>NW_027362764.1:596159168-601361668 GCF_046119375.1 Phyllobates terribilis | reverse complement strand
AGCTTACCCCCGTGTGAGTGTCTGTCTTTCCTCCGGGACCGTCCTGCCGTCTCTCCACAGCATCCACCATCTACCCCTACACTGCCCTGGAGCTAGCTCTACCTGTGGAGAGACACACCATCCCTGCTGCCGTAACACTAGCTTCAGAGGACTGCTCCCTTTGGCCGCATTCCACAGGTGGCGTCACGAACTTTCCAAATCCCCTATAAATATCCCTCTTTTACTGACCGCCCTGGGTCACGGACCGGGTCACCGCCACTGTGACATCACCCCCAGCATCTACTGGCCTGGCACCGGGTACCCCACGGCCCAGGGGGCGCGTCAGACTTGGCGTCACGAACAGGATTCCGTGCCCATCGCCACCGGGTACTGTGCGCCTTAAAAGACTGTAATACTCACTGTGGTGAAGGTTACCCGCCATTCCCGAGATTTCCCGCCATTGTCCGCCATCTTCCTGTCGCCGCGCGGGAAGATGAGGGGCGTAACCGCGGGAATAGGAGAGGCGTAACCGCTGGAAGGGCGCGAAGCCCAGGACACGCCCCGTCCCTGAAACAGGAAGCGTCAGGTCCTGGAAGGAGCCCAGAGGACGCTCTGACGTCAGACGCGAGCGACGCAAGGTCCTGAAAGAAGACCGTCGCCCGCGGAGCTGTGGCCTACCTGATAAGAAGTGAAGAAGGTAGGCTCAGGTTCACCAGGGGGGGCGCAACCATGGCCGACGACCAGCAAGCCGCCGGAGCACCGGTTAACGCTCCTGATGCCCAACCTGTGCCCGGCGCTGCACAGGTCGGAGCGGCCGCTCCACCGGCAGGGGTCGTGACTCCGTTAATACCCATGGCCCTGCTGTATATCCTTGGAGCTTCCCCAGTATAATGGCAAACCAGACACCCTGTCCGGATTTAAGAGAAAAATATGCGGTGTGCTAGACATGAATTCTATGACTGGTAAGCAGAGAGCCGCTGTCGTGTTGGGACAATTGACTGGTGCCGCAGAGCGGGAAGTTGAAACCTGGCCAGCCGCAGACCAGGAATCAGTATCCATCATCTTTAAGAGACTGCAAACTGTGTTTGAAAACCGCACTGAGACGGATCTCCGGATGAGGTTCTACCACTGTGTCCAGAAACCTGAGGACAGTGTCTGAGACTACGCCTGGCGCTTACAGGAAGCCCTGCGCGCCCTGAAACAGGTTAGTCCCGCCAGCATACAAAATGAAAATAAAATGCTGACGGAACAGTTCATCCAGGGGTTGAGGTCCCAGGAGGAGAGCAGAACTGTACGTTGGTGGGCCTTAGACCATCCAGATGCTACCTTTGACACCCTTAAGAACATGGCTATAAAGGGGCTGCAGCCCCTGGAAACAACAGATACTGCTGTCCAGTGTTACCAGGGTGGGGCCACCCCAGTGCCCGCAGCACAGACTGCTCCTTCATTAACGGCTGAAACAAAGATGCAAACAGTGCCTCCTAGCGAGCTGGACAGCCTACGCTCTGAAGTGCGCCAGTTAAGTAAAACCCTGGCCACTGTCCTGAGCACCCTGCAGCTACAGACGGAGTCCGAGCCGGAAGGAAGGATCCTACTCGCCGACAGCCCTGAGGATGTCCCCTGGATCCTGGATGAGGAGAAGGTCACTGACATCCAGAAATGGCCGGAACCGAAGAATCTCAAGGAGATACGTCAGTTCCTGGGACTGGTCGGGTATTACCGGAGATTGGTGAAGGACTACACCAAGAAGGCAGCGCCTTTGCAAGATCTCCTGGTAGGACAGTCCAACAGAGGCAAAAAAAAACCCTTCCAGTGGAGTAAAGAGCAGGCTGAGTGTAATGCACACGCCCGGGCTGAGCGGCGTGTGCGTGTGATTCCACTGGACCGTGCCGGAGAGTGAATACCTGGAGGGGCGTAACTAGGTATTCACCCGATCCGACCAGGGTCGCACGACGGCATACAACGCCAGTGCACCAAGGAGGAACCGAGCAGAGGGACAAGGTGCTACTCCAGGACAGACCCCGGACACGGCTGTTGACCCACACAGGGGAATACAGGAACAGACAGGTTAGGCTGGCACACAGACTGGTGGGTATAGGCAGGCACGACTGGTATGCAGGCAGGCGGGTATGCAGGCAGGGGGGTACAGGCAAGCACGGCTAGAGTGCAAACAGGGAGGCACTAGCAGGTAGGAACACAGGCGGGATAGGACCCAGTACACACTGGGACTCAGGAACAGAACCACAGACGTGGCGGACAAACACAGCAGAGTAAGGCCGCCCTGAGTGGTGAGCGAGAGCAGGGCAAGACGAGACTGCCTAGAGCGGTGAGCGAGAGCAGGGCAAGAAGAGACTGCCTAGAGCGGTGAGCGAGAGTAGAGCAGGACGAGGCCGTCTGAGCGGTGAGCGAGAGTAGAGCAGGACGAGGCCGTCTGGAGCGGTGAGCGAGAGTAGAGCAGGATGAGGCCGCCTGGAGCGGTGAGCAAGAGTAGAGCAGGACGAGGCCGCCTGGAGCGGTGAGCAAGAGTAGAGCAGGACGAGGCCGCCTGGAGCGGTGAGCAAGAGTAGAGCAGGACGAGGCCGCCTGGAGCGGTGAGCAAGAGTAGAGCAGGACGAGGCCGCCTGGAACCGGTGAGCAAAGGGTCAGAGATGAGCGAGACTGCCGGAGCAGTGAGCAAGGAGTCAGAGCAGAGCGAGACTGCCGGAGCAGTGAGCAAAGGGTCAGAGCGGAGCGAGACTGCCGGAGCAGTGAGCAAAGGGTCAGAGCGGAGTAAGACTGCCGGAGCAGTGAGCAAAGGGTCAGAGCGGAGCAAGACTGCCGGAGCAGTGAGCAAAGGGTCAGAGCGGAGCAAGACTGCCGGAGCAGTGAGCAAAGGGTCAGAGCGGAGCAAGACTGCCGGAGCAGTGAGCAAAAGGTCAGAGCGGAGCAAGACTGCCTGAGCAGTGAGCAAAGGGTCAGAGCAGAGCAAGACTGCCGGAGCAGTGAGCAAAGGGTCAGAGTGGAGCAAGACTGCCGGAGCAGTGAGAAAGGGTCAGAGTGGAGCAAGACTGCCGGAGCAGTGAGCAAAGGGTCAGAGCGGAGCAAGACTGCCGGAGCAGTGAGCAAAGGGTCAGAGTGGAGCAAGACTGCCAGAGCAGTGAGCAAAGGGTCAGAGCGGAGCAAGACTGCCGGAGCAGTGAGCAAAGGGTCAGAGCGGAGCAAGACTGCCGGAGCAGTGAGCAAAGGGTCAGAGCGTAGCAAGACTGCCGGAGCAGTGAGAAAGGGTCAGAGCGGAGCAAGACTGCCGGAGCAGTGAGCAAAGGGTCAGAGCGGAGCAAGACTGCCGGAGCAGTGAGCAAGGCAGAGCAGGCTAGAACCGCCGGAGCGGTGAGCAAGGCAGAGCAGGCTACAACCACCGGAGCGGTGAGCAAGGCAGAGCAGGATAGAACCGCCGGAGCGGTGAGCAAGGCAGAGCAGGCTAGAGCCGCCGGAGCGGTGAGCAAGGCAGAGCAGGGGGACAGGGCTCTGTACACACGGAACAGGCAGGAAGGGAAAGGCAGAACCAGATACCCACAGGGTACTTGCAGTGAAGTAGCGAGTGGACCACAAACTCACAAACGGAAGTACAGTGACAACGAGCAGGAGTTAGGTACGAGTTCAGACTCTGCAGAGAAAGGAAAGGTACGGACATAGAGAAACACAGGAAACAGGCTAGAAGAGTATACAGACAAGAACAGACACAGTAGCAAGATACAGGAGCTGGTCTAGGTATGCAGCCCCTAGAAGGCGGGAGGAACAGGCTAGGAGCGTGTTCAGACAGGACAGACAAGATACAGGAGCGGGTCTAGGTATGCGGCCCCTAGAAGGCGGAACGAACAGGTAAGGAGCGTGTTCAGACAGGCCTGGAAATACAGCCTCCAGGAAGGGCAGGCAAGCAAACACAGAAGGGGACCTGGCACATTCAGAGTGAGAGAGCACACTGAATGAAACACAATGCTCAGGCAGGGATTCATTGGAGCAGCTGGGTTAAATACCAGGTGACAGACAGCATTAGGCTGAGGACGCACAAGGGGTGTGCCCGCAGCAGGTACAAGAAACAGGAAGTGATCGGGCGCCGCCCTTAAGCAGCAGAAACAGAAGTAAGCAGACAGCATGGAGGGAAGCCAGGCTAGCAGACTGGACTGGAGATCAAGTGCACGCTCTTGCACAGTGGGAGATGGACCACTATGCAAGGACGCCGCCAGGTATGTTACACTGAGTCCTTTGCAGTGATGAAAGAGATACTGACTGGCAAAGAAATCCTGGCCTACCCTGACTACAGCCAACCTTTCCTGCTGTACACTGATGCCAGCAACGAGGGACTAGGAGCTGTGTTGAGTCATAAGCAGTATGGCAAGGAGAAGGTGATTGCCTATGCTAGCAGGAAGGTTCGTCCGACCGAGAGGAATCCGGAAAACTATAGCTCCTTCAAGTTGGAGTTCCTGGCCTTGGTCTGGGCCATCACAGAACGATTCAAGCACTACTTGGCCTCCAGTAAGTTCACGGCTTACACTGACAACAACCCCTTGACACATCTAGAGACAGCCAAGTTGGGAGCCATGGAACAGCGTTGGATGGCCCGACTGTCAAACTATCAGTTCACCATCAAGTACCGGGCTGGCCACAAGAACACCAACGCCGATGCTCTATCCAGAATGCCTCACCAGTCGGACACTGAAGAAGAAGTGGATGACCTGGAGGAGATTGAGCTACCAGCCTTCCACAGAAATGGAATGGTCCACGAGCAGCGCACCTCCAGGAGGTATCGTGGTAAGACATTAAACCCGTTACCTCATTACAGTTGGAAAGAGACCCAGGACAGCGACCCGGTTGTCAGCCGTATCAAAGAACTGATAATCCAGGAAGGTTCCTCCCTGGAGAAAGACCCTTCTCCCCAAGCCAAGCAACTATGGAATGAGAGAAGCCGGCTGTTCATCTATAGAGAGAAGCTGTGCCGAAGGTATGTCAACCCAAGGACCCATGAGATGGTATGGCAGATCGTAATGCCCAGGACAGACATCCAGATGGTATTGGAGGCCTACCATGATCAAGCAGGGCACTTTGGCTGGAAGAGCTGGAAACCCTCCTGAAGAATCGGTTTTATTGGGTTGGAATGCGGAGTTCCATAGAGAGGTGGTGCCGGGCTTGTGGACCCTGTAGCCTCAGAAGAAAAGACTACAGCAGCCAGAAGGCACCCCTGCAGTCCATCAAGACAACCCAGCCCCTGGAGATCGTCGCTCTGGATCACGTCAAGCTGTCACCCAGCAGGTCAGGCTAATCGTATGCCCTGACCATGGTGGATCACTACTCCCGGTTCCTGGTGGTAGCCCCCGTCAAGGATCTGACGGCAGAAACTGCAGCAAGGACGTTCCAAGCCTACTTCTTCAGGCCCCATGGATACCTGGATAAGGTGCTGACGGATCAAGGCCCTGCCTTTGAAGCCGAGCTGTTCAAAGTGTTTTGCGATCTGTACGGGTGTAAGAAGATCCAGACTACACCGTACCATCCCCAAACCAATGGGTTATGTGAAAAGATGAACAACATAGTCATCGACCTGTTGAAGACCTTATCTCTAGAAGAAAGAAACCAGTGGCCAGACAAACTACCTGACCTGGTAGATCTGTACAATCACATACCTTTGAATTCCACCAATTGTACTCCAGCGTACCTCATGAGAGCAAGACCCGGAAAGTTGCCCATGGACCTGGAGCTTGGAGTGGTAGAGCCAGAAGCAGATATGTCCACTGAGGACTGGGATGCGACTCGACAGGAGCAGTACAGGAGAGTACAGGCCTGTGTCGAAGACAGTCTAAGCAGGATGAGAGATAAGCAGGAAGCACAGTACAACAAGAGTGCACCAGCCGAACCCTTGACACCTGGAGAAGTTGTGCTGAAATGAAAGAGAAGAAGCCACAAGCTTGACGACCAGTGGGAAAGGGAACCTTACACGGTGTTGAATTCCAGATTCGACAATAGGAAAACCTGTCTAATTAGCAAAGACGGAGGAAGAACAACTGCAACGGTATCAAGAGACCATCTGAAGTTGTGCCCAAGTCCGCTGAAGCCCCAGGAGGAAGTGCCTCTCACCGTACCGGAGGAGCCTAAAGAAGTACTCCATACTGTCTTAGGAGATTTCCGGCAGATTGGCCTCAACTGAATGGAGCGGTAATAATACCTGTGATACACTTCTACCAACAGCCAGAAGACTCTCCACTGCAAGTAAGACCTGTAAGTGCCCTGGAAGAGCCTGCTCAGGAAGAATCCCCGGAAGAAGGATCACCGGTAGAAGCAGAGCCAGTAGGCCCAGTAACCAGTGTACTTGCCAGTCCCGTAGAGAGGTTAAGGCAGTCTTGCAGTCCACCAACACATAGAGCTGATAGAGCGGACAATAGCGCAAGCATCCACACTACACGCATTCCAGTACTACATAGGTCATCACGTAGCACAAAAGGCCAGACCCCTGTCAGGTATAGGGAGTAAATAGAGAAACACTGACAGTATAAATAGTTACCCCGTAGGATATGTTCTTGTAATAATTTCATGTATTTATTTACCGATTTATTTTGCCTTGCTAATGGACAATTTATGTGACACAGACACTTCTCATTGCATTTAGTTAACCGTAAGGGTATATATACACTGTGTTCCAAATTATTATGCAAATAATATTTTCTCAGATTTTCGCAAATTACCTATATGAATTGCAGTCATTGTAATTTTCCAGTCAAATAACTATTAGAGTACAATTGAAAGGTTTTTGTACAAACTGCCTATGATAACAGTATATTTTTAAAAAAATAAAACACTCAAACTGCACTCAAAATGCATGTTCCAAATTATTATGCACAGCAGAGTTTTCAACTTTTTCATTTTAATAAAGAACAAAAAAATGGTCATTTTTGAAATTATAAGCATTAGCAGGTTATTACAAACTGAAATCAAACAGTTTTCAACTCAAAACTTTATTCTAGGTGATGTAACATTTGCACATAGGACCCCTTGTTCGAAAGGAGCTTCTGAACTCTCTCATTCATTGAATTTGTCAGATTTTGGATGGTTTCTGCTTCAATTGTTTTGCATGAGGACAGAATACCCTCCCAGAGTTGTTGCTTAGATGTGAACTGCCTCCCGCCATCATAGACACTCCTTTTGATGATGCTCCAGAGGTTCTCAATGGGGTTGAGGTCAGGGGAGCATGGGAGCCACACCATAAGTTTGTCCCCTTTTATGCCCACAGCAGCCAGAGATGCAGATGTGTTATGTGCAGCATGAGACGGGGCATTATCATGCATGAAATGATCTTGATGGTCCAGATGGATGGAGTGGAGGATGGCTGGTTGATGGACACCCCATGCAAACAAGGTTACGGCGCCAACAAGGAGGAGGTGGAGTAATGTTTTGGGCTGGAATCATGGGGAGAGAGATTGTCGGCCCTTTTAGGATCCCTGAAGGGGTAAAGATGAACTCCATAATGTATGTTGAGTTTCTCAAACAGCACTTCCTGCCATGGTTCAAGAAGAAGAACCGTGCATTCCGCAGCAAGATCATTTTCATGCATGATAATGCCCCGTCTCATGCTGCACATAACACATCTGCATCTCTGGCTGCTGTGGGCATAAAAGGGGACAAACTTATGGTGTGGCCCCCATGCTCCCCTGACCTCAACCCCATTGAGAACCTCTGGAGCATCATCAAAAGGAGTGTCTATGATGGCGGGAGGCAGTTCACATCTAAGCAACAGCTCTGGGAGGGTATTCTGTCCTCATGCAAAACAATTGAAACAGAAACCATCCAAAACCTGACAAATTCAATGAATGAGAGAGTTCAGAAGCTCCTTTCGAACAAGGGGTCCTATGTGCAAATGTTACATCACCTAGAATAAAGTTTTGAGTTGAAAACTGTTTGATTTCAGTTTGTAATAACCTGCTAATGCTTATAATTTCAAAAATGACCATTTTTTTGTTCTTTATTAAAATGAAAAGGTTGCAAACTCTGCTGTGCATAATAATTTGGAACATGCATTTTGAGTGCAGTTTGAGTGTTTTATTTTTAAAAAATATATACTGTTATCATAGGCAGTTTGTACAAAAACCTTTCAATCGTACTCTAATAGTTATTTGACTGGAAAATTACAATGGCTGCAACTCATATAGGTAATTTGGGAAAATCTGAGAAAATATTATTTGCATAATAATTTGGAACACAGAGTATAAAGGACTCAGTGGCTGAGGACTGTGAGCAGCCCAAAAACTGTCTTGTACATAGTTGCACTCCTTGGAGTGCCTTTTAAGCGACCTCAGAACAAAAACCTGTTTGGCGTGGCAGAAGTCGTGGTCCGACCCCGGATCACCTGAGCCCTGCAGCCACGCCCAAGGCCTACGTTGAGGGTTTTCAGGTGGGTCCCTCATGTTCTTTCACCGGTGAAATGGACACGAGGTTACAGGACTTACTGTAACTTTATTAATGTTATTATAATTATTGTTGTTATTGTTTAACCTGTTTTGAGAAAAATGCTTCAGTCCAAGAGTACTGACTTTTACTAGGGGGGAATGGGGCGCCCTGCTGCGCATTGGTGCCACAGAACCCAGAAGGGTGCATGGATGGACTTCTCCATAAGAGGCCCTCACACATTCACACACCTCCACCCTACCACTTCAGACCACCAGAGGGAGCCCGTTAGGGAAATATATAGGGAGGGTGGAGCCAGGCAGCTCAGTCTTTAGTCAGAAGTGAGAGTCTTTAGTCAGACTGAGAGAGAGTCTGAGAGCGTGCTGACGCTCAGAGAGCAGCGAAGAGGCAGCAAGCTGGCTGCTGTGCTTAGGTGAGCCAAGGCCTACAGCATGTGTGAGGGCCCTGAGTGTGGCCGAAGGTGAGAGGAGAAGGAAGAAGAAGCGAGAGAGCTGAGGAGCATACCAGGCTCACCCCGAGAGATATACCGGACACCGGGTCCACGCCTACGGGGTCCCTTTATACCCAGTAGGGACCACCGGAACCCCTGGAGGACTACAGGTCCCAGGTTTACCAAGTGCTGACTATAGTACCAGGGCTAGGAGTCATGGAGGCCCCAGCATCCAGGGAGAGTGATTTCCAAAAGAAGGCCCTACCACCAGGTCAGCAGGTGCAAGGAAAGAGACAATAACCTAGCTAGGCCTAGTTCCAGGCAGGCCAGAAGCTTAGCGAGTAAAGCCATGGATCAGGAGACCCTATACCCGCTCACTGGGGAGAGTCCAAAAGTGCGCCCTTCGTCCGGAGTACCCTGGACTGCGCCTGTATCATCACCAGTAAAGGTACTGAAGCTTACCCCCGTGTGAGTGTCTGTCTTTCCTCCGGGACTGTCCTGCAGTCTCTCCCCAGCATCCATCATCTACCCCTACACTGCCCTGGAGCTAGCTCTACCTGTGGAGAACCACACCATCCCTGCTGCCGTAACACCAGCTCCAGAGGACTGCTCCGCAGCGGCGGTTCCCTTTGGCTGCATTCCACAGGTGGCGTCACGAACTTTCCAAATCCCCTATAAATATCCCCCTTTTACTGACCGCCCTGGGTCACGGACCGGGTCACTGCCACTGTGACATCACCCCCAGCATCTACTGGCCCAGCACCGGGTACCCCACGGCCCAGGGGGCACGTAAAATGTTCTTAGAAATTGTTTTCCAGAAGTGTTATCTGCCTTGCATGCCTCTCTCCCTACAGTTTCATCTTCTGATCAGCGGACCATACAGCCTGCCATCAGTGTGCTCACCACCCAGCAAAAGTTTACAAACGGCAAAGGTGAAATCTACCATGTCCGCATCTGAGACACCCGATCGGTAATCCTATAGCCTAGTTCAGAAACCATGGTATGGTGTCATGCTCAGCCAGGTGTTAAAAATCAAGATAATCAGGCTCTTCTTGAACCCATCCTGCTCAAGATAATCAGGCTCTTTTTGAACCCATCCTGATAGAAAGACAGCATCAGTAAAAGCTACTCACAACAATGTAACTGTCTCCAATGGAAGAGTGCCCGTTCGTTTCATCAACTTAATTGACACACCTGTAAACCTCTACAAATTTCATCCAGTGGCTCAGTTCTCTCAGCTCTCACCAGAGAATATCCTCTCAAGTGAGGCAACAGCTAATCAAAATTGCACCCAAGACAGTAAGAAGGCTACTCCAAACCCCTGATGGACTGAGCTGAATGTTGAAGATGTCACTACTCCAGTAGAGTTCTTAACATTGTCAAGAGTCATCATCAAGCCTTCAGTAAACACCCATTGGATTTCAGTAAGACTACTCTGATTCAACATCGTATCCTCACAGATAATCATCCTCCCATCAGGAAGCGACATCGTTCCATACCACCTGCGAGGTACCAGCCTGTCAAGAAATTTCCTCAGGACACAAAAGAGGCTGATGTCATCCGGGAACGTAAAATCCCTTGGATTGCACCGCTGGTCCTTTTGAGAAAAAAAAGATGGCTCCATCTGTTTCAGCGTGTGTAACGAGGTGGTAGTCGTGTGTGAGTCTACTGAGCAACCTTCAGCGAGCACCTCGGCACCTCGCACATGAATAAACGGATAGAGTCAGTGCTTTTCAATAAAACCAACTTTACTGACAGATTGCAGTGTACAGGCAGATGCAGCAGATATTCTCAGGCCCAGGTCTTATGCAGGGACAATAAGCCGTTTCTCTACCTTCTGACTGAGTTTATCACAGCAGGCAGACTTTCACCTTCAGCACAGCCTCTGTCCTGGTTGCAGCTTGTCCTAGGGAAGCTGTGCTACTCGGATAAGTCTCCTATCCCTTTTCCACAGTCCCTGTTCTCTCTCGCTGTGCTACTCGGATATAGATATACAGTTCGGTCCATATATATTTGGACAGAGACAACATTTTTCTAATTTTGGTTCTAGACATTACCACAATGAATTTTAAACAAAACAATTCAGATGCAGTTGAAGTTTAGACTTTCAGCTTTCATTTGAGGTTATCCACATTAAAATTGGATGAAGGGTTTAGGAGTTTCAGCTCCTTAACATGTGCCACCCTGTTTTTAAAGGGACCAAAAGTACTTGGACAATTGACTCTAAGGCTATTTCATGGACAGGTGTGGGCAATCCCTTCGTTATGTCATTCTCAATTAAGCAGATAAAAGGCCTGGAGTTGATTTGAGGTGTGGTGCTTGAATTTGTCAGGTTTTTGCTGTGAAGTAAACAAGCGGTCAAAGGAGCTCTCCATGCAGGTGAAACAAGCCATCCTTAAGCTGCAAAAACAGAAAAAACCCATCCGAGAAATTGCTACAATATTAGGAGTGGCAAAATCTACAGTTTGGTACATCCTGAAAAAGAAAGAAAGCACTGGTGAACTCATCAATGCAAAAAGACCTGGGCGCCCACGGAAGACAACAGTGGTGGATGATCGCAGAATAATCTCCATGGTGAAGAGAAACCCCTTCACATCAGCCAACCAAGTGAACAACACTCTCCAGGAGGTAGGCGTATCAATATCCAAATCTATCATAAAGAGAAGACTGCATGAAAGTAAATACAGAGGGTTCACTGCACGGTGCAAGCCACTCATAAGCATCAAGAATAAAAAGGCTAGACTGGACTTTGCTTAAAAACATCTAAAAAAGCCAGCACAGTTCTGGAAGAACATTCTTTGGACAGATGAAACCAAGATCAACCTCTACCAGAATGATGGAAAGAGAAAAGTATAGCGAAGGCGTGGTACAGCTCATGATCCAAAGCATACCACATCATCTGTAAAACACGGCGGAGGCAGTGTGATGTCTTGGGCATGTATGGCTGCCAGTGACACTGGGTCACTACTGTTTATTGATGATGTGACACAGGACAGAAGCAGCCGAATGAATTCTGATGTATTCAGAGGCATACTGTGTGCTCAGATCCAGCCAAATGCAGCCAAACTGATTGGTCGTCATTTCATACTACAGATGGACAATGACCCAAAACATAAAGCCAAAGCAACCCAGGAGTTTATTAAAGCAAAGAAGTGGAATATTCTTGAATGGCCAAGTCAGTCACCTGATCTCAACCCAATTGAGCATGCATTTCACTTGTTAAAGACTAAACTTCAGACAGAAAGGCCCACAAACAAACAGCAACTGAAAACCATCGCAGTGAAGGCCGGGCAGAGCATCAAAAAGGAGGAAACACAGCGTCTGGTGATGTCCATGAGTTCAAGACTTCATGCAGTCATTGCCAACAAAGGATTTTCAACCAAGTACTAGAAATGAACATTTTATTTACAATTATTTAATCTGTCCAATTACTTTTGGTCCCTTTAAAAACAGGGTGGCACATGTTAAGGAGCTGAAACTCCTAAACCCTTCATCAAATTTTAATGTGGATACCCTCAAATGAAAGCTGAAAGTCTGAAATTCAACTGCATCTGAATTGTTTTGTTCAAAATTCATTGTGGTAATGTCTAGAACCAAAATTAGAAAAATGTTGTCTCTGTCCAAATATATATGGACCTAACTGTATATACTGTATGTACATCCCTTTTCCACAGCCTCTGTTCGGTCCTCAGCTCCTGCTGAGGGCTGTCGGCACTCTCTCTCTCCCGTGCACCTTCTAACCCTTGCCTGGGTCTATGGCTGCCGGACTCTGCTTAGTGCCTAGTCTCTGTCCTCGGATCCGCGCACCTTCTAATCCTGGCACAGGTCTCTGGCTTCTGGACTCTCTGGTACTCACATGGACCCTTGATGTCTCGTGTACTAGCCTCTTCTCTGAGTGCATTTACACCATCACTGGTCCTTACTCATGGGCTTACGGCCCCACTGCTTCGACCTATCCTCAGTCCCGATCTGTCACTAGCAGGTCCTTACTCGTGGGCTTACGGCCCCCACTGCCTCAACTCCTTCTTTGCAGGGACACCCCTGTCTTCACACAAGCTCCTTTTCTCTGGAGCTCTTCTCTGACACCTTGTCCTGGGCATGGCTGCCCAGACACTGCTCCTTGACTTGCTGTCTCTTGACTCTAAGCTCACTGCCTCTGCTCCTCCCTGCTACGCTCCTCCCCCTGGCCAGCTCTGCCATGCTGCTGTAAATAGGCAACTACTGCACTGTATAATACAGGGAGAACACATAAAAGCATCAACATTACATTAGACATTACACTCACACGGGGACAACTACTGCTGCATGTGGGAATAATAACAGGGAAAAGTCCTTCTTAAAGGGGTGGTGGCGTCCATCCACCTTACACGTGGATTACCGCAAATTGAACAACATCACACACAAGGATGCCTATCCGTTGCCACGCATAGAAGAGTCCTTGACTGCTCTCGGATCTGCCTCCTATTTTTCTACCCTAGACTTAACCAGCAGACACTGGCAAGTTACCATGGTGCCAGAGGACAGAGAGGAGGCTGCCTTTACTACACCAATAAGGCTCTTTGAATTCAACAGTATGCTTTCAGGCTTTGCAGTACCCCTGCCATGTTCCAGCGGATAATGGAGAGATGTCTAGGCCTCGAAAATTTCCAGGGTGACCTCCTTTACCTTGATGAGTTCATTGTCTATTCCCGAACATATGAAGACCACAATCATCATCTGTATGAAGTATTCAAGGTACTGATTCAACAAAGTCAAACCCTCCAAATGCCACTTGCTGAAACCACAATTGAACTACCTTGGACATTTGGTAAGCACAGAAGGTGTACAAACTGACCCCGACAAAACTGCTGCAGTCCAAAACTGGCAAACTCCAACTTCCGTCAAAGAAGTCCAAAGCTTCTTGGGATTCGCAGGCCACTATTGCCACTTTATTCCTCACTTTAATCAAGTAGCCACAACCGAAAGCTTTCAGTAGACTTGCAGATCATCAAGAACAAGTGTTCCAGGGACTTAAAGGAGAGATATACTGCAGGATGGAGCTGTATACAGGGACTTAGAGGAGAGATATACTGCATGATGGGGTTGTATATATAGGGGCTGAGAAGTGAGGTATTTCTCGCCTGAAAAAATAAGTGATGTGAAAGTGCAATTTCTGCATTGCTGCTACATATGACAGAAGATTATCTTCGGCTATATGCATCAATAAACCAGCATTTGTGGTTTGACATCACTGATCTCTCGGCAGCAGGCTACAAACACAGCTCAACTATGCACTACCTACTATTACAAGCTCTGTTGTGGACGAGTGGAAGAGAGTTAAGCTCTGCTATATATTAGATAACAATGATGTAAAACCACGCTACAGCTATACTGATGTAGATGGCAAAGATAAAATAGGTCAGCCAGGGTACCATACAGGAGCAGAGATTATCCAGAAGAATAAGGTGAATTCTACACTAACATTAGCTTGATAATAACTCAGAGTGGGGCTTGTCAGAAGAACACAGGTGAGGGTGGGGGGTGTTAGGAAGACACAGCACTGAGGAGGTGTTAGGAAGATGCAGCACTGAGGAGGAGCAAGTGCTGCTGGGAAGTGTAGTTTTAGCCAATTCAGCTATGTGAAGCTGGATGCAAAAAGGGACAGATTGACATTTATAAATTTATTTTATTCACTTATATAGTGCCTTTAATTATTATTTATTCCATAGCGTTTTACAGACATTATCGGCACTGTCCCCATTGGGGCTCACAATCTGCATTCCCTATCAGTATGTCTTTGGAGTGTGGGAGGAAACCGGAGAACCTGAAGGAAACCCACGGAAACACAGGAAGAACATACAAAGTCTTTGCAGATGTTGTCCTTGGTGGGATTTGAACCCAGGACCCCAGCGCTGCAAAGCCACCATGCTGCCCCGCATGAAAAAGACACACCGATAAAGAAAGAAACTTTATATTGTACTTTGTCTGTAAATTAACAATAAGTTTACATTTACTGTGCTTTGTGAAAAACAACACGATTGTGAGAATAACTCTTTAATGGGCAGGAGAAGCTTGGACATTTTTTGTGTGTGTATGAGAAAGATAGATGGCCTTAATGAGAGCTCACAGGTTGGTGAACCTGATTTTCTGCTTTCTTCACCTCAAGAGGTTATCCCTACATAAAGCCTTTCATCATCTGATGGCTGTGGGTTTGGCTGCTGAGAATCACAAATAGATGGCGGGGTTGAGGGATGCCACTGTGTGATACTCACACTGCCTTTATCAGGATTATGAAGAGTGTTTTTCTGGTAGGAACATCCCCTTAAAGCAGCGGAAAGCAATATTTGTAAGTAAAAAGATTCTAGTCTATGCATGAAAATTCTAGTCTGATAAACACAAAATGAGACTTGCCAATAACCTGTCTGACTTATGAGTCTGCAGTGTCGCAGGTCTGCATCAGACGCACAGCATTACACCTATACCTAATGTCTGACAGCGTGTCTAACAAATTGAATGTCCATAAATAATGAAGCTGGGCTAAATACACACACATCAGCAAAATCAGAATGACGTGTTAATGGCTATTGTGAGCTTCAAGCAATCATGGAAATATCAGCATCACAGAGCTAAATTTCCCATTTCGAAAAGATTTCCATTCATCTGTAACATGCAATACTGTAACAAAATGCCTTCCTGAAGCCGCTACGAGCAGTCGGATGCTAATGCTTTTACCATACTATGATGAGTTTTTCATGATTCATGGTGTTTAAAATATACAAGACTGTCTTTTTCAATTGGAAGTTTCTCATAGATTGAATGCATCATCAAGGCGATTGTTCATGCATGGAAGAACAACAAGCAAAATGATATGAACCATTTTTAAGCTCCACACTTAAGCTAAGGAAACAGTTGTAATACAAACTATTAAATGTAGTTTTCAGTCTCAGTACATCTCCTATTGAAAAATCCAAGCAAAATAGATGGTATTGTTCAACTGTAGAATAAAATTTACATCAAATGGCTAACACACTATTGCAGCCCCTCTGTTGGGGCGGGTTTACAGCACTCAAAATGCTGAAATAAATGACCTCTGAACAGCTACTGCATTTAATATGTGTACAGAATGTTAAGACCCGGACCTTCAGGAGGGGAATGCATGGCATTATTATGCATTGTTTTCCTCTCCTGAAAGGGTTAATGTGGCTGGAATGGTTTCCCGCCATGCTGGGGATTGGTTCAGGTAGCCAGCCTGTCAGTGAGGTGTCGCAGGGGGAAGACTACTTCTTCCCTATGCGACAGCTGCTGATAGGGTCCTAATATTTATTAAACATTGGTGGTGCAGGGTATTAAAGATGGCAGAGCCTGAGGAGAGTGTCAGTCCTCAGACGCTGCTCATCTAGTGCTGCTGCCGCCGCCGTGCCTGTGTCACCATGGACGCCCTGATGGAGGAGCTGCGCCGCAAGATGGGGGAGGAAGGTGCCCTGTCGTGGATCCGTCGATGCCTGAACCAGGACGAGGGAGATGTGCCCGGACCGAGTGCTGCCCGCAGACTGAATGGAGAACAGGAAGCACTGGAGGAGCGCATCACCACCGCTGAGCCGGAAGCCCTGATGACGTCATCCGGCGGCGCGGTCCTGCGCGCAGGAGGAGGAGAGCAGTATACTCTCCATCCCCAGTGAGGGCGCACGGGACACCAGGGAGGAGGCGAGGACGCAGGGGTGCCGCTGATGTCACCCCACACACAAGGACCAAGCTGGCCTCAGTTGACCACCGGCTGGAGGAAGCCGTTGCTGGTCCTGAGGCTGACGGTCTGCAAGCTGGAGAGCCCGCAGAGAACGAGGCCTTCAGGCGTGAGGACAGTCAGGACGGGTCGCCTGAGGGCGGTGAGTATAGCCATCTTGATACACTCTGGAACAGTTGTCACATGTATTGTCCTCATCGAGGGACTTATTACAGCCCCCTGCTGTGCCTTCTAGACCAGCTAGTCTGTCCTTCAGGGCCCCGGGTGTAGCTGAGGTATGGAAGCACTTAGACCAGGGCCTGGGGGGCGACAGGGGGGAGCAGGAATCCATGTTAACTCCTGTAGCTTCAGGGGTTAAAGGGGTAGGGGAGGATTGTTATAAGGAAGCGTTAGTATGCACTGTCTCCCCTCTGGGTTATCACTTACCCATAACAGTAAAAAAATAAAAATAATTTGGCATAATGAATATTTGGATATCTTGTCTTTGCTGCCAGCTTCTAAGGACTTTTTGTCCCGGCTGGAGAAAGACGATGATAGACGCAGACCGATTCCACGTTCTTTTAATAATTTGCTGCAAGCCTTTTGTATTTACGCCAGTGTTATGGGTGAGAGGTTTCCCAGCAAGTGTTCAGGGCTTTTCCAACATGTGGAAATAGTATTGGAAGCATACAAACATTTTGGTAATCTGAGCTGGTATTTCTATGATGAGAATTTTAGACAGAAACTATCAGTATACCCATCCCTTAGATGGGGGGTTAAGGATGTGGGTTTGTGTCTGAACCTTATGTTGCCCTCCAAACCTGCTAATGTTCAGCGCCAAATACCAGCTCAAACTACAATGAGGAAAGGTACTTGCTTCGCTTTCAATGAAACACAGTGTAAATGGCCCAACACCTGCAAATACAAACACGAGTGCTCCTTTTGTGGAGGGTCACATCCTATGTCCAGGTGTTTTAAAAAAGTGAGCCTGTCAGGACAGCCCTCCACAAAGGAGCACCTTAACAAGGGCATTGACTCCAGTAAATCTGGAGAAAATGCGCCCCTGGTTAGTGCGCTACCCAGACCGCAAGAGAGCCAGCTTACTAACTAATGGTTTTACGGAGGGTTTCTATATTCCCCAATTCCTGGGGGAAGGCTGCATATGGGTGAATAATTTAAAATCTGTGGATCTACACCCAGAGGTGGTAGAGAAGAAATTAAGTAAAGAAATAGTGGAAGGGAGAGTAGCGGGCCTCATTAGGGTGCGTCCGTTTAAGAATTTTCGTTTATCACCACTGAGTGTAGTCCCTAAGAAGGAGCCAAATTCGTTTAGGCTTATTCACCACTTATCATATCCATACGGGTCTTCTTTAAATGACAGCATTGACAATAGCGTTATTTCTGTTAGCTGTACATCATTTGATACGGCAGTGGAGATAGTTAAAAGTTTTGGGCCTGGGGCTTTAATGGCAAAGGCCGACATAGAATCTGCCTTTAGGCTGCTGCCTATACACCATAGTGGGTTTAATTCTCTTGGTTTTCAGTTTAATGGTTCTTTCTATGTAGATAAATGCCTGCCTATGGGATGTTCAGTATCGTGTTTTTATTTTGAGGCGTTTGCTTCATTTATGGAGTGGGTGACAGCAGTCAAGTCCATGAAGGGCGGTATAGCGCACTACTTGGACGATTTTCTTTTTGTAGGCCCAGCTGATTCTGATGTTTATAGTGAGCTGTTAGCTATCTTTCAATCAATTTGTGTGGTATCCCGCTAGCTAGAGGGAAAACTATTCATTCGGTTAGTTGTATTGAATATTTAGGTATTGTAGTAGATACCGTTAAGGGCGAGTGTCGATTACCTTTAGTTAAGATTGACAAATGTAGGAATGCATTGCTAGCATTATTCAGTAAGAAGAAAGCAATGGTCAAAGAAGTTGAGTCTGTGTTGGGTTTGCTAGCCTTTGCGTCTAGAGTTATGCCTATGGGTAGAGTTTTCAGTATACGCTTGTCCGCGCACATTGCAGGTGTTGGGAACCCGCAGTTTCATGTGCGCATAACCAAGGAGGTCAAGGAAGATTTAGAAGTCTGCTTAGATTTTTTGCAGTATTTTAATGGCCTATCAATCTGGCGGTCTGCCTTTGTTGCTGAGGTTGAATTGGAGTGGTATATGGATGTAAATTCTTCCATAGTTTTGGGTGTCTATCTGGGTGGTAAGAGGTGTGCAGAGAAATGGCACCCTGACTGGTTAAAAAATGGCGTTTTAAATAATATAATTTTGTTAAAAGTTTTTCCCATTTTGGTGTCAATAGCGATTTGGGGAGAGCAGTTGTCTAATAGGAATATTCTTATTCATTCCAGTAGGAAAGGAGTAGTTCTTGCTGTGAATTGCTTGTCAAGTAAATGTAAATTAGTAGTTAGACTGCTCAGGCATTTAGTTCTGTTGTGTCTCAAAAGGAACATTTGGCTGAAGGCGGTAGAAGTTGATAATAAATATAGTGCAGTTGCTGAATCACTTTCTCATTTATAGTTTCTCAGATTTCTTCAGGCTCGCACCCCGCGCTCAACGGATAGGAGAGGATTGTCCAGGATATTTGTGGGGAATAGTCTGGGCCTAATAATGGAATTGTTGCAAAGGTCACTAACGGTTTCAACCTGGAAGGGTTACCTGGCGGCTTGGGAGCTGTGGTCAGAATTCTGTGCGGGTGGCAGGTTGAGAGCTGACAGGTGTTTGGAGCAGGCTGCTTTAACTTTTGTGTTGACATGTATTGATAAAGGGTTTGCATATTCAACAATAGCCAAAAATGTATCCGGTATTTCTTTCTCTCTTAAAATTCTGGGTCAGCGTCCAATTATTGATTATTTTTTAATTAAGCAGGTATTGAAGGGGTACAAGAGGAAGCGTTTTGTTCGTGATGAAAGGTGCCCAATTTCCCCAACTATGCTAAGAAATCTGTGTGAAGTGGCATTTACTTGTTGTTATAATGAATTTGAGGCTATTTTATTTTCCACAGCAGCAGTTTTAATGTTTTTTGGAGCTCTTCGTATAGGTAAGCTGTTACCCAGAAGTAAGACAGGCACAGAAGGATTGTCATGGCAGCACGTGAAGTTGGAAAGAAAATCATTAATGCTTTTTATAGCTAGGTCAAAGACAGATCAGTCCGGTAAAGGTTGTGGTATTCATTTAAAATGTTTTTCTGATGCAGCTATCTGTCCCGTCTGCAGGGTGAAGAGCTACTTGGATATTCGCCCGGCAAATGGAGAGAAGTTCCTGCTTCATCGGTCTGGTGAGCCTCTGACGCAATTCCAGTTTAGGAGTATTCTTAAAAAGTGTTTGTCGGTGATGTAGTTGGGAGATAGATATTTTTCTACTCATTCCTTTAGGATTGGTGCTGCGACAGAGGCCGCCAGATTGGGATTGAGTGAGGAAGTCATTAAGAGATTGGGAAGGTGGGATTCGAAATGTTATAAGTTGTACATTAGGAGATAATTAACACTATTGTTTTTTCTGTTGTAGTTTTCTAGGTGTCACAGTGTGGATTTTGGGCCATTCATTTATCCGATGGGCTGAATGGAGGGTGCAACAGCGCTGCTACGGGCCAAATTTATCATTGTCTTCGGATAAAGTGAGAATTTTTTGTTTTGGAATTAGTGGACCAAGATGGGACGGTCTTTTGGATCAAGTGACCCTTAATGGGTATTCGAGCTCCGGCCCCTGACATTATTATCGTACACCTAGGAGGAAACGACATTGGAAAGTTGAGCACTATTGACCTGTTATTCCAGATGAAGAAGAGTTAAAAAAGTCATTTTATAATGTTAAGATTATATTTTCTGAGGTTATTTCCAGGATTTTGGGGGTTAGGTCAGCGGAGCTGAAGCTTTGTGAGAAAATACGTAAAAGGTTAAACAGGTCTTTGAGTAAATTCATGCCACTAATTGGTGGGTTTTCATTTAGACACGTGGATTTGGAAGGAGGATTGCCAGGCCTTTTTCAGGTTGATTGTGTTCACCTATCTGATGTAGGTCTTGACATATTCAACCTAAATTTACAAGCAATGGTTGAGTTGGCCCTTGGTGGGGCGGGGCCATGCGTGTCTTTTTAGTCACAATGGCCATTGGGGGTTAGTCGTTCAGGTGACTGAATGGACACCAGGTTGGTAAGGTAAACGGGCTTGAGCTTATGGCTAATCTGCTGTGTTATAAGAGTTTTATTAAAGTTATGTTTTTTTAAGTATAAGAATTTTTAATAAAGGCTGTGGCCATAAATTTTTCCAACCAAATCTGCGTATGTCATGTTGGTAAATAATAGGTTTTTTGAAAGTAGGTTAATATGCAGTATAATGCCATGTTAAGACCCGGACCTTCAGGAGCGGAATGCATGGCATTATTATGCATTGTTTTCCTCTCCTGAAAGGGTTAATGTGGCTGGAATGGTTTCCCGCCATGCTGGGGATTCATTCAGGTAGCCAGCCTGCCAGTGAGGTGTCGCAGGGGGAAGACTACTTCTTCCCTATGCGACAGCTGCTGATAGGGTCCTAATATTTATTAAACATTGGTGGTTCAGGGTATTAAAGATGGCAGCGCCTGAGGAGAGTGTCAGTCCTCAGACGCTGCTCATCTAGTGCTGCTGCCCCGCCCACCCTCCCTACATATATGTTTATATTTGTCACGGCCTTGGGGTTAGTCGTTCAGGAGACTGAATGGACAGCAGGTTGGTAAGGTAAACGGGCTTGAGCTTATGGCTAAGCTGCGGTGTTACAAGAGTTTTATTAAAGTTATGGTTTTTTAAGTATAAGAATTTTTAATAAAGGCTGTGGCCATAAATTTTTCCAACCAAATCTGCGTATGTCATGTTGGTAAATAATAGGCTTTTTGAAAGTAGGTTAATATGCAGTATAATGTCATGATCAGTAATAGATTGTTCTGTGCACATAAGCTGCCATAGTTCTCAACAGCACAGGTCCTGTTTACACAGCACGATGTGCTGCTGAGAACAAAGATTTATAATTCAGCTTAAAGGGAATCTGTCAGCAGGTTTTTGCTATGTAATCTGAAGACAGCAGGAGATAGAGGATGTGACGCACCCCGAGGGCCGTGGGGTACTCGGCAGCTGGGCCTCTGAATGCCGGTTGGTGGAGAATATCACGGTGGCTGGCCCGGTCCGTGACCCAGGGCGGTCAGTGCAAAAGGGGAATATTTTTAGAAAGTTTGTGACGCCACCTGTGGTGTCTGGTGAGGATCATCAGCGCTGTAACTGTCCTCTGAGGCAGATGTTAGGGCAGCTTGTGATGGGACGGCTCCCCACAGGTGGAGCAGGCCTCAGGGCAGTGAAGTGAGAGGGGGGGTGGGTTGCGCTGGGCGTTGTAGTGCAGAGGGAACAATGGCGCCGATGAAAGAATGGACGGAGGCAGTACAGTGCAGTCATCCAAGATTTTACTCACAGTTCTTAAGACAGTCCACAGGTACACTGTACAGGTGAAGGCCTCCCTCATCTTGCTGCGTTCACCGGGCAGAGGTTCAATCCTTCCTCAGGCAGCTTGGGAATACCTGGCAGAACCGCACTTTCTCATGTTCCTATTTTTACCGTCTTCACACTGGGTCTTTCTCCCTCCTGCCCTGCGCTGCCCACTCTGAATCCTGTTCGGGTACTCTGAAGTCCCTCCTGTCCGTCGGAGTTACACAGACTTGCTTGACCCTCAGGGGACTAGAATGCGGCTACGATCCCTCTGTCTTCTGACAGATGCGGGGCGTGCGGGTGCCATCCTGCACGCGCTGTACCCCCTAGGATCCTGTCTTAGAACGGAGCCTACTCCCTGCTCCCCTCCTGACTTGGCCACACTCATGGAGCAGAGCTCCTAATGAGACTCTGCTCCCGGACTGTTCATCTGAACTGTCCGGAGCTGTTCTTCTAAACTGCTCTCCAGAACTAACTAACTATCTCCCTAAGATGGCTTCCCTATCTTATACTCCTACCAAAGTGCTCCCTCTAACTACTTCCTCCACCCACACCCACTACTGGTTCCCCCTACCTTTGGGTTCCCCCCACTCCAGCCAGGGTCAGGGCTCAGCAACTGCGCTCTGCATGTATTTTATACTCCTACCAAAGTGCTCCCTCTAACTACTTCCTCCACCCACACCCACTACTGGTTCCCCCTATCTTTGGGTTCCCCCCACTCCAGCCAGGGTCAGGGCTCAGCAGCTGCGCTCTGCATGTTGCCCCTCCAGCCGGCCTGGAGCAGTGTAGTGTTGGATGCAGGTGTTTGCGGTTCCGGGCAGCACTCTCTCCTTACCTGAGAGAAGAGAGACACCACACCTCTGGGTGAGGTGCAGTACCTCTGTGGCGACTGAACCCTCAGGGGCGCCACATTCCCCCCGGTAAAACACAGCACGTCGGCGGGCTGGAACAGAGTAAAACAGGGTATACATGACATGCAAATTTTTAGATGCATCCGCATACAAGATCATAAACACAACATTTTTCCCTTTATGGGAGGCACATCTTCCTTAAACGTTACAGGTTACATTTTCCAGAGACATTATAAAACTTTCTTAAATAACATTTTCCTTTTTTTTCAATAAGTGCAACAAGTAGCAGCATGAGGGACCCGTCCGCAAACCCTCAACGTAGGCCCTGGACGTGGCTACAGGGCATGGGTGATCCTGGAGTTGGACCACGGCTTCCGCCACGCCAAACGGGTTTTTGTTCTGTGGTCATGGTTACTAATGTAAAACCAATAGGGTGCACTTTAAGAAGTGCTGAACTATTTTACAATGCAAGTTCTTGGCCGTTCACTGTCCCCAGCCTACAAGTCTATTTACCCTGGCGGGTACTTAAGTAAACACACACTATAAGGCAAAATACTATTTTTAACTCTCAACACTGCACCCTTACGGGTGACTATATACAATTAGTGTTCAGTCCCACCTGCTGGCTCAATAGTGGGGACCCCGTCTGGGGTACTTTTCATTCTTCCCTGACCCAGCCGGGTCATGAGGGGTTTCCTGCAGGGGTGTGTCTTCGCTGACACCATGGTGCCAGGTGTACGTGACGTGGTCCCCCGGATACAGGTTCCGGTCGGGATGGCCTTCCTCACGGGGGCTGGGGTGGCTGACTCCGCCTGGTGGACCTGCGCCTTGGCAGCCTAGTCTCGGGCCTCCAGGCGATCACAGCGCGCTTGCCGCGCACGTCGCTCCCTCTCCAGTTGCCAGAGCTCCGGCCTGCAGAACTCTTTCCTCTGCAGGGCGGCGGCCACGGTCTCTTGTGAGAACCCCATCAGGTCCCCCCTCCGGTTGTCCCAGCATAACTCTTCTCCGCTGGGGCAGGCAACCGGGGGTGCTGATATTGGGAGGAGCGGGCACAGCTGCTGGTCCTCAAACCGGCGGACCTATCAAAGACCGGCACGCCGTATACCCACTCGGGTGCCGGAGGTGGAGGTGGCGGGAGGGCTTCCAGTAGTAGGCCCGCAGCTTCAGTGCCCGGGAGTCGAGGTTCCGGATGGGCACTACATGGGAGGTCCTCCAGTGCAGCGCCCGGAGGTGGAGGTTCTGGAAGGGCACTAGGTGGGGTATCCTCTGGTTCAGCGCCCGGGAGTGGATGTTTTGGGCTGCACAACAGTTCCAGCCAGGGTACGGCAGCACACGGGGAGCGCTGGTGGATGAGGCCCAGGAGCAGGTCGGCGCATACAGCACCCGCGACAGGGGACGGTTTCCTACCTGCTCCTGTGTTGTATGTGGCCTCCTGGTACTCGGCAAGCTCCGCCGGGGCTGGGGTGCTGCTGCTGACATCCAGTGCCGTCTTCCGCCGTGCCGCCAATTTCCCTAGCAGCTCACTCCTCCACTTTGCGACTGTTGCCTGCTGGGCCCGCTCCACTTGGTGACCCAGCTCCAGGACTTCGTTCTGGATGAACTTTGCGTCCCCCGGGGACAATTTTCCAGCTTCTCCCTCCAGGTTGAGGGGAGCGGCTTGACATTCCAGCAGGTCAGAGGCGGAGGCTTGGTCCTCGCATCCTTCCATCCTGGCTGCCGGGTGCGGTTTGGCCAGACTGAATAAGGCCACACCTTGTCTTCATTCCTTCTCTCCGCCTCCTCTCTTCTTTCGGGGGCGGCCCCATGGCGATCTACTGTCGGTCACTCCCTGTGACGGCCTCCCTGCCTTGACGGACACATCTATGCGGACAGTCACTGTTGCAAGGGGCAGCGTATGCTTTTGGCACCATTCTGGGACCCGGCCCACAATGGGAGGTTCCATTTTGTTGTCCTTAAGCACACACATAATGGCTCCCGTTCTTCTGGGGCGGGCACCACATTCAGCAACATAACACAGTTCTCTAGGCACACTTCACCCGCCGGTATGGGCTGGTCACGTATCCTGTTCGTGATGACAAACTTGACGCGCCCCCAGGGCCGTGGGGTACTCGGCAGCCGGGCCTCTGAATGCCGGTTGGCGGGGAATATCATGGTGGCTGGCCCGGTCCGTGACCCAGGGCAGTCAATGCAAAAGGGGAATATTTTTAGAAAGTTTGTGACGCCACCTGTGGTGTCTGGTGAGGATCACCAGCACTGCAACAGTCCTCTGAAGCAGATGTTAGGGCAGCTTGTGATGGGACGGCTCCCCACAGGTGGAGCAGGCCTCAGGGCAGTGAAGTGAGAGAGGGTGGGTTGCGCTGGGCGTTGTAGTGCAGGGGGTACAGTGCAATCATCCAAGATTTTACTCACAGTTCTTAAGACAGTCCACAGGTACACTGTACAGGTGAAGGCCTCCCGCGTCTCGCTGCGTTCACCGGCCAGGGGTTCAATCCTTCCTCAGGCTGCTTGGGAATACCTGGCAGAACCCCACTTTCTCATGTTCCTATTTTTACTGTCTTCACACTGGGTCTTTCTCCCTCCTGCCCTGTGCTGCTCACTCTGAATCCTGTTCGGGTACTCTGAAGTCTCTCCTGTCTGTCGGAGTTACACAGACTTGCTTGACCCTCAGGGGACTAGAATGCGGCTACGATCCCTCTGTCTTCTGACAGATGTGGGGCAAATGGGTGCCATCCTGCACGCGCCGTACCCCCTAGTATCCTGTCTTACAACGGAGCCCCATGCCCTGCTCCCCTCCTGGGCCTCCTTACTTGGTCCCACTTATGCAGCAGAGCTCCTAATGAGACTCTGCTCCCGGACTGTTCTTCTGAACTGTCCTGAGCTGTTCTTCTGAACTGCTCTCCAGAACTTACTAACTATCTCCCTAAGATGGCTTCCCTATCTTATACTCCTACCGAAGTGCTCCCTCTAACTACTTCCTCCACCCACACCCACTACTGGTTCCCCCTACCTTTGGGTTCCCCCCACTCCAGCCAGAGTCAGGGCTCAGCAGCTGCGCTCTGCATGTTGCCCCTCCAGCCGGCCTGGAGCAGTGTAGTGTTAGATGCAGGTGTTTGGGGTTCCGGGCAGCACTCCCTCCTCACCTGAGAGAAGAGAGACACCACACCTCTGGGTGAAGTGCAGTACCTCTGTCGCGACTGAACCCTCAGGGGCACCACAGATGAAACACAGAATTTAGGGATATGTCACTTGTCAAAGTGCGTGCTGTTGTTTGCTAGCTGTGAAGGATTTATCACTAAAGGCCCTGTCACACATAACGAGATCGCTAGCGAGATCGTTGATACGTCACGGGTTTTGTGACGCAATAGCGACATCGCTAGCGATCTCATTACGTTTGACAGGTAGCAACGATCAGGCCCCTGCTGTGAGATCGTTGATCGCTCCAAAGCTTCCTGGACCATTCCTGGGTCGTTGCACTCCCGCTGGGCAGTGTGCATCACTGTATTTGACACCTAACCAATGACCTCGTCAGCGATTCAGAGCAGAGACACGTAGGCGTGCATAAATTGGACTTTTCCGCGCCCCTCGTCCCCGATTGGTGGTCACTACAGCGTTCTCATTTCCGGCCGTGCATAAAGAAGGCAACAGAATAGCGATTCCGTCCTTTGTTTCTGACCTCGTGCTTGATTGCAGATCCTAGCAGAGTTATCCGGGCTGTTAATATCCATTCATTGGACTAGTGCTGATTTTTGCGGATCATTGTAGCCTTCTCCAGCTGTGACTCCGCTTTGAAGAAATCAGGCATCTTTAGCGAGGTAGGAATTGTTTTAGGTCTCAAATGACTTTAAATTTTTAATTCATTTATAGGACATTTACCAATTATCTGCTATCATTGCTCTTCAGTGAGGGAGGGCTTGGCTTCTATCTGTATATATATGCTTTTGCATGGACAGATATTTTAGGGGTCTCATGCACACGCACCCACACAGCACGTTTTCTGTCATGCTCAATAACAGAATGGAACACGGTTTTCCATGATATTTTTTATGTACAGTTTAAATACTTGTGTTAATTGTTTTGTTGAAAGTGTTCTCATCTTTTCATGTTATGTTTGCAGTTTGCACATCATGGACGACGGGCAGTGTGCTATTGTGGTTGCTGCATTGCTGGTTGAGGAAGCTCGGCATCAAGATGAGGCACGAGAGCTACAGAGGCGTTCCAAACTAAAACGTCGCATGTGGACCAGAGAGTGGCTGCAGAAGAGGTCTGAATTGTCCCACATGCAACTTGTAAGAGAGCTTCAGGAGAAGAATCCTCATGATTTCCGCAACTATCTGAGAATGTCAGAGGAATCTTTTAAAGAGTTACTGGAACGAGTTACGCCACGCCACGAAGGATACAGCGATGCGTGCTGCCATTCCGGCAGATCAAAGATTGGCAGTCACACTGAGATTCTTGGCCACCGGACGCTCACTCCAAGACTTGCATTTTTCAGCAGCCATTTCGAGGCCCATGCTCAGTGTTCTAATCCCGGAGACATGTAATGCGATTTACCACAGTCTACGTAGTTACATACAGTTTCCCAACACGGAGGAGGAATGGAAAAAGATTGCCTCTGATTTTGAGCAGCTGTGGCAGTTCCCTAACTGTGGTGGGGCTTTGGACGGGAAACATGTCCGAATCACTCAGCCACCAAATAGCGGATCCTATTTTTATAATTATAAGGGCTATTTCAGCATCATCATGATGGCCCTTGTTAACGCCAATTACGAATTTATAAATGTAGATGTTGGCATGAACGGCAGGGTTTCTGATGGTGGTGTTTTAGAGCACACACTTTTTGGAGAGCGATTGGACAACTGTGACCTACACTTGCCTCCCAACTCAGAGACTACAGGTAACCTTAATTTTGTTTTTGTCGGCGATGAAGCCTTCCCACTTCATCCCAATCTTATTAAACCGTTCCCCCAAAAAAGTCTTACCCAGGAAAGAAGAATTTTCAATTATAGTTTGTCAAGGGCACGTCGTGTTGTAGAAAATACCTTCGGTATCATGGCCAACCGCTTCAGAGTTTTTCATACGCCAATTAACATGAAGCTTACATCAATAGACTCTGTTGTTTTGGCCTGTTGCACACTTCACAACTTTCTTCGTCGACGTGATGCAATTACGTACTGTCCGCCTGGCTTCGTGGACTCTGTGGACCTAGCCAATGGGGAAGTGGAGCTCGGAGAATGGCGTGCAAACGATCCTGCAATTGCAAGCCTTCAACCAGTGGGACATGGAAGAAACACCCATGATGCGAAGACCTGCCGCGACAACTACTGCCAGTATTTTAACGGTCCTAGTGCTGTTACTTGGCAGCATCAGAACTTATAGTGGGCAACTACTGACAATTATACCCTACTTTCAGTTTTGTACTGATTTGTGTAATAAACTGTGTTTTACTTTGCAAAAGCTTTATTTCTCATTGTTTCAGTAGTAAGGGCCCGTATATACATACGTGTACTCCAGGGGCGTACATAGGAATCATGGGATCCCATAGCAGAAGTTATAATTGGGGACCCCCACCAAAAAAAAAAAAAGTAAATAATTGTTGGGGACACAGAAGAGCAGATCTCACAACCTTCCAGCCTTTGCATAGCAACTTTCTTCCTTTCTGAACTCCTAGATTCCTCTTTCATAGCCCCATAAAATGTGATGCCAACAAAAGTGTCCCCCTTAACACAGTATGATACCCCGATGGTGAATTCCTCCTTTTTAGCCTCCACATGCACAGTGTAATGACCCTACTGTCAGGGCTGTGGAGTCGGAGTTGGAGTCGATATAAAAAGGACTGACTCATAAAATATATAATAAATTGGGTACAGTAGTTCAATGCAGTTTGTGTGGAATATTTTTTTCCAAAGAATTTGGGAAATTTATGAAATGTCCTATAAATGTTCTATTCCTGATCGGATCTGGACTTTTAGCTGAGATGAATCTGTGCTATAGGAAATGTATCACATGAGCCGTGTATGAGGGAGTCGGAGTTGTGGAGTCAGAGTCATGGAAATTGAGGAGTCGGTTTGGCTTGCCGACTCCACAGCCCTGTATACCAGGATGGGAAAGCATATACATATGCATACATATACATAATGCACTCCCCATGGTCCTCCACACAGTATATTGCAGCCCCCCATAGGGTAAAAGGCAGCCCCAGTCCTCCAGTTTTATCAGTACTGACTGATTTACAAAAATAAATAAATACATACTTACCACTCCTCATTCCCCGCTGCTTCAGTCTCTGCAGCCTGTCTCTCTCATCACGACAGCAGCTGGCAGCTCCACTGTCTGACACAGCGTGGTGCATCGTAGCAGCGTTGCCGCTGTTTGATTAACCGCCGCCCACCGGCACTGTACTCAGTAATGGCTGCGCGTAGTATGCTGTGCGGCTATGTGTCTTGTAGTAATGACGTAGCAGGGGCGACACAAGCACAATTAAAGGTGCAGTGTCGCCCCTGCCGTCATTACCACAAGACACAGCCGCACAGCGCGCGCCCATGTCTGAACACAGTGGCAGTGGGCAGCGGCCGCAATCAAACAGCGGAGTGTGGGGTACAGAATGGGGGAGACTGCTATGGGGTCCGCTGGCTCACGGGCCCCCTACGGCCACGGGCCCCATAGCAGTTATGTGGCCTGCCGCCAATGGCGGTACGTCACTGGTGTACTCATATGTATACAGATACATCCATATACACATACATATTCAGATACATAAAAATCTACACCCATATCCATACTTATATACAGATAACTAGATATACACATACATAGTCACAGACACAAAAGTATGCATACCTATCTAAAAGTATAGATATATATTTCTACTTAAAACCACCTAGACACCAGTGTTCCTGTGTGACCGTCAGACTGGAGACGCTGCTGCGTTCTACAGATGACGCATTATCAATACAGCGTCTTCAGTCTGACAGAGATGCTAATAATTCAGGTCGCGCAGTAGCGTCCTCTAATAAGCGCGCGGGTTTATGGGCGACATTAATGCATCGTGGGCGTGGTTACCGACGTTGATGCGTCGTGGGTGTGTTTAACGACGTAGTTGCGGCCTAGCTCATCAGTAGCAATATGGCATCCAGGATGAGAGCATCTCCTTGGGGCGATGCCGAGGTGCGCTACCTTGTAGAACAGCTGGATGCACTGGATTATGAGTGCCATGTGCACTCTGAACATCCAGTGCTCCATAAACGGGCGGTGCTGCAGAGGATCGGTCGGGGCCTGGTCCGGAGATTTGGGGTGCAGCTCTCTGCTACCCAAATCAGGAAGAAACTGGCGGATCTGAAGTATAGATCTGCCGACCGTATCACCAGCATCCGGTCACAGACTTTACCCCATCATGGTGAGTGGTTTTAAAATACGTTAGCACAATATATGGCAGCACATTAGTTACAACTGCAATTACCTTAGGTATCTAATGTTATTTGTTTTCCAGCACCTGCAGCCCCGGAGCCACAGCAGCACTCATCCACAGGTTCGCCAGCATCACTCCGTGATATAGGTGCAGGTTCGTCTTACGGTAATGCTTTCACATAAAATACGGTCCATACAACTTGGAAAGTATAGGGCTGTCATGTACTATGAAGTGTTGTGTCTTTCCCTAGCCGGTGATGCCAGGGGATCCGGGTGGTCACTCAGCTCGTCATCACCCGAGCAAACCGAAAACCGTAAGTGTTAAATAACAAGCATGTACCTGATAGGCTGTGTGCCCACGATGCGTTTTTTAAGGCGTTTCTGCAGCGTTTTTACAGCTGTGGAAACGCATTAAAAGCGCATGGTAGAAAGGCAGCAATGTTCCCCAATGATAATCCGCATGTGCTATGCACATGCTGCGAAAATTTCCGCTGCAGATTATCATTGCGGAAAAAAACGAAGCACTACCAATTATTTTGCAGAAGGGTTTTTTTTTTGCGCCGCCATTGACTTGCATTATAATGCGCCAATTCCGCAATGCTGCATCTGTACTTGCGTAATTAGCGCATTCCAATGTGCGGATGGTACCCGGGTGTGGTGCATCGTGGGCACATAGCCTTAATTTGATGAATGTACAGAATTATTGGACTTAAGTTTAACAATTACCTCCGTAGAAATCCCAACATTACACGATCTCCTGGCGTCACAGCGGAGACTTAGTGAAGAGATCCACCAGCTCGGAGTGATGCTGGCAAGATTTGTGGCAGCCCAAGAGCGTCGCGGCAGTCAATAAAATTTTTTTTTTATGTTGTTGATATTTTTTGGTTTGTTGTTATATTTATTCTATTTTTATAAAAAAAAGTTAAAGTTTATATCCACTGTTGTCTACACTTTGTTACAAGCAAACAAGATGTTTCATCACTCACACCCATTATATGTATGCATCTGTATAGATCAGAGGTCTCAAACATGCCTCCTGCGGGCCGTATGCGAACCCTCCGGCTGCTTCATGCGGCCCGCAGGCACAGACCCCGTAAGTATCGCGGCTCTTTCCAGCTGCCGCCGACATCAGCGCTGTAGTGCAGAGTATTGCTGTGCCGAGACCGGCTCTCTGCACAGCAACACCAGTGCCAGCCGCCGGCCTATCAGAGGCCAGCAGCTGACATCTGCGTCCCAGCGCAGCGGCGTATGACGTCACTGCCATGCGCAGATGTCAGCTGCTGGCCTCTGATAGGCCGGCGGCTGGCACTGGTGTTGCTGTGCAGAGAGCCGGTCTCTGCGCGGCAATACACTGCACTACAGCGCTGATGTCCGCGGCTGCTGGAAAGAGCTGCGATACTTACGGGGTCTGTGCCTGCGGGCTAATTGAGGTTATCAGCTGATGTTGTGCGGGGGCAGGAAAGCCAACTCCGAATACTGTCTGCTGAGTTGTGTATTTAATCCTATCCTGTGTGATACTGCCTGAAGAGTTGTGTATCTAACCCTATCCTGTGTGATACTGCCTGACGAGTTGTGTATCTAATCTTATCCTGTGTGATACTGCCTGACGAGTTGTGTATCTAATCCTATCCTGTGTGATACTGCCTGACGAGTTGTGTATCTAATCCTATTCTTTGTGATACTGCCTGACGAGTTGTGTATCTAATCCTATCCTGTGTGATACTGCCTGACGAGTTGTGTATCTAATCCTATTCTTTGTGATACTGTCTGCTGAGTCGTGTATCTAATCCTATTCTTTGTGCTACTGTCTGCTGAGTTGTGTATCTAATCCTATCCTGTGTGATACTGCCTGAAGAGTTGTGTATCTAATCCTATCCTGTGTGATACTGCCTGACGAGTTGTTTATCTAATCCTATCCTGTGTGATACTGCCTGAAGAGTTGTGTATCTAACCCTATCCTGTGTGATACTGCCTGACGAGCAGTGTGGGGGCAGGAAAGCCGACTCCAAAGTCGGCTTTCACACCCTCCTGCTAATTGATGTTATCAGCTGATGTTGTGCGGGGGCAGGAAAGCCGACTCCGAAGTCGGCTTTCATAGCCGCCTGCTAATTGAGGTTATCAGCTGATGTTGTGTGGGGGCAGGAAAGCCGTCTGAAGTCGGCTTTCATAGCCGTCTGCTAATTGATGTTATCAGCTGATGTTGTGTGGGGGCAGGAAAGCTGTCTGAAGTCGGCTTTCACACCCTCCTGCTAATTGAGGTTATCAGCTGATGTTGTCTGGGGGCAGGAAAGCCGTCTGAAGTCGGCTTTCACAGATGCCAGCTAATTCAAGAAAAAGAGAGAAGAGGAAAGAATAGGAAAGAATAGGAACATAGTATGAAAAGTTGAAGGAAGACCTAACATGTTGATCCAGAGGAAGGCAAAAAAAAAACATGCTCCGTTTCGGGGAAAAAAATTCCTTCCTGACTCCACATACGGCAATCAGACTAGCTCCCTGCATCAATGCCCTATCAAGAATCTAGTATATACAACCTATAATCAGAGTCAGACTCATGGTGCATGGTATGGCAGATCATTGCCATACAGTGCACCATGACTATGACCCCAAAGACTAAAACAAGGGAAGTAGGAAGAGGAGGGGAAGAAGACCAGCTGTGAAGAAGACCAGAGGACACAGGGAGAAGACAGAAGACAGGTAATGAAGCCTGGAGCGGGAAGAGGAGAAGGGGAGGAGGTGATCACCAGCGGAGAGCAGGGATGGGAATGGAGGGTAGGGAATGGAGGGGAGGGAACGGAGATTGGGAAGGGATCGGAGGGCAGGGTGAGGGGTCCCACCCTCGGGAAGAGGTAAAGCAGAAAATAAGACAACAAAAAAATATTTTTATTTCAATCAGGTGGAGATCAGAGGGCAGGGGTAAAGTTAAAAAAGAGGACAATAAAACATTTTTTTTATAAACAAACAAAAATGTGAACAATTTTAACAATTTAAATAAGTATTAAATTAACAATATTTACAAAATGATAACAAAAATTGAAATGAAACATCACTACAGTTCTTCGTATCGATTGCCTGTATTTGTGAATCCGAACACATGGGATACTGGGGGGGGGGGGGCAAGGCTTTGTGGATGCCGGATCCTCTGCACTGGTGTGCTGCGAACTGGGTCCGGCATATGGGTCCAAGAATGTTGTTGAAAAGGGCCAGGGTCGATCAGAGTATGTACAGTAGAAGTTTCATTAAGTTCACCGGCTGCCGCTTTATTTAAAGTCTCAAACATGACCCTTTCTGCGTGCGCCCTCTGTCGGTCATCCAGCCTCTGTAGTCTCTCACCAGCAAATGTTGCAAAGCTGTCCCGCTTGGCCTGGGTCTGCAGCAGTAGAATCTTGTTTGCCAGAGATATTAGATCTGGCGATGGCGGCAAGGTGGCCTTTCTTTTCCTTGATTTTCTTTGTCGCCGAGGTACAAGGTCTTCACTTGTAGAGGCCATAGGGTCTTCATTTGCCGATGCCATAGGTTCCTCATTCCTTGACAGCACACTCGCCTCCTCCATACCACGTTCCGTAGCCGGGATGTCATCATCTTGCCGATGGTGCTGTGGGAACACAAAATTAAAGTTAAGATTTGGTTACAACATCCAGCAGGTATGTTATGACCAGCATGGGTACACGTGCACTAAAAAACAAATGTGAGGGGCGGCTAAACTATGGCATGTACATTGAAAGTATAAATGCTATTTACAGGGAAGCAAAGAAGGTACTTACATCTTCAACAGGGGAGTCAGTCCGGATGTCGGGGTCTTCTTCCAGGGTCGGCCGCATCGTACACGCCATTCGCCGAGGTAGCTCCTGGTCACGGGTGAAGGCAAGCAAGTCATAATAGCATAATGTCGGCACATAAACCTCATCTGTGCCGGTACCCGACTTCTTTGACTTCTCCACCCGATTGAGTTCTTTCTTATATACGGTGCGTAGACCCTGGATTTTTCTCTTCACCAGCTCTTCATCCACCTTCTCGTTGGGGCCATGCCTTTTAAAGAGGGCAATCAATTGCTGGTATGCCTCACTCTTTTTCTCTCTATTGCAGTAGTCTGTTGATTTTATTTGCCAAAGGCACGGCAGGGAGCGGTAGAGGTCAATCATTTCCCTCACAAACTCTTCACTTTTGAAAGCCATCTGAAAAAGGATAGCATACAGTGAGCATACATGAAACATTTTAAAATATAGTAAAAAATACTGCACACTGTTTGTTGACCCCCTTAAAAATGGCCTCCGATGCATAAGCAAATGTATACTTGTTGGGTGTGGCAAAAACCCACTAAAATAACTTACCGTATAAACAAAGTAATATAGCTGCCTGAAGAACCAAAAAATCGATGTTGAGTCACAGCTGAAGAAAATCCACAAACCAGAACGCTTGTCAGGAACAAAGCCCAGATGAATGGAATCACAGCTGTAGAACGCTACTAGGATCCAAAAATCGGGACGCCTGCAGGGCCTTAACAAATCCCAGATGAACGAATCTTGCCCGGAGAACACTGCTACGATCCGAAAGCAGAGCGCAGATAGGAACAAAGGAACGGAATTGCTGCAACGTCGCCTTATTTTAAACCTGCCGCCAATCAGAATGCAGTAACGTCCACCAATCGGAGATGAGGGGGCGCGGAAAAGTAATTTTATGCACGCCTTTGTGACACAGTACAATTCCTATCAAGGTGTGGATCGTTGAAATAGCTGCTGTGTGAAAGCGCCCCAACGACCAACGAGATCGTTAGTTAGATCGCTGGGGCGGCCGAAATCGTTGGCAAGTTCTGCATGTTTGATGGCTCCCCAACGATCTCTCCAGCGATCTCAAAACCGTGACGTAGTAACGATCTCGTTAGCGATCTCGTTATGTGTGACAGGGCCTTAAAAGCTGTGATTGTGTCAGAACAACTGCTCCCAGTAAACTTAGTGATACCTCATTGGATTCAGCTTCTTTTTGCCTACATCAGGCTGCTCTCAGATGAGGTAGCAAAAACCTGCCCTTTAAAAATTATTTCACCCGATGGACGAGAGTTTTTCTCGTTCACTGAAAAACAGGTAGATTGATTGCTCACATTGCAGTGGAAAGAGGAAATTGTCCTTATTATAGCGAGCGCAGTTTCAAAAACTGCTGACCATCAGAATAAATCCATCAAACAAGGGTAAGTAGATCAGCACATCCAGAATTGTATAACATCTGCAAACTTTATTTCATAGAAGTTTAACATAGTAACATAGTTTTTTAAGTTTAAAGGAAGACTAAGTCCACCTAGTTCAACCTAACATGTTGATCCAGAGGAAAGCAAAAAAAAAACATGTGGCAAACACTAAGCTCCACATTGGGGAAAAAATTCCTTCCTGACTCCATACGGCAATCAGACTAGCTCCCTGGATCAACGCCCTATCAAGGAATCTAGTATATATAACCTGTAATATTATATTTTTCAAAAAAGGCATCCATGCCCTTCTTAGATTTTAGTAGTTAATCATTTATTACAACATCATGCGGCAGAGAGTTCCATAGTCTCACTGCTCTTACAGTAAAGAATCCATGTCTGTGATTATGATACTGACCCTTGTAGTACCCCACTGTTAACTGTGACCCAGTCTGAGTGTGTTCCATTAATAACCACCCTTTGTTTCCTATCATTGAGCCAGTTCTTAACCCACATACATATATTTTCCCCTCTCCCCATTGTTCTCATTTTATGTATCAACCTTTTGTGTGGAACCGTATCAAAAGCTTTTGAAAAGTCCATATACACAACATTCACTGCATTTCCTTGGTCCATTCTGGAACTTACCTCCTCATAAAAGCTGATCAGATTAGTTTGACTGGAACGGTCCCTAGTAAACCCATGTTGATTTTGGGTCATGAGGTTATTCTTCTTCAGATACTCTAGTATAGTATCTCTTAGGAAACCCTCCAGGATTTTACCCACAGTAGAGGTTAAGCTTACTGGCCTATAATTTCCAAGTTCGGTTTTTGTCCCTTTTTTGAATATTGGCACCACATTTGCTATACGCCAGTCCTGTGGTACAGACCCTGTTATTATGGAATCTTTAAAGATTAAAAATAATGGTCTATCCATGACGCTACTTAATTCCTGCAGTACTCGCGAGTGTATCACATCCGGGCCCGGGGATTTGTCAACTTTAGTGATTTTTAGACGCCACCGTACTTCCTGCTGGGTTAAGCAAGTGGCATTTAATGGAGAATTTTTGTTAACACTGATCATGTTTTCTGTCATGCGATTTTCTTGTGTAAATACTGTTGAAAAAAAATCATTTAGCATTTTGGCTTTTTCCTCATCCTCATCCACCATTTCACCCAGACTATTTTTAAGGGGGCCAACACTATCATTTTTTAGTTTTTTACTATTTATGTAGTTAAAGAATATTTTGGGATTCATTTTATTTTCTCTGGCAATGAGTCTGTCTGTCTCAATCTTTGCTGCCTTGATTTGGTTTTTACAGAATTTATTTAATTTTCTGTATTTATTTAATGCCTCATCACTACCTACTTGCTTTAGTTCTCTAAATGCTTTCTTTTTGTCACTTATTGCGCCCCTTGCAGCTCTATTTAGCCAGAGTGGTTTCCTCCTATTTTTAGCATGTTTATTCCCATAGGGTATATATTGTGCACAGGTCCTATTCAGGATTCTAATAAATGTCTCCCATTTGCTTTGTGTAGTTTTATGTCTCAGTGTAGCATCGGCATCTCTGCCTCCTGCTGGGCAGAGACGCCGTTCCGCTCACCGCCGCGGTCCAGGTCCGGCGTCTTCCCGTTCCCCTGCTGCTGTGGCGCACACCGTGCGCAGCTTCCCAGGCACTGTGATCAGGGTGCGCTCGCTGCCTCCCTCCCTCTTAAAGGGGCCGCACGCGCCGTCCTATAGAGTCCCCGGCCAATGGCTGGAGGACTTCCCCTATATAAGGCACCTCCTCCAAAATGTGCAAGGTTGTTCTGTGTGCTAAACATTTGCTCCAGCCCTCAGGTCCCGCTGCCTGTTAGTCCTGCCTGCCAGTCTGTCAGCCCAGCCCACCAGCCTGTCTAACAGTTCTGTTCTCCAGTCTGTCTAAAGTTGTGCCCGCCAGTCTGCTTACCTGGAGCACCTGTCTGTAACCTGCCGTGCCCGCCAGTCTGCCTACCTGGAGCACCTGCCTGTTACCTGTCGTGCCCGCCAGCCAGTCTACCCGGAGCACCTGCCAGTTACCTGCCGTGCCCGCCTGCTCGCCTACCCGGAGCACCCGTCTGGCTATCTGCCGAACCAGCCTGCTTATCTACCCGGTCCACCCGTCAACCTTCCTGCCGTGCTCATCCACTGTATCGGTCAGTTCCTGCCATCTGACCCGTGGGAGTCACCTGCTCTCACACAAGGTCAGTCCCAGAGTGGCACCTGGTCCACCTGCCCGGTTCCTCCCTGGTTCACGGAGTCGACTAAGCCGCCGTGTGACCTTGATCGGGCCGAGTAGGCACTTAATCACGCCCCTCTGGTTCCTCCTTGCACCGAAGCACAGAGGTTCCACCACCCGGACTCGTAACACTCAGGATATCGTTCCAGTTTATTGCACTAAGATCATCCCTCAACCGTTGGAAATTTGCCTTCCTGAAGTTTAGTGTCCTTGTAACCCCTCTACTACACATCTTATTTATTAAAGGATACATGAAAACTTATTATTTTGTGATCACTACTACCCAAGTGACCCCCAACTCGTATATTTGATATGCGGTCTGGCCTGTTGGTTAATATTAGGTCTAGCAGTGCCCCCCTTCTTGTTGGGTCCTGAAATAGTTGTGAAAGGTAATTGTCTCTCATAGTTGTCAAAAACCCATTACCTTTGCTTGAACTACAGGTTTCTGTTCCCCAATGTATTTCAGGGTAGTTAAAGTCCCCCATAATAATGACTTCGCCTTGAGTCTCTTCTTCATCTATTTGCTTTATGAGGATATTCTCCGCTGCTTCCATTATTTTTGGAGACTTATAACAAACTTCTATCAGTAATTTATTATTTTTTCCCCTTCCCCTTATCTCCACCCACAGGGACTCTACATTTTCATTAGATTCACATATATTCTCAGGCAAGATAGGTTTTAAGGATGATTTTACATATAAACACACACCCCCTTGCTTGTTTGTACGGTCATTTCTGAGCAGACTATAGACCTGTAAATTAACTGCCCAGTCATGGCTCTCGTCCAGCTGTGTCTCAGATATCCCCACCATGTCATAATTATTTTCCAACAAAATTAATTCTAATTCCTCCATTTTGTTGGTGAGGCTTCTGGCATTAGTGTACATGCATTTTATGTATCTCTCTGTACCTCTATTCCTTCTTACTATATTGACTGTTCTAACCCCACCCTCAATTTCTTTATTTGTGCCCAGGGCACTATCTGCACTATCTTCCCCACCTATAAAATGAATACCCCCCCAATCCCTAGTTTAAACACTCCTCCAACCTTCTAGCCATTTTCTCCCCCAGCACAGCTGCACCCTCCCCATTGAGGTGCAGCCCATCCCTAGCGTAGAACCTGTAGCCAACTGAGAAGTCGGCCCAGTTTTCCAGGAACCCAAACCCCTCCTTCCTACACCAATTCCTGAGCCACATATTTATCTCCCAAATCTCCCGTTGCCTCTCTGGTGTGGCACGTGGTACAGGCAGTATTTCAGAGACTACCACCTTGGAGGTCCTTGCTTTAAGCTTGCAGCCTAATTCCCTGAACTCATCTTTAAGGACCTTCCACCTACTTCTAACTTTGTCATTTGTGCCAATGTGCACCATGAAAGCTGAGTCCTCACCAGCCCCTACCAGTAATCTGTCAACTCGATCAGCGATGTGCCGGACTCGAGCACCAGGTAGGCAGCACACTGTTCAACGATCCCTGTCTTTATGACAGATTGTCCTATTTGTTCTCCTAGCAATTAAGTCCCCCACTACCAGCACCTGCCTGCCCTGCCCTGCTTTCCTATTTCCGCGCTTACTGGAGCTGACACTCCTCCGGCTTTCAGAGGACATGCCTTGCTGCAGTAGTGCTACCCCTGTGCCGACACCCCCCCTCATCTGCCAACTCTGCAAACTTATTGGGGTGTGCCAGATCAGGACTAGCCTCCCTGGCACTCTTCCCTCTACTCCCCCCTTCTAACTGTCACCAAGCTAGCTGCCTCACTGTCCTGCAGCTCCCTACTACCACCTTCCCTCACATCTACCCCAGTGAGCAGCTGCTCAGTGAGCAGCAGACTGTTTTTCATAGTGTCAATGGATCTCAGTGTTGCCAGCTGCTCATTTAGATCCAGTACCTTGGCTTCCAAATGCACAACGTGCACACATCTCGCACAGCAGTATGCACTCACGACTGGCTGTTCAAGGATTGCATACATATGGCAAGATGTACACTGGATAGCATTGTCAATAATGGAGTTCATTTCCTAATGGGGATTGCACTAGACAAAAATGTTAAGTAAAAAGAAATGTAAAGAATTAATAAATACAGACAGCAATTCAGTCCAAATTCCTCCCTTCCAAACTCCCTGAATCCAAGTCATTGAAAAACAAGTCACACACTTACTAAATGTAATATATTGTTCATAAAGTTTCTTATTTTTATTTTTAACTGATAACACTGTTTCCAGAACATGGAGCACTTGTAATGTCCAAAAAATTAGTACAAATACCATGAGATGTAGTTGTAAAGCTCAGATTTATATAGTTGAAATTCAGGTAACGAGATTTTAATGTGTAACTTTTATGAAATGTTGATCTACTTACCCTTGTATGATGGATTGCTTTGCTTGTTCAGCCTGTTTCCTGATAATTGTGCAATGTAAATGAGCTTTGTTGGGAACGCTCGTTCAGAATAATCGGCCAGTGTAAATGCAGATTTACTGTTCAATATTAGTTTTATCATTTAAAAAAAACAAAACAGTAAATAATGGCTTTGATCTTGCTGCTACTAGTCAGAATACATGTTATGATAAGCCTTATACTTTAACATACTGGAAATGTACAGTACAGACCAAAAGTTTGGACACACTTTATCATTTAAAGATTTTTCTGTATTTTCATGACTTTGAAAATTGTACATTCACACTGAAGGCATTAAAACTATGAATTAACACATGTGGATTTATATACTTAACAAAAAAGTGTGAAACAACTGAAAATATGTCTTATATTCTAGGTTCTTCAAAGTAGCCGCCTTTTGCTTTGATGACTGCTTTGCACACTCTTGGCATTCTCTTGATGAGCTTCAAGAGGTAGTCACCGGAAATGGTTTTCACTTCACAGGTGTGCCCTGTCAGGTTTAATAAGTGGGATTTCTTGCCTTATAAATGGGGTGGGGAACATCAGTTGTGTTGTGCAGAAGTCAAGTGGATACACAGCTGATAGTCCTACTGAATAGACTGTTAGAATTTGTATTATGGCAAGAAAAAAGCAGCTAAGTAAAGAAAAACGAGTGGCCATCATTACTTTGAGAAATGAAGGTCAGTCAGTGCGAAAAATTGGGAAAACTTTGAAAGTGTCCCCAAGTGCAGTTGCAAAAACCATCAAGCGCTACAAAGAAACTGGCTCACATGAGGACCGCCCCAGGAAAGGAAGACCAAGAGTCACCTCTGCTTCTAAGGATAAGTTTATCCTAGTCACCAGCCTCAGAAATCGCAGGTTAACAGCAGCTCAGATTAGAGACCAGGTCAATGCCACACAGAGCTCTAGCAGCAAACACATCTCTACAACAACTGTTAAGAGGAAACTTTGTGCAGCAGGCCTTCATGGTAAAATAGCTGCTAGAAAACCACTGCTAAGGACAGGCCACAAGCATAAGAGACTTGTTTGGGCTAAAGAACACAAGGAATGGACATTAGACCAGTGGAAATCTGTGCTTTGGTCTGATGAGTCCAAATTTGAGATCTTTGGTTCCAACCACCGTGTCTTTGTGCGACGCAGAAAAGGTGAACGGATGGACTCTACATGCTTGGTTCCCATCGTGAAGCATGGAGGAGGAGGTGTGATGGTGTGGGGGTGCTTTGCTGGTGACACTGTTGTGGATTCATTCAAAATTGAAGGCATACTGAACCAGCATGGCTACCACAGCATCTTGCAGCGGCATGCTATCCCATCCGGTTTGCGTTTAATTGGACCATCATTTATTGTTCAACAGGACAATGACTTCAAACACACCTCCAGGCTGTATAAGGGCTATTTGACCAAGAAGGAGAATGATGGGGTGCTACGCCAGATGACCTGGCCTCCACAGTCACCAGACCTGAACCCAATCGAGATGGTTTGGGGTAAGCTGGACTGCAGAGTGAAGGCAAAAGGGCAAAAAAGTGCTAAGCATCTCTGGTAACTCCTTCAAGATTGTTGGAAGACCATTTCCGGTGACTACCTCTTGAAGCTCGAATGCCAAGAGTGTGAAAAATCTTTAAATGAGAAGGTATGTCCAAACTTTTCTGTACTCTAGGTGTGGAAATGGTTAACTCGATGAGACATATGCCAGGTGGTTTGAAATTTTTAAGAGAGGAGCTGTGGTGACAACCGACTCCTGGCAAACCAAAAGTGTCCTAGGACCGCCAGTTGAAGATATATATTAATCCATTCACGGCCTTGGACGTGTCCATACCAACCTTGGAAATATGGATACGTCATGGCGATTTTGCACACACAGTAGTTGTGCGCGCGCGATCGCTGCCGGGTGTTCCACTGATATGATAGCTGACACCCAGCACTCACTGCCAGGAGTGGTGCCTGCACAGCTCACGGAAGTTTTATCCAGGCAGAGGAAGGGGGCTCCCTCTGTATTTCGATCGGCTCCCCCACGACGTCAGTAAGAGGGCTCGATCGATTGTTGCCATGATGACCATGATTCAGGTCACCAGGCGCAGTGCATGACCTAACTAATTAATGTCTGCAGCTCTGACAGGTAATAAAGCATAGCAATGCTCCTCCATTGCTATGCTTTATAACTGCAATCAGACTGCAAAAAGTGAGAGTCCTATAGTGGGACAAAGTAAAAAAGTAAAAGCAAAATAAAAAAAAAATTGAAAAAATATTTAACCCCTTTACAACCCAAGGTGGTTTGCAAGTTAATGACCAGGCCAATTTTTACAATTCTGACCACTGTCACTTTATGAGGTAATTACTCTGGAATGCTTCAACGGATTCCCCTGATTCTGAGATTGTTTTTTCGTGACATATTGTACTTCATGATTGTGGTAAAATTTCTTCAATATCAGTTGTGTTTATTAGTGAAAAAGTCGGAAATTTGGCGAAAATTTAGCAATTTTCAAAATTTTAAATTTTATGCCCTTAAATCAGAGAGATATGTCACACAAAATAGTTAATACACAACATTTCCCACATGTCTACTTTACATCAGCACAATTTTGGAACCAAATTTTTTTTTTATTAGGGAGCTATAAGGGTTAAAAGTTGACCAGCGATTTCTAATTTTTCCAACAAAATTTACAAAACCATTTTTTTAGGGACCACATCACATTTGAAGTCACTTTGAGGGGTCTTTATGACAGAAAATACCAAAAAGTGACACCATTCTAAAAACTTCACCCCTCAAGGTGCTTAAAACCACATTCAAGAACTTTATTAACCCTTCAGGTGCTTCACAGGAATTTTTGGAATGTGGAAGAAAAAAATGAACATTTAACTTTTTTCACAAAAATGTTATTTTAGACCCAATTTTTTTTATTTTTGCAGGGGTAAGAGGAAAAAATGGACCCCAAAATTTGTTGTGCAATTTCCCCTGAGCATGCAGGTACCCCATATGTGGGGAAAAAACACTGTTTGTGCGCACGGCAGGGTTTGGAAGGGAAGGAGCGCCATTTGACTTTTTGATTGTAAAATTTGCTTGAATAATTAGCGGACGCCATGTTGCGTTTGGGGAGCCCCTGATGTGCCTATACAGTGGAAACCTCCCACAAGTGACACCATCTTGGAAACTAGACCCCTCAGGGAACTTATCTAGATGTATGGTGAGCACCTTGATCCCCCAGGTGCATCACAGAAGTTTATAACATTGAGCCGTAATAATAAAATTTTCACATTTTTCACACAAAAATGTTTTTCAGCCCCCAATTTTGCATTTTCATAAGGGCAACAGGAGAAATTGCACCATGAAGTTTGCTGTGCAATTTCTCCTGAGTAAGCATATACCCCATATGTGGCAGAAAACCACTGTTCGGGTGCACGGCAGGGTTCGGAAGGGAAGGAGCGCCATTTGATTTTTGATTGTAAAATTTGCTTGAATAATTAGCGGACGCCATGTTGCGTTTGGAGAGTCCCTGATGTGCCTAAACAGTGGAAACCCCCCACAAGTGACACCATTTTGGGAACTAGACCCCTCAGGGAACTTATATAGATGTATGGTGAGCACCTTGAACCCCCAGGTGCTTCACAGAAGTTTATAACATTGAGCCGTAAAAATGAAATTTTCACATTTTTCCCACAAAAATGTTTTTTCAGCCCCCAATTTTGCATTTTCATAAGGGTAACAGGAGAAATTGAACCAGGCAGTTTGTTTTGCAATTTCTCCTGAGTACGCAGATACCCCATATGTTGGGGAAAACCACTGCTAGGGCATATGGCATGGTTCTGAAGGGAAGGAGCACCATTTGACTTTTTGAATTTAAAATTTGCTTGAATAATTAGCGGATTATTATTATTATTATTATTTATTATTATAGCGCCATTTATTCCATGTCGCTTTACATGTGAAAAAGGGGGTATAATACAAGAACAATTTCAATAATCTTGAACACAATGTGACAGCGACTGGTACAGGCGGAGCGAGGACCCTGCCCGCGAGGGCTCACAATCTACGAGGGATGGGTGAGGATACAGTAGGTGAGGGTAGAGCTGGTCGTGCAGCGGTATGGTGGAGCGGTGGTTACTGCAGGTTGTAGGCTTGTCGGAAGAGGTGGGTCTTCAGGTTCCTTTCAGCGGATGTGCCCCTGATGTGCCTAAACAGTGGAAACCCCCCACAAGTAATACCATTTTGGAAACTAGACCCCTCAGGGAACTTATCTAGGTGTGTGATGAGCACCCTGAACCCCCAAGTCCTTTACAGAAGTTTCTAACATGGAGACGTGAAAATAAAAAAATCTAACTTTTTCCACAAAAATGATGTTTTAGCCCCAATTTTTTATTTTCACAAGGGTAAGAGAAAATAGACCCCAAAAACTTTTGTGCAGTTTCTCCTGAGTACGCCAATACCCCATATGTGGGGAAAATACAGTGTTTGGGCACACTGCAGATGTGCCTAAATAGTAGAAACCCCCCACAAGTGACCCCATTTTGGAAACTACACCCCTCAAGGATTTTATCAAGGGGTATAGTGAACATTTTGAACCCAGAAGTACGACACAGAAGTTGATAACATTAGGTCATCATATTGAATAAGTTGTCAGTAGTGTTGAGCGATACCTTCCGATATCGGGAAATATCGGATCGGATTGGATCGGACCGATACCGAAAAAGTATCGGATATCGCCGATTCCGATACCGGAAACCAATGCAAGTCAATGGGACATAAATATCGGAATTAAAATAAACCCTTTCTTTCCTTGTAGGTTATTTCTACATGAAGGAAAACAACTAAGAATAATGTAGAATGTATTGGGGGAGGTGGGGGAGACAATAAAGGCATAGAGGTTTAGCCCAGTCAAATGGAATAGCAGGAATTAATATTTTTTTATTATGTTCTGAGTTACGGAAATATTAACTATGTTAAGTATTTTTATATTTTGTCAGATATTTATGTTTCACTACTTCCATGCTCTTCACCTTCTTTTTTACTTCTCCCACACTTTCTCCTTCATCATCCTCAGCATCTTTTTCATCCACTTCTTCTTCACCTTCTTCTTCTTCACCTTCTTCGTATTATTCTTTTTTTTACATTCTTCATATTCTACTTCTTCATCTTCTTCATATTCTTCTTCTTCATCATATTCTTATTTGTGACAGGCATTCCTGTAGTTGTTATCTATAAAAGGTTGGACATTACACCTTTCGTTCTGCCCGTCACAAAAGATTTACAACAGGATTTGTCCGCGTTCAGTTTGGCCTGCAGCAGCAGGTCTTTTCCAGGGGCACCACGAGGAGGAACGGACTCACCCCCATACACTGCTTAGTCATCTTCTGCTTATAATTTAGATATTATCTTTTGCTCTGATTTTTAGTCTTATGCTTAATGTTCTTCCGCTTTTTGTTCTGCAGCTTCTTGTATTTCTGCTTCTTGGTTTTCTGTCTCTTGTTTTTCTGTATCTTGGTGCTTGTCTTCTCTTCTTTGTCTTCTTGGTCAACTTCTTCAGGGTCATCTTCTTGGTCTTCTTCGGGGTGGTCTTCAGGGTCGTCGTCTTCGGGGGTCCTCGTCTTCGGGGTCCTCGTCTTCTTCGGGTTGGTCTTCTGGGTCCTCGTCTTCGGGGTCCTCGTCTTCTTCGGGGTGGTCTTCAGGGTCCTCGTCTTCTTCGGGGTGGTCTTCAGGGTCCTCGTCTTCTTCGGGGTGGTCTTCAGGGTCCTCGTCTTCAGGGTCATTGTCTTCGGGGTCCTCATCTTCTTAGGGTTGGTCTTCAGGGTCCTCGTCTTCAGGGTCCTCGTCAGGGAGATCCAGAGTGATTACCAAGAACCATTTCAAAAAGCTTGAACTTGGAAATGTAGCAGAAGGTACAAGAAAGCTGAGGAACTACCGAGGACCAGCTGACGGTACTGGAACCCGGATGGATAGCAGAAGGTACAAGAGCCAATGGAACTACCGAGGACCAGCTGATGTTACTGGAACTCGGTTACTAAGCAGGAGGTACCTGTGCCAGAAAGCACTACCAAGGACCAGCAGACGTTGGTGGAACTTGGATACCGAGAAGGAGGCACCTAATCCAAAGGCACTGCCGAGAACCAGCTGACGGTACTGGAACCCGGATGGGTAGCAGAAGGTACAAGAGCCAATGGAACTACCGAGGACCAGCTGATGTTACTGGAACCCGGATGGGTAGCAGAAGGTACAAGAGCCAATGGAACTACCGAGGACCAGCTGATGTTACTGGAACTCGGTTACTAAGCAGGAGGTACCTGTGCCAGAAAGCACTACCAAGGACCAGCAGACGTTGGTGGAACTTGGATACCGAGAAGGAGGCACCTAATCCAAAGGCACTGCCGAGAACCAGCTGACGGTACTGGAACCCGGATGGGTAGCAGAAGGTACCCATGTAAAAAAAAAGTTCAAGGCCGCGAGCCGGCCGCAGTTACCAAAACCCACAGTCCTACAGAGGGTGCTTGTCCTATTGGCACTATGGAACCAGCCTTCATTGCCAGATCCCGCAGCCCACATAGGAGTCACCTAAACTGCAGGCACCATAGAGTCGGCTAACCCGACCGCAACACGACAGGACAACGCATTGGAGGCAAAGTGACGTTGACACTACCCGGAAACAGCTGGCGTGCTGGAACCAGGCTGGGCAGGAGGGAGTACCCGTGCCAAAGACACTGCCGAGAACCAGCTGACGGTACTGGAACCCGGATGGGTAGCAGAAGATACAAGAGCAAATGGAACTACCGAGGACCAGCTGACGGTACTGGAACCCGGATGGGTAGCAGAAGGTACAAGAGCCAATGGAACTACCGAGGACCAGCTGATGTTACTGGAACTCGGTTACTAAGCAGGATGTACCTGTGCCAGAAAGCACTACCAAGGACCAGCAGACGTTGGTGGAACTTGGATACCGAGAAGGAGGCACCTAATCCAAAGGCACTGCCGAGAACCAGCTGACGGTACTGGAACCCGGATGGGTAGCAGAAGGTACCCATGTAAAAAAAAAGTTCAAGGCCGCGAGCCGGCCGCAGTTACCAAAACCCACAGTCCTACAGAGGGTGCTTGTCCTATTGGCACTATGGAACCAGCCTTCATTGCCAGATCCCGCAGCCCACATAGGAGTCACCTAAACTGCAGGCACCATAGAGTCGGCTAACCCGACCGCAACACGACAGGACAACGCATTGGAGGCAAAGTGACGTTGACACTACCCGGAAACAGCTGGCGTGCTGGAACCAGGCTGGGCAGGAGGGAGTACCCGTGCCAAAGACACTGCCGAGAACCAGCTGACGGTACTGGAACCCGGATGGGTAGCAGAAGATACAAGAGCAAATGGAACTACCGAGGACCAGCTGACGGTACTGGAACCCGGATGGGTAGCAGAAGGTACAAGAGCCAATGGAACTACCGAGGACCAGCTGATGTTACTGGAACTCGGTTACTAAGCAGGAGGTACCTGTGCCAGAAAGCACTACCAAGGACCAGCAGACGTTGGTGGAACTTGGATACCGAGAAGGAGGCACCTAATCCAAAGGCACTGCCGAGAACCAGCTGACGGTACTGGAACCCGGATGGGTAGCAGAAGGTACCCATGTAAAAAAAAAGTTCAAGGCCGCGAGCCGGCCGCAGTTACCAAAACCCACAGTCCTACAGAGGGTGCTTGTCCTATTGGCACTATGGAACCAGCCTTCATTGCCAGATCCCGCAGCCCACATAGGAGTCACCTAAACTGCAGGCACCATAGAGTCGGCTAACCCGACCGCAACACGACAGGACAACGCATTGGAGGCAAAGTGACGTTGACACTACCCGGAAACAGCTGGCGTGCTGGAACCAGGCTGGGCAGGAGGGAGTACCCGTGCCAAAGACACTGCCGAGAACCAGCTGACGGTACTGGAACCCGGATGGGTAGCAGAAGGTACAAGAGCCAATGGAACTGCCGAGAACCAGCTGGCGGTGCTGGAGCCCAGGGTAAATACTAAAAACAGAAGAGCCAGAGGTGTATTTGGAGGAGGTTTTAAATCCGTACTACAGTGGATGTGGACAAAGCAGGAGAATTTGCCGGACACACAGCTGGGGATCAGCTGACGTTACTGAATCCCAATAACACTGGAGCAAGCGTTGACTGTGCAGACGGCACTTCTGAGCAGCAACTAGCGGTATTGGAGCCCAGGGTAAATACTAAAAACGGAGGAGCCAGAGGTGTAATTGGAGCAAGTTTTAAATAAGTAGCACAGTGAATATGGACAGAGCAGGAGAAATTGCCGTGAACACAGCAGGGGAACAGCTGACGTTACCGAACCCCAATAACACCGCAGCAAGTGTTGACTGTGCAGACGGCACTTCCGAGCGCCAACTGGCGGTGCTGGAGCCCAGGGATAAGAATGAAAACAGAGGAGCCAGAGGTGTAATTGGAGCAACTTTAAAATCTGTAGTAGTGAGAATGTGGACAGAGCAGGAGAAATTGCCGTCCGCACAGCAGGGGAACAGCTGACGTTACTGAACCCCAATAACATGGTAGCAAGTGTTGACTGTGCAGACAGCACTTCCGAGCGCCAACTGGCGGTGCTGGAGCCCAGGGATAAGAATGAAAACAGAGGAGCCAGAGGTGTAATTGGAGCAACTTTAAAATCTGTAGTAGTGAGAATGTGGACAGAGCAGGAGAAATTGCCGTCCGCACAGCAGGGGAACAGCTGACGTTACTGAACCCCAATAACATGGTAGCAAGTGTTGACTGTGCAGACAGCACTTCCGAGCGCCAACTGGCGGTGCTGGAGCCCAGGGATAAGAATGAAAACAGAGGAGCCAGAGGTGTAATTGGAGCAACTTTAAAATCTGTAGTAGTGAGAATGTGGACAGAGCAGGAGAAATTGCCGTCCGCACAGCAGGGGAACAGCTGACGTTACTGAACCCCAATAACATGGTAGCAAGTGTTGACTGTGCAGACAGCACTTCCGAGCGCCAACTGGCGGTGCTGGAGCCCAGGGATAAGAATGAAAACAGAGGAGCCAGAGGTGTAATTGGAGCAACTTTAAAATCTGTAGTAGTGAGAATGTGGACAGAGCAGGAGAAATTGCCGTCCACACAGCAGGGGAACAGCTGACGTTACTGAACCCCAATAACACGGCAGCAAGTGTTGACTGTGCAGACGGCACTTCCGAGCGCCAACTGGCGGTGCTGGAGCCCAGGGATAAGAATGAAAACAGAGGAGCCAGAGGTGTAATTCGAGCAACTTTAAAATGTGTAGTACAGTGGATTTGGACAAAGCAGGAGAAATTGCCGTCCGCACAGCAGGAGAACAGCTGACGTTACTGAACCCCAATAACACGGCAGCAAGTGTTGACTGTGCAGACGGCACTTCCGTGCGCCAACTGGCGGTGTTGGAGCTCAGGGATAATACTGAAAACAGAGGAGCCAGAGGTGTAATTGGAGCAACTTTAAAATCTGTAGTAGTGAGAATGTGGACAGAGCAGGAGAAATTGCCGTCCGCACAGCAGGGGAACAGCTGACGTTACTGAACCCCAATAACATGGTAGCAAGTGTTGACTGTGCAGACAGCACTTCCGAGCGCCAACTGGCGGTGCTGGAGCCCAGGGATAAGAATGAAAACAGAGGAGCCAGAGGAGTAATTGGAGCAACTTTAAAATGTGTAGTACAGTGGATGTGGACAAATCAGGAGAAATTGCCGTCCGCACAGCAGGAGAACAGCTGACGTTACTGAACCCCAATAACACGGCAGCAAGTGTTGACTGTGCAGACGGCACTTCCGTGCGCCAACTGGCGGTGTTGGAGCTCAGGGATAATACTGAAAACAGAGGAGCCAGAGGTGTAATTGGAGCAACTTTAAAATCTGTAGTAGTGAGAATGTGGACAGAGCAGGAGAAATTGCCGTCCGCACAGCAGGGGAACAGCTGACGTTACTGAACCCCAATAACATGGTAGCAAGTGTTGACTGTGCAGACAGCACTTCCGAGCGCCAACTGGCGGTGCTGGAGCCCAGGGATAAGAATGAAAACAGAGGAGCCAGAGGTGTAATTGGAGCAACTTTAAAATCTGTAGTAGTGAGAATGTGGACAGAGCAGGAGAAATTGCCGTCCGCACAGCAGGGGAACAGCTGACGTTACTGAACCCCAATAACATGGTAGCAAGTGTTGACTGTGCAGACAGCACTTCCGAGCGCCAACTGGCGGTGCTGGAGCCCAGGGATAAGAATGAAAACAGAGGAGCCAGAGGTGTAATTGGAGCAACTTTAAAATCTGTAGTAGTGAGAATGTGGACAGAGCAGGAGAAATTGCCGTCCGCACAGCAGGGGAACAGCTGACGTTACTGAACCCCAATAACATGGTAGCAAGTGTTGACTGTGCAGACAGCACTTCCGAGCGCCAACTGGCGGTGCTGGAGCCCAGGGATAAGAATGAAAACAGAGGAGCCAGAGGTGTAATTGGAGCAACTTTAAAATCTGTAGTAGTGAGAATGTGGACAGAGCAGGAGAAATTGCCGTCCGCACAGCAGGGGAACAGCTGACGTTACTGAACCCCAATAACACGGCAGCAAGTGTTGACTGTGCAGACGGCACTTCCGAGCGCCAACTGGCGGTGCTGGAGCCCAGGGATAAGAATGAAAACAGAGGAGCCAGAGGTGTAATTCGAGCAACTTTAAAATGTGTAGTACAGTGGATTTGGACAAAGCAGGAGAAATTGCCGTCCGCACAGCAGGAGAACAGCTGACGTTACTGAACCCCAATAACACGGCAGCAAGTGTTGACTGTGCAGACGGCACTTCCGTGCGCCAACTGGCGGTGTTGGAGCTCAGGGATAATACTGAAAACAGAGGAGCCAGAGGTGTAATTGGAGCAACTTTAAAATCTGTAGTAGTGAGAATGTGGACAGAGCAGGAGAAATTGCCGTCCGCACAGCAGGGGAACAGCTGACGTTACTGAACCCCAATAACATGGTAGCAAGTGTTGACTGTGCAGACAGCACTTCCGAGCGCCAACTGGCGGTGCTGGAGCCCAGGGATAAGAATGAAAACAGAGGAGCCAGAGGAGTAATTGGAGCAACTTTAAAATGTGTAGTACAGTGGATGTGGACAAATCAGGAGAAATTGCCGTCCGCACAGCAGGAGAACAGCTGACGTTACTGAACCCCAATAACACGGCAGCAAGTGTTGACTGTGCAGACGGCACTTCCGTGCGCCAACTGGCGGTGTTGGAGCTCAGGGATAATACTGAAAACAGAGGAGCCAGAGGTGTAATTGGAGCAACTTTAAAATCTGTAGAAGTGAGAATGTGGACAGAGCAGGAGAAATTGCCGTCCGCACAGCAGGGGAACAGCTGACGTTACTGAACCCCAATAACATGGTAGCAAGTGTTGACTGTGCAGACAGCACTTCCGAGCGCCAACTGGCGGTGCTGGAGCCCAGGGATAAGAATGAAAACAGAGGAGCCAGAGGAGTAATTGGAGCAACTTTAAAATGTGTAGTACAGTGGATGTGGACAAATCAGGAGAAATTGCCGTCCGCACAGCAGGAGAACAGCTGACGTTACTGAACCCCAATAACACGGCAGCAAGTGTTGACTGTGCAGACGGCACTTCCGAGCGCCAACTGGCGGTGTTGGAGCTCAGGGATTACAGTTCAGGTGGTAGAAACATGAACAGAACAGGAGACCTGGATACTGTTGCCAACCAATTATTTATTCTGGAAGAGGACTGGCAAATTCATGAGAGATCCAGGCCTTGTTCATTTTGAGAAAAGTAAGCCAGTCAACGTTATCGGAGGATAGTCGCATGCGACGGTCTGTTAGTACACCACCTGCGGCACTAAAGACGCGTTCCGATAATACACTAGCAGCAGGGCAAGCTAGCACCTCCAGTGCATACTGACTAAGCTCTGGCCATGTATCCAGCTTACAGACCCAAAACTTGAAGGGAGAAGAGCCGTCTGGGAGTACACTAAGAGGGCAAGACATGTAGTCTGTCACCATCTGACGGAAACGTTGCCTCCTGCTGACTGGAGCTGTCTGTGATGGTGTAGACATTTGTGGCGGCGGGGACACAAAACTTTGCCACATTTCGGCCATACTGGTCTTGCCTTGTGCTGAGGCGCTGCTTCTGCTCCCTCTTTGTGCAGAGCTTCCTCCACTGCCTCGACGCACTGAGCTGCTTTGTAAAGCACTAGCAGCACTGCTCTCGGTTGGAATGGAGAACATGATGGAATGCACCAGTGCGTCTTGGTACTCCCGCATTTTACGCTCCCGGTTCAATGGTGTTATGAGGCTTTGTAAGTTGTCCCGGTAGCGAGGATCTAGGAGGGTGGACACCCAATAATCAGCCGTGTTGAGAATGTGGGCGATGCGGCGGTCGTTTCTGAGGCACTGCAGCATGAAATCAACCATGTGCTGCAGACTGCCAACTGGCCAAGAAACGCTGTCCCCTGCTTGAGGCGTGATCTCTGCCTGCTCTGCATCACCCCACCCTCGCTCTAGATACTGACTACTAGAGCATTGTGTACCTCCCTCCTCTGGACAGATGTCTTCCTCATCCATTGACTCCTCCTCATCCTCCTCACAAAGTGTCCCCTGCCTAGGCCTTTGTGAGGAACCACATTGCGCAGACTGTAGAGAAGCAGATGGCATTTGTGACTCCTCATCCTCCACCTCTTCCAAAACCTCGTCCCTTAGTGCTTGCAGTGTTTTTTCAAGCAGGCAGATAAGGGGGATAGTCATGCTGACTAGTGCATCATCTGCACTCGCCATCCGCGTGGAATAATCGAAGGCACGCAAAACGTGGCAAATGTCCTTCATAGAGGCCCACTCAGTGGTGGTGAAGTGTGAACGGCGCGCACTGCGACTTGTTTGCGCCTGCTGCAGCTGGTACTCCATTACTGCTGCCTGCTGCTCACACAACCTCTCCAACATATGTAACGTTGAATTCCACCTGGTGGGTAGGTCACATATGATGCGATGTTCCGGAAGACATAATCGGCGCTGCAGAGCTGCAATGCGTGATCTTGCATTGCTGGAACGCCGCAAGTGAGCGCACTCTATGCGGACCTTGTGAAGCAGTGCATCAAGATCCGGATAGTCCCTCAAAAAACTCTGCACGACCAAGTTGAGCACATGTGCCAGACATGGGATGTGAGTGAGGTTGCCTAGGCCCAGAGCTGCCACCAGATTTCGGCCATTGTCACACACTACCATGCCTGGCTGGAGATTCGCTGGCACAAACCACACGTCACTCTGCTGCTTGATGGCATTCCAGAGCTCCTGCGCTGTGTGGCTTCGATTCCCCAAAGAAATTAATTTTAATACGGCCTGTTGACGTTTGGCCACGGCTGTGCTCATATCGGTCATCATAACAGGTAACCGTTCACGGGTCGATGTGGAGGTAGACCGTGACGGCTCCTGCAGCGCTGATTCAGAGGAACTGGAGTATGAGGAGGAGTCAATGTGTACAGACTGGATTCCTGCAATCCTTGGAGTTGGCAGAACACGTACAGCGCCACTCTCAAGATCTGTACCCGGCTCCACAACATTTACCCAATGGGCAGTGAGGGAAAGGTATCGTCCCTGTCCATGCTTACTGGTCCACGCATCAGTGGTCAGGTGGACCTTGCTACTGACGGCGTTTTGTAGCGCATGTTTAATTTTTCCCTCCACATGATGTTGCAGGGCAGGGACGGCTTGCCTGCTGAAATAAAAGCGGCTGGGCACGTTGTATTGTGGGACTGCCAATGCCATAAAGTTACGGAATGTGTCAGTCTCCACCAGCCTGAATGATAGCATTTCAAGGGCCAGTAGTTTAGCAATGCCAGCATTCAGAGCCTGTGCTCGGGGGTGGTTTGCCGAGTATGGGCGCCTTTTCTCCCATGCCTGTGCTAACGATGGCTGTAGACTGGCCTGGGAGTGTGAGGATGACTGGGAAAGTGGTGCTGTGGGTGGAATTACACTGTGTCTCTGTACAACAGTGCCAGAGATTCTTCCATGGCGATCCTGTGAGGAAGCCGAACCAGCTGTGTGTGAGCTGGAGGAAGAGGCTACAACACGAGCTGAAGAGGTGGTAGGTGGCGCTGTAGGTTGGCCTAGGTCTTCAGTGTGTTTGTGTAACTCCACCACGTGCTTGGTCCGCACATGTTTCCACATATTTGTGGTATTGAGGTTGCTGACACTTTTCCCTCTTTTCACCTTCTGATTACACAGCTTGCATTTGACAAAGCAAATGTCATCTGCAACTGTGTCAAAAAAGGACCAGGCACTGCAAGTCTTGGGAGCGCCCGCTTTGGATTTTGGAAGAGCCATGCTCCTAATGGGTGCCGAAGTGGAGGCTACAGGCAACCAAGTCTGCCCCCTCCCTCTCCCTCCTTTTTGGGCCGTTCGGGGAATCTCTTCCTCAGAGCTGCTCCCACCACCTTCCTGTCCCTCACGCCATGATGGGTCAAGGACCTCATCATCTACACCACCCTCTTCAAACAACTGCTTCTCCTGGGTAGTCTCGACAGCACAGTACGCACCAGAAAGTGGCACCTGAGTCTCATCATCAGATGCGTACTGAGGTGTGCTGCTGACCATAGGCACTGGCCCACCCGCCTCTTCAGATTCAGAGAGACAAAACGGTTGCGCATCACTGCATACTACCTCTTCTTCAAATTCTCGAATTCTGCTTGGCTGGCCCCCTCTTTCCAAGCCAAGAGATTCAGAGAACAGAAGTAGAGATGGCTCCTGTCCAGGGCTCTCTGACTGCCTGGGCAATTTGGCAGGTGGTGAAGAGACAGATGGGTGCTCTTCAGTGCTCAGGACCTGAGAGGATCTGGAACTAATTGAAGTCGATGCGTTAGCTGCCATCCATCCGACAACGGCTTCAATTTGGTCCTCGCGCAGCAGTGGGGTACGGCTAGCTCCTACAAAGCTGCGCATAAAGGACTGTTCCCTGGTAAAACTGGGGGATGCTGAGTCACTGGTGCCCGCAGCAGGCACAGAATCCCCACGTCCTCTCCCTGCAGGCACAGAATCCTCACGTCCTCTCCCTGCAGAAACTCCACGCCCACGCCCACGACCACGACCACATGCCTTACTCCCTGCCTTCTTCATCTTGGTAGACTGATAAAGATAGGCAGAAAAGTACTAAGGGCTTAGTGTGCTTATTCCTGAACAGCTGCTAACAGGTATAAGAAACACTAATTTTATAAAGTGTGGACTAGACTTTAATATGAGCTAATGTGGCCTACACAACTGTAAAGTGGAGTGTTTAGTGAACTTTATTTAGGTTTTTTTTGTCACAAAAAGACACTGGATGTGCCTAAAGATGTAATAACGATAGTATCACAAACTTTTTGTAGCTATTACAATGTAGGAAGGTAACCTACAATGCAATAGATGAGGCTGCAAAAAATAGGCTAATACTAATCTGGCTGGGGCTGCAGGGCCCAATGCTGCAGAAAGGCTCCTCTATCTACTCCTATATAGTGTGTTTGGAATCAATTTAGCTGAATATGGATGGAACCACCACACTAATAGGAGATATCAGGAAAAATTATGAATTGGCAATAAAGGACAATGTATGAGGCAGTGACACACACTGAGTGCACTACAACCAGACGGGGTTGAAGCACACACTACAGGGTGAGCTGCACTCACACACCAGACCTTGCAGACAGCGGTGAACAGTACAGATGCAGAGCACTGTGCACTAGTGCTGCAAGACGGAAAAAAAATTCTCTATCTACTCCTATATAGTGTGTTTGGAACCAATTTAGCTGAATACAGATGGAACCACCACACTAATAGGAGATATCAGGAAAAATTATGAATTGGCAATAAAGGACAATGTATGAGGCAGTGACACACACTGAGTGCACTACAACCAGACGGGGTTGAAGCACACACTACAGGGTGAGCTGCACTCACACACCAGACCTTGCAGACAGCGGTGAACAGTACAGATGCAGAGCACTGTGCACTAGTGCTGCAAGACGGAAAAAAATTTCTCTATCTACTCCTATATAGTGTGTTTGGAACCAATTTAGCTGAATACAGATGGAACCACCACACTAATAGGAGATATCAGGAAAAATTATGAATTGGCAATAAAGGACAATGTATGAGGCAGTGACACACACTGAGTGCACTACAACCAGACGGGGTTGAAGCACACACTACAGGGTGAGCTGCACTCACACACCAGACCTTGCAGACAGCGGTGAACAGTACAGATGCAGAGCACTGTGCACTAGTGCTGCAAGACGGAAAAAAATTTCTCTATCTACTCCTATATAGTGTGTTTGGAACCAATTTAGCTGAATACAGATGGAACCACCACACTAATAGGAGATATCAGGAAAAATTATGAATTGGCAAAAAAGGACAATGTATGAGGCAGTGACACACACTGAGTGCACTACAACCAGACTTGGCTGAAGCACACACTACAGGGTGAGCTGCACTCACACACACAGACCTTGCAGATAGCGGTGAACAGCACAGGGAACTGTGCACTAGCACTGCAAGGCACAGTGATTTAGAAAGTAGCTTGGGTAAAGCAGTATAGAGCAAATAGGTAGCTAAAACTGTCCCTCAGAACAACAGCGTCCTATCCCTAACTGAATTCACAGCAGAGTGAGCTCAAAATGGCGGCGGTGGCTTTTATAGTGCATCATGACATCATTTCAGCAGCCAATCACAGCCATGCCATTAGTTAAGATGCCTACATGCCTAACAGGATGTGCCCACACTTCTTAGGATCCTCATTGGCTGAATAAAATGAAAATGTCTCATTGCATTATGGGAACTTCTGATTCCGATATACGATATTGCAATAGTATCGGAATTAAGTATCGGAATTCCGATACCGCGAATATCGGCCGATACCCGATATTTCAGTATCGGAATGCTCAACACTAGTTGTCAGTAGTCTTGAGCGCAAGTGCTTGCTACTTGAGTTTGCATCGGGCACTCAGATATGCATCATGTATCGCAGGTGTTCGAGTGACATGCTCGAGTCCCTACCCACATGTTTCACGGTTATTAGACACGCAAAAAAACATGCGGGAATTGCTTGTGCATGGCAGGCAATGACCGCGAGGTATTTTTGGCCACGAAGCATTTGGGGCGGAGACTGGAGAATGTCACTCGAGCACCCGCAATACTCAGTGCATACCCGAGCACCCGATGTAAACTCAAATAGCGAGCACTTGCGCTCAACACTAGTCGCCATATCATCATCTTTTTTTTTTTACTTTTGAAAAAAATCCCAACCCTAACCCTAGTCCAACCCTAACCCCAACCCCAACCCTTGCCCAACCCTAACCTCAACCCCAACCCTTGCCCAACCCTAACCCCAACCCTAACCCTAGCACAACCCTAGCCCAACCCTAACCCTACCCCAACCCTAACCCTAGCACAACCCTAGCCCAACCCTAACCCTAGCCCAACCCTAACCCTAGCCCAACCCTAGCCCCAACCCTAACCCTAGCACAACCCTAACCCGAGAGTTTATTTTTTACTCCGTTCCTTGTGCGGTATAAGTGATTAGACGACTTTATTCTTCGGGTCGGTGCGATTACAGTGATAGCAGAATCATATAGGATTTTTATGATTGATAGCTTTCACACACTAAAAGACGCATTTTTTGTAAAATTTGGGGGTTTTTTCGCCATATTTTGAGAGCTATAATTTTTCCATATTTTGGCCGGCTTGTTTTTTGCGGGATGAGTTGACATTTTAATTGGTGCCATTTTCATGCACATGACATTTTTTGATCTCTTTCTATTCCGATTTTTGGGAGGCACAATAAACAAAAACCAACAATTCAGGAATTTTTTTAAAAAAAATTTATGCTGTTCTGCGTTAGGTAGCTTTATTCTTCAAGTCAGTACATTTACAGCGGTACCACATTTATATCATTTTTCTATGTTTTGGCGCTTTTACACAATAAAAGCTATTTTATAGAAAAAAATATTTTATTACATCGCTATATTCTGAGAGCTATAACTTTTTTATTTTTCGGCTTATGAAGCTGTATGATGGCTTGTTTTTTGCAGGACAAAATGACGTTTTCAGCCCTACCATTTTTATCTATATTCATCTTTTTGATTGCGTGTTATTCCATTTTTTGTTTGGCAATATGATGATAAAGCATTGTTTTTTGCATCTTTTTTTTTTTTTTTTTTTACCGTGTTCACTGAAGGGGCTAACTAGTGGGACAGTTTTCTAGGCCAGGTCGTTCCGGATGTGGCGATACCAAATATGTGTACTTTTAATTTTTTTTTTTCATAATAATATTTATTGATGGGTACATTATATTTTTATTTTTGGTGGATTATTTTTTTTATTTATTTTTTAAATATTTAAAAAAAAATTTTTTTTTCACTTTCTGACACTTTTTTTTACTTTTATTCTTTGTCCCACTATGGGACTTTCACTTTTTTTATTTTGATTGCCTGTATAGCACAGGAATGCAGCACCATCCCTGTGCTATACAGGCTGTCAGCGGTGCAGATGCAGAAGATTCTTTGGTCATGCACTGCGCATGACCAAAATATCTTCCTGCTGTCTGATGACCCGGATGTTGTCATGACGACATCGGGTCGCCATGGCAACATACGGGAAGCCGCAGCAGACAGCGCTGGAGGCCGGCAGGAGAGGTGAGTATCGCGATCACCTCCCCTTGCCCCCGCAATGCTGCGATCGACTTCGATCGCAGCATTGCGGGGGTTAATGTGCCGGGAGCGGTGCGGGATCGCTCCCAGCACATAGCACCGGGTGTCAGCTGTGACAATCAGCTGACACCGGGTGGTGATGGCACCTGCACAGCCTGTGTGCGGGCGCGATCGCAAAGGCGTACTAATTCATATCAGGCTCTTAAAGCCAAGGGTGCAGATATGTTTTAGTACGTCTTTGGCTTTAAAGGGGTTAAAATAATAATAATAATAATAATAATAATAATAATACAAAATAATGAAATAAAATAAAAATATATTATACTCAAAAATAAATATTTTTATGAAAAAAAATAAACAAAAAAAGTAAACATATTTGGTATCGCTGGGTCCAGAACGTCCTATAAAACTGTCCCATTAATTAACCCCTTCAGTGAACACCGTGAAAAAAATAATAATAATAAAAAACAAGGCAAAAAATGCTTTTTCATCATACAGCCAAACAAAAAGTGAAATAAAGGGCAATCAAAAAGACGAATGTAAATAAAAATGGTATCACTGAAAACTACATCTTGTCCCGCAAAAAAAAGCCGCCATATAGCTCCATCAGCGGAAAAATAAAAAAGTTATAGCTCTCAGAATACAGCGATGCAAAAGTAATTATTTTTTCTATAAAATAGTTTTTATTGTGTAAAAGCGCCATATAAAAATGATATAAATGAGGTATCGCTGTAATCGTACTGACCTGAAGAATAAAGCTGCTCTATCAATTTTACCACATGCGGAGTGGCATAAAAACCAAAACAATTCCTGAATTGCTGGCTTTTGTTTATTCTGCCTCCCAAATATCGAAATAGAAAGTGATCAAAAAATGTCATGTGCCCAAAAATGGTACCAATAAAAACGTCAAGTCGTCCCACAAAAACAAACCCTCACATGGCTCCGTCGGCAGAAATATGGAAAAATAATAGCTAATATGACTATGCAAAACTTGTTTTGCAAAAATAAGTGTGTGATAGCAGCCAAACATAAAAACCAATATAAATCAGGTATCACTGTAATCACACTGACCCGAAGAATAAGTCATCTAATCACTTATACCGCACGAGGAACAGCGTAAAAAATAACTAAAATCAATTATTCAACTGCTGCCGATTTGTTCATTCTGCCTCCCAAAGATCATAGTAAGGCTCGGCTCACATTTATCCTGCGCTCTGCGCTGAGCGCTTACACTGGGGTTTACGTGTAAATCTCTAAAATACGTGATTCAGATGGAACCCCTGGCCGAAGATTCCCGAAGATGAGGCAGATAGAGACACTGTGGACGCCGTTTGGCCAATAATCCGGCAGTGTCCACCTTTTTAGGCATGCATAAAAGCGTGGACCGCCACAGTTTTGTGCACCTGTGAAAAGGACACCGCTGAACAGAGGCCAGACGGAGTCCAGATTAACTCTGCTGCCTCATTATAGGAAATGTGTCACAGGGTTACAGCGACAGAGGGGCCAAAAGACTGCTGTGTTTGGTTTCATGAACTCCTGCACTGGTCATAAATACGTCACCATCTTATTAAACAGTGCAGGTTTTTTCCTTGCTAGCAATGCAAGGGTTAATCAGTTCAGTTGAAGCTCCTAGAGCTTTCCTACCTGGATTAACTCAGCTGTTCAGTGTTAGCAACTCACCTCTGCTATATATGCTCGCCTCTGGCACTTAGGGATTGCCAGTGTTAGTTCTTACTGCCTGGTTCTGGAGTTGGAGGTGTAGTTCGTGGTTGGAGTAGGCATTTTGGAGATTGGTCAGGAGATTGTTGCTTAGAGTTTTGTCTGTGTGCACATCATCACCCTCTCTTATTTGGTTTCTGCTTTGTTTAACTCCCCTGTGTCCCACTCTGTTGTTTGGTGTGTGTATTTTCTATTGTTGGTATTTTCATTTATCCCTGTCCTTCTTCCTTTGTTTATCTGGTTAGTGTGTTCCTATACACTTCAGCTTCCCAGTACCCTGGGTGGTGATGTGGACAGATAAGGGTTAATATGGGAGCATAGCAAGGCACTAGTGATGAGCGAGCACTAAAATGCTCGGGTACTCGTTGTTCGAGTCGAGCAAATTGGAATGCTCGAGTACTCGGTCCGGTTAACAAGCCCAATGTAAGTCTATGGGAAACTCGATCATTTTTCAGGCGGCTCCCTCCGGCGGTCTGCAGAGGGCCTAAAAATTGCCCAAATCGATGGGAACAGTGCTCAAATGACATGGGAACAGCATGGGGAAGACCCTCAGGTCAGTGCTGTCAACAATGTTGTCAGAGGTATTACGCCACTTTTACGGACTCACAATAAAACATGCAAAAACGAAACCAAAATGGATTTTCCTGGGAAATATGTTAAAGACCATCCTTTCCAGGGTAATGACTTGTATATAAGGCAAAATAAATAACCAAAAACAAAAATGTTCCTCCACACCTTGGGCTATGTTTGTTTTTGATGCGTTTTTGCACTTTTGCATTGCTTTCAACCAAGACAAATGCATCCACTGGGAAATGTCATTTTAACATTTTACAACCTTATCTGGCCATGTGGTGTGTGACACATAATCAGACACATCCTGTTTCATTTATGATGGAGGGATCCTGAAAGTCACAAAGCCTATTTTTATAGGGCCATCAGGTGACCCTTACTATTCTTAAAGGGCCAGCAGTCGGCCCTTTCTATTGTTAGAGAGCCATCAGCCGGCTATGCTTTGTTGTTCCCATTATTAACGAGTGGTTCTCCTATACTGTTATTGTGTATGCAGTGACTGCAAGGGCTGCCAAAAATTTGGAGGCACTCCAATGCCCCTTGCAAGAGACGTAGAGGTCAGAGAGCCTCCTAAAAACAATGTTCCCATTATTAGAAAGTGGGTCTCCCATAGTGTTTGCCTATGCAGTGAAGCAACAGCTGCCAAAAATTTGGAGGCACTCCAATGCCCCTTGCAAGAGATGTAGAGGTCAGAGAGCCTCCTAAAAATGATGTTCCCATTATTAGGATGTGGGTCTCCCATATTGTTTGCCTATGCAGTGACGCAATGGCTACCAAAAATTTGGAGGCACTCCAATGCCACTTGCAAGAGATGTAGAGGTCAGAGAGCATCCTAAAAACAATGTTCCCATTATTAGGAAGTGGGTCTCCCATAGTGTTTGGCCTATGCAGTGAAGCATCGGCTGCCAAAAATTTGGAGGCACTCTAATGTCCCTTGCAAGAGACGTAGAGGTCAGAGATCCTCCTAAAAACAATGTTCCCATTATTAGGAAGTGGGTCTCCCATAGTCTTTGCCTATGCAGTGACTGCAAGGGCTGCCAAAAAATTGGAGGCACTCCAATATCCCCTTGCAAGCGACGTAGATATGTTGATATGGTACTTATGGTGGTGATATGGTGGTGGAGGATGAGGATGCGGAGAAAGAGGAAGACAAGAGCAAATAGACAAAATCAGGAAGCATATACCCATGTCTGGGTGTGAAGACAGAGGAGCATGGGAATAGAGTTGGACCTCCAAAAAAAAAAGACACTGTATTTGAGTTTATGTTACACTGCTATCATTCGGTGGTGTTGAGAAGTCTGGCCCAATCCAGCCCTTGTTCATTTTTATAAGAGTCAGCCTGTCAGCATTTTCAGTTGAAAGGCGGATGCGCCTATTGGTTATAATTCGACCGGCGGCCCTAAAAACTCGATCTGACAAAATGCAAGCGGCTGGGCAGGCCAGGACCTCCAAGGCACAGAGAGCCAGTTCATGTCACGTGTCCAGCTTGGATACCCAATAATTATAAGGCACAGAGGAATCACGGAGGACGTTGGTATGGCAAGGTACTCCCTCACCATCTTCCGAAACTTTGCACTCCTTGTGAGAGTACCCTGCGCCTCAGAGCCTGTGCGATGGGAGAGTCTGAGAAAACTGTCCCAGAACTTTGGCAGAGTTCCCCTGCCTCTGCTGGATTGCATTTGTGGCTCTCTCGCTGTTAGAACCTTGCTCTTAGGTTTTTTTTTCCTTTGCTGGTCACATGACCTTGTTGGCCTATTTAAGCCTGCTCCGCCCTTCTGGTTTGCTGGACTTCATTGTATATCTACTTTCTAGCTAGCCTGTGCTCTGTGTCTTGCTCTGTTAGTTTGCTTGGTCTACTGACCTCTATGTTCTATATATTTTGTTTGTTCGTCTGTCTGCTACTATTTCTGTTAGGAGGTGTCCCATATTCCTCCCAGTCCTTAGTACTTGTAGGGATTCCTTCCCCACATCTATAGGTCTCCGTACAGACTAGCTTAGGACTTTAGCAGGTCTGATCGCAGGATCAGGTTCCCTGTTACATCGTAGGGATTTAGCTGAGTTCTATCGTAGGGACAGATCTCCTCTCTTTCCTTAGCTCTGGTAGCAGAACATAACAGTAAGTCCAGCCAGCAAATTCTCTAAGGAAAGATTTTTCTGTTCCATCATGGTGTCGGTTCAGGATTTGGTTCATCGCCTGCAGGGACTCTCTCTGGAGGTGGCCGAGCTCCGTCAGCACGTGAGTAACTGTCCTGGAGCACATTTCTTGGAGCCTAAGGTATGTTTGCCGGACTTATTTTTTGGTGAACACCGAGAATTTTTTTCATTTAAAAATGCTTGCTTATTGTATTTTCGTTTGAGACCTAAGTCCTCTGGGGATGAATCCCAGCGCATAGGGTTCATAATGTCACTTTTGCGCAAAGAGCCTCAGGAGTGGGCCTTTTCTTTGCAACCTAGTGATACATGCTTCAGATCAGTGGATAGTTTTTTTTCCGCTTTGGGACTATTATATGATGATCCTGACCGTGTCGCATCAGCTGAGACTGAGTTGAGACGTTTAAAACAGGGATCAGGTAATGTGGAAAAATATTGTACTCATTTCCGTCGTTGGTCTACTCAAACAGGGTGGAACGATTCTGCTCTGAAAAGTCTATTTCTTGCTGGGCTCAGTGAAAGGGTTAAAGACCTGCTAATTGCTTATCCTACACCTGAAGATTTGCAACAGGCTATGCAATTAGCTATACGGGTGGATAGAAGACTGCGTGCAAGGGTTAATGAGAGCAAATCCTCTGCTATGTCAGTTTCTGGTTATGAGAATGTGTGTACTAACAGTGGTGAACCGATGGAGATTGGATCGGTGGCACCTCGCTCTCAAGAAAAAGACCGTCGATTTTCTGAAGGCTTGTGTTTCTATTGCGGAAAATCTGGTCATTTGATTAAAGGTTGTGAGCTTCGTATGAAGAAAGAAAAAAAAATGGTCAGTCACGCCCGTATTGCCTGTTTAAATTCCAAGGGTATATTTTTAGCTGCTTCCACGATTGCTCAGAAAAAATTAATGGAATTTCGGGTGTTTGTTGATTGCGGGTCTACTCTGAATGTAATTGATGGGGGATTCGTGGAAAGACTCAATTTAAAACCTGAACCTTTATCATCCCCCATTGCTGTGGTTTCTGTGGATGCTTCCCCTTTGAAGAATATTACTCTCAAGGTCTGTGAATTTCCTCTCACTATTAATGGTGTTCACCATGAGAAATTGGATTTGGTAGTGTTGAATAACTTGCCTTCTCCAGTAATATTGGGATTGCCCTGGTTAAAATTTCACAATCCTGTACTGGATTGGTCTACCAGTGAAATTAAATCCTGGAGCCATAAATGTTATGACAAGTGTTGTAACGGGCGTATTGCAGCTTTGGATAGGGGAGAATTGCCTGTTCCTATTCAGGATTTTTGGAGAGTTTTTTCTGAGAAGGAATCGCAGGTTTTGCCTCCCCATAGAGACTATGATTGTTCTATTGAATTTGTCCCTGGAGCGACTCTTCCTAAAAGTCGTTTATTTAACCTTACTATTCCTGAGAGGAAGGCTTTGGAGGAATACATACAGACAAGTTTGGCCGCCGGTCACATTAGGCCCTCTAAGTCTCCTGTGGCGGTTGGATTTTTTTTTGTAAAAAAAAAAGGACGGCGGTTTACGTCCTTGTCTGGATTTTCGTGAGATTAACAAAATTACTGTACGCAATCCTTACCCACTGCCATTGATTCCTGATCTGTTTAACCAGTTAATGGGGGCCAAGTGGTTCTCTAAAATTGACCTTAAGGGGGCATACAATCTGTTGCGCATGAAGGAGGGTGACGAATGGAAGACTGCTTTTAACACTCCTGTGGGTCATTTTGAGAATCTGGTTATGCCTTTTGGTCTTACTAATGCTCCTGCATTTTTTCAGAATCTGATTAATGACATCCTTAGACCTTTGATCGGCAAAAATGTGGTTGTGTATTTGGATGACATTTTGATTTATTCGCCGGATCTGGAGTCTCATTGGCGGAGCGTGCGTGAGGTATTACAGTTATTAATGGACAATTCGCTTTTTGCTAAGCTGGAGAAATGTGAGTTCGCTGTACAGAGAATTAGTTTTTTGGGCTACATTATCTCCAGCAAAGGTTTTGAGATGGATCCGGTTAAGGTTCAGGCTGTGCAGGAATGGCCTAGGCCTATTGGTTTGAAATCGATACAGAGGTTTTTGGGTTTCGCCAATTACTACAGAAAATTCATAAAAAATTTTTCTAGTATTGTCAAACCTCTGACTGATCTCACCAGGAAAGGTGCTGATGCGGTTCAGTGGTCTTCTGAGGCCATTGAAGCTTTTGTGTATCTCAAGGAGAGGTTCACCTCTGCTCCCATCCTTATGCAGCCTGATGTTACTAGGCCGTTTTTGGTTGAGGTTGATGCTTCCTCTGTGGGGGTTGGCGCAGTATTGTCTCAGGATAACGGGGATGGATTACATCCCTGTGCCTTTTTTTCAAAAAAATTTTCGGAGACTGAACTGAATTACGATATTGGTAATCAGGAATTATTGGCTATTAAACTCGCATTTGAACACTGGCGCCACTTCTTGGAAGGTGCGGAATTTCCCGTTCAGGTTCTTACGGATCATAAAAATCTGATATATCTTGATGCTGCCAAGCGCCTGAATGCCCGTCAGGCTAGGTGGGCACTGTTTTTCTCGCGGTTTAATTTCTCCGTTACTTACATCCCTGGTACTAAGAATGTTAAGGCGGATGCCTTGTCTCGCAGTTTTTCTCCCATAGTCGGTGCTGAGAATAGAGGAGAACATTTTACAAGAAGGTGTTGTGATAGCTGCTTTGGACTCCGTTTTGGAAAATGAGATTCTTAAAGCACAGGAGAATGCCCCTTCTAACACTCCTCATGGGAGGTTGTTTGTGCCTGGGACCTTTAGGAGAGATTTGTTTGTTGAGTGTCACGAATCTCGGTTGGCAGGTCATCCCGGAATCTCTGAGACCAAGAGACTGGTGGGTCGCAGTTTTTGGTGGCCTGGATGGCAGAAGGAAGTCATTAAGTGGGTGCGTCAATGTACTATATGTGCTAGATCTAAGTCCTCACATACTCCTGCTGCGGGGTTGCTTTGTCCTTTGGAGGGTCCCAGTGCTCCTTGGACACATTTGGCTATGGACTTTATAACTGACCTTCCCCCCTCTGAGGGTTTTACTGTCATCTGGGTGGTCGTGGACCGTTTTAGCAAGATGTGTCACTTGGTTCCCTTTGTAAAACTGCCCTGCGCTAAAACTCTCGCTAAGGCCTTTGTCAAGGAAATTGTCAGACTTCATGGTGTTCCTACTGACATTGTTTCTGATAGGGGTCCTCAGTTCGTGGCTCGTTTTTGGCGTGCCTTTTGTGACAGGTTGGGAGTTCATTTATCGTTCTCGTCCGGATATCATCCTGAATCTAATGGCCAGACAGAAAGGAAAAACCAGGATGTTGAGCAGTTCTTGCATTGTTTTGTGGCAGACAATCAAGAGGGGTGGTCTGAGTTTCTGCCACTTGCTGAATTTGCTCTGAACAATCATACATCTTCTTCTGCTGGTTGTTCGCCTTTTTTTTGTTGTTCTGGGAGACATCCGTCGTTTGGGTCGTTCTCCAAGTTGGGATCTGCCGTGCCTGAGGAGGAGAATTTTTCCGGTGATTTGGAGAGAGTTTGGACGGATGTGCGTGGTAATCTTCAGGAGGCCAACAGAAAATCTAAGGACTACTTTGATAGGAAACGACAGGAGGTTTTGTTCGCTGTTGGTGACATGGATTGGTTGTCCTCTAGGAATCTGCGGTTGAGGATTCCTTCTAAGAAATTGGGTCCCAAGTTTGTAGGGCCCTTTAAGGTGCTTCAGGTTGTCAACCAATCTGCTGTTAGGTTGGAGGTTCCTACATCCTGGAGAATTAATCCGGTATTTCATGTCTCTCTGTTAAAAAAAGCTGTTGTATCGGATTGTGACGCCTCTGCCTCTGTTCCTCCGGTGGTGGAGGACGGGGAATATGAAATTTCTCGCATCCTTAACTCTAGACTGTATAGAGGTAGTTTGCAGTATCTTGTGGCCTGGAAAGGTTTCGGACCCGAGGATAACTCTTGGGTGAGGTCGGATGATGTTTCCGCGTCCAGACTTATCAGAGCGTTTCACAGGAGATTTCCTGATAAGCCTGGTCCTAGGGGATCCGGAGGATCCTCTTAGAAGGGGGGGTACTGTTAGAACCTTGCTCTTAGGTTTTTTTTCCTTTGCTGGTCACATGACCTTGTTGGCCTATTTAAGCCTGCTCCGCCCTTCTGGCTTTGCTGGACTTCATTGTATATCTACTTTCTAGCTAGCCTGTGCTCTGTGTCTTGCTCTGTTAGTTTGCTTGGTCTACTGACCTCTATGTTCTATATATTTTGTTTGTTCGTCTGTCTGCTACTATTTCTGTTAGGAGGTGTCCCATATTCCTCCCAGTCCTTAGTACTTGTAGGGATTCCTTCCCCACATCTATAGGTCTCCGTACAGACTAGCTTAGGACTTTAGCAGGTCTGATCGCAGGATCAGGTTCCCTGTTACATCGTAGGGATTTAGCTGAGTTCTATCGTAGGGACAGATCTCCTCTCTTTCCTTAGCTCTGGTAGCAGAACATAACACTCGCCTGTACTCCTTGGTTGCTGCCATCATTTTCAAATGGGAATTTTTTTAATATTTCTGCAACAAGGGCCTTCTCGTACTGCACTATTTTATTAGGCCTGTCCTGAAAGGGAATAAGAGACAGAAAGTTCTCCCTGTAGCGTGGGTCTATAAGCATCACCAACCAGTAATGACTTATCACCCAAAATTTGGACAACGCGAGGAACACGGGAAAGGCAGCGTAACATAAACTCAGCCATGTGTGCCAGACTGCAAAGAGGCAAGACTTCCGTGAACTCACCAAGAGGATGACTGACCATGCTCTCCTCATCCTCCTCCTCCCTGTCCTCAGGCCATCCACGCTGAACAGACTGTATGACAGTTGTGCAGGTAGTAGGGTCTACAGCGCAGGAAACTAGCTCCTGTTCTTCCTCCTCCTCCTCCTCTTCCTCATTGTCACCCAATCCACGTTGGGATGAGATGAGGCTGGGCTGTGTGTAATCACCCTGTATGGTTCCTTGCTCTATCTCAACGTGCTCTGCCTGCAATGCATCCTCTTTAATTGAGAGCAGAGAGCATTTCAGAAGACAGAGAAGCGGGATAGAGATGCTAATTATGGCGTCATCACCGCTCACCATCTTGGTGGAGTCCTCAAAGTTTTGGAGGATGGTACAGATGTCTGACATCCATGTCCAATTCCTGAGGTTTTACGTGTAGATTCTGACGTGAATACCGACGACCTTGTTGATGCAGGAAGTCAACAACTGTCCTCTTCTGCTCACAAATCCTTCCCAAAATCTGCAAAGTAGAGTTCCAGTCGGTGAGCCGGAAGCTGTAAATGCTTATGAAGCACGGCAAGGGCGACGAACGCTGTAGCTGACTTTCTAAAATGGGCACACAGGCTGCATACTTTGTTAAGCAGATCTGACAGATCCGGGTAGGTTATGAGAAACCACTGAACCACGAGGTTAAGCACATGGGCCAGGCATGGTAAATGTGTGAGCTTGCCTTGCCTCAGAGCCCCATCAGATTCCGGCCATTGTCACACACGACCATGCCTGGCTGTAGGATCAGCAGTGTCATCCACAGATCTGCCTGCTCTTTCAGAGCTGTCCACAACTCTTCAGCATTCTGTGGTTTGTCACCTAAGCATATTAGCTTCAGCACAGCCTGTTGCCGCTTGGCCGAGGCAGTGCTGCAGTGCTTCCAGCTTGCGACTGATGTGGTCATTTCGGAAATGGAGGCTGAAGAGAAGGAGGAGGAGGTCCAGGAGCTGTAGAATGTGGGGGCAACCCTGATTGACCTAGGGCGCGCAATTCTTGGCGTTGGGAGGACATGTTCCGTCCCAAGGTCTGACTGGGTCCCGGCTTCCACTATGTTAACCCAGTGTGCCATTAGCAAGATGTACAGTCCCTGCCCACAAGCACTTGTCCACGTGTCTGTGGTTAGGTGGACTTTCCCAGTAACTGCTTTGTTGAGGGCACGGCTAATGTTGTGCATCACGTGCTTGTGTAATGCGGGGACGGCACACCAGGAGAAATAGTGGCAGCTGGGGACTGAGTACCAAGGGACGGCCGCTGCCATGAGGTTGTGGAAAGCTTCCGTCTCCATGAGCCTATAAGGCAACATTTCGAGCACAAGTATTTGCGAAATGTGTGAATTTAGTAGTGTGGCCTGTTGGATGTTAGCTTCGTATTTGCGCTTGCGTTCCAAGGACTGGGGTAGGGACAACTGAATGTTGCGCTGGCAAAAGGACGTGGACGTGCTTGCTGATGGTGTTAGTTGTGAGTGTTCAACGACAGATGCAGGGCAGGAGGCATCTTGGCATGCGCTATGGACGGGGGATTGGCGTGCACACACAACAGCGGAACAAGCAGTGGTGTCACCCGCAGACACTGTTGCTGGACCCTGGGGTTCAACCCACTTAGTTGGGTGCTTTGCTGCCATGTGCCTGATCATGCTGGTGGTGGTCAGGTTGCTAGTTTTGCTACCCCTGCTGATGCTGGCCTGGCAGGGGGTGCAAATGGCCTTTTTGGGGTTATCGGCAGAGTCTTTAAAAAACAACCAGACTCGGGAAGACCTAACAGTTGTATTGGCAACTTCTGTCGTGTTGATGTAATGGAGAACGGTTGTCCGCCTTCTGTCTGCGGACACCACACTTCTTGTTCTTGCCTGTTGTGGTGCTACGCCTTCCCCCCCCTGTGTGCTGCTGTCCTCGCTCTGCAGGTCACCTTGCCAGGTTGGGTCAGTAACTTCATCGTCCACCACCTCATCTTCCACTTCCGCACCCTGTTCCTACTCCTGACTTTCTGGCAATTGTGTCTCATCATCATCCACCTCTTGTGACAGTTTCACACCATCGCCTTCGTGTGACCGTGGCTGCTCAAATATTTGGGCATCGCTACATGCGATCTCCTCTTTCCTTGCTACAAGTGGACCGGGTGAGAGGCCCAAATCTATAATGGAAAAGTGAACAGCTCTTCGGAGTGTCCAAGTGTGGGATTAGTTGTCTCCGGTCACTCGGCATGTTGGGAGGAAGGAGGATCAGGGTGAGGAACATGCAGTCCAGACTCACGGCTACTGAGACTTGACCGTGTGAAAGACAGGGTGGTGGTGGTGGTGGCTAAGTGACTGGAATTGTGGCGCCCCTGCAGGTCCACTTGCCTCAGAGGTACTGCATCTCACCCAGAGGTGTGGTACCCCACTCTCAGGTAAGGAGGGAGCACTACATGGTACCCACACACTCACATCCAACACACACCACTACTGAGGGAAGGGCGAGATTGCTCTTGAGGGAGAGCACAGTCCCTGTCCCTGCCAGGAGGGTGGAACTAAGTGGAGGAGGTGGGTGGAGGAAGAAGTTTAGGGGAGCACAGACAGAAAGAGTATAAAAGAAGGCTGGAAAGATCTAGAAGGTGTGCAGTGCAGTGCAGTGCTGCTGCTCAGGGGAGCAAGAGAGGAGTTGTGAGCAGTTCAGTCCAGTCTCCTGTTCCAGTGCTTGAAGCTGGAGCTCAGTCAGAGAGTGAGGTGAGAAGGCAGGAGCAGTGAGGAAGACTCCAGAGAGAGAAGGAATCCGAGGGGCACGGCGAGTGCGGAGGCCACTCCTGCGCCCGAGTTCACGCTGATGTGAAGGGATCAAGGCCGCAGTAGGGGACCGGCCTCAGACTAGTGGAGTACTTTAAGGCTCAGCTAGCAAACCGGAGGCTGCGGTATCTTCATGTGCCGTAGCCAAAATCCACACATAATCGCTGAAAAGGTGGCCATATAGGACCAAGGGGACAGACCAGACTTCGCCCGACAAGGCCCGTGGCCCTTGGCTTGGGACACTGTGTGTGAGGGGCAGGAGGGCAAGAGCCAGCGCAGAGAAACGACATGGAGAGGTACACAGAAAGGGGTCCAGTTCAAGTGCTTCCAAGTTATCTGAGAGTTGGCTGGAACACTCCCCTGGAGGACACAGGACAACGTTGGTGGTTACAGACCGGTAACTGTAACCTGGAGAACTTAACAACTGTGAGTAAATACCCAAAGACTGCACCCCGCTATGTCCTTGAATAATTGCTGCACCATCACCTGCCTTGCACTACACCAGCAACATCTACCTATCTATATACTGCTCTGGAGCTGAGCTCTGCCCGTGGAGAGCTGAACCAACTCTGCTGCGTCACCATCAGCCCCAGTGGATCTGCACCGCAGCGGCGGCCCCTTATAGCCGCATACCACGGGTGGCATCACGAACATTATCCCCAAGTATTTATTTCCCCAAATTGACTTTCACTTTTGATTGATTGACCGCCCTGGGCCATGGACCGGGTCACTGCCACCGTGACTACCCCAATACAGGACCGGCCCAGCTACCGAGTACCGAGCTCTGCGTCAGAAGCATTATCTGCTATCCAACCTATAACCTTTTCACACTGCTCTGTGTTCAATAGTGGTGTTCTGCGGTCCCCTATTAATTGGGACAGGAAGGTCAAGCGACAAGATGTGGGTGTTTGTTGTGGCACAATTTCAGATTGCCCACGGCCTCGGCTTCGTCCTCTGCATGCACCATCACCATCACGTCCACTTCCCTGTCCCTTGCCACGCGCCTTGCCCATTTAATGGAGGACAATATTTTCCACGTTCACTACAAATGGCTGGATTTGAACCGCAGTGATATTTGAATGGAGGCCTGAAATGCCTGAATTTGGAGCGAACTTGTATGTGATACGTGATAACTTCACTAACACACTGCAACAAAATTTAAATGCAGGCCAGAAATGCATGAATTTGGAGCAAACTGTGATACTTGTGACCGAAAACCACAGTTTTAAATAGCTGGCTTGTAGGTTACTATTTTTCACAGTGACCTGGTGTCAATAACTTCACTAACACACTGCAACAAAATTTATGTTACTATTTTTCACAGCGACCTGGTGTCAATAACTTCACTGACACACTGCAACAAAATTGGAATGGAGGCCTGAAATGACTGAATTTGGAGCGACCTTGTATGTGATGCGTGATAACTTCACTAACACACTGCAACAAAATTTAAATGGAGGCCAGAAATGCATGAATTTGGAGCAAACTTGTATGTGATACTTGTGACTGAAAACCACAGTTTTAAATAGCTGGCGTGAAGGTTTCTATTTTTCACAGCAACCTGGTGTCAATAACTTCACTAACACACTGCAACAAAATTTAAATGGAGGCCAATATTTTCCATGTTCACTACAAATTTCTTTATCGCTGTAATATGGAATGGAGCTGGCTGTATTCTGCAGTGGCAACAAGCAAATGGAGCAGAAAAACTGTGTTCTCTGGATTGTTTTTTAAGCAAATAATCAGGATTAAGATAAAAAAAAATTATCCCTGGCCCCTGATACCTGGGGCTATTTCTAGAAATATCTGTAACAGCAGCAGCAGACAGAACTTGAATGGAGCCTCTTGTGCTGTATGAACTGCAATCTGCCACATACACTGCCTGCCTAACTCTGATATATATGACGCGCCCCCTGGGCCAGTGCTGTTTGGGGGATACCCGGAGCCGGATCAGATGGGGGTTGTAGTCTCCGAGTGGCGGTGACCCGGTCCGTGCCCAGGGTGTCAAGCTCAGTGTGTGGCAGTCCTACAGATGTTGCTGGATGTTCTTTAGTGTCGACTACGCCACCCGTTGATTTGCGGTCAATACGGCCGCCGCTGCAGCAGGGTCCGCTGAGGCTGGTGGTGTGTGTGCAGCTTCTGATAGTATAACCCCCAACGGGAGGGGTATAGCCTCAGGGGGTCAGTTGTGGAGGATGGTGGTTGTGAAGGTGCAGGATGAATCAGCAAGAAGACTCAGAGTCGGGCTGTGCAGTTCAGGGGTTTTTACTTACGGGTGTTCTTATGGTCACTCTGGCCTGAAGCGACCACCCGAGCCGTGCTGCGTCCACCAGGTCCTGGACTCGGCTAACCCCCAGGCAGTTCTGGAGCGTGGTCCTGAGCTCCTGTCTGACTTTCCCTCTCTTCTGGCCGTTCTCACCAGGGATCCACCTATGTCCGGCTCCCTCGGGTCTCTTGGTGGGTACACCTCCTCTGGGTTCCCTGACCCTATACTTGGTCTGCCTTCCTGGTGGATTTGGTGAGGGTCGTGGCAGATCCTGCCCACGACCTCCGGTCTCTGGCTAAGGTGTGCTTTTCTCTCTTGATCTGTCCCCCGGAAATGGGATGTGTGTAGTGTATGCAGCCTACTAACTCAGTTCCACACTCCATCCTTACCCGGGAGTGGAATACCACACCTCTGGCTTGAGGTGTAATACCCCTGTAGCAGCCGAATCCTCAGGGTGCTACATATATATATATATATATATATATATATATATATATATATATATATATATACAGTGGGTACGGAAAGTATTCAGACCCCTTTAAATTTTTCACTCTTTGTTTCATTGCAGCCATTTGGTAAATTCTAAAAAGTTCATTTTTTTCTCATTAAAATACACTCTGCACCCCATCTTGACTGAAAAAAACAGAAATGTAGAAATTTTTGCAAATTTATTAAAAAAGAAAAGCTGAAATATCACATGGTCATAAGTATTCAGACCCTTTGCTCAGACACTCATACTTAAGTCACATGCTGTCCATTTCCTTGTGATCCTCCTTGAGATGGTTCTATTCCTTCATTGGAGTCCAGCTGTGTTTATTTAAACTGATAGGACTTGATTTGGAAAGGCACACACATGTCTATATAAGACCTCACAGCTCACAATGCATGTCAGACCAAATGAGAATCATGAGCTCAAAGGAACTGCCCTAGTAGCTCAGAGACAGAATTGTGGCAAGGCACAGATCTGATCAAGGTTACAAAAGAATTTCTGCATTACTCAAGGTTCTTAAGAGCACAGTGGCCTCCATAATCCTTAAATAGAAGAAGTTTGGGACCACCAGAAGTCTTCCTAGACCTGGTCGTCCAGTCAAACTGAGCAATCGTGGGAGAAGAGCCTTGGTGAGAGAGGTAAAGAATAACCCCAAGATCACTGTGGATGAGCTACAGAGATGCAGTAGGGAGATGGGAGAAAGTTCCATAGAGTCAACTATCATTGCAGCCCTCCACCAGTCGGGCCTTTAGGCAGAGTGGCCCGACGGAAGCCTCTCCTCAGTGCAAGATATATGAAAGCCCACATAGAGTTTGCTCAAAAACACATGAAGGACTCTCAGACAATGAGAAATAAGATTCTCTGGTCTGATGAGATGAAGATAGAACTTTTTGGTGATAATTCTAAGCAGTATGTGTGGAGAAAACCAGGCACTGCTCATCACCTGCCCAATACAATCCCAACAATAAAACATGGCAGTGGCAGCATCATGCTATGAGAGTGTTTTTCAGCTGCAGAGACAGGATGACTAGTTGCAATTGAAGGAAACATGAATGCAGTTAACTACAGAGATATCCTGGATGAAAACCTCTTCCAGAGTGCTCTGGACCTCAGACTTGGCCAAAGGTTCACCTTCCAACAAGACAATGACGCTAAGCACACAGCTAAAATAACAAAGGAGTGGCTTCAGAACAACTCTGTGACCATTCTTGACTGGCCCAGCCAGAGCCCTGACCTAAAGCCAATTAAGCATCTCTGGAGAGACCTGAAAATGGCTGTCCACCAACGTTCACCATCCAACCTGACGGAACTGGAGAGGATCTGCAAGGAAGAATGGCAGAGGATCCCCAAATCCAGGTGTGAAAAACTTGTTGCATCATTCCCAAGAAGACTCATGGCTGTACTAGCTCAAAAGGGTGCTTCTACTTAACCCTCCGTCACATACAATATCGGTTCTAACGAGTTCACATACAATGTGACTGTCATGCGCAGGCTAGAAAAATACCTATAATATCCAATGTTTGCAATTTCAGTGCTCTAAAAGTGATCAGTGACCTTCATAGGGATGTAATAAAAGAGACTACACATAATCAGGTGCAAAAAAACCCCATTTACTTACCATAAAACTAATAACTCTGAAATACAAACATTTCAAAACTCCCGCCAAATAGTCCCCAGTTTGACTCTGTCAAAAAACTCTACAAAGAAAATTTATGGAAACAAACTTAATTTTAAGGTACCTTAAGTACTATTAAACACATATTCAATCAGAATTAGATCCTGAAGTTTCCCCAGAAAAATTACACTTGCAGAGCAAAGAGCAAGAATTACACATCATTTTTGCATGTGTCAGGCAGATTGCATTATGACATTTGTGACATTCATAATTAGAAAGCCTTCTGATTCCACTTTCCGTGGTGCAGGTGGTGCATCTCCTTCTTTTGGGAGGTGGTGCAGGTGGTGAATTTTCACTATCATCTTCTGGGGGCGAAATCTTTTGAGCTGAACTTGAAGGCGAGAGGGGATACCGATTCTTTTCATACTTCTCCTGCGTAGCTCTCCAAGCACTAGTTCATGGGCCAATTTTTTCAGATAGAATCATCTACGGAGTGGTTCAAGCTTGTTTTCAAGGTAAATGACTTGTGAATTTATACCACCCAAATTCAACATAGCAAAAAATATGACCATTGGCCAGCGTTTGGTGTTTCTGCCGACGTTGAAAGTTGGAGTTTTTTAGCTTTTGCCATATAATAAGATTCTACATCTTCATCCTCATCACTGTCACCATCTTGCTCTGTTTCAGAATCCACTTCACATACTTCCACCTCATCATGAGAATCAATCTCACTTTCCTCTCCTAAATCCTCATTCAGTGTGGGGTCTGCATCATCTCACAGCATGTTTGTTATTTCCTCAACATCAAGGTTTTTTGATAAATTGTACATTTTCCTCTCCATTTCAGCAGATAATCTGAAGCAAGAGAAGGAATATGTGTTAGGGAACTACTGTATATGCCTGAGCAGCACATTTTCTTTTTTAATCTGCCTTTTTTCTATGAAATATCCTCACACTTTGTGCTATATGTAACGGGTCTGGGAGGCGGAACCTCTGGGCTACTATACAAGGGAGCAGTCCTTGTAAGGGAGCGGGTGGCGACCAGGCAGGCAGTCACAGCAGGTGACCGGGACAGTCTCTGGGTGTACGGGCAGGAGGTCACGGCAAGTGATCAGGGCAGTCTCTGGAAGAACGGGCTGGAGGTCACGGCAAGTGACCGGGGCAGTCTCTGGAAGAACGGGCTGGAGGTCACGGCAAGTGACCGGGGCAGTCTCTAGGTAAGGGGTAGGTACGACCTGTGATGGCTGAACCTCCAGGTAGGCTAGCAAGGCAGATGGAGGATGTGTGCTCCCAGGTGAGCAAGCGAGAGTCTCTGGAATAGCAGGTGGTCACAGCACGTGACGGCGGAGCCTCCAGGTAGGCAAGCAGGCAGGTAGCGGAGAAGCGCTCCCAGGTGAGCGGGCAAGAGTCTGGAATAGCTGGTGGTCACAGCACGTGACAGCGGAGCCTCCGGGCAGGCAAGCAGGCAGGTAGCGGAGAAGCGCTCCCAGGTGAGCGGGCAAGCTGGTCCATAGACAGACTGACCGGAGTTGTAAGGCAGACCGTCGGACCTCAGGCAAGCAGGCAGGTAGCTGATGTGCGCTCCCAGGTGAGCGGGCAAGTTGTTCCTTAGACAGACTGACCGGAGTTGTAAGGCAGACCGTCGGACCTCAGGCAGGCAGGCAGGCAGGCAGGTAACAGGAAATCAGGCAGGATTAGGACAGCAAGCTGGCAGGAATCTGGCAGGTAACTGGCAGGTAACTGGCAACGGGACCTGAGGGCTGAAGCAGAGTAGAACGGTGCAACAACATTGCTCGGGCACCTCCATTTTGGAGGAGGTGCCTTATATATGGTAAAGTCCTCCGGCCATTGGCCGAGGACTCCTTAGGACGGCGCGCGCGGCCCCTTTAAGAGGGAGGGAGGGCGCGCGCGCGCGCCCTAAGCACAGTGGCCGGGAAGGAGCGCGCGCTGCCAGCAGAGCGGGAGAGGGACGCCGGGCACGGAGCAGAGCGGTGAGGGGAACAGCGTCCCTGCCTAGCAGAGGGCAGGGACGCCGGCACTACAGTACCCCCCCCTTTAGGCCCCCCCTTTTTTAGGCCAGATAGAAATTTAGCTAGGATGAGAGGGGCATGGATGTTCTCCCGGGGCTCCCACGTTCTCTCCTCAGGACCAAACCCCTTCCAATCTACCAGAAAAAAGGTCTTTCCTCTTACCCTTTTGGTGGCAAGAATGTTCTCTACCTCAAACTCGTCCTCAGCAGAAACCGGAGCAGGAGGCGTACCTGTAGACTTCGAAAAAGAGTTAAGCACCACGGGTTTGAGGAGAGATACATGGAAGGAGTTAGGGATCCGTAAGTTGGCCGGGAGTTTCAATTTATAGGCCACCGGGTTGATCTGACTGATGACCTCCAGAGGACCGATGAACCGAGGCCCTAACTTGTAAGAAGGTATCTTGAGTCGAACATATTTAGATGAGAGCCAGACTTTATCTCCTGGACGAAATTGTGGAGGATCCAGGCGTTTTTTGTCAGCGTGTCTTTTCATACGCTCGGATGACAGAAGGAGTGCGGACCGGGTACTCTCCCATATGGAGGAAAATTTGCTAACGAGAGATTCCGCAGCCGGGTTGTCCACAGAGGTGGAGACAGGAAAAGGAATCCGAGGATGCTGACCAAAGACTACAAAAAACGGGGATTTGGAGGAGGATTCGCTCTCGTGATTATTATAAGAGAACTCGGCCCATGGTAGGAGATCCACCCAGTCAGAATGGTGGGCATTAACGAAGTGCCGGAGGTAACTGGTCAGGTTCTGATTGATCCGCTCCACTTGACCATTGGACTGTGGGTGGTAAGCGGAAGAGAAGTCCAGGGTGACGTCTAGTAGTTTACAAGTGGCTCTCCAGAAACGTGAGGTGAACTGTACCCCACGATCCGACACGATGTGGAGGGGCAGGCCATGAAGACGGAAGATGTGGCGGATAAAGTCTTTAGCCAGCTCGGGTGCAGACGGAAGGCCTGGCAGGGGAATAAAGTGAGCCATCTTGGAAAAGCGGTCAGCGACCACCCAAATGACCGTACAACCGGCAGAGACGGGGAGATCAGTTATAAAGTCCATTGCTATATGCTGCCAGGGGGCAGCAGGTACAGGAAGCGGAAGGAGGCATCCGGCTGGCAGATGTCTCGGGACTTTGTTGCGGGCGCAGGACACACAGGCAGAAACAAAGTCTATTATGTCCTTGTGCAGGGTAGGCCACCAATAGTGCCGGGCAATAAGCTGGAGGGTCTTTTTCTGACCGGCGTGGCCAGCTAGTTTAGAAGAATGGCCCCAGTGTAGGATCTTCTCCCGATCAGGTACTGAAACAAACGTCTTACCGGGAGGGAGACGATTTAGACTCACGGGAGCCACCTGCATTACTCTGGCGGGATCGATGATATGTTTAGGTTCTTCCTCGAGATCGGACACCAGAAAGGATCGGGACAAGGCGTCTGCTTTGACGTTTTTGTCAGCCGGGCGAAAATGAAGAACAAAATCAAAGCGAGCAAAAAACAAGGACCACCGGGCTTGGCGCGGGTTAAGTCTCTGGGCATGCTGGAGGTAAGCCAAGTTCTTGTGGTCAGTGTAAATTATTACCGGATGAAGAGCCCCCTCGAGTAGGTAACGCCACTCCTCCAACGCCAGCTTGATGGCAAATAACTCTCGGTCTCCTATGGAATAGTTGCGCTCAGAAGAGGAGAAGAGTTTGGAGAAGAAGCCACAAGTTACCATTCTCCCGGAAGATGATTTTTGAGTAAGTACCGCTCCGGCTCCAGAGGAGGAGGCGTCAACTTCCAGGAAGAACTGCTTGTTGCCGTCCGGGCGATGCAGCACCGGGGCGGAAGAGAAGGCCTGTTTTAGGGAAAGAAAGGCCTCCTCTGCTTCGGGCGGCCACTCTTTGGGATTAGTACCCTTACGGGTGAGCGCGGAAATTGGGGCAGTCCGGGAAGAGAAGTGCGGGATGAAGAGGCGGTAATAGTTGGCGAAGCCCAGGAACCGTTGAATAGCCTTCAACCCCTCTGGTCGGGGCCATTTCTCGATGGCAGACAGTTTCTCAGGATCCATTTGTAGGCCGGTCTGAGAGATAATGTAGCCCAGAAACGGAAGCGAGGTCTGCTCAAAGAGGCACTTCTCATATTTAGCGTAGAGATGGTTCTGCCTGAGCCTGAGCAGGACCTGACGAACATCCCTCCGGTGAGTCTGGAGATCCGGAGAGAAGACCAAGATGTCGTCCAGGTACACCACTACGCAGGAGTAGAGAAGGTCCCGGAAGATGTCATTGACCAACTCTTGAAAGACGGCAGGAGCGTTACAGAGGCCAAAGGGCATTACCAGATATTCATAGTGGCCGTCCCGGGTGTTGAATGCCGTCTTCCATTCATCCCCCTGATGGATACGAACCAGGTTGTACGCCCCACGGAGGTCCAGTTTGGTGAAGATTCTAGCCCCCCTCAGACGATCAAATAACTCCGGAATGAGCGGAAGGGGGTACTTATTCTTCACCGTGATCTGGTTAAGGCCTCTATAGTCTATACAGGGACGGAGAGAGCCGTCCTTCTTTTTGACGAAAAAGAAGCCTGCTCCCGCCGGGGAGGTAGATTTCCGGATGAATCCCCTGGCCAGATTCTCCTCAATATATTTGGACATCGACCGGGTCTCAGCAGCGGATAATGGATAAATACGCCCACGGGGAGGAGAAGTACCAGGTAACAGGTCGATAGGGCAGTGGTATGGTCTATGAGGGGGTAGTGTCTCTGCCTCCTTTTTATTAAAGACATCAGCATAAGACCAATAAGGAATCGGAAGTCCAGGTAGATTAGCTGGGGTAGGAGAAGGACGGACGGGATGAACGGGAACCAGACAGGTCTTATGGCAGCCCTGTCCCCAGCGAAGGACTTCTCCGGTCTGCCAGTCAAGAACGGGTGCATGTTTCTGGAGCCAAGGTAGGCCTAGCAAGAGGGCGTGAGAGAGTCCAGGCAGAACATGGAAGGAGATACTTTCAGAATGCAGCATGCCCACCTGCAGAGTAATGGATTCGGTGATGAGTTGGATGGGGCGTGGTAAGAGCCCCCCATCCACGGCAGCAACAGACAAGGGTACAGCCAGAGGTTTGGTGGGGATGCGGTATTTCTCTACCAGGGACTGTGAAATAAGATTCCCGGCTGCTCCAGAGTCCAGTTGGGCTAGTTCGAAATAACGGTTCTCCCCGTAGACGATTGAAACTGACAACAGCAGGGATGGAGAGGATTTATTCTTGTCTGGGTGGACCTCTCTGAGCGAACCTAGACACAGGCGTTTCCCGACCTCTCCGGGCAGGCACGGATCCGGTGCTCCTTACTGCCACAGTAGAAGCAGGTCCCCTCGGCACGGCGTAAGTCCTGACGGGTCTTGACCATCTTGGTCTGGTCGACCTGCATAGGCTCAGGAGGGTGTACCTGGTTAGAGACAGAAGGAGTGACGGGTTTCTGAAAAGTAGGAGCTAGACGTGGTAACCTCCTCTCACGGGTGACCTCTCTGGCACGCTCCTGGAACCGTAGGTCAATCCGGGTGGCAAGAGTTATTAAGTCATCGAGAGTGGTAGGAATGTCCCGACCGGCAAGTTCATCTTTAATACGGCCGGACAGACCCTCCCAGAAGACGGAAACCAGAGCGTCGTTATCCCAGGCCAGCTCCGAGGCAAGGGTACGGAACCGTATGGCATATTGGCCCACGGTGAGACTTTCCTGATGGAGGCGTAGCAACGATGATGCGGATGAGGTCTTCCGTCCGGGTTCGTCGAAGACTTTCCGGAAAGCCGTGAGAAAAGCAGGCAAGTTGGACACCAGGGGGTCTCCTCTCTCCCATAGAGGATTTAGCCAGGCCAGGGCCTCCCCGGTGAGATGGGACATGATGAATGCAATTTTGGCTCGGTCGGAGTTAAACTGGTGGGACAATAGTTCAAAGTGCAGGGTGCACTGATTTATGAAGCCCCGAGCCTGGGCTGAGTCGCCTCCGAAGCGAGGAGGTGCAGAAAGCCGAGGTCCGGGGTAGGATATCATGGTGTTAGTGGACAGCGGAGCTGCCGGATTGCGAGACATGGCACTGGCGGAGGTTGTTGGTGGAACAGTCAGAGTGTCCAGGCGAGTATTGACATTCCGCAGGTGACCCAGGATGGACTCCTGTTGGGACCTTTGATGGGATAGTTCATGACACAGGTCCGAGAGCGAGGGAGCTTGGGTGCCACCGGGTTCCATGGCCCGAGCAAACTGTAACGGGTCTGGGAGGCGGAACCTCTGGGCTACTATACAAGGGAGCGGTCCTTGTAAGGGAGCGGGTGGCGACCAGGCAGGCAGTCACAGCAGGTGACTGGGACAGTCTCTGGGTGTACGGGCAGGAGGTCACGGCAAGTGATCAGGGCAGTCTCTGGAAGAACGGGCTGGAGGTCACGGCAAGTGACCGGGGCAGTCTCTGGAAGAACGGGCTGGAGGTCACGGCAAGTGACCGGGGCAGTCTCTAGGTAAGGGGTAGGTACGACCTGTGATGGCTGAACCTCCAGGTAGGCTAGCAAGGCAGATGGAGGATGTGTGCTCCCAGGTGAGCAAGCGAGAGTCTCTGGAATAGCAGGTGGTCACAGCACGTGACGGCGGAGCCTCCAGGTAGGCAAGCAGGCAGGTAGCGGAGAAGCGCTCCCAGGTGAGCGGGCAAGAGTCTGGAATAGCTGGTGGTCACAGCACGTGACAGCGGAGCCTCCGGGCAGGCAAGCAGACAGGTAGCGGAGAAGCGCTCCCAGGTGAGCGGGCAAGCTGGTCCATAGACAGACTGACCGGAGTTGTAAGGCAGACCGTCGGACCTCAGGCAAGCAGGCAGGTAGCTGATGTGCTCTCCCAGGTGAGCGGGCAAGTTGGTCCTTAGACAGACTGACCGGAGTTGTAAGGCAGACCGTCGGACCTCAGGCAGGCAGGCAGGCAGGTAACAGGAAATCAGGCAGGATTAGGACAGCAAGCTGGCAGGAATCTGGCAGGTAACTGGCAGGTAACTGGCAACGGGACCTGAGGGCTGAAGCAGAGTAGAACGGTGCAACAACATTGCTCGGGCACCTCCATTTTGGAGGAGGTGCCTTATATATGGTAAAGTCCTCCGGCCATTGGCCGGGGACTCCTTAGGACGGCGCGCGCGGCCCCTTTAAGAGGGAGGGAGGGCGCGCGCGCGCGCCCTAAGCACAGTGGCCGGGAAGGAGCACGCGCTGCCAGCAGAGCGGGAGAGGGACGCCGGGCATGGAGCAGAGCGGTGAGGGGAACAGCGTCCCTGCCTAGCAGAGGGCAGGGACGCCGGCACTACACTATACATTCATAAAACAAGCTAAATAAACAATTGTGATGAATAAAAACATAAAATACCAACCTTATTGAGTGTGACGTGTTCACATACAATGAGCCTGAGAGATTAGCGCAGTTATATCTGTCCTCCTGAAGCTCTGCAATCCAACTGTGGTATGAGGTTTCACAGAGCTGCTAGAGACAGGAGACTACCTGGAGGGAGGGGATTTCCTCACAATCTGGTGAGAAAGGAGAAATGAAAGTAAAAGAGATGTGCCTGTCAGGCCTATTGTATGTGACGGAGGGTTAATACTGAGAAAAGGGTCTGAACACTTATGACCATGTGATATTTCAGTTTTTCTTTCTTAATAAATTTGCAAAAATTTCTACATTTCTGTGTTTTTTTCAGTCAAGATGGGGTGCAGAGTGTACTTTAATGAGAAATAAAATGAATTTTTTAGAATTTACCAAATGGCTGCAATGAAACAAAGAGTGAAAAATTTAAAGAGTGAAAAATATACACTGCTCAAAAAAAATAAAGGGAACACTCAAATAACATCCTAGATCTGAATGAATGAAATATTCTCATTGAATACTTTGCTCTGTACAAAGTTGAATGTCCTGACAACAAAATCACACATAAATCATCAATGGAAATCAAATTTATTAACCTATGGAGGCCTGGATTTGGAGTCACCCCAAAATTAAAGTGGAAAAACACACTAAAGGCTGATCCAACTTTGATGTAATGTCCTTAAAACAAGTCAAAATGAGGCTCAGTAATTGTGTGTGGCCTCCACGTGCCTGTATGTCCTCCCTACAATGCTTGGGCATGCTCCTGATGAGGTTGCGGGTGGTCTCCTGTGGGATTTCCTCCCAGACCTGGACTAAAGCATCCGACAACTCCTGGACAGTCTGTGGTGCAACATGACGTTGTTGGATGGAGCGAGACATGATATCCCAGATGTGCTCAATCGGATTCAGGTCTCAGGAAAGGGCGGGCCAATCCATAGCTTCAATGCCTTCATCTTGAAGGAACTGCTGACACACTCCAGCCACATGAGGTCTGGCATTGTCCTGCATTAGGAGGAACACAGGGCCAACCGAACCAGCATATGATCTCACAAGGGGTCTGAGGATCTCATCTCTGTATCTAATGGCAGTCAGCCTACCTCTGGCGAGCACATGGAGGGCTGTGCGGCCCTCCAAAGAAATGCCACCCCACACCATTACTGACCCACTGCCAAACCAGTCATGCTGAAGGATGCTGCAGGCAGCAGATCGCTCTCCACGGCATCTCCAAACTCTGTCACATGTGCTCAGTGTGAACCTGCTTTCATCTGTGAAGAGCACAGGGCACCAGTGGCGACTTTGCCAATCATAGTGTTCTGTGGCAAATGCAAAGCGTCCGGCACGGTGTTGGGCTGTGAGCACAACCCCCATCTGTGGACGTCGGGCCCTCATACCACCCTCATGGAATCGGTTTCTAACCGTTTGTGCAGACACATGCACATTTGTGGCCTGCTGAGGTCATTTTGCAGGGCTCTGGCAGTGCTCCTCCTGTTCCTCCTTGCACAAAGGCGGAGGTAATGGTCCTGCTGCTGGGTTGTTGCCCTCCTACGGCCCCCTCCACGTCTCCTGGTGTACTGGCCTGTCTCCTGGTAGCGCCTCCAGCCTCTGGACACTACGCTGACAGACACAGCAAACCTTTTTGCCACAGCTCGCATTGATGTGCCATCCTGGATGAGCTGCACTACCTGAGCAACATCTGTGGGTTTTAGAGTCCGTCTCATGCTACCACGAGTGTGAAAGCACAACCAACATTAAAAAGTGACCATAACATCAGCCAGAAAGCATTGGTACTATTTTCCCCACCTACAGAACCACTCCTTTATTGAGGGTGTCTTGATAATTGCCAATAATTTCCATCTATTGTCTATTCCATTTGCACAACAACATGTGAAATTGATTGTTAATCAGTGTTGTTTCCTAAGTGGACAGTTTTATTTCACAAAAGTTTGATTTACTTGGGAGTTATGTTCTGTTGTTGAGCAGTGTATATACTGTATATATGTTGTGGAATACCTAGACTAACAGGATGTTCAATGGACCTTCTTGCTATATGCACTGCAGTCTGCCACATACACTGCCTGCCTGCCTAACTCCTGCTCTCACCACTGAATAGATGCAGCTGGATTAGTCCTCAGAAGGACTGTTAGTTCAGATGGATATATATAGATGTTGTGGTATACCTACACTAACTATAAAAAAGAAGCAAATCTCTCCCTAGCTAAGCAGCATCTCTCCCTACACTGCCTGTTTCCGGGGTAGACTGTGATGAGCATGGCGACGCCAGGTCTCATATAGACCTGATGACATTGTGCGGCCAACCAATCACTGTAATTCCACAACCAACATGGTTATGGCATTACAGTGTGTGGCAGGCAATCCCTGCATGTTCATTGGCTCTCTAAAGAGTGCCAAACATGCAGGGAGGGGACCCGAGCTCCCACCAGAGCAACCAGGAAATACTCGCAGAGCGCCGAGCATCTCGAGCAGTGAGATGCTCGGGCGAGTACCGAGCAGTTGCGAGCACATTCGCTCATAACTACAAGGCACGTGAATCCAGAGTCTCCACCTTCAGGAGTAATCCGGGGGACAGGGATAGACTAGGGTGCTTCTAGTACTAGGGATCTGGTTAGTGCCCGTAGTACCATCACCATCATGACAGAATGGCTCCCTCGGGGGTTTTATCTGAATCATGTCCTTCAGAGATTTAGATGGAAACCCATATAAGGGCTCAGCATAGAGCGCCGGATAAATGTGATCCCAAACGTTATGTAAAATGTTCCTAATAAAAGCTTCAACTCAATCCACAAAAAAAACAAATACCCACTCATGTCCATCATCTGTTAATGGAAATATAGGGGGCTTCCACTTTACTACTGGTAGCACAAAGGCTCTGGAAAAGCACTATGGCTCCTCACCCCTCAAAAGAAATCCAGCAAATTCTTTACTCCCCAATCCAAATGCCCACCTCCCTTTTGAACCCCACAGTGTGCCCAAACCACAGTTAGCGTCTACATGTTTGGCATTTCTCTAGTGATAAGAGCCCTCTTAATTTACGGGTGCATGTCTCCAGAAACACAAGCTGGGCATAATGTAACCATGGAGTCAAAAGCATCACTAAACTTCTAGAAAAATTCCCAAAGGGGTATAATTCCCAAAATGGGGTCACTTAATGGGGGTATACTGCTCTTCTTGCACTTAGGAGCTCTGTAAATGGAGTCTGCAAACTATTCTAGGAAAATCTGCGTTCCAGGAGGCAAATAGCACTCCAGGAGGCAAATGGCGCTCGGTCCCTCCTGAGTCTTGCCAAGTGGCTAAGCAGTACTGTACAGTCACATAAGGGGTATTTCCACGTTCAGCAGAAATCCATTGACAGGTGTAGTTTATAAAATGGGGTCAGTTATGGAGTGTTCTGCTGTCCTGGCACCTCAGGGGCTCTTCCAGTGGGTCATGGCAACCGCAAACCATAACAGTAAAATCTGCGCTAGACTATGATGCTCCTTCCCGTCTGAGCTTTGCACTGCACCTCAAAAGTAGTTCCCGATTACATGTAGGGTATTAGCGTACTCTGGAGAAATTGCTCAACAAACTGTGAGATCCATTTTTTCCTATTGGCCCTTATAAAAATTAAAAATTTGGGGCTAAAACAATATTTTAGCTGTAAAAATTTAATTATTCTTTCTTCACCGCTCAATGGTATAAATTTCTGTGAGGCATATGTGGAGTCAACATGCTCACTGCACCACTAGAGAAATTCATTAAATAAGAAGTGTTGTTTGTAAAATGACATAATTTATGGGGGGTTTCTGCTGTTCTGGCACCTCAAGGGCTCTGCCAATGTGACATGGCCTCCTCAACTCATCCCAGCAAAATCTGAACTCTAATATGGCGCTTCTTCCCTTCACTATGCCTCCAAAGTAGTTTTTGACCACATATGGGATATCGGCGTACTCAGGAGAAATTGCACAACAAATTATATGGTGCAATTTCTCCTGTTACCTTTGTGAAAATAAAAAAATTGGGGCTAAAAGAACATTTTTGTGTGAAAAATGTGATTTTTTAATTTTCACAGCTCTACATTATAAACTTCTGTGAAGCACCTGGGGGTTCAAGGTGCTCACCACACGTCTAGATAAGTTCCCTGAGGGGTCTCGTTTCCAAAATAGCATCAATTGTGGGGGGTTTCCACTGTTTAGGCACGTCAAGGGCTCTCCAAACATGACATGGTGTCCGCTAATGATTCCAGCCAATTTTGTGTTCAAAAAGTCAAACAGTGCTCCTTTCCTTCCGAGCCCTGCCATGCACCAAAACAGTAATTTTCCCTCCCATATGGGGTATTGGCATACTCAGGAAGAATTGCACAAAAATTTTTGGGGTCCACTTTCTCCTGTTACCTTGTGAAAATAAAAAAAATTGGGCTAAAAAACATTTTTGTGGAAAAAATTTGATTTTATTTTCACAGCTCAACGTTGTAAACTTCTGTGAAGCACCTGGGGATTCAAGGTGCTCACCACACATCTAGATAAGTTTCTTGAGGGGTCTAGTTTCCAAACAGAGAGACAGCCAGAGGCAGAGAGACAGCCAAAGACAGAGAAACTGATAGACAGCCAGAGACAGAGAGACACAGCCAGCCAGAGACAGACACAGCCAGAGAGAGAGAGACACAGCCACAGAGAGAGACACACAGCCAGCGTCTCTCTGTCTCTGGCTGTCTCTCTGTCTCTGGCTGTCTATAAGTCTCTCTGTCTGTCTATGAGTCTCTCTGTCTGTCTCTATGACAAGGAACATACTTATACTTCGGGGCGGGCCTGTGGGCAGGTTTTTTCTTACTGATCTGGCCTAGAGAAGGAAGATAAGACCCTGCCTACAGTCCCACCCTGAAGCACGAGAATCTCATTAACTCAAAACTGCAAACACTGATTACACAAGAATTACAAAACTGATTTCTTCACCTCAGGTATCATTTTAATCAGTGCAACAGCCCCAATATGACAATGCCTGTAGTTTACTTAGTAAAATCCCACTGACAGGTTCCCTTTAACTATTTTCTGTGACATAACTCTATGGCTTAGAGGCATAAAAATTAATAGTTTAAAAATTATTAAATTTTCAAAATTTTGGCCAAATTTCTGAATTTTTCACAAATATATGCAATCCATATTGAACACATTTTCCCACTGTCATGAAGTTTAATATGTCACAAAAAACAGTCTCAGATTCAATAAGATCTGTTGAAGCGTTCCAGAGTTATTATCACATAAAGTGATGCTGGTCACAATTGTAAAATTTGGCCTGGTCATGAAGATGAAATGAAAACAGCCTTGGGGGTGAAGGGGTTAAATGGTGGTCAAGAGAAAAACTGGGTAAGTATAATGTGATATCATATTAAACATCAAGAGGAAGTGAGCGACCAGCTGCAGCTCTCACTTACTTCCTTTGATGTCTGATTCGTTCGAAGGCAGGGAGAGTGAGGCAAGCACTGATTGGCGCAAGGCTCAGGTGACATTATGTTACATCGCTATAACGGTGCCTGCGCCGGAGGTCAGTATAAGTGTTATTTTATTATTTTATGGGAGCAAACATGCTGATAATAATAATAATAATAATAATAATAATACAAAAATATATTATACTCAAAAATAAATATTTTTATGAAAAAAATAAACAAAAAAAGTAAACATATTTGATATTGCTGCGTCCAGAACGTCCTATAAAACTGTCCCATTAATTAACCCCTTCAGTGAACACCGTGAAAAAAATAATAATAAAAAACAAGGCAAAAAATGCTTTTTCATCATACAGCCAAACAAAAAGTGAAATAAAGGGCAATCAAAAAGACGAATGTAAATAAAAATGGTATCACTGAAAACTACATCTTGTCCCGCAAAAAAAAGCCGCCATATAGCTCCATCAGCGGAAAAATAAAAAAGTTACAGCTCTCAGAATACAGCGATGCAAAAGTAATTATTTTTTCTATAAAATAGTTTTTATTGTGTAAAAGCGCCATATAAAAATGATATAAGTGAGGTATCGCTGTAATCGTACTGACCTGAAGAATAAAGCTGCTCTATCAATTTTACCACATGCGGAGTGGCATAAAAACCAAAACAATTCCTGAATTGCTGGCTTTTGTTTATTCTGCCTCCCAAATATCGAAATAGAAAGTGATCAAAAAATGTCATGTGCCCAAAAATGGTACCAATAAAAACGTCAAGTCGTCCCACAAAAACAAACCCTCACATGGCTCCGTCGGCAGAAATATGGAAAAATAATAGCTAATATGACTATGCAAAACTTGTTTTGCAAAACTAAGTGTGTGATAGCAGCCAAACATAAAAACCAATATAAATCAGGTATCACTGTAATCACACTGACCCGAAGAATAAGTCATCTAATCACTTATACCGCACGAGGAACAGCGTAAAAAATAACTAAAATCAATTATTCAACTGCTGCCGATTTGTTCATTCTGCCTCCCAAAGATCATAGTAAGGCTCGGCTCACATTTATCCTGCGCTCTGCGCTGAGCGCTTACACTGGGGTTTACGTGTAAATCTCTAAAATACGTGATTCAGATGGAACCCCTGGCCGAAGATTCCCAAAGATGAGGCAGATAGAGACACTGTGGACGCCGTTTGGCCTATAATCCAGCAGTGTCCACCTTTTTAGGCATGCATAAAAGCGTGGACCGCCACAGTTTTGTGCACCTGTGAAAAGGACACCGCTGAACAGAGGCCAGACGGAGTCCAGAGTAACTCTGCTGCCTCATTATAGGAAATGTGTCACAGGGTTACAGCGACAGAGGGGCCAGAAGACTGCTGTGTTTGGTTTCATGAACTCCTGCACTGGTCATAAATACATCACCATCTTATTAAACAGTGCAGGTTTTTTCCTTGCTAGCAATGCAAGGGTTAATCAGTTCAGTTGAAGCTCCTGGAGCTTTCCTACCTGGATTAACTCAGCTGTTCAGTGTTAGCAACTCACCTCTGCTATATATGCTCGCCTCTGGCACTTAGGGATTGCCAGTGTTAGTTCTTACTGCCTGGTTCTGGAGTTGGAGGTGTAGTTCGTGGTTGGAGTAGGCATTTTGGAGATTGGTCAGGAGATTGTTGCTTAGAGTTTTGTCTGTGTGCACATCATCACCCTCTCTTATTTGGTTTCTGCTTTGTTTAACTCCCCTGTGTCCCACTCTGTTGTTTGGTGTGTGTATTTTCTATTGTTGGTATTTTCATTTATCCCTGTCCTTCTTCCCTTGTTTATCTGGTTAGTGTGTTCCTATACACTTCAGCTTCCCAGTACCCTGGGTGGTGATGTGGACAGATAAGGGTTAATATGGGAGCATAGCAAGGCACTAGTGATGAGCGAGCACTAAAATGCTCGGGTACTCGTTGTTCGAGTCGAGCAAATTGGAATGCTCGAGTACTCGGTCCGATTAACAAGCCCAATGTAAGTCTATGGGAAACTCAATCATTTTTCAGGCGGCTCCCTCCGGCGGTCTGCAGAGGGCCTAAAAATTGCCCAAATCGATGGGAACAGTGCTCAAATGACATGGGAACAGCATGGGGAAGACCCTCAGGTCAGTGCTGTCAACAATGTTGTCAGAGGTATTACGCCACTTTTACGGACTCACAATAAAACATGCAAAAACGAAACCAAAATGGATTTTCCTGGGAAATATGTTAAAGACCATCCTTTCCAGGGTAATGACTTGTATATAAGGCAAAATAAAAAACCAAAAACAAAAATGTTCCTCCACACCTTGGGCTATGTTTGTTTTTGATGCGTTTTTGCACTTTTGCATTGCTTTCAACCAAGACAAATGCATCCACTGGGAAATGTCATTTTAACATTTTACAACCTTATCTGGCCATGTGGTGTGTGACACATAATCAGACACATCCTGTTTCATTTATGATGGAGGGATCCTGAAAGTCACAAAGCCTATTTTTATAGGGCCATTAGGTGGCCCTTACTATTCTTAAAGGGCCAGCAGTCGGCCCTCGCTATTGTTAGAGAGCCATCAGCCGGCTATGCTTTGTTGTTCCCATTATTAACGAGTGGTTCTCCTATACTGTTATTGTGTATGCAGTGACTGCAAGGGCTGCCAAAAATTTGGAGGCACTCCAATGCCCCTTGCAAGAGACGTAGAGGTCAGAGAGCCTCCTAAAAACAATGTTCCCATTATTAGAAAGTGGGTCTCCCATAGTGTTTGCCTATGCAGTGAAGCAACAGCTGCCAAAAATTTGGAGGCACTCCAATGCCCATTGCAAGAGATGTAGAGGTCAGAGAGCCTCCTAAAAACGATGTTCCCATTATTAGGAAGTGGGTCTCCCATATTGTTTGCCTATGCAGTGACGCAATGGCTGCCAAAAATTTGGAGGCACTCCAATGCCACTTGCAAGAGATGTAGAGGTCAGAGATCCTCCTAAAAACAATGTTCCCATTATTAGGAAGTGGGTCTCCCATAGTGTTTGCCTATGCAGTGACTGCAAGGGCTGCCAAAAAATTGGAGGCACTCCAATGCCCCTTGCAAAAGACGTAGATATGTTGATATGGTACTTATGGTGGTGATATGGTGGTGGAGGATGAGGATGCGGAGAAAGAGGAAGACAAGAGCAAATAGACAAAATCAGGAAGCGTATACCCATGTCTGGGTGTGAAGACAGAGGAGCATGGGAATAGAGTTGCACCTCCAAAAAAAAAAGACACTGTATTTGAGTTTATGTTACACTGCTATCATTCGGTGGTGTTGAGAAGTCTGGCCCAATCCAGCCCTTGTTCATTTTTATAAGAGTCAGCCTGTCAGCATTTTCAGTTGACAGGCGGATGTGCCTATTGGTTATAATTCGACCGGCGGCCCTAAAAACTCGACCTGACAAAACGCAAGCGTCTGGGCAGGCCAGGACCTCCAAGGCACAGAGAGCCAGTTCATGTCACGTGTCCAGCTTGGATACCCAATAATTATAAGGCACAGAGGAATCACGGAGGACGTTGGTACGGCAAGGTACTCCCTCACCATCTTCCGAAACTTTGCACTCCTTGTGAGAGTACCCTGCGCCTCAGGGCCTGTACGATGGGAGGGTCTGAGAAAACTGTCCCAGAACTTTGACAGAGTTCCCCTGCCTCTGCTGGATTGCATTTGTGGCTCTCTCGCCTGTACTCCTTGGTTGTGATCTCTGCTGCCATCATTTTCAAATGGGAATTTTTTTAATATTTCTGCAACAAGGGCCTTCTTGTACTGCACCATTTTATTAGGCCTGTCCTGAAAGGGAATAAGAGACAGAAAGTTCTCCCTGTAGCGTGGGTCTATAAGCATCACCAACCAGTAATGACTTATCACCCAAAATTTGGACAACGTGAGGAACACGGGAAAGGCAGCGTAACATAAACTCAGCCATGTGGGCCATACTGCAAAGAGGCAAGACTTCCGTGAACTCACCAAGAGGATGACTGACCATGCTCTCCTCATCCTCCTCCTCCCTGTCCTCAGGCCATCCACGCTGAACAGACTGTATGACAGTTGTGCAGGTAGTAGGGTCTATAGCGCAGGAAACTAGCTCCTGTTCTTCCTCCTCCTCCTCCTCTTCCTCATTGTCACCCAATCCACGTTGGGATGAGATGAGGCTGGGCTGTATGTAATCACCCTGTATGGTTCCTTGCTCCGTCTCAACGTGCTCTCCTGCAATGCATCCTCTTTAATTGAGAGCAGAAAGCATTTCAGAAGACAGAGAATCGGGATGGTGATGCTAATTATGGTGTCATCACCGCTCACCATCTTGGTGGAGTCCTCAAAGTTTTGGAGGATGGTACAGATGTCTGACATCCATGTCCAATTCCTGAGGTTTTACGTGTAGATTCTGACGTGAATACCGACGACCTTGTTGATGCAGGAAGTCAACAACTGTCCTCTTCTGCTCCCAAATCCTTCCCAAAATCTGCAATGTAGAGTTCCAGTCGGTGAGCCGGAAGCTGTAAATGCTGATGAAGCACGGCAAGGGCGACGAACGCTGTAGCTGACTTTCTAAAATGGGCACACAGGCGGCATACTTTGTTAAGCAGATCTGACAGATCTGGGTAGGTTATGAGAAACCACTGAACCACGAGGTTAAGCACATGGGCCAGGCATGGTAAATGTGTGAGCTTGCCTTGCCTCAGAGCCCCCATCAGATTCCGGCCATTGTCACACACGACCATGCCTGGCTGTAGGGTCAGCAGTGTCATCCACAGATCTGCCTGCTCTTTCAGAGCTGTCCACAACTCTTCAGCGTTCTGTGGTTTGTCACCTAAGCATATTAGCTTCAGCACAGCCCGTTGCCGCTTGGCCGAGGCAGTGCTGCAGTGCTTCCAGCTTGCGACTGATGTGGTCATTTCGGAAATGGAGGCTGAAGAGAAGGAGGAGGAGGTCCAGGAGCTGTAGAATGTGGGGGCAACCCTGATTGACCTAGGGCCCGCAATTCTTGGCGTTGGGAGGACATGTTCCGTCCCAAGGTCTGACTGGGTCCCGGCTTCCACTATGTTAACCCAGTGTGCCATTAGCAAGATGTACAGTCCCTGCCCACAAGCACTTGTCCACATGTCTGTGGTTAGGTGGACTTTCCCAGTAACTGCATTGTTGAGGGCACAGCTAATGTTGTGCGTCACGTGCTTGTGTAATGCGGGGACGGCACACCGGGAGAAATAGTGGCAGCTGGGGACCGAGTACCAAGGGACGGCCGCTGCCATGAGGTTGTGGAAAGCTTCCGTCTCCATAAGCCTATAAGGCAACATTTCGAGCACAAGTATTTGCGAAATGTGTGAATTTAGCAGTGTGGCCTGTTGGATGTTAGCTTCGTATTTGCGCTTGCGTTCCAAGGACTGGGGTAGGGACAACTGAATGCTGCGCTGGCAAAAGGACATGGACGTGCTTGCTGATGGTGTTAGTTGTGAGTGTTCAATGACAGATGCAGGGCAGGAGGCATCTTGGCATGCGCTATGGACGGGGGAATGGCGTGCACACACAACAGCGGAACAAGCAGTGGTGTCACCCGCAGACACTGTTGCTGGACCCTGGGGTTCAACCCACTTAGTTGGGTGCTTTGCTGCCATGTGCCTGATCATGCTGGTGGTGGTCAGGTTGCTAGTTTTGCTACCCCTGCTGATGCTGGCCTGGCAGGGGGTGCAAATGGCCTTTTTGAGGTTATCGGCAGAGTCTTTAAAAAACAACCAGACTCGGGAAGACCTAACAGTTGTATTGGCAACTTCTGTCGTGTTGATGTAATGGAGAACGGTTGCCCACCTTCTGTCTGCGGACACCACACTTCTTGTTCTTGCCTGTTGTGGTGCTACGCCTTCCTCCCCCTGTGTGCTGCTGTCCTCGCTCTGCAGGTCACCTTGCCAGGTTGGGTCAGTAACTTCATCGTCCACCACCTCATCTTCCACTTCCGCACCCTGTTCCTACTCCTGACTTTCTGGCAATTGTGTCTCATCATTATCCACTTCTTGTGACAGTTTCACACCATCACCTTCGTGTGACCGTGGCTGCTCAAATATTTGGGCATCACTACATGCGATCTCCTCTTTCCTTGCTACAAGTGGACCGGGTGAGAGGCCCAAATCTATAATGGAAAAGTGAACAGCTCTTCGGAGTGTCCAAGTGTGGGATTAGTTGTCTCCGGTCACTCGGCATGTTGGGAGGAAGGAGGATCAGGGTGAGGAACATGCAGTCCAGACTCACGGCTACTGAGACTTGACCGTGTGAAAGACAGGGTGGTGGTGGTGGCTAAGTGACAGGAAGTGTGGCGCCCCTGCGGGTCCACTTGCCTCAGAGGTACTGCATCTCACCCAGAGGTGTGGTACCCCACTCTCAGGTAAGGAGGGAGCACTACATGGTACCCACACACTCACATCCAGCACACACCACTACTGAGGGAAGGGCGAGATTGCTCCTGAGGGAGAGCACAGTCCCTGTCCCTGCCAGGAGGGTGGAACTAAGTGGAGGAGGTGGGTGGAGGAAGAAGTTTAGGGGAGCACAGACAGAAAGAGTATAAAATAAGGCTGGAAAGATCTAGTAGGTGTGCAGTGCAGTGCAGTGCTGCTGCTCAGGGGAGCAAGAGAGGAGTTGTGAGCAGTTCAATCCAGTCTCCTTTTCCAGTGCTTGAAGCCGGAGCTCAGTCAGAGAGTGAGGTGAGAAGGCAGGAGCAGTGAGGAAGGCTCCAGAGAGAGAAGGGATCCGAGGGGCACGGCGAGTGCGGAGGCCACTCGTGCGCCCGAGTTCACGCTGATGTGAAGGGATCAAGGCCGCAGTAGGGGACCGGCCTCAGACTAGTGGAGTACTTTAAGGCTCAGCTAGCAAACCGGAGGCTGCGGTATCTTCATGTGCCGTAGCCAAAATCCACACATAATCGCTGAAAAGGTGGCCATATAGGACCAAGGGGACAGACCAGACTTCGCCCGACAAGGCCCGTGGCCACTGGCTTGGGACACTGTGTGTGAGGGGCAGGGCAGGAGGGCGAGAGCCAGCGCAGAGAAACGACATGGAGAGGTACACAGAAAGGGGTCCAGTTCAAGTGCTTCCAAGTTATCTGAGAGTTGGCTGGAACACTTCCCTGGAGGACACAGGACGACGTGGGTGGTTACAGACCGGTAACTGTAACCTGGAGAACTTAACAACTGTGAGTAAATACCCAAAGACTGCACCCCGCTATGTCCTTGAATAATTGCTGCGCCATCACCTGCCTTGCCCTACACCAGCAACATCTACCTATCTATATACTGCTCTGGAGCTGAGCTCTGCCCGTGCAGAGCTGAACCAACTCTGCTGCGTCACCATCAGCCCCAGTGGATCTGCACCGCAGCGGCGGCCCCTTATAGCCGCATACCACGGGTGGCATCACGAACATTATCCCCAAGTATTTATTTCCCCAAGTACCGAGCTCTGCGTCAGAAGCATTATCTGCTATCCAACCTATAACCTTTTCACACTGCTCTGTGTTCAATAGTGGTGTTCTGCGGTCCCCTATTAATTGGGACAGGAAGGTCAAGCGACAAGATATGGGTGTTTGTTGTGGCACAATTTCAGCTTGCCCACGGCCTCGGCTTCGTCCTCTGCATGCACCATCACCATCACGTCCACTTCCCTGTCCCTTGCCACGCGCCTTGCCCATTTAATGGAGGACAATATTTTCCACGTTCACTACAAAAGGCTGGATTTGAACCGCAGTGATATTGGAATGGAGGCCTGCAATGCCTGAATTTGGAGTGACCTTGTATGTGATACGTGATAACTTCACTAACACACTGCAACAAAATTTAAATGGAGGACAGAAATGCATGAATTTGGAGCAAACTTGTATGTGATACTTGTGACCGAAAACCACAGTTTTAAATAGCTGGCCTGTAGGTTACTATTTTTCACAGCGACCTGGTGTCAATAACTTCACTAACACACTGCAACAAAATTTAGGTTACTATTTTTCACAGCGACCTGGTGTCAATAACTTCACTGACACACTGCAACAAAATTGGAATGGAGGCCTGAAATGCCTGAATTTGGAGCGACATTGTATGTGATGCGTGATAACTTCACTAACACACTGCAACAAAATTTAAATGGAGGCCAATATTTTCCATGTTCACTACAAATTTCTTTATCGCTGTAATATGGAAAGGAGCTGGCTGTATTCTGCAGTGGCAACAAGCAAATGGAGCAGAAAAGCTGTGTTCTCTGGATTGTTTTTAAGCAAATAATCAGGATTAAGATAAAAAAAATTATCCCTGGCCCCTGATACCTGGGGCTATTTCTAGAAATATCTGTAACAGCAGCAGCAGACAGAACTTGAATGGAGCCTCTTGTGCTGTATGAACTGCAGTCTGCCACATACACTGCCTGCCTAACTCTGATATAAATAAATATATATATATATATATATATATATATATACAGTGGGTACGGAAAGTATTCAGACCCCTTTAAATTTTTCACTCTTTGTTTCATTGCAGCCATTTGGTAAATTCTAAAAAGTTCAATTTTTTCTCATTAAAGTACACTCTGCACCCCATCTTGACTGAAAAAAAACAGAAATGTAGAAATTTTTGCAAATTTATTAAAAAAGAAAAGCTGAAATATCACATGGTCATAAGTATTCAGACCCTTTGCTCAGACACTCATACTTAAGTCACATGCTGTCCATTTCCTTGTGATCCTCCTTGAGATGGTTCTATTCCTTCATTGGAGTCCAGTTGTGTTTAATTAAACTGATAGGACTTGATTTGGAAAGGCACACACATGTCTATATAAGACCTCACAACTCACAATGCATGTCAGACCAAATGAGAATCATGAGCTCAAAGGAACTGCCCTAGTAGCTCAGAGACAGAATTGTGGCAAGGCACAGATCTGATCAAGGTTACAAAAGAATTTCTGCATTACTCAAGGTTCCTAAGAGCACAGTGGCCTCCATAATCCTTAAATAGAAGAAGTTTGGGACCACCAGAAGTCTTCCTAGACCTGGCCGTCCAGTCAAACTGAGCAATCGTGGGAGAAGAGCCTTGGTGAGAGAGGTAAAGAATAACCCCAAGATCACTGTGGATGAGCTCCAGAGATGCAGTAGGGAGATGGGAGAAAGTTCCATAGAGTCAACTATCATTGCAGCCCTCCACCAGTCGGGCCTTTAGGCAGAGTGGCCTGACGGAAGCCTCTCCTCAGTGCAAGATATATGAAAGCCCACATAGAGTTTGCTCAAAAACACATGAAGGACTCTCAGACAATGAGAAATAAGATTCTCTAGTCTGATGAGATGAAGACAGAACTTTTTGGTGATAATTCTAAGCAGTATGTGTGGAGAAAACCAGGCACTGCTCATCACCTGCCCAATACAATCCCAACAATAAAACATGGCGGTGGCAGCATCATGCTATGAGAGTGTTTTTCAGCTGCAGGGACAGGATGACTGGTTGCAATTGAAGGAAACATGAATGCAGTTAACTACAGAGATATCCTGGATGAAAACCTCTTCCAGAGTGCTCTGGACCTCAGACTTGGCCGAAGGTTCACCTTCCAACAAGACAATGACGCTAAGCACACAGCTAAAATAACAAAGGAGTGGCTTCAGAACAACTCTGTGACCATTCTTGACTGGCCCAGCCAGAGCCCTGACCTAAAGCCAATTAAGCATCTCTGGAGAGACCTGAAAATGGCTGTCCACCAACGTTCACCATCCAACCTGACGGAACTGGAGAGGATCTGCAAGGAAGAATGGCAGAGGATCCCCAAATCCAGGTGTGAAAAACTTGTTGCATCATTCCCAAGAAGACTCATGGCTGTACAAGCTCAAAAGGGTGCTTCTACTTAATACTGAGAAAAGGGTCTGAACACTTATGACAATGTGATATTTCAGTTTTTCTTTTTTAATAAATTTGCAAAAATTTCTACATTTCTGTGTTTTTTTCAGACAAGATGGGATGCAGAGTGTACTTTAATGAGAAAAAAATGAATTTTTTAGAATTTACCAAATGGCTGCAATGAAACAAAGAGTGAAAAATTTAAAGAGTGGAAAATATACACTGCTCAAAAAAAATAAAGGGAACACTCAAATAACATCCTAGATCTGAATAAATGAAATATTCTCATTGAATACTTTGCTCTGTACAAAGTTGAATGTGCTGACAACAAAATCACACATAAATCATCAATGGAAATCAAATTTATTAACCTATGGAGGCCTGGATTTGGAGTCACCCCCAAAATTAAAGTGGAAAAACACACTACAGGCTGATCCAACTTTGATGTAATGTCCTTAAAACAAGTCAAAATGAGGCTCAGTAATTGTGTGTGGCCTCCACGTGCCTGTATGATCTCCCTACAACGCTTGGGCATGCTCCTGATGAGGTTGCGGGTGGTCTCCTGTGGGATTTCCTCCCAGACCTGTACTAAAGCATCCGACAACTCCTGGACAGTCTGTGGTGCAACATGACGTTGGTGGATGGAGCGAGACATGATATCCCAGATGTGCTCAATCGGATTCAGGTCTCAGGAACGGGCGGGCCAATCCATAGCTTCAATGCCTTCATCTTGAAGGAACTGCTGACACACTCCAGCCACATGAGGTCTGGCATTGTCCTGCATTAGGAGGAACACAGGGCCAACCGAACCAGCATATGATCTCACAAGGGGTCTGAGGATCTCATCTCGGTATCTAATGGCAGTCAGCCTACCTCTGGCGAGCACATGGAGGGCTGTGCGGCCCTCCAAAGAAATGCCACCCCACACCATTACTGACCCACTGCCAAACCAGTCATGCTGAAGGATGCTGCAGGCAGCAGATCGCTCTCCACGGCATCTCCAAACTCTGTCACGTCTGTCACATGTGCTCAGTGTGAACCTGCTTTCATCTGTGAAGAGCACAGGGCACCAGTGGCGACTTTGCCAATCATAGTGTTCTGTGGCAAAGCGTCCTGCACGGTGTTGGGCTGTGAGCACAACCCCCATCTGTGGACGTCGGGCCCTCATACCACCCTCATGGAATCGGTTTCTAATCGTTTGTGTAGACACATGCACATTTGTGGCCTGCTGAGGTCATTTTGCAGGGCTCTGGCAGTGCTCCTCCTGTTCCTCCTTGCACAAAGGAGGAGGTAATGGTCCTGCTGCTGGGTTGTTGCCCTCCTACGGCCCCCTCCACGTCTCCTGGTGTACTGGCCTGTCTCCTGGTAGCGCCTCCAGCCTCTGGACACTACGCTGACAGACACAGCAAACCTTTTTGCCACAGCTCGCATTGATGTGCCATCCTGGATGAGCTGCACTACCTGAGCAACATCTGTGGGATTTAGAGTCCGTCTCATGCTACCACGAGTGTGAAAGCACAACCAACATTAAAAAGTGACCATAACATCAGCCAGAAAGCATTGGTACTATTTTCCCCACCTGCAGAACCACTCCTTTATTGAGGGTGTCTTGATAATTGCCAATAATTTCCATCTATTGTCTATTCCATTTGCACAACAACATGTGAAATTGATTGTCAATCAGTGTTGCTTCCTAAGTGGACAGTTTTATTTCACAAAAGTTTGATTTACTTGGGAGTTATGTTCTGTTGTTGAGCAGTGTATATACTGTATATATGTTGTGGATTACCTAGACTAACAGGATGTTCAATGGACCTTCTTGCTATATGCACTGCAGACTGCCACATACACTGCCTGCCTGCCTAACTCCTGCTCTCACCACTGAATAGATGCAGCTGGATTAGTCCTCAGAAGGACTGTTAGTTCAGATGGATATATAAAGATGTTGTGGTATACCTACACTAACTATAAAAAAGAAGCAAATCTCTCCCTAGCTCAGCAGCATCTCTCCCTACACTGCCTGTTTCCGGGGTAGACTGTGATGAGCATGGCGACGCCAGGTCTCATATAGACCTGATGACATTGTGCGGCCAACCAATCACTGTAATTCCACAACCAACATGGTTATGGCATTACAGTGTGTGGCAGGCAATCCCTGCATGTTCATTGGCTCTCTAAAGAGTGCCAAACATGCAGGGAGGGGACCCGAGCTCCCACCAGAGCAACCAGGAAATACTCGCAGAGCGCCGAGCATCTCGAGCAGTGAGATGCTCGGGCAAGTACCGAGCAGTTGCGAGCACATTTGCTCATAACTACAAGGCACGTGAATCCAGAGTCTCCACCTTCAGGCGTAATCCGGGGGACAGGGATAGACTAGGGTGCCTCTAGTACTAGGGACCTGGTTAGTGCCCGTAGTACCATCACCATCATGATAGAATGGTTCCCTCGGGGGTTTTATCTGAATCATGTCCTTCAGAGATTTAGATGGAAACCCATATAAGGGCTCAGCATAGAGCGCCGGATAAATGTGATCCCAAACGTTATGTAAAATGTTCCTAATAAAAGCTTCAACTCAATCCACAAAAAAAACAAATACCCACTCAGGTCCATCATCTGTTAATGGAAATATAGGGGGCTTCCACTTTACTACTGGTAGCACAAAGGCTCTGGAAAAGCACTATGGCTCCTCACCCCTCAAAAGAAATCCAGCAAATTCTTTACTCCCCAATCCAAATGCCCACCTCCCTTTTGAACCCCACAGTGTGCCCAAACCACAGTTAGCGTCTACATGTTTGGCATTTCTCTAGTGATAAGAGCCCTCTTAATTTACGGGTGCATGTCTCCAGAAACACAAGCTGGGCATAATGTAACCATGGAGTCAAAAGCATCACTAAACTTCTAGAAAAATTCCCAAAGGGGTATAATTCCCAAAATGGGGTCACTTAATGGGGCTATACTGCTCTTCTTGCACTTAGGAGCTCTGTAAATGGAGTCTGCAAACTATTCTAGGAAAATCTGCGTTCCAGGAGGCAAATAGCACTCCAGGAGGCAAATGGCGTTCGGTCCCTCCTGAGTCTTGCCAAGTGGCTAAGCAGTACTGTACAGTCACATAAGGGGTATTTCCATGTTCAGCAGAAATCCATTGACAGGTGTAGTTTATAAAATAGGTTCAGTTATGGGGTGTTCTGCTGTCCTGGCACCTCAGGGGCTCTTCCAGTGGGTCATGGCAACCGCAAACCATAACAGTAAAATCTGCGCTAGACTATGATGCTCCTTCCCGTCTGAGCTTTGCACTGCACTTCAAAAGTAGTTCCCGATTACATGTAGGGTATTAGCGTACTCTGGAGAAATTGCTCAACAAACTGTGAGGTCCATTTTTTCCTATTGGCCCTTATAAAAATTAAAAATTTGGGGTTAAAACAATATTTTAGCTGTAAAAATTTAATTATTCTTTCTTCACCGCTCAATGGTATAAATTTCTGTGAGGCATATGTGGAGTCAACATGCTCACTGCACCACTAGAGAAATTCATTAAATAAGAAGTGTTGTTTGTAAAATGACATAATTTATGGGGGGTTTCTGCTGTTCTGGCACCTCAAGGGCTCTGCCAATGTGACATGGCCTCCTCAACTCATCCCAGCAAAATCTGAACTCTAATATGGCGCTTCTTCCCTTCTGAGCTTTGCACTATGCCTCCAAAGTAGTTTTTGACCACATATGGGATATCGGCGTACTCAGGAGAAATTGCACAACAAATTATATGGTGCAATTTCTCCTGTTACCTTTGTGAAAATAAAAAAATTGGGGCTAAAAGAACATTTTTGTGTGAAAAATGTGATTTTTTAATTTTCACAGCTCTACATTATAAACTTCTGTGAAGCACCTGGGGGTTCAAGGTGCTCACCGCACATCTAGATAAGTTCCCTGAGGGGTCTCGTTTCCAAAATAGCATCAATTGTGGGGGGTTTCCACTGTTTAGGCACGTCAAGGGCTCTCCAAACATGACATGGTGTCCGCTAATGATTCCAGCCAATTTTGTGTTCAAAAAGTCAAACAGTGCTCCTTTCCTTCCGAGCCCTGCCATGCACCAAAACAGTAATTTTCCCTCACATATGGGGTATCGGCATACTCAGAAAGAATTGCACAAAAATTTTTGGTGTCCATTTTCTCCTGTTACCTTGTGAAAATAAAAAAAATTGGGCTAAAAAAATTTTTGTGGAAAAAATTTGATTTTATTTTCACAGCTCAACGTTGTAAACTTCTGTGAAGCACCTGGGGATTCAAGGTGCTCACCACACATCTAGATAAGTTCCTTGAGGGGTCTAGTTTCCAAACAGAGAGACAGCCAGAGGCAGAGAGACAGCCAAAGACAGAGAGACTGATAGACAGCCAGAGACAGAGAGACCCAGCCAGCCAGAGACATACACAGCCAGAGAGAGAGAGAGACACAGCCACAGAGAGAGACACACAGCCAGCGTCTCTCTGTCTCTGGCTGTCTCTCTGTCTCTGGCTGTCTATGAGTCTCTCTGTCTGTCTATGAGTCTCTCTATCTCTGGCTGTCTATCTCTCTCTGGCTGTATATCTGTCTCTGGCTGTCTCTCTGTCTCTGGCTGTCTCTATGACAAGGAACATACTTATACTTCAGGGCTCGCCTGTGGGCAGGTTTTTTCTTGCTGATCTGGCCTAGAGAAGCAAGATAAGACCCTGCTTACAGTCCCACCCTGAAGCACGAGAATCTCATTAACTCAAAACTGCAAACACTGATTACACAAGAATTACAAAACTGATTTCTTCACCTCAGGTATCATTTTAATCAGTGCAACAGCCCCAACATGACAATGCCTGTAGTTTACTTAGTAAAATCCCGCTGACAGGTTCCCTTTAACTATTTTCTGTGACATAACTCTATGGCTTAAAGGCATAAAAATTAATAGTTTAAAAATTATTAAATTTTCAAAATTTTGGCCAGATTTCTGAATTTTTCACAAATAAATGCAATCCATATTGAACACATTTTCCCACTGTCATGAAGTTTAATATGTCACAAAAAACAGTCTCAGAATCAATAAGATCCATTGAAGCGTTCCAGAGTTATTATCACATAAAGTGATGCTGGTCACAATTGTAAAATTTGGGCTGGTCATGAAGATGAAATGAAAACAGCCTTGGGGGTGAAGGGGTTAAATGGTGGTCAAGAGAAAAACTGGGTAAGTATAATGTGATATCATGTTAAACATCAAGAGGAAGTGAGCGACCAGCTGCAGCTCTCACTTACTTCCTTTTGATGTCTGATTCGTTCGAAGGCAGGGAGAGTGAGGCAAGCACTGATTGGCGCAAGGCTCAGGTGACATTATGTTACATCGCTATAACGGTGCCTGCACCTGAGGTCAGTATAAGTGTTATTTTATTATTTTATGGGAGCAAACATGCTGATTGAGATTTGGTTGTCCAAGTAGTGGACAACCCCTTCAACCTGTACATAACATCTTATATCTGTGCACACAGTATATTGTAACGGGCCTTGGGGCGGTAGCTGCGGGCGAGGGACTCATTTTCTACGCCCCAACCCGCAGCAGAAAACCGGGTTCAGTTTTTAGTGTGTGTGTGAACAGGTTACCGTAATGGACACACCGCAGCTCTTTAGGTCTGCCACGCATTGCACTGCCCCGATTCCCCGCAACCCCACGAACCGGAAACCACACCAGTCCATGAAACCAAAATCATCTTTACTGACAGTTTGACTAACACACAAAGCACAAAAGGTGATGCAGATGTCTTTTTCTTGGTTACAATACAGTGGCATGTCTTCAATAAACATTTTCAGCGGCACAGTTGGTGAATTGCAAAACAAGTTAGGGGTCTTCAACCTTTCTACGTATAGAGACACTTTAGCTGAGCTTATCCAGTGGCCTCTATTCTTCATTCCACTTTTCGGGAAACATGTAAAGATGCACCTGTGGCTGCCACTTACTGAGTGTGCCCCCAGCCTTGCTGACGCATCTCTTCTCGGACCAGCAGCTTCCAAGACCTGGCTGACACTTTTCCGTCCCCCAGAGACCCTCAGGGACTCTAACAAAATTCCTGGCCGTACGTCCCCTCCCCCAACTCACCTGCTAAAAGTATTTTGCTGCCACCAATTTAGTTCTTTTTAGATGCTTCCTCTCTCTCTGCATTTCTGCTCTCTTCATTTACAAACACCGCAGGTGAAGATCATCTTAACCAGAGGGTGTCCTTAATTTTTGATCTTCTGTTTCTTAAATAATATCCTGTTCAATTAACCCACAGATTCCCAATCCTCCTACCCACTAGATCCGGCCCTACAGTTAACCCTGTGATACCCAACTAAACAGGAACTGCAGCTAGAGGAGGATAACAATAAAATACAGTACAGTAGAATACATTCTCATTAGTGATGAGCGAACGTGCTAGCATAACATGTTATCCGAGCATGTTCGTGTGTTATCCGAGTATCTTCAGTGTGCTCTGCTAATATGTTTGACTCCCTGCGACTGCATGTTTTGAAGCAGTAGACAGAAGCAACACATGCGGGGATTGCCTGTTTGTTAAGTAATCCCCTCATGTGTTGTGTCTGTCTACTGTCGCAAAACATGCAGCCGCAGGGAGTCAAACATAGTAGCAGAGCATGCCGAAGATACTCGGATAACACACGAGCATGCTCGGATAACACGTTATCCAAGCACATTCGCTCCTCACTAATTCTCGTACATGAAATGTCAGGAGTTGTCAGAGGAGTGCATACCATCCTCCCCACCCTCACAATACCACATATAGTATACAGGAGAATATGTGACTACAGAGTCATCTGATGGTATATAACAATGGGTATTTTGTAAAAGATTTGATGTCTGTATCACAGTATATCATAGAATAATCTGTATACTGTATGTGGTATATTACGTACACAGATATATAATGCACTGTACTGATCACACCAGGACTTTCCTACAGGACCTCACATGTTATATATGGAGCCGTATAGTATATTTATATATAAAGTGCAAGTGCACTAAAGACAGGTATATAAAGATAAGCTCCCTGAGATAGCTTGTGTGAAACCCATGTCAGAATGCAGGGCGGCAGCAGCAGCATCACCACCATGAACCAGTAACTTTTTTTCATCACATCTTTTTTGTTTAATGACCCACATTTGTGGTTGTGATATTCAGCTTTCAATATACCAACTCTGATCTTTATATTACTGTCTTTAGTGCACTTGCACTTTATATATAAATATATTTACTAAATATATTACTGATACACGACCATGCATGTGTGGCACCCCAGGCCTGGTTGCCACAAATGTGATTAATCTGCGTCTGAGAGCAGGAGGGAGGTTCCCTGGTTAGGGACAATTAGCATGCAGCACTTCCTGTCCCAGGCCAGTAGGGGGAGCTGTCTGCCCTATAAAAGCTGGAACTGGGGCAGGATTAGGGAGACCAGAGCCCGCTTCTGAAGTGACCAGAAGGGTTTCTTAGAGGAAGGGACAGGTCAGCAGCAGCTGAGGAGTCCAGGAGGCAGAGGAGAGACTGCAAGCCAGGGACAGAGGCGACGAGAGCCGGTCCTGGCAGAGAATCAATCTAACCGGACATTGGGGTCCGAGGCTGTCCGGGTTATCATTCCCAGCAGCAAAGAACCAATCCGCGAGGGATTTCAGGTCCCTTGGCCTAAGAAGCCTGGAGGCTCCGCCACATAGAGGGACCAGTACAGCGAGGAGGAAGCAAAAGGTACCCAAGGCCCGAGTCGCAAGCCATACAGGCGAGAAGTACACGGCAAGCTCAGGGACGTGGGCTATTACACCACGAAGAGGGGGATAGTCAGAAAGAGCATAGAGAGAACGGTAGGCCTACACACTCACCCTGACCAGTGGGGCTCCCCCGAATGCTCTCAGACACCCAGGCCCATTCCTAACCGGTACTACTGTTGGGTCATTAATAGCATCTACAATAAAGACCCAGAAATGTTTTGAAATGGGCTCTGAACTTTTACTATTGTAACCGGCACTATCACCCCCAGCATCCAACTACACTGCCCTGAGGCCACACTCCTCCCATGGGGAGTTATCCTACCCTTGAGCTGCACACCAACACCAGCCTCAGAGGTCTGCCTAGCAGCGGCGGTTATCCCTGACCGCAATCCACGGGTGGCGTAGTCGGACATTCACAAATCTATAAATAGGCTGCCACAACATTGGTCTGACCACGCTGAGCCACGGGACCGGGTTGCCACTACTACCCCCATCAACACCATACACCAGAAGACCCGGTTTCGAGTAGCCCACGGCCAAGGGGGTGAGTCAGCTTTGGCGTAGTCGGCAGGATTGTGACCAACCCGCCACAAACGGGTATTGCGTGCCTGAAAAGACTTTATATTTACCTGAGTGAAGTTTCCCGCCATTCGGGGCCGTTTCCCGCCAAAAGGCGCCATCTTCGGGATGCCGCGTGGGAAGAAGAGGGGCATGGACACCAAAACCGCGTGAGACCTGAAGCCCCGCCCCAAATCCAGACGCTGCGCAAGGTCCTGGAAGGAGATCCAGCGGACGCCGACGTCATCACCCCGCGACACAAGGTCCTCACCCAGATCATCGCGAGTGGAGCCGCGGCCTACAGAAGAGGATCGCCGGAAGGTAGGCCATGGTTAACTAGGGGGGAGGAAGATGTCGGAAGCGGAGGGACCCTCTACCACCAGCGTAGCCGCTGCAGCTGTGATGTCGTTTTCCATGCCCTATATCCCCGGAGCGGCCTGGCTGCCACAGTATGCCGGCGAGTCGCATACCTTGAGCGACTTTAAAGAAAGACTGTATAGCTTATTCAAAGTTTATCCCCTGACAGAAGAACAGAAAGTAAGCATACTGATAGGGCAGTTAACTGGTGCGGCCCAACGGGAGGTAAAGTCCTGGACAGATGAGGAGAAAAGGACTGTAAGAGGGGTTCTAACCCGGCTACGGGACACCTTTGATACCCGTACCACAGCAGAAATCAAAATGCGGTTCTATGGATGTAAGCAGCGGGCCCAAGATAGTATCAAAGACTATGCCTTAAACTTGCAAGAAGCCCGGAGAGCAATCAAACAAGCTGACCCTGGCAGCGTGCAGGATACAGATAAACTTGTGACTGAACAGTTCATAGAAGGTCTGCTGTCCAGCGCCCACAGAACCCAGCTGCGCCTCATGGCCCTACAGAACCCCGATTTGACTTTTGCACAGTTTAAAGATAGGGCCATCCGGGTGCTCCGAGAACCCGCACCAGGTGGCGCTGTGGCTTCCCGGCGCCCCGCCATCACTTACCCCCAGGAGGCGTCGCCCTTTCCTGCAGACCATGTAGGGGCTGATGCGCAGGCCCTCAACAAACCACCACCAACAGACCTGCACCATCGGGTCCGGGAGCTGACAGAGAGTGTTGCTGCATTGACCAGGACCATACAGTCATTGCAGATGGACTCGTCAGGACCAGTCGAGCTGGCTTCCAGTCCGGAGGATGTCCCGTGGCGTCGACGGAGGAGGATCCCGTCGTTCAGAGGGAGGCCCACAGACCGCTACGCTGAGGATGGACAGCCGATTTGCCGCCTTTGCAACCAGCCAGGACACATAGCCAGGTACTGTACTTTAAACGGGTCTGACCTGGGGCAGAGGGCCAACCCCCAGGCATAAGGTCACCAGGCCCGTCTAATTGGCGTGATAAGTAAATGGGGGGACGCCCGGTTTTACCCGTAGTGCTGGACGGTATCCCCATGAGTGCACTGCTGGACACTGGGTCCCAAGTGACTACCATCCCCTATGTACTTTTCAAGCAAGTATTGGAGTGACACTGATATAACCTGTTATCCAGACAACGACTTGAGCATCATCGCAAGCAATGGCCAACCCGTGCCGCAGGTGGGGTTCAAACAGGTGACCATCAAGATTGGTAAAGTTGAACTGCCGGCACAGGGGATGATTATTGTGGACATTGACCGTCGTGAAAGTCACCCTAAAATAACTTTGGGTACTAACGTGATTGAAAATTGTCTTTCAGAGATAATTGTAATTTTACAGCAGGTGGCGATGAATGCTAGCTCCAGCCAACAGAGGGTCCTCCAGAAAGAGATAAGAGCCCTGATGAGACAGCAACAGGTAGAACTGTCTGGTGGTGAGATCGGTAGCGTGAGGATGAGCGACCCGTTCCCCATTGCCATGCCTCCCCAAAGTGAAATGATGATCTGGTGTCGGACTGCAATCGGGTTAAGAGGAAGAGACTACCAAGCCATGGTAGAACCCGTGTACTCAGACAGCAGGCCCACCATTTTGACAGCCCTGGGGGTGTTTGATGTCCGGCATGGGAGGGTGCCCGTCCGAATCTTAAACATTGGGTAAAGCGAAGTACACTTGCCCCGGTACGCTACACTAGCCAAATTGTTTGCTGTCGAACACAATGCTCTCATGGTCGTGGAACCCTTGCCTCCATCTTCCCCGGTAGAGGATAATGGCTCCCAGAAACACAAGGAGGACTGGTGCCAGAAACTCCATGTGGGTGCTGACTCCACTCCCCTGCACCAAAAACAAGGAATCTACCGGGTGGTTCAGGAGTACGAGAGAATCTTTAGTAAGCACCCGCTAGACTTCGGCAGAGTAAAAGGGGTAGAACACCACATCCCCACAGGGAGCCACCCACCAATAAAAGAGAGATACAGACCTGTACCCCCCGCACACTATCAGAACGCAAAGGGCATGCTGAGAGAAATTAAAGAAGCCGGGGTCATTAGAGACAGCTGTAGCCCCTGGGCAGCTCCCTTAGTTCTGGTAAAAAAGAAAGATGGTACCATGAGAATGTGCGTGGATTATAGAAATGTTAATCATATTACCCATAAAGACGCGTACCCGCTGCCTAGGATAGAGGAGTCTTAAGCCGCACTAAAATTGGCTAACTTCTTCTCTACTTTGGATCTTACTAGCGGGTACTGGCAGGTTCCTGTGGCAGAGGCTGACAAGGAGAAGACCGCCTTCACCACCCCGATGGGACTCAGTGAATTCAACTGCATGCCGTTCGGGCTCTGCAACGCCCCAGGGACCTTCCAGAGGTTGATGGAATGCTGCCTAGGACACAAAAATTTTGAAACGGTCCTACTCTACTTGGACGATGTTATTATCTATTCAAAGACTTACGAGGACCATCTAAAACACCTGGCAGAGGTGTTCGAGGCCCTGGCAGGCTTTGGCATGAAAGTGAAACCATCCAAGTGCCATCTGTTAAAGCCGAAGGTACAGTACCTGGGACACGTGGTGAGTGCAGAAGGAGTAGCCCCTGATCCTGACAAGATCACAGCAATAAAGAACTGGCCAAGCCCCTCTAACATAAAAGAAGTGAGGCAGTTCCTCGGGTTGGTGGGCTACTACCGCAGGTTCATCCCCGGGTTCACCAAGATGGTAGCCCCTATGCAGGACCTGCTGATAGGACAATCTAAGACCAGAAGCCAAAAGCCACCCTTCAAGTGGGACAAGCTGGAAGAGGAGTCCTTCCGCCATCTGAAGATGGCCCTCACGGGGGATGAAATCCTGGCCTACCCCGATTATGGCCAGCCTTTTATCCTCCACACAGACTCCAGTAATGTGGAGTTGGTAGCCGTACTGTCACAGAACCAACAGGGCAGAGAAAGGGTGATTGCGTACGCCAGCCGGAAATTGAGGCCCACCGAGAGAAACCCGGAGAATTACAGCTCCTTCAAACTGGAGTTCTTGGCCATGGTGTGGGCCATAACAGAACGTTTTAAACATTACCTGGCCTCTGCTAAGTTCACAGTATACACGGACAATAATCCATTGACGCACCTGGACACTGCAAGACTTGGTGCCTTAGAGCAGCAATGGATGGCCCGGCTATCAAATTATGACTTCACAATCAAGTACCGGGCAGGCGGAGCCAATGCCAATGCAGATGCCCTATCGAGAATGCCCCACTTACCCGATGAGGGAGAAGATCCAGACGAGCTGGAGGAAATAGAGCTCCCTGCATTCCACCGGTATGGGGCCACTCAGTACTCCCACCGTGTAAGAGACAAAGACTCGACCACCGTCATTTTCAATTCCTTACCTCACCACGGCTGGGCTGAAATGCAGGATAGTGACCCTGCAGTTCTCTTGGTGAAGGAAATGCTGACTCAGGCAGATGCCTACCCTGATCCGGATGCCCCTGAGGAAGCTAAGCAGCTGGGGAAGGAAAAGAGCAGGCTATTCCTCTACGAGGGGAAGCTATGCAGAAGGCTTGTCAACCACCGGACACACTAGTTAACCTGGCAGGTAGTAGTCCCAAGGAGAGATGCGGCCATGGTCCTGGAGGCCTACCACGACAGAGCAGGACACTTCGGGTGGAAGAAACTGGAGTTCCTGTTACGTGAGCGGCTCTTCTGGATAGGTATGAGAGGGGCCATAGAGAGATGGTGCAGAGAATGCGGCCCTTGTAACCTCAGAAGGAAGGATCGTACCAGCCAGAAGACTCCTTTGAGGCCGATTATCACCAGGCAGCCTCTCGAGCTGGTAGCACTAGACCACGTGAAGTTGGCTCCAAGCCGGTCCGGCTACATCTATGCCGTCACGATTGTGAACCATTACTCCTGGTTCCTAGTGGTGGTTCCTGTTAAAGACTTGACAGCGCAAACGGCAGCCCGCGCCTTCCAGCAACACTTCTGCCATCCACACGGGTACCCGGAGCAGGTATTGACAGACCAAGGTCCAGCGTTCGAGGCTGAAGTCTTCCAAGAGTTCTGCAACCTCTACGGCTGTAAGAAGATACGGACGATGCCTTACCACCCCCAGACCAACGTGATGTGTGAGAAAATGAACCAGGTCGTGATAGACCTGCTCAAAACGTTGCCCCTGGAGGAACGCTGCCTGTGGCCTGAGAAGCTGCCAGATCTAATAGACTTGTATAATCATATCCCGGTGGGATCTACCAACTGCACCCCGGCTTACCTAATGTGAGCAAGACCTGATAAGTAGAGATGAGCGTTGTTCTACTCGAACTGTTCGCCAATCTCAAATTCGAGCTGTTTTGGGCGGTGTTCGAGCCGGTCGGCGAACACGAACAATTTGAGAAAAATTCGGCTGTTCGAGGTTATGTTCGATAACTGTTCGTGCACCAAAATCATAACTGGATTTTTTCTCAGTAATGATGAAAATTAATGTTAATACGCAGTTTGAGTGTACAGCGGGGCGGGGGGAGGGGCAGGGGATGGATCTCTGCAGGAACAATGAAGATCTCCATTTTTTTTTCTCTTTCCCGCATTTGCAGTGGGGAGGTGCAATCTGTCAGCCTATCAGCAGCGCACACACGGAGCGAAGTGCTTTTTTTCACACAAGCAAGGGCATGTGTGATTGGCAGTGTATGTCACATGTCCTTGCCCTATAAGACCAAGCCATTTTCCCCGTCGCCACCATTTTCTCACTGCTGCAGCTGCGTGTTAGACGGCACCGCTGTTGCTGTGTGCGCTATACCTTGTTAATTTCAAGCCAATTTTCGCACAAATATACAGATAGCTTGGGAGTAGGGAATAGTTGTGATTGCAGTCCTTTTAAGGACTAGGTTACAGCATTTCCTACGACTTTTATCAGGCAGGTCTGTGCTCTTAAATAGATAGATTGTGGGAGTAAAGACTAATTGTAATTGGAGTCCTTTTCAGGACTAGGTTACATCAGTTCCTATCAGTTTTTGCCAGGCAGGTCTGTGCCAGTGCTGTGCAAGTTTTTTTCACAGCATTTGGCTGAATCTAGCAAAGCTAATCCTTTTTGGCCTATTGCAGAGTGTGTTAGTCAGTGGAGTAGCCTATCTGTGTTGCAAGATATACCACCTGTGTATAGAATACCAATTTTTTTACTGCACCTAGTGAAGTAAAATCTTTTGGGCATAGCATCATTCTATTAGTCCATCTATACTGACCTCCATCAGGTTGCAAACTGAATATAATTTTTTTCTGCATCTAGCTCTGAAAAAATATTTGGGCTTCTAGCAGTGTGTGGGACTTGGTCTATTAGTCCATCTATACTGACCTCCATCAGGTTGCAAATTAAAAATAATTTTTTTCTTCATTTAGCTCTGAAAAAATATTTGGGCTTCTAGCAGTGTGTGGGACTTGTTCTATTAGTCCTTCTATACTGACCTCCAGCAGGTTGCAAATTGAATATAATTTTTTTCTGCATCTAGCTCTGAAAAAATATTTGGGCTTCTAGCGGTGTGTGGGACTTGGTCTATTAGTCCATTTATACTGACCTCCATCAGGTTGCAAATTAAAAATAATTTTTTTCTGCATCTAGCTCTGAAAAAATATTTGGGCTTCTAGCGGTGTGTGGGACTTGGTCTATTAGTCCATCTATACTGACCTCCATCAGGTTGCAAATTAAAAATAATTTTTTTCTGCATCTAGCTCTGAAAAAATATTTGGGCTTCTAGCGGTGTGTGGGACTTGGTCTATTAGTCCATCTATACTGACCTCCATCAGGTTGCAAATTAAAAATAATTTTTTTCTGCATCTAGCTCTGAAAAAATATTTGGGCTTCTAGCAGTGTGTGGGACTTGGTCTATTAGTCCATCTATACTGACCTCCATCAGGTTGCAAATTGAATAAAAAAATTTTCTGCATCTAGCTCTGAAAAAATATTTGGGCTTCTAGCGGTGTGTGGGACTTGGTCTATTAGTCCATCTATACTGACCTCCATCAGGTTGCAAATTAAAAATAATTTTTTTCTGCATCTAACCCAGCCAATAGTTTTGGCCTAATACCACAGTTTGGCCACTCAGCTCTGCTCGGTTACCATCCATTGTTTTTTTGTGCAAACAACTCCAGAGTTGTGAATTAGTTAACCACCAAAATGAGTGGAAAAAGGCCTGCTGCTGGTGGAAAGGGGAATAGGCGTGTTGGGAAGGGGAAAAAAGGTTGTGTCCGTGGGGTAGGTGCAGCAGAAAGACCATCTTCCAGCCAAACTAAAATGTCTACTTCTTTTAGCGGACAATGTGATAAGATCCCTTTCTTACGGCCACGCCAATCGCTACAAATTCCAGATGAGGCACAAAAACAGCAGGTGCTTCAACGGATATCAAGTGCTCCTTTAAGTGGGCTCTCCTCCACATCAACTTCAACATCACAAATACTCCAGTCCTCAAAGGTGTCACCCAAATCGCACTTGCTTCCTCACAGCTCCCAAATCTCCAGCTGCCCGTCTGAGTATGAGGTAGAACAGATGGTTGAGTCTGCAGAGCTGTTTACTCATACTATAGCCTGGGAATCAGAGGTCGACTCCAGCGCTTCTGTGAATCCAGACGAGGAAATGATCTGCACTGATGCCCAGAATCTTTATGAGTCGGATCCAGGACCAGACGCAGAAGGTTCTGACCATAATGTAGACCCTCATTCCCAAACTGTAACTCCTGTTGGTGGAGACAATGAGGAAGACGATGATAAGACTCAAATACCTGATTGGAGCGACAACTTTAGTTTTTTGTCAGGGCAGGAACAGGTTGGCTCTGAGGACGACGGGTGTGATAACGCACAGGGTGATGATGATGAGGTCGGAGATCCCACTTACTGTCAACCCACAGTCAGCCAAGAGATGAGGTCAGCAGAGGAGGTGGAGGAAGATGCTAGTGACGACGAGGTCAGGTTGCGCCTTCCTGGACAGAGACGTAGTACTGGAAGCACGTCAACAACTGCATCCTCAAACACAACTCTGCCTCTCACCACAAGTCGTGGTGGCTCTTCAGGTCGCATGGGTGCTAAGCCTTGCATAGCCTGGGCATTTTTTCAGATCGATAAAGATGACCCAACTCGTGTTATCTGTAACATTTGTCAGCAAAAGCTAAGTAGAGGCCAAAAAATACATAGTTTGAGTACTTCATGCATGAACCGGCACATGGACATGAAGCATAAGTTGCAGTGGGAAGCTCAGTGTGCTACAATGCGGTCTAGCCGGCCGGGCCAACCACCGTCTGCCATATCTTGTGCATCCGCGGCCTCTTCATCCTCTGTGACTGGGGGGACAGCAGTCACACCTGTTTTGGGGCGCAGACCTGCCACCTCTTTACCCGCAACAGCCAGCGTGATTGGCAGGTCATCATTTTCTTTGGAGGTGGTAACACCAGCTGGTCTTGAGCGCTGTCCGACATCGATAGCACCACCTTTGGATCAAGGCAACCTAACATGTCCGCCTGCATCTTCCTCACAGACCGGCAGTTTGCCGGGGACACCCTTATCAACCCCGTCTAAGCACAATAGCCAGCCCTCGGTCCCTCAGATGTGGACAAGTAAAAGACCATTTCGTCCTAGCCATGAGAAAGCTAAGAGGTTGAATTTCACCATCTGCAAGCTCTTGGCTACAGAAATGCTGCCTTTCCGCCTGGTGGACACAGAGGATTTTCGAGACCTTATGTCCGTCGCAGTGCCCCAGTACCAGATGCCCAGTCGGCACTACTTCTCAAAGAAAGGTGTGCCTGCGCTCCACCAGCATGTCGCACACAACATCACCGCTTCTTTGAGAAACTCTGTGTGTGACAGGGTGCATTTCACCACAGACACTTGGACGAGTAGGCATGGACAGGGGCGTTACATGTCGCTGACTGGGCACTGGGTAACTATGGTGACAGCAGGACAAGGGGCTGCTGTCCAAGTCTTGCCGTCCCCACGAGTTGTGCGTCAATCCTCTTTATGTCATTTTTCCTCCACTGCTTCTGCCTCCTCAACCTCCTCTCGGTCTTCCACCTGCACCCAAAGCCTGTCTGGTCATGCCACAAGCTTTCTAACTGCACAGAAGGGATCCTGCACACCTCCTTACTATGCTGGCAGTAGGGCTCAACGTCATCAGGCGGTTTTTACATTGAAATGTCTGGGAAATGTGAGTCACACAGCTGAGGAGTTGTGGTCAGCTCTGGAGAACCAATTTCATGAATGGTTGTCTCCACTGGACCTGAAACCAGGGAAGGCCGTGTGCGACAATGCTGCAAACCTGGGTGCGGCCCTTCGCCGGGCAATGTCACACACGTGCCTTGTATGGCTCACGTGTTGAACCTGGTTGTCCAGCAATTTTTAGCCCACTATCCCAGACTAGATGGCCTTCTGCAGAGGGCACGGTCGCTGTGTGCTCACTTCCGCCGTTCGCATCCCGCAGCTCAGCGACTTACATCTCTACAGAAGTCGTTGGGCCTGCCACTTCACCGGCTAAAATGCGATGTGCCTACCCGGTGGAATTCAACTCTGCACATGTTGCAGCGACTGTGGCAGCACCGACAAGCCCTGGTGCAATACGTTCTGACGTATAGCCTGGGCCAACGAGATTCAGAGGTGGGGCAAATCACGCTGGAGGAGTGGTCTCAGATCAGGGACCTATGCACCCTTCTGCACAGTTTTGAAATGGCGACGAAGATGTTTAGTGCTGACGATGCCATTATCAGCATGACTATTCCGGTGATTTACATGCTGGAGCACATGTTAAACAGAATTCGGAGTCAGGTGGTGGCACAAGAGGAGGTGGAGGAAGTAGAGGAGGAGGAGTTGTATGCGGAAGGGCTAACATCTGCAAGGTCCAGACGGTCGGCAGCACCAGGGCGGCAGGCATGTGAGGGTGGGGGAGATGATTTTACCAGGGCGCATGGTAGCAGCCAAACTAGTGAGGAAGGTGCAGGAGCCCAGGAAGAAGTGGAGGACGAACTGATGGAAGACTCATCAGATGAGGGAGACCTTGATCACATTTCTGTTGTGCGAGGTTGGGGGGAGAGGACAGAGGAAGGAAGCATGATTGTTACCTCGCCACCAACACAACAGGGACTTGGTGCTCCTGGATGCGCAACACACATGAGTGCCTTCTTGCTGCACTACCTGCAACATGACCCTCGAATTGTGAGAATTAGAAATAATCCTGACTACTGGGTTGCCACACTGTTAGATCCCCGGTACAAAAGTAAATTTGCAGAAATTATTCCTGCCATAGAAAGGGATGCACGCATGCAGGAGTATCAGCAGAGACTGTTGCAGAATCTTACATGTGCTTTTCCACAAAATACCAGTGGTGCACGTAGTGAATTTCACAGTTCCAACTTGCCAACCGTGGGACCGTCAAGTGTTCAGCACTCAAACCGTAACAGAACCACAGTATCTGCTGGTAACATCAATTTTGCAGAATCATTTCACCACTTTTTTAGCCCATCCTTTGCAAGGCCACAGGAGACAAGAAGTCTGACACATAGTCAACGCCTAGAGACGATGGTACAGGAGTATCTCCAAGTAAACATTGAAGCCACGACTGTGTCACTGGACCCTTGCTCTTTTTGGGCTTCCAATCTGGATAAATGGCCGGAGCTAGCCACTTACGCCTTGGAGATCTTGTCATGCCCCGCAGCCAGCGTTCTGTCTGAACGTGTGTTCAGCGCTGCTGGTGGTGTGCTGACAGATAAGCGCACGCGGCTCTCCACTGATAATGTAGACAGACTCACGTTCATAAAGATGAACAAATCATGGATCCGAAACGACTTTTCTACCCCTGTGTCATCCTGGGGAGAGTAAAAGCTTGATGATTGGTTAAAATCACCCTACCAACCATTTTAAGCTTTCAAATTACTAATCATGTTTATCTGTATCTTGACTGGAAAATAATTTGGGCTTTGTAGCAGTGTGCAGCACTGATCCTATTAGGCCATCTATAATAAGCTTCACCAGATTTAAAATTAAAAATAATTTTTAGTTGCATCTAGCCCGGAAAATAATCTTGGGGCTCCGAGATGCGCAAGACACATAAGTGCCTTCTTGCTGCACTACCTGCAGCATGACCCTCATATTGTCAGAATTCGAAGTAATCATGACTACTGGGTTGCCACACTCTTAGATCCCCCAAACTTTTCGATCAACCTTTTCATTTTAATAAAGACCAAAAAAATGGTCATTTTTGAAATTATAAGCATTAGCAGGTTGTTAGAAACTGAAATCAAACAGTTTTCAACTCAAAACTTTATTCTAGGTGATGTTACATTTTCACATAGGACCCCTTGTTCGAAAGGAGCTTCTGAACTCTCTCGTCCATTGAATTTGTCAGGTTTTGGATGGTTTCTGCTTCAATTGTTTTGCATGAGGACAGAATACCCTCCCAGAGCTGTTGCTTAGATGTGAACTGCCTCCCGCCATCATAGACACTCCTTTTAATGATGCTCCAAAGGTTCTGAATGGGGTAGAGGTCAGGGGAGCATGGGGGTCACACCATAAGTTTGTCCCCTTTTATGCCCATATCAGCCAGAGATGCAGATGTTTTATGTGCAGCATGAGATGGTGCATTATCATGCAGAAAAATGATCTTGCTGTGAAATACACGGTTCTTCTTCTTGAACCATGGCAGGAAGTGCTGTTTGAGAAAATCCACATACATTATGGAGTTCATCTTTAGCGCCTTCAGGGATCCTAAAGGGGCCGACAATCTCTCTCCCCATGATTCCAGCCCAAAACATTACTCCACCTCCTCCTTGTTGGCGCTGTAGCCGTGTTTGCGTGGGGTGTCCATCAACCATCCATCCTCCACTCCATTCATCTGGACCATCGAGCGCTGCACGGCACTCATCCGTGAACAAAACAGTTTTGAAATCAGTCTTCATGTAATGTTTGGCCCACTGGAGCCGTTTCTGCTTGTGTGAAGTGGATAGAGGAGGTCGACAGGATGGCGTATGCACAGCTGCAAACCTCTGAAGGACCCTGCATCTTGTTGTTCGGGGGACGTTGGAGGCACAAGCAGCTTCAAAAACTTGTCTGCTGCTATGACAAGGCTTTTTTGCCGCTGCTCTTTCAACCTGACGTAATTGCCTGTAGGAAAGAGTCCTCAATTTGCCCTTATCAGCACGCACACGTGTGTACTGTGAATCAGCTACATACTTCTTGATTGCCAAGACACTTCATCCTGATCATTGCACAATGTTGATTGTAGTCATGCCTTGACCTAAACACTCCACAATTTGTTGCTTCTCAGCAGCCGACACATCCTTTTTCTTTCCCATTTTGGCAGAAAATGTAGGCTGCTTAATAATGTGAGAGAGCCTTCTTAAGTAGTCTTGCCTTTCATTGGACACACCTGTCAAACTAATTAGCACAGGTGTCTGCAATTGCTTACAGTGATATAAAGAGCCCTGACACACATCACCATCAATGAGTTTAACTGACAAACAAACAAATTCTTCCCTTATCACTCCTAAACACTTTTTGCATAATAATTTGGAACGCGGTGTACATGTGCTTTTCCACAAAACACCAGTGGTTCACGTAGTGAATCTTACAGTTCTAACTTGCCAACCGTGGTCTGTATGGAATTGTTCAATAAAGGGCCCAAAATTAAGATAACATAGATGGGAGAGGTCTCTATGAATAGGAATTCCTAAGTATTTGATACCCTGTGAGGGCCAGGCAAAGGGAAAGTTGGACTGGATGGAATCCTATATGGATTTAGGGAGGGAGACATCGAGGGCCTCAGACTTCGCTGCATTGATTTTAAAATTTTACCATGTAACAAAGTGATCTATTTCAGCCATAACAGCAGGGATGGATATATGTGATTGAGTGATATATACTAGGACATCATCAGCAAATAGAGAGCACTTGTACTCGGTGCCTCCCACCTCAATCCACCTAATATTGGGGTTATGGCGAATTGATGAGAGCAGGTGCTCCGTCACTAGGATGTATAAGAGAGGGGACAGAGGACATCCCTGCCTTGTCCCATTGGTGATTGTGAAAGGTGATGAAAATGTTCTGACGCACCCCCTGGGCCTTGGGACACCCGGAGCCGGACCCTTTTTGGTGGATGCTGGTGGTTGTAGTCTTCGTGGCGGCGATCCGGTTCCGTGGCTCAGGGCGGTCAAACCAGTGGCGGAACTATTTATGTGGTTTTGATGTTTAAATGTCCGACTACGCCACCCGTGGATTGCGGTCAGAGTGAACCGCCGCTACAGGGCAGACCGCTAAGGCTGGTGTTGTGGGTGCAGCAGAGCGTAGCATAACTCCCCACGGGAGGAGTATAGCCTCAGGGCAGTGTATGCGGAGGATGGGGGTGATGGTGCAGGGCAGCAGCAGTAACGACACGGAGTCAGTGATGCAGTTCAGGGCCTTTACTCACAGTTCTTATTATCCAGACCACGTCTGCAGGTAACGGCTGCCCACGTCGTACTGTGCTCACCAGGTGAGGGGCTCAGACAACTCCCAGATAACTTTGGAGCGCTTCACAGGACCCCCTTTGTGTGTCCTTTGTCTGGCCTTTCTTACCAACACTTCTGTCCGGCTGCCTCGGGCCTCCTCTTGGTAAACTTGGCGCCAGTTTCCCTGACCCTATGTGGTGCCTTCCTAGCGGGTGGAGCAAGGGGCTGCGCCACATAAAATGTCAGAGCCTCCGGTTTCTAGCTGAGGGTCGTTTCCTGCCTCCACTAGTTCGGGGACCGGTCTCCCCCTTTGGCCTGACCCCTCCACGCAGGTGGATTCGGGCGTGCGGTGGCGACTCGCCCGTCCGCACCCCTGGGATCCCTTCATTCCTCGTTCCTGGAGCCTTCTCCGCTCCTCTTCCTTCCTTCTCCCTCTTGCAGGCCTGGGCCTCTGTTACTAGGCCCGCCTCCGGAGCAGAGCTCATGCAGAGCCCCTGCTCCCTGCCACTTCTGCTCAGACTTCTCTGCACTGAACTAAGATGGTGCCCACCTTTTATACTCCCTTCTCAATGCACCCAGGAACTGCTTCCTCCCTGCTCCTGCACTGCAGGGTTCCCCTTCCTCAGTGTTCCCTCCCCCCACTCCAGCCAGGGACAGGGACTGTCGTGCCCATCTCAGGGGCATATTGGTCGCCCTGCCCCACGGCAATGTGGTGTAATGCATGCAGGTGTCGGGTCCTGATCCACACTCCATCCTTATCTGAGAGTGAGATATCACACCTCTGGGTGAGGTGCAATACGTCTGTAGCAACCGAGCCCTCGGTGCTACAGTTCCATTTATCTTCAGCCTAGGTGACGTATTGTGATACAGGGCCGTGATTTTGGCTATAAAAGGGTCCCCTAGACCCCTACCCCAAGCTTTTTAAGAGAATCATATATGGCGTGCCAGGAGACTCTATGGAATGCTTTCTCAGCATCCAACGAGAGTATCTACTTACAAATTTTTAACTGCATCTAGCCCAGGAAATACTTTGTGCCTAGTAGCAGTGTCTGCTAGTCAGCGGATTATCCCGGCTGTTAAGCAAGCTACACCACCTGTAGTTTGGACACTTAATTTTTTCAAAGGAAATGCTTCGGGACCACGGGATACTTAGTGAAGAGCATCAGGAGGCACCCCAAGGCATAGGGGCTGGGACTGGCACTAGGATGCCTTGCGGTGGACAGCCGAGCTCGATCCTTATAAAAGCTTTTTAACTGCAGCAGCTTTAGTGGACGCTACTGGAGCTGGAATTACGCGGCTGCTGGCATGAGACTTGCCCTCCAATAGATCCTTGTAAATGGATTTAAAGTGTATTCATTCAAATTAGAGGGACAATTTAAATTAAAAAGCTTAGAGCTGCCTCCACCACAGGGGGGCTCTCTCGACCCACCAGCGGACAGGCACCAGTATTGGGAGAGGGGGGCTGGCCGTCAGGGTTCACCGCGGCTCTGGCACAAACCCGGCGACACGGAGGTGGCACGGGCAGGAGCGGACTGGCCGTCTCGGCTTCTCACTTTTTGGATTTTAGAAGGGCATGACATGCCTATATCTGTGTCTCCCCCTCCTTTTACTCCTCCACCTCTTTTCTTTTCGCATGACTATATGTACTTGTCACTTTTCCATGTGTTAGTTGTGTCTTCTGAGCAGTTTGTCAGCTTTTGGACACCTTTGAAGGTGTTTTCTATGTGTTTCTATGTGTTTTTGTTTGCCTGCCATTGGTTTTAACGGTGTTCGAAGGTGTTCGACGAACAGTTCGACGAACAGTTCGGCGAACACACGGGTGTTCGACGAACCGAACTCGAACACTACGGGGGTGGCTCAACACTACTGATAAGCTGCCGATGGACTTGGAGATGGGAGTCCTGACACCCGAGGACACCTCCCCAGAAGCATACTGGGACACGGAAAGGAGGCAGCAGTACAAGAAGGTACAGGAGAGTGTGGAGAGGAGCTTATCCCAGGCGAGAGAGAAGCAGGAGAGGCTCTTCAACCAACACACACCTGCTGGTCCCCTGGCACCTGGAGAACAGGTCCTAAAGAGGAAGAGGCGGCTCCACAAGCTGGACGACCAGTGGGAGAAGGACCCGTACAAGGTGCTGCCTTCCAACCATGACAATTTGAAGGTGTGTGTATTCAGCAAGGATGGAGGAGAAACCACCACCACTGTTTCCAGAGACCACCTGAAAAGGTGCCCCGAGCAGCTACAGAGTGCTGGTGAAGACCAAGATAGCCTTGAACCCACAGTGGACAAGGAAGAAATGGTCAGCACGGTCCTCGGAGAGTTCCCCCGGTCCTGGACTCAAATTAACAACGCCATAGTGGTACCCGTCCTTACCTTCCTTCAACCAAACCAGCAAGAACCTACAGGAGAGCAGGAAGAGTCGGAAGAACAAGCAGCCCCTGAGGCAGAATAGTCTATACCAGCAGCCCAGGAGAGTAAGTCCTCTGCTGATAGTGAGCCTGCCATGCCTGCGGTAAGCCAAAGGACGCGCAGACAGCTGCTCGACCTACCTGTAGGCCCTGCAAGTATCTGTGCCCCCAATAAGAGTAAAGAGAGCCAGGTTAGACCACCACCAGACAGTGGGTTACGTAGGTCAACCCGGAGCACTAGCGGACAGATACCCTTGCGCTGGAAAATATAGGATGTGCCAATAGTGTGACCTGTATATATTTTCCTGTAAATGATGCCTAATGTTGAAGTTTACAAAAGTTAATTGCATGACCAGTAATTATGTTTTTCTAGTTTCTCCTAGGGACAAATGGACTAACAGGTTATGAACTTTGAGTAACCGGGACTGCTTGCAAATAATTGCACAAGGTGCCTCCTTTTGAAGCTCAACCGCGAAAGAAAGACTGTCCAAGCAAAGACTGTCAAGGACTTGGGGGTTTGGACAGATCCCCACCCGGTTTGAGCCTTACCTGTTTAAGTGACATGGACACCCGGTCACAGACCACACTGTGACCTAAAGAACTCAATTGTGTTTTGTTTGTTGCCATTTATTAATGTTGTGTTTATGGTCGTGCATATGTTACCCGGTTGTTTTTGCCAAAAAGGCTTAGTCCCGGAGTACTAACTTTTACTAGGGAGGAATGTGGCACCCCAGGCCTGGTTGCCACAAATGTGATTAATCTGCGTCTGAGAGCAGGAGGGAGGTTCCCTGGTTAGGGACAATTAGCATGCAGCACTTCCTGTCCCAGGCCAGTAGGGGGAGCTGTCTGCCCTATAAAAGCTGGAACTGGGGCAGGATTAGGGAGACCAGAGCCCGCTTCTGAAGTGACCAGAAGGGTTTCTTAGAGGAAGGGACAGGTCAGCAGCAGCTGAGGAGTCCAGGAGGCAGAGGAGAGACTGCAAGCCAGGGACAGAGGCGACGAGAGCCGGTCCTGGCAGAGAATCAATCTAACCGGATATTGGGGTCCGAGGCTGTCCGGGTTATCATTCCCAGCAGCAAAGAACCAATCCGTGAGGGATTTCAGGTCCCTTGGCCTAAGAAGCCTGGAGGCTCCGCCACATAGAGGGACCAGTACAGCGAGGAGGAAGCAAAAGGTATCCAAGGCCCGAGTCGCAAGCCATGCAGGCGAGAAGTACACGGCAAGCTCAGGGACGTGGGCTATTACACCACGAAGAGGGGGATAGTCAGAAAGAGCATAGATAGAACCGCAGGCCTTCACACTCACCCTGACCAGTGGGGCTCCCCCTAATGCTCTCAGACTCCCAGGCCCATTCCTAACCGGTACTACTGTTGGGTCATTAATAACATCTACAATAAAGACCCACAAATGTTTTGAAACGGGCTCTGAACTTTTACTATTGGGGCCGGCACTATCACCCCCAGCATCCAACTACACTGTCCTGAGGCCACACTCCTCCCATGGGGAGTTATCCTACCCTTGAGCTGCACACCAACACCAGCCTCAGCGGTCTGCCTAGCAGCGGCGGTTATCCCTGACTGCAATCCACTGGTGGCGTAGTCGGACATTCACAAATCTATAACTAGGCTGCCACAACATTGGTCTGACCACCCTGAGCCACGGGACCGGGTTGCCACTACTACCCCCATCAGCACCGTACACCAGAAGACCCGGTTTCGAGTACCCCACGGCCCAGGGGGTGAGTCACATGGTTCATGGTGTCCATGTTCCTCCGCCTCCAATTTTTAATACTGCGTGTGCTTTTTAATTTTTGTCTTGTTTGTTTCTTTTATCCTGTTTTGTCAAATTTGTGTCCTAACAATAAAGTAAATAGTCTGTTAATCCTTTTGGGGGTATTTAATGATTATTCAAAGTAGCTCAGCTTGCAAAAAGTCTTGGAGGCAGGAGTGGGAGGTTCAGATTATTAAGGATGTTAGTCTTAGGTTATTAGCAGAATAGAGGGCATGGGTAGGGTGATAGACAGAGCTGAGGGAGGAGATGTAGGGTGGTACAGAACTTTGGAGTGCTTTGTGCATGACAGTGATAAGTTTAGATTGGACTCTGTAGTGAATTGGCAACCAGTTCAATAACTGCCACAGCGTAGAGGCATCGGTATAGCTGTTGGAGAGAAATATGATCCTGGATGCTGCAATTACATCTCACACACTGTGAAACCTGCTGTAGACTCTAATGGGGCGTGTTGCTTCCTGCTTATGATTGGTCAGCACCATACAGGAGAATAAATATACAACCCTAGTGAAAATTATCAGATAACTTCCACATGGATTTATCAAAACTTAACTCCTGGGGGTCAAATACTTTGAATGCCAATATCTCCACAACAGTGAGACAAAATTAAAAACAAAACATTTCATTTTTCTCTGCAGCCGCTATTACATCACCAGTTCAATATGAAAAATTTGGTGAAAGGTTCTCTTTAAGAAGGGCTAATCAGCCGGATTCCCTTTCCAACTTCTGAAGCAAGTTGTGAAGATGCCCCCCCCCACCTTTTTTTTTTTTAGATCCGTTGAGATCTCAGTATATAATATATATTGCTACATATATGTATATACAGTTAGGTCCATATATATTTGGACAGAGACAACATTTTTCTAATTTTGGTTCTAGACATTACCACAATGAATTTTAAACAAAACAATTCAGATGCAGTTGAAGTTCAGACTTTCAGCTTTCATTTGAGGGTATCCACATCCCTTTGTTATGTCATTCTCAATTAAGCAGATAAAAGTCCTGGAGTTGATTTGAGGTGTGGTGCTTGCATTTGGAAGGTTTTGCTGTGAAGTAAACATGCGGTCAAAGGAGCTCTCCATGCTGGTGAAATAAGCCATCCTTAAGCTGCAAAAGCAGAAAAAAACCATCCGAGAAATTGCTACAATATTAGGAGTGGCAAAATCTACAGTTTGGTACATCCTGAGAAAGAAAGAGAGCACTGGTGAACTCATCAATGCAAAAAGACCTGGGCGCCCATGGAAGACAACAGTGGTGGATGATCGCATAATAATCTTCATGGTGAAGAGAAACCCCTTCACAACAGTCAACCAAGTGAACAACACTCTCCAGGAGGTAGGCATATCAATATCCAAATCTACCATAAAGAGAAGACTGCATGAAAGTAAATACAGAGGGTTCACTGCACGGTGCAAGCCACTCATAAGCATCAAGAATAAAAAGGCTAAACTGGACTTTGCTAAAAAACATCTAAAAAAGCCAGCACAGTTCTGGAAGAACATTCTTTGAACAGATGAAACCAAGATCAACCTCTATCAGAATGATGGAAAGAGAAAAGTATGGTGAAGGCGTGGTACAGCTCATGATCCAAAGCACACCACATCATCTGTAAAACATGGTGGAGGCAGTGTGATGGCTTGAGCATGCATGGCTGCCAGTGGCACTGGGTCACTAGTGTTTATTGATGATGTGACACAGGACAGAAGCAGCCGAACGAATTCTGATGTATTCAGAGCCATACTGTGTGCTCAGATCCAGCCAAATGCAGCCAAACTGATTGGTCGTCATTTCATACTACAGATGGACAATGACACAAAATATAAAACCAAAGCAACCCAGGAGTTTATTAAAGCAAAGAAGTGGAATATTCTTGAATAGCCAAGTCAGTCACCTGATCTCAACCCAATTGAGCATGCATTTCACTTGTTAAAGACTAAACTTCAGACAGAAAGGCCCACAAACAAACAGCCACTGAAAACCACCGCAATGAAGGCCTGGCAGAGCATCAAAAAGGAGGAAGCACAGCGTCTGGTGATGTCCATGAGTTCAAGACTTCAGGCAGTCATTGCCAACAAAGGGTTTTCAAACAAGTACTAGAAATGAACATTTTATTTACAACTATTTAATCTGTCCAATTACTTTTGGTTCCTTTAAAAACAGGGTGGCACATGTTAAGGAGCTGAAACTCCTAAATCCTTCATCCAATTTTAATGTGGATACCCTCAAATGAATGCTGAAAGTCTGAACTTCAACTGCATCTGAATTGTTTTGTTTAAATTCATTGTGGTAATGTCTAGAACCAAAATTAGAAAAATGTTGTCTCTGTCCAAATATATATGGACCTAACTGTATATCCATATATATATATATATATATATATATATATATATATATATATATATATATATATATATATATATATATATATATATACATATACAGTGGTGGCCAAAAGTATTGGCACCCCTGCAATTCAGTCACATAATACTCAGTTTCTTCCTGAAAATGAATGCAATCACAAATTCTTTGGTATTATTATCTTCATTTAATTTGCTTGCAAGGAAAAAACACAAAAGAGAATGAAGCAAAAATCAAATCATTGATCATTTCACACAAAACTCCAAAAATGGGCCAGACAAAGGTATTGGCACCCTCAGCCTAATACTTGGTTGCACAACCTTTAGCCAAAATAACTGCGAACAACCGCTTCCGGTAACCATCAATGAGTTTCTTACAATGCTCTGCTGGAATTGTAGACCATTCTTCTTTGGCAAACTGCTCCAGGTCCCTGATATTTGAAGGGTGCCTTCTCCAAACTGCCATTTTGAGATCTCTCCACAGGTGTTCTATGGGATTCAGGTGGCTGGCCACCTTAGAAGTCTCCAGTGCTTTCTCTCAAACCATTTTATAGTGCTTTTGGAAGTGTGGTTTGGGTCATTGTCCTGCTGGAAGACCCATGACCTCTGATGGAGACCCAGCTTTCTCACACTGGGCCCTACATTATGCTGCAAAATTTGTTGGTAGTCTTCAGACTTCATAATGTCATGCACACGGTCAAGCAGTCCAGTGCCAGAGGCAGCAAAGCAACCCCAAAACATCAGGGAACCTCCGCCATGTTTGACTGTAGGGACCGTTTTCTTTTCTTTGAATGCCTCTTTTTTTTTCCTGTACAATCTATGTTGATGCTTTTTGCCAAAAAGCTCTACTTTTGTCTCATCTGACCAGAGAACATTCTTCCAAAACGTTTTAGGCTTTCTCAGGTAAGTTTTGGCAAACTCCAGCCTGGCTTTTTTATGTCTCGGGGTAAGAAGTGGGGTCTTCCTGGGTATCCTACCATACAGTCCGTTTTCATTCAGACGCCGACAGATAGTACGGGTTGACACTGTTGTACCCTCGGACTGCAGGGCAGCTTGAACTTGTTTGGATGTTAGTCGAGGTTCTTTATCCACCATCCGCACAATCTTGAGTTGAAATCTCTCGTCAATTTTTCTTTTCCATCCACATCTAGGGAGGTTAGCCACAGTGCCATGGGCTTTAAACTTCTTGATGACACTGCGCACGGAAGACACAGGAACATTCAGGTCTTTGGAGATGGACTTGTAGCCTTGAGATTGCTCATGCTTCCTCACAATTTGGTTTCTCAAGTCCTCAGACAGTTCTTTGGTCTTCTTTCTTTTCTCCATGCTCAATGTGGTACACACAAGGACACAGGACAGAGGTTGACTCAACTTTAATCCATGTTATTTGGCTGCAAGTGTGATTTAGTTATTGCCAACACCCGTTAGGTGCCACAGGTAAGTTACAGGTGCTGTTAATTACACGAATTAGAGAAGCATCACATGATTTTTCAAGCAGTGCCAATACTTTTGTCCACCCCCTTTTTTAGGTTTGGTGTGGAATTATATCCAATTTGGCTTTAGGACAATTCTTTATGTGTTTTTTCATTGAAGACAAATTAAATGAAGATAATAATACCAAAGAATTTGTGATTGCAATCATTTTCAGGAAGAAACTGAGTATTATCTGACAGAATTGCAGGGGTGCCAATACTTTTGGCCACCACTGTATATATACAGTACAGACCAAAAGTTTGGACACACCTTCTCATTTAAAGAATTTTCTGTATTTTCATGACTTACATATTTAACAAAAAAGTGTGAAACAACTGAAAATATGTCTTATATTCTAGGTTCTTCAAAGTAGCCACCTTTTGCTTTGATGACTGCTTTGCACACTATTGGCATTCTTTTGATGAGCTTCAAGAAGTAGTCACCGGAAATGGTCTTCCAACAATCTTGAAGGAGTTCCCAGAGATGCTTAGCACTTGTTGGCCCTTTTGCCTTCATTCTGCGGTCCAGCTCACCCCAAACCATCTCTATTGTGTTCAGGTCTGGTGACTGTGGAGGCCAGGTCATCTGGCGTAGCACCCCATCACTCTCCCTCTTGGTCAAATAGCCCTTACCCAGCCTGGAGGTGTGTTTGGGGTCATTGTCCTGTTGAAAAATAAATGATGGTCCAACTAAACGCAAACCGGATGGAATGGCATGCCACTGCAAGATGCTGTGGTAGCCATGCTGGTTCAGTATTCCTTCAATTTTGAATAAATCACCAACAGTGTCACCAGCAAAGCACCCCCACACCGTCACACCTCCTCCTCCATGCTTCACAGTGGGAACCAGGCATGTAGAGTCCATCCGTTCACCTTTTCTGCGTCGCACAAAGACACGGTGGTTGGAATCAAAGATCTCAAATTTGGACTCATCAGACCAAAGCACAGATTTCCACAGGTCTAATGTCCATTCCTTGTGTTCTTTAGCCCAAAATTGTCTCTTCTGCTTGTTGCCTGTCCTTAGCAGTGGTTTCCTAGCAGATATTTTACCATGAAGGCCTGCTGCACAAAGTCTCCTCTTAACAGTTGTTGTAGAGATGTGTCTGCTGCTAGAACTCTGTGTGGCATTGACCTGGTCTCTAATCTGAGCTGCTGTTAACCTGCGATTTCTGAGGCTGGTGACTCGGATAAACTTATCCTCAGAAGCAGAGGTGACTCTTGGTCTTCCTTTCCTGGGGCGGTCCTCATGTGAGCCAGTTTCTTTGTAGCGCTTGATGGTTTTTGCAACTGCACTTGGGAACACTTTCAAAGTTTGCCCAATTTTTTGGACTGACTGACCTTAATTTCTTAAAGTAATGATGACCACTCGTTTTTCTTTACTTAGCTGCTTTTTTCTTGCCATAATACAAATTCTAACAGTCTATTCAGTAGGACTATCAGCTTCGTATCCACCTGACTTCTGCACAACACAACTGATGGTCCCAATCCCATTTATAAGGCAAGAAATCCCACTTATTAAACCTGACAGGGGACACCTGTGAAGTGAAAACCATTTCCGGTGACTACTAGTGTTGAGCCACCCCCGTAGTGTTCGGGTTCGGTTCGGTTCGTCGAACACCGGGATGTTCGAGGAACTGTTCGTCGAACTGTTCGTCGAACACCTTAGAACACCGTCGAACACCGTTAAAACCAATGGCAGGCAAACAAAAACACATAGAAACACATAGAAAACACCTTCAAAGGTGTCCAAAAGCTGACAAACTGCTCAGAAGACGCTTTCTTTAAAAAAGCCGGCCGGCAATTCAGCAGCGGCATAGACCGGTACCCGACAATTTAGACAAGAAGGAATAGAGCCTCACACATAGATTAGATAGATAGAAACATGTCAGTCACATATATAAGAAGCACAGTGACAGTGTTGCTTACTGTACTTGTCATTTAGTGTAAAGGATTTATTAAAAAATATAATAGTGTTTTCATGCATTGTCTCTTTAAAAAAGCCGGCCGGCAATTCAGCATCTGTACCCGACAATTTATAATAGACAGAATAGAGCTTCACACATAGATTAGATAGATAGAAACATGTCAGTCACATATATATGAAGTACAGTGACAATGTTGCTTACTGTACTTGTCATTTAGTGTAAAGGATTTATTAAAAAAAATAATAGTGTTTTCATGCACCGTCTCTTTAAAAAAGCCGGCCGGCAATTCAGCAGCGGTACCCGACAATTTATAACAGACAGAATAGAGCTTCACACATAGATTAGATAGATAGAAACATGTCAGTCACATATATATGAAGTACAGTGATAGTGTTGGTTACTGTACTTGTCATTTAGTATTAAAATAAAGGATTTATTATTAAAAAAAATTGGCGTGGAGTTCCCCTTAATTTTAGTCTCTAGCGGAGGTTAAGCAGACAGCTGGGGCAGATGTTTGAAGCCTGGGAAGGGGTAATACCCACGGAGCTTCCCAGGCTACTAATATGAGCCCCCAGCTGAATACATAGCCTTTACTAGCTATTAAAATGGGGGACCCCCCCAAAAAAATGACGTGGGGTCCCCCCTAATTTAATAGCTAGCAAAGGCTAGGCAGACAGCTGGGGGCTGATATTAATAGCCCAGGAAGGGTTCCATGAATATTGGCCCCCTCCCAGGCTAGAAACACCAGCCGTCAGCCGCCCCAGAAATGGCGCATTCATAGGATGCGCCAATTCTGGCACTTAGCCTCGCTCTTCCACGCTGCCCTGTAGCGGTGGCAGGGGGTAATAGGGCTGGGGTTGATGTCAGCTTATAATGCCAGCTGACATCAAGCGCAGGTTAGTAATGGAGAGGCGTCTATAAGACACCCCCATTACTAACCCCATAGTCAAAGTTAAAAGAAAACACAAACACCCAGAATAAAGTCCTTTAATTGAAATAAAGACACAATCCTTTATTGTTCTAAATTAAACCATACTTACCATCACGCCCATTCCAGCTGAAGCCAACGATCTCCTGCAATAAAAGAAAAATAATAAAGCAACATCATCCTTACCTTTCCATGGTTCCCACGACAGCTTCAGCTCTGCTACATCGAGATGACAGGCTGGACCGCAGCAGAAAGCTGCCATCCAGCCTGTCATCCCGCAGACACTGAGAAGCGCAGGCTTGCTTGCGCTCTGCAGTGTCTGGCTGTGACGGCATAAAGATGAGACGAGTTCATGTCCAATGAACTCGGCGCACCTCATTCACGTCACTGACAGCGTGGGAAAATTCTCCCACGCTGAAGCGCTGAGTGCAGGAGAATTTTCCCACGCTGTCAGTGACGTGCATAAGGTGAGCTCATGTCCAATGAACTCAGCTCACCTCCTGCACGTCACTGACAGCGTGGGAGAATTCTCCTGTACTCAGCGCTTCAGTGTGAGAATTCTCCCACGCTGAAGCGCTGAGTGCAGGAGAATTTTCCCACGCTGTCAGTGACGTGCATGAGGTGAGCCGAGTTCATTGGACATAAACTCGGCTCATCTGGATGCCCTCACAGAGAGACACTGTGGAGCGAAAGCAAGCCTGCGCTTCTCAGTGTCTGCGGGATGACAGGCTGGGTGGCAGCGTTCTGCTGCGGTCCAGCCTGTCATCTCGATGTAGCAGAGCTGAAGCTGTCATGGGAACCATGGAAAGGTAAGGATGATGTTGCTTTATTATTTTTCTTTTATTACAGGAGATCGTTGGCTTCAGCTGGAATGGGCGTGACGGTAAGTATGGTTTAATTTAGAACAATAAAGAATTGTGTGTTTATTTCAATTAAAGGACTTTTTTCTGGGTGTTGTGTTTTTTTTAAATACTTTACTAGAAATTCATGGTGGTCATGTCTAATATTGGCGTGACCCCATGAATTTTGGGCTTAGGGCCAGCTGATAATGCCAAGCTGGCCTTAACCCCTTTATTACCCAGTGAGCCACCGCATCAGGGCCCTGGATGAGTTGGGTACAGCGCCAGAAGATGGCGCTTCTATGAACGCGCCATTTTCCGGGGTGGCTGCGGACTGCAATTTGCAGCGGGGGTGGCCCAGAAAGCTTGGGCCTCCCTGCGCTGCGGATTCCAGCCCCCAGCTGCATAGTTGTACCTGGCTGGACACAAAAACAGGGCGAAGCCCCACGTCAATTTTCTTTAAATTATTTCATGAAATAATTAAGAAAAAAAGGGCTTCCCTATATTGTTGTGTCCGGCCAGGTACAAATAGGCAGCTGGTGGTTGGGGGCAGCCCGTTCCTGCCTGCTGTACCTGGCTGGACACAAATATAGTGCGAAGCCCCACGTCAATTTTTTTTTAATTATTTTATGAATTTCCTGAAATAATTTAAAAAAATTTAAGTGGGGCTTCGCACTATATTTGTGTCCAGCCAGGTACAGCAGGCAGGAATGGGCTGCCCCCAACCACCAGCTGCCTATTTGTACCTGGCCGGACACAACAATATAGGGAAGGCCTTTTTTTCTTAATTATTTCATGAATTTCATGAAATAATTAAAAAAAATTGACGTGGGGCTTCGCACTATATTTGTGTCCAGCCCGGTACAGCAGGCAGGAACGGGCTGCCCCCAACCACCAGCTGACTATTTATACCTGGCCGGACACAACAATATAGGGAAGCCCTTTTTTTCTTAATTATTTCATGAATTTCATGAAATAATTAAAAAAAAAATACGTGGGGCTTCGCCCTATTTTTGTGTCCAGCCAGGTACAACTAGGCAGCTGGGGGCTGGAATCTGCAGCGCAGGGAGGCCCAAGCTTTCTGGGCCCCCCCGCTGCAAATTGCAGTCCGCAGCCACCCCGGAAAATGGCGCGTTCATAGAAGCGCCATCTTCTGGCGCTGTACCCAACTCATCCAGGGCCCTGGTGCGGTGGCTCACTGGGTAATAAAGGGGTTAGGGCCAGCTTGGTATTATCAGCTGGCCCCAAGCCCAAAATTCATGGGGTCACGCCAGTATTAGACATGACCGCCATGAATTTCTAGTAAAGTATTTAAAAAAACACAACACCCAGAATAAAGTCCTTTAATTGAAATAAACACACAATTCTTTATTGTTCTAAATTAAACCATACTTACCATCACGCCCATTCCAGCTGAAGCCAACGATCTCCTGCAATAAAAGAAAAATAATAAACCAACCTCATCCTTACCTTTCCATGGTTCCCACGACAGCTTCAGCTCTGCTACATCGAGATGACAGGCTGGACCACAGCAGAACGCTGCCATCCAGCCTGTCATGCCGCAGACACTGAGAAGCGCAGGCATGCTTGCGCTCCTCAGTGTCTCGCTGTGACAGCATCCAGATGAGCCGAGGTCATGTCCAATGAACTCGGCGCACCTCATGCACGTCACTGACAGCGTGGGAAAATTCTCACGCTGAAGTGCTGAGTGCAGGAGAATTCTCCCACGCTGTCAGTGACGTGCATGAGGTGAGCTCATGTCCAATGAACTCAGCTCACCTCATGCACCTCACTGACAGCGTGGGAAAATTCTCCTGCACTCAGCGCTTCAGCGTGAGAACTCTCCCACGCTAGAAGTGACGTGCATGAGGTGAGCCGAGTTCATTGGACATGACCTCGGCTCATCTTTATGCCGTCACAGAGAGACACTGAGGAGCGCAAGCATGCCTGCGCTTCTCAGTGTCTGCGGCATGACAGGCTGGATGGCAGCGTTCTGCTGCGGTCCAGTCTGTCATCTCGATGTAGCAGAGCTGAAGCTGTCGTGGGAACCATGGAAAGGTAAGGATGAGGTTGCTTTATTATTTTATTTTTATTACAGGAGATCGTTGGCTTCAGCTGGAATGGGCGTGATGGTAAGTATGGTTTAATTTAGAACAATAAAGAATTGTGTCTTTATTTCAATTAAAGGACTTTATTCTGGGTGTTTGTGTTTTTTTTAACTTTGACTATGGGGTTAGTAATGGGGGTGTCTTATAGACGTCTCTCCATTACTAACCTGGGCTTGATGTCAGCTGGCATTATAAGCTGACATCAACCCCAGCCCTATTACCCCCTGCCACCGCTACAGGGCAGCGTGGAAGAGCGAGGCTAAGTGCCAGAATTGGCGCATCCTATGAATGCGCCATTTCTGGGGCGGCTGACGGCTGGTGTTTCTAGCCTGGGAGGGGGCCAATATTCATGGCTCCCTTCCTGGGCTATTAATATCAGCCCCCAGCTGTCTGCCTAGCCTTTGCTAGCTATTAAATTAGGGGGGACCCCACGTCATTTTTTTGGGGGGGTCCCCCATTTTAATAGCTAGTAAAGGCTATGTATTCAGCTGGGGGCTGATATTAGTAGCCTGGGAAGCTCCGTGGGTATTACCCCCTTCCCAGGCTTCAAACATCTGCCCCAGCTGTCTGCTTAACCTCCGCTAGAGCCTAAAATTAAGGGGAACCCCACGCCAATTTTTTTAATAATAAATCCTTTATTTTAATACTAAATGACAAGTACAGTAACCAACACTATCACTGTACTTCATATATATGTGACTGACATGTTTCTATCTATCTAATCAATGTGTGAAGCTCTATTCTGTCTGTTATAAATTGTCGGGTACAGATGCTGAATTGCCGGCCGGCTTTCTTAAAGAGACGGTGCATGAAAACACTATTATTTTTTTTAATAAATCCTTTACACTAAATGACAAGTACAGTAATCAACACTGTCACTGTACTTTATATATATGTGACTGACATGTTTCTATCTATCTTATCTATGTGTGATGCTCTATTCTTTCTAATATAAATTGTCGGGTACCGCTGCTGAATTGCCGGCCGGCTTTTTTAAAGAGACAGTGCATGAAAACACTATTATTTTTTTTGATAAATCCTTTACGCTAAATGACAAGTACAGTAAGCAGCACTTTCACTGTACTTCGTATATATGTGGCTGACATGTTTATATCTATCTAATCTATGTGTGAAGCTCTATTCTTTCGGTTCTAAATTGTCGGGTACCGGTGTATGCCGCTGCTGAATTGCCGGCTTTTCATGTTTCACTGTTGGCACTGTTCCCATCGATTTGGGCAATCACTGTAATGCCACAACCACCATGGCTGTGGCATTACAGTGAGTGGCAGACAATCCCTGCATGATTGGTGCTCTAAATAGCACCAGACATGCAGGACACGCTTTTGGTGCACGAACAGTTATCGAACATAACCTCGAACAGCCGAATTTTTTGCAAATCGTTCGGGTTCGTCGAACAACTCGAACACCGCCCAAAACAGCTCGAATTTGAGATTGGCGAACAGTTCTAGTCGAACACCGCTCATCTCTGGTGACTACCCCTTGAAGCTCATCAAGAGAATGGCAAGAGTATGCAAAGCAGTCATCAAAGCAAAAGGTGACTACTTTGAAGAACCTAGAATATAAGACATATTTTCAGTTGTTTCACACTTTTTTGTTAAGTATATAATTCCACATGTGTTAATTCATAGTTTTGATGCCTTCAGTGTGAATGTACAATTTTCATAGTCATGAAAATACAGAAAAATCTTTAAATGAGAAGGTGTGTCCAAAATTTTGGTCTGTACTGTATATATATATATATATATATATATATATATATATATATATATATATATATATACAGTTATATGAAAAAGTTTGGGCACCCCTATTAATCTTAAGCTTAATGTTTTATAAAAATTGGTGTTTTTGCAACAGCTATTTCAGTTTGATATATGTAATAACTGTTGGACACAGTAATGTTTCTGCCTTGAAATGAGGTTTATTGTACTAACAGAAAATGTGCAATCTGCATTCAAACAAAATTTGACAGGTGCATAAGTATGGGCACCTCACCAGAAAAGTGACATTAATATTTAGTAGATCCTCCTTTTGCAAAAATAACAGCCTCTAGTCGCTTCCTGTAGCTTTTAATGAGTTCCTGGATCCTGGATGAAGGTATTTTTGACCATTACTCTTTACAAAACAATTCCAGTTCAGTTAAGTTTGATGGTTGCCGAGCATGGACAGCCTTCTTCAAATGATCCCACAGATGTTCAATGATATTCAGGTCTGGGGACTGGGATGGCCATTCCAGAACATTGTAATTGTTCCTCTGCATGAATGCCTGAGTAGATTTGGAGCAGTGTTTTGGATCATTGCCTTGCTGAAAGATCCATCCCCTGCGTAACTTCAACTTTATCACTGATTCTTGAACATTATTGTCAAGAATCTGCTGATACTGAGTGGAATCCATGCGTCCCTCAACTTTAACAAGATTCCCGGTGCCGGCATTGGCCACACAGCCCCAAAGCATGATGGAACCTCCACCAAATTTTACTGTGGGTAGCAAGTGTTTTTCTTGGAATGCTGTGTTTTTTTGCCGCCATGCATAACACCTTTTTGTATGACCAAACAACTCAATATTGGTTTCATCAGTCCACAGGACCTTCTTCCAAAAAGAAATTGGCTTCCCCAAATGTGCTTTTGCATACCTCAGCCGACTCTGTTTGTGGCGTGCTTGCAGAAACGGCTTCTTTCGCATCACTCTCCCATACAGCTTCTCCTTGTGCAAAGTGCGTTGTATAGTTGACCGATGCACAGTGACACCATCTGCAGCAAGTTGATGCTGCAGCTCTCTGGAGGTGGTCTGAGGATTGTCCTTGACTGATCTCACCATTCTTCTTCTCTGCCTTTCTGATGTTTTTCTTGGCCTGCCACTTCTGGCCTTAACAAGAACTGTCCCTGTGTTCTTCCATTTCCTTACTATGTTCCTCTCAGTGGAAACTGACAGGTTAAATCTCTGAGACAGCTTTTTGTATCGTTCCCCTGAACAACTATGTTGAATAATCTTTGTTTTAAGATCATTTGACAGTTGTTTTGAGGAGCCCATGATGCCACTCTTCAGAGGAGATTCAAACAGGAGAACAACTTGCAAGTGGCCACTTTAAGTAGCTTTTCTCATGATTGCATACACCTGGCTATGAAGTTCAAAGCTCAATGAGGTTACAAAACCAAAAAAAGTGCTTTAGTAAGTCAGTAAAAAGTAGGTAGGAGTATTTAAAACAAGAAAATGATAAGGGTGCCCATACTTATGCACCTGTCAAATTTTGTTTGAATGCAGATTGCACATTTTCTGTTAGTACAATAAACCTCATTTCAAGGAAGAAACATTACTGTGTCCAACAGTTATTACATATATCAAACTGAAATAGCTGTTGCAAAAACACCAATTTTTATAAAACATTAAGCTTAAGATTAATAGGGGTGCCCAAACTTTTTCATATAACTGTATATATATATACACACATCTATAGCTGTATACAGTTGAAACCAGAAGTTTACATACACTATATAAAAAGACACATGCATGTTTTTCTCAATATCTGACAGGAAATCAGAATTAACATATCCTGTTTTAGGTCAATTAGGATTACCATCATTTTTAATATTTGACAAATGCCAGAATAATGAGAGAAAGAGAGAATGTTTTAAGGCATTTTTATTACTTACTGCAAAGTAAAAAGTTTACATACACTAAGATTACCATGCCTTTAAACAATTCTGGACTGCCCATATGATGATGTCATGGGCCTTCCAAATGGACAATGACCCAAAGCATACTAGCAAAATGGTAACAAAGTGGCTTAATGATAACAAAGTCAATGTTTTGGAGTGGCCATCACAAAGCCCTGATGTCAATCGCATTGAAAATTTATGGGCAAAGCTGAAAAGGCAGGTGCGATCAAGGTGACCTACAAACCTGGATCAGTTACACCAGTTTTGTCAGGAGGAATGGGCTCAAATTCCGACAAACTATTTTGAGAAGCTTGTGGAAGGATATCCCAAACGTTTGACCCAAGTCATTCAGTTTAAGGGCAATGGTACCAAATACTAATGAAATGTATATAAACTATTGACTTTGCAGTAAATAATAAAAATGCCTTAAAACATTCTCTCTCTCTTATTATTCTGGCATTTGTCAAATATTAAAAATTATGGTAATCCTAATTGACCTAAAATGAGAAAGGTTTATTCTGATTTCATGTCAGATATTGAGAAAAACATGCATATGTGTCTTTTTATAAGTATGTAAACTTCTGGTTTCAACTGTATATTGTGACAAAGTCACTGGCAAAGTACTGGAGGGGAGATATGTTTCACTGATGCTATTAGCTTCAGTGATTTGATACCTAGAAGTTAGCACAAGCGCGCTAAGCGTTGAGAGGGGTCAATCGGCCATTTTTAATGGGCTAGGTTTTACGTGAACAGCTGTAGAGCAGGTGGGAGGCTGTTCACCATATCTCCATCCTGGGGTGTGGTCTAGGATATAAAAAGCCAGCCTGTTGAATCATGTGTTATTCAGTGTATCTGGAGAGGCTAGCTCCTGAGAGAGGAGCTTGTGTTTCTATAACCTGAACCGTGTATTGTGCTAAACCCTGAGCAGCCAGAGTCCCGCAGATGTATGGAAGGGTCGTGTTTGATTTGATGAACTTTATGTTGGTTTATGTCATTTTTAATAGACCAACAAAATATTTAAAGAGACAGTGTTCCTGAATTTACCTCCGTGTGCAGCTGAGTGAGCTGATCTACCACAGGTGTTGTAGAAGTGTGGGCAGCGTTCCCAGAAAACACGTGTGACTGCTACAAGAGTTATTGCATGTCCTTGGTGAAGGCGGCCACAAGCCAGCAAGTGACGTCAGACAAAATGGGGGACCTACTTAAACATCTGGTGCAAGCACAGCAGCAACAGCAATTGTTAAAGCAGCAACAACTGGCACAACAGGAAACTAGTAAGCTGCTTATGCAGCAGATCCAGCTCCAGCAGCAGCGGCAACAGAGCCGACACCGACAACAGCAGCAGCAGATCGACAGCTTCAATGCCAAGGTCAGTGGACGAGTTTTCCATCCGGAAGGCAGTAAGGAGAGCCCTGCAGAAAATGACCCCAGGGACGACGTAGAAGCCTTTTTGACTGTATTTGAAAGGGTCGCTGAGAGGGAGAAACCTTCGCCAGAGCAATCGGCAGAGGTGCTGGTGCCATACTTGATGGAGGAGCCCCAGAAGGCCTACTATGACTTGACCTTGCAAGACACCAAGGAACATGGCAAACTGAAATTTTGACACGCTTAGGGGTGAAGATGACAGGGCGCAGCTGGTTCACCACTGGGCGTATCACCGTGAGAAACCCCCTCACTCCCAAATGTTTGACTTATTGCACCTGGTCCAAAAATGGTTGCAGCCAGAATCCTCTACCCCTGCGCACATGGTAGAGCGAGTGGTGATGGACCAGTTTGTGCATTCCCTTCCGAGGCTGATACAAACTTGGGTTGCCCAGGGTGATCCCCGGAACGCCGATGAACTGTCCGGACTGGTTGAGAGGTATCAAGGGGTAGAGAGTTCCTTGGGAAAGCAGCCCACTCCATACTGGGGGTCCCAACAGAGGGTGGATGCCCAAAAGGGGGTTGGGTGTCCAAGATCCAAAGGGGCAGGGGATGTAATGTCGAAAGTCCCTGGTGGAAAAATTATATGCTGGAAATGGCCCGGGCCATATAGCCGCATGTTGCCCCTTGACCTCTGAGTAAATGGACTGTAGCCTGGGACGAATCTGTTCTTATTATGCATATCCGGCCTGCAGTGTGAACTGTCCACCCAGTAAAGGCCCACAGGAATGTTACGTATTAATAAATGGGGTGCTGGTGTCTGGAATCTTGAACTCGGGAAATCTGGTGACCCTGGTAAGGGCCACACTCCCCCATCAGTTGATCCCTGGAAAGCATGTGGGCGTCTGCTGTATTCACGGGGATGCCAAGAACTCCCCCGTGGCCAGAGTGAATATAAAAATGAACTGTGGGGGTGAGTTCCATGAGGTCGGAGTGGTTAAAGACCTGCTTCACCCGGTGATAATTGGGCTTGTTTTGGGACTTATGGAGAAAGGCAGAGGTACCCAATGACTCAGTCAGGAGCCAGTTCAACCCAAATGAATCCCCATCGCAGTCGGAAGTGGATGAATTCCCCCTGTGTGGCCTTGCTGGGGACGAGGACGAGATGGGAACCGATGAGGCCGAGATTCCTGAGTTCGGGGTTTCTGGGGGGAATTTTGGGGCTGCTCAATTGCATGATCTTTTGTTAAAAAGTGCATTTGACAATATGAAGGTGATAAATGGGGTCGCTCAAGAGACGGAGCAGACACCAGGTTTCCACATTTCACTTTAAATGAGGAGCTGCTGTATCGGGTCACTAAACTAAGAGAGGAAGTGATAGAGCAGTTGTTGTTACCGGGTCCCTATAGGCTTAGGGCATTAGACCTGGCCCATTCTCATGTCTTGGGTCGGCTTCTGGGAGTAGACAAAACTCGAGAGCGGATCCTTCAAAGGCTCTACTGGCCTGGATATAAGAGGGGTTGTTAGCTACTGCCAGTCCTGCCCTACTTGACAGCTAACTGCTCCCGCATCTCACTTCCGAAGTCCCCTAGTGCTATTGCCTATTATAGAGGTCCCTTTTGACAGGATTGCCATTGACCTTGTCGGGCTCTTGGTTAAGTCAGCCAGGGGGCACCAATATATCCTGGTGGTGTTGGACTATGCAACTCGGTACCCGGATGCGGTACCACTGAGAAACTCCTGCGCCAGGAATATAGCCCGAGAGCTAGTTCATATTTTCTCCCGGACGGGCCTGTTAAAGGAGATCCTGATGAACCAGGGAACTCCGTTTATGTCTAAGATAATGAGGGAGTTGTGTAAGGCTCTCCAGATTACACAGCTCCGGATGTCGGTGTACCATACTGGTGGAGAGATTCAATACGACCTTTAAATCTATGCTGAAGAAGGTTGTGGAGAAGGATGGGTGAGACTGGGATTGCTTACTGCAGTATCTGCTGTTCTTCATTAGGGAAAACTCCCAGGCCTCTAAGGGATTCTCACCATTCGAGCTTCTATATGCACAGCACCCTCGGGGACTTCTGGATGTTGCGAAGGGGACCTGGGAAACAGAGGTTACATCCCATCGGAGCATCATCGATCATGTGGCCCAGATGCAGGACCGGATCGTGAGTGTGATGCCGATTGTGAAGGAGAGCCTTCTTCAAGCACAAGAGGCCCAAGCAAGAGTTTACAATTGGGCCGCAAGGTTGAGACAATTCAGCCCTGGGGACCGGGTATTGGTTCCCACTGTCGAAAGTAAATTTCTGGCCAAGTGGCAAGGGCCATATGAGATGTTCGAAAGGTTGAGTGACGTCAACTACAAGGTTCACCAGCCAGGAAGAAGAAAGGCGTACCAGGTGTACCACATCAACCTGCTTAAACCATGGCGACACAGAGAACCGGTGGAAGCTACATGTTTGGTGGCCAATCCTAAAGTCAGGATCGAGGATGTCCAGTCCCATTGTCCTGGTGCCAAAGCCTGATGGAGAATGGCATTTTTGCAATGATTATAAGAAGCTAAATGAGGTTTCCAAGCTCGACACGTGCCCCGCGTGGATGAACTCATTGAGAGGCTAGGTCCAGCTAGATACATCACCACCCTGGACCTAACATAAGGGTACTGACAAATTCTCCTATTTCCAAGTGCCAAGAAGAAGAAGGCCTTCTCTACACCTGACGGGTGCTTTCAATACAGCAGGATGCTGTTCTGTCTGCAGGGAACCCCAGCTACCTTCCAGAAGGGCATGGACCGGATTCTGGTCTCTCACAAAAAGTACGCAGCAGCTTATCTGGATGACATTGTGATCTTCAGCCCGAATTGGAGAAGTCACCTGTAGAAGGTCCAGGCGGTACTAGATGTGCTGAGGAAGGCCAGGTTTACTATAAACCCAAAGAAGTTTGCTATAGGAAAAAAAGAGGCAAAATACTTGGGCTATGTAGTCGGAAGGGGCGAAATTAAGCCGCAAGTGAATAAGGTAGAGGCAATCCAGAAATGGCTGCAACTGGTCTCCAAGAAACAGGTGCGGGCTTTCCTAGGAATTGTGGGGTACTATCGGTGATTTATCCCGAATTTCACCATAATAGCCACACCCTTCACCAACTTTCTGAAGGGCCCGAAGACATTGATGGCCAAATGGTCTACTGAAGCCGAGATGGCCTTCCAGGAATTGAAGATCGCCCTGTGTTAGCAGCCGGTCTTGATCGCACCAGACTTCAGTAAAGAATTTATGGTCCAGACGGGCATCTCAGAGTTCGAGTTGGGAGCCGTGATGTCAACAAGAAGTAAATGGGGATCAACATCTCATCCTGTAGTTGAGCAAAAAACTCTCTACCTATGAGAAAAACTCTGCCATCGTGGAAAAAGAGTGCCTGGCCATAAAGAGGGCAATTGACATGCTTAGGTACTACCTATTGGACCAAAAATTCTGGCTAGTGTCAGAGCATGCACCCCTGAGTTGGATGAGGGAAAGAAAGGGGGAAAATACCTTGGTGACTAGGTGGTTTCTAGCCCTGCAGGACTTTAGTTTTCGTGAAAAACGTCGATCATGTTCCCTGATGTAACTGGGGGCATATATGTTGAAGAAATCCCTCCCATAAAAGGAAAAAAGTTTTCTGTACTATGTGGTTCAATGGTCTGCTGTAGGTCAGTGTTCAGACTAACCAAAACTTCAGCATCCTTTTTTATTTTAGACATGGAATTAAAATTTAAATTGTTTCCCATGAAACCTAATGGACCTATAGTACAAGGAGACTCTCTGTGTTGTGACTTTCTGATTGTCAGGACCTGCAAGAAAGGATTTAAACAAATGAATTTTAGATTCTGATAGTACAGAGGACTTTTCTCCCTTTATCCACGATCAGGTTATAAAAGAGGTGGAAGCACTATTTTACCCAGTTTTACTCAAAAATATATCTGATGGAGAGTTGAGAGCCTTAAAGGAGATAAAAAATTGGAAGGAATAGTAGTATGACATGCAGACAAAGGGGGTAATATAGTTTTGCTCATTAGAGATTACTAAATAAAAGAAGCCAAAAGGCAATTGGCAGACAGCAGTAGTTACTGCCGCTTGCCCACTGATCCAACTTTTAAATTCTAAAAGGAACTGTCGTCCTTTTTAAGATGACAAGTAGAAGTTGATACAATTTCTAAAAAAAGAGCAGAAAGTCTGTATCCAGAATTTCCTATTAAACCCCTATGGTACTCAATTCCCAAAATACATAAGTCCTTCGACGAACCCCCTGGTCGTCCCATAGTTTCAGGGGTGGGCTCCTTAACCGAACCCCTGTCTAAATACATTGATTGGTTACTTAGGCCATTGTTGAAGGAAATACCCTACTATAAAATAAAAACACTGGAGATTTTTGGTGCATTTTAAAGAATATGGATTGGCAAGAAGGATTCTCACTGCCCTCAATAGATGTTGTAAGTCTGTACAACTGTATACCACAATATATGGCTGTACAGATAATAAGAACAATACTATTAGACACAGACCATATTTAATGAAAGGATTTCTTACAGTAAAGATAAATTTATCTTCTAGATAAGTCAAAATAAATTAGCAAAAGAGCATTCCATGGGCGTACCCATGGCTGTCCCAGTACGCTGGAAAAAACATCTGTCTAAAAATCTGAAGGCATTATGTTTTAAAATTAAATAAATCACATTGCAAGCAAAATAAATAAAGGGGCATTAAAACCGTCTTGTTAAGCTACTGCGACCTCCACCACTCTTCCAAGGGGCATTAAAACCGTCTTGTTAAGCTACTGCGACCTCCACCACTCTTCCAAGGGGCATTAAAAGCATCTTGTTAAGCTACTGTGACCTCCACCACTCTTCCAAGGGGCATTGATATTGTCCTTTTATTCCACTGTGACCTCCACGTCTCTTCCAAGAGGTTTTAAAAGCATCTTGTTAAGTTACTGTGACCTCCACCCCTCTTCCTAAAGGCATTAAATCCATCTTGTTAAGCTACTGTGACCTCCACGTCTCTTCCAAGGGGCATTAAATCCGTCATGTTAAACCACTCTAAACTCCACGTCTCTTCCAAGGGGCATTAAAACCGTCTTATTAATCTACTGTGACCTCCACCACTCTTCCAAGGGGCATTAAAACAGTCTTGTTAAGCTACTGCGACCTCCAGCACTCTTTCAAGGGGCATTTATATTTGTCTTTTAATTCCACTGTGACCTCCATGTCTCTTCCAAGGGGCATTAAAACCGTCTTGTTAAACCACTCTGAACTCCACGTCTCTTCCAAGGGGCATTAAAACCGTCTTGTTAAGCTACTGCGACCTCCACCACTATTCCAAGAGGCATTAAAACCATCTTGTTAATCTGCTGCGACCTCCACCACTCTTCCAAGGGGCATTAAAACCGTCTTGTTAAGCTACTGTGACCTTCACCACTCTTCCAAGGGGCATTAAAACCGTCTTGTTAAGCTACTGCGACCTCCACCACTATTCCAAGGGGCATTGATATTGTCTTTTTATTACACTGTGACCTCCATGTCTCTTCCAAGGGGCATTACAACCATCTTGTTAAGCGACTGCGACCTCCACCACTCTTCCAAGAGGCATTAAAACCATATTGTTAAGCTGCTGCGACCTCCACCACTCTTCCAAGGGGAATTAAAACCGTCTTGTTATGCTACTGCGACCTCCACCACTCTTCCAAAAGGCATTTAAACTGTCTTGTTAAGCTACTGCGACCTCTACCACTCTTACAAGGGACATTAAAACCGTCTTGTTAAGCTACTGCGACCTTCACCACTCTTCCAAGGGGCATTAAAACCATCTTGTTAAGCTACTGTGACCTCCACGTCTCTTCCAAGGGGCATTAAAACCGTCTTTTTAAACCACTTTGAACTCCACGTCTCTTCCAAGGGGCATTAAAACCATATTGCTAAGCTACTGTGACCTCCACCACTCTTCCAAGGGGCATTGATATTGTCTTTTTATTCCACTGTGACCTCCACGTCTCTTCCAAGGGGCATTAAAACCGTCTTGTTAAACCACTCTGTCCTCCACGTCTCTTCCAAGGGACATTAAAACCATCTTGTTAAGCAACTGCGACCTCCACCACTCTTCCCAGGGGCATTGATATTGTCTTTTTTTTACACTGTGACCTCCACGTGTCTTCCAAGGGGCATTAAAACCATCTTGTTAAGCTACTGCGACCTCCACCACTCTTCGAAGGGGCATTAAAACCGTCTTGTTAAGCTACTGTGACCTCCACGTCTCTTCCAAGGGGCACTAAAACCGTCTTGTTAAGCTACTGAGACCTACACCACTCTTCCAAGGGGCATTAAAACCATCTTGTTAAGCTACTGCGACCTCCACCACTCTTCCAAGGGGCATTAAGACCGTCTTGTTAGACCACTGTGAACTCCACAGCTCTTCCAAGGGGTATTAAAACCGTCTTGTTAAAATACTGTTACCTACACCACTCTTCCAAGGGGCATTAAAACCGTCTTGTTAAATAACTCTGACCTGCACGTCTCTTCCAAGCGGCATTAAAACCGTCTTGTTAAGCTACTGCGACCTCCACCACTCTTCCAAGGGGCATTAAAACAGTCTTGTTAAGCTACTGCGACCTCCAGCACTCTTTCAAGGGGCATTTATATTTGTCTTTTAATTCCACTGTGACCTCCATGTCTCTTCCAAGGGGCATTAAAACCGTCTTGTTAAACCACTCTGAACTCCACGTCTCTTCCAAGGGGCATTAAAACCGTCTTGTTAAGCTACTGCGACCTCCACCACTATTCCAAGAGGCATTAAAACCATCTTGTTAATCTGCTGCGACCTCCACCACTCTTCCAAGGGGCATTAAAACCGTCTTGTTAAGCTACTGTGACCTTCACCACTCTTCCAAGGGGCATTAAAACCGTCTTGTTAAGCTACTGCGACCTCCACCACTATTCCAAGGGGCATTGATATTGTCTTTTTATTACACTGTGACCTCCATGTCTCTTCCAAGGGGCATTACAACCATCTTGTTAAGCGACTGCGACCTCCACCACTCTTCCAAGAGGCATTAAAACCATATTGTTAAGCTGCTGCGACCTCCACCACTCTTCCAAGGGGCATTAAAACCGTCTTGTTATGCTACTGCGACCTCCACCACTCTTCCAAAAGGCATTTAAACTGTCTTGTTAAGCTACTGCGACCTCTACCACTCTTACAAGGGACATTAAAACCGTCTTGTTAAGCTACTGCGACCTCCACCACTCTTCCAAGGGGCATTAAAACCATCTTGTTAAGCTACTGTGACCTCCACGTCTCTTCCAAGGGGCATTAAAACCGTCTTTTTAAACCACTTTGAACTCCACGTCTCTTCCAAGGGGCATTAAAACCATATTGCTAAGCTACTGTGACCTCCACCACTCTTCCAAGCGGCATTGATATTGTCTTTTTATTCCACTGTGACCTCCACGTCTCTTCCAAGGGGCATTAAAACCGTCTTGTTAAACCACTCTGTCCTCCACGTCTCTTCCAAGGGACATTAAAACCATCTTGTTAAGCAACTGCGACCTCCACCACTCTTCCCAGGGGCATTGATATTGTCTTTTTATTACACTGTGACCTCCACGTGTCTTCCAAGGGGCATTAAAACCATCTTGTTAAGCTACTGCGACCTCCACCACTCTTCGAAGGGGCATTAAAACCGTCTTGTTAAGCTACTGTGACCTCCACGTCTCTTCCAAGGGGCATTAAAACCGTCTTGTTAAGCTACTGAGACCTACACCACTCTTCCAAGGGGCATTAAAACCATCTTGTTAAGCTACTGCGACCTCCACCACTCTTCCAAGGGGCATTAAGACCGTCTTGTTAGACCACTGTGAACTCCACAGCTCTTCCAAGGGGTATTAAAACCGTCTTGTTAAAATACTGTTACCTACACCACTCTTCCAAGGGGCATTAAAACCGTCTTGTTAAATAACTCTGACCTGCACGTCTCTTCCAAGCGGCATTAAAACCGTCTTGTTAAGCTACTGCGACCTCCACCACTCTTCCAAGGGGCATTAAACCCGTCTTGTAAAGCTACTGCAACCTCCAACACTCTTCCAAGGGGCATTAAAACCATCTTGTTAAACCACTCTGAACTTCACATCTCTTCCAAGGGGCATTAAAACCATATTGTTAAGCTACTGTGACCTCCACATCTCTTCCAAGGGGCATTAAAACCGTCTTGTTAAACCAATCTGACCTCCATGACTGTTCCAAGGGGCATTAAAACCGTCTTGTTAAACCACTCTGACCTCCACGTCTCATCCAAGGGGCATTAAAAGCATCCTGTTAAGCTGCTGGGGCCTCCATCACTGTTCCAAGGGGCATTGATATAGTCTTTTTATTACACTGTGACCTCCACGACGCTTCCAAAGGGGATTAAAACCATCTTGCTAAACCACTCTGACCTCCACGTCTCTTCCAAGGGGCATTGATATAGTATTTTTATTACACTGTGACCTCCACGACGCTTCCAAAGGGGATTAAAACCATCTTGCTAAACCACTCTGACCTCCACGTCTCTTCCAAGGGGAATTAAAACCATCTTGTTAAGCTACTGCGACCTTCACCAATCTTCCAAGGAGCATTACAACCGTCATGTTAAGCCACTGTGACCTCCACGTCGCTTCCAAGGGGCAATAAAACAGTCTTGTTAAACCACTCTGAACGCCGAGTCTCTTCCAAGGGGCATTAAAACCATCTTGTTAAGCTACTGTGACCTCCACGTCTCTTCCAAGGGGCATTAAAACTGTCTTGTTAAACCACTATGACCTCCATGTCTCTTGCAAGGGGCAATAAAACCATCTTGTTAAGCTACTGCGACCTTCACAACTCTTCCAAGGTGCATTAAAACTGTCTTGTTAAGCTACTGCGACCTCCACCACTTTTCCAAGGGGCATTAAAACCGTCCTGTTAAGCTACTGCGAACTCCACCACTCTTCCAAGGGGCATTGATATTGTCTTTTTATTCCACTGTGACATCCACGTCTCTTCCAAGGGGCTTTAAGACCGTCTTGTTAAGCTACTGCGACCTCCACCACTCTTCCAAGGGGCATTAATACCATCTTGTTAAGATACTGTGACCTCCACATCTCTACCAAGGGGCATTAAAACCGTCTTGTTAAGCTACTGCGACCTCCACCACTCTTCCAAGGGGCATTAAAACAGTCTTGTTAAGCTACTGCGACCTCCACCACTCTTCCAAGGGGCATTAAAAACGTCTTGTTAAACTAATGTGACCTCCAACACTCTTCCAAGGGGCATTGATATTGTCTTTTTATTAAACTGTGCCATCCACGTCTCTTCCAAGGGGCTTTAAAAGCATCTTGCGAAGCTACTGCGACCTCCACCACTCTTCCAAGGGGCATTAAATCCGTCTTGCTAAGATAGTGTGACCTCCACGTCCCTTCCAAGGGGCATTAAAACCGTCTTGTTAAGCTACTGTGACCTCCACGTCTCTTCTAACGGGCATTAAAACCATCTTGTTAAGCTACTGCAACCTCCACTACTCTTCAAGGGGCATTAAAACAGTGTTGTTAAGCTACAGCAACCTCCACCACTCTTCCAAGGGGCATTTATATTATCTTTTTCTTCCACTGTGACCTCCCCGTCTCTTCCAAGGGGCATTAAATCCGTCATGTTAAACCACTCTAAACTCCACGTCTCTTCCAAGGGGCATTAAAACCGTCTTATTAATCTACTGTGACCTCCACCACTCTTCCAAGGGGCATTAAAACAGTCTTGTTAAGCTACTGCGACCTCCAGCACTCTTTCAAGGGGCATTTATATTTGTCTTTTAATTCCACTGTGACCTCCATGTCTCTTCCAAGGGGCATTAAAACCATCTTGTTAAACCACTCTGAACTCCACGTCTCTTCCAAGGGGCATTAAAACCGTCTTGTTAAGCTACTGCGACCTCCACCACTATTCCAAGAGGCATTAAAACCATCTTGTTAATCTGCTGCGACCTCCACCACTCTTCCAAGGGGCATTAAAACCGTCTTGTTAAGCTACTGTGACCTTCACCACTCTTCCAAGGGGCATTAAAACCGTCTTGTTAAGCTACTGCGACCTCCACCACTATTCCAAGGGGCATTGATATTGTCTTTTTATTACACTGTGACCTCCATGTCTCTTCCAAGGGGCATTACAACCATCTTGTTAAGCGACTGCGACCTCCACCACTCTTCCAAGAGGCACTAAAACCATATTGTTAAGCTGCTGCGACCTCCACCACTCTTCCAAGGGGCATTAAAACCGTCTTGTTATGCTACTGCGACCTCCACCACTCTTCCAAAAGGCATTTAAACTGTCTTGTTAAGCTACTGCGACCTCTACCACTCTTACAAGGGACATTAAAACCGTCTTGTTAAGCTACTGCGACCTCCACCACTCTTCCAAGGGGCATTAAAACCATCTTGTTAAGCTACTGTGACCTCCACGTCTCTTCCAAGGGGCATTAAAACCGTCTTTTTAAACCACTTTGAACTCCACGTCTCTTCCAAGGAGCATTAAAACCATATTGCTAAGTTACTGTGACCTCCACCACTCTTCCAAGGGGCATTGATATTGTCTTTTTATTCCACTGTGACCTCCACGTCTCTTCCAAGGGGCATTAAAACCGTCTTGTTAAACCACTCTGTCCTCCACGTCTCTTCCAAGGGGCATTAAAACCATCTTGTTAAGCAACTGCGACCTCCACCACTCTTCCCAGGGGCATTGATATTGTCTTTTTATTACACTGTGACCTCCACGTGTCTTCCAAGGGGCATTAAAACCATCTTGTTAAGCTACTGCGACCTCCACCACTCTTCGAAGGGGCATTAAAACCGTCTTGTTAAGCTACTGTGACCTCCACGTCTCTTCCAAGGGGCATTAAAACCGTCTTGTTAAGCTACTGAGACCTACACCACTCTTCCAAGGGGCATTAAAACCATCTTGTTAAGCTACTGCGACCTCCACCACTCTTCCAAGGGGCATTAAGACCGTCTTGTTAGACCACTGTGAACTCCACAGCTCTTCCAAGGGGTATTAAAACCGTCTTGTTAAACTACTGTTACCTACACCACTCTTCCAAGGGGCATTAAAACCGTCTTGTTAAATAACTCTGACCTGCACGTCTCTTCCAAGCGGCATTAAAACCGTCTTGTTAAGCTACTGCGACCTCCACCACTCTTCCAAGGGGCATTAAACCCGTCTTGTAAAGCTACTGCAACCTCCAACACTCTTCCAAGGGGCATTAAAACCATCTTGTTAAACCACTCTGAACTTCACATCTCTTCCAAGGGGCATTAAAACCATATTGTTAAGCTATTGTGACCTCCACATCTCTTCCAAGGGGCATTAAAACCGTCTTGTTAAACCAATCTGACCTCCATGACTGTTCCAAGGGGCATTAAAACCGTCTTGTTAAACCACTCTGACCTCCACGTCTCATCCAAGGGGCATTAAAAGCATCCTGTTAAGCTGCTGGGGCCTCCATCACTGTTCCAAGGGGCATTGATATAGTCTTTTTATTACACTGTGACCTCCACGACGCTTCCAAAGGGGATTAAAACCATCTTGCTAAACCACTCTGACCTCCACGTCTCATCCAAGGGGCATTGATATAGTATTTTTATTACACTGTGACCTCCACGACGCTTCCAAAGGGGATTAAAACCATCTTGCTAAACCACTCTGACCTCCACGTCTCTTCCAAGGGGAATTAAAACCATCTTGTTAAGCGACTGCGACCTTCACCAATCTTCCAAGGAGCATTACAACCGTCATGTTAAGCCACTGTGACCTCCACGTCTCTTCCAAGGGGCAATAAAACAGTCTTGTTAAACCACTCTGAACGCCGAGTCTCTTCCAAGGGGCATTAAAACCATCTTGTTAAGCTACTGTGACCTCCACGTCTCTTCCAAGGGGCATTAAAACTGTCTTGTTAAACCACTATGACCTCCATGTCTCTTGCAAGAGGCAATAAAACCATCTTGTTAAGCTACTGCGACCTTCACAACTCTTCCAAGGTGCATTAAAACTGTCTTGTTAAGCTACTGCGACCTCCACCACTTTTCCAAGGGGCATTAAAACCGTCCTGTTAAGCTACTGCGAACTCCACCACTCTTCCAAGGGGCATTGATATTGTCTTTTTATTCCACTGTGACATCCACGTCTCTTCCAAGGGGCTTTAAGACCGTCTTGTTAAGCTACTGCGACCTCCACCACTCTTCCAAGGGGCATTAATACCATCTTGTTAAGATACTGTGACCTCCACATCTCTACCAAGGGGCATTAAAACCGTCTTGTTAAGCTACTGCGACCTCCACCACTCTTCCAAGGGGCATTAAAACAGTCTTGTTAAGCTACTGCGACCTCCACCACTCTTCCAGGGGGCATTAAAAACGTCTTGTTAAACTAATGTGACCTCCAACACTCTTCCAAGGGGCATTGATATTGTCTTTTTATTAAACTGTGCCATCCACGTCTCTTCCAAGGGGCTTTAAAAGCATCTTGCGAAGCTACTGCGACCTCCACCACTCTTCCAAGGGGCATTAAATCCGTCTTGCTAAGATAGTGTGACCTCCACGTCCCTTCCAAGGGGCATTAAAACCGTCTTGTTAAGCTACTGTGACCTCCACGTCTCTTCTAACGGGCATTAAAACCATCTTGTTAAGCTACTGCAACCTCCACTACTCTTCAAGGGGCATTAAAACAGTCTTGTTAAGCTACAGCGACCTCCACCACTCTTCCAAGGGGCATTTATATTATCTTTTTCTTCCACTGTGACCTCCCCGTGTCTTCCAAGGGGCATTAAAACTGTCTTGTTAAACCACTCTGAACTCCACGTCTCTTCCAAGGGGTATTAAAAAAGTCTTGTTAAGGTACTGTGACCTCCACCACTCTTCCAAGGGGCATTAAAACCGTCTTGTAAAATAACTCTGACCTGCACGTCTCTTCCAAGGGGCATTAAAACCGTCTTGTTAAGCTACTGAGAAATCCACCTCTCTTCCAAGGGGCATTAAAACCATCTTGTAAAGCTACTGCAACCTCCAACACTCTTCCAAGGGACATTAAAACCATCTTGTTAAACCACTCTGAACTCCACGTCTCTTCCAAGGGGCATTAAAACCATATTGTTAAGCTACTGTGACCTCCACATCTCTTCCAAGGGGCATTAAAACCGTCTTGTTAAACCACTCTGACCTCCATGACTCTTCTAAGGGGCATTAAAACCGTCTTGTTAAACCACTCTGACCTCCACGTCTCATCCAAGGGGCATTGAAAGTATCCTGTTAAGCTGCTGCGGCCTCCATCACTCTTCCAAGGGGCATTGATATAGTCTTTTTATTAAACTGTGACCTCCACGACGCTTCCAAAGGGGATTAAAACCATCTTGCTAAACCACTCTGACCTCCACGTCTCTTCCAAGGGGCATTAAAACCATCTTGTTAAGCTACTGCAACCTCCACTACTCTTCAAGGGGCATTAAAACAGTCTTGTTAAGCTACAGCGACCTCCACCACTCTTCCAAGGGGCATTTATATTATCTTTTTCTTCCACTGTGACCTCCCCGTGTCTTCCAAGGGGCATTAAAACTGTCTTGTTAAACCACTCTGAACTCCACGTCTCTTCCAAGGGGCATTAAAACCGCCTTGTTAAGCTACTGTGACCTCCACCACTCTTCCAAGAGGCATTAAAACCATCTTGTTAAACTGCTGCGACCTCCACCACTCTAGAAAGGGGCATTAAAACGGTCTTGTTAAGCTACTCTGACCTTCACGTCTCTTCCAAGGGGCATTAAAACCATCTTGTTAAGCTACTGTGACCTCCACGTCTCTTCCAAGGGGCATTAAAACTGTCTTGTTAAGCTACTGCGACCACCACAACTCTTCCAAGGGGCATTAAAACCATCTTGTTAAACTACTGCGACCTCCACCACTCTTCCAAGGGGCATTAAAACCATCTTGTTAAGCTACTGTGACCTCCACCACTCTTCCAAGGGACATTAAAAACATCTTGTTAAGCTACTGCTACCTCCACCACTCTTCCAAGGGGCATTGATATTGTCTTTTTATTCCACTGTGATCTACACGTCTCTTCCAAGGGGCTTTAAGACCGTCTTGCTAAGCTAATGCGACCTCCACCACTTTTCCAAGCGGCATTAAAACCTTCTTGTTAAGCTACTGTGACTTCCACATCTCTTCCAAGGGGCATTAAAACCGTCTTGTTAAACCAGTATGACCTCCATGTCTCTTCCAAGGGGCAATAAAACCATCTTGTTAAGCTACTGCGACCTCCACCACTCTTCCAAGGGGCATTAAAACAGTCTTGTTAAGCTACTGAGACCTCCACCACTCTTCCAAGGGGCATTAAAAACGTCTTGTTAAACTAATGCGACCTCCAACACTCTTCAAGGGGCATTGATATTGTCTTTTTATTAAACTGTGCCATCCACGTCTCTTCCAAGGGGCTTTAAAAGCATCTTGTGAAGCTACTGCGACCTCCACCACTCTTCCAAGGGGCATTAAATCCGTTTTGTTAAGATAGTGTGACCTCCACGTCCCTTCCAAGGGGCAATAAAACCATCTTGTTAAGCTACTGTGACCTCCACGTCTCTTCTAAGGGGCATTAAAACCATCTTGTTAAGCTACTGCAACCTCCACTACTCTTCAAGGGGTATTAAAACAGTCTTGTTAAGCTACAGCGACCTCCACCACTGTTCCAAGGGGCATTTATATTATCTTTTTCTTCCACTGTGACCTCCCCGTGTCTTCCAAGGGGCTTTAAAACTGTCTTGTTAAACCACTCTGAACTCCACGTCTCTTCCAAGGGGTATTAAAACCGTCTTGTTAAGCTACTGTGACCTCCACCACTCTTCCAAGGGGCATTAAAACCGTCTTGTTAAATAACTCTGACCTGCACGTCTCTTCCAAGGGGCATTAAAACCGTCTTGTTAAGCTACTGCAACCTCCACCACTCCTCCAAGGGGCATTAAAACCGTCTTGTAAAGCTACTGCAACCTCCAACACTCTTCCAAGGGGCATTAAAACCATCTTGTTAAACCACTCTGAACTCCTCTTCTCTTCCAAGGGGCTTTAAGACCGTCTTGCTAAGCTAATGCGACCTCCACCACTCTTCCAAGGGGCATTAAAACCGTCTTGTTAAGCTACTGTGACTTCCACATCTCTTCCAAGGGGCATTAAAACCGTCTTGTTAAGCTACTGCGAACTCCACGTCTCTTCCAAGGGGCATTAAAACCGTCTTGTTAAACCACTATGACCTCCATGTCTCTTCCAAGGGGCAATAAAACCATCTTGTTAAGCTACTGCGACCTCCACCACTCTTCCAAGGGGCATTAAAACAGTCTTGTTAAGCTACTGCGACCTCCACCACTCTTCCAAGGGGCATTAAAAACGTCTTGTTAAACTAACGCGTCCTCCAACACTCTTCCAAGGGGCATTGATATTGTCTTTTTATTAAACTGTGCCATCCACGTCTCTTCCAAGTGGCTTTAAAAGCATCTTGTGAAGCTACTGCGAACTCCACCACTCTTCCAAGGGGCATTAAATCCATCTTGTTAAGATAGTGTGACCTCCACGTCCCTTCCAAGGGGCATTAAAACCATCTTGTTAAGCTGCTGTGACCTCCACGTCTCTTCTAAGGGGCATTAAAACCATCTTGTTAAGCTACTGCAACCTCCACTACTCTTCAAGGGGCATTAAAACAGTCTTGTTAAGCTACAGCGACCTCCACCACTCTTCCAAGGGTCATTTTTTATTATCATTTTCTTCTACTGTGACCTCCTCGTGTCTTCCAAGGGGCACTAAAACTGTCATGTTAAACCACTCTGAACTCCACGTCTCTTCCAAGTGGTATTAAAACCGTATTGTTAAGCTACTGTGACCTCCACCACTCTTCCAAGGGGCATTAAAACCGTCTTGTTAAATAACTCTGACCTGCACGTCTCTTCCAAGGGGCATTAAAACCGTCTTGTTAAGCTACTGCGACTTCCACCTCTCTTCCAAGGGGCATTAAAACTGTCTTGTAAAGCTACTGCAACCTTCAACACTCTTCCAAGGGGCATTAAAACCATCTTGTTAAACCACTCTGAACTCCTCGTCTCTTCCAAGGGGCTTTAAGACCGTCTTGCTAAGCTAATGCGACCTCCACCACTCTTCCAAGGGGCATTAAAACCGTCTTGTTAAGCTACTGTGACTTCCACATCTCTTCCAAGGGGCATTAAAACCGTCTTGTTAAGCTACTGCGACCTCCACGTCTCTTCCAAGGGGCATTAAAACCGTCTTGTTAAACCACTATGACCTCCATGTCTCTTCCAAGGGGCAATAAAACCATCTTGTTAAGCTACTGCGACCTCCACCACTCTTCCAAGGGGCATTAAAACAGTCTTGTTAAGCTACTGCGACCTCCACCACTCTTCCAAGGGGCATTAAAAACGTCTTGTTAAACTAACGCGTCCTCCAACACTCTTCCAAGGGGCATTGATATTGTCTTTTTATTAAACTGTGCCATCCACGTCTCTTCCAAGTGGCTTTAAAAGCATCTTGTGAAGCTACTGCGACCTCCACCACTCTTCCAAGGGGCATTAAATCCATCTTGTTAAGATAGTGTGACCTCCACGTCCCTTCCAAGGGGCATTAAAACCATCTTGTTAAGCTACTGTGACCTCCACGTCTCTTCTAAGGGGCATTAAAACCATATTGTTAAGCTACTGCAACCTCCACTACTCTTCAAGGGGCATTAAAACAGTCTTGTTAAGCTACAGCGACCTCCACCACTCTTCCAAGGGTCATTTTTTATTATCATTTTCTTCCACTGTGACCTCCTCGTGTCTTCCAAGGGGCACTAAAACTGTCATGTTAAACCACTCTGAACTCCACGTCTCTTCCAAGTGGTATTAAAACCGAATTGTTAAGCTACTGTGACCTCCACCACTCTTCCAAGGGGCATTAAAACCGTCTTGTTAAATAACTCTGACCTGCACGTCTCTTCCAAGGGGCATTAAAACCGTCTTGTTAAGCTACTGCGACCTCCACCTCTCTTCCAAGGGGCATTAAAACCGTCTTGTAAAGCTACTGCAACCTCCAACACTCTTCCAAGGGGCATTAAAACCATCTTGTTAAACCACTCTGAACTCCACGTCTCTTCCAAGGGGCATTAAAACCATATTGTTAAGCTACTGTGACCTCCACATCTCTTCCAAGGGGCATTAAAACCGTCTTGTTAAACCACTCTGACCTCCATGACTCTTCCAAGGGGCATTAAAACCGTCTTGTTAAACCACTCTGATCTCCACGTCTCATCCAAGGGGCATTAAAAGCATCCTGTTAAGCTGCTGCGGCCTCCATCATTCTTCCAAGGGGCATTGATATAGTCTTTTTATTACACTGTGACCTCCACGACGCTTCCAAAGGGGATTAAAACCATCTTGCTAAACCACTCTGACCTCCACGTCTCTTCCAAGGGGCATTAAAACCATCTTGTTAAGCTACTGCAACCTCCACTACTCTTCAAGGGGCATTAAAACAGTCTTGTTAAGCTACAGCGACCTCCACCACTCTTCCAAGGGGCATTTATATTATCTTTTTCTTCCACTGTGACCTCCCCGTGTCTTCCAAGGGGCATTAAAACTGTCTTGTTAAACCCCTCTGAACTCCACGTCTCTTCCAAGGGGCATTAAAACCGTCGTATTAAGCTACTGCGACCTCCACCACTCTTCCAAGAGGCATTAAAAACGTCTTGTTAAACTAATGCGACCTCCAACACTCTTCAAGGGGCATTGATATTGTCTTTTTATTAAACTGTGCCATCCACGTCTCTTCCAAGGGGCTTTAAAAGCATCCTGTGAAGCTACTGCGACCTCTACCACTCTTCCAATGGGCATTAAATCCGTTTTGTTAAGATAGTGTGACCTCCACGTCCCTTCCAAGGGGCAATAAAACCATCTTGTTAAACTACTGTGACCTCCACGTCTCTTCTAAGGGGCATTAAAACCATCTTGTTAAGCTACTGCAACCTCCACTACTCTTCAAGGGGTATTAAAACAGTCTTGTTAAGCTACAGCGACCTCCACCACTCTTCCAAGGGGCATTTATATTATCTTTTTCTTCCACTGTGACCTCCCCGTGTCTTCCAAGGGGCTTTAAAACTGTCTTGTTAAACCACTCTGAACTCCACGTCTCTTCCAAGGGGTATTAAAACCGTCTTGTTAAGCTACTGTGACCTCCACCACTCTTCCAAGGGGCATTAAAACCGTCTTGTTAAATAACTCTGACCTGCACGTCTCTTCCAAGGGGCATTAAAACCGTCTTGTTAAGCTACTGCAACCTCCACCACTCCTCCAAGGGGCATTAAAACCGTCTTGTAAAGCTACTGCAACCTCCAACACTCTTCCAAGGGGCATTAAAACCATCTTGTTAAACCACTCTGAACTCCTCGTCTCTTCCAAGGGGCTTTAAGACCGTCTTGCTAAGCTAATGCGACCTCCACCACTCTTCCAAGCGGCATTAAAACCGTCTTGTTAAGCTACTGTGACTTCCACATCTCTTCCAAGGGGCATTAAAACCATCTTGTTAAGCTACTGCGACCTCCACGTCTCTTCCAAGGGGCATTAAAACCGTCTTGTTAAACCACTATGACCTCCATGTCTCTTCCAAGGGGCAATAAAACCATCTTGTTAAGCTACTGCGACCTCCACCACTCTTCCAAGGGGCATTAAAACAGTCTTGTTAAGCTACTGCGACCTCCACCACTCTTCCAAGGGGCATTAAAAACGTCTTGTTAAACTAACGCGTCCTCCAACACTCTTCCAAGGGGCATTGATATTGTCTTTTTATTAAACTGTGCCATCCACGTCTCTTCCAAGTGGCTTTATAAGCATCTTGTGAAGCTACTGCGACCTCCACCACTCTTCCAAGGGGCATTATATCCATCTTGTTAAGATAGTGTGACCTCCACGTCCCTTCCAAGGGGCATTAAAACAATCTTGTTAAGCTACTGTGACCTCCACGTCTCTTCTAAGGGGCATTAAAACCATCTTGTTAAGCTACTGCAACCTCCACTACTCTTCAAGGGGCATTAAAACAGTCTTGTTAAGCTACAGCGACCTCCACCACTCTTCCAAGGGTCATTTTTTATTATCATTTTCTTCCACTGTGACCTCCTCGTGTCTTCCAAGGGGCACTAAAACTGTCATGTTAAACCACTCTGAACTCCACGTCTCTTCCAAGTGGTATTAAAACCGTATTGTTAAGCTACTGTGACCTCCACCACTCTTCCAAGGGGCATTAAAACCGTCTTGTTAAATAACTCTGACCTGCACGTCTCTTCCAAGGGGCATTAAAACCGTCTTGTTAAGCTACTGCGACCTCCACCTCTCTTCCAAGGGGCATTAAAACCGTCTTGTAAAGCTACTGCAACCTCCAACACTCTTCCAAGGGGCATTAAAACCATCTTGTTAAACCACTCTGAACTCCACGTCTCTTCCAAGGGGCATTAAAACCATATTGATAAGCTACTGTGACCTCCACATCTCTTCCAAGGGGCATTAAAACCGTCTTGTTAAACCACTTTGACCTCCATGACTCTTCCAAGGGGCATTAAAACCGTCTTGTTAAACCACTCTGACCTCCACGTCTCATCCAAGGGGCATTAAAAGCATCCTGTTAAGCTGCTGAGGCCTCCATCATTCTTCCAAGGGGCATTGATATAGTCTTTTTATTACACTGTGACCTCCACGACGCTTCCAAAGGGGATTAAAACCATCTTGCTAAACCACTCTGATCTCCACGTCTCTTCCAAGGGGCATTAAAACCATCTTGTTAAGCTACTGCAACCTCCACTACTCTTCAAGGGGCATTAAAACAGTCTTGTTAAGCTACAGCGACCTCCACCACTCTTCCAAGGGGCATTTATATTATCTTTTTCTTCCACTGTGACCTCCCCGTGTCTTCCAAGGGGCATTAAAACTGTCTTGTTAAACCCCTCTGAACTCCACGTCTCTTCCAAGGGGCATTAAAACCGTCGTATTAAGCTACTGCGACCTCCACCACTCTTCCAAGAGGCATTAAAACCATCTTGTTAAGCTGCTGCGACCTCCACCACTCTAGAAAGGGGCATTAAAACGGTCTTGTTAAGCTACTCTGACCTTCACGTCTCTTCCAAGGGGCATTAAAACCATCTTGTTAAGCTACTGTGACCTCCACGTCTTTTCCAAGGGGCATTAAAACTGTCTTGTTAAGCTACTGCGACCACCACAACTCTTCCAAGTAGCATTAAAACCATCTTGTTAAGCTACTGCGACCTCCACCACTCTTCCAAGGGGCATTAAAACCATCTTGTTAAGCTACTGTGACCTCCACCACTCTTCCAAGGGACATTAAAAACGTCTTGTTAAGCTACTGCGACCTCCACCACTCTTCCAAGGGGCATTGATATTGTCTTTTTATTCCACTGTGACCTACACGTCTCTTCCAAGGGGCTTTAAGACCGTCTTGTTAAGCTAATGCGACCTCCACCACTCTTCCAAGGGGCATTAAAACCGTCTTGTTAAGCTACTGTGACTTCCACATCTCTTCCAAGGGGCATTAAAACCGTCTTGTTAAGCTACTGCGACCTCCACGTCTCTTCCAAGGGGCATTAAAACCGTCTTGTTAAAACACTATGACCTCCATGTCTCTTCCAAAGGGCAATAAAACCATCTTGTTAAGCTACTGCGACCTTCACTACTCTTCCAAGGTGCATTAAAACTGTCTTGTTAAGCTACTGCGACCTCCACCACTTTTCCAAGGGGTATTATAACCGTCCTGTTAAGCTACTGCGAACTCCACCACTCTTCCAAGGGGCATTGATATTGTCTTTTTATTACACTGTGACCTCAACGTCTCTTCCAAGGGGCTTTAAGACCGTCTTGTTAAGCTAATGCGACCTCCAACACTCTTCCAAGGGGCATTAAAACCGTCTTGTTAAGCTACTGTGACTTCCACATCTCTTCCAAGGGGCTTTAAAACCGTCATGTTAAGCTACTGCGACCTCCACCACTCTTCCAAGGGGCATAAAAAAACGTTTTGTTAAGCTACTGCGACCTCCACCACTCTTCCAAGGGGCATTAAAAAAGTCTTGTTAAGCTATTGCGACCTCCACCACTCTTCCAAGGGGCATTGATATTGTCTTTATATTCCACTGTGACATCCACGTCTCTTCCAAGGGGCTTTAAGACCGTCTTGTTAAGCTACTGCGACCTCCACCACTCTTCCAAGGTGCATTAAAACCGTCATGTTAAGCTACTGTGACCTCCACATCTCTTCTAAGGGGCATTAAAACCGTCTTGTTAAGCTACTGCGACCTCCACCACTCTTCCAAGGGGCATTAAAACAGTCTTGTTAAGCTACTGCTACCTCCACCACTCTTCCAAGGGGCATTTATATTATCTTTTTCTTCCACTGTGACCTCCCCGTGTCTTCCAAGGGGCATTAAAACTGTCTTGTTAAACCCCTCTGAACTCCACGTCTCTTCCAAGGGGCATTAAAACCGTCGTATTAAGCTACTGCGACCTCCACCACTCTTCCAAGAGGCATTAAAACCATCTTGTTAAGCTGCTGCGACCTCCACCACTCTAGAAAGGGGCATTAAAACGGTCTTGTTAAGCTACTCTGACCTTCACGTCTCTTCCAAGGGGCATTAAAACCATCTTGTTAAGCTACTGTGACCTCCACGTCTTTTCCAAGGGGCATTAAAACTGTCTTGTTAAGCTACTGCGACCACCACAACTCTTCCAAGTAGCATTAAAACCATCTTGTTAAGCTACTGAGACCTCCACCACTCTTCCAAGGGGCATTAAAACCATCTTGTTAAGCTACTGTGACCTCCACCACTCTTCCAAGGGACATTAAAAACGTCTTGTTAAGCTACTGCGACCTCCACCACTCTTCCAAGGGGCATTGATATTGTCTTTTTATTCCACTGTGACCTACACGTCTCTTCCAAGGGGCTTTAAGACCGTCTTGTTAAGCTAATGCGACCTCCACCACTCTTCCAAGGGGCATTAAAACCATATTGTTAAGCTACTGTGACCTCCACCACTCTTCCAAGGGACATTAAAAACGTCTTGTTAAGCTACTGCGACCTCCACCACTCTTCCAAGGGGCATTGATATTGTCTTTTTATTCCACTGTGACCTACACGTCTCTTCCAAGGGGCTTTAAGACCGTCTTGTTAAGCTAATGCGACCTCCACCACTCTTCCAAGGGGCATTAAAACCGTCTTGTTAAGCTACTGTGACTTCCACATCTCTTCCAAGGGGCATTAAAACCGTCTTGTTAAGCTACTGCGACCTCCACGTCTCTTCCAAGGGGCATTAAAACCGTCTTGTTAAACCACTATGACCTCCATGTCTCTTCCAAAGGGCAATAAAACCATCTTGTTAAGCTACTGCGACCTTCACTACTCTTCCAAGGTGCATTAAAACTGTCTTGTTAAGCTACTGCGACCTCCACCACTTTTCCAAGGGGTATTATAACCGTCCTGTTAAGCTACTGCGAACTCCACCACTCTATCAAGGGGCATTGATATTGTCTTTTTATTACACTGTGACCTCAGCGTCTCTTCCAAGGGGCTTTAAGACCGTCTTGTTAAGCTAATGCGACCTCCACCACTCTTCCAAGGGGCATTAAAACCGTCTTGTTAAGCTACTGTGACTTCCACATCTCTTCCAAGGGGCTTTAAAACCGTCATGTTAAGCTACTGCGACCTCCACCACTCTTCCAAGGGGCATAAAAAACCGTTTTGTTAAGCTACTGCGACCTCCACCACTCTTCCAAGGGGCATTAAAAACGTCTTGTTAAGCTATTGCGACCTCCACCACTCTTCCAAGGGGCATTGGTATTGTCTTTATATTCCACTGTGACATCCACGTCTCTTCCAAGGGGCTTTAAGACCGTCTTGTTAAGCTACTGCGACCTCCACCACTCTTCCAAGGTGCATTAAAACCGTCATGTTAAGCTACTGTGACCTCCACATCTCTTCTAAGGGGCATTAAAACCGTCTTGTTAAGCTACTGCGACCTCCACCACTCTTCCAAGGGGCATTAAAACAGTCTTGTTAAGCTACTGCTACCTCCACCACTCTTCCAAGGGGCATTAAAAACGTCTTGTTAAGCTAATGCGACATCCACCAATCTTCCAAGGGGCATTGATATTGTCTTTTTATTCCACTGTGACATCCACGTCTCTTCCAAGGGGCTTTAAAATCATCTCGTGAAGCTACTGCGACCTCCACCACTCTTCCAAGGGGCATTAAATCCGTCTTGTTAAGCTACTGTGACCTCCATGTCCCTTCCAAGGGGCATTAAAACAGTCTTGTTAAGCTACTGTGACCTCCACGTCTCTTCTAAGGGGCATTAAAACCATCTTGTTAAGCTACTGCAACCTCCACTACTCTTCAAGGGGCATTAAAACAGTCTTGTTAAGCTACAGCGACCTCCACCACTCTTCCAAGGGGCATTTATATTATCTTTTTCTTCCACTGTGACCTCCCCGTGTCTTCCAAGGGGCATTAAAACTGTCTTGTTAAACCACTCTGAACTCCACGTCTCTTCCAAGAGGCATTAAAACCATCTTGTTAAGCTACTGCGACCTCTACCACTCTTCCAAGAGGCATTAAAACCATCTTGTTAAGCTGCTGCGACCTCCACCACTCTAGAAAGGGGCATTAAAACCGTCTTGTTAAGCTACTGCGACCTCCACCATTCTTCCAAGGGACATTATAACTGTCTTGTTAAACCACTCTGACCTTCACGTCTCTTCCAAGGGGCATTAAAACCATCCTGTTAAGCTACTGTGACCTCGACGTCTCTTCCAAGGGGCATTAAAACTGTCTTGTTAAGCTACTGCGACCACTACCACTCTTCCAAGGGGCATTAAAACCATCTAGTTAAGCTACTGCGACCTCCACCACTCTTCCAAGGGGCATTAAAACCGTCTTGTTAAGCTACTGTGATCTCCACCACTCTTCCAAGGGGTGTTAAAAACGTCTTGTTAAGCTACTGCGACCTCCACCCATCTTCCAAGGGGCATTGATATTGTCTTTTTATTCCACTGTGACCTACACGTCTCTTCCAAGGGGCTTTAAAAGCATCTTGTTAAGCTACAGCGACCTCCATTACTCTTCCAAGGGGCATTAAATCCGTCTTGTTAAGCTACTGCGACCTCCACGTCTCTTCCAAGGGGCATTAAATCCGTCTTGTTAAACCACTCTGAACTCCACGTCTCTTCCAAGGGGCATTAAAACCGTCTTGTTAAGCTACTGTGACCTCCACGTCTCTTCCAATGGGCATTAAAACCGTCTTGTTAAGCTACTGTGACCGCCACGTCTCTTCCAAGGGGCATTAAAACCGTCTTGTTAAGCTACTGCGACCTCAACCACTTTTCCAAGGGGCATTAAAACAGCCTTGTTAAGCTACTGCGACCTCCACCACTCTTCCAAGGGGCATTTATATTGCCTTTTTATTCCACTGTGACCTCCACGTGTCTTCCAAGGGGCAATAAAACCGTCTTGTTAAACCACTCTGAACTCCACGTCTCTTCCAAGGGGCATTAAAACCATCTTCTTAAGCAACTGCGACATCCACCACTCTTCCCAGGGGCATTGATATTGTCTTTTTATTACACTGTGACCTCCACGTCTCTTCCAAGGGGCATTGATATTGTCTTTTTATTACACTGTGACCTCCACATCTCTTCCAAGGGGCATTAAAACTATCTTGTTAAGCTACTGCGACATCCACCACTCTTCCAAGAGGCAGTAAAACCATCTTGTTACGCTGCTGCGACATCCACCACTCTTCCAAGGGGCGTTAAAAACGTCTTGTTATTCTACTGCGACCTCCACCACTCTTCCAAAAGGCATTAAAACTGTCTTGTTAAGCTACTGCGACCTCCACCACTCTTACAAGGGGCATTAAAACCGTCTTGTTAAGCTACAAAGACCTCCACCACTCTTCCAAGGGGCATTAAAACCGTCTTGTTAAGCTACTGTGACCTCCACGTCTCTTCCAAGGGGCATTAAAACCGTCTTGTTAAACCACTCTGAAAACCACGTTTCTTCCAAGGGGCATTAAAACCATTTTGTTAAGCTACTGTGACCTCCACGTCTTTTCCAAGGGGCATAAAAACCGTCTTGTTAAACCACTCTGACCTCCACGTCTCTTCCAAGGGGCATTAAAACCATCTTGTTAAGCAACTGCGACGTCCACCACTCTTCCCAGGGGCATTGATATTGTCTTTTTATAACACTGTGACCTCTACGTCACTTCCAAGGGGCATTAAAACCGTTTTGTTAAGATACTGCCACCTCCACCACTCTTCCAAGGGGCATTAAAAACATCTTGTTAAGCTACTGTGACCTCCACGTCTCTTCCAAGGGACATTAAAACCGTCTTTTTAAACCACTCTGAACTCCACGTCTCTTCCAATGGGCATTAAAAACGTATTGTTAAGCTACTGTGACCTCCACATCTCTTCCAAGGGGCATTAAAACTGTCTTGTTAAACCACTCTGTCCTCCACATCTCTTCCAAGGGGAATTAAAATCGTCTTGTTAAACCACTCTGAACACCACGTCTCTTCCAAGGGGCATTAAAACCATTTTGTTAAGCTACTGTGACCACGACCTCTTTTCCAAGGGGCATAAAAACCGTCTTGTTAAACCTCTCCGACCTCCACGTCTCTTCCAAGGGGCATTAAAACCATCTTGTTAAGCTACTGTGACCTCCACCACTCTTCCAAGGGGCATTAAAATCATCTTGTTAAGCTACTGCGACCTCCACCACTCTTCCAAGGGGTATTAACACCATCTTGTTAGACCACTGTGAACTCCACAGCTCTTCCAAGGGGCATTAAAACCATCTTGTTAAGCAACTACGACCTCCACCACTCTTCCCAGGGGCATTGATATTGTCTTTTTATTGCACTGGGACCTCCACGTGTCTTCCAAGGGGCATTAAAACCATCTTGTTAAGCTACTGCGACCTCCACCACTCTTCCAAGGGGCATTAAAACTGTCTTGTTAAGCTACTGTGACCTCACTGTCTCTTCCAAGGGGCATTAAAACCATCTTGTTAAGCTACTGTGACCTCCACCACTCTTCCAAGGGGCATTAAAACCATCTTGTTAAGCTACTGCGACCTCCACCACTCTTCCAAGGGGTATTAAGACCGTCTTGTTAGACCACTGTGAACTCCACAGCTCTTCTAAGGGGCATTAAAACCGTCTTGTTAAGCTACTGTGACCTCCACCACTCTTCCAAGCGGCATTAAAACCGTCTTGTTAAATAACTCTGTCCTGCACGTCTCTTCCAAGGGGCATTAAAACCGTCTTGTTAAGCTACTGCAACCTCCAACACGCTTCCAAGGGGCATTAAAACCATCTTGTTAAACCACTCTGAACTCCACGTCTCTTCCAAGGGGCATTTAAACCATATTGTTAAACTACTGTGACCTCCACATCTCTTCCAAGGGGCATTAAAACCGTCTTGTTAAACCACTCTGACCTCCATGACTCTTCCAAGGGGCATTAAAACCGTCTTGTTAAACCACTCTGACCTCCACGTCTCATCCAAGGGGCATTAAAAGCATCCTGTTAAGCTGCTGCGGCCTCCATCACTCTTCCAAGGGGCATTGATATAGTCTTTTTATTACACTGTGACCTCCACGACGCTTCCAAAGGGGATTAAAACCATCTTGCTAAACCACTCTGACCTCCACGTCTCTTCCAAGGGGCATTAAAACCATCTTGTTAAGCTACTGCAACCTCCACTACTCTTCAAGGGGCATTAAAACAGTCTTGTTAAGCTACAGCGACCTCCACCACTCTTCCAAGGGGCATTTATATTATCTTTTTCTTCCACTGTGACCTCCCCGTGGCTTCCAAGGGACATTAAAACTGTCTTGTTAAACCCCTCTGAACTCCACGTCTCTTCCAAGGGGCATTAAAACCGTCTTATTAAGCTACTGCGACCTCCACCACTCTAGAAAGGGGCATTAAAACTGCCTTGTTATGCTACTGTGACCTCCAAGTCTCTTCCAAGGGGCATTAAAACCGTCTTGTTAAGCTACTGCGACCTCAACCACTCTTCCAAGGGGCATTAAAACAGCCTTGTTAAGCTACTGCGACCTCCACCACTCTTCCAAGGGGCATTTATATTGCCTTTTTATTCCACTGTGACCTCCACGTGTCTTCCAAGGGGCAATAAAACCGTCTTGTTAAACCACTCTGAACTCCACGTCTCTTCCAAGGGGCATTAAAACCATCTTCTTAAGCAACTGCGACCTCCACCACTCTTCCCAGGGGCATTGATATTGTCTTTTTATTACACTGTGACCTCCACGTCTCTTCCAAGGGGCATTGATATTGTCTTTTTATTACACTGTGACCTCCACATCTCTTCCAAGGGGCATTAAAACTATCTTGTTAAGCTACTGCGACATCCACCACTCTTCCAAAAGGCAGTAAAACCATCTTGTTATGCTGCTGCGACATCCACCACTCTTCCAAGGGGCGTTAAAAACGTCTTGTTATTCTACTGCGACCTCCACCACTCTTCCAAAAGGCATTAAAACTGTCTTGTTAAGCTACTGCGACCTCCACCACTCTTACAAGGGGCATTAAAACCATCTTGTTAAGCTACAAAGACCTCCACCACTCTTCCAAGGGGCATTAAAACCGTCTTGTTAAACCACTCTGAACACCACGTTTCTTCCAAGGGGCATTAAAACCATTTTGTTAAGCTACTGTGACCTCCACGTCTTTTCCAAGGGGCATAAAAACCGTCTTGTTAAACCACTCTGACCTCCACGTCTCTTCCAAGAGGCATTAAAACCATCTTGTTAAGCAACTGCGACGTCCACCACTCTTCCCAGGGGCATTGATATTGTCTTTTTATAACACTGTGACCTCTACGTCACTTCCAAGGGGCATTAAAACCGTTTTGTTAAGATACTGCCACCTCCACCACTCTTCCAAGGGGCATTAAAAACATCTTGTTAAGCTACTGTGACCTCCACGTCTCTTCCAAGAGACATTAAAACCGGCTTTTTAAACCACTCTGAACTCCACGTCTCTTCCAATGGGCATTAAAAACGTATTGTTAAGCTACTGTGACCTCCACATCTCTTCCAAGGGGCATTAAAACTGTCTTGTTAAACCACTCTGTCCTCCACATCTCTTCCAAGGGGAATTAAAATCGTCTTGTTAAACCACTCTGAACAAAACGTCTCTTCCAAGGGGCATTAAAACCATTTTGTTAAGCTATTGTGACCACGACCTCTTTTCCAAGGGGCATAAAAACCGTCTTGTTAAACCACTCTGACCTCCACGTCTTTTCCAAGGGGCATTAAAACCATCTTGTTAAGCTACTGTGACCTCCACCACTCTTCCAAGGGGCATTAAAATCATCTTGTTAAGCTACTGCGACCTCCACCACTCTTCCAAGGGGTATTAACACCGTCTTGTTAGACCACTGTGAACTCCACAGCTCTTCCAAGGGGCATTAAAACCATCTTGTTAAGCAACTACGACCTCCACCACTCTTCCCAGGGGCATTTATATTGTCTTTTTATTACACTGGGACCTCCATGTGTCTTCCAAGGGGCATTAAAACCATCTTGTTAAGCTACTGCGACCTCCACCACTCTTCCAAGGGTCATTAAAACCGTCTTGTTAAGCTACTGTGACCTCACCGTCTCTTCCAAGGGGCATTAAAACCATCTTCTTAAGCTACTGCGACCTCCACCACTCTTCCAAGGGGTATTAAGACCGTCTTGTTAGACCACTGTGAACTCCACAGCTCTTCTAAGGGGCATTAAAACCGTCTTGTTAAGCTACTGTGACCTCCACCACTCTTCCAAGCGGCATTAAAACCGTCTTGTTAAATAACTCTGTCCTGCACGTCTCTTCCAAGGGGCATTAAAACCGTCTTGTTAAGCTACTGCAACCTCCAACACGCTTCCAAGGGGCATTAAAACCATCTTGTTAAACCACTCTGAACTCCACGTCTCTTCCAAGGGGCATTAAAACCATATTGTTAAGCTACTGTGACCTCCACATCTCTTCCAAGGGGCATTAAAACCGTCTTGTTAAACCACTCTGACCTCCATGACTCTTCCAAGGGGCATTAAAACCGTCTTGTTAAACCACTCTGACCTCCACGTTTCATCCAAGGGGCATTAAAAGCATCCTGTTAAGCTGCTGCGGCCTCCATCACTCTTCCAAGGGGCATTGATATAGTCTTTTTATTACACTGTGACCTCCACGACGCCTCCAAAGGGGATTAAAACCATCTTGCTAAACCACTCTGACCTCCACGTCTCTTCCAAGGGGCATTAAAACCATCTTGTTAAGCTACTGCAACCTCCACTACTCTTCAAGGGGCATTAAAACAGTCTTGTTAAGCTACAGCGACCTCCACCACTCTTCCAAGGGGCATTTATATTATCTTTTTCTTCCACTGTGACCTCCCCGTGGCTTCCAAGGGGCATTAAAACTGTCTTGTTAAACCCCGCTGAACTCCACGTCTCTTCCAAGGGGCATTAAAACCGTCTTATTAAGCTACTGCGACCTCCACCACTCTAGAAAGGGGCATTAAAACGGTCTTGTTAAGCTACTCTGACCTTCACGTCTCTTCCAAGGGGCATTAAATCCGTGTTGTTGAACAACTCTGAACTCCACATCTCTTTCAAGTGGCAATAAAACTGCCTTGTTATGCTACTGTGACCTCCACGTCTCTTCCAAGGGGCATTAAAACCGTCTTGTTAAGCTACTGCGACCTCAACCACTCTTCCAAGGGGCATTAAAACAGCCTTGTTAAGCTACTGCGACCTCCACCACTCTTCCAAGGGGCATTTATATTGCCTTTTTATTCCACTGTGACCTCCACGTGTCTTCCAAGGGGCAATAAAACCGTCTTGTTAAACCACTCTGAACTCCACGTCTCTTCCAAGAGGCATTAAAACCATCTTGTTAAGCAACTGCGACGTCCACCACTCTTCCCAGGGGCATTGATATTGTCTTTTTATAACACTGTGACCTCTACGTCACTTCCAAGGGGCATTAAAACCGTTTTGTTAAGATACTGCCACCTCCACCACTCTTCCAAGGGGCATTAAAAACATCTTGTTAAGCTACTGTGACCTCCACGTCTCTTCCAAGGGACATTAAAACCGGGTTTTTAAACCACTCTGAACTCCACGTCTCTTCCAATGGGCATTAAAAACGTATTGTTAAGCTACTGTGACCTCCACATCTCTTCCAAGGGGCATTAAAACTGTCTTGTTAAACCACTCTGTCCTCCACATCTCTTCCAAGGGGAATTAAAATCGTCTTGTTAAACCACTCTGAACAAAACGTCTCTTCCAAGGGGCATTAAAACCATTTTGTTAAGCTATTGTGACCACGACCTCTTTTCCAAGGGGCATAAAAACCGTCTTGTTAAACCACTCTGACCTCCACGTCTTTTCCAAGGGGCATTAAAACCATCTTGTTAAGCTACTGTGACCTCCACCACTCTTCCAAGGGGCATTAAAATCATCTTGTTAAGCTACTGCGACCTCCACCACTCTTCCAAGGAGTATTAACACCGTCTTGTTAGACCACTGTGAACTCCACAGCTCTTCCAAGGGGCATTAAAACCATCTTGTTAAGCAACCACGACCTCCACCACTCTTCCCAGGGGCATTGATATTGTCTTTTTATTACACTGGGACCTCCACGTGTCTTCCAAGGGGCATTAAAACCATCTTGTTAAGCTACTGCGACCTCCACCAATCTACCAAGGGGCATTAAAACCGTCTTGTTAAGCTACTGTGACCTCACCGTCTCTTCCAAGGGGCATTAAAACCATCTTGTTAAGCTACTGTGACCTCCACCACTCTTCCAAGGGGCATTAAAACCATCTTGTTAAGCTACTGCGACCTCCACCACTCTTCCAAGGGGTATTAAGACCGTCTTGTTAGACCACTGTGAACTCCACAGCTCTTCTAAGGGGCATTAAAACCGTCTTGTTAAGCTACTGTGACCTCCACCACTCTTCCAAGCGGCATTAAAACCGTCTTGTTAAATAACTCTGTCCTGCACGTCTCTTCCAAGGGGCATTAAAACCGTCTTGTTAAGCTACTGCAACCTCCAACACTCTTCCAAGGGGCATTAAAACCATCTTGTTAAACCACTCTGAACTCCACGTCTCTTCCAAGGGGCATTAAAACCATATTGTTAAGCTACTGTGACCTCCACATCTCTTCCAAGGGACATTAAAACCGTCTTGTTAAACCACTCTGACCTCCATGACTCTCCAAGGGGCATTAAAACCGTCTTGTTAAACCACTCTGACCTCCACGTCTCATCCAAGGGGCATTAAAAGCATCCTGTTAAGCTGCTGCGGCCTCCATCACTCTTCCAAGGGGCATTGATATAGTCTTTTTATTACACTGTGACCTCCACGACGCTTCCAAAGGGGATTAAAACCATCTTGCTAAACCACTCTGACCTCCACATCTCTTCCAAGGGGCATTAAAACCATCTTGTTAAGCTACTGCAACCTCCACTACTCTTCAAGGGGCATTAAAACAGTCTTGTTAAGCTACAGCGACCTCCACCACTCTTCCAAGGGGCATTTATATTATCTTTTTCTTCCATTTTGACCTCCCCGTGGCTTCCAAGGGGCATTACAACTGTCTTGTTAAACCCCTCTGAACTCCACGTCTCTTCCAAGGGGCATTAAAACCGTCTTATTAAGCTACTGCGACCTCCACCACTCTAGAAAGGGGCATTAAAACGGTCTTGTTAAGCTACTCTGACCTTCACGTCTCTTCCAAGGGGCATTAAAACCATCTTGTTAAGCTACTGTGACCTCCACATCTTTTCCAAGGGGCACTAAAACTGTCTTGTTAAGTCTCTGCGACCACCACAACTCTTCCAAGTAGCATTAAAACCATCTTGTTAAGCTACTGCGACCTCCACCACTCTTCCAAGGGGCATTAAAACCGTCTTGTTAACCTACTGTGACTTCCACATCTCTTCCAAGGGGCATTAAAACCGTCTTGTTAAGCTACTGCGACCTCCACGTCTCTTCCAAGGGGCATTAAAACCGTCTTGTTAAACCACTATGACCTCCATGTCTCTTCCAAGGGGCAATAAAACCATCTTGTTAAGCTACTGCTACCTTCACTACTCTTCCAAGGTGCATTAAAAATGTCTTGTTTAGTTACTGCGACCTCCACCACTTTTCCAAGGGGTATTATAACCGTCCTGTTAATCTACTGCGAACTCCACCACTCTTCCAAGGGGCATTGATATTGTCTTTTTATTACACTGTGACCTCAACGTCTCTTCCAAGGGGCTTTAAGACCGTCTTGTTAAGCTAATGCCACCTCCACCACTCTTCCAAGGGGCATTAAAACCGTCTTGTTAAGCTACTGTGACTTCCACATCTCTTCCAAGGGGCTTTAAAACCGTCATGTTAAGCTACTGCGACCTCCACCACTCTTCCAAGGGGCATTAAAACAGTTTTGTTAAGCTACTGCGACCTCCACCACTCTTCCAAGGGGCATTAAAAACGTCTTGTTAAGCTAATGCGACCTCCACCACTCTTCCAAGGGGCATTGATATTGTCTTTTTATTCCACTGTGACATCCACGTCTCTTCCAAGGGGCTTTAAGACCGTCTTGTTAAGCTACTGCGACCTCCACCACTCTTCCAAGGGGCATTAAAAACATCTTGTTAAGCTACTGTGACCTCCACATCTCTTCTAAGGTGCATTAAAACCGTCTTGTTAAGCTACTGCGACCTCCACCACTCTTCCAAGGGGCATTAAAAACGTCTTGTTAAGTTAATGCGACCTCCACCAATCTTCCAAGGGGCATTGATATTGTCTTTTTATTCCACTGTGACATCCACGTCTCTTCCAAGGGGCTTTAAAAGCATCTCGTGAAGCTACTGCGACCTCCACCACTCTTCCAAGGGGCATTAAATCCGTCTTGTTAAGCTACTGTGACCTCCATGTCCCTTCCAAGGGGCATTAAAACAGTCTTGTTAAGCTACTGTGACCTCCACGTCTCTTCTAAGGGGCATTAAAACCATCTTGTTAAGCTACTGCAACCTCCACTACTCTTCAAGGGGCATTAAAACAGTCTTGTTAAGCTACAGCGACCTCCACCACTCTTCCAAGGGGCATTTATATTATCTTTTTCTTTCACTGTGACCTCCCCGTGTCTTCCAAGGGGCATTAAAACCGTCTTGTTAAACCACTCTGAACTCCACGTCTCTTCCAAGAGGCATTAAAACCATCTTGTTAAGCTACTGCGACCTCCACCACTCTTCCAAGAGGCATTAAAACCATCTTGTTAAGCTGCTGCGACCTCCACCACTCTAGAAAGGGGCATTAAAACCGTCTTGTTAAGCTACTGCGACCTCCACCATTCTTCCAAGGGACATTATAACTGTCTTGTTAAACCACTCTGACCTTCACGTCTCTTCCAAGGGGCATTAAAACCATCTTGTTAAGCTACTGTGACCTCCACGTCTCTTCCAAGGGGCATTAAAACTGTCTTGTTAAGCTACTGCGACCACTACCACTCTTCCAAGGGGCATTAAAACCATCTTGTTAAGCTACTGCGACCTCCACCACTCTTCCAAGGGGCATTAAAACCGTCTTGTTAAGCTACTGTGACCTCCACCACTCTTCCAAGGGGTATTAAAAACGTCTTGTTAAGCTACTGCGACCTCCACCCATTTTTCAAGGGGCATTGATATTGTCTTTTTATTCCACTGTGACCTACACGTCTCTTCCAAGGGGCTTTAAAAGCATCTTGTTAAGCTACTGCGACCTCCATCACTCTTCCAAGGGGCATTAAATCCGTCTTGTTAAGCTACTGTGACCTCCACGTCTCTTCCAAGGGGCATTAAATCCGTCTTGTTAAACCACTCTGAACTCCACGTCTCTTCCAAGGGGCATTAAAACCGTCTTGTTAAGCTACTGTGACCTCCACGTCTCTTCCAATGGGCATTAAAACCGTCTTGTTAAGCTACTGTGACCTCCACGTCTCTTCCAAGGGGCATTAAATCCGTCTTGTTGAACAACTCTGAACTCCACATCTCTTCCAAGTGGCAATAAAACTGCCTTGTTATGCTACTGTGACCTCCACGTCTCTTCCAAGGGGCATTAAAACCGTCTTGTTAAGCTACTGCGACCTCAACCACTCTTCCAAGGGGCATTAAAACAGCCTTGTTAAGCTACTGCGACCTCCACCACTCTTCCAAGGGGCATTTATATTGTCTTTTTATTCCACTGTGACCTCCACGTGTCTTCCAAGGGGAAATAAAACCGTCTTGTTAAACCACTCTGAACTCCACATCTCTTCCAAGGGGCATTAAAACCATCTTCTTAAGCAACTGCGACCTCCACCACTCTTCCCAGGGGCATTGATATTGTCTTTTTATTACACTGTGACTTCCAAGTCTCTTCCAAGGGGCATTGATATTGTCTTTTTATTACACTGTGACCTCCACGTCTCTTCCAAGGGGCATTAAAACCATCTTGTTAAGCTACTGCGACCTCCACCACTCTTCCAAGAGGCAGTAAAACCATCTTGTTACGCTGCTGCGACATCCACCACTCTTCCAAGGGGCGTTAAAAACGTCTTGTTATTCTACTGCGACCTCCACCACTCTTCCAAAAGGCATTAAAACTGTCTTGTTAAGCTACTGCGACCTCCACCACTCTTACAAGGGGCATTAAAACCGTCTTGTTAAGCTACAAAGACCTCCACCACTCTTCCAAGGGGCATTAAAACCATCTTGTTAAGCTACTGTGACCTCCACGTCTCTTCCAAGGGGCATTAAAACCGTCTTGTTAAACCACTCTGAACACCACGTTTCTTCCAAGGGGCATTAAAACCATTTTGTTAAGCTACTGTGACCTCCACATCTTTTCCAAGGGGCATAAAAACCGTCTTGTTAAACCACTCTGACCTCCACGTCTCTTCCAAGGGGCATTAAAACCATCTTGTTAAGCAACTGCGACGTCCACCACTCTTCCCAGGGGCATTGATATTGTCTTTTTATAACACTGTGACCTCTACGTCACTTCCAAGGGGCATTAAAACCGTTTTGTTAAGATACTGCCACCTCTACCACTCTTCCAAGGGGCATTAAAAACATCTTGTTAACTACTGTGACCTCCACGTCTCTTCCAAGGGACATTAAAACCGTCTTTTTAAAAAACTCTGAACTCCACGTCTCTTCCAATGGGCATTAAAAACGTATTGTTAAGCTACTGTGACCTCCACATCTCTTCCAAGGGGCATTAAAACTGTCTTGTTAAACCACTCTGTCCTCCACATCTCTTCCAAGGGGAATTAAAATCGTCTTGTTAAACCACTCTGAACACCACGTCTCTTCAAAGGGGCATTAAAACCATTTTGTTAAGCTACTGTGACCACGACCTCTTTTCCAAGGGGCATAAAAACCGTCTTGTTAAGCAACTGCGACCTCCACCACTCTTCCCAGGGGCATTGATATTGTCTTTTTATTACACTGGGACCTCCACGTGTTTTCCAAGGGGGATTATAACCATCTTGTTAAGCTACTGCGACCTCCACCACTCTTCCAAGGGGCATTAAAACCATCTTGTTAAGCTACTGAGACCTCACCGTCTCTTCCAAGGGGCATTAAAACCATCTTGTTAAGCTACAGCGACCTCCACTACTCTTCCAAGGGGCATTAAAACCATCTTGTTAAGCTACTGCGACCTCCACCACTCTTCCAAGGGGTATTAAGACCGTCTTGTTAGACCACTGTGAACTCCACAGCTCTTCTAAGGGGCATTAAAACCGTCTTGTTAAGCTACTGTGACCTCCACCACTCTTCCAAGGGGCATTAAAACCGTCTTGTTAAATAACTCTGTCCTGCACGTCTCTTCCAAGGGGCATTAAAACCGTCTTGTTAAGCTACTGCGACCTCCACCACTCTTCCAAGGGGCATTAAAACCGTCTTGTTAACCTCCTGCGACCTCCACGACTCTTCCAAGGGGCATTAAAACCGTCTTGTTCAATAACACTGACCTCCACTTCTCTTCCAAGGGGCATTAAAACCGTCTTGTTAAGCTACTGCGACATCCACCACTCTTCCAAGGGGCAATAAAACCGTCTTGTTAATCTACTGCAACCTCCAGCACTCTTCCAAGGGGCATTAAAACCGCCTTGTTAAACCACTCTGAACTCCAGGTCTCTTTCAAGGGGCTTTAAAACCATATTGTTAAGCTATTGTGACCTCCACATCTCTTCCAAGGGGCATTAAAACTGTCTTGTTAAACCACTCTGACCTCCATGACTCTTCCAAGGGTCATTAAAACCGTCTTGTTAAACCACTCTGACCTCCACGTCTCATCCAAGGGGCATTAAAAGCATCCTGTTAAGCTGCTGCGGCCTCCACCACTCTTCCAAGGGGCATTGATATTGTCTTTTTGTTACACTGTGACCTCCACGTCGCTTCCAAAGAGTATTAAAATCATCTTGCTAAACCTCTCTGACCTCCACGTCTCTTCCAAGGGGCATTAAAACCATCTTGTTAAGCTACTGCGACCTTCACCAATCTTCCAAGGGGCATTACAACCGTCTTGTTAAGCCAGTGTGACCTCCACGTCTCTTCCAAGGGGCATTAAAACCGTCTTGTTAAACCACTTTGAACTCCGCGTCTCTTCCAAAGGGCATTAAAACCATCTTGTTAAGCTACTGTGACCTCCGCGTCTCTTCCAAGGGGCATTAAAACCGACTTGTTAAACCACTCTGACCTCCACGTCTCTTCCAAGGGGCAATAAAACCATCTTGTTAAGCTACTGCGACCTTCACCACTCTTCCAAGGTGCATTAAAACTGTCTTGTTAAGCTACTGCGACCTTCACCACTCTTCCAAGGTGCATTAAAACTGTCTTGTTAAGCTACTGCGACCTCCACCACTTTTCCAAGGGGCATTAAAACCGTCCTGTTAAGCTACTGCGAACTCCACCACTCTTCCAAGGGGCATTGATATTGTCTTTTTATTCCACTGTGACCTCAACGTCTCTTCCAAGGGGCTTTAAGACCTTATTGTTAAGCTACTGCGACCTCCACCACTCTTCCAAGGGGCATTAAAACCGTCTTTTTAAGCTACTATGATCTCCACATCTCTTCCAAGGGGCATTAAAACCGTCTTGCTAAGCTACTACGACCTCCACCACTCTTCCAAGGGGCATTAAAACCGTTTTGTTAAGCTACTGCGACCTCCACCACTCTTCCAAGGGGCATTAAAAAGGTCTTGTTCAGCTAATGCGACCTCCACCACTCTTCCAAAGGGCATTGATATTGTCTTTTTATTCCACTGTGACATCCACGTCTCTTCTAAGGGGCTTTAAGACCGACTTGTTAAGCTACTGCGACCTCCACCACTCTTCCAAGGGGCATTAAAACCGTCTTGTTAAGCTTCTGTGACCTCCACATCTCTTGCAAGGGGCATTAAAACCGTCTTGTTAAGCTACTGCGACCTCCACCACTCTTTCAAGGGGCATTAAAACCATCTTTTTAATCTACTGCGACCTCCACCAATCTTCCAAGGGGCATTACATACGTCTTGTTAAGCTAATGCGACCTCCATCACTCTTCCAAGGGGTATTGATATTGTCTTTTTATTCCACTGTGACCTCCACGTCCCTTCCAAGGGGCATTAAAACTATCTTGTTAAGCTACTGTGACCTCCACGTCTCTTCTAAGGGGCATTAAAACCGTCTTGTTAAGCTACTGCAAGCTCCAATACTCTTCAAGGGGCATTAAAACAGTCTTGTTAAGCTACTGCGACCTCCACCACTCTTCCAAGGGGCATTTATATTATCTTTTTCTTCCACTGTGACCTCCACGTGTCTTCCAAGGGGCATTAAAACCGTCTTGTTAAACCACTGTGAACTCCATGTCTCTTCCAAGGGGCATTAAAACCGTCTTGTTAAGCTACTGCGACCTCCACCACTCTTCCAAGAGGCATTAAAACCGTCTTGTTAAGCTGCTGCGACCTCCACCACTTTACAAAGGGGCATTAAAACCGTCTTGTTAAGCTACTGCGGCCTCCACCACTCTTCCAAGGGGCATTAAAACTGTCTTGTTAAACCACTCTGACCTCCACGTCTCTTCAAATGGGCATTAAAACCATCTTGTTAAGCTACTGTGACCTCCACGTCTCTTCCAAGGGGCATTAAAACTGTCTTGTTAAGCTACTGCGACCACCACCACTCTTCCAAGGGGCATTAAATCCATCTTGTTAAGCTACTGCGACCTCCACCACTCTTCCAAGGAGAATTAAAACCGTCTTGTTAAGTTACTGTGACCTCCACCACTCTTCCAAGGGGCATTAAAAACGTCTTGTTAAGCTACTGCGACCTCCATCACTCTTCCAAGGGGCATTGATATTGTCTTTTTATTCCACTGTGACCTACACGTCTCTTCCAAGGGGCTTTAAAAGCATCTTGTTAAGCTACTGCGACATCCACCTCTCTTCCATGGGGCATTAAATTCGTCTTGTTAAGCAACTGTGACCTCCACGTCTCTTCCAAGGGGCATTAAATCTGTCTTGCTAAACCACTCTGAACTCCACGTCTCTTCCAAGGGGCATTAAAACCGTCTTGTTAAGCGACTGTGAACTCCACGTCTCTTCCAATGGGCATTAAAACCTGTCTTGTTAAGCTACTGTGACCTCCACGTCTCTTCCAAGGGGCATTAAATCCGTCTTGTTGAACCACTCTGAACTCCACATCTCTTCCAAGTGGCAATAAAACCGCCTTGTTAAGCTACTGTTACCTCCTTGTCTATTCCAAAGGGCATTAAAACCGTCTTCTTAAGCTACCGTGACCTCCACCACTCTTCCAAGGGGCATTTATATTGTCTTTTTATTCCACTGTGACTTCCACGTGTCTTACAAGGGGCTTTAAAAGCGTCTTGTTAAATCACTCTGAACTCCACGTCTCTTCCAAGGGGCATTAAAACCATCTTGTTAAGCAAATGCGACCTCCACCACTGTTCCCAGGGGCATTGATATTGTCTTTTTATTACACTGTGACCTCCACGTCTCTTCCAAGGGGCATTAAAACCATCATGCTAAGCTACTGCGACCTACACCACTCTTCCAAGGGGCATTAAAACCATCTTGTTAAGCTACTGTGACCTCCACCACTCTACCAAGGGCATTAAAAGCATCTTGTTAAGCTACTGCGACCTCCACCACTCTTCCAATGGGCATTAAGACCGTCTTTTTAGACCACTGTGAACTCCACAGCTCTTCCAAGGGGCATTAAAACCGTCTTGTTAAGCTACTGTGACCTCCACCACTCTTCCAAGGGGCATTAAAACCGTATTGTTAAATAACTCTGATCTGCACGTCTCTTCCAAGGGGCATTAAAACCGTCTTGTTAAGCTACTGCGACCTCCACTACTCTTCCAAGGGGCATTAAAACCATCTTGTTAAGCTACTGCGACCTCCACCACTCTTCCATGGGGCATTAAAACCGTCTTGTTCAATATCTCTGACCTCCGCGTCTCTTCCAAGGGGCATTAAAACCGTCTTGTTAAGCTACTGCGACCTCCAACACTCTTCCAAGGGGCATTAAAACCGTCTTGTTAAACCACTCTGAACTCCACGTCTCTTCCAAGGGGCATTAAAACCGTATAGTTAAGCTACTGTGACCTCCACATCTCTTCCAAGGGGCATTAAAACCGTCTTGTTAAACCACTCTGAACTCCATGACTGTTCCAAGGGGCATTAAAACCGTCTTGTTAAACCACTCTGACCTCCATGTCTCATCCAAGGGGCATTAAAAGCATCCTGTTAAGCTGCTGCGGCCTCCACCACTCTTCCAAGGGGCATTGATATTGTCTTTTTATTACACTGTGACCTCCACGTCTCTTCCAAAAGGCATTAAGTCCGTCTTGTTAAACCACTCTGACCTCCACGTCTCTTCCAAGTGTCATTAAAACTATCTCGATAAGCTACTGCAACCTTCACCAATCTTCCAAGGGGCATTACAACCGTCTTGTTAAGGTCCTGTGACCTCCACATCGCTTCCAAGGGGCATTAAAACCGTCTTGTTAAACCACTCTGAACTCCACGTCTCTTCCAAGGGGCATTAAAACCATCTTGTTAAGCAACTGCGACCTCCACCACTCTTCCCAGGGGCATTGATATTGTCTTTTTATTCCACTGTGACCTCAACGTCTCTTCCAAGGGGCTTTAAGACCTTATTGTTAAGCTACTGCGACCTCCACCACTCTTCCAAGGGGCATTAAAACCATCTTTTTAAGCTACTATGATCTCCACATCTCTTCCAAGGGGCATTAAAACCGTCTTGCTAAGCTACTGCGACCTCCACCACTCTTCCAAGGGGCATTAAAACCGTCTTGTTAAGCTACTGCGACCTCCACCACTCTTCCAAGGGGCATTAAAAAGGTCTTGTTCAGCTAATGCGACCTCCACCACTCTTCCAAAGGGCATTGATATTGTCTTTTTATTCCACTGTGACATCCACGTCTCTTCTAAGGGGCTTTAAGACCGACTTGTTAAGCTACTGCGACCTCCACCACTCTTCCAAGGGGCATTAAAACCGTCTTGTTAAGCTTCTGTGACCTCCACATCTCTTGCAAGGGGCATTAAAACCGTCTTGTTAAGCTACTGCGACCTCCACCACTCTTTCAAGGGGCATTAAAACCATCTTGTTAATCTACTGCGACCTCCACCAATCTTCCAAGGGGCATTACATACGTCTTGTTAAGCTAATGCGACCTCCATCACTCTTCCAAGGGGTATTGATATTGTCTTTTTATTCCACTTTGACCTCCACGTCCCTTCCAAGGGGCATTAAAACTATCTTGTTAAGCTACTGTGACCTCCACGTCTCTTCTAAGGGGAATTAAAACCGTCTTGTTAAGCTACTGCAAGCTCCAATACTCTTCAAGGGGCATTAAAACAGTCTTGTTAAGCTACTGCGACCTCCACCACTCTTCCAAGGGGCATTTATATTATCTTTTTCTTCCACTGTGACCTCCACGTGTCTTCCAAGGGGCATTAAAACCGTCTTGTTAAACCACTGTGAACTCCATGTCTCTTCCAAGGGGCATTAAAACCGTCTTGTTAAGCTACTGCGACCTCCACCACTCTTCCAAGAGGCATTAAAACCGTCTTGTTAAGCTGCTGCGACCTCCACCACTTTACAAAGGGGCATTAAAACCGTCTTGTTAAGCTACTGCGACCTCCACCACTCTTCCAAGGGGCATTAAAACTGTCTTGTTAAACCACTCTGACCTCCACGTCTCTTCCAATGGGCATTAAAACCATCTTGTTAAGCTACTGTGACCTCCACGTCTCTTCCAAGGGGCATTAAAACTGTCTTGTTAAGCTACTGCGACCACCACCACTCTTCCAAGGGGCATTAAATCCATCTTGTTAAGCTACTGCGACCTCCACCACTCTTCCAAGGAGAATTAAAACCGTCTTGTTAAGTTACTGTGACCTCCACCACTCTTCCAAGGGGCATTAAAAACGTCTTGTTAAGCTACTGCGACCTCCATCACTCTTCCAAGGGGCATTGATATTGTCTTTTTATTCCACTGTGACCTACACGTCTCTTCCAAGGGGCTTTAAAAGCATCTTGTTAAGCTACTGCGACATCCACCTCTCTTCCATGGGGCATTAAATTCGTCTTGTTAAGCAACTGTGACCTCCACGTCTCTTCCAAGGGGCATTAAATCTGTCTTGCTAAACCACTCTGAACTCCACGTCTCTTCCAAGGGGCATTAAAACCGTCTTGTTAAGCGACTGTGAACTCCACGTCTCTTCCAATGGGCATTAAAACCTGTCTTGTTAAGCTACTGTGACCTCCACGTCTCTTCCAAGGGGCATTAAATCCGTCTTGTTGAACCACTCTGAACTCCACATCTCTTCCAAGTGGCAATAAAACCGCCTTGTTAAGCTACTGTTACCTCCTTGTCTATTCCAAAGGGCATTAAAACCGTCTTCTTAAGCTACCGTGACCTCCACCACTCTTCCAAGGGGCATTTATATTGTCTTTTTATTCCACTGTGACCTCCACGTGTCTTACAAGGGGCTTTAAAAGCGTCTTGTTAAATCACTCTGAACTCCACGTCTCTTCCAAGGGGCATTAAAACCATCTTGTTAAGCAAATGCGACCTCCACCACTGTTCCCAGGGGCATTGATATTGTCTTTTTATTACACTGTGACCTCCACGTCTCTTCCAAGGGGCATTAAAACCATCATGCTAAGCTACTGCGACCTACACCACTCTTCCAAGGGGCATTAAAACCATCTTGTTAAGCTACTGTGACCTCCACCACTCTACCAAGGGCATTAAAAGCATCTTGTTAAGCTACTGCGACCTCCACCACTCTTCCAATGGGCATTAAGACCGTCTTTTTAGACCACTGTGAACTCCACAGCTCTTCCAAGGGGCATTAAAACCGTCTTGTTAAGCTACTGTGACCTCCACCACTCTTCCAAAGGGCATTAAAACCGTATTGTTAAATAACTCTGATCTGCACGTCTCTTCCAAGGGGCATTAAAACCGTCTTGTTAAGCTACTGCGACCTCCACTACTCTTCCAAGGGGCATTAAAACCATCTTGTTAAGCTACTGCGACCTCCACCACTCTTCCATGGGGCATTAAAACCGTCTTGTTCAATATCTCTGACCTCCGCGTCTCTTCCAAGGGGCATTAAAACCGTCTTGTTAAGCTACTGCGACCTCCAACACTCTTCCAAGGGGCATTAAAACCGTCTTGTTAAACCACTCTGAACTCCACGTCTCTTCCAAGGGGCATTAAAACCGTATAGTTAAGCTACTGTGACCTCCACATCTCTTCCAAGGGGCATTAAAACCGTCTTGTTAAACCACTCTGAACTCCATGACTGTTCCAAGGGGCATTAAAACCGTCTTGTTAAACCACTCTGACCTCCATGTCTCATCCAAGGGGCATTAAAAGCATCTTGTTAAGCTGCTGCGGCCTCCACCACTCTTCCAAGGGGCATTGATATTGTCTTTTTATTACACTGTGACCTCCACGTCTCTTCCAAAAGGCATTAAGTCCGTCTTGTTAAACCACTCTGACCTCCACGTCTCTTCCAAGTGTCATTAAAACTATCTCGATAAGCTACTGCAACCTTCACCAATCTTCCAAGGGGCATTACAACCGTCTTGTTAAGGTCCTGTGACCTCCACATCGCTTCCAAGGGGCATTAAAACCGTCTTGTTAAACCACTCTAAACTCCACGTCTCTTCCAAGGGGCATTAAAACCATCTTGTTAAGCTACTGTGACCTCCACGTCTTTTCCAAGGGGCAATAACTCCGTCTTGTTGAACCACTCTGAACTCCACGTCTCTTCCAAGGGGCATTAAAATCATCTTGTTAAACTACTGTGACATCCACGTCTCTTCCAAGGAACATTAAAACCGTCTTGTTAAGCTACTCCGACCTCCACCACTCTTCCAAGGGGCATTAAAGCAGTCTTGTTAAGCTACTGCGACCTCCACCACTCTTCCAAGGGCATTGATATTGTCTTTTAATCCCACTGTGACCTCCAGGTCTATTCCAAGGGGCATTAAAACCGTCTTGTTTAACCACTCTGAACTCCACGTCTCATCCAGGGGGCATTAAAACCATCTTGTTGAGCTACTGCGACCTCCACCACTCTTCCAAGAGGCATTAAAACTGTCTTGTTAAGCTGCTGCGACCTCCACGATTCTTCCAAGGGGCATTAAAACCATCTTGTTAAGCTACTGCGACCTCCACCACTCTTCCAAGGGCTTTAAAAACGTCTTGTTAAGCTACTGCGACCTCCAACACTCTTCCAAGGGGCATTGATATTGTCTTTTTATTCCACTCTGACCTCCACGGCTCTTCCAAGGGGCTTTAAAAGAGTCTTTTCAAGCTACTGTGACCTCCACCACTCTTCCAAGGGGCATTGATATTGTCTTTTTATTCCACTGTGACCTCCACGTCTCTTCCAAGGGGCTTGAAAAGAGTCTTGTTAAGCTACTGCGACCTCCACCACTCTTCCAAGGGGCATTAAAACTGTCTTGTTAAGCTACTGTGACCTCCACGTCTCTTCCAAGGGGCATTAAATCCGTCTTGTTAAACCACTCTAAACTGCACATCTCTTCCAAGGGGCATTAAAAACCTTCTTGTTAAGCTGCTGTGACCTCCACGTCTCTTCCAAGGGGCATTAAAACCGTCTTGTTAAGCTACTGTGACCTCCACGTCTCTTCCAAGGGGCATTAAAACCATCTTGTTAAGCTACTGTGACCTCTACCACTCTTCCAATGGGCATTGATATTGTCTTTTTATTCCACTGTGACCTCCACCACTCTTCCAAGGGGCATTAAAACCGTCTTGTTAAGCTACTGTGACCTCCACCACTCTTCCAAGGGGCATTAAAACTGTCTTATTAAGCTACTGTGACCTCCACCACTCTTCCAAGGGGCATTAAAACCATCTTGTTAAACTACTGTGACCTCCACCACTCTTCCAAGGGGCATTGAAAGCGTCTTGTTAAACCACTCTGAACTCCACAGCTCTTCCAAGGGCATTGAAATGTTGTTTTTAATTAACTCTAACCTCCATGACTCTTCCAACGGGCATTGCATTTCCTCCTAATTTTAGTCAGCTTTTGATTTTCAATGCATAGGTGATCATTAAGGGAGACCCACTCCCCAATAATGGGTAGAAGGTTTTTGGTATGCTGTAATCCACGTCTGTTTCAAGGGGCATTGCAGTTCCTCATAATTTTTGGAAAGCCTTCCATTCACTGCTTAGGCCAACAGTGTACAAGAGACCCAGTTGCTATAAATGGAAAAAACGGTTTAGTTAAGGCACTCTGACCTCCATGTCACTTCCAAGGGGCATTGGAGTGCCTCGAAATTTTTGGTAGGCATTGCACTCACTGTTAGAGATGAGCGGTGTTCGACTCGAACTGTTCCCCAATCTCAAATTCGAGCTGTTTCGGGCAGTGTTTGAGCCGTTCGACGAACCCGAACGATTTGCAAAAAATCCAGCTGTTCGAGTTTATGTTCGATAACTGTTCGTTCACCAAAATCGTAACTGGATTTTTTCACAGTAATAATGTTAATCAATGTTAATAGACAGTTTCAATGTAGAGTGCGTGGGGGGAGGGGCAGGGGATGGATCTCTGCAGAAATAATGCCGATCTCCATTTTTTTTTCTTTCCCGCATTTACAGTGGGAAGGTGCAGTCTGTCAGCCTATCAGCAGAGAACACACGCAGCAAAGTGCTTTTTTTTCACACAAACAAGGGCATGTGTCATTGGCTGTGTACGTCACATTTCCTTGCCCTATAAGACCCAGCCATTTTGCCCATCGTCACCATTTTCTCACTGCTGCAGCTGAGTATTAGACGGCACCGCTGCTGCTGTGGGCGCTAACTGTTTCAATTGCAAGCAAATTTGCTCTTAAATAGACAGATAGGTTTAGGAAGTAGGGACTAGTTGTAATTGCAGCCCTTTTGAGGGCTAGGTTACAGCAGTTCCAAGCACTTTTTGCCAGGCAGGTCTGTGCCAGTGCTGTGCAAGTATTTTTCACAGCATTTGGCTAAATCTACCTAAGCCAATCCTTTTGGGCCTCTAGCAGTGTGTGTTAGTCAGTGGAGTAGCCCATCTGTACCAAGCTACACCACCTTTGTATTTAATAACAATATTTTACTGCATCAAGCCCAGTAAATATTTTTGGGCCTCTAGCAGTGTTTGTTACTCATTGTAGTTGCCCATCTGTACCAAGCTACACCACCTTTGTATTTAATAACATTTTTTTACTGCATCTAGCCCAGTAAATACTTTTGGGCCTGTAGCAGTGTCTGTTACTCATTGTAGTAGCCCATCTGTACCAAGCTACACCACCTTTGTATTTAATAACTATTTTTTACTGAATCTAGCCCAGTAAATACTTTTGGGCCTGTAGCAGTGTCTGTTACTCATTGTACTAGCCCATCTGTACCAAGCTACACCACCTTTGTATTTAATAACAATTTTTTACTGCACCTAGCCCAGTAAAACCTTTTGGGCATAGTAGCAGTGTCTGTTACTCATTGGAGTAGCCCATCTGTACCAAGCTACACCACCTTTGTATTTAATAACAATATTTCACTGCATCTAGCCCAGTAAATACTTTTGGGCCTGTAGCAGTTTCTGTTACTCATTGTAGGAGCCCATCTGTACCAAGCTACACCACCTTTGTATTTAATAACAATTTTTTACTGCATCTAGCCAAGTAAATACTTTTGGGCATAGTAGCAGTGTCTGTTACTCATTGTAGTAGCCCATCTGTATCAAGCTACACCACCTTTGTATTTAATAACAATTTTTTACTACATCTAGCCAAGTAATACCTTTTGGCATAGTAGCAGTGTCTGTTACTCATTGGAGTAGCCCATCTGTACCAAGCTACACGACCTTTGTATTTAATGACAATTTTTTATTACATCTAGCCCAGTAAATACTTTTGCGCCTGTAGCAGTGTCTGTTACTCATTGTAGTAGCCCATCTGTACCAAGCTACACCACCTTTGTATTTAATAACAATTTTTTACTGCATCTAGCTCAGTACATACTTTGGGGCCTGTAGCAGTGTCTGTTACTCATTGTAGTAGCCCATCTGTACCAAGCTACACCACCTTTGTATTTAATAACAATTTTTTACTGCATCTAGCCCAGAAAATACTTTTGGGCCTCTAGCAGTGTCTGTTACTCATTGTATAAGCCCATCTGTACCAAGCTACACCACCTTTGTATTTAATAACAATTTTTTACTGCACCTAGCCAAATAAAACCTTTTGGGCATAGTAGCAGTGTCTGTTACTCATTGGAGTAGCCCATCTGTACCAAGCTACACCACCTTTGTATTTAATAACAATTTTTTTACGGCATCTAGCCCAGTAAAACCTTTTGGGCATAGTAGTAGCAGTGTCTGTTACTCATTGTAGCAGCCCATCTGTACCAAGCTACACTACCTTTTGTATTAAATAACAATTTTTTACTGCATCTAGCCCAGTAAATACTTTTGTGCCTGTAGCCGTGTCTGTTACTCATTGTAGTAGCCCATCTGTACCAAGCTACACCACATTTGAATTTAATAACAATTTTTTACTGCATCTAGCCCAGTAAATACTTTGGGCCTGTAGCAGTGTCTTTTACTCACTGTAGTAGCCCATCTGTACCAAGCTACACCACCTTTGTACTTAATAACAATTTTTTACTGCACCTAGCCAAGTAAACCCTTTTGGGCATAGTTGCAGTGTGTGTTACTCATTGGAGTAGCCCATCTGTACCATGCTACACCACCTTTGTATTTAATAACAATTTTTTACTGCATCTAGCCAAATAATACCTTTTGGGCATAGTAGCAGTTTCTGTTACTCATTGGAGTAGCCCATCTGTACCAAGCTGCACCACCTTTGTATTTAATAACATTTTTTTACTGCATCTAGCCCAGTAAAACCTTTTGGGCATAGTAGCAGTGTCTGTTACTCATTGTAGTAGCCCTTCTGTACCAAGCTACACCACCTTTGTATTTAATAACAATTTTTTACTGCATCTAGCCCAGAAAATACTTTTGGGCCTCTAGCAGTGTCTGTTACTCATTGTATTAGCCCATCTGTGCCAAGCTACACCACCTTTGTATTTAATAACACTTTTTTACTGCACCTAGCCAAATAAAACCTTTTGGGCATAGTAGCAGTGTCTGTTACTCATTGGAGTAGCCCATCTGTACCAAGCTACACCACCTTTGTATTTAATAACAATTTTTTACGGCATCTAGCCCAGTAAAACCTTTTGGGCATAGTTGCAGTGTCTGTTACTCATTGTAGTAGCCCATCTGTACCAAGCTACACTACCTTTGTATTAAATAACATTTTTTTACTGCATCTAGCCCAGTAAATACTTTTGTGCCAGTAGCCGTGTCTGTTACTCATTGTAGTAGCCAATCTGTACCAAGCTACACCACCTTTGTATTTAATAACAATTTTTTACTGCATCTAGCCCAGTAAATACTTTGGGCCTGTAGCAGTGTCTGTTACTCATTGTAGTAGCCCATCTGTACCAAGCTACACCACTTTTGTACTTAATAACAATTTTTTACTGCACCTAGCCAAGTAAACCTTTTTGGGCATAGTTGCAGTGTCTGTTACTCATTGGAGTAGCCCATCTGTACCAAGCTACACCATCTTTGTATTTAATAACATTTTTTATAGCACCTAGCCAAGTAAAACCTTTTGGGCATAGTAGCAGTTTCTGTTACTCATTGGAGTAGCCCATCTGTACCAAGCTACACCACCTTTGTATTTAATAACAATTTTTTAACTGCATCTAGCCCAGTAAAACCTTTTGGGCATAGTAGCAGTGTCTGTTACTCATTGTAGTAGCCCATCTGTACCAAGCTACACCACCTTTGTATTTAATAACAATTTTTTACTGCATCTAGCCAAGTAAAACCTTTCGGGCATAGTAGCAGTGTCTGTTACTCATTGGAGTAGCCCATCTGTACCAAGCTACACCACCTTTGTATTTAATAACAATTTTTTACTGCATTTAGCCCAGTAAATACTTTTGGGCCTGTAGCAGTGTCTGTTACTCATTGTAGTAGCCTATCTGTACCAAGCTACACCACCTTTGCATTTAATAACAATTTTTTACTGAATCTAGCCCAGTAAATACTTTTGGGCATGTAGCAGTGTCTGTTACTCATTGTAGTAGCCCATCTGTACCAAGCTACACCACCTTTGTATTTAATAACAATTTTTTACTGCATCTAGCTCAGTACATACTTTGGGGCCTGTAGCAATGTCTGTTACTCATTGTAGTAGCCCATCTGTACCAAGCTACACCACCTTGGTATTTAATAACAATTTTTTACTGCATCTAGGCCAGAAAATACTTTTGGGCCTCTAGCAGTGTCTGTTACTCATTGTATTAGCCCATCTGTGCCAAGCTACACCACCTTTGTATTTAATAACACTTTTTTACTGCACCTAGCCAAATAAAACCTTTTGGGCATGGTAGCAGTGTCTGTTACTCATTGGAGTAGCCCATCTGTACCAAGCTACACCACCTTTGTATTTAATAACAATTTTTTACGGCATCTAGCCCAGTAAAACCTTTTGGGCATAGTAGCAGTGTCTGTTGCTCATTGTAGTAGCCCATCTGTACCAAGGTACACTACCTTTGTATTAAATAACAATTTTTTGCTGCATCTATCCCAGTAAATACTTTTGTGCCTGTAGCCGTGTCTGTTACTCATTGTAGTAGCCCATCTGTACCAAGCTACACCACCTTTGTATTTAATAACAATTTTTTACTGCATCTAGCCCAGTAAATACTTTGGGCCTGTAGCAGTGTCTGTTACTCATTGTAGTAGCCCATCTGTACCAAGCTACACCACCTTTGTACTTAATAACAATTTTTTACTGCACCTAGCCAAGTAAACCCTTTTGGGCATAGTTGCAGTGTCTGTTACTCATTGGAGTAGCCCATCTGTACTAAGCTACACCACCTTTGTATTTAATAACATTTTTTATAGCACCTAGCCAAGTAAAACCTTTTGGGCATAGTAGCAGTTTCTGTTACTCATTGGAGTAGCCCATCTGTACCAAGCTACACCACCTTTGTATTTAATAACAATTTTTACTGCATCTAGCCCAGTAAAACCTTTTGGGCATAGTAGCAGTGTCTGTTACTCATTGTAGTAGCCCTTCTGTACCAAGCTACACCACCTTTGTATTTAATAACAATTTTTTACTGCATCTAGCCCAGAAAATACTTTTGGGCCTCTAGCAGTGTCTGTTACTCATTGTATTAGCCCATCTGTGCCAAGCTACACCACCTTTGTATTTAATAACACTTTTTTACTGCACCTAGCCAAATAAAACCTTTTGGGCATAGTAGCAGTGTCTGTTACTCATTGGAGTAGCCCATCTGTACCAAGCTACACCACCTTTGTATTTAATAACAATTTTTTACGGCATCTAGCCCAGTAAAACCTTTTGGGCATAGTTGCAGTGTCTGTTACTCATTGTAGTAGCCCATCTGTACCAAGCTACACTACCTTTGTATTAAATAACAATTTTTTACTGCATCTAGCCCAGTAAATACTTTTGTGCCAGTAGTCGTGTCTGTTACTCATTGTAGTAGCCCATCTGTACCAAGCTACACCACCTTTGTATTTAATAACAATTTTTTACTGCATCTAGCCCAGTAAATACTTTGGGCCTGTAGCAGTGTCTGTTACTCATTGTAGTAGCCGATCTGTACCAAGCTACACCACTTTTGTACTTAATAACAATTTTTTACTGCACCTAGCCAAGTAAACCTTTTTGGGCATAGTTGCAGTGTCTGTTACTCATTGGAGTAGCCCATCTGTACCAAGCTACACCACCTTTGTATTTAATAACATTTTTTATATCACCTAGCCAAGTAAAACCTTTTGGGCATAGTAGCAGTTTCTGTTACTCATTGGAGTAGCCCATCTGTACCAAGCTACACCACCTTTGTATTTAATAACAATTTTTTACTGCATCTAGCCCAGTAAAACCTTTTGGGCATAGTAGCAGTGTCTGTTACTCATTGTAGTAGCCCATCTGTACCAAGATACACCACCTTTGTATTTAATAACAATTTTTTACTGCATCTAGCCAAGTAAAACCTTTCAGGCATAGTAGCAGTGTCTGTTACTCATTGGAGTAGCCCATCTGTACCAAGCTACACCACCTTTGTATTTAATAACAATTTTTTACTGCATTTAGCCCAGTAAATACTTTTGGGCCTGCAGCAGTGTCTGTTACTCATTGTAGTAGCCTATCTGTACCAAGCTACACCACCTTTGTATTTAATAACAATTTTTTACTGAATCTAGCCCAGTAAATACTTTTGGGCCTGTAGCAGTGTCTGTTACTCATTGTAGTAGCCCATCTGTACCAAGCTACACCACCTTTGTATTTAATAACAATTTTTTACTGCACCTACCAAGTAAAACCTTTCGGGCATAGTAGCAGTGTCTGTTACTCATTGGAGTAGCCCATCTGTACCAAGCTACACCACCTTTGTATTTAATAACAATTTTTTACTGCATTTAGCCCAGTAAATACTTTTGGGCCTGTAGCAGTGTCTGTTACTCATTGTAGTAGCCTATCTGTACCAAGCTACACCACCTCTGTATTTAATAACAATTTTTTACTGAATCTAGCCCAGTAAATACTTTTGGGCCTGTAGCAGTGTCTGTTACTCATTGTAGTAGCCCATCTGTACCAAGCTACACCACCTTTGTATTTAATAACAATTTTTTACTGCATCTAGCCAAGTAAAACCTTTTGGGCCTGTAGCAGTGTCTGTTACTCATTGGAGTAGCCCATCTGTACGGATATGCAGCGATACTAAATAACCAATTTTCCACAAGCTTATGGCCTCCGCATTGGGCAGAACAAGTGCTGACAAAAAAACAGACACTCCTGGAACTGTTCCCAATAGTGGTAGCAATAGAAATATGGCGCGCGCGCCTGGCTAACAAAAATATACGCTTCATAACAAAAAACACCAGCCTAGCGCACTGCATTAATAAGATGGCATGATCGTCTCTCCCAGTGCTAGGCCTACTACGCCGGCTAGCATTCCTGTGCCTAAAACACAATGTATGGGTCCGTGCTAGCCACGATGCTGAGGGGTCTAACGCTTTATCACAATTCAATTGGCAGATTTTCCCAGAGCTCCTCCCCAACGCCCACCCATCGGGCAACAGTTGCCCATCCTCCCTATGGGATCTAGTGGCGAATAGTTGATGCCATTAATCAGAGCGTCAGTTGCCCCGTCGACGTGGCAAGCATACGGTAAGGCATGGGAAGAGTGGACATGACTAGTAGCAGTAGCGAGTTGTCCAATGTGAACAAGCCAGATTACAAGTCACAATAGAATTTCTCCATCAGCTAATGATGAGGGGCATATCAGGGGGGTCAGCGCAGCGGTGTCTGACCGGAGTAGCATTTCACTTCCAACTACTGAATTGGGGAGATGTGACAAAGAGATTCATCATCAGACAATCCATAAAAGGGTAGAAAAGGGGTCAGCCAAGTCAGGAGTGTAGACGTCCCGTCCCGTGTCACTAAAACTGATTTCTCACATCATATCCCTAACACCATTAACATGACACTCACAATTTGAAGCAACACTACTGTCTACTGCATTTGCGATCGCCTTCTTCGGGGCGCTATGCATAAGCGAATTAGTCCCTCAATCCAAAATTACCACCAGTGGAGGCTTATTACACCACGACGTAGTCACAGCCAATAATGCAATACGTCTAAGCATACGCAAATCGAAAACGGTTCCAGCGGGCAGGGGCACTTGGGTACTTCTACAACCCACAAACGGTACACTGAGTCGGGTAACAATAGTAGAAACACATTGATGGAACGCCATTATCAAGATACCAGTTCCAAGCTATATTTAATAAATGCCTAACATCGGCAGGGAACCACCCCAAAGATTACGGGACACACTCATTCCGCATAGGCGCAGCCACGGAAGCAGCAAGAGCAGGACTGTCAGAAACGGAAGTTCAGAAGATAGGGAGAAGGCGATCCACGTGTTTGTCGAGATACATAAGACCAGACTTGTTATCCTAACGTGGTTTGTTTCTTTTACAGGTGACGCTAAGCCAACAGTGTGCATGATAGGCCACTCGTATATATATTGGGCAGAAAAAGGGCGAAAGGAGGGAGGAAATTAGAGTTTCATAACACATATTTCAACTGGAGAGGTATTAGAGGCCTGCAAAGGACACAGGTACTAATGGAGGTAATCAAGGTAGGGAGAGAGGCAAGAGGTCCGGTTATCTTAGTTATACAGGCCGGGGGAAACGACCTAGGTCATCACAAGGGAGCATAACTAATGGCAATAATGAAACTAGACACTGAGCGCTTCAGAGAAATTTTCACAAAACTAACTATAGTATGGTCAGAGATTGTGCCGATAGCGGATAGCGGTATGGCAAGGTGCGCGAGACATCATGGCCATCGAACGGACAAGGCGGGTAATAAATATTCGGATGGCAAAATTTAGAAGAGACAGAGGCGGTGTAGTGATACGACACCGACAACTGGAAGGAGATAAAGCAGGCCTCATACGGCCCGACGGTGTTCACTTAATTGATATTGGACTGGACATATTCCTGTCAGGACTCCAGGACGGAGTGGAACAAGCGTTAAGAGTGATGGATGGGGATCAGAGTCCTGCATACGAGTATGCAGGATCCTCCATGGCCTGGAAAAAGAAAGGACATGGTGGAGAGTTACACTTGTTGGCCAACTTGCTGGTGTGGAGACACAGGGCATGCTGCAACAAGCTGAATTATTTTAGAAATAAAATGCCTTTCTAATGGAATGCGTATAAAGAGTTAATAAAGCTGTCACCGATCTTCACATATCCAGTTGTAAGAGTTACATTATTGTATTGTCAAGGAAAGGGGGGCGGTAGGGGGGCTGAGCGTCTGGGTTTGGTTGGGGGTCCCCACAGTCTGCCTAGGCTAGATGCATTCAAAAATTCTTATTAGATACACAGGCGATGCAGCTTGCTTCGCAGCTGGGCTACTACGCCCAAAGTATTGCCTAGGCTAAATGCAGTTAAAAATTCTTATTAGATACACAGGCGGTGCAGCTTACTTCACAGCTGGGCTACTACGCCCAAAGTATTGCCTAGGCTAGGTGCAGTTAAAAATTCTTATTAGATACACAGGCGGTGTAGCTTGCTTCAGAGCTGGGCTACTACGCTGACTAGCAGACACTGAAGCTTTGAAGCAGACCTCTGAGTAAACAGCTCTTCAGACTCAACCATCTGTGTTACCCCAAGCCATAGTGTATGTAGTTTCTTACGGTTAAAAGGGGGGGGAGCGTCCCAACCCACCTGGAATTGACGATGCCAACGTCACGTAAAACACAGCAAGGGGACTCCAAAAAGAGCCTCCATTTTTTCCAAAAATTGTGGCACAGACACCACTTAAGTGGCATCAATTGCCCAAGAGTTGCTTAAAACGGTTGGTGATTTGATTTTACCAAATCCTCAAGCTTTTAGTCTCCCCAGGATGACACAGGGGTAGAAAAGTCCTTGCCGATCCATGATTTGTTCATCTTTATGAACGTGAGTCTGTCTACATTCTCAGTGGACAGCCGCGTGCGCTTATCTGTCAGCACACCACCAGCAGCGCTGAACACACGTTCAGAGAGAACGCTGGCTGCAGGGCATGACAAGATCTCCAAGGCGTGAGTGGCAAGCTCTGGCCATTTTTCCTTGGAAGCCCAAAATGAGCAAGGGTCCAGTGACACAGTCATGGCTTCGATGTTCACTTGGAAATACTCCTGTACCATCCTCTCTAGGCATTGACTATGTGTCAGACTTCTTGTCTCCTGTGGCCTTGCAAAGGATGGTCTAAAAAAGTGGTGAAACGATTCCACAAAATTGCTGTTACTTGCAGATACTGTGTTACTGTTACGGTTTGAGTGATGAATACTCGACAGTCCCACGGTTGGCAAGTTAGAACTGTGAGATTTACTATGTGCACCACTGGTGTTTTGTGGAAAAGCACATGTAAGATTCTGCAACAGCCTCTGCTGATATTCCTGCATGTGTGAATCCCTTTCTATGGCAGGATTTATTTCGGCAAATTTACTTTTGTACCGGGGATCTAAGAGTGTGGCAACCCAGTAGTCGGGATTACTTTGAATTCTGACAATCCGAGGGTCATGTTGCAGGTATTGCAGCAAGAAGACACTCATGTGTCTTGCGCATCCAGGAGGACCAAGTCCTTGTTGTGTTGGTAGCGAGGTAAGAATCATGCTTCCTTCCTCTGCCCTCTCCCCCCAACCTCGCACAACAGAAATGTCATCAAGGTCTCCCTCATCTGATGAGTCTTCCATGCCCATCGCCAGTTCGTCCTCCACTTCTTCCTCGGCTCCTGCACCTTCCTCAACAGTTTGGCTGCTACCATGCGCCCTGGTTAATCCCTCTCCCCCACCCTCCCATGCCTGCCACCTTGGTGCTGCCGACCGTCTGGACTTTGGAGATGTTATCCCTTCCGCATACGACTCCTCCTCTACTTCCTCCACCTCCTCTTGTCCCACCACCTGACTCCGAATTCTGCTTAACGTGTGCTCCAGCATGTAAATCACCAGAATAGTCATGCTGATAATGGCATTGTCAGCACTAAACATCTTCGTCGCCATTTCAAAACTGTGCAGAAGGGTGCATAGGTCCCTGATCTGAGAACACTCCTGCAGCGTGATTTGCCCCACCTCTGGATCTCGTTGGCCCAGGCTATACGTCAGAACGTATTGCACCAGGGCTTGTCGGTGCTGCCACAGTCGCTGCAACATGTGCAGAGTTGAATTCCACCGTGTCGGCACATCGCATTTCAGTCGGTGAACTGGCAGGCCCAACGACTTCTGTAGAGATGTAAGTCATTGAGCTGCAGGATGCGAACGGCGGAAGTGAGCACACAGCGACCATGCCCTCTGCAGAAGGCCATCTAGTCCAGGATAGTGGGCTAAAAAATGCTGGACAACGAGGTTCAACACGTGAGCCATACAAGGCAAGTGTGTGACATTGCCCCGGCGAAGGGCCGCACCCAGGTTTGCAGCATTGTCGCACACGGCCTTCCCTGGTTGCAGGTCCAGTGGAGACAACCATTCATGAAACTGGGTCTCCAGAGCTGTCCACAACTCCTCAGCTGTGTGACTCACATTTCCCAGACATTTCAAAGTAAAAACTGCCTGATGCCATTGAGCCCTGCTGCCAGCATAGTAAGGAGGTATGCAGGATTCCTTCTGCGCAGTTAGAAAGCGGGTGGCATTTCCAGACAGGCTTTGGGTACAGGTGGAGGACCGAGAGGAGGTTGAGGAGGCAGAAGCAGTGGAGGAACTTCTAGATAAAGAGGATTGACGCACAACTCGTGGGGACGGCAAGACTTGGACAGTAGCCCCTTGTCCTGCTCTCACCATAGTTACCCAGTGCCCCGTCAGCGACATGTAACGCCCCTGTCCATGCCTACTCGTCCAAGTGTCTGTGGTGAAATGCACCCTGTCACACACAGAGTTTCTCAAAGATGCGGCAATGTGTGTGCGACATGCTGGTGTAGCGCAGGCACACCTTTCTTTGAGAAGTAGTGCCGACTGGGCATCTGGTACTGGGGCACTGCGACGGACATAAGGTCTCGAAAATCCTCTGTGTCCAACAGGCAGAAAGGCAGCATTTCTGTAGCCAACAGCTTGCAGATGGTGAAATTCAACCTCTTAGCTTTGTCATGGCTAGGAGGAAATGGTCTTTTACTTGTCCACATCTGAGGGACCGAGGGCTGGCTGTTGTGCTTAGACGGGGTTGAGTAGGGTGTCCCCGGCAAACTGCCGGTCTGTGAGGAAGATGCAGGCGGAAAAGTTAGGTTGCCTTGATCCAAAGGTGGTGCTCTCGATGTCGGAGAGCGCTCAACACCAGCTGGTGTTTCCACTTCCAAATGAAATGATGACAAGCCAATCACACTGGCTGTTGCGGGAAAAGAGGTGGCAGGTCTGCGTCCAAAAACATGTGTGACTGCTGTCCTCCCCAGTCACAGAGGATGAAGAGGCCGTGGATGCACATGATGGGGCAGACGGTGGTTGGCCCGGCCCGCTAGGCCGCATTGTAGCACAGTGAGCTTCCCACTGCAACTTATGCTTCATATCCATGTGACGGTCCATGCATGAAGTACTCAAACTATGGATTTTTTGGCCTCTACTTAGCTTTTGGTGACAAAATATTACAGATAACACGAGTTGGGTCATCCTTATCAATCTGAAAAAAAGCCCAGGCTGTGCAAGCCTTAGAGCCCATGCGACCTGAAGAGGCCACCACGACTTGTGGTCAGAGGCAGAGTTGTGTTTGAGGGTGCAGTTGTTGACGTGCTTCCAGTACTCCGTCTCTGTCCAGGAAGGCGCAACCTAACCTCGTCATCAATAGCATCCTCCTCCACCTCCTCTGCTGACCTCATCGACTGGCTGACTGTGGGTTGACAGTAAGTGGGATCTCCAACCTCGTCATCATCACCCTGTGTGTTCTCACACCCGTCGTCCTCAGAGCCATCCTCTTCCTGCCCTGACTGAAAAGTCAAGTTGTCGCTCCAATCAGGTATTTGAGTCTCATCATCGTCTTCATCATTGTCTCCACCAACAGGAGTTACAGTTTGGCAACGAGGGTCTACATTATGCTCAGAACCTTCTTCATCTGGTCCTGGATCCGACTCATAAAGATTCTGGGCATCAGTGCAGATCATTTCTTCGTCTGGATTAACAGAAGCTCTGGAGCAGACCTCCGTTTCCCAGGCTATAGTATGAGTAAACTGCTCTGCAGACTCAACCATCTGTGTTACCCCATACTCAGATGGGCAGCTGGAGACTTGGGAGCTGTGAGGAAGCAAGTGTGATTGGGTTGACACCTCTGAGGACTGGAGTATTTGTGATGTTGAAGTTGAGGTGGAGGAGAGCCCACTTGAAGGAGCACTTGATATCCGTTGAAGCACCTGCTGTTTTTGTGCCTCATTTGGAATTTGTAGCGATGGGCGTGTCCGTTAGAAAGGGATCGTATCACATTGTCCACGAAAAGAAGTAGACATCTTAGTTTGGCTGAAGATGGTCTTTCTTCTGCAGATGTTACTCCCCCCCACCGCGAGGGTTCTCGACCCACCAGCGGACAGGCACCAGTATTGGGAGAGGGGGGCTGGCCGTCAGGGTCCACCGCGGCTCTGGCACAAACCCGGCGACACGGAAGTCGCACGGGCAGGAACGGACTGGCCGTGTCGGCTTCACACTCCAGCATAGTCCCTCTGCCCACTCGCGCCCGTAACCTCAAAAGGATGCGCAAGCGGCTTTTCTTCCCAGGGCTGTTCCCTGCCCAGCAGGAACGTGGGGGAGCTCGGGTCGGCCTTCCACTGTACTCCGTTTCCTCCCTCGCGCTCTTTACTTCTTCCGTTCTCCATTTAACCCCTCGGCTCTGTGGTGTCCGCTCTCCCTCCAGCTCTCTCCTTCTCACAGGTGGACTAAAGCGTGTTATCACACTGTGGCGAATCTTTTGGGCCCAGGCATAAGAAGTTGTCGAGGTAATGGATAATATGTGCCCCCTTAGAAACGTCCATTACAACCCATTCGAGGAAGCAACTAAACGCCTCAATTAGTGAGCTGTTAGAACCTTGCTCTTAGGTTTTTTCCTTTGCTGGTCACATGACCTTGTTGGCCTATTTAATCCTGCTCCGCCCTTCTGGCTTTGCTGGACTTCATTGTATAACTACTTTCTAGCTAGCCTGTGCTCTGTATCTAACTCTGTTAGTTTGCTTGGTCTACGGACCTCTATGTTCTATATATTTTGTTTGTTCGTCTGTCTGCTACTATTTCTGTTAGGAGGTGTCCCATTTTCCTCCCAGTCCTTAGTTCTTGTAGGGATTCCTTCCCCACATCTATAGGTCTCCGTACAGACTAGCTTAGGACTTTAGCAGGTCTGATCGCAGGATCAGGTTCCCTGTTACATCGTAGGGATTCAGCTGAGTTCTATCGTAGGGACAGATCTCCTCTCTTTCCTTAGCTCTGGTAGCAGAACATAACAGTAAGTCCAGCCGTATAGCTAATTGCATAGCCTGTTGCAAATCTTCAGGTGTAGGATAAGCAATTAGCAGGTCTTTAACCCTTTCATTGAGCCCAGCAAGAAATAGACTTTTCAGAGCAGAATCGTTCCACCCTGTTTGAGTAGACCATCGACGGAAATGAGTACAATATTTTTCCACATTACCTGATCCCTGTTTCAAATGTCTCAACTCAGTCTCAGCTGATGCGACACGGTCAGGATCATCATATAATAGTCCCAAAGCAGAAAAAAAACTATCCACTGATCTGAAGCATGTATCACTAGGTTGCAAAGAAAAGGCCCACTCCTGAGGCTCTTTGCGCAAAAGTGACATTATGAACCCTATGCGCTCGGATTCCTTCTAAGAAATTGGGTCCCAAGTTTGTAGGGCCCTTTAAGGTGCTTCAGGTTGTCAACCAATCTGCTGTTAGGTTGGAGGTTCCTACCTCCTGGAGAATTAATCCGGTATTTCATGTCTCTCTGTTAAAAAAAGCTGTTGTGTCGGATGGTGACGCCTCTGCCTCTGTTCCTCCGGTGGTGGAGGATGGGGAATATGAAATTTCTCGCATCCTTAACTCTAGACGGTATAGAGGTAGTTTGCAGTATCTTGTGGCCTGGAAAGGTTTCGGACCCGAGGATAACTCTTGGGTGAGGTCAGATGATGTTTCCGCGTCCAGACTTATCAGAGCGTTTCACAGGAGATTTCCTGATAAGCCTGGTCCTAGGGGATCCGGAGGATCCTCTTAGAAGGGGGGGTACTGTTAGAACCTTGCTCTTAGGTTTTTTCCTTTGCTGGTCACATGACCTTGTTGGCCTATTTAATCCTGCTCCGCCCTTCTGGCTTTGCTGGACTTCATTGTATAACTACTTTCTAGCTAGCCTGTGCTCTGTATCTAACTCTGTTAGTTTGCTTGGTCTACGGACCTCTATGTTCTATATATTTTGTTTGTTCGTCTGTCTGCTACTATTTCTGTTAGGAGGTGTCCCATTTTCCTCCCAGTCCTTAGTACTTGTAGGGATTCCTTCCCCACATCTATAGGTCTCCGTACAGACTAGCTTAGGACTTTAGCAGGTCTGATCGCAGGATCAGGTCCCCTGTTACATCGTAGGGATTCAGCTGAGTTCTATCGTAGGGACAGATCTCCTCTCTTTCCTTAGCTCTGGTAGCAGAACATAACATGAGCAGGATCTGGACCACCCCATGGGCAAACAGCGATCTATATAGTATGCTCCTTCCCAGAAGCAGCCCAATAGGTGGACACTATTCGGAGGCACAGGTAGTAAGTAACCGGAACGCCGCCTCAATGTCTGTTTTGGCCATTAGGGTGACCCTTCCCAACTTCTTGATCTGCCTGATTGCCTTGTCAAAGGATGTACAGTATATACTACTATACTTGGTTCCCCGTCGATGTTGTCGTTTACTGACCTGCCCCTTGGATATGACAAATAGTGGATTAGTCCGAATGTATTGGGTTCCATTTTTGGCACAACTCAGAAAGGGGATACCAATACGTCTTGTAAGGAAAGTGTTCTGAATGGAACAGCCATTCTACCTAAAGATATTTCTTTTTTTAATTTTCTTCTCACGACGTCTGGGTGTTGGTAGGCTGATTTTAGATTTTTACTCCAGCCTTTCTTGATTTTAGAAGGGCATGACATGCCTATATCTGTGTCTCCCCCTCCTTTTACTCCTCCACCTCTTTTCTTTTCGCATGACTATATGTACTTGTCACTTTTTCATGTGTTAGTTGTGTCTTCTGAGCAGTTTGTCAGCTTTTGGACACCTTTGAAGGTGTTTTCTATGTGTTTCTATGTGTTTTTGTTTGCCTGCCATTGGTTTTAATGGTGCTCGACGGTGTTCGACTGTCACGCTGTCTCTGTATACTGGAGGTAGGTGGCCTAAGCTGACCCTAAGCTGGGGCCCTGACTAATCCCTCAACCTGGAGGTACTGTTAAAGGTACAGAGGTCCAGGCCGCCAGCGTAACCCCTACCTCCTGAGGATCCCTGCACCTAAGTAATCTAGTCCTGAGAAGGACCCCGATCACAACAAAAGAGGACTAGTAATAATATGCCCACACACAGTACTTAGACGAATGAGACAGTACAAGGGAAAAACCAAAACCACCTTGAATACAAAAACTACACAACTACAACAGAGGGAACACCAACGGGAAAGGAGATAAATGATAAAGCGAGGAAGGGAAAAAACACTCCAAATACACTTATCTCAGAAACTCCAAATACCACGATCCGCTCTGTAAGTTTGAATGAAATGCTTTCACCGACACTTCCCAAACAGACCAGCAGGCATTTAAAGGAGTCTCACTACAGCAACATTGATTGCAGCTGGGCGAGGCTGGACCTCGTCTAGCACAGAGAGAGAGAGAATTAACTCCCTCACTGCCGAAAACACAAAGCACCAAAAAGTCAGCTGCGAGAAGTCAGGCTGTGTAATCGTGACGATCTTCGTGGCGACACACCCGTGACAGTACCCCCCCTTCTACGAGGGGCCTCCGGACCCTCAGGGCCAGGTTTATCCGGGTGAGTCGTGTGGAAGGCCCGAACTAATCGGTCTGCATTAATATCCGACGCAGGAACCCACATCCTCTCCTCAGGACCATACCCTTTCCAATGAACCAGGTACTGAAGGGACCGGCGATTAAAACGTGAATCGATGACCCTTGATACCTGGAACTCCAAGTTACCATTGACCACCACTGGAGGGGGAGGTAAAGGTGATGGTACCACCGGCGCCACATACCTCTTAAGCAACGATCTGTGGAACCCGTTGTGAATTTTAAACGTAGGGGGGAGGTCAAGACGGAATGCCACCGGATTAATAATAGAACTGATTCTGTACGGCCCGATGAACCTGGGACCCAGTTTCCAGGAGGGAACCTTAAGTTTAATATTCCTGGTAGACAACCATACCCGATCGTTCACACTTAGGTCCGGACCAGACACTCTCCTCCTATCAGCCATACGTTTGTATCGGTTCCCCATAGTATTCAGATTCTTCAGCACCCCTCTCCATACTGAAGCGAGTGATGAGGAAAATCGTTCCTCCTCAGGAACCCCCAAAGAGCCCCCCCTACTGAAAGTACAAAACTGGGGGTGAAAACCATATGCCCCAAAAAACGGGGACTTACCAGTGGACTCGCTCCGCCTATTATTAAGAGCAAACTCTGCCAGAGGTAAGAAAGAAGCCCAGTCCTCCTGGTTCTCTGACACAAAACACCGGAGATATGTCTCCAAGCTCTGGTTCATACGTTCCGTCTGACCATTGGTCTGAGGGTGAAAAGCCGATGAGAATGACAAATGCATCCCCCGCCGTGCACAAAACGCCTTCCAGAACTTGGACACAAACTGAGACCCCCGATCAGACACCACATCGGAGGGTACCCCGTGAAGCCTCATAATCTCCCCAATGAACACCTGCGCAAGAGTTTTAGCATTAGGGAGAGCCGGAAGAGCGATAAAATGTGCCATCTTGCTGAACCTGTCCACTACAACGAGTATGACCGTTTTACCCGAAGACGGAGGGAGGTCCGTAATAAAGTCCATAGACAGATGAGTCCAAGGACGCTCCGGGATCTTCAAAGGTAAGAGGGCCCCAGACGGACGGGTATGTGGGGTCTTAGAGCGCGCACAAACCCCACAGGACGCGACAAAAGTTACCACCTCCTTATGTAAGTTAGGCCACCAAAACCGATGCGAGAGGAGATCCACAGTTGCTTTACTCCCCGGGTGTCCTGCCAAAACTGAGTTATGGTGTGCCTCGATCACCTTTTGTCGCAACTGATCTGGAACAAACAGTCTCCCCGGAGGTCCAACAGGGGCGTCCCCCTGAGCCTCCAATGCCTCCTCCTCCAGCTCAGAGCATACTGCCGAAACCACCACCCCCTCCTGAAGGATAGGAATCGGGTTGTCCGTATTCCCGGCCCCAGGGAAACTACGAGATAAGGCATCCGCCTTTACATTTTTTGACCCAGGACGATATGTAACGACAAAATTAAACCTGGTAAAAAACAATGACCACCTAGCTTGTCTGAGATTCAGACGTTTCGCGGACTCCAGATATAGCAGGTTCTTGTGATCGGTGATGACGGTGACCGGATGGACTGCCCCCTCCAAAAAATGGCGCCACTCCTCAAAAGCTAACTTAATGGCCAAGAGTTCCCTATTGCCGACATCGTAATTCCTCTCAGCGGACGACAATTTTTTAGAGAAAAAGGCGCACGGATGCCACTTACCAGGGGACGAACCCTGTGACAATACTGCTCCCACCCCTACCTCGGAAGCGTCTACCTCTACAATGAATGGCTGTGACGCATCAGGTTGAATGAGTATGGGTGCCGAGGCAAAACATTTTTTCAAGGAGGAGAATGCTTGACAAGCCTTGTCAGACCACCTAGAAAAATCCGTCCCCTTTTTAGTCATGTCTGTGAGAGGCTTAACCATGGACGAGAAATTACGAATGAACTTCCGGTAATAATTAGCAAACCCCAGGAAACGTTGTAGTGCCTTAAGATTCTCTGGCCGATCCCACTCAAGAACTGCCCGCACTTTCCCAGGGTCCATACGAAAACCGGACGCTGAAACCAGGAAGCCTAAAAACTGGAGTTCCTGTACGGCGAACACACACTTTTCCCATTTGGCATACAGTTTATTATCCCGCAAGATCTGTAACACCTGCCTAACGTGCTCCTGATGAGACACCAGATCCGGCGAGTAAATTAAGATATCATCCAGATATATGACAACAAACTGTCCCACTAGGCGGCGAAAAATGTCATTAACAAAGTGTTGGAACACCGCCGGGGCATTAGTCAGACCGAATGGCATGACAAGGTTCTCATAATGCCCCTCCGGAGTGTTAAACACCGTCTTCCACTCATCCCCCTCCTTCATCCTAATCAGATTGTATGCCCCCCTGAGATCCAACTTAGAGAACCATTTGGCGCCCACGATCTGATTAAAGAGATCGGGAATAAGTGGGAGTGGATACGGATCTCGGACCGTAATCCGATTAAGTTCACGGAAATCCAGGCAAGGGCGTAGGCCTCCATCTTTCTTCTTAACAAAGAAGAACCCCGCAGCCACCGGTGAAGATGAAGGTCTAATATGCCCCTTAGCCAGACTTTCTGAAATATAATCCTTCATGGCCTGCCTCTCAGGACCAGAAAGGTTATACAACCTAGCTTTAGGTAACTTGGCCTCAGGGAGCAGTTTTACAGAACAGTCATACTCGCGATGAGGAGGTAGTTCCTGACACCCTTTCTCCGAGAATACATCCTCAAAGTCCGCCAGAAATGGAGGTAAGACCCAAGGAGTAACCGCACCGATGACCGTGTTCATGCAGTTTTTATTACAGAATTTACTCCATTGGCTTATCTCTCTGGTTTGCCAATTAATAACCGGGTTATGCTTAGTTAACCAAGGAAGGCCCAACACTATAGGAGTGGGAAGACCCTCCAACACGTAGCAAGACAACAGTTCTTTATGTATCGCCCCCACTTGAAGTTTTACATCATGCACAGCTTGCAAAAAACTTCCCTGACCGAGAGGCCTGGCATCGATCGAGAATATGGGGATGGGTTTAGCCAACTCACTCAATCGCATACCTTGAACCCGGGCAAACCGAGCATCAACCAGATTAGCCCCGGCCCCACTATCCAGAAGAACAGATATCCTCTCAGTTCTCGTACCCACCACCACCTCCGCCGGTACGAGAAACTGAGACGAACCTAGGGACGAAATACCTACTCCCAGATTGCCGTCCACCACACAACCTGGGATCAACAGTTTTCCGACGACTCTTCACTCTGCAAGGGACGGGATGGACACCCCCCAATAAAATGTCCCTTTCTCCCGCAGAAGAAACACCTTCCTGTCTTATGGCGCACCACCGGTCCCCTCCCCCGAAATGATGTCCCTCCTAATTGCATAGGCTCCTCTGGACTGACCAGGGGAACCACCATATGAGGGGACCTTGTAGGAGGTGGAGTCATCACAGGGGGTCGAGTTATCCCGCACCTCTCCCGAAGCCGTCTGTCAACGCGAATAGCCAGGGCCATAGCGGCTTCCAGTGACGCGGGAGAGTCATACTGTGCCAACACATACTGTAATTTGTCGGATAAACCTTGACAAAACTGGCTCCTAAGAGCCGGTTCATTCCACTGGGTGTCCGTGGCCCACCTACGGAACTCCGAACAGAATTCCTCCGCCGGACGATCTCCCTGCTGGATCCTACGTAACTTAGACTCAGCAAGGGAGATCCGATCTGGGTCATCATATACGAGTCCCAGAGCAGCGAAAAACCTATCCACTGACTGGAGAGCCGGGGAGCCCGGGGGAAGAGAGAACGCCCAAGATTGTGGGTCCCCTTGTAGGAGCGAGATGACAATTCCCACCCTTTGTTCTTCACTCCCCGATGACCGAGGCCGCAGCCGAAAGTACAATTTGCATGCCTCCCGGAAAACAAAAAACTTGTCCCGCCCCCCAGTGAACCTGTCTGGGAGAGCTACTTTAGGTTCTGGTCCGGCTTGCTCCTGAGGATGCAAAACCCTGGACCTAACGTCCGCCAGCTCCATGGACAAACTCTGCAACTGCCGAGCTAGACCGGCTACTGGATCCATGGTAGTTGGAGAAAAACTAAGTGGGTCGGTGAAAATGTCACGCTGTCTCTGTATACTAGAGGTAGGGGGCCTAAGCTGACCCTAAGCTGGGGCCCTGACTAATCCCTCAACCTGGAGGTACTGTTAAAGGTACAGAGGTCCAGGCCGCCAGCGTAACCCCTACCTCCTGAGGATCCCTGCACCTAAGTAATCTAGTCCTGAGAAGGACCCCGATCACAACAAAAGAGGACTAGTAATAATATGCCCACACACAGTACTTAGACGAACGAGACAGTACAAGGGAAAAACCAAAACCACCTTGCATACAAAAACTACACAACTACAACAGAGGGAACACCAACGGGAAAGGAGATAAATGATAAAGCGAGGAAGGGAAAAAACACTCCAAATACACTTATCTCAGAAACTCCAAATACCACGATCCGCTCTGTAAGTCTGAATGAAATGCTTTCACCGACACTTCCCAAACAGACCAGCAGGCATTTGAAGGAGTCTCACTACAGCAACATTGATTGCAGCTGGGCGAGGCTGGACCTCGTCTAGCACAGAGAGAGAGAGAATTAACTCCCTCACTGCCGAAAACACAAAGCACCAAAAAATCAGCTGCGAGAAGTCAGGCTGTGTAATCGTGACGATCTTCGTGGCGACACACCCGTGACATCGACGAACAGTTCAACGAACAGTTCGGCGAACACACCGGTGTTCGACGAACCGAACACGAACACTACAGGGGTGGCTCAACTCTACTCACTGTATGCCCTATAACTGTGTAGCCGAACCGCTCCTTTTGGTACAGAAACATATCCTACAAGACATGTGTGGTTGACTGGCCTGATATTGATGTGAATGTTCCCTGTTCCTCCTGCTCTTTCTCCTTTGCCACCACCTCATCCATCATTCATCACCTGAAGCTTTGTTTTAACGGGAGTCATAGAACTGGGATAGTAGCAGAAAAACATCCAGCAATCCTCGGAGGAGGTAGGATATGCGCCAAAACGCTGACCACCTCAGGCCTAGCCACTACTACATACATGCGCTTGCACTACAAGGAACAGAAAGCTAAGAAGATGGATGGCCTCATGATCATGAATAATTTACTTGTTGTGCAGGAGGCTGACCACTGCTGCTGTCTACCTTCTGAAATTTGTGTTGAAGCCTGATTGACCCAGGAACAGCAATCCTCTATGTGTGGAGGACGTGTTGCATCCCAGTGTCCAACTGTGTCCCGGCTTCCACAATATTAACCCAGTGTGACGGCATCAGTGAGATGGACCATCCCTGGCCACATTCACTTGTCCACGTGTTTGTGGTTAGGCTGTCCTTCAAATAGGGGCAGCTGGGGACCGTTTATGGACACCCGGCCGCCCCCAGGTGGCTGGGGACCGTGTGTGGGCACCCGGCCGCCGGGCGGCTGGGGACCGAGTATGGACTCCAGGCCGCCCCCTGGCAGCTGGGGACCAAGTGTGGACACCCGGCCGCCGGGCGGCTGGGGACTGAGTATGGATACCAGGCCGCCGATGCAGCCATGACGAGGTGGCCAGATTCTGCCTCCACATGCCTAAAAGGCCCAATTTCAAGTGCAAGCAAGCAAGCAGTATGATATTGCAGTCTGGGGGTGGGTGGGTGGCAGGCTGCATGCTTGCGCTTGCATTGCAAGGAATGGGGGAGGTAAAATTGAACACTGCCCTGGGGCAAGGATTTGCATGGGGATAGTTGCAAGTCTGCTTCTTCTGATGTGGCAAGTATCACATCTGATGGGCACACTTTAAGGCAGTGACCTGGGTGTCAGAGATGCTTCCAGGGGTCTTCCCCATGCTGTACCCATGTCTTTTCAGCACTGTATGCATGTGTCACACAGCACATGGCCAGATAAGGTTGTAAAATGTTAAAATTACATTTCCCGGTGAATGCATTTGTCATGGTTAAAAGCAATACAAAAGTGCAAAAACGCATAAAAAATGCTACTTGTGAACATAGCCCAAGGTGTGGAGGAGTATTTTGTTTTGGTTATTTATTTTACCTTATACAGAAGTCTTTACCATGGAAAGGATGTTCCTTAACATATTTCACAGGAAAGCAGTTTCAGTTTCATTTTTGAACGTTTTATTGTGAGCCCGTAAAAGTGGCTTAATACCTCTGACCACATTGTTGACAACAGTGACCTTAGGGTCAGAAATGCTTCCTGGGGCAAACCCCATGCTGTCTCTATGTCATTTGAGCACTCTCACTATCGTTTTGAGCACTTTTTAGGCTTTCTACAGACTGCTGGGGGTGCCGCCACAAAAATGCTCGGGTCTCCCATAGACTAACATTGGGCTCGTTTCTCGGGTCGAGTACCCGAGTATCATGGTGAGCACGGCCCTAGCTTCGAGCACTCGAGCATTTTAGTGCTCGCTCAACACTAATCAAATGTAATCCAAAGGGAACACGAAAAATCGGAAAATGCTCGTCGATAATAACCATCTTCTTTCTTCATCAGATAAAATCCAAATGGAAAACGAAAAAGCGGAAAATAGTCGTCAATAAAAACCATCTTCTTTCTTCATTAGATGTAATCCAAAGGGACCATGAAAAAGCGATAAATACTCGTTGATAAAAGCCATCTTTTTTCTTCATCAGAAGTAATCCAAAGGGAGCACGAAAGAGCGGAAAATACTCGTCGATAAAAGCCATCTTCTTTCATCATCAGATGTAATCCAAAGGGAAAACAAAAAAGTGGAAAATACTCATTAATTAAAAACAATAATCTTTCTTCATCAGTTGTAATCCAAAGGGAACATGAAAAAGTGATGAATATCCATCGATAAAACCCATCTTCTTTCTTCATCAGATGTAATCCAACGGGAACACGAAAAAGCTGAAAATACTCATCGATAAAAACCATCTTCTTTCTTCATCAGATGTAATCCAAAGGGTAAATGAAAAAACGGAAAATACTCGTCAATAAAAACCAACTTCTTTCTTCATCAGATGTAATACAAAGGGAAAACAAAAAGCTGAAAATACTCGTCGATAAAAACCATTTTCTTTCTTCATCAGATGTAATCCAAAGGGAAAACGAAAAAGCGGAAAATACTCGTCGACAAAAACCATCTTCTTTCTTCATCAGATGTAATCCAATGGGAAAACAAAAAAGCGGAAAAAACTCATTGATTAAAAACCATCTTCTTTCTTCATCAGTTGTAATCCAAAGGGAACTTGAAAAAGTGATGAATATCCATCGATACAACCCATCTTCTTTCTTCATCAGATGTAATCCAAATGTAACACGAAAAAGCTGAAAATACTCATCAATAAATCCCATCTTCTTTCTACATCAGATGTAATCCAAAGAGAACATGAAAAAGCAGAAAATACTTGACGATAAAAACATCTTCTTTCTTCATCAGATGTAATCCAAAGGGAAAACGAAAAAGCGGAAAATGCTCGCCGATAAAAACCATCTTCTTTCTACATCACATGTAATCCAAAGGGAAAACAAAAAGGCAGAAAATACACATCGGTAAAAACCATCTTCTTTCTTCATCAGATGTAATCCAAAGGGAACACAAAAAAGCGGAAAATACTCATCGATAAAAACCATCTTCTTTCTTCATCAGATGTAATCCAAAGAGAACATGAAAAAGCAGAAAATACTGGTCGATAAAAACCATCTTCTTTCTTCATCAGTTGTAATCCAAAGGGAACATGAAAAAGTGATGAATATCCATCGATAAAACCCATCTTCTTTCTTCATCAGATGTAATCCCAAGGGAAAACGAAAAAGCTGAAAATAGTCGTCGATAAAAACCATCTTCTTTCTTAATCAGATGTAATCCAAAGGGAACATGAAAAATTGATAAATACTCATTGATAAAAGCCATCTTCTTTCTTCATCAGATGTAATCCAAAGGAAACATGAAAAAGCAGAAAATATTCGTCGATAAAAAACATCTTCTTCATTCATCACATGTAATCAATCCAAAAGGAACACGAAAAAGCACATAATACTCGCCGATAAAAATCATCTTCTTTCTTCATCAGATGTAATCCAAAGGGAAAACGAAAAAGCTGAAAATACTCGTCGATAAAAACCATTTTCTTTCTTCATCAGATGTAATCCAAACGGAAAACGAAAAAGCGGAAAATACTCGTCGATAAAAACCATCTTCTTTCTTCATCAGATGTAATCCAAAGGGAAAACAAAAAAGCGGAAAAAACTCATCGATTAAAAACCATTAGTGTTGAGCATTCCGATACTGTAATATCGGGTATCGGCCGATATTCGCAGTATCGGAATTCCGATACTTAATTCCGATACTTTTACAATATCGAATACCGGAATCGGAAGTTCCCATAATGCCTGCGCTCTGCAGTGTCTGTGAAGGATGACAAGCTGGATGGCAGCGCTCAGCTGAGATCCAGTCTCTCATCAGAATGCCATCCCAGCGGGGGAGAATTCTCCTGATTGTTTAAAAGCCGGCGCGCGGTAAAAAGCCGCCGGCTTTTAAACAATCACACAGCCCCATACTGCTTCCCCACAGCCTCCCACCCCGATCCTCCGCTCCCCTCGCCACCTCCCATCCCGATCGTAAGTTAGGACCGGGCAGGGAGCGCAGCACCAAGGAGCGAAGGACCCGGGCGGGGAAGCCGGCAGTGAAAAGACTTCACCGCCGGCTTTCCCGTTCTGTGCTGCGCTTTCCCGCCGGTTATTTCAAATGAACAGCTGAGGTATCAGGTGATGCCGATCAGCTGTTCATTTGAAGTCGCCGCGTTGCCCTCAGAGGGTTCATGTGAGTTCATGCTTGACTGCATGAACTCACATGAACTTTCCCACGACCGCACAGGTCAGCCACACCTCACAGACCATCAGACCGGTCATGATTAGTGTGTGTGCGGGGTGTCTGTGCGGGGTGTCTGTGTGCGGGGTGTCTGTGTGCGGGGTGTCTGTGTGCGGGGTGTCTGTGTGCGGGGTGTCTGTGCGATGTTTGTGCGGGTGTCTGTGCGGGTGTCTGTGCGTGCAGGCAGACATAGGCCGATGTGACACTACTACTCCCATCGGCCTATGTCTGTCCCCCGTCCACTCGTGCCAGCAGGATCAGCTCGATGGGAGCAGTAGTTCCCATCAGTCTGATCCTGCTATTTAAATTGCCCTACTGTGCCCCAATAAATGTTAAATACATGTCATTGGTGGCCAGTGGTTACCTACAATAAATTAGTTCATACATTACCTGTCCCCGCCGATCGCCACCTAAAATAAAGTAAAAAATAAAAAACTACACCTATACTCACCTAGACACCTAATTCCCCGAAGCCATCGATCTCCTGTAATAAAATATAAAATAATAAACCACAACCTTATCCTTACCCCTCCGGAGTAGTCCACGAGTGTCCCACGAAGATCTCCAGTTCAGAGCAGCCACATAGAATGTGACCGCTCTGAACCGCTGCCGCCGCTAGAATGACGGGGCCGTAAAGCAGCCCCGTCATTGCATAAGCGGGTTCACCGGAGTTCAGGCAGCGCTGCTCCGGTTAGCTGCTTTACGGCCCTGCTGTATCGTGAGAAATTCCCACGGTACAGCACTGCCGTAAAGGAGGTCTCCGGAGCTGCGCTGCCTGAATGCACTCCGGTGACCTCAGTCAGTGGCTCCCGCTGCCGAGAGCGGACGTGTTCCCGGCAGTGTGAGCTTACAGCAGCCATGCACAGCTGTCACCATCTCCAGATGTGACAGCTGTGCATGGGAGATCAGCACAGGAACGTGGACAGGTAACTATTATTTTTAGTGAACTAAGAATTAAATAAAATGGTGTGTTTTATTTCAAATAAATTATTTTTTTCTGGGTGTAGTGTGTTTTTTCTTTTTAACACTTTGTAGGTTAGTAATGGGGGTGTCTTATAGACGCCCATCATTACTAACCTGGGCTTCATGGCAGCTGGCGCTGACATGAACCCCACCACTATTACCCCCTGCCACCGCACCAGGGCAGCGTGGAAGAGCGAGGCTAAGTGCCAGAATTGGCGCATCCTACGGATGCGCCATTTCTGGGGCGGCTGACGGCTGGTGTTTCTAGCCTGGGAGGGGGCCATTATTCATGGCACCCTTCCTGGGCTATTAATATCAGCCCCCAGCTGTCTGCCTAGCCTTTGCTAGCTATTAAAATAGGGGGGACCCCACGTCATTTTTTTGGGGGGGGTCCCCCATTTTAATAGCTAGTAAAGGCTAGGTATTCAGCTGGGGGCTGATATTAGTAGCCTGGGAAGCTCCGTGGGTTTTACCCCCTTCCCAGGCTTCAAACATCTGCCCCAGCCGTCTGCTTAACCTCCGCTAGAGACTAAAATTATGGGGGATCCCACGCCATTTTTTTTTTAAATAAATCCTTTATTTTAACACTAAATGACATTTGAGGAGTTAATAAAGATGCAGTCCCTAAATTATTATTTATTTTTTAATTAATTTTTCCCAAAACTTTTGACGTGGGCTTCGCCATATTTTTGTATGCCAGCCAGGTACAGCATCCAGCTTCTATGAACGCGCCATTTTCCGGGGCGGCTGCGGACTGCAATTTTCAGCGGGGGGGGGGGAGGGGGGCAGAAAGCTTGGGCCTCCCTGCGCTGCGGATTCCAGCCCCCAGCTGCCTAGTTGTACCTGGCTGGACACAAAAATAGGGAGAAGCTCCACGTTTTTTTTTTTTTTCATTATTTCATGAAATTCATGGAATAATTAAGAAAAAAAGGGCTTCCCTATATTGTTGTGTCCGGCTAGGTACAAATAGGCAGCTGGTGGTTGGGGGCAGCCCGTTCCTGCCTGCTGTACCTGGCTGGACACAAATATAGTGCAAAGCCCCACGTCAATTTTTTTTAATTATTTCAGGAAATTCATGAAATAATTAAAAAAAAATTGACGTGGGGCTTCGCTCTATATTTGTGTCCAGCCAGGTACAGCAGGCAGGAACGGGCTGCCCCCAACCACCAGCTGCCTATTTGTACCTAGCCGGACACAACAATATAGGGAAGCCCTTTTTTTCTTAATTATTCCATGAATTTCATGAAATAATTAAAAAAAAAAAATGCGTGGGGCTTCGCCCTATTTTTGTGTCCAGCCAGGTACAACAAGGCAGCTGGGGGCTGGAATCCGCAGCGCAGGGAGGCCCAAGCTTTCTGGGCCCCACCCGCTGCAAATTGCAGTCCGCAGCCGCCCCGGAAAATGGCGCGTTCATAGAAGCGCCATCTTCTGGCGCTGTACCCAACTCATCCAGGGCCCTGGTGCGGTGGCTCACTGGGTAATAAAGGGGTTAAGGCCAGCTTGGCATTATCAGCTGGCCCTAAGCCCGAAATTCATGGGGTCACGCCAATATTAGACATGACCGCCATGAATTTCTAGTAAAGTATTTAAAAAAAACACAAACACCCAGAAAAAAGTCCTTTAATTGAAATAAAGACACAATTCTTTATTGTTCTAAATTAAACCATACTTACCGTCACGCCCATTCCAGCTGAAGCCAACGATCTCCTGCAATAAAAGTAAAATAATAAAGCAACATCATCCTTACCTTTCCATGGCTCCCACGACAGCTTCAGCTCTGCTTCATCGAGATGACAGCCTGGATCGCAGCAGAAAGTTGCCATCCAGCCTGTCATCCCGCAGACACTGAGAAGCGCAGGCATGCTTGCGCTCCTCAGTGTCAGGCTGTGACGGCATCCCGATAAGCCGAGTCTCTCACGCTCACCGCATGCGCAGGAGAATTTTCCCACGCTGTCAGTGACGTGCATGAGGTGAGCTGAGTTCATTGGACATGACCTCGGCTCATCTGGATGCCGTCACAGCCAGACACTGAGGAGCGCAAGCATGCCTGCGCTTCTCAGTGTCTGCGGGATGATAGGCTGGATGGCAGCGTTCTGCTGCGGTCCAGCCTGTCATCTCGATGTAGCAGAGCTGAAGCTGTCGTGGGAACCATGGAAAGGTAAGGATGATGTTGGTTTATTATTTTTCTTTTATTTCAGGAGATCGTTGGCTTCAGCTGGAATGGGCGTGATGGTAGGTATGGTTTAATTTAGAACAATAAAGAATTGTGTGTTTATTTCAATTAAAGGACTTTTTTCTGGGTGTTTGTGTTTTTTTTAAATACTTTACTAGAAATTCATGGTGGTCATGTCTAATATTGGCGTGACCCCATGAATTTCGGGCTTAGGGCCAGCTGATAATGCCAAGCTGGCCTTAACCCCTTTATTACCCAGTGAGCCACCGCACCAGGGCCCTGGATGAGTTGGGTACAGCGCCAGAAGATGGCGCTTCTATGAACGCGCCATTTTCCGGGGCGGCTGCGGACTGCAATTTGCAGCGGGGGTGGCCCAGAAAACTTGGGCCTCCCTGCGCTGCAGATTCCAGCCCCCAGCTGCCTAGTTGTACCTGGCTGGACACAAAAATAGGGCGAAGCTCCACGTATTTTTTTTTTAAATTCATGAAATTCATGGAATAATTAAGAAAAAAAGGGCTTCCCTATATTGTTGTGTCCGGCTAGGTACAAATAGGCAGCTGGTGGTTGGGGGCAGCCCGTTCCTGCCTGCTGTACCTGACTGGACACAAATATAGGGCTAAGCCCCACATCAATTTTTTTTAATTATTTCATGAATTTCCTGAAATGATTTTAAAAAAATTGACGTGGGGCTTCGCACTATATTTGTGTCCAGCCAGGTACAGCAGGCAGGAACGGGCTGCCCCCAACCACCAGCTGCCTATTTGTACCTGGTTGGACACAACAATATAGGGAAGCCCTTTTTTTCTTAATTATTTCATGAATTTCATGAAATAATTAAAAAAAAAAATGCGTGGGGCTTCGCCCTATTTTTGTGCCCAGCCAGGTACAACTAGGCAGCTGGGGGCTGGAATCCGCAGCGCAGGGAGACCCAAGCTTTCTGGGCCACCCCCGCTGCAAATTGCAGTCCGCAGCCGCCCCAGAAAATGGCGCGTTCATAGAAGCGCCATCTTCTGGCGCTGTACCCAACTCATCCAGGGCCCTGGTGCGGTGGCTCACTGGGTAATAAAGGGGTTAAGGCCAGCTTGGCATTATCAGCTGGCCCTAAGCCCCAAATTCATGGGGTCACGCCAATATTAGACATGACCACCATGAATTTCTAGTAAAGTATTTAAAAAAACACAACACCCAGAATAAAGTCCTTTAATTGAAATAAACACACAATTCTTTATTGTTCTAAATTAAACCATACATACCATCACGCCCATTCCAGCTGAAGCCAACGATCTCCTGCAATAAAAGTAAAATAATAAAGCAACCTCATCCTTACCTTTCCATGGTTCCCACGACAGCTTCAGCTCTGCTACATCGAGATGACAGGCTGGACCGCAGCAGAACGCTGCCATTCAGCCTGTCATCCCGCAGACACTGAGAAGCGCAGGCATGCTTCCACTCCTCAGTGTCTGGCTGTGACGGCATAAAGATGAGCCGAGGTCATGTCCAATGAACTCAGCTCACCTCATGCACGTCACTGACAGCGTGGGAAAATTCTCCTGCACTCAGCACTTCAGCGTGAGAATTTTCCCACGCTGTCAGTGAAGTGCATGAGGTGCGCCGAGTTCATTGGACATGAGCTCACCTCATGTACGTCACTGACAGCGTGGGAAAATTCTCCTGCACTCAGCACTTCAGCGTGAGAATTTTCCCACGCTGTCAGTGACGTGCATGAGGTGAGCTGAGTTCATTGGACATGAGCTTACCTCATGCACGTCACTGACAGCGTGGGAAAATTCTCCTGCACTCAGCGCTTCAGCGTGAGAATTTTCCCACGCTGTCAGTGACGTGCATGAGGTGAGCTGAGTTCATTGGACATGAACTCGGCTCATCTGGATGACGTCACAGAGAGACACTGAGGAGCGCAAGCATGCCTGCGCTTCTCAGTGTCTGCGGGATGACAGGCTGGATGGCAGCGTTCTGCTGCGGTCCAGCCTGTCATCTCGATGTAGCAGAGCTGAAGCTGTCGTGGGAACCATGGAAAGGTAAGGATGAGGTTGCTTTATTATTTTTCTTTTATTGCAGGAGATCGTTGGCTTCAGCTGGAATGGGCGTGACGGTAAGTATGGTTTAATTTAGAACAATAAAGGATTGTGTCTTTATTTCAATTAAAGGACTTTTTTCTGGGTGTTTGTGTTTTCTTTTAACTTTGACTATGGGGTTAGTAATGGGGGTGTCTTATAGACGCCTCTCCATTACTAACCTGGGCTTGATGTCAGCTGGCATTATAAGCTGACATCAACCCCAGCCCTATTACCCCACTGCCACCGCTACAGGGCAGTGGGAAGAGCGAGGCTAAGTGCCAGAATTGGCGCATCCTATGGATGCGCCATTTCTGGGGCGGCTGACGGCTGGTGTTTCTAGCCTGGGAGGGGGCCAATATTCATGGCACCCTTCCTGGGCTATTAAAATCAGCCCCCAGCTGTCTGCCTAGCCTTTGCTAGCTATTAAATTAGGGGGGACCCCACGTTATTTTTTTGGGGGGGTCCCCCATTTTAATAGCTAATAAAAGCTAGGTATTCAGCTGGGGGCTGATATTAGTAGCCTGGGAAGCTCCGTGGATATTACCCCCTTCCCAGGCTTCAAACATCTGCCCCAGCTGTCTGCTTAACCTCCGCTAGAGCCTAAAATTAAGGGGAACCCCACGCCAATTTTTTTTTTAAATAAATCCTTTATTTTAACAGTAAATGACAAGTACAGTAATCAACACTGTCACTGTACTTCATATATATGTGACTGACATGTTTCTATCTATCTAATCTATGTGTGATTCTCTATTCTTTCTATTCTAAATTGTCGGGTACAGATGCTGAATTGCCGGCCGGCTTTTTTAAAGAGACGGTGCATGAAAACACTATAATTTTTTAAATAAATCCTTTACACTAAATGACAAGTACAGTAAGCAACACTGTCACTGTACTTCATATATATGTGACTGACATGTTTCTATCTATCTAATCTATGTGTGAAGCTCTATTCTGTCTGTTATAAATTGTCGGGTACCGCTGCTGAATTGCCGGCCGGCTTTTTTAAAGAGACGGTGCACGAAAACACTAATATTTTTTAAAATAAATCCTTTACACTAAATGACAAGTACAGTAAGCAACACTGTCACTGTACTTCTTATATATGTGACTGACATGTTTCTATCTACCTAATCTATGTGTGAAGCTCTATTCTTTCTGTTGTAAATTGTCGGGTACCGGTGAATGCCGCTGATGAATTGCCGGCTTTTCATGTCATTCTACATTATTCTTAGTTGTTTTACTTCATGTAGAATTAACCTACAAGGAAAGAAAGGGTTTATTTTCATTCCGATATTTGTGTCCCATTGACTTGCATTGGTTTCCGGTATCGGAATCGGCGATATCCGATACTTTTTGGGTATCGGCCCGATCCAATCCGATACGATATTTCCTGATATCGGAAGGTATCGCTCAACACTAAAAACCATCTTCTTTCTTCATCAGTTGTAATCCAAAGGGAACATGAAAAAGTGATGAATATCCATCGATACAACCCATCTTCTTTCTTCATCAGATGTAATCCAAATGGAACACGAAAAAGCTGAAAATACTCATCGATAAAACCCATCTTCTTTCATCATCAGATGTAATCCAAAGGGAAAACGAAAAAACGGAAAATACTCGTCGATACAAACAATCTTCTTTCTTCATCAGATGTAATCCAAAGGGAAAATGAAAAAGCGGAAAATAATCGTCGATCAAAACCATCTTCTTTCTTCATCAGATGTATTTGAAAGGGAACATGAAAAAGCGATAAATACTCGTTGATAAAAGCCATCTTCTTTCTTCATCAGAAGTAATCCAAAGGGAACACGAAATAGCGGAAAATACTCGTCGATAAAAACCATCTTATTTCTTCATCAGATGTAATCCAAAGGGAAAACGAAAAAGCAGAAAATACTCGACGATAAAAACCATCTTCTTTCTTCATCAGATATAATCCAAAGGGAAAACGAAAAAGCGGAAAAGGCTCGTCGTTAAAAACCATCTTCTTTCTTCATCAGATGTAATCAAAAGGGAAAACAAAAAAGCGGAAAATACTCGTCGATAAAAACCATCTTCTTTCTTCATCAGATGTAATCCAAAGAGAACATGAAAAAGCGGAAAAAACTCATCGATAAAAACCATCTTCTTTCTTCATCAGTTGTAATCCAAAGGGAACATGAAAAAGTGATGAATATCCATCGATACAACCCATCTTCTTTCTTCATCAGATGTAATCCAAATGGAACACGAAAAAGCTGAAAATACTCATCGATAAAACCCATGTTCTTTCTTCATCAGATGTAATCCAAAGGGAACATGAAATAGCGGAAAATACTCGTCAATAAAAACCATCTTATTTCTTCATCAGATGTAATCCAAAAGGAAAACGAAAAAGCAGAAAATACTCGACGATAAAAACCATCTTCTTTCTTCATCAGATGTAATCCAAAGGGAAAACGAAAAAGCGGAAAATGCTCGTAGATAAAAACCTTCATCTTTCTTCATCACATGTAATCCAAAGGGAAACCAAAAAGGCAGAAAATACTCATCGGTAAAAACCATCTTCTTTCTTCATCAGATGTAATCCAAAGGGAACACAAAAAAGCGGAAAATACTCGTCGATAAAAAACATCTTCTTTCTTCATCAGATGTAATCCAAAGGAAACATGAAAAAGCAGAAAATACTCGTCGATAAAAAACATCTTCTTCATTAGATGTAATCAATCCAAAAGGAACATGAAAAAGCACATAATTCTCGCCGATAAAAATCATCTTCTTTCTTCATCAGATGTAATCCAAAGGGAAAACGAAAAAGCTGAAAATACTCGTCGATAAAAAACATTTTTTTTCTTCATCAGATGTAATCCAAAGGGAAAACGAAAAAGCGGAAAATACTCGTCGATAAAAACCATCTTCTTTCTTCATCAGATGTAATCCAAAGGGAAAACAAAAAAGCGGAAAAAACTCATCGATTAAAAACCATCTTCTTTCTTCATCAGTTGTAATCCAAAGGGAACATATAAAAGTTATGAATATCCATCGATACAACCCATCTTCTTTCTTCATCAGATGTAATCCAAATGGAACACGAAAAAGCTGAAAATACTCATCGATAAAACCCATCTTCTTTCTTCATCAGATGTAATCCAAAGGGAAAACGAAAAAACGGAAAATACTCGTCGATACAAACCATCTTCTTTCTTCATCAGATGTAATCCAAAGGGAAAATGAAAAAGCGGAAAATAATCGTCGATAAAAACCATCTTCTTTCTTCATCAGATGTATTCCAAAGGGAACATGAAAAAGCGATAAATACTCGTTGATAAAAGCCATCTTTTTTCCTCATCAGAAGTAATCCAAAGGGAACGCGAAAAAGCAGAAAATACTCGACGATAAAAACCATCTTTTTTCTTCATCACATGTAATCCAAAGGGAAAACGAAAAAGCGGAAAAGGCTCGTCTTTAAAAACCATCTTCTTTCTTCATCAGATGTAATCCAAAGGGAAAACAAAAAAGCAGAAAATACTCGTCAATAAAAACCATCTTCTTTCTTCATCAGATGTAATCCAAAGAGAACACGAAAAAGCGGAAAATACTCGTCGATAAAAACCATCTTCTTTCTTCATCAGATGTAATCCAAAGAGAACATGAAAAAGCAGAAAATACTGGTCGATAAAAACCATCTTCTTTCTTCATCAGTTGTAATCCAAAGGGAACATGAAAAAGTGATGAATATCCATCGATAAAACCCATCTTCTTTCTTCATCAGATGTAATCCAAAGGGAACAGGAAAAAGATGACAATACTCATCAATAAAAAGCATCTTCTTTCTTCATCAGATGTAATCCAAAGGGAAAACGAAAAAGCGGAAAATACTCGTCGATAAAAACCATCTTCTTTCTTCATCAGATGTAATCCAAAGGGAACATGAAAAATTGATAAATACTCGTTGATAAAAGCCATCTTCTTTCTTCATCAGATGTAATCCAAAGGAAACATGAAAAAGCAGAAAATACTCGTCGATAAAAAACATCTTCTTCATTCATCAGATGTAATCAATCCAAAAGAAACACGAAAAAGCACATAATACTCGCCGATAAAAATCATCTTCTTTCTTCATCAGATGTAATCCAAAGGGAAAACGAAAAAGCTGAAAATACTCGTCAATAAAAACCATTTTCTTTCTTCATCAGATGTAATCCAAACGGAAAACGAAAAAGCGGAAAATACTCGTCGATAAAAACCGTCTTCTTTCTTCATCAGATGTAATCCAATGGGTAAATGAAAAAACGGAAAATACTCGTCAATAAAAACCATCTTCTTTCTTCATCAGATGTAATCCAAAGGGTAAATGAAAAAACGGAAAATACTCGTCAATAAAAACCATCTTCTTTCTTCATCAGATGTAATCCAAAGGGAAAACGAAAAAGCTGAAAATACTCGTTGATAAAAACCATTTTCTTTCTTCATCAGATGTAATCCAAAGGGAAAACGAAAAAGCGGAAAATACTCGTCGACAAAAACTATCTTCTTTCTTCATCAGATGTAATCCAATGGGAAAACAAAAAAGCGGAAAAAACTCATTGATTAAAAACCATCTTCTTTCTTCATCAGTTGTAATCCAAAGGGAACTTGAAAAAGTGATGAATATCCATCGATACAACCCATCTTCTTTCTTCATCAGATGTAATCCAAATGGAACACGAAAAAGCTGAAAATACTCATCAATAAATCCCATCTTCTTTCTACATCAGATGTAATCCAAAGGTAACATGAAATAGCGGAAAATACTCGTCAATAAAAACCGTCTTATTTCTTCATCAAATGTAATCCAAAGGGAAAACGAAAAAGCAGAAAATACTCGACGATAAAAACATCTTCTTTCTTCATCAGATGTAATCCAAAGGGAAAACGAAAAAGCGGAAAATGCTCGTCGATAAAAACCATCTTCTTTCTTCATCACATGTAATCCAAAGGGAAAACAAAAAGGCAGAAAATACACATCGGTAAAACCCATCTTCTTTCTTCATCAGATGTAATCCAAAGGGAACACAAAAAAGCGGAAAATACTCGTCGATAAAAACCATCTTCTTTCTTCATCAGATGTAATCCAAAGAGAACATGAAAAAGCAGAAAATACTGGTCGATAAAAACCATCTTCTTTCTTCATCAGTTGTAATCCAAAGGGAACATGAAAAAGTGATGAATATACATCGATAAAACTCATCTTCTTTCTTCATCAGATGTAATCCCAAGGGAAAACGAAAAAGCTGAAAATAGTCGTCAATAAAAACCATCTTCTTTCTTCATCAGATGTAATCCAAAGGGAAAATGAAAAATTGATTAATACTCATTGATAAAAGCCATCTTCTTTCTTCATCAGATGTAATCCAAAGGAAGCATGAAAAAGCAGAAAATATTTGTCGATAAAAAACATCTTCTTCATTCATCAGATGTAATCAATCCAAAAGGAACACGAAAAAGCACATAATACTTGCCGATAAAAATCATCTTCTTTCTTCATCAGATGTAATCCAAAGGGAAAACGAAAAAGCTGAAAATACTCGTCGATAAAAACCATTTTCTTTCTTCATCAGATGTAATCCAAACGGAAAACGAAAAAGCGGAAAATACTCGTCGATAAAAACCATCTTCTTTCTTCATCAGATGTAATCCAAAGGGAAAACAAAAAAGCGGAAAAAACTCATCGATTAAAAACCATCTTCTTTCTTCATCAGTTGTAATCCAAAGGGAACATGAAAAAGTGATGAATATCCATCGATACAACCCATCTTCTTACTTCATCAGATGTAATCCAAATGGAACACGAAAAAGCTGAAAATACTCATCGATAAAACCCATCTTCTTTCTTCATCAGATGTAATCCAAAGGGAAAACGAAAAAACGGAAAATACTTGTCGATACAAACCATCTTCTTTTTTCATCAGATGTAATCCAAAGGGAAAATAAAAAAGCGGAAAGTAATCGTCGATAAAAACCATCTTCTTTCTTCATCAGATGTATTCCAAAGGGAACATGAAAAAGCGATAAATACTCGTTGATGAAAGCCATCTTCTTTCTTCATCAGAAATAATCCAAAGGGAACACGAAATAGCGGAAAATAGTCGTCGATAAAAACCATCTTATTTCTTCATCAGATGTAATCCAAAGGGAAAACGAAAAAGCAGAAAATACTCGACGATAAAAACCATCTTCTTTTTTCATCAGATGTAATACAAAGGGAAAACAAAAAAGCGGAAAATACTCGTCGATAAAAACCATCTTCTTTCTTCATCAGATGTAATCCAAAGAGAACATGAAAAAGCGGAAAAAACTCATCGATAAAAACCATCTTCTTTCTTCATCAGTTGTAATCCAAAGGGAACATGAAAAAGTGATGAATATCCATCGATACAACCCATCTTCTTTCTTCATCAGATGTAATCCAAATGGAACACGAAAAAGCTGAAAATACTCATCGATAAAACCCATGTTCTTTCTTCATCAGATGTAATCCAAAGGGAACATGAAAGAGCGGAAAATACTCGTCAATAAAAACCATCTTATTTCTTCATCAGATGTAATCCAAAGGGAAAACGAAAAAGCAGAAAATACTCGACGATAAAAACCATCTTCTTTCTTCATCAGATGTAATCCAAAGGGAAAGCGAAAAAGCGGAAAATGCTCGTCGATAAAAACCATCTTCTTTCTTCATCACATGTAATCCAAAGGGAAAACAAAAAGGCAGAAAATACTCATCGGTAAAAACCATCTTCTTTCTTCATCAGATGTAATCCAAAGGGAACACAAAAAAGCGGAAAATACTCGTCGATAAAAAACATCTTCTTTCTTCATCAGATGTAATCCAAAGAGAACATGAAAAAGCAGAAAATACTGGTCGATAAAAACCATCTTCTTTCTTCATCAGTTGTAATCCAAAGGGAACATGAAAAAGTGATGAATATCCATCGATAAAACCCATCTTCTTTCTTCATCAGATGTAATCCCAAGGGAAAACGAAAAAGCTGAAAATAGTCGTCGATAAAAGCCATCTTCTTTCTTCATCAGATGTAATCCAAAGGGAACATGAAAAATTGATAAATACTCGTTTGATAAAAGCCATTTTCTTTCTTCATCAGATGTAATCCAAAGGAAACATGAAAAAGCAGAAAATACTCGTCGATAAAAAACATCTTCTTCATCAGATGTAATCAATCCAAAAGGAACGCGAAAAAGCACATAATACTCGCCGATAAAAATCATCTTCTTTCTTCATCAGATGTAATCCAAAGGGAAAACGAAAAAGCTGAAAATACTCGTCGATAAAAACCATTTTCTTTCTTCATCAGATGTAATCCAAACGGAAAACGAAAAAGCGGAAAATACTCGTCGATAAAAAACATCTTCTTTCTTCATCAGATGTAATCCAAAGGGAAAACAAAAAAGCGGAAAAAACTCATCGATTAAAAATCATCTTCTTTCTTCATCAGTTGTGATCCAAAGGGAACATGAAAAAGTGATAAATATCCATCGATACAACCCATCTTCTTTCTTCATCAGATGTAATCCAAATGGAACACGAAAAAGCTGAAAATACTCATCGATAAAACCCATCTTCTTTCTTCATCAGATGTAATCCAAAGGGAAAACGAAAAAACGGAAAATACTCGTCGATACAAACCATCTTCTTTCTTCATCAGATGTAATCCAAAGGGAAAATGAAAAAGCGGAAAATAATCATCGATAAAAACCATCTTCTTTCTTCATCAGATGTATTCCAAAGGGAACATGAAAAAGCGATAAATACTCGCTGATAAAAGCCATCTTCTTTCTTCATCAGAAGTAATCCAAAGGGAACACGAAAAAGCAGAAAATACTCGACGATAAAAACCATCTTCTTTCTTCATCAGATGTAATCCAAAGGAAAAACGAAAAAGTGGAAAAGGCTCGTCTTTAAAAACCATCTTCTTTCTTCATCAGATGTAATCCAAAGGGAAAACAAAAAAGCAGAAAATACTCGTCAGTAAAAACCATCTTCTTTCTTCATCAGATGTAATCCAAAGAGAACACGAAAAAGCGGAAAATACTCGTCGATAAAAACCATCTTCTTTCTTCATCAGATGTAATCCAAAGAGAACATGAAAAAGCAGAAAATACTGGTCGATAAAAACCATCTTCTTTCTTCATCAGTTGTAATCCAAAGGGAACATGAAAAAGTGATGAATATCCATCGATAAAACCCATCTTCTTTCTTCATCAGATGTAATCCAAAGGGAACAGGAAAAAGCTGAAAATACTCATCGATAAAAAGCATCTTCTTTCTTCATCAGATGTAATCCAAAGGGAAAACGAAAAAGCGGAAAATACTCGTCAATAAAAACCATCTTCTTTCTTCATCAGATGTAATCCAAAGGGAACATGAAAAATTGATAAATACTCGTTGATAAAAGCCATCTTCTTTCTTCATCAGATGTAATCAAAAGGAAACATGAAAAAGCAGAAAATACTCGTCGATAAAAAACATCTTCTTCATTCATCAGATGTAATCAATCCAAAAGGAACACGAAAAAGCACATAATACTCGCCGAAAAAAATCATCTTCTTTCTTCATCAGATGTAATCCAAAGGGAAAACGAAAAAGCTGAAAATACTCGTCGATAAAAACCATCTTCTTTCTGCATCAGATGTAATCCAAAGGGAAAACAAAAAAGCGGAAAAAACTCATCGATTAAAAACCATCTTCTTTCTTCATCAGTTGTAATCCAAAGGGAACATGAAAAAGTGATGAATATCCATCGATACAACCCATCTTCTTTCTTCATCAGATGTAATCCAAATGAAACACGAAAGAACAGAAAATAATCAGCGATAAAAACATCTTTCTTCATCAGATGTAATCCAAAGGGAAAACGAAAAAGCGGAAAATACTGGTCGATAAAAACCATCTTCTTTCTTCATCAGTTGTAATCCAAAGGGAACATGAAAAAGTGATGAATATCCATCAATAAAGCCCATCTTCTTTCTTCATCAGATGTAATACAAAGGGAACATGAAAGAGCGGAAAATACTGTTCGATAAAAACCATCTTCTTTCTTCATCAGTTGTAATCCAAAGGGAACATGAAAAAGTGATGAATATCCACCGATAAAACCCATCTTCTTTCTTCATCAGATGTAATCCAAAGGGAAAACGAAAAAGTGGAAAATACTCGGCGATAAAAACAATCTTCTTTCTTCATCAGATGTAATATAAAAGGAATACGAAAAAGCGGAAAATACTCGTCGATAAAAATCATCTTTATCTTCATCCGATGTAATCCAAAGGGAACACGGAAATGCAGAAAATACTCGTCGATAAAAACCATCTTGTTTATTCATCAGATGTAATCCAAAGGGAACATAGTTACATAGTTACATAGTTACATAGTTTATAAGGCCGAAAAAAGACAAGCGTCCATCCAGTTCAGCCTATTTCTTGTGCACTGCAGCTATTCCGCAGCGTTGATCCAGGGGAAGGCAACAAAAAACCATGAGGTATAGGCCAATTTACATCACTGAGGAAAAATTCACTTCCCGACACCAATCTGGCAGTAAGATTAAATCCCTGGATTAATTAACTAAGCATAAGATGTAATTTTATTGTTCTCAAGAAAGGCGTCCAGGCCTCTCTTGAACTCATTAAGTGAGTTGGACATCACCACTTCCTCTCCCAGAGAGTTCCAGAGTCTCACGGCTCTGACCGTAAAGAATCCCCTTCTATGCTGGTGCAGGAACCTCCTTTCCTCCAGACGCATAGTGTGCCCCCTCGTCTTTGTCACCATCCTTGGTATAAACAGGTCATGGGAGAGATCTCTGTACTGCCCCCTGATGTATTTATACATGTTTATGAGGTCTCCCCTAAGCCTTCTCTTTTCCAATGTAAATAGGCCTAATTTTGACAACCTCTCTGGGTATTCTAGTCCCTCCATTCCCTTTATTACCTTAGTCGCCCTCCTTTGTACCCTCTCTAGCTCCAATATGTCTTTCCTGAGCAAAAAGATGAAAATACTAGTCGATAAAAACCATCTTCTTTCTTCATCAGATGAAAACCAAAGGGAAAAAGACAAAGCGGAAAATGCTCGTCGATAAAAACCATCTTTATTCATCAAATATAATCAATCCAAAAGGAACACAAAAAAGCACATAATACTCGCCGATAAAAATCATCTTCCTTCTTCATCAGATATAATGAAAAGGGAACACGAAAGAAAGGAAAATAATCAACAATAAAAACTTCTTCTTTCTTCATCAGATGTAATCCAAAGGGAAAATGAAAAGGCGGAAAATACTCGTCGATAAAAACCATCTTCTTTCTTCATCAGATGTAATATAAAAGGACTACAAAAAGCGGAAAATACTGGTCGATAAAAATCATCTTATTTCTTCATCAGATGTAATCCAAAGGGAACACGAAAAAGCGGAAAATACTCGTCGATAAAAACCTTCTTCTTTGCTCATCAGATGTAATTCAAAGGGAAAACGAAAAAGAGGAAAATACTCGTCGATAAAAACCATCTTATTTATTCATCAGATGTAATCCAAAGGGAACACAAAAATGCGGAAAATACTCGTCGATAAAAACCATCTTCTTTTTTCATCAGATGTAATCCAAAGGGAACATGAAAAAGCGGAAAATACTCGTTGATAAAAACCATCTTCTTTATTCATCAGATGTAATCCAAAGGGAAAACGAAAAAGTGGAAAATGCTTGTCGAAAAAAAACATCTTTATTCATCAGATGTAATCCAAAGTAAGACGAAAAAGCGGAAAATAATGGTCAATAAAAACCATCTTCTTTCTTCATCAGATGTAATCCAAAGGGAATACGAAAAAGCGGAAAATGCTCGTCGATAAAAACCATCTTCTTTATTCATCAGATGTAATCCAAAGGGAAAACAAAAAAGCGGAAAATACTTGCCGATAAAAAACAACTTCTTTCTTCATCAGATGTAATCCACAGGAGCATGAAAAAGTGGAAAATACCAATCGATGAAAACCATTTTCCTTCTTCATCAGATGTAATCCAAAGGGAAAACAAAAAAGTGGAAAATACTCATCGATAAAATCCATCTTCTTTCTTCATTAGATGTAATCCAAAGGGAGCACGAAAAAGCAGAAAATACTCGACGATAAAAACCATCTTCTTTCTTCATCAGATGTAATCCAAAGGGAGCAAGAAAAATCAGAAAATACCCGTCGATAAAAAGCATCTTCTTTCTTCATCAGACGTAATCCAAAGAGAACATTTAAAAGCGGAGATTACGCATCGATAAAAACGATCTTCTTTCTTCATCAGATGTAATCCAAGGGAAACACAAAAAAGCGGAAAAAAAATCATCGATATACAATATGTGGTGGTATAATATCTTATGTTATTTACTTATAGTATAATATTGGCTGTCTATTGTCATAGTTTATCATATACCAGTCATATATTATTCTGTACACTGGAGGTAGTATATTGTGTGCACAGATATCTGATATATACAGGATAATATGCAGCTGCTATAATATCTGATGTCTGTAGTCATAGTATAATATATACCATGACATATTTCCTGTATATGACATTTCATGTCTGTAGTCACTGTATATCATATATTAATCCATATACTATATGTGGTATACCGTATACACCGACATCAGACATCATATACAGGATAATATGTGACATTATATATTATACTATGACTATAGATATCAGATTTTATACCAGTCATATATTATCTTGTATATAACATCAGATGTCTGTGTATATATTATAATATATACAGTATACAGGATAATATGTGACTGGTATATGATAAAGCGTGACTACAGACACTAGATATTATATAGAGGATAATATATGAAGGTATAATAAATGATATAGTATAAAAATTATATCTGTATATGACATCTGATGGCTGTGCACAATATACCACATCCAGTATACAGGATAATATATGATTGGTGTATGATATACTGTGGCTACAGACATCAGATGACATACATCGGTCATATATTATCCTGTATACTGAATGTGATATAATGTGTGTACAGACATCAGATGTTACATAGATGAAAATATGTGGCTGGTGTAATATCTGCTGTGTCTGTACTCATAGTATAATATATACCAGACACATATTCTTCTGTATATAACACATCTGATGTCTGTAGTTACAGAATATCATATACAAATCTGTACACTGGATAGAGCATACTATGTACATAGACATCCAATGTTACATACAGGATAATATGCAGCTGATACTATCAGTACAGACATCAGATATTGTATAATACATACCATCACATATTATCTGACTATGACATATGATGTCTGTATCACAGTATATGACACATAGTCACGTATTCTCCTGTATACTTGATGTAATATACTGTACTATGTTGTGCACAGACATCCACTGTTATATACAGGATAATACGCGACTGGTATAATATCTGATGTCTGTAGAATCATAGATCATAGAATGGTAGAGTTGGAAGGGACCTCCTGGGTCATCTGGTCCAACTCCCTGCTCAAAGCAGGATTCACTAGATCATCTCAGACAGATGTCTGTCCAGCCTCTGTTTGAAGACGTCCATTGAAGGGGAACTCACCACCTCTCGTGGCAGCCTGTTCCACTCATTAATCACCCTAACTGTCAAAAAGTTTTTTCTAATATCTAATCTGTGTCTCCTCCCATTTAGTTTCATCCCATTGCTTCTAGTCTTTCCTTGTGCAAATGAGAATAAAGATGATCCTTCTACAATGTGACAGCCCTTGACATATTTGTAGACAGCTATTAAGTCTCCTCTCAGTCTTCTTTTTTGCAAGCTAAACATTCCCAAATCCTGCAAACGTTCCTCATAGGACATGGTTTGCAGACCAGTCACCATTCTGGTCGCTCTTCTCTGAACTTGCTCCAGTTTGTCTATGTCTTTTTTAAAATGTGGTGCCCAAAACTGTACACAGTATTCCAGATGAGGTCTGACCAAAGAGGAGTAAAGACCGATAATGACTTCACGTGATCTAGACTGTATGCTTCTGTTAATACATCCCAGAATTGTATTTGCCTTTTTTGCTGCTGCATCACACTGTTGACTCATGTTCAGTCTATGATCTATTAGTATACCTAAGTCTTTTTCACATGTACTGTTGCTTAGCTCTATTCCTCCCATTCTGTATATGCTTTTTTCATTTTTATTGCCCAGATGTAGTACTTTGCATTTTTCCCTGTTAAAAACCATTCTGTTGGTTGCTGCCCACTGCTCCAGTTTATTTAGGTCTTTTTGAATCCTCTCTCTCTCTTCTCTAGTATTAGCTATCCCTCCTAGCTTTGTGTCATCAGCAAATTTAATCAGTTTACCCTCAATTCCTTCATCTAAATCATTGATAAAGATGTTGAACAATACAGGTCCCAGGACGGAGCCCTGTGGTACCCCACTTGAGACATTCATCCAGCTGGATGTGAAGCCATTTACAACCACCCTTTGAGTCCGATCACTAAGCCAGTTATGAATCCACCTAACAGTTGCCTGGTCCATTGCATACTTGGTCATTTTTTCAATAAGGATGGTGTGAGATACTTTGTCAAATGCTTTGCTGAAGTCAAGATATACTATATCTACAGCATTTCCCTGATCCACCCAGTCAGTGATTCTGTCATAGAAGGAAATTAAGTTAGTCTGACATGACTTGTTAGTTACAAACCCATGCTGACTCTGATTAATCACTTCATTCTTATCCATGTACTTACATACATGTTGTTTAATAATTTGTTCAAAGATCTTTCCTGGTATAGAAGTCAGACTCACCGGCCTATAGTTCCCTGGGTCCACCTTCTTCCCCTTTTTGAAGATAGGAACAACATTTGCTCTTCTCCAGTCTTCTGGGACTTCTCCTGTTCTCCAAGAATTTTCAAAGATTATGGAGAGTGGTTCTAAAATTTCTTCTACGATCTCCTTCAGTACTCTGGGGTGTAATTCATCTGGACCTGGAGACTTGAACTCATTTATGTTAGCTAAATATTCCCTCACAATCTTTCTGTTTACAGATAACTTGGATTCCTCTATTCCTTTAAAAGGACAGTGAAGATCAGTTGATGTTACATTTTCTTTCTGAGAGAAAACAGATGCAAAATAGGAATTAAAAAGTTCGGCCTTCTCAACATCCTCTCTTACCATTTCTCCATTTTCATCCTGTAAAAATCCTATAGCATCTTTGACTTTTCTTTTACTTTTGACATACCCCCAAAATCCTTTTTTATTGCTTTTGACATCTCTTGCAAGCCTTAATTCATTGTCAGCTTTAGCTAACCTGATACGTGCCCTGCAGGATCTGCAGACTGCATTATAATCTTCTTTAGATATGCCTCCCTCTTTTCATTTAATAAACATTTCTTTCTTTCTTTTTAGCATGTGTTTAAGTTCTGTGTTCATCCATCCTGGTTTCCTTAAATGCTTCCCATTCTTCCTACTTTTCGGGATTGTTAACGATTGTGCTTTGAGAATCTCATTTTTAAAAATTTCCCATCCTTCCTGGACATTTTTGTCCTTAAGGACATCCAGCCATTGGATCCCTCCTATTCTCTTTCTGAGTCTCTTAAAATCTGCCTTTCTAAAATCTAACCTTGAAGTTTGAGTCTTCACATGTCTTCCTCCTCTAGTTATCCAAAATTCTATAATAGCATGATCGCTGCCTCCTAGGGTCCCAGCCACCTTTACCTCCTCAACCATTTCCTCCCTGTTTATAAGGATTAGATCCAAAGTAGCAGATCCTCTTGTTTTCTCCCCTACCTTTTGGAAGATAAAGTTGTCAGCAAGAGAGGATAAGAATTTGCTTGACCTGTTAGTTTTACTTGAGAGAGATTCCCAACAAATGTCTGGATAGTTGAAATCTCCCATGACCACTACGTCATATTTTTTGGAGAACTTGGTCATTTGATACATAAAGAGTTCATCCATATCTTCAGCTTGCCCAGGTGGCCTGTAGTAAATGCCTACAATGGTGTCCTTTCCGTTGTTCTCTCCTTGTATTCTTACCCAAACAGTTTCCACAGAACTCCCAGTCTCTGAAGCTTCAATCTCTGTGCAGATATACGCTTTTCTAACATACAATGCAACACCTCCTCCTCGTTTATCAAGTCTGTTTCTTGCAAATAAGTTGTATCCTTTTAGCCTTTTATTCCAATCATGTGTATCGTCCCACAAAGTTTCAGTGATTCCAATGACATCATATTCCTTTTCCTGCATTAGTAGTTCCAATTCTCCTTGTTTGTTGCCCATGCTTTGTGCATTTGTATAAAAACATTTTAGTTTGTGATTGGTTTCTCTTCCTCCCATATTTTTATTATTTAGATTTTTTTGTCTTTGTTCTTCTTTTCCACTTCCAGTAGCAGAGATCTCAATAGTATTTGTCAGCTGTATGGCTTTTTCTGGCCTTTTGCTTCCCTTCCCACATTGTTCTAGTTTAAAGCTCTTCTGATGAGTGTAGCAAGGCGACTTCCAAATACATGTTTTCCAGTCTTCGTAAGGTGCACCCCATCTCTAGCAAGTAGTCCATCGTATAGGTAATTCATTCCGTGATCCAGAAATCCAAATCCTTGTTGACGGCACCATCGACGTAGCCAGTTGTTCACCTGTAGAATCTTATTCCACCTCATTGTTCCATGGCCATCCACTGGGAGGATGGATGAGAAGACCACCTGCGCTCCCAATTCTTTCACTTTCTTGCCTAAGTCTTCAAAGTCACTGCAGATGGTTTCCAGGTCTTTTCCTGCGGTGTCATTTGTCCCCACATGTATTAGCAGGAATGGGTAGTGATCTGTAGGTCTGAAGAGTCTTGATATCCTGTCAGACACATCTTTAATTTTTGCTCCTGGAAGACAGCACATTTCTCTTGAGGTTATGTCTGGTCTGCAGATAGCGGCCTCTGTTCCTCTTAACAGGGAATCCCCCATGACCACCACTCTCCGTTTTTTCTTCACAACATTCTTCTTTCTCCATCCAGGAGGATTCTGAGGGCTTACAAGGTTATTCATTGCTGGCAAAGTCTTATTTTGTTGTATTTCTTCATGGTTCTCCTGCGTGAGAGCCTGGTACTGGTTCCTGAGCAGTATGGGTGCTGACTGCCTCTCGATCCTCCTGCTTCTGTGGGTCACATGCTTCCATTCCTCTGTTTCGTCAGGTGCAGTTCGAATTTCTTCTCTTTCTGAATCATGAAGAGATAATTCTGCTCTGTCTAAGAACTCTTCACCTTCCTTAATGATTTTCAAGGTAGTTAACCTCTCTTCTAGATTTCGCAACTTTTCCTCCAACAGGGACACAAGCTTGCATTTCTGGCATGTGAAGTTTTGCTTTTCCACTGGCAAGTCTGTGAACATGTAGCAGGATATGCAGCTCACCAAATGGCTCCTGGACTCTTCCATGTTCTTATTGTTAATGTTCTGAAAACAGTGAAAAAAGCTTAAAAAAAAAAGCTTCAAAATGCTTTACCGTTTACCGATGTCCTCTTTTCAGCTCCAACAGCCAAAATCCAGTGTTTTTTGAGCTCGCGGAGACTCTTCACTTACCCCAAAATGCAGTGGGAATATGCAAATTATCTCCTCAGGACTCCTCCCCTGGTTTACCGATGTCCTCTTTTCAGCTCCAACAGCCAAAATCCAGTGTTCTTTGAGCTCGCGGAGACTCTTCACTTACCCCAAAATGCAGTGGGAATATGCAAATTATCTCCTCAGGACTCCTCCCCTGGTTTTTCACTGTAGTCACAGTGTATCATATACCAGGCACATGTTCTCCTGTATAGTTGTAATGTGGAGCAGGGAGATAGCCGTGGGCAAGCTACTTGTGTTTCACACCCCGGCATGCTACATGAAAATGGAGGTCCTGGCTGGGTTTGTGGACTTTACCTACGGGGACGCTTCGTCTTTGCAGGCAGCATGGTGCCGGGGACTTAGGCTGGCCACGACTGGATGTTATAGACTTCAATGAGGGAGACCACTACCTCAAAATAAACTGTGTTTTACTGAACCATAACGTGAGGTGGAGTATGTACAGTGGATAGCGGGTGCAAATCTTCAAGGACGTTTCTGTTCACATAAGCAACATCTTTATACACATTCTCTCTTTACTTCCTAAACTCACACGGTTCTGCCTCAGTTAGTTCCTCTGCCTTCACTACAACTCAGAACAGTGTTTCGGGAGCTTCCCTTGTCCCCAATAATGGCACTACAGTTCAGTAAGCAAGAGTCTGCATCCTTTTCCCTTTAGAGGAGCTACTTCTGCCACTATGGCCTTTATTTAGCTTCTCTGCTTGCCAATGCCTCGGAACTACCACTCGGGGCATTCTCTTCATCTCGCATTCCCTGCTCTAATTTGTCCCGTTTCCTCTTTGGCTTAAGAAATAGGAACAGTCCCGCTAGCCTTCCTGCCCCAGATCCCGTCTTCGGAGAATCACTCACTCCTTCTATCTCTTTTCCTTGTCTCTACCCTGGATGACGATTCATTGCCTCTGTCTTCACTCACTTCAGGGACACCCACTTCATGTGGTTCTGCTCGCTAGTCAAACAATAGGTCTGTTTCTACTGCATTCTGGGTTCTATCTGACTTCCTAACAGGAAACCCACTCTGTCCCTTCACTTTTATCCCCTCACACTCTGGGCTAGTCCCGACTATTAACCCTGACTTCCCCTGTTAATGCCCTGCTTCTGGGCAGAACACAATCAATCACTAATAACGTAGATTACTAAACTCATTACGCATCAAAATACACTGCAATAATACACGTCCTCAAGGGGAAACTTCCATACTATATGTGCTATAATATGTGCACAGACTTTTGATGGTATATGTGGTACAGCATAATATAATAATAATAATCTTTATTTTTATATAGCGCCAACATATTCCGCAGCGCTTTGCATACATAATATGTCACTGATATATAATTTACTAGTCACATATTCTCCTGTATTCATATTACTAAATATAACCAGGTCCACTACAAAAAAAGGATATAACTGTATGTCACTGATATTTTGCTTTAAAAAAGCACTTTAATCAACCTTTTTCCCCTAACACCTAATCCTGTGTAACTGTTAGCGTAGTGTCAGTGTGTTAATATACTCACTGATCACCGTATTCTCCAGTATCCAGCACCGTTCTTCTTCTCTTCTGAGTGACGTCACCGCTCTGCAGACTGGGGTCACACTGCTCTGTATGTGACCTGGAAGTCTATATTACAATGTAAGCCTATGGAGCCTCGCTCTGAGCCTCGTTCTGATGCTCCATAGACTTACATTGTAAGGCCACGGCCCCAATATCAGTATTTGGCCAGTATATGGTCAGTATTTTTTCTCAGTAGTGGGAGCCAAAACCAGGAGTGGGTGATAAATGCAGAATTGGTGACTTGTTTCTATTATACCTTTTCTCTGATTGTTCCGCAACTGGTTTTGGCTCCCACTTCTGAGAAAAAATACTAACCGAATACTGACCAAATACTGATAGTGGGGCTATGGCCATAAAGTCACTTCTAGATCACACAGCACAGTGTGACCCAGATAGTCTGAATAGCCATTAGGTGACTCGGAAGAGGAGCACATCGGCACTGGATGCCTGAGAAGACTGCGATCGGTGAGTATATTAACACACTGACACTACAGTACACTAATATTTACACAGATTTGGAGAAAATCGTTAATGTCAGCACTTCTTTAGGAGGACTGTTTTGTCTATTTTACAAATGGAGGCAAGTATATATGAATCAATTCTATGAGGACAACATGCAATTTCCAAGCCACACACTTTTATTTGCAACACTGAGTTCTAGACAAATTTCTTTAGTCACTCTTTGTGATTGCAGACTGCTGAATCATGACAGAGTGCTATGCACACATGGTCACAATGACCAAAAGAAAAAATACTGGCGCTATCACCACACCCAGTTACAAGGAAAAATAGGATTAACCAAAATTCCCACCTTTCACTTAATAAGGTGGGAATTATCCTTTAATGCCATAAAATATATCTATAGGTGTTCAGAGAGAAATCATAGTGCCCCATAGCAAACTTTAGTATGGACCCATATGGTGGCATAATATGGGTTGCCAGTGTCTGGAAAAGTATTTTGAGCACCCTCACCCGTGGACTATTAGCATTCCTTAAGTCCTTTCCACCAGTCCATTATTGAACCACTTATCCCCAAAGCACATGTATTGTATTTAAAAAAAATAATGTTATTATAGTCTAGTCTGCCTAATGGCCCTCTATTTTTTTCTGCTTTGTGATGAAATTTGACATAAAATAAAAAGTTATACATATTATTTTTGTTTACTTTTTATTACATTTTTGGTGTTTTTATGTGTATATATTATTTCCTTAATTCTAACCCTAACTTTAATTAGGGATAGAAAAAGCAGGCACCTTTAGCACAAGCTGCTCTAGTGGTCTCTGTCAGGACAAACTATTCTTCTGTGTGCGCTAAGATTGGCTGCAGATATCAGGTGATAGGAACAGTAAATCATACCTTCCTGTCCCGCCAGAGACCACTATAGCACCTTGCACTGAAGCCATGGGTGTTGGAGAGGGTAAGTATACAATCACAATCTTTTATTTTATTTTTATCCCTTCCTTTTGTATATTTTTCATAAGGTCAAGAAAACCTTGAAGGGTATGTGCACACAGCGTTTTTAGACACTGGTGAACCCGCATCATTTTTGAAGCTGGAGATTCTTCAGGAAAAAAACAGCCTTATTTTTTCTGTGTGAGTATACAGTATATTTTGTCAATATGCCTGTTACATGCTAATGTGTTAAATGCAAGATGTCTGTGAGTTATGTGTACATATGTATACTGTGTGTATATATAATTAATGTCTGGATGTACGTATATATATATATATATATATATATATATATATATATATATATGGCTATAGTGCGGGTGGTAGGCCATTCACCATATCTCCACTCCAGCGTGTGGTCTGGGCTGTAAATAGACAGCCTTGTGATTCAGGTGTGGTTCAGTGTCTGGAAAGGCTTGCTCCAGAGAGGAGCTTGCATGTGTTGTGCTAAAACTAAACTGTGTGTGGTTAACCCTGAGTGGCCGGATCACGGCCGATATACAGACTGTGCTGTATTTTTTTATTTTGCTTTCCCGTTATGCCGAATGGGCTGTGTTTACTTTATGAACTCTAGGTTGGTTTATGATGTTTTTAATAAACCAACCCAAAACTTAAAGAGACAGTGTTCCGTGTCTACCTCCGTGTACAGCCAAGCAAGCCGCTTTACCACAGTAGGTATATAATATATGTAAAAATTTGGGGTGTTAGTATATTGGAGTCTTAAAGGGTTATATGAAATCAGGTGTGAAGCCCAGCTGTGCTTGGTATCACAAATCCTAGAAGGGTGTATTGATGGATTCCTCCACAAGAGGCCCCCATAACCATTCACACATCTCCACCTTCCACCTCAGACCAGCAGAGGGAGCCCGTTAGGGAGATATAAAAGGGAAGGTGGAGCCAGGCAGCAGTCAGTCTGTTCTGAGTCTAAGTGAGAGTCTAGTCAGTCTGGTTTAACAGTGAGTCCAGTACAGCCTGAGAGGAGTTACCTCAGAGGACAAAAGTCTGTTCCAGCTCCTGCAATTGCTAGCCTGCAGTGGAGCTTATCCAGATCAAGACTCAGTTGTAGCTCAGAGAGGTGAGCTTTGGGTGTGCCGGCGCCGTGGGATCGGTGAAGCGCGGCAAGCTGCCGTTAGTGTGAGTAGCCTATTGAGGGTCTGAGTAGTCCGAAGGCAAAAGAGAGTTAGTTCATAGAGGGCAGAGGAGCTTAAATAGCTCATCCCGAAGAAGCAGTTACCGGACACCGGGTCCGAAGCTTACCGGGATCTCCATGACCCAGTAAGATAAACCGGAATCTCTGGAGAACTACAAGTCCCGGGATCGCTAAAGTGCTGATGCGTAACAGAGCCAGGAGACACATAGGCCCCGTAGGTCAGGAGCGTGCACTCCAAGAGAAGGCCCTACCACAAGGTCAGCCAGGGCAGGACAGAGACAAAGTTAGGCCTAGCTCCAGGTAGGTCAGAAACTTACTACGAAGAGTCAAGAAGCAGGAGACCCAAAACCCGCTCATTGGGGAGGATCCGGACATACATGTGGCACCCCAGGGGTCTGGTTTCCACAGTAACAGCAATGTTATGTCTGAGAGCAGGTGGGAGGTCTCTTGGTCAGGGATCCTATGCATGCCACACCTCCTGCCCAGTCCTGGGAGGGGAAGAACTTCCCCTATATAAACCTAGGGCTGAGGCAGGGTTAGGAGTAGAGAAGAAGTAGAGGCAGAGAAGCAGATATAGGAAAAGAACATCAGGAGCTCTGTGGGAGCAGTGCTACAAGGAGTCAGGGGCTGGCAGCTGCAGAGCTCGCCCTGACTGAGAAGTTATCACCGGACCCGGAGTCCGAGGCTGTGGGGACTAACTCCTATCCAGCAGCAGAAACCGACCGGCAGGGGATTGCAGGTCCTCTGGCCCAGAAACCCGAAGGCACGGTCACACGCGTGGGACCAGCACCGCCGTCGTGGAGCGGAAGCTACTAGAAGGCCCCGAGTCACCGGCCATACGGGTGAGCACCACACGGTACACTCAGGGACGTGGGCTACTTATACCCGCCTCTAGCAAGGTAGCCGGAAGAGTATCGTTAGTTTGGGAGGCCTACAACTCCGCCTGGCCAGGGGAGATCCCATCTGCTCAAGGACTGACCAGGCCCCAATCGCTAGCCAGTACTCCGGGAGGGTCTATCTTTGTCACCAGTAAAGACCCTGAACTACACCGTACCGTCTCCGAGTGGTTCCTGCTACCCCCATCATCCACGTCGGCTGCCCTGAGGCCATACCCCTCCCGTTGGGGGTTATACTATCACGCTGCACAATCCTACCACCGGCCTCAGCGGTCTGCCCTGCAGCAGCAGCTCCTTAGCTGTACTCAACGGGTGGCGTAGTCGTCCAACATCTACCGCTAATACAGCGCCACTTAGTCTGACTCCCTGGGCACGGACCGGATCACCGCCGCGAGACTACAACCCTAAAGAGATCCGGCTCCGGGTAAGCTCCCGCGTGCGCAACGCAGCGCGACACAGGCCCAGGGGCGCGTCATACACCCCTCACCCTACAGTGCTCCGGGGAGTGCCTGAATTTCCATCAGTAAAAGGTACTGAAGTGACTATTGTGTCCATCCCTGTTCTTGCTCTGACCCGGCGGGGTCTCTTCGTCCTGCTTTCCCCCCGTTCATACACTGCCCTGAGGCCTAGCTCCACCTGTGGGGAGCTATACCATCCAGCTGCCTTATCACCAGCCTCAGTGGACTGCGCAGCACTGGTGAATATCATCAGATACCATAGGTGGCGTCACAAACTCTTTTATAAACTTAACAAATCATCAACGCCTTTTTAAAGAGTGACCCCAGACTACGGGCCCGGGAGCCGACCACCGCGACCTCCTTAAGGCTAAAGGCCCGGGTAACCGAGTCATCCCCCATCCCCTGGGCTAGTCACAGGCACAGTTAAATGGTGCTGTACATCATCCATCAGGTATTGTATAAATGACTTAGTATATTAGGATACACGACGATACCTGCTGTACCTTGCATCAGGCAGTCGCCTCTGCCAATATCCAAGCCCATGTGCAGCAATATTTCTCTGTGCTTGTTGTCATATTGTGTGAATGAGAGAGGTGCTAATTAAACCATCTTAAGGCCTATTTACAGCCTTTTGTGCCTTCCAATACTGTGCATATAGCCTTCAATTTTTATATATGGAGTTTGCTTGTTAATTTTGTCACTTCAGGTTCAGTGTATAGATTTTCTATTGTGGACAGGGGATCACATTACTTATATATGTATTACCCTATCCATGTTTTTTGCATACCTTCTATACCTTTTGGATGCATATATCATTATTGTATTGGCCACAGTAGTTTCTCTGTAGGACATTCTGCTTTGTATTATTGTTGTTTTTACAGTGTCTCAGTAAAAATGTATTTTTAACCTATGGATCTCTTCAGTACTCTGGCTTTAGCACTTTAAGTCGGAGTTGATGTTTTGAATTCTATTATTAGGAAGTGCCATATATGTATCCATGTGGATATTTGTGAAAAATCAATCTTACTCCTTTGTCCGTTAACCATTAATAGGTTAACGGACAAAGAGAAGGGTGAAGGGTTGCACTATGCTGTCCCCCTCTTATGGATGGCATGTGGCACTAACTGCATGCCCTTCCCCCCTTTTTGGATGCTTTACGATTTCTCCCTCCCCACCCCTCTATTATTTGGATGAGTGGTATGTTCCCTCTAATGTGGACAATGAGAACAGGAATGGCTAGTAAACCCCCTTCCTCTAACTTAAATGTTCCCTCAGAGCCAGTCTCCTCCTCTTCTCAATTTGGAACCCGGAGTTGCTCGTTCTGTAGTGCTGTCTGGCAAGAGAGATGTCTCACCCCCTCATCCAAGCAGTATGTGCCCGGACAGCACAGTAAGGTGAGCACTGGCTACAAGCCCTTATTTCTGGGCTCAACAGTCTTCTCCCTGCTCCTGCTGCAGCAATGTCCGGAGGCCAGTGGTCCACAAGGTGTTCCTGCCCTCCAGCATGGCTAAGCCCCAGCTCTCCTGCTCCAGTAACTGCCTGCCGCTTAGACGCATCTGGGCAGACAGTTTAGCCCCACCCACTCTTTCCCCACATCCTTCTCATAGCGTGGCACCATTAGCTAACCACCATTGTTACCACCCTGCCCCTCAACTGTCGCCTTTTCAATTCCTCCATCAGTCTCTGCACAAATCGCCCACACACATCCATACAGCCACCTTGCGCCAGCCTGTGTCTCTGCACCCGACAAATTTTCCCAGGGGTGCCCGAAGTAGTTGTTCTGCATCTGCAGAAGAAACTCCCCACCCAATGAAATTAACCCCCAGCAGCCCATCATCACATTGGCTACTCCAACAGCTGCTGAGCACAGCTTTGTGAGGTGAACAGAGATTCTTTAACCCCTGTACTTCCATGCATTGGTGCCCACTGGTTAACGCTCTAGTGGCAGTTTCCCTATGGCCCCTTCCCACAGAGTCAGACGTGACAGGTGTAAACGCTATGGGTCCAGCTCCTCATCTTCTGGTTCATCATATCACCACCATGGGCAACATTATTCAGGTCAGCGCACCAAGCACTTCACGCATTTGTGTCCGAGGTGCAAATCCTACAGGAGGTGTATGTAACTTATTGAGAAAGGGGCAAAGTGATTATTCCAGTTCTTTATCTGCCCTGAAGGCTTTGTGGGAACAGTTTTCTCAGCCGACTAGTACTGTAATCCCTGAAGGTAAAGTTGTATGTCCCTTAGCTAGCGTAAAGATTCCTTTTCTGTGGGATTAGTCCCCTAGGGTCTCATCTAGATGACAAGATTAGGAAAAAAAATTGGAAAAATAGCTATAGTGACATCTGGTCATTAGTATTGGTGGATCAACACACAGTTGATAAGGATAGGAGACCAGTTGATAGACCTTTTGATAGAAGCAAGTAAAAGTCTTCAAAAGTCATGATTAATTTTTTACAGGCTTTCACTGTTTTATGTGCATTATAGGACAGAAGCACTTGGAACGAAGTTCTGAGTTATTTATATATCAAGATATGATATATAATTCTTATAAAGCACATGGCAGTACCGCTTGTTGGCGCTATCATGATGAGTTCCGGACGTGGCAGGCCTTGCAGCCTAAAAAAATGGGTAGGGGGGTCAAAGCAACTGATGTTTGGCTCAGGTTCATGTTTTCTTAAAAAAAGCCCTCCTTTTCAGCAGCGGCCACAGGTAATTTCTCAGGAGCAGGACCCCGCACAGTGGTTGTCTATAGACCTGGAGCATTCTGGTTATTTAATGAGGGACACAGACATTTTTCGAGCTATGTAAATAAAAACTTGAGTAGTTCTGTTCCTAAGGGGGAGCTCATTCAGCACCGCATTGTCCCCGCCCGTCAAGTAAATTACTAGCTAAATCCTCACTCGGTGACCACTAAGAACAAATCCGCAATGGGCCCTTGGTTAGACCAATATACTAACAACGATCCTGTGTAAATTTAGTAGGACCCCATATTTCACTCGTAATTTAAAATCAACCAGAGAACACCCCTAGATATCAGCCCGAAAACAAAACAAGATCCTCCTTAATAAAATCAATAAAGAGGTTGCATTAGGAAGGATTGTTGGACCTCTAAAAGAGAGTTTAGAGTTTCGTCATTGGGAATAGTTAAAAAAAAAATGGGCACATTCCGAATTATACTCCATCAGTGATTCTGTTGATCATGGGGTCTTGTTGGAAGATGCGTTGGGCTCCTTTGTCTACTTGGCTGGAGCCTGGGCTCTTTTAGCAAAATCCAATATCAAATCTGTCCCAAGGGGTTGTTCCATTTCATGTCATTATTTTGAACTTTTTAGTTGCTTCCTGGATTGGGTTGTTGGATTTCAGGCTGATAACAGGTCTGCTACCCATTATTTGGATAATTTCTATTCATGGGTTCAAAAGATTCAGAATCATGTCAACGGTTATTAGAGCATTTTAAAATTATCACTCATTGTTTCAGTGTCTCACGTCCGGACGTTGCGTAAGGTCCTGGAAGGAGCTCAGCAGACGCCGACGTCACAGGAGCGCGACGGAAGGTCCTCAACCCTGACGATCCACTGCGGAGCCGCGGCCTACGGAAGAGGATCATCGCAAGGTAGGCCACGGTCCACTAGGGGGGAGAAGGATGTCGGATACGGAGGAGAGCTTCACCGCTTCAACCCCCGCCAGCGCCACCGCTGTTGCGGTCATGCCTTTCACCATGCCCTATATCCCGGGGGCAGCCTGGCTACCCCAGTACTCAGGGGAGTCACATACCCTGCATGACTTTAGAGAAAAGCTGGATAGCCTCTTCCAGGTGTACCCCCTCACAGAGGAGCAAAAAGTGAGCATCCTGGTGGCCCAATTAACCGGGGCAGCCCAAAGGGAGGTAAAGTCCTGGCCACCTGGGGGGAGGACTGTCGCAGGGATACTAACCCGGCTGTGGGACACCTTTGATACCCGCACCTCAGCTGAGATCAAGCTTAGATTCTACGGGTGCAAACAGCGGGCACATGAGAGTATAAGGGACTATGCCCTGAACCTACAAGAGGCCCTGAGAGCCATTAAGCAGACCGACCCTGACGGCGTGGGAGACGAGGACAGGCTGTTGACTGAACAATTTATAGAGGGTTTATATTGCAATGCCCACCGAACCCAGTTGCGGGCAATGGCCTTACAGGACCCTCATCTGGGATTTGCACAGTTCAAGGACAGAGCCATCCGGGTGCTTCGAGAACCGGCACCAGGTGGCGTTGTGACCCCCAGACGCCCCACTACCACTTACCACCAGGAGGCGGCGCCCTTGTCGGCAGGGCCTGTGGGAGCTGGTGCGCAGGCTTTAAACAATGACCCGGCTCCAGACCTGCACCATCAGGTCCAAGAGCTAGCTAAAAGCGTTGCTGCGCTAACCCGAACTGTGCAGTCTTTACAGGTTTCCACTCCAGGGAAGATACAGCTGGCATCCGGACCGGAGGACATCCCGTGGCGTCGACCAAGGAGGACCCCACCGGCCAGAGGAAGACCCAGCGACCGATACAACGAGGACGGACGACCCATCTGCCGCCGCTGCAATCAACCCGGACATATGGCAAGGTACTGTCCTTTAAACTGGCACAACCTGGGGTAGAGGGCCAACCGCCAGGAAAAAGATCACCAGGCCCATCGAACTGGCGCGACAAATATGTGGGAGGACGTCCAGTCTTACCCGTGGTACTGGATGGCATTCCTATGAGTGCCCTACTGGACACCGGGTCACAGGTCACCACCATCCCGTACGTGCTCTTCAAGCAGTACTGGAATGACTCGGATATCACCCGCTACCCTGACGACGACTTGAGTATCATCGCCAGCAATGGTCAGCCCGTGCCACAGATTGGATTTAAAGAGGTGACCATTAAAATCGGTAGAGTCGAACTGGCAGCACAGGGACTGATCATTGTAGACATTGACAAACACGAGAGTCACCCAAAGATAACTCTAGGAACTAATGTAATTGAAAATTGTCTTGCAGAGGTGATTTTCCTTTTACAGCAGGTTGCCAAGAACGCCAGCTCCGGCCAGCAGCGAGTGCTCCAGAAAGAGATCCGGGCACTGATGCGACGGCAACAGCTAGAACTCTCCGGTGGTGAGATTGGTAGCGTGCGAATGTGTGACCCTTTCCCTATTGCCATGCCCCCGAAAAGTGAAATGATGATTTGGTGCCGGGCAGCTATTGGTCTGAGAGGTAGGGATTACCAGGCAATGGTAGAACCAGTTTACTCAGACAGTAGGCCCACCATTTTGACAGCACGGGGGGTGGTCAATGTACGCCATGGGAGGGTGCCCGTTCGCATAATAAATATCGGGAAGAGGGAAGTGTACCTGCCCCGGTATGCCACGCTAGCCAAATTGTATACCATCAATCAAGATTCCATACAGTCCGTAGAACCCTTGCCTCCATCTTCCCCGGAGGAAGGTAACGGCTCTCAGAAAACAATGGAGGACTGGTGTCAGCAACTACATTTGGGTACTGACTCCACTCCCTCACACCAGAAACAGGGAGTCTATCGGGTGGTTCAAGAGTACGAGAGAGTGTTTAGTAAACACCCGTTAGACTTCGGGCGAGTCAAGGGGGTAGAACACCACATCCCCACGGGAGACCATCCTCCCATAAAAGAGAGGTATCGACCCGTACCCCCTGCACACTACCAACACGCCAAGGGGATGCTTAGAGACATGAAGGAGGCTGGGGTGATCAGGGATAGCTGTAGCCCCTGGGCAGCTCCACTAGTCTTAGTCAAAAAGAAAGACAACACCATGAGGATGTGTGTAGATTACCGGAAAATCAACCGTATCACACACAAGGATGCGTACCCCTTACCAAGGATAGAGGAGTCTTTGGCTGCTTTAAGATCTGCTAACTTCTTCTCTACCTTGGATCTCACTAGTGGGTACTGGCAGGTTCCTGTAGCAGAGGCGGACCGGGAGAAGACCGCATTCACCACCCCGATGGGACTTAGCGAGTTTACCTGCATGCCGTTCGGACTCTGCAACGCACCAGGAACCTTCCAACGATTAATGGAGTGCTGTCTGGGCCACAGAAACTTCGAGACGGTCCTGCTGTACCTGGACGATGTCATCGTATATTCCAAGACGTATGAGGACCACCTGAAACACCTGGCGGAAGTGTTCGAAGCTCTGGCAAGCTACGGCCTAAAGGTGAAACCCTCCAAGTGTCACCTCCGGAAACCAAAGGTGCAGTACCTGGGACACGTGGTGAGCGCTGATGGAGTGGCTCCCGACCCTGATAAGATCACCGCAATTAAGGAATGGCCAAGTCCCTCCAGTGTAAAGGAAGTGCGGCAGTTCCTCGGGTTGGTAGGCTATTACCGCAGATTCATCCCCGGTTTCACCAAAAAGGCAGCTCCTATGCAGGACCTCCTGATAGGCCAGTCCCGGAAGGCCAAGAACCAGAAGCCACCCTTCAGATGGGAGAAGTTAGAAGAAGAGTCCTTCCGCCAGCTGAAGATGGCCCTCACGGGGGATGAAATCCTGGCGTACCCTGATTACAGCCAGCCCTTTATCCTCTACACCGACGCAAGTAACATCGGGCTAGGAGCCGTGCTGTCCCAGATCCAGCAGGGGAAAGAACGAGTAATCGCTTACGCCAGCCGAAAACTGCGACCCACCGAGAGAAACCCTGAGAATTACAGCTCATTTAAGCTAGAGTTCCTGGCAGTGGTGTGGGCAGTCACCGAACGCTTTAAGCACTACCTCGCTTCTTCCCGGTTCACCGTGTACACGGATAACAACCCGTTGACACACCTGGACACGGCAAGACTCGGTGCCCTAGAGCAGAGATGGATGGCCCGTCTGTCCAACTACGAGTTCACAATCAAATACCGGGCAGGACGCTCCAATACCAACGCGGACGCCCTGTCCAGGATGCCAAACCTACCGGACGTAGGAGAAGATCCAGAGGGACTGGAAGAAGTCGAACTCCCCGCGTTCCACCGTCATGGGACTATCCAGTATTCCCATCGGGTAAGGAGTAAGCAAGCCGCTACGTTTAACCCCTTGCCTCACTACAACTGGGAGGAAACGCAAGACAGTGACCCTGCCGTCCGACTGGTGAAGGAGATGCTGACTCGGCCAGAGGCTCGCCTTGACCCATACGCTCCGGAGGAAGCCAAGCAACTGTGGGCTGAGAAGAGTCGACTGTTCCTTTATAAGGGGAAGTTGTGCCACCGAATGGTTAACTCCCGGACGCATGAACTAATCTGGCAAGTAGTGGTGCCACGAAGAGACGCAGCCGTGGTGATGGAGGCATACCACGACGGGGCTGGACACTTCGGATGGAAGAAGCTGGAGTTCCTGCTGCGCGGGCGGTTCCACTGGGTAGGCATGAGGGGAACCATCGAGAGGTGGTGCAGAGACTGTGGCCCGTGCAACCTAAGAAGGAAGGACCGTGCCAGCCAGAAGACTCCCCTGCAGTCCATCGTCACCCGGCAGCCGTTGGAACTGGTAGCCTTGGATCATGTAAAACTGACCCCAAGCAGAAGTGGCTACGTCTACGCACTAACCATCGTGGATCACTACTCCCGGTTCTTGGTTGTCGTCCCCGTCAAGGGCTTAACCGCTCGAACAGCAGCTAGAGCCTTCCAGCAGCATTTCTGCCGTCCACACGGGTACCCGGACCAAGTGTTGACAGACCAGGGACCTGCCTTTGAAGCGGAGGTCTTCCAAGAATTCTGCACTCTGTATGGCTGCCGGAAGATAAGGACGACACCCTATCATCCGCAAACTAATGGACTTTGTGAGAAAATGAACCAGGTGGTGATAGATCTTCTGAAAACATTGCCCCTGGAAGAACGCAGTCTGTGGCCTGAGAGGCTGCCCGACCTAGTGGACCTATACAACCACATCCCGGTAGGTTCCACCAACTGTACCCCGGCTTACCTGATGAGGGCAAGACCTGGTAAGCTACCTGTTGACCTGGAGATGGGAGTCCTGACACCCGAGGACACTTCACCAGAAGCAGACTGGGACACAGAGAGGCAGCAGCAGTACCGGAAAGTACAGGAGAGCGTGGAGCGAAGTCTCTGTCAAGCTAGGGAAAGACAAGAGAAAACTTACAACCAGTATGCTCCCGCTGTTCCCCTGGTACCCGGAGAGCAGGTCTTGAAGAGGAAAAGGCGGCTCCACAAGTTGGACGACCAGTGGGAGAAGGACCCGTACATCGTACTGCCCTCAAGCCACGACAACCCAAAGGTCTGTACCATCAGTAAAGACGGAGGGGAAACCACAACCATTGTATCCCGGGATCACCTGAAGAAGTGTCCCGAACAGCTACGGAACCCTGAAGAGGAACAAGAAGACCCTCGACCCGTAGAGGAAAGGGAAGATATGGTTAGTACTGTGCTCGGAGACTTCCCTCGGTCTTGGACTCAAGTCAATGGCGCAGTTGTGGTACCCATACTCACCTTCCTCCAACCAGCATCCCAAGCACCTACGGAGCAACAGGTAGAGCTGGAAGAACAGCCGGTCCAGGAGGCAGAAGACCCCACACCAGCAGACCAGGAGGATCAACCCTCTGCTTATAGTGAACCTGCCATGCCTCTAGTGAGCCAAAGGGCCCGTGGACAGCTGCCCAGTTTACCCTTGACAGTTCCTACACCCTGTAGTTCGGGGCTAGACAGTCAGCTCCGTAGGTCCACTAGGGCCACTAGAGGCCAGTTACCCGCACGTTGGAGGATTTGAAGTGTATAAGTTGTTTTATTTATGGTTACCTGTTTTTCTTGTTACTTGTAAATAATTATGTGTTTCTAGTTATTTTTAGGAGTCCTTGGTGGATTTACCGGGAATCCTTGTACAATTGGTTGGAGCGTAACCTAGGAATGGACTAAAGACTGTTAAGGACTCGGGGCAGGACAGACCCCTACCTGGTTACGTCTCCCTGTTTTGGTGAAATGGACACCTTGCTTTTCTTCAAAACTGCACCCGGTTGCGGACACGCCGTAACCATCTTTATGTGTTTTTCTTATTGTATTATTATTGTTTATACCTTGTTATGTTTTTCTAAAAATATGTTTAGTCCCGGAGTACTAAATTTCACTAGGGGGGAATGTGGCACCCCAGGGGTCTGGTTTCCACAGTAACAGCAATGTTATGTCTGAGAGCAGGTGGGAGGTCTCTTGGTCAGGGATCCTATGCATGCCACACCTCCTGCCCAGTCCTGGGAGGGGAAGAACTTCCCCTATATAAACCTAGGGCTGAGGCAGGGTTAGGAGTAGAGAAGAAGTAGAGACAGAGAAGCAGATATAGGAAAAGAACATCAGGAGCTCTGTGGGAGCAGTGCTACAAGGAGTCAGGGGCTGGCAGCTGCAGAGCTCGCCCTGACTGAGAAGTTATCACCGGACCCGGAGTCCGAGGCTGTGGGGACTAACTCCTATCCAGCAGCAGAAACCGACCGGCAGGGGATTGCAGGTCCTCTGGCCCAGAAACCCGAAGGCACGGTCACACGTGTGGGACCAGCACCGCCGTCGTGGAGCGGAAGCTACTAGAAGGCCCCGAGTCACCGGCCATACGGGTGAGCACCACACGGTACACTCAGGGACGTGGGCTACTTATACCCGCCTCTAGCAAGGTAGCCGGAAGAGTATCGTTAGTTTGGGAGGCCTACAACTCCGCCTGGCCAGGGGAGATCCCATCTGCTCAAGGACTGACCAGGCCCCAATCGCTAGCCAGTACTCCGGGAGGGTCTATCTTTGTCACCAGTAAAGACCCTGAACTACACCGTACCGTCTCCGAGTGGTTCCTGCTACCCCCATCATCCACGTCGGCTGCCCTGAGGCCATACCCCTCCCGTTGGGGGTTATACTATCACGCTGCACAATCCTACCACCGGCCTCAGCGGTCTGCCCTGCAGCAGCAGCTCCTTAGCTGTACTCAACGGGTGGCGTAGTCGTCCAACATCTACCGCTAATACAGCGCCACTTAGTCTGACTCCCTGGGCACGGACCGGATCACCGCCGCGAGACTACAACCCTAAAGAGATCCGGCTCCGGGTAAGCTCCCGCGTGCGCAACGCAGCGCGACACAGGCCCAGGGGCGCGTCATACACCCCTCACCCTACAGTGCTCCGGGGAGTGCCTGAATTTCCATCAGTAAAAGGTACTGAAGTGACTATTGTGTCCATCCCTGTTCTTGCTCTGACCCGGCGGGGTCTCTTCGTCCTGCTTTCCCCCCGTTCATACACTGCCCTGAGGCCTAGCTCCACCTGTGGGGAGCTATACCATCCAGCTGCCTTATCACCAGCCTCAGTGGACTGCGCAGCACTGGTGAATATCATCAGATACCATAGGTGGCGTCACAAACTCTTTTATAAACTTAACAAATCATCAACGCCTTTTTAAAGAGTGACCCCAGACTACGGGCCCGGGAGCCGACCACCGCGACCTCCTTAAGGCTAAAGGCCCGGGTAACCGAGTCATCCCCCATCCCCTGGGCTAGTCACAGGCACAGTTAAATGGTGCTGTACATCATCCATCAGGTATTGTATAAATGACTTAGTATATTAGGATACACGACGATACCTGCTGTACCTTGCATCAGGCAGTCGCCTCTGCCAATATCCAAGCCCATGTGCAGCAATATTTCTCTGTGCTTGTTGTCATATTGTGTGAATGAGAGAGGTGCTAATTAAACCATCTTAAGGCCTATATACAGCCTTTTATGCCTACCAATACTGTGCATATAGCCTTCAATTTTTATATATGGAGTTTGCTTGTTAATTTTGTCACTTCAGGTTCAGTGTATAGATTTTCTATTGTGGACAGGGGATCACATTACTTATATATGTATTACCCTATCCATGTTTTTTGCATACCTTCTATACCTTTTGGATGCATATATCATTATTGTATTGGCCACAGTAGTTTCTCTGTAGGACATTCTGCTTTGTATTATTGTTGTTTTTACAGTGTCTCAGTAAAAATGTATTTTTAACCTATGGATCTCTTCAGTACTCTGGCTTTAGCACTTTAAGTCGGAGTTGATGTTTTGAATTCTATTATTAGGAAGTGCCATATATGTATCCATGTGGATATTTGTGAAAAATCAATCTTACTCCTTTGTCCGTTAACCATTAATAGGTTAACGGACAAAGAGAAGGGTGAAGGGTTGCACTATGCTGTCCCCCTCTTATGGATGGCATGTGGCACTAACTGCAAAAACAAACTTCTCCCTCCCCACCCCTCTATTATTTGGATGAGTGGTATGTTCCCTCTAATGTGGACAATGAGAACAGGAATGGCTAGTAAACCCCCTTCCTCTAACTTAAATGTTCCCTCAGAGCCAGTCTCCTCCTCTTCTCAATTTGGAACCCGGAGTTGCTCGTTCTGTAGTGCTGTCTGGCAAGAGAGATGTCTCACCCCCTCATCCAAGCAGTATGTGCCCGGACAGCACAGTAAGGTGAGCACTGGCTACAAGCCCTTATTTCTGGGCTCAACAGTCTTCTCCCTGCTCCTGCTGCAGCAATGTCCGGAGGCCAGTGGTCCACAAGGTGTTCCTGCCCTCCAGCATGGCTAAGCCCCAGCTCTCCTGCTCCAGTAACTGCCTGCCGCTTAGACGCATCTGGGCAGACAGTTTAGCCCCACCCACTCTTTCCCCACATCCTTCTCATAGCGTGGCACCATTAGCTAACCACCATTGTTACCACCCTGCCCCTCAACTGTCGCCTTTTCAATTCCTCCATCAGTCTCTGCACAAATCGCCCACACACATCCATACAGCCACCTTGCGCCAGCCTGTGTCTCTGCACCCGACAAATTTTCCCAGGGGTGCCCGAAGTAGTTGTTCTGCATCTGCAGAAGAAACTCCCCACCCAATGAAATTAACCCCCAGCAGCCCATCATCACATTGGCTACTCCAACAGCTGCTGAGCACAGCTTTGTGAGGTGAACAGAGATTCTTTAACCCCTGTACTTCCATGCATTGGTGCCCACTGGTTAACGCTCTAGTGGCAGTTTCCCTATGGCCCCTTCCCACAGAGTCAGACGTGACAGGTGTAAACGCTATGGGTCCAGCTCCTCATCTTCTGGTTCATCATATCACCACCATGGGCAACATTATTCAGGTCAGCGCACCAAGCACTTCACGCATTTGTGTCCGAGGTGCAAATCCTACAGGAGGTGTATGTAACTTATTGAGAAAGGGGCAAAGTGATTATTCCAGTTCTTTATCTGCCCTGAAGGCTTTGTGGGAACAGTTTTCTCAGCCGACTAGTACTGTAATCCCTGAAGGTAAAGTTGTATGTCCCTTAGCTAGCGTAAAGATTCCTTTTCTGTGGGATTAGTCCCCTAGGGTCTCATCTAGATGACAAGATTAGGAAAAAAAATTGGAAAAATAGCTATAGTGACATCTGGTCATTAGTATTGGTGGATCAACACACAGTTGATAAGGATAGGAGACCAGTTGATAGACCTTTTGATAGAAGCAAGTAAAAGTCTTCAAAAGTCATGATTAATTTTTTACAGGCTTTCACTGTTTTATGTGCATTATAGGACAGAAGCACTTGGAACGAAGTTCTGAGTTATTTATATATCAAGATATGATATATAATTCTTATAAAGCACATGGCAGTACCGCTTGTTGGCGCTATCATGATGAGTTCCGGACGTGGCAGGCCTTGCAGCCTAAAAAAATGGGTAGGGGGGTCAAAGCAACTGATGTTTGGCTCAGGTTCATGTTTTCTTAAAAAAAGCCCTCCTTTTCAGCAGCGGCCACAGGTAATTTCTCAGGAGCAGGACCCCGCACAGTGGTTGTCTATAGACCTGGAGCATTCTGGTTATTTAATGAGGGACACAGACATTTTTCGAGCTATGTAAATAAAAACTTGAGTAGTTCTGTTCCTAAGGGGGAGCTCATTCAGCACCGCATTGTCCCCGCCCGTCAAGTAAATTACTAGCTAAATCCTCACTCGGTGACCACTAAGAACAAATCCGCAATGGGCCCTTGGTTAGACCAATATACTAACAACGATCCTGTGTAAATTTAGTAGGACCCCATATTTCACTCGTAATTTAAAATCAACCAGAGAACACCCCTAGATATCAGCCCGAAAACAAAACAAGATCCTCCTTAATAAAATCAATAAAGAAGTTGCATTAGGAAGGATTGTTGGACCTCTAAAAGAGAGTTTAGAGTTTCGTCATTGGGAATAGTTAAAAAAAAAATGGGCACATTCCGAATTATACTCCATCAGTGATTCTGTTGATCATGGGGTCTTGTTGGAAGATGCGTTGGGCTCCTTTGTCTACTTGGCTGGAGCCTGGGCTCTTTTAGCAAAATCCAATATCAAATCTGTCCCAAGGGGTTGTTCCATTTCATGTCATTATTTTGAACTTTTTAGTTGCTTCCTGGATTGGGTTGTTGGATTTCAGGCTGATAACAGGTCTGCTACCCATTATTTGGATAATTTCTATTCATGGGTTCAAAAGATTCAGAATCATGTCAACGGTTATTAGAGCATTTTAAAATTATCACTCATTGTTTCAGTGTCCCTTAATCAGCAAGAAAAAAAAAATACACTCCAACAAATGCAATCAATACTGAGACTGCTGATCTTAGGGTTTTGGTACAATCTTTGGTGTTCAGTGGAGTGCAGATGTGTGGCACAATTCACGGATGGACCAAGGATTTTCAAAAACCTTATTTTGCTTGAACTTTTTCCTATTGTTGTAGCGGTTTAAATATGGGGTGACCATTTTGCCAATAAAAAGTTTGTTTTTGCAGTGACAACCTTAGTGTGGTTCATTGCATAAATTGTTCATCTACATCCTCTCTCCTGGTACTTAGCTTTCTTCACCACCAAAATATCTAGTTTAATGCCCTCCAAATCCCAGGAATTGCTAATAGTATTGCTGATGCATTATCGCGTTTTAATTGAAAGGCTGTCAGAGAGTGGCAAACAGCTGATGCCTTTAGTTTGATCTCCCATTACACCTACAACATGGCAATCTTATGGTAATTATTGGGAAAGGTGTTGCCTCTTGATTAAGGGAAGACCATTGCTGCCAGTCCTTGCTGAAGTAAAAATCGAGTTTAATTTGCAGCTTCATAAGACGGGAGATTTTGGGTTGGTTTGGATTTTTATTTTCAATTAATAGGATGGCATTACTAAGGCATTTTTTTGTTAGACAGGTTGTTTAAGGGTGGAAGAGGTCTCAACCCAGTACAGAATGTACACGCCTGATTTCTCCCTCTTGCTGGGTCATGTGATTTCTCTTACGCCTTTAGTTTGTTGTTGTTTCCACATTGAGTCATCTCTTTTTTGTCAGCTGCATTTGCGATTCCAATTTTGGCGCCTTGCGCATTAGTGAATTGATTCTAACATAAAAAACAAATCCATGGATGTCATACTATTTGACGCCGTTGCTGTTGGGGATAATACCAAGTGGTAGGGGCATTTGAGTTCCCTTACACTCAGTTTTGGGTTTGGTTTGCCCAGTTAAATTAGTTTACAATTATTTAGGTTGTAGGGGGTAAATGTTACTTGTGATATACGGATGGATCTCCTTAAACAAATTTCAAATGCAGGCAATATTTTGTAGGTGTTTAGAGGCTGAGGGAGTTCAGCCAGGGGATTACGGGGCACATTCTTGTCAAATTGGGGTTGCTACTGAGGCCGCCAGTGTGGATTTATCCGAAGCAGAGGTTCAAAAGATTTGGAGGTGGCGTTCGGCTTGTTTGGTATATATATCAGACTTGATTGATCAATTAAATTTTCCTTCATTTTGGATTTTTAGGTTCTGTCAGGCCATTTGTGTGGTTGTTAGGTTATCCTTGCATATATTGGGCAGCACAGTGGGGTGAAAGGCATTGAAGTAAAATAGTGAATCATCAGAGGTTTGGAATGATCTTAAGTCTAGCCTGAAGTCGTCGATATTGGGAGAGATGTTACTGGTCCAGTGATATTAATTTTACATGTGGGTGGTAACGACCTTTGTTCCAACAAAGTGACCGAATTGATAACGATGATGAGATCGGACCTGGATCTTTTCCTCAGTTTCTTCTCTGAACTTCTTCTGGTTTGGTCCGAGATGGTTCTCTGAGCTGTATGGCAGGAGGCTCAGGATGGTATGGTGGTGGAGTGAATCCAGTGTACTATATATGCTTGTATGTCCAAGTTGGTTTGTGATAAATTTGGTGTCGTAGTAAGACATCTGCAGCTTGAAAGAGACAATTCATCCCTCCTAAGGTCAGACGGCTTGCATCTTAAAGACTTTGACCTTGATATTTTCTTATCTGGCATTCAAGACGGTGTTGAGAAAGCATTGTTTCTGATGGGGGAGGGTCGGAGTCCTGTTTAGGATTACACAGGATCCTCCTTGGCTGTTTAATTAAAGAAATGAAGCACCTGAATGTTTTGATTATGCAGGCTGACTTGCCTGTTAAAGTGCTGCAGGGCATTTGGCTACTAGTCCAGTTCTTCAAAAGTTTTAAGTGCCTTCCTTGTTATTATTATACCATAAAAAATATTTATTAATAAGTATAGCTGTGACCGACCTTCACCACCAATTCATCTGAGGGCCTTTATTTGTTCCACGGGGTATTGGTGGGGAGGGAAGTACCTGGTGTTTTGCTTTGGGGTCTCTGCAGTCTTTTTTTTACGTGTTTGTGAAAGGAGAGTAGATTTTAATATATAATAAAAATTTGTTCAAAAAGCAGTTGCTGTTCGCTTCAGTGTTACAACAAATTTGTAAAAATAAACAACTGTTAATACCAAACTAACAAAAAAAGAGCTGAAAAAACACATTTTAAATTATGAACATGTCAAATTCAGGGTGAAAGTGAAAATTTAACCTTAGTAACAACAATTTAGCATATCAATTTCTGTGAGCAAAGTTGCAGGCATTTTGTTAGTCATAAATACAAAGAATATATTATTCTTGGCTCTGAAGGCATCCGATTGGCACAGAAGGGAGAGGGGCAAAAACACTTTCTGCACATCAGAGGCAATCCTTGCCCCATACTCCTAACAGTTAACAAAAATAGCTTCTTGCCATCAGAGTGAGAATTATGTTGGGCAGCTGGGATGGAAGAGTTCTGCCACTATTTCTGACTACTGAAGGGGTGGAGTAGGTTTCAGTTGATCGATCTGACTGGTGGGGATGCAGGGGAGAGTGCGATGTAAAAACTTTTATTACTGGTGGGGCACGCAGGTAATTGCAGTCAAAATATAAATATATGCAGTGCCCTGTCCTTAGGGGAGCAGTAAAATGAACCCCCATTAAGAATAATCATAAAATATTGCACCCACAGAGTATAATCATAAATTAGCGTCCCTTGGCTTATAATTATAAAATAACGCCCCCCCCCATAGAGTATAATCATAAAATAATGCGCCCGTAGAGTAAAATCATAAAATAATGATCCGAAAAAGTATAATCATAACATCCCCATAGGGTATAATCATAAAATAGAGCCCCCATAGAGTACAATCATAAAATAATCGCCCCCCTGGATTGTAAATATAAAATAACACCACAATATGGGATAATCATAAAATAACAACCCCATAGTGTATAATCATAAAATAACACCCCCATAGAGTATAATCATGAAATGATGCCCACTGGAGTATATTCATATAACTTCAGCAAGGCATAATTCTACAACAAGGGGTGTGTAAGATTATACTCCAGGTGTGCTTTATTTTATGACATGGGGTGTAAGTAATTCATAAATACCTTTTGCAATAAAATGACACTTCCCTAGAATATATGAGTACATTCACATGTTGCATTTTTGCCATGAAAAGTGCAGCCTTTTACTGTCTCAGCAAAGTGAGAGTTCTAAGATTTCATGCACATATCTCTGCTTATTTTTTCCTTGCAAATTCGTAGAAGTATAAAATCTGCAGCATTTCAATTCTTTCAGAGTTTTTGCAGCCCTTTTCACCCATTGAAATGAATGGGGGGAAAAAATGAATAAAAAATGTGTGGTTTTCATGCCTTTTTTCCTGCCAAGAAACACGTTTTTGACGCTGAAATGTCTGCAGCAAATACTTAATATGTGCACATACCCTAAAGATAAAATCACACATCTTGGGAGTATAATTATGTACACATTCTGCAATAAAAAATTACACTTACTAGAGTATTATAATATACTACCTATTGAACCCGTTCTACGCCCGGGTAGCGAGCATTTTTATTGGTATATGGTCTCCTATGCTGGTATGTGATGCCCCCCTCCTGGTATTTGTGCTGCCCCCATCCTGTCCCCACCATCCTATCCTGGTATGCATGGCACCCATCATCCCTATCCTGGTATGCATGGCACCCCTTATTCCCATCCTGGTATGCATGGCACCCCTCATCCCCATCCTGGTATGCATGGCACCTCTCATCCCCATCCTGGTATGCATGGCACCCCTCATCCCCAATCCTGGTATGCATGGCACCCTTCACCTACAATCCTGGTATGCATGGCACCCCTCACCCCCAACCCTGGTATGCATGACACCCCTCACCCCCAATCCTGATATGTATGGCACCCCTCATCCATTTAACGCTGGACACATACAAAAAAATAAACACTTATACTCACCTTTCTTCCCTGTGCTCCAGTGCTGCTGTGTCCTGTCCTGCTGGAGGCCAGGGGAGGAGTGCGACGCCGGAGTACGTGCGTGCCCATACCGTGCTTTCCGGCGCCATTTTGCTGAAGACACACTGCAAATGTGTCTTCAGTAAAATGGCCCTGAATATCGCTATGCGCATGCACGGATTCCAATGCCTCACTCCTGCCCCAATGTCCGGCGAAGAGAGGCGCCGCAGCAACGCTCCTCCCAGTCAGTTAAGTATGGAAAGCATGGCGCCAGAGATCGCGGCATACGTTCAGTGTCTACGCATACCGTGATCTCCAGCGCCATACACTCCTCTTACCTGTAACGGCTCCATGCGTGCTTCTGTCTGGAGCCAGGCGTGTCACGCTTGCGCAGTCTATAAAGGCTTCAGACAGAGACACGCATCCCCGGTTATATTATAGATTATGTTTATACTCGAGTGGGAAATCATCACTTAACTGCAAGGGGTCAGCATAAAAGTGCACCTGCATGTGTTAATGTATGTGTGTGTCATTATGTATCCTTGTTTCGCTGCGTGTGTTAAGTAAAAGGGTACGTGTTTATATGTGTTTTAATACATAAAACAGTATCCTCTTCCCACTGTACCAGTCTATCATTGGTTATTTGTTACTGTAAGTGATATCTGTATTTTGTATGTAACCTCTTCACATGTACAGCACCATGGAATCAATGGTGCTATATAAATAAATAATAATAAATAATAATAATACATATTCAGATATTTAGGACATGTTTTATAAATCTGTAAGGCTCTGTTCATACTGCATTTCTGCAGTGTCCATCTGTTCAGACAGAAACAGAGGCTTTGCAGACCACATTTCTATGCCCATGTGAACAAACGACACATTCAGGAAAAAAAAACACATTGCCACAAATGTCACACAGTCTGGACACAGGTGCAGCAGTTCTGCTTTCCAGGTAGCCGGAGATTTCATCCTCCTCATAGAATCACTACAGCTCTCATTGTCCATGGAACTGCTTAGGCGCCTGATAAATGGTCGGCTGATGCAGAGGGGTGTTCACAGATCACGTGCTCTGTAACGTCCAGTGACGGGCAGGATGGGGGGCGCAGTCACTCTCTAGGGACGGAGCTTCGCTCTTCTGGTGAACATGTTACCCGCTGCTCCATTCCTGGCGCTGAGGAAGATGACGGGCAGGCGAGCGAAATATGCAAATTCATAACATGTCAGCACCAACTTGGAGAAGTGACATTGAAGACCCCCTACTGACTAATCACCCGCACTACAACCTCCATCATGCTATATTACTAAAACTGCTACTATGACATAGTAATGGGGCAGATGATGTCACAATGTTGACTCGGGGCCGCTTATTTCCAGTGTCCTCCTGCAGCCAGGAAGAAATGATGTGTAGCCGGTGCTACAAAGAACAGTGTATCTGTTATTTATGGTGGCCCGGTGGCTGCACCATTATATTGGCCTTGCACATGGGATCTGTGCTAGCCCAGGTATTGTGGCCTTGTGGTTGGCCATGTTTTGGGGGCTCTGTGACTGGCACTGAAGGCCCACAAGTTCATATTATGGTAACACTGTACCAGGCACTATTGTGGCGATGCTGCAACTGGAGCATTTAATCAGTTTCCATAAAAGTATTCATTGTAATGTGGCGGTTTGCAGTCTGTTGCCATGGAGACTGTACACAGGAGCAGCACTTCTGCTTTCCAGGTAGCCGGAGATTATATCCTGTATAATATAACCCAGGGTGTATCATACATGTCAGCCACACCACAAGGAAGACCAGGCACTGCTGCTTATCATGCTGTGGCTTCTCCCCCATGACAGGTTACAGTATGGCCACATATTACTATTATTATAACTACTACCACTATCATTACTATATACTGTTACTATCAGTAGTACCTCACATCTGTATGCATTGTACACACCGGCGGCTCCTCCTCACAGAATCACGACAGCTCTCTTCGTCCATAGAAACTCTTAGGCGCCCAATAAATGGTCAGGTGGAGCAGAGGGCGTATCTTACAGATCACGAGCGCTGTAATGTCCAGTGATGAGCAGGATAGAGATCTTCAAATCCATGACAAGTCAGCACCGACCTGGAGAAGTGACATCGATGACCTCCTACTGACTAATGACCCACACTACAACCTCCATCATGCTATATTAAAACAACTGCTATTGTGACATAGGTGATGGAGCAGATGATGTCACAATGATGACACAGTTCCGCTAATCTCCGGTGTCCTCCTGCAGCCAGGAAGAAAGGACGTGTAGCCAGTACTACAGACACTATGTCCATGTGTCAGTTTGATCTCCACTCTCAGATTGCATTTTTCAGCAGAACATTGGTAAAAAAAAAGTTTATACAGTGTATAATCTGACTTTCAAGACCAAAACTATATTCTTTGGATTGCACTACAAATAAAGAGTTATATTGGTGGGTTATGTTATATCTTCGGACTGTGGATTCTTTTTCAATTCCTTGGATTTAAGGAGTGGTATCCTATCCGGAAACCCAAAGACAAGGAGTCACTTATGTCTTGTTCCCACACCCTATAAGTAGTGCCAATTATATTCCCAAAATTTTGAACTAAGACCATTATATCCACATCCACCTGGCAGAGGTGCACATAGAAATCATGGGGCTCCATAACAGAAGTTTAAAAAAAGCCCTCCATGCAGTATAATGGACCTACATACAGTATAATGGCCCCAAACCTCTCCACACTGTATAATTGCCCGTATTAGCCCTCCAAACAGTATAATGGCTCTCACATAGCCCTTCAAATATTATAATGGCCCCACATTGCCTTCCATATAGTATATTGGGCCCCATATAGTCCTCCATATAGTATAATGTGCCCCTCATAATCCTCCATATAGGATAATGCACTCCCATGGTCCTCCACAGAATATAATGCACCCCCATGTTCCTTGATACAATATAATGCACCCCCATTGTCCTCCACACAATATAATGCACCCCCATGGTCCTCCACACAATATAATGCACCCCCCATGGTCCTCCATACAATATAATGATTTACATTTTTATTACATTTTTTATGGATTTAATAGAGAAAAAATATCAATCACATCAATATTTACGCCATTTACCGATTCCCGCAAATAATCTGATCATTGTGCTATGTGGATCGTTACGATTACAGAGACACCAAATATGTCCACATTATTTGCCGATTTGTGATGTTTATTATTTTTTAAAAAAGGGCAGTAAAATTTACATTTATGTAATTGTTTTTCATTATTTTTTAGTAGTTTTATAGGAAGAAAAAAATCTTTCTTTTTTTCTCCCTCTTGAATACAGAGACATAAAAATACACTACTATATATACAGTGGGTACGGAAAGTATTCAAACCCCTTTCAATTTTTCACTCTTTGTTTCATTGCAGCCATTTGGTAAATTCTAAAAAGTTATTTTTTTTTCATTAAAGTACACTCTGCACCCCATCTTGACTGAAAAAAAACAGAAATGTAGAAATTTTTGCAAATTTATTAAAAAAGAAAAACTGAAATATTATTATTATTATTATTATTTTACATAGCGCCATTGATTCCATGGCGCTGTACATAAGGGGTTACATACCAAATACAGATATCACTTACAGTAAACAAACTAACAATGATAGAACGTTACAGAGGGAAGAGGGCCCTGCCCTTGCGGGCTTACATTCTACAGGAATGGGGCAGGAGACAGTAGGTTGAGGGGTTGCAGTAGCTCCGGTGTTGGGGGTGGCAGTAAGCATGGTCATGGCAGGCTGTAAGCTTGTTTGAAGAGGTGGGTTTTCAGGTTCCGTCTGAAGGATCCCGGTGTGGTGGATAATCGGACGTGTTGAGGCACAGAATTCCATAGGACGGGGGATATTCGGGAGAAATCTTGGAGGCGATTGCGTGAGGAACAATAAGTATGGAGGAGAGAAGGAGGTCTTGGGAGGACCGGAGGTTACGTGAGGGAATATATATCGGGAGATTAGTTCAGAGATGTACGGAGGAGAGACTTTATGGATGGCTTTGTAGGTCAGTGTTAGTAGTTTGAACTGGATACGCTGAGGAAATGGAAGCCAGTGAAGGGATTTGCAAAGGGGGGTAGCAGAGGAGTAGCGAGGCGAGAGATGAACAAGTCATGCAGCAGAGCTGAGGATGGACTGGAGGGGTGCGAGAGTGTTAGCAGGTAGGCCACAGAGGAGGATGTTACAGTAGTCGAGGCGGGAGATGATGAGGGCATGCAAAAGCAGTTTAGTAGATTGAGGGTTGAGGAAAGGACGGATTCTGGAAATATTTTTGAGCTGGAGGCAACAAGAGGTGGCGAGAGCTTGGATGTGGGATTTGAAGGACAGGGCAGAGTCAAGGGTTACTCCGAGGCAGCGGATTGTCGGTACAGTGGAAAGAGTGATGTCATTTATTGTCATAGAAAGATCAGGTGGGAAAGATATGCGAGATGGGGGCAGGATAATGAGTTCAGTTTTGTCCACATTGAGCTTCAGGTAGCGGGAGGAGAAGAAAGTGGATATGGCTGCTAGACATGCTGGGATTCTGGACAGCAGAGAGGTGACATCTGGGCCAGAGAGGTAGATCTAGGTGTCATCAGCTTACAGATGGTACTGGAAGCCATGGGATTTTATGAGGTGTCCCACGCCAAGGTATAGATTAAGAACAGTAGGGGTCCTAGGACAGAGCCTTGAGGGACTCCAACAGAGAGGGGGCGGGGTGAGGAGCTAGTGTGGGAGTGGGAGACGCTAAATATGCGGTTAGAAAGGTATGAGGAGATCCAAGATAGGGCAAGGTCTTTGACGCCAAAGGAAGAGAGGATCTGTAGTAGGAGGCAGTGGTCAACTGTATCGAAAGCAGCGGACAGGTCAAGAAGAAGGAGTACAGAGAATTGTCTGTTAGCTTTGGCTATAAGTAAGTCATTGGTGATTATGGTAAGGGCAATTTTGGTGGAATGGTGGGGGCGGAAGCCGGATTGTCGGTTGTCGAAGAGAGAGTTAGATGAAAAGTGGGAGGAAAGTTCAGCGTGATTGTGGTGCTCAAGGAGTTTGGAGGCAAAGGGGAGCAGCGATATGGGGCGATAGCTGGTCAAGGTGGTTGAGTCGAGGGATGGCTTTTTGAGGATGGACATGATTGTGGCATGTTTGAAGGCAGCGGGGAAAGTACCAGAAGATAGTCATAGGTTGAAGAGATGGGTTAGGGATGGGATGAGGGTGGGGGTGAGGTTGGGGAGGAGGATGGGGTCGAGTGCACATGTGGTGAGGTGTGATTTGGAGAGGAGACGAGTAAGGTCTCTTTCCATGATGTTGGGAAGAGAGATTATGGGGGTAGGGAAATGGTGTGGAAAACAAAGGGATTGTAGTGGTCGGACAGTAAAGACTTGCCGTGTTTGGTCAATCTTGTTTTTGAAGTGTGTGGCAAACTCCTCAGCAGAGATGACGGAGGTCGGAGGGGGCAGTGGAGGGTGGAGGAGAGAGTTAAAAGTGTTGAATAGCTGTTTGGGGTTGTAGGATAGGGAGGATATGAGGGTTGTGAAGTAGGCCTGTTTAGCAGAGGTGAGTGCTGATTTGAATGTGAGTGTTGCTTGTTTGAATGCAGTGAAGTCATCTTGAGTATGTGTTTTATTCCAACGCCGCTCCGTAACCCTGGACGCTTGTCGAAGCTGTTTAGTGAGGTTGTTGTGCCAGGGTTGCCTGTTGACTTGTCATGCTCTGCCATGCACAAGAGGGCCGACCGAGTCAATGGCTGATGCGAGATTGGCCTTGTAGAAAGCGGTGGAGCTGTCTGTGTCATGGAGTGAGGATATGGATGTCAGTGGTAGAACAGAGTCAGAGAGTGTGTGAGTGTCTAGATGTGCAAGGTTTCTGCGGGGGTGTGCTACTTGCCGGACATGGGTGACAGGTGAGGAGGACAGGGATGAGAATGTGAGTAGATGGTGGTCAGATAGGGGTAGGGGGGAGGTTGTGAGGTTAAATAGGGAGCAGAGTCGGGTGAAGATAAGGTCTAGTTTGTGTCCGTCTGTGTGGGTGGCTGAGGAGGACCACTGAATAAGTCCAAAGGATGAAGTAAGCGACAAGAGTTTGGATGCTGCTGACTGGCGAGAGTCAGTGGGGATGTTGAAATCGCCCATGATGATTGTGGGAATGTCAGCAGAGAGAAAGTAAAGAAGCCAGGAGGATAATTGGTCAATAAAGGCAGTGATCGGGCCCGGAGGTCAGTATATGATAGCCATTTGGAGGTTGGAGGGAGAGTAAATGCGGACAGAGTGGACTTCAAAAGAAGGGAGAATAAGGGAGGGAAGAGGAGGAGTAGGGCTAAAGGTGCAGTTGTTAGCGAGGAGAAGACCCACTCCTCCACCATGTCTGTTACCAGGGCGAGGAGTGTGGGTGAAGTGGAGGTCGCCGTAACACAGCGCAGCAGGGGAGGCAGTGTCAGAGGGTGTCAGCCATGTCTCCGTGATGCCCAGGAAGGAGAGATGACGAGAGGTAAAGAGGTCGTGGACAAAATGGAGCTTGTTGCAGACAGCGTGCATTCCAGAGTGCCCCAGAGAGAGGGAGCAGCGGGGTGGGCATCAGGTTTTGCGTAAGAGAGGTTACTGTAGTTTGCAGTTGTTTTGATGGAATAGGTGGGGGAATTGGTGGAAAGTGCAAGCTGTGGGGGTCCAGGATTGGGAGATATGTCGTCAGCAGTGAAGAGAAGCAGAGAGAGGGAGAGCAGGTGGGAGAAGGAGAGTGTCCGGCTTATTTTATGTTTTGGTATCATCGATCTGAGGTTGAGGAGCAGGTCTGTAAATGAGGTTAGGTGGGGAGGTAGGAGGGAAGGAGAGATAATGATTTGGTTAGAGGGTGCTGGGGTTTGGGGATAGCGAAGGAGAGTGAGGAATAGTGGGGCAAAGACAGTAAGGGCATATGTAAGCATAATGAATGTTAAGTGTGAATCAGAAAGAGAATCTAATTAATAATGGTAGATAGTTATTAGTGATGAGCGAGCACTAAAATGCTCGGGTATTCGTTGCTCGGGTCGAGAAAATTGGAATACTCGGGTGCTCAACCCGAGCAACGAGCCCCATGTAAGTCTATGGGAAACTCGAGCATTTTTCAAGCGGCTCCCCCCGGTGGTCTGCAGAGGGCCTAAAAATTGCCCAAATCGATGGGAACAGTGCTCAAATGACATGGGAACAGCATGGAGAAGACTCCTGGAAGCACTTCTGACTCCCAGGTCACTGCTGTCAACAACGTTGTCAGAATATTACGCCACTTTTACGGACTCACAATAAAACATACAAAAACAAAACCAAAATGGATTTTCCTGGGAAATATATTAAGGAACATCCTTTCCAGGGTAATGACTTGTATATAAGGCAAAATAAATAACCAAAACCAAAAATACTCCTACACACCTTGGGCTATGTTCACGCGTAGCGTTTTTGATGTGCTTTTGCACTTTTGCATTGCTTTCAACAAATACAAATGCATTCACTGGGAAATGTCATTTTAACATTTTACAATCTTATCTGGCCATGTAGTGTGACACATCATCAGACACATGCAAACAGTGCTGAAAAGACATGGGAACAGCATGGGGAAGACCTCTGGAAGCATTTCTGACTCCCAGGTCACTGCCTAAAAGTGTGCCCATCATAAGTGATCCTTGGCGCATGGGAAGATGCCTCCCGCCATGCACCTGTCGTTGCAGACTTGCAACAATCACCGTCCACATCCTTGTCCCAGTGCAGCGTTCAGTTGTCCCTACCCCATTCCTTGGAATGCAAGCACAAGTATGCAGCCAGCCACCCACCCACAGGCTGCAATACTATACTACCAAATTTTTGACAGCTGCTTGCACTTGAAATGTGGCCTTTAAGGCTCTTGGAGGTGGAAGCTTTTCATAACCTCATGCCAGCGAGTGCCGGGTGTCCATACTCGGTCCCCAGCCACCACTGTTTCTCACGGTGTCGTCTCCGCCTTCCACAAGCATGGGTCCCACAACATTACCCGTGCCCTCCCCAGTGCACTTACCGGGAAGGACCGCCTAACCACAAACACGAGGACAGGTGAATGTGGCCAGGGACGGTACGGAGGCAGTCCACAACTTTTTTTGCTGAGAGTTGTATTTAGCTCGGTGAAAGGACTGGCATAGAGGGAAACCGTATCTACTCCGGCTGTCATTTCTCCATCACCAGGTTCCGCCCATTCTCACACACGACCATGCCTGACTTTATGTTCAGCGGTGAGAGCCACAGATCAGGATGCTGTATTACAGCTTTTAACATGTCTGCAGTGCTGGGCGGTTTGTCAACTAAGCATGTTATCTTCAGCACAGCCTGTTGCCGCTTGGCCAAGGCAGTGCTGCAGTGCTGTCAGCTTGTGACTGATGTGGTCATTTCGGAAATGGAGGAGGAGGTTCTGGAGCTGAACAATGTGATTACATTGAGGTTAAATTGGTGACGCTGTTTTTTATACTAAAGAAAGATCCTATTGTTTTGGGTTTTTTTACGTTATTTTTTAAGACAAATGTTTTCACCGGGAAATGTCATTTTAACATTTTACAACCTTATCTGGCAATGTGTGTTACACATCACCAGACACATCCATTTTTATTTATGATGGAGGGACTCTGAAAGTCATAAAGCCTATTTTTATAGGGAAATCAGACAGCCCTTACTATTCTTATAAGGCCAGCAGTCGACCCTCGCTATTGTTAGAGAGCCATCGGCCGGCTATGCTTTGCTCTTCCCATAATTAACAAGTGGGTCTCCTATACTGCATATCCAGTGACTGCAAGGGCTGCCAAAAACTTGGACATAACCCAGTACCCCTTTGAAGAGACATAGAGGAGGGTCTCAGTAAAAAAAATGTTCCCATTATAAAGGAGCAGGTCTCCTGTAGTAGTAATACACATGCTGTGACTGCAAGGGCTGCCAAAATTTGGGAAAAATCCCACTAAGAATTTAAAGACACATAGAGCAGGGCCACAGAAACAAGGTACGACATGTTCCCATTAGAAAGGAGAGGGTCTGCTATACAATTATAAGGTATGCAGTGAGTCCAACGGCTGACCAATTTTAGGAAAAAACCCACTAAGAATTTAAAGAAACACAGAGCAGGGCCAGAGTAACAAGTACGACATGTTCCCATTAGAAAGGAGAGAGTCTGCTATACAGTTATAGGGTATGCAGTGAGTCCAAAGGCTGACAAATTTTAGGAAAAACCCCACTAAGAATTTAAAAAAACATAGAGCAGGGCCACAGTAACAAGGTACGACATGTTCCCATTAGAAAGGAGAGGGTCTGCTATACAGTTATAGGGTATGCAGTGAGTCCAACGGCTGAACAATTTTAGGAAAAACCCCACTAAGAATTTAAAGACACACAGAGCAGGGCCACAGTAACAAGTACGACATGTTTCCATTAGAAAGGAGAGAGTCTGCTATACAGTTATAGGGTATGCAGTGAGTCCAACGGCTGACCAATTTTAGGAAAAACCCCACTAAGAATTTAAAGACACATAGAGCAGGGCCACAGTAACAAGGTACAACATGTTCCCATTAGAAAGGAGAGGGTCTGCTATACAGTTATAGGGTATGCAGTGAGTCCAACGGCTGACCAATTTTAGGAAAAACCACACTAACAATTTAAAGACACATAGAGCAGGGCCACAGTAACAAGGTACATCATGTTCCCATTAGAAAGGAAAGGGTCTGCTATACAGTTATAGGGTATGCAGTGAGTCCAACGGCTGACCAATTTTAGGAAAAACCCTGCTAAGAATTTAAAGACACATAGCGCAGGGCCACAGTAACAAGGTACGACATGTTCCCATTAGAAAGGAGAGGGTCTGCTATACATTTAAAGGGTATGCAGTGAGTCCAACGGCTGTCCAATTTTAGGAAAAACCCCACTAAGAATTTAAAGACACATAGAGCAGGGCCACAATAACAAGGTACGACATGTTCCCCTTAGAAAGGAGAGGGTCTGCTATACAGTTATAAGGTATGCAGTGAGTCCAACGGCTAACCAATTTTAGGAAAAACCCCACCAAGAATTTAAAGACACATACAGCAGGGCCACAGTAACAAGGTGCGACATGTTCCCATTAGAAAGGAGAGGGTCTGCTATACAGTTATAGGGTATGCAGTGAGTCCAACGGCTGAACAATTTTAGGAAAAACCCCACTAAGAATTTAAAGACATACAGAGCACATCCACAGTAACAAGTATGACATGTTCCCATTAGAAAGGAGAGAGTCTGCTATAAAGTTATAGGGTATGCCGTGAGTCCAACGGCTGACCAATTTTAGGAAAAACCCCACTAAGAATTTAGAGACACATAGAGCAGGGCCACAGTAACAAGGTATAACATGTTCCCACTAGAAAGGAGAGGGTCTGCTATACAGTTATAGGGTATGCAGTGAGTCCACCGGCTGACCAATTTTAGGAAAAACCCCAAGAAGAATTTAGAGACACATAGAGCAGGGCTACAGTAACAAGGTGCGATATGTTCCCATTAGAAAGGAGAGGGTCTGCTATACAGTTATAAGGTATGCAGTGAGTCCAACGACTGACCAATTTTAGGAAAAAACCCACTAAGAATTTAAAGAAACACAGAGCAGGGCCACAGTAACAAGGTGCGACATGTTCCCATTAGAATGGAGAGGGTCTGCTATACAGTTATACTGTATGCAGTGAGTCCAACGGCTGACCAATTTTAGGAAAAACCCCACTAAGAATTTAAAGATGCACAGAGCAGGGCCACAGTAACAAGTACGACATGTTTCCATTAGAAAGGAGAGAGTCTGCTATACAGTTATAGGGTATGCATTGAGTCCAACGGCTGACCAATTTTAGGAAAAACCCCACTAAAAATTTAGAGACACATAGAGCAGGGCCACAGTAACAAGGTGCTTTATGTTCCCATTAGAAAGGAGAGGGTCTGCTATACAGTTATAAGGTTTGCAGTGAGTCCAACGGCTGACAAATTTTCGGAAAAAGCCCACTAAGAATTTAAAAAAACATAGAGCAGGGCCACAGTAACAAGGTACAACATGTTCCCATTAGAAAGGAGAGGGTCTGCTATACAGTTATAGGGTATGCAGTGAGTCCAACGGCTGACCAATTTTAGGAAAAACCGCACTAACAATTTAAAGACACATAGAGCAGGGCAACAGTAACAAGGTACAACATGTTCCCATTAGAAAGGAAAGGGTCTGCTATACAGTTATAGGGTATGCAGTGAGTCCAACGGCTGACCAATTTTAGGAAAAACCCCGCTAAGAATTTAAAGACACATAGCGCAGGGCCACAGTAATAAGGTACGACATGTTCCCATTAGAAAGGAGAGGGTCTGCTATACATTTAAAGGGTATGCAGTGAGTCCAACGGCTGTCCAATTTTAGGAAAAACCCCACTAAGAATTTAAAGACACATAGAGCAGGGCCACAATAACAAGGTACGACATGTTCCCCTTAGAAAGGAGAGGGTCTGCTATACAGTTATAAGGTATGCAGTGAGTCCAACAGCTGACCAATTTTAGGAAAAACCCCACTAAGAATTTAAAGACACATAGAGCAGGGCCACAGTAACAAGGTGCGACATTTTCCCATTAGAAAGGAGAGGGTCTGCTATACAGTTATAGGGTATGCAGTGAGTCCAACGGCTGAACAATTTTAGGAAAAACTCCACTAAGAATTTAAAGACATACAGAGCACATCCACAGTAACAAGTATGACATTTTCCCATTAGAAAGGAGAGAGTCTGCTATACAGTTATAGGGTATGCCGTGAGTCCAACGGCTGAACAATTTTAGGAAAAACCCCACTAAGAATTTAGAGACACATAGAGCAGGGCCAAAGTAACAAGGTACAACATGTTCCACTAGAAAGGAGAGGGTCTGCTATACAGTTATAGGGTATGCAGTGAGTCCACCGGCTGACCAATTTTAGGAAAAACCCCAATAAGAATTTAAAGACACAGAGCAGGGACACAATAACAAGGTACGACATGTTCCCATTAGAAAGGAGAGGGTCTGCTATACAGTTATAGGGTATGCAGTGAGTCCACCGGCTGACCAATTTTAGGAAAAACCCCACTAAGAATTTAAAGACACATAGAGGAGGGCCACAGTAACAAGGTACGACATGTTCCCATTAGAAAGGAACGGGTATGCTATACAGTTGTAGGGTATGAAGTGAGTCCACCGGCTGACCAATTTTAGGAAAAACCCCACTAAGAATTTAGAGACACATAGAGCAGGGCCACAGTAACAAGGTACAACATGTTCCCATTAGAAAGGAGAGGGTCTTCTATACAGTTATAGGGTATGCAGTGAGTCCACCGGCTGACCAATTTTAGGAAAAACCCCACTAAGAATTTAGAGACACATAGAGCAGGGCCACAGTAACAAGGTGCAACATGTTCCCATTAGAAAGGAGAGGGTCTGCTATACAGTTATAGGGTATGCAGTGAGTCCAACGGCTGGCCAATTTTAGGAAAAACCCCACTAAGAATTTAAAGACACATAGAGCAGGGCCACAGTTACAAGGTACGACATGTTCCCATTAGAAAGGAAAGTGTCTGCTATACAGTTATAGGGTATGCAGTGAGTCCACCGGCTGACCAATTTTAGGAAAAACCCCACTAAGAATTTAAAGACACATAGCGCAGGGCCACAGTAATAAGGTGCGATATGTTCCCATTAGAAAGGAGAGGGTCTGCTATACAGTTATAAGGTATGCAGTGAGTCCAACTTCTGACCAGTTTTAGGAAAAACCCCACTAAGAATTTAAAGACACATAGAGCAGGGCCACAGTAACAAGGTACGACATGTTCCCATTAGAAAGGAAAGTGTCTGCTATACAGTTATAGGGTATGCAGTGAGTTCACCGGCTGACCAATTTTAGGAAAAACCTCACTAAGAATTTAAAGACACATAGCACAGGGCCACAGTAATAAGGTGTGATATGCTCCCATTAGAAAGGAGAGGGTCTGCTATACAGTTATAAGGTATGCAGTGAGTCCAACGGCTGACCAATTTTAGGAAAAAACCCACTAAGAATTTAAAGAAACACAGAGCAGGGCCACAGTATCAAGTACTTCATGTTTACATTTGAAAGGAGAGGGTCTGATATACAGTTTTAGGGTATGCAGTGAGTCCAATGGCTGAACAATTTTAGGAAAAACCGCACTAACAATTTAAAGACACACAGAGCAGATCCACAGTAACAAATACGACATGTTCCCATTAGAAAGGAGAGAGTCTGCTATACAGTTATAGGGTATGCAGTGAGTTCAAAGGCTGACAAATTTTATGAAAAACCCCACTTAGAATTTAAAAAAACATAGAGCAGGGCCACAGTAACAAGGTAAGACATGTTCCCATTAGAAAGGAGAGGGTCTGCTATACATTTAAAGGGTATGCAGTGAGTCCAACGGCTGTCCAATTTTAGGAAAAACCCCACTAAGAATTTAAAGACACATAGAGCAGGGCCACAATAACAAGGTACGACATGTTCCCCTTAGAAAGGAGAGGGTCTGCTATACAGTTATAAGGTATGCAGTGAGTCCAACGGCTAACCAATTTTAGGAAAAACCCCACCAAGAATTTAAAGACACATACAGCAGGGCCACAGTAACAAGGTGCGACATGTTCCCATTAGAAAGGAGAGGGTCTGCTATACAGTTATAGGGTATGCAGTGAGTCCAACGGCTGAACAATTTTAGGAAAAACCCCACTAAGAATTTAAAGACATACAGAGCACATCCACAGTAACAAGTATGACATGTTCCCATTAGAAAGGAGAGAGTCTGCTATAAAGTTATAGGGTATGCCGTGAGTCCAACGGCTGACCAATTTTAGGAAAAACCCCACTAAGAATTTAGAGACACATAGAGCAGGGCCACAGTAACAAGGTATAACATGTTCCCACTAGAAAGGAGAGGGTCTGCTATACAGTTATAGGGTATGCAGTGAGTCCACCGGCTGACCAATTTTAGGAAAAACCCCAAGAAGAATTTAGAGACACATAGAGCAGGGCTACAGTAACAAGGTGCGATATGTTCCCATTAGAAAGGAGAGGGTCTGCTATACAGTTATAAGGTATGCAGTGAGTCCAACGACTGACCAATTTTAGGAAAAAACCCACTAAGAATTTAAAGAAACACAGAGCAGGGCCACAGTAACAAGGTGCGACATGTTCCCATTAGAATGGAGAGGGTCTGCTATACAGTTATACTGTATGCAGTGAGTCCAACGGCTGACCAATTTTAGGAAAAACCCCACTAAGAATTTAAAGATGCACAGAGCAGGGCCACAGTAACAAGTACGACATGTTTCCATTAGAAAGGAGAGAGTCTGCTATACAGTTATAGGGTATGCATTGAGTCCAACGGCTGACCAATTTTAGGAAAAACCCCACTAAAAATTTAGAGACACATAGAGCAGGGCCACAGTAACAAGGTGCTTTATGTTCCCATTAGAAAGGAGAGGGTCTGCTATACAGTTATAAGGTTTGCAGTGAGTCCAACGGCTGACAAATTTTCGGAAAAAGCCCACTAAGAATTTAAAAAAACATAGAGCAGGGCCACAGTAACAAGGTACAACATGTTCCCATTAGAAAGGAGAGGGTCTGCTATACAGTTATAGGGTATGCAGTGAGTCCAACGGCTGACCAATTTTAGGAAAAACCGCACTAACAATTTAAAGACACATAGAGCAGGGCAACAGTAACAAGGTACAACATGTTCCCATTAGAAAGGAAAGGGTCTGCTATACAGTTATAGGGTATGCAGTGAGTCCAACGGCTGACCAATTTTAGGAAAAACCCCGCTAAGAATTTAAAGACACATAGCGCAGGGCCACAGTAATAAGGTACGACATGTTCCCATTAGAAAGGAGAGGGTCTGCTATACATTTAAAGGGTATGCAGTGAGTCCAACGGCTGTCCAATTTTAGGAAAAACCCCACTAAGAATTTAAAGACACATAGAGCAGGGCCACAATAACAAGGTACGACATGTTCCCCTTAGAAAGGAGAGGGTCTGCTATACAGTTATAAGGTATGCAGTGAGTCCAACAGCTGACCAATTTTAGGAAAAACCCCACTAAGAATTTAAAGACACATAGAGCAGGGCCACAGTAACAAGGTGCGACATTTTCCCATTAGAAAGGAGAGGGTCTGCTATACAGTTATAGGGTATGCAGTGAGTCCAACGGCTGAACAATTTTAGGAAAAACTCCACTAAGAATTTAAAGACATACAGAGCACATCCACAGTAACAAGTATGACATGTTCCCATTAGAAAGGAGAGAGTCTGCTATACAGTTATAGGGTATGCCGTGAGTCCAACGGCTGAACAATTTTAGGAAAAACCCCACTAAGAATTTAGAGACACATAGAGCAGGGCCAAAGTAACAAGGTACAACATGTTCCACTAGAAAGGAGAGGGTCTGCTATACAGTTATAGGGTATGCAGTGAGTCCACCGGCTGACCAATTTTAGGAAAAACCCCAATAAGAATTTAAAGACACAGAGCAGGGACACAATAACAAGGTACGACATGTTCCCATTAGAAAGGAGAGGGTCTGCTATACAGTTATAGGGTATGCAGTGAGTCCACCGGCTGACCAATTTTAGGAAAAACCCCACTAAGAATTTAAAGACACATAGAGGAGGGCCACAGTAACAAGGTACGACATGTTCCCATTAGAAAGGAACGGGTATGCTATACAGTTATAGGGTATGCAGTGAGTCCACCGGCTGACCAATTTTAGGAAAAACCCCAATAAGAATTTAAAGACACAGAGCAGGGACACAATAACAAGGTACGACATGTTCCCATTAGAAAGGAGAGGGTCTGCTATACAGTTATAGGGTATGCAGTGAGTCCACCGGCTGACCAATTTTAGGAAAAACCCCACTAAGAATTTAGAGACACATAGAGCAGGGCCACAGTAACAAGGTACAACATGTTCCCATTAGAAAGGAGAGGGTCTTCTATACAGTTATAGGGTATGCAGTGAGTCCACCGGCTGACCAATTTTAGGAAAAACCCCACTAAGAATTTAGAGACACATAGAGCAGGGCCACAGTAACAAGGTGCAACATGTTCCCATTAGAAAGGAGAGGGTCTGCTATACAGTTATAGGGTATGCAGTGAGTCCAACGGCTGGCCAATTTTAGGAAAAACCCCACTAAGAATTTAAAGACACATAGAGCAGGGCCACAGTTACAAGGTACGACATGTTCCCATTAGAAAGGAAAGTGTCTGCTATACAGTTATAGGGTATGCAGTGAGTCCACCGGCTGACCAATTTTAGGAAAAACCCCACTAAGAATTTAAAGACACATAGCGCAGGGCCACAGTAATAAGGTGCGATATGTTCCCATTAGAAAGGAGAGGGTCTGCTATACAGTTATAAGGTATGCAGTGAGTCCAACTTCTGACCAGTTTTAGGAAAAACCCCACTAAGAATTTAAAGACACATAGAGCAGGGCCACAGTAACAAGGTACGACATGTTCCCATTAGAAAGGAAAGTGTCTGCTATACAGTTATAGGGTATGCAGTGAGTTCACCGGCTGACCAATTTTAGGAAAAACCTCACTAAGAATTTAAAGACACATAGCACAGGGCCACAGTAATAAGGTGTGATATGCTCCCATTAGAAAGGAGAGGGTCTGCTATACAGTTATAAGGTATGCAGTGAGTCCAACGGCTGACCAATTTTAGGAAAAAACCCACTAAGAATTTAAAGAAACACAGAGCAGGGCCACAGTATCAAGTACTTCATGTTTACATTTGAAAGGAGAGGGTCTGATATACAGTTTTAGGGTATGCAGTGAGTCCAATGGCTGAACAATTTTAGGAAAAACCGCACTAACAATTTAAAGACACACAGAGCAGATCCACAGTAACAAATACGACATGTTCCCATTAGAAAGGAGAGAGTCTGCTATACAGTTATAGGGTATGCAGTGAGTTCAAAGGCTGACAAATTTTATGAAAAACCCCACTTAGAATTTAAAAAAACATAGAGCAGGGCCACAGTAACAAGGTAAGACATGTTCCCATTAGAAAGGAGAGGGTCTGCTATACAGTTATAGGGTAAACAGTGAGTCCAACGGCTGACCAAATTTAGTAAAAACCCCACTAACAATTTAAAGAGACATAGAGCAGGGCCACAGTAATGACAAATTCCCATTAGAAAGGAGAGTGTCTCCCATAGTGTTGGCCTATGCAGTTTATGCAAGGGCTGCCAAAAATTTGGTAGCACTTCAATGCCCCTTGGAAGAGACGTGGAGGAGGGCCTCATAAAAAAATGTTCCCATTAGAAAGGAGCGGGCCTCCTATTCTTGTAATGCCCATGCACAAGTGTATAGGCTGACAAACATTTGCCCCTCAGGGGTTTACATGAACATACTGTATAAAAATTTTTTTTACGGGCATCATAAACACCCTTTAAAAAAATTATGTGAGTGTTGCATCACGGACTATGGTCACACTGGTGATATGGTGGTAGAGGATGAGGAGAAGGAGGAGGACAAGAGCAAATAGCCAAAATCAGGAAGCGTATACCCATGTGTGGGTGTGAAAAGGTACATGGGAATATACCTCCCAAGAAAAGACACTGTATTTGAGTTTATGTTACGGCTGCTATCATTTGGTGGTGTTGAGAAGTCTGGCCCAATCCAGCCCTTCTTCATTTTTATAAGAATCAGCCTGTCAGCATTTTCAGTTGACAAGCGGATGCGCTTATCAGTGCAGGCCAGTACCTCCAAGGCATAGAGAGCCAGTTCTTTCCACGTATCCAGCTTGGATACCCAATAATTATAAGGCATAGAGGAATCACGGAGGACGTTAGTACGGTCAGCAAGGTACTCCCTCAGCATCTTCCAAAACTTTGCACTTCTTGTGAGAGTACCCCGCGCCTCAGGGCCTGTGCGATGGGAGAGTCTGAGAAAACTCTCCCAGAACTTTGACAGTGTTCCCCTGCCTCTGCTGGATTGAAGTTGTGTCTCTCTCGCCTGTACTCCTTGGTTGTCCAACGAAGTGTGCCCTCTGCCGCCAGCGTTTTCAGATGGGAATTTTTTTAATAGTTCCGCAACAAGGGCCTTCTGGTATAGCCCCATTTTTGTAGACCTGTCCGCCTCAGGAATAAGAGATATCAATTCTCCTTGTAGCATGGGTCTAGAAGTGTCACCAACCAGTAATGACTGTCACCCAAAATTTTGAGAACGCAAGGGTCATGGGAAAGGCAGCGTAACATAAACTCAGCCATGCGTGCCAGACTACTAACAGGCAAGACTTCCGTGTCCTCAACAAGAGGATGACTGACCATGCTCTCCTCCTCCTCCTCTCTGTCCTCTGGCCATCAATGCTGAGCAGACGGTATGACAGCTGTGCAGGTGGTACCATCTATAGTGCATGAAACTAGCTCCTGTCCTTCCTCCTCCTCCTCTTCTTCATTGTCACCCAATCCACGTTGGGATGAGATGAGGCTTGGCTGTGTGTAATCACCCTATATGGTTCCTTGCTCCATTTCATCGTGCTCCGCCTGCAATGCATCCTCTTTGATTGTGAGCAGAGAGCGTTTCAGAATACAGATAAGAGGGATGGTGTCTGACATCCATCTCCACTCCTGAGGTCTTATGTGTGGAGTCTGAACTGAATACCGACGGCCTTGTTGATGCTGGTACTCAACAACTGCCCTCCTCTGCTCACAAATCCTTCCCAACATCTGCAGTGTAGAGTTCCAACGCGTGGGGACATAACACACCAGTCTGTGAGCCGGAAGCTGCAAACGCTGCTGAAACACGGCAAGGGCGGCGGAAGCTGTAGCTGACTTTCTAAAATGGGCACACAGACGGCGTACTTTAACAAGCAGATCCGGCAGCTCCGGGTAGGTTTTGAGAAACTGCTGAACCACGAGGTTAAGCACATGGGCCAGGCATGGTATGTGTGTGAGCTCGCCTCACCTCAGAGCTGCCACCAGGTTCCGGCCATTGTCACACACGACCATGCCTGGCTGTAGGTTCAACGGTGTGAGCCACAGATCTGCCTGCTCTTTCAGAGCAGTCCACAACTCTTCAGCATTGTGCGGTTTGTCACCTAAGCATATTAGCTTCAGCACAGCCTGTTGCCGCTTGGCCGAGGCAGTGCTGAAGTGCTTCCAGCTTGTGACTGATGTGGTCATTTCGGAGATGGAGGCTGAAGAGGAGGAGGAGGCTGAGGAGGATGAGGTGCAGGAGCTGTAGACCATGGGGGGAACCCTGATTGACCTAGGGCCCGCAATCCTTGGCGTCAGGAGGACGTGTTCCGTCCCAAGGTCCGACTGGGTCCCGGCTTCCACTATGTTAACCCAGTGTGCCATCAGCGAGATGAACCATTCCTGCCCACAAGCACTTGTCCACATGTCCGTGGTTAGGTGGACTTTCCCAGTAACTGCGTTGTTGACACGTGCTTGTGTAATGCAGGGACGGCACATCGGGAGAAATAGTGGCGGCTGGGGACCGAGTCCCGAGGATGGCCGCCGCCATCAGGTTGCAGAATGCTTCCATCTCCACGAGCCTAAGAGGCAACATTTCGAGCGCAAGCAGTCGTGAAATGTGAGAATTTAGTAGTGTGGCCTGTGGGGCGTTGGCTGCATATTTGCGCTTGCGTTCCAAGGACTGGGGTATGGACAACTGAACGCTGCGAGTGTGCAACGACAGGTGCAGGGCAGGAGGCATCTTCGCATGCACCATGGACAGGGGATTGGCTTACATGCACAACAGTGGAAGAAGCAATGGTGCCACCTGCAGACACTGTTCCTGGACCCTGGGGTTCGGCCAACAAAGTCGAGTGCTTTGCTGCCATGCGCCTGATCATGCTGGTGGTGGTCAGGCTGGTCATTTTGCAAACCCTGCTGATGCTGGCCTGGCAGGTGGTGCAAATGGCCTTTTTGGGGTTGTCGGCAGAGTCTTTAACCCCTTTAAAGCCCAAGACATACTAATACGCGTCTGTGCCCTGGGCTTTAAGAGCCTGACCCATATTAGTACGTCATGGCGTGCACACAGGCTGTGCGGGCGCGATCGCCGCCGGGTGTCAGCTGATTGTCACAGCTGATACCCGGTACTGTGTGGAGGGAGTGGTCACCGGGCACATTAACCCCCGCAATGCTGCGATCGAAGTCGATCGCAGCATTGCGGTGACTAAGGGAAGGTGATCGGTATACTCACCTCCTCTTCCTGCCTCCAGCGCTGTTTGCCGTGGCTTCCCGGATGTTGCCATGACGACCCGATGTCGTCATGACAACATCCGGGTCACCAGACAGCAGGAAGATTTTTTGGTCATGTACATGACCAAACTATCTTCTCACTGTGCAGAGCTGACAGCCTGCATGGCACAGGGATGGTGCAGGCGATCAGAATAAAAAAAGTGAAAGTCCCATAGTGGGAAAAGTATACAAATAAAAAAACTGTTAGAAAGTGAAAAAAAAAAATTGTAAAAGTATAAAAAAAAATGAAAAAAAATAATCCACCAAAAATAAAAATATAATGTACCCATCAATAAGTATTATTATTAAAAAACAAAAAAAACAAACAATAAAAGTACACATATTTGGTATCGCCGCGTCCAGAACAACCTGACCTATAAAACTGGCCCACTAGTTAACCCCTTCAGTGAACACGGTAAAAAATAAAAATAAAAAACGAAGCAAAAATCAATGCTTTATCATCATACCAGCAAACAAAAAATGGAATAACACGTGATTAAAAAGACGAATATCAATAAAAATGGTACCGCTGAAAACGTCATCTCGTCTCGCAAAAAATAAGCTGCCAATCTGCTCCATCAGCTGAAAAATAAAAAAGTTATAGCTCTCAGAATAAAGCGATGCAAAAAAATTTTTTTTCTATAAAATGGCTTTTATTGTGTAAAAGTGCCAAAACATAGAAAAACAATATAAATGTGGTACCGCTGTAAACGTACTGACCTGAAGAATAAAGCTACCTTATCAATTTTACCACACGCGGAGCAGAATAAAAAAAATTAAAAAATACAATTCCTGAATTGTTGGTTTTTGTTTATTCTGCCTCCCAAAAACCAGAATAGAAAGCGATCAAAAAATGTCACATGCCTGAAAATGGCACCAATAAAAAAACTCATTCCGCAAAAAACAAGCCGTCACATGACTCTGTCAGCCAAAATATGGAAAAATTATAGCTCTCAAAATATGGCGATGCAAAAACTAGATTTTACAAAATATGTGTCTTTTTGTGTGTGACAGCTGTCAATCATAAAAACCCGATATGATTCTGGTATCTCTGCAGTCGCACCGACCCGAAGAATAAAGTCGCCTAATCACTTATACCACACTAGGAACGGCATAAAAAATAAACGCTAGGGCTGGGGTTGGTGTTGGGGTCAGGGTTGGTTTTTTTTTCAAAAGTAAAAAGGAAAAAAAGATGATGATATGGCAACTAGTGTTGAGCGCAAGTGCTCGCTACTTGAGTTTGCATCGGGTGCTCGGGTATGCATTGAGTATCGCGGGTGCTCGAGTGACATGCTCGAGTCTCCGCCTCATATGCTTCGCGGCCAAAAAAACCTCGTGGGGATTGCCTGGCATGCATGAGCGATCCCCGCGTGTTTTTTTTTGGGTGTCTAATAAAAGTGAAACATGCGGACGGGGACTCGAGCACCCGCGATACATGGTGCATACCTGAGTACCCGATGCAAACTCAAGTAGTGAGCACTTGCGATCAAGACTAATGACAACTTATTCAATATGATGACCTAATGTTATCAAATTCTGTGTCGTACCTCTGGGTTCAAAATGTTCACTATACCCCTTGATAAAATCCTTGAGGGGTGTAGTTACCAAAATGGGGACACTTGTGGGGGTTTTCCACTATTTAGGCACATCAGGGGCTCTCCAAACGCGACATGGCGTCCGCTCTCGATTCCAGACGATTTTGCGTTCAAAAAGTCACACAGTGCTCCTTCCCTTCTGAACTCTGCTGTGCGCCCAAACACTGTATTTTCCCCACATATGGGGTATTGGCGTACTCAGGAGAAATTGCACAAAAGTTTTTGGGGTCCATTTTCTCCTCTTACCCTTGTGAAAATAAAAAAAATGGGGCTAAAACATAATTTTTGTGGAAAAAGTTAGATTTTTTTATTTTCATGGCTCCATGTTATATACTTCTGTAAAGGACTTGGGGGTTCAAGGTGCTCAACACACATCTAGATAAGTTCCCTGAGGGGTCTAGTATCAAAAATGGTGTCACTTGTGGGGGGTTTCCACTGTTTAGGCACATCAGGGGCACATCCGCTAATTATTCAAGTAAATTTTACATTCAAAAAGTCAAATGGCGCTCCTTATCCTCTGAACCCTGCCATGTGCCCAAACAGTGGTTTTCCCACACATATGGGGGATCTTCTTACTCAGGAGAAATTGCACAACAAACTGCATGGTGCAATTTCTCCTGTTACCCTTATGAAAATGCAAAAGTGGGGGCTGAAAAACATTTTTGTGGGAAAAATGTGAAAATTTTATTTTTATGGCTCAATGTTATAAACTTCTGTGAAGCACCTGGGGGTTCAAGGTGCTCACCACACATCTAGATAAGTCCCTGAGGGGTCTAGTTTCCAAAATGGTGTCAATTGTGGGGGGTTTCCACTGTTTAGGCACATCAGGGGCTCCCCAAATGCAACATGGCATCCGCTAATTATTCAAGCAAATTTTACAATCAAAAAGTCAAATAGCGCTCCTTCCCTTCTGAACCCTGCCGTGCGCCCAAACAGTGGTTTTCCCCCACATATGGGGTATCTGCTTACTCAGGAGAAATTGTGCAACAAACTTCATGGTGCAATTTCTTCTGTTACCCTTATGAAAATGCAAAAGTGGGGGCTGAAAAGAATTTTGTGGGAAAAATGTGAAAATTGTATTTTTACGGCTCAATGTTATAAACTTCTGTGAAGCACCTGGGGGTTCAAGTGCTCACCACACATCTAGATAAGTTCCCTGAGGGGTCTAGTTTCCAAAATGGTGTCACTTGTGGGGGGTTTCCACTGTTTAGGCACATCAGGGGCTCCCCAAATGCAACATGGCATCCGCTAATTATTCAAGCAAATTTTACATTCAAAAAGTCAAATAGCGCTCCTTCCCTTCCAAACCCTGCCGTGCGCCCAAACAGTGTTTTTTACCCACATATGGGGTATCTGCGTGCCCAGGGGAAATTGCACAACAAATTTTGGGGTCCATTTTTTCTGTTACCCCTGCAAAAATAAAAAAACTTGGGTCTAAAGTAACCTTTTTGTGAAAAAAGTTAAATGTTAATTTTTTTCTAACCACATTCCAAAAATTCCTGTGAAGCACCTTAAGGGTTAATTAAGTTCTTGAATGTGGTTTTAAGCACCTTGAGGGGTGCAGTTTTTAGAATGGTGTCACTTTTGGGTATTTTCTGTCATAAAGACCCCTCAAAGTGACTTCATATATGATGTGGTCCCTAAAAAAATGGTTTTGTAAATTTTGTTGGAAAAATGAGAAATCGCTCGTCAACTTCTAACCATTATAGCTCCCTAATAAAAAAAAAAATGTTGTTCCAAAATTGTGCTGATGTAAAGTAGACATGTGGGAAATGTTGTTTATTAACTATTTTGTGTGACATATCTCTCTGATTTAAGGGGATAAAAATTAAAATTTTGAAAATTGCAAAATTTTCAAAATTTTCGCCAAATTTCCATTTTTTTTCACAAATAAACGCAAGTGATATCGAAGAAATTTTACCACAATCATGAAGTACAATATGTCACGAAAAAAACAATCTCAGAATCAGGGGGATCCGTTGAAGTGTTCCAGAGCAATTACCTCATAAAGTGACAGTGGTCAGAATTGTAAAAATTGGCCTGGTCATTAACGTGCAAACCACCTTGGGTAGTAAAGGGGTTAAAAATCAACCAGACTCGGGAAGACCTATCAGTTGTACTGGCAACTTCCTTCGTGTTGGTGTTACGGGGAACATTTGCCTGCCTTTTTGTCTGCGGCCACCACACTGCTTCTTCCTGCCTGTTGGGGTGCTCTGCCTCCCTCTCCCTGTGTGCTGCTGTCCTTGCTCTGCATGTCCTTCTGCCAGATTTGGTCAGTTACTATATCATACACCACCTCATCTTCCACTTCCGCTCCCTGGTCCTCCTCCTGACTTTCTGGCAATTGTGTCTCATCATCGTCCACCTCTTGTGACACGTTCCCACCGTCACCTTCGTGTGACCGTGGCTGCTCAAATATTTGGGCATCGCTACACGCGATCTCCTCTTGCCCCGCTTCAAGTGGACCGTTCGAGAGGCCCAAATGTATAAATGGAAAAGTGAACAGCTCTTCAGAGTGTCCAAGTGTGGGATCAGTTGTCTCTGGGTACTCGGCATGGCGGGAGGAAGAAGGATCAGGGTGAGGAATATGCGGTCCAGACTCATGGCTACTGAGACTTGACCGTGTGGAAGACAGGGTGGTGGTGGTGGCTAAGTGACTGGAAGCATTATCCGCTATCCAACGAACAACCTTTTGACACTGCTCTGGGTTCAATAGTGGTGTGCTGTGGTCCCCTAGAAATTGGGACAGGAAGGTCAGTCGAGAAGATGTGGGTGTTTGTTATGGCACAATTTCAGCTTGCCCACGGCCTTGTCCTCGGCCTCTGCATGCACCATTACCAGCACGTCCAGTTCCTTGTCCCTTGCCACGTGCCTTGCCCATTTTAAATGGAGGACAGTATCTTCCACGCTCACTACAAATGACTGAGTTTGGAGCGAACTTACATGTGATCTGTGTGACGGAGAAAATAGAGTTTCAAATAGCTGGCCTGTATGTAAGTAGTTTGAACAGCAAACTGCTGTGAATGGCTTCACTGACACACTGAAAGAAATGTTTAATGGAGGCCAGAAATGGCAGTATTTTCTGGCAACGTATATGTGATCCGCGTGCTTGAGAAAACAGAGTTTTAAATACCTGACGTGTAGGAAGTAGTTTGAACATCAAACTGCTGTGAATTGCTTCACTGACACACTGAAAGAAATTTTTAATGGAGGCCAGAAATGGCAGTATTTTCTGACAACATATATGTGATCCGTCTGACGGAGAAAACAGAGTTTTAAATACCTGGACTGTAGGTAAGTAGTTTGAACAGCAAACTGCTGTGAATTGCTTCACTGACACACTGAAGGAAATTTTTAATGGAGGACAGAAATGGCAGTATTTTCTGCCAACGTATATGTGATCCGTTTGACGGAGAAAGCACAGTTTTACATAGCTAGATTTCTTGCTCTGTAATATGGAAAGGACCTGGCTATATTCTGCAGTGCCATCCAGCAAATGGCGCAGAAAAACTGTGTTCTGGATTGCTTTTTAAGCAAATAATGAGGATTAAGATCCAAAGAAAAGTATTCCTGGCCCCTGAGACCTGGGGCTTTGCATAGAAATATCTAACAGCAGCAGAAGGCAGAATTGGATTGGAGCCTCTTGTGCTATATGCACTGCAGTCTGCAATATACCCTGCCTGCCTTCCTGCGTATATACACCGGCTGCCTGATATCTCTGTAGATGGATTAGTTAGTCCTCAAAAGGACTGATTGTTAAGATGGATATGTGTAATGTACGATTTTTCTCCCTCAGATGTAATCCAAATGGAACACTAAAAAGCAGAAAATACTCGTCGATAAAAACCATCTTCTTTTTACATCAGATGTAATCCAAAGGGAAAATGAAAAAGCGAAAAATACTCGTCGATAAAAACCATCTTCTTTCTTCATCAGATGTAATCCAAAGGGAACATAAAAAAGCGGAAAAGACTCGTCGATAAAAATCATTTTCTTTCATCATCAGATGTAATCCAAAGGGAACAGGAAAAAGCTGAAAAAAATGGTCAATAAAAAAACATCTTCTTTCTTCATCAGATGTAATCCAAAGAGTAAACGAAAAAGCGGAAAATACTCGTCGAAAAAAAACATCTTCTTTATTCATCAGATGTAATCCAAAGGAACACGAAAAAGAGGATAATACTCGTCGATAAAAATCATCTTCTTTCTTCATCAGATGTAATCCAAAGGGAACACGAAAAAGCGGAAAATAGTCGTCAATAAAAACCATCTTCTCTCTTCATCAGATGTAATCCAAAGGGAACAGGAAAAAGAGGAAAATATTCGTCGATAAAAACCATCTTCTTTCTTCATCAGATGTAATCCAAAAGAATAACTAAAAAGCGGAAAATACTCGTCGATAAAAATAATTTTTCTTCATCAGATGTAATCCAAATGGAACACTAAAAAGCAGAAAATACTCGTCGATAAAAAACATCTTTTTACATCAGATGTAATCCAAAGGGAAAACGAAAAAGCGAAAAATACTCGTCGATAAAAACCATCTTCTTTCTTCATCAGATTTAATCCAAAGGGAACTTATAAAAGCGGAAAAGACTCGTCGATAAAAATCATTTTCTTTCATCATCAGATGTAATCCAGAGGAAACAGGAAAAAGCTGAAAAAAATGGTCAATAAAAAACCATCTTCTTTCTTCATCAGATGTAATCCAAAGAGAAAACGAAAAAGCGGAAAATACTCGTCGAAAAAAACATCTTCTTTATTCATCAGATGTAATCCAAAGGAACACAAAAAAGAGGATAATACTCGTCGATAAAAATCATCTTCTTTCTCCATCAGATGTAATCCAAAGAGAACACGAAAAAGAGGAAAATAGTCATCAATAAAAACCATCTTCTCTCTTCATCAGATGTAATCCAAAGGGAATAGGAAAAAGAGGAAAAAACTTGTCGATAAAAATCATCTTCTTCATTCATTACATGTAATCTAAAAGGAACACGAAAAAGGGTAAAATACTCGTCGATAAAAATCATCTTCTTTCTTCATCAAATGTAATCCAAAGGGAACACGAAAAAGCGGAAAATACTCATCGATAAAAACCATCTTCTTTCATCATCAGATGTAATCCAAAGGGAAAACGAAAAAGTGGAAAATACTCATCGATTAAAAACCATCTTTTTTCTTCATCAGTTGTAATCCAAAGGGAACATGAAAAAGTGATGAATACTCATCAAAAAAACCCATCTTCTTTCTTCATCAGATGTAATCTAAAGGGAACATGAAAAAGCTAAAAATACTCATCGATAAAAACCATCTTTTTTCTTCATCAGATGTAATCCAAAGGGAAAACGAAAAAGCGGAAAACAGTCGTCGATAAAAACCATCTTCTTTATTCATCAGATGTAATCCAAAGGGAACACGAAAAAGCGATACTCGTTAATAAAAGCCATCTTCTTTCTTTATCAGATGTAACCCAAACGGAAAACGAAAAGCGGAAAATAGTCGTCGATAAAAACCATCTTCTTTCTTCATCAGAAGTAATCCAAAGGGAACATGAAAAAGCGGAAAATACTTGTCGATAATAATCATCTTCTTTATTCATCAGATGTAATCTAAAAGGAACACGAAAAAGCGTAAAATAATCGTCAATAAAAATCATCTGCTTTCTTCATCACATGTAATCCAAAGGGAACATGAAAAAGCAGAAAATACTCGATAAAAATCATCTTCTCTCTTTATCACATGTAATCCAAAGGAACGCGAAAAACCAGGCAATACTCGTCGATAAAAACCATATTCTTTCTTGAACAGATGTAATCCAAAAGGAACACGAAAAAGTGGAAAATAATCGTCGATTAAAATCATCTTCCTTCTTCATCAGACGTAATTCAAAGGGAACACGAAAAAACGGAAATACTCGTCGATAAAAAATGCCTTCTTTCTTCATCAGATGTAATCCAAAGGGCAAACGAAAAAGCGGAAAATACTCGTCGATTAAAAACCATCTTCTTTCTTCATCAGTAGTAATCCAAAGGGAACATGAAAAAGTGATGAATTCTCATAGATAAAACCCATCTTCTTTCTTCATCAGTTGTAATCCAAAGGAAACACGAAAAACCTGAAAATACTCATCGATAAAAACCATCTTCTTTCTTCATCAGATGTAATCCAAAGGGAAATCGAAAAAGGGGAAAATTCTCGTCAATTAAAAAACATCTTCTTTCTTCAGCAGATGTAATCCAAAAGGAACACGAAAAAGTGGAAAATAATCGTCGATAAAAATCATCTTCCTTCTTAATCAGACGTAATCGAAAGGGAAAACAAAAAAGCTGAAAATACTCGTCTATAAAAACGATCTTCTTTCTTCATCAGATGTAATCCAAAGGGAAAACTAAAGAGCGGAAAATGCTCGTCGATTAAAACCATCTTCTTTATTCATCAGATGTAATCAATCCAAAAGGAACACGAAAAAGCGGATAATACTCGTCGATAAAAAACATCTTCTTTATTCATCACATGTAACCAATCCAAAAGGAACACGAAAAAGCGGATAACACGTCGATAAAAATCACCTTCTTTCTTCATCAGAAGTAATCGAAAGGGAACATGAAAAAGCGGAAAATACTCGTGGGTAAAAATCATCTTCTTTCTTCATCAGATGTAATCCAAAGGGAACACGAAAAATCAGAAAATACTCGTCGATAATAACCATCTTCTTTCATCTTCAGATGTAATCCAAAGGGAAAAAAAAAGCAGAAATTACTCATCGATTAAAAAACATCTTCTTTCTTCATCAGTTGTAATCCAAAGGGAACATGAAAAAGTGATGACTATCCATCGATAAAACCCATCTTCTTTATTCATCAGATGTAATCCAAAGGGAACACGAAAAAGCTGAAAATACTCATTGATAAAAACCATCTCCTTTCTTCTTCAGATGTAATCCAAAGGGAATACGAGAAAGCGGAAATTATTCATCGATAAAAACCATCTTCTTTCTTCATCAGATGTAATCCAAAGGGATAACGAAAAAGCGGAAAATAGTCGTCGATAAAAACCATCTTCTTTCTTCATCAGATGTAATCCAAAGGGAACATGAAAAAGCGATAAATACTTGTCGATTAAAAACCATCTTCTTTCTTCATCAGTTGTAATCCAAAGGGAATACGATAAAGCGGAAAATATTCGTCGATAAAAACCATCTTCTTTCATCATCAGATGTAATCCAAAGGGAAAACAAAAAAGCGGAAAATACTCATCGATTAAAAACCATCTTCTTTCAACATCAGATGTAATCCAAAGGGAAAACAAAAAAGCGGAAAATACTCATCGATTAAAAAGCATCTTCTTTCTTCATCAGTTGTAATCCAAAGGGAACATGAAAAAGTGATGAATATCCATCAATAAAACCCATCTTCTTTCTTCATCAGATGTAATCCAAAGGGAACAAGAAAAAGCTGAAAATACTCCGATAAAAACCATATTCTTTCATCATCAGATGTAATCCAAAGGGAAAACGAAAAAGCGGAAAATACTCATCAATAAAAACCATCTTCTTTCTTCATCAGTTGTAATCCAAAGGGAACATGAAAAAGTGATGAATATCCATCGATAAAACCCATTTTCTTTCTTCATCAGATGTAATCCAAAAGGAACACGAAAAAGCAGAAAATACTCGACGATAAAAACCATCTTCTTTCTTCATCAGATGTAATCCAAAGGGAACAAGAAAAAGCTGAAAATACTCCGATAAAAACCATATTCTTTCATCATCAGATGTAATCCAAAGGGAAAACGAAAAAGCGGAAAATACTCATCAATAAAAACCATCTTCTTTCTTCATCAGTTGTAATCCAAAGGGAACATGAAAAAGTGATGAATATCCATCGATAAAACCCATTTTCTTTCTTCATCAGATGTAATCCAAAAGGAACACGAAAAAGCAGAAAATACTCGACGATAAAAACCATCTTCTTTCTTCATCAGATGTAATCCAAAGGGGCATTAAAACCGTTTGTTAAGCTACTGTGACCTCCACGTCTCTTCCAAGTGGCATTAAAACAATCTTGTTAAACCACTCTGAACTCCACGTGTCTTCCAAGGGGCATTAAAACAGTCTTGTTAAGCTGCTGTGACCTCCACGTCTCTTCCAAAGGTCATTAAAACCATCTTGTTAAACCACTCTAACCTCCATGTCTCTTCCAAGTGGCATTAAAACCGTCTTGTTAAACCACTCTGACCTCCATGTCTCTTCCAATGTGCATTAAAACCATCTTGTTAAGCTACTGTGTGCTCTCCACGTCTCTTCCAAGGGGCACTAAAACCATCTTGTTAAGCTACTGCGACCTCCAACACTCTTACAAGGGGCATTGAAACCGTCTTGTTAAGCTACTGCGACCTCCACGACTTTTCCAAGGGGCATTGATATTGTCTTTTTACTAAACTGTGACCTCCACGTCTCTTCCAAGGGGCATTAAAACCGTCTTGTTAAGCTACTGCGACCTCCACCCCACTTCCAAGAGACATTAAAACCATCTTGTTAAGCTACTGCGACCTCCACCACTCTTCCAAGGGGCATTAAAACCATCTTGTTAAGGTACTGCGACCTCCACCACTCTTCCAAGAGGCATTAAAACCGTCTACTTAAGCTACTGCAACCTCCACCACTCTTAAAAGGGGCATTGAAACCATCTTGTTAAGCTACTGCAACCTCTACCCATCTTCCAAGGGGCATTAAAACCATCTTGTTAAGCTACGTTGACCTCCACGTCTCTTCCAAGGGGCAATAAAACCGTCTTGTTAAACCACTCTGACCTCTACGTCTCTTCCAAGGGGCATTAAAACCGTATTGTTAAACCACTCTGACCACCAGGTTTCTTCCAAGGGGCATTAAAACCGTCTTGTTAAGCTACTGCGACCTCCTCCACTCTTCCAAGGGGCATTGATATTGCCTTTCATTACACTGTGACCCCCACGTCTCTTCCAAAGGGCATTAAAACCGTCTTGTTAAACCACTCTGACCTCCACGTTTCTTCCAAGGGGCATTAAAACCGTCTTGTTAAGCTACTGCAACCTTCTCCACTCTTCCAAGGTGCATTAAAACTATCTTGTTAAGCTACTGTGACCTCCACGTCTCTTCCAAGGGGCATTAGAACCGTCTTGTTAAACCACAATGAACTAAACGTCTCTTACAATGGGCAGTAAAACCATCTTGTTATTCTAATGTGACCTCAACATCTCTTCCAAGTTGCATTAAAACCGTCTTGTTAAACCACTCTGACCTCCACGTCTCTTCCAAGGGGCATTAAAACCATATTGTTAAGATACTGTGACCTCCACATCTCTTCCAAGGGCCATTAAAACCGTCTTGTTAAGCTACTGCGAACTCGACCACTTTTCCAAGGGGCATTAAAACCGTCTTGTTAAGCTACTGCGACCTCCACCACTCATCCAAGGGGCATTAAAACAGTCTTGTTAAGCTACTGCGACCTCCACCACTCTTCGAAGGGGCATTGATATTGTCTTTTTATTCCAATGTGACCTCCACGTTTCTTCCAAGGGGCTTTAAAAGCATCTTGTTAAGCTACTGCGACCTCCACTACTCTTCCAAGGGGCATTAAAAACGTCTTGTTAAGCTGTTGTGACCTCCACGTCTCTTCCAAGGGGCATTAAAACCATCTTGTTAAGCCACTCTGAACTCCACGTCTCTTCCAAGGGGCGTTAAAACCGTCTTGCTAAGCTACTGTGACATCCACATCTCTTCCAAGGGGCATTAAAACCGTTTTGTTAAGCTACTGCGACCTCCACCACTCTTCCAAGGGGCTTTAAAACAGTCTTGCTAAGCTACTGCGACCTCCATTACTCTTCTAAGGGAAATTGATATTGTCTTTTTATTCCACTGTGACCTCCACGTCTCTTCCAAGGGGCATTAAAACCGTCTTGCTAAACCACTCTGAACTCCACGTCTCTTCCAAGGGGCATTAAAACCATCTTGTTAAGCTACTGCGACCTCCACCACTCTTCCAATAGGTATTAAAATCGTCTTGTTAAGCTACTGCAACCTCCACCACTCTTCCAAGGGGCATTAAAACAATCTTGTTAAGCTACTGCGACCTCCACCACTCTTCCAAGGAGCATTGATATTACCTTTTTATTACACTGTGACCTTTACGTCTCTTTCAAGGGGCATTAAAACCGTCTTCTTAAGCTACTGCGACCTCCACCACTCTGCCAAGAGGCATTAAAACCATCTTGTTAAGCTGCTGCGACCTCCACCACTCTTCCAAGGGGCATTAAAACAATCTTGTTAAGCTACTGCGAACTCCACCACTCATCCAAGAGGCATTACAACCGTTTTGTTAAGCTACTGCGACCTCCAACACTCATTCAACGGGCATTAAAACCATCTTGTTAAGCTACTGCGACCTCCACCACTCTACCCAGGGGCATTAAAACTGTCCTGTTAAGCTACTGTGACCTCCACGTCTCTTTCAAGGTGAATTAAAACCGTCTTGTTTAGCTACTGTGAGTTCCACGTCTCTTCCAAGGGGCACTAAAACCATCTTGTTAAGCAACTGCGACCTCCACTACTCTTCCAAGGGGCATTAAAACCGTCTTGTTAAGCTACTGCGACCTCCACCACTTTTCCAATGGGCATTGATAATGTCTTTTTATTCAACTGTGACCTCCACGTCTCTTCCAAGGGTCATTAAAACCGTCTTGTTAAGCTACTGCGACCTCCACCATACTTCCAATAGACATTAAAACCGTGTTGTTAAGCTACTGCGACCTCCACCACTCTTCCAAGGGGCATTAAAACCATCTTGTTAAGCTACTGCGACCTCCACCACTTTTCCAAGAGGCAGTAAAACCGTCTTGTTAAGCTACTGCAACCTCCACCACTCTTCCAAGGGGCATTAAAACCATCTTGTTAAGCTACTGCGACCTCCACCACTCTTCCAAGGGGCATTTAAAATATCTTGTTAAGCTACTGTGACCTCCACGTCTCTTCCAAGGGGCATTAAAATCGTCTTGTTAAACCACTATGACCTCAACGTCTCTTCCAGGGGGCATTAAAACCGTCTTGAAAAAACACTCTGACCTCCAGGTCTCTTCCAAGGGGCATTAAAACCGTCGTGTTAAGCTACTGCGACCTCCTTCACTCTTCCAAGGGGCATTGATATTGTCTTTTTATTACATTGTGACCCCCACGTCTCTTCAAAAGGGCATTAAAACCGTCTTGTTAAACCTCTCTGACCTCCACGTCTCTTCCAAGGGGCATTAAAACCGTCTTGTTAAGCAGCTGCGACCTTCACCACTCTTCCAATGGCCATTAAAAGTGTCTTGTTAAGCTACTGTGACCTCCACGTCTCTTCCAAGGGGCATTAAAACCGTCTTGTTAAGCTACTGCGACCTCCACCACCCTTCCAAGGGGCATTAAAACCGTCTTGTTAAGATACTGCGACCTCCACCACTTTTCCAAGGGAGATTGATATTGTCTTTTTATTAAACTGTGACCTCCACGTCTCTTCCAAGGGGCATTAAATCCGTCTTGTTAAGCCACTCTGAACTCCTCGTCTCTTCCAAGGGGCGTTAAAACCGTCTTGCTAAGCTACTGTGACATCCACATCTCTTCCAAGGGGCATTAAAACCATTTTGTTAAGCTACTGCGACCTCCACCACTCTTCCAAGGGGCATTAAAACAGTTTTGCTAAGCTACTGCGACCTCCACTACTCTTCCAAGGGGAATTGATATTGTCTTTTTATTCCACTGTGACCTCCACGTCGCTTCCAAGGGTCATTAAAACCGTCTTGCTAAACCACTCTGAACTCCATGTCTCTTCCAAGGGGCATTAAAATCCTCTTGTTAAGCTACTGCGACCTCCACCACTCTTCCAAGAGGCATTAAAACCGTCTTATTAAGCTACAGCAACCTCCACCACTCTTCCAAGGGGCATTAAAACTGTCTTGTTAAGCTACTGCGACCTCCACCACTTTTCCAAGGGGCATTGATATAATCTTCTTTTATACTGTGACCTTTACGTCTCTTTCAAGGTGCATTAAAACCGTCTTGGTAAGCTACTGCAACCTCCACCACTCTTCCAAGAGGCATTAAAACAGTCTTGTTAAGCTGCTGCAACCTCCACCACTCTTCCAAGGGGCATTAAAACCATCTTATTAAGCTACTGCGACCTCCACCACTCTTCCAAGAGGCATTACAACCGTTTTGTTAAGCTATTGCGACCTCCAACACTCATTCAAGGGGCATTAAAACTGTCTTGTTAAGCTACTGTGACCTCCAAGTCTCTTACAAGGTGCATTAAAACCGTCTTATTTAGCTACTGTGAGTTCCACGTCTCTTCCAAGGGGCGCTAAAACCATCTTGTTAAGCAACTGCGACCTCCACTACTCTTCCAAGGGGCATTAAAACCGTCTTGTTAAGCTACTGAGACCTCCACCACTTTTCCAATGGGCATTGATATTGTCTTTTTATTTAACTGTGACCTCCACGTCTCTTCCAAGGGGCATTAAAACCGTCTTGTTAAGCTACTGCGACCTCCACCATTCTTCCAAGAGACATTAAAACCGTCTTGTTAAGCTACTGCGACCTCCACCACTCTTCCAAGGGGCATTAAAACCATCTTGTTAAGCTACTGCGACCTCCACCACTTTTCCAAGAGGCAGTAAAACCGTCTTGTTAAGCTACTGCAACCTCCACCACTCTTCCAAGGGGCATTAAAACCATCTTGTTAAGCTACTGCGACCTCCACCACTCTTCCAAGGGGCATTAAAACTATCTTGTTAAGCTACTGTGACCTCCACGTCTCTTCCAAGGGGCATTAAAATCATCTTGTTAAACCACTATGACCTCAACGTCTCTTCCAGGGGGCATTAAAACCGTCTTGAAAAAACACTCTGACCTCCAGGTCTCTTCCAAGGGGCATTAAAACCGTCGTGTTAAGCTTCTGCGACCTCCTTCACTCTTCCAAGGGGCATTGATATTGTCTTTTTATTACATTGTGACCCCCACTTCTCTTCAAAAGGGCATTAAAAGTGTCTTGATAAGCTACTGTGACCTCCACGTCTCTTCCAAGGGGCATTAAAACCGTCTTGTTAAGCCACTCTGAACTCCACGTCTCTTCCAAGGGGCGTTAAAACCGTCTTGCTAAGCTACTGTGACATCCACATCTCTTCCAAGGGGCATTAAAACCGTTTTGTTAAGCTACTGTGACCTCCACCACTCTTCCAAGGGGCATTAAAACAGTCTTGCTAAGCTACTGCGACCTCCACTACTCTTCTAAGGGGAATTGATATTGTCTTTTTATTCCACTGTGACCTCCACGTCTCTTCCAAGGGGCATTAAAACCGTCTTGCTAAACCACTCTGAACTCCATGTCTCTTCCAAGGGGCATTAAAACCATCTTGTTAAGCTACTGCGATCTCCACCACTCTTCCAATAGGCATTAAAACCGTCTTGTTAAGCTACTGCAACCTCCACCACTCTTCCGGGGCATTAAAAGAATCTTGTTAAGCTACTGCGACCTCCACCACTCTTCCAAGGAGCATTGATATTATCTTTTTATTACACTGTGACCTTTACGTCTCTTTCAAGGGGCATTAAAACCGTCTTGTTAAGCTACTGCGAACTCCATAACTCTGCCAGGAGGCATTAAAACCGTCTTGTTAAGCTGCTGCGACCTCCACCACTCTTCCAAGGGGCATTAAAACAATCTTGTTAAGCTACTGCGACCTCCACCACTCATCCAAGAGGCATCACAACCGTTTTGTTAAGCTACTGCGACCTCCAAAACTCATTCAAGGGGCATTAAAACCGTCTTGTTAAGCTACTGCGACCTCCACCACTCTACCAAGGGGCATTAAAACTGTCTTTTTAAGCTACTGTGACCTCCACGTCTCTTTCAAGGTGCATTAAAACCGTCTTGTTTAGCTACTGTGAGTTCCACGTCTCTTCCAAGGGGCACTAAAACCATCTTGTTAAGCAACTGCGACCTCCACTACTCTTCCAAGGGGCATTAAAACCGTCTTGTTAAGCAACTGCGACCTTCACTACTCTTCCAAGGGGCATTAAAACCGTCTTGTTAAGCTACTGCGACCACCACCACATTTCCAATGGGCATTGATATTGTATTTTTATTTAACTGTGACCTCCACGTCTCTTCCAAGGGGCATTAAAACCGTCTTGTTAAGCTACTGCGACCTCCACCATACTTCCAATAGACATTAAAACCGTCTTGTTAAGCTACTGCGACCTCCACCACTCTTTCAAGGGGCATTAAAACCATGTTGTTAAGCTTCTGCGACCTCCACCACTTTTCCAAGAGGCAGGAAAACCGTCTTGTTAAGCTACTGCAACCTCCACCACTCTTCCAAGGGGTATTAAAACCATCTTGTTAAGCTACTGCAACCTCCTCCACTCTTCCAAGGGGCATTAAAACTATCTTGTTAAGCTGCTGTGACCTCCACGTCTCTTCCAAGGGGCATTAAAATCGTCATGTTAAACCACTATGACCTCAACGTCTCTTCCAGGGGGCATTAAAACCGTCTTGAAAAAACACTCTGACCTCCAGGTCTCTTCCAAGGGACATTAAAACCGTCGTGTTAAGCTACTGCGACCTCCTTCTCTCTTCCAAGGGGAATTGATATTGTCTTTTTATTACATTGTGACCCCCACGTCTCTTCAAAAGGGCATTAAAACCGTCTTGTTAAACCTCTCTGACCTCCACGTCTCTTCCAAGGGGCATTAAAACCGTCTTGTTAAGCAGCTGCGACCTTCACCACTCTTCCAATGGGCATTAAAAGTGTCTTGTTAAGCTGCTGTGACCTCCACGTCTCTTCCAAGGGGCATTAAAATCGTCTTGTTAAACCACTATGACCTCCACGTCTCTTCCAAGGGGCATTAAAACCGTCTTGTTAAGCTACTGCGACCTCCACCACCCTTCCAAGGGGCATTAAAACCGTCTTGTTAAGCTACTGCGACCTCCACCACTTTTCCAAGGGAGATTGATATTGTCTTTTTATTAAACTGTGACCTCCACGTCTCTTCAAAAGGGCATTAAAACCGTCTTGTTAAACCTCTCTGACCTCCACGTCTCTTCCAAGGGGCATTAAAACCGTCTTGTTAAGCAGCTGCGACCTTCACCACTCTTCCAATGGGCATTAAAAGTGTCTTGTTAAGCCACTCTGAACTCCTCGTCTCTTCCATGGGGCGTTAAAACCATCTTGCTAAGCTACTGTGACATCCACATCTCTTCCAAGGGGCATTAAAACCACTTTGTTAAGCTACTGCAACCTCCACCACTCTTCCAAGGGGCAATAAAACAGTTTTGCTAAGCTACTGCGACCTCCACTACTCTTCCAAGGGGAATTGATATTGTCTTTTTATTCTACTGTGACCTCCACGTCTCTTCCAAGGGGCATTAAAACCGTCTTGCTAAACCACTCTGAACTCCATGTCTCTTCCAAGGGGCATTAAAATCCTCTTGTTAAGCTACTGAGACCTCCACCACTCTTCCAAGAGGCATTAAAACCGTCTTATTAAGCTACTGCAACCTCCACCACTCTTCCAAGGGGCATTAAAACTGTCTTGTTAAGCTACTGCGACCTCCACCACTTTTCCAAGGGGCATTGATATAATCTTTTTTTACACTGTGACCTTTACGTCTCTTTCAAGGGGCATTAAAACCGTCTGGGTAAGCTACTGCAACCTCCACCACTCTTCCAAGAGGCATTAAAACCGTCTTGTTAAGCTGCTGCAACCTCCACCACTCTTCCAAGGAGCATTAAAACCATCTTATTAAGCTACTGCGACCTCCACCACTCTTCCAAGAGGCATTACAACCGTTTTGTTAAGCTATTGCGACCTCCAGCACTCATTCAAGGGGCATTAAAACCGTATTGTTAAGCTACTGTGACCTCCACGTCTCTTCCAAGGTGCATTAAAACCATCTTATTTAGCTACTGTGAGTTCCACGTCTCTTCCAAGGGGCGCTAAAACCATCTTGTTAAGCAAATGCGACCTCCACTACTCTTCCAAGGGGCATTAAAACCGTCTTGTTAAGCTACTGTGACCTCCACCACTTTTCCAATGGGCATTGATATTGTCTTTTTATTTAACTGTGACCTCCACGTCTCTTCCAAGGGCATTAAAACCGTCTTGTTAAGCTACTGCGACCTCCACCATACTTCCAAGAGACATTAAAACCGTCTTGTTAAGCTACTGCGACCTCCACCACTCTTCCAAGAGGCATTAAAACCATCTTGTTAAGCTACTGCGACCTCCACCACTTTTCCAAGAGGCATTAAAACCGTCTTGTTAAGCTACTGCAACCTCCACCACTCTTCCAAGGGGCATTAAAACCATCTTGATAAGCTACTGCGACCTCCACCCATCTTCCAAGGGGCATTAAAACCATCTTGTTAAGCTACTGTGACCTCCACGTCTCTTCCAAGGGGCAATAAAACCGTCTTGTTAAACCACTCTGACCTCCACGTCTCTTCCAAGGGGCATTAAAACCGTCTTGTTAAACCACTCTGACAACCAGGTCTCTTCCAAGGGGCATTAAAACCATCTTCTTAAGCTACTGTGACCTACACGTCTCTTCCAAGGGGCAATAAAACCATCTTGTTAAACCACTCTGACCTCCACATCTCTTCCAAGGGGCATTAAAACCGTTTTGTTAAACCACCTGACCACCACGTCTCTTCCAAGGGGCATTAAAACCGTCTTGTTAAACCACTCTGACCTCCACGTTTCTTCCAAGGGGCATTAAAACCGTCTTGTTAAGCTACTGCAACCTTCTCCTCTCTTCCAAGGGGCATTAAAACCATCTTGTTAAGCTACTGTGACCTCCACGTCTCTTCCAAGGGGCATTAGAACCGTCTTGTTAAACCATAATGAACTCCATGTCTCTTCCAAGGGGCAGTAAAACCATCTTGTTAAGCTACTGTGACCTCAACATCTCTTCCAAGGGGCATTAAAACCGTCTTGTTAAACCACTCTGACCTCCACGTCTCTTCCAAGGGGCATTAAAACCATCGTGTTAAGCTACTGTGACCTCCACATCTATTCCAAGGGGCATTAAAACCGTCTTGTTAAGCTACTGTGAACTCCACCACTTTTCCAAGAGGCATTAAAACCGTCTTATTAAGCTACTGCAACCTCCACCACTCTTCCAAGGGGCATTAAAACTGTCTTGTTAAGCTACTGCGACCTCCACCACTTTTCCAACGGGCATTGATATAATCTTTTTTTACACTGTGACCTTTACGTCTCTTTCAAGGGGCATTAAAACCGTCTTGTTAAGCTGCTGCAACCTCCACCACTCTTCCAAGGAGCATTAAAACCATCGTATTAAGCTACTGCGACCTCCACCACTCTTCCAAGAGGCATTTCAACCGTTTTTTTAAGCTATTGCGACCTCCAACACTCATTCAAGGGGCATTAAAACCGTATTGTTAAGCTACTGTGACCTCCACGTCTCTTCCAAGGTGCATTAAAACCATCTTATTTAGCCTCTGTGAGTTCCACGTCTCTTCCAAGGGGCGCTAAAACCATCTTGTTAAGCAACTGCGACCTCCACTACTCTTCCAAGGGGCATTAAAACCGTCTTGTTAAGCTACTGTGACCTCCACCACTTTTCCAATGGGCATTGATATTGTCTTTTTATTTAACTGTGACCTCCACGTCTCTTCCAAGGGCATTAAAACCGTCTTGTTAAGCTACTGCGACCTCCACCATACTTCCAAGAGACATTAAAACCGTCTTGTTAAACCACTATGACCTCAACGTCTCTTCCAGGGGGCATTAAAACCGTCTTGAAAAAACACTCTGACCTCCAGGTCTCTTCCAACGGACATTAAAACCGTCGTGTTAAGCTACTGCGACCTCCTTCACTCTTCCAAGGGGAATTGATATTGTCTTTTTATTACATTGTGACCCCCACGTCTCTTCAAAAGGGCATTAAAACCGTCTTGTTAAACCTCTCTGACCTCCACGTCTCTTCCAAGGGGCATTAAAACCGTCTTGTTAAGCAGCTGCGACCTTCACCACTCTTCCAATGGGCATTAAAAGTGTCTTGTTAAGCTGCTGTGACCTCCACGTCTCTTCCAAGGGGCATTAAAATCGTCTTGTTAAACCACTATGACCTCCACGTCTCTTCCAAGGGGCATTAAAACCGTCTTGTTAAGCTACTGAGACCTCCACCACCCTTCCAAGGGGCATTAAAACCGTCTTGTTAAGCTACTGCGACCTCCACCACTTTTCCAAGGGAGATTGATATTGTCTTTTTATTAAACTGTGACCTCCACGTCTCTTCAAAAGGGCATTAAAACCGTCTTGTTAAACCTCTCTGACCTCCACATCTCTTCCAAGGGGCATTAAAACCGTCTTGTTAAGCAGCTGCGACCTTCACCACTCTTCCAATGGGCATTAAAAGTGTCTTGTTAAGCCACTCTGAACTCCTCGTCTCTTCCATGGGGCGTTAAAACCATCTTGCTAAGCTACTGTGACATCCACATCTCTTCCAAGGGGCATTAAAACCATTTTGTTAAGCTACTGCAACCTCCACCACTCTTCCAAGGGGCAATAAAACAGTTTTGCTAAGCTACTGCGACCTCCACTACTCTTCCAAGGGGAATTGATATTGTCTTTTTATTCCACTGTGACCTCCACGTCTCTTCCAAGGGGCATTAAAACCGTCTTGCTGAACCACTCTGAACTCCATGTCTCTTCCAAGGGGCATTAAAATCCTCTTGTTAAGCTACTGAGACCTCCACCACTCTTCCAAGAGGCATTAAAACCGTCTTATTAAGCTACTGCAACCTCCACCACTCTTCCAAGGGGCATTAAAACTGTCTTGTTAAGCTACTGCGACCTCCACCACTTTTCCAAGGGGCATTGATATAATCTTTTTTTACACTGTGACCTTTACGTCTCTTTCAAGGGGCATTAAAACCGTCTGGGTAAGCTACTGCAACCTCCACCACTCTTCCAAGAGGCATTAAAACCGTCTTGTTAAGCTGCTGCAACCTCCACCACTCTTCCAAGGAGCATTAAAACCATCTTATTAAGCTACTGCGACCTCCACCACTCTTCCAAGAGGCATTACAACCGTTTTGTTAAGCTATTGCGACCTCCAACACTCATTCAAGGGGCATTAAAACCGTATTGTTAAGCTACTGTGACCTCCACGTCTCTTCCAAGGTGCATTAAAACCATCTTATTTAGCTACTGTGAGTTCCACGTCTCTTCCAAGGGGCGCTAAAACCATCTTGTTAAGCAAATGCGACCTCCACTACTCTTCCAAGGGGCATTAAAACCGTCTTGTTAAGCTACTGTGACCTCCACCACTTTTCCAATGGGCATTGATATTGTCTTTTTATTTAACTGTGACCTCCACGTCTCTTCCAAGGGCATTAAAACCGTCTTGTTAAGCTACTGCGACCTCCACCATACTTCCAAGAGACATTAAAACCGTCTTGTTAAGCTACTGCGACCTCCACCACTCTTCCAAGAGGCATTAAAACCATCTTGTTAAGCTACTGCGACCTCCACCACTTTTCCAAGAGGCATTAAAACCGTCTTGTTAAGCTACTGCAACCTCCACCACTCTTCCAAGGGGCATTAAAACCATCTTGATAAGCTACTGCGACCTCCACCCATCTTCCAAGGGGCATTAAAACCATCTTGTTAAGCGACTGTGACCTCCACGTCTCTTCCAAGGGGCAATAAAACCGTCTTGTTAAACCACTCTGACCTCCACGTCTCTTCCAAGGGGCATTAAAACCGTCTTGTTAAACCACTCTGACAACCAGGTCTCTTCCAAGGGGCATTAAAACCATCTTCTTAAGCTACTGTGACCTCCACGTCTCTTCCAAGGGGCAATAAAACCATCTTGTTAAACCACTCTGACCTCCACATCTCTTCCAAGGGGCATTAAAACCGTTTTGTTAAACCACCTGACCACCACGTCTCTTCCAAGGGGCATTAAAACCGTCTTGTTAAACCACTCTGACCTCCACGTTTCTTCCAAGGGGCATTAAAACCGTCTTGTTAAGCTACTGCAACCTTCTCCTCTCTTCCAAGGGGCATTAAAACCATCTTGTTAAGCTACTGTGACCTCCACGTCTCTTCCAAGGGGCATTAGAACCGTCTTGTTAAACCATAATGAACTCCATGTCTCTTCCAAGGGGCAGTAAAACCATCTTGTTAAGCTACTGTGACCTCAACATCTCTTCCAAGGGGCATTAAAACCGTCTTGTTAAACCACTCTGACCTCCACGTCTCTTCCAAGGGGCATTAAAACCATCGTGTTGAGCTACTGTGACCTCCACATCTATTCCAAGGGGCATTAAAACCGTCTTGTTAAGCTACTGTGAACTCCACCACTTTTCCAAGAGGCATTAAAACCGTCTTATTAAGCTACTGCAACCTCCACCACTCTTCCATGGGGCATTAAAACTGTCTTGTTAAGCTACTGCGACCTCCACCACTTTTCCAACGGGCATTGATATAATCTTTTTTTACACTGTGACCTTTACGTCTCTTTCAAGGGGCTTTAAAACCGTCTGGGTAAGCTACTGCAACCTCCACCACTCTTCCAAGAGGCATTAAAACCGTCTTGTTAAGCTGCTGCAACCTCCACCACTCTTCCAAGGAGCATTAAAACCATCGTATTAAGCTACTGCGACCTCCACCAATCTTCCAAGAGGCATTTCAACCGTTTTTTTAAGCTATTGCGACCTCCAACACTCATTCAAGGGGCATTAAAACCGTATTGTTAAGCTACTGTGACCTCCACGTCTCTTCCAAGGTGCATTAAAACCATCTTATTTAGCCTCTGTGAGTTCCACGTCTCTTCCAAGGGGCGCTAAAACCATCTTGTTAAGCAACTGCGACCTCCACTACTCTTCCAAGGGGCATTAAAACCGTCTTGTTAAGCTACTGTGACCTCCACCACTTTTCCAATGGGCATTGATATTGTCTTTTTATTTAACTGTGACCTCCACGTCTCTTCCAAGGGCATTAAAACCGTCTTGTTAAGCTACTGCGACCTCCACCATACTTCCAAGAGACATTAAAACCGTCTTGTTAAGCTACTGCGACCTCCACCACTCTTCCAAGAGGCATTAAAACCATCTTGTTAAGCTACTGCGACCTCCACCACTTTTCCAAGAGGCATTAAAACCGTCTTGTTAAGCTACTGCAACCTCGACCACTCTTCCAAGGGGCATTAAAACCATCTTGATAAGCTACTGCGACCTCCACCCATCTTCCAAGGGGCATTAAAACCATCTTGTTAAGCTACTGTGACCTCCACGTCTCTTCCAAGGGGCAATAAAACCGTCTTTTTAAACCACTCTGACCTCCACGTCTCTTCCAAGGGGCATTAAAACCGTCTTGTTAAACCACTCTGACAACCAGGTCTCTTCCAAGGGGCATTTAAACCATCTTCTTAAGCTACTGTGACCTCCACGTCTCTTCCAAGGGGCAATAAAACCATCTTGTTAAACCAATCTGACCTCCACATCTCTTCCAAGGGGCATTAAAACCGTTTTGTTAAACCACCTGACCACCACGTCTCTTCCAAGGGGCATTAAAACCGTCTTGTTAAACCACTCTGACCTCCACGTTTCTTCCAAGGGGCATTAAAACCGTCTTGTTAAGCTACTGCAACCTTCTCCTCTCTTCCAAGGGGCATTAAAACCATCTTGTTAAGCTACTGTGACCTCCACGTCTCTTCCAAGGGGCATTAGAACCGTCTTGTTAAACCACAATGAACTCCATGTCTCTTCCAAGGGGCAGTAAAACCATCTTGTTAAGCTACTGTGACCTCAACATCTCTTCCAAGGGGAATTAAAACAGTCTTGCTAAGCTACTGCGACCTCCACTAGTCTTCTAAGGGGAATTGATATTTTCTTTTTATTCCACTGTGACCTACACGCCTCTTCCAAGGGGCAATAAAACCGTCTTGTTAAACCACCCTGACCTCCATGTCTCTTCCAAGGGGCATTAAAACCGTCTTGTTAAACCACTCTGACCTCCACGCCTCTTCCAAGGGGCATTAAAACCATCTTGTTAAGCTACTGTGACCTCCACATCTCTTCCAAGGGGCATTAAAACCATCTTGTTAAGCTACTGTGAACTCCACCACTTTTCCAAGGGGCATTAAAACCATCTTGTTAAGCTACTGCGACCTCCACCACTCATCCAAGGGGCATTAAAACAGTCTTGTTATGCTACTGCGACCTCCACCACTCTTCGAAGGGGCATTGATATTGTCTTTTTATTCCACTGCGACCTCCACATTTCTTCCAAGGGGCTTTAAAAGCATCTTGTTAAGCTACTGCGACCTCCACTACTCTTCCAAGGGGCATTAAAACCGTCTTGTTAAGCTACTGTGACCTCCACGTCTCTTCCAAGAGGCATTAAATCTGTCTTGTTAAGCCACTCTGAACTCCATGTCTCTTCCAAGGGGCGTTAAAACCGTCTTGCTAAGCTACTGTGACATCCAAATCTCTTCGAATGGGCATTAAAACCCATTTTGTTGAGCTACTGCGACCTCCACCACTCTTCCAAGGGGCATTAAAACAGTCTTGCTAAGCTACTGCGACCTCCACCACTCTTCCAAGGGGAATTGATATTGTCTTTTTATTACACTGTGACCCCCACGTCTCTTCCAAAGGGCATTAAAACCATCTTGTTAAACCACTCTGACCTCCACGTTTCTTCCAAGGGGCATTAAAACCGTCTTGTTAAGCTACTGTGACCTCCACGTCTCTTCCAAGGGGCATTAGAACCGTCTTGTTAAACCACAATGATCTCCACGTCTCTTCCAAGGGGCAGTAAAACCATCTTGTTAAGCTACTGTGACCTCAACATCTCTTCCAAGGGGCATTAAAACCATCTTGTTATGCTACTGCGACCTCCACTACTTTTCCAATGGGCATTGATATTGTCTTTTTATTTAACTGTGACCTCCACGTCTCTTCCAAGGGGCATTAAAACCATCTTGTTAAGCTACTGCGACCTCCACCATACTTCCAATAGACATTAAAACCATCTTGTTAAGCTACTGCGACCTCCACCACTTTTCCAAGGGACATTAAAACCATCTTGTTAAGCTACTGCGACCTCCACCACTTTTCCAAGAGGCATTAAAACCGTCTTGTTAAGCTACTGCGACCTCCACCCATCTTCAAATGGGCATTAAAACCATCTTGTTAAGCTACTGTGACCTCCACGTCTCTTCCAAGGGGCAATAAAACCGTCTTGTTAAACCACTCTGACCTCCGCGTCTCTTCCAAGGGGCATTAAAACCGTATTGTTAAACCACCCTGACCACCAGGTCTCTTCCAAGGGGCATTAAAACCGTCTCGTTAAGCTACTGCGACCTCCTCCACTCTTCCAAGTGGCATTGATATTGTCTTTTTATTACACTGTGACCCCCACGTCTCTTCCAAAGGGCATTAAAACCGTCTTGTTAAACCACTCTGACCTCCACGTTTCTTCCAAGGGGCATTAAAATCGTCTTGTTCAGCTACTGCGACCTTCTCCACTCTTCCAAGGGGCATTAAACCATCTTGTTAAGCTACTGTGACCTCCACGTCTCTTCCAAGGGGCATTACAACCATCTTGTTAAACCACAATGAACTCCACGTTTCTTCCAAGGGGCATTACAACCATCTTGTTACACTACTGTGACCTCCACATCTCTTCCAAGGGCCATTAAAACCATCTTGTTAAGCTACTGCGAACTCCACCACTTTTCGAAGGGGCATTAAAACCGTCTTGTTAAGCTACTGCGACCTCCACCACTCATCCAAGGGGCATTAAAACAGTCTTGTTAAGCTACTGCGACCTCCACCACTCTTCGAAGGGGCATTGGTATTGTCTTTTTATTCCACTGTGACCTCCAAGTTTCTTCCAAGGGGCTTTAAAAGCATCTTGTTAAGCTACTGCGACCTCCACTACTCTTCCAAGTGGCATTAAAACCGTCTTGTTAAGCTACTGTGACCTCCACGTCTCTTCCAAGGGGTCATTAAATCGATCTTGTTAAGCCACTGTGAACTTCACGTCTCTTCCAAGGGGCGTTAAAACCATCTTGCTAAGCTACTGTGACATCCACATCTCTTCCAAGGGGCATTAAAACCGTTTTGTTAAGCTACTGCGACCTCCACCACTCTTCCAAGGGGTATTAAAACAGTCTTGCTAAGCTATTGTGACCTCCACTACTCTTGTAAGGGGAATTGATATTATCATTTTATTCCACTGTGACCTCCATGTCTCTTCCAAGGGCCATTAAAACCGTCTTGCTAAACCACTCTGAACTCCACGTCTCTTCCAAGGGGCATTAAAACCATCTTGTTAAGCTACTGCGACCTCCACCACTCTTCCAAGAGGCATTAAAACCGTCTTGTTTAGCTACTGTAACCTCCACCACTCTACCAAGGGGCATTAAAACTGTCTTGTTAAGCTACTGCGACTTCCACCACTATTCCAATGGGCATTGATATTATCTTTTTATTACACTGTGACCTTTCCGTCTCTTTCAAGGGGCATTAAAACCGTCTTGTTAAGCTACTGCGACCTCCACCACTCTTCCAAGAGGCATTAAAACCGTCTTGTTAAGCTGCTGCGACCTCCACCACTCTTCCAAGGGGCATTAAAACCATCTTGTTAAGCTACTGCGACCTCCAACACTCTTCCAAGAGGCATTACAACCATTTTGTTAAGCTACTGCGACCTCCAACACTCATTCAAGGGGCATTAAAACTGTCTTGTTAAGCTACTGCGACCTCCACCACTCTTCCAAGGGGCATTAAAACCATCTTGTTAAGCTACTGTGACCTCCATTTCTCTTCCAAGTGTCATTAAAACCGTCTTGTTAAACCACTCTGACCTCCACGTCTCTTCCAAGGTGCATTAAAATTGTCTTGTTTAGCTACTGTGAGTTCCACATCTCTTCCAACGGGCACTAAAACCATCTTGTTAAGCAACTGTGACCTCCACTACTCTTCCAAGGGGCATTAAAACCATCTTGTTAAGCTACTGCGACCTTGACCACTTTTACAATGGGCATTGATATTGTCTTTTTATTTAACTGTGACCTCCACGTCTCTACCAAGGGGCATTAAAACCGTCTTGTTAAGCTACTGCGACCTGCACCATACTTCCATTAGACATTAAAACCGTCTTGTTTAGCTACTGCGACCTCCACCACTCTTCCAAGGGGCATTAAAACAATCTTGTTAAGCTACTGCGACCTCCACCACTCTTCCAAGGGGCATTAAAACTCTCTTGTTAAGATACTGTGACCTCCACGTCTTTTCCAAGGGGCATTAAAATCATCTTGTTAAACCACTCTGACCTCAGCGTCTCTTCCAGGGGGCATTAAAACCGTCTTGTTAAAGCACTCTGACCTCCAGGTCTCTTCCAAGGGGCATTAAAACTATCTTGTTAAGCTACTGCGACCTCCTTCACTCTTCCAAGGTGCATTAAAACCGTCTTGTTTAGCTACTGTGAGTTCCACGTCTCTTCTAAGGGGCACTAAAACCATCTTGTTAAGCAACTGCGACCTCCACTACTCTTCCAAGGGGCATTAAAACCGTCTTGTTAAGCTACTGCGACCTCCACCACTTTTCCAATGGGCATTGATATTGTCTTTTTATTTAAGTGTGACCTCCACGTCTCTTCCAAGGGGCATTAAATCCGTCTTGTTAAGCTACTGCGACCTCCACCACTCTTCCAAGGGGCATTAAAACCATCTTGTTAAGCTACTGCGACCTCCACGTCTCTTCCAAGGGGCATTAAAATCGTCTTGTTAAACCACTCTGACCTCAGCGTCTCTTCCAGGGGGCATTAAAACCGTCTTGTTAAAGCACTCTGACCTCCAGGTCTCTTCCAAGGGGCATTAAAACTATCTTGTTAAGCTACTGCGACCTCCTTCACTCTTCCAAGGGGCATTGATATTGTCTTTTTATTACATTGTGACCCCCACGTCTCTTCCAAAGGGCATTAAAACCGTCTTGTTAAACCACTCTGACCTCCACGTCTCTTCCAAGGGGCATTAAAACCATCTTGTTAAGCATCTGCGACATTCATCACTCTTCCAATGGGCATTAAAACTGTCTTGTTAAGCTACTGTGACCTCCACGTCTCTTCCAAGGGGCATTAAAACCGTCTTGTTAAGCTACTGCGAATTCCACCATACTTCCAATAGACATTAAAACCATCTTGTTAAGCTACTGCGACCTCCACCACTTTTCCAAGAGGCATTAAAACCGTCTTGTTAAGCTACTGCGACCTCCACCCATCTTCCAAGGGGCATTAAAACCATCTTGTTAAGCTACTGTGACCTCCACGTCTCTTCCAAGGGGCAATAAAACCGTCTTGTTAAACCACTCTGACCTCCACGTCTCTTCCAAGGGGCATTAAAACCGTATTGTTAAACCACTCTGACCACCAGGTCTATTCCAAGGGGCATTAAAACCGTCTTGCTAAGCTACTGCGACCTCCTCCACTCTTCCAAGGGGCATTGATATTATCTTTTTATTACACTGTGACCCCCACGTCTCTTCCAAAGGGCATTAAAACCGTCTTTTTAAACCACTCTGACCTCCACGTTTCTTCCAAGGGCCATTAAAATCGTCTTGTTCAGCTACTGCGACCTTCTCCACTCTTCCAAGGGGTATTAAACCATCTTGTTAAGGTACTGTGACCTCCACGTCTCTTCCAAGGGGCATTACAACCATCTTGTTAAACCACAATGAATTCCACGTCTCTTCCAAGGGGCAGTAAAACCATCTTGTTAAGCTACTGTGACATCCACGTCTCTTCCAAGGGGCATTAAAGCCGTCTTGTTAAACCACTATGACCTCTACATCTCTTCCAAGGGGCATTAAAACCATCTTGTTAAGCTACTGTGACCTCCACATCTCTTCCAAGGGGCATTAAAAACGTCTTATTAAGCTACTGCGAACTCCACCACTCTTCCAAGGGGCATTAAAACCTTCTTGTTAAGCTACTGCAACCTCCAGCACTCTTCCAAGGGGCATTAAAACCGTCTTGTTAAGGTACTGTGACATCCACATCTTTTCCAAGGGGTATTAAAACCGTTTTGTTAAGCTATTGCGACCTCGACCACTCTTCCAAGGGGCATTAAAACAGTCTTGCTAAGCTACTGCGACCTCCACTACTCTTATATGGGGAATTGATATTGTCTTTTTATTCCACTGTGACCTCCACGTCTCTTCCAAGGGCATTAAAAGCGTCTTGCTAAACCACTCTGATCTCCACGTCTCTTCCAAGGGGCATTAAAACCATCTTGTTAAGCTACTGCGACCTCCACCACTCTTCCAAGAGGCATTAAAACCGTCTTGTTAAGCTACTGCAACCTCCACCACTCTTCCAAGGGGCATTAAAACTGTCTTGTTAAGCTACTGCGACCTCCACCACTATTCCAAGGGGCATTGATATTATCTTCTTATTACACTGTGACCTTTACGTCTCTTTCAAGGGGCATTAAAACCGTCTTGTTAAGCTACTGCGACCTCCACCACTCTTCCAAGAGGCATTAAAACCGTCTTGTTAAGAAGCTGCGCCCTCCACCACTCTTCCAGGGGGCATTAAAACCATCTTGTTAAGCTACTTCGACCTCCACCACTCTTCCAAGAAGCATTACAACCGTTTTGTTAAGCTACTGCGACCTCCAACACTCATTCAAGGGGCATTAAAATCATCTTGTTAAGCTACTGTGACCTCCACTTCTCTTCCAAGGGGCATTAAAACCGTCTTGTTAAACCACTCTGACCTCCACGTCTCTTCCAAGGTGCATTAAAACCGTCTTGTTTAGCTACTGTGAGTTCCACGTCTCTTCCAAGGGGCACTAAAACCATCTTGTTAAGCAACTGCGACCTCCACTACTCTTCCAAGGGGCATTAAAACCGTCTTGTTAAGCTACTGCGACCTCCACGTCTCTTCCAAGGGGCATTAAAACCGTCTTGTTAAGCAGCTGCGACCTTCATCACTCTTCCAATGGGCATTAAAACTGTCTTGTTAAGCTACTGTGACCTCCATGTCTCTTCCAAGGGGCATTAAAACCATCTTGTTAAGCTACTGCGACCTCCACCATACTTCCAATAGACATTAAAACCATCTTGTTAAGCTACTGTGACCTCCACGTCTCTTCCAAGGGGCAATAAAACCGTCTTGTTAAACCACTCTGACCTCCACGTCTCTTCCAAGGGGCATTAAAACCGTATTGTTAAACCACTCTGACCACCAGGTCTCTTCCAAGGGGCATTAAAACCGTCTTGCTAAGCTACTGCGACCTCCTCCACTCTTCCAAGGGGCATTGATATTATCTTTTTATTACACTGTGACCCCCACGTCTCTTCCAAAGGGCATTAAAACCGTCTTTTTAAACCACTCTGACCTCCACGTTTCTTCCAAGGGGCATTAAAATCGTCTTGTTCAGCTACTGCGACCTTCTCCACTCTTCCAAGGGGCATTAAACCATCTTGTTAAGGTACTGTGACCTCCACGTCTCTTCCAAGGGGCATTACAACCATCTTGTTAAACCACAATGAATTCCACGTCTCTTCCAAGGGGCAGTAAAACCATCTTGTTAAGCTACTGTGACATCCACGTCTCTTCCAAGGGGCATTAAAACCGTCTTGTTAAACCACTATGACCTCTACGTCTCTTCCAAGGGGCATTAAAACCATCTTGTTAAGCTACTGTGACCTCCACATCTCTTCCAAGGGGCATTAAAAACGTCTTCTTAAGCTACTGCGAACTCCACCACTCTTCCAAGGGGCATTAAAACCTTCTTGTTAAGCTACTGCAACCTCCAGCACTCTTCCAAGGGGCATTAAAACCGTCTTGTTAAGGTACTGTGATATCCACATCTCTTCCAAGGGGTATTAAAACCGTTTTGTTAAGCTATTGCGACCTCCACCACTCTTCCAAGGGGCATTAAAACAGTCTTGCTAAGCTACTGCGACCTCCACTACTCTTATATGGGGCATTGATATTGTCTTTTTATTACATTGTGACCCCCACGTCTCTTCCAAAGGGCATTAAAACTGTCTTGTTAAACCACTCTGACCTCCACGTCTCTTCCAAGGGGCATTAAAACTGTCTTGTTAAGCAGCTGCGACCTTCATCACTCTTCCAATGGGCATTAAAACTGTCTTGTTAAGCTACTGTGACCTTCACGTCTCTTCCAAGGGGCATTAAAAAAGTCTTGTTAAGCTACTGCGACCTCCACCTCTCTTCCAAGGGGCATTAAAACCGTCTTGTTAAGCAACTGCGACCTCCACCACTTTTCCAAGGGGCATTGATATTGTCTTTTTATTAAACTGTGACCTCCACGTCTCTTCCAAGGGGCATTTAAACCGTCTTGTTAAGGTACTGTGACCTCCACCACTCTTCTAAAAGGCATTAAAACTGTCTTCTTAAGTTACTGCAACCTCCACCACTCTTCCAAGGGGCATTAAAACCATCTTGTTAAGGTACTGTGACCTCCACCACTCTTCCACGAAGCATTAAAACTGGCTTCTTAAGTTACTGCAACCTCCACCACTCTTCCAAGGGGCATTAAAACCATCTTCTTAAGCTACTGTGACCTCCACGTCTCTTCCAAGGGGCATTAAAACCGACTTGCTAAACCACTCTGACCTCCAGGTCTCTTCCAAGGGGCATTAAAACCGTCTTGTAAAGCTACTGCGACCTCCTTCACTCTTCCAAGGGTCATTGATATTGTCTTTTTATTACACTGTAACCCCCACGTCTCTTCCAAAGGTCATTAAAACCGTCTTGTTAAACCACTCTGACCTTCACGTTTCTTTCAAGGGGCATTAAAACCGTTTTGATAAGCTACTACGACTTTCCCCACTCTTCCAAGGGGCATTAAAACCATCTTGTTATGCTACTACGACCTCCACTACTTTTCCAATGGGCATTGATATTGTCTTCTTATTTAACTGTGACCTCCACGTCTCTTCCAAGGGGCATTAAAACCGTCTTGTTAAGCTACTGCGACCTCCACCATACTTCCAATAGACATTAAAACCGTCTTGTTAAGCTACTGCGACCTCCACCACTTTTCCAAGGGGCATTAAAACCATCTTGTTAAGCTACTGCGACCTCCACCACTTTTCCAAGAGGCATTAAAACCGTCTTGTTAAGCTACTGCGACCTCCACCCATCTTCCAAGGGGCATTAAAACCATCTTGTTAAGCTACTGTGACCTCCACGTCTCTTCCAAGGGGCATTAAAGCCGTCTTGTTAAACCACTATGACCTCTACGTCTCTTCCAAGGGGCATTAAAACCATCTTGTTAAGCTACTGTGACCTCCACATCTCTTCCAAGGGGCATTAAAAACGTCTTATTAAGCTACTGCGAACTCCACCACTCTTCCAAGGGGCATTAAAACCTTCTTGTTAAGCTACTGCAACCTCCAGCACTCTTCCAAGGGGCATTAAAACCGTCTTGTTAAGGTACTGTGACATCCACATCTTTTCCAAGGGGTATTAAAACCGTTTTGTTAAGCTATTGCGACCTCGACCACTCTTCCAAGGGGCATTAAAACAGTCTTGCAAAGCTACTGCGACCTCCACTACTCTTATATGGGGAATTGATATTGTCTTTTTATTCCACTGTGACCTCCACGTCTCTTCCAAGGGCATTAAAAGCGTCTTGCTAAACCACTCTGATCTCCACGTCTCTTCCAAGGGGCATTAAAACCATCTTGTTAAGCTACTGCGACCTCCACCACTCTTCCAAGAGGCATTAAAACCGTCTTGTTAAGCTACTGCAACCTCCACCACTCTTCCAAGGGGCATTAAAACTGTCTTGTTAAGCTACTGCGACCTCCACCACTATTCCAAGGGGCATTGATATTATCTTCTTATTACACTGTGACCTTTACGTCTCTTTCAAGGGGCATTAAAACCGTCTTGTTAAGCTACTGCGACCTCCACCACTCTTCCAAGAGGCATTAAAACCGTCTTGTTAAGAAGCTGCGCCCTCCACCACTCTTCCAAGGGGCATTAAAACCATCTTGTTAAGCTACTTCGACCTCCACCACTCTTCCAAGAAGCATTACAACCGTTTTGTTAAGCTACTGCGACCTCCAACACTCATTCAAGGGGCATTAAAACCATCTTGTTAAGCTACTGTGACCTCCACTTCTCTTCCAAGGGGCATTAAAACCGTCTTGTTAAACCACTCTGACCTCCACGTCTCTTCCAAGGTGCATTAAAACCGTCTTGTTTAGCTACTGTGAGTTCCACGTCTCTTCCAAGGGGCACTAAAACCATCTTGTTAAGCAACTGCGACCTCCACTACTCTTCCAATGGGCATTAAAACCGTCTTGTTAAGCTACTGCGACCTCCACGTCTCTTCCAAGGGGCATTAAAACCGTCTTGTTAAGCAGCTGCGACCTTCATCACTCTTCCAATGGGCATTAAAACTGTCTTGTTAAGCTACTGTGACCTCCACGTCTCTTCCAAGGGGCATTAAAACCATCTTGTTAAGCTACTGCGACCTCCACCATACTTCCAATAGACATTAAAACCATCTTGTTAAGCTACTGTGACCTCCACGTCTCTTCCAAGGGGCAATAAAACCGTCTTGTTAAACCACTCTGACCTCCACGTCTCTTCCAAGGGGCATTAAAACCGTATTGTTAAACCACTCTGACCACCAGGTCTCTTCCAAGGGGCATTAAAACCGTCTTGCTAAGCTACTGCGACCTCCTCCACTCTTCCAAGGGGCATTGATATTATCTTTTTATTACACTGTGACCCCCACGTCTCTTCCAAAGGGCATTAAAACCGTCTTTTTAAACCACTCTGACCTCCACGTTTCTTCCAAGGGGCATTAAAATCGTCTTGTTCAGCTACTGCGACCTTCTCCACTCTTCCAAGGGGCATTAAACCATCTTGTTAAGGTACTGTGACCTCCACGTCTCTTCCAAGGGGCATTACAACCATCTTGTTAAACCACAATGAATTCCACGTCTCTTCCAAGGGGCAGTAAAACCATCTTGTTAAGCTACTGTGACATCCACGTCTCTTCCAAGGGGCATTAAAACCGTCTTGTTAAACCACTATGACCTCTACGTCTCTTCCAAGGGGCATTAAAACCATCTTGTTAAGCTACTGTGACCTCCACATCTCTTCCAAGGGGCATTAAAAACGTCTTCTTAAGCTACTGCGAACTCCACCACTCTTCCAAGGGGCATTAAAACCTTCTTGTTAAGCTACTGCAACCTCCAGCACTCTTCCAAGGGGCATTAAAACCGTCTTGTTAAGGTACTGTGATATCCACATCTCTCCCAAGGGGTATTAAAACCGTTTTGTTAAGCTATTGCGACCTCCACCACTCTTCCAAGGGGCATTAAAACAGTCTTGCTAAGCTACTGCGACCTCCACTACTCTTATATGGGGCATTGATATTGTCTTTTTATTACATTGTGACCCCCACGTCTCTTCCAAAGGGCATTAAAACCGTCTTGTTAAACCACTCTGACCTCCACGTCTCTTCCAAGGGGCATTAAAACTGTCTTGTTAAGCAGCTGCGACCTTCATCACTCTTCCAATGGGCATTGAAACTGTCTTGTTAAGCTACTGTGACCTCCACGTCTCTTCCAAGGGGCATTAAAAAAGTCTTGTTAAGCTACTGCGACCTCCACCTCTCTTCCAAGGGGCATTAAAACCGTCTTGTTAAGCAACTGCGACCTCCACCACTTTTCCAAGGGGCATTGATATTGTCTTTTTATTAAACTGTGACCTCCACGTCTCTTCCAAGGGGCATTTAAACCGTCTTGTTAAGGTACTGTGACCTCCACCACTCTTCTAAGAGGCATTAAAACTGTCTTCTTAAGTTACTGCAACCTCCACCACTCTTCCAAGGGGCATTAAAACCATCTTGTTAAGGTACTGTGACCTCCACCACTCTTCCACGAAGCATTAAAACTGGCTTCTTAAGTTACTGCAACCTCCACCACTCTTCCAAGGGGCATTAAAACCATCTTCTTAAGCTACTGTGACCTCCACGTCTCTTCCAAGGGGCATTAAAACCGACTTGCTAAACCACTCTGACCTCCAGGTCTCTTCCAAGGGGCATTAAAACCGTCTTGTAAAGCTACTGCGACCTCCTTCACTCTTCCAAGGGTCATTGATATTGTCTTTTTATTACACTGTAACCCCCACGTCTCTTCCAAAGGTCATTAAAACCGTCTTGTTAAACCACTCTGACCTTCACGTTTCTTTCAAGGGGCATTAAAACCGTTTTGATAAGCTACTACGACTTTCCCCACTCTTCCAAGGGGCATTAAAACCATCTTGTTATGCTACTACGACCTCCACTACTTTTCCAATGGGCATTGATATTGTCTTCTTATTTAACTGTGACCTCCACGTCTCTTCCAAGGGGCATTAAAACCGTCTTGTTAAGCTACTGCGACCTCCACCATACTTCCAATAGACATTAAAACCGTCTTGTTAAGCTACTGCGACCTCCACCACTTTTCCAAGGGGCATTAAAACCATCTTGTTAAGCTACTGCGACCTCCACCACTTTTCCAAGAGGCATTAAAACCGTCTTGTTAAGCTACTGCGACCTCCACCCATCTTCCAAGGGGCATTAAAACCATCTTGTTAAGCTACTGTGACCTCCACGTCTCTTCCAAGGGGCAATAAAACCGTCTTTTTAAACCACTCTGACCTCCACGTCTCTTCCAAGGGGCATTAAAACCGTATTGTTAAACCACTCTGACCACCAGGTCTCTTCCAAGGGGCATTAAAACCGTCTTGCTAAGCTACTGCGACCTCCTCCACTCTTCCAAGGGGCATTGATATTATCTTTTTATTACACTGTGACCCCCACGTCTCTTCCAAAGGGCATTAAAACCGTCTTTTTAAACCACTCTGACCTCCACGTTTCTTCCAAGGGCCATTAAAATCGTCTTGTTCAGCTACTGCGACCTTCTCCACTCTTCCAAGGGGTATTAAACCATCTTGTTAAGGTACTGTGACCTCCACGTCTCTTCCAAGGGGCATTACAACCGTCTTGTTAAACCACAATGAATTCCACGTCTCTTCCAAGGGGCAGTAAAACCATCTTGTTAAGCTACTGTGACATCCACGTCTCTTCCAAGGGGCATTAAAGCCGTCTTGTTAAACCACTATGACCTCTACGTCTCTTCCAAGGGGCATTAAAACCATCTTGTTAAGCTACTGTGACCTCCACATCTCTTCCAAGGGGCATTAAAAACGTCTTATTAAGCTACTGCGAACTCCACCACTCTTCCAAGGGGCATTAAAACCTTCTTGTTAAGCTACTGCAACCTCCAGCACTCTTCCAAGGGGCATTAAAACCGTCTTGTTAAGGTACTGTGACATCCACATCTTTTCCAAGGGGTATTAAAACCGTTTTGTTAAGCTATTGCGACCTCGACCACTCTTCCAAGGGGCATTAAAACAGTCTTGCTAAGCTACTGCGACCTCCACTACTCTTATATGGGGAATTGATATTGTCTTTTTATTCCACTGTGACCTCCACGTCTCTTCCAAGGGCATTAAAAGTGTCTTGCTAAACCACTCTGATCTCCACGTCTCTTCCAAGGGGCATTAAAACCATCTTGTTAAGCTACTGCGACCTCCACCACTCTTCCAAGAGGCATTAAAACCGTCTTGTTAAGCTACTGCAACCTCCACCACTCTTCCAAGGGGCATTAAGACTGTCTTGTTAAGCTACTGCGACCTCCACCACTATTCCAAGGGGCATTGATATTATCTTCTTATTACACTGTGACCTTTACGTCTCTTTCAAGGGGCATTAAAACCGTCTTGTTAAGCTACTGCGACCTCCACCACTCTTCCAAGAGGCATTAAAACCGTCTTGTTAAGAAGCTGCGCCCTCCACCACTCTTCCAAGGGGCATTAAAACCATCTTGTTAAGCTACTTCGACCTCCACCACTCTTCCAAGAAGCATTACAACCGTTTTGTTAAGCTACTGCGACCTCCAACACTCATTCAAGGGGCATTAAAACCATCTTGTTAAGCTACTGTGACCTCCACTTCTCTTCCAAGGGGCATTAAAACCGTCTTGTTAAACCACTCTGACCTCCACGTCTCTTCCAAGGTGCATTAAAACCGTCTTGTTTAGCTACTGTGAGTTCCACGTCTCTTCCAAGGGGCACTAAAACCATCTTGTTAAGCAACTGCGACCTCCACTACTCTTCCAAGGGGCATTAAAACCGTCTTGTTAAGCTACTGCGACCTCCACGTCTCTTCCAAGGGGCATTAAAACCGTCTTGTTAAGCAGCTGCGACCTTCATCACTCTTCCAATGGGCATTAAAACTGTCTTGTTAAGCTACTGTGACCTCCACGTCTCTTCCAAGGGGCATTAAAACCATCTTGTTAAGCTACTGCGACCTCCACCATACTTCCAATAGACATTAAAACCATCTTGTTAAGCTACTGTGACCTCCACGTCTCTTCCAAGGGGCAATAAAACCGTCTTGTTAAACCACTCTGACCTCCACGTCTCTTCCAAGGGGCATTAAAACCGTATTGTTAAACCACTCTGACCACCAGGTCTCTTCCAAGGGGCATTAAAACCGTCTTGCTAAGCTACTGCGACCTCCTCCACTCTTCCAAGGGGCATTGATATTATCTTTTTATTACACTGTGACCCCCACGTCTCTTCCAAAGGGCATTAAAACCGTCTTTTTAAACCACTCTGACCTCCACGTTTCTTCCAAGGGGCATTAAAATCGTCTTGTTCAGCTACTGCGACCTTCTCCACTCTTCCAAGGGGCATTAAACCATCTTGTTAAGGTACTGTGACCTCCACGTCTCTTCCAAGGGGCATTACAACCATCTTGTTAAACCACAATGAATTCCACGTCTCTTCCAAGGGGCAGTAAAACCATCTTGTTAAGCTACTGTGACATCCACGTCTCTTCCAAGGGGCATTAAAACCGTCTTGTTAAACCACTATGACCTCTATGTCTCTTCCAAGGGGCATTAAAACCATCTTGTTAAGCTACTGTGACCTCCACATCTCTTCCAAGGGGCATTAAAAACGTCTTCTTAAGCTACTGCGAACTCCACCACTCTTCCAAGGGGCATTAAAACCTTCTTGTTAAGATACTGCAACCTCCAGCACTCTTCCAAGGGGCATTAAAACCGTCTTGTTAAGGTACTGTGATATCCACATCTCTTCCAAGGGGTATTAAAACCGTTTTGTTAAGCTATTGCGACCTCCACCACTCTTCCAAGGGGCATTAAAACAGTCTTGCTAAGCTACTGCGACCTCCACTACTCTTATATGGGGCATTGATATTGTCTTTTTATTACATTGTGACCCCCACGTCTCTTCCAAAGGGCATTTAAACCGTCTTGTTAAACCACTCTGACCTCCACGTCTCTTCCAAGGGGCATTAAAACTGTCTTGTTAAGCAGCTGCGACCTTTATCACTCTTCCAATGGGCATTAAAACTGTCTTGTTAAGCTACTGTGACCTCCACGTCTCTTCCAAGGGGCATTAAAAAAGTCTTGTTAAGCTACTGCGACCTCCACCTCTCTTCCAAGGGGCATTAAAACCGTCTTGTTAAGCAACTGCGACCTCCACCACTTTTCCAAGGGGCATTGATATTGTCTTTTTATTAAACTGTGACCTCCACGTCTCTTCCAAGGGGCATTTAAACCGTCTTGTTAAGGTACTGTGACCTCCACCACTCTTCTAAGAGGCATTAAAACTGTCTTCTTAAGTTACTGCAACCTCCACCACTCTTCCAAGGGGCATTAAAACCATCTTGTTAAGGTACTGTGACCTCCACCACTCTTCCACGAAGCATTAAAACTGGCTTCTTAAGTTACTGCAACCTCCACCACTCTTCCAAGGGGCATTAAAACCATCTTCTTAAGCTACTGTGACCTCCACGTCTCTTCCAAGGGGCATTAAAACCGACTTGCTAAACCACTCTGACCTCCAGGTCTCTTCCAAGGGGCATTAAAACCGTCTTGTAAAGCTACTGCGACCTCCTTCACTCTTCCAAGGGTCATTGATATTGTCTTTTTATTACACTGTAACCCCCACGTCTCTTCCAAAGGTCATTAAAACCGTCTTGTTAAACCACTCTGACCTTCACGTTTCTTTCAAGGGGCATTAAAACCGTTTTGATAAGCTACTACGACTTTCCCCACTCTTCCAAGGGGCATTAAAACCATCTTGTTATGCTACTACGACCTCCACTGCTTTTCCAATGGGCATTGATATTGTCTTCTTATTTAACTGTGACCTCCACGTCTCTTCCAAGGGGCATTAAAACCGTCTTGTTAAGCTACTGCGACCTCCACCATACTTCCAATAGACATTAAAACCGTCTTGTTAAGCTACTGCGACCTCCACCACTTTTCCAAGGGGCATTAAAACCATCTTGTTAAGCTACTGCGACCTCCACCACTTTTCCAAGAGGCATTAAAACCGTCTTGTTAAGCTACTGCGACCTCCACCCATCTTCCAAGGGGCATTAAAACCATCTTGTTAAGCTACTGTGACCTCCACGTCTCTTCCAAGGGGCAATAAAACCGTATTGTTAAACCACTCTGACCACCAGGTCTCTTCCAAGGGGCATTAAAACCGTCTTGCTAAGCTACTGCGACCTCCTCCACTCTTCCAAGGGGCATTGATATTATCTTTTTATTACACTGTGACCCCCACTTCTCTTCCAAAGGGCATTATAATCGTCTTGTTCAGCTACTGCGACCTTCTCCACTCTTCCAAGGGGCATTAAACCATCTTGTTATGGTACTGTGACCTCCACGTCTCTTCCAAGGGGCATTACAACCATCTTGTTAAACCACAATGAACTCCACGTCTCTTCCAAGGGGCATTAAAACCATCTTGTTACACTACTGTGACCTCCACATCTCTTCCAAGGGGCATTAAAACCATCTTGTTAAGCTACTGCGATCTCCACCACTTTTCCAAGGGGCATTAAAACCGTCTTGTTAAGCTACTGCGACCTCCACCAATCATCCAAGTGGCATTAAAACAGTCTTGTTAAGCTACTGCGACCTCCACCACTCTTCGAAGGGGCATTGATGTTGTCTTTTTATTCCACTGTGACCTCCACGTTTCTTCCAAGGAGCTTTAAAAGCATCTTGTTAAGCTACTGCGACCTCCACTACTCTTCCAAGGGGATTTAAAACCGTCTTGTTAAGCTACTGTGACCTCCACGTCTCTTCCAAGGGGCATTAAATCGATCTTGTTAAGCCACTCTGAACTTCACGTCTCTTCCAAGGGCCGTTAAAACCATCTTGCTAAGCTACTGTAACATCCACATCTCTTCCAAGGGGCATTAAAACCGTTTTGTTAAGCTACTGCGACCTCCACCACTCTTCCAAGGGGGAATTAAAACAGTCTTGCTAAGCTATTGCGACCTCCACTACTCTTCTAAGGGGAATTGATATTATCTTCTTATTCCACTGTGACCTCCATGTCTCTTCCAAGGGGCATTAAAACCGTCTTGCTAAACCACTCTGAACTCCACGTCTCTTCCAAGGGGCATTAAAACCATCTTGTTAAGCTACTGCGACCTCCACCACTCTTCCAAGAGGCATTAAAACCGTCTTGTTAAGCTACTGTAACCTCCACCACTCTACCAAGGGGCATTAAAACTGTCTTGTTAAGCTACTGCGACGTCCACCACTATTCCAATGGGCATTGATATTATCTTTTTATTACACTGTGACCTTTACGTCTCTTTCAAGGGGCATTAAAACCATCTTCTTAAGCTACTGCGACCTCCACCACTCTTCCAAGAGGCATTAAAACCGTCTTGTTAAGCTGCTGCGACCTCCACCACTATTCCAAGGGGCATTAAAACCATCTTGTTAAGCTGCTGCGACCTCCACCACTATTCCAAGGGGCATTAAAACCATCTTGTTAAGCAACTGCGACCTCCAACACTCATTCAAGGGGCATTAAAACTGTCTTGTTAAGCTACTGAGACCTCCACTACTCTTTCAAGGGGCATTAAAACCGTCTTGTTAAGCTACTGTGACCTCCACTTCTCCTCCAAGGGGCATTAAAACCGTCTTGTTAAACCACTCTGACCTTTACCTCTCTTCCAAGGTGCATTAAAACCATCTTGTTTAGCTACTGTGAGTTCCACGTCTCTTCCAAAGGGCACTAAAACCATCTTGTTAAGCAACTGCGACCTCCACTACTCTTCCAAGGGGCATTAAAACCGTCTTGTTAAGCTACTGCGACCTCCACCACTTTTCCAATGGGCATTGATATTGTCTTTTTATTACACTGTAACCCCCACGTCTCTTCCAAAGGACATTAAAACAGTCTTGTTAAGCTACTGTGACCTCCACGTCTCTTCCAAGGGGCATTAAAACCGACTTGTTAAACCACTGTGACCTCCAGGTCTCTTCCAAGGGGCATTAAAACCATCTTGTAAAGCTACTGCGACCTCCTTCACTCTTCCAAGGGTCATTGATATTGTCTTTTTATTACACTGTAACCCCCACGTCTCTTCCAAAGGGCATTAAAACCGTCTTGTTAAACCACTCTGACCTCCACGTTTCTTTCAAGGGGCATTAAAACCGTCTTGTTAAGCTACTACGACTTTCTCCACTCTTCCAAGGGGCATTAAAACCGTCTTGTTAAGCAACTGTGACCCCACGTCTCTTCCATGGGGCATTAAAACCGTCTTGTTAAACCACAATGAACTCCACGTCTCTTCCAAGGGGCAGTGAAACCATCTTGTTAAGCTACTGTGACATCCACGTCTCTTCCAAGGGGCATTAAAACCGTCTTGTTAAACCACTATGACCTCTACGTCTCTTCCAAGGTGCATTAAAACCGTCTTGTTTAGCTACTGTGAGTTCCACGTCTCTTCCAAGGGGCACTAAAACCATCTTGTTAAGCAACTGCGACCTCCACTACTCTTTCAAGGGGCATTAAAACCGTCTTGTTAAGCTACAGCGACCTCCACCACTTTTCCAATGGGCATTGATATTGTCTTTTTATTTAACTGTGACCTCCACGTCTCTTCCAAGGGGCATTGAAACCGTCTTGTTAAGTTACTGCGACCTGCACCATACTTCCAATAGACATTAAAACCGTCTTGTTAAGCTACTGCGACCTCCACCACTCTTCCAATGGGCATGAAAACCATCTTGTTAAGCTACTGCGACCTCCACCACGCTTCCAAGGGGATTTAAAACCGTATTGTTAAGCTACTGTGACCTCCACGTCTCTTACAAGGGGCAATAAATCGATTTTGTTAAGCCACTCTGAACTTCACATCTCTTCCAAGGGCCGTTAAAACCATCTTGCTAAGCTACTGTAACATCAACATCTCTTCCAAGGGGCTTTAAAACCGTTTTGTTAAGCTACTGCGACCTCCACCACTCTTCCAAGGGGGAATTAAAACAGTCTTGCTAAGCTATTGCGACCTCCACTACTCTTCTAAGGGGAATTGATATTATCTTCTTATTCCACTGTGACCTCCATGTCTCTTCCAAGGGGCATTAAAACCGTCTTGCTAAACCACTCTGAACTCCACGTCTCTTCCAAGGGGCATTAAAACCATCTTGTTAAGCTACTGCGACCTCCACCACTCTTCCAAGAGGCATTAAACCCGCCTTGTTAAGCTACTGTAACCTCCACCACTCTACAAAGGGGCATTAAAACTGTCTTGTTAAGCTACTGCGACGTCCACCACTATTCCAATGGGCATTGATATTATCTTTTTATTGCACTGTGACCTTTACGTCTCTTTCAAGGGGCATTAAAACCGTGTTCTTAAGCTACTGCGACCTCCACCACTCTTCCAAGAGGCATTAAAACCGTCTTGTTAAGCTGCTGCGACCTCCACCACTATTCCAAGGGGCATTAAAACCATCTTGTTAAGCTGCTGCAACCTCCACCACTATTCCAAGGGGCATTAAAACCATCTTGTTAAGCAACTGCGACCTCCAACACTCATTCAAGGGGCATTAAAACTGTCTTGTTAAGCTACTGCGACCTCCACTACTCTTTCAAGGGGCATTAAAACCGTCTTGTTAAGCTACTGTGACCTCCACTTCTCCTCCAAGGGGCATTAAAACCGTCTTGTTAAACCACTCTGACCTCCACGTCTCTTCCAAGGTGCATTAAAACCGTCTTGTTTAGCTACTGTGAGTTCCACGTCTCTTCCAAAGGGCACTAAAACCATCTTGTTAAGCAACTGCGACCTCCACTACTCTTCCAAGGGGCATTAAAACCGACTTGTTAAGCTACTGCGACCTCCACCACTTTTCCAATGGGCATTGATATTGTCTTTTTATTACACTGTAACCCCCACGTCTCTTCCAAAGGACATTAAAACAGTCTTGTTAAGCTACTGTGACCTCCACGTCTCTTCCAAGGGGCATTAAAACCGACTTGTTAAACCACTGTGACCTCCAGGTCTCTTCCAAGGAGCATTAAAACCATCTTGTAAAGTTACTGCGACCTCCTTCACTCTTCCAAGGGTCATTGATATTGTCTTTTTATTACACTGTAACCCCCACGTCTCTTCCAAAAGGCATTAAAACCGTCTTGTTAAACCACTCTGACCTCCACGTTTCTTTCAAGGGGCATTAAAACCGTCTTGTTAAGCTACTACGACTTTCTCCACTCTTCCAAGGGGCATTAAAACCGTCTTGTTAAGCAACTGTGACCCCACGTCTCTTCCAAGGGGCATTAAAACCGTCTTGTTAAACCACAATGAACTCCACGTCTCTTCCAAGGGGCAGTAAAACCATCTTGTTAAGCTACTGTGACATCCACGTCTCTTCCAAGGGGCATTAAAACTGTCTTGTTAAACCACTATGACCTCTACGTCTCTTCCAAGGTGCATTAAAACCGTCTTGTTTAGCTACTGTGAGTTCCACGTCTCTTCCAAGGGGCACTAAAACCATCTTGTTAAGCAACTGCGACCTCCACTACTCTTTCAAGGGGCATTAAAACCGTCTTGTTAAGCTACAGCGACCTCCACCACTTTTCCAATGGGCAATGATATTGTCTTTTTATTTAACTGTGACCTCCACGTCTCTTCCAAGGGGCATTGAAACCGTCTTGTTAAGTTACTGCGACGTGCACCATACTTCCAAGAGACATTAAAACCGTCTTGTTAAGCTACTGCGACCTCCACCACTCTTCCAATGGGCATGAAAACCATCTTGTTAAGCTACTGCGACCTCCACCACGCTTCCAAGGGGCATTAAAACCATCTTGTTAAGCTACTGCGACCTCCACCACTCTTCCAAAGGGCATTAAAACTCTCTTGTTAAGCTACTGTGACCTCCACGTCTCTTCCAAGGGGCATTAAAATCATCTTGTTAAATCACTCTGACCTCAACTTCTCTTCCAGGCGGCATTAAAACCTTCTTGTTAAAGCACTCTGACCTCCAGGTCTCTTCCAAGTGGCATTAAAACCATCTTGTTAAGCTACTGCGACCTCCTTCACTCTTCTAAGGGGCATTGATATTGTCTTTTTATTACATTGTGACCAGCACGTCTCATCCCAAGGGCATTAAAACGGTCTTGTTAAACCACTCTGACCTCCACGTCTATTCCAAGGGGCATTAAAACCGTCTTGTTAAGCTACTGCGACCTTCACCTCTCTTCCAATGGGCATTAAAACTGTCTTGTTAAGCTACTGTGACCTCCACGTCTCTTCCAAGGGGCATTAAAACCGTCTTGTTAAGCTACTGCGACCTCCACCACCCTTCCAAGAGTCATTAAAACCATCTTGTTAAGCAACTGCGACCCCCACCCCTTTTCTAAGGGGCAATGATATTGTCTTTTTATTAAACTGTGACCTCCACGTCTCTTCCAAGTGGCATTTAAACCGTCTTGTTAAGCTACTGCGACCTCCACCACGCTTCCAAGAGACATTAAAACAGTCTTGTTAAGCTACTGTGACCTCCACGTCTCTTCCAAGGGGCATTAAAACCGTCTTGTTAAACCACTCTGACCTCCAGGTCTCTTCCAAGGGGCATTAAAACCATCTTGTAAAGCTACTGCGACCTCCTTCACTCTTCCAAGGGTCATCGATATTGTCTTTTTGTTACACTGTAACCCCCACGTCTCTTCCAAAGGGCATAAAAACCGTCTTGTTAAACCTCTGTGACCTCCACGTTTCTTTCAAGGGGCATTAAAACCATCTTGTTAAGGTACTACGACTTTCTCCACTCTTCCAAGGGGCATTAAAACCGTCTTGTTAAGCAACTGTGACCCCACTTCTCTTCCAAGGGGCATTAAAACCGTCTTGTTAAACCACAACGAATTCCACGTCTCTTCCAAGGGGCAGTAAAACCATCTTGTTAAGCTACTGTGACATCCACGTCTCTTCCAAGGGGCATTAAAACCGTCTTGTTAAACCACTATGACCTCTACGTCTCTTCCAAGGGGCATTAAAACCATCTTGTTAAGCTACTGTGACCTCCACATCTCTTCCAAGGGGCATTAAAAACGTCTTGTTAAGCTACTGCGAACTCCACCACTCTTCCAAGGGGCATTAAAACCTTCTTGTTAAGCTACTGCAACCTCCAGCACTCTTCCAAGGGGCATTAAAACCGTCTTGTTAAGCTACTGCGACCTCCACCACTATTCCAAGGGGCATTAATATTGTCTTTTTATTCCACTGTTACCTCCACGTTTCTTCCAAGGGGCCTTAAAAGCATCTTGTTAAGCTACTGTGACCTCCACTACTCTTCCAAGGGGCATTAAAATCGTCTTGTTAAGCTACTGTGACCTCCACGTCTCTTCCAAGGGGCATTAAATCCATCTTGTTAAGCCACTCTGAACTCCACGTCTCTTCCAAGGGGCGTTAAAACCGTCTTGCTAAGCTACTGTGACATCCACATCTCTACCAAGGGGTATTAAATCCATTTTGTTAAGCTACTGCGACCTCCACCACTCTTCCAAGGGGCATTAAAACAGCCTTGCTTATCTACTGCGACCTCCACTACTCTTCTATGGGGAATTGATATTGTCTTTTTATTCCACTGTGACCTCCACGTCTCTTCCAAGGGCATTAAAACCGTCTTGCTAAACCACTCTGAACTCCACGTCTCTTCCAAGGGGCATTAAAACCATCTTGTTAAGCTACTGCGACCTCCACCACTCTTCCAAGAGGCATTAAAACCGTCTTGTTAAGCTACTGCAACCTCCACCCCTCTTCCAAGGGGCTTTAAAACTGTCTTGTTAAGCTACTGCGACCTCCACCAATATTCCAAGGGGCATTGATATTATCTTTTTATTACACTGTGACCTTTACGTCTGTTTCAAGGGTCATTAAAATCGTCTTGTTAAGCTACTGCGACCTCCACCACTCTACCAAGAGGCATTAAAACCGTCTTGTTAAGCTGCTGCGCCTTCCACCACTCTTCCAAGGGGCATTAAAACCATCTTGTTAAGCTACTGCGACCTCCACCACTCTTCCAAGAGGCATTACAACAGTTTTGTTAAGCTACTGCGACCTCCAACACTCATTCAAGGGGCATTAAAACCGTCTTGTTAAGCTACTGTGACCTCCACGTCTCTTCCAAGGGGCATTAAAACCGTCTTGTTAAACCACTCTGACCTCCAAGTCTCTTCCAAGGTGCATTAAAACCGTCTTGTTTAGCTACTGTGAGTTCCACGTCTCTTCTAAGGGGCACTAAAACCATCTTGTTAAGCAACTGTGACCTCCACTACTCTTCCAAGGGGCATTAAAATCGTCTTGTTAAGCTACTGCGAACTCCACCACTTTTCCAATGGGCATTGATATTGTCTTTTTATTTAACTGTGACCTCAACGTCTCTTCCAAGGGGCACTAAAACCGTCTTGTTAAGCTACTGCGACCTCCACCATACTTCCAATAGACATTAAAACCGCCTTGTTAAGCTACTGCGACCTCCACCACTCTTCCAAGGGGCATTAAAAACATCTTGTTAAGCTACTGCGACCTCCACCACTTTTCCAAGAGGCATTAAAACCATCTTGTTAAGCTACTGCAACTTCCACCACTCTTCCAAGGGGCATTAAAACCATCTTGTTAAGCTACTGCGACCTCCACCACTCTTCCAAGGGGCATTAAAACTCTCTTGTTAAGCTACTGTGACCTCCACGTCTCTTCCAAGGGGCATTAAAACCGTCTTGTTAAACCACTCTGACCTCCCAGTCTCTTCCAAGGTGCATTAAAACCGTCTTGTTTAGCTACTGTGAGTTCCACGTCTCTTCTAAGGGGCACTAAAACCATCTTGTTAAGCAACTGTGACCTCCACTACTCTTCCAAGGGGCATTAAAACCGTCTTTTTAAGCTACTACGACCTCCACCACTTTTCCAATGGGCATTGATATTGTCTTTTTATTTAACTGTGACCTCAACGTCTCTTCCAAGGGGCACTAAAACCGTCTTGTTAAGCTACTGCGACCTCCACCATACTTCCAATAGACATTAAAACCGCCTTGTTAAGCTACTGCGACCTCCACCACTCTTCCAAGGGGCATTAAAACCATCTTGTTAAGCTACTGCGACCTCCACCACTTTTCCAAGAGGCATTAAAACCATCTTGTTAAGGTACTGCAACTTCCACCACTCTTCCAAGGGGCATTAAAACCATCTTGTTAAGCTACTGCGACCTCCACCACTCTTCCAAGGGGCATTAAAACTCTCTTGTTAAGCTACTGTGACCTCCACGTCTCTTCCAAGGGGCATTAAAATCGTCTTGTTAAACCACTCTGACCTCAACGTCTCTTCCAGGGGGCATTAAAACCGTCTTGTTAAAGCACTCTGACCTCCAGGTCTCTTCCAAGGGGCATTAAAACCATCTTGTTAAGCTACTGCGACCTCCTTCACTCTTCCAAGGGGCATTGATATTGTCTTTTTATTACATTGTGACCCCCATGTCTCTTCCAAAGGGCATTAAAACCGTCTTGTTAAACCACTCTGACCTCCACGTTTCTTCCAAGTGGCATTAAAACCGTCTTGTTAAGCAGCTGCGACCTTCACCACTCTTCCAATGGGCATTAAAATGTCTTGTTAAGCTACTGTGACCTCCACGTCTCTTCCAAGGGGCATTAAAAAAGTCTTGTTAAGCTACTGCGACCTCCACCTCTCTTCCAAGGGGCATTAAAACCGTCTTGTTAAGCAACTGCGACCTCCACCACTTTTCCAACGGGCATTGATATTGTCTTTTTATTAAACTGTGACCTCCACGTCTCTTCCAAGGGGCATTTAAACCGTCTTGTTAAGGTACTGTGACCTCCACCACTCTTCTAAGAGGCATTAAAACTGTCTTCTTAAGTTACTGCAACCTCCACCACTCTTGCAAGGGGCATTAAAACCGTCTTGTTAAGGTACTGTGACCTCCACCACTCTTCCACGAGGAATTAAAACTGTCTTCTTAAGTTACTGCAACCTCCACCACTCTTCCAAGGGGCATTAAAACCATCTTCTTAAGCTACTGTGACCTCCACGTCTCTTCCAAGGGGCATTAAAACCGACTTGCTAAACCACTCTGACCTCCAGGTCTCTTCCAAGGGGCATTAAAACCGTCCTGTAAAGCTACTGCGACCTCCTTCACTCTTCCAAGGGTCATTGGTATTGTTTTTTTATTACACTGTAACCCCCACGTCTCTTCCAAAGGTCATTAAAACCGTCTTGTTAAACCACGCTGACCTTCACGTTTCTTTCAAGGGGCATTAAAACCGGCTTGTTAAGCAACTGTGACCCCACGTCTCTTCCAAGGGGCATTAAAACCGTCTTGTTAAACCACAATGAACTCCACGTCTCTTCCAAGGGGCAGTAAAACCATCTTGTTAAGCTACTGTGACATCCACGTCTCTTCCAAGGGGCATTAAAACTGTCTTGTTAAACCACTATGACCTCTACGTCTCTTCCAAGGTGCATTAAAACCGTCTTGTTTAGCTACTGTGAGTTCCACGTCTCTTCCAAGGGGCACTAAAACCATCTTGTTAAGCAACTGCGACCTCCACTACTCTTTCAAGGGGCATTAAAACCGTCTTGTTAAGCTACAGCGACCTCCACCACTTTTCCAATGGGCAATGATATTGTCTTTTTATTTAACTGCAACCTCCACCACTCTTCCAAGGGGCATTAAAACCATCTTCTTAAGCTACTGTGACCTCCACGTCTCTTCCAAGGGGCATTAAAACCGACTTGCTAAACCACTCTGACCTCCAGGTCTCTTCCAAGGGGCATTAAAACCGTCTTGTAAAGCTACTGCGACCTCCTTCACTCTTCCAAGGGTCATTGGTATTGTTTTTTTATTACACTGTAACCCCCACGTCTCTTCCAAAGGTCATTAAAACCGTCTTGTTAAACCACGCTGACCTTCACGTTTCTTTCAAGGGGCATTAAAACCGTCTTGTTAAGCTACTACGACTTTCTCCACTCTTCCAAGGGGCATTAAAACCGTCTTGTTAAGCTACTGTGACCCCACATCTCTTCCAACGGGCATTAAAAGCGTCTTGTTAAACCACAATGAACTCCACGTCTCTTCCGAGGGGCATTAAAACCATCTTGTTAAGCTACTGTGACCTACACATCTCTTCCAAGGGGCATTAAAACCGTCTTGTTAAGCTACTGCAACCTCCACCACTCTTCCAAGGGGCATTAAAACCGTCTTGTTAAGCTACTGCGACCTCCACCACTCTTCGAAGGGGCATTGATATTGTCTTTTTATTCCACTGTGACCTCCACATTTCTTCCAAGGGGCTTTAAAAGCATCTTGTTAAGCTACTGCAACCTCCACTACTCTTCCAAGGGGCATTAAAACCCTCTTGTTAAGCTACTGTGACCTCCACGTCTCTTCCAAGGGGCATTAAATCCATCCTGTTAAGCCACTCTGAACTCCACATCTCTTCCAAGGGGTATTAAAACCATTTTGTTAAGCTACTGCGACCTCCACCACTCTTCCAAGGGGCATTAAAACAGTCTTGCTAAGCTACTGCGACCTCCACTACTCTTCTAAGGGGAATTGATATTGTCTTTTTATTCCACTGTGACCTCCACGTCTCTTCCAAGGGGCATTAAAACCGTCTTGCTAAACCACTCTGAACTCCACGTCTCTTCCAAGGGTAATTAAAACCATCTTGTTAAGCTACTGCGACCTCCACCACTCTTCCAAGAGGCATTAAAACCGTCTTGTTAAGCTACTGCAACCTCCACCACTCTTCCAAGAAGCATTAAAACTGTATTGTTAAGCTACTGCGAACTCCACCACTATTCCAAGGGGCATTTATATTATCTTTTTATTACACTGTGACTTTTACGTCTCTTTCAAGGGGCATTAAAACCGTCTTGTTAAGCTACTGCGACCCCCACCATTCTTCCAAGAGGCATTAAAACAGTCTTGTTAAGCTGCTGCGACCTCCACCACTCTTCCAAGGGGCATTAAAACCATATTGTTAAGCTACTGCGACCTCCACCACTCTTCCAAGAGGCATTACAACCGTTTTGTTAATCTACTGCGACCACCAACACTCATTCAAGGGGCATTAAAACCGTCTTGTTAAGCTACTGCGACCTCCACCACTCTTCTAAGGGGCATTAAAACCATCTTGTTAAGCTACTGTGACCTCCAAGCCTCTTCCAAGGGGACATTAAAACCATCTTGTTAAACAACTCTGAACTCCACTTTTCTTCCAAGGTGCATTAAAACCGTCTTGTTTAGCTACTGTGAGTTTCACGTCTCTTCCAAGGGGTACTAAAACCATCATGTTAAGCAACTGCGACCTCCACTACTCTTCCAAGGGGCATTAAAACCGTCTTGTAAAGCTACTGCGACCTCCTTCACTCTTCCAAGGGTCATTGATATTGTCTTTTTATTACACTGTAACCCCCAGGTCTCTTCCAAAGGGCATTAAAACCATCTTGTTAAACCACTCTGGCCTCCACGTTTCTTTCAAGGGGCATTAAAACCGTCTTGTTAAGCTACTACGACTTTCTCCACTCTTCCAAGGGGCATTAAAACCGTCTTGTTAAGCAACTGTGACCGCACGTCTCTTCCAAGGGGCATTAAAACCGTCTTGTTAAACCACAATGAACTCCACGTCTCTTCCAAGGGGCAGTAAAACCATCTTGTTAAGCTACTGTGACATCCACGTCTCTTCCAAGGGGCATTAAAACCGTCTTGTTAAACCACTATGACCTCCACGTCTCTTCCAAGGGGCATTAAAACCATCTTGTTCAGCTACTGTGACCTCCACATCTCTTCCAAGGGGCATTTAAACCGTCTTGTTAAGCTACTGTGAACTCCACCACTCTTCCAAGGGGCATTAATACCTTCTTGTTAAGCTACTGCAACCACCAGCACTCTTCCAAGGGTTATTAAAACCGTCTTGTTAAGCTACTGCGACCTCGACCACTCTTCGAAGGGGCATTGATATTGTTTTTTTATTCCACTGTGACCTCCACGCTTCTTCCAAGGGGCTTTAAAAGATTCTTGTTAAGCTACTGTGACCTCCACTACTCTTCCAAGGAGCATTAAAACCATCTTGTTAAGCTACTGTGACCTCCACGTCTCTTCCAAGGGGCATTAAATCCATCTTGTTAAGCCACTCTGAACTCCACGTCTCTTCCAAGGGCGTTAAAACCGTCTTGCTAAGCTACTGTGACATCCACATCTCTTCCAAGGGGTATTAAAACCATTTGTTAAGCTACTGCGACCTCCACTACTCTTCCAAGGGGCATTAAAACAGTCTTGCTAAGCTACTGCGACCTCCACTCCTCTTCTAAGGGGAATTGATATTGTCTTTTTATTCCACTGTGAGCTCCACGTCTCTTCCAAGGGGCATTAAAACCATCTTGTTAAGCTTCTGCGACCTCCACTACTCTTCCAAGAGGATTAAAACCGTCTAGTTAAGCTACTGCAACCTCCACCACTCTTCCAAGGGGCATTAAAGCTGTTTTGTTAAGCTACTGCGACCTCCACCACTCTTCCAAGAGGCATTACAGCCGTTTTGTTAAGCTACTGCGACCTCCAACACTCATTCAAGGAGCATTAAAACCATCTTGTTAAGCTACTGTGACCTCCATGTCTCTTCAAAGGGGCATTAAAACCATCTTGTTAAACCACTCTGACCTCCACGTCTCTTCCAAGTTGCATTAAAACCGTCCTGTTTAGCTACTGTGAGTTCCACGTCTCTTCCAAGGGGCACTAAAACCATCTTGTTAAGCAACTGCGACCTCCACTACTCTTCCAAGGGGCATTAAGACCGTCTTGTTAAGCTACTGCGACCTCCACCACTTTTCCAATGGGCATTTATATTGTCTTTTTATTTAACTGTGACCTCCACGTCTCTTCCAAGGGGCATTAAAACCGTCTTGTTAAGCTAATGTGACCTCCACCATACTTCCAATAGACATTAAAACCGTATTGTTAAGCTACTGCGACCTCCACCACTCTTCCAAGCGGCCTTAAAACCATCTTGTTAAGCTACTGCGACCTCCACCACTTTTCCAAGAGGCATTAAAACCATCCTGTTAAGCTACTGCAACCTCCACCACTCTTCCAAGGGGCATTAAAACCATCTTGTTAAGCTATTGCGACCTCCACCACTCTTCCAAGGGGCATTAAAACTCTCTTGTTAAGCTACTGTAACCTCCATGTCTCTTCCAAGGGGCATTAAAATCGTCTTGTTAAACAACTCTGACCTCAACGTCTCTTCCAGGGGGCATTATAACCGTCTTGTTAAAGCACTCTGACCTCCAGGTCTCTTCCAGTGGGCATTAAAACCATCTTGTTAAACTACTGCGACCTCCTTCACTCTTCCAAGGGGCATTGATATTGTCTTTTTATTCCACTGTGACCTCCACGTTTCTTCCAAGGGGCTTTAAAAGCATCTTGTTAAGCTACTGTGACCTCCACTACTCTTCCAAGGGGCATTAAAACCGTCTTGTTAAGCTACTGTGACCTCCACGTCTCTTCCAAGGGGCATTAAATCCATCTTGTTAAGCCACTCTGAACTCCACGTCTCTTCCAAGGGGCGTTAAAACCCTCTTGCTAAGCTACTATGACATCCACATCTCTACCAAGGGGTATTAAAACCATTTTGTTAAGCTACTGCGACCTCCACCACTCTTCCAAGGGGCACTAAAACAGTCTTGCTAAGCTACTGCGACCTCCACTACTCTTCTAAGGGGAATTGATATTGTATTTTTATTCCACTGTGACCTCCAAGTCTCTTCCAAGGGACATTGAAACCGTCTTGCTAAACCACTCTGAACTCCACGTCTCTTCCAAGGGGCATTAAAACCATCTTGTTAAGCTACTGCGACCTCCACCACTCTTCCAAGAGGCATTAAAACCGTCTTGTTAAGCTACTGCAACCTCCACCACTCTTCCAAGGGGTATTAAAACTGTATTGTTAAGCTACTGCGAACTCCACCACTATTCCAAGGGGCATTGATATTATCTTTTTATTACACTGTGACCTTTACGTCTCTTTCAAGGGGCATTAAAACCGTCTTGTTAAGCTACTGCGACCTCCACCACTCTTCCAAGGGGCATTAAAACCATCTTGTTAAGCTGCTGCGACCTCCACCACTCTTCCAAGAGGCATTACAACCGTTTTGTTAAGCTACTGCGACCTTCAACACTCATTCAAGGGGCATTAAAACCGTCTTGTTAATCTACTGCGACCTCCACCACTCTTCTAAGGGGCATTAAAACCATCTTGTTAAGCTACTGTGACCTCCACGTCTCTTCCAATGGGCATTAAAACCGTCTTGTTAAACCACTCTGAACTCCACGTCTCTTCCAAGGTGCATTAAAACCATCTTGTTTAGCTACTGTGAGCTTCACGTCTCTTCCAAGGGGCACTAAAACCATCTTGTTAAGCAACTGCGACCTCCACTACTCTTCCAAGGGGCATTAAAACCGTCTTGTTAAGCTACTGCGACCTCCACCACTCATCCAAGGGGCATTAAAACCATCTTGTTAAGCTACTACGACCTCCCCCACTCTTCCAAGGGGCATTGATATTGTCTTTTTATTCCACTGTGACCTCCACGTTTCTTCCAAGGGGCTTTAAAACCGTCTTGTTAATCTACTGCGACCTCCACCACTCTTCCAAGTGGCATTCAAACCATCTAGTTAAGTTACTGTGACCTCCACGTCTCTTCCAAGGGGCATTAAAACCGTCTTGTTAAGTTACTGCGACCTCCACCACTCTTCCAAGGGGCATTAAAACCATCTTGTTAAGCTGCTGCGACCTCCACCACTCTTCCAAGGGGCATTAAAACCATCTTGTTAAGCTACTGCGACCTCCACCACTCTTCCAAGAGGCATTACAACCGTTTTGTTAAGCTACTGCGACCTCCAACACTCATTCAAGGGGCATTAAAACCGTCTTGTTAAGCTACTGCGACCTCCACCACTCTTCCAAGGGGCATTAAAACCGTCTTGTTAAGCTATTGTGTACTCCACGTCTCTTCCAAGGGGCATTAACACCGTCTTGTTAAACCACTCTGACCTCCACGTCTCTTCCAAGGTGCAATAAAACCGTATTTTTTAGCTACTGTGAGTTCCTCGTCTCTTCCAAGGGGCTTTAAAACCGTCTTGTTAAGCTACTGCGACCTCCACCACTCTTCCAAGGGGCATTAAAACCATCTTGTTAAGCAACTGTGACCTCCACGTCTCTTCCAAGGGGCATTAAAACCGTCTTGTTAAGATACTGCGACCTCCACCATACTTCCAAGATACATTAAAATCGTCTTGTTAAGCTACTGCGACCTCCACCACTCTTCCAAGGGGCATTAAAACCATCTTGTTAAGCTACTACGACCTCCACCACTTTACCAAGAGGCATTAAAACCATCTTGTTAAGCTACTGCAACCTCCACCACTCTTCCAAGGGGCATTAAAACCATTTTGTTAAGCTACTGCGAGCTCCACCACTCTTCCAAGGGGAATTAAAATCGTCTTGTTAAACCACTCTGACCTCCACGTCTCTTCCAGGGGGCATTAAAACCGTCTTGTTAAACCACTCTGACATCCAGGTCTCTTCCAAGGGTCATTAAAACCATCTTGTTAAGCTACTGCGACCTCCTTCACTCTTCCAAGGGGCATTGATATTGTCTTTTTATTAAATTATGACCCCCACGTCTCTTCCAAAGGGCATTAAAACCGTCTTGTTAAACCACTCTGACCTCCACGTCTCTTCCAAGGGGCATTAAAACCGTCTTGTTAAGCAGCTGCGACCTTCACCACTCTTCCAATGGGCATTAAAACTGTCTTGTTAAGCTACTGTGACCTCCACGTCTCTTCCAAGGTTCATTAAAATCGTCTTGTTAAGCTACTGTGACCTCCACCTCCCTTCCAAGGGGCATTAAATCCGTCTTGTTAAGAAACTGCGACCTCCACCACTTTTCCAAGGGGCATTGATATTGTCTTTTTATTAAACTGTGACCTCCACGTCTCTTCCAAGGGGCATTTAAACCGTCTTGTTAAGCTACTGCGACCTCCACCACGCTTCCAATAGACATTAAAACAGTCTTGTTAAGCTACTGCGACTTCCACCACTCTTCCAAGTGGCATTAAAACCGTCTTGTTAAGGTACTGCGACCTCCACCACTCTTCCAAGAGGCATTAAAACCGTCTTCTTAAGTTACTGCAACCTCCACCTCTTTTCCAAGGGGCATTAAAACCATCTTGTTAAGCTACTGCGAGCTCCACGTCTCTTCCAAGGGGCATTAAAACCGTCTTGTTAAACCACTCTGACCTCCAGGTCTCCTCCAAGGGGCATTAAAACCGTCTTATAAAGCTACTGCGACCTCCTTCACTCTTCCAAGGGGCATTGATATTGTCTTTTTATTACACTGTAAAACCCACGTCTCTTCCAAAGGGCATTAAAACCGTCTTGTTACACCACTCTGACCTCCACGTTTCTTTCAAGGGGCATTAAAACCGTCTTGTTAAGCTACTACGATTTTCTCCACTCTTCCAAGGGGCATTAAAACCATCTAGTTAAGCTACTGTGACCCCACGTCTCTTGCAAGGGGCATTAAAACCGTCTTGTTAAACCACAATGAACTCCACGTGTCTTCCAAGGGGCAGTAAAACCATCTTGTTAAGCTACTGTATCCTCCACGTCTCTTCCAAGGGGCATTAAAACCATCTTGTTAAACCACTATGACCTCCACGTCTCTTCCAAGGGGCATTAAAACCATCTTGTTAAGCTACTGTGACCTCCACATCTCTTCCAAGGGGCATTAAAAACGTCTTGCTAAGCTACTGCGAACTCCACCACTCTTCCAAGGGGCATTAAAACCTTCTTGTTAAGCTACTGCAACCTCCACCACTCTTCCAAGGGACATTAAAACCGTCTTGTTAAGCTACTGCGACCTCCACCACTCTTCGAAGGGGCATTGATATTGTCTTTTTATTCCACTGTGACCTCCACGTTTCTTCCAAGGGGCTTTAAAAGCATCTTGTTAAGCTACTGTGACCTCCACTACTCTTCCAAGGGGCATTAAAACCGTCTTGTTAAGCTACTGTGACCTCCACGTCTCTTCCAAGGGGCATTAAATCCATCTTGTTAAGCCACTCTGAACTCCACGTCTCTTCCAAGGGGCGTTAAAACCCTCTTGCTAAGCTACTATGACATCCACATCTCTACCAAGGGGTATTAAAACCATTTTGTTAAGCTACTGCGACCTCCACCACTCTTCCAAGGGGCACTAAAACAGTCTTGCTAAGCTACTGCGACCTCCACTACTCTTCTAAGGGGAATTGATATTGTCTTTTTATTCCACTGTGACCTCCAAGTCTCTTCCAAGGGACATTGAAACCGTCTTGCTAAACCACTCTGAACTCCACGTCTCTTCCAAGGGGCATTAAAACCATCTTGTTAAGCTACTGCGACCTCCACCACTCTTCCAAGAGGCATTAAAACCGTCTTGTTAAGCTACTGTGACCCCACATCTCTTCCAACGGGCATTAAAAGCGTCTTGTTAAACCACAATGAACTCCACGTCTCTTCCGAGGGGCATTAAAACCATCTTGTTAAGCTACTGTGACCTACACATCTCTTCCAAGGGGCATTAAAACCGTCTTGTTAAGCTACTGCAACCTCCACCACTCTTCCAAGGGGCATTAAAACCGTCTTGTTAAGCTACTGCGACCTCCACCACTCTTCGAAGGGGCATTGATATTGTCTTTTTATTCCACTGTGACCTCCACATTTCTTCCAAGGGGCTTTAAAAGCATCTTGTTAAGCTACTGCGACCTCCACTACTCTTCCAAGGGGCATTAAAACCCTCTTGTTAAGCTACTGTGACCTCCACGTCTCTTCCAAGGGGCATTAAATCCATCCTGTTAAGCCACTCTGAACTCCACATCTCTTCCAAGGGGTATTAAAACCATTTTGTTAAGCTACTGCGACCTCCACCACTCTTCCAAGGGGCATTAAAACAGTCTTGCTAAGCTACTGCGACCTCCACTACTCTTCTAAGGGGAATTGATATTGTCTTTTTATTCCACTGTGACCTCCACGTCTCTTCCAAGGGGCATTAAAACCGTCTTGCTAAACCACTCTGAACTCCACGTCTCTTCCAAGGGTAATTAAAACCATCTTGTTAAGCTACTGCGACCTCCACCACGCTTCCAAGAGGCATTAAAACCGTCTTGTTAAGCTACTGCAACCTCCACCACTCTTCCAAGAAGCATTAAAACTGTATTGTTAAGCTACTGCGAACTCCACCACTATTCCAAGGGGCATTTATATTATCTTTTTATTACACTGTGACTTTTACGTCTCTTTCAAGGGGCATTAAAACCGTCTTGTTAAGCTACTGCGACCCCCACCATTCTTCCAAGAGGCATTAAAACAGTCTTGTTAAGCTGCTGCGACCTCCACCACTCTTCCAAGGGGCATTAAAACCATCTTGTTAAGCTACTGCGACCTCCACCACTCTTCCAAGAGGCATTACAACCGTTTTGTTAAGCTACTGCGACCAACAACACTCATTCAAGGGGCATTAAAACCGTCTTGTTAAGCTACTGCGACCTCCACCACTCTTCTAAGGGGCATTAAAACCATCTTGTTAAGCTACTGTGACCTCCAAGCCTCTTCCAAGGGGACATTAAAACCATCTTGTTAAACAACTCTGAACTCCACTTTTCTTCCAAGGTGCATTAAAACCGTCTTGTTTAGCTACTGTGAGTTTCACGTCTCTTCCAAGGGGTACTAAAACCATCATGTTAAGCAACTGCGACCTCCACTACTCTTTCAAGGGGCATTAAAACCGTCTTGTAAAGCTACTGCGACCTCCTTCACTCTTCCAAGGGTCATTGATATTGTCTTTTTATTACACTGTAACCCCCAGGTCTCTTCCAAAGGGCATTAAAACCATCTTGTTAAACCACTCTGGCCTCCACGTTTCTTTCAAGGGGCATTAAAACCGTCTTGTTAAGCTACTACGACTTTCTCCACTCTTCCAAGGGGCATTAAAACCGTCTTGTTAAGCAACTGTGACCGCACGTCTCTTCCAAGGGGCATTAAAACCGTCTTGTTAAACCACAATGAACTCCACGTCTCTTCCAAGGGGCAGTAAAACCATCTTGTTAAGCTACTGTGACATCCACGTCTCTTCCAAGGGGCATTAAAACCGTCTTGTTAAACTACTATGACCTCCACGTCTCTTCCAAGGGGCATTAAAACCATCTTGTTCAGCTACTGTGACCTCCACATCTCTTCCAAGGGGCATTAAAACCGTCTTGTTAAGCTACTGTGAACTCCACCACTCTTCCAAGGGGCATTAAAACCTTCTTGTTAAGCTACTGCAACCACCAGCACTCTTCCAAGGGGCATTAAAACCGTCTTGTTAAGCTACTGCGACCTCGACCACTCTTCGAAGGGGCATTGATATTGTTGTTTTATTCCACTGTGACCTCCACGCTTCTTCCAATGGGCTTTAAAAGCATCTTGTTAAGCTACTGTGACCTCCACTACTCTTTCAAGGAGCATTAAAACCATCTTGTTAAGCTACTGTGACCTCCACGTCTCTTCCAAGGGGCATTAAATCCATCTTGTTAAGCCACTCTGAACTCCACGTCTCTTCCAAGGGCGTTAAAACCGTCTTGCTAAGCTACTGTGACATCCACATCTCTTCCAAGGGGTATTAAAACCATTTGTTAAGCTACTGCGACCTACACTACTCTTCCAAGGGGCATTAAAACAGTCTTGCTAAGCTACTGCGACCTCCACTCCTCTTCTAAGGGGAATTGATATTGTCTTTTTATTCCACTGTGAGCTCTACGTCTCTTCCAAGGGGCATTAAAACCATCTTGTTAAGCTTCTGCGACCTCCACTACTCTTCCAAGAGGATTAAAACCGTCTAGTTAAGCTACTGCAACCTCCACCACTCTTCCAAGGGGCATTAAAGCTGTCTTGTTAAGCTACTGCGACCTCCACCACTCTTCCAAGAGGCATTACAGCCGTTTTGTTAAGCTACTGCGACCTCCAACACTCATTCAAGGAGCATTAAAACCATCTTGTTAAGCTACTGTGACCTCCATGTCTCTTCAAAGGGGCATTAAAACCATCTTGTTAAACCACTCTGACCTCCACGTCTCTTCCAAGGTGCATTAAAACCGTCCTGTTTAGCTACTGTGAGTTCCACGTCTCTTCCAAGGGGCACTAAAACCATCTTGTTAAGCAACTGCGACCTCCACTACTCTTCCAAGGGGCATTAAGACCGTCTTGTTAAGCTACTGCGACCTCCACCACTTTTCCAATGGGCATTTATATTGTCTTTTTATTTAACTGTGACCTCCACGTCTCTTCCAAGGGGCATTAAAACCGTCTTGTTAAGCTAATGTGACCTCCACCATACTTCCAATAGACATTAAAACCGTATTGTTAAGCTACTGCGACCTCCACCACTCTTCCAAGCGGCCTTAAAACCATCTTGTTAAGCTACTGCGACCTCCACCACTTTTCCAAGAGGCATTAAAACCATCCTGTTAAGCTACTGCAACCTCCACCACTCTTCCAAGGGGCATTAAAACCATCTTGTTAAGCTATTGCGACCTCCACCACTCTTCCAAGGGGCATTAAAACTCTCTTGTTAAGCTACTGTAACCTCCATGTCTCTTCCAAGGGGCATTAAAATCGTCTTGTTAAACAACTCTGACCTCAACGTCTCTTCCAGGGGGCATTATAACCGTCTTGTTAAAGCACTCTGACCTCCAGGTCTCTTCCAGTGGGCATTAAAACCATCTTGTTAAACTACTGCGACCTCCTTCACTCTTCCAAGGGGCATTGATATTGTCTTTTTATTACATTGTGACCCCCACGTCTCTTCCAAAGGGCATTAAAACCGTCTTGTTAAACCACTCTGACCTCCACGTCTCTTCCAGGGGGCATTAAAACCGTCTTGTTAAGCAGCTGCGACCTACACCACTCTTCCAATGGGCATTAAAACTGTCTTGTTAAGCTACTGTGACCTCCACGTATCTTCCAAGGGACATTAAAACCGTCTTGTTAAGCTACTGCGACCTCCACCTCCCTTCCAAGGGGCATTAAAACCGTCTTGTTAAGCAACTGCGACCTCCACCACTTTTCCAAGGGGCATTGATATTGTCTTTTTATTAAACTGTGACCTCCACGTCTTTTCCAAGGGGCATTTAAACCGTCTTGTTAAGGTACTGTGACCTCCACCACTCTTCCAAGAGGCATTAAAACTGTCTTCTTAAGTTACTGCAACCTCCACCACTCTTCCAAGGGGCATTAAAACCGTCTTGTTAAGGTACTGTGACCTCCACCACTCTTCCAAAAGGCATTAAAACTGTCTTCTTAAGTTACTGCAACCTCCACCACTCTTCCAAGGGGCATTAAAACCATCTTCTTAAGCTACTGCAACCTCCACCACTCTTCCAAGGGGCATTACAACCATCTTCTTAAGCTACTATGACCTCTACGTCTCTTCCAAGGGGCATTAAAACCATCTTGTTAAGCTACTGTGACCTCCACATCTCTTCCAAGGGGCATTAAAAAGTCTTGCTAAGCTACTGCGAACTCCACCACTCTTCCAAGGGGCATTAAAACCTTCTTGTTAAGCTACTGCAACCTCCACCACTCTTCCAAGGGACATTAAAACCGTCTTGTTAAGCTACTGCGACCTCCACCACTCTTCGAAGGGGCATTGATATTGTCTTTTTATTCCACTGTGACCTCCACGTTTCTTCCAAGGGGCTTTAAAAGCATCTTGTTAAGCTACTGTGACCTCCACTACTCTTCCAAGGGGCATTAAAACCGTCTTGTTAAGCTACTGTGACCTCCACGTCTCTTCCAAGGGGCATTAAAACCATCTTGTTAAACCACTCTGACCTCCACGTCTCTTCCAAGGTGCATTAAAACCGTCCTGTTTAACTACTGTGAGTTCCACGTCTCTTCCAAGGGGCACTAAAACCATCTTGTTAAGCAACTGCGACCTCCACTACTCTTCCAAGGGGCATTAAGACCGTCTTGTTAAGCTACTGCGACCTCCACCACTTTTCCAATGGGCATTTATATTGTCTTTTTATTTAACTGTGACCTCCACGTCTGTTCCAAGGGGCATTAAAACCGTCTTGTTAAGCTAATGTGACCTCCACCATACTTCCAATAGACATTAAAACCGTATTGTTAAGCTACTGCGACCTCCACCACTCTTCCAAGCGGCCTTAAAACCATCTTGTTAAGCTACTGCGACCTCCACCACTTTTCCAAGAGGCATTAAAACCATCCTCTTAAGCTACTGCAACCTCCACCACTCTTCCAAGGGGCATTAAAACCATCTTGTTAAGCTATTGCGACCTCCACCACTCTTCCAAGGGGCATTAAAACTCTCTTGTTAAGCTACTGTAACCTCCATGTCTCTTCCAAGGGGCATTAAAATCGTCTTGTTAAACAACTCTGACCTCAACGTCTCTTCCAGGGGGCATTATAACCGTCTTGTTAAAGCACTCTGACCTCCAGGTCTCTTCCAGTGGGCATTAAAACCATCTTGTTAAACTACTGCGACCTCCTTCACTCTTCCAAGGGGCATTGATATTGTCTTTTTATTACATTGTGACCCCCACGTCTCTTCCAAAGGGCATTAAAACCGTCTTGTTAAACCACTCTGACCTCCACGTCTCTTCCAGGGGGCATTAAAACCGTCTTGTTAAGCAGCTGCGACCTACACCACTCTTCCAATGGGCATTAAAACTGTCTTGTTAAGCTACTGTGACCTCCACGTATCTTCCAAGGGACATTAAAACCGTCTTGTTAAGCTACTGCGACCTCCACCTCCCTTCCAAGGGGCATTAAAACCGTCTTGTTAAGCAACTGCGACCTCCACCACTTTTCCAAGGGGCATTGATATTGTCTTTTTATTAAACTGTGACCTCCACGTCTTTTCCAAGGGGCATTTAAACCGTCTTGTTAAGGTACTGTGACCTCCACCACTCTTCCAAGAGGCATTAAAACTGTCTTCTTAAGTTACTGCAACCTCCACCACTCTTCCAAGGGGCATTAAAACAGTCTTGTTAAGGTACTGTGACCTCCACCACTCTTCCAAAAGGCATTAAAACTGTCTTCTTAAGTTACTGCAACCTCCACCACTCTTCCAAGGGGCATTAAAACCATCTTCTTAAGCTACTGCAACCTCCACCACTCTTCCAAGGGGCATTACAACCATCTTCTTAAGCTACTATGACCTCTACGTCTCTTCCAAGGGGCATTAAAACCATCTTGTTATGCTACTGTGACCTCCACATCTCTTCCAAGGGGCATTAAAAACGTCTTGCTAAGCTACTGCGAACTCCACCACTCTTCCAAGGGGCATTAAAACCTTCTTGTTAAGCTACTGCAACCTCCACCACTCTTCCAAGGGACATTAAAACCGTCTTGTTAAGCTACTGCGAACTCCACCACTATTCCAAGGGGCATTGATATTGTCTTTTTATTCCACTGTGACCTCCACGTTTCTTCCAAGGGGCTTTAAAAGCATCTTGTTAAGCTACTGTGACCTCCACTACTCTTCCAAGGGGCATTAAAACCGTCTTGTTAAGCTACTGTGACCTCCACGTCTCTTCCAAGGGGCATTAAATCCATCTTGTTAAGCCACTCTGAACTCCACGTCTCTTCCAAGGGGCGTTAAAACCCTCTTGCTAAGCTACTATGACATCCACATCTCTACCAAGGGGTATTAAAACCATTTTGTTAAGCTACTGCGACCTCCACCACTCTTCCAAGGGGCACTAAAACAGTCTTGCTAAGCTACTGCGACCTCCACTACTCTTCTAAGGGGAATTGATATTGTATTTTTATTCCACTGTGACCTCCAAGTCTCTTCCAAGGGACATTGAAACCGTCTTGCTAAACCACTCTGAACTCCACGTCTCTTCCAAGGGGCATTAAAACCATCTTGTTAAGCTACTGCGACCTCCACCACTCTTCCAAGAGGCATTAAAACCGTCTTGTTAAGCTACTGCAACCTCCACCACTCTTCCAAGGGGCATTAAAACTGTATTGTTAAGCTACTGCGAACTCCACCACTATTCCAAGGGGCATTGATATTATCTTTTTATTACACTGTGACCTTTACGTCTCTTTCAAGGGGCATTAAAACCGTCTTGTTAAGCTACTGCGACCTCCACCACTCTTCCAAGAGGCATTAAAACCGTCTTGTTAAGCTGCTGCGACCTCCACCACTCTTCCAAGGGGCATTAAAACCATCTTGTTAAGCTGCTGCGACCTCCACCACTCTTCCAAGAGGCATTACAACCGTTTTGTTAAGCTACTGCGACCTTCAACACTCATTCAAGGGGCATTAAAACCGTCTTGTTAATCTACTGCGACCTCCACCACTCTTCTAAGGGGCATTAAAACCATCTTGTTAAGCTACTGTGACCTCCACGTCTCTTCCAATGGGCATTAAAACCGTCTTGTTAAACCACTCTGAACTCCACGTCTCTTCCAAGGTGCATTAAAACCATCTTGTTTAGCTACTGTGAGCTTCACGTCTCTTCCAAGGGGCACTAAAACCATCTTGTTAAGCAACTGCGACCTCCACTACTCTTCCAAGGGGCATTAAAACCGTCTTGTTAAGCTACTGCGACCTCCACCACTTTTCCAATGCGCATTGATATTGTCTTTTTATTTAACTGCGACCTCCACTACTCTTCCAAGGGGCATTAAAACCGTCCTGTTAAGCTACTGCGACCTCCACCATACTTCCAATAGACATTAAAACCGCCTTGTTAAGCTACTGCGACCTCCACCACTCTTTCAAGGGGCATTAAAACCATCTTGTTAAGCTACTGCGACCTCCACCTCTTTTCCAAGAGGCATTAAAACCGTCTTGTTAAGCTACTGTAACCTCCACCACTCTTCCAAGGGGCATTAAAACCATCTTGTTAAGCTACTGCGACCTCCACCACTCTTCCAAGGGGCATTAAAACTCTCTTGTTAAGCTACTGTGACCTCCACTACTCTTCCAAGGGGCAATAAAACCGTCTTGTAAAGCACTGTGACCTCTACGTCTCTCTCCAGGGGCACTAAAACCGTCTTGTTAAGCTACTGTGACCTCCACCACTCTTCCAAGGCGCATTAATACAGTCTTGTTAAGCTACTGTGACCTCCACCACTCTTCCAAGGGGCATTAAAAACGTCTTGTTAAGCTACTATGACCTCCCCTCTCTTCCAAGGGGCATTAAAACCATCTTGTTAAACCACTCTGAACTCCACGTCTCTTCGAAGAGGCATTAAAACCATGTTGTTAAACTACTGTGACCTCCCCGTCTCTTCCAAGGGGCATTAAAACCATCTTGTAAAACCACTCTGACCTCCACGTCTCTTCCAAGCGGCATTAAAACCGTCTTGTTAAGCCACTCTGACCTCCTAGTCTCTTCCAAGGGGCATTACAACCGTCTTGTAAAGCTACTGTGACCTCTACGTCTCTTCCCAGGGGCACTAAAACCATCTTGTTAAGCTACTGTGACCTCCACCACTTTTCCAAGGGGCATTGATATTTTCTTTTTATTACACTGTGACTTCCACGTCTCTTCCAAGGGGCATTAAAACCATCTTGTTAAGCTACTGCGACCTTCACCACTCTTCCAAGGGGCATTAAAACGATTTTGTTAAGCTACTGTGACCTCCACGTCTCTTCCAATGGGCATTAAAACCGTCTTGTTAAACCACTCTGACCTCCACGTCTCTTCCAAGGAGCATTAAAACCGTCTTCTTAAGCTACTGGGACCTCCACTACTCTTCCAATGGGCAATAAAACCATCTTGTTAAGCTACTGCGACCTCCACCACTCATCCAAGGGGCATTAAAACCATCTTGTTAAGCTACTATGACCTCCCCCACTCTTCCAAGGGGCATTGATATTGTCTTTTTATTCCACTGTGACCTCCACGTTTCTTCCAAGGGGCTTTAAAACCGTCTTGTTAATCTACTGCGACCTCCACCACTCTTCCAAGTGGCATTCAAACCATCTAGTTAAGTTACTGTGACCTCCACGTCTCTTCCAAGGGGCATTAAAACCGTCTTGTTAAGTTACTGCGACCTCCACCACTCTTCCAAGGGGCATTAAAACCATCTTGTTAAGCTGCTGCGACCTCCACCACTCTTCCAAGGGGCATTAAAACCATCTTGTTAAGCTACTGCGACCTCCACCACTCTTCCAAGAGGCATTACAACCGTTTTGTTAAGCTACTGCGACCTCCAACACTCATTCAAGGGGCATTAAAACCGTCTTGTTAAGCTACTGCGACCTCCACCACTCTTCCAAGGGGCATTAAAACCGTCTTGTTAAGCTACTGTGTACTCCACGTCTCTTCCAAGGGGCATTAACACCGTCTTGTTAAACCACTCTGACCTCCACGTCTCTTCCAAGGTGCAATAAAACCGTATTTTTTAGCTACTGTGAGTTCCTCGTCTCTTCCAAGGGGCTTTAAAACCGTCTTGTTAAGCTACTGCGACCTCCACCACTCTTCCAAGGGGCATTAAAACCATCTTGTTAAGCAACTGTGACCTCCACGTCTCTTCCAAGGGGCATTAAAACCGTCTTGTTAAGATACTGCGACCTCCACCATACTTCCAAGATACATTAAAATCGTCTTTTTAAGCTACTGCGACCTCCACCACTCTTCCAAGGGGCATTAAAACCATCTTGTTAAGCTACTACGACCTCCACCACTTTACCAAGAGGCATTAAAACCATCTTGTTAAGCTACTGCAACCTCCACCACTCTTCCAAGGGGCATTAATACCATTTTGTTAAGCTACTGCGAGCTCCACCACTCTTCCAAGGGGCATTAAAATCGTCTTGTTAAACCACTCTGACCTCCACGTCTCTTCCAGGGGGCATTAAAACCGTCTTGTTAAACCACTCTGACATCCAGGTCTCTTCCAAGGGTCATTAAAACCATCTTGTTAAGCTACTGCGACCTCCTTCACTCTTCCAAGGGGCATTGATATTGTCTTTTTATTAAATTATGACCCCCACGTCTCTTCCAAAGGGCATTAAAACCGTCTTGTTAAACCACTCTGACCTCCACGTCTCTTCCAAGGGGCATTAAAACCGTCTTGTTAAGCAGCTGCGACCTTCACCACTCTTCCAATGGGCATTAAAACTGTCTTGTTAAGCTACTGTGACCTCCACGTCTCTTCCAAGGTTCATTAAAATCGTCTTGTTAAGCTACTGTGACCTCCACCTCCCTTCCAAGGGGCATTAAATCCGTCTTGTTAAGAAACTGCGACCTCCACCACTTTTCCAAGGGGCATTGATATTGTCTTTTTATTAAACTGTGACCTCCACGTCTCTTCCAAGGGGCATTTAAACCGTCTTGTTAAGCTACTGCGACCTCCACCACGCTTCCAATAGACATTAAAACAGTCTTGTTAAGCTACTGCGACTTCCACCACTCTTCCAAGTGGCATTAAAACCGTCTTGTTAAGGTACTGCGACCTCCACCACTCTTCCAAGAGGCATTAAAACCGTCTTCTTAAGTTACTGCAACCTCCACCTCTTTTCCAAGGGGCATTAAAACCATCTTGTTAAGCTACTGCGACCTCCACGTCTCTTCCAAGGGGCATTAAAACCGTGTTGTTAAACCACTCTGACCTCCAGGTCTCCTCCAAGGGGCATTAAAACCGTCTTATAAAGCTACTGCGACCTCCTTCACTCTTCCAAGGGGCATTGATATTGTCTTTTTATTACACTGTAACCCCCACGTCTCTTCCAAAGGGCATTAAAACCGTCTTGTTACACCACTCTGACCTCCACGTTTCTTTCAAGGGGCATTAAAACCGTCTTGTTAAGCTACTACGATTTTCTCCACTCTTCCAAGGGGCATTAAAACCATCTAGTTAAGCTACTGTGACCCCACGTCTCTTGCAAGGGGCATTAAAACCGTCTTGTTAAACCACAATGAACTCCACGTCTCTTCCAAGGGGCAGTAAAACCATCTTGTTAAGCTACTGTATCCTCCACGTCTCTTCCAAGGGGCATTAAAACCATCTTGTTAAACCACTATGACCTCCACGTCTCTTCCAAGGGGCATTAAAACCATCTTGTTAAGCTACTGTGACCTCCACATCTCTTCCAAGGGGCATTAAAACCGTCTTGTTAAGCTACTGCAAACTCCACCACTCTTCCAAGGGGAATTAAAACCTTCTTGTTAAGCTACTGCAGCCTCCACCACTCTTCCAAAGGGCATTAAAACCTTCTTGTTAAGCTACTGTGACCTCCACCACTCTTCGAAGGGGCATTGATATTGTCTTTTTATTCCATTGTGACCTCCACGTTTCTTCCAAGGGGCTTTAAAAGCATCTTGCTAAGCTACTGCGACCTCCACCACTCTTACAAGGGGCATTAAAACCGTCTTGTTAAGCTACTGTGACCTCCACGTCTCTTCCAAGGGGCATTAAATTCGTCTTGTTAAACCACTCTGTACTCAATGTCTCCTCCAAGGGGCATTAAAACCGTCTTGCTAAGCTACTGTGACATGCACATCTCTTCCAAGGGGCATTAAAACAATTTTGTTAAGCTACTGCGACCTCCGCCACTCTTCCAAGGGGCATTAAAACAGTCTTGCTACGCTACTGTGACCTCCACTACTCTTCTAAGGGGAATTGATATTGTCTCTTTATTCCACTGTGCCCTCCACGTCTCTTCCAATGGGCATTAAAACCGTCTTGTTAAACCACTCTGAACTCCACGTCTCTTCCAAGGGGCATTAAAATCGTCTTGTTAAGCTACTGCGCCATCCACCACTCTTGCAAGAGGCATTAAAAACGTCTTGTTAAGCTACTGCAACCTCCACCACTCTTCCAAGGGGCATTAAAACTGTTTAGCTAAGCTACTGCGACCTCCACCACTCTTCCAAGAGGCATTAAAACCGTCTTGTTAAGCTGCTGCGACTTCCACCACTCTTCCAAGGGGCATTAAAAACATTTTGTTAACTACTTCGACCTCCACCACTCCTCCAAAAGGCATTATAACCGTTTTGTTAAGCTACTGCGACCTCCAACACTCTTACAAGGGGCATTAAAACCGTCTTGTTAGGCTTTTGCGACCTCCACCACTGTTCCAAGGGGCATTAAAACCATCTTGTTAAGCTACTTTGACCTCCACGTCTTTTCCAAGGTCATAAAAACCATCTTGTTTAACCACTCTGAACTCCACGTCTCTTCGAAGAGGCATTAAAACCATGTTGTTAAGCTACTGTGACCTCCATGTTTCTTCCATGGGGCACTAAAACTGTCTTGTTAAGCTACTGCGATCTCCACCACTCTTCCAAGGGTCATTAAAACCATCTTGTTAAGCTACTGTGACCTCCACCACTTTTCCAAGTGGCATTGATATTTTCTTATTATTACACTGTGACTTCCACGTCTCTTCCAAGGGGCATTAAAACTATCTTGTTAAGCTACTGCGACCTCCACCACATATCCAAGAGACATTAAAACCGTCTTGTTAAGCTGCTGCGACCTCCACCACTCTTACAAGGGGCATTAAAACTGTCTTGTTAAGCTACTGCGACCTCCACCACTCTTCCAAGGGGCATTAAAACCGTCTTGTTAAGCTACTGCGACCTCCAGCACTCTTCCAAGGGGCATTAAAACCATCTTGTTAAGCTACTGTGACTTCCACGTCTCTTCCAAGGTGCATTAAAACCGTCTTGTTAAACCACTCTGACCTCCACGTCTTTTCAAAGGGGCATTAAAACCGTCTTGTTAAGCTACTGTGACCTCCACGTCTTTTCCAAGGGTCATTAAAATCGTCTAGTTAAATCACTCTGACCTCCACGTCTCTTCCAAGGGGCATTAAACCCGTCTTGTTAAGCTACTGCGACCTCCTCCACTCTTCCAAGGGGCATTGATATTGTCTTTTTATTACACTGTGACCCCCACGTGTCTTCCAAAGGTCATTAAAACTGTCTTGTTAAACCACTCTGACCTCCACATCTCTTCCAAGGGGCATTAAAACGGTCTTGTTAAGCTACTGCCACCTACACCACTCTTCCAAGCGGCATTAAAACCATCTTGTTAAGCTACTGTGACCTCCACGTCTCTTCCAAGGGGCATTAAAATCGTCTTGTTAAATCACTCTGACCTCCACGTCTTTTCCAAGGGGCATTAAAACCGTATTGTTAAGATACTGCGACCTCCTCCACTCTTCCAAGAGGCATTGATATTGTCTTTTTATTACACTTTGACCCCCACGTGTCTTCCAAAGGTCATTTAAACCGTCTTGTTAAACCACTCTGACCTCCACATCTCTTCCAAGGGGCATTAAAACGGTCTTGTTAAGCTACTGCGACCTTCACCACTCTTCCAAGGGGCATTAAAAATATCTGTTTGGTGCACGATATCTGTTCGTGCACCAAAATCGTAACTGGATTTTTTCACAGTAATACTGTTAATCAATGTTAATAGACAGTTTCAGTGTAGAGTTGGCGGGGGAAGGGGCAGGGGATGGATCTCTGCAGAAACAATGCTGATTTCCTTTTTTTTTTTTCTTTCCCGCATTTACAGTGGGGAGGTGAAGTCTGTCAGCTTATCAGCAGCGCACAGACGCAGCGAACTGCTTTTTTTCACACAAGCAAGGGCATGTGTCATTGGCTGTGTATGTCACACGTCCTTGCCCTATAAGACCCAGGCATTTTCCCCATCGCCACCATTTTCTCACTGCTGCAGCTTAGTGTTAGACGGCACCACTGCTGCTGTGGGTGCTATACATTGGAACTGTGTGAATTGCAAGCGAATTTGCTCTTAAATAGACAGATAGGTTTAGGGAGGAGGGACTAGTTGTAATTGCAGCCCTTTTGAGGGCTAGGTTACAACAGTTCCTAGCACTTTTTGCCAGGTAGGTCTGTGCCAGTGCTGTGCAAGTGTTTTTCACAGCATTTGGCTAAATCTAGCTAAGCCAATCCTTTTGGGCCTCTAGCTGTGTGTGTTAGTCAGTGGAATAGCCTATCTGTGTTGCAAGCTACACCACCTGTGTATCTAATACCAATTTTATACTGTACCTAGCCAAGTAAAACCTTTTGGGCATAGTAGCAGTGTCTGTTACTCATTGGAGTAGCCCATCTGTACCAAGCTACACCACCTTTGTATTTAATAACAATTTTTTACTGCATCTAGCCCAGAAAAACCTTTTGGGCATAGTAGCAGTGTCTGTTGCTCATTGGAGTAGCCCATCTGTACCAAGCTACACCACCTTTGTATTTAATAACAATTTTTTACTGCATCTAGCCCAGTTAATACTTTTGGGCCTGTAGCAGTGTCTGTTACTCATTGTAGTAGCCCATCTGTACCAAGCTACACCTCCTTTGTATTTAATAACAATTTTTTACTGCATCTAGCCAAGTAAAACCTTTTGGGCATAGTAGCAGTGTATGTTACTCATTGTAGTAGCCCATCTGTACCAAGCTACACCACCTTTGTATTTAATAACAATTTTTTACTGCATCTAGCCCAGTAAATACTGTTGGGCCTGTAGCAGTGTCTGTTACTCATTGCAGTAGCCCATCTGTACAAAGCTACATCACCTTTGTATTTAATAACAATTTTTTACTGTATCTAGCCAAGTAAAACCTTTTTGGCCTGTAGCAGTGTCTGTTACTCATTGGAGTAGCCCATCTGTACGGATATGCAACGATACTAAATAACCAATTTTGCACAAGCTTATAGACTCCGTATTGGGAAGAACAAGTGCTGACAAAAAAACAGACACTCCTGGAACTCCTCCTAATAGTGGTAGCAATAGAAATATGGGGCGCACGCCTGGCTAACAAAAATATACGCTTCATAACAAAAAACACCAGCCTAGCGCACTGCATTAATAAGATGGCATGATCGTCTCTCCCAGTGCTAGGCCTACTACGCCGGCTAGCATTCCTGTGCCTAAAACACAATGTATGGGTCCGCGCTAGCCACGATGCTGAGGGGTCTAACGCAGCTGCTAACGCTTTATTACAATTCAATTGGCAGATTTTCACAGAGCTCCTCCCCAACGCCCACTCATCGGGCAACAGTTGCCCACCCTCCCTATGGGATCTAGTGGCGAATAGTTGATGCCATTAATCAGAGCGTCAGTTGCCCCGTCGACGTGGCAAGCATACGTTAAGGCATGGGAAGAGTGGACATGACTAGTAGCAGGCAGACGGGTTGACCAATGTGAACAAGCCAGATTACAAGTCACCATAGAATTTCTCCACCAGCTAATGATGAGGGGCATATCAGGGACGTCAGCGCAGCATTTCACTTCCAACTACTGAATTGGGGAGATGTAGCAAAGAGATTCATCAACAGACAATCCATAAAAGGGTGGAAAAGGGGTCAGCCAAGTCAGGAGTGTTGACGTCCTGTCCCGTGTTACTAAAACTGATTTCTCACATCATATCCCTAACACCATTAACATGACACTCACAATTTGAAGCAACACTACTGTCTACTGCATTTGCGATCGCCTTCTTCGGGGCGCTATGCATAAGCGAATTAGTCCCTCAATCCAAAATTACCACCAGTGGAGGCTTATTACACCAGGACGTAGTCATAGCCAATAATGCAATACGTCTACGCATACGCAAATCGAAAACGGTTCCAGCGGGCAGGGGCACTTGGGTACTTCTACAACCCACAAACGGTACACTGAGTCGGGTAACAATAGTAAAAAGATATATAACCATCAGATCACAAAGTAATTTCTTCCTATCATACATTGATGGAACGCCATTATCAAGATACCAGTTCCAAGCTATATTTAATAAATGCCTAACATCGGCAGGGAACCACCCCAAAGATTACGGGACACACTCATTCCGCATAGACGCAGCCACGGAAGCTGCAAGAGCAGGACTGTCAGAAGCGGAAGTTCAGAGGATAGGGAGATGGCGATCCACGTGTTTGGCGAGATACATAAGACTGGACTTGTTATCCTAACGTGGTTTGTTTCTTTTACAGGTGACGCTAAGCCAACAGTGTGGGTGATAGGCCACTCGTATATATATTGGGCAGAAAAAAGGGTGAAAGTCCGCCCAGGTGGGAGGAAATTAGAGTTTCATAACACATATTTCAACTGGAGAGGTATTAGAGGCCTGCAATGGACACAGGTACTAATGGAGGTAATCAAGGTAGGGAGAGAGGCAAGAGGTCCGGTCATCTTAGTTATACAGGCCGGGGGAAACGACCTAGGTCATCACAAGAGCGCATAACTAATGGCAATAATAAAACTAGACACTGAGCGCTTCAGAGAATTTTTCACAAAACTAACTATAGTATGGTCAGAGATTGGGCCGATAGCGGTATGGCAAGGTGCGTGAGACATCACGGCCATCGAACGGACAAGGCGGGTAATAAATATTCGGATGGCAAAATTTAGAAGAGACAGAGGCGGTGTAGTGATACGACACCGACAACTGGAAGGAGATAAAGCAGGCCTCATACGGCCCGACGGTGTTGACTTAATGGATATTGGACTGGACATATTCCTGTCAGGACTCCAGGACGGAGTGGAACAAGCGTTAAGAGTGATGGATGGGGGTCAGAGTCCTGCATACGAGTACGCAGGATCCTCCGTGGCCTGGAAATAGAAAGGACATGTTGGAGAGTTACACTTGTTGGCCAACTTGCCGGTGTGGAGACACAGGGCATACTGCAACAAGCTGAATTATTTTAGAAATAAAATGCCTTTCTAATGGAATGAGTATAAAGAGTTAATAAAGCTGTGACCGATCCTCACCCATCCAGTTGTAAGAGTTACATTATTGTATTGTCAAGGAAAGGGGGGCGGTAGGGGGGCTGAGCGTCTGGGTTTGGTTGGGGGTCCCCACAGTCTGCCTAGGCTAGATGCAGTTAAAAATTCTTATTAGATACACAGGCAGTGCAGCTTGCTTCGCAGCTGGGCTACTACGCCCAAAGTATTGCCTGGGCTAAATGCAGTTAAAAATTCTTATTAGATACACAGGCGGTGCAGCTTGCTTCACAGCTGGGCTACTATGCCCAAAGTATTGCCTAGGCTAGTTGCAGTTAAAAATTCTTATTAGATACACAGGCGGTGTAGCTTGCTTCAGAGCTGGGCTACTACGCTGACTAGCAGACACTGAAGCTTTGAAGTAGACCTCTGAGTAAACAGCTCTTCAGACTCAACCATCTGTGTTACCCCAAGCCATAGTGTATGTAGTTTCTTACGGTTAAAAGGGGGGGGGGAGCGACCCGACCCACCTGGAATTGATGATGCCAACGTCACGTAAAACACAGCAAGGGGACTCCAAAAAGAGTCTCCATTTTTTCCAAAAATTGTAGCATCAATTGCCAAAGAGTTGCTTAAAACGGTTGGTGAGGTGATTTTAACAAATCCTCAAGCTTTTAGTCTCCCCAAGATGACACAGGGGTAGAAAAGTCCTTGCGGATTCATGATTTGTTTATCTTTATGAACGTGAGTCTGTCTACATTTTCAGTGGACAGCCGCGTGCGCTTATCTGTCAGCACACCACCAGCAGCGCTGAACACACGTTCAGAGAGAACGCTGGCTGCAGGGCATGACAAGATCTCCAAGGCATGAGTGGCAAGCTCTGGCCATTTTTCCAGATTGGAAGCCCAAAATGAGCAAGGGTCCAGTGACACAGTCATGGCTTCGATGTTCACTTGGAAATACTCCTATACCATCCTCTCTAGGAGTTGACTATGTGTCAGACTTCTTGTCTCCTGTGGCCTTGCAAAGGATGGTCTAAAAAAGTGGTGAAATGATTCCACAAAATTGCTGTTACCAGCAGATACTGTGTTACTGTTACGGTTTGAGTGATGAAGACTCGACAGTCCCACGGTTGGCAAGTTAGAACTGTGAGATTCACTACGTGCACCACTGGTGTTTTGTGGAAAAGCACATGTAAGATTCTGCAACAGCCTCTGCTGATACTCCTGCATGCGTGAATCCCTTTCTATGGCAGGAATTATTTCGGCAAATTTACTTTTGTACCGGGGATCTAAGAGTGTGGCAATCCAGTAGTCGGGATTACTTCGAATTCTGACAATCCGAGGGTCACATTGCAGGTAGTGCAGCAAGAAGGCACTCATGTGTCTTGCGCATCCAGGAGGACCAAGTCCTTGTTGTGTTGGTAGCGAGGTAAGAATCATGCTTCCTTCCTCTGACCTCTGCCCCCAACCTCGCACAACAGAAATGTCATCAAGGTCTCCCTCATCTGATGAGTCTTCCATGCCCATCGCCAGTTCGTCCTCCACTTCTTCCTCGGCTCCTGCACCTTCCTCAACAGTTTGGCTGCTACCATGCGCCCTGGTTAATCCCTCTCCCCCACCCTCCCATGCCTGCCGCCTTGGTGCTGTCGACCGTCTGGACCTTGGAGATGTTATCCCTTCTGCATATGACTCCTTCTCTACTTCCTCCACCTCCTCTTGTCCCACCACCTGACTCCGAATTCTGTTTAACGTGTGCTCCAGCATGTAAATCACCGGAATAGTCATGCTGATAATGGCATCGTCAGCACTGAACATCTTCGTCGCCATTTCAAAACTGTGCAGAAAGGTGCATAGGTCCCTGATCTGAGACCACTCCTGCAGCGTGATTTGCCCCACCTCTGGAACTCGTTGGCCCAGGCTATATGTCAGAACGTATTGCACCAGGGTTTGTCGGTGTTGCCACAGTCGCTGCAACATGTGCAGAGTTGAATTCCACCGTGTCGGCACATCGCAATTCAGCCAGTGAACTGGCAGGCCCAACGACTTCTGTAGAGATGTAAGTCGTTGAGCTGTGGGATGCGAGCGGCGGAAGAGAGCACACAGCGACCGTGCCCTCTGCAGAAGGCCATCTAGTCCGCGATAGTGGGCTAAAAATTGCTGGACAACCAGGTTCAACACGTGAGCCATACAAGGCACGTGTGTGGCATTACCCCGGCGAAGGGCCGCACCCAGGTTTGCAGCATTGTCGCACACGGCCTTCCCTGGTTGCAGGTTCAGTGGAGACAACCATTCATGAAACTGGGTCTCCAGAGCTGACCACAACTCCTCAGCTGTGTGACCCACATTTCCCAGACATTTCAAAGTAAACACCGCCTGATGCCATTGAGCCCTGCTGCCAGCATAGTAAGGAGGTGTGCAGGATTCCTTCTGCGCAGTTAGAAAGTGGGTGGCATTACCAGACAGACTTTGGGTGCAGGTGGAGGACCGAGAGGAGGTTGAGGAGGCAGAAGCAGTGGAGGAACTTCGAGATAAAGAGGATTGACGCACAACTCGTGGGGACGGCAAGACTTGGACAGCAGCCCGTTGTCCTGCTGTCACCATAGTTACCCAGTGCCCAGTCAGCGACATGTAACACCCCTGTCCATGCCTACTCGTCCAAGTGTCTGTGGTGAAATGCACCCGGTCACACACAGAGTTTCTCAAAGAAGCGGTGATGTTGTGTGCGACATGCTAGTGTAGCGCAGGCACACCTTTCTTTGAGAAGTAGTGCCGACTGGGCATCTGGTAAAGGGGCACTGCGACGGACATAAGGTCTTGAAAATCCTCTGTGTCCACCAGGTGGAAAGGCAGCATTTCTGTAGCCAACAGCTTGCAGATGGTGAAATTCAACCTCTTAGCTTTGTCATGGCTAGGAGGAAATGGTCTTTTACTTGTCCACATCTGAGGGACCGAGGGCTGGCTGTTGTGCTTAGACGGGGTTGAGTAGGGTGTCCCCGGTAAACTGCCGGTCTGGGAGGAAGATGCAGTCGGAAAAGTTAGGTTGCCTTGATCCAAAATTGGTGCTCTCGATGTCGGAGAGCGCTCAACACCAGCTGGTGTTTCCACTTCCAAATGAAATGATGACCTGCCAATCACACAGGCTGTTGCGGGTAAAGAGGTGGCAGGTCTGCATCCAAAAACATGTGTGACTTCTGTCCCCCCAGTCACAGAGGATGAAGAGGCCGTGGATGCACAAGATGGGGCAGACTGTGGTTGGCCCGGCCCGCTAGGCCGCATTGCAGCACAGTGAGCTTCCCACTGCAACTTATGCTTCATATCCATATGACGGTTCATGCATCAAGTACTCAAACTATGGATTTTTTGGCCTATACTTAGCTTTTGGTGACAAAATATTACAGATAACACGAGTTGGGTCATCCTTATCGATCTGAAAAAATGCCCAGGCTGTGCAAGGCTTAGAGCCCATGCGACCTGAAGAGGCCACCACGACTTGTGGTCAGAGGCAGAGCTGTGGTTGAGGATGCAGTTGTTGACGTGCTTCCAATACTCTGTCTCTGTCCAGGAAGGTGCAACCTAACCTCGTCATCAATAGCATCCTCCTCCACCTCCTCTGCTGACCTCATCGACTGGCTGACTGTGGGTTGACAGTAAGTGGGATCTCCAACCTCGTCATCATCACCCTGTGTGTTCTCACACCCGTCGTCCTCAGAGCCATCCTCTTCCTGCCCTGACCGAAAAGTCAAGTTGTCGCTCCAATCAGGTATTTGAGTCTCATCATCGTCTTCATAATTGTCTCCACCAACAGGAGTTACAGTTTGGGAACGAGGGTCTACATTATGCTCAGAACCTTCTTCATCTGGTCCTGGATCCGACTCATAAAGATTCTGGGCATCAGTGCAGATCATTTCCTCGTCTGGATTAACAGAAGCTCTGAAGCAGACCTCCGTTTCCCAGGCTATAGTATGAGTAAACAGCTCTGCAGACTCAACCATCTGTGTTACCCCATACTCAGATGGGCAGCTGGAGACTTGGTAGCTGTGAGGAAGCAAGTGTGATTGGAGTGACACCTCTGAGGACTGGAGTATTTGTGATGTTGAAGTTGAGGTGGAGGAGAGCCCACTTGAAGGAGCACTTGATATCCGTTGAAGCACCTGCTGTTTTTGTGCCTCATCTGGAATTTGTAGCAATGGGCGTGTCCGTAAGAAAGGGATCGTATCACATTGTCCATGAAAAGAAGTAGACATCTTAGTTTGGCTGGAAGATGGTCTTTCTTCTGCAGATGTTACTCCCCCCCCCACTGCGGGGGGGCTCGACCCACCAGCGGACAGGCACCAGTATTGGGAGAGGGGGGCTGGCCGTCAGGGTCCACCGTGGCTCTGGCACAAGCCCGGCGTCATGGAGGTCGCACGGGCAGGAATGGACTGACCGTGTTGGCTTCGCACTCCAGCGTAGTCCCTCTGCCCGCTCGCGCCCGTAACCTCAAAGGGATGCGCAAGCGGCTTTTCCTCCCAGGGCTATTCCCCACCCAGCAGGAACGTGGGGGAGCTCAGGTTGGCCTTTCATTGTACTCCCTTACCTCTCTCGCCCTCTTTCCTTCTTCCGTTCTCCATCTAACCCCTCAGCTCTGTGGTGTCCGCTCTCCCTCCAGCTCTCTCCTTCTCACAGGTGGACTACTGCGTGTATTCACACTGTGGCGAATCTTTTGGGCCCAGGCATAAGAAGTTGTTGAGGTAATGGATAATATGTGCCCCCTTAGAAACGTCCATTACAACCTATTCGAGGAAGCAACTAAACGCCTCAAATAGTGAGCAGGATCTGGACCACCCCATGGGCAAACAGTGATCTATATAATATGCTCCTTCCCAGAAGCAGCCCAATAGGTGGACACTATTCGGAGGCACAGGTAGTAAGTAACCAGAACGCCGCATCAATGTCTGTTTTGGCCATTAGGGTGACCCTTCCAAACTACTTGATCCGCCTGATTGCATTGTCAAAGGATGTACAGTATATACTACTGTACTTGGTTCCACGTCGATTTTGTCGTTTACTGAACTGCCCCTTGGATATGACAAATGGTGGATTAGTCCGAATGTATTGGGTTCCGTTTTTGGCACAACTCACAATGGGGATACCAATACGTCTTGTAAGGAAAGTGTTCTGAATGGAACCGCCATTCTACCTAAAAATAACTTTTTTTAATTTTCTTGTCACGACGTCTGGGTGTTGGTAGGCTGATTTCAGATTTTTACTCCAGCCTTTCTTGATTTTAGAAGGGCATGACATGCCTATATCTGTGTCTCCCCCTCCTTTTACTCCTCCACCTCTTTTCTTTTCGCATGACTATATGTACTTGTCACTTTTCCATGTGTTAGTTGTGTCTTCTGAGCAGTTTGTCAGCTTTTGGACACCTTTGAAGGTGTTTTCTATGTGTTTCTATGTGTTTTTGTTTTCCTGCCATTGGTTTTAATGGTGTTCGATGGTGTTCGACGAACAGTTCGACGAACAGTTCAGCGAACACACTGGTGTTCGACGAACCGAACCGAACCCGAACACTACGGGGGTTGCTCAACTCTACTCACTGTATGCCCTATAACTGTGTAGCCGAACCGCTCCTTTTGGTATAGAATCATAGAATCATAGAATCATAGAATGGTAGAGTTGGAAGGGACCTCCTGGGTCATCTGGTCCAACCCCCTGCTCAAAGCAGGATTCACTAGATCATCTCAGACAGATGTCTGTCCAGCCTCTGTTTGAAGACGTCCATTGAAGGGGAACTCACCACCTCTCGTGGCAGCCTGTTCCACTCATTAATCACCCTAACTGTCAAAAAGTTTTTTCTAATATCTAATCTGTGTCTCCTCCCATTTAGTTTCATCCCATTGCTTCTAGTCTTTCCTTGTGCAAATGAGAATAAAGATGATCCTTCTACAATGTGACAGCCCTTGACATATTTGTAGACAGCTATTAAGTCTCCTCTCAGTCTTCTTTTTTGCAAGCTAAACATTCCCAAATCCTGCAACCGTTCCTCATAGGACATGGTTTGCAGACCAGTCACCATTCTGGTCGCTCTTCTCTGAACTTGCTCCAGTTTGTCTATGTCTTTTTTAAAATGTGGTGCCCAAAACTGTACACAGTATTCCAGATGAGGTCTGACCAAAGAGGAGTAAAGACCGATAATGACTTCACGTGATCTAGACTGTATGCTTCTGTTAATACATCCCAGAATTGTATTTGCCTTTTTTGCTGCTGCATCACACTGTTGACTCATGTTCAGTCTATGATCTATTAGTATACCTAAGTCTTTTTCACATGTACTGTTGCTTAGCTCTTTTCCTCCCATTCTGTATATGCTTTTTTCATTTTTATTGCCCAGATGTAGTACTTTGCATTTTTCCCTGTTAAAAACCATTCTGTTGGTTGCTGCCCACTGCTCCAGTTTATTTAGGTCTTTTTGAATTCTCTCTCTCTCTTCTCTAGTATTAGCTATCCCTCCTAGCTTTGTGTCATCAGCAAATTTAATCAGTTTACCCTCAATTCCTTCATCTAAATCATTGATAAAGATGTTGAACAATACAGGTCCCAGGACGGAGCCCTGTGGTACCCCACTTGAGACATTCATCCAGCTGGATGTGAAGCCATTTACAACCACCCTTTGAGTCCGATCACTAAGCCAGTTATGAATCCACCTAACAGTTGCCTGGTCCATTGCATACATATAAGTCATGTGTGGTTGACTGGCCTGATATTGATGTGAATTGTCCCTGTTCCTCCTGCTCCTTCTCCTTTGCCACCACCTCATCCATCATTCATCACCTGAAGCTTTGTTTTAACGGGAGTCATAGAACTGGGATAGTAGCAGAAAAACATCCAGCAATCCTCGGACGAGGTAGGATATGAGCCAAAACGATGACCACCTCAGGCCTAGCCGCTACTACATACATGCACTTGCATTCCAAGGAACAGAAAGCTAAGGAGATGAATGGCCTCATGATCATGAATAATTTACTCGTTGTGTAGGAGGCTGACCACTGCTGCTGTCTATCTTCTGAACTTTGTGTTGAAGCCTGATTGACCCAGGACCCGCAATCCTCTATGTCTGGAGGACGTGTTGCATCCCAGTGTCCAACTGTGTCCCGGCTTCCACAATATTAACCCAGTGTGACGGCGTCAGTCAGATGGACCATCCCTGGCCACATTCACTTGTCCACGTGTTTGTGGTTAGGCTGTCCTTCAAGTAGGGGCGGCTTGGGACCGTTTATGGACACCTGGCCGCCCCCAGGCGGCTGGGGACCGTGTGTGGGCACCCGGCCACGGGGCGGCTGGGGACCGAGTATGGACACCCAGCCGCCCCCTGGCAGCTGGGGAGCAAGCGTGGACACCCGGTCGCCGGGCGGCTGGGGACTGAGTATGGATACCAGGCCGCCGACGCAGCCATGACGTGGTGGCCAGATTCCGCCTCCACGTGCCTAAAAGGCCCAATTTCAGGTGCAAGCAAGTAATATGGTATTGCAGCCTGGGGGTGGGTGGGAGGCAGGCTGCATACTTGCGCTTGCATTGCAAGGAATGGGGGAGGTTAAATTGAACACTGCCCTGGGACAAGGACTTGCACGGGGATAGTTGCAAGTCTGCATCTTCTGATGCGGCAAGGATCACTTCTGATGGGCACACTTTTAGGCAGTGACCTGGGTGTCAGAGATGCTTCCAGGGGTCTTCCCCATGCTGTACCCATGTCTTTTCAGCACTGTATGCATGTGTCACACAGCACATGGCCAGATAAGGTTGTAAAATGTTAAAATTACATTTCCCGGTGAATGCATTTGTCGCGGTTGAAAGCAATACAAAAGTTCAAAAACGCATAACATAGTAACATAGTAAGATAGTTTTTAAAGTTGAAGGAAGACTATCTACTTCAACCCATAGCCTAACATGTTGATCCAGAGGAAGGCAAAAAAAAAAACATTTGGCAAACACTAAGCTCCACATTGGTGAAAAAAATTCCTTCTCGACTCCATACGACAATCAGACAAGTTCCCTGGATCAACTCCCTATCAAGGAATCTAATATATATAACCTGTAATATTATACTTTTCAAGAAAGGCATCCATGCCCTTCTTAAATTTTAGTAGTGAATCACTCATTGCAACATCATGCGGCAGAGAGTTCCATAGTCTCACTGCTCTTACAGTAAAGAATCCGCGTCTGTGATTATAATTAAACCTTCTTTCCTCCAGACGTAGAACATGCCCCCTTGTCCCCTTACATTTATCCCCATTAAAGCTCATTTGCCATTTATCAGCCCAAGTTTCTAGTTTACATAGATCCTCCTGTAATATAAAATTGTCCTCCTCTGTTTTGTTTACCCTGCAGAGTTTAGTGTCATCTGCAAATATTGAAATATTACTCTGTATGCCCCCTACAAGGTCATTAATAAATATGTTAAAAAGAAGGGGGCCCAATACTGACCCCTGTGATACCCCACTGTTAACTGAGACCCAGTCTGAGTGTTTTCCATTAATAACCACCCTTTGTTTCCTATCACTGAGCCAATTCTTAACCCACATACATATATTTTCCCCTATCCCCATTGTTCTCATTTTATGTATCAACCTTTTTGTGTGGAACCGTATCAAAAGCTTTTGAAAAGTCCATATACACAACATCCACTGCATTTCCTTGGTCCAGTCCAGAACTTGCCTCCTCATAAAAACTGATCAGATTTGTTTGACAGGAGCGGAAAATGCTCATCGATAAAACCCATCTTCTTTCTTCATCAGATGTAATCCAAATGCAAAACGAAAAAGCGGAAAATAGTCGTCGATAAATACCATCTTCTTTCTTCATCAGATGTAATCCAAAGGGAACATGAAAAAGCGATAAATACTCATTGATAAAAGCCATCTTCTTTCTTCGTCAGATGTAATCCAAAGGGAAAACAAAAAAGCGGAAAAAACACATCAATTAAAAATCATCTTCTTCCTTCATCAGTTGTAATCCAAAGGGAACATGAAATAGTGATGAATATCCATCAATACAACCCATCTTCTATCTTCATCAGATGTAATCCAAATGGAACACGAAAAAGTTGAAAATGCTCATCGATAAAAGCCATCTTCTTTCTTCATGAGATGTAATCCAAAGGGAAAGCGAAAAAGCAGAAAATACTCGTCAATACAAACCATCTTCTTTCTTCATCAGATGTAATCCAAAGGGAAAACGAAAAAGCGGAAAATACTCATCGATAAAAACCATCTTCTTTCTTCGTCAGAAGTAATCCAAAGGGAAAATGAAAAAGAGGAAAATACTCGTCGATAAAAACCATCTTCATTCTTCATCACATGTAATGCAAAGGGAAAACGAAAAAGCGGAAAATACTCGTCGATAAAAACCATCTTCTTTCTTCATCAGACATAATCCAAAGGGAAAACGAAAAAACGGAAAATGCTCGTCGATAAAAACCATCTTCTTTATTCATCAGATGTAATCCAAAGGGAAAATGAAAATGCGGAAAATACTTGCCGATAAAAAACAACTTCTTTCTTCATCAGATGTAATCCACAGGAGCATGAAAAAGTGGAAAATACCAGTCGATGAAAACCATTTTCTTTCTTCATCAGATGTAATACAAAGGGAAAACAAAAAAGCGGAAAATACTCGTCCATAAAATCCATCTTCTTTCTTCATTAGATGTAATCCAAAGGGAGCACAAAAAAGCAGAAAATACTCGAGGATAAAAACCATCTTCTTTCTTCATCAGATGTAATCCAAAGGGAGAACGAAAAAGCAGAAAATACCCGTCGATAAAAAGCATCTTCTTTCTTCATCAGACATAATCCAAAGAGAACATGTAAAGCGGAAATTACGCATCGATAAAAACGATCTTTTTTCATCAGATGTAATCCAAGGGGAACTCAAAAAAGTGATAAATATCCATCGATAAAACCCATCTTCTTTCTTCATCAGATGTAATCCAAAGCGAACAGGAAAAAGCTGAAAATACTCATCGATAATACCATCTTCTTTCTTTATCAGATGTAATCCAAAGGGAAAATGAAAAAGTGGAAAATACTTGTCGATAAAAAACATCTTCTTACTTCATCAGACGTAATCCAAAGGGAAAACGAAAAAGCGGAAAATAGTCGTTGATAAAAACCATCTTCTTTCTTCATCAGATGTATTCCAAAGGGAACATGAAAAAGCGGAAAATACTCGTCGATAAAAATCATTTTCTTTCTTCTTCAGATGTAATCCAAAGGGAACACGATAAAGCAGAAAATACTCGTCGATAAAAACCATCTACTTTCATCATCAGATGTAATCCAAAGGGAAAACAAAAAAGTGGAAAATACTCATTTATTAAAAACAGTCTTCTTTCTTCATCAGTTGTAATCCAAAAGGAACATGAAAAAGTGATGAATATCCATCGATAAAACCCATCTTTTTTCTTCATCAGATGTAATCCAAAGGGAAAACGAAGAAGCTGAAAATGCTCATCGATAAAAACCATCTTCTTTCTTCATCAGATGTAATCCAAAGGGAAATCGAAATAGCGGAAAATACTCGTCGATAAAAACCATCTTCTTTCTTCATCAGATGTAATCCACAGGGAAAACGAAAAAGAGCAGAAAATACTCATCAATTAAGAACCATTTTCTTTCTTCATCAGTTGTAATCGAAAGGGAACATGAAAAAGTGATGAATATCCATCGATAAAACCCATCTTCTTTATTCATCAGATGTAATCCAAATGGAACACGAAAAAGTGGAAAATACTCGTCGATTAAAACCATATTCTTTCTTCATCAGATGCAATCCAAAGGGAAAACGAAAAAGCGGAAAATACTCATCGATAAAAACCATCTTCTTTCTTCATCAGATGTAATCCAAAGAGAACATGAAAAAGCGAAAAATACTGGTCGATAAAAACCATCTTCTATCTTCATCAGTTGTAATCCAAAGGGAACATGAAAAAGTGATGAATATCCATCGATAAAACCCATCTTCTTTCTTCATCAGATGTAATCCAAAGGGAAAACGAAAGAGAGCGGAAAATACTCATCGATTAAAAACCATCTTCTTTCTTCATCAGTTGTAATCCAAAGGGAGCATGAAAAAGTGATGAATATCCATCGACAAAACCCATCTTCTTTCTTCATCAGATGTAATCCAAAGGGAACAGGAAAAAGCTGAAAATACTCATCGATAAAAACCATCTTCTTTCTTTATCAGAGGTAATCCAAAGGGAAAACGAAAAAGCGGAAAATACTTGTCGATAAAAACCATCTTCTTACTTCATCAGATGTAATCCATTGGGAAAGCGAAAAAGCGGAAAATAGTCGTTGATAAAAACCATCTTCTTTCTTCATCAGATGTAATCCAAAGGGAACATGTAAAGCGATAAATAGTCGTTGATAAAAGCCTTCTTCTTTCTTCATCAGATGTAATCCAGAGGGAACATGAAAAAGCGGAAAATACTCGTCGATAAAAACCATCTTCTTTCTTCATCAGATGTAATCCAAAGGGAAATCGAAATAGCGGAAAATACTCGTCGATAAAAACCATCTTCTTTCTTCATCAGATGTAATCCAAAGGGAAAACGAAAGAGAGCGGAAAATACTCATCGATTAAAAACCATCTTCTTTCTTCATCAGTTGTAATCGAAAGGGAACATGAAAAAGTGATGAATATCCATCGATAAAATCCATCTTCTTTCTTCATCAGATGTAATTCAAAGGGAAAACGAAAAAGCGGAAAATACTCGTCGATAAAAACCATCTTCTTTCTTCATCAGATGTAATCCAAAGACAACATGAAAAATTGGAAAATACTGGTCGATAAAAACCATCTTCTTTCTTCATCAGTTGTAATCCAAAGGGAACATGAAAAAGTGATGAATATCCATCGATAAAACCCATGTTCTTTCTTCATCAGATGTAATCCAAAGGTAACACGAAAAAGCAGAAAATACTCATCGATAAAAACCATCTTCTCTCTTCATCAGATGTAATCCAAAGGGAAAACATAAAAGCGGAAAATAGTCGTCAATAAAAACCATCTTCTTTCTTCATCAGATGTAATCCAAAGGGAAAACGAAAAAGCGGAAAATAGTCATTGATAAAAACCTTCTTCTTTATTCATCAGATGTAATCCAAAGGGAACACGAAAAAGCGGAAAATACTCGTCGATAAAAACCATCTTCTTTCTTCATTAGATGTTATCCAAAGGGAAAACGAAAAAGTGGAAAATACTCGTCGATAAAAACCATCTTATTTATTCATCAGATCTAATTCAAAGGGAACACGAAAATGCGGAAAATACTCGTCGATAAAAACTATCTTCTTTTTTCATCAGATGTAATCCAAAGGGAAAATCAAAAAGCAGAAAATACTCGTCGATAAAAACCATCTTCTTTATTCATCAGATGTAATCCAAAGGGAAAACGAAAAAGTGGAAAATGCTCGTCGAAAAAAAACATCTTTATTCATCAGATGTAATCCAAAGGAAGACGAAAAGGCGGAAAATACTCGTCGATAAAAACCATCTTCTTTCTTCATCAGACGTAATCCAAAGGGAAAACGAAAAAACGGAAAATGCTCTTCGATAAAAACCATCTTCTTTATTCATCAGATGTAATCCAAAGGGAAAACGAAAAAGTGGAAAATACTTGTCGATAAAAACCATCTTCTTTCTTCATCAGATGTATTCCAAAGGGAACATGAAAAAGCGGAAAATACTCGTCGATAAAAATCATCTTCTTTCTTCACTAGATGTAATCCAAAGGGAACACGAAAAAGCAGAAAATACACGTCGATAAAAACCATCTACTTTCATCATCAGATGTAATCCAAAGGGAAAACAAAAAAGTGGAAAATACTCATTGATTAAAAACAGTCTTCTTTCTTCATCAGTTGTAATCCAAAGGGAACATGAAAAAGTGATGAATATCCATCGATAAAACCCATCTTTTTTCTTCATCAGATGTAATCCAAAGGGAAAACGAAGAAGCTGAAAATACTCATCGATAAAAACCATCTTCTTTCTTCATCAGATGTAATCCAAAGGGAAATCGAAATAGCGGAAAATACTCGTCGATAAAAACCATCTTCTTTCTTCATCAGATGTAATCCACAGGGAAAACGAAAAAGAGCGGAAAATAATCATCAATTAAGAACCGTCTTCTTTCTTCATCAGTTGTAATCCAAAGGGAACATGAAAAAGTGATGAATATACATCGCTAAAACCCATCTTCTTTCTTCATCAGATGTAATCCAAAGGGAGCAGGAAAAAGCTGAAAATACTCATCGATAAAAAACATCTTCTTTCTTTATCAGATGTAATCCAAAGGGAAAACGAAAAAGCGGAAAAAACTTGTCGATAAAAACCATCTTCTTACTTCATCAGATGTAATCCAATGGGAAAGCGAAAAAGCGGAAAATAGTCATTGATAAAAACCATCTTCTTTCTTCATCAGATGTAATCAAAAGGGAACATGTAAAGCGATAAATACTCGTTGATGAAAGCCTTCTTCTTTCTTCATCAGACGTAATCCAAAGGGAACATGAAAAAGCGGAAAATACTCGTCGATAAAAACCATCTTCTTTCTTCATCAGATGTAATCCAAAGGGAAATCGAAATAGCGGAAAATACTCGTCGATAAAAACCATCTTCTTTCTTCATCAGATGTAATCCAAAGGGAAAACGAAAGAGAGCGGAAAATATTCATCGATTAAAAACCATCTTCTTTCTTCATCAGTTGTAATCAAAAGGGAACATGAAAAAGTGATGAATATCCATCGGTAAAACCCATCTTCTTTCTTCATCAGATGTAATCCAAAGGGAAAACGAAAAAGAAGAAAATACTTGTCGATAAAAACCATCTTCTTTCTTCATCAGATGTAATCCAAAGGGGAAACGAAAAAGCGGAAAATACTCGTCGATAAAAACCATCTTCTTTCTTCATCAGATGTAATCCAAAGAGAAAATGAAAAATCGGAAAATACTGGTCGATAAAAACCATCTTCTTTCTTCATCAGTTGTAATCCAAAGGGAACATGAAAAAGTGATGAATATCCATCGATAAAACCCATGTTCTTTCTTCATCAGATGTAATCCAAAGGTAACAGGAAAAATCTGAAAATTCTCATCGATAAAAACCATCTTCTTTCTTCATCAGATGTAATCCAAAGGGAAAATGTAAAAGCGGAAAATAGTCGTCAATAAAAACCATCTTCTTTCTTCATCAGATGTAATCCAAAGGGAAAACGAAAAAGCGGAAAATAGTCATTGATAAAAACCTTCTTCTTTATTCATCAGATGTAATCCAAAGGGAACATGAAAAAGCGGAAAATACTAGTCGATAAAAACCATCTTCTTTCTTCATTAGATGTTATCCAAAGGGAAAACAAAAAAGTGGAAAATACTCGTCGATAAAAACCATCTTATTTATTCATCAGATCTAATTCAAAGGGAACACGAAAATGCGGAAAATACTCGCCGATAAAAACCATCTTCTTTTTTCATCAGATGTAATCCAAAGGGAACATCAAAAAGAAGAAAATACTCGTCGATAAAAACCATCTTCTTTATTCATCAGATGTTATCCAAAGGGAAAACGAAAAAGTGGAAAATGCTCGTCGAAAACAAACATCTTTATTCATCAGATGTAATCCAAAGGAAGACGAAAAAGCGGAAAATACTCGTCGATAAAAACTATTCTCTTTCTTCATCAGATGTAATCCAAAGGGAAAACGAAAAAACGGAAAATGCTCGTCAATAAAAACCATCTTCTTTATTCATCAGATGTAATCCAAAGGGAAAACGAAAACGCGGAAAATACTTGCCGATAAAGAACATCTTCTTTCTTCATCAGATGTAATCCACAGGAGCATGAAAAAGTGGAAAATACCAGTCGATGAAAACCATTTTCCTTCTTCATCAGATGTAATCCAAAGGGAAAACAAAAAAGCGGAAAATACTCGTCCATAAAATCCGTCTTCTTTCTTCATTAGTTGTAATCCAAAGGGAGCACAAAAAAGCAGAAAATACTCGAGGATAAAAACCACCTTCTTTCTTCATCAGATGTAATCCAAAGAGAGCACGAAAAAGCAGAAAATACCCGTCGATAAAAAGCATCTTCTTTCTTCATCAGACATAATCCAAAGAGAACATGTAAAGCGGAAATTACGCATCGATAAAAACGATCTTTTTTCATCAGATGTAATCCAAGGGGAACTCAAAAAAGTGATAAATATCCATCGATAAAACCCATCTTCTTTCTTCATCAGATGTAATCCAAAGCGAACAGGAAAAAGCTGAAAATACTCATCGATAAAAACCATCTTCTTTCTTTATCAGATGTAATCCAAAGGGAAAACGAAAAAGTGGAAAATACTTGTCGATAAAAACCATCTTCTTACTTCATCAGATGTAATCCAAAGGGAAAACGAAAAAGCGGAAAATAGTCGTTGATAAAAACCATCTTCTTTCTTCATCAGATGTATTCCAAAGGGAACATGAAAAAGCGGAAAATACTCGTCGATAAAAATCATCTTCTTTCTCCATCAGATGTAATCCAAAGGGAACACGAAAAATCAGAAAATACTCGTCGATAAAAACCATCTACTTTCATCATCAGATGTAATCGAAAGGGAAAACAAAAAAGTGGAAAATACTCATTGATTAAAAACAGTCTTCTTTCTTCATCAGTTGTAATCCAAAGGGAACATGAAAAAGTGATGAATATCCATCGATAAAACCCATCTTTTTTCTTCATCAGATGTAATCCAAAGGGAAAACGAAGAAGCTGAAAATACTCATCGATAAAAACCATCTTCTTTCTTCATCAGATGTAATCCAAAGGGAAATCGAAATAGCGGAAAATACTCGTCGATAGAAACTATCTTCTTTCTTCATCAGATGTAATCCACAGGGAAAACGAAAAAGAGCGGAAAATACGCATCAATTAAGAACCTTCTTCTTTCTTCATCAGTTGTAATCGAAAGGGAACATGAAAAAGTGATGAATATCCATCGATAAAACCCATCTTCTTTATTCATCAGATGTAATCCAAATTGAACACGAAAAAGTGGAAAATACTCGTCGATTAAAACCATATTCTTTCTTCATCAGAAGCAATCCAAAGGGAAAACGAAAAAGCGGAAAATACTCATCGATAAAAACCATCTACTTTCTTCATCAAATGTAATCCAAAGGGAAAACGAAAAAGCAGAAAATACTCGTCGATAAAAACCATCTTCTTTCTTCATCAGATGTAATCCAAAGGGAAAACGAAAAAGCGGAAAATACTCGTCAATAAAAACCATCTTCTTTCTTCATCAGATGTAATCCAAAGAGATCATGAAAAAGTGGAAAATACTGGTCGATAAAAAACACCTTCTTTCTTCATCAGCTGTAATCCAAAAGGAACATGAAAAAGTGATGAATATCCATGGATAAAACCCATGATCTTTCTTCATCAGATGTAATCCAAAGGTAACAGGAAAAAGCTGAAAATACTCATCGATAAAAACCATCTTCTTTCTTCATCAGATGTAATCCAAAGGGAAAACGTAAAAGCGGAAAATAGTCGTCAATAAAAAACATCTTCTTTCTTCATCAGATGTAATCCAAAGGGAAAACGAAAAAGCGGAAAATAGTCACTGATAAAAACCTTCTTCTTTATTCATCAGATGTAATCCAAAGGGAACACGAAAAAGCGGAAAATACTCGTCGATAAAAACCATCTTCTTTCTTCATTAGATGTAATCCAAAGGAAAAACGAAAAAGTGGAAAATACTCGACGATAAAAACCATCTTATTTATTCATCAGATCTAATTCAAAGGGAACACGAAAATGCGAAAAATATTCATCGATATAAACCATCTTCTTTTTTAATCAGATGTAATCCAAAGGGAAAACGAAAAATCAGAAAATACTGGTCGCTAAAAACCATCTTCTTTATTCATCAGATGTAATCCAAAGGGAACACGAAAAAGCGGAAAATACTCGTCGATAAAAACCATCTTCTTTCTTCATTAGATGTAATCCAAAGGGAAAACGAAAAAGTGGAAAATACTCGACGATAAAAACCATCTTATTTATTCATCAGATCTAATTCAAAGGGAACACGAAAATGCGGAAAATATTCATCGATAAAAACCATCTTCTTTTTTCATCAGATGTAATCCAAAGGGAAAACGAAAAATCAGAAAATACTGGTCGATAAAAACCATCTTCTTTCTTCATCAGACGTAATCCAAAGGAAAAACGAAAAAAACGGAAAATGCTCGTCGATAAAAACCATCTTCTTTATTCATCAGATGTAATCCAAAGGGAAAACGAAAACGCGGAAAATACTTGCCGATAAAAAACAACTTCTTTCTTCATCAGATGTAATCCACAGGAGCATGAAAAAGTGGAAAATACCAGTCGATGAAAACCATTTTCCTTCTTCATCAGATGTAATCCAAAGGGAAAGCAAAGAAGCGGAAAATACTCGTCCATAAAATCCATCTTCTTTCTTCATTAGATGTAATCCAAAGGGAGCACGAAAAAGCAGAAAATACTCGAGGATAAAAACTATCTTCTTTCTTCATCAGATGTAATCCAAAGGGAGCACGAAAAAGCAGAAAATACCCGTCGATAAAAAGCATCTTCTTTCTTCATCAGACATAATCCAAAGAGAACATGCAAAGCGGAAATTACGCATCGATAAAAACGATCTTCTTTTTTCATCAGATGTAATCCAAGGGGAACACAAAAAAGCGGAAAAAAATCATCGATATACAATATATGATGGTATAATATCTTATGTTATTTACTTTTAGTATAATATTGGCTGTCTATTGTCATAGTTTATCATATACCAGTCATATATTATTCTGTACACTGGAGGTAGTATATTGTGCGCACACATATCTGATATAAACAGGATAATATGCAGCTGCTATAATATCTGATGTCTGTAGTCATAGTATAATATATACAATGACATATTTCCTGTATATGACATTTCATGTCTATAGTAACTGTATATCATATATTAATCCATATACTATATGTGATATATCGTATACACAGACATCAGACATCATATACAGGATAATATGTGACATTATATATTATACTATGACTATAGATATCAGATTTTATACCAGTCATATATTATCTTGTATATAACATCAGATGTCTGTGTATATATTATAATATATACAGTATACAGGATAATATGTGACTGGTATATGATAAAGCGTGACTAAAGACACTAGATATTATACAGAGGATAATATATGAAGGTATAATAAATGATGCAGTATAGTATAAATAATATACCCGTATATGACATCTCATGGTTGTGCACAATATACCACATCCAGTATACAGGATAATATATGATTGGTGTATGATATACTGTGGCTACAGACATCAGATGACATACATCGGTCATATATTATCCTGTATACTGAATGTGATATAATGTGTGTACAGACATCAGATGTTACATAGATGAAAATATGTGGCTGGTGTAATATCTGCTGTGTCTGTACTCATAGTATAATATATACCAGACACATATTCTTCTGTATATAACACATCTGATGTCTGTAGTTACAGAATATCAAAACAAATCTGTACACTGGATATAGCATACTATGTACATAGACATCCAATGTTACATACAGGATAATATGCAGCTGATACTATCAGTACAGACATCAGATATTGTATAATACATACCATCACATATTATCTGACTATGACATCTGATGTCTGTATCACAGTATATGACAGATAGTCACATATTCTCCTGTATACTTGATGTAATATACTGTACTATGTTGTGCACAGACATCCACTGTTATATACAGGATAATACGCGACTGGTATAATATCTGATGTCTGTAGTCACAATGTATCATATACCAGGCACATGTTCTCCTGTTTAGTTGTAATGTGGAGCAGGGAGATAGCCGTAGGCAAGCTACTTGTGTTTCACACCCCGGCAAGCTACATGAAAATGGAGGTCCTGGCTGGGTGTGTGGACTTTACCTACGGGGACGCTTCGTCTTTGCAGGCAGCATGGTGCCGGGGACTTAGGCTGGCCACAACTGGATGTTATAGACTTCAATGAGGGAGACCACCACCTCAAAATAAACTGGGTTTTACTGAACCATAACGTGAGGTGGAGTATGTACAGTGGATAGCGGGTGCAAATCTTCAAGGACGTTTCTGTTCACATAAGGAACATCTTTATACACATTCTCTCTTTACTTCCTAAACTCACACGGTTCTTCCTCAGTTAGTTCCTCTGCCTTCACTACAACTCAGAACAGTGTTTCGGGAGCTTCCCTTGTCTCCAATAATGGCACTACAGTTCAGTAAGCAAGAGTCTGCATCCCTTTCCCTTTAGAGGAGCTACTTCTGCCACTATGGCCTTTATTTAGCTTCTCTGCTTGCCAATGCCTCGGAACTACCACTCGGGGCATTCTCTTCATCTCGCATTCCCTGCTCTGATTCGTCCCATTTCCTCTTTGGCTTAAGAAATAGGAACAGTCCCGCTAGGCTTCCTGCCCCAGATCCCATCTTCGGAGAATCACTCACTCCTTCTATCTATTTTCCTTGAGTCTACCCTGGATCACGATTCATTGCCTCGGTCTTCACTCACTTCAGGGACACCCACTTCATGTGGTTCTGCTCGCTAGTCAAACAATAGGTCTGTTTCTACTGCATTCTGGGTTCTATCTGACTTCCTAACAGGAAACCCACTCTGTCCCTTCACTTTTATCCCCTCACACTCTGGGCTAGTCCCGACTATTAACCCTGACTTCCCCTGTTAATGCCCTGCTTCTGGGCAGAACACAATCAATCACTAATAACGTAGATTACTAAACTCATAATGCATCAAAATACACTGCAATAATACACGTCTTCAAGGGGAAGCTTCCATACTGTATGTGCTATAATGTGTGCACAGACTTTTGATGGTATATGTGGTACAGCATAATACAATAATAATAATATTTATTTTTATATAGCGCCAACATATTCCGCAGCGCTTTGCATACATAATATGTCTCTGATATATAATTTACCAGTCACATATTCTCCTGTATTCATATTCCTAAATATAACCAGGTCCACTACAAAAAAAGGATATAACTGTATGTCACTGATATTTTGCTTTAAAAAAGCACTTTAATCAACCTTTTTCCCCTAACACCTAATCCTGTGTAACTGTTAGCGTAGTGTCAGTGTGTTAATATACTCACTGATCACCGTATTCTCCAGTATCCAGCACCGTTCTTCTTCTCTTCTGAGTGACGTCACCGCTCTGCAGACTGGGGTCACACTGCTCTGTATGTGACCTGGAAGTCTATATTACAATGTAAGCCTATGGAGCCTCGCTCTGAGCCTCATTCTGATGCTCCATAGGCTTACATTGTAAGGCCACGGCCCCAATATCAGTATTTGGTCAGTATTTTTTCTCATTAGTGGGAGCCAAAGCCAGGAGTGGGTGATACATGTAGAATTGGTGATGTGTTTCTATTACACCTTTTCTCTGATTGTTCCGCACCTGGTTTTGGCTCCCACTCCTGAGAAAAAATACTAACCGAATACTGACCAAATACTGATAGTGGGGCTATGGCCATAAAGTCACTTCTGGATCACACAGAGCGCAGTGTGACCCAGATAGTCTGAATAGCCATCAGGTGACTCGGAAGAGGAGCACATCGGCACTGGATGCCTGAGAAGAATGCGATCGGTGAGTATATTAACACACTGACACTACAGTACACTAATATTTACACAGGTTTGGAGAAAATCGTTAATGTCAGCACTTCTTTAGGAGGACTGCTTTGTCTCTTTTACAAATGGAGGCGAGTATATATGAATCAATTCTATGAGGACAACATGCAATTTCCAAGCCACACACTTTTATTTGCAACACTGAGTTCTAGACAAATTTCTTTAGTCACTCTTTGTGATTGCAGACTGCTGAATCGTGACAAAGTGCTATGCACACATGGTCACAATGATGAAAAAAAAAAAAATAATGGCGCTATCACCACACCCAGTTACAAGGAAAAATAGGATTAACCAAAATTCCCACCTTTCACTTAATAAGGTGGGAATTATCCTTTAATGCCATAAAATATATCTATAGGTGTTCAGAGAGAAATCATAGTGCCCCATAGCAAACTTTAGTATGGACCCATATGGTGGCATAATATGGGTTGCCAGTGTCTGGAAAAGTATTTTGAGCACCATCACCCGTGGACTATTAGCATTCCTTAAGTCCTTTCCACCAGTCCATTATTGAACCACTTATCCCCAAAGCACATGTATTGTATTTTAAAAAAATAATGTTATTATAGTCTAGTCTGCCTAATGGCCCTCTATTTTTTTCTGCTTTGTGATGAAATTTGACATAAAATAAAAAGTTATACATATTATTTTTTTTTACTTTTTATTACATTTTTGGTGTTTTTATGTGTATATATTATTTCCTTAATTCTAACCCTAACTTTAAATAGGGATAGAAAAAGCAGGCACCTTTAGCACAAGCTGCTCTAGTGGTCTCTGTCAGGACAAACTATTCTTCTGTGTGCGCTAAGATTGGCTGCAGATATCAGGTGATAGGAACAGTAAATCATACCTTCCTGTCCCGCCAGAGACCACTATAGCACCTTGCACTGAAGCCATGGGTGTTGGAGAGGGTAAGTATACAATCTTTTATTTTGTTTGTATCCCTTCCTTTTGTATATTTTTCATAAGGTCAAGAAAACCTTGAAGGGTATGTGCACACAGCGTTTTTAGACACTGGTGAACCCGCATCATTTTTGAAGCAGGAGATTCTTCAGGAAAAAAACAGCCTTATTTTTTCTGTGTGAATATACAGTATATTTTGTCAATATGCCTGTTACATGCTAATGTGTTAAATGCAAGATGTCTGTGAGTTATGTGTACATATGTATACTTTGTGTATATATAATAAATGTCTAGATGTACATTTATATACAGTATATATATATATATATATATATATATATATATATATATATATATATATATATATATATATATATATAGCTATAGTGCGGGTGGTAGGCCATTCACCATATCTCCACTCCAGCGTGTGGTCTGGGCTGTAAATAGACAGCCTTGTGACTCAGGTGTGGTTCAGTATCTGGAGAGGCTTGCTCCAGAGAGGAGCTTGCATATGTTGTGCTAAAACTAGACTGTGTGTGGTTAACCATGAGTGGCCGGACCACGGCCGATATACAGACTGTGCTGTATCTTTTTATTTTGCTTTGTCATTATGCCGAATGGGCTGTGTTTACTTTATGAACTCTAGGTTGGTTTATGATGTTTTTAATAAACCAACCCGAAACTTAAAGAGACAGTGTGTTCCGTGTCTACCTCCGTGTACAGCCGAGCAACCCGCTTTACTACAGTAGGTATATAATATATGTAAAAATTTTGGGTGTTAGTATATAGGAGTCTTAAAGGGTTATATGAAATCAGGCACAGTTAAATGGTGCTGTACATCATCCATCAGGTATTGTATAAATGACTTATTATATTAGGATACACGACGATACCTGCTGTACCTTGCATCAGGCAGTCGCCTCTGCCAATATCCAAGCCCATGTGCAGCAATATTTCTCTGTGCTTGTTGTCATATTGTGGAATGAGAGAGGTGCTAATTAAACCATCTTAAGGCCTATATACAGCCTTTTATGCCTACCAATACTGTGCATATAGCCTTCAATTTTTATATATGGAGTTTGCTTGTTAATTTTGTCACTTCAGGTTCAGTGTCTAGATTTTCTATTGTAGACGGGGGATCACATTACTTATATATTTATTACCCTATCCATGTTTTTTGCATACCTTCTATACCTTTTGGATGCATATATCATTATTGTATTGGCCACAGTAGTTTCTCTGTAGGACATTCTGCTTTGTATTATTGTTGTTTTTACAGTGTCTCAGTAAAAATTTATTTTTAACCTAAGGATCTCTTCAGTACTCTGGCTTTAGCACTTTAAGTCTGAGTTGATGTTTTGAATTCTATTATTAGGAAGTGCCATATATGTATCCATGTGGATATTTGTGAAAAATTTTCCCTGATATTTGTAACAATTTTAACAACCATCAGTGGTTTTGCGAACTCGCAATACTAGCACCTAAAAATGATAGCGTCAGCTCCATAAATCTACAAATACAGGGGAGAGTGCCGGGTCCAGCAACCACTTACATGTCCATTGATTCAGTCATGGATAGTGAACAAGCCGTAATGTACCCATTGGAGTTCCTGAATTCTTTGGAGCCTCCTGAAATGCCACTGCATAGGCTCACTTTAAAAATACAAGCTCCGATAATGTTGCTCAGGAACTTTGACCCACCAAAATTGTGTAACGGCACAAGGATGTGAGTTAAGAGTCTCATGCCCAATGTTATTGAAGCCACTATTCTTATGGAAAACCTTAAGGGAGAAAATGTTTACATTCCGCATATCTCCTTTCTAGCAAGCGACATGACTTTCCATTTTAAGCATGTGCAGTTCCCAATCCAATGTGCATTTGCTATGATTATAAACAAAGCACAAGGTCAATCACTTAAAGTAGTCGGCATTAATTTGGAGAGCCCTTGTTTTTCACATGGTCAACTCTTCATTGCTTGCTCTAGGGTGGGAAACCCCAAAAATCTTTTCATATATGCAACTGAAGGTAAACTGAAAAATGTTGTTTGCCAAAAAGCACTACAATAGAGAGCTATGTATCTGTAAATCAATCTTACTCCTTTGTCCGTTAACCATTGATAGGTTGCACTATGCTGAAGGGTGAAGGGTTGCACTATGCTGTCCCCCTCTTATGGATGGCATGTGGCACTAACTGCATGCCCTTCCCCCCTTTTGGGGTGCTTTATGATTTCTCCCTCCCCACCCCTCTATTATCTGGATGAGTGGTATGTTCCCTCTAATGTGGACAATGAGAACAGGAATGGCTAGTAAACCCCCTTCCTCTAACTTAAATGTTCCCTCAGAGCCAGTCTCCTCCTCTTCTCAATTTGGAACCCGGAGTTGCTCGTTCTGTAGTGCTGTCTGGCAAGAGAGATGTCTCACCCCCTCATCCAAGCAGTATGTGCCCGGACAGCACAGTAAGGTGAGCACTGGCTACAAGTTATTTCTGGGCTCAACAGTCTTCTCCCTGCTCCTGCTGCAGCAATGTCCGGAGGCCAGTGGTCCACAAGGTGTTCCTGCCCTCCAGCATGGCTAAGCCCCAGCTCTCCTGCTCCAGTAACTGGCTGCCGCTTAGACGCATGCTGGGCAGACAGTTTAGCCCCACCCACTCTTTCCCCACATCCTTCTCATAGCGTGGCACCATTAGCTAACCGCCATTGCTACCACCCTGCCCCTCAACTGTCGCCTTTTCAATTCCTCCATCAGTCTCTGCACCAATCGCCCACACACATCCATACAGCCACCTTGCACCAGCCTGTGTCTCTGCACCCGACAAATTTTTCCAGGGGTGCCAGAAGTAGTAGTTTTGCATCTGCAGAAGAAACTCCCCCCCCCAATGAAATTAACCCCCAGCAGCCCATCAGCACATTGGTTACTCCAACAGCTGCTCAGCACAGCTTTGTGAGGTGAACAGAGATTCTTTAACCCCTGTACTTCCATGCATTGGTGCCCACTGGTTAACGCTCTAGTGGCAGTTTCCCTATGGCCCCTTCCCACAGAGTCAGACGTGGCAGGTGTAAACGCTATGGGTCCAGCTCCTCATCTTCTGGTTCATCATATCACCACCATGGGCACCATTGTTCAGGTCAGCGCACCAAGCACTTCACGCATTTGCGTCCGAGGTGCAAATCCTACAGGAGGTGTATGTAACTTATTGAGAAAGGGGCAAAGTGATTTTTCCAGTTCTTTATCTCCCCTGAAGGCTTTGTGGGAACAGTTTTCTCAGCCGACTAGTACTGTAATCCCTGAAGGTAAAGTTGTATGTCCCTTTGCTAGGGTAAAGATTCCTTTTCTGTGGGATTAGTCCCCTAGGGTCTCATCTAGATGACAAGATTAGGAAAAAAAATTGGAAAAATAGCTATAGTGACATCTGGTCATTAGTATTGGTGGATCAACACACAGTTGATAAGGATAGTAGACCAGTTGATAGACCTTTTGATAGAATCAAGTAAAAGTCTTCAAAAGTCATGATTAATTGGTTACAGGCTTTCACTGTTTTATGTGCATTATAGGACAGAAGCACTTGGAACGAAGTTCTGAGTTATTTACATATCAAGATATGATATATAATTCTTATAAAGCACATGGCAGTACCACTTGGTGGCGCTATGATGATGAGTTCCGGACGTGGCAGGCCTTGCAGCCTAAAATGGGTAGGGGGGGTCAAAGCAACTGATGTTTGGCTCAGGTTCATGTTTTCTTAAAAAAAGCCCTCCTTTTCAGCAGCGGCCACTGGTCATTTCTCAGGAGCAGGACCCCGCGCAGTGGTTGTCTATAGACCTGGAGCATTCTGGTTATTTAATGAGGGACACAGACATTTATCGAGCTATGTAAATAAAAACTTGAGTAGTTCTGTTCCTACGGGGGAGCTCATTCAGCACCGCATTGTCCCAGCCCGTCAAGTAAATTACCAGCTAAATCCTCACTCGGTGACCACTAGGAACAAATCCACTATGGGCCCTTGGTTAGACCAATATACTAACAGAGATCCTGTGTATATTTAGTAGGACCCCATATTTCACTCGTAATTTAAAATCAACCAGAGAACACCCCTAGATATCAGCCTGAAAACAAAACGAGATCCTCCTTAATAAAATCAATAAAGAGGTTGCATTAGAAAGGATTGTTGGACCTCTAAAAGAGAGTTTGGAGTTTCGTCATTGGGAATAGTTAAAAAAAAATGGGCACATTCCGAATTATACACCATCAGTGGTTCTGTTGATGATGGGGTCTTGTTGGAAGATGCGTTGGGCTCCTTTGTCTACTTGGCCGGAGCCTGGGCTCTTTTAGCAAAATCCAATATCAAATCTGTCCCAATGGGTTGTTCCATTTCATGTCATTATTTTGAACTTTTTAGTTGCTTCCTGGATTGGGTTGTTGGATTTCAGGCTGATAACAGGTCTGCTACCCATTATTTGGATAATTTCTATTCATGGGTTCAAAAGATTCAGAATCATGTCAATGGTTATTAGAGCATTTTAAAATTATCACTCATTGTTTCAGTGTCCCTTAATCAGTAAGAAAAAAAAATACACTCCAACAAATGCAATCATTACTGAGACTGCTGATCTTAGAGTTTTGGTACAATCTTTGGTGTTCAGTGGAGTGCAGATGTATGGCACAATTCACGGATGGACCAAGGATTTTCAAAAACCTTATTTTGCTTGAACTTTTTCCTATTGTTGTAGCGGTTGAAATATGGGGTGAACATTTTGCCAATAAAAAGCTTGTTTTTGTAGTGACAACCTTAGTGTGGTTCATTGCATAAATTGTTCATCTACATCCTCTCTCCTGGTACTTAGCTTTCTTCACCACCAAAATATCTAGTTTAATGCCCTCCAAATCCCAGGAATCGCTAATAGTATTGCTGATGCATTATCGTGTTTTAATTGAAAGGCTGTCAGAGAGTGGCAAACAGCTGATGCCTTTAGTTTGATCTCGCATTACACCTACAACATGGCAATCTTATGGTAAGGCTTGGGAAGGGTGGTGCCTCTTGATTAAGGGAAGACCATTGCTGCCAGTCCTTGCTGAAGTAAAAATCGAGTTTAATTTGCAGCTTCATAAGACGGGGGATTTTGGGTTAGTTTGGATTTTTATTTTCAATTAATAGGATGGCATTACTAAGGCCTTTTTTTGTTAGACAGGTTGTTTAAGGGTGGAAGAGGTCTCAACCCAGTACAGAATGTACACGTCCGATTTCTCCCTCTTGCTGGGTCATGTGATTTCTCTTACGCCTTTGGTTTGTTGTTGTTTCCATATTGAGTCATCTCTTTTTTGTCAGCTGCATTTGCGATTCCAATTTTGGCACCTTGCGCATTAGTGAATTGATTCTAACTTCAAAAACAAATCCATGGGTGTCATACTATTTGACGCCGTTGCTGTTGGGCATAATACCCAGTGGTAGGGGCATTTGAGTTCCCTTACACTCGGTTTTGGGTTCGGTTTGCCCAGTTAAATTAGTTTACAATTATTTAGGTTGTAGGGGGTAAATGCTACTTGTGATATATGGATGGATCTCCCTAAACAAATTTCAAATGCAGGCAATTTTTTGTAGGTGTTTAGAGGCTGCGGGAGTTCAGCCAGGGGATTACGGGACACATTCTTGTCAAATTGGGGTTGCTACTGAGGCCGCCAGTGTGGATTTATCCAAAGCAGAGGTTCAAAGGATTTGGAGGTGGCGTTCGGCTTGTTTGGTATATATATCAGACTTGATTGATCAATTAAATTTTTCTTCATTTTGGATTTTTAGGTTCTGTCAGGCCATTTGTGTGGTTGTTAGGTTATCATTGCATATTCTGGGCAGCACAGTGGGGTGAAAGGCATTGAAGTAAAATAGTGAATCATCAGAGGTTTGGAATGATCTTAAGTCTAGCCTGAAGTCGTCGATATTGGGAGAGATGTTACTGGTCCAGTGATATTGATTTTACATGTGGGTGGTAACGACCTTTGTTCCAACAAAGTGACCGAATTGATAACGATGATGAGATTGGACCTGGATCTTTTCCTCAGTTTCTTCTCTGAACTTCTTCTGGTTTGGTCCGAGATAGTTCTCTGAGCTGTATGGCAGGAGGCTCAGGATGGTATGGCGGTGGAGTGAATCCAGTGTACTATATATGCTCGTATGTCCAAGTTGGTTTGTGATAAATTTGGTGTCGTAGTAAGACATCTGCAGCTTGAAAGAGACAATTCATCCCTCCTAATGTCAGACGGCTTGCATCTTAAAGACATTGACCTTGATATTTTCTTATCTGGCATTCAAGACGGTGTTGAGAAAGCATTGTTTCTGATGGGGGGGGCGGAGTCCTGTTTAGGTTTACACAGGATCCTACCTTGGCAGTTTAATTAAAGAAAGGAAGCACCTGAATGTTCTGATTATGCAGGCTGACTTGCCTGTTAAAGTGTTGCAGGGCATTTGGCTACTAGTCAAGTTCTTCAAAAGTTTTAAGTGCCTTCCTTGTTATTATTGTACCATAAAAAATATTTATTAAGTATAGCTGTGACCGACCTTCACCACCAATTCATCTGAGGGCCTTTATTTGTTCCACAGGGTATTGGTGGGGAGGGAAGTACCTGGTGTTTTGCTTTGGGGTCTCTGCAGTCATTTTTTTACGTGTTTGTGAAAGGAGAGTAGATTTTAATATATAATAAAAATTTGTTCAAAAAGCAGTTGCTGTTCGCTTCAGTGTTACAAGAAATTTGTAAAAATAAACAACTGTTAATACCAAACTAACAAAAAAAGAGTTGAAAAAACAAATTTTAAACTATGAACATGTCAAATTCAGGGTGAAAGTGAAAATTTAACCTTAGTAACAACAATTTAGCATATCAATTTCTGTGAGCAAAGCTGCAGGTATTTTGTTAGTCATAAATACAAAGAATATATTATTCTTGGCTCTGAAGGCATCCGATTGGCACAGAAGGGAGAGGGGCAAAAACACTTTCTGCACATCAGAGGCAATCCTTGCCCCATACTCCTAACAGTTAACAAAAATAGCTTCTTGCCATCAGAGTGAGAATTATGTGGGGCAGCTGGGATGGAAGAGTTCTGCCACTATTTCTGACTACTGAAGGGGTGGAGTAGGTTTCAGTTGATTGATCTGACTGGTGGGGATGCAGGGGAGAGTGCGATGTGAAAACTTTTATTACTGGTGGGGCACGCGGGTAATTGCAGTCAAAATATAAATGTATGCAGTGCTCTGTCCTTAGGGGAGCAGTAAAATGAACCCCCATTAAGAATAATCATAAAATATTGCCCCCACAGAGTGTAATCATAAATTAGCGTCCCTTGGCTTATAATTATAAAATAACGCCCCCCCCCCAAAGAGTATAATCATAAAATAATGCTCCCGTAGAGTATAATCATAAAATAATGCTCCCATAAAGTATAATCATAACATTCCCATAGGGTATAATCATAAAATAGAGCCCCCATAGAGTACGATCATAAAATAATCACCCCCCTGGATTGTAAATATAAAATAACACCACAATATGGGATAATCATAAAATAACAACCCCATAGTGTATAATCATAAAATAACACCCCCATAGAGTATAATCATGCAATGATGCCCACTGGAGTATATTCATATAATTTCAGCAAGGCATAATTTTACAACAAGGGGTGTATAAGATTATACTCCAGGTGTGCTTTATTTTTTTATTCATATATACCTTTTGCAATAAAATGACACTTACCTAGAATATATGAGTACATTCACATGTTGCATTATTGCCATGAAAAGTGCAGCCTTTTACTGTCTCAGCAAAGTGAGAGTTCTAAGATTTCATGCACATATCTCTGCTTATTTTTTCCTTGCAGATTTGTAGAAGTATAAAATCTGCAGCATTTCATTTCTTTCAGAGTTTTGCAGCCTTTTTCACCCATTGAAATGAATGGGGGGGTGGAAAAACAATAAAAAATGTGTGGTTTTCATGCCTTTTTTCCTTCCAAGAAACACATTTTTGATGCAGAAATGTCTGCAGCAAATACTTAATATGTGCACATACCCTAAAGATAAAATCACACATCTTGGGAGTATAATTATGTACACATTTTGCAATAAAAATTACACTTACTAGAGTATTATAATATACTAGCTATTGAACCCATTCTACGCCCGGGTGGCGAGCATTTTTATTGGTATATGGTCTCCTATGCTGGTATGTGATGCCCCCCTCCTGGTATTTGTGCTGCCCCCATCCTATCCCCACCATCCTATCCTGGTATGCATGGCACCCATCATGCCTTTCCTGGTATGCATGGCACCCCTTATTCCCATCCTGGTATGCATGGCACCCTCATCCCCATCCTGGTATGCATGGCACCCCTCATCCCCATCCTGGTATGCATGGAACCCCTCATCCCCAATCCTGGTATGCATGGCATCCTTTACCCCCAATCCTGGTATGCATGGCACCCCTCACCCCCAATCCTGGTATGCATGGTATCCCATCCCTTATCCCTATCGTAATATGTATGGTGCCCCTCATCCGGGTATGGATGGTACCCCTCATCCTGGTATGGTTGGTACCCATCATCCTGGTATGCATGATCCCCCTCATCCCTGTGCTGGTATACATGGTACCCCTCATCCCTATCCTGGTATGCATGGCCCCTCATCCGAACCCTGGTATGCATGGCCCGCCCACATCCCTATCCTGGTATGCATGGTACCCCTCATCCCTATCCTGGTATGCATGGCCCCCTCATCCCCAATCTTGGTATGCAAGGCACCCCCCATCCCCAATCCTGGTATGCATGGCACACCTCATCCCCAATCCTGGTATGCATGACACACCTCATCCCCAATCCTGGTATGCATGGCACCCCTCATCCCCAATCCTGGTATGTGTGACCCCCTCATCCCTATCCTGGTATACATGGTACCCCTCATCAGTATCCTGGTATGCATGGCCCCTCATCCGAACTCTGGTATGCATGGCCCCCCCACATCCCTATCCTGGTATGCATGGTACCCCTCATCCCTATCCTGGTATGCATGGCCCCCTCATCCCCAATCTTGGTATGCAAGGCACCCCTCATCCCCAATCCTGGTTTGTATGGCGCCCCTCATCCCCAATTCTGGTATGTATGGTACCCCTCATCCCCAATCCTGCTATGCATGGCACCCCTCATCCCCAATCCTGGTATGCATGGCACCTCTCATCCCCAATCCTGGTATGCATGGCACCCCTCATCCCTATCCTGGTATGCATGGCCCCCTCATTCCCAATCTTGGTATGCAAGGCACCCTCATCCCCAATCCTGGTATGTATGGCACCCCTCATCCCCAATTCTGGTATGCATGGCACCCCTCATCCCTATCCTGGTATGCATGGCCCCCTCATCCCCAATCTTGGTATGCAAGGCACCCTCATCCCCAATCCTGGTATGTATGGCACCCCTCATCCCCAATCCTGGTATGCATGGCACACCTCATCCCCAATCCTGGTATGCATGGCACACCTCATCCCCAGGTGGAGGCCAGGGGAGGAGTGCGACGCCGGAGTACGCGCGTGCCCATACCGTGCTGTCCGGCGGCATTTTGCTGAAGACACACTGAAAATGTGTCTTCAGTAAAATGGCGCCGGATAGTGCTATGCGCATGCGCGGATTCCGACGCCTCACTCCTGCCCCGGTGTCCGGCGAAGAGAGGCGCCACAGCAACGCTCCTCCCAGTCAGGTAAGCATGTAAAGCATGGTGCCGGAGATCGCGGCATGCGTTCAGTGTCTACGCATACCGTGATCTCCAGCGCCATACACTCCTCTTACCTGTAATTGCTCCATGCGTGCTTCTGTCTGGAGCCAGGCGTGTCACGCTTGCGCAGTCTATAAAGGCTTCAGACAGAGACACGCATCCCCGGTTATATTATAGATTATGTTTATACTCGAGTGGGAAATCATCACTTAACTGCAAGGGGTCAGCATAAAAGTGCACCTGCGTGTGTTAATGTATGTGTGTGTCATTATATATCCTTGTTTCGCTGCGTGTGTTAAGTAAAAGGGTACGTGTTTATATGTGTTTTAATACATAAAACAGTATCCTCTTCCCACTGTACCAGTCTATCATTGGTTATTTGTTACTGTCAGTGATATCTGTATTTTGTATGTAACCTCTTCACATGTACAGCACCATGGAATCAATGGTGCTATATAAATAAATAATAATAAATAATAATAATACATATTCAGATATTTAGGACATGTTTTATAAATCTGTAAGGCTCTGTTCATACTGCATTTCTGCAGTGTCCATCTGTTGAGACAGAAACAGAGGCTTTGCAGACCACATTTCTATGCCCATGTGAACAAACGGACACATTCAGGAAAAAAAAACACATTGCCACAAATGTCACACAGTCTGGACACAGGTGCAGCAGTTCTGCTCTCCAGGAAGCCGGAGATTTCATCCTCCTCATAGAATCACTACAGCTCTCATTGTCCATGGAACTGCTTAGGCGCCTGATAAATGGTCGGCTGATGCAGAGGGGTGTTCACAGATCACGTGCTCTGTAACGTCCAGTGACGGGCAGGATGGGGGGCGCAGTCACTCTCTAGGGACGGAGCTTCGCTCTTCTGGTGAACATGTTACCCGCTGCTCCATTCCTGGCGCTGAGGAAGATGACGGGCAGGCGAGCGAAATATGCAAATTCATAACATGTCAGCACCAACTTGGAGAAGTGACATTGAAGACCCCCTACTGACTAATCACCCGCACTACAACCTCCATCATGCTATATTACTAAAACTGCTACTATGACATAGTAATGGGGCAGATGATGTCACAATGTTGACTCGGTGCCGCTTATTTCCAGTGTCCTCCTGCAGCCAGGAAGAAATGATGTGTAGCCGGTGCTACAAAGAACAGTGTATCTGTTATTTATGGTGTCCCGGTGGCTGCACCATTATATTGGCCTTGCACATGGGATCTGTGCTAGCCCAGGTATTGTGGCCTTGTGGTTGGCCATGTTTTGGGGGCTCTGTGACTGGCACTGAAGGCCCACAAGTTCATATTATGGTAACACTGTACCAGGCACTATTGTGGCGATGCTGCAACTGGAGCATTTAATCAGTTTCCATAAAAGTATTCATTGTAATGTGGCGGTTTGCAGTCTGTTGCCATGGAGACAGTGAGAAGCCGCTGACCACACTGCCACATACGTCAGACAGACTGTACACAGGAGCAGCACTTCTGCTTTCCAGGTAGCCGGAGATTATATCCTGTATAATATAACCCAGGGTGTATCATACATGTCAGCCACACCACAAGAAACACCAGGCACTGCTGCTTATCATGCTGTGGCTTCTCCCCCATGACAGGTTACAGTATGGCCACATATTGCTATTATTATAACTACTACCACTATCATTACTATATACTATTACTATCAGTAGTACCTCACATCTGTATGCATTGTACACACGGGCGGCTCCTCCTCACAGAATCACGACAGCTCTCTTCATCCATGGAAACTCTTAGGCGCCCGATAAATGGTCAGGTGGAGCAGAGGGCGTATCTTACAGATCACGAGCGCTGTAATGTCCAGTGATGAGCAGGATAGAGATCTTCAAATCCATGACAAGTCAGCACCGACCTGGAGAAGTGACATCGATGACCTCCTACTGACTAATGACCCACACTACAACCTCCATCATGCTATATTAAAACAACTGCTATTGTGACATAGGTGATGGAGCAGATGATGTCACAATGATGACACAGTTCCGCTAATCTCCGGTGTCCTCCTGCAGCCAGGAAGAAAGGACGTGTAGCCAGTACTACAGACACTATGTCCATGTGTCAGTTTGATCTCCACTCTCAGATTGCATTTTTCAGCAGAACATTGGTAAAAAAGAAGTTTATACAGTGTATAATCTGACTTTCAAGACCAAAACTATATTCTTTGGATTGCACTACAAATAAAGAGTTATATTGGTGGGTTATGTTATATTTTCGGAGTGTGGATTTTTTTTCAATTCCTTGGATTTAAGGAGTGGTATCCTATCCGGAAACCCAAAGACAAGGAGTGACTTATGTCTTGTTCCAACACCCTATAAGTAGTGGCAATTATATTCCCAAAATTTTGAACTAAGACCATTATATCCACATCCACCTGGCAGAGGTGCACATAGAAATCATGGGGCCCCATAGCAGAAGTTTAAAAAAAAGCCCTCCATGCAGTATAATGGACTTACATACAGTATAATGGCCCCACACCTCTCCACACTGTATAATTGCCCGTATTAGCCCTCCAAACAGTATAATGGCCCCATCACAGGCCTTCACACAGTATGATGGACCCCACACAAACCTTCACACTTTATAATTGCTGACATACAGTATAATGGCTCTCACATAGCCCTTCAAATATTATAATGGCCCCATATTGTCTTCCATATAGTATAATGTGCCCCTCATTATCCTCCATATAGGATAATGCACTCCCATGGTCCTCCACACAATATAATGCACCCCCATGGTCCTCCACACAATATAATGCACCCCCCATGGTCCTCCATACAATATAATGATTTAAATTTTTATTACATTTTTTATGGATTTAATAGAGAAAAATATCAATCACATCAATATTTACGCCATTTACCGATTCCTGTAAATAATCTGATCATTGTGCTATGTGGATCGTTACGATTACAGAGACACCAAATATGTCCATGTCATTTGCCGATTTGTGATGTTTATTATTTTTAAAAAAAAGGGCAGTAAAATTTACATTTATGTAATTGTTTTTCATTATTTTTTAGTAGTTTTATAGGAAGAAAAAAATCTTTCTTTTATTCTCCCTCTTGAATACAGAGACATAAAAATAGACTTCTATATATACAGTGGGTACGGAAAGTATTCAGACCCCTTTCAATTTTTCACTCTTTGTTTCATTGCAGCCATTTGGTAAATTCTAAAAAGTTCTTTTTTTTCTCATTAAAGTACACTCTGCACCTCATCTTGACTGAAAAAAAACAGAAATGTAGAAATTTTTGCAAATTTATTAAAAAAGAATAACTGAAATATTATTATTAGAATTATTATTTTATATAGCGCCATTGATTCCATGGCGCTGTACATAAGGGGTGACATACCAAATACAGATATCACTTACAGTAAACAAACTAACAATGATAGAACGTTACAGAGGGAAGAGGGCCCTGCCCTTGTGAGCTTACACTCTACAGGAATGGGGAGGAGACAGTAGGTTGAGGGGTTGCAGTAGCTCCGGTGTTGGGGGTGGCAGAAAGCAAGGTCATGGCAGGCTGTAAGCTTGTTTGAAGAGATAGGTTTTCAGGTTCCGTCTGAAGGATCCAGGTGTGGTGGATAATCGGACGTGTTGAGGCACAGAATTCCATAGGACAGGGGATATTCGGGAGAAATCTTGGAGGCGATTGCGTGAGGAACAATAAGTGTGGAGGAGAGAAGGAGGTCTTGGGAGGACCGGAGGTTACGTGAGGGAATATATATCGGGAGATTAGTTCAGAGATGTACGGAGGAGAGAGGTTATGGATGGCTTTGTAGGTCAGTGTTAGTAGTTTGAACTGGATATGCTGGGGAAATGGTAGCCAGTGAAGGGATTTGCAAAGGGCGGTAGCAGAGGAGTAGTGAGGCGAGAGATGAACAAGTCGTGCAGCAGAGCTGAGGATGGACTGGAGGGGTGCGAGAGTGTTAGCAGGTAGGCCACAGAGGAGGATGTTGCAGTAGTCGAGGCGGGAGATGATGAGGGCATGCACAAGTAGTTTAGTAGATTGAGGGTTGAGGAAAGGATGGATTCTGGAAATATTTTTGAGCTGGAGGCAACAAGAGGTGGCGAGAGCATGGATGTGGGGTTTGAAGGACAGGGCAGAGTCAATGGTTACTCCAAGGCAGCGGATTGTCGGTACAGTGGAAAGAGTGATGTCATTTATTGTGATAGAAAGATCAGGTGGGAAAGATATGCGAGATGCGGGAAAGATAATGAGTTCAGTTTTGTCCACATTGAGCTTCAGGTAGCGGGAGGAGAAGAAAGTGGATATGGCTGCTAGACATGCTGGGATTCTGGATAGCAGAGAGGTGACATCAGGGCCAGAGAGGTAGATCTGGGTGTCATCAGCGTACAGATGGTACTGGAAGCTATGGGATTTTATGAGGTGTCCCACGCCAAGGTATAGATTGAGAAGAGTAGGGGTCCTAGGACAGAGCCTTGAGGGACTCCAACAGAGAAGGGGCTGGGTGAGGAAGTAGTGTGGGAGTGGGAGACGCTAAATGTGTGGTTAAAAAGGTATGAGGAGATCCAAGATAGGGCAAGGTCTTTAACGCCAAAGGAAGAGAGGATCTGTAGTAGGAGGCAGTGATCAACTTTATCGAAAGCAGAGGACAGGTCAAGAAGAAGGAGTATAGAGAATTGTCCGTTAGCTTAGGCTGTAAGTAAGTCATTGGTGATTATGGTAAGGGCAATTTCGGTGGAATGGTGGGGGCGGAAGCCGGATTGTCGGTTGTCGAAGAGAGAGTTAGATGAAAAGTGGGAGGAAAGTTCAGCGTGAACGTGTTGCTCAAGGAGTTTGGGGCAAATGGGAGCAGCGATATGGGGCGATAGCTGGTCAAGGCGGTTGAGTCGAGGGATGGCTTTTTGAGGATGGGCATGATTGTGGCATGTTTGAAGGCAGCGGGGAAAGTGCCAGAAGATAGTGATAGGTTGAAGAGATGGGTTAGGGATGGGATGAGTGTAGGGGTGAGGTTGGGGAGGAGGGTGGGGTCGAGTGCACATGTGGTGAGGTGTGATTTGGAGAGGAGACGAGTAAGGTCTCTTTCCGTGATGTTGGGAAGAGAGGTTATGGGGGTAGGGAAATGGTGTGGAAAGCAAAGGGATTGTGGTGGTCGGACAGTAAAGACTTGCCGTGTTTGGTCAATCTTGTTTTTGAAGTGTGTGGCAAACTCCTCAGCAGAGATGACGGAGGTCGGAGGGGGCAGTGGAGGGCGGAGGAGAGAGTTAAAAGTGTTGAATAGCTGTTTGGGGTTGTAGGATAGGGAGGATATGAGGGTTGTGAAGTAGGCCTGTTTAGCAGAGGTGAGTGCTGATTTGAATGTGAGTGTTGCTTGTTTGAATGCAGTGAAGTCATCTTGAGTATGTATTTTATTCCAACGCCGCTCCACAACCCTGGACGCTTTTCGAAGCTGTTTAGTGAGGTTGTTGTGCCAGGGTTGCCTGTTGACTTGTCACGCTCTGCCATGCACAAGAGGGCCAACCGAGACAATGGCTGATGCGAGAGTGGCCTTTTATAAAGCGGTGGCGCTGTCTGTGTCATAGAGTGAGGATATGGATGTCAGTGGTAGAACAGAGTCAGAGAGTGTGTGAGTGTCTAGATGTGCAAGGTTTCTGCGGGGGTGTGCTAGTTGACGGACATGGGTGACAGGTGAGGAGGACAGGGATGAGAATGTGAGTAGATGGTGGTCAGATAGGGGTAGGGGGGAGGTTGTGAGGTTAAATAGGGAACAGAGTCGGGTGAAGATAAGGTCTAGTATGTGTCCGTCTGTGTGGGTGGCTGAGGAGGACCACTGAGTAAGTCCAAAGGATAAAGTAAGCGACAAGAGTTTGGATGCTGCTGACTGGCGAGTGTTAGTGGGGATGTTGAAATCGCCCATGATGATTGTGGGAATGTCAGCAGAGAGAAAGTAAAGAAGCCAGGAGGATAATTGGTCAATAAAGGCAGTGATCGGGCCCGGAGGTCAGTATATGATAGCCATTTGGAGATTGGAGGGAGAGTAAATGCGGACAGAGTGGACTTCAAAAGAAGGGAGAATAAGGGAGGGAAGAGGAGGAGTAGGGCTAAAGGTGCAGTTGTTAGCGAGGAGAAGACCCACTCCTCCACCATGTCTGCTACCAGGGCGAGGAGTGTGGGTGAAGTGGAGGTCGCCGTAACACAGCGCAGCAGGGGAGGTAGTGTCAGAGGGTGTCAGCCATGTCTCCGTGATGCCCAGGAAGGAGAGATGATGAGAGGTAAAGAGGTCGTGGACAAAATGGAGCTTGTTGGAGACAGCATGTATTCCAGAGTGCCCCAGAGAGAGGGAGCAGCGGGGTGGGCATCAGGTTTAAGAGAGGTTACTGTAGTTTGCAGTTGTTTTGATGGAATAGGTGGGGGAATTGGTGGAAAATGCAAGCTGTGGGGGTCCAGGATTGGGAGATATGTCATCAGCAGTGAAGAGAAGCAGAGAGAGGGAGAGCAGGTGGGAGAAGGAGAGTGTCCGGCTTGTTTTATGTTTTGGTATCATCGATCTGAGGTTGAGGAGCAGGTCTGTAGATGAGGTTAAGTGGGGAGGTAGGAGGGAAGGAGAGATGATGATTTGGTTAGAGGGTGCTGGGGTTTGGGGATAGCGAAGGAGAGTGAGGATTAGTGGGGCAAAGACAGTAAGGGCATATGTAAGCATAGTGAATGTTAAGTGTGAATCAGAAAGAGAATCTAATTAATAATGGTAGATAGTTATTAGTGATGAGCGAGCACTAAAATGCTCGGGTATTCGTTGCTCCGGTCGAGAAAATTGGAATACTAGGGTGCTCAACCCGAGCAGCGAGCCCCATGTAAGTCTATGGGAAACTCGAGCGTTTTTCAAGCGGCTCCCTCCGGTGTTCTGCAGAGGGCCTAAAAATTGCCCAAATCGATGGGAACAGTGCTCAAATGACATGGGAACAGCATGGAGAAGACTCCTGGAATCATTTCTGACTCCCAGGTCACTGCTGTCAACAACGTTGTCAGAATATTACGCCACTTTTACGGACTCACAATAAAACATACTAAAACAAAACCGAAATGGATTTTCCAGGGAAATATATTAAGGAACATCCTTTCCAGGGTAATGACTTGTATATAAGGCAAAATAAATAACCAAAACCAAAAATACTCCTCCACACCTTGGGCTATGTTCACGCGTAGCGGTTTTGATGCGTTTTTGCACTTTTTCATTGCTTTCAACAAAGACAAATGCATTCACTGGGAAATGTCATTTTAACATTTTACAATCTTATCTGACCATGTGGTGTGTGACACATCATCAGACACATGCAAACAGTGCTGAAAAGACATGGGAACAGCATGGGGAAGACCTCTGGAAGCATTTCTGACTCCCAGGTCACTGCCTAAAAGTGTGCCCATCATAAGTGATCCTTGGCGCATGGGAAGATGCCTCCCGCCATGCACCTGTCTTTGCAGTCTTGCAACAATCACCGTCCACGTCCTTGTCCCAGTGCAGCGTTCAGTTGTCCCTACCCCATTCCTTGGAATGCAAGCGCAAGTATGCAGCCAGCCACCCACCCACAGGCTGCAATACTATACTGCAAAATTTTTGACAGCTGCTTGCACTTGAAATGTGGCCTTTTAGGCTCGTGGAGGTGGAAGCTTTTCATAACCTCATGCCAGCGGGTGCCGGGTGTCCATACTCGGTCCCCAGCCACCACTGTTTCTCACGGTGTCGTCTCCGCCTTCCACAAGCACGGGTCCCACAACATTACCCGTGCCCTCCCCAGTGCACTTACCGGGAAGGACCGCCTAACCACAAACACGTGGACAGGTGAATGTGGCCAGGGACGGTACGGAGCCAGTCCACAACTTTTATTGCTGAGAGTTGTATTTAGCTCGGTGAAAGGACTGGCATAGAGGGAAACCGTATCTACTCCGGCTGTCATTTCCCCGTCACCAGGTTCCGCCCATTGTCACACATGACCATGCCTGACCGTATGTTCAGCGGTGAGAGCCACAGATCAGGCTGCTGTATTACAGCTTTTAACATGTCTGCAGCGCTGGGCGGTTTGTCAATTAAGCATTAAGCATGTTATCTTCAGCACAGCCTGTTGCCGCTTGGCCAAGGCAGTGCTGCAGTGCTGTCAGCTTGTGACTGATGTGGTCATTTCGGAAATGGAGGAGGAGGTTCAGGAGCTGAACAATGTGATTACATTGAGGTTAAATTGGTGACGCTGTTTTTTATACTAAAGAAAGATCCTATTGTTTTGGGTTTTTTTAGGTTATATTTTAAGACAAGTGCATTCACCTGGAAATGTCATTTTAACATTTTACAACCTTATCTGGCAATGTGTGTTACACATCACTAGACACATCCTTTTTTATTTATGATGGAGGGACTCTGAAAGTCATAAAGCCTATTTTTATAGGGACATCAGACAGCCCTTACTATTCTTATAAGGCCAGCAGTCGGCCCTCGCTATTGTTAGAGAGCCATCATCCGGCTATGCTTTGCTGTTCTCATAATTAACAAGTGGGTCTCCTATACTGTTATTGCATATCCAGTGACTGCAAAGGCTGCCAAAAATTTGGACGTAACCCAATACCCCTTTGAAGAGACATAGAGGAGAGTTTCAGTAAAAAAAATGTTCCCATTATAAAGGAGCGGGTCTCCTGTAGTAGTAATACCCATGCTTTGACTACAAGGGCTGCCAAAATTTGGGAAAAACCCCACTAAGAATTTAAAGACACACAGAGCAGGGCCACAGTAACAAATACGACATGTTTCCATTAGAAAGGAGAGAGTCTGCTATACAGTTATAGGGCATGCAGTGAGTCCAACGGTTGACCAATTTTAGGAAAAACCCCATTAAGAATTTAGAGACACATAGAGCAGGGCCACAGTAACAAGGTGCAATATGTTCCCATTAGAAAGGAGAGGGTCTGCTATACAGTTATAAGGTTTGCAGTGAGTCCAACGGCTGACCAATTTTAGGAAGAAACCCACTACGAATTGAAAGAAACACAGAGCAGGGCCACAGTAACAAGTACGACATGTTCCCATTAGAAAGGAGAGGGTCTGCTATACAGTTATAGGGTATGCAGTGAGTCCAACTGCTGAACAATTTTAGGAAAAACCCCACTAAGAATTTAAAGACAAACAGAGCAGGGCCACAGTAACAAGTACGACATGTTTCCATTAGAAAGGAGAGAGTCTGCTATACAGTTATAGGGTATGCAGTGAGTCCAACGGCTGACCAATTTTAGGAAAAACCCCACTAAGAATTTACAGACACATAGAGCAGGGCCACAGTATCAAGGTGCGATATGTTCCCATTAGAAAGGAGAGGGTCTGCTATGCAGTTATAGGGTATGCAGTGAGTCCAACGGCTGACCAATTTTAGGAAAAACCCCACTAAGAATTTAAAGACACATAGAGCAGGGCCACAGTAACAAAGTGCGACATGTTCCCATTAGTAAGGAGAGGGTCTGCTATACAGTTATAGGGTATGCAGTGAGTCCAACAGCTGAACAATTTTAGGAAAAACCCCACTAAGAATTTAAAGACACACAGAGCAGGGCCACAGTAACAATTACGACATGTTTCCTTTAGAAAGAAGAGAGTCTGCTATACAGTTATAGGGTATGCAGTGAGTCCAACGGCTGACCAATTTTAGGAAAAACCCCACTAAGAATTTAGAAACACATAGAGCAGGGCCACAGTAACAAGGTGCGATATGTTCCCATTAGAAAGGAGAGGGTCTGCTATACAGTTGTAAGGTATGCAGTGAGTCCAACGGCTGACCAATTTTTGGAAAAAACCCACTAAGAATTTAAAGAAACACAGAGCAGGGCCACAGTAACAAGTACGACATGTTCCCATTAGAAAGGAGAGAGTCTGCTATACAGTTATAGGGTATGCAGTGAGTCCAAAGGCTGACAAATTTTAGGACAAATCACACTAAGAATTTAAAAAAACATAGAGCAGGGCCACAGTAACAAGGTGCGACATGTTCCCATTAGAAAGGAGAGGGTCTGCTATACAGTTATAGGGTATGCAGTGAGTCCAACGGCTGAACAATTTTAGGAAAAACCCCACTAAGAACTTAAAGACACACAGAGCAGGGCCACAGTAACAAGTACGACATGTTTCCATTAGAAAGGAGAGAGTCTGCTATACAGTTATAGGGTATGCAGTGAGTCCAATGGCTGACCAATTTTAGGAAAAACCCCACTAAGAATTTAGAGACACATAGAGCAGGGCCACAGTAACAAGGTGTGATATGTTCCCATTAGAAAGGAGAGGGTCTGCTATACAGTTATAGGGTATGCAGTGAGTCCAACGGCTGACCAATTTTAGGAAAAACCCCACTAAAAATTTAAAGACACATAGAGCGGGGCCACAGTAACAAGGTGCGACATGTTCCCATTAGAAGGGAGAGGGTCTGCTATACAGTTATAGGGTATGCAGTGAGTCCAACAGCGGAACAATTTTAGGAAAAACCCCACTAAGAATTTAAAGACACACAGAGCAGGGCCACAGTAACAAGTACGACATGTTTCCATTAGAAAGAAGAGAGTCTGCTATACAGTTATAGGGTATGCAGTGAGTGCAAAGGCTCACAAATTTTAGGAAAAACCCCACTAAAAATTTAAAAAAACATAGAACAGGGCCACAGTAACAAGGTACGACATGTTCCCATTAGAAAGGAGAGGGTCTGCTATACATTTGTAGGGTATGCAGTAAGTCCAACGGCTGACCAATTTTAGGAAAAACCCCACTAAGAATTTAAAGACACACAGAGCAGGGCCACAGTAACAAGGTACGACATGTTCCCCTTAGAAAGGAGTGGGTCTGCTATACAGTTATAGGGTATGCAGTGATTCCAACGGCTGACCAATTTTAGGAAAAACCCCACTAACAATTTAAAGACACATAGAGCAGGGCCACAGTAACAAGGTACGACATGTTCCCATTAGAAAGGAAAGGGCCTGCTATTCAGTTATAGGGTATGCAGTGAGTCCAAAGGCTGACAACTTTTAGGAAAAAAAGCACTAAGAATTTAAAAAAACATAGAGCAGGGCCACAGTTACAAGGTACGACATGTTCCCATTAGAAAGGAGAGGGTCTGCTATACAGTTTAAGCGTATGCAGTGAGTCCAACGGCTGACCAATTTTAGGAAAAACCGCACTAACAATTTAAAGACACATAGAGCAGGGCCACAGTAACAAGGTACGACATGTTCCCATTAGATAGGAAAGGGTCTGCTATACAGTTATAGGGTATGCAGTGATTCCAACGGCTGACAAATTTTAGGTAAAACCCCACTAAGAATTTAAAGACATACAGAGCAGGGCCACAGTAACAAATACGACATGTTTCCATTAGAAAGAAGAGAGTCTGCTATACAGTTATAGGGTATGCAGTGAGTCCAAAGGCTGAGAAATTTTAGGAAAAACCCCACTAAGAATTTAAAAAAACATAGAGCAGGGCCACAGTAGCAAGGTACGACATGTTCCCATTAGAAAGGAGAGAGTCTGCTATACAGTTATAGGGTATGCATTGAGTACAATGGCTGAACAATTTTAGGAAAAAACGCACTAACAATTTAAAGACACAGAGAGCAGGGCCACAGTAACAAGTACGACATGTTCCCATTAGAAAGGAGAGAGTCTGCTATACAGTTATAGGGTATGCAGTGAGTCCAACAGCTGAACAATTTTAGGAAAAACCCCACTAAGAATTTAAAGACACTCAGAGCAGGGCCACAGTAACAAGTACGACGTGTTTCCATTTTAAAGAAGAGAGTCTGCTATACAGTTATAGGGTATGCAGTGAATCCAACGGCTGACCAATTTAAGGAAAAAACCCACTAAGAATTTAGAGACACATAGAGCAGGGCCACAGTAACAAGGTGCGATATGTTCCCATTAGAAAGGAGAGGGTCTGCTATACAGTTATAAGGTATGCAGTGAGTCCAATGGCTGACCAATTTTAGGAAAAAACACACTAAGAATTTAAAGAAACACAGAGCAGGGCCACAGTAACAAGTATGACATGTTCCCATTAGAAAGGAGAGAGTCTGCTATACAGTTATATGGTATGCAGTGAGTCCAAAGACTGACAAATTTTAGGACAAACCACACTAAGAATTTAAAAAAACATAGAGCAGGGCCACAGTAACAAGGTGCGACATGTTCCCATTAGAAAGGAGAGGGTCTGCTATACAGTTATAGGGTATGCAGTGAGTCCAACGGCTGAACAATTTTAGAAAAAACCCCACTAAGAATTTAGAGACACACAGAGCAGGGCCACAGTAACATGTACAACATGTTTCCATTAGAAAGGAGAGAGTCTGCTATACAGTTATAGGATATGCAGTGAGTCCAACGGCTGACCAATTTTAGGAAAAACCCCACTAAGAATTTAGAGACACATAGAGCAAGGCCACAGTAACATGGTGCGATATGTTCCCATTAGAAAGGAGAGGGTCTGCTATACAGTTATAGGGTATGCAGTGAGTCCAACGCCTGAACAATTTTAGGAAAAAACGCACTAACAATTTAAAGACACAGAGAGCAGGGCCACAGTAACAAGTACGACATGTTCCCATTAGAAAGGAGAGAGTCTGCTATTCAGTTATAGGGTATGCAGTGAGTCCAAAGGATGACAAATTTTAGGAAAAACTCCAGTAAGAATTTAAAAAACATAGAGCAGGGCCACAGTAGCAAGGTACGACATGTTCCCAGTAGAAAGGAGAGGGTCTGCTATACAGTTATAGGGTATGCAGTGAGTCCAACGGCTGACCAATTTTAGGAAAAATCGCACTAACAATTTAAAGACACATAGAGCAGGGCCACAGTAACAAGGTGCGTCATGTTCCCCTTAGAAAGGAGAGGGTCTGCTATACAGTTATAAAGTATGCAGTGAGCCCAACGGCTGAACAATTTTAGGAAAAACCCCACTAAGAATTTAAAGACATACAGAGCAGATCCACAGTAACAAGTATGACATGTTCCCATTAGAAAGGAGAGAGTCTGCTATACAGTTATAGGGTATGCCGTGAGTCGAACGGCTGACCAATTTTAGGAAAAACCCCACTAAGAATTTAGAGACACAAAGAGCAGGGCCACAGTAACAAGGTACAACATGTTCCCACTAGAAAGGAGAGGGTCTGCTATACAGTTATAGGGTATGCAGTGAGTCAAAAGGCTGAATAATTTTAGGAAAAACCCCACTAAGAATTTAAAGACACAGAGCAGGGCCACAATAACAAGGTACGACATGTTACCATTAGAAAGGAGAGGGTCTGCTATACAGTTATAGGGTATGCAGTGAGTCCACCGGCTGACCAATTTTAGGAAAAACCCCACTAAGAATTTAAAGACACATAGAGGAGGGCCAAAGTAACAAGGAACGACATGTTCCCATTAGAAAGGAGAGGGTCTGCTATTCAGTTATAGGGTATGCAATGAGTCCAAAGGCTGACAAATTTTTGGAAAAACCCCACTAAGAATTTAAAAAAACATAGAGCAGGGCCACAGTAGCAAGGTACGACATGTTCCCATTAGAAAGGAGAGGGTCTGCTATATAGTTATAGGGTATGCAGTGAGTACAATGGCTGAACAATTTTAGGAAAAAACGCACTAACAATTTAAAGACACAGAGAGCAGGGCCACAGTAACAAGTACGACATGTTCCCATTAGAAAGGAGAGAGTCTGCTATACAGTTATAGGGTATGCAGTGAGTCCAACAGCTGAACAATTTTAGGAAAAACCCAACTAAGAATTTAAAGACACTCAGAGCAGGGCCACAGTAACAAGTACGACATGTTTCCATTTTAAATAAGAGAGTCTGCTATACAGTTATAGGGTATGCAGTGAGTCCAACGGCTGACCAATTTAAGGAAAAAACCCACTAAGAATTTAGAGACACATAGAGCAGGGACACAGTAACAATGTGCGATATGTTCCCATTAGAAAGGAGAGGGTCTGCTATACAGACATAAGGTATGCAGTGAGTCCAATGGCTGACCAATTTTAGGAAAAAACACACTAAGAATTTAAAGAAACACAGAGCAGGGCCACAGTAACAAGTATGACATGTTCCCATTAGAAAGGAGAGAGTCTGCTATACAGTTATATGGTATGCAGTGAGTCCAAAGGCTGACAAATTTTAGGACAAACCACACTAAGAATTTAAAAAAACATAGAGCAGGGCCACAGTAACAAGGTGCGACATGTTCCCATTAGAAAGGAGAGGGTCTGCTATACAGTTATAGGGTATGCAGTGAGTCCAACGGCTGAACAATTTTAGAAAAAACCCAACTAAGAATTTAGAGACACACAGAGCAGGGCCACAGTAACAAGTACAACATGTTTCCATTAGAAAGGAGAGAGTCTGCTATACAGTTATAGGATATGCAGTGAGTCCAACGGCTGACCAATTTTAGGAAAAACCCCACTAAGAATTTAGAGACACATAGAGCAGGGCCACAGTAACATGGTGCGATATGTTCCCATTAGAAAGGAGAGGGTCTGCTATACAGTTATAGGGTATGCAGTGAGTCCACCGGCTGAACAATTTTAGGAAAAAACGCTATAACAATTTAAAGATACAGAGAGCAGGGCCACAGTAACAAGTACGACATGTTCCCATTAGAAAGGAGAGAGTCTGCTATTCAGTTATAGGGTATGAAGTGAGTCCAAAAGCTGACAAATTTTAGGAAAAACTCCAGTAAGAATTTAAAAAACATAGAGCAGGGCCACAGTAGCAAGGTACGACATGTTCCCATTAGAAAGGAGAGGGTCTGCTATACAGTTATAGGGTATGCAGTGAGTCCAACGGCTGACCAATTTTAAGAAAAATCGCACTAACAATTTAAAGACACATAGAGCAGGGCCACAGTAACGAGGTACGACTTGTTTCCATTAGAAAGGAAAGGGTCTGCTATACAGTTATAGGGTATGCAGTGAGTCCAACCGCTGACCAATTTTAGGAAAAACCCCACTAAGAATTTAAAGACACATAGCGCAGGACCACAGTAACAAGGTACGACATGTTCCCATTAGAAAGGAGAAAGTATGCTATACAGTTATAGGGTATGCAGTGAATCCAACGTCTGACCAATTTTAGGAAAACCCCCACTAAGAATTTAAAGACACATAGAGCAGGGCCACAGTAACAAGGTACGACATGTTCCCATTAGAAAGGATAGGGTCTGCTATACATTTATAGGGTATGCAGTGAGTCCAACGGCTGACCAATTTTAGGAAAAACTCCAATAAGAATTTAAAGACACATAGAGCAGGGCCACAGTAACAAGGTACGACATGTTCCCTTTAGAAAGGAGAGGGTCTGCTATACAATTATAAGGTATGCAGTGAGTCCAACGGCTGACCAATTTTAGGAAAAACCCCACTAAGAATTTAAAGACACATAGAGCAGGGCCACAGTAACAAGGTGCGACATGTTCCCATTAGAAAGGAGAGGGTCTGATATACAGTTATAGGGTATGAAGTGAGTCCAACGGCTGAACAATTTTAGGAAAAACCCCACTAAGAATTTAAAGACATACAGAGCAGATCCGCAGTAACAAGTATGACATCATCCCATTAGAAAGGAGAGAGTCTGCTATACAGTTATAGGGTATGCAGTGAGTCCAACGGCTGACCAATTTAAGGAAAAAACCCACTAAGAATTTAGAGACACATAGAGCAGGGCCACAGTAACAAGGTGCGATATGTTCCCATTAGAAAGGAGAGGGTCTGCTATACAGTTATAAGGTATGCAGTTAGTCCAATGGCTGACCAATTTTAGGAAAAAACACACTAAGAATTTAAAGAAACACAGAGCAGGGCCACAGTAACAAGTATGACATGTTCCCATTAGAAAGGAGAGAGTCTGCTATACAGTTATATGGTATGCAGTGAGTCCAAAGGCTGACAAATTTTAGGACAAACCACACTAAGAATTTAAAAAAACATAGAGCAGGGCCACAGTAACAAGGTGCGACATGTTCCCATTAGAAAGGAGAGGGTCTGCTATACAGTTATAGGGTATGCAGTGAGTCCAACGGCTGAACAATTTTAGAAAAAACCCCACTAAGAATTTAGAGACACACAGAGCAGGGCCACAGTAACAAGTACAACATGTTTCCATTAGAAAGGAGAGAGTCTGCTATACAGTTATAGGATATGCAGTGAGTCCAACGGCTGACCAATTTTAGGAAAAACCCCACTAAGAATTTAGAGACACATAGAGCAGGGCCACAGTAACATGGTGCGATATGTTCCCATTAGAAAGGAGAGGGTCTGCTATACAGTTATAGGGTATGCAGTGAGTCCAACGGCTGAATAATTTTAGGAAAAAACGCAATAACAATTTAAAGACACAGAGAGCAGGGCCACAGTAACAAGTACGACATGTTCCCATTAGAAAGGAGAGAGTCTGCTATTCAGTTATAGGGTATGCAGTGAGTCCAAAGGCTGACAAATTTTAGGAAAAACTCCAGTAAGAATTTAAAAAACATAGAGCAGGGCCACAGTAGCAAGGTACGACATGTTCCCATTAGAAAGGAGAGGGTCTGCTATACAGTTATAGGGTATGCAGTGAGTCCAACGGCTGACCAATTTTAAGAAAAATCGCACTAACAATTTAAAGACACATAGAGCAGGGCCACAGTAACGAGGTACGACATGTTTCCATTAGAAAGGAAAGGGTCTGCTATACAGTTATAGGGTATGCAGTGAGTCCAACCGCTGACCAATTTTAGGAAAACCCCCACTAAGAATTTAAAGACACATAGAGCAGGGCCACAGTAACAAGGTACGACATGTTCCCATTAGAAAGGATAGGGTCTGCTATACATTTATAGGGTATGCAGTGAGTCCAACGGCTGTCCAATTTTAGGAAAAACTCCAATAAGAATTTAACCACTTCGCACCAGAGCCTGTTTTTGCCTTCGTGACCAGGCCAATTTTTTCAATTCTGACCACTGTCACTTTATGAAGCAATTACTCTGGAACGCTTCAACGGATCCCCCTGATTCTGAGATTGTTTTTTCGTGACATATTGTACTTCATGATAGTGGTAAAATTTCTTTGATATCACATGCGTTTATTTGTGAAAAAATCGGAAATTTGGCGAAAATTTTGAAAATTTTGCAATTTTCAAACTTTGAATTTTTAAGCCCTTAAATCAGAGAAATATGTCACACAAAATACTTAATAAATAACATTTCCCACATGTCTACTTTACATCAGCACAATTTTGGAACCAAAATTTTTTTTTGTTAGGGAGCTATAAGGGTTAAAAGTTGACCAGCGATTTCTCATTTTTCCAACAAAATTTACAAAAACATTTTTTTAGGGACCACATCATATTTGAAGTCACTTTGAGGGGTCTTTATGACAGAAAATACCCAAAAGTGACACCGTTCTAAAAACTGCACCCCTCAAGGTGCTCAAAACCACATTTAAGAACTTTATTAACCCTTCAGGTGCTTCACAGAAATTTTTGGAATGTGGAAGAAAAAAATTAACATTTAACTTTTTTCACAACAATGTTACTTTAGACCCAATTTTTTTTATTTTCACAGGGGTAACAGGAAAAAAATGGACCCCAAAATTTTTTGTGCAATTTCTCTTGAGCGTGCTGATACCCCATATGTGAGGGAAAACCACTGTTTGGGCGCACGGCAGGGCTCGGAAAGGAAGGAGCGCCATTAGACTTTTTGAATGTAAAATTTGTCTGAATAATTAGCAGACGCCATGTTGCGTTTGGAGAGCTCCTGATGTGCCTAAACAGTGGAAACCCCCCACAAGTGACACCATTTTGGAAACTAGACCCCTTAGGGAACTTATCTAGATGTGTGGTGAGCACCTTGAACCCCAAGGTGCTTCACAGAAGTTTATAATATTGAGCTGTAAAAATAAAATTTTCACATTTTTCCCACAAAACCGTTTTTCATCCCTTAATTTTGCATTATCATAAGGGTAATAGGATAAATTGCACCATGAAATTTGTTGTGCAATTTCTCCTGAACACGCTGATACCCCATATGCGGAGGCAAATTACTGTTTGGGCGCATGGCAGGGTTTGAAAGGAAAGGAGCGCCATTTGACTTTTTGAATGTAAAATTTGTTTGAATAATTAGCAGACGCCATGTCGCATTTGGGGAGCCCCTAATGTGACTAAACAGTGGAAACCCCCCACAAGTGCCACCATTTTGGAAACTAGACCCCTTAGGGAACTTATCTAGATGTGTGGTGAGCACCTCGCACCCCCAGCTGCTTCACAGAAGTTTATAATATTGAGCCGTAAAAATAAAATTTTCACATTTTTCCCACAAAAAATCTTTTTCATTCTCTAATTTTGTATTATCATAAGGGTAACAGGATAAATTGCACCATGAAGTTTGTTGTGCAATTTCTCCTGAACACGCCGATACCCCATATGTGAGGGAAAACCACTGTTTGGGCGCACGGCAGGGCTCGGAAGGGAAGGAGCGCCATTTGACTTTTTGAATGTAAAATTTATTTGAATAATTAGCGGACGCCATGTCACATTTGTGGAGCCCCTAATGTGTCTAAACAGCGGAAACCCCCCACAAGTGCCACCATTTTGGAAACTAGACCCCTTAGGGAACTTATCTAGATGTGTGGTGAGCACCTTGCACCCCCAGCTGCTTCACAGAAGTTTATAATATTGAGCCGTGAAAATAAAATTTTCACATTTTTCCCATAAAAAATGTTTTTCATCCCCTAATTTTGCATTATCATAAGGGTAACAGGAGAAATTGCACCATGAAATTTGTTGTACAATTTCTCCTGAGTACGCCGATACCCCATATGTGGGGGAAAACCACTGCTTTGGTGTACGGCAGGGTTCGGAAGAGAAAGGAGCGCTATGTTGGCTGGGATAGGCAGCAGACACCATGTCACATTTGAAGAGTCGCTGACATGCCAAAACAGCAGAAACCTCCACAAATGACCCCATTTTGTAAACTACACCTCTCAAGGAATTCATCTAGGGAAGTAGTGAGTATTTTTTAATTTTTAAATTTATACCATTGGGCAGTGAAAAAATCATAATTATATTTTTACCACAAAAAAATGTTTTACCCTCAGATTTTACATTTTCACACAGGACAATGGGTAAAAATGGTGCCGAAATGTGTCACACAATTTCTTCTAAAAGTGTCAATACCCCATATGTGGCTGTATCGTACCGCTTAGCCATACGGTGAGATCTGGGGGGGACGGAGTGCTATTTGACAATTGGAGAACAAATTATTGTAGAATAGGCATTTGGATTTGGGAGCACAAAATTTTCTGAATTTCTTTTGGGGGGCAAGGGTCATTTTGGTTTTCCAGAGCCTTTCTGCTACCAGTAACTTGGAAGTCCCTTATATTTTTAACAGATGACGGACCTGAGTGGGGACTAGCTTTTTTGAGGACTGAGTTGAAGCTTTTATTGGGAACATTTTACGTAACATTTATCCGGCGCTCTAGGCTGAGCACTTACATCGGGGTTTCCATCTAAATTTCCAAGTGATGTAATTCAGATGAAACCCCTGCAGGATCCATTCACTGTAATGAGGCAGCAGAGTTACTCTTGATACCGTCTGGCCTCTGTGTAGCGGTGTCCTTTTTTTCAGAAGTGCACAAAACTGTGGCCAACCGCACTTTTATGCACGCCTAAAACAAATGACACCGTGGGATCCCAGGCTAGACGGCGTCCACAGTGGCCTATATCTGTCTCATTACAGGGAATCTTCCGTCATGGGTTCCGGCTGAATCATGTATTTCAGAGATTTACACGGAAACTCTGGTGTAAGTGCTCAGCGCAGAGCACAGGATAAATGTGGGCAGAGCCTTACTGGGATCTTTGGGGACATAATAAACAAATCAGTAGCAGGTGAAGAATTGGTTTTATTTATTTTTTACGCCGTTCCTAGTGTGATATAACTGATTAGATTACTTTATTCTTCGGGTCGGTGTGATTACAGAGATACCAGATTGATATCGGGTTTTTATGACTGACAGCTGTCACACACTAAAAGACGCTTTTTTTGCAAAATCTAGTTTTTGCATCACCATATTTTGAGAGCTATAATTTTTCCATATTTCGGCCGACAGAGTCATGTGACGGCTTGTTTTTTGCGGGACGAGTTGACATTTTTATTGGTACCATTTTTGGGGACGTGACATTTTTTGATCGCTTTCTATTCCGTTTTTTGGGAGGTAAAATTAACAAAAACAAACAATTCAGGAATTGTTTTTTGAGTTTTTTTTTTATGCCGTTCTGCGTGTGGTAAAAGTGATAAGGCAGCGTTATTCTTCGGGTCAGTACGTTTACAGCGATACTACACTTACTGTATTTTTTTATGTTTTGGCGTTTTTACACAATAAAACTATTTTATAGAAAAAAATATTTTTTTTGCATTGCTTTATTCTGAGCGCTATAACTTTTTTATTTTTCGGCTGATGGAGCTGTATGGCGGCTTTTTTTTTGTGTAACAAGATGACGTTTTCAGTGGTACCATTTTTATTTCTATTTTGTTTTTTGATCGCATTTTTTTCCACTTTTTGTTTGGCAATATGATGAAAAAGCATATTTTTTTGCTCCGTTTTTTATTTATTTTTATTACGGTGTGCACAGAAGGAGTTAATTAGTGCGACAGTTTTATAGCTCGGGTTGTTTCGGACGCGGCGATACCAAATATGTGTACTTTTTTTGGTTTTGTAAAAATATACGGATTTATTGGTTTAATATTTTATTTATTTATTTTTATTTATTTTGTGATTTTTTTATTAATAGTTTAAAAACTTTTTTTTTACTTTTTTTCACATTTTTACTTAGTCCCTGTATGGGACATTAATTTTTATTTTTCTGATCACTGATCTCATGTAATGTAATAGACATATATTACATTACATGAGATCTTCACACAGTCAGTGTGTCCTGCCAGGCTTCAGCTGTAGCTGAGCCAGACAGGACACCATATATGGCAGAGCTGGAGGCGGTCATGTGACCTCCAGCTGCCATAGCAACCCCAGGTCCTGGAAGGACACGGAGGTCTTCGGAGAGGTAAGTTGACGACCCCCTCTCCTCCTGCTGTCTCCTATATGCCGTGATCACTATAGATCACAGCATATAGATGACAGCTAAGGGTTAACATCACTGGGACCTGATCTAATCAGGTCCCGATGATGTTCCCTGTCAGAGCTAACGCTCTGCACCGGAATCGCAGCGCTTGCAGGACCCTAGGGGTCCTGAGCGCTGCGAGACCACCCACCGTTTTTAAACGTCGGCGCTGCACAGAGCCCAGGCAGCGCGGACGTTTATCTACAGTGGGCGGTCGGGAACCGGTTAAAGACACATAGAGCAGGGCCACAGTAACAAGGTACGACATGTTCCCCTTAGAAAGGAGAGGGTCTGCTATACAATTATAAGGTATGCAGTGAGTCCAACGGCTGACCAATTTTAGGAAAAACCCCACTAAGAATTTAAAGACACATAGAGCAGGGCCACAGTAACAAGGTGCGACATGTTCCCATTAGAAAGGAGAGGGTCTGATATACAGTTATAGGGTATGAAGTGAGTCCAACGGCTGAACAATTTTAGGAAAAACCCCACTAAGAATTTAAAGACATACAGAGCAGATCCGCAGTAACAAGTATGACATCATCCCATTAGAAAGGAGAGAGTCTGCTATACAGTTATAAGGTATGCCGTGAGTCCAATTGCTGACCAATTTTAGGAAAAACCCACTAAGAATTTAGAGACACATAGAGCAGGGCCACAATAACAAGGTATGACATGTTCCCATTAGAAAGGAGAGGGTCTGCTATACAGTTATAGGGTATGCAGTGAGTCCACCGACTGACCAATTTTAGGAAAAACCCCACTAAGAATTTAAAGACACATAGAGGAGGGCCACAGTAACAAGGTACGACATGTTCCCATTAGAAAGGAAAGGGTCTGCTATTCAGTTATAGGGTATACAGTGAGTCCAAAGGCTGACAAATTTTAGGAAAAACCCCACTAAGAATTTAAAAAAACATTGAGCAGGGCCACAGTTACAAGGTACGACATGTTCCCATTAGAAAGGAGAGGGTCTGCTATACAGTTAAAGGGTATGCAGTGAGTCCAATGGCTGAACAATTTTAGAAAAAACCCCACTAAGAATTTAGAGACACATAGAGCAGGGCCACAGTAACAAGGTACGACATGTTCCCATTAGAAAGGATAGGGTCTGCTATACATTTATAGGGTATGCAGTGAGTCCAACGGCTGACCAATTTTTTGGAAAAACTCCACTAAGAATTTAAAGACACATAGAGCAGGGCCACAGTAACAAGGTACGACATGTTCCCCTTAGAAAGGAGAGGGTCTGCTATACAGTTATAAGGTATGCAGTGAGTCCAACGGCTGAAAAATTTTAGGAAAAACCCCACTAAGAATTTAAAGACATACAGAGCAGGTCCACAGTAACAAGTATGACATGTTCCCATTAGAAAGGAGAGAGTCTGCTATACAGTTATAGGGTATGCCGTGAGTCGAACGTCTGACCAATTTTAGGAATAACCCCACTAAGAATTTAGAGACACAAAGAGCAGGGCCACAGTAACAAGGTACAACATGTTCCCACTAGAAAGGAGAGGGTCTGCTATACAGTTATAGGGTATGCAGTGAGTCCAAAGGCTGACTAATTTTAGGAAAAACCCCACTAAGAATTTAAAGACACAGAGCAGGGCCACAATAACAAGGTACGACATGTTCCCATTAGAAAGGAGAGGGTCTGCTATACAGTTATAGGGTATGCAGTGAGTCCACCGGCTGACCAATTTTAGGAAAAACCCCACTAAGAATTTAAAGACACATGGAGGAGGGCCACAGTAACAAGGTACGACATGTTCCCATTAGAAAGGAAAGGGTCTGCTATTCAGTTATAGGGTATGCAGTGAGTCCAAAGGCTGACAACTTTTAGGAAAAACCCCACTAAGAATTTAAAAAAACATAGAGCAGGGCCACAGTTACAAGGTACGACATGTTCCCATTAGAAAGGAGAGGGTCTGCTATACAGTTATAGGGTATGCAGTGAGTCCAACGGCTGACCAATTTTAGGAAAAACCGCACTAACAATTTAAAGACAAGTAGAGCAGGGCCACAGTAACGACAAATTCCCATTAGAAAGGAGAGAGTCTGCTATACAGTTTTAGGGTATGCAGTGAGTCCAACGGCTGACCAATTTTAGGAAAAACCGCACTAACAATTTAAAGACACATAGAGCAGGGCCACAGTAACAAGGTAAGACATGTTCCCATTAGATAGGAAAGGGTCTGCTATACAGTTCTAGGGTATGCAGTGATTCCAACGGCTGACAAATTTTAGGAAAAACCCCACTAAGAATTTAGAGACACATAGAGCAGGGCCACAGTAACAAGGTACGACATGTTTCCATTAGAAAGGAGAGAGTATGCTATACAGTTATAGGGTATGCAGTGAGTCCAACGGCTGATCAATTTTAGGAAAATCCCCACTAAAAATTTAAAGACACATAGAGCAGGGCCACAGTAACAAGGTACGACATGTTCCCATTAGAAAGGAGAGGGTCTGCTATATATTTATAGGGTATGCAGTGAGTCCAACGGCTGACCAATTTTAGAAAAAAAAACCACTAAGAATTTAAAGACACATAGAGCAGGGCCACAGTAACAAGGTACGACATGTTCCCCATTAGAAAGGAGAGGGTCTGCTATACAGTTATAAGGTATGCAGTGAGTCCAACGGCTGAACAGTTTTAGGAAAAACCCCACTAAGAATTTTAAAGACATACAGAGCAGATCCACAGTAACAAGTATGACATCATCCCATTAGAAAGGAGGGAGTCTGCTATACAGTTATAGGGTATGCCGTGAGTCCAGTTGCTGACCAGTTTTAGGCAAAATCCCACTAAGAATTTAGAGACACATAGAGCAGGGCCACAGTAACAAGATCCAACATGTTCCCACTAGAAAGGAGAGGGTCTGCTATACAGTTATAGGGTATGCAGTGAGTCCAAAGGCTGACTAATTTTAGGAAAAACCCCACTAAAAATTTAAAGACACAGAGCAGGGCCACAATAACAAGGTACGACATGTTCCCATTAGAAAGGAGAGGGTCTGCTATACAGTTATAGGTTATGCAGTGAGTCCACCGGCTGACCAATTTTAGGAAAAACCCCACTAAGAATTTACAGACACATAGAGGAGGGCCACAACAACAAGGTACGACATGTTCCCATTAGAAAGGAAAGGGTCTGCTATACAGTTATAGGGTATGCCGTGAGTCGAACGTCTGACCAATTTTAGGAAAAACCCCACTAAGAATTTAGAGACACAAAGAGCAGGGCCACAGTAACAAGGTACAACATGTTCCCACTAGAAAGGAGAGGGTCTGCTATACAGTTATAGGGTATGCAGTGAGTCCAAAGGCTGACTAATTTTAGGAAAAACCCCACTAAGAATTTAAAGACACAGAGCAGGGCCACAATAACAAGGTACGACATGTTCCCATTAGAAAGGAGAGGGTCTGGTATACAGTTATAGGGTATGCAGTGAGTCCACCGGCTGACCAATTTTAGGAAAAACCCCACTAAGAATTTAAAGACACATGGAGGAGGGCCACAATAACAAGGTACGACATGTTCCCATTAGAAAGGAATGGGTCTGCTATTCAGTTATAGGGTATGCAGTGAGTCCAAAGGCTGACAACTTTTAGGAAAAACCCCACTAAGAATTTAAAAAAACATAGAGCAGGGCCACAGTTACAAGGTACGACATGTTCCCATTAGAAAGGAGAGGGTCTGCTATACAGTTATAGGGTATGCAGTGAGTCCAACGGCTGACCAATTTTAGGAAAAACCGCACTAACATTTTAAAGACAAGTAGAGCAGGGCCACAGTAATGTCAAATTTCCATTAGAAAGGATAGAGTCTGCTATACAGTTATAGGGTATGCAGTGAGTCCAACGGCTGACCTATTTTAGGAAAAACCGCACTAACAATTTAAAGACACATAGAGCAGGGCCACAGTAACAAGGTAAGACATGTTCCCATTAGATAGGAAAGAGTCTGCTATACAGTTATAGGGTATGCAGTGATTCCAATGGCTGACAAATTTTAGGAAAAACCCCACTAAGAATTTAGAGACACATAGAGCAGGGCCACAGTAACAAGGTACGACATGTTCCCATTAGAAAGGAGAGAGTATGCTATACAGTTATAGGGTATGCAGTGAGTCCAACGGCTGATCAATTTTAGGAAAATCTCCACTAAGAATTTAAAGACACATAGAGCAGGGCCACAGTAACAAGGTACGACATGTTCCCATTAGAAAGGAGAGGGTCTGCTATACATTTATAGGGTATGCAGTGAGTCCAACGGCTGACCAATTTTAGAAAAAAAAAACACTAAGAATTTAAAGACACATAGAGCAGGGCCACAGTAACAAGGTACGACATGTTCCCCTTAGAAAGGAGAGGGTCTGCTATACAGTTATAAGGTATGCAGTGAGTCCAACGGCTGAACAGTTTTAGGAAAAACCCCACTAAGAATTTAAAGACATACAGAGCAGATCCACAGTAACAAGTATGACATCATCCCATTAGAAAGGAGGGAGTCTGCTATACAGTTATAGGGTATGCCGTGAGTCCAGTTGCTGACCAATTTTAGGCAAAATCCCACTAAGAATTTAGAGACACATAGAGCAGGGCCACAGTAACAAGATCCAACATGTTCCCATTAGAAAGGAGAGGGTCTGCTATACAGTTATAGGGTATGCAGTGAGTCCAAAGGCTGACTAATTTTAGGAAAAACCCCACTAAAAATTTAAAGACACAGAGCAGGGCCACAATAACAAGGTACGACATGTTCCCATTAGAAAGGAGAGGGTCTGCTATACAGTTATAGGTTATGCAGTGAGTCCACCGGCTGACCAATTTTAGGAAAAACCCCACTAAGAATTTACAGACACATAGAGGAGATCCACAACAACAAGGTACGACATGTTCCCATTAGAAAGGAAAGGGTGTGCTATTCAGTTATAGGGTATGCAGTGAGTCCAAAGGCTGACAAATTTTAGGAAAAACCCCACTAAGAATTTAAAAAAACATAGAGCAGGGCCACAGTTACAAGGTGCGACATGTTCCCATTAGAAAGGAGAGGGTCTGCTATACAGTTATAGGGTATGCAGTGAGTCCAACGGCTGACCAATTTTAGGAAAAACCGCATTAACAATTTAAAGACACATAGAGCAGGGCCACAGTAACAAGTTAAGACATGTTCCCATTAGATAGGAAAGGGTCTGCTATACAGTTATAGGGTATGCAGTGATTCCAACGGCTGACCAATTTTAGGAAAATCCCCACTAAGAATTTAAAGACACATAGAGCAGGGCCACAGTAACAAGGTACGACATGTTCCCATTAGAAAGGAGAGGGTCTGCTATACATTTATAGGGTATGCAGTGAGTCCAACGGCTGACCAATTTTAGAAAAAAAAACCACTAAGAATTTAAAGACACATAGAGCAGGGCCACAGTAACAAGGTACGACATGTTCCCCATTAGAAAGGAGAGGGTCTGCTATACAGTTATAAGGTATGCAGTGAGTCCAACGGCTGAACAGTTTTAGGAAAAACCCCACTAAGAATTTTAAAGACATACAGAGCAGATCCACAGTAACAAGTATGACATCATCCCATTAGAAAGGAGGGAGTCTGCTATACAGTTATAGGGTATGCCGTGAGTCCAGTTGCTGACCAATTTTAGGCAAAATCCCACTAAGAATTTAGAGACACATAGAGCAGGGCCACAGTAACAAGATCCAACATGTTCCCACTAGAAAGGAGAGGGTCTGCTATACAGTTATAGGGTATGCAGTGAGTCCAAAGGCTGACTAATTTTAGGAAAAACCCCACTAAAAATTTAAAGACACAGAGCAGGGCCACAATAACAAGGTACGACATGTTCCCATTAGAAAGGAGAGGGTCTGCTATACAGTTATAGGTTATGCAGTGAGTCCACCGGCTGACCAATTTTAGGAAAAACCCCACTAAGAATTTACAGACACATAGAGGAGGGCCACAACAACAAGGTACGACATGTTCCCATTAGAAAGGAAAGGGTCTGCTATACAGTTATAGGGTATGCCGTGAGTCGAACATCTGACCAATTTTAGGAAAAACCCCACTAAGAATTTAGAGACACAAAGAGCAGGGCCACAGTAACAAGGTACAACATGTTCCCACTAGAAAGGAGAGGGTCTGCTATACAGTTATAGGGTATGCAGTGAGTCCAAAGGCTGACTAATTTTAGGAAAAACCCCACTAAGAATTTAAAGACACAGAGCAGGGCCACAATAACAAGGTACGACATGTTCCCATTAGAAAGGAGAGGGTCTGGTATACAGTTATAGGGTATGCAGTGAGTCCACCGGCTGACCAATTTTAGGAAAAACCCCACTAAGAATTTAAAGACACATGGAGGAGGGCCACAGTAACAAGGTACGACATGTTCCCATTAGAAAGGAATGGGTCTGCTATTCAGTTATAGGGTATGCAGTGAGTCCAAAGGCTGACAACTTTTAGGAAAAACCCCACTAAGAATTTAAAAAAACATAGAGCAGGGCCACAGTTACAAGGTACGACATGTTCCCATTAGAAAGGAGAGGGTCTGCTATACAGTTATAGGGTATGCAGTGAGTCCAACGGCTGACCAATTTTAGGAAAAACCGCACTAACATTTTAAAGACAAGTAGAGCAGGGCCACAGTAATGTCAAATTTCCATTAGAAAGGATAGAGTCTGCTATACAGTTATAGGGTATGCAGTGAGTCCAACGGCTGACCTATTTTAGGAAAAACCGCACTAACAATTTAAAGACACATAGAGCAGGGCCACAGTAACAAGGTAAGACATGTTCCCATTAGATAGGAAAGAGTCTGCTATACAGTTATAGGGTATGCAGTGATTCCAATGGCTGACAAATTTTAGGAAAAACCCCACTAAGAATTTAGAGACACATAGAGCAGGGCCACAGTAACAAGGTACGACATGTTCCCATTAGAAAGGAGAGAGTATGCTATACAGTTATAGGGTATGCAGTGAGTCCAACGGCTGATCAATTTTAGGAAAATCTCCACTAAGAATTTAAAGACACATAGAGCAGGGCCACAGTAACAAGGTACGACATGTTCCCATTAGAAAGGAGAGGGTCTGCTATACATTTATAGGGTATGCAGTGAGTCCAACGGCTGACCAATTTTAGAAAAAAAAACCACTAAGAATTTAAAGACACATAGAGCAGGGCCACAGTAACAAGGTACGACATGTTCCCCTTAGAAAGGAGAGGGTCTGCTATACAGTTATAAGGTATGCAGTGAGTCCAACGGCTGAACAGTTTTAGGAAAAACCCCACTAAGAATTTAAAGACATACAGAGCAGATCCACAGTAACAAGTATGACATCATCCCATTAGAAAGGAGGGAGTCTGCTATACAGTTATAGGGTATGCCGTGAGTCCAGTTGCTGACCAATTTTAGGCAAAATCCCACTAAGAATTTAGAGACACATAGAGCAGGGCCACAGTAACAAGATCCAACATGTTCCCATTAGAAAGGAGAGGGTCTGCTATACAGTTATAGGGTATGCAGTGAGTCCAAAGGCTGACTAATTTTAGGAAAAACCCCACTAAAAATTTAAAGACACAGAGCAGGGCCACAATAACAAGGTACGACATGTTCCCATTAGAAAGGAGAGGGTCTGCTATACAGTTATAGGTTATGCAGTGAGTCCACCGGCTGACCAATTTTAGGAAAAACCCCACTAAGAATTTACAGACACATAGAGGAGATCCACAACAACAAGGTACGACATGTTCCCATTAGAAAGGAAAGGGTGTGCTATTCAGTTATAGGGTATGCAGTGAGTCCAAAGGCTGACAAATTTTAGGAAAAACCCCACTAAGAATTTAAAAAAACATAGAGCAGGGCCACAGTTACAAGGTGCGACATGTTCCCATTAGAAAGGAGAGGGTCTGCTATACAGTTATAGGGTATGCAGTGAGTCCAACGGCTGACCAATTTTAGGAAAAACCGCATTAACAATTTAAAGACACATAGAGCAGGGCCACAGTAACAAGTTAAGACATGTTCCCATTAGATAGGAAAGGGTCTGCTATACAGTTATAGGGTATGCAGTGATTCCAACGGCTGACCAATTTTAGGAAAATCCCCACTAAGAATTTAAAGACACATAGAGCAGGGCCACAGTAACAAGGTACGACATGTTCCCATTAGAAAGGAGAGAGTATGCTATACAGTTATAGGGTATGCAGTGAGTCCAACGGCTGATCAATTTTAGGAAAATCCCCACTAAGAATTTAAAGACACATAGAGCAGGGCCACAGTAACAAGGTGCGACATGTTCCCATTAGAAAGGAGAGGGTCTGCTATACATTTGTAGGTTATGCAGTAAGTCCAACGGCTGACCAATTTTAGGAAAAACCCCACTAAGAATTTAAAGACACATAGAGCAGGGCCACAGTAACAAGGTACGACATGTTCCCCTTAGAAAGGAGAGGGTCTGCTATACAGTTATAAGGTATGCAGTGAGTCCAACGGCTGAAAAATTTTAGGAAAAACCCCACTAAGAATTTAAAGACATACAGAGCAGATCCACAGTAACAAGTATGACATGTTCCCATTAGAAAGGAGAGAGTCTGCTATACAGTTATAGGGTATGCCGTGAGTCGAACGGCTGACCAATTTTAGGAAAAACCCCACTAAGAATTTAGAGACACAAAGAGCAGTACCACAGTAACAAGGTACAACATGTTCCCACTAGAAAGGAGAGGGTCTGCTATACAGTTATAGGGTATGCAGTGAGTCCAAAGGTTGACTAATTTTAGGAAAAACCCCACTAAGAATTTAAAGACACAGAGCAGGGCCACAATAACAAGGTATGACATGTTCCCATTAGAAAGGAGAGGGTCTGCTATACAGTTATAGGGTATGCAGTGAGTCCACCGGCTGACGAATTTTAGGAAAAACCCCACTAAGAATTTAAAGACACATAGAGGAGGGCCACAGTAACAAGGTACGACATGTTCCCATTAGAAAGGAAAGGGTCTGCTATTCAGTTATAGGGTATGCAGTGAGTCCAAAGGCTGACAACTTTTAGGAAAAACCCCACTAAGAATTTAAAAAAACATAGAGCATTGCCACAGTTACAAGGTACGACATGTTCCCATTAGAAAGGAGAGGGTCTGCTATACATTTATAGGGTATGCAGTGAGTCCAAAGGCTGACTAATTTTAGGAAAAACCCCACTAAAAATTTAAAGACACAGAGCAGGGCCACAATAACAAGGTACGACATGTTCCCATTAGAAAGGAGAGGGTCTGCTATACAGTTATAGGTTATGCAGTGAGTCCACCGGCTGACCAATTTTAGGAAAAACCCCACTAAGAATTTACAGACACATAGAGGAGGGCCACAACAACAAGGTACGACATGTTCCCATTAGAAAGGAAAGGGTGTGCTATTCAGTTATAGGGTATGCAGTGAGTCCAAAGGCTGACAAATTTTAGGAAAAACCCCACTAAGAATTTAAAAAAACATAGAGCAGGGCCACAGTTACAAGGTGCGACATGTTCCCATTAGAAAGGAGAGGGTCTGCTATACAGTTATAGGGTATGCAGTGAGTCCAACGGCTGACCAAATTAAGGAAAAACCGCATTAACAATTTAAAGACACATAGAGCAGGGCCACAGTAACAAGTTAAGACATGTTCCCATTAGATAGGAAAGGGTCTGCTATACAGTTATAGGGTATGCAGTGATTCCAACGGCTGACCAATTTTAGGAAAAACCCCACTAAGAATTTAAAGACACATAGAGCAGGGCCACAGTAACAAGGTACGACATGTTCCCATTAGAAAGGAGAGAGTATGCTATACAGTTATAGGGTATGCAGTGAGTCCAACGGCTGATCAGTTTTAGGAAAATCCCCACTAAGAATTTAAAGACACATAGAGCAGGGCCACAGTAACAAGGTGCGACATGTTCCCATTAGAAAGGAGAGGGTCTGCTATACATTTGTAGGTTATGCAGTAAGTCCAACGGCTGACCAATTTTAGGAAAAACCCCACTAAGAATTTAAAGACACATAGAGCAGGGCCACAGTAACAAGGTACGACATGTTCCCCTTAGAAAGGAGAGGGTCTGCTATACAGTTATAAAGTATGCAGTGAGTCCAACGGCTGAAAAATTTTAGGAAAAACCCCACTAAGAATTTAAAGACATACAGAGCAGATCCACAGTAACAAGTATGACATGTTCCCATTAGAAAGGAGAGAGTCTGCTATACAGTTATAGGGTATGCCGTGAGTCGAACGGCTGACCAATTTTAGGAAAAACCCCACTAAGAATTTAGAGACACAAAGAGCAGGACCACAGTAACAAGGTACAACATGTTCCCACTAGAAAGGAGAGGGTCTGCTATACAGTTATAGGGTATGCAGTGAGTCCAAAGGTTGACTAATTTTAGGAAAAACCCCACTAAGAATTTAAAGACACAGAGCAGGGCCACAATAACAAGGTACGACATGTTCCCATTAGAAAGGAGAGGGTCTGCTGTACAGTTATAGGGTATGCGGTGAGTCCACCGGCTGACGAATTTTAGGAAAAACCCCACTAAGAATTTAAAGACACATAGAGGAGGGCCACAGTAACAAGGTACGACATGTTCCCATTAGAAAGGAAATGGTCTGCTATTCAGTTATAGGGTATGCAGTGAGTCCAAAGGCTGACAACTTTTAGGAAAAACCCCACTAAGAATTTAAAAAAACATAGAGCATTGCCACAGTTACAAGGTACGACATGTTCCCATTAGAAAGGAGAGGGTCTGCTATACATTTATAGGGTATGCAGTGAGTCCAACGGCTGACCAATTTTAGAAAAAAAAACCACTAAGAATTTAAAGACACATAGAGCAGGGCCACAGTAACAAGGTACGACATGTTCCCCTTAGAAAGGAGAGGGTCTGCTATACAGTTATAGGGTATGCAGTGAGTCCAACGGCTGACCAATTTTAGGAAAAACCGCACTAACATTTTAAAGACAAGTAGAGCAGGGCCACAGTAATGTCAAATTCCCATTAGAAAGGATAGAGTCTGCTATACAGTTATAGGGTATGCAGTGAGTCCAACGGCTGACCTATTTTAGGAAAAACCGCACTAACAATTTAAAGACACATAGAGCAGGGCCACAGTAACAAGGTAAGACATGTTCCCATTAGATAGGAAAGGGTCTGCTATACAGTTATAGGGTATGCAGTGATTCCAACAGCTGACAAATTTTAGGAAAAACCCCACTAAGAATTTAGAGACACATAGAGCAGGGCCACAGTAATAAGGTACGACATGTTCCCATTAGAAAGGAGAGAGTATGCTATACAGTTATAGGGTATGCAGTGAGTCCAACGGCTGATCAATTTTAGGAAAATCCCCACTAAGAATTTAAAGACACATAGAGCAGGGCCACAGTAACAAGGTACGACATGTTCCCATTAGAAAGGAGAGGGTCTGCTATACATTTATAGGGTATGCAGTGAGTCCAACGGCTGACCAATTTTAGAAAAAAAAAACACTAAGAATTTAAAGACACATAGAGCAGGGCCACAGTAACAAGGTACGACATGTTCCCCTTAGAAAGGAGAGGGTCTGCTATACAGTTATAAGGTATGCAGTGAGTCCAACGGCTGAACAGTTTTAGGAAAAACCCCACTAAGAATTTAAAGACATACAGAGCAGATCCACAGTAACAAGTATGACATCATCCCATTAGAAAGGAGGGAGTCTGCTATACAGTTATAGGGTATGCCGTGAGTCCAGTTGCTGACCAATTTTAGGCAAAATCCCACTAAGAATTTAGAGACACATAGAGCAGGGCCACAGTAACAAGATCCAACATGTTCCCACTAGAAAGGAGAGGGTCTGCTATACAGTTATAGGGTATGCAGTGAGTGCAAAGGCTGACTAATTTTAGGAAAAACCCCACTAAAAATTTAAAGACACAGAGCAGGGCCACAATAACAAGGTACGACATGTTCCCATTAGAAAGGAGAGGGTCTGCTATACAGTTATAGGTTATGCAGTGAGTCCACCGGCTGACCAATTTTAGGAAAAACCCCACTAAGAATTTACAGACACATAGAGGAGGACCACAACAACAAGGTACGACATGTTCCCATTAGAAAGGAAAGGGTCTGCTATTCAGTTATAGGGTATGCAGTGAGTCCAAAGGCTGACAAATTTTAGGAAAAACCCCACTAAGAATTTAAAAAAACATAGAGCAGGGCCACAGTTACAAGGTGCGACATGTTCTCATTAGAAAGGAGAGGGTCTGCTATACAGTTATAGGGTATGCAGTGAGTCCAACGGCTGACCAATTTTAGGAAAAACCGCACTAACAATTTAAAGAGACATAGAGCAGGGCCACAGTAACAAGTTAAGACATGTTCCCATTAGATAGGAAAGGGTCTGCTATACAGTTATAGGGTATGCAGTGATTCCAACGGCTGACAAATTTTAGGAAAAACCACACTAAGAATTTAAAGACACATAGAGCAGGGCCACAGTAACAAGGTACGACATGTTCCCATTAGAAAGGAGAGAGTATGCTATACAGTTATAGGGTATGCAGTGAGTCCAACGGCTGATCAATTTTAGGAAAATCCCCACTAAGAATTTAAAGACACATAGAGCAGGGCCACAGTAACAAGGTGCGACATGTTCCCATTAGAAAGGAGAGGGTCTGCTATACATTTGTAGGGTATGCAGTAAGTCCAACAGCTGACCAATTTTAGGAAAAACCCCACTAAGAATTTAAAGACACATAGAGCAGGGCCACAGTAACAAGGTACGACATGTTCCCCTTAGAAAGGAGAGGGTCTGCTATACAGTTATAAGGTATGCAGTGAGTCCAACGGCTGAAAAATTTTAGGAAAAACCCCACTAAGAATTTAAAGACATACAGAGCAGATCCACAGTAACAAGTATGACATGTTCCCATTAGAAAGGAGAGAGTCTGCTATACAGTTATAGGGTATGCCGTGAGTCGAACGGCTGACCAATTTTAGGAAAAACCCCATTAAGAATTTAGAGACAAAAAGAGCAGGGCCACAGTAACAAGGTACAACATGTTCCCACTAGAAAGGAGAGGGTCTGCTATACAGTTATAGGGTATGCAGTGAGTCCAAAGGTTGACTAATTTTAGGAAAAACCCCACTAAGAATTTAAAGACACAGAGCAGGGCCACAATAACAAGGTACGACATGTTCCCATTAGAAAGGAGAGGGTCTGCTATACAGTTATAGGGTATGCAGTGAGTCCACCGGCTGACCAATTTTAGGAAAAACCCCACTAAGAATTTAAAGACACATAAAGGAGGGCCACAGTAACAAGGTACGACATGTTCCCATTAGAAAGGAAAGGGTCTGCTATTCAGTTATAGGGTATGCAGTGAGTCCAAAGGCTGACAACTTTTAGGAAAAACCCCACTAAGAATTTAAAAAAACATAGAGCAGGGCCACAGTTACAATGTACGACATGTTCCCATTAGAAAGGAGAGGGTCTGCTATACAGTTATAGGGTATGCAGTGAGTCCAACGGCTGACCAATTTTAGGAAAAACCGCACTAACAATTTAAAGACCCATAGAGCAGGGCCACAATAACGACAAATTCCCATTAGAAAGGAGAGAGTCTGCTATACAGTTATAGGGTATGCACTGAGTCCAACGGCTGACCAAATTTAGGAAAAACCCCACTAACAATTTAAAGAGGCATAGAGCAGGGCCACAGTAATGACAAATTCCCATTAGAAAGGAGAGTGTCTCCCATAGTGTTGGCCTATGCAGTTGATGCAAGGGCTGCCAAAATTTGGAGGCACTTCAATGCCCCTTGGAAGAGACGTGGAGGAGGGCCTCATAAAAAATATTCCCATTAGAGAGGAGCGGGCCTCCTATACTTGTAATGCCCATGCACAAGTGTATAGGCTGACAAACATTTGCCCCTCAGGGGTTTACATGAACATACTGTATAAAACAAATTTTTTACGGGCATCATAAACACCCTTTAAAAAAATTATGTGGGTGTTGCATCACGGACCATGGTCACACTGGTCATATGGTGGTGGAGGATGAGGAGAAGGAGGAGGACAAGAGCAAATAGCCAAAATCAGGAAGCGTATACCCATGTGTGGGTGTGAAAAGGTGCATGGGAATATACCTCCCAAGAAAAGACACTGGATTTGAGTTTATGTTACGGCTGCTATCATTTGGTGGTGTTGAGAAGTCTGGCCAAATCCAGCCCTTCTTCATTTTTATAAGAGTCAGCCTGTCAGAATTTTCAGTTGACAGGCGGATGCGCTTATCAGTGCAGGCCAGTACCTCGAAGGAATAGAGAGCCAGTTCTTTCCACGTATCCAGCTTGGATACCCAATAATTATAAGGCACAGAGGAATCACGGAGGACGTTAGTACGGTCAGCAAGGTACTCCCTCAGCATCTTCCAAAACTTTGCACTTCTTGTGAGAGTACCCCGCGCCTCAGGGCCTGTGCGATGGGAGAGTCTGAGAAAATTCTCCCAGAACTTTGACAGTGTTCCCCTGCCTCTGCTGGATTGAAGTTGTGTCTCTCTCGCCTGTACTCCTTGGTTGTCCAACGAAGTGTGCCCTCTGCTGCCAGCGTTTTCAGATGGGAATTTTTTTAATAGTTCCGCAACAAGGGCCTTCTGGTATAGCCCCATTTTTGTAGACCTGTCCGCCTCTGGAATAAGAGATATCAAGTTCTCCTTGTAGCATGGGTCTAGAAGTGTCACCAATCAGTAATGACTGTCACCCAAAATTTTGAGAACGCAAGGGTCATGGGAAAGGCAGCGTAACATAAACTCAGCCATGCGTGCCAGACTACTAACAGGCAAGACTTCCGTGTCCTCAACAAGAGGATGACTGACCATGCTCTCCTCCCCCTCCTCTCTGTCAGCTGTGCAGGTAGTACCATCTATAGTGCATGAAACTAGCTCCTGTCCTTCCTCCTCCTCCTCTTCTTCATTGTCACCCAATCCACGTTGGAATGAGATGAGGCTTGGCTGTGTGTAATCACCCTATATGGTTCCTTGTTCCATTTCATCGTGCTCCGCCTGCAATGCATCCTCTTTGATTGTGAGCAGAGAGCGTTTCAGAATACAGAGAAGCGGGATGGGGTCTGACATCCATGTCCACTCCTGAGGTCTTATGTGTGGAGTCTGAACTAAATACCGACAGCCTTGTTGATGCTGGTACTCAACAACTGCCCTCCTCTGCTCACAAATCCTTCCCAACATCTGCAGTGTAGAGTTCCAATGTGTTGGGACATAACACACCAGTCTGTGAGCCGGAAGCTGCAAACACTGCTGAAACACGGCAAGGGCGGCGGAAGCTGTAGCTGACTTTCTAAAATGGGCACACAGGCGGAGTACTTTAACAAGCAGATCCGGCAGCTCCGGGTAGGTTTTGAGAAACTGCTGAACCACGAGGCTAAGCACATGGGCCAGGCATGGTACGTGTGTGAGCTCGCCTCGCCTCAGAGCTGCCACCAGGTTCCGGCCATTGTCACACACGACCATGCCTGGCTGTAGATTCAGCGGTGTGAGCCACAGATCTGCCTGCTCTTTCAGAACAGTCCAAAACTCTTCAGCATTGTGCGGTTTGTCACCTAAGCATATTAGCTTCAGCACAGCCTGTTGCCGCTTGGCCGAGGCAGTGCTGCAGTGCTTCCAGCTTGTGACAGATGTGGTCATTTTGGAGATGGAGGCTGAAGAGGAGGAGGAGGCTGAGGACGATGAGGTGCAGGAGCTGTAGACCGTGGGGGGAACCCTGATTGACCTAGGGCCCGCAATCCTTGGCGTCGGGAGGACGTGTTCCGTCCCAAGGTCCGACTGGGTCCCGGCTTCCACTATGTTAACCCAGTGTGCCATCAGCGAGATGAACCATTCGTGCCCACAAGCACTTGTCCACGTGTCCGTGGTTAGGTGGACTTTCCCGGTAACTGTGTTGTTGAGGGCACGGCTAATGTTTTGGGACACGTGCTTGTGCAATGCAAGGACGGCACACCGGGAGAAATAGTGGCGGCTGCGGACCGAGTCCCGAGGACGGCCGCCGCCATCAGGTTGCGGAATGCTTCCATCTCCACGAGCCTAAAAGGCAACATTTCGAGCGCAAGCAGTCGTGAATTGTGAAAATTTAATAGTGTGGCCTGTGGGGCGTTGGCTGCATATTTGCGCTTGCATTCCAAGGACTGGGGTATGGACAACTGAACGCTGCGATTGTGCAACGACAGGTGCAGGGCAGGAGGCATCTTCGCATGCACCATGGACAGGGAATTGGCTTGCATGCACAACAGTGGAAGAAGCAATGATGCCACCTGCAGACACTGTTCCTGGACCCTGGGGTTCGGCCAACAAAGTCGAGTGCTTTGCTGCCATGTGCCTGATCATGCTGGTGGTGGTCAGGCTGGTCGTTTTGCGAACCCTGCTGATGCTGGCCTGGCAGGTGGTGCAAATGGCCTTTTTGGGGTTGCCGGCAGAGTCTTTAACCCCTTTAAAGCCCAAGACGTACTAATACGCGTCTGTGCCCTTGGCTTTAAGAGCCTGACCCATATTAGTACGTCATGGCAATCACGCGCGCACACAGGCTGTACGGGCGCGATCGCCGCCGGGTGTCAGCTGATTGTCACAGCTGATACCCGGTACTGTGTGGAGGGAGTGGTCTCCCGGCACATTAAACCCCGCAATGCTGCGATCGAAGTCGATCGCAGCATTGCGGTGACTAAGGGAAGGTGATCGGTATACTCACCTCCTCTTCCTGCCTCCAGCGCTGTCTGCCATGGCTTCCCGGATGTTGCCATGACGACCCGATGTCGTCATGACAACATCCGGGTCACCAGACAGCAGGAAGATTTTTTGGTCATGCGCAGTACATGACCAAACTATCTTCTCACTGTGCAGCGCTGACAGCCTGCATGGCAAAGGGATGGTGCTCCATCCCTATGCTATGCAGGCGATCAGAATTAAAAAAAGTGAAAGTCCCATAGTGGGACAAAGTATACAAATAATAAAACTGTCAGAAAGTGAAAAATAAAATTGTAAAAGTATAAAAAAAAAATAAAAAAAAATAATCCACCAAAAATAAAAATATAATGTACCCATCAATAAATATTATTATGAAAAAAAAAAAAAAACAATAAAAGTACACATATTTGGTATCGCCACGTCCGTAACAACCTGACCTGTAAAATTGTCCCACTAGTTAACCCCTTCAGTGAACACGGTAAAAAATAAAAATAAAAAACTAAGCAAAAAACAATGCTTTATCATCATACCGGCAATCACAAAATGGAATAACACTCGATTAAAAATACGAGTATCAATAAAAATGGTACCGCTGAAAACGTCATCTCGTCCCGCAAAAAATAAGCCACCACACCTCTCCATCAGCTGAAAAATAAAAAAGTTATAGCTCTCAGAATAAAGCGATGCAAAAAATAATTTTTTCTATAAAATGGCTTTTATTGTGTACAAGCGCCAAAACATAGAATAACAATATAAATGTGGTACCGCTGTAAACGTACTGACCTGAAGAATAAAGCTACCTTATCAATTTTACCACATGCGGAGCAGAATAAAAAAATTAAAAAAAAATTCCTGAATTGTTGTTTTTTGTTTATTCTGCCTCCCAAAAACCAGAATAGAAAGCGATCAAAAAATGTCACATGCCTGAAAATGGCAACAATAAAAAAACTCATTCCGCAAAAAACAAGCCGTCACATGACTCTGTCAGTCAAAATATGGAAACATTATAGCTCTCAAAATATGGCGATGCAAAAACTAGATTTTACAAAATATGTGTCTTTTAGTGTGTGACAGCTGTCAATCATAAAAACCCGATATGATTCTGGTATCTGTAGTTGCACCGACCCGAAGAATAAAGTCGTCTAATCACTTATACCACAATAGGAACGGCATAAAAAATAAACGCTACGACTGGGGTTGGTGTTGGGGTTAGGGTTGTTTTTTTTTCAAAAGTAAAAAAGAAAAAAAGATGATGATATGGCAACTAGTGTTGAGCGCAAGTGCTCGCTACTTGAGTTTGCCTCGGGTGCTTGGGTATGCATTGAGTATCTCGGGTGCTCGAGTGACATGCTCGAGTCTCTGCCCCATATGCTTCGCGGCCAAAAAAAACTGGTGGGGATTGCCTGCCATGCACGAGCGATCCCCGCTTGTTTTTTTTGGGTGTCTGATAAAAGTGAAACATGCGGACGGGGACTCGAGCACCCGCAATACATGATGCATACCTGAATACCCGATGCAAACTCAAGTAGTGAGCACTTGCGCTCAAGACTAATGACAACTTATTCAATATGATGACCTAATGTTATCAAATTCTGTGTCGTACCTCTGGGCTCAAAATGTTCACTATACCCCTTGATAAAATCCTTGACGGGTGTAGTTACCAAAATGGGGACACTTGTGGGGGTTTTCCACTATTTAGGCACATCAGGGGCTCTCCAAACGCGACATGGCGTCCGCTCTCGATTCCAGACGATTTTGCGTTCAAAAAGTCACACAGTGCTCCTTCCCTTCTGAACTCTGCTGTGCGCCCAAACACTGTATTTTCCCCACATATGGGGTATTGGCGTACTCAGGAGAAATTGCACAAAAGTTTTTGGGGTCCATTTTTTCCTCTTACCCTTGTGAAAATAAAAAAAATGGGGCTAAAACATCATTTTTGTGGAAAAAGTTAGATTTTTTTATTTTCATGGCTCCATGTTATATACTTCTGTAAAGGACTTGGGGGTTCAAGGTGCTCAACACACATCTAGATAAGTTCCCTGAGGGGTCTAGTTTCAAAAATGGTGTCACTTGTGGGGGGTTTCCACTGTTTAGGCACATCAGGGGCACATCCGCTAATTATTCAAGTAAATTTTACATGCAAAAAGTCAAATGGCGCTCCTTCCCTTCTGAACCCTGCCGTGCGCCCAAACAGTGGTTTTCCCACACATATTGGGTGTCTGCTTACTCAGGAGAAATTGTACAACAAAGTGCATGGTGCAATTTCTCCTGTTACCCTTATGAAAATGCAAAAGTGGGGGCTGAAAACATTTTTGTGGGAAAAATGTGAAAATTTTATTTTTATGGCTCAATGTTATAAACTTCTGTGAAGCACCTGGGGGTTCAAGGTGCTCACCACACATCTAGATAAGTCCCTGAGGGGTCTAGTTTCCAAAATGGTGTCACTTGTGGGGGTTTTCCACTGTTTAGGCACATCAGGGGCTCCCCAAATGCAACATGGCATCCGCTAATTATTCAATCAAATTTTACAATCAAAAAGTCAAATGGCGCACCTTCCCTTCTGAACCCTGCCGTGCGCCCAAACAGTGGTTTTCCCCCACATATGGAGTATATGCTTACTCAGGAGAAATTGTGCAACAAACTTCATGGTGCAATTTCTTCTGTTACCCTTATGAAAATGCAAAAGTGGGGGTTGAAAAACATTTTTGTGGGAAAAATGTGAAAATTTTATTTTTACGGCTCAATTTTATAAACTTCTGTGAAGCACCTGGGGGTTCAAGGTGCTCACCACACATCTAGATAAGTTCCCTGAGGGGTCTAGTTTCCAAAATGATGTCACTTGTGGGGGGTTTCCACTGTTTAGGCACATCATGGGCTCCCCAAATGCAACATGGCGTCCGCTAACTATTCAAGCAAATTTTACATTCAAAAATCAAATGGCGATCCTTCCCTTCCGAACCCTGCCGTACGCCCAAACAGTGTTTTTTCACCACATATGGGGTATTGTCTTACTCAGGAGAGATTGCACAACAAACTGCATGGTGCAATGTCTCCTGTTACCCTTATGAAAATGCAAAAGTGGGGGCTGAAAAACATTTTTGTGGGAAAAATGTGAAAATTGTATTTTTACGGCTCAATGTTATAAACTTCTGTGAAGCACCTGGGGGTTCAAGGTGCTCACCACACATCTAGATAAGTTCCCTGAGGGGTCTAGTTTCCAAAATGGTGTCACTTGTGGGGGGTTTCTGTTGGAATAATACATATTAATCTGTATGTGTATTGCAACAACTACTGTGCTGTTTCATATGTTGTGCATATTGTGAGGTTGTTAACAAAGTTTAGTTAAAAAAAAAAAAAACTCCCACAGACAGGATGCCCCCTCCTTCTCTTCCTGTGTTGTTGTTATATATGTATTTGATTTCCTCATGCTGCAGTAACACCAGACTCCATGCTGTGGCTATGCTGGATATGAATAAACCTACATTCTGTGCTCTAAACTCTGGATGTCACGCGGATTAATCCTCTGCTAACAGGTTATGGGCCCAGATGTACCTGAGTCCCAGAGTCACAGATCCCCAGAACACAGAGGAAAGAAAAGAAAGAAAGACAGCAAACTGAGAAGAAGCAAAGATGGCCACCAGCAGCAGCTCCATGAAATTTACAGTGCCAAGTCTCACTAACCAGAATTATCAATCCTGGAAATTCAAAGTGAAAATGCTGCTGATAAGAGAAGGTACGTGGAAATACACACAGGAGCCTAAACCTGACCCAGTGCCACAGGAGTGGACAGAGATGGATCAGAAAGCACAAAGTACCATATCACTCAGTATAGATGATGACCAGATTGTGCATGTGTGTAAATGTAATACTGCAAAGGAAATGTGGAAGCAGTTGCAAAAGGTACATGAGAGGATAAATTTAAGCAATAAGCTCTATCTCATGAGAAAGCTGTACCAGTCTAAGCTACAGAAAGGCCAGGATATGCAGGATTACATAAGGAGTGTTCTGGAAATTGTAGAACACCTGAGAGGCATTGGGGAAGATCTAAAGGACTTTCATGTGGCCGCATTATTGCTTAGTGGCCTTCCAGAGAGCTATGATATGCTTGTAACCGCACTAGATGTGCGTCCAGATGATGAGCTTACACTGGAGTATGTCAGGGGGAAGCTCATAGATGAATATAAGCGAAAGGCATAAGGTTTAAACAGTAGGACATTCAACACAGAATCTGCTTTACAGACACAAAACCTAACTGACAACAGGAAGCACATAAAAGAAACACGTGAATGTTTTGTTTGCAAGAAATCAGGACATTTGAAAGCTGACTGCAGAGTCTGGAAAGCTAGAATGAATCAGCTGAAAAAGCAAAGCAGTCATCACAGGGTTAAAAGTGCTGTATCTGGAGAAAATGATTCTGTGAATACTGAAACTGCATTTACTGTCAGTGCAAATACATCAAAGCATGCATGGTGTATAGACTCTGGAGCAACTAGTCACATGACTAATAACAGAGACTTCTTTTCTAAGCTTGACCAAAGTAAATCAGAGAAAGTGATTATGGCTAATGGTCAGTACATGACTTCAGAAGGCATAGGAGATGGTTATATTGATTGGCAAATCTCACCAACACAAAGCAGGAAGATCCCAGTAAAGGATGTGCTGTATGTGCCTAGTCTTGAAAGTAATCTACTATCTGTGAAGAAACTCACAAAACAAGGAAATGAAGTTACATTTAAGCATGATAGCTGCATCATCTCAAAGGAAGGTCACACACTAGCAGAGGGAAACATCACAGATGAACTTTATCAGCTGAAATGCAAAGAGTGTGTGTATACAGCGCAACAAGAAGAGCATAAAAACTGTATTCATGTGTGGCATAGGCGTCTGGCACACAGAGACCCAGAAGCAATAAGAAAGTTAGTCCAAAAGCAACTAGCTGAGGATATTACAATTGATCTATGTAACCAGACAATGAAGTGTACTAGCTGCATCAAAGGGAAAATGTCTAGGAAAGCTTTTCCTAAGAGAATTAGTACAACAACAGCACAGCCACTAGATTTAATACACACAGATGTCTGTGGTCCAATGAGCACTCTGACTCCAGGGAAGAAGAGATATTTTCTCACATTTATTGATGATCATTCAAGATATACAGTTGTCCTCCTGCTTCACAGCAAGAAGGAAGTTCCAGAGAAACTTGAAATATACCTAGCTGAAGTATATAATAAATTTGGAAGAATGCCAAAGATTCTACGTGCAGGTAATGGGACTGAATATACAAGTAATGAAACACAGAGCATTTTAAAGAAAAATGGAATCCTATTTCAGACCACTGTACCGTACAACCCAGAGCAAAATGGTGTCGCGGAAAGAAGGAACCGAACACTATGTGAAAGTGGAAGAAGCATGTTATTTGATGCAAATCTGCCCACAGCATATTGGGGTGAAGCAATCATGACAGCTTGCTATCTTCAGAACAGACTACCAGGTAAAGCTACAGAGAAAACTCCATTTGAGCAATGGAATAGCAGAAAGCCAAAACTACATCACATAAGAATATTCGGAAGTAAAGCATTTGTACATGTTCCCAAGGAAAAGCAAACTAAGTGGGAATCTCACGATAAAGAAAGTATCCTGGCAGGCTACAGCGAAACCCAGAAAGGTTATAGGATTCTACACCCAGAAACAAACAAGATCACAATAAGTAGAGATGTAGTGATTGATGAGAACTTTGTATCACCCAAGTTTTGTGACATCACGCCAGTAGTCCAGCTGAGGTCACAATTACAAGACAGCAACAAGGAGGATGTAGAGGTCTGGCTGGATTCCTCAACTAATGAAGGAACAACAGAAAAATCAGGTGAATCTGAAATCAGGAGATCGTCAAGATCAAATAAAGGTATACCAGCTAAACGTCTATCCTACATTGTCAAGACACTACCTGAGTCAGAGCCGCAGTCATGGGATGAAATGCAAGCACTACCTGTCCATGAAAGAACAAAGTGAATCGATGCCGCTAATGAGGAAATCAAATCGCTTCATCAACTCCAAACTTGGAAACTCACCAAGCTACCACAGGGCAAAAAGGCAATCAAGTGCAAGTGGGTCTTCCAAACCAAATATGACTCTGAAGGTAAAGTCCACAGATTCAAAGCAAGGTTGGTCGCAAAAGGATATTCTCAAAAGTATGGCGAAGATTACGATGCTACATTTGCTCCAGTCGCTAAACAGACCACGTTCAGAGCTTTGTTAGCTGTAGCTGCTGTACAAAAGATGTATGTCAGACATTTGGATATAAAAACTGCCTTTTTAAATGGTGACATTGAGGAGGACTTATACATGACTCAACCTGAAGGTTATGTAAAAAGAGGTGAAGAGAATCTTGTTTGCAAACTACAAAAATCTCTCTATGGTCTTAAGCAATCAGCAAGAGCATGGAACACCAAGATGAATAAAGTCTTGTTGGAAGAAGGATTTAAAAGAGGTCAAGCAGATCCGTGCTTATACACAAAATATACAGATGGAAAGTGGATGTATATTCTCTTATATGTGGACGACGTGATTGTTGTTCATCAAGACGACGCAGAAATTGGAAAAAATGACTGAAATTCTGAATCAGCACTTTGAAACAAAAGACCTTGGAAGTGTGACATATTATCTAGGAATCCAAATCCAGAGAGAGGAAGATGGAAGTTTTCTTCTAAACCAAAGTGCAAAAATGTATTTAATTCTGAATCAGTTTAAAATGTCAGAGGCCAAAGGTATATCAACCCCAATGGAACCATCCTACCTGAAGCTGGAAGGAGAAGATGACCTGTTGCCTAACAATTAGTGTTGAGCCACCCCCGTAGTGTTCGAGTTCGGTTCGGTTCGTCGAACACCCGTGTGTTTGCCGAACTGTTCGTCGAACTGTTCGTCGAACACCTTCGAACACCGTTAAAACCAATGGCAGGCAAACAAAAACACATAGAAACACATAGAAAACACCTTCAAAGGTGTCCAAAAGCTGACAAACTGCTCAGAAGACACAACTAACACATGGAAAAGTGACAAGTGCATATAGTCATGCGAAAAGAAAAGAGGTGGAGGAGTAAAAGGAGGGGGAGACACAGATATAGGCATGTCATGCCCTTCTAAAATCCAAAAAGTGAGAAGCCGACACGTTCAGTCCGCTCCTGCCCATGCCACCTCCGTGTCGCCGGGTTTGTGCCAGAGCCGCGGTGAACCCTGACGGCCAGCCCCCCTCTCCCAATACTGGTGCCTGTCCGCTGGTGGGTCGAGAGAGCCCCCCTGTAGTGGAGGCAGCTCTAAGCTTTTTAATTTAAATTGTCTCTCTAATTTGAATAAATACACTTTAAATCCATTTACAAGGATCTATTGGAGGGCAAGTCTCATGCCAGCAGCCGCGTAATTCCAGCTCCAGTAGCGTCCACTAAAGCTGCTGCAGTTAAAAAGCTTTTATAAGGATCGAGCTCGGCTGTCCACCGCAAGGCATCCTACTGCCAGTCCGAGCCCCTATGCCTTGGGGTGCCTCCTGATGCTCTTCACTGAGTATCCCGTGGTCCCGAAGCATTTCCTTTGAAAAAATGAAGTGTCCAAACTACAGGTGGTGTAGCTTGCTTAACAGCCGGGATAATCCGCTGACTAGCAGACCCTGCTACTAGGCACAAAGTATTTCCTGGGCTAGATGCAGTTAAAAATTTGTAATTAGATACTCTCGTTGGATGCTGAGACAGCATTCCATAGAGTCTCCTGGCACGCCATATATGATTCTCTTAAAAAGCTTGGGGTAGGGGTCTAGGGGACCCTTTTATAGCCAAAATCACGGCCCTGTATCGCAATACGTCACCTAGGCTGAAGATAAATGGAACTGTAGCACCCTGAGGGCTCGGTTGCTACAGAGGTATTGCACCTCACCCAGAGGTGTGATATCTCACTCTCAGGTAAGGATGTAGTGTGGATCAGGACCCGACACCTGCATGCATTACACCACATTGCCGTGGGGCAGGGCGACCAATATGCCCCTGAGATGGGCACGACAGTCCCTGTCCCTGGCTGGAGTGGGGGGAGGGAACACTGAAGAAGGGGAACCCTGTAGTGCAGGAGCAGGGAGGAAGCAGTTCCTGGGTGCATTGAGAAGGGAGTATAAAAGGTGGGCACCATCTTAGTTCAGTGCAGAGAAGTCTGAGCAGAAGTGGCAGGGAGCAGGGGCTCTGCATGAGCTCTGCTCCGGAGGCGGGCCTAGTAACAGAGGCCCAGGCCTGGAAGAGGGAGAAGGAAGGAAGAGGAGCGGAGAAGGCTCCAGGAATGAGGAACGAAGGGATCTCAGGGGTGCGGACGGGCGAGTCGCCACCGCACGCCCGAATCCACCTGCGTGGAGGGGTCAGGCCAAAGGGGGAGACCGGTCCCCGAAACTAGTGGAGGCAGGAAACGACCCTCAGCTAGAAACAGGAGGCTGTGACATTTTATGTGGCGCAGCCCCTCGCTACACCCGCTAGGAAGGCACCACATAGGGTCAGGGAAACTGGCGCCAAGTTTACCAAGAGGAGGCCCGAGGCAGCCGGACAGAAGGGTTGGTAAGAAAGGCCAGACAAAGGACACACAAAGGGGGTCCTGTGAAGCACTCCAAAGTTATCTGGGAGTTGTCTGAGCCCCTCACCTGGTGAGCACAGTACGACGTGGGCAGCCGTTACCTGCAGACGTGGTCTGGATAATAAGAACTGTGAGTAAAGGCCCTGGACTGCATCACTGACTCCGTGTCATTACTGCTGCTGCCCTGCACCATCACCCCCATCCTCCGAATACACTGCCCTGAGGCTATACTCCTCCTGTGGGGAGTTATGCTACGCTCTGCTGCACCCACAACACCAGCCTCAGCGGTCTGCCCTGGAGCGGCGGTTCACTCTGACCGCAATCCACGGGTGGCGTAGTCGGACATTTAAACATCAAAACCACATAAATAGTTCCGCCACTGGTTTGACCGCCCTGAGCCACGGAACCGGGTTGCCGCCACGGAGACTACAACCACCAGCATCCACCAAAAAGGGTCCGGCTCCGGGTGTCCCAAGGCCCAGGGGGCGCGTCAGAACATTTTCATCACCTTTCACAATCACCAATGGGACAAGGCAGGGATGTTCTCTGTCCCCTCTCTTATACATCCTAGTGACAGAGCACCTGCTCTCATCAATTCGCCATAACCCCAATATTAGGTGGATTGAGGTGGGAGGCACCGAGTACAAGTGCTCTCTATTTGCTGATGATGTCCTAGTATATATCACTCAATCACATATATCCATCCATGCTGTTATGGCTGAAATAGATCACTTTGTTACATGGTCAAATTTTAAAATCAATGCAGCGAAGTCTGAGGCCCTCGATGTCTCCCTCCCCAAATCCATATAGGATTCCATCCAGTCCAACTTTCCCTTTGCCTGGCCCTCACAGGGTATCAAATACTTAGGAATTCCTATTCATAGAGACCTCTCCCATCTATGTTATCTTAATTTTGGGCCCTTTATTGAACAACTCCATACAGACCACGGTTGGCAAGTTAGAACTGTAAGATTCACTACGTGAACTACTGGTGTTTTGTGGAAAAGCACATGTACACTGTGTTCCAAATTATTATGCAAAAAGTGTTTAGGAGTGATAAGGGAAGAATTTGTTTGTTTGTCAGTTAAACTCATTGATGGTGATGTGTGTCAGGGCTCTTTATATCACTGTAAGCAATTGCAGACACCTGTGCTAATTAGTTTGGCAGGTGTGTCCAATGAAAGGCAAGACTACTTAAGAAGGCTGTCTCACATTATTAAGCAGTCTACATTTTCTGCCAAAATGGGAAAGAAAAAGGATGTGTCGGCTGCTGAGAAGCAACAAATTGTGGAGTGTTTAGGTCAAGGCATGACTACAATCAACATTGTGCGATGATCAGGATGAAGTGTCTTGGCAATCAAGAAGTATGTAGCTGATTCACAGTACACACGTGTGCGTGCTGATAAGGGCAAATTGAGGACTCTTTCCTACAGGCAATTACGTCAGGTTGAAAGAGCAGCGGCAAAAAAGCCTTATCATAGCAGCAGACAAGTTTTTGAAGCTGCTTGTGCCTCCAACGTCCCCCGAACAACAAGATGCAGGGTCCTTCAGAGGTTTGCAGCTGTGCATACGCCATCCTGTCGACCTCCTCTATCCACTTCACACAAGCAGAAACGGCTCCAGTGGGCCAAACATTACATGAAGACTGATTTCAAAACTGTTTTGTTCACGGATGAGTGCCATGCAGCGCTCGATGGTCCAGATGGATGGAGTGGAGGATGGCTGGTTGATGGACACCCCACGCAATCACGGCTACAGCGCCAACAAGGAGGAGGTGGAGTAATGTTTTGGGCTGGAATCATGGGGAGAGAGATTGTCGGCCCCTTTAGGATCCCTGAAGGCGCTAAAGATGAACTCCATAATGTATGTGGATTTTCTCAAACAGCACTTCCTGCCATGGTTCAAGAAGAAGAACCGTGTATTTCACAGCAAGATCATTTTTCTGCATGATAATGCACCATCTCATGCTGCACATAAAACATCTGCATCTCTGGCTGATATGGGCATAAAAGGGGACAAACTTATGGTGTGACCCCCATGCGCCCCTGACCTCTACCCCATTCAGAACCTTTGGAGCATCATTAAAAGGAGTGTCTATGATGGCGGGAGGCAGTTCACATCTAAGCAACAGCTCTGGGAGGGTATTCTGTCCTCATGCAAAACAATTGAAGCAGAAACCATCCAAAACCTGACAAATTCAATGGACGAGAGAGTTCAGAAGCTCCTTTCGAACAAGGGGTCCTATGTGAAAATGTAACATCACCTAGAATAAAGTTTTGAGTTGAAAACTGTTTGATTTCAGTTTCTAACAACCTGCTAATGCTTATAATTTCAAAAATGACCATTTTTTTGGACTTTATTAAAATGAAAAGGTTGATCGAAAAGTTTGGGGGATCTAAGAGTGTGGCAACCCAGTAGTCATGATTACTTCGAATTCTGACAATATGAGGGTCATGCTGCAGGTAGTGCAGCAAGAAGGCACTTATGTGTCTTGCGCATCTCGGAGCCCCAAAATTATTTTCCGGGCTAGATGCAGCTAAAAATTATTATTAATTTTAAATCTGGTGAAGCTTTAGTATAGATGGCCTAATAGGATCAGTGCTGCACACTGCTACAAAGCCCAAATTATTTTCCAGTCAAGATACAGATAAACATGATTAGTAATTTTAAATCTGGTGGAGCTTATTATAGATGGCCTAATAGAATCAGTGCTGCACACTGCTACAAAGCCCAAATTATTTTCCAGCCAAGATACAGATAAACATGATTAGTAATTTGAAAGCTTAAAACGGTTGGTAGGGTGATTTTAACCAATCATCAAGCTTTTACTCTCCCCAGGATGACACAGGGGTAGAAAAGTCGTTTCGGATCCATGATTTGTTCATCTTTATGAACGTGAGTCTGTCTACATTATCAGTGGAGAGCCGCGTGCGCTTATCTGTCAGCACACCACCAGCAGCGCTGAACACACGTTCAGACAGAACGCTGGCTGCGGGGCATGACAAGATCTCCAAGGCGTAAGTGGCTAGCTCCGGCCATTTATCCAGATTGGAAGCCCAAAAAGAGCAAGGGTCCAGTGACACAGTCGTGGCTTCAATGTTTACTTGGAGATACTCCTGTACCATCGTCTCTAGGCGTTGACTATGTGTCAGACTTCTTGTCTCCTGTGGCCTTGCAAAGGATGGGCTAAAAAAGTGGTGAAATGATTCCGCAAAATTGATGTTACCAGCAGATACTGTGGTTCTGTTACGGTTTGAGTGCTGAACACTTGACGGTCCCACGGTTGGCAAGTTGGAACTGTGAGATTCACTACGTGCACCACTGGTATTTTGTGGAAAAGCACATGTAAGATTCTGCAACAGTCTCTGCTGATACTCCTGCATGCGTGCATCCCTTTCTATGGCAGGAATAATTTCTGCAAATTTACTTTTGTACCGGGGATCTAACAGTGTGGCAACCCAGTAGTCAGGATTATTTCTAATTCTCACAATTCGAGGGTCATGTTGCAGGTAGTGCAGCAAGAAGGCACTCATGTGTGTTGCGCATCCAGGAGCACCAAGTCCCTGTTGTGTTGGTGGTGAGGTAACAATCATGCTTCCTTCCTCTGTCCTCTCCCCCCAACCTCGCACAACAGAAATGTGATCAAGGTCTCCCTCATCTGATGAGTCTTCCATCAGTTCGTCCTCCACTTCTTCCTGGGCTCCTGCACCTTCCTCACTAGTTTGGCTGCTACCATGCGCCCTGGTAAAACCATCTCCCCCACCCTCACATGCCTGCCGCCTTGGTGCTGCCGACCGTCTGGACCTTGCAGATGTTAGCCCTTCCGCATACAACTCCTCCTCCTCTACTTCCTCCACCTCCTCTTGTGCCACCACCTGACTCCGAATTCTGTTTAACATGTGCTCCAGCATGTAAATCACCGGAATAGTCATGCTGATAATGGCATCGTCAGCACTAAACATCTTCGTCGCCATTTCAAAACTGTGCAGAAGGGTGCATAGGTCCCTGATCTGAGACCACTCCTCCAGCGTGATTTGCCCCACCTCTGGATCTCGTTGGCCCAGGCTATACATCAGAACGTATTGCACCAGGGCTTGTCGGTGCTGCCACAGTCGCTGCAACATGTGCAGAGTTGAATTCCACCGGGTAGGCACATCGCATTTTAGCCGGTGAAGTGGCAGGCCCAACGACTTCTGTAGAGATGTAAGTCGCTGAGCTGCGGGATGCGAACGGCGAAAGTAAGCACACAGCGACCGTTCCCTCTGCAGAAGGCCATCTAGTCTGGGATAGTGGGCTAAAAATTGCTGGACAACCAGGTTCAACACGTGAGCCATACAAGGCACGTGTATGACATTGTCCCGGCGAAGGGCCGCACCCAGGTTTGCAGCATTGTCGCACATGGCCTTCCCTGGTTTCAGGTCCAGTGGAGACAACCATTCATGAAATTGGTTCTCCAGAGCTGACCACAACTCCTCAGCTGTGTGACTCACATTTCCCAGACATTTCAATGTAAAAACCGCCTGATGACGTTGAGCCCTACTGCCAGCATAGTAAGGAGGTGTGCAGGATCCCTTCTGCGCAGTTAGAAAGCTTGTGGCATGACCAGACAGGCTTTGGGTGCAGGTGGAAGACCGAGAGGAGGTTGAGGAGGCAGAAGCAGTGGAGGAACTTTGACATAAAGAGGATTGATGCACAACTCGTGGGGACGGCAAGACTTGGACAGCAGCCCCTTGTCCTGCTGTCACCATAGTTACCCAGTGCCCAGTCAGCGACATGTAACGCCCCTGTCCATGCCTACTCGTCCAAGTGTCTGTGGTGAAATGCACCCTGTCACACACAGAGTTTCTCAAAGAAGCGGTGATGTTGTGTGCGACATGCTGGTGGAGCGCAGGCACACCTTTCTTTGAGAAGTAGTGCCGACTGGGCATCTGGTACTGGGGCACTGCGACGGACATAAGGTCTCGAAAATCCTCTGTGTCCACCAGGCGGAAAGGCAGCATTTCTGTAGCCAAGAACTTGCAGATGGTGAAATTCAACCTCTTAGCTTTCTCATGGCTAGGAGCAAATGGTCTTTTACTTGTCCACATCTGAGGGACCGAGGGCTGGCTATTGTGCTTAGACGGGGTTGATAAGGGTGTCCCCGGCAAACTGCCGGTCTGTGAGGAAGATGCAGGCGGACATGTTAGGTTGCCTTGATCCAAAGGTGGTGCTATCGATGTCGGACAGCGCTCAACACCAGCTGGTGTTACCACCTCCAAAGAAAATGATGACCTGCCAATCACGCTGGCTGTTACGGGTAAAGAGGTGGCAGGTCTGCGCCCAAAAACAGGTGTGACTGCTGTCCCCCCAGTCACAGAGGATGAAGAGTCCGCGGATGCACAAGATATGGCAGACTGTGGTTGGCCCGGCCGGCTAGGCCGCATTGTAGCACACTGAGCTTCCCACTGCAACTTATGCTTCATGTCCATGTGCCGGTTCATGCATGAAGTACTCAAACTATGTATTTTTTGGCCTCTACTTAGCTTTTGCTGACAAATGTTACAGATAACACGAGTTGGGTCATCTTTATCGATCTGAAAAAATGCCCAGGCTATGCAAGGTGTTATGCACACGCCCGGGCTGAGCGGCGTGTGCGTGTGATTGTAGTGATTCCACTGGACCATGCCGGAGAGTGAATGCCTGGAGGGGCTTAACTAGGTATTCACCCGATCCGACCAGGGTCGCACGACGGCATACGACGCCAGTGCACCAAGGAGGAACCGAGCAGAGGGACCAGGTGCTACTCCAGGACAGACCCCGGACACGGCTGTTGACCCACACAGGGGAATACAGGAATAGACTGGTAGGCTGGCACACAGACTGGTGGGTATAGGCAGGCACGACTGGTATGCAGGCAGGCGGGTATGCAGGCAGGGGGGTACAGGCAAGCACAGCTAGAGTGCAGACAGGGAGGCACTAGCAGGTAGGAACACAGGCGGGATAGGACCCAGTACACACTGGGACTCAGGAACAATACAGGCAGAGGGGTACAGGCAAGCACAGCTAGAGTGCAGACAGGGAGGCACTAGCAGGTAGGGACACTGGCGGGATAGGACCCAGTACACACTGGGACTCAGGAACAGAACCACAGATGTGGCGGACAAACACAGCAGAGTGAAGCCGCCCAGAGAGGTGAGCGAGAACAGGGCAGGACAAGGCCACCTGGAGCGGTGAGCAAGAGTAGAGCAGGACAAGGCCGCCAGGAGCGGTGAACAAAGGATCAGAGCTGAGCGAGACTGCTGGAGCAGTGAGCAAGAGTAAAGCAGGACGAGGCCGCCTGGAGCGGTGAGCAAGAGTGGAGCGAGACTGCCAGAGCAGCGAGCAAAAGGGTCAGAGCGGAGCAAGGCTGCCGGAGCAGCGAGCAAAGGAGTCAGAGCAGGCTAGAACCGCCGGAGCGGTAAGCAAAGGAGTCAGAGCAGACTAGAACCGCCGGAGCGGTGAGCAAAGGAGTCAGAGCAGGCTAGAACCGCCGGAGCGGTGAGCAAAGGAGTCAGAGCAGGCTAGAACCGCCGGAGCGGTGAGCAAAGGAGTCAGAGCAGGCAAGGCTGAGTAGGGGGGACAGGGCTCTGTTCACACGGAACAGACAGGAAGGGAAAGGCAGAGCCAGACACCCACAGGGTACTTGCAGTGAAGTAGCGAGTGGACCACAAACTCACAAACGGGAGTACAGAGACAACAGGCAGGAGTTAGGTACGAGTTCAGACTCTGCAGAAAAAGGAAAGGAACGGACATAGAGAAAAGACAGATGAAAGATAGGAGAGAGTACAGACTGGAACTGAGTGTACGGAGGAGACCGACACAGGAGCGGGTCTGGGAATACGGCCCCCAGAGAGGCGGGACGAACAGGCAAGGAGCGTGTTCAGACAGGACAGACAAGATACAGGAGCAGGTCTGGGTAATCGGCCCCCAGAGAGGCAGGACGAACAGGCAAGGAGCGTGTTCAGACAGGACAGACAAGATACAGGAACGAATCTAGGTAATCGGCCCCTAGAAGGCGGGAGGAACAGGCTAGGAGCGTGTTCAGACAGGCCTGGAAATACAGCCTCCAGGAAAGGCAGCAGGCAAGAGTACACAGACAGGACTCAGTTCAGACACGGGAACTGATACCGCAAGGCAGGAGACAAAGACAGGACTCAGCTCAGACACGGGAACTGATACCGCAAGGCAGGAGACATAGACAGGACTCAGTTCAGACACGGGAACTGATACCGCAAGGCAGGAGACATAGACAGGACTCAGTTCAGACACGGGAACTGATACCGCAAGACAGGAGACAAAGAACAGGACCTGGCACCTTCAGAGTGAAGGCACACACTGAATGAAACACTATGCTCAGGCAGGGATAGATGGGAGCAGCTGAGCTATATACCAGGTGACAGACAGCAATAGGCTGAGGACGCACAAGGGGTGTGACCCACAGCAGGTACAAAAAGCAGGAAGTGATCGGGCGCCGCCCTTAAGCAGCAGAAACAGACACAAACAGACAGCATGGAGGGAAGCCAGAGAGACATTCTGGACTGGAGATCAAGTGCGCGCTCTTGCACAGTGGGAGATGGACCACCATGCAAGGACGCCGCCAGGTATGTTACAGTACCCCCCCCCCTTACGCCCTCTCTTCTTCAGGCCTGCCAGAATCTTTCGCAGGGAATTCGAGGACCAGTCGTTCACTTCAAGGAGATCACTTCCACTGTCCACAGGAAAAACTGATCTCATCTGGTTAGCTAGGATGCTACCTTCTATCCAGCCATCCTCAGCAACAGACGAAACGGGTGGAGTACCAGGAACAGCACACAAGGAAGTCTCTCTCCACATATTTTCAGGTGGCACCCCAGAGGGTACAGGAGACAACTGGAAGTCCTTCACCGGGTTGGAGGGGGACAGAGACTTGGGGGTAATCTCTGCTTCGAGGTACATCTTGTCAAGCTCACAGGAAGAAATAGACGGGTTATCAGGTACATAATGAGGAAAAGTCACTGTCTCTTTGTTATCTGGTGGTACCCTGGAGGATTCAGGAAACAACTGGAGGTCCTCCGCCGGGTCAGAAGAGTGCAGAGGCTCAGAGAAAACATCTGCTTCAGAGTACACTAGGTCGGACTCACTGGACGAAGCAGGCGAGGTATCGGGTACCGAGTATAGGAAAGTCTCTGTCCATTCACCACCAGGTGGCACCCCGAAGGGTTCTGGAGACAACTGGCAGTCCTCCGCCTGGTCAGAAGGGTGTAGAGACTCACGGGTAACCTCTGCTTCAGAGTACACTAGGTCGGACTCACTGGACGAAGCAAGCGAGGTATCAGATCTAGGATATAGGAAAGTCTCTGTCCATTCACCACCAGGTGGCACCCAGAAGGGTTCTGGAGACAACTGGAGGTCCTCCGCCTGGTTGGAGGGGTGTAGAGACTTGGGAGTAACCACTGCTTCGGAGTACACTAGGTTGGACTCAGTGGACGAAGCGAGTGAGGTATCAGGTACAGAGTATAGGAGAGTCTCTGTCCTTTCGCTACCAGGTAGCACCCCGAAGGGTTCTGGAGACAACTGGAGGTCCTCCGCCTGGTCGGAGGGGTGTAGAGACTCGGGAGTAACCTCTGCTTCGGAGTACACTAGGTTGGACTCACTGGACGAAGCGAGCGAGGTATCAGGTACAGAGTATAGGAGAGTCTCTGTCCTTTCGCTACCAGGTAGCACCCCGAAGGGTTCAGGAGACAACTGGAGGTCCTCCGCCTGGTCGGAGGGGTGTAGAGACTCGGGGGTAACTACCACTTTGGGGTACCCATTGTCAGGCTCACAGGACGAAGCGGACAAAGTATCGAGTACCGGGTGTAGAGAAGTCTCTCTCCATTTGTCATCGAGTGGTATCCCGGAGGATTCAGGAGGCAACAGGGGGTCCTCCACCAGGTAGTAGAGGTGCACAGACTCTGAGGTAACCACAGCTTTGGAGCATCCTTGGACATGCACACCGGTTAAAGTGGGTGAAGCATCTGATGCCGGGTGCAGGAAGTTCTCCTGTGTGGAGTCTGGATGGGCAGAAGTCTCTTCGGGCAAGAGAACTGGTGCACTACCCACGCACATTACCCGTTGGGGCTTCTCCGGTATACAGGGAGATGAAGCTTCAGTAGGGACTTCAAGGTTGGGGTCAGGAGGTCTCAGGGAGGACAGACCCTGGCGTGACGGCTTGCCTCTACGTCTAGCACGTCTGGACTGCCTCTTGAGGTTGGGAGAAGTATTCCGGAAAGTATAGTCACCCTGTGAGGATTCTGGGTGGGCAGTAGTCTCATTGGGCTGGAGGACTATTGCGCTACCCACACACATTACCCGTCGGGGCTGCTCCGGGATATTGGGAAGTGAAGCTTCAGCAGGGGCTTCAGGGTTAGGGTCCTCGAAGACCATACGAAAGGCCACCAGGAAGGCCTGCAGGTCAAGGACGACAGGATCCCATGCTTCCCATAGGGGGGTGACCCATTTCAAGGCATCACCCGCTAGGTAGTCAATCATAAAGGCCACTTTAGCCCAATCGGAAGGAAAATAGAGAGGGTAGGCCTTAAAGTGTAGCATGCATTGCTCCACAAATGCACGACACTGTCTTGGATCCCCATAGTAACGTGGCGGATCCGCAGGAACGAGAGCTGATAGATCCATCTGGACGGTGCGTAATTCGCCTGGAACTCAGCTAAGGAAAAAAAAATTTATTTATTTATTTTAATGCATGTATTCGCTGGAAAACTTCTCAGAGAGCGAAGGCCGTGGGGCTCAACGGGAACCATGGCCTGAGCATGCTGTTATGCACACTCCCGGGCTGAGCGGCGTGTGCGTGTGATTGTAGTGATTCCACTGGACCATGCCGGAGAGTGAATGCCTGGAGGGGCTTAACTAGGTATTCACCCGATCCGACCAGGGTCGCACGACGGCATACGACGCCAGTGCACCAAGGAGGAACCGAGCAGAGGGACCAGGTGCTACTCCAGGACAGACCCCGGACACGGCTGTTGACCCACACAGGGGAATACAGGAACAGACTGGTAGGCTGGCACACAGACTGGTGGGTATAGGCAGGCACGACTGGTATGCAGGCAGGCGGGTATGCAGGCAGGGGGGTACAGGCAAGCACAGCTAGAGTGCAGACAGGGAGGCACTAGCAGGTAGGAACACAGGCGGGATAGGACCCAGTACACACTGGGACTCAGGAACAATACAGGCAGAGGGGTACAGGCAAGCACAGCTAGAGTGCAGACAGGGAGGCACTAGCAGGTAGGGACACTGGCAGGATAGGACCCAGTACACACTGGGACTCAGGAACAGAAAGAACCACAGATGTGGCGGACAAACACAGCAGAGTGAGGCCGCCCAGAGAGGTGAGCGAGAACAGGGCAGGACAAGGCCACCTGGAGCGGTGAGCAAGAGTAGAGCAGGACAAGGCCGCCAGGAGCGGTGAACAAAGGATCAGAGCTGAGCGAGACTGCTGGAGCAGTGAGCAAGAGTAAAGCAGGACGAGGCCGCCTGGAGCGGTGAGCAAGAGTGGAGCGAGACTGCCAGATCAGCGAGCAAAAGGGTCAGAGCGGAGCAAGGCTGCCGGAGCAGCGAGCAAAGGAGTCAGAGCAGGCTAGAACCGCCGGAGCGGTAAGCAAAGGAGTCAGAGCAGACTAGAACCGCCGGAGCGGTGAGCAAAGGAGTCAGAGCAGGCTAGAACCGCCGGAGCGGTGAGCAAAGGAGTCAGAGCAGGCTAGAACCGCCGGAGCGGTGAGCAAAGGAGTCAGAGCAGGCAAGGCTGAGTAGGGGGGACAGGGCTCTGTTCACACGGAACAGACAGGAAGGAAAAGGCAGAGCCAGACACCCACAGGGTACTTGCAGTGAAGTAGCGAGTGGACCACAAACTCACAAACGGGAGTACAGAGACAACAGGCAGGAGTTAGGTACGAGTACAGACTCTGCAAAAAAAGGAAAGGAACGGACATAGAGAAAAGACAGATGAAAGATAGGAGAGAGTACAGACTGGAACTGAGTGTACGGAGGAGACCGACACAGGAGCGGGTCTGGGAATACGGCCCCCAGAGAGGCGGGACGAACAGGCAAGGAGCGTGTTCAAACAGGACAGACAAGATACAGGAGCAGGTCTGGGTAATCGGCCCCCAGAGAGGCAGGACGAACAGGCAAGGAGCGTGTTCAGACAGGACAGACAAGATACAGGAACGGATCTAGGTAATCGGCCCCTAGAAGGCGGGAGGAACAGGCTAGGAGCGTGTTCAGACAGGCCTGGAAATACAGCCTCCAGGAAAGGCAGCAGGCAAGAGTACACAGACAGGACTCAGTTCAGACACGGGAACTGATACCGCAAGGCAGGAGACAAAGACAGGACTCAGCTCAGACACGGGAACTGATACCGCAAGGCAGGAGACATAGACAGGACTCAGTTCAGACACGGGAACTGATACCGCAAGGCAGGAGACATAGACAGGACTCAGTTCAGACACGGGAACTGATACCGCAAGACAGGAGACAAAGAACAGGACCTGGCACCTTCAGAGTGAAGGCACACACTGAATGAAACACTATGCTCAGGCAGGGATAGATGGGAGCAGCTGAGCTATATACCAGGTGACAGACAGCAATAGGCTGAGGACGCACAAGGGGTGTGACCCACAGCAGGTACAAAGAGCAGGAAGTGATCGGGCGCCGCCCTTAAGCAGCAGAAACAGACACAAACAGACAGCATGGAGGGAAGCCAGAGAGACATTCTGGACTGGAGATCAAGTGCGCGCTCTTGCACAGTGGGAGATGGACCACCATGCAAGGACGCCGTCAGGTATGTTACACAAGGCTTAGCACCCATGCGACCTGAAGAGCCACCACGACTTGTGGTGAGAGGCAGAGTTGTGTTTGAGGATGCAGTTGTTGACGTGCTTCCAGTACTACGTCTCTTTCCAGGAAGGCGCAACCTGACCTCGTCGTCACTAGCATCTTCCTCCACCTCCTCTGCTGACCTCATCTCTTGGCTGACTGTGGGTTGACAGTAAGTGGGATCTCCAACCTCATCATCATCACCCTGTGCGTTATCACACCCGTCGTCCTCAAAGCCAACCTGTTCCTGCCCTGACAAAAAACTAAAGTTGTCGCTCAGGTATTTGAGTCTTATCATCGTCTTCCTCATTGTCTCCACCAACAGGAGTTACAGTTTGGGAATGAGGGTCTACATTATGGTCAGAACCTTCTGCGTCTGGTCCTGGATCCGACTCATAAAGATTCTGGGCATCAGTGCAGATCATTTCCTCGTCTGGATTCACAGAAGCGCTGGAGTCGACCTCTGATTCCCAGGCTATAGTATGAGTAAACAGCTCTGCAGACTCAACCATCTGTTCTACCTCATACTCAGACGGGCAGCTGGAGATTTGGGAGCTGTGAGGAAGCAAGTGCGATTGGGGTGACACCTTTGAGGACTGGAGTATTTGTGATGTTGAAGTTGATGTGGAGGAGAGCCCACTTAAAGGAGCACTTGATATCCGTTGAAGCACCTGCTGTTTTTGTGCCTCATCTGGAATTTGTAGCGATTGGCGTGGCCGTAAGAAAGGGATCTTATCACATTGTCCGCTAAAAGAAGTAGACATTTTAGTTTGGCTGGAAGATGGTCTTTCTTCTGCAGATGTTACTGTTGCTTTAACACCTACCCCACGGACACAACCTTTTTTCCCCTTCCCAACACGCCTATTCCCCTTTCCACCAGCAGAAGGCCTTTTTCCACTCATTTTGGTGGTTAACTAATTAACAACTCTGGAGTTGTTTGCACAAAAAAACAATGGATGGGAACCGAGCAGAGCTGAGTGGCCAAACTGTGGTATTAGGCCAAAACTATTGGCTGGGTTAGATGCAGAAAAAAATTATATTCAATTTGCAACCTGATGGAGGTCAGTATAGATGGACTAATAGAGAAAGTCCCACACACTGCTAGAAGGCCAAATATTTTTTCAGAGCTAGATGCAGAAAAAAATATATTCAGTTTGCAACCTGATGGAGGTCTGTATAGATGGATTAATAGAACAAGTCCCACACACAGCTAGAAGCCCAATATTTTTTCAGAGGTAGATGCGGAAAAAAATATATTCAGTTTGCAACCTGATGGAGGTCAGTATAGATGGACTAATACAACAAGTCCCACACACAGCTAGAAGCCCAATATTTTTTCAGAGGTAGATGCAGAAAAAAATATATTCAGTTTGCAACCTGATGGAGGTCTGTATAGATGGATTAATAGAACAAGTCCCACACACAGCTAGAAGCCCAATATTTTTTCAGAGGTAGATGCAGAAAAAAATATATTCAGTTTGCAACCTGATGGAGGTCAGTATAGATGGACTAATACAACAAGTCCCACACACAGCTAGAAGCCCAATATTTTTTCAGAGGTAGATGCAGAAAAAAATATATTCAGTTTGCAACCTGATGGAGGTCTGTATAGATGGATTAATAGAACAAGTCCCACACACAGCTAGAAGCCCAATATTTTTTCAGAGGTAGATGCAGAAAAAATATATTCAGTTTGCAACCTGATGGAGGTCAGTATAGATGGACTAATACAACAAGTCCCACACACAGCTAGAAGCCCAATATTTTTTCAGAGGTAGATGCAGAAAAAAATATATTCAGTTTGCAACCTGATGGAGGTCTGTATAGATGGACTAATACAACAAGTCACACACACAGCTAGAAGCCCAAAATTTTTTCAGAGGTAGATGCAGAAAAAAATATATTCAGTTTGCAACCTGATGGAGGTCAGTATAGATGGACTAATACAACAAGTCCCACACACAGCTAGAAGCCCAATATTTTTTCAGAGGTAGATGCAGAAAAAAATATATTCAGTTTGCAACCTGATGGAGGTCTGTATAGATGGATTAATAGAACAAGTCCCACACACAGCTAGAAGCCCAATATTTTTTCAGAGGTAGATGAAGAAAAAAATATATGCAGTTTGCAACCTGATGGAGGTCAGTATAGATGGACTAATACAACAAGTCCCACACGCAGCTAGAAGCCCAATATTTTTTCAGAGCTAGATGCAGAAAAAAATTATATTCAATTTGCAACCTGATGGAGGTCAGTATAGATGGACTAATAGAATGATGCTATGCCCAAAAGATTTTACTTCACTAGGTGCAGTAAAAAAATTGGTATTCTATACACAGTTGGTATATCTTGCAACACAGATAGGCTACTCCACTGACTAACACACTCTGCAATAGGCCAAAAAGGATTAGCTTTGCTAGATTCAGTCAAATGCTGTGAAAAAAACTTGCACAGCACTGGCACAGACCTGCCTGGCAAAAACTGATAGGAACTGATGAAACCTAGTCCTGAAAAGGACTCCAATTACAATTAGTCTTTACTCCCACAATCTATCTATTTAAGAGCACAGACCTGCCTGATAAAAGTCGCAGGAAATGCTGTAACCTAGTCCTTAAAAGGACTGCAATCACAACTATTCCCTACTCCCAAGCTATCTGTAGATTTGTGCGAAAATTGGCTTGAAATTAACAAGGTATAGCGCACACAGCAACAGCGGTGCCGTCTAACACGCAGCTGCAGCAGTGAGAAAATGGTGGCGACGGGGAAAATGGCTTGGTCTTATAGGGCAAGGACATGTGACATACACTGCCAATGACACATGCCCTTGCTTGTGTTAAAAAAAGCACTTCGCTCCGTGTGTGCGCTGCTGATAGGCTGACAGATTGCACCTCCCCACTGTAAATGCGGGAAAGAGAAAAAAAAAATGGAGATCTTCATTGTTCCTGCAGAGATCCATCCCCTGCCCCTCCCCCCACCCCGCTGTACACTCAAACTGCGTATTAACATTAATTTTCATCATTACTGAGAAAAAATCCAGTTATGATTTTGGTGCACGAACAGTTATCGAACATAACCTCGAACAGCCGAATTTTTCTCAAATTGTTCGTGTTCGCCGAACGGCTCGAACACCGCCCAAAACAGCTCGAATTTGAGATTGGCGAACAGTTCGAGTAGAACAACGCTCATCTCTACTAACAATGAGAAATATCGTCAGGCAGTGGGGGCACTTCTATACATATCAACTATGACTCGACCGGATATCACAACAACAGTTGGAATCCTTTGCAGATATGTGGAAAAACCGCGCCAAAGAGACTGGAATGCTGTTAAGAGACTTCTCCGATATTTGAAAGAAACGCAAGATGTAAATTTAAAACTATCTGCAGCAGGAGATCTAGAACTTACCGGTTATGTAGATGCGAATTGGGCTGGTGATTCGCGTATTTTATGACAACGTATATGTGATCCGTGTGATAGAAAAAACAGAGTTTTAAATACCTGGACTGTAGGTAAGTAGTTTGAACAGCAAACTGCTGTGAATTGCTTCACTGACACACTGAAAGAAATTTTTAATGGAGGCCAGAAATGGCAGTATTTTCTGACAATGTATATGTGATCCGTGTGATGGAGAAAACAGAGTTTTAAATTGCTGGATTTCTAGCTCTGTAATATGGAAAGGACCTGGCTATATTCTGCAGTGCCATCCAGCAAATGGCGCAGAAAATCTGTGTTCTCTGGATTGCTTTTTAAGCAAATAATGAGGATTAAGATTCAAAGAAAATATTTCTGGCCCCTGAGACCTGGGCCTTTGTATAGAAACATCTAACAGCAGCAGAAGGCAGAATTAGAATGGAGCCTCTTGTGCTATATGCACTGCATTCTGCTATATACCCTGCCTGCCTTCCTGCTTATATACACCGCCTGCCTGATATCTCTGCAGATGGATTAGTTAGTCCTCAAAAGGACTGTTTGTTAAGATGGATATGTGTAATGGACGATTTTTCTCCCTACTCTACCTAATACACAAGCAACTCTCTCCCTGACGCAGCAGCACCTCTCCCTACACTGTCTGATTCCAGAGTGACTGTGACGATCATGGCGGCGCCAAGCAGAAAATACTCCACGATAAAAATATCTTCTTTCTTCATCAGATGTAGTCCAAAGGGAAAACGAAAAAGCGGAAAATATTCGTCGATAAAAACCATCTTCTTTCTTCATCAGATGTAATCCAAAAGGATTACTAAAAAGCGGAAAATACTCGTCGATAAAAACCATTTTTCTTCATCAGATGTAATCCAAATGGAACACTAAAAAGCAGAAAATACTCGTCTATAAAAACCATCTTCTTTCTACATCAGATGTAATCCAAAGGGAAAACGAAAAAGCGAAAAATACTCGTCAATAAAAACCATCTTCTTTCTTCATCAGATGTAATTGAAAGGGAACATAAAAAAGCGGAAAAGACTCGTCGATACAAATCATTTTCTTTCATCATCAGATGTAATCCAAAGGAAACAGGAAAAAGCTGAAAAAAGTGGTCAATAAAAAACCATCTTCTTTATTCATCAGACGTAATCCAAAGGAACACGAAAAAGAGGATAATACTCGTCGATAAAAATCTTCTTTCTTCATCAGATGTAATCCAAGAGGAACACGAAAAAGCGGAAAATAGTCGTCAATAAAAATCATCTTCTCTCTTCATCAGATGTAATCCAAAGGGAACAGGAAAAAGAGGAAAAAACTTGTCGATAAAAATCATCTTCTTCATTCATTACGTGTAATCTAAAAGGAACACGAAAAAGCGTAAAATACTCGTCGATAAAAATCATCTTCTTTCTTCATCAAATGTAATCCAAAGGGAACACGAAAAAGCGGAAAATACTCATCGATAAAAACCATCTTCTTTCATCATCAGATGTAATCCAAAGGGAAAACGAAAAAGCGGAAAATACTCATCGATTCAAAACCATCTTCTTTCTTCATCAGTTGTAATCCAAAGGGAACATGAAAAAGTGAAGAATACTCATCGAAAAAACCCATCTTCTTTCTTCATCAGATGTAATCCAAAGGGAACATGAAAAAGCTGAAAATACTCTTCGATAAAAACCATCTTCTTTCTTCATCAGATGCAATCCAAAGGGAAAACGAAAAAGTGGAAAACAGTCGTCGATAAAAACCATCTTCTTTATTCATCAGATGTAACCCAAAGGAACACGAAAAAGCAATAAATACTCGTTAATAAAAGCCATCTGCATTCTTCATCAGATGTAATCCAAAAGGAACATGAAAAAGCGGAAAATAATCGTCGATTAAAAAACATATTCTTTCTTCATCAGTTGTAATCCAAAGGGAACATGAAAAAGTGATAAATACTCATCGATAAAAAACATCTTATTTCTTCATCAGATGTAATCCACAGGGAAAACGAAAAAGCGGAAAATACTCGTCGATAAAAAACATCTTCTTTCATCATCAGATGTAATCCAAAGGGAACAGGAAAAAGAGGAAAATACTGGTCGATAAAAAACATCTTCTTTCTTCATCAGAAGTAATCCAAAGGGAACATGAAAAAGCGGAAAATACTTGTCGATAAAAATCATCTTCTTTATTCATTAGATGTAATTTAAAAGGAACACGAAAAAGCGTAAAATAATCGTCAATAAAAATCATCTGCTTTCTTCATCACATGTAATCCAAAGGGAACATGAAAAAGCAGACAATAATCATCGATAAAAACCATATTCTTTCTTGAACAGATGTAATCCAAAAGGAACACGAAAAAGTGGAAAATAATCGTCGATTAAAATCATCTTCCTTCTTCATCAAACGTAATCCAAAGGGAACACAAAAAAACAGAAATACTCGTCGATAAAAAATGTCTTCTTTCTTCATCAGATGTAATCCAAAGGGAAAACGAAAAAGCGGAAAATACTCATCGATTAAAAACCATCTTCTTTCTTCATCAGTTGTTATCCAAAGGGAACATGAAAAAGTGATGAATTCTCATAGATAAAACCCATCTTCTTTCTTCATCAGTTGTAATCCAAAGGGAACACGAAACAGCTGAAAATACTCATCGATAAAAACCATCTTTTTTCTTCATCAGATGTAAACACAAGGGAAAATGAAAAAGCGGAAAATAATCGTCGATAAAAATCATCTTCCTTCTTCATCAGACGTAATCGAAAAGGAAAACAAAAAAGCTGAAAATACTCGTCTATAAAAACGATCTTCTTTCTTCATCAGATGTAATCCAAAGGGAAAACAAAAAAGCGGAAAATACTCGTCAATTAAAAACCATCTTCTTTCTTCAACAGATGTAATCCAAAAGGAACACGAAAAAGCAGAAAATAATCGTTGATAAAAATCATCTTCCTTCTTCATCAGACGTAATCCAAAGGGAAAACAAAAAAGCGGAAAATGCTCGTCGATAAAAAAATCTTCTTTCTTCATCAGTTGTAATCCAAAGGGAACATGAAAAAGTGATGAATACTCATAGGTAAAACCCATCTTCTTTCTTCATCAGATGTAATCCAAAGGGAACAAGAAAAAGCAGAAAATACTCATCGATAAAAACCATCTTCTTTCTTCATCGGATGTAATCCAAAGTGAAAATGAAAAAGCAGAAAATGCTCGCCGATAAAAATCATCTTCTTTCTTCATCAGATGTAATCCAAAGGGAAAACGAAAAAGTGGAAAATGCTCGTCGATAAAAAACATCTTCTTTATTCATCAGATGTAATTAATCCAAAAGGAACACGAAAAAGAAGATAATACTCGTCGATAAAAATCTTCTTCTTTATTCATCAGATGTAATCTATCCAAAAGGAACACGAAAAAGTCGATAATACTCGTCGATAAAAATCATCTTCTTTCTACATCAGATGCAGTGTTGAGCGAGCATGCTCTACACTGCTCGGTGCTCGCCCGAGCATGTAACTACTCGGGATGTTCGGCGAGCACCGAGCATTTCCGGGTTACTCGGGCGAGAGCTTTGGTCTCCGCCCTGCACGTTTGGCGCTCTTTACAGAGCCAATGAACATGCAGGGATTGCCAGTCAGTCACTGTAATGCCGCAGCCATGTTGTTTGTGGTCATTACAGTGATTGGCTGACTGCACAGCGTCACCTCGAGTATTTAAAACCGGGCGCCGCCATCTTGGACACAGTTGCCCGGGATCAGACAGTGTAGGGTCAGTGCTGCTGAGTTAGGGAGAGAAATATAGTGCAAAATAGGTAGTGTAGGGTCTCTAAAGCCTGCCAAATCAAACAGTCCTTCTCAGGACTAATATCCATGCCAGATATCAGGCAGGCAGGCTGTATAGGAAACGTAGTGGTTATACCAACAAACAGTGCATTACAGTCCTGTGTGCTCCTGTTGGTCAAATTGCTAGACTTATCCCCCGGTCTCAGGGGCCAGGAAAAATCCTTTTTTTTTCATCTTAATCCTGTATTTTTTTTTTCTCAGTCAGACTGTACAAATACGTGTCTTATTAAGCTTTTGGTATTTCCCCACCCCCCCAAGACTGTTTAGACACCAATATATCTGTTTAAAAGAGTCTGGTGTAGGACACATAACTATATCTGTGGTTTTGCAGTTCCACGGTTCAAATCTCTGTATTATCCAGCTTTTGGCAGTTTTTCCGTAAAAAAAACAGTAATATTGTCTTCCTGACTGTTCAGACACAAATATATCTGTTTAAAAAATTCTGGTGTAGGCCACAAAACTATAACTGTGGTTTTGCAGTTCCACGGTTCAAATCTCTGTATTATCCAGCTTTTGGCATTTTTCCGTATAAAAAACAGTAATAGTGTCTCCCTGAGTGTTCAGACACAAATATATCTGTCTAAAAGATTCTGGTGTAGGCCACATAACTAGAACTGTGGTTTTGCAGTTCCATGGTTCAAATCTCTGTATTATCCAGCTTTTGGCCGTTTTACCGTATAAAAAAACAGTAATAGTGTCTCCCTGACAGTTCAGACACACATATATCAGTTTAAAAGATTCTGGAGTAGGCCAGATAGCTAGAACTGTGGTTTTGCAGTTCCATGGTTCAAATTTCTGTATTATCCAGCTTTTGGCCGTTTTTCGGTTAAAAAAAACAGTAATAGTGTCTCCCTGACTGTTCAGACACAAATATACCTGTTTAAAAGATTCTGGTGTAGGCCACATAACTATAACTGTGGTTTTGCAGTTCCACGGTTCAAATCTCTGTATTATACAGCATTTGGCATTTTTTCGGTAAAAAAAAACAGTAATAGTGTCTCCCTGACTGTTCAGACACAAATATATCTGTTTAAAAGATTCTGGTGTAGGCCAGATTACTAGAACTGTGGTTTTGCAGTTCCACAGTTCAAATCTCTGTATTATCCAGCTTTTGGCAGTTTTTCCGTAAAAAAAAACTGTAATATTGTCTCCCTGACTGTTCAGACACAAATATATCTGTTTAAAAAATTCTGGTGTAGGCCACATAACTATAACTTTGGTTTTGCAGTTCCACGTTTCAAAAGTCTGTATTATCCAGCTTTTGGCATTTTTTCCGTAAAAAGAAACAGTAATAGTGTCTCCCTGACTGTTCAGACACAAATATATCTGTTTAAAAGATTCTGGTGTAGGCCACATAACTAGAACTGTGGTTTTGCAGTTCCATGGTTCAAATCTCTGTATTATCCAGCTTTTGGCCGTTTTTCCGTAAAAAAAAACAGTAATAGTGTCTGCCTGACAGTTCAGACACAAATATATCAGTTTAAAAGATTCTGGTGTAGGCCAGATAACTAGAACTGTGGTTTTGCAGTTCCATGGTTCAAATTTCTGCATTATCCAGCTTTTGGCCATTTTTCGGTAAAAAAAAACAGTAATAGTGTCTCCCTGACTGTTCAGACGCAAATATACCTGTTTAAAAGATTCTGGTGTAGGCCAGATTACTAGAACTGTGGTTTTGCAGTTCCACGGTTCAAATCTCTGTATTATCCAGCTTTTGGCAGTTTTTCCGTAAAAAAAAACAGTAATATTGTCTTCCTGACTGTTCAGACACAAATATATCTGTTTAAAAAATTCTGGTGTAGGCCACATAGCTATAACTGTGGTTTTGCAGTTCCACGGTTCAAATCTCTGTATCATCCAGCTTTTGGCATTTTTCCGTATAAAAAAACAGTAATAGTGTCTCCCTGACTGTTCAGACACAAATATTTCTGTTTAAAAGATTCTGGTGTAGGCCACATAACTAGAACTGTGGTTTTGCAGTTCCATGGTTCAAATCTCTGTATTATCTAGCTTTTGGCCGTTTTTTCGTATAAAAAAACAGTAATAGTGTCTCCCTGACAGTTCAGACACAAATATATCAGTTTAAAAGATTCTGGAGTAGGCCAGATAGCTAGAAATGTGGTTTTGCAGTTCCACGGTTCAAATTTCTGTATTATCCAGCTTTTGGCCGTTTTTCAGTTAAAAAAACAGTAATAGTGTCTCCCTGACTGTTCAAACACAAATATACCTGTTTAAAAGATTCTGGTGTAGGCCACATGACTATAACTGTGGTTTTGCAGTTCCACGGTTCAAATCTCTGTATTATCCAGCATTTGGCATTTTTTCGGTAAAAAAAAACAGTAATAGTGTCTCCCTGACTGTTCAGACACAAATATATCTGTTTAAAAGATTCTGGTGTAGGCCAGATTACTAGAACTGTGGTTTTGCAGTTCCACGGTTCAAATCTCTGTATTATCCAGCTTTTGGCAGTTTTTCCGTAAAAAAAACTGTAATATTGTCTCCCTGACTGTTCAGACACAAATATATCTGTCTAAAAGATTCTGGTGTAGGCCACATAACTAGAACTGTGGTTTTGCAGTTCCATGGTTCAAATCTCTGTATTATCCAGCTTTTGGCCGTTTTACCGTATAAAAAAACAGTAATAGTGTCTCCCTGACAGTTCAGACACACATATATCAGTTTAAAAGATTCTGGAGTAGGCCAGATAGCTAGAACTGTGGTTTTGCAGTTCCATGGTTCAAATTTCTGTATTATCCAGCTTTTGGCCGTTTTTCGGTTAAAAAAAACAGTAATAGTGTCTCCCTGACTGTTCAGACACAAATATACCTGTTTAAAAGATTCTGGTGTAGGCCACATAACTATAACTGTGGTTTTGCAGTTCCACGGTTCAAATCTCTGTATTATCCAGATTTTGGCAGTTTTTCCGTAAAAAAAAACTGTAATATTGTCTCCCTGACTGTTCAGACACAAATATATCTGTTTAAAAAATTCTGGTGTAGGCCAGATTACTAGAACTGTGGTTTTGCAGTTCCACAGTTCAAATCTCTGTATTATCCAGCTTTTGGCAGTTTTTCCGTAAAAAAAAACTGTAATATTGTCTCCCTGACTGTTCAGACACAAATATATCTGTTTAAAAAATTCTGGTGTAGGCCACATAACTATAACTTTGGTTTTGCAGTTCCACGTTTCAAAAGTCTGTATTATCCAGCTTTTGGCATTTTTTCCGTAAAAAGAAACAGTAATAGTGTCTCCCTGACTGTTCAGACACAAATATATCTGTTTAAAAGATTCTGGTGTAGGCCACATAACTAGAACTGTGGTTTTGCAGTTCCATGGTTCAAATCTCTGTATTATCCAGCTTTTGGCCGTTTTTCCGTAAAAAAAAACAGTAATAGTGTCTGCCTGACAGTTCAGACACAAATATATCAGTTTAAAAGATTCTGGTGTAGGCCAGATAACTAGAACTGTGGTTTTGCAGTTCCATGGTTCAAATTTCTGCATTATCCAGCTTTTGGCCATTTTTCGGTAAAAAAAAACAGTAATAGTGTCTCCCTGACTGTTCAGACGCAAATATACCTGTTTAAAAGATTCTGGTGTAGGCCAGATTACTAGAACTGTGGTTTTGCAGTTCCACGGTTCAAATCTCTGTATTATCCAGCTTTTGGCAGTTTTTCCGTAAAAAAAAACAGTAATATTGTCTTCCTGACTGTTCAGACACAAATATATCTGTTTAAAAAATTCTGGTGTAGGCCACATAGCTATAACTGTGGTTTTGCAGTTCCACGGTTCAAATCTCTGTATCATCCAGCTTTTGGCATTTTTCCGTATAAAAAAACAGTAATAGTGTCTCCCTGACTGTTCAGACACAAATATTTCTGTTTAAAAGATTCTGGTGTAGGCCACATAACTAGAACTGTGGTTTTGCAGTTCCATGGTTCAAATCTCTGTATTATCTAGCTTTTGGCCGTTTTTTCGTATAAAAAAACAGTAATAGTGTCTCCCTGACAGTTCAGACACAAATATATCAGTTTAAAAGATTCTGGAGTAGGCCAGATAGCTAGAAATGTGGTTTTGCAGTTCCACGGTTCAAATTTCTGTATTATCCAGCTTTTGGCCGTTTTTCAGTTAAAAAAACAGTAATAGTGTCTCCCTGACTGTTCAAACACAAATATACCTGTTTAAAAGATTCTGGTGTAGGCCACATGACTATAACTGTGGTTTTGCAGTTCCACGGTTCAAATCTCTGTATTATCCAGCATTTGGCATTTTTTCGGTAAAAAAAAACAGTAATAGTGTCTCCCTGACTGTTCAGACACAAATATATCTGTTTAAAAGATTCTGGTGTAGGCCAGATTACTAGAACTGTGGTTTTGCAGTTCCACGGTTCAAATCTCTGTATTATCCAGCTTTTGGCAGTTTTTCCGTAAAAAAAACTGTAATATTGTCTCCCTGACTGTTCAGACACAAATATATCTGTTTAAAAAATTCTGGTGTAGGCCACATAACTATAACTGTGGTTTTGCAGTTCCACGGTTCAAATTTCTGTATTATCCAGCTTTTGGCATTTTTTCCGTAAAAAGAAACAGTATTAGTGTCTCCCTGACTGTTCAGACACAATTATATCTGTTTAAAAGATTCTGGTGTAGGCCATATAACTAGAACTGTGGTTTTGCAGTTCTATGGTTCAAATCTCTGTATTATCCAGCTTTTGGCCGTTTTTCCGTAAAAAAAAACAGTAATAGTGTCTACCTGACAGTTCAGACACAAATATATCAGTTTAAAAGATTCTGGTGTAGGCCAGATAACTAGAACTGTGGTTTTGCAGTTCCATGGTTCAAATTTCTGTATTATCCAGCTTTTGACCATTTTTCGGTAAAAAAAAACAGTAATAGTGTCTCCCTGACTGTTCAGACACAAATATACCTGTTTAAAAGATTCTGGTGTAGGCCACATAACTATAACTGTGGTTTTGCAGTTCCACGGTTCAAATCTCTGTATTATCCAGCATTTGGCATTTTTTCGGTAAAAAATAAACAGTAATAGTGTCTCCCTGACTGTTCAGACACAAATATATCGGTTAAAAGATTCTGGTGTAGGCAACATAACTATAACTGTGGTTTTGCAGTTCCATGGTTCAAATCTCTGTATTATCCAGCTTTTGGCCGTTTTTCCGTAAAAAAAAAACAGTAATAGTGTCTCCCTGACTGTTCAGACACAAATATATCTGTTTAAAAGATTCTGGTGTAGGCCAGAGAAATAGAACTATGGTTCTCCTCTTCCACGGTTCTAATCTCCTTTCTATTACCCTTTTTCCATTGATAGTGCGAGTGTAAGCTATTTTACTTCATTTACAATGGGCAAGGCGCGTGGCAAGGGACGTGGAACTGGACGTTCTGGTGATGGTGCGTGTAGAGGATGGAGCCGTGGCCAAGGTGAAAATATGCTACAACCAACAGCCACATCTTCTCGCTCCCACTTCTTGACCGAATTACTAGGGAAGCACACTACAACACCAGTATTGCGAACTGATCAGTGTGAACGGGTTATTAATTGGATAGCAGATAATACTTCCAGTCACCTGGGCACCACCACCTCCGGTCTGTCTTCCACACGGTCAAGTCTTAGTAACCGTGAGTCTCGACCGCATACTCCTCCTCACCCTGATGCTCCTTCCTCCCACCATGCCGAGTGTCGTCAGACAGCAACTGATGCCACACTTGGACACTCTAAAGAGCTGTTCACTGGTCCATTTCCATATTTGTGCCCCTCGCCTGCTCCGCTTGAAGTGGTGGAAGAGGAGATCCCATGTAGCGATGCCCAAATATTTGAACAGGCACGGCCAGAGGAAGTCGACGCTGGCAATTTGTCACAAGTGGTGGACGATGACGAGACACAATTGCCACAAAGTGAGGAGGAGGATCGTGGTGCGCTAGTGGAAGAGGAGGAGGTGGTGGATGATCTAGTAACTGACCCAATGTGGCAGGAGGACACGCAGAGCGAGGCCAGCAGCACACAGGGGGAGTGAGGTAGAGTTCCCCAACAGGAAGGAAGAAGCAGTGTTGTGGCCGCACACAGAAGGCGGGCAACCGTTCCCCATAACACCAACACAAGGGACGTTGCTAGTACAACTGGTAGGTCTTCCAGAGTCTGGAATTTTTTTAAAGACTCTGCTGATAACCCCAAAAAGGCCATTTGTACCACCTGCCATGCCAGCATCAGCAGGGGTGACAAAACTACCAGCCTAACCACCACCAGCATGATCAGGCACATGTCAGCAAAGCACCCGACTTTGTGGGGCGAACCCCAGGATCCACGACCAGTGTCAGCGGGTGTCACCACTGCTTCTTCCGATGTTGTGCGTGTAAGAGAACCCCCTGTTGTGCGTGCAAGGCAATCCCCTGTCCATACTGCATGTGTGGCACCCCAGGGGTCTGGTTTCCACAGTAACGGCAATGTTATGTCTGAGAGCAGGTGGGAGGTCTCTTGGTCAGGAATCCTATGCATGCCACACCTCCTGCCCAGTCCTGGGAGGGGAAGAACTTCCCCTATATAAACCTGCGGCTGAGGCAGGGTTAGAGAGTTCAGAGGGAGAGTTCAGCCAGGAGGGCTGACAGGGAGCTGTGGCTCCGGCTGGGCCCAGCTCCTGGGCCATGCCAGAAGTAGAGACAGAGAAGAGAAGCAGCTATGGGAAGAAACAACAGGAGCTCTGTGGGAGCAGTGTTACAAGGAGTCAGGGGCTGGCAGCTGCAGAGCTCGCCCTGACTGAGAAGATTTCTTACCGGACCCGGAGTCCGAGGCTGTGGGGACTAACTCCTACCCAGCAGCAGAATCCGTCAGGCAGGGGATTTCAGGTCCTCTGGCCAAGAAACCCGAAGGCACGGTCACACGCATGGGACCAGCACCGCCGTCGTGGAGCGGACGCCACTAGAAGGCCCCGAGTCACCGGCCATACGGGTGAGCACCACACGGTACACTCAGGGATGTGGGCTACTTATACCCGCCTCTAGCAAGGTAGCCAGAAGAGTACAGTCAGTTTGGGAGGCCTACAACTCCGCCTGGCCAGGGGAGATCCCATCTGCTCAAGGACTGACCAGGCCCCGATCGCTAGCCAGTACTCCGGGAGGGTCTATCTTTATCACCAGTAAAGACCCTGAATTACACCGCATCGTCTCTGAGTGATTCCTGCTACCCCCATCATCCACGTCGGCTGCCCTGAGGCCATACCCCTCCCGTTGGGGGTGATACTATCATGCTGCACAATCCTACCACCGGCCTCAGCGGTCTGCCCTGCAGCGGCAGCTCCTTCGCTGCATTCAACGGGTGGCGTAGTCGTCCAACATCTACCGCTAATACATCGCCGCTCAGTTTGACTCCCTGGGCACGGACCGGGTCACCGCCACGAGACTACAACCCTCAACAGATCCGGCTCCGGGTAAGCTCCCGTGCGCGCGATGCCGCGCGACGAAGGCCCAGGGGTGCGTCAACTTTTGGCGTAGTCGGCAGGATTTCGTGCCCGCAACCACCGGGTACTGCGTGCCTGAAAAAGACTGTTCAAACTTACCTGTGGTGAAGATTCCCGCCATCCGGCGCCATCTTCCGCTTCCTTCCCGCCATCGGTGGAGTTTTCCCGCCATCCGGCGCCATCTTCGGCCTTCTTCCCGCCATACGTGGAGTTTTCCCGCCATTGGACGCCATCTTGAGGACGCCGCGCGGGAAGAAGAGGGGCGTGGACTCCAAAAGCGCGCGAGAACTGAAGCCCCGCCTCACGTCCGGACGTTGCGTAAGGTCCTGGAAGGAGCCCAGCAGACGCCGACGTCACAGGAGTGCGACGGAAGGTCCTCAAACCTGACGATTCACTGCGGAGCCGCGGCCTACGGAAAAGGATCATCGCAAGGTAGGCCACGGTCCACTAGGGGGGAGAAGGATGCCGGATACGGAGGAGAGCTTCACCGCTTCAACCCCCGCCAGCGCCACTGCTGTTGCGGTCATGCCTTTCACCATGCCCTATATCCCGGGGGCAGCCTGGCTACCCCAGAACTCAGGGGAGTCACATACCCTGCATGACTTTAGAGAAAAGCTGGATAGCCTCTTCCAGGTGTACCCCCTCACAGAGGAGCAAAAAGTGAGCATCCTGGTGGCCCAATTAACCGGGGCAGCCCAAAGGGAGGTAAAGTCCTGGCCACCTGGGGGGAGGACTGTCGCAGAGATACTAACCCAGCTAACCGAGGAGGAGCTGCAGTACTACCAATACGAGGAAAGCCAAGAGGACCCGGACGGGTCTGAGGACTACCCTCAGGAGGGAGCACAAAGAGGACATAGCTACTGAAAGGAAGTAGCGTGAATAAAGAGCTGTAAATAGTTACCCGTAAGGGTACAAGGACTGCTGCTAATTAAAATATGGTCCCCGTTGGGATTAGTGAATTGTTCCCCATGTGCCCCTATCTTAAACCAGGCTGAGGACTGTGAGCAGCCATTCCTTATCCCCACTGGCCGAGGACTGAGAGCGGCCATATCCTGTAAATAATTATGTGTTTCTAGTAATTTATGGGAGTCTTTGGTGGATTTACCGGGAATCCTTTGTACATAGTTGGAGCGTAACCCAGGACGGACTAAAGACTGTTAAGGACTCGGGGCAGGACAGACCCCTACCTGGTTACGTCTCCCTGTTTTGGTGAAATGGACACCTTGCTTTTCTTCAAAAACTGCACCCGGTTGCGGACACGCCGTGACCATCTTTATATGTTTTTCTTATTGTACTATTATTGTTTATACCTTGTTATGTTTAAAAATATGTTTAGTCCCGGAGTACTAAATTTCACTAGGGAGGAATGTGGCACCCCAGGGGTCTGGTTTCCACAGTAATGGCAATGTTATGTCTGAGAGCAGGTGGGAGGTCTCTTGGTCAGGAATCCTATGCATGCCACACCTCCTGCCCAGTCCTGGGAGGGGAAGAACTTCCCCTACATAAACCTGGGGCTGAGGCAAGGTTAGAGAGTTCAGAGGGAGAGTTCAGCCAGGAGGGCTGACAGGGAGCTGTGGCTCCGGCTGGGCCCAGCTCCTGGGCCATGCCAGAAGTAGAGACAGAGAAGAGAAGCAGCTATGGGAAGAAACAACAGGAGCTCTGTGGGAGCAGTGTTACAAGGAGTCAGGGGCTGGCAGCTGCAGAGCTCGCCCTGACTGAGAAGATTTCTTACCGGACCCGGAGTCCGAGGCTGTGGGGACTAACTCCTACCCAGCAGCAGAATCCGTCAGGCAGGGGATTTCAGGTCCTCTGGCCAAGAAACCCGAAGGCACGGTCACACGCATGGGACCAGCACCGCCGTCGTGGAGCGGACGCCACTAGAAGGCCCCGAGTCACCGGCCATACGGGTGAGCACCACACGGTACACTCAGGGACGTGGGCTACTTATACCCGCCTCTAGCAAGGTAGCCAGAAGAGTACAGTCAGTTTGGGAGGCCTACAACTCCGCCTGGCCAGGGGAGATCCCATCTGCTCAAGGACTGACCAGGCCCCGATCGCTAGCCAGTACTCCGGGAGGGTCTATCTTTATTACCAGTAAAGACCCTGAATTACACCGCATCGTCTCTGAGTGATTCCTGCTACCCCCATCATCCACATCGGCTGCCCTGAGGCCATACCCCTCCCGTTGGGGGTGATACTATCACGCTGCACAATCCTACCACCGGCCTCAGCGGTCTGCCCTGCAGCGGCAGCTCCTTCGCTGCATTCAACGGGTGGCGTAGTCGTCCAACATCTACCGCTAATACATCGCCGCTCAGTTTGACTCCCTGGGCACGGACCGGGTCACCGCCACGAGACTACAACCCTCAACAGATCCGGCTCCGGGTAAGCTCCCGTGCGCGCGATGCCGCGCGACGAAGGCCCAGGGGTGCGTCACATGCAAAGATGCCGCCTCCTCTCAGTCTTCACTTGTTATGGCAGTTTCTCAAGAAACAGCATCAACGTCCACGTCCACGTCCCACCACAGCGTTCAATTGTCCATATCCCAGACCTTTGAACGAAAGCGCAAATTCACAGCCAACACCCCACAGGCCCAGTCCTAAATTCGCACATTTCACGACTGCTTGCATTGGAAATGCTGCCTTTTAGGCTGGTGGAGACGGAATCCTTCCACAACCTTATGGCGGTGGCCGTCCCTCGGTACTCGGTCCCCAGCCGACACTATTTTGCCCAGTGTGCCATCCCCGCACTACACAAGCACGTGTCCTAAAACATCTGCCGTGCCCTCAACAACGCAGTTACTGGTAGAGTCCACCTGACAACGGACACGTGGACAAGTGCTTGTGGCCAGGGATGGTACATCTCCCTGACGGCACACTGGGTAAACATAGTGGAAGCCGGGACCCAGTCGGACCTTGGGACGGAACACATCCTCCCCACACCGAGGATTACGGGCCCTATGTCAGTCAGAGTTGCCCCCACAGTGTACAGCTCCTGCGCATCATCCTCCTCCTCCTCCTCATGTTCAGCCTCCATCTCAGATATCACCACATCAGTTACAAGCTGGAAACAGTGCGGTACTGCCTCAGCCAAGCGGCAACAGGCTGTGCTGAAACTCATAAGCTTAGGTGATAAATCTCACACTGTTTGTGAGTTGTGGACAGCTGTGAAAGAGCAGGCAGATCTGTTGCTGAGACCGCTGAACCTACATCCAGGCATGGTCGTGTGTGACAATGGCCGTAACCTGGTGGCAGCTCTGAGGCGAGGCGAGATCGCACACGTACCATGCCTGGCTCATGTGCTTAACCTCGTGGTTCAGCGGTTTCTTAAATCGTACCCCGAGTTGCCAGATCTGCTCGTCAAAGTACACCGCCTGTCAGCTCATTTTCGGAAGTCGGCTACAGCTTCCGCTGCCCTTGCTGCGTTGCAGCAGCGTTTTCAGCTTCCGGCACACCGACTGGTGTGTGATGTCTCCACATGTTGGAATTCTACCCTCCACATGTTACAAAGGATTTGTGATCAGAAGAGAGCAATTGTGGAGTACCAGCTGCAACAAGGTCGTCGATATTCAGTTCACACTCCACACATAAGACCTCAGGAGTGGACCTGGATGTCTAACATATGTACCATCCTGACAAACTTTGAGGAGTCCACCAAAATGGTGAGTGGCGATGACGCCATCATTAGCATCAGCATCCCCCTTGTCTGTCTTTTGCAACGCTCTCTGCAGAGAATTAAAGAGGAGGCATTGCAGCCAGAGTATGATGAGATGGATCACGAAGCCATAACGGGCAATTACACACAGCCCAGCTTCATCTCATCCCAGCGTGCATTGGGGGACAATGAGGGAGAGGAGGAGGAAGAACAGAAGCTGGTATCATGCGCTGTAGACGGTAGTAACTGTACAACTGTCATACCGTCGGTTCAGCGTAGGTGGCCTGAGGACAGGGGGGAGCAGGGGGAGGAGGAGGAGAGCATGGTCAGTCGTCATCTTGGTGAGGACACAGAAGTCTTGCCATTTACCAGTCTGGCATTCATGGCTGACTTTATGTTACGCTGCCTTAACCGTGACCCTCACGTTGTGAAAATGTTGGGTGACGGTCATTACTGGTTGGTGACACTTTTAGACCCCCGCTACAAGGAGAACTTTCACTCTCTTATTCCTGAGGTGGAAAGGTCTACAAAAATGTGGCAGTACCAGAAGGCCCTTGCTGCAGAACTGTTAAAAAAATTCCCATCTGAACACACTAGCAGCAGAGGTCACAGTTCGTTGACCAACAAAGGCGTACAGGCGAGAGAGACTCAACTCCAATCCAGCAGAGGCAGGGGAACACTGTCAACATTCTGGGACAGTTTTCCGAGACCCGCCCAGCTTACAGGCACTGAGGCGTGGGGTACTCTCACAAGGAGTGGAAAGTTTCAAAAGATGGTGAGGGAGAACCTTGCTGACCGTCCTCCGTGATTCCTTTGTGCCTTTTAATTATTGGGTATCCAAGCTGGACACTTGGAATGAACTTGCTCTGTACGCCTTTGAGGTCCTGGCCTGCACTGCTACTAGCGTGTTATCGGAGCGTGTTTTTAGTGCTGCTGGGGGAATTATAACTGATAAGCGCACTCGCCTGTCAACTGACAATGCTGACAAGCTGACCCTTATCAAAATGAACAAGGGCTGGATTGGGCCAGACTTCTCATCACCACCAAATGACAGCAGAGTAACATAAAGTTAAATCCACTGTGTTATATCGATAGGTGTTTTCCCATGCACTGCTTCACACCCACACATGGGTATACGCTTCCTCATTTCGGCTGTATTTTGCTCTTCTCCTTATCCTCAGCCTCCACTGCTACTATACCACCAGGGTGGCTGTGGTCCGTGTTGCCAGCATTGCAAGTTCCTCCGTCCTAATTTTAGGCAGCTTTTGCTTGGAAGGCATAGGCAACGACTATGGGAGACCCACTTCCCAATAATGGGAATAATGTTTTAAATATGCTGTACTGCATGGCTCTTGTTTGACAGCATTGCAAGTTCCTCCATCCTAATTTTTGTCAGCTTTAGCTTGGAAGGCATAGGCAAAAACTATGGGAGACCCACTCTCCAATAATGGGAATAATGTTTTGAATATGCTGTACTGTATGGCTCTTGTTTGCCAGCATTGCAAGTTCCTCCGTCCTAATTTCTGGCAGCTTTTGCTTGGAAGGCATAGGCAAAGACTATGGGAGACCCACTCCCCAATAATGGGAATAATGTTTTGAATATGCTGTACTGCATGGCTCTTGTTTGTCAGCATTGCAAGTTCCTCCGTCCTAATTTTTGGCAGCTTTTGCTTGGAAGGCATAGGCAAAGACTATGGGAGACCCACTCCCCAATAATGGGAGTAATGTTTGGAATATGCTGTACTGCATGGCTCTTGTAAGGGGCATTAAAATACTCTTGTTAAGCTACTGCGACCTCCACCACTCTTCCAAGGGGCATTGATATTGTCTTTTTATTCCACTGTGACCTCCACGTCTCTTCCAAGAGGCATTAAAACCATCTTATTAAGCTACTGCGACCTCCAACACTCTTCCAAGGGGCATTAAAACTGTCTTGTTAAGCTACTGCGACCTCCACCACTCTTCCAAGGGGCATTAAAACCGTCTTGTTAAGCTACTACGACCTTCACCACTCTTCCAAGGGGCATTAAAACCGTCTTTTTAAGCTACTGTGACCTCCACGTCTCTTCCAAGGGGCATTAAAACCATCTTGTTAGACCACTCTGACCTCCACGTCTCTTCCAAGGGGCATTAAAAACATCTTGTTAAGCTACTGTGACCTCCACATCTCTACCAAGGGGCATTAAAACCGTCTTGTTAAGCTACTGCGTCCTCCACCATTCTTCCAAGAGGCATTAAAACAGTTTGTTAAGCTACTGCGACCTCCACCACTCTTCCAAGGGGCATTAAAACCATCTTGTTAAGCTACTGCGACCTCCACCACTTTTCCAAGGGGCATTAATACCATCTTGTTAAGCTACTGCGACCTCCACCACTTTTCCAAGGGGCATTGATATTGTCTTTTTATTCTACAGTGACCTCCACGTCTCATCCAAGGGGCTTTAAAACCGTCTTGTTAAGCTACTGCGACCTCCGCGTCTCTTCCAAGGGGCTTTAAAACCGTCTTGTTAAGCTACTGCGACCTCCACCACTTTTCCAAGGGGCATTAAAACCGTCTTGTTAAGCTACTGCGACCTCCACCACTCTTCCAAGGGGCATTAAAACTGTCTTGTTAAGCTACTGCGACCTCCACCACTTTTCCAAGAGGCATTAAAACCGTCTTGTTAAGCTACTGTGACCTCCACGTTTCTTCCGAGGGGCATTAAAACCGCCTTATTAAACCACTCTGACCTCCAGGTCTCTTCCAAGGGGCATTAAAACCGTCTTGCTAAGCAACTGCGACCTACACCACTCTTCCAAGGGGCATTAAAACCGTCTTGTTAAGCTACTGTGACCTCCACATGTCTTCCAAGGGGCATTAAAACCGTCTTGTTAAACCACTCTGAACTCCACGTCTCTTCCAAGGGGCATTAAAACAGTCTTGTTAAGCTACTGTGACCTCCACGTCTCATCCAAGGGGCATTAAAATCATCTTATTAAACCACTCTGACCTCCACGTCTCTTCCAAGGGGCATTAAAACCATCTTGTTAAACGACTCTGACCTCCACGTCTCTTCCAAGGTGCATTAAAACCGTCTTGTTAAGCTACTGTGAGCTCCACGTCTCTTCCAAGGGGCACTAAAACCATCTTGTTAAACTACTGCGACCTCCACCACTCTTCCAAGGGGCATTAAAACCGTCTTGTTAAGCTACTGCGACCTCCACCACACTTCCAAGAGACATTAAAACCGTCTTGTTAAGCTACTGCGATCTCCACCACTCTTCCAAGGGGCATTAAAACCGTCTTGTTAAGCTACTGCGACCTCCATGCTTTTCCAAGAGGCATTAAAACCGTCTTGTTAAGATACTGCAACCTCCACCACTCTTCCAAGGAGCATTTAAACCATCTTGTTAAGCTACTGCGACCTCCACCACTCTTCCAAGGGGCATAAAAACCATCTTGTTAAGCTACTGTGACCTCCACGTCTCTTCCAAAGGGCATTAAAACGGTCTTGTTAAACCACTCTGACCTCCATGTCTCTTCCAAGGGGCATTAAAACCTTCTTGTTAAACCACTCTGACCTCCAGGTCTCTTCCAAGGGGCATTAAAACCGTCTTATTAAGCTACTGCGACCTCCTCCACTCTTCCAAGGGGCATTGATATTGTCTTTTATTACACTGTGACCCCCACGTCTCTTCCAAAGGGCATTAAAACCGTCTTGTTAAGCTACTGCGACCTCCTCCACTCTTCCAAGGGGCATTGATATTGTCTTTTATTACAATGTGACCCCCACGTCTCTTCCAAAGGGCATTAAAACCATCTTGTTAAGCTACTGCGACCTCCTCCACTCTTCCAAGGGGCATTGATATTGTCTTTTTATTACACTGTGACCTCCACGTCTCTTCCAAAGGGCATTAAAACCATCTTGTTAAACCACTCTGACCTCCACGTCTCTTCCAAGGGGCATTAAAACCGTCTTGTTAAGCAACTGCGACCTCCACCACTTTTCCAAGGGGCATTAATACCATCTTGTTAAGCTACTGCGACCTCCACCACTTTTCCAAGGGGCATTGATATTGTCTTTTTATTCTACAGTGACCTCCACGTCTCATCCAAGGGGCTTTAAAACCGTCTTGTTAAGCTACTGCGACCTCCGCGTCTCTTCCAAGGGGCTTTAAAACCGTCTTGTTAAGCTACTGCGACCTCCACCACTTTTCCAAGGGGCATTAAAACCGTCTTGTTAAGCTACTGCGACCTCCACCACTCTTCCAAGGGGCATTAAAACTGTCTTGTTAAGCTACTGCGACCTCCACCACTTTTCCAAGAGCCATTAAAACCGTCTTGTTAAGCTACTGTGACCTCCACGTCTCTTCCGAGGGGCATTAAAACCGCCTTATTAAACCACTCTGACCTCCAGGTCTCTTCCAAGGGGCATTAAAACCGTCTTGCTAAGCAACTGCGACCTACACCACTCTTCCAAGGGGCATTAAAACCGTCTTGTTAAGCTACTGTGACCTCCACATGTCTTCCAAGGGGCATTAAAACCGTCTTGTTAAACCACTCTGAACTCCACGTCTCTTCCAAGGGGCATTAAAACAGTCTTGTTAAGCTACTGTGACCTCCACGTCTCATCCAAGGGGCATTAAAATCATCTTATTAAACCACTCTGACCTCCACGTCTCTTCCAAGGGGCATTAAAACCATCTTGTTAAACGACTCTGACCTCCACGTCTCTTCCAAGGTGCATTAAAACCGTCTTGTTAAGCTACTGTGAGTTCCACGTCTCTTCCAAGGGGCACTAAAACCATCTTGTTAAACTACTGCGACCTCCACCACTCTTCCAAGGGGCATTAAAACCGTCTTGTTAAGCTACTGCGACCTCCACCACACTTCCAAGAGACATTAAAACCGTCTTGTTAAGCTACTGCGATCTCCACCACTCTTCCAAGGGGCATTAAAACCGTCTTGTTAAGCTACTGCGACCTCCATGCTTTTCCAAGAGGCATTAAAACCGTCTTGTTAAGATACTGCAACCTCCACCACTCTTCCAAGGAGCATTTAAACCATCTTGTTAAGCTACTGCGACCTCCACCACTCTTCCAAGGGGCATAAAAACCATCTTGTTAAGCTACTGTGACCTCCACGTCTCTTCCAAAGGGCATTAAAACTGTCTTGTTAAACCACTCTGACCTCCATGTCTCTTCCAAGGGGCATTAAAACCTTCTTGTTAAACCACTCTGACCTCCAGGTCTCTTCCAAGGGGCATTAAAACCGTCTTATTAAGCTACTGCGACCTCCTCCACTCTTCCAAGGGGCATTGATATTGTCTTTTATTACACTGTGACCCCCACGTCTCTTCCAAAGGGCATTAAAACCGTCTTGTTAAGCTACTGCGACCTCCTCCACTCTTCCAAGGGGCATTGATATTGTCTTTTATTACACTGTGACCCCCACGTCTCTTCCAAAGGGCATTAAAACCATCTTGTTAAGCTACTGCGACCTCCTCCATTCTTCCAAGGGGCATTGATATTGTCTTTTTATTACACTGTGACCTCCACGTCTCTTCCAAAGGGCATTAAAACCATCTTGTTAAACCACTCTGACCTCCACGTCTCTTCCAAGGGGCATTAAGACCGTCTTGTTAAGCAACTGCGACCTTCACCACTTTTCCAAGGGGCATTAAAACCGTCTTGTTAAGCTACTGTGACCTCCACGTCTCTTCCAAGGAGCATTAATACCATCTTTTTAAGCTACTGCGACCTCCACCACCCTCCCAAGGGGCATTAAAACCGTCTTGTTAAGCTACTGTGACCTACTCGTCTCTTCCAAGGGGCATTAAAACCGTCTTGTTAAACCGCTCTGAACTCCACGTCTCTTCCAAGGGGCATTAAAGCAGTCTTTTTAAGCTACTGTGACCTCCACGTCTCTTCCAAGGGGCATTAAAACCATGTTGTTAAACCACTCTGACCTCCATGTCTCTTCCAAGGGGCATTAAAACCATCTTGTTAAACCACTCTGACCTCCACGTCTCTTCCAAAGTGCATTAAAACCGTCCTGTTAAGCTACTGCGAGCTCCACGTCTCTTCCACGGTGCACTAAAACCATCTTGTTAAGCTACTGCAACCTCCACCACTTTTCCAAGGGGCATTAAAACCGTCTTGATAAGCTACTGCGACCTCCACCACTTTTCCAAGGGGCATTGATATTGTCTTTTTATTAAACTGTGACCTCCAAGTCTCTTCTAAAGGGCATTAAAACCGTCTTGTTAAGCTACTGCGTCCCCATCACACTTCCAAGAGACATTATAACCATCTTGTTAAGCTACTGTGACCTACACCACTCTTCCAAGGGGCATTAAAACCGTCTTGTTAAGCTACTGCGACCTCCACCACACTTCCAAGAGGCATTAAAATCGTCTTCTTAAGCTACTGCAAGTTCCACCACTCTTCCAAGGGTCATTAAAACCATCTTGTTAAGCTTCTGCGACCTCCACCCCTCTTCCAAGGGGTATTAAAACCGTCTTGTTAAACCACTCTGACCTCCATGTTTCTTCCAAGGGGCATTAGAACCGTCTTGTTAAACCACTCTGAACTCCAGGTCTCTTCCAAGGGCCATTAAAACCGTCTTGTTAAGCTACTGCGACCTCCTCCACTCTTCCAAGGGGCATTGAAATTGTCTTTCTATTACACTGTGACCCCCACGTCTCTTCCAAAGGGCATTAAAACAGTCTTATTAAACCACTCTGACCTCCACGTTTCTTCCAAGGGGAATTAAAACCGTCTTGTTAAGCTAGTGCAACCTTCTGCACTCTTCTAAGGGGCATTAAAACCGTCTTGTTAAGCTACTGTGACCTCCACGTCTCTTCCAAGGGGCATTAAAACCGTCTTGTTAAACCACAATGAACTCCACGTCTCTTCCAAGGGGCATTAACAACATCTTGTTAAGCTACTGTGACCTCCACGTCTCTTCCAAGGGGCAATAAAACCGTCTTGTTAAACCACTCTGACCTCCACGTCTCTTCCAAGGGGCATTAAAACCATCTTGTTAAGCTACTGTGACTTCCACATCTCTTCCAAGGGGCATTAAAGCCGTTTTGTTAAGCTACTGCGTACTCCACCACTTTTCCAAGTGGTATTAAAACCATCTTGTTAAGCTACTGCGACCTCCACCTCTCTTCCAAGGGGCGTTAAAACTGTCTTGCTAAGCTTCTGCGACCTCCACTACTCTTCTAAGGGGAATTGCTATTGTCTTTTTATTCCACTGTGACCTGCACGTCTCTTCCAAGGGGCATTAAAACCGTCTTGTTAAGCTACTGCGACCTCCACCACACTTCCAAGAGACTTTAAAACCGTCTTGTTAAGCTACTGCGACCTCCACCACTCTTCCAAGGGGCATTAAAACCGTCTTGTTAAGCTACTCTGACCTCCACGTCTCTTCCAAGGGTCATTAAAACCGTCTTGTTAAAATATAATGAACTCCACGTCTCTTCCAAGGGGCAGTAAAACCATCTAGTTAAGCTACTGTGACCTCAACATCTCTTCCAAGGGGCATTAAAACCGTTTTGTTAAAGCACTCTGACCTCCACGTCTCTTCCAAGCGGCATTAAAACCGTCTTGTTAAGCTACTGTGACCTCCACATCTCTTCCAAGGGCATTAAAACCGTCTTTTTAAGCTATTGCGACCTCCACCACTCTTCCAAGGGGCATTAAAACAGTCTTGTTAAGCTACTGCGACCTCCACCACTCTTTGAAGGGGCATTGATATTGTCTTTTTATTCCACTGTGACCTCCACGTTTCTTCCAAGGGGCTTTAAAAGCATCTTGTTAAGATACTGCGACCTCCACCACTCTTCCAAGGGGCATTAAAACTGTCTTGTTAAGCTGCTGTGACCTCCACGTCTCTTCCAAGGGGCATTAAATCCGTCTAGTTAAACCACTCTGAACTCCACGTCTCTTCCAAGGGGCGTTAAAACTGTCTTGCTAAGCTACTGCGACCTCCACTACTCTTCTAAGGGGAATTGCTATTGTCTTTTTATTCCACTGTGACCTCCACGACTCTTCCAAGGGGCATTAAAACTGTCTTGTTAAACCACTCTGAACTCCACGTCTCTTCCAAGCGGCATTAAAACCATCTTGTTAAGCTACCGCGACTTCTACCACTGATCTAAGAGGCATTAAAACCGTCTTGTTAAGCTACTGCAACTTCCACCACTCGTCCAAGGGGCATTAAAACTGTCTTGTTAACTACTGCGACCTCCACCACTATTCCAAGGGGCATTGATATTGTCTTTTTATTACACTGTGACGTTTACGTCTCTTTCAAGGGACATTAAAACTGTCTTGTTAATCTACTGCGAATTCCACCACTCTTCCAAGAGGCATTAAAACCGTCTTGATAAGCTACTGCGACCTCCACCACTCTTCCAAGGGGCATTAAAACCATCTTGTTAAGCTACTGCGATCTCCACCACTCTTCCAAGAGGCATTGCAACCGTTTTGTTAAGCTACTGCGACCTCCAGCAGTCTTTCAAGGGGCATTAAAACTGTCTTGTTAAGCTACTGCGACCTCCACCACTCTTCCAAGGGGCATTAAAACCGTCTTCTTAAGCTACTGTGACCTCCACGTCTCTTCCAAGGGGCATTAAAACTGTCTTGTTAAACCAGTCTGACCTCCACGTCTCTTCCAAGGGGCATTAAAACCTTCTTGTTAAGTTGCTGCAACCTTCACCACTCTTCCAAGGGGCATTAAAACCGTCTTGTTAAGCTACTGTGACCTCCACGTCTCTTCCAAGCGGCATTAAAACCGTCTTATTAAGCTACTGTGACCTCCAATACCATTCCAACGGGCATTAAAACCGTCTTGTTAAGCTACTGTGACCTCCACGTCTCTTCCAAGGGGCATTAAAACCATCTTGTTAAATCACTATGAACTCCACGTGTATTCCAAGGGGCATTAAAACAGTATTGTTAAGCTGCTGTGACCTCCACGTCTCTTCCAAGGGGGATTAAAACCATCTTGTTATACCACTCTGACCTTCATGTCTCTTCCAAGGGGCATTAAAACCGTCTTGTTAAACCACTCTGACCTCCACGTCTCTTCCAACGTGTATTAAAATCGTCTTATTAAGCTACTGTGAGCTCCACCTCTCTTCCAAGGGGCACTAAAACCATCTTGTTAAGCTACTGCGACCTCCACCACTCTTCCAAGGGGCATTAAAACCATCTTGTTAAGCTACTGCGACCTCCACCACTTTTCCAAGGGGCATTGATATTGTCTTTTTTTTAAACTGTGACCTCCACGTCTCTTCCAAACGTCATTAAAACCGTATTGTTAAGCTACTACGACCTCCACCACGCTTTCAAGAGACATTAAAACCGTCTTGTTAAGCTACTGCGACCTCCACCACTCTACCAAGGGGCATTAATACCGTCTTGTTAAGGTACTGCGACCTCCACCTCTTCTCCAAGAGGCATTAAAACCGTCTACTTAAGCTACTGCAACCTCCACCCCTCTTCCAAGGGGCATTAAAACCATATTGTTAAGCTACTGTGACCTCCACGTCTCTTCCAAGGGGCAATAAAACCGTCTTTTTAAACCACTCTAACCTCCACGTCTCTTCCAAGGGGCATTAAAACCGTCTTGTTAAACCACTCTGACCTCCAGGTCTCTTCCAAGGGGCATTAGAACCGTCTTGTTAAGCTACTGCGACCTAATCCACTCTTCCAAGGGGCATTCATATTCTCTTTTTATTGTACTGTGACCCCCACGTCTCTTCCAAAGGGCATTAAAACCGTCTTGTTAAAACACTCTGACCAAGTTTCTTCCAAGGGGCATTAAAACCATCTTGTTAACCTACTGCGACCTTCTCCACTCTTCCAAGCGACATTAAAACCATGTTATTAAGCTACTGTACCCTCAACATCTCTTTCAAGGGGCATTAAAACCGTCTTGTTAAACCATTCTGACCTCCACGTCTCTTCCAAGGGGCATTAAAACCATCTTGTTAAGCTACTGTGACCTCCACATCTCTTCCAAGGGCATTAAAACCGTCTTGTTAAGCTATTGCGACCTCCTCCAGTCTTCCAAGCGGCATTGAAACAGTCTTGTTAAGCTACTGCGACCTCCACCACTCTTTGAAGGGGCATTGATATTGTCTTTTTATTCCACTGTTACCTCCACGTCTCTTCCAAGGGTCATTAAAACCGTCTTGTTAAACCACTATGACCTCCACGTCTCTTCCAAGGGGCATTAAAACCATCTTGTTAAGCTACTGTGACCACCACCACTCTTCGAATGGGCATTGATATTGTCTTTTTATTCCACTGTGACCTCCACGTTTCTTCCAAGGGGCTTTAAAAGCATCTTGTTAAGCTACTGCGACCTCCAGCATTCTTTCAAGGGGCATTAAAACCGTCTTGTTAAGCTACTGCGACCTCCACCACTCTTCCAAGGGGCATTAAAACCGTCTTCTTAAGCTACTGTGACCTCCACGTCTCTTCCAAGGGGCATTAAAACTGTCTTGTTAAACCAGTCTGACCTCCAGGTCTCTTCCAAGGGGCATTAAAACTGTCTTGTTAAGTTACTGCAACCTTCACCACTCTTCCAAGGGGCATTAAAACCGTCTTGTTAAGCTACTGTGACCTCTACGTCTCTTCCAAGCGGCATTAAAACCGTCTTGTTAAGCTACTGTGACCTCCAATACCATTCCAACGGGCATTAAAACCGTTTTGTTAAGCTACTGTGACCTCCACGTCTCTTCCAAGGGGCATTAAAACCATCTTGTTAAATCACTATGAACTCCAGTTGTCTTCCAAGGGGCATTAAAACGGTATTGTTAAGCTGCTGTGACCTCCACGTCTCTTCCAAGGGGGATTAAAACCATCCTGTTATACCGCTCTGACCTCCATGTCTCTTCCAAGGGGCATTAAAACCGTCTTGTTAAACCACTCTGACTCCACGTCTCTTCCAACGTGTATTAAAATCGTATTGTTAAGCTACTGTGAGCTCCATGTCTCTTCCAAGGGGCACTAAAACCATCTTTTTAAGCTACTGCGACCTCCACCACTCTTCCAAAGGGCATTAAAACCGTCTTGTTAAGCTACTGCGACCTCCACCACTTTTCCAAGGGGCATTGATATTGTCTTTTTTTTAAACTGTGTCCTCCACGTCTCTTCCAAACGTCATTAAAACCGTATTGTTAAGGTACTGCGACCTCCACCACACTTCCAAGAGACATTAAAACCGTCTTGTTAATCTACTGCGACCTCCACCACTCTACCAAGGGGCATTAATACCGTCTTGTTAAGGTACTGCGACCTCCACCACTTCTCCAAGAGGCATTAAAACCTTCTACTTAAGCTACTGCAACCTCCACCACTCTTCCAAGGGGCATTAAAACCATCTTTTTAAGCTACTGCGACCTCCACCCCTCTTCCAAGGGGCATTAAAACCATATTGTTAAGCTACTGTGACCTCCACGTCTCTTCCAAGGGGCAATAAAACCGTCTTGTTAAACCACTCTGACCTCCAGGTCTCTTCCAAGGGGCATTAAAACCGTCTTGTTAAGCTACTGCGACCTTCTCCACTCTTCCAAGGGGCATTGATATTCTCTTTTTATTAAACTGTGACCCCCACGTCTCTTCCAAAGGGCATTAAAATCGTCTTGTTAAACCACTCTGACCACGTTTCTTCCAAGGGGCATTAAAACCGTCTTGTTAACCTACTGCGACCTTCTCCACTCTTCCAAGCGACATTAAAACCATGTTATTAAGCTACTGTGCCCTCAACATATCTTTCAAGGGGCATTAAAACCGTCTTGTTAAACCACTCTGACCTCCACGTCTCTTCCAAGGGGCATTAAAACCATCTTGTTAAGATACTGTGACCTCCACATCTCTTCAAAGGGCATTAAAACGGTCTTGTTAAGCTATTGCCACCTCCACCACTCTTCCAAGCGGCATTGAAACAGTCTTGTTAAGCTACTGCGACCTCCACCACTCTTTGAATGGGCATTGATATTGTCTTTTTATTCCACTGTTACCTCCACGTCTCTTCCAAGGGTCATTAAAACCGTCTTGTTAAACCACTATGACCTCCACGTCTCTTCCAAGGGGCATTAAAACCATCTTGTTAAGCTACTGTGACCACCACCACTCTTCGAATGGGCATTGTTATTGTCTTTTTATTCCACTGTGACCTCCACATTTCTTCCAAGGGGCTTTAAAAGCATCTTGTTAAGCTACTGCGACCTCCACCACTCTTCCAAGGGGCATTAAAACCATCTTGCTAAGCTACTGCGACCTCCACCACTCTTCCAAAGGGCATTAAAACCATCTTGTTAAGCTACTGTGACCTCCACGTCTCTTCCAAGGGGAATTAAAACCATCTTGTTAAACCACTCTGACCTCCAGGTCTCTTCCAAGGGGCATTAAAACCATCTTGTTAAGCTACTGCGACCTCCTCCCCTCTTCCAAGGGGCATTGATATTGTATTTTTGTTACACTGTGACCCCCACGTCTCTTCCAAAGGGCATTAAACCGCCTTGTTAAACCACTCTGACCTCCACGTTTCTTTCAAGGGGCATTAAAACCGTCTTGTTAATCTACTGCGACTTTCTCCACTCTTCCAAGGGGCATTAAAATCGTCTTGTTAAGCTACTGTGACCTCCACGTCTCTTCCAAGGGGCATTAAAACCGTCTTGTTAAACCACAATGAACTCCACGTCTCTTCCAAGGGGCGGTAAACCATCTTGTTCAGCTACTGTGACCTCCACGTCTCTTCCAAGGGGCATTAAAACCGTCTTGTTAAACCACTATGACCCCCATGTCTCTTCCAAGGGGCATTAAAACCATCTTGTTAAGATACTGTGACCTCCACATCTCTTCCAAGGGGAATTAAAACCATCTTGTTAAGCTACTGCGATCTCCACCACTCTTCTAAGGGGCATTAAAACCTTCTTGTTAAGCTACTGCGACCTCCACCACTCTTCCAAGGGGCATTAAAACCGTCTTGTTAAGCTACTGTGATCTCCACGTCTCTTCCAAGGGGTATTAAATCCGTCTTGTTAAACCACTCTGAACTCCATGTCTCTTCCAAGGGGCATTAAAACCGTCTTGCTAAGCTACTGTGACATGCACATCTCTTCCAATGGGCATAAAAACTGTTTTGTTAAGCTACTGCGACCTCCACAACTCTTCCAAGAGGCATTAAAACAGTCTTGCTAAGTTACTGCCACCTCCACTACTCTTATAAGGGAAATTGATAATGTCTTTTTATTCCACTGTGACCTCCACGTCTCTTCCAAGGGGCATTAAAACTGTCTTGTTAAACCACTCTGAACTCCACGTCTCTTCCAAGGGGCATTAAAACCGTCTTGTTAAGCTACTGCGACATCCACCACTCTTCCAAGAGTCATTCAAACCGTCTTGTTAAGCTACTGAACCTCCACGACTCTTCCAAGGGGCATTAAAACTGTTTTGTTAAGCTACTGCGACCTCCACCACTTTTCCAAGGGGCATTGATATTGCCTTTTTATTACACTGTGACCTTTACGTCTCTTTCAAGGGGCATTAAAACCGTCTTGTTAAGCTGCTGCGACCTCCACCACTCTTTCAAGGGGAATTAAAAACATCTTGTTAAGCTACTTCGACCTCCACCACTCCTCCAAGAGGCATTACAACCGTTTTGATAAGCTACTGCGACCTCCAACACTCTTACAAGGGGCATTAAAACCGTCTTGTTAAGCTACTGCGACCTCCACCACTCTTCCAAGGGGCATTAAAACCGTCTTGTAAAGCTACTGTGACCTCCACGTCTCTTCCAAGGGGCACTAAAACCGTCTTGTTAAGCTTCTGCGACCTCAACCACTCTTCCAAGGGTCATTAAAACCGTCTTGTTAAGCTACTCTGACCTCCACCACTTTTCCAAGGGGCATTGATATTTTCCTTTTATTACACTGTGACTTCCACGTATCTTCCAAGGGGCATTAAAACCGTCTTGCGAAGCTGCTGCAACCTCCACCACTCTTCCAAGGGGCATTAAAACCATCTTGTTAAGCTACTGCGACATTCACCACTCTTCCAAGAGGCATTAAACCGTCTTGTTAAGCTACTGCAACCTCCACCACTCTTCCAAGGAGCATTAAAACCATCTTGTTAAGCTACTGCGACCTCCACCACTCTTCCAAGGGGCATTAAAACCATCTTCTTAAGCTACTGTGACCTCCACATCTCTTCCAAGGGGCATTAAAACCGTCTTGTTAAACAACTCTGACCTCCACGTCTTTTCAAAAGGGCATTAAAATTGTCTTGTTAAACCACTCTGAACTCCACGTCTCTTCCAAGGGGCATTAAAACCGTCTTGTTAAATCTCTCTAACCTCCACTTCTCTTCCAGGGGCATTAAAACCGTTTTGTTAAGATACTGTAACATCCTCCACTCTTCCAAGGGGCATTAATATTGTCTTTTTATTACACTGTGACCCCCATGTGTCCTCCAAAGGTCATTAAAACCGTCTTGTTAAACCACTCTGACCTCCACGTCTCTTCCAAAGCGCATTAAAACCATCTTGTTAAGCTGCTGCGACCTTCACCACTCTTCCCAGGGGCATTAAAACCATCTTGTTAAGATACTGTGACCTCCACGTCTCTTCTAAGGGGCATTAAAACCGTCTTGTTAAACCACTTTGACCTCCACGTCTCTTCCAAGGGGCATTAAAACCGTCTTGTTAAGCTACTGTGACCTCCAAATCTCTTACAAGGGGCATTAAAACCGTCTTGTTAAGCTAATGCGACCTCCACTACTTTTCCAAAGGGCAATAAAACTGTCTTTTTAAGCTACTGCGACCTCCACCACTATTCAAGGGGCATTAAAACCGTCTTGTTAAGCTGCTGCGACCTCCACCACTCTTAGAAGGGGCATTGATATTGTCTTTTTAATCCACTGTGACCTCCACGTTTCTTCCAAGGGGCTTTAAAACCGTCTTGTTAAGCTACTGCGACCTCCACCACTCTTCCAAGGGGCATTAAAACCATCTAGTTAAGTTACTGTGACCTCCACCACTCTTCCAAGGGGCATTAAAACCGTCTTGTTAAGCTACTGCGACCTCCACCACTCTTCCAAGGGGCATTAAAACCATCTTGTTAAGATACTGCGACCTCCACCACTCTTCCAAGGGGCATTAAAAACGTCTTGTTAAGCTACTGCGACCTCCACCACTCTTCCAAGGGGCATTGATATTGTTTTTTTTATTCCACTGTGACCTCCACGTCTCTTCCAAGGGGCTTTAAAAGCATCTTGTTAAGCTACTGCGACCTCCACCACTCTTCCAAGGTTCATTAAAATCGTCTTGTTAAGCTACTGTGACCTCCACGTCTCTTCCAAGGGGCATTAAATCCGTCTTGTAAAACCACTATGAACTGCATGTCTCTTCCAAGGGGCATTAAAACCATCATGTTAAGCTACTGTGACCGCCACGTCTCTTCCAAGGGGCATTAAAACCGTCTTGTTAAGCTGCTGTGACCTCCACCAGTCTGCCAAGGGGCATTAATACCGTCTTGTTAAGCTACTGCGACCTCCACCACTCTTCCAAGAGGCATTAAAACCGTCTTGTTAAGCTTCTGTGACCTCCACGTCTATTCAATGGGGCATTAAAATTGTCTTGTTAAACCACTCTGAACTCCACGTCTCTTCCAAGGGGCAGTAAAACCATCTTGTTAAGCTACTGTGACCTCCACCACTCTTACAAGGGGCATTAATACCGTCTTGTTAAGCTACTGCAACCTCCACCACTCTTCCAAGGGGCATTGATATTGTCTTTTTATTCCACTGTAATCTCAAGGTCTCTTCCAAGGGGTATTAAAACTGTCTTGTTAAACAACTCTGAACTCCACGTCTCTTCCAAGGGGCATTGATATTGTCTTTCTATTACACTGTGACCTCCACGTCTCTTCCAAGGGGCATTAAAACCGTCTTGTTAAGCTACTGCGACCTCCACCACTCGTCCAAGAGTCATTAAAACCGTCTTGTTAAGCTGCTGTGACCTCCACCAGTCTGCCAAGGGGCATTAATACCGTCTTCTTAAGCTACTGCGACCTCCACCACTCTTCCAAGAGGCATTAAAACCGTCTTGTTAAGCTTCTGTGACCTCCACGTCTATTCAATGGGGTATTAAAATTGTCTTGTTAAACCACTCTGAACTCCACGTCTCTTCCAAGGGGCAGTAAAACCATCTTGTTAAGCTACTGTGACCTCCACGTCTCTTCCAAGGGACATTAAAACCGTCTTGTTAAATCACTCTGACCTCCACGTCTCTTCCAAGGGGCATTAAAACTGTCTTGTTAAGCTACTGCGACCTTCACCACTCTTCCAAGTGGCATTAAAACCATCTTGTTAAGATACTGTGACCTCCACGTCTCTTCCAAAGGGCATTAAAACCGTCTTATTAATCTACTGTGACCTCCACATCTCTTCCAAGCGGCATTAAAACCGTCTTGTTAAGCTACTGCGACCTCCACTACTTTTCCAAGGGGCAATAAAACGGTCTTTTTAAGCTACTGCGACCTCCACAATTCTTCCAAGGGGCATTAAAACCGTCTTGTTAAGCAGCTGCGACCTCCACCTCTCTTCGAAGGGGCATTGATATTGTTTTTTATTCCACTGTGACCTCCACATTTCTTCCAAGGGGCTTTAAAAGCATCTTGTTAAGCTACTGCGACCTCCACCACTCTTCCAAGGGGCATTGAAACCGTCTTGTTAAGATACTGTGACCTCGACGTCTCTTCCAAGGGGCATTAAATCCATCTTGTTAAACCACTCTGAACTCCATGTCTATTCCAAGGGGCATAAAAACCGTCTTGCTAAGCTACTGTGACATGCACATCTCTTCCAAGGGGCATTAAAACTGTTTTGTAAAGCTACTGCGACCTCCACTACTCTTCTAAGGGGAATTGATATTGTCTTTTTATTCCACTGTGACCTCCATGTCTCTTCCAAGGGGCATTAAAACCGTCTTGTTAAACCACTCAGATCTCCACGTCTCTTCCAACGAGCATTAAAACCGTCTTGTTAAGCTACCGCGACTTCTACCACTGATCTAAGAGGCATTAAAACCATCTTGTTAAGCTACTTCGACCTCCACCACTCCTCCAAGAGGCATTACAACCGTTTTGATAAGCTACTGCGACCTCCAACACTCTTACAAGGGGCATTAAAACCGTCTTGTTAAGCTACTGCGACCTCCACCACTCTTCCAAGGGGCATTAAAACCGTCTTGTAAAGCTACTGTGACCTCCACGTCTCTTCCAAGGGGCACTAAAACCGTCTTGTTAAGCTTCTGCGACCTCAACCACTCTTCCAAGGGTCATTAAAACCGTCTTGTTAAGCTACTGTGACCTCCACCACTTTTCCAAGGGGCATTGATATTTTCCTTTTATTACACTGTGACTTCCACGTATCTTCCAAGGGGCATTAAAACCGTCTTGCGAAGCTGCTGCAACCTCCACCACTCTTCCAAGGGGCATTAAAACCATCTTGTTAAGCTACTGCGACATTCACCACTCTTCCAAGAGGCATTAAACCGTCTTGTTAAGCTACTGCAACCTCCACCACTCTTCCAAGGAGCATTAAAACCATCTTGTTAAGCTACTGCGACCTCCACCACTCTTCCAAGGGGCATTAAAACCATCTTGTTAAGCTACTGTGACCTCCACGTCTCTTCCAAGGGGCATTAAAACCGTCTTGTTAAACAACTCTGACCTCCACGTCTTTTCAAAAGGGCATTAAAATTGTCTTGTTAAACCACTCTGAACTCCACGTCTCTTCCAAGGGGCATTAAAACCGTCTTGTTAAATCTCTCTAACCTCCACTTCTCTTCCAAGGGGCATTAAAACCGTTTTGTTAAGATACTGTAACATCCTCCACTCTTCCAAGGGGCATTAATATTGTCTTTTTATTACACTGTGACCCCCATGTGTCCTCCAAAGGTCATTAAAACCGTCTTGTTAAACCACTCTGACCTCCACGTCTCTTCCAAAGCGCATTAAAACCATCTTGTTAAGCTGCTGCGACCTTCACCACTCTTCCCAGGGGCATTAAAACCATCTTGTTAAGATACTGTGACCTCCAAGTCTCTTCTAAGGGGCATTAAAACCGTCTTGTTAAACCACTTTGACCTCCACGTCTCTTCCAAGGGGCATTAAAACCGTCTTGTTAAGCTACTGTGACCTCCAAATCTCTTACAAGGGGCATTAAAACCGTCTTGTTAAGCTAATGCGACCTCCACTACTTTTCCAAAGGGCAATAAAACTGTCTTTTTAAGCTACTGCGACCTCCACCACTATTCCAAGGGGCATTAAAACCGTCTTGTTAAGCTGCTGCGACCTCCACCACTCTTAGAAGAGGCATTGATATTGTCTTTTTAATCCACTGTGACCTCCACGTTTCTTCCAAGGGGCTTTAAAACCGTCTTGTTAAGCTACTGCGACCTCCACCACTCTTCCAAGGGGCATTAAAACCATCTAGTTAAGTTACTGTGACCTCCACGTCTCTTCCAAGGGGCATTAAAACCGTCTTGTTAAGCTACTGCGACCTCCACCACTCTTCCAAGGGGCATTAAAACCATCTTGTTAAGATACTGCGACCTCCACCACTCTTCCAAGGGGCATTAAAAACGTCTTGTTAAGCTACTGCGACCTCCACCACTCTTCCAAGGGGCATTGATATTGTTTTTTTTATTCCACTGTGACCTCCACGTCTCTTCCAAGGGGCTTTAAAAGCATCTTGTTAAGCTACTGCGACCTCCACCACTCTTCCAAGGTTCATTAAAATCGTCTTGTTAAGCTACTGTGACCTCCACGTCTCTTCCAAGGGGCATTAAATCCGTCTTGTAAAACCACTATGAACTGCATGTCTCTTCCAAGGGGCATTAAAACCATCATGTTAAGCTACTGTGACCGCCACGTCTCTTCCAAGGGGCATTAAAACCGTCTTGTTAAGATACTGCGACCTCCACCACTCTTCCAAGGGGCATTAATACCGTCTTGTTAAGCTACTGCAACCTCCACCACTCTTCCAAGGGACATTGATATTGTCTTTTTATTCCACTGTAACCTCCAGGTCTCTTCCAAGGGGTATTAAAACTGTCTTGTTAAACAACTCTGAACTCCACGTCTCTTCCAAGGGGCATTGATATTGTCTTTCTATTACACTGTGACCTCCACGTCTCTTCCAAGGGGCATTAAAACCGTCTTGTTAAGCTACTGCGACCTCCACCACCCGTCCAAGAGTCATTAAAACCGTCTTGTTAAGCTGCTGTGACCTCCACCAGTCTGCCAAGGGGCATTAATACCGTCTTGTTAAGCTACTGCGACCTCCACCACTCTTCCAAGAGGCATTAAAACCGTCTTGTTAAGCTTCTGTGACCTCCACGTCTATTCAATGGGGCATTAAAATTGTCTTGTTAAACCACTCTGAACTCCACGTCTCTTCCAAGGGGCAGTAAAACCATCTTGTTAAGCTACTGTGACCTCCACCACTCTTACAAGGGGCATTAATACCGTCTTGTTAAGCTACTGCAACCTCCACCACTCTTCCAAGGGGCATTGATATTGTCTTTTTATTCCACTGTAATCTCAAGGTCTCTTCCAAGGGGTATTAAAACTGTCTTGTTAAACAACTCTGAACTCCACGTCTCTTCCAAGGGGCATTGATATTGTCTTTCTATTACACTGTGACCTCCACGTCTCTTCCAAGGGGCATTAAAACCGTCTTGTTAAGCTACTGCGACCTCCACCACTCGTCCAAGAGTCATTAAAACCGTCTTGTTAAGCTGCTGTGACCTCCACCAGTCTGCCAAGGGGCATTAATACCGTCTTCTTAAGCTACTGCGACCTCCACCACTCTTCCAAGAGGCATTAAAACCGTCTTGTTAAGCTTCTGTGACCTCCACGTCTATTCAATGGGGCATTAAAATTGTCTTATTAAACCACTCTGAACTCCACGTCTCTTCCAAGGGGCAGTAAAACCATCTTGTTAAGCTACTGTGACCTCCACGTCTCTTCCAAGGGACATTAAAACCGTCTTGTTAAATCACTCTGACCTCCACGTCTCTTCCAAGGGGCATTAAAACTGTCTTGTTAAGCTACTGCGACCTTCACCACTCTTCCAAGTGGCATTAAAACCATCTTGTTAAGATACTGTGACCTCCACGTCTCTTCCAAAGGGCATTAAAGCCGTCTTATTAAGCTACTGTGACCTCCACATCTCTTCCAAGCGGCATTAAAACCGTCTTGTTAAGCTACTGCGACCTCCACTACTTTTCCAAGGGGCAATAAAACGGTCTTTTTAAGCTACTGCGACCTCCACAATTCTTCCAAGGGGCATTAAAACCGTCTTGTTAAGCAGCTGCGACCTCCACCTCTCTTCGAAGGGGCATTGATATTGTCTTTTTATTCCACTGTGACCTCCACATTTCTTCCAAGGGGCTTTAAAAGCATCTTGTTAAGCTACTGCGACCTCCACCACTCTTCCAAGGGGCATTGAAACCGTCTTGTTAAGATACTGTGACCTCGACGTCTCTTCCAAGGGGCATTAAATCCATCTTGTTAAACCACTCTGAACTCCATGTCTATTCCAAGGGGCATAAAAACCGTCTTGCTAAGCTACTGTGACATGCACATCTCTTCCAAGGGGCATTAAAACTGTTTTGTAAAGCTACTGCGACCTCCACTACTCTTCTAAGGGGAATTGATATTGTCTTTTTATTCCACTGTGACCTCCATGTCTCTTCCAAGGGGCATTAAAACCGTCTTGTTAAACCACTCAGATCTCCACGTCTCTTCCAACGAGCATTAAAACCGTCTTGTTAAGCTACCGCGACTTCTACCACTGATCTAAGAGGCATTAAAACCATCTTGTTAAGCTACTGCAACCTCCACCACTCGTCCAAGGGGCATTAAAACTGTCTTGTTAACTACTGCGACCTCCACCACTATTCCAAGGGGCATTGATATTGTCTTTTTATTACACTGTGACCTTTACGTCTCTTTCAAGGCACATTAAAACAGTCTTGTTAATCTACTGCGAACTCCACCACTCTTCCAAGAGGCATTAAAACCGTCTTGTTAAGCTACTGCGACCTCCACCACTCTTCCAAGGGGCATTAAAACCATCTTGTTAAGCTACTGCGATCTCCACCACTCTTCCAAGAGGCATTGCAACCGTTTTGTTAAGCTACTGCGACCTCCAGCAGTCTTTCAAGGGGCATTTAAACCTTCTTGTTAAGCTACTGCGACCTCCACCACTCTTCCAAGGGGCATTAAAACTGTCTTGTTAAGCTACTGTGACCTCCACGTCTCTACCAAGGGGCATTAAAGCTGTCTTGTTAAACCAGTCTGACCTCCACGTCTCTTCCAAGGGGCATTAAAACCGTCTTGTTAAGTTACTGCGACCTTCACCACTCTTCCAAGGGGCATTAAAACCGTCTTTTTAAGCTACTGTGACCTCCACGTCTCTTCCAAGCGGCATTAAAACCATCTTGTTAAGCTACTGTGACCTCCAATACCATTCCAACGGGCATTAAAACCGTCTTGTTAAGCTACTGTGACCTCCACGTCTCTTCCAAGGAGCATTAAAACCATCTGTTTAAATCACTATGAACTCCACGTGTCTTCCAAGGGGCATTAAAACAGTATTCTTAAGCTGCTGTGACCTCCACGTATCTTCCAAGGGGGATTAAAACCATCTTTTTATACCACTCTGACGTCCATGTCTCTTCCAAGGGGCATTAAAAAAGTCTTGTTAAAGCACTCTGACCTCCACGTCTCTTCCAACGTGTATTAAAATCGTCTTGTTAAGCTACTGTGAGCTCCACGTCTCTTCCAAGGGGCACTAAAACCATCTTGTTAAGCTACTGCGACCTCCACCACTCTTCCAAGGGGCATTAAAACCGTCTTGTTAAGCTACTGCGACCTCCACCACTCTTCCAAGGGGCATTAAAATCATCTTGTTAAGCTACTGTGACCTCCACGTCTCTTCCAAGGGGCATTAAATCCGTCTTGTAAAACCACTCTGAACTGCATGTCTCTTCCAAGGGGCATTAAAACCATCATGTTAAGCTACTGTGACCGCCACGTCTCTTCCAAGGGGCATTAAAACCGTCTTGTTAAGATACTACGACCTCCACCACTCTTCCAAGGGGCATTAATACCGTCTTGTTAAGCTACTGCAACCTCCACCACTCTTCCAAGGGGCATTGATATTGTCTTTTTATTCCACTGTAACCTCCAGGTCTCTTCCAAGTGGTATTAAACTGTCTTGTTAAACAACTCTGAACTCCACGTCTCTTCCAAGGGGCATTGATATTGTCTTTCTATTACACTGTGACCTTCACGTCTCTTCCAAGGGGCATTAAAAGCGTTTTGTTAAGCTACTGCGACCTCCACCAGTCTGCCAAGGGGCATTAATACCGTCTTGTTAAGCTACTGCGACCTCCACCACTCTTCCAAGAGGCATTAAAACCGTCTTGTTAAGCTACTGTGACCTCCACGTCTATTCAATGGGGCATTAAAATTGTCTTGTTAAACCACTCTGAACTCCACGTCTCTTCCAAGGGGCATTAAAACCATCTTGTTAAGCTACTGTGACCTCCACGTCTCTTCCAAGGGACATTAAAACCGTCTTGTTAAATCACTGTGACCTCCACGTCTCTTCCAAGGGGCATTAAAACTGTCTTGTTAAGCTACTGCGACCTTCACCACTCTTCCAAGTGGCATTAAAACCATCTTGTTAAGATACTGTGACCTCCACGTCTCTTCCAAAGGGCATTACAACCGTCTTGTTAAGCTACTGTGACCTCCACATCTCTTCCAAGTGGCATTAAAACCGTCTTGTTAAGCTACTGCGACCTCCACTACTTTTCCAAGCGGCAATGAAATGGTCTTTTTAAGCTACTGCGACCTCCACAATTCTTCCAAGGGGCATTAAAACCGTCTTGTTAATCAGCTGCGACCTCCACCTCTCTTCGAAGGGGCATTGATATTGTCTTTTTATTCCACTGTGACCTCCACGTTTCTTCCAAGGGGCTTTAAAAGCATCTTGTTAAGCTACTGCGACCTCCACCACTCTTCCAAGCGGCATTGAAACCGTCTTGTTAAGCTACTGTGACCTCGACGTCTCTTCCAAGGGGCATTAAATCCATCTTGTTAAACCACTCTGAACTCCATGTCTATTCCAAGGGGCATTAAAACCGTCTTGCTAAGCTACTGTGACATGCACATCTCTTCCAAGGGGCATTAAAACTGTTTTGTAAAGCTACTGCGACCTCCACTACTCTTCTAAGGGGAATTGATATTGTCTTTTTATTCCACTGTGACCTCCACGTCTCTTCTAAGGGGCATTAAAACCGTCTTGTTAAACCACTCAGATCTCCACGTCTCTTCCAACGAGCATTAAAACCGTCTTGTTAAGCTACCGCGACTTCTACCACTGATCTAAGAGGCATTAAAACCGTCTTGTTAAGCTACTGCAACCTCCACCACTCGTCCAAGGGGCATTAAAACTGTCTTGTTAACTACTGCGACCTCCACCACTATTCCAAGGGGCGTTTATATTGTCTTTTTATTACACTGTGACCTTTACGTCTCTTTCAAGGGACATTAAAACAGTCTTGTTAATCTACTGCGAACTCCACCACTCTTCCAAGAGGCATTAAAACCGTCTTGTTAAGCTACTGCGACCTCCACCACTCTTCCAAGGGGCATTAAAACCATCTTGTTAAGCTACTGCGATCTCCACCACTCTTCCAAGAGGCATTGCAACCGTTTTGTTAAGCTACTGCGACCTCCAGCAGTCTTTCAAGGGGCATTAAAACCGTCTTGTTAAGCTACTGCGACCTCCACCACTCTTCCAAGGGGCATTAAAACCGTCTTGTTAAGCTACTGTGACCTCCACGTCTCTACCAAGGGGCATTAAAACTGTCTTGTTAAACCAGTCTGACCTCCACGTCTCTTCCAAGGGGCATTAAAACCGTCTTGTTAAGTTACTGCGACCTTCACCACTCTTCCAAGGGGCATTACAACCGTCTTGTTAAGTTACTGTGACCTCCACGTCTCTTCCAAGCGGCATTAAAACCATCTTGTTAAGCTACTGTGAACTCCAATACCATTCCAACGGGCATTAAATCCGTCTTGTTAAGCTACTATGACCTCGACGTCTCTTCCAAGGGGCATTAAAACCATCTTGTTAAATCACTATGAACTCCACGTGTCTTCCAAGGGGCATTAAAACAGTATTCTTAAGCTGCTGTGACCTCCACGTATCTTCCAAGGGGGATTAAAACCATCTTGTTATACCACTCTGACCTCCATGTCTCTTCCAAGGGGCATTAAAACCGTCTTGTTAAACCACTCTGACCTCCACGTCTCTTCCAACGTGTATTAAAATCGTCTTGTTAAGCTACTGTGAGCTCCACGTCTCTTCCAAGGGGCACTAAAACCATCTTGTTAAGCTACTGCGACCTCCACCACTCTTCCAAGGGGCATTAAAACCGTCTTGTTAAGCTACTGCGACCTCCACCACTTTTGCAAGGGGCATTGATATTGTCTTTTTTTTAAACTGTGACCTCCATGTCTCTTCCAAACGTCATTAAAACCGTATTGTTAAGCTACTGCGACCTCCACCACACTTCCAAGAGACATTAAAACCGTCTTGTTAAGCTACTGCGACCTCCACCACTCTTCCAAGGGGCATTAAAACCATCTTGTTAAGATACTGCGACCTCCACCACTCTTCCAAGGGGCATTAAAAACGTCTTGTTAAGCTACTGCGACCTCCACCACTCTTCCAAGGGGCATTGATATTGTTTTTTTATTCCACTGTGACCTCCACGTCTCTTCCAAGGGGCTTTAAAAGCATCTTGTTAAGCTACTGCGACCTCCACCACTCTTCCAAGGGGCATTAAAATCGTCTTGTTAAGCTACTGTGACCTCCACGTCTCTTCCAAGGGGCATTAAATCCGTCTTGTAAAACCACTGTGAACTGCATGTCTCTTCCAAGGGGCATTAAAACCATCATGTTAAGCTACAGTGACCGCCACGTCTCTTCCATGGGGCATTAAAACCGTCTTGTTAAGATACTGCGACCTCCACCACTCTTCCAAGGGGCATTAATACCGTCTTGTTAAGCTACTGCAACCTCCACCACTCTTCCAAGGGGCATTGATATTGTCTTTTTATTCCACTGTAACCTCCAGGTCTCTTCCAAGGGGTATAAAAACTGTCTTGTTAAACAACTCTGAACCCACGTCTCTTCCAAGGGGCATTGATATTGTCTATATATTACACTGTGACCTCCACGTCTCTTCCAAGGGGCATTAAAACCGTCTTGTTAAGCTACTGCGACCTCCACCACTCGTCCAAGAGTCATTAAAACCGTCTTGTTAAGCTGCTGCGACCTCCACCAGTCTGCCAAGGGGCATTAATACCGTCTTGTTAAGCTACTGCAACCTCCACCACTCTTCCAAGAGGCATTAAAACCATTTTGTTAAGCTACTGTGACCTCCACGTCTATTCAATGGGGCATTAAAATTGTCTTGTTAAACCACTCTGAACTCCACGTGTCTTCCAAGGGACATTAAAACCGTCTTGTTAAATCACTCTGACCTCCACGTCTCTTCCAAGGGGCATTAAAACTGTCTTGTTAAGCTACTGCGACCTTCACCATTCTTCCAAGTGGCATTAGAACCATCTTGTTAAGATACTGTGACCTCCACGTCTCTTCCAAAGGGCATTAAAACCGTCTTGTTAAGCTACTGTGACCTCCACATCTCTTCCAAGCGGCATTAAAACCGTCTTGTTAAGCTACTGCGACCTCCACTACTTTTCCAAGGGGCAATAAAACGGTCTTTTTAAGCTACTGCGACCTCCACAATTCTTCCAAGGGGCATTAAAACCGTCTTGTTAAGCAGCTGCGACCTCCACCTCTCTTTGAAGGGGCATTGATATTGTCTTTTTATTCCACTGTGACCTCCACGTTTCTTCCAAGGGGCTTTAAAAGCATCTTGTTAAGCTACTGCGACCTCCACCACTCTTCCAAGGGGCATTGAAACCGTCTTGTTAAGCTACTGTGACCTCGACGTCTCTTCCAAGGGGCATTAAATCCATCTTGTTAAACCACTCTGAACTCCATGTCTATTCCAAGGGGCATTAAAACCGTCTTGCTAAGCTACTGTGACATGCACATCTCTTCCAAGGGGCATTAAAACTGTTTTGTAAAGCTACTGCGACCTCCACTACTCTTCTAAGGGGAATTGATATTGTCTTTTTATTCCACTGTGACCTCCACGTCTCTTCCAAGGGGCATTAAAACCGTCTTGTTAAACCACTCAGATCTCCACGTCTCTTCCAACGAGCATTAAAACCGTCTTGTTAAGCTACCGCGACTTCTACCACTGATCTAAGAGGCATTAAAACCGTCTTGTTAAGCTACTGCAACCTCCACCACTCGTCCAAGGGGCATTAAACCTGTCTTGTTAACTACTGCGACCTCCACCACTATTCCAAGGGGCATTGATATTGTCTTTTTATTACACTGTGACCTTTACGTCTCTTTCAAGGGACATTAAAACAGTCTTGTTAATCTACTGCAAACTCCACCACTCTTCCAAGAGGCATTAGAACCGTCTTGTTAAGCTACTGCGACCTCCACCACTCTTCCAAGGGGCATTAAAACCATCTTGGTAAGCTACTGCGATATCCACCACTCTTCCAAGAGGCATTGCAATCGTCTTGTTAAGCTACTGTGACCTCCACGTCTCTACCAAGGGGCATTAAAACTGTCTTGTTAAACCAGTCTGACCTCCACGTCTCTTCCAAGGGGCATTAAAACCGTCTTGTTAAGTTACTGCGACCTTCACCACTCTTCCAAGGGGCATTAAAACCGTCTTGTTAAGCTGCTGTGACCTCCACGTCTCTTCCAAGCGGCATTAAAACCATCTTGTTAAGCTACTGTGACCTCCAATACCATTCCAACGGGCATTAAAACCGTCTTGTTAAGCTACTGTGACCTCCACGTCTCTTCCAAGGGGCATTAAAACCATCTTGTTAAATCACTATGAACTCCACGTGTCTTCCAAGGGGCATTAAAACAGTATTCTTAAGCTGCTGTGACCTCCACGTCTCTTCCAAGGGGGATTAAAACCATCTTGTTATACCACTCTGACCTCCATGTCTCTTCCAAGGGGCATTAAAACCGTCTTGTTAAACCACTCTGACCTCCACGTCTCTTCCAACGTGTATTAAAATCGTCTTGTTAAGGTACTGTGAGCTCCACGTCTCTTCCAAGGGGCACTAAAACCATCTTGTTAAGCTACTGCGACCTCCACCACTCTTCCAAGGGGAATTAAAACCATCTTGTTAAGCTACTGCGACCTCCACCACTTTTCCAAGGGGCATTGATATTGTCTTTTTTTTAAACTGTGATCTCCACGTCTCTTCCAAACGTCATTAAAACCGTATGGTTAAGCTACTGCGACCTCCACCACACTTCCAAGAGACATTAAAACCGTCTTGTTAAGCTACTGCGACCTCCACCACTCTTCCAAGGGGCATTAATACCGTCTTGTTAAGGTACTGCGACCTCCACCACTTCTCCAAGAGGCATTAAAACCGTCTTCTTAAGCTACTGCAACCTCCACCACTTTTCCAAGGGGCATTAAAACCATCTTTTTAAGCTACTGCGACCTCCACCCCTCTTCCAAGGGGCATTAAAACCATATTGTTAAGCTACTGTGACCTCCACGTCTCTTCCAAGGGGCAATAAAACCGTCTTGTTAAACCACTCTGACCTCCAGGTCTCTTCCAAGGGGCATTAAAACCGTCTTGTTAAGCTACTGCGACCTCCTCCACTCTTCCAAGGGGCATTGATATTCTCTTTTTATTAAACTGTGACCCCCACGTCTCTTCCAAAGGGCATTAAAACCGTCTTGTTAAACCACTCTGACCACGTTTCTTCCAATGGGCATTAAAACCGCCTTGTTTCTTGTTAACCTACTGCGTCCTTCTCCACTCTTCCAAGCGACATTAAAACCATGTTATTAAGCTACTGTGCCCTCAACATCTCTTTCAAGGGGCATTAAAACCGTCTTGTTAAACCACTCTGACCTCCACGTCTCTTCCAAGGGGCATTAAAGCCATCTTGTTAAGCTACTGTGACCTCCACATCTCTTCCAAAGGCAGTAAAACGGTCTTGTTAAGCTATTGCGACCTCCACCACTCTTCTAAGCGGCATTGAAACCGTCTTGTTAAGCTACTGCGACCTCCACCACTCTTTGAAGGGGCATTGATATTGTCTTTTTATTCCACTGTTACCGCCATGTCTCTTCCAAGGGTCATTAAAACCGTCTTGTTAAACCACTATGACCTACACGTCTCTTCCAAGGGGGATTAAAACCAGCTTGTTAAGCTACTGTGACCACCACCACTCTTCGAATGGGCATTGATATTGTCTTTTTATTCCACTGTGACCTCCACGTTTCTTCCAAGGGGCTTTAAAAGCATCTTGTTCAGCTACTGCGACCTCCACCACTCTTCCAAGGGGCATTAAAACCATCTTGTTAAGCTACTGCGACCTCCACCACTCTTCCAAGGGGAATTAAAACCATCTTGTTAAACAACTCTGACCTCCAGGTCTCTTCCAAGGGGCATTAAAACCATCTTGTTAAGCTACTGCGACCTCCTCCCCTCTTCCAAGGGGCATTGATATTGTATTTTTGTTACACTGTGACCCCCACGTCTCTTCCAAAGGGCATTAAAACCGCCTTGTTAAACGACTCTGACCTCCACATTTCTTTCAAGGGGCATTAAAACCGTCTTGTTAATCTTCTGCGACTTTCTCCACTCTTCCAAGGGGCATTAAAACCGTCTTGTTAAGCTACTGTGACCTCCACGTCTCTTTCAAGGGGCATTAAAACCGTCTTGTTAAACCACAATGAACTCCACGTCTCTTCCAAGGGGCAGTAAAACCATCTTGTTCAGCTACTGTGACCTCCACGTCTCTTCCAAGGGGCATTAAAACCGTCTTGTTAAACCACTATGACCCCCATGTCTCTTCCATGGGGCATTAAAACCATCTAGTTAAGCTACTGTGACCTCCACATCTCTTCCAAGGGGAATTAAAACCATCTTGTTAAGCTACTGCGATCTCCACCACTCTTCTAAGGGGCATTAAAACCTTCTTGTTAAGCTACTGCGACCTCCACCACTCTTCCAAGGGGCATTAAAACCGTCTTGTTAAGCTACTGTGACCTCCACGTCTCTTCCAAGGGGTATTAAATCCGTCTTGTTAAACCACTCTGAACTCCATGTCTCTTCCAAGGGGCATTAAAACCGTCTTGCTAAGCTACTGTGACATGCACATCTCTTCCAAGGGGCATTAAAACTGTTTTGTTAAGCTACTGCGACCTCCACAACTCTTCCAAGAGGCATTAAAACAGTCTTGCTAAGCTACTGCCACCTCCACTACTCTTCTAAGGGAAATTGATAATGTCTTTTTATTCCACTGTGACCTCCACGTCTCTTCCAAGGTGCATTAAAACTGTCTTGTTAAACCACTCTGAACTCCACGTCTCTTCCAAGGGGCATTAAAACCGTCTTGTTAAGCTACTGCGACATCCACCACTCTTCCAAGAGTCATTCAAACCGTCTTGTTAAGCTACTGTGACCTCGACGACTCTTCCAAGGGGCATTAAAACTGTTTTGTTAAGCTACTGCGACCTCCACCACTTTTGCAAGGGCATTGATATTGCCTTTTTATTACACTGTGACCTTTACGTCTCTTTCAAGGGGCATTAAAACCGTCTTGTTAAGCTGCTGCGACCTCCACCACTCTTTCAAGGGGCATTAAAAACATCTTGTTAAGCTACTTCGACCTCCACCACTCCTCCAAGAGGCATTACAACCGTTTTGATAAGCTACTGCAACCTCCAACACTCTTACAAGGGGCATTAAAACCGTCTTGTTAATCTACTGCGACCTCCACCACTCTTCCAAGGGGCATTAAAACCGTCTTGTAAAGCTAAAGTGACCTCCACGTCTCTTCCAAGGGGCACTAAAACCATCTTGTTAAGCTTCTGCGACCTCAACCACTCTTCCAAGGGTCATTAAAACCGTCTTGTTAAGCTACTGTGACCTCCACCACTTTTCCAAGGGGCACTGATATTTTCCTTTTATTACACTGTGACTTCCACGTATCTTCAAAGGGGCATTAAAACCGTCTTGCGAAGCTGCTGCGACCTCCACCACTCTTCCAAAGGGCATTAAAACCATCTTGTTAAGCTACTGCGACATTCACCACTCTTCCAAGAGGCATTAAAACCGTCTTGTTAACCTACTGCATCCTCCACCACTCTTCCAAGGGGCATTAAAACCATCTTGTTAAGCTACTGCGACCTCCACCACTCTTCCAAGGGGCATTAAAACCATCTTGTTAAGCTACAGTGACCTCCACGTCTCTTCCAAGGGGCATTAAAACCGTCTTGTTAAAGAACTCTGACCTCCACGTCTTTTCAAAGGGGCATTAAAATTGTCTTGTTAAACCACTCTGAACTCCACGTCTCTTCCAAGGGGCAGTAAAACCATCTTGTTAAGCTACTGTGACTCCACGTCTCTTCCAAGGGGCATTAAAACCGTCTTGTTAAATCACTCTAACCTCCACTTCTCTTCCAAGGGGCATTAAAACAGTTTTGATAAGATACTGCAACATCCTCCACTCTTCCAAGGGGCATTAATATTGTCTTTTTATTACACTGTGACCCCCATGTGTCCTCCAAAGGTCATTAAAACTGTCTTGTTAAACCACTCTGACCTCCACGTCTCTTCCAAAGCGTATTAAAACCATCTTGTTAAGCTGCTGCGACCTTCACCACGCTTCCCAGGGGCATTAAAACCATCTTGTTAAGATACGGTGACCTCCACGTCTCTTCTAAGGGGCATTAAAACCGTCTTGTTAAACCACTCTGACCTCCACGTCTCTTCCAAGGGGCATTAAAACCGTCTTGTTAAGCTACTGCGACCTCCACTACTTTTCCAAAGGGCAATAAAACTGTCTTTTTAAGCTACTGCGACCTCCACCACTATTCTAAGGGGCATTAAAACCGTCTTGTTAAGCTGCTGCGACCTCCACCACTCTTAGAAGGGGCATTGATATTGTCTTTTTAATCCATTGTGACCTCCACGCTTCTTCCAAGGGGCTTTAAAACCGTCTTGTTAAGCTACTGCGACCTCCACCACTCTTCCAAGGGGCATTAAAACCATCTTGTTAAGCTACTGCGACCTCCACCACTCTTCCAAGGGGCATTAAAACCATCTTGTTAAGCTACTGCGACCTCCACCACTCTTCCAAGGGGCATTAAAAACGTCTTGTTAAGCTACTGCGACCTCCACCACTCTTCCAAGGGGCATTGATATTGTTTTTTTATTCCACTGTGACCACGTCTCTTCCAAGGGGCATTAAAAGCATCTTGTTAAGCTACTGCGACCTCCACCACTCTTCCAAGGGGCATTAAAACCGTCTTGTTAAGCTACTGTGACCTCCTTGTCTCTTCCAAGGGGCATTAAATCCGTCTTGTAAAACCACTCTGAACTGCATATCTATTCCAAGGGGCATTAAAACCATAATGTTAAGCTACTGTGACCTCCACGTCTCTTCCAAGGGGCATTAAAACCGTCTTGTTAAGATACTGTGACCTCCACCACTCTTCCAAGGGGCATTAATACCGTCTTGTTAAGCTACTGCAACCTCCACCACTCTTCCAAGGGGCATTGATATTGTCTTTTTATTCCACTGTAACCTCCAGGTCTCTTCCAAGGGGTATTAAAACCGTCATGTTAAACAACTCTGAACTCCACGTCTCTTCCAAGGGGCATTAATATTGTCTTTTTATTACACTGTGACCTCCACGTCTCTTCCAAGGGGCATTAAAACCGTCTTGTTAAGCTACTGCGACCTCCACCACTCTTCCAAGAGTCATTAAAACCATTTTGTTAAGCTGCTGCGACCTCCACCAGTCTGCCAAGGGGCATTAAAAACGTCTTGTTAAGCTACTGCGACCTCCACCACTCTTCCAAGAGGCATTAAAACCGTCTTGTTAAGCTACTGTGACCTCCACTTCTATTCAATGGGGCATTAAAATTGTCTTGTTAAACCACTCTGAACTCCACGTCTCTTCCAAGGGGCAGTAAAACCATCTTGTTAAGCTACTGTGACCTCCACGTCTCTTCCAAGGGACATTAAAACTTTCTTGTTAAATCACTCTGACCTCCACGTCTCTTCCAAGGGGCATTAAAACCGTCTTGTTAAGCTACTGCGACCTTCACCACTCTTCCAAGTGGCATTAAAACCATCTTGTTAAGATACTCTGACCTCCACGTCTCTTCCAAGGGGCATTAAAACCATCTTGTTAAGCTACTGTGATCTCCACATCTCTTCCAAGCGGCATTAAAACCGTCTTGTTAAGCTACTGCGACCTCCACTACTTTTCCAAGGGGCAATAAAACGGTCTTTTTAAGCTACTGCGACCTCCACAATTCTTCCAAGGGGCATTAAAACCATCTTGTTAAGCAGCTGCGACCTCCACCACTCTTCGAAGGGGCATTGATATTGTCTTTTTATTGCACTGTGACCTCCACGTTTCTTCCAAGGGGCTTTAAAAGCATCTTGTTAAGCTACTGCGACCTCCACCACTCTTCCAAGGGGCATTAAAACCGTCTTGTTAAGCTACTGTGACCTCCAAGTCTCTTCCAAGGGGCATTAAATCCATCTTGTTAAACCACTCTGAACTCCATGTCTATTCCAAGGGACATTAAAACCGTCTTCCTAAGCTACTGTGACATGCACATCTCTTCCAAGGGGCATTAAAACTGTTTTGTAAAGCTACTGCGACCTCCACTACTCTTCTAAGGGGAATTGATATTGTCTTTTTATTCCACTGTGACCTCCACGTCTCTTCCAAGGAGCATTAAAACCGTCTTGTTAAACCACTCTGATCTCCACGTCTCTTCCAACGGGCATTAAAACCGTCTTGTTAAGCTACTGCGACATCCACCACTCTTCCAAGAGTCATTCAAACCGTCTTGTTAAGCTACTGAACCTCCACCATGCTTCCAAGGGGCATTAAAACTGTATTGTTAAGCTACTGCGACCTCCACCATTTTTCCAAGGGGCATTGATATTGTCTTTTTATTACACTGTGACCTTTACGTCTCTTTCAAGGGGCATTAAAACCGTCTTGTTAAGCTACTGCGACCTCCACCACTCTTCCAAGAGGCATTAAAACCGCCTTGTTAAACTGCTGCGACCTCCACCACTCTTTCAAGGGGCATTAAAAACATCTTGTTAAGCTACTTCGACCTCCACCACTCCTCCAAGTGGCATTACAACCGTTTTGTTAAGCTACTGCGACCTTCAACACTCTTACAAGGGGCAATAAAACCGTCTTGTTAAGCTACTGCGACCTCCACCACTCTTCGAAGGGGCATTGATATTGTCTTTTTATTCCACTGTGACCTCTCGTTTCTTCCAAGGGGCTTTAAAAGCATCTTGTTAAACTACTGCGACCTCCACAACTCTTCCAATGGGCATTAAAACCATCTTGTTAAGCTACTGCGACATCTACCACTCTTGCAATGGGCATTAAAACCATCTTGTTAAGCTACTGTGACCTCCAGGTCTCTTCCAAGGGGTATTAAAACCTTCTTGTTAAGCTACTGCGACCTCCTCCACTCTTCCAAATGGCATTGATATTATATTTTTGCTACACTGTGACCCCCACGTCTCTTCCATAGGGCATTAAAACCGTCTTGTTAAACCACTCTGACCTCCACGTTTCTTTCAAGGGGCATTAAAACCGTCTTGTTAAGCTACTACGACTTTCTCCACTCTTCCAAGGGGCATTAAAACCATCTTGTTAAGCTACTGTGACGTCCACGTATCTTCCAAGGGGCATAAAAACCGTCTTGTTAAAACACAATGAACTCCACGCCTCTTCCAAGGGGCAGTAAAACCATCATGTTCAGCTACTTTGACCTCCACGTCTCTTCCAAGGGGCATTAAAAGCGTCTTGTTAAACCACTATGACCCCCATGTCTCTTCCAAGGTGCATTAAAACCATCCTGTTAAGCTTCTTTGACCTCCACATCTCTTACAAGGGGCATTAAAACCGTCTTGTTAAGCTACTGAGAACTCCACCACTCTTCTAAGGGGCATTAAAACCTTCTTGTTAAGCTACTGCGACCTCCACCACTCTTCCAAGGGGCATTAAAACCGTCTTGTTAAGCTACTGCGACCTCCAACACTCTTTGAAGGGGCATTGATATTGTCTTTTTATTCCACTGTGACCTCCACGTTTCTTCCAAGGGGCTTTAAAAGCATCTTGTTAAGCTACTGCGACCTCCACCACTCTTCCAAGGGGCATTAAAACCATCTTGTTAAGCTACTGTGACCTCCACGTCTCTTCCAAGGGTCATTAAATCCGTCTTGTAATACCACTCTGAACTCCATGTCTCTTCCAAGGGGCATTAAAACCGTCTTGCTAAGCTACTGTGACATGCACATCTCTTCCTAGGGGCATTAAAACTGTTTTGTTAAGCTACTGCGACCTACACCACTCTTCCAAGAGGCATTAAAACAGTCTTGCTAAGCTACTGCGACCTCCACTACTCTTCTAAGGGGAATTGATATTGTCTTTTTATTCCACTGTGACCTCCACGTCTCTTCCAAGGGGCATTAAAACCGTTTCGTTAAACCACTCTGAACTCCACGTCTCTTCCAAGGCGCATTAAAACGGTCGTGTTAAGATACTGCGACATCCACGTCTCTTCCAAGAGTCATTCAAACCGTCTTGTTAAGCTACTGAACCTCCACCACTCTTCCAAGGGGCATTAAAACTGTTTTGTTAAGCTACTGCGACCTCCAACACTTTTCCAAGGGCATTGATATTGTCTTTTTATTACACTGTGACCTTTACGTCTCTTTCAAGGGGCATTAAAACCATCTTGTTAAGCTGCTGCGACCTCCACCACTCTTTCAAGCGGCATTAAAAACATCTTGTTAAGCTACTTCGACCTCCACCACTACTCCAAGAGGCATTACAACCGTTTAGTTAAGCTACTGCAACCTCCAACACTCTTACAAGGGGCATTAAAACCATCTTGTTAAGCTACTGTGACCTCCACCACTCTTCCAGGGGGCATTAAAACCGTCTTGTAAAGCTACTGTGACCTCCACCACTTTTCCAAGGGGCATTGATATTTTCCTTTTATTACACTGTGACTTCCACGTCTCTTCCAAGGGGCATTAAAACCATCTTGTTAAGCTACTTCGACCTCCACCACACTTCCAAGAGACATTAAAACCATCTTGTTAAGATGCTGCGACCTCCACCACTCTTCCAAGGGGCATTAAAACCGTCTTGTTAAGCTACTGCGACCTCCACCACTCTTCCAAGAGGCATTAAAACCGTCTTGTTAAACTGCTGCGACCACCACCACTCTTTCAAGGGGCATTAAAAACATCTTGTTAAGCTACTTCGACCTCCACCACTCCTCCAAGTGGCATTACAACCGTGTTGTTAAGCTACTGCGACCTCCAACACTCTTGCAAGGGGCAATAAAACTGTCTTTTTAAGCTACTGCGACCTCCACCACTCTCCCAAGGGGCATTAAAACCGTCTTGTTAAGCTACTGCGACCTCCACCAATCTTCGAAGGGGCATTGATATTGTCTTTTTATTCCACTGTGACCTCCACGTTTCTTCCAAGGGGCTTTAAAAGCATCTTGTTAAACTACTGCGACCTCCACAACTCTTCCAATGGGCATTAAAACCATCTTGTTAAGCTACTGCGACATCTACCACTCTTCCAAAGGGCATTAAAACCATCTTGTTAAGCTACTGTGACCTCCACGCCTCTTCCAAGGGGCATTAAAACCATCTTGTTAAACCACTCTGACCTCCAGGTCTCTTCCAAGGGGCATTAAAACCGTCTTGTTAAGCTACTGCGACCTCCTCCACTATTCCAAGGGGCATTGATATTATATTTTTGCTACACTGTGACCCCCACGTCTCTTCCAAAGGGCATTAAAACCGTCTTGTTAAACCACTCTGACCTCCACGTTTCTTTCAAGGGGCATTAAAACCATCTTGTTAAGCTACTACGACTTTCTCCACTCTTCCAAGGGGCATTATAACCGTCTTGTTAAGCTACTGTGACCTCCACATCTCTTCCAAGGGGCATTAAAACCGTCTTGATAAACCACAATGAACTCCACGCCTTTTCCAAGGGGCAGTAAAACCATCATGTGCAGCTACTGTGACCTCCACGTCTCTTCCAAGGGGCATTAAAACCGTCTTGTTAAACCACTATGACCCCCATGTCTCCTCCAAGGTGCATTAAAACCATCTTGTTAAGCTTCTGTGACCTCCACATCTCTTCCAAGGGGCATTAAAACCGTCTTGTTAAGCTACTGAGAACTCCACCACTTTTCTAAGGGGCATTAAAACCTTCTTGTTAAGCTACTGTGACCTCCACCACTCTTCCAAGGGGCATTAAAACCGTCTTGTTAAGCTACTGCGACCTCCACCACTCTTTGAAGGGGCATTGATATTGTCTTTTATTCCACTGTGACCTCCACGTTTCTTTCAAGGGGCTTTAAAAGCATCTTGTTAAGCTACTGCGACCTCCACCACTCTTCCAAGGGGCATTAAAACCATCTTGTTAAGCTACTGTGACCTCCACGTCTCTGCCAAGGGGCATTAAATCCGTCTTGTAAAACCACTCTGAACTCCATGTCTCTTCCAAGGGGCATTAAAACCGTCTTGCTAAGCTACTGTGACATGCACATCTCTTCCTAGGGGCATTAAAGCTGTTTTGTTAAGCTACTGCGACCTCCACCACTCTTCCAAGAGGCATTAAAACAGTCTTGCTAAGCTACTGCGACCTCCACTACTCTTCTAAGGGGAATTGATATTGTCTTTTTATTCCACTGTGACCTCCACGTCTCTTTCAAGGGGCATTAAAACCGTTTCGTTAAACCACTCTGAACTCCACGTCTCTTCCAAGGTGCATTAAAACGGTCTTGTTATGGTACTGCGACATCCACGTCTCTTCCAAGAGTCATTCAAACCATCTTGTTAAGCTACTGAACCTCCACCACTCTTCCAAGGGGCATTAAAACTGTTTTGTTAAGCTACTGCGACCTCCAACACTTTTCCAAGGGGCATTGATATTGTCTTTTTATTACACTGTGACCTTTACGTCTCTTTCAAGGGGCATTAAAACCGTCTTGTTAAGCTGCTGCGACCTCCACCACTCTTTCAAGGGGCATTAAAAACATCTTGTTAAGCTACTTCGACCTCCACCACTACTCCAAGAGGCATTACAACCGTTTTTTTAAGCTACTGCGACCTCCAACACTCTTACAAGGGGCATTAAAACCATCTTGTTAAGCTACTGTGACCTCCAATACTCTTCCAAGGGGCATTAAAACCGTCTTGTAATGCTACTGTAACCTCCACCACTTTTCCAAGGGGCATTGATACTTTCCTTTTATTACACTGTGACTTCCACGTCACTTCCAAGGGGCATTAAAAACATCTTGTTAAGCTACTTCGACCTCCACCACACTTCCAAGAGACATTAAAACCATCTTGTTAAGCTGCTGCGACCTCCACCACTCTTCCAAGGGGCATTAAAACCGTCTTGTTAAGCTACTGCGACCTCCACCACTCTTCCAAGAGGCATGAAAACCGTCTTTTTAAACTGCTGCGACCACCACCACTCTTTCAAGGGGCATTAAAAACATCTTGTTAAGCTACTTCGACCTCCACCACTCCTCCAAGTGGCATTACAACCGTTTTGTTAAGCTACTGCGACCTCCAACACTCTTGCAAGGGGCAATAAAACTGTCTTTTTAAGCTACTGCGACCTCCACCACTCTCCCAAGGGGCATTAAAACCGACTTGTTAAGCTACTGCGACCTCCACCACTCTTCGAAGGGGCATTGATATTGTCTTTTTATTCCACTGTGACCTCCACGTTTCTTCCAAGGGGCTTTAAAAGCATCTTGTTAAACTACTGCGACCTCCACAACTCTTCCAATGGGCATTAAAACCATCTTGTTAAGCTACTGCGACATCTGCCACTCTTCCAAAGGGCATTAAAACCATCTTGTTAAGCTACTGTGACCTCCACGCCTCTTCCAAGGGGCATTAAAACCATCTTGTTAAACCACTCTGACCTCCAGGTCTCTTCCAAGGGGCATTAAAACCGTCTTGTTAAGCTACTGCGACCTCCTCCACTCTTCCAAGGGGCATTGATATTATATTTTTGCTACACTGTGACCCCCACGTCTCTTCCAAAGGGCATTAGAACCGTCTTGTTAAACCACTATGACCTCCACGTTTCTTTCAAGGGGCATTAAAACCGTCTTGTTAAGCTACTACGACTTTCTCCACTCTTCCAAGGGGCATTATAACCGTCTTGTTAAGCTACTGTGACCTCCACGTCTCTTCCAAGGGGCATTAAAACCGTCTTGTTAAACCACAATGAACTCCACGCCTCTTCCAAGGGGCAGTAAAACCATCATGTTCAGCTACTGTGACCTCCACGTCTCTTCCAAGGGGCATTAAAACCGTCTTGTTAAACCACTATGACCCCCATGTCTCTTCCAAGGTGCATTAAAACCATCTTGTTAAGCTTCTGTGACCTCCACATCTCTTCCAAGGGGCATTAAAACCGTCTTGTTAAGCTACTGAGAACTCCACCACTCTTCCAAGGGGCATTAAAACCGTCTTGTTAAGCTACTGCGACCTCCACCACTCTTTGAAGGGGCATTGATATTGTCTTTTATTCCACTGTGACCTCCACGTTTCTTCCAAGGGGCTTTAAAAGCATCTTGTTAAGCTACTGCGACCTCCACCACTCTTCCAAGGGGCATTAAAACCATCTTGTTAAGCTACTGTGACCTCCACGTCTCTTCCAAGGGGCATTAAATCCGTCTTGTAAAACCACTCTGAACTCCATGTCTCTTCCAAGGGGCATTAAAACCGTCTTGCTAAGCTACTGTGACATGCACATCTCTTCCTAGGGGCATTAAAACTGTTTTGTTAAGCTACTGCGACCTCCACCACTCTTCCAAGGGGCATTAAAACAGTCTTGCTAAGCTACTGCGACCTCCACTACTCTTCCAAGGGGAATTGATATTGTCTTTTTATTCCACTGTGACCTCCACGTCTCTTCCAAGGGGCATTAAAACCGTTTTGTTAAACCACTCTGAGCTCCACGTCTCTTCCAAGGTGCATTAAAACGGCCTTGTTAAGGTACTGCGACATCCACGTCTCTTCCAAGGGGCATTAAAAATGTCTTGTTAAGCTACTGAACCTCCACCACTCTACCAAGGGGCATTAAAACTGTTTTGTTAAGCTACTGTGACCTAAAACACTTTTCCAAGGGGCATTGATAATTATCTTTTTATTACACTGTGACCTTTATGTCTCTTTCAAGGGGCATTAAAACCGTCTTGTTAAGCTGCTGCGACCTCCACCACTCTTTCAAGGGGCATTAAAAACATCTTGTTAAGCTACTTCGACCTCCACCACTACTCCAAGAGGCATTACAACCGTTTTGTTAAGCTACTGCGACCTCCAACACTCTTACAAGGGGCATTAAAACCGTCTTGTTAAGCTACTGCGATCTCCACCACTCTTCCAAGGGGCATTAAAACCGTCTTGTAAAGCTACTGTGACCTCCACCACTTTTCCAAGGGGCATTGATATTTTCCTTTTATTACACTGTGACTTCCACGTCTCTTCCAAGGGGCATTAAAACCATCTTGTTAAGCTACTTCGACCTCCACCACACTTCCAAGGGGCATTAAAACCGTCTACTTAAGCTACTGTGACCTCCACCACTCTTCCAACAGGCATTAAAACCATCTTGTTAAGCAACTGCAACCTCCACCACTCTTCCAAGGGGCATTAAAACCATCTTGTTAAGCTACTGCGACCTCCACCACTCTTCCAAGGGGCATTAAAAACGTCTTGTTAAGATACTGCGACCTCCACCACTCTTCCAAGGGGCATTAAAACCGTCTTGTTAAGCTACTGTGAACTCCCCGTCTCTTCCAAGGGGCATTAAATCCATCTTGTAAAACCACTCTGAACTGCATGTTTCTTCCAAGGGGCATTAAAACCATCATGTTAAGCTACTGTGACCTCCACGTCTCTTCCAAGGGGCATTAAAACCGTCTTGTAAACCTACTGTGACCTCCACGTCTCTTCCAAGGGGCACTAAAACTGTCTTGTTAAGCTACTGCGACCTCAACCACTCTTCCAAGGGTCATTAAAACCGTCTTGTTAAGCTACTGTGACCTCCACCACTTTTCCAAGTGGCATTGATATTTTCCTTTTATTACACTGTGACTTCCACGTCTCTTCCAAGTGTCATTAAATCCATCTGGATAAGCTACTGCGACCTCCACCACACTTCCAAGAGACATTAAAACCGTCTTGTTAAGCTGCTGCGACCTCCACCACTCTTCCAAGGGGCATTAAAACCATCTTGTTAAGTTACTGCAACCTCCACCACCCTTCCAAGGGGCATGAAAACCATCTTGCTAAGCTACTGCGACCTCCACCACTCTTTCAAGGGGCATTAAAACCATCTTCTTAAGCTACTGTGACCTCCACGTCTCTTCCAAGGTGCATTAAAACCGTCTTGTTAAACAACTCTTACCTCCACGTCTTTTCAAAAGGGCAATAAAAATGTCTTGTTAAACCACTCTGAACTTCACGTCTCTTCCAAGGGGCAGTAAAACCATCTTGTTAAGCTACTGTGACCTCCACGTCTCTTCCAAGGGGCATTAAAACCGTCGTGTTAAATCACTCTCACCTCCACGTCTCTTCCAAGGGGCATTAAAACCGTCTTGTTAAGCTACTGCAACATCCTCCACTCTTCCAAGGGGCATTAATATTGTCTTTTTATTACAGTGTAACCCCCATGAGTCCTCCAAAGTGCATTAAAACCGTCTTGTTAAACCACTCTGACCTCCACGTCTCTTCCAAGGGGCATTAAAACTGTCTTGTTAAGCTACTGCGACCTTCACCACTCTTAAAAGGGGCATTAAAACCATCTTGTTAAGATACTGTGACCTCTACGTCTCTTCCAAGGGGCATTAACACCGTCTTGTTAAACCACTCTGACCACCACGTCTCTTCCAAGGAGCATTAAAACAATCTTGTTAAGCTACTGTGACCTCGAAATCTCTTCCAAGGGGCTTTAAAAGCGTCTTGTTAAGCTACTGCGACCTCCACTACTTTTCCAAGGGTCAATAAAACCGTCTTTTTAAGCTACTGCGACCTACACCACTCTTCCAAGGGGCATTAAAACCATCTTGTTAAGCTACTGCGACCTCCACCACTCTTCGAAGGGTCATTGATATTGTCTTTTTGTTCCACTGTGACCTCCACGTTTCTTCCAAGGGGTTTAAAACCGTCTTGTTAAGCTACTGCGACCTCCACCACTCTTCCAAGGGGCATTAAAACCATCTTGTTAAGCTACTGCGACCTCCACCACTATTCCAAGGGGCATTAAAAATGACTTGTTAAGCTACTGCGACCTCCACCACTTTTCCAAGGGGCATTGATATTGTTTTTTTATTCCACTGTGACCTCCACGTCTCTTCCAAGGGGCTTTAAAAGCATCTTGTTAAGCTACTGCGACCTCCACCACTCTTCCAAGGGGCATTAAAACCGTCTTGTTAAGCTACTGTGAACTCCACGTCTCTTCCAAGGGGCATTAAATCCATCTTGTAAAACCACTCTGAACTGCATGTTTCTTCCAAGGGGCATTAAAACCATCATGTTAAGCTAATGTGACCTCCACGTCTCTTCCAAGGGGTATTAAAACCGTCTTGTAAACCTACTGTGACCTCCACGTCTCTTCCAAGGGGCACTAAAACTGTCTTGTTAAGCTACTGCGACCTCAACCACTCTTCCAAGGGTCATTAAAACCGTCTTGTTAAGCTACTGTGACCTCCACCACTTTTCCAAGGGGCATTGATATTTTCCTTTTATTACACTGTGACTTCCACGTCTCTTCCAAGTGTCATTAAATCCATCTGGATAAGCTACTGCGACCTCCACCACACTTCCAAGAGACATTAAAACCGTCTTGTTAAGCTGCTGCGACCTCCACCACTCTTCCAAGGGGCATTAAAACCATCTTGTTAAGTTACTGCAACCTCCACCACTCTTCCAAGGGGCATTAAAACCATCTTGCTAAGCTACTGCGACCTCCACCACTCTTTCAAGGGGCATTAAAACCATCTTGTTAAGCTACTGTGACCTCCACGTCTCTTCCAAGGTGCATTAAAACCGTCTTGTTAAACAACTCTGACCTCCACGTCTTTTCAAAAGGGCAATAAAAATGTCTTGTTAAACCACTCTGAACTCCACGTCTCTTCCAAGGGGCAGTAAAACCATCTTGTTAAGCTACTGTGACCTCCACGTCTCTTCCAAGGGGCATTAAAACCGTCGTGTTAAATCACTCTGACCTCCACGTCTCTTCCAAGGGGCATTAAAACCGTCTTGTTAAGCTACTGCAACATCCTCCACTCTTCCAAGGGGCATTAATATTGTCTTTTTATTACACTGTAACCCCCATGTGTCCTCCAAAGTGCATTAAAACTGTCTTGTTAAACCACTCTGACCTCCACGTCTCTTCCAAGGGGCATTAAAACTGTCTTGTTAAGCTACTGCGACCTTCACCACTCTTCCAAGGGGCATTAAAACCATCTTGTTAAGATACTGTGACCTCTACGTCTCTTCCAAGGGGCATTAACACCGTCTTGTTAAACCACTCTGACCTCCACGTCTCTTCCAAGGAGCATTAAAACAATCTTGTTAAGCTACTGTGACCTCGAAATCTCTTCCAAGGGGCATTAAAACCGTCTTGTTAAGCTACTGCGACCTCCACTACTTTTCCAAGGGGCAATAAAACCGTCTTTTTAAGCTACTGCGACCTCCACCACTCTTCCAAGGGGCATTAAAACCGTCTTGTTAAGCTACTGCGACCTCCACCACTCTTCGAAGGGTCATTGATATTGTCATTTTGTTCCACTGTGACCTCCACGTTTCTTCCAAGGGGTTTAAAACCGTCTTGTTAAGCTACTGCGACCTCCAACACTCTTCCAAGGGGCATTAAAACCATCCAGTTAACTTACTGTGACCTCCACGTCTCTTCCAGGGGGCATTAAAACTGTCTTGTTAAGCTACTGCGACCTCCACCACTCTTCCAAGGGGCATTAAAACCATCTTGTTAAGCTACTGCGACCTCCACCACTATTCCAAGGGGCATTAAAAATGACTTGTTAAGCTACTGCGACCTCCACCACTTTTCCAAGGGGCATTGATACTGTTTTTTTATTCCAGTGTGACCTCCACGTCTCTTCCAAGGGGCTTTAAAAGCATCTTGTTAAGCTACTGCGACCTCCACCACTCTTCCAAGGGGCATTAAAACCGTCTTGTTAAGCTACTGTGACCTCCACGTCTCTTCCAAGGGGCATTAAATCCATCTTGTTAAGCTACTGTGACCTCCACTACTCTTCGAAGGGGCAATAAAACCGTCTTTTTAAGCTACTGCGACCTCCACCACTTTTCCAAGGGGCATTAAAACCGTCTTGTTAAGCTACTCCGACCTCCACTACTCTTCGAAGGGGCATTGATATTGTCTTTTTATTCCACTGTGACCTCCACGTTTCTTCCAAGGGGCTTTAAAACCGTCTTGTTAAGCTACTGAGACCTTCACCACTCTTCCAAGGGGCCTTAAAACCATCTAGTTAAGTTACTGTGACATCCACGTCTCTTCCAAGGGGCATTAAAACCGTCTGGTTAAGCTACTGCGACCTCCACCACTCTTCCAAGGGACATTAAAACCATCTTGTTGAGCTACTGCGACCTCCACCACTCTTCCAAGGGGCATTAAAACCATCTTGTTAAGCTACTGATACCTCCACCACTCTTTCAAGGGGCATTAAAGCCATCTAGTTAAGTTACTGTGACCTCCACGTCTCTTCCAAGGGACATTAAAACCGTTTTTCTAAGATACTGCGACCTCCACCACTTTTCCAAGGGGCATTGATATTGTCTTTTTATTACACTGTGACCTCCACGTCTCTTCCAAGGGGCATTAAAACCGTCTTGTTAAGCTATTGCAACCTCCACCAGTCTTCCAAGAGGCGTTAAAACCGTCTTGTTAAGCTGCTGCGACCTCCACCAGTCTGCCAAGGGGCATTAAAACCGTCTTGTTAAGCTACTGAGACCTCCACCACTCTTCCAAGGGGCATTAAAGCCATCTAGTTAAGTTACTGTGATCTCCACGTCTCTTCCAAGGGGCATTAAAACCGTCTGGTTAAGCTACTGCGACCTCCATTACTCTTCCAAGGGGCATTAAAACCGTCTGGTTAAGCTACTGGGACCTCCACCACTCTTCCAAGGGGCATTAAAAACGTCTTGTTAAGCTACTGCGACCTCCACCACTCTTCCAAGGGGCATTGATATTGTTTTTTTATTCCACTGTGACCTCCACGTCTCCTCCAAGGGGCTGTAAAAGCATCTTGTTAAGCTACTGCGACCTCCACCACTCTTCCAAGGGGCATTAAAACCGTCTTGTTAAGCTACTGATACCTCCACCACTCTTTCAAGGGGCATTAAAGCCATCTAGTTAAGCTACTGCGACCTCCAACACTCTTCGAAGGGGCATTGATATTGTTTTTTTATTCCACTGTGAGCTCCTCGTCTCTTCAAGGGGCTTTAAAAGCATCTTGTTAAGCTACTGAGACCTCCACCACTCTTCCAAGGGGCATTAAAACCGTCTTGTTAAGCTACTGTGACCTCCACGTCTCTTCCAAGGGGCATTAAATCCATCTTGTTAAGCTACTGTGACCTCCACTACTCTTCCAAGGGGCAATAAAAACGTCTTTTTAAGCTACTGCGACCTCCACCACTCTTCCAAGGGGCATTAAAACCGTCTTGTTAAGCTACTCCGACCTCCACCACTCTTCCAAGAGTCATTAAAACCGTCTTGTTAAGCTGCTGTGACCTCCTCCACTCTTCGAAGGGGCATTAAAACCATCTTTTTAAGCTACTGCGACCTCCAACACTCTTCCAAGGGACATTAAATCCGTTTTTCTAAGCTACTGCAACCTCCACCAGTTTTCCAAGGGGCATTGATACTGTCTTTTTATTACACTGTGACCTGCACGTCTCTTCCAAGGGGCATTAAAACCTTCTTGTTAAGCTACTGCGACCTCCACCACTCTTCCAAGAGGCGTTAAAACCGTCTTGTTAAGCTGCTGCGACCTCCACCAGTCTGCTAAGGGGCATTAAAACCGTCTTGTTAAGCTACTGAGACCTCCACCACTCTTCCCAGGGGCATTAAAGCCATCTAGTTAAGTTACTGTGACCTACACGTCTCTTCCAAGGGGCATTAAAACCTTCTGGTTAAGCTACTGCGACCTCCACCACTCTTCCAAGGGGCATTAAAACCATCTGGTTAAGCTACTGCGACCTCTACCACTCTTCCAAGGGGCATTAAAAACGTCTTGTTAAACTACTGCGACCTCCACCACTCTTCCAAGGGGCATTGATATTGTTTTTTATTCCACTGTGACCTCCACGTCTCTTCCAAGGGGCTTTAAAAGCATCTTGTTAAGCTACTGCGACATCCACCACTCTTCATAGGGGCATTAAAACCGTCTTGTTAAGCTACTGTGACCTCCACGTCTCTTCCAAGGGGCATTAAATCCGTCTTGTTAAACCACTCTGAACTGCATGACTCTTCCAAGGGGCATTAAAACCATCATGTTAAGCTACTGCGACCTCCACCACTCTTCCAACAGGCATTAAAACCGTCTTGTTAAGCTGCTGTGACCTCCTCCACTCTTCCAAGGGGCATTAAAACCGTCTTGTTAAGCTACTGTGACCTCCACCACTCTTCCAAGGGGCATTAAAACCATCATGTTAAGCTACTGCGACCTCCACCACTCTTCCAACAGGCATTAAAACCGTCTTGTTAAGCTGCTGTGACCTCCTCCACTCTTCCAAGAGGCATTAAAACCGTCTTTTTAAGCTACTGCGACCTCCACCACTCTTACAAGGGGCATTAAATCTGTCTTGTTAAGCTACTGCGACCTCCACCACTCTACGAAGTGGCATTGATATTGTCTTTTTATTCCACTGTGACCTCCACGTTTCTTCCAAGGGGCTTTAAAACCGTCTTGTTAAGCTACTGCGACCTCCACCACTCTTCCAAGGGGCATTAAAACCATCTAGTTAATTTACTGTGACCTCCACGTCTCTTCCATGGCACTTTAAAACCGTCTTGTTAAGCTACTGCGACCTCCACCACTCTTCCAAGGGGCATTAAATCCATCTTGTTAAGCTACTGCGACCTCCACCACTGTTCCAAGGGGCATTAAAAACGTCTTGTTAAGCTACTGCGACCTCCACCACTCTTCCAAGGGGCATAAATATTGTTTTTTTATTCCACTGTGACCTCCACGTCTCTTCCAAGGGGCTTTAAAAGCATCTTGTTAAGCTACTGCGACCTCCACCACTCTTCCAAGGTGCATTAAAACCGTCTTGTTAAGCTACTGTGACCTCCACCTCTCTTCCACGGGGCATTAAATCCATCTTGTTAAGCTACTGCGACCACCACTACTCTTCCAAGGGGCAATAAAAACGTCTTTTTAAGCTACTGCGACCTCCACCACTCTTCCAAAGGGCATTAAAACTGTCTTGTTAAGTTACTGTGACCTCCACCACTCTTCCAAGGGGCATTGATATTGTTTTTTTATTCCACTGTGACCTCCACGTCTCTTCCAAGGGGCTTTAAAAGCATCTTGTTAAGTTACTGCGACCTCCACCACTCTTCCAAGGGGCATTAAAACCGTCTTGTTAAGCTACTGTTACCTCCACGTCTCTTCCAAGGGGCATTAAATCCATCTTGTTAAGCTACTGCGACCTCCACTACTCTTCCAAGGGGCAATAAATTCGTCTTTTTAAGCTACTGCGACCTCCACCCCTCTTCCAAGGGGCATTAAAACCGTCTTGTTAAGCTACTCCGACCTCCACCACTCTTCGAAGGGGCATTGATATTGTCTTTTTATTTCACTGTGACCTCCACGTTTCTTCCAAGGGGCTTTAAAACCGTCTTGTTAAGCTACTGCGACCTCCACCACTCTTCCAAGGTGCATTAAAACCATCTTGTTAAGCTACTGCGACCTCCACCACTCTTCCAAGGGGCATTAAAAACGTCTTGTTAAGCTACTGCGACCTCCACCACTCTTCCAAGGGGCATAAATATTGTTTTTTTTTTCCACTGTGACCTCCACGTCTCTTCCAAGGGGCTTTAAAAGCATCTTGTTAAGCTACTGCGACCTCCACCACTCTTCCAACGTGCATTAAAACCGTTTTGTTAAGCTACTGTGACCTCCACCTCTCTTCCAAGGGGCATTAAATCCATCTTGTTAAGCTACTGTGACCTCCACTACTCTTCCAAAGGGCAATAAAAACGTCTTTTTAAGCTACTGCGACCTCCACCACTCTTCCAGCGGGCATTAAAACTGTCTTGTTAAGCTACTGCGACCTCCACCACTCTTCCAAGGGGCATTGATATTGTTTTTTTATTCCACTGTGACCTCCACGTCTCTTCCAAGGGGCTTTAAAAGCATCTTGTTAAGTTACTGGGACCTCCACCACTCTTCCAAGGGGCATTAAAACCGTCTTGTTATGCTACTGTGACCTCCACGTCTCTTCCAAGGGGCATTAAATCCATCTTGTTAAGCTACTTCGACCTCCACTACTCTTCCAAGGGGCAATAAAAGCGTCTTTTTAAGCTACTGCGACCTCCACCCCTCTTCCAAGGGGCATTAAAACCGTCTTGTTAAGCTACTCCGACCTCCACCACTCTTCGAAGGGGCATTGATATTGTCTTTTTATTCCACTGTGACATCCACGTTTCTTCCAAGGGGCTTTAAAACCGTCTTGTTAAGCTACTGAGACCTCCACCACTCTTCCAAGGGGCATTAAAACCATCTAGTTAAGTTACTGTGACCTCCACGTCTCTTCCAAGGGGCATTAAAACCATCTGGTTAAGCTACTGCGACCTCCACCACTCTTCCAAGGGACATTAAAAACGTCTTGTTAAGCTACTGCGAACTCCACCACTCTTCCAAGGGGCATTGATATTGTTTTTTTATTCCACTGTGACCTCCACGTCTCTTCCAAGGGGCTTTAAAAGTATCTTGTTAAGCTACTGCGACCTCCACCACTCTTCATAGGGGCATTAAAACTGTCTTGTTAAGCTGCTGTGACCTCCACGTCTCTTCCAAGGGGCATTAAATCCATCTTGTTAAGCTACTGCGACCTCCACTACTCTTCCAAGGGGCAATAAATCCGTCTTTTTAAGCTACTGCGACCTCCACCCCTCTTCCAAGGGGCATTAAAACCGTCTTGTTAAGCTACTCCGACCTCCACCACTCTTCGAAGGGGCATTGATATTGTCTTTTTATTTCACTGTGACCTCCACGTTTCTTCCAAGGGGCTTTAAAACCGTCTTGTTAAGCTACTGCGACCTCCACCACTCTTCCAAGGTGTATTAAAACCATCTTGTTAAGCTACTGCGACCTCCACCACTCTTCCAAGGGGCATTAAAAACGTCTTGTTAAGCTACTGCGACCTCCACCACTCTTCCAAGGGGCATAAATATTGGTTTTTTTTTCCACTGTGACCTCCACGTCTCTTCCAAGGGGCTTTAAAAGCATCTTGTTAAGCTACTGCGACCTCCACCACTCTTCCAAGGTGCATTAAAACCATCTTGTTAAGCTACTGTGACCTCCACCTCTCTTCCAAGGGGCATTAAATCCATCTTATTAAGCTACTGCGACCTCCACTACTCTTCCAAAGGGCAATAAAAACGTCTTTTTAAGCTACTGCGACCTCCACCACTCTTCCAGCGGGCATTAAAACTGTCTTGTTAAGCTACTGTGACCTCCACCACTCTTCCAAGGGGCATTGATATTGTTTTTTTATTCCACTGTGACCTCCACGTCTCTTCCAAGGGGCTTTAAAAGCATCTTGTTAAGCTACTGTGACCTCCACGTCTCTTCCAAGGGGCATTAAATCCATCTTGTTAAGCTACTTCGACCTCCACTACTCTTCCAAGGGGCAATAAAAGCGTCTTTTTAAGCTACTGCGACCTCCGCCCCTCTTCCAAGGGGCATTAAAACCGTCTTGTTAAGCTACTCCGACCTCCACCACTCTTCGAAGGGGCATTGATATTGTCTTTTTATTCCACTGTGACATCCACGTTTCTTCCAAGGGGCTTTAAAACCGTCTTGTTAAGCTACTGATACCTCCACCACTCTTCCAAGGGGCATTAAAACCATCTAGTTAAGTTACTGTGACCTCCACGTCTCTTCCAAGGGGCATTAAAACCATCTGGTTAAGCTACTGCGACCTCCACCACTCTTCCAAGGGACATTAAAAACGTCTTGTTAAGCTACTGCGAACTCCACCACTCTTCCAAGGGGCATTGATATTGTTTTTTTATTCCACTGTGACCTCCACGTCTCTTCCAAGGGGCTTTAAAAGTATCTTGTTAAGCTACTGCGACCTCCACCACTCTTCATAGGGGCATTAAAACTGTCTTGTTAAGCTGCTGTGACCTCCACGTCTCTTCCAAGGGGCATTAAATCCGTCTTGTTAAACCACTCTGAACTGCATGTCTCTTCCAAAGGGCACTAAAACCATCATGTTAAGCTACTGTGACCTCCACGTCTCTTCCAAGGGGCATTAAAACAGTCTTGTTAAGCTACTGCAACCTTCACAACTCTTCCAAGGGGCATTGATTTTTTCTTTTTAATCCACTCTAACCTCCAGGTCTTTTCCAAGGGGTATGAAAACCGTCTTGTTAAACCACTCTGAACTCCACGTCTCTTCCAAGGGGCATTAAAACCGTCTTGTCAAACTACTGCGACCTCCACCACTCTTCCAAGAGGCATTAAAACCCTCTTGTTAAGCTGCTGTGACCTCCTCCACTCTTCCAAGGGGCATTAAAACCGTCTTGATAAGCTACTGCCACCTCCACCACTCTTCCAAGGGATATTAAAACCATTTTTCTAAGCTACTGCGACCTCCACCACTTTTCCAAGGGGCATTGATTTTGTCTTTTTTTTACACTGTGACCTCCAGGTCTCTTCCAAGGGGCATTAAAACCGTCTTGTTAAGCTACTGCGACTTCCACCACTATTCCAACAGGCATTAAAACCGTCTTGTTAAGCTGCTGCGACCTCCACCAGTCTGCAAAGGGGCATTAAAATCGTCTTGTTAAGCTACTGCGACCTCCACCACTCTTCCAAGAGGCATTAAAACCGTCTTGTTAAGCTACTGTGACCTCCACGTCTTTTCGAAGGGGCATTAAAATTGTCTTGTTAAACCACTCTGAACTCCACGTCTCTTCCAAGGGGCAGTAAAACCATCTTGTTAAGCTACTGTGACCTCCACATCTCTTCCAAGGGGCATTAAAACCATCTTGTTAAGCTACTGCGACCTCCACCACTCTTCCAAGGGGCATTAAAAACGTCTTGTTAAGCTATTGCGACCTCCACCACTCATCCAAGGGGCATTGATATTGTTTTTTTATTCCACTGTGACCTCCACGTCTCTTCCAAGGGGCTTTAAAAGCATCTTGTTAAGCTACTGCGACCTCCACCACTCTTCATAGGGGCATTAAAACCGTCTTGTTAAGCAACTGTGACCTCCACGTCTCTTCCAAGGGGCATTAACTCCGTCTTGTTAAACCACTCTGAACTGCATGTCTATTCCAAGGGGCATTAAAACCATCATGTTAAGCTACTGTGACCTCCACGTCTCTTCCAAGGGGCACTAAAACAGTCTTGCTAAGATACTGCGACCTCCACCACTCTTCCAAGGGGCATTAATACAGTCTTGTTAAGCTACTGCAACCTCCACCACTCTTCCAAGGGGCATTGATATTGTCTTTTTATTCCACTGTAACCTCCACGTCTCTTCCAAGGGGCATTAAAACCGTCTTGTTAAGCTACTGCGACCTCCACCACTCTTCCAAGAGGCATTAAAACCGTCTTGTTAAGCTACTGCAACCTCCACCACTCTTCCAAGGGACATTAAAACCGTTTTTCTAAGCTACTGCGACCTCCACCACTTTTCCAAGGGGCATTGATATTGTCTTTTTATTACACTATGACCTCCACGTCTCTTCCAGGGGGCATTGAAACCATCTTGTTAAGCTACTGCGACCTCCACCACTCTTCCAAGAGGCGTTAAAACAGTCTTGTTAAGCTGCTGCGACCTCCACCAGTCTGCCAAGGGGCATTAAAACCGTCTTGTTAAGCTACTGAGACCTCCACCACTCTTCGAAGGGGCATAAAAGCCATCTAGTTAAGTTACTGTGACCTCCACGTCTCTTCCAAGGGGCATTAAAACCATCTGGTTAAGCTACTGAGACCTCCACCACTCTTCCAAGGGGCATTAAAACCATCTGGTTAAGCTACTTCGACCTCCACCACTCTTCCAAGGGGCATTAAAAACGTCTTGTTAAGCTACTGCGACCTCCACCACTCTTCCAAGGGGCATTGATATTGTTTTTTTATTCCACTATGACCACCACGTCTCTTCCAAGGGGATTTAAAAGCATCTTGATAAGCTACTGCGACCTCCACCACTTTTCATAGGGGCATTAAAACCATTTTGTTAAGCTACTGTGACCTCCATGTCTCTTCCAAGGGGCATTAAATCCGTCTTGTTAAACCACTCTGAACTGCATGTCTCTTCCAAGGGGCATTAAAACCATCTTTTTAAGCTACTGCGACCTCCACCACTCTTCCAAGGGGCATTAAAACCGTCTTGTTAAGCTACTGCGACCTCCACCACTCTTCGAAGCGGCATTGATAGTCTTTTTATTCCACTGTGACCTCCACGTTTCTTCCAAGGGGCTTTAAAACCGTCTTGTTAAGCTACTACGACCTCCACCACTCTTCCAAGGGGCATTAAAAACGTCTTGTTAAGCTACTGCGACCTCCACCACTCTTCCAAGGGGCATAGATATTGTTTTTATATTCCACTGTAACCTCCACGTCTCTTCCAAGGGGCTTTAAAATCATCTTGTTAAGCTACTGCGACCTCCACCACTCTTCCAAGGGGCATTAAAACCGTCTTGTTAAGCTACTTTGAACTCCACGTCTCTTCCAAGGGGCATTATCTCCATCTTGTTTAGCTACTGCGACCTCCACTACTCTTCCAAGGGGCAATAAAACCGTCTTTTTAAGCTACTGCGACCTCCACCACTCTTCCAAGGGGCATTAAAACCGTCTTGTTAAGCTACTGCGACCTCCAATTCTTTTCCAGGGGCAATAAAACTGACTTTTTAAGCTACTGCGACCTCCACCACTCTTCCAAGGGGCACTAAAACCGTCTTAATAAGCTACTGCGACCTCCACCACTCTTCGAAGGGGCATTGATATTTTCTTTTTATTCCACTGTGACCTCCACGTTTCTTCCAAGGGGCTTTAAAACCGTCTTGTTAAGCTACTGCGACCTCCACCACTCTTTCAAGGGTCATTAAAACCATCTAGTTAAGTTACTGTGACCTCCACGTCTCTTCCAAAGGGCACTAAAACCATCATGTTAAGCTACTGTGACCTCCACGTCTCTTCCAAGGGGCATTAAAACAGTCTTGTTAAGCTACTGCAACCTTCACAACTCTTCCAAGGGGCATTGATTTTTTCTTTTTAATCCACTCTAACCTCCAGGTCTTTTCCAAGGGGTATGAAAACCGTCTTGTTAAACCACTCTGAACTCCACGTCTCTTCCAAGGGGCATTAAAACCGTCTTGTCAAACTACTGCGACCTCCACCACTCTTCCAAGAGGCATTAAAACCCTCTTGTTAAGCTGCTGTGACCTCCTCCACTCTTCCAAGGGGCATTAAAACCGTCTTGATAAGCTACTGCCACCTCCACCACTCTTCCAAGGGATATTAAAACCATTTTTCTAAGCTACTGCGACCTCCACCACTTTTCCAAGGGGCATTGATTTTGTCTTTTTTTTACACTGTGACCTCCAGGTCTCTTCCAAGGGGCATTAAAACCGTCTTGTTAAGCTACTGCGACTTCCACCACTCTTCCAACAGGCATTAAAACCGTCTTGTTAAGCTGCTGCGACCTCCACCAGTCTGCAAAGGGGCATTAAAACCGTCTTGTTAAGCTACTGCGACCTCCACCACTCTTCCAAGAGGCATTAAAACAGTCTTGTTAAGCTACTGTGACCTCCACGTCTTTTCGAAGGGGCATTAAAATTGTCTTGTTAAACCACTCTGAACTCCACGTCTCTTCCAAGGGGCAGTAAAACCATCTTGTTAACTACTGTGACCTCCACATCTCTTCCAAGGGGCATTAAAACCATCTTGTTAAGCTACTGCGACCTCCACCACTCTTCCAAGGGGCATTAAAAACGTCTTGTTAAGCTATTGCGACCTCCACCACTCATCCAAGGGGCATTGATATTGTTTTTTTATTCCACTGTGACCTCCACGTCTCTTCCAAGGGGCTTTAAAAGCATCTTGTTAAGCTACTGCGACCTCCACCACTCTTCATAGGGGCATTAAAACCGTCTTGTTAAGCAACTGTGACCTCCACGTCTCTTCCAAGGGGCATTAACTCCGTCTTGTTAAACCACTCTGAACTGCATGTCTATTCCAAAGGGCATTAAAACCATCATGTTAAGCTACTGTGACCTAAACGTCTCTTCCAAGGGGCACTAAAACAGTCTTGCTAAGATACTGCGACCTCCACCACTCTTCCAAGGGGCATTAATACAGTCTTGTTAAGCTACTGCAACCTCCACCACTCTTCCAAGGGGCATTGATATTGTCTTTTTATTCCACTGTAACCTCCACGTCTCTTCCAAGGGGCATTAAAACCGTCTTGTTAAGCTACTGCGACCTCCACCACTCTTCCAAGAGGCATTAAAACCGTCTTGTTAAGCTACTGCAACCTCCACCACTCTTCCAAGGGACATTAAAACCGTTTTTCTAAGCTACTGCGACCTCCACCACTTTTCCAAGGGGCATTGATATTGTCTTTTTATTACACTATGACCTCCACGTCTCTTCCAGGGGGCATTGAAACCATCTTGTTAAGCTACTGCGACCTCCACCACTCTTCCAAGAGGCGATAAAACAGTCTTGTTAAGCTGCTGCGACCTCCACCAGTCTGCCAAGGGGCATTAAAACCGTCTTGTTAAGCTACTGAGACCTCCACCACTCTTCGAAGGGGCATAAAAGCCATCTAGTTAAGTTACTGTGACCTCCACGTCTCTTCCAAGGGGCATTAAAACCATCTGGTTAAGCTACTGAGACCTCCACCACTCTTCCAAGGGGCATTAAAACCATCTGGTTAAGCTACTTCGACCTCCACCACTCTTCCAAGGGGCATTAAAAATGTCTTGTTAAGCTACTGCGACCTCCACCACTCTTCCAAGGGGCATTGATATTGTTTTTTTATTCCACTGTGACCACCACGTCTCTTCCAAGGGGATTTAAAAGCATCTTGATAAGCTACTGCGACCTCCACCACTTTTCATAGGGGCATTAAAACCATTTTGTTAAGCTACTGTGACCTCCATGTCTCTTCCAAGGGGCATTAAATCCGTCTTGTTAAACCACTCTGAACTGCATGTCTCTTCCAAGGGGCATTAAAACCATCTTTTTAAGCTACTGCGACCTCCACCACTCTTCCAAGGGGCATTAAAACCGTCTTGTTAAGCTACTGCGACCTCCACCACTCTTCGAAGCGGCATTGATAGTCTTTTTATTCCACTGTGACCTCCACGTTTCTTCCAAGGGGCTTTAAAACCGTCTTGTTAAGCTACTACGACCTCCACCACTCTTCCAAGGGGCATTAAAAACGTCTTGTTAAGCTACTGCGACCTCCACCACTCTTCCAAGGGGCATAGATATTGTTTTTATATTCCACTGTAACCTCCACGTCTCTTCCAAGGGGCTTTAAAATCATCTTGTTAAGCTACTGCGACCTCCACCACTCTTCCAAGGGGCATTAAAACCGTCTTGTTAAGCTACTTTGAACTCCACGTCTCTTCCAAGGGGCATTATCTCCATCTTGTTTAGCTACTGCGACCTCCACTACTCTTCCAAGGGGCAATAAAACCGTCTTTTTAAGCTACTGCGACCTCCACCACTCTTCCAAGGGGCATTAAAACCGTCTTGTTAAGCTACTGCGACCTCCACTTCTTTTCCAGGGGCAATAAAACTGACTTTTTAAGCTACTGCGACCTCCACCACTCTTCCAAGGGGCATTAAAACCGTCTTAATAAGCTACTGCGACCTCCACCACTCTTCGAAGGGGCATTGATATTTTCTTTTTATTCCACTGTGACCTCCACGTTTCTTCCAAGGGGCTTTAAAACCGTCTTGTTAAGCTACTGCGACCTCCACCACTCTTTCAAGGGTCATTAAAACCATCTAGTTAAGTTACTGTGACCTCCACGTCTCTTCCAAAGGGCACTAAAACCATCATGTTAAGCTACTGTGACCTCCACGTCTCTTCCAAGGGGCATTAAAACAGTCTTGTTAAGCTACTGCAACCTTCACAACTCTTCCAAGGGGCATTGATTTTTTCTTTTTAATCCACTCTAACCTCCAGGTCTTTTCCAAGGGGTATGAAAACCGTCTTGTTAAACCACTCTGAACTCCACGTCTCTTCCAAGGGGCATTAAAACCGTCTTGTCAAACTACTGCGACCTCCACCACTCTTCCAAGAGGCATTAAAACCCTCTTGTTAAGCTGCTGTGACCTCCTCCACTCTTCCAAGGGGCATTAAAACCGTCTTGATAAGCTACTGCCACCTCCACCACTCTTCCAAGGGATATTAAAACCATTTTTCTAAGCTACTGCGACCTCCACCACTTTTCCAAGGGGCATTGATTTTGTCTTTTTATTCCACTGTGACCTCCACGTTTCTTCCAAGGGGCTTGAAAACCGTCTTGTTAAGCTACTGCGACCTCCACCACTCTTTCAAGGGTCATTAAAACCATCTAGTTAAGTTACTGTGACCTCCACGTCTCTTCCAAGGGGCATTAAAACTGTCTTGTTAAGTTACTGCGACCTCCACCACTCTTCCAAAGGGCATTAAAACCATCTTGATAAGCTACATCGACCTCCATCACTCTTCCAAGAGGCATTAAAACCGTCTTGTTAAGCTGCTGTGACCTCCTCCACTCTTCCAAGGGGCATTAAAACCGTCTTGTTAAGCTACTGCGACCTCCACCACTCTTCCAAGAGGCATTAAAACCGTCTTTTTAAGCTGCTGCGACCTCCACCAGTCTGCCAAGGGGCATTAAAACCATCTTGTTAAGCTACTGCGACCTCCACCACTCTTCCAAGAGGCATTAAAACCGTCTTGTTAAGCTACTGTGACCTCCACGTCTTTTCAAAGGGGCATTAAAATTGTCTTGTTAAACCATTCTGAACTATACGTCTCTTCCAAGGGGCTGTAAAACCATCTTGTTAAGCTACTGTGACCCTCACGTCGCTTCAAAGGGGCATTAAAACCGTCTTGTTAAGCTACTGTGACCTCCACATCTCTTCCAAGGGGCATTAAAACCATCTTGTTAAGCTACTGCGACCTCCACCACTCTTCCAAGGGGCATTAAAAACGTCTTGTTAAGCTATTGCGACCTCCACCACTCTTCCAAGGGGCATTGATATTGTTTTTTTATTCCACTGTGACCTCCACGTCTCTTCCAAGGGGCTTTAAAAGCATCTTGTTAAGCTACTGCGACCTCCACCACTCTTCATAGGGGCATTAAAACCGTCTTGTTAAGCTACTGTAACCTCCACGTCTCTTCCAAGGGGCATTAAATCCGTCTTGTTAAACCACTCTGAACTGCATGTCTCTTCCAAGGGGCATTAAAACCATCATGTTAAGCTACTGTGACCTCCACGTCTCTTCCAAGGGGCATTAAAACAGTCTTGCTAAGATACTGCGACCTCCAACACTCTTCCAAGGGGTATTAATACAGTCTTGTTAAGCTACTGCAACCTCCAACACTCTTCCAAGGGGCATTGATATTGTCTTTTTATTCCAATGTAACCTCCAGGTCTCTTCCAAGGGGTATGAAAACCGTCTTGTTAAAACACTCTGAACTCCACGTCTCTTCCAAGGGGCATTAAAACCGTCTTGTTAAGCTACTGCGACCTCCACCACTCTTCCAAGAGGCATTAAAACGGTCTTGTTAAGCTGCTGTGACCTCCTCCACTCTTCCAAGGGGCATTAAACCCGTCTTGTTAAGCTACTGCGACCTCCACCACTCTTCCAAGGGACATTAAAACCGTTTTTCTAAGCTACTGCGACCTCCACCACTTTTCCAAGGGGCATTGATATTGTCTTTTTATTACACTGTGACCTCCACGTCTCTTCCAGGGGGCATTGAAACCGTCTTGTTAAGCTACTGCGACCTCCACCACTCTTCCAAGAGGCGTTAAAACCGTCTTGTTAAACTGCTGCGACCTCCACCAGTCTGCCAAGGGGCATTAAAACTGTCTTGTTAAGCTACTGAGACCTCCACCACTCTTCCAAGGGGCATTAAAGCCATCTAGTTAAGTTACTGTGACCTCCACGTCTCTTCCAAGGGGCATTAAAACCGTCTGGTTAAGCTACTGAGACCTCCACCACTCTTCCAAGGGGCATTAAAACCTTCTGGTTAAGCTACTGCGACCTCCACCACTCTTCCAAGGGTCATTAAAAACGTCTTGTTGAGCTACTGCGACCTCCACCACTCTTCCAAGGGGCATTGATATTGTTTTTTTATTCCACCGTGACATCCACGTCTCTTCCAAGGGGCTTTAAAAGCATCTTGTTAAGCTACTGCGACCTCCACCACTCTTCTTAGGGGCATTAAAACCGTCTTGTTAAGCTACTCTGACCTCCACGTCTATTCCAAGGGGCATTAAATCCGTCTTGTTAAACCACTCTGAACTGCATGTCTCTTCCAAGGGGCATTAAAAACGTCTTGTTAAGCTACTGCGACCTCCACCACTCTTTAAAGGGGCATAGATATTGTTTTTTTATTCCACTGTAACCTCCACGTCTCTTCCAAGGGGCTTTAAAATCATCTTGTTAAGCTACTGCGACCTCCACCACTCTTCCAAGGGGCATTAAAACCATCTTGTTAAGCTACTGTGAATTCCACGTGTCTTCCAAGGGGCATTAAATCCATCTTGTTAAGCTACTGCGACCTCCACTACTCTTCCAAGGGGCTTTAAAACCGTCTTGTTAAGCTACTGCGACCTCCACCACTCTTTCAAGGGTCATTAAAACCATCTAGTTAAGCTACTGTGTCCTTCACGTCTCTTCCAAGGGGCATTAAAACTGTCTTGTTAAGTTACTGCGACCTCCACCACTCTTCCAAGGGGCATTAAAACCGTCTTGTTAAGCTACTGATACCTCCACCACTCTTTCAAGGGGCAATAAAGCCATCTAGTTAAGTTACTGTGACCTCCACGTCTCTTCCAAGGGGCATTAAAACCGTCTGGTTAAGCTACTGCGACCTCCACCACTCTTCCAAGGGGCATTAAAACCATTTGGTTAAGCTACTGCGACCCCCAACACTCTTCCAAGGGGCATTAAAAACGTCTTTTTAAGCTACTGCGACCTCCACCACTCTTCCAATGGGCATTGATATTGTTTTTTTATTCCACTGTGACCTCCTCGTCTCTTCCAAGGGGCTTTAAAAGCATCTTGTTAAGCTACTGCGACCTCTACCACTCTTCCAAGGGGCATTAAAACCGTCTTGTTAAGCTACTGTGACCTCCATGTCTTTTCCAAGGGGCATTAAATCCATCTTGTTAAGCTACTGTGACCTCCACTACTCTTCCAAGGGGTAATAAAACCGTCTTTTTAAGCTACTGCGACCTCCACCACTCTTCCAAGGGGCATTAAAAACGTCTTGTTAAGCTACTCCGACCTCCACCACTCTTCCAAGAGGCATTAAAACCGTCTTGTTAAGCTGCTGTGACCTCCTCCACTCTTCGAAGGGGCATTAAAACCGTCTTTTTAGCTACTGCGACCTCCACCACTCTTCCAAGGGACATTAAATCCGTTTTTCTAAGCTACTGCGACCTCCACCACTTTTCCATGGGGCATTGATATTGTCTTTTTATTACACTGTGACCTGCACGTCTCTTCCAAGGGGCATTAAAACCGTCTTGTTAAGCTACTGCGACCTCCACCACTCTTCCAAGAGGCGTTAAAACCATCTTGTTAAGCTGCTGCGACCTCCACCAGTCTGCTAAGGGGCATTAAAACCGTCTTGTTTATCTACTGAGACCTCCACCACTCTTCCAAGGGGCATTAAAGCCATCTAGTTAAGTTACTGTGACCTCCACGTCTCTTCCAAGGGGCAGTAAAACCGTCTGGTTAAGCTACTGCGACCTCCACCACTCTTCCAAGGGGCATTAAAACCATCTGGTTAAGCTACTGCGACCTCCACCACTGTTCCAAGGGGCATTAAAAACGTCTTGTTAAGCTACTGCGACCTCCACCACTCTTCCAAGGGGCATTGATATTGTTTTATTTTTCCACTGTGACCTCCACGTCTCTTCCAAGGGGATTTAAAAACATCTTGTTAAGCTACTGCGACATCCACCACTCTTCATATGGGCATTAAAACCGTCTTGTTAAGCTACTGTGACCTCCACGTCTCTTCCAAGGGGCATTAAATCCGTCTTGTTAAACCACTCTGAACTGCAAGTCTCTTCCAAGGTGCATTAAAACCATCATGTTAAGCTACTGCGACCTCCACCACTCTTCCAACAGGCATTAAAACCGTGTTGTTAAGCTGCTGTGACCTCCTCCACTCTTCCAAGGGGCATTAAAACCGTCTTTTTAAGCTACTGCGACCTCCACCACTCTTCCAAGGGACATTACATCCGTTTTTCTAAGCTACTGCGACCTCCACCACTTTTCCAAGGGGCATTGATATTGTCTTTTTATTACACTGTGACCTGCACGTCTCTTTCAAGGGGCATTAAAACCGTCTTGTTAAGCTACTGTGACCTCCACCACTCTTCCAAGAGGCGTTAAAACCGTCTTGTTAAGCTACTGTGACCTCCACGTCTTTTCCAAGGGGCATTAAATCCGTCTTGTTAAACCACTCTGAACTGCATGTCTCTTCCAAGGGGCATTAAAACCATCATGTCAAGCTACTGTGACCTCCATATCTCTTCCAAGGGGCATTAAAACAGTCTTGCTAAGATACTGCGATCTCCACCACTCTTCCAAGGGGCATTAATACAGTCTTGTTAAGCTACTGCAACCTCCACCACTCTTCCAAGGGGCATTGATATTGTCTTTTCATTCCACTGTAAACTCCAGGTCTCTTCCAAGGGGTATGAAAACCGTTTTATTAAACCACTCTGAACTCCACATCTCTTCCAAGGGGCATTAAAACCGTCTTGTTAAGCTACTGCGACCTCCACCACTCTTCCAAGAGGTATTAAAACCGTCTTGTTAAGCTGCTGTGACCTCCTCCACTCTTCCAAGGGGCATTAAAACCGTCCTGTTAAGCTACTGCGACCTCCACCACTCTTCCAAGGGACAATAAAACTGTTTTTCTAAGCTACTGCGACCTCCACCACTTTTCCAAGGGGCATTGATATTGTCTTTTTATTACACTGTGACCTCCACGTCTCTTCCAAGGGGCATTAAAACCGTCTTGTTAAGCTACTGCGACCTCCACCACTCTTCCAAGAGGTGTTAAAACTGTCTTGTTAAGCTGCTGCGACCTCCACCAGTCTGCCAAGGGGCATTAAAACCGTCTTGTTAAGCTACTGCGACCTCCACCACTCTTCCAAGAGGCATTAAAACCGTCTTGTTAAGCTACTGTGACCTCCATGTCTTTTCAAAGGGGCATTAAAATTGTCTTGTTAAACCACTCTGAACTCCACGTCTCTTCCAAGGTGCAGTAAAACCATCTTGTTAAGCTACTGTGACCTCCACGTCTCATCCAAGGGGCATTAAAACCATCTTGTTACGCTACTGGGACCTCCACATCTCTTCCAAGGGGCATTAAAACCATCTTGTTAAGCTACTGCGACCTCCACTACTTTTCCAAGGTTCAATAAAACCGTCTTTTTAAGCTACTGCGACCTCCACCACTCTTACATGGGGCATTAAAACCGTCTTGTTAAGCTACTGCGACCTCCACCACTCTTCAAAGCGGCATTGATATTGTCTTTTTATTCCACTTTGACCTCCACGTTTCTTCCAAGGGGCTTTAAAACCGTCTTGTTAAGCTACTGCGACTTCCACCACTCTTCCAAGGGGCATTAAAACCATCTAGTTAATTTACTGTGACCTCCACGTCTCTTCCAAGGGGCATTAAAACCGTCTTGTTAAGCTACTGCGACCTCCACCATTCTTCCAAGGGGTATTAAAACCATCTTGTTAAGCTACTGCGACCTACACCACTCTTCCAAGGGGCATTAAAAACGTCTTGTTAAGCTACTGCGACCTCCACCACTCTTCCAAGGGGCATAGATATTGTTTTTTTATTCCACTGTGACCTCCACGTCTCTTTCAAGGGGCTTTAAAAGCATCTTGTTAAGCTACTGCGACCTCCACCACTCTTCCAAGGTGTATTAAAACCGTCTTGTTAAGCTACTGTGACCTCCACGTCTCTTCCAAGGGGCATTAAATCCATCTTGTTAAGCTACTGCGACCTCCACTACTCTTCCAAGGGGCAATAAAAATGTCTTTTTAAGCTACTGCGACCTCCACCACTCTTCCAACGGGCATTAAAACTGTCTTGTTAACCTACTGCGACCTCCACCACTCTTCCAAGGGGCATTGATATTGTTTTTTTATTCCACTGTGACCTCCACGTCTCTTCCAAGGGGCTTTAAAAGCATCTTGCTAAGTTACTGCGACCTCCACCACTCTTCCAAGGGACATTAAAACCATCTTGTTAAGCTACTGTGACCTCCACGTCTCTTCCAAGGGGCATTAAATCCATCTTGTTAAGCTACTGCGACCTCCACTACTCTTCCAAGGGGCAATAAAACCGTCTTTTTAAGCTACTGCGACCTCCACCCCTCTTCCAAGGGGCATTAAAACCGTCTTGTTAAGCTACTCCGATCTCCACCACTCTTCGAAGGGGCATTGATATTGTCTTTTTATTCCACTGTGACCTCCACGTTTCTTCCAAGGGGCTTTAAAATCGTCTTGTTAAGCTACTGAGACCTCCACCCCTCTTCCAAGGGGCATTAAAACCATCTAGTTAAGTTACTGTGACCTCCACGTCTGTTCCAAGGGGCATTAAAACCATCTGGTTAAGCTACTGCGACCTCCACCACTCTTCCCAGGGACATTAAAACCATCTTGTTAAGCTACTGCGACCTCCACCACTCTTCCAAGGGGCACTAAAAACGTCTTGTTAAGCTACTGCGACCTCCACCACTCTTCCAAGGGGCATTGATATTGTTTTTTTATTCCACTGTGACCTCCACGTCTCTTCAAGGGGCTTTAAAAGTATCTTGTTAAGCTACTGCTACCTCCACCACTCTTCAAAGGGGCATTAAAACCGTCTTGTTAAGCTACTGTGACCTCCACGTCTCTTCCAAGGGGCATTAAATCCATCTTGTTAAACCACTCTGAACTGAATGTCTCTTCCAAGAGGCACTAAAACCATCATGTTAAGCTACTGTGACCTCCACGTCTCTTCCAAGGGGCATTAAAATAGTCTTGTTAAGCTACTGCAACCTTCACCACTCTTCCAAGGGGCATTGATATTGTCTTTTTATTCCACTGTAACCTCCAGATCTCTTCCAAGGGGTATGAAAACCGTCTTGTTAAACCACTCTGAACTCCACGTCTCTTCCAAGGGGCATTAAAACCGTCTTGTTAAACTACTGCGACCTCCACCACTCTTCCAAGAGGCATTAAAACCGTCTTGTTAAGCTGCTGTGACCTCATCCACTCTTCCAAGGGGCATTAAAACCGTCTTGTTATGCTACTGCGACCTCCACCACTCTTCCAAGGGACATTAAAACCGTTTTTCTAAGCTACTGCGACCTCCACCACTTTTCCAAGGGGCATTGATATTGTCTTTTTTTTACACTGTGACCTCCAGGTCTCTTCCAAGGGGCATTAAAACCGTCTTGTTAAGCTACTGCGACCTCCACCACTCTTCCAAGAGGCATTAAAACCGTCTTGTTAAGCTGCTTCGACCTCCACCATTCTGACAAGGGGCATTAAAACCGTCTTGTTAAGCTACTGCGACCTCCACCACTCTTCCAAGAGGCATTAAAACCGTCTTGTTAAGCTACTGTGACCTCCACGTCTTTTCAAAGGGGCATTAAAATTGCCTTGTTAAACCACTCTGAACTCCACGTCTCTTCCAAGGGTCAGTAAAACCATCTTGTTAAGTACTGTGACCCCCAAGTCGCTTCCAAGGGGCATTAAAACCGTCTTGTTAAGCTACTGTGACCTCCACATCTCTTCCAAGGGGCATTAAAACCATCTTGTTAAGCTACTGCGACCTCCACCACTCTTCCAAGGGGCATTAAAAACGTCTTGTTAAGCTACTGTGACCTCCACGTCTCTTCCAAGGGGCATTAAATCCGTCTTGTTAAACCACTCTGAACTGCATGTCTCTTCCAAGGGGCATTAAAACCATCATGTTAAGCTACTGTGACCTCCACGTCTCTTCCAAGGGGCATTAAAACAGTCTTGCTAAGATACTGCGACCTCCACCACTCTTCCAAGGGGCATTAATACAGTCTTGTTAAGCTTCTGCAACCTCCACCACTCTTCCAAGGGGCATTGATATTGTCTTTTTATTCCACTGTAACCTCCAGGTCTCTTCCAAGGGGTATGAAAATCGTGTTGTTAAACCACTCTGAACTCCACATCTCTTCCAAAGGGCATTAAAACCGTCTTGTTAAGCTACTGCAACCTCCACCACTCTTCCAAGAGGCATTAAAACCGTCTTGTTAAGCTGTTGTGACCTCCTCCACTCTTCCAAGGGGCATTAAAACCGTCTTTTTAAGCTACTGCGACCTCCACCACTCTTCCAAGGGACATTAAAACCGTTTTTCTAAGCTACTGCGACCTCCACCACTTTTCCAAGGGGCATTGATATTGGCTTTTTATTACACTGTGACCTCCACGTCTCTTCCAGGGGGCATTGAAACCGTCTTGTTAAGCTACTGCGACCTCCACCACTCTTCCAAGAGGCGTTAAAACCGTCTTGTTAAGCTGCTGCGACCTCCACCAGTCTGCCAAGGGGCATTAAAACTGTCTTGTTAAGCTACTGAAACCTCCACCACTCTTCCAAGGGGCATTAAAGCCATCTAGTTAAGTTACTGTGACCTCCACGTCTCTTCCAAGGGGCATTAAAACTGTCTGGTTAAGCTACTGCGACCTACACCACTCTTCCAAGGGGCAATAAAACCATCTGGTTAAGCTACTGCGACCTCCACCACTCTTCCAAGGGGCATTAAAAACGTCTTGTTAAGCTACTGCGACCTCCACCACTCTTCCAAGGGGCATTGATATTGTTTTTTTATTCCACTGTGACCTCCACGTCTCTTCCAAGGGGTTTTAAAAGCATCTTGTTAAGCTACTGCGACCTCCACCACTCTTCATATGGGCATTAAAACCGTCTTGTTAAGCTACTGTGACCTCCACGTCTCTTCCAAGGGGCATTAAATCCGTCTTGTTAAACCACTCTGAACTGCATGTCTCTTCCAAGGGGCATTAAAACCATCTTTTTAAGCTACTGCGACCTCCACCACTCTTCCAAGGGGCATTAAAACCGTCATGTTAAGCTACTGCGACCTCCACCACTCTTCGAAGCGGCAGTGATAGTTTTTTTATTGCACTGTGACCTCCACGTTTCTTCCAAGGGGCTTTAAAACCATCTTGTTAAGCTACTGCGACCTCCACCACTCTTCCAAGGGGCATTAAAAACGTCTTTTTAAGCTACTGCGACCTCCACCACTCTTCCAAGGGGCATAGATATTGTTTTTTTATTCCACTGTAACCTCCACGTCTCTTCCAAGGGGCTTTAAATCATCTTGTTAAGCTACTGCGACCTCCACCACTCTTCCAAGGGGCATTAAAACCGTTTTGTTAAGCTACTGTGAACTCCACGTCTCTTCCAAGGGGCATTAAATCCATCTTGTTAAGCTACTGCGACCTCCACTACTCTTCCAAGGGGCAATAAAACCGTCTTTATAAGCTACTGCGACCTCCACCACTCTTCCAAGGGGCATTAAAACCGTCTTGTTAAGCTACTCCGACCTCCACCACTCTTCCAAGGGGCATTAATATTGTCTTTTTATTCCACTGTGACCTCCACGTTTCTTCCAAGGGGCTTTAAAACCGTCTTGTTAAGCTACTGAGACCTCCACTGCTCTTTCAAGGGGCATTAAAACCATCTAGTTAAGTTACTGTGACCTCCACGTCTCTTCCAAGGGGCATTAAAACCATCTGGTTAAGCTACTGCGACCTCCACCACTCTTCCAAGGGGCATTAAAACCATCTTCTTAAGCTATTGCGACCTCCACCACTCTTCCAAGGGGCATTAAAAACGTCTTGTTAAGCTACTGCGACCTCCACCACTCTTCCAAGGGGCATTGATATTGTTTTTTTATTCCACTGTGACCTCCACGTCTCTTCCAAGGGGCTTTAAAAGTATCTTCTTAAGCTACTGCGACCTCCACCACTCTTCATAGGGGCATCAAAACTGTCTTGTTAAGCTAATGTGAGCTCCACGTCTCTTCCAAGGGGCATTAAATCCGTCTTGTTAAACCACTCTGAACTGCATGTCTCTTCCAAGGGGCATTAAAACCATCATGTTAAGCTACTGTGACCTCCACGTCTCTTCCAAGGGGCATTAAAACAGTCTTGTTTAGATACTGCGACCTCCACCACTCTTCCAAGGGGAATTAATACAGTCTTGTTAAGCTACTGCAACCTTCACCACTCTGCCAAGGGGCAATGATATTGTCTTTTTATTCCACTGTAACCTCCAGGTCTCTTCCAAGGGGTATGAAAACAGTCTTGTTAGACCACTCTGAACTCCACTTCTCTTCCAAGGGGCATTAAAACTGTCTTGTTAAGCTACTGCAACCTCCACCACTCTTCCACAGGACATTAAAAACGTTTTTCTAAGCTATTGCGACCTCCACCACTTTTCCAAGGGGCATTGATACTGTCTTTTTATTACACTGTGACCTCCACGTCTCTTCCAAGGGGCATTAAAACCGTCTTGCTAAGCTACTGCGACCTCCACCACTCTTCCAAGAGGCATTAAAACCATCTTGTTAAGCTGCTGAGACCTCCACCAGTCTGCCAAGGGGCATTAAAACCATCTTGTTAAGCTACTGCGACCTCCACCACTCTTCCAAGAGGCATTAAAACCGTCTTGTTAAGCTACTGTGACCTCAACGTCTTTTCGAAGGGGCATTAAAATTGTCTTGTTAAACCGCTCTGAACTCCAAGCCTCTTCCAAGGGGCAGTAAAACCATCTTGTTAAGCTACTGTGACCTCCATGTCTCTTCCAAGGGGCATTAAAACCGTCTTGTTAAGCTACTGTGACCTCCACATCTCTTCCAAGGGGCATTAAAACCGTCTTGTTAAGCTACTGCGACCTCCACTACTTTTCCAAGGGGCAATAAAACCGTCTTTTTAAGCTACTGCGACCTCCACCACTCTTCCAAGGGGCATTAAAACCGTCTTGTTAAGCTACTGCGTCCTCCACCACTCTTAGAAGGGGCATTGATATTGTCTTTTTATTCCACTGTGACCTCCACGTTTCTTCCAAGGGGCTTTAAAACCGTCTTGTTAAGCTACTGCGACCTCCACCACTCTTCCAAGGGGCATTGATATTGTTTTTTTATTCCACTGTGACCTCCACGTCTCTTCCAAGGGGCTTTAAAAACGTCTTGTTAAGCTACTGCGACCTCCACCACTCTTCCAAGGGGCATTAAAACCATCTTGTTAAGAAACTGTGACCTCCACGTCTCTTCCAAGGGGCATTAAAACCGTCTTGTTAAGATACTGCGACCTCCACCACTCTTCCAAGGGGCATTAATGCAGTCTTGTTAAGCTACTGCAACCTCCGCCACTATTCCAAGGGTCATTGATATTGTCTTTTTATTCCACTGTAACCTCCAGGTCTCTTCAAAGGTGTATTAAAACCGTCTTGTTAAACCACTCTGAACTACACGTCTATTCCAAGGGGCATTAAAACCGTTTTGTTAAGCTACTGCGACCTCCACCACTCTTTCAAGAGGCATTAAAACCGTCTTGTTAAGCTGCTGTGACCTCCTCCACTCTTCCAAGGGGCATTAAAACCATCTTGTTAAGCTACTGTGACCTCCACCACTCTTCCAAGGGGCATTAAAACCATTTTTTTAAACCACTCTTAACTGCATGTCTCTTCCAAGGGGCATTAAAACCATCATGTTAAGCTACTGTGACCTCCACGTCTCTTCTAAGGGGCATTAAAACCGTCTTGATAAGCTACTGCGACCTCCACCACTCTTCCAAGAGGCTTTAAAACCGTCTTATTAAGCTGCTGTGACCTCCTCCACTCTTCCAAGGGGCATTAAAACCGTCTTGTTAAGCTACTGCGTCCTCCACCACTCTTTCAAGGGGCATTAAAACCTTTTTTCTAAGCTACTGCGACCTCCACCACTTTTCCAAGGGGCATTGATATTGTCTTTTTATTACACTGTGACCTCAACCTCTCTTCCAAGGGGCATTAAAACCGACTTGTTAAGCTACTGCGACCTCCACCACTCTTCCAAGAGGCATTAAAACCGTCTTGTTAAGCTGCTGCGACCTCCACCAGTCTGCCAAGGGGCATTAAAACCGTCTTGTAAAGCTACTGTGACCTCTACGTCTCTTCCAAGGGGCACTAAAACCATCTTGTTAAGCTACTGCGACCTCAACCACTCTTCCAAGGGTCATTAAAACCGTCTTGTTAAGCTACTGCGACCTCCACCAGTCTTCGAAGGGGCATTGATATTGTCTTTTTATTCCACTGTGTCCTCCACGTTTCTTCCAAGGGGCTTTAAAACCATCTTGTTAAGCTACTGCGACCTCCACCACTCTTCCAAGGGGCATTAAAACCATCTAGATAAGCTACTGTGATGTCCACGTCTCTTCCAAGGGGCATTAAAACCGTCTAGTTAAGCTACTGCGACTCCACCACTCTTCCAAGGGGCATTAAAACCATATTGTTAAGCTACTGTGACCTCCACGTCTTTTCAATGGGGTATTAAAATTGTCTTGTTAAACCACTCTTAACTCCACGTCTCTTTCAAGGGGCATTAAAACCGTCTTGTTAAGCTACTGCGACCTCCACGTCTCTTCCAAGGGGAATTAAAACCGTCTTGTTAAATCACGCTGACCTCCACGTCTCTTCCAAGGGGCATTAAAACCGTCTTGTTAAATCACTCTGACCTCCACGTCTCTTCCAAGGGGCATTAAAACCATCTTGTTAAGCTACTGCGACCTTCACCACTATTCCAAGTGGCATTAAAACCATCTTGTTAAGATACTGTGACCTCCAGGTCTCTTCCAAGGGTCATTAAAACCGTCTTGTTAAACCACTCTAACCTCCATGTCTCTTCCAAGGAGCATTAAAACGGTCTTGTTAAGCTACTGTGACCTCCACATCTCTTCCAAGGGGCATTAAAACCATCTGGTTAAGCTACTGCGACCTCCAACACTCTTCCAAGGGGCATTAAAACCATCTTGTTAAGCTACTGCGACCTCCACCACTCTTCCAAGGGGCATTAAAAACGTCTTTTTAAGCTACTGCGACCTACAACACTCTTCCAAGGGGCATTGATATTGTTTTTTTATTCTACTGTGACCTCCACGTCTCTTCCAAGGGGCTTAAAAGCATCTTGTTAAGCTACTGCGACCTCCACCACTCTTCCAAGGGGCATTAAAACCGTATTGTTAAGCTACTGTGACCTCCACGTCTTTTCCAAGGGGCATTAAATCCGTCTTGTTAAACCACTCTGAACTGCATGTCTCTTCCAAGGGGCATTAAAACCATCATGTTAAGCTACTGTGACCTCCACGTCTCTTCCAAGGGGCATTAAAACCGTCTTGTTAAGACACTGCGACCTCCATCACTCTTCCAAGGGGCATTAATACAGTCTTGTTAAGCTACTGCAACCTCCACCACTCTTCCAAGGGGCATTGATATTGTCTTTTTATTCCACTGTAACCTCCAGGTCTCTTCCATGGGGTATTAAAACCGTCATGTTAAACCACTCTGAATTCCACGTCTCTTCCAAGGGGCATTAAAACCGTCATGTTAAACTACTGCGACCTACACCACTCTTCCAAGAGGCATTAAAACCGTCTTGTTAAGCTGCTGTGACCTCCTCCACTGTTCCAAGGGGCATTAAAACCATCTTGTTAAGCTACTGCGACCTCCACCACTCTTCCAAGGGACATCATCGTTTTTCTAAGCTATTGCGACGTCCACCACTTTTCCAAGGGGCATTGATATTGTCTTTTTATTACACAGTGACCTCCACGTCTCTTCCAAAGGGCATTAAAACCGTCTTCTTAAGCTACTGCGACCTCCACCAGTCTCCCAAGCGGCATTAAAACCGTCTTGTTAAGCTACTGCGACCTCGACCACTCTTCCAAGAGGCATTAAAACCGTCTTGTTAAGCTACTGTGACCTCCACGTCTTTTCAATGGGGCATTAAAATTGTCTTGTTAAACCACTCTGAACTCCACGTCTCTTTCAAGGGGCATTAAAACCGTCTTGTTAAGCTACTTCGACCTCCACGTCTCTTCCAAGGGGCATTAAAACCGTCTTGTTAAATCACTCTGACCTCCACGTCTCTTCCAAGGGGCATTAAAACCGTCTTGTTAAGCTACTGCGACCTTCACCACTATTTGAAGTGGCATTAAAACCATCTTGTTAAGATACTGTGACCTCCACGTCTCTTCCAAGGGTCATTAAAACCGTCTTGTTAAACCACTCTGACCTCCACGTCCCTTCCATTGAGTATTAAAACGGTCTTGTTAAGCTACTGTGACCTCCACATCTCTTCCAAGGGGCATTAAAACCGTCTTGTTAAGCTACTGCGACCTCCACTACTTTTCCAAGGGGCAATAAAACGGTCTTTTTAAGCTACTGCGACCTCCACCACTCTTTCAAGGGGCATTAAAACCATCTTGTTAAGCTACTGCGACCTCCACCACTCTTCGAAGGGGCATTGATATTGTCTTTTTATTCCACTGTAACCTACAGGTCTCTTCCAAGGGGTATTAAAACCGTCTTGTTAAACCACTCTGAACTCCACGTCTCTTCCAAGGGGCATTAAAACCGTCTTGATAAGCTACTGCGACCTCCACCACTCTTCCAAGAGGCATTAAAACCGTCTTGTTAAGCTGCTGTGACCTCCTCCACTCTTCCAAGGGGCATTAAAACCGTCTTGTTAAGCTACTGCGACCTCCACCACTCTTCCAAGGGGCATTAAAACCATTTTTCTAAGCTACTGCGACCTCCACCACTTTTCCAAGGGGCATTGATGTTGTCTTTTTATTACACTGTGACCTCCACGTCTCTTCCAAAGGTGCATTAAAACCGTCTTGTTAATCTACTGTGACCTCCACCACACTTCCAAGGGGCATTAAAACCATCTTGTTAAGCTACTGCGACCTCCAACCCTCTTCCAAGGGGCATTAAAACAATCTTGTTAAGCTACTGTGACCTCCACGTCTCTTCCAAGGGGCATTAAAACCGTCTTGTTAAACAACTCTGACCTCCACGTCTTTTCAAAGGGGCATTAAAATTGTCTTGTTAAACCACTCTGAACTCCACGTCTCTTCCAAGGGGCAGTAAAACCATCTTGTAAAGCTACTGTGACCTCCACGTCTCTTCCAAGGGGCATTAAAACCGTCTTGTTAAATCACTCTGACCTCCACGTCTCTTCCAAGGGGCATTAAAACCGTCTTGTTAAGCTACTGCGACCTTCACCACTCTTCCCAGGGGCATTAAACCATCTTGTTAAGATACTGTGACCTCCACGTCTCTTCCAAGGGGCATTAAAACCGTCTTGTTAAACCACTCTGACCTCCACGTCTCTTCCAAGGAGCATTAAAACCGTCTTGTTAAGCTACTGTGGCCTCAACATCTCTTCCAAGGGGCATTAAAACCGTCTTCTTAAGCTACTGCGACCTCCACCAGTCTCCCAAGCGGCATTAAAACCGTCTTGTTAAGCTACTGCGACCTCGACCACTCTTCCAAGAGGCATTAAAACCGTCTTGTTAAGCTACTGTGACCTCCACGTCTTTTCAATGGGGCATTAAAATTGTCTTGTTAAACCACTCTGAACTCCACGTCTCTTTCAAGGGGCATTAAAACCGTCTTGTTAAGCTACTTCGACCTCCACGTCTCTTCCAAGGGGCATTAAAACCGTCTTGTTAAATCACTCTGACCTCCACGTCTCTTCCAAGGGGCATTAAAACCGTCTTGTTAAGCTACTGCGACCTTCACCACTATTCGAAGTGGCATTAAAACCATCTTGTTAAGATACTGTGACCTCCACGTCTCTTCCAAGGGTCATTAAAACCGTCTTGTTAAACCACTCTGACCTCCACGTCCCTTCCATTGAGTATTAAAACGGTCTTGTTAAGCTACTGTGACCTCCACAACTTTTCCAAGGGGCAATAAAACGGTCTTTTTAAGCTACTGCGACCTCCACCACTCTTCCAAGGGGCATTAAAACCGTCTTGTTAAGCTACTGCGACCTCCACTACTTTTCCAAGGGGCAATAAAACGGTCTTTTTAAGCTACTGCGACCTCCACCACTCTTTCAAGGAGCATTAAAACCATCTTGTTAAGCTACTGCGACCTCCACCACTCTTCGAAGGGGCATTGATATTGTCTTTTTATTCCACTGTAACCTCCAGGTCTCTTCCAAGGGGTATTAAAACCGTCTTGTTAAACCACTCTGAACTCCACGTCTCTTCCAAGGGGCATTAAAACCGTCTTGATAAGCTACTGCGACCTCCAGCACTCTTCCAAGAGGCATTAAAACCGTCTTGTTAAGCTGCTGTGACCTCCTCCACTCTTCCAAGGGGCATTAAAACCGTCTTGTTAAGCTACTGCGACCTCCACCACTCTTCCAAGGGGCATTAAACCATTTTTCTAAGCTACTGCGACCTCCACCACTTTTCCAAGGGGCATTGATGTTGTCTTTTTATTACACTGTGACCTCCACGTCTCTTCCAAAGGTGCATTAAAACCGTCTTGTTAATCTACTGTGACCTCCACCACTCTTCCAAGGGGCATGAATATTGTCTTTTTATTACACTGTGACCCCCATGTGTCCTCCAAAGGGCATTAAAACCGTCTTGTTAAACCACTCTGACCTCCACGTCTCTTCCAAAGGGCATTAAAACCATCTTGTTAAGCTACTGCGACCTTCACCACTCTTCCCAGGGGCATTAAACCATCTTGTTAAGATACTGTGACCTCCACGTCTCTTCCAAGGGGCATTAAAACCGTCTTGTTAAACCACTCTGACCTCCACGTCTCTTCCAAGGAGCATTAAAACCGTCTTGTTAAGCTACTGTGGCCTCAACATCTCTTCCAAGGGGCATTAAAACCGTCTTGTTAAGCTGATGCGACCTCCCGTACTCTTCCAAGGGGCAATAAAACCGTCTTTTTAAGCTACTGCGACCTCCACCACTCTTCCAAGGGGCATTGAAACCGTCTTGTTAAGCTACTGCGACCTCCACCACTCTTCGAAGGCGCATTGATATTGTCTTTTTATTCCACTGTGACCTCCACGTTTCTTCCAAGGGGCTTTAAAACCGTCTTGTTAAGCTACTGCGACCTCCACCACTCTTCCAAAGGGCATTAAAACTATCTAGTTAAGTTACTGTGACCTCCACGTCTCTTCCAAGGGGCATTAAAACCATCTTGTTAAGCTACTGCGACCTCCACCACTCTTCCAAGGGGTATTAAAACCATCTTGTTAAGCTACATCGACCTCCACCACTATTCCAAGGGGCATTAAAAACATCTTGTTAAGCTACTGTGACCTCCACGTCTCTTCCAAGGGGCATTAAATCCATCTTGTTAAGCTACTGCAACCTCCACTACTCTTCCAAGGGGCAATAAAACCGTCTTTTTAAGCTACTGCGACCTCCACCACTCTTCCAAGGGGCATTAAAACCGTCTTGTTAAGCTACTGCGACCTCCACCACTCTTCGAAGGGGCATTGATATTGTCTTTTTATTCCACTGTGACCTCCACGTTTCTTGCACGGGGCTTTAAAAGCGTCTTGTTAAGCTACTGCGACCTCCACCACTCTTCCAAAGGGCATTAAAACCATCTAGTTAAGTTACTGTGACATCCTCGTCTCTTCCAAGGGGCATTAAAACTGTTTTGTAACGCTACTGCGACCTCCACCACTCTTCCAAGAGGCATTAAAACAGTCTTGCTAGGCTACTGCGACCTCCACTACTCTTCTAAGGGGAATTGATATTGTCTTTTTATTCCACTGTGACCTTCACGTCTCATCCAAGGGGCATTAAAACCGTCTTGTTAAACCACTCTGAACTCCACATCTCTTCCAAGGGGCATTAAAACGGTCTTGTTAAGCTACTGTGACCTCCACCACTCTTCCAAGAGGCATTAAAACTGTCTTGTTAAGCTGCTGCGACCTCCACCAGTCTGCCAAGGGGCATTGAAACCGTCTTATAAAGCTACTGTGACCTCTACGAGTCTTCCAAGGGGCACTAAAACCGTCTTCTTAATCTACTGCGACCTCAACCACTCTTCCAAGGGTCATTAAAACCGTCTTGTTAAGCTACTGTGATCTCCACCACTTTTCCAAGGGGCATTGATATTTTCCTTTTATTATACTGTGACTTCCACGTATCTTCCAAGGGGCATTAAAACAGTCTTGTTAAGCTACTGTGACCTCCACCACTCTTCCAAGGGGCATCAAAACCATCTAGTTAAGTTACTGTGACCTCCACGTCTCTTTCAAGGGGCATTAAAACCGTCTTGTTAAGCTACTGCGACCTCCACCACTCTTCCAAGGGGCATTAAAACTGTCTTGTTAAGCTACTGTGACCTCCACGTCTCTTCCAGGGGGCATTAAATCCGTCTTGTAAAACCACTCTGAACTGAATGTCTCTTCCAAGGGGCATAAAAACCATCATGTTAAGCTACTGTGACCTCCTCGTCTCTTCCAAAGGGCATTAAAACCGTCTTGTTAAGACACTGCGACCTCCATCACTCTTCCAAGGGGAATTAATACAGTCTTGTTAAGCTACTGCAACCTCCACCACTCTTCCAAGGGGCATTGATATTGTCTTTTTATTCCACTGTAACCTCCAGGTCTCTTCCAAGGGGTATTATAACCATCTTGTTAAACCACTCTGAATTCCACGTCTCTTCCAAGGGGCATTAAAACCGTCATGTTAAACTACTGCGACCTACACCACTCTTCCAAGAGGCATTAAAACCGTCTTGTTAAGCTGCTGTGACCTCCTACACTGTTACAAGGGGCATTAAAACCGTCTTGTTAAGCTACTGCGACCTCCACCACTCTTCCAAGGGACATTAAAACCGTTTTTCTAAGCTATTGCGACCTCCACCACTTTTCCAAGAGGCATTAAAACCGTCTTGTAAAGCTACTGTGACCTCCACGTCTTTTCAATGGGGCATTAAAATTGTCTTGTTAAACCACTCTGAACTCCACGTCTCTTTCAAGGGGCATTAAAACCGTCTTGTTAAGCTACTGCGACCTCCACGTCTCTTCCAAGGGGCATTAAAACTGTCTTGTTAAATCACTCTGACCTCCACGTCTCTTCCAAGGGGCATTAAAACCGTCTTGTTAAGCTACTGCGACCTTCACCACTATTCCAAGTGGCATTATAACCATCTTGTTAAGATACTGTGACCTCCACGTCTCTTCCATTGAGCATTAAAACGGTCTTGTTAAGCTACTGTGACCTCCACATCTCTTCCAAGGGGCATTAAAACCATCTTGTTAAGCTACTGCGACCTCCACTACTTTTCCAAGGGGCAATAAAACGGTCTTTTTAAGCTACTGCGACCTCCACCACTCTTTTAAGGGGCATTAAAACCATCTTGTTAAGCTACTGCGACCTCCACCACTCTTCGAAGGGGCATTGATATTGTCTTTTTATTCCACTGTAACCTCCAGGTCTCTTCCAACGGGTATTAAAACCGTCTTGTTAAACCACTCTGAACTCCACGTCTCTTCCAAGGGGGCATTAAAACCGTCTTGATAAGCTACTGCGACCTCCACCACTCTTCCAAGAGGCATTAAAACCGTCTTGTTAAGCTGCTGTGACCTCCTCCTCTCTTCCAAGGGGCATTAAAACCGTCTTCTTAAGTTACTGCGAGCTACACCACTCTTCCAAAGGGCATTAAAACCGCTTTTCTAAGCTACTGCGACCTCCACCACTTTTCCAAGGGGCATTGATATTGTCTTTTTATTACACTGTGACCTCCACGTCTCTTCCAAGGGGCACTAAAACCGTCTTGTTAAGCTACTGTGACCTCCACCACTCTTCCAAGAGGATTTAAAAACGTCTTGTTAAGCTGCTGCGACCTCCACCAGTCTGCCAACGGGCATTAAAACCGTCTTATAAAGCTACTGTGACCTCTACGTCTCTTCCAAGGGGCACTAAAACGGTCCTGTTAAGCTACGGCGACCTCAAGCACTCTTCCAAGGGTCATTAAAACGGTCTTGTTAAGCTACTGTGACCTCCACCACTTTTCCAAGGGGCATTGATATTTTCCTTTTATTACACTGTGACTTCCACGTATCTTCCAAGGGGCATTAAAACCGTCTTGTTAAGCTGCTGCGACCTCCACCACTCTTCCAAGGGGCATTAAAACCGTCTTGTTAAGCTGCTGTGACATACACCACTCTTCCAAGAGGCATTAAAACCGTCTTGTTAAGCTGCTGTGACCTCCTCCACTGTTCCGAGGGGCAGTAAAACCATCTTGTTAAGCTACTGCGACCTCCACCACTCTTCCAAGGGACATTAAAACCGTTTTTCTAAGCTACTGCGACCTCCACCACTTTTCCAAGGGGCATTGATATTGTCTTTTTATTCCACTGTAACCTCCAGGTCTCTTCCAAGGGGTATTAAAATTGTCTTGTTAAACCACTCTGAACTCCACGTCTCTTCCAAGGGGCAGTAAAACCATCTTGTTAAGCTACTGTGACCTCCGCGTCTCTTCCAAGGGGCATTAAAACTGTCTTGTTAAATCACTCTGACCTCCACGTCTCTTCCAAGGGGCATTAAAACAGTCTTGTTAAGCTACTGCGACCTTCACCACTCTTCCAAGTGGCATTAAAACCATCTTGTTAAGATACTGTGACCTCCATGTCCCTTCCAAGGGGCATAAAAACCGTCTTGTTAAACCACTCTGACCTCCACGTCTCTTCCAAGGAGCATTAAAACCGTCTTGTTAAGCTACTGTGACCTCCACATCTCTTCCAAGGGGCATTAAAACCGTCTTGTTAAGCTACTGCGACCTCCACTACTTTTCCAAGGGGCAATAAAACGGTCATTTTAAGCTACTGCGACCTTCACCACTCTTTCAAGGGCCATTAAAACCATCTTGTTAAGCTACTACGACCTCCACCACTCTTCGAAGGGGCATTGATATTGTCTTTTTATTCCACTGTAACCTCCAGGTCTCTTCCAAGGGGTATTAAAACCGTCTTGTTAAACCTCTCTGAACTCCACGTCTCTTCCAAGGGGCATTAAAACCGTCTTGATAAGCTACTAAGACCTCCACCACTCTTCCAAGAGGCATTAAAACCGTCTTGTTAAGCTGCTGTGACCTCCTCCACTCTTCCAAGGGGCATTAAAACCATCTTGTTAAGCTACTGCGACCTCCACCACTCTTCCAAGGGGCATTAAAACCGTTTTTCTAAGCAACCGCGACCTCCACCACTTTTCCAAGGGGCATTGATATTGTCTTTTTATTACACTGTGACCTCCACGTCTCTTCCAAGGGGCATTAAAACCGTCTTGTTAAGCTACTGCGACCTCCACCACTCTTCCAAGAGGCATTAAAACCGTCTTGTTAAGCTGCTGCGACCTCCACCAGTCTGCCAAGGGGCATTAAAACCGTCTTGTAAAGCTACTGTGACCTCCACGTCTCTTCCAAGGGGCACTAAAACCGTCTTGTTAAACTACTGCGACCTCAACCACTCTTCCAAGGGTCACTAAAACCGTCTTGTTAAGCTACTGTGACCTCCACCACTCTTCCAAGAGGCATTAAAACCGTCAGGTTAAGCTACTGCAACCTCCACCACTCTTCGAAGGGGCATTAAAACCATCTTGTTAAGCTACTGCGACCTCCACCACTCTTCCAAGGGGCATTAAAACCATCTTGTTAAGCTATTGTGATCTCCACATCTGTTCCAAGGGGCATTAAAACCGTCTTGTTAAACAACTCTGACCTCCACGTCTTTTCAAAGGGGCATTAAAATTGTCTTGTTAAACCACTCTCAACTCCACGTCTCTTCCAAGGGGCAGTAAAACCATCTTGTTAAGCTACTGTGACCTCCACGTCTCTTCCAAGGGGCATTAAAACCGTCTTGTTAAATCACTCTGACCTCCACGTCTCTTCCAAGGGGCATTAAAACCATCTTGTTAAGCTACTGCGACATCCTCCACTCTTCCAAGGAGCATTAATATTGTCTTTTTATTACACTGTGACCCCCATGTGTCCTCCAAAGGGCATTAAAACCGTCTTGTTAAACCACTCTGACCTCCACGTCTCTTCCAAAGGGCATTAAAACCATCTTGTTAAGCTACTGCGACCTTCACCACTCTTCCCAGGGGCATTAAACCATCTTGTTAAGATACTGTGACCTCCACGTCCCTTCCAAGGGGCATTAAAACCGTCTTGTTAAACCACTCTGACCTCCACGTCTCTTCCAAGGAGCATTAAAACCGTCTTGTTAAGCTACTGTGACCTCCACATCTCTTCCAAGGGGCATTAAAACCGTCTTGTTAAGCTGATGCGACCTCCACTACTCTTCCAAGGGGCATTAAAACCGTCTTGTTAAGCTACTGCGACCTCCACCACTCTTCGAAGGCGCATTGATATTGTCTTTTTATTCCACTGTGACCTCCACGTTTCTTCCAAGGGGCTTTAAAACCGTCTTGTTAAGCTATTGCGACCTCCACCACTCTTCCAAGGGTTATTAAAACCATCTAGTTAAGTGACTGTGTCCTCCATGTCTCTTCCAATGGGCATTAAAACCGTCTTGTTAAGCTACTGCGACCTCCACCACTCTTCCAAGGGCATTAAAACCATCTTGTTAAGCTACATCGACCTCCACCACTCTTCCAAGGGGCATTAAAAACGTCTTGTTAAGCTACTGCGACCTCCACCACTCTTCCAAGGGGCATTGATATTCTTTTTTTATTCCACTGTGACCTCCACGTCTCTTCCAAGGGGCTTTAAAAGCATCTTGTTAAGCTACTGCGACCTCAACCACTCTTCCAAGGGGCATTAAAACCATCTTGTTAAGCTACTGTGACCTCCACGTCTCTTCCAAGGGGCATTAAATCCATCTTGTTAAGCTACTGCAACCTCCACTACTCTTCCAAGGGGCAATAAAACCGTCTTTTTAAGCTTCTGCGACCTCCACCACTCTTCCAAGGGGCATTAAAACCGTCTTGTTAAGCTACTGCGACCTCCACCCCTCTTCGAAGGGGCATTGATATTGTCTTTTTATTCCACTGTGACCTCCACGTTTCTTCCAAGGGGCTTTAAAAGCGTCTTGTTAAGCTACTGCGACCTCCACCACTCTTCCAAGGGGCATTAAAACCATCTAGTTAAGTTACTGTGATCTCCATGTCTCTTCCAAGGGGCATTAAAACTGTTTTGTAAAGCTACTGCGACCTCCACCATTCTTCCAAGAGTCATTAAAACAGTCTTGCTAAGCTACTGCGACCTCCACTACTCTTCTAAGGGGAATTGATATTGTCTTTTTATTCCACTGTGACCTCCACGTCTCTTCCAAGGGGCATTAAAACCGTCTTGTTAAGCTACTACGACCTCCACCACTCTTCGAAGGGGCACTGATATTGTCTTTTTATTCCACTGTAACCTCCAGGTCTCTTCCAAGGGGTATTAAAACCGTCTTGTTAAACCTCTCTGAACTCCACGTCTCTTCCAAGGGGCATTAAAACCGTCTTGATAAGCTACTAAGACCTCCACCACTCTTCCATGAGGACATTAAAACCGTCTTGTTAAGCTACTGCGACCTCCACCACTCTTCCAAGGGGCATTAAAACCATTTTTCTAAGCAACTGCGACCTCTACCACTTTTCCAAGGGGCATTGATATAGTCTTTTTATTACACTGTGACCTCCACGTCTCTTCCAAGGGGCATTAAAACCGTCTTGTTAAGCTACTGCGACCTCCACCACTCTTCCAAGAGGCATTAAAACCGTCTTGTTAAGCTGCTGCGACCTCCACCAGTCTGCCAAGGGGCATTAAAACCGTCTTGTAAAGCTACTGTGACCTCCACGTCTCTTCCAAGGGGCACTAAAACCGTCTTGTTAAACTACTGCCACCTCAACCACTCTTCCAAGGGTCATTAAAACCGTCTTGTTAAGCTACTGTGACCTCCACCACTTTTCCAATGGGCATTGATATTTTCCTTTTATTACACTGTGACTTCCACGTATCTTCCAAGGGGCATTAAAACCGTCTTGTTAAGCTGCTGCGACCTCCACGACTCTTCCAACGGGCATTGAAACAGTCTTGTTAAGCTACTGCGACCTTCACCACTCTTCCAAGAGGCATTAAAACCGTCTTGTTAAGCTACTGCAACCTCCACCACTCTTCCAAGGGGCATTAAAACCATCTTGTTAAGCTACTGCGACCTCCACCACTCTTCCAAGGGGCATTAAAACCATCTTGTTAAGCTATTGTGATCTCCACATCTGTTCCAAGGGGCATTAAAACCGTCTTGTTAAACAACTCTGACCTCCACGTCTTTTCAAAGGGGCATTAAAATTGTCTTGTTAAACCATTCTGAACTCCACGTCTCTTCCAAGGGGCAGTAAAACCATCTTGTTAAGCTACTGTGACCTCCACGTCTCTTCCAAGGAGCATTAATATTGTCTTTTTATTACACTGTGACCCCCATGTGTCCTCCAAAGGGCATTAAAACCGTCTTGTTAAATCACTCTGACCTCCACGTCTCTTCCAAGGGGCATTAAAACCGTCTTGTTAAGCTACTGCGACATCCTCCACTCTTCCAAGGAGCATTAATATTGTCTTTTTATTACACTGTGACCCCCATGTGTCCTCCAAAGGGCATTAAAACCGTCTTGTTAAACCACTCTGACCTCCACGTCTCTTCCAAAGGGCATTAAAACCATCTTGTTAAGCTACTGCGACCTTCACGACTCTTCCAAGGGGCATTAAACCATCTTGTTAAGATACTGTGACCTCCACGTCCCTTCCAAGGGGCATTAAAACCGTCTTGTTAAACCACTCTGACCTCCACGTCTCTTCCAAGGAGCATTAAAACCGTCTTGTTAAGCTACTGTGACCTCCACATCTCTTCCAAGGGGCATTAAAACCGTCTTGTTAAGCTGATGCGACCTCCACTACTCTTCCAAGGGGCAATAAAACCGTCTATTTAAGCTACTGCGACCTCCACCACTCTTCCAAGGGGCATTAAAACCGTCTTGTTAAGCTACTGCGACCTCCACCACTCTTCGAAGGCGCATTGATATTGTCTTTTTATTCCACTGTGACCTCCACGTTTCTTCCAAGGGGCTTTAAAACCGTCTTGTTAAGCTACTGCGACCTCCACCACTCTTACAAGGGGTATTAAAACCATCTAGTTAAGTTACTGTGACCTCCACGTCTCTTCCAAGGGGCATTAAAACCGTCTTGTTTAGCTACTGCGACCTCCACAACTCTTCCAAGGGCATTAAAACCATCTTGTTAAGCTACATCGACCTCCACCACTCTTCCAAGGGGCATTAAAAACGTCTTGTTAAGCTACTGCGACCTCCACCACTCTTCCAAGGGGCATTGATATTCTTTTTTTATTCCACTGTGACCTCCACGTCTCTTCCAAGGGGCTTTAAAAGCATCTTGTTAAGCTACTGCGTCCTCCACCACTCTTCCAAGGCGCATTAAAACCATCTTGTTAAGCTACTGTGACCTCCACGTCTCTTCCAAGGGGCATTAAATCCATCTTGTTAAGCTACTGCAACCTCCACTACTCTTCCAAGGGGCAATAAAACCGTCTTTTTAAGCTACTGCGACCTCCACCACTCTTCCAAGGGGCATTAAAACCGTCTTGTTAAGCTAAGGCGAACTCCACCACTCTTCGAAGGGGCATTGATATTGTCTTTTTATTCCACTGTGACCTCCACGTTTCTTCCAAGGGGCTTTAAAAGCATCTTGTTAAGCTACTGCGACCTCCACCACTCTTCCAAGGGGCATTAAAACCATCTAGTTAAGTTACTGTGACCTCCACGTCTCTTCCAAGGGGCATTAAAACTGTTTTGTAAAGCTACTGCGACCTCCACCACTCTTCCAAGAGTCATTAAAACAGTCTTGCTAAGCTACTGCGACCTCCACTACTCTTCTAAGGGGAATTGATATTGTCTTTTTATTCCACTGTGACCTTCACGTCTCTTCCAAGGGGCATTAAAACCGTCTTGTTAAGCTACTACGACCTCCACCACTCTTCGAAGGGGCATTGATATTGTCTTTTTATTCCACTGTAACCTCCAGGTCTCTTCCAAGGGGTATTAAAACCGTCTTGTTAAACCTCTCTGAACTCCACGTCTCTTCCAAGGGGCATTAAAACGGTCTTGATAAGCTACTAAGACATCCACCACTCTTCCAAGAGGCATTAAAACCGTCTTGTTAAGCTGCTGTGACCTCCTCCACTCTTCCAAGGGGCATTAAAACCATCTTGTTATGCTACTGCGACCTCCACCACTCTTCCAAGGGGCATTAAAACCGTTTTTCTAAGCAACTGCGACCTCCACCACTTTTCCAAGGGGCATTGATATTGTCTTTTTATTACACTGTGACCTCCACGTCTCTTCCAAGGGGCATTAAAACCGTCTTGTTAAGCTACTGCGACCTCCACCACTCTTCCAAGAGGCATTAAAACCGTCTTGTTAAGCTGCTGCGACCTCCACCAGTCTGCCAAGTGGCATTAAAACCATCTTGTAAAGCTACTGTGACCTCCACGTCTCTTCCAAGGGGCAGTAAAACAGTCTTGTTAAGCTACTGTGACCTCCCCCACTTTTCCAATGGGCATTGATATTTTCCTTTTATTACACTGTGACTTCCACGTATCTTCCAAGGGGCATTAAAACTGTCTTGTTAAGCTGCTGCGACCTCCACCACTCTTCCAACGGGCATTAAAACAGTCTTGTTAAGCTACTGCGACCTTCACCACTCTTCCAAGAGTCATTAAAACCGTCTTGTTAAGCTACTGCAACCTCCACCACTCTTCCAAGGGGCATTAAAACCATCTTGTTAAGCTACTGCGACCTCCACCACTCTTCCAAGGGGCATTAAAACCATCTTGTTAAGCTACTGTGACCTCCACATCTGTTCCAAGGGGCATTAAAACCGTCTTGTTAAGCAACTCTGACCTCCACGTCTTTTCAAAGGGGCATTAAAATTGTCTTGTTAAACCACTCTGAACTCCACGTCTCTTCCAAGGGGCAGTAAAACCATCTTGTTAAGCTACTTTGACCTCCACGTCTCTTCCAAGGGGCATTAAAACCGTCTTGTTAAATCACTCTGACCTCCACGTCTCTTCCAAGGGACATTAAAACCGTCTTGTTAAGCTACTGCGACATCCTCCACTCTTCCAAGGAGCATTAATATTGTCTTTTTATTACACTGTGACCCCCATGTGTCCTCCAAAGGGCATTAAAACCGTCTTGTTAAACCACTCTGACCTCCACGTCTCTTCCAAAGGGCATTAAAACCATCTTGTTAAGCTACTGCGACCTTCACCACTCTTCCCAGGGGCATTAAACCATCTTGTTAAGATACTGTGACCTCCACGTCCCTTCCAAGGGGCATTAAAACCGTCTTGTTAAACCACTCTGACCTCCACGTCTCTTCCAAGGAGCATTAAAACCGTCTTGCTAAGCTACTGTGACCTCCACATCTCTTCCAAGGGGCATTAAAACCGTCTTGTTAAGCTGATGCGACCTCCACTACTCTCCCAAGGGGCAATAAAACCGTCTTTTTAAGCTACTGCGACCTCCACCACTCTTCCAAAGGGCATTAAAACCGTCTTGTTAAGCTACTGCGACCTCCACCACTATTCGAAGGCGCATTGATATTGTCTTTTTATTCCACTGTGACCTCCACGTTTCTTCCAAGGGGCTTTAAAACCGTCTTGTTAAGCTACTGCGACCTCCACCACTCTTCCAAGGGTTATTAAAACCATCTAGTTAAGTTACTGTGACCTCAATGTCTCTTCCAAGGGGCATTAAAACCGTCTTGTTAAGCTACTGCGACCTCCACCACTCTTCCAAGGGCATTAAAACCATCTTGTTAAGCTACATCGACCTCCACCACTCTTCCAAGGGGCATTAAAAACGTCTTGTTAAGCTACTGCGACCTCCACCACTCTTCCAAGGGGCATTGATATTTTTTTTTTATTCCACTGTGACCTCCACGTCTCTTCCAAGGGGCTTTAAAAGCATCTTGTTAAGCTACTGCGACCTCAACCACTCTTCCAAGGGGCATTAAAACCATCTTGTTAAGCTACTGTGACCTCCACGTCTCTTCCAAGGGGCATTAAATCCATCTTGTTAAGCTACTGCAACCTCCACTACTCTTCCAAGGGGCAATAAAACCGTCTTTTTAAGCTACTGCGACCTCCACCACTCTTCCAAGGGGCATTAAAACCGTCTTGTTAAGCTACTGCGACCTCCACCCCTCTTCGAAGGGGCATTGATATTGTCTTTTTATTCCACTGTGACCTCCACGTTTCTTCCAAGGGGCTTTAAAAGCGTCTTGTTAAGCTACTGCGACCTCCACCACTCTTCCAAGGGGCATTAAAACCATCTAGTTAAGTTACTGTCCGCTTGTCCGCTGCTGAGACCCGGTCGATGTCCGAATATATTGAGGAGAATCTGGCCAGGGGATTCATCCGGAAATCTACCTCCCCGGCGGGAGCAGGCTTCTTCTTCGTAAAAAAGAAGGACGGCTCTCTCCGTCCCTGTATAGACTATAGAGGCCTTAACCAAATCACGGTGAAGAATAAGTACCCCCTTCCGCTCATTCCGGAGTTATTTGATCATCTGAGAGGGGCTAGAATCTTCACCAAACTGGACCTCCGTGGGGCGTACAACCTGGTTCGTATCCGTCAGGGGGATGAATGGAAGACGGCATTCAACACCCGGGACGGCCACTATGAATATCTGGTAATGCCCTTTGGTCTCTGTAACGCTCCTGCCGTCTTTCAAGAGTTGGTCAATGACATCTTCCGGGACCTTCTCTACTCCTGCGTAGTGGTGTACCTGGACGACATCTTGGTCTTCTCTCCGGATCTCCAGACTCACCGGAGGGACGTTCGTCAGGTCCTGCTCAGGCTCAGGCAGAATCACCTCTTCGCTAAATACGAGAAGTGCCTCTTTGAGCAGACCTCGCTTCCGTTTTTGGGCTACATTATTTCTCAGACCGGCCTACGAATGGATCCAGAGAAACTGTCTGCCATCGAGAAATGGCCTCGACCGGAGGGGTTGAAGGCCATTCAGCGATTCCTGGGCTTCGCCAACTACTACCGCCTCTTCATACCACACTTCTCTTCCCGGACTGCCCCAATTTCCGCGCTCACCCGTAAGGGTACTAATCCCAAAGAGTGGCCGCCCGAAGCAGAGGAGGCCTTTCTTTCCTTAAAACAGGCCTTCTCTTCCGCCCCGGTGCTGCATCGCCCGGACGGCAACAAGCAGTTCTTCCTGGAAGTTGACGCCTCCTCCTCTGGAGCCGGAGCGGTACTTACTCAAAAATCATCTTCCGGGAGGATGGTAACTTGCGGCTTCTTCTCTAAACTCTTCTCCTCCTCAGAGCGCAATTATTCCATAGGAGATCGAGAGTTATTGGCCATCAAACTGGCATTGGAGGAGTGGCGTTACCTGCTCGAGGGGGCTCTTCACCCGGTAATAATTTACACGGACCACAAGAACTTGGCTTACCTCCAGCATGCCCAGAGACTTAACCCGCGCCAAGCCCGGTGGTCCTTGTTTTTTGCTCGCTTTGATTTTGTTCTTCATTTTCGCCCGGCTGACAAAAACGTCAAGGCGGACGCCTTGTCTCGATCCTTTCTGGTGTCTGATCTCGAGGAAGATCCGAAACACATCATCGATCCCGCCAGAGTAATGCAGGTGGCTCCCGTGAGTCTAAATCGTCTCCCTCCCGGAAAGACGTTCGTATCAGTACCTGATCGGGAGAAGATCCTTCACTGGGGTCACTCGTCTAAACTGGCTGGCCATGCCGGTCAAAAAAAGACCCTCCAGCTTATTACCCGGCACTACTGGTGGCCTACCCTGCACAAGGACGTAATAGACTTTGTTTCTGCCTGTGTGTCCTGCGCCCGCAACAAGGTTCCGAGACATCTGCCAGCCGGTGGCCTCCTTCCGCTCCCAGTACCTGCTGCCCCCTGGCAGCATATAGCAATGGACTTTATAACAGACCTCCCAGTCTCTGCCGGTTGTACGGTCATTTGGGTGGTCGCTGACCGCTTCTCCAAGATGGCTCATTTCGTTCCCCTGCCAGGCCTCCCGTCTGCACCCGAGCTAGCTAAAGACTTTATTCGTCACATCTTCCGTCTTCATGGCCTGCCCCTCCACATCGTGTCGGATCGTGGGGTACAGTTCACCTCACGCTTCTGGAGAGCCACTTGTAAACTGCTAGACGTCACCCTGGACTTCTCTTCCGCTTACCACCCACAGTCCAATGGTCAAGTGGAGCGGATCAATCAGAACCTGACCAGTTACCTCCGGCACTTCGTTAATGCCCATCATTCAGACTGGGTGGATCTCCTACCATGGGCCGAGTTCCCTTATAACAATCACGAGAGCGAATCCTCCTCCAAATCCCCGTTTTTTGTAGTCTTCGGTCAGCATCCTCGGATTCCTTTTCCTGTCTCCACCTCTGTGGACAACCCGGCTGCGGAATCTCTCGTTGGCAAATTTTCCTCCATTTGGGAGAGTACCCGATCCGCACTCCTTCAGTCGTCCGAACGGATGAAAAGACACGCTGACAAAAAACGCCTGGATCCTCCACAATTTCGTCCCGGAGATAAAGTCTGGCTCTCTTCTAAATATGTCCGACTCAAGATACCTTCTTACAAGTTAGGGCCTCGGTTCATCGGCCCCCTGGAGGTCATCAGTCAGATCAACCCGGTGGCCTATAAATTGAAACTCCCGGCCAACTTACGGATCCCTAACTCCTTCCATGTATCTCTCCTCAAACCTGTGGTACTTAACTCTTTTTCCAAGTCTACAGGTACGCCTCCTGCTCCGGTTTCTGCTGAGGACGAGTTTGAGGTAGAGAACATTCTTGCCACCAAAAGGGTAAGAGGAAAGACCTTTTTTCTAGTAGATTGGAAGGGGTTTGGTCCTGAGGAGAGAACGTGGGAGCCCCAGGAGAACATCCATGCCCCTCTTATCCTTGCTAAATTTCTGTCTGGCCTAAAAAAGGGGGGGCCTAAAGGGGGGGGTACTGTAGCGCCGGCGTCCCTGCCCTCTGCTAGGCAGGGACGCTGTTCCCCTCACCTCCCTGCTCCGTGCCCGGCGTCCTCCTCCCGCTCTGCTGGCAGCGCGCGCTCCTTCCCGGCCACTGTGCTTAGGGCGCGCGCGCGCGCTCTCCCTCCCTCTTAAAGGGGCCGCGCGCGCCGTCCTAAGGAGTCCTATGGACCAGCTTGCCCGCTCACCTGGGAGCGCTCCTCCGCTACCTGCCTGCTTGCCTGCCCGGAGGCTCCGCCGTCACGTGATATTGTCTTTTTATTCCACTGTGACCTCCACGTTTCTTCCAAGGGGCTTTAAAACCGTCTTGTTAAGCTACTGCGACCTCCACCACTCTTCCAAGGGGTATTAAAACCATCTAGTTAAGTTACTGTGACCTCCACGTCTCTTCCAAGGGGCATTAAAACCGTCTTGTTTAGCTACTGCGACCTCCACCACTCTTCCAAGGGCATTAAAACCATCTTGTTAAGCTACATCGACCTCCACAACTCTTCCAAAGGGCATTAAAAACGTCTTGTTAAGCTACTGCGACCTCCACGACTCTTCCAAGGGGCATTGATATTCTTTTTTTATTCCACTGTGACCTCCACGTCTCTTCCAAGGGGCTTTAAAAGCATCTTGTTAAGCTACTGCGTCCTCCACCACTCTTCCAAGGCGCATTAAAACCATCTTGTTAAGCTACTGTGACCTCCACGTCTCTTCCAAGGGGCATTAAATCCATCTTGTTAAGCTACTGCAACCTCCACTACTCTTCCAAGGGGCAATAAAACCGTCTTTTTAAGCTACTGCGACCTCCACCACTCTTCCAAGGGGCATTAAAACCGTCTTGTTAAGCTACTGCGACCTCCACCACTCTTCGAAGGGGCATTGATATTGTTTTTTTATTCTACTGTGACCTTCACGTTTCTTCCAAGGGGCTTTAAAAGTATCTTGTTAAGCTACTGCGACCTCCACCACTCTTCCAAGGGGCATTAAAACCATCTAGTTAAGTTACTGTGACCTCCACATCTCTTCCAAGGGGCATTAAAACTGTTTTGTAAAGCTACTGCGACCTCCACCACTCTTCCAAGAGTCATTAAAACAGTCTTGCTAAGCTACTGCGACCTCCACTACTCTTCTAAGGGGAATTGATATTGTATTTTTATTCCACTGTGACCTCCACGTCTCTTCCAAGGGGCATTAAAACCGTCTTGTTAAGCTACTACGACCTCCACCACTATTCGAAGGGGCATTGATATTGTCTTTTTATTCCACTGTAACCTCCAGGTCTCTTCCAAGGGGTATTAAAACCGTCTTGTTAAACCTCTCTGAACTCCACGTCTCTTCCAAGGGGCATTAAAACGGTCTTGATAAGCTACTAAGACATCCACCACTCTTCCAAGAGGCATTAAAACCGTCTTGTTAAGCTGCTGTGACCTCCTCCACTCTTCCAAGGGGCATTAAAACCATCTTGTTAAGCTACTGCGACCTCCACCACTCTTCCAAGGGGCATTAAAACCGTTTTTCTAAGCAACTGCGACCTCCACCACTTTTCCAAGGGGCATTGATATTGTCTTTTTATTACACTGTGACCTCCACGTCTCTTCCAAGGGGCATTAAAACCGTCTTGTTAAGCTACTGCGACCTCCACCACTCTTCCAAGAGGCATTAAAACCGTCTTGTTAAGCTGCTGCGACCTCCACCAGTCTGCCAAGGGGCATTAAAACCGTCTTGTAAAGCTACTGTGACCTCCACGTCTCTTCCAAGGGGCACTAAAACAGTCTTGTTAAGCTACTGTGACCTCCCCCACTTTTCCAATGGGCATTGATATTTTCCTTTTATTACACTGTGACTTCCACGTATCTTCCAAGGGGCATTAAAACTGTCTTGTTAAGCTGCTGCGACCTCCACCACTCTTCCAACGGGCATTAAAACAGTCTTGTTAAGCTACTGCGACCTTCACCACTCTTCCAAGAGGCATTAAAACCGTCTTGTTAAGCTACTGCAACCTCCACCACTCTTCCAAGGGGCATTAAAACCATCTTGTTAAGCTACTGCGACCTCCACCACTCTTCCAAGGGGCATTAAAACCATCTTGTTAAGCTACTGTGACCTCCACATCTGTTCCAAGGGGCATTAAAACCATCTTGTTAAGCAACTCTGACCTCCACGTCTTTTTAAAGGGGCATTAAAATTGTCTTGTTAAACCACTCTGAACTCCACGTCTCTTCCAAGGGGCAGTAAAACCATCTTGTTAAGCTACTTTGACCTCCACGTCTCTTCCAAGGGGCATTAAAACCGTCTTGTTAAATCACTCTGACCTCCACGTCTCTTCCAAGGGGCATTAAAACCGTCTTGTTAAGCTACTGCGACATCCTCCACTCTTCAAAGGAGCATTAATATTGTCTTTTTATTACACTGTGACCCCCATGTGTCCTCCAAAGGGCATTAAAACCGTCTTGTTAAACCACTCTGACCTCCACATCTCTTCCAAAGGGCATTAAAACCATCTTGTTAAGCTACTGCGACCTTCACCACTCTTCCCAGGGGCATTAAACCATCTTGTTAAGATACTGTGATCTCCACGTCCCTTCCAAGGAGTATTAAAACCGTCTTGTTAAACCACTCTGACCTCCACGTCTCTTCCAAGGAGCATTAAAACCGTCTTGCTAAGCTACTGTGACCTCCACATCTCTTCCAAGGGGCATTAAAACCGTCTTGTTAAGCTGATGCGACCTCCACCACTCTTCCAAGGGGCATTAAAACCGTCTTGTTAAGCTACTGCGACCTCCACCACTCTTCGAAGGCGCATTGATATTGTCTTTTTATTCCACTGTGACCTCCACGTTTCTTCCAAGGGGCTTTAAAACCGTCTTGTTAAGCTACTGCGACCTCCACCACTCTTCCAAGGGTTATTAAAACCATCTAGTTAAGTTACTGTGACCTCCATGTCTCTTCCAAGGGGCATTAAAACCGTCTTGTTAAGCTACTGTGACCTCCACCACTCTTCCAAGGGCATTAAAACCATCTTGTTAAGCTACATCGACCTCCACCACTCTTCCAAGGGGCATTAAAAACGTCTTGTTAAGCTACTGCGACCTCCACCACTCTTCCAAGGGGCATTGATATTCTTTTTTTATTCCACTGTGACCTCCACGTCTCTTCCAAGGGGCTTTAAAAGCATCTTGTTAAGCTACTGCGACCTCAACCACTCTTCCAAGGGGCATTAAAACCATCTTGTTAAGCTACTGTGACCTCCACGTCTCTTCCAAGGGGCATTAAATCCATCTTGTTAAGCTACTGCAACCTCCACTACTCTTCCAAGGGGCAATAAAACCGTCTTTTTAAGCTACTGCGACCTCCACCACTCTTCCAAGGGGCATTAAAACCATCTTGTTAAGCTACTGCGACCTCCACCCCTCTTCGAAGGGGCATTGATATTGTCTTTTTATTCCACTGTGACCTCCACGTTTCTTCCAAGGGGCTTTAAAAGCGTCTTGTTAAGCTACTGCGACCTCCACCACTCTTCCAAGGGGCATTAAAACCATCTAGTTAAGTTACTGTGACCTCCACGTCTCTTCCAAGGGGCATTAAAACTGTTTTGTAAAGCTACTGCGACCTCCACCACTCTTCCAAGAGTCATTAAAACAGTCTTGCTAAGCTACTGCGACCTCCACTACTCTTCTAAGGGGAATTGATATTGTCTTTTTATTCCACTGTGACCTCCACGTCTCTTCCAAGGGGCATTAAAACCGTCTTGTTCAGCTACTACGACCTCCACCACTCTTCGAAGGGGCACTGATATTGTCTTTTTATTCCACTGTAACCTCCAGGTCTCTTCCAAGGGGTATTAAAACCGTCTTGTTAAACCTCTCTGAACTCCACGTCTCTTCCAAGGGGCATTAAAACCGTCTTGATAAGCTACTAAGACCTCCACCACTCTTCCAAGAGGCATTAAAACCGTCTTGTTAAGCTACTGCGACCTTCACCACTCTTCCAAGGGGCATTAAAACCATTTTTCTAAGCAACTGCGACCTCTACCACTTTTCCAAGGGGCATTGATATTGTCTTTTTATTACACTGTGACCTCCACGTCTCTTCCAAGGGGCATTAAAACCGTCTTGTTAAGCTACTGCGACCTCCACCACTCTTCCAAGAGGCATTAAAACCGTCTTGTTAAGCTGCTGCGACCTCCACCAGTCTGCCAAGGGGCATTAAAACCGTCTTGTAAAGCTACTGTGACCTCCACGTCTCTTCCAAGGGGCACTAAAACAGTCTTGTTAAGCTACTGCGACCTCAACCACTCTTCCATGGGTCATTAAAACCGTCTTGTTAAGCTACTGTGACCTCCCCCATTTTTCCAATGGGCATTGATATTTTCCTTTTATTACACTGTGACTTCCACGTATCTTCCAAGGGGCATTAAAACCGTCTTGTTAAGCTGCAGCGACCTCCACCACTCTTCCAACGGGCATTAAAACAGTCTTGTTAAGCTACTGCGACCTTCACCACTCTTCCAAGAGGCATTAAAACCGTCTTGTTAAGCTACTGCAACCTCCACCACTCTTCCAAGGGGCATTAAAACCATCTTGTTAAGCTACTGCGACCTCCACCATTCTTCCAAGGGGCATTAAAACCATCTTGTTAAGCTACTGTGACCTCCACATCTCTTCCATGGGGCATTAAAACCGTCTTGTTAAACAACTCTGACCTCCACGTCTTTTCAAAGGGGAATTAAAATTGTCTTGTTAAACCACTCTGATCTCCACGTCTCTTCCAAGGGGCAGTAAAACCATCTTGTTAAGCTATTGTGACCTCCACGTCTCTTCCAAGGTGCATTAAAACCGTCTTGTTAAATCACTCTGACCTCCACGTCTCTTCCAAGGGTCATTAAAACCGTCTTGTTAAGCTACTGCGACATCCTCCACTCTTCCAAGCAGCATTAATATTGTCTTTTTATTACACTGTGACCCCCATGTGTCCTCCAAAGGGCATTGAAACCGTCTTGTTAAACCACTCTGACCTCCACGTCTCTTCCAAAGGGCATTAAAACCATCTTTTTAAGCTACTGCGACCTTCACCACTCTTCCCAGGGGCATTAAACCATCTTGTTAAGATACTGTGACTTCCACGTCTCTTCCAAGGGGCATTAAAACCGTCTTGTTAAACCACTCTGACCTCCACGTCTCTTCCAAGGAGCATTAAAATCGTCTTGTTAAGCTACTGTGACCCACATCTCTTCCAAGGGGCATTAAAACCGTCTTGTTAAGCTGATGCGACCTCCACAACTTTTCCAAGGGGCAATAAAACCGTCTTTTTAAGCTACTGCGACCTCCACCACTCTTCCAAGGGGCATTAAAACGGTCTTGTTAAGCTACTGAGACCTCCACCACTCTTCGAAGGCGCATTGATATTGTCTTTTTATTCCACTGTGACCTCCACGATTCTTCCAAGGGGCTTTAAAAGCATCTTGTTAAGCTACTGCGACCTCCACCACTCTTCCAAGGGGCATTAAAACCATCTAGTTAATTTACTGTGACCTCCACGTCTCTTCCAAGGGGCATTAAAACTGTTTTGTAAAGCTACTGCGACCTCCACCACTCTTCCTAGAGTCATTAAAACAGTCTTGCTAAGCTACTGCGACCTCCACTACTCTTCTAAGGGAAATTGATATTGTCTTTTTATTCCACTGTGACCTCCACGTCTCTTCCAAGGGGCATTAAAACCGTCTTGTTAAACCACTCTGACCTCCACGTCTCTTCCAAAGGGCATTAAAACCATCTTGTTAAGCTACTGCGACCTTCACCACTCTTCCCAGGGGCATTAAACCATCTTGTTAAGATACTGTGACCTCCACGTCCCTTCCAAGGGGCATTAAAACCGTCTTGTTAAACCACTCTGACCTCCACGTCTCTTCCAAGGAGCATTAAAACCGTCTTGCTAAGCTACTGTGACCTCCACATCTCTTCCAAGGGGCATTAAAACCGTCTTGTTAAGCTGATGCGACCTCCACTACTCTCCCAAGGGGCAATAAAACCGTCTTTTTAAGCTACTGCGACCTCCACCACTCTTCCAAAGGGCATTAAAACCGTCTTGTTAAGCTACTGCGACCTCCACCACTATTCGAAGGCGCATTGATATTGTCTTTTTATTCCACTGTGACCTCCACGTTTCTTCCAAGGGGCTTTAAAACCGTCTTGTTAAGCTACTGCGACCTCCACCACTCTTCCAAGGGTTATTAAAACCATCTAGTTAAGTTACTGTGACCTCAATGTCTCTTCCAAGGGGCATTAAAACCGTCTTGTTAAGCTACTGCGACCTCCACCACTCTTCCAAGGGCATTAAAACCATCTTGTTAAGCTACATCGACCTCCACCACTCTTCCAAGGGGCATTAAAAACGTCTTGTTAAGCTACTGCGACCTCCACCACTCTTCCAAGGGGCATTGATATTTTTTTTTTATTCCACTGTGACCTCCACGTCTCTTCCAAGGGGCTTTAAAAGCATCTTGTTAAGCTACTGCGACCTCAACCACTCTTCCAAGGGGCATTAAAACCATCTTGTTAAGCTACTGTGACCTCCACGTCTCTTCCAAGGGGCATTAAATCCATCTTGTTAAGCTACTGCAACCTCCACTACTCTTCCAAGGGGCAATAAAACCGTCTTTTTAAGCTACTGCGACCTCCACCACTCTTCCAAGGGGCATTAAAACCGTCTTGTTAAGCTACTGCGACCTCCACCCCTCTTCGAAGGGGCATTGATATTGTCTTTTTATTCCACTGTGACCTCCACGTTTCTTCCAAGGGGCTTTAAAAGCGTCTTGTTAAGCTACTGCGACCTCCACCACTCTTCCAAGGGGCATTAAAACCATCTAGTTAAGTTACTGTCCGCTTGTCCGCTGCTGAGACCCGGTCGATGTCCGAATATATTGAGGAGAATCTGGCCAGGGGATTCATCCGGAAATCTACCTCCCCGGCGGGAGCAGGCTTCTTCTTCGTAAAAAAGAAGGACGGCTCTCTCCGTCCCTGTATAGACTATAGAGGCCTTAACCAAATCACGGTGAAGAATAAGTACCCCCTTCCGCTCATTCCGGAGTTATTTGATCATCTGAGAGGGGCTAGAATCTTCACCAAACTGGACCTCCGTGGGGCGTACAACCTGGTTCGTATCCGTCAGGGGGATGAATGGAAGACGGCATTCAACACCCGGGACGGCCACTATGAATATCTGGTAATGCCCTTTGGTCTCTGTAACGCTCCTGCCGTCTTTCAAGAGTTGGTCAATGACATCTTCCGGGACCTTCTCTACTCCTGCGTAGTGGTGTACCTGGACGACATCTTGGTCTTCTCTCCGGATCTCCAGACTCACCGGAGGGACGTTCGTCAGGTCCTGCTCAGGCTCAGGCAGAATCACCTCTTCGCTAAATACGAGAAGTGCCTCTTTGAGCAGACCTCGCTTCCGTTTTTGGGCTACATTATTTCTCAGACCGGCCTACGAATGGATCCAGAGAAACTGTCTGCCATCGAGAAATGGCCTCGACCGGAGGGGTTGAAGGCCATTCAGCGATTCCTGGGCTTCGCCAACTACTACCGCCTCTTCATACCACACTTCTCTTCCCGGACTGCCCCAATTTCCGCGCTCACCCGTAAGGGTACTAATCCCAAAGAGTGGCCGCCCGAAGCAGAGGAGGCCTTTCTTTCCTTAAAACAGGCCTTCTCTTCCGCCCCGGTGCTGCATCGCCCGGACGGCAACAAGCAGTTCTTCCTGGAAGTTGACGCCTCCTCCTCTGGAGCCGGAGCGGTACTTACTCAAAAATCATCTTCCGGGAGGATGGTAACTTGCGGCTTCTTCTCTAAACTCTTCTCCTCCTCAGAGCGCAATTATTCCATAGGAGATCGAGAGTTATTGGCCATCAAACTGGCATTGGAGGAGTGGCGTTACCTGCTCGAGGGGGCTCTTCACCCGGTAATAATTTACACGGACCACAAGAACTTGGCTTACCTCCAGCATGCCCAGAGACTTAACCCGCGCCAAGCCCGGTGGTCCTTGTTTTTTGCTCGCTTTGATTTTGTTCTTCATTTTCGCCCGGCTGACAAAAACGTCAAGGCGGACGCCTTGTCTCGATCCTTTCTGGTGTCTGATCTCGAGGAAGATCCGAAACACATCATCGATCCCGCCAGAGTAATGCAGGTGGCTCCCGTGAGTCTAAATCGTCTCCCTCCCGGAAAGACGTTCGTATCAGTACCTGATCGGGAGAAGATCCTTCACTGGGGTCACTCGTCTAAACTGGCTGGCCATGCCGGTCAAAAAAAGACCCTCCAGCTTATTACCCGGCACTACTGGTGGCCTACCCTGCACAAGGACGTAATAGACTTTGTTTCTGCCTGTGTGTCCTGCGCCCGCAACAAGGTTCCGAGACATCTGCCAGCCGGTGGCCTCCTTCCGCTCCCAGTACCTGCTGCCCCCTGGCAGCATATAGCAATGGACTTTATAACAGACCTCCCAGTCTCTGCCGGTTGTACGGTCATTTGGGTGGTCGCTGACCGCTTCTCCAAGATGGCTCATTTCGTTCCCCTGCCAGGCCTCCCGTCTGCACCCGAGCTAGCTAAAGACTTTATTCGTCACATCTTCCGTCTTCATGGCCTGCCCCTCCACATCGTGTCGGATCGTGGGGTACAGTTCACCTCACGCTTCTGGAGAGCCACTTGTAAACTGCTAGACGTCACCCTGGACTTCTCTTCCGCTTACCACCCACAGTCCAATGGTCAAGTGGAGCGGATCAATCAGAACCTGACCAGTTACCTCCGGCACTTCGTTAATGCCCATCATTCAGACTGGGTGGATCTCCTACCATGGGCCGAGTTCCCTTATAACAATCACGAGAGCGAATCCTCCTCCAAATCCCCGTTTTTTGTAGTCTTCGGTCAGCATCCTCGGATTCCTTTTCCTGTCTCCACCTCTGTGGACAACCCGGCTGCGGAATCTCTCGTTGGCAAATTTTCCTCCATTTGGGAGAGTACCCGATCCGCACTCCTTCAGTCGTCCGAACGGATGAAAAGACACGCTGACAAAAAACGCCTGGATCCTCCACAATTTCGTCCCGGAGATAAAGTCTGGCTCTCTTCTAAATATGTCCGACTCAAGATACCTTCTTACAAGTTAGGGCCTCGGTTCATCGGCCCCCTGGAGGTCATCAGTCAGATCAACCCGGTGGCCTATAAATTGAAACTCCCGGCCAACTTACGGATCCCTAACTCCTTCCATGTATCTCTCCTCAAACCTGTGGTACTTAACTCTTTTTCCAAGTCTACAGGTACGCCTCCTGCTCCGGTTTCTGCTGAGGACGAGTTTGAGGTAGAGAACATTCTTGCCACCAAAAGGGTAAGAGGAAAGACCTTTTTTCTAGTAGATTGGAAGGGGTTTGGTCCTGAGGAGAGAACGTGGGAGCCCCGGGAGAACATCCATGCCCCTCTTATCCTTGCTAAATTTCTGTCTGGCCTAAAAAAGGGGGGGCCTAAAGGGGGGGGTACTGTAGCGCCGGCGTCCCTGCCCTCTGCTAGGCAGGGACGCTGTTCCCCTCACCTCCCTGCTCCGTGCCCGGCGTCCTCCTCCCGCTCTGCTGGCAGCGCGCGCTCCTTCCCGGCCACTGTGCTTAGGGCGCGCGCGCGCGCTCTCCCTCCCTCTTAAAGGGGCCGCGCGCGCCGTCCTAAGGAGTCCTATGGACCAGCTTGCCCGCTCACCTGGGAGCGCTCCTCCGCTACCTGCCTGCTTGCCTGCCCGGAGGCTCCGCCGTCACGTGATATTGTCTTTTTATTCCACTGTGACCTCCACGTTTCTTCCAAGGGGCTTTAAAACCGTCTTGTTAAGCTACTGCGACCTCCACCACTCTTCCAAGGGGTATTAAAACCATCTAGTTAAGTTACTGTGACCTCCACGTCTCTTCCAAGGGGCATTAAAACCGTCTTGTTTAGCTACTGCGACCTCCACCACTCTTCCAAGGGCATTAAAACCATCTTGTTAAGCTACATCGACCTCCACAACTCTTCCAAAGGGCATTAAAAACGTCTTGTTAAGCTACTGCGACCTCCACGACTCTTCCAAGGGGCATTGATATTCTTTTTTTATTCCACTGTGACCTCCACGTCTCTTCCAAGGGGCTTTAAAAGCATCTTGTTAAGCTACTGCGTCCTCCACCACTCTTCCAAGGCGCATTAAAACCATCTTGTTAAGCTACTGTGACCTCCACGTCTCTTCCAAGGGGCATTAAATCCATCTTGTTAAGCTACTGCAACCTCCACTACTCTTCCAAGGGGCAATAAAACCGTCTTTTTAAGCTACTGCGACCTCCACCACTCTTCCAAGGGGCATTAAAACCGTCTTGTTAAGCTACTGCGACCTCCACCACTCTTCGAAGGGGCATTGATATTGTTTTTTTATTCTACTGTGACCTTCACGTTTCTTCCAAGGGGCTTTAAAAGCATCTTGTTAAGCTACTGCGACCTCCACCACTCTTCCAAGGGGCATTAAAACCATCTAGTTAAGTTACTGTGACCTCCACATCTCTTCCAAGGGGCATTAAAACTGTTTTGTAAAGCTACTGCGACCTCCACCACTCTTCCAAGAGTCATTAAAACAGTCTTGCTAAGCTACTGCGACCTCCACTACTCTTCTAAGGGGAATTGAAATTGTATTTTTATTCCACTGTGACCTCCACGTCTCTTCCAAGGGGCATTAAAACCGTCTTGTTAAGCTACTACGACCTCCACCACTATTCGAAGGGGCATTGATATTGTCTTTTTATTCCACTGTAACCTCCAGGTCTCTTCCAAGGGGTATTAAAACCGTCTTGTTAAACCTCTCTGAACTCCACGTCTCTTCCAAGGGGCATTAAAACGGTCTTGATAAGCTACTAAGACATCCACCACTCTTCCAAGAGGCATTAAAACCGTCTTGTTAAGCTGCTGTGACCTCCTCCACTCTTCCAAGGGGCATTAAAACCATCTTGTTAAGCTACTGCGACCTCCACCACTCTTCCAAGGGGCATTAAAACCGTTTTTCTAAGCAACTGCGACCTCCACCACTTTTCCAAGGGGCATTGATATTGTCTTTTTATTACACTGTGACCTCCACGTCTCTTCCAAGGGGCATTAAAACCGTCTTGTTAAGCTACTGCGACCTCCACCACTCTTCCAAGAGGCATTAAAACCGTCTTGTTAAGCTGCTGCGACCTCCACCAGTCTGCCAAGGGGCATTAAAACCGTCTTGTAAAGCTACTGTGACCTCCACGTCTCTTCCAAGGGGCACTAAAACAGTCTTGTTAAGCTACTGTGACCTCCCCCACTTTTCCAATGGGCATTGATATTTTCCTTTTATTACACTGTGACTTCCACGTATCTTCCAAGGGGCATTAAAACTGTCTTGTTAAGCTGCTGCGACCTCCACCACTCTTCCAACGGGCATTAAAACAGTCTTGTTAAGCTACTGCGACCTTCACCACTCTTCCAAGAGGCATTAAAACCGTCTTGTTAAGCTACTGCAACCTCCACCACTCTTCCAAGGGGCATTAAAACCATCTTGTTAAGCTACTGCGACCTCCACCACTCTTCCAAGGGGCATTAAAACCATCTTGTTAAGCTACTGTGACCTCCACATCTGTTCCAAGGGGCATTAAAACCATCTTGTTAAGCAACTCTGACCTCCACGTCTTTTCAAAGGGGCATTAAAATTGTCTTGTTAAACCACTCTGAACTCCACGTCTCTTCCAAGGGGCAGTAAAACCATCTTGTTAAGCTACTTTGACCTCCACGTCTCTTCCAAGGGGCATTAAAACCGTCTTGTTAAATCACTCTGACCTCCACGTCTCTTCCAAGGGGCATTAAAACCGTCTTGTTAAGCTACTGCGACATCCTCCACTCTTCCAAGGAGCATTAATATTGTCTTTTTATTACACTGTGACCCCCATGTGTCCTCCAAAGGGCATTAAAACCGTCTTGTTAAACCACTCTGACCTCCACATCTCTTCCAAAGGGCATTAAAACCATCTTGTTAAGCTACTGCGACCTTCACCACTCTTCCCAGGGGCATTAAACCATCTTGTTAAGATACTGTGACCTCCACGTCCCTTCCAAGGAGTATTAAAACCGTCTTGTTAAACCACTCTGACCTCCACGTCTCTTCCAAGGAGCATTAAAACCGTCTTGCTAAGCTACTGTGACCTCCACATCTCTTCCAAGGGGCATTAAAACCGTCTTGTTAAGCTGATGCGACCTCCACCACTCTTCCAAGGGGCATTAAAACCGTCTTGTTAAGCTACTGCGACCTCCACCACTCTTCGAAGGCGCATTGATATTGTCTTTTTATTCCACTGTGACCTCCACGTTTCTTCCAAGGGGCTTTAAAACCGTCTTGTTAAGCTACTGCGACCTCCACCACTCTTCCAAGGGTTATTAAAACCATCTAGTTAAGTTACTGTGACCTCCATGTCTCTTCCAAGGGGCATTAAAACCGTCTTGTTAAGCTACTGTGACCTCCACCACTCTTCCAAGGGCATTAAAACCATCTTGTTAAGCTACATCGACCTCCACCACTCTTCCAAGGGGCATTAAAAACGTCTTGTTAAGCTACTGCGACCTCCACCACTCTTCCAAGGGGCATTGATATTCTTTTTTTATTCCACTGTGACCTCCACGTCTCTTCCAAGGGGCTTTAAAAGCATCTTGTTAAGCTACTGCGACCTCAACCACTCTTCCAAGGGGCATTAAAACCATCTTGTTAAGCTACTGTGACCTCCACGTCTCTTCCAAGGGGCATTAAATCCATCTTGTTAAGCTACTGCAACCTCCACTACTCTTCCAAGGGGCAATAAAACCGTCTTTTTAAGCTACTGCGACCTCCACCACTCTTCCAAGGGGCATTAAAACCGTCTTGTTAAGCTACTGCGACCTCCACCCCTCTTCGAAGGGGCATTGATATTGTCTTTTTATTCCACTGTGACCTCCACGTTTCTTCCAAGGGGCTTTAAAAGCGTCTTGTTAAGCTACTGCGACCTCCACCACTCTTCCAAGGGGCATTAAAACCATCTAGTTAAGTTACTGTGACCTCCACATCTCTTCCAAGGGGCATTAAAACTGTTTTGTAAAGCTACTGCGACCTCCACCACTCTTCCAAGAGTCATTAAAACAGTCTTGCTAAGCTACTGCGACCTCCACTACTCTTCTAAGGGGAATTGATATTGTCTTTTTATTCCACTGTGACCTCCACGTCTCTTCCAAGGGGCATTAAAACCGTCTTGTTCAGCTACTACGACCTCCACCACTCTTCGAAGGGGCACTGATATTGTCTTTTTATTCCACTGTAACCTCCAGGTCTCTTCCAAGGGGTATTAAAACCGTCTTGTTAAACCTCTCTGAACTCCACGTCTCTTCCAAGGGGCATTAAAACCGTCTTGATAAGCTACTAAGACCTCCACCACTCTTCCAAGAGGCATTAAAACCGTCTTGTTAAGCTACTGCGACCTTCACCACTCTTCCAAGGGGCATTAAAACCATTTTTCTAAGCAACTGCGACCTCTACCACTTTTCCAAGGGGCATTGATATTGTCTTTTTATTACACTGTGACCTCCACGTCTCTTCCAAGGGGCATTAAAACCGTCTTGTTAAGCTACTGCGACCTCCACCACTCTTCCAAGAGGCATTAAAACCGTCTTGTTAAGCTGCTGCGACCTCCACCAGTCTGCCAAGGGGCATTAAAACCGTCTTGTAAAGCTACTGTGACCTCCACGTCTCTTCCAAGGGGCACTAAAACAGTCTTGTTAAGCTACTGCGACCTCAACCACTCTTCCATGGGTCATTAAAACCGTCTTGTTAAGCTACTGTGACCTCCCCCATTTTTCCAATGGGCATTGATATTTTCCTTTTATTACACTGTGACTTCCACGTATCTTCCAAGGGGCATTAAAACCGTCTTGTTAAGCTGCAGCGACCTCCACCACTCTTCCAACGGGCATTAAAACAGTCTTGTTAAGCTACTGCGACCTTCACCACTCTTCCAAGAGGCATTAAAACCGTCTTGTTAAGCTACTGCAACCTCCACCACTCTTCCAAGGGGCATTAAAACCATCTTGTTAAGCTACTGCGACCTCCACCATTCTTCCAAGGGGCATTAAAACCATCTTGTTAAGCTACTGTGACCTCCACATCTCTTCCATGGGGCATTAAAACCGTCTTGTTAAACAACTCTGACCTCCACGTCTTTTCAAAGGGGAATTAAAATTGTCTTGTTAAACCACTCTGATCTCCACGTCTCTTCCAAGGGGCAGTAAAACCATCTTGTTAAGCTATTGTGACCTCCACGTCTCTTCCAAGGTGCATTAAAACCGTCTTGTTAAATCACTCTGACCTCCACGTCTCTTCCAAGGGTCATTAAAACCGTCTTGTTAAGCTACTGCGACATCCTCCACTCTTCCAAGCAGCATTAATATTGTCTTTTTATTACACTGTGACCCCCATGTGTCCTCCAAAGGGCATTGAAACCGTCTTGTTAAACCACTCTGACCTCCACGTCTCTTCCAAAGGGCATTAAAACCATCTTTTTAAGCTACTGCGACCTTCACCATTCTTCCCAGGGGCATTAAACCATCTTGTTAAGATACTGTGACTTCCACGTCTCTTCCAAGGGGCATTAAAACCGTCTTGTTAAACCACTCTGACCTCCACGTCTCTTCCAAGGAGCATTAAAATCGTCTTGTTAAGCTACTGTGACCCACATCTCTTCCAAGGGGCATTAAAACCGTCTTGTTAAGCTGATGCGACCTCCACAACTTTTCCAAGGGGCAATAAAACCGTCTTTTTAAGCTACTGCGACCTCCACCACTCTTCCAAGGGGCATTAAAACGGTCTTGTTAAGCTACTGAGACCTCCACCACTCTTCGAAGGCGCATTGATATTGTCTTTTTATTCCACTGTGACCTCCACGATTCTTCCAAGGGGCTTTAAAAGCATCTTGTTAAGCTACTGCGACCTCCACCACTCTTCCAAGGGGCATTAAAACCATCTAGTTAATTTACTGTGACCTCCACGTCTCTTCCAAGGGGCATTAAAACTGTTTTGTAAAGCTACTGCGACCTCCACCACTCTTCCTAGAGTCATTAAAACAGTCTTGCTAAGCTACTGCGACCTCCACTACTCTTCTAAGGGAAATTGATATTGTCTTTTTATTCCACTGTGACCTCCACGTCTCTTCCAAGGGGCATTAAAACCGACTTGTTAAACCACTCTGAACTCCACGTCTCTTCCAAGGGGCATTAAAACCGTCTTGTTAAGCTACTGCGCCATCCACCACTCTTCCAAGAGTCATTCAAACCGTCTTGTTAAGCTACTGAACATCCACCACTCTTCCAAGGGGCATTAAAACTGTTTTGTTGAGCTACTGCGACCTCCACCACTTTTCCAAGGGGCATTGATATTGTCTTTTTATTACACTGTGACCTTTACGTCTCTTTCAAGGGGCATTAAAATCGTCTTGTTAAGCTACTGCGACCTCCACCACTCTTCCAAGAGGCATTAAAATCATCTTGTTAAGCTGCTGCGACTTCCACCACTCTTTCAAGGGGCATTAAAAACATCTTGTTAAGCTATTTCGACCTCCACCACTCCTCCAAGAGGCATTACAACCGTCTTTTTAAGCTACTGCGACCTCCACCAATCTTCCAAGGGGCATTAAAGCCGTCTTGTTAAGCTACTGCGACCTCCACCACTCTTCGAAGGGGCATTGATATTATCTTTTTATTCCACTGTGACCTCCACTTTTCTTCCAAGGGGCTTTAAAAGCATCTTGTTAAACTACTGCGACCTCCACAACTCTTCCAAGGGGCATTAAAACCATCTTGTTAAGCTACTGCGACCACCAACACTCTTCCAAAGGGCATTAAAACCATCTTGTTAAGCTACTGTGACCACCACGTCTCCTCGAAGGGGCATTAAAACCATCTTGTTAAAACACTCTGACCTCCAGGTCTCTTCCAAGGGGCATTAAAACCGTCTTGTTAAGCTACTGCGACCTCCTCCACTCTTCCAAGGGGCATTGATATTGTATTTTTGTTACACTGTGACCCCCACGTCTCTTCCAAAGGGCATTAAAACCGTCTTGTTAAACCACTCTGACCTCCACGTTTCTTTTAAGGGGCATTAAAACCGTCTTGTTAAGCTACTACGACTTTCTACACTCTTCCAAGGGGCATTAAAACCGTCTTGTTAAGCTACTGTGACCTCCACGTCTCTTCCAAGGGGCATTAAAACCGTCTTGTTAAACCACAATGAGCTCCACGTCTCTTGCAAGGGGCATTAAAACCATCTTGTTCAGCTACTGTGACCTCCACGTCTCTTCCAAGGGGCATTAAAACCGTCTTGTTAAACCACTATGACCCCCATGTCTCTTCCAAGGTGCATTAAAACCATCTTGTTAAGCTACTGTGACCTCCAGATCTCTTCCAAGGGGCATTAAAACCGTCTTGTTAAGCTACTAAGAACTCCACCACTCTTCTAAGGGGCATTAAAACCTTCTTGTTAAGCTACTGCGACCTCCACCACTCTTCCAAGGGGCATAAAAACCGTCTTGTTAAGCTACTGCGACCACCACCACTCTTCCAAAGGGCATTAAAACCATCTTGTTAAGCTACTGTGACCACCACATCTCTTCCAAGGGGCATTAAAACCATCTTGTTAAAATACTCTGACCTCCAGGTCTCTTCCAAGGGGCATTAAAACCGTCTTGTTAAGCTACTGCGACCTCCTCCACTCTTCCAAGGGGCATTGATATTGTATTTTTGTTACACTGTGACCCCCACGTCTCTTCCAAAGGGCATTAAAACCGTCTTGTTAAAACACTCTGACCTCCACGTTTCTTTTAAGGGGCATTAAAACCGTCTTGTTAAGCTACTGCGACTTTCTCCACTCTTCCAAGGGGCATTAAAACCGACTTGTTAAGCTACTGTGACCTCCACGTCTCTTCCAAGGGGCATTAAAACCGTCTTGTTAAACCACAATGAGCTCCACGTCTCTTGCAAGTGGCAGTAAAACCATCTTGTTCAGCTACTGTGACCTCCACGTCTCTTCCAAGGGGCATTAAAACCGTCTTCTTAAACCACTATGACCCCCATGTCTCTTCCAAGGTGCATTAAAACCATCTTGTTAAGCTACTGTGACCTCCAGATCTCTTCCAAGGGGCATTAAAACCGTCTTGTTAAGCGACTAAGAACTCCACCACTCTTCTAAGGGGCATTAAAACCTTCTTGTTAAGCTACTGTGACCTCCACCACTCTTCCAAGGGGCATAAAAACCGTCTTGTTAAGCTACTGCGACCTCCAGCACTCTTTGAAGGGGCATTGATATTGTCTTTTTATTCCACTGTGACCTCCACGTTTCTTCCAAGGGGCTTTAAAAGCATCTTGTTAAGCTAGTGTGACCTCCACCACTCTTCCAAGGGGCATTAAAACCGTTTTGTTAAGCTACTGTGACCTTCACGTCTCTTCCAAGGGACATTAAATCCATCTTGTTAAATCACTCTGAACTCCATGTTTCTTCCAAGGGGCATTAAAACCGTCTTGCTAAGCTACTGTGACATGCACATCTCTTCCAAGTGGCATTAAATCTGCTTTGTTAAGCTACTGCGACCTCCACCACTCTTCCAAGAGGCATTAAAACAGTCTTGCTAAGCTACTGCGACCTCCACTACTCTTCTAAGGGGAATTGATATTGTCTTTTTATTCCACTGTGACCTCCATGTCTCTTCCAAGGGGCATTAAAACCGTCTTGTTAAACCACTCTGAACTCCACGTCTCTTCCAAGGGGCATTAAAAAGGTCTTGTTAAGCTACTGTGACATCCACCACTCATCCAAGAGTCATTCAAACCGTCTTACTAAGCTACTGAACCTCCACCACTCTTCCAAGGGGCATTAAAACTGTTTTGTTAAGCTACTGCGACCTCCACCAATTTTCCAAGGGGCATAGATATTGTCTTTTTATTACACTGTGACCTTTATGTCTCTTTCAAGGGGCATTAAAACTATCTTGTTAAGCTGCTGTGACCACCTCCACTGTTCCAAGGGGCATTAAAACCGTCTTGTTAAGCTACTGCGACCTCCACCACTCTTCCAAGGGACATTAAAACCGTTTTTCTAAGCTACTGCGAATTCCACCACTTTTCCAAGGGGCATTGATATTGTCTTTTCATTACACTGTGACCTCCACGTCTCTTACAAGGGGCATTAAAACCATCTTGTTAAGCTACTGCGACCTCCACCACTCTTCCAAGAGGCATTAAAACCGTCTTGTTAAGCTGCTGCGACCTCCACCAGTCTGCCAAGGGGCATTAAAACCGTCTTGTTAAGCTACTGCGACCTCCACCACTCTTCCAAGAGGCATTAAAACCATCTTGTTAAGCTACTGTGACCTCCACGTCTTTTCAATGGGGCATTAAAATTGTCTTGTTAAACCACGCTGAACTCCACGTCTCTTCCAAGGGGCAGAAAAACCATCTTGTTAAGCTACTGTGACCTCCACGTCTCTTCCAAGGGGCATTAAAACTGTCTTGTTAAATCACTCTGACCTCCACGTCTCTTCCAAGGAGCATTAAAACCGTCTTGTTAAGCTACTGCGACCTTCACCACTCTTCCAAGTGGCATTAAAACCATCTTGTTAAGATACTGTGTCCTCCACGTCTCTTCCAAGGGGCATTAAAACCGTCTTGTTAAACCACTCTGACCTCCACGTCTCTTCCAAGGAGCATTAAAACTATCTTGTTACGCTACTGCGACCTCCACTACTCTTCCAAGGGGCAATAAAACCGTCTTTTTAAGATACTGCGACCTCCACCACTCTTCCAAGGGGCATTAAAACCGTCTTGTTAAGCTACTGTGACCTCCACCACTCTTCGAAGGCGCATTGATATTGTCTTTTTATTCCACTGTGACCTCCACGTTTCTTACAAGGGTCTTTAAAACCGTCTTGTTAATCTACTGCGACCTCCACCACTCTTCCAAGTAGTATTAAAACCATCTAGTTAAGTTACTGTGACCTCCATGTCTCTTCCAAGGGGCATTAAAACCGTCTTGTTAAGCTACTGCGACCTCCACCACTCTTCCAAGGGCATTAAAACCATCTTGTTAAGCTACATCGACCTCCACCACTCTTCCAAGGTGCATTAAAAACGTCTTGTTAAGCTACTGCGACCTCCACCACTCTTCCAAGGGGCATTGATATTCTTTTTTTATTCCACTGTGACCTCCACGTCTCTTCCAAGTGGCTTTAAAAGCATCTTGTTAAGCTACTGCGACCTCCACCACTCTTCCAAGGGGCATTACAACCATCTTGTTAAGCTGCTGTGACCTCCACGTCTCTTCCAAGGGGCATTAAATCTATCTTGTTAAGCTACTGCAACCTCCACTACTCTTCCAAGGGGCAATAAAACCGTCTTTTTAAGCTACTGCGACCTCCACCACTCTTCCAAGGGGCATTAAAACCGTCTTGTTAAGCTACTGCGACCTCCACCACTCTTCGAAGGGGCATTGATATTGTCTTTTTATTCCACTGTGACCTCCACGTTTCTTCCAAGGGGCTTTAAAAGCGTCTTGTTAAGCTACTGCGACCTCCACCACTCTTCCAAGGGGCATTAAAACCATCTAGTTAAGTTACTGTGACCTCCACGTCTCTTCCAAGGGGCATTAAAACTGTTTTGTAAAGCTACTGCGACCTCCACCACTCTTCCAAGAGTCGTTAAAACTGTCTTGCTAAGCTACTGCGACCTCCACTACTCTTCTAAGGGGAATTCATATTGTCTTTTTATTCCACTGTGACCTCCACGTCTCTTCCAAGGGGCATTAAAACCGTCTTGTTAAGCTACTACTACCTCCACCACTTTTCGAAGGGGCATTGATATTGTCTTTTTATTCCACTGTAACCTCCAGGTCTCTTCCAAGGGGTATTAAAACCGTATTGTTAAACCTCTCTGAACTCCACGTCTCTTCCAAGGGGCATTAAAACCGTCTTGATAAGCTACTAAGACCTCCACCACTCTTCCAAGAGGCATTAAAACGGTCTTGTTAAGCTGCTGTGACCTCCACCACACTTGCAAGGGGCATTAAAACCATCTTGTTAAGCTACTGCGACCTCCACCACTCTTCCAAGGGGCCATAAAACCGTTTTTCTAAGCAACTGCGACCTCCACCACTTTTCCAAGGGGCATTGATTTTGTCTTTTTATTACACTGTGACCTCCACGTCTCTTCCAAGGGGCATTAAAACCGTATTGTTAAGCTACTGCGTACTCCACCACTCTTCCAAGAGGCATTAAAACCGTTTGTTAAGCTGCTGCGACCTCCACCAGTCTGTCAAGGTGCATTAAAACCGTCTTGTAAAGCTACTGTGACCTCCACGTCTCTTCCAAGGGGCACTAAAACGGTCTTGTTAAGCTACTGCGACCTCAACCACTCTTCCAAGGGTCATTAAAACCGTCTTGTTAAGCTACTGTGACCTCCACCACTTTTCCAATGGGCATTGATATTTTCCTTTTATTACACTGTGACTTCCACGTATCTTCCAAGGGGCTTTAAAAGCATCTTGTTAAGCTACTGTGACCTCCACCACTCTTCCAAGGGGCATTAAAACCGTCTTGTTAAGCTACTGTGACCTCCACGTCTCTTCTAAGGGGCATTAAAAACATATTGTTAAGCTATTTCGACCTCCACCACTCCTCCAAGAGGCATTGCAACCGTCTTTTTAAGCTACTGCTGTTAGAACCTTGCTGTTAGGTTTTTTTTCCTTTGCTGGTCACATGACCTTGTTGGCCTATTTAATCCTGCTCCGCCCTTCTGGCTTTGCTGGACTTCATTGTATATCTACTTTCTAGCTAGCCTGTGCTCTGTATCTAACTCTGTTAGTTTGCTTGGTCTACGGACCTCTATGTTCTATCTATTTTGTTTGTTCGTCTGTCTGCTACTATTTCTGTTAGGAGGTGTCCCATATTCCTCCCAGTCCTTAGTACTTGTAGGGATTCCCTCCCCAAATCTATAGGTCTCCGTACAGACTAGATTAGGACTTTAGCAGGTCTGATAGCAGGATCAGGTTCCCTGTTACATCGTAGGGATTCAGCTGAGTCTTATAGTAGGGACAGATCTCCTCTCTTTCCTTAGCTTTGGTAGCAGAACATAACAGTAAGTCCAGCCTGTAAATTCTCTAAGGAAAGATTTTTTTTTTTGTTCCATCATGGTGTCGGTTCAGGATTTGGCTAAACACCTGCAGGGACTCTCTCTGGAAGTGGCCGAGCTCCGTCAGCACGTGAGTAACTGTCCTGGAGCATATTTCTTGGAGCCTAAGGTATGTTTGCCGGATTTATTTTTTGGTGAACATCGAGAATTTTTTTCATTTAAAAATGCTTGCTTATTGTATTTTCGTTTGAGACCCAAGTCCTCTGGGGATGAATCCCAGCGCATAGGGTTCATAATGTCACTTTTGCGCAAAGAGCCTCAGGAGTGGGCCTTTTCTTTGCAACCTAGTGATACATGCTTCAGATCAGTGGATAGTTTTTTTTCTGCTTTAGGACTATTATATGATGATCCTGACCGTGTGGCATCAGCTGAGACTGAGTTGAGACGTTTAAAACAAGGATCAGGTAATATGGAAAAATATTGTACACATTTTCGTCGTTGGTCCACTCAAACAGGGTGGAACGATTCTGCTCTGAAAAGTCTATTTCTTGCTGGGCTCAGTGAAAAGGTTAAAGACCTGCTAATTGCTTATCCTACACCTGAGGATTTGCAACAGGCTATGCAATTAGCTATACGGGTGGATAGAAGACTGCGTGCTAGGGTTAATGAGAGCAAATCCTCTGCTATGTCAGTTTCTGGTTATGATAATGTGTGTACTAACAGTGGTGAACCGATGGAGATTGGATCGGTGGCACCTCGCTCTCAAGAAAAACACCGTCGTTTTTCAGAAGGCTTGTGTTTCTATTGCGGGAAATCTGGTCATTTGATTAAAGGCTGTGAGCTTCGTATGAAGAAAGAAAAAAAAATGGTCAGTCACGCCCGTATTGCCTGTTTAAATTCCAAGGGTATATTTTTAGCTGCTTCCACGATTGCTCAGGAAAAATTAATGGAATTTCGGGTGTTTGTTGATTGCGGGTCTACACTGAATGTTATTGATGGGGGATTCGTGGAAAAACTCAATTTAAAACCTGAACCTTTATCATCCCCCATTGCTGTGGTTTCTGTGGATGGCTCCCCTTTGAAGAATATTACTCTCAAGGTCAGTGAATTTCCTCTCACTATTAATGGTGTTCACCATGAGAAATTGGATTTGGTAGTGTTGAATAACTTGCCTTCTCCAGTAATATTGGGTTTGCCCTGGTTAAAATTGCACAATCCTGTACTGGATTGGTCTACCAGTGAAATTAAATCCTGGAGCCATAAATGTTATGACAAGTGTTGTAACTGGCGTATTGCAGCTTTGGATAGGGGAGAATTGCCTGTTCCTATTCAGGATTTTTGGAGAGTTTTTTCGGAGAAAGAATCGCAGGTTTTGCCTCCCCATAGAGACTATGATTGTTCTATTGAATTTGTCCCTGGAGCGACTCTTCCTAAAAGTCGTTTATTTAACCTTACTATTCCTGAGAGGAAGGCTTTGGAGGAATACATACAGACAAGTTTGGCCGCCGGTCACATTAGGCCCTCTAAGTCTCCTGTGGCGGTTGGATTTTTTTTTGTAAAAAAAAAGGACGGCGGTTTACGTCCTTGTCTGGATTTTCGTGAGATTAACAAAATTACGGTACGCAATCCTTACCCACTGCCATTGATTCCTGATCTGTTTAACCAGTTATTGGGGGCCAAGTGGTTCTCTAAAATTGACCTTAAGGGGGCATACAATCTGTTGCGCATGAAGGAGGGTGATGAATGGAAGACTGCTTTTAACACTCCTGTGGGTCATTTTGAGAATCTGGTTATGCCTTTTGGTCTTACTAATGCTCCTGCATTTTTTCAGAATCTGATTAATGACATCCTTAGACCTTTGATCGGTAAAAATGTGGTTGTGTATTTGGATGACATTTTGATTTATTCGCCTGATCTGGAGTCTCATTGGCGGAGCGTGCGTGAGGTATTACAGTTATTAATGGACAATTCGCTTTTTGCTAAGCTGGAGAAATGTGAGTTCGCTGTACAGAGAATTAGTTTTTTGGGCTACATTATCTCCAGCAAAGGTTTTGAGATGGATCCGGTTAAGGTTCAGGCTGTGCAGGAATGGCCTAGGCCTATTGGTTTGAAATCGATACAGAGGTTTTTGGGTTTCGCCAATTACTATAGAAAATTCATAAAAAAATTTTCTAGTATTGTCAAACCTCTGACTGATCTCACCAGGAAAGGTGCTGATGCGGTTCAGTGGTCTTCTGAGGCCATTGAAGCTTTTGTGTATCTCAAGGAGAGGTTCACCTCTGCTCCCATCCTTATGCAGCCTGATGTTACTAGGCCGTTTTTGGTTGAGGTTGATGCTTCCTCTGTGGGGGTTGGCGCAGTATTGTCTCAGGATAACGGGGATGGATTACATCCCTGTGCATTTTTTTCAAAAAAATTTTCGGAGACTGAATTGAATTACGATATTGGTAATCGGGAATTATTGGCTATTAAACTCGCATTTGAACACTGGCGCCACTTCTTGGAAGGTGCGGAATTTCCCGTTCAGGTTCTTACGGATCATAAAAATCTGATATATCTTGACGCTGCCAAGCGCCTGAATGCCCGTCAGGCTAGGTGGGCACTGTTTTTCTCGCGGTTTAATTTCTCCGTTACTTACATCCCTGGTACTAAGAATGTTAAGGCGGATGCCTTGTCTCGCAGTTTTTCTCCCATAGTCGGTGCTGAGAAAGAGGAAAACATTTTACAAGAAGGTGTTGTGATAGCTGCTTTAGACTCCGTTTTGGAAGATGAGATTCTTAAAGCTCAGGAGAATGCCCCATCTAACACTCCTCATGGGAGGTTGTTTGTGCCTGGGACCTTTAGGAGAGATTTGTTTGTTGAGTGTCACGAATCTCGGTTGGCAGGTCATCCCGGAATCTCTGAGACCAAGAGACTGGTGGGTCGCAGTTTTTGGTGGCCTGGATGGCAGAAGGAAGTCATTAAGTGGGTGCGCCAATGTACTATATGTGCTAGATCTAAGTCCTCACATACTCCTGCTGCGGGGTTGCTTTGTCCTTTGGAGGTCCCCAGTGCTCCTTGGACACATTTGGCTATGGACTTTATAACTGACCTTCCCCCCTCTGAGGGTTTTACTGTCATCTGGGTGGTCGTGGACCGTTTTAGCAAGATGTGTCACTTGGTTCCCTTCGTCAAACTGCCCTGCGCTAAAACTCTCGCTAAGGCCTTTGTCAAGGAAATTGTCAGACTTCATGGCGTTCCTACTGACATTGTTTCTGATAGGGGTCCTCAGTTCGTGGCTCGTTTTTGGCGTGCCTTTTGTGACAGGTTGGGAATTCATTTGTCGTTTTCGTCCGGATATCATCCTGAATCTAATGGCCAGACAGAAAGGAAAAACCAGGATGTTGAGCAGTTCTTGCGTTGTTTTGTGGCAGACAATCAAGAGGGGTGGTCTGAGTTTCTGCCACTTGCCGAATTTGCTCTGAACAATCATACATCTTCTTCTGCTGGTTGTTCGCCTTTTTTTTGATGTTCTGGGAGACATCCGTCGTTTGGGTCGTTCTCCAAGTTGGGATCTGCCGTGCCTGAGGAGGAGAATTTTTCCGGTGATTTGGAAAGAGTTTGGACGGATGTGCGTGGTAATCTTCAGGAGGCCAACAGAAAATCTAAAGACTACTTTGATAGGAAACGACAGGAGGTTTTGTTCGCTGTTGGTGACATGGTTTGGTTGTCCTCTAGGAATCTGCGGTTGAGGATTCCTTCTAAGAAATTGGGTCCCAAGTTTGTAGGGCCCTTTAAGGTGCTTCAGGTTGTCAACCAATCTGCTGTTAGGTTGGAGGTTCCTACCTCCTGGAGAATTAATCCGGTCTTTCATGTCTCTCTGTTAAAAAAAAGCTGTTGTGTCGGATGGTGACGCCTCTGCCTCTGTTCCTCCGGTGGTGGAGGACGGGGAATATGAAATTTCTCGCATCCTTGACTCTAGACGGTATAGAGGTAGTTTGCAGTATCTTGTGGCCTGGAAAGGTTTCGGACCCGAGGATAACTCTTGGGTGAGGTCAGATGATGTTTCCGCGTCCAGACTTATCAGAGAATTTCACAGGAGATTTCCTGATAAGCCTGGTCCTAGGGGATCCGGAGGATCCTCTTAGAAGGGGGGGTACTGTTAGAACCTTGCTGTTAGGTTTTTTTTCCTTTGCTGGTCACATGACCTTGTTGGCCTATTTAATCCTGCTCCGCCCTTCTGGCTTTGCTGGACTTCATTGTATATCTACTTTCTAGCTAGCCTGTGCTCTGTATCTAACTCTGTTAGTTTGCTTGGTCTACGGACCTCTATGTTCTATCTATTTTGTTTGTTCGTCTGTCTGCTACTATTTCTGTTAGGAGGTGTCCCATATTCCTCCCAGTCCTTAGTACTTGTAGGGATTCCCTCCCCAAATCTATAGGTCTCCGTACAGACTAGATTAGGACTTTAGCAGGTCTGATCGCAGGATCAGGTTCCCTGTTACATCGTAGGGATTCAGCTGAGTCTTATAGTAGGGACAGATCTCCTCTCTTTCCTTAGCTTTGGTAGCAGAACATAACAACTGCGACCTCCACCAATCTTCCAAGGGGCATTAAAGCCGTCTTGTTAAGCTACTGCGACCTCCACCACTCTTCCAATGGGCATAAAAACCGTCTTGTTAAGCTACTGCGACCTCCATTACTCTTTGAAGGGGCATTGATATTGTCTTTATATTCCACTGTGACCTCCACGTTTCTTCCAAGGGGCTTTAAAAGCTTCTTGTTAAGCTACTGTGACCTCCACCACTCTTCCAAGGGGCATTAAAACCGTCTTGTTAAGCTACTGTGACCTCCACGTCTCTTCCAAGGGGCATTAAATCCATCTTGTTAAATCACTCTGAACTCCATGTCTCTTCCAAGGGGCATTAAAACCGTCTTGCTAAGCTACTGTGACATGCACATCTCTTCCAAGTGGCATTAAATCTGCTTTGTTAAGCTACTGCGACCTCCACCACTCTTCCAAGAGGCATTAAAACAGTCTTGCTAAGCTACTGCGACCTCCACTTCTCTTCTAAGGGGAATTGATATTGTCTTTTTATTCCACTGTGACCTCCATGTCTCTTCCAAGGGGCATTAAAACCGTCTTGTTAAACCACTCTGAACTCCACGTCTCTTCCAAGGGGCATTAAAAAGGTCTTGTTAAGCTACTGTGACATCCACCACTCATCCAAGAGTCATTCAAACCGTCTTACTAAGCTACTGAACCTCCACCACTCTTCCAAGGGGCATTAAAACTGTTTTGTTAAGCTACTGCGACCTCACCACTCTTCCAAGGGGCATTAAAACTGTTTTGTTAAGCTACTGCGACCTCCACTACTCTTCTAAGGGGAATTGATATTGTCTTTTTATTCCACTGTAACCTCCAGGTCTCTTCCAAGGGGTATTAAAACCGTCTTGTTAAACCTCTCTGAACTCCACGTTTCTTCCAAGGGGCATTAAAACCGTCTTCATAAGCTACTAAGACCTCCACCACTCTTCCAAGAGGCATTAAAACCGTCTTGTTAAGCTGCTGTGACCTCCTCCACTCTTCCAAGGGGCATTAAAACAATCTTGTTAAGCTACTGCGACCTCCACCACTCTTCCAAGGGGCATTAAAACCGTTTTTCTAAGCAACTGCGACCTCCACCACTTTTCCAAGGGGCAATGATATTGTCTTTTTATTACACTGTGACCTCCACGTCTCTTCCAAGGGGCATTAAAACCGTCTTGTTAAGCTACTGTGACCTCCACCACTCTTCCAAGAGGCATTAAAACCGTCTTGTTAAGCTGCTGCGACCTCCACCAGTCTGCCAAGGGGCATTAAAACCGTCTTGTAAAGCTTCTGTGACCTCCACGTCTCTTCCAAGGGGCACTAAAACGTTTTGTTAAGCTACTGCGACCTCAACCACTCTTCCAAGGTTCATTAAAACCGTCTTGTTAAGCTACTGTGACCTCCACCACTTTTCCAATGGGCATTGATATTTTCCTTTTATTACACTGTGACTTCCACGTATCTTCCAAGGGGCATTAAAACCATCTTGTTAAGCTGCTGCGACCTCCACCACTCTTCCAACGGGCATTGAAACAGTCTTGTTAAGCTACTGTGACCTTCACCACTCTTCCAAGGGGCATTAAAACCATCTTGTTAAGCTACTGCAACCTCCACCACTCTTCCAAGGGGCATTAAAACCATCTTGTTAAGCTACTGTGACCTCCACCACTCTTCCAAGGGGCATTAAAACCATCTTGTTAAGCTATTGTGACCTCCACATCTCTTCCAAGGGGCATTAAAACCATCTTGTTAAACAACTCTGACCTCCACGTCTTTTCAAAGGGGCATTAAAATTGTCTTGTTAAACCACTCTGAACTCCACGTCTCTTCCAAGGGGCAGTAAAACCATGTTGTTAAGCTACTGTGACCTCCACGTCTCTTCCAAGGGGCATTAAAACCGTCTTGTTAAATCACTCTGACCTCCACGTCTCTTACAAGGGGCATTAAAACCGTCTTGTTAAGCTAGTGCGACATCCTCCACTCTTCCAAGGAGCATTAATATTGTCTTTTTATTACACTGTGACCCCCATGTGTCCTCCAAAGGGCATTAAAACCGTCTTGTTAAACCACTCTGACCTCCACGTCTCTTCCAAAGGGCATTAAAACCATCTTGTTAAGCTACTGCGACCTTCACCACTCTTTCCAGGGGCATTAAACCATCTTGTTAAGATACTGTGACCTCCACGTCTCTTCCAAGGGGCATTAAAACCGTCTTGTTAAACCACTCTGACCACCACGTCTCTTCAAAGGACCATTAAAACCATCTTGTTAAGCTACTGTGACCTCCACATCTCTTCCAAGGGCCATTAAAACCGTCTTGTTAAGCTGATGCGACCTCCACTACTTTTCCAAGTGGCAATAAAACCGTCTTTTTAAGCTACTGCGACCTCCACCAGTCTTCTAAGGGGCATTAAAACTGTCTTGTTAAGCTGCTGCGACCTCCACCACTCTTCGAACGCGCATTGATATTGTCTTTTTATTCCACTGTGACCTCCACGTTTCTTCCAAGGGGCTTTAATACCGTCTTGTTAAGCTACTGCGACCTCCACCACTCTTCCAAGGGGTATTAAAACCATCTAGTTAAGTTACTGTGACCTACACGTCTCTTCCAAGGGGCATTAAAACCGTCTTGTTAAGCTACTGCGACCTCCACCACTCTTCCAAGGGCATTAAAACCATCTTGTTAAGCTACGTCGACCTCCACCACTCTTCCAAGGGGCATTAAAAACGTCTTGTTAAGCTACTGCGACCTCCACCACTCTTCCAAGGGGTATAGATATTCTTTTTTATTCCACTGTGACCTCCACGTCTCTTCCAAGGGTCTTTAAAAGCATCTTGTTAAGCTACTGCGACCTCCACCACTCTTCCAAGGGGCATTAAAACCATCTTGTTAAGCTACTGTGACCTCCACGTCTCTTCCAAGGGGCATTAAATCCATCTTGTTAAGCTACTGCAACCTCCACTACTCTTCCAAGGGGCAATAAAACCGTCTTTTTAAGCTACTGCGACCTCCACCACTCTTCCAAGGGGCATTAAAACCGTCTTGTTAAGCTACTGCGACCTCCACCACTCTTCGAAGGCGCATTGATATTGTCTTTTTATTCCACTGTGACCTCCACGTTTCTTCCAAGGGGCTTTAAAACCGTCTTGTTAAGCTACTGCGACCTCCACCACTCTTCCAAGGGGTATTAAAACCATCTAGTTAAGTTACTGTGACCTCCACGTCTCTTCCAAGGGGCATTAAAACCGTCTTGTTAAGCTACTGCGACCTCCACCACTCTTCCAAGGGCATTAAAACCATCTTGTTAAGCTACATCGACCTCCACCACTCTTCCAAGGGGCATTAAAAACGTCTTGTTAAGCTACTGCGACCTCCACCACTCTTCCAAGGGGCATTGATATTCTTTTTTTATTCCACTGTGACCTCCACGTCTCTTCCAAGGGGCTTTAAAAGCATCTTGTTAAGCTACTGCGACCTCCAGCACTCTTCCAAGGGGCATTAAAACCATCTTGTTAAGCTACTGTGACCTCCACGTCTCTTCCAAGGAGCATTAAATCCATCTTGTTAAGCTACTGCAACCTCCACTACTCTTGCAAGGGGCAATAAAACCGTCTTTTTAAGCTACTGCGACCTTCACCACTTTTCCAAGGGGCATTAAAACCGTCTTGTTAAGCTACTGCGACCTCCACCACTCTTCGAAGGGGCATTGATATTGTCTTTTTATTCCACTGTGACCTCCACGTTTCTTCCAAGGGGATATAAAAGCGTCTTGTTAAGCTACTGCGACCTCCACCACTCTTCCAAGGGGCATTAAAACCATCTAGTTAAGGTACTGTCACCTCCACGTCTCTTCCAAGGGGCATTAAAACTGTTTTGTAAAGCTACTGCGACCTCCACCACTCTTCTAAGTGGAATTGATATTATCTTTTTATTCCACTGTGACCTCCACGTCTCTTCCAAGGGGCATTAAAACCGTCTTGTTAAGCTACTACGACCTCCACCACTCTTCGAAGGGGCATTGATATTGTCTTTTTATTCCACTGTAACCTACAGGTCTCTTCCAAGGGGTATTAAAACCGTCTTGTTAAACCTCTCTGAACTCCACGTTTCTTCCAAGGGGCATTAAAACAGTCTTGATAAGCTACTAAGACCTCCACCACTCTTCCAAGAGGCATTAAAACCGTCTTGTTAAGCTGCTGTGACCTCCTCCACTCTTCCAAGGGGCATTAAAACCATCTTGTTAAGCTACTGCGACCTCCACCACTCTTCCAAGGGGCATTAAAACCGTTTTTCTAAGCAACTGCGACCTCCACCACTTTTCCAAGGGGCATTGATATTGTCTTTTTATTACACTGTGACCTCCACGTCTCTTCCAAGGGGCATTAAAACCGGCTTGTTAAGCTACTGCGACCTCCACCACTCTTCCAAGAGGCATTAAAACCGTCTTGTTAAGCTGCTGCGACCTCCACCAGTCTGCCAAGGGGCATTAAAACCGTCTTGTAAAGCTTCTGTGACCTCCACGTCTCTTCCAAGGGGCACTAAAACGGTGTTGTTAAGCTACTGCGACCTCAACCACTCTTCCAAGGGTCATTAAAACCGTCTTGTTAAGCTACTGTGACCTCCACCACTTTTCCAATGGGCATTGATATTTTCCTTTTATTACACTGTGACTTCCACGTATCTTCCAAGGGGCATTAAAACCGTCTTGTTAAGCTGCTGCGACCTCCACCACTCTTCCAACGGGCATTGAAACAGTCTTGTTAAGCTACTGCGACCTTCACCACTCTTCCAAGGGGCATTAAAACCATCTTGTTAAGCTACTGCAACCTCCACCACTCTTCCAAGGGGCATTAAAACCATCTTGTTAAGCTACTGTGACCTCCACCACTCTTCCAAGGGGCATTAAAACCATCTTGTTAAGCTACTGTGACCTCCACATCTCTTCCAAGGGGCATTAAAACCATCTTGTTAAACAACTCTGACCTCCACGTCTTTTCAAAGGGGCATTAAAATTGTCTTGTTAAACCACTCTGAACTCCACGTCTCTTCCAAGGGGCAGTAAAACCATCTTGTTAAGCTACTGTGAACTCCACATCTCTTCCAAGGGTCATTAAAACCGTCTTGTTAAATCACTCTGACCTCCACGTCTCTTCCAAGGGGCATTAAAACCGTCTTGTTAAGCTACTGAGACATCCTCCACTCTTCCAAGGAGCATTAATATTGTCTTTTTATTACACTGTGACCCCCATGTGTCCTCCAAAGGGCATTAAAACCGTCTTGTTAAACCAGTCTGACCTCCACGTCTCTTCCAAAGGGCATTAAAACCATCTTGTTAAGCTACTGCGACCTTCACCACTCTTCCAAGGGGCATTAAACCATCTTGTTAAGATACTGTGACCTCCACGTCTCTTCCAAGGGGCATTAAAACCGTCTTGTTAAACCACTCTGACCTCCACGTCTCTTCCAAGGAGCATTAAAACCGTCTTGTTAAGCTACTGTGACCTCCACATTTCTTCCAAGGGGCATTAAAACCGTCTTGTTAAGCTGATGCGACCTCCACTACTTTTCCAAGGGGCAATAAAACCGTCTTTTTAAGCTACTGCGGCCTCCACCACTCTTCCAAGGGGCATTAAAACCGTCTTGTTAAGCTACTGCGACCTCCACCACTCTTCGAAGGCGCATTGATATTGTCTTTTTATTCCACTGTGACCTCCACGTTTCTTCCAAGGGGCTTTAAAACCGTCTTGTTAAGCTACTGCGACCTCCACCACTCTTCCAAGGGGTATTAAAACCATCTAGTTAAGTTACTGTGATCTCCACGTCTCTTCCAAGGGGCATTAAAACCGTCTTGTTAAGCTACTGCGACCTCCACCACTCTTCCAAGGGCATTAAAACCATCTTGTTAAGCTACGTCGACCTCCACCACTCTTCCAAGGGGCATTAAAAACGTCTTATTAAGCTACTGCGACCTCCACCACTCTTCCAAGGGGCATTGATATTCTTTTTTATTCCACTGTGACCTCCACGTCTCTTCCAAGGGGCTTTAAAAGCATCTTGTTAAGCTACTGCGACCTCCACCACTCTTCCAAGGGGCATTAAAACCATCTTGTTAAGCTACTGTGACCTCCACGTCTCTTCCAAGGGGCATTAAACCTATCTTGTTAAGCTACTGCGACCTCCACTACTCTTCCAAGGGGCAATAAAACCGTCTTTTTGAGCTACTGCAACCTCCACCACTCTTCCAAGGGGCATTAAAACCGTCTTGTTAAGCTACTGCGACCTCCACCACTCTTCGAAGGGGCATTGATATTTTCTTTTTATTCCACTGTGACCTCCACGTTTCTTCCAAGGGGCTTTAAAAGCATCTTGTTAAGCTACTGCGACCTCCACCACTCTTCCAAGGGGCATTAAAACCATCTAGTTAAGTTACTGTGACCTCCACGTCTCTTCCAAGGGGCATTAAAACCATCTGGTTAAGCTACTTCGACCTCCACCACTCTTCCAAGGGGCATTAAAACCAACTTGTTAAGCTACTGCGACCTCCACCACTCTTCCAAGGGGCATTGATATTGTTTTTTTAATCCACTGTGACCTCCACGTCTCTTCCAAGGGGCTTTAAAAGCATCTTGTTAAGCTACTGTGACCTCCACGTCTCTTCCAAGGGGCATTAAATCCGTCTTGTTAAACCACTCTGAACTGCATGTCTCTTCCAAGGGGCATTAAAACCATCATGTTAAACTACTATGACCTCCACGTCTCTTTTAAGGGGCATTAAAACCGTCTTGTTAAGATACTGCGACCTCCACCACTCTTCCAAGGGGCATTAATACAGTCATGTTAAGCTACTGCAACCTCCACCACTCTTCCAAGGGGCATTGATATTGTCTTTTTATTCCACTGTAACCTCCAGGTCTCTTCCAAGGGGTATTAAAACCGTCTTGTTAAACCACTCTGAACTCCACGTCTCTTCCAAGGGGCATTAAAACCATCTTGTTAAGCTACTGCGACCTCCACCACTCTTCCAAGAGGCATTAAAACCGTCTTGTTAAGCTGCTGTGACCTCCTCCACTCTTCCAAGGGGCATTAAAACTGTCTTGTTAAGCTACTGCGACCTCCACACTCTTCCAAGGGGCATTAAAACCATTTTTTTAAACCACTCTGAAATGCATGTCTCTTCCAAGGGGCATTAAAACCATCATGTTAAGCTACTGTGACTTCCACGTCTCTTCCAAGGGGCATTAAAACCGTCTTGTTAAGATACTGCGAACTCCACCACTCTTCTAAGGGGCATTAATACAGTCTTGTTAAGCTACTGCAACCTCCACCACTCTTCCAAGGGGCATTGAAATTGTCTTTTTATTCCACTGTAACCTCCAGGTCTCTTCCAAGGGGTATTAAAACCGTCTTGTTAAACCACTCTGAACTCCACGTCCCTTCCAAGGGGCATTAAAACCGTCTTGTTAAGCTACTGCGACCTCCACCACTCTTCCAAGAGGCATTAAAACCGTCTTGTTAAGCTGCTGTGACCTCCTCCACTCCTCCAAGGGGCATTAAAACCATCTTGTTAAGCTACTGCGACCTCCACCACTCTTCCAAGGGGCATTAAAACCGTTTTTCTAAGCTACTGCGACCTCCACCAGTTTTCCAAGGGGCATTGATATTGTCTTTTTATTACACAGTGACCTCCACGTCTCTTCCAAGGGGCATTAAAACCGTCTTGTTAAGCTACTGCGACCTCCACCACTCTTCCAAGAGGCATTAAAACCATCTTGTTAAGCTGCTGCGACCTCCACCAGTCTGCCAAGGGGCATTAAAACCGTCTTATTAGGCTACTGCGACCTCCACCACTCTTCCAAGAGGCATTAAAAATGTCTTGTTAAGCTGCTGTGACCTCCACATCTCTTCCAAGGGGCATTAAAACCATCTTGTTAAACCAATCTGACCTCCACGTCTCTTCCAATGGGCTTTAAAACCATCTTGTTAAGCTACTGTGACCTCCACGTCTCTTCCAAGGGGCATTAAAACCATCTTGTTAACCACTCTGACCTCCACGTCTCTTCCAAGGTGCATTAAAACCGTCTTGTTAAGCTACTGCGACCTCCACCACTATTCCAAGGGGCATTGATATTGTCTTTTTATTACACTGTGACCTCCACGTCTCTTCCAATGGGCATTAAAACCGTCTTGTTGAGCTACTGCGACCTCCACCACTCTTCCAAGGGAAATAAAAACCATCTTGTTAAGCTGCTGTGACCTCCACGTCTCTTCAAGGGGCATTAAAACCGTATTGTTAAACCACTCTGAACTCCACATCTCTTCCAAGGGGCATTAAAACCATATTGTTAAGCTACTGTGACCTCCACATCTCTTCCAAGGGTCACTAAAACCATCTTGTTAAACCACTCTGACCTCCACGTCTCTTCCAAGGGGCATTAAAACCGTCTTGTTAAACGACTCTGACCTCCACATCTCTTCTAGGGGGCAATAAAACCATCTTGTTAAGCTACTGTGACCTCTACGTCTCTTCCAAGGGGCATTAAAACCGTCTTGTTAAGCTACTGCAACCTCCACCACTCTTCAAGGGGCATTAAAACCATCTTGTTAAGCTACTGCGACCTCCACCACTCTTCCAAGGTGCATTAAAACCATCTTGATAAGCTACTGAGACCTCCACTTTTATTCCAAGGGGCATTAAAACCATCTTGTTAAACCACTCTGAACTCAACGTCGATTCCAAAGGGCATTAAAACCGTATTGTTAAGCTACTGAGACCTCCACGTCACTTCCAATGGGCATTAAAACCGTCTTGTTAAGCTACTGTGACCTCCACCACTCTTCCAAGGGGCAGTAAAACCATCTTGTTAAACCACTCTGAACTCCACAGCTCTTCCAAGGGGCATTAAAACCGTCTTTTTAAGCTACTTTGACCTCCACCACTCTTCCAAGGGGCATTAAAACCGTCTTGTTAAGCTACTGAGACCTCCACGTCTCTTCCAAGGGGTATTAAAACCATCTTGTTAAACCACTCTGAATTCCACGTCTCTTCCAAAGGGCATTGAAACCGTCATGTTAAGCTACTGTGACCTCCACGTCTCTTCCAAGGGGCATTAAAACCGTCTTGTTAAGCTACTGTTACCTTCACCACTCTTCCAAGGGGCATTAAAACCGTCTTGTTAAACCCCTCTGAACTCCATAACTCTTCCAAGTGGCATTAAAACTGTATTGTTAAGCTACTGTGACCTCCACCACTCTTCCAAGGGGCATTAAAACTGTCTTGTTAAGCTACTGTGACCTCCACCACTCATTCCAGGGGCATTAAGGCCGTCTTGTTAAACTACTGTGACCTCCACCACTCTACCAAGGGGCATTAAAAGCGTCTTGTTAAACCACTATGAACTCCACAGCTCTTCCAAGGGGCATTGAAATGTTGTTTTTAATTAACTCTAACCTCCACGACTCCTCCAACAGGCATTGCATTTCCTCCTAATTTTTGTCAGCTTTTGCTTTTCAGTGCATAGGCGAACACTAAGGGAGACCCGCTCCCCAATAATGGGTAGAATTTTTTTAGTACGCTGTAATCCACATCTGTTTCAAGGGGCATTGCAGTTCCTCATAATTTTTGGAAAGCCTTTCATTCACTGCTTAGGCCAACAGTGTGCAGGAAACCCAGTTGCTATAAATGGAAAAAACGGTTTAGTTAAGACACTCTGACCTCCATGTCTCTTCCAAGGGGCATTGGAGTGCCTCGAAATTTTTGGTAGGCATTGCACTCACTGTTAGAGATGAGTGATGTTCGACTCGAACTGTTCGCCAATCTCAAATTCGAGCTGTTCCGGGCGGTGTGCGAGCCGTTCGACGAACCCAAACGATTTGCAAAAAATCCGGCTGTTCAAGGTTATGATCGATAACTGTTCATGCACCAAAATCGTAACTGGATTTTTTCACAGTAATACTGTTAATCAATGTTAATAGAGAGTTTCAGTGTAGAGTTGGCGGGAGGAGGGGCAGGGGATGTATCTCTGCAGAACTAATGCCGATTTCCTTTTTTTTTTTTCCGCATTTACAGTGGGGAGGTGCAGTCTGTCAGCCTATCAGCAGCGCACACACGCAGCGAAGTGTTTTTTTTCACACAAGCAAGGGCATGTGTCATTGGCTGTGTATGTCACACGTCCTTGCCCTATAAGACCCAGGCATTTTCCCCATCGCCACCATTTTCTAACTGCTGCAGCTGAGTGTTAGACAGCACCGCTGCTGCTGTGGGCGCTATACTTTGGAATTGTGTGAATTGCAAGCGAAATTGCTCTTAAATAAACAGATAGGTTTAGGGAGGAGGGACTAGTTGTAATTGCAGCCCTTTTGAGGGCTAGGTTACAACAGTTCCTAGCACTTTTTGACAGGCAGGTCTGTGCCAGTGCTGTGCAAGTGATTTTCACAGCATTTGGCTAAATCTAGATAAGCCAATCCTTTTGGGCCTCTAGCAGTGTGTGTTAGTCCGTGGAGTAGCCTTTCTGTGTTGCAAGCAACACCACCTGTGTATCTAATACCAATTTTTTACTGCACCTAGCCAAGTAAAACCTTTTGGGCATAATAGCAGTGTCTGTTATTCATTGGAGTAGCCCATCTGTACCAAGATACACCACCTTAGTATTTAATAACAATTTTTTACTGCATCTCGCCCAGAAAAACCTTTGGGCATAGTAGCAGTGTCTGTTGCTCATTGGAGTAGCCCATCTGTACCAAGCTACACCACCTTTGTATTTAATAACATTTTTTTACTGCATCTAGCCTAGTAAATACTTTTGGGCCTGTAGCAGTGTCTGTTACTCATTGTAGTAGCCCATCTGTACCAAGCTACACCACCTTTGTATTTAATAACAATTTTTACTGCATCTAGCCAAGTAAAACCTTTTGGGCATAGTAGCAGTGTATGTTACTCATTGTAGTAGCCCATCTGTACCAAGCTACACCACCTTTGTATTTAATAACAATTTTTTGCTGCATCTAGCCCAGTAAAACCTTTTGGGCATAGTAGCAGTGTCTGTTACTCATTGGAGTAGCCCATCTGTACCAAGATACACCACTTTTGTATTTAATAACAATTTTTTACTGCATCTAGCCCAGTAAATACTTTTGGGCCTCTAGCAGTGTCCGTTACTCATTGTAGTAGCCCAACTGTACCAAGATACACCACCTTTGTATTTAATAACAATTTTTTACTGCATCTAGCCAAGTAAAACCTTTTGGGCATAGTAGCAGTGTCTGTTACTCATTGTAGTAGCCCATCTGTACCAAGCTACACCACCTTTGTATTTAATAACAATTTTTTTACTGCATTAAGCCAGTAAATACTTTTGGGCGTGTAGCAGTGTCTGTTACTCATTGTAGTAGCCCATCTGTACCAAGCTACACCACCTTTGTATTTAATAATAATTTTTTGCTGCATCTAGCCCAGTAAAACCTTTTGGGCATAGTAGCAGTGTCTGTTACTCATTGGAGTAGCCCATCTGTACCAAGCTACACCACCTTTGTATTTAATAACAATTTTTTACTGCATCTAGCCCAGTAAATACTTTTGGGCCTGTAGCAGTGTCTGTTACTCATTGTAGTAGCTCATCAGTACCAAGCTACACCACCTTTGTATTTAATAACAATTTTTTGCTGCATCTAGCCCAGTAAAACCTTTTGGGCATAGTAGCAGTGTCTGTTACTCATTGTAGTAGCCCAACTGTACCAAGCCACACCACCTTTGTATTTAATAACAATTTTTTACTGCATCTAGCCAAGTAAAACCTTTTGGGCATAGTAGCAGTGTCTGTTACTCATTGTAGTAGCCCATCTGTACCAAGCTACACCACCTTTGTATTTAATAACAATTGTTTTACTGCATTTAAGCCAGTAAATACTTTTGGGCGTGTAGCAGTGTCTGTTACTCATTGTAGTAGCCCATCTGTACCAAGCTACACCACCTTTGTATTTAATAACAATTTTTTGCTGCATCAAGCCCAGTAAAACCTTTTGGGCATAGTAGCAGTGTCTGTTACTCATTGGAGTAGCCCATCTGTACCAAGCTACACCACCTTTGTATTTAATAACAATTTTTTACTGCATCTAGCCCAGTAAATACTTTTGGGCCTGTAGCAGTGTCTGTTACTCATTGTAGTAGCCCACCTGTACCAAGCTACACCACCTTTGTATTTAATAACAATTTTTTACTGCATCTAGCCAAGTAAAACCTTTTGGGCATAGTAGCAGTGTCTGTTACTCATTGTAGTAGCCCATCTGTACCAAGCTACACCACCTTTGTATTTAATAACAATTTTTTTACTGCATTTAATCCAGTAAATACTTTTGGGCGCGTAGCAGTGTCTGTTACTCATTGTAGTAGCCCATCTGTACCAAGCTACACCACCTTTGTATTTAATAACAATTTTTTGCTGCATCTAGCCCAGTAAAACCTTTTGGGCATAGTAGCTGTGTCTGTTACTCATTGGAGTAGCCCATCTGTACCAAGCTACACCACCTTTGCATTTAATAACAATTTTTTACTGCATCTAGCCCAGTAAATACTTTTGGGCCTGTAGCAGTGTCTGTTACTCATTGTAGTAGCCCATCTGTACCAAGCTACACCACCTTTGTATTTAATAACAATTTTTTACTGCATCTAGCCAAGTAAAACCTTTTGGGCATAGTAGCAGTGTCTGTTACTCATTGTAGTAGCCCATCTGTACCAAGCTACACCACCTTTGTATTTAATAACAATTTTTTACTGCATCTAGCCCAGTAAATACTTTTGAGCCTTTAACAGTGTCTATTACTCATTGTAGTAGCCCATCTGTACCAAGCTACACCACCTTTGTATTTAATACATTTTTTAAATCGGGCAAGAGTTGCCCACCCTCCCTATGGGATCTAGTGGCGAATAGTTGATGCCATTAATCAGAGCGTCAGTTGCCCCATCGACGTGGCAAGCATACGGTAAGGCATGGGAAGAGTGGACACGACTAGTAGCAGGCAGACGGGTTGACCAATGTGAACAAGCCAGATTACAAGTCACCATAGAATTTCTCCACCAGCTAATGATGAGGGGCATATCAGGGGCGTCAGCGCAGCGATGTCCGACCGGAGTAGCATTTCACTTCCAACTACTGAATTGGGGAGATGTGACAAAGAGATTCATCATCAGACAATCCATAAAAAGGTGGAAAAGGGGTCAGCCAAGTCAGGAGTGTAGACGTCCTGTCCCGTGTCACTAAAACTGATTTCTCACATCATATCCCTAACACCATTAACATGACACTCACAATTTGAAGCAACACTACTGTCTACTGCATTTGCGATCGCCTTCTTTGGGGCACTATGCATAAGCGAATTAGTCCCTCAATCCAAAATTACCACCAGTGGAGGCTTATTACACCAGGACGTAGTCATAGCCAATAATGCAATACGTCTACGCATACGCAAATCGAAAACGGTTCCAGCGGGCAGGGGCACTTGGGTACTTCTACAACCCACAAACGGTACACTGAGTCGGGTAACAATAGTAAAAACATATATAACCATCAGATCACAAAGTAATTTCTTCCTATCAGACATTGATGGAACTCCATTATCAAGATACCAGTTCCAAGCTATATTTAATAAATGCCTAACATCGGTAGGGAACCACCCCAAAGATTACGGGACACACTCATTCCGCATAGGAGCAGCCACGGAAGCTGCAAGAGCAGGACTGTCAGAAACGAAAGTTCAAAGGATAGGGAGATGGCGATCCACATGTTTGGCGAGATACATAAGACCGGACTTGTTATCCTAACGCGTTTGTTTCTTTTACAGGTGACGCTAAGCCAACAGTGTGGGTGATAGGCCACTCATATATATTGAGCAGAAAAAAGGGCGAAAGTCCACCCAGGTGGGAGGAAATTAGAGTTTCATAACACATATTTCAACTGGAGAGGTATTAGAGGCCTGCAATGGACACAGGTACTAATGGAGGTAATCAAGGTAGGGAGAGAGGCAAGAGGTCCGGTCATCTTAGTTATACAGGCCTGGGGAAACGACCTAGGTCATCACAAGAGCGCATAACTAATGGCAATAATGAAACTAGACACTGAGCGCTTCAGAGAATTTTTCACAAAACTAACTATAGTATGGTCAGAGATTGTGCCGATAGCGGAATGGCAAGGTGCGCGAGACATCACGGCCATCGAACGGACAAGGCGGGTAATAAATATTCGGATGACAAAATTTAGAAGAGACAGAGGTGGTGTAGTGATACGACACCGACAACTGGAAGGAGATAAAGCAGGCCTCATGCGGCCCGACGGTGTTGACTTAATGGATATTGGACTGGACATATTCCTGTCATGACTCCAGGACGGAGTGGAACAAGCGTTAAGAGTGATGGATTGGGGTCAGAGTCCTGCATACGAGTACGCAGGATCCTCCGTGGCCTAGAAATAGAAAGGACATGTTGGAGAGTTACACTTGTTGGCCAACTTGCCGGTGTGGAGACACAGGGCATACTGCAACAAGCTGAATTATTTTAGAAATAAAATGCCTTTCTAATGGAATGAGTATAAAGAGTTAATAAAGCTGTGACCGATCCTCACCCATCCAGTTGTAAGAGTTACATTATTGTATTGTCAAGGGGGGCTGAGCATCTGGGTTTGGTTGGGGGTCCCCACAGTCTGCCTAGACTAGATGCAGTTAAAAATTCTTATTAGATACACAGGCAGTGCAGCTTGCTTCGCAGCTGGGCTACTACGCCCAAAGTATTGCCTGGGCTAAATGCAGTTAAAAATTCTTATTTGATACACAGGCGGTGCAACTTGCTTCACAGCTGGGCTACTACGCCCAAAGTATTGCCTAGGCTAGATGCAGTTAAAATTCTTATTAGATACACAGTTGGTGTAGCTTGCTTTAGAGCTGGGCTACTACGCTGACTAGCAGACACTGAAGCTTTGAAGCAGACCTCTGAGTAAACAGCTCTTCAGACTCAACCATCTGTGTTACCCCAAGCCATAGTGTATGTAGTTTCTTACGGTTAAAAGGGGGGGGGGCAACCCAACCCACCTGGAATTGATGATGCCAACGTCACGTAAAACACAGCAAGGGAACTCCAAGAAGAGTCTCCATTTTTTCCAAAAATTGTGGCATCAATTGCCAAAGAGTTGCTTAAAACGTTTGGTGAGGTGATTTTACCAAATCCTCAAGCTTTTAGTCTCCCCAGGATGACACAGGGGTAGAAAAGTCCTTGCGGATTCATGATTTGTTTATCTTTATGAACGTGAGTCTGTCTACATTCTCAGTGGACAGCCGCGTGCGCTTATCTGTCAGCACACCACCAGCAGCGCTGAACACACGTTCAGAGAGAACGCTGGCTGCAGGGCATGACAAGATCTCCAAGGCGTGAGTGGCAAGCTCTGGCCATTTTTTCAGATTGGAAGCCCAAAATGAGCAAGGGTCCAGTGACACAGTCATGGCTTCGATGTTCACTTGGAAATACTCCTATACCATCCTCTCTAGGAGTTGACTATGTGTCAGACTTCTTGTCTCCTGTGGCCTTGCAAAGGATGGTCTAAAAAAGTGGTGAAATGATTCCACAAAATTGCTGTTACCAGCAGATACTGTGTTACTGTTACGGTTTGAGTGATGAAGACTCGACAGTCCCACGGTTGACAAGTTAGAACTGTGAGATTCACTACGTGCACCACTGGTGTTTTGTGGAAAAGCACATGTAAGATTCTGCAACAGCCTCTGCTGATACTCCTGCATGCGTGAATCCCTTTCTATGGCAGGAATTATTTTGGCAAATTTACTTTTGTACCGGGGATCTAAGAGTGTGGCAACCCAGTAGTCGGGATTACTTCGAATTCTGACAATCCAAGGGTCACATTGCAGGTAGTGCAGCAAGAAGGCACTCATGTGTCTTGCGCATCCAGGAGGACCAAGTCCTTGTTGTGTTGGTAGCGAGGTAAGAATCATGCTTCCTTCCTCTGCCCTCTCCCCCCAACCTCGCACAACAGAAATGTCATCAAGGTCTCCCTCATCTGATGAGTCTTCCATGCCCATCGCCAGTTCGTCCTCCACTTCTTCCTCGGCTCCTGCACCTTCCTCAACAGTTTGGCTGCTACCATGCACCCTGGTTAATCCCTCTCCCCCACCCTCCCATGCCTGTCGCCTTGGTGCTGCCGACCGTCTGGACCTTGGAGATGTTATCCCTTCCGCATATGACTCCTTCTCTACTTCCTCCACCTCCTCTTGTCCCACCACCTGACTCCGAATTCTGTTTAACGTGTGCTCCAGCATGTAAATCACCAGAATAGTCATGCTGATAATGGCATCGTGAGCACTGAACATCTTCGTCGCCATTTCAAAACTGTGCAGAAAGGTGCATAGGTCCCTGATCTGAGACCACTCCTGCAGCGTGATTTGCCCCACCTCTGGATCTCGTTGGCCCAGGCTATACGTCAGAACGTATTGCACCAGGGTTTGTCGGTGCTGCCACAGTCGCTGCAACATGTGCAGAGTTGAATTCCACCGTGTCGGCACATCGCGTTTCAGCCGGTGAACTGGCAGGCCCAACGACTTCGGTAAAGATGTAAGTCGTTGAGCTGCGGGATGCGAACGGCGGAAGTGAGCACACAGCGACCGTGCCCTCTGCAGAAGGCCATCTAGTCCGGGATAGTGGGCTAAAAATTGCTGGACAACCAGGTTCAATACGTGAGCCATACAAGGCACGTGTGTGGCATTGCCCCGGCGAAGGGCCGCACCCAGGTTAACAGCATTGTCGCACACGGCCTTCCCTGGTTGCAGGTCCAGTGGAGGCAACCATTCATGAAACTGGGTCTCCAGAGCTGACCACAACTCCTCAGCTGTGTGACTCACATTTCCCAGACATTTCAAAGTAAAAACCGCCTGATGCCGTTGAGCCCTGCTGCCAGCATAGTAAGGAGGTGTGCAGGATTCCTTCTGCTCAGTTAGAAAGCGGGTGGCATTACCAGACAGGCTTTGGGTGCAGGTGGAGGACCGAGAGGAGGTTGAGGAGGCAGAAGCAGTGGAGTAACTTCGAGATAAAGAGGATTGACGCACAACTCGTGGGGACGGTAAGACTTGGACAGCAGCCCCTTGTCCTGCTGTCACCATAGTTACCCAGTGCCCAGTCAGCGACATGTAACACCCCTGTCCATGCCTACTTGTCCAAGTGTCTGTGGTGAAATGCACCCTGTCACACACAGAGTTTCTCAAAGAAGCGGTGATGTTGTGTGCGACATGCTGGTGTAGCGCAGGCACACCTGTCTTTGAGAAGTAGTGCCGATTGGGCATCTGGTACTGGGGCACTGCGACGGACATAAGGTCTTGAAAATCCTCTGTGTCCACCAGGCGGAAAGGCAGCATTTCTGTAGCCAACAGCTTGCAGATGGTGAAATTCAACCTCTTAGCTTTGTCATGGCTAGGAGGAAATGGTCTTTTACTTGTCCACAACTGAGGGACCGAGCGCTGGCTGTTGTGCTTAGACGGGGTTGAGTAGGGTGTCCCCGGCAAACTGCCGGTCTGTGAGGAAGATGCAGTCGGAAAAGTTAGGTTGCCTTGATCCAAAGGTGGTGCTCTCGATGTCGGAGAGCGCTCAACACCAGCTGGTGTTTCCACTTCCAAATGAAATGATGACCTGCCAATCACACTGGCTGTTGCCGGTAAAGAGGTGGCAGGTCTGTGTCCAAAAACATGTGTGACTGCTGTCCCCCCAGTCACAGAGGATGAAGAGGCCGTGGATGCACAAGATGGGGCAGACTGTGGCCGCATTGTAGCACAATGAGCTTCCCACTGCAACTTATGCTTCATATCCATATGACGGTTCATGCATGAAGTACTCAAACTATGGATTTTTTGGCCTCTACTTAGCTTTTGGTGACAAAATATTACAGATAACACGAGTTGGGTCATCCTTATCGATCTGAAAAAATGCCCAGGCTGTGTAAGGCTTAGAGCCCATGCGACCTGAAGAGGCCACCACGACTTGTGATCAGAGACAGAGTTGTGGTTGAGGATTCAGTTGTTGACGTGCTTCCAGTACTCCGTCTCTGTCCAGGAAGGCGCAACCTAACCTCGTCATCAATAGCATCCTCCTCCACCTCCTCTGCTGACCTCATCGACTGGCTGACTGTGGGTTGACAGTAAGTGGGATCTCCAACCTCGTCATCATCACCCTGTGTGTTCTCACACCCGTGGTCCTCAGAGCCATCTTCTTCCTGCCCTGACCGAAAAGTCAAGTTGTTGCTCCAATCAGGTATTTGAGTCTCATCATCGTCTTCATCATTGTCTCCACCAACAGGAGTTACAGTTTGGAAACAAGGGTCTACATTATGCTCAGAACCTTTTCATCTGGTCCTGGATCCGACTCATAAAGATTCTGGGCATCAGTGCAGATCATTTCCTCGTCTGGATTAACAGAAGCTCTGGAGCAGACCTCCATTTCCCAGGCTACAGTATGAGTAAACAACTCTGCAGACTCAACCATCTGTGTTACCCCATACTCAGACGGGCAGCTGGAGACTTGGTAGCTGTGAGGAAGCAAGTGCGATTGGGGTGACACCTCTGAGGACTGGAGTATTTGTGATGTTGAAGTTGAGGTGGAGGAGAGCCCACTTGAAGGAGCACTTGATATCCATTGAAGCACCTGCTGTTTTTGTGCCTCATCTGGAAATCTTAGCAATGGGCGTGTCCGTAAGAAAGGGATCGTATCACATTGTCCACGAAAAGAAGTAGACATCTTAGTTTGGCTGGAAGATGGTCTTTCTTCTGCAGATGTTACTCACCCCCCCCACCGCGGGGGGGCTCGACCCACCAGCGGACAGGCACCAGTATTGGGAGAGGGGGGCTGGCCGTCAGGGTCCACAGCGGCTCTGGCACAAACCCGGCGACATGGTGGTCGCACGGGCAGGAATGGACTGGCCGTGTCGGCTTCGCACTCCAGCGTAGTCCCTCTGCCCGCTCGCGCCCGTAACCTCGAAGGGATGCGCAAGCGGCTTTTCCTCCCAGGGCTGTTCCCCGCCCAACAGGAATGTGGGGGAGCTCAGATCGGCCTTCCACTGTACTCCCTTACCTCTCTCGCCCTCTTTCCTTCTTCCGTTCTCCATCTAACCCCTCAGCTCTGTGGTGTCCGCTCTCCCTCCAGCTCTCTCCTTCTCACAGGTGGACTACTGCGTGTATTCACACTGTGGCGAATCTTTTGGGCCCAGGCATAAGAAGTTGTCGAGGTAATGGATAATATGTGCCCCCTTAGAAAAGTCCATTACAACTTATTCGAGGAAGCAACTAAACGCCTCAAATAGTGAGCAGGATCTGGACCACCCCATGGGCAAACAGCAATCTATATAGTATGCTCCTTCCCAGAAGCAGCCCAATAGGTGGACACTATTCGGAGGCACAGGTAGTAAGTAACCGGAACGCCACATCAATGTCTGCTTTGGCCATTAGGGTGACCCTTCCAAACTTCTTGATCCGCCTGATTGCATTGTCAAAGGGTGTACAGTATATACTACAGTACTTGGTTCCACGTTGATGTTGTCGTTTACTGACCTGCCCCTTGGATATGACAAATGGTGGATTAGTCCGAATGTATTGGGTTCCATTTTTCGCACAACTCACAATGGGGATACCAATACGTCTTGTAAGGAAAGTGTTCTGAATGGAACCGCCATTCTACCTAAAAATAACTTTTTTTAGTTTTCTTGTCACGACGTCTGGGTGTTGGTAGGCTGATTTCAGATTTTTACTCCAGCCTTTCTTGATTTTAGAAGGGCATGACATGCCTATATCTGTGTCTCCCCCTCCTTTTACTCCTCCACCTCTTTTCTTTTCGCATGACTATATGTACTTGTCACTTTTCCGTGTGTTAGTTGTGTCTTCTGAGCAGTTTGTCAGCTTTTGGACACCTTTAAAGGTGTTTTCTATGTGTTTCTATTTGTTTTTGTTTGCCTGCCATTGGTTTTAATGATGTTCGACGGCTTGGGACCGTTTATGGACACCCGGCCAGCCCCAGGCGGCTGGGGACCGTGTGTGGGCACCCGGCCACGGGGCGGCTGGGGACCGAGTATGGACACCCGGCCGCCCCCTTGCAGCTGGGGACCAAGCGTGGACACCCAGCCGCCGGGAGGCTGGGGACTGAGTATGGATACCAGGCCGTCGACGCAGAAATGACGTGGTGGCCAGATTCCGCCTCCACATGCCTAAAAGGCCCAATTTCAGGTGCAAGCAAGTAGTATGGTATTGCAGCCTGGGGGTGGGTGGGAGGCAGGCTGCATACTTGCGCTTGCATTGCAAGGAATGGGGGAGGTAAAATTGAACACTGCCCTGGGAAAAGGACTTGCACGGGGAAAGTTGCAAGTCTGCATCTTCTGATGCGGCAAGGATCACTTCTGATGGGCACACTTTTAGGCAGTGACCTGGGTGTCAGAGATGCTTCCAGGGGTCTTCCCCATGCTGTACCCATGTCTTTTCACCACTGTATACATGTGTCACACAGCACATGGCCAGATAAGGTTGTAAAATGTTAAAATTACATTTCCAGGTGAATAAACCAAAAAACAGTGAGTTCCTAAATCCATATCACCACACTGGTGATCTATCGTTATTATATTCCATTAGGAACAGACAGGAATTCAAAGCAAACTGTGGGGTCAGTTTTATGAAAAAATAATACATTTTATTTAACATAGTATAAATATACAACATAGAAATAGATTATATAAAGGTTTGGGATGAAAAGAAGGAGAGGACTGAAATGACATTATATACAAAAAAAGTTTGAGATGTCCATCACAGTAAAAGTGTTACAGAGACACACTAGATCCCATGCATATAGTTGCTGGTAATTAATTAGATAAATCACCACGAAGGATTACACACAACCCAATACTATCTTTCTATGTCCCAATATAGGCTCAAGGACAATATATAATATAGGAATTACCTGATATCATTTAGAAAATGTTAGGGGTCCGTATGCTAACCTCAAATATCTGTAGCAGTAAAAAAGTTTCAGAGACATACTGAATCTCATACATATGGGTAAGGTTTTCTAATAATCATATAGAGCTATGGGGCATGCTAAAATGTCGCTGGTAGTTGATCTTATGGGTCATCACAAAAGATTATATGCAGCCTAATTCTGTCTCTCAATGTCCCAAAATGGACTCAGAGACAGTAGAGACAGTACATAGTATAACAATTACCTTGTGTCATGATGTGCGATAGATTAGGGTATGCTAGGGGTCCGTGCGCTAGCCTCCCGGTGAATGCATTTGTGGCGGTTGAAAGCAATACAAAAGTTCAAAAACGCATAACATAGTAACATAGTAACATAGTTTTAAGGTTGAAGGAAGACTAAGTCCATCTACTTCAACCCATAGCCTAACATGTTGATCCAGAGGAAGGCAAAAAAAAACATGTGGCAAACACTAAGCTCCACATTGGGGGAAAAAATTTGTTCTCGACTCCATACGACAATCAGACTAGTTCCCTGGATCAACTCCCTATCAAGGAATCTAATATACCGTATATAACCTATAATATTATACTTTTCAAGAAAGGCATCCATGCCATTCTTAAATTTTAGTAGTGAATCACTCATTACAACATCATGCGGCAGAGAGTTCCATAGTCTCACTGTTCTTACAGTAAAGAATCCGCGTCTGTGATTATGATTAAACCTTCTTTCCTCCAGACGTAGAAGATGCCCCCTTGTCCCCTTACATTTATCCCCATTAAAGCTCATTTGCCATTTATCAGCCCAAGCTTCTAGTTTACATAGATCCTCCTGTAATATAAAATTGTCCTCCTCTGTATTGATTACCCTGCAGAGTTTAGTGTCATCTGCAAATATTGAAATATTACTCTGTATGCCCCCTACAAGGTCATTAATAAATATGTTAAAAAGAAGGGGGCCCAATACTGACCCCTGTGATACCCCACTGTTAACCGAGAAGCAGTCTGAGTGTTTTCCATTAATAACCACCCTTTGTTTCCTATCACTGAGCCAATTCTTAACCCACATACATATATTTTCCCCTATCCCCATTGTTCTCATTTTATGTATCAACCTTTTGTCCTTTTGTGTGGAACCGTATTAAAAGCTTTTGAAAAGTCCATATACACAGCATCCACTGCATTTCCTTGGTCCAGTCCAGAACTTGCCTCCTCATAAAAACTGATCAGATTAGTTTGACAGTAACGGTCCCTCGTAAACCCATGTTCATATTGGGTCATGAGGTTATTCTTCTTCAGATACTCTAGTATAGCATCTCTTAGGAAACCCTCCAGGATTTTACCCACAGTAGAGGTTAAACTTACTGGCCTATAATTTCCAAGTTCAGTTTTTGTCCCCTTTTTGAACATTGGCACCACATTTGCTATATGCCAGTCGTGTGATACAGACCCTGTTATTTTGGAATCGTTAAAGATTAAAAATAATGGTCTATCTATGACGTTACTTAATTCCTGCAGTACTCGCGGGTGTATCCCATCCGGGCCCGGGGTTTGTCAACTTTAGTGATTTTTAGACGCAGCCGTACTTCCTGCTGGGTTAAGCAAGTGATATTTAATGGAGAATTTTTGTTATCACTAATCACGTTTTCTGTCATGCGATTTTCTTGTGTAAATACGGTTGAAAAAAAATCATTTAGCATATTGGCTTTTTCCTCATCCTCATCCAACATTTCACCCAGACTATTTTTAAGAGGGCCAACACTATCATTTTTAAGTTTTTTACTATTTATGTAGTTAAAGAATATTTGGGGGTTATTTTTACTTTCTCTGGCAATGATTCTCTCTGCCTCAATCTTTGCTGCCTTGATTTGTTTTTTACATAATTTATTTATTTTTCTATATTTATTTAATGCCTCATCACTACCTACTTGCTTTAGTTCTCTAAATGCTTTCTTTTTGTCACTTATTGCGCCCCTTACAGCTCTATTTAGCCATAGTCATTTCCTCCTATTTCTAGCATGTTTATTCCCAAAGGGTATATATTGTGCACAGGTCCTATTCAGGATGTTAATAAATGTCTCCCATTTGCTTTGTGTAGCTTTATGTCTCAGGATATCGTCCCAGTTTACTGCACTAAGATCATCTCTCAACCGTTGGAAAAAATGCTACTTGTGAACATAGCCCAAGGTGTGGAGGAGTATTTTTGTTTTTGGTTATTTATTTTACCTTATACAGACGTCTTTACCATGGAAAGGATGTTCCTTAACATATTTCACAGGAAATCAGTTTCAGTTTAGTTTTTGAACGTTTTATTGTGAGCCCGTAAAAGTGGCTTAATACCTCTGACCACGTTGTTGACAGCAGTGACCTGGGGGTCAGAAATGCTTCCTGGGGCGATCCCCATGCTGTCCCTATGTCATTTGAGCACTGTCACTATTGTTTTGGGCACTTTTTAGGCTTTCTACAGACTGTCGGGGGTGCCGCCGCAAAAATGCTCGGGTCTCCCATAGACTAAAATTGGGCTCGTTGCTCGGGTCGAGCACCCGAGTATCATGGCAAGCTCGGCCCGAGCTTCGAGCACCCGAGCATTTGAGTGCTCGTTCAACAAAAATCAAAAGTAAACCAAAGGGAACACGAAAAATCGGAAAATACTTGTCGTTAATAACCATCTTCTTTCATCATCAGATGTAATCCAAAGGGAAAACAAAAAAGAAGAAAATGCTCGTCGATTAAAAACCATCTTCTTTCTTCATCAGTTGTAATCCAAAGAAAACATGAAAAAGTAAAGAATATCCATAGATAAAAACCATCTTCTTTCTTCATCAGATGTAATCCAAATGCAAAACGAAAAAGCGGCAAATAGTCGTCGATAAATACCATCTTCTTTCTTCATCAGATGTAATCCAAAGGGAACATGAGAAAGCGATAAATACTCATTGATAAAAGCCATCTTCTTTCTTCATCAGAAGTAATCCAAAGGGAACATGAAATAGCGGAAAATACTCGTCGATAAAAATCATCTTCATTCTTCATCAGATGTAATCCAAAGGGAACACGAAAAAGAGGAAAATACTCGTCGATAAAAACCATCTTCTTTCATTATCAGATGTAATCCAAAGGGAAAACAAAAAAGCGGAAAATACTCATCGATTAAAAAGCATCTTCTTTCTTCATCAGTTGTAATCCAAAGAGAACATGAGAAAGCGGAAAATTCTGGTCGATAAAAACCATTTTCTTTCTTCATCAGTTGTAATCCAAAGGGAACATGAAAAAGTGATGAATATCCATCGATAAAACCCATCTTCTTTCTTCATCAGATGTAATCCAAAGGGAACAGGAAAAGCTGAAAATACTCATCGATAAACACCATCTTCTTTCTTCATCAGATGTAATCCAAAGGAAAAATGAAAAAGCGGAAAAAACACATTGATTAAAAGCCATCTTCTTTCTTTATCAGTTTTAATCCAAAGGGAACATGAAAAAGTGATGAATATCTATCGATACAACCCATCTTCTTTCTTCATCAGATGTAATCCAAAGGGAACACAAAAAAGCAGAAAACACTCGTCAATAAAAAACATCTTATTTCTTCATCAGATGTAACCCAAAGGGAAAACGAAAAAGAGGAAAATACTCGTCGATAAAAACCATCTTCTTTCTTCATCAGATGTAACCCAAAGGGAAAACGAAAGAGCGGAAAACGCTCGTCGATAAAAACCATCTTCTTTGTTCATCAGATGTAATCCAAAGGGAAAACAAAAAAGCGGAAAATACTCGTCAATAAAAATCATCTTCTTTCTTCATCAGATATAATCCAAAGGGAACACGAAAAAGCGGAAAATACTCGTCGATAAAAATCATCTTCATTCTTCATCAGATGTAATCCAAAGGGAACACGAAAAAGAGGAAAATACTCATCGATAAAAACCTTCTTCTTTCATTATCAGATGTAATCCAAAGGGAAAACAAAAAAGCTGAAAATACTCATCGATTAAAAACCATCTTCTTTCGTCATCAGCTCTAATCCAAAGGGAACATGAAAAAGTGATGAATATCCATCGAATAAACCATCTTCTTTCTTCATCAGATATAATCCAAAGGGAACACGAAAAAGCGGAAAATACTCGTCGATAAAAACCATCTTTTTTCTTCATCAGATGTAATCCAAAGGAAAACGAAAAAGCGGAAAATACTCGTTGATAAAAACCATCTTCTCTCTTCATCAGATGTAATCAAAAGGGAACACGAAAAAGCTGAAAATACTCATCGATAAAAACCATCTTCTTTCTTCATCAGATGTAATCCAAAGAGAACATGAGAAAGCGGAAAATACTGGTCGATAAAAACCATTTTCTTTCTTCATCAGTTGTAATCCAAAGGGAACATGAAAAAGTGATGAATATCCATCGATAAAACCCATCTTCTTTCTTCATCAGATGTAATCCAAAGGGAACAGGAAAAAGCTGAAAATACTCATCGATAAAAACCATCTTCTTTCTTCATCAGATGTAATCCAAAGGGAAAATGAAAAAGCGGAAAACACTCGTCGATAAAAACCATCTTCTTTCTTCATCAGATGTAATCCAAAGGGAAAACGAAAAAGCGGAAAATACTCGTAGATAAAAGCCATCTTCTTTCTTCATCAGATGTAATCTAAAGGGAAAACAAAAAAGGGGAAAAAACACATTGATTAAAAATCATCTTCTTTCTTCATCAGTTGTAATCCAAAGGGAACATGAAAAAGTGATGAATATCCATCGATACAACCCATCTTCTATCTTCATCAGATGTAATCCAAATGGAACACGAAAAAGTTGAAAATACTCATCGATAAAAGCCATCTTCTTTCTTCATCAGATGTAATCCAAAGGGAAAACGAAAAAGCGGAAAATATTAGTCTATACAAACCATCATGTTTCTTCATCAGATGTAATCCAAAGGGAAAACGAAAAAGCGGAAAATAATCGTCGATAAAAACCATCTTCTTTCTTCATCAGATGTAATCCAAAGGGAAAACGAAAAAGCGGAAAATACTAGTCGATAAAAATCATCTTCTTTCTTCATCAGATATAATCCAAAGTTAACACCAAAAAGAGGAAAATACTCGTCGGAAAAAAACATCTACTTTCATCATCAGATGTAATCCAAAAGGAAAACAAAAAAGTGGAAAATACTCATTGATTAAAACCATCTTCTTTCTTCATTAGTTGTAATCCAAAGGGAACATGAAAAAGTGATGAATATCCATCGATAAAACCCATCTTTTTTCTTCATCAGATGTACTCCAAAGGGAACATGAAAAAGCTGAAAATACTCATCGATAAAAACCATCTTCTTTCTTCATCAGATGTAATCCAAAGGGAAAACGAAAAAGCGCAAAATACTCGTCGATAAAAACTATCTTCTTTCTTCATCAGATGTAATCCAAAGGGAAAACGAAAAAGCGGAAAATGCTCGTCGATAAAAAACATCTTCTTTCTTCATCAGATGTAATCCAAAGAGAACATGAAAAAGCGGAAAATACTGGTCGATAAAAACCATTTTCTTTCTTCATCAGTTGTAATCCAAAGGGAACATGAAAAAGTGATGAATATCCATGGATAAAACCCATCTTCTTTCTTCATCAGATGTAATCCAAAGGGAACAGGAAAAAGCTGAAAATACTCATCGATAAAAACCATCTTCTTTCTTCATCAGATGTAATCCAAAGGGAAAAGGAAAAAGCGGAAAATGGTCGATGATAAAAACTATCTTCTTTCTTCATCAGATTTAATCCAAAGGGAACATGAAAAGCGATAAATATTCGTCGAAAAAAGCCATTTTCTTTCTTGATCAGATGTAATCCAAAGGGAGCATGAAAAAGCGGAAGATACTCGTCGATAAAAATCATCTTCTTTCTTCATCAGATGTAATCCAAAGGGAACACGAAAAAGAGGAAAATACTCGTCGATAAAACCCATCTTCTTTCTTCATCAGATGTAATCCAAAGGGAAAACGAAAAAGTGGAAAATACTCGTCGATAAAAACCATCTTATTTGTTCATCAGATATAATCCAAAGGGAACACGAAAATGCGGAAAATACTCGTCGATAAAAACCATCTTCTTTATACATCAGATGTAATCCAAAGGGAAAATGAAAAAGTGGAAAATTCTCGTTGAAAAAAAATATCTTTCTTCATCAGATGTAATCCAAAGGAAGACGAAAAAGCGGAAAATACTGGTCAATAAAAACCATCTTCTTTCTTCATCAGATGTAATACAAAGGGAAAACGAAAGAGCGGAAAATACTCGTCAATAAAAACCATCTTCTTTCTTCATCAGATGTAATCCAAAAGGAAAACGAAAAAGCCGAAAAAGCTCGTCGATAAAAACCATCTTCTTTCTTTATCAGATGTAATCCATAGGGAAAACAAAAAAGCGGAAAATACTCATCGATAAAAATCAGCTTCTTTCTTCATCAGATGTAATCCAAAGGGAACACGAAAAAGAGGAAAATACTCGTCGATAAAAACCATCTTCTTTCTTCATCAGTTGTAATCCAAAGGGAACATGAAAAAGTGATGAATATCCATCGATTAAACCATCTTCTTTCTTCATCAGATGTAATCCAAAGGGATCACGAAAAAGCTGAAAATACTCATCGATAAAAACCATCTTCTTTCTTCATCAGATGTAATCCAAAGGGAAAATGAAAAAGCTGAAAATACTCATCGATAAAAAACATCTTCTTTCTTCATCAGATGTAATCCAAAGGGAAAACAAAAATGCGGAAAATACTCGTCGATATAAATCATCTTCTTTCTTCATCAGATATAATCCAAAGGGAACACAAAAAAGTGGAAAATACTCATTGATTAAAACCATCTTCTTTCTTCATCAGTTTTAATCCAAAGGGAACATGAAAAAGTGATGAATATCCATCGATAAAACCCACCATTTTCTTCATCAGATGTAATCCAAAGGAAACACGAAAAAGGTGAAAATACTCATCGATAAAAACCATGTTCTTTCTTCATCAGATGTAGTCCAAAGGGAAAACGAAAAAGCGGAAAATACTTGTCGATAAAAACCATCTTCTTTCTTCATCAGATGTAATCCAAAGGGAAAACGAAAAAGCGGAAAATACTCGTCGATAAAAACCATCTTCTTTCTTCATCAGATGTAATCCAAAGGCAACACGAAAAAGCTGAAAATACTCGTCGATAAAAACCATCTTCTTTCTTCATCAGATGTAATCCAAAGGGAAAACGAAAAAGCGGAAAATACTCGTCGATAAAAACCATCTTCTTTCTTCATCAGATGTAATCCAAAGGCAACACGAAAAAGCTGAAAATACTCATCGATAAAAGCCATCTTCTTTCTTCATCAGATGTAATCCAAACGGAAAATGAAAAAGCGGAAAATACTCGGAGATAAAAACCATCTTCTTTCTTCATCAGAAGTAATCCAAAGGGAAAACGAAAAAGCGGAAAATACTCGTCGATAAAAACCATCTTCTCTCTTCATCAGATGTAATCAAAAGGGAACACGAAAAAGCTGAAAATACTCATCGATAAAAACCATCTTCTTTCTTCATCAGATGTAATCCAAAGAGAACATGAGAAAGCGGAAAATACTGGTCGATAAAAACAATTTTCTTTCTTCATCAGTTGTAATCCAAAGGGAACATGAAAAAGTGATGAATATCCATCGATAAAACCCATCTTCTTTCTTCATTAGATGTAATCCAAAGGGAACAGGAAAAAGCTGAAAATACTCATCGATAAAAACCATCTTCTTTCTTCATCAGATGTAATCCAAAGGGAAAATGAAAAAGCGGAAAACACTCGTCGATAAAAACCATCTTCTTTCTTCATCAGATGTAATCCAAAGGGAAAACGAAAAAGCGGAAAATACTCGTAGATAAAAGCCATCTTCTTTCTTCATCAGATGTAATCTAAAGGGAAAACAAAAAAGCGGAAAATACTCGTCGATATAAATCATCTTCTTTCTTCATCAGATATAATCCAAAGGGAACACAAAAAAGTGGAAAATACTCATTGATTAAAACCATCTTCTTTCTTCATCAGTTTTAATCCAAAGGGAACATGAAAAAGTGATGAATATCCATCGATAAAACCCACCATTTTCTTCATCAGATGTAATCCAAAGGAAACACGAAAAAGGTGAAAATACTCATCGATAAAAACCATGTTCTTTCTTCATCAGATGTAGTCCAAAGGGAAAACGAAAAAGCGGAAAATACTTGTCGATAAAAACCATCTTCTTTCTTCATCAGATGTAATCCAAAGGGAAAACGAAAAAGCGGAAAATACTCGTCGATAAAAACCATCTTCTTTCTTCATCAGATGTAATCCAAAGGCAACACGAAAAAGCTGAAAATACTCGTCGATAAAAACCATCTTCTTTCTTCATCAGATGTAATCCAAAGGGAAAACGAAAAAGCGGAAAATACTCGTCGATAAAAACCATCTTCTTTCTTCATCAGATGTAATCCAAAGGCAACACGAAAAAGCTGAAAATACTCATCGATAAAAGCCATCTTCTTTCTTCATCAGATGTAATCCAAACGGAAAATGAAAAAGCGGAAAATACTCGGAGATAAAAACCATCTTCTCTCTTCATCAGATGTAATCAAAAGGGAACACGAAAAAGCTGAAAATACTCATCAATAAAAACCATCTTCTTTCTTCATCAGATGTAATCCAAAGAGAACATGAGAAAGCGGAAAATACTGGTCGATAAAAACCATTTTCTTTCTTCATCAGTTGTAATCCAAAGGGAACATGAAAAAGTGATGAATATCCATCGATAAAACCCATCTTCTTTCTTCATTAGATGTAATCCAAAGGGAACAGGAAAAAGCTGAAAATACTCATCGATAAACACCATCTTCTTTCTTCATCAGATGTAATCCAAAGGGAAAATGAAAAAGCGGAAAACACTCGTCGATAAAAACCATCTTCTTTCTTCATCAGATGTAATCCAAAGGGAAAACGAAAAAGCGGAAAATACTCGTAGATAAAAGCCATCTTCTTTCTTCATCAGATGTAATCTAAAGGGAAAACAAAAAAGCGGAAAAAACACATTGATTAAAAATCATCTTCTTTCTTCATCAGTTGTAATCCAAAGGGAACATGAAAAAGTGATGAATATCCATCGATACAACCCATCTTCTATCTTCATCAGATGTAATCCAAATGGAACACGAAAAAGTTGAAAATACTCATCGATAAAAGCCATCTTCTTTCTTCATCAGATGTAATCCAAAGGGAAAACGAAAAAGCGGAAAATAATCGTCGATAAAAAACATCTTCTTTCTTCATCAGATGTAATCCAAAGGGAAAACGAAAAAGCGGAAAATACTAGTCGATAAAAATCATCTTCTTTCTTCATCAGATATAATCCAAAGTTAACACCAAAAAGAGGAAAATACTCGTCGGAAAAAAACATCTACTTTCATCATCAGATGTAATCCAAAGGGAAAACAAAAAAGTGGAAAATACTCATTGATTAAAACCATCTTCTTTCTTCATTAGTTGTAATCCAAAGGGAACATGAAAAAGTGATGAATATCCATCGATAAAACCCATCTTTTTTCTTCATCAGATGTACTCCAAAGGGAACATGAAAAAGCTGAAAATACTCATCGATAAAAACCATCTTCTTTCTTCATCAGATGTAATCCAAAGGGAAAACGAAAAAGCGCAAAATACTCGTCGATAAAAACTATCTTCTTTCTTCATCAGATGTAATCCAAAGGGAAAACGAAAAAGCGGAAAATGCTCGTCGATAAAAAACATCTTCTTCTTCATCAGATGTAATCCAAAGAGAACATGAAAAAGCGGAAAATACTGGTCGATAAAAACCATTTTCTTTCTTCATCAGTTGTAATCCAAAGGGAACATGAAAAAGTGATGAATATCCATGGATAAAACCCATCTTCTTTCTTCATCAGATGTAATCCAAAGGGAACAGGAAAAAGCTGAAAATACTCATCGATAAAAACCATCTTCTTTCTTCATCAGATGTAATCCAAAGGGAAAAGGAAAAATCGGAAAATGGTCGATGATAAAAACTATCTTCTTTCTTCATCGGATTTAATCCAAAGGGAACATGAAAAGCGATAAATATTCGTCGAAAAAAGCCATTTTCTTTCTTGATCAGATGTAATCCAAAGGGAGCATGAAAAAGCGGAAGATACTCGTCGATAAAAATCATCTTCTTTCTTCATCAGATGTAATCCAAAGGGAACACGAAAAAGAGGAAAATACTCGTCGATAAAACCCATCTTCTTTCTTCATCAGATGTAATCCAAAGGGAAAACGAAAAAGTGGAAAATACTGGTCGATAAAAACCATCTTATTTGTTCATCAGATATAATCCAAAGGGAACACGAAAATGCGGAAAATACTCGTCGATAAAAACCATCTTCTTTATTCATCAGATGTAATCCAAAGGGAAAATGAAAAAGTGGAAAATTCTCATTGAAAAAAAATATCTTTCTTCATCAGATGTAATCCAAAGGAAGACGAAAAAGCGGAAAATACTGGTCGATAAAAACCATCTTCTTTCTTCATCAGATGTAATACAAAGGGAAAACGAAAGAGCGGAAAATACTCGTCAATAAAAACCATCTTCTTTCTTCATCAGATGTAATCCAAAAGGAAAACGAAAAAGCCGAAAAAGCTCGTCAATAAAAACCATCTTCTTTCTTTATCAGATGTAATCCATAGGGAAAACAAAAAAGCGGAAAATACTCATCGATAAAAATCAGCTTCTTTCTTCATCAGATGTAATCCAAAGGGAACACGAAAAAGAGGAAAATACTCGTCGATAAAAACCATCTTCTTTCTTCATCAGTTGTAATCCAAAGGGAACATGAAAAAGTGATGAATATCCATCGATTAAACCATCTTCTTTCTTCATCAGATGTAATCCAAAGGGATCACGAAAAAGCTGAAAATACTCATCGATAAAAACCATCTTCTTTCTTCATCAGATGTAATCCAAAGGGAAAATGAAAAAGCTGAAAATACTCATCGATAAAAAACATCTTCTTTCTTCATCAGATGTAATCCAAAGGGAAAACAAAAATGCGGAAAATACTCGTCGATATAAATCATCTTCTTTCTTCATCAGATATAATCCAAAGGGAACACAAAAAAAGTGAAAAATACTCATTGATTAAAACCATCTTCTTTCTTCATCAGTTTTAATCCAAAGGGAACATGAAAAAGTGATGAATATCCATCGATAAAACCCACCATTTTCTTCATCAGATGTAATCCAAAGGAAACACGAAAAAGGTTAAAATACTCATCGATAAAAACCATGTTCTTTCTTCATCAGATGTAGTCCAAAGGGAAAACGAAAAAGCGGAAAATACTTGTCGATAAAAACCATCTTCTTTCTTCATCAGATGTAATCCAAAGGGAAAATGAAAAAGCGGAAAATACTCGTCGATAAAAACCATCTTCTTTCTTCATCAGATGTAATCCAAAGGCAACACGAAAAAGCTGAAAATACTCGTCGATAAAAACCATCTTCTTTCTTCATCAGATGTAATCCAAAGGGAAAACGAAAAAGAGGAAAATACTCGTCGATAAAAACCATCTTCTTTCTTCATCAGATGTAATCCAAAGGCAACACGAAAAAGCTGAAAATACTCATCGATAAAAGCCATCTTCTTTCTTCATCAGATGTAATCCAAACGGAAAATGAAAAAGCGGAAAATACTCGGAGATAAAAACCATCTTCTTTCTTCATCAGAAGTAATCCAAAGGGAAAACGAAAAAGCGGAAAATACTCGTCGATAAAAACCATCTTCTTTCTTCATCAGATGTAATCCAAAGGGAAAACAAAAAAGCGGAAAAAACACATCGATTAAAAACCATCTTCTTTCTTCATCAGATATAATCCAAAGGGAACACGAAAAAGCGGAAAATACTCGTCGATAAAAATCATCTTCATTCTTCATCAGATGTAATCCAAAGGGAACACGAAAAAGAGGAAAATACTCGTCGATGAAAACCTTCTTCTTACATTATCAGATGTAATCCAAAGGGAAAACAAAAAAGCTGAAAATACTCATCGATTAAAAGCCATCTTCTGTCTTCATCAGCTCTAATCCAAAGGGAACATGAAAAAGTGATGAAAATCCATCGAATAAACCATCTTCTTTCTTCATCAGATATAATCCAAAGGGAACACGAAAAAGCTGAAAATACTCATCGATAAAAACCATCTTCTTTCTTCATCAGATGTAATCCAAAGGGAAAACGAAAAAGCGGAAAATACTCGTCGATAAAAACCATCTTTTTTCTTCATCAGATGTAATCCAAAGGGAAAACGAAAAAGCGGAAAATACTCGTCGATAAAAACCATCTTCTTTCTTCATCTGTTGTAATCCAAAGGGAACATGAAAAAGTGATGAATATCCATCGATACAACCCATCTTCTATCTTCATCAGATGTAATCCAAAGGGAACAGGAAAAAGCTGAAAATACTCATCGATAAAAACCATCTTCTTTCTTCATCAGATGTAATCCAAAGGGAAAAGGAAAAAGCGGAAAATGGTCGATGATAAAAACTATCTTCTTTCTTCATCGGATTTAATCCAAAGGGAACATGAAAAGCGATAAATATTCGTCGAAAAAAGCCATTTTCTTTCTTGATCAGATGTAATCCAAAGGGAGCATGAAAAAGCGGAAGATACTCGTCGATAAAAATCATCTTCTTTCTTCATCAGATGTAATCCAAAGGGAACACGAAAAAGAGGAAAATACTCGTCGATAAAACCCATCTTCTTTCTTCATCAGATGTAATCCAAAGGGAAAACGAAAAAGTGGAAAATACTCGTCGATAAAAACCATCTTATTTGTTCATCAGATATAATCCAAAGGGAACACGAAAATGCGGAAAATACTCGTCGATAAAAACCATCTTCTTTATTCATCAGATGTAATCCAAAGGGAAAATGAAAAAGTGGAAAATTCTCATTGAAAAAAAATATCTTTCTTCATCAGATGTAATCCAAAGGAAGACGAAAAAGCGGAAAATACTGGTCGATAAAAACCATCTTCTTTCTTCATCAGATGTAATACAAAGGGAAAACGAAAGAGCGGAAAATACTCGTCAATAAAAACCATCTTCTTTCTTCATCAGATGTAATCCAAAAGGAAAACGAAAAAGCCGAAAAAGCTCGTCGATAAAAACCATCTTCTTTCTTTATCAGATGTAATCCATAGGGAAAACAAAAAAGCGGAAAATACTCATCGATAAAAATCAGCTTCTTTCTTCATCAGATGTAATCCAAAGGGAACACGAAAAAGAGGAAAATACTCGTCAATAAAAACCATCTTCTTTCTTCATCAGTTGTAATCCAAAGGGAACATGAAAAAGTGATGAATATCCATCGATTAAACCATGTTCTTTCTTCATCAGATGTAATCCAAAGGGATCACGAAAAAGCTGAAAATACTCATCGATAAAAACCATCTTCTTTCTTCATCAGATGTAATCCAAAGGGAAAATGAAAAAGCTGAAAATACTCATCGATAAAAAACATCTTCTTTCTTCATCAGATGTAATCCAAAGGGAAAACAAAAATGCGGAAAATACTCGTCGATATAAATCATCTTCTTTCTTCATCAGATATAATCCAAAGGGAACACAAAAAAAGTGAAAAATACTCATTGATTAAAACCATCTTCTTTCTTCATCAGTTTTAATCCAAAGGGAACATGAAAAAGTGATGAATATCCATCGATAAAACCCACCATTTTCTTCATCAGATGTAATCCAAAGGAAACACGAAAAAGGTTAAAATACTCATCGATAAAAACCATGTTCTTTCTTCATCAGATGTAGTCCAAAGGGAAAACGAAAAAGCGGAAAATACTTGTCGATAAAAACCATCTTCTTTCTTCATCAGATGTAATCCAAAGGGAAAATGAAAAAGCGGAAAATACTCGTCGATAAAAACCATCTTCTTTCTTCATCAGATGTAATCCAAAGGCAACACGAAAAAGCTGAAAATACTCGTCGATAAAAACCATCTTCTTTCTTCATCAGATGTAATCCAAAGGGAAAACGAAAAAGAGGAAAATACTCGTCGATAAAAACCATCTTCTTTCTTCATCAGATGTAATCCAAAGGCAACACGAAAAAGCTGAAAATACTCATCGATAAAAGCCATCTTCTTTCTTCATCAGATGTAATCCAAACGGAAAATGAAAAAGCGGAAAATACTCGGAGATAAAAACCATCTTCTTTCTTCATCAGAAGTAGTCCAAAGGGAAAACGAAAAAGCGGAAAATACTCGTCGATAAAAACCATCTTCTTTCTTCATCAGATGTAATCCAAAGGGAAAACAAAAAAGCGGAAAAAACACATCGATTAAAAACCATCTTCTTTCTTCATCAGATATAATCCAAAGGGAACACGAAAAAGCGGAAAATACTCGTCGATAAAAATCATCTTCATTCTTCATCAGATGTAATCCAAAGGGAACACGAAAAAGAGGAAAATACTCGTCGATGAAAACCTTCTTCTTACATTATCAGATGTAATCCAAAGGGAAAACAAAAAAGCTGAAAATACTCATCAATTAAAAGCCATCTTCTGTCTTCATCAGCTCTAATCCAAAGGGAACATGAAAAAGTGATGAAAATCCATCGAATAAACCATCTTCTTTCTTCATCAGATATAATCCAAAGGGAACACGAAAAAGCTGAAAATACTCATCGATAAAAACCATCTTCTTTCTTCATCAGATGTAATCCAAAGGGAAAACGAAAAAGCGGAAAATACTCGTCGATAAAAACCATCTTTTTTCTTCATCAGATGTAATCCAAAGGGAAAATGAAAAAGCGGAAAATACTCGTCGATAAAAACCATCTTCTTTCTTCATCTGTTGTAATCCAAAGGGAACATGAAAAAGTGATGAATATCCATCGATACAACCCATCTTCTATCTTCATCAGATGTAATCCAAATGGAACACGAAAAAGTTGAAAATACTCATCGATAAAAACCATCTTCTTTCTTCATCAGATGTAATCCAAAGGGAAAACAAAAATGCAGAAAATACTCGTCGATATAAATCATCTTCTTTCTTCATCAGATATAATCCAAAGGGAACACAAAAAAGTGGAAAATACTCATTGATTAAAACCATCTTCTTTCTTCATCAGTTTTAATCCAAAGGGAACATGAAAAAGTGATGAATATCCATCGATAAAACCCACCATTTTCTTCATCAGATGTAATCCAAAGGAAACACGAAAAAGGTGAAAATACTCATCGATAAAAACCATCTTCTTTCTTCATCAGATGTAGTCCAAAGGGAAAACGAAAAAGGGGAAAATACTCGTCAATAAAAACCATCTTCTTTCTTCATCAGATGTAATCCATAGGGAAAACGAAAAAGCGGAAAATAATCGTCGATAAAAACCATCTTCTTTCTTCATCAGATGTAATCCAAAGGCAACACGAAAAAGCTGAAAATACTCGTCGATAAAAACCATCTTCTTTCTTCATCAGATGTAATCCAAAGAGAACATGAAAAAGCGGAAAATACCTGTCGATAAAACCCATCTTCTTTCTTCATCAGATGTAATCCAAAGGGAACAGGAAAAGCGATAAATACTCGTTGATAAAAGCCATCTTCTTTCTTCATCAGATGGAATCCAAAGGGAACACGAAACAGCGGAAAATACTTGTCGATAAAAACCATCTACATTCATCATCAGATGTAATCCAAAGGGAAAACAAAAAAGTGGAAAATACTCCTTGATTAAAAACCATCTTCTTTCTTCATCAGTTGAAATCCAAAGGGAACATGAAAAAGTGATGAATATCCATTGATAAAACCCATCTTTTTTCTTCATCAGATGTAATCCAAAGGGAAAACGAAAAAGTGTAAAATTCTCATAGATAAAAAACATCTTCTTTATTCATCAGACGTAATCCAAAGGGAAAACGAAAAAGCGTGAAAAACTCGTCGATAAAAACCATCTTCTTTCTTCATCAGATGTAATCCAAAGGGAAAGCAAAAGAGCGGAAAATACTCATCGATTAAAAACCATATTCTTTCTTCATCAGTTGTAATCGAAAGGGAACATGAAAAAGTGATGAATATCCATCGATAAGACCCATCTTCTTTCTTCATCAGATGTAATCCAAATGGAATGCAAAAAAGCGGACAATACTCGTCGATTAAAACCATATTCTTTCTTCATCAGATGCAATCCAAAAGGAAAACGAAAAAGCGGAAAATACTCGTCGATAAAAGCCATCTTCTTTCTTCATCAGATGTAATCCAAAGGGAACACGAAAAAGATGGAAATACTCGTCGATAAAAACCATCTTCTTTCATTATCAGATGTAATCCAAAGGGAAAACAAAAAAGCTGAAAATACTCATCGATTAAAAACCATCTTCTTTCTTCATCAGTTGTAATCCAAAGGGAATATGAAAAAGCTGAAAATACTCATCGATAAAAGCCATCTTCTTTCTTCATCTGATGTAATCCAAACGGAAAATGAAAAAGCGGAAAATACTCGGAGATAAAAACCATCTTTTTTCTTCATCAGAAGTAATCCAAAGGGAAAACGAAAAAGCGGAAAATACTCGTCGATAAAAACCATCTTCTTTCTTCATCAGATGTAATCCAAAGGGAAAACAAAAAGCGGAAAAAACACATCGATTAAAAACCATCTTCTTTCTTCATCAGATATAATCCAAAGGGAACACGAAAAAGCGGAAAATACTCGTCGATAAAAATCATCTTCATTCTTCATCAGATGTAATCCAAAGGGAACACGAAAAAGAGGAAAATACTCGTCGATGAAAACCTTCTTCTTTCATTATCAGATGTAATCCAAAGGGAAAACAAAAAAGCTGAAAATACTCATCGATTAAAAACCATCTTCTTTCTTCATCAGCTCTAATCCAAAGGGAACATGAAAAAGTGATGAAAATCCATCGAATAAACCATCTTCTTTCTTCATCAGATATAATCCAAAGGGAACACGAAAAACCTGAAAATACTCATCGATAAAAAACATCTTCTTTCTTCATCAGATGTAATCCAAAGGGAAAACGAAAAAGCGGAAAATACTCGTCGATAAAAACCATCTTTTTTCTTCATCAGATGTAATCCAAAGGGAAAACGAAAAAGCGGAAAATACTCATCGATAAAAACCATCTTCTTTCTTCATCAGATGTAATCCAAAGGGAACACGAAAAAGCTGAAAATACTCATCGATAAAAACCATCTTCTTTCTTCATCAGATGTAATCCAAAGAGAATATGAGAAAGCGGAAAATACTGGTCGATAAAAACCATTTTCTTTCTTCATCAGTTGTAATCCAAAGGGAACATGAAAAAGTGATGAATATCCATCGATAAAAATCATCTTCTTTCTTCATCAGATGTAATCCAAAGGGAAAAGGAAAAAGCTGAAAATACTCATCGATAAAAACCATCTTCTTTCTTCATCAGATGTAATCCAAAGGGAACACGAAAAAGATGAAAATACTTGTCGATAAAAACCATCTTCTTTCATTATCAGATGTAATCCAAAGGGAAAACAAAAAAGCGGAAAATACTCATCGATTAAAAACCATCTTCTTTCTTCATCAGTTGTAATCCAAAGGGAATATGAAAAAGAAATGAATATCCATCGATTAAACCATCTTCTTTCTTCATCAGATGTAATCCAAAGGGAACACGAAAAAGCTGAAAATACTCATCGATAAAAGCCATCTTCTTTCTTCATCAGATGTAATCCAAACGGAAAATGAAAAAGCGGAAAATACTCGGAGATAAAAACCATCTTCTTTCTTCATCAGAAGTAATCCAAAGGGAAAACGAAAAAGCGGAAAATATTCGTTGATAAAAAACATCTTCTTTCTTCATCAGATGTAATCCAAAGGGAAAACAAAACAGCGGAAAAAACACATCGATTAAAAACCATCTTCTTTCTTCATCAGTTGTAATCAAAAGGGAACATGAAAAAGTCATGAATATCCATCGATACAACCCATCTTCTATCTTCATCAGATGTAATCCAAATGGAACACGAAAAAGTTGAAAATACTCATCGATAAAAGCCATCTTCTTTCTTCATCAGATGTAATCCAAAGGGAAAACGAAAAAGTGGAAAATACTCGTCGATACAAACCATCTTCTTTCTTCATCAGATGTAATCCAAAGGGAAAACGAAAAAGCGGAAAATACTCGTCAATAAAAACCATCTTCTTTCTTCATCAGATGTAATCCAAAGGGAAAACAAAAATGCGGAAAATACTCGTCGATATAAATCATCTTCTTTCTTCATCAGATGTAATCCAAAGGGAACACAAAAAAGCGGAAAATACTCATTGATAAAAACCATCTACTTTCATCATCAGATGTAATCCAAAGGGAAAACAAAAAAGTGGAAAATACTCATTGATTAAAACCATATTCTTTCTTCATCAGATGCAATCTAAAGGGAAAATGAAAAAGCGGAAAATACTCGTCGATAAAAACCATCTTCTTTCTTCATCAGTTGTAATCCAAAGGGAACATGAAAAAGTGATGAATATCCATCGATAAAACCCATCTTCTTTCTTCATCAGATGTAATCCAAAGGGAACAGGAAAAAGCTGAAAATACTCATCGATAAAAACCATCTTCTTTCTTCATCAGATGTAATCCAAACCGAAAACGAAAAGGCGGAAAATAATCATCGATAAAAACTATCTTATTTATTCATCAGATCTAATCCAAAGGGAACACGAAAGTGCGGAAAATACTCGGCGATAAAAACCATCTTCATTTTTCATCAGATGTAATCCAAAGTGAACATGAAAAAGCAGAAAATACTCGTCGATAAAAACCATCTTCTTTATTCATCAGATGTAATCCAAAGGGGAAACGAAAAAGTGAAAAATGCGCGTCGAAAAAAAACATCTTTATTCATCAGATGTAATCCAAAGGAAGACGAAAATGCGGAAAATACTGGTCTATAAAAACCATCTTCTTTCTTCATCAGATGTAATCCAAAGGGAAAACGAAAAAACGGAAAATGCTCGTCGATAAAAAACATCTTCTTTATTCATCAGATGTAATCCAAAGGGAAAACGAAAACGCGAAAAATACTTGCCGATAAAAAACAACTTCTTTCTTCATCAGATGTAATCCACAGGATCATGAAAAAGTGGAAAATACCTGTCGATGAAAACCATTTTCCTTCTTCATCAGATGTAATCCAAAGAGAACATGTAAAAGCGGAAATTACGCATCGATAAAAACGATCTTCTTTCTTCATCAGATGTAATCCAAGGGGAACACAAAAAAGCGGAAAAAAATCATCGATATACAATATGTGATGGTATAATATCTTATGTTATTTACTTATAGTATAATATTGGCTGTCTATTGTCATAGTTTATCATATGCCAGTCATATATTATTATGTACACTGGAGGTAGTATATTGTGTGCACAGATGTCTGATATATACAAGATAATATGCAGCTGCTATAATATCTGATGTCTGTAGTTATAGTATAATATATACAATGACATATTTCCTGTATATGACATTTCATGTCTGTAGTAACTGTATATCATATATTAATCCATATACTATATGTGGTATACCGTATACACAGACATCAGACATCATATACAGGATAATATGTGACATTATATATTATACTATGACTATAGATATCAGATTTTATACCAGTCATATATTATCTTGTATATAACATGAGATGTCTGTGTATATATTATAATATATACAGTATACAGGATAATATGTGACTGGTATATGATAAAGCGTGACTACAGACACTAGATATTATATAGAGGATAATATATGAAGGTATAATAAATGATGTAGTATAGTATAAATAATATACCTGTATATGACATCTGATGACTGTGCACAATATACCACATCCAGTATACAGGATAATATATGACTGGTGTATGATATACTGTGGCTACAGACATCAGATGACATACATCGGTCATATATTATCCTGTATACTGAATGTGATATAATGTGTGTACAGACATCAGATGTTACATAGATGAAAATATGTGGCTGGTGTAATATCTGCTGTGTCTGTACTCATAGTATAATATATACCAGACACATATTCTTCTGTATATAACACATCTGATGTCTGTAGTTACAGAATATCATATACAAATCTGTACACTGGATATAGCATAATATGTACATAGACATCCAATGTTACATACAGGATAATATGCAGCTGATACTATCAGTATAGACATAAGATATTGTATAATACATACCATCACATATTATCTGACTATGACATCTGATGTCTGAATCACAGTATATGACATATAGTCACATATTCTCCTGTATACTTGATGTAATATACTGTACTATGTTGTGCACAGACATACACTGTTATATACAGGATAATACGCGACTGGTATAATATCTGATGTCTGTAGTCACAGTGTATCATATACCAGGCACATGTTCTCCTGTATAGTTGTAATGTGGCGCAGGGAGATAGCCGTGGGCAAGCTACTTGTGTTTCACACCCCGGCAAGCTACATGAAAATGGAGGTCCTGGCTGGGTGTGTGGACTTTACCTACGGGGACGCTTTGTCTTTGCAGGCAGCATGGTGCCGGGGACTTAGGCTGGCCACAACTGGATGTTATAGTCTTCAATGAGGGAGACCACCACCTCAAAATAAACTGTGTTTTACTGAACCGTAACGTGAGGTGGAGTATGTACAGTGGATAGCGGGTGCAAATCTTCAAGGACGTTTCTGTTCACATAAGGAACATCTTTATACACATTCTCTCTTTACTTCCTAAACTCACACGGTTCTGCCTCAGTTAGTTCCTCTGCCTTCACTACAACTCAGAACAGTGTTTCGGGAGCTTCCCTTGTCCCCAATAATGGCACTACAGTTCAGAAAGCAAGAGTCTGCATCCCTTTCCCTTTAAAGGAGCTACTTCTGCCACTATGGCCTTTATTTAGCTTCTCTGCTTGCCGATGCCTCGGAACTACCACTCGGGGCATTCTCTTCATCTCGCATTCCCTGCTCTGATTCGTCCCGTTTCCTCTTTGGCTTAAGAAATAGGAACAGTCCCGCTAGGCTTCCTGCCCCAGATCCCGCCTTCGGAGAATCACTCACTCCTTCTATCTCTTTTCCTTGTCTCTACCCTGGATCACGATTCATTGCCTCGGTCTTCACTCACTTCAGGGACACCCGCTTCATGTGGTTCTGCTCGCTAGTCAAACAATAGGTCTGTTTCTACTGCATTCTGGGTTCTATCTGACTTCCTAACAGGAAACCCACTCTGTCCCTTCACTTTTATCCCCTCACACTCTGGGCTAGTCCCGACTATTAACCCTGACTTCCCGTGTTAATGCCCTGCTTCTGGGCAGAACACAATCAATCACTAATAACGTAGATTACTAAACACATTACGCATCAAAATACACTGCAATAATACACGTCCTCAAGGGGAAACTTCCATACTGTATGTGCTATAATATGTGCACAGACTTTTGATGGTATATGTGGTACAGCATAATACAATAATAATAATCTTTATTTTTATATAGCGCAAACATATTCCGCAGCGCTTTGCATACATAATATGTCACTGATATATAATTTACCACTCACATATTCTCCTGTATTCATATTCCTAAATATAACCAGGTTCACTACAAAAAAAGGATATAACTGTATGTCACTGATATTTTGTTTTAAAAAAGCACTTTAATCAACCTTTTTCCCCTAACACCTAATCCTGTGTAACTGTTAGCGTAGTGTCAGTGTGTTAATATACTCACTGATCACCGTATTCTCCAGTATCCACCACCCTTCTTCTTCTCTTCTGAGTGACGTCACCGCTCTGCAGACTGGGGTCACACTGCTCTGTATGTGACCTGGAAGTCTATATTACAATGTAAGCCTATGGAGCCTCGCTCTGAGCCTCGTTCTGATGCTCCATAGACTTACATTGTAAGGCCACGGCCCCAATATCAGTATTTGGCCAGTATTTGGTCAGTATTTTTTCGCAGTAGTGGGAGCCAAAACCAGGAGTGGGTGATAAATGCAGAATTGGTGACTTGTTTCTATTACACCTTTTCTCTGATTGTTCCGCACCTGGTTTTGGCTCCCACTTCTGAGAAAAAATACTAACCGAATACTGACCAAATACTGATAGTGGGGCTATGGCCATAAAGTCACTTCTGGATCACACAGAGCACAGTGTGACCCAGATAGTCTGAATAGCCATCAGGTGACTCGGAAGAGGAGCACATCGGCACTGGATGCCTGGGAAGACGGCGATCGGTGAGTATATTAACACACTGACACTACAGTACACTAATATTTACACAGGTTTGGAGAAAATCGTTAATGTCAGCACTTCTTTAGGAGGACTGTTTTGTCTATTTTACAAATGGAGGCAAGTATATGTGAATCAATTCTATGAGGACAACATGCAATTTCCAAGCCACACACTTTTATTTGCAACACTGAGTTCTAGACAAATTTCTTTAGTCACTCTTTGTGATTGCAGACTGCTGAATCGTGACAGAGTGCTATGCACAAATGGTCACAATGACCAAAAGAAAAAATACTGGCGCTATTGTTGGGGTCGTAGCGACATTCCACTCGTCCTCCAGTCACTCCAAATTAAGGCTATGAGCATGGGTCAACCATTCAAAGAATGAGTCAGACAACAAGCTGGTTCAAACTCAGAGCATGCTCAGAAGGCTACTGGCAAGCCACGATCTCAGCAATGTTCCGTCTTTATTTCCGCATGCACAAACTTAAATACACTACATAATGGGGAGGGGAAAGGGAGTGTTCGGGGCGGGGTAAGCCATAAATGTCTAGTATCCGGCCACTCCTGATTGGTCCACGTCTCCTTAACTCAGTCTCTGGGCAGACAACCGTCAGTTGATGATTCGGTTTCATTTCTCTGAAACAGGTGCTGGCTGATACCGGCGCCATCTTAGCATAAGTTTCGATCTAAGTAACACGTAGCAAGGAAAGCTTATTGTTATAAGACACAAAATGGTGGTTAGTACATAAGCAAAGCGTATAAAAGTATAAAAGTAGAGAAAATATATATTCTTTTTTACCCTGACATTCCCCCCTAAACACTAAGCTTTCCCTTGCTTTGGGGCCTTTGAGACTGTCCATGTGTGGGGAGAGGGGAGGTGGATTTCTTCACCCAATTTTCTTAGAAGCTGCCCCCTTATGGGACGCCCCCAAACAATTGAGCCCTACCCTAAATGACACATGGAGTTCTCCCAACTGACCCTAAACTAGGTCTCTCAATTGGACTCTGTCATGGGGGGTTGGAACAGCATTGTTTATAGCTTTCCTATATAAGGGGACTATGCAGCATACCATGTCATTCCTGCGCAATCCACTATGTCACAGTAATCAAATCGATACGTCTGGATTTTTGAGTGAGTATCTACCCAAAATGTTGTAGCTGTCCACCCTGGGACAGACAGTAAGCATATGGAAAGAATATAGAAGAAGGTAGTCATCTTTTATAGGCTCGCTTTGTCTCTCTTGCAGTGGGAGGCGTGAATCCAGGTGCTCTTGCCCTCAAGCTTCAGAGCTGTAGGAGTAGTCAGGATCACAGTGTAGGGGCCCTCAAATCTGGGTTGGGGACAGTCTTTCCGGACAAACTTCTTTACGTACACCAGGTCGCCTGGGGTGAAATCATGTACCGCATCACCTGTGGATTCTGGGAGAGAAGCAGATACTGTAGAGCGGGTGTTAGTCAATTCTTTAGACAGAGCAATCACAAATTTTACTACTCTATCATGTATTTCAGACAACTCTTGGGGCCTAATTTCTCCTATTTTAGGTGGGGTCCTGAACAAAATTTCATAGGGAGTTAGCCCATGTTTAGCTTGTGGGGTGTGTCTGATATGATACAATACTATAGGGAGTAGGTCGGGCCAGGGGAGGGGATGATCTTGGGTCATTTTCAAGAGCTGGGTCTTGAGTGTGGAATTCATCCTTTCCACTTTGCCTGAACTGGCAGGATGGTATGGAGTGTGGAGGCCCAAATCTGTTCCCAACATGTTCCAAAGTTCTTTGTAGATATTTGCTGTGAAAGCTGGTCCTTGATCCGATTCTATGACTTGGGGAACTCCAAATCTGCAGGCAACTTCAGTGATCAGTTTCTTGGCTGTGACTTTAGCAGTCATGTTGACAACCGGGTAGGCCTCGGGCCAGGCTGAGAACATATCCACGGCTACCAAAACGTACTCATATTTTCCTGCTTTAGGCATTTGGATATGGTCGACTTGTATTCTCTGCCAAGGGTAGTCTGGTTTAGCCAGGTGTTGGAGAGGGACCCGTGCCGTACACGTTGGGTTGCAGGTAGCGCAGACAGAGCAGGATTTTGAGTATGCAGTCACAGTGGAAGAGATTCCGGGTGCAAAGTACAGTTTTCTTGATACATGCCAAGGCTTGATTCTTTCCTCTGTGTGTAGGCCCGTGAGCCCATGCTGCCACGGCTGAGTACATGCGCCTGGGCAAGCAAGGTTTTCCGTCCACTTGATAAAGAGTTGAGTCGACCTTTAAATCTTTACGACCTGCCAGCACGGCTCCCGCCGCTTTCCATTGCTTGACTTCTTCAATGGGGGTCTTCCTTTGCTCTTCACACAATTTTTCTTCAGGCATCCTGACCCCCCTGGATTCCACTCGTGTCTCCGCTGGACTTGTATGGTCTTCCGCCGGCTGTTCTTTGGCTCTTGCTCTAGTGAGCGCCACAGCTACGGTTTGCAGGGTCTCCCCCATCTCTTCTTCCTTTTCCTGCCACTTTGATGACACATTCTCCACTGCTGCAGTCTTGGCTGCTTGGTCAGCTAGGTGGTTGCCCCTGGCTTCCCTGGAATCTAGTCTTCCATGAGCCTTGACCTTGATAACAGCAACCTGAATGGGTAGTTCCAGGGCCTTCATTAGGGCCTTAATCCATGAGGCATGTTTCACTGGTGTACCTGCAGCTGTGATGAATCCTCTAGACTTCCACAAGAGTCCAAAATCATTGCAAATTCCATGTCCATACCTAGAATCGGTATATATGTTCGCCGTTGTTCCAGCTGCCAGGTGGCAGGCTTCTGTGAGAGCTACAAGTTCAGCTTCTTGTGCAGACATGTATGGTGGTAGAGCTTCAGCCTTGAGGACTGTTAGGTCTGTTGTGACAGCATATCCCGTGTGGAACTTCCCTTGAGGGTCTGCGAAACGGGATCCATCAGTCCATAGGTGCAAGGCAGGGTGTGCGAGCGGATGTGCCACCATATTCTCTGGAGCAGAAGTCTCTTCCTGCAAAATTTTTATACAATCATGAGGTTCCACCAATGGACCTTCACCCTGTTCGTCTTCCCCCCTAGAAGGTGGAAGCAAAGTGGCAGGGTTGGACAGTCTCTGAGAAGGTGATTAGGGCTACCACATTCCCAACACAGTATGCGTCCTTCAGAATCACGAGATTGTCTCTTGTCTCTAGGTGGCCCCTTGTCATTTCTTCTGTCTTGTTTTCTATATGTGGGAGGAGTATCATCACCTGTGCCTTTAACCATTACCCACTTGATTCCATGTTGGTTGCCGGGGGGTGGGTAGCTTTCTTGAGCTTGATATACCATGGCAGGAGCGGCTTTCTTCTTTGGCTTAGTATCCTTTTCCATTTTTAGCATGGCTTTTTGGAAAGCTTTGACAATGTCCACCGCGTCGTTAAAAGAAGAAGAACGGATCTCGGGGCGTACCCTCAGAACCTCATCTCTGAGAGCGTCTTGTAGGCCATCTACTAGGGCCTGAACCAACAGGGCGGCCTGCGTCTTGACGTGAGGACTGTATCCAAGATCCTCAAAATGCATGCTGAGTCTTGCAGCATATCTTTCCACAGATTCATCAGGGTCTTGTTGAACATCTTGTACAGACCCAGCTTGATCTGACAAGCGATTCTGAGCCCAGGCTTTTAACTGTTTCATGTATTCTAGGCCGGATTCATACGTACTAAGGGATCCTGCTTTTGTGGAATCCATGGCCTTTTGAAAGCTCTCCGTTTTCGGCTAAGTGAGCCTGGCATTCTGCAGCCAGAGTAGAACCAGCAGCAAGGACAATTTTACGAGCCAATCCTCCAGCATGGCTCATACGGGTGTTTGCAGGGTTGACTATGGCCCCCACCCGATGTGTAAGGATGTCACCATAGCCTATTGACAGAGTGACGGGGCGTCCTGATGGGTCTACTAGGTTCCGGGAGCGGCAGGGGTCCCAGACTTCTGAGGGGCTGGGGGGTGGTGCTCTTTCAGCAGTTGCTTGGAGCAAGGGCCGGAGTATGGGTCATGAATGTGGGGTGGAGGATGCCATAGGAGACGTATGGGGTAAAGGGGGGGGGCGCTGGAGTATCTTGAGCCCATCCCTCATCTGGCTCCGTATCGTCTTGAGTAACAGTATGTTGGCGGAGGGAGAGCAGTCTGGCCTGAAATTCTGGGGAGTTGAGGAGGATATCCCCAGGGTTATGGGTGACCCCCATGGGGAACAGAGGGAGCGCCTCAGCATCGTGGACTGGAGCAGAGGGTATCGCATTAGTTTCAGATGGGTGCTCTGGGACTGCGGGCTTTTCCACCCGTGCTGGCGGCTGGTAATAAGCACCGGACGGATCTAGTAGTGGATATAGGCCGGATTGGGGCTTTCCGGGCCTCCCACAACAAGTACAAGGTGTAGTAAGATGGCCGTTGGAGGGAGGAGTTGGAGTGGGAGTGGGATTGTTCTTGGAGGCAGGAAAAGGTGTAGTAAGATGGCCGTTGGAGTGGGAGTGGGATTGTTCTTGGAGGCAGGAAAAGGTGTAGTAAGATGGCCGTTGGAGGGAGGAGTTGGAGTGGGGGTGGGATTGTTCTTGGGGGCAGGCTGGGCATCGTGCCATGGGCGCCCCCCCCCACAGACACAGCAGAACTTCGTCCAGGGCGGGTTCTGCTGTCAGCACATACGACACGTCCATCCTTCCGATGATTTAGCGTCGGCGCCATTATAGGGTGGTGGCTGAGGGCTCGGTGTAGTGACAGGCATCAACGGGGTTACGGCCAATTTAGGGTCACATAACAAATCACATTCTGCAGCTTTCATGTATCCGAACAAAGGCTCGGCATTCTCTGTTCCCCCCTGCACCATCTACTCTAAGATGTGTCTGAGCCTGGTGCAGGTGTCCTTCATCACTCAACTTCCCTTATTTTGTATAACGCATTCTTTCCACACTGAAGGCTGGAGTCTGCCCGTACTGGGTAGTCTTATCATTATATACAAATTCCTAACATTCTTAACAGCCTCCTTGCTTTCCCGTGACTCTACTAATTGGATGACTCCCACTGCACCATCCGGCATCTTGCCAGGTCTTTCAGATTTGAACATACGCAACATTTTCTTATAGAATGCAATGATCTGTCGCGACTCAGATCACTGATGCAGTCCACAGGTCGCCACCGGGCAGTGTAGAGCACACCTCAATACACTGGTGAGATAGAGAGACACCTCAATCTATCCCCTTCCCTAACCTTGAATGGCGACTTTACAGTGCGACTCACCACGGCACCCTGATTACAGGTCACCACCCGTCAGTGTAGAGCACACCTCAATACACTGATGAGATAGAGAGACGCCTCAATCTATCTCCTTTCCTAACCTTGACTTTACAGCAGTCTCTGTGGTAGACAAAGAGCACTCCTCAATTCGTCACAGATTCTTTCTCCCTTACACTTCAATTCAAGGATGGCTTGGAATCGTCTATCAGTCACGGGAGGCAACTATCTAAGAAAAGTACAGTGACCGGGGGAGGAGGAGGTGGTGTGCACACGAGAACGCGCAGGCATGCGACGTCACTCGGTCTCACAGTTGCTGGTACGGGACGTGGCGCGGGACGCCCAAGGTCTCACCACTCGACCGGTCACCCACCCAGATCCAACCTGACAATCCCACAGGAACCGCTGCGGCTGACACACAGGCAAGTGAAACATATAAAATATATCTCAACTTACCGTGTTCAATGGAGGTTGATCAGGCCTCAAATTCAGCCGCCGCGGTCACCACCAGGGAAGTCAGCAATATGGGTCCGGGAGGGCGGCGTACCGCTAGCCACGCCCCACGTTGGGCGCCATTTGTCGGGGTCGTAGCAACATTCCACTCGTCCTCCAGTCACTCCAAATTAAGGCTATGAGCATGGGTCAACCATTCAAAGAATGAGTCAGACAACAAGCTGGTTCAAACTCAGAGCATGCTCAGAAGGCTACTGGCAAGCCACGATCTCAGCAATGTTCCGTCTTTATTTCCGCATGCACAAACTTAAATACACTACATAATGGGGAGGGGAAAGGGAGTGTTCGGGGCGGGGTAAGCCATAAATGTCTAGTATCCGGCCACTCCTGATTGGTCCACGTCTCCTTAACTCAGTCTCTGGGCAGACAACCGTCAGTTGATGATTCGGTTTCATTTCTCTGAAACAGGTGCTGGCTGATACCGGCGCCATCTTAGCATAAGTTTCGATCTAAGTAACATGTAGCAAGGAAAGCTTATTGTTATAAGACACAAAATGGTGGTTAGTACATAAGCAAAGCGTATAAAAGTATAAAAGTAGAGAAAATATATATTCTTTTTTACCCTGACACTATCACCACACCCAGTTACAAGGAAAAATAGGATTAACCAAAATAGGAGGAGCAGCACTCACCACTGGCAATTTCAGTAAAATGCACTTTATTTCAGTCACAGGGTTAGCTGTTTCGCATGAGTACACGCTTCTTCTCTTCTCACACCTGTGACAGTTCCAAGACTCAGATGGCTACAATCATAATGTGATGGAATATCATTGCAATATAAGGTGGGAATTATCCTTTAATGCCAAAAAATATATCTATAGGTGTTCAGATAGAAATCATAGTGCCCCATAGCAAACTTTAGTATGGACCCATATGGTGGCATAATATGGGTTGCCAGTGTCTGGAAAACTATTTTGAGCACCCTAACCCGTGGACTATTAGCATTCCTTAAGTCCTTTCCACCAGTCCATTATTGAACCACTTATCCCCAAAGCACATGTATTGTATTTAAAAAAAATATGTTATTATAGTCTGCCTAATGGCCCTCTATTTTTTTCTGCTTTGTGATGAAATTTGACATAAAATAAAAAGTTATACATATTATTTTTTTTTACCTTTTATTACATTTTTGGTGTTTTTATGTGTATATATTATTTCCTTAATTCTAACCCTAACTTTAATTAGGGATAGAAAAAGCAGGCACCTTTAGCACAAGCTGCTCTAGTGGTCTCTGTCAGGACAAAGTAGTCTTCAGTGTGCGCTAAGATTGGCTGCAGATATCAGGTGATAGGAACAGTAAATCATACCTTCCTGTCCCGCCAGAGACCACTATAGCACCTTGCACTGAAGCCATGGGTGTTGGAGAGGGTAAGTATACAATGTTTTATTTTGTTTTTATCCCTTCCTTTTGTATATTTTTCATAAGGTCAAGAAAACCTTGAAGGGTATGTGCACACAGCGTTTTTAGACACTGGTGTACCAGCATCATTTTTGAAGCTGGAGATTCTTCAGGAAAAAAACAGCCTTATTTTTTCTGTGTGTATATATATTTTGTCAATATGCCTGTTACATGCTAATGTGTTAAATGCAAGATGTCTGTGAGTTATGTGTGCATATGTATACTGTGTGTATATATAATAAATGTCTGGATGTATATATATATATATATATATATATATATATATATATATATGGCTATAGTGCGGGTGGTAGGCCATTCACCATATCTCCACTCCAGCGTGTGGTCTGGGCTGTAAATAGACAGCCTTGTGATTCAGGTGTGGTTCAGTGTCTGGAAAGGCTTGCTCCAGAGAGGAGCTTGCATGTGTTGTGCTAAAACTAAACTGTGTGTGGTTAACCATGAGTGGCCGGACCACGGCCGATATACGGACTGTGCTGTATCTTTTTATTTTGCTTTGCCGTTATGCCGAATGGGCTGTGTTTACTTTATGAACTCTAGGTTGGTTTATGATGTTTTTAATAAACCAACCCGAAACTTAAAGAGACAGTGTTCCGTGTCTACCTCCGTGTACAGCCGAGCAACCCGCTTTACTACAGTAGGTATATAATATATGTAAAAATTTGGGGTGTTAGTATATTGGAGTCTTAAAGGGTTATATGAAATCAGGTACAGTTCAGTTAAATGGTGCTGTACATCATCCATCAGGTATTGTATAAATGACTTATTATATTAGGATACACAACGATACCTGCTGTACCTTGCATCAGGCAGTCGCCTCTGCCAATATCCAAGCCCATGTGCAGCAATATTTCTCTGTGCTTGTTGTCATATTGTGGAATGAGAGAGGTGCTAATTAAACCATCTTAAGGCCTATTTACAGCCTTTTATGCCTACCAATACTGTGCATATAGCCTTCAATTTTTATATATGGACTTTGCTTGTTAATTTTGTCACTTCAAGTTCAGTGTATAGATTTTCTATTGTAGACGGGGGATCACATTACTTATATATTTATTACCCTATCCATGTTTTTTGCATACCTTCTATACCTTTTGGATGCATATATCATTATTGTATTGGCCACAGTAGTTTCTCTGTAGGACATTCTGCTTTGTATTATTGTTGTTTTTACAGTGTCTCAGTAAAAATGTATTTTTAACCTAAGGATCTCTTCAGTACTCTGGCTTTAGCACTTTAAGTCTGAGTTGATGTTTTGAATTCTATTATTAGGAAGTGCCATATATGTATCCATGTGGATATTTGTGAAAAATTTTCCCTGATATTTGTAACAATTTTAACAACCATCAGTGGTTTTGCGAACTCGCAATACTAGCACCTAAAAATGATAGCGTCAGCTCCATAAATCTACAAATACAGGGGAGAGTGCCGGGTCCAGCAACCACTTACATGTCCATTGATTCAGTCATGGATAGTGAACAAGCCGTAATGTACCCATTGGAGTTCCTGAATTCTTTGGAGCCTCCTGAAATGCCACTGCATAGGCTCACTTTAAAAATACAAGCTCAGATAATGTTGCTCAGAAACTTTGACCCACCAAAATTGTGTAACGGCACAAGGATGTGAGTTAAGAGTCTCATGCCCAATGTTATTGAAGCCACTATTCCTATGGAAAACCTTAAGGGAGAAAATGTTTACATTCCGCGTATCTCCTTTCTAGCAAGCGACATGCCTTTCCATTTTAAGCATGTGCAGTTCCCAATCCAATGTGCATTTGCTATGATTATAAATAAAACACAAGGTCAATCACTTAAAGTAGTTGGCATTAATTTGGAGAGCCCTTGTTTTCACATGGTCAACTCTACATTGCTTGCTCTAGGGTGGGTAACCCCAAAAATCTTTTCATATATGCACCTGAAGGTAAAATGAAAAATGTTGTTTGCCCAAAAGCACTACAATAGAGAGCTATGTATCTGTAAATCAATCTTACTCCTTTGCCCGTTAACCATTGATAGGTTAATGGACAAAGAGAGGGGTGAAGGGTTGCACTATGCTGTCCCCCTCTTATGGATGGCATGTGGCACTAACTGCATGCCCTTCCCCCCTTTTGGGATGCTTTATGATTTCTCCCTCCCCACCCCTCTATTATCTGGATGAGTGGTATGTTCCCTCTAATGTGGACAATGAGAACAGGAATGGCTAGTAAACCCCCTTCCTCTAACTTAAATGTTCCCTCAGAGCCAGTCTCCTCCTCTTCTCAATTTGGAACCCGGAGTTGCTCGTTCTGTAGTGCTGTCTGGCAAGAGAGAAGTCTCACTCCCTCATCCAAGCAGTATGTGCCCGGACAGCACAGTAAGGTGAGCACTGGCTACAAGCCCTTATTTCTGGGCTCAACAGTCTTCTTCCTGCTCCTGCTGCAGCAATGTCCGGAGGCCAGTGGTCCACAAGGTGTTCCTGCCCTCCAGCATGGCTAAGCCCCTGCTCTCCTGCTCCAGTAACTGCCTGCCCCTTAGATGCATGTGTAGCGCCCCGAGGGTTCGGTCGCTACAGAGGTATTGCACCTCAAGCAGAGGTGTGATATCCCACTCCCGGGTAAGGATGGTGTGTGGACCGGGACTCAGTTAGCTGCATGCATCACACACACCCCATTTCCGGGGGACAGCTCAACGGTGCTCCCATTAGTACAGTAATGCAGGCACGACAGAACATGTCCCTGGCTAGAGTGGTGAGGGGGAGGAAAACCCAGTGATGTAGGAGCAGGAGGGGACGCTTTCTGGGCATAGGTAGGAGCCCATTGGTTGCAAGTCACCTGGGCTCATACATAGAGAGGGAGGTATAAAAGGTGGGCACCATCTTAGTTCAGAGAGAGAGTGCAGAGAGTTGGAGAAGAGAAGGAGTTCAGCCAGAGAGGGCTGACAGGGAGCTGTGGCTCAGTCTGGGCCCAGCTCCTCGAGGCAGGCCTGGAGTGGAGGCCAGAGCCAGAGGAGAGGAACGGAAACAGAATGGAACAGAAAGGAAAGTAAGAAGGAGCAGAACATCAAGAGAGGCCCAGAGACACGGAAGCAGAAGGAACCCTAAGGACCCAGGAGATTGCGGGTGACGGGTTGGCAGAACAGGGTACCGGATCCCAAGTTGGTGGAGGCGACTAATACTCAGCCAAGGACGAAAGGATAGAAGGGAGTCCTGTGCCACACTCTGGAATTACCTGGGGGTTGTTCGAGCCCCCTACCTGGTGGACGCAGCACGGTTCAGGCGGTCCTACCTGCGCATAAGTGACCTGGATGAGAACTGTGAGTAAAGAACTTGAACTGCAATACCTTGTCTCTGTGCTTTCTCACCGCATACAGCACTACTAGTGCTGGGACGCCCGCACCATCACCCCCACCATCTACTACACTGCCCTGGGGCTGCACTCCTCCCGTGGGGACTTACACGACCGCAGCTGCATACACCATCAGCCCCAGCGGTCTGCCTTGCAGCGGCGGTTCGCACTGACCGCAATCCACGGGTGGCGTAGTCGGACATTAAACCACAAAAAAACTATAAACACTGCCACTGGTTTGACCACCCTGAGCCACGGGACCGGGTCGCCGCCACGGTGACTACAACCCCCAGCATCCACAAAAAGGGCGCCGGTTCCGGGTTCCTCACACGGCCCAGGGGGCGCGTCACATGCTGGGCAGACAGTTTAGCCCCACCCACTCTTTCCCCACATCCTTCTCATAGCATGGCACCATCAGCTAACCGCCATTGTTACCACCCTGCCCCTCAACTGTCAATTCCTCCATCAGTCTCTGCACCAATCGCCCACACACATGCATACAGCCACCTTGCACCAGCCTGTGTCTCTGCACCCGACAAATTTTCCCAGGGGTGCCAGAAGTAGTAGTTCTGCATCTGCAGAAGAAACTCCCCCCCAAATGAAATTAACCCCGAGCAGCCCATCAGCACATTGGTTACTCCAACAGCTGCTGAGCACAGCTTTGTGAGGTGAACAGAGATTCTTTAACCCCTGTACTTCCATGCATTGGTGCCCACTGGTTAACGCTCTAGTGGCAGTTTCCCTATGGCCCCTTCCCACAGAGTCAGACGTGGCAGGTGTAAACGCTATGGGTCCAGCTCCTCATCTTCTGGTTCATCATATCACCACCATGGGCAACATTGTTCAGGTCAGCGCACCAAGCGCTTCACGCATTTGCGTCCGAAGTGCAAATCCTACAGGAGGTGTATGTAACTTATTGAGAAAGGGGCAAAGTGATTATTCCAGTTCTTTATCTCCCCTGAAGGCTTTGTGGGAACAGTTTTCTCAGCCGACTAGTACTGTAATCCCTGAAGGTAAAGTTGTATGTCCCTTAGCAAGCGTAAAGATTCCTTTTCTGTGGGATTAGTCCCCTAGGGTCTCATCTAGATGACAAGATTAGGAAAAAAAATTGGAAAAATAGCTATAGTGACATCTGGTCATTAGTATTGGTGGATCAACACACAGTTGATAAGGATAGGAGACCAGTTGATAGACCTTTTGATAGAAGCAAGTAAAAGTCTTCAAAAGTCATGATTAATTGGTTACAGGCTTTCACTGTTTTATGTGCATTATAGGACAGAAGCACTTGGAACGAAGTTCTGAGTTATTTATATATCAAGATATGATATATAATTCTTATAAAGCACATGGCAGTACCGCTTGGTGGCGCTATGATGATGAGTTCCGGACGTGGCAGGCCTTGCAGCCTAAAATGGGTAGGGGGGTCAAAGCAACTGATGTTTGGCTCAGGTTCATGTTTTCTTAAAAAAAGCCCTCCTTTTCAGCAGCGGCCACTGGTCATTTCTCAGGAGCAGGACCCCGCACAGTGGTTGTCTATAGACATGGAGCATTCTGGTTATTTTATGAGGTACACAGACATTTTTCGAGCTATGTAAATAAAAACTTGAGTAGTTCTGTTCCTAAGGGGGAGCTCATTCAGCACCGCATTGTCCCCGCCCGTCAAGTAAATTACCAGCTAAATCCTCACTCGATGGCCACTAAGAACAAATCCGCAATGGGCCCTTGGTTAGACCAATATACTAACAAAGATCCTGTGTAAATTTAGCAGGACCCCATATTTCACTCGTAATTTAAAATCAACCAGAGAACACCCCTAGATATCAGCCCGAAAACAAAACGAGATCCTCCTTAATAAAATCAATAAAGAGGTTGCATTAGGAAGGATTGTTGGACCTCTAAAAGAAAGTTTAGAGTTTCGTCATTGGGAATAGTTAAAAAAAAAATGGGCACATTCCGAATTATACACCATCAGTGATTCTGTTGATGATGGGGTCTTGTTGGAAGATGCGTTGGGCTCCTTTGTCTACTTGGCTGGAGCCTGGGCTCTTTCAGCAAAATCCAATATCAAATCTGTCCCAAGGGGTTGTTCCATTTCATGTCATTATTTTGAACTTTTTAGTTGCTTCCTGGATTGGGTTGTTGGATTTCAGGCTGATAACAGGCCCATTATTTGGATAATTTCTATTCATGGGTTTAAAAGATTCAGAATCATGTCAACGGTTATTAGAGCATTTTAAAATTATCACTCATTGTTTCAGTGTCCCTTAATCAGCAAGAAAATAAAAATACACTCCAACAAATGCAATCATTACTGAGACTGCTGATCTTAGGGTTTTGGTACAATCTTTGGTGTTCAGTGGAGTGCAGATGTGTGGCACAATTCACGGATGGACCAAGGATTTTCAAAAACCTTATTTTGCTTGAACTTTTTCCTATTGTTGTAGCGGTTGAAATATGGGGTGACCATTTTGCCAATAAAAAGTTTGTTTTTGCAGTGACAACCTTAGTGTGGTTCAATGCATAAATTGTTCATCTACATCCTCTCTCCTGGTACATAGCTTTCTTCACCACCAAAATATCTAGTTTAATGCCCTCCAAATCCCAGGAATCGCTAATAGTATTGCTGATGCATTATCGCGTTTTAATTGAAAGGTTGTCAGAGAGTGGCAAACAGCTGATGCCTTTAGTTTTATCTCCCATTACACCTACAACATGGCAATCTTATGGTAAGGCTTGGGAAGGGTGGTGCCTCTTGATTAAGGGAAGACCATTGCTGCCAGTCCTTGCTGAAGTAAAAATCGAGTTTTATTTGCAGCTTCATAAGACGGGGGATTTTGGGTTGGTTTGGATTTTTATTTTCAATTAATAGGATGGCATTATTAAGGCCTTTTTTTGTTAGACAGGTTGTTTAAGGGTGGAAGAGGTCTCAATCCAGTACAGAATGTACACGCCCGATTTCTCCCTCTTGCTGGGTCATGTGATTTCTCTTACGCCTTTGGTTTGTTGTTGTTTCCATATTGAGTCATCTCTTTTTTGTCAGCTGCATTTGCGATTCCAATTTTGGTGCCTTGCGCATTAGTGAATTGATTCTAACTTCAAAAACAGATCCATGGGTGTCATACTATTTGACGCCGTTGCTGTTGGGGATAATACCCAGTGGTAGGGGCATTTGAGTTCCCTTACACTCGGTTTTGGGTTTGGTTTGCCCAGTTAAATTAGTTTACAATTATTTCGGTAAAGGGGGTAAATTTTACTTGTGATATATGGATGGATCTCCCTAAACAAATTTCAAATGCAGGCAATTTTTTGTAGGTGTTTAGAGGCTGCGGGAGTTCAGCCTGGGGATTACGGGACACATTCTTGTCAAATTGGGGTTGCTACTGAGGCCGCCAGTGTGGATTTATCCGAAGCAGAGGTTCAAAGGATTTGGAGGTGGCGTTTGGCTTGTTTGGTATATATATATCAGACTTGATTGATCAATTACATTTTTCTTCATTTTGGATTTTTAGGTTCTGTCAGGCCATTTGTGTGGTTGTTAGTTTATCATTGCATATTCTGGGCAGCACAGTGGGGTGAATGGCATTGAAGTAAAACAGTGAATCATCAGAGGTTTGGAATGATCTTAAGTCTAGCCTGAAGTCGTCGATATTGGGAGAGATGTTACTTGTCCAGTGATATTGATTTTACATGTGGGTGGTAACGACCTTTGTTCCAGCAAAGTGACCGAATTGATAACGATGATGAGATCGGACCTGGATCTTTTCCTCAGTTTCTTCTCTGAACTTCTTCTGGTTTGGTCCGAGATAGTTCTCTGAGCTGTATGGCAGGAGGCTCAGGATGGTATGGTGGTGGAGTGAATCCAGTGTACTATATAAGCTCGTATGTCCAAGTTGGTTTGTGATAAATTTGGTGTCGTAGTAAGACATCTGCAGCTTGAAAGAGACAATTCATCCCTCCTAAGGTCAGACGGCTTGCATCTTAAAGACATTGACCTTGATATTTTCTTATCTGGCATTCAAGACGGTGTTGAGAAAGCATTGTTTCTGATGGGGGAGGGTCGGCGTCCTGTTTAGGATTACACAGGATCCTCCTTGGCTGTTTAATTAAAGAAAGGAAGCACCTGAATGTTTTGATTATGCAGGCTGACTTGCCTGTTAAAGTGCTGCAGGGCATTTGGCTACTAGTCCAGTTCTTCAAAAGTTTTAAGTGCCTTCCTTGTTATTATTATACCATAAAAAATATTTATTAATAAGTATAGCTGTGACCGACCTTCACCACCAATTCATCTGAGGGCCTTTATTTGTTCCACGGGGTATTGGTGGGGAGGGAAGTACCTGGTGTTTTGCTTTGGGGTCTCTGCAGTCATTTTTTTACATGTTTATGAAAGGAGAAAAGATTTTAATATTTAATAAAAATTTGTTCAAAAAGTAGCTGCTGTTCGCTTCAGTGTTACAAGAAATTAGTAAAAATAAACAACTGTTAATACCAAACTAACAAAAAAAGAGTTGAAAAAACAAATTTTAAACTATGAACATGTCAAATTCAGGGTGAAAGTGAAAATTTAACCTTAGTAACAACAATTTAACATCAATTTCTGTGAGCAAAGCTGCAGGTATTTTGTTAGTCATAAATACAAAGAATATATTATTCTTGGCTCTGAAGGCATCCGATTGGCACAGAAGGGAGAGGGGCAAAAACACTTTCTGCACATCAGAGGCAATCCTTGTCCCATACTCCTAACAGTTAACAAAAATAGCTTCTTGCCATCAGAGTGAGAATTATGTGGGGCAGCTGGGATGGAAGAGTTCTGCCACTATTTCTGACTACTGAAGGGGTGGAGTAGGTTTCAGTTGATTGATCTGACTGGTGGGGATGCAGGGGAGAGTGCGATGTGAAAACTTTTACTGGTGGGGCACGCGGGTAATTGCAGTCAAAATATAAATGTATGCAGTGCTCTGTCCTTAGGGGAGCAGTAAAATGAACCCCCATTAAGAATAATCATAAAATATTGCCCCCACAGAGTATAATCATAAATTAGCGTCCATTGGCTTATAATTATAAAATAACGCCCCCCCCCCATAGAGTATAATCATAAAATAATGCTCCCGTAGAGTATAATCATAAAATAATGCTCCCATAAAGTATAATCATAACATTCCCATAGGGTATAATCATAAAATAGAGCCCCCATAGAGTACAATCATAAAATAATCGCCCCCCTGGATTGTAAATATAAAATAACACCACAATATGGGATAATCATAAAATAACAACCGCATAGTGTATAATCATAAAATAGAGCCCCCATAGAGTACGATCATAAAATAATCACCCCCCTGGATTGTAAATATAAAATAACACCACAATATGGGATAATCATAAAATAACAACCCCATAGTGTATAATCATAAAATAACACCCCCATAGAGTATAATCATGAAATGATGCCAACTGGAGTATATTCATATAACTTCAGCAAGGCATAATTCTACAGCAAGGGGTGTATAAGATTATACTCCAGGTGTGCTTTATTTTATGACATGGGGTGTAAGTAATTCATAAATACCTTTTGCAATAAAATGACACTTCCCTAGAATATATGAGTACATTCACATGTTGCATTTTTGCCATGAAAAGTGCAGCCTTTTACTGTCTCAGCAAAGTGAGAGTTCTGAGATTTCATGCACATATCTCTGCTTATTTTTTCCTTGCAAATTCGTAGAAGTATAAAATCTGCAGCATTTCAATTCTTTCAGAGTTTTTGCAGCCCTTTTCACCCATTGAAATGAATGGGGGCGGGAAATGAATAAAAAATGTGTGGTTTTCATGCCTTTTTTCCTGCCAAAAAACACGTTTTTGATGCAGAAATGTCTGCAGCAAATACTTAATATGTGCACATACCCTAAAGATAAAATCACACATCTTGGGAGTATAATTATGTACACATTTTGCAATAAAAATTACACTTACTAGTGTATTATAATATACTAGCTATTTAACCCATTCTACGCCCGGGTGGCGAGCATTTTTATTGGTATATGGTCTCCTATGCTGGTATGTGATGCCCCCCTCCTGGTATTTGTGCTGCCCCCATCCCGTCCCCACCATCCTATCCTGGTATGCATGGCACCCATCATCCCTATCCTGGTATGCATGGCACCCCTTATTCCCATCCTGGTATGCATGGCACCCCTCATCCCCATCCTAGTATGCATGGCACCCCTCATCCCCATCCTGCTATGCATGGCACCCCTCATCCCCAATCCTGGTATGCATGGCACCCTTCACCCCCAATCCTGGTATGCATGGCACCCCTCACCACCAATCCTGGTATGCATGGCACCCCTCACCCACAATCCTGGTATGCATGGCACCCCTCACCCCCAATCCTGGTATGCATGGTACCCCATCCCTTATCCCTATCGTAATATGTATGGTACCCCTCATCCTGGTATGGATGGTACCCCTCATCCTGGTATGGTTGGTACCCATCATCCTGGTATGAATGGTACCCTTCAGCCGTATCCTGGCATACATGGCACCCCATCCCTCATCCTGGTATGCATGATCCCCCTCATCCCTATCCTGGTATACATGGTACCCCTCATCCCTATCCTGGTATGCATGGCCCCTCATCCGAACCCTGGTATGCATGGCCCCCCCCACATCCCTATCCTGGTATGCATGGTAACCCTCATCCCTATCCTGGTATGCATGGCCCTCTCATCCCCAATCTTGGTATGTAAGGCACCCCTCATCCCCAATCCTGGTATGTATGGCACCCCTCATCCTCAATTCTGGTATGCATGGCACCCCTCATCCCCAATACTGGTATGCATGGCACCTCTCATCCCCAATCCTGGTATGCATGGCACCCCTCATCCCCAATCCTGGTATGCATGGCACCCCTCATCCCCAATCCTGGTATGCATGCCACCCTTCATCCCAAATCCTGGTATGCATGGCACACCTCATCCCCAATCCTAGTATGCATGCCACCCCTCATCCCCAATCCTGGTATGCATGGCAAACCTCATCCCCAATCCTGGTATGAATGACACACCTCATCCCCAATCCTGGTATGCATGGCACCCCTCATCCCTTTAACGCTGGACACATACAAAAAAATAAACACTTATACTCACCTTCCCTGTGCTCCAGTGCTGCTGTGTCCTGTCCTGCTGGAGGCCAGGGGAGGAGTGCGATGCCGGAGTACGCGCGTGCCCATACCGTGCTGTCCGGCGCCATTTTGCTGAAGACACACTGCAAATGGCACCGGATAGCGCTATGCGCATGCGCGGATTCCGACACCTCACTCCTGCCCCGGTATCCGGCGAAGAGAGGCGCCGCGGCAACGCTCCTACCAGTCAGGTAAGTATGTTAAGCATGGCGCCGGAGATCGCGGCATGCGTTCAGTGTCTACGCATACCGTGATCTCCAGCGCCATACACTCCTCTTACCTGTAACGGCTCCATGCGTGCTTCTGTCTGGAGCCAGGCGTGTCATGCTTGCGCAGTCTATAAAGGCTTCAGACAGAGACACGCATCCCCGGTTATATTATAGATTATGTTTATACTCGAGTGGGAAATCATCACTTAACTGCAAGGGGTCAGCATAAAAGTGCACCTGCATGTGTTAATGTATGTGTGTGTCATTATGTATCCTTGTTTCGCTGCGTGTGTTAAGTAAAAGGGTACGTGTTTATATGTGTTTTAATACATAAAACAGTATCCTCTTCCCACTGTACCAGTCTATCATTGTTTATTTGTTACTGTAAGTGATATCTGTATTTTGTATGTAACCTCTTCACATGTACAGCACCATGGAATCAATGGTGCTATATAAATAAATAATAATAAATAATAATAATACATATTCAGATATTTAGGACATATTTTATAAATCTGTAAGGCTCTGTTCATACTGCATTTCTGCAGTGTCCATCTGTTGAGTCAGAAACAGAGGCTTTGCAGACCACATTTCTATGCCCATGTGAACAAACGGACACATTCAGGAAAAAAAAACACATTGCCACAAATGTCACACAGTGTGGACACAGGTGCAGCAGTTCTGCTTTCCAGGTAGCCGGAGATTTCATCCTCATAGAATCACTACAGCTCTCATTGTCCATGGAACTGCTTAGGCGCCTGATAAATGGTCGGCTGATGCAGAGGGGTGTTCACAGATCACGTGCTCTGTAACGTATAGTGACGGGCAGGATGGGGTGCGCAGTCACTCTCTGGGGACCGAGCTTCGCTCTTCTGGTGAACATGTTACCGGCTGCTCCATTCCTGGCGCTGAGGAAGATGATGGGCAGACAAGCGAAATATGCAAATTCATAACATGTCAGTGTGGCGCCCCTGAGGGTTCAGTCGCCACAGGGGAACTGCAGGGGAACTGCAGTAGAGGTGTGGTATCTCCTCTTCCAGGTAAGGATGGAGCACTTCTCAGGACCCTACTTCACCATTCAACACTACACCACTCCTGTCCTGAAGGGGGCCTAAATGCACCAGGGTGCTGCCCCAGCCCGGGATATAGGAGATGGGGGGAACCAAAGTTAAGGGGAACCATGTAGTGGGTGAGGGTGGAGAACACACTTTTAGGTTACACTTATTCATTCATATTTAATCTTCACCCATCTTAGGTTCAAGGTCTTTGATTGTGATCTTCACCGCTGATTGTGGCCTTCTGTTAGAACCTGCCGCCTATTGAAGATACACGGTCCTCGTTCTCTGGCCTTGAGACGAGGAGCGGGTCAGAGTTAACCACTGCCTCTACCCGGTCAAGGTCCCTACCTAATAAGGCCTGGAGGGGAGCAGAGGAGACAAGCTGCACAGGCAAAAGGATCCCAGGGGGATGCAGACGGAGCGGCACACGCCACCTGTATTTCTTACTCTAGCCTAGTCAGAGGGACTCCTGCTGCAAGAGGGGTGACCGGCCCCCGATATCTAACTCTGTTACTTCACGTCTCAGTCAGAAAAGCCCGGAGGCTTAGTGGATCCCAGGAGGGATATGGACGGAGCGGCATACGCCACGTGTACCTCCCTACCTGCGTTTATCCAGTGGGACCCGGCCTTACACCTAGTTCTAACCACACATACAGTCAAGTGAAGACTTAGTGGGATAACTCACCAAGGAGAGGAACACACACACCAGAGGGATCTCGACAGGTGTTTCTGATCTATCTGGAAAGTGCCAGACCCCCTTCCTGGTGGCCGCAGCACGCCGTGAGGAGCAGAGGGAAGCTTTGCGGCTGAAACTTCATCAAATGAGTAAAATACCCTGGATGACTTCACACCCCGCTTCCGCCTGTCATTTCCTGTGCGGCACTGCACCCACCATCGTTTCTCACACTGCCCTGAGGTCCGCTCCGCCTGCGGGGAGCCGTCCCATCTTCGCTGCCTGTAACACCGGGCTCAGTGGACTGAAGCAGCGCTGGTGTCCATCACCGGGAACCGTAGGTGGCGTAGTCGGAAAATTACCACTCAACCCTGAAAGCCCATTAAATCTTTTATGTGACCGCCCTGGGCACGGACCGGGTCCGGGCCACGACTTCAACCCCCGAGACACCTACACTGACCCGGCTCCGAGTAACCCCATTTCCCAGGGAGGGCTGAGAGCGTCACATCAGCACCAACTTGGAGAAGTGACATTGAAGACCCCCTACTGACTAATCACCCGCACTACAACCTCCATCATGCTATATTACTAAAACTGCTACTATGACATAGTAATGGGGCAGATGATGTCACAATGTTGACTCGGTGCCGCTTATTTCCAGTGTCCTCCTGCAGCCAGGAAGAAATGATGTGTAGCTGGTGCTACAAAGAACAGTGTATCTGTTATTTATGGTGGCCCGGTGGCTGCACCATTATATTGGCCTTGCACATGGCATCTCTGCTAGCCCAGGTATTGTGGCCTTGTGGTTGGCCATGTTTTGGGGGCTCTGTGACTGGCACTGAAGGCCCACAAGTTCATATTATGGTAACACTGTACCAGGCACTATTGTGGCGATGCTGCAACTGGAGCATTTAATCAGTTTCCATAAAAGTATTCATTGTAATGTGGCGGTTTGCAGTCTGTTGCCATGGAGACAGTGAGAAGCCACTGACCACACTGCCACATACGTCAGACAGACTGTACACAGGAGCAGCACTTCTGCTTTCCAGGTAGCCGGAGATTATATCCTGTATAATATAACCCAGGGTGTATCATACATGTCAGCCACACCACAAGGAACACCAGGCACTGCTGCTTATCATGCTGTGGCTTCTCCCCCATGACAGGTTACAGTATGGCCACATATTACTATTATTATAACTACTACCACTATCATTACTATATACTATTACTATCAGTACTACCTCAAATCTGTATGCATTGTACACACCGGCGGCTCCTCCTCACAGAATCACGACAGCTCTCTTCGTCCATGGAACCTCTTAGGCGCCCGATAAATGGTCAGGTGGAGCAGAGGGCATATCTTACAGATCACGAGCGCTGTAATGTCCAGTGATGAGCAGGATAGAGATCTTCAAATCCATGACAAGTCAGCACCGACCTGGAGAAGTGACATCGATGACCTCCTACTGACTAATGACCCACACTACAACCTCCATCATGCTATATTAAAACAACTGCTACTGTGACATAGGTGATGGAGCAGATGATGTCACAATGATGACACAGTTCCGCTAATCTCCGGTGTCCTCCTGCAGCCAGGAAAAAGGACGTGTAGCCAGTACTACAGACACTATGTCCATGTGTCAGTTTGATCTCCACTCTCAGATTGCATTTTTCAGCAGAACATTGGTAAAAAAGAAGTTTATACAGTGTATAATCTGACTTTCAAGACCAAAACTATATTCTTTGGATTGCACTACAAATAAAGAGTTATATTGGTGGGTTATGTTATATCTTCGGACTGTGGATTCTTTTTCAATTCCTTGGATTTAAGAAGTGGTATCCTATCCGGAAAACCAAAGACAAGGAGTGACTTATGTCTTGTTCCAACACCCTATAAGTAGTGGCAATTATATTCCCAAAATTTTGAACTAAGACCATTATATCCACATCCACCTGGCAGAGGTGCACATAGAAATCATGGGGCTCCATAACAGAAGTTTAAAAAAAGCCCTCCATGCAGTATAATGGACTTACACAGTATAATGGCCCCTCACCTCTCCACACTGTATAATTGCCCGTATTAGCCCTCTAAACAGTATAATGGCCCCATCACAGCCCTTCACACAGTATGATGGACCCCACACAAACCTTCACACTTTATAATTGCTGACATACAGTATAATGGCTCTCACATAGCCCTTCAAATATTATAATGGCCCCATATTGCCTTCCATATAGTATAATGGGCCCCATATAGTCCTCCATATAGTATAATGCGCCCCTCATAATCCTCCATATAGGATAATGCACTCCCATGATGCTCCACAGAATAAAATGCACCCCCATGTTCCTTGACACAATATAATGCACCCCCATTGTCCTCCACACAATATAATGCACCCCCATGGTCCTCCACACAATATAATGTACACCCCATGGTCCTCCATACAAAATAATGATTTACATTTTTATTACATTTTTTATGGATTTAATAGAGAAAAAATATCAATCACATCAATATTTACGCCATTTACTGATTCCCGCAAATAATCTGATCATTGTGCTATGTGGATCGTTACAATTACAGAGACACCAAATATGTCCATGTTATTTCCAGATTTGTGATGTTTATTATTTTTTAAAAAAGGGCAGTAAAATTTACATTTATGTAATTGTTTGTCATTATTTTTTAGTAGTTTTATAGGAAGAAAAAAATCTTTCTTTTATTCTCCCTCTTGAATACAGAGACATAAAAATACACTTCTATATATACAGTGGGTACGGAAAGTATTCAGACCCCTTTCAATTTTTCGCTCTTTGTTTCATTGCAGTCATTTGGTAAATTCTAAAAAGTTCTTTTTTTTCTCATTAAAGTACACCCTGCACCTCATCTTGACTGAAAAAAACAGAAATGTAGAAATTTTTGCTAATTTATTAAAAAAGAATAAATAAAATATTATTATTATTATTATTTTATATAGCGCCATTGATTCCATGGCTATGTACATAAGGGGTTACATACCAAATACAGATATCACTTACAGTAAACAAACTAACAATGATAGAACGTTACAGAGGGAAGAGGGCCCTGTCCTTGTGGGCTTACATTCTACAGAAATGGGGAGGAGACAGTAGGTTGAGGGGTTGCAGTAGCTCCGGTGTTGGGGGTGGCAGAAAGCAAGGTCATGGCAGGCTGTAAGCTTGTTTGAAGAGATGGATTTTCAGGTTCCGTCTGAAGGATCCAGGTGTGGTGGATAATCGGACGTGTTGAGGCACAGAATTCCATAGGACGGGGGATATTAGGGAGAAATCTTGGAGGCGATTGCATGAGGAACAATAAGTGTGGAGGAGAGAAGGAGGTCTTGGGAGGACCGGAGGTTACGTGAGGGAATATATATCGGGAGATTAGTTCAGAGATGTAAGGGGGAGAGTGGTTATGGATGGCTTTGTAGGTCAGTGTTAGTAGTTTGAACTGGATATGCTGGGGAAATGGTAGCCAGTGAAGGGATTTGCAAAGGGGGGTAGCAGAGGAGTAGCGAGGCGAGAGATGAACAAGTCGTGCAGCAGCGCTGAGGATGGACTGGAGGGGTGCGAGAGTGTTAACAGGTAGGCCACAGAGGAGGTTGTTGCAGTAGTCGAGGCGGGAGATGATGAGGGCATGCACAAGCAGTTTAGTAGATTGAGGGTTGAGGAAAGGACGGATTCTGGAAATATTTTTGAGCTGGAGGCGACAAGAGGTGGCGAGAGCTTGGATGTGGGGTTTGAAGGACAGGGCAGAGTCAAGGGTTACTCCGAGGCAGCGGATTGTCGGTACAGTGGAAAGAGTGATGTCATTTATTGTGATAGAAAGATCAGGTGGGAAAGATATACGAGTTGGGGGAAAGATAATGAGCTCAGTTTTGTCCACATTGAGCTTCAGGTAGCGGGAGGAGAAGAAAGTGGATATGGCTGCAAGACATGCTGGGATTCTGGACAGCAGAGAGGTGACATCTGGGCCAGAGAGGTAGATCTGGGTGTCATCAGCGTACAGATGGTACTGGAAGCCATGGGATTTTATGAGGTGTCCCACGCCAAGGTATAGATTGAGAAGAGTAGGGTTCCTAAGACAGAGCCTTAAAGGACTCCAACAGAGAGGGGGTGGGGTGAGGAGGTAGTGTGGGAGTGAGAGACGCTAAATGTGCGGTTAGAAAGGTTTGAGGAGATCCAAGATAGGGCAGGGTCTTTGATGCCAAATGAAGAGAGGATCTGTAGTAGGAGGCAATGGTCAACTGTATCGAAAGCAGAGGACAGGTCAAGAAGAAGGAGTACAGAGAATTGTCTGTTAGCTTAGGCTGTAAGTAAGTCATTGGTGATTATGGTAAGGGCAATTTCGGTGGAATGGTGGGGGCGGAAGCCGGATTGTCGGTTGTCGAAGAGAGAGTTAGATGAAAAGTGGGAGGAAAGTTCAGCGTGAACGTGTTGCTCAAGGAGTTTGGAGGCAAATGGGAGCAGCGATATGGGGCGATAGCTGGTCAAGACGGTTGAGTCGAGGGATGGCTTTTTGAGGATGGGCATGATTGTGGCATGTTTGAAGGCAGCAGGGAAAGTACCAGAAGATAGTGATAGGTTGAAGAGATGGGTTAGGGATGGGATGAGTGTGGGGGTGAGGTTGGGGAGGAGGATGGGATCGAGTGCACATGTGGTGAGGTGTGATTTGAAGAGGCGACAAGTAAGGTCTCTTTCCATGATGTTGGGAAGAGAGGTTATGGGGGTAGGGAAATGGTGTGGAAAACAAAGGGGTTGTGGTGGTCGGACAGTAAAGACTTGCCGTGTTTGGTCAATCTTGTTTTTGAAGTGTGTGGCAAACTCCTCAGCAGAGATGATGGAGATCGGAGGGGGCAGCGGAGGGCGGAGGAGAGAGCTAAAAGTGTTGAATAGTTGTTTGGGGTTGTAGGATAGGGAGGATATGAGGGTTGTGAAGTAGACCTGTTTAGCAGAGGTGAGTGCTGATTAGAATGTGAGTGTTGCTTGTTTGAACAGTGAAGTCATCTTGAGTATGTGTTTTGTTCCAACGCCGCTCCGCAACCCTGGATGCTTGTCGAAGCTGTTTAGTGAGGTTGTTGTGCCAGGGTTGCCTGTTGACTTGTCACGCTCTGCCATGCACAAGAGGGCCAACCGAATCAATGGCTGATGCGAGAGTGGCCTTGTAGAAAGCGGTGGCGCTGTCTGTGTCATGGAGTGAGGATATGGATGTCAGTGGTAGAACAGAGTCAGAGAGTGTGTGAGTGTCTAGATGTGCAAGGTTTCTGCGGGGGTGTGCTAGTTGCCGGATATGAGTGACAGGTGAAGAGGACAGGGATGAGAATGTGAGTAGATGGTGGTCAGATAGGGGTAGGGGGGAGGTTGTGAGGTTAAATAGGGAGCAGAGTCGGGTGAAGATAAGGTCTAGTATGTGTCCATCTGTGTGGGTGGCTGAGGAGGACCACTGAGTAAGTCCAAAGGATGAAGTAAGCGACAAGAGTTTGGATGCTGCTGACTGGTGAGTGTCAGTGGGGATGTTGAAATCGCCCATGATGATTGTGGGAATGTCAGCAGAGAGAAAGTAAAGAAGCCAGGAGGATAATTGGTCAATAAAGGCAGTGATCGGGCCCAGAGGTCAGTATATGATAGCCATTTGGAGGTTGGAGGGAGAGTAAATGCGGACAGAGTGGACTTCAAAAGAAGGGAGAATAATGAAGGGAAGAGGAGGAGTAGGGCTAAAGTTGCAGTTGTTAGCGAGGAGAAGACCCACTCCTCCACCATGTCTGTTACCAGGACGAGGAGTGTGGGTGAAGTGGAGGCCGCCGTAACACAGCGCAGCAGGGGAGGCAGTGTCAGAGGGTGTCAGCCATGTCTCCGTGATGCCCAGGAAGGAGAGAAGATGAGAGGTAAAGAGGTCGTGGACAAAATGGAGCTTGTTGCAGACAGCGTGCATTCCAGAGTGCTCCAGAGAGAGGGAGCAGCGGGGTGGGCATCAGGTTTTGCGTAAGAGAGGTTACTGTAGTTTGCAGTTGTTTTGATGGAATAGGTGGGGGAATTGGTGGAAAGTGCAAGCTGTGGGGGTCCAGGATTGGGAAATATGTCGTCAGCAGTGAAGAGAAGCAGAGAGAGGGACTGCAGGTGGGAGAAGGAGAGTGTCCGGCTTGTTTTATGTTTTGGTATCATCGATCTGAGGTTGAGGAGCAGGTCTGTAGATGAGGTTAGGTGGGGAGGTAGGAGGGAAGGCGAGATGATGATTTGGTTAGAGGGTGCTGGGGTTTGGGGATAGCAAAGGAGAGTGAGGATTAGTGGGGCAAAGATAGTAAGGGCATATGTAAGCATAGTGAATGTTAGGTGTGAATCAGAAAGAGAATCTAATTAATAATGGTAGATAGTTATTAGTGATGAGCGAGCACTAAAATGCTCGGGTATTCGTTGCTCGGGTCGAGAAAATTGGAATAATCGGGTGCTCAACCCGAGCAACGAGCCCCATGTAAGTCTATGGGAAACTCGAGCATTTTTCAAGCGGCTCCCCCCGGCGGTCTGCAGAGGGCCTAAAAATTGCCCAAATCGATGGGAACAGTGCTCAAATGACATGGGAGCAGCATGGAGAAGACTCCTGGAAGCATTTCTGACTCCCTGGTCATTGCTGTCAACAACGTTGTCAGAATATTACGCCACTTTTACGGACTCACAATAAAACATACAAAAACAAAACCAAAATGGATTTTCCTGGGAAATATATTAAGGAACATCCTTTCCAGGGTAATGACTTTTATATAAGGCAAAATAAATAACCAAAACCAAAAATGCTCCTCCATACCTTGGGCTATGTTCACGCATAGCGTTTTTGATGCATTTTTGCACTTTTGCATTGCTTTCAACAAAGACAAATGCATTCACTGGGAAATGTCATTTTAACATTTTACAATCTTATCTGGCCATGTGGTGTGTGACACATCATCAGACACATGCAAACAGTGCTGAAAAGACATGGGAACAGCATGGGGAAGACATCTGGAAGCATTTCTGACTCACAGGTCATTGCCTAAAAGTGTGCCCACCATAAGTGATCCTTGGGAAGATGACTCCCGCCATGCACCTGTCGTTGCAGACTTGTAACAATCACCATCCACGTCCTTGTCCCAGTGCAGCGTTCAGTTGTCCCTACCCCATTCCTTGGAATGCAAGATCAAGTATGCAGCCAGCCACCCACCCACAGGTTGCAATACTATACTGCCAAATTTTTGACAGCTGCTTGCACTTGAAATGTGGCATTTTAGGCTCGTGGAGACGGAAGCTTTTCATAACCTTATGCCAGCGGTGGCCGGGTGTCCATACTCGGTCCCCAGCAACCACTGTTTCTCCCGGTGTCGTCTCCGCCTTCCACAAGCACGGGTCCCACAACATTACCCCTGCCCTCCCCAGTGCACTTACCGAGAAGGACCGCCTAACCACAAACACGTGGACAGGTGAATGTGGCCAGGGATGGTACGAAGCCAGTCCACAACTTTTTTTGCTGAGAGTTGTATTTAGCTCGGTGAAAGGACTGGCATAGAGGGAAACCGTATCTACTCCAGCTGTCATTTCTCCGTCACCAGGTTCCGCCCATTGTCACACACGACCATGCCTGACTGTATGTCCAGCGGTGAGAGCCACAGATCAGGCTGCTGTATTACAGCTATTAACATCTCTGCAGCGTTGGGCGGTTTGTCAATTAAGCATTAAGCATGTTATCTTCAGCACAGCCTGTTGCCGCTTGGCCAAGGCAGTGCTGCAGTGCTGTCAGCTTGTGACTGATGTGGTCATTTCGGAGATGGAGGAGGAGGTTCAGAAGCTGAACAATGTGATTACATTGAGGTTAAATTGGTGACGCTGTTTTTTATACTAAATAGAGATCCTATTGTTTTGGTTTTTTTACGTTATTTTTTAAGACAAATGCATTCACCGAGAAATGTCATTTTAACATTTTACAACCTTATCTGGCAATGTGTGTGACACATCATCAGACACATCCTTTTTCATTTATGATGGAGGGACTCTGAAAGTCAAAAAGCCTATTTTTATAGGGACATCAGACAGCCCTTACTATTCATAAAAGGCCAGCAGTCGGCCCTCGCTATTGTTAGAGAGCCATCAGCCGGCTATGCTTTGCTGTTCCCATTATTAACAAGTGGGTCTCCTATACTGTTATTGCATATCCAGTGACTGCAAGGGCTGCCAAAAATTTGGACGCAACCCAATACCCCTTTGAAGAGACATAGAGGAGGGTCTCAGTAAAAAAAATGTTCCCATTATAAAGGAGCGGGTCTCCTGTAGTAGTAATTCCCATGCTGTGACTTCAAGGGCTGCCAAAATGTGGGAAAAACCCCACTAAGAATTTAAAGACACATAGAGCAGGGCCACAGAAACAAGGTATGACATGTTCCCATTAGAAAGGAGAGGGTCTGCTATACAGTTATAGGGTATGCAGTGAGTGCAACGGCTGACCAATTTTAGGAAAAACCCCACTAAGAATTTAAAGACACATAGAGCAGGGCCACAGTAACAAGGTGCGACATGTTACCATTAGAAAGGAGAGGGTCTGCTATACAGTTATAGGGTATGCAGTGAGTCCAACGGCTGAACAATTTTTGGAAAAACCCCACTAAGAATTTAAAGACACACAGAGCAGGGCCACAGTAACAAGTACGACATGTTCCCATTAGAAAGGAGAGAGTCTGCTATACAATTATAGGGTATGCAGTGAGTCCACCGGCTGACCAATTTTAGGAAAAACCCCACTAAGAATGTAAAGACACATAGAGCAGGGCCACAGTAACAAGGTACAACATGTTCCCATTAGAAAGGAAAGGGTCTGCTATACAGTTATAGGGTATGCAGTGAGTCCACCGGCTGACCAATTTTAGGAAAAACCCCACTAAGTATTTAAAGACACATAGAGCAGGGCCACAGTAACAAGGTACGACATGTTCCCATTAGAAAGGAAAGGGTCTGCTATACAGTTATAGGGTATGCAGTGAGTCCACCGGCTGACCAATTTTAGGAAAAACCCCACTAAGAATTTAAAGACACATAGCGCAGGGCCACAGTAACAAGGTGCGATATGTTCCCATTAGAAAGGAGAGAGTATGTTATACAGTTATAGGGTATGCAGTGAGTCCAACGGCTGACCAATTTTAGGAAAACCCCCACTAAGAATTTAAAGACACATAGAGCAGGGCCACAGTAACAAGGTATGACATGTTCCCATTGGAAAGGAGAGGGTCTGCTATACATTTATAGGGTATGCAGTGAGTCCAATGGCTGACCAATTTTAGGAAAAAACCCTCTAAGAATTTAAAGACACATAGAGCAGGGCCATAGTAACAAGGTACGACATGTTCCCCTTAGAAAGGAGAGGGTCTGCTATACAGTTATAGGGTATGCAGTGAGATCAACGGCTGACCAATTTTAGGAAAAACCCCGCTAAGAATTTAAAGACACATAGAGCAGTGCCACAGTAACAAGGTGCAACATGTTCCCATTAGAAAGGAGAGGGTCTGCTACACAGTTATAGGGTATGAAGTGAGTCCAACAGGTGAACAATTTTAGGAAAAACCCCACTAAGAATTTAAAGACACATAGCACAGGGCCACAGTAACAAGGTACGAAATGTTCCCATTATAAAGGATAGAGTCTGCTATACAGTTCTAGGGTATGCAGTGAGTCCAATGGCTGACCAATTTTAGGAAAAACCCCACTAAGAATTTAGAGACACATAGAGCAGGGCCACAGTAAAAAGGTACAACATGTTCCCACTAGAAAGGAGAGGGTCTGCTATACAGTTATAGGGTATGCAGTGAGTCCAACGACTGACCAATTTTAGGAAAAACCCCACTAAAATTTAAAGACACTCAGAGCAGGGCCACAGTAACAAGTACGACATGTTCCCATTAGAAAGGAGAGGGTCTGCTATACAGTTATAGAGTATGCAGTGAGATCAACGGCTGACCAATTTTAGGAAAAACCCCACTAAGAATTTAAAGACACATAGAGCAGTGCCACAGTAACAAGGTGCAACATGTTCCCATTAGAAAGGAGAGGGTCTGCTATACAGTTATAGGGTATGCAGTGAGTCCAACAGCTGAACAATTTTAGGAAAAACCCCACTAAGAATTTAAAGACACATAGCGCAGGGCCACTGTAACAAGGTACGAAATGTTCCCATTATAAAGGATAGAGTCTGCTATACAGTTATAGGGTAATGCAGTGAGTCCAACGGCTGACCAATTTGAGGAAAAACCCCACTAAGAATTTAGAGACACATAGAGCAGGGCCACAGTAACAAGGTACAACATGTTCCCACTAGAAAGGAGAGGGTCTGCTATACAGTTATAGGGTATACAGTGAGTCCAAAGGCTGACTAATTTTAGGAAAAACCCCACTAAGAATTTTAAGACACATAGAGCAGGGCCACAGTAACAAGGTACGACATGTTCCCATTAGAAAGGAGAGGGTCTACTATACAGTTATAGTGTATGCAGTGAGTCCAACGGCTGACCAATTTTAGGAAAAACCCCACTAAGAATTTAAAGACACATAGAGCAGGGCCACAGTAACAAGGTGCGACATGTTCCCATTAGAAAGGAAAGGGTCTGCTATACAGTTATAGGGAATGCAGTGAGTCCACCGGCTGACCAATTTTAGGAAAAACCCCACTAAGAATTTAAAGACACATAGCGCAGGGTCACAGTAACAACGTGCAATATGTTCCCATTAGAAAGGAGAGGGTCTGCTATACAGTTATATGGTATGCAGTGAGTCCAACGGCTGACCAATTTTAGGAAAAAACCCACTAAGAATTTAAAGAAACACAGAGCAGGGCCACAGTAACAAGTACGACATGTTTCCATTAGAAAGGAGAGAGTCTGCTATACAGTTATAGAATATGCAGTGAAACCAACGGCTGACCAATTTTAGGAAAAACCCCACTAAGAATTTAAAGCCACATAGATCAGGGCGACAGTAACAAGGTACGATATGTTCCCATTAGAAAGGAGAGGGTCTGCTATACTGTTATAGGGTATGTGTGGCACCCCAGGGGTCTGGTTCCCACAGTAATAGCAATATTACGTCTGTGAGCAGGTGGGAGGTTTCCTGGTCAGATATCCTATGCATGCCACACCTCCTGCCCAGTCTTGGGAGGGGAAGAACTTCCCCTATATAAAACTAGGGCTGAGGCAGGGTTAGAGGAGAAAAAGAGCAGAGAACACAGACAGAGACACAGTCTGGTCTGTAGTGGAGCAGCAATAGGAAAGAAAGATCAGGAGCTCAGTGGGAGCAGTGCTACAAGGAATCAGGGGCTGGCAGCTGTAGAGCTCGCCCTGATTGAAGAATTATCACCGGACCCGGAGTCCGAGGCTGTGGGGACTAATCCTTACCCAGCAGCAGAAACCGACCGGCAGGGGATTTCAGGTCCTCTGGCCACGAAACCCGAAGGCACGGTCACACGCGTGGGACCAGCACCGCCGTCGTGGAGCGGAAGCTACCAGAAGGCCCCGAGTCACCGGCCATACGGGTGAGCACCACACGGTACACTCAGGGACGTGGGCTACTTTTACCCGCCTCTAGCGAGGTAGCCAGAAGAGTACAATTAGTTGGGGAGGCCTACAACTCCACCTGGCCAGGGGAAATCCCATCTGCTCAAAGACTGACCAGGCCCCGATCGCTAGCCAGTACTCCGGGAGGGTCTATCTTTATCACCAGTAAAGACCCTGAACTACACCGCATCGTCTCTGAGTGGTTCCTGCTACCCCCATCATCCACGTCGGCTGCCCTGAGGCCATACCCCTCCCGTTGGGGGTTATACCATCTACGCTGCACAATCGTACCACCGGCCTCAGCGGTCTGCCCTGCAGCGGCGGCCTCATAGCCGCATTCAACGGGTGGCGTAGTCGAACACCGTACCATCTTCTGCTAAACTCTGCCACTCAGTTTGACTCCCTGGGCACGGACCGGGTCACCGCCACGAGACTACTACCCCCATCAGATCCGGCTCCGGGTAGGCTCCCGCGTGCGCAACGCTGCGTGACTCAGGCCCAGGGGCGCGTCAACTTTTGGCGTAGTCGGCAGGATCTCGTGCCCGCAACCACCGGGTACTGCGTGCCTGAAAAAGACTGTTCAAACTTACCAGTGGTGAAGATTCCCGCCATCCGTGGAGGTTTCCCGCCATCCGGCGCCATCTTCTACCTTCTTCCCGCCATCCGCGAAGTTTTCCCGCCATCCGGCGCCATCTTCTGCCTTCTTCCCGCCATCCGTGGAGTTTTCCCGCCGTTGGACGCCATCTTGAAGACGCCGCGCGGGAAGAAGAGGGGCGTGGACTCCGAAAAGCCCGCGAGAACTGAAGCCCCGCCTCACGTCCGAACGTTGCGTAAGGTCCTGGAAGGAGCCCAGCAGACGCCGACGTCACAGGAGCGCGACGGAAGGTCCTCGACCCTGACGATCCACTGCGGAGCCGCGGCCTACGGAAGAGGATCATCGCAAGGTAGGCCACGGTCCACTAGGGGGGAGGAAGATGTCGGATACGGAGGAGAGCTTCACTGCCACAGCCACCGCCAGCACCACCGCTGCTGCGGTCATGCCTTTCACGATGCCCTATATCCCGGGGGCAGCCTGGCTACCCCAGTACTCAGGGGAGTCACATACCCTGAGTGACTTTAGAGAAAAGCTGGATAGCCTCTTCCAGGTGTACCCCCTCACAGAAGAGCAAAAAGTGAGCATCCTGGTGGCCCAACTAACCGGGGCAGCCCAAAGGGAGGTAAAGTCCTGGCCACCTGGGAGGAGGACTGTCGCAGGGATATTAACCCGGCTGAGGGACACCTTTGATACCCGCACCTCAGCCGAGATTAAGCTTAGATTCTACGGGTGCAAACAGCGAGCACATGAGAATATAAGGGACTATGCACTAAACCTACAAGAGGCCCTGAGAGCCATTAAGCAGACCGACCCTGACGGCGTGGGAAACGAGGACAGGCTGTTGACTGAACAATTTATAGAGGGACTATATTGCAATGCCCACCGAACCCAGCTGCGGGCAATGGCCTTACAGGATCCTCATCTGGACTTTGCACAGTTCAAGGACAGAGCCATCCGGGTGCTCCGAGAACCGGCACCGGGTGGCGTTGTGACCCACAGGCGTCCTACTACCGCTTACCACCAGGAGACGGCGCCCTTGTCGGCAGGGCCTGTGGGAGCTGATGCGCAGGCTTTAAACAATGACCCAGATACAGACCTGCACCATCAGGTCCAAGAGCTAGCTAAAAGCGTTGCTGCGCTAACCCGAACTGTGCAGTCTTTACAGGTTTCTGCTCCAGGGAAGATCCAGCTGGCATCCGGACCGGAGGACATCCCGTGGCGTCGACCAAGGAGGACCCCACCGGCCAGAGGAAGACCCAGCGACCGATACAATGAGGACGGACAACCCATCTGCCGCCGCTGCAATCAACCCGGACATATGGCAAGGTACTGTCCTTTAAACTGGCACAACCTGGGGTAGAGGGCCAACCCCCAGGAATAAGATCACCAGGCCCATCGAACTGGCGTGACAAATATGTGGGAGGACGTCCAGTCTTGCCTGTAGTACTGGATGGCATTCCTATGAGTGCCCTACTGGACACCGGGTCACAGGTCACCACCATCCCGTACGTGCTCTTCAAGCAGTACTGGAATGACTCGGATATAACCCGCTACCCTGACGACGACTTGAGTATCATCGCCAGCAATGGTCAGCCCGTGCCACAGATCGGATTTAAAGAGATGACCATTAAAATCGGCAGAGTCGAACTGGCAGCACAGGGACTGATCATTGTAGACATTGACAAGCGCGAGAGTCACCCAAAGATAACTCTGGGAACTAATGTGATTGAAAATTGTCTTGCAGAGGTGATTTTCATTTTACAGCAGGTTGCCAAGAACGCCAGCTCCGGCCAGCAGCGAGTGCTCCAAAAAGAGATCCGGGCACTGATGCGACGGCAACAGGTGGAACTCTCCGGTGGTGAGATTGGCAGCGTGCGAATGTGTGACCCTTTCCCTATTGCCATGCCCCCAAAAAGTGAAATGATGATTTGGTGCCGGGCACCTATTGGTCTGAGAGGTAGAGATTACCAGGCAATGGTGGAGCCAGTCTACTCAGACAGTAGGCCCACCATTTTGACAGCACGGGGGGTGGTTGATGTACGCCATGGGAGGGTGCCCGTTCGCATAATAAATATCGGGAAGAGGGAAGTGTACCTGCCCCGGTATGCCACGCTAGCCAAATTGTATACCATCGACCAAAATTCTGTACAGTCCGTGGAACCCTTGCCTCCATCGCACCCAGAGGAAGGTAACGGCTCTAAGCAACAAATGGAGGACTGGTGTCAGCAACTACATTTGGGTACTGACTCCACTCCCTCACACCAGAAACAGGGAGTCTATCGGGTAGTTCAAGAGTACGAGAGAGTGTTTAGTAAACACCCGTTAGACTTCGGGCGAGTAAAGGGGGTAGAACACCACATCCCCACGGGAGACCATCCTCCCATAAAGGAGAGATACCGACCCGTACCCCCTGCACACTACCAACACGCCAAGGGGATGCTTAGAGACATGAAGGAGGCTGGAGTAATCAGGGATAGCTGTAGCCCCTGGGCAGCTCCACTAGTCTTGGTTAAAAAGAAAGACAACACCATGAGAATGTGTGTAGATTACCGGAAAATCAACCGTATCACACACAAAGATGCGTACCCCTTACCAAGGATAGAGGAGTCTTTGGCTGCTTTAAAATCTGCTAATTTCTTCTCTACTTTGGATCTCACTAGCGGGTACTGGCAGGTTCCTGTAGCAGAGGCGGACCGGGAGAAGACCGCATTCACCACCCCGATGGGACTTAGCGAGTTTACCTGCATGCCGTTCGGACTCTGCAACGCACCAGGAACCTTCCAACGGTTGATGGAATGCTGTCTGGGACACCGAAATTTCGAGACGGTCCTGTTATAACTGGACGATGTCATCGTCTATTCCAAGACCTACGAGGACCACCTGAAACACCTGGCGGAAGTGTTCGAAGCCCTGGCAAACTACGGCCTAAAGGTGAAACCCTCCAAGTGTCACCTCCTGAAACCAAAGGTGCAGTACCTGGGACATGTGGTGAGTGCTGACGGAGTGGCTCCCGACCCTGATAAGATCACCACAATTAAGGAATGGCCAAGCCCCTCCAGCGTAAAGGAAGTGCGGCAGTTCCTCGGGTTGGTAGGCTACTACCGAAGATTCATTCCCGGTTTCACCAAAAAGGCAGCTCCTATGCAGGACCTCCTGATAGGCCAGTCCAGGAAGGCCAAGAACGAGAAGCCACCCTTCAGATGGGAGAAGCTGGAAGAAGAGTCCTTCCGCCAGCTGAAGATGGCCCTCACGGGGGATGAAATCCTGGCGTACCCTGATTACAGCCAGCCCTTTATCCTCTACACCGACGCAAGTAACATCGGGCTAAGAGCCGTACTGTCCCAGATCCAGCAGGAGAAAGAACGGGTAATTGCTTACGCCAGCCGAAAACTGCGACCCACCGAAAGAAACCCTGAGAATTACAGCTCATTCAAGCTGGAGTTCCTGGCAGTGGTGTGGGCAGTCACCGAACGCTTTAGGCACTACCTCGCCTCTTCCCGGTTCATCGTGTACACGGATAACAACCCGTTGACACACCTGGACACTGCAAGACTCGGTGCCCTGGAGCAGCGATGGATGGCCCGCTTGTCCAACTACGAGTTCACTATCAAATACCGGGCAGGACGCTCCAATACCAACGCGGATGCCTTGTCCAGAATGCCAAACCTACCGGACGTAGAAGAAGATCCAGAGGAACTGGAAGAAGTTGAACTCCCCGCGTTCCACCGTCATGGGACTATCCAGTATTCCCACCGTGTAAGGGGTAAGCAATCTGCTACGTTCAACCCCTTACCTCATTACAACTGGGCGGAAACGCAAGACAGTGACCCCGCCGTCCGACTGGTGAAGGAGATGCTGGCTCAGCCCGATGCTCGCCTTGACCCAGACGCTCCGGAGGAGACCAAACAACTGTGGGGTGAGAAGAGTCGACTGTTCCTTTACAAGGGGAAGTTGTGCCGCAGAATGGTTAACTCCCGGACGCATGAACTGGTCTGGCAAGTAGTGGTGCCAAGAAGGGACGCAGCTATGGTGCTGGAGGCATACCACAACGGAGCTGGGCACTTCGGATGGAAGAAGCTGGAGTTCCTGCTGCGCGGGCGGTTCCACTGGGTAGGCATGAGAGGAACCATCGAGAGGTGGTGCAGAGACTGTGGCCCGTGCAACCTAAGAAGGAAGGACCGTGCCAGCCAGAAGACTCCCCTGCAGTCCATCGTCACCAGGCAGCCGTTGGAACTGGTAGCCTTGGATCATGTAAAACTGACCCCAAGCAGAAGTGGCTACGTCTACGCGTTAACCATCGTGGATCACTACTCCCGGTTCTTGGTTGTCGTCCCCGTCAAGGACTTAACGGCTCAAACAGCAGCTAGAGCCTTCCAGCAGCACTTCTGCCGTCCACACGGATACCCAGAGCAGGTGCTGACGGACCAGGGACCTGCCTTTGAAGCGGAGGTCTTCCAGGAGTTCTGCACTCTGTATGGCTGCCGGAAGATAAGAACAACACCCTATCATCCGCAAACCAATGGACTCTGCGAGAAAATGAACCAGGTGGTGATAGATCTTCTGAAAACATTGCCCCTGGAAGAACGCAGTCTGTGGCCTGAGAAACTGCCTGATCTGGTGGACCTATACAACCACATCCCGGTAGGTTCTACCAACTGTACCCCGGCTTACCTAATGAGAGCGAGACCTGGTAAGCTCCCTGTTGATCTGGAGATGGGAGTCCTGACACCCGAGGACACTTCACCAGAAGCAGACTGGGACACAGAGAGGCAGCAGCAGTACCGGAAAGTGCAGGAGAGCGTGGAGCGAAGTCTCTGTCAAGCTAGAGAGAGACAGGAGAAGGCTTATAACCAGCATGCTCCCGCTGTTCCCCTGGTACCTGGAGAGCAGGTCTTGAAGAGGAAGAGGCGGCTCCACAAGCTGGACGACCAGTGGGAGAAGGACCCGTACACCGTACTGCCCTCGAGCCACGAGAACCCAAAGGTCTGTACAATCAGTAAGGACGGAGGAGAAACCACAGCCATTGTCTCCCGAGATCACCTGAAGAAGTGTCCCGAACAGCTACGAAGCCCTGAAGAAGATCAAGAAAATCCTCAACCCGTAGAGGAAAGAGAGGAGATGGTTAGTACTGTACTCGGAGACTTCCCTCGGTCTTGGACTCAAGTCAATGGCGCAGTTGTGGTACCCGTCCTCACCTTCCTCCAACCAGCATCTCAAGTACCTACGGAGAAACAGGTAGAGCTGGAAGAGCAGCCGGTCCAGGAGGCAGAAGACCCCACACAACCAGACCAGGAGGATCAACCCTCTGCTTATAGTGAGCCTGCCATACCCCTAGTGAGCCAAAGAGCCCGTAGACAGCTGCCCAGTTTACCTTTGACAGCTCCTACACCTGGTAGCTCAGGACCAGTCAGTCAGCTCCGTAGGTCCACTAGAGCCACTAGAGGCCAGTTACCCGTACGTTGGAGGATCTAAGTGTTTAGACTGTTTATTTGTATTTACCTGTTTTCTGTTACTTGTAAATAATTGTGTATTTCTAGTTATTTTATAGGTGTCGTTTATGGATTATCCGGAATCCTTTGTACATATGTTTGGAGCGTAACCCGGGAATGGACTAAAGACTGTTAAGGACTCGGGGCAGGACAGACCCCTACCTGGTTACGGCTCCCTGTTCCTTGGTGAAATGGACACCTTTGTTTTCTTCAAAGACTGCACCCGGTTGCGGACATGCCGTGACCATCCTAATGTGTTTTTCTTTATTGTACTGTTTCTGTTTTTACTTGTTATGTTTTACAAAAATATGTTTAGTCCCGGAGTACTAAATTTCACTAGGGGGGAATGTGGCACCCCAGGGGTCTGGTTCCCACAGTAATAGCAATATTACGTCTGTGAGCAGGTGGGAGGTTTCCTGGTCAGACATCCTATGCATGCCACACCTCCTGCCCAGTCTTGGGAGGGCAAGAACTTCCCCTATATAAAACTAGGGCTGAGGCAGGGTTAGAGGAGAAAAAGAGCAGAGAACACAGACAGAGACACAGTCTGGTCTGTAGTGGAGCAGCAATAGGAAAGAAAGATCAGGAGCTCAGTGGGAGCAGTGCTACAAGGAATCAGGGGCTGGCAGCTGTAGAGCTCGCCCTGATTGAAGAATTATCACCGGACCCGGAGTCCGAGGCTGTGGGGACAAATCCTTACCCAGCAGCAGAAACCGACCGGCAGGGGATTTCAGGTCCTCTGGCCAAGAAACCCGAAGGCATGGTCACACGCGTGGGACCAGCACCGCCGTCGTGGAGCGGAAGCTACCAGAAGGCCCCGAGTCACCGGCCATACGGGTGAGCACCACACGGTACACTCAGGGACGTGGGCTACTTTTACCCGCCTCTAGCGAGGTAGCCAGAAGAGTACAATTAGTTGGGGAGGCCTACAACTCCACCTGGCCAGGGGAAATCCCATCTGCTCAAAGACTGACCAGGCCCCGATCGCTAGCCAGTACTCCGGGAGGGTCTATCTTTATCACCAGTAAAGACCCTGAACTACACCGCATCGTCTCTGAGTGGTTCCTGCTACCCCCATCATCCACGTCGGCTGCCCTGAGGCCATACCCCTCCCGTTGGGGGTTATACCATCTACGCTGCACAATCGTACCACCGGCCTCAGCGGTCTGCCCTGCAGCGGCGGCCTCATAGCCGCATTCAACGGGTGGCGTAGTCGAACACCGTACCATCTTCTGCTAAACTCTGCCACTCAGTTTGACTCCCTGGGCACGAACCGGGTCACCGCCACGAGACTACTACCCCCATCAGATCCGGCTCCGGGTAGGCTCCCGCGTGCGCAACGCTGCGCGACTCAGGCCCAGGGGCGCGTCATATGCAGTGAGTCCAAAGGCTGACAAATTTTAGGAATAACCCCACTAAGAATTTAAAAAAACATAGAGCAGGGCCACAGTAACAAGTTACGACATGTTCCCATTAGAAAGGAGAGGGTCTGCTATACAGTTATAGCGTATGCAGTGAGTCCAACGGCTGAACAATTTTAGGAAAAAACCCACTAAGAATTTAAAGAAACACAGAGCAGGGCCACAGTAACAAGTACGACATGTTTCCATTAGAAAGGAGAGAGTCTGCTATACAGTTATAGAATATGCAGTGAATACAACGTCTGACCAATTTTAGGAAAAACCCCACTAAGAATTTAAAGCCACATAGATCAGGGCCACAGTAACAAGGTACGACATGTTCCCATTAGAAAGGAGAGGGTCTGCTATACAGTTATAGGGTATGCAGTGAGTCCAACAGCTGACCAATTTTAGGAAAAACCGCACTAACAATTTATAGAGACATAGAGCAGGGCCACAGTAACGACAAATTCCCATTAGAAAGGAGAGTGTCTCCTATAGTGTTGGCCTATGCAGTTTATGCAAGGGCTGCCAAAAATTTGGAGGCACTTCAATGCCCCTTGAAAGAGACGTGGAGGAGGACCTCATAAAAAAATGTTCCCATTAGAAAGGAGCGGGCCTCCTATACTTGTATTGCCCATGCACAAGTGTATAGGCTGCCAAACATTTACCCCTCAGTGGTTTACATCATAAACACCCTTTAAAAAAATTATGTGGGTGTTGCATCACAGACCACGGTCACACTGGTGATATGGTGGTGGAGGATGAGGAGAAGGAGGAGGACAAGAGCAAATAGCCAAAATCAGGAAGCATATACCCATGTGTGGGTGTGAAAAGGTGCATGGGAATATACCTCCCAAGAAAAGACACTGGATTTGAGTTTATGTTACGGCTGCTATTATTCGGTGGTGTTGAGAAGTCTGGCCCAATCCGCCCTTCTTCATTTTTATAAGAGTCAGCCTGTCAGCATTTTCAGTTGACAGGCGGATGCGCTTATCAGTGCAGGCCAGGACCTCCAAGGCATAGAGAGCCAGTTCATTCCACGTATCCAGCTTGGATACCCAATAATTATAAGGCACAGAGGAATCACGGAGGACGTTAGTACGGTCAGCAAGGTACTCCCTCAGCATCTTCCAAAACTTTGCACTTCTTGTGAGAGTATCCAGCGCCTCAGGGCCAGTGCGATGGGAGAGTCTGAGAAAACTCTCCCAGAACTTTGACAATGTTCCCATGCCTCTGCTGGATTGAAGTTGTGTCTCTCTCGCCTGTACTCCTTGGTTGTCCAACGAAGGGTGCCCTCTGCCGCCAGTGTTTTCAGATGGGAATTTTTTTAATAGTTCCGCACCAAGGGCCTTCTGGTACAGCCCCATTTTTGTAGACCTGTCCGCCTCAGTAATAAGAGATATAAAGTTCTCCTTGTAGCGTGGGTCTAGAAGTATCACCAACCAGTAATGACTGTCACGCAAAATTTTGAGAACGCGAGGTTCATGGGAAAGGCAGCGTAACATAAACTCAGCCATGCGTGCCAGACTGCTAACAGGCAAGACTTCCGTGTCCTCACCAAGAGGATAACTGACCATGCTCTCCTCCTCCTCCTCTCTGTCCTCTGGCCATCAACGCTGAACAGATGGTATGACAGCTGTGCAGGTAGTACCATCTATAGTGCATGAAACTAGCTCCTGTCTTTCCTCCTCCTCCTCCTCTTCTTCATTGTCACCCAATCCACGTTGGGATGAGATGAGGCTTGGCTGTGTGTAATCACTCTATATGGTTCCTTGCTCTATTTCATCGTGCTCCGCCTGCAATGCATCCTCTTTGATTGTGAGCAGAGAGCGTTTCAGAATACAGAGAAGCGGGATGGTGACGCTAATTATGGCGTCATCGCCGCTCACCATTTTGGTGGAGTCCTCAAAGTTTTGGAGGATGGTACTTATGTCTGACATCCATGTCCACTCCTGAGGTCTTATGTGTGGAGTCTGAACTGAATACCGACGGCCTTGTTGATGCTGGTACTCAAAAACTGCCCTCTTCTGCTCACAAATCCTTCCCAACATCTGCAGTGTAGAGTTCCAACGCGTGGGGACATCACACACCAGTCTGTGAGCCGGAAGCTGCAAACGCTGCTGAAACACGGCAAGGGCGGCGGAAGCTGTAGCTGACTTTCTAAAATGGGCACACAGACGGTGTACTTTAACAAGCAGATCCGGCAGCTTCGAGTAGGTTTTGAGAAACTCATGAACCACGAGGTTAAGCACATGGGCCAGGCATGGTACGTGTGTGAGCTTGCCTCGCCTCAGAGCTGCCACCAGGTTCCGGCCATTGTCACACACGACCATGCCTGGCTGTAGGTTCATCGGTGTGAGCCACAGATCTGCCTGCTCTTTCAGAGCAGTCCACAACTCTTCAACATTGTGCGGTTTGTCACCTAAGCATATTAGCTTCAGCACAGCCTGTTGCGGCTTGGCCGAGGCAGTGCTGCAGTGCTTCCAGCTTGTGACTGATGTGGTCATTTCGGAGATGGAGGCTGAAGAGGAGGAGGAGGCTGAGGAGGATGAGGTGCAGGAGCTGTAGACCGTGGGGGCAACCCTGATTGATCTAGGGCCCGCAATCCTTGGCGTCGGGAGGACGTGTACCATCTCAAGGTCTGACTTGGTCCCGGCTTCCACTATGTTAACCCACTGTGCCATCAGCGAGATGAACCATCCCTGCCCACAAGTACTTGTCCACGTGTCCGTGGTTAGGTGGACTTTCCTGGTAACTGCGTTGTTGAGGGCACGGCTAATGTTTTGGGACACGTGCTTGTGTAATGTGGGGACGGCACATCGGGAGAAATAGTGGCGGCTGGGGACCGAGTACCGAAGGATGGCCGCCGCCATCAGGTTGTGGAATGTTTACATCTCCACGAGCCTAAAAGGCAACATTTCGAGCGCAAGTAGTCGTGAAATGTGAGAATTTAGTAGTGTGGCCTGTGGGGCGTTGGCTGCATATTTGCGCTTGCGTTCTAAGGACTGGGGTATGGACAACTGAACGCTGCGATTGTGCAACGACAGGTGCAGGGCAGAAGGCATCTTCGCATGCACCATGGACAGGGGATTGGCTTGCATACACAACATTGGAAGAAGTAATGGTGCCACCTGCAGACACTGCTCCTGGACCCTGGGGTTCGGCCAACAAAGTCGGGTGCTTTGCTGCCATGTGCCTGATCATGCTGGTGGTGGTCAGGCTGGTCGTTTTGCCAACCCTGCTAATGCTGGCCTGGCAGGTGGTGCAAATGGCCTTTTTGGGGTTGTCGGCAGAGTCTTTAACCCCTTTAAAGCCCAAGATGTACTAATAAGCGTCTGTGCCCTGGGCTTTAAGAGCCTGACCCGTATTAGTACGTCATGGCGATCGCACGCGCACACAGGCTGTGTGGGCGCGATCGCCGCCGGGTGTCAGCTGACTGTCACAGCTGACACCCGGTACTATGTAGAGGGAGTGGTCTCCCGGCACATTAGCCCCCGCAATGCTGCGATCGAAGTCAATCGCAGCATTGCGGTGACTAAGGGGAGGTGATCGGTATACTCACCTCCTCTTCCGGCCTCCAGCGCTGTCTGCCGCAGCTTCCTGGAAGTTGCCATGATGACCCGATGTCGTCATGACAACATCCGGGTCACCAGACAGCGGGAAGATTTTTTGGTCATGCGCAGTACATGACCAAACTAACTTCTCACTGTGCAGCGCTGACAGACTGCATGGCACAGGGATGGTGCTCCATCCCTATGCTATGCAGGCGATCAGAATAAAAAAAGTGCGAGTCCCATAGTGGGACAAAGTATAGAAATAAAAAAACTGTCAGAAAGTGAAAAAAAAAATTGTAAAAATGAAAAAAAAAGAATCCACCAAAAATAAAAATATAATGTACCCATCAATAAATATTATTATGAAAAAAAAACAAAAAAAACAATAAAAGTACACATATTTGGTATCACCGCGTCCAGAACAACCTGACCTATAAAATTGTCCCACTAGTTAACCCCTTCAGTGAACACGGTAAAAAAAAATAATAAAAAACTAAGCAAAAAACAATGCTTTATCATCATACCGCCAAACAAAAAATGGAATAACTCACGATCAAAATGACGAATATCAATGAAAATGGAACCGCTGAAAACGTCATCTCGTCTCGCAAAAAATAAGCCGCCATACCGCTACATCAGCTGAAAAATAGAAAAATTATAGCTCTCAGAATAAAGCGATGCAAAAAAAAATGTTTTCTATAAAATGGCTTTTATTGTGTAAAATTGCTAAAGCTAAAACATAGAAAACAATATAAATGTGGTACCGCTGTAAACGTACTGACCCGAAGAATAAAGCTACCTTATCAATTTTACCACACGCGGAGCAGAATGAAAAAAAAAATAAAACAATTCCTGAATTGTTGGTTTTTGTTTATTCTGCCTCCCAAAAACAGGAATAGAAAGCGATCAAAAAATGTCACATGCCTGAAAATGGCATCAATAAAAAAGCTCATCCCGCAAAAAACAAGCCGTCACATGACTCTGTCAGCCAAAATATGGAAAAATTATAGCTCTCAAAATATAGCGATGCAAAAACTAGATTTTACAAAATATGTGTCTTTTATGTGTGACAGCTGTCAATCATAAAAACCCGATATGATTCTGGTATCTCTGTAGTCGCACCGACCCGAAGAATAAAATCGTCTAATCACTTATATCACACTAGGAACGTCGTAAAAAATAAACGCTAGGGCTAAGGTTGGTGTTAGGGTTGGGGTTAGGGTTGTTTTTTTTTTCAAAAGTAAAAAAGAAAAAAAGATGACGATATGGCAACTAGTGTTGAGCGCAAGTGCATCAAGTGCTCGGGTATGCATTGAGTATCACGGGTGCTCGAGTGACATGCTCGAGTCTCCGCCCCATATGCTTCGCGGCCAAAAAAACCTCGTGGGGATTGCCTGCCATGCACGAGCGATCCCCGCGTTTTTTTTTTTTGGTGTCTAATAAAAGTGAAACATGTGGACTGGGACTCGAGCACCCGCGATACATGGTGCATACCTGAGTACCCGATGCAAACTCAAGTAGTGAGCACTTGCGCTCAAGACTAATGACAACTTATTCAATATGATGACCTAATGTTATCAAATTCTGTGTCGTACCTCTGGGTTAAAAATGTTCACTATACCCCTTGATAACATCCTTGAGGGGTGTAGTTACCAAAATGGGGTCACTTGGAGGGTTTCCACTATTTAGGCACATCAGGGGCTCTCCAAACGTGACATGGCGTCCGCTCTCGATTCCAGACGATTTTGCGTTCAAAAAGTCACACAGTGCTCCTTCCCTTCTGAACTCTGCCGTGCGCCCAAACACTGTATTTTCCCCACATATGGGGTATTGGCGTACTCAGGAGAAATTGCACAAAAGTTTTTGGGTTCCATTTTCACTTCTTACCCTTGTGAAAATAAAAAATTGGGGCTAAAACATCATTTTTGTGGAAAAAGTTTGATTTTTTTATTTTCATGGCTCCATGTTATAAACTTCTGTAAAGGACTTGGGGGTTCAAGGTGCTCACCACACAGCTAGATAAGTTACCTGAGGGGTCTAGTTTCCAAAATGGTGTCACTTGTGGGGGGTTTCCACTGTTTAGGCACATCAGGAGCTCCCCAAATGCAACATGGCGTCCGCTAATTATTCAAGCAAATTTTACATTCAAAAAGTCAAATAGCGCTCCTTCCATTCTGAACCCTGCCGTGCGCCCTAACAGTGTTTTTTACCCACATATGGGGTATCTGCGTGCCCAGGGGAAATTGCACAACAAATTTTGGGGTCCAATTATTCCTGTTACCCCTGTAAAAATAAAAAAACTTGGGTCTAAAGTAACCTTTTTGTGAAAAAAGTTAAATGTTAATTTTTTTCTTCCACATTCCAAAAATTCCTGTGAAGCACCTGAAGGGTTAATAAAGTACTTGAATGTGGTTTTGAGCACCTTGAGGGGTGCAGTTTTTAGAATGATGTCACTTTTGGGTATTTTCTGTCATAAAGACCCCTCAAAGTGACTTCAAATATGATGTGGTCCCTAAAAAAATGGTTTTGTAAATTTTGTTGGAAAAATGAGAAATCGCTGGTCAATTTCTAACCCTTATAGCTCTCTAATAAAAAAAAAATTTTGGTTCCAAAATTGTGCTGATGTAAAGTAGACATGTGGGAAATGTTGTTTATTAACTATTTTGTGTGACATATCTCTCTGATTTAAGGGGATAAAAATTCAAATTTTGAAAATTGCAAAATTTTCAACATTTTCGCCAAATTTCCGTTTTTTACACAAATAAACGCAAGTGATATCGAAGAAATTTTACCACAATCATGAAGTACAATATGTCGCGAAAAAACAATCTCAGAATCAGGGGGATCTGTTAAAGTGTTCCAGAGTAATTACCTCATAAAGTGACAGTGGTCTGAATTGTAAAAATTGGCATGGTCATTAACATGCAAACCACCTTGGGTTGTAAAGGGGTTAAACAACAACTAGACTCGGGAAGACCTAACAGTTGTACTGGCAACTTCCATCGTGTTGGTGTTACGGGGAACGGTTGCATGCCTTTTGTCTGCGGCCACCACACTGCTTCTTCCTGCCTGTTGGGGTGCTCTGCCTCCCTCTCCCTGTGTGCTGCTGTCCTCGCTCTGCATGTCCTCCTGCCAGGTTGGGTCAGTTACTATATCATACACCACCTCGTCTTCCACTTCCGCACCCTGGTCCTCCTCCTGACTTTCTGGCAATTGTGTCTCATCATCATCCACCTCTTGTGACAACTTCCCACCGTCGCCTTCGTGTGATCGTGGCTGCTCAAATATTTGGGCATCGCTACACGCGATCTCCTCTTGCCCCGCTTCAAGTGGACCAGGCGAGAGGCCCGAATCTATAAATGGAAAAGTGAACAGCTCTTCAGAGTGTCCAAGTGTGGGATCAGTTGTTTCTGGGTACTCGGCATGGTGGGAGGAAGAAGGATCAGGGTGAGGAATATGCGGTCCTGACTCACGGCTACTGAGACTTGACCGTGTGGAAGACAGGGTGGTGGTGGTGGCTAAGTGACTGGAAGCATTATCCGCTATCCAACCAACAACCTTTTGACACTACTCTGGGTTCAATAGTGGTGTGCTGCGGTCCCCTAGAAATTGGGAAAGGAAGGTCAGGCGAGAAGATGTGGGCACAATTTCAGCTTGCCCACGGCCTTGTCCTCGGCCTCTGCATGCACCATTACCAGCACATCCAGTTCCCTGTCCCTTGCCATGTGCCTTGCCCATTTTAAATGGAGGACAGTATCTTCCACGCTCACTACAAATGACTGAGTTTGGAGCGTACTTATATGTGATCCGTGTGACGGAGAAAATAGAGTTTCAAATAGCTGGTCTGTAGGTAAGTAGTTTGAACAGCAAACTGCTGTGAATTGCTTCACTGACACACTGAAAGAAATTTTTAATGGAGGCCAGAAATGGCAGTATTTTCTGACAACGTATATGTGATTCGTGTGATGGAGAAAACAGTTTTAAATACCTGGCCTGTAGGTAAGCAGTTTGAACAGCAAACTGCTGTGAATTGCTTCACTGACACACTGAAAGACATTTTTAATGGAGGCCAGAAATGGCAGTATTTTCTGACAACGTATATGTGATCCGTGTGATGGAGAAAACACAGTTTTAAATACCTTGCCTGTAGGCAAGTAGTTTGAATAGCAAACTGCTGTGAATTGCTTCACTGACACACTAAAGGAAATTTTTAATGGAGGCCAGAAATAGCAGTATTTTCTGCAAACGTATATGTGGTCCGTTTGATGGAGAAAACACAGTTTTAAATAGCTGGATTTCTAGCTCTATAATATGGAAAGGACCTGGCTGTATTCTGCAGTGTCAACCAGCAAATGGCGCAGAAAAACTGTGTTCTCTGGATTGCTTTTTAAGCAACTAATGAGGATTAAGATCCAAAGAAAAGAATTCCTGGCCCCTGAGACCTGGGCCTTTGTATAGAAATATCTAACTGCAGCAGAATTGCAAAAAGAACTTCGGCACTCCATACATGAAAATATAAGAAATATTGTATCTGGACTAATGTCACTTTGAAAAATGAAGGTTTTTTGCGCATAATTTGGCCAATTTATGTGTGCCCATCAACCACGACAAGGTCACCTTCGTATGATGGGAAACTACGCTACACTACCACTGGATATGCCACTCTTGGGCTGTAAGCCTGTATGGACAATATGTCTCTGCTTGGGCTTTTAACCTACAATGTATGGGCTGGTAGAGCTAGTTAAAACCACCTGTGACTGAATGGGAGGGACACATGGTCAGAAAAAAGGCTGTCAAACTTCTAATAGTGTGAACACGTACCTGCTGCAATGCTCCAGGAGCGGGATCCCAAAAATGATTAATAGAAAAAAAGAGAGGGGTCGCTCACTGGTCTATTCGGGTGCTCTGAAGAAAAAAGTAATCTCAATTGCAAAAAGAACTTCGGCACTCCATACATGAAAATATAAGAAATATTGTATCTGGACTAATGTCACATACAGGCTTACAGCCCAAGAGTGGCATATCCAGTGGTAGTGTAGCGTAGTTTCCCATCATACGAAGGTGACCTTGTCGTGGTTGATGGGCACACATAAATTGGCCAAATTATGCGCAAAAAACCTTCATTTTTCAAAGTGACATTAGTCCAGATACAATATTTCTTATATTTTCATGTATGGAGTGCCGAAGTTCTTTTTGCAATTGAGATTACTTTTTTCTTCAGAGCACCCGAATAGACCAGTGAGCGACCCCTCTCTTTTTTTCTATTAATCATTTTTGGGATCCCGCTCCTGGAGCATTGCAGCAGGTACGTGTTCACACTATTAGAAGTTTGACAGCCTTTTTTCTGACCATGTGTCCCTCCCATTCAGTCACAGGTGGTTTTAACTAGCTCTACCAGCCCATACATTGTAGGTTAAAAGCCCAAGCAGAGACATATTGTCCATACAGGCTTACAGCCCAAGAGTGGCATATCCAGTGGTAGTGTAGCGTAGTTTCCCATCATACGAAGGTGACCTTGTCGTGGTTGATGGGCACACATAAATTGGCCAAATTATGCGCAAAAAACCTTCATTTTTCAAAGTGACATTAGTCCAGATACAATATTTCTTATATTTTCATGTATGGAGTGCCGAAGTTCTTTTTGCAATTGAGATTACTTTTTTCTTCAGAGCACCCGAATAGACCAGTGAGCGACCCCTCTCTTTTTTTCTATTAATCATTTTTGGGATCCCGCTCCTGGAGCATTGCAGCAGGTACGTGTTCACACTATTAGAAGTTTGACAGCCTTTTTTCTGACCATGTGTCCCTCCCATTCAGTCACAGGTGGTTTTAACTAGCTCTACCAGCCCATACATTGTAGGTTAAAAGCCCAAGCAGAGACATATTGTCCATACAGGCTTACAGCCCAAGAGTGGCATATCCAGTGGTAGTGTAGCGTAGTTTCCCATCATACGAAGGTGACCTTGTCGTGGTTGATGGGCACACATAAATTGGCCAAATTATGCGCAAAAAACCTTCATTTTTCAAAGTGACATTAGTCCAGATACAATATTTCTTATATTTTCATGTATGGAGTGCCGAAGTTCTTTTTGCAATTGAGATTACTTTTTTCTTCAGAGCACCCGAATAGACCAGTGAGCGACCCCTCTCTTTTTTTCTATTAATCATTTTTGGGATCCCGCTCCTGGAGCATTGCAGCAGGTACGTGTTCACACTATTAGAAGTTTGACAGCCTTTTTTCTGACCATGTGTCCCTCCCATTCAGTCACAGGTGGTTTTAACTAGCTCTACCAGCCCATACATTGTAGGTTAAAAGCCCAAGCAGAGACATATTGTCCATACAGGCTTACAGCCCAAGAGTGGCATATCCAGTGGTAGTGTAGCGTAGTTTCCCATCATACGAAGGTGACCTTGTCGTGGTTGATGGGCACACATAAATTGGCCAAATTATGCGCAAAAAACCTTCATTTTTCAAAGTGACATTAGTCCAGATACAATATTTCTTATATTTTCATGTATGGAGTGCCGAAGTTCTTTTTGCAATTGAGATTACTTTTTTCTTCAGAGCACCCGAATAGACCAGTGAGCGACCCCTCTCTTTTTTTCTATTAATCATTTTTGGGATCCCGCTCCTGGAGCATTGCAGCAGGTACGTGTTCACACTATTAGAAGTTTGACAGCCTTTTTTCTGACCATGTGTCCCTCCCATTCAGTCACAGGTGGTTTTAACTAGCTCTACCAGCCCATACATTGTAGGTTAAAAGCCCAAGCAGAGACATATTGTCCATACAGGCTTACAGCCCAAGAGTGGCATATCCAGTGGTAGTGTAGCGTAGTTTCCCATCATACGAAGGTGACCTTGTCGTGGTTGATGGGCACACATAAATTGGCCAAATTATGCGCAAAAAACCTTCATTTTTCAAAGTGACATTAGTCCAGATACAATATTTCTTATATTTTCATGTATGGAGTGCCGAAGTTCTTTTTGCAATTGAGATTACTTTTTTCTTCAGAGCACCCGAATAGACCAGTGAGCGACCCCTCTCTTTTTTTCTATTAATCATTTTTGGGATCCCGCTCCTGGAGCATTGCAGCAGGTACGTGTTCACACTATTAGAAGTTTGACAGCCTTTTTTCTGACCATGTGTCCCTCCCATTCAGTCACAGGTGGTTTTAACTAGCTCTACCAGCCCATACATTGTAGGTTAAAAGCCCAAGCAGAGACATATTGTCCATACAGGCTTACAGCCCAAGAGTGGCATATCCAGTGGTAGTGTAGCGTAGTTTCCCATCATACGAAGGTGACCTTGTCGTGGTTGATGGGCACACATAAATTGGCCAAATTATGCGCAAAAAACCTTCATTTTTCAAAGTGACATTAGTCCAGATACAATATTTCTTATATTTTCATGTATGGAGTGCCGAAGTTCTTTTTGCAATTGAGATTACTTTTTTCTTCAGAGCACCCGAATAGACCAGTGAGCGACCCCTCTCTTTTTTTCTATTAATCATTTTTGGGATCCCGCTCCTGGAGCATTGCAGCAGGTACGTGTTCACACTATTAGAAGTTTGACAGCCTTTTTTCTGACCATGTGTCCCTCCCATTCAGTCACAGGTGGTTTTAACTAGCTCTACCAGCCCATACATTGTAGGTTAAAAGCCCAAGCAGAGACATATTGTCCATACAGGCTTACAGCCCAAGAGTGGCATATCCAGTGGTAGTGTAGCGTAGTTTCCCATCATACGAAGGTGACCTTGTCGTGGTTGATGGGCACACATAAATTGGCCAAATTATGCGCAAAAAACCTTCATTTTTCAAAGTGACATTAGTCCAGATACAATATTTCTTATATTTTCATGTATGGAGTGCCGAAGTTCTTTTTGCAATTGAGATTACTTTTTTCTTCAGAGCACCCGAATAGACCAGTGAGCGACCCCTCTCTTTTTTTCTATTAATCATTTTTGGGATCCCGCTCCTGGAGCATTGCAGCAGGTACGTGTTCACACTATTAGAAGTTTGACAGCCTTTTTTCTGACCATGTGTCCCTCCCATTCAGTCACAGGTGGTTTTAACTAGCTCTACCAGCCCATACATTGTAGGTTAAAAGCCCAAGCAGAGACATATTGTCCATACAGGCTTACAGCCCAAGAGTGGCATATCCAGTGGTAGTGTAGCGTAGTTTCCCATCATACGAAGGTGACCTTGTCGTGGTTGATGGGCACACATAAATTGGCCAAATTATGCGCAAAAAACCTTCATTTTTCAAAGTGACATTAGTCCAGATACAATATTTCTTATATTTTCATGTATGGAGTGCCGAAGTTCTTTTTGCAATTGAGATTACTTTTTTCTTCAGAGCACCCGAATAGACCAGTGAGCGACCCCTCTCTTTTTTTCTATTAATCATTTTTGGGATCCCGCTCCTGGAGCATTGCAGCAGGTACGTGTTCACACTATTAGAAGTTTGACAGCCTTTTTTCTGACCATGTGTCCCTCCCATTCAGTCACAGGTGGTTTTAACTAGCTCTACCAGCCCATACATTGTAGGTTAAAAGCCCAAGCAGAGACATATTGTCCATACAGGCTTACAGCCCAAGAGTGGCATATCCAGTGGTAGTGTAGCGTAGTTTCCCATCATACGAAGGTGACCTTGTCGTGGTTGATGGGCACACATAAATTGGCCAAATTATGCGCAAAAAACCTTCATTTTTCAAAGTGACATTAGTCCAGATACAATATTTCTTATATTTTCATGTATGGAGTGCCGAAGTTCTTTTTGCAATTGAGATTACTTTTTTCTTCAGAGCACCCGAATAGACCAGTGAGCGACCCCTCTCTTTTTTTCTATTAATCATTTTTGGGATCCCGCTCCTGGAGCATTGCAGCAGGTACGTGTTCACACTATTAGAAGTTTGACAGCCTTTTATCTGACCATGTGTCCCTCCCATTCAGTCACAGGTGGTTTTAACTAGCTCTACCAGCCCATACATTGTAGGTTAAAAGCCCAAGCAGAGACATATTGTCCATACAGGCTTACAGCCCAAGAGTGGCATATCCAGTGGTAGTGTAGCGTAGTTTCCCATCATACGAAGGTGACCTTGTCGTGGTTGATGGGCACACATAAATTGGCCAAATTATGCGCAAAAAACCTTCATTTTTCAAAGTGACATTAGTCCAGATACAATATTTCTTATATTTTCATGTATGGAGTGCCGAAGTTCTTTTTGCAATTGAGATTACTTTTTTCTTCAGAGCACCCGAATAGACCAGTGAGCGACCCCTCTCTTTTTTTCTAACTGCAGCAGAAGGCAGAATTGGAATGGAGCCTCCTGTGCTTTATGCACTGCAGTCTGCTATATACCCTGCCAGCCTGCTTATATACACCGCCTGCCTGATATCTCTGCAGATGGATTAGTTAGTCCTCAAAAGGACTGTTTGTTAAGATGGATATGTGTAATGTACCATTTTTCTCCCTACACTACCTAATACACAAACAACTCTCTCCCTGACGCAGCAGCACTTCTCCCTAAACTGTCTGATTCCGGAGTGACTGTGACGAGGTTGGCGGTGCCAAGCGGAAAATACTCGACGATAAAAATCATTTTTCTTCATCAGATGTAATCCAAAGGGAACACTAAAAAGCAGAAAATACTCGTCGATAAAAACCATCTTCTTTCTACATCAGAAGTAATCCAAAGGGAAAACGAAAAAGCGAAAAATACTCGTCGATAAAAGCCATCTTCTTTCTTCATCAGATGTAATCCAAAGGGAACATAAAGAAGAGGAAAATACTCGTCGATAAAAAAGATCTTCTTTCATCATCAGATGTAATCCAAAGGGAACAGGAAAAAGCGGAAAAAAATGGTCAACGAAAACCATCTTCTTTCTTCATCAGATGTAATCCAAAGAGAAAACGAAAAAGCGGAAAATACTCGTCGAAAAAAAACATCTTCTTTATTCATCAGATGTAATCCAAAGGGAACATGAAAAAGCGGAAAATACTCATCGATTAAAAACCATCTTCTTTCTTCATCAGTTGTAATCCAAAGGGAACATGAAAAAGTGATGAATACTCATCGAAAAACCCATCTTCTTTCTTCATCAGATGTAATCCAAAGGGAAAACGAAAAAGCGGAAAATAGTCGTCGATAAAAACTATCTTCTTTATTCATCAGATGTAATCCAAAGGGTACACGAAAAAGCGGAAAATACTCGTCGATTAAAACCATCTTCTTTCTTCATCAGATGTAATCTAAAGGGAAAACAAAAAAGCGGAAAATACTCATCGATTAAAAACCATCTTCTTTCTTCATCAGTAGTAATCCAAAGGGAACATGAAAAAGTGTTGAATATCCATCGATAAAACCCATCTTCTTTCTTCATCAGATGTAATCCAAAGCGAACACGAAAAAGCAGAAAATGCTCATCGATAAAAAACATCTTCTTTCTTCATCGGATGTAATCGAAAGGGAAAACAAAAAAGCGGAAATTACTCGTCGATAAAAAACATCTTCTTTCTTCATCAGATGTAATCAAATGGGAAAACGAAAAAGCAGAAAATACTCATCGATAAAAACTATCTTCTTTCTTCATCAAATGTAATCCAAAGGGAAAACGAAAAATCGGAAAATGCTTATCGATAAAAACCATCTTCTTTATTCATCAGATGTAATTAATCCAAAAGGAACACGAAAAAGCGGATAATACTCGTTGATAAAAACCATCTTCTTTATTCATCAGATGTAATCTATCCAAAAGGAACACAAAAAAGCGGATAATACTCATCGATAAAAATCATCTTCTTTCTTCATCAGAAGTAATCCAAAGGAAACATGAAAAAGCGGACAATACTCGTCGATAAAAATCATCTTCTTTCTACATCAGATGTAGTGTTGAGCGAGCATGCTCTACACTGCCGGTACTCGCCCGAGCATCTCACTACTCGGGATGTTCGGCGAGCACCGAGCATTTCCGGGTTACTCGGGAGGGAGCTTTGGTTTCCGCCCTGCATGTTTGGCGCTCTTTACAGAGCCAATGAACATGCAATGATTGCCAGTCAGTCACTGTAATGTCGCAGCCATGTTGTTTGTGGTCATTACAGTGATTGGCTGGCTTCACAGCGTCACCTCGAGTATTTAAAACCGGGCGCCGCCATCTTGGACACAGTCGCCCGGGATCAGACAGTGTAGGGTCAGTGCTGCTGAGTTAGGGAGAGAAATATAGTGTGAAATAGGTAGTGTAGGGTCTCTAAAGCCTTCCAAATCAAACAGTCCTTCTCAGGACTAATATCCATCCCAGATATCAGGCAGGCTGTATAGGAGACGCAGTGGTTATGCCAACAAACAGTGCATTACAATCCTGGGTGCTCCTGTTGGTCAAATTGCTAGACTTATCTCCCGGTCTCATGGGCCAGGAAAAATCCTTTTTTTTTCATCTAAATCCTGTATTTTTTTTTCATCAGTCAGACTGTACAAATACACATCTCATTAAGCTTTTGGTATCCCCCCCCCCCCCCAAAAAAAAAAAATTGAGTGTGTCTGTGACTGTTCAGACACCAATATATCTGTTTAAAAGAGTCTGGTGTAGGCCAGATAACTAGAACTGTGGTTTTGCAGTTCTACGGTTCAAATCTCTGTATTATCCTGCTTTTGGCCGTTTTTCCATAAAAAAAGCAGTAATAGTGTCTCGCTGACTGTTCAGACACAAATATATCTGTTTAAAAGATTCTGGTGTAGGCCAGATAACTAGAACTGTGGTTTTGCAGTTCCACGGTTCAAATCTCTGTATTATCCAGCTTTTGGCATTTTTTCCGTAAAAAAAAACAGTAATAGTGTCTCCCTGACTGTTCAGACACAAATATATCTGTTTAAAATATTCTGGTGTAGGCCAGATAACTAGAACTGTGGTTTTGCAGTTCCACGGTTCAAATATCTGTATTATCCACCTTTTGGCCGTTTTTCCATAAAAAAAACAGTAACAGTGTCTCCCTGACTGTTCAGACACAAATATATCTGTTTAAAACATTCTGGTGTAGGCCACATAACTATAACTGTGGTTTTGCAGTTCCACGGTTCAAATCTCTGTATTATCCAGCTTTTGGCATTTTTTCCGTAAAAAAAAACAGTAATAGTGTCTCCCTGACTGTTCAGACACAAATATATTAGTTTAAAAGATTCTGGTGTAGGCCACATAACTAGAACTGTGGTTTTGCAGTTCCATGGTTCAAATCTCTGTATTATCCAGCTTTTGGCGGTTTTTCCGTAGACAAAAACAGTAATAGTGTCTCCCTGACAGTTCAGACACAAATATAATCTGTTTAAAAGATTCTGGTGTAGGCCAGATAACTAGAACTGTGGTTTTGCAGTTCCACAGTTCAAATCTCTGTATTATCCAGCTTTTGGCCGTTTTTCCGTATAAAAAGCAGTAATAGTGTCTCCCTGACTGTTCAGACACAAATATACCTGTTTAAAAGATTCTGGTGTAGGCCAGATAACTATAACTGTGGTTTTGCAGTTCCACGGTTCAAATCTCTGTATTATCCAGCATTTGGCATTTTTTCTGTAAAAAAAGCAGTAATAGTGTCTCCCTGACTGTTCAGACACAAATATACAGTACAGACCAAAAGGTTGGACACACCTTCTCATTTAAAGATTTTTCTGTATTTGAATTACTATGAAAATTGTACGTTCACACTGAAGGCATCAAAGCTATGAATTAACACATGTGGAATTATAAACTTAACAAAAAAGTGTGAAACAACTGAAAATATGTCTTATATTCTAGGTTCTTCAAAGTAGCCACCTTTTGCTTTGATTACTGCTTTGCACACTCTTGGCATTCTCTTGATGAGCTTCAAGAGGTAGTCACCGGAAATGGTTTTCACTTCACAGGTGTGCCCTGTCAGGTTTTCAAGTGGGATTTCTTGCCTTATAAATGGGGTTGGGACCATCAGTTGTGTTGTGCAGCTGTCTGGTGGATACACAGCTGATAGTCCTACTGAATAGACTGTTAGAATTTGTATTATGGGAAGAAAAAAGCAGCTAAGTAAAGAAAAACGAGTGGCCATCATTACTTTAAGAAATGAAGGTCAGTCAGTACAAAAAATTGGGAAAACTTTGAAAGTGTCCCCAAGTGCAGTTGCAAAAACCATCAAGCGCTACAAAGAAACTGGCTCACATGAGGACCGCCCCAGGAAAGGAAGACCCATAGTCACCTCTGCTTCTGAGGATAAGTTTATCCGAGTCACCAGCCTCAGAAATCACAGGTTAACAGCAGCTCAGATTAGAGACCAGGTCAATGCCACACAGAGTTCTAGCAGCAGACACATTTCTTCAATAACTGTTAAGAGGAGACTTTGTGCAGCAGGCCTTCATGGTAAAATAGCTGCTATGAAACCACTGCTAAGTACAGGCAACAAGCAGAATAGACTTGTTTGGGCTAAAGAACACAAGGAATGGACATTAGACCAGTTGAATCTGTGCTTTGGTCTGATGAGTCCAAATTTGAGATCTTTGGTTCCAACCACCATGTCTTTGTGCGACGCAGAAAAGGAGAACGGATGGACTCTACATGCCTGGTTCCCACCGTGAAGCATGGAGGAGGAGGTGTGATGGTGTGGGGATGTTTTGCTGGTGACACTGTTGGAGATTTATTCAAAATTGAAGGCATACTGAACCAGCATGGCTACCACAGCATCTTGCAGCGGCATGCTATTCCATCCGGTTTGAATTTAGTTGGACCATCATTTATTTTTCAACAGGACAATGACCCCAAACACACCTCCAGGCTGTGTAAGGGCTATTTGACCAAGAAGGAGAGTGATGGGGTGCTACACCAGATGACCTGGCCTCCACAGTCACCAGACCTGAACCCAATCGAGATGGTTTGCGGTGAGCTGGACCGCAGAGTGAAGGCAAAAGGGCCAACAAGTGCTAAGCATCTCTGGGAACGCCTTCAAGATTGTTGGAAGACCATTTCCGGTGACTACATCTTGAAGCTCATCAAGAGAATGCCAAGAGTGTGCAAAGCAGTCATCAAAGCAAAAGGTGGCAACTTTGAATAACCTAGAATATTAAGACATATTTTCAGTTGTTTCACACTTTTTTGTTAAGTATATATTTCCACGTATGTTGATTCATAGTTTTGATGCCTTCAGTGTGAATGTACAATTTTCATAGTCAAGAAAATACAGAAAAATCTTTAAATGAGAAGGTGTGTCCAAACTTTTGGTCTGTACTGTATCTGTTTAAAATATTCTGGTGTAGGCCACATAACTATAACTGTGGTTTTCAGTTCCATGGTTCAAATCTCTGTACTATCCACCTTTTTGCATTTTTTACATAAAAAATAAAAAATAAAAAAATTGAGTGTCTCGCTCAGTGTTCAGACACAAATGTATCTGTTTAAAAGATTCTGGTGTAGGCCAGAGAAATAGAACTGTGGTTTTCCTCTTCCACGGTTCTAATCTCCTTTTTATTACCCTTTTTCCATTGATAGTGCGAGTGTAAGCTATTTTACTTCATTTACAATGGGCAAGGCGCGTGGCAAGGGACGTGGAACAGGACGTTCTGGTGAAGGTGCGTGTAGAGGACGGGGCCGTGGCCAAGGTGAAAATGTGCTACAACCAACAGCCACATCTTCTCGCTCCCACTTCTTGACCGAATTACTAGGGAAGCACACTACAACACCAGTATTGCGAACTGATCAGTGTGAACAGGTTAATTGGATAGCAGATAATACTTCCAGTTACCTGGTCACCACCACCTCCGGTCTGTCTTCCACATGGTCAAGTTTTAGTAGCCATGAGTCTCGACCGCATACTCCTCCTCACCCTGATGCTCCTTCCTCCCACCAATACGAGTGTCATCAGACAGCAACTGATCCCACACTTGGACACTCTGAAGAGCTGTTCACTGGTCCATTTCCATATTTGTGCCCCTCGCCTGCTCCGCTTGAAGTGGTGGAAGAGGAGATCCCATGTAGCGATGCCCAAATATTTGAACAGCCACGGCCAAAGGAAGTCGAACCTGGCAATTTGTCACAAGAGGAGGACGATGACGAGACACAATTGCCACAAAGTGAGGAGGAGGATCGTGGTGCGCAAGTGGAAGAGGAGGAGGTGTTGGATGATCTAGTAACTGACCAAATGTGGCAGGAGGACATGCAGAGCGAAGCCAGCAGCACACAGGGGGAGTGAGGCAGAGTACCCCAACAGGCAGGAAGAAGCAGTGTGGTGGCCGCACACAGAAGGCGGGCAACAGTTCCCCGTAACACCAACACGAAGGACGTTGCCAGTACAACCAGTAGGTCTTCCAGAGTCTGGAACTTTTTTAATTACTCTGCTGATAACCCCAAAAAGGCCATTTGTACCACCTGCCATGCCAGCATCAGCAGGGGTGACAAAACTACCAGCCTAACCACCACCAGCATGACCAGGCACATGTCAGCAAAGCACCCGACTTTGTGGGGCGAACCCCAGGATCCACGACCAGTGTCAGCGGATGTCACCACTGCTTCTTCCGCTGTTGTGCGTGTAAGAGAACCCCCTGTTGTGCGTGCAAGGCAATCCCCTGTCCATACTGCATGCAAAGATGCCGCCTCCTCTCAGTCTTTACTTGTTATGGCAGTTCCTCAAGAAACAGCATCAACGTCCACGTCCCACCACAGCGTTCAATTGTCCATATCCCAGACCTTTGAACGAAAGCGCAAATTCGCAGCCAACGCCCCACAGACCACAGTCCTAAATTCACACATGTCACGACTGCTTGGAAATGCTGCCTTTTAGGCTGGTGGAGACGGAATCCTTCCGCAACCTTATGGCGGTGGCCGTCCCTCGGTACTCGGTCCCCAGCCAACACTATTTTGCCCGGTGTGCCATCCCCACACTATACAATCACGTCTCCCAAAACATCTGCCGTGCCCTCAACAATGCAGTTACTGGGAGAGTCCACCTGACAACGGACACGTGGACAAGTGCTTGTGGCCAGGGACGGTACATCTCCCTGACGGCACACTGGGTAAACATAGTGGAAGCCAGAACCCAGTCGGACCTTGGGACGGAACACATCCTCCCCACACCGAGGATTATGGGCCCTATGTCAGTCAGAGTTGCCCCCACAGTGTACAGCTCCTGTGCATCATCCTCCTCCTCCTCCTCATGTTCAGTCTCCATCTCAGATATCACCACATCAGTTACAAGCTGGAAGCACTGCAGTACTGCCTCAGACAAGTGGCAACAGGCTGTGCTGAAACTCGTAAGCTTAGGTGATAAACCTCACACTGCTTGTGAGTTGTGGACAGCTGTGAAAGAGCAGGCAGATCTGTGGCTGAGACCGCTGAACCTACATCCAGGCATGGTCGTGTGTGACAATGGCCGTAACCTGGTGGCAGCTCTGAGGCGAGGCGAGATCACACATGTACCATGCTTGGCTCATGTGCTTAACCTCGTGGTTCAGTGGTTTCTTAAATCGTACCCCGAGTTTCCAGATCTGCTCGTCAAATTACGCCGCCTGTCAGCTCATTTTAAGAAGTCGGCTACAACTTCCGCTGCCCTTGCTGCGTTGCAGCAGCGTTTGCAGCTTCCGGCACACTGACTGGTGTGTGCTGTCCCCACACGTTGGAACTCTACCCTCCACATGTTGCAAAGGATTTGTGATCAGAAGAGAGCAATTGTGGAGTACCAGCAGCAACAAGGCCGTCGATATTCATGTCAGACTCCACACATAAGACCTCAGGAGTGGACCTGGATGCCTGACATATGTACCATCCTGACAAACTTTGAGGAGTCCACCAAAATGGTGAGTGGCGATGACGCCATTATTAGCGTCAGCATCCCACTTGTCTGTCTTTTGCAACGCTCTCTGCAGAGAATTAAATAGGAGGCATTGCAGCCAGAGTATGATGAGATGGATCAAGAAGCCGTAACGGGCAATTACACACAGCCCAGCTTCATCTCATCCCAACGTGCATTGGGGGACAATGAGGGAGAGGAGGAGGAGGAGGAGGAAGTACAGGAGCTGGTATCAAGGGCTGTAGACGGTAGTACCTGTACAACTGTCATACCGTCGGTTCAGCGTGGGTGGCCTGAGGACAGGGGGGAGGAGGAGGGGGAGGAGGAGGAGAGCATGGTCAGTCGTCATATTGATGAGGACACGGAAGTCTTGCCCGTTACCAGCCTGGCATTCATGGCTGACTTTATGTTACGCTGCCTTAACCGTGACCCTCGCGTTGTGAAAATGTTAGGTGACAGTCATTACTGGTTGGTGACACTTTTAGACCCCCGCTACAAGGAGAACTTTCACTCTCTTATTCCTGAGGTGGAAAGGTCTACAAAATTGTGGCAGTACCAGAAGGCCCTTGCTGCAGAACTGTTAAAAAAAATTCTCATCTGAACACGCTAGCAGCAGAGGTCACAGTTCGTTGACCAACCAAGGCGTACAGGAGAGAGAGATGCAACTCCAATCCAGCAGAGGCAGGGGAACACTGTCAACATTCTGGGACAGTTTTCTGAGACCCGCCCAGCTTACAGGCACTGAGGCACGGGGTACTCTCACAAGGAGTGGAAAGTTTCAAAAGATGGTGAGGGAGTACCTTGCTGACCGTACCAGCATCCTCCGTGATTCCCCTGTGCCTTTTAATTATTGGGTATCCAAGCTGGACACTTGGAATGAGCTCACTCTGTACGCCTTTGAGGTCCTGGCCTGCCCTGCCGCTAGCGTGTTATCGGAGCGTGTTTTTAGTGCCTCTGTCGGAATTATAACTGATAAGCGCACTCGCCTGTCAACTGACAATGCTGACAAGCTGACCCTTATCAAAATGAACAAGGGCTGGATTGGGCCAAACTTCTCATCATCACCAAATGACAGCAGAGTAACATAAAGTTAAACCCACTGTGTTATTTCGATAGGTGTATTCCCATGCATCGCTTCACACCCACACATGGGTATACGCTTCCTCATTTCGGCTGTATTTTGCTCTTCTCCTTATCCTCAGCCTCCACCACCACTATACCACCAGGGTGACCGTGGTCCGTGTTGCCAGCATTGCAAGTTCCTCCGTCCTAATTTTAGGCAGCTTTTGCTTGGAAGGCATAGGCAAAGACTATGGGAGACCCACTCCCCAATAATGGGAATAATGTTTTGAATATGCTGTACTGCATGGCTCTTCTTTACCAGCATTGCAAGTTCCTCCTTCCTAATTTTTGGCAGCTTTTGCTTGGAAGGCATAGGCAAAGACTATGGGAGACCCACTCCCCAATAATGGGAATAATGTTTTGAATATGCTGTACTGCATGGCTCTTGAAAGAGGCATTAAAATAGTCTTGTTAAGCCACTGCGACCTCCACCACTCTTCCAAGGGGCATTGATATTGTCTTTTTATTACACTGTGACCTCCAAGTCTCTTCCAAGGGGCATTAAAACCGTCTTGTTAAACCACTCTGACCTCCACGTCTCTTCCAAGGGGCATTAAAACCATCTTGTTAAGCTACTGTGACCTCCACGTCTCTTCCAAGGGGCATTAAAAGCATCTTGTTAAGCTACTGCGACCTCCACCACTCTTCCAAGGGGCATAAAAACCGTCTTCTTAAGCTACTGCGACCTCCACCACTCTTCCAAGGGGCATTAAAACCGTCTTGTTAAGCTACTGCGACCTCCACCACTCTTCCAAGGGGCATTGATATTGTCTTTTTATTCCACTGTGACCTCCACGTCTCTTCCAAGGGGCTTTAAAACCGTCTTGCTAAGCTACTGCAACCTCCACCACTCTTAAAAGGGGCATTAAATCCATCTTGTTAAGCTACTGTGACCTCCACGTCTCTTCCAAGGGGCATTAAAACCGTCTTGTTTAGCAACTGCGACCTCCACCACTCTTCCAAGGAGCATTAAAACCGTCTTGTTAAGCTACTGCGACCTCCACCACTCTTCCAAGGGGCATTGATATTGTCTTTTTATTCCACTGTGACCTCCACCTCTCTTCCAAGGGGCTTTAAAAGTGTCTTGTTAACCTACTGCGACCTCCACCACTCTTCCAAGGGGCAATAAAACCGTCTTGTTAAGCTACTGTGACCTCCACGTCTCTTCCAAGGGGCATTAAATCCGCCTTGTTAAACCACTCTGAACTCCACGTCTCTTCCAAGTGGCATTAAAACCGTCTTGTTAAGCTACTATGACCTCCACATCTCTTCCAAGGGGCATTAAAACCATCTTGTTAAGTTACTGCAACCTCAACCACTCTTCCAAGGGGCATTAAAACAGTCTTGCTAAGCTACTGCGACCTCCACTACTCTTCCAAGGGGCATTGATATTGTCTTTTTATTCCACTGTGACCTCCACGTCTCTTTCAAGGGCCATTAAAACCGTCTTGTTAAACCACTCTGAACTCCACGTCTCTTCCAATGGGCATTAAAACAATCTTGTTAAGCTACTGCGACCTCCACCACTCTTCCAAGGGGCATTAAAACCATCTTGTTAAGCTACTGCGACCTCCACCACTTTTCCAAGGGGCATTGATATTGTCTTTTTATTACACTGTGACATTTACGTCTCTTTCAAGGGGCATTAAACCATCTTGTTAAGCTACTGCGACCTCCACCACTCTTCCAAGAGCCATTAAAGCTGTTTTGTTAAGCTGCTGCGACCTCCACCACTCTTCCAAGGGACATTAAAACCATCTTGTTAAGCTACTGCGACCTCCACCACTCATCCAAGAGGCATTAAAACCGTCTTGTTAAGCTACTGCGACCTCCACCACTCTTCCAAGGGGCATTAAAACCGTCTTGTTAAGCTACTGCGACCTGCACCACTCTTCCAAGGGGCATTAAAACCATCTTGTTAAACCACTCTGAACTCCACATCTCTTCCTAAGGGCATTAAAACTATCTTGTTAAGCTACTGTGACCTCCACGTCTCTTCCAAGGGGCATTAAAACCATCTTTTTAAACCACTATGACCTCCATGTCTCTTCCAAGGGGCATTAAAACCATCTTGTTAAACCACTCTGACCTCCACGTCTCTTCCAAGGGGCATTAAAACCGTCTTGTTAAGCTACTGTGACCTCCACGTCTCTTCCAAGGGGCACTAAAACCGTCTTGTTAAGCTACTGCAACCTCCACCACTCCTCCAAGGGGCATTAAAACAGTCTTGTTAAGCTACTGCGACCTTCAACACTTTTCCAAGGGGCATTGATATTGTCTTTTTATTACACTGTGACCTACACGTGTCTTCCAAGGGGCATTAAAACCATCTTGTTAAGCTACTGTGACCTCCACCACTCTTCCAAGAGACATTAAAACCGACTTTTTAAGCTGCTGCGACCTCCACCACTCTTCCAAGGGGCATTACAACCGTCTTGTTAAGCTACTGCGACCTCCACCACTCTTCCAAGGGGCATTAAAACCGTCTTGTTAAGCTACTGCAACCTCCACCACTCTTCCAAGGGGCATTAAAACCATCTTGTTAAGCTACTGCGACCTCCACCACTCTTCCAAGGGGCATTAAAACCGTCTGGTTAAGCAACTGTGACCTCCACGTCTCTTCCAAGGGGCATTAAATCCGTCTTGTTAAACCACTCTGAAGTGCATGTCTCTTCCAAGGGGCATTAAAATCATCTTGTTAAGCTACTGTGACATCCACGTCACTTCCAAGGGGCATTAAAACCGTCTTGTTAAGCTACTCCGACCTCCACCACTCTTCCAAGGGGCATTAAAACAGTCTTGTTAAGCTACTGCGACCTCCACCACTCTTCCAAGGGGCATTGATATTGTCTTTTAATTCCACTGTGACCTCCAGGTCTCTTCGAAGGGGCATTAAAACCGTCTTGTTTAACCACTCTGAACTCCACGTCTCATCCAGGGGGCATTAAAACCATCTTGTTGAGCTACTGCGACCTCCACCACTCTTCCAAGAGGCATTAAAACCGTCTTGTTAAGCTGCTGCGACCTCCACCATTCTTCCAAGGGGCATTAAAACCGTCTTGTTAAGCTACTGCGACCTCCACCACTCTTCCAAGGGGCATTAAAACCGTCTTGTTAAGCTACTGCGACCTGCACCACTCTTCCAAGGGGCATTAAAACCATCTTGTTAAACCACTCTGAACTCCACATCTCTTCCTAAGGGCATTAAAACTATCTTGTTAAGCTACTGTGACCTCCACGTCTCTTCCAAGGGGCATTAAAACCATCTTTTTAAACCACTATGACCTCCATGTCTCTTCCAAGGGGCATTAAAACCATCTTGTTAAACCACTCTGACCTCCACGTCTCTTCCAAGGGGCATTAAAACCGTCTTGTTAAGCTACTGTGACCTCCACGTCTCTTCCAAGGGGCACTAAAACCGTCTTGTTAAGCTACTGCAACCTCCACCACTCCTCCAAGGGGCATTAAAACAGTCTTGTTAAGCTACTGCGACCTTCAACACTTTTCCAAGGGGCATTGATATTGTCTTTTTATTACACTGTGACCTACACGTGTCTTCCAAGGGGCATTAAAACCATCTTGTTAAGCTACTGTGACCTCCACCACTCTTCCAAGAGACATTAAAACCGACTTTTTAAGCTGCTGCGACCTCCACCACTCTTCCAAGGGGCATTACAACCGTCTTGTTAAGCTACTGCGACCTCCACCACTCTTCCAAGGGGCATTAAAACCGTCTTGTTAAGCTACTGCAACCTCCACCACTCTTCCAAGGGGCATTAAAACCATCTTGTTAAGCTACTGCGACCTCCACCACTCTTCCAAGGGGCATTAAAACCGTCTGGTTAAGCTACTGTGACCTCCACGTCTCTTCCAAGGGGCATTAAATCCGTCTTGTTAAACCACTCTGAAGTGCATGTCTCTTCCAAGGGGCATTAAAATCATCTTGTTAAGCTACTGTGACATCCACGTCACTTCCAAGGGGCATTAAAACCGTCTTGTTAAGCTACTCCGACCTCCACCACTCTTCCAAGGGGCATTAAAACAGTCTTGTTAAGCTACTGCGACCTCCACCACTCTTCCAAGGGGCATTGATATTGTCTTTTAATTCCACTGTGACCTCCAGGTCTCTTCGAAGGGGCATTAAAACCGTCTTGTTTAACCACTCTGAACTCCACATCTCATCCAGGGGGCATTAAAACCATCTTGTTGAGCTACTGCGACCTCCACCACTCTTCCAAGAGGCATTAAAACCGTCTTGTTAAGCTGCTGCGACCTCCACCATTCTTCCAAGGGGCATTAAAACCGTCTTGTTAAGCTACTGCGACCTCCACCACTCTTCCAAGGGGCATTAAAAACGTCTTGTTAAGCTACTGCGACCTCCAACACTCTTCCAAGGGGCATTGATAATGTCTTTTTATTCCCCTCTGACCTCCACGGCTCTTCCAAGGGGCTTTAAAAGAGTCTTTTTAAGCTACTGTGACCTCCACCACTCTTCCAAGGGGCATTGATATTGTCTTTTTATTCCACTGTGACCTCCACTTCTCTTCCAAGGGGCTTGAAAAGAGTCTTGTTAAGCTACTGCGACCTCCACCACTCTTCCAAGGGGAATTAAAACCATCTTGTTAAGCTACTGTGACCTCCACGTCTCTTCCAAGGGGCATTAAAACCATCTTGTTAAGCTACTGTGACCTCCACGTCTCTTCCAAGGGGCATTAAAACCGTCTTGTTAAGCTACTGTGACCTCCACGTCTCTTCCAAGGGGCATTAAAACCGTCTTGTTAAGCTACTGTGACATCCACCACTCTTCCAAGGGGCATTGATATTGTCTTTTTATTCGACTGTGACCTCCACCACTCTTCCAAGGGGCATTAAAACCGTCTTGTTAAGCTACTGTGACCTCCACCACTCTTCCAAGGGGCATTAAAACTGTCTTATTAAGCTACTGTGACCTCCACCACTCTTCCAAGGGGCATTAAAACCATCTTGTTAAACTACTGTGACCTCCACCACTCTTCCAAGGGGCATTGAAAGCGTCTTGTTAAACCACTCTGAACTCCACAGCTCTTCCAAGGGGCATTGAAATGTTGTTTTTAATTAACTCTAACCTCCACGACTCTTCCAACGGGCATTGCATTTCCTCCTAATTTTAGTCAGCTTTTGCTTTTCAATGCATAGGTGAATATTAAGGGAGACCCACTCCCCAATAATGGGTAGAAGGTTTTTAGTATGCTGTAATCCACGTCTGTTTCAAGGGGCATTGCAGTTCCTCATAATTTTTGGAAACCTTCCATTCACTGCTTAGGCCAACAGTGTACAAGAGACCCAGTTGCTATAAATGGAAAAAACGGTTTAGTTAAGGCACTCTGACCTCCATGTCACTTCCAAGGGGCATTGGAGTGCCTCGAAATTTTTGGTAGGCATTGCACTCACTGTTAGAGATGAGCGGTGTTCGACTCGAACTGTTCCCCAATCTCAAATTAGAGCTGTTTCGGGCAGTGTTTGAGCCGTTCAACGAACCCGAACGATTTGCAAAAAATCCAGCTGTTCGAGGTTATGTTCGATAACTGTTAGTGCACCAAAATCGTAACTGGATTATTTCACAGTAATACTGTTAATCAATATTAATAGACAGTTTCAGTGTAGAGTGCGTGGGGAGAGAGGCAGGGGATAGATCTCTGCAGAAATAATGCCGTTCTCCATTTTTTTTTTCTTTCCCGCATTTACAGTGGGAAGGTGCAGTCTGTCAGCCTATCAGCAGCGCACACACGCAGCAAAGTGCTTTTTTTTTACACAAACAAGGGCATGTGTCATTGGCTGTGTACGTCACATTTCCTTGCCCTATAAGACCCAGCCATTTTCCCCGTCGCCACAATTTTCTTACTGCTGCAGCTGAGTGTTAGACGGCACCGCTGCTGCTGTGGGCGCTAACTGTTTCAATTGCAAGCAAATTTGCTCTTAAATAGACAGATAGGTTTAGGGAGTAGGGACTAGTTGTAATTGCAGCCCTTTTGAGGGCTAGGTTACAGCAGTTCCAAGCACTTTTTGCCAGGCAGGTCTGTACCAGTGCTGTGCAAGTGTTTTTCACAGCATTTGGCTAAATCTACCTAAGCCAATCCTTTTGGGCCTCTAGCAGTGTGTGATAGTCAGTGGAGTAGCCCATCTGTACCAAGCTACACCACCTTTGTATTTAATAACAATTTTTTACTACATCTAGCCCAGTAAATATTTTTGGGCCTCTAGCAGTGTTTGTTACTCATTGGAGTAGCCCATCTGTACCAAGCTACACCACCTTTGTATTTAATAACATTTTTTTACTGCATCTAGCCCAGTAAATACTTTTGGGCCTTTAGCAGTGTCTGTTACTCATTGGAGTAGCCCATCTGTACCAAGCTACACCACCTTTGTATTTAATAACAATATTTTACTGCATCTAGCCCAGTAAATACTTTTGGGCCTGTAGCAGTGTCTGTTACTCATTGTAGTAGCCCATCTGTACCAAGCTACACCAACTTTGTATTTAATAAAAAATTTTTACTGCATCTAGCCAAGTAAATACTTTTGGGCATAGTAGCAGTGTCTGTTACTCATTGTAGTAGACCATCTGTACCAAGCTACACCACCTTTGTATTTAATAACAATTTTTTACTACATCTAGCCAAGTAATACCTTTTGGGCATAGTAGCAGTGTCTGTTACTCATTGGAGTAGCCCATCTGTACCAAGCTACACGACCTTTCTATTTAATAACAATTTTTTACTGCATCTAGCCCAGTAAATACTTTTGGGCCTGTAGCAGTGTCTGTTACTCATTGTAGTAGCCCATCTGTACCAAGCTACACCACCTTTGTATTTAATAACAATTTTTTACTGCATCTAGCTCAGTACATACTTTGGGGCCTGTAGCAGTGTCTGTTACTCATTGTAGTAGCCCATCTGTACCAAGCTACACCACCTTTGTATTTAATAACAATTTTTTACTGCATCTAGCCCAGAAAATACCTTTGGGCTGGGCCTCTAGCAGTGTCTGTTACTCATTGTATTAGCCCATCTGTACCAAGCTACACCACCTTTGTATTTAATAACACTTTTTTACTGCACCTAGCCAAATAAAACCTTTTGGGCATAGTAGCAGTGTCTGTTACTCATTGTAGTAGCCCATCTGTACCAAGCTACACCACCTTTGTATTTAATAAGAATTTATTACTGCATCTAGCCCAGTAAAACCTTTTGGGCATAGTAGCAGTGTCTGTTACTCATTGTAGTAGCCCATCTGTACCAAGCTACACTACCTTTGTATTAAATAATTTTTTTTACTGCATCTAGTCCAGTAAATACTTTTGTGCATGTAGCAGTGTCTGTTACTCATTGTAGTAGCCCATCTGTACCAAGCTACACCACCTTTGTATTTAATAACAATTTTTTACTGCATCTAGCCCAGTAAATACTTTGGGCCTGTAGCAGTGTCTGATACTCATTGTAGTAGCCCATCTTTACCAAGCTACACCACCTTTGTACTTAATAACAATTTTTTACTGCACCTAGCCAAGTAAACCCTTTTGGGCATAGTTGCAGTGTCTGTTACTCATTGGAGTAGCCCATCTGTACCAAGCTACACCACCTTTGTATTTAATAACAATTTTTTACTGCATCTAGCCAAGTAAAACCTTTCGGGCATAGTAGCAGTGTCTGTTACTCATTGGAGTAGCCCATCTGTACCAAGCTACACCACCTTTGTATTTAATAACAAGTTTTTACTGCATTTAGCCCAGTAAATACTTTTGGGCCTGTAGCAGTGTCTGTTACTCATTGTAGTAGCCTATCTGTACCAAGCTACACCACCTTTGTATTTAATAACAATTTTTTACTGAATCTAGCCCAGTAAATACTTTTGGGCCTGTAGCAGTGTCTGTTACTCATTGTAGTAGCCCATCTGTACCAAGCTACACCACCTTTGTATTTAATAACAATTTTTTACTGCACCTACCAAGTAAAACCTTTCGGGCATAGTAGCAGTGTCTGTTACTCATTGGAGTAGCCCATCTGTACCAAGCTACACCACCTTTGTATTTAATAACAAGTTTTTACTGCATTTAGCCCAGTAAATACTTTTGGGCCTGTAGCAATGTCTGTTACTCATTGGAGTAGCCCATCTGTACCAAGCTACACCACCTTTGTATTTAATAACAATTTTTTACTGCATCTAGCCAAGTAAAACCTTTTGGGCCTGTAGCAGTGTCTGTTACTCATTGGAGTAGCCCATCTGTACGGATATGCAGCGATACTAAATAACCAATTTTCCACAAGCTTATGGCCTCCGTATTGGGCAGAACAAGTGCTGACAAAAAAACAGACAGTCCTGGAACTGTTCCCAATAGTGGTAGCAATAGAAATATGGGGCGCGCGCCGGGCTATGAAAAATATACGCTTCATAACAAAAAACACCAGCCTAGCGCACTGCATTAATAAGATGGCATGATCGTCTCTTCCAGTGCTAGGCCTACTAAGACGGCTAGCATTCCTGTGCCTAAAACACAATGTATGGGTCTGTGCTAGCCACGATGCTGAGGGGTCTAACGCTGCTGCTAACGCTTTATCACAATTCAATTGGCAGATTTTCCCAGAGCTCCTCCCCAACGCCCACCCATCGGGCAACAGTTGCCCACCCTCCCTATGGGATCTAGTGGCGAATAGTTGATGCCATTAATCAGAGCGTCAGTTGCCCCGTCGACGTGGCAAGCATACGGTAAGGCATGGGAAGAGTGGACACGACTAGTAGCAGGCAGACGAGTTGTCCAATGTGAACAAGCCAGATTAAAAGTCACAATAGAATTTCTCCACCAGTTAATGATGAGGGGCATATCAGGGGCGTCAGCGCAGCGATGTCTGACCGGAGTAGCATTTCACTTCCAACTACTGAATTGGGGAGATGTGACAAAGAGATTCATCATCAGACAATCCATAAAAGGGTAGAAAAGGGGTCAGCCAAGTCAGGAGTGTAGACGTCCTGTCCCGTGTCACTAAAACTGATTTCTCACATCATATCCCTAACACCATTAACATGACACTCACAATTTGAAGCAACACTACTGTCTACTGCATTTGCGATCGCCTTCTTCGGGGCGCTATGCATAAGCGAATTAGTCCCTCAATCCAAAATTACCACCAGTGGAGGCTTATTACACCAGGACGTAGTCATAGCCAATAATGCAATACGTCTACGCATACGCAAATCGAAAACAGTTGCAGCGGGCAGGGGCACTTGGGTACTTCTACAACCCACAAATGGTACACTGAGTCGGGTAACAATAGTAGAAACACATTGATGGAACGCCATTATCAAGATACCAGTTCCAAGCTATATTTAATAAATGCCTAACATCGGCAGGGAGCCACCCCAAAGATTACGGAACACAATCATTCCGCATAGGCGCAGCCATGGAAGCAGCAAGAGCAGGACTGTCAGAAACGGAAGTTCAGAGGATAGGGAGAAGGCGATCTACGTGTTTGGCGAGATACATAAGACCGGACTTGTTATCCTAACGTGGTTTGTTTCTTTTACAGGTGACGCTAAGCCAACTGTGTGCATGATAGGCTACTCGTATATATATTGGGCAGAAAAAAGGGCGAAAGTCCGCCCAGGCGGGAGGAAATTAGAGTTTCATAACACATATTTCAACTGGAGAGGTATTAGAGGCCTGCAATGGACACAGGTACTAATGGAGGTAATCAAGGTAGGGAGAGAGGCAAGAGGTCCGGTCATCTTAGTTATACAGGCCGGTGGAAACGACCTAGGTCATCACAAGGGAGCATAACTAATAGCAATAATGAAACTAGACACTGAGCGCTTCAGAGAAATTTTCACAAAACTAACTATAGTATGGTCAGAGATTGTGCCGATAGCGGTATGGCAAGGTGCGCGAGACATCATGGCCATCGAATGGACAAGGCGGGTAATAAATATTCGGATGGCAAAATTTAGAAGAGACAGAGGCGGTGTATTGGTACGACACCGACAACTGGAAGGAGATAAAGCAGGCCTCATACGGCCCGACGGTGTTCACTTAATTGATATTGGACTGAACATATTCCAGTCAGGACTCCAGGACGGAGTGGAACAAGCGTTAAGAGTGATGGATGGGGATCAGAGTCCTGCATATGAGTATGCAGGATCCTCCTTGGCCTGGAAATAGAAAGGACATGTTGGAGAGTTACACTTGTTGGCCAACTTGCCGGTGTGGAGACACAGGGCATGCTGCAACAAGCTGAATTGTTTTAGAAATAAAATGCCTTTCTAATGGAATGAGTATAAAGAGTTAATAAAGCTGTGACCGATCCTCACCCATCCAGTTGTAAGAGTTACATTATTGTATTGTCAAGGAAAGGGGGGCGGTAGGGGGGCTGAGCGTCTGGGTTTGGTTGGGGGTTGGGGGTCCCCACAGTCTGCCTAGGCTAGATGCAGTCAAAAATTCTTATTAGATACACAGGCGATGCAGCTTGCTTCGCAGCTGGGCTACTACGCCCAAAGTATTGCCTAGGCTAAATGCAGTTAAAAATTCTTATTAGATACACAGGCGGTGCAGCTTGCTTCACAGCTGGGCTACTACGCCCAAAGTATTGCCTAGGCTAGGTGCAGTTAAAAATTCTTATTAGATACACAGGCGGTGTAGCTTGCTTCAGAGCTGGGCTACTACGCTGACTAGCAGACACTGAAGCTTTGAAGCAGACCTCTGAGTAAACAGCTCTTCAGACTCAACCATCTGTGTTACCCCACGCCATAGTGTATGTAGTTTCTTACGGTTAAAAGGGGGGGAGCGACCCAACCCACCTGGAATTGACGATGCCAACGTCACGTAAAACACAGCAAGGGGACTCCAAAAAGAGTCTCCATTTTTTCCAAAAATTGTGGCACAGACACCACTTAAGTGGCATCAATTGCCCAAGAGTTGCTTAAAACGGTTGGTGAGGTGATTTTACCAAATCCTCAAGCTTTTAGTCTCCCCAGGATGACACAGGGGTAGAAAAGTCCTTGCGGATCCATGATTTGTTCATCTTTATGAACGTGAGTCTGTCTACATTCTCAGTGGACAGCCGCGTGCGCTTATCTGTCAGCACACCACCAGCAGCGCTGAACACATGTTCAGAGAGAACGCTGGCTGCAGGGCATGACAAGATCTCCAAGGCGTGAGTGGCAAGCTCTGGCCATTTTTCCTTGGAAGCCCAAAATGAGCAAGGGTCCAGTGACACAGTCATGGCTTCGATGTTCACTTGGAAATACTCCTGTACCATCCTCTCTAGGAGTTGACTATGTGTCAGACTTCTTGTCTCCTGTGGCCTTGCAAAGGATGGTCTAAAAAAGTGGTGAAACGATTCCACAAAATTGCTGTTACTAGCAGATACTGTGTTACTGTTACGGTTTGAGTGATGAAGACTCGACAGTCCCACGGTTGGCAAGTTAGAACTGTGAGATTCACTATGTGCACCACTGGTGTTTTGTGGAAAAGCACATGTAAGATTCTGCAACAGCCTCTGCTGATACTCCTGCATGTGTGAATCCCTTTCTATGGCAGGATTTATTTCGGCAAATTTACTTTTGTACCGGGGATCTAAGAGTGTGGCAACCCAGTAGTCGGGATTACTTCGAATTCTGACAATCCGAGGGTCATGTTGCAGCTATTGCAGCAAGAAGGCACTCATGTGTCTTGCGCATCCAGGAGGACCAAGTCCTTGTTGTGTTGGTAGCGAGGTAAGAATCATGCTTCCTTCCTCTGCCCTCTCCCCCCAACCTCGCACAACAGAAATGTCATCAAGGTCTCCCTCATCTCATGAGTCTTCCATGCCCATCGGCAGTTCGTCCTCCACTTCTTCCTCGGCTCCTGCACCTTCCTCAACAGTTTGGCTGCTACCATGCGCCCTGGTTAATCTCTCTCCCCCACCCTCCCATGCCTGCCGCCTTGGTGCTGCCGACCGTCTGGACTTTGGAGATGTTATCCCTTCCGCATACGACTCCTCCTCTACTTCCTCCACCTCCTCTTGTCCCACCACCTGACTCCGAATTCTGTTTAACGTGTGCTCCAGCATGTACATCACCGGAATAGTCATGCTGATAATGGCATCGTCAGCACTAAACATCTTCGTCGCCATTTCAAAACTGTGCAGAAGGGTGCATAGGTCCCTGATCTGAGACCACTCCTGCAGCGTGATTTGCCCCACCTCTGTATCTCGTTGGCCCAGGCTATACGTCAGAACGTATTGCACCAGGGCTTGTCGGTGCTGCCACAGTCGCTGCAACATGTGCAGAGTTGAATTCCACCGTGTCGGCACATCGCATTTCAGTCGGTAAACTGGCAGGCCCAACGACTTCTGTAGAGATGTAAGTCGTTGAGCTGCGGGATGCGAACGGCAGAAGTGAGCACACAGCGACCATACCCTCTTCAGAAGGCTATCTAGTCCGGGAAAGTGGGCTAAAAAATGCTGGACAATGAGGTTCAACACGTGAGCCATTCAAGGCAAGTGTGTGACATTGCCCCGTCGAAGGGCCGCACCCAGGTTTGCAGCATTGTCGCACACGGCCTTCCCTGGTTGCAGGTCCAGTGGAGACAACCATTCATGAAACTCGGTCTCCAGAGCTGACCACAACTCCTCTGCTGTGTGACTCACATTTCCCAGACATTTCAAAGTAAAAACCGCCTGATGCCGTTGAGCCCTGCTGCCAGCATAGTAAGGAGGTATGCAGGATTCCTTCTGCGCAGTTAGAAAGCGGGTGGCATTTCCAGACTGGCTTTGGGTGCAGGTGGAGGACCGAGAGGAGGTTGAGGAGGCAGAAGCAGTGGAGGAACTTCTAGATAAAGAGGATTGACGCACAACTCGTGGGGACGGCAAGACTTGGACAGTAGCCCCTTGTCCTGCTGTCACCATAGTTACACAGTGCCCAGTCAGCGACATGTAACTCCCCTGTCCATGCTTACTCGTCCAAGTGTCTGTGGTGAAATGCACCCTGTCACACACAGAGTTTCTCAAAGAAGCGGCAATGTTGTGTGCGACATGCTGGTGTAGCGCAGGCACACCTTTCTTTGAGAAGTAGTGCCGACTGGGCATCTGGTACTGGGGCACTGCGACGGACATAAGTTCTCGAAAATCCTCTGTGTCTAACAGGCGGAAAGGCAGCATTTCTGTAGCCAACAGCTTGCAGCTGGTGAAATTCAACCTCTTAGCTTTGTCATGGCTAGGAGGAAATGGTCTTTTACTTGTCCACATCTGAGGGACCGAGGGCTGGCTGTTGTGCTTAGACGAGGGTTGAGTAGGGTGTCCCCGGCAAACTGCCGGTCTGTGAGGAAGATGCAGGCGGAAAAGTTAGGTTGCCTTGATCCAAAGGTGGTGCTCTCGATGTCGGAGAGCGCTCAACACCAGCTGGTGTTTCCACTTCCAAATGAAATGATGACCTGCCAATCACACTGTCTGTTGCGGGTAAAGAGGTGGCAGGTCTGTGTCCAAAAACATGTGTGACTGCTGTCCCCCCCAGTCACAGAGGATGAAGAGGCCGTGGATGCACAAGATGGGGCAGACGGTGGTTGGTTCGGCCCGCTAGGCCGCATTGTAGCACAGTGAGCTTCCCACTGCAACTTATGCTTCATATCCATGTGACGGTCCATGCATGGAGTACTCAAACTATGGATTTTTTGGCCTCTACTTAGCTTTTGGTGACAAAATATTACAGATAACACGAGTTGGGTCATCCTTATCGATCTGAAAAAAAGCCCAGGCTGTGCAAGGCTTAGAGCCCATGCAACCTGAAGAGGCCACTACGACTTGTGGTCAGAGGCAGAGTTGTGGTTGAGGATGCAGTTGTTGACATGCTTCCAGTACTCCGTCTCTGTCCAGGAAGGCGCAACCTAACCTCGTCATCAATAGCATCCTCCTCCACCTCCTCTGCTGACCTCATCGACTGGCTGACTGTGGGTTGACAGTAAGTGGGACCTCCAACCTCGTCATCATCACCCTGTGTGTTCTCACACCCGTCGTCCTCAGAGCCATCCTCTTCCTGCCCTGACCGAAAAGTCAAGTTGTCGCTCCAATCAGGTATTTGAGTCTCATCATCGTCTTCATAATTGTCTCCACCAACAGGAGTTACAGTTTGGGAACGAGGGTCTACATTATGCTCAGAACCTTCTTCATCTGGTCCTGGATCCGACTCATAAAGATTCTGGGCATCAGTGCAGATCATTTCTTCGTCTGGATTAACAGAAGCTCTGGAGCAGACCTCCGTTTCCCAGGCTATAGTATGAGTAAACAGCTCTGCAGACTCAACCATCTGTGTTACCCCATACTCAGACGGGCAGCTGGAGACTTGGGAGCTGTGAGGAAGCAAGTGTCATTGGGGTGACACCTCTGAGGACTGGAGTATTTGTGATGTTGAAGTTGAGGTGGAGAAGAGCCCACTTGAAGGAGCACTTGATATCCATTGAAGCACCTGCTGTTTTTGTGCCTCATTTGGAATTTGTAGCGATGGGCGTGTCCGTAAGAAAGGGATCGTATTACATTGTCCACGAAAAGAAGTAGACATCTTAGTTTGGCTGAAGATGGTCTTCCTTCTGCAGATGTTACTCTCCCCCACCGCGAGGGGGCTCGACCCACCAGCGGACAGGCACCAGTATTGGGAGAGGGGGGCTGGCCGTCAGGGTCCACCGCGGCTCTGGCACAAACCCGGCGACACGGAAGTCGCACGGGCTGGAACGGACTGGCCGTGTCGGGTTCGCACTCCAGCATAGTCCCTCTGCCCACTCGCGCCCGTAACCTCAAAGGGATGCGCAAGCGGCTTTTCTTCCCAGGGCTGTTCCCCGCCCAGCAGGAACGTGGGGGAGCTCGGGTCGGCCTTCCACTGTACTCCGTTACCTCCCTCGCGCTCTTTACTTCTTCCGTTCTCCATTTAACCCCTCGGCTCTGTGGTGTCCGCTCTCCCTCCAGCTCTCTCCTTCTCACACGTGGACTAAAGCGTGTTTTCACACTGTGGCGAATCTTTTGGGCCCAGGCATAAGAAGTTGTCGAGGTAATGGATAATATGTGCCCCCTTAGAAACGTCCATTGCAACCCATTCGAGGAAGCAACTAAACGCCTCAAATAGTGAGCAGGATCTGGACCACCCCATGGGCAAACAGCGATCTATATAGTATGCTCCTTCCCAGAAGCAGCCCAATAGGTGGACACTATTCGGAGGCACAGGTAGTAAGTAACCGGAACGCCGCATCAATGTCTGTTTTGGTCATTAGGGTGACCCTTCCCAACTTCTTGATCCGCCTGATTGCCTTGTCAAAAGATGTACAGTATATACTACTGTACTTGGTTCCCCGTCGATGTTGTCATTTACTGACCTGCCCCTTGGATATGACAAATTGTGGATTAGTCCGAATGTATTGGGTTCCGTTTTTGGCACAACTCAGAAAGGGGATACCAATACGTCTTGTAAGGAAAGTGTTCTGAATGGAACAGCCATTCTACCTAAAGATATTTCTTTTTTTAATTTTCTTGTCATGACGTCTGGGTGTTGGTAGGCTGATTTTATATTTTTACTCCAGCCTTTCTTGATTTTAGAAGGGCATGACATGCCTATATCTGTGTCTCCCCCTCCTTTTACTCCTCCACCTCTTTTCTTTTCGCATGACTATATGTACTTGTCACTTTTTCATGTGTTAGTTGTGTCTTCTGAGCAGTTTGTCAGCTTTTGGACACCTTTGAAGGTGTTTTCTACGTGTTTCTATGTGTTTTTGTTTGCCTGCCATTGGTTTTAATGGTGTTCGACGGTGTTCGACGAACAGTTCGACGAACAGTTCGGCGAACACACCGGTGTTCGACGAACCGAACCGAACACGAACACTACGGGGGTGGCTCAACTCTACTCACTGTATGCCCTATAACTGTGTAGCCGAACCGCTCCTTTTGGTACAGAAACATATCCTACAAGACATGTGTGGTTGACTGGCCTGATATTGATGTGAATGGTCCCTGTTCCTCCTGCTCTTTCTCCTTTGCCACCACCTCATCCATCATTCATCACCTGAAGCTTTGTTTTAACGGGAGTCATAGAACTGGGATAGTAGCAGAAAAACATCCAGCAATCCTCGGAGGAGGTAGGATATGCGCCAAAACGATGACCACCTCAGGCCTAGCCGCTACTACATACATGCGCTTGCATTCCAAGGAACAGAAAGCTAAGAAGATGGCTGGCCTCATGATCATGAATAATTTACTTGTTGTGTAGGAGGCCGACCACTGCTGCTGTCTACCTTCTGAAATTTGTGTTGAAGCCTGATTGACCCAGGACCAGCAATCCTCTATGTGTGGAGGACGTGTTGCATCCCAGTGTCCAACTGTGTCCCGGCTTCCACAATATTAACCCAGTGTGACGGCGTCAGTCAGATGGACCATCCCTGCCCACATTCACTTGTCCACTTGTTTGTGGTTAGGCTGTCCTTCAAATAGGGGCGGCTGGGGACCGTTTATGGACACCCGGCCGCCCCCTGGCAGCTGGGGACCAAGTGTGGACACCCGGCCGCCGTGCGGCTGGGGACTGAGTATGGATACCAGGCCGCCGACGCAGCCATGACGAGGTGGCCAGATTCTGCCTCCACATGCCTAAAAGGCCCAATTTCAAGTGCAAGCAAGCAGTATGATATTGCAGCCTGGGGGTGGGTGGGTGGCAGGCTGTATACTTGCGCTTGCATTGCAAGGAATGGGGGAGGTAAAATTGAACACTGCCCTGGGGCAAGGACTTGCACGGGGATAGTTGCAAGTCTGCATCTTCTGATGTGGCAAGTATCACATCTGATGGGCACACTTTTAGGCAGTGACCTGGGTGTCAGAGATGCTTACAGGGGTCTTCCCCATGCTGTACCCATGTCTTTTCAGCACTGTATGCATGTGTCACACAGCACATGGCCAGATAAGGTAGTAAAATGTTAAAATTACATTTCCCGGTGAATGCATTTGTCACGGTTGAAAGCATTACAAAAGTGCAAAAACGCATAAAAAGTGCTACTTGTGAACATAGCCCAAGGTGTGGAGGAGTATTTTGTTTTGGTTATTTATTTTACCTTATACAGAAGTCTTTACCATGGAAAGGATGTTCCTTAACATATTTCACAGGAAAGCAGTTTCAGTTTCATTTTTGAACGTTTTATTGTGAGCCCGTAAAAGTGGCTTAATACCTCTGACCACATTGTTGACAGCAGTGACGTAGGGGTCAGAAATGTTTCCTGGGGCGATCCCCATGCCGTCTCTATGTCATTTGAGCACTCTCACTATCGTTTTGGGCACTTTTTAGGCTTTCTACAGACTGCTGGGGGTGCCGCCGGAAAAATGCTCGGGTCTCCCATAGACTAACATTGGGCTCGTTGCTCGGGTCGAGTACCCGAGTATCATGGTGAGCACGGCCCTAGCTTCGAGCACCCGAGCATTTTAGTGCTCGCTCAACACTAATCAAATGTAATCAAAAGGGAACACGAAAAATCGGAAAATACTCGTCGATAATAATCATCTTCTTTCTTCATCAGATATAATCCAAATGGAAAACGAAAAAGCGGAAAATAGTCGTCAATAAAAACCATCTTCTTTCTTCATCAGATGTAATCCAAAGGGAACATGAAAAAGCGATAAATACTCGTTGATAAAAGCCAACTTCATTCTTCATCAGAAGTAATCCAAAGGGAACATGAAATAGTGGAAAATACTCATCGATAAAAATCATCTTCTTTCTTCATCAGATGTAATCCACAGGGAGCACGAAAGAGCGGAAAATACTCGTCGATAAAAGCGATCTTCTTTCATCATCAGATGTAATCCAAAAGGAAAACAAAAAAGTGGAAAATACGCATCGATTAAAAACCGTCTTCTTTCTTCATCAGTTGTAATCCAAATGGAACATGAAAAAGTGATGAATATCCATCGATAAAACCCATCTTCTTTCTTCATCTGATGTAATCCAATGGGAACACTAAAAAGCTGAAAATACTCATCGATAAAAACCATCTTCTTTCTTCATCAGATGTAATCCAAAGGGTAAATGAAAAAACGGAAAATACTCGTCGATAAAAACCATCTTCTTTCTTCATCAGATGTAATCCAAAGGGAAAACGAAAAAACTGAAAATACTCGTCAATAAAAACCATCTTCTTTCTTCATCAGATGTAATCCAATGGGAAAACAAAAGTGCGGAAAAAACTTATCGATTAAAAACCATCTTCTTTCTTCATCAGTTGTAATCCAAAGGGAACATGAAAAAGTGATGAATATCCATCGATACAACCCATCTTCTTTCTTCATCAGATGTAATCCAAATGGAACACGAAAAAGCTGAAAATACTTATCGATAAAACCCATCTTCTTTCTTCATCAGATGTAATCCAAAGGGAACATGAAATAGCGGAAAATACTCGTCAATAAAAACCATCTTATTTCTTCATCAGATGTAATCCAAAGGGAAAACGAAAAAGCAGAAAATACTCGACGATAAAAACCATCTTCTTTCTTCATCAGATGTAATCCAAAGGGACCATGAAAAAGTGATGAATATCCATCGATAAAACCCATATTCTTTCTTCATCAGATGTAATCCAAAGGGAACAGGAAAAAGCTGACAATATTCATCGATAAAAAGCATCTTCTTTCTTCATCAGATGTAATCCAAAGGGAAAGCGAAAAATCGGAAAATACTCGTCGATAATAACCATCTTCTTTCTTCATCAGATATAATCCAAATGGAAAACGAAAAAGTGGAAAATAGTCGTCAATAAAAACCATCTTCTTTCTTCATCAGATGTAATCCAAAGGGAACATGAAAAAGCGATAAATACTCGTTGATAAAAGCCATCTTCTTTCTTCATCAGAAGTAATCCAAAGGGAACATGAAATAGCGGAAAATACTCATCGATAAAAATCATCTTCTTTCTTCATCAGATGTAATCCACAGGGAGCACGAAAGAGCGGAAAATACTCGTCAATAAAAGCCATCTTCTTTCATCATCAGATGTAATCCAAAGGGAAAACAAAAAAGTGGAAAATACGCATCGATTAAAAACCATCTTCTTTCTTCATCAGTTGTAATCCAAAGGGAACATGAAAAAGTGATGAATATCCATCGATAAAACCCATCTTCTTTCTTCATTAGATGTAATCCAACGGGAACACGAAAAAGCTGAAAATACTCATCGATAAAAACCATCTTCTTTCTTCATCAGATGTAATCCAAAGGGTAAATGAAAAAACGGAAAATACTCGTCGATAAAAACCATCTTCTTTCTTCATTAGATGTAATCCAAAGGGAAGACGAAAAAGCTGAAAATACTCATCGATAAAAAACATTTTCTTTCTTCATCAGATGTAATCCAAAGGGAAAAAGAAAAAGCGGAAAATACTCGCCGATAAAAACCATCTTCTTTCTTCATCAGATGTAATCCAATGGGAAAACAAAAAAGCGGAAAAAACTTATCGATTAAAAAACATCTTCTTTCTTCATCAGTTGTAATCCAAAGGGAACATGAAAAAGTGATGAATATCCATCGATACAACCCATCTTCTTTCTTCATCAGATGTAATCCAAATGGAACACGAAAAAGCTGAAAATACGCATCGATAAAACCCATCTTCTTTCTTCATCAGATGTAATCCAAAGGGAACATGAAATAGCGGAAAATACTCGTCAATAAAAACCATCTTATTTCTTCATCAGATGTAATCCAAAGGGAAAACGAAAAAGCAGAAAATACTCGACGATAAAAACCATCTTCTTTCTTCATCAGATGTAATCCAAAGGGAAAATGAAAAAGCGGAAAATGCTCGTCAATAAAAACCATCTTCTTTCTTCATCACATGTAATCCAAAGGGAAAACAAAAAGGCAGAAAATACTCATCGGTAAAAACCATCTTCTTTCTTCATCAGATGTAATCCAAAGAGAACATGAAAAAGCAGAAAATACTCGTCGATAAAAGACATCTTCTTTCTTCATCAGTTATACTCCAAAGGGACCATGAAAAAGTGATGAATATCCATCGATAAAACCCATCTTCTTTCTTCATCAGATGTAATCCAAAGGGAACAGGAAAAAGCTGACAATACTCATCGATAAAAAGCATCTTCTTTCTTCATTAGATGTAATCCAAAGGGAAAACGACAAAGCGGAAAATACTCGTCGATAAAAACCATCTTCTTTCTTCATCAGATGTAATCCCAAGGGAAAACGAAAAAGCTGAAAATAGTCGTCGATAAAAACCATCTTCTTTCTTCATCAGATGTAATCCAAAGGGAACATGAAAAATTGATAAATACTCGTTGATAAAAGCCATCTTCTTTCTTCATCAGATGTAATCCAAAGGAAACATGAAAAAGCAGAAAATACTCGTCGATAAAAATCATCTTCTTCATTCATCAGATGTAATCAATCCAAAAGGAACAAGAAAAAGCACATAATACTCGCCGATAAAAATCATCTTCTTTCTTCATCAGATGTAATCCAAAGGGAAAACGAAAAAGCTGAAAATACTCGTCGATAAAAACCATTTTCTTTCTTCATCAGATGTAATCCAAGCGGAAAATGAAAAAGCGGAAAATACTCGTCGATAAAAACCATCTTCTTTCTTCATCAGATGTAGTCCAAACGGAAAACAAAAAAGCGGAAAAAACTCATCGATTAAAAACCATCTTCTTTCTTCATCAGTTGTAATCCAAAGGGAACATGAAAAAGTGATGAATATCCATCGATACAACCCATCTTCTTTCTTCATCAGATGTAATCCAAAGGGAAAACAAAAAAACGGAAAATACTCATCGATACAAACCATCTTCTTTCTTCTTCAGATGTAATCCAAAGGGAAAATTAAAAAGCGGAAAATAATCGTCGATAAAAACCATCTTCTTTCTTCATCAGATGTATTCCAAATGGAACATGAAAAAGCGATAAATACTCATTGATAAAAGCCATCTTCTTTCTTCATCAGAAGTAATCCTAAGGGAACATGAAAAAGCAGAAAATACTCAACGATAAAAACCATCTTCTTTCTTCATCAGTTGTAATCCAAAGGGAACATGAAAAAGTGATGAATATCCATCGATACAACCCATCTTCTTTCTTCATCAGATGTAATCCAAAGGGAAAACAAAAAAACGGAAAATACTCATCGATACAAACCATCTTCTTTCATCATCAGATGTAATCCAAAGGGAAAACAAAAAAGCAGAAAATACTCATTTGTAAAAACCATCTTCTTTCTTCATCAGATGTAATCCAAAGGGAACACGAAAAAGCGGAAAATACTCGTCGATAAAAACCATCTTCTTTCTTCATCAGATGTAATCCAAATAGAACATGAAAAAGCAGAAAATACTGGTCGATAAAAACCATCTTCTTTCTTCATCAGTTATAATCCAAAGGGAACATGAAAAAGTGATGAATATCCATCGATAAAGCCCATCTTTTTCTTCATCAGATGTAATCCAAAGGGAACAGGAAAAAGCTGAAAATACTCATCGATTAAAAGCATCTTCTTTCTTCATCAGATGTGATCCAAAGGGAAAACGAAAAAGCGGAAAATACTCGTCGATAAAACCCATCTTCTTTCTTCATCAGATGTAATCCAAAGGGAACATGAAAAATTGATAAATACTCGTTGATAAAAGCCATCTTCTTTCTTCATCAGATGTAATCCAAAGGAAACATGAAAAAGCAGAAAATACTCGTCGATAAAAAACATCTTTTTCATTCATCAGATGTAATCAATCCAAAAGGAACACGAAAAAGCACATAATAGTTGTAATCCAAAGGGAACATGAAAAAGTGATGGATATCCACCGATAAAACCCATCTTCTTTCTTCATCAGATGTAATCCAAAGGGAAAACGAAAAAGCGGAAAATACTCGGCGATAAAAACCATCTTCTTTCTTCATCAGATGTAATATAAAAGGAATACGAAAAAGCGGAAAATACTCGTCGATAAAAATCATCTTCTTTCTTCATCAGATGTAATCCAAAGGGAACACGGAAATGCAGAAAATACTCGTCGATAAAAACCATCTTGTTTATTCATCAGATGTAATCCAAAGGGAACATGAAAAAGCGGAAAATACTAGTTGATGAAAACCATCTTCTTTCTTCATCAGATGAAATCCAAAGGGAAAAAGAAAAAGCGGAAAATGCTCGTCAATAATAAACCATCTTCTTTATTCATCAAATGTAATCAATCCAAAAGGAACACGAAAAAGCACATAATACTCGCCGATAAAAATCATCTTCTTTCTTCATCAGATATAATCCAAAGGGAACACGAAAGAAAGGAAAATAATCATCAACAAAAACTTCTTCTTTCTTCATCAGATGTAATCCAAAGGGAAAATGAAAAAGCGGAAAATACTCGTCGATAAAAACCATCTTCTTTCTTCATCAGATGTAATATAAAAGGAATACAAAAAGCGGAAAATACTGGTCGATAAAAATCATCTTATTTCTTCATCAGATGTAATCCAAAGGGAACACGAAAAAGCGGAAAATACTCGTCGATAAAAACCATCTTCTTTGCTCATCAGATGTAATCCAAAGGGAAAACGAAAAAGCGGAAAATACTCGTCGATAAAAACCATCTTATTTATTCATCAGATGTAATCCAAAGGGAACACGAAAATGCGGAAAATAGTCGTCGATAAAAACCATCTTCTTTTTTCATCAGATGTAATCTGTTATGCACACGCCCGGACTAACTGGCGTGTGCGGGTGTTGTGGTTCCACTGGACCATGGACCGGAGAGTGCCTGGAGGGGCGTGACTAAGTATCTGGCCGATCCGACCAAGGTGGCACGACGGCATACGACGCCAGTGCACCAGGGAGAAACCGGGCAGAGGGACCAGGTGCTACTCCAGGTCAAACTCCGGACACGGGGGTTGACCCACACTGGGATTACTGGAACAGGCAGGTTAGGCTGGCACAGACTGGTGGATGTAAGCAAACACGGCAGGTATGCAGATGGGTGGATACAGGCGAGTATGCAGGCAGGGAGGTACTGGCCGAAAGGACGGGCTGGAGCACAGAAAGGTTAAGACCCAGTACAGACTGGGTCACAGAACCGCAGATGCGGTAGACAACCACAGCAGAGAGGGAACGCCCGAAGCGGTGGGCAAGAACAGAGCAGGACGGGGCTGCAGGAGCAGCGGGCACAAGCAGGGCAGGACAGGACTGCCGGAGCAGCGGGCAGAAGCAGGGCAGGACAGGACTGCCGGAGCAGCGGGCAGAAGCAGGGCAGGACAGGACTGCCGGAGCAGCGGGCAGAAGCAGGGCAGGACAGGACTGCCGGAGCAGCGGGCAGAAGCAGGGCAGGACAGGGCTGCCGGAGCAGTGAGCAAAAGGGTCAGAGCGAAGCAAGGCTGCCGGAGCAGTGAGCAAAAGGGTCAGAGCGGAGCAAGGCTGCCGGAGCAGTGAGCAAGGAGTCAGAGCAGGACGGACAGGGCTCTGTTCACACGGAACAGACAGGAAGGGAAAGGCAGAGCCAGATACCCACAGGGTATTTGCAGTGAAGTAGCAAGTGGACCACAAACTCACAAACGGGAGTACAGAGACAACAAGCAGGAGTTAGGTACGAGTTCAGACTCTGCAGAAAAAGGAAAGGAACGGACATAGAGGCAAAACAGGTAAAGGATAGGAGAGAGTTCAGACTGGAACTGAGTGTACGGAAGAGACCGACACTGCAGCGGGATACAGGAGCGGGTCTGGGAATACGGCCCCCAGAGAGGCGGGACGAACAGGCAAGGAGCGTGTTCAGACAGGACAGACAAGATACAGGAACGGATCTAGGTAATCGGCCCCTAGAAGGCGGGAGGAACAGGCTAGGAGCGTGTTCAGACAGGCCTGGAAATACAGCCTCCAGGAAAGGCAGCAGGCAAGAGTACACAGACAGGACTCAGTTCAGACACGGGAACTGATACCGCAAGGCAGGAGACATAGACAGGACTCAGTTCAGACACGGGAACTGATACTGCAAGACAGGAGAAATAGACAGGACTCAGTTCAGACAGGAACAGATACCGCAAGGCAGGGACACAAACAGGACTCTGTTCAGACGGGAACAGATACCGCAAGGCACAGACAGGCAGATCTAGGAATACGGCCCCTAGAAGGCGAAAGAACAGGCAAGAAGCGTGTTCACAAGAACAGACCACAGTTCAGACACAGAACTGGAAAACAGGCAGGAAAACAGGATAGGACCTGGCATGTCAGAGACAAAAAGCCGACTGACAGGACACAATGCTCAGGCGCCATCTTGAGGAAGAAGGTGGTATAAATACCCAAAGATGGACAGCAATAGGCTGAAGGTGCAACAGGGGCGTGTCCGCAGAAGGTACAAGAAACAGGAAGTTCAGCGGGCGTCGCCCTATGCAGCCAAAACAGACAAACAGACAGCAAGGAGGGAAGCCAGAGAGACATTCTGGACTGGAGATCAAGTGCGCGCTCTTGCACAGTGGGAGATGGACCACCATGCAAGGACGCCGCCAGGTATGTTACATAATCCAAAGGGAACATGAAAAAGCGGAAAATACTCGTCGATAAAAACCATCTTCTTTATTCATCAGATGTAATCCAAAGGGAAAACGAAAAAGTGGAAAATGCTTGTCGAAAAAAAACATCTTTATTCATCAGATGTAATCCAAAGGAAGACGAAAAAGCGGAAAATACTGGTCAATAAAAACCATCTTCTTTCTTCATCAGATGTAATCCAAAGGGAAAACGAAAAAGCGGAAAATGCTCGTCGATAAAAACCATCTTCTTTATTCATCAGATGTAATCCAAAGGGAAAACAAAAAAGCGGAAAATACTTGCCGATAAAAAACAACTTCTTTCTTCATCAGATGTAATGCACAGGAGCATGAAAAAGTGGAAAATACCAGTCGATGAAAACCATTTTCCTTCTTCATCAGATGTAATCCAAAGGGAAAACAAAAAAGCGGAAAATACTCGTCGATAAAATCCATCTTCTTTCTTCATTAGATGTAATCCAAAGGGAGCACGAAAAAGCAGAAAATACTCGACGATAAAAACCATCTTCTTTCTTCATCAGATGTAATCCAAAGGGAGCAAGAAAAATCAGAAAATACCCGTCGATAAAAAGCATCTTCTTTCTTCATCAGACATAATCCAAAGAGAAAATGTAAAAGCGGAGATTACGCATCGATAAAAACGATCTTCTTTCTTCATCAGATGTAATCCAAGGGGAACACAAAAAAGCGGAAAAAAAATCATCGATTTACAATATGTGATGGTATAATATCTTATGTTATTTACTTATAGTATAATATTGGCTGTCTATTGTCATAGTTTATCATATACCAGTTATATATTATTCTGTACACTGGAGGTAGTATATTGTGTGCACAGATATCTGATATATACAGGATAATATGCAGCTGCTATAATATCTGATGTCTGTAGTCATAGTATAATATATACCATGACATATTTCCTGTATATGACATTTCATGTCTGTAGTCACTGTATATCATATATTAATCCATATACTATATGTGGTATACCGTATACACAGACATCAGACATCATATACAGGATAATATGTGACATTATATATTATACTATGACTATAGATATCAGATTTTATACCAGTCATATATTATTTTGTATATAACATCAGATGTCTGTGTATATATTATAATATATACAGTATACAGGATAATTTGTGACTGGTATATGATAAAGCGTGACTACAGACACTAGATATTATATAGAGGATAATATATGAAGGTATAATAAATGATATAGTATAAAAATTATATCTGTATATGACATCTGATGGCTGTGCACAATATACCACATCCAGTATGCAGGATAATATATGACTGGTGTATGATATACTGTGGCTACAGACATCAGATGACATACATCGGTCATATATTATCCTGTATACTGAATGTGATATAATGTATGTACAGACATCAGATGTTACATAGATGAAAATATGTGGCTGGTGTAATATCTGCTGTGTCTGTACTCATAGTATAATATATACCAGACACATATTCTTCTGTATATAACACATCTGATGTCTGTAGTTACAGAATATCATATAGAAATCTGTACACTGGATATAGCATACCATGTACATAGACATCCAATGTTACATACAGGATAATATGCAGCTGATACTATCAGTACAGACATCAGATATTGTATAATACATACCATCACATATTATCTGACTATGACATCTGATGTCTGTATCACAGTATATGACAGATAGTCACATATTCTCCTGTATACTTGATGTAATATACTGTACTATGTTGTGCACAGACATCCACTGTTATATACAGGATAATACGCGACTGGTATAATATCTGATGTCTGTAGTCACAGTGTATCATATACCAGGCACATGTTCTCCTGTATAGTTGTAATGTGGCGCAGGGAGATAGCCGTAGGCAAGCTACTTGTGTTTCACACCCCGGCAAGCTACATGAAAATGAAGGTCCTGGCTGGGTGTGTGGACTTTACCTACGGGGACGCTTTGTCTTTGCAGGCAGCATGGTGCCGGGGACTTAGGCTGGCCACGACTGGATGTTATAGACTTCAATGAGGGAGACCACCACCTCAAAATAAACCGTGTTTTACTGAGTAATAACATGAGGTGGAGTATGTACAGTGGATAGCGGGTGCAAATCTTCAAGGACGTTTCTGTTCACATAAGGAACATCTTTATACACATTCTCTCTTTACTTCCTAAACTCACACGGTTCTGCCTCAGTTAGTTCTTCTGCCTTCACTACAACTCAGAACAGTGTTTCGGGAGCTTCCCTTGTCCCCAATAATGGCACTACAGTTCAGAAAGCAAGAGTCTGCATCCTTTTCCCTTTAGAGGAGCTACTTCTACCACTATGGCCTTTATTTAGCTTCTCTGCTTGCCGATGCCTCGGAACTACCACTCGGGGCATTCTCTTCATCTCGCATTCCCTGCTCTGATTCGTCCCGTTTCCTCTTTGGCTTAAGAAATAGGAACAGTCCCGCTAGGTTTCCTGCCACAGATCCCATCTTCGGAGAATCACTCACTCCTTCTATCTATTTTCCTTGAGTCTACCCTGGATCACGATTCATTGCCTCGGTCTTCACTCACTTCAGGGACACCCACTTCATGTGGTTCTGCTCGCTAGTCAAACAATAGGTCTGTTTCTACTGCATTCTGGGTTCTATCTGACTTCCTAACAGGAAACTCACTCTGTCCCTTCACTTTTATCCCCTCACACTCTGGGCTAGTCCCAACTATTAACCCTGACTTCCCCTGTAAATGCCCTGCTTCTGGGCAGAACACAATCAATCACTAATAACGTAGATTACTAAACTCATAATGCATCAAAATACACTGCAATAAAACACGTCCTCAAGGGGAAACTTCCATACTATATGTGCTATAATATGTGCACAGACTTTTGATGGTATATGTGGTACAGCATAATATAATAATAATAATCTTTATTTTTATATAGCGCCAACATATTCCGCAGCGCTTTGCATACATAATATGTCACTGATATATAATTTACTAGTCACATATTCTCCTGTATTCATATTCCTAAATATAACCAGGTCCACTACAAAAAAAGGATATAACTGTATGTCACTAATATTTTGCTTTAAAAAAGCACTTTAATCAACCTTTTTCCCCTAACACCTAATCCTGTGTAACTGTTAGCGTAGTGTCAGTGTGTTAATATACTCACTGATCACCGTATTCTCCAGTATCCAGCACCGTTCTTCTTCTCTTCTGAGTGACGTCACCGCTCTGCAGACTGGGGTCACACTGCTCTGTATGTGACCTGGAAGTCTATATTACAATGTAAGCCTATGGAGCCTCGCTCTGAGCCTCGTTCTGATGCTCCATAGGCTTACATTGTAAGGCCACGGCCCCAATATCAGTATTTGGTCAGTATTTTTTCTCAGTAGTGGGAGCCAAAACCAGGAGTGGGTGATACATGCAGAATTGGTGACTTGTTTCTATTACACCTTTTCTCTGATTGTTCCTCACCTGGTTTTGTCTCCCACTTCTGAGAAAAAATACTAACCGAATACTGACCAAATACTGATAGTGGGGCTATGGCCATAAAGTCACTTCTGGATCACACAGAGCACAGTGTGACCCAGATAGTCTGAATAGCCATCAGGTGACTCGGAAGAGGAGCACATCGGCACTGGATGCCTGAGAAGACTGCGATCGGTGAGTATATTAACACACTGACACTACAGTACACTAATATTTACACAGGTTTGGAGAAAATCGTTAATGTCAGCACTTCTTTAGGAGGACTGTTTTGTCTATTTTACAAATGGAGGCAAGTATATATGAATCAATTCTATGAGGACAACATGCAATTTCCAAGCCACACACTTTTATTTGCAACACTGAGTTCTAGACAAATTTCTTTAGTCACTCTTTGTGATTGCAGACTGCTGAATCATGACAGAGTGCTAAGCACACATGGTCACAATGACCAAAAGAAAAAATACTGGCGCTATCACCACACCCAGTTACAAGGAAAAATAGGATTAACCAAAATAGGAGGAGCAGCACTCACCACTGGCAATTTCAGTAAAATGCACTTTATTTCATTCACAGGGTTAGCTGTTTCGCATGAGTACACGCTTCTTCTCTTCTCACACCTGTGACAGTTCCAAGACTCAGATGGCTACAATCATTCATAATGTGATGGAATATCATTGCAATATGCTTTCACTTAATAAGGTGGGAATTATCCTTTAATGCCATAAAATATATCTATAGGTGTTCAGAAAGAAATCATAGTGCCCCATAGCAAACTTTAGTATGAACCCATATGGTGGCATAATATGGGTTGCCAGTGTCTGGAAAAGTATTTTGAGCACCCTCACCCGTGGACTATTAGCATTCCTTAAGTCCTTTCCACCAGTCCATTATTGAACCACTTATCCCCAAAGCACATGTATTGTATTTAAAAAAAATAATGTTATCATAGTCTGCCTAATGGCCCTCTAGTTTTTTCTGCTTTGTGATGAAATTTGACATAAAATAAAAAGTTATACATATTATTTTTGTTTACTTTTTATTACATTTTTGGCGTTTTTATGTGTATATATTATTTCCTTAATTCTAACCCTAACTTTAATTAGGGATAGAAAAAGCAGGCACCTTTAGCACAAGCTGCTCTAGTGGTCTCTGTCAGGACAAACTATTCTTCTGTGTGCGCTAAGATTGGCTGCAGATATCAGGTGATAGGAACAGTAAATCATACCTTCCTGTCCCGCCAGAGACCACTATAGCACCTTGCACTGAAGCCATGGGTGTTGGAGAGGGTAAGTATACAATCACAATCTTTTATTTTGTTTTTATCCCTTCCTTTTGTATATTTTTCATAAGGTCAAGAAAACCTTGAAGGGTATGTGCACACAGCGTTTTTAGACACTGGTGAACCCGCATCATTTTTGAAGCAGGAGATTCTTCAGGAAAAAAACAGCCTTATTTTTTCTGTGTGAATATACAGTATATTTTGTCAATATGCCTGTTTTGTTTATGTATACTGTGTGTATATATAATTAATGTCTGGATGTACGTATATATATATATATATATATATTTACAGTTATATGAAAAAGTTTTGGCACCCCTATTAATCTTAAGCTTAATGTTTTATAAAAATTTTTGTTTTTGCAACAGCTATTTCAGTTTGATATATGTAATAACTGTTGGACACAGTAATGTTTCTGCCTTGAAATGAGGTTTATTGTACTAACAGAAAATGTGCATTCTGCATTCACACAAAATTTGACAGGTGCATAAGTATGGGCACCTCACCAGAAAAGTGACATTAATATTTAGTAGATCCTCCTTTTGCAAAAATAACAGCCTCTAGTCGCTTCCTGTAGCTTTTAATGAGTTCCTGGATCCTGGATGAAGGTATTTTTGACCATTCCTCTTTACAAAACAATTCCAGTTCAGTTAAGTTTGATGGTCGCCGAGCATGGACAGCCCTCTTCAAATGATCCCACAGATGTTCAATGATATTCAGGTCTGGGGACTGGGATGGCCATTCCAGAACATTGTAATTGTTCCTCTGCATGAATGCCTGAGTAGATTTGGAGCGGTGTTTTGGATCATTGTCTTGCTGAAAGATCCATCCCCTGCGTAACTTCAACTTTATCACTGATTCTTGAACATTATTGTCAAGAATCTGCTGATACTGAGTGGAATCCATGCGTCGCTCAACTTTAACAAGATTCCCAGTGCCGGCATTGGCCACACAGCCCCAAAGCATGATGGAACCTCCACCAAATTTTACTGTGGGTAGCAAGTGTTTTTCTTGGAATGCTGTTTTTTTTTGCCGCCATGCATAATGCCTTTTCGTATGACCAAACAACTCAATCTTGGTTTCATCAGTCCACAGGACCTTCTTCCAAAAAGAAAGTGGCTTCTCCAAATATGCTTTTCCATACCTGAGCCGACTCTGTTTGTGGCATGCTTGCAGAAACGGCTTCTTTCGCATCACTCTCCCATACAGCTTCTTCTTGTGCAAAGTGAGTTGTATAGTTGACCAATGCACAGTGACACCATCTGCAGCAAGTTGATGCTGCAGCCCTCTGGAGGTGGTCTGAGGATTGTCCTTGACTGATCTCACCATTCTTCTTCTCTGCCTTTCTGATGTTTTTCTTGGCCTGCCACTTCTGGCCTTAACAAGAACTGTCCCTGTGTTCTTCCATTTCCTTACTATGTTCCTCACAGTGGAAACTGACAGGTTAAATCGCTGAGACAGCTTTTTGTATCCTTCCCCTGAACAACTATGTTGAATAATCTTTGTTTTCAGATCATTTGACAGTTGTTTTGAGGAGCCTATGATGCCACTCTTCAGAGGAGATTCAAACAGGAGAACAACTTGCAAGTGGCCACTTTAAGTAACTTTTCTCATGATTGCATACACCTGGCTATGAAGTTCAAAGCTCAATGAGGTTACAAAACCAAAAAAAGTGCTTTAGTAAGTCAGTAAAAAGTAGGTAGGAGTATTTAAAACAAGAAAATGATAAGGGTGCCCATACTTATGCACCTGTCAAATTTAGTTTGAATGCAAGTTGCACATTTACTGTTAGCACAATAAACCTCATTTCAAGGCAGAAACATTACTGTGTCCAACAGTTATTACATATATCAAACTGAAATAACTGTTGCAAAAACACCAATTTTTATAAAACATTAAGCTTAAGATTAATAGGGGTGCCCAAACTTTTTCATATAACTGTATATATATGGCTATAGTGTGGGTGGTAGGCCATTCACCATATCTCCACTCCAGCGTGTGGTCTGGGCTGTAAATAGACAGCCTTGTGACTCAGGTGTGGTTCAGTATCTGGAGAGGCTTGCTCCAGAGAGGAGCTTGCATGTGTTGTGCTAAAACTAAACTGTGTGTGGTTAACCCTGAGTGGCCGGACCACGGCCGATATACAGACTGTGCTGTATTTTTTTATTTTGCTTTGCCGTTATGCCGAATGGGCTGTGTTTACTTTATAAATTCTAGGTTGGTTTATGATGTTTTTAATAAGCCAACCCGAAACTTAAAGAGACAGTGTTCCGTGTCTACCTCCGTGTACAGCCGAGCAAGCCGCTTTACCACAGTAGGTATATAATATATGTAAAAATTTGGGGTGTTAGTATATTGGAGTCTTAAAGGGTTATATGAAATCAGGTGTGAAGCCCAGCTGTGCTTGGTATCACAAATCCTAGAAGGGTGTATTGATGGATTCCTCCACAAGAGGCCCCCATAACCATTCACACATCTCCACCTTCCACCTCAGACCAGCAGAGGGAGCCCGTTAGGGAGATATAAAAGGGAAGGTTGAGCCAGGCAGCAGTCAGTCTGTTCTGAGTCTAAGTGAGAGTCTAGTCAGTGTGGTTTAACAGTGAGTCCAGTACAGCCTGAGAGGAGTTACCTCAGAGGACAAAAGTCTGTTCCAGCTCCTGCAATTGCTAGCCTGCAGTGGAGCTTATCCAGATCAAGACTCAGTTGTAGCTCAGAGAAGTGAGCTTTGGGTGTGCCGGCGCCGTGGGATCGGTGAAGCGCGGCAAGCTGCCGTTACTGTGAGTAGCCTATTGAGGGTCCGAGTAGGCCGAAGGCAAAAGAGAGTTAGTTCATAGGGGGCAGAGGAGCTTAACTAGCTCATCCCGAAGAAACAGTTACCGGACACCGGGTCCGAAGCTTACCGGGATCTCCATGACCCAGTAAGATAAACCGGAATCCCTGGAGAACTACAAGTCCCAGGATCGCTAAAGTGCTGATGCGTAACAGAGCCAGGAGACACATAGGCCCCGTAGGTCGGGAGCGTGCACTCCAAGAGAAGGCCCTACCACAAGGTCAGCCAGGGCAGGACAGAGACAAAGTTAGGCCTAGCTCCAGGCAGGTCAGAAACTTACTACGCAGAGTCAAGAAGCAGGAGGCCCAAAACCCGCTCATTGGGGAGGATCCGGACATACACCCTCACCCTACAGTGCTCCGGGGAGTGCCTGAATTTCCATCAGTAAAAGGTACTGAAGTGACTATTGTGTCCATCCATGTTCTTGCTCTGACCCGGCGGGGTCTCTTCGTCCTGCTTTCCCCCCGTTCCTACACTGCCCTGAGGCCTAGCTCCACCTGAGGGGAGCTATACCATCCAGCTGCCTTATCACCAGCCTCAGTGGACTGCGCAGCGCTGGTGAATATCATCAGAAACCATAGGTGGCGTCACGAACTCTTTTATAAACTTAACGAATGATCAACGCGTTTTTAAACAGTGACCCCAGACTACGGGCCCGGGAGCCGACCACCGCGACCTCCTTAAGGCTAAAGGCCCGGGTAACCGAGTCATCCCCAATCCCCTGGGCTAGTCACAGGCACAGTTAAATGGTGCTGTACATCATCCATCAGGTAATGTATAAATGACTTAATATATTAGGATACACGACGATACCTGCTGTACCTTGCATCAGGCAGTCGCCTCTGCCAATATCCAAGCCCATGTGCAGCAATATTTCTCTGTGCTTGTTGTCATATTGTGGAATGAGAGAGGTGCTAATTAAACCATCTTAAGGCCTATATACAGCCTTTTATGCCTACCAATACTGTGCATATAGCATTCAATTTTTATATATGGAGTTTGCTTGTTAATTTTGTCACTTCAGGTTCAGTGTATAGATTTTCTATTGTAGACGGGGGATCACATTACTTATATATTTATTACCCTATCCATGTTTTTTGCATACCTTCTATACCTTTTGGATGCATATATCATTATATTATCAGTAAAAAATTATTTTTAACCTAAGGATCTCTTCAGTACTCTGGCTTTAGCACTTTAAGTCTGAGTTGATGTTTTGAATTCTATTATTAGGAAGTGCCATATATGTATCCATGTGGATATTTGTGAAAAATCAATCTTACTCCTTTGTCCGTTAACCATTAATAGGTTAACGGACAAAGAGAAGGGTGAAGGGTTGCACTATGCTGTCCCCCTCTTATGGATGGCATGTGGCACTAACTGCATGCCCTTCCCCCCTTTTTGGATGCTTTATGATTTCTCCCTCCACATCCCTCTATTATCTGGATGAGTGGTATGTTCCCTCTAATGTGGACAATGAGAACAGGAATGGCTAGTAAACCCCCTTCCTCTAACTTAAATGTTCCCTCAGAGCCAGTCTCCTCCTCTTCTCAATTTGGAACCCGGAGTTGCTCGTTCTGTAGTGCTGTCTGGCAAGAGAGAAGTCTCACCCCCTCATCCAAGCAGTATGTGCCCGGACAGCACAGTAAGGTGAGCACTGGCTACAAGCCCTTATTTCTGGGCTCAACAGTCTTCTTCCTGCTCCTGCTGCAGCAATGTCCGGAGGCCAGTGGTCCACAAGGTGTTCCTGCCCTCCAGCATGGCTAAGCCCCAGCTCTCCTGCTCCAGTAACTGCCTGCCGCTTAGACGCATCTGGGCAGACAGTTTAGCCCCACCCACTCTTTCCCCACATCCTTCTCATAGCGTGGCACCATTAGCTAACCACCATTGTTACCACCCTGCCCCTCAACTGTCGCCTTTTCAATTCCTCCACCAGTCTCTGCACCAATCGCCCACACACATCCATACAGCCACCTTGCACCAGCCTGTGTCTCTGCACCCGACAAATTTTCCCAGGGGTGCCAGAAGTAGTAGTTTTGCATCTGCAGAAGAAACTCCCCCCCAATGAAATTAACCACCAGCAGCCCATCATCACATTGGCTACTCCAACAGCTGCTGAGCACAGCTTTGTGAGGTGAACAGAGATTCTTTAACCCCTGTACTTCCATGCATTGGTGCCCACTGGTTAACGCTCTAGTGGCAGTTTCCCTATGGCCCCTTCCCACAGAGTCAGACGTGGCAGGTGTAAACGCTATGGGTCCAGCTCCTCATCTTCTGGTTCATCATATCACCACCATGGGCAACATTATTCAGGTCAGCGCACCAAGCGCTTCACGCATTTGTGTCCGAGGTGCAAATCCTACAGGAGGTGTATGTAACTTATTGAGAAAGGGGCAAAGTGATTATTCCAGTTCTTTATCTGCCCTGAAGGCTTTGTGGGAACAGTTTTCTCAGCTGACTAGTACTGTAATCCCTGAAGGTAAAGTTGTATGTCCCTTAGCTAGCGTAAAGATTCCTTTTCTGTGGGATTAGTCCCCTAGGGTCTCATCTAGATGACAAGATTAGGAAAAAAAATTGGAAAAATAGCTATAGTGACATCTGGTCATTAGTATTGGTGGATCAACACGCAGTTGATAAGGATAGGAGACCAGTTGATAGACCTTTTGATAGAAGCAAGTAAAAGTATTCAAAAGTCATGATTAATTGGTTACAGGCTTTCACTGTTTTATGTGCATTATAGGACAGAAGCACTTGGAACGAAGTTCTGAGTTATTTATATATCAAGATATGATATATAATTCTTATAAAGCACATGGCAGTACCGCTTGTTGGCGCTATGATGATGAGTTCCGGACGTGGCAGGCCTTGCAGCCTAAAATGGGTAGGGGGGTCAAAGCAACTGATGTTTGGCTCAGGTTCATGTTTTCTTAAAAAAAGCCCTCCTTTTCAGCAGCGGCCACTGGTCATTTCTCAGGAGCAGGACCCCGCACAGTGGTTGTCTATAGACCTGGAGCATTCTGGTTATTTAATGAGCTATGTAAATAAAAACTTGAGTAGTTCTGTTCCTAAGGGGGAGCTCATTCAGCACCGCATTGTCCCCGCCCGTCAAGTAAATTACCAGCTAAATCCTCACTCGATGGCCACTAAGAACAAATCCGCAATGGGCCCTTGGTTAGACCAATATACTAACAAGGATCCTGTGTAAATTTAGTAGGACCCCATATTTCACTCGTAATTTAAAATCAACCAGAGAACATGTAGCACCCCGAGGACTCGGCTGCTACAGGGGTATTGCACCTCGAGCCAGAGGTGTGGTATTCCACTCCCGGGTAAAGATGGAGTGTGGAACAGAGCTCAGTAAGCTGCATGCACCACATACACCCCATTTCCGGGGGACAGAACAACGGTACTCCCACCAGATAGTTGTGCATGTACGACAGCGTCTGTCCCTGGCTGGAGTGGGGGGGGGGGAACATCCCAGTAGTGTAGGAGCAGACAGGGGAGGGACTCTGGGCATAGGTAGGAGCCCATTGGTTGCATTGTCACCAGGGCTCGGGTGTCAGAGGGAGTATAAAAGGTGGGCACCATCTAGGAACAGAGAGTTCAGACTGAGGAGAAGCTGAGAGGGAGTTCAGCCAGAGAGGGCTGACAGGGAGCTGTGGCTCCGTCTGGGCCCAGCTCCAGAGCTAGGCCTGAAGCAGAGAGGAGAGAGAAGGAAGAAGAGGAACACAAGGAAAGGCCCAGAGACGCAAGCAGAGGGAACCCTGAGATCCCATGAGTGAACTAAAACGGGTGAAGGGTTGGCAGAGAAGGGTACCGGATCCCAAACTGGTGGAGGTTAATCATCCTTAGCCAGGAACCGGAGGTCGTGGTCAAGCTTTGGCACGACCCCTCGCCATATCCACCAGGAAGGCACGCCACATAGGGTCAGGAAAGCCGGAGAGAGGTTTTGCCCCATAAGGCCCGAGGAAGCCAGACATAGGTGGGTCCCTGGTGAGGACGGCCAGTAGGAAGGAAGAGAGGGGAGCTCTGGACCACGCTCTGGAATCGCCTGGGAGTTGGCCGAGTCCCTGACCTGGTGGACGCAGCACGGCTCGGGTGGTCCTACTGTGCACAAGGATCTGATAAAGAACTGTGAGTAAAGCTTTTGAAACTGCACTTCCCGCCTCTGTGTTCCTGTCGTTACACCTGCACCCTCGGCACTGGGACACCCGCACCATCACTCCCATCATCATCTCTAACAGATCTGCCCTGAGGTCATACTCCTCCCGTGGGGAGTCATCTCATTCTCAGCTGCACAAACAACACCGGCCTCAGCGGACTGCCGTGCAGCGGCGGTTCCGTGACCGCAATCCACGGGTGGCGTAGTCGAACATTCTAACATCTACTGCTAAATACTGCCGCTCAGTTTGACTCCCTGGGCACAGACCGGGTCACCGCCACGAGACTACTACCCCCATCTGATCCGGCTCCGGGTAAGCCCCCGTGCGCGCGATGCCGCACGACACAGCAGGCCCAGGGGAGCGTCAAACACCCCTAGATATCAGCCCGAAAACAAAACAAGATCCTCCTTAATAAAATCAATAAAGAGGTTGCATTAGGAAGGATTGTTGGACCTCTAAAAGAGAGTTTAGAGTTTCATCATTGGGAATAGTTAAAAAAAAAATGGGCACATTCCGAATTATACACCATCAGTGATTCTGTTGATGATGGGGTCTTGCTGGAAGATGTGTTGGGCTCCTTTGTCTACTTGGCTGGAGCCTGGGCTCTTTTAGCAAAATCCAATATCAAATCTGTCCCAAGGGGTTGTTCCATTTCATGTCATTATTTTGAAAGTTTTAGTTGCTTCCTGGATTGGGTTGTTGGATTTCAGGCTGATAACAGGTCTGCTACCCATTATTTGGATAATTTCTATTCATGGGTTCAAAAAATTCAGAATCATGTCAACGGTTATTAGAGCATTTTAAAATTATCACTCATTGTTTCAGTGTCACTTAATCAGCAAGAAAAAAAAATACACTCCAACAAATGCAATCATTACTGAGACTGCTGATCTTAGGGTTTTGGTACAATCTTTGGTGTTCAGTGGAGTGCAGATGTGTGGCACAATTCACGGATGGACCAAGGATTTTCAAAAACCTTATTTTGCTTGAACTTTTTCCTATTGTTGTAGCGGTTGAAATATGGGGTGACCATTTTGCCAATAAAAAGTTTGTTTTTGCAGTGACAACCTTAGTGTGGTTCATTGCATAAATTGTTCATCTACATCCTCTCTCCTGGTACTTAGCTTTCTTCACCACCAAAATATCTAGTTTAATGCCCTCCAAATCCCAGGAATTGCTAATAGTATTGCTGATGCATTATCGCGTTTTAATTGAAAGGCTGTCAGAGAGTGGCAAACAGCTGATGCCTTTAGTTTGATATCCCATTACACCTACAACATGGCAACCTTATGGTAAGGCTTGGGAAGGGTGGTGCCTCTTGATTAAGGGAAGACCATTGCTGCCAGTCCTTGCTGAAGTAAAAATCGAGTTTAATTTGCAGCTTCATAAGACGGGGGATTTTGGGTTGGTTTGGATTTTTATTTTCAATTAATAGGATGGCATTACTAAGGCCTTTTTTTGTTAGACAGGTTGTTTAAGGGTGGAAGAGGTCTCAACCCAGTACAGAATGTACACGCCTGATTTCTCCCTCTTGCTGAGTCATGTGATTTCTCTTACGCCTTTGGTTTGTTGTTGTTTCCACATTGAGTCATCTCTTTTTTGTCAGCTGCATTTGCGATTCCAATTTTGGCGCCTTGCGCATTAGTGAATTGATTCTAACTTAAAAAAAAATCCATGGGTGTCATACTATTTGACGCCGTTGCTGTTGGGGATAATACCCAGTGGTAGGGGCATTTGAGTTCCCTTACACTCAGTTTTGGGTTTGGTTTGCCCAGTTAAATTAGTTTACAATTATTTAGGTTGTAGGGGGTAAATGTTACTTGTGATATACGGATGGATCTCCCTAAACAAATTTCAAATGCAGGCAATATTTTGTAGGTGTTTAGAGGCTGAGGGAGTTCAGCCAGGGGATTACGGGGCACATTCTTGTCAAATTGGGGTTGCTACTGAGGCCGCCAGTGTGGATTTATCCGAAGCAGAGGTTCAAAAGATTTGGAGGTGGCGTTCGGCTTGTTTGGTATATATATCAGACTTGATTGATCAATTAAATTTTCCTTCATTTTGGATTTTTAGGTTCTGTCAGGCCATTTGTGTGGTTGTTAGGTTATCCTTGCATATATTGGGCAGCACAGTGGGGTGAAAGGCATTGAAGTAAAATAGTGAATCATCAGAGGTTTGGAATGATCTTAAGTCTAGCCTGAAGTCGTCGATATTGGGAGAGATGTTACTGGTCCAGTGATATTGATTTTACATGTGGGTGGTAACGACCTTTGTTCCAACAAAGTGACCGAATTGATAATGATGATGAGATAGGACCTGGATCTTTTCCTCAGTTTCTTCTCTGAACTTCTTCTGGTTTGGTCCGAGATAGTTCTCTGAGCTGTATGGCAGGAGGCTCAGGATGGTTTGGTGGTGGAGTGAATCCAGTGTACTATATATGCTTGTATGTCCAAGTTGGTTTGTGATAAATTTGGTGTCGTAGTAAGACATCTGCAGCTTGAAAGAGACAATTCATCCCTCCTAAGGTCAGACGGCTTGCATCTTAAAGACATTGACCTTGATATTTTCTTATCTGGCATTCAAGACGGTGTTGAGAAAGCATTGTTTCTGATGGCGGGGGCGGAGTCCTGTTTAGGTTTACACAGGATCCTCCTTGGCTGTTTAATTAAAGAAATGAAGCACCTGAATGTTTTGATTATGCAGGCTGACTTGCCTGTTAAAGTGCTGCAGGGCATTTGGCTACTAGTCCAGTTCTTCAAAAGTTTTAAGTGCCTTCTTTGTTATTATTATACCATAAAAAAATATTTATTAATAAGTATAGCTGTGACCGACCTTCACCACCAATTCATCTGAGGGCCTTTATTTGCTCCACAGGGTATTGGTGGGGAGGGAAGTACCTGGTGTTTTGGGGTCTCTGCAGTCATTTTTTTTACGTGTTTGTGAAAGGAGAAAAGATTTTAATAATTAATAAAAATTTGTTCAAAAAGCAGTTGCTGTTCGCTTCAGTGTTACAACAAATTTGTAAAAATAAACAACTGTTAATACCAAACTAACAAAAAAAGAGTTGAAAAAACACATTTTAAACTATGAACATGTCAAATTCAGGGTGAAAGTGAAAATTTAACCTTAGTAACAACAATTTAGCATATCAATTTCTGTGAGCAAAGCCGGAGGTATTTTGTTAGTCATAAATACAAAGAATATATTATTCTTGGCTCTGAAGGCATCCGATTGGCACAGAAGGGAGAGGGGCAAAAACACTTTCTGCACATCAGAGGCAATCCTTGCCCCCTACTCCTACCAGTTAACAAAAATAGCTTCTTGCCATCAGAGTGAGAATTATGTGGGGCAGCTGGGATGGAAGAGTTCTGCCACTATTTCTGACTACTGAAGGGGTGGAGTAGGTTTCAGTTGATTGATCTGACTGGTGGGGATGCAGGGGAGAGTGCGATGTGAAAACTTTTATTACTGGTGGGGCACGCGGGTAATTGCAGTCAAAATATAAATGTATGCAGTGCCCTGTCCTTAGGGGAGCAGTAAAATGAACCCCCATTAAGAATAATCATAAAATATTGCCCCCACAGAGTATAATCATAAATTAGCGTCCCTTGGCTTATAATTATAAAATAACGCCCCCCCCCCATAGAGTATAATCATAAAATAATGCTCCCGTAGAGTATAATCATAAAATAATGCTCTGATAAAGTATAATCATAACATCCCCATAGGGTATAATCATAAAATAGAGCCCCCATAGAGTACAATCATAAAATAATCGCCCCCCTGGATTGTAAATATAAAATAATACCACAATTTGGGATAATCCTAAAATAACAACCCCATAGTGTATAATCATAAAATAACACCCCCATAGAGTATAATCATGAAATGATGCCCACTGGAATATATTCATATAACTTCAGCAAGGCATAATTCTACAACAAGGGGTGTATAAGATTATACTCCAGGTGTGCTTTATTTTATGACATGGGGTGTAAGTAATTCATATATACCTTTTGCAATAAAATGACACTTCCCTAGAATATATGAGTACATTCACATGTTGCATTTTTGCCATGAAAAGTGCAGCCTTTTACTGTCTCAGCAAAGTGAGAGTTCTGAGATTTCATGCACATATCTCTGCTTATTTTTTCCTTGCAAATTCGTAGAAGTATAAAATCTGCAGCATTTCAATTCTTTCAGAGTTTTTGCAGTCCTTTTCACCCATTGAAATGAATGGGGGGGGAAAATGAATAAAAAATGTGTGGTTTTCATGCCTTTTTTCCTGCCAAGAAACACATTTTTGATGCAGAAATGTCTGCAGCAAATACTTAATATGTGCACATACCCTAAAGATAAAATCACACATCTTGGGAGTATAATTATGTACACATTCTGCAATAAAAATTACACTTACTAGAGTATTATAATATACTACCTATTGAACCCGTTCTACGCCCGGGTGGCGAGTATTTTTATTGGTATATGGTCTCCTATGCTGGTATGTGATGCCCCCTCCTGGTATTTGTGCTGCCCCCATCCTGTCCCCACCATCCTATCCTGGTATGCATGGCACCCATCATCCCTATCCTGGTATGCATGGCACCCCTTATTCCCATCCTGGTATGCATGGCACCTCTCATCCCCATCCTGGTATGCATGGCACCCCTCATCCCCAATCCTGGTATGCATGGCACCCTTCACCCACAATCCTGGTATGCACGGCACCCTTCTCCCCCAATCCTGGTATGCATGGCACCCTTCTCCCCCAATCCTGGTATGCATGGCACCCCTCACCCCCAACCCTGGTATGCATGGCACCCCTCACCCCCAATCTTGATATGTATGGCACCCCTCATCCATTTAACGCTGGACACATACAAAAAAATAAACACTTATACTCACCTTCCCTGTGCTCCAGTGCTGCTGTGTCCTGTCCTGCTGGAGGCCAGGGGAGGAGTGCGACGCCGGAGTACGCGCGTGCCCATACCGTGCTGTCCGGCGCCATTTTGCTGAAGACACACTGCAAATGGCACCGGATAGCGCTATGCGCATGCGCGTATTCCGACGCCTCACTCCTGCCCCGATGTCCGGCGAAGAGAGGCGCCGCAGCAACGCTCCTCCCAGTCAGTTAAGTATGTAAAGCATGGCGCCAGAGATCGCGGCATGCGTTCAGTGTCTACGCATACCGTGATCTCCAGCGCCATACACTCCTCTTACCTGTAATTGCTCCATGCGTGCTTCTGTCTGGAGCCAGGCGTGTCATGCTTGCACAGTCTATAAAGGCTTCAGACCGAGACACGCATCCCCGGTTATATTATAGATTATGTGGGAAATCATCACTTAACTGCAAGGGGTCAGCATAAAAGTGCACCTGCGTGTGTTAATGTATGTGTGTGTCATTATGTATCCTTGTTTCGCTGCGTGTGTTAAGTAAAAGGGTACGTGTTTATATGTGTTTTAATACATAAAACAGTATCCTCTTCCCACTGTACCAGTTTATCATTGTTTATTTGTTACTGTCAGTGATATCTGTATTTTGTATGTAACCTCTTCACATGTACAGCACCATGGAATCAATGGTGCTATATAAATAAATAATAATAAATAATAATAATACATATTCAGATATTTAGGACATATTTTATAAATCTGTAAGGCTCTGTTCATACTGCATTTCTGCAGTGTCCATCTGTTCAGACAGAAACAGAGGCTTTGCAGACCACATTTCTATGCCCATGTGAACAAACGGACACATTCAGGAAAAAAAACACATTGCCACAAATGTCACACAGTGTGGACACAGGGGCAGCAGTTCTGCTCTCCAGGTAGCCGGAGATTTCATCCTCCTCATAGAATCACTACAGCTCTCATTGTCCATGGAACTGCTCAGGCGCCTGATAAATGGTCGGCTGATGCAGAGGGGTGTTCACAGATCACGTGCTCTGTAACGTATAGTGACGGGCAGGATGGGGGGCGCAGTCACTCTCTGGGGACCGAGCTTCGCTCTTCTGGTGAACATGCTACTGGCTGCTCCATTCCTGGCGCTGAGGAAGATGACGGGCAGGCGAGTGAATTATGCAAATTCATAACATGTCAGCACCAACTTGGAGAAGTGACATTGAAGACCCCCTACTGACTAATCACCCGCACTACAACCTCCATCATGCTATATTACTAAAACTGCTGCTATGACACAGTAATGGGGCAGATGATGTCACAATGTTGACTCGGTGCCGCTTATTTTCAGTGTCCTCCTGCAGCCAGGAAGAAATGATGTGTAGCCGGTGCTACAAAGAACAGTGTATCTGTTATTTATGGTGGCCCGGTGGCTGCACCATTATATTGGCCTTGCACATGGCATCTCTGCTAGCCCAGGTATTGTGGCCTTGTGGTTGGCCATGTTTTGGGGGCTCTGTGACTGGCACTGAAGGCCCACAAGTTCATATTATGGTAACACTGTACCAGGCACTATTGTGGCGATGCTGCAACTGGAGCATTTAATCAGTTCCCATAAAAGTATTCATTGTAATGTGGCGGTTTGCAGTCTGTTGCCATGGAGACAGTGAGAAGCCACTGACCACACTGCCACATACGTCAGACAGACTGTACACAGGAGCAGCACTTCTGCTTTCCAGGTAGCCGGAGATTATATCCTGTATAATATAACCCAGGGTGTATCATACATGTCAGCCACACCACAAGGAACACCAGGCACTGCTGCTTATCATGCTGTGGCTTCTCCCCCATGACAGGTTACAGTATGGCCACATATTACTATTATTATAACTACTACCACTATCATTACTATATACTATTACTATCAGTACTACCTCACATCTGTATGCATTGTACACAACGGCGGCTCCTCCTCACAGAATCACGACAGCTCTCTTCATCCATGGAACCTCTTAGGCGCCCGATAAATGGTCAGGTGGAGCAGAGGGCGTATCTTACAGATCACGAGCGCTGTAATGTCCAGTGATGAGCAGGATAGAGATCTTCAAATCCATGACAAGTCAGCACCGACCTGGAGAAGTGACATCGATGACCTCCTACTGACTAATGACCCACACTACAACCTCCATCATGCTATATTAAAACAACTGCTACTGTGACATAGGTGATGGAGCAGATGATGTCACAATGATGACACAGTTCCGCTCATCTACTTCAGCCAGGAAGAAAGGACGTGTAGCCAGTACTACAGACACTATGTCCATGTGTCAGTTTGATCTCCACTCTCAGATTGCATTTTTCACCAGAACATTGGTAAAAAATAAGTTTATACAGTGTATAATCTAACTTTCAAGCCCAAAACTATATTCTTTGGATTGCACTACAAATAAAGAGTTATATTGGTGGGTTATGTTATATCTTCGGACTGTGGATTCTATTTCAATTCCTTGGATTTAAGGAGTGGTATCCTATCCGGAAACCCAAAGACAAGGAGTGACTTATGTCTTGTCCCCACACCCTATAAGTAGTGCCAATTATATTTCCAAAATTTTGAACTAAGACCATTATATCCACATCCACCAGGCAGAGGTGCACATAGAAATCATGGGGCCCCATAGCAGAAGTTTAAAAAAAAGCCCTCCATGCAGTATAATGGACCTACATACAGTATAATGGCCCCTCACCTCTCCACACTGTATAATTGCCCGTATTAGCCCTCCAAACAGTATAATGGCCCCATCACAGCCCTTCACACAGTATGATGGACCCCACACAAACCTTCACACTTTATAATTGCTGACATACAGTATAATGGCTCTCACATAGCCCTTCAAATATTATAATGGCCCCATATTGCCTTCCATATAGTATAATGGACCCCAAATAGTCCTCTATATAGTATAATGCGCCCCTCATAATCCTCCATATAGGATAATGCACTCCAATGGTCCTCCACAGAATATATTGCATCCCCATGTTCCTTGACACAATATAATGCATCCCCCATGGTCCTCCATACAATATAATGATTTACATTTTTATTACATTTTTTATGGATTTAATAGAGAAAAAATATCAATCACATCAATATTCAAGCCATTTACCGATTCCCATAAATAATCTGACCATTGTGCTATGTGGATCGTTACGATTACAGAGACACCTAATATGTCCATGTAATTTGCCGATTTGTGATGTTTATTATTTTTTAAAAAAGAGCAGTAAAATTTACATTTATGTAATTGTTTTTCATTATTTTTTAGTAGTTTTATAGGAAGAAAAAAATTTTTCTTTTATTCTCCCTCTTGAATACAGAGACATAAAAATACACTACTATATATACAGTGGGTACGGAAAGTATTCAGACCCCTTTCAATTTTTCACTCTTTGTTTCATTGCACCCATTTGGTAAATTCTAAAAAGTTCTTTTTTTTCTCATTAAAGTACACTCTGCACATCATGTTGACTGAAAAAAACAGAAATGTAGAAATGTTTGCAAATTTATTAAAAAAGAAAAACTGAAATATTATTATTATTATTATTTTATATAGCGCCATTGATTCCATGGCGCTGTACATAAGGGGTTACATACCAAATACAGATATCACTTACAGTAAACAAACTAACAATGATAGAACGTTACAGAGGGAAGAGACAGTAGGTTGAGGGGTTGCAGTAGCTCCGGTGTTGGGGGTGGCAGAAAGCAAGGTCATGGCAGGCTGTAAGCTTGTTTGAAGAGATGGGTTTTCTGAAGGATCCAGGTGTGGTGGATAATCGGACGTGTTGAGGCACAGAATTCCATAGGACGGGGGATATTCGGGAGAAATCTTGGAGGCGATTGCGTGAGGAACAGTAAGTATGCGAGGCGAGAGATGAACAATTCGTGCAGCAGAGCTGAGGATGGACTGGAGGGGTGCGAGAGTGTTAGCAGGTAGGCCACAGAGGAGGATGTTGCAGTAGTCGAGGCGGGAGATGATGAGGGCATGCACAAGCAGTTTAGTAGATTGAGGGTTGAGGAAAGGACGGATTCTGGAAAAATTTTCGAGCTGGAGGTGACAAGAGGTGGCAAGAGCTTGGATGTGGGGTTTGAAGGACAGGGCAGAGTCAAGGGTTACTCAGAGGCAGCGAATTGTCGGTACAGTGGAAAGAGTGATGTCATTTATTGTGATAGAAAGATCAGGGGGAAAGATATGCGAGATGGGGGAAAGATAATGAGTTCAGTTTTGTCCACATTGAGCTTCAGGTAGCGGGAGGAGAAGAAAGTGGATATGGCTGCTAGACATGCTGGGATTCTGGACAGCAGAGAGGTGACATCTAGGCCAGAGAGGTAGATCTGGGTGTCATCAGCGTACAGATGGTACTGGAAGCCATGGGATTTTATGAGGTGTCCCACGCTAAGGTAGAGATTGAGAAGAGTAGGGGTCCTAGGACAGAGCCTTGAGGGATTCCAACAGTGAGGGGCGGGGTGAGGAGGTAGTGTGGGAGTGGAAGACGCTAAATGTGCGGATAGAAAGGTATGAGGAGATCCAAGATAGGGCAAGGTCTTTGACGCCAAAGGAAGAGAGGTTCTGTAGTAGGAGGCAGTGGTCAATTGTTCAACATCTTTATCAATGATTTAGATGAAGGAATTGAGGGTAAACTGATTAAATTTGCTGATGACACAAAGCTAGGAGGGATAGCTAATACTAGAGAAGAGAGAGAGAGGATTCAAAAAGACCTAAATAAACTGGAGCAGTGGGCAGCAACCAACAGAATGGTTTTTAACAGGGAAAAATGCAAAGTACTACATCTGGGCAATAAAAATGAAAAAAGCAGATACAGAATGGGAGGAATAGAGCTAAGCAACAGTACATGTGAAAAAGACTTAGGTATACTAATAGATCATAGACTGAACATGAGTCAACAGTGTGATGCAGCAGCAAAAAAGGCAAATACAATTCTGGGATGTATTAACAGAAGCATACAGTCTAGATCACGTGAAGTCATTATCGGTCTTTACTCCTCTTTGGTCAGACCTCATCTGGAATACTGTGTACAGTTTTGGGCACCACATTTAAAAAAAGACATAGACAAACTGGAGCAAGTTCAGAGAAGAGCGACCAGAATGGTGACTGGTCTGCAAACCATGTCCTATGAGGAACGGTTGCAGGATTTGGGAATGTTTAGCTTGCAAAAAAGAAGACTGAGAGGAGACTTAATAGCTGTCTACAAATATGTCAAGGGCTGTCACATTGTAGAAGGATCATCTTTATTCTCATTTGCACACGGAAAGACTAGAAGCAATGGGATGAAACTAAATGGGAGGAGACACAGATTAGATATTAGAAAAAACTTTTTGACAGTTAGGGTGATTAATGAGTGGAACAGGCTGCCACGAGAGGTGGTGAGTTCCCCTTCAATGGACGTCTTCAAACAGAGGCTGGACAGACATCTGTCTGAGATGATCTAGTGAATCCTGCTTTGAGCAGGGGATTGGACCAGATGACCCAGGAGGTCCCTTCCAACTCTACCATTCTATGATTCTATGATTCTATGAACTGTATCGAAAGCAGAGGACAGGTCAAGAAGAAGGAGTACAGAGAATTGTCTGTTAGCTTTGGCTGTAAGTAAGTCATTGGTGATTATGGTAAGGGCAATTTCGGTGGAATGGTGGGGACGGAAGCCGGATTGTCGGTTGTCGAAGGGAGAGTTAGATGAAAAGTGGGAGGAAAGTTCAGCGTGAACGTGTTGCTCAAGGAGTTTGGTGGCAAATGGGAGCAGCGATATGGGGCGATAGCTGGTCAAGGCAGTTGAGTCGAGGGATGGCTTTTTGAGGATGGGCATGATTGTGGCATGTTTGAAGGCAGCGGGGAAAGTACCAGAAGATAGTGATAGGTTGAAGAGATGGGTTAGGGATGGGATAAGTGTGGGGGTGAGGTTGGGGAGGAGGATGGGGTCGAGTGCACATGTGGTGAGGTGTGATTTGGAGAGGAGACGAGTAAGGTCTCTTTCCGTGATGTTGGGAAGATAGGTTATGGGGGTAGGGAAATGGTGTGGAAAACAAAGGGGTTGTGGTGGTCGGACAGTAAAGACTTGCCCTGTTTGGTCAATCTCGTTGTTGAAGTGTGTGGCAAACTCCTCAGCAGAGATGACGGAGGTCGGAGGGGGCAGTGGAGGGCGGAGGAGAGAGTTAAAAGTGTTGAATAGCTGTTTGGGGTTGTAGGATAGGGAGGATATGAGGGTTGTGAAGTAGGCCTGTTTAGCAGAGGTGAGTGCTGATTCGAATGTGAGTGTTGCTTGTTTGAATGCAGTGAAGTCATCTTGAGTATGTGTTTTATTCCAACGCCGCTCCGTAACCCTTGACGCTTGTCGAAGCTGTTTAGTGAGGTTGTTTGCCAGGGTTGCCTGTTGACTCGTCGCGCTCTGCCATGCACAAGAGGGCCGACCGAGTCAATGGCTGATACGAGAGTGGCCTTGTAGAAAGCGGTGGGGCTGTCTGTGTCATGGAGTGAGGATATGGATGTCAGTGGTAGAACAGAGTCAGAGAGTGTGTGAGTGTATAGATGTGCAAGGTTTCTGCGGGGGGGTGCTAGTTGCCGAACATGGGTGACAGGTGAAGAGGACAGGGATGAGAATGTGAGTAGATGGTGGTCAGATAGGGGTAGGGGGGAGGTTGTGAGGTTAAATAGGGAGCAGAGTCGGGTGAAGATAAGGTCTAGTATGTGTCCGTCTGTGTAGGTGGCTGAGGAGGACCACTGAGTAAGTCCAAATGAAGTAGTCGACAAGAGTTTGGATGCTGCTGACTGGCGAGTGTCAGTGGGGATGTTGAAATCGCCCATGATGATTGTGGGAATGTCAGCAGAGAGAAAGTAAAGAAGCCAGGAGGATAATTGGTCAATAAAGGCAGTGATCGGGCCCGGAGGTGAGTATATGATAGCCATTTGGAGGTTGGAGGGAGAGTAAATGCGGACAGAGTGGACTTCAAAAGAAGGGAGAATAATGGAGGGAAGAGGAGGAGTAGGGCTAAAGGTGCAGTTGTTAGCGAGGTGCAGTTGTTACCAGGGCGAGGAGTGTGGGTGAAGTGGAGGCCGCCGTAACACAGCGCAGCAGGGGAGGCAGTGTCAGAGGGTGTCAGCCATGTCTCCGTGATGCCCAGGAAGGAGAGATGACGAGAGGTAAAGAGGTCGTGGACAAAATGGAGCTTGTTGCAGACAGCGTGCATTCCAGAGTGCTCCAGAGAGAGGGAGCAGCGGGGTGGGCATCAGGTTTTGCGTAAGAGAGGTTACTGTAGTTTGCAGTTGTTTTGATGGAATAGGTGGGGGAATTGGTGGAAAGTGCAAGCTGTGGGGGTCCAGGATTGGGAGATATGTCGTCAGCAGTGAAGAGAAGCAGAGAGAGGGTGAGCAGGTGGGAGAAGGAGAGTATCCGGCTTGTTTTATGTTTTGGTATCATCGATCTGAGGTTGAGGAGCAGGTCTGTAGATGAGGTTAGGTGGGGAGGTAGGAGGGAAGGAGAGATGATGATTTGGTTAGAGGGTGCTGGGGTTTGGGGATAGCGAAGGAGAGTGAGGATTAGTGGGGCAAAGACAGTAAGGGCATATGTAAGCATAGTGAATGTTAGGTTTGAATCAGAAAGAGAATCTAATTAATAATGGTAGATAGTTATTAGTGATGAGCGAGCACTAAAATGCTCGGGTATTCGTTGCTCGGGTCGAGAAAATTGGAATACTCGGGTGTTCAACCTGAGCAACGAGCTCCATGTAAGTCTATGGGAAACTCGAGCATTTTTCAAGTGGCTCCCCCCCGGCGGTCTGCAAAGGGCCTAAAGATTGCCCAAATCAATGGGAACAGTGCTCAAATGACATGGGAACAGCATGGAGAAGACTCCTGGAAGCATTTCTGACTCCCAGGTCACTGCTGTCAACAACGTTGTCAGAATATTACGCCACTTTTACGGACTCACAATAAAACATACAAAAACAAAACCGAAATGGATTTTCCTGGGAAATATATTAAGGAACATCCTTTCCAGGGTAATGACTTGTATATAAGGCAAAATAAATAACCAAAACCAAAAATACTCCTCCACACCTTGGGCTATGTTCACACGTAGCGTTTTTGATGCGTTTTTGCACTTTTGCATTGCTTTCAACAAAGACAAATGCATTCACTGGGAAATGTCATTTTAACATTTTACAACCTTATCTGGCCATGTGGTGTGTGACACATCATCAGACACATGCAAACAGTGCTGAAAAGACATGGGAACAGCATGGGGAAGACCTCTGGAAGCATTTCTGACTCCCAGGTCACTGCCTAAAAGTGTGCCCATCTTAAGTGATCCTTGGCGAATGGGAAGATGCCTCCCGCCATGCACCTGTCATTGCAGACTTGCAACAATCACCGTCCACTTCCTTGTCCCAGTGCAGCGTTCAGTTGTACCTACCCCATTCCTTGGAATACAAGCGCAAGTATGCAGCCAGCCACCCACCCACAGGCTGCAATACTATACTGCCAAATTTTTGACAGCTGCTTGCACTTGAAATGTGGCCTTTTAGGCTCGTGGAGGCGGAAGCTTTTCATAACCTCATGCCAGTGGGGGCCGGGTGTCCATACTCGGTCCCCAGCCACCACTGTTTCTCCCGGTGTCGTCTCCGCCTTCCACAAGCACGGGTCCCACAACATTACCCGTGCCCTCCCCAGTGCACATACCGAGAAGGACCGCCTAATTACAAACACATGGACAGGTGAATGTGGCCAGGGACGGTACGGAGCCAGTCCACAACTTTTTTTGCTGAGAGTTGTGGTGAGGCCAGGGCTGGAAATTCATATTCCCAGCTATGAAGGTCTCAGAAGGAATGCTAGTCTGTCTGACTTCAAAGGACCCCAGGGGAAATGGTGTATTCCCCACAGTCAGGATATGACTTAATTACCATTACGTTACTATGCCGGCTCCAAAAGGCAATTACCAAAAGGATGCTATTGCCCAGGATGTCTGATAGAAGGGAAGAGGAGATTACATGTAAATCGCCTATTTTCTGCCCTGCCCAAGTTACGTATAAATGTGTCCCTCTGTGAGAGAAGAGGGGTCTTCTGTTGAGGGTCACCTGTCGCTACAGATGTGCAGAAAGACACAAGGAACTGCCCTGGACCCATGACAGCACCCTTCCTGCCGTGTCCAGAGACCTTTGATGAAAGTGTGGTATATTCACTTTTATTCCTTTTAATTTTACTGTATCGTATTACGGCTTCCTTACTATATTTGTCTGACTACTGTATATATATATCTTTTAACCGCTTGTATATATTGTACCTAGCATCGCTCTTTTGAGTAAATAAATATATAAAATTTATAAGCTCTCTTCACATTATACTTAACCCGGAACTCACGGAAGTTGTGAGGAAGGCTCAGGGGCACGTGGCTCCGATCGGTTTGTGACAATTGGTGGCAGCGGTGGGATTTGGATATCTGTGAACTGAGCTCGGTGCTAGTTAGTGGGTCAGACATAGTATACAGTGAAAGCATGTGTACGATACTGTACCCTTCCCCCTCTTAGTTTTCTGTCCTATCTTTTATTTGGCTACGGTCTCTGGTGGATGGCATACTGCCTCAGAAGCAAAGGTTCCCAGATGAGTGCTACCAGAGGGGACGCTGAGCAGATGGAAGGTGGCAGTGTGGTGCCAGTCGCTGACCAGACTGAAGTGTCAGAGGAGGGTGGAAGTGCCCCCGACACCCATGAAAATCCTGGACATTCTGTTATGCAATCCACAGCTCCAGCTGGAGGGGCCAGTAACCCGGCCTTGGACGCTCTTATGCAGGCCTACCTCCAGGCTCTGAGAGATGGACAGCAGGAGCAGAGCCAGGCCGTGCTCCACATGTTGCAAGCTGAGCGAGATGCCCAGGAAAGAAAGGAGGAGAGGCAGTACCAGCTACAGTTAGCCTAGCTGCGGAGCCGGCAGGACCCACCGGCTCAAACAGCACAGACTCCAGCAGCCCCAAAAGCTAAGCTGCGCTCAGAGGATCTGCCTGTCCTGGAATCGGACGGAGACCTGGACCTTTTCCTGAAAGGGTTTGAACAGGAGTGTCTCCAGTACCAGGTATCCAAGGCAGACTGGGCACGCACCCAGTCCACCAGGCTAAGAGGGAGAGCCCTGGACGCTTTCTCGTCTCTCCCTGCAGCCCAGCACCAGGACTATGACCTCATTAAAGCTGCGCTGATCCTGAGGTACCGTCTCACGCCTGAGGTGTACAGAGTGAAATTCCGCAGCCTGAGGAAACGACCGACCGAGAGCCACCTAGAGACTGTGCTCCAGATGAGTGTCCAGCTTCACAGATGGGCAGAGGGAGAGATAGACAATGCCGACGAAGCAACCTTGGATCTGTTCCTCAAGGAGCAATTCTTAAACATTTGCTCGGAGGAAGTGCAACAATATGTCCTGGACCGGAAACCCCAAGATGCCAGAACTGCTGCAGAGCTAGCGGATGAGTATGTCGCCAACCGGACATCGCGGAGACCCGTCAGCACCGGCTGGAGGGGGGGTAAGACCAATCCTGTTGCGGGTAACCCTGCAGTTTCCCCTGAGACTACCCCCGCCCGAAAACCTATGGGCCCCATTGTTCCCCCTTCCAAGCCCCAGGGAGGACCCCCTCGATGTCACGCCTGCAATCAGCCGGGATATTACAGGGCGAACTGCACTAGCCGAAAGAGGAACCCCCCTACTTCCCAAACCCCAGCAGCGGGTCCAACAGTTTATGTGGTGGGGAGAGGTGGGGCTAGGCCCAATGACAATCTCCAGCAAGTGACTGTGGGGAATAAAGTGGTTATGGGACTAAGGGACACGGGGGCCGATGTGACCCTAGTACAGCCTGAACTGGTACCCCCAGAGAGTATCATCCCTGGAAAGACGCTGACCGTCAGCGGGGTTGGTACGGAGAAGATAACTCTACCCATGGCTTGTGTGCATCTGGATTGGGGTGTGGACAAGGGGCTGGTAGAGGTCGGGGTTACATCTCGTTTCCCTGCTAATGTCTTGTTGGGGACAGACTTGGGGCCTCTCACCTCTCAGTATGGGAAGAGAGCAACCCCACTGCCCCGTGGTAATGCATCTGTAAGTGATAATATACTTTGTGGTACCATACATGCTGATCCTTGTAGTGACGTACCAGCTGACAGGAGTGCAGCTGGGGGGGATTTAGCCCCCCTTCCTGCTCTCTCAGCTGACATGTCCAGCTCTGAACTTTTCAGTGAGAATGCTAATGTAATTCATTGTCGTGCTAAGGAACTCTCTGGCTTGGCTGAGGAGCTGGTGGGGGCCTTGCCTGCCCCTCCCAACTGTCAGCTTGCACATGATCCCTCCAGCAGCTCAAAACCTAGTGAACCTGTGAAGTGTGTATCACATGTTGGGGCAACCCACAGTGACCCCACAACCCATCCAGGTGAGGGAAGGGGACCGGGACTCCCTGAGGAGACCCCGGGCATTGCTGTGGTCACCCGCAGCAGGAGGGCTCAGGAGGCAGAGGCCGCTTTGCACCCTGACTCCTCCACCCCATCACCTGGGTCTGGGACTGGGCTCACTGGTGTTAACCCCCCAGCGCCGTTCCCTGAGGGTTCCGGCGAGAGTGCGGCCTTCAGGTCCCTGTTAGCGGGCTCCAGCCAGGAGTTCCAGGCGGCTGCCTGGAAGCCTTGAAGGAACGCGCAGGTAAGCCCCCCTTGGAGACAGACAAGGACCGCTTGTTCTGGGACCAAGGGAGGCTGTATAGGGAAACACTGCCCACAGATGGACAAGAAGGTTGTCACGGCGAGAGGCACCTAGTGGTACCTCAGCCGTACCGGGCTGAGTTGTTACGGCTCGCGCATGAGATTCCGTTGGCCGGTCACCTAGGGGTCGCTAAGACCAAGGCTCGGCTAGCCCACTTGTTTTATTGGCCTAAGATGGGGACAGCAGTAGCTGCCTACTGCCGTTCGTGTGTCACCTGTCAGAGGATGGGGAAGGCGGGGCCAGGCCATAAAGCCCCATTGATACCTCTGCCCAAAATAGGTGAGCCTTTCCAGCGGATTGCTGTGGACCTCATTGGACCGCTGCCCATTCCCAGCAGCTCCGGGAAACACTACATACTAATGGTAGTAGACTACGCTACTAGGTACCCAGAAGCTGTCGCGCTGTCCTCCATCCGGGCAGATGTAGTGGCCAAAGCCCTGCTGGAAATCTTCACCCGTGTTGGTTTCCCCCAGGAGATGCTCACGGACCGAGGGACCCAGTTCATGTCTGACTTGATGCAGAGCCTGTGTAAGCAAACAGGGGTGCAACATCTGGTGTCCAGCCTATATCACCTCCAGACTAATGGCCTGTGTGAACGGTTCAATGGCACGTTGAAACAGATGATCCGAATGTTGGTCGAGTCCCAGGGACACGACTGGGAGTGACACCTCCCACATCTGTTGTTTGCTTACCCGGAAGTGCCTCAAACCTCGACGGGGTTCTCCCACTTCGAGCTCCTATATGGAAGACGGGTACGGGGACCCCTTGCTCTCGTGAGGGAATCCTGGGAGGAAGATTCAGCCACCCCGGGCGTTTCAGTCATGGAATTTGTCTTGCGATTCCGTGACAGAATGCAGGCTCTGACGCAGCTGGTGCATGACCACATGGTCCAGGCCCAGGCAGAGCAGAAGCGTTGGTATGACCAGAATGCTCGGGAGAGGACGTACCAGGAAGGGCAGAAAGTATGGGTCCTAGTCCCTGTGCCCCAGGACAAGCTTCAGGCAAGATGGGAGGGCCCTTATGATGTGCATCAGCAGCTCAGCAAGGTCAATTACCTGGTCAAAATTGACCCGGTCCGGAACAGGCAGAAGGTCTTCCATGCCAACATGATGAAAGCGCATCATGACAGGGAAGCCTGTGCCTTTCCGGTGTGCAGTCTGCCGGAGGAAGGGGAGGAGGAGGACCTCATGGATCTGCTCGCACATGCCCGTGCGGGAGGGTCCATGGAGGATGCCCCCATGAACATCCTTCTGTCTGAGGACCAACGGTCCCAGCTGAAGGCGCCCTTTCCCTGGCCTCCTCTCGGGAAAGCCCGGGCGGACAAAGCTGGCAGTCCACCGAGTTGACACGGAGAATCACGCCCCTATCCGGCGAACGGCATATCGCGTCTCCTTGGAGGTACAGGAGCAAATGCGGAAGGAGATTGCCGAGATGCTGGAGCTGGGGGTGATCCGCCCGTCCACCAGCGCATGGGCCTCTCCTGTAGTCCTCATACCCAAAAAGGACCGGACGACCCGGTTCTGTGTGGATTACAGGGGGCTCAATGCCATTACCGCCGATGACGCGTTCCCCATGCCGCGCATCGATGACCTGCTTGACCGGTTGGGCAAGGCTCAGTACTTGACCATCATGGACTTGAGCCGAGGATACTGGTAGATTCCCCTGTCCCCAGAGGCACAGGAGAAATCAGCCTTTATCACTCCTTTTGGACTGTATGAGCCCACCGTCATGCCATTTGGCATGAAGAATGCCCCCCGCCACTTTCCAGTGGATGGTCAACACCTTGCTGTCAGGGTGCGAAGGGTTCGCAGCTGCGTATCTGGATGACATTGCCATCTTCAGCCCCACTTGGGAGGAACACATTCGGCACCTGTCAGAGGTGCTGGGGCGGATCCACCGGGCAGGCTTGACCATCAAGCCGGGAAAGTGTCAGATGGGCATGACCGAGGTCCAATACCTGTGACACCGGGTAGGTGGGGGGAAACTGAGACCAGAACCAGGGAAGGTGGATGCAATCACGACTTGGCCCACCCTAAGGACCAAGAAACAGGTGATGTCTTTCTTGGGTACGGCCGGGTACTATAGGAAGTTCGTACAGGACTATAGTGCCCTGGCCAAGCCCCTGACAGACCTCACCAAGAAGAAGCTGCCGCAAGCCGTCAACTGGACAGCGGACTGCGAGCGCTCCTTCCAGGCCTTGAAAGCTGCCCTGGCGGCAACCCCTGTACTCCAGGCGTACGACGATTCCTGGCCACTTGTAGTACAGACTGACGCCAGCACCTACGGACTCGGTGCGGTGCTGAGCCAACCTGACTCAGCAGGTCAAGAGCACCCTGCTCAATACCTCAGTCGGAAACTTCTGCCGAGGGAAGTGGCCTACTCTACGGTGGAGAAGGAATGCCTGGCGATCGTGTGGGCTCTGCAGCATCTGCAGCCATACGTGTACGGGCGCCATTTCACCGTGGTGACGGACCACAACCCCCTCACTTGGCTATCTTGAGTAGCCGGTGAGAACGGAAGGTTGTTGCGTTGGAGCCTAGCTCTCCAACACTACAACTTTGATGTTCGGTATAAGCCAGGCCCACGGTAACGCAGATGGGTTATCCAGGCAAGGGAAAGCAGCTGAAGTGCTTGCGGATGATGACCGACGAGGTCTTCCTCCGAACGCACTCTAAAAGGGGGAGGTGTGGTGAGGCCAGGGACTGGAAATTCATATTCCCAGCTATGAAGGTCTCAGCAGGAATGCTAGTCTGTCTGACTTCAAAGGACCCCAGGGGAAATGGTGTATTCCCCACAGTCAGGATATGACTTAATTACCATTACGTTACTATGCCGGCTCCAAAAGGCAATTACCAAAAGGATGCTATTGCCCATGATGGTGTTCACAGGGACACGACCAATGTTTATAACGAGTAATACTGATTGTCATAGCAGCTGACCAATGTAAGGAATATGCCGTGAGAGAAAGGTATAGTGCTAGGTGTGAGGGACAACATCATATATTGCGTCATTGATGGGATAGTTATTACATACACCATAATGATAGCAGCCTGCAATATGATGTGTACTATGTACAAGGTGAGATGTTCTGCTTGTGCTATAGGACACTGTATTGGAGGTTTGCATACAGGATGGTAAGCAGGGGGTTGGAGGGCCATGTGTTCCCTTCTTCCTGCTGCTTCCAGGTAATCAGCATTAACACAATGGGTACTTGGGCCTGCAGTCTCACCTCCGAGAGGACAAAGTATTTACATCAGCATTTGTTTCCCTTCAATACATCAACCCCTGGGAGCCTCCGTTCGATTCCAGGGTGACAAGCCAGGAGAGAATTGAATACAGGTCAGCTAGGATATATCCCTTTGTAGTGCAAACGCCTATTCCTGACAAGAGTATGGGGGAGCTAATTGAATCATGGCAATGAGGAATAGCTAATTGAATTACCTCTGAAGTCAGGGGAAGCTCCTGTGATAGATCAATTACCATGCGCACCTTACAATGAGAATATTGCTGGGAAATGGATTATGAAATGTCTGATAGAAGGGAAGAGGAGATTACATGTAAATCATCTATTTTCTGCCCTGCCCAAGTTACGTATAAATGTGTCCCTCTGTGAGAGAGGAGGGGTCTTCTGTTGAGGGTCACCTGTCGAGACAGATGTGCAGAAAGACACAAGGAACCGCCCTGGACCCATGACAGCACCATTCCTGCCTGTCCAGAGACCTTTGATGAAAGTGTGGTATATTCACTTTTATTCCTTTTAATTTTACTGTATCGTATTACTGCTTCCTTACTGTATTTGTCTGACTACTGTATATATATATATCTTGTAACCGCTTGTATATATTGTACCTAGCATCGCTCATTTGAGTAAATAAATATATAAAATTTATAAGCTCGCTTCACATTATCCTAAACCCGGAACTCAAGGAAGTTGTGAGGAAAGATCAGGGGCACGTGGCTCCGATCGGTTTGTGACAGTTGTATTTAGCTCAGTGAAAGGACTGGCATAGAGGGAAACCGTATCTACTCCGGCCCTCATTTCTCCGTCACCAGGTTGCGCCCATTGTCACACACGACCATGCCTGACTGTATGTTCAGCGGTGAGAGCCACAGATCAGGCTGCTGTATTACAGCTTTTAACATCTCTGCAGCGCTGGGCGATTTGTCAATTAAGCATTAAGCATGTTATCTTCAGCACAGCCTGTTGCCGCTTGGCCAAGGCAGTGCTGCAGTGCTGTCAGCTTGTGACTGATGTGGTCATTTCGGAGATGGAGGAGGAGGAGCAGGAGCTGAACAATGTGATTACATTGAGGTTAAATTGGTGACACTGTTTTTTATACTAAAAAAAGATCCTATTGTTTTGTTTTTTTTTACGTTATTTTTTAAGACAAATGCATTCACCGGGAAATGTCATTTTAACATTTTACAACCTTATCTGGCAATGTGTGTTATACATCATCAGACACATCCTTTTTTATTTATGATGGAGGAACTCTGAAAGTCATAAAGCCTATTTTTATAGGGACACCAGACAGCCCTTACTATTCTTAAAAGGCCAGCAGTCGGCCCTCGCTATTTTTAGAGAGCCATCAGCCGGCTATGCTTTGCTGTTCCCATTATTAACAAGTGGGTCTCCTATACTGTTATTGCATATCCAGTGACAGCAAGGGCTGCCAAAAATTTAGACGCAACCCAATACCCATTTGAAGAGACATAGAGGAGGGTCTCAGTAAAAAAAATGTTCCCATTATAAAGGAGCGGGTCTCCTGTAGAAGTAATACTAATGCTGTGACGGCAAGGGCTGCCAAAATTTGGGAAAAACCCCACTAAGAATTTAAAGACACATAGAGCAGGGCCACAGAAACAAGGTACGACATGTTCCCATTAGAAAGGAGAGGGTCTGCTATACAGATATAGGGTATGCAGTGAGTCCAATGGCTGACCAATTTTAGGAAAAACCCCACTAAGAATTTAAAGACGCACAGAGCAAAGCCACAGTAAGAAATACGACATGTTCCCATTAGAAAGGAGAGAGTTTGCTATACAGTTATAGGGTATGCAGTGAGTCCAACGGCTGACCAATTTTAGGAAAAACCCCACTAACAATTTAAAGACACACAGAGCAGGGCCACAGTAACAAGTACGACATGTTCCCATTAGAAAGGAGAGAGTCTGCTATACAGTTATAGGGTATGCAGTGAGATCAAAGGCTGACAAATTTTAGGAAAAACCCCACTAAGAATTTAAAAAAACATAGAGCAGGGCCACAGTAACAAGGTACGACATGTTCCCATTAGAAAGGAGAGGGTCTGCTATACAGTTATAGGTTAAGCAGTGAGTCTAGAGGCTGACCAATTTTAGGAAAAACCCCACTAAGAATTTAAAGAGACATAGAGCAGGGCAACAGTAACGACAAATTCCCATTAGAAAGGAGAGAGTCTCCCATCGTGTTGGCCTATGCAGTTTATGCAAGGGCTGCCAAAAATTTGGAGGCACTTCAATGCCCCTTGGAAGAGACGTGCAGTAGGGCCTCATAAAAAAATGTTCCCATTAGAAAGGAGCGGGCCTCCTATACTTTTAATGCCCATGCACAAGTGTATAGGCTGACAAACATTTACTCCTCAGAGCTTTACATGAACATACTGTATAAAAAATTTTTTTTACGGGCATCATAAACACCCTTTAAAAAAATTATGTGGTTGTTGCATCACGGACAACTGGTGATATGGTGGTGGTGGAGGATGAGGAGAAGGAGGAGGACAAGAGCAAATAGCCAAAATCAGGAAGCGTATACCCATATGTGGGTGTGAAAAGGTGCACGGTAATATACCTCCCAAGAAAAGACACTGGATTTGAGTTTATGTTACGGCTGCTATCATTTGGTGGTGTTGAGAAGTCTGGCCCAATCCAGCCCTTGTTCATTTTTATAAGAGTCAGCCTGTGAGCATTTTCAGTTGACAGGCAGATGCGCCTATTGTTATGATCTGCTACAAGCACTAAGGAAAGACAGGAGATCTGTCCCTACAATAGAACTAAGCTGGATCCCTACGATGTAACGGGGAACCTGATCCTGCGATCAGACCCGCTAAAGTCCTCGGCTAGTCTGAACGAAGACCTATAGATGTGAGGGAAGGGATCCCTATAAGAACTAGGGACTGGAAGATAGATGGACACCTCCTAGCAGAAATTGTAGCAGAAATAGGACAAACAAACAACATAGAACATAGAGGTCCGAAGACCTAGCAAACTGACAGAGAAAGGTAACAGAGTACCAAGCTAGCTCAAGAGTAGAAATAGGCAAAAATGGTCATGTGACCAGCAAACTAGAAAAAACCTAACAGGAGAGTTCTAACACCTATCAGTTATAATTCCACCAGCGGCACTAAAAACCAGCTCTGATAAAACGCTGGCGGCAGGGCAGGCCAGGACCTCCAAGGCATAGAGAGCCAGTTCATTCCACGTATTCAGCTTGGATACCCAATAATTATAAGGCACAGAGGAATCACGGAGGACGTTAGTACGGTCAGCAAGGTACTCCCTCAGCATCTTCCAAAACTTTGCACTTCTTGTGAGAGTACCCCGCGCCTCAGGGCCTGTGCGATGGGAGAGTCTGAGGAAACTCTCCCAGAACTTTGACAGTGTTCCCCTGCCTCTGCTGGATTCAAGTTGTGTCTCTCTCGCCTGTACTCCTTGGTTGTCCAACGAAGTGTGCCCTCTGCAGCCAGCGTTTTCATATGGGAATTTTTTTAATAGTTCCGCACCAAGGGCCTTCTGGTGCAGCCCCATTTTTGTAGACCTGTCCGCCTCAGGAATAAGAGATATAAAGTTCTCCTTGCAGCGTGGGTCTAGAAGTGTCACCAACCAGTAATGACTGTTACCCAAAATTTTGAGAATGCGAGGGTCATGGGAAAGGCAGCGTAACATAAACTCAGCCATGCGTGCCAGAATGCTAACAGGCAAGACTTCCATGTCCTCACCAAGAGGATAACTGACCATGCTCTCCTCCTCCTCCTCTCTGTCCTCTGGCCATCAACGCTGAACAGATGGTATGACAGCTGTGCAGGTAGTACCGTCTATAGTGCATGAAACTAGCTCCTGTCCTTCCTCCTCCTCCTCCTCCTCTTCTTCATTATCACCCAATCCACGTTGGGATTAGATGAGGCTTGGCTGTGTGTAATCATCCTATATGGTTCCTTGCTCCATCTCATCGTGCTCCGCCTGCAATGCATCCTCTTTGATTGTGAGCAGAGAGTGTTTCAGAATACAAAGAAGCGGAATGGTGATGCTAATTATGGCATCATCGCCGCTCACCATCTTGGTGGAGTCCTCAAAGTTTTGGAGGATGGTACATATGTCTGACATCTATGTCCACTCCTGAGGTCTTATGTGTGGAGTCTGAACTGAATACCGACGGCCTTGTTGATGCTGGTACTCAACAACTGCCCTCCTCTGCTCACAAATCCTTCCCAACATCTGCAGTGTAGAGTTCCAACGCGTGGGGACATCACACACCAGTCTGTGAGCCGGAAGCTGCAAACGCTGCTGAAACACGGCAAGTGCAGCGGAAACTGTAGCTGACTTTCTAAAATGGGCACACAGATGGCGTACTTTAACAAGCAGATCCGGCAGCTCCGGGTAGGTTTTGAGAAACTGCTGAACCACGAGGTTAAGCACATGGGCCAGGCATGGTATGTGTGTGAGCTCGCCTCGCCTCAGAGCTGCCACCAGGTTCCAGCCATTGTCACACACGACCATGCCTGGCTGTAGGTTCAGTGGTGTGAGCCACAGATCTGCCTGCTCTTTCAGAGCTGTCCACAACTCTTCAGCATTGTGCGGTTTGTCACCTAAGCATATTAGCTTCAGCACAGCCTGTTGCCGCTTGGCCGAGGCAGTGCTGCAGTGCTTCCAGCTTGAGACTGATGTGGTCATTTCGGAGATGGAGGCTGAAGAGGAGGAGGAGGCTGAGGAGGATGAGGTGCAGGAGCTGTAGACCGTGGGGGCAACCCTGATTGACCTAGGGCCCGCAATCCTTTGCGTCGGGTGGACGTGTTCCGTCCCAAGGGTCCCGGCTTCCACTATGTTAACCCAGTGTGCCATCAGCGAGATGAACCATCCCTGCCCACAAGCACTTGTCCATGTGTCCGTGGTTAGGTGGACTTTCCCGGTAACTGCACTGTTGAGGGCACGGCTAATGTTTTGGGACACGTGCTTGTGTAATGCGGGGATGGCACACCGGGAGAAATAGTGGCGGCTGGGGACCGAGTACCGAGGGACGGCCGCCGCCATCAGGTTGCGGAATGCTTCCGTCTCCACGAGCCTAAAAGGCAAAATTTCGAGCACAGGCAGTCGTGAAATGTGAGAATTTAGTAGTGTGGCCTGTGGGGCGTTGGCTGCATATTTGTGCTTGCATTCCAAGGAATGGGGTATGGACAACTGAACGCTGCGAGTGTGCAACGACAGGTGCAGGGCAGGAGGCATCTTCGCATGCACCATGGACAGGGGATTGGCTTGCATGCTCAACAGTGGAAGAAGCAATGGTGCAACCTGCAGACACTGTTCCTGGACCCTGGGGTTTGGCCCACAAAGTCGGGTGCTTTGCTGCCATGTGCCTGATCATGCTGATGGTGGTCAGGCAGGTCGTTTTGCCAACCCTGCTGATGCTGGCCTGGCAGGTGGTGCAAATGGCCTTTTTGGGGTTGTCGGCAGAGTCTTTAACCCCTTTAAAGCCCAAGATGCACTAATACGCGTCTGTGCCCTGGGCTTTAAGAGCCTGACCAGTATTAGTACGTCATGGTGATCGTGCGCGCACACAGGCTGTGCGGGCGCGATCGCCGCCGGGTGTCAGCTGACTGTCACAGCTGACACCCGGTACTATGTGGAGGGAGTGATCTCGCACCGCTCCTGGCACATTAACCCCCGCAATGCTGTGATCGAAGTCGATCGCAGCATTGCGGTGACTAAGGAGTATACTCACCTCCTCTTCCGGCCTCCAGCGCTGTCTGCCGCGGCTTCCCGGATGTTGCCATGGCGACCCGATGTGGTCATGACAACATCTGGGTCACCAGACAGCAGGAAGATTTTTTTGGTCATGCGCAGTACTTGACCAAACTATCTTCTCACTGTGCAGCGCTGATAGCCTGCATGGCACAGGGATGGTGCTCCATCCCTATGCTATGCAGGTGATCAGAATAAAAAAAAGTGAAAGTCCCATAGTGGGACAAAATATACAAATAAAAAAACTGTCAGAAAGTGAAAAAAAAAAATTGTAAAATATATAAAAAAAAAAATAATAATAATAATCCACCAAAAATAAAAATATAATGTACCCATCAATAAATATTATTATGGAAAAAAACAAAAACAAACAATAAAAGTACACATATTTAGTATCGCCCCGTCCAGAACAATCTGACCTATAAAATTGTCTCACTAGTTAACCCCTTCAATGAACACGGTAAAGAAAAAAAAAAAAAAAACGAAGCAAAAAACAATGCTTTATCATCATACCGCCAAACAAAAAATGGAATAACACGCGATCAAAAAGACAAATATAAATAAAAATGGCACCACTGAAAACGTCATCTCGTCCCGCAAAAAATAAGCCGCTATACCGCTCCATCAGCTGAAAAATAAAAAAGTTATAGCTCTCAGAATAAAGCGATGCAAAAAATAATTTTTTCTATAAAATAGCTTTTATTGTGTAAAAGCGCCAAAACATAGAAAAACTATATAAATGTGGTACCGCTATAAACGCACTGACCTGAAAAATAAAGCTACCTTATCAATTTTACCACACGCGGAGCAGAATTAAAAAATAAAAAAAAAACAATTCCTGAATTTTTGTTTATTCTGCCTCCCAAAAAACGGAATAGAAAGCGATCAAAAAATGTCACATCCCTGAAAATGGCACCAATAAAAAAACTCATTCCGCAAAAAACAAGCCGTCACATGACTCTGTTAGCCAAAATATGGAAAAATTATAGCTCTCAAAATATGATTTTACAAAATATGTGTCTTTTAGTGTGTGACAGCTGTCAATCATAAAAACCCGATATGATTCTGGTATTTCTGTAGTCGCACCGACCTGAAGAATAAAGTCGTCTAATCACTTTTACCCCACTAGGAACGGCGTAAAAAATAAACGCAAGGGCTGGGGTTGGGGTTAGGGTTGTTTTTTTTTTCAAAAGTAAAAAAAAAAAAAGATGACGATATGGCAACTAGTGTTGAGCGCAAGTGCTCGCTACTTGAGTTTGCATTGGGTGCTCGGGTATGCATTGAGTATCGCGGGTGCTCGAGTGACATGCTCGAGTCTCCGCCCCATATGCTTCGCGGCTAAAAAAACCTTGTGAGGATTGCCTGCTATGCACGAGCGATCCCCGCATGTTTTTTTTGGGTGTCTAATAAAAGTGAAACATGCGGGCGGGGACTCGAGCACCCGCGATACATGGTGCATACCTGAGTACTAGATGCAAACTCAAGTAGTGAGCACTTGCGCTCAAGACTAATGACAACTTATTCAATATGATGACCTAATGTTATCAAATTCTGTGTCGTACCTCTGCGTTCAAAATGTTCACTATACCCCTTGATAAAGTCCTTGAGGGGTGTAGTTACCAAAATGGGGTCACTTGTGGGGGGTTTCCACTATTTAGGCACATCAGGAGCTCTCCAAACGCGACATGGCGTCCGCTCTCGATTCCAGCCGATTTTGCGTTCAAAAAGGTCACACAGTGCTCCTTCCCTTCTGAACTCTGCCGTGCGCCCAAAACTGTATTTTCCCCACATATGGGGTATTGGCGTACTCAGGAGAAATTGCACAAAAGTTTTTGGGGTCCATTTTCTCCTCTTACCCTTGTGAAAATTAAAAAAAATGGGACTAAAACATCATTTTTGTGGAAAAAGTTTGATTTTTTTTATTTTTATGGCTCCATGTTATAAACTTCTGTAAAGGACTTGTGGGTTCAAGGTGCTCACCACACATCTAGATAAGTTCCCTGAGGGGTCTAGTTTCAAAAATGGTGTCACTTGTGGGGGGTTTCCACTGTTTAGGCACATCAGGGGCACATCCGCTAATTATTCAAGTAAATTTTACATTCAAAAAGTAAAATGGCGCTCCTTCCCCTCTGAACCCTACCGTGCGCCCAAACAGTGGTTTTCCCACACATATGGGATATCTGCTTACTCATGAGAAATTGCACAACAAACTGCATGGTGCAATTTCTCCTGTTACCCTTATGAAAATACAAAAGTGGGGGCTGAAAAACATTTTTGTGGGAAAAATGTGAAAATTTTATTTTTACGGCTCAATGTTATAAACTTCTGTGAAGCACCTGGGGGTTCAAGGTGCTCATCACACATCTATATAAGTTCCCTGAAGGGTCTAGTTTCCCAAATGGTGTCACTTGTGGGGCGTTTCCACTGTTTAGGCACATCAGGGGCTCCCCAAATGCAACATGGCATCCGCTAATTATTCAAGCAAATTTTACAATCAAAAGGTCAAATGGCGCTCCTTCCCTTCTGAACCCTGCCGTGCGCCCAAACAGTGGTTTTCCCACACATATGGGGTATCTGCTTACTCAGGATAAATTGCACAACAAACTGCATGGTGCAATTTATTCTGTCACCCTTATGAAAATGCAAAAGTGGGGGTTGAAAAACATTTAAGTGTGAAAAATGTGAAAATTGTATTTTTACGGCTCAATGTTATAAACTTCTGTGAAGCAGCTGGGGGTTCAAGGTGCTCACCACACATCTAGATAAAGTCCCTGAGGGGTATAGTTTCCAAAATGGTGTCACTTGTGGGGGGGTTCCACTGTTTAGGCACATCAGGGGCTCCCCAAATGCAACATGGCATCCGCTAATTATTCAAGCAAATTTTACATTCAAAAAGTCAAATAGCACTCCTTCCCTTCCGAACCCTGCCGTGCGCCCAAACATTGTTTTTTACCCACATATGGGGTATCTGCGTGCCCAGGGGAAATTGCACAACAAATTTTGGGGTCCATTTTTTCCTGTTACCCCTGCGAAAATAAAAAAAACTTGGGTCTAAAGTAACCTTTTTATGAAAAAAGTTAAATGTTAATTTTTTTCTTCCACATTTCAAAAATTCCTGTGAAGCACCTGAAGGGTTAATAAAGTTATTGAATGTGGTTTTGAGCACCTTGAGGGGTGCAGTTTTTAGAATGGTGTCACTTTTGGGTATTTTCTGTCATAAAGACCCCTCAAAGTGACTTCAAATATGATGTGGTCCCTTAAAAAAATGGTTTTGTAAATTTTGTTGGAAAAATGAGAAATCGCTGGTCAAATTTTCACCCTTATAGCTCCCTAATAAAAAAAAAATTTTCATTCCAATATTGTGCTGATGTAAAGTAGACATGTGGGAAATGTTGTTTATTAACTATTTTGTGTGACATATCTCTCTGATTTAAGGGGATAAAAATTAAAATTTTGAAAATTTCAAAATGTTCAAAATTTTTGTCAACTTTCCGTTTCTTTCACAAATAAACGCAAGTGATATCGAAGAAATGTTACCACAATCATGAAGTACAATATGTCACAAAAAAAACATTCTCAGAATCAGGGGGATCCGTTGAAGTGTTCCAGAGTAATTACCTCATAAAGTGACAGTGGTCAGAATTGTAAAAATTGGCCTGGTCATTAACGTGCAAACCACCTTGGGTTGTAAAGGGTTTAAAAAACAACCAGACTCGGGAAGACCTAACAGTTGTATTGGCAACTTCCTTCGTGTTGGAACATTTGCCTGCCTTTTGTCTGCAGCCACCACACTGCTTCTTCCTGCCTGTTGGGGTGCTCTGCCTCCCTCTCCCTGTATGCTGCTGTCCTCGCTCTGCATGTCCTCCTGCCAGGTTGGGTCAGTTACTATATTATACACCACCTCGTCTTCCACTTCCGCACCCTGGTCCTTCTCCTGACTTTCTGGCAATTGTGTCTCATCATCGTCCACCTCTTGTAACACTTTCCCACTGTCGCCTTCGTGTGACCGTGGCTGCTCAAATATTTGGGCATCGCTACACGCAATCTCCTCTTGCCCCGCTTCATGTGGACCGGGCGAGAGGCCCGAATCTATAAATGGAAAAGTGAACAGCTCTTCAGAGTGTCCAAGTCTGGGATCAGTTGTCTCTGGGTACTCGGCATGGTGGGAGGAAGAAGGAGAAAATAGAGTTTCAAATAGCTGGCCTGTAGGTAAGTAGTTTGAACAGCAAACTGCTGTGAATTGCTTCACTGACACACTGAAAGAAATTTTTAATGGAGGCCAGAAATGGCAGTATTTTCTGGCAACGTATATGTGATCCATGTGACGGAGAAAACAGAGTTTTAAATACCTGGCCTGTAGGTAAGTAGTTTGAACAGCAAACTGCTGTGAATTGATTCACTGACACACTAAAGGAAATTTTTAATGTAGGCCAGAAATGGCAGTATTTTCTGACAATGTATATGTGATTCGTGTGATGGAGAAAACAGAGTTTTAAATACCTGGCCTGTAGGTAAGTAGTTTGAACAGCACACTGCTGTGAATTGCTTCACTGACACACTGAAAGAAATTTTTAATGGAGGCCAGAAATGGCAGTATTTTCTGCCAACGTATATGTGATCCATTTGACGGAGAAAACACAGTTTTAAATAGCTGGATTTCTAGCTCTTTAATATGGAAAGGACCTGGCTGTATTCTGCAGTGCCAGATGGCGCAGAAAAACTGTGTTCTCTGGATTGCTTTTTAAGCAAATAATGAGGATTAAGATCCAAAGAAAAGTATTCCTGGCCCCTGAGACCTGGGCCTTTGTATAGAAATATCTAACAGCAGCAGCAGACAGAATTGGAATGGAACCTCTTGTGCTATATGCACTGCAGACTGCTATATACCCTGCCTGCCTATATACACCGCCTGCCTGATATCTCTGCAGATGGATTAATTAGTCCTCAAAAGGAATGTTTGTTAACATGGATATGTTTAATGTACGATTTTTCTCCCTACACTACCTAATACACAAGCAACTCTCTCCCTGACGCAGCAGCACCTCTCCCTACACTGTCTGATTCCGGAGTGACTGTGACGAGCATGGCGGCGCCAAGCGGAAAATACTCAACGATAAAAGCATCTTCTTTCTTCATCAGATGTAATCCAAAGGGAACACGAAGAAGCGGAAAATACTCATCGATAAAAAACATCTTCTTTCATCATCAGATGTAATCCAAAGGGAAAACGAAAAAGCAGAAAATACTCATCGATTAAAAACCATCTTCTTTCTTCATCAGTTGTAATCCAAAGGGAACATGAAAAAGTGATGAATACTCATCGATAAAACCCATCTTCTTTCTTCATCAGATGTAATCCAAAGGGAACATGAAAAAGCAGAAAATACTGGTGGTTAAAAACCATCTTCTTTCTTCATCAGATGTAATCCAAAGGGAAAACGAAAAAGCGGAAAATGCTCGTCGATAAAAACCATCTTCTTTATTCATCAGATGTAATCAATCCAAAAGGAACACGAAAAAGCGGATAATACTCGTCGATTAAAATCATCTTCTTTCTTCATCAGATGTAATCCAAAGGGAACACGAAAAAACGGAAAATACTCGTCGATGAAAACCATCTTCTTTCTTCATCCGACGTATTCCAAAGGGAAAACAAGAAAGCAGAAAATACTCGTCGATAAAAACTATCTTCTTTTTTCATCAGATGTAATCCAAAGGGAAAACGAAAAAGCGGAAAATACTTGTCGATAAAAACCATCTTCTTTCTTCATCAGATGTAATCCAAAGGGAAAAAGAAAGAGCGGAAAAAACTCGTCGATAAAAACCATCTTCTTTCTTCATCAGATGTAATCCAAAGGGAACATGAAAAAGCGGAAAATGCTCGTCGATAAAAACCATCTTCTTTATTCATCAGATGTAATCAATCCAAAAGGAACACGAAAAAGCGGATAATACTTGTCGATTAAAATCATCTTCTTTCTTCATCAGATGTAATCCAAAGGGAACACGAAAAAACAGAAAATAATCGACGATAAAAACATCTTCTTTCTTCATCAGATGTAATCCAAAGCGAAAGCGAAAAAGCGGAAAATACTCGTCGATAAAAACCATCTTCTTTCATCATCAGATGTAATCCAAAGGGAACAGGAAAAGGAGGAAAATACTGGTCGATAAAAACCATCTTCTTTCTTCATCAGATGTAATCCAAAGGGAACACGAAAAAGCAGAAAATACTCGTCGATAAAAACCATCTTCTTTCTTCATCAGATGTAATCCAAAGGGAACACGAAAAAGCAAAAAATACTCGTCAATAAAAACTATCTTCTTTCTTCATCAGATGTAATCCAAAGGGAACATGAAAAAGCGGAAAATACTGGTCGATAAAAACCATCTTCTTTCTTCATCAGTTGTAATCCAAAAGGAAAATGAAAAAGTGATGAATATCCATCGATAAAACCCATCTACTGTACTTTCTTCATCAGATGTAATCTAAAGGGAACAGGAAAAAGCTGAAAATACTCATCGATAAAAACGATCTTCTTTCTTCATCAGATGTAATCCAAAGGGAAAACGAAAGAGCTGAAAATACTCGTCGATAAAAACCATCTTCTTTCTTCATCAGATGTAATCCAAAGGGAACACGAAAAAGCAGAAAATACTCGACGATAAAAAACATCTTCTTTATTCATCACATGTAATCCAGAGGGAACATGAAAAAGCGGAAAATACTGGTCAATTAAAAACCATCTTCTTTCTTCAGCAGATGTAATCCAAAAGGAACACGAAAAAGCAGAAAATAATCGTCGATAAAATAATAATAAATAATAATAATAATTTTTATTTTTATAGCGCCAACATATTCCGCAGCACTTTACAAATTTTAGGGGGGACTTATACAAACAATACAGAATAAACATAACTCATATCGAAAGGAGTGAGGGCCCTGCTCGCAAGCTTACAGTCTATGAGGAAATGGGGGAGACACAAAAGGTAGAATGTACATGTATTGTATAATGCAGCCTTGATATACTCTATAGGATAAATAATACAAGGACTGGTTGCCTGCCAGTATGTGTGCAGTCCTGACCGAGGCTATTATGTGCATGGTTGGTATGAACCTGAAATTGAAGAAGATTTTAATATGAGGGAAAACTGAGACGGACAACTGGGATGGACAGATAGTGTGTGGAGGCGATACGCCAGTCTAAAGAAATGTGTTTTTAGGGTCCGCTTGAAACTGTGGGTATTGGGAATTAATCGAACTGTCCTGGGTAATGCATTCCAAAGAACTGGCGCAGCATGCGAGAAATCTTGGAGATGGGAGTGGGAAGTTCGGATTATGGAGGATTTAAGTTTTAAGTCACTGGCAGAACGGAGGGCACGTGTAGGGTGGTAGACTGAGACAAGGGAGGAGATGTAGGGGGTACTGAAGCATGGAGCGCTTTGTCCTACTAAGGCCCTAGATAAAACTGAACTCTGTAGTGATATAGAAAATTATTTCAGGAGACTGCGCCTGAGGGAATACTTCAATGCTACAGAAGATTCAGAACCCACCCTATCTGAAGGAAAAGGGATCTTGACAACCAAGAAGAGGTCAGATTGGACACCTCCACCTGGACGAAACCCTCATTTGGATACATATATAGACTCCTTCAGACATGTGATAAAATCCACCATCTTAGACACTAACAGGAGACAAGCATCCAACATCAGTGCCCAGGAGAGAAAGGCCATACAATCTTTGAAAACCAACAAAGAAATCATCATTAAACCTGCTGACAAGGGTGGTGCAATAGTCATGATGAACACATCAGACTACATGAAGGAAGCAAACAGACAACTGGTGGACACGCGCTACTACAAAAAACTGGAGTCTGATCCTACACAGGACTATTACAAGGAACTAAACAAGTTGGTATCATGTCTGCCTGATGAATCCATAAGAGCCGATGACCTGATAACAGAGAGTCCAAGAATGGGGACATTCTATATGCTCCCCAAAATCCACAAATCTGGAAATCCAGGAAGACAAATTAAATCATGTGTGGGCACTAGTGTTGAGCGATACCTTCCGATATCAGGAAATATCGTATCAGATTGGATCGGGCCGATACCCAAAAAGTATCGGATATCGCCGATTCCGATACCGGAAACCAATGCAAGTCAATGGGACACAAATATCGGAATGAAAATAAACCCTTTCTTTCCTTGTAGGTTAATTCTACATGAAGTAAAACAACTAAGAATAATGTAGAATGACATGAAAAGCCGGCAATTCATCAGCGGCATACACCGGTACCCGACAATTTACAACAGAAAGAATAGAGCTTCACACATAGATTAGATAGATAGAAACATGTCAGTCACATATATATGAAGTACAGTGACAGTGTTGCTTACTGTACTTGTCATTTAGTGTAAAGGATTTATTAAAAAAAATATTAGTGTTTTCGTGCACCGTCTCTTTAAAAAAGCCGGCCGGCAATTCAGCAGCGGTACCCGACAATTTATAACAGAAAGAATAGAGCTTCACACATAGATTAGATAGATAGAAACATGTCAGCCACATATATAAGAAGTACAGTGACAGTGTTGCTTACTGTACTTGTCATTTAGTGTAAAGGATTTATTTAAAAAAATAATAGTGTTTTCATGCACCGTCTCTTTAAGAAAGCCGGCCGGCAATTCAGCAGCGGTACCCGACAATTTATAACAGACAGAATAGAGCTTCACACATAGATTAGATAGATAGAAACATGTCAGTCACATATATATGAAGTACAGTGACAGTGTTGATTACTGTACTTGTCATTTAGTGTTAAAATAAAGGATTTATTTAAAAAAAAATTGGCGTGGGGTTCCCCTTAATTTTAGGCTCTAGCGGAGGTTAAGCAGACGGCTGGGGCAAATGTTTGAAGCCTGGGAAGGGGGTAATACCCACGGAGCTTCCCAGGCTACTAATATCAGCCCCCAGCTGAATACCTAGCCTTTACTAGCTATTAAAATGGGGGAACCCCCCCAAAAAAATAACGTGGGGTCCCCCCTAATTTAATAGCTAGCACAGGCTAGGCAGACAGCTGGGGGCTGATATTAATAGCCCAGGAAGGGTGCCATGAATATTGGCCCCCTCCCAGGCTAGAAACACCAGCCGTCAGCCGCCCCAGAAATGGCGCATCCATAGGATGCGCCAATTCTGGCACTTAGCCTCGCTCTTCCACGCTGCCCTGGTGCGGTGGCAGGGGGTAATAGGGTTGGGGTTGATGTCAGCTTATAATGCCAGCTGACATCAAGCCCAGGTTAGTAATGGAGAGGCGTCTATAAGACACCCCCATTACTAACCCCATAGTCAAAGTTAAAATAAAACACAAACACCCAGAATAAAGTCCTTTAATTGAAATAAAGACACAATTCTTTATTGTTCTAAATTAAACCATACTTACCATCACGCCCATTCCAGCTGAAGCCAACGATCTCCTGCAATAAAAGTAAAATAATAAAGCAACCTCATCCTTACCTTTCCATGGTTCCCAGGACAGCTTCAGCTCTGCTACATCGAGATGACAGGCTGGACCGCAGCAGAACGCTGCCATCCAGCCTGTCATCCCGCAGACACTGAGAAGCGCAGGCATGCTTGCGCTCCTCAGTGTCTCTCTGTGACGTCATCCAGATGAGCCGAGTTCATGTCCAATGAACTCAGCTCACCTCATGCACGTCACTGACAGCGTGGGAAAATTCTCCTGCACTCAGCGCTTCAGCGTGAGAATTCTCCCACGCTGTCAGTGACATACATGAGGTGAGGTCATGTCCAATGAACTCAGCTCACCTCATGCACGTCACTGACAGCGTGGGAAAATTCTCACGCTGAAGTGCTGAGTGCAGGAGAATTTTCCCACGCTGTCAGTGACGTACATGAGGTGAGCTGAGTTCATTGGACATGACCTCGGCTCATCTGGATGCCGTCACAGCCAGACACTGAGGAGTGGAAGTATGCCTGCGCTTCTCAGTGTCTGCGGGATGACAGGATGGATGGCAGCGTTCTGCTGCGGTCCAGCCTGTCATCTCGATGTAGCAGAGCTGAAGCTGTCGTGGGAGCCATGGAAAGGTAAGGATGATGTTGCTTTATTATTTTACTTTTATTGCAGGAGATCGTTGGCTTCAGCTGGAATGGGTGTGATGGTAAGTATGGTTTAATTTAGAACAATAAAGAATTGTGTCTTTATTTCAATTAAAGGACTTTATTCTGGGTGTTGTGTTTTTTTAAATACTTTACTAGAAATTCATGGTGGTCATGTCTAATATTGGCGTGACCCCATGAATTTCGGGCTTAGGGCCAGCTGATAATGCCAAGCTGGCCTTAACCCCTTTATTACCCAGTGAGCCACCGCACCAGGGCCCTGGATGAGTTGGGTACAGCGCCAGAAGATGGAGCTTCTATGAACGCGCCATTTTCCGGGGCGGCTGCGGACTGCAATTTGCAGCGGGGGTGGCCCAGAAAGCTTGGGTCTCCCTGCGCTGCGGATTCCAGCTCCCAGCTGCCTAGTTGTACCTGGCTGGGCACAAAAATAGGGCGAAGCCCCACGCATTTTTTTTTTAAATTATTTCATGAAATTCATGGAATAATTAAGAAAAAAAGGGCTTCCCTATATTGTTGTGTCCAACCAGGTACAAATAGGCAGCTGGTGGTTGGGGGCAGCCCATTCCTGCCTGCTGTACCTGGCTGGACACAAATATAGTGCGAAGCCCCACGTCAATTTTTTTTAAATTATTTCATGAAATAATTTTTTTAAAAAAGGGCTTCCCTATATTGTTGTGTCCGGCCAGGTACAAATAGGCAGCTGGTGGTTGGGGGCAGCCTGTTCCTGCCTGCTGTACCTGGCTGGACACAAATATAGGGCGAAGCCCCACGTCAATTTTTTTTAAAATAAATCCTTTATTTTAACACTAAATGACATTTGAGGAGTTAATAAAGATGCAGTCCCTAAATTATTATTTATTTTTTAATTAATTTTTCCCAAAACTGTTGACGTGGGCTTCGCCATATTTTTGTATGCCAGCCAGGTACAGCATCCAGCTTCTATGAACGCGCCATTTTCCGGGGTGGCTGCGGACTGCAATTTTCAGCGGGGGGGGGGGGGGGGACAGAAAGCTTGGGCCTCCCTGCGCTGCAGATTCCATCCCCCAGCTGCCTAGTTGTACCTGGCTGGACACAAAAATAGGGAGAAGCTTCACGTATTTTTTTTTTTTAATTATTTCATGAAATTCATGAAATAATTAAGAAAAAAAGGGCTTCCCTATATTGTTGTGTCCAACCAGGTACAAATAGGCAGCTGGTGGTTGGGGGCAGCCCGTTCCTGCCTGCTGTACCTGGCTGGACACAAATATAGTGCGAAGCCCCACGTCAATTTTTTTTAAATCATTTCAGGAAATTCATGAAATAATTAAAAAAAATTGATGTGGGGCTTCGCCCTATATTTGTGTCCAGTCAGGTACAGCAGGCAGGAACGGGCTGCCCCCAACCACCAGCTGCCTATTTGTACCTAGCCGGACACAACAATATAGGGAAGCCCTTTTTTTCTTAATTATTCCATGAATTTCATGAATTTAAAAAAAAAAAACGTGGAGCTTCGCCCTATTTTTGTGTCCAGCCAGGTACAACTAGGCAGCTGGGGGCTGGAATCTGCAGCGCAGGGAGGCCCAAGCTTTCTGGGCCCCACCCGCTGCAAATTGCAGTCCGCAGCCGCCCCGGAAAATGGCGCGTTCATAGAAGCGCCATCTTCTGGCGCTGTACCCAACTCATCCAGGGCCCTGGTGCGGTGGCTCACTGGGTAATAAAGGGGTTAAGGCCAGCTTGGCATTATCAGCTGGCCCTAAGCCCGAAATTCATGGGGTCACACCAATATTAGACATGACCACCATGAATTTCTAGTAAAGTATTTAAAAAAAACACAAACACCCAGAAAAAAGTCCTTTAATTGAAATAAACACACAATTCTTTATTGTTCTAAATTAAACCATACTTACCATCACGCCCATTCCAGCTAAAGCCAACGATCTCCTGCAATAAAAGAAAAATAATAAAGCAACCTCATCCTTACCTTTCCATGGCTCCCACGACGGCTCCAGCTCTGCTACATCGAGATGACAGGCTAGACCGCAGCAGAACGCTGCCATCCAGCCTGTCATCCCGCAGACACTGAGAAGCGCAGGCATACTTCCACTCCTCAGTGTCTGGCTGTGACGGCATCCAGATGAGCCGACAATGAACTCGGCTCACCTCATGTACGTCACTGACAGCGTGGGAGAATTCTCCTGCACTCAGCGCTTCAGCGTGAGAATTTTCCCACGCTGTCAGTGACGTGCATGAGGTGAGGTCATGTCCAATGAACTCGGCGCACCTCATGCACGTCACTGACAGCGTGGGAAAATTCTCACGCTGAAGCGCTGAGTGCAGGAGAATTTTCCCACGCTGTCAGTGACGTGCATGAGGTGAGCTGAGTTCATTGGACATGACCTCGGCTCATCTGGATGCCGTCACAGCCAGACACTGAGGAGCGCAAGCATGCCTGCGCTTCTCAGTGTCTGCGGGATGACAGGCTGGATGGCAGCGTTCTGCTGCGGTCCAGCCTGTCATCTCGATGTAGCAGAGCTGAAGCTGTCCTGGGAACCATGGAAAGGTAAGGATGAGGTTGCTTTATTATTTTACTTTTATTGCAGGAGATCGTTGGCTTCAGCTGGAATGGGCGTGACTGTAAGTATGGTTTAATTTAGAACAATAAAGAATTGTGTCTTTATTTCAATTAAAGGACTTTTTTCTGGGTGTTTGTGTTTTTTTCAAATACTTTACTAGAAATTCATGGTGGTCATGTCTAATATTGGCGTGACCCCATGAATTTCGGGCTTAGGGCCAGCTGATAATGCCAAGCTGGCCTTAACCCCTTTATTACCCAGTGAGCCACCGCACCAGGGCCCTGGATGAGTTGGGTACAGCGCCAGAAGATGGCGCTTCTATGAACGCGCCATTTTCCGGGGCGGCTGCGGACTGCAATTTGCAGCGGGTGGGGCCCAGAAAGCTTGGGCCTCCCTGCGCTGCGGATTCCAGCCCCCAGCTGCCTTGTTGTACCTGGCTGGACACAAAAATAGGGCGAAGCCCCACGTATTTTTTTTTTTAATTATTTCATGAAATTCATGGAATAATTAAGAAAAAAAGGGCTTCCCTATATTGTTGTGTCCGGCTAGGTACAAATAGGCAGCTGGTGGTTGGGGGCAGCCCGTTCCTGCCTGCTGTACCTGACTGGACACAAATATAGGGCGAAGCCCCACATAATTTTTTTTTAATTATTTCATGAATTTCCTGAAATAATTAAAAAAAAATTGACGTGGGGCTTTGCACTATATTTGGGTCCAGCCAGGTACAGCAGGCAGGAACGGGCTGCCCCCAACCACCAGCTGCCTATTTGTACCTGGTTGGACACAACAATATAGGGAAGCCCTTTTTTTCTTAATTATTCCATGAATTTCATGAAATAATTAAAAAAAAAAAAACGTGGAGCTTCTCCCTATTTTTGTGTCCAGCCAGGTACAACTAGGCAGCTGGGGGATGGAATCTGCAGCGCAGGGAGGCCCAAGCTTTCTGCCCCCCGCTGAAAATTGCAGTCCGCAGCCGCCCCGGAAAATGGCGCGTCATAGAAGCTGGATGCTGTACCTGGCTGGCATACAAAAATATGGCGAAGCCCACGTCAAAAGTTTTGGGAAAAATTAATTAAAAAATAAATAATAATTTAGGGACTGCATCTTTATTAACTCCTCAAATGTCATTTAGTGTTAAAATAATGGATTTATTTAAAAAAAAAATGGCGTGGGATCCCCCATAATTTTAGTCTCTAGCGGAGGTTAAGCAGACGGCTGGGGCAGATGTTTGAAGCCTGGGAAGGGGGTAAAACCCACGGAGCTTCCCAGGCTACTAATATCAGCCCCCAGCTGAATACCTAGCCTTTACTAGCTATTAAAATGGGGGACCCCCCCCAAAAAAATGACGTGGGGTCCCCCCTATTTTAATAGCTAGCAAAGGCTAGGCAGACAGCTGGGGGCTGATATTAATAGCCCAGGAAGGGTGCCATGAATATTGACCCCCTCCCAGGCTAGAAACACCAGTCGTCAGCCGCCCCAGAAATGGCGCATCCATAGGATGCGCCAACTCTGGCACTTAGCCTCGCTCTTCCACGCTGCCCTGGTGCGGTGGCAGGGGGTAATAGTGGTGGGGTTCATGTCAGCGCCAGCTGCCATGAAGCCCAGGTTAGTAATGATGGGCGTCTATAAGACACCCCCATTACTAACCTACAAAGTGTTAAAAAGAAAAAACACACTACACCCAGAAAAAAATAATTTATTTGAAATAAAACACACAATTTTATTTAATTCTTAGTTTACTAAAAATAATAGTTACCTGTCCACGTTCCTGCGCTGATCTCCCATGCACAGCTGTCACATCTGGAGATGGTGACAGCTGTGCATGGCTGCTGTAAGCTCACGCTGCCGGGAACACGTCCGCTCCCGGCAGCGGGAGCCACTGACTGAGGTCACCGGAGTGCATTCAGGCAGCGCAGCTCCGGAGACCTCCTTTACGGCACTGCTGTACCGTGGGAATTTCTCACGATACAGCAGGGCCGTAAAGGAGCTAACCGGAGCAGCGCTGCCTGAACTCCGGTGAACCCTTACGGCCCCGTCATTCTAGCGGCGGCAGCGGTTCAGAGCGGTCACATTCTATGTGGCTGCTCTGAACTGGAGATCTTCGTGGGACACTCGTGGACTGCTACGGAGGGGTAAGGATAAGGTTGTGGTTTATTATTTTATATTTTATTACAGGAGATCGATGGCTTCGGGGAATTAGGTGTCTAGGTGAGTATAGGTGTAGTTTTTTATTTTTTACTTTATTTTAGGTGGCGATCGGCGGGGACAGGTAATGTATGAACTAATTTATTGTAGGTAACCACTGGCCACCAATGACATGTATTTAACATTTATTGGGGACACAGTAGGGCAATTTAAATAGCAGGATCAGTCTGATGGGAACTACTGCTCCCATCGAGCTGATCCTGCTGGCAGGAGTGGACGGGGGACAGATATAGGCCGATGGGAGTAGTAGTGTCACATCGGCCTATGTCTGCCTGCACGCACACACCCGCACAGACATCGCACACACCCGCACACATCGCACAGACACCGCGCACACCCACACAAACATCGCGCACACACCCCGCACACACACTAATCATGACGGGCTGATGGTCTGGGAGGTGTGGCTGACCTGTGCGGCCGTGGGAAAAGTTCATGTGAGTTCATGCAGTCAAGCATGAACTCACATGAACCCTCTGAGGGCACCGCGGCGACTTCAAATGAACAGCTGATCGGCATCAGCTGATACCTCAGCTGTTCATTTGAAATAACCGGCGGGAAAGCGCAGCACAGAACGGGAAAGCCGGCGGTGAAGTCTTTTCACTGCCGGCTTCCCCGCCCGGGTCCTTCACTCCCCGCTCCTTGGAGCTGCTCTCCCCGCCCGGTCCTAACTTACGATCGGGATGGGAGGTGGCGAGGGGAGCGGAGGATCGGGGTGGGAGGCTGCGGGGAAGCAGTATGGGGCTGTGTGATTGTTTAAAAGCCGGCGGCTTTATACCGCCCGCCGGCTTTTAAACAATCAGGAGAATTCTCCCCCGCTGGGATGGCATTCTGATGACAGGCTGGATCGCGCTGCCATCCAACTTGTCATCCTTCACAGACACTGCAGAGCGCAGGCATTATGGGAACTTCCGATTCCGGTATCCGATATTGTAAAAGTATCGGAATTAAGTATCGGAATTCCGATACCGCGAATATCGGCCGATACCCGATATTACAGTATCGGAATGCTCAACACTAGTGGGCACCCTTACTGAGCAAGTTTCTGGATGGGTAGAGTGTGTTCTTAAGCCACTGGTAAAGAGTACACCCAGCTACATTCAGGACACGACAGACCTACTGAATAAAGTAGCAGCAGTAGGTCCTTTACCAGAAGGAACCATCCTGGCCACCATGGATGTGGAATCTTTGTATTCTAATATCCCACACAAGGATGGATTAAATGCCTGCAAAATCTTCATAGAAAATGCAGGAATTGTTGCTGATTCTGTGGTCAAACTTACAGAATTCATCCTCACCCACAATTACTTTGAATTTGATAACAACATATATCTACAGGAAACTGGTACAGCAATGGGAAGTAAAATGGCTCCACAGTACGCAAATCTTTTCATGGCCAAGCTTGAAAGTGACTTTTTGTCCTCATGTCCCATCAGGCCTCTGGCCTACTATCGTTTCATTGACGATATTTTAATCATCTGCACGGAGTCTGAGCAACAGCTGAAGACGTTCCATGAACACTTTAATCGATTTCATCCCACCATCAACCTAACACTCAACTACTCCTGTACTGAAATTAACTTTTTGGACACCATCATCAAGCTACAGAGCAATGAAATAGAGACATCCTTGTACCGGAAACCAATCGACCGTCCTACATACCTTAAATGGGACAGTTTCCATCCAAAACACATAAAAAACTCTATTGTTTACAGCCAAGCCATCAGATACAATCGGATACGTTCCAACCAGATGGATAGAGACAAACACCTTGATGGCCTCAGAAAGACCTTTCTGAAACAGGGCTACCATCCAAGAACAATTGAGAACCAGATTACAAGAGCCACCAGAATATCAAGGAATCATCTCCTACATTACAAAACTAAACAAGAAAACAACCGGGTGCCTCTAGTAGTCACCTACAATCCAAATCTGGAGGCGCTAAGAAGAGCTGCACGGAAACTACAACCCTTACTACAAAAAGATGCCCGATTACAATCCATATTTCCAGACCCCCCACTTCTGTGTTTCAGGCAGCCCCCAAATCTAAGAAGCATCATTGTCAGAAGCTCCCTGTCATCTCCACCAGCTACAGGTACCATTCCTTGCAACCAGAAAAAATGTAAAACCTGTCCGTTTATAACGACCACAGACAAGATAAAGATTCCCAATTCACATCAGGACTATATGATCCCAGGTACGTTCATCTGTATCACATCTAATGTAGTGTACTTAATTATATGTACAAAATGTCCAGCTGGGGGGTCTTTATGTAGGGGAGACAGGGCAAAAACTTAGAACAAGGATGAATCATCATCACCACACAATAAAAGAAAAAATAATAGATCTGCCTCTAGCCAAGCATTTTTGTTACCATGATCACAGCATAAAAGATATGAAATTACTAGTATTAAAAGGTAACTTCAAATCTCAGAGAGAAAGGAGAGTCTCAGAATATAAACTGATGATGACCTTTAACACTTTCAGAGCAGGAATGAATGTGTCGCATGGATTTATGTCATTCTACATCAACTAAGGAATGTGCTCCTCAGACCTGTGAGGCCATCACAACACTGGACACAGGACAATAAAACCTTCACACTCCTTATCTATTAACTGCTAAAATATTTATAGCCAGAACTGTTTATCTCTTCCATAATAACTCTGCTTTTCATCACCTGTCTTACCTATTGCATTTTTTTTTCTTGTGTGTCTTATTGTGTATAAATATGTGACTCTTCAGATTTTGTGGTATACTATGCCTGATGAAGAGACCTGAGTAGTCTCGAAAGCTTGCAATTTGTTACCATCTTTTCAGTTAGCCATTAAAAGGTATCAACCACTGAGGACTCTCAAATCTAAATATTTTTCTATCTACTGGCTAACACGGTACAAGAAAATATATTTTCCCTATACAGCTTCCTCTGAAATCCATAAGCAGTTCGCTCCCTCTAGTGGAGAGCAGGGGTTTTGGTGCACTGCATTAGACCGTACAGCCCTAGCCTCCATGTTCTGTCATGAAGACTCTACTGCAGATATTCTACCAGATTTCACCGTTTACACACACACACACACACACCTGATGTATCACATGTCACATGATCCCCTGTGATAGATCATGCGATTGTTTACGTGAAATTAATTTGGCACAATATTAATTATAATATTTTTTTTTAGGCTGTGTGCCCACTATGCGTTTTTTAAGCGTTTCCGCAGCGGCAATTCCACCGCAGAAATGCTTAAAAAACACTTGGTAGAAGGTCTGCCATGTTCCCCAATGATAATCCGCATGTGCTGTGCACATGCTGCGGAAATTTCCGCTGCGGATTATCATTGCGGAAAAATCCGCAGCATTACCAATTATTTTGCGGAAGCGCGGCGTTTTCGCCGCCATTGACTTGCATTGGAACGCATGGAATCCGCATCACTGCATCTGTACATGTGGATTCCATGCGTTTCAATGTGCGGATGGTACCCGGGTTTGGAGAAGAGGAGACTCTCCTCCATACCCGGGTACCATAGAACCTGTAAAAAAAGAATAAAATAAAAAATAAATATTATACTTACCTTCTGATGGCCCCCGGTGTCTTTATCCGATGCATCCTGGCTTGCCGGCAGCTCGCGATGGTCTGAAAAGGACCTGCCATGACGTCATTTAGTCATGTGACGGGCCACGCGACCGCTAACGTTGGCAGGCCATCAGAAGGTAATTATATATTTATTTTTTATTTTTTACCATTCTTTTACGGTCACACTATATAAATCCATGCTGGTTGCATGGATTTATACAGTGTGACCAAGTTGTCAAGCACTTTCCAAGTGATGCTAAAATCGCTTGGAAAGCGCTTGTCAACCCGCATGCGGAAATGCAGGTGAAGAACGCTTCACATCTGCATGTCCCTGGCAGGAAAAACGCATGTACAATCCACATGCGTTTTTTCTGCTAGGGAGATGCAGAAACGCTCAAAAAAAATCCGGAGCATTTCTGCATCGTGGGCACATAGCCTTACATTAATTGTATGACTCAATATTGAGCACACGTAGCCATCTATACACGGCGGGAGGCCGCACAGCACCATCTATACACAGCGGGAGGCCGCACGGCACGATCTATACACAGCGGGAGGCCACACGTAGCCATCAATACACAGCAGGAGGCCGCACGTAGCCATCTATAGACAGCAGGAGGCCGCACGTAGCCATCTATACACAACGGGAGGCGACACGTAGCCATCAATACACAGCAGGAGGCCGCATGTAGCCATCTATACACAGCGGGAGGCCGCACGTAGCCATCTATACACAGCAGGAGGCCGCACGTAGCCATCTATACACAGCGGGAGGCCGCACGGCGCCCCCCCCCCCAGAGACAGCGGGAGGCTGCACGCAGTCACGCACACACAAATATATACAGACATATACATACACGCATAAACACATTTGAAGCACAAAAATACATATAAACAGACATCACACAATGATATCTGCCTGCACACACACACTCAATCACACACACACTCACACACACACTCACACACACACTCTCACACACACTCACCATTCCCCCGGCTCCAGTCCTCCTGCTCCTCTCCGGTGCAGCAGTGCAGGCCGGGCTCGCACTCCGTGACGTCACAGCTAGGAGACACGGCCGCGCACAGGGAAGTTAACAGCTGCAGTGCTGGCCCGGCCGAAGAAGAAGTAACGGCCGTGCGCCGCTGCTGCGCGGAGCGGTCCGGGGGCCCCACCCGCCACTGTCTGCCGGTATGTGCCGCGGCGCCGCACATATAATGAGGGCAATCTGGCCATAGGCACCCCGGAGCCACGGGCCCCCGGGCGGTAGCCCAGATTGCCCTCATTATAATCCGCCTATGGTTAATATACTCACCTACTGCTGCTCTCTCCAAGATCCTGCTTCGCTTCTCACTCGATGATGTCTCCGCTCTTCAGACTAGCAGACTCACTCTATGCCAGTGGTGGCACTGTGCCCCCCCCTATCCTGGATGCCGATACAGTTTAAAGTAATGATGAGAGCAAGAGAGTCAGCTGACGCTTCGTCCCTCATCATTCTTCCTCGGCGTCAGACGTCTCTGCGCAGCTGGCACAATGATGTCACTACATGATCGAAGAGTACATTGTGGTGGCCATAATACTGTATAGAGGACTATGGGGAGTGCATTATATATACTGCATGGAAGACAATGGGGAGTGCATTATACTATATGGAGGACTATGGGTTGTATTATACTATATTGAGACCTATGGGGAGTGTATTATTCTATAGGGAGGAGCATGGGGTGCATTAGCATTATACTATATGGGGGGGCTAAGGGGAGTGCATTATACTATATGTAGGACTTTGTGGAGTGCATTATACTATATGTAGGACTATGAGGAGTGCATTATTCTATATGGAAGACCCATAGGGTGTATTATACTATATGGATGACTGTGGGAAGTGCAGTATATTATATGTATGACTATGAGGTGCATTATACCGTATGGAGGACTATAGGAAGTGCACTATACTGTATGGAGGACTATGGGGAGCATTATACTGTATGGAGGACTATGGGGAGCATTATACTGTATGGAGGACTAAGGGGAGCACATTATATTATATGGAGGACTATGGGGAGTACATTATATTGTATGGAGGACTATGGGGAGTTCATTATACTATATGGAGGACTATGGGGAGCATTATACTGTACGGATGACTATGGGGAGCGCATTATATTATATAAAGGACGATAGGGTGCATTATAAGGTATGGAGGACTATGGGGAGTGTATTATACTGTATGGAGGACCATGTGGTGCATTATACTGTATGGAGGACTATGGGGTGCATTATACCATATGGAAGACTATTGGGAGTGCATTATACGGTATGGAGGACTATGGGGAGTGTATTATACTGTATGGAGGACCATGTGGTGCATTATACTGTATGGAAGTCTATGGGGAGTGCATTATACCATATGGAGGACTATGAGGAATGCTTTATACTGTATGGAGGATGATGGGGAGTGCATTATACTATATGGAGGACTATGCGATGCATTATCCTTCATGGAAGACTATGGGGAGTGCATTATGCTGTATGGAGATTTGTGGGGAGTGCATTATCCTTCATGGAAGACTATGGGGAGTGCATTATGCTATATGGAGACCTGTGGGGAATGCATTATAGTGTATGGAGGTCTGTGGAGTGCAGTATGCTACATGGAAGATTATGGGATGAAGTATACTATATGAAGGGGGCATTATAATATTTGGAGGTCTATGGGGGTGCATTATACTATTTGGAGGACTATGGGGAGCATTATACTGTATGGAGGACTAAGGGGAGTGCATTATATTATAAGGAGGACTATGGGGAGTACATTATATTGTATGGAGGACTGTGGTGAGTGCATTGTACTGTATGGAGGACTATGGGGAGCATTATACTGTACAGAGGACTATGGGGAGTGCATTATATTATATGAAGGACGATAGGGTGCATTATACGGTATGGAGGACTATGGGGAGTGTATTATACTGTATGGAGGACCATGTGGTGCATTATACTGTATGGAGGATTATGGGGTGCATTATACCATATGGAAGACTATTGGGAGTGCATTATACGGTATGGAGGACTATGGGGAGTGTATTATACTGTATGGAGGACCATGTGGTGCATTATACTGTATGGAAGTCTATGGGGAATGCATTATACCATATGGAGGACTATGAGGAGTGCTTTATACTGTATGGAGGACGATGGGGAGTGCATTATACTATATGGAGGACTATGCGATGCATTATCCTTCATGGAAGACTATGGGGAGTGCATTATGCTGTATGGAGACCTGTGGGGAGTGCATTATCCTTCATGGAAGACTATGGGGAGTGCATTATGCTATATGGAGACCTGTGGGGAATGCATTATACTGTATGGAGGACTGTGGAGTGCAGTATGCTACATGGAAGATTATGGGGTGAAGTATACTATATGAAGGGGGCATTATAATATTTGAAGGTCTATGGGGGTGCATTATACTATTTGGAGGACTATGGGGAGCATTATACTGTATGGAGGATTATGAGGAGCGCATTATATTATATGGAGGACCATGGGGTGCATTATACTGTATGGAGGACTATGGGGAGTGCCTTACAGCATATGGAAGATTATGGGGAGTGCATTATACGGTATGGAGGACTATGTGGAGTGCATTATACTGTATGGAGGATTATGAGGTGCATTATACCATATGGAAGACTATGGGGAGTGGATTATACTGTATGGAGGTCTATGGGGAGTGCATTATACTGTATGGAGGACTATGGGGAGTGCATTATACTATATGTAGGACTATGGGGAGTGCATTTGTGTCACCCTGGCCTGGATGCCACAAGTGTAATTAAAGCTGTGTCTGAGAGCAAGGGGGAGGTTCTCTAGTCAGGGGAACATTAGCATGCAATGCCTTCTGTCTCAGGCCAGTAGGGGGAGCTGGCTGCCCCTATAAAAGCTGGTATTGAGGGCAGGGTTAGAGAGAACTTGATGGCCTGTCTCAGCACTGAGACTTGTCCCAGAGCAGAGCAGGGACAGACAGTTGCACTGCACCTAAGAGGAAGTGTGGCAGGAGGAGAGCCACAAGCCAGAGACAAGAGGCGAAAAGAGCCTGTCTTGGCAGATAAAAGACTTACTTTACCAGACTTTGGTGTCTGAGGCTGGGAGGATTCTACATCCTCCAGCAGATAACCAGTTCGCACGGGACTGTATATTCCTTGGCCTAAGAAGCCTGGAGGCCCTGCCACAACCGAAGGGACCAGTAAAGCCGTACAAGGCTGGGAGCAGAAAGGAACCCACGTCGCAGGCCATACAGGCGAGAATACACGGAAAGCTCGGAAACGTGGGCTGTTACTCTATAAGGAGGAGATAGCCAGAAGGAGCGCAGAAAGCACGGTAGGCCTACACCCTCACCCTGACCAGGGCCAATTTCCCCGTTGCTCTCAGACATCCAGGTCCCCTCCTAGCTGGGACTGTTTATGGGTCAGTTTACCTGTTTCAGTAAAGACGCTGGACTGCAACCTATTGTCTGTGTGCTCCTTCGCGCCTCCAGCACTACCGGTACTGGGACTCTCACCACCATCACTCCCACCATCCACTACACTGCCCTGGGGCCACACTCTTCCTGTGGGGAGTCACACCATCCCAGCTGCACACCTCATCAGCCCCAGCGGTCTGCCTTGCAGCGGCGGTACCTAATGACCGCAAATCCACGGGTGGCATAGTCGGACATTATCAGCAGAACGTAGCAGACTACCATTGGCCTGACCACCCTGAGCCACGGAACCGGGTCGCCACTACTACCCCCATCATCTCCCTATTGCCCGGATCCGAGTGCCCCACGGCCCAGGGGGCGAGTCACATTATACCATAGAGAAAACCTACGGGCATTGCATTATACTATATGGAGGATTATGCGGTGCATTATCCTTCATGGAAGACTATGGGGAGTGCATTATGCTGTATGGAGACCTATGGGGAGGGCATTATACTATATGGAGGACTATGGGGTGCATTACACTATATGGAGGACTATGGGGAGTGCATTATACTGTATGGAGAACTGTGGAGTGCAGTATGCTACATGGAAGATTATGGGGTGTAGTATACTATATGAAGGACTATGGGGCCCATTATAATATTTGGAGGTCTATGTGGGGGCCATTATAATATTTGGAGGGCTATGTGGGGACCCCTATAATATTTGGAGGGCTATGTGGGGGCCACTATAATATTTGGAGGGCTATGTGGGAGCCATTATAATATTTGGAGGGCTATGTGGGAGCCTTTAAATTTTATGGAGGGCTATGTGGGGGCCATTATACTGTATGCAAGAAATTATACAGTGTTAAGGTTTGTGTGGGGTCCATCATACTGTTTGAAGGGCTAGTGGGGACCATTATACAGTGTGGTGAGGTGTGAGGCCATTATACTGTATGTAGGCCCATTAATCTGCCAGAAGGGCTGTGTGGGGGTCACAGTTGGGGGATCATACTGTGTTGGGGTCACCATACTTTGCCGGGGAAGGTGGGGTACAGTAGGGTCATCATACTGTGCATGTGGAGGGTACCATGGAGGAATTCACTGTGGGGGTATCATACAGTGTTTGTGGGGCACTTTTGTTGGCATCATACTTATGGGTGCAATGAAAGGGGAATCTAGAACTTCAGTAGGAGGAAAATGACTTTGTAAGGACTGCAAAGTTGTGAGATATGCTCTTCTGTGACCCCACCCAATAAATAATTATTTTTTTGTTGGGGGGAGCCCATGATTTCTATGTGCGCCACTGCTCTATGTGTGATTTGGAAATCTCTTTTACAATGTAAATCTATGGAGCCATATTCTTAAACGTCTTAGGATTACATTGTAAAAGTCTCTTGCCAGTCGCAGTGTGACACGAAGGGTCTGAACGAGGTGACATCACTGAGAAGAACTGCGCTGGATGCCAGAGAAGGCTGCGGTAGTGAGTAAATTAATACATACATACATACATACTAGACTACTGTCATGCATCTGGGTTCGAACCCTTGAGCCTGTGCTATGTGGTTGGCTTCTCTATCTGCTGAGCCACAGCAGTTACATCTTTTCTCTGGGTGTATATTGTCTTATTCTTGCTCTAGTCTTTTCAGTTTACAGGTGTTTTCATTTATTCATTTGTCTGCCCAATCACCTTTTGGGTGCGGCTATATATACTTTACCCCTGATGGTGATAGTCTCATTTGGATTTCCAGCAATACAGCTGTTGTTTATGCCAGTCTGTGAAAGACCAGCTAGGGTTTAGCTCTCTGCTGATTAGGTTTTTATCCTTGCACCTGTCTTCTGTTTCTTGGTTAGAAAGTAGGCGTCATACTCTCTAACAGTATGTACCTTATCGTCTCATTTTGTATTTTGTGGTTTGTTTCACTCACTCTTTGATCTCTTCTATCTCAGCCCACTTTCCCTTCTGTTGGTAATTTGCACTCTGCCCTGCCCTCCGGTTCCTTAGAAAGACCGTGAAGTGCTCGACGGTCTTTCAGGCAGCATAGGTCCAAGTTGCCATAATTTAGTCTGTTGTTAGGGCTATTGCAGCCCAACTAGCAATTGCGGGGTCAGGATCCCTAGTCTCTACAGGAACCGACAGGGTAAGTTGCAGTTTTTTAGTGTTTTACCTATTTTCTCGTGTGAGCTGTTACACAATCATATCAAATACATATTACAAATACATGCACATATACACACATTTAATGAAAGAAATATTCATGGGGGATGGGAGGGCTTCATTAAAGGGAATTTGTTATTTGATTCTTGTTTCCCAATCCACTGGCAACATGAATCAGAGCCCGGCTTCAAATGTTTAACTATTCTTTCAAATGCTCTGGCGTTTTAGAGAAAATCTACCTAGAAGATCTGGCCGGATCTTCCCAGCACCGTTCCACGCGATAGACAGGTCTCATATATAGTGAGCGACATGTCAATCACCTAGAGTGGTGCACGGAAAAAACAGCTGGGGGCAGCACTGGACTAGTCTTGTCTGTGGCCATAGGCTGGATCTTCTATGTTTTCTCTGAAATACCAGAGCATTTCAGAGAAAAATAAACCTGGTTGCAATCATTCAGACAGGTGTGATTCATGCTGCTTGTGGATTGTGCAGCATAAACCAAGTGACAGGTTCTCTGTAAAACCTCACCCAATACAACTTCTGTCAGACACAGTGGATTTTCGGCTTTCAAATCCAGATAGAAAGTGCAGGGCCGGAGCCAGCACAGGGCGGACCCTGGCCAAGGCCCACAGTATCAAATGGCGAACTCTGCTGTACATACAGATAGGTCCATATATATTTGGACAGAGACAACATTTTTCTAATTTTGGTTCTAGACATTACCACAATGAATTTTAAACAAAACAATTCAGATGCGGTTGAAGTTCAGACTTTCAGCTTTCATTTGAGGGTATCCACTGTTATGATCTGCAACAAGAACTAAGGAAAGATAGGGCAAAGCTGTCCCTACAGTAAGACTAAGCTGAATCCCTACGATGTAGCGGGCTGCCTTTTCCTAGTGAACAGACCCGCCTTCGTCCTCGGCTAATCTGAACGAAGACCTATAGAATTAAGGGAGGGGTCCCTAAAAGAACTAAGGACTGGGACAAAAATGGGACACCTCCTAAACAGAAATTGTTGTAGAACACAAAAGACAAACTGACAAAAAGTACTAGAGGTCCAAGAGGACCAAGCAAACTGACAGAGATAGGCACCGAAGCACCAGGCTAGCAAAACAGTCAAACAACACTGAAGTCCAGCAAAGCCAGAAGGGCGGAGCTGGAACATATAGGCAGATGGTCACGTGACCGCAAAACACAAGATAGAAAAAACTAACAGTAGGGTTCTAACAGTACCCCCTCTTTTATGAGGATCCTCTGAATCCTCCAGGCCCAGGACTCTCCGGAAACCTCCTGTGGAAAGCTTTAACAAACCTAGGAGCAGAGACATCATCCGTCCTTACCCAGGAGTTGTCTTCGGGACCGAAACCCTTCCAGGAGACAAGATACTGTAATTTCCCTCTATGCCATCTATAAATCAAGATACATAAAATTTCATATTCGCAGTAATCCACCACAGGAGGAACTGTGACAGTGACGTCCCTATCAGATACATCAGCCTTTTTCAACAAGGAAACATGAAACACAGGATTAATCTTCCAGGAAGTAGGGACATCCAACCTAACAGCAGACTGGTTAACAACCTGAAGCACTTTAAATGGACCCACAAACTTAGGACCCAGTTTTTTAGAGGGAATCCTCAACCGCAGGTTCTTCGAGGACAACCAAACCATGTCACCCACAGTAAACAAAACCTCTTTACGTTTCCTGTCAAAATACTTTTTGGACTTTTTGTTAGCCTCTTGAAGGTTACAACGTACATTAGTCCAAACTCTCTCCAAATCACCGGAAAAATTCTCCTCCTCCGGCACCGCCGACTCCAATTTGGAGAACGAACCAAAAGACGGATGTCTCCCAGTACAACAAAAAAAGGGAGAACACCCAGCAGAGGAGGATGTATGATTGTTAAGAGCAAAATCTGCGAGAGGCAGAAACTCCGACCACACCTCTTGATTGTCCGCCACAAAACAACGCAAAAACTGCTCAACATCCTGGTTCTTTCTTTCAGCCTGTCCATTAGACTCAGGATGATAACCAGACGAAAATGACAAATGGACTCCCAACCTGTCACAAAAAGCAGGCCAAAAGCGAGCCATAAACTGAGGTCCTCTATCAGAAACAATATCCGTGGGAACACCATGGAGCTTGACAATCTCCTTAACAAATGCCTTAGCAAGTGTCTTGGCGCAGGGCAACTTAATGAATGGAACCAAATGACACATCTTACTAAAACGGTCCACGACCACCCAGATGACAGTAAAACCCTCGGACACAGGAAGATCAGTAATAAAATCCATAGTGAGATGCGTCCAAGGTGCACTAGGAACCTCCGGAGGGCAAAGCAACCCCGCAGCAGGAGTATGTGAAGCCTTTGACCTAGCGCACACAGTACACTGACGCACCCACTTGATGACTTCCTTCTGCCATCCAGGCCACCAAAAACTGCGACTGATCAGTCTCTTAGTCTCCAAAATTCCTGGATGACCTGCCAACCGAGACTCATGACACTTCACAAACAAATCTCTCCTAAAGGCGCTAGGCACGAACAACCTCCCATGGGGAGTGTTAGATGGAGCATCATCTTGAGCTTTCAGAATCCCATTCTCCAAAACGGAGTCCAAAGCCGCCACCACAACTCCTTCCTGTAAAATGCTCTCCTCCTCCTCGGCACCGACCGTAGGAGAGAAGCTGCGAGATAAAGCATCAGCTTTAACACTCTTAGTACCAGGGATATAGGTAACAGAAAAATGAAACCGAGAAAAAAAAAGTGCCCACCTAGCTTGACGGGCATTCAAGCGCTTGGCAGCATCCAGATAGATCAAATTCTTGTGAAAACCTGAATAGGAAATCTAGCGTCTTCCAAAAAATGATGCCAATGTTCAAACGCAAGTTTAATAGCAACTCCCGATTTCCAACATCATAATTCAGTTCGGTTTCCGAAAATTTTTTCGAAAAGAAGGCACAAGGATGTACTCCACCCTTGTTCTCCTGAGACAAAACTGCTCCGATCCCCACCGATGAAGCATCAACCTCGACCAAACAAGGCTTGGTCCCATCAGGCTGCGTAAGGATAGGGGCAGAACTGAACCTCTCTTTGAGATACTCAAACGCTTCAATGGCCTCAGTAGTCCACTGGGCCGTATTCGCACCTTTCCTGGTGAGATCGGTTAGAGGTTTAACAATTACAGAAAAATTCTTAATGAATTTCCTGTAATAATTGGCAAAACCCAAAAATCTCTGTATAGATTTCAAACCAATAGGCCTTGGCCATTCCTGCACAGCCTGAACCTTCACAGGATCCATCTCAAAGCCCTCGCTGGAGACAATGTAGCCCAAAAAACTAATTTTCTGCATAGCGAACTCACATTTCTCAAGCTTAGCAAAGAGTGAATTATCACTCAATAACTGCAAAACTTCACGTACACTCTGCCAATGGGACTCGAGATCTTGTGAATAAATCAAAATGTCATCCAAATACACAACCACATTCTTACCAATTAGGGGTCTCAGGATGTCATTAATAAGGTTCTGAAAAAATGCAGGTGCATTGGTAAGACCAAAAAGCATCACCAGATTCTCAAAATGACCTACTGGAGTGTTAAAACCAGTTTTCCATTCATCACCCTCCTTCACTCGTAACAAATTGTATGCCCCCCCGGAGATCAATTTTGGAGAACCACTTGGCTCCCACTAACTGGTTAAACAAGTCAGGAATTAACGGTAATGGGTAGGAATTGCATACGGTAATCTTATTAATTTCACGAAAATCGAGACATGGACGTAAACCGCCGTCCTTTTTTTTAACAAAGAAGAATCCAACTGCCACAGGCGACTTAGGAGGTCTAATGTGACCAGTAGCCAGGCTAGTCTGTATGTACGCCTCCAAGGCCTTTCTTTCAGGGATAGTCAGATTAAACAAGCGACTTTTGGGAAGAGTAGCACCCGGAACAAACTCAATGGCGCAATCATAATCCCTATGAGGAGGTAAAACTTGCGACTCCTCCTCCGAAAAAACCCTCCAAAAATCTTGAATAGGTACAGGTAATTCCACTTTTTCCACAGCCGCAATGCGACCATTACAACATTTATCATAGCACTTCGAACTCCAAGACTTAATCACATTAGTAGACCAGTCCAATAAAGGATTGTGCAGTTTTAACCAAGGCAATCCTAGAACAACCGGAGAGGGTAAATTATCTAAAACAACCAAGTCCAAAATTTCTTGGTGAGCTCCATTCATAGTGAGGGAAAATGCAGCAGTCTTGTGAGTAATACATTTCAAATCAGTGTTATCAATTGCATCCACAGAAATAGGTGATGACAAAGGTTTGGATTTCAATTTAAGGTTTTCCAAAAACCCTTTATCAATCACATTAAGTGTTGAACCACAATCCACAAATACCTGAAATTCAATCAAATCTCCCTGCAGAGTAGTACTCCCAGAAAGAAATACTCCTGCAGAGCGTAAACAAGCTATACGGGTGTAACTGGCCTTTTTTTTTCTTTACTTAAACGACGCTCACAATACTTAATCAAATGGTCACCTTTACCACAATAAAGACACAATCCCTCGGCGAATCTCCGGTCTTTTTCCTGAGAGCGGCGTGACATCCCCCCAACCTCCATCGGTTCCCCACCGTCAGAGCAGATTTTCTGGGGACTAGGACCTGACATTACAGGAGTCTTTACCTCATTGAGCCTGCACCTCAGTGTCCTGTTAATACGAACAGCTAACTGCATAGCTTCCTGCAGAGTCTCAGGTGCAGGGAATGCAATTAGCAAATCCTTAACCCTTTCACTCAGACCAGCAAGAAATAAACATCTCAGCGCCAAATCATTCCACTTAACTTCTGAAGCCCATCTCCTGAAGTGTGTGCAATAATTTTCAACATCATCAGACCCCTGATTCAAACGTCTAAGTTCTGTTTCAGCAGATGAGATTCGATCAGGATCGTCATATAATAGCCCCATAGCAGAAAAAAATAAGACTAAGCTGAATCCCTACGATGTAGCGGGCTGCCTGTTCCTACTGAACAGACCCGCCTTCGTCCTCGGCTAGTCTGAACGAAGACCTATAGAATTAAGGGAGGGGTCCCTAAAAGAACTAAGGTCTGGGACAAAAATGGGACACCTCCTAAACAGAAATTGTTGTGCAACACAAAAGACAAACTGACAAAAAGTACTAGAGGTCCAAGAGGACCAAGCAAACTGACAGAAATAGGCACCGAAGCACCAGGCTAGCAAAACAGTCAAACAACACTGAAGTCCAGCAAAGTCAGAAGGGCGGAGCTGGAACATATAGGCAGATGGTCACGTGACCGCAAAACACAAGATAGAAAAAACTAACAGGAGGGTTCTAACATCCACATTAAAATTGGATGAAGGGTTTAGGAGTTTCACCTCCTTACCATGTGCCACCCTGTTTTTAAAGGGACCAAAAGTAATTGGACAATTGACTCCAAGGCTATTTCATGGACAGGTGTGGGCAATCCCTTCGTTATGTCATTCTCAATTAAGCAGATAAAAGGCCTGGCGTTGATTTGAGGTGTGGTGCTTGCATTTGGAAGGTTTTGCTGTGAAGTAAACATGCGGTCAAAGGAGCTCTCCATGAAACAAGCCATCCTTAAGCTGCAAAAACAGAAAAAAACATCTGAGAAATTGCTACAATATTAGGAGTGGCAAAATCTACAGTTTGGTACATCCTGAGAAAGAAAGAAAGCACTGGTGAACTCATCAATGCAAAAAGACCTGGGCGCCCACGGAAGACAACAGTGGTGGACGATCGTAGAATAATCAGCTCCTGGACCCGACGTGCGGTGGAGTGCCCCTGCTCGCGCTGATGACGTCACAGCCGCGCATGAGGTTCTATGTGTGGAAAAAATGCAGCGTTTTATAGATACAAGCGAAACGTGCGTAGGGGACGTGGGGAATCTTCTCACCAGGCTGATGGTCCCATTGGCGTCCATCTCCAACTGCTGGGTATGTTCATGAGCCCAATTATTTAATATGTATTCTCCCTTGAGCCTATTGATAACTACCAAGATGCACTAGGTACTATACCTTTCCATTGGCTCAGGGTTTAACTTATGGACTCATTAGATACTATCACTATGTACTATGTATAGGAATTCCTTTGTGGCATAGTCACTATTCATTGTACCACATTGTAATTAGTGCCACTGGTTATTCACAGCCTGAGGTCTGTGTTGATCACATTGTTGTGCATAAATGTTATATGGGTGTTTTTTGTTACTGATTTTAATCTTTATATGCAATAAAATTTGAATAATTGTTCTAAGCTATTGAAGGCTCCATTTTTCTCTTTGTTATAAATTATAGCGTTTTATAGCAGCAGCAAAGTATGAGATTTCTAAACTCTCATTCACATGGTGTGTTGTTTCTTGCGTTTTTTTAAACCGCAGCATGTCAATTCTCTCAACGTTTCTGTTGTTTGTTTTTTTATATCCATTCTACTGAATGCATAAAAAACACCCAAAAAAAAGGCATAAAATGCGTCAGATATGTGCGCAATGAACACAGCGCAGCATCTTTCCTGCCAACATTTTGCATTTTTCATGAGTAAAAAAAAATTGCAAAACAGCACTGTGTGAACATATCCTAAAAAATGTTGCTTCAAATCTGCACCAAAAACCCAATAATCCGAGAAGATTGTTATCCTGTATTGTGGACCTGCAGAAAACGTGGAGATAATTTATTGCCATACTGTGACGAGAAGAAAAGAGGGAACTTCCAGCAAGGAAGTGACAGGAGGAATTACCGAGGGAGGGAGGGATGGGAGAGGTCAGGCTGTAATGTGGTCACTGGGGGAGGAGGGAGGTCAGGGCTGTCAGACAGGGCTGCTCTATGCGGAAGCCCAGTGTTATCTGCCGGAGCAGCAGGATGGCTGCCATCTCCATGTACAGCAACCTGGTGGCGAAGCTGGTGATGACTGGTGACTCCAATGTGGGCAAGACGTGTATAGTGAGCAGGTACACAGAGCACGCCATGCCCTCCTACCTCTCCACAGTGGGTGAGTGACTCCCTGCTGTACACGGCTGCTGCAGAGCCAAGCATTTCTGAAAAGATTCATGTACGATCGTTCTCTGCAACTGGTGAAACGACTACAACTCCCAGTATGCAAAAGGCTGAAAGGAAGTAGTAGCCACTTAAATAAAAAGCCCCATGCGGTGGCCACTTGAAGTCAGGGCATGCTAGGGGTGTAATTCCCAGCTGAAGAGGCAGACTGAGAGTTGTCCTTCCAGAACACGCAGAGCATCATCTGCTGTCTGCAAATGTTAGGAGTTGTAGTTTCACAACAGCTGGAAAGGCATAGGCTGACAGGACATACTAGGAGTTGTAGTTCCAATGCATTTCAGGAGGCACTAGGTGACTGGACATGCTGGGAGTTTTTGTTTACAATGATAGATGAAAAAGCAGCGGGTTACAGGGCATGGCTGGGAGTTGTAGTCTTTCAGTAGGTAAAAGCAGATCACTGCCTTGGGATAGTCTTCAGGGTGTGTGCACACATTTATTCCAGTGGGGCAAACTCGGCAGGTTTTTCAAGAGGAAGACACTTCAAGAAACGCTCACTCCTCCTACCCCCCCAACCCCCCAAAGTGTCTTTTTTAGCATTATTTATTTTTTTTGACTGCTGGCTGATTTTGAAGCAAACATTGTGCATTAATAATTTGACTGCTATTGTAAAGTATTGAAACACCGGAAGAAAGGTCAAAACCCTTGGCTTCTTTGGGAATCTGCAGCGGTTAAAGGGGTTGTCCACTACTTTTGCATTGATGCCCTATCTGATAGAATAGGAGGCTTATGTGCAGTACACCGCGGCGGCCACTGCAACTTGACGGCGGAGCCCCGCAGGTGAGCACTGGCGGCCGTTGCCGCCGGCACCGATAACAGCTGATCGGCGGGGGTGCCGCATGAGGTGCCCCGGGCGATCATACACTGATACCCTATTCTACGGATAGGGCATCAATGTAAAAGTGGTGGACAACTTCTTTAAAAGACGCTCAAAAGCCAAAACATATGAACAGCAAGTCGTTTTTACATAAAAATACATGTGTTCATTCTTGTGAGCATTTAAACTTTTTCAGGCAAGTACTGCAGCGGATCCACATGGAAAAAAAACATTGTGTGCAAATATATCCAATGGTTTTAGCCACCGGCGCTTATTTGTTTCTCTTTTATAGGATTTTCTGTGGGTTTTGTGACGTTTTTTTTTTTTTTTTCTTTCCGGTTCTAAAGAAACCAATATATATTTTTTTTTTTAAGTTAAAAACTATGCCAAAACGCTCTAAAATACTTCCGAAGTTTGGAGTTTTCCCATTGACTTGTATTGTAAAATACTGAGTGACTTCTTAATAAAATAATAATAATCTTTTTATTTACAATTTACACACATTATCAGCACTGTCCCCATCGGGGCTCACAATCTACATTCCCTATCAGTATGTCTTTGGAGTGTCGGAGGAAAACCATACAAACTCCTTGCAGATGTTGTCCTTGGTGGGATATGAAACCAGGACCCCAGCGCTGCAGTGCTAACCACTGAGCCACCGTGCTGACTTCTTAACAGAAAATGCCAGAAGAATGGACATGTTACTGATTTTAAGGCCACAGCCCCACTATCCGTATTCGGTCAGTATTTTTTCTCAGGAGTGGGACCCAAAACCAGGAGTGGGTGATAAATGCAGAATTGGTGACTTGTTTCTATAATACTTTTTCTCTGATTGTTCCTCACCTGGTTATGGCTCCCACTCCTGAGAAAAAATACTGACCGAATACTGATAGTGGGGCCGTGGCCTAACCGCTTGTCTTTTTTTAGAAACCTGAAGTGGTTATAAAACATTCAAAGCCTGAATATATGCACAGCAAAGTCGTTTTTCCCTAGAAATTGACTCTTTTGTGCATTTTCTGATACATTTTTCAGGTGATTTTCGCTGTGGGGGCGGCTTGAAAAAATTGTTGTGTGCACATAGCCTTAGGTTATGTGGGCACATTCAGGCTTTGATTGTAGAAATTTCTGCAAGGTTTCTGTATCGCTTGGCAGGAAAAACGCTACAGCATAAACTTGCGTTTTTGTACAGCAATGAATGCTTTTTGGAGCTAAATAAAGTGGGACATCACTTTAACCCTTGGATTAATGTCAGACCTGGGGTGAGTATATTGGTTAATTTAAATGATTAAAGAATGTGTCTGTTTTATTTCAAATAAAGTGTTTTATTCTCTGTGTGTGTTTAGCTCTTTACTTACAGGTTTAGCAATGAGGGTGTCTGGTTGACACCTCTTTATCACTAAACAAAGGGCTTGGTGTCAGCAACACCTAATCCCATAAACACTAATCACATTAACCCTAATTCCCAAGCATGTCATTTCTGGGGCAGCTGTGGGCTGCTATTTTTAGCCTAGAAAGGAGCCATTAGGCCAACATGTTCCCTGGCTATTAATAATAGCTCAGAGTTCTTTCGTTAGCTGCTATGTCCCCACGATCAGCAACTTGCAGCGCTTTGGACGAAGTATATTTTTGCTGGGTCCAAAACGCTGTGTTCTATTGCCACATTTGTTTTGTCAGTACATGCAGATCCACCGCATGTAATGACATTTCAATTGGTCAAAATCTGCAGCAGAGACTATTGTCTCCGATACCCAAACGCACCCGCAGCGTGTCAATTTCTGTTTGTGCCCGCGATCAGTAGCCATTGCGGGTTAGAAGTTTCGTGTTTATGCAGCGTCAAATCTGTGGCGGCCAGATGTTACAGCATAGTGGATGGGATTTCTAGAAATCCCATGTCCTCTGTGTGCGTCTGAGGCTGTGGATCACCCGTGGACACTGACGTGCGGCGCGTCTGTCAGAACTGCAGCATGTCAAATTCACTTGTGGAGTTGCTAATGTCTGTAACAAATTTGACCACTAGAGTGTACTGAATGCTTTAGATCCGCATGGTTTAGTGAACAAATGCGGATTTACCTGCGTTCAATAGAACGCAGTGTTTTGGACGCGGCAAAAATATGCTGCGTCCAAAGCGCTGCTACGTCCGGATCTTGGGCGTCATTGAAACCAGCAGAGGGAAAGCCAACCACTAGTGGCTGATATTACTAGCCGGGAAGGGGTCATTAGCCAAAAATGTTCCCTGGCTATTAATAACATCCCACAGCTGTTTGCTTAGCCTTTACTGGCTAAGAAAAAAATTGATGTGGGGTCCCCCTATAAAATCTAACCAGCAAAGGCTAGGCACACAGCTGCAGGCTGATTTTAATAGCCAGAGAAGGGGCCATGGATCCTGGCCCCCTCTAAGGCTAATAATATCATCTCTCAGCTGATACTATTAAGATGTGCCAAATTTGGCGCTTAGCCTCCGCTCTTCCCACTTGACCTGGTGCAGTGGGATGTGGGGTAATAGGGTTGGGGTTCATGTCCGCTTTCTATTGGCAACTGACATGACGCCCAGGTTAGTAATGGAGCAGCATCTTTAAGACTTCCCCCATTACTAACCCCATAGTAAAGTTTTTGAAATACAGACACGGCCATAATAAAGTCTTTTATTTTAAATGAAATTCCACACTGTTTTAATAATTTATTTAAAAATAAAAAACACCATATACTCACCTAACGCCTGACGTGATGACATAATCCAGAGTGTCCCACGACGATCTGGGTCACTTCTACAGCAGCCACATCAGCAATCACTGGTGTGACTGTTGTAGAGGACAGCACTCTATACACTGCCAGGAGTGTAATCACTCCTGTCAGTGTACATTGCTGCGCTGCGGGGACTGAGGTCACTGGAGTTCAGTCACCTGAAGATCAGCTGATAAGCTCCGGTGACCTAACTTACTGCATCAATGTTGCGTGGGAAAATTGTCACGCAGCACCGATGCCGTAAGTGAGGGCACCGGAGCCCTCAGCTGATCTTCAGCTGATAAACTCCAGTGACCTCAGTCCCGGCAGCTGCACACGATACACTGTCGGGAGCGACCTCCGGGGGACACTCGGTACAGCGGACAGGTGAATATAAAGTGTTTTTTAATTTATTTAATTTTTTTTTTTGTTAACACTGCACACAGACGCCAGCTGAGGAGACTACTTCTCCCCTCAGCCGCGCCTGCTCCCGCTATTATTAGCGGGAGCTGCTGTAGCATGACGGGAGGAGTAGTCTCCCGCAGGCAATTCTTTTTGCGTTTTTGCCACGTTTTATACTCACTGACTTGAATTGAGTCAGTCAAATATGCAAATATTATTAGACCTGCGTTTTTGCTGTGAATTTGACTGACTCAGTTGAAGTCAATGGGGGAAAAACGCTGCATAAACACACAAAGAATTGACATGCCGCAGATTTAAACACAATGACAAACCTGACAGGAAAAATCCTGATCATGTGCACAGAACTTCAGGATTGTCATTGCATTAGCTGGCACACGGATTACCTAGCGTTTTTGACCTATTTGTGCCCAGAAAAAACGCACCAAAAACGCTGTGTATGCACATATCCTAAGACTAAGTTCTCATAATGAGTTTTTGGTGTATTTTTTGTGCATAAAAAATTCAGCGTCTTAAAGTTCCAGTAAAGTGGATGAGATTTATAGAAATCTTATGCCCACTGTGCATTTTTTTTGTTTCATGCTGTGGAAACTGATCTGAGAACTTTGAAATCTGCAACATATCAATTAGTCTTGTTGTAAATATGCATTTCATTTGTGGATTTTCCCCATAGACTTAAAGAGAACCTGTCACCAGAAAAAACGCTATGAGGCTATGTGCGCACATTCAGGATTTGAAGCAGAAATCTCCTGAGTGTTTCTGCATCTCCTTGGCAGGAAAAACGCTGCAGAAAAAAAACACGTGTTTTTGATGCGCTTTTTGATGCACTTTTGAAGCGTTTTTGTACATCAATGAATGCTTTTTGGAGCTAAATAAAGTTAGTTGGTGGGACGTTGCTTAAACCCTTAGATTACCTTCAGAACTGGGGTGAGTATATTGGTTAATTTAAATTATTAAAGAATGTGTCTGTTGTATTTAAAATTAAGTGTTTGCTCTGTCTGTGTGTTTAACTTTTTACTTTACTTTAATTAGGTTTGGTGATGAAAGGGTCTGATTGGCACCTTGTCATCACCAAACAAAAGAGCTAGGTGTCAGCTAATCCCATTCGCTCAATGTCATTAGCATTTCCATTCATGTAAATTCTGGGGCAGCTGTGAGCTGCTATTTTTAGCCTAGGAAGGTGCCATTAACATGGTCCCTGGCCATTATTAACAACTCACAGCTGTTTCGTTAGCTGCTACGTCCCCACGAACAGCACTCAGAAGCTCTTTGGACACAGCGTAAAAACGCTGTGTGCTAATGCCGCACTTTTGTCGGTACATGTGAATCCACTGCATATAATGACACTTCAATCGGTCAAAATCTGCAGCGGAGACTAGCTTGTCCCCTACAGAAATTGACATACTGCGAGTGAGTTTGAGTATGTGGCCACGGTCAGGAGTCACTGCAGGTTTGACGCTGTGTGTTTATACAGCGTCAAACCCGCAGTGTCCAGATGTTACAGCATAGTGGATGGGATCTCTAGAAATCCCATGTCCACTATGCATGCATCAGAGGCTGCGAATCACCCGCGGACACTGACATGCGGCGCTTCCTTCAGGACCGCAGCATGTCAAATTCTCTTGCGGAGTCTCTTGTCTCCGCAACAGAAATTTGACCACTAGAATGTATTGAATGCGGTAAATACGCATGCTTCTGTGAACACCTGTGGATTTACCTGTGTTCAATAGAATGCAACGTTTTGCAAAAAATATGCGTCCAAAGCACTGCTATGTCCAGATCGTGGGCACAGAGTCTAAATAAAAAAAAAAATTAAAAAATGGTGTGGGCTCCCGCGTCATTTTTATAACCAACAGAGGGAAAGCTGACCGCTAGGGGCTTATATTAGTAGCCGGGGAAGGGGCCATTAGCCAACAATGTTTCCTGGCTATTAATATCATCCCACAGCTGTTTGTTTAGCCTTTACTGGCTAGATTACAGGGGGACCCCAGAAAAAAAACTTGATGTGGGGTCCCCCTATAAAATCTAACCAGAAAAGGCTAAACAGACAGCTTTAGGCTGATGTTAACAGCAGGGAAGGGGCCATGAATACTATCCCTCTCTGCGGCTTTTAACATCACCCCTCAGCAGTCCCAGAAATGGCGCATCCATAAGATGCGCCAAATCTGGCGCTTAGCCTCTGCTCTTCCCACTGCTAAGTAGCGGTGGAAGTGGGGTAATGGGGTTGGGTTTCACATCAGCCTTGTATTGGCCGCCTTTTCAATTAAAGACATGGCCAGAATAAAGGATTTTAATTAAATAAAAAACACATGGTTTTAAATTTTTTTTATTGTACTCTCTGCCAAGCCTTCGATCTTCTGAAAAAAAAAGTAAAATAACAAAGAACCATATCCCTCACCTGTCCACCGTCACGACACAATCCACGATTACCGCCAACGATTGTCCTTCGGCGATCCGGGTCACTTCTACAGCAGTGACATCAGCAATCACTGATGTCACTGCTGTAGAAGACAACAATGTATACTGATAGGGGTGTAGAATCACTCCTGTCAGTGTACATTGCTGCTGGAGTGAGGTCACTGGGGTTCATCAGCTGAAGATCAGCTGATCAGCCCCGGTGAGCTCACCACCATTCTTCAGAATGTTCCCACGGTGAGGTCACGTGAGCGATCAGCTGAGAGCTCACGTGACCGCAGGTCCTGGCAGCGCAGTACACTGCTGGGAGCGAGCGTGCTCCCCACAGTGTACAATCGGCCGCCGGGAGGAGAACATACCCGGGGAGCGCCAGACAGGCGAGTATAGTATTTATTTATTTTTTTTCCTTTTTTGCTTTACCGCGGGCACGCCAGCTCAGCAGAGCAGACTACTGCTCCCTCCAGCCACGCAGCTGACTCTGTTATCAGCGGGAGTGGCAGTCGGATGAGAGTAGTAGTAGCACTCCTGTGCCGACCTGGGTACCACCCACAGCGCGTTTCCGCCGCAAATTTGCGCCCATTTGCTTTAATTGAAACTCACTTATTATACCTGCGGATTTGCTGCGGTTCAATTTAAGTCAATGGGCGCGAATTCGCGGCGGTAACGCACAAAGATTGGACATGCTGCGTTTTTCCCCGCAATGGTAATCCTGAGCGGAAATTTCTGCATCATGTGCACAGCACATCAGGATTACCATTGCAATAGCTGGCAGACCGATTGGCAAGCGTATTCGCAGCAAAAACACTTCGTGTGCACATACACTTAACCTGCAGATATGCGGTTAATCAGCAGGTTAATAGCATTAGTATGCTGCCTGGCGCTTGCACGTAGCCTAATGCTGTGGGTAGAAAATGAACTGTATTCTCACCAGCAGCTTTCCCGTTTCAGTCACGGGGGGCGGCTCCAGTGCGGCGTTAGGGGCACAATTACAGTCTCTTTATTCTCAGAGCTGTGACTGAACCCGCGCCTTGTGACTGACATTGGTTCTGCATTGGGGCTCAACTGTCTGTCAGGGTTGGGGGAGTGGTTTCAGTCACGGGGGCAGCGCTGGTTCAGTCACTGCTCTAAGTACAGAGTTGTAACCGGGCAGCTGTCAGTCAGGGCCGGGGGTGCGGTTACAGGTGCCGCTCTGCACACTTAGAGCGGTGACTGAACCTGTGCCGGCGCCGCCCCTGTGATTGAAACCAGAATGCTGCCGGGGAGAATAAGGTTCATTCCCCCCAACACACGCAGAGTTTGGCTACGTGCAGGTGCCGGGCAGTATTATAACGCTATTAACCTGCAGATTAAGCCCTTGTCTGCAGATTAATAGCGCTTTTTCCTGTGACAGGGTCCCTTTAACTGAGATCAGGGAGGTAATAAAAACTTATATGTGTGTTTATTGCTTTTCATGTCTATCATGACTATCAGTAAAGTTTACTTAAAGCCAGGAAAATAGTTTTATTTAAAAAATAACATATCAAAAACAGACAAAAACTTCAGCTGAAAAAATTCCATAAAACCTCATGTAAAAAAGAAAACGCACTCAAAAGCACAATGAAAAAAACACAAATAGCCTAGCTTAGCTAATTGATGCAGAAATGCACCAAATATTCCTAGTGGCTCTTTTCCTTCCATTAAATGGATAGGTACAGTGTGTGTCAGTGGAAAGCTGACAGATGATACACCGTGACTTCTGGATGTTGATGTATGGAATAATGCGACCTGATGTGCAGCAACACCAAAAGTATACCACCAAACAGAAATCGTATGCACTATGAGCTTTCACCTGGTCATACGGTACATGAGAAATAAAATACGCAATGTGAAAAGACTATTATGGCATTGTGCACACTGAGTCTTTTTGCTACGTTTTTGGACCAGAAACTAGTTTTTGAGGAGGATTTGGAAATTTTCTGCTCCAAAAAAATCAGTGTGAACATAACCTTTAGCAGTTATAAAAACCTACTGTGGGTCTTGAAACCTCCTCCTGCATTCACTTCTGTAGGAAATTTTTTACTTGGCCACATGCAGAATTACATGGGGCTTTTTCAGCTTAATGGGCAACGTTTAAAAAAAAAAAAAATCAAACTTGGGGACAACACTTTACAATACAAAATAAGCAGCACTTGCCTCTCTGATGCTCCATGCCATTCTTTATTTACAGGGCTGCACCACTTTTAAATGTGTGACCTCTGCAGCCAAACACTGAGCTCAGCGGTCTTGTGAAGTCTTATCGCTTTGCGGAGCCCTGTGATTGGCTGCAGTAGTCACATGTTGTAGATGCAACATCAAAGTGAAAGACTAGAGCAGCAGAGAGGGGGCTTTACCGTGTATGTAATGCCACGTTGTTATTTATAAGCATAATCACCAATAATACCTCGAGACCAAAGAGAAAAGTCACTTAAAAAAACGCAAATGATGAATCGGGGCCAATGTGCTTGGCAGCCTATCCAAAAACTAGAGTATAGTCACAAAGTGAAGTGGGACAATCTGTATTATCACAAGACAAAAGTACTGTAACGGTGATCACTGTTGTACAGGTGAAACCATCGCTACAGATAACTGCAAACCAGAATAACAGCACACGCAGCCACCCCCAGCCTACTGTACATATTCCCACATTTCCCAACTGTTTACCACTTTACATCCACAAAAGGACCATGGCCCCCTGACGTGCGTTTCCCCAGTGTTTATATTGCCTCATTCCTACAGCACCTTTGCTTCATTGTAGATGGTTTTACTTTTGATTTTATGACAGCTGAGAGCCAGTTATTAGAAGCCAACCTCCCATTAAATTAATCTTATGAAGTAATTCAAAACTGGTTTATTTTGCCACACTGTACACTGATCAGACTGATTATTTCATAGATACGGATTTATTGTAAATGTTAAAATTTGGATTTGTGTTTATTAGAATTTCCAGATTTAATAATATCCATCACATTTACATGATTGTGATAGGATTTAAAGGGAATCTGTCAACAGGCTTTTGCTACCCCATCTGAGAGCAGCATAATGTAGAGGCAGAGGCCCTGATTCCAGTGATGTCACTTACTGGGCTGCTTGCTGTTGTTTTGATAAAAACACTGATTCATCACTGGAGGACTAAAATACCTGCTGCCATGTAGTCCTCCATATGCATGAGCTCTGTATAGCTCCACCCCCATCACTGTACTTGGGGATAAAGCTGCCAATCAGTGATGTGGGCGGGATTATTCAGAGCTCAGCATTCAAAGAACTGCTAGATCTGGAGCAGATAAAACAGTGATTTTTATCAAAACTGCAGCAAGCAGCCCAGTAAGTGACACATCGCTGGAATCAGGGCTTCTATTTCTACATTATGCTGCACTCAGATGGGGTAGTAAAAACCTGGTTACAGATTCCCTTTAATTCATGAGAAAGCAAAAATTCTTATTTTGTTCCAGCTTTATCAGTGGTGTGACCGTGTCCGTGCCCTCTGTGCTGCCTCCTGTCCAGGACTGTATAATGAATTGTAGATTTATATATGGCTGCTTTACATGTAATGAATCAGCTCCAATAGTGCAGCATGTCTGATGTATCCGCATGGGATGAGCATGTCCAGGACTGGCAGAACACTGCAGGGTTATCCTGTTTTTTTGGTCGGTACAGGGATCTTGTATAGCTTCTGGAGGCGCTCGGTTGACCTTCTGTTCTAGCCCTAATGCTAGAAATCACATAATGTCATTAGATGCAGGGTGTGCCGACTCTGTCAGCTGCCTGGGGCCAGAACTGCAGTATCCTTCCATGATTCAGGTCAGACTAGTTACATTGAAGTTGTCGTTAACTTCTGTAAAATTCCAGGCTGGCATGGAAAACAACATTTCCACTAGAACTAATCAGTCGGTATGGAAATATTGACGTGCTTCATTCTAACAGCCTAATTTTAAACTGGAATCACGTTTTCCAGGAATACTGTCTTCTCTTCTAAAAGGGATTGTACAATATTAGAAAAATATATGGCTTATTTCTTCCAAAAACACTGCCACATCTGTCCACAGGTTGTGCACGGTATTGCAGGTCAGCCTTATTCACTGTAGATGAGCTGCGATACCACATACAACCCATGGACAGCAGTGCTGCCAATAATGATGTCATAGCTGCACATGACCACTGCAGCCAATCAATGTCCTTGGTGGCCACATACTGTTTTACTGGCACTAGTGCTCAGAAATAATAAGTTCCGGTACATGTAGCTCTGCAGTGGTCACTAGTGACTAGTGAAGAAAGGCCGACAGGAGATTGTCGGAGCATTTACAGTGGATTGGCAAGGAGATGAAGAGGGTTTTTTTTTTTTCATATTACATTTTTTTGCTCTTACAGCACTTTGTAAGGGAGTCTGTCATCAGGATTGTATACCCCACACTAATGGCATGTATGTAAAGGTACTTTAATGGATTAAATCTTTACCTTGCTTGTAGAAATCAGTTTAGAACTTTTAGAGAAATCCATAGTTGAAATTGTATGCAAATGACTGCAAGTGCAGCAGGATAATGCACTTGCAGCTTTCTTGCTATTTCCCACCTGCCCATTTACCTATCTCTGACTGACAGATCACTCTTGTGTCGGTGACCTGCTTTTCCTATGGAGACCTCTCACCAGTGCCGTCAGTGGCTGGGCCGGCGCATGCACAGCAAGGTCTTCATGATGTGACAAGACCAAATGAGTCGATCTGTGCATGCCTCAGCCAAGGGATTGACTGCACTGGCGAGAGATCTCAGTAGGGACAGCAGATCATTGAAATAAGAGTGACCTGTCAGTCAGAGACAGGCGGCAGCCAGGGAATGAGGAGGGAGGCAGAAGATCTAGAAGTGCATTCTCCCACCCCGCTGCACTTGTGGCTCATTACCGTATGGTTTCAATGTTGGATTTCTACAAGCATTGTAAGGATTTAATCAGCATTTACATACATGGCATTATTTTGGGGTAGAAAATCTTGATGACAGGTTCTCTTTAAAACTGCTTTTACATACGTGTTTTTTCTAAGATCATGCGCTTCTCTTAGCTTTTAGCCAAAAATAATCGTGTTTTAGTATGTGGCATTTGCTGGGTCACTGGCATTTTGTATTTGTCTTTTTCAAAACTCGGCAAGTTTTTGCTACATTGTTTGTCTCCATAGGCTTCCTTGCCAGTATTTAAAATGCTAAAAAAAGCATGTTACAATCATAGCAAGATAAAAATGTCTAAAAAATTAAAAATAAAAATACATAGCAATTTGTACAAGAGATGAGAAAAGAAAAACACTGAAAAAGTGTGTGTGAGGGAGGCCAAACTATAGGTTCACAGAGGGTTTTTTAACATGGATTTTGATTTGAATCTGCTTTAAATACTCTGATGGATACGGTTCTCAATTTGCAATATACATGTAGAACAATGAATGCAAATAAGCGGCACAATAAGCAGTTCTGGTTAAGGAATCGCTGCCCACAAAGAAATAAATGGCTAAGAAAATGTCCATACAACACAAACTAAGCCCCATTCACATGTCTGTCCTTTGCCCACATGCTCTATCCATTTTTATACGGACACAACACGTTCCTATAATAGCCTATAGACATATTCACACATCTGTATGCGATGCCGAACAATAGTCCACAGTAAAAGTTGTGTCATATCGGACTTTGATCATATGCAGTTCACATGTCGGGGAATAAATGGGTCCATGATGTAACAGATAACACGCAGATGCTATCCGTGCTGCACTCAGCCGAAAGCAAAGACCAAAATGGTTAAAAAGACCTGTCTTGAAGACACACATACAAGTAAACAGGATAAACTTGTCAGGAGATGTTTGCATTCCTCTAATACCTTAAAGTCGAGACAGACGGCCAAAAGTGACTATTCTTTATTTTAAGAGCCTTAAAATGTCTAATCGAGCTCTTCAGATGGAGAAGGGCGTTATCAGCCATGGAATATGTTCTAGGTATTTTGTGTGGCTAAGGTGGGACGCAAAGAAAAGTCACTTTGTACAGTAAACCCTGAGCACAATTCATCATTTGCATTTTTTTTGTCACTTTTCGTTTTTTTGTCTTGTGCCATTCGTAGACAATTTTTGCATCAAATTCTTCAAAATGGCGCATGCAGTTCATGAATTTTCCGCAAAATTACAAATGATCTTCACTTTTGTCTTTTTTGTGCCTGGCACAAAAAAGTCGTATGTTCGACTAAGATGTTGCAGAATTTGCACTCAAGTTACGGGTACCATTTATTATTGAATTCGTGTCTGTATTTTTGTCGCATCTCTTTTGTGTTTTTTTTGCTGTTTGCACTATATTAGTCTTTCCATTTGCACTTTTTTGAAGTCTATTTTATGTGTTCACCGTTTTTTCTTATGTTCACCACTTTGAGTGGGATTTAAGGTTTCCAGATGTTTTTGCCTGATTCATCAATGTTGCATGTGACGTTTTGCAGTAAAAAGTCGCATTAAAAGATTAAATAATTATTATTTTTGACTTTACGTAAAATTCACGAGCCACGTGCTTCATTTTGAGGAACTTGGTGCAAAAGAAGACAATAAAAGAGAAATGACTTCAAGAAAACATCAAATGATGAATCGGAGCTTCAGATATACATAAAACCCCTGTGAGGGTAACTGGAGGAAGAGTAAAATGCAAGTGATTTACAGTAGAAAACAAAAACTAGACAAAAAAAATAAATGGTGCCAATGTGAATCAGGCCCCCTATTTTTATTTTGCACCATTTTAAGTTCTCGACATCACCGGCTATATATACTCCTCAAAATTTAGATTGCAACACCAATATGAAAATCACAGAGGGAAGGAAATTTTAATGATATGCAAATGATGAAAAAAAATGGAAACAACATAGTATATGCACCACGCCCCGAAATACAGGCACTTACCTGCCTTGGCTGCTGTCAGTGATGTTTTTTCCTCCCCTTATTCCAAGAGCCATACCCTTTTTTTTATACATTTTTCCGTCCCCACAGCCATATGAGAGCTTGTTTTTTTTGCCAGACAAATTGTACTTTTGAATGACTCCGTTCGTTTTATCTTGTGACGCACTGGAAAGTGTGGAAAAAAATCCAAGTCTGTATCAGTAACCTGCCTATCCATCCTGTGATTTCCATAATTCCACGACTTTTCCTTCTTAGTGTTGCAATTTCATTTTGAGGAGTGTGTATCACTGGCTGCATCGGTTACATCAGTGATTGCCTGCAGCGGTGATAAATCTGTGTCAGTGTTATTTCTGGAGGCTAGTATACAGTGACTAGTGAGGGATTGAGAAGCAGCTCCTTGGGAGAAATAAGTGATTGGTAAGGTGATTATTACTCGATCTGTTATTTTCTAACTTTCCGAACTTTTGGTAAAATTGGGGCTCAGCAGCTCCTTTTTAGAAGGGTTCTCCAGGACATTTTAAAATATAGAATAAATATTACTTACCTGTTAAATCCCTCATGCTTCTGGTGACTGATGGACAAGATATCACTTGTGGTTAGAAGACATCCCATTTATCCTGATCAGTAAAAGAGTATAGGGTTTTGGAAGTGATGATAAAAGTTTTTTTGGTGCCTTTTATTCATCCTGCTAAAAATACAGTAACTGTGAAGAATTCTCACCATGATTTCTCATATTTTCAGGCATTGATTTTAAGACAAAGACGGTTTTTATTGACGAGACTCCATTAAAGCTTCAGATCTGGTAAGAATGTGCATTATATTTGCACGTACAGAATTGGTGCCAGCAATTGTTTTTATCTCGAGATCTAATATCTCAAATACCTCTGGCTCTGAGCTGCTATGCTGCTGTTTCTTAACTCGTTGGTAAATGGCTACCATGTGTCCGTTATTTTTGTTTTTTCCAACCTTTTTTCTGTAACTTTCTTGACAGTGATGATAACTTGATGCACAGCATGGTGTCAGTGAGTAGAACATACTGTATACCATGACAGATGCAAATGTTGAGTGTATCCATTACCACGTCCACAGGAAATGGAATAATAAAAGATTTTGATATTAATCATGTTAAAATTAGAGATTAAAAACATCCTTGAATAATGTGCAGAGAAAAAAACTTACGCGTTTTGAACAGTTCTATGAATAAGAATTGATGGACATGATGCTGGATGCACCCAACATTTGCATCTCTACTTGCTGGTGACAGCTTCCATCCCTCGGATAATGTCCATGGACTGCATTACAACTGGGTGAGCTGGATTTCATCTGTTTTTCTATTTGTATACCATGACAGAGCTGATATGTCTGTGAGCTACACAACGCAGATTATGGGCCGATAGGGCAGTTCTCCGCACAGTGGGTGGCTGGTGTCTCATTGGTATCTTCTGCCTGTGGACTGGTGCTAATCACCCAATTAAATGACGGGAATACCCCTTTAACAGTGTACCAGCTGCTCTAAATAGTACTGGAATTATTGGAAGTGTCCTGTGGTTTAGCGCAGGGTCACTTCTAGCGGCCCAGTCACAGCGGCTGTCAGACAATAAGACACTGAGTGTAAATCGATTGTTTATTGTAATGGCATTTTCTTTTCAATCTTCTACTGCTGCAGGTGTTTCAAGCCTAAAGAGAGTATTTTGGATAAAAAAACATTTAAATGAGTAAATTGGTAAATATGAGCTTTCCTAACATATTCTTTAACCCTTTTTCAGTCAGTAGATATGCCATTACAGTCTAATTGCAATATTCTACCCCAATTGGACTTAATTGTATACAGTCTCTAAAGGGAATGTTAGCAGGATTTTTGATGTTTAATCTGAAAGCAGAATAATATAGGGCAAGAGATCCTGATTCCAGGGATGTGCTCTTAAGGCTAAGTGCCCACGATGCAGAAATTCTGCAGATTTTTTCTGCATCTCCCTTGCAGGAAAAACGCATGTGGATTGTACATGCGGATTGTACATGTGTTTTTCCTGCCAGGGACAAGCGGATGTGACGCGTTCTTCACATGCATTTCTACATGCGGGTTATCAAGCGCTTTTCCAAGCGATTTTAGCATCACTTGGAAAAGTGCTTGACAACTTGGTCACACTATATAAATCCATGTAATCTGCAATAGTTAAAAAAAGAATAAAAATGGTAAAAAAAACACATTATACTCACCTTCTGATGGCCCACGGTCTTCTCTCCGGTGCATCCGGTCTCCCCGGTGTCTCGCGGTGGTGTAAAAGGACCTTCAATGACGTCATTTGGTCATGTGACAGGTCAAGCCGACGTCAGCGGTCGCATGGCCTGTCACATGACTAAATGACGTCATGGAAGGTCCTTTTACACCACCGCGAGCCATCGGGGAGCCAGGACGCACCATAGAGGAGACCGGGGGACATCGGAAGGTGAGTATAATGTATATTTTTTATTTTAAATTCTTTTTTTAACAGGTTCTATGGTACCTGGGTCTGGAGGAGAGTCACCTCTTCTCCAGACCCGGGTACCATCCGCACATTGAATCGCTTAATATCCGCATGTGCACATGTAGTGATGCGGATATTAAGCGATTCAATGCAAGTCAATGGCAGCAATTACGCTGCGTGTCTGCTAAATTAATGGACGTGCTGCGGATTTTTCCGCAATGATAATCAGGCAGCGGAAATTTCCGCAGCATGTGCACAGCACATGTGGATTATCATTGAGGACCATGGGGCACGTATTACCAAGCGTTTTTAAGCATTTTCTCTGTGGAAATTTCTCGGAAAAAGCGCTTGAAAAACGCATAGTGGGCACGCAGCCTTATTAGGCTGTGTGTTATAGTATCAACAATAACCAGCAGGAGATTATCACTGCTGGACTAGGTCTCATGTGCAGGTCAGCCAGGCTCATCAGTGTAACCCCGCCCCCACCACTGATTGGCAGCTGCTTGACAATGCACAGTGCACAGGAAGCTGCCAATCAGGGGTGGGGGGCGGGGTTATACACAGCTCAGAATTCCGACTACTGCTACATCTACAACAGAGAAAACAAGGATTCTATCAAAACTGCACCAAGCAGCCCAGTAAGTGACACATTGCCAGAATCTGTCTCTGACCCTACATCATGCTGCTCTCAGATTACATAAGCAACAACTGCTGATAGATCCCCTTTAACAAAAGCCTGACTGTGATTGATTGAAAGCGACACTAAGAATTGCTTCTTAGGGTTCGTTTACATGGATTGACCGGTGGCATCATACTACTGCTGATCTATAAACTTTTACCTATTGGCGGTCATTAAAATGCTGAGAATGATCATTTGTGCAGCGCAAAAGATCATTTCACCTGATGAATGAGCATGTTGCTGGTTCATCAGGTGATCAGCTGCCTGTTTACACTGCAAAATAATTGTGAAACTTACGTTGAGAATGCTCGTTCATGATTATCTTGCAGTGTAAATGCAGAATTAAGGTGGCCATACACTTTAGGCCTCCTTCACACATCCGTGTTTCCAGTACGTGAGCTATCCGTTTTTTTTCACGGATACCACTCATACCCATTATACTCTATGCTACTATGTCCGTGTTTTTTCACAAACTGTGTGTCCATGCAAAACACACGGAGACATGTCCACTCTTCTCCATGGATGTCAAGGGCCAGTACAAGTCAGTACATCTAGCCTGATTGAGAGCTCCTCAATGCTCCTCTTCCCTGCTGCTGCTGAGATCTCACATGGCTCAGTACAAGCAGCAGCTGTCAGTCAGGCTGAATGAGGAGAGACTGATTACACTTGGACTCATGAGCTCTCTGTCTATAACTGGACTTAAAAAATGTTGCAGCCATTTTGAAAATTGATTCATGGATTTCAAAGTAAGTACATCAGTCTTATCTAGTCTAAGAGATCTGTTTAATAATGCATTTAGTTTGGATTAACTGGTGATAGATCCAGTTGGTTTCTGAATTTTTCACCCACAAAAAAATGCTAACAGTATTGTGGTCAAATAATACAAGTGCCACATCTCTGTTTTTCTCCCACTGCTCCAAATCTTTAAATTTACTGTGTGTGCCAGAGCTTGGCTGCAGTTGCATTGGCAGTCAGAGGAATATTACAAATAACAAGAAAAGTAATTTAGGAAATCATTGGTGCATTAGTGTCAAGTCATTGAACAAACGAAAAATTCTGCAGCCTGTAACTGTGAGATGAGTGAGGCGGCTGCAGCCTATTCCTGTGCTACTGCTGCGCTCTCAAGCCATTACTATGGTATGAACAAGGACTTGTGATATTTCATACAAATGGTCTCTTCTTTCTAAAGGATCATTATAATTTAATCGGCTTCTATTAGCCATCATCTGATATCTGGTTATTAATGAAGTGACAACATTGTAGAATTATCTACTACTGTATAGCTGCATAGAATCCGATCTCGCCATGTGTGAAGCTGACAAGGACATGGTTTGCTAATTAGAATGTATTTTTATAGATAAAATACTTCAGCATATTATTACCACAGACAGACATCCTGTATTATTATTACCGCAGACATACAGTTGTGCTCAAAAGTTTACATACCCCGGCAGATTTTTTTGCTTTTTTGGCCTTGTTTCAGAGAATATGAATGATAGCAAAAAAACTTTTTCTCCACTCATGGTTATTGGTTGGGTGAAGCCATCTATTGTCAAACTACTGTGTTTTCTCTTTTTAAATCTTAATGACAACCAAAAACATCCAAATGACCCTGATCAAAAGTTCACATACCCTGGTGATTTTGACCTGAAAACATGCACAGAATTTGGCTACTTAAGGTAACATCCTCACCTGTGACCTGTTTGCTTGTAATCAGTGTGTGTGCATAAAAGCTGAGTGAGTTTCTGGGATCCAGGCAGACTCTTGCATCTTTCATCCAGCCACTGACGTTTCTGGATTGTGAGTCATGGGGAAAGCAAAAGAATTGACAACAGATCTACCGGAACAGGTAGTTGAACTGTATAACACAGGAAAAGGATACAAAAATATATCCAAGGAATTGATAATGCCAGTCAGCAGCGTTCAAACTGTGATTAACAAATGGAAAATCAGGGGCTCTGAAAAAACTAAACCACGATCATGTAGACCAACAAAAATTTCGGCCACAACTGCCAGGAAAATTTCGGGATGCAAAGAAAATCCCACAAATAACATCAGCTGAAATTCAGGACTCTGAAAACTAGCACTGTGGCTGTTTGAAGATGCACAATAAGGAGGCACTTAAAGAAAAATGGGCTGCATAGTCGAGTTGCCAGAAGAAAGCCATTACTGTGCAAATGCTACAAAGTATCTCGCCTACAATACGCCAAACAGCACAGAGACAAGCCTCAAAACTTCTGGAACAAGGTAATTTGGAGTGATGAGACCAAAATTGAACTTGTTGGCCGCAACCATAAACGTTACATTTGGAGAGAGGTCAACAAGGCCTATGATGAAAGGAACACCATTCCTACAGTAAAGCACGGAGGTGGATCGCTGATGTTTTGGGGGATGTGTGAGCTACAAAGGCACAGGAAACTTGGTAAAAGTTGAAGGAAAGATGAATCCAGCACGTTATCAGCAAATACTGGAGGCAAATTTGCACTCATTAGCCCGGAAGCTGCGCATGGGACGTACTTAGACATTCCAACATGATAACGATCCAAAATACAAGGCCAAGTCGACTTGTCATTGGCTACAGCAAAACAAAGTGAAGGTTCTGGAGTGGCCATCTCAGTCTCCTGACCGCAATATCATTGAGCCACTCTGGGGAGATCTCAAGCGTGCAGTTCATGCTAGATAGCCCAGGAATTTACAGGAACTGAAGGCTTTTTGCCAAGAAGAATGGGCAGCTTTACCATCTGAGAAAATAAAGAGCCTCATCCACAACTACCACAAAAGACTTCAAGCTGTCATTGATGTTAGAGGGGGCAATACACAGTATTAAGAAATGGCGTATGTGAGCTTTTGATCAGGGTCATTTGGATGTTTTTGGTTGTCATTAAGATTTAAAAAGAGATAACACAGTAGTTCGGCAATAAATGGCTTCACCCAACCAATAACCATGAGTGGAGAGAGGTTTTTTTTTGTTATCATTCATATTCTCTGAAACAAGGCCAAGAAAGGAAAAATTCTGCTGGGGTATGTAAACTTTTGAGCACAACTGTAGATATCCTGTATTATTATTATTATTATTGCAGACATAGATATCCTGTATTATTATTACCGCAGATATAGGCATCCTGTATTATTAATTCAGACATAGATATCCTGTATTGGTATTACCGCAGACATAGATATCCTGTAGTTCTTTAGCTACAATTTCTAGCAGAACATTTAGAAAGGAGCATTTATTCCACTTCCACCAGAGCTTTTTGTTAGTTACAGTGGGGAAAATAAGTATTTGATACACTGCCGATTTTGCAAGTTTTCCCTCCTACAAAAATAAATAGGTCTGTAATTTTTATCGTAGGTACACTTCAACTGTGAGAGACAGAATATAAAAAGAAAAAACAGAAAATCACTTTGTGTGATTTTTACATAATTAAATTGCATTTTATTTCATGAAATAAGTATTTGATCACCTACCAACCAGCAAGATTGTTGGCTCTCACAGACCTGTTAGTTTCTCTTTAAGAAGCCCTCCTACTCTGCACTCATTACCTGGATTAATTGCACCTGTTGGAACTCGTTACCTGTATAAAAGACACTTGTCCACACACTCACTACAACCTCTCCACCATGGCCAAGACCAAACAGCCGTCAAAGGACACTAGAGACAAAATTGTGGACCTGCACAAATCAATGATGACCTACAGGACAATAGGCAATCAGCTTGGTGAGAAGGCAACAACTGTTGGCAGAATTATTAGAAGATGGAAGAAACACAAGATGACTGTCAATCTTCCTCGGTCTGGGGTTCCATGCAGGATCTCGCCTCTTTGGGTAAGGATGGTACTGAGAAAGATCAGGAATCAGCCCAGAACTACACGGGAGGACCTGTCAATGACCTGTAGAGAGCTGTGACCACAGTCTCAAACATTACCATTAGTAACACACTACGCCTTCATGGATTAAAATCCTGCAGGGCACACAAGGTCCTCCAGCCCACGCCAGCATATGTCCAGGCTCGTTTGAAGTTCGCCAGTGACCATCTGAATGATCCAGAGGAGGCATGGGAGAAGGTCATGTGGTCAGTTGAGACCAAAAGAGAACTTTTTGGAATCAACTCCACTCGCCCTGTCTGGAGGAAGAAGAAGGATGAGTACAACCCCAAGAACACCGTCCAAACCGTGACGCATAGTGGTGAAACATCATACTTTGGGGTGCTTTTCTGCAAAGGGGACAGGACGACTGTACATTATTGAAGGGAGGATGGATGGGGTTATGTATCGCAAGATTTTGGCTAACAACCTCCTTCCCTCAGTAAGAGCATTGAAGATGGGTCGTGGCTGGGGGTCTTCCAGCATGACAGTGACCCAAAACACAGCCAGGGCAAGTAAGGAGTGGCCCGTGAGAAGCATTTCGAGGTCCTCGAGTGGCCTAGCCAGTCTCCAGACCTGAACCCAATAGAAAATCTTTGGAGGGAGCTGAAACTCAATGTTGCCCAGCGACAGCCCCAAAACCTGAAAGGTCTGGAGAAGATCTGTATGGAGGAGTGGGCCAAAATCCCTGTTGCAGTGTGTGCAAACCTGGTCAAGAACAACAGGAAACGTCTGACATCTGTAATTACAAACAAAGGTTTCTGTACCAAATATTAAGTTTTGTTTTTCTATTGAATCAAATACTTATTTCATGCAATAAATTGCAAATTAATTATGCAAAAATCATAAAATCACATTGTATCAAAATATTTTTTTTTAGATTCTGTCTCTCACAGTTGAAGTGTACCTACAATAAAAATTACAGACCATTCTTTGTAGGTGGGAAAACTTGCAAAATCGGCAGTTTTTTTTTTCTTTTTTAATTGATGAACATTTAGGATATATTTTTATGGGGCTGATTTAGCTGATTATTTTCTGCAGTGGAAAAAATAAAAATCACATCAAAATTTTGCAGTTTTTGTTGCGGAGATGCCACCACAGATGTACAAACTGCAACAGATTTCTCCCTTCCTATTGGGTGAAGGGGTGAAATTTATATGTATGTATATACCGTATTTTTCGGACTATAAGACGCACTTTTTTCCTCCAAAATTTTGGAGGAAAATGGGGGGTGCTTCTTATAGTCCGAATGTTGGGGGGGGGTGTATATATGTGGGGTGTGTGGGGGGAGCGGTAGCGGTAGCGGTGGAGGAGCTGGGCACAGGAGGCAGCAGCCGCCCGCTGCAGCCTACACTGTCCCCGCTGCTAAAGAAAATGAATATTCAGTGCTCCCCACGCCCATGGAGCGTGGGGAGCACTGAATATTCATGCTCCTTAATAGCGGCACACAGGTGTAGCCGCAGCGCGGCTCCTGCTGTTGCCGGAATCGCCTGTGCCCGCTGTTAAAGGGCATGAATGTTCAACCTCTCTCCACGCCCATGGGCGTGGGGAGGGGGTGAATATTCATGCCCTTTAATAAGCGGGCACACGCGATAGCCCGGCAGTGGCAGGAGCCGCGCTGCGGCTACACTGTGTGCCGGCTATGAAGGAGCATGAAATCACTGCTCCCCGCGCACACAGTCCCGGTGTGGGGAGCCGTGACTTCCAGCAGCTGATCTCTCCTTGTGAGCCGCGCATGGCAGTGACGCAGCGCTGGAGGAGAGAAGAAAGGTGAGTAGGAGTGTTTATTTTTTTTTATGTGCAGCATGATGGGGATGAGGGGGCCATACATACCAGGGTAATGCTGAGGGGGGGCATACATAACAGGATAACGCTGAGGGGGCCATACATACCAGGATAAATATGAGGGGGCCATACATACCAGGATAAGGATGGGGGGTGCCATGCATACCAGGATAAGGATAAGGGGTGCCATGCATACCAGGATAGGGATTAGGGGTGCCATGCATACCAGGATAGGTATTAGGGGTGCCATGTATACCAGGACAGGGATGACGAGTGCCATGCATACCAAGACAGGGATGAGGGGTGCCATGCATACCAAGACAGGGATGAGGGGTGCCATGCATACCAAGACGGGGATTCCTGTACCATGCATACCAGGATGGGGATTCCTGTGCCATGCATACCAGGATGGGGATTCCTGTGCCATGCATACCAGGATGGGGATTCCTGTGCCATGCATACCAGGATGGGGATTCCTGTGCCATGCATACCAGGATGGGGATTCCTGTGCCATGCTTACCAGGATGGGGATTCCTGTGCCATGCATACCAGGATGGGGATTCCTGTGCCATGCATACCAGGATGGGGATTAGGGGTGCCATGCATACCAGGATAGGGATTAGGGGTGCCATTCATACCAGGATAGGGATTAGGGGTGCCATGCATACCAGGACAAGGATGAGGGGTGCCATTCATACCAGGATGGAGGGGTTCCATGCATACCAGGATGGGGATGGGGACCACGTATAAAAGGAAGGGAGGGGGGCATATATACCAGGATGGGGGATATTGTCAGAATTGGGGGACATTACCCCTATACCAGTGTCAGCAGAAGACCCCCCTCCCCCTTAAAAGTGCATCATGAACACATTTTTGGCTTAAATTTTTTATTTTTTTTTCCGCCTCTAAAACTTAGGTGCGTCTTATGGTCCGGTCTGGTGACTGTGGAGGCCAGGTCATCTGGCGTAGCACCCCATCACTCTCAGTCTTGGTCAAATAGCCCTTACACAGCCTGGAGGTGTATTTGGGGTCATTGTCCTGTTGAAAAATAAATGATGGTCCAACTAAACGCGAACCGGATGGAATAGCATGCCGCTACAAGATGCTGTGGTATGCCTTCAATTTTGAATAAATCCCCAACAGTGTCACCAGCAAAGCACCCCCACACCATCACACCTCCTCCTCCATGCTTCACGGTGGGAACCAAGCATGTAGAGTCCATCCGTTCACCTTTTCTGCGTCGCACACAGACACAGTGGTTGGAACCAAAGATGTCAAATTTGGACTCATCGGACTAAAGCACAGATTTCCACTGGTCTAATGTCCATTCCTTGTGTTCTTTAGCCCAAACAAGTCTCTTCTGCTTGTTGCCTGTCCTTAGCAGTGGTTTCCTAGCAGCTATTTTACCATGATGGCCTGCTGCACAAAGTCGCCTCTTAACAGTTGTTGTAGAGATGTGTCTGCTGCTATAACTCTGTGTGGCATTGACCTGGTCTCTAATCTGAGCGGCTGTTAACCTGCGATTTCTGAGGCTGGTGACTCGGATAAACTTATCCTCAGAAGCAGAGGTGACTCTTGGTCTTCCTTTCCTGGGGCGGTCCTCATGTGAGCCAGTTTCTTTGTAGCGCTTGATGGTTTTTGCAACTGCACTTGGGGACACTTTCAAAGTTTGCCCAATTTTTTTGACTGATTGACCTTCATTTCTTAAAGTAATGATGGCCACTCGTTTTTCTTTACTTAGAATTTGTATTATGGCAAGAAAAAAAGCAGCTAACAGTAGGACTATCAGCTGTGTATCCAACTGACTTCTGCACAGCACAACTAATGGTCCCAACCCCATTTATAAGGCAAGAAATCCCACTTATTAAACCTGACAGGGCACACCTGTGAAGTGAAAACCATTTCCAGTGACTACCTCTTGAAGCTCATCAAGAGAATGCCAAGAGTGTGCAAAGCAGTCATCAAAGCAAAAGGTGGCTACTTTGAAGAACCTAGAATATAAGACATATTTTCAGTTGTTTCACACTTTTTTGTTAAGTATATAATTCCACATGTGTTAATTCATAGTTTTTATGCCTTGAGTGTGAATGTACAATTTTCAAAGTCCTGAAAATACATAAAGATCTTTAAATGAGAAGGTGTATCCAAACTTTTGATCTGTACTGTATGTATGTGTGTGTGTATGTATATGTGTATATATATATATATATATGTATGTGTGTATATATATATATATATATATATATATATATATATATATATATTATAATATATTATTAGAGAGAGTTGTTTTTTTTTAAAAAAATCAACAGTACATGTGAAAATAAGAAACTTTGTATTATGTATTATCAGGTAAATCTGCTTTTTTTTATTGATCATTCATTCTCAAAATTGTCAATTCACTGGTAAAATACATTGTCTTTAGGGAATACTAATTTTTCCATTACTGAGATGGATGACACTTGCTTTTTCTTAAACTTCTGTGGCTTCAACTCATAGCAGAATGTCTGCCTCTACCTTCTCCCTCCTCCTCCCACCCTTCTACATAGAAGATAACAGTGCTTTTAAATGGGTTTTTTTAAAGGAGTTTTCCCACGAACAAAAGTTCATTTTAATAAATAGATCTTGGAAGAATAATAAGTTCCACAATTGGATGTGCTTAAATAAAATGTTCCTGTGCTGAGATAATCTTATCAATGTGCCGGTAAATGGTCTGATCATACCACAGCTCCTGGGCAGGGGAGGAAGCAAAAGAGTATACAGACATTACAGCAGGGGATCACAGATGATGCTTTATTTGAAGTAAAACATTTCACTGCCTGTTTTTATACAATGTTTTACTTCAAAGAATCATTTGCAATCCCCTGCTGTAATGTATGTATAGTCTTTTTCTTCCTCCCCTGCCCAGGAGATGTGGTATGATCAGACAATGTTCCTGCATGGTCAGACACAGCCATTACACAGTACACAGCAGGGGCACATTTATAAGATTATCTCAGCACAGGAACATTTTATTTAAATCCATCCAATTGTGAAACTTATTATTATTCCAAGATCTATTGATTAAAGTCGACTTTTGTTCGTGGGAAAACCCCTTGAGGGGTCTAGTTTCCAAAATGGGGTCAGTTGTGGGCGGTTTCCACTGTTTAGGTACATCAGTGGCTCCCCAAACACGACATGGCATCCGCTAATTATTCAAGCAAATTTTACATTCAAAAAGTCAAATGGCGCTCCTTTCCTTCTGAACCCTGCCGTGCGCCCAAACAGTGGTTTTCCCCCACATATGGGGTATCTGCGTGCTCAGGAGAAATTGCACAACAAATTTTGTGGTCCATTTTTACCTGCTACCCCTGGAAAAATAAAAAAAATTGGGTCTAAAGTAACATTTTTGTGAAAAAAAGTTAAATGTTCATTGTTTTCTTCCACATTCCAAAAATTCCTGTGAAGCACCTGAAGGGTTAATAAACTTCTTGAATGTGGTTTTGAGCACCTTGAGGGGGTGCAGTATTTAGAATTGTGTCACTTTTGGGTACTTTCTGTCATAAAGACCCCTCAAAGTCACTTCAAATGTGATGTGGTCCCTAAAAAAAAATGGTTTTGGAAATTTTGTTGGAAAAATGAGAAATCGCTGGTCAACTTTTAACCTTTATAACTTCCTATCCCCAAAAAAATGTGGTTACAAAATTGTGCTGATGTAAAGTAGACATGTGGGAAATGTTATTTATTAACTATTTTGTGTGACATATCTCTCTGATTTAAGGACATGAAAATTCAAAGTTTGAAAATTGCTAAATTTTCGCCAAATTTCTGATTTTTTCACAAATTAATGCAAGTCATATCGAAGAAATTTTACCACTATCATGAAGTACAATATGTCAGGAAATATCTCAGAATCAATGGGATCCGTTGAAGCGTTACCTCCTAAAGTGACAGTGGTCAGAATTGTAAAAATTGGCCTGGTCATTAATGTTCAAACCACCTTCGGGGGTAAAGGGGTTAAGCCTTTAACCCCTTACCGATATATGATGTACTGGTACATCATATGCCATCTCCCTGACTTTGATGCCGTCTCGTACGCCGAGCCCGCATGGTTTTTCGGCACATGATGGCTGATTTAATCAGCTATCATGTGCCTCTAACAGCTCCGCCCACGAGTGTTAACGTGTTGAATCCTGTTGTCAATCTGTGACAGCAGCATTTATCGCGCTCCACTAGGGGGGGCACGTCATTCCACGTGTCCATCCGCGCGCCCATTATGTGATCCCGGGACACCAATGGGTTGTCATGACAGCCGGGTGTCTGCTCAAGACCCCTGTGCCTGCCTTGTCATTGCAATCATCCTATCATCCTGTGAAAGCTAGTGTTTAGCTGGAGTTGATAGGAGAACACTATTTTTGCTATACATAGCAGCGCTGAAGCACTGCTTTATATAGCTGAAGTGATCAGACGATGGCAGGTTCACAATTAAACAAAGTAAAAAAAATAAAAGTTTTAAAAATATGTAAAAAGCATAAGTTCAAATCACCCCTTTTTTGCCCCATTAAAAATTAAAACAATAAAAAAAATACACATATTTGGTGTCACTGAGTTTGGAAAAGTCTGCTCTATTAAAATATTAAATTAATTCTGGTGTTTTGAATTCTTTTCTTATTACACCGTTTAACGATCAGATTACTGTTTTTTGGTCACTACAACAATGCAATAAAATGCAACCAAAACATCGTATCTATTCCAAAATCGCATCAGTAAAAATGTCAGCTCAGGGCTCAGAAAATAAGCCCTAACAGAACCCCATATCACGAAAATTGGAAGCATTGTAGGGCTCGACACAAGAAAAGTTGTTGTTTTTTTTAATTTCTGAATTTTTTTTCACCGCTTAAATTAAAAAAAACACTATACATGTTTTGTATCTGCGTAATTGTACTGACCTGAGAATCATATTGCCAGGTCAGTTATACTGTATAGTGGACATGATAAATAAAAACTAACCCAAAAAATTGTAAAATTGCACTTTGTTTGCAATTTCAACACACTTGGAATTTTTTCACCTGCTTTCTAGTGTATCACATGATGAAATGAATGGAGTCATTCAAAAGAACAACTTGTTCCGCTAAAAACAAGCTCTCATCCGGCAATATTGACAGAAAAATAAAAAAGTTTAGGCTTTTGAAAGAAGGGGAGAAAAAAAACGATCATAGATCAATATTTGTGCTATATAAAACAGTATTCTGTATGTAGTTCAAGCGGATCAGATGATCACAAGTTCAAGTCTCCTAAAGGCACTGACAAATACAGTAAAAAGTGAAACAAGTTTTAAAAATTGAAAAAATAAATTCAAAACGCCTCCCTTTTCCCCCATTTAAAATAAAGAACTTAAAAAAACTACATACGTATGTAGTATTGCTGCATACATAAAAGTCCAATGAATGAAAATATAAAATTTATTAACCTAATTGTTAAACGCTGTAAATAGAAAGTGAATCGAATCACCAGAATTACCTCTTTTTGGGTCGCCACAGCTCCTCCAAAAAATGCAATAAGAAGCAACAAAAACATTGTATACACCCCAAAATAATATCAATAAAAACATCAGGTAGGCCTCCCTGCATAAAACAACCCCCCACATAGCTCTATCAACCGCAAAATGAAAAGGTTACGGGTCTCTGAAAATGACAACACAAGCAACTTTTTTGAAATTACTATTTAAAAAAAATAAAAATAAATTTCACCACTTAATAAAAAGCAATAAGCTGATTTGGGGTATCAACGTAATCGTACTGACCTGGAGAATCATATTTCCAGGTCATTTTTAACACATAATAAATGCCATAACAACTAAACCCAAAAAATAAATGAGGAATTGTGTTGTTGTTGTTTTTTTCACAACTACAAATCAATTGGAATTTTTTTTCCCCAATTTTCCCATACATTTTATGGTAATATGAATGGGGTCATTCAAAAGTAAAAAAACTTGTCCCACAAAAACTGAGCTTGTGGGTGTAAATATACACTATGTTATAATCCATGACAAATGTATTTCAGGGACACCGCCGGACAGGAGAGGTTCCATACCCTGAGCGTCAGCTACTTCCGTGGTGCTCATGGATTCATTCTGGTTTACGACATCACAAATTCAATCTCATTTGAAAACACGACTTCATGGATGAAAGACATTAAAATGGTGAGAAAGAAGTGTAAATATGGAATTTCCCATAAAAGTCCTACAAAACGGAAAGTTGTTTTTAGAGGTTTCTTTGACATTTACAAGGCTTTGACAGTTAGGCTATGTGCCCACGTTGCGGACCTGAAGCATATTTTTTACGCTTCTCCCTGGCGGGAAAATCGCATGCGGATATTACATGCGGTTTTCCCGCCAGGTAGAAGCGTTTGTGAGGCGTCTTTGCATGCATTTCCGCATGCGGGTTATGAAGCACTTCTCCAAGCATCACTTGGAAAAGTGCTTGACAACTTGTTCAGAATGGTAAAAAATAAAAAAATAAACTTTATACTCACCTTCTGATGCATCTTCTGCCCCGTCCGGAGTCTTGAGCAGCTCACGCTGTTGTGTGCAGGACCTTCGGTGACGTCATTGAGTCATGTGGTGGGTCACATGACTCAATGACGTGGCAGGTCCTTCAGACAACAGCGCGACGGAGGGAAAACATCAGAAGATAAGTATAAACTTTATTTTATTCTTTTTTTTTACAGGTTCTTTGGTACCCAGGTCTGGATGAGAGTCTCCTCTCATCCAGACTTGGGTACCATCCGCACATTGATTCCGCTGCACTTCCGCAAAATTAATGAACATGCTGCGGATTTTTGACTGCAGCATATACGCTGCGGAAAAATCCGCAGCATGGGCATTGACATTGCGGAATGCCATTGGGGACCATGGGGTGCGGATATACATGCGTTTTTCAAGCGTTTACGCTGCGGAAATTCCGCAGCATATACGCTTGAAAAACGCTACGTGGGCACACAGCCTCATAGGGGTTGCCAGAGGATTTTTAATAAGAAGTAAATTGCAAAGTTACCTGTTTTTACAAGCATTTGCCATTTTAACAAAATGAGAATAACCCTTTTAGGAAGAATACTACAAAATATATAGGGGTTCATTCAGCTGATATTACCAGATTGCATGGGTGATACACCGTGTGCCCAATTATTAGGCAGGAGAGTATTTAGACCATATCATCATTTTTATGCAGATTCTCCAACTCCAAGCTGTATAAATGTGAATGCTTATTGGATGAAGCAGATCAGGTGATGTGTATCTGAGTAATGAGGGAGGTGAGGCCTAAGGATACAACACCCTTTATCAAGAGGTGCAGAATTATTAGGCAGCTGGTTTTCCTCAGGCAAAATGGGACAAAAAGATTTAACTCTGAAAAGTCAAAAATTGTTACAGCTCTTACAGAGGGAAGCAGCACTCTTGAAATTGGTAAGATATTGGAGCGTGATCACAGAACCATCAAAAGTTTTGTTTCAAATAGTCAACTGGGTCACAAAAAATGTGTTGAGACAAAAAAAAACCTTAAAACTGCCAAAGATTTGAGAAGAAATAAACATGAAGCGACCAAGAACCCATTATCCTCCAGTGCTGTCGTATTCCAGAACTACAACCTCCTTGAGGAGCCCAGAAGTACAAGGTGTTCACTGCTCAGAGACCGAGGTAAGGAGGCTGAAACCGACCACCACTGAACAAGACGCAGAAGGTGAAACATCAAGACTGGGCCAAGAAATATCTGAGGACAGATTTATCAAAGGTTTTATGGACTGATGAGAGTGACTCTTGACGGACCAGATGGAGAATCGTAGTGCCCAGTCGTTTTTTCACGCTGATGGAAAATAAAAAGTTATAGCTCTTGGAAGAAGGAAAGGAAAAAACTAAAACTGAAAATGGCCATGATGCCAGGAGGGTTAAGGATGACAGAATAATGTTATTGCCTCTTCCTTACCTGACATACCTATTGAGGATTTCTGGGCCCTTCTTTAATGGGAGATTTACAGTGAAGGAGAATGGTAGATTTCGCCGAACAATGGGAGACTGTGGTTGGTGCTGCCCAAAAAGTTGATCGTCAACAGATTAAGAAACTGACAGACTCAATGCATGGAAGGCTTATGACTGTTATTGAAAAGAAGTGCTGAAATGATACTGAAATGTCAGAAATGTATTTTTGTATATTTTGAGTTGTTTGGTTGTTATTCTCACCATAACAGATGAAAAATAAACAATTGAGATTTTTATGTCTTTTTTTATTTTACTCATATAGCGCCATTAATTCCACAGCGTATTACAGACATTATCAGCACTGTCCCCATTGGGGCTCAATCTAGAGTCCCTATCAGAATGTCTTTGCAGTGTAGGAGGAAACTGGAGCAGCCGAAGGAAACCCATGCAAGCACAGGGAGAACATACAAACTCCTTGCAGATGTTGTCCTTGGTGGGATTTGAACCCAGGACCCCAGAGCGGCAAGGCTGCAGTGCTAACCACTGAGCCACCATGCTGCCCATAAGATGGGAGATTTGCGTTTTTCATGTAGTTACTTGACATTCTGCACTCTAATAGTTGCCCAATAATTATACCATCAGTATTCTCCTAAGAAAGACAAAACCTTACTTTTACTTTCTTTAAATATTCAGGTTTATTAATCTTTTGGATTGACTGGGAGCGCTGTAGTTCAATAATAAAATGAATCATCAAAAAATACATAATTGTGCACACAGTGTAATCAATGGCTGACCAGATTTTAAAGGATTGGACAAAGGTTATAAAAACATGGTTGTTTTTCCCAAGAACAACTACCACTTAACGGGTTGTGTCTTGTAATTGCCCATGAAAATAAATGGTCCCAAGCTGAAATACTCACAGCCCAATCCCAGGCAGATTTTAAAAAGAGAAAAAAAAAACAGAATACTCAAGGAAGCAAAAACTGAAATGTTGACAGGTCCTCTTTCAAGGAGATGTCTGCTCAAGACAATCCATTTGCATATTACCTATTGGGTATGATTGTTGGGGATTTATGAATTTGGGCCTGTAACACTTTGTTCATCACCAGACTGGCTTATAAATCGAAGCCCATCAGCTGCAGCGTAATGTGGCAGCTAATGGTTAACAGAAATAGTCATAACATTGTTGGATAGCCTATCATTGGAGAATCCCTATACAGCAAACATCAGCAGAAGGTCTAACCTAGATCACATCCGCATGAAGTGAGCACCACCTGAGCCTCAGGTCATTATCACATAGGTGCCAGATCTGCAGAGTGAAGGTGTTGGGTGTGGGGGCGGAGGACATACCTTGCCAAGTACGTGCTAAACATGAAATAGTCCTGGCCTTCAGTTTTTCCAAGCATCCTAGATTTTGAGAATCAGCTTATGTTTTTAACCCAATAATAATAATCTTTATTTATATAGCGCCAACATATTCTGCAGCGGTTAACAATTCACAGGTTCATATACAACAGTCATAAGTAACATAGCTAAAGATAATACAATAATTACAGCAAAAATAATGGCGACCCTGCTCGTAAGAGCTTACAATCTACAATGAGATAGGGGTGACACAAAGTACAATGGCTTATTTACAAGGATGGTCCAGCCATCTTGAGGGGATGAGGGATAGATAAAGGCTGCATGAGCTCATCACCAGTCAGTATTTGTGGTGCTTTTTGGTTCGGTGGAGAGTTGTGTGTGGAGAAATAAGGGATGGGCTATAAGAAGATAAAAGGACTTCGATTAGGGAAGGTGATAGGCTGCCCTAAACAGGTGTGTTTTTAGGGAGCGCCTAAAACTGTGTAAATTGTGGTTCATCCTAATTTCTTGGGGTAGAGCATTCCAAAGAATAGGTGTAGCTCGGGAGAAGTCTTGAAGCCGGGAGTGGGAGATACGGATTAGTGTGGATGTTAGTCGAAAGTTGCTTGCGGAGCGTAGAGAATGGGTAGGCCGATAAACAGAAATGAGGGAAGAGATGTAGGGGGGTGCCACACTGTGGAGAGCTTTGTGGGTGAGAACAAGCAATTTAAATTGGATCCTATAATTCATGGGCAGCCAGTGCAATGACTGGCACAGAGCGGAAGCGTCTGAGTAACGATTAGCCAGATAGCTGACCCTGGCTGCAGCATTAAGGATGGACTGGAGGGGGGAAAGTCGAGTGAGGGGGAGGCCAATTAATAGAGTGTTACAGTAGTCGAGGCACCCAATGTGCTATGTATTTCCATTGATAAATATTCTCGTGTTTATCTCATTTTCCTTTCTATTCATTTAGTTGCAATTCCTTCTAATCCGATTTAATAATAGTTGAAATCATATAATAGGTACTGGTTGATTCAATTTGCACTTAAGGACAGATGTTTGAGACCCCTTATTACTTCTAACGAGGCAGTGGCGTTAATTCCAAACTTTCATGTCATGCACAATGGATGTCTGCTTTGCACTTTCCCGAAAGCTATCCATCTAGAAAGTCACTATCTCTTTGCAATTTGCCTTTGTGATTCAGAAAACTGGTGAAGAAGTCGAGGTAGTTCTCTTGGGAAATAAGTGTGACAGAGAAGACGAACGTGAGGTTTCAAAAGAAAGAGGGGAAAAGGTAAGCATTGATTGTCTCTGCATAGAAAAGCATTTGAGTTAGGCGGGTACACTGCATCTGTAAGGCGTCTGACCATGCAGCTCCGTCATTAGGAACTAATGTTGCTTAGAATGGAATTCTCATTTTGGAATATTGATTGCGCCTTTTTCTTAACATGCACATTTGAAAAATGTCTTTTAATTCAGCTATTATAAAGTTTTATCCATTGGATCAAACTTTGGAAGCGTATTTCTTACACATTAAGTTATTTGTTACCGTCTATAAAATGTAAAGTCTTTGTGTCGGTTACAAATCGACTTTGTGCCTCTCCATATACCAGACTCATAGATACTACGTATATAACATTATAAATTTGTTATAAGATGTCTAAAACATCACATTAAATGCGACCTGCATTCATTTTATATATGTTCCAAAAAAATCAAAAATTAAATAATTCATATTAGAAATTAGTTTTGGCTCAAGGGAGTCGGCCCATAAACATCAAAGTGTATATACAGTACACAGGATAGGTGATAAATGATCGCAAGGGGTCAGTTCGCTGCGTTCCCCACTGTTCAGAGAATGGGGGTTCCAAAGTCCCCTGTGTGAACATGTGCAACTACTGTTCAATTCTGTCTATTGGAGTGGTGGTCGCACATGCTGCATTCACATTGTGGACTTTGTGCCCCTGTTCTTGATATTGGTAGCACTCTCAGAAGCCAAAACACATCAATCATATATTTATCATCTCTCCTATGAATAGGGAATAGTTTTCCATGGGACAACCCTTCTAAAGAGTACTGTTTTATATCGCCCCCTTGTGGATTTATGTACACCTGGCTGATGCAGATATTATTCATTGGATACAGACTACAAACACATTCTATGTGTAGTCCGATCTTCTACTATACATTTCTTCCTCTGACCCTTGATCATTACCAACAGGGGACACTGTGGTGGCATCTATTGTTCCTGCAGGTTAGTATCATTTGTGCGCCATGTTATATATCCCTGAGACATTGGCATGATGAATTATTGCATGATTGAGTCTCTTATTTTCAAAAGAAATAAGTCACTGCCAAAGGTGTCTGATGGAGGGTTACTCATCTTCCCCTATTAACTACACATGCACGCTCGCCCAAACGTGCATGCATGCCTAAAGGGGGGTCTAGAGGAATAGCTTATAGGTTTATGTTTAGCTTTAGAAAAACAAAGAACCCGATTCATACATTCTGGCAAAGGTACACATATTCAATCCTATCATTATCATGTTCAAAGATTAATAAAAACCTTGCACTAATTATGTTTGCTATTTCAGTAAGTGGACGTGTAGAAACGGTCATTCTTTTTGGCCTTTCTTGGGGTATTTGACTGTCTGGAGCATAATCTTTTTTGGATTAAGTCTTGGCATCAAAATGGTCAGAAAGAAAACGTCTGACATTCTCACGTTATGAGAAAGAAGGTTATACTATGTCAAGAAAATAAAGATGAAGTAAATGGAGAAAGATGATGGTTTGATGGCTGCTCTGCCGAATCAAGGTACTTGCTCCAAGCAGAAGGATAAGATGAAAGGAATTTTAGTTACGTGTTTCGTGACTGGGACTGTCCCTTTCTGAAAACCAGCCAGTTGTAAAACACGTAAATATCTTCATCTTATCCTTGTGCTTGGTGCAAACACCTTGATTCAACAGAGAGCGGCTATCAAACCATCATCCCTCTCCATTTACTTTATTCCACATGCAGAAAAAGTGTCCCTTCTTTCTGCAAACGGCGCTGTACCAGCTGAATTTTTTTCTACGGAAATCGTACCCTACACAACCCCAGGTGTGCACACACCACACTCCATACCCTATTCATCCATAAAATATCACCCTATGTGTGCATTGTCTCTCCTTGCAGTTTTCTTTAAGAAAATAAAAATATCTTAGAAGGTTGCAAGATCATATACATATCCAAGGTAAAAGGAATTTCAAGAAAGGTGGCACTGAATTTTGCAATGCCATACCCCTCTGGACAGCATTTAAAGGGGTACTCTCATATCCGAGATCCTATCCCAATATGTAGGTGTAATAATAATAATAATAATATTAGCAAAAAACTCCAATTAGAAATGTAGTATAGTTCTTCTGATTCTCTATGTATCTTTCCTCATGTGCAGGCATTGGAGGACCTTAGGTATCCATGGTTACGACCACTAACAACTAGCTGTCACTATATGACTGGTCATAACCATGTATAACTAAGGTCCTGCGATGCCTGCACATGAGGAAAGAAAAAAACTATACTACATTTCTAATTGGAGGTATTTGCTAATATTATTATTATTACACCTACTGCATATTGGGATAGGATCTTGGAGATGGGAATATCCCTTTATAGTCAGTTTTACCCTACACCAGAATAATAACCTAAAGCACTGCTCCAAATCAGGCCAGGCCGGTTTATTCTTATTTTTCACCTTGTCTTCTTTCTGCAGTGGATTGACCACTTCTAGTCCAGGCCCAACTATCGGCCTAATGACATATGCAGCAGTCCCAGTGAGACTGCAGGTCTAACCCTTATATTGTGCTTAATTTAGGAGTGGATATAATATAAATGCAAGTGTCTCGTACTTCAATGTAGCTGTATACAGTAAATAAATGAAGTTATCTTCCCTTTATAGGTCATTTCAAGCAGCAATAATTATGTCATTTAGTTATTCGCTCATCAAAAATAATTAAAATTGCAAAGTGGTTGTAAAAACTAGCAAATTTCCAATTTACTTGTTAAACATCCTCTCAGTTCTGGAGGGAATTTTTATGTTATTGATTAGTGTTTGTCACAGAGGTTACCTGCTGACACTGCAGCTTTTCAGTGGTAGTCTGTGTCCTAGGCAAGGAGTGCTGCATTTATAAGCTTTCCAATAAAGCTTGTAAGCGCTGCTCGGAAGCTGGCCAGATTGCTGGATCCTGCCAGCTTCATTGCTCCTGCGCTCGTCCGATGCTACAGAGGCAAAGCTTCCTATTTTTGCAGCATCAGAGAGCACACAGTTTAAGCCAAATTAAAAAGTACTCTCCTATCAGACCTCTGCACCTCCATAGTGCTGTCTCCTGGCTTCCTTTTCTGGCTTGGAGCATTAGGTGACCACTGCAGTCAGAGATTGTTTTGAATTGTCTGAAACAGGACTTCCTGGCCAAACATGACAGTGGCCACTCCCCTTAACAAGTCACAAGTTCACCCATACACCCCTATACAGGGCTCCATCCTTCACTGCAGAGGTCCCTGGGTTGCATCCACAGAGTAGCTCCTGACTAGTGGAGCAAGTTGAGTGTTGAATGGTAAGCTAACTTGGCAACTGCTTGAAAAGTGGGAACTATGACTGAATTAAGAGGCCAGAGACCTGGTGAGAGGAATAGACAGGGTCAGGAAGAGATGTGAGGCACAAGAGGTGACAATCTTTTAAGTGACAAATCCAATAAGACCTCCAAAGGGATAATTTAGAGCCCTTCCAGAGTATAAAACCGCTCATCAGGAGCATAGATAATAATGCAATAACTGAAAAAGGACAGGTGACACATGGGAGTATAAACAGGGTGCAGTGTGTCCCCTTTGGCAGCGAACCCATCCCATCATTGGTCCACACTCCCCGTAATAGGGAATCACTACGGAGGCTTGTCTGGTTGGTGATTGTAGGAGGAGAGATTACTTCTCCGCAGAAGAAGTGACGTGCGTGCTACCAAGCAGATTGAGACCCACTTCCCCCTTATCCTGTCAGTGTTGCCCACAGCAAAGAGGGGACATCTAACATTGGAAGGAGCCTGAGCAGGTGAGTATGTTACAATGGTGCATTTGTCAGTTGCCCTTAGTAGTCCATACACACTAGATAAGTCTCTGTAGGAAGAGCAGGGCATGCAGTACTTGGTTGGTTCCCTGGCTCCCTTGTTTCATGTGTGAACAGTGCACAGCTCTGTGCATGGACTCTGACTACCTGCTGCCAGGGCCACCATCAAGGCCACACAGATACCTGCTTTCAAGGATCCAGGTAAAGAAGGATACTGCAGTGCAGCCTGCCACCTTTTAAATTAGTAAGTAGCACATTCCCAAAAGTGGTGGCTGCAGGCAATCGGAATTTAAAGAGAACCTGTAATTAGATTTTGGGCTACTGGACCAGTCGCATGTCTCTAGTCAACTGCTGTTTAGCTTTTCGAACATGCCCATGTCAAAATCGGTCGTAGCGTTAGGGAATGAAAGAGCTTGTAAGTGACCTGAGATGAGTCCTGGCCTCTCCCTCAGTGACGTTTGGCTTATGAGTTTTCCTCTCAGTAGCTGTAATATCACAGGAAAAATGCATCTCATTTCTCTTATTGCGCTTTCAGAACGTAAAACTGAAAGGACACGTTGACATCTTATCATTAACCTTTCTCTGTACAAAAGTGACCTGTACAGTACGGTACCATAGTGACCTAGCTGGACGCCGGCCTCTGTGTCAATGCTGGACTGTGTCTGCTTAGCCTCACAGCAGCAGAGCATTATCATTCCCATTATTATCATTCCCGTAGTAATGAGCACTGCCGCATGTTCAGTCATCACGGACAAAAGTGTTTCCTGTTGAGATGAATGAAATGCGGAGATTCATACGCCCACATGTATACCTGGGAACTTTTACTCTAGTTCCTAATGTTCAGACAGAGCTTGGAAAGTTTGATTTTAAAAAAGAAAATGTATTTATTGTCCTTACTTTTCTTTTGGCATCTGAGTCATTCTATTTGGTGCAGTGCGCTTTCATTATTAGGTAGTCAGTGCTTGAAAAAGGTAGTAAAGTTCTGCCGAAATCTCGAGATATCGGCACCGATCCCGGCAGATCCACTTCTAACTTTGTTTTGACACAGGTAAGAGCTTCCTGACCAGTGATGGGTATGACGAGGGCAGGCAGCACCCCTGACATGGCAGATTCTTGGACACAGAGAAGGAGGCTACATTACAGATTAAAATGAACCATTCAGACAGAGCCCTGAGCCCCCATCCCTGACCATGGGCCGAGACTAAAGCCGGAAGTGGAGATGTCAGAACCAGTCCTGATATCTTCAGAGTGTGACTAAATCTTGCTGTAGTAACTCTGCACCTACTCTTCTAATTTAGTACAGTGTTTCTCAGCCATCTCAAGCCAAGTACCCCATGGTAAAGTGTACCCCACGGGGGATCCAGCACTGTGACCATGGCCACTGGGAACAAATAAGGAACACAAAGTGTTATGCTAAATGTTTGCCTACTGTCATACCAAATCTTTTTGCTTTCTCACCTGTTTAGGACACTCACTAACCTGCTGCATAAGTGTATCTGACCCCAAAATGAATACAGATCACACACCAGACATCTTAAATAAAAGCCGACCACAGGCCAAACCTTTTTAATACAGACCACATCCTTGAATGCTTACCCCCCACTGTTTACAGTCCCTTCCTACATACACTAACCCCAGACGTGCACAACGTTGTGTCAGACAACCCAACTCCCCTGTATGCATCGCATTCATTGACTTCCAGCCCTTCCACCCAGTCTAATGACAACCATAGCACTCAGTATTCTGTGGGGTATCCCCCCCCTCCCGTAGTATGGCAGCAACATTACTTACCACAGCTCTCCTGCTAGCTTCACTTTCTTGCCTTCACGCTCTACCTACATTTTCCAGCAAGTCCAGCAGACGTGCAGAGCGCTATGCATTTTCCTACTTTTAAACGGCGCAAGCTTTGTTTCTCAACTGGTATCTGCTTACAGTATATTCCTTCAAACTACTTTATTCTATGGACCTATTCTTTATATACAGCAAGCATATGTGGAGGAGGGTCTAAATCACGGATGTCAAACTGAAACACAAAAGAGGGCCAAAATTGAAAACTTTGACAAAGTCGTGGGCCAACCGGTATATTGTATAATGGGTCCCACAAAGTCCTCCATGCAGTACAATGTGCCCCATATAGTCCTCCATACAGAATAATGGCCCCACATATTCCTCCATACAGAATAATGGGCCCACGTAGTCCTCCATACAGAATAATGGCCCCACATAGGGGTGGTGGTTCTGGTGTTGAGGGCCAAATAAAACCACCCTGTGGGCCAGATTTGGCCCACGGGCCAGAGTTTGACATGTGTAGTCTAAATGGAAATTTTGAAAGGTGGTGTATGACTACTAAGGAAGGGGGGCTGTTCTTACTCTTTAATAATTTCCACTTTCCCTCTAGTATCTATCACCAGTTTTTTGCTACCTCATCGGAGAGCATCATAATGTAGGAAAAGAGACCCTGATTCCAGCAACGTATCACATTGTGTCAGAATAGCTGCACCCAGTAAACTATCAGAGTTTTTAGATGTAGAGCAGAAAAACTTTGCACTCGTTGAAAATAAGTTCCTTTTTATTTGCATTCATACAGCGTTAAACGTGTTCGGTCCTGAGGGCGCTCTCTTCAAGCGACGTCAGACGCACACACAAGCGCTTTTTCTGGGAGTTCCATACCTAAAGCATTCAGTTCTGATAAAAGTCTGTACCAGGACCGAAAACGTTTAACGCTATATGAATGCAAATAAAGAACTTATTTTCAAAGAGTGCCAAGTTTTTCTGCTCTATATGATATATGGGTTGGATACCCTCCCTGTGCACCTGAATCAGTTACTGCAAGAGTGCCATATATTATCATTTTCTAGAGTTTTTAGATGTAGCAGAGCTCAGAAAGCTTCCCCCGTGCACGCCACAGCTTTTGTGTACATTGTCTGTTGACAGTGAGCTACTAATCAGTGGTGGGGCGGAGAATGACAAGGATTTATGTGAGCACCAGTCCAGTGATAATCTCTTGCTGATAAAAATTCATTGTATTGAAACTACAGCACACAGCCTAGTAAAGTGACACATCACTAAAATCAGTGTCTCAGCCCCTACCTCATGCTGGCCTCCGATTAGTAAAAAACTGCTGACAGATTCTGTTTAAAGCGGTTTTCCAATATCAGAAAACTGTTCCCCCGTCTGCAGGTTTTTGTTTGTTTTTTCTTTAAACAAAAAAAAAATTTTACTCACCCTCCCGGGGTCCTGTGTTGAGTTTCCAATGCTGCTTCCTGTCATTTTGACAGCACAGCAACCAATCAGTGAGTTCTGCAGCTCTGAGCCGTTCTTGCCATCAACTCAGTCAGCGCTGCAGAGCTCGGTTTTGGTTGCAGCGCTGCCGATGTGATTTCAGTGCTGCAGACAATAGCGGTCACTGGGAACAGCGGCGGAAACGAAGCGCTGGACCTGAGGGAGGGTGAGCAAAGCACTGTTTGTCTTAAAACATACTGCTGCTGGTGAATAAGTGTTTTCTAAAACTGGAACAACCCTTTAAGAGAGTAGACTGGGGGATCACTGGTGCCACCGCTGAAGAAAGCTCTGTGCTGATGACTGAAGTGCAAAAAAAATGAAAGGATGTGGATGACGGGCGTTACACATTTCTGCAATTTTGAGCATCAGTCATCCTTTAAATTGGTTGTATTGATATGCCCTAGAACAATTGGTGGCTTTTGCAGCTGGTTCCTGGACTTTGTAAAGATTTGTCCAGGCTTGATATAAACTATATTAGGCAGGAGACAAGGTTCTTTTCTAGGCAAGAAGTGCATGGCTCAGCGAGCAGGCACAGTGCTTTACTGCCTGCTTGCGCCACTCTGAAAATACTGACCAAATACTAAGGCTATGCTCTCACATGTTGGATTTTTTCAGCTTCACAAATCTGCAGCAAAACCCGACTTTGGCAGAAAAACAGCTGTGTCAAAAACGCAGGTTTTGCTGCGGTTTATGTGCGTTTTTTCAGCGTTTTTGCACTGTCCTTCTGTCTCTATTTATGCATGTACATAAAGTTCTGTGGAAAAAAAATCTCATTCTGGTTTTGGCATAGTGGGGGAGGTGAATTGTTCAGGAATAGTTTAGACACTGGCAATGCATTGAGTTTGTAGGACACTATTTACTTTCACACTATGGTCTGCCATTCAGTTGCTCAGGCATTGATCAATTTCACACCTCACTGGGCCACAGATAATGTTCAATCTGACACGTAGCTCAGCTAATATTTAAACTGTACACAACACTAATTTAATTAAACTCTCATAATACAAACAACCATCTCAGTGACCAAGACAAGATAGTAAAATCACGAAAATAAATGTGTTTCACATACTGTTGTACTTGCTTATTTTCACTAAAAACCTGATAGCTATGTTCACACATGATGGTTTTTTCAGTGCTTTTTTCACCACCCATTACTTCCAATGGGTGACAAACGCTGAAAGAAGTGGCATGTTCTATTTTCCAAAAACACAACCAAGGCACAAAATACGCAACAAAAAAAAAGATGTGGGAACAGAGATTTCTGGTTTCTCATAGACCTTGCTGGTACTTCAAAACACAGCTGAAAATTTGCATAAAAATCTGCAGCAAAAAACGCTGAAAAACCCAATGTGTGAACATAGCCTTAGAGTGAGAACAGTTCAGACCAGCTGCATGACCCTGCTGCTAGTCTGAACTGTCAGTCTCTAGGAGCAAACACCCCTGGCAAAGCAGGAAGCTGGGACAGGGGGTGGGGTGCTCCTGAAGCTGCATTTTGAGCTGACCCCTGTAAAAAGTTTCTGAAATGTCCCTTACCCAGCATAATTAACTGATATTTCCTTACTAAAAGTAATTCAACAGTTATGCATGATCTGCATATCTACCCATTATTTGCCATCTACAGCATATAATTCCTGTATAAAGTGTATGTATTGTGTTATGGAGACCCTCTTTGGTTTAAGGAGAACTTTGGTTTAGACAGCAAAGGGTCTTCACATTGCCAGTGAGATTCAAATTAAGATACTTCATCGATGAAGGGAGAGAGACAGAATACATGTGACATTCATTGTCAGCAAGTAGCGTCTTCTGGTGTGGCAACATAGACTCACCAATTTATTAGCTAGACAAAAAGAGGAACGTCATTGTTACATACAACTGAAATAGCTTATCAGTAACCAACACATTTCCCTTTGCCCAACGTAAAAACTTTCTCAGACTTCACAGGAAACCAGTATCTTAGATCAGACATTTCACAATGTATGTCTTAAAACACTCAACCAGAAGCTTCATGGAATAGATTGTTTTATCTAAATTAATAATTATATCTAGGTATTAAAAATTAACCATAACAATTCCTCCCTTTTTATTATTTTACAAAACAATTTTTTCATCAGCTACTTCCCCATACTATAAAAGCCTGGAGGGGACGAATCCCGTTCACCGACAAATATCTTGCTTGTAAGTCTCATCATGTATGATTATAGGAGAAGTGGCATTATATTTTGCAGGCCTGTGATGCTTAATCTTACGTGTTTTCTTGCATTGTCTCTTAATAGCAAATATACTAATCCTGGCAACTATATACACTAGTAATATCAAAATTCCTATTTGTAGAATACCTTGTAGGATACCCATTAGCCATCCACCTATATCCTTGAACCAATTGACAGAATTAAGAAATGAGAAAGTGTCGCTCCACCAGGAATCTTTGTTGACATGATGTTCTTGGAGCCACGCATCCCTCATTTCTCTAACTATCTCTATCTTGGTCTTTACCTGGAAATTTCCTGCAAGGTCTATGTAGTGGCAACAGGTAGGACCTATTATCTGACACATCCCGCCCTCTCTAGCAGTCAAGTAATCTAGCACTATGGTGTGTTGGTTAGTAACTGCAATTAGTTGTTTCTGTACAATATTAGATGTATTGAGAATGTCAAGAATCTGGAAGATCTGGTCATCTAGATAATCAGTTGCCTCAACCAACTTATCCCACATTTGCATTATGAATGGGTAAATGAATAAAACACTAAAAAATGTATTAGCTCCCCCATTTCTACAAGATGTGGTTTACCATTTGGTCTGGGCTTGTCGTCTGCAGCTCGTCTGTACAGTGTGTGTAGCGAGATTGCTTTAATATCTAATCTTGTGTGTGGTACTATAAAAATAGAAGATGTCAGAAAGGCCAGTGTGCAAACTCCTGTGAAATTGTTGGGTAACCACTTGTAAGCCTGATGTCCACATACAATATATAAACTCTCTGGTACTCCAACAACAGTGTTGTTGAACAAACTAGCAATCCATTTAGATAACAAGGTGGTGCTTAATTTTTCCATAATTCTTTCCTGATACTGAGTGTCATTTGAAGTAAAACCTGATATTAGATTTTGCAAGGTGACATTTACACAGTGAAGCTTAGGATTGAGAGTGGCATCAACCGCTATACACTGCGTAGTAGTGGTAGCAGATCCATTACACTCTGAATAGTCAGCTGTAGAGAAAGGAAACCCTCTGGATTTTATCTGAATACAGCTGCAAGAGGTAAAGTTCGGATAACAGGAGAGGTCGACACGACTGGTCGCCCAAGGCATTCCAGTCTGACTTAGAGGTGGACCACCTCAACCATGGCTCAGTCACCCAAGCAGCTACAGTTAGACCTACAGCCTTATTTTTCTTTGTTGTTCTTAATCTAATAGGAAAAGTGTGGTTACTTAAGTAAAACATTTCATTCAAAGTCACTGGAATAGCTAAGTAAGGCATAGTATTGGAGGATATTTGACTATGGGTGCATATCCAACAGTTCTTAGGATGGTCATTAGAGTTCATGTCTTGGAGTAAGACTTGGTGATGCTTTATCAGTTTGTTATCCCAGTTCTCTTTAAGTACTTCATGGAGAGTTAGGGCAAAGGGTATGGTTGCTATCACCATAGTCCAAACAAACAGGGTCATCCTCTTTGCTGCTGCTGGGGTTCAAAAATTTCTTTACAATGGCTGGCGCGGATCCAAGTGTCCTTGCCTTGAAGCTTGACCGAAGTGGCAGTGGTTAACAGCACTTGGAATGGTTCACTGTATCTGGGCTCCAGTGGTCTCCTCATATGTCTCTTTTTACCACGACCCAGTCTCCTGGTACAAAAGTGTGAGAGCCGCTGAGGCAATTGGGGTCTGGGATAGAGGAAAGAACACGATTATGAATAACAGTCAAATGTTTATGCAACTCCAGAACATATTCAGTGAGAGAACCATAGGAGGCCTGCAGCTGCTGTGGGAAATACAACCCTGTCTTAGGGACACTACCAAACAGTATTTCATATGGGGACAGCTTCTCCCTCCCCCTTGGGGCGGTCCTCACTGAATACAATGCTATGGGCAAACAATCTACCCAGGACAAGTGTGTTTCTTCCATGCACTTTTGAATTTTTAGCTTCAAGGTACCATTGAGACGTTCCACCTTCCCACTACTTTGTGGATGATAGGGAACATGGAAAGCCTGTTCTATCCCAAGAGTGACCATGATTTGTTTCATTAGTTCCCCAATAAAGTGGGTTCCTCTGTCACTTTCTATAGTTTCGGGCACCCCATATCTACAAACCACCTCACTGATCAATTTTTTAGCAGTAGTTTTTGTGTTTGCTTTAGTCACTGCCCAAGCTTCTGGCCGCCTAGAGAAAAGGTCAATGCATACCAGGGCGTATTCATAATTACCCACCTTAGGTAGCTGTATGTAGTCCACCTGCAGTCTCTGAAATGGGTAATCTGGTTTTGGTGTGCATTTCCGTGGGACTCGAATAGGCCTACCAGGGTTATGTTTTGCACAAACTAGACATTCTTGAAGATACTTTGCAGCCATATTCGGGAACCCTGGGGCACACCAGTTTTGTAGCACCACTGCACACATAACACCCTTTGAGTTATGCACCAGAGAATGTGCAAGGGCAGCCATCATGGGGAACAGGCAGCGTGGAAGGCAAATACGTTTATTTACTTGCCATACCCCTGACACTGACTGTACAGCGCCCGCTTTGACCCATGCATTCTGCTCGTGGGGAGGAGCCTGGGTCTGGAAGACCTGCAGTAGTTCGAGGTCCACGGCCACTGGGACCGGTGCAGGGGATGTCTCCTTATTTGAAAGGGGGCTTCCTTCACTCCCTGACTCTGAGTCTCCTGGGGTTCCCGCACTTGCGATAGCCAGTATCTCTGTCAGAGGTAATCGTGCTGCTTCCTTAGCCGCCTGGTCGGCCAAATCATTCCCTACTGCAAGGGGAGTTTGTTCCCGAGTGTGTGCTGACACTTTGACTATGGCTGCCCTTCGGGGAAGGGTGAGTGCTGTGAGTAGCTGCTCTACCGCTTGTGCATTCCTTATAGGTTTGCCAGCAGAGGTCAAGAAATTACAGCTTCGCCAAATGGCGCCAAAGTCATGTGCAACACCATAAGCATATTGCGAGTCAGAAAATACATTAATTTCTTTACCTTTTCCCAGATTACATGCTGCAGCGAGTGCTTTAAGCTCTACCTCTTGCGCAGAACAGTTGGAGGGGAGTGGTTCTTGTATCACTGCCTTACCATTGTGGACTACTGCATACCCGGTGATGAATTGTCCTTGTTCACTGTCCCAAGCTCTGGAACCATCTACAAAATACTCAGCAGAGGGGTTAGTGAGTGGTACATCAGTAATATTTACCAAGCCCTTTATTTCAGCTTCCATCAATGCCTGACAATCATGTTCATGTGCCATAGCAAATTGAGCTTCCTCATCTGCTAATTTGAAAAACAGGGGCAAATCTTGGCTCATGGTCTCTCCCTCTTCCACATTCTGATACTTTCCTCCCTTTTCTAAATCCACTGGAAGTAGTGTAGCTGGATTTAGAACATTACAGCATTTGATAGTTATATGGGGAGGTGTAAGGAGTGAGACTTCATATTTTGTCAACCTTGATGCTGAGAGGTGACGGGTCTGAGCCTGTTGAAGTATTTCAGATACAGCATGAGGAACTTGAAGTGTTAGGGGGCTTCCTAACACTATGTCCTCTGTCTTTTTAACAAGTTCTGAAGCCGCTGCCACAGCTCCAACGCAAGTAGGAGAACCCATAATGACTGGATCAAGGGTTACAGAGTAATACCCTAGAGGGCGCTGCCTACCACCATGTTCTTGGGTAAGGACACCAGACGCATGTCCAGCCTGTTCGTGGCAGTACAAAGTAAAAAACTTGTCATAATTCTGTATACCTAGAGCTGGTGAGGCAGAGAGAGTGAGCTTGAGGGTGTGAAATGCATCAATAGCCTCAGAATTAATGGTGAAAGGCTCAGTTTTGAGGCATTGGAACAATGGGGCCATAATACTAGAGGCATTTCGTATCCAGAGACGGCAGTACTGGACTAGGCCCACGAATGCCTGAAGGGACTTGGTAGATCTTGGAAGGGGTATTTTTAATATAGCCTCAATCCTCACTTAGCTTAGATGCTTAATGCCTGGAGACAGGCAATGCCCAAGGAAAGTGACTGTGGACTTGCACAATTGGAGTTTATCTTTTGAAGCTTTGCACCCATTTTCTGCTAAGAATATCAGCAGAGATTGAGATTCATTGTGGCATATCTGGTCAGTGGTGCAGCAAAGGAGAAGGTCATCCACATATTGTAAGAGTATGGTGGATGAATCAAAGGGGCACCAGTTATCGAGTACAGTCTTTAGGGATGTGGAAAATAAGGAGGGGGAGTTAGCAGCTCCCTGAGGAAGGACTGCCCATGCATACTGAGCACCTCTGTGGGTGAAGGCAAAATAAGAGGTACACTCCATGGACAAGAAGACAGAGAAAAAAGCATTGGCCAGATCAATCACTGAGAAACAGGTGTCTGTGGAGGGGACCTGATTCAGGAGAGTATGGGGGTTGGGTACAAGTGGAGTATCCACTATAGTTACTGCATTAACTGCCCGAAGATCATGTACCATATGATAGGCTACTGGTTGTCCAGGTGGGGTTTTCTTTTTGACTGGATACAGGGGAGTGTTAAATGGGGAGGTTATCGGAATAACTAGACCTCTTAACAAAAGCTCCTGGACATTCTCATGTATTGCTGCATCCTGAGCAGCACTTAAAGGATACTGCTTTATACAGGGGGGTTGGGCACCTGGTTTAAGTTTTACAGTCACCGGAGGGATGGGTAGTTTTCCCACATCAAGTTTGCTACATGCCCACAATTGACTGGGTATATCCTCAAGCCAAACAGGATGGGAATGAGGTTTAGAGTCTGTATTGTCTAGAACTGTGGGAATTGTTAGGGACAGAAGACTACACAATGTGTCATCATCCAGGGGGGTGGTCATCTTGGGGCCATTTGGAGTGAATTCTATGCAGGCCCCAATTTTCTGCAACACATCTGTTCCCAACAAATTAAAAGGCACATCAGGGGAAACTAAAACTTGGGTTACAATTGAAATCGAGTCATGCAAATTTAACCGGAGAGGATGAGTCATTTGTAATTTAGTAAGTCGTCCCTCTACCCCTTCACAAGTCACATAGTCGGGGGACAAAATGTCCTCTGGAACATGTTCTTGCATTAATACTGTATGGGCTTCCCCAGTGTCTACCATGAATGAAATAGTTTGTCCCTTCCCCAGAGATACGGGAACAGTGAGTGTGGGTCCCTTGGGGGTGACAACGGGGCAGAGGGAGACATCTGGATTGCCAGTTTCCTATGGAGGGGGCTGGGCAGTGGCTGTTGATTTTGCGGGACATTTGATGGATAGCTGTCCTTTTTGCCGGCAAGACCAACATTCTACATTGCTGTAATCTCTATTTCCCCCTTGGTGGTTACTTCCTCCTCTCCCTCCCCATCTTCCCTTCCTGGGCTGCACAGGAGCCAAGTTAACCCTTTTCTTTGACTTGCTTTCTAGTTCAGCACCTTGGGCTATTTCCTTTAAATCAACCCATTGCATATTGCGCCACTCCGGGCGACTAGTGCGTACTGCAGTCTGAACCGTAGGTATAAGACCATTCATAAAACACTGCAACAATAATCTGCGATCCTTATCATTATGCTCATATCCAAAATCCAACCATGTTTGTTCTAATACAGAGGCATATTCTGAGACTGACTGAGCCTTATCCTGTACTACAGTTTGTAACAGGTCTTGTTTTTTATCCTGCTCTGCCCGTGCCCAGTTTTGCATCCTTTGTATAAACACCCAACCCGACTCTGATGTATTTTTAATGGCTGGTTCCTGGCCTGGCAGCATCTGAGTAATTTCCATAAGTAAGGGGTCACTGCCTTTCTGCAGAATGCCAGAAACTAGATCATCCCATGTGGCCCGTTATGCCTCCTGAACACCCTGGAGGCGCATTCTGAATGTTAAGGAGGTTTTTCGGGGATCTGGGAGCTGTGTAGCGAGGGCAATACGTTCACTGGGGGACCAAGGCCGATATGTTTCTATTGGCCATACTTGGGGGGGATCGAGTACCGGAACATTATCAACCATCCTAGGAGGTTGAAACTGTACATGACTAGTGGTCCTCATAGGGAACAGAGGCACCCTGGGTGTTGTCCCTGGGTGTGAAGACCCACAGGACCTGCAACAATTAACCCCAGGGGGATTCTGATGACCACAATGTCTGCAAGTCCATCCCATTGACCCAGCATAAGGCGGTGGTGCTGAAGGGGATGCAGAATTTACATCAGGTACAGAGGCTACAGGGGTCTGAGAGTTTTTCAAACTATCATAGATTGCATAGACCTTTCCATGCCTGGTTTCCTCTGATTTATGTTCACTCATTGAGAGACGTTTTGCTACTTCTAACCACATCCTAGCCTGCTCTAGTTTGTTTTTATCTTTCAACCATCCTTCCCGATTGCAGATATAGTTCTCCCATTCCTTCTCTTCCAAATTTCCCCACTTTCCCATACCAAATTTCCTCAATATTATTTCACATCCTTCTACTGCTTCTTTCCCTTTCAGTCTCTCCACTATCTCACATTCTGGAACTGGGGCCTCTCCCTTTAGGTTAGTCAATTCCTTACTGTTGCCAGTCCCCATGACTGCAACCACGGTGCCAGAGTTACCGCAGAACTCTCTTCAGCACACCTAGAGCCTCTCAGACTCTAAATTTGATCCCGTCCCAGTCTCCTCTGATCCTCGAAAGACGGATCTGATCCTGCCCGTATTCTCCACCAAGTGTTACTTTTTATACTATATGTTTCCCAGTCTGGGTATACAGGCTAAGCAAGAACTTCAGCTACTATGGTTTTCCCTCTCTTGAGCTTACACAAAACAGAACACAGACACTGAGGACAACGATTCTGATTCATCAAAAACGACTTTTAACAATACGTCAATCATTCAATGTACACTGCACAATCGCTGATATTAATCCCCCTGCTGTATTCGGGCTAAAAACTGCATTCAGTTACCCCTTTCTTGAGGGTGCCCTTATCAATTTACAGGGGAATTCAATACCCTCAGAGTACTACCTTACCGTGAAGGATTCCTCTGTTATAGGCAATCACACTTCCCTGATCCTCTTACGGACCAATTTTCCTCTCCACCACATGTGAAGGACACACCTAACGGGATCCCTTATCAAGCAGAGACCGTAGTCCCTTATTGGTCAATCAAAAATCATTCAGTCCCACATTCAAGGATCCTCATAGTTTACAAGATCATAACAGACATTTATGACGTAGACAAAACAAACAACATAAAACAATCCTCTGACTCCTGAAATATACAGAAGAACTGCAGAGGTGCCTAATCCCGACACGCTGGGCAAGGTTGATTACTCGTCACTTCATTCAATTATCATTCAACCGTCATTCAATCGTCAATTAAAAACTAAAAACCACATTGAAACATATAAGACAACAAAATCAATCACTGGCAAGGGTTCAAAAAAATGATTGTCTTGTTAGGACCACCAATTACCCATCCTGGAGTCCTCTAGGTAGTACTGAATTAGTAGTAATACAAGGGATTACTTACCGCGGATTTCATTCAGTAATTACCAGAGAGATCCTTGTTGACGGGTCCAGAGGAGGTCCGGTTATGACAATCCCGGGTTTCGTCACCATGTACTGTTAAGGAGACCCTCTTTGGTCTAAGGAGAACTTTGGTTTAGACAGCAAAGGGTCTTCACATTGCCAGTGAGATTCAAATTAAGATACTTCATCGATGAAGGGAGAGAGACAGAATACATGTGACATTCATTGTCAGCAAGTAGCGTCTTCTGGTGTGGCAACATAGACTCACCAATTTATTAGCTAGACAAAAAGCGGAACTTCATTGTTACATACAACTGAACAGACAACTGAAATAGCTTATCAGTAACAAACACATTTCCCTTTGCCCAACGTAAAAACTTTCTCAGACTTCACAGGAAACCAGTATCTTAGGTCAGACATTTCACAATGTATGTCTTAAAACACTCAAGCAGAGGCCTCATGGAATAGATTGTTTTATCTAAATTAATAATGATATCTAGGTATTAAAAATTAACCATAACAATTGCTATTTCACATATTCACACAATGCACAGTTGCCGCCTAACAGGTTGTTTTTTTTCTAGTTGGCTTGGGAATATGGTATACCATTTTTTGAGACAAGTGCTAAAGAAAATATCAATATTGAGAATGCGTTCCATATGTTGTCAGAGGCCATATACTCAAAGGTAAGTGGTATACAGTTATCCTGAGGATACGAAAAATTAACTATAATATTAAACAAATTAACAGAAAAATTAGAAATAATTTGTACAGATCACAAAAAGAGCATAAAATACAAGAAAATAAATGTAATCTTTGCAAATAAAGGGAATAATGAATTCTTAATTCAAAGTTAGGTACACATAATAAATTATTTAACTTGGTGTGCCAAAAAAGATAGTAATTTCCTAAAACTGGAAGTAAAATAGAATACATGGCTAGAGTATCAGAGAGTAACCACTCGTGCAGCAAACACACCTGACACATATTTCACAACTGCTTCATCAGGGGTCACATACATACATACATACATGTGCATCTCACAAAATTAGAATATCACCAAAAAGTTAATTTATTTCAGTTCTTCAATACAAAAAAGTGAAACTCATATATTATATAGAGTCATTACAAACAGTGATCTATTTCAAGTGTTTATTTCTGTTAATGCACCTGTACATACATACACGCATGCACACATACACACATAGGAGTAGATATATGGCACATCTACACGTTAAACCATTTGTATTACAGCTCTCTCCAAGCCCTAATATAAATAAAACTCAGATTCTCTACTCTACCTCTGTATGTATCTGAGTCTTGAGTTTTTTTTCTAGAGTTTCATCTTTAATGTTTCTTTTTCAGAGGTCGTCTGTATTAATCAATCAAAATGTAGTGAACTTGAGAGAACTAAAGAAAAGCTCATCCTGTGTGAGTTGCTTGTGATTGAGTGAATGTACATCAAGGAAGACTCGGACAAATGCCCTCAAGCAGTATTTTGTTAGCTAAACACTGGGATACAGGTTACATTTTTAGGCCATCTACAGAAGTACGAAAGTGCTGTATTTTTCTGCAGCTGTCCATAACCTTACAAGCAATAGTAATCAGTGACCTGTCATTTAATCCCATAAGCATGACTCTAAGAACAGAGCACCAAATAAAGACCCGCCCTGGAGCACGAGCATATCATTATCTCCATACTGAAATCAAAGATTAAACAAGAACCACAGGACGGATTTAATCAACCCAGGTATCATTTTAATCAGTGTAAGGCTATGTTCACACATACTGTGTTTTGCTGCATATTTTGCAGCAGACTTTTATGCAAATTTTCATCTGCGTCTTGCAGTACCAGCAAAGTGTATGAGAAACCAGCATTCTCTGTTCACACATGTTGCTTTTTGTTTGCTGCGTGTTTTCTGACTTGCTTGCGTATTTGGAAAATAGAGCATGTCACTTCTTTCAGCGTTTTTGCAGCGTTTTTTCACCCATAGGAAGTAGTCTGTGGTGAAAAAAATGTTGCAAATACGCACCAAAAATGCAGCAAAAAACGCACCTGCGTTTTTGCTGCTTATTTGCAGCGTTTTTGATGGCAAAATTGAATGGGATTCTTTTTTTCACAGAACTTTATGTACATGCCTAAATAGAGACAGAAGGACAGTGAAAAAAACACAGCAAAAAATGCAGGAAAACCTGCTTTTTTGACGCAGCTGTTTTCCTGCCAGAGAAAGGTTGTCAGCAGATTTGCAGCAAATTTAGCTGCAGAAAAAAAACCAACGTGTGAGAACATAGCCTAACGGCGCCCACCTGAAACTGTTGGTTAGTTAGCAAAATCCTGATGACAGCTTAGCTTTAAAGACAGTAGGCTTTCCTCACAAAAAAAAAAACACAGCAGATGAAACGTAGCATTAAGATACATGGGAACATGGCCTAGTGTGAAGTTCAGTATGTACACAGAAATATTCACATTTATCACTCTCGGAGTGCAATATGTGAAATCTCTGCTTGTAGTGCAATTGTGCATTTTCTTAGTTTTCACTGAGGTGTGCACTTTTGCCCTTTCCTCAGATGCTACCAGTCACAGCTTGGCAGCTGATCTAACACTCTTACAGGCTGCTGAAGCTGTGATGGGCAGCATCTGGGAGGGAGGGGTGAATGTGCATGCCTCCAGAGAAGACTGAAGAAATGCCCAGTTGCACTACAAGCAGAGAATTCACATACTGTGCTCCAAAAGTAATAAACATGAATATATATGCAATGGAGCAGCGCAAAATGGAAAAAAAAGCGGCTGAATGAAGGGAAGTCAGGATTTTTACAAGATATTCAATTCCGTACTTTTTTTTAGCAAGTGACTGGTCTTTACGATATTTTTTTGGCCTCTTACCTATACTGGGCATGCAATACATTTTACTTTTTGACTCTAAATGAATGTTACATTTATTTTATACAGTATTGTTAAATATTGATCATATTATATTTGTTTTAATATCAATGTTATTATTACGACTGAAAAGTTATGTTATACAGTACAGACCAAAAGTTTAGACACACCTTCTCATTTAAAGATTTTTCTGTATTTTCATGACTATGAAAATTGTACATTCACACTGAAGGCATCAAAACTATGAATTAACACATGTGGAATTATATACTTAGCAAAAAAGTGTGATACAACTGAAAATATGTCTTATATTCTAGGTTCTTCCGAGTAGCCACATTTTGCTTTGATGACTGCTTTGCACACTCTTGGCATTCTCTTGATGAGCTTCAAGAGGTAGTCACCGGAAATGGTCTTCCAACAATCTTGAAGGAGTTCCCAGAGATGCTTAGCACTTGTTGGCCCTTTTGCCTTCACTCTGCGGTCCCGCTCACCCCAAACCATTTCGATTGGGTTCACATCTGGTGACTGTGGAGGCCAGGTCATCTGGCGTAGCACCCCATCACTCTCCCTCTTGGTCAAATAGTCCTTACACAGCCTGGAGGTGTGTTTGGGGTCATTGTTCTGTTGAAAAATAAATGATGGTCCAACTAAACACAAACCGGATGGAATAGCATGCCGCTGCAAGATGCTGTGGTAGCCATGCTGGTTCAGTATGCCTTCAATTTTGAATAAATGCCTAAAAGTGTCACCAGCAAAGCACCCCCACACCATCACACCTCCTCCTCCATGCTTCACGGTGGGAACCAGGCATGTAGAGTCCATCCGTTCACCTTTTCTGCGTCGCACAAAGACACGGTGGTTGGAACCAAAGATCTCAAATTTGGACTCCTCAGACCAAAGCTCAGATTTCCACTGGTCTAATGTCCATTCCTTGTGTTCTTTAGCCCAAACAAGTCTTTTCTGCTCGTTGCCTGTCCTTAGCAGTGGTTTCCTAGCAGCTATTTTACCATGAAGGGTTGCTGCACAAAGTCTCCTCTTAACAGTTGTTGTAGAGATGTGTCTGCTGCTAAGAACTCTGTGTGGCATTGACCTGGTTTCTAATCTGAGCTGCTGTTAACCTGCGATTTCTGAGGCTGGTGACTAAGATAAACTTATCCTCAGAAACAGAGGTGACTCTTGGTCTTCCTTTCCTGGGGCGGTCCTCATGTGAGTCAGTTTCTTAGTAGGGATTGATGGTTTTTCCAACTGCACTTGGGGACACTTTCAAAGTTTTCCCAATTTTTCGGACTGACTGACCTTCATTTCTTAAAGTAATGATGGCCACTCGTTTTTCTGTAGTTAGAATTTGTATTATGGCAAGTAAAAAGCAGCTAACAGTCTATTCAGTAGGACTATCAGCTGTGTATCCACCTGACTTCTGCACAACACAACTGATGGTCCCAACCCCATTTATAAGGCAAGAAATCCCACTTATTAAACCTGACAGGGCACACCTGTGAAGTGAAAACCATTTCCGGTGACTACCTCTTGAAGCTCATCAAGAGAATGCCAAGAGTGTGCAAAGCCGTCATCAAAGGAAAAGGTGGCTACTTTGAAGAACCTAGAACATAAGACGTATTTTCAGTTGTTTCACACTTTTTTGTCAAGTATATAATTCCACATGTGTTAATTCATAGTCATGAAAATACAGAAAAATCTTTAAATGAGCAGGTGTATCCAAACTTTTGGTCTGTACTGTACGTCGTAATACTTTTTATGTGCCGGGTACAGAGAACTGCATTAGTCCTGAATCTCCTAATGCTACATGAGGTGGAATCAGGATTTGCTGAATTTTGTCTTCTTTTTTTTTTTTAACTTGAAAAAGTACTAGCCTGTCATCCCAGTTCTTGTTTGGTGTCTCTTTTTTTAACCAAAACAACCCCGATACCGGTGTCCTTCTACTTATTATCATTGTGCAAATGCAGCTCATGACATAATGACAAATTGATTCGTAAAAACGAAAAAGCGGGAAAAAAATACTTTTCCATTTTTACGAATCAATTTATGAAGCACCTGGGGGTTCCAACTGCTCACTATGCATCTAGATAGGTGCCTTGGGGGGTCTAGTTTCCAAAATGGGGTCACTTGCGGGGGAGCTCCAATGTTTGGGCACACAGGGGCTCTCCAAACGCAACATGGTGTCCGCTAACAAATTGAGCCGATTTTCCATTCAATTTGTTAGCGGACACCATGTTGCATTTGGAGAGTCCCTGTGTGCCCAAACATTGGAGCTCCCCCACAAGTGACCCCATTTTGGAAACTAGACCCCCCAAGGCACCTATCTAGATGCATAGTGAGCACTTGGAACCCAGAGGTGCTTCACAAATTGATTCATAAAAATGAAAAAGTGTTTTTTTTTTTTTTTTTTCACTTTTTCATTATTGCGAATCAATTTGTGAAGCACCTGGGGGTTCCAAGTGCTCACTATGCATCTAGATAGGTGCCTTGGGGGGTCTAGTTTCCAAAATGGGGTCACTTGTGGGGGAGCTCCAATGTTTGGGCACACAGGGGCTCTCCAAACGCAACATGGCGTCCGCTAATTATTCAAGCAAATTTTACAATCAAAAAGTCAAATGGCGCTCCTTCCCTTCCGAGCCCTGCCGTGCGCCCAAACAGTGTTTTTTCCCCACATATGGGGTATCTGCGTGCCCAGGGGAAATTGCACAACAAATTTTGGGGTCCATTTTTTCTTGTTACCCCTGTGAAAATAAAAAAAATTGGGTCTAAAGTAACATTTTTGTGAAAAAAGTTAAATGTTCATTTTTTTCTTCCACATTCCAAAAATTCCTGTGAAGCACCTGAAGGGTTAATAAACTTATTGAATGTGGTTTTGAGCACCTTGAGGGGTGCAGTTTTTAGAATGGTGTCACTTTTGGGTATTTTCTGTCATAAAGACCTCTCAAAGTGACTTCAAATGTGATGTGGTCCCTAAAAAAATGGTTTTGTAAATTTTGTTGGAAAAATGAGAAATCGCTGGTCAACTTTTAACCCTTATAGCTCCCTAACAAAAAAAAATTTTGGTTCCAAAATTGTGCTGATGTAAAGTAGACATGTGGGAAATGTTATTTATTAACTCTTTTGTGTGACATATCTCTCTGATTTAAGGGCATAAAAATGAAAAGTTTGAAAATTGCAAAATTTTCAAAATTTTCGCCAAATTTCCGTTTTTTTCACAAATAAACGCAAGTGATATCGAAGAAATTTTACCACAATCATGAAGTGCAATATGTCACGAAAACACAGTCTCAGAATCAGGGGGATCCGTTGAAGCGTTCCAGAGTAATTACCTCATAAAGTGACAGTGGTCAGAATTGTAAAAATTGGCCTGGTCATTAACGTGCAAACCACCCTCGGGGGTTAAGGGGTTATACACAGGTTGTAATGTAACAGAATACCGTATTTTGCGGATTATAAGACGCACCAGTTTATAAGGCGCACCCCAAATTTTTGGGAGGAAAATGGGAAAAAATGTTTTTAAATAAATCTGTGCATATTATAACCAGCTTACCTGGGAGGGCGGCATTGATAGAGCGAGGTCCCAGGGTTGCCGCTGGCTGAGGCCGCAGATGCTGCGGGGTCCCGGACATGCGGACGTGGTGCCGGAGATGCTGCGGGGTCAGGACGGGGTGTTCGGAGGCGGCTGCGGGCCCCATGCTGTCTGCCAAGTTCTGCGCTGGAGGTGTCCGGTGGTGCGGGGGCTCCGCCGACATCTTGTGGCAGCCGGAGCCCCGCACCTTCCATTCTGTTCCATGCGATGGACTCTGGGAAAATGGCCGTTGGAGGTGGAGCATGCTTAGATTGAGATCTCGGCAAACGACACCTCGGCACCACGTCCGCATCTCCGGCACCCCTCTGCATCTCCGGGACTTGCTCCACCGCAGCCGGTAAGGTGATTTCGCTTTCTAAGATGCATCCCTATTTTCCCCCCAAATTTGGGGGAAAAAAAGTTTGTCTTATAAGGCGAAAAATACGGTATGTAAAAAGTCGAGGTGGGGGGAAAATACTTTTGCAAGCAACTGTATACATTATAGCACCATGTAAACATATATAATTGCTCAATTTGTTCATTTTAGTAATTAGAATTAGATTTTTATACAATAAAATATTTCATTCTATCATTACGGAGATCTGGTTGATGCTAGATTATCAAATATTCTGAATTCTAAAACCAGTGAAAAATCTGCAGTAAACCTATGAGATGATCGCGGCTACCAATAAATACTGAACACTATTTTAGAGCTTTTTGTTTTATTAGCCGAGTCCATGACTGGTTATTTGTGCTCAGTCTTCTGCTTTCAGCTTTGTAAGATTCTAGATTATCGTGTGAATCTTGAATGGAATCAAATCCCAGAAGTGCAGAATGTAGCAGTGTTACTATCGGATGCCTAATTCAGTTACATTTCACTTAAATCTTTCACTTCTATTTAAACTGGTGTTTACTTTGTCTCTTTTGTTGTTTCATTTTTTAATAATTTTATTAAAAACAAGATTAGTTGTAAATCCTCTTTTGAGTCTTGTTTCTGTTTTATTTGCTTTATGTCATGATTCGAAAGCTCAGAGGGCAACAAGATGTTCTTTATCACAAAGAAAATTGGAATGCTAGGCTCCCTGTTTGTGAATGTTTCCTGAAGCGGTTTTGAAGAGTCTTTAGAAGAGTTTTTTTTCTGAAAGGTTTTATGCAGCCTTTTGATTGGACCATGCTTAGTTTGGGAACATTTCCTTCATAATTTGCTTCTAAAAAGTGATATGTGCTTATTGTTTAAATAAGCTGAAGAAATTCCCCATATGCACAGCAAATTTTATTTCCCATAGAAATTAATTGGAACATTTTTAATTTTTTTTTTTTTTTTTTTTTTTTTTTTAAATGGGGATTTTCTGGAAAAGATCTGATTCAAAAACACTCCTCAAGTGTAAATATACTCTTAGGGTGCCTTTGTACACAGAATATTTAAAAAATAAAATTCAGAGTATTCTGCACAGATGTTAGCTGCAAGTCCATGATGAAACATGAAAAGCATTACAAACCACATTTATTTTTATTTGCATTTCTGTTCACTTTTGGTCTGTTTTTCAGGGGTCTAGCTTGTTTTCAAAATGCTGAATTGTTTAAAGTATGGCACTTTTTTTCCCAAAAAGCAAAGCCACAATATGAAAAATTAAACTTCCCCCAAAATTCACAAAAAAACCACAGCAAAAAAAGCAGCAGTATTTACCTGCTCAGATTTTCAGACCTAATGCACTACCAGGATGCAGGAGACCCATATAGCAAAGATGGCAGCTATGCAGGTGCAAAATACTGATGAGACAATCATTCACAAACTACCATTTCATGGAGGGGGTGAGTGCTTAGTATTAAAATTGCACACAAAGAGGCTTGTATAGGGCGCTGTTCACACCTGGGTAGTGCACAGCATCCGGCTTACAGCCTATTAGTTACGCCCATACTATTAGATTAGGCAGGCTGCCCGATACTATCCCCATGAGAACAGACACCCTAGTTTACAATGCCAGCACTGATGGGCCTGGCTGCACCCTGGAATAAAAAAGTGCAAAAAAATATATGTATGAAAATATCTTTCTTGAATTCCTCTTATTGTGGCTTTGCACATAATATAAATATATATATATATATATATATATATATATCAGACCAAAAGTTTGGACACACTTTCTCATTTAAAGATTTTAAATCATTTAAAATCTTTAAATGAGGTGTGTCCAAACTTTTGGTCTGTACTATATATATATATATATATATATATATATATTTTTTTTTATATATATATATATATATGCAAACCCAATAAGAGTAATTAAAGTAAAAAAAGCTTTTTTGTTTCCAAGATATTTTCATATAGACCTCTCTCTAGGGAAGAAAATAAAACACATTAAAAATATGCAAATAAAAACACCTAAGAAAAAACCTTGTAAAGACGCTGAAAGATAACACCAAGAACACTCTGTGAAGGAAGCTTGAAAAAAGCAGACAAATGGCCAGAAGATGGCAGCAGAAATTACATGCGTTTTTGATGCATTTTTTTCTTCTAACCCATTTTGATCTTGAGAAAAAACTGTGTTAAAAAGAATTGACATACTGTATTAAGTAAAAAAAAAAAAAAAAAAAAAAAACACAGGTCAAAAAATGAAAGGAAAAAATATACCTTGTGAAAGAAAATGTAGAAATATTAATCATTTTGCTGTTACTGTAAAATATTGCGGTTATTGTTTTGCTTTTTGCATAAAATATTGCAACGCGTAAACAAGCCCTAACATACTATTCAACAGAACGTTTGTATGATTGTAGTCATGTGGGCAAACAGAAGGTAAAAATCACTGGTGAAGTAACATTAGATCAACACACATTAATTGATCTGATCATATATAGATTTTAAACTGATCTGGCACCAGACTTCACAATATAAACTGCCTACAACTGCGACATAAGGGGTCAGGAACTTGCAGCACTCCAGGCACTGTGAAACAACAACTGCAGCTGTTGGGGCTTGCTTGGAGTTGTAGTTTTACAACAGCGAGAGTGCCACAAGTTCCTGCCAGCTAGTATACATTAATGGACCTGATGTGGTTGATGTACTTACTTTGGAAATCCATCTCATAATGGCTCTATAATCCTGGTAGTGCATTGAGCAGTTACAGGGAACCTGTCAGCAGGTTTTTGTTCTACAAGCCAAACACATCTATGTTAGGTCACTGTAATTCATATTAAATCTATGCCTTCTTTTTTGTAATCCTTGCTTCTTTTTTAGGCTGCGTGCCCACTATGCGTTTTTCAAGCGTTTTTGCCGCGAAATTTCGGACTGTCTCCTCCACACCTGGGTACCATAGAACCTGTTAAAAAAGAATTTAAAATAAAATCTCCCCTCCGTCTGGTCTGCTGTATGGGTCGCGGTGTTGTGAAGGACCTGCCATGACGTCATTGAGTCATGTGACCTATCACATGACTCAATGACGTCACTGCAGGTCCTCCACACCACCGCGAGCCGCCCAAGACGCCGGACGCAGCAGAGAAAACACCGAGAGGACATCGGAAGGTGAGTATAATCTTTATTTTTTACCATTCTTATTCTATTTTTTTTTTAACTAACTTGGTCACACTACTATAAATCAGTGCCGGTTGCATGGATTTATATAGTGTGAACAAGTTGTCAAGCACTTTTCCAAGTGATGCTAAAATCGCTTGGAAAAGCGCTTGATAACCCGCATGCAGAAATGCATGCAAAAACGCCTGACAAACGCTTCTACCTGGCAGGAAAAACGCATGTAAAATCCGCATGCGTTTTTCCTGCCAGGGAGATGCAGAAAAAATATGCAGCATTTCTGCATCGTGGGCACATAGCCTAAAAGTAATTCCCTATCCAGTCCGTATAATAATATTGCACCTGCGCTCCCTCAGTAGTGTTGGGGTTAGAGTGCCTTTTAAGCTGCAAGTGGAAAAAACACCTTTGTTCAAAGTGTACTCCATTGGTGAGGACCCTCTGACAAAGGAAATAGCACTGTTTCCGAAACGCGTAAGGGAGAAGTACGGCACCTTCGGCAATCCGTAGCCAGTGTGATTGTGACATCACACGCCGTCTGCTCCGACACTCTGATTCCAGTTTCATGTGCGTCACCGACCAGGACTCCCTGAACACTACAACGCTCATCCATGCTTGGCGGCAACAGAAGGGACTTAACCCACAAGTATTTGTTTCCTAAAGTGGTCATCTGTTCCGGACTGTACACCAGAACCGTGAGTTCATTATGGACTATTCTCATGTAAATGCTGATGTATTTAACATATGTGTGCCGAAACCGAATACTGTAAAGGTTGAGCACTGTTTTTGCATTCCTAATGCTGGTACTATGTACACCAAACAGGTTGCGTCCTTTTTAACTTTTTTTTTTTAAACCTTCACTAAACTGGTTGCTTAAATGTGTTTAACCTGGTTGGTTTTTCCCTTGAACCTGACCGTCCTGTGTTGGCTGGACGTATGCTCTATATACTGTATGTTGAACAATACGCTGCTATCTGCGGTTTACTGACTGAGCGATCACAACTTACTAATCTAATAGCACTTTTTTCTATATTTTTTGCAGTGAGTTGCTCGTATTTTTGGTATTTACTTGAGCAGCTTAGGGGTGGTTATAGTCATTTTATGATTATCCTTCTAGCGCAGTGAATTTAGTTTATTTATTTGTTATTCCTTATCCATTTTTTTATGCAGATGAGGCGCAAGTGCAGAGGGCTTGGCCCTGCTCTTAAAGCTCTCCATCCTATTTCCATCTTTCCCTACCCGCATCCATCCAAAACTCACTAACTGACAGGTCACTTTTGTTTGAATGACCTGACTTCCCCCGTTCGAAATCCTGCGCAGGCACCGTCATTCCCTCTCCCTCTGGGAAGACGACCGGTAAGGGGACCAACAGTTCCTGTGCCAGATTTTAGACATGGAAGGCATGTAATTCGGACAAGAATGACCTGTCGGTCACAGAGCTTCAGTCGGCAGAGGGGAAAGAGGACTGAGAGCTGCAAATGCAGGGCTAAGCCCATTGCACCTCATTTACTTAATAATTAGATAAGGCATTACTTTGGAATGAAAGCAAACATTGCAAAAATTAAGGTATAGATGTAATCGAAATTACAGTTACTTTCACAGATGTTTCGTTTATGATCCCAAAACCTGCTGACCTCAATGTTAAAGAGAAAAAAAACGACAATATCAGCCCCTTTAAAAGACGATAATAACAAGATAATTATAGAGCACAAACAAAAGGCTAAGATATTAAACAGGCACTTTTCATCCATGTTCACCAATGAACTGCCTGTTCCAGGAATCTTTCAGCAGGGCCAAAATCTAAGTTCACCACCTGATAAAATTAGTTTAACACAAGAAGTACGCCTGCATCTGAGCAAATTAAACATTGACAAATCCCCCGGCCCAGATGCCATTCATCCATGGATACTGAGGGAATTGAGCTCAGTAATTGACAGACCACTGTATCTCATATTCTTAGACTACCTTGTAACAGGGGTAGTGCCACAGGATTTGAGGATAGCCGATGTGGTACCGATATTTAAGAAAGGTAAGAAGGTGGATCCAGGTAACTACCATCCGGTAAGTTTGACATCAGCAGTGTGCAAAGTTTTTGAGGGCATCATAAGAGAAGACCTGCAGAATTATATCGCAGAGAATAATATAATAACTAACAACCAACATCCAGCATGGGTTCATGAAAGAGAAGTCGTGTCTAACCAACATGTTGGGTTCTATGAGGATGTAAGTGCAAATCTGGATGTTGGTAATACGGCTAATGTGATTTATCTTGACTTTGCAAAGGCATTTGATACTGTACCACATAGCAGCCTTATACTGAAGCTACAAAGCAGGGACTGGGGGAAAATACAGTACAGACCAAAAGTTTGGACACACCTTCTCATTTAAAGATTTTTCTGTATTTTCATAACTATAAAAATTGTACATTCACACTGAAGGCATCAAAACTATGAATTAACATATGTGGAATTATATACTTAACAAAAAACTGTGAAACAGCTGAAAATATGTCTTATATTCTAGGTTCTTCAAAGTAGCCACCTTTTGCTTTGATGACTGCTTTGCACACTCTTGGCATTCTCTTGATGAGCTTCAAGAGGTAGTCACCGGAAATGGTCTTCCAACAATCTTGAAGGAGTTCCCAGAGATGCTTAGCACTTGTTGGCCCTTTTGCCTTCACTCTGCGGTCCAGCTCACCCCAAACCATCTGGATTGGGTTCAGGTCTGGTGACTGTGGAGGCCAGGTCACCTGGCGTAGACCCCCTTCACTCTCCATCTTGGTCAAATAGCCCTTACACAGCCTGGAGATGTGTTTGGGGTCATTGTCCCGTTGAAAAATAAATGATGGTCCAACTAAACGCAAACCGGATGGAATAGCATGCCGCTGCAAGATGCTGTGGTAGCCATGCTGGTTCAGTATGCCTTCAATTTTGAATAAATCCCCAACAGTGTCACCAGCAAAGCACCCCCACACCATCACACCTCCTCCTCCATGTTTCACGGTGGGAACCAGGCATGTAGAGTCCATCCGTTCACCTTTTCTGCGTCGCACAAAGACATGGTGGTTGGAACCAAAGATCTCAAATTTGGACTCATCAGACCAAAGCTCAGATTTCCACTGGTCTAATGTCCATTCCTTGTGTTCTTTAGACCAAACAAGTCTCTTCTGCTCGTTGCCTGTCCCTAGCAGTGGTTTCCTAGCAGCTATTTTACCATGAAGGCCTGCTGCACAAAGTCTCCTCTTAACAGTTGTTGTAGAGATGTGTCTGCTGCTAGAACTCTGTGTGGCATTGACCTGGTCTCTAATCTGAGCTGCTGTTAACCTGCGATTTCTGAGGCTGGTGACTCGGATAAACTTATCCTCAGAAGCAGAGGTGACTCTTGGTCTTCCTTTCCTGGGGCGGTCCTCATGTGAGCCAGTTTCTTTGTAGCGCTTGATGGTTTTTGCAACTGCACTTGGGGACACTTTCAAAGTTTTCCCAATTTTTCGGACTGACTGACCTTCATTTCTTAAAGTAATGATGGCCACTCGTTTTTCTTTACTTAGCTGCTTTTTTCTTGCCATAATACAAATTCTAACAGTCTATTCAGTAGGACTATCAGCTGTGTATCCACCAGACTTCTTCAAAACACAACTGATGGTCCCAACCCCATTTATAAGGCAAGAAATCCCACTTAAACCTGACAGGGCATACCTGTGAAGTGAAAACCATTTCCGGTGACTACCTCTTGAAGCTCATCAAGAGAATGCCAAGAGTGTGCAAAGCAGTCATCAAAGCAAAAGGTGGCTACTTTGAAGAACCTAGAATATAAGACATTTTCAGTTGTTTCACACTTTTTTGTTAAGTATATAATTCCACATGTGTTAATTCATAGTTTTGATACCTTCAGTGTGAATGTACAATTTTCATAGTCATGAAAATACAGAAAAATCTTTAAATGAGAAGGTGTGTCCAAACTTTTGGTCTGTACTGTATATGGTAAGAAATTGGCTAAATGACAGGAAACAAAGAGTCGTTGTAAATGGTACGTTCTCTAAATGGTATATAGTCAGCAGTGGGTACCGCAGGGATCTGTGCTAGGACCGATTCTTTTTAACCTCTTTATTAATGATTTTGTAGATGGGGTTGAGAGTAAAGTGTCAGTCTTTGCTCATGACACCAATCTATGTAGGATATTAAAAACTGACATTGACAGTAAATGAGATTTAATGTAGATAAATGCAGCGTAATGCACCTAGGATGGAGTAATCCTATTGCTGCATACACATTAAATGGGATTATACTCGGGACTACAGAACAGGAGAAAGACTTGGGTATTCTGGTTACAAGTAAGCTGAGCAGCAGTACTCAATGTCAAGCAGCAGCAGCATAAGCAAAAAGATTTTAGTTTGTATAAAAAGAGAGCGAAAATCCCTCGATCCCAATGTACTGTTACCCCTTTATAAATCACTTGTGAGGCCACATCTGGAATATGGGATCCAGTTTTGGGCTTCACATTTTTGAAAGAATATTCCGAAGTTTGTCAGTTCAAAGGCGGCAACTAGATTATTACAAGGGATGGAAGGCCTCTTATATGATGAGAGGTTGGAAAGTTGGGCTTGTTTAGCTTAGAAAAAAAACGCATCAGAGGGGGTCTCATTTATATGTATAGATACATGAGTAGTCAATACAAAGTACTAGCACATGACTTATTCCTTCCAAAGACCATACTAAGGACCAGGGGGCACTCATTACGGGTGGAAGAAAGGCGATTCCGGCAGCTTAATAGGAAAGGGTTCTTTACAGTTAGAGCAGTCAGACTGTAGAATGCCGACCACAAGAGGTAGTAATGGCAGACACTATAACAGCTTTTAAAAAGGGGCTGGATGATTTGCTCAGTACACATGACATTGTGGGTTATAGTTAAATTAGTGACAAAATGTTCAATTGGCGGAGAAATGTTGAACTTGATGGACCTAGGTCTTTTTTCAACCTATGTATCATCTGCCTGTCCTGTCCGCCTGTTTGGTTTTCTTTCTCTGCTCATCCTTCTCCCTTTCACAGAGTGTGTAATAGGATATGTAACCTGATGCCTCAGTGTATTTGCAGTCCAACTTGGGTGATTTCACACGCAGACCAAAGAGTGGAGCAACACACTATATGGACTAAGATGTATACAAACACTGGATATGGGAAACGTAAACTGCATTACTGCCATACAGAATATGCTTAGTGCACAAATTGGCCAATTCGTGTGTTTGCACCAGCCACAACAAAGCGATCTTTTTCTGGAGGGACCATAGCCATTTCAATCAAGTTATCCAATTCTCAAATATGCCTATGGGGCCAAAAGCCCCTTAGGGCCAATGGGCTGTGTGGACCAAAAAATATGGCCAAGGGGCCAAAAGCCTTCAGGAGCAGGGAGGATCCAATGCTTATTAAAAACAGTCATTTGAGCTGTTTATTTCAGAGAGGATGATGAGCTCGGGGAGTGGTTGGAGGGGAAGAAGTAGCTTAAAAGTGGAGAAACAAATTACAAAGTTTCTAGTATTTTCTTATTCTGTAAATCTATGCAAAATTTGCGAAAATGACAGTGACCATTTAAACAGTGAGAGAATGCCATGTGTATTCAGTCTACACCCAGCCTGCCTGACAGCTTATACTGAGCACTGTGAGATCCCAGAACAAGGGAGAAGGAATCTGAAAAGCTGGCAGGTCAACAGAGATTGAATTAAAACTTCCATAACGAATGAGGAGGCAGTGCTGGGCATGTAATAGAACTGAAGTGACTGAGGCTTCAGATCTACCATAGTCCTTCAGCCTCATTTGCATTTTAATCCATTCTCTGATTTCTCAGTAATGGAGGAGTGGACTGGCCATGTAAAGGTATTGCTGGACTGCTGTGAAAGAGCTATAATGTCAGTATAATCTACACCAGGGGTGGGGAGTAGATTTTCTGCCAAGGGTCATTTGGATATTTATAACATCATTCGCGGACCATACAAAATTATCAACTTAAAGATGATCCTACTGTATTTGGGCAAAAATATATTTAACTTGCCCCTAATGTATTGGCTGCAACTGATTTTCTTTGGTGCGGTGTATGATGTTAGAAGGTATTGATGATGTTACTACCCCCAACAGTCTTGAGCACAGTTGAGAAATTTTGAAAAGAACGTCTCGCATCAGAAAGTTCTGAACACAGACGCATATTTCAGTACATTTATTCTTAGTGATAAATTCATCACTGCTTACGTAACCTTTATAAAACTCAAGTACTGAAAGGTCTGCAGTATACATTCAGACACTGAGACTACTGTATATACATCACCTAGGAAACAGTGCAAATGCTGTATATATGTCACATAGGATACGCTGAGAATGCTTTGTATATGTCACATGGAGTATGTTGAGACGGCTGTGTAGACGTCGCATGGGAGGCGCCGAGACAGCTGTGTAGACGTCGCATGGGAGGCGCTGAGACAGCTGTGTAGACGTCGCACAGGAGGCGCCGAGACGGCTGTGTAGACATCGCACGGGAGGCGCCGAGACGGCGGTGTAGATGTCGCATGGGAGGCGCCGAGACTGTAGGGAGATGGAAATGCTGTCCACATTTCCCCTTCAAGACGCATGTATCGTTATGTTTGTGTGTGTGTGTAATGATTTTCATTGTTTATAATGCTGTGTTCTGCTCAGAAACAGGTAGTTGACAAGGACAGCTAGAGTTAATGGTTGAGACCAGCCCAGAATGGGAGGGGCAAAGCTGAAGGGACAAGAGAGGGTTTCTTGGTAAAGAGTCAGAAAGAGCCCAGAGTGTGCAGAGAAAAGACCGAAGGTCTAGTGTGAGCAGTGCTGCATGCAGTAGGTGTCCCTGGGGCAAGAGAGGAACTACCAGAGCAGATAGTAAGAGCCTGTAAGAGAAGAGAAGCGAGCAGTATTTCAGAATCTGGAGAGAGTGAAAGAAAGACTTCCTGCACCAAGCCCCGATATTCTATCAGGACAGTACGGAGTCTTCAAAGAGGTAATGGAAGACAAAAGTAAAGGGATGCAAAAGGAAGAGAATACATATATGACTCTTGTGGACTGGACTTTGGAAGTGCTATTGAGGAGTCGTATCGACGCACCCAGATTCTTGGGGTCCTCATTAGTCGTCTGGTGCCTGAGAGTATCTGTGAGGGGCTGTAGCGTTACACCTCGAACCGTGCGGTCACCACAGAGGAAATTAGAAGAATCCAAGATGGTGTTTCCAGAACAGAAGGAAATGTGTGTGATGTCGCTTGTTGTTAAAGAAACGTCCTTGAAGATAAATGCCAACTATCTGCTATATATAGTTCATAACAAGTTATTCTTCAATAAAAGGAAGTTTATTTTTAAATGATGGTCTCCCTCATTAAACTGTGAAACATCTAGTCCTGGCAAATCAGCAACATCGGTTACACGCGGCCTGCACGGGTTTAGTGCCCTCTGTTGTGCGGCGGGGTTCACACTGTGCGGTAATGAGGCAGTGACCCATGGAAAGTCCAACTTAAATGGCTTTATTTGCCGAAAACTCACAACTCAAATGCAAAAGCTGTCCTCTGGATCGCAGCCGGGATATCCACACAGTACGTGTAAACCTGTTGCCGTGGGAGACGGCCGCACCGTGTCACTTGGGATGCATCAGGTACGTTTCCTTCACAGGCCTGTGTTCAGCTTCACACAAGCTTGCAGAGCTTCCTCCTCTGCTGCTAGCAATCCCAACACTAACACACCCAAACCTTTACTGCAGGTTTTTAAAAGGAACTTGTAAGACTCGGGCTGGAGGGAGAGGACCGCCCCACTGGCATCCTGAAGTCCACTCCAAGAATAAAAGCCCATTTTCTTAAATCCAACTTAGCCAAATAGCTTGATCAAGTTCAAACTTTACTTTTATTCTGCACTGCAATCACAGTTGTGTTTGTGATAGCAATGCACTCCAGCGGGTTCAATATGCCTCTATGCACATCCTAAAGATTATTATTATAAAGATTATCCTAGGGGACACATATGATCCCTCTCACTGCCTCACACCTAACAGCACAAGTCCACACACCCAGCCAGGACCCTCAATTTCATGTAACGTGTCGGGGTGCGAGAGGTGAATACCTCGCCCATGGCTACCTGCACGTTACACTTATATGTCAGAAAAATGCTTACTCATCTCCTTCCGTATCTTAATACATGCACTTTGCATATAAAAACTATGTGTAAGGTGGTAAATGATTTATTATTATTATTAAATATTTATATAGCGCCATTAGGTTCCATGGTGCTTTGCAAGTGTAGGGGCAGACAGGGACACGAACCTGAAACATCAAACGAGGCGCACTGGTACAGTAGGGCAGGGGGTCCTGTCCACGAGGGCTCACAGTCTATAGGGGGTGGGTGGGGAGACAGGAGGAAGGGGAGAGGAGAGGGTGAGACGGTGTAGCGGATGGGTCTCAGTGTGGGCTGTAGGCCTGAAGGAAGAGGTGGGTCTTTAGGTTTTTCTTGAAGGATCCCAGGGTAGGGGAGTGTCGAATGTGATGGGGGAGAGAGTTCCAGAGTATGGCGGATGCACAAGAGAAGTCTTGTAGGCGGTTGTGGGAGGAGGAAATGAGAGGGGAGAAGAGGAGAAGTTCTTGAGATTTAAAAAAATGCTGGCCTCAGACTCAGTAGGATCAACTTGCCTAAGCCGTCTACAGTGGGTATGGAAAGTATTCAGACCCCTTTAAATTTTTCACTCTTTGCTTTATTGCAGCCATTTGCTAAATTCTAAAAAGTTCAATTTTTTTTCTCATTAACCCCTTTCCAACCCTTGCCGTATTAGTACGCACATTTGCGTACCCCCAGTTCAGTGAGGGCTGCTGCACTGATCCCTCACTGAACCGAGCACATGTCAGCTGATTCTTATAGTTGACATGTGCCCGCAACAGCCGCGGGTGGAATCGCGATCCACCCGCGGCTGTTAACATGTTAAATGCCGCTGTCAATCTCCGACAGCGGCATTTAACGCGCGCTTCCGGATTGCGCGTCATAAGCCCTGCCCACCGGCGACCCCGTCACGTGATCGCGGGTCACCGATGGGCGTGCATGACAACCCAGGGTCTGCAGCAGACGCCTGTGGTTGTCATGATCTCGTCGCTATGAGCGCCACCTAGTGGTCGGCGCTCATAGCACAGGACCATTTCTGCTATATGCAGGGGATCTGCTGATCCCCTGTATGTAGCAGAGACTATCAGACAACTGCTGCTTCTAGTCTCCTATGGAGACTATTGAAGCATGCAGTAAGTGAAAAAAAAATGTTTTTAAAAATATAAAAAAAATATAAAAGTTTAAATCACCCCCCTTTCGCCCCATTCAAAATAAAATATATATAAAAAAAAAAACACATACACATATTTGGTATCGCCGCGTTCAGAATCGCCCGATATATCAATATAAAAAAAGAATTAATCTGATCGGTAAACGATGTAACGAGAAAAAAATTCTAAACGCCAGAATTACTTTTCTTGGTCGCCGCAAAATTGCAATAAAATGCAATAACGGGCGATCAAAACCTCGGATCTACCCCAAAATGTTATCAATAAAAGCGTCAGCCCGGCGCGCAAAAAATAAGCCCTCACCCAGCCCCAGGTCACGAAAAATGGCGCTATTTTATTTTTTATTTTTTTTTACCACATTTTGGAATTTTTTTTCACCACTTAAATATAAAATAACCTATACATGTTTGGTGTCTACGAACTCGTAATGACCTGGAGAATAAGAATGGCAGGTCAGTTTTAGCATTCAGTGAACGTGGTAAAAAAAAATAAAAAACAACTGTGGTATTGCACTTTTTTTGCAATTTTACCGCACTTGGAATTTTTTTCCCGTTTTCCCGTACACGTTATGGTAAAACTAGTAATGGCGTTAAAAAGTACAACTTGTCCCGCAAAAAATAAGCCCTCACACGGCCATATTGTCCAAAAAATAAAGACGCTACGGCTCTGGGAACAAGCGGAGCAAAAAACGAAAAAGCAAAAACGACAAAACCCAAGGTTGCGAAGGGGTTAAAGTACACTCTGCACCCCATCTTGACTAAAAAAAAAAACAGAAATAGAGAATTTTTTGCACATTTATTTAAAAAGAAAAATTGAAATATCACATGGTCATAAGTATGCAGACCCTTTGCTCAGACACTCATATTTAAGTCACATGCTGTCCGTTCCCTTGCAATCGTCCTTGAGATGGTTCTACTCCTTCATTGGAGTCCAGCTGTGTTTAATTAAACTGATAGGTCTTGATTTGGAAAGGCATACACCTGTCTATATAAGACCTCATAGCTCACAGTGCATGTCAGACGAAATGAGAATCATGAGCTCAAAGGAACTGGCCAAGGAGCTCAGAAATAGAATTGTGGCAAGGCACAGATCTGGCCAAGGTTACAAAAGAATTTCTGCAGTACTCAAGGTTCCTAAGAGCAAGTGGCCTCCATAATCCTTAAATGGAAGAAGTTTGGGACCAACAGAAGTCTTCCTAGACCTGGCCGTCCAGCCAAACTGAGCAATCGCGGGAGAAGAGCCTTGGTGAGAGAGGCAAAGAAGAACCCCAAGATCACTGTGACTGAGCTCCAGAGATGCAGTAGGGAGATGGGAGAAAGTTCCACAAAGTCAACTATCCCTGCAGCCCTCCATCAGTCGGGCCTTTATGGCAGAGTGGCCTGACAGAAGCTTCTTCTCAGTGCAAGACATATGAAAGCCCGCATAGAGTTTGCTCAAAAACACATGAAGGACTCCCAGACTATGAGAAATAAGATTTTCTGGTCTGATGAGACGAAGATAGAACTTTTTGGTGATAATTCTAAGCGGTATGTGTGGAGAAAACCAGGCACTGCTCATCACCTGCCCAATACAATCCCAACAGTGAAACATGGTGGTGGCAGCATCATGCTTTGGGGGTGTTTTTCAGCTCCAAGGACAGGACGACTGGTTGCAATTGAAGGAAACATGAATGCAGCAAAGTACAGAGAAATCCTGGATGAAAACCTCTTCCAGAGTGCTCTGGACCTCAGACTTGGCCGAAGGTTCACCTTCCAACAAGACAATGACCCTAAGCACACAGCTAAAATAACAAAGGAGTGGCTTCAGAACAACTCTGACCATTCTTGACTGGCCCAGCCAGAGCCCTGACCTAAACCCAATTGAGCATCTCTGGAGAGACCTGAAAATGGCTGTCCACCAACGTTCACCATCCAACCTGACGGAACTGGAGAGGATCTGCAAGGAAGAATGGCAGAGGATCCCCAAACCCAGGTGTGAAAAACTTGTTGCATGATTCCCAAGAAGACTCATGGCTGTACTAGCTCAAAAGGGTGCTTCTACTCAATACTGAGCAAAGGGTCTGAATACTTATGACCATGTGATATTTCAGTTTTTCTTTTTAAATAAACTTGCAAAAATTTCTATACATTTTTGTTTGTTTTTTCAGTCAAGATGGGGTGCAGAGTGTACATTAATGAGAAAAAAAATGAACTTTTTAGAATTTACCAAATGGCTGCAATGAAACAAAGAGTGAGAAATTTAAAGGGGTCTGAATACTTTCCGTACCCACTGTATATGTGCATGTAGGTCATAGGAAGCTGAATACAATGATACCCTGATATCTGCGATCTGATGTCTTATTCCTGAGAAATCCATGTTTTCTTATATGTACAGTGGCTTGTGAAAGTATTCACCCCTTGGCTTTTTACCTGTTTTGTTATATTACAACCTGTTTAAATATTTTTGTAATCCGATTTGTGTTGCATCAGCACTAAATAGTCTGTTGGTGAAGTGAGAAAAATCTAGGCATAAATTTAATGTATGGGATCAAATAACTAAAAATTGGCATGTGCATATGTATTCACCCCTTTTGCAATGAAGCCCCTAAAAATTTCTAGGGCAAGCTATTACCTTCATAAGTCACATGCTCAGTGAAAGGAAGCCCATCTGTGTGCAATCTAAGTGTCACATGGTCTGTCAGTATATACACGTTACTTTTTCTGAAAGACCACAGAGGCTGCAACAACATTGAGCAAGAGGCTCCACTAACCAAACAACACCATGAAGACCATTGCTGTTTTTTGTTCATTCTGCCTCCAAAATCAGAATAAAATGGGATTAGTAATTTTATGTACCCCAAATTTTTATCCAAAAAATTAACTCCTTTTGTAGAAAACAAGTCCACATGTCGGCAGAAAAATTAAAAAATTATCACTCTCAGAATAGAACAATGCAAAAACATTTTTTTATAGATTTAGTAGTGAGCAATAAAACATAAAAATACCTATTTATAAATCTGGTATCGCATTAATCACAATAATTAGACTGACCTAATAAAGTTTACATCATTTTTACTGCACAATGAACATTGTAAAAACAAAATAACATTTTTCCTGAAACGTTTGTTCATTCTGACTTCGAAAAATTGGAATAAGGCTCAGTTCACTTTTATCCTGTCCTCTAGGTTTCCTTCTAAATCTACAAAAAAAGGAGATTTAGATAAAACCCCTGATGGAGCCATTCACTATAATGAGTGGTATGGGGTCATTTTGGTCTCTTCTGGCAGTGAATCACGTTTTTCTCAGAGTTGGAAGGAAACCTAATGAAAGTGTTCAGCGTAGAGCACAGAATTAATGTGAACTGAGCCTTAAAAGCGATCCAAAATGTTACCAATAATAAAAATGGCAATTCATCTTTCAAAAAAACAAGCTCACTTAGGTCCGTCATTTGTCACTGGAAAAATAGTGATTGTTAACCTTTGGAAAAGTGACATGACTCCTAAAGAAACATCCAGCAATATCCATGCTCCCATAGCAAATTACCCCCCCTTCTGAGCCCCATCATGGGCCCAAACTGTAGATACTGTCCACATGTATGGCATTGCTATTCTGGTACCTCAGGGGCTCTGCAAATGGTTCCAATGGAAATCTCCAGCCGTATGTCCAGGTAAATAAATAGAACTTTTATTCCGATATGATTAAATGTGAACCAGTCCTTAATCATGGATGATTTCACAGTCTGAAATGCGTAAGAAATTTGCATATTACTGTTGGATGTATCTGGAGATGGCATTTTCCTTTTTAATCATATAGGAATAAAGTTGTATTTTTTACCTGGGCATACGGCTGGAGGAGTTTTCCATTGTATTCACATAGTGCTAAATCTATGAAGATTGGCTTCCTGTCGTGCTGATGATCACAGTGCCTTAGCAGGGGCGAGCTGGTTCCCTTCTGCTCTGCAAATGGCACCCGCATAGCATTTTAGCAAAATCTGTGTGCCAAAAGTCAAATAGCGCTCCATCTCTTCCAATACTTGTCGTATATCCAAACAGTAACTAATTCATATCAGTTATTGCCACGTGTGAAGTAAATTGTGGAGTCCATTTTCTCTGATTACCCCTTATGAAAGTATAACATTCGGGACTAAAGCAACATTTTAGTGGAACAATATAATTTTTTTTAGTTTCACAGCAAAGGCATGTGCTGTTACAATGCTCATCACCCCCCACCCCCACCCCAAATGATTTCTTGACTTTTGCAATTTCCAAAATGGGGGTCACTTTGGGTGGGTTTTAGCTATGCTGGCATCTAGGTTGATTCCTTCAACCTGTTTTCAATAAAATCCACGTTACAAAAATCAAAAGGTGCTCCTTTTTGGAGTCCATCTACGTGTCCAAACACTAGTTTCCCACTACGTATAGGGTATTGCTGCATTTGGGAGAAATTGCGCAACAAACTGTGGGGTCAGTTTTTCCTATTGCTCCTTGTGAAATACAACTTTGTGGCTAAAGCAACATTTCAATGGAGAAAAAATATTTCTTGTTTTCACAGTTCATTTTTATTCAATTCTGTGACGCCCCTATGGGTTCAAAATGCCCAGCACACTCTTAGATGAAATACCTAAAGGTTCCAGTTTCCAAAATGGAGTCACTTGTGGAGGGCTTCTGTTGTTTTTGCAACTTGAGGGCTGTTCAGACGCAACGTGGCATCCACAATCCATTGCAGCCAAGTTTGCGCTACAAAAGCAAAGAGCGCACCTTCCCTTCTGTGCCATGCCGTATTATGGCCAAACAGTAGTTTTCAACCACAGATGGGGGGGGGGGTGGTAAAGTTCAACAGAAATTGCATTTTTTTGGTCAATTTTGCCCTTTTCCCCCTGTAAAAAATAATGTGTGACTAAAGTAACATTTTAGTGGAAAAATTTATTTTTTCATTTTCATGGTCCCGCGTATAAAATTCCGGCAAGCACCTGTATGCTTGAAATGTTCACTGTATCCCTTGAAAAGTGTAGATTTAAAAATGTGGTCACTTGTGGAGGTCTATATAGGATGCACTCTACAATATATAGGCGCATCTGTGCTCTGAAAGCTTGTGTGTGTGTGTGTATGTATGTACAGTACAGACCAAAAGTTTTGACACCTTCTCATTTACAGATTTTTCTGTATTTTCATGACTATGAAAATTGTACATTCACACTGAAGGCATCAAAACTATGAATTAACACATGTGGAATTATATACTTAACAAAAAAGTGTGAAACAACTGAAAATGGCCCTTTTGCCTTCACTCTATAGTCCAGCTCACCCCAAAGCATCTTGTTTGGGTTCAGGTCTGGTGACTGTGGAGGCCAGGTCATCTGGCGTAGCACCCCATCACTCTCCCTCTTGGTTAAATAGCCCTTACACAGCCTGGAGGTGTGTTTGGGGTCATTGTCCTGTTGAAAAATAAATGATGGTCCAACTAAACGCAAACCGGATGGAATAGCATGCCGCTGCAAGATGCTGTGGTAGCCATGCTGGTTCAGTATGCCTTCAATTTTAAATAAATCCCCAACAGTGTCACCAGCAAAGCACCCCCACACCATCACACCTCCTCCTCCATGCTTCACGGTGGGAACCAGGCATGTAGAGTCCATCCGTTCACCTTTTCTGCGTCGCACAAAGACACGGTGGTTGGAACCAAAGATCTCAAATTTGGACTCATCAGACCAAAGCACAGATTTCCACTGGTCTAATGTCCATTCCTTGTGTTCTTTAGCCCAAACAAGTCTCTTCTGCTTGTCGCCTGTCCTTAGCAGTGGTTTCCTAGCAGCTATTTTACCATGAAGGCCTGCTGCACAAAGTCTCCTCTTAACAATTGTTGAAGAGATGTGTCTGCTGCTAGAACTCTGTGTGGCATTGACCTGGTCTCTAATCTGAGCTGCTGTTAACCTGCGATTTCTGAGGCTGGTGACTCAGATAAACTTATCCTCAGAAGCAGAGGTGACTCTTGGTCTTCCTTTCCTGGGGCGGTCCTCATGAGAGCCAGTTTCTTTGTAGCGCTTGATGCTTTTTGTACTTGGGGACACTTTCAAAGTTTTCCCAATTTTTTGGACTGGCTGACCTTCATTTCTTAAAGTAATGATGGCCACTCGTTTTTCTTTACTTAGCTGCTTTTTTCTTGCCATAATACAAATTCTAACAGTCTATTCAGTAGGACTATCAGCTGTGTATCCACCAGACTTCTGCACAACACAACTGATGGTCCCAACCCCATTTATAAGGCAAGAAATCCCACTTATTAAACCTGACAGGGCACACCTGTGAAGTGAAAACCATTTCCGGTGACTACCTCTTGAAGCTCATCAAGAGAATGCCAAGAATGTGCAAAGCAGTCATCAAAGCAAAAGGTGGCTACTTTGAAGAACCTAGAATATAAGACATATTTTCAGTTGTTTCACACTTTTTTGTTAAGTATATAATTCCACATGTGTTAATTCATAGTTTTGATGCCTTCAGTGTGAATGTACAATTGTCAAAGTCATGAAAATACAGAAAAATCTTTAAATGATAAAGTGTGTCCAAACTTTTGGTCTGTTCTGTATGTGTGTGTGTATATATATAATATATATTTATTATTATTATTTTTATTTATTTATTTTTCTGATTAGCCAATAAAGGTATCACTCCGAGAATACTTTTGTCATTTTTGGGCATAAAAGTTTTTAAATGGATTTTTCTGGTTAACACGGTACCACAATATAACTTTATGTTGTACATCATGTATTAATGAGAAATGACACAAGGAAAAAGTATTGAACATGCTTACTGAAAATTATATAATACTTAGTATACAAGCCTTTGTTGGTGATGACAGCTTCAAGACGTCTCCTGTATTGAGAAACTAGTCACATGCATTGCTCAGGTGTATCAGTAACACCTTTTAGAAATAGATTTACTTACAAAATTGGTGACATGTTCAATACTTATTTCACTTGCTATAGATCAGTACACTGGGACCTCCTGTGTATAGATCAGAGTACATATTGGTACATAGGACGCACTGTACAGTATATAGATCAGTATATAGATCAGTATATAAATGAGTGGATCAGTATACAGATCAGTATAGACCATGTGTAGCGTACTCGCCAGCGCTACCATTGAGCAGTCCATATGAATGGCGCTGCAGTCCCTCTTCCCACCACTAGGTGGCAGGCTCGGCCGCTTCCCCAGCTTCTCCCGCAGCCGCCTGTGGATGTCAGGAAGTGTTCCCCTTGCAGTAGGATTTGGGCAGGGGAGGAGGCGTCTCCCGGAGCCGCGCACCCTGTTGATTAGTCAGCGCGGGTATGGTGTATTCTAGTCCCCGCAGGAGGGAGCGACAACCAGAGCAGCAACTGCAGCCAAAGTGGCCGGGACTGGAGCGGGCACCGAGCAGAGAGGAGCGGGCAGCAGCATGACCCCGAGCGGCTGAGGACGGTGCACTAGATCAGCCCCCTGGAGCCCCTAGTCCTGCTGTGTCCCCCTATACGGGGCCGGGGGAAGAGCATGGAGCCGGCTGCCCCCTCGCTGAAGGATGTGAAGTGGAGCTCGGCCTCGTTCCCCTTGGACTTGCTGGTGAGCAGTTACCGACTGCCGCAGCTCGTCCGGCTGGAGAGCGGTGAGTGTCTGTGTATATACACTGCATGTGCACACATATACCCTACACACACTGCACATATACCCTACACACACTGCACATATACCCTACACACACTGCACATATACCCTACACACACTGCACATATACCCTACACACACTGCACATATACCCTACACACACTGCACATATACCCTACACACACTGCACATATACCCTGCACACACTGCACATATACCCTACACACACTGCACATATACCCTACACACACTGCACATATACCCTACACACACTGCACATATACCCTACACACACTGCACATATACCCTACACACACTGCACATATACCCTACACACACTGCACATATACCCTACACACACTGCACATATACCCTGCACACACTGCACATATACCCTGCACACACTGCACATATACCCTGCACACACTGCACATATACCCTACACACACTGCACATATACCCTACACACACTGCACATATACCCTACACACACTGCACATATACCCTACACACACTGCACATATACCCTACACACACTGCACATATACCCTACACACACTGCACATATACCCTACACACACTGCACATATACCCTACACACACTGCACATATACCCTACACACACTGCACATATACCCTACACACACTGCACATATACCCTACACACACTGCACATATACCCTACACACACACTGCACATATACCCTACACACACACTGCACATATACCCTACACACACACTGCACATATACCCTACACACACACTGCACATATACCCTACACACACTGCACATATACCCTGCACACACTGCACATATACCCTACACACACTGCACATATACCCTACACACACTGCACATATACCCTACACACACTGCACATATACCCTGCACACACTGCACATATACCCTGCACACACTGCACATATACCCTGCACACACTGCACATATACCCTGCACACACTGCACATATACCCTGCACACACTGCACATATACCCTGCACACACTGCACATATACCCTGCACACACTGCACATATACCCTGCACACACTGCACATATACCCTGCACACACTGCACATATACCCTGCACACACTGCACATATACCCTGCACACACTGCACATATACCCTGCACACACTGCACATATACCCTGCACACACTGCACATATACCCTGCACACACTGCACATATACCCTGCACACACTGCACATATACCCTGCACACACTGCACATATACCCTGCACACACTGCACATATACCCTGCACACACTGCACATATACCCTGCACACACTGCACATATACCCTGCACACACTGCACATATACCCTGCACACACTGCACATATACCCTGCACACACTGCACATATACCCTGCACACACTGCACATATACCCTGCACACACACACTGCACATATACCCTGCACACACTGCACATATACCCTGCACACACACACTGCACATATACCCTACACACACACACTGCACATATACCCTACACACACTGCACATATACCCTACACACACACACTGCACATATACCCTACACACACACACTGCACATATACCCTACACACACACACTGCACATATACCCTACACACACACACTGCACATATACCCTACACACACACACTGCACATATACCCTACACACACACACTGCACATATACCCTACACACACACACACACACTGCACATATACCCTACACACACACACACACACACACTGCACATACACCCTGCACACACACACACACACACACTGCACATACACCCTGCACACACACACACACACACACACTGCACATACACCCTGCACACACACACACACACACACACACTGCACATACACCCTGCACACACACACACACACACACACACTGCACATACACCCTGCACACACACACACACACACACACTGCACATACACCCTGCACACACACACTGCACATATACCCTGCACACCCTACACACACACACTGCACATACACCCTGCACACACACACTGCACATATACCCTGCACACCCTACACACACACACTGCACATACACCCTACACACACACACTGCACATATACCCTGCACATATACACTGCATACACCCTACACACACACACTGCACAAACACACGGCATACACCCTACACACACACACTGCACATACACCCTACACACACACACACTGCACATATACCCTGCACGTACAAACACACTGCACATACACCCTGCACGTACAAACACACTGCACATATACCCTGCACGTACAAACACACTGCACATATACCCTACACACACACACTGCACATATACCCTACACACACACACACACACTGCACATATACCCTACACACACACACACACACTGCACATATACCCTACACACACACACACTGCACATATACCCTACACACACACACACACACTGCACATATACCCTGCACGTACAAACACACTGCACATATACCCTGCACGTACAAACACACTGCACATATACCCTGCACGTACACACACACTGCACATATACCCTGCACGTACACACTGCACACACACCCTGCACATACACCCTGCACATACACACTGCACATACACCCTGCACACACACACTGCACATACACCCTGCACACACACACACTGCATGTACATATACCCTTTATGTACACACACACTGCACATATACCCTACACACACACACACTGCACATATACCCTACACACACACACTGCACATATACCCTGCACACACTACACACACACTGCATGTACACACATATACCCTGCACGCACACACACTGCATGTACACACATATACCCTGCACGCACACACACTGCATGTACACACATATACCCTGCACGCACACACACTGCATGTACACACACATACCCTGCACGCACACACACACACTGCATGTACACACATATACCCTGCACGCACACACATATACCCTGCACGCACACACACACACTGCACGCACACACATATACCCTGCACGCACACACACACACTGCATGTACACACATATACCCTGCACGCACACACACACACTGCATGTACACACATATACCCTGCACGCACACACACACACTGCATGTACACACATATACCCTGCACGCACACACACACACTGCATGTACACACATATACCCTGCACGCACACACACTCTGCACATATACCCTGCACACACATCCTGCACGCACACACACTCTGCACATATACCCTGCACACACATCCTGCATGCACACACACTGCACATATACCCTGCACACACACACGCACACACATACAGCATGTACATATACCCTGCATGCACACATACACTGCGCACACACACACTCTGCATGTACACACTGCACATATACTCTGCACACACACACTCTGCATGTACACACTTCACGTATACCCTGCACACACACACTGCATGTACACACTTCACATACACCCTGCACACACACACACACACACTGCACATACAGCCTGCACACACACACACACACTGCACATACACCCTGCACACAGACACTGCACATATACCCTGCACACCCTGCACACACACACTGCACATACACCCTGCACACACACACTGCACATATACCCTGCACACCCTACACACACACACTGCACATACACCCTACACACACACACTGCACATATACACTGCACATATACACTGCATACACCCTACACACACACACTGCACAAACACATGGCATACACCCTACACACACACACTGCACATACACCCTACACACACACACACTGCACATATACCCTGCACGTACAAACACGCTGCACATACACCCTGCACGTACAAACACACTGCACATATACCCTGCACGTACAAACACACTGCACATATACCCTGCACGTACAAACACACTGCACATATACCCTGCACGTACAAACACACTGCACATATACCCTACACACACACACACACTGCACATATACCCTACACACACACACACACACTGCACATATACCCTGCACACACACTGCACATATACCCTGCACGTACAAACACACTGCACATATACCCTGCACGTACAAACACACTGCACATATACCCTGCACGTACACACACACTGCATATATACCCTGCACACACACACTGCACACACACACTGCACACACACACTGCACACACACACTGCACACACACACTGCACACACACACTGCACATACACACTGCACATACACCCTGCACACACACACTGCACACACACACACTGCATGTACATATACCCTTTATGTACACACACACTGCACATATACCCTACACACACACACACTGCACATATACCCTACACACACACACACTGCACATATACCCTACACACACACACACTGCACATATACCCTACACACACACACACTGCACATATACCCTACACACACTGCACATATACCCTGCACACACTACACACACACTGCATGTACACACATATACCCTGCACGCACACACACTGCATGTACACACATATACCCTGCACACACTACACACACACTGCATGTACACACATATACCCTGCACGCACACACACTGCATGTACACACATATACCCTGCACGCACACACACTGCATGTACACACACATACCCTGCACGCACACACACACACTGCATGTACACACATATACCCTGCACGCACACACATATACCCTGCACGCACACACATATACCCTGCACGCACACACACACACTGCATGTACACACATATACCCTGCACGCACACACACATATACCCTGCACGCACACACACACACTGCATGTACACACATATACCCTGCACGCACACACACACACTGCATGTACACACATATACCCTGCACGCACATACACACACTGCATGTACACACATATACCCTGCACGCACACACACTCTGCACATATACCCTGCACACACATCCTGCACGCACACACACTCTGCACATATACCCTGCACACACATCCTGCATGCACACACACTGCACATATACCCTGCACACACACACGCACACACATACAGCATGTACATATACCCTGCATGCACACATACACTGCGCACACACACACTCTGCATGTACACACTGCACGTATACTCTGCACACACACACTGCATGTACACACTTCACATATACCCTGCACACACTCTCACACACACACTGCATGTACACATACCCTGCGCGCATACACTGTATATACACACTGTACATATACCCTGCATGCACATATATCCTGCACACATACACTGCACGCATGCACATGAGCCAGCTTGTGCCCTCAGCCTGCACATCTTGGCTATTTATAGTACTGCCGATTGGTCGGGGCGCTGCTGGCACCTGCACATTCCAGGACACTTGGGCACACTGATCCTGCCATTAGTGCCAGTGCCGGCACAGAGCCCTGCCTTGGACTCCACGCTGCTCACACTTTCCATGGCAGCTGCCATGTGGCTGTTAGGAATAAGACCTGGGTTCAGATGTGCCAGGGCCGTCATGAGTGACATGCAGTGTGCGGGCTCCATCATCTAGCTGTGCCATGCTGTTGTCTGTACCCAGGTGATGTCTCCCTCAAGACATGGGTGCTGTATTCTCTATACTGGTATATGATGGAGCCAGTATGGATGCCCAGTAGGTGCAGGATGTGGCATTGCTGGCTGTGTGGTAAAGTAGCCAGCGGCAGATGACTGGTACACAGCAGGTTCGGGCATGTATCGGATCTGTTTAATGCCAGTTGTCCTGGGTATTGTTACCAATAATATATGTCCAGTCTGAGGAAACTGAGGGTGATTGTCCTGCTCTGCTGTGACCAGATCCAGTGCATATACCATGCCCTATAATCTGTTCATGCAGGTGGGAGTGAAGCTTAGGGGGTACACGCACCTACTGGCACTGCAGACAGGAGCAGCCCAGAAGGGCAGCAATATCCCTAATTGGTGCAGGTACAACAGGGGCATCTATAAGCTAAGAAGGTAACTTAGCACTAGAAGCCTGCTGTGTGCCCCCTATAATGTGCCTATATACCGTGTGGGTAACACCATTCACATTGGTAAGAGATTTAATACTGCTGCGAATGTCAGCAAACGAAAAAAGAAACGTTATTCAGCTTTTACTCCCAGGCAGATCCAGCGCTGACGCCTCTGCGGTCCTCCTAGTCTACTTGTACAAGGGGGTCTACACGAGACCCATGCAGCCAGTCAGTGGCCTCGCTGGTCATCATGTGCCAGTGTCCGGCTATCAGCACTCTGCAATGGGAGCCATGATGGCAGTGGTACAGACCATGACTGCTGCACGGGTCACGGGAAGACCACCTCTGAACAGACCTGGAGGACCCCAGAGCGTCTGCAGGGAAAGGGGAGGCAAGAAGGGTTTTGTCTAATTATTTTTTCTTTGCAGCTTTTTTTTAATGATTTTTAAGAAAGCTGGAAATTCAACTTAAAAATCCAAAATGATCCCCTGCCTGTTGAAAAGGGGATACCTTACTGATCGCTGGTGTTGGGACCCCCCAGTGATCCTGAAAACGGGGCTCTACAGATCTCCGCATGTTTGACCTCTGCTCCATTCATTGTCAAAGCCAAGGTACCGCCAGAAATATCAGAACGCTCTGCTCCTCTTTCTGCAGCAGGTCCTATAGACAGTGAATGGAGAGAAGGTTGAACATGCGCCATTCTAGACAAAATGCAGAGCCTGGTGGCTTCCAGAGCCCAGTCGTGGGGATCAATGGGGCTCTCAATTATCGGGTTCCCCTGTGATCAGTGAGTTGTCCCCTATCCGATAGAATGGAGATGACTAGCTTGATAACCCCTTAGATTTTACAGGGAGCCACAGGGGAACAGAAGCAGCGGTGTGTGCACCACATTGTGTGGATGGAGCATTATTTTTTTCCTTCATGTATTTTAACCCTTAATAACCTGATAACTTTTTTTGTTTTTAATAATTTGCCTCTCTGTATTTCAGAAACCATACTGTGGGTTTTCTCATTGATGTGGTTGTACGGGGCCTTTTTAATTCAGAAGAAATTGTATTTTTTTGGGTGTCGATCTCAATAAGTTACTGTCTAATAACTTCTTATCAGAATTCCGATTTAATGTCGCCCTAACTGAAAGCTGGATGGTAGTAAATCTAGCGTGCACCTCTCCGACATCATCCTCTGCTTTACTGAGCAATGCCTGGATGCCTTACATTCAGCTACAGATCCTGCGGTGCCTCCGTATAACCTCTCCCTTATATCCTTCCCTAACTAGAGCGCAGGGTAACTGCCGCGTTGCGTCATTGCTGGGCGCCCGTTCTGCGCCATTGCTGGGGGCGCCCGCGCTGCGTCATTGCTGGGCGCCCGCTGCCATCTTTGTGTAGCGGTAATGACATTGTTGCTCATGTTCTGTTAGCAAACGTAAAGAAATGTCGAGGTCTGAATAGTAAAGCCAGTAACGATCTGGGCATTGTTAGGGGGTTTTATCATAGGGTTTCCAATCATTTAACTTTTTTATTTTTGGGTTGACTGGGTTAATTAAAGCCTTTTTTTGCTGCACTTTCTGTTTCTATTTTGGGATGCTAAAATTTGAAAACTTTTACGTTTGGTAACTTTAATTTTAGTGGTTCAGAAACCCCAAATTATTTGATTATTTATATATATATATATATATATATATATATATATATATATATATATATATATTATATATATTTTTTTTTGTAATTGACATCCACTTTTTTTTAGTTTGTTTCCAAATGACCTGCATACAAAGTTTATCCAGTGAAAGCATAGGTTGTCCTAGCAATATTTGGGTCTTAATTTAATATTGAATATATTTGTATACAAGTATTGTCTTCATATGTTTTATCTTTATATTTGTATAGAACATAATGCCCTTACATGAGACAAAAAACAACATTTTTGTAACCATAGAATAAAAAAAAATTGTGTATGGAATCTGGTGGATACATCCGGAATAGGTCGGGGCGCAGGGCAGGAGCTGCACAGAGTCACAGTCCTCTCACTAATATTTGTATTTTATCTGTCATGACACTTTGAGGTTGCTCTACGGCAATTGCTTTATATCATTATACCCGTATTGTGGACTCATTTTATATATTTTTTTCCTTGTTTTAACGTGGTTTTATCAAGTATTTTAATAAAAGTAATGTTTTCTATGGCTATGGTCCAGTCATGGGGATTTTACCTATGGCACAAATGCTGAAGTTCATCAGTCGTAATCGTGCCTGTGCCTGTGCTCAGAGTATACACATAGCGCATAGTACAGTCATACGTATGAGACAGCCCTGCGGACCCTTGACGTCAGTCACCATCATTACAATAGGTTTGCCCCTCTTGACCGCGGCAATGAAGTGATAAATGCCGGCTTTGGCGTTTTTTTATTTCAGCAATTGTGGCAGGACCTCTTGTTCTGCTGCTGCTCTCATGGGTGTCCTGAGATCAGGGTGAGGTAACTGATGGGTACCTATTATACACATTGTTGTTATTAGTAGGAAAACAGTTTTTTGGGTTTCATCAAACAGGTGCTGAACAGTGGCCATGTGTGCATCTGTTCTGGTGGCCAGAGACCACTACAATTACTCAGTATCGGCAATGTCGTGCAAATTGAATGGCCCAGCACGTTTATGTCCAATTGGTTAATAAAGGGGCATATTAGTTCTCTAGAGGGGACCCTGCATAATTATGGGTAGCAAAGAGTGGCTTTCAATATTCTGCTTCATAAGCAATTCATAGTTCTTCCAAGTAATCCCATTATCTATACAATGGCAGTCCGACCATTGGGAGCCCCACACAACTCTCCAGGTCAGAGTGCTCGCTCTTTGTGTAATTCCCAGAGAGTTACGGTACTTGTGGGACAGCACAGATACCTGACCATTGCTCAATGCATTCTCCTCGTCACCATGGTTGGTGGGGGACGCCTCATTGTAGGTATCATAAGGGGCTCCAGTGGTGCGCCAAGCAACAGCCAAAGGTTTATCACCTAAACGTCCCACGCAAATAATCCTTTATGATAAAACCAGCTGACTGGTTCACTGGAAATATATGAATTAGACATATTTTGAAGGTCCTATAAATATGAATTTGATGGGTCCAGAAGACATGGGTGATAATCTTCTGGCAGGAGAGGCTGTGTGCCGCACATAATCTGTATTGGAAATGTTCTACTACATGGCGACCCTGTAATAACAGGACATGCTGAGTCTGCCAAAGCTGGAGCTATGCTTTGCAGCAGCTCTTAGTTCTAGCTCAGGGTTTCTGAAATTTTAAGGCACTGGTCCTTATCCTGACCTTTTGGGCCTTTTTTATACTTAAACGGGTTGTCCAGGTTTTGCATGAAAGTCTTCAGTCACTTTGTGACTGCAGACTTGTGAATGCTTGCATGGCACCATAAGGTTGTCATATGCATTCTGGCTACATTTCGACTAGACTTGTGTGGCCTCACTCCATTCTCATGTAAAATTGCCTGCACAGGCGTTATTTCAAAGAATCTCAGCAGTGCGGCTATTATGAATGCCCAACACTGCTGCCTCCTCCAGGCAAAGGAGCCGTCAGTATAGCCGAAGTCACACAGCATAGAGGCTGTCAGTCAAGCAGGAGGAGGCGGCGCTGGGTGGGGAATAGAGCTGGAGTGACAGAGGCTTCACATCTACCATAGACCTTCAGCCTCATTTACATATCAATTCAAGCACTGATTTCTCAGTAACGGAGGAACGGACTGACAATGTAAAGGAATGACTGGACTTGTCTATGAAAGAGCTACATATGCGGTAAATAATTTGGGGGGGGTGAAAGTCTGACAGATTCCCTTTAAACTTCATCACATTTTTCTGTGTCTAGCTACTGTAACATTGTACGTGGCACGCTCCATTTCTTATAGTTGATGATCTCTTATACTCTTACCACATGAAGCTGAAGTGTTACCTATGGGATGAATCCAGACTCTGGAATTCTCTTCCATGTTGTACAGAGATTACCTTCAAAATTGGATGGATAAATAATGCAAGAACAAGAAGCTTCATCCAGCAGCCATAAAAGGGCTAGGGAGCAGAGAAAAAGTGCCATAGGGTCTTATCGGGTTAAATTTTAAAGAATGAAAAGGTTTGCTAACCTGTTCAGGTTGTGTTCACAAAGCAATGGTAAAGTATAGAATCCCAGCTGCTGCAGGTCCACGGGTCTTCAGACCAGATACATATGTACAGAAAGGAATTGTGGATTTTGGAAGGCGTTTCGAAGTTTACATACTTCTTCTTCAGGGAAAACAACTTTTTGACGTGTAGTATGTAAACTTCGACAAAATAAAATACTGAAAACCTATTTTGTGTGTACCTGAATTCCTTTCTATGCATATCCAGCAGCCATGACATAAGGGACTTATAGGAGGTAAGTATACGGGAATAGGGCAGCGCGCGTATAGGGAAGGCTCCTGACAAACAAAACACAAATGTCACGTGAATCTGAGGTTACAATATCCTCTGAATTTGGCTTTGCTGCTTCTGTTAGTGGTGAAACTCTTCTTTTTGGGTACATCATGTCACTTTATGATTGGACTGGTTTTATTTCTATTTTATAAAGTCCTGCCGTGGTTAATAATTCAGTTTATTATGCAGAATAAATGTCTTTACACCACATGTATGAAGGAAAATGGATACGGAGTGTAACTTTGCCTACTGACATCCATTGATTTCTCTGCATATGGAAAAAGCCGTGCCAGGAAATGTACATTATGGCATGCTGGTTTCCTGTCCTTTCTTATGATCCCTTTCAAGGAATCAATGTAGGGTCCCAATCTCCTCTCATGTACTACGTGTTATATGATCGCTCCTTGTAATGCGTTATATGATTAGTATTAATATTATACAGCCATTTAAAATGACGGATATTGATCAAGGTGATGGTACCGGCGCATTTCCTCCAATTGTAATTTACTTGTTTTGCACTGTGGCACTGGCTAATAAAAATATGTATTTATCCGCTAGGAATGCTCCACAGGCTCATTATTTTATGCTGATGATATGCATTTGCTTCACTTTATGTGGAAAGAAATGTAATTATGATTTTATTAGAATTTTTCAGTATTTTCATTTCAATGATCACTGTTGTTTCAACAAACTTTACATAAATCAACCGAACATGCAAATATAAGAAACTTTTGTAATATATCTAATCCAAGAAATCTTTCTACATCTGAGTCACTTCTTCCCCTCTCATCTCCACCTCCTCAGCTTGCCATTCAATGTGAAAAACAGCTCAAATAGTCGATAACTGGCAGAGAAACAGATTTCTGCTCCAGCTTCTTTAGAAGGTGAATTACTTGTCATCCAGTGCTGGATTCACATCCACATGTCTCAGTATTGCTGTGTATTGTCCATTATGCTGCTTTTCTGTGTGCTGCAGGAATCCCCCACTGTCCTGGAGACATAGAGGCTAATCATCAACCCACTAGCTCAGAGAGAACTCAAAATTAGAGTTTACGGAGAGGAATACTGGTGAAAATTGCAAGTTACCAGTCATATATTGGCCAGAAATAGTGGTGTTCTCCATGTACATACATATATTTGACAGCTTTTCAGTAAATGATCATTTTTTTATTACTATGGCGCCAACATATCCCACAGCACTTTACGTTTTAGATATCTTCATGATGAAAATAACAATGCAATCACAGTAATAATGTTTTCTAGTTAATTGAGTCATTAAAGAGTTAATATTTCCCAATCTGCTTTTTCTGCTGGTTTATTTCCTAGCTCTCACCCCCACAGTCTATTTAATGGCAGTTTTCCCGCATCTAGTAATTAGGTGATAGGGTGCGCTGCGTTGAGTAATTTGGCTAAAAAAACGTTGAAACTTGTGTGACTTGTGATGTAAATGATGTGGTGAATGTGACCTTGACTGTTGAAACCCGTGGGTGACTAATGTCTCATTGTCCTGAAGTCAGAAGGTGCCGGTCACGGCGGCAGAGGATGGATACGTAACATTACCATTGTGCTGCAGCTCATGGCTGTCTGGTGACACAGGCTCACTGCTTATTGGGGGCATCTTGCAATGTTGTGAAAAAGTATTTGCCCCTGAACAATTTTTGTTTTCTATTTTTGCCAATTTGTTATACTTTAAATATTTCCCAAAATCCAAGTACCGTAATTTTAATTTAAGATAAAAACAACATGATTCACCACAAAATGCAGATTTTATTTAGTTTCATAGTTTTTATGGTTAAATAAACTTAAAGCGCACCTGTCAGCAGGATTGTTCTCAGTAAACGACATACACTGTCTGGTGGGCGACATTACACTGAGTAAAATGATACCTTTGATGAAATCCGGGCTGTGGTTCTTTTATAATCTTTATTTTCAGTTCTGCCATAATGAGATGCTCGTTCTCTGGGGCGGGACTTTAGGGAGGGTCTGTAGCTGGTGCTCTCATTATGTGTGCTTATCTCTGGCCTCTGACAGGTCACTGTGCTTTCAGTGATCTGCCTACTGTTTTAAATATTGCCTGTGTAATTTCTGTTCAAAAGTGAACATTTACATCCCCCAATATGACCGCTGTGGCTCGCGCATGCGCAGTAGCATCTTTTGGATGCTGAGAGATGCTACTTAGCACGCGGGGGCGCTATTTTGCTTCAGGAAAAAGAATTTGAGGGCAGCAATATTGTTCTCGCGCAGTAGCATCTCTTGGTGATCGAGTGGTTGTCCAACGAATTTTGTACATTTTAATTAGATCATAGAATAAAATATTAGTATAATATTTTTATGTAAGAGCAGTAAAAAGCATGTGGCCCAATGGCCTAATTTAAATATGTAATAAAGGATAAAATCCTTGAATGATACAAATAGTAAAGTATGATGCCAACAAAAGTGCCCCCCAAACACAGTATGATACCCCCACAGTGAATTTTTCCACACGCAGTGTCATGACCCTACTGTACCCCCTTCCTTCAATCTTTCCTGCAAGGTATGGTGACCCCATCACGGTATGATTCCCCAAATGTAATCCCCACACGGCCCTCCGTACAGTATAATGGGCCCCCCACGGCCCTCCGTACAGTATAATGGGCCCCCCACGGCCCTCCGTACAGTATAATGGGCCCTCCGTACAGTATAATGGGCCCCCCACGGCCCTCCGTACAGTATAATGGGCCCCCCACGGCCCTCCGTACAGTATATTGGGCCCCCCACGGCCCTCCGTACAGTATATTGGGCCCCTCACGGCCCTCCGTACAGTATATCGGGCCCCACACGGCCCTCCGTACAGTATAATGTATAATGTTGAATGTGCGATGGGGGTCGGGGGGGGGGCTGCCCAGGGAGGGGGGCAGGGGGCACTGCCATTGCAGACCAGATTTTGCTATATATGCTTTAGACGTAGAGGATGCCCCCCTTGTCCCTGTCTCTGGCCTAAGTGTAAAAAGATTATTAGAAAGATCTCTGTACTGTCCATCCGTATATTTGTACATGGGAAAAATTAAGACTTAGGGGCGATATTATTACAAACAGAATAGCCTTAAGTTTGATAACCTGTTTTGATTTTGCTGTCCGCCCATTCCCTTAATAACCTTGGTCGCTCTTCTCTACACCCGCTCTAGTTCAGCTGTGTATTTCTTGTAAATCGGAGACCAAAATTGTACACCGTATCTAAGTGACTTGTATAGAGGCAAAACCATGTTCTCTTGATGAGCATCTGTGTCTCTTTTAATGCATCCCATTTTATTAGCCTTGGCAGCAGCTGCCTGGCATTAGTCACTAAAGTCGAGTTTGCTGTCCACCCATACACCAAAGTCTTTTTCCGTGACCGTTTTACCCAGAATTTTAAAATTTTGTCATCTCATTTATGGGAGATAAAGATGTATTCACAATCTCTGTTACCCATGTGAAAAGTAATTGCCCTAAATTTAATAACTGGTTGTGCCACCCTTGGCAGCAATAGCTGCTGTCACAGTGTTGTTATATTCTGATTTAATTTTCTTTTCAGAATTGATATATTTTAGCATGAATTGCCCATTTAGTAGGAGTCAAGTTGGGACGTTGCCGATCACTCTATAACCTTAATTTTTGTTTATTTTGAGCTCCTTGGAGGTGACCTTGTGTGTGTGCTCCAAATCATTGTCCTGCTGTCTGTCTATCCCAACTACGCTTGAGCTCTGGGATGCGGACTGATAGGCTTACACTCTCCTCTTAGTATTTTCTCATAAAGGGCAAAACGTCCTTGCTCCATCAATAATGACGAGTTGCCAAAGACCTGCAGAAGCAGAGCAGCCCCGAACTAACACACTAAGTCCAGTATGTTGCTATGAGGTTGTGTGAGGATTAAAGTGTTTTACATCAAATGTATCCGGACCCATGGCTTCCCCCTTTGACTCATGAGTCCACAGGATATTTCCTCACATGTCTTTGGGGTCATCTATTTTTTTGCAATTGTGAAACAAGCCTTGGTGTCCTTTTTGACCAATAGTTGTTTGCGCCTTGCATCTCTCCCATGGATCCCATTTCTGGGGTCTTAGATGGAGCAGTTGCAAAACGCACATCGAGTCTGAAATGGGTTGGTGACAATATTTACTTAATTTGTCATAAGTACTTAGTCCTTCCTTTGTGGGTATCATCTTTTTGGGACCCATGTGTTCACCTTTTGCTTATTCTGTATCATGTCTCAGCCGTTGGCCATTAAACAAAAAAATAAAATATATATATACAGTAAAGACCAAAAGTTTGGCACACCTTCTAATTTAAAGATTTTTCTGTATTTTCTTGACTATGAAAATTGTACATTCACACTGAAGGCATCAAAACTATGAATTAACACATGTGGAATTATATACTTAACAAAAAAGTGTGAAACAACTGAAAATATGTCTTATATTCTAGGTTCTTCAAAGTAGCCACCTTTTGCTTTGATGACTTCTTTGCACACTCTTGGCATTCTCTTGATGAGCTTCAAGAGGTAGTTACCGGAAATGGTCTTCCAACAATCTTGAAGGAGTTCCCAGAGATGCTTAGCACTTGTTGGCCCTTTTGCCTTCACTCTGCCGTCCAGCTCACTCCAAACCATCTCGATTGGGTTCAGGTCTGGTGACTGTGGAGGCCAGGTCATCTGGCGTAGCACCCCATCACTCTCCTTCTTGGTCAAATAGCCCATACACAGCCTGGAGGTGTGTTTAGGGTCATTGTCCTGTTGAAAAAAAAATGAGGAAAAAAAGATGATGGTCCAACTAAACGCAAACCGGATGGAAAAGCACGCCTCTGCAAGATGCTGTGGTAGCCATGCTGGTTCAGTATGCCTTCAATTTTTGAATAAATCCCCAACAGTGTCACCAGCAAAGCTCCCCCACACCATCACACCTCCTCCTCCATGCTTCACAGTGGGAACCAGGCATGTAGAGTCCATCCGTTCACCTTTTCTGCGTCGCACAAAGACACTGTGGTTGGAACCAAAGATCTCAAATTTGGACTCATCAGACCAAAGCACAGATTTCCACTGGTCTAATGTCCATTCCTTGTGTTCTTTAGCCCAAACAAGTCTCTTCTGCTTGTTGCCTGTCCTTAGCAGTGGTTTCCTAGCAGCTATTTTACCATGAAGGCCTGCTGCACAAAGTCTCCTCTTAACAGTTGTTGTAGAGATGTGTCTGCTGCTAGAACTCTGTGTGGCATTGACCTGGTCTCTAATCTGAGCTGCTGTTAACCTGCGATTTCTGAGGCTGGTGACTCAGATAAACTTATCCTCAGAAGCAGAGGTGACTCTTGGTCTTCCTTTCCTGGGGCGGTGCTCATGTGAGCCAGTTTCTTTGTAGCACTTGATGGTTTTTGCAACTGCACTTGGGGACACTTTCAAAGTTTTCCCAATTTTTCGGACTGACTGACCTTAATTTCTTAAAGTAATGATGGCCACTCGTTTTTCTTTACTTAGCTGCTTTTTTCTTGCCATAATACAAATTCTAACAGTCTATTCAGTAGGACTATCAGCTGTGTATCCACCAGACTTCTGCACAACACAACTGATGGTCCCAACCCCATTTATAAGGCAAGAAATCCCACTTATTAAACCTGACAGGGCACACCTGTGAAGCGAAAACCATTTCCGGTGACTACCTCTTGAAGCTCATCAAGAGAATGCCAAGAGTGTGCAAAGCAGTCATCAAAGCAAAAGGTAGCTACTTTGAAGAACCTAGGATATAAGTCATATTCTCAGTTGTTTCACACTTTTTTGTTAAGTATATAATTCCACATGTGTTAATTCATAATTTTGATGCCTTCAGTGTGAATGTACAATTTTCATAGTCATGAAAATGCAGAAAAATCTTTAAATGCGAAGTTGTGTCCAAACTTTTGGTCTGTACTGTATATTATTTATATATATATAATATATATATATAATTTTTTTTTTTTTTTTTTTGCTTGAAAGGCTCACCACTGTTCATTTTTTTTCTGGAGCTGAAGTGTTGCGTTTGAAATGGAACTATTATTTATAATTATTATACGTTGCTTTTATATCACTTTCATATTCTGCAGCACTTTACAGACATCATCACTGTCCCCATTGGGGCTCACAATCTACATTCCCTATCAGGTTGTCTTTGGAGTGTGGAAAGAAATTGGAGAACCTGGAGCAAACCTACACAAACACAGGGAGAAGATACCAACTCTTTGCAGCTAGTTTTTCCATTTTCTTCTACTCTTTGTTAGGAGTGCTGCCTGTCTTCTCTATATTTTATGTAGTGGGCCTCAGATCGCTGTTTTTTTTTCCTCTGTTAAATATATAGACAAAAACTGACCAGCACCCCCCCAACAGAATGATGCTAGTGTTATCAGTTGCACACTGTTGTGACTGTATTATGCACAAATTCAAGAACGCTACAGCCTCTGTATGCGCTATTATGCAAACCTTGAATATATGAAGCTTAAACTGCATTACTGCTATATAGAATATACTTATAAAAAGTAAAGGTACTTCGCTCACAAATTGGTCAATTTGTGTGTGCCCATCAGCCACAGCAAAGCAATCTTTATCTGATGGGACCCTAATTATTTATATCATGTATGCCTCTCCTAAGTATCGCCTATTTTGTTATTTCATACTTTTGCTGGTAGTGAGTGCCGCTCTAATTCGCTGAGCTGTCTTCCCATCAGTCTAAGGACAGGTGCAGACTGTTGTAGATCTTCTCATCCCAGAGAATCGGGGGGAGGGGAATAAGCAAACGACGTGAACAGAATGTGATCATTGTGAGGTGCGGATATCAGACTGCACTCAGTCGTCATCCAAGTGCAGTCCGATGTTTCCCACGCACTCATTGACTTGCATCCGAAGATCGGATCAAACTCGGGCATGTTGCAATTTTTTTTTTTGTCAGACAGACCACTGATACTTAAGTGTGACAAAATGATAAGAATTTAGAAGGGGACAAAAACATTTTCACAGCCCTGTCCATTCACTTTTCCAGGTATGTGATGCCAGAAGTGACATCAGACTTACCGCAAGGCCCTAACGCTCGGAGAAAGTAGGAGTGTGTCACTTTCTTGGTGCTCTTGAACTTCAGATTGGATGTGAATAGCCGGCATAGGCTTGATGTTTCCTATATTTAGTAGGTTTGCACAGAATATGGATAGGGCTTGGTATTTCTGTCTCCATTGCAGCCATGGGAATCTCCTCTAATTTGTTGATCAAATACTCTACTCTAAATACAGTTTACGGAGAAGGGGCGTAAATTAAAGGCTCACAAGAAATTTAAGAGAAGATTTCTAGGTTACTTGGCCATTAATTTTCTAAAATCGAGGTCAATAAGCACAAAAACATTTGCCTCTAAAACTAATCAGTGTGTCGTCCTGCCGCACTCCCCAGTGATGAAAGGCGCTAGGATATATTTTATTGGGCTCACTTTAAGAACATGGGCGCTGAGCCTCTCCCATGGTGCGTGGTGTTCGGCATACCGCTGTTTTGTTTCCTTGGAAACCCACAATTTAACTCTAAAAATTGGCGTTGGAGGACGTACAGTGTATACGACATAATCACTTTTCCAGTAATGCAGATATAATAATTTAAAGCACAAAAGAACAATACCCGCGAACTGCGCATAAAAGGGAGCTTTACCCATAATGACACTCTGCCTCCAAAAATTGCTTCTTTTTGCGGTTTCTGCATTTATTTTTCGTCGGCAATTATATTCCATTGACCATATTTTTTTCTACAGTAACTTTTATGGGCATCGAAGCTTGATATCACTTAGAAGTAATTGAGTACAAATGTGAGCCCCTGTTCACACAGCATTGCTTTGTTGTGTCACACAGGATGACGCTCTGTTGATGGTGTTATAACTGGATCGGATATTAAAAGTTAGTGAAAATATAGAATATCGCATGTAATAACGTGATGCTGCACAATGCGACAGTGGTAAGGAAACTGCGCTAGTTACAATGGCGCTAAACATTGCCTCCACCTATATGTATATTATTTTCGTATATGTGTGTATGTATGTATATATATATAATATATATATATATATATATATATATATATATATATATATATATATATATATATATATATATATATATATATATAATATGTATGACATGTATACACGTCCTGGGTGTGTGTGTTGTGTTTTGTGAAATTGGTTTGTTTCTACTATTGGTAAATTCTATATACACATATACAGGACAGATGGAAAAGGTAGTGCGCCAATGGCATGGGACTGCAAACGCTTTGTAGTCTGCTGCCATTGAGACACGTAGGTCCACACGGCCTGTAAAAAAAGAAACTAATTTGGGAACCCCCTGAACACCTATACTGGATAAGCAGGGGATAAAAAATAAGAGTGTTTGTTTTTTGCTTTTTTTAACATTTACTTTTATTTGTTTCTACTAAATAGGGTTTTTGTAGATTGTCTGTTTGTTTTCTAAGAGGTTATAATGAAAATAAAAACTGCAGATGTGATAAAATAACAAAATAGGCACCGCTCATTAAAAGAGACACACACAAATGCTCAAAATGAGACCCTTATGGTAACTTTTAGTGTATTTATGTTTTCAATCATTTGTTTCTTAGAGGATCTGTCACCGGAGTTCAGAATACAAACTACATTAATGTCTTCGTCCTGATGAGGCTGGTGTACTGACTTTGAATCTGTCAGAATGGCAGTTTTTTTTCTTCTTGAAAGATTCCTTGTTTGATATAATTACACAGCTGTTTTGATATTCATTTTTCAAAGGAAGTGTACCAGCCTCATCAGGTCTAAAGGTCCATTGACATTGTAAGATGATCATGATCAATTGGTCCTAAGAATGCTCAATTCATAATAATCGTGCAGTCTAAGTAGGCTGCCGATCACCTGCCTGATCGAGCAAACGCTCCTTTTGTCTGGGGAAATATTCTTTTGTGCTGCACAAAAGATTATCGTCCTCGAGAAGAGTAGCGGCACAGAGCGATCTACTGCCGCGGACGTTTGAAGCGATCTACTGCCGCGGAGCGCTCTACTGCCGCGGACGCGCGGAGCGCTCTACTGCCGCGGACGCACGGAGCGATCTACTGCTGCAGATGCGCAGAGTGATCTACTGCCGGTAGGTTGAGCTCAGGCCTTAGTTAGACTTCTGTTTTTCACGGATAAACCGCTGCCTATAATAACCTCTAGTGCTGTTCACATGTATTTGTTTTTTTGCAAACCGTGTGTCCACAAAAAACAAAATCATGCAGACATGTCTCCTTTTTTTTTTATTTTTATGTCAGTCACGGAGCAATATTTCCCATACAAGTCTACAGGTCCGTGAAAATCCCAGTCTGCACGCGGAGGCCATCTAAATGCAGTTTGTGAAAAACCAAAGACACACTAATGCGGAAGACTGACACACTGATGGAAACTAACCCCCCTTTTTTTTCTTGCATACAAGAAAAATCTCTGCTCTCTGAATGAGGCCTCGCGCTGATTTTACAACTTTTTTATTATGTATAAAAGGAGCTGCCAAATTAATGAGACAAGTGGCAGAGGCGGCTGTTGTAACAAGTTGTGATGTCAGATTATCCGGACAAACCTGCAATTAATATTTTCCTTTTTTCTGCATACTGTGTATGTAAAGATGCAGCTCACTTCTTAGACAGCAATGTCTTGGGCTCGTATTAGACAGGTCCTTATTCCTGTCCCTGGGGAGAAGTCGGCCAGATCAATGCCTGAAGTCTAAGTATAGATTGCTTTCTTACACCTTCAGTTGTTCTTGTAATTGAATTGTTTTATGCAAGGTATTTATTGATTTCTAGTTATTACTTTTTAATAAATTCCATTGTTGTTTTTCCTTTGTATTATTTTGTTATTGTTTCTTCCATTGTTGTGTAGACTCTGATGTTTATACGTACAGGACAGGTGGTGGTACCTCTGCTTTGCCATCACTCAGAATCCTGCCCCATTAGATAAGGAAGGGAGTAGTCTGAGCCGACACCACATTACTGCTTCACGCTTTGAAGGTCATAGACAAAGTCACAGTATTGATTCTAGTCCTGAAGAAGCTCAGAGGAATCGGAGACTTAATTGATGACTCTTCTGTGAAATAGGCGAGATCTTTCTGCGGAGTTGGCTAAATCTAGGGAAGAGTAACCATTAGCAGGAATGATGCTCCTCGTTGATGCCAGCCATATAAATACCACATTACCAAGTCTTTGTTTTAGTTATTTTCAAAAGATAAATCTTGATGTCCATTATATATGAAAGGTTTATCTGTATTGTAGCAAATGTCTGTTAATGTATACACTATTAATATAGGTTCACACCAGTGTATTTTCAGTCCAAGTGCTGTTGGTGAAAAAAAATGGATCACACGAGGACCAATGTTATTCAATGGGGCAGTGCAGGGGAGCCCTTTTTTTTTTCTTTTTTCACTGACCGAATCTGCATGTGAAAAAAAATCACAGCCTGCACAAGTTATTTTCCATGTCGACCATTCAAGTCTATGGGTGTGTAGGAAATAATGGATCCCATACAGAACATCTGTATAACATCCGTTTCTTTATGGATGCATTGTGGTTCTTTAACATAGAAAACTGTAAATGGTCTCGGAAATTAATAATGAGAATGTGTTGGCAAGGTTTTAGCTATATAATCTAAGAACACCAGGGTGTATGGGAATAGATCCTGATTCCAGCAATGTGTCTCTTACTGGGCTGTGTTTTGCTGTTTCAATACAATCAGTGTTTTATCTGCAGAAGATTATCATTAGGCCACGGTCCCACTATCAGTATTCGGTCAGTATTTTTCCTCAGGAGTGGAACAATCAGTGAAGGTATAATAGAAACAAGTCACCAATTCTGCATTTATCACCCACTCCTGGTTTTAGCTCCAACTCCTGAGAAAAAATACTGACCAAATAATGATAGTGGGGCCGTGGCCTTAGAGGGTGGGCTTCCTCATGCCTCCTAGTCCAGCCACATCCCACCACTGATTGGCAGCTCTGTCACCACACACTGGCAGCTTTCCGTGTTAAGTCAGGGGTGTGGGCAGGGATTAACACTGCTCAACATTCTGAACTCTGCTAGATCTGCAGCAGAGAAAACTGCACCCAGTAAACTAAGTGATAATCAGGGTCTCTGTCCCTACATCATGCTCCTGTCAGATTACTTTGTAAAAACCTGCTGACAGATTCCCTTTAATAAATGCTGCTGTATAAAAAGAGATTGCACACAGATGAGAAATGGAAAAACATTGTCTGAGTTTCAGGATCAAACTTACAATATTTTTATAACCTCATTTAAACCTGGCTATAGGGCTCAGACTTCAGATTTTCTTGTACATATGCTATTCTTGTTTTTCATCAACATCTGATGAAACCCTGATGGTAAAAACTGACCCTTTGACCAAACTCTGATCAATAACACTGATGAAATTTTGACAAATTTTTGCATGTGAGAAAAAATCACTGATGTGTGAATTGGCCCTAAGGCTACATTTACAGTTCCATTCTTTCGGTCAGAGTGCTGTCTATAGAAAAAAGGCAGCACTCAGGTCAATGTTATTCAGTTTGGTTGTTCTGATGGCTGGCTGTTTTTATTTTTTTACATGGACCAAATATCTGCCTGAAAAAAAGTCACTGCATGCCCTTGTTTCTTCCTTATTTCCTTTTTAAGTCTATAGGTGTAAAAAAAAATCGGATCCCATATGCATGAACTGCATTGCATCTGATTTTTACATATATATTGCCATTATTAACATAGGAAACTATTTTTGGTCTTGTAAATATTAAATAAAAACAGATACCCTACAGATGACAACCAAGATGAAAAGTCGTCCATTTTTTTTCTGGATGAAACTTATCCTTAAAGAAATACTGGGTATTATGTGGGCTGTCTAAAAGAGATTTTCCCCTAATACAAGTTTATGGCTTGTTAAAGCAGGGGTGAGGAAACTTCTTTCTTCCAAGGGCCATTTTGGATATTTATACCATCCTTCGGGGGCCGAACAAATTGCACACTAACTCTGCCCACAAAGTACATCCTGACGCTGGCACTGGTGTCTGGACGTAATCTTTAATTGCACGCGCCTCAGCATGCAGTAGTGAACACTGAGTCTGCGTGCTCACAGAGCAAGGTGAAATTAAAAGACCCGTGGCCATCAATACACAGCTGCCGGCCCAAGCCCTGTGGTCCCCAGGAATCTGCCCAGGGCAGAAAAGGTCATCGGGGGCCGTAAATGGCCCTCAGGCTTGAGGTCCCCCACCCCTGTGCTTGAGGCTCTGTTTAGAGCATACATCTCAAACTCTGGCCTGTGGGCCAAATCTGGCCCACGACACCAGAACGGCCACCCTATGTGGGGCCCAATATACTGTATGCAGGACTATGGGGGGCCCATTATACAGTATGGAGAACTATGGGGGGCCCATTATACAGTATGGAGAACTATGTGGGGCCCATTATACAGTATGGAGAACTACTGTATGTGGGGCCCATTATACAGTATGGAGAACTACTGTATGTGGGGCCCATTATACAGTATGGAGAACTATGTGGGGCCCATTATACAGTATGAAGGACTATGTGGGGCCCATTATTCTGTATGGAGGACTATGTGGCCACATTATTCTGTATGGAGGGCTATGTGGGGCCAATTGTTCTGTATGGAGGACTATGTGGGGCCCATTGTTCTGTATGGAGGACTATGTGGGGCCCATTGTTCTGTATGGAGGACTATGTCGGGCCCATTGTTCTGTATGGAGGACTATGTGGGGCCCATTGTTCTGTATGGAGGACTATGTGGGGCCCATTGTTCTGTATGGAGGACTATGTGGGGCCCATTGTTCTGTATGGAGGACTTTGTGGGGCCCATTGTTCTGTATGGAGGACTATGTGGGGCCCATTGTTCTGTATGGAGGACTATGTGGGGCCCATTGTTCTGTATGGAGGACTATGTGGGGCCCATTGTTCTGTATGGAGGACTATGTGGGGCCCATTGTTCTGTATGGAGGACTATGTGGGGCCCATTGTTCTGTATGGAGGACTATGTGGGGCCCATTGTTCTGTATGGAGGACTATGTGGGGCCCATTGTTCTGTATGGAGGACTATGTGGGGCCCATTGTTCTGTATGGAGGACTATGTGGGGCCCATTGTTCTGTATGGAGGACTATGTGGGGCCCATTGTTCTGTATGGAGGACTATGTGGGGCCCATTGTTCTGTATGGAGGACTATGTGGGGCCCATTGTTCTGTATGGAGGACTGTGTGGGGCCCATTATACTGTATGGAGGGCTATGTGGGCAGGTCTGTGGAGTCAGTAAGCCAAACCTCCGACTCCTCAATTTCCATGACACCGACTCCAACTCCACGACTCTGACTCCCTCATACAGGGCTCATGTTTAAGTGATAAATTTACTGTAGCACAGATTCATCTCAGCTAAAAGTCGAGACCTTTAGATCAGGAATAGGACAGACATTTATAGGACATTTCATAACTTTCCCAAATTCTTATGAAAAAATGTTCCCCACAAACTGCATTGAACTACTGTACCCAATTTATTATATATTTTAGGAGTCGGTCCTTTTTATACCGACTCCACCAAAATGGGCTCCGACTCCACAGCCCTGTTGTGCCCATTATTCTGTATGGAGGACTATGTGGGGCTTATTATACTATATACTGGTTGGTCCACAACTTCACGACTTTGTCCAAGTTTTTCATTTTGACTCTCTGTGGGTTTGAGTTTGACATTCTTGGTCTAGAGCCAACATTTCCTATGTTAACCTACATTCAATTATTTTTTGAGATTCTTCATTTTCTTTCTCTTATTATTAGATACTATAATGCAGCCTCTTTTAATTTTTCTGAACTCGAAGAGACAATCTTTAATGCACTAATTGCAGGTTGAAGAGGTATAAATAAAAACCTGTCAAATGATCAGTACTTTAATGGGAAACGTCCATTTTATGGGGCAACAAGCCTTAAAGGGATTGTCCACTAAGGATTTTATTTTCAAAACTATCCAGCAAGGTTATAATAAAATAAAGTGTTCTCTCCTTACCTATCTCATCACTTCTTTTCTGACACTGCTCGGGTCCCCAGCTGGCCTTCGAATTTCCCATCGGACAAGCTTGTGACCGCTGCAGCCAATAACAGGCCACAGCGGTGTCACATCTGGGGGCAGAAGTAACTATTGACAAGTGTTCTGAGTGTTTCTGCTGACCGCCATAATCTCTCCCATTTATTAACTACATTAGGAATCCCAGTTAATAAATGAGCGCTCGTATTCTCCTGACCTCTTGTGGCTTCGTATTATGGACAGTGTCTGCTAATATCTAATCTCTTCCTGAAAGGTGATGTATTTTGTTAGTAATGCAGTTATTGGTTATACAATGTATGTGACCTTTATATGTGTAATGCCAGTCATGCTGGCATGGCCGATCATTGCACCATGCCATGGGGCATTGTGTCCCTTTCTTCTGTTCTACATGCCCCTATTGGCTGGCTTACTGCCGTGGGGCATTTCACTGTTAGTTGGCCTGTTGTGCTGCAGTGCAAAAAAAAGATGTGCTTCAATGGGACTAATAATGGGGAAACCACTAAAATAAATAGCACACTACTTTTTTACTTGGCTATATATATATATATATATATATATATATATATATATATATATATATATATATATATATATATATATATATATATATATATTATATATAAATATAAATATAATTTTTTTTACCAGTGACTGCTCCAAAAATCCACCACAATTTTTTTTTTCCATTTGTGTGTGAACAGGGTTGTGGGGGGGGGGGGGACAAATCGCATGCATGTGCTGCAGGTAGTCCTTGGATGTATGATCTTTGTGTCAGCCATTATAAGACCATCAGCTAATTACAATTGATTGATTTATTTTTTTAGGGGATAATATTGAAGGCCTGTGGGAGAATGACCATCTCTTGGTTCACTCGTGCCGGCAGTGGACAACAATCACAGCCCACAGTTTAGAAGAGGGGCATTATGTCATCGGTCCGAAGATTGAGATTCCTGTGCACTATGGAGGTAACGCCTGCATGCTCCAGCACGGATTATAGCTAGATATTATTGTCTTCTAGGCAGTAAATGCCAATTTTGCAAATTTCACCTCCAGTGAAGCAGTTTTACTTGGTCTTCGATATGAGTCTGTCTGATTATTGTATGTTGTATTCATTTAGATAATGTTCACATTGCCCGTCGCAATTTTATCACATGCCAATTTTTTGTTTTTTTGGAGGGGCATAAAAGTGATCTATAAAGTATCGGCTATTTTTCTATTCCTGTGTGCAGATTTTAGGAGAGGTTACAGTCCATTTGTATCAATTTAGAAAACTTTGACCCTAGATAGTACAGAAATGTAACCCTTCTATATGTGTTGCCAAATGTTTACTTCCTGAGATGAAACATGATTTTTCAGCTTAATGGCGTTTTTGAAGTATTTCTATATTGCTGATTTCTCTTTAGAATAGGTGATCAGTACAATATGATAGGGGTCTGACACCGGGCACTGTCACCGCACCGATCAGATGAGATTACCAGGCTGGATGCCAACCACATACGAAGCCGACACAGCAGCGGCGTCAACTATTTCTTGTCCTCTTCCAGATACTTCAGATCAGCTCTGTCTTCTCAATAGGATCACCACTGACCTTATATTGATGAAGCAAGCTGATATTTTTGCATGTTTTATGCAAATGAAAGCACCATAGTAAAGATAACACCATTTCTGCCAAACTCTTGCTTAGTAACCAATCTGATTAAACAGTAATTTACATAAAGGCTGCAAATTTTTCAGCAGCTTAAAATGAACCTGTCAGCTGATACATGCTGCCCAATCCGTACCTGGCACTGGCTGTACGATCTCGGCGAGGTATGTTTGACTCTGAAACACTGTGGCGTCGACAGAGAGCTGTCACTCCAGGGCAGCGGGTGGGGACATGCCACGGGGACCCGCCTGTGTGACTAGTCTCCAGCACGGCTCGGTTCCCAGCTGCTTCTAAAGTCTGGTTTTCTTTGAAATGCCGCAGAGTTGGAGTCCAGCATACCTGGCAATGCCTAATGCATACTGCATACAGATTGGGCAGCATGTATCAGATAACAGGTTTACGACCAAACAGGATGGAAATGCTGTGGATTTTGGGACCAGAATTACATAGGTCAAATCTGCTGAATATTGCAGCAGGCAAGTGTTGTGCATTTGATGCAGAGAAATCCACCACATGTGAACATGCTGTAACACTTCAGACCATGATCCCTGTTCTCTGTGATCCCGCGAGTTGTGATGTTTCACACTACATGATGATTGGTCTGGAGTTTATTCCCACTATTAGCAGTTATATGTCATTTAGGTCCCATTTAGACAAGTTAACAGTGGCAATTAAATTTATATATACAATCTGATCGGCAGACATAACCTGTTTAGACAGAGACCAGAAATTTACGATCGTTCAGTCATTTTGTGCACTTAGAATGCAGTCACCATTGGTAGTATATTGGCTGTTTATACAGGTAGATGTGCTGCCGAGAACGATGATTGTTATGCAGGCAGGAATGATCCAGTCATCCGATGAGCGAACGTCTAGCTCGTTTGTTGTTTGACTGTCGAACACAGTTCTAGCGAACTCTCGTTCCCGATTAGGTGCGTCTAAAGTAGCCTTTAGCCTTAGATATGACAGATCTTACCAAATTAAAAACAATATAATTTTTAATGTTTTTTTAAAGGAAGCATAATACATGCCTAATCTTCCCATTGTGTAACCATCACATTTCACTGTGATTTTGTCAGCACAGTCGATAATGGCTGTTGTTTTTCTCTTTGCAGCGTTTTATGTAAGGTATAGTAATGACATTTCATTGCATGGACATTCGCTGCCTCCAGCACTGGGACGTGATATTGAGGCTTCTCTTCTCTGTGCCAGGCTTCATTATTATCGCTATGCGAGTTCCCTGCTCTGAAAACCGAAGAAGGGAAAACAAATGAAACCATTCTGACAGCAGGGTTTATTTATAACTGAGCCACATACATATACATATAATAATATAGATATATTATACATACATATATACAAAATAGGGCAAAACAATAATTACATGGCTTAGGCTTTGTTCATGTCTGCCTTAAAGGGAATCTGTCAGCAGGTGTTTGCTACCTCATATGAGAGCAGCCTGATGTAGGCAAATAGAAGCTGAATCCAATGATGTATCACTTAGATTACTGGGTGCAGCCGTTTTCACACAATCAGAGCTTTTAGATTTAGAATGCAGCAGAGCGGAGAAAGCTAACCCCGCCCACATCAGGCTCTCTGTGCAGAGTCCATAGACAGTGTGTTGTTTAGTTGTCAGAAAGCAGAGTAGAATACAGTGCTTACAGATCCATAGACAATGAATGAAGTGCAAGTTGAGCATTCACATTTTCACTTGATTCAAGGCTGGTCTCTGAGCCCTGTTCTCTGGATTGCTGGGGTTTTCCACAGTTGGACCCCTAGTGACTAGTGATTTACCCTATGGATAGAGGATATCTTTCAATTCTGGAATACCCCTTTAAGCCACTCCCTTTCCTATTGAAGCAAAGTTCCAGTGTTGGACAAGATATAGACATAGTCTAAAGACCTGAAAGAGATTTTTGGCGGCAAATTGCATTACAATTCTGCCACATTTAGATTAATAACTCTTCCCTCCCATTGTTATGATGAATCTGAAATGCCAAACTGAGCAGGGCTTCTTTTCCAGCTACTTTTAGCAACACATTTAAGTTGGAAATTGTAGTATTGGAAGTTTGCAAATTGTCTCTTCAGAGAAGAAGAGGACTAGAACTGTAGTGCCACCTACAGGAACTAGCAATCCTAAAAGTCAATATCGACTCTCTAACGAGCCTTGTCACATGACTTGGGATTAAAGCCAAAACCAAAATCTCAATTTGCAGATACTGTGTTTCGGGGTACTGCTTCTCGAGTGCCAAGTGTGAGATCTGGATTAATTGGGTGAAAGGCGTCTGACCAAGATCCAAGAGGTAACGTTTTTCCTTGCGTAGAGTGACATGTCAAGCCTGACATGCCGAGGTGAGGAGACCTTTAAGCTGCAATGCTCCTCTGGGAAATATGCAAATTGTTTCTTCATTGAGGAAGAGGACTAAAACTCTAGTGCCCCCTATAGGAAGTTCAGATTTTGTTGATAAATAGTTTGTGTCTGACTTCTAGGCTGCTTTCACACACAGCAATCATCCACAACTGAGCGACAGCAGCTCTTTTGCCGCACAGTTTCTTTGTGGGGGTCGTGATGACATTCCACTCGTCCTCCAGTCACTCCAAATTAAGGCTATGAGCATGGGTCAACCATTCAAAGAATGAGTCAGACAACAAGCTGGTTCAAACTCAGAGCACGCTCAAAAGACTACTACAGACAACGTTCTCAGCAATGTTCTGTGTTTATTCCTACATACACAAACCTAAATACACTACATAATGGGGAGGGGAAAGGGGTTGTCCGGGGCGGGGTAAGCCATGAAAGTCCAGTGTCTGGCCACTCCTGATTGGTCCACATCTCCTTATCTCAGTCTCTGGGCAGATATTGCAGCCGTCAGCTTATAATCTTGTTTCGTTTCTCTGAAATAAGTCTTGGCAACACTGGAACGGTCTTAGTTTAAATTTCGATTTGAGTAATACGTAGCAAGGAAAGCTTATTGTTATAAGACACAAAATGGTGGTTAGTACATTAGCAAAAAAGCGTATAAAAGTTACAAAAGTATAAAAGTTACAAAAATATATATTCTCTTTTACCCCGACATCTTCACTGTAGTCTTCCAGGAAAACAACTGCTTCACCTGCAAAATCACACAACCGATTATAATGGCTCTGCAGTTTTGCAGGTGAGACGACTGGTTCCCTCCAAGATAAAGGTATTGTGCAGTGGAAGGACAGCAATGACACAGGGCCGGTGCCGCAGCGTGATCTGTGTGTGGCAGTAGCCTTACTAGGTTATCTGTAGTCAGAATGATATTGCTTACAGGTTATTATGATCCGTCTGAAGCTCTCACATTTTTTATAAAATAAAAATCTGTCAAGAATCCAAACAGCACGATGATGACTCCTTATTATTGTTTGCTGCTTGGCTATAACTTACAAGTCTCCTTAACCATTGTCATGGTTAGTTATTAAGCCTGCGTCTCATCATCAGCATGGTTAGAAGTTCCCTATGGTAGTCAGATTGAGGGCTGAGGATTGGTGGCAGCGGTGTCTGTAATTCTTATTGATTAAGCCAATAAATATAGACTGACAATTACATAGTTTAAATCTGAGAAATTGGTGATTAACCAAAAAATAGAAAATCTGGAAATATTAATGTTTACTACTTGCTATTTTCGCACTGCTGTCCTCTTTGTGTTCCCCAGTCTTGGATATTTCTTTTCTTATGGCCCGTAGTATTCTGTGATATTGTATGTGCCTGATCAGTCACATTAGATATTTTCAGATGAGGCAGAAATGCTTCCAGTCTGATCATGGATTTGCCATAATGCATCTAAATGTTCTCTTATATGAAAAAGTTCTTCGGCCTAATTGGAAAATTTTGGTTTGATGGTCTGCCATCTGTCCCTGTAAAGATAACTGGGTCGATTCATCAGGACTGGAGTTTCTTCCCGCAGTCTTGAAGAAAAGTCCATTGCAGTAAGATTCACTGAGTTCATTCAAAGGCACTCGCCTCTTAATAATTTTGGCGCGTTTTTGGGTGCAGCGTGCTATAATATGACGTGTCTTCTATGAACGGGCAAAGAATTTACACCAATTTCTGTTGTAAATTGTAGTGAAACTGTCAGACTACCACTTGCTTCATCTCTTTCACAAAGCCCCACTCACACTTAGGCCTCCTTCACATGTCCATGCCTCCAGTATGTGTGGCATTAATTTTTTTCATGGATACCACCACACATACCCATTATAACCTATGGGGCTGCTCACGTGTCCTTGTTTTTACACGGACTGTGTGTCTACGCAAAACACTCCCAGACCTGTCTGGTTTTTTTCTGGCATCAACGGTAACGAGGGTCGCTACAAGTCCATGATGGCATCTGTGTGCTGTACATGTATAACATTGCCAAAGTATAGTCGAAGCTTTGTAATTTCTTTTGCCATACCGGAAAAAACACTTATGACACACTGATCCAAAACACTGACGACACCATTACTGTTTTTTCTGGTACCGATTTTATACAAACATGTGAAGGGGGCTTTACAAAAAGTGCCAAAACTGGCACAAAAAGGCAAAAATTTGTAAAATGAAATTGGGAATCAGCCTAAATGCCCGATCGTTGATCCAGTCATTGTCTATAGGACTGCTGGAAAAAGCCAAATACATCGCTCCACTGTTTCCACGCCATTCAAAAAATGCTCCCTGATGTTCTTTTGTTGACATAGTGGCAGCGGTGATGTCACGACTACAGCACCTGACCACTGCAGCCAATCACTGGGTTCAGTGTTTCTGCCAAGGTAGACCACTGAGTCACATATCAAATGAAGACAATTTTACATATTTTCATTGGGGTCAAGCCTTTAAGGAATTAAATTTAAAAAACAGAAAAACTCCTTTATGGTCAATGATCTATTTAGTATGCAGGAATATACTTTTAGCATGACCCTGAACATAGAAAATATACATCTCGGGTCAGCTATCATATTTTGGGGGGTTTGAGGCCACAGTATGAAGTGTCTGTAACAAGTGCAAACCAAATGTATAAATGAGAGATGAGTAATTTTTGTGAATGCCTCCTGCAATGTCCCACACTGCGCTCCGTAGCCGCTCTGCACATTCTGTGACATAAATGTGCTTTGTGTAAATGCTGGAACAGCTGTGACATGATCTGTGGGTTGATCTGAGTGGGTTGTTAAAAACTTGTTAAGACTAGTTTGATTAGTTGATGCTTTGTATAATAGGTGTTCGTTACTTGACTGCATCCTGTTATTAGAGGGGACGGCGATGCAAACGCTCGAGCGTTGATCTATCTCTATACTGTGATTGCAAGTTGTTTCCAACCCAGAGGAACTTTTTATATGGAATTCCCATGATTAGAGGATCAGCCATTGTCTGCAAATTGTCACTTCCTAGGATTAGTTAAGTGAAATAATCAAGAGCATATATCCATTAAGCGTATTTCCTGCTTCACAAAATGAGACTATTGACATCTTGAAATGGCAAATTAAATATTAACAAGGACCTGCCTGTCACCACCGCTCCTGACCTGTTTTAGTGAATGTTTATCTTTCATGGGAACTATTCTGGAGTATCTTTTCCTATTACTCTACATTGTGTTGGCCCTCTGTTATTCCTCCTAGAAATATTTGAATAAATTGTCATCTGGGTGTTACCACTTTGGGTAACTTCATTCATTCTCTACGGGACTGCCGGAAAAAGCAGAGCACAGCGCTCGGCAGCCCCATACAAAACGAATAGATTGCAGGTTGCACATGGGCACTGCTGATCCATTCTGATGGGGATAAAAGTTTTTATGGGGCTGTGCTGTGGTTAGGTGATCACTTATTTTAACTGGAAAAACCCTTTAAATTCCGTGCAGATTTGTCTTTATACCCCCACAGATTGGGATGCAGAAATGCTCACCTCCTACCTGAGCACTTGAAGAGAGGAGTACGGGCCCATAGACTTTCTTTTCAGCTCATAGTCTATCCTCATGCTCAAGCAGCAGGTGATCGCTTCCACATCCTGAGTTGTGCAGTTTTTTCAGCTTTGGCAGGAGTCACAAGATTGGGACTCCACCAATCTGCAGGGAATTTAAGAACCTAGAAAAAAAAATTAGATCTATCTATCTCTATATATAATTTATCTATATAAAATAGGTCTACTTACAATAGTAGAAAGGGATATACTTATAATTCTGCTGCGCTGCTGATCAAGGAGATGTCCAGTGGGCGATGATGGTGTTGAACAAAGAACAGGTTTTTTAATCTACATGTTTCAGAGTTGAATAAACTCCTCCTTCATCAGGATAAACCAGCATAAGAATCAGCAGCAGCTGGCATCTATATCTTCATAGGAGTTGTGTCAGCCAAGTGAGCGATACCATAATATTTACAACGTTTATTGCCCAAGTCTCACCCTATTGTGGGCTTTTTGTCACTTTTTAGCTTTGCTCAAAGTCTACTTAAACTTTAATAGGTTTTGGTGATCAAAAACTAATGTGAGAACCTATCACATTGGCATGTCGAGCACTATATGGATTTCTTGATTATGAACGTTTCCACTGAAATAACATATTAAGTGAATATTAATTGGACGGTTTTGATAATCAGAAGGCAGCTACAGATATATAAATGCCTTTATCACTTGATATGAGCAGAAACAATCCATTAGTGATATGTACTGGAAATGATCCCTCTGTAAAGTAACTGGGAGTAAACTGCTGTAATGTAGCTGTGACGCAGATGTCCCGTGCAGCACTGGCCCCTCTTATTGAGATACTGCTCGTTGTTCTAATTACGGCCCTTCTTCCCATTTCCTGCTCTTAGATCCCACTGAACAGCAATAAAGGAACCACCAGTGCGGGTAAGAATGCTCCCATTGTGTCTCGCGGGGGCCTGAAGAGCACACAAGCCGAGCAGGGCATGGACGCAGCAACCTCCACTGGCCGCATGGCACTGAGCACATCTCATTAGTCATTTATAGGTCTACAAATGAGAGCTCAGTGGAGTTTTCGTTGTTTGATTTAAAAAATGTATTCTGGATTATTACATGTATTAAGTTTTTCTGATGTAAAGTGGATTTGTACCAAATTCACATCATAATTAATCTCTTCTTAATCTTTCTACATTGTGGTTTGCATGTAGAACTATATATGTTGAGTATATTGAGGATCTTTTTAGGCTTCTTTGCAAACCTGGTTTGGAACCGGCTTTCAAAAAGGAAAAAAAGACACCCCCCCCCCCCCTCCCCATGGTGTGTGTGTGATATATTAGTTGTATAGTTTTTTGGGGTTTTATAAATTTCCCCTTCTCATAGTGACAACCCTTTCCGATCTTGGCACTGAAAAAGGGGCTCATTGTACAAGTTCTCTGTAATGATAACTTGTGACCGTGGCTCTATTTCTGTGATCCTGAGCTCCAGAGCCCCCGCTTCCGGTGTGTCTGCAACCATTAGTAGCGCTGGGGGGCTGATGGTGTGCTCTGTGTATTACAGTATTTAGGAGTGCCCTAAGCTCCCTCTTGTGGGAGACAGAACAAGGAGGCAGGGTCACTAGTGTGCTTTGTCCCAGTCCTTAGTGTAAAACTTAACACAATGTCACAATGAAGGGTTCTAAGTATTTCTTATGCACTTTAGTTAGTTTGTGTCTCATTTGACAAGAGAGCGTGGCTTATTCGAGAGTAGTCTGGCTTGAAGTGTGACCAAATTATGCCAAAATTGAGGTGCAAAACTAATGGGTAAAGTAAGGCTTGTTAAAAGAAAAAAAATGTAGAACAGCACTCATTTCTTTGCTGATTTTGCACTGATGCTTCAGTGGTCCCTTATGGTTCTTGTTTCCAGGCTGCCATTGATGAGCTGTTCTGGTAGTCTGTGAATGGAGCTGGGCTGACGGGGCAAGGCTTTTGTGTGGCATCAGCAGTGGAGTCAAGTTGAGTACTAGTTTTAAAAAAAACAACAAAAACAAACAACTTTTTAAATCTGAGGACATTAACCTTATCCCTATTAAAGGGAATCTGTCAGTAGGATCCAACCGTTTAAGTCGTCTACATGGACATGCAGAATATTGAAAATCTAGAAGATTGAATAAAAAAATACCTTGATATCTGCAATCCGATGTCTTATTCCAGAAAAATCCAATTTTTTTAATATGCAAATGAGCTGTTAAAAAGGGGGCGTTACTAGTGTGAGATATGTAATGACTGACCTCAAACATGTAGGGTTAGCTCGCAGCACTCTTCAAAGGACAAAAGAGCAGATCAGGGAACCCACTTGCATACATCATCACAGGACGATAGTAGGCAGCGTCCAGCAGGTGATGAAGTTCAAAACATCTTTATTCTGCCATACACAGGATGCGACGTTTCAACCTGTTCACAGGTCTGCAATCCGATGTCTTATTCCAGAGAAATTAATTTTTTCAACATGCAAATGAACTTTTAAAAGGGGGTGTTACCAGTGAGAGACATGTAATGACTGACAGTCCGCTCTCCTGATCTACATGTCTCACACTGGTAACTCCCCCTTTCATTTAAAATAAGCTGTGGAGGCAGATTCTCCTCCAGATATGTGTCGTCCTCATAGATTTTAATAGTTCATTTGCATATTAAGAAAAAAGTGGATTTCTCTGGAATAACACATCAGATCGCAGATATCAAGGTATCATTTTATTCAGCTTCCTATGACCTACCTGCCTATATAGATGGCTTAGGATGGTTGATCCTACTGACAGATGCCCTTTAAATAACTGTAGGGGCTAATTCCTGGGTGGATTTGTTGCATAACTGTGGCACAAACCTGAGCCTCAGGCTTGGATTTCTGTGATGCAAAGACAATTTGTGAACAAAGATGTAAAGTGTGCAATGAATGATCCTGGCTAAAAGGCCGACGGTCAGCTTACAAGGGCATTAGGAAGCTGCAGAACAAAGAAATAGCACAGTAGCTAAATGGGTCTAATATGAAACTTCAGAAAATGACGACATTGAACACATGATGTTCAGACACTTAATGTTGTTTTCCAATTTGTTTTGTCTATTAAAACCAGATCTTCTCTAAAGATTATATTCGTGTCCAGGAAATCTTTTTTTCATTTGTAAGAAAAAAAGCATTATTAATAAGGTGCTTCTGCAATTCCATAAAAAGCCTTGTGCAGTGCTCCTGGAGTGAGCACGCTCCGTTGTGTGGGCTGTTTGTTCCCGCTCTTCCAGTTACATATGTACTGAATCTTGATGATTTTCCTGGAATAGTACGATGATACTTGACACAAAAATGCTGCTCCTGGCTGAAGAATTAGAGGTGGTTGTGACTACAGCTGTTCTGAGTCACGGGGCAGCCTGCCGTCCATGCTCCGCAGCCTTAGCTGACCGGTCCCTGTCCTTACACTACACCTAATTTATTATGCTGACACCATTCCAGACTTATTGTAGAGTTTTATTATTTTTCTACTAATATTCAAATATTTTGAACAATGAGACCTTAAAGTGTATCTCTCCACTCACCCTCCCCCCTCCATTTTTTTTTTTTTTTTTTAAATAAAATTCACTTAGAGCAGAGGTCCCCAACCGCCGGTCCGCGGACCAGGACCGGGCCGTTGGGGTTTTTCAGCCGGTCCGCGGGGAGAGGGGGCCCCTCCAGCCTCCAGCAGGGCCGCCATCAGGGCATGACTGCCCTGACTCCAGTATGGGGCCCGGCCGGTAGGAGCCCCCTCGGAGCCCCCCTCTTGTGCGTCTCTCTCCTCATGGGGCCCCCGGCCGCATGCTAAGCGCCGGGTCCGGGACATCTTAGCGCTGCGCTGCTGCGGCAGCACCTTCATGATTCCCCTGACTTCCGGTCATGTGACGGCGCTGTCACATTGTCAGCGATTTGGACGAGCGCCAGGATTCTGCAGGGATCGCATGAGGGTAAGTATAACAAGTTTTATTTTTTTTTAAATACAATTAACTAGGAGTGGGGGGAATGGGAGATGCACATGGGGGGAGGGGAGAGATGAGAGATGCACATGGGGGAGGGGAGAGATGAGAGATCCACATGGGGGGGAGGGGAGAGATGAGAGATCCACATGGGGGGGAGGGGAGAGATGAGAGATGCACATGGGGGGAGGGGAGAGATGAGAGATGCACATGGGGGGAGGGGAGAGATGAGAGATGCACATGGGAGGGAGGGGAGAGATGAGAGATGCACATGGGAGGGAGGGGAGAGATGAGAGATGCACATGGGAGGGAGGGGAGAGATGAGAGATGCACATGGGGGGAGGGGAGAGATGAGAGATGCACATGGGGGAGGGGAGAGATGAGAGATGCACATGGGAGGGAGGGGGTGGATGAGAGATGCACGGGGGGGTGAGAGATGCACGGGGGGCATGAGAGATGCACGGGGGGTGGATGAGAGATGCACGGGGGGGGATGAGAGATGCACGGGGGGGGGATGAGAGATGCACGGGGGGTGGATGAGAGATGCACGGGGGGTGGATGAGAGATGCACGGGGGGTGGATGAGAGATGCACGGGGGGTGGATGAGAGATGCACGGGGGGTGGATGAGAGATGCACGGGGGGTGGATGAGAGATGCACGGGGGGTGGATGAGAGATGCACGGGGGGTGGATGAGAGATGCACGGGGGGTGGATGAGAGATGCACGGGGGGTGGATGAGAGATGCACGGGGGGTGGATGAGAGATGCACGGGGGGGTGAGAGATGCACGGGGGGTGGATGAGAGATGCACGGGGGGGTGAGAGATGCACGGGGGGGGATGAGAGATGCACGGGGGGGATGAGAGATGCACGGGGGGGGGATGAGAGATGCACGGGGGGTGGATGAGAGATGCACGGGGGGTGGATGAGAGATGCACGGGGGTGAGCTGCACATGGGGGGGTTATGTTTACATAACTTTGTTGCCTTATGAAGGGCGGGGGGGGCCCCCAAAAATTTCTTGCACAGGGGCCCACTACAGTCTGTGTCCGCCCCTGGGATGAAGTAAATGCAGCTGAACAGCAGCTGTCAGGACAGCTGCCCTGTCCTGCTGCAGGGCGTGATGGGGCCTCAGTGATGCGGCTCCTGGCACAGCACATTATGTGGGGCTCCTGGCATAGCTCCTGGCGGGGACCTGGTCTACACTATATGATAAGTATGCACTAAACTCCAAATCCCTCCATTACCCCGCCCCCATATGACCAAAGCCCCGCCCACCCCACCCCCTCCTTGCTGGGCCATGGAAAAATGATCTTGCTTCAAGCCGGTCCCTGGTGCAAAAAAGGTTGGGGACCACTGACTTAGAGCAACAAGTTTGCAGTATATTTCACTACACGGACTCTCCAGAATATAGAAATTCATGTGTTTGTTTTAGAGCTGAAATGCCCCCAATTAATTTGGTAAAGACTGAAGCAGCGGGGTGGACGCTCTAGTACTTTTGTGCAAGGCACAGAGGCTGCACAGTCCCGACTCTGCAATACTCCGTCAGGTGCCAGGAGGTCTCATTCAGACGTCCGTGCTTTTTGTATTACACAAAAAAAATGGCCCGAGTTTAATCTGTGTGTTATCCGATTTTTATTAGTGATTTTTTTTAATGAATAAGTTGTAAAGCTTCACCTATGCAGTACAGTGGTAAAAACGAACAGCGCATGGACTGCACACGGATGGCAACGTGTGCTGTCAGTGATTTTTCATGGACCCATACACTCGTATAGGTTATTTTGATCCATAACTCAATCTTCAATAAACCACGGACAGATGGTCATCAGTATACACTATAATAAGGAGGTGTTAGACAACCACAGATAGAGCTGGAGCTATCCATATATATGACACCTGATGGAGTATGCCACAAAATTGGAGGCTTATGGAGGTACAGTAAAGACCTTGTGCACCTCTGTAGTTGCCAGCTATGTACATAATGGAGCTGTAATATGACTAGGGTGGCAGATTTGACAGTAAAGGGGTGCTGGTTTATATTCTGCTATGTGATCCTTAGACTTTTCACATGAGCGTATGCAAAATCATCCATTTTACTTGTAGAAAAAAAATACATTTTTCTATCCGTATGTTATCATGCGTCCGTTTTGTAACCTCCATATGTAATTTTTTTTACATGCGTATGCCATGTTATTTCCTTGGACAATTTCATTAAAAAATAATGCTAAATGGTTTCTTATCTTTACAATTGTAACGTATCCATGAAAACCTCATGTTACGGATGGTAACCCATATGTGATCCCTTATTTTACGCACCGCTTGACTAATGGCGAGTCTGATCCAGATGAAGAAGCCAAATGATGCCTGCTGCGATGTGCTTTTCTCTCGAACACAATCCTTCCAGGTGTAAACAAATGTTCCCGTGCGCATTGACCTTTTAATATGTTCGTCTGAAAGAACCCCTACTGAGGGTCGCCATCAGTTTAATATTGCCGACCTGTAAAGTCCGGCACCCAGGACCCCCCACACACATCAGCAAAGGATGGGTGTGAGCAGTGCATGGAGAGGAGCTGCACCTATAATAGGAGTCTCACGGAGCAGCCATACACACGATTATAAGGAAATATTATAAGAATTTGTTTACAATGGATTCCGGTATACACTTTTCCATAGTCCATACAAAGGAGAGATGCAAAACAGGTATTATAAAATGGGAACCAAAACCAAAGCAAACAATAAATGTTTATATGTTCTTATCTTCACGCCACACGCTGCCGCATAACGACAGTACAGCATGTGTGTACCTGATTATTATTGTATAATTGAGTCATCTGAATCATTCGTTTTAGCATTTATTTTACATGTCTGAATTCAACCTAGCAAGATGGCGGCCTGAAATGCTCCAAACATGGGAGAGCGCAGGGGTGAAGGGAGATCACAGTACCCGGGGGGGACGCAGGCCAGCTGAGGTCCTCTTCTGAGCCATGCTAGATCAGTTATGTCACTAGCTTCATTTTAAGGGATTGTTTTTAAGTATTTTTTGGGGTTATTGGAATATGGATGGTTAAATAGGCTTTCACTGAATTGAACGTTTTCCCGTATCTGTAAGGTAGACAAAAACTAATTGGTCACTGAGGGTCTGACCACTGATACCAGCAGGGATTTCGTCAACGGTCTTGGAGAGAACCGTCTTGCGTGGAGTGGATGTGTGCTGAACTCCGCACCATTCATTGTGTATGAGACTACTGGAAATAACAGAGCGCTGTACTCTGCTGTACTCTATTAATTGTGCTCTGCTTTCTCCAGCAGTCTCATAGACAATGAAGACAAACCCGATAATCTTTTCCTCTCTACCCTGTTTCCTGAACTCCTTCATCAATCTGAAAAACAGCTCAAATCTGTGTTGGTCAAAGCCAAAGGAACTGCCAGCTCAATGAACTATAATAGACAAATGTTCATTTCTTTCCTTTTCTTCAAGAACCAACACACCATTTATTTTATCATTTCAAGTAATGGAAAAAATAGTGGGGAAAAAAACAATCACCGTGTGTTTTTTATGTGATAAAAATTACCTGGCAATATGATTCTTCAGGTTAGTATGATTATGGCAATAACAAAACTTGAAAACTTTTGAAAGCTTTTTGGGGTACACACCGCATTTTGATTGCTTTTATTGCATTTTTGAGTGGTCTGGTGGTCGAAAAACAGCAATTCTGGCATTTCAATCTACAGTATTGCAGTATGTAGTGTAATTGATGATTTCCTATAGAACCCAGTCTTCTGCTGGGCTTCATAGGAAGACTGATGACAGCCATGGGGAACCTTCAGCCGCGCCCCATTCCCACCCTGGTTGCCATGGTAACCCATTGGATCCTTGCTTTAGGCAAGAGCTAGTGCACTCCGGCGAGCAATCTACTTAAATGCCGCTCTCATGGATTGACCGTGGCATTTAAATGGTAAACAGCATTGATCAGAGCAAGCTCTGGTCACTGCCATTACAGGCAGACCCCTGCATGTGACCTGTGGTGAAAATGTATGCCATGCCTAGATGAAGGAACAGACAAATGGAATTCATGTGCAAATCAGATCCATTGCACTAGTAATGGGAGCAATGGGACCCTATTGATTTTTATGGGTTACGTTTTGTCAATTTTCAGAACAAAAGAAAAATGTCTGCCTATCGAGAGTTACTGCTCTTCACTTCCACTTCAAGAAGTGGGTGGGACAAGGCTGTGTCATATTTATTGCTACCTGCTGGTAAGTGCCCTTGTGTTATCCTGATGCAGGTGCCTGATACCCGACCACTCACACGTCCCAGCAGTTACCTGTAAGTAGGACGTCACGTGTCCCGCTCCCCTCCCAATTCAGAACCGAGCAGGACGAATGTGGCCTTACTTCTATCCTGATCAGATAATTATGTTTGGCAGTCCTGTCTGATCTTCTGTGCATTCCCTTCCTATGTACCTGTCTGATTAATCAGAATAAACTACAGTATTATCGCTAACTACATAAAATTGTTTGTTTCCTCCTCTCCTGCCATCTGGTAATTGTTTTGTCTGAGGGATGTCAAATTAAAAAAGATAGTAATTGAATTTTATTAGCTTATAGTTCCAAGCCATATTACAACTTCCATGTTTGTGATCACCTAGCGACTATGTTAGTGTTGAGTAATCACCACTGACGACACAACCCATGGGGATCTTTCACTAATAGGGATCGTCTTATCCATTTTTGATCTCCCTGTTATCTGTAATCAGTGATTTGTAGCTAGTATGATGGATATAACTCAATTTGGGTAAAGGCGGATCAGTTTTTTCCCCATCGGGCCCCATACGCAATAGATGGCCGTCCTCTGAACAATGGTTCTGCTGATCGTTCACCTGGAAGCCATCTCTCCGACTCCTCCATTCACAGGAGCGCTCGATCTGCTGAGTGCTCCTGTGTCCTCTATGAGAGAGCTGCTTCTAGACTCCTTATTTTTGTGAGAACAAAAGGATTGTTAGCAGTCTAAAATCTGTCATTTACTGATTATCATCACCTCCAAAGTAATCTTTTGGGTACGGGGGTGGGAGTCTGGAGGCCTCCATATAGAATAGACTGCCAGTCACCGAAGCCCGCTGTAACCAGTGAGTTTGGCCAACATTAATGTGTTTTGGGGCCTTAAAGGGGTTTTCCCACAAACAAAAGTTCATTTGAATCAATAGATGTTGGAATAATAATAACTTCCACAATTGGATGTGTTTAAATAAAATGTTCCTGTGCTGAGATAATCTTATAAGTGTGCCCCTGCTGTGTACTGTGTAATGGCTGTGTCTGACCGTGCAGGGACATGGTCTGATCATACCACATCTCCTGGGCAAGGGAGGGAGCAAAAATGTATACAGACATTACAGCAGTGAAATTGCAGCTGATTCTTTCTTTGAAGTAAAACATTGTTTAAAAACTGGCAGGGAAATGTTTTACTTCACAAAAATAATCAGCTGCGATCCTGTGCTGTAATGTCTGTATAATCTTTTGCGTCCCTTCCCTGCCTAGGAGATGTGGTATGATCAGACGATGTTCCTGTACGGTCAGACACGGCCATTACACAGTACACAGCAGGGGCACATGTATAAGATTATCTCAGCACAGGGACGTTTTATTTAAACACATCCAAATGTGGAAATTATTATTATTCCAAGATCTATTGATTAAAATCAACTTTTGTTCATGGGAAAACCCCTTTAACTTGTAACTCCACGTAAAAATGTGAAATCCCTCCTTGCTTTAAAGAAGGCCTCCCAAGAAGATTTTTTTTAAATAAATCTATGTATAAGTGCATGTAGTATGTGTTTGTGTTAATATACTCAGCTGCTGCCATCTTCTCCAGTATCCAGCACTGTTCTGCTCCTCTTCTCCCTGACGTCACCACTCTGCAGACTCTCCGGCTCACGCTGAGCTCTTTTCCAATGTATGGCTATAGAGCGTCAGAACGAGGCTACATAGACTTACACTGTAAAAGAGACTTCTGGCTCGCACACAGAGCATAGGGTGAGACGGAGAGTCTGAAGTGCGGCGACCTCACTGAGAAAAGGAGCAGAACGGTGCTGGATCCCAGAGAAAGCAGTTGGCGAGTATATTAATACACTCACACTACATGCACATATACACAGATTTAGTTAAAAAAAAAAAAAAAAAAACTTCATTGGAGGGCTTCTTGAAAAAGCCGCCCCCCACCTGTCCATGGGCTGTCTCGCATTGCTTCTTGCCGCCACTGAAGAGATTGCAATGCCACATACAACCCATAGACACCACAGTAGAGAACACTGTTCCGCAGCTAAGTGAGTGAATGCAGTAATAGTAATGACGTTGGCGCGATCACAACATGCAAGTTGCATGAAATCGAAATAATTTTAACTTCATTCATTAATGTGAATGGAGTCGCTGCCAAAATCACCCTGTACCTTCATTTTATGGCTACGACGTCTCCTGGTGCAAATGGTAAGATAACTGAATAGCAGACCATAGCACCTCATGTAGAATATCCCCCGCACAGTCCTCCTCTATAATGCCACATTTGTGATTCACAGTTAATTTCTTTGCCCTTTCCGTCCTCCTACGTGTCTAGCTTCTGTATGGTGATACTAAATCTGCAGATTACTCAGCACAGGTATTTACAGAATAGGAGAAGATGAATGATGGCTGCTTCAACAGGCCGGTTGTGTTGCTGTGTCTTATTTCCACTGGAAATGTATTGCCTGCCTACTGTGTTATCTATGGGAGTGCGTTGTTCCTTTTTTTTTTTGGTGCGCCCTATATTAGATCGTTGTCACAGAAGTAATGGCATTCACAGCAACCTGAATCTGCATCAAATCAGTCACAAAAGGGAACAGACCTCTTTTATCCGCTCATTCCAGTCATGTGCAAGATATTTACCGGGCGGCCTATCAACCTCCAGCCAATTGGGAAATCTTTTATGCTCCCAGTATGGTTATGTAATCTTGGCTCATATAGGCCTAAATTAACCTAATGGCAGAAATTGCTTGTCTCTGTAGCCTAAATGAGTTTCTTTAAAGCGGTCTGTCATGGGACTGAGATTTTCTTAACATTTCATGGTCTAATTTTTGCTTTGGCCAGTTTCCATGCATCTGATTTTTGTGACCTAGTATTGCAGCCATAACCCATTAATGCTTTGTGTTTTATCATGATAAGCAGATATTTCTGTGCATTCACGCTTAAAGACTACAGATTTAAATTATATATTTTTTTTTTCAACCAAGGAAACTCCATTGTCCTTCATAATCTGGGAGTAGATTAACCTGACTATATCTTTTTAGGCCACATGCACACATTGAGTATTTGGTGAGGTTTTTTTTCCCCTCAGGATTTGTAAGCCAAAACCAGGAGTGGGTGAAAAATGCAGACGTGGTGATGTGTTTCTATTATACTTTTCCTCTGATTGTTCCTCTCCTGGTTTTGGTTTACACATACTGAGGAGAAAAAAAACTCCTCAAATACTGAATGTGTGCACGTGACTTTAGATATCCTTAATATCCACACCCCTCCTGATTACTGGTTCACACATATGGACTGGTCATAATGAAAAAATTCAGCATGAATATACATGAGATAAGATGAGGAAAACAGTTACCAATTGGAAAACGTCACTCCGTTAAAAATAGAAATCTCACAAATTTTACACTGGCTAGTTAGGCATTTTTCCCGTTGTCAGGAAATCCACAGGTATATTTTCTACAATAGACAGACTCTGACCCTATTGAAGTATCTAATGAGCAAAGGTCATTGTGAAAGGAGAGGGAGCAGGTCAGCTGTAACATCAGTTATTGTGAATGGTGAATCCTTTGTTATCAGCTGTATATAGAGGTGTTACCTGTCATTGTAATCCTGCCTCTGCTGATAAGGAGCCTGCTGAAAATTCTTCCTGAAAAGGATAGGAAGTATGTTTCTAAAAAACCTCAGTGGCCAGTGTGAAAAGAGCAAGATTATTAATTTGTATTTATTTTATAAAGGTCTTTATATGAAGTGGGGGGGAGGGGGGAGACATGTATTTTGTTTTAACAATCCAATCTTTAACACTGTTTCAATGCTGTGGTCTTGAGTTTGTATCCTCCATAGTGTAAGTAAGTAACAGGATTCTACTATACAGAATAAAAATGACCGTATGGCACCAATCCCAAGTGTATCGCGTATAAGGCGGGATCTATAGTGTCTGTCTAGTTACTTTGAATGCAATTGAATTAAAGCTATAGTTACTAATAAGACGACCTCAGATACAACGCATCTGATTGATGGTATACTTATGTCATAAAATAGAAAATGACTGGTAACTCCCAGTATATGGGGCTTCACCTGATCTAATAATTTGGAAACTTTCTTTCAATTGTAAATGATGGTGTGTAGTAGCAGTTGGGTACATTCTCTATCAAACTGACTGGCGGCGACAGGAGCAGAACATTCTCATAACTAATTTTCAAGACGTCAAGTATATCCGCATACAAGTCCCCAGCTGGCTATTATAGGGGATTACACAAGGTCTCACAATCGGATGTGTTGTGCTCTATTAGCGAGTAGTAGATATTAGCAGGATGTTCTCATGGTGAAGTGATGCACAATCCATCCGCCGTGCACTGTAATATAAATATGGAATTTCTGTATACAGTACGCCTCTATTGAAGAAGAATCCTGTAAATTGTTGACAATGTTTAATGAATATGTTGAAATAGGATGAGAATATCTACCTACAGGAAAGATTATTCCAATATATTCAGTGAGCTTTATATTTCTTGAAACTGAATGTGGTTCAACACGTGCCAAATATGTAATGTAAGACCATGCTAACATCTCCAAAGACCTTCTATGTTCTTCATATGTTTGATGTGTCCCCCCAGGACTGTAAAGTTGGTGTTTTATTGCTTGCAGCCCTTTCATGTGTACCCTTGGTGTACCCAGGTTGCACTGGGCTCAGTGTTCTTTAGGAAATGCAGTAGGATTGGTTTTCAAAAGGAATGGAAATATATAAAGGCAGGAGTTATCCTTTTCCTTCACGTTGGTTCATTTTCTAACTTTAGTTCAAAAAAACTACAGTGGCTTTTTTTTACTTCCAAAAATCACTGTGAAACCTCCCTAATTTACTGTGGTTTCAGGAGAACTTTCAGCAGACTGGTACAGGAGGAGCGAGGACCCTGCCCGCGAGCGCTCACAGTCTACATGGAATGGGTGAGGATAGAACTGTTCATGCAGTGATATGGTGGAGCGATGGTTACTGCAGGTTGTAGGTTTGTCGGAAGAGGTGGGTCTTCAGGTTACTTTTGAAGGTTTCCATAGTAGGCGAGAGGTTGCAGTAGTTGAGGCGGGAGATGATGAGGGCGTGCACTAGTGTTTTTGCAGAATTGTGGTTGAGGAATGTGCGGATCCGGGAGATGTTTTTGAGTTTGAATCAGCAGGAAGTGGAAAGGGTTTGGATATGTGGTTTGAATGAGAGATCAGAGTCCAGGGTTACCCCGAGGCAGCGGACTTGTGGGACTAGGGAGAGTGGACAGCCATTAACATTGATGGATAGGTCAGGTGGGGGAAAGATGATGAATTCTGTTTTATCCATGTTAAGTTTTAGAAATCTAGCAGAGAAGAAGGATGAAATAGCGGACAGACATTTTGGGATTTTGGTTAGTAGGGAGGAGATATCGGGTCCAGAGAGGTAGATTTGTGTGTCATCAGCATAGAGGTGATACTGAAAGCTGTGAGATTTCAATGAAGATGGATTCTCCCTGTGATTTGAGAATTTTGAAAATAAATGAGGAGTTCAGGTAGTGAAAAAAGCAAATTTCTCTAAGATATACTACAGAATTTATTTTCACGTGTACTATTTATTATAATAAGAAAAAAAAAATCTTAAAACGATTCTTATTCTGTTAGATAATTTTACTATATTAAGCCCACAGTATCTAATTTTTAGGTACTAGAAAAACCTGAAGGGGGTTGTCCTTGTATAAAGAAGCCAGTATGACCATACAGAACTGCAGCGTAAAACATGGGGGACAAAGCAGCAAGTCTAGCCTTGTGATAAAACAGAAGGTGGACTGCATTAGACCCCTTTGTACTCTGTAGCTCAGACAACATCACTGAGAACAATTGTGCACCCTTAGCAGAACCTAAAAGCATACGATCCTTTTTCTAATTGATTTGCATTTGCCATGAACCTTTCGGCTGAAATCCTAGGGATTGGCTTTCATCATCAGAGAAAGCTCTATTAGATCTAGAAGATAAAGGCCCATTTCAGCAATAGTAGCGTTCATAGGAAAACGAAAGTCTATAAATGCTTGACAAATGAGCAAAACGTTCATACAAGGGGTGAGATGATTTTTAAGCATGCTTAACAATCATTGTTCTCGGCAGCACATAATCCTGTCTAAATAGAAGATGTGCTGCCGATGTTCTATTCCCCTAGTACGAGTGTACTAACGATCGTTCTGTGCACACGCAATTCCGTTTGGCCTGTCTAAACAGGCAAATATACAATCAGTGGTCATTTAACGGTCGCTCTCGGCTCAGGTAAACATTTGACTTGAGTCACTGAACTGAATATTAATTTTTTATATTTTTTTGGTTATTTGAGCAGGCATGGATTTAAGTAAATAAGTGTGTATGGTTATCTTTCTGCAAGTGTCTAAAAATGTTGCTTGCAGTGGAGAAAGCAAAAAAAGTTAATGGAGTTAAAGAATGATGTAAGGAAGGGTTTGTTGGGAGACGTACATATTGATTAGGGAGCATTGTGTTGACCTGAAATCATATCCGCTCTGTTCTTACTCTTTTTAGATCTCCTCCTCAGCAGCACTGACTTTTCTCCCTATAGAGAAATCTCTTCTCTTCTCTTGGCTTGGCTCCAGTATGCATGTTCACATTCTTCCTCTTCACTTTTAACTCTATGTAGACTAGGGGAGCATTTACACTGTGCGATGCACAGCATTAATCAACCAGCAATTTGTTTGCAGTACACAGGTTGCTGCTATTCTTGGCAGCACAGGTCTTGTTTACACAGGATGATGTGCTACCGAGAACAGTTGATTTTTGGGGCAAACAAGAAGGTCATTTCTCCTGATCAACCATTTTACTCATTCGTCAGGTGATCGGCAGCCTGTGAATCATCGTGAAATCTGCCTAGGAACACTTGTTCTACAGTGCAAATACACATTTTTTTTCTCTCCAAGTCACAAAATTAACATTAAGGCGCCATGCACCTTAGACCAGTGTTGCTTAACTTCAGTCCTCAAGGCCCATCAACAGGTCATGTTGTCACAGATGATAATTCCATCACCTTTCCAATGGTAAGGAAGTCCTGGAAACATGATGTGTTGGTGGGCCTTGGGGACTGGAGTAGAGGAACGCTGCCTTAGACTAAAGTCAGCGGGACCCACCAATTATCTATTGTGTATGGACGCCTGCCTACTCTTCCCTGATAGATGATGTTGGGGAAGATAAGGGTCAGGCAGTTTCAATTTTAAATCTAGCCCGTACATTTTCTTCTGGAGGTAAGCCACTGCCATAGCTATCTGGCATCGCCTTCCTCTGCTCACTCCTTTAAAAATATGTTAACATTTGGGTAAGGAGAGTTAGCTGTCAGCCAAGTGATCCTTCCACTACTGTATATAAATGGTAAAGGGAGTCTGTCACCCCCAAAATGCAAATTAAACAATTATATAGGGGGCTTAGTCGCTATAAGAATTATATTTGCAGTACACATTTCATTGTTAGAATTATTTTGAAAAGTTGTTTTATTCAGTATGGAAATAAGGGAGCTTCGTTGCCCCCTTGGCATGGCCCTGGGCTCAGTGCACCATTACACCCTCTTAGTTTGCAATATAAGCATTTCCATTGATTCTGATGGGCAGCGCTCGCTCCGCCAGCCCCCTTTTAATCGGTGCCTCCTGTCAGTGTCCGCCACTCACCACACATATACAGAAGCGTAGCCAGCAGCTTCATAGAGGAAAGGATCGGTTACTTGCTGCTCTTGTCTTCACGACAACCCAGAATGGGTCGATCTAACCACCGATATTCACCTACTCTATGATGCAGCGATGACAGGAGGACCAAGTTACTGATCCTCTCCTCCTCTAAAACCGCTCGCTGCACTCCCAGATGTAACACTGTAGGGAGTAGTGGTCTCTGACTGGGGGCATTGATGAAATGCGGGCCCGTTCCCACAGGGCTGTGGAGTCGGAGTCAGTGCCCATTTTGGTGGAGTCGGTATAAAATGGACCGACTCCTAAAATATATAATAAATTGGGTACAGTAGTTCAATGCAGTTTGTGGGGAATATTTTTTCATAAGAATTTGGGAAAGTTATGAAATGTCCTATAAATGTCTGTCCTATTCCTGATCTAAGGGTCTGGACTTTTAGCTGAGATGAATCTGTGCTACAGTAAATTTATCACTTAAACATGAGCCCTGTATGAGGGAGTCTGAGTTGGAGTCGAAGGTTTTGCTTACCGACTCCACAGCCCTGCGCTCCCATACTGTGTGCGCGCTGCTGACAATCAGAATCGGGGTAACTGATCATAAGGCAGATTGAGGAGATATAATGGTGTTCTGAGCCCTTGGCCACACCAAATGCCCATCAATTGTATACAGAATAAAGTAACTATAGCAATGAAATATGTTCTGCAAATATGTTTATAGGGGCTAAATCCCTCCTATATAACTGTTTAATTAGTTGAAAATGTGTTTTAGGGGTAACAGACTGCCTTCAGAGTATTTCTGTCGATGAACAATGCCATATAGACCCTCCGATATAGAGTTTGCTGACTTGGTGTCTACGTTTTTGTTCTGATGCTGGATATAATGAAATCCTTCTGCTGCAGAAAAAAAAAGTGTGTAGGCAGTAGCATCGTCCCGCTCCTTTCCTGGGTATACATTCTATGACCTTGACTCCGCTCCATGATAAACAGGCAGAGGTACATGTGTAGGATGTTGGAATCTAGTTTTCCACTTGAATAAATCCAGTTATACAAACAGGAATTCCTCTGGAATGTGCAATTTCCAGCATTTACATCAATGAGCTGTTTGCATTGGGAATGTCATATTTCAGAGTGTGCATTTTGTTATCACCCTCATTGCTGTATGCCGGTTTATACTGACTGCTATTGTTCTTGCTTCATGCCTCCTATAATTCGCCATGCAAATGATTTCTCTAGTAAAGCTGTGTAGCTTTTATTACTTCCTACTGGGAAATTATTTTTTTTTTTTGTATGTTAATATAGTGACCTTTTACCACCGAAAGTAAGTACAGTAGTTAGCCTATGCTTTTTCATCCCTAGTAAAGTTGATGGTTTGTTCTCAACTTTGATTTGCTGGGTACCTGGGTAAGAACCAGGACTGTGGAGCTTGAGTCGGAACCCATTTTGGTGGAGTCGGTATAAAATGGACCGACTCCAACTCCTAAAATATATAATAAATTGGGTACAGTAGTTCAATGCAGTTTGTGGGGAATATTTTTTCATAAGAATTTGGGAAAGTTATGAAATGTCCTATAAATGTCTGTCCTATTCCTGATCTAAGGGTCTAGACTTTTAGCTGAGATGAATCTTTGCTACAGTAAATTTATCACTTAAACATGAGCCATGTATGAGGGAGTCGGTGTCATGGAAATTGAGGAGTCGGAGGTTTGGCTTACCGACTACACAGCCCTGGTAAGAACCAACAAAGGTGCCCACATTATCTCCTAGGTTTTCCAGCCTTGCTCTACTACAACATAAACTATATAGACAAAAGCATAAAGAACCATGCCTTAATCATTGAATTCAGGTTTTTCATTCAATCCCACTGCCACAGATGTACAGTGGCATGTAAAAGTTTGGGTACCCCTGGTCAAAATTACTGTTAGGTTAAGTGCACATGTTACGTTTTTGATGCATTTTCGCGGCGGTTTTTCCACACGGAAACACATCAAAAAACGTTTGGTAATTGGTCTTCCAGCTAATGCAATGGCAATCCTGATGTGCTGTGTACATGATGCAGAAATTTCCGCTCAGGATTGCCATTGCGTTTAAAAATGCAGTCTATGTAGCGTTTCTGCAGTGTTTTCCCGCCCATTGACTTTAATTGAACCGCAGCAAATCCGCAGGTATAATATTTATACCTGCAGATTTGCTGCAGTTCAATTAAAGTCAAAGGGCTGGAAAACACTGCAGAAACGCACAAAGAAGTGGTACCCGGGTCGGCTGGGGAGGACTACTACTCCAATCATCCGACTGCCGGTCCTGCTGATAACAGCGAGAGCGGCGCGGCTGAGGGACTAGCGACTCCGCAAGAGAATTTGACATGCTGCGGTTCTGAAAGATGCACTGCATGTCAGTGTCCACGGGTAATCCACAGCCTCAGATGCACATCCCATCGGATCTCATCCACTATGCTGTAACATCTGGATGCTGCGGGTTTGACGCTGTATAAACACGCAGCATCAAACCTGCAGCGGCTCCTGATAGTGGGCACGTACTCAAACTCACACGCAGCATGTCAATTTCTGTAGCGTATATGCTAGTCTCCGCTGCAGATTTTGACCGATTGAAGTGTCATTATATGCGGTGGATTCACATGTACCGAAAGTGTGGCATTAGAACACCACGTTTTGGACGCAGCAAAAATACGCTGCATCCAAAGCGCTGCTGAAAATTTTGAAATATTTTTAAAAAAAATTCTGTAATATTAATATGAAAATTTACAGTAAAGGAAAGCACTTAGCGCATAGATTGGCCAATATATGTGTGCCCAACAACCAGCGTCAAGGCATCTTTCATTGTTGGGTCCCTGTCCTTCTGTCACCCCTCTTGGCTGAAATGCAAGCCTACAATTTATGTCAGGACTCAACCAGCTAACTACTTAAAATCACCTGAGGCTGATGGGAGAGGGAGTGCCAATCTATGCGCTAAGTGCTTTCCTTTACTGTAATTTTTCATATTAATATTACAGAAAAAAATTGAAATATTTCATGTGCACATTTTGTAGCGCTTTCTTATTTTTCTATTGCTGTAATGCAGTTTCAATGTCTCAACAATTTAGGAGGCAACTTTCATAACTTTGAAACTTTTTTATAGTTTGAATTTTTTAGTTGGCTCCTGTTCACATTAGTAAAGATGTGCTGGCCATTTTCACTATGTTTCTCTATCTATCTATCTATCTATCTATCTATCTATCTATCTATCTATCTATCTATCTATCTATCTCTTTAGGCCTTTTAGAGATCATTTAATCTTTATGAAATTTCTTCCCTCCTAAATATTCCACCATCAACTAACTGTGAGTGATATTGAAAACTGGAGGCCTTTAGGAATCATCGCAATTCAGCCACAAAGTGAGCAGACCACATAGTTACAGAGCGGATCTCCGACCACTAGAGTGCATAAAAGTCGCCAAAGCTATACATTACCATCAGTACAAAAGCTGTGCTGGGAGCTTCATGGTATGGGCCTCCATGGCAAAGCAATGTCCACAGAGGCATGGTTGGGTGAGTTTGGTGTTGAAGAACTCAACTGGCCCACACAATGCAACGTCCTCAAATTAAACACCTTTGAAGTGAACTAGAATAGTGATTGTGGGTCAGTCTGACCTCACAAATGATCTTCTGGACCATTTGATGAAGCAAAAACTCCCACTGACACCACCAAAAATCTTGTAGAAGCCTTTCCAGAAGAGTGGAAGCGGTTACAGCTGCAATGAGTGACCTTTTTGTAGATACAACTTTTTCCTATGCATTGGGAAGTTATTCTAAGATGTAATGTTTAGATGTCCAAATACTTTTGTCCATATAGTATAAATTAGGAGTGGTGCATAACTACAGAGATTTACAGAGGGCTTTATGAAAAGTGTAGAAGAATTTTAATCTACATTTACAATGGACAATCACGGCTGTTAAATGACAGACAGTTGGCTACATGCAAGATGATCATTTACTAACTTATTTAGACATGCCAACCGCACTTCCATGCACACAGAACGATCATTAATGTGATTGTTCTGTGCACATACAATATCATTGTTGTCGTACGGCAGCACATGTCAACCGACAATCGGTGTCTGTTGTTCAGTGGTCGTTTGCTGGAAGAGAAGAGAATTAGTGTAAACAGATCTCACCTTCTTGCCTAGAAGTGTCCAGTCCACCACTTGGGACCAAACGCCATCTCCTCCTGCAGAGTGATACATGTGCTGCTTTTGGGCAGTGCCTAGCACATTCTAGTTCATTAGAAAGTGTTTCTCTTTCAGGAAAAAACTATAATAAATCTTGTGCCTAAAATCTTAACGGTTCTGCATAACACAACTAATAATTCCATATACTCCGAGCATTCGTCTCCTTTTTTGGCAAACCAAAGAATCTGGTGGAGGAATGCAATGTAGCGTAAGCCTACACACATGAATGAAATATATGGGATTTAATCCCACACACTAGAACATGTACAGCTAAGAAGCTCTGAATGGAAAGCTTGCATTTAATGACCTAGAATTTTGGATTAGTAAATCAATGGTTTTCTTTATCGCATGGGTATACGCTTGTTAAATCAATGTGGATAATGGATTTATTTCTTTTTCTGCTTTTGTAACGTTCTGGAAAAAAAAAAATCCCTATGTCCTATACACATGCGATGTGTAATCCTGTGGTTTCATGCTGGCTTTGTACTTGAATGGAGCTTGATTTTCTATCTCTTTTTCATATCTTTTTATTATTACATATATAAATTTAAAGTTTAAAATATATCAGAAACAAAAGAAAATCAAACAAGAAACAGTATTTGTTACATCCCTTTTGTCTCATGGAGCCTAGATTGAAGTGCTATTATGCCCTTTGCTATTCTCCCGGTGCCTTGGACTGGCTCTGAATGGTTTCTGCAGCGCTGTATGGAGAATAGATTTACTCACCCCATCCTGAGGGCAAGCTTACAAACTAACTTCCTAAATAATTTTTTTGCTTACTGAAGCACACTTCAACATGATTAGTATTTTGGTATTATTTTACATTTATTTTATCTTTTTTTTTTCACTGAATCTTTATTGGCTATCTATCCTCCAGTAAGGTTGGGGCTGTATGGCGACTTGTCACTTGACAGCAAATCTTTCAACTTGTCGGTTTTACTATTTTATAGATTGCTGACTTATATAAAAAAAATGACAGGTTGCATACTAGTCACAGCTGCATGTGATTTGCATTAAAGTCTATTGCAAATGAGTTGCGTGCTGCATGCAACGGGTGATGGAAAATCCAACACATTTGTAAAACGCTTGCGACTTTGTTGCAGTCATAATAGGGCGTAGATCTCAATGCAACAATGTGATCTGTGTCATCCGACACAACTCTTGCCTAAAGTATACACTTAGTGGCCACATTGTTGGGTACATTCTTCAACACCGCTGACTTAGAATAGCAAATGAACTGAGACAGCCAGCCCCCTTCAGAGATGTCACCGACACATGGAGGGGGAGGAGGCTCTCTTGTGTTGGAACCACATGAGGGAGCCTGAATTTGGGTGAACAATGCATGATTCATTAGCAAATTTTATTCATTTACATTTGGACATGAATCAAAGAACTTTTCTTGAGCACAAGATGATCTGTGTCTTATTACAGTATATCCCGAAAAAAAGACTTTAATTGGATCATTTTGTCTTTTAATGTTCTTTTTACCTCTGTGACTTTCTCGAACATTTGCCAAAAACACATCTAAAGGCATTACGGTAATTCATTTTTCTGTTCCATTTAATTATTGTCTGGTTGTCGCTTGTATAAAGCCATTTAAGGTCAAAGTGTGCTAAAGGGTTTCCCTACACAATTATATGAACTAAACATACCAATGGGCCTGGCAACCCCATTTTCAGGATCGTCAGACTGATTGAAGGAGGGAAAGCTGGTTGTTGTGAATCTTGAGTTCACTGCAAATCCAAGATGCTCATTATTTGCTTCAAATTGAGAACCACATTAAAGGGGTAATCCAGGTTTGTATTTTTTATTACAGGCCTAAGAACTAACAGACAGGTAATTGCTAACTACCTGCTTGTTGCACCCGACGCCGATCTCTTTTGGCTTAGAATGGTCATGTCGACAGAGCATCGACTTCTCTTCCACTCTGCTCTGTTGACGGCCGGCTCCCCACTGCCTAACTACATGACATCAACAGAGCAGCCCGGAAGAAGAAGAGCTGCTCTGTTGATGTGGAGCAGCTGAATCGCTGGCAGAAGCGGTCGGTACCCGCTGTGAGCTGGCACCCGTGAATAACAGGCGGGTAAGTGCCTGTTACTTTTTAGGCTATGTGCCCATGATGCAGAAATGCTGCATATTTTTTCTGCTTCTCCCTGGCAGGAAAAATGCATGCGGATGTTACATGCTTTTTTCCCGCCAGGTAGAAGCGTTTGTCAAGCGTTTTTGCATGCATTTCTGCATGTGGGTTATCAAGCGCTTTTCCAAGCTATTTTAGCATCACTTGGAAAAGTGCTTGACAACTTGGTCTTGCCTGTTGCATGGATTTATATAGTGTGACCAAGAAATAGTTAAAAAAAAAAGAAAAAAAAAAAAAAAAAAGAATAAGAATGGTAAAAAATAAACATTATGCTTACGTTCCAATGGCCTGCTGTCTCCTTCTCTGCTCCGTCCGGTGTGTTGGGCGGCTAGCGGTTGTGTAAAAGGACCTGCCATGACGTCATTGAGTCATGTGACACAGGTCACGCGACTGCGACGTCAGCGGTCGCGTGACCTGTCACATGACTAAATGACATCATGTCAGGTCCTCACACCACCGCGAGCCGCCCAACACACCGGATGCATCGCTGAGGAGGCCGGGGGCCATCGGAAGGTAAGTATAATCTTTATTTTTTATTTTAAATTCTATTTTTTTACAGGTACCATGGTACCCGGGTCTGGAGGAGACATCCGCACATTGAATCGCTTCATATCCGCATGTGCACATATAGTGATGCGGATATCAAGCGTTTCAATGCAAGTCAATGGCGGCAATTGCGCTGCGTGTCCGCAAAATTAATGGACATGCTGCGTATTTTTCCGCAATGATAATCCGCAGCGGAAATTTCCGCAGCATGTGCCCAGCACATGCGGATTATCATTGGGGACCATGGGGCACGTATTACCAAGCGTTTTTTAAGCGTTTTCGCTGCGGAAATTCCGCCCCAAAAAACGCTTGAAAAACGCATAGTGGGCACACAGCCTCAGGCTATTAGTAAAAAAAAAAATAGTCCTGGAAAATAGTTCCTTTTAATATTGTATGGTTATATTGTGGTCCCTCAAGGGTAAACGTTAGCTGTGTACTGAAGTTGATGAGATTAGAGGGTGTAGTCTGAGCTGTGTTAGAGCAGTTTTTGGGGGATGTCTTTAATTTCAGAGTTTTATTTCGGAACGTGAGAAGATGATGTGATTAAGTGACACACAATCCTCCTTGACAGCACAACATTTCATTACGGATCAAGTCAATGTGACGTCTAGATGTCGGTTCCTGTATAATGTATGAATAATTATGAACAGATGGAAATAATTTGTCTTCAGGTTCTGCCTTTTCGGTTACAATAAATGTGCAGCTTTGGGTATTTTACGCTCCCTTCTGTGTTGTTGATGATGCCATTCCTTCTGTTCTGGAAAACTGTGCCAATGGTACAGTCTTTCCTTCTTTGGCATGAAATTCCCCTACCCTCCCACTGAACTTTACAGATGAACACCTGGTATTGAATAACATAAGCTGTAAAAGATCTCTTAAAGCAATTGTTGTGTTCCTTCTGTGTATAACCTATTGGCAGGTCTCAGAGGTGAGTGGGCGTAGAAGTGTAGGCGTTCACAAACGGATCAGTTGTCAGGAAAGAGTAAGAACTCTGGAGCGTTCTGTATGAGCACGAACGTATGTGTGTCTATATAAAGTTTTTAGAACTATGTAAAGTTTTTGTATAATAAAAAGGTCAGCTTGCCCAGATATGAAGCGTCAATGCAGGGAAACTTGCTGTGCTGAAAGAAAATAAATTCTTCAATAAAATCACTCTTTATTACAAAAATTTATCAAAGTCATAATTCCAAAGCGGACTATGGCTAACAAACGCGTTTCAGGTATGTATCATTGCATATGAATAAAGCCATCTTTCTGAAACGCGTTTGCTAGACATAGTCAACTTTGGAAATGCGACTTTTTAAATACATTTTTGTACTAAAGTGTTTTTATTAATGATTCTATTGCTGCAATTCCCTTCCTTTTTAGACTATATAAAGTTTTTACTCACAGCTCTGCTTATATAGGTTATTTTATATGTTATCATATGGAATGTCTGAGATTCTAATTTTATTCATGTCTATACAGGGTTTATGCAGCTATAGCTATACATTATAAACTGGAATGTTGGTCAGTAGTTGTAGAACTATTTGTGGTTGTGATTGTCTGGTCTGATAAGTGACAGTGTTGGGTATTAGGACCTTCAGAACAAGAGCATTTCTGTTCGGACCGGAGCTACATGATGGTTATGATCACTTGCACAGATGTTGGATTGTTTGGTAATGTGCAGTCTTCAGTAACTCTGCAGTGTTAACTTGAGTGCGCTGACAGTCATACCCCAGCCAAGATCACCGGCCAGGTCAGATCTACAATGTAGGAAATGTCTGGCTAGCTATAATTTGCTATATTACTTAAGGATTTGAAATCCTGGCCAGCCAGTTCTCCGAGCCAATAATATGTCATCTCCTGAGCACAAATCTCCCACGCATGGAGAGAAATGGAACAGAGAAGCAGTTTATTAGGAGACACCTACATAGTGGGCGGACGCCGGGTCCCACTAGTGTAAACCTTGTCACTGTAGTGGCCTTCATGCTGGTTTTGGTTTTTAATAAAAACATTCTCCATGCTAATACTCGGGCTCCTGGATTAGCAGACAGTGTACTGTACCCCTGTACATGGCATTTCAACATTGATGAAAGATGGGCACACAATATATGATCAAACTGGTGGTGGTCCCTCTATATTTATGTGATCTAGTAATGAATGGTCAACACAAAGCGACAGGTCATGGCATATACTTCTGCTTGCCAGGAGAGCCATGGTTATTTTTTCCATTTTGTGGTTGCACTGGAGGTCCTGGCATAGAGTATAAATGAGGTTTCAGAGTTTCCTGGCGCTTGAAATAAAGTACACATTATAAACATGACTTGCTTGTGTATGGAATATTTTTCAGATCCTTAGAATGTCTTCTACTAACTACTTTATTTTTTTTTTTTGCAAACTTTGAATGATTTATTTACGATGGTTTGGTGTTCTACCTGTCAGTTATCTGTTCAGCGTTTTTTTTTTTTTTTTACTTCATTGCGCTTGTCCAAAAACTATCAAATTCAGCATGGTCTAAATAGTGTATTGTGGTTCATTAATATATTTAATACTTTTTTTGAAGCCAGAATTGAAGTCAATAAATTTCTATCGACTCCAGCATTGTTACCATAAGTACAGGCAGGAAAAATGTAGTATTATAAGTAGTTGATATAACAGACTCCAAAGAGGAGGTGGTAATGAAATGGCACATCGGCTGTGAGTGCACAACTAAAGATGCCATATACTGTGCTGCTCACCATTATTGGTAACCCTTCATTTTTTTTCATAGACTGTACAAAATCTTCAAAAATAAATGGAAATGTAGTAAAGGTATATCCTCAGGATTTTTTAATTAGTGGTCCAAAGTAATACAACAATAAAACATTGTTTCTCAACTTCCATGTTGCAATTTCAAAGAAGCAGAATAAACAGCATGTGTGGCAATAAAGGCACCACTAATTAAAACTTAGTTGCACACCCTTTTGGCATTGATGACCGCCTCTAAGGCTGGGTGCCCACGTAGCGTTTTTCAAGCGTTTATGCTGCGGAATTTCCGCAGCGGAAACGCTTGTGAAACGCTAGGTAATCCGCACCCCATGGTCCCCAAGGGGATTCCGCATGTTCCATGCAGATGCTGCAGATTTTTCCGCAGCGTTTATGCTGCGTACAAAAATCCGCAGCATGTCATTTAATTTTGCAGAAGCGCAGCGGAACTCCCGCCATTGACTTGCATTGAGACGCCTAGAAACCGCGACTGTACATTTGTACAAGCGGCTTCTATGCGTCTCTATGTGCGGATGGTACCCAGTTCTGGAGGAGAGGAGACTCTCATCCAGACCTGGGTACCATTGTACCTGTAAAAAAAGAATAAAATAACAAATAAAGTTTATACTCACCTGTCCGGCGGCTTTTCTCTGAATGCCGGCATCGCTTGAGGACCTGCGGTGACGTCACAGTCATGTGACCGCAGGCCCTTCACCGCTCTGTCTCGCGATATGCCGGCAGCCGGGAACCAGCCAGGAAGCAGCGCTGCAGCCACGCCGGGCATCGGGGGTGAGTATAGCTTTATTTGTTTTCATTTTTACGGTTCACACTGTATAAATCCATGCTGTTTGCATGGATTTATATAGTGTGACCTAGTGGTCAAGCACTTTCCAAGTGATGCTATCGCCTGGAAAGCGCTTGTCAATCTGCATGTGGAAACGCATGTGAATCCGCATGTGGATCTGCATGTATTCTGCAGGAAAAACGCATGCACAATCTGCATGCGTTTTTTCTGCCAGGGAGATGCAGAAATTTTCTGCTTCATTTCTGCATCGTGGGCACATAGCCTAAACGTTTTTTTGTAGCCATCTATAAGCTTCTTGCATTTCTCAGCTGGAATTTTCTCTCACTCTTCCTTTGGAGTTTCTTCAAGCTCTTGAATGTTTGCAGGGTTCTTTTTCCCAATGGCAGATTTCAGCTCACCCCAAAGATTTTCAATGGGATTGAGGTCAGGACTCATTGCTGGACAATTTAAAACCGTTCATGTATTCTTTTTCAACAATTCCTGTGTACTTTTGGATGTGTGATTTGGGTCATTGTCTTGCTGGAGGACCCATGATCTTCAACTCAAACCAAGTTTTCTTACACTGGGTAGGACATTTCGCTCTACAATCTCTTGATCATTCTCTGATTTCATGATTCCTGTAACACGGTCAAGGCCTCCAGTACCAGACGCAGCAAAACAACCCCACTCCTTATCACTACTAGTAGCATTAGGCAGTAGATACACCCATTCAGGTTACACAGGTAGTTCAGCTCCTCCAGGAATTTTACATCCATATATGCCATCACAAGGTTTCCTGTGGCTCGTAGCATAGTCTCAAGAGCAAGTGCTAGATAACATTACATGGGCTGTTATATGAGAAGAGCCAGACAAGGTTGTAGGAGAGCGTAAACTTTGCAGCATTGTCTGTCACTGCTCCTTTGTGCAAGGAGGTATACTACCAGAGCCCTAAAAATGTCCTCCAGTTGGCTGCTGGTATGCAGTACATGTTTGACCAACCTGTCAGAAACAGACTCCACGATGGCTTGACATCCTGTAATGGGACTTTTTCTCACAGTCCCACACCATGCAGCTTGATTGGCATTTGCCATAGAGCACCAGAATTGGCAGGTCTGCCACTCTTGCCTGTTCTCAACAGATGAGAGCAGGTTCACACACATGCATGTCAAAGGTATGAAAGTATCTGGAGATGTCGTAGTGAACATTATGCTACTTGCAAAATCTTCCAGCATGACTGGTTTGGTGGTGGGCCAGTGATGGTCCAGGTAGGCATTTTCTTGGAGTCTTGCACAAACCTCAATGATGGCCAACAGTACCATGACTGCTGTTAGGTACCGGGATGAAATCCATAGACTCTATAGAGCCATTGTTAGACCATAAGCTGGTGCGATAGGTCCTGGATTCCTCATGATGCAGGACAGTGCCCGTCCTCATGTGGCCTGAGTGTGTAGGTACTTCCTGGATGATCATCACATTGCGGCCATTAACTGGCCCTCATGTTCCAAAGACCTGAATCCATTTGCAAACCTCTGGGACATTATGTATCAAGTCATCTGTCACCACAAAATAGCACCACAGACTGTCATTAATCACACTGATGACCTCATCCAGGTCTGGGAGGAGAGCCCCTATGATACCATCCTCCTTCTCAGGAGCATGCCCAAACGTGGTTAGGTGTGCATATAGGCACGTAGGGGTCATACACACTACTGACTCACATTATGAGTTGCAGTAATGAAATTCATACAAATTGGATTTCAATTTTATACTTTGATTTTTGGAGTGATTTTGAATCCAGACCTGAGTTGTTGATGATCTTGGTTTCTAATGATCGTTGATTCATAATTTTTCTTCTCTATAAATTACACAATTTATAACCGTAAAGATTTTCGACTTCAGACCTTCATTCAGTGAGATCTGTGTGAGATTTAAAGGACTTGTATTACAAAGTACTTTTTAATATATTTTGGAATAATAGGTTCCACAATTAGATTTGTTAAGAAAAAATAGTTCCTATGCTAAGATTATTATAAATGTCCTATTTGCTGGATCTGACCATGCAGAGCTGCTTCAGTTCATGAATGGCATGTACCACAGCTCCTGAACAGGGGTGGAAGCGGAAGTCATGTATGATAAGTGAGTATGCAGATGACACAAAAGGAGCTTGCAGATAGTGCCTTCTAAGGTAACACATTTCCTTGTTTGTTTTATCACAGGAGCAATTGTTTCTGCCACATCTTCAGCCCTCTAATCTCATCATAAATCAAGTCCGTGATATAAGAGCTGAACGTCCACTGGAGTTCATACGTCAGTGACTTGGTTTATGATGAGCTCATAGGACTGTAACATGATAGAAATACTCACTCTTGTGATAAAAATTGATACCTCAGAAAGCATCAGCTTAGAGTCCCTGCTGCTTTGTCTGTATACTTGCTTATCATAAGTGACTTCTGCTTCCACCCTCTCGCCAGGACCTATGGTATGTGTTGACCATTAACGGGAGCAGCTTTGCATGGTCGGACACAACAAATAAGACCTTATATATCAGGGACACATTTATAAGATTTTTGCAGCACAGGAACATTTTTTAACACATCCAAGTGAGGAACTTATTATTATTCCAATTTCTATTAAAGGGGTTTTCCCACGAAAAAAAGTTCATTTTCAAAATTGTCTGTGTCTGACCGTGTACGGGACATACCACAGCTCCTGGGCAGGGGAGGAAGCAAAAGACAATATAGACATTACAGCAGGGGATCGCAGAGGATTCATTTTCTGAGGTAAAACATTTCACTGCCTGTTTTTAAACAATACTTTACCTGAGAAAATGAATCCTCTGTGATCACCTGCTGTAATGTCTGTGTTGTCTTTTGCTTCCTCCCCTGCCCAGGAGATGTGGTATGTTCCGTACACGGTCAGACACAGACAATTTTGAAAATGAACTTTTGTTCGTGGGAAAACCCCTTTAAGTAAAATGTACCGTACTTTGTGGGACAGCCCCTTCAAGTGTTCACTTAAAGCAAAACCTCCACTTTCAACAGAAAAATATTTTTCAGTATAATTGTTTTTCTTAATCATTCTAAGGTCACGTTCACACATTGAGTATTTTACATCAGTAAGCCAAAATCAGGAGTGGGACAATCAGAGGAAAAGTATAATAGAAACACGTCACCACTTCTGTATTCATCACCCACTCCTGGTTTTGGTTTACAAATCCTGACCAAATACTCAACATGTGAATGTGGCCTAATTGAGGTTTTTGCTGTTTAGCCGCAGTGCAGATTGGCTGTGGTGTGTGCAGGATGCACTACACTAGGCAAAGCCCTTCATGCTTGCTAGGCGCTCAGTTTGCTCAGAGTTTGCGCGAAAAAAAAAGTTTCTCCACCGTGTCCATTATTTCAGTTCTTGAACATCTGGCTGCCCTTGAATGTCATCCAAGTGCATTCTGGTGTTTTCGATGGACCCATAGACTTGCATTGCCAATTTTAATCTGACCCTCAAATCAAAATCGGACATGTCACTGATTTTTTTTTTTTCCTCGGACCAACATGTGTTCAGCCCCATAGGATAATATAGGTACGAGTGCGTTCTGTGACCACCACGGATAGCACTCGTCCAATATAATCGGTCGTGTGCACAAGACCTAAGAGTGAGAAGCCCGGATCCTGCTTGGCTTAGTGCAGCCAGAACCACAGACCTTGAATAGTCTGGGCTGCAGGTAAACAGCAACAACCTCTATTAGAATAATTCAGAAAAATAATTATACTGCAGAGTCTTGTACTATATTAATTTTACTCTGGAAAGTGGAGGTACACTTAACATTTTTAAGCAGGGTACATTAAATTCAAGTAAGCTGATACTAGCTGAGCCACACTGGCCTATTCACTGTGTAGTCACGGCTGTTCCTGGGCAGCTCAGCTCTTATTCATTACACTAGAGATGGAGTTGACGTACCAGAGTATGACCACCACACTGTGGATTGGGCTGTGTAGGAGTTGAAAGCAGCTGATCGGTGGGGGTGTCAGACTGATAACATAAGGCTCGGGTCACTCGAGTGTATATTCTCTCATCCAAGAGAATTGGCCAATTATGCTGATCACACTCTGAGCAGAATGTGACCATAGATAGTGTGATCCGACTCTCTTCGATGAGAAGATGGAGAGAAAAATTTCTCCACCTTCTCCATTCTGTCAGTCCCTGGAAATCGGACTGCACTTAGATGTCAACCGAGTATAGTCCGATTGTTCCGAAGGACTCATTGACTAGCATAGCCGAGTGCGATCTGAATATCAGATCATACTCTGACCTGCTGCTGTTTTTTTTTTTCCCCAGACCGGCACTGTCCAAGGAAAAAATTTGACGTGTGCATGGCCCCATAGAATTACATTGGCGCGAGTGCAATCCGATGTTTTGTCAGATCACGATAATACGGTTGCGGGCACTTAGGATGGATCATCAGTATAGTAAACCTAGAAAGCTCCTTAAACTTTTTTCCATTGATGAATATAAATGTGCTCCTTGTTCTCTTAGGGCTTGTTCACATCCGGATTTCTGAAATCTGGTACACATTCTGCTTGTTGTAAAAACACACAAAAAAACCCACATGGCAAAAGACATGTATTGCCAACACTGTTTTTTGCTGCAGAAAAATGTGCTTCAAATGCACACACCCTTTTGGGCGCATAGCCTTTTGGGCACGGCTTCCAGACAGGCCCCTCTCCTATGTCCAGGGTGTTTTGTAGGACATCCACCTTTTTAACATGTTGGTAATAAGTAACTTAGAGCCAGGGGCTTCCACTGGGAATGAGATTTCTTAGGAAATATACATAACAGCCATATCTGTCCAGCTGCCGTCTAACAATATGGCTTCTTCCCACGCTGACACTTCAGAACAGATGCAGGCCGCCCGCAGCAAATCTGTACAGTGACCAATATGTCAAGCACTTGACATGATCTTGTTTGGCCAGTATTTGCAGGTGATGCCAGCGCTTAGAAGGTTATAGGGGGTATTCAGTCCGAATTTATTGATGATCCATCACTAGGAATGAAAATAAAGGCCATCTACACCCTGGTATCACCATATTATACATTCTAGGGAAGAACATCTCTGGTAAATAACAGCAGAATAAAAGCTGTAAAGTCCATCTACAGAAATAAAGAACTGCGGTACCTTTAATTCTTTATCTGTTGCCACAGTGGACAAGTACCAGACAGTAGGATGATGGACACAACATGACTTTTACATCTGTTATTCCATTGATGTCTGTATTTGTTCCTATATATGGAGTTATATAGCTCATTATTTACATTATTTCTGATTATATTTATTGTCATTTTATAATAATTATTTCCACGTTCAGGCTTGGCAATACGGAGGTCAGAGGAAACCTGTCCTGGGGTTTGTCCCATGTGAAATTTCCTGTTGTGGGCAATAAACGTGAAATGAAGTGGCAGAACGGAGATCTGGCAGTGCGCTCGGTGCTCTTGATGGCTTAGCTGGATATTTCTCGGCTTTCACTGTCGGGATGTGAAGGAAGCGAGCGTAGTGAGATATTGGCAGTGCCCCTGGACTGCTCCGCGCCTACAAATAAAATGCCTCCTCCCACGGGAATTGTTTTGAACTCATTTTACTTCCAAATAGCAACAATTCTCCACACTGTGCTACACTAATTATTGCAACACATTCCGGATGTAGAGGAAATCTCATTTTGGGCCCAAGGACAAGTTTTCTTAACTCCTGATCTTGTTCTGCTGTCATAATAAGATTGTGCAATCAACTTGTATTACCTTTTTCTTCTATTTAGTAAACTGTTTTTTTTTTGTTTTTTTTTTATGGTGTTATTGAAAAAAGATCCTATAGATAGGTTTTATGCAATTGCATGCTTAAAAAATGAATCCATTTCCAGTGGGTGAGATCCAGCCTTAAAGCTAACTTTACCCTTAAGGCTAGGTTCACACCAGTATTAAGAATTCTATTTTTCTTTTCCACTATAGAAAGAGAAAAAAATTGAATTCAAGAAGGAAATTGATCTGTCACATTGACAGGCCTTTTCATTATAACCAACCATTCTCCTCAACATTTGCCATGGAGGGTGATTCAGGACTCCACCACATACATTAGCCGGAGTGCTGATTCTTCTAAAATCAGTAGTCTTGGCCAATATCGATTTAGTGTGTAGGACCGTGTTTAATGTCCAGAGCACAAAGTTTTAAGCCCCTAAGACTCCCATACACATTAGCCAAATGTTGGCTAAACCAGCTGATATCAATGGGTTTGGATATCTGTCTGTGTTTGGGGGCCCCTGATGATTTATTATCTGAGGAGTTAAGGATCCAGCATGTCCTATTTCTGATTGCTGATTTTTTTTTTGTTGACCCAGTGATAAGACATGTCTGGCGGCGGCTCTCACAGAGAATACAGGAGCGTGTGGCAGAGCCAGTGTTCTTGTGTATGGAAGAGCCGGCCAAGTGATCAGTCGCAGCATTGTTCATCTGACAGCCATCTAATTTGTATGACATGCTTAAGATACAAGTTGGCTTAGCTTCCAATTTCCTGAGCATCTAATGTGCATGCGGAACTTCCGACTCTTCCCTGATAGATGGATAGATGATGGTGGGGCAGATAGGGCCTGCAATTTGAATTTAAAGGGGTTTTCCCACGAACAAAAGTTGATTTTAATCAATAGATCTTTGAATAATAATGACTTCCACAATTGGATGTGTTTAAAAAAAATGGCCCTGTGCTGAGATAAACTTATAAATGTTCCCCTGATTGTCCGGTTTCTCCTGATGTTCACATAATGGAGACCTGACCATCAACTAGAGAGGTGCAGGGAGGCTCTTCATAGTGCTTTCGCCTTAAAACGCTGGATCGTTTCAGAGAACAATATATCTGGCTGCAATCATGCCGCCAAGCTCTTGATTCATGCTGCCTTTGATTTGGGTTCCCTTTAATAGAAAACATGGCATGCTGAGAATTTGAGCAGACGAGTGGTGCAGTGGGCTGTGCTTTGGATTACCATGTTTTCAGCATTAAGCTGTAAATACGTATATATCTGGGGCAGGTTTTTTCTAGATGCTGCCATTCAGAAAATTGCATCACGTAGCCATCTGTTTAATGTGCTGTAGATCCGTCTGAGGTCACTAATCTTTTATTTCCTATATGCAGCTATTAGGATTGTGAAGGGTTTATGTGATAACAGTGCTGTTATGTATACACGCTATTATTTTATGTTCTTTGTGATGTTATGATGAGAAATGTTCCATTTCACAATGCTGTGCCGTCAGTTCAGCCGTCGTTTTGCACAACGCAGTGGAACTCGTGGAGCATTCTCACCATAACGGATGTCCTACACAAATCTCTTACCACACTTGTATTTATCGTTTTCAGGACAGTTTAAATTGCTGGAGCAAGACCGGGATATTAAGGAGCCAGTTCAGTATTTTAACAGTGTGGAGGAGGTGGCTAAAGCTTTTCCTGAGCGGGTCTACGTCATGGAGGAAATAACGTTCAACGTCAAGGTAGCCAGGACAAATATTTATCACTGCTGTAATGAAGTGGAGACGATGCTTTATGTCTTGTAATAGGATCTTGTTCTGTACTTGCTTTGCTTTGTAAGATCTTTGATGTGACTCACTGGATGACGGAAAAGAGGTTTTTTTTTTTCTTGAATGGGAAAAAGAAAACTTCATCCGATAATAGCATCCTGAAAATCAGCCATTCTCCATAACCTAGAGCAGGGGTGGGCAATTAGATTTCCCAATGAACATGAGAGAGTGTGACTATGGAGGGCCAAACTCAGGCCCAATTTACAGGGTTTGTTCACTTTCAATTAAGCTGCTACCCAGTTGCAGTTTATTATAAAGCTACCAACCTTGCTGTACTCCCTTTCCCCGGATCCACGGACAAGTTATCATCGCTGCTCTTGGTTCCTGGCATTGGCCGGCAGTGCGGCAGCCAATCTGTGAAGTCTGCGTTATTTCTACACTGGCTGAGATCACTGATTGGCTGCCACACTAAAAACCCATACCAGAGATGTCTGTGTGTTTCAACCGTGCGCCGCATCAGGAGCACACATTCCAACGCCTGGGAATCAGTGTACAGTTAGCGCTGTTCCCAAGTGTCGGGTGCTGAACGCTGCCCTCATCATTGTCCCTGCTCCCGCAGTGTCCATGTGTTAAAATAAGGATAAAATAATAAAATCCTTATACTCACCTGACCAGAGATGTCCCCCGCTATAATCCATGTGATCGTACATGCAGAGGAGCCGGGGAGAATGATCCGCTCCAGCGAGCGGAGCCCTTCACTGAGCGGAGCTCACTGAGTGACAGGACACCGCTCCGGGGCCCGCTCCTCGGCGTAAGAGGATTACAGCGGGGGACATTTCCGGATAGGGCAGCATTCAGCACCCGGCGCTTGGAAACAGCGCTAACTGAACACCGATTGCCAGGCGCTGGTATGTGTCACACTGACGACACATGACGATGTCATCCGTGTGTGTTCAGCATGAGACATTTTGCGGACCGTGCAGCTTGTGGAGCACATGGACACACGGTCCATGGAAACACACTGACATGTGCGCAGACCTATAGATTTGAATGGGTCTGCGTGCGTCAGTGTCTCCAGTACTTGTGGAAAATGTCACCACTCGTACAAGAGATACTGACGTGTGAAAGCCCTCAAAGTGACTTCAGCGCTGAAGCCATTACCAGACTTCAGGAGCAGTGGTCGGAGATTTGCCGGTGAGTCCAGAGAAGATGAGTATAGTGCGATTTGTTTTATAATAAACTGCCGCCAAGGTAGGAATTTAATTAAAACAGAACAACCACTTTAATTCTGCTCATTATTATTATATATTTTATCACTTAATATTGAGCAGAATTAAGTAAGTTGACTCACTGCTAATACAAGTTACAATAGGGCTGATTATCTGCTAATGGCACGAATACAGCTTATAATCAAAACCATATAATTTATTGCTGTTTATAAATCATATGCTCCTGCTATTTAGCCCTTTTGCCATGATCAACAGCTTCCCCCACACAGTATGATCAACCCCACAGCTTCCGATACATAGTATGATGGTCCCCCCGCTGTCTTCCCACCCCGACACCCAGTATGGTGGCCCCACAGTTTCCACCAAGTACTGCCTTACAGTAAAAAAATACAAATACTCACCCAGCCCTGTTTCCCAGGCTGGTCAGTGCCGTGTGTATACTGAGGCTCTGCACAGCAGGAGCGATCTAGTGACGTCAATGTATCTTCTGTGCTGAGATGAAGTCTCACATGCTGAACGGTGTCCCTCATCCACCATTATATTTGCCTTGTTACCTGCATCTTGAGGATGTGGATACTAGTGAAATTGAGATGCTGGGGAGGAGTGGGAGGGCTGCTGTGTGATGCGGTACGCCGCTGCTTTTAGGCTCTTTGGCTGGATAGCCAAAGGGCCAGATGAAGCCTTTGGGCAACACTTTGCCCAGGACAGACCTAGAGCCAGTGGCTTAACTAGATGGACCTCTGTGCAAGATTTGGACCGGGGCTCCCCCATCCTTGTATGTATGTCCCCCATCCTGGTATACATGTCCCTCATCCTGGTATATAATATATATATATGTAATATGTATGTAAGCCCTCCATCCTGGTATATATGTCCCTTATCCTGGGCCCCATCATGGTATATATGTCCCTTTTCCTGGGCCCCATCCTGGTATATATATCCCCCATCCTGGTATATATGTCCCTTTTCCTGGTATGTGTCTCTGGGTCTGCCGCTATTCTTTAATGCATAGGAAAAAATAAACAATTATGCACCCCATCTCTCTGCTCCCTCGCCATGTGGCGTCCTCTTCTGAAGCCGGCAACTGATTTCCGCATGCAAGCGACCGGAGCACATGACATTACTTCCATGCGGACCCAGACACAAGCATGCCGATGTCAGTTGCTGGCCTCTGATTGGCCTGCAGCGTGCATTGCTGAGACCCCAGCGTGCTTTTCGCATGATTTAATTTTAGCTGTTTCAACCCTCCCCTTGAAAAAGCTAAGCTCTCGCGAAACGCGCGTCGGGGGTCTCATGGGGACTCTCTCACCCGGTTTTCTTCACCTACTTCTGCATACACCTGGGTAAGAATGCTTAGCAGATATTACCACAAACGGCCACTTGGTGTTAGCATTATGTAGGTATACTCAGCGTTAGTTTGAGCTTCTTTTGCCTGGTGTATGTTTGCAACAGCATACTTGATAGTGCTGTCCTTCCTTATATAACCTGATTAGGGGGTTTGCATGGTATTTACTGTTCTGTGGCAAATTTGTATGGATGATTCCATCTGTACAGGGTAGTTATTTCCTTTCATAAGTCCAGTTTTTAATATTGTTTATATATGTGTGTTTTTTCAGTGTATTTAATAAAAAATATGAATGCTTCTTCTACACTCCTTTCTCCTTTTTCCGTATCATAGGTTACTTATTCACTTTCGGAGAATTTGTATAAGTATCGGTATAAACTCTAAATATTTCATGGCTGTTGTCATCTATACATGTTCCCTATAGCATAATAGTGCCATTATTCCATTAATACCATACCACAACCACATTAAATCTTCATGCTGCATAGCTGATATTGGTAGGGTTTTTTTTTTTCATCTATTTTTCAATTGCTTATGGAGTGGGTTGGTCTCCCTTGTAAGGTGGCTAATGGTCGCGTAGTCGATGGGCGGTATGTGTCACAGAGATGGCTGGTCTCTGTGATGTAACGCAGAGTGTTTTCTCTAGTGCACATAAGCACTAAGAGGATAGTTGGTTGCACTTGGGGCCGGGTTAAGGGTAACTGTGAAGAGTTGGGCGGGTCTAGCTACCCACATACTTCACCAGCCTATTTATTGGAGGCTGTTGTTTGGTACATGGTCTGTGTCTGGAGGGAGAAAGGCCTCCTGCATGTGGTTGTCTCCAGACTCTGCCATGTTCTGGATGCCTACCAGCCTGTGTGACCACAGCGCTGGCTAACCAGAGACGTACCTAAAAGGACTGTTTTCTTTGTTTTTGCCTGCGCCTAAGGCTGTTTTGTTTGCATTTTGCTTTTGACCGGTTTATGAAGAAAATAAACCATTCTGGACAAATGAATGCCAAAGGAACATGCCTCCTGTTTGCCTCCCACCTCACCTAAGTGAGTACAATTCCTACTCCTTGCAGATGTTGTCCTTGGTGGGATTTGAACCCAGGACCCTAGTGCTGCAAGGCTGCAGTGCTAACCACTGAGCCACCATGCTGCCCTATAAACTTAAAGCCCTATCTGATACCTGAGGCCCGACGAGAGTTGATCTCCAAAGAGGTGGCTCGTATGCTGAAACTCTGTGTCATTGAAGAATCCAAGAGCGGTTGGTCAAGCCCGATCGTCTTGGTCCCAAAGCCTGATGGTGAGTGGAGATTCTGTAACAACTATCAGAAGTTGAATGAAGTCTCCAAATTCGACGCATATCCCATACCACGTGTCGATGAGCTGATCGAGATGCTTGGGCCAGCAAGTGACAGAAACCACCTTGGATTTCACAAAGGAATATTGGCAGAGCCCCATGGCACAGGGAGCCAAAGAGAAGACTGCATTTTCTACGCCAGATGGATGTTTCCAGTATGTCCGGATGCGGTTTGGACTGCAGGGGGCCCCTTCAACCTCTCAGAGAGCCATGGATCGCATCCTTGCTTCCCATAAGAAATACGTTGCAGCATACCTGGACGATATTGTTATCTTCATCCCTGACTGGAAGAGTCATCTCGAAAAGGTCCGGGCGGTGTGTGATGCTCTGAGGAAGGTGGAGTTTTCAATAAACTTGAAGAAATGTGCCTTGGGGAAAGAAAAAGCTAAGTACCTCGGATATGTAGTGGCTAGAAGCGAGATCAGACCCAAAATTACTAAAGTGGAAGCAATCCAAACTTGGCCGAGACCACTGTCAAAAAAGCAAGTTAGAGCCGCCTTGGGAATCGTGGGATACTACAGAAGGTTCATCCCAAACTTTGCCATGATAGTCGCACCCCTGACTGACCTCCTTAAGGGGAGAAAATCGGATATGGCCAAGTGGACTGCAGAGGCGGAGACTGCCTTTTAAGAGATGAAAGTGGCTCTGTGTAGGCAACCGGTCCTAGTTTCCCCCGACTTCAAGAAAGAGTTTATACTCCAGACAGATGCGTCAGATGTCGGTTTAGGAGTAGTCCTTTCTCAGGAGATACACTGGGAGGAGCCCCCTGTCCTCTACCTGAGTAGAAAGCTGTCCGCCTGCGAGAGAAATTATTCAGTCATAGAGAAGTGATGTTTGGCCATAAAGTGGGCGGTGGACACGTTACAGTATTATCTGTTAGGTTGAAAATTTAGATTAGTATCCGACCATGCCCTACTCAGATGGTTGAGGGAAACAAAGGGATGCCAGGGCCACCTGCTGGTTTTTAGCCCTACAAGACTTCAACTTCCATGTAGAACATACAGCAGGGAAGCTACATGGTAATGCTGATGCCCTCTAGAAAATCTCCTGTCTGGTAGTAAAAGGTGCTAAGCCCCACGGCTTTAGGCAGAGGGGGAATTTATGTAAGGTGACTAATGGTCGCGTAGTCGATGGGAGGTATGTGTCACAGAGATGGCTGGTCTCTGTGATGTAACCCGGAGTGTTTTCTCTAGTTCACGTAAGCACGAAGAGGATTGTTTGTTGCATCTGGGACTGGGTTACGGGCAGCGGCAAAGAGTTGGGCGGGTCCAGCTACCCACATACCTCACCTCTGGGTGTGGTTAACAGCCTATTTATTGGAGACTGTTGTTTGGCACATGGTCTATGTGTCTGGAGGGAGAAGGCCTCCTGCGTGTGACCACTGTGCTGGCTAACCAGAGACGTTGCTAAAAGGACTGTTTTCTTTGTTTTTGCCTGCGCCTAAGGCTGTTTGTTTACTTTTCACCGGTTTATGAAGAAAATAAACCATTCTGGACATTTAAAGGAACATGCCTCCTGTTTGCCTCCCACCGCACTTAAGTGAGTACAATTCCTTCAATTGGTGTTAGACACCCTGTACAGTTTTAAATACTTGACTGATGTAATAAAACAATCACTTTTTTAATAAGATATCTAGTTTACTTACTTCCTTATGTACATATGTTATGTAGGTCTTCAAGATGTGCAAACGCTGTGTCAGATGATGTTCTCTTGTGAGACTGGAAATAAGTAAAAATATGCGCTGCCAGTGGTCCAGTGATGGGTAGGAGACCGGAATAGTTGATAGTCCTGATGAAGAAGTGTGTTCACTTCTAAACGCATTGACTAATAAACTGCATTTCTACTATTCGTGTCTCTTACTCATCTCTGTACCACTGGCAGTGTGGATTTTTATCCACTTATTTCCGGTCTCACAGGTTTCTTCACAGCCTATTTCTAAGCTCACATAGGGGTTGTGACTCTCACAACCCCTCAAGGTGAGCATAAATCCTTTTTTCTCGCTAGATTTTTTACTCTGATAAGACCTTATTGATCTTATTGTGTTTCCAGTTTTTTTCTTTTCGGATGACATTCTTTAATTTAGGTTGTTTTCACACATGGGCCCTGATTCGTCAAGAGGTTTTTGCAGAATCCTGCATAAAATATTTGAAATATCAAAAGATTTTTGCGCAACTCATTTCACAAACATTTTGCAACTTTTGCTATTTTTACACCAGTTCAAGCCAACCCTGCCTCAACGGGTCCTGGCCAAGAGTGCCCGACAAATTCATCATCATTTATGGCACAAGAGAGGCTTGAATTACAACACCTGATGTATGCCAGTCCCAGACTAGCATACATTTCTGATTGTGATGCAAGGTCGTTGAAAGATGCACTAAGTTTATTGAAGAGGCGCATGCTTCTTATTCAATTTGACGCATCTTACTACAGTTTCATTAAGTCTCACATACAAAACATCTTCACATATATAACACCAATCTTAATGATTTGGGACCTTAGAGGGTTTTTTTAGGCTGTGTTCCGATCCCACATCCTCCCTCCAGTGTTATTTCCTGTCCCTATCAGGGATGAAGAGGTCATCCCCGGTGTGCTTGTGTGCTGGGCCGGGGACAGGCATTGGGGGAAAGCTACTAGCCGGGCAGCGGAGGATCGAGCGGTCTTTACCTCTCCTCCTCAGGGCGCTGCTCCCGTCTCCTCCGGATTCGGAATACCCTCCTGCAGTCCGGGCAAGGTCTGCAGGATCTTCTGACCGGAGGCATCTCTGAGCTCTCCGGTCCATATCCTCCTCCTCTCCCCTCTGGATGCGCGGCCGATGCCGGTTCCCGGATGTGGAGCGCATGCCGCGGCGCCGGAATTGACGTCGGACGCTGGGCGGTGGAGGATGATGTCACTTTCGGCAGTTTCCGTTCCACTGTGAACCGCATCAAAAAACTATGGGGGAAGAAGAGCGGAATGCCGCCGATGATCAGAAATCTTCACCTGGACACCGGGGAGGAGCCCTCTAAACAGAGGGAGGCGCTGGTCCTGTCGCCCATAAAAGGAGCCCTGGACAGGAAGACATCTACAGGTAGGACAAAACCAAATTGCACTAGTAGCAAAGAAAACCACACTGCCCTTTGAAGATTCCTCTCAATTAAAAGACCCCTTGGAACGCAAAATGGAGGGACTACTCAGAAAATCCTGGGAGACCTCGGAAACACTAATAAGCACCAACGCAATCTCTACGGGTGTAGCTCGATCAATGGCTCGTTGGCTAGATCAACTGGATGAACACCTAGTTTCAGGCACCCCCAGAGAAGACATCTTGGCATCCCTACCGCTTCTACAGAAGGCTACAGGGTTTTTAGCAGACGCCTCTGCAGAATCCGTGAGAGTGGCGGCAAGAGCATATGGGCTATCAAACTCTGTAAGAAGGGCCCTATGGTTGAAATCCTGGAACGGCGACGTGGCATCAAAAATGAAGTTGTGTTCCATCCCCTTTAAGGGGAAGTACATGTTCAGGCCAGCCCTAGATGATCTTCTAGAGAAGGCCTCAGACAAGAAGAAGGCCCTCCTGGAACCTAGGAGTGTGAGGAAGAGGCCTTTTCGTCCCTCCCAAGAGCAGACCCCTCAATATAGGGGTAAAGGCAAAACAGGACGATGGAGCTACCCAAAAGGTAGAGGAGGCAAAAATCTTTTTCTCTCCCAAAACCAACGTCAGAACAGACCATGATGTCAGGACAGTCGGGGGCCGCATCTTGAATTTTCTCCCTCAGTGGAAAGAAATCTGCTCAGACCCATGGGTCCTGAGGGTTGTCGAGTAAAAATAAATTTCTCCTCCATCCTCCAGAGAGGATAAGGTTAACACCGCTCTCCTCTGAGTCGTCAGGCCACCCTGATATCCGGTCTTACAGACCTATTGTCCTCAGGGGTGATATCCCTGGTTCCTACAAGAGAGATAGGCACAGGACATTATTCCAGACTCTTCCTAATAAAAAAAAAACAAATGGTTCACACCGAGTTATAATCAATCTAAGGCCACTGAATCAGTACCAATCCACTACCAACGATTCAAAATGGAATCCATCAGGTCGACGGTCCCCTTGATAGGACAGGACCATGTCATGGCCACAATAGCCCTCCAGGATGCATATTACCACATCCCCATACATCCACTTCACAGGAGGTTCCTAAGATTTGCAGTGGCTCAGAGGGTTAGATAGTCCACTATCAATTCAATGTTCTCCCATTTGGAATTTCATCAGCCCCGCGAATATTTACAAAAGTCATGGCAGAAGTCATGGCTTATATCAGGGGTCAGAACATTTCAATAGTACCATACCTCGACGACCTGTTATTAATCGGGCCCTCAGTACCAGTACTCCGAGAACATCTACAGTTGACCACTCAGATCCTATCGTCTTTGGGCTGGTTAGTGAACCAGAAAAAATCAGAGATGGTTCCCTCCATGACAAAAACATTTCTAGGAGTACTATTGGATTCCCACAGCCAAATGTCATTCCTGCCCAAACAAAAACAGGTCATGATAAAAGCAAAAATCAATGTCCTAAGGAGCAGAAGATCAGTATCATTAAGAGATGCCATGTCGGTCCTCGGGTCCTGGGGTCAGGTACATACACGAACATTACAGACCCACATCCTTACGAATTGGGATGGATCCCCACAGTCGCTGAAGAGGAGAATCCCTATACCACCACAAGAACGGACTTCTCTATTCTGGTGGCTGAACAGAAAAAAATCTGAACAGATGAGTACCATGGATCCAGAATCCGCTGGTAACCATACAGGTGGATGCCAGCGAAAAGGGATGGGGAGCCATGGTCTCCCAAGAGCAATTCCAGGGTATATGGACCAAAGAGGTGATCCAACGCTCATCAAATTTCAGAGAACTAAAGGCCGTAGAGGAAGTCCTCAGAGCAGCAGAGCCTCTGGTCCAGAAATCTCACATTCAGATATTTTCAGACAATATCACCACGGTAGCCCACCTTCGTCATCAAGGGGGCACAAGATGCGAAAGCTTAAAAGCAATCTCGGCAAGAATATTCTCCTGGGCCGAAGAACATCTTCTATCCTTGTCGGCTCTTCATATCAAAGGTTCGGTCAATATCCAGGCCGACTTCTTAAGCAGAACAAAGATTCTCCAGGAAAGTGGAGCCTAAACCCAGACGTCTTCCAGATGTAGTCGAGAGTTGGGGCTATCCAGAGGTAGATCTCTTCGCCGGACACCAACGCGAAAGTACCTCAATATTTGTCCCTGGATCCAAACGGCCTTGCCTGCACGTGGACGCATTGGCTTACAAATGGGAGTTCAAACTAGCGTATGCCTTTCCCCCACTACCTATCCTTTCAAAAACCTTACAGAAGATAAGGACCGAAGGGACCAGAGTAATCCTAGTGCCCCCTCGCTGGCCAAAAAGAAGTTGGTTCGGAACGTTAACCAGTCTGAGTTTGGAGAGCCCTCTAATCCTTCCTCCCATCAAGGATCTCCTCCAGGGACTGATTCACCATCCAGATCCCGAGAGACTGCACCTAACTGCCTGGCTTCTGAATTCCTGATATTAAAGACAAGAGGCTTCTCAGAGAAAGTCCTCAAAACTCTCCAGAAGAGCAGGAAACCTGTAACGAACACCATTTAACATAAGATCTGGAAAACTCTCTTAAGGTGGTGTGCACCCACTCGCCCAGACCCTCATAGGGCTGATGTGGCTCAGATTCTAGACTTTTTACATGAAGGTCTGGACAAAGGTCTCAGACCTAGTAGTCTTAAGGTCCAGGTAGCGGCGTTAAGCTCATACTTCGATCAAAGACTAGCGGAACATCAGTGGGTGAGAAGATTTGACAGCAGCCACCCGCATCCACCCTAGAGTAACAGACCTGGTTCCCCCCTGGGACCATAACATTGTTCTGAAAGGGTTAACCCTTCCACCCTTTGAGCCCTTATCAACCATAAGACTGGACAGGCTGACCTGGAAAACGGCTTTTCCTGGTGGCAATAACTACATCCAGAAGAGTGTGTGAACTACAGGCCCTTTCGGTCAACGAACCCTACCTGAGAATCCTGGAAGATCGTCTAATTTTCCAACTTGATCCTTCATTTCTACTTAAGGTAGTCTCAAATTTCCACAGATCTCAGGAGATTGCGGATTATCATTGGGGACCATGGCAGGCCTTCTAACGTGTTTTTTAAGTGTTTCTGCAGCGTTTTTGCCGCTGCGGAAACTCTTAAAAAACGCATCGTGGGCACACAGCCTAAGAGGGCGATTACAGAGGCTTACCAGATCCAGGATCTACCTCCTCCAGCAAAGCTCAAGGCCCATTCTACAAGGGCAATATCTGTCTCCTGGTCTGAAAAAGCCAGCGCATCCATCGAACAGATTTGCAGAGCTGCCACATGGTCCTCAATTCATACTTTCTCCAAACACTACAGCCTAGACCTAATGTCTGTTGGAGATTTAGCCTCCGGAAGGAAGGTCCTTCAGGCTATTGTCCCTCCCTAGTATATCTTTGGTATACCTCCTGTGTGCTGTCGTGTGCGGTTATTAGAGAAAATAGAATTAGACTTACCGGTAATTCGGTTTCTAATAACCCACCATGACAGCACGGATAATTCCCTCCCTCTCGCTTATTGTTTCTACGACAGCTTGATCAGTAGAAATAAAAATTAATTTGAAGCATCTATACTCTTGTGGTCCTTTGTAATAACACTGGAGGGAGGATGTGGGAGGGGCTATTTAAACCTCTTCGTATTTCCTGTCCCTATTAGGGTGGGGTTACATCCTCCTGTGTGCTGTCCTGGTGGGTTATTGGAAACCCAATTACCGGTAAGTCTAATTCTATTTTTCTGCCAGGTAGATGCAGAAATGCTCAGGAAAAAATCCAGAGCATTTCTGCATCGTGGGCACATAGCCTTAAAACTTTTTTTATGCTGCCTGAAGTTTCTTTTAAGAGAATCTGTCAGTAGGATCAGCCCTCTTAAGCCGTCCATATGGGCACGTAGGAAGCTGATATCTGCGATCTGCTGTCTTATTTCAGAGAAATCAACCTTTTTCTTAATGGGTAAATGAGCTGTTCCAGGCTATGGGCCGGACTGTGGTGCAGAGGTGCTTGCCAGCTCTATCACTATATCGTTTGGTCTATCATGACTTCAGGTAACAGTGCTTCTTCTATTGTACCTTAAATATTGGCTGTTTACATCTGTATGGTGGTTAGCTTTAATTATGTTCCTATAGCTTGAGTAATCTGACCTGTGTACATTGTACAATATGCATGTTATAGGCAATAGCTGAGTATATCAAAGTATGAATATAAGCATTGGTGTATAGCTGGATATCATCAAATACATCCAGATTTTTTGATTTCATTATTTCATAGAATGTACCAGACTTTTTGATATATTCATATGTTGGCAAGGCTTTCCACTTCTTAGCATCTAGATAGGTTCTTTTTTTATTTCAGTCTAAAATATGCAATATTACCAATTGATATGTGATATATAGAGCTGCCTTTTCTGTGTTGTCTGTATTATGTTGTGTTACCCACTCTATACAAGTATTATTTAAATATGTTTTTTGTGAAAGTTATATTTTTTATATATGCTTTTGGATCATATACTCCTTACAATTTCTCTGTAGGTTACATATATAGCTTTTGAAAGGATCCCCATTGATATTTTGAGGACCGCTGTATTTATATGGGCCGGACTCTGATCTGCAGGAGAATTTGCCTCCAGAGTTTATTATAAATAAAACGTTATGTTACCAGTATGAGACATGTAACTAACACAGAACAGTAGGACTGAACTTTGTCTCATAACAAACATGTTTACTGCAGCTTTCACAGCTCTGCTGTATTGTAACAATATTGCAGCCGTGTCTGCCTGTGAGCTGGAAGCTGAGAGGACCCTGCAGATGTAACATAGTTTTTTTAAGGTTGAAGGAAGACTAAGTCCATCTAGTTCGACCCATAGCCTAACTTGTTGATCCATAGGAAGGCAAAAAAAAAAACATGTGGCAAACACTAAGCTTCACATTGGGGAAAAAAATTCCTTCCCGACTCCATACGACAATCAGGCTAGTTCCCTGGATCAACGCCCTATCAAGGAATCTGGTATTTATAACCTGTAATATTATACTTTTCAAGAAAGACATCCATGCCCTTCTTACATTTTAACAGTGAATCCCTCATTACAACATCATGCGGCAGAGAGTTCCATAGTCTCACTGCTCTTACAGTAAAGAATCCACGTCTGTGATTATGATTAAACCTTCTTTCCTCCAGACGTAGAAGATGCCCCCTTGTCCCCGTCTCAGGCCTCAGACTAAAAAGATCAGTAGAAAGGTCTTTGTACTGTCAGGTATAATCACACACAGCTCTGCAGTGAGATCAGGAGAGCAGAGAGCGGCCATCACACATCACCCTGGTAACTCCTCCTTCATGCAATATAATCTCCTGAGGCAGATTCTCATGCAGATCAGTGTCCGGCCCATAGCCTGGAACAGCTCATTTACATATAATGAAAACATGGATTTCTCTGGAATAAGACGATGGATCACAGACCTCAAGGTATCATTTTATTCAGCTTCCTATGACCTGCATGCCCATATAAATAGACGGCTTAGGAGGGTGGATCCTACTGACAGATGCCCTTTAAAGTCATACCGCGTGCAAAGGTTTTTAGGTTGATTTTTAGCGTTTTTTGCCATTTTTATTTAGAAGTGCAGAATTCTCTGGAAATTGCGTTTTTTTTTTCTTGCTTTTTCCTTACTCGCTTCTTTATAGCCCTTGAGAATGCCAAAAAGTAAATGAATGTGTTACAAACCTACTAAAAACACTTGAAGAAAATGCCTCTATAGAGCTAAATAATTCAGTGTTTTCTTTTAATCTAAAATCTGTGTGAAGGAAATCTAAAATATTCAAGAAATATTTATTTTTCCCTAATTCACATAGCAACTAAACTACCGTATTTGCCGGCGTATAAAACGACCCCCCAACATTTCCACTCAAAATATAGAGTTTGTTATATACTCACCCCCTCCCATATAATGCCCCATGCAGGATGTCACCTCCCATATTATGCCCCATGCAGGATGTCACCTCCCATATTATGCCCCATGCAGGCTGTTACCCCCCATATTATGCCCCATGCAGGATGTCACCCCCCATATTATGCCCCATGCAGGATGTCACCCCCCATATTATGCCCCATGCAGGATGTCACCCCCCATATTATGCCCCATGCAGGACGTCACCCCCCATATTATGCCCCATGCATCCATACATTAAAAATAAATAAATCCAATACTCACCTCACTCCTCCTCACCTGCTGCTGCTGCTGCTCTGATCTGGACTCCAGCATCGCCGGCGTCTTCCCGCTCTGCGCTGCCTGTGACGGCTCAGGGAAAGGCTCAGTGTAAAGACGTCACCGCACCCTCTGACCTGAGACGTCACAGGGAGCGCACAGCAGGAAGACAGCGGATATGCGGACGCACGGGGAGAGGTAAGTATCCGGCTGCCGGGGCCCTGAGCAAGCGGAGGGGGGGGATCGCTGGCACCGCTCTCCTCCGCCCATAGCCCGGCAGGGTGCCCGATCGCAAGTGGGGCCCCCCCGCCTGCTCAGGGCTCCGCCATCTACCCGGCGCATCCCAACTGAAGTGCACCCGGCTTATAAGACGCACCCCCACTTGGAGGCATGTTTTTCAGGGCAAAAAAGTCGTCTTATACGCCGGCAAATATGGTAGATGTAAAGCATGTGCATTATTTCCTGATATGGTGTATGAGGCTATTTTTGTACAGAGAATATTTTTTCCTGAAAACATTTCTGTGTTGTTCAATGCCTCACACTTGTCTGAGTGCTTTTTTCATTGCTATTTTATGTTGTGCACACCACTGGTAAACCAGGAAGCAAACCACCACAAATAACAACCTTTAACCTGCAAGATGGCCATTACATGTCACTCACCAGGCGAGATTCCTGTAGTGATCCATCCAGTTATGTAAGCCGAAAAAAAGAATAGTCATATTAAAAGAATAACAAAGCATAATGCAATTCAAATACGTTCTCTAACTAATAAAGGTCAATTGTCAGCAGTTTTGCATCTGACGTCAAAGCAGTCCGGTGGTGTCTGTAAGAACTTCAGTGAACTTTCTTAATGCATGAGTGCAGAACAGGCAGCACATAATACACTCCCTATAGACACTGTATACAATGCTCCATAGACAAACATAGACGCAGTGATGAGATGTTATAAATCATAATGCATAGGTTTGTTGTGATCCCACTCCTATAGTTTTAGTCTCATTTTGTGGCTGATCTTCATATGAATAATTCCATTTGTGAGTACATGAATTCTGAGAAATTATATACAGTCTAAACCTATGGAAATACCCGACTAATATGGCATATCTCTTATTTTCAGGTCTCAAACTGTATTATTATTGAATACTACCATTCCCATAAAATCTATTTAGAAGTGCAATGACTTTTGAATGCACTGCAATTCTTTTTCCGATTGAATCTGTCAGTAGGATCACCCCTCCTAAACAGTCTATATGGGCACGTAGGTCATAGAAACCTGAATAAAAGTATACCTTGATATCTGCGATCCAGTGTCTTATTCCAGAGAAATCCATGTTTTTTTATATGTAAATGAGCTGTTCATGGCTATGGGCCGGGCATAGATCTGCATGAGAATCTGCCACTAGAGCTTGTTTTTAATAAAAAGGGGCATTACCAGTGTCACATCCACTCCATCCCATGTAGCCCAATTAGATACTACCAGGATAACAGAGACTCTAGCATAAGTTTAAAAAATAAAATTTTTGTTGAATATATTTCCAATATGATGTGGCCCGACCTCTCAGAACCCCTTTGGGCGGTCGGGCCACATCATATTGGTTGCTTTCTACTTGCTTTACTTCAAATCCACAGGTAATTAGGATCTTGTTGGCACATATTTATTCAGGCACTTTGCACTTTATATATGAATTGGTAACATCCATTGGTCTATCTGAGTGAGACCCCTTATGGTTGCACTAATGGCACTTTGCAATTTATATTACATTCAGATATTACCTCTTTCTTCGAATTAATTGTACCTTATTGATTGTCCTAATTTACCTGTGGGTTATTAATGCTGTTCTACAACCAGGCTTTATTATGCACCTCTCAGCATTTGGACTTGGCAAAATAGCAGGGAAGAGGGAGAGGGAAAAAATATCAGCTCACCCGTTAGTAGACAGCTGGAGGCTCTGTGTTAGAGGTGATCCGACAGCGGAATAGCCTTGGTTCCAGGCAATCACTTGGAATATAGAACAAGGAAAAAGAGAGCATCAGATATCCAGCGAATCTTCATTAACATATAGCTTTTATTGGAAACATATAAAAGCAGCCATGTCACAAGGACAACACACTGAGTACTAATCCACATAGCATGGTAGTCCCAACGCGTTTCAGCTAGGTGTTAGCCTTAATCATGGGATGGAGTGGATGTTATGGTAAATATAGTGTCTAGCGCATTTATTGATTTTTTTGGACATTTATGAATTACCAGTGTGAGACCAGTAACTAACACACAAGAGTAGAACTGAACTTTTGTCTCCTTACAAACACATTTGCTGCAGCTCTCACAGCTCTGCTGTATTGCAACCCTGGCTGCTTGTTAGATGGAAGCTGAAGATAAGAGGAACCTGCACATGTGTCCTGCAGAGGACAGCCTTCACATTTCACACTGGTAACACCCTTTCATGTGTAATAATCTCTGGAGGCAGATTCTCATGTAGATTAGTGTCCGGCCGATAGTCCTGAATAGCCCATTTACATATAATAAAAACATGGATTTATGTGAAATAAAACATCGGATCACAGATATCAAGGTATCATTTCATTCCGCTTCCTATAACCTACATGGCTATATAGACGACTTAGGAGGGGTGATCCTACTGAGAGATGCCCTTTAAGGGGTTGAGAATTTTGAAAATGAAAGATCAATCCTGGCAGACTATATAATTACATATATTTAATTATAGTACTGGGCAAAAGTAGAAGGCATGTGTGCAAAATGGAAAAATGCTGGAAAGTAAGAGTGCTTTAAAAAATAGTTTTCATTTAGTTAATTGATAAAAATAAAGTGAATAAGCAAAAGAGAAATCTAAAATTGAATCAATATTAGTTGTGATCACCCTTTGCCTTCAAAACGGCATCCATTCTTCCAGGTACACTTTGTTTGAAGGAACTCGGCGGGGAGGTTTTCTTTGTTCAGTGACTTGATGTTTTTTTAAATGGATAGAAATAAACCATTAACACTTCTAATTTTTTAGAGCATTCTTACTTTGCAGCATTTTTTTCTACACCTGCTTACACTTTTGCACAGTTTTGTGTATACGGTATATATAATGTTTAAAAACACAATACAAAATATGCAACATGCATTTCTTGTGGAAGTTGAATCATGGGGAAGTACCTCATATGGGTGTTTCTTTCCTTTGGAGAGAGGTAATCTTCATACTTTTCTTTCTCATGGAGTATTGCCAGAAACACTCCATACTTAGCTGGTCTCCTTAATAAGCGATCCCCCCTCCCAAAAAGGCCCCATATTTTGAGTAAAATTCACAGTATCCTGAAACTTTTGTATTTTCCATAGATGTAAAGTATCCTGGTGTTTGTCGTGCATATATTAAGTTCACTAGCACAGCAGACGTTTTTGTTGGATTCCATTTTTGTAGGCTGCTCCTATAACAGTCAGTATATGGAGTGACCCCTTTATTTTGGTAGGGCTCGGATTAATAAAGAGTGTTAGCTATTGAATGGCTCAGTATTACTAATGGCCGTGAAGAGAGAAATGTGTTTCCCAACAAATCCATTATAGATTGTGATATTCCCCTGCAGTTGTAATACTACCCTATAGTCCCATCCTGAGTGCCATGGTCTTATCCGGGTGATGAGCAGGAAGATGTTGATTTTCATTAGCTTAGATCGATGGCAGGTAAGGACCCCGTCACACAGCTCTTGTAGCACCGCCTGCTATGTAAGACTATGTGACTATATAGGGGCTGGGAAGATGCGGTAGTGCAGTGCTTATCTGGTGCTATACACCGTTCAGTGACGATGACGAAAGCTGATCGAGAGGGAAGTTGTAATTAAAAGTAAGCAATTGCAGCATGTGTGGTGTACGACATCTAAATATAGTGATGTAAACCTACTCCCCCCGCACTGTCCACATAATCAATAGCTTCATGCATAATTCGTGCTATGTAAGCCCCCGTACAGCCATGAAATCTGCCATATTATATAGCAATGATGCCGCATTTCCGGTGAGAATTGGATAGGCAGGTAATGCTATAGCTACAATCCTAGACAGATATTAAACTTTAGTAGTCAGTTACTGTTGTGTACAATGTCGCTGTCTATACAGCTATATATTTATGTGCAGTCGCTCCAAATGTAAGTTACAATGAGAAAAGATTAGTTCTTTCCAGATGCATGTCCAGTTTACACCCCATTGGGTGCCACAAACATGGCATGGATAGATAGAGTGCTGAATATTTTTATACGATTTTGTTGTTCTGTATCATCAAACCCATCTGACCAACAGGATCGGCTAATGTATATAGGGGCCTCCTCCTTCATTGGGAAAAAGAACAGGCATGTTGGATTTTAGCATGCCCATCCTTTAATTCCTGACGGGCTAATTAACCTCTCCCTGTAGAAATAGACATGTACTCTCAGCAGAGGAAGCATATTCATAATAAAGTGAGGAGATATTGTAGTAGTGTATATATATGAATGGGCTGTCAGTGTTGTTTTTACAGCTTTACACAGATGCCAACTCTCCTCGAAATCTCCGCCGGTTTGATTCTTTACTTCGTGGCTGGTGCTTTGACATCCGTTCTGAAGGAATGGATCATTATCATTAGGACCAATCACCATAAAGACATCCATCTACAATGATTGAGACTGCACATAAATCCCCTACTCATTAGATATCCAGATGATACACGTTATCAGAAAATGACCTATTGTTTAAATCAGATTTTTGTGTCACAATCTTTATTAAAGAAGCGCTCCTCCCATCAAAGTTTTTATCATCTTAATATATTGCAATCATCATATTATATAGCCCTGTGTACTTACAATTGCTCATTTTGCCTTTCTACCAAGATAATTCTTCTGTTTACTCTGCTCTATGTAGAAACAGTAATTGTCTTGTCTAAGCCAGATAATGTATAGATTTTTTTTTTGTCATTTCAGGGAAAATCCAGCCGAGGATTTTCTAGCTGGAACTTCTAGCTATATTTTCTCTGGAACACCGGAGCATCAAAGGGAAATATACCTGAGTGAAATCGTGTAGCCTGACTCTGATTCATGCTGCTCGTGGTTTGGGCAGCATGAATCGAGTAACAGGTTGTCTTTAATAGCAGACTTTCATTTCTGTTCGGGTCCTTTTCAGCACATTCTTTGACTAACACAGTATACACCATTCATAAAGTTACAGCTCACCTCCTCTCCCTTCTTTTATGATGAACTTTGACTCTGACCCCATTTCTGTAGAAGCCCTTTGAGGGTGTTCTAATCTGGGCAATCTATTGCTGCCCATGTTTCCAAAACGAAGTAGGAGGCTTAAATTATATCAAAAATGATATAAATCCATTTAACACAAAACCTGATTTTGGCAATAGGTAATTTTCTGATGACACCTTCCCTTTAATGGGTTGAGGTGCAGTGTCCCTATGATGTAACCCACTTGTCTCACGTGATTTTATATGGTAAACCGGCTTGATATAAAAAAAATAACATGATTAGAAATAAATCCATGCAGCTTTAGTGTCCTAAAAAATCCAGTGTAGTAAATCTTTGTATTTTCCTCTTCTTGAGTGCAGCGAGAGGTCTCGGATCAGTGGTGTAAAGAATAAAGTGCGATTGTTTCCTCATCTGGTGGCCAGGAAATTATCAGAGGGTTTTCGATAACAGAGAGTGTGAATAGTTTCCTCTTAGGAAGCAGCAGAGTAGTATCCAGCCCAGGGGAGTGTATATATGGTGCCATTCTCCATGTCACAGATTTCCTGGCACTGACGTCACCATGTCATGCTTGACTTATTGCAGCCATTACAATGAAAGATCTGGATGACTTGTATAGTGCCTGAGATGTACTGTGTATTAGCCTATGAGCCCGCAGTTTGTTTCCCTTCGCATTATTTCTCATTTCTCACCATAAAACTTTTCTTTATATGTTTTAATTTCCTTATGCCACTGGTCTATTATTTAAATTTATTCAGCCTAATGTTAAATATCATTGTGATTCAGAAGTGCCAAACATGTTCTTATAGGATCCGCTTTTTGTGGAGCCTCCGTTAGACGACCAGTCAGGAGATTGGGGACAGGCACGTGAGGTGTGCACAAGAATTTCTGTTCCATGCTAATTTTTTTAGATGTCCCAGTGCCCTACACTTGTTCTCCAGCCATGCCTTCTTCAGATGTTACCATGATAAGTCCTTATTTGATTTGCCACTGATACTTTCACTTAAAGGGGTTGTCTGGAACTTAAACATTGATGGCTTATCTTTAGGATAGGTAATCAATGTCTGATCGATGGGGGTGCGACACCCGGCACCCCCGCCGATCAGTTGTTCCCAGTGGCGGTGACCGGAACCGCTCAGCTAGTGAGCTGCACAGCTCCATCGACTATATAGTGACCACGGCTGTGAACTAAACATCCACCCCCTATTGATTTGAATAGGGGGCAAATTTGCAGTACCTGGTGATGGAGTTGTGTTCCGTAACTGATCAGTTCCGACCGACACCGATAATAGCTGTTCGGCAGGGGTGCTAGGTGTGACTTCCCCCAACCATCAGACAATGATGACCTATCCTAAAGATAAGCCATCAATGTTAAAGTCCTGAACAACCCTTTTAAACAAAGATGTGATAGGCATTAAAAATACAAACCTATGACAAGGCAGCTTTTCCATTTCTGTAATAAAGTCATCAGAAGAAGAAAATCTTTGTGACCTTTGAGTTTTCCAGAAAGTGTTCGATCCCTTCCAGCTTAGGCTAGATTCAAATAACTCTGGTAAACTCGCCCTCCTCAAGCCCAGCGCTGCCTCTCCACTTTACTCCAGTTTTTATTAACATGCTGTAGTGGTAACGTCATGACTACAGTAAACATGACCACTGCAGCCAATCACCTGGCTCATCGAGTCTAATTTCTGCTCTGCAATGTACTGGTGGATCACAACCTCCTCATAGCATTTTTATTGTCATCTTTCCTTGTAATGGAGACTTAAGGTTTTGTTCACACCGACGTTGTTGCTTCCATTTATAGAAATCTATTTTCAGGGATGAGAGCACTTACCTGGAGGTCAGACTTACAAGTCAGGAATAAGTGTCTATAGACTGGGTCAGTTTACAGTATTGTTCCACCCACTAAATTACATTTAATAAGACACCAGAGTAAATCATTTTCTCCGTTATCAATGTGGCACAGAGTGATGCTGACTAGAATACTTCTTTTCTTGCCTCAAAGGCATTATTAACCTGTTCTCTCCAAATCCTCCTGCTTATTACTTCGCTCTATTTCTATTTTTTAGGTTTGAATTCATGATTGGGATAATACATTTTTCTTATCGATTTTTGAAAATGTGAAGTGCAAAAATATACAGTCCATAGTACTTTATTGGGCGTTTGTTCCACTTTTATAGGACATTAGTATAAGCTCATCAATGCTCTCATTGCATTCTGCATGCCAGTCAGGAGAAACTCCTTGCTGATCTCTGTGCCCCTATTTGGATGTCTTACGACTTGTGTTTTGCGTTTCTTATTCAAGTTTTTTATTTTTCCCTTATAACACATAAGACATTACTAATTTAGCAGCTGTCATGAAACCGTTCTACACTATGTTCTGCAAACCGTCTATAATCAGAACCTCCCAGTCCCATCTCCAAGACTCTTCTTTAGCTGCACCAGTTCTCTGAATTGTACTATCCCAGAAAGTCTGATGAATTCCAACATCCATAGTCTTAAATGTGCCAGGAATACACATGTTTTAAGGCAGGACCTTCATACTCCATAACCTCTTGTCTACATGGGATGTAACAGTACCCCATTGAGGATAAGACATTTAAAAAAAAAAATATGAACCAACACTGTAAAAACAAAAAAAAAATCAAGTGGAGGAATTGCATATTTTTCACCATTTCACTTCACTTTAAATCTTTTTCCCGTTTTCCAGTACATTATATGGTTTCGTGAAAAGTGTTATTCAAAAATTACAACTTGTCTTACAAAAAATAAGCCCTAATGTGGCTATGTCAAGGAAACATATACACAAAAATGAAAATTTTTCTTGGCCTGAAGGGGTTAATCGACCTTTTCTAGTTACTACCTCCCAACCCCAATCTACATTATACCAAACGTCGCCAGTTTCGCCCACCTCTGCTTTGAGGGCATAACGGGAGCGTGATCCCACAGCTTGTGTTATTCACGATGAATAGTCGTGCACTTCTAAATTAATCTCGCGGTCTGACTTTATCACGGCCCCTCATTAACAGCGGTGTGAACGCCCTTGTGTTCTTGTGGTTAGTGTAATTCTTAATGATCACAAAAAATCAGTATGGAGAGGATGTTTATAAAAAAAAAAAGTACATCAAATTGTATTTTTGCTTTAAATATGCACTTGACAGTAATAATGACTATTAGGTAATCATCTGTTCCTGCAAATATGCTTTTCCGTCTGTTCATTTCTCATCTACTTCCCACAGCCTCAAAGATAGATGAACACTAGACCCACAAGCTGAGTGACATGAGAATGCTGCACTTTGTAGTCATTTTATTTCAGATGCCAAACATGGAAAGCGCTGACATTTCTACATTCACCTTGCGTATAACCAGGGTATAGCTGTATGTCCTCCTTAGTGGTAACTTGGCACGTCCTGGAGTACAGTTACGTCATGATGTTATTCAATTAAATATGTCAGTTCAAAGGAAATGATGTAATTATATTATGAGATGATTCCGTACGTTGGAATGTCATCGCATAATGTTCACGAATTAAAGCACAGCATGTTCACTTGACCTCTTTATATACATAGCAATATTTTAGTCTTGGTAATGTAATGTCATAGTAATGTTGTAGTCTTCATATACATAGTAATATTTAAATTACATTTCTGTTCTGTTACAGGTCCAGTTTTATGGACTATAAGTTCAGCCACACTATTTAATCTTACCCTTAGGGCCCTTTCACATTGCTTTCAGACACTCGTTGGTGGGTCCCATTGGGGCTACCGTCCGAACCCCCCACAAAATGGGATTCGAGCGTATGCACCAATGGGGCCATAGATCATAATGGTGCCGGCAGAGCGAACGTGTTGCTCTGTTGTACAATTTGATTAGGTTGCTGTAATGTGGATACAGACAATGTTCATTACATTACCTTACTGTCCCTCTGTACAGGCATTCGTCCATATTTACTAAGCAGTTTAGACCAGTGCTGCCACAGAAAAAAGGAGGCAAATGATAATGTGTGAAAGTCTTGTACTAAAAATTGTGTTAAGACCCATTTAGACAGTTGTTAATCGAGAACTAGCGTTCATTAGAAAGCTCGTTTACGGATTATCTGCTTGTGTAAACATGCCAACAACCGCCTGATAAACTAGCAAAATGCTAATTTGTCGGGAAATTTGGATAATTTTTGCCGGCTTTAAAATCATTGTTATTGGCAGCACCTCACACGGTGTAAACAGTTGATGTGTTGCTGATAACACAGAATAATCATTTTAAAGGAGTTATCCGGGATAATTAAATTTTTTTTTGCTATCGGCCTAAGAACTAACAGGCAGGTATTTGCTAACTACCTGACTGTTGTCCCTGATGCTGATATCTGCCGGCACAGAGCAGTCACAATCTGCTCCTGCCTATGATTCAGCGTCTTCTGCTGACGTCACCTCGACAGAGTAGCGGCTACTCTTCCGACCTGCTCTGTTGATGGTGCATGACTGCCAACATCATGCTAATTTACAGCCGGCTCCCTGCAATCTAATTGCGGAGAGACGATTGTCAATGAGTATGATGTCAGCAGTCACGCCCCGTCAACCAAGCAGCCCGGGAAACTTAGAGCTGCTCTGTTGATGTGGAGCAGCTAAATCTTCAGCAGGAGCAATCAGTGACCGCTTTGTGCCGGCGCCAGGTAGATCAGGTAGATCAGGCAGGTAGTTGGCAACTACCTATCTGTTTAGTTTTTAGGACCATAATATAAAAAAAAAGTCATGGATAACCCTTTTAATGATCATACTGTGCGTATGGAATTCAGAACACCCAAAAATGGTAATAATTAGAGATGTGCGCCAATTATCTCCATTGCATACACCGGTGTGATATGCGCTAGTCTCAGTAATGTAGTGTGAGACAACAGACATGTCCGTGTAGCTCTGGACTATAGCACAGGTTGCAATGCAGGGCAAGAACAGAGAGAGATTTCTACACGGTAACATTTTAGCACGTATGAGGAGGTATTGATAAATTGTTGGCCTTGAACATATCTAGCAGACAAAAATAAATCTTGTTGACATGGAAACAAATATTAATTTTAACTAGTGCACGTGCAACGTTATAGCAGAAAAGGTTATGCCGTTTTTAAATTGTGACTGAGGAAAGTTAACCACATTAGCTGAAGGTTGGAACGTCTGCAAAAACGTTCCAAAGACTTCTTATTTTTGCATTATAATGTGCTGCCCACAAGTCTTGCGCTGACCTGCAAAAAAAAAAAAAAGTCAACGAAATCCGCTTCGAAATTTTCGATCAGCCACCATATTCTCCTAATCTGGCACCATCAGATTATCTCTTTTCCAAACTCAAAAAAATCATTAGGAGGACGAAAAGGTACAACAAATGAGGTGGTAATTGATTGTGGAGTCGTGGTTTGCAGAACATAACAATTGTAGTTTTTTTTTTTTTTTTAATGATTGGACAACTATATATCAATACAAATATCACTTTTATTTTTTACACCATATACATTCATATGTCTTACACTTTGATAGCGTAGACATCCAGGTCTATTGGCACAGCAGGCACAAAATCACTGGCACACACTGCAATATTTCCCCACTTGCCTACACATTAACAATCTAGGGCATGAGAGATCTTCTCATCTATTACTGTTAGTAGTCATGGGATGTCCTCATTGTGTAAAATGTCTACCAGCCATGATCTGGGGATGGAGCAGAGAAGTAGATCTGCCAGGCTGTTCTCAGAAATTCTGTAATTATAGTTGTTATTACAAGAATAAGTTGAGCTTAACTTGGGATAAACAGCGGCGGGATTATTTTATCTGAGGAACTATGGTTATTTTCTTCTGAGAAAAGACGGCTTAGGGATGACCCAATTACTGTGTATAAATACTTGAAAGGTCAATACAGATGGCTATGTAATTTTTTTTATGTATTCCTATATAAGACAACTTCCCCAATAAATATACCATTTTAATAAGGTTTGCGTGAAGCATTTATGGTGTATTCTCTTGTGAATTCCAACCATTGAGTGCACAGTTGTTCCTCTTCCCCTTCAATTTTTTGCCAATGCAAAGTGTCCACTCGCTGCATTGGCTTAAATTGATGTGCCCAAGATTATGCAATGCACAACATGAGTTATGGAAAGGTCCAAGTATTCCTACAGACCCCAGTATAGAGAACCCCTTCCAAGCGGTGCCACCTTCCCACCGAAGATGATGCCATTTATATCACCAAACATGTTTCACAAGGCCCCTGTCCCCCCTGATGGTAGAGGTGCCATGTCACTGAGGCATTTATAGCATGAGCTGTGAGGATGTATAATATCTTATATTCTTCATATGACAAACTGCAGAAGAACTTTAGTATGTTTGATTGGATCAGTTTCTCTGGGCTATTCTATGTACCATGTATCTATTCAATAACTAATACAAAGATATGATTTACTTGGGGACCCTTTACAAAAATGTGGTTTAAGAGAATCTGTCAGACAGTTTTTGATATATAATCTCAGGGCAGCATCATTTCAGTGATGTGTTACTATTAGGCTGTGTGCTGTTTCAATACAAAGATTGTTTTATCAGCAGGAGATTATCACTGCCCAGGCTAGGTGCCCACTTGAGAACTGGTCCAACCATGCCCCCACCACTGATTGTATGTCGATAGTAAGCTGCTAATGTACAGAGAAAGCTGCTAATCAGGGGTGTGGGCGAGATTAGCTCTGGTTCATGCTATATCTAAAAACTCTGATTGTGTCACAGCTGCTGCACCCAGTAAACCAAGTGATACATCGCTGGAATCAGGGTCTGATATATAAATAAACAATTATTTATATTTATTTTATATATGTTATTACATGTTGTTTATTTTTGTTTTCTTTCATGGGGATGAGTCTAGTAAACGCAATTTGGATAGGGAGAGGCATTTTTTATGTAGCATTTATTTTACACAATATTCCTGGCGCTAATATATAAGACCCAGTTTCAAGGGAAATAAGATGAAAATAAAAATATTTAAATATTTAAATGCCCCCCAAAGGGTTTTTATGACCTTTGGGGAGCATTTACAGTAGATATTTTTATTTTTTCCCCTGTAGCTGGAGCTGTTGTATTAGCCCCAGTTACAGGGGAAATGCAGCCTCCTGGCTGTATAGCAGAGCTGTCAGTTTCTCCTAGGACCCAGCAGCTCTTGCTTCCTCACTATTGTGCTTCTTTAGTGCTCTGTATGCAGTGATCAAGGAGGCACACATGGTAATAAATTGTCTGTGCCTTCACTATGGGGAATCCAGCTGTCTTTGTCAGCCGGATCCCCACTTCCGTAGCTATACGGTCATATGTAGTTGCACTCCTATGCAGTAACATTTTAGAACATCACTGCAAAGTAGGAGCCGGACCCCCCGGACATTCAAGTCTATCTGGTCCAGGAGCAATTAATATACTACAATAACAATAGTCAAGAGGTGCTGGGTACTGGTGGGATCTACAGGGTGTCTTGTCATTGATTTATAGGCCGGTGTATTTTAGGGCCCTGTATGAAGTGACCAATATGCACTACAGAGAGAGGATTTCATTAATGACAGATTAGAATATTAATCTTTATAGTAGGCTTCGTACCAGATATGCTCTTGTTTCCGTGACTTACTCAATATTCACTGTGCACAGATGTGTTATCTGACTTTATTCCCCGTGGATGATACAGATTATATAACAATATAATTTGCTGTACTTATAGGTTGCTTCAGGAGAGTGCAATGAAGATACAGAAGTGTATAACATCACACTGTGTACTGGAGATGAACTCACGCTAATGGGCCAGGCTGAGATTCTTTATGCGAAAACATCCAAGGAGAAGTCACGTCTTAATACCATATTTAAGAAAATTGGAAAATTGAACTCGATCAGCAAATTGGGGAAAGGCAAAATGCCTTGTTTAATATGCATGAATCACAGAACTAATGAAAGCATCAGCCTTCCGTTTCAGTGTAAAGGAAGGTTTAGCACACGCAGTCCTTTAGAGATTCAGATGCAAGACGGAGAGCACACGATCCGTAACATTGTGGAGAAGACGCGACTGCCTGTGAATGTGACTGTGCCGAACCCTCCTCCCCGGAACCCATACGACCTCCACTTTATACGCGAGGGACATCGCTACAAGTTTGTCAATATACAGACTAAGACTGTTGTGGTTTGTTGTGTGCTGCGCGCTGGTAAAATCATTCCCATGCATTTTCCATTACATTTATCTGTCCCAACATTTAGTCTACCTGAAAACATAGCGAAAGGAGAAATGTGGCAGGAGTCCGTAGTACAACATTGGTACAATGTATGCCAAGAGCAGTTTGATATAGAGGAGTACTCTCGTGCAGTGAGGGATGTGAAAACCGACTGGAATGAAGAATGCAAGAGCCCGAAAAAGAGTTATTGCTCCGGACACAGTCACATACCAAACTCCCTCAGTTACGCCCGTGATGAGCTGACCCAGTCCTTTCATAGGCTTTCAGTCTGTGTGTATGGAAATAACCTTCATGGAAACAGCGAGGTGAACCTCCATGGTTGTCGAGACCTTTGTGGGGATTGGGCTGTGTTCCCTCAAGACGCTTCTCAGTACCAGGACTCTGGTGACAGTGGTAGTGACTACCTTTTCCCAGAAGGTGGCGAGGAATCGGTGAGTTTACCGGCCAAGCCAGACCTTCCCTATGAGGAGCTCTGGTTAGAACTGGGTAATGGGAAACGTGTGGGACAACCCTTAACCCGTTCACAAAGCGAGAAGAACAAATGTGATCCTTTCCGGGGTTCGTTGCATTCCAAGTGTGGCACATCCTCTCTCTCATCTCCTGGATGTCTACTGACAAGCAAATGTTCGGATTTATCTTTACCTCCACCTCCAGTGCCTCCCAAATCAGAAGCTGTGAGTAGATATCTACATTTCAGATCCCATCATTATGTCAAAATGTAACAACATGGTGTATAATTAACCCATTGACCTACCATGCCATGGCAATGATACATACCTAGAACCTGTATATTCCGGTATGTTCACACGTGTCTGATCTACTCCTAAAACCAAGTGAAATCCCATTCCAAGCATGTAATTGGACTTTCTGCAATCCCACTCACAAGTATTAGAAAACTGTGGACTTGCAGAAAGACCAAGGATTTGCACCATTGAATGAGAATGGTGTTATTCCTTGTGCCAATCCGTAACAGAAATCCAAGGGTTACTGGTGGATTGTACTTCGGGTGAACACATCCTTCTGTCTAATGCAGTCCTGGTATCAGGTGCAACCACTGAATTCTTGGCCTTTCATTTCTTGAGAAGTCCCAGGTATGAGGGACACTCCTAAAAAGTGTACATTATCGAGTCGGCAGGGAAAGGACCACACTCAAAAAGTTCACTTGATAGATTAAAATCTGACACATATTTCCATGACTGAAATCGGATGCTGTACACTCAAATTTCTTCCATAACTTCACTATGTGGGTGCATCAGATCAGCAGCGGATTCACATGTGATGTAGCCCGATTGCCATTCAGCGAGGTAATCTACAGCGTTTCACACGGTTTTCCTCTGTGTATCTTAAAATCCAGGCAGAAAGTTTCTAATAATTGTGCATAATTCACTCAAATTCAACTTGTGAACATATCTGATAGGAAAGTAAGTTATATAGTCTTTAAAAACCCTTTGACATCACATTTGTATATATGTTCATATCTTGCAGTTTATTAATCTTTTTTCATTCTTTCTTAGTGTCACCCTATTTTCAGTTATCAACATGTGCGTTTCAGATGCCTAGAATTGGCCAGATTACCATGTAAATGCCTGGTGGCAGCAGGCAACTATTGGTTATCACTAGTGTTGAGCGAGTATGTTCTGTTAACCCTTTCGCCGAGTACGCTCGGGCGGAGCTCCAAGTATTTATAGCTGCTCGGTGATGAGGTTAAATCGCTCCCGTGTGCATGATTTGCAACTGTTTGACAGTTTTATTACATGGGAGGTATGTCTGCTTCTTACACATTCCTCACATGTAATAAAGCTGTCAAACAGTTGCAAATCATGCACACGGGAGTGATTCAAACACATCACCGAGCAGCTGTAAATACTCGGTGCTCGGCCCGACCATACTCGGACAGAACATACTCGCTCAACACTAGTTATCACCAATCTTGTGTCTTCTACCCTATGTCAATATTCACAGTGGAGCCATTTAGAAATGCGGAGACACCTTTATGGTTTCTAATTAGAGGCTCTTTGGAAACCTTAGATGTCCTTCCTTAGAAGCTTCTAGGGTTACTTCTATGCATTGTATGGAACATGGTACACAATGAATGACGTAGGAAGTGTAGAGGTAGGGTAGGTAGCAGGGCTGTGGAGTCGGTATAAAATGCACCGACTCCAACTCCTAAAATCTATAATAAAATGGGTACAGTAGCTCAATGCAGTTTGTGGAGAATATTTTTTTCATAATTTGGGAAAGTTATGAAATGTCCTATAAATGTCTGTCCTATTCCCGATCTAAGGGTCTAGACTTTCAGCTGAGATGAATCTGTGCTACAGTAAATTTATCACTTAAACATGAGCCATATATGAGGGAGTCGGAGTCGTAAAACTGAGTCATGGAAATTGAGGAATCGGAATTTTGGCTTACCGACTCCACAGCCCTGGTAGGTAGGTAGCACAAGCCTCATGACGCCCTACAAGGGCACTATACAAACCGAGGCGTGCCAGGTGCATGAGACCCAAGACTGTACATACAGTTCCCATAAACCATAACCAATGTGTAACATCTCCTAACATGGTTATTAGAGGATAGTATAACTGTAGTGAAGCATTCAGGAAAGAAGTGTGGAAAACTAATTTTCTAATTATTTCTTATCCGTGCTACGCAAATCCCAACAGTGGTCTGTGTGCATCCTAGCTGGCATTCCTCACATAGCTCCTGGTAGCGTCCCACATCTGCTTGTCTGAGAGCATTATGTCTGCAGACAATGGGACCTAATCAGCACAGAACACCTTCATGAGAACCATGAAACATAGACCGGTTTTGTATCACTAGATGACACATGTGGGTAAAGCATTGACTTATCACATTTTTTTTTCCAGACGTTTCTCCATTTTAGAGTTGGAGAGAAAATAGTGACCTTAAAATGTGAAAATCATCTCACAATCCAGATATTAGTGGGATTAATAATGAGAGAAAAGTACAGTGTAATTCTCCGGCTACTTCGGCCTCCACAACCAAAGGAAACCTTCCAGACGTGCCATACCGGTCCATCCATAGCAAAAAATGGAAGCCTGGCAGAGCAGAATACTTCCACTTGTACAGCTGAAGGCCATGGCGCCCTAGGGGTCATAGAGAAGCCTCTGGCACAGGAGCACAGTAGTGTGGTGGGGGGATGGACGCTGGTATAGATTTAGCATATATTCCAAAGGAACTGTTGGGGTAAAAGTCATTACCGAGGAAGAAATGGTTTCATTTATTTATAAGTTTACCATTGTGTATGTCATTGTCTTACCTACAATTCCATATACAGAAGACTCCCCCCACCTCTACATGAAGCTTTCATGGTCACAAAAGTTTTATTTTTTAACTTCTATATATATATATAAAAATCACTCTGGTCCATAGGTTTTGCATTGAAGACAATGGGTGCTGAACACACACAGTCTGGCTTTGTTTTTTAAATCTTGTACAACCCCTTCACTATTGCTTTACTGAACCATAATTGTAATGCATTTACATGGTTACAATAGATGAAAAAAAATCTAAATTTCCAGATGCAGTTTGGTTGTGCCATACGTGGAAATGCTTTCCCTTAATTGACCCATAAAAGTTAATGAGAATAAAGTGATTACTGGATGTTTATGGCAATTAAATCTTTGGGTGGGGCTGCCAAGTTGCCTGATACAGACATCTGTAGCTGTGGTACAGGGTGTGTTTGTGAATATGGATGAGTTACATAGTGATCTGGATAATTATATATGCAAGAAGCCTTTCCCATTGTCCTCCCACTCCATGTGTTCACTGCCGTAAGTGCCAGGCTCCATTAGTAAAACGTGCCAGCGTTACAGGAGGCATCTGTGAGATTGTTATTGAATCTAGTTTTCTATGTATTCTAGACATTGTGCCACATAATGGTATCATTCTGGAGAGGAAAATGAGAAGAGTCCTTGTCCTCAATGGGGCTCACAACATGATGTGAATGGTGCAAGTCTCTGCACCAGTGCAGAATATATAAGCTCTATATACCGTAATCAAGTGTGCCAATTATATCACATACTGTTCTTATGCAGAAAATGGTCAGTGTAGATGAACCAAATCCTCACCCACTCGGTTACGCGGCAGCCCATGAGAAGCTGCGCAGTGTCACTTCCGCTACCCTATTCCATCTGCCGATCAGTGCAAGTAGAAGAATTGTATATAGAGAATAGGAGTTGCAGATTAATACAAGATATAGAGAAGAGGAGCTGCAGATTGATGCAAGAGATATAGAGAAGAATTGTATATAGAGAAGATGAGCTGCAGATTGATACAAGAGATATAGAGAAGAGGAGCTGCAGATTGATACAAGAGATATAGAGCAGAATTGTATATAGAGAAGATGAGCTGCAGATTGGTACAAGATGTAGAGAAGAGGAGCTGCAGATTGATACAAGATATAGAGAAGAGGAGCTGCAGATTGGTACAAGATATAGAGAAGAGGAGCTGCAGATTGATACAAGATGTAGAGAAGAGGAGCTGCAGATTGATACAAGATGTAGAGAAGAGGAGCTGCAGATTGATGCAAGAGATATAGAGAAGAATTGTATATAGAGAAGAGGAGCTGCAGATTGTACAAGAGATATAGAGAAGAGGAGCTGCAGATTGATACAAGAGATATACAGCTCTGGCAAAAATTAAGAGACCACTGCAAAATTTTCATTTTCTCAGATTTTTCTCTTTTATAGTTTTTTTTGAGTAAAATGTACATTGTTGTTTTATTCTATAAACTACTGACATGTCTCTGAAATTCAAAGCTAAAAATGTATTTATTTGCAGCAAATGAGAAATCGTCAAAATAATAAAAAAGGAACAGTGCTTTCAGACCTCAAATAATGTAAAGAAAACAAGTTCTTATTCATTTAGAAACAACAGTGCTCATGTTTTAACGCAGGAAGAGTTCAGAAATCAATATTTGGTGGAATAACCATGATTTTAATCACAGCTTTCATGCGTCTTGGCATGCTTTCCACCATTCTTTCACACTGCTTTTGGGTGACCATATGCCACTCCTGGCACAAAAATTTAAACAGTTCTTTGTTTGATGGCTTCTCCATCTTCCTCTTGATTACATTCCAGAGGTTTTCAATGGGGTTCAGGTCTGGAGATTGGGCTGGCCATGACCGGGTCTTGATGTGGTGCTCCTTCATCCACACATTGATTGACCTAGCTGTGAGGCATGGGGCATTGTCCTGCTGGAAAAACCAGTCCTCAGAGTTGGGGAACATTGCCTGAGCAGATGGAAGCAAGTGGTTTTCAAGCATAACCTTGTATGCGGCTTGATTCATATGTCCTTCGCAAAGATTAACCTGCCCAATTCCAGCCTTGCTGAAGCATCCCCAGATCATCACCGATCCTCCACCAAATTTCACAGTGGGTGCAAGACACTGACTTGTATGCCTTTCCAGATCTCCGTCTAACCATTAGACGACCAGGTGTTGGGCAAAGTTGAAAATTAGACTCATCAGAGAAGATTACCTTACTCCAGTCCTCTATAGTCCAATCCTTATGGTCTTTGGCAAACTTCAGCCTGGCTCTCCTTTGCTTCTCATTGATGAAAGGCTTTTTTCTAGCTTTACATGACTTGAGGCCTGCCTCTAGGAGCCTGTTACGAACTGTTCTTGCTGTGCACTTCACCCCAGCCATTTGCCATTCCTTTTGTAGGTCACTTGATGTCATCCTGCGGTTGCTAAGTGACATTCGAATAAGATGACGGTCATCCCAGTCAGTGGAGAGTCGCTTTCGCCCTCTGCCGGTCTGTAGTTTTGTTGTCCCCAATGTCTGCTGCTTGACCTTGTTGTAATGGACTGCCGTCTTCGAAATTTTAAGGATGGAGGCAACATGACGCCCACTGTATCCCTCTGCTGGTAAAGACAGAATTGAGCCCTTCTTTTCCTCACTCAAGGCTTTTCTTCTCAACTCCTTTGGCATGGTTAAAAGTTATTTTTTCATTCAAATTACTTTTGGGCTATTCCTAGCACTTGTTTTCCCATCCAGCTTGTCTTATTTTAAGAGGCTTGTGAAGACCACAGCAGTGTTTTTTATACTTTCCCTCGTTACATAAGATTTGGTTCAGGTGATCACCTAATCAGAAGCACATTAAATAGAATGAGGTGGACTTTGGTTGGAATTCAACGGACACTGGAATGGAATGGCTGTCAGACATGTAGAGATGGGGATTTTTAGAAAGCTGTGCAGTGGTCTCTTAATTTTTGCCAGAGCTGTAGAGCAGAATTGTATACAGAGAAGAGGAGCTGCAGATTGATACAAGGGATATAGAGAAGAATTGTATATAGAGAAGAGGAGCTGCAGATTGATACAAGGGATATAGAGAAGAATTGTATATAGAGAAGAGGAGCTGCAGATTGATACAAGGGATATAGAGAAGAATTGTATATAGAGAAGAGGAGCTGCAGATTGATGCAAGGGATATAGAGAAGAATTGTATATAGAGAAGAGGAGCTGCAGATTGATAGAAGAGATATAGAGAAGAATTGTATATAGAGAAGAGGAGCTGCAGATTGATACAAGGGATATAGAGAAGAATTGTATATAGAGAAGAGGAGCTGCAGATTGATAGAAGAGATATAGAGAAGAATTGTATATAGAGAAGAGGAGCTGCAGATTGATACAAGAGATATAGAGAAGAGGAGCTGCAGATTGATACAAGGGATATAGAGAAGAATTGTATATAGAGAAGAGGAGCTGCAGATTGATACAAGGGATATAGAGAAGAATTGTATATAGAGAAGAGGAGCTGCAGATTGATACAAGGGATATAGAGAAGAATTGTATATAGAGAAGAGGAGCTGCAGATTGATAGAAGAGATATAGAGAAGAATTGTATATAGAGAAGAGGATTGCAGATTGATACATAATAATGCAGGCTGTACACGACAGGTGTCATTTTCAGAGTTTATATTGTGCCGGATGAGTGTTTTCAGAAGACGCGGCTGTTCTCATGTATGCAGAGATGAGTTTGGGTGGAAACATAAGCTTCAAATTACAGGTAGCACACAGGGATTTCTAATATCGCGTTCTCAAGTAACTTCCCACACACGTCAAGAATCCAAGAGGAATAATTGGTAACAGCTATAACCAAAACACGCACACCCACGCCGGTATGCACATACGTATCCGTCTGGGCATATAGGGGAAGTGATGCAATTTCTCATCGGGTAATTCATATAGCAGTGATTTCCATACAAAAGCACAGAATGTGTAATCTGTCTACTGTAATGTGGTAGATTATGATAGTATAGTCCCCGACATGTAGGTCTAAGATCCCTACATCTTCGCAAAAAATGTGGAAACATCATTTTGAAGTATCCAAGGGACTTAGTTGCTGAAATGCTGCAGATTAGAAGCACATTTTGCTCTTTGCACTGCAGAATTATTTTGAGAAAAATTATCTAATAAATGGACATGGTGCAGATGTGAAAACCGTAGCGCAGATCAATTTATGGAAAATCTGGGCAGTGAGAAAGATAAAAACTGGGAGAAGAAAGGAGCGCTATCTGAGCACAGTAAATAACATCACATATAGAATTTTGAAAAGGTAAGTGGAGAGGCTCACCTTTGTGGGTTGTGCAGATCCAGGCACAACTGTAGTAGAGATTTAATGAAATGTTTTACAGGGTCTCCACCAACGGTCTGCAGCTCATCCGAAAGCCGTGGTTGCACACCTTGTAAAGAGAGGAGAGAACAAGGCGCAATGGGTGACTCAGTATTGCAATTGTTAGAAGGGTGTGGGGATGGCTACTAACCTTATGAAGTTGTGCACCTCTGCACAACCCCAGTGTAAAGCTCCACAAGCTCCGCTCTGTTGGTGGCTGTCATCTATTTCCAGCGGCGCTCACAGATCCTGATCTCTCGGTGGTGGATCACGTGGTCAGGTTAGTTGCATGTAACGCCGAGATGGACGCCCAGCTTCACCAACACCCTGGGCAGCGCAGCTTGGAAAACCAGGGTAACACCTGATGAAGGTGGCTGTGTCCACCGAAACGCGTTGTGTATATTAATAAATCAGTCCTTTTAATATTTTTGCCCTGTTATTGGCGCTCTGGTACCGCTATTCATATTCAGTGGTTGCACACCTTGTCCTGGCCCAACAGGTTGCCTCCACGTAGGTTTGTGACAAGAGATTACCGGAGGTGCTCCTGTGGATAATGATAGAGACTCCACTGTAAGTTTAGTGGAAACGTTCCAATAGGCTCGCAGGTGACTGCTCAAAAGCGCATAGGTTCAAGATATAAAAATGTATTTGGAATTAAAAAACACTCAAGGGATGAGTGGTTGACATATAATAGCATATAATGGCACAACACGTTTCTGCTCTCAAGGAGCCTTCATCAGATGCTCCTGATAAAGGCTCCTTGAGAGCAGAAACGCGTTGTGCTATTATATGTCAACCACTCATCCCTTGAGTGGTTTTTAATTCCAAATACATTTTTATATCTTGAACCTATGCGCTTTTGAGCAGTCACCTGCGAGCCTATTGGAACGTTTCCACTAAACTTACAGTGGCGTCTCTATCATTATCCACCGGAGCGCCTCTGGTAATCTCTTGTCGCAGATTGATTTATGCTGTGGATATGTTCCTAAGAAGGTAGATAAGATTTCATGACATCTCATCCACAATGCTGACACTGTAATATGCAGCAGATTTTTCATCTGGAAAATTCTGCCCAACATTATGGGATGGATTCTGCTTCCTACACAATAGCAAAATCCCTTCCACTGTGATTTGTGATTCTGTATAGTTTCACCAAAACGTGATTGGAACTCAGCAGAGAGAAGACCTAGAATCCCTTTTAGGGCCTTTGCACACGTTGCAGATTTGTCACAGGTTTTGGGGGGGTTTTTCAGCGCAGATTTGTCACAAACCCTGAAGGGTTTCCTGATGTCAATGAGAATCCTGAAGTCTCATGCACACGTTGGTTATTTGTGACTTGCAGATTTAAATCTGCGTCATGTCAATTCTTTCAGTGTTTCTGCTGGAGATTTCACCCATACTAATGAGGGGAAAAATATGCACACAAAACACACTTATTTTGCTCTGCATTTTCCTGCCAAGAGATGCAGAAATGTCTGCACAAAATACTTACTGCACTATACCCTTAGGCCACGTTCACACATTCAGTATTTGGTCAGTATTTTACATCAGTATTTGTAAGCCAAAACCAGGAGTGGGTGATAAATACAGAAGTGGTGACGTGTTTCTGTTATACTTTTTCTCTGGTCGTCCCATTCCCAATTTTCACACTGAGCGCGTGAATTGTATTTTAAGCTTCTGGTAAAATATATACAGTACACATGGAACAAGGACAGTATGGTCTAATAAAGAAACCCTGTATGTGGATGTATTCTGTCCTATTGTGTCTTGTGCTGAATGTGCCGTGGCAGTAGAGCACTAAAAGCCAGCCTGTGAAAGCGAACCTAGTGGCCCTCTGAGCCCATAGTCTTCCCATAGAAGTCAGCTATAGTACAGCACTAGTAATATCTCTGGCACTTTCCTGCGTGGCGTGGCGCTGTGCTACAGAAAATAATTTACATGTAAGCATCTGATAATTTTTGACTAATATTGTGCAAGAACAGTGGTGTCTGTAGGTGCATTTAGAGGAGCCATCAATTGAGGATCGCTTGATCAACAAGCAAAACGCTTATTTGTCAGGTTAAGTCTTTTATTCCAGCATAGAAATCATCGTTATCAGCAACACATTGTCCCGTGTAAATTGGGGACATGCTGGTGATAAAATACCAGTCTGATGTTCCTACCTTATTGTTAGCAGGTATATTTAGTGCACACAGCTGCTGAACGTGTTGGTGCAATATTCAGTGAACAGGAGAAAATGATTGTATAGAATAACATTTCATATATGGATCTTCAGAGATGGGTAAAATCAGAGAATAATGAAATCATAGGAAATGTTGAATTCTCTTTTTATTAATAGCCGCCATGTCCAGGAGCTCTACATACTTCTGATACTTACTTACATTCTGGCAGAAGTAGGGCAAGTAATGTTGTAAATCAGCCTGACAGTTTCACCATTAGGCGGCTTGTAATGCAGAGAAACCTGTCTGTACCACATTACTAGTTAAAGGACAGTTTGGAGCTGATCCAGAAACTTAATTTCTCTAGAGCTTAGCTGAGACTTCAGTGAAGTGACCTGCAATAGACTCTGCTCTAATTGGGGTCACACCCTGTAATTAGGAAGCAAGTGCTGGAGAACAACATCAAAGCAGCAAGTCATTGACAACTTTATATGTGCTGAGAAGTACAGTGAATCAGATTACTAAGATCAGTTGTCAAAATTCTCACATAAAAAAAGTTAATGGCAACGCCATGTGCTACCCACCATGAAAGTAAGATTGGGAGAGGCAAAGTGTGGGACAATGTAGGTGTAACTTGTCTACTGTAGTAGATGAAATCAGCAGGAAAAATACACACTACATTGCCGAATTGAAAATCCTCAGCATGTCCTATAATCTGTTGCATCTTTTTGTGTTGTATGTGTACGGGACTTGTACTGTACTCAGGACCCACTCTAGTGAGGACATGGTCCATCTGGTCTGAATGATGCACACTAATCAGTTATAACACTAAAGCCACCTGCCTAATATTGTGAAGGTCCCTCTAGTACTGCCAAAATGGGTCCAATAGTTTGAGGCACGCGAACCAGCAAGGCGTACTATATCAGGCACCAGGACGTCAACAGCAGATCCTTAATGTCTTGATACATTTCGGATAGCTGTCGACCAAGCAGCTGACCGCGGTCACTCCCCATTTCCCCTTGTTCAATAAAGGGAAAGCAGAATAGCTGCTTCCGCTAGAAAAGATTTGTGAGTTTTGAATATATACTACCCAATCCGTCTCTTATCACAGTCTGCTTATGGTCCCCATATACATCAGATGTTCAGCCGATATTGACGGGTTCTGATGACTTTATTATAAAGTGTATGGGAGCTTTAACGTGGTCCTCCATGGATAGGACTTCTATAAATGCTCAATCAGACTGAGATCTGGAGATTTGGAGGTCAAGTCATCATCTGAAACTTTGCCATGTTCTTTAAACCGTTCTAGCACAATTTTTGCAGCATGTCGGGTGCATTATCTGGGTGAAAGTGTACACTACCGTTGGAATAGCATGACCTTAGAGCGGGTACTTGGTGTATAACAATGTCATAGTTGGTACATGTCCGATTAACATCCACAGAAATGCCTGGACCCAGACTTTTCATTAGACCTTTTTCCTATAGAGCATCCTTCCCCAGGTAAGTGACGCACACTCGCCTAGCTCTCCACCTAAGGTAGAAGATAACCTGTTTCATCAGACCAGGCCTCCTAATAACATAGTCTGATCTGTGTATACGGTCATTCATGTCCAGCTTAAATGAGTAATAAATCCTCTCCTCCATTTTAGGTAAAGGAAGAATGCAGACTCTTGAATGCTCCACCTGTGCCTCCTCGCAGTTCCAAACCATCGTCCCCCACCTCGTCTGTTCCTCCGCCAACAGGAAAAATAGCACGGCAGCAAACACGCTCTCCCAGTCCTACGCTTTCCTACTATTCCTCAGGGCTGCACAGCATGTAAGTACTGCCTGTCTCTGTAATGCTGAGAGCCGCATTATACTGCAAAACTCAGCAAATCCCAAACACTGGAGGTGACTTCTAGCTGCTCTCTCAAGTATCTGGGCTTGCATTAAATGTAACATTAGTCCAGCAACTTGATAAGGACTAAGAGCATTACTTGGCTGCAGGCAAATATTTAATTCCCTTTATTAGGTCACCAGAATAGAAAAAGAAATTCCCGTAGTAAAAAGAAAATAATACATAGAAGTTATTTGAGGAACCAGAGCAGATTTTTACATTAAAGGTTCCTATTAAACGCAGACATCTATAAAATATGGATGAATTAAAAAATATTAGAAAAATACAGAATTATTTGCCAAATGCTTTTAGAATAAGCTCCTCCGCTGTAAGTATACTGAAAATCCCGCTTGCCTTTACTACTGGACCCACAGGAGAAATGACAGTGTCGGCCTCAATTCAAGAATTTTAAGAGTTGTTTTTTTATTTTTGTTTTTTTTTGTTGTTGTTCAGAGTGGACAATTTAAAGGGTCTTGGAAATGTCACTTACAGGGGTTATCTAGTTCTTCTCACTTCCTCATCAGGAGGTGAGTTTTGCTGCTGACATTGAATCAACAGTCACTTGACAGGTCTGGTATTGGTCTAATAGGACAGGTGCGCGATACCTGCTGATACTCTGTAAGCTGCTGTTACTTCAACTTTTGCAGCACCTATCACCTCTGAAAAGTGGAAGTGAGAGGCGACAGACAACACCTCTTAATAGGTCTGAGACGGCTAAATGACAACCGCTTTGGAAACAATTATGGTCTCATTAATAGTCTTCTATTTATTAACAGGAAATACTACAACTTGAAACAGACACCCTTTACTTACTGTGATGTTTTTTTTTTTTTATGTAATTTTTTGTCTTATTTTAGGGAAAAAGCGCTTCCTGCATGTGGAAAAAAAATAATGCAGAATGAAAGTGTAAAAACATCAGAAACATTCTTGCACTTCATAATTCTCATGTGACAGACTATAGATAATAATGTACATAAATATCCAATTCTGTTAACATCCTAAAATTAAGTAAAGGCTTATTTATATTCTGGGATGGGTAATCACTATGTGATCGCTAGGCGTCTGACCATTGTGACTCCCACTGAAATGCCCTGTTTGAATGCAGCAGTGGACTAGCATTCACGGTATATGAGATTGCTAGAAAAAGCCGCATGCTGTGCTCTACCATCACCTGCAGTCCCATAGACAATATATAAACCAGTAATATACGTGCAGCCACCACTTCATTCTGACTGGACAATTGAGATCCCCATTTTTGGGATAAGCCGTGATTTCGATTGCCAGCACCTGCCCACCAATCACATAGTTATCACCAATCATGTGATAACTTTTAATGTTGACCATTTAAAGTGGGTTGGTCACCATTTTTGCAGGCTGCATACATTATTAAATAGAGCTTATACCTGATGAGCATGCTGTACTTACTCTGAAAATCCATGCCAGAGTGGCCGTAGAGTCCTGTCTGTGTGTAACTCAGTCTCTCCCACCTAGCTTGATAGGCATCTATTCACTGTCTGTCCTGCTGCTGAGATCTCATGCTGCTCAGTACAAGCTGCAGCTGTCAGGCAGGCTGGTTGTAGACTGAGCTCACTAGGATCCATGAGCCCTCTCACTCTGTATCTGGGCTCATCTTAATATCAAGATTATACAGCTAATAGGACATGGCGTTTCAAAGGAGGTACACCAGTTTCATTACTTGTAAAGGATCTAGTTAATAATTATACTGCTTGTACTTTGAAATCTAGTGATCATTTTGCTTTGACATAACTTGGTGTACTGTTCTGAAACGTCTTCACTCAGGATACCATTAACTAAAATAAGGACTATTACTTTATCCATCACAGACCTCAGTATTTGCTCATGTGCTGGAGTAACTGGTGACTAATCTTCACCAGAAAAATTATCAGTCTGTTTCATTATGCCAGAATCCTCCAAAATACGGTAATCAGTTTCCCATTAGTAGTCATTTCTCTAGAAATTAGTTTGAAACATGTGAGTATTAATTCAGAATCCGCATGTTAAACGGGTTGTCCAGGACTATTTTTTAAATTATGTGAAAAAAGCACAGTGGGCATGAGATTTCTATTAAACAAAACACTTTGCAGGAATTGTAAGACTATATTTTTTCAGCGTAAATACACTGCATATAGCATTCACTAAACCTCATCATGGTAACGTAAAGGGGTTTTTCGGGAGTATTTTTTTTTTACTATGGGACTAAAAACGTAACAGGCAAGTAGTTGCTAATAGAGGAAACTACATGCCTGTTTTACCCGGCTCGAAATGGTCACCGACTGTTCCTGCCGGCGATTCAGTTGCTCCATGTCAATGGAGCATCTCTACTTCTCCTGGACTATTCTGTCCATGGGGCGTGACTGTTGACATCATGCTGATTGACACCTGGCTCCCTGCATTTAGGCAGCAGGGAGCCAGCTGTTAATCAGCATGACTTGGACAGTTACCTAGCATCCACAGAACAGTCCAGAAGAAGAAACATCAGCAAAAACCATCTCGTGCAGAAACTGTCTGTGGCCACTCTGTGCCGGCAGAGATCGGCGTCGGGCACAACTGTAAGGTAGTTCTGAGACGCACAGTAAAAAAAAAAATAGTCCTGTATAATCCCCTTTTAAAGAGGTTTCCACTACTAGAATATTGATGACCTATTCTTAAGATAGATCCCTAATATCATTGACCCGTGCCTGCTTTTTTGTAAAAACAGTGCACCTCCTGTCCGCAGGTTGTGTGTGGGTTTTTCAGCTCAACCGCCTACACGCCAATAAAGCTGAAGTGCAATAGCAGACACTATAAATGGTCAAGTTATCTTGGACAAACCCTTTTACTCTTAATTCATATTAGTTGTATATTGTACAAATATATTACACCTATAGCCGGGTTTAGTAATTGTGTGATCTTGCATCTATAGCCATCTGTAGCTGAGCCACATTTGCTATATACAGTAGATAAGATATAGCCAAAGTTCCTTTTGTGTTCTTGTGAACATATTGTTGCTATATACACCATTCATGGACTTGGCCTCGGAAGTTCTGCTGACCTTTGGATATTTTGGGTGCCAATGTCGGTGCATTAGTTGGCGGCCTTTGGCGATACAAGTGATCAGAAAGTATAACAGAGAGTCTTTCATTCATCAGGAGACACAGTTACTTAGAGACATATTATTTAGAATGGCTAATGTTGCTTTAAGCCCTAATGAATTATAAATTATTTTATCTTAGAGTAAATAAACTATGCCAGCCGCCAATATTTTCTCATCTAGACAAATAAGTTTGGTCAGCAGATGTTAGTGGGAAGTTCATCTATCTTCCAGGTATTTGGGGTTACAGACATTGAGCATAAGAGCAGTATACTCCCTTCTGTTGAGTTATTACCTTACTGTACTCCGTCCAGGTTCCTTATTACATTAATGTCGCAGTGGAATACCACATGGAGGACCATGAATAGGGAGCTGTATAGTACCCTGTATTGGAAACGTACTATGCTCAAACAAGGTTTTTTTTTAATCAATTATTTTTATCCTCATACTTATACTTAGTTTCCATATTTCGTTACTTGCATATGTCAACATAAAATGCATGTCAGTCATGAAAACATCATGTTGACAAATGTAGTCGAGAAACCACAATAATCTTCAGCCTTAAGTATCCCTCACCTTCTAAAACCATTATCTTAAAAATAACCTTTGTAAGACGCATAGGAAGAACCTAGAATTTAGTACATTATATTTCACATAGAAAAATACAGCATTAACTCATTTACATATTTTTCTATCATTGACCTCAGACATACCAGTTTTAGTCAAGTTTCCGATTGGTGAAGCGATTAAAGTAAAGGCTAAATCAGGTCTAAGCATCATCTTGCTGTGACTGATCCTTGCTTAGCAGGAATGTGTAATGGACAGAGGGTGAATGATGAACAGGGCCCTATCCCTTCTTTCTACTCGCCATACACACTAATATACTGGGATACCACACTTGGTAACATGAACCAATAAAAGTGACCCACTTCTTTGAGGAAATTTTAATGGGGTTCTCCTGTTTTCAATTTTTTGCAGTCCATACGCTCACAGACTTGTAAAGTAATAAACTGAGCTTTTACTCGCCCTCTTCAGGTCCAGTGAAGTTTTTCCACCATTACTGTGATCTTTGTTGATCCTCTGCAGCAGTGTCACGCCAGGTGTAAGTGCAACACAGAGGGGAAAGGGAGCCCAGATACTAGGGAAAGGGGCAAGTGGAGACGACCTAGTCTGGTCTAGCGTCACCCTGTCTCCTCTAACGTCCCTATATTGCCTCCTCAGCAATCGCCGCACGCGTGCCTCTCCCTACTCTCCCTGGCGTAAGGCTACAGCTAGGAATGGAAGGAGAAGAGCACTAGTCAACCTCCACTAAAACTCTAAAGACAACAAGGGTAGACAAAACAGGGGAAAAATGGCTTAGCTTTAGATGAACTCCAAATGTGCACACGGCCTCAAGCTCCAGAGAGGACGAGGTACTGCTCCTGCTAAGCTTCAAAAATAGAAATTAATATAACCGGCGACGCCCTCTCAGACACACCAGGTATATATACACCCAGGCCAGAGAGCTAATTAGCAAGAGAGAGGTAGTCGCTCGGTCTTAAAGACAGCCTCCTATTAAAGCAGCTGTCTGCAATGCCAAACGTGGAGATCTCCTGCAACCCACTGCAGGGCGACTGTCTGTCACCTCTGACACACCCGTCACAAGCTGTGATGTAATGTCTACAGCGTTTATATCCACTGCAGTCAATCACTGGTCTCTGACTATATAGAACAGCAGGAGATGCTGAGCCCAGCGATTGACTGCAGTGTTTACATCACATCACTAGAGCCAGGGATCAAGTGCTCAGGTTAAACACTGAGCCACCATCTTGCCTCCATTAGATCATATAATTTTGTTGTAAAGATATACTCAATAACGTACATAACACAGAGGTCTGGTAGAATTTGCTGCAATCTCTCATACATACAATAAGAAATTGACTATTTTCTTTTTTTTTTTTTCAGTGGAGTTGCAGAAAATGAAGTTGCAAGCTCGTCAGACAATGCCCAGGTTTCATGCTATCCCTGTAACTGGATCAAGAATGAGTCAAGTGATCTTGAGAGCAAGTTGCCTTGTGGATTAGCAGCTTCTGAAGTCCCTCCCTCTCGACTATCATGGCCAAACCGTTACTGTGGTGGGGCTGAAGGCATGAACACAAACGACCTGCTTGTGGACCAGTGCCGCAGTTATTACAGCTATCCTCGACAGAAGACCCCAGCCACACCAAAGAGAAATTTCCCTGCTCCATTTGATTTCAGTGGGGTTGAACCTTTAATTGGGGGCACACCAAGCGAAGTCATTGACATTGCTGCAGGCTGTCCGAAGTCCGCCAGCTACTCATTGGACACCTCATCTGAGAAAATTGTCCCGGACAACAGCACAAGACAAAGTATGTCATGTCCTGCATTACCTCCGCGGGCACCTAAGACAAGTGAGGTCAACCCAGTCCTCGAACCCCTCTCTCTTTCTATGAAAATTGACGGAGCAGAAGAAGGCCCACAGACTTGCTCCCCAGAAATCACAGACGAGCATTATTTGTCTAAAAAGGGCATGCAGGACATTTTCTCTATTTCATACCCATTCTCTTCTCCTCTACACATGCAGCTAGCTCCAAGGTCATGCGGAGATGGCTCTCCTTGGCAGCCTCCATCTGACCTCTCAGAACTGTCCATTGAAGAGGTATCGAAATCCCTTCGATTCATCGGGTTGTCAGAAGATGTTGTCTCCTTTTTCGTCTCGGAAAAGATCGATGGCAATTTACTCGTCCAGCTCACAGAGGAGATACTTTCCGAGGACTTTAAGTTAAGCAAACTGCAGGTTAAAAAATTAATGCAGTTTATTAATGGTTGGAGGCCTAAAATGTAAGACGGAGGGTACTGAACAAATGTATGGGAGACATCGGCATATGAGCTGATATTTGTACAATCTGAAATTGTTATTTTGCACTAAGAGAATAATGGTGGCTGTATATAGTCCTACAAAAGAAGAAATTACTATGCAGTGAAAGGTACGAGTTGTAGTTGTATCACTTAGTACTGTATGCTAATGCAAGCATTACGAGAACACTCACAGTGTGCCTTGTGCATCACTGAGCGGCTGCTACAAAATGTTCACAGACATTAAAGGGAATTTTACTTTATAAGCTTCATGTTGAAAAATATAATATATTACTTACTAGCCAAAGCAATGTAGTTATGTTCTCTCCAGACTAGAATTCATTAAAACCATTGACCTTAGTCTCCCTTCCCCAATATAATATGAAGGAGCACTTAACTGTATGCAATCCACATGCAGATCTATTCCGCGTGTATGGGATTTACATACGCTACATTAAAGGTCACATTTCATTCATGTCCCAGCTTTCGCGTACATGATGTGCTATGTGATTCTATGTTTCCTGTTTGGAGTCAAGTGCATGATCAATAAAACATAAGATTTCTGCATAGTAACTCCACAGCGGATACAGATGTAACTGAGAAACATCTGGTGTATTCTGTGCTGAAGTATTATAAAGAATATTATTCTCTCCTTTATTACCAATGTTTTACTTCTTTTTTTTTTTTTTTTTATTCCAGTCAATTTAGTCAAGATACAGATAACTATGGTACCTGGTATTAGTGTTTATGCAAAAAAAAATATCTCTCCAAGGTCTGATAGATCTAGACGTGGGCTCTGACCTTTGTCCATAGACATATTCCCACCCCATTCCCACTATCTGATGTTTTGCACTTATGTTGCCTAAGAGATATGAGCGGCCTGGCTTAACAATGGCCATTGGCCTATGAGACTATTTTATTCCAGCTTCCGAAGGATGAGCCTCAAATGGTCAAGTATAGTTTTTATGATGAAGATTCTTTTAAGTCATATTTTGTTTTTTTTAATAGAAAGCAAGTCCCAGAACAAAACCACTTGAGATATAGAGAGCTCATAGTGTGGTAAAGCTATGGACATTTATAGACTATGTATGTTTTATGTATATAAATATGTATAATATATAAAGTTATTTTCACTCTTTGTGTGAGACTTTACTTTCTTGGAATTGTATTTATTTTTTTAAAGGTTTGTCAAGTTTTGAAAACACATTTTCAAATACACTTATTAGGAAAATCTAACTAATTAAAGGGGTTCTCCCATGAACAAAAGTACATTTTAATCAATAGATCTTGGAATAATAATAAGTTCCACATTTGGATGTGTTTAAATAAAATGTTCCTGTGCTGAGATAATCTTATAAATGTGCCCCTTCTGTGTACTGTGTAATGGCTGTGTCTGACCGTACAGGAACATGGACCGATCATACCACATCTCCTGGGCAGGGGAGGATGCAGAAAAGTATACAGACATTACAGCTGGGGATCACAGCTGATTTTTTTTGTGAGGTAAAACATTTCCCTGCCTGTTTTTAAGCAATGTTTTACCTCAAAGAAAGAATTATTTGCGATCCCCAGCTGTAATGTCTGTATACTCTCTTTTCCTTCCTCCCCTGCCCAGGAGATGTGGTATGATCAGACCATGTTCCTGCACGGTCAGACACAGCCATTACACAGTACACAGCAGGGGTACATTTATAAGATTATCTCAGCACAGGAACATTTTATTTAAACACATCCAATTGTGGAAGTTATTATTATTCCAAGATCTATTGATTCAAATGAACTTTTGTTTGTGGGAAAACCCCTTTAAGTAGGGGATTATTGCTGGCCACTAAGGTCTCTACCAGTAGGTCGCCTGTGATCATCTTATTGCTGGGTATCCATACAACAAACGGAATCCGAAATTAGGCAGTCAGGAAGATAGTGCTACTATCTAGGTTCATCAGAAGTCCACAAAGTTCAGGAATATTTTGTGTAGCGCAGATCAGTGGACATGAACTGTGATGTAAAGACATATTTCAGTATAATATTAGATGTGGGTTTGTGCCTGTATATTTGTTATATGTAGTGATGATTGCAAGTGCTCGTTACTGGAGTTTGCTGGGGTGCTTGGGTATGCACAGAGCATCGCGGGTGCTCAAGTGAGATGTTCGCATCCCCATGACCGTATGTTTCACGGCTGTTGGACAGTCATGTTTGTCAGACAATCCCCACATGTTTTGTGGGTGTCTAACAGCCGTGAAACATGCGGCCGCGGTGATTATCGACCATGGCGCTCGAGCACCCACGATACTCTGTGCATACCCGAGAACCCCAGCAAACTCAAATAATGAGCACTTACGCTCATCACTAGTTATATGTTCTTCACCTATGCTTGGATAGCTGCTAATTACTCATACAATTACAGTTCTTACATTTAAGATGCATATCTCAAAGAAGACCAATCAAAGAAAATTACATATTCTTGAAGTTTTATATTTAATCAATGATCCATATATATTACATGAACATTTGAACTTTACATTTGCGTACGTAAAAAAAAAAAATCTATTCCTTTACATTTCTCGTGTTTTCCTTCTTGTTGTAATTTCAAAATTAAAGGTAACCGGACAGCAGGATTTACCCCTTGTGTGCCACTACTTGCCAGCTCAGCACGATATGCTACTGCGGTGGCACATAGGTGGAAGATCATAGCACAGACCTGAACCCAGCTCTTCGTCTGCAATCCAGCAGATTACTGCACTAGTGTATAGTGCTGAGCTGGCAAGCGGTGGCAAGGGGCAAGAACTTACAGTATGAGCCACTACTTCCCAGCTCAGCGCTATAACTGATTGCACTTGGTCGGTCTAACTTCAGGTGTACAGTGTTTGATGCCAGGGAAATGGCACATAGGCAGATCACTGTCCATAGCTGAAGTCACAGCGGCTGCTAGGGATTTGTGTGCCAGTATGCTGGGTGGAAACCGAGGGGCACTACAGAGACTATAGCTGCACATCTATGGGTGTGATATCAGCGGACTGGGCTGCTTAGCATGAAGTACACACCATTATGACTAGTCAAACTGATTAGCGTATGTTGATCAAAAGATTAAAATGCTGATTTTACACTTATGCCAGCAACATTCCCTTAACATTGGGATTGCTTGAAATCAGTGTTTAATGACAAATGCAGCAGTGTAAATAGTTAATAGGGATAAATCCTGCTGTCAGGTTCCCTTTAAATAATTACTTAACATTGCAATTGCAGCACCAAGAAGGAAAAGTTATCCAGAAATACACAGACTTACATGGCTTAGCATGTTATCAATGAGGTTATTATAGGGGTTGTTCAACACTCTGATTACCCCTTCTCAATCACTATTTTTCCCTAAAGTAAAATAACACCTATACTCACTTGGCATTCCAATGGTGTCAGCACTGGTGCTTCCAGGGCTCGCGTGACATTATTTCAAACGATCCCTGTGGCCAATCAGTGGCCTTTTCAATGTCCTTCGTCCGTAAAGGACATCCAGAGGAAGTGAGAGCTGTGGTTGCTCTCACTTCCTCCGGATGTCTAATTTGTCCAAAGGAGTGGACTAGGAAGCAGCAGCTGCTGAGTGGCCGGTAGAAAACGCGTGACACAATGTCACAAGAGCCCTGGAAGCGCCAGTGCCGACACCACTGGAACAGTGCCAGCATCACAGGTGAGTATAGGGGTCATTATTTTACTTGGGAATATAGTGATTGAGAAGTGGTTGTATGAGTTGTGGACATCCCCTTTAAGGGTTGTCTGAAGAATGTTCTGCTAAACTGAATGAACTTGGGCACGAAATTATCAAGATCCAATGCTGCCAGCTCCCTTTGCAATTGCCGACCAATGACGTCCCAGATGTGCTCAATGGGAGACGAGTCTGGAGCTGATCTTGATGATTTGCCCAAGTTCATTCAGCGAAACAGAACATTCCTCAGACAACCATTAATAACCTCATTGATAGCAGCCACGGCGTGTAAGTGCAGGTATTTCTGCGTATGGCTCTTATGTTTGATACTGAATAAATTTAGATATGTGAAAATGTTGTTTCCACTTTTTAAAGGGCCCACTAAAAAAAATGTATATGCAGTGGGCACAACAATTACAGTAAATGCAATGTGCAACACAGTGCAGAAGGGAAAGCCGAGTGCAGCAGCGATATACATCTCACACACCGTGAGAGCGCCGTAGCTGACCTCACCTGACACACATTTCACATATAGATGAGTTACCAAAAAATTGGTGACTACTGATTGTCTATACAGTACAAGAGTTTCTCATTGTGAAATATGAATTATAACATAAATGAGTACCCAATTGTAATGTTTGAACTTGGAATATAGCCGTACATGGATGCAATAGTTGTGTAAGCATCCATCTTATAGGCAGAACAGCATCAGGAGACTGCTTTATCTAATTTGTGAGGGTAAGACTTCATTCACAATACCATTATGGCTTCTACTTGTAAGAGAAGCCACAACACTGGATCCGTCTGCCACATCTAAAGGATATGACGTTCCATTTTTGAAGCTTAGCACTGCCAACATTGGTGACAAATGAAATCTTACATTGATGTCATTGTGAACATAGCCTAAAAAAAATGTAAATTTGTGTATAGAGGTAAGAAATTAGGAACAATAGAGTTTTTTTAGGGTTTTTTTTTTTTTTTTTTTTCTAATCCTAAAATTTCTCTTTTGATTTGTGTGTTGGGAAATAGCATTTATACCTTTTTGTTTTACAATGGGAGTCAATGACAAAAGCATGATCGCTGCATTTAAAAGTTCAAGATGGTGGCCATTACTTTTGATGGCCACCAACCACCCGCGTGATGTGATCACATGCCTTGGCAGTCAGAGAGGGCTTCTGAAGGCCCCTCGCGTCTGCAATTGAGATCTCCTATGAGGCCACGTTCAGTATTTGGTCAGTATTTTGCATCAGTATAAGCCAAAACCAGGAGTGGATGAAAAATACAGAAGTGGTGACGTGTTTTATTATAAGATAAATAAACAAAAAAGCAGCCTCATCATGTCCTATTTATATGACTCAGTCCGTCTTACAATGTTGTGGGTCTCCAACCAGTAGCCGTGACTTACGGCTTCACATAGGAAAATAATTTTGAGATGTATTCCCAACCTGTATGATCTTTTAAATTATTTTGAAATAAATTGAGGATTTTAATTATTTTTGGGACTCACCAAAATTATTTTCCTATGTTTTTATTATACTTTTCCTCTGATTGGTCAGTATTTTACATCAGTATTTGTAAGCCAAAATCAGGAGTGGAACAAATACTGAATGTGTGCACGTGGCCTGAAGATCAGCCTGAGGCTGGGCTTCATAGGAAATAGTCCATTTCACAATTGCATAGGCAGTCAAGTGATTGCGGGTTCAAGTTCCCTAAGGCGACTAATTAAGAAGGAAAACGTATTTTCCAAAAGAAACAAACTTATATAGCTGTTATACATAAAAGTTTAAATCACCGCCCTTTTTCCCAAATCTAAATGGCAAATAAAAAAATGATTTGCTATTGCTGCATGTGCATATGGACAGTAAGTTAAAGTGTACATTAAAGTGCCAGAATTGGATATTTTTGGTTGCTGCAGTCCCCAAAGAAATGCAATAAACAGTGAACTAAAGGTTGTATGTACTTCAAAATGGTATCAATAAAATGTTCGCTTGATGCACAAAAAAACAAGCCCTGATATGGCTTTGTCAATAGAAAAAAATAGATCTGGATAAAGAAGATTGAATCTTTAGAAATTTGAATTTTCTGGGTTCGGGAAATTTTTTCCCAAACATTTCACTCCAGGCCCATTGCAGGTATTCTAGTTGCCCTGAAGATATGTGTATAATAATATGAAGTCTCTAAAGACTGTGTTTAACCCCTTTTAATTTTTTTTAATGCAAACACAGTCATTGTAATGTCAAAGTGACCTCACCATAGAAATGGACCAACAGCCCATATAATAGTATAGTGCACCGACAAGTTTTTCATTTTTTAACCCCTTCACAACATTACATATATTTACTGGTGATGAGCGAGCATGCTCGTTTAACCCTGTTGTCAGGCAATCCTTACGTGTGTCACAGCCACGACACATGCAGCCACAACACATGCAGCCACGGTGGCTGAAGCTGAAAGGCCGAGCACGCCGACACTACTCATCGAGTACCTGGGCGTGCTTGTTTAAAGGGTTAAACGAGCACACTGGCTCATCACTAATATTTACATCATATGTAGTGATGAGCAAGAGTGCTCGAATATCGTGTTATCCGAGTATCTCAGGCGTGCTCGAGTAATGTGCTCGTTACTCGAGTTTGCTTAGGGTGCTTGGGTGAGATGCTCATGTCCCTGTGGCTGCATATTTCGCGGTTCCCACAATCAGGAATAGCAGTGGTTTGGGCACATCTCCCCTGCGCTGCGTCCAAAATGCTGTGTTCTACATTAGAAGCACGGTGGATAGGATTTATAGAAATCCCATGCGCACTGTGCTTGTTTTTGACGTGTAAACTCACCCACGGTGCGGGTTTACGAGCTGGGGCACGTCAGATTTTGACCAATTGAATGTAATTACATGCAGTGGGTCCGCATATACTGACAAAACAAGTTCGGCAATAGAACGCATCTTTGGACACAGCGAAAATACACTGAAGCACTGTGATGTGTAGCAAAGGCGATCAGACGATCGCAGTTTCAAGTCTCCTAAGGGGACTATGGAATACAGTAAAAAGTGAGAATTTTTTTTTCAAAAATATGAAAAAAAAAAAAGTCTGATCTATCAAAATATAAAGTAAATTAATCAGATTGGTAAATGGCGTAATGAGTAGTGATGAGCGAGCGTACTCGGTACTTGTCCGAGCATCTCAGTACTCGAGATGCTCGGAGCTTGCCGAGTACTTGCGAGATGCTCAGGCGGATGCTCGGGTCCCCTCCCTGCATGTCTGGCGCTCTTTACAGAGCCAATGAACATGCAGGGATTGCCTGCCACTCACTGTAATGCCTCAGTCATGTTGGTTGTGGCATTACAGTGATTGGCTGGCCAAACAGCGTCATCGGGTCTATATCAGATCTGGCGCCGCTGTGCTCGTCACAGTCACTCCAGAATCAGACCGTGTAGGGAGAGGTGCTACTGAGCTAGGGAGAGATTTGTTTGTTTATTAGGTAGTGTAGGTAGAACAGAAGTATATTATACATATCCATCTCAACAAACAGTCCTTCTGAGGACTAATCCATCTGCAGAGTTATCAGGCAGGCAGTGTATATAGCAGACTGCAGTGCATATAGCACAAGAGGCTCCATTCCAGTTCTGTCTGCTGCTGCTGTTAGATATTTCTATACAAAGGCCCAGGTCTCAGGGGCCAGGAATAATTTTTTGGGGGATCTTAATCCTCATTCTTTGCTTAAAAAGCAATCCAGAGAACACAGTTTTTCTGCGCCATTTGCTTGTTGGCAGTGCAGAATAATGCCAGGTCCTTTCCATATTACAGCGCTAAAAATCCAGGTATTTAAAACTGTGTTTTCTCCATCACACGGATTACATATATGTTGTCAGAAAATACTGCCATTTCTGGCCTCCATTAAAAATTTGTTTCAGTGTGTCAGCGAAGTTTTTAACACCGGTTTGCTGTTCAAAATAGTTACCTACAGGCCAGGTATTTAAAACTGTGGTTTCTCCGTCACACGGATCACATATAACTTTGCTCCAAATTCAGCCATTTGTAGTGAGGGTGGAAGATATTGTCCTCCATTTAAAATTGGCAAGGCGTGTGGCAAGGGACGGGGAACTGGACGTGACGGTGTATGCAGAGGCGTGGGCAAACTAAAATTGTGCCACAACAACACCCACATCTTCTTGTCCTACCTTCCTGTCCTAATTCCTAGGAGACTGCAGCATACCACTATTGAACCCAGAGCAGTGTCAAAAGGTTGTTGGTTGGATAGCGGGTAATGCTTCCAGTCACTTTGCCACCACCCTGTCTTCCACACGGTCAAGTCTCAGTAGCTGTGAGTCTGGACTGCATATTCCTCACCCTGATCCTCCTTCCTCCCACCATGCCGAGTGCCTGAAGACAACTGATCCCACACTTAGACATTCCGAAGAGCTGTTCACTTTTACATTTATAGATTCGGGCCTCTCTCCCGGTCCACTTGAAGCGGGGCAAGAGGAGATTGCATGTAGTGATGCCCAAATATTTGAGCAGCCACGGTCACACGAAGGCGACGGTGGGAAAGTGTCACGAGGTGGACGATGATTAGATACAATTGCCAGAAAGTCAGGAGAACGACCAGGGTGCGGAAGTGGAAGACGAGGTGGTGGATGATATAGTAACTGATCCAACCTGGCAGGAGGACATGCATAGCGAGGACAGCAGCAAACAGGACGAGGGAGGCAGAGCACCCCAACAGGCACAAAGAAGCAGTGTGGTGGCCGCAGACCGAAGGCAGGCAACCGTTCCCCGTAATACCAACACCAAGGAAGTTTTCTGTACAACTGTTAGGTCTTCCCGAGTCTGGTTGTTTTTTAAAGACTCTGCCGATAACCCCAAAAAGGCCATTTGCACCACCTGCCAGGCCCGCATCAGCAAGTGTGGCAAAACTACCAGCCTGACCACCACCAGCATGATCAGGCACATAGCAAAGCACCCGACTTTGTGGGCCAAACCCCAGGGTCCAGGAACAGTGTCTGGCACCACTGCTTCTTCTACTGTTGTGCATGCAAGCCAAACCCCTGGCCATGGTGCATGCGAAGATGCCTCCTGCCCTGCACCTGTCGCTGTACACTCTCAAGTAGCAGCATCAGGAAGCACATCCTTGTCCCAGTGCTGCATTCAGTTGTCCATACCCCAGTCCTTGAAATGCAAGCGCAAATATACAGCCAACACCCCACAGGCCACACTACTAAATTCACACATTTCGCATGTCCCTCGGTACTTGGTCCCCAGCCGCTTTATTTCTCCCGGTGTGCCGTCCCCGCATTACACGAGCACATGTCCCACAACATTAGCCATGCCCTCAACAATGCAATTACTGGGAAAGTCCAACTAACCACGGGCAGGGACGGTACATCTCGCTGACGACACACTGGGTTAACATAGTGGAAGCCGGGACCCAGTCAGACCTTGGGACGGAACAAGTTCTCCCAACGCCGAGGATTGCGGGCCCTAGGTCAATCAGGGTTGCCCCCACAGTCTACAGCTCCTGCACCTCATCCTCCTCCATCTCCGAAATGACCACATCAGTCGCAAGCTGGAAGCACTGCAGCACTGCCTCGGCCAAGCGGCAACAGGCTGTGCTGAAGCTAATATGCTTAGGTGACAAACCGCACAATGCTGAAGAGTTATGGACAGCTCTGAAAGAGCAGGCAGATCTGTGGCTCACACCGCTGAACCTACAGCCAGGCACATGGTCGTGTGTGACAATGGCCAGAACCTGGTGGCGGCTCTGAGGCAAGGCGAGCTCACGGACGTACCATGCCTGACCCGTGTGCTTAACACCGTGTTTCAGCGGTTTCTCAAATCCTACCCGGAGCTGCCGGATCTGCTTGTTAAAGTACGCCGCCTGTGTGCCCATTTTACAAAGTCAGCTACAGCTTCCGCCGCTCTTGTCATGTTTCAGCAACGTTTGCAGCTTCCAGCTCAAAGACTGGTGTGTGATGTCCCCACGCATTGGAACTCTACACTACAGATGTTGGGAAGGATTTGTGAGCAGAAGAGGACAGTTGTTGAGTACCAGCATCAACAAGGCAGTCTGTATTCGGTTCAGACTCCACACATAAGACCTCAGGAGTGAACATGGATGTCAGACATATGTACCATCCTCCAAAACTTTGAAATCTCCACCAAGATGGTGAGCGGCGATGATGCCATAATTAGCGTCACCATCCCGCTTCTCTGTCCTCTGAAACGCTCTCTGCTCACAATCAAAGAGGATGCATTGCAGGCGGAGCACGATGAGATGGAGCAAGGAACCATACAGGGTGATTACACACAGCCCAGCCTCATCTCAACCCAACGTAGATTGGGTGACAATGAGGAAGAGGAGGAGGAGGAAGAACAGGAGCTAGTTTCATGCGCTATAGACGGCACTACCGTCTGTTCAGCGTGGATGGTCTGAGGACAGGGAGGAGGAGGAGGAGAGCATGGTCAGTCGTCCTCTTGGTGAGGACACGGAAGTCTTGCCTGTTAGCAGTCTGGCACGCATGGCTGAGTTTATGTTACGCTGCCTTTCCCATGACCCTCGCGTTCTCAAAATTTTGGGTGACAGTCATTACTGATTGGTGACACTTCTAGACCCACGCTACAAGAAGAACTTGATATCTCTTATTCATGAGGCAGACTAGTCCACAAAAATGGGGCAGTACCAGAAGGTCCTTGTTGCGAAACTATTAAAAAAATTCCCATCTGAAAACGCTGGCGGCAGAGGTCATAGTTTGTTGGACAACCAAGGACTACAGGCGAGAGAGACACAACTCCAATCCAGCGGAGGCAGGGGAACACTGTCAAAGTTCTGGGAGAATTTTCTCAGCCCCTCCCATCACACAGGCCCTGAGGCGCGGGGTACTCTCACAAGTAGTGCAAAGTTTGGGAAGATGCTGAAGGAGTACCTTGCCGACCGTACCAACGTCCTCCGTGATTCCTCTTTGCCTTATAATTATTGGGTATCCAAGCTGGATACGTGGCATGAACTGGCTCTCTACACCTTGGAGGTCCTGGCCTGCCCTGCCGCTAGCGTTTTATCAAAGCGGGTTTTTAGTACCTCTGGTGGAATTATAACTGATAAGCGCATCCGCCTGTCAACTGAAAATGCTGACAGGCTGACTCTTATAAAAATGAACAAGGGCTGGATTGGGCCAGACTTGTCAACACCACCGAATGATAGCAGCGTAACATAAACTCAAATCCAGTGTCTTTTTTTGAGAGGTGTATTCCCATGCACCTTTTCACACCCACACATGAGTAAACGCTTCCTGATTTTGGCTATTTGCTCTTGTCCTCATCCTCATCCTCCACCACATCACCAGGGTGACCGTGGTCTGTGATGCAACACCCACATAATTTTTTTAAAGGGTTTTTATGATGCCCGTAAAAAAAATTTTTTATACAGTATGTTCATGTATACCCCCCAGGGGTAAATGTTTGTCAGCCCATACACTTAGTGCATGGTCATTACAAGTATAGGAGACCCGCTCCTTTCTAATGGGAATATTTTTTTATGAGGCCCTCCTCCACGTCTCTTCCAAGGGGCATTGGAGTGCCTCACAATTTTTGGCAGCCCTTGCATTACTGCATAGGACAACACTATGGGAGACCCACTTCCTAATAATGGGAACATTTTTTCATGAGGCCCTCTACGTCTCTTCCAAGGGGCATTGGAGTGCCTCCCTATTTTTGGCAGCCCTTGCATTCACTGTATAGGCAAACACAATGGGAGACCCCCTTCCTATTAATGGGAACATTGTTTTCAGGGGGCCCTCTGACCTCCACGTCTCTTCCAAGGTGCATTGGAGTACCTCCAAATTTTTGGCAACTATTGCATTTACTGCATAGGCAAACACAAAGGGAGACCCGCTTCCTAATAATGGGAACATTGTTTTCAGGAGGCTCTCTGACATCCACGTCTCTTCCAAGGGGCATTGGAGTGCCTCACAATTTTTGGCAACCCTTGCATTCACTGCATAGGAAAACACAATGGGAGACCCACTTCCTAATAATGGGAACATTTTTTCATGAGGCCCTCTACGTCTCTTCCAAGGGGCATTGGAGTGCCTCCAAATTTTTGGCAGCCCTTGCATTCACTGCATAGGCAAACAGTATGGGAGACCCACTTCCTAATAATGGGAACATTGTTTTCAGGAGGCCCTCCTCTAAGTCTCTTCAAAGGGGTACTGGGGTGCGTCCAAATTTTCAGAGGGGTATTGGGGTGCTTCCAAATTTTGGGCAGCCCTGCCACTCACTGCATACGTAATAATAGTATAGGAGACCCACTCTTTAGTAATGGGAACAACAAAGCATAGCCGGCTGATGTCTCTCTAAGAATAGTGAGGGCCAACTGCTGGCCCTTTAAGAAAAGAAAAGGCCGCCTGATGGCCCTATAAAAATAGGCTTTGTGACTTTAAGAGTCCCTCCTTCATAACTGAAACAGGATGTATCTGATCATGTCTCACACACCACATGGCCAGATAAGGTTGTAAAATGTTAAAATGACATTTCCCGGTGAATGCATTTGTCACGGTTGAAAGCAATGCAAAAGTGCAAAAACGCATCAAAAACGTTACGTGTGAACATATCCTATGGTGTGGAGGAGTATTTTTGTTTTTGGTTATTTATTTTACCTTATATACAAGTCATTACCCTGGAAAGGATGTTCCTTAACGTATTTCCCAGGAAAATCCATTTTTGTTTCTTTTTTGTATGTTTTATTGTGAGTCCGTAAAAGTGGCGTAATACCTCTGGCAACATTGTTGACAGCCGTGACCTGGGAGTCAGAAATGCTTTCAGGGGTCTTCCCCATGCTGTTCACATGTGATTTGAGCACTGTTCCCATTGATTTGGGCAATTTTTAGGCCCTCTACAGACCGCCAGGGGGAGCCGCCTGAAAAATGCTTGAGTTTCCCATAGACTTACATTGGGCTCATTACTTGGATCGAGCACCTGAGTATTCCAATGTTCTTGACCCGAGCAACGAGCACCCGAGCATTTTAGTGCTCGCCCATCACTAGTAATGAGAAAAAAATCTAAATGCCAGAATTACATTTTTTGGCCGCCGCAACGTTGCAATAAGATGCAATGAAAGCATTATATCTACCCCAAAACAATATCAACAAAAACGTCAGCCCTCACCCAGCCCTACAAAAATGAAAACGCTACGGGTCTTGGAAAATGTGGACTAACACAAAAACTTCTTTTCATACAAATTTCAGAGTGTTTTTTCACCACTTTAATAAAAAATAAAACTATACATGTTTGGTATCTGAAGTCGTACTGATCTGGGGAATCATAATGGCAGGTCAGTTTTACTATATAGTGAACATGGTAAATAAAACAATTGTGGAATTGAACTTTTTTTGCAATTTCACCGTACTTGGAATTTATTTCCCATACGCTATGTGGTAAAAGCAATGGTGCCATACAAAAGTAAAACTCGTCCTTCAAAAAAAAGCCCTCATACAGCTATATTGATGGAAATATAAAAAAGGTTATAGATCTTGGAAGAAGGGCAGAAAAAAATGTAAAATGGCCATGTTGTGAAAGGTTTAATTAAGTATATTTTAGTTATTATCAGACAGACCAGACCTTTCTGTGCAGAACACTGACGATGTTGCTGTCAGAGGTAACATCCTTCTGTGACTGAGACAAATGATGTACCAAGTATTCCATAATGCCCTCAACTTACTCACCACTATACACTTGCTGGAGTTAAACGAGGCCAGTTGTGGCCGGCATTTGGTAGTACTACTACCTGGACGGGTGGTGATGCTAGTGGCTCCCACATTCTTAGCCGTGGTATGGGTTTTATTTTTTTCTTTTACGCTACCCTGTCAATTGCTATTTACACTTTATCTTTTATCATACGCTTTGTTCAACACTATAATTAACTTTTGACAATATTTTTCAATTCTATTATTTCAACCCTTGTCAAAAAGGACGTAATAAGAAATACTAGGTAGGTACACATATCGAAAGCAAAATGTGGAATCAGGCCAGTGTAGGTGTGGCGTTTTCTGTTGTCAAATTGGACTAGTAAAATAATATACAAAAACACATGCACAATTTAAGGCCACATTTTTTTCTTTGTTGCAACAAAATTCAACCTCTTTTCCAAAAGTTATAAAATAAGAAATGCTAGGTAGACATACATGACCAATAAGACAGCAACTGCAACAGGGCACTGTATTGCTGTTGCAGGTATGGATGCAAAGTTTGATTAGTAATCCAGATATGTAAAAGAAAATTGTTTGTGACACGCATACTTTTCGAGGGAGACCATTTTCTGGATTTTAAGGAAAACATTTTTCTGTATTTAAAAAAATAAACAATTATTCCCTCCTACAATACAATTGCACAAGAAATGGAAAGACTATTGTGTTGTCTTGATTCTGCTTTCTAGAGCATTAACAATGATGGGAAAAAATGTGTCATTGTAATTTATATACAGCAGATACCAGCTACACCATATCGCCAAGTTCACACGACCGTATTTTCACCTCGAGTGCTGTGAAAAAACTGACACCACAAGGACAGCAGTAGGACTAATATTCAGTTAGGGTGCTCAGAATAGCTTTTTTTATGGACCAATCTGTTTGTGAAAAAAATCGTAGCAAGCACTAGTTTCGTCCATATGTCAAATGAGACTCACCTATTCCAGTCTATGTGCACAAAAAAGAAATTGGGTACTAAACAGATCAGCAGTATAGCATCCAATTTTTTTCGATACATTGCAATCCTATACCATAAGAAACTATGTTTGGTCTTGTAAATTTTAATAACTGATGAGCTATAAAAACGGACGCCATACGGGAAACAACTGAGATGACATTTTTTTTTTTGCTGGCTGAAAATCATAAGGATTTTTATACGCTTGTGTGAACTTAGCCTGTCTGATCAATCTCACTGAGTCCGGCACTGCTTCTGGCACATCCACTATCTAGATCTCTCTTTGTCTCTTTCTATCAAGAGAATCTTTGAATCATTCCCAGAATACTATTCATCTCTTCACTGCTGCAGTTGTACACCACATTACTATCTGGAGCATTTGTTCAATGATTCATGGCTCTCTTCCTATTTCTATTGCTGAGCTGTGAGCTCCGTCATCCTCTCACTATCCTAAAATTACCTTACAGTGGCTGCTCATTCTCTGCCTAGGTTTTTATACAGTCTAGGATAGCGCCATCTCATGTGATAGCTGCAAGGCATTATGGGCAAGCCCACACATTCGCCCCTGAGAACAGCCTTATGTGAGTGATACAATTTTCTGGAATGTATAAAAAATTTCTTGTGAATTGTATAGAAATTTTTTATTTTTCGCCGGAATCTGTGAATTTCATTACGTTTGTCTCAATTCAATTAGCATTGAATCAATTCAATAATCAATGCTTATGGCTCTTGGAAGAAGGGGGGAAAAAGCACATAAATGAAAAATTACATGGCCCTTAGGGGGTTAATGTGAATATCTGGAGTTAATATTAAGTTCTCTAAGAGTGATTATTACAGTAGTTGATTTCTCTGAAAGACATAAGCTCAGTGAGTACGAGGTGGGTGGTGGGCATGCTAACACATCACAGATTGCTTCACACTGAGGTATTTCAAGGTCGGCCATATTGTACATTCTAAACAATCATTTTCCCGTTCATGAATAAACACTGTGATGATTCCTGTCTTGTATGTGAATGAAACATGTTGACTCTGGACTGATTTAGCTTCCTCTGAAGCAATGGCGATTCACACGCAAGCCTCCTTTTACATAAGGAATATAGTCTGGTGCAAGAAAAATAACAGACTGAGGCCTGCTGTAGACTGATGTCTGTAGACTGATGTCTGTAGACTGAGGCCTGCAGTAGACTGACGCCTGCTGTAGACTGAGGCCTGCTGTAGACTGATATCTGTAGACTGAGGCCTGCTGTAGACTGAGGCCTCCTGCAGACTGATATCTGTAGACTGAGGCCTGCTGTAGACTGATATCTGTAGACTGAGGCCTGCTGTAGACTGAGGCCTCCTGCAGACTGATATCTGTAGACTGAGGCCTGCTGTAGACTGAGGCCTCCTGCAGACTGATATCTGTAGACTGAGGCCTGCTGTAGACTGAGGCCTCCTGCAGACTGATATCTGTAGACTGAGGCCTGCTGTAGACTGATGTCTGTAGACTGAGGCCTGCTGTAGACTGATATCTGTAGACTGAGGCCTGCTGTAGACTGAGGCCTCCTGCAGACTGATATCTGTAGACTGAGGCCTGCTGTAGACTGAGGCCTGCTGTAGACTGATGTCTGTAGACTGAGGCCTGCTGTAGACTGAGGCCTGCTGTAGACTGATGTCTGTAGACCGAGGCCTGCTGTAGACTGATGTCTGTAGACTGAGGCCTGCTGTAGACTGAGGCCTGCTGTAGACTGAGGCCTGCTGTAGACTGATGTCTGTAGACTGAGGCCTGCTGTAGACTGAGGCCTTCTCTAGACTGATATCTGTAGACTGAGGCCTGCTGTAGACTGACACCTCCTGTAGACTGATGTCTGTAGACTGAGGCCTGCTGTAGACTGAGGACTGCTGTAGACTGAGATCTGTAGACTGATATCTGTAGACTGAGGCCTTCTGTAGACTGAGGCCTCCTGTAGACTGATGTCTGTAGACTGATGCCTGCTGTAGACTGAGGCCTGCTGTAAACTGAGGCCTGCTGTAGACTGATGTCTGTAGATTGAGACCTGCTGTAGACGGAGGCCTGCTGTAGACGGAGGCCTGCTGTAGACTGATGTCTGTAGACTGAGGCCTGCTGTAGACTGAGGCCTGCTGCAGACTGAGGCCTGCTGCAGACTGAGGCCTGCTGCAGACTGAGGCCTGCTGCAGACTGAGGCCTGCTGCAGACTGAGGCCTGCTGCAGACTGAGGCCTGCTGCAGACTGAGGCCTGCTGCAGACTGAGGCCTGCTGCAGACTGAGGCCTGCTGCAGACTGAGGCATGTAGACCGAGGCCTGCTGTAGACTGAGACCTGTAGACTGAGGCCTGCTGTAGACTGAGGCCTGCTGTAGACTGATGTCTGTAGACTGAGGCCTGCTGTAGACTGAGGCCTGTAGACTGAGGCCTGCTGTAGACTGAGGCCTGCTGTAAACTGATGTCTGTAGACTGAGGCCTGCTGTAGACTGATGTCTGTAGACTGAGGCCTGCTGTAGACTGAGGCCTGTAGACTGAGGCCTGCTGCAGACTGAGGCCTGCTGTAGACTGAGGCCTGCTGTAGACTGAGGCATGTAGACCGAGGCCTGCTGTAGACTGAGGCCTGTAGACTGAGGCCTGCTGTAGACTGAGGCCTGCATTGTGGTCTCAGATTTACAGGGTTAAACACTGTGGCTTCCCCCAGGCAGTCAAAATCATGAGGCCCCTCCAGCAAATTATTTCCTAATAAATTTTTAATAAACTAATCAAATCTTATTAAACATTAAAAATTGAAGAAGCTCAAACTTCATTATAACACAGAAAAGATAATTAACTAATGTCGACCTTGGGTGTCTGATCTGGAGAACTTGCGGCCTCTTACCTCCCCTCCTCTCCCAGTTCTGGCCAATCACACAGTTTCCACACCCAATCACAAAGATGCTGCTTCTCTACTACGTGTGAACTCTCTAATGTACCTGACGACAGCCGAAACCTAATTTCCCTGCCTCTTGCTGTAATGTTCATATCGGAGCTCCGTTGCTCCAGCTGGCCTCCCATGGCATGCTGACATGCTGATTGCACATTTTTTTCAATGTCAAATGAGTAATAATTTTCATCTGTTGCATGGTGCTCCAAAATAATACCAGTCTTAAGCCTCTTGTGGCACCCCTGAGGGTTCAGTCACCACAGGGGTACTGCACCTCAGATGAGGTGTGGTATCTCCTCTTCCAGGTAAGGATGGAGCATCTCTCAGGACCCCACTTCACCACTCAACACTACACCACTCCTGTCCTGAAGGGGGCCTAAATGCACCAGGGTGCTGACCCGGCCCGGGATAGAGGAGATGGGGGGAACCAAAGATAGGGGAACCATGTAGTGGGTGAGGGTAGAGGACACACTTTTAGGAAACACTTATTGATTCATATTTAATCTACGGCCATCTTGGGTTCAAGGTCTTTGACTGAGGGTCTTCTGTCAGGGTCCAGCAAGAGGCTGTAGCTGGCGGAAGGTTCGCGGTCCTCGTACTCTGGCCTTGAGATGAGGAGCGGGTCAGAGTTAACCACTGTCTCTACCCGGTCAAGGTCCTGACCTAAGAAGGCCCTGGAGGGGAGCGGAGGAGATAGGCTCCACAGGCAAAAGGATCCCAGGGGGATACGGACAGAGCGGAGTCGCCACCTGTATTCTTTACTCTGGCCTAGCCAGAGGGATTCCTGCTGCAAGAGGGGTAACCAGACCCCGATATCTGACTTTGCTACTTCACGTCTCAGTCAGAAAAGCCCGGAGGCTTAGTGGATCCCAGGGGGATACGGACGGAGCGGAGTCGCCACCTGTATCTCTTAAACTGCGTTTATCCAGTGGGACCCGGCCTTACACCACGTTCGTACCACACACAGTCAGGAGGAGACTTAGTGGGAGAACTTACCAAGGAGAGGAACACACACCAGAGGGGTCTCGACAGGTGCTCCTGATCTACCTAGGAAGTGCTGAACCCCCCTTCCCGGTGGCCGCAGTATGCCGCGTGTAGCAGAGAGAAGCTTTGCGGCTGAAAGTTCATCTGAAGTGAGTAAAGACCCTGATGACTTCATACACCGCCTCAACTTTTTATTTCCTGCGCGGCACTGCACCCACCATTCCTTTTCACACTGCCCTGAGGCCTGCTCCGCCTGTGGGGAGCCGTCCCATCTTAGCTGCTAGAACACCGGCCTCAGAGGACTGGCGCAGCGCTGGTGGCCGTCACCAGGAACCGCAGGTGGCGTAGTCGAAATTCCACTCATCCTTGAAGGCCCGATATCTTTTATTGTGACAGCCCTGGGCACGGACCGGGTCTAGGCCATGACTGCATCCCTCCCACAACCCCTACACTGACCCGGCTCCGAGTAACCCCAAAGCTCAGGGAGGGCTAGAGCGTCACACACCTCTCACCTTGCAAAATCAGATCTCATACTGATGAGGGGCAATACCCCAAAACACACAGTGTCTGCAATTTGACATTCTGGTTTGGCTAGTCCTCTTCCTCTCTGAAGAAGCAATATAGAGTGTGCAAAGCAGTCATCAAAGCAAAAGGTGGCTACTTTGAAGAACCTAGAATATAAGACATATTTTCAGTTGTTTCACACTTTTGTGTTAAGTATATAATTCCACATGTGTTAATTCATAGTTTTGATGCCTTCAGTGTGAATGTACAATTTTCAAAGTCATGAAAATACAGAAAAATCTTTAAATGAGAAGGTGTGTCCAAACTTTTGGTCGGTACTGTAGGTCATAGGAAGCTGAATAAAATGATACCTTGATATCTGCGATACGTTTTTTTCTAATTCCAGAGATGTCCACATTTTTCTTATACAGTGGTGGCCAAAAGTATTGGCACCCCTGCAATTCTGTCAGATAATACTCAGTTTCTTCCTGAAAATGATTGCAATCACAAATTCTTTGGTATTATTATCTTCATTTAATTTGTCTTCAATGAAAAAACACAAAAAGAATTGTCCTAAAGCCAAATTGGATACAATTCCACACCAAACCTAAAAAAGGGGGTGGACAAAAGTATTGGCACTGTTTGAAAAATCATGTGATGCTTCTCTAATTCGTGTAATTAACAGCACCTGTAACTTACCTGTGGCACCGAACAGGTGTTGGCAATAACTAAATCACACTTGCAGCCAGTTAACATGGATTAAAGTTGACTCAACCTCTGTCCTGTGTCCTTGTGTGTACCACATTGAGCATGGAGAAAAGAAAGAAGACCAAAGAACTGTCTGAGGACTTGAGAAACCAAATTGTGAGGAAGCATGAGCAATCTCAAGGCTACAAGTCCATCTCCAAAGACCTGAATGTTCCTGTGTCTTCCGTGCGCAGTGTCATCAAGAAGTTTAAAGCCCATGGCACTGTGGCTAACCTCCCTAGATGTGGACGGAAAAGAAAAATTGACGAGAGATTTCAACGCAAGATTGTGCGGATGGTGGATAAAGAACCTCGACTAACATCCAAACAAGTTCAAGCTGCCCTGCAGTCCGAGGGTACAACAGTGTCAACCCGTACTATCCGTCGGCGTCTGAATGAAAAGGGACTGTATGGTAGGGTACCCAGGAAGACCCCACTTCTTACCATGAGACATAAAAAAGCCAGGCTGGAGTTTGCCAAAACTTACCTGAGAAAGCCTAAAACGTTTTGGAAGAATGTTCTCTGGTCAGATGACACAAAAGTAGAGCTTTTTGGCAAAAAGGATCAACATAGAGTGTTCAGGAAAAAAAAAGAGGCATTCAAAGAAAAGAACACGGTCCCTACAATCAAACATGGCGGAGGTTCCTTGATGTTTTGGGGTTGCTTTGCTGCCTCTGGCACTGGACTGCTTGACCGTGTGCATGGCATTATGAAGTCTGAAGACTACCAACAAATTTTGCAGCATAATGTAGGGCCCAGTGTGAGAAAGCTGGGTCTCCCTCAGAGGTCATGGGTCTTCCAGCAGGACAATGACCCAAAACACACTTCCAAAAGCACTATAAAATGGTTTGAGAGAAAGCACTGGAGACTTCTAAGGTGGCCAGCAATGAGTCCAGACCTGAATCCCATAGAACACCCGTGGAGAGATCTTAAAATGGCAGTTTGGAGAAGGCATTGTAAGAAACTCATTGATGGTTACCGGAAGCGGTTGTTCGCAGTTTTTTTGGCTAAAGGTTGTGCAACCAAGTATTAGGCTGAGGGTGCCAATACTTTTGTCTGACCCATTTTTGGAGTTTTGTGTGAAATGATCAATGATTTGATTTTTGCTTCATTCTCTTTTGTGTTTATTCATTGCAAGCAAATTAAATGAAGATAATAATACCAAAGAATTTGTGATTGCAATCATTTTCAGGAAGAAACTGAGTATTATCTGACAGAATTGCAGGGGTGCCAATACTTTTGGCCACCACTGTATGTAAGTCAGCTGTTCAGATCTATGGTCCGAACACTGATCTGCAGGAGATTCTGCCTCCAGAGATTATTATAAATAAAAGGGGGAGTTACCAGTGTGAGACAAGTAACCAAGACAGATCTGTAAAACTGAACTTTGTCGCCTAAGGCTATGTGCCCACAATCAGGCTATAGCAGCGCTTTGGACGCAGTGTATTTTCGCTGTGTCCAAAGCGCTGCATTCGATCACACAGGTAAATTTGCATGTGTTCATTGAACACATGCAAAGTTACCGCACTCTATACATTCAATTGGGGAAATTTCTGTTAGCGTCTCCGCAACAGAAATTGACATGTTGCGGCTCGTAAAGCCGCATGGCCGGTGAGTTTACGCGGCCGCAAATAGAAGCACAGAGGGCATGGCATTTCTATAGATCCCATCCACTGTGCATCTACTGTACAACGCAGCGGTTTGGACGCAGCGCAGGTGAGCTACGTCCAAAATGCTGTCATTACGGATCGTGGGCACGTACCCTTATAAACACAGCAGCTGCAGCTTTACAGCTCAGCTGTATTGTAATAATATTACAACCCTGTCTACCTGTGAGCTGGAAGCTGGGAGGAACCTGCTGATGTGTCAGGTATAATCACACACAGCTCTGCAGTGAGATCAGGAGAGCAGAGAGCGACCATTACATATCACTTGGGTAACCCTTCATATAAAGAATTAAAGAGAATCTGTCAGCAGGTTTTTGCTACCTCATCTGAGAGAAGCATGATGTAGGCAAAGAGAAGCTGGATCCAACGATGTATCACTTAGATTACTGGGTGCAGCCATTCTTAAACTATCACAGCTTTTAGATTTAACAGCGATGCAGAGCTGAGAAAGCTAATCCCGCCCACATCAGACTCTCTATCTACAATGTCTATAGACAGTGAGCTGCCTATCACAGGAGGGGGTGTTTTGGACCAGTGTTCATATGACCAGCTAGTCACAACAGTGATAAACTCCTGGTGCTAAAACAATCATTGTATGCAAACAAAAGCTTGATAATAGAGGCATCACTGAAATCTGTAATTTAAACCCTCATGCTGTCTTCAGATTGCTTAGCAAAAACCTGCTGTCAGATTCCTTTTAAATCCAGAAGCTCTATGTGCAAAGAGCAGGAGTCATGGGGATACATACGACTGGGGGAATGTGAAGTCACTGTGTCTCGGTTTTATCGGGTCCATTCTTTCTTTAATTGCATCTCCTTTTCGGAACAGCTAGCCATGACTTCCACCAATTCTAATATGGTTTGTTTATAATAGTGTCATACGGTGTACCCTTAGTGATGCTTACTGTCTTTTAAGAATATAATAAAATGCATATATGACATGTTATAGGATATGCATATTGTAGTGCCATACTGCTTCTTTAGCTAGCTTGCCATGATTTTAGTCCTAGTTTGTGTGTTTAACAGAGATAGGGTAATTTGATTATGAGCCCCAGTGTTAGGAAATACTTTGCGCTACAATGATAAATAAATCCAAGGTGTTATGTGTCTGGCTCAGTGTTGTGTGGATTTGTTTGGTATATGGATATTCTAACGTGACAGTTTTTGAATCCCTAGTGATTCACTGTCCTCTTTATCACTGTGCTAGATATAATCTATCAATTTGTATTACTAAGTTCCGATATTCGGATACATGAACAATTGAAGGGAATCTGACAACAGGTTTTTACTATCTCATCTCAAGAGCAGGATAATGTAGGGAAAGAGACCCTGATTCCAGCGATGTATCACTTAGTTTACTGGGTGCAGCAGTTTTGATACAATTAGAGTTTTTATATGTAGCATGTAACACAGCTCAAAAAGGTACCACACCCACACCACAACTTTCTGTGTACATTGTCTATTGCTAATCAGAGGAGAAGGCATGGCTGAACCAGGACTCACATGCACTGTTGTCTGGGCAATGATAATCTCCTAGTGATAAATCCTTCATTGTAAGTAAACAACAGCACACAGCCTAATAAGTGACACATCATTGAATTCAGTGTTTTAACCCCTACATCATGCTGTCCTCAGATTAAATAGCAAATATCTAGTGACAGATTCCCTTTAATAGTACATTAAAAATTTTCTTTACTCCAACTGTAGACAGAAAAGTGATTTTATGGCCGACAAGAAAACCTTATTATTCCAAAATAATTTTGTAGCTTTTTTGAGTTGAAAACCTTTAGCGATGCATAATGACTCTTGCTATGACAGTTATTTTTTATCACCTGCAAGATGCCCGGCTATAGATGGCAAATGTTCTAAAAGCTAAGACTGTGTGTTCTGAGACTGTACGCCACCTACACAGCCAACTGTTTGCGCCTGTAATGTATGCACAGCATCTTCAAATGTTTGATTTTAAACCTGCATTTGTGCAAAGAAAGCATTATAAGAAAGAACAAAGGCTTCCAAAGAGAAAACTGCTTACAGGCATAGTGACATAACAGAGCAACGATTTTCCTAAGGTAATATAACTAAAATTAGTAACAGCAATGAAAACTAATTAAGGCGGTCTATTTCAAGCAGCTGCAGTTATATAATCTATATCTTCACAATTTTTGTAAAGGTGAAGTGCATATGTGTGCAACTAGGACAAGTCATCTACAGAGGATTTGGAAAGCACATACTGTATCTTTACCACCATGAAAGTTACATTACAGTTAAAGTACAAATACGCAGATGCCATATGGTACAGTACATGTGTGACAGTGCTGTGTTCAACTTTAATGGCAATGTATCTTCAGAAAATGACCTATTGTTTAAAAAGATTTTCATGTTAAATGTATTTTTATTTTCTTTCAATGTTGTAAACCACTATCTTTATTAAAAGAGAAATCCATAAATCTTGCAATTTTTACACTGACCACTAAACCTCAATAGTCTTATACTTCCTGTTTTGTACAAAAGACTTTTCAGCAGTCTCATTATCATCACACACAGTATTACAATGAAAAGTAATATAGTTTCACCTCTATACACAATAGTTATTAAAAAATACACTATTCACACAAGTTTATGTCATGTGGCTACTCAAAAGAAAAGCAAGGATGAGCCTAATATTAGACATAGTGGCTGTTGTAAACTTTTTTATATATAGATTTTTTAATATAGATAGTGATATGGGGGAAAAACATATTAAAAATGCTTTTAAAATAAAAACCTCATTTAAATAATAGGTAATTTTCTAGTGACACATTCCCTTCAATCTCTTATCAGCAGTAGAATATTTTATCCATGGTGCTTGTGTGCCATTTTTGTTTGGTTTGAAGTTCTGCTATAAGGGGACTTGGAGCGGGCGCAGGAGCTGAGATCATGCCACATAGGGCTAGTGTCAGCTAATCTTTTATCGGAGGATGAATTCAAGAAGAAGTATAATCCGCATCCCATGGTAGCCACCTTTTACGCCTTGCCCAAGGTGCATAAGGAGACTAGACCAATACCTGGAAGACCGATAGTGTCTGGTAATAATTCACTGACGGAGGGTGCCAGCCAGTACCTTGATGAATTACTGTCCCCCTTTGTGCAGTCTTTACTGTCATATATTCGAGATACAAAGGATATGGTCCTGAAACTGAAAGATTTGACTGTCCCAGATACCATGTTTCTTGCTAGCCTAGATATTGAGGCACTTTACAGTAATATTGATCACAAATTGGGTATCACAGCAGTGTCACATTTTCCTTCTACTAAAGGTAGACAATTTCAAACAGATTCTTATACTCACTTTTACATTTTGTTCTCACTCACAATTTTTTTTACCTTTAGCGGTACCCTTTTTCATCAGATCAGGGGTACCGCGATGGGTACTTCTTGTGCACCAATGTTTGCAAATTTATTTTTAGGGTGGTGGGAAGATATCCACATTTTTTTGTAATGATTTATCCCTTTACACGAGTCCCATTTTGTTTTGGGGTCGATACATTGATAACATTTTAATTTTTATAGGATGGTGATGCACTTTTATTTACAGACTTTGTATCTATCCTTAAAAATAATCAAATTGGAATGCACTTCACATCTGAAATTGGACATCAAAGAATCAATTTTTTGGATTTAACCATATCAACAAAGGAGGGAATATACTGTACATACGGATATATATAGGAAGCCAACATCGACAAATAATCTTTTGCATTGGGAAAGCTGTCACCCTCCATCTTTGAAAGCAGGAATACTGGTTGGGTAGTACCTTAGGGCAAAGCGTAATTGTTCCAGTGAGATCGCTTTTGGTAGGGAAAGCCAAAATTTGTATCGGCTCTTCTCGACTAGAGGATACCCTAAGAAGGTGTTACATAATGCTTTAATAGGGCTAAAAATACTAATAGAGACAGGCTATTAGATATTAGGCCCCAGACAAATGTGGAGAAGGGTTTGATAAGATTCTTAGGGACGTATGATGATAAAGCGACTGATGCGTGTAACATTCTACGCAAATATTGACCTAATTTGAAGGCTGATCAGGACTTAAAGGATGTCATAGGTGGTTTTCCATCTATAACCCACCAGAGAGGGAAAAATCTGAGGGATTTTCTGATACGAAGTCACTTTGCTTCACCAGCTGCGGATGATGTACTGGCTGGGTCTGTTGGTGGAGGGATAAAGGGCGGATCCCATCCTTGTGGCTCATGTACCTTCTGTAAGTTTTTACCCAAAGTAAAGGAGTTCATTAATCCAGTGGACCAAAGGAAATATTTTGTAAGGGATAATATATGTTGCAAGACCAAAGGGGTAGTCTAAGCGATCATGTTCCCATGCCCTAAGCAGTATATTGGGAAAACGTTACAGGAATTAAGAAGCATATTAGTTGTATCAATACTCAACACCGTTGTCGGTACATATGAGGAGTAAGCATACCTCTAATCCCCTGGACATTAAGGTGTGGGGCATAAGACATCTGTTTCTAGGTCCCCGTAAAGGGAATCGTTCTTCAAGAAGAGAGTAGGTGGATTCATCGGTTGAGATCACGTAGCCCCAATGGCCTGAATGAGGGTTTCTCCTTTGCTGCCTTTCTCTCTGATTATTATAGGTGCTTTTGACTTAGGTTACCACCAGTCTTTGTAGACATAAAAGGTGTGCTCCTTAAATATTGGTGATATTAATATAAGTGTTATTAGAGATAATGAATATCACAGCCATTCATTTGAAGTATAATTCTGAGTATATATGGAATATCCTACTGTTTGTTTGAACATGGGCTTTGATAAATAATTTTGTTATAATATAGGCTCGTAATAAAAATACTTGTATGGATGCATAATTATGATAAAATAACTTTGATTTTATTCCTGCGGTGTTTGGATCAATTAGGCAGTGATAAATAATATCTCCTTAGTCTGAAATATGTCACAATTGATCCTACCATTGCATCTATAAAGATATGTAGGGGTTAATTAGGACATGCGCAATGTTCAGCTCCCCTTCCGTGGTGGTAGATTGTGAGTGTGCGTGGTAAATAGCACGAGTCACTCTGGGATAGGTGACGTTCTCTACTGTGTAGAAGCGCGATTGGTGGATAGTTTATGTATTGTTCGCCTGCGCGCGCGCGTCATGCACCCCGGAAGTATTGCAGACGTGTAAGGGGTTCTGGGGTCCCCGGTTTGTACTTAGGTAAGTATGAGGATTGTGTTAATGCAAGACCATGCGGGAGAGGTTAATGAGAATGAGGCAATGACAGAGTCACAATGTGATTGGGATTTAAGAAATGAGTGATAATAAGGTCGACAAATAAAAGAGGATCTTGTTTATATACAAATGAGATTATTGGCTAGAGAGCACTTGGACCATGGTCCCTGATGTCATGTGGATTACTATTGGTGTTTAATTGGCCCTTTGGGATTAGTTACAAGTGTATGATGTCAGATCCAAAAGGTTTCAAAAAGGCTGGCTGCCCATGTGCTGGCTTATATGGCCTCTAATCCCTGATGACGCCAGGTTGCTGGTGAAACATGTTGGGGAGGCTTTGTGCTATGTTTTAAGAGCATTAGTCAGTGTGCCTGTAGCACCCTGAGGATTCGGCTGCTACAGGGGTATTGCACCTCAACCCAGAGGTGTGATATTCCACTCCCGGGTAAGGATGGAGTGTGGACCTGAGCTCGGTAGGCTGCATGCACTACACACATCCCATTTCCGAGGAACAGACCAACGGTACTCCCACTTAGAAATGTGCAGGTACGACCGAGTCTGTTCCTGGCTGGAGTGGGAGGGGGGTGGAACATCCCAAGTAGTGTAGGGGCAGATAGGGGGAGCAGCCTGGGTAAAGTTAGGAGCTCATTGGGTGCTGGTCACCTGAGCTCACACATAGAGGGAGTATATAAGGTGGGCACCATCTAAGATCAGGGTCAGTCTGTCAGAGCCAGTAAGAAGCAGAGGTCCAGATGAGCCTGCAGAGAGAGAGTGGAGCAGAGAAGGAAAGACCCAGAGGGGGAAAAAGAAAGGACTCTGAGAACCCAAATTCAATCGCCGGGTGAAGAGTCGGCAATAGGGTACCGGATCCCAAACTGGTGGGGGCAAAAGCACACCCTAGCCAGAGACCGGAGGCCGTGGGCAGCGTCTGCCACGGCCACCCACCACATCCACCCCGAAGGCAAACCACGTGGAGGGTCAGGGAACCCAAGGCCAAGGGTCTCCCAACAGAAGGCCCGAGGGAGCTGGACCTAGGTGGATCACTAGTGGGGACGGCCAGAGGAAAGGACAGAAGGAGAGCTCAGGGTCACGCTCCGGACTTGTTTGGGGGTTGGCTGAATCCAGGACCTGGTGGACGCAGCACGGCTCGGGTGGTCACTTGAAGCTAGAGTGACCGGAACATCAGCAGTAAGTAAATACCCTAAACTGCACAACCCGACTCTGTCTTCACTTAACATCTACGCTGCACCACCACAACCCCCATCCTCTGCACCTGACCCCCTGAGGCTATACCCCACCCGTTGGGGGTTATACTATCAAAAGCTGCACCAACACCATCAGCCTCAGCGGACCCTGCTGCAGCGGCGGCCATAGTGACCGCAATACAACGGGTGGCGTAGTCGACAATAAAGAACTTAATAACATCTGTAGGACTGCCACATACAACTGAGCTTGACACCCTGGGCACGGACCGGGTCACAGCCACTCGGCGACTACAACTCCCATCTGATCCGGCTCCGGGTATTCCCCCTAAAGAATATGGCCCAGGGGGCGCGTCATGCCCATACAGTCATGATATCATAATGGGAATAGAGTATAGGTAGCGGCCGCACTATACTTACCTTTGGATACATATATACAGGTTTATACAAACTATATATGAGGATTGAGGAATAAATGGAATGAACTAGGCTATATAGCTATTCTCCTCAGGCCATACTGACCTTTGCAAATTTTAATATATGGAGTGATGTTCTTTTATATGGTTTAATAAAAGTTAAATTGTAGGGTCTTTAGTTTGGGGTTTTGGTTGCCTTTGGCAAATTGTATGTAGCTTTGGTTACCCCATGATGACCTGGAACAGCATGTTTAGTGTTTAGCTGAGATACACTATCTCCAATTGCTTCCATTTAACCATTTACATAACGCTGTCAGTCTCTGACAGTGACATTTAAAACGTTGCGAACCACAGGAACCTACTGAATACCCTCTTCTATGCCATATGTATACTCCCATATAAACAAACCTATGGCTGGGCTTCATAAGAGATGATAATTTTTACAAAGTATTGCAGATTCAGTATAAAGCTTGTTAAAACCATGAAACAGCCACACAGTTAAAAGCAGATCATCATTTTGAATGAACATGTGTTTTTTATGTCATGAAACAGTTGCAAACTTTGCAGTCATCTAAAGATCCGTTCACGTATATTTGGCCAAATATATAAAAATGACTGAGCAAAACTGAACCCATAGTTTGCATTTCAGAAATATTAATGCACTACCTGATCTGCATCCCAGGTAAAGACAATTTATTCATTCTTCTTATTCTTCTTCCAAGCTGCTGTGTGATCAACTCAAGTTACTTATATGTGAAATGTGGTATCAGCATCACTTTAACTTTGTGCCTAGCGCTTGGCTCATGTAGAGGGGCACAAGACCACTGAGCCTAGTGATTAGCGGTAGCAGTCACATGCTGTAGTTATCACCATTACAACTGTGTCGACTGTAAGAGTGGTGGACTGTACTGTCACATTCCTACTTCTGAAGACAACAATCGTGTTATGTGAATGATGTCATGCGTTTATATAGTCATGGCCGAAAGTGTTGACCCCCTTGAAATTGTTCCAGGAAATTAAATATGTCTCCCAGAAAATGATTGCAATTACACATGTTTTGTTATACACATGCTTATTCCCTCTGTGTGTATTGGAACGACAAAAAAAAACAGAGCAAAAAGGCAAATTGGACATAATTTCAAACAAAACCCCCAAAATGACCAGGAAAAAATTGTTGGCACCTTTAATAATAATAATAATAATTTTTATTTGTTATAGCACCAACATATTCCGCAGCACTTTACAATTTTACGGGGGGCTTGAACAGACAAAAAGACATTAAAAAATAAGCATAACTCAGATATTAAAAGGAGTGAGGGCCCTGCTCGCAAGTTTACCGTCTATTAGGAAATAGGGGGGACACAAAAGGTAAAATTTACAAATATTGTATAATACAGCCATAATATGCTAAATAGGGTAAGTACATAGCACTACATGAACTGGTCGCCAGCCAATATGTGTACAGTACAGACAGAGGCTAATCAGTGCATGGATGGTATGAACATGGGCCAAACTGAGACAGACAAGTGTGTTAAGGCAATAGGCCAGTCTAAAGAAATTAGTTTTTAGGGCATGCTTAAAGCTGTGGGTATTGGGAATTAATCGAATTGTCCTGGGTAGTGTATTCCAAAGAATTGGAGCAGCATGTGAGAAATCTTAGTGGGAGGTTCGGATTAAGGAGGATTTTAGTTTTAAGCCATTAGCAGAACGGAGGGCATGGGAAGTGTGGCAGACTGAGATGAGGGAGGAGATGTAGAGTGGTGCTGAATCGTGAAAAGCTTTGTGGGTAAGACTGATAAGTTTATATTGAACTCTGTATTGGATGGGCAACCAGTGCAATGACTGGCACAGGGAAGAGGCATCGGTGTATCGGTTGGAGTGGAATATGATCCTGGCTGCTGCATTCAGGATGGATTGGAGAGGGGAAAGTTTAGAAAAAGGGAGCTCGATTAGTAAAGAGTTGCAATAGTCCAGACGAGAATGAATAAGAGCTACAGTAAGAGTTTTTGCCGAGTCAAAGGTAAGAAAAGTTCTGATTTTAGAGATGTATTTGAGGTGTAGATGACACGAGTGAGTGATTTGATGTGAGGAGTGAAGGAAAGATCTGAATCAAGTATGACCCCAAGACTGCGGGCTTGTTGCTGGGGAGTAATGGTGGAGCCACAAACGGGAATGGCAATATCGGGCATAGGTAGGTTAGTGGAGACAGGAAATACGAGTAGTTCAGTTTTTGACAGATTCAATTTTAGATAGAGGGAGGACATAGTGTTAGAGACAGCGGAAAGACAATCACTGGCATTTTGTAATAATGCAGGGGTTATGTATGGAGAAGAGGTGTATAATTGGGTGTCATCAGCATAGAGATGGTACTGAAAACCGAATCTGCTGATTGTTTGTCCAATAGGAGCGGTTTATAAGGAGAAAAGAAGGGGGCCTAGCACTGATCCTTGAGGGACCCCGACAATAAGGGGAAAGAGAGAGGAAGAGGAGCCGGCAAAACACAGTGAAGGAGAGGTCAGAGAGGTAGGAGGAGAACCAGGATAGAACAGTGTCCTTGAGGCCAATAGAGTGGAGCATAGTGAGCAGGAGCTGGTGATTCACAGTGTCAAATGCTGCAGAGAGATCCAGGAGAATCAGCAGGGAGTAGTGACCATTAGATTTAGCTGTTAGTAGATCATTAGAGACTTTGGTGAGGGCAGTTTCAGTAGAATGTCAAGAGCAGAAACCAGATTGTAAAGGGTCAAGAAGAGAATTATCTGAGAGATAGCGGATTAGACAGGAGTGGACCAGGTTCCAGGAGTTTAGAGATAAAGAGAACATTGGAAACAGGTCTGTAGTTAGCAGCACAGTTCTGGTCAAGGGAGGGTTTTTTAAGTAATGGATGTATGCTGGCGTGTTTAAAAGAGGAGGGAAAGATACCATATGACAGGGAGAGGTTGAATATTTTAGTTAGGTGAGTGGTGACAGCTGGAGAAAAGGACTTAAGGAGATGTGAGGGAATAGGGTCACTGGTGCAGGTGGTGGGGCGAGAGGAAGCAAGGAGCCTGGACACTTCTTCTTCCGTGACTTGTTCAAAGTCAGAAAGTGAGCAAGATGCACTGTGGGAGGGAGGAGCATGCATAACATTTGGAGATTGGGAGAAAATTTCCTGTCGGATATGGTCAATTTTTTCTTTGAAATAATTGGCTAGATCATCAGCGCTGATGTCGGTGGTCGGGGCCTATGCTGTTTGATTAAAGGAGTGAAAAGTGTCGAAGAGGCATTTAGGATTATTGGACAGTAAGATGATGAGGTTGTTAAAGTAGGTTTGTTTGGAGAGGTGAAGGGCAGAGTTATAGATTTTAAGCATAAATTTATAATGGAGTAAATCTTCGGCCAGATTAGATTTTCTCCACAGCCGTTCGGCACACCTAGAGCACCGCTGGAGAAAACGTGTTTGAAACGTGTGCCACGGTTGTCGCCGTCTTTGCCGAGTTGTTCTCTGTGTAGGAGGTGCGGCTTCATCCAGGGAATGTTTCATTATAAAGCTTCAGTGCAGAGTCAGGACATGAGAGGGAAGAGATCGGGGCCAATGATGATTGCAACGTTTTCATAAATTTCTGGGTGTTAATGGCACATATATTTTTATAGGTGTGGAAAGTGGGGATGTCTTGAGCAGGGAGACAGTTCTTGACAGAGAAAGAAAGAAGGTTGTGGTCAGAGAGAGAAAGAGTAGAGTTATTAAAGTCATGTATTGAACAGAGCCGGGCGAAGATTAGGTCAAGAGTATTTCCATCCTCATGTGTAGGAGAGTTATTAAGCTGTGAAAGGCCAAAGGAGGAAGTTAGCAATAAAAGATGAGCTGCAGATGGGGAGAGGGGATCGCCAGTTGGGATGTTAAAGTCCCCCATGATGAGAGAGGGGATGTCACAGGATAGAAAGTTTGGAAGCTAAGTGGCAAAGTGATCCAGAAACTGATGGGAGGGGCCCGGAGGGCGATACACAACCGCCACTCGCAGGGAGAAGGACCGGAAGAGTCTGACTGTGTGGGCCTCAAAAGAAGGGAAGTTAAGTGAGGGAACTGGGAGGATAACCTGAAAAGTACATTTTGTTGAAAGGAGCAGACCAACACCTTCACCTGATGTCAGGTCTCGGTGTATGAGAGAAGTGTAAGCCACCATATGAGAGAACAGCAGCGGTGGTGGTGTCCAACTGCTGGATCCAGGTTTCAGTGAGAGCCAGAGGGTTAAGGGAATTTGAGAGGAAGAAATCATGCATGCAGGAGAGTTTATTACATGCTGACCGCATGTTCCAAAGGGCGCAGTTAAATGAGACAGAAGATATGCAGGGCATATTAATGAGATTGGCAGGGTTTCTGAATGTAGCAGGGAAAGAGTTAGTGTTATTATTTCTGGAGGGTCCTGGATTAGGAGAAATATTACCTGCGACTAAGAGAAGGAAGAGAGAGAGAGTGAGCAGATGGTTGAGTGATTTGTGAGAGCGTTTCTTGTGTTGTATGGTGGGAGTGAATGGGTCTGTGCGGTATAACTTTGTGAAGAGAGCATGACAGCTGTATATAGGAAAAGACAGGAGAGAGGGGTTAATATGGATGAAGTGTGCCGAGTATGTGGGAGAAGGGTGAATGTGGATGATTGTAGCAGCCAGAATATAAATGGCACAAATCCAAGGGTGAACACTGTTTGCAAAACAGATGGTCTGGCAGCAAGTTTGTTTAATTGTCTTGCATGTCTTACCTGTCTCCTGCCCTATCCAACTGCCATGTCTAACTGTGGCGGGACTTTAAAAACCAATGGGACTTCGAAAAACTATGCATAAATCCTATATGCATAAATGTACCCCGTATAAATGCTGCCCCTTAACTATGTCTCAATATATAGGGAAGTATGGGCTTAGATCTAACACAGATTTAACTCGTTAGCAATCAATCAACTAGCTTAAGACAACAGGAGATAATAAAACTGCAGAAAAAAAAGACTAGCAGATCTACATGGATCAGAAAACTTGGTCAAGTAAGTGTGATGACCTTAAAACATCATGGCTTAAAAAATGTAGATGAATGGGAAATATATGCCAATCAGTTGCAGAGCAATACAGGCATGAAGATGCAATGCAGATTTCAGAAGGGTTAAAATACAGCAGATGAATGAGAAGTGTATACCTGTAGGAAGAGAAGAAAAATTACTATTAGATTTGCCATGTCTAACTGTGGAGGGACTTTGAAAACCATGCATAAATGCTAAATGCGTAAATGCACCCCGCATAAATGCTGCCCCTTAACTATGTCTCAAACTGTGGCGGGACTTTGAAAACCAATGGGACTTCGAAAAACTATGCATAAATGCTATATGCATAAATGCACCTTTCCAAAATTCTGGGTAAACAACTTTGTTTCAAGCATGTGATGCTCATTTAAACTCACCTGTGGCTAGCAACAGGTGTGGGCAATAAGAAAATCACACCTGAAACCAGATAAACAGCTGTGACGTTGACTCAATCTTTGTATTGTGTGTCTGTGTGTGCCACACTAAGCATGGAGAACAGAAACAGGAGAAGAGAACTGTCTGAGGACTTGAGAACCGAAATTGTTGCAAAATATCAACAATCTCAAGGTTTCAAGTCCATCTCCAGAGATCTTGATGCTCCTTTGTCCACGGTGCGCAACAAAATCAAGAAGTTTACAACCCATGGCACTGTAGCTAATCTCCCTGGACGTGGACAGCAGAGAAAAATTGATGACAGGTTGCAACGCAGGATAGTTCGGATGTTGGATAAGCAGCTTCAATCAAGTTCCAAAAAACTTCAAGCTGTCCTGCAGGCTCAGATTGTATCAGTGTCTGCGCGAAATATCCGTTGACATTTGAATTATATTAAACGCTATGGCTGGGGACCAAAGAGGACCCCACTGCTGACACAGAGACATGAAAAAGCTAGACTGCAGTTTGCCAAAATGTACGTGAGTAAACCAAAATCCTTCTGGGAAAGCATCTTGTGGACAGATGAGACCAAGATAGAGCTGTTTGGTAAAGCATGTCATTCTACTGTTTACAGAATACAGAATGAGGCCTACAAAGAAAAGAACACAGTACCTATAGTCAAAGTCAAATATGGTGGAGGTTCAAATATGTTTTGGGGTTGTTTGGCTGCCTCTGGCACTGGGTGCCTTGACTGTGTGCAAGGCATCATGAAATCTGAAGATTACCAAAGGATTTTTTGTCGCAATGTAGTGCCCAGTGTCAAAAAGCTGGTTTTGCATCCTAGGTCATAGGTCATCCAGCAGGACAATGACCCCAAACATACTTCAAGAAGCACCTAGAAATGAATGGAAACAAAGCGCTTTTGAACATGACTGTATATATATAATGTGATATGGTAATGTATAATGTATAGCGTGTGATAAGCATTGTTAGTATAGTAGGCATTGCTATAGGGAATGTAAAGTATAAAATAAGTGATATAATACATAGGTTAGGTTTTAGGACATAAGGTAGTGACCATAGGATAAAATAGACTTTGCTAAGCAGTCTAAATATAATATGTGTAATGTATGTAAATATAATACCTAGTGTTTGTGATGGAGGCCTGTCCAGGTACATACTATAGGGACAGACATAGTTAAAGTTTGGGACTGCCCTATAGTGGGAGGGGAAAGCCCTAGTGTGAAGACACGGGGTCTTCCGTGGGCATAATACTACTCAGACAATAAACGGTGAGGGTAAAACAGTCTGGCAATACTTTATTGAATGACCAAACGGACAATAAACACATAGAACAGACCCAGCAAATACCCAAGATGGTACAACATTACACAATCTCACCCTTCTGCTGGCCTGCTTGGGATAGAACAGCTGCGACTTTGGGACTTCCAGGGCCAACTACCTCAACCAGTGGCCCCCCGCTTCTGGCAGGCCCCCAGAGAGAGAAGGTAGCAGCAAGCTTAGGAAGCTAGCAGTCCATCGAAGTACTAGGCCAGGAGACCCGAGGGTGCCACCCTGGCCTCTCCGAGAGTTTCCATGGGGCCAGATGACCGGCTTTTCACAATCTGGCTTCTCTGAATGTCTCCATGGGTTCTAGGCGACGGGAGGGTCCCTCCTGGCCACCCCAAACAACTTATCCTTGGGGCCAGGTGACTTCATCGTCCCAACCTGGTCTCCACAAATGTATCCATGGGCTCTCTGATGGTCAATGGAGCAGATCCATATTTTTCCAGTCAGGGCTGCATACCCCTAGGCTAGAATCATGTAGAATCCAAATCTGTGTTTCATTGGGTAAAACCATGCTTCCAAACTGATGGTCTGAGAGAGTCTGATCTTTGATTCTCTGTGTAAAGTCTGCCTGCTACAGAGGCACATGTCCTTTTAAGTACACATCCACATGTTAAGGGTTACGGATGATATTATTCCACAGGGCTCAGGTCTCATTTTTGTGCATTTAATCAATTTACATAGTTGGTATAGCAGGGGGTTCTTGTAAATAAACTAGCTAGCTTAGTATAATATGCAATTAGCATAGTAACAAACATCATTGTTCGCAGACCAATAGAAGACAACATCCAGGGTTATACAAATACTGGTCTGTCTTCTTGACCAGCCACAGAAATACACATACATTTACAAGTCAACACAAACACAATAGTGTATTTCTCTTGGTTTATCAAATCTAATCATCTGGCTGATTAAGATTATAAGCTGTGTTTGTCACATTGCTCCCCCAATCTTAATCAGCCACACATGATGGGATCCCAATCATCCCTCTCCACTTATTGGAGACAGTCCATCAGCATGTCTTTAAGCACAGACACAAATGTAACAGGTCTTACCTTCATGAGAACAAAACTTTGCATCATCCAGTTTCCTCAGAGCATATTCCATGTCTTCCTTTCGAACAAACTCGGCACGTAATTGACGAAAACAGACTGGTATCCATTGCGTACACACATGCATCCTGTGGTTCTTGAATTAAATCCGATGAGTGTTGGTGGCCTGGTATTCAATCAGCTGAAGCTGAGAGAACACTTGTAGTTGCCGTATCTTGTTGCTGCTATATATTCTCTCCAGTCCTCCTCCTAAGGCCGGGCTGGTGGGGTTGGACATGTTAGCATCTGAAACCCATTGCGTATGCCTCACCTATGGTCTGCTGGGTCTGTCTACATGCCTCCCTGATGGGTGGTGGAGCCCTTTGGACGGTGTGTGCTAACACCAGTCCCCTGCAGCTCTCCCAGATCTGTTGGGCTGAGTAGTTTCCCACTGTTTCCACAAAAATGTGAAGACACGGGGTCTTCTGTAGGCATAATACTACTCAGACAACACAATGTGAGGGTAAAACAGTGTGGCAATACTTTATTGAACCACCAAACGGACAATAAACACATAGAACAGTCCCAGCAAATACCCAAGATGGTACAACATTACACAGTCTCACTCTTCTGCTGGCCCGCCTCGGATAGAATAGCTCCAACTTTGGGACTTCCAGGGCCAACTACCTCAACCAGTGGCCCCCTGCTTATGGCGGGCCCCCACAGAAAGAAGGCATCAGCAAGCTTAGGAAGCTAGCAGTCCATCGAGGTACAAGGCCAGGAGACCCAAGGGTCCCACCGTGGCCTCTCTGAGAGTTTCCATGGGGCCAAATGACCAGCTGGTCACAATCTGGCTTCTCCGAATGTCTCCATGGGTTCCAGGCGACCGGAGGGTCCCAACTGGCAACCCCAAGCAACATATCCATGGGGCCAGGTGACTTCATCATCCCAACCTGGTCTCTCCAAATGTATCCATGGGCTCTCTAATGGTCAATGGAGCAGATCTGTATCTTTCCAGTCAGGGCCATATACCCTTAGGCTGGAATCATGTAAAATCCAAATCTGTGTCTCTTTGGTTAAAGCCATGCTTCCAAGCTGATGGTCTGAGAGAGTCTGATCTTTGATTCTCCTTGTAAAGTTTGCCTGCTTCAGAGACACATGTCCTTTTAAGCACACTTCCACAGGCCACGGTTTAGGGATGATATTATTCCACAGAGCTCAGGTCTCATTGTTTGTGCATTTAATCAATTTACATAGTTGGTATAGAAGGGGGTTCTTGTAAATTTGTAAATAAACTACCTAGCTTAGTATAATATGCAATTAGCATAGTAACAAACATCATTGTTCACAGACCAATAGAAGACAACATTTAGGATTATACAAATACTGGTCTGTCCTTCTTGACCAGCCACAGAAATACACATACATTTACAAGTCAACACAAACACAATAGTGTATTTCTCTTGGCTTAACAAATCTAATCGTCTGGCTGATTAAGATTATAAGATATGTCGTCACACCTAGTATAAGAGGACTACTTCCTGATAGTCAGATTGGCAAGTACAGTAACCAAAGTCAAGTTCAAGTAGCAGTGGGCAGGCAGCTATCGTTCAGTGCAGTGGGAAGCCTTGCTGTAATCCCTTGCGGATATTCCTAGGGCTTGCTACTGGTACTACAGAGAGTGCCAGAGTGCCTTATCCTCTGGCTTACATAGGAAGTTGGACATGGAACTGCGTTAAGGGAAGGTAACGGATCCCGGGTGCACTGCGGAACTGGACAGGAGATCCCTGAGGGTGACAGAACCAGCAAATTTGGGGATAGTCCGTGAGGAACACATTGTAATGCTGGAAACGTACTGTACTAAGATAACAAGGAATAAGAAGTGTTGTGTCCGAAACTGCATGTTACGTATTACAGTCTGATGAACTTGAACTGTCGAGTAAACGTTTGCTTGCTACAGTGGACTGCGTGTCCCCTGAGTTATGTGCTGTGGCTCCTGAGGATGGAGACCTGGCCGAAGGGGAGGCCTGTGGCCTGCAAGTGAGTGTGATGCACCCCACACTTGACAGTACATTGGGACTGGGACACGATTTTCATGTAAAGTGCCAGGGCGTTATGGAGCAGCAGTTTGTCCATGGCTACTGCCTGCGGTCACTTTGCACAACAAAGACTGGGGGCAGTGGTGAAGAGTTATCATTGGAGATGCGAGAACTTGGTAAGCTTGATTTTGTTAGTTTTAGATAGATCAAGCCTTTATACTAAAAAGGTTAAAGCTGAAAAATCAATGAAATTAAGTGATGCATATGTAGGAATCAGTTATCTTCCAGAATGTCTAAAAACAAAAAATGTGATGTACATTTTTCCATGAGTTCACCTCTACTGTTGACTATTCTCACTATCTGTTTCTTAGGTGTTGGTTTCTTAGAAAGGTGTGTGACAATCAGAATGGATGCCTGTAGAGTTCCCACCATGATGACACCCTGCTCTTGTAATGTCTAGGAACTATGTAAATGTGCAAACTATGAGGAGAATGTGGAACAGAGGTTATAGCCTTAAGAAGGGATTTCCACTACTAGTTGCACAAATCACAGAAACTTTCCTCAAATATGACCTGGTTAGGTCTGCAAATATAATGGTAAAACATAACAAATATAAGGTCCCATCAAGGAAATTACATCATATGATCTCTAAGGACAAAAAATAATTAATTATAACATTTGACATATGCAAATTGCCTCTTCAGAGAGGAAGAGGACTAGAACTCTAATGCCATCTATTGGAAGTAGCAATCCTAAAAGTCAATATTGACCCTTTAACAAGATCTCATACTTTGCACTCATGAGGGGCAATACCAGGAAACATTTTGTCTGCAAATTGAGATTCTGGTTTTGGCTTTTATCCTAAGTCACATGGCAACGCTCGTTAAATGGTCGATATTGACTTTTAGGATAGATACTTCCAATAGGTGGCACTAGAGTTCTAGTCCTCTTCCTCTCTGAAGAGGCAATTTTCATATTTTATTTCCCAGAGGAGCATGCATGGCTCTCACTCGTCAGTCTCCTCACACTGATATGCCAGGCCTGGCTTGTCACTCTCCATAAGCAGAAACATTACCCCTTAGATCCCAACATTCAACATAAAAATTCACAGCAACATAAGGCTCTTAATTAATCTGGCAGAATTTGTATGTTTCTTATTATTTAGATAATGCATATATAAATATATTTAAAAAATTCTAACAACCCCCAAAAATTCCATTGAATGTGGTCTAATATGGGATGGACTTCTCAAAGAAGACAAGTATGTATACAGTGGAACAAAACTGACATGAAATCTGACTATGCATGTGGTCTTCTCAAAGTTGTGATCATTTGGAGAGGTTTTACTGTATGTACAGTAGTAAAAATCTCGGCACACCATTAGCTGAATAATAGGTAATATTTTATTTAAGCAGTCCACATGAAACGTTTCGGCCCCTTTTACGGACCTTCGTCAGTGTACTGCAGGTAAAGAGATAAGTATAACATAAATTCATTAATATACATAGGTCACAGAATAGACATAAGACATGAGGTATAACATTGGGTCAAAACTGTATGTACAGTCCTCTACAAAAGTTTTTAGGCAGGTGTGGAAAAATGCTGCAAAGTAAGAATGCTTCCAAAAAGAGAAGTGTTAATAATTTATTTTTATAAATAGAGAGGGGTTTTTCCCACGAACAAAGTTCATTTTAATCAATAGTTCTTTGAATAATAATAAGTTCCGCAGTTGGATGTGATAAATAAAATGTTCCTGTGCTGAGATAATCTTATAAATGTGCCCCTGCTGTGTACTGTGTAATGGCTGTGTCTGACCGTGCAGGGACATGGTCTGATCATACCACATCTCCTGGGCAGGGGAGGACGCAAAAGACTATACAGACATTACAGTACGAGATCGCAGCTGTTTCTCTCTTTAAGATAAAACATTGTTTAAAAACAGGCAGGGAAATGTTTTACCTCACAAAAACAATCAGCTGTGATCCTGTGCTGTAATGTCTGTATAATCTTTTGCTTCCTCCCCTGCCTAGGAAATTTTGTATGATCAGACCATGTTCCGTACACGGTCAGACACAGCCATTATTTCAGCACAGGAAATTTTTTTTTAATATATCCAATTATGGAACTTATTTTTATTCCAATATCTAATGATTAAAATGTATTTTGTTTGTGGAACAACCCCTTTTAACCAAATGCAAAGTGAACAAACAAATGAGAAATCTAAATCAAATCAATATTTGGTGTAACCATCCTTTACCATCAAAACACAAAATGGAATCAATGCATCCAGATACACTTGCACAAAGGCAGGGATTTCGCAGGATTATAATCAGACGTATCAGCAACCAATTATACCAAACAGGTGATAATGATCATCATTTCAATTTTTAGGCTGAAACACAGTCATTAACTAAAACAGAAATAGCTGTGTAAGAGTCTTAAACCTGGGTGAAGAGCAGCCAAACTCTGTTACAAAGTTGAAGTTGTAGAAGACAGTTTCATGCCACAGGTCACATACACCATGGCAAGATAGAGCACAGTGTGACGATTATGGGTGTGGACCCACTAAGTCACTGGCCAGGCTTACTCTGGAGGGGCGTAACTAAGTGACTACCTGGTCTTCACTAGATCCTCTGATGGTGAGGATAGGCTTGGCTGCAGGATAGCCACCACATGCCACTCCAGGGCAGTGCCTGGACCTGCAGCCGCTAACTAACGGGTCAAGGCAGGGATACGCAGTACAGAGGGCACAGACAGAGATGTGGTCAGACAGTCTGAGATTGGGTCATGCAGCACAGGTTCAGGATACAAAGATAAAGTCAGGAGTGCAGAGATCAGATGGAACGGGTAGACTAGCCGGGTCGGTAACAAGAGACAAAACAGGAACACACTTAGACTGGGAGCTAGTAGCAAATACTGACTAGAACCAAAGCTCAGACAAGAAGTGGAGGGAGGCGCTGCCTAATATATCCCTTACGAGCAGCGGATAGGCCAGGCAAGCTAATCTCTGCAGGACACAGCAGGGTTAAGTTCCTGCAGAGACTGGCCGCGCCTTCCTATAGCGAGGTGCAGACAGCAGGAAGATACAGCAGTGCTGGTGAGTGCTGCAACACACAAATCCAGGAGATAGCTTGACACCAGGGAAAACAGCGATGACCGCAGTGAGTTGGGCGGCGCTGAGAGGGAATGCGATTTACCAGCATGACACACAGCAACTAGACACAATGTAGTTATTCTGCATCAGCAAGGTCTCTCACAGGCAAAGATACAAAGCAGTCTGGGGCTTGAAGACGTGCTGTTGAAGCTCTTTCGAAGAAGCACCAATTAATGAGCAACGTTGAGGACTGCAAACACAATGGTTGGCCAAGGACACTGTGCAACAGATAAAAGACAAATTATGCTTACTTCCCTTTTAAATCGGAAGATGTTCAACAGCGCCATTAGCTCAGAAGTGCATCAACCAGTGGAACCCAGCTACAGCCATCTACCTTCTACTATTCAGATGTCTGGGCAGAAATTGACTTCATGGAAGACTTGCAGCCCAAAAGCCATTCCTACAACATGGAAACTGCCTCAACTATGCACAAAAACCGGAACTGGAGTAAAAATGGCAGTGGGTGCTCTGGAATTATTAGTCAAAATGTGAAAAATGTGGCAGTAATAGAAGGAAGTTAGTTCAGTAAAGGGTTGGAGAGGGGTACAATAATGAATTCTGCAGACAACATTGAAGCATGGTAGAGGTTCTTTGCAAGTTTGAGGCTGCGTTTTATTGAATGGAGTTGAGGATTTGGTCAGGATTAATGGTGTTCTCAATGTTGAGGAATACAGGCAGATACATATCCTTCATGCAATACCATCAGGGAGGAGTCTGATTGGCTGAAATTTATTCTGCATCAGGACTATGACCCCAAGCATACAGCTAATGTCATTAAGAACTATCTTAAAGGGGTTGTTCCATGAACAAAAGTTGATTTTAATCACTAGATCTTGGAATAATAATAACTTCTACAATTGGATGTGTTTAAATTAAATGTCCCTGTGCTGAGATAATCTAATAAATGTGCCCCTGCTGTGTACTGTGTAATGGCTGTATCTGACCGTGCAGGAACATGGTCTGATCATACCACAGCTCCTGGGCAGGGGAGCAAGGGAAAGAGTATACAGACATTACAGCACGGGATCACAGCTGATTCTTTCTTTGAAGTAAAACATTGTTTAAAAACAGGCAGGGAAAAGTTTTACCTCACAAAAAGAATCAGATGTGATCCCTGACTATAATGTCTGTATACTCCCCCCCCCCCCACCGCCCATGAGATGTGGTACGATCGGTCCATGTTCCTGTACGGTCAGACACAGCCATTACACAGTACACAGCAGGGACACATTTATAAGATTATCTCAGCACAGGAACATTTTATTTAAACACATCCAAATGTGGAACTTATTATTATTCCAAGATCTATTGATTAAAATCAACTTTTGTTCGTAGGAAAACCCTTTTAAGTGTAATAAAGCACAAGGAGTCCTGAAAAGACAGAAAGATTTGCACAAGTGGAAAGCGTTGTGATAGAAGCCATATATGTAAAGCATTGGGTAAATATAGATATATAACTAGATAGACTGGATGTAAAAAATGTACAGTTAGGTATCCCCATACCTCCGACATCCACTATGAACTGCCGGTATGTAACAATCATTTGACAATGCAGAGTCTAATGATGTGCAGTACCAAATAGGGAGCAATAATAAGGGCATGAAGAAAATCAAGAAAACGTCCTATTATGGATGGACAATGTCTCTGACTAAACCACATATAAAGCGTAAGGAGGCACATAAACTAATTCCGCACCACTCACGCTAGTCACTGTCCAGCAGGCAATGTACACTGGATCAACAAGTGCATTGCACTAACAACCCAAACCAATATATAATGTATTCACTGCTCGATTTTGTGACAAAATTTATTCTGGGAAAAGCACTTTGCTGTTGTTCTAGGCCATTCTTAGATATTTATCTTATTGTGGTAGATCGACTCACTCGGCTGTTTAAAGAGGTAGTTACAGGAACACTTTTCGTTTAGGTTTTCAACTGGTTGATTAAAACCGTAAAGCATAAACCAGTTCAAAATTAGGTAAACGGGAAAATAGTATAACGGGAAAACAAAATAGCATACAGTACAGTCTGTTTGGCTGCGGGGATCCACCCGCTTAGGGGAACAAAACAAAGTTCAGTTCTCTTTTAACACAAGCACAGCTCTGTAGATCTCATCTTCAGACATACCGAAAACTGAATGAGTCCAAAGGCTCCACATTTACCTTCTGAACCACACCCTGCGGTGGAGATATGGTGAACAGCCTCCCACCCACTCTTCTGCTGTCCACAAAAACCTAGCCCTTAACATGGCAGATTAACCCCTCTCAGCAATAAGTATGCTGGAGCATTTTTTCAGGTTCATATCACTGAGGCTGACATCCTGAGTGACACATATTTCCTCTCCAGTATTTTACAAGTGACCTTCTTACATTATGTACATACTGACATTACTTTGTCAACCACTTTGTGGTTGTCGGCAGGGTTTGGACATGTTGAAATCAATGTATAAACTGAAATTACACTGTGGCATTCATTTTATTCTAAGTGTTACTTCTGTGTATTCGATGCTTGGACAGAACATGTGTACAAATGCTGTTTTCTAAAAAGTTGCATATGGAAGGAGAAAAGTTTCACAACTTTGAAGTTGTTCCAGCTGCACATTACTGTAAATCCATTCACTTCCCAGTAACAAGAATCCTGGTGAAATAAATCTATGATACATGAAGAGCCCTTACCTAGAAAATAGTGTTATCATATCACATATTTCTTCTTTTTGGTCTGAGTGTTCTTGAAATTGTTCTGTTCATCTAGGACAGCAAGGTACCCAATAACACATAAATAATTTCTGCTTGTATACGTTTGTAGTTTTTTTGACACTCGCTCACAATAAACTCAATAACCTTACATCTTGCCAAATGGACAATGTATAATTTAACTTCAGAATTGGCAAAAATACTGAACGTGTGAACTCGGCCTTACAATCAGAGTTTCATTTGTTTTATGCCCCCTTCACATGTCCGTGTTTCCAGTATGTGTGGCATCTGTTTTCTTCATGGATACCACACGTACCCATTATAACCTATGCTGCTGTGCACATGTCCATGTTTTTTTCACAGATCATGTGACCGTGTAAACCACACAAAGCCATGTCAGTTTTTTACCGGCAGCACGGATGACAAGGGCCAAAACAAGTCGATGGCATCCGTGTGCTGTATGTGCTTAACATTGCAAAGTATAGGAGAAACTTTGTAATTTCTTCTTTTTTTTTTGCCATACCAGAAAAACATTGATGGCACACTTATCCAAAATACTGATGACACCGGTACTGTTTTTTACGGACGTGTGAAGGGGGCCTTACTCATATGAAAAAAAAACTATACAGGGTTCTCAAGTTTCTCCTATCAATCAGTGAAAAACGGGTGCTGTATGATTTTTTCACGAACCTATAGACTTGCATTGGCAAGTTTGATCCTCGACTCAGGTCAAAACCAAACATGTCCCATTATTTTGGTGCGGATCACTCGTTCTGCCAAAACACTTGTACATGTGAACAGCCCCATAAACAGTAGGTACACGTTCTATCTGTGAAAAACTCATACATGAGAAATCAATTACTTAAAACCCTAAAGAAGAAACTAAAAGTGACACCATCCTGTGCTGGGAAAGTAAGTTACAAACAAGTGTTTCATTGTGCTAAAATTTAATGAATGAAAGGAAATGCATTTCTGTTGGTAAAAATGATTTGTTAAAAAAAATTGCCTTGGGGAATTGATTGGGACAGATGTGCAGGCCAGATAATGTCCCACACCTGCAAACAACTGAATAAAAAAGACTTTAGGAATAATTAGCTGTAGCAAGAGATCTAAGGTTATGTGCTCATGTCTTTTTCAGGTGCTCCATAACCCGCCTGGAAAAGCAGGCTGCTCAGCTTACTTCTTTTAAAAGCTTGGCTTGTTTGAACGGCTCAACATATGAGCAGAAAGTTGTTTTCCATAGAAATGAATAAAAAAAAATCCAATCCAATATGAAGACTCAAAAAAATTTCTAGTCATTTGTTTGGGGCGTTTTTTGATGTAATCTTACCTAAAAAAATGCTGGTGCTTTATTCATTGTATTATGGATGTCAAAAAACATCCAAAAAAGCTTATAAAAAAACGTAAAAAAAAATTTGCTCAAAAAACATTTATAAAAAAAACATTAGCAAAACATCAGACACTGTTTGCATGATTTCAACCAGGTATGTTTCACTATGAAATGCTGTAGTCTCCGGGGACCGAATTGCACTGGAGATTACTTGGATAGGTGGGTCCCTGGTGGCTTCTCTCCGCCCGCTAACGTTGAGTGACAGGTCTGTCTCTACCTACATTGGCTGGGAGAGATCAGTCACTCCAGGGGAGAGGACAAGGAGAAGCCACTGAGAACCTGACTTTCTCGGCTCAGTCTCCAGCGGCTTTTAAAGTATGTTTAAAATATATTCAGCTGCAGAGTTTAGAGTCAAACGTGACTGGCTGAGATCATACAGCCAGTGTCTGATACATGCATCGGCAGCATGTATCAGCTGTCAGGTTGCCTTTAACAAAAATGCTTCAGGATAAAAAAAAATCCCAAGAAAACGCCAGCATTTCCTAAAGTGGTTTCCAATTGAAGAGGGTAACATTATGCTACGGTAACTGAGATGAGTGATGTGTCATGTATTCCATTTTTGTACTTCCTTCCCACCAGAAACAAAGTATGCCGATTCTGACCTGTGTTTGGCAGAACCACTGCCTGGACAGCTAGTGCCAGTGGTGGCAATTCTGCTTCCGCTAGTGGCTCCCACATTCTTAGCTGTGGTTACAGTTTTCATTTCTACACTACTCTGTCCATTGCCACTTTTCCTTTTACCATACATCTTGTACAACACTATAATTCACTTTGATAATCTTTCCAATCCCAGATTTTCAATGCTTGCCAAAATGGACATAACACGAAATTCTAGGTAGGTAGGTACATGTACATTAAAGAAGCACTCCCATCAAATTTTTATCCTCTTAATATATTGCAAGCAGAGGCGAAGCTAGAGGCGAAGCTCAGGGGGACGAAACTTCTGAGTGGGACCCTAACCAGGTAACCCTGATTACAACTATGGTGGCACAACCTAATATTGGGTGTAGGAGAACCTCAGCAGATGACCGCACTGTTACTGAAAGCAAATCTCTATACAAAGACCAACACTGATGTTACCGCCATATAGTCGTCACAGTCGTAGATTCTAGTGCTGCAGAACATATAGGAGATTACAGTACAGTTATAGATGGTGACTTACAGCTGACGTTCTTCCTGATGAAATCGTTCACTTTTCCCGTCTTTTCCATCTTGCTTAGACCGATATGACAACTTCTCCAACCCCGACTATGCTGCAGAAATTACAACAAAGACACATTTGACATCTCACATTTCCAGCACCGTCTCCATCTATTCCCAACCTGCACAAACTCCTTTCTCAAACAAACTTTATTATAATTTTCACATTTTTAACACAAACACCATGGGAAAGGAAAAGGGAAGGAAAGAAGCAGGGAAGAGATGGAAGGATAGTTTCCTTTTATACTTTATTAGGAACCTAAACAGGGGAAAGGAAAGTCTGAATGAAAAAGGGTAAGGGTAATGGAGGAAAATACTAGTAATCATGCAAACGCATAGTAATTAGTGATGAGCGAGTATGCTCGTTACTTGAGATTTATGAGCATGCTCGGTGTTACCCGAGGATGTTCAGCATGCTCGGGTGTTATGTTTGAGTCACGCTGTGCGCATGATTTGCGACTGTTTGACAGCTTTAATACATGTGAGGAATGCCTGTTTCCTAGGCATTCCTCACATGTATTAAAGCTGTCAAACATGCTCGCCGAAAGGGTTAACAGAACATACTCGCTCATCACTAATAGTAATACACAAATCAGATAATCTTAACAGTAGTGTTTATAGAAGTTATAGAAACAGTGGTTTAACTGTTTAAAAAATAGAAACAAAAATTATTTTGTTTGAATCAGAGAGGAACCAAGGTAAAGTTATGATGTAAACATAATCCAGGATTTCCATCTTTAGTTTATTCGTAATAATTATTCGCGATAGCATGAGATCTTTCATACAGGTTGTGCAATGTTATCTTGTCTATAATGTCTGATATAACAGGGATGGCAGGTTCTTTCCAAAGAGTTGCTATATCGTTTTTTTGCAACCAAGAACATATGAATAATAATTGGCTTATGTATCGGGTTCATCCCTGCAGGTCTAGGGAAAGTAATGCCATTTGAGGTAGTAGGACTATACCTTGCTGGGTAATCTAATTAACTAACATGGAAATTTCTTTCCAAAAGGGATATAACTTAGGGGATTCCCAGAACATATGTAAGATGTCAACTTTGAGACCACATCCTCTCCAGCAATATGGAGAATTGTCCGGAAAAGCTTTTGCCAATTTCACAGGGGTAAAATACCACCTAGAAATTATTTTAAAAAAAGGCTCATGTAAAAATGCACAGATATTTGAGGAGTATGTTGATCTGAAAGACAATTGTCATTGTTCTGGTGTAAAAGATTTTTTTTAAGTCTTTCTCCCATTTCTTCTTAAAGGAAGTTTTTTCAAATTCCAAATCTTTGTTTAGATATTCGTATATGTTTCTTGGCTTCCAGATAAGGTTACTATTAGTTTTGCATAGCAATAAACTAACAGGGTCAGTAATCAACGATTTCTTTTTTAAAAAGTTTGGATATAGCATTCCTTATGGGAGCTAGATGTTCTCAATAGAGACATTATTCTGGGATTTAAGTATTTGGAATGAAATAAAGTTCTTTCCATCATAAAGATCACTTATTTTTATTATTTTCCTAGTTTTCCATTCATCTGGGATCTTTTGGTTTGAAATACGTTCTACGAATTTTCATGAAATATTCTTAATTTGATCATAATTCCGCCTCATTCTATTCGGCCTGCTTGACAAAAATTTCCAAGCTTGTATAGTAGCTAATAAAGTGGGATGTATAGGAAGAGATAGGGAAGGGAAAAATTATATGATGAAGTATTAATTTGCCTAGAGGAACGTTATTATTTAGAAAAAGCTCGATATTCATCCAAATCGGTGGATTATCCTTTTTTTTATCCATTTAAATGATTGCTTAATCAAATTTGCATAGTAATAATTAGTCAAGTTAGCAAGAGCTAGTCCCCCTTTAACTTTTCCTTTTATTAAAGATTTATAGGCTACTCTTGCTCTTTTTTTCCCATACAAAATTGTTTAGAAGTACTTGGAGCCTGTTTAAAAAATTTTTGAGGGAATCTCGGTGGTATCACCCTAAAAATATAAAGGATCTTTGGTAAAAATAAATAGTTTAAATGTAGTAATCCTTCCAACCAAAAAAGTTAGCTCTTTTAAAAAAAAAATGTAATTTATTCTGGACTAACTTAGTGATATTTGTCAAATTTAGGTCAATTGTAGACTAGTAATTCCTAGTTAGGGATATACCTACAGGTGCTTCTCACAAAATTAGAATATCATCAAAAAGTTAATTTATTTCAGTTCTTCAATACAAAAAGTGAAACTCATATATGATATAGTCATTACAAACAGACTGATCTATTTCAAGTGTTTATTTCTGTTAATGTTGATGATTATGGCTTACAGCCAATGAAAACACAAAAGTCATTATCTCAGTAAATTAGAATAATTAACGAAAAACACCTGCAAAGGCTTCCTACGTGTTTAAAAAGGTCCCTTGGTCTGTTTTAGCAGGCTCCAGAATCATAGGGAAGCCTGCTGACTTGACAGATGTCCAGAAGGCAGTCATTGACACACTCTACAAGGAGGGTAAGCCACAAAAGGTCATTGATAAAGAGTGCGGTATGCAGGCATATTAATGGAAAGTTGAGAGGACGGAAAAAGTGTGGTAGAAAAAGGTGCACAAGCAAGTGGGATAACCGAAGCCTTGAAAGGATTGTTAAGAAAAGGCCATTCAAAAATTTGGGGGAGATTCACAAGGAGTGGACTGCTGCTGGAGTCACTGCTTCAAGAGCCACCACACACATACTTATCCAGGACATGGGCTACAAGTGTCGCATTCCTTGTGTCAAGTCACTCATGACCAATAGACAACGCCAGAAGCGTCTTACCTGGGCCAAGGAGAAAAAGACCAGTGGCCCAAGGTTTTGTTTTCAGATGAAAGTAAATTTTGCATTTTATTTGGAAATCAAGGTCCCAGAGTCTGGAGGAAGAGTCGAGTGGCACAAAATCCAAGCTGCTTGAGGTCTAGTGTGAATTTAACACAATCAGTGATGGTTTGGGGAGCCATGTCATCTGCTGGTGTAAGTCCACTGTGTTTTATCAAGACCAAAGTCAGCGCAGCCGTCTGCCAGGAAATTTTAGAGCACTTCATGCTTCCTTCTGCCGACAAGCTTTTTGGAGATTGAAATTTCATTCTCCAGCAGGACTTGGCACCTGTCCACACTGCCATAAGTACCAATTCCTGGTTTAAAAACAACAGTATCACTGTGCTTGATTGGCCAGCAAATTTGCCTGACGTTAACTAGCTCCATGGTATATACTGACCCCCACACTTTATAGAGACCCCCACAGTAACCTTCACACTGTATGAGGGCCCTCCACAGTAGTCCATAAAATGTATGAGGGGCCCCCATACTTTATGATACCCCCACAGTCACATGATGCCCCACACTTTATGATACCCCCACACTTTGATGCCTTCATAATTCATGATGCCCCCATACTTTATGATGACACCACATTATTCTACGTTTTAATTAAAAAAAAAATATTATACACTCACCTAATCCAGGATCCTAACAAGTCCTTCTGTGCTGGAGCACTCCCTGGACATCAGAGTCCCGGCGCGGTGCAATGACGTCACCGCGTTGGGATGCTGGCATACTGGGCGTGAGCTGACGCTTGTGCCATTCCATAGAAAGCAGGTTTAAAGCGCCCTGCATTCTACAGAAAGGAGAGCAATAGTGCAGGGAGATTGTATCTCCCTGCTCTACCGCAGGACTGAACTATATTGGCTTGTGGCACACACCGATATAGTTAAGAGTAGTGTAGCTCCGGGTTGGTCCCTCTGAGTGCGGGGCCCAGGGCGACCACACCCTCTGCCCCCCCCAGTAGCTACTGATAGCAAACATCATATTATGTAGCACTGTGTACTTACAATTGCTCATTTTGCCTTTCTAGCCAGTTAATTCTTCTGCTTTTCATTAGGTCTATGACATCACGATTAAAAACTGACTAGTAGTGTTGATCGAGCACTAAAATGCTCGGGTGCTTGAAGCTCGGCCCGAGCTCACTGTGATACTCGGGTGCTCGTCCCGAGCAACGAGCCCAATGTTAGTCTATGAGAGACCCGAGCATTTTTGTGGCGGCACCCCCGGCAGTCTGTAGAAAGCCTAAAAAGTGCCCAAAACGATAGTGACAGTGCTCAAATGACATGGGGACAGCATGGGGATCGTCCCAGGAAGCATTTCTGACCCCCAGGTCACTGCTGTCAACAACGTGGTCAGAGGTATTAAGCCACTTTCACGGACTCACAATAAAACATTCAAAAACGAAACTGAAACGGTTTTCCTGTGAAATATGTTAAGGAACTTCCTTTCCAGGGTAAAGACTTGTGTATAAGGTAAAATAAATAACCAAAAACAAAAATACTCCTCCACACCTTGGGCTATGTTCACAAGTAGCATTTTTTATGTGTTTTTGCACTTTTGGATTGCTTTCAACCGTGACAAATGCATTCACCGGGAAATGTCATTTTAACATTTTACAACCTTATCTGGCCATGTACTGTGTGACACATGCATACAGTGCTGAAAAGACATGGGAACAGCATGGGGAAGACTCCTGGAAGCATCTCTGACACCCAGGTCACTGCCTAAAAGTGTGCCCATCAGAAGTGATCCTTGCCGCATCAGAAGATGCAGACTTGCAACTATCCCCGTGCAAGTCCTTGCCCCAGGACAGTGTTCAATTGTTCCTCCCCCATTCCTTGCAATGCAAGCGCAAATATGCAGCCTGCTACCCACCCACCCACAGGCTGCAATACCATACTGCTTGCTTGCACTTGAAATTGGGCCTTTTAGGCACGTGGAGGCGGAATCTGGCCACCACGTCATGGCTGCGTCGGCGGCCTGGTATCCATACTCAGTCCCCAGCCACCCGATGGCCGGGTGTCCACGCTTGGTCCCCAGCCGCCAGGGGGCAGCCGGGTGTCCGCTGAACCACGAGGTTAAGTACATGAGCCAGGCATGGTACGTGTGTGATCTCGCCTCGCCTCAGAGCCGCCACCAGGTTACGGCCATTGTCACAGACAACCATGCCTGGATGTAGGTTCAGCGGTCTCAACCACAGATCTGCCTGCTCTTTCATAGCTGTCCACAACTCACAAGCAGTGAGAGGTTTATCACCTAAGCTTATGAGTTTCAGCACAGCCTATTGCCGCTTGGCTGAGACAGTACTGCAGTGCTTCCAGCTTGTAACTGATGTGGTGATATCTGAGATGGAGGCTGAACATGAGGAGGAACATGATGCGCAGGAGCTGTACACTGTGGGGGCAACTCTGACTGACATAGGACCCGCAATCCTCGGTGTGGGGAGGATGTGTTCCGTCCCAAGGTCCGACTGGGTCCCGGCTTCCACTATGTTTACCCAGTGTGCCGTCAGGGAGATGTACCGTCCCTGGCCACAAGCACTTGTCCACGTGTCCGTTGTCAGGTGGACTCTCCCAGTAACTGCGTTGTTGAGGACACGGCAGATGTTTTGGGACACGTGCATGTGTAGTGCGGGGATGGCACACCGGGCAAAATAGTGTCGGCTGGAGACCGAGTACCGAGGGACGGCCACCGCTATAAGGTTGCGGAAGGATTCCGTCTCCACCAGCCTAAAAGGCAGCATTTCCAACGCAAGCAGTCGTGAAATGTGCGAATTTCGGACTGTGGCCTGTGGGGCGTTGGCTGCGAATTTCCGCTTTCGTTCAAAGGTCTGGGATATGGACAATTGAACGCTGCGGTGGGACGTGGACGTTGATGCTGTTTCTTGAGAAACTGCCATAACAAGTGAAGACTGAGAGGAGGGGGCATCTTTGCATGCAGTATGGACAGGGGATTGCCTTGCTCGCACAACAGGGGGTTCTCTTACACGCACAACAGCGGAAGAAGCAGTGGTAGCACCCGCTGACACTGGTCGTGGACCCTGGGGTTCGCCCCACAAAGTCGGGTGCTTTTCTGACATGTGCCTGATCATGCTGGTGGTGGTCAGGCTGGTAGTTTTGTCACCCCTGCTGATGCTGGCCTGGCAGGTGGTACAAATGGCCTTTTTGGGGTTATCAGCAGAGTCTTTAAAAAAATTCCAGACTCTGGAAGACCTACCGGTTGTACTGTCAACGTCCCTCGTGTTGGTGTTACGGGGAACGGTTGCCCGCCTTCTGTCTGCGGCCACCACACTGCTTCTTCCTGCCTGTTGGGGTACTCTGCCTCCCTCCCCCTTTGTGCTGCTGGCCTCACTCTGCTTGTCCTCCTGCCAGGTTGGGTCAGTTACTATATCATCCACCACCTCGTCTCCCACTTCCGCACTCTGGTCCTCCTCCTGACTCTCTGGCAAGTGTGTCTCATCATCGTCCACCTCTTGTGACACTTTCCCACTGTTGCCTTTGTGTAACCGTGGCTGTTCAAATATTTGGCCATCGTTACATGGGATCTCCTCTTCCACCACTTCAAGCGGAGCAGGCGAGGGGCCCAAATATGGAAATGGACCAGTGAACAGCTCTTCAGAGTGTCCAACTGTGGGATCAGTTGCAGTCTGACGACACTCAGCATGGTGGGAGGAAGGAGCATCAGGATGAGGAGGAGTATGCGGTCGAGACTCATGGCTACTAAGACTTGACCGTGTGGAAGACAGACCGGAGGTGGTGGTGCCCAGGTGACTGGAAGTATTATCTGCTATCCAATTAATAACCTGTTCACACTGATCAGTTGGCAATAGTGTTGTTGTTGTGTGCTTCCCTAGTAATTCGGTCAAGAACTGGAAGCGAGAAGATGTGGCTGTTGGTTGTGGCACATTTTCACCTTGACCGCGGCCCCGTCCTCTGCACGCACCATCACCAGAACGTCCAGTTCCATGTCCCTTGCCACGCGCCTTGCCCATTGTAAATGAAGTAAAATAGCTTAAACTCGCACTATTAATGGCAAAAGGGTAATAAAATGGAGATTAGAACCGTGGAAGAGGAAAACCACAGTTCTAGTTCTCTGGCCTACACCAGAATCTTTTAAACAGATATATTTGTGTCTGAACAGTCAGCGAGACACTCAAACTGTTTTTTTTATGGAAAAAAGGCAAAAAAGTGGATAATACAGAGATTTGAACCGTGGAACTGCAAAACCAAGTACTAGTTATCTGGCCGAAACCAGACTCTTTTAAACAGATATATTTGTGTCTGAACACTCACAGACACACTCAATTTTTTTTTTTTTTGGGGGGGGGGATACCAAAAGGTTAATAAGACGGGTATTTGTACAGTCTGACTGAGGAAAAAAAAAGAGGATTTAGATGAAAAAAAAAAGGATTTTTCCTGGCCCCTGAGACCTGGTGCTAAGTCTAGCAATTTGAGAAACAGCACACAGGACTATAATGCAGTGTTTGTTGGTATAACCACTGCGTCTCCTATACAGCCTGCCTGCTGGCCTGATATCTGGGATGGATATTAGTCCTCAGAAGGACCGTTTGTTTGATTTTGCAGGCTTTAGAGACCCTACACTACCTATTTCGCAGTATAAATCTCTCCATAGCTCAGCAGCATTATCCCTACACTGTCTGATCCGGAGTGACTGTGTCCAATATATACGGCGCCCGGTTTTAAATACTCGAGGTGACGCTGTGCGGCCAGCCAATCACTGTAATGCCCACAACCAACATGGCTGCGGCATTACAGTGACTGGCTGGCAATCCATGCATGTTCATTGGCTCTGTAAAGAGCACCAAACATGCAGGGCGGACACCCGGGCTCCCGCCCGAGTAACCCGAAAATGCTCGGTGCTCGCCGAACATCCCGAGTAGTGAGATGCTCGGGCGAGTACCGAGCAGTGTCGAGCATGCTCGCTCAATACTACTGACTAGCTGAATCCTTCTAAGCTCTATGTAGAAACATGAGGTCAATTTTCCCTGCATGAGTGCTTACTTCAAAAGTCCTTGGCATGGCAGGGGGAGGAGGGAGTAGCTGGATCAGGTGGTGAAAAGGGGAATGATTTAGGCAGGGAAAAGAGATTTCCTGTTTCTACATAGAGCAGAGAAAAGAGAATAATTTACTGTGTAGAAAGGCAAAATGAGCAATTGTAAGTACACAGTGCTGCTATATAATATGATGACTGCAATATATTAAGAGGATACAAACTTGAATGGAGTGCTTCTATAAGTATAATGTGGCAGCAGGCTGCAGTATAGATGTGGCATGTACAGATTTCAATTCGACTGATAAAAGAGATATAAAAAAATATAGATATTTTGCTGTAACTGTAGATAAATAGAGATGGTCTGCACAACCAAAACGTTTACACTGATCTATTGTGGCTAAGCAAAAATGTACAAGATTGAACATAAGGCTCTTAACATTCAGATCAGACTGTATGACAACCACTGCCATAACACGTGGAGCTTCTTCGTTGGCCCCCTACCTTAGAGGTTCAGCGTTGTGTGGCAACCAGCATAGAAGCAATACCGCACTAGCAGGGGAAATGACTTAGAAGCCCCTACATTTTTTAGCATATCAGGTATCCATCAGTTCACTACAAACATGATCAGACTTTAGCCCAGGAGCCCCACAAAAGAATATAGATAAAACCATTAGAATAGTGATCCAAAATGATGAAATACAGCAACGTTTTGACTCAAAAGTGACATTTTCAACCTTGGAACACATGGTGTGTTACTTGAATTTAGAGCTTTTATAACTATACTATATGGACAAAAGTATTGGAACACAAGGCTTAAACATTTATTTCGGTTTTCTTTTTATTCAGTCCCACCACAACAAATGTATGAAACCAAGGCCCTAATCATCAAGTCTGCCTTTACAAACATTTATTAAAGAATAAGTTAATTAAAAGAGCTCACTTGAAATTAACTGGTATTGTAATTGGATCACACTGTTGTAACAAATCAGTTTCTTCCGTCCTAAATATTCTACAATCAACTGTGAGTGGTGATATGGAAAACTGAAAGTGTTTTGAAACCACAGCAATTCAGCCACAAAGTGGAGACCACGTAAAATTACAGTGTTGAGATACATAGTATATAAATGTTACCAAAACTCTGCTGGCTCAATAACTACAGAGTTTCAAACCTCCTCCGCTATTAACATCAGCACAAACACTGTGCGCCAAGAGCTTCATGGCACGAGTTTCCGTGGCCTAGCAGCTGCATGCAAGCCTTACATCACCAAGTACAATGCCAAGGGTCTGATAGTCACCGCCACTAGACTCTGGAACAGTGGAAATATGGTGTGACGAATCACACTTCCCTATTTCATGATCATGATGGACAAGTTTGGGTTTGGTGAATTATTATTTATTACTATAGCGCAATTAATTCCAAGGCGCTTTACATGTGAACAGGGGTATACATAGCAAACAACAAGTAAAATAATTTGAACAAAAACGAGTCACCAACTGGTATAAGAGGAGAGAGGTCCTTGCCCGTGAGGGCTCACAAACTACAAGGGATGGGTGAGGATAGAGTAGGTAAGGGTAGAGCTGGTCGTGCAGCGCTATGGTGGAACGAGGTTAACTGCAGGTTGTAGGCTTGTCGGAAGAGGTAGGTCTTCAGGTTCCTTTTGAAGGTTTCCAGGGTAGGCGAGAGTCTAGTATGTTAGGGTAGAGAGTTCCAGTATAGGAGGGATGCATGGGAGAAATCTGCGATTGTGAGAAGAGGAGATAACAGGGGAGTAGAGAAAAAGGATAGATTGGAGGAGTGTGAGAGTGTTAGAAGGGAGGCCACAGAGCAGGAGGTTGCAGTAGTTGAGGCGGGAGATGATAAGGGAGTGCACTAGTGTTTTTGCAGATTCATGGTTGAGGAATGTGCGTATTTGGGAGATATTTTTGAGTTGGAGTCAGCAGGAAGTGGAAAGGGCTTGGATCTCAGGTTTGAGGGAGAGATCAGAGTGAAGGGTTCTCCCGATGCAGCGAGCTTGCAGGACTGGGGAGAGTGAGCAGCAATTAACTTTGATGGATAGGTCAGTTAGGGGGGTAGAATGAGATGGTGGAAAGATGACAAATTCAGTTTTATCCATGTTAAGTTTTAGAAATCTATCAGAGAAGAAGGATGAAATAGCAGACAGACATTGTGGGATTCTGGTTAGTAGGGAGGTGATATCAGGTCCAGAGAAGTAGATCTGTGTGTCATCAGCATAGAGGTGATACTGAAAGCCGTGGGACTCTATTAGCTACCCCAGGCCAAAGCTGTAGATGGAGAAGAGCAGGGGCCCTAGAACTGAACCTTGGGGGACATTGACATAGGGGGTGAGATGAGGAGGTGGTGTGTGAGTGGGAGACACTGAATGTCCGGCCTGTTAGAAATGAAGAGATCCAAGATAGGGCCAAGCCTGTGATGTCAAGAGATGAGAAAGTCTGTAATAAGAGGGAATGGTCCACTGTGTTGATGGCAGAAGACAGGTCTAGGAGGAGGAGGACAGAGTAGTGTCGCTTGGATTTGGTTAGTAGGTCGTTGGTGACTTTAGTCAGGGCAGTTTCAGTGGAATGGTGCGGTCTGAAGCCAGATTATAAGCAGTCAAAGAGGGATCAGGAGGAGAGGTGGGAGGACAGTTCGAAGTGGACGAGTTGCTCCAGTAGTTTTGAGGCATAACAGAGAAGTGATATGGGGCGATATCTAGACACAGAGGATTGGTCAAGGGAGGACGTTTTTTAGGATGAGTGTGATCAAGGCATGTTTGAAGCATGAGAGGAAGACACCAGTTGTTAGAGACAGGTTGAAGAGGTGGGTTAGGGTTGAAATGAAGATTGTGGTAAGGTTTGGAATGAGGCAGGATGGGATTGGGTCAAGTTCACATGTGGTCAGATGTGATTTGGAGAGTAAAGAGGAAAATTGATCTTCTGTGATGGCAGAGAAGCTGGTTTTGAAGGAGGAGAGTTACACAGTTTTTAAGGTTGAAGGAAGACTAAGTCCATCTAGTCCAACCCATAGCCTAACTTGTTGATCCAGAGGAAGGCAAAAAATCCCCATGTGGCAAACACTAATCTCCACATTGGGGAAAAAAATTCCTTCCCGACTCCATACGACAATCAGACTAGTTCCCTGGATCAACGCCCTATCAAGGAATCTAGTATTTATAACCTGTAATATTATACTTTTCAAGAAAGGCATCCATGCCCTTCTTAAATTTTAACAGTGAATCACTCATTACAACATCATGCGGCAGAGAGTTCCATAGTCTCACTGCTCTTACAGTAAAGAATCCCCGTCTGTGATTATGTTTAAACCTTCTTTCCTCCAGACGTAGAAGATGCCCCCTTGTCCCAGTCTCAGAGTAAAAAGATTAGTAGAAAGGTCTTTGTACTGTCCCCTCATATACTTGTACATAGTAATAAGATCACCCCTAAGCCTTCTTTTTTCCACAGTAAATAACCTCAAGTGTAATAACCTGTCTTGGTATTGCGGACCCCCCAGTCCTCTAATAACCTTGGTCGCTCTTCTCTGCACCCGCTCTAGTTCAGCTATGTCTTTCTTATACACCGGAGACCAGAACTGTACACAGTATTCTAAGTGTGGTCGCACTAATGACTTGTATAGAGGTAAAATTATGTTCTCCTCATGAGTATCTATGCCTCTTTTAATGCATCCCATTATTTTATTTGCCTTTGTAGCAGCAGCCTGACACTGGCCACTAAACGTGAGCTTGTCGTCCACCAATACAGTTGAGTAGTTATAAGGAGGGACTGTGGGGACTTTAGCCAAAAGTTTTGCCTTATGTTGTCAATCTTCTGCTTGAAGAATAAGGAAAAGTCTTCAGCTAAGATGAGAGGTGAGGGAGGAGATGCTGGGGAACGGAGGAGAGAATTGAAAGTACTGAATAGCTGTTTAGGGTTGTGAGACAGTGAGGATATGAGAAGTAGGTTTGTTTTGCTGCAGTGAGTGTGGACTTGAAAGTAGTGAGGGATTGTTTGAATGCGAAGAAATGCTTGTTGGAGTGGGCCCTTTTCCATCTCCGCTCAGCAACCCTGGAAACCCGTCTCAGTTCTTTAGTTAGGCTGGTGTGCCAGGGTTTCTTGTTGATTGTGCAATCCTTTGTATGGGGGGCTACCGATTTGTGAGCTGCAGCGGTTGTGGTTTTATATAAGCAGCATCTGTATCATGTAAGGAATTATGTCTGTAAGAGGGAGAAGGGATTCAGAGAGTGAGTGTAGGTCGAGGTGTTTGAGATTTCTGCGAAGGTGTGCAAGTTTGTGGACTGTCAATTGTGGACCTGGAGAAGAAAGGGAAGAGAATGTAAGGAGGTTGTGATCAGAAAAAGGGAGAGGTGAGATAGAGAGGTTAGATAGGGAACAGAGGCGGGTGAAGATGAGATCCAGTGTGTGGCCATCTCTGTGAGTGGCTGCAGAAGACCATTGAGCAAGGCTGAAGGAGGAAGTAAGTGTTTGAAACTTAAAGACAGCTGAGCGGGAAGAGTCAATGGGGATGATGAAGTCACCCATAATGATAGTAGTGATGTCAGCGGAAAGGAAAAGAAGTAGCCAGGTGGTGAAGTGGTCGAAGATGGTGGTAGCTGACCCTTTGGGCGGTAAATGACAACCAGTTGGAGATTGGAAGAGGAATAGATGCGCACACAGTACACGTCATAAAAGGGAAGAGTAACGGAGGGCGGCATTGGGATATGGGAGAAGGATCAGTTATCTGACAGGAGAAAAACAAACCCCTCTATGTATGCCGCTGGGGCGGGGTGTGTGGGAAAACTGGAATCTACCGTACGAAAGTGCAGCTGGAGAGGCTGTGTCAGAGGGGGCGAGCCGGGTTTCGGTGATTGCAAAGAAGGAAAGTTTGTTAGTAATGAGAAGATCATGAATGTAGGAAAGTTTGTTGCAGACAGATCGAGCGTTCCATAGAGATCCTGTTAGAGGGACTGGGGAAGCGGAGGCTGGATGGATGGGTATAAGGTTAGAAAGGTGAATCCCAGGAGACTGTTACCTGCCTGACTGCAATGTAACAACTGTAAAGTTTGGTGTAGGAAGGATAATACTACGAGGTTGTATTTCATGAGTTGGCCCAGGCCTCTTAATTCCAGTGAAGGCAAATCTTAATGCTTCACTGGAGACATTTTGGACAATTGTATGCTTCTAACTTTGTGGCACAGATCGGGGGAGGCCCTTTTCTATCCCAGCATCATTGTGCTGAGTGCAAAAAGCAAAGTCCATAAATCCATGGTTGGGTGAGTTTGGTGTTTAAGAACTTGACTGGCTGCAAAGAGCCCTGACCTTAACCCCCGTCCAACATCTTTGGGGTGAACTAGAACATGGATTGTGAACCAGGCCCTCTCATCCAACATCAGTTTTTAACCTCACAAATACTCTTTTGCATGATGGTCAAAAATTCTCACAGACACAAGCTAAACTCTTGTGGAAAGTCTTCCTAGAAGAGTTTAAGTTTTTATGGCTGCAAAACAGAAACAAACTCTGTATTAATACTTATGAATTTAGAATGGGAAGTCATAAAGCTCCCGAAGTTATAATGTATATGTGTCCCAATACTTTTGTCCATATAGTGTAATATCCTTTTCTAGTGGAGTGCTGCAGTTTTCTCTAAAGTCTATGACAGCCATATGCAATAATAAGGCATATGGACAGAGGTCATTATTTTGACAGAATATCTTAAAATTAGCCCAATATAAAAATGGACAGACATCTTTTAACCCCTTCCCGACATTGGACGTAGCAGAACATCCTATTTTGCAGTGTGTTCCGTGTTTTCAGTGCATTATATCAGTGATTAAAGTAATAGAAGTTAAAGTCACAGAGAGGGGCTAAGTAAAAAAGTGAAAACAAAAGAAAAAAAAATGGAAAAATATATTTTTTTAAAAAAAAATCACAAAATATAGAGCAAACAAATGGTAAATATGCATATTTATTGGTATAATATTTTTATGAAAAACAAAAACAAACATGTTTGGTATTGCCGAGTCTGGAATGTCCTGACGTATAAAACTGTCACACTGGTTGACCCTTATAGTCAACACCAAACTATGCTTTTTCATCATACCTCTGAACAAAAAGTGGAATAAAGTAAGATCAAAATGTAAATAAAAATGGCATCACTGAAATCATTATCTTGTCCCTCAAAAAAAAAAAGCCGACACACAGCTCCATCAGAAGAGAAATAAAAAATCTATAACTCTCAGAAAATAGTGATGCAAAAACAATTACATTTTTAAAATTGTTTTTATTGTGTAAAAGCGGCAAAACATTAAAAAAATTCTATAAATATGGTATACAGAATACAGTTGTCTTATCACTTTTACCATATAGTGAACGGCATTAAAAAAAACAAAAACAAAAAACAATTACTGAATTTCTGATTTTTATTCATTCTGCCTCTCAAAAATTGGAATGGAAAGCAATCAAAAAATATTATGTGTCTGAAAATGGTATCAATAAACATGTCACCTTGTCCCACAAAAAATGAGCTCTCACATGACTGTCGGCAGAAACATAGAAAAATAATAGCTCTCAAAATACGGCGATGGAAAACTTTTTTTTGTAGAAAAAAAAAACAAAAAAACATTTTTCAGTGTGATAGTAGCCAAACATAAAAAAACCCCAATATAAATCTGGTATTGCTGTAATCACACTGACCCGAAGAATAAAGTAGTCTAATAACTTATACCACAGTAGGAACGACGAAAAAAAAAATAAAAACAATTCTAAGGCTGTGTGCCCACGATGCGTTTTTGAAGCGTTTCCGCAGCGGCAAAAACGCTGCAGAAACGCTTAAAAAACGCATGGTAGAAGGCCTGCCATGTTCGCCAATGATAATCCGCATGTGCTGTGCACATGCTGCGGAAATTTCCGCTGTGGATTATCATTGCGGAAAAAAACGCAGCACTACCAATTATTTTGCGGAAGTGTTGCGTTTTCGCCGCCATTGACTTGCATTGAAACGCATGGATTACGCATCACTGCATATGTAGATGCGCATTCCACGAGTCTCAATGTGCGGATGGTACCCGGGTGTGGAGGACAGGAGACTCTCCTCCGGACCCGGGTACCATAGAACCTGTGAAAAAAAGAATAAAATAAAAAATAAATGTTATATTTACCTTCTGATGGCCCCCGCTGCGCTCGTCCTCCCATGCCGGCAGATCGCGATGGACTGAAGGACCTGCGCTGACGTCATAGTCATGTGACAGCAGGTGCTTCAGTGCAATGTACCGTGATCTGCCTGCAAGGGAGAACGGAGCGAAACAAGACGACTCCGGGGGCCATCGGAAGGTAAGTATATTTTTTATTTTGAACCATTCTTTAAGGTCACACTATATAAATCCATGCTGTTTGCAGAAACGTTCAGGAAAAATCCGGAGCATTTCTGCATCGTGGGCACATAGCCTTAACCTGCTGTTGATTTGTTTATTCTGCCTCCCAAAAATTACAGTAAGGTTCGATGCAGGTTCGATGCGCTTACACTGGGGTTTCTGTGTAAATCTATGAAATACGTGATTCAGATGGAACCCCTGGTGGAAGATTCCATGGAGCCCACACACCAGGGAAAGGGGGAAGTGGAGACTTACTAGTCTGATCTAGCATCACCCTGTCTCAACTAACGTCCCTATATTGCCTCTTCAGCAATCACCGCACGCGTGCCTCGCCCTACTTTCCCTGGCGTAAGGCTACGGCTAGGGATGAAAGGAGATGAGCCCTAGTCAACTTTTACTAAACACTAAAGACAACAAGGGAAGACAAAACAGGGGGAAATTGCTTAGCTTTTAGAAGACTCCAAATATGCACACGGCCTCAAGCTCCAGAGAGGACGAAGTACTGGCGATAGCCGGCTACTCCCTCTCAGACACACCAGGTATATATATACACCCAGGCCAGAGAGCTAATTAGCAACAGGGAGGAGCCGCTCGGTCCTAAAGACAGCCTCTTATCTAAGAAGCTGTCTGCAATGCCAAATGTAAAGATCTCCTGCAACCAACTGCAGGGCGACTGTCTGTCACCTCTGACACACCCGTGACAGTATGAGACTAAAGCAAAATGTTTGTGGTAAAAGTGTAATTATTTTTTCTTTACCACCCAAGGATATTAAAGTCAATGACACACCCTTGGTATCAATATGATCACTACACCCTTAGATGAATTCATTAAGAGGTATAGTTAGTAAAATGAGGTCACTTATGGGAGGGTTATGCTGTGCTGGCACTCTCCCAGTGGGTCATAGCACCCGCAAACCATAACAGTAAAATCTGCACTAAATTATGCTGGCCCTTCTCTTCTGAGCTTTGCACTGTGCCTCAAAAGTAGTTCCCGATTACATATAGGTTATTGGCGCAATCAGGAAAAATTGCCCAACAAACTATGTGGTCCATTTTTTACTATTAGCCCTTATAAAAATTAAAAACTTGGGGCTAAAACAAAATTTTAGTGGTAAAAATGTAATTATTCTTTCTTCGCCACCCAATGGTATAAAATTCTGTGAGGCACATGTGGTGTCAACATGCTCACTGCACCCCTAGATGAATTAATTGAGGGGTGTAGTTTTGTAAAAGAGGGTCACTTATGGGGGGGGGGGTTCTGCTGTTCTGGCACCTCAGGGCTCTGCCAATGTGACATGGCATCAGCAATTTATTCCAGCCGAAATGGCTCTCCAAAATTCAAACAGCGCTCCTTCCTTTCTGAGCCCTGCTGTACACTCAAACAGTAGTTTTCCACCACATATGGAGTATTGGCGTTCTCAGGAGAACTTGCACAAAAAATACATAGTCCATTTCCTCTTGTTAATCTTGTGAAAGTGATAAATTTTATGTAAAAGCAACATTTTGGAGTGAAATTTTTTATTTTTTTTATTTTCATGGGTCAACTTTATATAATTCGCGAAACACCTGTGGGTTGAAGGTTGCTCACTACACCTCTAAATAAATTCCTTGAAGGGTGTGGTTTACAAAATGGGGTCACCTGTGGGTGGTTTCCACTGTTTAGACACATCAGAGGCTCTGTAAATGCGCCATTTTGTACTCCAAAAGCAAAATGGTGCTCCTTCACTTCTGAACCCTGCCGTGTGCCCAAACAGTAGTTTTCCACCACATAAACTTTTAACCTTTCTAACTTGATGTTTAAAAAATGATGCAGATGTAAAGTAGATATGTGGTAAATGTTGTTATCTATTTTGTGTGGTATAACTATCTGATTTAAGGGTAAAAAATAAAAGTTTGAAATTTTCACATTTTTGGTAACATTTTTGATATTTTCATAAATAAATGCAAATCGTATCGACCCAAGATTTACCACTAACATGAAGTACAACGTGTCACGAAAAAAATGTCTCAGAATCATTGGGATATGTTGAAGCGTTCCAGAGTTATTACCTTATAATGTTACACTGTTAAGTTTTGCCTGGTTAGGAAGCTGAAACCAGGCTTGGCGGTGAAAGGGTTAATACATGTAGCAGAATTACTCCAAATATCTTCTAATCTTCTTTGCTACATATGCCAGTAAGTAAATATAGAATGATGTATTTTAGAATTATGCAGGCAAATTCATGTAGGATTCTGCCATCTGGTGGTAAAATATGTAAAATGACTTGGTTTAGAAAATAAATATTCCTCCAATAAAAACATATATAACTTGGTGCTTAAATAGCACCACCACATGGTAAAGAGGTAAAAGGCAGCTTCTATACACCATACACAGTACAGAACAATGTGCTACATACAAAATCATACATCTGTGTTCATATTTCCATTTCTCGGTTCAGAAAACCAAATTAACAACAGTGCTGGAGCTGATATGAAATAGACTCCAGGGGCACCCAACATGTCCCACTGATTACAAGAGGGTCTCTAGCAGAAATTCTGATGCAGATGTTGATCTAGCCTAAATGGTCAGTTAATAACAAATTAGGAGAATATCATTGCAATATATGCACTGGAACAATATGCAGTGTTAAGAGTCCAATAAGTTATGTGCTTGTTTTCAGCGTAGTTGTAGACTCCCACTGGAGTCTTTTTCTGTTTCCCTTAGACAGCAGTGGAATTTAGACTGATCTTTTGTTGTTATAGTGCATCTGTGCTAAGGAACAAATAAAAATGTAAATGTTTAAATAACTCCCCATCATTCATTTTTTTCTATACAGATATCAGGAAAGCAGAGACGATAATAAACCATCTCTGCCTTCTTTCTGGGGAGACAGCAAGCTCCAAGCTCCTGCAGATGCTGACTCTACAAGGACGTTCTAAGGATAGATTCCCATTTGTACAGTTTATTCCACTGGATGTATCAACCTGAATTCCAAGAAACCCAATGACTAAAATAAGAAGTCATAGTAAATAAAAATGTTTTTGTTAGGTTTCCGTTGTTATTATTCTTTTATAGACATTCAGAAAAACACAGTTGTCCGTGCTTTTTTGTCACCAAAATATTAATAAAAGATACAGAATTTTTTTTCTACATTATTTTCAAAGGTAGACATATTGAAATGTAAACCAGTTAGTTCTACACCACGTTCCAAATTGTTATGCAAATGCTATTTTTCTCTGATTTTCCTAATTGGTTGATGCAAATAAGTCAGTACAATGTTTAAATCATCAACCGTTAGCGTATCAATCAAATTTTATTGGACAAACCTTCCAATGATAACAGTATTTTTTTTATTAAAAATACTTAAAATGCACTGTGCCAAATTATTATGCACAACCAAGTTTCCAAACATTTTATAGGTTTTAAAAAACTGAAAATGGTGATTTGTTGAATTTGTAGCATTAAGATATCACATTTACTGAAATCAAAAGCTTTTCAATCAAAACCATCTTAAAACAGGTCAAGTTACATGAAAACATAGGACCCCTTTTTGCATCCAATGAACTTGTGAGTTTTTGGATAGTTTCTGCCAGAGCTGCTGTTTTGATGTGAACCACCTCACACCCTCATATATACTTTGCTTGAGGATACGCTAAAGGTTCTCAGTAGGTTTGAGGTTATGTGAGGCTGGTGGCCACACCATGAGTTTCTCTCCTTTTATGCCCATAGCAGCCAGCAGAGCCGGACTGGCAATTCTGGCAATTGCCAGATGGGCTGGTGCCTGCACTGGGCCGCTCTGTCACTTGGTGTCTCATGGTATCTTCTGCTGCGAAGGGATCAACAGCGCACCCCTTCTCCTACGAGTCCCACATGACCTCATTTTCTTCACATTCACATTATGCACGTGAAGGATGAAAGAGGAGATGACGCCTCAACCAGTCAGCGTGGTCATTACCTGCGGCCAGCCAGTCTCACAGGAACAGGCAGAAACCCTCCCCCACTTCAGCTGGTGAAACGCTTGTCGTCTGTTCTGTCCAGCAGCTCCTGCCTCTGATCTACTGCTCCAATCTTGCTACGCATGCGGTGTGCGAGCCATGGCACTTAACATCACTACCATGTTCCTCCAGTCAGGGGCACGCCGGTGTGAGCTGCCAGCCTCTGATTGGCCAGTGGCGTATATGGCAGCATAGGGAGCTAGTGGGTTCCCTGCTTCGCAATACATTTCAGCTGTGTGCTCTGTTTTTGTGGGACCACTCCAACTCTGGTCCCCGATGCAGCTGCACTGGCGATATGTCCGCCAGTGCCATTACTGATCTCTGTGGCAACCCACTGTTAACTGTGACCCAATCTGAGTGTGTTCCATTAATAACCACTTTCTGTTTCCTATCACTGAATCATAGAATGTTAGAGTTGGAAGGGACCTCCAGGGTCATTGTGTCCAGCCCCTTGCTCAATGCAGGATTCACTAAACCATCTCAGACAGATGTCTGTCCAGCCTCTGTTTGAAGACTTCCATTGAATGAGAACTCACCACCTCTCATGGCAGCCTGTTCCACTCATTGATCACCCTCACTGTCAAAAAGTTTTTTCTAATATCTAATCTGTATCTTCTCCCTTTCAGTTTAATCCCATTACTTCTCATGTTTCAATGTGCAAATAAGAATATGGATGATCCCTCTACAGTGTGACAGCCCTTGAGATATTTGTAGACAGCTATTAAGTCTCCTCTCAGTCTTCTCTTTTGCAAGCTAAACATTCCCAGATCCTTTAATCGTTCCTCATAGGACATAGTTTGCAGACTGGTCACCATTCTGGTCGCTCTTCTCTCAACTTGCCCCAGTTTTTCAATGTCTTTTTTAAAATGTGGTGCCCAGAACTGGACACAGTATTCCAGATGAGGTCTGACCAAAGAGGAGTAGAGGGGGATAATTGCTTCACATGATCTAGACCGTATGCTTCTGTTAATGCAACCCAGAATTGTGTTTGCCTTTTTTGCTGCTGCATCACACTGCTGACTCATGTTCAGTCTGTGATCTGTTAGTATAACCAAGTCTTTTTCACACGTTGCTTAGCCATATTCCTCCCATTCTGTATATGTTTTTTTCATTTTTCTTGCCCAGATGTAGGACTTTGCATTTCTCCCTGTTAAAAACGATTCTGTTAGTTGCTGCCCAGATTAGTTTGCCCCTTGCAGTGGGCTTCGGGGATTCTATATGGCTTTTGGTTCACCTGTATATGTGGTTCCGTCAGGATTCCATGTTCACCAACCTGCATACGTCTTGGTAACGCCAAAAACAGGTCCTGGTTCTGTTTAAGAAGTTCTCGGCACTGTTGTTTCTGGACCGGTGACAGTGTGTTCTGCAATAAAAGTAAAATAATAAAGCAACCTCATCCTTACCTTTCCATGGTTCCCAGGACAGCTTGAGCTCTGCTACATTCACATGACAGGCTGGATGTCAGCCGAAAACTGCCATTCAGCTTGCCATGCCGCAGACACTGAGAAGCGCAGGCATGCTTGCGCTCCTCAGTGTCTGGCTGTGACGGCATCCAGATGAGCCGAGTTCATGTCCAATGAACTCAGCTCACCTCATGCACGTCACTGACAGCGTGGGAGAATTCTCCTGCGCTCATCGCTTCAGCAGGAGAATTCTCCCACGCTGGGATGGCATTGAGATGACAGGCTGGATCGTAGCTGAGCGCTGCCATCCAGCTTGTCATCCTTCAGAGACACTGCAGAGCGCAAGCATGCCTGCGCTCTGCAGTGTCTATGAAGGATGGCATGCTGGATGGCAGCGCTCAGCTGCGATCCAGTCTGTCATCTCAATGCCATCCCAGCGTAACACGTTTCTTACTCAAGCAATTGAGGTCTCTTCCCCTCCCCCACAAGTTCCAACACAACACAAAGTCCCAATCTATGATAATTGGGTGCAACAAATCCTGGACCACGCCGACCTCATGGTACTCAGTACCTCGGGCCGTCTCAATGACCACTCTGGCCACCGGATAGTGAATCCCCATGAATGCAACGGACGCCCACCTTTTTTCCAGGGATTAATTGGAGAGGGAGTGTGTCCCTCATGAGGGTCACCAAACTCCCTGAGTCTTGTAGTCCAGTCATTTGCAGTCTATTCACTTTGACAGGACAAGGTTGGGGATCCTTGCCAGGTGGAACACCGGCATCCTATACTGCAGTCCATTTGCTTGGTGGTCAGGGGACAATGGGCCGTGACATCTCCAGCAAATTACATCCTCTGATGAGGACCTTATCATGACCTTTGCCGCCCCCTTGGACTTTGGACACCCCACCCCCTTTTTAACCTCCGCCCCCCAGTATGGAATGGGTTGCCTCCCCACGGACCCATCAACCCCATGATACCTTTCAACCAGTCCAAGCAAGTCATCGGAGTTCCGGGGAACTCCCTGGGCAACACAAGTCTGCATCGGGCATGAAAGGGAGTGCAAGTACCGGTCCATTACAACTCGCTCCACCATCTGAACTGGGGTAGAGGACTCTGGCTGTAAACACTTTTGGACGAGGGGCAACAGATTAAACATTTGGGAGCGAGGGAGTTTGTCACGGTGATATGTCCAGCGGTGGACCCGCTGTGCCCTGACAGACATTGTCATCCTCAAGCGAGACAAAATTTCTGTTTTCAAATTTTCATATTCTTTGGCATCCTGTAAGGCCAAATCATAGTAGGCCTTTTCTGGCTCTTCCGTTAAGTATGGCGCCAGGACTTCCACCCACTGCTATGGCAGCAGTTTCTCTTTATCGGCGACCCTTTCAAAAACGGTTAAAAAGGCCTCTATGTAATCACCCCAGGTCATTTTCTGTAAGGTTCTCCTCACTGCCTTCCGGACAGAGAAATCATCAGCTGACATTGGAGTCGGAGACACTGCCGTGCCACGAACCACCTCTGTGAGTAAATCAATCTGCTGCTGCTGTCGACTTTGTTGCTCGTACTGTTGCTGCTGCTGTTGGAGCCGCTGCTGGTGCTGTTGCAGCTGTTGCAAAAGCAGTTTACCTGTCTCCTGTTGTGCCACCTGTTGCTGCTTCTCCTGATGCTACTGCAGTTGTTGCTGTTGGAGCTGCTGCTGGCTTTGGAATTGGTGCTTGATCAGCTCCTGCATTTTGTCTGAACGCTGTTCCATGCTCACAGTTGCCTTCACCCAAGACATGCAGTCTGTTCAAACCAGTCACACTTGCTTCCTGGGATCTTGTCGGAACTTCTAACACCAACTGTGGTAGATCGACTCACTCGGCTTCTTAAAGAGGCAGACACAGGAACAGTTTCTATTTAAAGTGTGGCTGGTTTATTGCAATCTTCATAAACCACGTCACCAGAAAACGTAAATACAGCCTTTGTCCGGCAGAAGGTAAAACTTAAAATAACAAGTCCATACAATATTGCTGGTTAGCCCACCTAACTTAGAGTTCAGCTTCCATATCCTTTAACAAAGGCAATCAATCCAGGAGACCTGCAATCTCCATACATCCAGCATGTGTGAAACAAACAGCTCAAATCTTTCAACTGCAGGCCCACCCCACACCAAATGCTCTAAAGGCTGTGAATTTTATCCTCCGACCTCCTCCCTCTCTACAGGTGTTCAATCATCCTAGCACTAAAGATGGCTGATTACCCCTTATTCCTTTGTGTGCTGGAGCCTTTTTGCTATGTTTAATTACTGGAGCTAACAATCTCAGTGCTACATTTCTCCCCTCCAGTACTTTGCCAGTGACTTTGCCACACCCTGATCATGTCATCTGTCATGAGATTTCCTTGTGTACATACTGTGGAGAAAAAGGCATTTAGTAGATTGAGTTTACCTTCATTCTCTTCCATCATTTCTTAATTTGAGGGGGGTCAACACTATCATTTTTGAGTTTCTTGCTGTTTATGTAATTGAAAAATGATTTTGGATTATTTTTACTTTTCTAGGCAACGAGTCTCTATGACTAAGTCGTTGCTACCTTGATTTTCTTTCTACATAATTTATTTCTTTTTTCTATAATTATTTAATGCCTCATCAATATCCACTTGTTTTAATTCCCTAAATGTTTTTGTCATTTATTGTGCCCCTTAGAGCTCTAGTTGGCCTTAAGTTTCCTCCTATTTCTAGCTTGTTCATTCCCATAGGGTATATGTTGTGCACAGGTCCTTTTCCAGATTCTTATAAAAGTGTCCCATTAGCTTTGTGTATTTTTATTTCCAAGCACATTGCCCAGTATCCAGATCATCTATTAGCATATGGAAATTTGCTTTCCTGACATTCAGTGTCCTGGTAGCCCCGCTATTATATTATTAATATATGTCCTTCCTTTTATAAAGGTCGCACCTCCAACCTAAGTAGTGCATCACACCCCAAAATTAAATAAGATTCATAATCATACCCCAAAGTGTTTTACAGCCCTACAGCAGACAACACGTTTAGTTACATCTCCTCTTGATTGGGTCGTGCAGTCATTTTTGCACCCAAGAATCACTGCACGCAGCGTCCTGAAGATGGGTCTGAGAATGAAAGCACCTGGTGGTAGGAGTTAGGACTTAGCTATGCTATGGCAGAGCACCCCCTATGGTCTTCATCACGGTAATCAATGAATGTGTTTTCCTATTTTGGATTAAAGTTAAATTAATAACCAAATAAAGCCTGGAAGTTTTTACATGGACTTCTGGAGCTGGAAAAGCTTTAATAAAAAGTCTGTGACAATATAAGTCGGGGGTCAGGGGGCCAATGTCAGTTTTCTATAGTTTGTAACTAAATCAATGTCCTGAGGATGTAGATACAGTTAAAAGTTGAACTTGTTAGCAATTTCATGTGTTGGCGCCGTTCTGATCCAGAGACAATGGAGCCCCTACTGACACAATCTTTATATCACTATATAATCCACAGTTTCCCATAATACATGAAATTTAAACGACACTCCCCCACATAGAGTATATACAGTGGTGGCCAAAAGTATTGGCACCCCTGCAATTCTGTCAGATAATACTCAGTTTCTTCCTGAAAATGATTGCAATCACAAATTCTTTGGTATTATTATCTTCATGTAATTTGTCTTCAATGAAAAAACACAAAAAGAATTGTCCTAAAGCCAAATTGGATATAATTCCACACCAAACCTAAAAAAGGGGGTGGACAAAAGTATTGGCACTGTTTGAAAAATCATGTGATGCTTCTCTAATTCGTGTAATTAACAGCACCTGTAACTTACCTGTGGCACCTAACAGGTGTTGGCAATAACTAAATCACTCTTGCAGCCAGTTAACATGGATTAAAGTTGACTCAACCTCTGTCCTTGTGTGTACCACATTGAGCATGGAGAAAAGAAAGAAGACCAAAGAACTGTCTGAGGACTTGATAAACCAAATTGTGGGGAAGCATGAGCAATCTCAAGGCTACAAGTCCATCTCCAAAGACCTGAATGTTCCTGTGTCTTCCGTGCAGTGTCATCAAGAAGTTTAAAGCCCATGGCACTGTGGCTAACCTCCCTAGATGTGGACGGAAAAGAAAAATTGATGAGAGATTTCAACGCAAGATTGTGCGGATGGTGGATAAAGAACCTCGACTAACATCCAAACAAGTTCAAGCTGCCCTGCAGTCCGAGGGTACAACAGTGTCAACCCGTACTATCCGTCGGGACTGTATGGTAGGATACCCAGGAAGACCCCACTTCTTACCCCGAGACTTAAAAAAGCCAGGCTGGAGTTTGCCAAAACTTACCTGAGAAAGCCTAAAACCTTTTGGAAGAATGTTCTCTGGTCAGATGAGACAAAAGTAGAGCTTTTTGGGAAAAAGCATCAACATAGAGTGTACAGGAAAAAAAAAGAGGCATTCAAAGAAAAGAACACGGTCCCTACAGTCAAACATGGCGGAGGTTCCCTGATGTTTTGGGGTTGCTTTGCTGCCTCTGGCACTGGACTGCTTGACCGTGTGCATGGCATTATGAAGTCTGAAGACTACCAACAAATTTTGCAGCATAATGTAGGGCCCAGTGTGAGACAGCTGGGTCTCCCTCAGAGGTCATGGGTCTTCCAGCAGGACAATGACCCAAAACACACTTCCAAAAGCACTATAAAATGGTTTGAGAGAAAGCACTGGAGACTTCTAAGGTGGCCAGCAATGAGTCCAGACCTGAATCCCATAGAACACCTGTGGAGAGATCTCAAAATGGCAGTTTGGAGAAGGCACCCTTTAAATATCAGGGACCTGGAGCAGTTTGCCAAAGAAGAATGGTCTACAATTCCAGCAGAGCATTGTAAGAAACTCATTGATGGTTACCGGAAGCGGTTGTTCGCAGTTATTTTGGCTAAAGGTTGTGCAACCAAGTATTAGGCTGAGGGTGCCAATACTTTTGTCTGGCCCATTTTTGGAGTTTTGTGTGAAATGATCAATGATTTGATTTTGATTACTTCTCTTTTGTGTTTTTTTCCTTGCAAGCAAATTAAATGAAGATAATAATACCAAAGAATTTGTGATTGCAATCATTTTCAGGAAGAAACTGAGTATTATCTGACAGAATTGCAGGAGTGCGAATACTTTGGCCACCACTGTAAAGAGATACCAGTCCTCCAGGCTGCAGATGGGGTTAGAGTCCTCTTCATCCAGGAGTGAGGTTTGGGCTTCCAGTGGACGCTGGCTGCTACATCTACCTGAGCCCTTTAACTTCAGGCTGACTTGCATTGTTAGACAATGGACAGTAATTATTTTAAAAATGTCGTCATTTTTTTCCTCTACTTGATTTGTAAAATAATAAAATGTATTTTAATTTCAGTTATTTGAGGTAGCTGGGTAAACTTTCTCTGGTCATGAGCACATCATTTTTACCATGGATTAAAAGAGTCAGAAGAGCATAAAGTATGCAAAATATCCCAGATAATGGATTAGTCCTTGTTGAGCATTAAAGGAAATCTATCACTAGGTTTTTGCTACTCCATCTGAGAGCAGCGTAATGTAGGGGCAGATACCCTGATTCCAGTAATGTATCACTTACTGGGCTGCTTGCTGCAGTTTCAATAAAATCCCTGTTTTATCTGCTGCAGAAGCACTTCTCTGAATGCTGAGCTCTGTATAACCCCGCCCGCACCACTGATTGGCCTGCTTTCTGTGTCATAAGCAGAAAGCAGCCAATCAATGATGGAGGCAGGGTTATACAGAGCTCTTGAATATAGAGAACTTCATGACAGCTGATTCACTAGTAAAACTGTAATTTTTTAAGAACTACATACAGGAGCAGAGTGACACATCACTGGAATCAGGGTCTCTGTCTACATATTATGCTACTCTCAAATTAGGTGGAAAAAAACATTTGTCAGCTCAGTTGTCCTTTAGCACCACTACAGAATGGATTTATTATACAGCGCTTCTTCATATCTGTGGATTGTCAGTTACTGAAGGGCATAACAGCCGTCCGGAGGCAAGAGCAAGAACCACACTGACCATGAGGACCACGGAGAAAAGACACCCCTATATTTCCTAGGATTCTTCAAGAGGCTATATCAAAATATTTTGTTGGTTTTTTTCAGCTGGAGAACCCCCATAATTCACATCACAAATTGTTTCCCATTGGCAACAGACTTGTCTCTAATCCCTCCTGTCTCAAAATGAGCACAATTACCCTCTAAGGCTATGTGCACACTGTGATTATGTGGTGAGTGTTTGACGTTGCAGATTTTCTGCAGCATTTTATGCTTCAATTAGCTACATTAGGTTACTTGTGGGGTTTTTGTTGCATTTTTGAGTTTTTATTTTGTGTTTTTAGCGCTTTTTTATTATTTCATTATTGCTTTTGTTTCTTTTTGTATATCGTGTTTTAGATAAAACTACTTTGTTTTGTTAACTTCCTGTCTGCTGACCTTTGATAAAGCTTTATGGGGAAAACCCACAAATAAACACATATTAACTGCAAGAGAAAGTGACGCTGCAGATTCCAAAAACTCAATGCATTTCAAATTCTTTAGTGTTAAAAAAAGGCCCAGGGGCGTGAGATTTACATACATGACAGAAGCAAAAACATGCAATGATTAAGACAGTCGTCTGAAAGTGTTTGCATAATTTTTTTAATGGTTTTTAGAGATGAAGTTGCGACTTCTTTTCTCTATTTTTGCACAATAAAGTAAGGCTTTTAGGCCACAGCCCCACTATCAGTATTTGGTCAGTATTCGGTCAGTATTTTTTCTCAGGAGTGGGAGCCAAAACCAGGAGGGGAACAATCAGTGAAAAGGTATAATAGAAACAAGTCACCAATTCTGCATTTATCACCCACTCCTGGTTTTGACTCCCACTCCTGAGAAAAAATACTGACCGAATAGTGGGGCTGTAACATTACAAGTCTTCTTAGCGGTGAGCTAACTTTCTTTGCCTTTTTGATTATATACATGTCATCCACTTTGCTGTAACTATAATACCCAATATTATGTTTTTTTTGCATGAAACTATGCAGCAGAACTTAGCCTAAATGAGTGTGTCTCAAACTCAGATGCAGTAGCTGGTTGTAAGTGAGGTGAGGATAGGGAGGTAGTTATCATAGAAGGGATCATATGCTGCACAGTCTTTCCAGGGGAGGATGAGGAAAGCACAGTTTGTTTGTTTTTAAAATGGCAACCGGGGGACAAGGGCTTTTGAAACCGTAAAACTCCTTTAATGCTTGCAACTTCTGCTGCTTAACTGCAACTCTAACTGTCAAATCAGCCAGTAAGGATTTAGGGCACTTTTACATGGCGATATTTTACATCAGTATTTAACAGATGCCAGGAGTGGATCCAAAACAGAGATGAGGTGAAAGTGTTTGTTATTATTTTTCACTGTGTTTGTTCCCCTCTAGTGTTTAGCTTACAAATACTGATGTAAATTACTGTCAAAAATACTCACTGTGTGAATGAGGTGAGGAAGCTGCTTGTAATACTGTAATATTCTGTAAGTCCTTATTCCGAGGATGAGTGCACACTTGCAGCTGTAATGCTTGTCTTCTCTGCTCCATCATACTCCCCAGAGCAGGGGCCTTCCATGGGGCAAAACTGCGGCCGGCAGATGTCCAGACTTATCACTCAGTGATATGTGATGGACCCCGAGTCCCAAACAAAATGAATCAGACAGAAGCGCACAAAATAAATACACAAACCATTGCAATTAGGTGTCAAACGTTCTCAACTTTATTTTAATTTACATGACACCGAAAATAGCACAACCCCCGACTCACAAAGAGTCACCCTCCAGCACTCAGGAGAGGAAAAACCCCTGTGGAGGAAACCTCTAGGGAACCATGGCTGGAGGACTGCCCTTCCCTTGGGCTTAGAGAGTTAGTGCTGATATATAACAGATGTAACTACAGATTTTTGCAATTTGTACATTTTATGAGATTTACAGAGAACGACATAACAAATACAGACTATAAATGTGATAAACTACATGTGGCAGAGATCTGGCTGCGATATCTGTTTCCACATTGATTGCTAGAACGAATTTGGTTGATCTGCTTGCCCAGGTGAATGTATCATTTCTCACTTACAGATCCTGGTCCGCCTCTCAAGAAGTTGGACACTCGGTTACAGTTTGTTATAGATAACTCCTAATAGGATAAATACACCCTTCCCCCTCTTAATTTATCACCCATTAAAGTCATAGATCCATCCATGAACTCACAAAGGAGAGCTGCTCTATGTAGATGGTAACAGAAGTGGATCCTGTTCTGGGGACCCTCCTCTGTTACCTTCCCATGCCCTGGGGGTGTCTAAAGCAGACAACCCTTTTCCCTGCTAGAACCTCCAAATTACACCAAGGTTGGCACATTACGTGGGATGGTCAAGCTCAAGGTCCTCAGGCGCACCAGTAATGGTGCTGATCGTAGCAGAGCGCCCTTCTTTTATGGAATCTTCCTGATTACACTTGTTTATGACCTTATAACAGTTGTCATGGTTACTACAGGGGCTATTACTGATGCAGGGCCCAAGTATTAACCCTTTCATCATTGGTAATTCGCTTTCATTATAAAGGCAAATAACTGCATTTGTTGCCAAGCAGGAACCTTATCATTATGGCTTCTCTTAGGCACCATAAAAAATACAGATTACAGATTAAACGTGCAAGTGTTTCAGGAGTGTTTTGCACTTTTTAGATACAGAGATTGGGTTTATAACCAGCACTTAAAGAAAAAAAATCAAGAGGAAATTACTTATAAAATAATATCATAGGGAATTGCATTTCAAGCATTTTCCTAATGTACAGTCTACATAGTTACATAGATATATAGATTGAAAAAATACATAGGGCCATAAAGTTCAAGCTATCTTCAAAGTGGTATATTTTCTATTGCTAGATTATTTATAACTCACAATGTTATGTTTTGTTAAAAAAGCATTCAGACCTTTTTTTAAATGCTGTTATAATGTCATTACTACCTCTCGTGGTCGTCATTCCACAGTCTGACTGCTCTAACTGTAAAGAACCCTTTCCTATTTGGCTGCGAGAATGGACTTTCCTCCACGTGTAACAAATCTTCCATTACCCTTTGTAAGGTCCTGGAAAGTGATGTTATGTGCCAGTACTATGCATTGACCACATATGTATTTATACATATACAGTAAATGAGATCTTGTAATAATGTAATAATCTAGTTTCTGCCTTTGAATTGACTCTAAATTCCAAATATCTTTTTTAAAATGTGGAGCCCAAATTGGATCCCATATCCAAGATGTGGATTTAAGTAGGAGGACTGGAAGTGTTTCTGCGTTCTCCATAAGACACAATTAGTGGTATGATAAAATTGTAGGTTTATTGTCAACGCGTTTCAGAGTCCACCGACTCCTTCCTATATACATTGCTCAAAAAAATAAAGGGAACACTCAAATAACACATCCTAGATCTGAATGAATGAAATATTTTCATTGAATACTTTGTTCTGTACAAAGTTGAATGTGCTGACAACAAAATCACACAAAAATCATCAATGGAAATCAAATTTATTAACCAATTTGGATTTGGAGTCACCCCCAAAATTAAAGTGGAAAAACGCACCACAGGCTGATCCAACTTTGATGTAATGTCCTTAAAACAAGTCAAAATGAGGCTCAGTATTGTGTGTGGCCTCCATGTGCCTGTATGACCTCCCTACAATGCCTGGGCATGCTACTGATGAGGTTGTGGATGGTCTCCTGTGGGATCTCCTCCCAGACCTGGACTAAAGCATCCGCCAACAGTCTGTGGTGCAACGTCCAGGATGGAGCGAGACATGATGTCCCAGATGTGCTCAATCGGATTCAGGTCTGGTGAACGGGAGGGCCAGTCCATAGCTTCAATGCCTTCATCTTGCGGGAACTGCTGACACACTCCAGCCAAATGAGGTCTGGCATTGTCCTGCATTAGGAGGAACCCAGGGCCAACCGCACCAGCATATGGTATCACAAGGGGTCTGAGGATCTCATCTCGGTACCTAATGGCAGTCAGGCTACCTCTCGCAAGCACATGGAGGGCTGTGAACTCTCCAAAGTAATGCGACCCCACACCATTACTGACCCACTGCCAAACCTGTCATGCTGAAAGATGTTGCAAGCAGCAGATCGCTCTCCACGGCGCCTCCAGACTCTGTCACATGTGCTCAGTGTGAACCTGCTTTCATCTGTGAAGAGCACAGAGCGCCAGTGGCGACTTTGCCAATCCTTGTGTTCTGTGGCAAATGCCAAGCGTCATGCACGGTGTTTGGCTGTGAGAACAACCCCCATCTGTGGACGTCGGGCCTTTATACCACCCTCATGGAGTCGGTTTCTAACTGTTTGTGCAAACACATGCACATTTGTGGCCCGCTGGAGGTCATTTTGCAGGGCTCTGGCAGTGCTCCTCCTGTTCCTCCTTGCACAAAGGCAGAGGTAGCAGTCCTGCTGCTGAGTTGTTGCCCTCCTATGGCACACTCCACGTCTCCTGGTGTACTGGCCTGTCTCCTGGTAGCTCCTCCAGCCTCTGGACACTACACTGACAGACACAACAAATCTTCTTGCCACAGCTCGCATTGATGTGCCATCCTGGATGAGCTGCACTATCTGAGCAACTTCTCTGGGTTGTAGAGTCTCATGCTACCGCGAGTGTGAAAGCACAACCAACATTCAAAAGTGACCAAAACATCAGCCAGAAAGCATTTGTACTGAGATGTGGTCTGTGGTCCCCACCTGCAGAACCACTCCTTTATTGAGTGCGTCTTGATAATTGCCAATAATTTCCATCTATTGTCTATTCCATTTGCACAACAGCATGTGAAATTGATTGGCAATCAGTGTTGTTTCCTAAGTAGACAGTTTGATTCCACAGAAGTTTGATTCACTAGAAGTTATATTCTGCTGTTGAAGTGTTCCCTTTATTTTTTTAAGCAGTGTATATATGTATGGTTGTCCTTAAGGAATCGGTGGACTGTGAAACGCGTTGTCAGTAACCTACAATTTTATCATACCACTAATTGTGTTGTGTTCTGGAGAGTGCAGAAACACTTCCAGTCCTGCTACTTAAATTCACATTTTGGAACACCGGGTGAGCCTGTGTGCTCTCAAATTCCAGGGCTGAGTTTTAGTTCCAGGCTGGCCCTAGCAGCCAATGACTCAGGTTTTCTTTGCAGCAAGAGACTGGTGCATTGTCAGAATGAAGATGATTTTGGTACGGATGGCATGGTTCTTCTTTTTATACTGTGGAAGAAAATTGTCAGTCAAACGCTATATACAAGTATTTTCCCAAGGTCATTTTTACACTTTCAGGGACCCTAAGGGGGCCTACCAGCTCTCTCCCCATGATTCCGGCCCAAAACATGACTCTGCCATCTGCTTGCTGACATCGCAGCCTTGTTAGGACATGGTGGCCATCCACCAACCATCCACTATGCCATCCATCTTGACCATCCAAGGTTGCACAGCACGCATCAGTAAGCAAAACTTTTAAAATCAGTCTTCATGCAGGTCTGTGCCCACTGCAACCATTTCTGCTTGTGGGGGCTGTTTAGGAGTGGCTGAAGAGTAGATTTATGCACAACTGCAAATCTTTGCAGTATCCTACACATTGAAGTTTGCAGGACTCCAGAAGCACCAGCTTCTTTAAATACCCGTTTGCTGCTTTGTAATGGTATTTTATCAGCTACTCTCTTAATCCGAAGAATTTGTCTGGCAGAAACCTACCTCATTATGCCTTTATCTGCACGAACATGTCTATGGTTTGTATCACAAATCTCTTTACCGTATGACGATCACGCTTGAGCTTTCGAGAGATCTTTCCCCCCCCCCCCCATATTGCTTGAAACCCGTGGCCTGTTTAATAACGGGGACTGTCCTTAAGTTGTTCTCCTTTAACGAGCTCTGAGACACAATAGCATCCATGAGTTTATTTGAAAAGCAAAAACTTACATCTTTATGTCACTTAAATCCAATTGCATAATAGTTTGAAGCCCGGTGTATAGTGCATGTTTTCAAAGAAGCACTCCCTTCTTAATATATTGCAATCATCATATTATATGGCACTGTGTATTTACAATTTCTAATTTGCCTTTCTACCCAGTAAATCCTTCTCTTTTCTCTGCTCTATGTAGAAACAGGAAGTCTCTTTTCCCTGCAAGAATCATTCCCCAATTCAACTCCTGACCAGCTGCTTTACTTCTCTCTTCTACTTCTTCCCCCCTGACCTATGCTTCTTCACTTCTCTCCCTGTTTATACATAGAGCTTAGAATGATTCAGCTAGTCAGTTTTTAATCACGTGATGTAATAGACCTAATTGAATACAGTAGCATTAACTGGGTAGAAAGGGAAAGTGAGCAATTGTAAGTACAAAGTGCTATATATAATATGATAACTGCAATATATTAAGAGGATAAAAACTTTGATGGGAGGAGCGCTTCTTTAAAGAGTTTGATGGGGGAAAAAAAAAGTTTACTTTGCTAGACTCTGCATCTCACCAAAGAGTTGGCACAGAAATCCAAGAAGTGAACTTGTCTAAACTAATAAAATCGAATTAGAAAAAAAAAGAATACCTTTAATAAAAAAGAGTCACTCTCTGTGACTGCAGACTTGTGAATCCAGACATCATGTACAGAGCGCAGTCAGGACATTCCGGCTAGATGTGTGCGGCCTCGCTCAATACAAGTGAATTTAGCGAGGCAGCGGATGTCTAGTTGGAATGTGGATGAAAATATGCATATCGCATACTGGCACACATGACCGCCAGTTCTCGCCACTGGCATTGGTGAATCCTGAGTGTGCTTTGTGCGCAAAGTAGGGATTCACAAGTTTGCAGTCACAAACTGACTGCAGACTTTGAGCCCAATCTGGACAACTTCTTTAAAAATATAGGCAGACAGACAGGTTGACGTATATTACACCTTTGCATGTTTTTAACGTACTCGTCAGATGCCACACCTCTGTGAACATACAAATGTGAACTTGGCCCATAGCGCCCTTGCAGTGTCTGTGTGGATTGCCCCAACATTTCGACAAGTAGTAAAGTCCAACTGTGACCAAACCACAGGAAGTTCTGTGTATTTGGACTTTTCATGGCATTGTTCTCCATAGGCTTCAATAAAAAGTTTTTTTTACCTGTTGGTGTATTTGTACCAAATATACTGTAGGTAAAAGCTTTTTGATGTGTGTCTGTAGGCATCGGCGGGCACCTACAAGTTTAATGGTAGAAATGTGGCTGGGAGTGAGAGCCATGCTTCTGAGGTGCAGCCGTGTTACACAGAACTTGTATATTGTAAAAATATATGAAATTTATTTATAACAATCCACAAATTATTAAATGATATATTGGATGATACTGTGACCTTCCTCAGACAATGGGATTGTGATAGAGTAGGGGGAAAGGATGAGGCAGCGCTGGACATCATTAGAGGTAGAATATCAGCGTTCTTCTAGTCACCTGACCAGTGCAGCCAATCACAGGCTGACATACATCTGGATGGCGCACACTTCGGAGCGGCCTGTGCTAGATCCACAGGGGTGATGAAGGATTAGTTCGCCTCTATTGTAAGATCATCCTTGCCTAAAAATAAAAGTGCAGTGTTGGGTAAACCCCTTAATCATTTAGATGCCACTGCCTCAGCTCTGGCCTCAGAGGTTTCCTCCAGCATTGAAGATTTTTCCATCTATTCCTCCAACTCTTACAGGACAAAAGCTTTCAGAGAACGGACGCACCATGATCAAACCGGGAATGTGGGATCAGAGGGAAGCATTACATGGCACCTGCAGAGGCTGTCTGTTCTGGCTCATAGTGTGGGCTGTGTGCTGGGGACCCTCTATAATGCCATATAGGGAGGTTCTTCATGAAATAACCCTTTCACATCCATCTCGACTGGAACTTCGAAGGGAATCTGTCAGCAGGTTTTTGCTATCTAATCTGAGAGCAGCCTGATGTGGGCAAAGAGAAGCTGAATCCAACGATGTATCACTTAGATTACTGGGCGCAGCCATTCTGACATAGTTTTTAGATTTAGAATGAAGCAGAGCTGAGAAAGCTAACCCCACCCACACCAGCCTCGCTATATACAATGTCCATAGACAGTGAGCTGCCTATCAGAGGAGGGGGCGTGTCAGACCAAGGCTCACAGGACCAGCTTTTCACTGCAATGATAAGCTCCTAATGCTAAAACAATCATTGTAAGCAAACAAAAGCACAAGCTTGATAAGAGAAACATCTCTGAAATCTATGTTTTAACCCCTACCTCATGCTGTCCACAGATTACAGCAAAACCTGCTGACAGATTCCCTTAAATTAAAAAAAATCTTAAAGGGGTTGTCCAGCCTCTATATGACCACAGACGTGTGAATCCTCACACTGCGAGCACCGTGCGTTGCGAGGACTCTCCGGTGCCGGCAGTCACGGGCCCATCTATTTGGCATGTGACCGCATGTATGCAAATCAGCGCTGCTCCTGGCGCAGCCGCAGGTGAGAATTCACAAGTCTGCAGACACAGAGAAACTGCAGACTTGTAGCATCCCCTTTAAGTTTTCTGAACCCACTGGAGCTGATTCAGCAAAGAGATTATGGCGCAAAACACCGAACAGTTGCTAAATTTCTGGTAACACGGAGTTGCACAAAACGAATAGTGACTTGTTTTGTTCATGACAAATTCTGACAAACGGGCGGAGCCAGATCAGGACTGGGCGTGGCTACAACCATCCATCACATTCATTAAAACTGACGCTGTTCCTTACGCCATAAATGCTCCTCCGGGAGGATTTCTAAGACGACACAACTGAGGCACAGACCACTGAGAAGATGCGCCAAACTGATGAAGTGGCAATCCCTCCAGGTGAGTGCCCACCTCATACCCCAGCATTGGCTTTATCAAGGCTGTGGTGTCTTAATGAATCAGCCTCCATGGGTCCACTCTCCGGCCTGTACCACACGTGGCCTCTGCAGTGACACTGACCAGCACTATTCCTCCCTCTGCTCCACCTCGCGCTCTCTCTATAACGCCCTGCGCGCTGTCATTTCTTTCGCAGAGTTGTGGGCGGGGCTCTTCTGGGTCACGTGGTAGCCCGGTTTTATATGGAGGGGCGGAGCAAGCGGGCGGCGTGCGGAGACGATGGCTTTGCAGGGCGGGCTGGAGGACCAGGAGCTGCGGGAGGCGCAGAGGGAGTACCTCGACTTCCTGGACGATGATGTGCGCAGCCTAGGCTTTAGTTACTCCCGCAGCGCCACCTGCTGGTGACTGCGTGTCATTACCTGTCAGCTCGGATGAAGTGTAGTGTGGCCGGTGTTGTGCGGTTTGTGTGCGGTTGTGTCCGTATATCACGTGTATCCAGGGTTCTTGCAGTCATTTCTGCATACAGAAGCACATGAGGGCTCCATGCTGTATAGCACTGGGGTCATGTCCCTGCTGCTGACATAAGAAACTGACCCCTTACTACTACTCCCATCATCCTCTGCCGGTTACTTCAGCACCCGCCTCATTACCAGGCTCCTTTTTATATCCCCACCTCCTGATGACATTTCCCTTTGGTTGTCGGTGACTGAGGCCTGTGTTGTGGTCGGAGTCGCCTCACAAAGGCGCCATGTCTGAGCAGCTTGTTTTATATATATTTGGGGGCGTACATCAAATCAGGTCTTGTTTTTTTTCTTCATATTTTTTTTTTTGGTGTTAATACTTTTGCTTGCGTAGTACGTTCTGTAGTCTGCCACCCCCAAATGCTGAGACTTATCCAGGAGGGCGGGGGTCTTGGCCCTGTAATATCACACCTGTAGTATACATTTTGGCTTTGGTGCGGCTAAAGGCTCAGTTCATTGTTCCGCTCCCTCGGTTTACATACTGAGCACTTTGTCACGTCTTTGTTGCCTGCACTCTCTTCCTGAAGTCAATCAGTGGCTGTGCCCCTCCAGAGATGAGCGCACACTGACACTGCAGGGCTCGTTCACACGAGCGTATAACACGGACGAGTGCTATCCTATGTTTTTCGGATAGCACTTAGACCAATGTTCTATAATTGGGCAGTGCTGACATAGGACTGCACTTGGATGTCATCTGAGCGCAGTCCGATTTCCGCAGACAGACTATGTAGAAATTAAGTTCTCTGTACCTGTGCTGCGATTCTCTCACATGAGGGAATCTGATCACAGTAAACTGACACTTGACTCAAACTCAAACCAGAGTTTGATCAGTGTTCTTAGCATAATGATTGACTTCAGGCAGTGCTGTCAATCAAGATGTGACAAATGAAGGGGGTGTAATGGTGCACTGAAGTCCTGGGCCACACAAAGGGTGCACCGAAGCCCCCTCATTTTTATAGGACTGTTTTTTTATTTTGTTTTTATACTAAGTAAACCACTAAAATCTGTACTAAAGGTGTTATTTTTACAGGGGCTAAGTTCCAAAGATGCCTCCACAAGCGGTTTATTCAGCGTTTTGTGAGTGACTCATTTTAACTTTGTCATACAGTTTACAACAAATTTACTCAGGGACGTCCCTAGCCTTTGGTGCACTCCTCTTTGTATTTTTGCACAATTTTGCTAGGACGTATTCATGGGCAGGAGACTGCTGTATCTTTTATATGGTAGAAAGTGATTTTAGGTTTCATTGTCGTAAAAAATCTGTAGATCAAATCCACCACATCTGAACTTATCCTAAGTGAGTGTTCACACAGGCGTATTCAGTTAAGTGCTGTCGGTGAAAAAACTGACATCACTAGGACCAATATCAATCAGACTGTTTAGTGAACCAGTTGTTTTGTTTTATCCTCATGGACCTAATCTGCACATGAAGAAGAAAAATCCCAGCATGCACTAGTTTCATCGATAGATCAGATGAGACTCAGATTTTCAAGTTTGTGCGCAGAAAAAAAATGGACCACATAGAGATAATCTGTTTTTTGTAGATACACTGCCATTCTCAACAGATGAAACGGTCTTTGGTCTTGTAAATGTTAACGGCTGATGTAAGAGACTGATGCCGTACTGATTGTATACTCACCGCCATATGAATGGAAATCATTTTTTTTCTGGATGAAAATAGGATGACTTTTTTTTTTTTTTTAATACAAGTACTTCTCACCAAGTTAAATTAACCTTTTGATGATATTCTATTTCAGTTCTTCAATTCAAAAAGTGAAACTCATATATTATATAGAGTCATTACAAACAGAGTGATCTATTTCAAGTGTTTATTTCTGTTAATGTTGATGATTATGGCTTACAGCCAATGAAAACACAAAAGCCATTATCTCAGTAAATTAGAATAATAAACAAAAAAACACCTGCAAAGGCTTCCTAAGTGTTTTAAAAGGTCTTCGTCTGTTTCAGTAGGCTCCACAATCATGGGGAGGACTGCTGACTTGACATGTCCAGGAGGCAGTCATTGACACACTCCACAAGGAGGGTAAGTCATTGCTAAAGAAGCTGTCTGTTCAGAGTGCTGTATCCAAGCATATTAATGGAAAGTTGAGTGGAAGGAAAAAGTGTGGTAAAAAAAAGGTGCACAAGCAACCGGGATAACCGCAGCCTTGAAAGGATTGTTAAGAAAAGGCCATTCAAACATTTGGGGGAGATTGACAAGGAGTGGACTGCTGCTGGAGTCATTGCTTCAAGAGTCACCAAACACAGACGTATCCAGGACATGGGCTACAAGTGTCGTATTCCTTGTGTCAAGCCACTCATAACCAATAGACAACGCCAGAAGCGTCTTACCTGGGCCAAGGAGAAAAAGACCTGGAGTGTTGCTCAGTGGTCCAAGGTGTTGTTTTCAGATGAAAGTAAAGAGGAAGAGTGGAGAGGCCACAATCCAAGCTGCTTGAGGTCTAGTGTAAAGTTTCCACAATCAGTGATGGTTTGGGGAGCCATGTCATCTGCTGGTGTAGGTCCACTGTGTTTTATCAAGACCAAAGTCAGCGCAGCTGTCTGCCAGGAAATTTTAGAGCCCTTCATGCTTCCCTCTGCCAACAAGCTTTTTGGAGATGGAAATTTCATTCTCCAGCAGGACTTGGCCCCTGTCCACACTGCCAAAAGTACCAATACCTGGTTTAAATATAACAGTATCACTGTGCTTGATTTGCCAGCAAACTCGCCTGACCTTAACCCCATAGAGAATCTATGGGGTATTATCAAGAGGAAGATGAGAGACACCAGACCCAACAATGCAGACGATCTGAAGGCTGCTATCAAAGCAACCTGGGCTTCCATAACACCTCAGCAGTGCCACAGGCTGATCGCCTCCATGCCACGCCGCATTGATGCGGTAATTGATGCAAAAGGAGCCCCAACCAAGTATTGAGTGCATTTACTGAACATACATTTCAGTAGACCAGCATTTCGGATTTTAAAAACATTTTTCAAGCTGTTATAAAGTATTCTAATTTACTGAGATAATGACGTTTGTGTTTTCATAGACTGTAAGCCATAATCATCAACATTAACAGAAATAAACACTTGAAATAGATCACTTTGTGTGTAATGACTCTGAGTTTCACTTTTTGTATTGAAGAACTGAAATTAACTTTTTGATATTCTAATTTAGTGAGAAGCACTTGTATATGCCCTGTCTTAGGCTGTGTGCCCACAATGCGTTTTTGGTGCGTATTTGCAGCGCGTAAACGCTCCAGAAATGCATTGCATACCTTATCCCATGACATTCTGCAAGTTCTGTGCACATGGTCTGTATTTTTTCTGCGCAGATTTTACTTGCAGAAAAAATACGGACATGACCAATTCTTGTGCGTTTCTGCATGCGTATTTGCCTATACAATGCACTGGGAAAACGCATGGCAAAAAGCATGTAAAAAAACGCATGCGTTTTTCTGCCAAGGAGATGCAGAAATGCTCAGGAAAATTTCTGCTTTATTTCTGCATCTGGGCACTAAGGCTATGTGCCCACGTTGCATTTATGAAGCAGAAAATTTCTGCTGCATAAATGCAAGTCCTCTCCCGGAAAAACGCATGCGGAATTCCGCACGCGTTTATCGCGCTTTTTTCGCGCGTTTATCACGCGTTTTCCACATGCGGAATTGCCTTGCGTTTTTTATGCATTGGACAAAGGCAATTCTGCTTGCGGAAACGCAAAATTAAATGACATGCTGCGGATTTTTGAACGCGGCATAAACGCTGCGGAAAAATCCGCAGCATGTGCATAGAAGTTGCGGAAACCCATTGGGGATCATGGGGTGCGGGTTACCAAGCGTTTTACAAGCGTTTCCGCTGCGGAAATTCCGCATCAAAAACGCTTGTAAAACGCTACGTGGGCACACAGCCTAAGCCTTAAAGGGGCTTTCTCATCATGTACACTTCACAGGTTCAGAGGATTTGCTTTAAATGTATAGTAGAGACGGATCTATTGACCGGGGCCCTGTCGCTTGCTGCTTTTTCTGTAAAGATGGCTCTCATTTCACTGATGAATGGGAATTCTCATCACCTCTACACTGAAAGTGGCTCATGTCAGGGCCTTGTTCTCATTGGTGAAATACGCATGTTCTATACATATGTCATAGCCACAGGATATCCTATACAGCTGTGTAAGATAGGAATACCTGCAGTGCACATGTCTGGAAGTAGGATGTCTTCTTCACTTCTGGACATGCTCAGTGCGCCTCTGAAGCCGGGAAGCGTACACTCTGCTTCAGAGGCGCAATAACGTGAGCAAGGAAAACCGCACGCATGCCCAAAATTTGCAGAGAGTTAGCAATGACGCTGGCTCTTGCAAATCATTCTATCACGAGCACATGGACATTAGAACAAGCTCTGAGGGCCAACGTGTCTTGGGAAAACACTCCATCTAGTCAAAGGCCTAATTAGCATTGGAAAAGTAAATTTTATTTTCACATGAATACATATTTTAAATTTTTTTTATTATACCCATCTGTAAAACTCCAATTTTATCAAATGAAAACAATTGCAACATTAAAATTGTGGGTATTTTTTAATTTTTTATTTTCCGGAGTCTCTGCAACAGCACAAAATAATGCGATAAGAAGAGATCAAAAAGTCTGATACAACCTGAAACTGTGGTGATAAAAAGTTTACATCACCATACAAAAAAAAAAAGTGCCACACACAACTCAATCAACAGAAAAATGAAAATTGGCGACACTAGCAAATTTATTAATTTTTTTTTTATGAATTTCCCCTTTTTCTCATTGCTACTAATTTTTTTTTTTTTTTTTACTGTGATTGTACCTACCTGGAGGATCATGTTGCCAGGTCATTGTCAGTACAAAGAACGCCATAAAAATACTTGCACAATTGTTTTTTTTTTTTTTTCTCAGTTTCATTGCACTTACATTTTTTTTCCCATTTTCCAGTGCATTGAATGACATTAACTTTATCATTCAAAGCTACAACTCATCCCATAAAAACAAGCCCTTGTATGGCTACATGGACAAAAAGATAACGCAGATAAGTAAAAAAAAAAAGTTATGGCTCTTGAAAAAAGGGGAAAAGAAAACAAAAGCGCAATAAAAATGGTAAATCGCCCGATTTAGAACAGGCTAAGATGACCTGTTAGTTTTTATTGTCAACTTGCAGAATTGAGCACGAAAAAAACATGCAGACAACAATACTTACAAAAAAAACCTTAACCTTTATGCAAAATCTATTCATAAACAAAGATTTTAATAAAATGAATATTCACCTGAGTGCCATTTGTCCATTTTTCATTCTGAACTAATGTCCAGAATGCATGCTGTACAAAAATTCAGAGGAGGTAGCTTTTGCATCCGCACGTTCCAAGCTTCATCCTCGTGCCTGGGAGAGGTAGGTTCCCCCAAAATGTAGCTTGGAATGTACCATAACTAGAGCTAGCATCTCTGGATTTTTCTTTAGCATGAAGCCTGGACATTAGTTCAGAATGTAAAATGAACTAACGACACCCGGACGACTATGTACTAAATTTAAATGTATTTTAATGGACATGTTTTACATAGCAAAGATGGGGGGTGGTGGAGGAGGTTTGGGGATTTCTCTTCCAAGGGAACATAGTGAGGTTGAATACTTGACACTGCTCTGTCTCCTCAGCTTGGCAGTGCCAGTGTAGACCCCTCTTCCTGTCTCTGGTTATGACTGCCTAGATAAGAGTGAGCAGGAGTTTGGGAGAGGGTGGAAGCCCCCCCACTGCAGTCTGGCAGCCTGTGCCCTGTGTGATCACTGCTAAGGCCAGCCATGGATGCATTGATGGAGATGGAAGTACCAGACAGTGCTTTGCCAGGGAGATTATTCTTATGCTTGTAAATTACCTACAATCATATAGTGACATGTCCTTTTATAATCTTTGCAGCAAGATCAAGGCATTTACCATGGAAAAGTAAGGGACATGATTGGCGCAAATGAACATCGTTTAGTTGTCAACTTGAATGACCTGAGACGCAAAAATGAGCGCAGAGCTAATATGTAAGTATTAACATGTAAGGAGATGGACATACTGCCCATGTTCCCCCTTGAAGATTTGTGTAGTGTTGTTTCAGTGTGTTATGTTGTTTGTTTGTGTAGTGATCTATATTGTTGGTGATGAAGCTGTATTCTGCCCAGCAACAGGTAGTTAACAGGGACATTTGGGCTTAAAAGTTGGGACTAGCCCAGAGTAGGAGGGGCTAAAGTGAAGGGACAGAGTTTTCCTGTTAGGAGTTATAAAGGGTCCAGTGAGTGGAGAGAAAAGACTGAAGGTCTAATGTGAGCAGTGCCGCAGGACGTCGGTGTCCTTAACGAGAGGGGGAGACAGAATCTGAGGATAGCGTGATCTTAGTGGAGAGACCAAGGGAGAAGTGACTCAAGGAACAGCGATCAGAGACTGGTCCTGGGTCAGGACGACTAGCCGTATGGCCCGGAGTTTATAGCTCGCAGAGGTAACGACCTAGACGGGACAGAGTGCGTAAAATGAAGAGTGCCCCTGGCAGGAGTTCCAGAGCGTCAGGGACAGAGAAGATAAGTACTGGCTATACTGGTAATGTAGTTCTCTAGAGAGGAGAGAAGATTCAGAACTGCAGGTTGAGAATAGGACTCTTACTAAGTGGACTGTAGTATTGAGCTGGGTTGTAGTGACGTGTAAATTAACGCTGAAGATAGAGGAAAAGAGGAAAGAATTGATATCGTATGTGGAAAAACGCTCTAATGTAAGGAAAACGTTCATGAAGATATGTGCCTGCTATCACCTGTATATACAGTGGGTACGGAAAGTATTCAGACCCCTTTAAATTTTTCACTCTGTTTCATTGCAGCCATTTGGTAAATTCTAAAAACTTAATTTTTTTTCTCATTAAAGTACACTCTGCACCCCATCTTGACTGAAAAAAAACAAATGTAGAAATTTTTGTAAATTTATTAAAAAAACAAAACAAAACAAAAAAGATATATCACATGGTCATAAGTATTCAGACCCTTTGCTCAGTATGGAGTAGAAGCACCCTTTTGAGCTAGTACAGCCATGAGTCTTCTTGGGAATGATGCAACCAGTTTTTCACACCTGGATTTGGGGATCCTCTGCCATTCTTCCTTGCAGATCCTCTCCAGTTCCGTCAGATTGGATGGTGAACGTTGGTGGACAGCCATTTTCAGGTCTCTCCAGAGATGCTCATTTGGGTTTAGGTCAGGGCTCTGGCCGGGCCAGTCAAAAATGGTCACAGAATTGTTCTGAAGCCAGTCCTTTGTTATTTTAGCTGTGTGCTTAGGGTCATTGTCTTGTTGGAAGGTGAACCTTCAGGCAAGTCTGAGGTCCAGAGAACTCTGGAAGAGGTTTTCATCCAGGATAACTCTGTACTTGGCTGCATTCATGTTTCCTTCAATTGCAACCAGTCGTCCTGTCCCTGCAGCTGAAAAAACACTCCCCATAGCATGATGCTGCCACCACCATGTTTCACTGTTGGGATCGTATTGGGCAGGTGATGAGCAGTGCCTAGTTTTCTCCACACATACCGCTTAGAATTATCACCAAAAAGTTCTATCTTCATCTCATCAGACCAGAGAATCTTATTTCTCAGTCTTGGATTCCTTCATGGGTTTTTGAGCAAACTCTATGCAGGCGTTCATATGTCTTGCACTGAGGAGAGGCTTCCGTCGGGCCACACTTCCATAAAAGAACAACTGGTGGAGGGTTGCAGTGATGACTTTGTGGAACTTTCTCCCATCTCCCTACTGCATCTCTGGAGCTCAGCCACAGTGATCTTGGGGTTCTTCTTTACCTCTCACCAAGGCTCTTCTCCTACGATTGCTCAGTTTGACTGGACGGCCAGGTCTAGGAAGACTTCTGGTGGTCCTAAACGTCTTTCATTTAAGGATTATGGAGGCCACTGTGCTTTTAGGAACCTTGAGTAATGCAGAAATTCTTTTGTAACCTTGGCCAGATCTGTGCCTTGCCAAAATTCTGTTTCTGAGCTCCTTGAGCAGTTCCTTTGAGCTAATGATTCTCATTTGGTCTGGCATGCACTGTGAGCTGTGAGGTCTTATATAGACAGGTGTGTGCCTTTCCAAATCAAGTCCTATCAGTTTAATTAAACACAGCTGGACTCCAATGAAGGGGTAGAACCATCTCTAGGAGGATCACAAGGAAATGGACAGCATGTGACTTAAATATGAGTGTCTGAGCAAAGGGTCTGAATACTTATGACCATGTGATATTTCATTTTTTCTTTTTTAATACATTTGCAAAAATTTCTACATTTCTGTTTTTTAGTCTTGGTATGGTGGATTTCCATAACCCATTTCTGGGATTCTCTGTCAATGTCATCATTTAATTTTTTGAGGTCATTGTTAGTAATATCTTAAGTGAGGTTTGAAGTTGTTCAATTTCAGTTTCTAGCTCCTTGAGAGACGCCTCATTTATTTCTTTGAGGAGATTTAAGAACCCCATAGAACAGGTGTCTGCCAAGGTTTCCCACCTATTCTTCAAAATCTCATCCTCTATGTGGAATAAAGGAAAGATTTGCACCCGTAAGCCCCTAGGGATAAGGGCTTTGTCAATATATTTAATAACAAGAAATACGTGATTCCACCAGATTCGGGTCCTCCTTTTAAGGAGGTTTTTAAATTTACTAATATTTTCCTGCAAACTCTGATCAGCTCCTGATCCACCAGAACCAATGTCATCAGAAGTATCTTTAAGTTAAGCGAGCCAGGCGTTATCCTGAGCCCTAAAATCCATTGTAGGCCGTATAGGAACTGTGAAAACAGAGAAAAAATAATGGAAGAAAGAAGGCCCAATGCATAACAAAGGTGCCAGATGTCCAGTCCAAATAGGCCGGACACTGGCACATAAGGACACCAACTCAAAAGAATTTGAGAGAAAAGGAGAACAAGAGTATGACTGGCGTAGGAAAACAATTTTATTAATGATTATAATAACCTACAAAATCTTTGAATAACATCATAAATGCAGACAAGAGAGGTGCAAGGATCGGGGTCTGCAGGCAACAGGACACATGGTCCTGAAGATTTATCTGCCATAGTGGCAAGCAGGCAGTATAAAATATAGCCACAGGAGTCACATACAAGACACACAATATACAGGGTTGTCCAAAAGTAGGTGGCCAGAAAATAACATTTATTTTGATTTATGTATAAAATTATATTTACTAACACAAGCATAACATTGACAATTACATTTTATTCTGAACAATAATACAAAAGCCCTTAAATTTTATCAACGCAGGTGCTCAAACTGTTTTCCATTACAATTTGCACAGCTTTGAAGTCTGCCTCTTACGCTTCAACAAACATTTTTGGGTATTAATTTCTTGAAATGCATCTCTTATGTAATTTTTCAAATCACTGACACTTTTTGGTTTTCGACTGTAAACTTTGTCCTTGAGTACTCCCCAAAAGAAAAATCCATTGGGGTCAAGTCTGGTGAACATGCCGGCCAATCAAGTGGGCCTCTTCGGCCAATCCATTTATTAGGAAATGTTTCATCAAGATACTCGCGGACTACTCTTGAATAATGTGGAGGGGCCCCATCTTGTTGGAAATAAAGGTCATTTGATTTAGGCTGTTGCTGTAACTGGGGAACAACTTGATTCATTAGAATTTCGAGATGCTTATCTCCTGTGACTGTTCCATCAAAAAATATTGGTCCTAAAACACCAAAACTTGAAATACCACCACAAACACTGACACCAGGCTCATTTAGTTGTTGCTCTAATGTTAAATGCATGTTTTCATTATACCATTAAATACAATTATGTCTGTTAATATGGCCGGATAATTTGAAAGAAGCTTCATCACTCCACACAATGTTATCTAAAATTACTGGATTTTCTTCAATTTCGTTAAGCATAATCTCACTAAATTGCAGCCGCCTGTCTGGATCATCCTCCAATAACCCATGAATTAGACGTGGACGATAAGCTTTCCACCCAATAGATTTCAGGATTCGCATGATAGAAGCTCGTGAAATTCCCATTTCCAAAGAGGCTCTTCTGATGGACTTTTTTGGATTCTGAACAAATGTTTCAACAACAAGTTGTTTATTATCTTCTGTACAGACTGTTTTGGGTCGACCAGTTTTTGGAGCATTAAGGATTGAGCCAGTGGCATTGAATTTGTCACAAATGCGGTAAATGGTTTGTCTCTTTGGGGCTTGAGTACCAAATGTTTCAGCATTTTGAGATTTCCAATACTCTGTTAAAATCCATTTTCTTTGATCTGTATTTCAGTTATTTGCCATTATGTGTTATCTGAAAAAAAAACAGATTTGGGGGAGATTTATCTGTGAAAACTAGATCTGTGAAACTGGCTCAGTTGCCCTTAGCAACCAATCAGATTCCACCTTTCATTTTCGAAAGAGTTTGTGAGGAATGAAAAGTGGAATCTGATTGGTTGCTAAGGGCAACTGAGCCAGTTTCATTTTACAGCATGTTTGATAAATCTCCCCCTTCATAACCTTATTAGACTTTCTGTCCAGCAACTTTTGGACAACCCTGTATATAAGTATGTCCAAGTGGAAGAAAGAGTCAAGACGTATGCCCCTGGAATCTTACCAGAATCAGGCTAACAGGGGTCCTGGAGCGCTGCAGGTGAAGGTGGTAGTAAAACTTGCCTCAGAATAGCAAAATGTCTATTTTCAATACCAATTGTGATATGTAAAAAAAGAACAATTTCTAAAAGAAAAATACTTTTACCCCAATAACCTGATTTTAATTATTAGGTCCCTTTCAGATGATGGCTTCCCTTTACCTTCCCTGCTCACTTGCAGCAAATGCCTAGAGTGAAGAATGAATGTATCATCTGACTGCTGTGGTTAATTACTGCATAAGTCAGACTACAAGGACTGGAGATGTGAAAGTGAATATGAATATTGATGTTCAGTTTCTTTGGGGCTTTGTAATTAACTGGATTATTTAATTGCAGATTACTGAGTAATGCCTTTTTGGAGGTTATTGCTTTTCAAAGAGCGTTAAAGGATTTGGTGGCTTCCATTGATGCTACATATGCCAAGCAGTTTGAAGAGTTCAGCGTTGGGTTTGAAGGCAGTTTTGGAGGAAAGCACGTTTCACCTCGCACTCTGATAGCAGGTTTCCTGGGAAATCTGGTCTGTGTTGAAGGAATTGTTACAAAATGTAAATGTTTTTATTGTTCATTGTGGATTTAAACTTTCAATATACATTTATCATCAGTTCTAGTAGAACATCGTATTCGTGCCTTCACACGGTGTACTTGTATTGGAGCAGCTCGGTATAGTTGATAAAGGGAACCTGACAGGTCCCCCATGCCCTCCAACCCACCAGCATTTGAGTATTCCTTTATAAATTCCCTGACTAACTAGCCCTTTACTGTTTGGCACAAACAGATGTGTAAAGGGGTTTTTACAGTCTGTTTTTAATATGCAAATTAACTTTTTGACTAGTCGTTGGTTTCACCAGACTAGTCGTCCTACTTTTTTCTTAAACATCGGTTTGTGTCAAACAATATAACGGGCTAGTTAGTCAGGGAATTTATAAAGGAATGCTCAAATGCTGGTGGGTTGGAGCACATGGGGGACCTGTCAGGTTTCCTATCAGTAGTGAAGTTACTTTCTAAAAACCTAGTAACAGTTTGGAAGTTTATCCAGCCACATTGATAAAATCAGCATCCATGTATTTTGTTATCCCTTAGCAATGTATACTTCTATTTTTTTTCCTTTTATTTAATTCGCAAACAGAAATTAACTGAATCTTCAAAGAATTTCTGGGATCTGTTCATTTAAGTGGAAAAGTATAACCAAAAAAAGCATATATGGTAGTCAAAACTTTGTAATGAGAATTGAGCACCAATAACTTTAATGGAGGAGTGGGTGCTGATTCTTATTCGAGAGCCAGCAGGTGTTCGAGGACTGACTAAGGCTGCGTTCCCACGATGAGTACTTGGTGCGGTCTCAATGTTGCAGTATTTCTGTACCAATTAGTTAAATGAGGTCACTTGCGTTTTTTTTTTTTTTTTGTTGCTCTGTCATGTTTTGAATAAGCTGCTGTGTTTTGGATTCTTACTGTTGCTTATCTTTAATAAAACTGATAGTCATGTGTGGATTACATGTGGTTTTAGTGCGTTTCCGTTGCGGAAGTGCACTAAAATTGGATATGCGTTTTTTACTTGCGGATTTTCCTCACTTTATTCAAATCTATCGGGAAAGTCCACAAATAACTCATATTTCTTGCAATAGAAATTGACATATTGCCGCTTTCAAAACCACTCCACAAGTTAGTTTACACTGCAATAAAAAGCCGTTTTTTGCTTTCACTGTATTATACTGCATTTTTCATGCAGCAAAAATACACCGCACCAAATGCTCATTGTGAGAGCATTGCCTGTTAGGCTAAGTTCCATCGGTTGAAGAGGCCAGTAAGTGGGCTCTCCTTCAGGTGGGAGAGAACTCCTCAGTCTAACCAGACAACCATCTGCAGACAGCAGTTTCGGCATTTTTGCCTTGCATCAGTGCAGTGCAGCACCCTGTTTGGCTCACAAAGATACCAGCCATTACCCTGCTTTGTATGACTAATGTCAAAAACCCTGAAACAGCTCTCTACAGATGGTTGTCTGGTTTGGCTGGTAACTTCCCCATTGTATGAAAGAGCTAATTGGTATATGTTTTTTTTGTATTTTAAGCTGCTTTAGCTCTAGTTTCTTAATAGGTTCTTTGGTCCGACCGAAGGTCATGAGAAGTGTACATTACTGCCCAGCTACAAAGAAGACCCTGGAAAGAAAGTACACTGATCTTACAACACTTGAGGCGTTTCCATCCACTGCAATCTACCCCACCAAAGTAAGTATTGTAAAGTTTAGTTTCCTGTAATCTTTTCTTTATTGTTCAACCCTCTTTTGTACAAGAAGTATAGTGATTACTAATCTACGCTGTTAGGATGAAGAAAACAATCCACTTGAGACAGAATATGGGCTGAGCACATATAGAGATCATCAAACTGTGAGTATACAAGAAATGCCAGAGAGGGCTCCTGCCGGACAGCTGCCTCGCTCTGTTGATATCATTGCAGATGATGATCTAGTGGATAAATGTAAACCTGGCGACCGAGTCCAGATAGTAGGTGTATACCGCTGTTTACCATCCAAGCAGGGAGGATTCACATCTGGTACATTCAGGTAGGAGGGATAACTTTTTCTTTACTGCAAGTGTGTATTAGGTTTGTTTTTGTTTTTTTTTTCCATTGCAATATTTCACTGTTTCATGATGAGATCCACTGAATGAACCCACACTTATCTGGGTTAAACAAAAAACTTCGACATATTTGTTATCGACAGTTTATATTTTTGGTTTGTTGGCTTGCATTTAGGACAATATTATTGGCCAATAACGTCAAGCCGATGAGCAAAGAAATTGCCCCAACATTTTCAGCTGATGATGTTGCCAAAATCAAGAAATTCTGCAAAGTTCATTCAAAGGTAAAGGTTAAGCTTTAAGCAAAATAACCTATTGATGTTTTATCTACATGTTAATTTCTTATTCTTGCATTAGGATATTTTTGACCAGTTAAGCAAGTCTTTGGCACCAAGTATTCATGGCCATGATTATATTAAGAAAGCCATTCTATGTATGCTGCTTGGAGGAAATGAGAAGGTCCTTGAAAATGGAACTCGTATAAGAGGAGATATTAATGTTCTCCTTATAGGTAAAGACTGTTCAACATTGTCACATATTGTGTTTCTTTCTTAATTGGTATATTCAGTTGTATATATTGCATTTTCTAGGTGACCCATCTGTTGCAAAATCCCAGCTGCTCCGATATGTGTTGCACACCGCTCCTAGAGCCATTCCCACCACTGGTAGGGGATCCTCCGGAGTAGGGTTAACTGCAGCCGTTACAACTGATCAAGAAACAGGCAAGTTATGAGACTTTTCTTGCGTTTTCACAGTAGTGAAGTGAAGCCTTGCATGCTTTCTATTCGTGATGTAACTACTCCTAGGTTTAGACTTTATTTTTAATTAAAAAAATACAATTGGTTGTCAAATAGAAACAGATGTACTGAGATACATTGCAGACTAATTGGATAAAATGATTTTTTGGGGGATTTTCTCTGCGTTGCCGACTATACCTGTAATTTGGATCAAGGGTGTTCATAAAAGGATCCCAGGATCAAAGGGTTTTAATAGCGGTTTGTCAACTTGTTTCGATGTATACTGCTTCTTAATCAGTTTATCCTGATGAAGTGGTATGCTTCAAAATGCATTGACAAACCGCTATTAAAACTCTTAGATCCTGGGATCCGTTTCTGAACACCCTTGCTCCAAATTGCTGGTATCATTGGCAGCGCAGAGAAAAACCCCAAAACATCTTTTACGTCACTAATGGCTTTTATTTGAGGGGCTGCAGCAGTGGATTTAAAAAACAATATATTTTACTGTTGTGGTCATAGAACCATACCACATGAGCAATTCCCTGTTTTTTGTTTTGTTTTTTTCAAAATTTTTCCTAGTCATTGGATAAGACCCTATTTGCAATAATTGTTTTTCCATCATCTTCTATCACATTGCAAGGTAAGAAGTACACAATTAGCCCGAATCGTTATTGCATTTTTACTTGAATGACCAGATGGGCAGCCCCCATGAATCGCAATCCACAATAGGTCCTTGTGTCCATTAGTCAAGCAGCCAAGAGGCACATTGGTCTATACAGTCATAACTGCATTTGGAAGGAGCCCTATAATTCCACAGGCCAGGCTAAAGTCTAGATATACATATGCTGCACATGTGTAATAATCTACCTTTTCTTGTTAGGGGAGAGGCGTCTTGAGGCTGGTGCTATGGTGCTCGCTGACAGAGGTGTTGTATGTATCGATGAATTTGACAAAATGTCTGACATGGACAGGACTGCTATACATGAAGTCATGGAGCAAGGTCGTGTGACAATAGCGAAAGCTGGGATCCAAGCAAGATTAAATGCCCGGTGCAGTGTTCTGGCTGCAGCCAATCCAGTTTATGGAAGGGTATGTTTTGATATATGGTCTGCATCTTTCAACATGACCCTTTTAATGTTTGATTGTGTTTGGAGATAAATTGCTATATCTAGACAGGATCCTGAGTTTTCTCTTATTAGTTATTTGTGTTTTGGGGTATCATAACATCTGCGCAGGAGGCTTTTATGAGTCTTGATCACAGATTCCATCACGTGTGGGAACAAAATGGCACTATATGATAAAATGATGGGCAACCTGAGGGGCCACCGTAGAGAACTTTCATGTGACAGTGCTGGATCCCCCATCGTGTCACACCCAGCATCCACTGCGCGCTCTGTCAATGAATGCGCGTGCAGTGGATGCATGGTGTGACGGGATGGGGTATAACCCCGCCCACAGCCCATCACTCACCGTGGAACGCGAAACAGGAGACCCCTTGGCTGCAGCCGCAAATAGCGAACCTTGTTAGCGAGGACCAAGGAGCGGCGCTGCCTGTGCGGGTACTTCTGTACTAGCACCGGTCATCTCCCGGCTGCATCGCCGCTGATCTCCAGACGGTGGCCTGCGTGTTTCAAATCCTGCGCCAGTCGCTGATTGGTCGCAGCCAGCCGGCCTCGACCAATCAGAGAAGCTGTGTTTTAAACTTTGCGCCAATATCGCTGATTGGTCGCGGCCAGGCGGGTGCGGCCGATCAGCAAAGCGTGTTTCAAATCCGGCGCCAATTCGCGGCCGGACTGCTCTCGTTGCTGATTTGTGGCGGCCGCCGGCCGCGACCAATCAGGAAAGCGGTGTTTTAAATTTCGCGCCAATATCGCTGATTGGTCGCGGCCGCGACCAATCAGCGAACCGTGTTAGTGACGACCGGGGTGCGCTGACCTCCATGCGGCTACCGCCAGATCAGCGGCTAGGGCCGCTGATCTCCCGACGGCAAGTGTGAAGGGGGGAGCGGCGCCGCCTAGGCTGCCAGTCGGCTCCCGGCTGCATCGGCGCTGACCTCCGTGCGGCAGATGAGCCGCTAACGGCCGCCATCTTGTTCTGAAATCCCGCGTCGCTGATTGGCCGTAACAGTCAGCGACGCAAGATTTCCTGGACGGACAGACAGACTGGATAAGCCGATTATATAGTAGATAATGTGTCATGGAAAAAGGTCTCAATCAGTGTGACATGTTGAAATGTTCCAGAGTTATTGCTATATAAAGTGACACATGTCAGAAAAAAATTAGTTCGATCACTAAGGGGAACCCACTAGGTAGAACCCAGTTATTGAATTATACACCATTGTGTTCACTTTAAGGACTTTGTGAGTGCAATGGGCCGCTCCTTGTAACACCTGTATATTTCGGTAGTCTGATGGGCAGTGATGCATTCTAGTGCCTGTCTGAGTTTGACGCCAAACTGTGTACGTACACGCTCCCACCGTAATCCTTGCCTGAGCTCAGGACTTACCGAACTGTCTGGTCGTTGCAGAGATAAGCCCGCCTGGACGACGGCTGTTTGATCAAGGGATGACTGGTTTCTAACCGGTGTGTGGTACCACAGCTGACTTGCTGGAGGGCCCTCCGGGTGCGTCAGACATCGGATTCTGGGGATTTCAGCTCAGCGGATGGCGCTTGACGTAAACGTCACACGTCCTCCTTCTTCCAGCTCTCACCTCGCTCTCCTAATACGGCCACCAAACCAACGGCCACTGAACCAACGTCTACCTGGCAGGCACTTCCTCCCAATTGTCTCCACTGCCCCCTGGCCTGGGGCTCTGTCCGGTTCTGCCCAAATTGCAGTTCACACCAGCAGAACTGAGTTAATTTATCATAACACCACTTTCTGTCAACAGAACAGCTGTTTTTTTTTCTCCTCACAGAACTGAGGTAACTCCCTCTGAAAAAAAAAATCCTGTACAAACAAGTTTAAAGGGAATCTGTCACCCCCGAGGTGTGTAAAACCTATTATGGGCAAACAGGTGATCGAAATGTTAATCTAGTCCTACCTGTATGCCTCATATTAGTGGTCTTGTTGTTGTGAATCTTATATTCTATCTTTATGATAATGATTCCTTCCAGGCCCCGGGGCCGGACGAAATCTCTGCCTCCTCTCTTTATTATAATAGTACCCCCCTCCCTGCACGTCAGTGTCCGGTGATGTGCAATTGCGCCACTGTAATCCCGCGCCTTCACTTTGCACTCCCTCCACGATCCTCCCTCCTATGGGAGGAAGTCGCAATGACTCGCCTGTGCAGAAGATCATGGAATACACAGCGCAGGTGCCAGCGAGTCGCTGCAACTTTCTCCCATACAAAGGAGAAGGCTTAGGCCCTGGATTACGGTGCCGTAAGTGCACGTCACATGGCACTGTGGGTCACTTGAGGGGAGATTCTGCTCTTCTAGCACGTAGGGGCTCTGTATATGGAGTCCGCAAACTATTCTAGGAAAATCTGTGCTCCAGGGGGCAAATAGCGCTCTTTCCGACCCTTCCCCCTGCAACCATAGATGAATTCTTTCAGAGCTGTAGTTTGTAAAATGGTGTCGCTTATGAGGGGTTCTGCTGTTACACCTCAGGGACTCTGCCAATGTGACATGGCACCCTCAAACCATTCCAGCAAAATCTGAACTGCAATATGGCGCTTCCAATATGCCCTTCTTCCCTTTTGAGCTTTGCACTGTGCCTCAAAAGTAGCTTTCCCCCACATATGGGGTATCGCCGTACTCAGGAGAAATTCCGCAAAAAAATTTTGGTCCATTTCTCCTGTTTCCCTTGTCATTAATATAAAATTTGAGGCTAAGAATATTTTTGTGGAAAAAATGATTATTTTTTTTTTTTTTATTTTCACGCCTGTTATAAACTTCTGTGAAGCACCTGGGGGTTCAAGGTGCTCACCAAACATCTAGATACATTCCTTGAAGGGTCTATTTTCCAAAATGGGGTAATTTGTGGGGGTTTCCACTGTTTAGGCACATCAGGGGCTCCCCAAATGCGACATTGCGTCCGCTCTCTATTTCAGCCAACTTTGTGTCCAAAAAGTCAAATGGCGCTCCTTCCAATCAGTGGTTTTCCCCCGCATATGGGTTATCCGCCTGCTCAGGAGAAGTTGCAGAACAAATATTTTGGGTCCATTTTTCCTAGTACCTTTTGTGAAAAAAAAAAAAATTGGGTCTTGAAAAAAATTAACATTTAATTTTTTTTCTTCCATGTTGCTTCAGTTCCAGTGAAGCAGCTGAAGGGTTAAAATTTCTTGAATGTGGTTTTGAGCACCTTGAGGGGGGTGCAGTTTTTAGAATGGTGTCATGTTTGGGTATTTTCTGTCATATAGACCCCTAAACGGCACCTCAAATGTGATGTGGTCCCTGAAAAAAAAAGTTTTGTAAATTTTGTTGGAAAAATGAGAAATCGCTGGTCAACTTTTATCCCTTATAACTTCCAAACAAACAAATTGTTTCAAAAGTTGTGCTGATGTAAAGTAGACATGTGGGAAATGTTATTCATTAACTATTTTGTGTGACATATCTCTCTGATTTAGGGGCATGAAAATTTAAAGTTTGAAAGCTGAAATTTTTAAAAGTTTTTTTTCAGAATTTCTCATTTATTTGGTCGCCCATGACAGCACCATGTAAGAGAGGATCCGCCCATCAAGGACAGGAAACCTACAGGTTAAAAAGGGCGGCCCTCTCCTCCCGCCTCAGTTTTAGGTTTCCTGTCCATGATTGGGGACCTTGCAGGCTTACCTGCAGAAGATGGACTCCTGTCCCAGAGAGGGCCACAGGAATACTCTCCTGGCTAGCAGAAAACCTGTTACCACCCGTATTTATGCCAGGACCTGGAGAAAGTTTCTGTCTTTTGCAGAAGTTAAGGTGGAGGAGGGGCCCCTTATTGGGAAAATTCTGGAATTTCTGCAGCGGGGCTTAGAATTGGGTCTCACTACCAGTACCTTGAAAGTACAGGTGTTGGCGTTGGGAGCTTTATTTTCTTCCAATATTGCAGATAACTATTGGATAGGCCGTTTTATAAAAGCTTCCTTTAGGTGTAGACCCATTACCAAAGTAAAGATGTCTCCCTGGGATTTGAATTTTGTATTAGATGCCTTGACCAGTCCTCCTTTTGAGCCACTAGATTTAGTCTCCCCCAAAATTATTTTTCTAAAGACGGTCCTGTTAGTAGCCCTAACTTCAGCCAGGAGCGTTAGTGACCTACAGGCCCTTTCAATATGCCCTCCATTTACGCAAATTCTGGACGATAGGATTATATTAAAACCTGATCCAGCCTTTCTTCCTAAAGTGGCCACTCGATTCCATAGAACCCAGGAAATAGTTCTCCCAACTTTTTGCTTCCCGCCCAAAAATCAAAAGGAGGAGAGACTTCACACTTTAGACGTTAGGAGCTGCGTACTAAAGTACTTAGAAGTATCACGTGGCTTTAGAAAAGATAAGGCCCTATTTATTTGCTATCAGGGGGCTAGGAAGGGTTGTAAGGCCTCAAAGGCTACAATCGCTAGATGGATCAAGGAGGCCATTTCCCTCGCATACTCCTCAGGGGATAAAGAGATACCGGAGGGATTGAGGGCGCGTTCTACCAGAGCGGTATCAACCTCCTGGGCGGAGAAGACAGGGCTTTCCATTGAGGAAATTTGTAAGGCTGCCACTTGGTCTTCTCCCTCTACTTTCTATAGGCACTATAGATTGGATCTGGGTGGCTCTGCAGATCTCGCTTTCGGGAGAAGGGTGCTTCAAGCTGTGGTCCCTCCCTAATTTCCTTTGTCTCTGTAATTCTCTCACGTGGTGCTGTCATGGGCGACCGAATAAAGCCTTAGTTACTTACCGGTAACGGGATTTTTCGGAGCCCATGACAGCACCCGTATATTCCCTCCCTTCACTGGTGTTGTGCACTCCTGTAGATTTGATTTCTTTTTGTGCACCCTTGCGGGAAATTGATGAAAAGTAATGTACTTAATGTGATTGTTTTTTTTATAACTAATCTTGGCGGTACTCTCATGCTCTGTTAACTAAACTGAGGCGGGAAGAGAGGGCTGCCCTTTTTAACCTGTAGGTTTCCTGTCCTTGATGGGCGGATCCTCTCTCTCAGGTGGTGCTGTCATGGGCTCCGAAAAATCCCGTTACCGGTAAGTAACTAAGGCTTTTTTTTCACAAATAAAGTCATATCGAAAAAATATTACCACTATCATGAAGTACAATATGTCATGAAAAACAGTCTCCGAATCAGGGAGATCCGTTGAAGCGTTCCAGAGTTATTGACTCCTAAAGTGACAGTGGTCAGGTTTCAAAATTTAAGCCTGATCATTAACCTACAAAATGGCTCGGTCCTTATGGGGTTAAGCTAAAAGTAATGAAGCTATTACAGGGGAAACAGTGGCCTCCTGTGGCCGGTGATTAGTACTGCAGGCAGCAATATTGTAAATTGTACATTACTAATAAAATGGAACAGCTGCAAATTACATGCAAACTGTTAATGGTAGGTGATGGTCAGTGGCATATTCCCTATCACCTCACAATAGAACTTGCTTTGAGAGAATTTCTGGCCAAGTTACAGCAGTATGAAACAGGACAGGCTTATTCAATAACATCTAAGTTTTATTGTGAAATGCAGCAACTTGAGATCAATTAGCCAAGAATTTTGAGTCAACAGTCCTGAAATCCATGCTTTCACTTTTTCAAACATTTTGATATTCGATTTGAAAAAAAAAAAAAACTTGTCCAGCAACATTTTCCACACTGTTAAAGCATCGGATAGCAGGCTAATATGGTTTTGCATTGCCACGCGGGCCTCCCCAGCTATGACATCTAGTGGATTATCATACCTTGTACAGCGATGATCAGTACCTCAGCCATCACAGATCAGAAATCAGCGGTTCCCAGAGGAGCACAGTTTGTAAGTCAGCAGTTTTCCATCTCCAGAGTTACTGGGCAAGTCTCTTTTCTGTAGAGTGTAAGCTCTCATGGTCAGCAGCTCCTCACTCTTTCTCAATTACAAGTTTTCCAGTATTTAATTGCGGCAGATTAAATTGTTGGAGAAAATCCGGTCAGCGAATTTGAATTTCAAAGAATCCGCTCATCTCTAGCTGCAACATTTTAGATAAAACCGTTTTAAATATAGCTGGGACCAGAAAGAAGAATTAAGGGAGGGAAGCTCCCCAACTGGCTTAGCTTGATTGACAGGTCACTGTCAATTTTTTTTTTTTTTTTTTATTTTTTTTTTTAGATAGACCTGGAAATTAAGCAGCAAAAGCAGAGTTCACTTATGTGAAGAATCCTCTATTTCATCTACTCTTCTCCTGCAGTAGCCCATCAATCATGAATATGAGATAATGTATGTGTATGCATGCATACATAAGTATTCAGACCCCTTTAAATTTTTCACTTTGTTTCATTGCAGCCATTTGGTAAATTCTAAAAAGTTCATTTTTTTTTCTCATTAATGTACACTCTGCACCCCATCTTGACTGAAAAAAAACCAACAAAAATGTAGAAATTTTTGCAGATGTATTAAAAAAGAAAAACTGAAATATCACATGGTCATAAGTATTCAGACCCTTAGCTCAGACACTCATTTAAGTCACATGCTGTCCATTTCCTTGTGATCCTCCTTGAGATGGTTCTACCCCTTCATTGGAGTCCAGCTGTGTTTAATTAAACTGATAGGACTTGATTTGGAAAGGCACACATCTGTCTATATAAGACCTCACAGCTCACAGTGCATGTCAGAATAAATGAGAATCATGAGCTCAAAGGAACTGCCTAAGGACCTCAGAGACAGAATTGTGGCAAGGCACAGATCTGGCCAAGGTTACAAAAGAATTTCTGCATTACTCAAGGTTCCTAAGAGCACAGTGGCCTCCATAATCCTTAAATGGAAGAAGTTTGGGACCACCAGAAGTCTTCCTAGACCTGGCTCTCCAGCCAAACTGAGCAATCGTGGGAGAAGAGCCTTGGTGAGAGATGTAAAGAAGAACCCCAAGATCACTGTGGCTGAGATGCAGTAAGAAGATAGGAGAAAGTTCCACAAAGTCAACTATCACTGCAGCCCTCCACCAGTTGGGCCTTTATGGCAGAGTGGCCCGACGGAAGCCTCTCCTCAGTGCAAGACATATGAAAGCCCTCATAGAGTTTGCGCAAAAACACATGAAGGACTCCCAGACAATAAGAAATAAGGCTCTCTGGTTTGATGAGACGAAGATAGAACTTTTTGGTGATAATTCTAAGCGGTATGTGTGGAGAAAACCAGGCACTGCTCATCACCGGCCCAATACAATCCCAACAGTGAAACATGGTGGTGGCAGCATCATGCTATGGGGGTGTTTTTCAGATGCAGGGACAGGACGACTGGTTGCAATTGAAGGAAACATGAATGCGGCCAAGTACAGAGATATCCTAGATGAAAACCTCTTCCAGAGTGATCTGGATCTCCGACTTGGCCGAAGGTTCACCTTCCAACAAGACAATGACCCTAAGCACACAGCTAAAATAACAAAGGAGTGGCTTCAGAACAACTCTGTGACCATTCTTGACTGGCCCAGCCAGAGCCCTGACCTAAACCCAATTGAGAATCTCTGGAGAGACCTGAAAATGGCTGTTCACCATCCAACCTGACTGAACTGGAGAGGATCCCCAAATACAGGTGTGAAAAACTTGTTGCATCATTCCCAAGAAGACTCATGGCTGTACTAGCTCAAAAGGGTGCTTCTACTCAATACTGAGCAAAGGGTCTGAATACTTAGGACCATGTGATATTTCAGTTTTTCTTTTTTAATGAATTTGCAAAAATTTCTACATTTCTGTTTTTTTTTCAGTCAAGATGGGGTGCAGAGTGTACTTTAATGAGAAAAAAATAATTATCTTTTTAGAATTTACCAAATGGCTGCAATGAAACAAAGTGAAAAATTTAAAGGGGTCTGAATACTTTCCGTACCCACTGTACATACATTCATTCATTCATTTTAGCGTTGCCTACGTGACATTGTAGAAGTTGTAATAAAATAACCAAGGGCTGATGAACCAATCGCCAGTTCTGATAACACAAGACTTAATACAGAAGTCAGTATGGAGAGGAGATCGAAGGATTGTCTTCAGCTATTTGTAAAAGGGGACAGATCGTCCCTGAAATGCATAGCCCATAGCTTCTACCATCTCAAGTGAGCAGGTAGGTGGATATATTTTTTTGATAGAAAATATTTTATATCTGCGATTCACACAGGGAGCGCCTTTGTTTTTATCTTCAGCAATATGATGTAGGGACAGAGACCCTGATTCCAGTGATGTATTACTTTGCATGCAGTAGTTGTGATAAAAAACGCAGTACCTAAAGGGGACAGATCATCCCTGAAATGCGTATCCCAATAAAGTCTCAAGTTCACTGTTCTCCTGTATCATTCATGGCAACACCCAGATGATGCCACGATCTCCTCTCCTTTCTGGCTTCCACCATATTGCTGTCAGAATACATAGCAAAAAACCTGCAGACAGATTCACTTTAATGCCAAAGTTTTCAAATTTGAGCACATATGGCAGCCCATTAATTATTCCTCTGGGTAGGCTATTCTTTCTAAGGACATTCACCTTTCCGCTCATTTCAATTTGCAGTTTGTATGTGATTAGTGCTTTGCATTCAGTGTCTGTACCTTTGTACACTTCTCTACTTGCCTTGTCCTGTTTTGTGGAATATTTCTGGTTTGATTTGACACTACTTAAATAAGAATAGCTTATTGAGACAGATGACACATTTTACTTTAAGTCTTGGGGTATTATCTCTTCATAAAAATGGTGGGACTAGCTACTATTTTATGTTTTTTTGTTTTTTTTTTATACTGACTTACAAAATAACCTTTTTTAAGTACCCATCGTCCACTACGGTAATATATATATTTTTTCCATTTAATCTCCACAGCAGTATTGTATGCTAGCTACGCATTGTTCATTTCTATTTTTGTATGTTAAAAAATGTAATTAAAATATTGAGATGAAGACTCTAGCGGTGTTAAGATTGTTGCCAAAGACCTTTCAGAACTGTTAAATTCTCACTCCACAAGACCGATCTCCTTATGGGCAAATATCCCTGATCAAATTTGCAAGGTGGCCTCTTGGTCTAGTTTTCATACCTTTTTCTAGACATTGTACAATGAGCCTTTTAGATGTAAAACCCATCAGGCTATTGTCCCTCCCTAATGCTATTGTAATTTGATGATTCTATGCCCTTGTGGGCAAAGACCCATAAAAAGGGAATTGTTCATACTGGTAACAGAGTTTCCATGAGTCCTCTCTGAAGGCACTGGGCTCTTACCTCCCTGTTTTTATAATTGAGTTATTAATTCTGAATAAAATTTCTTGTGTAATCCTTATGGTGTAGTCATTCAGAAGACACTAGGGGGACATGGGGAGGGGTGGGGGGGACCCATATAACCTGAGTTCTTCTCTTCCGTCATGGAGGACTCATGAAATCCGAATTATAGGTAGGAATAATTCCCTTTTTATGGAGATACATGACATTCAGAATAAATTCTTAGATCAGAAAGAAATCGGGCACCTTTTTTTAGTGAACTTATCGCAACTCAATCTCTTGAGCTCTGTAGTTTAACTGCTCTTTCGCTAAATTATCCCCTTCTATGCCCCCTTGTTAATTAGTCCTTGGTATCAATAAATTATAGATATCTGTATGCACCCTTCATATATTTTCATGTATACACTTCTTATCAATGAAATTGCAACCTCAAGAAGGAAGTCGTGGAATTATGGAAACCACAGTATTGAGACATGTTAATGATATGCAAATGTAAAAAATGTATTCAGTAACGAGTGTGAGCTCCACACACAGAAATACATGCACTTGGCATGTCAAGACATGTGTCAGTGAGGTTGTCTAAGAAATGTTTTACCACGTTGAATACACTTGGGTGTGCAAATCATCAAAATCTGCTTCTGGCAGCTTCCTTTGTTGCTGATAATGGTGTTCATAATGGTGTTCCAGATGTGCTTGATAAGAGTCAAGTCTAGAGACTCTGCAGGCGATCGTAGCATGTTTAGGCCACGCAGGCTGCTTATTCTAAAATGAGCAACATGCGGCCTGGCGTAGTCATGTTGAAAAACAGATCCTCGGACACTTTGAAGAAATAGTCGTACGGCTGGTTTCACAATCCAATCAATGTAATGGCAAGTTTTTAGTGTACCTAGAGTGAAGGCTAGAGGGGTTCGGCTTCCGTATATTGTCAACCCACACTCTAATCCCAAGAGTAAGCGTGTGATGTTCTCTCATGAAGGCCTCTTGACGGTGTTGTGTACAAGACAAAAGTGTGACTTATTGCAGAAAAGGCTAGACCATTCCAGCCTTTATTGCTGACTTGCTATAAACCATCATGGCCTTTGAGAGCGGTGGCATGCTGTGCAGCTACAGGTGTTTAACTGACGTCTGCCTTGTAGCCTAATGACATGCAAAAGCCTTCTAATTTCTTCTAATATAGCTTGTGTAGACACTGTTTGATGTTGGTGCGTAACATCCAATTTCACTTGCACATAAAGGATCTATTGGAAAGTGGTGCTACGGCCATTCCTCCAGTGTTTCCAAGAAGCAGTTTCTCAATACGACAATGACAGGCAGCATATTGCTCGTGCTACGGTGAGTAGCCTCTGTGGCCTAAATGTGCTACCATGGCCTGCAGCGTCTCCGGACTTGTCTCTCATCGAACAGTCCAAAGTCACTGGTCAGCGGCAGCTCAGGAGTTGCGTGTCCAGGTGCATTCAGGGAGGCAGAACATTCTTCAGGCTGTCATTAATAAGGCTATTGATGGCAGCCAAGATGTGTAAGTGCCTGTATTTCTGTGTGGTGTGCTCATACTTGATGATGAATAAATCGAAATGTTTTGAAAATGTTTTACATGTTTTCATCATTTGCATATATCATTAACATGTCTATCCATCCTGTGATTTCCAGAATTCCTTAACTTTTCCTTGTTTGTTGTCATTTTTGTTTTCTCCCCCCCCCCCCCCCCCCAGTGCATAATTTAGATTGATCACTGTTGACAACCTTTTGTATTTTTATATTAACATATTTTTATTTTACAGTATGATCAGTATAGGACACCTATGGAAAACATTGGCTTACAAGATTCTCTGCTTTCAAGGTTTGATCTGTTATTTATTGTTCTGGATCAAATGGACGCAGATAATGATCGTGAAATTGCCGATCATGTGCTGAGAATACACAGATATAGGACACCTGGAGAGCAGGATGGCTATGGTATGCCCGAATATCTGCATCTTAGTAATAGTTGTGACTGTATCTCTTGTTCTATTTCGAAGAAATACCATAATAAGATTTATGTATATTCTTGTTTGGCCCCTTTTCTAGCTAATTTGAATTTCTTAAAGGGGTTGTCTCGAGTTGGGAAGTTATCCCCTATTTATGAGATAGGGGGTAACTTCCCAATTGCTGGGCGTGTGGCTGTTGGAACCACTAGTGATCCTGAGAAATTGTGTTCTGATGAGGTCTGTGTGAATTGAGCAGTGGCTGATGATGCACACTGCCAATATTCATTCTTATGAGAGTGCCAGCAGAGCCTGGACTCGGCTGGTCTTTATCTCCATCAGTTCCATTAAGAATGAATGGAGTGGCACTGCACATGATTGACCACCGCTCCACTTACACAGGGCTCTTCAGAGCCTCCGTTATCTGGATCAGTAGAGTTCCCAGCAATCGGACTCCCAGTGATCAGGAAGTTATCACATAGGGAGCGGATAACTTTTAAATGGGAGAATACTCCTTTACCTGGCGTCCTCATCACTCAAATACATGGTTACATATTTCTAACTTTTCAGCCCTGGGCTGGGCAGTTAGACAATATGCAGAATCTATTGAAACCTATAAATGAACCTATTGATTGAAGGAGATGTTGGAGTTTAAAACCTAAAATCTTCCTGATTTTTTATTTTTCTTTTTTTCCCTCTGGAAATGAAACCCTTGTCTATGAGCAGTTTCACGTGTTGTAGCTGGACCCCATTTGAAGTGAATACGGATTGAGGCTGTTTTTAGAGAAAATCCTTCTTTTTTTAATGTCTGACAATCCATTTTAGCATTATATCTGTGTGATTGAACAGCTAGCTTAAATACAATACTAACACAATTAGTTCTTCGTTCAGCCATGGCAAGATCTGCTGACCTATGCTATATCTGTGTATGACCAGATTTCCTGTCATGCATAGAAAAAGATGACCAAATGCCTTGTAATTGTGATTGGCCTCATTGAGCAATCATAAAAATCCATGGCATTGTGAACAAACTGGATCAGGAACCATTTAGGATAAGTAAATACTATGAAGAAAACCACTCAGTAAACAGTTACTCTTCCTGTAGCTGTACTGTTGAGTGAAGTTACCAGGCTCCTAAAATTTTGTGAATGACTGATGCCTAAATAAACTGACTTTTTTTCCCATTCATAGCTTTGCCTCTTGGGTGCAGTGTTGAAATTTTTACTACTGACGATCCAAATGCTACTGATGTCACTGATCAAGAGCTGCAGATCTATGAGAAACACGATACTCTTCTGCATGGACCACGGAAAAAGTTTGTAGTTTTCAGTATTGCTTTTCTTATAGTGAAACTGTCAGGTCCAATACTGCCTTTAATCTGCAGGTTAATAGCATTATGAAGGTGACTAAATGCTAGTGTGGCACCCGAGAGAAAATCAACTTTGCCGGAAGCACGCCCTTCTGTGAGCGGTGACTGTAGTTGCTTCATTCACACATGCGTGACTGAAAGCCGGCGGCTCCTGGGAGGAATAAAGTTAATTTTCTCCCAGTTGCGACACTCAATACAGCCCCTGGGTACCTTCATAACGCTATTAACCTGCAGGCTAATAGCGTTATCGAACATGACAGGTTCCTTTTTAAGATCCCATACTCATTAGCTAAGTCTCCGAACCTGCCAGTTTTGGCCGAATGGGCCACCACCTAATGTATTTAGAGCCTCTCGATTCTTTTCCTCCCAGATTCCCCTCCTCCCCAATCCCCATCACCATCCAACAGAATCCGCCTGAAAGACCTTGTTTGCACTATACCAGCTGAGTGACTCTTATAGAAAACACAGGAGCACTTGGCTGAACAATCATTCGATAGCTGACAGCTATCTAATGTGTATGAAGGTTACAATAGTCTGTTCCTTCAGTTCTGGAACATTAGACCCTAATTTATCAAAGCTTTTACGCCAAAAAAGTGGTATGACGTAAAAGCACTGAAAGGTTGCAAAATTTTGGTGTTTCTTCCAGTTCCGCCGAAGCTAGAATGGGGATGCGTCAGGGGTGTGACGCCACAGCTTGTTTAATTCACCTGTGGCATTTTATACGGCAGAAATCTCACTCCAGTCCCTGACTGGAGTAAAATTTTCTAACATTGTGCAAAAAGGTGCAATCCTCTCATTAGATGCTTCAGATTTATGAAGGTCTGCACCTCTTAATGAATCAGGAGCATTTGATTCCTCCACGCACCCTCAAGTCTGAAAAGAAAATTGCTGGTCTTGAAGAATCTGGGCCATAGTTTAAAGGTCCTCAGAGGACAGCAAGCAATCATTTAAATGTAGCCTTAATAGATTTAGAATTGATTTGATTCATTACAATGTACAAGATGATTTTTAATTTACTTTTTTCTTCTCCTCGCTCAAAGCAAGTCTAAAATTGTAAGCATGGAGTTCATACGGAAATATATCCATGTGGCTAAACTCATGAAGCCTGTTCTGACTTCTGAGGCAGCTGATCACATATCTCAGGAATATGCCAAACTTCGGAGCCATGATGAAATGAACAATGACAGAGCAAGGGTATGTACATATATAATAGCAAATACATTACTAGTGCATACTGATGGTTTTAGGTTTTTTCAAGCAGAATTTAAACTTCTTATTCTGGTGGCATGTGCACTTAAGTGGCTCAGAAGAAAGAAAATTACCTAGTATGCGCTTTGTAGCATTCTGGGATATGCTGGTATGTGCAGCCCATTTGCAGATTAGAGCCAACATTTCAGATGAGGCTCTTAATCTCTCTATTGGATTAAAGGAATATCTTTAGGATAGTGTAATTTTTATACATTATTTGAACTTTTTAATTTAACTAGGTGAGGTACAGAATCCTAACCGAACTCAAAGATCTTTCCATTAGACCTTTTGTTAACAATTAGGACTTCATGTAAGCTTGCACGAAAAATTCTAACATTTTGTAGTTAAGTCTGATTTAAACTGAGCCTTTATTTAATGTACACATCCAATAAATTAAGGTTCATAGATATCATTTATGTCTATTTTGCCTATATATACAGTATCTTCATATAATCACCAGACTCAGGAGACCAAATCTAAAATCCAGATGTCAATTGTCTAAGTCTCTTGGTCAACAAGCAGTGTGTGCTCGTCTTCTCTTTAGCAAACTTTTCTCCAGTTAGGCCACTTTGCTTGAACAGATTCTCCATCGTTACTTCATTCCATCCCTTCTTTAATACACAGTCAATTCTAATCTATAAATCTTTTCGTATGAATGTGGCTTCCAGGAAAGGTAGCTTCCAAATTACATTTTGTGGATGGAAAATGCTCATTGAGGTCTAAAGAGATTGATTAATATACAGGTTACATCAGTGTTTTATCCATTTTGCATCAATATTTTACTCCTATCGCATGGTCTTTTGTAGTTTGGCAGTCTTCTAGTGAGGAAACAAATTTGATACTGAGGCAATTTCATCCCTAGTTATGGAAAGCTTGTTGAGCTTTTTCTGTCCAACTCGCTGCTATGGGAGTTGAGCCCGTTTCACCGCTCCATGAGACTGATTGTGCTCTGATGGGAGGACTGGGCCTAACTGCTAGATCTCCCTACCTGTTCTACCTGCTTCATGTATGCCTGTGAGGCCGTAAGCTCATGTCAAGAGACCTGGCGCTTGGGCTGGGTCTTTACAATACGTGCATATCTGCTTGCTGACGTTTGAGAAAAGGATAAAGGTGGAATAATCCTATAAGGCTTTGTGTACATAGCCATTTGTGACTGTTAGAATATGAAGTGAAGGCTCCTATCAAAACTGGCAAGTAAAGCAGCACCATACACTGCACTATTTTTTCAAGTAAAATGACAAATATCTTTATGGAAACCTGATGAGCTGTAGTCAGTTGGATGCCTTAGGCACCTCCCGGTGTCAAACGTGACAGACATTAATTTTATTGTTCTGCTGCTATGCACAAACACAGATGCGAACAGCGCCTTGATCTTCCAATTTGCGGGATCACTGGGAGGCTGTACTTTATAGGGGGTGATATAAATGTAAGTCAGATCTTCATCCTACTGTTACTTGCAGGTTACCACCTCCCATTCTTACATTGACACACAACCAAAAAGTAACATTTTCCATCACTGTCCCCAAATTCACACTAAAGCTGCACCCTGAATATCGCAGCTAAGCTTTGACCATCATTTGAACATTAAAATTCTGGTCTTTAATGTAAACTCTAAACCCTAGCTATTACCGGTATATTCTAGCTGTGGTTAGTGTGCAAAGTGTATTACATATGTCCTTTACAAAGAAACAGTTGAGTACCATATCTTTTATATGAATGGTGTTATCTTGCATTCTGTTGATATTAAGGTGGTCTTATTAAGAAGAATATCTTAACAGTCCATTAGGTTTTGGTCTGTCTTGATTTTCTAGAATTTGTGATTTCCAGGTTTTGGTTTTTTTTTTAACCTATTTCTGTGACCTTTGTCTAGACCATGCCAGTTACTGCGAGAGCCCTTGAAACTATGATCCGATTGTCTACAGCTCATGCCAAAGTCAGAATGAGTAAAACCATTGATCGTCAGGATGCAGAAGTTGCACTTGAGCTTGTTCAGTTTGCATATTTTAAAAAGGTTTGTACAACTCTGGTTAGCATAAAATAAAGTAGATACATTTGCATTGAGCTTTATGTTAAAATGGGTTATTTGCAGATTTATCTCAATCTAAGGCTTTCATTATCAAACACTGTGCCAAATCCTCCCAATATTTGTAAAAAGATATGACTTTTTATATGCAAAATTTTTATGTAATGTATTTCTATAGTTCTTATGGCTTGTTAAACATATTAAACTATTTTTTTTAGATATTACCAAAGGAGAAGAAAATGGAAAAAGATCCAGATTTAAGTCAAGAGACTCCAAGCCAAGAAGGAATAAGGTATCTATGTGAACAGTTGATTATGCGTGAGAAACCGTGTAGATCTAGATATTGTCTTGTATAAATTCTGTTGTAATGTTAACTTTATTCAGAAAAAGTTCAAGACGTGCAGGGAAAATGTCGGACTCTCAAGATTCAGTGGACCCTTATGATTTTAGCCAGGATGACAGTCAGAATCAATGTAAGTACATGCCCTCAACAGTATTGGTCAATGGTAAAATAAAAAGTAATGATCAATATTGTTTTCAGGGCCATAGCCATGTTTGAAGGTCTCATGCCAAACTTAGCAGGCAAGAGGGCGGTCCTAATAGTGATTGAATTATAAGTGTGCATACAGAGGTATCTGTCAATCACTGAGCAGGAGCATCCCCTTGTCTGAATGACCAGGAATTTCAATGAATAAAATACAAGCTATGATGAATCTTTTCCCACAAACTTCTTTTAATCTGTTCAGCTCTATAACATAATGCTGGCATACCAGACTTCATAATTGATGTGAGTGGTTCTCTTTAAGTACACCCTGAGGCCATCTCTGGTCCATATGTAGGCCAGTAGGTTCAGCCACGAGGTTTGAAAGCTGAGCTGTCCTCAAATATAATGTTGCTCCTAGATGGACACCACCAATGTTCTGGATCGATTACTAATTTGAAGCCAGTTTTTTTTTTTTTTTTTTTTTTTATTTGTCTGGATTGTATTAAAATATTTAATGTAGCAGATGATCATTAAAACAAGTAATTGATCAACTTATCAAAACAAATTGGATATAAATCCAGTAGAAATACTCTATAAAACTTGAACTTTTTGGTGACATCACAAAATTAGTATAAAGCAAGGCTTTTATAGCCACCATTTAATGGTATATTATATTATAGACCTCAAAGCCAACACATTCGTAACAGATGACTTGCTCAGATTGCGGACTAGCAATAAATATTGATGTAAATACTGCAGTGATTAGATCCATTCTCAAATTTGTTTGGTCTCCCGAAAATCCTTCAATGATGGGTCGAGGAGGGAAGCTCCAGGAACAGCATTCAGGTGCAGGACCACAGTCCATAATCAGCCCTATTTTCATAGCTCATCCATGTTCACCCCAATAACTGTTCCATAACAGGGACTTGTCTGTCCCTCGTCTATCGTCACCAGGGTCTCTGCCATGCTCTTGACGCGCTTCATGTAATACACTTCAGGATAGAATCCCTATGCTCAATATCATGTATACCCGCAATAACTGGATCAATAACAGATTTTGCCACCTATTAGATCTAATTCTCATGTAAAATAGCGACTCTCCCGTGAAGTGTATTAGACCAAATGTGTCAGGAGCACGGTAGGGACATTCTAGGGTGACTATAAACTAAGGACAGACATGTACTGCACTTGTCATGGCGGAGCTATTAGGATGAGCAAAGATAAGCGATTAAAATAGGACTGATTAGGGACTTTGGTCCTGCTCCTGAATGATGTTCCTTGGGCTCACACTGATGGGTCTCTCTCTCATTGGTGGATTTTGGTGAGACCAAACCATGTAATTTCCTTTTGAGCTCAGATCTGATCACCGCACTATTTACACTATTTGTTGTCCGTCAGTAATCGAAGTAAGTCTTCCACTTGAATGTGTTCGCAAAAACCTAGGGACAGATTCCCTTTTAAAGCTATGTAATCTGACAGCAGCATGAGGAAGGGACAGAGACCCCCGTTTCCAGCTATGTATTACTTAGTTTACTGGGTGCAGCCGTTGTGATAGTCACAATTTTCTCTGCTGAAGACCCAGCAGAGCTCATTTGTTTGTCTGTGTATTACCATGGTCACACCACAGCGTTCTGTCTACTTTGTATAGTGACAGAGAGCTGCTAATCAGTGCTGGGGGTGTGGTTGGGACCACTCTGCACGAGCCAAGTTGCCCTGTAATGATGATATCCTGCTAATTAAAATGCTGATTTATTTTTTATTTATTTTACTCACTTATATAGCGCCATTAATTCCACAGCGCTTTACAGACATTATGGGCACTGTCCCCATCGGGGCTCACAATCTAAATTTCCTGTCAGTATGTCTTTGTAGTGTGGGAGGAAGCCGGAGAACCCGGAGGAAACCCACGCAAACATGGGGAGAACATACAAACACCTTGAGGATGTTGTCCTTGGTGGGATTTGACCCCAGGACTGCAAGGCTGCAGTGCTAACCACTGAGCCACTGATTGTATTGAAACAGCAAAACACAGCCCAGTAAGTGACACATCACTGCAATCAGAGTGTCTGCTCCTGTATTATGGTGCTAGCTTATTACATAGCAATAACCTGGTGGCATATTCCCTTTAATGACTTTGATCTCTCTAACCTATTGTTAAATGGGTTCTACAAAAGCCTTGTTTTATACTAATTTTATGCAATTTTCACTGACAAGTGTGTTTAAAACTTTACCTTTTAATGGTCCCTGTCGGGCAGATATTGAGGAATATTGAAAGTCTGACAGATATTGGCCATTTCTCTCAAGCCTTTTCTTCACCCCCTCCCTTATCCATCTTTTGAGAGCGGTCTCCATGAAAATATACAGTATCTTCCTGCAAATTATCACCTACAGCCAAAAGGCCTTGCACAAACATATGCCAGCCAAGAGGTGTCACCAAACTTTAAGATGTGAGCCTCTTGTCCCTGGCACACGCAGGGGAGTAATTACTGGCAGGATTCCACTAATTTGCTTGTAACTGGGAAAGTTGCTTTCCCGAGCTAAACAATAAAATCCCCAGAGAATCAGACTATGAAACAAAATATGAAATATTGTAAGTTCCATGCGTCTGACAATAATGGGACCCATATTTCTAGTGACAGAAACAGCCTAGGAATGCATACATAGTTTTTCATTATTGCAAGCCAAATCAGAGAGCCGTAGTGAAAAAACACCAGAATAGCAGACTGCAGCTATGTGATGTGTGGTCTCTAACTGAAGATAAAATCATAAGGGAAAAAATGGCGTCGTTTGCACGCTTCTGCGATCAACGAGCGATGAGTTATCGCAGAAGTTAGCGTTTTAATAAAAATGTACAGGCTGGAGACCAGCCCACATGATGTCACCACAAGGGGTGTGTGGACAGATCTCCTCTTAGGTAAAAGAGAACTCCTGGACAGTACAGAAGCACTCATTGCCAGGGGGGTATAAGAAACGGGTCCTGTTCGATAACAGCATAATCAAACTGGAGAGCCCCTCCTCCACCTATATTGAATAGTCTCCGCGATCGTGTAGTGTAAGTTGTATTCTTTTATCCTGTTTATTTTATGTAACTGCCTATGTATTTTAATGTTTCCTTTGTAACATCCTTGTATATATTGTTCCTAAACACTGCCTCCCTTTTGGATTAAATATAACATTTAATAGTTCTGTTTCTTTTGTTCTGTAATCATTCCCTTCCCTGAAGCCATACACACTACCAAAACACGGGCGTCCGGCCAGGTCTGTATTATATTTCAAACTCGGCCGGTGGTGGCAGAGAACAATAATAATTGGGCTATCGTGAAGCTGACAGTGACAGTACGGAGGGCATAAACACTGCTGCGGAACCCAGAGGTGTGACGCCATACTCCCACTGGTCACTTGCTGATATCCACGTAGCGAGTAGTCTGGATCGCGTGCTCGTGATTCCGTACAAAATACTGACTGACGGCACGGTAAGATATTGTGTGATCTCCCCGGTGTCGTCTGTGTGTGGTGATTCCTGACAGTCCCTTAAGTTTCTTTCTGCTGGAGTTGTATTGATTAACCAAAGCATGCTCAAGTATAGGTATTGCGATAAATTATAACAGTGTAATCTTTATTCTTGTAGTACTGTGTACTAATTGAAGACCTTCTCTGAATCTGTTTTTCACACCATAGCTCTACGTGTAAGAACTCCAAGGAACGTTTCTGAAAGTCAGGGGAAGATCGAGACTAAGAGCTCACTGAGTCAGAAGAGGTAAAAAGAATTAAAGGGGCAATTCATTGATGGTTTTATGCCAGAATGCTGGTGTAAAACACTTTGAAGAGTTGAGCCAAAACTGAACAACTCTTGGTGTCTTCACGCCAGTTTGAAGCCGCTCTTCCAAAATAGGCAAAACTGGGGAGGAGACAAAGTGGGATGGTCGTGGTTATGCCCACCCATCAAATTCTGCAAAAGTGCTTGCGTTTTTTACTCTAGAAATGCTATTTCAGTCCCTGACTAGAGTAGTATTTCTGGCCTAAAGCAACGGGGCAGCATATCGCTGAGAAGATGTGCCGAATTAACTGATGTGCGCCTCTTGATGAATTTGACAAGTTGAGTCCTTTATTAACCCCATAACCCCCGAGGGTGGTTTGCACATTAATGACCAGACCAATTTTTAAAATTCTGACCACTGTCCCTTTATGAGGTAATTACTCTGGAACGCTTCAACGGATCCCCCGGATTCTGAGATTGTTTTTTCGTGACATATTGTACTTCATGATTTTGGTAAAAATTTCTTCGATTTTGCAATTTTCAAAATTTGAATTTTTATGCCCTTAAATCAGAGAGATATGTCACACAAAATATACTTAATAAATAACATTTCCCACATGTCTACTTTACATCAGCACAATTTTGGAACCAAATTTTTTTTTTTGTTATGGAGCTATAAGGGTTAAAAGTTGACCAGCGATTTCTCATTTTTCCAACAAAATTTACAAAACCATTTTTCTAGGGACCAAATCACATTTGAAGTCACTTTGAGAGGTCTTTATGATAGAAAATACCCAAAAGTGACACCATTCTAAAAACTGCACCCCTCAAGGAGCTCAAAACCACATTCAAGAACTTTATTAACCCTTCAGGTGCTTCACAGGAACTTTTGGAATGTGGAAGAAAGAAAAAAAAAAAAAACTTTTTTCACAAAAATGTTACTTTAGACCCAATTTTTTTTTATTTTCACAGGGGTAACAAAAAATGGACCCCAAAATTTGTTGTGCAATTTCCCCTGGGCACGCAGATACCCCATATGTGGGGAAAAAACACTGTTTGGGCGCACGGCAGGGCTTGGAGGGGAAGGAACGCAATTTGACTTTTTGATTGTAAAACTTGCTTGAATAATTAGCGGACGCCATGTTGCGTTTGGAGAGCCCCTGATGTGCCTAAACATTGGAGCTCCCCCACAAGTGACCCCATTTTGGAAACTAGACCCCCCAAGGCACCTATCTAGATGCATAGTGAGCACTTTGAAGCCCCAGGTGCTTCACAAATTGATTCGTAAAAATGAAAAAGTGTTTTTTTTTTTTTTTTTCATTTTTACGAATCCATTTGTGAAGCACCTGGGGGTTCCAAGTGCTCATTATGCATCTAGATAGGTGCCTTGGGTGGTCTAGTTTCCAAAATGGGGTCACTTGTGGGGGAGCTCCAAAGTTTAGGCATGCAGGGGCTCTCCAAACGCAACATGGCGTCCGCTAAAAATTTGAGCCAATTTTCCATTCAATTTGTTACCGGACACCATGTCGCGTTTGGAGAGCCCCTGATGTGCCTAAACAGTGGAGCTCCCCCACAAGTGACCCCATTTTGGAAACTACACCCCTCAAGGATTTTATTAAGGTGTATAGTGAACATTTTGAACCCAGAGGTACGACACAGAATTTGATAACATTAGGTCATCATATTGAATAAGTTGTCATTAGTCTTGAGCGCAAGTGCTCGCTACTTGAGTTGGCATCGGGGACTCGGGTATGCACCATGTACTGCGTGTGCTCGAGTGACATGCTCGAGTCCCCACCTGGATGTTTCACGGTTATTAGACACCCAAAAAAAAAAACACGCGGGGATCGCTCGTGCATGACAGGCAATCCCCGCAAAGTTTTTTGGGCCGTAAAGCATATGGGGCGGAGACTCGAGCATGTCACTCAAACACCCACGATACTCAATGCATACCAGAACACCCGATGCAAACTCAAGTAGTGACCACTTGCGTTCAACACTAGTCGCCATATCGTCATCTTTTTCTCTTACTTTTGAAAAAAAAAACCAACCGTAGCACAGCCCTAACCGTAGCACAACCCTAACCCGAGAGTTTATTTTTTACGCCGTTCCTAGTGTGGTATAAGTGATTAGACGACCTTATTCTTGGGGTCGGTGAGACTACAGCGATACCAGAATCATATGGGGTTTTTGACTGACAGCTGTCACACACTAAAAGACGCATTTTTTGTAAAATCTAGTTTTTGCATCGCCATATTTTGAGAGCTATAATTTTTCCAGGTTTTGGCAGACAGTCATTTGACGGCTTGTTTTTTGCGGGATGAGTTGACGTTGTTATTGGTGCAATTTTCAGGCACGTGACATTTTTTGATCTTTCTATTCCGATTTTTGGGAGGCAGAATAAACAAAAAACAACAATTCAGGAATTTTTTTTTTTGTTTTTTTTTATTTGTTCCGCGTGTGGTAAAATTGATAAGGCAGCTTTATTCTTCGGGTCAGTACGTTTACAGCGGCACCACATTTATATCTTATTTCTATGTTTTGCACTTTTACATAATACAAGCAATTTTATAGAAAAAATAATTTTTTAGCATAGCTTTATTCTGAGAGCTATAACTTTTTTATTTTTTGGCTGATGGAGCTGTTTGGCGGCTTGTTTTTTGCGGGACGAGATGACGTTTTCAGCGGTACCAATTTTATTTATATTTGTCTTTTTGATCGCGTGTTATTCCATTTTTTGTTTGGCGGTATGGTGATAAAGCATTGTTTTTTGCTTCGTTTTTTATTTTATTTTTTTACAGTGTTCACTGAAGGGGTTAACTAGTGGGACAGTTTTATAGGTCAGGTTGTTACGGACGCGGCGATACCAAATATGTACTTTTATTGTGTTTTTTTTTTTTTTTTATAATATTTATTGATGGGTACATTTATATTTTTATTTTTGGTGGATTATTTTTTTTTTAATATTTTTACAATTTTTTTTTATTTTTTTCACTGTCTGATAGTTTTTATACTTTATTACTTTGTCCCACTATGGGACTTTCACTTTTTTTTCTCTGATCGCCTGCATGGCACAGGAATGCAGCACCATCCCTGTGCCATGCAGGCTGTCAGTGCTGGACAGGGAGAAGATTGTTTGGAGATGCACTGTGCTTGTCCAAAAAAATCTTCCTGCTGTCTGGTGACCCGGATGTTGTCATGACGACATCGGGTCGTCATGGCAACATGCTGGAAGCCGGAAGAGGAGGTGAGTATCTGCGATCACCTCCCCTTGCCACCGCAATGCTGCGATCGACTTCGATCGCAGCATCGCGGGGGTTAATGTGCTGGGAGCGGTGCGTGACCGCTCCCTGCACATAGTACCGGGTGTCAGCTGTGACAATCAGCTGACACCCGGCGGCGATCGCGCCCGCACAGCCTGTGTGCGCGCGCGATCGCCATGACGTACTAATACAGGTCTGGCTCTTAAGTCCCAGGGCACAGACACGTATTAGTACGCCTAATGTTGTTAAGGGGTTAAAGGGAAAGTACCGTCAAAACATTTTTTTTTGGAAAAATGAAAAAATGTAAAGTATTAAAGTTGTTTTTTTTTTTTTTTTTTTTTTTTTTATAAATATAATTTGTTTTTAATGAAGTAAAATGTGAGAAATAATTTAAAAAGCTTTGGTGTTTCCACTTTTAAACACTAGGGGGAGCAGCTGCTGAAATTTGCCATAAAAACCTAGTGTACAACTAGCTCACATTACGACTGCAGTAAATGTGGGCTGAATCTGCTCACTTGTGACTTCACTCCTCTGCTTCCCTTCTGGGTGTTTGATCCTAAACTTCATCCTCTCTCATCTTTTTACACAGTGTGGAGCCATTTTGTTGGTGACTGCCAGTGATACGGACAAGTAGACTGTCACCGATGATGGCCGGCAGCACCAATTCTGTTAGTGCTGCTTGCTATATCATAAGCTGGCATTAGATAGATGGAGTATATCACATGCGCGATTAGATACAGGACTCAGCGTGGTGTATCACATGATGGGATTAGATATGCAATATCTAATGTATGCAAGATGTGACCCCGCTCTGTCAACTTCTATGGGAGCAGTGGTGTAATGTGACACCCAGTTGGGGGGGTAGAGGGTGTGGTTGCGCTCAGAGGGGCCCACCCAGAGGTATGTTACTGTAAACTGTATCGGCGTGCGCTGATGCAGTTACTCTGCGGTAGAGCAGGGAGACATGGTCTCCCTGCACTGCCATGCGGTCGCTGTGGGGCCCATGTGCTGAGTGGAGGAAGGGGCGCAGCACTTGGACACTCGCCCGTCATTGCAAATTCAACTGTATTGGCTGGATGCTGATACAGTTAAAAGTAATGACTGATGAGGGAGCGTGACGTTCCCATCAATCCGCCTGTGCGTTAGACGTCACTGACACAGACCTTGACAGTGGGCGTGATGACTTCACTACATAGTGCCCGCTGTCCTGAGGTGTGCGGGAGAATGAGGAGGTGAGATGTATGTATGTGTTTATATAGCTCTCTCTATCTCTTGGTGCATCTTACTAAATTAGAATATCATCAAAAAGTTAATTTATTTCAGTTCTTCAATACAAAAAGTGAAACTCATATATTATATAGAGTCATTACAAACAGAGTGATCTATTTCAAGTGTTTATTTCTGTTAATGTTGATTATGGCTTACAGCCAATGAAAACGCAAGTTATTATCTCAGTATATTAGAATACTTTATAACAACAGCTTGAAAAATGTTTTTAAAATCCGAAATGTTGGCCTACTGAAATGTATATTTAGTAAATGCCCTCAATACTTGGTCGGGGCTCCTTTTGCATCAATTACTGCATCAATGCGGCGTGGCATGGAGGCGATCAGCCTGTGGCACTGCTGAGGTGTTATGGAAGCCCAGGTTGCTTTGATAGCAGCCTTCAGCTTGTCTGCATTGTTAGGTCTGGGGTCTCTCATCTTCCTCTTGATAATACCCAATAGATTCTCTATGGGGTTAAGGTCAGGCGAGTTTGCTGGCCAATCAAGCACAGTGATACTGTTATATTTAAACCAGGTATTGGTACTTTTGGCAGTGTGGACAGGTGCCAAGTCCTGCTGGAGAATGAAATTTCCATCTCCAAAAAGCTGGTCAGCAGAAGGAAGCATGAAGGGCTCTAAAATTTCCTGATAGACGTCTGCGCTGACTTTGGTCTTTATAAAACACAGTGGACCTACACCAGCAGATGACATGGCTCCCCAAACCATCACTGATTGTGGAAACTTCACACTAGACCTCAAGCAGCTTGGATTGTGGCCTCTCCACTCTTCCTCTTTACTTTCATCTGAAAACAACACCTTGGACCACTGAGCATGAGTCCAGGTCTTTTTCTCCTTGGGCCAGGTAAGACGCTTCTAGCATTGTCTTTTGGTCATGAGTGGCTTGACACAAGGAATGTGACACTTGTAGCCCATGTCCTGGATACGTCTGTGTTTGGTGACTCTTGAAGCAATGACTCCAGCTGCAGTCCACTCCTTGTGAATCTCCCCCAAATTTTTGAATGGCCTTTTCTTAACAATCCTTTCAAAGCTGTAGTTATCTCTGTTGCTTGTGCACCTTTTTTTACCACACTTTTTCCTTCCACTCAACTTTCCATTAATATGCTTGGATACAGCACTCTGAACAGCCAGCTTCTTTAGCAATGACCTTTACCCTCCTTGTCCAGAAGGCAGTCATTGACACACTCCACATCTGTCAAGTCAGCAGTCTTCCCCATGATTGTGGAGCCTACTGAAACAGACTAAGGGACTTTTTTAAACACTTAGGAAGCCTTTGCAGGTGTTTTTTGTTAATTATTCAAATTTACTGAGATAATGGCTTTTGTGCTTTCATTGGCTGTAAGCCATAATCATCAACAGAAATAAACACTTGAAATAGATCACTCTGTAATGACTCTATATAATCAGTTTCACTTTTTGTATTGAAGAGCTGAAATTAACTTTTTGATATTCTAATTAAGTGAGAAGCACTTGTATATAATGTGCATTATACTATATGGAGTATTTTTAGTAACAGAGCGGTCATCTGCTTAGGTTCTCCTACATCCATTATTGTATGCGCCACCGTAGTTGTAATCAGGGTTTCCTGGTTAGGGGCCCCCTCAAGTTTCGCCACCCCAAACCAAAACTCTAGCTATGCTCTGGAAGCAGTGGTGTAATGTGTGACCCGGCACCATCCAATATATTACTATTCCCATAGAAGTGGATGGAGCGGGGTCACACATTACACTACTTGTCACATAGAAGAGGATGGAGCGGTGTCACAATTACCCCACTGCTCCCTTAGAAATGTGACCCTGCTCTGTCCACTGTTATTGCTCCCATAGAAGTAGACAGAGCAACGTCACACATTACCCCACTGCTCCCTTAGCCCCTTAGTGACCAATAGATATCTTTTTTACTGAGCTGCGATATGAGACTAGCTTTCTCCGACAGGTGACAATCCTGTAACTCTCACCTGTACACTATAGCTGACAACTTTCTGCATCAGCCACGATCAGTGTTGGCACCGACCATGGACGTTTAAACCCTTAGATTCTGCTGTCAATAGTGACTACAGAATCTAAATAGTTAACAGAGTGTGTGGGGGCTTCCTCTTTAACCTCATCGGCACCCTGAAATTTTGATTGTATGGTCCTGATGTTTGCCATGGCAAGTCATGGCCAAATAACTTCCTTAGTCTGCCGGCTATAGCGGCCTGTACAGAAGTTATCAAAATTTAGGTGATAAAATAAACTTTTTCATTCTTGTCATGCCACTTTCTATTACTTCCTGAAAAGAACCAAAAGGGTTAATGAACTACATGAAAGCAATTTTAAATATGTTGAGGGGTGTAGGTTTTAAAATGGTATGACTTTTGGGTGATTTCCAACATATAGGACCCCCCAAAGTCACTTCAAAACTGAACAGGTCCCTAGAAAAATTACTGCTACATTTTTAAACCTTCTAAATGCTAACAAAATAAAACACTTTACAAATGGTGCTGATATAAAGCAGACGTGAGGGAAATGTTATTTATTAATGTTTTTGTTATTAATGTTTTTTCTATTTGGATTAAAGGGATAGTCATTCAAAGTTTGAAAATTGCAATTTTTAAAACATTTTTGTCAAATTTCTGATATTTTTATAAATAAACGCAAAACATATCAACCTAAATTTACCATTATTATAAAGTATCATGTGTCACAAAAAAACTTTCTCAAAACTAATGGGATATGTTGAAGCATTCCAGAGTTATTACTACATAAAGTGACACTGGTCAGATTAAATAAAAAATAAATAAATATAAAAAAAAAAAAATGGTCCGGTCACTAAGGGGTTAGAAATGTGTAACCTTGCTCTATCCACTTCTATGGGAGTAGGGGTGTAATAGAATAGATAAACATCCAGTAGATATATAATTTTCACTTGCACCCTTTAGTGTCTCTTATGTGGCACTAAAGGGTCTTTACCCCTGTAAATTAAAACCGACGTGGGCCCCCCTCCCTTATTTTTGGTAATCGAGCAAGCTATGGGCTGATATGATCAGGCTAGAAAGGTACCTGGTTATTGGGCCCTTCTCAGCCTAAAAATACCAGCAGTCAGCTGCCCCAGAATTGGCGCATCACAATAGATGGCGCGTTGCCCGCCTCTTCCCGATGCCCTGGTGCAGTGGTAATCGGGATAATGGTAGTTGGATTTGATGACAGCTGTGAATTGTCAAAAATCACATCTAGCATCGAGCCCTGGGGTTAGTAATGGAGAGGTGTCTATCAGACACCCCCATTACTAACCCACTAACGAAGGAAGAAGAAAAAAAAAAAAAAAAAAAAATCTTTTTATTTGACTAAAGACTCCCTGACACTTTTCATGGTTCACCAATCTACTTTTGAAAAAATTAAAACCCATGCAGGTCTGACTTGGTCTATGGCGTTCCCACAATGATGCCCAAATCAGACATCCAAAGGCTATGGAGCGTTGTTCAGAGAACAACGCTCCATAGGCTGTAGCAGCAGCCACTTCAGGTCCTGCTATGCTCCACGAGACGCTGTGATGAGCAGTGACGTCAGTAACTACATCTATCTTCTGTCGCCGACCCTCTGTGTAATGACACCATATAGTGCCCCACAGTATAATGGCCCCATCCTCTTGGTGTATATGGCGCAGGGAGAATACGTTGTGCACACTGGGGGTGGGGAGTTGGAGGGAACTCCTATGACAGTAACTGCGCATGCTCAGCCAGCTGATCAGCCACTGGGAGGACTGAATAGAATAACGCCAGGGGGCATACTTCAGAATATGAAAGCTTGTTGTTTTTTGAATGGAGCATAATTTTTAATAACTGTAAATGACAAAACCATTTATTTCCACCTTTTCTGCTTAGTTAAACCTATTCTTTATGGCGGAACAACCTCTTAAATGAATCTGCCCTGAAGTTTTTTGTTTTTTTTTATATAAAAATATGCTCATTTTAGTACAGTTGATGGAACAAGCATACGTAATCTCTGGCTAGTCTACAAGTTCTCAAACGATAATAAAAATAAAGAATTGCAACTTATGGTGAAAGTTGTTTAATATAAATTTGAATACATGTTGCTGGCTTTATTTGTATTTCATTTCTTGCCTTTTATTTGCTTCTGCAAGGGTTTAGCATACAATTCAAAGTAATGAAAGAGCAGCTTCTTATTTACCCAATAGCAGCAGTTCTGATGATATTAACAAATTACCACTTAATTATTTAGAAGTACCAAAGTTGGTATTGCAAATTAAACATAAAGACAATTCCTAGAACAATACATTTTTTTCACACTATATAGTAAACTTGTTCTCCTACAGCAAACTGTACCCAGCCTAAGCACTCTGTGAGCCAAAAATGAATAATGGCTCTTCTGGCAAACTCCAGATGTCCATGAATTACATGGGTGACTGTTCGTCTGAATAGCTAGATATACTCAAAATGTATATTACAGCCAGTGCTATGATGAAATTGCATAGACTGTACCACTGAAGTTCTCCAGAGGGAAGGCAGAAGGTCAGATCACCTACCATGATGACTGGACAGATGGTGATCTCCCACACAATTGTGAAACAGGAGTTATACAGCTGCCTCCTGACTTGATACTTACTTACTAATCTAGATCATCTTAAATTAGCGAATATATTGTGTTAACTGGGCAGATAGCGATAGGACTGGCTCCCGCCGACTGTGTGATGTGCTGATGCATCATGATATTCATAGAGCATAGGAGGAATAAAATGTAGGTGAAGTCTGGGAATCAAGATGAAGCCTGAAGAGTAAGAGGGGCATGACCCTCAGCGAAGTACAATATTACAGTATATGAGAGTCCGAGTGTTTGGGGAAAAAAATCACGGGACTGCTTCTATAAAGTTATTGTATAAATGGAAAACTACTACTAAATATGGTGTAAGTCTGTTTTGACCTCAATATAATCTATATTTAAAGGGGAGTATCAGTCTTTGTGTCAGTTGATGTGCTGCTATGTGTTCAAAAACCTCGACTTTGTACTTTTAACACACAGGCCCCAATTCATCATGCTGTTTTCTGGTATAATACTGCAGAAATATTGCTACTTTTGGTATTTTTATGCCAGATCTGACCAACTTTTTGAAAAGTGAATGAAGCGTAGCCAGGATGGGGTGTCGCTGAGCATGGCCGACAAAGTAATTGTAATTTGCAGAAAAAATGTGCTGCAAATTACAATAGAACTGTGGTCCAGTCTTGCATGCATTTATACTTCAAAATGCGGTAACTTTTTGTTTTGTCTTGTAACTGCATTCTGACTACACGTTATCTACTATATAAGATCTCACAGTACAGAAAAATGCCAGCTATTCATAGAATGTTAACACCTGACAGATTTAATGCAGATATTTTTTAGAACATAGAGGGCAATTCTATTAATTTTGAATGGGACCTCTCAGTAATCCAACACATGGACTTACAACAGTGTGATTTAAAAGGTATTTTCATATTTGACAATTATTACAAACCCAAATGTGCTCTGCTTTATTCTGAATGCGAATAGAAGGTAACTTGTGCGCATCCTACCTTGGAAACCAGCACACATCAGACATGTATGACATATACTGTGGGGCATATCCAATGTCGATGATAACAACACCCCTTTAATGGATGACCCCCTTGTATTTTTGCTGTTTTAACTGTGGTTTTTTTTCTTTCTTTTTTTTGTTAACTTTGAAGTCATAAATTGTTTTATTTTCATCACAGGGTAAAAGAATTCAAAGCTGCTCTGTTAAAAGCATTTAAGACCACCCGTTCCCAATCTGTTGCTGTTAGTCAGTTGCTTGAACTAATCAATAATGGAAATCCTGACCCATTCCAGATTTCTGAAGTAAAGGAAGCGCTGGACAACATGCAAAATGACAACCAAGTCATGTTGGCAGATGATGTGGTGTTCTTGATTTAACTGTATTCCCTGAAAACAAATTGCATGGAATTGTTGTTTTTCTTCTTACACTTTATATGATCGTTTGCTGCTATTTATAGTAAAAATAAAATATGAAAGCTGTTCTGGATTTTATTTAATCGATATGCAAACAGACTTTGAGAAGGGGTCGTCCGCGTAGTTTACAAACCCTCTGAATCACTATGTTCTCCCCCTTATAAAATAATAGGTTTATTCACCTCCTTGCACTGAGCCATTCTAGTGGTGTCGGAACTGGCTCTCCCGGGGCTTGTGTGACATTGGATGCAGGGCTTGCATGAGCCTCTTCACTCTCCCCTCCTTTGGACAAATCTGATATCCGGAAGAAGTGAGAAACCGCAACTCTGACTTCCTCTAGAGGTCAGTGACGTGCAGGGCTGTGGAGTCTGTGTCAATTTTTGTGGAGTCGGTATAAAATGGACTCTGACTCTTAAAATATATAATAAATTGGGTACAGTACTACAATGCGGGATGTGCTGTAAATGTTTTCATAAGAATTTGGGAAAGTTATCAAATGTCATATAAATATCTGTTCTGTTCCTGATCTAATGATCTTGGCTTTTAGCTGAGATGAATCTGTGCTGCACTTTATGTACATGCTCAGTAGTGAGATGAATCTGTGCTGCACTTATTTATGTACATGCTCAGTAGTGAGATGAATCTGTGCTGCACTTATTTATGTACATGCTCAGTAGTGAGATGAATCTGTGCTGCACTTTATGTACATGCTGAGTAGTGAGATGAATCTGTGCTGCACTTATTTATGTACATGCTCAGTAGTGAGATGAATCTGTGCTGCACTTTATGTACATGCTCAGTAATGAGATGAATCTGTGCTGCACTTATTTATGTACATGCTGAGTAGTGAGATGAATCTGTGCTGCACTTATTTATGTACATGCTGAGTAGTGAGATGAATCTGTGCTGCACTTATTTATGTACATGCTGAGTAGTGAGATGAATCTGTGCTGCACTTATTTATGTACATGCTCAGTAGTGAGATGAATCTGTGCTGCACTTTATGTACATGCTGAGTAGTGAGATGAATCTGTGCTGCACTTATTTATGTACATGCTCAGTAGTGAGATGAATCTGTGCTGCACTTTATGTACATGCTGAGTAGTGAGATGAATCTGTGCTGCACTTTATGTACATGCTGAGTAGTGAGATGAATCTGTGCTGCACTTATTTATGTACATGCTCAGTAGTGAGATGAATCTGTGCTGCACTTATTTATGTACATGCTCAGTAATGAGATGAATCTGTGCTGCACTTATTTATGTACATGCTGAGTAGTGAGATGAATCTGTGCTGCACTTATTTATGTACATGCTCAGTAGTGAGATGAATCTGTGCTGCACTTTATGTACATGCTCAGTAGTGAGATGAATCTGTGCTGCACTTTATGTACATGCTGAGTAGTGAGATGAATCTGTGCTGCACTTATTTATGTACATGCTCAGTAGTGAGATGAATCTGTGCTGCACTTTATGTACATGCTGAGTAGTGAGATGAATCTGTGCTGCACTTTATGTACATGCTGAGTAGTGAGATGAATCTGTGCTGCACTTATTTATGTACATGCTCAGTAGTGAGATGAATCTGTGCTGCACTTATTTATGTACATGCTCAGTAATGAGATGAATCTGTGCTGCACTTTATGTACATGCTGAGTAGTGAGATGAATCTGTGCTGCACTTATTTATGTACATGCTCAGTAGTGAGATGAATCTGTGCTGCACTTTATGTACATGCTGAGTAGTGAGATGAATCTGTGCTGCACTTTATGTACATGCTGAGTAGTGAGATGAATCTGTGCTGCACTTATTTATGTACATGCTCAGTAGTGAGATGAATCTGTGCTGCACTTATTTATGTACATGCTCAGTAATGAGATGAATCTGTGCTGCACTTATTTATGTACATGCTGAGTAGTGAGATGAATCTGTGCTGCACTTATTTATGTACATGCTCAGTAGTGAGATGAATCTGTGCTGCACTTTATGTACATGCTCAGTAGTGAGATGAATCTGTGCTGCACTTTATGTACATGCTGAGTAGTGAGATGAATCTGTGCTGCACTTTATGTACATGCTGAGTAGTGAGATGAATCTGTGCTGCACTTATTTATGTACATGCTCAGTAATGAGATGAATCTGTGCTGCACTTTATGTACATGCTGAGTAGTGAGATGAATCTGTGCTGCACTTATTTATGTACATGCTCAGTAGTGAGATGAATCTGTGCTGCACTTTATGTACATGCTGAGTAGTGAGATGAATCTGTGCTGCACTTATTTATGTACATGCTCAGTAGTGAGATGAATCTGTGCTGCACTTATTTATGTACATGCTCAGTAATGAGATGAATCTGTGCTGCACTTATTTATGTACATGCTGAGTAGTGAGATGAATCTGTGCTGCACTTATTTATGTACATGCTCAGTAGTGAGATGAATCTGTGCTGCACTTATTTATGTACATGCTCAGTAGTGAGATGAATCTGTGCTGCACTTTATGTACATGCTGAGTAGTGAGATGAATCTGTGCTGCACTTATTTATGTACATGCTCAGTAGTGAGATGAATCTGTGCTGCACTTATTTATGTACATGCTCAGTAATGAGATGAATCTGTGCTGCACTTATTTATGTACATGCTGAGTAGTGAGATGAATCTGTGCTGCACTTATTTATGTACATGCTCAGTAGTGAGATGAATCTGTGCTGCACTTTATGTACATGCTCAGTAGTGAGATGAATCTGTGCTGCACTTTATGTACATGCTGAGTAGTGAGATGAATCTGTGCTGCACTTTATGTACATGCTGAGTAGTGAGATGAATCTGTGCTGCACTTATTTATGTACATGCTCAGTAATGAGATGAATCTGTGCTGCACTTTATGTACATGCTGAGTAGTGAGATGAATCTGTGCTGCACTTATTTATGTACATGCTCAGTAGTGAGATGAATCTGTGCTGCACTTTATGTACATGCTGAGTAGTGAGATGAATCTGTGCTGCACTTTATGTACATGCTGAGTAGTGAGATGAATCTGTGCTGCACTTATTTATGTACATGCTCAGTAGTGAGATGAATCTGTGCTGCACTTATTTATGTACATGCTCAGTAATGAGATGAATCTGTGCTGCACTTATTTATGTACATGCTGAGTAGTGAGATGAATCTGTGCTGCACTTATTTATGTACATGCTCAGTAGTGAGATGAATCTGTGCTGCACTTTATGTACATGCTCAGTAGTGAGATGAATCTGTGCTGCACTTTATGTACATGCTGAGTAGTGAGATGAATCTGTGCTGCACTTATTTATGTACATGCTCAGTAGTGAGATGAATCTGTGCTGCACTTTATGTACATGCTCAGTAGTGAGATGAATCTGTGCTGCACTTTATGTACATGCTCAGTAGTGAGATGAATCTGTGCTGCACTTTATGTACATGCTGAGTAGTGAGATGAATCTGTGCTGCACTTTATGTACATGCTCAGTAGTGAGATGAATCTGTGCTGCACTTTATGTACATGCTGAGTAGTGAGATGAATCTGTGCTGCACTTATTTATGTACATGCTCAGTAGTGAGATGAATCTGTGCTGCACTTATTTATGTACATGCTCAGTAATGAGATGAATCTGTGCTGCACTTATTTATGTACATGCTGAGTAGTGAGATGAATCTGTGCTGCACTTATTTATGTACATGCTCAGTAGTGAGATGAATCTGTGCTGCACTTTATGTACATGCTGAGTAGTGAGATGAATCTGTGCTGCACTTATTTATGTACATGCTCAGTAGTGAGATGAATCTGTGCTGCACTTTATGTACATGCTCAGTAGTGAGATGAATCTGTGCTGCACTTTATGTACATGCTGAGTAGTGAGATGAATCTGTGCTGCACTTATTTATGTACATGCTCAGTAGTGAGATGAATCTGTGCTGCACTTATTTATGTACATGCTCAGTAATGAGATGAATCTGTGCTGCACTTATTTATGTACATGCTGAGTAGTGAGATGAATCTGTGCTGCACTTATTTATGTACATGCTCAGTAGTGAGATGAATCTGTGCTGCACTTTATGTACATGCTGAGTAGTGAGATGAATCTGTGCTGCACTTATTTATGTACATGCTCAGTAGTGAGATGAATCTGTGCTGCACTTTATGTACATGCTGAGTAGTGAGATGAATCTGTGCTGCACTTATTTATGTACATGCTCAGTAGTGAGATGAATCTGTGCTGCACTTTATGTACATGCTGAGTAGTGAGATGAATCTGTGCTGCACTTATTTATGTACATGCTCAGTAGTGAGATGAATCTGTGCTGCACTTTATGTACATGCTGAGTAGTGAGATGAATCTGTGCTGCACTTATTTATGTACATGCTGAGTAGTGAGATGAATCTGTGCTGCACTTTATGTACATGCTGAGTAGTGAGATGAATCTGTGCTGCACTTTATGTACATGCTCAGTAGTGAGATGAATCTGTGCTGCACTTTATGTACATGCTCAGTAATGAGGCAGTGAGATGAATCTGTGCTGCACTTTATGTACATGCTGAGTAGTGAGATGAATCTGTGCTGCACTTATTTATGTACACGCTCAGTAATGAGGCAGTGAGATGAATCTGTGCTGCACTTTATGTACACACTCAGTAGTGAGGCAGTGAGATGAATCTGTGCTGCACTTTATGTACATGCTCAGTAGTGAGATGAATCTGTGCTGCACTTTATGTACATGCTCAGTAGTGAGATGAATCTGTGCTGCACTTTATGTACATGCTCAGTAATGAGGCAGTGAGATGAATCTGTGCTGCACTTTATGTACATGCTCAGTAGTGAGATGAATCTGTGCTGCACTTTATGTACATGCTGAGTAGTGAGATGAATCTGTGCTGCACTTATTTATGTACATGCTCAGTAGTGAGATGAATCTGTGCTGCACTTTATGTACATGCTCAGTAGTGAGATGAATCTGTGCTGCACTTTATGTACATGCTCAGTAGTGAGATGAATCTGTGCTGCACTTTATGTACACACTCAGTAGTGAGGCAGTGAGATGAATCTGTGCTGCACTTTATGTACATGCTGAGTAGTGAGATGAATCTGTGCTGCACTTTATGTACATGCTCAGTAGTGAGATGAATCTGTGCTGCACTTTATGTACATGCTCAGTAGTGAGATGAATCTGTGCTGCACTTTATGTACATGCTCAGTAGTGAGATGAATCTGTGCTGCACTTTATGTACACACTCAGTAGTGAGGCAGTGAGATGAATCTGTGCTGCACTTTATGTACATGCTCAGTAGTGAGATGAATCTGTGCTGCACTTTATGTACATGCTCAGTAGTGAGATGAATCTGTGCTGCACTTTATGTACATGCTCAGTAATGAGGCAGTGAGATGAATCTGTGCTGCACTTTATGTACATGCTCAGTAGTGAGATGAATCTGTGCTGCACTTTATGTACATGCTGAGTAGTGAGATGAATCTGTGCTGCACTTATTTATGTACATGCTCAGTAGTGAGATGAATCTGTGCTGCACTTTATGTACATGCTCAGTAGTGAGATGAATCTGTGCTGCACTTTATGTACATGCTCAGTAGTGAGATGAATCTGTGCTGCACTTTATGTACATGCTCAGTAATGAGATGAATCTGTGCTGCACTTATTTATGTACATGCTCAGTAGTGAGATGAATCTGTGCTGCACTTTATGTACATGCTGAGTAGTGAGATGAATCTGTGCTGCACTTATTTATGTACATGCTCAGTAGTGAGATGAATCTGTGCTGCACTTTATGTACATGCTGAGTAGTGAGATGAATCTGTGCTGCACTTATTTATGTACATGCTCAGTAGTGAGATGAATCTGTGCTGCACTTTATGTACATGCTCAGTAGTGAGATGAATCTGTGCTGCACTTTATGTACATGCTCAGTAGTGAGATGAATCTGTGCTGCACTTTATGTACATGCTCAGTAGTGAGATGAATCTGTGCTGCACTTTATGTACATGCTCAGTAATGAGGCAGTGAGATGAATCTGTGCTGCACTTTATGTACACGCTCAGTAATGAGGCAGTGAGATGAATCTGTGCTGCACTTTATGTACACACTCAGTAGTGAGGCAGTGAGATGAATCTGTGCTGCACTTTATGTACATGCTCAGTAGTGAGATGAATCTGTGCTGCACTTTATGTACATGCTCAGTAGTGAGATGAATCTGTGCTGCACTTTATGTACATGCTCAGTAGTGAGATGAATCTGTGCTGCACTTTATGTACATGCTCAGTAGTGAGATGAATCTGTGCTGCACTTTATGTACATGCTCAGTAGTGAGATGAATCTGTGCTGCACTTTATGTACATGCTGAGTAGTGAGATGAATCTGTGCTGCACTTTATGTACATGCTCAGTAGTGAGATGAATCTGTGCTGCACTTTATGTACATGCTGAGTAGTGAGATGAATCTGTGCTGCACTTTATGTACATGCTGAGTAGTGAGATGAATCTGTGCTGCACTTTATGTACATGCTGAGTAGTGAGATGAATCTGTGCTGCACTTATTTATGTGCATGCTCAGTAGTGAGATGAATCTGTGCTGCACTTATTTATGTACATGCTCAGTAGTGAGATGAATCTGTGCTGCACTTTATGTACATGCTCAGTAGTGAGATGAATCTGTGCTGCACTTTATGTACATGCTCAGTAATGAGGCAGTGAGATGAATCTGTGCTGCACTTTATGTACATGCTCAGTAGTGAGATGAATCTGTGCTGCACTTTATGTACATGCTCAGTAGTGAGATGAATCTGTGCTGCACTTTATGTACATGCTGAGTAGTGAGATGAATCTGTGCTGCACTTATTTATGTACATGCTCAGTAGTGAGATGAATCTGTGCTGCACTTTATGTACATGCTGAGTAGTGAGATGAATCTGTGCTGCACTTATTTATGTACATGCTCAGTAGTGAGATGAATCTGTGCTGCACTTTATGTACATGCTCAGTAGTGAGATGAATCTGTGCTGCACTTTATGTACATGCTCAGTAGTGAGATGAATCTGTGCTGCACTTTATGTACATGCTCAGTAGTGAGATGAATCTGTGCTGCACTTTATGTACATGCTCAGTAGTGAGATGAATCTGTGCTGCACTTTATGTACATGCTCAGTAGTGAGATGAATCTGTGCTGCACTTTATGTACATGCTGAGTAGTGAGATGAATCTGTGCTGCACTTATTTATGTACATGCTCAGTAGTGAGATGAATCTGTGCTGCACTTTATGTACATGCTGAGTAGTGAGATGAATCTGTGCTGCACTTATTTATGTACATGCTCAGTAATGAGGCAGGGCTGAGGAGTCGGGAGTCAGGGAAATTGAGGAGTCTGAGGTTTGGCTTACTGATGTCACAGCCCTGGTAATGCAGCTGCTGATTGTCTGCAAGACTCACGTGGGATAACAACAATGTTACTCAAGCCCTGGGAGAGCCAGTGATGCCGCTGCTGGAATGGCGCCTGCATCAGAGGCAATTATAGCTGTTATTTTTATAAGAGGTGAACATAGACAATCCCTTTGCAATCACTGAGTAGTGGACAGCCACTTTAACTCATTGGCATCTAGTTTAGATCCAAACATCTTTTTTTGCTTTGCAAAAATACACCCTTTTTGTTTATACAAGCTATGCCTATAAGGTCACAATTTTAGACATGAGCAATGACATTTTGTATTTTGCACTGCATCACAGATATGGGGTAAGCAGTCAAATTCTTCCATTTATTCCATTAACAGGTGTTTTGTCACTGTTTATAGCCATGTGGCATCTGCAGTGACTTTTTATATTGGCGTAATGGGCCTTTAAAGAAGTGTAGACCAAACTTGGAGCAAAGAAAAATGATCTTATGCCAGTCTTAACCATGATGTGCATTTAAGACTATTAACAAAGAAATAGTTGTGCTACTAATCCGACAACGTTTACTTGGAAGCTCCTGCAACATTAATGGTTTGGCTTCAAATTTGTCACCAAATGTGTAATTTGTCCTCCACCTATATATGTGGTGCTGAGGTAGTTAATCGTACAGGAATATTCCATATTAATCAATTGGTATCATACAGAAGTTTTAAAGTGGTTGAGGAGTTAATCTTTTACATTATAGGTAATTTTATAGGGGTACTCTGGAAAGATACAAGTGTATTCTAATGGCCATGCCTTCATGAACTATAAAGATAACATGAATAGTGCAGTTTATAACCCTGACAGTTCCTGTAATTCACTGTGACACTATAGCTGCTCCTCTCTGCTCCCCCTCCCTTCTGGGGCCTTATATGCAGACAGATGTGGAGTGTAGGGGGCACAGGCAGAGCACAGACTGACTTCTGCTTGGCAGGGGCTGGCCTTGCCCTTTCGTCTCTAATGCATGGAGAGAGATGTTACCAGGGGGCTGACTGTTATAATTGTTGTACATAATTGTGTTGGTTTTTTAATAACATTTTAAATTAGTTAATATTAGTAATCGGCTTTCAAGTGGAAGCTGCTCGAATAATTAATACGCTACATCTTTTAACCACTTCATGATTTCCAGACCCTGAAGCGGTTAAAAGATAAGACTGAATGCGGGCAGAGCAATGACATTTTTACCCTGCTGTGTATTGAGTTTATTTTTAAAGTGCTATTCAAAGCGCATTCTACCTGAAGTTGTGTGCACGTACCCTTACTGCTCCAAAAACTGCCGGAAAAGTTACTGTGTGAATACGTCCTTAAATAGATCTTTGTTGCACGTGGTTATGGCCTGTACATTCAGTAAATCTCAAACACATCCAGCAACCAAGTCTTATATATAAGTTTGTTTGCTCTTTGCCATGAATACATTGTCTGATGGAGGTATAAAAAAAAGTTACTGTATTTGGACTTCTTGTAAAATGGCTGGCTAGTCACCACTGTCCTACAAGCCAATGCTGAAGACACAAAACATAAGAATCATTTGTCATGAACTTGATTCATCAGAAGTTCCAGCGTGATTTCCGATCTTTTTCTTTGTTTACAATGCAGTTTTCTGGAAGCAAAAGATTAATTAAAATAGTCAATATACATTTACTATTGATTGATCCTACAAATGATGTCAAATTAAAGGGTTATTCCCAACCTAGCCTATCATAGCTTGATGAGTTATGCTCCTTTTAAGACCACTGCAGGTGAAGCTACAGGAGCAGCTGGGAGCGGTTCAACCACACTGTTTCTGTAACTCCCATAGAAAATATGAGCCTCAAATGCTAGGATGGAGTTATTCCCATCTCTGCCAAGAAAGCCTTTAAATCAGAATCATCCTGAGAAAGAAGAATGCCAGAAACAAAGAAGAAAATCGAAAACTTCTAGAGCAGTAAAAGAATCTTAGACATGATACTATTTTGGAAATACAGAATAACTTTAGCTGCAGTTTCCTGGCATAGTTGCAGCAAAATTAAAATGTGCAGCATCGAATACAAATTTACATTTTTCACAATGTCATACTGGTGTACATAGAGGAGTCATCACAACCCAACAAACTGAGATACAACTATCTATTACTATTGCAACTTTTACCCATCATTAGAAATTAGAACATTAATTAGCAGAACCCTGGTGCAGAGGCCGTATCTCCTTCCTGCCGGCATCCCAGCTCCGCTTTTGAGCTGCAATTCTGGCGAGACATCATTGCGTGATGCATGAATGTTTTCATGCCTGGGCTACAAATCAAAAGAAAGAGCCAGAATGCTGGTAGGTAAGAGACACCTCGCAGGGCTCCTGCCTGGTGGCCACAGAGTGCTAACAGGGCCTCTAATCCAAGATCCTGCTAGTTAATTTTACAGGGCACCCATCGTTTCCTTTAAGAGAAGGGCTACGTTGCGATATGTAGATTGTAATATCGCATTGCAACATTAAATCTGATTGGTAATGATATACACCGAACTACAAATGGAAGCAGAAAAATGCATCTTGGTTTTGCTGTTATAAAATCAAACTCTTTCTTGAAACATTCAAATATAAAACTATTAAAGGCAAGGAGAAGTGACAGTGAGTGCCACTCCACCGGATGTACAGTACAGACCAAAAGTTTGGACACACCTCATTTAAAGATTTTTCTGTATTTTCATGACTATGAAAATTGTACATTCACACTGAAGGCATCAAAACTATGAATCAACACATGTGGAATTATATACTTAACAAAACAGTGTGAAACAACTGAAAATATGTCTTATATTCTAGGTTCTTCAAAGTAGCCACCTTTTGCTTTGATGACTGCTTTGCACACTCTTGGCATTCTCTTGATGAGCTTCAAGAGGTAGTCACCGGAAATGGTTTTCACTTCACAGGTGTGCCCTGTCAGGTTTAATAAGTGGGATTTCTTGCCTTATAAATGGGGTTGGGACCATCAGTTGTGTTGTGCAGAAGTCTGGTGGATACACAGCTGATCGTCCTACTGAATAGACTGTTAGCTGCTTTTTTCTTGCCATAATACAAATTCTGAGTAAAGAAAAACGAGTGGCCATCATTACTTTAAGAAATGAAGATCAGTCAGTCCGAAAAATTGGGAAAACTTTGAAAGTGTCCCCAAGTGCAGTTGCAAAAACCATCAAGCGCCACAAAGAAACTGGCTCACATGAGGACCGCCCCAGGAAAGGAAGACCAAGAGTCACCTCTGCTTCTGAGGATAAGTTTATCTGAGTCACCAGCCTCAGAAATCGCAGGTTAACAGCAGCTCAGATTAGAGACTAGGTCAATGCCACACAGAGTTCTAGCAGCAGACACATCTCTACAACAACTGTTAAGAGGAGACTTTGTGCAGCAGGCCTTCATGGTAAAATAGCTGCTAGGAAACCACTGCTAAGGGCAGGCAGCAAGCAGAAGAGACTTGTTTGGGCTAAAGAACACAAGGAATGGACATTAGACCAGTGGAAATCTGTGCTTTGGTCTGATGAGTCCAAATTTGAGATCTTTGGTTCCAACCACTGTGTCTTTGTGCGACGCAGAAAAGGTGAACGGATGGACTCTACATGCCTGGTTCCCACCGTGAAGCATGGAGGAGGAGGTGTGATGGTGTGGGGTGCTTTGCTGGTGACACTGTTGGGGATTTATTCAAAATTGAAGGCATACTGAACCAGCATGGCTACCACAGCATCTTGCAGCAGCATGCTATTCCATCCGGTTTGCGTTTAGTTGGACGATCATTTATTTTTCAACAGGACAATAACCCCAAACTCACCTCAAGGCTGTGTAAGGGCTATTTGACCAAGAAGGAGAGTGATGGGGTGCTACGCCAGATGACCTGGCCTCCACAGTCACCAGAGCTGAACCCAATTGAGATGGTTTGGGGCGAGCTGGACTGCAGAGTGAAGGCAGAAGGGCCAACAAGTGCTAAGCATCTCTGGGAACTCCTTCAAGATTGTTGGAAGACCATTTCGGGTGACTACCTCTTGAAGCTCATCAAGAGAATGCCAAGAGTGTGCAAAGCAGTCATCAAAGCAAAAGGTGGCTACTTTGAAGAACCTAGAATATAAGACATATTTTTAGTTGTTTCACACTTTTTTGTTAAGTATATAATTCCACATGTGTTAATTCATAGTTTTGATGCCTTCAGTGTGAATGTACAATTTTCATACTCATGAAAATACAGAAAAATATTTAAATGAGAAGGTGTGTCCAAACTTTTGGTCTGTACTGTACATAAAGTTCCACAGAGAGTAGATAAAATATCAGTCCAATAGTAAATGCGCATTGTCATATGGGATAATTACACAGTACTTAAGGAGCTCTTGTCGTCCTCTACACATACCTCCCCCAAAGAAACTGACGCAAAACGTGTGTTGGGGTAGCTGTCTTCCCACCACCAGGTTGTGTATGGCTGTTTCATACAATAAGATGTTCATCTGCTTTGTGAACTTTCTATTATGTGTATTTGACCTATGGGATTACCCTCTCTATGGATCTTTCTGGTATTGAAGCTACCCCTATATAGGGTTATATACTGTATGTGACAGGTCTAGCTATACTATGATTATCTATAATTTATTTTTTGATTTGTAACACTATATATGACATCTATCAGAATACATTGATCTGTCTGCTTTCAATATCATTATTCAGTTCATTTTTGTTATTAGTCATAAGAATATTGCCTCCCAGATCTCTATTTAGGGAACTTGTTTTGCCCTGATATTTACTGGCTATGAATTGGGGGTTGTATGTATTTAAAACTGTTTTACTATTGGACTGATATTTTATCTACTCTCTGTGGAACTTTATGTACATCTGGTGGTGTGGCACTCACTGTCACTTCTCCTTGCCTTTTTTAATAGTTTTATATTTGAATGTTTCAATAAAGAGTTTGATTTTATATGAGCAAAACCAAGATGCATTTTTCTGCTTCCATTTGCTGTTTGGTGTATATATTTCTCTGGAAGTGCTTATTATAGTGGACTGCATGATTTAGTATGCTGATTGGTAATGATATGGCATTGTGACATTAAAACAATAAATATAGATATATATATATATATATATATACAGTATACAGTACAGACCAAAAGTTTGGATACACTTTCTCATTTAAAGATTTTTCTGTATTTTCATAACTATGAAAATTGTACATTCACACTGAAGGCATCAAAACTATGAATTAACACATGTGGAATTATATAATTAACAAAAAAGTGTGAAACAACTGAAAATATGTCTTTTATTCTAGGTTCTTCAAAGTAGCCACCTTAAAAATTATAGGCCCATTTCTTTGATTAACACAGATATTAAAATTTACGCCAAAATTCTTGCTAATAGACTAATATTTTGCCATACATCATAAATAATGATCAAATTGGATTCATTAAGAATAGACAGACTGTGGATGGAACCAGAAGAGTACTTAATTCTATCAAACTCATTAACTCCTCTAAACTGCGGTCTATTCTGGTTTCTCTAGATGCAGAGAAAGCATTTGATAGATTGAATTGAGAGTTCCTCAGGGGTACAATGTTAAAATTTGGATTTAACAGTCAAATTATTTCTAATATTATGGCTTTATATACCAGTTCTAGCGCCAAAATATATATTAATAATCATTTATCCGATCCATTTTTAATCTCTAATGGTACTCGACAAGGATGTCCTCTCTCTCCCCTTCTTTTTGCACTTGCCATTGAACCATTGGCTCAGAAAATTAGAGAGAACAGTAACATTTCTGGTATCTCCACGCCTTCCCGAATCTTTAAAATTAGTTTATTTGCTGATGATATGCTCCTGACCCTCTCGGATCCACTTAACTCTATTAAAGAGTTAATTAACACGTTAAATCTCTACTCAGACATTTCGTATTTCAAGATTAATACTGATAAATCTAAAATTTTATTTTTTAACGTGGAAAAAGAAATGATTAACGAAATAATTAATGTTTCCTCATTTGATGGAGTCGAGAATTCTTTTAATTTTTTAGGTATTTTAATAACTAAAGACTTAAGATCCATTATACCAACTAATTTGACACATTTGACAAACGTCATAACAAGATCTCTTGCCTCACTCCGTACACAAGAACTCTCCTGGATTGGTAGAAATTTGACTGTTAAATCTTTTATACTTCCAAAGATTCTTTATATCTTTAGGTCGCTACCCCTAATAATCTCCTCTACTTATTTGACAAATCTTCAGCTTCTACTAAATTCCTTTATCTGGAATTACAAAAGGGCTAGGGTTGCCACCAATATTTTATACAAGAACAAATCACATGGCGGTCTTGGCTTTCCAAATATTTCAGCTTACTACTACACAAATTTGATTAAACAAAGTTCATAATGGTTTTCCCCCCCTGAAACTCCGACTTGGCTTGATCTTGAAATTTTTTAAACAATAACAATCATCCCCGTGTCCTCCTCCTTAACCACATTCTCAAAAATAATTCCTCGATGGTATCACATCCTATCTTTACTGCACTTATTCTTGCATGGGAAGAATTATCCAAATTTAATAGGGGGACAAATAGATTCAACTATTTAAAAAATTTCTCAATTGCTTTTGTTGCCTCCTTATTTGACTCTTCAATCTCCCTTCGTTGGTCGAAGGTTGGTATTAAGAAAATTAAAGATATTTACGATGGAGTAAATTTTATCCCTTTCAAAATTCTTAGGACAAGATTCAATCTTAATGCGAATGATTTTCTCCCTTACTTATTATTAAAGGACCTTATTTATAATTTTTTTATTAAAAAACCCCTATGCTCAGAAGCTTCTTTAAATCTTTTGAGTAATTTTAGTCATAAGGTCTTTTGGAGCACCAGATACATCTACAAATGGTTTAATAGGGATACGATAATGACAAAGAACTTTTTACTTCAACCTGAGGATTGGGAGAATATAATCTCCCTTACATATTCTTCAAATATTTCTATGGCTCTCCACGAGACATATTTTAAATTATTAACAAAGTGGTATTATACTCCTACCAGGCTATCACACATCAACCCAGACTTCCATCCTGTGTGTTGGCGAAATTGTGGACTAAACGGAGACTTAACACATATTTTTTGGGGATGCCCGAAAATCAAATTTTTATGGTCTCAAACTTCGGACCTCATTAGAAAAATTTGCAAAAAAGATTTTATTCTCACGCCAAAGTTAGCTCTTTTATCCGTTGGAATTGATAACTTTGATCCATATATTAGACCCATTGTTTTACATATCCTTTTGACTGTAAAAAACTCAATAGCCTCTCACTGGAAAAGATCTCACCCTCCCTCATTCCCCGATATTATAGAGAAAATTAAATTACATAAGATTTTTGAACAAAAGTTTGCTATTACTAATGATTGTTTTACTAAATTTGACAAAAAAATGGTCTAGCTCGACATTAATCTTTCCTTGATTTTATTATTAGTTAGCTCATATTCAGGTGAATTTGATATTTTATAGTTATATTTATTCAGTTTTCTGTATTTTGTTTTTGCTCTTGTTCTTGTTTACTTCAATTATTTTATTGTAATCTCAAAGCTTTTTATTTATGTTCTTTGTATTGTTTCATTCCCTTATACCCGTTTCACCCTGTCCCTTTCCTTCCCTTTACCTTTCCTTTATTAAAATTCTCAATAAAATTATTGGAAACAAAGTAGCCACCTTTTGCTTTGATGACTGCTTTGCACACTCTTGGCATTCTCTTGATGAGCTTCAAGTGGTAGTCACTGGAAATGGTCTTCCAACAATCTTGAAGGAGTTCCCAGAGATGCTTAGCACTTGTTGGCCCTTTTGCCTTCACTCTGCAGTCCAGCTCACCCCAAACCATCTCGATTGGGTTCAGGTCTGGTGACTGTGGAGGCCAGGTCATCTGGCGTAGCACCCCATCGCTCTCCTTCTTGGTCAAATAGCCCTTACACAGCCTGGAAGTGTGTTTGGGGTCATTGTCCTGTTGAAAAATAAATTATGGTCCAACTAAACGCAAACCGGATGGAATAGCATGCCGCTGCAAGATGCTGTGGTAGCCATGCTGGTTCAGTATGCCTTCAATTTTGAATAAATCCCCAACAGTGTCGCCAGCAAAGCACCCTCACACCATCACACCTCCTCCTCCATGCTTCACGGTGGGAACCAGGCATGTAGAGTCCATCCGTTCACCTTTTCTGCGTTGCACAAAGACACGGTGGTTGGAACCAAAGATCTCAAATTTGGAGTCATCAGACCAAAGCACAGATTTCCACTGGTCTAATGTCCATTCCTTGTGTTCTTTAGCCCAAACAAGTCTCTTCTGCTTGTTGCCTGTCCTTAGCAGTGGTTTCCTAGCAGCTATTTTACCATGAAGGCCTGCTGCACAAAGTCTCCTCTTAAGAGTTGTTGTAGAGATGTGTCTGCTGCTAGAGCTCTGTGTGGCATTGACCTGGTCTCTAATCTGAGCTGCTGTTAACCTGCGATTTCTCAGGCTGGTGACTCAGATAAACTTATCCTCAGAAGCAGAGGTGACTCTTGGTCTTCCTTTCCTGGGGTGGTCCTCATGTGAGCCAGTTTCTTTGTAGAGCTTGATGGTTTTTGCAACTGCACTTGGGGACACTTTGAAAGTTTTCCCAATTTTTTGGACTGACTGACCTTCATTTCTTAAAGTAATGATGGCCACTCGTTTTTCTTTACTTAGCTGCTTTTTTCTTGCCATAATACAAATTCTAACAGTCTATTCAGTAGGACTATCAGCTGTGTATCCACCTGACTTCTGCACAACACAACTGATGGTCCCAACCCCATTTATAAGGCAAGAAATCCCTCTTATTAAACCTGACAGGGCACACCTGTGAAGTGAAAACCATTTCCGGTGACAACCTCTTGAAGCTCATCAAGAGAATGCCAAGAGTGTGCAAAGCAGTCATCAAAACAAAAGGTGGCTACTTTGAAGAACCTAGAATATAAGACATATTTTCAGTTGTTTCACACTTTTTTGTTAAGTATATAATTTCACATGTGTTAATTCATAGTTTTGATGCCTTCAGTGTGAATGTACAATTTCCATAGTCATGAAAATACAGAAAAAATCTTTAAATGAGGTGTGTCCAAACTTTTGGTCTGTGCTGTATATTTACACTATATACAACCCATCTGCATTTTCAGTGGCTATCTCTCTTTGCACACTTATAAGAAAACTGTCAATCACTGATGGAACTGCCCACTGGATCAAAGAGTCCAGAAAGATCAGAGGTTTCAATGATTAAAACCCAGGTTATACTGAATCTTTTCTCCATAAACTGTGTGTCCTTTTACTCAGGTCCTCCTGCTCTATAACATGGTGCCTGCAGATTAGATTGCACTTTCATTGAGACTAGTTCCATTTAAAGGGACTCTGTCAGCAAGTTTTTTGCTATTTAACCTGAGAGCACCATCTTGTGTGGGAAAAGAACCTGATTTCAGGGATGTGTCACTTACTGGGCTGTGTTTTGCTGTTAATACAATCAGTGTTTTATCAGCAGGAGATTATCACTACAGGACAACTGGCCTTGTGCATCCTAGTCCAACCACACCCCCAGCACTGATTAGCAGCTCTCTGTCACTAAACAATGTACACATAGTTGTGGTGTGGGCGGAGGATATATACAACTCAACAACTGAGCTCCACTACAGAGAAAACTGTGACCATCATAACTGCTGCACCCAGTAAAGTGATACATTGTTGAAATCAAGGCCTCTGTCCCTACCTCATGCTGCTGTCAGATTCCCTTTAAGGGTGAATTTGTGTGCTATGGAATGTTCTGCAATTGTCCTTCATCTGAAACAACGGCATTTAGGTGATTTCCAGTGTCAAAAACTTCTGTAGCAAAATCTGCTGTGTCTGACTTCACTTAGAGTTTTCCCATTTTTTTCTGACTTGTTAAAGGGATTGTCCAGTGCCGGACAACCCCTTCTAAATAGCTGCTGTCTGGTGCAGAAAAAAAGAGTGCACTGCTGCAGCTAATCAGCTGCCGCTGATCGTCAACAAATCTTCTCTACTTTGTCAGAGCGGATATGTGACAGCTTTGTGTGCAGCACCAGTCCAAATAGCTGTACAAGACTTCAGCTATTAAGAATGTCCAGTATCGGACAATCCTTTAATAAAAGGTCCTATTGATCAACCTGATCATAGACCTGTTTAGCCAGGATACCAATGTGTTTACCAGATCCTCGGTCTCTGACTTATGTGACCACCAGACTAAATGATATGTCAAAAACTTAAATATAACCACATTTGGAATTTAAAGGAATACTAAAATAAAATCCAAAAAAATACCCAAAATTTCATTCCCCAGTTAATGTCTCAGCCCTTATATCTAGATGTCTACATATGGATAATATACTTACTGTCTCCACAGTATTGAGTTCAGTAGGGCTTGCCTTCATTTGCTTTTTGTGTTTCTTTTTAAGGCAGTAAACAGTGGCAAGTGTGATTATTAACATTACTACAAATATAGTCACGGATGATGAAACCGCAATCACTACAGTGTCTTGGCTGGAAACTTTGGTATCACATTTACTTCCAACATACCACCAGTCATTAGTCACTTTGCACCTATACGGAGAGAATATATTAGATGAAATTAAAGCTCAGGTGGCAAGACAACTACTGTGCTGAGGAAATAAGTATAGAAGAAATTGGACTGATTTGTCGGCGAGCATTCCCACGTAGCCTCTCTGCTGCGGACTCCTCACAGTAGAGATGCTGCAGAAATAGCATTACAAAATAAATGCTGGGGAGCCGCACACTTTACCGTTTGCACCAGAAAGGGTGAAATTTGCATAGACATTGACAGCAAAAATTTGCAAACATCAGATGTCAAAACCGCAGCTTTTTTCAATTTATACTGTAGATATTTTTCCTAAAACAGTTTTAATTTGTGTTTCACTCATTTTTATCATCCGACGCTATCACATTTTTGGACCTTACTCTACAAGGACTACCAGGAAGACATGTTATGACTGCTACACATTGCAAAGCAGTGACTGGCAACACCATCCTGCGTGTTAATATGTAAGGATGTGACAGGGGCCACTCATGTGCTTCATGCCTCCTTAATAAAACAAGTACGCTTTCCTTTAGTAATGTGGATATTGCTATAGACTGAGTATATATTTTGATGTAAGGTTTTATGATTATTAAGGCTGTGAATGATTTACATGTATTTTATTGATATTGACTTGTTCTAGTATTGCATTGTATTACATGATTAGATAGGGACAGTCTAAGAATAAGAAGTTAACACATTAGATATAGGAAGTTCAGTGCATGCTTTTAGGGGGTAGTGACTGATGTTAAATGGGTGAAGTTTGCCCAGAAACCAAAGGAGACAGTTGGTGATTGGTCTAGCTCTAGTATGGGAGGGGCTTAGTTAATGTATTTAGGGCATTTCCTAGTTGGGAGGGACGTAGTTGATATGAGAGAGAGAGCACTTCCTGTTTATGTCTGAAGTAGAGAGAGAGAAGTATAGATAAAGTTGAAGATATTATTTTTTGAAACAACATAAGAAGTAATACAGGAGGAGTTCAGGGCCAGTGGGCTGAAAGTCACTTAGAACATCAGGAAAATGAAAGGAAAAGAAGGCAGCATAATGAGAACGGCCGCAACCAATTTCAGTGAAATATCCCTTAATGTCCGAGGCCTATGGCCAGGAAAAGGTATGGAGGAGTCAGCCTTGCTCTGGTTCCCGGAAAAATAATGGATGGGGATTCATGGACAGAAGTTAGATTAGCGGTGCGGGAGTCTGCGAAATATGCCAGGGTCAAGAAATGACAGGAGAGAAAGGGATAACGCAGGAGTCGGAAACTGTTACCACTGTAACATGTTGTATGGTGTCCATGACTGAAACTGAACTGAACGTTTTAATTAAAGTTGGATTGTTGGAAACCAATCAAGTGTCTGGTGTGAACTGTGTGACTGAGACCGGGACCGTGGACCAGATGGGGCCCTCAAGAGAAAACATGAGTGTTATCCTATATACACAGCCCACACGAAGAACAGGACATTATCTTTTACTTGTGGGAAGCCAGGGTGTGTGAGAACAGCAGCCCCTCGCCACAACTGCCACCCTGAGCCTCTCACAAATACATTCAGAGGTCCGTGAGATGTAAGTGTGGAGGCTGCAGTGCTCGCATGACAATGTTATAAGATCATTGGGGGACAAAATACTCAAAGCGTAGGATAGGTGTAAATCTGTGAGGTAAGTATTCTTTTTTAAGGAAGCACTCCCATCAAAGTTTTATTCTCGTAATATATTGCAATCATCACATTATATAGCACTGGGTACTTACAATTGCTCTTTTTGCCCAGTTAATTATTCTCTTCTCTCTTCTCTATATAGAAACAGGAAGTCTCTTGTCGCTGCATGACTCATCCCTCTCTCCAACTTCTTATCTAGCTGCTCCCCCCCCACAACCAGGGACTTTTGCAGCGTCTCATGACTTGTGCAGAGAAAATTTACTTCCTGTTTCTACATAGCGCTTAGAAGGATTCAACTAGTCAGTTCTTAATCATAGACCTAACAAAGAAGATAAGAATTACCTGGGTAGAAAGGCAAAATGAGAAATTGTAAGTACACAGTGCTATATAATATCATGATGGCAATATATTAAGAGGATAAAAAATGTGATGCGAGGAGTGCTTCTTTAATTTTACTAGGCAAATTAGGGACATTTAAAAGGGGTTGTCCAACTGTGGACAACCCCTTTAACAATATTTATATTACGGAAAGGGAGGTTGTTGACTACTAAGACAACCCCTTCTCAATCCTTATGTTTCTCCCCAGTAAATGAATAACACATACTCCCCTCCGGTGCCGTTCCAGCAGTGTCAGCACTGGCTCTCCTGGGGCTCACATGACATTGTCACGTGATTCCTACGGCCAATCAGCACTGGCTTCACTCTCCTCTCCTACAGATGGAATTGACTTCTGGAGGAAGTGAGAGGGCAGCCGCAGCTCTCACTTCCTTTTGATGTCTAATTTGTGCGAAGGAGAGGAGAATGAAACCAGCAGTGATTGGCAGTGAGTAACACAACGTCATGTGAGCCCCAGGAATGCCAGTGCCGACACTGCAGAAACGGCATCGGCAATGCATGTGAGTATAAGTGTTAATAATTTACTGGGGAGAAACATGAGGATTCAGAAGGGGTTGTTTGAATAGTCACCAACCCCTTTAAGGATGTGTCAATAGTCATCAGTATGAGCATTAATTAATTTTTATTCTTACTTCACTGACTAAGCAATACCGACATACCAGTGCTTTCTTTATTTAGAAGATTAGGACATATCCACTCCATGTGTCGTGTGAACTGTAAGACACTATGCTTTTCAGATGATTCCTTAATAGCTCAAACCACCGTACAGTCACTGAATAGTACCACCATACGCCATGCCCAGTACATATCTTGTAATAAAGAACTTTTTCATTGGTAACTTTCCTTATTAGTGTTGAGCGAGTATGTTCTGTTAACCCTTTCGCCGAGTATGCTCTGGTCGAGCGCTGAGTATTTACAGCTGCTCGGTGATATGGTTGAATCCCTCCCGTGTGCATGATTTGCGACTGTTTGACAGTTTTAATACATGTGAGGAATGTCTATTTCTTACACATTCCTCACATGTAATAAAGCTGTCAAACAGTTGCAAATCATGCACACGGGAGCGATTCAAACATATCACCGAGCAGCTATAAATACTCGGTGCTCGGCCCGAGCATACTCGGAACAGAACATACTCGCTCCACACTATTCCTTATAACCTACAGTAATAAAGGGGACTTTGTATGATACAGGACAATGAAGTGATGGAGACTCAGGACTGTGCTGCTCTGATTAAACAGCTGCACAGTTCTTTCTATGATAAAGTATAACCCTGCATGCACACTTTGGGCAATGAGTAATAGGATTTTAGGGGGGTTACCCTTCACCTGTAAGGGACTGGCACTCCAGTTACCTCAGCAGCCCCCCTAGCATAAGCACTGATATTCATTAGTTATCATGTAGGTTTACAGTAGAAAAAGAACTGTACCAAATCTTAAGAAGACCTGTATTCATGTATGCAGAAAATCAGATCATTTAGTCATACCTGCAAACCGGGTTCTCGCCTTCAATGACACAGACACCATCATTTTTACAGCCAAAGTTAACACAGGCATTAGTCCCGGGCTTGGTTGTCACTTGAGATTGTTTTGAAGTTGTCATAGATGCTGATGCTGTAGTTATTGGCGATCGTGCTGTAGTTATTGGCGGGCGTGCTGTAGTTATTGGCGGTCGTGCTGTAGTTATTGGTGGTCGTGCTGTAGTACTTGGTGGTGGTGCAGTGGATGGAGGAATTGGTTGTGTGGCATTTAGATGTGTTACATCTAGTGTAAAATAAAAGACATTAGTAAATTAGTAACAATTTAAATGTGCACATACATTTCCAAAGTGATTTCAGTATATCATTCTAGATGTAAAGTATATATCTGAAGGCGCTGTCATATGCGACGGTCGTCAAATACCACAAAAACAGTCGTCACATACCACAGCGCCAACAGATGTTACATTTTTCTCTCTTGCAATCTGCAGCTATTCTGATGAATGTCTGGATGGTAGACTGAAACATCAAAATTGTGTCATATACGTTTCATTATTTCGGATTGCACCAAATAAACTTTCTTTAGTACTTGCATACCGACGAGTGCCAAGTTTTTCATATTATTACAATGAAAGCGTTGTCATCTTAGTTGCTGCCTATGCAGAGCACAGCAGTCAATGGCAATGTCATCTCTATTGTTGCAGTCTCTATACACAGTGGGGAAAATAAGTATTTGATACACTGCCGATTTTGCAAGTTTTCCCACCTACAAAGAATGGAGATGTCTGTAATTTTTATCGTAGGTACACTTCAACTGTGAGAGACAGAATCTACAAATAAAAATCAGAAAATCACATTGTATGATTTTTACATTTTATTGCATGAAATAAGTATTTGATACTATAGAAAAACAGAATTTAATATTTGGTACAGAAACCTTTGTTTGCAATTACAAAGGTCTGATGTTTCCTGTAGTTCTTGACCAAGTTTGCACACACTGCAGCGGTTATTTTGGCTCCTCCATACAGATCTTCTCCAAATCTTTCAGGTTTCGGGGCTGTTGCTGGGCAACATTGAGTTTCAACTCCCTCGAAAGACTTTCTATTGGGTTCAGGTCTGGAGACTGGCTAGGTCACTCCAGGACCTTGAAATGCTTCTTACGGAGCCACTCCTTAGTTGTCCTGGCTGTGTCTTTTTGGTCACTGTCATGCTGGAAGACCCAGCCACGACCTATCTTCAATGCTCTTACTAAGGGAAAGAGGTTGTTGGCCAAAATTTCGCAATACATGACCCCATCCATCCTCCTTTCAATATGGTGCAGTCATCCTGTCCCCTTTGCAGGAAAGCACCCCCAGAGTATGATGTTTCCCGTACCATCTTTCACAGTTGGGATGGTGTTCTTGGGGTTGTACTCATCCTTCTTCTTCCTCCAAACGCGGCGAGTGGAGTTGATACCAAAAAGTTCATCCAGAAGGTCATTGGCTAACTTCAAAGAGGCCTGGACATGCGTTAGCATGAGCAGGGTGACCTTGCATGCCCTGCAGGATTTTAATCCATGATGGCATAGTGTGTTACTAACGGTAATGTTTGAGACTGTGGTCCCAGCTCTCTTCAGGTCATTGACCAGGTCGTCCCGTGTAGTTCTGGGATGATTCCTGACCTTATTCAGAATCATCCTTACCCCACGAGGTGAGATCTTGCATGGAGCCCCAGATCGAGGAATATTGACAGTCATCTTGTGTTCTTCCATTTTCTAATAATTGTGCCAACAGTTGTTGCCTTCTCACCAAGCTGTTTGCCTATTGTCCTGTAGTCCATCCCAGCCTTGTGCAGGTCTACAATTTTGTCCCTGGTGTCCTTAGACAACTCTTTGATCTTGGCCATGGTGGAGAGGTTGGAGTTTGATTGATTGCGTGTGTGGACAGGTGTCTTTTATACAGGTAAGAGTTCAAACAGGAGCAATTAATACAGGTAATGAGTGCAGAGTAAGAGGGCTTCTTAAAGAAAAACCAACAGGTCTGTGAGAGCCGGAATTCTTGCTGCTTGGTAGGTGATCAAATACTTATTTCATGCAATAAAATACAATTTAATTATTTAAAAATCATACAATGTGATTTTTCTGTTTTTTCTTTTTAGATTCTGTCTCTCACAGTTGAAGTGTACCTACGATAAAAAATTACAGATCTCTACATTCTTTGTAGGTGGAAAAACTTGCAAAATCGGCAATGTATCAAATACTTATGTTCCCCACTGTACCTGTCTGCATACTTTCTACAATAGGAAGCTATTTGCAAGATGTATTTGAGCATCTTTGGTCATTGGCATAAATCTGAAAATCCTTCCCAACATAGGCTCTGAACATAATGCACCATTACTTACACAACGAATGCTGACTGTAAATTCAAAGTGCAGGAAAACAAAGCTATCATAGTAGATGCTACAGGAATGCTCAAAGGTATGTCAAGTAATATAAAAGAATCCAATTGACACTAGGACAGATAAGAGGAATTGTAAAGGTCAGTTGAGATATGCTCCTTGTTATCTAGTGAATGGCCTGACTGTGCTCAGATTACTGTGACAATTACTGATTAACACTTTAAAACTTTTAATTTAAAAATAAATATTTTAGTTCTTATATTCTCCAAGTTCTGGTAATATTCAGAACATTTTCAGAACAATTCAAACAATCTGAAGTTGTGAGATGTATTCCACCTAACTTGATATCTAGGATTACAAATCTTCTTGGTTTCCTTTCTTTGTTGCTTTTGACAAGTATGTGAAAGTAGCTCTGCATAAAGCCCCTATACATGTTATATATAGCTGTCAGCCTATCATTCGGACAGCAGCTATCTTACTCTTTCCTCCCATACACAGGAGCACTCGCTTGGATTGTCAGACTCCTCTGGCAGCATCTTGAAGCACAAAACTCTTAAAGCACAAAAAAATCTGTCAAAAATTGGACATGCCGAATCCTTAACTCTCCCTAGGCTCTTTCAGGGGTCTCCATACACATTAGACCGTTGGCCGAACCTGTCAATATTGGAAGTTATAGTCAAGACTCTGTCTGGGTTTCCTTTTGGAATCTTTTTTTTTTTGGAGATTCCAACAAAAATCCTGATGTAGTGCTCAGCGGACAGCATTGTAGGTTTGTAAACTAACCCTTCCGGCGAGTATGCTCGGGCGAGTACAGAGTATCTTCAGCGTACTCGGTGATATATTTGAATCACTCGCGTGTGCATGATTTGAGACTGTTTGACAGCTTTAATACATGTGAGGAATGCTTAAGAAACAAGAATTCCTTACATGTATTAAAGCTGTCAAACAGTCGCAAATCATGCACACGGGAGTGAATCAAATATATCACCGAGTACGCTGAAGGTACTCGCCCGAGCATACTCGCCGGAAGGGTTAACCGAACATACTTGCTCATCACTAGTGTAAACCTAGCCTTGCTGTTTGCTCCCTATTGAAAAAAAAATGAAACGATTTTATAGTGGTGCAGTTGCCGTAAGGATTTTGTGTTTTTTTTTAATGACATTATGATATTTGAGACTAAGATGTTGTCATTGCTCATCTCACCATCTACTGATAATAATAAGAAGGCATCGCCGCCTTTTAGAAAATCTCTGCTGCGAACTCTTCCATGTGTGATATATGCTGTCGTTCCAAGTCCTGGTCCACGGAAATACTGTGTTCCATTATCAAAAGAAGTAGAGGAACCAACTAATTCAGGTTTATCCCAGAAATATTTATCATCACCTGAAATTAAAAATGCACACTTTATGAATTTTTCTGTCTTATAACATCTACATTAAAAGCCATACATGTGTATATTATTATATATCTACAACTAAAGTGTACATCCAAGTATAAACTGAATTTATAAGATGCAGAACTTACAATAAATCTACACCAAATTTGATATACAGAGATATACAGAGCGTTATAAGCACGTCTACTATGCAATTATAATAAACAAGACTTACCAGGTGGTAGGTATACCCTGACAAGCACTAAAAGTGACACAAGAGTGTGATAAAATTTATATTTTATTAATACATGATTAAAACCAAATAAAACAGGAAAGATACTAATAGGGAAAATTTTGGAGCAAAAGATCTATAATTAGCATTAAAAATAGACTGAATAAGCTTGCATATACAATAAGACTTAATGTAGACTGGAAGTACCTATAAGGTATATACAATCATGTCTATAATATTCTTAAAGTACATATACACACCAGGCAGAACAGGAGTGTTAACCTATACACCTTGTGAAATGGAGGTACTGCTAGGACTATCAATGCAACTACTTGGTATTGTGTAACATATTAGACTGTAATTCACATAAAATATAAATTACCATAATACATAAAGATTAGTGTTGAGCGAACATGCTCGACACTGCTCGGTACTCGCCCGAGCATCACGCTACTCGGGATGTTCGGCGAGCACCGAGCATTTCCGGGTTACTCGGGCGGGAGCTCGGGTCTCCGCCCTGCATGTTTGCCGCTCTTTACAGAGCCAATGAACATGCAGGGATAGCCAGCCAGTCTCTGTAATGCCGCAGCCATGTTGTTTGTGGCCATTACAGTGATTGGCTGGCCGCACAGCGTCACCTCGAGTATTTAAAACCGGGCGCCGCCATCTTGGACACAGTCGCTCCGGATTAGACAGTGTAGGGACAGCGCTGCTGATTTAGGGAGAGATATAAACTGCGAAATAGTTAGTGTAGGGTCTGTAAAGGCTGCCAGAACAAACAAACAGTCCTTTTCAGGACTAATATCCATCCCAGATACCAGGCAGGCAGGCTGTATAGGAGACACAGTGGTTATACCAGCAAACGCTGCATTACAGTCCTGTGTGCTCCTGTTGCTGAAATTGCTGGACTTAGCACCAGGTGTCGGGGGCCAGGAAAAATCCTTTTTTTTTCATCGAAATCCTCCTTTTTTTTTCCTCCTTCACACTGTACAAATACCCGTCTTATTAACCTTTTGGTGTGTCCCCCCCCCCCCCCCCCAAAAAAAAAGTGTGTCTCTGATTTTTCAGACACAAATATAACTGTTGAAAATAGTCTGGTGTAGGCTAGAGAAACAGAAGTGTTGTTTTGCACTTCCACGGTTCAAACCTCTGTATTATCCATTTTGGGCCATTTGTATCTAAAAAAAAAAACAGTTTGAGTGTGGCGCTCACTGTTCAGCCGCAAATCTATATATTTAAAAAAGTCTGGTATACCCCAGTAAACAATAACTGTGGTTTTGCCATCCCACGGTAAAAAATCTCTATTATTCAGTTTTTGGTATATTTTCCTTAAAGAAAAACAGTAGTGTCTCCTGACTGTTGTGACACAAAAATATATCTGTTGAAAATAGTCTTGTGTAGGCCCGACATCCCAGTGTGGTTTCGCAGTTCCACGGGTCAAATCGCTGTACTATCCAGTTTTGGGCCTTTGGTAGCTAAAAAAAAAGCAGTTTGAGTGTGTCGCTCACTGTTCAGCCGCAAATATCTCTATTTAAAAAAGTGTGGTATACCCCAGTAAACAATAACTGTGGTTTTGCCATCCCACGGTAAAAAATCTCTATTATTCAGCTTTTGGTAGTTTTTTCCATAAAGAAAAACAGTAGTGTCTCCTGACTGTTGTGACACAAAAATATATCTGTTGAAAATAGTCTTGTGTAGGCCCGACATCCCAGTGTGGTTTCGCAGTTCCACGGGTCAAATCGCTGTACTATCCAGTTTTGGGCCTTTGGTATCTAAAAAAAAAGCAGTTTGAGTGTGTCGCTCACTGTTCAGCCGCAAATATCTCTATTTAAAAAAGTGTGGTATACCCCAGTAAACAATAACTGTGGTTTTGCCATCCCATGGTAAAAAATCTCTATTATTCAGCTTTTGGTAGTTTTTTCCTTAAAGAAAAACAGTAGTGTCTCCTGACTGTTGTGACACAAAAATATATCTGTTGAAAATAGTCTTGTGTAGGCCCGACATCCCAGTGTGGTTTCGCAGTTCCACGGGTCAAATCGCTGTACTATCCAGGTTTGGGCCTTTGGTATCTAAAAAAAAAGCAGTTTGAGTGTGTCGCTCACTGTTCAGCCGCAAATATCTCTATTTAAAAAAGTGTGGTATACCCCAGTAAACAATAACTGTGGTTTTGCCATCCCACGGTAAAAAATCTCTATTATTCAGCTTTTGGTAGTTTTTTCCGTAAAGAAAAACAGTAGTGTCTCCTGACTGTTGTGACACAAAAATATATCTGTTGAAAATAGTCTTGTGTAGGCCCGACATCCCAGTGTGGTTTCGCAGTTCCATGGGTCAAATCGCTGTACTATCCAGTTTTGGGCCTTTGGTATCTAAAAAAAAAAGCAGTTTGAGTGTGTCGCTCACTGTTCAGCCGCAAATATCTCTATTTAAAAAAGTGTGGTATTCCCCAGTAAACAATAACTGTGGTTTTGCCATCCCACGGTAAAAAATCTCTATTATTCAGGTTTTGGTATATTTTCCGTAAAGAAAAACAGTAGTGTCTCCTGACTGTTGTGACACAAAAATATATCTGTTGAAAATAGTCTTGTGTAGGCCCGACATCCCAGTGTGGTTTCGCAGTTCCACGGGTCAAATCGCTGTACTATCCAGGTTTGGGCCTTTGGTATCTAAAAAAAAAGCAGTTTGAGTGTGTCGCTCACTGTTCAGCCGCAAATATCTCTATTTAAAAAAGTGTGGTATACCCCAGTAAACAATAACTGTGGTTTTGCCATCCCACGGTAAAAAATCTCTATTATTCAGCTTTTGGTAGTTTTCTCCGTAAAGAAAAACAGTAGTGTCTCCTGACTGTTGTGACACAAAAATATATCTGTTGAAAATAGTCTTGTGTAGGCCCGACATCCCAGTGTGGTTTCGCAGTTCCACGGGTCAAATCGCTGTACTATCCAGTTTTGGGCCTTTGGTATCTAAAAAAAAAGCAGTTTGAGTGTGTCGCTCACTGTTCAGCCGCAAATATCTCTATTTAAAAAAGTGTGGTATACCCCAGTAAACAATAACTGTGGTTTTCCTCTTCCACGGTTCTAATCTACTCTTTATTACCCTTTTTCCATTGATAGTGCAAGTGTAAGCTATTTTACTTCATTTACAATGGGCAAGGCGCGTGGCAAGGGACGTGGAAGTGGACGTTCTGGTGATGGTTCGTGCAGAGGCCGGGGCCGTGGCCAAGGTGAAAATGTGCCACAACCAACAGCCACATCTTCTCGCTCCCACTTCTTGACTGAATTACTAGGGAAGCACAGAACAACACCAGTATTGAGAACTGATCAGTGTGAACAGGTTATTAATTGGATAGCAGATAATGCTTCCAGTTACCTGGGCACCACCACCTCCGGTCTGTCTTCCACACGGTCAACTCTTAGTAGCCGTGAGTCTCGACCGCATACTCCTCCTCACCCTGATGCTCCTTCCTCCCACCATGCCGAGTGTCGTCAGACAGCAAGTGATCCCACACTTGGACACTCTGAAGAGCTGTTCACTGGTCCATTTCCATATTTGGGCCCCTCGCCTGATACGCTTGAAGTGGTGGAAGAGGAGATCCCATGTTGCGATGCCCAAATATGTGAACAGCCACGGCCACAGGAAGTCGACGTTGGCAATCTGCCACAAGAGGTGGACAATGACGAGACACAATTGCCAGGAAGTTAGGAGGAGGATCGTGGTGCGCAAGTGGAAGAGGAGGAGGTGGTGGATGATCTAGTAACTGACCCAAAGTGGAAGGAGGACATGCAGAGTGAGGCCAGCAGCACACAGGGTGAGGGAGGCAGAGTACCCCAACAGGCAGGAAGAAGCAGTGTGGTGGCCACAGACAGAAGGCAGGCAACCGTTCCCCGTAACACCAACATGAGGGACGTTGCCAGTACAAGCGGTAGGTCTTCCAGAGTCTGGAATTTTTTTTAAAGACTCTGCTGATAACCCCAAAAAGGCCATATGTTCCACCTGCCATGCCAGCATCAGCAGGGGTGACAAAACTACCAGCCTGACCACCACCAGCATGATCAGGCACATGGCAGCAAAGCACCAGACTTTGTGGGGCGAAACCCAGGGTCCACGACCAGTGTCAGCGGGTGTCACCACTGCTTCTTCCACTGTTGTGCGTGCAATAGAACCCCCTGTTGTGTGTGCAAGGCAATCCCCTGTCCATACTGCATGTAAAGATGCCCCCTCCTCTCAGTCTTCACTTGTTATGGCAGTTTCTCAAGAAACAGCATCCACGTCCACGTCCCACCGCAGCGTTCAATTGTCCATATCCCAGACCTTTGAACGAAAGCGGAAATTCGCAGCTAACGCCCCACAGGCCACAGTCCTAAATTCGCACATTTCACGACTGCTTGCGTTGGAAATGCTGCCTTTTAGGCTGGTGGAGACGGAATCCTTCCGCAATCTTATGGCGGTGGCCGTCCCTCGGTACTCGGTCCCCAGCCGACACTATTTTGCCCGGTGTGCCATCCCCGCACTACACAAGCATGTGTCCCAAAGCATCTGCCGTGCCCTCAACAACGCAGTTACTGGGAGAGTCCACCTGACAATGGACACGTGGACAAGTGCTTGTGGCCAGGGACGGTACATCTCTCTGACGGCACACTGGGTAAACATAGTGGAAGCCGGGACCCAGTCGGACCTTGGGACGGAACACATCCTCCCCACACCGAGGATTGTGGGCCCTATGTCAGTCAGAGTTGCCCCCACAGTGTACAGCTCCTGCGCATCCTCCTCCTCCTCCTGCTCATGTTCAGCCTCCATCTCAGATATCACCACATCAGTTACAAGCTGGAAGCATTGCAGTACTGCCTCCGCCAAGCGGCAACAGGCTGTGCTGAAACTCATAAGCTTAGGTGATAAACCTCACACTGCTTGTGAGTTGTGGATAGCTGTGAAAGAGCAGGCAGATCTGTGGCTGAGACCGCTGAACCTACATCCCGGCATGGTCGTGTGTGACAATGGCCGTAACCTGGTGGCAGCTCTGAGGCGAGGTGAGATCACACACGTACCATGCCTGACTCATGTGCTTAACCTCGTGGTTCAGCGGTTTCTTAAATCGTACCCCGAGTTGCCAGATCTGCTCGTGAAAGTACGCCGCCTGTCAGCTCATTTTCGCAAGTCGGCTACAGCTTCCGCCGCCCTTGCTGTGTTGCAGCAGTGTTTGCAGCTTCCGGCACACCGACTGGTGTGTGATGTCCCCACACGTTGGAACTCTACCCTCCACATGTTGCAGAGGATTTGTGAGCAGAAGAGAGCAGTTGTGGAGTACCAGATGCAACAAGGCCATCGATATTCAGGTCAGACTCCACACATAAGACCTCAGGAGTGGACCTGGATGTCTGACATATGTACCATCCTGACAAACTTTGAGGAGGCCACCAAGATGGTGAGTGGCGATGACGCCATCATTAGTGTCAGCATCCTTGTCTGTCTTTTGCAACGCTCTCTGCAGAGAATTAAAGAGGAGGCATTGCTGCCAGAGTATGATGAGATGGATCAAGAAGCCGTAGCGGGCGATTACACACAGCCCAGCCTCATCTCATCCCAACGTGCATTGGGGGACAATGAGGGAGAGGAGGAGGAGGAGGAAGAACAGGAGCTGCTATCATGCGTTGTATACGGTAGTACCTGTACAAGTGTCATACCGTCGGTTCAGCGTGGGTGGCCTGAGGACAGGGGGGAGGAGGAAGAGGAGGAGGAGGTGGAGAGCATGGTCAGTCGTCATCTTGGTGAGGACACGGAAATCTTGCCCGTTACCAGTCTGGCACGTATGGCTGACTTTATGTTACGCTGCCTTAACCGTGACCCTCGCGTTGTCAAAATGTTGGGTGACAGTCATTACTGGTTGGTGACACTTGTAGACCCCCGCTACAAGGAGAACTTTCACTCTCTTATTCCTGAGGTGGAGAGGTCTACAAGAATGGGGCTGTACCAGAAGGCCCTTGCTGCAGAACTCTTAAAAAAATTCCCATCTGAACACGCTAGCGGCAGAGGTCACAGTTCGTTGCCCAACCAAGGCGTACAGGCGAGAGAGATGCAACTCCAATCCAGCAGAGGCAGGGGAACACTGTCAATGTTCTGGGACAGTTTTCTGACACCCGCCCAGCTTACAGGCCCTGAGGCGCGGGGTACTCTCACAAGGAGTGGAAAGTTTCAAAAGATGGTGAGGGAGTACCTTGCCGACCGTACCAGCGTCCTCCGTGATTCCTCTGTGCCTTTTAATTATTGGGTATCCAAGCTGGACACTTGGAATGAACTCGCTCTGTACGCCTTGGAGGTCCTGGCCTGCCCTGCCGCTAGCGTGTTATCGGAGCGTGTTTTTAGTGCCCCTGGGGGAATTATAACTGATAAGCGCACTCGCCTGTCAACTGACAATGCTGACAAGCTGACCCTTATCAAAATGAAGAAGGGCTGGATTGGGCCAGACTTCTCATCACCACCAAATGACAGCAGAGTAACATAAAGTCAAATCCACTGTGTTATTTTGGGAGGTGTATTCACATGCACCGCTTCACACCCACACATGGGTATACGCTTCCTCGTTTCGGCTGTTTTATCTTCTTCTCCTTATCCTCAGCCTCCACCACCACTATTCCACCAGGGTGCCAACATTGCAAGTTCCTCCGTCCTTATTTTTGGAAGCTTTTGCTTGCAAGGCATAAGCAAATACTATGGGACACCCACTCCCCAATAATAGGACTTATGTTTGTAATATGCTGTACTGCATGGCTCTTGTAAGGGGCATTGCAAGTTGCTCCGTCCTAATTTTTGCCAGCTTTTGCTTGGAAAGCATAAGCAAATACTATGGGAGACCCACTACCCAATAATGGGACTTATGTTTGTAATATGCTGTACTGCATGGCTCTTGTAAGGGGCATTGCAAGTTGCTCCGTCCTAATTTTTGGCAGCTTTTGCTTGCAAGGCATAAGCAAATACTATGGGAGACCCACTCCCCAATAATGGGACTTATGTTTGTAATATGCTGTACTGCATGGCTCTTGTAAGGGGCATTGCAAGTTGCTCCGTCCTAATTTTTGGCAGCTTTTGCTTGCAAGGCATAAGCAAATACTATGGGAGACCCACTCCCCAATAATGGGACTTATGTTTGTAATATGCTGTACTGCATGGCTCTTGTAAGGGGCATTGCAAGTTGCTTCGTCCTAATTTTTGGCAGCTTTTGCTTGCAAGGCATAAGCAAATACTATGGGAGACCCACTCCCCAATAATGGGACTTATGTTTGTAATATGCTGTACTGCATGGCTCTTGTAAGGGGCATTGCAAGTTGCTCCGTCCAAATTTTTGGCAGCTTTTGCTTGCAAGGCATAAGCAAATACTATGGGAGACCCACTCCCCAATAATGGGACTTATGTTTGTAATATGCTGTACTGCATGGCTCTTGTAAGGGGCATTGCAAGTTGCTCCGTCCTAATTTTTGGCAGCTTTTGCTTGCAAGGCATAAGCAAATACTATGGGAGACCCACTCCCCAATAATGGGACTTATGTTTGTAATATGCTGTACTGCATGTGACGCGCCCCCTGGGCCGTGTGTACACGTGTGTGGGATACCCGGTGCCGGGTCTCTGGGGTCTGTAGTCTCCGTGGCGGTGACCCGGTCCCGTGGCTCAGGCTGGTCAAACCAGTGGCAGTCTTTCTTAGGTTTTGAGGTTAATTGTCCGACTGCGCCACTTGTGGATTGCTGTCAGGGAGTACCACCGCTGCGAGGCAGACCGCTGAGGCTGGTGTTGTGTGCTTCGCAGAGAATGGGATAACTCCCCACGGGAGGAGTATAGCCTCAGGGCAGTGAGTGTGGATGATGGGGGTGATGGTGCACGAGCGCAGCAGGAACGACTCAGAGTCTTTGCAGTGCAGTTCAGGGTCTTTACTGATGATTATAAGGTAGACCCTCCCGGGAGTACTGGCTAGCATAAGAGGCCTGGTCAGTCTGTGAGCAAGCAGGAGTTCCCCTGGCCAGGTGGAGTTGTAGGCCTCCCCGTCTGTCTGCACTCTTCCTGGCTACCTTGCTGTAAGCGGGTAGAAGTAGCCCACGTCCCTGAGTGTACCGTGTAGTGCTCACCCGTATGGCTGGTGGCTTGGGGCCTTCTGTTAGCCTCCGCTCCATGACGGCGGTGCTGGTCCCTTGCTTGTGACTGAGCCTCCGGGCTTCTATGGCCAGAGGACCTGAAATCCCCTGTCGGCTGGTTTCTGCTGCTGGATATATAAGTCCTCACAGCCTCGGACTCCTGTGTCCGATTCCTATTGTCTTCTGCCAGGGCGCGCTCTGCTCAGCTTCCAGCCCCTGGTCTTTAGCTCCTAGCTCCTACAGAGCTCCTTGCTGTTACTTTCCCTTGTTCTCACTCTGACTCTGACTGTTCTCTGTTCTCTGACTCACTCAACCCCGCCCCAGATCCAGTTTATAAGGGCAGAATTCTCCCCTCCCAGGACTGGGGCAGGAGGATGTTACATGTTTAAGGGATCCTGACCAGGAAACCTCCCACTTGCTCTCCGACGTAATATCTCTATTACTGTGGTGACCAGACCCCTGGGGTGCCACACATGGCTCTTGTAAGGGGCATTGCAGTTCCTCATAATTTTTGGAAAGCCTTCCATTCACTGCTTAGGCCAACAGTGCACAGGAGACCCAGTTGCTATAAATGGAAAAAAAGGTTTAGTTAACGCCCTCTGACCTCCATGTCATTTCCAAGGGGCATTGGAGTGCCTTGAAATTTTTGGTAGGCATTGCACTCACTGTATGCCCTATAACTGTGTAGCCGAACCGCTCCTTTTGTTACAGAAACATATCCTACAAGACATATCTGGTTGACTGGCCTGATATTGATGTGAATAGTACCTGTTCCTCCTGCTCTTTCTCCTTTGCCACTACCTCATCCATCATTTATCACCTGAAGCTTTGTTTTAACGGGAGTCATAGAACTTGGATAGTAGCAGGAAAACATCCAGCAATCCTCGGAGGAGGTAGGATATGCGCCAAAACGCTGACCACCTCAGGCCTAGTCGCTACTACATACATGCGCTTGCATTACAACAAAACAAAGCAGATGCTAACTTCTATCATCCTCATCATGCTCCTCACCTTGGCACTCTCAACTCCCCTGATGGAGAAGCCAGGGCCCACCGGAGGAGTCTGATAGTCCGATGGGCTCGGCCAATGCTGCCCTAAAGCAGGCCAGGCTAAGAAAAGTGTGGGAAAGGTTACCGGGACAAATAGGGGTGGCTGGGGACCGAGTATGGACACCCGGCCACCCCCTGGAGGCTGGGGAGCAAGCGGGGACACCCGGCCACCAGGCGGCTGGGGACTGAGTATGGATACCAGGCCGCCGACACAGCCATGGCGTGGTGGCCAGATTCCGCCTCCACATGCCTAAAAGGCCCAATTTAAAGTGCAAGCAAGCAAGCAGTATGGTATTGCAGCCTGGGGGTGGGTGGGTGGCAGGCTGCATACTTGCGCTTGCATTGCAAGGAATGGGAGAGGTACAATTGAACACTGCCCTGGGACAAGGACTTGAATGGGGATAGTTGCAAGTCTGCAACGACAGGTGCAAGGTGGGAGGCATCTTCGCATGTACCATGAACAGGGGTTTGGCATGCACACACTACAGCGGAATAGGCTCTCCTTCCCACTAAATGCACTGGGGAGGGCACAGGTAATGTTTTGGTATATGCGCTTAATCTTATGTATAAGGCACACCAGGACAAATAGGGGCGGCTGGGGACTGAGTATGGATACCTCGCTGCCGAAGCAGCCATGAGGTAGTGGCCAGCTTCGGCCTCCTCCAAACTAAAAGGCCTAATTTCAAGTGCAAGCTAGCAGTATGGAATTGCAGTCTGGGGGTGGGTGGGTGGCAGGCTGCACACTTACACTTGCATTAAAAGAAAACATAGCAGATGCTAACTTCTGTCATCATCATCATGCTCCTCACCTTGGCTCTCTCAACTCCACCGATGGAAAAGTCAGGGCCCACCGGAGGAGTCTGGTTCTCTGGTGGGCTCGTCCAATGCTGCATAAAGCAGGCCGGGCTAAGAAAAGTGTGTGGGGGGATATTCCAAGGAGAAATAGGGGCGGCTGGGAACCGTTTATGAACACCCGGCCACCCCAGGCGGCTGGGTACCGTGTGTGGACACCCGGCCGCCGGGCGGCTGGGGACTGAGTATGGATTCCAGGCCGCCAACACAGCCATGACGTGGTGGCCAGATTCTGCCTCCACATGCCTAAAAGGCCCAATTTCAAGTTCAAGCAAGCAAGCAGTATGGTATTGCAGCCTGGGGGTGGGTGGGTGGCAGGCTGCATACTTGCGCTTGTATTGCAAGGAATGGTGGAGGTACAATTGAACACTGCCCTGGGACTAGAACTTGCATGGGGATAGTTGCAAGTCTGCATCTTCTGATGCGGCAAGGATCACTTATGATGGGCACACTTTTAGACAGTGACCTGGGAGTCAGAGATGCTTCCAGGGGTCTTCCCCATGCTGTTCCCATGGCTTTTCAGCACTTTATGCATGTGTCACACAGCACATGGCCAGATAAGGTTGTAAAATGTTAAAATGACATTTCCCGGTGAATGCATTTGTCATAGTTGAAAGCAATACAAAAGTGCAAAAACGCATAAAAAATGCTACTTGTGAACATAGCCGAAGGTGTGGAGGAGTATTTTTGTTTTTGGTCATTTATTTTAACTTATACACAAGTCTTTTCCCTGGAAAGGATGTTCCTTAACATATTTCACAGGAAAAAAGTTTCACTTTAGTTTTTGAACGTTTTATTGTGAGCCCGTAAAAGTGGCTTAATACCTCTGACCACGTTGTTGACAGCAGTGACCTGGGGGTCAGAAATGGTTCCTAGGGCGATCCCCATGCTGTCCCCATGTCATTTGAGCACTGTCACTATCGTTTTGGGCACTTGTTAGGCTTTTAAAAGACTGCCGGGGGTGCCACCGCAAAAATGCTCGAGTCTCCCATAGACTAACATTGGGCTCGTTGCTCGGGTCGAGCACCCGAGTATCACGGCGAGCTCGGCCCGAGCTTCGAGCACCCGAGCATTTTAGTGCTCGCTCAACACTAATAAAGATCATTATCTGTTTTAGAATGTGAATAGGGTTATAATACAGATTAGTGCTGATATGATAGTACCGTACTATTCCTTTAAGATATTGACACAATAGATCTAGAAAAGTGCATCTGTGCATATAAATATGTAAATCAATAAATTCATCACATGTACAATAAGTGAATTCAGGAAATCAATTTTACAGCTATGAAATGTTGCTCATATGGGAAAAATTATGATCAATTTAGAAAGTGCTACCATATATACAGGTGCATCTCACTAAATTAGAATATCATCAAAAAGTTAATTTATTTCAGTTCTTCAATAGAAAAAGTGAAACTCATATATTATATAGAGTCATTACAAACAGAGTGATCTATTTCAAGTGTTTATTTCTGTTAATGTTGATGATTATGGCTTACAGCCAATGAAAACACAAAAGTCATTATCTCAGTAAATTAGAATACTTTATAACAACAGCTTGAAAAATGTTTTTAAAATCCAAAATGTTGGCCTACTGAAATGTATGTTCAGTAAATGCGCTCAATACTGGGTCAGGGCTCCTTTTGCATCAATTACTGCATCAATGCGGCGTGGCATGGAGGCGATCAGCCTGTGGCACTGCTGAGGTGTTATGGAAGCCCAGGTTGCTTTGATAGCAGCCTTCAGCTCTTCTGCATTGTTGGGTCTGGTGTCTCTCATCTTCCTCTTGACAATACCCCATAGATTCTCTATGGGTTAAGGTCAGGCGAGTTTGCTGGCCAATCAAGCACAATGATACTGTTATATTTAAACCAGGTATTGGTACTTTTGGCAGTGTGGACAGGTGCCAAGTCCTGCTGGAGAATGAAATTTCCATCTCCAAAAAGCTTGTCGGCAGAGGGAAGCATGAAGTGCTCTAAAATTTACTGGTAGACGGCTGCGCTGACTTTGGTCTTGATAAAACACAGTGGACCTACACCAGCAGATGACATGGCTCCCCAAACCATCACTGATTGTGGAAACTTCACACTAGACCTCAAGCAGCTTGGATTGTGGCCTCTCCACTCTTCCTCCAGACTCTGGGACCTTGATTTCCAAATGAAATGCAAAATTTACTTTCATCTGAAAACAACACCTTGGACCACTGAGCAATAGTCGAGGTCTTTTTCTCCTTGGCCCAGGTAAAACGCTTCTGGTGTTGTCTATTGGTCATGAGTGGCTTGACACAAGGAATGCGACACTTGTAGCCCATGTCCTGGATACGTCTGTGTGTGGTGGCTCTTAAAGCAATGACTCCAGCAGCAGTCCACTCCTTGTGAATCTCCCCCAAATTTTTGAATGGCCTTTTCTTAATCCTTTCAAGGCTGCGGTTATCCCAGTTGCTTGTGCACCTTTTTCTACCACACTTTTTCCTTCCACTCAACTTTCCATTATTATGCTTGAATACAGCACTCTGTGAACAATCAGCTTCTTTAGCAATGACCTTTTGTGGCTTATCCTCCCTGTGGAGTGTGTCAATGACAGCCTTCTGGACATCTCTCAAGTCAGCAGTCTTCTCCATGATTGTGGAGCCTACTGAAACAGACTAAGGGACCTTTTTAAATGCTTTGGAAGCCTTTGCAGGTGTGTTTTGTTAATTATTCTAATTTACTGAGATACTGACTTTTGTGTTTTGATTGTCTGTAAGCCATAATCATCAACATTAACAGAAATAAACACTTGAAATAGATCACTGTTTGTAATGACTCTATATAATATATGAGTTTCACTTTTTGTATTGAAGAACTGAAATAAATTCATTTTTTTGATGATATTCTAATTTAGTGAGATGCACCTGTATTAGTATAAAGTGAGCATGTGCCCATCATATAAAGTGGAAATGCAAAGCAATATAAAAGCACCATAGATATGACTACCCACATGCAGTGATAAAAGGCAACGTATAGAAAGTGTCCTGGGTTGAAATATCTCTGTCCACAATAAGATCCGCTATTTACCTTTGTGAAAGACGCTGTATGAAAATGGTGTGATGGCTCCAGGTGCTGCCCCGACGCGCACATTTCAACAGGTTTCTTCCAGACTTTGGCCGTCTACTTGTAGTGGCGGATGTATAGTACCGTGCGGCAGCCACTACAAGTAGACGGCCAAGCTCCGCAAGTAAGTTCCTCCACCGATAACAGCTGATTGGCTGGGGTGCTGGGTGTTGTACCCTGGTCGATCAGACATTGATGCCCTATCTTAAGCATAGGCCATCAATGTAAAAGTAGTGTACAACCTCTTTAAGACTTTTACATATTGAGATTCAGATGTTAAACATGTATTTTACTTTTCTAGTTGAACTCACTTGTCAGGCGGTTGGGATCTGTTGTAATGCCCCTCAGATTTGACATGCGCTTTCGAATATCTGGGTTTTGATCCATGAGAGTCATTGTTGCTTGTCTGAGAGAACATGGCCATTGTAGATTGTTGTCATTCTCTCCAGATATGAGATGGAAAAATATGGCTAGGTTATCAGCATTGGTTGAAAGTTGTACTTGAAAAGCATAACCATCCTTAGAATAGTATGGGGGGCTATAAATTCTTTGGTTTATATTGCCTAGCTGGTTGGTAAAGTTTCGGATGTGCCAGATATGATGTGGACACTTGGCCTCTGAAAAATTTATGTCATCAACTGAAATTCCCCCAGTAGAGGTCCCACTGCCTTTGACTCCTTCAAAAACTACACGGAACTTGTTTTTGGTGGATATAGAGACGTGATACAACTGCCAGTACTCCTCTGGTTGACCTGAAAAGAAAAAATAATCAGAAAACAATTGCCTCAATAATAGTCCATCTGAAGACATCCATCCGATGACTCCATAAAGGTTATGTGGTGACCATAGAAGTCTATGGAGTAATACTGTACCTCCAAATGGAGCCAATTTCATAATGATACAAAACAAGCAAAATAAAAATAATGTTCTGTTCCCATTGAGTGCCATATTGTAGAGGTATTCTTATCCGAAAAGTAACACTAATTTGATTCATAAGGACAGAGGTAGATAATACTGTAGACCCACAGCCTTTAATGGGAATCTGTCATCAGGATTTTACTACCAAATCGGAGAGCAGCATGATGTAGGGGGTAGAGAGATTCTGATTCAAGTGATGTATTACTTACTGGTCTTCTTGCTGTAGTTTTGACAAAATCACTGTTTTATCAGCAGGAGATTATCACTAACTATTTAACATGCTCCTCTATATTCATGAGTTCAGTATAACTCTGCCCACACTACTGATTGGCAGCTTCTGTGTGCACTGTGCATAGGCAGAAAGCTGCCAATTAGTGGTGGGTGTGGGGTTATACAGAGCTCATGAATATGGAGGAGCATGCTAAATAGTGATAATCTCCTGCTGATAAAACAGTGATTTTATCAAAACTACAGCAAGTAGCCTAGTAAGTGACACATAGATGGAATCAGGGTCTCTTTTACTACATTCTGCTCCTCTCAGATTAGGTGGCAAAAACCTGTTGACAGATTCTATTAGACATACCTTCCAACATTTAGAGAAAAAAGAGGGACAAATTATGTGCCACTCAAAGTGCATTGCAGCAAATTTTGACCATAAGTCTAACAACACCACCCTAGCTACACCCATTTACCATTTCTCTCTACTCTTGCAGGAAGAGATGTCAGAGGGGGCATGGTGGTAGTGAGAGATATTGAGCAGACGTCACCAGGACACAGGGCGCAGACATAAATCCAGGACTATCCTGCTGTATCCAGGACAGTTGGGACCTATGTTTTTTTTTGCTAGTTTAGGTCTCATTCACACGTCAGTATTTGGTCAGTATTTTTGCATCAGTGTTTGTATACAAAACCAGGAGTGGAACTTACAGAGGAAAACTATAATTGACAAATTGACACCTGTTCTGTGTTTTGGAGACACTCCTGGTTTTGGCATACAAATACTGATGAAATACTGATCAAATATACTGATGCCATAGCATAGTTGGATACACTTCCTAATACAAGGGAAACCCAAAATAAATCTTATATTGCATGATATATGTCCTTTGTTATAATGACAACCAATAGCACATGTACAGTATGCAACTATATGTTGTACAGTAGCTTATATCTTGGTTATACGTTAGTTATAGTATTTCCAGTTCTAAAACTGAAATTTGGATTACCGCAGGGTTCCGATTTTACCAATATCATTTTTATTTCCTTACAGATCTCGTAATTAGTTTTCTTTTTAGCACCAGTGGAAAAGCAGTTTTACAAGGAGGCACTGACCTTTCACAGTGGTGACGAATTTCAATGTGCCATTTGGTGAGGCTTCGGTATACTCCCGGATCAAGACATTGAGTTGGTCACTTTCATGTCCATTGTGATAATAAAAGAATTCCAAGCACTGAAAATCTCGTTTGGGGTAAAAAAGTCGACTTTCAAGCAATGCTTTACTCCCATTAGTCAATGTTCTTGTATCAAAATGCATAAAATAACCAACATCTGTAGCAAAAATGATGAAAAGAAAGAAAAAATTAATGTATTACATTTACTTTTTTGAACAGAAGAAAATAAAACACTGGTTTTAAAAAAAAAAAGTATCTTTTATCCAAAGCTCCCTATTTGATCCTTTACCCAGAGGCGGACATATCATTGGTATCACCTCCAATGCAGGTGGAATTGCATTATGATGAGCTATTGGGCTGCAAATGGCTCATATATTGCTCTTCCACAGGGGCCCTTCAGGATTTGAAGAGTGTGGAAAAATAGGCCAAAATCACACCTGAGCAATGCATGCGACTAGTTTCTCCATACAGGAGACGTCTTGAAGCTGTCATCACCAACAAAGGCTTGTGTACGAAGTATTAATTACATTGCAGTAAGCGTGTTTAACACTTTTTCACTGTGCCATTTCTCATTTTTACACATAACTTAACTTATGGACTTCTATGCTTTGATTTCTTTGCCTGTGTAGAATGGATGTGATGTTACCGACATCGTCTGAGAATTTCATGTCAATAGCACCTTTAGCAATATATTTACTTTAGAAAATTTGTGACGTGTTCAATACTTTTTTCACCAGCTCTATGTCCCTTATCCTTGGTCCCATCCTGGTATATGTATCCCCCATCCTGGTATATATGTTCCCCATCCTGGTATATATGACCTCCATCCTGGTATACACTGATGAGCAAAAGGGTTACAATGTTTTGAACTTTTGACTTTCGGCTCCATATCTCACCATTAGTGTTGAGCCACCCCCGTAGTGTTTGAGTTCGGTTCGGTTCGTCGAACACCCGTGTGTTCGCCGAACTGTTCGTCGAACTGTTCGTCGAACACCTTCGAACACCGTTAAAACCAATGGCAGGCAAACAAAAACACATAGAAACACATAGAAAACACCTTCAAAGGTGTCCAAAAGCTGACAAACTGCTCAGAAGACACAAATAACACATGGAAAAGTGACAAGTACATATAGTCATGCGAAAAGAAAAGAGGTGGAGGAGTAAAAGGAGGGGGAGACACAGATATAGGCATGTCATGCCCTTCTAAAATCCAACAAGTGAGAAGCCGACACGTTCAGTCCGCTCCTGCCCGTGCCACCTCCGTGTCGCCGGGTTTGTGCCAGAGCCGCGGTGAACCCTGACGGCCAGCCCCCCTCTCCCAGTACTGGTGCCTGTCCGCTGGTGGGTCGAGCGAGCTCCCCTGTGGTGGAGGCAGCTCTAAGCTTTTTAATTTAAATTATCTCTCTAATTTGAATGAATACACTTTAAATCCATTTACAAGGATCTATTGGAGGGCAAGTCTCATGCCAGCAGCCGCGTAATTCCAGCTCCAGTAGCGTCCACTAAAGCTGCTGCAGTTAAAAAGCTTTTATAAGGATCGAGCTCGGCTGTCCACCGCAAGGCATCCTACTGCCAGTCCCAGCCCCTATGCCTTGGGGTGCCTCCTGATGCTCTTCACTGAGTATCCCGTGGTCCCGAAGCATTTCCTTTGAAAAAATTAAGTGTCCAAACTACAGGTGGTGTAGCTTGCTTAACAGCCGGGATAATACGCTGACTAGCAGACACTGCTACTAGGCACAAAGTATTTCCTGGGCTAGATGCAGTTAAAAATTTGTAATTAGATACTCTCGTTGGATGCTGAGAAAGCATTCCATAGAGTCTCCTGGCACGCCATATATGATTCTCTTAAAAAGCTTGGGGTAGAGGTCTAGGGGACCCTTTTATAGCCAAAATCACGGCCCTGTATCGCAATACGTCACCTAGGCTGAAGATAAATGGAACTGTAGCACCCTGAGGGCTTGGTTGCTACAGAGGTATTGCACCTCACCCAGAGGTGTGATATCTCACTCTCAGGTAAGAATGGAGTGTGGATCAGGACCCGACACCTGCATGCATTACACCACATTGCCGTGGGGCAGGGCGACCAATATGCCTCTGAGATGGGCACGACAGTCCCTGTCCCTGGCTGGAGTGGGGGGAGGGAACACTGAGGAAGGGGAACCCTGTAGTGCAGGAGCAGGGAGGAAGCAGTTCCTGGGTGCATTGACAAGGGAGTATAAAAGGTGGGCACCATCTTAGTTCAGTGCAGAGAAGTCTGAGCAGAAGTGGCAGGGAGCAGGGGCTCTGCATGAGCTCTGCTCCGGAGGCAGGCCTAGTAACAGAGGCCCAGGCCTGGAAGAGGGAGAAGGAAGGAAGAGGAGCGGAGAAGGCTCCAGGAACGAGGAATGAAGGGATCCCAGGGGTGCGGACGGGCGAGTCGCCACCGCACGCCCGAATCCACCTGCGTGGAGGGGTCAGGCCAAAGGGGGAGACCGGTCCCTGAAACTAGTGGAGGCAGGAAACGACCCTCAGCTAGAAACCGGAGGCTGTGACATTTTATGTGGCGCAGCCCCTCGGTACACCCGCTAGGAAGACACCACATAGGGTCAGGGAAACTGGCGCCAAGTTTACCAAGAGGAGGCCCGAGGCAGCCGGACAGAAGGGTTGGTAAGAAAGGCCAGACAAAGGACACACAAAGGGGGTCCTGTGAAGCGCACCAAAGTTATCTGGGAGTTGTCTGAGCCCCTCACCTGGTGAGCACAGTACGACGTGGGCAGCCGTTACCTGCAGACGTGGTCTGGATAATAAGAACTGTGAGTAAAGGCCCTGGACTGCATCACTGACTCCGTGTCGTTACTGCTGCTGCCCTGCACCATCACCCCCATCCTCCGCATACACTGCCCTGAGGCTATACTCCTCCCGTGGGGAGTTATGATACGCTCTGCTGCACCCACAACACCAGCCTCAGCGGTCTGCCCTGCAGCGGCGGTTCAATCTGACCGCAATCCACGGGTGGCGTAGTCGGACATTTAAACATCAAAACCACATAAATAGTTCCGCCACTGGTTTGACCGCCCTGAGCCACGGAACCGGGTCGCCGCCATGGAGACTACAACCACCAGCATCCACCAAAAAGGGTCCGGCTCCGGGTGTCCCAAGGCCCAGGGGGTGCATCAGAACAGTTTCATCACCTTTCACAATCACCAATGGGACAAGGCAGGGATGTCCTCTGTCCCCTCTCTTATACATCCTAGTGACGGAGCACCTGCTCTCATCAATTCGCCATAACCCCAATATTAGGTGGATTGAGGTGGGAGGCACCGAGTACAAGTGCTCTCTATTTGCTGATGATGTCCTATTATATATCACTCAATCACATATATCCATCCATGCTGTTATGGCTGAAATAGATCACTTTGTTACATGGTCAAATTTTAAAATCAATGCAGCGAAGTCTGAGGCCCTCGATGTCTCCCTCCCCAAATCCATATAGGATTCCATCCAGTCCAACTTTCCCTTTGTCTGGCCCTCACAGGGTATCAAACACTTAGGAATTCCTATTCATAGAGACCTCTCCCATCTATGTTATCTTAATTTTGGGCCCTTTATTGAACAACTCCATACAGACCACGGATGGCAAGTTAGAACTGTAAGATTCACTACGTGAACCACTGGTGTTTTGTGGAAAAGCACATGTACACTGTGTTCCAAATTATTATGCAAAAAGTGTTTAGGAATGATAAGGGAAGAATTTGTTTGTTTGTCAGTTAAACTCATTGATGGTGATGTGTGTCAGGGCTCTTTATATCACTGTAAGCAATTGCAGACACCTGTGCTAATTAGTTTGGCAGGTGTGTCCAATGAAAGGCAAGACTACTTAAGAAGGCTGTCTCACATTATTAAGCAGCCTACATTTTCTGCCAAAATGGGAAAGAAAAAGGATGTGTCGGCTGCTGAGAAGCAACAAATTGTGGAGTGTTTAAGTCAAGGCATGACTACAATCAACATTGTGCGATGATCAGGATGAAGTGTCTTGGCAATCAAGAAGTATGTAGCTGATTCACAGTACACACGTGTGCGTGCTGATAAGGGCAAATTGAGGACTCTTTCCTACAGGCAATTACGTCAGGTTAAAAGAGCAGTGGCAAAAAAGCCTTGTCATAGCAGCAGACAAGTTTTTGAAGCTGCTGGTGCCTCCAACGTCCCCCGAACAACAAGATGCAGGGTCCTTCAGAGGTTTGCAGCTGTGCATACGCCATCCTATCGACCTCCTCTATCCACTTCACACAAGCAGAAACGGCTTCAGTGGGCCAAACATTACATGAAGACTGATTTCAAAACTGTTTTGTTCACGGATGAGTGCCGTGCAGTGCTCGATGGTCCAGATGGATGGAGTGGAGGATGGCTGGTTGATGGACACCCCACGCAAACACGGCTACAGCGCCAACAAGGAGGAGGTGGAGTAATGTTTTGGGCTAGAATCATGGGGAGAGAGATTGTCGGCCCCTTTAGGATCCCTGAAGGGGTAAAGATGAACTCCATAATGTATGTGGATTTTCTCAAACAGCACTTCCTGCCATGGTTCAAGAAGAAGAACCGTGTATTCCACAGCAAGATAATTTTTATGCATGATAATGCACCATCTCATGTTGCACATAACACATCTTCATCTCTGGCTGATATGGGCATAAAAGGGGACAAACTTATGGTGTGACCCCCATGCTCCCCTGAGCTCTACCCCATTCAGAACCTCTGGAGCATCATCAAAAGGAGTGTCTATGATGGCGGGAGGCAGTTCACATCTAAGCAACAGCTCTGGGAGGGTAGTCTGTCCTCATGCAAAACAATTGAAGCAGAAACCATCCAAAACCTGACAAATTCAATGGACGAGAGAGTTCAGAAGCTCCTTTGGGACCACATTGTCACATAGGACAAGTGGTCCTATGTGAAAATGTAACATCACCTAGAATAAAGTTTTGAGTTGAAAACTGTTTGATTTCAGTTTCTAATAACCTGCTAATGCTTATAATTTCAAAAATGACCATTTTTTTGGTCTTTATTAAAATGAAAAGGTTGATCGAAAAGTTTGGGGGATCTAAGAGTGTGGCAATCCAGTAGTCATGATTACTTCGAATTCTGACAATATGAGGGTCATGTTGCAGGTAGTGCAGCAAGAAGGCACTTATGTGTCTTGCGCATCTCGGAGCCCCAAAATTATTTTCCGGGCTAGTTGCAGCTAAAAATTATTATTAATTTTAAATCTGGTGGAGCTTAGTATAGATGGCCTAATAGGATCAGTGCTGCACACTGCAACAAAGCCCAAATTATTTTCCAGCCAAGATACAGATAAACATGATTAGTAATTTTAAATCTGGTGGAGCTTATTATAGATGGCCTAATAGAATCAGTGCTGCACACTGCTACAAAGCCCAAATTATTTTCCAGCCAAGATACAGATAAACATGATTAGTAATTTGAAAGCTTAAAACGGTTGGTGAGGTGATTTTAACCAATCATCAAGCTTTTACTCTCCCCAGGATGACACAGGGGTAGAAAAGTCGTTTCGGATCCATGATTTGTTCATCTTTATGAACGTGAGTCTGTCTACATTATCAGTGGAGAGCCGCGTGCGCTTATCTGTCAGCACACCACCAGCAGCGCTGAACACACGTTCAGACAGAACGCTGGCTGCGGGGCATGACAGGATCTCCAAGGCGTAAGTGGCTAGCTCCGGCCATTTATCCAGATTGGAAGCCCAAAAAGAGCAAGGGTCCAGTGACACAGTCATGGCTTCAATGTTTACTTGGAGATACTCCTGTACCATCGTCTCTAGGCGTTGACTATGTGTCAGACTTCTTGTCTCCTGTGGCCTTGCAAAGGATGGGCTAAAAAAGTGGTGAAATGATTCCGCAAAATTGATGTTACCAGCAGATACTGTGGTTCTGTTACGGTTTGAGTGCTGAACACTTGACGGTCCCACGGTTGGCAAGTTGGAACTGTGAGATTCACTACGTGCACCACTGGTGTTTTGTGGAAAAGCACATGTAAGATTCTGCAACAGTCTCTGCTGATACTCCTGCATGCGTGCATCCCTTTCTATGGCAGGAATAATTTCTGCAAATTTACTTTTGTACCGGGGATCTAACAGTGTGGCAACCCAGTAGTCAGGATTATTTCTAATTCTCACAATTCGAGGGTCATGTTGCAGGTAGTGCAGCAAGAAGGCACTCATGTGTGTTGCGCATCCAGGAGCACCAAGTCCCTGTTGTGTTGGTGGCGAGGTAACAATCATGCTTCCTTCCTCTGTCCTCTCCCCCCAACCTCGCACAACAGAAATGTGATCAAGGTCTCCCTCATCTGATGAGTCTTCCATCAGTTCGTCCTCCACTTCTTCCTGGGCTCCTGCACCTTCCTCACTAGTTTGGCTGCTACCATGCGCCCTGGTAAAACCATCTCCCCCACCCTCACATGCCTGCCGCCTTGGTGCTGCCGACCGTCTGGACCTTGCAGATGTTAGCCCTTCCGCATACAACTCCTCCTCCTCTACTTCCTCCACCTCCTCTTGTGCCACCACCTGACTCCGAATTCTGTTTAACATGTGCTCCAGCATGTAAATCACCGGAATAGTCATGCTGATAATGGCATCGTCAGCACTAAACATCTTCGTCGCCATTTCAAAACTGTGCAGAAGGGTGCATAGGTCCCTGATCTGAGACCACTCCTCCAGCGTGATTTGCCCCACCTCTGGATCTCGTTGGCCCAAGCTATACGTCAGAACGTATTGCACCAGGGCTTGTCGGTGCTGCCACAGTCGCTGCAACATGTGCAGAGTTGAATTCCACCGGGTAGGCACATCGCATTTTAGCCGGTGAAGTGGCAGGCCCAACGACTTCTGTAGAGATGTAAGTCGCTGAGCTGCGGGATGCGAACGGCGGAAGTGAGCACACAGCGACCGTGCCCTCTGCAGAAGGCCATCTAGTCTGGGATAGTGGGCTAAAAATTGCTGGACAACCAGGTTCAACACGTGAGCCATACAAGGCACGTGTGTGACATTGCCCCGGCGAAGGGCCACACCCAGGTTTGCAGCATTGTCGCACACGGCCTTCCCTGGTTTCAGGTCCAGTGGAGACAACCATTCATGAAATTGGTTCTCCAGAGCTGACCACAACTCCTCAGCTGTGTGACTCACATTTCCCAGACATTTCAAAGTAAAAACCGCCTGATGACGTTGAGCCCTACTGCCAGCATAGTAAGGAGGTGTGCAGGATCCCTTCTGCGCAGTTAGAAAGCTTGTGGCATGACCAGACAGGCTTTGGGTGCAGGTGGAAGACTGAGAGGAGGTTGAGGAGGCAGAAGCAGTGGAGGAACTTTGACATAAATAGGATTGACGCACAACTCGTGGGGACGGCAAGACTTGGACAGCAGCCCCTTGTCCTGCTGTCACCATAGTTACCCAGTGCCCAGTCAGCGACATGTAACGCCCCTGTCCATGCCTACTCGTCCAAGTGTCTGTGGTGAAATGCACCCTGTCACACACAGAGTTTCTCAAAGAAGCGGTGATGTTGTGTGCGACATGCTGGTGGAGCGCAGGCACACCTTTCTTTGAGAAGTAGTGCCGACTGGGCACCTGGTACTGGGGCACTGCGACGGACATAAGGTCTCGAAAATCCTCTGTGTCCACCAGGCGGAAAGGCAGCATTTCTGTAGCCAAGAGCTTGCAGATGGTGAAATTCAACCTCTTAGCTTTCTCATGGCTAGGAGGAAATGGTCTTTTACTTGTCCACATCTGAGGGACCGAGGGCTGGCTATTGTGCTTAGACGGGGTTGATAAGGGTGTCCCCGGCAAACTGCCGGTCTGTGAGGAAGATGCAGGCGGACATGTTAGGTTGCCTTGATCCAAAGGTGGTGCTATCGATGTCGGACAGCGCTCAACACCAGCTGGTTTTACCACCTCCAAAGAAAATGATGACCTGCCAATCACGCTGGCTGTTGCGGGTAAAAAGGTGGCAGGTCTGCGCCCCAAAACAGGTGTGACTGCTGTCCCCCCAGTCACAGAGGATGAAGAGGCCGCGGATGCACAAGATATGGCAGACGGTGGTTGGCCCGGCCGGCTAGGCCGCATTGTAGCACACTGAGCTTCCCACTGCAACTTATGCTTCATGTCCATGTGCCGGTTCATGCATGAAGTACTCAAACTATGTATTTTTTGGCCTCTACTTAGCTTTTGCTGACAAATGTTACAGATAACACGAGTTGGGTCATCTTTATCGATCTGAAAAAATGCCCAGGCTATGCAAGGCTTAGCACCCATGCGACCTGAAGAGCCACCACGACTTGTGGTGAGAGGCAGAGTTGTGTTTGAGGATGCAGTTGTTGACGTGCTTCCAGTACTACGTCTCTGTCCAGGAAGGCGCAACCTGACCTCGTCGTCACTAGCATCTTCCTCCACCTCCTCTGCTGACCTCATCTCTTGGCTGACTGTGGGTTGACAGTAAGTGGGATCTCCAACCTCATCATCATCACCCTGTGCGTTATCACACCCATCGTCCTCAGAGCCAACCTGTTCCTGCCCTGACAAAAAACTAAAGTTGTCGCTCCAATCAGGTATTTGAGTCTCATCATCGTCTTCCTCATTGTCTCCACCAACAGGAGTTACAGTTTGGGAATGAGGGTCTACATTATGGTCAGAACCTTTTGCCTCTGGTCCTGGATCCGACTCATAAAGATTCTGGGCATCAGTGCAGATCATTTCCTCGTCTGGATTCACAGAAGCGCTGGAGTCGACCTCTGATTCCCAGGCTATAGTATGAGTAAACAGCTCTGCAGACTCAACCATCTGTTCTACCTCATACTCAGACGGGCAGCTGGAGATTTGGGAGCTGTGAGGAAGCAAGTGCGATTGGGGTGACACCTTTGAGGACTGGAGTATTTGTGATGTTGAAGTTGATGTGGAGGAGAGCCCACTTAAAGGAGCACTTGATATCCGTTGAAGCACCTGCTGTTTTTGTGCCTCATCTGGAATTTGTAGCGATTGGCGTGGCCGTAAGAAAGGGATCTTATCACATTGTCCGCTAAAAGAAGTAGACATTTTAGTTTGGCTGGGAGATGGTCTTTCTTCTGCAGATGTTACTGTTGCTTTAACACCTACCCCACGGACACAACCTTTTTTCCCCTTCCCAACACGCCTATTCCCCTTTCCACCAGCAGCAGGCCTTTTTCCACTCATTTTGGTGGTTAACTAATTCACAACTCTGGAGTTGTTTGCACAAAAAAACAATGGATGGGAACCGAGCAGAGCTGAGTGGCCAAACTGTGGTATTAGGCCAAAACTATTGGCTGGGTTAGATGCAGAAAAAAATTATATTCAATTTGCAACCTGATGGAGGTCAGTATAGATGGACTAATAGAACAAGTCCCACACACAGCTAGAAGGCCAAATATTTTTTCAGAGGTAGATGCAGATAAAAATTATTTTTAATTTTCAGCCTGATGGAGGTCAGTATAGATGGACTAATAGAGAAAGTCCCACACACTGCTAGAAGGCCAAATATTTTTTCAGAGCTAGATGCAGACAAAAAATTATTTTGAATTTGCAACCTGATGGAGGTCAGTATAGATGGACTAATAGAGAAAGTCCCACACACTGCTAGAAGGCCAAATATTTTTTCAGAGCTAGATGCAGACAAAAAATTATTTTTAATTTGCAACCTGATGGAGGTCAGTATAGATGGACTAATAGAGAAAGTCCCACACACTGCTAGAAGGCCAAATATTTTTTCAGAGCTAGATGCAGACAAAAAATTATTTTGAATTTGCAACCTGATGGAGGTCAGTATAGATGGACTAATAGAGAAAGTCCCACACACTGCTAGAAGGCCAAATATTTTTTCAGAGCTAGATGCAGACAAAAAATTATTTTTAATTTGCAACCTGATGGAGGTCAGTATAGATGGACTAATAGAGAAAGTCCCACACACTGCTAGAAGGCCAAATATTTTTTCAGAGCTAGATGCAGATAAAAATTATTTTTAATTTGCAACCTGATGGAGGTCAGTATAGATGGACTAATAGAGAAAGTCCCACACACTGCTAGAAGGCCAAATATTTTTTCAGAGCTAGATGCAGAAAAAAATTATATTCAGTTTGCAACCTGATGGAGGTCAGTATAGATGGACTAATAGAACAAGTCCCACACACAGCTAGAAGGCCAAATATTTTTTCAGAGGTAGGTGCAGATAAAAATTATTTTTAATTTGCAGCCTGATGGAGGTCAGTATAGATGGACTAATAGAGAAAGTCCCACACACTGCTAGAAGGCCAAATATTTTTTCAGAGCTAGATGCAGACAAAAAATTATTTTGAATTTGCAACCTGATGGAGGTCAGTATAGATGGACTAATAGAGAAAGTCCCACACACTGCTAGAAGGCCAAATATTTTTTCAGAGCTAGATGCAGATAAAAATTATTTTTAATTTGCAACCTGATGGAGGTCAGTATAGATGGACTAATAGAGAAAGTCCCACACACTGCTAGAAGGCCAAATATTTTTTCAGAGCTAGATGCAGACAAAAAATTATTTTTAATTTGCAACCTGATGGAGGTCAGTATAGATGGACTAATAGACCAAGTCCCACACACCGCTAGAAGCCCAAATATTTTTTCAGAGCTAGATGCAGAAAAAAATTATATTCAATTTGCAACCTGCTGGAGGTCAGTATAGATGGACTAATAGAGAAAGTCCCACACACTGCTAGAAGGCCAAATATTTTTTCAGAGCTAGATGCAGACAAAAAATTATTTTTAATTTGCAACCTGATGGAGGTCAGTATAGAAGGACTAATAGAACAAGTCCCACACACTGCTAGAAGCCCAAATATTTTTTCAGAGCTAAATGAAGAAAAAAATTATTTTTAATTTGCAACCTGATGGAGGTCAGTATAGATGGACTAATAGACCAAGTCCCACACACTGCTAGAAGCCCAAATATTTTTTCAGAGCTAGATGCAGAAAAAAATTATATTCAGTTTGCAACCTGATGGAGGTCAGTATAGATGGACTAATAGAATGATGCTATGCCCAAAAGATTTTACTTCACTAGGTGCAGTAAAAAAATTGGTATTCTATACACAGGTGGTATATCTTGCAACACAGATAGGCTACTCCACTGACTAACACACTCTGCAATAGGCCAAAAAGGATTAGCTTTGCTAGATTCAGCCAAATGCTGTGAAAAAAACTTGCACAGCACTGGCACAGACCTGCCTGGCAAAAACTGATAGGAACTGATGTAACCTAGTCCTGAAAAGGACTCCAATTACAATTAGTCTTTACTCCCACAATCTATCTATTTAAGAGCACAGACCTGCCTGATAAAAGTCGTAGGAAATGCTGTAACCTAGTCCTTAAAAGGACTGCAATCACAACTATTCCCTACTCCCAAGCTATCTGTATATTTGTGTGAAAATTGGCTTGAAATTAACAAGGTATAGCGCACACAGCAACAGCGGTGCCGTCTAACACGCAGCTGCAGCAGTGAGAAAATGGTGGCGACGGGGAAAATGGCTTGGTCTTATAGGGCAAGGACATGTGACATACACTGCCAATCACACATGCCCTTGCTTGTGTGAAAAAAAGCACTTCGCTCCGTGTGTGCGCTGCTGATAGGCTGACAGATTGCACCTCCCCACTGCAAATGCGGGAAAGAGAAAAAAAAATGGAGATCTTCATTGTTCCTGCAGAGATCCATCCCCTGCCCCTCCCCCCGCCCCGCTGTACACTCAAACTGCGTATTAACATTAATTTTCATCATTACTGAGAAAAAATCCAGTTATGATTTTGGTGCACGAACAGTTATCGAACATAACCTCGAACAGCCGAATTTTTCTCTAATCGTTCGTGTTCGCCGAACGGCTCGAACACCGCCCAAAACAGCTCGAATTTGAGATTGGCGAACAGTTCGAGTAGAACAACACTCATCTCTACTCACCATCCACTACTGCTTCGAACGGGAGACTACCATAATTTTATAGACCTTCATCTTGGCTATCTCATACATAGATTTGACTTGCAACTATTTTGCATATGATTAGTTATGCAGATTCTTTTCATGTCACTCTATTGTTACCGTTTTGCTTTAGGTGGTGGAAAAATCTTATTCATATGTAAAATAGTTGCAAGTCAAAATTATATATGAGATAGCCAAGATGATTGTCTATAAAATGATGGTAGTCTTAAGTTCAAAGCAGTAGTGGATGGTGAGATATAGAGCCTGAAAATGCAAAGTTCAAAATATTTTTACCCTTTTGCTCTTCAGTATATATGTCTCCCATCCTGGTATATGTGACCTCCATCCTGGTATATATGTTCCCCATCCTGGTATATACAGTCATGGCCAAAAGGGGTGGTATCCTTGAAATTGTTCCAGAATATTATGTATTTCTCCCAGAAAATTATTGCAATTATTGCTATACACATGTTTATTTCATTTGTGTGTATTGGAACAACATGAAAAACAAACAGGAAAAAAGGCAAATTGGACATTTCACACAAAACCCCAAAAAGTGGTCGGACAAAATTGTTGGCACCCTCAACTTAATATTTGTTTGCACACCCTTTGGAATAAATAAGTGCAATCAATCGCTTCCTATAGCCATGAGCAAGTTCTTACATCTCTCAATTGAAATTTTGGACCACTCTTCTTTTGCAAACTGCTCTTGGTCTCTCAGATTTGAAGGGGCCTTCTCCAAACAGCAATTTTAAGATCTCTCCACAGGTGTCCAATGGGATTTAGATCCGGACTCATTGCTGGTCACTTCAGAGCTCTCCTGCGCTTTGTTTCCATCCATTTCTGGGTGCTCCTTGAAGTAGGTTTGGAGTAAGTTCCCTAACAGAAGACACATGACCTAGGATGTAAACCCATCTTTCTGACACTGGGCACTACATTGCAATCCAAAATCCTTTGGTAATCTTCAGATTTCATGATGCTTTACACACAGTGAAGGCACCCAGTGCCAGAGGCAGCAAAACTACCCCAAATCATCTTTGAACCTCCACCATATTTGACTGTACGTACTGTGTTCTTTTCTTTGTAGGCTTCATTCCATTTTTGTTAAACAGTAGAATGATGTGATTTAGCAAAAATCTCTATCTTACTCTCATGTGTCCACAAGATGCTTTCCCAGAAGAATTGTGGCTTACTCACTTACATTTACTCACTTACAAACTGCAGTGTAGCTTTTTTATGTCTCTGTGTTAGCAGTGGGGTACTCCTGGGCTTCCTGCCATAGCATTTAATTTCATTCAAATGTTGACTTATAGTTGGCGCTGAAACTGATGCACCCTGAGCCTGCGGGACAGCTTGAATTTCTTTGGAACTTGATTGGAGCTGCTTATCCACCATCCAAACTATCCTGTGCTGCAATCTTTCATCAATTTTTCTCTGCCATCCACGTCCAGGCAAATTAGCTACAGTGTCATGGGTTGTAAACTTCTTGATTATGTTGCGCACGGTGGACAAGGGAACATCAAGATCTTGGAAGATTGGTTTTGTAACCTTGAGATTGTTGATATTTTTCAACAATTGTGGTTCTCAAGTCCTCAGACAATTCTCTTCTCCTCTTTCTGTTCTACACGCTTAGTGTGGCACACATAGGCACACGATGCAAAGATTGAGTCAACCTCTCCCCTTTTTATCTGGTTTCAGGTGTGATTTTCATATTGCCCACACCCGTTACTAGTAGTGATGAGCGAGTATGTTCTGTTAACCCTGTTAAACAGGCATTCCTCACATGTATTAAAGCTGTCAAAAAGTCGCAAATCATGCACACGGAGTGACTCAAACATAACACCCCGTGCACGCTGAAGATACTCGGAAAAGCATGCTCATAAATCTTGATTAAGGAGCATTCTCGCTCATCACTAGTTACTAGCCATTTAAAGGAGTAGGGCTGAACTGGAATTCTACACCAAAGCTGAGGACATGTGTTACACTGTTTCTGGTTGATATCAGCTATGTTTTTTGATTCCCGGGGAACCTTATTTTTTTTCTTTTTTCTTTTAGTACCATTTTTAGGTCCAACAATCTATGCTGTGAGAACATTTTTATAGTGCAATGTTCCAGATCCTTTGCATAGATCTAGAGTTAAATGATACCATTCTGGCTGCCTGCAACCACCACAAGAGGGCGCTGAGAAGCTTCCTGTATACATTGAAATCACAGATGGAAAAATAACTAACCATAGGTGACTTCAGTTTTGTGTTCTGTTCCTGGCTAAATTTGTCTAGATATAAATCACTTAATATAAAGTAATCTAATCGCATCCTAGTACTCAACAAACTGGTGTAATATAATTGGAGATTATCTCCATAAATGCACTTTATCAATACATTCATCATCTTTCTTCCTGCTTGGTATAATGCATTGGTGGCATATCTATAATTTGGTAGCTCTGGATATATATGGTTGTGAAGATAAACCTTAATGGCAATGTTTGAACTTCTGACTGGTCTGATGACATTTGTGTATATGTATTGTGTAATTTATGTACCTGTAGCAAGAGTATTGAGTTCAAATCACAAAGTGAGCCATAAAGTCCAATATTGCAGCAATAAATCATGATAGGAGATAAGAAGCTGCCTACCTTTGCAATCCCCCAGGTTAGTGTGATCAGTGCTCGGTCCATTAGGCATCTGAAGAACGTGCTGCCAATCATCATTATCTTCTGTACCTTGGATCATTCCACAGATGTTATTGTACTCAAAATCACATGTGTCCAAGAAAGTGATGAATGTAGCTACAGAGGAAACAGAGTAAAGGTATAAAAAAGGTAGTGCACGGTCATGTCAGTCAGAAGATGTGAGCATGTGGTTACCCCACACCAGGGCCGGCTCCAGATTTTTGTGGGCCCCGGGCGAAAGAATCTCAGTGGGCCCCTTTAGCACATACTACGATTCATGATGCACAGATACTGTGGAGAAATATAGGTAAACAACACAGGGCCCAGCCTGCCACCTCATCCTTCACATATGCAAACAAGCACACACACACAGTACGCAGACATGCACACACACACAGTACGCACGCACACACACACAGTACGCAGACATGCATGCACACACACACACACAGTACGCAGACATGCACACACACACAGTACGAAGACATGCACACACACACACAGTACGCACGCACACACACACAGTACGCAGACACACACACAGTACGCAGACACACACACAGTACGCACGGACACACACAGTACGCACGCACACACAGTACGCAGACACGCACACACACAGTACGCACGCACACACACAATACGCAGACACGCACACACACAATACGCAGACATGCACACACACAAAATACGCAGACACGCACACACACAATACGCAGATACGCACACACACACAATACGCAGACACGCACACACAATACGCAGACACGCACACACACACACAATACGAAGACACACACAATACGCAGACATACACACACAATATACGCAGACACGCACACACAATACGCAGACATGCACACACAATAAGCAGACACGCACACACAATACGCAGACACGCACACAATACGCAGACACGCGCACACAGTGAACAGACATGCGCATGCACACGGTACGCAGGCATGCACACACATACACACATGAACATGGTACACAGATATACACACACAATACGCAGACACGCACAGATACATACACATATATATTTGAACACATTCTTAAAAACACATATAAAACAGACATAAATATATATACACGGTCATACACACTGACATACACAGACATTCACATCATACATGCACACACACATAAGAAATATTTTTTATATGGGGATTGGGAAAGCTCGCTCATCTGCCCCCTGGCCTGTGCCGTCCAGCTCCTCAGTCATGTGGCAGTGCAGGGCCTCAGACGTGTCACATGGCCCTGAACCATCAGGGGGGCCCACTCGCCGTCAGGGCCCGGGCCGCTTCCCCGGCATCCATGCAGGGCTGCCGGTGCTGTTCAAGCCCTGCTCTGCTACATGCAGCAGCAGCAGCAGTGTGCGGTCAGTGTGCTGCTGCTCCACCAATCAGGCCCAGTGCTGTCACTTTCCAGACATGGCCACGAGCTGTGCGGCTGTGTCTGGTAGTAATGACGTGGCAGGTGCAACACACAAGCACAATTAAAGGCGCAGTGTCACCCCTGCGTGTCATTACTACCAGACACAGCCGCACTGCGCACAGCGCGCGGCCATGTCTGGAAAGTGACAGCACTGGGCCTGATTGGTGGAGCAGCAGCACACTGACCGCATACTACTGCTGCTGCATGAAGCAGAGCATGGTTTGAACAGCACTGGCGGCCCTGCACAGATGCCGGGGAAGCGGCCCGGGCCCCGATAACGAATGGGCCCCCCTGATGGTGCAGGGCCCCGACACTTGCCCGAGTACGCCGGGTACTGACGCCGGCCCTGCCCCACACAATAAATAAATCGTTTAGCAGACAACTGTAATTATAATATAGAAATTGTCATTACTCCTCTCATGGTGGAGTCCTTTTTTATCATAGTTTTTTTCATATTGCAACAAAAAAATACATTAAAATTTCTATTCTATTGCAGATTGATGTCTTCTCATTTTGGAGAAGTCTCTGGTTTGGCTAGCTAACCTAAGTGATATGGCAATGCCTTTGGCTTATGGAGTACCTACCTGAAATAAGCTGCAAAAAACAGCTTTCTTCCTCTTTCAAAGGGAGCATTACCTGGCTGCCTATATGTCTCCACAAGAAGAAGTAGGACCCACCAGAACCACTTCTACCAGACTGGGTCTGGCTGTAAGACAACAGGCTGCAGCAGGAGCTTCCCCCCATTGCTTATTCTGCAATATGAGATAAAGGCCCCAATTCATCAAACAGTTTTCACTAGAAATCTGGCGTACAACTGTTTCAAACTTGTAGTTGCACAATTATTTTTACGCTAGTGACAGCCAGACCATCAACTTTTTGAAACATCGATGGAACCTAACAGGGCAGAGTGTAGCCAAGCAAGGCCGACAAATTCATTATAATTTTGGCATAGACATAGCCTAAATTGAAGTCAGTAATGTACTCTAGGCCATCACACAAGTACATTCTTCCTCTGGCACACGGCAGCTAAAAAAATGTTTCAAATTCATGAGCGCACACCTCGTAATTAATCAATTTGGCTCATCTTACTCTTACACACCCTTCACTTAGAATGGAATGCAAAATGCCAGTCTTGATAAGGGGCCAAAGAATGTTAAATCCTTCCTTCTGACTACAGTCAACCACTCACTCAACATGGGGAAAATCTTGTACACTAACAAGCTATGTGAGCAATTTTACCTACTCAGTATTAGGATAGGCTGTCAGTCAGTGGCGTGGTTACAGCCTCTGCTTACTATCTACTGAGCGATTGAACCCGAGCCGGCCCACATCTACGACTAAATGCTCAAGCCTGCTGGGAGGAATAAAGTTAATTTCCTCCTGGCAATGGGGCTTTCAGTGTGGGTCTGGGCAGCTTCAGAACACTATTAACCTCCAGATTAACCCGATATGTTCAAGTTAATTGTGTTTTTTATATGAGAGGTTCCCTTTAATTTGCAGTCACTTTATGTGCTTTTTTTGAAGAGGATTTTTTTTTTTTGCAAAAACCATTAGGGAACATAGTTAGCGAGAATATTTCTATGAGCTGGTCTCCTGTTTAGCGATTAGTAAGCGGCATTTATCTCACTGATCATAAATACTCTGACAAAAGTCACTCGTGAAAGCCCGGAGCTTTTCTCACTGTATTGTGATTACAGTTGACAAGAACTTATCAAATTATCAACTTAATAAAGTATCACAATGAATATTCACATATCATTACCGAATATTGTGATACTTGTTAATACTAAATAGATGTAAAGTAAAATGTTACATTGAATGGTAACTAAACATGGGTAAACTTACAGCAGTTGTACAGCCGATTAAGCTTTTCCAGATCGGAGTCACTGAAATCCATTCTTTGTCCAATCACATCACTGAAAGCCTCTATGCGAGTGACAATGGTTGGGTCGGTGCTAATCTGGAAGGCGGTCTTACTATAGTGCATGACTGATGTGTAGTCATATGGGACATTTAAGTTACTGGAGCGCGAGTCATCATATTTATTGAAGTTGCTCGCTGATTCTGAAGAAATGAAGCCAATGGGTATTTGACAAATGTTACAATAGTTTACAATGAAAGTAAAGAATTACACATTCCAAAGAAATGAAAATGAAACGCCACCAAAAACAAAGCTATAGTTACATTCAATATCACCCGCCCTTAAAGAAGCAGTCTAGTAGGGGCATGAGATATCATAGAGCTAGGATGTAATGTATAAATAGCAACTCAAGGGTCAAATGATCTATAGAAACTGTAGCATTAGGATGTGTCACACTTGCTGATCGCGGGGGCCATATGCCGATCAATGACTGATCACAGCACTTTGGCTCATTTGCACTTGTCTGTGCTTATCATTATAGTCGTCCAGCAGTCCTGTGTACAGCAACAAGATCGGAACAACCCAAAGGAAATGGTAAAAGACTTTTGCTCTTTCATTTCTGTGGTCTGATATGAGACATACTGTCAAACTCACATTGGTCTCATAAGCAGAGATTTAGGATTCTGTACGCAGGGTCCTTGAGCTGAAGGCCCGGTTGAGCTATCTAGCATTCAGAAGCTTATATCTATTTTTCTTGGAAGTCTGTTAATATGACTTAGGAAAGAAAATGGGGGAATACTATATACAGTGCATTGTGAAAGTATTTGGCCCCCTTGAACTTTTCTACCTTTTGCCACATTTCTGGCTTCAAACATAAAGATATAAAATTCTAATTTTTTGGGAAGAATCAACAACAAGTGGGACACAATCATGAAGTGGAACAAAATTTTTTGGATATTTTAAACTATAAAAAAAGAAAAAAAAGAAAAGTGGGGCGTGCAATATTATTCGGCCCCTTTACTTTCAGTGCAGCAGACTCACTCCAGAAGTTCAGTGAGGATCTCTGAATGATCCAGTGTTGTCCTAAATGACTGGTAATGATAAACATAATCCACCTGTGTGTAATCAAGTCTCCGTATAAATGCACCTGCTTTGTAATAGTCTCAGGGTTCTGTTTCAAGAGCAGAGAGCATAATGAAGACCAAGGAACACACCAGGCAGGTCCGAGATACTGTTGTGGCGAAGTTTAAAGCCGGATTTGGATACAAAAAGATTTCCCAAGTTTTAAACATCTCAAGGAGCACTGTGCAAGCGATCATATTGAAATGGAAGGAGTATCAGACCACTGGAAATCTACCAAGACCCGGCCGTCCCTCTAAACTTTCATCTCGAACAAGGAGAAGACTGATCAGAGATGCAGCCAAAAGGCCCATGATCACTCTGGATGAACTGCAGAGATCTACAGCTGAGATGGGAGAGTCTGTCCATAGGACAACAATCAGTCGTACACTGCACAAATCTGGCCTTTATGGAAGAGTGGCAAGAAGAAAGCCATTTCTCAAAGATATCCATAAAAAGTCTTGTTTGAAGTTTGCCACAAGCCACCTGGGAGACACACCAAACATGTGGATAAGGTGCTCTGGTAAGATGAAACCAAAATCAAACTTTTTGGCCACAATGCAAAACGATATGTTTGGCGTAAAAGCAACACAGCTCATCACCCTCAAAACACCATCCCCACTGTCAAACATGGTGGTGGCAGCATCATGGTTTGGGCCTGCTTTTCTTCAGCAGGGACAGGGAAGATGCTTAAAATTGATGGGAAGATGGACGGAGCCAAATACAGGACGATTCTGGAAGAAAACCTGTTGGAGTCTGCAAAAGACCTAAGACTGGGACGGAGATTTATCTTCCAACAAGACAATGATCCCAAACATAAAGCAAAATCTAAAATGGAATGGTTCAAAAATAAACGTATCTAGGTGTTAGAATGGCCAAGTCAAAGTCAAAACCTGAATCCAATCGAGAATCTGTGGAAAGAGCTGAAAACTGCTGTTCACAAACGCCCTCCATCCAACCTCAATGAGCTCGAGCTGTTTTGCAAGGAAGAATGGGAAAGAATTTCAGCCTCTGAATGTGCAAAACTTATAGAGACATACCCCAAGCGACTTGCAGATGTAATCGCAGCAAAAGGTGGCGCTACAAAGTATTAACTCAAGGGGGCCGAATAATATTGCATGCCCCACTTTTCAGTTTTTAATTTGTTAAAAAAGTTTAAAATATCCAATAAATTTCGTTGCACTTCACGATTGTGTCCCACTTGTTGTTGATTCTTCCCCAAAAAATTAGAATTTTATATCTTTATGTTTGAAGCCAGAAATGTGGCAAAAGGTAGAAAAGTTCAAGGGGGCCAAATACTTTCACAATGCACTGTATATCATAAACTGTACCAGTAGTTTTCTGCATCTGAGGAATAGCTTTGCAATTTACTCTGTTACAGAACTGTTGATAATGAAAAACCATTGACACTGAAATGAACAAGATGCGATCTTACGACTCTGAATCCTGTCCCACATTATAATGACGTAATCGTCCCTGTCACTACGTGACTGCTCGTGCCAGAAACCCAGAGCGTGGAGGAACTCGTGCTGAATTGTAGCAATTCTGTCACAATTGGTTCCAAGAGAAAGTTGCTGCTTTCCAGTTCGACGGTTTCCAATGTATGACCAACATCTACAGGGCAAAACAAAAGATTTTTAGCTCTATATTAATTTTTAAGTGAAAAGAAAATATATGAAAAATAAGTGAAAAACAAGTAAAAAACTTTATTAAGAAGGTGATTTCTTTAAAAAAAACAACAACCAATCCCATATATCAATATGAAATTATATTGTAACAGGACTCTCAGCCTTGTTTCTTTAATGAAGCACTCGCATCAACGTTTTTATCCTCTTAATATATTGCAATCACCATATTATACAGCACTGTGTACTTACAATTGCTCATTTTGCCTTTCTACCCAGCTAATTATTCTCTTTTCTCTGCCTTATGTAGAAACAGGAAGTCTCTTGTCCCTGCATAAATCATTCCCCTCTTCAACTCCTGACCCAGCTGCTCGCTACTCCCCCCATGCAAAGGACTTTTGAAGTGACTTATGACTCAAACAGGGAAAATTGTCCTCCTGTTTTTACATAGAGTTTACAAGGATTCAGCTAGTCAGTTTTTAATCACATGATGTCAGAGACCTATGGAAAAGAGTAGATTGAGCTGGGTGGAAAGGTAAATGAGCAATTGTAAGTACACAGTGCAATATAATATGATGACTGCAATATATTAAGATGAAAAAAACGTTGATGGGAGGACCGCTTTTTTAATACATAAATCATTGTATGGACATTTATTTCTGAATTATGAGCATGACAAACAGAAGATAGATTAACCACTTCGCGCCAGAGCCTGTTTTTGCCTTCGTGACCGGGCCAATTTTTTCAATTCTGACCACTGTCACTTTATGAGGTAATTACTCTGGAACGCTTCAACGTATTCCCCTGATTCTGAGACTGTTTTTTCATGACATATTGTACTTCATGATAGTGGTAAAATTTCTTCCATATAACTTGCGTTTATTTGTGAAAAAATCGGAAATTTGGCGAAAATTTAGAAAATTTTGCAATTTTCAAACTTTGAATTTTCATGCCCTTAAATCAGAGAGATATGTCACACAAAATAGTTAATAAATAACATTTCCCACATGTCTACTTTACATCAGCACAATTTTGGAACCAAAATTTTTTTTTGTTAGGGAGCTATAAGGGTTAAAAGTTGACCAGCGATTTCTCATTTTTCCAACAAAATTTACAAAAACATTTTTTTAGGGACCACATCATATTTGAAGTCACTTTGAGGGGTCTTTATGACAGAAAATACCCAAAAGTGACACCATTCTAAAAACTGCACCCCTCAAGGTGCTCAAAACCACATTCAAGAACTTTATTAACCCTTCAGGTGCTTCACAGGAATTTTTGGAATGTGGAAAAAAAAAATTAACATTTAACTTTTTTCACAAAAATGTTACTTTAGACCCAATTTTTTTTATTTTCACAGGGGTAACAGGAAAAAATGGACCCCAAATTTTTTTGTGCAATTTCTCTTGAGCATGCTGATACCCCATATGTGAGGGAAAACCACTGTTTGGGCGCACTGCAGGGTTCGGAAGGGAAGGAGCGCCATTAGACTTTTTGAATGTAAAATTTGTCTGAATAATTAGCAGACGCCATGTTGCGTTTGGAGAGCTCCTGATGTGCCTAAACAGTGGAAACCCCCCACAAGTGACACCATTTTGGAAACTAGACCCCTTAGGGAACTTATCTAGATGTGTGGTGAGCACCTTGAACCCCAAGGTGCTTCACAGAAGTTTATAATATTGAGCTGTAAAAATAAAATTTTCACATTTTTCCCACAAAACCGTTTTTCATCCCTTAATTTTGCATTATCATAAGGGTAATAGGATAAATTGCACCATGAAATTTGTTGTGCAATTTCTCCTGAACACGCTGATACCCCATATGTGGAGGCAAATTACTGTTTGGGCGCATGGCAGGGTTTGAAAGGGAAGGAGCGCCATTTGACTTTTTGAATGTAAAATTTGTTTGAATAATTAGCAGACGCCATGTCGCATTTGGGGAGCCCCTAATGTGACTAAACAGTGGAAACCCCCCACAAGTGCCACCATTTTGGAAACTAGACCCCTTAGGGAACTTATCTAGATGTGTGGTGAGCACCTCGCACCCCCAGCTGCTTCACAGAAGTTTATAATATTGAGCCGTGAAAATAAAATTTTCACATTTTTCCCACAAAAAATCTTTTTCATTCTCTAATTTTGTATTATCATAAGGGTAACAGGATAAATTGCACCATGAAGTTTGTTGTGCAATTTCTCCTGAACACGCCGATACCCCATATGTGAGGGAAAAACACTGTTTGGGCGCACGGCAGGGTTTGAAAGGGAAGGAGCGCCATTTGACTTTTTGAATGTAAAATTTGTTTGAATAATTAGCGGACGCCATGTCACATTTGTGGAGCCCCTAATGTGTCTAAACAGCGGAAACCCCCCACAAGTGCCACCATTTTGGAAACTAGACCCCTTAGGGAACTTATCTAGATGTGTGGTGAGCACCTTGCACCCCCAGCTGCTTCACAGAAGTTTATAATATTGAGCCGTGAAAATAAAATTTTCACATTTTTCCCATAAAAAATGTTTTTCATCCCCTAATTTTGCATTATCATAAGGATAACCGGAGAAATTGCACCATGAAATTTGTTGTACAATTTCTCCTGAGTACGCCGATACCCCATATATGTGGGGGAAAACCACTGCTTTGGTGTACGCCAGGGTTCGGAAGAGAAAGGAGCGCTATGTTGGCTGGGATAGGCAGCAGACACCATGTCACATTTGAAGAGTCGCTGACATGCCAAAACAGCAGAAACCTCCACAAATGACCCCATTTTGTAAACTACACCTCTCAAGGAATTCATCTAGGGAAGTAGTGAGTATTTTTTAATTTTTAAATTTATACCATTGGGCAGTGAAAAAATCATAATTATATTTTTACCACAAAAAAATGTTTTACCCTCAGATTTTACATTTTCACACAGGGCAATGGGTAAAAATGGTGCCGAAATGTGTCACACAATTTCTTCTAAAAGTGTCAATACCCCATATGTGGCTGTATCGTACCGCTTAGCCATACGGTGAGATCTGGGGGGGACGGAGTGCTATTTGACAATTGGAGAACAAATTATTGTAGAATAGGCATTTGGATTTGGGAGCACAAAATTTTCTGAATTTCTTTTGGGGGGCAAGGGTCATTTTGCTTTTCCAGAGCCTTTCTGCTACCAGTAACTTGGAAGTCCCTTATATTTTTAACAGATGACGGACCTGAGTGGGGACTAGCTTTTTTTGAGGACTGAGTTGAAGCTTTTATTGGGAACATTTTACGTAACATTTATCCGGCGCTCTAGGCTGAGCACTTACATCGGGGTTTCCATCTAAATTTCCAAGTGATGTAATTCAGATGAAACCCCTGCAGGATCCATTCACTGTAATGAGGCAGCAGAGTTACTCTGGACACCGTCTGGCCTCTGTGTAGCGGTGTCCTTTTTTTCAGAAGTGCACAAAACTGTGGCCAACCGCACTTTTATGCACGCCTAAAACAAATGACACCGTGGGATCCCAGGCTAGACGGCGTCCACAGTGGCCTATATCTGTCTCATTACAGGGAATCTTCCGTCATGGGTTCCGGCTGAATCATGTATTTCAGAGATTTACACGGAAACTCTGGTGTAAGTGCTCAGCGCAGAGCACAGGATAAATGTGGGCAGAGCCTTACTGGGATCTTTGGGGACATAATAACAAATCAGTAGCAGGTGAAGAATTGGTTTTATTTATTTTTTACGCCGTTCCTAGTGTGATATAACTGATTAGATTACTTTATTCTTCGGGTCGGTGTGATTACAGAGATACCAGATTGATATCGGCTTTTTATGACTGACAGCTGTCACACACTAAAAGACGCTTTTTTTGCAAAATCTAGTTTTTGCATCACCATATTTTGAGAGCTATAATTTTTCCATATTTCGGCCGACAGAGTCATGTGACGGCTTGTTTTTTGCGGGACGAGTTGACATTTTTATTGGTACCATTTTTGGGGACGTGACATTTTTTGATCGCTTTCTATTCCGTTTTTTGGGAGGTAAAATTAACAAAAACAAACAATTCAGGAATTGTTTTTTGAGTTTTTTTTTTATGCCGTTCTGCGTGTGGTAAAAGTGATCAGGCAGCGTTATTCTTCGGGTCAGTACGTTTACAGCGATACTACACTTACTGTATTTTTTTTATGTTTTGGCGCTTTTACACAATAAAACTATTTTATAGAAAAAAATATTTTTTTTGCATTGCTTTATTCTGAGCGCTATAACTTTTTTATTTTTCGGCTGATGGAGCTGTATGGCGGCTTTTTTTTTGCGTAACAAGATGACGTTTTCAGTGGTACCATTTTTATTTCTATTTTGTTTTTTGATCGCATTTTTTTTCCACTTTTTGTTTGGCAATATGATGAAAAAGCATATTTTTTTGCTCCGTTTTTTATTTATTTTTATTACGGTGTGCACAGAAGGAGTTAATTAGTGTGACAGTTTTATAGCTCGGGTTGTTTCGGACGCGGCGATACCAAATATGTGTACTTTTTTTGGTTTTGTAAAAATATACGGATTTATTGGTTTAATATTTTATTTATTTATTTTTATTTATTTTGTGATTTTTTTATTAATAGTTTAAAAACTTTTTTTTTACTTTTTTTCACATTTTTTCTTAGTCCCTGTATGGGACATTAATTTTTATTTTTCTGATCTCTGATCTCATGTAATGTAATAGACATATATTACATTACATGAGATCTTCCCTGACTGTTTCAGTCAGAGTCTCCTGTCTGGCTACAGCTGCAGCTGAGCCAGACAGGACACCATATATGGCAGAGCTGGAGGCGGTCATGTGACCTCCAGCTGCCATAGCAACCCCAGGTCCTGGAATGACTCGGAGGTCTTCGGAGAGGTAAGTTGACGACCCCCTCTCCTCCTGCTGTCTCCTATATGCCGCGATCACTATAGATCACAGCATATAGAAGACAGCTAAGGGTTAACATCACTGGGACCTGATCTAATCAGGTCCCGATGATGTTCCCTGTCAGAGCTAACGCTCTGCACCGGAATCGCAGCGCTTGCAGGACCCTGGGGGTCCTGAGCGCTGCGAGACCACCCACCGTTTTTAAACGTCGGCGCTGCACAGAGCCCGGCAAGCGCCGACGTTTATCTACAGTGGGCAGTCGGGAACCGGTTAAAAGGGAAAGAAAATTAACAATTGTTTAACCCCTTCACTCCCAGGCGATTATTTTTTATTTTTTGGGCTTTCATTTCTTCCTTCCCTTCTTCTAAGAATTATAACTTTCTTATTTTTCTTGGCATTCCAACTTCCATAAGGGCGTACCTGACTAATTGTGCCGAAATGTGCATGTCCAGATATGTGCAGCATAACACATAAGGTGTTCCAATCTCCAACGTGGCTCCTACAGCTGTTGGTGCCCTAGTGCATATGCGCACACTCTGTGTTGTACCTCTGCCCCCCCTGCCCCGGATCCTCCCTGTGCCTCTTTGAATTATATTCAGCGGGCTTTTGAATTACAGTGGAGAAAAAAAGTATTTAGTCAGCCACCAATTGTGCAAGTTCTCCCACTTAAAAAGATGAGAGAGGCCTGTAATTGACATCATAGGTAGACCTCGACTATGAGAGACAAAATGAGAAAACAAATCCTGAAAATCACATTGTCTGATTTGGAAAGAAATTTTTTTCAAATTTTGGTGGAAAATAAGTATATGGTCAATTACAAAAGTTCATCTCAATACTTTGTTATATATCCTTTGTTGGCAATGACAGAGGTCAAACATTTTCTGTAAGTCTTCAGAAGGTTGGCACACATTGTTGCTGGTATGTTGGCCCATTCCTCCATGCAGATCTCCTCTAGAGCAGTGATGTTTTGGGGCTGTCGCTGGCCAACATGGACTTTCAACTCCCTCCAAGGGTTTTCTATAGGGTTTAGATCTGGAGACTGGCTAGGCCACTCCAGGACCTTGAAATGCTTCTTACGAAGCCACTCCTTCGTTGCCCTGGCGGTTTGTTTGGGATCATTGTCATGCTGAAAGACCCAGCCACGTTTGATCTTCAATGCTCTTGCTGATGGAAGGAGGTTTGCACTCAAAATCTCACAATACATGGCCCCATTCATTCTTTCATGTACACGGATCAGTCGTCCTGGTCCCTTGGCAGAGAAACAGCCCCAAAGTATGATGTTGTCACCCCCATGCTTCACAATTGGTATGGTGTTCTTTGGATGCAACTCAGCATTCTTTCTCCTCCAAACACGACGAGTTGTGTTTCTACCAAACAGTTCTACTTTGGTTTCATCTGACCATATGACATTCTCCCAATACTCTTCTGGATCATCCAAATGCTCTCTAGCAAACTTCAGATGGGCCCGGACATGTAATGGCTTAAGCAGGGGGACACGTCTGGCACTGCAGGATCTAAGTCCCTGGCGGCGTAGTGTGTTACTGATGGTAGCCTGTGTAACATTGGTCCCAGCTCTCTGCAGGTCATTCACTAGTTCACCCCGTGTGGTTCTGGGATTTTTGCTTACCATTGTTGAGATCATTTTGACCCCACGGGGTGAGATCTTGTGTGGAGCCCCAGATCGAGGGAGATTATCAGTGGTCTTGTATGTCTTCCATTTTCTAATTATTGCTCCCACAGTCTTCCCAGCCTGGCGCAGGGCTACAATTTTGTTTCTGGTGTCCTTTGACAGCTCTTTGTTCTTCACCATAGTGGAGTTTGGAGTGTGACTGTTTGAGGTTGTGGACAGGTGTCTTTTATACTGATAACAAGTTCAAACAGGTGCTAGTACTACAAGTAATGAATGGAGGACAGAGGAGCCTCTTAAAGAAGAAGTTACATGTCTGTGAGAGCCTGAAATCTTGTTTGTTTGTAATTAACCAAATTACTTACTTTCCACCAAAATTTGAAAAAAAATTCTTTCCAAATCAGACAATGTGATTTTCAGGATTTGTTTCCTCATTTTGTCTCTCATAGTTGAGGTCTACCTATGATGTCAATTACAGGCCTCTCTCATCTTTTTAAGTGGGAGAACTTGTTCAATTGGTGGCTGACTAAATACCTTTTTCCCCACTGTATGTCCCCATCCTCTCATTAGTGAGATGTTTCATTATAATTATCTTTCACCTGTGATTCTGGTGTGGTCATTAACATTTGATAGTATCCACTATGAATTGATGGATTTTTACAATTCACTATTTTTTGGCAATGATTAAGTAATCCCTGGTTGATGGCATAGCCATTCATATTGCAGGAAGTCTGTATGTCTCCATTTATATCACTAATTGTATATTTTATATGCTGTTCCTATGCAAATAGCTCATGTAACTGTTATCCACTATGGCATTGCTTGACAAATGCTTTGCTAGTTGGGAGACGAAATGTTGCCATTTTTTGCACATGGGTGAATAAAACTACATTTTCACTATTGGACCATTAGACTACTGCCTGCGTTTCTTGAAACTATTAAACAGATGTGTAAAAAATGCCAAAAAGTCAGAATTATTTTCAAAATGGAAGTGTTAATAATTTAATTTTATCAGTTAACAAAAAGCAAAATTATTGAACAAAAGAGAAATGTCAATCACATCAATATTTGGTATCACCACTTTTTGCCTTCAAATCAAACCCCAAAACTGTTGTGCAGTACCATGTGCAGTATATATGTAATACATTCCCTTTAAACAGCTGGAATTCTGTTTAATGAGCCTGTAAATAATTTAAGACGTAGTCCAGCTAAAACACATGCCGCCTATCTGCTAGATTAGTGTTTTTTTATTTTCTGCAGAGAATCTTCACAACAAAATATATGAATGAGCAATAATATAATGTTTATAAAATGACATTACAACTAAAACCTTATTTTTGTTCATACCCACTTTCCTTGAACACGGAGATGTAATTTGGTTCTCCCTCCCAGGGTTTAAACTCTATACATGATTTCAGTCGGTAACGTTCAAAGGCCTCCAGTACAAGTGCTTTAGCGTTTATCTCTGAAAAATAATTCTTAGATTTTAAACATGTCTGAATGTGACCTTATACAACACTTCTCCTCTATGCCCAATATTCTTTCTCCTGGAGACATTTTCAGGAGATTGAGCAATTTCATGTATATTTAGTGCAGGGATCCATGTTATAGGGTGCCAAAGTGAAAGAGACTGTTCAGACAATGTCTCCTACCTGATCTGACATTGACTGTTGGGTGGGGCAGTGGCTGAGATGACCATCCGATGGCTAGTGAGAATCATGCATAGTTCTTATTAATTAGTACGCTCCTCCAATGTTCCCTGCTAACATTGCACCAGCAATGCCTGTAGTGGTTTTGTGCTGTCATTATTGCGGTCAGCCGTGATAAAATGCCAGTCTGGCATGTCAACTCATCACTGCTGCCATGGACTATAAGCAACGTTTAGCAGGTGCTCACAGGAGCATTGGCGCTGGAGTGGCCGTTGACTATTGTCTCTTGCTTTATTTTGATATATTCAGCTGCAGGAATTTTTTTAACAGCTGGTCAACCCCTTTGAAGGGGTAATAATAAGTGTGAGTGCGGGGAATCCTAACTTTTCCACCATGGCCTTTACCTTCACCTCTGGGGGTTGTCACAACTTGACCAACCCTCCTCATATCAAAGCCACCCAGTATTCATACAATCAAATTGATTCTAGTTGCTAAAATCCCCGGCAATCATCTGATATAGAATATATATAATAAAATGTAATTATAGGTATAACTTCCTGACTAAGGAACCCATTCAATTTCCTAAACCATGAAATAAGCTATTTTGTTGTATAATATTAACAATTAACTACTTAACAACCCAAGATCTAGAATAAAAGATTTCACTTCTATCCCCTTAATTAACCTTGACCACCAAAGATGCTAGATATGAACCACTGAGCCACCCCCCAAGGATATCAAAGATCCTAGATATGAAACTCTGAACCACCCCCCAAGGATATTACAAAAATGCTGTCACTAACCCTTAAACAAAAGATGAGTGCTTTAACTTAAGTTGAGGATAGAAGGTAAGATAGCTGATTTTACCATCGATGTTATGGCCACCAACACACCTTCTATAAGAATCCTGTGTTTGCCTCAGAATATGATGTGCGTTTGTTTCGCATCGTACGGGTTACAATTACATTCCATGTATTTGTTCACTTCTTTGGGTTAATAATGAAGCTATAACATTTACAGAACTGTTTAGCTTAGCTGTTAAATCAACATGACATCTGCAATGTATAATTTCTTGACTTTTTTTATATTAATCATTAAGCAAAGCCAAAGGGGAAAATTCTTCAGGGTTTTGGTGTGCAAGGATCAGATTTCTGCTATAATTTACACATTTTCCAGTGTAAATTATAGCTATTCCATTGGGCCATGTGTCCCCTCACACACCAGAGTACTGGCGTTAACGGCATGAATTCCCCCATAATGTTTGTAAACTTACCTAAACTGTCTTCTAAGTAATATGGAACTGGTATAGGCCATCGGTACTGCTCCCCAATTATTGAGTTTTTTTCATTTTGCTGCACATAAAAACGGAGATATAAATAGATAAATGGTGTAACTATGTTGCCAAAACTAGTTAAAGGGTTTTTCTGGCAATCATAATTTGCTTGCTCTGTTTCTGTGCTGTCACATGCGCTGATGCGACCTCCAGTTCCTTACTTCCAGGTACAGTCTGTTCTAAGCACAGAGTACAGAGATTTCACGTCTGTGCTTTGAACGGCTCAGTCAGCAGCTCTAGGCAGTATGCTTTGAACAGTGATGTTATGGGTGTGTAGCCTCTGATACGCTTTTTGATCAAAAACAGTGTTTACTAAGTACCATTGCTTTTTATTTACTTACAGCAGGGATATGTTCATTTTGTTTCTATCTTAGGTTTTGTCTGTTTAATGGCCAGTGTGAACAAGCTTCTACATGTTGCATGTATATCAACTTATACTCGTTAATTTTTTTTGGTTTGGCTTTAATTTCTTGCAGGTGCGGCCTCCCTTTCTTTGAGCTGGACATTACGTTTATATAGCTTCCCATGGCTGGGTGTCCACAGTCGAGCCCCGATCCTGCTCGGCCCTTATTCACATTGAGGTCATTTTTGACACATGGTTAGGTTTTAACACTAGAGGTTAGGACCATCCCGATTGGGTACACTTTGTTGCTGGTAGGATGGCTTTTACACTTTTTTTTAATCAAAAACAGTGTTTACTAAGTGTTTGTACCCTATGTCATTTATCTGCACTATTGCTTTTTATTTACAGCAGGTATATGTTCATTTTGTTCCTATCCTAGGTTTTGCCTGTGATATTCTGCAAGATAACAATACTTGGGGATGTGTCTGGAAGGGAGAGCACAAAGCATTGCAACAATATGCAGAACAATAGATCTTATTAACTTGTGACTTTGGCCAGACAGGATGGTGCTGGCTATTCAAGAGTGCTAGATTACATTATAATAAATTAATTCATAGTCTAACTCATTGCTCACCCACAGTACATTGATCCTATGTGGTGTCAGTACCTGAAATATTATTGACTGTAACATTACTCACTGCAGGAGAGTGTCAGGACACGGTATACTAGGTGAAGTAATAGGAATGGTAGGAAGAAGAAACTGTAGGCAGCAATGTATCTTTCTTGAGACTATATAGGAGTCTCAGGATGGTGTTTTGTAGCTGTAGTGGACAGGCAATGAGGGAGGGAATATGTGAGTTGTGGGACAGATACAGGTCTACCCATTAAGAAATGTCATGAGTCACAAAGGAGGAGCGGGCAAGAAATTCAAGATGTAAACAATGACAGACCACAAGAATGGCTAAATGGTTAGCTAAATTAATAAATATTTTTTTGTGCCCGGAAAACACCTTAAAAAGAATCTGTTAGCATGATTTTGTAATATAATATAAAGAAATGGCTGTAATGGCACTGTAAAAAAATAATTGATACCTTTTGGGAAGAATTCTTAAATCCCAGATATCAGGCAGGCAGGCTGTATAGGAGACGCAGTGGTTATACCAGCAAACGCTGCATTACAGTCCTGTGTGCTCCTGTTGCTGAAATTGCTGAACTTAGCTCCAGGTCTCGGGGGCCAGGAAAAATCCTTTTTTTTTCATCTAAATCCTTTTTTTGTTTCCTCCTTCACACTGTACAAATACCCGTCTTATTAACCTTTTAGTGTCCCCCCCCCAAAAAAAAGTGTGTCTGTGACAGTTCAGACACAAATATATCTGTTTAAAATAGTCTGGTGTAGGCCAGAGAAACAGAAGTGTGGTTTTGCAGTTCCACGGTTCAAACCTCTGTATTATCGACTTTTGGGCCATTTGTACCTAAAAAAAAACAGTTTGAGTGTCTCGCTCACTGTTCAGCCGCAAATATATATATTTAAAATAGTCTGGTATACACCAGTAAATTATAACTGTGGTTTTGCTGTTCCACGGTAAAAAATCTCTATTATCCTGCTTTTGGCATTTTTTGCCGTAAAAAAAAACTGTAATAGTGTCTCCCTGATTGTTCAGACACAAATATATCTGTTTAAAATAGTCTGGTGTAGGCCAGAGAAACAGAAGTGTGGTTTTGCAGTTCCACGGTTCAAACCTCTGTATTATCGACTTTTGGGCCATTTGTACCTAAAAAAAAACAGTTTGAGTGTGTCGCTCACTGTTCAGCCGCAAATATATCTATTTAAAATTGTCTGGTATACCCCAGTAAACAATAACTGTGGTTTTGCCATTCCACGGTAAAAAATCTCTATTATTCAGCTTTTGGTATTTTTTTCGTAAAGAAAAACAGTAATAGTTTCTCCCTGATTGTTCAGATTGTTTAAAAGAGTTGGGTGTAGGCCAGAGATATAGAACTGTGGTTTTCCTCTTCCACTGTTCTAATCTACTTTTTATTACCCTTTTTCCATTGATAGTGCGAGTGTAAGCTATTTTACTTCCTTTACAATGGGCAAGGTGCGTGGCAAGGGACGTGTAACTGGACGTTCTGGTGATGGTGCGTGCAGAGGACGGGGCCGTGGCCAAGGTGAAAATGTGCCACAAGCAACAGCCACATCTTCTCGCTCCCACTTCTTGACCAAATTACTAGGGAAGCACAGAACAACACCAGTATTGCGAACTGATCAGTGTGAACAGGTTATTAATTGGATAGCAGATAATACTTCCAGTTGCCTGGGCACCACCACCTCTGGTCTGTCTTCCACACGGTCAAATCTTAGTAGCCGTGAGTCTCGACCGCATACTCCTCCTCACCCTGATGCTCCTTCCTCCCACCATGCCGAGTGTCATCAGACAGCAACTGATCCCACACTTGGACACTCTGAAGAGCTGTTCACTGGTCCATTTCCATATTTGTGCCCCTCGCCTGCTCCGCTTGAAGTGGTGGAAGAGGAGATCCCATGTAGCAATGCCCAAATATTTGAACAGCCACGGCCACAGGAAGTCGACACTGGCAATTTGTCACAAGAGGTGGACGATGACGAGACACAATTGCCAGGAAGCGAGGTGGAGGATCGTGGTGCGCAAGTGGAAGAGGAGGAGGTGGTGGATGATCTAGTAACTGACCCAACGTGGCAGGAGGACATGAAGAGCGAGGCCAGCAGCACACAGGGTGAGGGAGGCAGAGTACCCCAACAGGCAGGAAGAAGCAGTGTGGTGGCCGCACACAGAAGGCAGGCAACAGTTATCTGTGACACCAACACGAGGGACGTTGCCAGTACAACCTGTAGGTCTTCCAGAGTCTGGAATTTTTTTAAAGACTCTGCTGATAACCCCAAAAAGGCCATTTGTACCACCTGCCATGCCAGCATCAGCAGGGGTGACAAAACTACCAGCCTGACCACCACCAGCATGATCAGGCACATGGCAGCAAAGCACCCGACTTTGTGGGGCGAACCCCAGGGTCCACGACCAGTGTCAGCGGGTGTCACCACTGCTTCTTCCGCTGTTGTGCGTGCAATAGAACCCCCTGTTGTGTGTGTAAGGCAATCCCCTGTCCATACTGCATGCAAAGATGCCCCCTCCTCTCAGTCTTCACTTGTTATGGCAGTTTCTCAAGAAACAGCATCAACGTTCACGTCCACGTCCCACCGCTGCGTTCAATTGTCCATATCCCAGACCTTTGAACGAAAGCGGAAATTCGCAGCCAACGCCCCACAGGCCACAGTCCTAAATTCGCACATTTCATGACTGCTTGCGTTGGAAATGCTGCCTTTTAGGCTGGTGGAGATGGAATCCTTCCGCAACCTTATGGCGGTGGCCGTCCCTCGGTACTCGGTCGCCAGCCGACACTATTTTGCCCGGTGTGCCATCCCCGCACTACACAAGCACGTGTCCCAAAACGTCTGCCGTGCCTTCAACAACGCAGTTACTGGGAGAGTCCACCTGACAACGGACACGTGGACAAGTGCTTGTGGCCAGGGACGGTACATCTCCCTGACGGCACACTGAGTAAACATAGTGGAAGCCGGGACCCAGTCAGACCTTTGGACGGAACACATCCTCCCCACACCGAGGATTGTGGGCCCTATATCAGTCAGAGTTGCCCCCACAGTGTACAGCTCCGGCGCATCATCCTCCTCCTCCTCCTCCTCATGTTCAGCCTCCATCTCAGATATCACCACATCAGTTACAAGCTGGAAGCACTGCAGTCCTGCCTCCGCCAAGCGGCAACAGGCTGTGCTGAAACTCATAAGCTTAGGTGAGAAACCTCACACTGCTTGTGAGTTGTGGACAGCTGTGAAAGAGCAGGCAGATCTGTGGCTGACACCGCTGAACCTACATCCAGGCATGCTTGTGTGTGACAATGGCCGTAACCTGGTGGCGGCTCTGAGGCGAGGCGAGATCACACACGTACCATGCCTGGCTCATGTGCTTAACCTCGTGGTTCAGCGGTTTCTTAAATCGTACCCCAAGTTGCCAGATCTGCTCGTCAAAGTACGCCGCCTGTCAGCTCATTTTCGCAAGTCGGCTACAGCTTCCGCCGCCCTTGCTGTGTTGCAGCAACGTTTGCAGCTTCCGTCACACCGACTGGTGTGTGATGTCCCCACACATTGGAACTCTACCCTCCACATGTTGCAAAGGATTTGTGAGCAGAAGAGAGCAGTTGTGGAGTACCAGCTGCAACAAGGCCGTCGATATTCAGGTCAGACTCCACACATAAGACCTCAGGAGTGGACCTGGATGTCTGACATATGTACCATCTTGACAAACTTTTGGGAGTCCACCAAGATGGTGAGTGGCGATGATGCCATCATTAGAGTCAGCATTCCACTTGTCTGTCTTTTGCAACGCTCTCTGCAGAGAATTAAAGAGGAGGCATTGCTGCCAGAGTAAGATGACATGGATCAAGAAGCCATAGCGGTCGATTACACACAGCCCAGCCTCATCTCATCCCAATGTGCATTGGGGGACAATGAGGGAGAGGAGGAGGAGGAAGAGCAGGAGCTTGTATCATGCGCTGTAGACGGTAGTACCTGTACAACTGTCATACCGTCGGTTCAGCGTGGGTGGCCTGAGGACAGGGGGGGGAGGAGGAGGAGGAGGAGAGCATGGTCAGTCGTCATCTTGGTGAGGACACTGAAGTCTTGCCCATTACCAGTCTGGCATTCATGGCTGACTTTATGTTACGCTGCCTTAACCGTGACCCTCGCATTGTCAAAATGTTGGGTGACAGTCATTACTGGTTGGTGACACTTTTAGACCCCCGCTACAAGGAGAACTTTCACTCTCTTATTCCTGAGGTGGAGAGGTCTACAAAAATGGGGCAGTACCAGAAGGCCCTTGCTACATAACTGTTAAAAAAATTCCCATCTGAACACGCTAGCGGCAGAGGTCACAGTTCGTTGCCCAACCAAGGCGCACATGCGAGAGAGACGCAACTCCAATCCAGCAAAGGCAGGGGAACACTGTCAACATTCTGGGACAGTTTTCTCAGACCCTCCCTTCTGACAGACCCTGAGGCGCGGGGTACTCTCACAAGGAGTGGAAAGTTTCAAAAGATGGTGAGGGAGTACCTTGCCGACCGTACCAGTGTCCTCTGTGATTCCTGTGTGCCTTTTAATTATTGGGTATCCAAGCTGGACACTTGGAATGAACTCGCCCTGTACTCCTTGGAGGTCCTGGCCTGCCCTGCCGCTAGTGTGTTATCGGAGCGTGTTTTTAGTGCCGCTGGGGGAATTATAACTGATAAGCGCACTCGCCTGTCAACTGACAATGCTGACAAGCTGACCCTTATCAAAATGAAGAAGGGCTGGATTGGGCCAGACTTCTCATCACCACCAAATGACAGCAGAGTAACATAAAGTCAAATCCACTGTGTTATTTCGGGAGGTGTACTCACATGCCCCGCTTCACACCCACACATGGGCATATGCTTCCTCATTTCGGCTGTTTTATGTTCTTCTCCTTATCCTCAGCCTCCACCACCACTATACCACCAGGGTGACCGTGGTCCATGTTGCCATTTTTGAAAGTTCCTCCGTCCTTATTTTTGTCAGCTTTTGCTTGGAAGGCATAAGCAAAGACTGTGGGAGACCCACTCCCCAATAATGGGAATCATATTTTTAAGATGCTGTACTGTATGGCTCTTGTAAAGGGCACTAAAACCGTCTTGTTAAGCTACTGGGACCTCCACGTCTCTTCCGAGGGGCATTAAAACCATCTTGTTAAGCTACTGTGACCTCCACGTCTCTTCCGAGGGGCATTAAAACCATCTTGTTAAGCTACTGCGACCTCCACGTCTCTTCCGAGGGGCATTAAAACCGTCTTGTTAAGCTACTGTGACCTCCACCACTTTCCCAAGGGGCATTAAAACCGTCTTGTTAAGCTACTGTGACCTCCACCACTTTTCCAGGGGGCATTAACACTGTCTTGTTAAGCTACTGGGTCCTCCACGTCTCTTCCAAGGGGCATTAAAAGCATCTTGTTAAACCACTCTGAACTCCACAGCTCTTCCAAGGGGCATTGAAATGTTGTTTTTAATTAACTCTAACCTCCACGACTCTTCGAACGGGCATTGCATTTCCTCCCAATTTTTGGCAGCTTTTGCTTGGAAGGCATAGGCAAAGACTATGGGAGACCTACTCCCCAATAATGGGTTATAATGTTTGTAATATGCTGTACTGCATGGCTCTTGTAAGGGGCATTGCAAGTTCCTCTGTCCTAATTTTTGGCAGCTTTTGCTTGGAAGGCATAGGCAAAGACTATGGGAGACCCACTCCCCAATAATGGGAATAATGTTTGTAATATGCTGTACTGCATGGCTCTTGTAAGGGGCGTTGCAAGTTCTTCCATCCTAATTTTTGGCAGCTTTTGCTTGGAAGGCATAGGCAAAGACTATGGGAGACCCACTCCCCAATAATGGGAATAATGTTTTTAATATGCTGTACTGCATGGCTCTTGTAAGGGGCATTGCAAGTTCCTCCGTCCTAATTTTTGGCAGCTTTTGCTTGGAAGGCATAAGCAAAGACTATGGGAGACCCACTCCCCGATAATGGGAATAATGTTTTTAAGATGCTGTACTGTATGGCTCTTGTAAGGGGCATTAAAACTGTCTTGTTAAGCTACTGCTACCTCCACCACTTTTCCAAGGGGCATTAAAACCGTCTTGTTAAGCTACTGTGACCTCCACCACTTTTCCAAGGGGCATTAAAACCGTCTTGTTAAGCTACTGCGACCTCCACGTGTCTTCCAAGGGGCATTAAAACCATCTTGTTAAGCTACTGCGACCTCTACGTCTCTTCCAAGGGGCATTAAAACCGTCTTGTTAAGCTACTGCGACCTCCACGACTCTTCCAACGGGCATTACATTTCCTCCTAATTTTAGTCAGCTTTTGCTTTTCAATACATAGGCGAACACTAAGGGAGACCCAATCCCCAATAATTGGTAGAAGGTTTTTAGTACGCTGTAATCCATGTCTGTTTCAAGGGGCATTGCAGTTCCTCATAATTTTTGGAAAGCCTTCCATTCACTGCTTAGGCCAACAGTGCACAGGAGACCTAGTTGCTATAAATGGAAAAAATGGTTTAGTTAAGGCCCTCTGACCTCCAAGTCACTTCCAAGGGGCATTGGAGTGCCTCTAAATTTTTGGTAGGCATTGCACTCACTGTATGACCTATTACTGTGTAGCCGAACCGCTCCTTTTGGTACAGAAACATATCCTACAAGACATGTGTGGTTGACTGGCCTGATATTGATGTGAATGGTCCCTGTTCCTCCTGCTCTTTCTCCTTTGCCACCACCTCATCCATCATTTATCACCTGAAGCTTTGTTTTAACGGGAGTCATAGAACTGGGATAGTAGCAGGAAAACATCCAGCAATCCTCAGAGGAGGTAGGATATGCGCCAAAACGCTGACCACCTCAGGTCTAGCCGCTACTACATACATGCGCTTGCATTCCCAGAAAACAAAGCAGATGCTAACTGCTTTCATCATCATCATGCTCCTCACCTTGGCACTCTCAACTCCCCTGATGGAGAAGCCAGGGCCCACCGGAGGAGTCTGGTTCTCTGGTGGGCTCGTCCAATGCTGCCCTAAAGCAGGCCAGGCTAAGAAAAGTGTGTGGGGGGAAGTTGACAGGAGAAATAGGGGCGGCTGGGGACCGTTTATGGACATCCGGCTGCCCCCAGGCGGCTGGGGACCGTGTGTGGACACCCGGCCGCGGGGCGGCTGGGGACCGAGTATGGACACCCGGCCGCCCCCTGGCGGCTGAGGACCGAGTGTGGACACCCGGCCGCCGGACGGCTGGGGACTAAGTATGGATACCTCGCTGCCGAAGCAGCCATGAGGTAGTGGCCAGCTTCGGCCTCCTCCAAACTAAAAGGCCCCATTTCAAGTGAAAGCCAACAGTATGGTATTGCAGCCTGCGGGTGGGTGGGTGGTTGGTTGGCTGCATATTTGCGCTTGCATTGCATGGAATGGGGGAGGTACAATTGAACACTGCCCTGGGACAAGGACTTGCACGGGGATAGTTGCAAGTCTGCATCTTCTGATGCGGCAAGGATCACTTCTGATGGGCACACTTTTAGGCAGTGACCTGGGTGTCAGAGATGCTTCCAGGGGTCTTCCCCATGCTGTTCCCATGTCTTTTCAGCACTGTATGCATGTGTCACACAGCACATGGCCAGATAAGATTGTAAAATGTTAAAATGACATTTCCCGGTGAATGCATTTGTCACGGTTGAAAGCAATACAAAAGTGCAAAAACGCATAAAAAATGCTACTTGTGAACATAGCCCAAGGTGTGGAGGAGTATTTTTTTGGGGTGTTATTTATTTTACCTTATACACAAGTCTTTACCCTGGAAAGGAACTTCCTTAACATATTTCACAGGAAAGCAGTTTCTGTTTCGTTTTTGAACGTTTTATTGTGAGCTCTTAAAAGTGGCTTAATACCTCTGACCACGTTGTTGACAGCAGTGACCTGGGGGGCAGAAATGCTTCCTGGGGCGATCCCCATGCTGTCCCCATGTCATTTGAGCACGGTCACTATCGTTTTGGGCACTTGTTAGGCTTTTAAAAGACTGCCGGGGGTGCCGCCGCAAAAATGCTCGAGTCTCCCATAGACTAACATTGGGCTCGTTGCTCGGGTCGAGCACCCGAGTATCACGGCGAGCTCGGCCCGAGCTTCGAGCACCCGAGCATTTTAGTGCTCGCTCAACACTATTGCTAATCAATACATTCAACGATACCGTGCAAAGTTAGTAAACCTCATAGCAGGCATAGATTTAATTAAAAATGCACCAAATTTATTGGGTACCGCACTTCTAAATTTAGTGCATTTTAATCCAGCAAGAAATGCTTTACGCCTGGTATGAAAGAATAGTCCTAATAAATGTGGTGGATATTAGTATATTATTCTAAGATTACTATCCGTATTCAATTAAAAGATGATTTTAGATAGCACGAGCGTAGGCAAACAAGATATGTCCCAATGCAGCGGTCATACAGTCCAGATTCCTCTTCTTCACTGACAAACTTAATTTTTATACTATCTGTGATCTAGTTATTTATTAATAGGTGTTATTTTGATAATTACATTGTAAAATTCTTAAAGGAGACTTTTACACAAAGAATAACAACAAATGATTTGGTGTCCCCAACTGCTAGCTTGGGTAAAGTCTTTTATATTTCAGGTCCCACCAGCACCAGATCTGCAGCTTCTTTTGTCGTTCGATCCTTTACTGTACCTCTGGGTAATTAAGGGGCTTTGTCCTTAGGGATTCGGCATTATTTGCAGATTTTTCTGGTTAAACAGTAACTTTGTACTTGGTTATGTTGTCCAAGCAATGTTTGTGCCTTTCTTCATTATGCCTTTTGCTTTACTTATATTCTTTTATATCAGTTTTATGCAAAATGTTTTTATGTATTAGGACTAAAAACAAAGGAGAAACACACTCTCCGTTTTCTACCCCTATAAATTAAACTGACTTCAAGTGCCTTTAAAGAAATAAAGTTTCTTAGCTATCATTTTGAAGGGGTATTCCAGTCCTCATGACTGCAATGTTACGGAATGGGAAAAACAGGAAAAAAAAGTCCCTCAATAAAGAACCCACATTGATCCAGTGGATAGACGATCATTTTTAGAAACTGGAATACTCCTTTACCTTTTAGAATGATATTTTTTATACAAAAGTTTATCTTTGTATAATGATCTGGCATCTTTTATATTCTTTTATTTAATGAATGTTGAACATTTTTAGAACATTAGCATTTCTAATTGACAAGCAGTCAGCTGCCTAAGTTCAGGGTTAGAAAATCCTGGAAATTGCTGTTATCTAGTATTATATGTTGTGTAGTACATGGGAGGGCTGAATCTGCCAGAGACAATGGTTCTCTGCTCAGGTTCATCCAGCAGGGAGAGTGTGGACACTCCTCTTCGATATCCATATTTATCAGTATAAAATGGAAAGGGATAAAACAACCCATTTAAGTAACATCAATAGTTAAATTTTTTGCATCAATTCTTGACAGAATTTTAACTCACCAGAAATTTGATGTCTCCTTCAAAAAGATTCAGGCCTAATTCTTAATGAATAAGAAATAAGCATAAGAAATCATAAAAGTATGGTAAAAAATATGATAAAATGTTTGTGACTTTTTACAAACCTTGGTTGATGTCAAATAAGTCCTTGTCTTTTCCGTGATCCAAATCAACTTCTGCAAGGAGATTATATGTAGATTATTGCTTGGGTATTCAGGTCATTGCCCTGTTATTACCCCCCATGTCACATAAAAGACATTCCTTCTTTATGTACATGGCACTCACCTGTGTGTTCTTGAAGAGGCTGAAAAATAAGACAAATTGAGGTATTTAAATGCATTTCATAAAAATTAAAACATGCTTGTCATTTCCAATAACTTTTGAAAATAGGCTGTCAGGTGTGTGTGCATGAGGAATGTCATTACTGGCCACTAACCCTATTGTGTGGCTTGTGTCCTGCATTTTTCACCTATTTTCCCTCTGCAGGCACTCTCTAATTTTTAGTTATCTCTGAACTAGTGGGAGGACATGGAGGACACTAGGTGCTATGATGTTACCCAAAGGGATAATTGTTTCTTTCTCTGCTTAACACATGTTCAGAAGTAGGTACAGCAGAATGGAAACATTATCCAGAAGTATTGAGCTGTGTGGCTGTGAATCCAGCTCTAGGATAACATAAATCACTCACCAATTTCAGCATTGTCTGCCTGTCTTGTCTGCTTCTGTTTAGTTTGTTACTCTGCTCTTCACTCCCCCCCCCCCTCTCCATAGGATATAATAGGAGCTTGATGCATTACTGTGCTGGCAGTTTGTCTTGCTTTGATCAAGATGGATTTCAGCTGTTTTGTATATTCGCCTATACTATTAATTTACGCAAGTTTTTTTTTTTAAAATGACATTGACCATTTAAATGGAAATATAGATTGTGATTACATCATCAAAATAAGATATTGTGCCTGTAAGTCTTACGTGATTTAGGTACTACTAGAACTAAAGAATAATTGGCTGGAATGTAAACTCCAGATAGGGAAAATATATATTTTTTATAATATTATTATGCAACATTTTTGTCACGTTTTAATATTTTATACATTATTCTGCACTTTTATAGTTTTCATATATCTAAGATGTATTTGTGTTCTTTAAGTAAAGTAAGATTTTGCTTTGCACTCATAGAAGTACATAGATAGCAGTGATGGGGGCCATGATAACCCCAACAAGCATACTGTAATTTTCTCACAAAGTGGACCTGGGGAAATGTGATGTGCTTCACTGATCGAAGCAGCATCTAAGTGGTTAAACAGTAGTGATCAGATATCCTTGATATATATATATATATATATATATATATATACATATATATATATATATATTATATAAAATCTGTATGATTCACATGCATCCATGCTTCCCCTGTCCTGGACCTCCTCCATTATCCATATCTTTATGCCGTATATTGCCACTTGATCACGTGACTACTATAGCTGGTCACATGCTCATGGCGTCACATGGAGGCCCGATGCGTCAATGCTGTTATACAAACATCTGGCACAGGACTCCCCAGGGAATGCACTGATTGCACATGGTCAGTATGCCCCTAAGATGGCGCTAGCATGGTATGATCAGACCATGTCCCTGCACGGTCAGACACAGCCATTACACAGTACACAGCAGGGGCACATTTATAAGATTATCTCAGCACAGGAACATTATATTTAAACACATCCAATTGTGAAAGTTATTATTATTCCAAGATCTATTGAATAAAATTAACTTTTGTTCATATGAAAACCCCTTTAACCTTAGGGATTTGTGGTGTCCTCTCCTGCTGTGTATGATGCCTTCTAACACTATTGGACTCATGCTTTTATCTTGAAACTTCTATACATCAAGGACTATATACTTTTTCTAGATATTGGTCCCGATTCATCAAGGGTGGGGTTGAGTGCAAGGATCCTGATTCATTCAGAGGCACATGCCTCTAAATGAATCAGGAGCGTCTGACGAGTGGTGTGCACCTCGTCACAAATCTTACTCCAATCCCTGCTGGAGTAAGATTAGCAGCGTACTGAACATCACCACCGCTTGTCAGGAATTTTACGAATGGCAGTCGCCATACCCATATCCTGCCTCAGCTCCACAGAGAGCGCCGGCTGTAATCACGCCCTGGCACTGACTGACAGCCGGCCCTAATGTTGATCCTGTTGTCAGTCAGTGCAGGTGACGCGCCCCCTGGGCCATGTTGTTAGGGATACCCGGAGCCGGATCAGATGGGGGTTGTAGTCTCCGAGTGGCTGTGACCCAGTCCGTGCCCAGGGTGTCAAACTCAGTGTGCGGCAGTCCTTGCAGATGTTCTTAGTGTCGACTACGCCACCCGTTGATTTGCGGTCAAAAGGCCGCCGCTGCAGAATGGTCCGCTGAGGCTGGTGGTGTGTGTGCAGCTGTGGTAGTATAACCCCCAACGGGAGGGGTATAGCCTCAGGGGGTCAGACGTGGAGGATGGTGGTTGTGAAGGTGCAGCAAGGAGACTCAGAGGCATGAAATGCAGTTTCAGGGTTTTTACTCACTGGTGTTGCTCGGGTCACTCTGTACAGCAGTGACCACCCAAGCCGTGCTGCGTCCACCAGGTGCGGGACTCGGTCAACTCCCGGGCAATTCCTGAGTATGGTCCTGAGCTCCCTTCTTCTCTCTCTCTGGCCGTTCCCACCAGGGATCCACCTGTGTCCGGCTCCCTCGGGTCTCTTGGTGGTTGAACCTTCTCTGGCTTCCCTGACCCTATGCTCGGTGTGCCATTCTGGTGGATTTGGTGAGGGTCGTGGCAAATCTTGCCCACGACCTCCGGTTCCTGGCTAAGGTTTGCTTTGGCCTCCGCCAGCTTGGGATCCGGTACCCTTTTGCCGACCCTTCACCCTTATCAGTTCTCATACGGGCTCTTGGGGTCCCCTCTCGTCCTGCGCCTCTGGGTCCCTCTTCCTTCTCCTCTGCTCTGCTTCTCCTCAGGCTGAACTGACTGACTGACTGACCCTGTCCTAAGATGGTGCCCACCTTATATACTCCCTCTATGTGTGAGCTCAGGTGACCAGCACCCAATGAGCTCCTACATTTACCCAGACTACTCCCCCTATCTGCCCCTACACTACTGGGATGTTCCACCCCCCTCCCACTCCAGCCAGGGACAGACGCTGTCGTACCTGCACATATACTGGTGGGAGTACCGTAGTTCTGTCCCCCGGAAATGGGATGTATGTAGTGCATGCAGCCTACTAGCTCAGTTCCATACTCCATCCTTACCCGGGAGTGGAATACCACACCTCTGGTTTGAGGTGCAATACCCCTGTAGCAGCCGAGTCCTCAGGGTGCTACATTCCCCCCTGGTAAATCACAGCACGTCCTCGGGCTGTAAAAGAATACAAACATCCAAAAACATACAATTTTTTTTTCAAAACATCATAAACATATAAAACACTATATATATCATAAAACTTTCCATATAAAACTTTTCATATTAAACATTCTTGTTTCTCCGGCCACGGTGCTACTTGTGACCGGGTAAAGTGCAACAGTCTCTTGTAGAAAAAACACAGTTTCCTATAAAACCGGTAGGGGGCGCTTTAAGAAGCGCAACTATGTACAAAGGGGAATATGGCCGCTCTCAGTCCTCGGCCAGTGGGGAAAAGGAATGGCTGTTCACAGTCCTCAGCCTGTTAAGGGATAGGGGACACACGGGTATTCACTTGCTGGTCCCGACGGGGACTACACTTTGGTAGCAGCAGTTTTTGTACCCTCACGGGTAACTATTTACATATTCTATTTACAGTTCATCAGCGGCGGTGTGCTCTTGGCTGAGGGTAATCTTTAGACCCGTCCGGGTCCTCTTGATCCTCCTCACCCCGTAGCTCCTCCTCAGTAAGTCTATGCACATGCAGGGCATACGGGCCCTTGGCGCACTGATGCCGGGTGAAGGTGACCTCATCACCCAGGTATAGCGCTGTAGAGGTTGAGGGCGCGGTGGTGGTAGCGGCGCCCAGGTTTACCAGGCCTTGCGACCAGGCTTGGGGCACCCTGAAGGTGAAGGGCACCGTGAAGACGGCGGCGCCCGGGTGTGCTTGACTTCGCGACCAGGCCGGTGGCTCGGTGGAGGGCGCTGTTGGTACTGCGGCGCCCGGGGGCACTCGGCCTTGCGACCAGGCCGGTGGCGTCTCCTGCTTGGCCGCGCTCTGGATCGAGGCGCGTGACGTCACAGGGGGCGTGGCCGCGGCTCCGGCCGCTTGAGGCCTAGCTTGGAGCGATGACGCAGCGGCTACGGGAACGGTGAGTGGGGCTTCGGGCTCTGCGACGGGGAGCTGGGGCAGGTCTACGGCTTCTGGGCACGGGATGTTGTCGTCCCCATTACCTGCCTTCATCTCTTCGGCTCCCTCCGCGGCGTCGTCTCCGGCCGTCGTCCCTCCTTCGCCGTCCTCAGAGGTGGACTTGCTCCTCGCTGCGGGTGGCATGCTTCGCTGGCGGCCTCCGGCCTGCCGGGCCATCTCTCGGGTCCACTCCGCCAGTGTTTCCTGCTGCACCCGGGCCATCCTTCGTGCGAGGCCCTCCAGCGCGGTCTGTGCACGCTCCCGATCTCCGGGGAGCTGCGCCAGGATCTCCAGCAGGCCTTCTGGAGTGGCGGCCTGCAACAGGCTCCTGACCACAGGGTCGGTGCTGCCTGACTCTCCCTCCATCTCCGGGTGCGACCTCTCCAGACTCCTCCAGGCTGCTCCCATCTTCTTCCTTTTGTTCTGTATCCGCCCACATTGGGGGTTGTCCTGGGGCAACTTTGTGATTGTCAGATCCAGGGGCAGTTCCCTCACGCTGATGGACATATCAATCATCACAGTCTCTGCTGGTGGGGGCGGTTTCCACTTTTGGCGCCATTTCCGATCCTGGCCCACAATGGGAGGTGGCCTCTTGCCACCCTCTGGCACGCCCATAATGGCGTCCGCTCTGCCAAGGCGGGAAATCTTCTCAGATGGCGGGAACCGCTTCCCAGTGGCGGGAAACACTGCAGATGGCGGGAAAAGACTGCAGATGACGGGCAAATGGCGGGAACCGATCCGAGATGGCGTCCGATGGCGGGGACCCTCTGGAATTGGTGGGAGACTTTGTTTTGAGGTAAATGCGAACTTTTCTTCAGGCACGCAGTACCCGGTTGTTGCGGGCACGTGATCCTGCCGACTACGCCAAAGTTGACGCGCCCCCTGGGCCATGTTGTTAGGGATACCCGGAGCCGGATCAGATGGGGGTTGTAGTCTCCGAGTGGCTGTGACCCGGTCCGTGCCCAGGGTGTCAAACTCAGTGTGCGGCAGTCCTTGCAGATGTTCTTAGTGTCGACTACGCCACCCGTTGATTTGCGGTCAAAAGGCCGCCGCTGCAGAATGGTCCGCTGAGGCTGGTGGTGTGTGTGCAGCTGTGGTAGTATAACCCCCAACGGGAGGGGTATAGCCTCAGGGGGTCAGACGTGGAGGATGGTGGTTGTGAAGGTGCAGCAAGGAGACTCAGAGGCATGAAATGCAGTTTCAGGGTTTTTACTCACTGGTGTTGCTCGGGTCACTCTGTACAGCAGTGACCACCCAAGCCGTGCTGCGTCCACCAGGTGCGGGACTCGGTCAACTCCCGGGCAATTCCTGAGTATGGTCCTGAGCTCCCTTCTTCTCTCTCTCTGGCCGTTCCCACCAGGGATCCACCTGTGTCCGGCTCCCTCGGGTCTCTTGGTGGTTGAACCTTCTCTGGCTTCCCTGACCCTATGCTCGGTGTGCCATTCTGGTGGATTTGGTGAGGGTCGTGGCAAATCTTGCCCACGACCTCCGGTTCCTGGCTAAGGTTTGCTTTGGCCTCCGCCAGCTTGGGATCCGGTACCCTTTTGCCGACCCTTCACCCTTATCAGTTCTCATACGGGCTCTTGAGGTCCCCTCTCGTCCTGCGCCTCTGGGTCCCTCTTCCTTCTCCTCTGCTCTGCTTCTCCTCAGGCTGAACTGACTGACTGACTGACCCTGTCCTAGATGGTGCCCACCTTATATACTCCCTCTATGTGTGAGCTCAGGTGACCAGCACCCAATGAGCTCCTACATTTACCCAGACTACTCCCCCTATCTGCCCCTACACTACTGGGAGGTTCCACCCCCCCTCCCACTCCAGCCAGGGACAGACGCTGTCGTACCTGCACATATACTGGTGGGAGTACCGTAGTTCTGTCCCCCGGAAATGGGATGTATGTAGTGCATGCAGCCTACTAGCTCAGTTCCATACTCCATCCTTACCCGGGAGTGGAATACCACACCTCTGGTTTGAGGTGCAATACCCCTGTAGCAGCCGAGTCCTCAGGGTGCTACACAGGAGGCGTGGTTACAGCCGCGTCTCTCTATATACAGAGCAGTGACTGAATCAGCGCCGGCGTCACCCCCGTGACTGAAACCGGATCGTTATAGGGAGGAATAAAGTTAATTTCCTCCCCGCAGCGGGGTGTCTAAGTGCTGGCACCGGGCAAAATCTGCTATTGTCCTTTTCCTTGCCTCTTTCTCTTTTCCTTTCTTTCCTTGTCTTTCTTTTTTCCTTTCTTTCTCCATTTCTTTTTTCTTTTCTTTCTCCATTTATTTTTACTTTCTTTATCCATTTATTTTTTCCTTTCTTTCTCCATTTTTGTTCCTTTCTTCATTTTTTTCCTTTCTTTCTTCATATCTTTTTTCCTTTCTTTGTTTTTTTCTCTCTCTCTTTACTTTTTTCTTTCTTTTTTTCCATTTTTTCCTTCTTTCTTCCTATTTTTTTCTTTTCTTCTTTCTTTCTTGTTTCCTTTCTTTCATTCTTACTTCTTTCTTTCTTTCTGAGTTTCTTTAATTTTATTTTTTTTTGTTTCCATTTCTCTTTTTTATTTTATTTTCTTCTTTCTCTCTTTATTTCTTCCTTCCTTTCTTTATTTCATTCTTTCCTTTTTTCTTTCCTTCTTTCTGCCTCTCTTTCCTTCTTTCCTCATCTCTTTCCTTCCTTCTTTCCTTCTCTCTCTTTCTTTTCTTCCTTGAATCTTTATTTCATTTTTAAATTGTTTCCTTTTCTCTCTTTCTTTCTTTTTCGTTCTTGCTTTCCTTCTCTCTTTCTTTCTCTTTCCTTGTTTCTTTCCTTCCGTCTTTCTTTCATTTGAAATTGTTTCTTTCTTTTCTCTCTCTTTCCTTCTTGTATTCTTTTATTCTTACTTTCTTTCTCTCTCTTCTTTCTTTCTCTTTCCTTCTCTCTCTTTCTTTCCTTTCATCTTTCTTTAATTTTTAAATTGTTACCTTTTCTTTCATTTTTTTTCTTGCTTCTCTTTGCTTCTTTCTTTCGTTCTCTCATTCTCTCCTTCTTTCTTTCCGTCTTTCTTTCATTTTCAAATTGTTCCCTTCTTTCTTTCTTTCCTTCTTTCCTTTTTTCTTTCCTTCTCTGTTTATTTCCATCTTTCTTTCTCATTTTGGAATAACAGACAAATAACTAATTCAAACAGGCGTAATGAGAACCCTGCATGAAAGAGCTTACAATCTATGAGTAAGTAGGGAGTCATAACAGATGAAATGCTTGTGCTGTACTGCGCTACACACATCTTTTTTTAATAAATAGGGTAGAATACATTCGCCTGTCATCCAACCGATATCCGTGCATGCATATACAGTGTATTAGGTCCAAGGAGCATCGGCACATAATGTTGAATGAAGGGATTAGGTTCTAAAGAATAATGCTGATAAAAGGACAGGAATTATTTTAATAAGTGTAATAAGTGTAATAGGCCTGGCTAATCATTTGCTTATATGGCAAAAAGTGTAGATGTTGGGAATTAATCTGATTATCCATGTTGTTGCATTCCATTGAAATGATGGAGCGCAAGAGCCTTGAAGACTTGAGTGGGAGGCATGGATTAACCCTTCGTCACATACAATAGGCCTGACAGGCACATCTCTTTTATTTGGTGGGAGTTTTGAAATGTTTGTATTTCAGAGTTATTAGTTTTATGTTAAGTAAATGTTTTTTTTTTGCACCTCATTATGTGTAGTCTCTTTTATTACATCCCTATGAAGGTCACTGATCACTTTTAGAGCACTGAAATTGCAAACATTAGATATTATAGGTATTTTTCTAGCCTGCGCCTGACAGTCACATTGTATATGAACTCGTTAGAACCGATATTGTATGTGACGGAGGGTTAAGGAGGTTATTGGTCTTAAATCATTGGCATAATGTAGACCATGGGTAGGTTTGTACAGAGATGAGGGCACTGAGCCTCCTTGCTAACAGATTCCTGGGTTGCCAATCGTCCAGAAATTCCAGTACAGTCTGTAAAAATTGGGCCACTTTTGTGATGATTTCATTTCTTGATGATAAAGATTCATTCAAAAATTATATCACCCATGTGAAAAAGTAATTGCCTTCTAATTTTAATACCTGGTTTTACATTTGCAATAACATGCAATGTCATTTATATATATTTGTAAAATAATGTAGAGCTACTCTTCTTTGCAAAATTGTTTAAATTTGGCCACATTGGGGAGACTTCAAGCACGCTGCATACTGCTCATTTCAGATTTTAATGGGATTCAAGTTAGGACTTTAATTTAGCCACTCCAATGCTTTTGATCATTGTTTTGCTGCATAACCCAATTGTGCTTGAGGTTTATGAGGTTATGAATTAGCAAAAACAGACATGTAAAGTTGAATGTCTACATTTATAAAAAAATCTTTTTTTTTTTAAAAAAAAAACCTCAACCCTTTTCCCAAAAATGACAAAATAAGGAATGCTATGTAGGTATACGACCAAAAAGCCATTAACTGCAACAGGGAACTATATAGATGTGGTATGTACAGATGCAAATTTGCCTAGTAAAACAGATATGCAAAATAAATAGTTTCTGACATGACATGCACACAATGTGAGGCCACGTTCACACGTTCAGTATTTCACATTAGTATTTGTAAGCCAATATCAGGAAAGGCGAAGGAAAAGGATTCCAGCGAGGCAGCAGGTAAATAGATAAAATCCATGATTTATTGAAGACTGCGTTAAATGACAATGGCTGTACATCCAAAGGCACAAAAACCAATGAGTTTCAGTTTTAGCAAGCCTTACCTGTTGTTACGATATCAGGAAGAGAAAAATTGGAGACAAAATATAATGGAAACACGTGACCACTTCTGCATTTTTCACAAAGTCCTGGTTTTGGCTTACACATACTAAGGTAAAAAACTCACCGTGTGAATGTAGCTTAAGGTAGACTATCACAGTTAAAAGTCTGGATTTTTTGGAATTATATTTTGTATTTTTTTTTAATTATTCTCCTCTTTACAAAGAAAATTGCACAACAAAATGAAAAAAAGTCACTTATGACAAGGAATCACATTATCTGATTCTAATTTCAAAGTTTTTTTTTTCTGTAAAAACTACTGTGCTGCTTTTGCTTTCTAGTGCATTAAAAATTAAGAATAAATGTGTAACTGTAATCCAAGTGCAGCAGGACAAATGCCAGCTACTCTATTTCACTGATCAATCACACTGAGCTTGACACTACTGCTGGCAACTCTGCTATCTCTCACTCCCATTATCATTTGCATCTCTATATTAGGCCACATTCACAGATTCAGTATTTGGTCAGTATTTTTTTCTCAGAAGTGGGAGCCAAAACCAGGAGTGGAACAATCAGAGGAAAAGTATAATAGAAACAAGTCACCACTTCTGCATTTATCACCCACTCCTGGTTTTGACTAACAAATACTGAGGAAAAATACTGACCAAATACTGAACATGTGCACGTCTCTTTTGCTGAGCTGTGTGTGAGCTCTGATGTTCTCTCATTATCATTAATCTTCCTAAAATGGCTGCTGCGTTCATTGGTTAGGTTATTATTCAGCCTATAATAATTCATCCTGATTGAATGCACGATATCCCTTGATTTAATAGCTACAAGGCATTATGGGAAAGCCTGCACAGTTGGGCATGAGGTGATGTCAGCCTTCTGTGATTAATGCAATATTTTGCAATGTGTGAAAAGATGGCAAAATTTTTTTTTGACGATTTATGCAAATCGAATCACAAATTGTTCGAATTTATCAGGAGCTAAGAAATTTCATAAGTCAATTGAAATTCAATTTGCATAATTTTGATTCAATCAACTTTAGTCGTTAGGCCAGAAAATATATTAGCATACAGTACAGACCAAAAGTTTGGACACACCTTCTCATTTAAAGACTTTTCTGTGTTTTCATGACTATGAAAATTGTACATTCACACTGAAGGCATCAAAACTATGAATTAACACATGTGGAATTATATACTTAACAAAAAAGCGTGAAACAACTGAAAATATGTCTTATATTCTAGGTTCTTCAAAGTAGCCACCTTTTGCTTTGATGACTGCTTTGCACACTCTTGGCATTCTCTTGATGAGCTTCAAGAGGTAGTCACCGGAATGGTCTTCCAACAATCTTGAAGGAGTTCCCAGAGATGCTTAGCACTTGTTGGCCCTTTTGCCTTCACTCTGTGGTCCAGCTCACCCCAAACCATTTCGATTGGGTTCAGGTCTGGTGACTGTGGAGGCCAGGTCATCTGGCGTGGCACCCCATCACTCTCTTTCTTGGTCAAATAGCCCTTACACAGCCTGGAGGTGTGTTTGGGGTCATTTTCCTGTTGAAAAATAAATGATGGTCCAACTAAACGCAAACGGGATGGAATAGCATGCCGCTGCAAGATGCTGTGGTAGCCATGCTGGTTCAGTATGCCTTCAATTTTGAATAAATCCCCAACAGTGTCACCAGCAAAGCACCCCCACACCATCACACCTCCTCCTCCATGCTTCACGGTGGGAACCAGGCATGTAGAGTCCATCCGTTCACCTTTTCTGCTTCGCACAAAGACACGGTGGTTGGAACCAAAGATCTGAAATTTGGACTCATCAGACCAAAGCACAGATTTCCACTGGTCTAATGTCCATTCCTTGTGTTCTTTAGCCCAAACAAGTCTCTTCTGCTTGTTGCCTGTCCTTAGCAGTGGTTTCCTAGCAGCTATTTTACCATGAAGGCCTGCTGCACAAAGTCTCCTCTTAACAGTTGTTGAAGAGATGTGTCTGCTGCTAGAACTCTGTGTGGCATTGACCTGGTCTCTAATCTGAGCTGCTGTTAACCTGCGATTTCTGAGGCTGGTGACTCAGATAAACTTATCCTCAGAAGAAGACGTGACTCTTGGTCTTCCTTTCCTGGGGCAGTGCTCATTTGAGCCAGTTTCTTTGTAGCGCTTGATGGTTTTTGCAAGTGCACTTGGGGACACTTTCAAAGTTTTCCCAATTTTTCGCACTGCCTGACCTTCATTTCTTACAGTAATGATGGCCACTCGTTTTTCTTTACTTAGCTGCTTTTTCTTGCCATAATACAAATTCTAACAGTGTATTCAGTAGGACTATCAGCTGGGTATCCATCAGACTTTTGCACAACACAACTGATGGTCCCAACCCCATTTATAAGGAAAGAAATCCCACTTATTAAACCTGACAGGGCACACCTGTGAAGTGAAAACCATTTCCGGTGACTACCTCTTGAAGCTCATCAAGAGAATGCCAAGAGTGTGCAAAGCAGTCATCAAAGCAAAAGGTGGCTACTTTGAAGAACCTAGAATATAAGACATATTTTCAGTTGTTTCACACTTTTTTGTTAAGTATATAATTCCACATGTGTTATTTCATAGTGTGAATGTACAATTTTCATAGTCATGAAAATACAGAAAAATCTTTAAATGAGAAGGTGTGTCCAAACTTTTGGTCTGTACTGTATATGCAAAAATTCAAGCAATAACGTGCAAGATATAATCATCTGGTATATTCACCATTTAATTAGAAGTGTCACAAAATTATCAGATTGTCCTTAACACTCAGGACCCCAAAGACACCTTTCAAAGCTTGGTAGTAAAAATGGCCATACACTAGCTCCTTGGGAAGCTACATGGTATGCCTCCTATGAGCTATAAAGGACCATATCGAGTTAACAAATAACATTACTAGTGAAACAAAATATATAACAACAAGCATAATACAAGACACAAATATATACCAAGACAAAGAAATAATATAGCAATATATCAAGTATGAATGACATAATATAGACATGACTGTACACATGCATAATGGACCCAACTGCGGTAAAATGCATGTCGGCAGACAATATGTAATAGCCTAATTAAAATGCAGTAACCACGATAAACAGCATAACAGCAGAAATACCTATCATTGCACATTACAGCCTAACTTCATCATGTGAACAGGTGTTAACAGTCATACAGACAAGCGGAGCTGTGGCCAGAATGCAGATTGTTAGTAAATTTGATGACTTCAATAAGGTAAGTAAATTGGTCACTAATACACATTTTACCACACATTGATCCATTATCAGTGTTTAGTGGTGTCTAAACTTATGTTATGTAAATCGCACTTGATATATTGCTATATTATTTCTTTGTCTTTGTATGTATATGTGTCTTGGGTTATGCTTGCTATCTTATGTTTCATTGTTGATGTCATTTGTTAACTCAATATTGCAAAAATTTGGCTATTTGGTTCTGATTCTGACCAGAGGGTGCGACTGCGACCAGGCCCGTCCCGAGGTGGGCCTACCATTCGAGGATGCACATCCAGCTGAAGTGTATTGCGGGGAAGGGACTCTCCGGCTCCGTGCACTGCATTAGATGCCGCTGTCCAATCCGAGGCTTGTAGCTTACTAGACATTTCTGTCTCATGGCAGTAACATAATGCATCGCCATAGCAGGGACGCCGATGTCCGCTGCTGGCCTCTGAACGGCTGGCGGCATATATTGCAGTGCAGGGCGTCCTTGGAACTAGGTGCTGTTATCGGTTGGCCCCCCTCTCGAATGGGCCCAAAAAAGACACTGCACATCGAGGGACTGGAGGAAGGTGAGAAGAATGTTGTTGTTTTTTTTATTTTAAATGTAGAACAGGGAACTCATACCAGAAAGTGGCCCAGGATGGGAGACATATTTACCAGAGTGGGGGACATATGTACCAGGATGGGCCTAAGATGGGAGACATATATACCAGGATGAGGGACATATATACCAAGAAGGGGGACATATAAACCAGGAAAGGCCTAGGTTGGGAGACATATATTCCAAAAAGGGGGACATATATACTAGGACTGGGGACATATATACCCGGATAGGAGACATATATATTAGGATGGTGGACATATATACCAGGAAGGGGCCCAAGAGAGGGGACACATATACGAGTAAGGGTTCCAGGATAGTGGACATACATACCAGGATGAGGACATTAGTACATAATGAAGGGGGTTGAACCCGTATGTCTTTATAGGATTCAGAACGCTACAAGGATCCATGCATTTGACTAACATGCAGGGGGGCCCAGGTCCAAATTTTGCACCGTGGTCCATCAGACTCTAGTTACACCACTTATTCTGACAATCTGCTAATATCCAGACTCTTCTGACTAAATGATGAATATACCAGATGATTATGTCTTGCACATAAAAGCTGGAATTTTTACACTGATGCTAATATTTCTTTGGCACAAGTACCCCATGTTTGTGTATTTTTCCATTCTGCTGTTATAGGTGAAGTTTCCTTATATATCATTATTGAAATGGTTTCTCCTTGAATGTTGAAGAGTTCCATGAAATAAAATCCTCAGACTTGTTTAAAATTCCCCAAAAAGTAAATCATTTTTAAAGTGGCACCAACTTGAGGCTTCTCTTTAATTTTACCATGATGTGTTTTAAGTTTACCCTCAAAGTGTAGTAATTAAAAAGTCACTAGTGTCAATTTGTAGTTAAATTGAATCTATTCTACAAGAACATGACTAGATAATATTTTACACAATGTTCTTTTCTGAAGCATTAAACTGCATATAAAAATATTTTAAAATGCCAGTATTTTTTTTTATCTGTAATATGCATTTTATTTGAAAGTATCAAATTGTACTTGTTTTTTCCCATGCTTTCTAAAGTTCTATAGAGAAGCCTATGATTAAAAAGCTTGAATAAAAAAATACACAGGCCAGGTTGCATTTTTAAAAGAAACTCATTGGACCCAAAGAATACCACAAACTAAAATCTTTGTATGTCATGTGTTATATTTTAATTATAGACGTTGAAGTATAATCTAGACCTAGAGAAATAAAAAAATATTGTTCAACAAGAGTGTATGAAACAAGCCCTAAAAAAACAATTAAAACATTACAATTGTCATTCTAAACTGAGGTTGTTTTTTTTACTGAGTACATAAAAATGAATATACCGTAAGTAGCCTCACCCTGACTCAGCATTATAGAAAACTGGTAGAGAATAGTGTTGAGCATTCCGATACTGAAATATCGGGTATCGGCCGATATTCGAGTATCGGAATTCCGATACTTAATTCCGATACTTTTGCAATATCGTATACCGGAATCGGAAGTTCCCATAATGCAATGAGCCATTTTCATTTTATTCAGCCAATGAGGATCCTAAGAAGTGTGGACACATCCTGTTAGGCATGTAGGCATCTTAACTAATGGCATGGCTGTGATTGGCTGCTGAAATGATGTCATGATGCACTATAAAAGCCGCCGCCGCCATTTTGAGCTCACTCTGCTGTGAATTCAGTTAGGGATAGGACGCTGTTGTTCTGAGGGACAGTTTTAGCTACCTATTTGGTCTATTCTGCTTAACCCAAGCTACTTTATAAATCGCTGTGCCTTGCAGTGCTAGTGCACAGTTCTCTGTGCTGTTCACCGCTTTCTGCAAGGTCTCTGTGTGTGAGTGCAGCTCACCCTGTAGTGTGTGCTTCAACCACGTCTGGTTGTAGTGCACTCAGTGTGTGTCACTGCCTCATACATTGTTCTTTTTTGCCAATTCATAATTTTTCCTGATATCTCCTATTAGTGTGGTGGTTCCATCCGTATTCAGCTAAATTGGTTCCAAACACACTATATAGGAGTAGATAGAGAAATTTTTTTGGTCTTGCAGCGCTAGTGCACAGTGCTCTGCATCTGTACTGTTCACCGCTGTCTGCAAGGTCTGGTGTGTGAGTGCAGCTCACCCTGTAGTGTGTGCTTCAACCCCGTCTGGTTGTAGTGCACTCAGTGTGTGTCACTGCCTCATACATTGTCCTTTATTGCCAATTCATAATTTTTCCTGATATCTCCTATTAGTGTGGTGGTTCCATCCGTATTCAGCTAAATTGGTTCCAAACACACTATATAGGAGTAGATAGAGACATTTTTTTGGTCTTGCAGCGCTAGTGCACAGTGCTCTGCATCTGTACTGTTCACCGCTGTCTGCAAGGTCTGGTGTGTGAGTGCAGCTCACCCTGTAGTGTGTGCTTCAACCCCGTCTGGTTGTAGTGCACTCAGTGTGTGTCACTGCCTCATACATTGTCCTTTTTTGCCAATTCATAATTTTTCCTGATATCTCCTATTAGTGTGGTGGTTCCATCCGTATTCAGCTAAATTGGTTCCAAACACACTATATAGGAGTAGATAGAGGAGCCTTTCTGCAGCATTGGGCCCTGCAGCCCCAGCCAGATTAGTATTAGCCTATTTTTTGCAGCCTCATCTATTGCATTGTAGGTTACCTTCCTACATTGTAATAGCTACAAAAAGTTTGTGATACTATCGTTATTACATCTTTAGGCACATCCAGTGTCTTTTTGTGATAAAAAAAACCTAAATAAAGTTCACCAAACACTCCACTTTACAGTTGTGTAGGCCACATTAGCTCATATTAAAGTCTAGTCCACACTTTATAAAATTAGTATTTCTTATACCTGTTAGCTGCTGTTCAGGAATAAGCACACTAAGCCCTTAGTACTTTTCTGCCTATCTTTATCAGTCTACCAAGATGAAGAAGGCAGGGAGTAAGGCATGTGGTCGTGGGCGTGGGCGTGGGCGTGGAGTTTCTGCAGGGAGAGGACGTGAGGATTCTGTGCCTGCAGGGAGAGGACGTGGGGATTCTGTGCCTGCTGCGGGCACCAGTGACTCAGCATCCCCCAGTTTTACCAGGGAACAGTCCTTTATGCGCAGCTTTGTAGGAGCTAGCCGTACCCCACTGCTGCGCGAGGACCAAATTGAAGCCGTTGTCGGATGGATGGCAGCTAATGCATCGACTTCAATTAGTTCCAGATCCTCTCAGCTCCTGAGCACTGAAGAGCACCCATCTGTCTCTTCACCACCTGCCAAACTGCCCAGGCAGTCAGAGAGCCCTGGACAGGAGCCATCTCTACTTCTGTTCTCTGAATCTCTTGGCTTGGAAAGAGGGGGCCAGCCAAGCAGAATTCTAGAATTTGAAGAAGAGGTATTATGCAGTGATGCGCAACCGTTTTGTCTCTCTGAATCTGAAGAGGCGGGTGGGCCAGTGCCTATGGTCAGCAGCACACCTCAGTACGCATCTGATGATGAGACTCAGGTGCCACTTTCTGGTGCGTACTGTGCTGTCGAGACTACCCAGGAGAAGCAGTTGTTTGAAGAGGGTGGTGTAGATGATGAGGTCCTTGACCCATCATGGCGTGAGGGACAGGAAGGTGGTGGGAGCAGCTCTGAGGAAGAGATTCCCCGAACGGCCCAAAAAGGAGGGAGAGGGAGGGGGCAGACTTGGTTGCCTGTAGCCTCCACTTCGGCACCCATTAGGAGCATGGCTCTTCCAAAATCCAAAGCGGGCGCTCCCAAGACTTGCAGTGCCTGGTCCTTTTTTGACACAGTTGCAGATGACATTTGCTTTGTCAAATGCAAGCTGTGTAATCAGAAGGTGAAAAGAGGGAAAAGTGTCAGCAACCTCAATACCACAAATATGTGGAAACATGTGCGGACCAAGCACGTGGTGGAGTTACAAAAACACACTGAAGACCTAGGCCAACCTACAGCGCCACCTACCACCTCTTCAGCTCGTGTTGTAGCCTCTTCCTCCAGCTCACACACAGCTGGTTCGGCTTCCTCACAGGATCGCCATGGAAGAATCTCTGGCACTGTTGTACAGAGACACAGTGTAATTCCACCCACAGCACCACTTTCCCAGTCATCCTCACACTCCCAGGCCAGTCTACAGCCATCGTTAGCACAGGCATGGGAGAAAAGGCGCCCATACTCGGCAAACCACCCCCGAGCACAGGCTCTGAATGCTGGCATTGCTAAACTACTGGCCCTTGAAATGCTATCATTCAGGCTGGTGGAGACTGACACATTCCGTAACTTTATGGCATTGGCAGTCCCACAATACAACGTGCCCAGCCGCTTTTATTTCAGCAGGCAAGCCGTCCCTGCCCTGCAACATCATGTGGAGGGAAAAATTAAACATGCGCTACAAAACGCCGTCAGTAGCAAGGTCCACCTGACCACCGATGCGTGGACCAGTAAGCATGGACAGGGACGATACCTTTCCCTCACTGCCCATTGGGTAAATGTTGTGGAGCCGGGTACAAATCTTGAGAGTGGCGCTGTACGTGTTCTGCCAACTCCAAGGATTGCAGGAATCCAATCTGTACACATTGACTCCTCCTCATACTCCAGTTCCTCTGAATCAGCGCTGCAGGAGCCGTCACGGTCTACCTCCACATCGACCCGTGAACGGTTACCTGTTATGATGACTGATATGAGCACAGCCGTGGCCAAACGTCAACAGGCCGTATTAAAATTAATTTCTTTGGGGAATCGAAGCCACACAGCGCAGGAGCTCTGGAATGCCATCAAGCAGCAGAGCGACGTGTGGTTTGTGCCAGCGAATCTCCAGCCAGGCATGGTAGTGTGTGACAATGGCCGAAATCTGGTGGCAGCTCTGGGCCTAGGCAACCTCACTCACATCCCATGTCTGGCACATGTGCTCAACTTGGTCGTGCAGAGTTTTTTGAGGGACTATCCGGATCTTGATGCACTGCTTCACAAGGTCCGCATAGAGTGCGCTCAGTTGCGGCGTTCCAGCAATGCAAGATCACGCATTGCAGCTCTGCAGCGCCGATTACGTCTTCCGGAACATCGCATCATATGTGACCTACCCACCAGGTGGAATTCAACGTTACATATGTTGGAGAGGTTGTGTGAGCAGCAGGCAGCAGTAATGGAGTACCAGCTGCAGCAGGCGCAAACAAGTCGCAGTGCGCGCCGTTCACACTTCACCACCACTGAGTGGGCCTCTATGAAGGACATTTGCCACGTTTTGCGTGCCTTCGATTATTCCACGCGGATGGCGAGTGCAGATGATGCACTAGTCAGCATGACTATCCCCCTTATCTGCCTGCTTGAAAAAACACTGCAAGCACTAAGGGACGAGGTTTTGGAAGAGGTGGAGGATGAGGAGTCACAAATGCCATCTGCTTCTCTACAGTCTGCGCAACGTGGTTCCTCACAAAGGCCTAGGCAGGGGACACTTTGTGAGGAGGATGAGGAGGAGTCAATGGATGAGGAAGACATCTGTACAGAGGAGGGAGGTACACAATGCTCTAGTAGTCAGTATCTAGAGCGAGGGTGGGGTGATGCAGAGCAGGCAGAGATCACGCCTCAAGCAGGGGACAGTGTTTCTTGGCCAGTTGGCAGTCTGCAGCACATGGTTGATTTCATGCTGCAGTGCCTGAGAAACGACCGCCGCATCGCCCACATTCTCAACACGGCTGATTATTGGGTGTCCACCCTCCTAGATCCTCGCTACCGGGACAACTTACAAAGCCTCATAACACCGTTGAACCGGGAGCGTAAAATGCGGGAGTACCAAGACGCACTGGTGCATTCCATCATGTTCTCCATTCCAACCGAGAGCAGTGCTGCTAGTGCTTTACAAAGCAGCTCAGTGCGTCGAGGCAGTGGAGGAAGCTCTGCACAAAGAGGGAGCAGAAGCAGCGCCTCAGCACAAGGCAAGACCAGTATGGCCGAAATGTGGCAAAGTTTTGTGTCCCCGCCGCCACAAATGTCTACACCATCACAGACGGCTCCAGTCAGCAGGAGGCAACGTTTCCGTCAGATGGTGACAGACTACATGTCTTGCCCTCTTAGTGTACTCCCAGACGGCTCTTCTCCCTTCAAGTTTTGGGTCTGTAAGCTGGATACATGGCCAGAGCTTAGTCAGTATGCATTGGAGGTGCTAGCTTGCCCTGCTGCTAGTGTATTATCGGAACGCGTCTTTAGTGCCGCAGGTGGTGTACTAACAGACCGTCGCATGCGACTATCCTCCGATAACGTTGACCGGCTTACTTTTCTCAAAATGAACAAGGCCTGGATCTCTCATGAATTTGCCAGTCCTCTTCCAGAATAAATAATTGGTTGGCAACAGTATCCAGGTCTCCTGTTCTGTTCATGTTTCTACCACCTGAACTGTAATCCCTGAGCTCGGAAGTGCCGTCTGCACAGTCAACACTTGCTGCCGTGTTATTGGGGTTCAGTAACGTCAGCTGTTCCCCTGCTGTGCGGACGGCAATTTCTCCTGCTCTGTCCACATTCTCACTACTACAGATTTGAAAGTTTCTCCAGTTGGCGCTCGGAAGTGCCGTCTGCACAGTCAACACTTGCTGCCGTGTTATTGGGGTTCAGTAACGTCAGCTGTTCCCCTGCTGTGCGGACGGCAATTTCTCCTGCTCTGTCCACATTCTCACTACTACAGATTTGAAAGTTTCTCCAATTACACCTCTGGCTCCTCTGTTTTCAGTATTATCCCTGAGCTCCAACACCGCCAGTTGGCGCTCGGAAGTGCCGTCTGCACAGTCAACACTTGCTGCCGTGTTATTGGGGTTCAGTAACGTCAGCCGTTCCCCTGCTGTGCGGACGGCAATTTCTCCTGCTCTGTCCACATTCTCACTACTACAGATTTGAAAGTTTCTCCAATTACACCTCTGGCTCCTCTGTTTTCAGTATTATCCCTGAGCTCCAACACCGCCAGTTGGCGCTCGGAAGTGCCGTCTGCACAGTCAACACTTGCTGCCGTGTTATTGGGGTTCAGTAACGTCAGCCGTTCCCCTGCTGTGCGGACGGCAATTTCTCCTGCTCTGTCCACATTCTCACTACTACAGATTTGAAAGTTTCTCCAATTACACCTCTGGCTCCTCTGTTTTCAGTATTATCCCTGAGCTCCAACACTGCCAGTTGGCGCTCGGAAGTGCCGTCTGCACAGTCAACACTTGCTGCCGTGTTATTGGGGTTCAGTAACGTCAGCTGTTCCCCTGCTGTGCGGACGGCAATTTCTCCTGCTCTGTCCACATTCTCACTACTACAGATTTGAAAGTTTCTCCAATTACACCTCTGGCTCCTCTGTTTTCAGTATTATCCCTGAGCTCCAACACCGCCAGTTGGCGCTCGGAAGTGCCGTCTGCACAGTCAACACTTGCTGCCGTGTTATTGGGGTTCAGTAACGTCAGCTGTTCCCCTGCTGTGCGGACGGCAATTTCTCCTGCTCTGTCCACATTCTCACTACTACAGATTTGAAAGTTTCTCCAATTACACCTCTGGCTCCTCTGTTTTCAGTATTATCCCTGAGCTCCAACACCGCCAGTTGGCGCTCGGAAGTGCCGTCTGCACAGTCAACACTTGCTGCCGTGTTATTGGGGTTCAGTAACGTCAGCCGTTCCCCTGCTGTGCGGACGGCAATTTCTCCTGCTCTGTCCACATCCACTGTACTACGGATTTAAAACCTCCTCCAAATACACCTCTGGCTCCTTCGTTTTTAGTATTTACCCTGGGATCCAATACCGCTAGTTGCTGCTCAGAAGTGCCGTCTGCACAGTCAACGCTTGCTCCAGTGTTATTGGGGTTCAGTAACGTCAGCTGATCCCCAGCTGTGTGTCCGGCAAATTCTCCTGCTTTGTCCACATCCACTGTACTACGGATTTAAAACTTGCTCCAATTACACCTCTGGCTCCACTCTGTTTTTAGTATTTACCCTGGGTTCCAGCACCGCCAGCTGGTTCTCGGCAGTTCCATCGGCTCTTGTACCTTCTGCTACCCATCCGGGTTCCAGTACCGTCAGCTGGTTCTCGGCAGTGACTTTGGCACGGGTACTCCCTCCTGCCCAGCCTGGTTCCAGCACGCCAGCTGTTTCCGGGTAGTGTCAACGTCACTTTGCCTCCAATGCGTTGTCCTGTCGTGTTGCGGTCGGGTTAGCCGACTCTATGGTGCCTGCAGTTTAGGTGACTCCTATGTGGGCTGCGGGATCTGGCAATGAAGGCTGGTTCCATAGTGCCAATAGGACAAGCACCCCCTGTAGGACTGTGGGTCTTGGTAACTGCGGCCGGCTCGCGGCCTTGAACTTTTTTTTACATGGGTACCTTCTGCTACCCATCCGGGTTCCAGTACCGTCAGCTGGTTCTCGGCAGTGCCTTTGGATTAGGTGCCTCCTTCTCGGTATCCAAGTTCCACCAACGTCTGCTGGTCCTTGGTAGTGCTTTCTGGCACAGGTACCTCCTGCTTAGTAACCGAGTTCCAGTACCGTCAGCTGGTCTTCGGCAGTTCCATTGGCTCTTGTACCTTCTGCTACCCATCCGGGTTCCAGTACCGTCAGCTGGTCCTCGGTAGTTCCTCAGCTTTCTTGTACCTTCTGCTACATTTCCAAGTTCAAGCTTTTTGAAATGGTTCTTGGTAATCACTCTAGATCTCCCTGACGAGGACCCTGAAGACGAGGACCCTGAAGACCAACCCTAAGAAGACGAGGACCCCGAAGACGACGACCCTGAAGACGAGGACCCTGAAGACCACCCCGAAGAAGACGAGGACCCTGAAGACCACCCTGAAGAAGACGAGGACCCTGAAGACCACCCCAAAGAAGACGAGGACCCCGAAGACGAGGACCCAGAAGACCAACCCGAAGAAGACGAGGACCCCGAAGACAAGGACCCCCGAAGACGACGACCCTGAAGACCACCCCGAAGAAGACCAAGAAGATGACCCTGAAGAAGTTGACCAAGAGGACAAAGAAGAGAAGACAAGCACCAAGATGCAGAAGAACAAGAGACAGAAAACCAAGAAGCAGAAATACAAGAAGCTGCAGAACAAAAAGCGGAAAAACATTAAGCATAAGACTAAAAATCAGAGCAAAAGATAATATCTAAATTATAAGCAGAAGATGACTAAGCAGTGTATGGGGGTGAGTCCGTTCCTCCTCGTGGTGCCCCTGGAAAAGACCTGCTGCTGCAGGCCAAACTGAACGCGGACAAATCCTGTTGTAAATCTTTTGTGACGGGCAGAACGAAAGGTGTAATGTCCAACCTTTTATAGATAACAACTACAGGAATGCCTGCCACAAATAAGAATATGATGAAGAAGAAGAAGATGAAGAAGTAGAATATGAAGAATGTAAAAAAAAAGAATAATACGAAGAAGGTGAAGAAGATGAAGAAGAAGAGGATGAAAAAGATGCTGAGGATGATGAAGGAGAAAGTGTGGGAGAAGTAAAAAAGAAGGTGAAGAGCATGGAAGTAGTGAAACATAAATATCTGACAAAATCTAAAAATACTTAACATAGTCAATATTTCCGTAACTCAGAACGTCTTAAAAAAAATATTAATTCCTGCTATTCCATTTGATTGGGCTAAACCTCTATGCCTTTATTGTCTCCCCCACCTCCCCCAATACATTCTACATTATTCTTAGTTGTTTTCCTTCATGTAGAATTAACCTACAAGGAAAGAAAGGGTTTATTTTCATTCCGATATTTCTGTCCCATTGACTTGCATTGGTTTCCGGTATCGGAATCGGCGATATCCGATACTTTTTCGGTATCGGTCCGATCCAATCCGATCCGATATTTCCCGATATCGGAAGGTATCGCTCAACACTAGTAGAGAATGATCTCCTTTAAAAAGAGATGCTAAGAAAATCGAATGGACTAGTGAAACATTTATAAAACCAACATCACCCCATGTTTACTTAGATATAATGTAAAAATACTTAATGGACTCACCTTTCCAATGACTGATTGGAGTAGAAGCAGTAGAAGAGGGACAGTAAAAAGGTCCATTGTAGAGCTCTTTCGTATCATCTTACAAGGACTATAATACTGGTTAAGCTTTTCCTTTTATATAACTTTTTATAATCTTGTACTTTGTCCTAGCATCTAACTTATCAGTTACAGTTTATCCTATGTTGAAGATCCTTGGACCTCAACATGCAATATACTTGCCTACCTGTAATCTATACTAGTGATTATCAAAACTCTGTTAGAAAACCTAATTTTAGGGGCAATAAATTGACATTCTTTTGGTTCGCAGCAATGTAGGGTAATGGAGCATAATCTGACATTTTGCAGCCATCATAATGATTGACAAGTCAGGGGGTAGACACACAGATATCACAGGTTAAGACTCTGTTCACATATGTGTTGGGGCTTCTATTCAGAACCTCTTTAGCAGATGGCTAAAAACACTGGAAAAAATGCTAGAGGGTATGATGGAAACCAGGTGGACCTCTTTATAGTCAATGGTGTCTGTTGGGTGCCACTGACAAATGAACATTTAAATGTTGTGCATTTTAAAACAGGCACTGATAGTTCCTAGACTGAAGATGTAAGTCCCTTCATGTTTTCTCTTGCTTCTTTCATCCCCTGGATAATGTAAGTGACAAATGTTATTTCAAGGAGTTTGGAAGGAGCACACAAAATCATGCTTCTCCTTCATTGAATCTTTGTGGGTTGATGGAAACAGTTGCACGGTGTTGTAGTGCTGTTTTTAGCTATAATACCTTTTAAGAAACACTCACATTCCAAACAGGGATTGCGTGACATTCTGCAACAATGTCAACATCAAAGATCAGTACAGGTGTTATTATTTTTCTTTAGGGAAACATAGGGATTCAGAAGGGGTTGTCCAAGTAGTGGACAACCCCTTCAAGGGTGTTCTGTTATGTTCTTTAATGAGACGAGTATCCAACAAAGGCTGAAAAGAAAATTACAGATCATACAAGTCATAATACTCCAACCATCCCAAACACCAGGGCTGCCAAACATCGAGAATTTTTTGCATAGTACGTTAAAAATTAGACTTTTTTATAGTGTTCATGAAATAAAAAATATCATTGAATCTTGGATTACTTTAAAGCAGCCGGTACTTGAGCAACTTATTGTCATTGTGATTGTGTAACTACTGATAATAGTTTCATATCTGTATATTGATATATAGACAAAAGAGATGAGTGACTCTTTTGAATTCCCCAGCGTCTGAAAATTTTTCCAAAAAGTTTGATTCATATTGAATAGATTCGCCGCAAATCGAAATATGGTAACGCCTCTAATTGCCCTGAAAATACGTGTAATTCTCTGAAGTCTCATAGAACTGGAACCCCTTTCCAGTGTTTCAATTCAAGCACAGCATTAGTAATGTCTAAGGGATCTCAACATACAGTGCTCAGCATAAAGGAGTACACCGCCTTTCAAAAAGTAAGGTTTTAATCAATATCTCACTGAATGCATGAAAAAAATTCCAAAATTTTGAAAAGGCTGAGTTTCATAGAACTTTTTTTAACCCATAATATAAAAGTATGCTTAAAAGTGTGGTTATGGTTTCATTGCAAAATCTTCAGTTTTACTTAAATTTGCAAAAATGAGTACACCCCCACATAAAAAACAACTACATCTAGTATTTTGTATGACCGCCATGATTATTAAGGACAGCACCAAATCTTCTAGGCATGGAATAAACAAGTTGGAGACATATTTCAACATCTACCAAGGGCACAGAATGATGGAAGCATCTTCTCTTTCAATATAGAGCAGTATATCTGTGAATTCATGATGCCATCAATAAAATGTTGCTCTCTGATATCAGAAGCACTCATGCGGCCCAAGATAAGAATACTGCCGCCTCAATGTTTCACTATAGGAACCATGCATTTAGAAAAATTAATTTAGAAAAATTTGTGCCCTGATCTTGGGGGAGATACATTTCATTGATGGTATCTTCAGGGCCAAGCTCCACTCCCTTCCGCTATTGCCACCACCATTTGTTGTGCTCCAAGTTGGGTCTAACAAGTGGCCCAGCATTCCTCAGTGACATCATCTCCTTCGCCTGTTTAAAGCCCACTTGGACACATCCCTGTGTCTGAGTATTGGGTCTAATGTGTTCATGTCCATGTGCTTGATAGATTGCCATTGTAAAGTTTCTTCTGGTGCCCACATCTCCTCTGACTCCTTTGATCTCCACTATTTGCATTTGTTGCTTATGTGACCTTCTTGGTAACCAATTGTTTGCTGTAAATATGACAGCGAGTCTGTTTTCATTACATTTGAATCTGCTGTGGATTCTACCATTTGTATCTGCTGCTTCTGTGATCTGCTGGTTTACCCATCATTTGCTGTTCACATTACATTGCAATCCACTGCGGATTCTATATCTTGCATCTGCTGCTTCGGTGAACTGCTGGTTGAAACATAATTTGTTGTAACCACCACACACTGTTATCACTGTTCACATTACACTACAATTTGTTGTAGATTCTGCTACCTACATATGAGTTCTGCTTCAGACCTGACATTTTCTTCTTCAACTGTCCTCCTGGTTATATTGCTTCCAGTCTGCTCTGCATTGCTTGTTTGTCTGTCATCTAGAATAGCCTGCTATCTGGGTCCTTATTGCTCCACATGCCTTCTAGCCTACCGTGACAATGCCATTGGTCCATGTGTCCACCCTGACCTACGGCTTCATGAAGCTTCCTCACCACATCAGCCTAACAAACTTTATATGCTTTTTAAAATATTAAAAAATGTTCAAAAATTATCCCTTTGGGGAGCAGATGACTACCGTGCCAATGTTAATGGAAGAAGCCAGTGTACACAAAAGAAGACTTTTTGGCAAGTAGTGGTCAAAAATTATCCCTGTTTTGGGGAGTAGCAATAAGCTGTAATCCACCCTCCTTTGGCATCCACCTGTGTGTCGACAGTCTGGAGCTTAGAGACATTGTTATCCGTTCGGCATCCTCCTCTGCTTCCTTCTCTTCCTCTGGGACTACCAACTCCTCCCGCAGACTATTCAAAGTGTGCCCAAGCATGTAGATGACCGGAATAGTGATGCTGATGATGGCATTGTCAGCGCTAACCATCTTAGTAGCCATTTCGAAACTGTGCAGAAGGGTGCAGAGGTCCTTAATCTGTGCCCACTCAGCAAAAATGATTTGCACCATGTCCGTACTTCATTGGCCGAGGCTATGCAACATAAGATACTGCGTCAGGGCTCGTTGCTGCTGCCACAGTAGCTGCAACATGTGCAGAGTGGAATTCTACCGTGTCGGCACATCGTATATCAACCGGTTAACCGGTATGGCCAAAGACCTCTGTACCAATGCAAATCGATGACCCGAGGGTTGCGAACCACAGAAGTGAGAACACAGCGACCGTGCTTTCTAAAGCAGCGCATTCAGGCTGGGATAGTGGCGGAGAAATTGCTGTACCACCAGGTTGAGGATGTGAGCCATGCAAGGCACGTGTGTGAGGTTGAGATGGCTTAGGGCCACCACCAGGTTAAAACCGTTATCGCACATGGCCTTCCCTGGCTCCAGGTTCAGTGGAGACAGCCATGGCTCAAACTTGGCCTGAATAGCTGTCCACAACTCTTAAGCTGTATGACTGCGATCTCCAAGGCATATTAATTTTAACATTGCCTGATTGCCTGCCCCCAAAGCCACCAGAGTCACCCAGTGGCCACAAAACACCTGAGGTAAGTCTCCAAATTTTGATTTATGTGCTCAGTCTGTCCATTTGACTGAGGATGGAAGGCAGAAGAAAAAGAAAATTGCAACCCCAGTTGAGTACAAAAAGCTGACACCACATCGGAAGGAACCCCGTGAAACTTCACAATCTCATTAATGAATACCTTAGCCAGAGTCTTGGCATTCGGAAGTGCCGGAAATGTGATGAAATGTACCATCTTACTCAACCTATCCACAACCACCAAAGTCACAATCTTGCCTGCAGATATCGGTAGGTCAGTAATAAAATCCATGGACAAGTGTGTCAATGGTTTACTAGAAATAGGCAGCGGCAGAAGAAAACCAGACAGACGAGTATGCGATACTTTAGAAAGCGCACAAATACTACAAGCAGACACATGGTCAACCACCTCCTGATGGAACCCCGGCCACCAAAAACGACAAGGAAGGAGGTCCACAGTTGCCTTACTAACTGGATGACCATCAAGCACAGAGATGCAATGTTCCCTAATTACTTTATGGCGCAGATCACATCAGCCTTGATGTTATTAACCCCTGGATGGAAAGTGACAACATAAATTGAACCTAGTAAAGTACAAAGACCATCTAGCCTGCCTAGGGTTGAAACGCTTAGCAGACTGGAGATATGGCAGGTTCTTATGGTCCATGACAACATTAATAGGATGAACTGCCCCCTCCAACCAATGTTGCCATTCCTCAAAAGGATCCTGAGCCGCTACAAAGGTCTTACCAGGAGGTAGATGAAACAGGTCGAACGGAGCAGCAGTCATTATTCTGGAGGGGTCAATGATGTGTAGAGGCTCCTCCTCTTGGTCGGTAGACAGAAATGAGCAGGATAGAGCGTCGGCTTTAATGTTCTTGTCTGCCGGGCAGTAATGAAGAGTGAAGCAGAATCAAGCAAAGAATAAAGACCATCTGACCTGACGCGGGTTTAGTCTTTGGGCAGTCTGCAAATAAGCGAGGTTTTTATGGTCAGTGTAGATGACCACCGAGTGCAGAGACCACTCAAGCAAGTAGTGCCACTTCTCCAACGCTAATTTGATGGCCAGCAGTTCTTGATCTCCTATGGAGTAATTGCGCTCGGACGGAGAGAAGAGTTTGGAGAAGAAGCCGCAGGACACCATTCACCCGGACGAGGATTTCTGGGTGAGCACTGCTCCGGCCCCGGAGGAAGAGGCATCAAGCTCCAAGAAGAACTGTTTATTGCAATCCGAACGGTGTAGCCTTCTCCATTTTGGAGGAGGTGCTTTAAATAGGAGTAGTCCTCCGGCCATTGGCTGGGGACTCTTTAGGATGGCGCGCGCGGTCCCTTTAAGAGGGAGGGAGCCCGCGTGCGCCCTAAGTGTAGGGCCCGGGAAACTGCGCGAGGTGCGCGCACCCTGGGCAGCAGCAGGGTTGCTGGAGAACGCCAGACAGGGACCGCGGCGGTGAGGGGATCGGCGTCTCTGCCCGGCAGGAGGCAGAGATGCCGACGCTACAGTAAATTACAGGCCTGATATTTAAAACCGTGGTTCTCTGTCAGATGTATCACATATAACTGCGGTTCAAATCCAGCCATTTGTAGTGAACATGAAAATATTGTCCTCCATTTATAGATTGTAGCAGTGTGTCAGTGTACGCCATTTTACAGTTCCATTTGCTTGTTCGCAGAATACAGACATATTTTTTTTGTTTTATTCATATTACTGTATTGTAGAAGCAGAGGAACTTTTTTCAATGATCAGACGCATGTGATCCATATGACTGCCGTAATAATGCAGAAATTTTGTGGAGCATGCCAGATATTCCACTCCTTTTAAAGTCAGCCACCTGTGTTTTGTTGAGCCAATTGACACTTGGTCGCTGGCAAATACCATACTATTTATCAACTGCCTGAAACCGTGGCCATCAGATATTTTCCCTATGACTGCCCTAATAATCCAGCAATTATTGTGAGCGTGTCAATTATTACACTCCATTTAAAGTATTGCAGTTGAGGGTTCAAACCTATTCTCAGTTGGCCGCTGACAAATAGCATTTGTCAGTCCACTTTTGCAGACTGACAAAAAAAAAACATACAAAAAACAAGCTAAAATGGAAAAAATGTTAAAAAGCATTCTTTCCAGTGTAATGACTTGTATATAAGGCAAAAGTAATAAAGAAAAATAAAGTTATGGACTGTGTAAGACATTTATGCGACCAGAATGAACACTCATGCGTAGCTGGTGATGATACCACCTAGCAGCACCTGTTCCTATTGTAAATGCATCTGACAGCGTTATCGATAGGGAATAGAATAGATTTTAAATTTGTTTGGGCAGCACCAGCAGCACGCAGTATAAGGCAATAATACCTGGCTTGATCGGTGTAATACGCTATCCATACTGCGATACCTCACCCGTAAAAAGAATTTCAGATAAGACAGTTAATATTCTAGAACATAGAATCTATTTGAATTGTCCTTCCCATTATTAGGAGTGTGTCTCCTATACTGTTATTGCATATGTAACAATTTTAAGGGCTGCCAAAAATTAGGACGCACTCCAATACACATTTGAAGAGACGTAAAAAAAAATAAAATAAAAAAAAACACAGTAGGATCTTTCCATAGTATGAAAAGCAGACTCGCCAATGTAACCTCAATGTAATCACATTGTTCAGCTCCTGCACCTCCTCCTCCGGTTCGGCCTCCATCTCCAAAATTACCACATCAGTCACAAGCTGGAAGCACTGCAGCACTGCCTTGGCCAAGCAGCAACAGGCTGTGCTGAAAATAATATAATAATGCTTAGGTGACAAAATGCCCACCGCTGCAGAGTTGTTGAAAACTGTAACACAGCAGCCTGATCTGTGGCTCTCACCGCTGACCATACAGCCAGACATGGTCGTGTGTGATAATGGACAGAACCTGGTGGCAGAGAAATGACAGCCACAGTAGATACGGATTCCCTCTATGCCAGTCCTTTCACTGAGCTAAAGAATATGTCTGTGGTGAAATACCACTCTCACCGAGAAGCAGTGTCAGATAAAAAAACTTTGGGCCCAGCAGAGGATTTGATTTTGAGGGCTCACCTTTCCCCCCCGCTCAAGAGCCCCCGAGCAGCTGCAAAGTTTGTGCCATCATGAACTCTCCTGATGGAGAAGTCTGGGCCCACCCGAGGATTCTCTGGTGGGCCCATAAAACCCTGCCGAGAAGCAGCCGTGGCTAAGAAAAGTGTGTGGGAAGATACTCTATGGCTGCTTTTTTACTGTGGACTGGCTCCAGCAATCTATAAGATTGCAATATATGATCCCTTCACTGGCTCCCCATTGGCCAGAGACGTCAGTTCAAAACCGTAACCATGACATGCAAAGCCATCCACAACCTGTCTGCTCCATATATCTGTGACCTAGTCTCTCGGTACATTCCAGCACGCAACCTCCAATCCTCACAAGATCTTCTTCTCTACTCCCGTCTTCTCTCCTCTTCCCACAATCGCATACAAGATTTTTCCTGTACATCCCTTCTACTCTTGAACTGTGTACCCCAACATATCGGACTCTCGCCTACTGTTGAAACCTTTAAAAGGAAGCTGAAGACCCACCTCTTCCGACAAACCTACAACCTGCAGTAACCCTCGCTCCATCATACTGCTGCACAACCAGCTGTACCCTCACCCATCCCTTATAGACTGTTTGTGCGCCCTCACGGGCAGGGTTTTCACTACTCTTGTACCAGTCAGTGACTTCTTTTCACATGTAAAGCACAATGGAATAAAAGGCGCAATAACAATGAATAATAATAATACTTGTACTCTGGGTCAATTGATGGCACTTTCCTGGTGAATACCCCTAAATTGATGTGTTTTGGCAGCTTTTGGTCCCGTTTGAAGGTGTTGTGTATATGTTTGGTTTTGGCACCCATTGAATCCAATGGCGTTTGGCAATGTTTGGCAAATATTTGACAATTACATTGGCGAATATTCCAAAAATGGCAATTGTAATACGAAAAGAATATTGAAATATTTGCTAGTTTCTAATCAGAAACACCCTTAAAAAAATTATGTGGGTGATGCCTCACGGTCTCCCTGATGATATGGTGGTGGAGGATGAGGAGAAGGAGGAGGGTGACATAAAATAGATCAATTCCTGAAGGGTATACCCATGTCTGGGTGTGAAAGGGTGGATGGGAATAGACTCCCCAAAAAATAACCACTGGATTTGAGTTTATGTTTGATGCTATCATCTGGTGGTGATGAGAAGTCTGACCCAATTCAGCCCTTGTTCATTTTTATAAGAGTCAGCCTGTCAGCATTTTCAGTTGACAGGTGGATGCGCCTATCAGTTTTATCAGTTATAATGCCCCTGGCGGCACTAAAAACTATCACTGACAAAACGCTAGTGGCCAGGACCTCCAAGGCGTAGAAAGATAGTTCATGCCACGTGTCCAGCTTGCATCTTCCAAAACTTTTCCCTCCTTGTCCGAGTACCCCGTGTATCAGGGCCTGGGAGCTGGGAGGGTCTGAGAAAACTGTCCCAAACCTTTAACAGCATTCTCCTGCCTCTGCCGCATCTGATTTGTGTCTTCTTCGCTTGTACTCCTTGGTTGTCCAATGAACTGTTTGACTGTGACCTCTGCCACCAGCATTGTCAGATGGGAATTTTTTTTTTGTTAAAATTCTTCAACAAGAGCCTGAACTTAATGTCTCCCAAAATGAACTCCTTCGGTTTCCTCCCTCTACTAACCTACCTGTACCTGACTTTGCAATTTCCTTTAGGTGCTGCTACCATAACTCCCACGCCTGTTATCTTGGACTCATGTTTGTCATATTTGACACACAACTTTCCTTTATTCAACTTTGGAAAATCACTGACTCGCTCATATCACCTGCACCTTAAAAACTTCTCCAGAAGTTGACCTTTTCTCACCTTTGATACTGCAAAAACTCTTACTGTCACTCTTAATCACTAGTGCAACTCTCTTCTAATCGGTCTCCCTCTAAACAAACTGTCTCCTCCCCAATCCCTTCTGAATGCAGCAGCCAGGGTCATATTTCTATTAAGCCGCTGCACCGACGCCTCTACCCTGTGCCAGTCATTGCAAGGGTTAGGTTAAACAATCACTACAGAATACAATACTCATCTCTATCACCCACCAAGCTGTCCACAGTTCTTCACCAGCCTATATCTCGTCCATCATTTCTGTGGATCACCCCTCCTGTGCCCTCCGTTCTGCAACTGACCTAAGACTGACATCCTCCTTAATCAGAACCTCACACCTCCGTCTCCAAGAATTCTCTCGGGCCGTGCCAGTTTTCTGTAATGCCCAAAATGCGTACAACGCAATGGTCACTGTAAAGGCAGGGGAACATAAAATCGGCCTTGTGTGCTAGACTGCCAACAGCCAAGACTTCCCTGTACTCACCAAGAGTATTACTATCTATGTTCTCTTCCTCCTCCTCATTATCACCCAATCCGCGCTGAGATGAGGCTGGGCTGAGTAGCATCACCCTGTAGTTTCTTGCTCCGCCTGCAATGCCTCCTCTTTAATTGTGAACAGCGAGCATTTCAGTAGACAGAAGTGGGATGGTGACGCTAATTATGTGTCATCGCCGCTCACCATCTTTGTGGAGTCCTCAAAGTTTTGGAGGAGGGCACAGATGTCAGACATCCATGCCCACTTAACAGCTCTTATGTGCGGAGGCTAAACTGAATGCCGACGGACATGCTGAAGCTGGTACTTAACAGCTGCTCTCTGTTGCTCAAAATCATTCCAAACATCTGCAGCGTTGATTTCCAATGCGTAGTCACATCGCACACCAGTCGGTGAGCTGGAAGCTGCAAACGCTGCTGAAGCCCTGCCAGGGCGGCGGAAGCTGTAGCTGACTTCCTGAAATGGGCACACACGTGGCGTAGTTTCACAAGATGCTCTGGCCGATCCGTATAGATTTTGAGAAACTGCAGAACCACTAAGTTGAGCACATGGGCCAGGCATGGTGCATGTGCGAGCTTGCCTAGCTCCAGAGCTGACACCAGCTTCTCTGATACAGCTGTCAACAACTATGCAACATTGTGCGGTTTGTCGCCTAAGCATACAGTCCTGCTTATTGTTATTGCCACACACGAAGTTTAAGTAAATAATCTGAAATATGCCCTGAAAAAATGAATCAAGTGATGGAGATGGAGGCTGAAGAGGAGGAGGAGGAAGCGGTGCAGGAGCTGTAGAATGTAGAGGTAACCCTGATTGACCCAGGGCAAGCAATTCTCTACGTCGGGAGAACGTGTTCCGTCCCAGGGTCTCATTGGATCCCAGCTTCCATGATATTAACCCAGTGGAATGCGTCAGTGAGATGAACCGTCCCTGGCCACATTCACTTGTCTACGTGTTTGTGGTTAGGCTGTCCTTCCCATTTAAGTGCACTGGGGAGGGCACGGGTAATGTTCTGGGACTCGCACTTGTTGAATGTGGAGATGATACCGGGAGAAATAGTGCCGGCTGGGGACCGATTATGGCCACTTCCACCATTAAGTTGTAGAAAGCTTCAGCCTCGACGAGCCAAAAAGGCCTCAAGTGCAAGCAGCTGTCCAGAAATGTGGCAGTTTATTATTGCGGCCTGCGGGAGGGTGGCTGCATACTTGCGTTTGCTTTCCAAGTAACAGAAAACTAAGCAGATGGTGGCCTCTACCATCATCATGACCTCACCTCGGCACTATGAACTCTCCTGAAGGAGAAGCCAGGGCCCACTGAAAGAGTCTCCGGTTCTCTGGTGGGCCCGTCCAACCCTGCCGAGAAGCAGCCCTGGCTACGAAAAGTGTGTGGGCAGGTTCCGGGACACTCTATGGCTGTTTTTTTTTTCCTTACTGTGGACTGGCCACATTCACCTGTCTACGTGTTTGTGGTTAGGTGGTCCTTCCCAGTAAGTGCACTTGAGAGATCATGGGTAATTTTCTGGGACCTGCGCTTGTGGAAGGCAGAGACGATACCGGGAGAAATAGTGGCGGCTGTGGACCGAGTATGGACACCCGGCCGCCGCTGGCATGAGGTTGTGAAAAGCTTCCGCCTCCACTAGCCTAAAAGGCAACATTTCAAGTGCAAGCAAGCAGGCCAGAAATGTGTCAGATCAGTATTGCCTCCTGTGGGTGGGTGAGTAGTTGGCTGCATACTTGCGCTTGCATTCCAAGTAACACAAAGCTAAGGAGATGGATGTTCCAACTATCATGAATAATTTGGTCGTTGTCTAGTAGACCGAGCACAATATTAACCCAATGACATGCGTCAGTGAGATGTACCGTCCCTGGCCACATTCACTTGTCCACCTGTTTGTGATTAGGCAGTCCTTCCCACTTAAGTTCACTGGGAAGGGCACGGGTAATTTTCTGGGACCCGCGCTTGTGGAAGGCGGAGATGATACCAGGAGAAATAGTGGCTGCTAGGGACCGAGTATGGACACCCGGTCGCCGCCACCATGAGGTTGTGGAAAGCTTCCGCCTCCACAAGCCTAAAAGGCAACATTTCAAGTGCAAGCAGTCCAGAAATGTGGCAATTTAGTATTGCGGCCTGTGGGTGGCTGGGTGGCTGGCTGCATACTTGCTGCATACTGCATTCCAAGAACTGTAGTAGGGACAACTGAACGCTGGAAAGGGACAAGACGTGGACGGTGATGGTTGCAAGTCTGCAATGACAGGTGCAGGCCGGGAGGCATCTTTGCATGCACCATGGACAGAGGATTGGCATGCACACACAACAGCAGAAGAGGCAGTGGTGTCACCCGCAGACACTGTTTCTGGACCTTGGTGTTTGGCCCAGCTTGTCAGGTGCTTAGCTGTCATGTGCCTGAGCATGCTGGTGGTGGTCAGGCTGGTAGTTTTGGTGCTCTTGCTGATGCTGGCCTGGCAGATGTTGCAAATGGCCTTTTTGGGGTTATCTAAACAGTCTTTAAAAAAGAACTCGGGAAGACCTAACAGTTGTACTGGTAACTTCCGTTGTGTTGGTGTTCCGGGGAGCGTTTGCCCGTCTTATGTCTGTGGCCACCACACTGCTTGTTCCTGCCTGTTGTGCTGCTACGCCTCCCTCCCCCAGTGTGCTGCTGTCCTCGCTCTAAATGTCCCCTTGCCAGGTTGGGTTAGTGACTTCATCGTCCACTACTTCATTTTCCACTTCCGCACCCTGGTCCTCCTCCTGAATTTCTGTCCAGTGTGTCTCACTATTATCCACCTCTTGCGACAGTGTTTGCATTTTCCCACCGTCACCTTCGGGTGACCATGGCTCCTCAAATCGCTACATGTGATTTTCTGTTGCCCTGCTTGAAGCTGGTCGGTCGAGAGGCCCAAATTTATTGATGGAAAAGTGAACAGCTCTTGGGGTAACCCTGAACTCTAATCTCTCCTTCAAACCACATATCCAAGCTCTTTCCACTTCCGAACGGACCGAGCGAGAGGCCAAAATCTATAAATGGAAAGATGAACAAACAGCTCTTCGAAGTGTCCAAGTGTGGGATCAGTTGTCTCAGGGCACTCGGAATGGTGGGAGGAAGGAGGATCAGGGTGAGGAAGATGCCGACTCCAAGTAAAAAAATCTCCCAGATCCACAACCACAAATCTACAAAAACACTAGTGCATGCGATCATCATCTCCCTTCTCGACAACTGCAACCTCCTGCTCTGTGGCCTCCCTTCTAACACTCTCGCATTCCTCCAATCTATCCTAAACTCTGTTGCCCGACTAAGCCACCTGTCCCCTCGCTATTCCTTGGCCTCTCCTCTCTGTCAATCCCTTCATTGGCTCCCCATTACCCAGAGACTCCAGTTCAAAACCCTAACCTTGGAATGCAAAGCTATCCACAACCTGTCTCCTCCATACATCTGTGACCTAGTCTCCTGGTACTTACCTGCACGCAACCTACAATCCTCACAAGATCTCCTTCTCTACTCCCCTCTTATCTCCTCTTCCCACAATCGCATACAAGATTTCTCCCGTGCATCCCCCCTTCTCTGGAACTCTGTAACCCACCATTTCTGATTCTCGCCTACAGTTGAAACCTTTAAAAGGGAGCTGAAGACACACCTCTTGCGACTTGCGTACAACCTGCAGTTACCCTCGCTCCACCATACCACTGCAAGACCAGCTCTATCCTCACCTACTGTTTCCTCACCCATGCCTTGTAGACTGAGCCCTCGTGGGCAGGGTCCTCTCCTCTCCTGTCACATTTTTGTTCAAGATTATTGTAATTGTTTTTGCGATGTATACCCCTTTTTCACATGTAAAGTGCCATGGAATAAATGGCGATAAAGTAATAATAATAACGTGAACCAGACTCACATCTACTGAGACTGGACCGTGTGGAACACAGGGTGGTGGTGGTGGCAAACTGACTGGAAGCATTATCTGTTATCCAACCAACAACCTTTTCACAGTGCTCTGGCTTCAATAGTTGTGTTTCACGGCTCCCTAGAAATTGAGACAGGAAGGTAGTTCGACATGACGTGGGTGTTTGTTGTGGTCTCTCAGCAAGCACAGTTTCATCTTGCCCACGGCCTCTATGTGCACTATCACCATCACCATAACGTCCACTTCCCCGTTCCTTGCCCATTTTAAATGGAGTTTAAGATTTGTCACGTTGCCAAAAATGTCTGTATTACCGCAGTAATATAGGATCACGTCTGATGAGATGACCACAGTTTTAGGCAGTGCCCTGGGAGTTAGAGATGCTTCCAGCCCCAGTGGTCTTCCCCATGCTGTTCCCATGTCACACACCACATGGCCAGATAAGGTTGTAAAATGTTAAAATGACATTTCCGGGTGAATGCATTTGTCTTGGTTGAAAGCAATGCAAAAGTGCAAAAACGCATCAAAAGCGCTACGTGTGAACATAGTCCAAGGTGTGGAGAAGCATTTTTGTTTTTGTTTATTTATTTGGCCTTATATAAAAGACATTATCCTGGAAAGGATGTTCCTTAACATATTTCCCAGAAAATCCATTTTAGTTTCGTTTTTGTATGTTTTATTGTGAGTCCGTAAAAGTGGCGTAATACCTCTGACAACGTTGTTAACAGCAGTGACCCGGGAGTCAGAAATGCTGTTCCCATGTCATTTGAGCACTGTTCCCATCGATTGGGGCAATTTTTAGGCCCTCTGCAGCCCGCTTGGGGGCCGCCAGAAAAATGCTCGAGTTTCCCATAGACTTACATTGGGCTTGTTACTCGGACCGAGCACTCAAGCATTCCAATTTGCTCGACTTGAGCAACGAGTACCCGAGCATTTTAGTGCTCGCTCATCACTAAAGAACTTCAGTCTTCTTCACTGACACTGGACTGCTGAAGTTTCTGTTGCTTGAACGTGGACTTTCATACTTGGGAGGGAATGAACCAGGGCCGCTGGGTTCTCCATAAAAAAAGCTTGAGCCAGTCTTACACTCTGCAATATTTTCGATAAACTCACAGAAGTAGGAAAATGGAGGAAAGGAGACTTCATTTTGCCTTTTGTACTTTGATCCAAGTGTGGCCCACCTACCTTGGATATTGAATGGTAGCTTAGAAACCGGATTTACCCCACGATCAGTGTCCAGGTAGCTGAGGCCATGTAGGTGCGTGTCTGCTTTGGCCAGCTGAAGCTCTAACAGGAGGTCACTGAATTTTAAATTGTCCTTATTGGATATTTTTGGAAAATTCTCTAGTCGCTTGAACAGGGCGTTTTCTATGGCTTCAGGACTACCATAACTTCGATCTAGTCTATCCCATTCAGCAGTGAGAACAGTCTTTGGATTACTGATGTGGAGAGATATGAGTCTCTTGACCCGATCCGTGGATTGTGGCCCAAGCCACCTGATCAGCAAATCTAGCTCTTCAGCCGCAGTGACGCTGTGAGACACAGTTTCTAGGTTGACTCTTTTGACTGTACTCACAAAGGCGATGTCCTCAGATAGTTTAACTCGGCTGCAGGAAGCAAGTTGGTGAAAATTCAGAAGATTTATTTTCTTGCAGAATGCTTGATAACATTCGAATATGCCGCTGGTAAAAATACCTTTTTTGGATACAGGGTGTAAGCACATGAGCTTCTATCATGGCTAAGATGGAGAATGTGAAGAAACATGGGGAAGAAGGGATGGGTTAGTTACATCACAGTCACATCAGAGAGAGACAGGGAAAGAGAAAGGACAGCCTTCTAAAGAAATGTTACACGCACGCCGCTAGGTTCAGATAGGGGCGAGACAGGTTACATGAATTCTTTGGAATCCTGGGGGAACTGTTACTCAGGGCGACCATAGACCATGTGCTGAAGCTTCTCTCACGCACACAGGGGTATTGACCCTCAGGCACAGACACGTAGGTTGTTTCACTTGCTGACCAGACACACTTGACGAGTCCTCATAAACGGTAGAACAGTAGCATTTAATAAGAAGCTTAACAGCCAGTGCAAGTTAAGTCTTATCATCAACAGGCTCAAGTAACAAACAGTACAGTTTCCTTAGCAGCACAGCAGTTCACAGTTTTCTCAGTAGTACAGGACAGCACAGTTCTAATGCAAAGGCACATTAATGAACATAGCATTCTTTACAGCACAGTGAGATAGAGGAGGGGGGAGGGTTTGCTGAGGGAGATAATCCCTGTGACACCATTTCTTACAGTCCTTATCTTTCTGCTTGACAATACTCTGCACTGCTAGTTCAGGAACTCTACCTGACCTGTGCTTAGCTTCACTCCTGACTTGAATCCTTTTCGCTTGCAGGGGCGCTTCTGTCAGATGCAAAACACACACACCAGTTTTCTCTTTGCCTCCAGCCAGACAGTACACAACTTCCCCACAATCCCTCTGGGGCTCTGCTAAAACCCTTGATATCTCCTGTGACTGTGTTAACCCCTCTAGTTGCTGGATGCTTCTGGAGCACAACACTACCTCTCTCATGTGCTTGTGTCACTTCTAATAGTTGCCGAATGCTTTTAAAGCAACAGCACTACTTGTGACTGTCACACTCTGCAACAGCACTACTTCTGCATGTCACAGAAAGCAAACATTACTGCATAGCAACAAAACAGCAATACATGACAAGTGAAAGAAGTGTAATGCAGGCTGTAAAATTCCCAAATCATGGGACATGACACATGTACAATCTGTGTCAGACATCTCTGAGCTAGTGGTGCTGAGTCGATGGCATAAATGGGGATGGGCTTAGTTAACGTACTGCAAGTAAGCCCATGAGTTCTCACAAACCCAGCCTCAACCATGCTGACTCCAGCTTCACTGTCCAAAAACACAGAAATTTTCTCAGTCCTTCTCTCTACCACCACCTCTGCTGTCAGGACAAACCGAGAGCTGCATCTAGAAAACAAACACACCCCCTGATTATCCAACTCCACACTACCAAGGATCAATTGAGTTCCAGATGTACCTTTTTGCTTAGGAACCGAGGGACAGACCCCAATAAAATGTCCCTTTTTACCACAAAAAAGCCACACCCCCTTTCTCTTACAAAAAAAGGAGAACAAAGCAGCAATAAATATTTTGAAAAGGTATGCAAATTTATTAAACACATTATAAGAATCATACAAAAAACATGGATAGACGATGAGGGGAATCGCAACAGATGGAATAATGTACTGAGGGTAGTATTATATGTATACATAAATGGGGTAACAAAACACCCTGGTCACAACCCTGGTAATCAAGCATATAATTGCACAGTGCCCTCTGACCAATAAATAAATAAATTCATATAGAGCTAAGAAATATTAGTTATAAACACAGAGATAGTGTGAAACAATCCCCAGTATGTAGATGCGTATGCTATTCAGATCGGACCCCAGCCGTACCAACACATATAGACTGGATGCATGTGTTTGCCAAATCGGTATATCACAGTGAAAGATCCATAGCCGCAATGGGGGGAGGGGGGGGGGGGAGTTTGCAGATAGCATGAACACAAAGTGTGTAGTACCTACTAAGAGTACACAGCGGAAGTCAGGGGAAGGAGGGTGGGTGGTGGTGGGCGCAGCCCTACGCTCGTCTTGTGGTATAAGAGAACCGCTTTCTCAAAGGCGAGTACCAGTATTATTTTGCAGCACAAGTTCAGGGTTACTCACCATTCTTTTTGGACGGAGTGTGATCTATTTGTACTATATGGCGATCTTTTGTTATATAACCCTTTCTCTTGTGGATTTCAGGGGAAATATGCGACGTAGTAGCTCCCCCTAACTGCATGGGCTCCTCCAAATCCATGAGTACAGGTTCACCCCCAGACTGCCCCCCCAGGACTGGGGTGTTGCCCCAAAAAAGGGGCTCTGGAGAAAGTGGTCTCACCCTCTTATCCCGAAGACGTCTATCTACGCGTATAGCCAATGACATGGTAGCCTCCAAGAACTCCGGGGTTTCATAAACTGTAAAGGCATCCTTTAACCTTTCTGAAAGGCCCTGACAAAATTGGCTTCTAAGAGCCGGGTCATTCCACTTGGTATCGGTTGCCCGACTACGAAATTTGGAACTATAAGTCTCCGCTGACTGATCTCCCTGTTGAAGGTGACACAGCCTGGATTCAGCGAAGGAGATTCGGTCAGGATCATAATAGATGATGGCAAGAGCCCCGAAAAATTCTTCAACCGATCGGAGGCAAGCAAAGCCCTGTGGCAAAGAGAAAACTCAGGATTGAGGATCTCCGTGTAACAGTAAGCTCACAACTTCCGCTCACTGCTCCTCATCTCCAGAAGAGTAGGGTTAAAGCTTATAGTATGATTTACAAGCTTCTTTAAACACAAAAAACTTGTCTCTACCTCCTGAAAACCTGACTGGAAGGGCAATTTTGGGCTCAAGCTGGACCGGCCTACCTGCAGAGTACCCAACCTTAGGAGTCTGCGGCTGCTGCTGTTGCTGCTGAACAGCTGATCTGCCAGCACCGAAACGGGATCCATAACAACAAAGAAAAAAAACCAACAACAACAAAAAAACCTCCAAAAGTCAGTTTGTTTGTTTGTTCTTTTCTTTTAATAATGGAGAGAACCCAGCGCATAATGGTGCGAAAAGGAGAGGGAGCCCTACCGCTAAGAAAGGGGAGAGTGGAAACCCCTAAACAGATCTAAACAACAAACCCTAACTCCCCTATAGACCATAAATAGGTTCTGAACCTATCGCCGAGCAGGAAACCTGGCCCTAGCTGACCCTAAGGCTATGTGTCCATGTAGCAGATTTGATGCAGTGCGTTTTTGCCTTTCTCTGGCAGAAAAAAATGCATGCAGATTTACATGCGTTTTTTCTGCCAGAGAGAAGTGTTTTTTCAGCGTTTTTACATGCGTTTTTGCATGCGTTTTTTCAAGCACTTTTCCAAGCGATTTTGAGCATCACTTGACAAGTTGGTCACACAATATAAATCCATGCAACACTGTAACCGGGAAGGTCCACCTAACAACAGACACCTGGTCAAGTTGATTTGGACAGGAATGATACATTTCTGTCATGGCACACTGGGTGAACCTGGTGGAGGGTGGGACAAAGGTGCAAACTGGAACATCACATAACCTACCCATGCCAAGAATAGCGGGCCCAACTTCTGTCAGGGTTTCCGCCTTTTCATATTCCACTTCCTCTCTCCCCTCCTCTTCCTGCTCCTCATCCTCTGCTGAATTACCCTCCCCATCACTGCCAAGCTGGGACCTGTGCAGCAGTGCATCAGCAAAGCGGCAACACGCTTTGCTGAAGCTGATCTGTTTAGGTCAGAACGCACACACTGCAGCAGAGCTGTGGCAAGCTCAACAGACCGATCAGTGGCTCTCCCCGGTGCACCTCGAACCTGGTCTGGTCGTCTGTGATAATGAGCGTAACCTGGTGGCGGCTTTAAAGGTCGGCAAGCTGGTACACGTTCCATGTATGGCTCACGTGCTGAACCTAGTTGTTCAGAAATTTTTGAAAACTTACCGTGACTTGCCGTACCTACTTGAGAAGGTGCGCTGTATTAGCGCCCATTTCCGCCATTCCTCTACCGCTTTTGCTGCTCTTACAGTGCTGCAAAAGCGCTTGAATTTGCCAAGTCACCGACTCATTTGCGACCTTCCCACGCGGTGGAACTCAACCTATCATATGTTGGCGAGGATTAGCGAACAGCTGAGGGCAGTAGCTGAATACCAGCTTCAACATGCCCGTCAGACTGAGAGAATGTTTGTCCTGTATGTTTATATCTAAAGAATAGGTGTGCAACACAGTAGCACCTTTTTATTATACGTATTTCGGATGGACAGAGGGTTGGCGTGCACACACAACAGCAGAAGAGGCAGTGGTGTCACCCGCAGACACTGTTTCTGGACCTTGGTGTTTGGCCCAGCTTGTCAGGTGCTTAGCTGTCATGTGCCTGAGCATGCTGGTGGTGGTCAGGCTGGTAGTTTTGGTGCTCTTGCTGATGCTGGCCTGGCAGATGTTGCAAATGGCCTTTTTGGGGTTATCTAAACAGTCTTTAAAAAAGAACTCGGGAAGACCTAACAGTTGTACTGGTGACTTCCGTTGTGTTGGTGTTCCGGGGAGCGTTTGCCCGTCTTATGTCTGTGGCCACCACACTGCTTGTTCCTGACTGTTGTGCTGCTACGCCTCCCTCCCCCAGTGTGCTGCTGTCCTCGCTCTAAATGTCCCCTTGCCAGGTTGGATTAGTGACTTCATCGTCCACTACTTCATTTTCCACTTCCGCACCCTGGTCCTCCTCCTGAATTTCTGTCCAGTGTGTCTCACTATTATCCACCTCTTGCGACAGTGTTTGCATTTTCCCACCGTCACCTTCGGGTGACCATGGCTCCTCAAATCGCTACATGTGATTTTCTGTTGCCCTGCTTGAAGCTGGTCGGTCGAGAGGCCCAAATTTATTGATGGAAAAGTGAACAGCTCTTGGGGTAACCCTGAACTCTAATCTCTCCTTCAAACCACATATCCAAGCTCTTTCCACTTCCGAACGGACCGAGCGAGAGGCCAAAATCTATAAATGGAAAGATGAACAAACAGCTCTTCGAAGTGTCCAAGTGTGGGATCAGTTGTCTCAGGGCATTCGGAATGGTGGGAGGAAGGAGGATCAGGGTGAGGAAGATGCCGACTCCAAGTTAAAAAATCTCCCAGAACCGCAACCACAAATCTACAAAAACACTAGTGCATGCGATCATCATCTCCCTTCTCGACAACTGCAACCTCCTGCTCTGTGGCCTCCCTTCTAACACTCTCGCATTCCTCCAATCTATCCTAAACTCTGTTGCCCGACTAATCCACCTGTCCCCTCGCTATTCCTTGGCCTCTCCTCTCTGTCAATCCCTTCATTGGCTCCCCATTACCCAGAGACTCCAGTTCAAAACCCTAACCTTGGAATGCAAAGCTATCCACAACCTGTCTCCTCCATACATCTGTGACCTAGTCTCCTGGTACTTACCTGCACGCAACCTACAATCCTCACAAGATCTCCTTCTCTACTCCCCTCTTATCTCCTCTTCCCACAATCGCATACAAGATTTCTCCCGTGCATCCCCCCTTCTCTGGAACTCTGTACCCCACCATTTCTGATTCTCGCCTACAGTTGAAACCTTTAAAAGGGAGCTGAAGACACACCTCTTGCGACTTGCGTACAACCTGCAGTTACCCTCGCTCCACCATACCGCTGCAAGACCAGCTCTATCCTCACCTACTGTTTCCTCACCCATGCCTTGTAGACTGAGCCCTCGTGGGCAGGGTCCTCTCCTCTCCTGTCACATTTTTGTTCAAGATTATTGTAATTGTTTTTGCGATGTATACCCCTTTTTCACATGTAAAGTGCCATGGAATAAATGGCGATAAAGTAATAATAATAACGTGAACCAGACTCACATCTACTGAGACTGGACCATGTGGAACACAGGGTGGTGGTGGTGGCAAACTGACTGGAAGCATTATCTGTTATCCAACCAACAACCTTTTCACAGTGCTCTGGCTTCAATAGTTGTGTTTCACGGCTCCCTAGAAATTGAGACAGGAAGGTAGTTCGACATGACGTGGGTGTTTGTTGTGGTCTCTCAGCAAGCACAGTTTCATCTTGCCCACGGCCTCTACGTGCACTATCACCATCACCATAACGTCCACTTCCCCGTTCCTTGCCCATTTTAAATGGAGTTTAAGATTTGTCACGTTGCCAAAAATGTCTGTATTACCGCAGTAATATAGGATCACGTCTGATGAGATGACCACAGTTTTAGGCAGTGCCCTGGGAGTTAGAGATGCTTCCAGCCCCAGTGGTCTTCCCCATGCTGTTCCCATGTCACACACCACATGGCCAGATAAGGCTGTAAAATGTTAAAATGACATTTCCGGGTGAATGCATTTGTCTTGGTTGAAAGCAATGCAAAAGTGCAAAAACGCATCAAAAACGCTACGTGTGAACATAGTCCAAGGTGTGGAGAAGCATTTTTGTTTTTGTTTATTTATTTTGCCTTATATAAAAGTCATTATCCTGGAAAGGATGTTCCTTAACATATTTCCCAGAAAATCCATTTTAGTTTCGTTTTTGTATGTTTTATTGTGAGTCCGTAAAAGTGGCGTAATACCTCTGACAACGTTGTTGACAGCAGTGACCTGGGAGTCAGAAATGCTGTTCCCATGTCATTTGAGCAATGTTCCCATCGATTTAAGGACTCTGTTGAGACTGGGTCTGTGCCACTTGATTGGCGACAGGCGAATGTAGTGCCAATATTCAAAAAGGGAGCGAAAAGTGACGCCGGAAACTATTGGCCGGTGAGTCTGACGTCCGTTGTGGGCAAAATTTTTGAAAGCTTCATTAACCACTTCGCACCAGAGCCTGTTTTTGCCTTCGTGACCAGGCCAATTTTTTCAATTCTTACCACTGTCACTTTATGAGGTAATTACTCTGGAACGCTTCAACGTATTCCCCTGATTCTGAGACTGTTTTTTCATGACATATTGTACTTCATGATAGTGGTAAAATTTCTTCCATATAACTTGCGTTTATTTGTGAAAAAATCGGAAATTTGGCGAAAATTTAGAAAATTTTGCAATTTTCAAACTTTGAATTTTCATGCCCTTAAATCAGAGAGATATGTCACACAAAATAGTTAATAAATAACATTTCCCACATGTCTACTTTACATCAGCACAATTTTGGAACCAAAATTTTTTTTTGTTAGGGAGCTATAAGGGTTAAAAGTTGACCAGCGATTTCTCATTTTTCCAACAAAATTTACAAAAACATTTTTTTAGGGACCACATCATATTTGAAGTCACTTTGAGTGGTCTTTATGACAGAAAATACCCAAAAGTGACACCATTCTAAAAACTGCACCCCTCATGGTGCTCAAAACCACATTCAAGAACTTTATTAACCCTTCAGGTGCTTCACAGGAATTTTTGGAATGTGGAAAAAAAAAATTAACATTTAACTTTTTTCACAAAAATGTTACTTTAGACCCAATTTTTTTTATATTCACAGGGGTAACAGGAAAAAATGGACCCCAAATTTTTTTGTGCAATTTCTCTTGAGCGTGCTGATACCCCATATGTGAGGGAAAACCACTGTTTGGGCGCACTGCAGGGTTCGGAAGGGAAGGAGCGCCATTAGACTTTTTGAATGTAAAATTTGTCTGAATAATTAGCAGACGCCATGTTGCGTTTGGAGAGCCCCTGATGTGCCTAAACAGTGGAAACCCCCCACAAGTGACACCATTTTGGAAACTAGACCCCTTAGGGAACTTATCTAGATGTGTGGTGAGCACCTTGAACCCCAAGGTGCTTCACAGAAGTTTATAATATTGAGCTGTAAAAATAAAATTTTCACATTTTTCCCACAAAACCGTTTTTCATCCCTTAATTTTGCATTATCATAAGGGTAATAGGATAAATTGCACCATGAAATTTGTTGTGCAATTTCTCCTGAACACGCTGATACCCCATATGTGGAGGCAAATTACTGTTTGGGCGCATGGCAGGGTTTGAAAGGGAAGGAGCGCCATTTGACTTTTTGAATGTAAAATTTGTTTGAATAATTAGCAGACGCCATGTCGCATTTGGGGAGCCCCTAATGTGACTAAACAGTGGAAACCCCCCACAAGTGCCACCATTTTGGAAACTAGACCCCTTAGGGAACTTATCTAGATGTGTGGTGAGCACCTCGCACCCCCAGCTGCTTCACAGAAGTTTATAATATTGAGCCGTAAAAATAAAATTTTCACATTTTTCCCACAAAAAATCTTTTTCATTCTCTAATTTTGTATTATCATAAGGGTAACAGGATAAATTGCACCATGAAGTTTGTTGTGCAATTTCTCCTGAACACGCCGATACCCCATATGTGAGGGAAAACCACTGTTTGGGCGCACGGCAGGGTTTGAAAGGGAAGGAGCGCCATTTGACTTTTTGAATGTAAAATTTGTTTGAATAATTAGCGGACGCCATGTCACATTTGTGGAGCCCCTAATGTGTCTAAACAGCGGAAACCCCCCACAAATGCCACCATTTTGGAAACTAGACCCCTTAGGGAACTTATCTAGATGTGTGGTGAGCACCTTGCACCCCCAGCTGCTTCACAGAAGTTTATAATATTGAGCCGTGAAAATAAAATTTTCACATTTTTCCCATAAAAAATGTTTTTCATCCCCTAATTTTGCATTATCATAAGGATAACCGGAGAAATTGCACCATGAAATTTGTTGTACAATTTCTCCTGAGTACGCCGATACCCCATATGTGGGGGAAAACCACTGCTTTGGTGTACGGCAGGGTTCGGAAGAGAAAGGAGCGCTATGTTGGCTGGGATAGGCAGCAGACACCATGTCACATTTGAAGAGTCGCTGACATGCCAAAACAGCAGAAACCTCCACAAATGACCCCATTTTGTAAACTACACCTCTCAAGGAATTCATCTAGGGAAGTAGTGAGTATTTTTTAATTTTTAAATTTATACCATTGGGCAGTGAAAAAAGCATAATTATATTTTTACCACAAAAAAATGTTTTACCCTCAGATTTTACATTTTCACACAGGGCAATGGGTAAAAATGGTGCCGAAATGTGTCACACAATTTCTTCTAAAAGTGTCAATACCCCATATGTGGCTGTATCGTACCGCTTAGCCATACGGTGAGATCTGGGGGGGACGGAGTGCTATTTGACAATTGGAGAACAAATTATTGTAGAATAGGCATTTGGATTTGGGAGCACAAAATTTTCTGAATTTCTTTTGGGGGGCAAGGGTCATTTTGCTTTTCCAGAGCCTTTCTGCTACCAGTAACTTGGAAGTCCCTTATATTTTTAACAGATGACGGACCTGAGTGGGGACTAGCTTTTTTTGAGGACTGAGTTGAAGCTTTTATTGGGAACATTTTACGTAACATTTATCCGGCGCTCTAGGCTGAGCACTTACATCGGGGTTTCCATCTAAATTTCCAAGTGATGTAATTCAGATGAAACCCCTGCAGGATCCATTCACTGTAATGAGGCAGCAGAGTTACTCTGGACACCGTCTGGCCTCTGTGTAGCGGTGTCCTTTTTTTCAGAAGTGCACAAAACTGTGGCCAACCGCACTTTTATGCACGCCTAAAACAAATGACACCGTGGGATCCCAGGCTAGACGGCGTCCACAGTGGCCTATATCTGTCTCATTACAGGGAATCTTCCGTCATGGGTTCCGGCTGAATCATGTATTTCAGAGATTTACACGGAAACTCTGGTGTAAGTGCTCAGCGCAGAGCACAGGATAAATGTGGGCAGAGCCTTACTGGGATCTTTGGGGACATAATAAACAAATCAGTAGCAGGTGAAGAATTGGTTTTATTTATTTTTTACGCCGTTCCTAGTGTGATATAACTGATTAGATTACTTTATTCTTCGGGTCGGTGTGATTACAGAGATACCAGATTGATATCGGGTTTTTATGACTGACAGCTGTCACACACTAAAAGACGCTTTTTTTGCAAAATCTATTTTTGCATCACCATATTTTGAGAGCTATAATTTTTCCATATTTCGGCCGACAGAGTCATGTGACGGCTTGTTTTTTGCGGGACGAGTTGACATTTTTATTGGTACCATTTTTGGGGACGTGACATTTTTTGATCGCTTTCTATTCCGTTTTTTGGGAGTTAAAATTAACAAAAACAAACAATTCAGGAATTGTTTTTTGAGTTTTTTTTTTATGCCGTTCTGCGTGTGGTAAAAGTGATCAGGCAGCGTTATTCTTCGGGTCAGTACGTTTACAGCGATACTACACTTACTGTATTTTTTTTATGTTTTGGCGCTTTTACACAATAAAACTATTTTATAGAAAAAAATATTTTTTTTGCATTGCTTTATTCTGAGCGCTATAACTTTTTTATTTTTTGGCTGATGGAGCTGTATGGCGGCTTTTTTTTTGCGTAACAAGATGACGTTTTCAGTGGTACCATTTTTATTTCTATTTTGTTTTTTGATCGCATTTTTTTCCACTTTTTGTTTGGCAATATGATGAAAAAGCATATTTTTTTGCTCCGTTTTTTATTTATTTTTATTACGGTGTGCACAGAAGGAGTTAATTAGTGTGACAGTTTTATAGCTCGGGTTGTTTCGGACGCGGCGATACCAAATATGTGTACTTTTTTTGGTTTTGTAAAAATATACGGATTTATTGGTTTAATATTTTATTTATTTATTTTTATTTATTTTGTGATTTTTTTATTAATAGTTTAAAAACTTTTTTTTTACTTTTTTTCACATTTTTTCTTAGTCCCTGTATGGGACATTAATTTTTATTTTTCTGATCTCTGATCTCATGTAATGTAATAGACATATATTACATTACATGAGATCTTCCCTGACTGTTTCAGTCAGAGTCTCCTGTCTGGCTACAGCTGGCAGCTGCACCAGTACTCACTGAATGGGAAATCATTGGGGAATTCAGAGATGGAGAAGGACTTGGGCATCTTGATTGATAGCAAACTAAATTGGAGTGCCCAAAGTCAGGCCGCTGCTGTAAGGGCAAACAGGGTAATGGGATGTATCAGAAGAGGTATAGCTGCAAAGGATGAGAACATTGTTCTTCCACTGTACAAAGCACTGGTCAGACCACACTTGGAATACTGTGCTCAGTTATGGGCCCCAATATATAGAAAGCATATAAATGAGCTTGAAAAAGTACAAAGGAGGGCAACAAAATTAATAAAGGGAATGGAGGGACTGCAATACCCAGAGAGGTTGGCAAAACTAGGACTATTCAGCTTGGAAAAGAGAAGGTTGAGGGGGGACATAATAAATGTGTACAAATATGTTAGGGGACAGTATAGAGATCTTGCCCGGGATTTGTTCAAAAGGAGGGATATTACGGTAACAAGAGGGCACTCACTGAGACTGGAAGAGAAAAGGTTTCAGCACCAGCATAGGAAGGGGTTCTTTACGGTAAGAGCAGTGAGAATATGGAATTCACTGAGTGAGGAGACGGTAATGTCGGATTCACTACACCAGTTCAAGCGGGGACTGGATGCATTTCTAGATACCAGGCAGATTTCAGCATATACTTAAAAATAAAATAAAATAGTAGGTTGATACAGGGATTTATTCTGACTGCTGGTTTCAGAGGCGGGAGGGAATTTTTCCTCAGGTGAAGATTGGCCAAATCATTTAGGGTTTTTGCCTTCCTCTGGATCAACTTTAGCAATTACAGAACTAACAGGTCGAACTTGATGGACGCAAGTCTTTATTCGGCTTTACAAACTATGTTACTATGATTGGGGCAATTTTTAGGCCCTCTGCAGCCCGCTTGGGGGCCGCCAGAAAAATGCTCGAGTTTCCCATAGACTTACATTGGGCTTGTTACTCGGACCGAGCACTCGAGCATTCCAATTTGCTCGACTTGAGCAACGAGTACCCGAGCATTTTAGTGCTCGCTCATCACTAAAGAACTTCAGTCTTCTTCACTGACACTGGACTGCTGAAGTTTCTGTTGCTTGAACGTGGACTTTCATACTTGGGAGGGAATGAAAAAGGGCCGCTGGGTTCTCCATAAAAAAAGCTTGAGTAAGTCTTACACTCTGCAATATTTTCGATAAACTCACAGAAATAGGAAAATGGAGGAAAGGAGACTTCATTTTGCCTTTTGTACTTTGATCCAAGTGTGGCCCACCTACCTTGGATATTGAATGGTAGCTTAGAAACCGGATTTACCCCACGATCAGTGTCCAGGTAGCTGAGGCCAGGTAGGTGCGTGTCTGCTTTGGCCAGCTGAAGCTCTAACAGGAGGTCACTGAATTTTAAATTGTCCTTATTGGATATTTTTGGAAAATCCTCTAGTCGCTTGAACAGGGCGTTTTCTATGGCTTCAGGACTACCATAACTTCGATCTAGTCTATCCCATTCAGCAGTGAGAACAGTCTTTGGATTACTGATGTGGAGAGATATGAGTCTCTTGACCCGATCCGTGGATTGTGGCCCAAGCCACCTGATCAGCAAATCTAGCTCTTCAGCCGCAGTGACGCTGTGAGACACAGTTTCTAGGTTGACTCTTTTGACTGTACTCACAAAGGCGATGTCCTCAGATAGTTTAACTCGGCTGCAGGAAGCAAGTTGGTGAAAATTCAGAAGATTTATTTTCTTGCAGAATGCTTGATAACATTCGAATATGCCGCTGGTAAAAATACCTTTTTTGGATACAGGGTGTAAGCACATGAGCTTCTATCATGGCTAAGATGGAGAATGTGAAGAAACATGGGGAAGAAGGGATGGGTTAGTTACATCACAGTCACATCAGAGAGAGACAGGGAAAGAGAAAGGACAGCCTTCTAAAGAAATGTTACACGCACGCCGCTAGGTTCAGATAGGGGCGAGACAGGTTACATGAATTCTTTGGAATCCTGGGGGAACTGTTACTCAGGGCGACCATAGACCATGTGCTGAAGCTTCTCTCACGCACACAGGGGTATTGACCCTCAGGCACAGACACGTAGGTTGTTTCACTTGCTGACCAGACACACTTGACGAGTCCTCATAAACGGTAGAACAGTAGCATTTAATAAGAAGCTTAACAGCCAGTGCAAGTTAAGTCTTATCATCAACAGGCTCAAGTAACAAACAGTACAGTTTCCTTAGCAGCACAGCAGTTCACAGTTTTCTCAGTAGTACAGGACAGCACAGTTCTAATGCAAAGGCACATTAATGAACATAGCATTCTTTACAGCACAGTGAGATAGAGGAGGGGGGAGGGTTTGCTGAGGGAGATGATCCCTGTGACACCATTTCTTACAGTCCTTATCTTTCTGCTTGACAATACTCTGCACTGCTAGTTCAGGAACTCTACCTGACCTGTGCTTAGCTTCACTCCTGACTTGAATCCTTTTCACTTGCAGGGGCGCTTCTGTCAGATGCAAAACACACACACCAGTTTTCTCTTTGCCTCCAGCCAGACAGTACACAACTTCCCCACAATCCCTCTGGGGCTCTGCTAAAACCCTTGATATCTCCTGTGACTGTGTTAACCCCTCTAGTTGCTGGATGCTTCTGGAGCACAACACTACCTCTCTCATGTGCTTGTGTCACTTCTAATAGTTGCCGAATGCTTTTAAAGCAACAGCACTACTTGTGACTGTCACACTCTGCAACAGCACTACTTCTGCATGTCACAGAAAGCAAACATTACTGCATAGCAACAAAACTGCAATACATGACAAGTGAAAGAAGTGTAATGCAGGCTGTAAAATTCCCAAATCATGGGACATGACACATGTACAATCTGTGTCAGACATCTCTGAGCTAGTGGTGCTGAGTCGATGGCATAAATGGGGATGGGCTTAGTTAACGTACTGCAAGTAAGCCCATGAGTTCTCACAAACCCAGCCTCAACCATGCTGACTCCAGCTTCACTGTCCAAAAACACAGAAATTTTCTCAGTCCTTCTCTCTACCACCACCTCTGCTGTCAGGACAAACCGAGAGCTGCATCTAGAAAACAAACACACCCCCTGATTATCCAACTCCACACTACCAAGGATCAATTGAGTTCCAGATGTACCTTTTTGCTTAGGAACCGAGGGACAGACCCCGATAAAATGTCCCTTTTTACCACAAAAAAAACCACACCCCCTTTCTCTTACAAAAAAAGGAGAACAAAGCAGCAATAAATATTTTGAAAAGGTATGCAAATTTATTAAACACATTATAAGAATCATACAAGAAACATGGATAGACGATGAGGGGAATCGCAACAGATGGAATAATGTACTGAGGGTAGTATTATACGTATACATAAATGGGGTAACAAAACACCCTGGTCACAACCCTGGTAATCAAGCATATAATTGCACAGTGCCCTCTGACCAATAAATAAATAAATTCATATAGAGCTAAGAAATATTAGTTATAAACACAGAGATAGCGTGAAACAATCCCCAGTATGTAGATGCGTATGCTATTCAGATCGGACCCCAGCCGTACCAACACATATAGACTGGATGCATGTGTTTGCCAAATCGGTATATCACAGTGAAAGATCCATAGCCGCAATGGGGGGAGGGGGGGGGGGGGTTTGCAGATAGCATGAACACAAAGTGTGTAGTACCTACTAAGAGTACACAGCGGAAGTCAGGGGAAGGAGGGTGGGTGGTGGTGGGCGCAGCCCTACGCTCGTCTTGTGGTATAAGAGAACCGCTTTCTCAAAGGCGAGTACCAGTATTATTTTGCAGCACAAGTTCAGGGTTACTCACCAATCCTTTTGGACGGAGTGTGATCTATTTGTACTATATGACGATCTTTTGTTATATAACCCTTTCTCTTGTGGATTTCAGGGGAGATATGTGATGTAGTAGCTCCCCCTAACTGCATGGCTCCTCCAAATCCATGAGTACAGGTTCACCCCCAGACTGCCCCCCCAGGACTGGGGTGTTGCCCCAAAAAAGGGGCTCTGGAGAAAGTGGTCTCACCCTCTTATCCCGAAGACGTCTATCTACGCGTATAGCCAATGACATGGTAGCCTCCAAGGACTCCGGGGTTTCATAAACTGTAAAGGCATCCTTTAACCTTTCTGAAAGGCCCTGACAAAATTGGCTTCTAAGAGCCGGGTCATTCCACTTGGTATCGGTTGCCCGACTACGAAATTTGGAACTATAAGTCTCCGCTGACCGATCCCCCTGTTGATGGTGACACAGCCTGGATTCAGCGAAGGAGATTCGGTCAGGATCATAATAGATGATGGCAAGAGCCCCGAAAAATTCTTCAACCGATCGGAGGCAAGCAGAGCCCTGTGGCAAAGAGAAAACTCAGGATTGAGGATCTCCGTGTAACAGTAAGCTCACAACTTCCGCTCACTGCTCCTCATCTCCAGAAGAGTAGGGTTGAAGCTTATAGTATGATTTACAAGCTTCTTTAAACACAAAAAACTTGTCTCTACCTCCTGAAAACCTGACTGGAAGGGCAATTTTGGGCTCAAGCTGGACCGGCCTACCTGCAGAGTACCCAACCTTAGGAGTCTGCGGCTGCTGCTGTTGCTGCTGAACAGCCGATCTGCCAGCACCGAAACGGGATCCATAACAACAAAGAAAAAAAAACAACAACAACAAAAAAACCTCCGAAAGTCAGTTTGTTTGTTTGTTCTTTTCTTTTAATAATGTAGAGAACCCAGCGCATAATGGTGCGAAAAGGAGAGGGAGCCCTACCGCTAAGAAAGGGGAGAGTGGAAACCCCTAAACAGATCTAAACAACAAACCCTAACTCCCCTATAGACCATAAATAGGTTCTGAACCTATCGCCGAGCAGGAAACCTGGCCCTAGCTGACCCTAAGGCTATGTGTCCATGTAGCAGATTTGATGCAGTGCGTTTTTGCCTCTCTCTGGCAGAAAAAAATGCATGCAGATTTACATGCGTTTTTTCTGCCAGAGAGAAGTGTTTTTTCAGCGTTTTTACATGCATTTTTGCATGCGTTTTTTCAAGCACTTTTCCAAGCGATTTTGAGCATCACTTGACAAGTTGGTCACACAATATAAATCCATGCAACACTGTAACCGGGAAGGTCCACCTAACAACAGACACCTGGTCAAGTTGATTTGGACAGGAATGACACATTTCTGTCATGGCACACTGGGTGAACCTGGTGGAGGGTGGGACAAAGGTGCAAACTGGAACATCACATAACCTACCCATGCCAAGAATAGCGGGCCCAACTTCTGTCAGGGTTTCCGCCTTTTCATATTCCACTTCCTCTCTCCCCTCCTCCTCCTGCTCCTCATCCTCTGCTGAATTACCCTCCCCATCACTGCCAAGCTGGGACCTGTGCAGCAGTGCATCAGCAAAGCGGCAACACGCTTTGCTGAAGCTGATCTGTTTAGGTCAGAACGCACACACTGCAGCAGAGCTGTGGCAAGCTCAACAGACCGATCAGTGGCTCTCCCCGGTGCACCTCGAACCTGGTCTGGTCGTCTGTGATAATGAGCGTAACCTGGTGGCGGCTTTAAAGGTCGGCAAGCTGGTACACGTTCCATGTATGGCTCACGTGCTGAACCTAGTTGTTCAGAAATTTTTGAAAACTTACCGTGACTTGCCGTACCTACTTGAGAAGGTGCGCTGTATTAGCGCCCATTTCCGCCATTCCTCTACCGCTTTTGCTGCTCTTACAGCGCTGCAAAAGCGCTTGAATTTTCCAAGTCACCGACTCATTTGCGACCTTCCCACGCGGTGGAACTCAACCTATCATATGTTGGCGAGGATTAGTGAACAGTTGAGGGCAGTAGCTGAATACCAGCTTCAACATGCCCGTCAGACTGAGAGAATGTTTGTCCTGTATGTTTATATCTAAAGAATAGGTGTGCAACACAGTAGCACCTTTTTATTATACGTATTTCGGACTCTAAATAATCAGTGTTCCTAAGTGCAATTTGCGTACACCTGGTCACCATTTGCTTAGGTTCTTAGGTAGGTGTATAACTCTATTATCCTTAACCTACCTCACTGCAACATTTTCTGGGTATGCATTGAATCTGTATGGGTATAGACTTTGGCTAAAGTTATGCTCATATAAGTGCTTGATATATATACTTAGTAAAATTTTCCGCTGTAGAATTTTATATCAATACATGCACTTGTCTCTGGATTTAGGGTCATGAGAACCTTGTGTGTTTAATTTGTGATTTGAGTAGATACTCACTTTGGTCTATTTTATTGCCTATCAAATAAAAGTTAGATTTTAATATTACCACATCTTGCTTCTACATTACTATTGATAGTGGCTTTAATATTCCTCCATTGCTTACTTGTTCTTGATTTTTGAGTATGGCTGGTTTCTTGACCGCAGGCATAGACATTAGTAGTTGGGCGACTGAGGCTAAGAGAGGTCTTTTCAGACCATGCGTTTGTCCAAAAGAAATATACCCCATCTTTCAATACAGCTTTTAAGGACCTTAAAAAAACATTTAAAGATCAAACCACCTCATGGTGGGAAGTTCAGACCCTTGAAAGCTATTTGAAAGCCAGGATTGTCCCCAGACATCTTAGAATTACCCTCCAACCCTCGTTTCGATATAAAACCCCTGTTTTACTTTCCAAATGGGAGCGGGAAGCTACAGATAGTTCACTTAAATTCATGAGGTTACTTTTGGAAGAAGAGAAACAAACTTTAATAAACTTGAATGTATCCCTAAAGACACAAATAGAGGTTACCAAAAAATTCTCATCAGACCCAGAATTTACTGTGAAGGATGCATCACTGCAGAATACTCTGGAAAAATTCCAGTATCATTTGAAGGAACAAAAGCATAAATATTTTGTAAGGGACTTGCAAGAGTTCAAGGATAATAAAGCGTATGTGTTTCAATCTAGCAGAGGTTTCAGGATTCCAGAGACAAATATCTCATCTACAGATACTGAGATTTCGGACTCTGAATCCAGATTTAAATCACAGGGGGAAACAGAGAGGGAGAGGGGGCAGGAACTGTAATAACAACAGGAGGTCACCGGTCAGAGGACATTTTTTAGAATCGCGGTACCCGTTGAGGAGCCTGTTCAATCTCTCCAACCCGTTGGGCCCATAACGAACCTACAGATTATTAATCTCTCATCAAGAGTTCTGAGTCAACCTAAATGAGAGTTTTAAGTAAGGGTCTTACTTTTGTTCCCACCACAGACTACAACTCATTTGAAGCAGTATGTAGCGTCGGCGTCTCTGCCTCCTGCCGGGCAGAGATGCCGTTCCCCTCACCGACACGGTCCTGGTCCGGCGTCCTCCAGCTCCCCTGCTCCCGCAGCTGCTGTTGCGTGCACAGCTTCCCGGGCACTGTGCTTAGGGCGCGCACGCTCCCTCCCTCTTAAAGGGGCCGTGCACGCCGTCCTAAAGAGTCCCCGGCCAATGTCCGGAGGACCACTCCTATATAAAGCACCTCCTCCAAAATGGAGGTGCCTGTGCAAGGTTGTTGTTTGTGTGCTAACACTCTCCACAGCCCTCAGGTTCCAGTGCACGCCAGCCTGTCTGTTAGCCGTGCCCGCCAGCCTGTCTATCAGCCGTGCCCGCCAGCCTATCTATGAGCCGTACCCGCCAGCCTGTCTGTCAGCCGTGCCCACCAGCCTGTCTGTCAGCCGTGTCCGCCAGCCTGTCTGTCAGCCGTGTCCGCCTGCTTGCCTACCCGAATCTCCCGTCTGACAACCTGCCGTGGCCGCCTGCTTGCCAACCTGGATCACCTGACTGGCTACCTGCCGTGCCCGCCTGCTTGCCAACCCGGATCACCCGTCAGGCTACCTGCCGTGCTCTCCCGCTGTACCTGTCAGCTTCAGCCAACTGACCCATGGGAGTCGCCTGCTCTCTCACAAGGTCGGTCCCAGAATGGCACCTGGTCCACATGCCCGGTCCCTCCTTGGTTCACGGAGTCGACTAAGTCGCCGTGCGACCACGGTCAGTCCGAGTAGGCACTTAGTTACACCCCTCTGGTCCCTCCTTGCATCCCAGCACAGAGGTTCCACCACCCGGATCCATAAAATAGTAAAAGATCTTAATTTGTTTATACGCAAGGTAAAGTGGCGCAAACATCACATTCGTATGAATAAACATACCTGTTCTGAGTTGGGGGTCCCGGATGATCTATTGATGGATATTAGGACACTATTTGAGTTGGGTTTACCTAACCCTAATTTGGAAGGTAGGGGTCCGTTCACATACTTGCAATCTAAAAGCACAAAAATGCCACCACCACAAGCTGATTTGGGCCCGATTAATGTATTTCTAAGCTTAGTCACAGATGATTTGACTAGATTGGATGAGCATAATGTTAGATCTAGATTCAATATGACTAAAGCAGAAATGTGGGCCTTATGCACTCTTGAAAAAGACAAGTCAATAACAATTAAGCCTTTGGACAAAGGAGGCAACGTGGTGTTAATGGATACTAAAGATTATCATCAAATGTGCCTCAATTTATTACAAGACAAAGGATGCTATGGAGTACTGAGGAGAAATCCTACAGATACTTTTCTAAACGAGTTGAGACTATTGGTTCAGGATGGTCTAAATATTGGAGTCAGCAGTAAGAAGGAGCACTATTTCATCTGCCCTAACTTTCCCATTATGGCCACATTCTATAGTCTACCAAAAGTACATAAAGGGACTAATCCGCTTTAGGGACGACCTATTGTGGCCGGAGTGGACAGTATCACTCAGAATATAGGTATTTATTTGGACAAAGTCCTGAAGCCATTCGTTCTGAGTCTCAACTCGTACATACGGGACACCAGCGACCTATTGAGGAAGCTTGATTGCATTTCTGCGGACCCCAACGTCATACTTGCCAGCATTGACGTGGAGTCTCTATATTCATCAATACCCCAATACAAAAGGTCTGGAAGCAGCTGATTTTTTTTTGCGCAGTAGAGGCTGCCAATTTTTGAGCACAATGCTTTTGTCCAGAGATCACTGGAATTCTGTCTTAACAGGAATGTTTTTTTGTTTGACCGTGTATACTTCCACCAGCTCAGGTGTACGGCGATGGGGAGCCCCTGTGCCCCATCGTATGCTAATCTGTACCTGGGCTGGTGGGAGGAGATGGTCGTCTTCTGGGACAACTCAATCGAAGGCAGTGAGAGGGTAACATTATGGGTACGCTATATAGATGATATCCTGATTTTTTGGAAAAGGGATTCCACACAGTTTGACATCTTTGTAAACAAATTGAATCAGAATCACTTGAACCTACACTTTACCTATGAAGTGGGTGGAGACACCTTACCATTTCTTGATATCCTCATACATAAAGAGGTGAGTGGTGAAATTGCAACCCAGACTTATAGGAAAAAAACAGCTACCAACTCACTGCTAAGATGGGAGAGCAACCATCCCCTCCCGTTAAAGAAAGGCATTCCAAAGGGACAGTTTATGAGAATTCACAGGAACTGCTCAAATTACACTGTTTTTCATCATCAGGCAGCTGAACTGCGCAGAAGGTTTACTGAAAGAGGCTACCCAGATAGAGTTCTAACTAAGGCCTATAAGGAGACTCTGGCAAGAGGATGTTCGGCTTTGTTAAATCCGTCCCTAAAAGACCAGGAGAGCGGTGATATCTGTCGTTTGGTTACCACATTTTCAAATAAGTCTAATGAAGTTAGACAAATTCTTCAGAAACATTGGCCGATTTTACATATGGATGAGGATATACAGTACAAACCAAAAGTTTGGACACACTTTCTCATTTAAAGATTTTTCTGTATTTTCCTGACTATGAAAATTGTACATTCACACTGAAGGCATCAAAACTATGAATTAACACATGTGGAATTATATACTTAACAAAAAAGTGTGAAACAACTGAAAATATGTCTTATATTCTAGGTTCATCAAAGTAGCCACCTTTTGCTTTGATGACTGCTTTACACACTCTTGGCATTCCCTTGATGAGCTTCAAGAGGTAGTCACCGGAAATGGCTTTCACTTCACTTCACAGGTGTGCCTGACAGGAAGTGGGATTTCTTGCCTTATAAATGGGGTTGGGACCATCAGTTGTGTTGTGCAGAAGTCTGGTGGATACACAGCTGATAGTCCTACTGAATAGATTGTTAGAATTTGTATTATGGCAAGAAAAAAGCAGCTAAGTAAAGAAAAACGAGTGGCCATCATTACTTTAAGAAATGAAGGTCAGTCAGTGCGAAAAATTGGGAAAACTTTGAAAGTGTCCCAAAGTGCAGTTGCAAAAGCCATCAAAGGCTACAAAGAAACTGGCTCACATGAGGCCCGCCCCAGGAAAGGAAGACCAAGAGTCACCTCTGCTTCTGAGGATAAGTTTATCCGAGTCACCAGCCTCAGAAATCGCAGGTTAACAACAGCTCAGATTAGAGACCAGGTCAATGCCACACAGAGTTCTAGCAGCAGACACATCTCTTCAACAACTGTTAAGAGGAGACTTTGTGCAGCAGGCCTTCATGGTAAAATAGCTGCTAGGAAACCACTGCTAAGGACAGGCAATACGCAGAAGAGACTTGTTTGGGCTAAAGAACACAAGGAATGGACATTAGACCAGTGGAAATCTGTGCTTTGGTCTGATGAGTCCAAATTTGAGATCTTTGGTTCCAACCACCGTGTCTTTGTGCGACGCAGAAAAGGTGAACGGATGGACTCTAAATGCCTGGTTCCCACTGTGAAGCATGGAGGAGGAGGTGTGATGGTGTAGGGGTGCTTTGCTGGTCACACTGTCTTGGATTTATTCAAAATTGAAGGAATACTGAACCAGCATGGCTACCACAGCGTCTTGCAGTGGCATGCTATTCTATCCGGTTTGCGTTTAGTTGGACCATCATTTATTTTTCAACAGGACAATGACCCCAAACACACCTCCAGGCTGTGTAAGGGCTATTTGACCAAGAAGGAGAGTGATGGGGTGCTACGCCAGATGACCTTGCCACCACAGTCACCCGACCTGAACCCAATCGAGATGGTTTGGGGTGAGCTAGACCGCAGAGTGAAGGCAAAAGGGCCAACAAGTGCTAAGCATCTCTGGGAACTCCTTCAAGATTGTTGGAAGACCATTTCCGGTGACTACCTCTTGAAGCTCATCAAGAGAATGCCAAGAGTGTGCAAAGCAGTCATCAAAGCAAAAGGTGGCTACTTTGAAGAACCTAGAATATAAGACATATTTTCAGTTGTTTCACACTTTTTTGTTAAGTATATAATTCCACATGTGTTAATTCATAGTTTTGATGCCTTCAGTGTGAATGTACAATTTTCGTAGTCATGAAAATACAGAAAAATCTTTAAATGAGAAGGTGTGTCCAAACTTTTGGTCTGTACTGTAGGCGAATATGTGAAATCATCCCCTCAAATTACATATAAGAGGGGTAGGTCCCTGCGAGACAGACTCGTACATAGTCACTACGTCCAAAGATCAGAGACCAACTGGCTTCAAACCCCTATTGAAGGATGTTTTAAATGTGCCAGCTGTGTTGCATGTAAGGCCATTACCCAAGCTAAAACATTTGATAGTAAAGTAACTGGAAAGGTGTACCAGATTAATACATTCATCAAATTTAGGTCGAAAGCGATTATATAAAGCTACATGCCAATGCAATGTTGAATACGTGGGAAAAAAACAGGAGAGAACTTAGGAGGAGGATTTGTGAACATTTGCGAGATAAGACAAGAGGGATACACCTCTGGCTAATTATGTCAACAATAATCTTACATCAGGGACGTACGGACTGCATCAAATTTATTGGTATTAATAAGATCAAATCCCCACTAAGAGGGGGTGACTGGGATAGGATTATCCTACAAAGAGAAACAAGATGGATACACGATCTACATACCATGGTACCCAGCGGACTGAATGAGCAGGTATCATTCAAATGTTTTCTGTAAGATGAGGGACAGATGAGGGACAGGAGAGTAGGTCCAGCCGCCGCGGAGTGGGGGCACCACTGCGCAGGTTGTGGGTGCCAACCTCCACTGTCAGGTAGGTCTAGATCAGGGGTCTCAAACTCGGCTGGGTATATGGGCCGCAAATGGAAAAAATTTGAATTTGGGGGGCCGCATTTTTTGTTCAATGTGACATTTTTAGTGATACCATTTTTTTTTGTATACACCTTTTGAACATTTTTGCCGTGTTTATTTTTTTATAGCTTGGGTTCTTATGGATGTGGCGATAATAAACGTGTACTTTTTTGTGTTTACTTTAGTTTACATATAAAACAGCATTTTTAGTGCCCAATATTTTTTCATGCTTTATTTTTATTTTTTTGATTTTTACAATTTTGTTTCCCCCAATTGGCCACATACAGTAAAATTGTCTTACAATTAGCATCATATAGTAATAATGGCAAACATCTTGTAGTAATGTCCCCATCTTGTACTAATGTGCCCCAACCAGGTCCCCATCCTGTGGCTATGTGCCCCATCCAGGTCCCCATCCTGTGGCTATGTGCCCCATCCAGGTCCCCATCCTGTGGCTATGTGCCACATCCAGGTCCCCATACTGTGGCTATGTGCCCCATCCAGGTCCCCCTCTTGTGGCTATGTGCCCCATCCAGGTCCACATCTTGTGGGTATGTGCCCATCCAGGTCCCCATCCTGTGGCTATGTGCCCCATCCAGGTCCCCATCCTGTGGCTATGTGCCACATCCAGGTCCCCATACTGTGGCTATGTGCCCCATCCAGGTCCCCATCTTGTGGGTATGTGCCCATCCAGGTCCCCCTCTTGTGGCTATGTGCCCCATCCAGGTCCACATCTTGTGGGTATGTGCCCATCCAGGTCCCCATCTTGTGGCTATGTGCCCCATCCAGGTCCCCATCTTGTGGGTATGTGCCCATCCAGGTCCCCCTCTTGTGGCTATGTGCCCCATCCAGGTCCACATCTTGTGGGTATGTGCCCATCCAGGTCCCCATCTTGTGGCTATGTGCCCCATCCAGGTCCCCATCTTGTGGGTATGTGCCCATCCAGGTCCCCCTCTTGTGGCTATGTGCCCCATCCAGGTCCACATCTTGTGGGTATGTGCCCATCTGTAGCACCCTGAGGATTCGGCTGCTACAGGGGTATTGCACCTCAAGCCAGAGGTGTGGTATTCCACTCCCGGGTAAGGATGGAGTGTGGAACTGAGCTTAGTAGGCTGCATGCACTACATACATCCCATTTCCGGGGGACAGAACTACGGTACTCCCACCAGTAAATGTGCAGGTACGACAGCGTCTGTCCCTGGCTGGAGTGGGAGGGGGGTGGAACATCCCAGTAGTGTAGGGGCAGATAGGGGGAGTAGTCTGGGTAAAGCTAGGAGCTCATTGGGTGCTGGTCACCTGGGCTCACACATAGAGGGAGTATATAAGGTGGGCACCATCTTAGGAACAGGGTCAGAGAGTCCAGGAGAGGAGCTCAGCCAGGAGGGCTGACAGGGAGCTGTGGCTCCGGCTGGGCCCAGCTCCAGAGCAAGGCCTGCAGAGAGAGGAGTAAGAAGGACCCAGAGAGAAAGACAGAAGGAACCCCAAGAACCCAGAAACAGACCAGAAAGGGTGAAGGGTTGGCGGACACGGGTACCGGAACCTGAACTGGTGGAGGCCACTAATCCTCAGCCAGGAACCGGAGGTCGTGGTCAAGATTTGCCACGACCCTCACCAAATCCACCAGAAAGGCACACCAAGCATAGGGTCAGGGAACCCAGAGGAGGTTTGACCACCAAGAGACCCGAGGGAGCCGGCCAAAGGTGGATCCCTGGTGGGAACGGCCAGGAGGAAGAGAGAGAGACAGGGAAGCTCAGGACCATGCTCCGGACTGCCTGGGGGTTAGCCGAGTCCAGGACCTGGTGGACGCAGCACGGCTCGGGTGGTCACTCAAGGCCAGAGTGACTAAAGCAACATCAGTGAGTAAAAACCCTGAAACTGCATCTCCTGACTCTGCCTCTCCTTCCTGCATCATCACAACCCCCATCATTCACACCTGCTGCCCTGAGGCCATACCCCTCCCGTTGGGGGTTATACCATCACTGCTGCACATATACCACCGGCCTCAGCGGACTGCTCTGCAGCGGCGGCTTCAAAGCCGCACTCAACGGGTGGCGTAGTCGACATCCAAGTTAACATCTACTGCCATAGACTGCCACTTAGTTTGACACCCTGGGCACGGACCGGGTCACCGCCACAAGGACTACTACCCCCATACAGATCCGGCTCCGGGTATCCCTTGAATATGGCCCAGGGGGCGCGTCACATCCAGGTCCCCATCTTGTGGCTATGTGCCACATCCAGGTCCCCATCTTGTGGGTATGTGCCCATCCAGGTCCCCCTCTTGAGGCTATGTGCCCCATCCAGGTCCCCATCTTGTGGCTCTGTGCCCCATCCAGGTCCCCATCTTGTGGGTATGTGCCCATCCAGGTCCCCCTCTTGTGGCTATGTGCCCCATCCAGGTCCCCCTCTTGTGGCTATGTGCCCCATCCAGGTCCACATCTTGTGGGTATGTGCCCATCCAGGTCCCCTTCTTGTGGCTATGTGCCCCATCCAGGTCCCCATCTTGTGGCTATGTGCCCCATCCAGGTCCCCATCTTGTGGCTCTGTGCCCCATCCAGGTCCCCGTCTTGTGGGTATGTGCCCATCCAGGTCCCCCTCTTGTGGCTATGTGCCCCATCCAGGTCCCCATCTTGTGGCTATGTGCCCCATCCAGGTCCCCATCTTTTGGCTATGTGCCCCCTGTGCTGTTCTTCACACACATAAAAAAAAAAAAGATGATTCTCACCTGTCCTCCGTTCCCTCGGCGTCCTTCCTGCAGATGTGGCCCGCAGGCACCACAGAGTCAGACCCCTTGACGATCCCGACCTGGTCCAGGAGGAGCCGCCGACAGCAGCGCTGCATTGCCGCACACAGACTGTCTCCCAGCACAGCATTTCCAATGCCAGCCGCCGGCCAATCAGAGGCCTGCAGCTGACATCAGCGTACGGCAATGACATCATACTCACTGCGCCGACACGCAGATATCAGCTGCTGGCCTCTGATTGGCCAGCGGCTGGCATTGGAAATGCTGTGCTGGGAAACAGTCTCTGTGCGGCAATTCAGCGCTGCTGTCGGCAGCTCTTCCTGGACCAGGTCGGGATCATCAAGGGGTCTGTGCCTGCGGGCCGCATAAAGCAGCCTCAGGGGCCGCATGCGGCTCGCGGGCCGCGTGTTTGAGACCCCTGGTCTAGATGTTGAAAACAAGCCTTAAGTCTGGAGATAGATACACCCTTTTCTTCACACCCTGCTCTATATGTTATTTCTTCATTGTCATACTACTATTCTGCAACTCACCAACTGTAATGTGTACAGAACCTCTCCAGCGACAGTGGTCATTGCATGTACTCCTGAGTGTAGCTCCTTTCTCTTGCCAGAGTCCCAAATACTCTTTATGAGTTTATCTTATATCTGTTTTGGACACGCATGGTTTTGGGAGGACCCTATGCTCATTTTTATCCCTCTACATATTAATTACTGTGGCTAGAATACAACTCATACTTCAGGGAGTGGGTGGCACACTTTGAGTATGGATATATATCTTTATCCGTGCCCCCCCTTTCTTTTCCCTATTTAGGCTATTTTGGATCCAACACCTAATGGTATTTTGTTACATTTTGTGATGGGTGGCCATTAAGGGATTTATCTCTTAAGAGGGACTGAGGACTGAAGATTATATATGTATTTAGTTCACCTCTGCCCTGCTTATGCCCAAGTTATGTGTGACTGCCTCTAAAATAGCGCTGCTTCTCTGTGGTCCCTAAGTAGCGTAAGACCGCCTAGAACATAGCGCTGCCTCTGAATGCACAGGTGCGTTCCACTGCTATATCATGCGTTCCAGTGACTGGCGACAGCACTACGTCACCGGAAATGACGACCAGGCGGCTGAGGATGTGGTCCACGGCTGAGGCTTGCGCTCCAGATGCCGGAAGTAGGTCAGACGCGACTGGAAATGACCCAGCTGTGAACTCTAAGGGCGGCTGGCATAAATAGCAGCTCCATGGTGGGAGCTATTATGGCGTTCATGGTCAAATGTGACCATTTAGGAGGATAACGACTGGATGGTCAGTAATGCTGCAGCATTCCCAGTCATGAAAGTCTCCCCTGATGAATCTGGATGAGAGGAAACGCGTAGGGAGCACCGCACCTCTATCTCTCTTTTATGTGACCAGTTAGTTGGACTTATGAGACTGATGCCACACTGACACTGAGCGAGCCATGCTGATTTGCAGGACTTGGTAAGACTGTTTCAGTTTTTTCTACAGTAGGAGTCCTTTGCATTCTTTGAGAGGTTTGTTCTGACTTACGACAGACAGAGTTTGTCTTATTTGCCTTTTTGCACTGTGTTCTCTGTGGTGATTTGTGTATTTAGATGTTTGTCCTGTATGTTTGTATCTAAAGGATAGGTGTGCAGCACAGTAGCACCTTTTTATTATACCTATTTAAATAATCAGTGTTCCTAAGTGTAATTTGGGTACACCTGGTCACCATTTGCTTAGGTTCTTAGGTAGGTGTATATTATCATTAACCTACCTCACTGCAACATTTTCTGGGTATGCATTGAATCTGTATGGGTATAGACTTTGGCTAAAGTTATACTCATATAAGTGGTTGATAATATACTTAGTAAAAATTTCTGCTATAGAATTTTATATCAGTACATGCACTTGTCTCTGGATTTAGGGTCATGAGGACCTTGTGAGTTTAATTTGTGATTTGAGTAGATAGTATATAGTAGATTTGGTCTATTTTATTGCATATCAAATAAAAGTTACATTTTAATATTACCATATCTTGCTTCTACAGACTGAGAGTCAGCCACCACACATAACAACTGTCGAGTGGGTGTGGATCGCTGACATTTGTGAGCTTCTTGAGAACTTTGAGTACTGCACCAACCTAGCGAGCGGTGATCAGTCTATTATCAGCGTAACCATTCCACTGCTGTGTCTCTTGAAACAATCACTGCATAATCTCAAAGAGGAAGCTTTGAGTGCCCAGCATGTTGGTATGGAGCCATATTTCCAAATGGGTGATACTACCCAACCCTGCCAGTATTTTGAGGCAACATTGGGTGATGAGCAGGTAGATGAGGAGGAAGAGGACTTGTTTATCTGTGCTACCGAGGGGACTTGTAATGCTACAGAGGGGACACCCAACCCAAGCTTCATGTCTGTCCAGTCAGGATGTGCTGGAGAGGAGGAGGTGGAGGAGGAGTACGAGGCGAGTCAGCGTGAGGAGAGGATGGGTATTGTTTCTACTGTTGGGGACACAGAACATTTGCCTTTTTGCAGCTTGGCCACATGGCACAGTTCATGTGTAAATGTCTGTGGCAAGACACTTGCGTGATACACATTTTATCCAACAATAATAAGAATAATCATTTTTATTTATATAGCGCCACATATTCCGCAGCACTTTACAATTAAGCGGGGACATGTACATACAATAAATTCAATACAAGGTAAGACAGTTTAAACAGTTACATTAGGAGTGAGGTCCCAGCTTGCAAGCTTATATTCTACAAGGAAATGGGTGGACACAATACGTGAAAAGTGCTTGTTATTTCCAGTCTGGCAATTATAATAAGTAGGGATTTTCATGTAAAGCTGCATAATCCGGTCATCAGCCAGTATGCTTAAGTGCAATAATCAAGTATTGAGTTCAGTTATCGTGTGCATGGAGAGTGTGGAGACAGATAAATAGTAGGGTGCAGATACTGAATAATATTTAGAAGGAGGGAACAGGGGAAATTTAGTATACTGAGTAGCTGAGGAGGTAGGCTTGTTTAAAGAGATGGGTTTTTAAAGCACGCTTGAAGATGTGGGGACTAGGCCTCAGTCGGATCTCCTGTGGCAGTGCATTCCAGAGAACTGGCACAGCACGAGAGAAGTCTTGGAGACGGAGATGCGAGGTTCGGATTATGGGGGATGTTAGTCTTAGGTCATTTGTAGAATGGAGGGCACGTGTAGGGCAACAGACAGAGATGAGAGAGAAGATATACGGCAGTGCAGAACTGTGGAGAGCTTTGTGGGTGAGTGATGAGTTTATATTGGACTCTGTAGCGAATGGGCAACCAGTGTAATGACTTGCACAGGATGGAGGCATCGGTGAAGTGGCTGGACAGAAATACAACCCTGGCTGCCGCATTCAGGACGGATTGGAGAGGAGAAAGTTTGGTAAGAGGGAGAGTTGCAGTAGTCCAGACGAGAGTGAATAAGACCGACAGTAAGTGTTTTAGCAGTTTGAAAGGTGAGAAAAGGTCGGATTCTGGAGATGTTTTTAAGGTGCAGGTGACAAGAGCGAACTTTACTGGTTCGCCACCTTTCTCGATCCACGGTACAAGGAGAAATTTCCTTCTGTGCTTTTGGAGTCACCAAAGAGTTTTTGTTATGAACTACTACAAACACTAAGGAAAGATAGGAAAACTGTCCCTACAATAGGACTAAGCTGATTCTCTACGATGCAGCGGGGGACCTGTTCCTTGTGAACAGACCCGCCTAAGTCCTCGGCTAGTCTGAACGCACCTATAGATATAAGGGAGGGGTCCCTACAAGAACTAAGGACTGGGATATAGTTGGACACCTCCTAGCAGAAATTGTAGCAGAGCAAAGACAAACAAACAGAAGTACTAGTGGTAAAAAGACCAAGCAAACTACAGAGAAAGGTACAAAGCACCTGGCTAGCTTAAGAGTAAATGTAACACTGAAGTCCAGCAAGGCCAGGAGGGCGGAGCTGGATTATATAGGCAAAAAGTCATGTGACCAGCAAAATAGAAAAAACTAACAGGAGGGTTCTAACAGTTTTACAATGGAATCGTTCAAGAGGGCCGTTGTAGATCAGTTGCTAAAAACATCACCCTCAGACAATGCTGGTGGCAGAGGTACCGGCTCTTTTCAACACCAAGGATTAATTGGGAGAGACACGAACACCAGCTCCAACAGAGGTGGGGGGAAAATGTGCACAAATTGGGCAATTTTCAATAAACCAACACAACAGCAAGGGCTATCTGTGCCTGTAACAATGCCAAGGAGGGATAAGTTGCAGAACATGGTCAAGGGGTACTTAAGTGAACATATGTGCGTCCTTTCTGATGCTTCAGTTCCCTTTAATTATTGGGTGTCTAAGCTGAACACTTGGCCCGACCTCTCCTTATACGCCTTGAAGGTGGTGGCCTGCCCGGCTGCTAGTGTGGTGTCTGAGCGTGTTTTCAGTTCCGCTGGGGCAATCATCACTGATAGGTGCTCACACCGCTCCACAGAAAATGCAGACAGACTTACTCTGATTAAATTCAACAAGGACTGGATATCTCCACAGTTTGTAATCCCTCTAGATGACAGCAAGCCAACCTAAATTCACCAAAAATGCAGATTAACGCTACTGCTGTTAATGTCACCCCGTTCCCATAAAAATCCGTTTCCTTCCTTCGTCAACCTTGACTCAGGCCATAGGGATAATTTTTACAAACCCTATGCACATTGTGCAGTGGACAAACTAGGACAGAATTCCTACACCAGCCTAACTACTATTTGTGATTGGAGGCCCTTGGGATGGTGGCTTCTGGCGTCAACCATGACTCAGCCCATAGGGCTCATTTTTACAAACCCTATGCACATTGTGCAGTGGACAAACCAAGACAGAATTCCTACGCCAGCCTAACTACTATTTGTGATTGGAGGCCCTTGGGATGGTGGCCTCCTGTGTCAACCATGACTCAGTCCATAGGGCTAATTTTTACAAACCCTATGCACATTTTTCAGTGGACAAAACAGCACAGTATTCCTACTCCAGCCTAACTATTATTTGTGATTGGTGGCCCTTGGGATGGTGGCTTCCAAAATAGTGGGTAAAATGGCCTGGTGCGTGCTTGGTAGCAGGCAGTAGGGAATTTTTGGACTACTGCTTTGCGTAGGGCACTAAACACCATTTTAAGTGGACTAATGTGGAAAGAAAGCAGGCTGTCACCCCAAAAACAGCGGGGAAAATGGCCTGGTGCGTGCTTGGTAGCAGGCAGTAGGAAATGTTTGGACTACTGCTTTGCGTAGGGCACTAAACACCTTTTTAAGTGGACTAAAGTGGACAGAAGGCAGGCTGTCACCCCAAAAACAGCAGGGAAAATGGCCTGGTGCGTGCTTGGTAGAAGACACTAGGAAATTTTTGGACTACTGCTTTGCGTAAGGCACTAACCGCCTTTTTAAGTGGACTAATGTGGACAAAAGGCAGACTGTCACCCCAAAAACAGGCGAGGAAAATGGCCTGGTGCATGCTTGGCAGTAGGAAATGTTTGGACTACTGCTTTGCGTAGGGCACTAAACACCTTTTTAAGTGGACTAATGTGGACAGAAGGCAGGCTGTCACCCCAAAAACAGAGAGAAAATGGCCTTGTGCGTGCTTGGTAGCAGGCAGTAGGAAATTTTTGGACTACTGCTTTGCGTAAGGCACTAACCGCCTTTTTAAGTGGACTAATGTGGACAAAAGGCCGGCTGTCACCCCAAACACAGGCGAGGAAAATGGCCTGGTGCGTGCTTGGTAGCAGGCAGTAGGAAATGTTTGGACTACTGCTTTGCGTAGGGCACTAAACACCTTTTTAAGTGGACTAATGTGGACAGAAGGCAGGCTGTCACCCCAAAAACAGCAGGGAAAATGGCCTGGTGCGTGCTTGGTAGCAGACACTAGGAAATTTTGGACTACTGCTTTGCGTAAGGCACTAACCGCCTTTTTAAGTGGACTAATGTGGACAAAAGGCAGGCTTTCACCCCAAAAACAGGCGAGGAAAATGGCCTGGTGCATGCTTGGCAGTAGGAAATGTTTGGACTACTGCTTTGCGTAGGGCACTAAACACCTTTTTAAGTGGACTAAAGTGGACAGAAGGCAGGCTGTCACCCCAAAAACAGCAGGGAAAATGGCCTGGTGCGTGCTTGGTAGAAGACACTAGGAAATTTTGGGACTACTGCTTTGCGTAAGGCACTAACCACCTTTTTAAGTGGACTAATGTGGACAAAAGGCAGGCTGTCACCCCAAAAACAGGCGAGGAAAATGGCCTGGTGCATGCTTGGCAGTAGGAAATGTTTGGACTACTGCTTTGCGTAGGGCACTAAACACCTTTTTAAGTGGACTAATGTGGACAGAAGGCAGGCTGTCACCCCAAAAACAGAGAGAAAATGGCCTTGTGCGTGCTTGGTAGCAGGCAGTAGGAAATGTTTGGACTACTGCTTTGCGTAGGGCACTAAACACCTTTTTAAGTGGACTAATGTGGACAGAAGGCAGGCTGTCACCCCCAAAACAGCGAGAAAATGGCCTGGTGCGTGCTTGGTAGCAGGCAGTAGGAAATTTTTGGACTACTGCTTTGCGTAAGGCACTAACCGCCTTTTTAAGTGGACTAATGTGGACAAAAGGCCGGCTGTCACCCCAAAAACAGGCGAGGAAAATGGCCTGGTGCGTGCTTGGTAGCAGGCATTAGGAAATGTTTGGACTACTGCTTTGCGTAGGGCACTAAACACCTTTTTAAGTGGACTAATGTGGACAGAAGGCAGGCTGTCACCCCGAAAACAGCAGGGAAAATGGCCTGGTGCGTGCTTGGTAGCAGACACTAGGAAATTTTTGGACTACTGCTTTGCGTAAGGCACTAACCGCCTTTTTAAGTGGACTAATGTGGACAAAAGGCAGGCTGTCACCCCAAAAACAGGCGAGGAAAATGGCCTGGTGCATGCTTGGCAGTAGGAAATGTTTGGACTACTGCTTTGCGTAGGGCACTAAACACCTTTTTAAGTGGACTAATGTGGACAGAAGGCAGGCTGTCACCCCAAAAACAGAGAGAAAATGGCCTTGTGCGTGCTTGGTAGCAGGCAGTAGGAAATGTTTGGACTACTGCTTTGCGTAGGGCACTAAACACCTTTTTAAGTGGACTAATGTGGACAGAAGGCAGGCTGTCACCCCCAAAACAGCGAGAAAATGGCCTTGCGCGTGCTTGGTAGCAGGCAGTAGGAAATGTTTGGACTACTGCTTTGCATAAGGCACTAAGCGCCTTTTTAAGTGGACTAATGTGGACAGAAGGCAGGCTGTCACCCCCAAAACTGCAGGGAAAATGGCCTGGTGCGTGCTTGGTAGCAGGCAGTAGGAAATGTTTGGACTACTGCTTTGCGTTGAGCACTAGCCGCCTTTTTAAGTGGACTAATGTGGACAGACCTGTGCTTTTAAAAAAAAAAGGCAGCACAAAATGCTACTACTCTGTGTGCAGGAAAAATATTGCTTTGCTTCTGACAAGAGCTGTTTTAAGATGGACACTGGACGAACACTTTAACCTCTCCCTACCTAACACACAATCTCTCCCTCCCTGTACTCTGACTTTGTTGTGTGTCTTCAGCTCTGAAAAGAGCTATTTTTTGGTGGTATTATGGTACTAGTGAGCGGCTCCTTTAAACTGTCCCTGCTCGAGTATCTCTCCCTCCATACTCTACACTGAACTAGTATACACTGCAGGTAGCCCTTAAAAGGGCTTTTGATTTATCAAGAGGCCTGAACACTCTCCCTAGCAGCTCAGCGGTCTCTCCCTATGCTTGCAGAATGCAGGCTCGGGACGCAATGTGCACAAAATGGCAGCGGCAGGGCTTAAATAGACCCTATGACGCTGGGTGGCCAGCCAATGACAGTAATGCCACAACTAAGATGTCTGCGGCATTACTGTGATTGGTTTAGAAGCTCAGCATGTTTAGTAGCTGAAAAGGAGGCACCAAAACTGCAGGGCGGGACATCCGAATATAGCGAGGCGAGTACACAAATACTCGCAATATAACAAGTAACCCGAATGCTGTACTATCCGTGCGAATAGTAACGAATACACTCGCTCATCACTAATGGCAACAATCCACGAAGGAAATCCATGATAATTCTAGCCGACTACTAGAAATCCCAAGCCTGAATTGGTATACACGCTATCACCAGCAACTCTCTGAGCAATCTCAGTGTATTTAAGGACATGGCAAGGAAGTGCTGATTAACAGCAGAAAGGTGAGGATACCTCAGGGTCCTAAAGGGAAAGATATAATCCCCAAGCAAGGTGAGGATCACCGCTGGGTCCTAAAGAGAGGAATCATAAATGGATCAGGGAGATGTTTGTAAGGCCAAAAGCAGCGACCTTCTACAGCCGGACACCGTATGACTGTCTGTCAACCCTGACACACCCGTGACACCTGGATACAGCGGAATCTCAGCGCAAAACAATTACAAGCTCAGATGTGTCCTGCTTTATGTAGCACGGTAGTACCAGAAAAAATTAGAGTTTCAAAGGTGTACTCCTGCATGGAGCACAAATATCAGCACAACAGAGTTCTATGCTGAAATGTAGCATGGTGTCTCTGTCTGGACCACACTAATAGCAAAAACGATTGATCTGCTGGAAGGTCAATTTCACAGCCACACAGGATCCTATCTATGTAAACTATTTGACTTCCAAGCAACCACCTAGCTAACTATCTCACTCTCTCACTATTCAGTAGCAGCAGCAGGAGGAGCCTCTCTGCTCTGTTACACTGACAAAATGGCGCCAAAACAACATGTCCACTCTTTATATGGAGAGGTACATGTGACTTTGGCAGCCAATGACACAAACCCTTGTGTCTGAACGTTGTAGATGGTTACTGCTCCCTGATTGGCTGCCGGAATGTCCACACAGTTAAGAAAAGAAAATTAAGAATGACAGTTCACCAATCCTCTAACCTCTCCCCACCAACTCCCCTCATCAAACACGTCTCCCCTATCATCATACAGCACCACTATTCTAGCCAAAGTCTTAAAAAAATACACTAGTGCAGGCCTGGGCAAAGTATGGCTGTGGGCTGAAACCAGTGGCCCACTGGTCGCACCGCGCCCTTCCCTGCCTGTCCGTTGCCGCTGCCTCTCACTGTCATGGCTATCTGCAAGATGGCACCGCCTGCCCCTTCTTCCACCAATCAGCAAGTGAGACAGCTGATACGATGACGTCATGTCATCCCGTCAGCTCAGCTGAGCTACATACAGGAGCAGAGGCACAGCGTCGGGGCAATGACAACGGGAGCGAGGTGAGTGTGGTGGTTCTTTTTTTCATGGCTATGGGGGTCAGTTGCAGGACATGGGGAGGCTATGGGGGTCAGTTGCTGTACATGGGGAGGCTATGGGGTCAGTTGCTGGACATGGGGAGGCTATGGGGGTCAGTTGCTGGACATGGGGAAGCTGTGGGGGTCTCATGCTGTACATGGGGAGGCTATGTGGGTCTCATGCTGGACATGGGGAGTCTATGGGGGTCAGTTGCTGGACATGAGGAGGCTATGGGAGTCAGTTGCTGGATATGAGGAGGCTATGGGGGTCAGTTGCTGGACATGGGGAGGCTGTGCGGGTCTCATGCTGGACATTGGGAGGTTATAGGGGTCTGTTGCTGGACATGGGGAGGCTATGGGGGTCTACTGATAGACATTGTGAGGCTATGGGGATCTCCTGCTAGAAATGGGGAGGCTATGGGGGTCTCCTGCTGGACATGGGGAGGCTATGGAGGGTCTCCTGCTGAACATGGGGAGTCTATGGGGGGTCTCCTGCTGTACATGGGGAGGCTATGGGGGGGGTCTCCTGCTGTACATGGGGAGGCTAGGGGGGTCTCCTGCTGGACATGGGGAGGCTAGGGGGGTCTCCTGCTGGACATGGGGAGGCTAGGCGGGTCTCCTGCTTGACATGGAGAGGCTACGGGGGTCTCCTGCTGGACATGGGGAAGCTAGGGGGGTCTCCTGCTGAACATGGGGAGGCTAGGGGGGTCTTTTACTGGACATGGTGAGGCTAGGGGGGGTCTTCTGCTTGACATAGGGAGGCTAGGGGAGTCTCCTGATGGACATGGGCAGGCTACAGTGGCCTCCTGCTCTACATGGGGAGGCTAAGGGGGTCTCCTGCCGGACATGGTGAGGCAATAGGGGTCTCCTGCTGGACATGAGGAGGCTGTGTGGAGGCTCTTACGGTATACATGGGGCTGTGTGTGTGCTCAAACGGTATATAGGAGGATGTCGGCATACTTAACTCTGCTCAATATTAAGTGATACAATTAATATTAATATAAAGTAATTATAATTAAGATGTTAATATTAATATTGAGCAGAGTTAATTTCAGCCTATTAGTTTGGCCCTCCACATCAGTCTCGGTCTCTCATGTGGCCCCTCTGGAAAATTAATTGCCCGATCCTGCACTAGTGGAAACACGATCATTTACCGACCTTTGGCCATATTTTGCTGATTTTGAGTAAAAACGATCGGGGGTCCGATCACGAACCGAATATGCAGTGTTCGTACAGAATTTGAAAGTACCGAACGTTTTCCAAACATGTTCGCTCATCTCTATACACAAAGGTGCCAAGGTATATAATTTTATGTCAAAATTTAGGCTATTTAGTGACAAGCTGTTTAGTAGAAAAATCCATTTGGACTCTACCCTTGATATCTGGCTCATGTAATCCTTGCCCATCCAATGTCTGGGGATGGTTTGGATGTAAAAAAAATATGAGGCCTTTATGGGAGTGGTTGTGAGTTTCTTTAAAATGCCTTGAGAGTGGATGACTTGAAAACCTTCTTAATATTATTGAGGTATTCTTTTATCCTTTGCGAAAGCTTCCTTTTAGTCCGCCCCACATAGATTTTTTTGCACGGACACTCAATAATGTATAAGACCCCCATTGTGGAACATGTGATGTTGTCCTTAAATATATAGTTCTCTATTCCTTACAAGTTGTTAAAGTTTTTTCAGACCAATCTTTTCATAGAGCCCTGTCTGCAACAGGAGCAGAAACCGCATGGACGAAAGCCGCCTTGGTTATACAAGGAATCAACACCTCATTCTTTCTAGCCAACAGCCAGTTGAAAGAGGAAGTAACATAATAACATAGTAACATAGTTTTTAAGGTTGAAGGAAGACTAAGTCCATCTAGTTCAACCCATAGCCTAACATGTTGATCCAGAGGAAGGCAAAAAAAAACCCATGTGGCAAACATTAAGCTCCACATTGGGGAAAAAAATTCCTTCCCGACTCCATACGACAATCAGGCTAGTTCCCTGGATCAACGCCCTATCAAGGAATCTATTATATATAACCTGTAATATTATACTTTTCAAGAAAGGCATCCATGCCCTTCTTAAATTTTAGTAGTGAATCACTCATTACAACATCATGCGGCAGAGAGTTCCATAGTCTCACTGCTCTTACAGTAAAGAATCCACGTCTGTGATTATGATTAAGGTTGTGTGATCACGATGCGTTTTTTAAGCGTTTTTGCAGCGGCAATTCCGCTGCAGAAACGCTTAAAAAACGCTTGGCAGAAGGCCTGCCATGTTCCCCAATGATAATCCGCATGTGCTGTGCACATGCTGTGGAAATTTCCGCTGAGGATTATCATTGTGGAAAAAAACGCAGCACTACCAATTATTTTGCGGAAGCGCTGCGTTTTCGCCGCCATTGACTTGCATTGGAACGCATGGAATCCGCATCACTGGATCTGTACATGCACATTCCATGCGTTTCAATGTGCGGATAGTACCCGGGTCTGGAGGAGAAGAGACTCTCCTCCATACCCGGGTACCATAGAACCTGTAAAAAAAAGAATAAAATAAAAAATAAATATGATATTTACCTTCTGATGGCCCCTGGTCTCCTTGTCTTCGCTTGCTGGCAGATTGCGGTGGACTGAAGGACCTGCGCTGACGTCATTTAGTCATGTGACGGCAGGTCCTTCAGTGTACCACGAGCTGGCGGCAAGCCGAGACGCATCGAATCAAGACTCCGGGGGCCATCGGAAGGTAAGTATAGATTTATTTTTTTATTTTTTAACATTCTACGGTCACACTATATAAATCCATGCCGTTTGCATGGATTTATATAGTGTGACCAAGTTGTCAAGCACTTTCCAAGTGATGCTAAAATCGCTTGGAAAGCGCTTGACAACCCGCATGTAGAAATCCATGTGAAGAGCGCTTCACATCCGCTTGTCCCAGGCAGGAAAAACGCATGTACAATCCGCATGTACAATCCGCATGCGTTTTTTCTGCCAGGGAGATGCAGAAAAGCTCAGGAAAAAATCCGGAGCATTTCTGCATCGTGGACACATAGCCTCAACCTTCTTTCCTCCAGACGTAATAGTAACAGTATTCTCACATACTGTATATTTCATCTATTAATCACATCTTAGACAAAGTATTTATGCATTTTAATGACTTTATATTCAGGACTATTTTAATTGTACTATTCACCATTATTTGTACATGTATCTTGTTTTCCTCTTAGTATTGGAATACACTTACATTTACCCTTATTCCCATGTGTTTTAACCTTTTCTTCTTTGCACTTTGTAAATTGGCTCACCTGGTTATAACAGGTCTAGGTGATTACCTCCATTTGTGGTTTCACCTTATTAATCCCCCAGGTCCAATCACTAGCACGGCCGTACCTTATTTATTTGTTTTATTAACCCTCCTTCATGGACTTTCCCACAGGACTCGTGTTTCTGAATGCAGCTTCTGTCTGACTTATCTCATACTATCTCTAGGGCGCTAGTGTACATCTAGATAAATAAAAAACCCAAGAAACAATTGTGGAATTGCACTTTTTTTTGCAATTTCTCTGCACTCGTCCTGCAAAAAAACAAGCCCTCATACAGCCATATTGATGGAAAAATAAAAAACTTTAGGCTGTGTGCCCACTATGCGTTTTTTAAGCGTTTCCGCAGCGGCAATTCCGCTGCAGAAACGCTTAAAAACGCTTGGTAGAAGGTCTGCCATGTTCCCCAATGATAATCCGCATGTGCTGTGCACATGCTGCGCAAATTTCCGCTGCGGATTATCATTGCGGAAAAATCCGCAGCACTACCAATTATTTTGCGGAATCGTTGCGTTTTCGCTGCCATTGACTTGCATTGAATTGCATAATATCCGCATCACTACATGTGCACATGCGGATATCATGCGGTTCAATGTGCGGATGGTACCCGGGTTTAGAGAAGAGGAGACTCTCCTCCAGACCAGGGTACCATAGAACCTGTAAAAAAAAAAAAGAATAAAATAAAAAATATACATTATACTTTATACTTACCTTCCGATGGCCCCCGGTCTCCATAACAATCCGTACTGGCTCGCCGGCAGCTCGCGATGGTCTAAAAGGACCTGCCATGACGTCATTTAGTCATGTGACGGGTCACGCGACCGCTGACGTCAGCGGTCGCGTGACCCGTCACATGAATAAATGACGTCATGGAAGGTCCTTTTAGACCACCGTTAGACACCGGGGACATCAGAAGGTAAGTATAATATTTATTTTTTATTTTCTACAATTCTTTTACTGTCACACTATGTACTGTAAATCCATGCCGGTTACATGGATTTATATAGTGTGACCAAGTTGTCAAGCACTTTCCAAGTGATGCTAAAATCGCTTGACAACCCGCATGCGGAAATGCATGCAAAAACGCTTCATTTACGCTTGTCCCTGGCAGGAAAAACGCATGTAAAATCCACACGCATTTTTTCTGCCAGGGAGATGCAGAAATGCTCAGGAAAACTCCGGAGCATTTATGCATCGTGGGCACTTAGCCTTAATGTATTCTTTGAGATTTGTTTCTTCTTGAACCGAGTCATCATCGTCTTCACTGTCTGACCAGTGGTTTAGAGAAGCGTTCCTTTGTTTAAGAGTGTGTGGAGTATTGTTTAATTTGCAGACATTTTGTGGAGCGTGCCAAATATTACACTCCATTTAAAATAGTAAAGGCGCGTGGCAAGAGACGGAGAAGTGGACGTGATGGTGATGGTGCACGCAGAGGAGGAGGCCATGGGCAAGATGAAACTGCGCCCGCTGAGGGAGCACAACAAACACCCACATCATGTCGAACTACCTTCCTGTCCCATATACTGGTGGGCCGCGGGAACACCACTCTTGAAGCCAGAGCAGTGTGAAAAGTTTGTTGGTTGGATAGCAGATAATGCTTCCAGTCACTTTGCCAGCACCACCACCACCCTCTCTTCCACACGGTCAAGTCTCAGTAGCCGTGAGTCTGAACCACATATTCCTCACCCTGATCCTCCTTCCTCCCATCATGCCAAGTGCCCTAAGACAACTGATCCCACACTTGGAATCTCCGAAGAGCTGTTCAGTTTTCCATTTATAGATTCGGGCCTCTCGCCCGGCCAGCTTCAAGTGGGGCAAGAGGAGATTCCATGTAGCAATGCCCAAATATTTGAGCAGCCATGGTCACACGAAGGTGACAGTGGGAAAGTGCAATTACTGTCGCAAGAGGTGGATGATGATGATACACAATTGCCAGAAAGTCAGGAGGAGGACAGGGTGTGGAAGTGGAAGACGAGGTGGTGGACGATGAAGTCACTGACCCAACCTGGCAAGATGACATGCAGAGCGAGGACAGCAGCACAGAGGGGGAGGGAGGCGTAGCACTACAACAGGCAGAAACTAGCAGTGTGGTGGCCACAGACACAAGGCAGCCTAACTGTTCCCCGGAACACCAACATGACAGAAGTTGCCAATACAACTGTCTTCCCAAATCTGGTTATTTTTTAAAGACTGTCCAGATAACCCCAAAAAGGCCATTTACAACATCTGCCAGGCCAGTATCAGCAGAGCAGCAAAACTACTAGCCTGACCACCACCTTTATGAACAGGCACATGACAGCAAAGCACCCGACTAGGTGGGCCGAACGCCAGGGTTCAGAAACAATGTCTGCGGGTGAACCATTGCTTCTTCCGCTGTTGTGCGTGCACGCCAATCCCCTGTCTATAGCGCAGGCAAAGATGCCTCCCGCCCTGCACCTGTCGTTGCACACTTGCAACCATCAGCGTCACCTTCCACGTCTTTGTCACAGCACAGCATTCAGTTGTTCCTACCCCAGTCCTTGGAATGCAAGCACAAATATGCAGCCAATGCCCCACTTCTAAACTCACACATTTCTCGACTGCTTGCGCTTGAAATGTTGCCTTCTAGGCTTGTAGAGACGGAATCTTTCCCCAACCTGATAGCGGTGGTCATCCCTCGGTACTCGTTCCCCACCCGCCACTATTTCTCCTGGTGTGTCGTCCCGCATTACATAAGCACGTGTCCCAGAACATTAGTCGTGTCCTCAACAACGCAGTTGCTGGGGATGTTCACTTAACCAAGGACATGTGGACAAGTGCTTGTGGCCAGGGACGGTACATTTCGCTGACGGCACACTGGGTTAATATAGTGGAAGCCGGGACCCAGTCAGACCTTGGGACAGAACACTTCCTCCAGATGCTGAGGATTGCGGATCCTGGGTCAATCAGGGTTGCCCCCACATTCTTCAGCTCCTACACCTCCTCCTCCTCCATCCCCGAAATGACCACATCATTCGCAAGCTGGAAGCACTGCAGCACTGCCTCGGCCAAGCAGCAACAGGGACTGCTGAAGCTAATATGCTTAGGGGACAAACCGCACACCTCTGAAGATTTGTTAATAGCTATAACAGAGCAAACAGAGCAGGCAGATCTGTGCCTGTCACCGCTGAACTTACAGCCAGGCATGGTCGTGTGTGACAATGGCTGGAACCTGGTGGCGGCTCTGAAGCTAGGCAACCTCACACACATACCATGCCTGACCCATGTGCTCAACCTAGTGGTTCAGCGGTTTCTCAAAACCTACCCGGATCTGCCTGAGCTGCTTGTCAAAGTAAACCGTGTGTGTGCCCATTTCAGAAAGTCACCTACAGCTTCCGCCGCCCTCGCCATGCTTCAGAAGCATTTGCAGCTTCTAACTTACCGACTGGTGTGCGATGTCACCACTATTGATGAGCGAACGTGCTCGCCTCTGCTCGGTACTCGCCCGAGCATCACTGTGCTCGACAAGCTCAGCGCTCGGCGAGTATTTCCGGGTTGCTTGGGCGGGAACTCGAATCCCCTCCCTGCATGTTTGGTGCTCTTTAGAGAGCCAATGAACATGCAGGGATTGCCTGCCACACACTGTAATGCCGTAGCCATGTTGGTTGTGGGCATTACAGTGATTAACTGGCTGCACAGCGTCATCAGGTCTATATAAGACCTGGCGCTGCTATGCTCGTCACAGTGTACCCCGGAATCAGGCAGAGTAGGGAGAGGTGCTGTTGCGTCAGGGAGAAATTTGCTTCTTTAGAGTTAGTATAGGTATTCCACAACATATATGTACAGTGCTGTGCAAATTAATTGGGACAAAGCATTTTTTAAGTAAAATTGTAAGTTGGTTACCAGTCAGTGATTCAAACCAGTTTTAACTGCTTTGAACAGGTGTGAGTGTACAACCTTGAGTAATAAAATGTGGTTTGATGAATTCATCCAAATACATAGTCGTTTTAAAACGTTTTATTGTGACATTCATGCGTAAATTTGAAGGGTCATTCCAACAAGATTTGGCTCCATGCCACAATTCCAAGTGTGTGAAGAAATTCCTGGAAGAAAATAAAGTAAAAGTGCTGGACTGGCCTGGAAATTCACCAGACTTAAATCCTATAGAAAATTTGTGGAGCATTGTGAAGAGACGTCTTGGCAAAATGGACTGTACAACCAAAGAACGCATGATAGACAGTGCCATACAAGTGTGGTTCCATGATGAAGAATTGAAGAATTTATGCAAAAACTTTGTAGAATCAGTGCCAAAATACATTGAAAATATCATATCTGCTAAATGAGTACATATTTCTTACTAAAATTAGTATGTAACAGTGCATTATAACATTTTATTATTAAATATTCAAAAATATGTGTTTTTTTGCTTTGTCCCAATTAATTTGCACAGCACTGTATATATCCAAATGAACTAACAGTCCTTCTGAGGACTAATCCCGCTGCATATATTCAGTTGTGATAGCAGGAGTCAGGCAGGCAGGCAGGCTATGTGGCAAACTGCAGTGCATGATACAGCATAAGAGGGTCCATTGAACATCCTGTTAGTATAGGTATTCCGCAACATATATATATATATATATATATATATATATATATATATATATATATACAGTACAGACCAAAAGTTTGGACACACCTTCTCATTTAAAGATTTTTCTGTATTTTCATGACTATGAAAATTGTACATTCACACTGAAGGCATCAAAACTATGAATTAACACATGTGGAATTATATACTTAACAAAAAAGTGTGAAACAACTGAAGATATGTCTTATATTCTAGGTTCTTCAAAGTAGCCACCTTTTGCTTTGATGACTGCTTTGCACACTCTTGGCATTCTCTTGATGAGCTTCAAGAGAATATATATATCCATCTGAAGTAACAGTCCTTTTGAGGACTAATTCAGCTGCATAAAATCAGTGCTAGGCAGGCAGGCAGTGTATGTGGCAGACTGCAATGTATGATACAGCACAAGAGGGTCCATTGTACGTCATATCTGCTGCTGCTGCTGTAATAATTACAGATATTTGTAGACATAGCCCCAGATATCAGAGGCCAGGGCAAATTTTTTTTTTATCTTAATCCTGGTTATTTCCTTAAAAAGCAATCCAGAGTACACCATTTTTCTGCTCCATTTTCTTGTTCTCACTGCAGAATAAAGCCCGATCTGTTCCATATTTCAGGGATAAAAATCCAGAAATTTAAACTGAACGTGGAAAATATTGGCCTCCTTTTCCATTCTGTTGCAGTGTGTCGGTCAAGTTATTCACATTAGGTCTCTGTGTAGAATAGTATTAGCAAATTACAGGCCTGCTATTTGAAACTGTGGTTCTCTGTCAGACATAACACCTATTAGAGTGTTCCAAAATCAGCCATTTCTTCCATTTTCATTTCGTTGCAGTGTGTCGGTCAAGCTATTCACACTAGGTCTCTGTGTAGACTAGTATTAGTAAATTACAGGCCTGCTATTTAAAACTGTGGTTCTCTGTCAGACGTATCACTTATAAGAATGTTCCAAAGTCAGACATTTCTTTCATTTTCATTTCGTTGCAGTGTGTCGATCAAGCTATTCACACTAGGTCTCTGTGAAGAATAGTATTAGTAAATTACAGGCCTGCTCTTTAAAACCGTGGTTCTCTGTCAGACATAACACATATAAGAGTGTTCCAAAATCAGCCATTTCTTCCATTTTCATTTTGTTGGTGATGTGTCGGTCAAGCTATTCACACTAGGTGTCTGTGAAGAATAGTATTAGTAAATTACAGGCCCGCTATTTAAAATCGTGGTTCTCTGTCAGACATATCACCTATAAGACTGTTCCAAAATCAGACATTTCTTCCATTTTCATTTCGTTGCAGTGTGTCAGTCAAGCTATTCACACTAGGTCTCTGTTTAGAATAGTATTCATAAATTACAGGCCTGCTATTTAAAACCATGGTTCTCTGTCAGACATAGCACCTATAAGAGTGATCCAAAATCAGCCATTTCTTCCATTTTCATTTTGTTGCAGTGTGTCGGTCAAGGTATTCACACTAGGTCTCTGTGTAGAATAGTATTAGTAAATTACAGGCCTGCTATTTAAAATTGTGGTTCTCTGTCAGACATATCACCTATAAGACTGTTCCAAAATCAGCCATTTCTTCCATTTTCATTTTGTTGCAGTATATCGGTCAAGCTATTCACACTAGGTGTCTGTGAAGAATAGTATTAACAAATTACAGGCCTGCTATTTAAAATTGTGGTTCTCTATCAGAAGTATCACATATAACTGCGTTCCAAAATCAGCCATTTCTCGTGAACGTGGAAAATATTGTCCTCCATTAAAAATGGGCAGGGTGCGTGGCAAGGGACAGGGAAATGGATGTGATGGTGATGGTGCATGCATAGGCCGAGGACGTGGCCGTGGGCAAGCTGTAATTGTGCCACAACAAACACCCACATCTTGTCGCTCGGCCTTCCTGTCCCAATTACTAGGGCACCGCAGAACACAACTATTGAACACAGAGCAGTGTCAAAAGGTTGTTGGTTGGATAGCAGATAATGGCTTCACTTTGCCACCACCAAAACCACCCTGTCTTCCATACGGTCAAGTCTCAGTAGCCATGAGTCTGGACTGCATATTCCTCACCCTGATCTTCCTTCCTCCCACCATGCCAAGTGCCCAGAGACAACTGATCCCACACTTGGTACTCAGAAGAGCTGTTCACTTTTCCATTTGTAGATTTGGGCCTCTCGCCTGGCCAGCTTCAAGCGAGTCAAGAGGAGAACGCTTGTAGCAATGCCCAAATATTAGAGCAGCCACGGTCACAAGTAGGCGACAGTGGGAAAGTGCTGTCGCAAGAGGTGGATGATGATGATGAGCAGAATTGCCAGAAAGTCAGGAGGAAGACCAGGTTGCGGAAGTGGAAGACGAGGTGGTGGACGATGAAGTCACTGACCCAACCTGGCAAGATGACACGTTGAGCGAGGACAGCAGCACAGAGGGGGAGGGAGGCGTAGCACCACAACAGGCAAGAACAAGCAGTGTGGTGGCTGCAGACACAAGGCAGGAAAGCGTTCCTCGTAACGCCAACACAACGGGAGTTGCCAGTACAACTGTTAGGTCTTCCCGAGTCTGGTTATTTTTTAAAGACTCTGCAGATAACCCCAAAAAGGCCATTTGCACCATCTGCCAGGCCAGCATCAGCAGGGGTAGCAAAACTACCAGCCTGACCACCACCAGCATGATCAGGCACATCACAGCAAACCACCTGACTAAGTGGGCCGAACCCCAGGGTCCAGCAACAGTCCATGGCACATGACAAGATGCCTCCCGCCCTGCACCTGTCGTTGAACACTCTCAACTAGCACCATCATCAAGCACGTCCATGTCCTTGTCCCAGCGCAGCGTTCAGTTGTCCCTACCCCAGTCCTTGAAACGCAAGCGCAAATAAGCAGACAACGCCCCACAGGTCACACTACTAAATTCACACATTTCGCAAATGCTTGCGCTCTAAATGTTGCCTTTTAGGCTCGTGGAGATGGAAGCTTTCCGCAACTTGATGCCGGCTGCCACTATTTCTCCCAGTGTGCCGTCCCGGCATTACATGAGCATATGTCCCACAAACATTAGACGTGCCCTCAACGACGCAGTTACTGGGAAAGTCCACCTAACCATGGACACGTGCATAAGTGCTTGTGGGCAGGGACGGTACATCTTGCTAACGGCACACTGGGTTAATATAGTGAAAGCCGGGACCCAGTCGGACCTTGGGACGGAATACGTCCTCCCGTTGCCAAGGATTGCAGGCCCTGGGTCAATCAGAGTTGCCCCCACATTCTACAGCTCCAGCACTTCCTCCTCTTCAGCAGCATCCATCTGTGAAATGACCACATCAGTTGCAAGCTGGAAGCATTGCAGCACTGCCTCGGCCAAGCGGCAACAGGCTGTGCTGAAGCTAATATGCTTAGATGACAAACCGCACAACGCTGAAGAGTTGTGTACAGCTCTGAAAAAGCAGGCAAATCTGTGGCTGACACCGCTGACCCTACAGCCAGGAATGGTCGCGTGTGACAATGGCCGGAACCTCGTGGCGGCTCTGAGGCGAGGCGAGCTTACACACGTACCATGCCTGGCCCATGTGCTTAATCTCGTGGTTTAGCAGTTTCTCAAAACCTAGCCCAATCTGCAAGATCAGATTTTCAAAGTACCCCACCTGTGTGCCTATTTTAGAAAGTCAGCTACAGCTTCCGCCGCCCTTGCCGTGCTTCAGCAGCGTTTGCAGCTTCCAGCTCACCAACTGATCTGCAATGTCCCCACACATTGGAACTCTACAATACAGATGTTGGGGAGGATTTGTGAGCAGAAGAGGGCAGTTGTTGACTACCAGCATCAACAAGGCCGTCGGTATTAAGGTTAAACTCCACACATAAAACCTCAGGAGTGGACATGGATGTTAGACATATGTACCATCCTCCAAAACTTTGAGGACTTCACCAAGATGGTGAGCGGCGATGATGCCATAATTAGGGTCAACATCCCGCTTCTCTGTCTTCTGAAATGCTCTCTGCTCACAATTAAAGAGGATGCATTGCTGGAGGAGCAAGATGAGATGGAGCAAGGAATCATACAGGGTGATTCCACACAGCCCAGCCTCATCTCATCCCAACGTGGATTGGGTGACAATGAGGAAGAGGAGGAGGAGGAGGAAGAACAGGAGCTAGTTTCCTGTGCTATAGACAGTACTACCTGCACAACTGTCATACCGTCTGTTCAGCGTGGATGGCCTGAGTACAGGGAAGAGGAGGAAGAGGAGGAGGGTGAGGGCATGGTCAGTCGTCCTCTTGGTGAGGACACGGAAGTCTTGTCTCTTTGCAGTCTGGCACACATGGCTGAGTTGATGTTAGGCTGCCTTTCCCATGTCCCTCGCTTTGTCCAAATTTTGGGTGACAGTCATTATTGGTTGGTGACACTTCTAGACCCACACTACAAGGAGAACTTTCTGTCTGTTATTCCCGCGCTGGACAGGCATAATAAAATGGGGCAGTACGAGAAGGCTCTTGTTGCGGAATTATTAAACAAATTCCCATCTGAAAACGCTGGCTGCAGAGGTCACAATTCGTTGGACAACCAAGGAGTACAGGCGAGACAGACACAAATGCAATCCAGCAGAGGCAGAGGAACATTGTCAGGGTATGTGCAGACTATCCGGAGCTGGCTGTGGAGGAGCTGCCTCTGGTCTCAGCTCATTATGCAAATGGACGCCGGCCTCTTTTTTTTTTTCTCACATGCAGACTTTCCCCATAGAGATTAGGTCTATGGGGAAAGAACGCATGCGGACCCGCAGGAGAAATTGACATGCTGCGGTCTGGAAAGACGCGCCACTAGTGTTGAGCGAGCACTAAAATGCTCGGGTGCTCGAAGCTCGGGTCGAGCTCACCGTGATACTCGGGTGCTCGACCCGAGCAACGAGCCCAATGTTAGTCTATGGGAGACCCGAGCATTTTTGCGGCAGCACCCCCGGCAGTCTGTAGAAAGCCTAAAAAGTGCCCAAAACGATAGTGACAGTGCTCAAATGACATGGGGACAGCATGGGGATCGCCCCAGGAAGCATTTCTGACCCCCAGATCACTGCTGTCAACAACATGGTCAGAGGTATTAAGCAACTTTTACGGGCTCACAATAAAACGTTCAAAAAAGTCTTCCGGATCTGGCCCTGGCTAAGGAAGATTGAAGACTGAGAGCTCTGCAAAGCCCCGGTGATTACCACCCCTCAGGCTCATAAAAACATACAGAGACGCTGGGCAGAGGGTCCGGAAGATAGTGGGAAAGTACCTGTCTGCACATGGACCGGTACATCCTCAGAAGTGGCTGTAAAATCCCTGTAGCAGGCAAGAAGCATGGAGAGAAAAGAGGAGATAAGATGGCAAGCATACTGAACAATCACAGCAAGTGGAGAGGGGGAGCGAGGCAGTTTCAGGGGAGGAGATGCAAGCCGATGCTGGTGTCAGAGAGGTAGATCATTGGCAAATGAACAGAAAAGCAGATCAGTTGGAGAAGCTTTCACTGGTGGCTGGTGCAATAAACTGACAGCATGAACTATAAGGATTTGGTACAAGAAGTAGCAAAACACCTTGTCCCAGAGATCACTGCCTCTCTAGCCAGCACAATACAGCAGTCACTGGCAGCCCTTAAAGAGGACATTACACAGCAGGGGCAGAGACTGGATGAAGCTGAGGACAGAACAAGGAAAGTGGAGGATAAAACTGACCACATAGAAAAGGATGTTAAAACAAGTGTACATTATGGCTGACCACATTGAAGACTTAGAGAACCGGTCACGCAGAAACAACGTACGCGTAGTGGGCCTGCCTGAAGCGATAAAGCCTGGACAACTTCAGAGGCTATTCGAGGAGGATCTGCCATCAGCTCTGGGTTTAGCGCCATAAATGAGAGTGGAAAGAGCGCACAGAATAGGGCCGCCTAGGCCACGTACTGCCACAGAACCAGAAATGAATCAGAGACCTAGACAAGCCATCGCCAAATACCTAGACTTTAATGATAAAGAGGCTATTTTGCGTGCCTTCAGAAGGCGTAAAGAATAGAGATGAGCGTTGTTCTACTCGAACTGTTCGCCAATCTCAAATTCGAGCTGTTTTGGGCGGTGTTCGAGCCGTTCGGCGAACACGAACAATTTGAGAAAAATTCGGCTGTTCGAGGTTATGTTCGATAACTGTTCGTGCACCAAAATCATAACTGGATTTTTTCTCAGTAATGATGAAAATTAATGTTAATACGCAGTTTGAGTGTACAGCGGGGTGGGGGGAGGGGCAGGGGATGGATCTCTGCAGGAACAATGAAGATCTCCATTTTTTTTTCTCTTTCCCGCATTTGCAGTGGGGAGGTGCAATCTGTCAGCCTATCAGCAGCGCACACACGGAGCGAAGTGCTTTTTTTCACACAAGCAAGGGCATGTGTCATTGGCAGTGTATGTCACATGTCCTTGCCCTATAAGACCAAGCCATTTTCCCCGTCGCCACCATTTTCTCACTGCTGCAGCTGCGTGTTAGACGGCACCGCTGTTGCTGTGTGCGCTATACCTTGTTAATTTCAAGCCAATTTTCGCACAAATCTACAGATAGCTTGGGAGTAGGGAATAGTTGTGATTGCAGTCCTTTTAAGGACTAGGTTACAGCATTCCCTACGACTTTTATCAGGCAGGTCTGTGCTCTTAAATAGATAGGTTGTGGGAGTAAAGACTAATTGTAATTGCAGTCCTTTTCAGGACTAAGTTACATCAGTTCCTATCAGTTTTTGCCAGGCAGGTCTGTACCAGTGCTGTGCAAGTTTTTTTCACAGCATTTGGCTAAATCTAGCAAAGCTAATCCTTTTTGGCCTATTGCAGAGTGTGTTAGTCAGTGGAGTAGCCTATCTGTGTTGCAAGATATACCACCTGTGTATAGAATACCAATTTTTTTACTGCACCTAGTGAAGTAAAATCTTTTGGGCATAGCATCATTCTATTAGTCCATCTATACTGACCTCCATCAGGTTGCAAATTGAATATAATTTTTTTCTGCATCTAGCTCTGAAAAAATATTGGGCTTCTAGCTGTGTGTGGGACTTGTTGTATTAGTCCATCTATACTGACCTCCATCAGGTTGCAAACTGAATATATTTTTTTCTGCATCTACCTCTGAAAAAATATTGGGCTTCTAGCTGTGTGTGGGACTTGTTGTATTAGTCCATCTATACAGACCTCCATCAGGTTGCAAACTGAATATATTTTTTTCTGCATCTACCTCTGAAAAAATATTGGGCTTCTAGCTGTGTGTGGGACTTGTTGTATTAGTCCATCTATACTGACCTCCATAAGGTTGCAAACTGAATATAATTTTTTTCTGCATCTACCTCTGAAAAAATATTTGGGCTTCTAGCTGTGTGTGGGACTTGTTCTATTAGTCCATCTATACTGACCTCCATAAGGTTGCAAACTGAATATAATTTTTTTCTGCATCTACCTCTGAAAAAATATTTGGGCTTCTAGCTGTGTGTGGGACTTGTTCTATTAGTCCATCTATACTGACCTCCATAAGGTTGCAAACTGAATATAATTTTTTTCTGCATCTACCTCTGAAAAAATATTTGGCCTTCTAGCTGTGTGTGGGACTTGTTCTATTAGTCATCTATACTGACCTCCATCAGGTTGCAAATTCAAAATAATTTTTTGTCTGCATCTACCTCTGAAAAAATATTTGGCCTTCTAGCTGTGTGTGGGACTTGTTCTATTAGTCCATCTATACTGAGCTCCATAAGGTTGCAAACTGAATATAATTTTTTCTGCATCTACCTCTGAAAAAATATTTGGCCTTCTAGCTGTGTGTGGGACTTGTTCTATTAGTCATCTATACTGACCTCCATCAGGTTGCAAATTCAAAATAATTTTTTGTCTGCATCTACCTCTGAAAAAATATTTGGCCTTCTAGCTGTGTGTGGGACTTGTTCTATTAGTCCATCTATACTGACCTCCATAAGGTTGCAAACTGAATATAATTTTTTTCTGCATCTACCTCTGAAAAAATATTTGGCCTTCTAGCTGTGTGTGGGACTTGTTCTATTAGTCCATCTATACTGACCTCAATAAGGTTGCAAACTGAATATAATTTTTTTCTGCATCTACCTCTGAAAAAATATTTGGGCTTCTAGCTGTGTGTGGGACTTGTTCTATTAGTCCATCTATACTGACCTCCATAAGGTTGCAAATTCAAAATAATTTTTTGTCTGCATCTACCTCTGAAAAAATATTTGGGCTTCTAGCTGTGTGTGGGACTTGTTCTATTAGTCCATCTATACTGACCTCCATAAGGTTGCAAACTGAATATAATTTTTTTCTGCATCTACCTCTGAAAAAATATTTGGCCTTCTAGCTGTGTGTGGGACTTGTTCTATAAGTCATCTATACTGACCTCCATCAGGTTGCAAATTCAAAATAATTTTTTGTCTGCATCTACCTCTGAAAAAATATTTGGCCTTCTAGCTGTGTGTGGGACTTGTTCTATTAGTCCATCTATACTGACCTCCATAAGGTTGCAAACTGAATATAATTTTTTTCTGCATCTACCTCTGAAAAAATATTTGGCCTTCTAGCTGTGTGTGGGACTTGTTCTATTAGTCCATCTATACTGACCTCCATAAGGTTGCAAACTGAATATAATTTTTTTCTGCATCTACCTCTGAAAAAATATTTGGGCTTCTAGCTGTGTGTGGGACTTGTTCTATTAGTCCATCTATACTGACCTCCATAAGGTTGCAAATTCAAAATAATTTTTTGTCTGCATCTACCTCTGAAAAAATATTTGGGCTTCTAGCTGTGTGTGGGACTTGTTCTATTAGTCCATCTATACTGACCTCCATAAGGTTGCAAACTGAATATAATTTTTTTCTGCATCTACCTCTGAAAAAATATTTGGGCTTCTAGCTGTGTGTGGGACTTGTTCTATTAGTCCATCTATACTGACCTCCATAAGGTTGCAAACTGAATATAATTTTTTTCTGCATCTACCTCTGAAAAAATATTTGGCCTTCTAGCTGTGTGTGGGACTTGTTCTATTAGTCCATCTATACTTACCTCCATAAGGTTGCAAACTGAATATAATTTTTTTCTGCATCTACCTCTGAAAAAATATTTGGGCTTCTAGCTGTGTGTGGGACTTGTTCTATTAGTCCATCTATACTGACCTCGATAAGGTTGCAAATTCAAAATAATTTTTTGTCTGCATCTACCTCTGAAAAAATATTTGGCCTTCTAGCTGTGTGTGGGACTTGTTCTATTAGTCCATCTATACTGACCTCCATAAGGTTGCAAACTGAATATAATTTTTTTCTGCATCTACCTCTGAAAAAATATTTGGGCTTCTAGCTGTGTGTGGGACTTGTTCTATTAGTCCATCTATACTGACCTCCATAAGGTTGCAAATTCAAAATAATTTTTTGTCTGCATCTACCTCTGAAAAAATATTTGGGCTTCTAGCTGTGTGTGGGACTTGTTCTATTAGTCCATCTATACTGACCTCCATAAGGTTGCAAACTGAATATAATTTTTTTCTGCATCTACCTCTGAAAAAATATTTGGGCTTCTAGCTGTGTGTGGGACTTGTTCTATTAGTCCATCTATACTGACCTCCATAAGGTTGCAAACTGAATATAATTTTTTTCTGCATCTACCTCTGAAAAAATATTTGGCCTTCTAGCTGTGTGTGGGACTTGTTCTATTAGTCCATCTATACTGACCTCCATAAGGTTGCAAACTGAATATAATTTTTTTCTGCATCTACCTCTGAAAAAATATTTGGGCTTCTAGCTGTGTGTGGGACTTGTTCTATTAGTCCATCTATACTGACCTCCATAAGGTTGCAAATTCAAAATAATTTTTTGTCTGCATCTACCTCTGAAAAAATATTTGGGCTTTTAGCTGTGTGTGGGACTTGTTCTATTAGTCCATCTATACTGACCTCCATAAGGTTGCAAACTGAATATAATTTTTTTCTGCATCTACCTCTGAAAAAATATTTGGCCTTCTAGCTGTGTGTGGGACTTGTTCTATTAGTCCATCTATACTGACCTCCATAAGGTTGCAAATTCAAAATAATTTTTTGTCTGCATCTACCTCTGAAAAAATATTTGGGCTTCTAGCTGTGTGTGGGACTTGTTCTATTAGTCCATCTATACTGACCTCCATAAGGTTGCAAATTCAAAATAATTTTTTGTCTGCATCTACCTCTGAAAAAATATTTGGGCTTCTAGCTGTGTGTGGGACTTGTTCTATTAGTCCATCTATACTGACCTCCATAAGGTTGCAAACTGAATATAATTTTTTTCTGCATCTACCTCTGAAAAAATATTTGGCCTTCTAGCTGTGTGTGGGACTTGTTCTATTAGTCATCTATACTGACCTCCATCAGGTTGCAAATTCAAAATAATTTTTTGTCTGCATCTACCTCTGAAAAAATATTTGGCCTTCTAGCTGTGTGTGGGACTTGTTCTATTAGTCCATCTATACTGACCTCCATAAGGTTGCAAATTCAAAATAATTTTTTGTCTGCATCTACCTCTGAAAAAATATTTGGCCTTCTAGCTGTGTGTGGGACTTGTTCTATTAGTCCATCTATACTGACCTCCATAAGGTTGCAAACTGAATATAATTTTTTTCTGCATCTACCTCTGAAAAAATATTTGGGCTTCTAGCTGTGTGTGGGACTTGTTCTATTAGTCCATCTATACTGACCTCCATAAGGTTGCAAATTCAAAATAATTTTTTGTCTGCATCTACCTCTGAAAAAATATTTGGGCTTCTAGCTGTGTGTGGGACTTGTTCTATTAGTCCATCTATACTGACCTCCATAAGGTTGCAAACTGAATATAATTTTTTTCTGCATCTACCTCTGAAAAAATATTTGGGCTTCTAGCTGTGTGTGGGACTTGTTCTATTAGTCCATCTATACTGACCTCCATAAGGTTGCAAACTGAATTTAATTTTTTTCTGCATCTACCTCTGAAAAAATATTTGGCCTTCTAGCTGTGTGTGGGACTTGTTCTATTAGTCCATCTATACTGACCTCCATAAGGTTGCAAACTGAATATAATTTTTTTCTGCATCTACCTCTGAAAAAATATTTGGGCTTCTAGCTGTGTGTGGGACTTGTTCTATTAGTCCATCTATACTGACCTCCATAAGGTTGCAAATTCAAAATAATTTTTTGTCTGCATCTACCTCTGAAAAAATATTTGGGCTTCTAGCTGTGTGTGGGACTTGTTCTATTAGTCCATCTATACTGACCTCCATAAGGTTGCAAACTGAATATAATTTTTTTCTGCATCTACCTCTGAAAAAATATTTGGCCTTCTAGCTGTGTGTGGGACTTGTTCTATTAGTCCATCTATACTGACCTCCATAAGGTTGCAAATTCAAAATAATTTTTTGTCTGCATCTACCTCTGAAAAAATACTTGGGCTTCTAGCTGTGTGTGGGACTTGTTCTATTAGTCCATCTATACTGACCTCCATAAGGTTGCAAATTCAAAATAATTTTTTGTCTGCATCTACCTCTGAAAAAATATTTGGGCTTCTAGCTGTGTGTGGGACTTGTTCTATTAGTCCATCTATACTGACCTCCATAAGGTTGCAAACTGAATATAATTTTTTTCTGCATCTACCTCTGAAAAAATATTTGGCCTTCTAGCTGTGTGTGGGACTTGTTCTATTAGTCCATCTATACTGACCTCAATAAGGTTGCAAACTGAATATAATTTTTTTCTGCATCTACCTCTGAAAAAATATTTGGGCTTCTAGCTGTGTGTGGGACTTGTTCTATTAGTCCATCTATACTGACCTCCATAAGGTTGCAAATTCAAAATAATTTTTTGTCTGCATCTACCTCTGAAAAAATATTTGGGCTTCTAGCTGTGTGTGGGACTTGTTCTATTAGTCCATCTATACTGACCTCCATAAGGTTGCAAACTGAATATAATTTTTTTCTGCATCTACCTCTGAAAAAATATTTGGCCTTCTAGCTGTGTGTGGGACTTGTTCTATAAGTCATCTATACTGACCTCCATCAGGTTGCAAATTCAAAATAATTTTTTGTCTGCATCTACCTCTGAAAAAATATTTGGCCTTCTAGCTGTGTGTGGGACTTGTTCTATTAGTCCATCTATACTGACCTCCATAAGGTTGCAAACTGAATATAATTTTTTTCTGCATCTACCTCTGAAAAAATATTTGGCCTTCTAGCTGTGTGTGGGACTTGTTCTATTAGTCCATCTATACTGACCTCCATAAGGTTGCAAACTGAATATAATTTTTTTCTGCATCTACCTCTGAAAAAATATTTGGGCTTCTAGCTGTGTGTGGGACTTGTTCTATTAGTCCATCTATACTGACCTCCATAAGGTTGCAAATTCAAAATAATTTTTTGTCTGCATCTACCTCTGAAAAAATATTTGGGCTTCTAGCTGTGTGTGGGACTTGTTCTATTAGTCCATCTATACTGACCTCCATAAGGTTGCAAACTGAATATAATTTTTTTCTGCATCTACCTCTGAAAAAATATTTGGGCTTCTAGCTGTGTGTGGGACTTGTTCTATTAGTCCATCTATACTGACCTCCATAAGGTTGCAAACTGAATTTAATTTTTTTCTGCATCTACCTCTGAAAAAATATTTGGCCTTCTAGCTGTGTGTGGGACTTGTTCTATTAGTCCATCTATACTGACCTCCATAAGGTTGCAAACTGAATATAATTTTTTTCTGCATCTACCTCTGAAAAAATATTTGGGCTTCTAGCTGTGTGTGGGACTTGTTCTATTAGTCCATCTATACTGACCTCCATAAGGTTGCAAATTCAAAATAATTTTTTGTCTGCATCTACCTCTGAAAAAATATTTGGGCTTCTAGCTGTGTGTGGGACTTGTTCTATTAGTCCATCTATACTGACCTCCATAAGGTTGCAAACTGAATATAATTTTTTTCTGCATCTACCTCTGAAAAAATATTTGGCCTTCTAGCTGTGTGTGGGACTTGTTCTATTAGTCCATCTATACTGACCTCCATAAGGTTGCAAATTCAAAATAATTTTTTGTCTGCATCTACCTCTGAAAAAATACTTGGGCTTCTAGCTGTGTGTGGGACTTGTTCTATTAGTCCATCTATACTGACCTCCATAAGGTTGCAAATTCAAAATAATTTTTTGTCTGCATCTACCTCTGAAAAAATATTTGGGCTTCTAGCTGTGTGTGGGACTTGTTCTATTAGTCCATCTATACTGACCTCCATAAGGTTGCAAACTGAATATAATTTTTTTCTGCATCTACCTCTGAAAAAATATTTGGCCTTCTAGCTGTGTGTGGGACTTGTTCTATTAGTCCATCTATACTGACCTCAATAAGGTTGCAAACTGAATATAATTTTTTTCTGCATCTACCTCTGAAAAAATATTTGGGCTTCTAGCTGTGTGTGGGACTTGTTCTATTAGTCCATCTATACTGACCTCCATAAGGTTGCAAATTCAAAATAATTTTTTGTCTGCATCTACCTCTGAAAAAATATTTGGGCTTCTAGCTGTGTGTGGGACTTGTTCTATTAGTCCATCTATACTGACCTCCATAAGGTTGCAAACTGAATATAATTTTTTTCTGCATCTACCTCTGAAAAAATATTTGGCCTTCTAGCTGTGTGTGGGACTTGTTCTATAAGTCATCTATACTGACCTCCATCAGGTTGCAAATTCAAAATAATTTTTTGTCTGCATCTACCTCTGAAAAAATATTTGGCCTTCTAGCTGTGTGTGGGACTTGTTCTATTAGTCCATCTATACTGACCTCCATAAGGTTGCAAACTGAATATAATTTTTTTCTGCATCTACCTCTGAAAAAATATTTGGCCTTCTAGCTGTGTGTGGGACTTGTTCTATTAGTCCATCTATACTGACCTCCATAAGGTTGCAAACTGAATATAATTTTTTTCTGCATCTACCTCTGAAAAAATATTTGGGCTTCTAGCTGTGTGTGGGACTTGTTCTATTAGTCCATCTATACTGACCTCCATAAGGTTGCAAATTCAAAATAATTTTTTGTCTGCATCTACCTCTGAAAAAATATTTGGGCTTCTAGCTGTGTGTGGGACTTGTTCTATTAGTCCATCTATACTGACCTCCATAAGGTTGCAAACTGAATATAATTTTTTTCTGCATCTACCTCTGAAAAAATATTTGGGCTTCTAGCTGTGTGTGGGACTTGTTCTATTAGTCCATCTATACTGACCTCCATAAGGTTGCAAACTGAATATAATTTTTTTCTGCATCTACCTCTGAAAAAATATTTGGCCTTCTAGCTGTGTGTGGGACTTGTTCTATTAGTCCATCTATACTTACCTCCATAAGGTTGCAAACTGAATATAATTTTTTTCTGCATCTACCTCTGAAAAAATATTTGGGCTTCTAGCTGTGTGTGGGACTTGTTCTATTAGTCCATCTATACTGACCTCGATAAGGTTGCAAATTCAAAATAATTTTTTGTCTGCATCTACCTCTGAAAAAATATTTGGCCTTCTAGCTGTGTGTGGGACTTGTTCTATTAGTCCATCTATACTGACCTCCATAAGGTTGCAAACTGAATATAATTTTTTTCTGCATCTACCTCTGAAAAAATATTTGGGCTTCTAGCTGTGTGTGGGACTTGTTCTATTAGTCCATCTATACTGACCTCCATAAGGTTGCAAATTCAAAATAATTTTTTGTCTGCATCTACCTCTGAAAAAATATTTAGGCTTCTAGCTGTGTGTGGGACTTGTTCTATTAGTCCATCTATACTGACCTCCATAAGGTTGCAAACTGAATATAATTTTTTTCTGCATCTACCTCTGAAAAAATATTTGGGCTTCTAGCTGTGTGTGGGACTTGTTCTATTAGTCCATCTATACTGACCTCCATAAGGTTGCAAACTGAATATAATTTTTTTCTGCATCTACCTCTGAAAAAATATTTGGCCTTCTAGCTGTGTGTGGGACTTGTTCTATTAGTCCATCTATACTGACCTCCATAAGGTTGCAAACTGAATATAATTTTTTTCTGCATCTACCTCTGAAAAAATATTTGGGCTTCTAGCTGTGTGTGGGACTTGTTCTATTAGTCCATCTATACTGACCTCCATAAGGTTGCAAATTCAAAATAATTTTTTGTCTGCATCTACCTCTGAAAAAATATTTGGGCTTTTAGCTGTGTGTGGGACTTGTTCTATTAGTCCATCTATACTGACCTCCATAAGGTTGCAAACTGAATATAATTTTTTTCTGCATCTACCTCTGAAAAAATATTTGGCCTTCTAGCTGTGTGTGGGACTTGTTCTATTAGTCCATCTATACTGACCTCCATAAGGTTGCAAATTCAAAATAATTTTTTGTCTGCATCTACCTCTGAAAAAATATTTGGGCTTCTAGCTGTGTGTGGGACTTGTTCTATTAGTCCATCTATACTGACCTCCATAAGGTTGCAAATTCAAAATAATTTTTTGTCTGCATCTACCTCTGAAAAAATATTTGGGCTTCTAGCTGTGTGTGGGACTTGTTCTATTAGTCCATCTATACTGACCTCCATAAGGTTGCAAACTGAATATAATTTTTTTCTGCATCTACCTCTGAAAAAATATTTGGCCTTCTAGCTGTGTGTGGGACTTGTTCTATTAGTCATCTATACTGACCTCCATCAGGTTGCAAATTCAAAATAATTTTTTGTCTGCATCTACCTCTGAAAAAATATTTGGCCTTCTAGCTGTGTGTGGGACTTGTTCTATTAGTCCATCTATACTGACCTCCATAAGGTTGCAAATTCAAAATAATTTTTTGTCTGCATCTACCTCTGAAAAAATATTTGGCCTTCTAGCTGTGTGTGGGACTTGTTCTATTAGTCCATCTATACTGACCTCCATAAGGTTGCAAACTGAATATAATTTTTTTCTGCATCTACCTCTGAAAAAATATTTGGGCTTCTAGCTGTGTGTGGGACTTGTTCTATTAGTCCATCTATACTGACCTCCATAAGGTTGCAAATTCAAAATAATTTTTTGTCTGCATCTACCTCTGAAAAAATATTTGGGCTTCTAGCTGTGTGTGGGACTTGTTCTATTAGTCCATCTATACTGACCTCCATAAGGTTGCAAACTGAATATAATTTTTTTCTGCATCTACCTCTGAAAAAATATTTGGGCTTCTAGCTGTGTGTGGGACTTGTTCTATTAGTCCATCTATACTGACCTCCATAAGGTTGCAAACTGAATTTAATTTTTTTCTGCATCTACCTCTGAAAAAATATTTGGCCTTCTAGCTGTGTGTGGGACTTGTTCTATTAGTCCATCTATACTGACCTCCATAAGGTTGCAAACTGAATATAATTTTTTTCTGCATCTACCTCTGAAAAAATATTTGGGCTTCTAGCTGTGTGTGGGACTTGTTCTATTAGTCCATCTATACTGACCTCCATAAGGTTGCAAATTCAAAATAATTTTTTGTCTGCATCTACCTCTGAAAAAATATTTGGGCTTCTAGCTGTGTGTGGGACTTGTTCTATTAGTCCATCTATACTGACCTCCATAAGGTTGCAAACTGAATATAATTTTTTTCTGCATCTACCTCTGAAAAAATATTTGGCCTTCTAGCTGTGTGTGGGACTTGTTCTATTAGTCCATCTATACTGACCTCCATAAGGTTGCAAATTCAAAATAATTTTTTGTCTGCATCTACCTCTGAAAAAATACTTGGGCTTCTAGCTGTGTGTGGGACTTGTTCTATTAGTCCATCTATACTGACCTCCATAAGGTTGCAAATTCAAAATAATTTTTTGTCTGCATCTACCTCTGAAAAAATATTTGGGCTTCTAGCTGTGTGTGGGACTTGTTCTATTAGTCCATCTATACTGACCTCCATAAGGTTGCAAACTGAATATAATTTTTTTCTGCATCTACCTCTGAAAAAATATTTGGCCTTCTAGCTGTGTGTGGGACTTGTTCTATTAGTCATCTATACTGACCTCCATCAGGTTGCAAATTCAAAATAATTTTTTGTCTGCATCTACCTCTGAAAAAATATTTGGCCTTCTAGCTGTGTGTGGGACTTGTTCTATTAGTCCATCTATACTGACCTCCATAAGGTTGCAAACTGAATATAATTGTTTTCTGCATCTACCTCTGAAAAAATATTTGGCCTTCTAGCTGTGTGTGGGACTTGTTCTATTAGTCCATCTATACTGACCTCCATAAGGTTGCAAACTGAATATAATTTTTTTCTGCATCTACCTCTGAAAAAATATTTGGGCTTCTAGCTGTGTGTGGGACTTGTTCTATTAGTCCATCTATACTGACCTCCATAAGGTTGCAAATTCAAAATAATTTTTTGTCTGCATCTACCTCTGAAAAAATATTTGGGCTTCTAGCTGTGTGTGGGACTTGTTCTATTAGTCCATCTATACTGACCTCCATAAGGTTGCAAACTGAATATAATTTTTTTCTGCATCTACCTCTGAAAAAATATTTGGGCTTCTAGCTGTGTGTGGGACTTGTTCTATTAGTCCATCTATACTGACCTCCATAAGGTTGCAAACTGAATATAATTTTTTTCTGCATCTACCTCTGAAAAAATATTTGGCCTTCTAGCTGTGTGTGGGACTTGTTCTATTAGTCCATCTATACTGACCTCCATAAGGTTGCAAACTGAATATAATTTTTTTCTGCATCTACCTCTGAAAAAATATTTGGGCTTAGAATCATAGAATCATAGAATGGTAGAGTTGGAAGGGACCTCCTGGGTCATCTGGTCCAACCCCCTGCTCAAAGCAGGATTCACTAGATCATCTCAGACAGATGTCTGTCCAGCCTCTGTTTGAAGACGTCCATTGAAGGGGAACTCACCACCTCTCGTGGCTGCCTGTTCCACTCATTAATCACCCTAACTGTCAAAAAGTTTTTTCTAATATCTAATCTGTGTCTCCTCCCATTTAGTTTCATCCCATTGCTTCTAGTCTTTCCTTGTGCAAATGAGAATAAAGATGATCCTTCTACAATGTGACAGCCCTTGACATATTTGTAGACAGCTATTAAGTCTCCTCTCAGTCTTCTTTTTTGCAAGCTAAACATTCCCAAATCCTGCAACCGTTCCTCATAGGACATGGTTTGCAGACCAGTCACCATTCTGGTCGCTCTTCTCTGAACTTGCTCCAGTTTGTCTATGTCTTTTTTAAAATGTGGTGCCCAAAACTGTACACAGTATTCCAGATGAGGTCTGACCAAAGAGGAGTAAAGACCGATAATGACTTCACGTGATCTAGACTGTATGCTTCTGTTAATACATCCCAGAATTGTATTTGCCTTTTTTGCTGCTGCATCACACTGTTGACTCATGTTCAGTCTATGATCTATTAGTATACCTAAGTCTTTTTCACATGTACTGTTGCTTAGCTCTATTCCTCCCATTCTGTATATGCTTTTTTCATTTTTATTGCCCAGATGTAGTACTTTGCATTTTTCCCTGTTAAAAACCATTCTGTTGGTTGCTGCCCACTGCTCCAGTTTATTTAGGTCTTTTTGAATCCTCTCTCTCTCTTCTCTAGTATTAGCTATCCCTCCTAGCTTTGTGTCATCAGCAAATTTAATCAGTTTACCCTCAATTCCTTCATCTAAATCATTGATAAAGATGTTGAACAATACAGGTCCCAGGACGGAGCCCTGTGGTACCCCACTTGAGACATTCATCCAGCTGGATGTGAAGCCATTTACAACCACCCTTTGAGTCCGATCACTAAGCCAGTTATGAATCCACCTAACAGTTGCCTGGTCCATTGCATACTTGGTCATTTTTTCAATAAGGATGGTGTGAGATACTTTGTCAAATGCTTTGCTGAAGTCAAGATATACTATATCTACAGCATTTCCCTGATCCACCCAGTCAGTGATTCTGTCATAGAAGGAAATTAAGTTAGTCTGACATGACTTGTTAGTTACAAACCCATGCTGACTCTGGTTAATCACTTCATTCTTATCCATGTACTTACATACATGTTGTTTAATAATTTCTAGCTGTGTGTGGGACTTGTTCTATTAGTCCATCTATACTGACCTCCATAAGGTTGCAAATTCAAAATAATTTTTTGTCTGCATCTACCTCTGAAAAAATATTTGGGCTTCTAGCTGTGTGTGGGACTTGTTCTATTAGTCCATCTATACTGACCTCCATAAGGTTGCAAACTGAATATAATTTTTTTCTGCATCTACCTCTGAAAAAATATTTGGCCTTCTAGCTGTGTGTGGGACTTGTTCTATTAGTCCATCTATACTGACCTCCATAAGGTTGCAAACTGAATATAATTTTTTTCTGCATCTACCTCTGAAAAAATATTTGGCCTTCTAGCTGTGTGTGGGACTTGTTCTATTAGTCCATCTATACTGACCTCCATAAGGTTGCAAACTGAATATAATTTTTTTCTGCATCTACCTCTGAAAAAATATTTGGCCTTCTAGCTGTGTGTGGGACTTGTTCTATTAGTCCATCTATACTGACCTCCATAAGGTTGCAAATTCAAAATAATTTTTTGTCTGCATCTACCTCTGAAAAAATATTTGGGCTTCTAGCTGTGTGTGGGACTTGTTCTATTAGTCCATCTATACTGACCTCCATAAGGTTGCAAACTGAATATAATTTTTTTCTGCATCTACCTCTGAAAAAATATTTGGCCTTCTAGCTGTGTGTGGGACTTGTTCTATTAGTCCATCTATACTGACCTCCATAAGGTTGCAAACTGAATATAATTTTTTTCTCCATCTACCTCTGAAAAAATATTTGGCCTTCTAGCTGTGTGTGGGACTTGTTCTATTAGTCCATCTATACTGACCTCCATAAGGTTGCAAACTGAATATAATTTTTTTCTGCATCTACCTCTGAAAAAATATTTGGCCTTCTAGCTGTGTGTGGGACTTGTTCTATTAGTCCATCTATACTGACCTCCATAAGGTTGCAAACTGAATATAATTTTTTTCTGCATCTACCTCTGAAAAAATATTTGGCCTTCTAGCTGTGTGTGGGACTTGTTCTATTAGTCCATCTATACTGACCTCCATAAGGTTGCAAATTCAAAATAATTTTTTGTCTGCATCTACCTCTGAAAAAATATTTGGGCTTCTAGCTGTGTGTGGGACTTGTTCTATTAGTCCATCTATACTGACCTCCATAAGGTTGCAAACTGAATATAATTTTTTTCTGCATCTACCTCTGAAAAAATATTTGGCCTTCTAGCTGTGTGTGGGACTTGTTCTATTAGTCCATCTATACTGACCTCCATAAGGTTGCAAACTGAATATAATTTTTTTCTGCATCTACCTCTGAAAAAATATTTGGCCTTCTAGCTGTGTGTGGGACTTGTTCTATTAGTCCATCTATACTGACCTCCATAAGGTTGCAAACTGAATATAATTTTTTTCTGCATCTACCTCTGAAAAAATATTTGGGCTTCTAGCTGTGTGTGGGACTTGTTCTATTAGTCCATCTATACTGACCTCCATAAGGTTGCAAATTCAAAATAATTTTTTGTCTGCATCTACCTCTGAAAAAATATTTGGCCTTCTAGCTGTGTGTGGGACTTGTTCTATTAGTCCATCTATACTGACCTCCATAAGGTTGCAAACTGAATATAATTTTTTTCTGCAGCTACCTCTGAAAAAATATTTGGCCTTCTAGCTGTGTGTGGGACTTGTTCTATTAGTCCATCTATACTGACCTCCATAAGGTTGCAAACTGAATATAATTTTTTTCTGCATCTACCTCTGAAAAAATATTTGGGCTTCTAGCTGTGTGTGGGACTTGTTCTATTAGTCCATCTATACTGACCTCCATAAGGTTGCAAACTGAATATAATTTTTTTCTGCATCTACCTCTGAAAAAATATTTGGCCTTCTAGCTGTGTGTGGGACTTGTTCTATTAGTCCATCTATACTGACCTCCATAAGGTTGCAAACTGAATATAATTTTTTTCTGCATCTACCTCTGAAAAAATATTTGGGCTTCTAGCTGTGTGTGGGACTTGTTCTATTAGTCCATCTATACTGACCTCCATAAGGTTGCAAAGTGAATATAATTTTTTTCTGCATCTACCTCTGAAAAAATATTTGGCCTTCTAGCTGTGTGTGGGACTTGTTCTATTAGTCCATCTATACTGACCTCCATAAGGTTGCAAACTGAATATAATTTTTTTCTGCATCTACCTCTGAAAAAATATTTGGCCTTCTAGCTGTGTGTGGGACTTGTTCTATTAGTCCATCTATACTGACCTCCATAAGGTTGCAAATTCAAAATAATTTTTTGTCTGCATCTACCTCTGAAAAAATATTTGGGCTTCTAGCTGTGTGTGGGACTTGTTCTATTAGTCCATCTATACTGACCTCCATAAGGTTGCAAACTGAATATAATTTTTTTCTGCATCTACCTCTGAAAAAATATTTGGCCTTCTAGCTGTGTGTGGGACTTGTTCTATTAGTCCATCTATACTGACCTCCATAAGGTTGCAAACTGAATATAATTTTTTTCTGCATCTACCTCTGAAAAAATATTTGGCCTTCTAGCTGTGTGTGGGACTTGTTCTATTAGTCCATCTATACTGACCTCCATAAGGTTGCAAACTGAATATAATTTTTTTCTGCATCTACCTCTGAAAAAATATTTGGGCTTCTAGCTGTGTGTGGGACTTGTTCTATTAGTCCATCTATACTGACCTCCATAAGGTTGCAAATTCAAAATAATTTTTTGTCTGCATCTACCTCTGAAAAAATATTTGGCCTTCTAGCTGTGTGTGGGACTTGTTCTATTAGTCCATCTATACTGACCTCCATAAGGTTGCAAACTGAATATAATTTTTTTCTGCAGCTACCTCTGAAAAAATATTTGGCCTTCTAGCTGTGTGTGGGACTTGTTCTATTAGTCCATCTATACTGACCTCCATAAGGTTGCAAACTGAATATAATTTTTTTCTGCATCTACCTCTGAAAAAATATTTGGGCTTCTAGCTGTGTGTGGGACTTGTTCTATTAGTCCATCTATACTGACCTCCATAAGGTTGCAAACTGAATATAATTTTTTTCTGCATCTACCTCTGAAAAAATATTTGGCCTTCTAGCTGTGTGTGGGACTTGTTCTATTAGTCCATCTATACTGACCTCCATAAGGTTGCAAACTGAATATAATTTTTTTCTGCATCTACCTCTGAAAAAATATTTGGCCTTCTAGCTGTGTGTGGGACTTGTTCTATTAGTCCATCTATACTGACCTCCATAAGGTTGCAAACTGAATATAATTTTTTTCTGCATCTACCTCTGAAAAAATATTTGGCCTTCTAGCAGTGTGTGGGTCTCATTGTATTAGGCCATCTATACCAAGCTCCACCAGCTTTTCAATTAATAATAATTTTTCGCTGCATCTAGCCCTGAAAATAATTTTTCTTCCCAATAGTGGTAGCAATAGAAATATGGGGCGCGCTCCTGGCTTACAAAAATATACGCTTCATAACAAAAAACACCAGCTTAGCGCACTGCATTAATAAGATGGCATCATCGTCTCTCCCAGTGCTAGGCCTACTACCCAGGCTAGCATTCCTGTGCCTAAAACACAATGTATGGGTCCGCGCTAGCCACTATGCTGAGGGGTCTAAAGCTGCTGCTAACGCTTTATAACAATTCAATTGGCAGATTTTCACAGAGCTCTTCCACAATGCCCACCCATCGGGACAACAGTTGCCCACCTTCCCTATGGGATCTAGTGGCGAATAGTTGATGCCATTAATCAGAGCGTCAGTTGCCCCGTCGACGTGGCAAGCATACGGTAAGGCATGGGAAGAGTGGACACGACTAGTAGCAGGCAGACGGGTTGACCAATGTGAACAAGCCAGATCACAAGTCACCATAGAATTTCTCCACCAGCTAATGATGAGGGGCATATCAGGGGCGTCAGCGCAGCGGTGTCTGACCGGAGTAGCATTTCACTTCCAACTACTGAATTGGGGAGATGTGACAAAGATTCATCATCAGACAATCCATAAAAGGGTGGAAAAGGGGTCAGCCAAGTCAGGAGTGTAGACGTCCCGTCCTGTGTCACTAAAACTGATTTCTCACATCATATCCCTAACACCATTAACATGACACTCACAATTTGAAGCAACACTACTGTCTACTGCATTTGTGATCGCCTTCTTCGGGGCGCTATGCATAAGCGAATTAGTCCCTCAATCCAAAATTAGCACCAGTGGAGGCTTATTACACCAGGACGTAGTCATAGCCAATAATGCAATACGTCTACGCATACACAAATCGAAAATGGTTCCAGCGTGCAGGGGCACTTGGGCACTTCTACAACCCACAAACGGTACACTGAGTCGGGTAACAATAGTAAAACCATATCTAACCATCAGATCACAAAGTAATTTGTTCCTATCACACATTGATGGGACGCCATTAGCAAGATACCAGTTCCAAGCTATATTTAATAAATGCATAACATCGGCAGGGAACCACCCCAAAGATTACGGGACACACTCATTCCGCATAGGCGCGGCCACAGAAGCAGCAAGAGCAGGACTGTCAGAAACGGAAGTTCAGAGGATAGAGAGATGGTGATCCACGTGTTTGGCAAGATACATAAGACCGGACTTGTTATCCTAACGTGGTTTGTTTCTTTTACAGGTGACGCTAAGCCAACAGTGTGGGTGATAGGCCACTCGTATATATATTGGGCAGATTAAAGGGCGAAAGTCCGCCCAGGCGGGAGGAAATTAGAGTTTCATAACACATATTTCAACTGGAGAGGTATTAGAGGCCTGCTATGGCCACAGGTACTAATGGAGGTAATCAAGGTAGGGAGAGAGGCAAGATGTCTGGTCATCTTAGTTATACAGGCCGGGGGAAACAACCTAGGTCATCACAAGAGCGCATAACTAATGGCAATAATAAAACTAGACACTGAGCGCTTCAGAGAATTTTTCACAAAACTAGCTATAGTATGGTCAGAGATTGTGCCGATAGCGGTATGGCAAGGGGCGCGAGACATCACGGCCATCGAACGGACAAGGCGGGTAATAAATATTCGGATGGCAAAATTTAGAAGAGACAGAGGCGGTGTAGTGGTACGACACCGACAACTGGAAGGAGATAAAGCAGGCCTCATACGGCCCGACGGTGTTCACTTAATGGATATTGGACTGGACATATTCCTGTCAGGACTCCAGGACGGAGTGGAACAAGCGTTAAGAGTGATGGGTGGGGGTCAGAGTCCTGCATACGAGTACGCAGGATCCTCCGTGGCCTGGAAATAGAAAGGACATGTTGGAGAGTTACACTTGTTGGCCAAGTTGCCGGAGTGGAGACCCAGGGCATGCTGCAACAAGCTGAATTATTTTAGAAATAAAATGTCTTTCTAATGGAATGAGTATAAAGAGTTAATAAAGCTGTGACCGATCCTCACCCATCCAGTTGTAAGAGTTACATTATTGTATTGTCAAGGAAAGGGGGCGGTAGGGGGGCTGAGCGTCTGGGTTTGGTTGGGGGTCCCCACAGTCTGCCTAGGCTAGATGCATTTAAAAATTCTTATTAGATACACAGGCGGTGCAGCTTGCTTCGCAGCTGGGCTACTACGCCCAAAGTATTGCCTAGGCTAGATGCAGTTAAAAATTTTGCGCTGACTAGCAGACACTGAAGATTTGGAGCAGACCTCTGAGTAAACAGCTCTTCAGACTCAATCATCTGTGTTACCCCAAGCCATAGTGTATGTAGTTTCTTACAGTTAAAAGGGGGGGGGGGCGACCCAACCCACTTGGAATTGACGATGCCAACGTCACGTAAGACACAGCAAGGGGACTCCAAAAAGAGTTTCCATTTTTTCCCAAAATTGTGGCACAGACACCACTTAACCCTAGAACGCATACCTGGGGCCTCGCAGTCCCGCCCTGTTAATTGTTTTCTATTTTCTGCAAGATTACTTTAGTTAGAATTTTGAAACTCTAGGTATTCTTCATGTATATAGTTGTTTGTCATTTGAGTTTGAGTTATTCAATGTTATTTGCACACGGGCCTAAAAGGCCCCAGGTATATGAAAGTGTAGATTTTTATGGTCATGCGTTCTAGGGTTAAGTGGCATCAATTGCCCCACAGTTGCTTAAAACGGTTGGTGAGGTGATATTACCAAATCCTCAAGCTTTTAGCCTCCCAAGGATAACACAGGATTAGAAAAGTCCTTGCGAATCCATGATTTGTTCATCTTTATGAACGTGAGTCTGTCTACATTCTCAGTGGACAGCCGCGTGCGCTTATCTGTCAGCACACCATCAGCAGCGCTGAACACACGTTCAGAGAGAACACTGGCTGCAGGGCATGACAAGATCTCCAAGGCGTGAGTGGCGAGCTCATGCCATTTTTCCAGATTGGAATACCAAAATGAGCAAGGGTCCAGTGACACAGTCATGGCTTCGATGTTCACTTGGAGATACTCCTGCACCATCCTCTCTAGGCATTGACTATGTGTCAGACTTCTTGTCTCCTGTGGCCTTGCAAAGGATGGTCTAAAAAAGTGGTGAAACGATTTCACAAAATTGCTGTTACCAGCAGATACTGTGTTACTGTTACGGTTTGAGTGATGAAGACTCGACAGTCCCGCGGTTGGCAAGTTAGAACTGTGAGATTCACTTCGTGCACCACTGGTGTTTTGTGGAAAAGCACATGTAAGATTCTGCAACAGCGTCTGCAGATACTCCTGCATGCGTCAATCCCTTTTTATGGCAGGAATTATTTCGGCAAATTTACTTTTGTACCGGGGATCTAAGAGTGTGGCAACCCAGTAGTCGAGATTACTTCGAATTCTGCAATCTGAGGGTCATGTTGCAGGTAGTGCAGCAAGAAGGCACTCATGTGTCTTGCGCATCCAGGAGGACCAAGTCCTTGTTGTGTTGGTAGCGAGGTAAGAATCATGCTTCTTTCCTCTGCCCTCTCCCCCCAACCTCGCACAACAGAAATGTGATCAAGGTCTCCCTCATCTGATGAGTCTTCCATGCCCATCGCCAGTTCATCCTCCACTTCTTCCTCGGCTCCTGCACCTTCCTCAACAGTTTGGCTGCTACCATGCGCCCTGTTTAATCCCTCTCCCCCACCCTCCCATGCCTGCCTCCTTGGTGCTGCCAACCGTCTGGACCTTGGAGATGTTATCCCTTCCGCATACGACTCCTCCTCTACTTCCTCCACCTCCTCTTGTCCTACCACCTGACTCTGAATTCTGTTTAATGTGTGCTCCAGCATGTAAATCACCAGAATAGTTATGCTGATAATGGCATCGTCGTCAGCACTAAACATCTTCGTTGCCATTTCAAAACTGTGCAGAAAGGTGTGTGGCGCTCCTGAGGGTGCAGTCACCACAGAGTTACTGCATCTCACCCAGAGGTGTGGTATCTCACCCTCAGGTAAGGAAGGCGTATGGCTCGGGACCCTAACACCTGCATCCAACACATACCCGCAGTGGGGTTAGGGCGAGATTGCTCCTAAGGGAGAGCACAGTCCCAGGTCCCTAGCTGGTGGGAGGATCCTATGTAGTGGGTGCTTAGGGGAGCAGCTTAGGGGAGCACATGACAGGGAGAGTATAAATAGGAAGCCATCTTAGAAAGAGCAAGCCAGTCAGAGGAGGAAAAGTGACAGGAGCAGAGGCTCGGCATGAGCTCTGCTCCGGAGGCGGGCCTAGCCTGGGAGGCCCAGGACTGAAGGAGAGAAGAGAGGAGTGGGAGCAGGAAGGCTCCAGGAACCGAAGGGACCCTAGGGCTACGGGCTGTGCAGAAGGCCACCTGTACTCCCACTGCTACCAGGAGGTAGAGGGGTCAGGCCAGATAAGGGGAACCGGTCCCTCAACTAGAGGAGAAACAGCAAGGCTCAACTAGAAACCGGAGGCTGCAGCATTTCATGTACTGCAGGCAAAAGTCCACACCAGTCTCACTAAGAAGGTAGCCACATAGGACCCAGGGGACGGAACACAAGTCGCCCGCCAAGGCCCGAGGATACCGGATAGAAGTGTCACTGGGTGTGAGGTGCAGGGAGAAGGCCAGAGAAAGGACACACAGAAGGGGGTCCTGCTAAGTACTCCGGAGCTATCTGGGGGTGGACTGAGCCCCTCACTGAGTACGCACAGCACGACGGGTGAGATAGCTCTGGTACCTGTAATCTGGACTGCAACAACTGTGAGTAAAGATCTTGGGACTGCATCACACGGACTCTGTGTTCATTACTGACTCCCTGCACTACAACCACCATCATCCACCCACACTGCCCTGAAGCTACACTCTTCCTGTGGTGAGTAATAATACCATTGCAGCAAAACCACCAGCTTCAGAGGACTGTTCCGCAGCGGCGGCCCCTTTGGCCGCACTCCACAGGTGGCGTAGTCGGACATTATAAAATCCATATATACAAATTACCGTTGGATTGACCGCCCTGGGTCACGGACCGGGTCACCGCCACAGTGACTACAACCCCCAGTGTCTATCGGCCCGGCTCCGGGTACCCCACGGCCCAGGGGGCGCGTCAACTTCATAGGTCCCTGATCTGAGACCACTCCTGCTGTGTGATTTGCCCCACCTCTGGATCTCGTTGGCCCAGGCTATACGTCAGAAACTATTGCACCAGGGCTTGTCGGTGCTGCCACAGTCGCTGCAACATGTGCAGAGTTGAATTCCACCATGTCGGCACATCGCATTTCAGCCGGTGAACTGGCAGGCCCAACGACTTCTGTAGAGATGTAAGTCGTTGAGCTGCGGGATGCGAACGGCGGAAGTGAGCACACAGCGACCGTGCCCTCTGCAGAAGGCCATCTAGTCCGGGATAGTGGGCTAAAAATTTATGGACAACCAGATTCAACACGTGAGCCATACAAGGCACGTGTGTAACATTGCCCCGGCGAAGGGCCGCACCCAGGTTTGCAGCATTGTCGCACACGGCCTTCCCTGGTTGCAGGTCCAGTGGAGACAACCATTCATGAAACTGGGTCTCCAGAGCTGACCACAAGTCCTCAGCTGTGTGACTCACATTTCCCAGACATTTCAAAGTAAACACTGATGCCGTTGAGCCCTGCTGCCAGCATAGTAAGGAGGTGCGCAGTTAGAAAGCAGGTGGCATTACCAGACAGGCTTTGGGTGCAGGTGGAGGACCGAGAGGAGGTTGAGGAGGCAGAAGCAGTGGAGGAACTTCTAGATAAAGAGGATTGACGTACAACTCGTGGGGACGGCAAGACTTGGACAGCAGCCCCTTGTCCTGCTGTCACCATAGTTACCCAGTGCCCTGTCAGCGACATGTAACGCCCCTGTCCATGCCTACTCGTCCAAGTGTCTGTGGTGAAATGCACCCTGTCACACACAGAGTTTCTCAAAGAAGCGGTGATGTTGTGTGCGACATGCTGGTGGAGCGCAGGCACACCTTTCTTTGAGAAGTAGTGCCGACTGGGCATCTAGTACTGGGGCACTGCGACGGACATAAGGTCTCAAAAATCCACTGTGTCCTCCAGGCGGAAAGGCAGCATTTCTGTAGCCAACAGCTTGCAGATGGTGAAATTCAACCTCTTAGCTTTCTCATGGCTAGGAGGAAATGGTCTTTTACTTGTCCACATCTGAGGGACCGAGGGCTGGCTGTTGTGCTTTGACGGGGTTGAGTAGGGTGTCCCTGGCAAACTGCCGGTCTGTGAGGAAGATGCAGGCGGACATGTTAGGTTGCCTTGATCCAAAGGTGGTGCTCTCGATGTCAGAGAGCTCTCAACACCAGCAGGTGTTTCCACTTCCCAATGAACTGACGACCTGCCAATCACACTGGCTGTTGCAGGTAAAGAGGTGGCAGGTCTGCGTCCAAAACATGTGTGACTGCTGTCCCCCCAGTCACAGAGGATGAAGAGGCCGCGGATGCACAAGATGGGGCAGACGGTGGTTGGCCCAGCCTGCTAGGCCGCATTGTAGCACAGTGAGCTTCCCACTGCAACTTATGCTTCATATCCATGTGACGGTACATGCATGAAGTACTCAAACTATGGATTTTTTGGCCTCTACTTAGCTTTTGGTGACAAATATTACAGATAACACGAGTTGGGTCATCCTTATCGATCTGAATAAATGCCCAGGCTATGCAAGGCTTAGAGCCCATGCGACCTGAAGAGCCACTACGACTTGTGGTCAGAGGCAGAGTTGTGGTTGAGGATGCAGTTGTTGACGTGCTTCCAGTACTCCGTCTCTGTCCAGGAAGGCGCAACCTAACCTCGTTGTCAATATCATCTGTGACGCCCCGCTGTGCTTGGTATCACAGATCCTAGAAGAGTGTATTGATGGAATCCTCCACAAGAGGCCCCCATAAACATTCACACATCTCCACCTTCCACCTCAGACCAGCAGAGGGAGCCCGTTAGGGATATAAATAGGGAAGGTGGAGCTAGGCAGTTCAGTTCCTCTGAAGAGTTCCTGCAGTAGAGAAGCCTAAGAGAGGTCAGTCTGCAGTGGAGCTCAGTCTAGTCTAGAGAACTCAGTTAATAGTTCAGCAGTGGAGCACGAGGCTCCTGCTAGCTAGATTCAGGGAGCCCAGATAGAGCTTAAGGTGTGCCAGCGTCATAAGATCGGTGAAGCGCGGCAAGCTGCCGTTAGTGTGTATAGCCTATTGAGGGCCCGAGTAGGCCGAAGGCGAGTGGCGAGTTAGTACATAAGGGGCAGAGGAGCTTAACCAGCTCACCCCGAAGCATTTACCGGACACCGGATCCGAGCTTACTGGGATCTCTATGACCCAGTAAGGCATAACCGGAATCCCTGGAGAACTACAAGTCCCAGGATCGCTAAGGTGCTGATACGTAACAGAGCCAGGAGATGCTTAGGCCCCACATACTGGGAGCGTAAACTTCAAGAGAAGGCCCTACCACAAGGTCAGCCAGCGCAGGACAGAGACAAAGTTAGGCCTAGCTCCAGGCAGGTCAGAAACTTACTGCGCAGAGGCAAGAAACAGGAGGCCCTACACCCGCTCATTGGGGAGGATCCTGATATGCACCCTTCACCCTACAGTGCTCCAGGATGTGCCTGAATTTCCTCCAGTAAAAGGTACTGAAGTGACTACCGTGTCCGTTTCCGTTCTTGCTCTGACCCAGCTGGGTCTCGCCTGTCCTGCATTCCCCCTGCATACGCTGCCCTGAGACCTAGCTCCACCTGTGGGGAGCTATACCATCGAGCTGCCTTATCACGGGCCTCAGTGGACTGCTGCAGCGCTGGTGCTTCTCACCAGATACCACAGGTGGTGTCACAAACTCTTATAAAATTAACAATTATCCACCCTTTTAAAGAGTGACCCCAGGGTACGGGCCAGGGAGCCGACCACCGCGACATCCCAAAGGCCAGGCAAAGGCCCGGGTGACCTCATCGACTGGCTGACTGTGGGTTGACAGTAAGTGGGATCTCCAACCTTGTCATCATCACCCTGTGTGTTATCACACCCGTCGTCCTCAAAGCCAACCTCTTACTGCCCTGACCGAAAAGTCAAGTTGTCGCTCCAATCAGGTATTTGAGTCTCATCATCGTCTTCATCATTGTCTCCACCAACAGGAGTTACAGTTTGGGAACGAGGGTCTACATTATGCTCAGAACCTTCTTCATCTGGTCCTGGATCCGACTTATAAAGATTCTGGGCATCAGTGCAGATCATTTCCTCGTCTGGATTAACAGAAGCTCTGGAGCAGACCTCCGTTTCCCAGGCTATAGTATGAGTAAACAGCTGTGCAGACTCAACCATCTGTGTTACCCCATACTCAGACGGGCAGCTGGAGACTTGGGAGCTGTGAGGAAGCAAGTGCGATTGGGGTGACACCTCTGAGGACTGGAGTATTTGTGATGTTGAAGTTGAGGTGGAGGAGAGCCCACTTGAAGGAGCACTTGATATCCGCTGAAGCACCTGCTGTTTTTGTGCCTCATCTGGAATTTGTAGCGATGGGCGTGTCCGTAACAAAGGGATCGTATCACATTGTCCACGAAAAGAAGTCGACATGTTAGTTTGGCTGGAAGATGGTCTTTCTTCTGCAGATGTTACTCCCCCCCCACCGCGGGGGGCTCGACCCACCAGCGGACAGGCACCAGTATTAGGAGAGGGGGGCTGGCCGTCAGGGTCCACCGCGGCTCTGGCACAAACCCGGCGACACGGAGGTGGCACGGGCAGGAACGGACTGGCCGTATCGGCTTCTCACTTTTTGGATTTTAGAAGGGCATGACATGCCTATATCTGTGTCTCCCCCTCCTTTTACTCCTCCACCTCTTTTCTTTTCGCATGACTATATGTACTTGTCACTTTTCCATGTGTTAGTTATGTCTTCTGAGCAGTTTGTCAGCTTTTGGACACCTTTGAAGGTGTTTTCTATGTGTTTCTATGTGTTTTTGTTTGCCTGCCATTGGTTTTAACGGTGTTCGAAGGTGTTCAACGAACCGTTCGACGAACAGTTCGGCGAACACACGGGTGTTCGACGAACCGAACCGAACTCGAACACTACGGGGGTGGCTCAACACTAGTAAAGAACCGCTAGACTTCCAAGGCCACAAAATTATTATCTTCAATGATTACTCCGCGGAGGTCACTAAAAGGAGGAGGCTGTTCAGCAACTGCTGCTCAAAGCTATTCCATGGCCGAATCCAATTTCAGCTTGTGTATCCAGCCACTCGGAAAGTACGGCAGGCAGACGGACTGGTAAAGAGCTTTCAGAACCCGGCGGAGGCAGAGGAGTATGTTTCCAGAATGGTGGAAAAAGACGGACCAAAAGAAAAGGAGAAGAGGGCTTCGCCACGACAGGAGAGAAGAACGGAACAGGACGCAGAGGCGGATTAAGAATCTGCGGGACGGAAGTCAGTAGCGCAAACCCAAAGACAAAGACCGCCCCAAAAACATAGGGGATTCCCGGCTGCGGACTCTGGTTAAGATAATTGGACCATATGGGAGGGGATAACATTTTAAGAGAGAGAGAGATCTCAAAAAATCTGGCAACCCATGGACTCTCTTGATTTTACTCACTTGAGGGGGTGATCATTTAAAGAACAGAGACATGATTTAGTAATAACAAAATGCCGGGGAGGAGCATATGGGGAGAAGCTGCCAGAAAAAAGGAGGTCACAAAGATGAAGACGTCATTGTTTGTTTATATGTTATATGTTAATGTTAAGGGGAGGTTTATTAAAGGGAAAAACATACAGAATGCTGCTAAAGTACAGTAAGGAACAAAAGTATTAAGGAGTGTCAGTTCAATCTATAATCCAGAAGTGATAAAACACATAGTATGCGGATAGTCTTGTGGAACGTAAAGGGGCTCAGAGCCTCAACCATGAGAATGATGGTTCTAAGACACTTAAAAAAGTTAAAAACGGACATAGCACTGCTGCAGGAAACCCATCTGAGGAAGGAAGACTTGTTTAGAATGAAAAAACTGTGTGTGGGGGAGGCTTATGGATCGGAAGGAGAAGGGAGGAAGGCGGGGGTGTTAATATTGCTGCACAAAAACCTTACATACAAAGTGACACAGGTAGAACACGACGCAGAGGGAAGGTATATAATGCTACAGCTTGAAGGGAATGAGGGGGAGCTGAGTATAATTAATGTTTATGCACCAAACGCAAACCAGAAACCATTCTTCGAACATTTGCGCACTGGTTTACTGCAAAATACGACCAAGAAAATTGTAATTGGAGGTGACTTTTACAATACTCACAGTAAGGAGGAGGACAGACAAAGTTTAGGGGGTGCAAAACTTAGACCGAATGGGAAATCAACTCTGCTAGGTGACTTGATAGCTGACACAAATTTATCAGACATGTGGCGAATGGAATTCCCCATTGAGCGAGAATTCACACACTTTTCCCACCCGCATCAGACGTGGTCCAGGATTGACTATCTTCTTGTCAGTAGAGAATTGCTAGATAGGTGCAAGGAGACTAAAATAGAGGAACTGGTTATTTCGGACCATGCGCCAACCTCGATAAACCTCCTAGAAAAATACCCAAAAGGGACAGACTATATATGGAAATTCCCTACCTTTCTTCTTAGAGAGCAACATTTTATCATTACACTACAGCAATGGTGGGAGGAATACACTTTCCACAATTCATCAGACGAATTAAAGACACAAACATTCTGGGAAGCAGGGAAAGCTGTTTTGAGAGGGAGACTGATGGCATATGTCCATACACTGAAGAAAAAAACTAACACAAAATACGAAGAGGTTAGCGGTGATCTGAGGAGAAAGTACGTACTCTTACAACAATTAAAAACGTAAAGGGCAAGGGAAGATTGGAAGGAGGCCAAAAAAAACTTTGATGAATGGGCAGAGAAGAAAGAAGGATTTAGGAAGTCACAAATGGAAATTGAACTAAGGAGGTTTGGGGATAAAGCGGGACGGCTACTGGCAAACTTAGCAAAAGGAAGACAGGGGAGGAAAGGCATAATGAAACTTAAGAACGAGAAGGGGATAGCTGTAGATAATCCCAAAGAGATAAGCCGTGTCTTAAGGGAATTCTATGCGGCTTTATACTCAGAAGATGGCTGCGAGGAGGATATGGGAATGACCTTCCTCAGCAAAATTAAAATGCCTGCCATAACTGAGTCACAACTGAATATGTTAAATGCACCGGTAACAGAGGAAGAAGTGAAAAGCACTATTGGAGGTCTACCGGGCAGTAAAGCCCCTGGGCCTGATGGGTTCACAGGCGATTTTTTTAAGGTCATGTCCCATCAAGTAGCTCCTATTTTGACTAAATGGTATAATGAGTTGTTACAGGGTGGTGAATTGTTGGGGGGAACCAACATGGCCTATATAAGTTTGATACCAAAAGAAGGGAAGGATGGGGAGGATCCAGCGGCCTACAGACCTACAGTGGTGGCCAAAAGTATTAGCACCCCTGCAATTCTGTCAGATAATACTCAGTTTCTTCCTGAAAATGATTGCAATCACAAATTCTTTGGTATTATTATCTTCATTTAATTTGCTTGCAAGGAAAAAATACAAAAGAGAATGAAGCAAAAATGAAATCATTGATCATTTCACACAAAACTCCAAAAATGGGCCAGACAAAAGTATTGGCACCCTCAGCCTAATACTTGGTTGCACAACCTTTAGCCAAAATAACTGCGAACAACCGCTTCCGGTAACCATCAATGAGTTTCTTACAATGCTCTGCTGGAATTGTAGACCATTCTTCTTTGGCAAACTGCTCCAGGTCCCTGATATTTGAAGGGTGCCTTCTCCAAACTGCCATTTTGAGATCTCTCCACAGGTGTTCTATGGGATTCAAGTCTGGACTCATTACTGGCCACCTTAGAAGTCTCCAGTGCTTTCTCTCAAACCATTTTATTGCGCTTTTGGAAGTGTGTTTTGGGTCCTTGTCCTGCTGGAAGACCCATGACCTCTGAGGGAGACCCAGCTTTCTCACACTGGGCCCTACATTATGCTGCAAAATTTGTTGGTAGTCTTCAGACTTCATAATGCCATGCACACGGTCAAGCAGTCCAGTGCCAGAGGCAGCAAAGCAACCCCAAAACATCAGGGAACCTCCGCCATGTTTGACTGTAGGGACCGTGTTCTTTTCTTTGAATGCCTCTTTTTTTTCCTGTACACTCTATGTTGATGCTTTTTCCCAAAAAGCTCTACTTTTGTCTCATCTGACCAGAGAACATTCTTCCAAAACGTTTTAGGCTTTCTCAGGTAAGTTTTGGCAAACTCCAGCCTGGCTTTTTTATGTCTCGGGGTAAGAAGTGGGGTCTTCCTGGGTATCCTACCATACAGTCCCTTTTCATTCAGACGCCGACGGATAGTACGGGTGGACACTGTTGTACCCTCGGACTGCAGGGCAGCTTGAACTTGTTTGGATGTTAGTCGAGGTTCTTTATCCACCATCCGCACAATCTTGCGTTGAAATCTCTCATCAATTTTTCTTTTCCGTCCACATCTAGGGAGGTTAGCCACAGTGCCATGGGCTTTAAACTTCTTGATGACACTGCGCACGGAAGACACAGGAACATTCAGGTCTTTGGAGATGGACTTGTAGCCTTGAGATTGCTCATTCTTCCTCACAATTTGGTTTCTCAAGTCCTCAGACAGTTCTTTGGTCTTCTTTCTTTTCTCCATGCTCAAGGTGGTACACACAAGGACACAGGACAGAGGTTGAGTCAACTTTAATCCATGTTAACTGGCTGCAAGTGTGATTTAGTTATTGCCAACACCTGTTAGGTGCCACAGGTAAGTTACAGGTGCTGTTAGTTACACGAATTAGAGAAGCATCACATGATTTTTCAAACAGTGCCAATACTTTTGTCCACCCTCTTTTTTAGGTTTGGTGTGGAATTATATCCAATTTGGCTTTAGGACAATTCTTTTTGTGTTTTTTCATTGAAGACAAATTAAATGAAGATAATAATACCAAATACTTTTGGCCACCACTGTATATCCCTGATAAATCAGGATATTAAAATTATATCCAAACTGATGGCGAACAGGCTAGCAGAAATACTCCCGACACTAGTGTCACCAGCACAAGTGGGCTTTGTAAAGGGCAGGAGCGCAGTCACAAACATCAGGCGTACATTACTAGCATTAGACACAGTGAGGAATGGAGACAATAAGAGTAAAGACCCGGCCTTAGTTACATTAGATGCAGAGAAGGCATTTGACAAGGTCCTGGTTAAAACAAGTCCTAGACAAAATGGGGGTGATGGGCAAATTTAGAAAGCTTATAAAAGCCCTATACAATAATCCCATGGCGAAAATTCAAACCCCTGAGCACCTTTCCGCTAGCTTCCTGTTGGAAAAAGGAACACGCCAGGGCTGCCCTTTGTCGCCACTTATATTTAATTTAGCGCTTGAACCTTTGTCATGCTATCTGCAGCAGTATGAAGTATTTGAAGGGCTGAAAATAGGAGACGAGAAGATTAAGGCCTCGTACTTTGCGGACGACATAATACTTTATATGGCAGAGGTAGAAAGAGATTTACCAAGAGTGTTGAATCTTCTGGAGGCTTTTGGGAAATGCTCAGAGTTTACGCTAAACAAAAATAAGTGTGAAATACTGGAAATAAAAGAAAAAGGAAGAGGGCACACAGTGAGAAAAGAGCTGCATGATATACCGATAGCAGGAGCATACATAACCTATTTGGGCATCAAACTGGGTAGGAGACCAGAGTCAGTGTATAGCTTAAACTTTCCCCCTATTATATCTAAAATACAGCAAGAACTAGAAAGATGGCAAAACTTGCCCCTGAGCTTATTAGGCAGGATACACCTAATAAAAATGATGAGCACTGCAAAACTCATGTACCCGCTGCAAACTATACCAACTCTTTTAAAACATGTAGATGTGAAAAGGATAAATTCTTCTATTAGGAAATTCATATGGAAGGGTCGGAGACCTCGGATAAGACTGAAAACATTGATGGAAACAAGGAATGAGGGAGTTGCCAATCTACCAGACATAAGAGGGTACAATCTGGCATGCATATCTAGACACATAATAGACTGGTTGAAAGATACTAGTAAATATTCTGACACGAACCTGGAAAAACATTATGCAGGGCCCTGGAACTTAGTTGACCTGCTACATGCACCTTTAAATCTACTACCTAGCAAAATTAAGAATTCAATAATATACCGGGACACGATAGCAACATGGAAGGAAATTAGAAAGCGACTAAAATTATCATGGAGAATATCTAGGGATTTGTCTTTGTGCGATAATCCAGCACTAAGACAAATAGGGGAAAACAAGTTTTTCCAAGAGTGGAAAATAAAGGGGATACATAAGGGTGCTAACCTACTACATGAGAAGGAATACAGGTGGCTATCTGAAGAGGAGACCATCTCAAAATTGAATCTAAAAAAGCAACAATACCTACAATTTGAACAGATAAGAAAGACAGTGATGGCTCACTTGATAAATGTCAGGGAAGAAACAAAAAGGAATGCAATGGATACCCTGCTGCTAAACCGGGCAAGTTCGCATCACAGTGTTTCTGCAATATATAAAGGTACAAATATTTGGATCTTGGGAAAGTGAAATAGAAGGGGTAGAAATCGGGGAAAAAATTCTATTAGGTTGGCTGGCGATGCGGAAAAACATATTGAGTGAGACCTGGAGAGACACGCAATTCAGAATCATGCATAGAGCAATTATAGCCTTTAATATACCAGTTTCCAAAAATATGATAGACCGCCTGACACACTGCCCAAAGTGCAAGCTCAAAAGTTCTAACCTACTGCACGGTCTGTGGAGCTGCTCCAAAGTGCAAAAATTTTGGATGGATACAAAAAGTATACTAGGGAACTTAGGCGTCCACAATATAGATCTACATCCGCTACCTTTTCTTTTTCATTTTTGGGATACTGAAGAAAATGCACAACAGAAGGGTGGGAATGGTTTGGCCCCAATGTTCCATACCGTGTGTTTAATAGCTAAAAGAAGTTTACTAAAACATTGGTTGTCTGACTCTATTCCAAGTCCGAACGAAATCATAGCCCAATTGAAAGCCCTGTTTCGCTTGGAAAAGCTGGAAGCTGAGCGTGATAGGGAAAAAAATGTAAAAGCACTCATGATAAAGTGGAGGGGTTTTCTATTGAAGTATTAAACAAATGAGGAAATTCAAGGAGCTGTGAAGCCATTTTTGTGTACTAGCTGGTATATAGTAGAAGACATGAGTGGAACATTGGGTAGGTTAAAAATTGCTGATCCAAATGTGGAAGGGAAGGAAGCTATATAACGTGTCGCATAGGTGAGAGAAGCTATAAGACATTGAAATAAATAAAGACAGAACTAACAAGGTCGCTGTACATAGGTATTCCTGTATGTCTGGGATGTCTGGGATGAGGGAGGGCAGTTGGGGATTATTCTGTTAAACTGTTTTCTGTTTTGTTTTTTGTTTTTCTCACTGAACATGATATTCAAAAATCCGGAATAATACTATTGATCAACGATGTTACCTTTGCGAGAGATGTACCTTAATGTTTCCAGAGTCCAATACTTGGAATACAGTTGTATAAAGTGAAAATTTGAATAAAAAGTATTGTTAAAAAAAAACGTTCAAAAACGAAACTGAAAGTGCTTTCCTGTGAAATATGTTAAGGAACATCCTTTCCAGGGTAAAGACTTGTGTATAAGGTAAAATAAATAACCAAAAACAAAAATACTCCTCCAAACCTTGGGCTATGTTCACAAGCAGCATTTTTTATGCGTTTTTGCACTTTTGTATTGCTTTCAACCGTGACAAATGCATTCACTGGGAAATGTAATTTTAACATTTTACCACCTTATCTGCCCATGTGCTGTGTGACACATGCATACAGTGCTGAAAAGACATGGGGACAGCATGGGGAAGACCCCTGGAAGCATCTCTGACACCCAGGTCACTGCCTAAAAGTGTGCCCATCAGAAGTTATTCTTGCCGCATCAGACTTGCAAGTCCTTGTCCCAGGGCAGTGTTCAATTGTACCTCCCCCATTCCTTGCAAAGGAAGGGCAAGTATGCAGCCTGCCACCAACCCACCCCCAGGCTGCAATACCATACTGCTTGCTTGCACTTGAAATTGGGACTTTTAGGCATGTGGAGGCGGAATCTGGCCACCACGTCATGGCTGCGTCGGCGGCCTGGTATCCATACTCAGTCCCCAGCCGCCCGGCGGCCGGGTGTCCACGCTTGGCCCCCAGTCACCAGGGGGTGGCCGGGTGTCCATACTCGGTCCCCAGCCGCCTCGCGGCCGGGTGCCCACACACGGTCCCCAGCCGCCTGGGGGCAGCTGGGTGTCCATAAACGGTCCCCAGCCGACCCTATTTGAAATACAGCCTAACCACAAACACGTGGACAAGTGAATGTGGCCAGGGAAGGTCCATCTGACTGACGCCGTCACACTGGGTTAATATTGTGGAAGCCGGGACACAGTTGGACACTGGGATGCAACACATCCTCCAGACATAGAGGATTGCGGGTCCTGGGTCAATCAGGCTTCAACACAAAGTTCAGAAGGTAGACAGCAGCAGTGGTCGGTCTCCTACACAATGATTAAATTATTCATGAGGCCATCCATCTCCTTAGCTTTCTGTTCCTTGGAATGCAAGTGCATGTATGTAGTAGCGGCTAGGCCTGAGGTGGTCAGCGTTTTGGCCCATATCCTACCTCCTCCGAGGATTGCTGGATGTTTTCCTGTTACTATCCCAGTTCTATGACTCCCGTTAAAACAAAGCTTCAGGTGATGAATGATGGATGAGGTGGTGGCTAAGGAGAAAGAACAGGAGGAACAGGGACCATTCACATCAATATCAGGCCAGTCAACCACACATGTCTTGTAGGATATGTTTCTGTATCAAAAGGAGCGGTTTGGCTACACAGTTATAGGGCATACAGTGAGTGCAATGCCTACCAAAAATTTCGAGGCACTCCAATGCCCCTTGGAAGTGACTTGGAGGTCAGAGGGCCTTAACTAAACCGTTTTTTCCATTTATAGCAACTGGGTCTCCTGTACACTGTTGGCCTAAGCAGTGAATGGAAGGCTTTCCAAAAATTATGAGGAAATGCAATGCCCCTTGAAACGGACGTGGATTACAGCGTACTAAAAACCTTCTACCCATTATTGGGGAGTGGGTCTCCCTTAGTGTTCGCCTAAGCATTGAAAAGCAAAAGCTGACTAAAATTAGGAGGAAAGAGTCGTGGAGGTTAGAGTTAATTAAAAACAACATTTCAATGTCCATTGGAAGAGCTGTGGAGTTCAGAGTGGTTTAACCCTTTCACAACCTTGGGTTTTGTCGTTTTTGCGTTTTCGTTTTTTGCTCCTCTTGTTCCCAGAGCCATAGCGTTTTTATTGTTTGGACAATATGGCAGTGTGAGGGCTTATTTTTTGCGGGACAAGTTGTACTTTTGAACGCCATTACTAGTTTTACCATATCGTGTACGGGAAAATGGGAAAAAAAATCCAAGTGCGGTAAAATTGCAAAAAAAGTGCAATACCACAGTTGTTTTTTATTTATTTTTTTACCACGTTCACTCAATGCTAAAACTGACCTGCCATTCTTATTCTCCAGGTCATTACGAGTTCGTAGACACCAAACATGTATAGGTTCTTTTATATTTAAGTGGTGAAAAAAAATTCCAAAATTTGGTAAAAAAAAAAAAAAATAGCGCCATTTTCCAAGACCTGTAGCGTCTCCATTTTTCATGATCTGGGGCTGGGTGAGGGCTTATTTTTTGCGCGCCTGGCTGACGTTTTTATTGATAACATTTTGGGGTAGATCCGATGTTTCGATCGCCCGTTATTGCATTTTATTGCAATTTTGGGCGACCAAAAAACGTAATTCTGGCGTTTAGAATTTTTTTCTCGTTACACCGTTTACCGATCGGATTAATTCTTTTTTTATATTGATAGATGGGGCGATTCTGAACACGGCGATACCAAATATGTCTATGTAGGTTTTTTTTTTTAATATATTTTATTTTGAATGGGGTGAAAGGGGGGAGATTTAAACTTTTATATTTTTTTTATTTTTTTGATATTTTTAAAAACTTTTTTTTTTCACTTACTGCATGCTTCAATAGTCTCCATAGGAGACTAGAAGCAGCAGTTGTCTGATCGGCTCTGCTACATACAGGGGACCAGCAGATCCCCTGCATGCAGCAGAAATGGTCCTGTGCTATGAGCGCCGACCACTAGGTGGCACTCATAGCGACCAGATCATGACAACCACAGGCGTCTGCTGCAGACCCTGGGTTGTCATGCCCGCCCATCGGCGACCCGCGATCACGTGACGGGGTCGCCGATGGGCGGGGCTTATGACGCGCAACCCGGAAGCGCGCGTTAAATGCCGCTGTCGGAGATTGACAGCGGCATTTAACATGTTAACAGCCACGGGTGGATCGCGATTCCACCCGCGGCTGTTGCGGGCACATGTCAGCTGTAAGAATCAGCTGACATGTGCTCGGTTCAGTGAGGGCTCAACGCAGCAGCCCTCACTGAACGGGGGGTATGCAAATGTGCGTACTAATACGGCATGGGCTGTAAAGGGGTTAACAAGACGGTTTTAATGCCCCTTGGAAGAGTGGTGGAGGTCACAGTAGCTTAACAAGACGGTTTTAAAGCCCCTTGGAAGAGATGTGGAGGTCACAGTGGAATAAAAAGACAATATCAATGCCCCTTGGAAGAGTGGTGGAGGTCGCAGTAGCTTAACAAGACGGTTTTAATGCCCCTTCGAGGAGACGTGGAGTTCAGAGTGGTTTAACAAGACGGTTTTAATGCCCCTTGGAAGAGACGTGGAGGTCAGAGTGGTTTAACAAGACGGTTTTAATGCCCCTTGGAAGAGACGTGGAGGTCACAGTAGCTTAACAAGACGGTTTTAATGCCCCTTGGAAGAGACGTGGAGTTCAGAGTGGTTTAACAAGACAGTTTTAATTCCCCTTGGAAGAGACGTGGAGGTCAGAGAGGTTTAACAAGACGGTTTTAATGCCCCTTGGAAGAGACATGGAGGTCACAGTGGAATAAAAAGACAATATCAATGCCCCTTGGAAGAGTGGTGGAGGTCGCAGTAGCTTAAAAAGACAGTTTTAATGCCCCTTGGAAGAGTGGTGGAGGTGGCAGTAGCTTGACAAGATGGTTTTAATGCCCCTTCGAAGAGACGTGGAGGTCAGAGTGGTTTAACAAGATGGTTTTAATGCCCCTTGGAAGAGTGGTGGAGGTCACAGTAGCGTAACAAGATGGTTTTAATGCCCCTTGGAAGAGACGTGGAGGTCAGAGTGGTTTAACAAGACGGTTTTACTGCCCCTTGGAAGAGACGTGGAGGTCAGAGTGGTTTAGCAAGATGGTTTTAATGCCCCTTGGAAGAGACGTGGAGGTCACAGTAGCTTAACAAGACGGTTTTAATGCCCCTTGGAAGAGACTTGGAGTTCAGAGTGGTTTAACAAGATGGTTTTAATGCCCCTTGGAAGAGACGTGGAGGTCACAGTAGCTTAACAAGACGGTTTTAATGCCCCCTGGAAGAGACGTGGAGTTCAGAGTAGTTTAACAAGACGGTTTTAATGCCTCTTGGAAGAGACGTGGAGTTCAGAGTGGTTTAACAAGACAGTTTTAATGCCCCTTGGAAGAGACGTGGAGGTCGCAGTAGCTTAACAAGACGGTTTTAAAGCCCCTTGGAAGAGACGTGGAGGTTACAGTGGAATAAAAAGACAATATCAATGCCCCTTGGAAGAGTGGTGTAGGTCGCAGTAGCTTAACAAGACAGTATTAATGCCCCTTGGAAGAGTGGTGGAGATCGCAGTAGCTTAACAAGATGGTTTTAATGCTCCTTCGAAGAGATGTGGAGTTCAAAGTGGTTTAACAAGACGGTTTTAACGCCCCTTGGAAGAGACGTGGAGGTCAGAGTGGTTTAGCAAGACGGTTTTAATGCCACTTGGAAGAGACGTGGAGGTCAGAGTGGTTTAACAAGACGGTTTAGTGCCCATTGGAAGAGTGGTGGAGGTCACAGTAGCGTAACAAGACGGTTTTAATGCACCTTGGAAGAGACGTGGAGGTCAGAGTGGTTTAACAAGACGGTTTTAATGCCCCTTGGAAGAGTGGTGGAGGTCGCAGTAGCTTAACAAGACGGTTTTAATGCCCCTTGGAAGAGTGGTGGAGGTCGCAGTAGCTTAACAAGACGGTTTTAATGCCCCTTGGAAGAGACGTGGAGGTCAGAGTGGTTTAACAAGATGGTTTTAATGCCCCTTGGAAGAGTGGTGGAGGTCATAGTAGCTAAACAAGACGGTTTTAAAGCCCCTTGGAAGAGACATGGAGGTCACAGTGGAATAAAAAGACAACATCAATGCCCCTTGGAAGAGTGGTGGAGATCGCAGTAGCTTAACATGACGGTTTTAATGCTCCTTCGAAGAGACGTGGAGTTCAGAGTGGTTTAACAAGACGGTTTTAATGCCCCTTGGAAGAGACGTGGAGGTCAGAGTGGTTTAGCAAGACAGTTTTAATGCCCCTTGGAAGAAACGTGGAGGTCACAGTAGCTTAACAAGACGGTTTTAATGCCCCTTGGAAGAGACGTGGAGGTCACAGTAGCTTAATAAGACGGTTTTAATGCCCCTTGGAAGAGACGTGGAGTTCAGAGTGGTTTAACAAGATGGTTTTAATGCCCCTTGGAAGAGACGTGGAGGTCGCAGTAGCTTAACAAAATGGTTTTAAAGCCCCTTGGAAGAGTGGTGGAGGTCGCAGTAGCTTAACAAGACGGTTTTAATGCCCCTTGGAATAGTGGTGGAGGTCGCAGTAGCTTACCAAGACGGTTTTAATGTCCCTTCGAAGAGAAGTGGAGTTCAGAGTGGTTTAACAAGACGGTTTTAATGCCCCTTGGAAGAGACGTGGAGGTCACAGTGGAATAAAAAGACAATATCAATGCCCCTTGGAAGAGTAGTGGAGGTCGCAGTAGCTTAATAAGACTATTTTAATACCCCTTACAAGAGCCATGCAGTACAGCATATTCAAAATATTATTCCCTTTATTGGGGAGTGGGTCTCCCATAGTCTTTGCCTTCGTATACCAAGCAAAAGCTGCCAAAAATTAGGACGGAGGAACTTGCAATGCTGGCAAACAAGAGCCATGCAGTACAGCATATTCAAAACATTATTCCCATTATTGGGGAGTGGGTCTCCCAAAGTCTTTGCCTACGCCTACCAAGCAAAAGCTGCCAAAAATTAGGACGGAGGAACTTGCAATGCTGGCAAACAAGAGCCATGCAGTACAGCATATTCAAAACATTATTCCCATTACTGGGGAGTGGGTCTCCCATAGTCTTTGCCTATGCCTTTCAAGCAAAAGCTGCCAAAAATTAGGACGGAGGAACTTGCAATGCTGGAAAACAAGAGCCATGCAGTACAGCATATTCAAAACATTATTCCCATTATTGGGGAGTGGGTCTCCCATAGTCTTTGCCTACGTATACCAAGCAAAAGCTGCCAAAAATTAGGACGGAGGAACTTGCAATGCTGGCAAACAAGAGCCATGCAGTACAGCATATTCAAAACATTATTCCCATTATTGGGGAGTGGGTCTCCCAAAGTCTTTGCCTACGCCTACCAAGCAAAAGCTGCCAAAAACTAGGATGGAGGAACTTGCAATGCTGGCAAACAAGAGCCATGCAGTACAGCATATTCAAAACATTATTCCCATTAAAGGGGGTGGGTCTCCCATTCTCTTTGCCTATGCCTTCCAAGCAAAAGCTGCCAAAAATTAGGACAGAGGAACTTCCAATGCTGGCAAACAAGAGCCATGCAGTACAGCATATTCAAAATATTATTCCCATTATTGGGGAGTGGGTCTCCCATAGTCTTTGCCTATGCCTTCCAAGCAAAAGCTGCCAAAAATTAGGACGGAGGAACTTGCAATGCTGGCAAACAAGAGCCGTGCAGTACAGCATATTCAAAACATTATTCCCATTATTGGGGAGAGGGTCTCCCATAGTCTTTGCCTATGCCTTCCAAGCAAAAGCTGCCAAAAATTAGAACGGAGGAACTTGCAATGCTGGCAAACGAGAGCCGTGCAGTACAGCATATTCAAAACATTATTCCCATTATTGGGGAGAGGGTCTCCCATAGTATTTGCCTATGCCTTCCAAGCAAAAGCTGCCAAAAATTAGAACGGAGGAACTTGCAATGCTGGCAAACAAGAGCCATGCAGTACAGCATATTCAAAATATTATTCCCATTATTGGGGAGTGGGTCTCCCATACTCTTTGCCTATGCCTTCCAAGCAAAAGCAGCCAAAAATTAGGATGGAGGAACTTGAAATGCTGGCAAACAAGAGCCATGCAGTACAGCATATTCAAAATATTATTCCCATTATTGGGGAGTGGGTCTCCCATAGTCTTTGCCTATGCCTTCCAAGCAAAAGCTGCCAAAAATTAGAACGGAGGAACTTGCAATGCTGGCAAACAAGAGCCATGCAGTACAGCATATTCAAAACATTATTCCCATTATTGGGGAGTGGGTCTCCCATAGTCTTTGCCTATGCCTTCCAAGCAAAAGCTGCCAAAAATTAGGACGGAGGAACTTGCAATTCTGGCTACATGGACCACGGTCACCCTGGTGGTATAGTGGTGGTGGAGGCTGAGGATAAGGAGAACAGCAAAATACAGCCGAAATAAGGAAGCGTATACCCATGTGTGGGTGTGAAGCAGTGCATGGGAATACACCTCCCGAAATAACACAGTGGATTTGACTTTATGTTACTCTGCTGTCATTTGGTGGTGATGAGAAGTCTGGCCCAATCCAGCCCTTGTTCATTTTGATAAGGGTCAGCTTGTCAGCATTGTCAGTTGACAGGCGAGTGCGCTTATCAGTTATAATTCCCCCAGCGGCACTAAAAACACGCTCCGAAAACACGCTAGCGGCAGGGCAGGCCAGGACCTCCACGGCGTACAGAGCCAGTTCATTCCAAGTGTCCAGCTTGGATCCCCGATAATTAAAAGGCACAGAGGAATTACGGAGGACGCTGGTATGGTCGGCAAGGTACTCCCTCACCATCTTTTGAAACTTTCCACTCCTTGTTAGAGTACCCTGCGCCTCAGGGCCTGTAAGCTGGGCGGGTCTCAGAAAACTGTCCCAGAATGTTGACAGTGTTCATCTGCCTCTGCTGGATTGGAGTTGCGTCTCTCTCGCCTGTACGCCTTGGTTGGTCAATGAACTGTGACCTCTGCTGCTAGCGTGTTCGCATGGGAATTTTTTTAACAGTTCTGCAGCAAGGGCCTTCTGGTACTGCCCCATTTTTGTAGACCTCTCCATCTCAGGAATAAGAGAGTGAAAGTTCTCCTTGTAGCGGGGGTCTAAAAGTGTCAACAACCAGTAATGACTGTCACCCAACATTTTGACAACGGGAGGGTCACTGTTAAGGCAGCGTAACATAAAGTCAGCCATGCGTTCCAGACTGGTAACGGGCAAGACTTCCGTGTCCTCACCAAGATGATGACTGACCATGCTCTCCTCCTCCTCCTCCTCCCCCCCTGTCCTCAGGCCACCCACGCTGAACCGACGGTATGACAGTTGTACAGGTACTACCGTCTACAGCGCATGATACCAGCTCCTGTTCTTCCTCCTCCTCTCCCTCATTGTACCCCAATGCACGTTGGGATGAGATGAGGCTGGGCTGTGTGTAATCGCCCGTTATGGCTTGATCCATCTCATCATGCTCTGGCTGCAATGCCTACTCTTTAATTCCCTGCAGAGAGCGTTGCAAAAGACAGACAAGTGGGATGCTGACGCTAATGATGGCATCATCGCCACTCACCATCTTGGTGGACTCCTCAAAGTTTGTCAGGATGGTACATATGTCAGACATCCAGGTCCACTCCTGAGGTCTTATGTGTGGAGTCTGACCTGAATATCGACGGCCTTGTTGCAGCTGGTACTCCACAACTGCTCTCTTCTGCTCACAAATCCTTTGCAACATGTGGACGGTAGAGTTTCAATGTGTGGGGACATCACACACCAGTCGGTGTGACGGAAGCTGCAAACGCTGCTGCAACACAGCAAGGGCGGCAGAAGCTGTAGCCAACTTGCGAAAATGAGCTGACAGGCGGAGTACTTTGACGAGCAGATCTGACAACTCGGGGTACGATTTAAGAAACCGCTGAACCACGAGGTTAAGCACATGAGCCAGGCATGGTACGTGTGTGACCTCGCCTCAGAGCCGCCACCAGGTTACGGCCATTGTCACACATGACCATGCCTGGATGTAGGTTCAGCGGTCTCAGACACAGATCTGCCTGCTCTTTCACAGCTATCCACAACTCACAAGCAGTGTGAGGTTTATCACCTAAGCTTATGAGTTTCAGCACAGCCTGTTGCCGCTTGGCTGAGGCAGTACTACAGTGCTTTCAGCTTGTAACTGATGTGGTGATATCTGAGATGGAGGCTGAACATGAGGAGGAGGAGGAGGATGATGCACAGGAGCTGTACACTGTGAGGGCAACTCTAACTGACATAGGGCCCGCAATCCTCGGTGTGGGGAGGATGTGTTCCGTCCCAAGGTCCGACTGGGTCCCGGCTTCCACTATGTTTACCCTATTGTGCCATCAGGGAGATGTACCGTCCCTGGCCACAAGCACTTGTCCACCTGTCCGTTGTCAGGTGGACTCTCCTAGTAACTGCGTTGTTGAGGGCACGGCAGATGTTTTGGGACACGTGTTTGTGTAGTGCGGGGATGGTACACCGGGCAAAATAGTGTCAGCTGGGGACCGAGTACCAAGGGACGGCCACCACCATAAGGTTGCGGAAGGATTCCGTCTCCACCAGCCTAAAAGGCAGCATTTCCAACGCAAGCAGTCGTGAAATGTGTGAATTTAGGACTGAGGCCTGTGGGGCATTGGCTGCGAATTTGCGCTTTCGTTCAAAGGTCTGGGATATGGACAATTGAACGCTGTGGTGGGTCGTGGACGTTGATGCTGTTTCTTGAGAAACTGTCATACCAAGTGAAGACTGAGAAGAGGGGGCATCTTTGCATGCAGTATGGACAGGGGATTGCCTTGCACGCACAATAGGGGGTTCTCTTACACGCACAACAGCAGAAGAAGCAGTGGTGATACCCGCTGACACTGGTCGTGGACCCTGGGGTTCGCCCCACAAAGTCGGGTGCTTTGCTGCCATGTGCCTGATCATGCTGGTGGTGGTCAGGCTGGTAGTTTTGTCACCCCTGCTGATGCTGGCATGGCAGGTGGTACAAATGGCCTTTTTGGGGTTATCAGTAGAGTCTTTAAAAAAATTCCAGACTCTGGAAGACCTACCAGTTGTACTGGCAACGTCCCTCGTGTTGGTGTTACGGGGAACTGTTGCCCGCCTTCTGTGTGCGGCCACCACACTGCTTCTTCCTGCCTGTTGGGGTACTCTGCCTCCCTCCCCCTGTGTGCTGCTGGCCTCGCTCTGCGTGTCCTCCTGCCACGTTGGGTCAGTTACTAGATCATCCACCACCTCCTCCTCTTCCACTTGCGCACCACGATCCTCCTCCTCACTTCGTGGCAATTGTGTCTCGTCATCGTCCACCTCTTGTGACAAATTGCCAGCGTCGACTTCCTGTGGCTGTGGCTGTTCAAATATTTGGGCATCGCTACATGGGATCTCCTCTTCCACCACTTCAAGCGGAGCAGGCGAGGGGCACAAATATGGAAATGGACCAGTGAACAGCTCTTCGGAGTGTCCAAGTGTGGGATCAGTTGCTGTCTGACGACACTCGGCATGGTGGGAGGAAGGAGCATCAGGGTGAGGAGGAGTATGCGGTCGAGACTCACGGCTACTAAAACTTGACCGTGTGGAAGACAGACCGGAGGTAGTGGTGCCCAGGTAACTGGAAGCATTATCTGCTATCCAATTAATAACCTGTTCACACTGATCAGTTCGCAATACTGGTGTTGTAGTGTGCTTCCCTAGTAATTCGGTCAAGAAGTGGGAGCGAGAAGATGTGGCTGTTGGTTGTGGCACATTTTCACCTTGGCCACGGCCCCGTCCTCTACACGCACCATCACCAGAACGTCCAGTTCCACGTCCCTTGCCACGCGCCTTGCCCATTGTAAATGAAGTAAAATAGCTTACACTCGCACTATCAATGGAAAAAGGGTAATAAAAAGGAGATTTGAACCGTGGAAGAGGAAAAGCACAGTTCTATTTCTCTGGCCTACACCAGAATCTTTTAAACAGATATATTTGTGTCTGAACACTGAGCGAGACACTCAATTTTTTTATTTTTTATGTAAAAAAGGCAAAAAGGTGGATAATACAGAGATTTGAACCGTGGAACTGCAAAACCTTAGTTATAGTTATGTGACCTACACCAGAATCTTTTAAACAGATATATTTGTGTCTGAACAGTCAGGGAGTCACTATTACTGTTTTTTTTTACGGAAAAAATGCCAAAAGCTGGATAATACAGAGATTTGAACCGTGGAACTGCAAAACCACAGTTCTAGTTATCTGGCCTACACCAGAATATTTTAAACAGATATATTTGTGTCTGAACAGTCAGAGAGACACTATTACTGTTTTTTTTTACGAAAAAAATGCCAAAAGCAGGATAATACAGAGATTTGAACCATGGAACTGCAAAACCACAGTTCTAGTTATCTGGCCTACACCAGAATCTTTTAAACAGATATATTTGTGTCTGAACAGTCAGGGAGACACTATTACTGTTTTTTTTTTACGGAAAAAATGCCAAAAGCTGGATAATACAGAGATTTGAACCGTGAAACTGCAAAACCACAGTTCTAGTTATCTGGCCTACACCAGAATCTTTTAAACAGATATATTTGTGTCTGAACAGTCAGCGAGACACTATTACTGGGTTTTTTTTTACGGAAAAGCGGCCAAGAGCTGGATAATACAGAGATTTGAACCGTGGAACTGCAAAACCACAGTTATAGTTATATGGCCTACATCAGACTCTTTTAAACAGATATATTTGTGTCTCAACAGTCACAGACACACTCAATTTTTTTTTTTGTTGGGGGGGGGGGGAATACCAAAAGGTTAATAAGACGTGTATTTGCACAGTCTGACTAAGGAAAAAAAAAATATACAGGATTTAGATGAGAAAAAAAAAATTTTTTTCCTGGCCCCTGAGACCGGGGGATAAGTCTAGCAATTTGACCAGCAGGAGCACACAGGACTGTAATGCACTGTTTGTTGGTATAACCACTGCGTCTCTTATACAGCCTGCCTGCCTGATATCTGGGATGGATATTAGTCCTGAGAAGGACTGTTTGTTTGATTTTTGATTTGGCAGGCTTTAGAGACCCTACACTACCTATTTCGCCCTATATTTCTCTCCCTAACTCAGCAGCACTGACCCTACACTGTCTGATCCCGGGCGACTGTGTCCAAGATGGCGGCGCCCGGTTTTAAATACTCGAGGTGACGCTGTGCGGCCAGCCAATCACTGTAATGCCCACAACCAACATGGCTGCGGCATTACAGTAACTGGCTGGCAATCCCTGCATGTTCATTGGCTCTGTAAAGAGCGCCAAACATGCAGGGCGGAGACCCGAGCTCCTGCCCAAGTAACCCGGAAATGCTCGGTGCTCGCCGAACATCCCGAGTAGTGAGATGCTCGGGCGAGTATCGAGCAGTGTCGAGCATGCTCGCTCAACACTACGCGCCACATGTCAGTTTCCGCGGGTGTACCGCAGACCCATAGTGGGCATGAGATTTGTATAAATCCCATCCACTATGCTGTAACATCTGGCTGCTGTGGATTGCGCACAGCGCACTTGCGCTGCATCCAATCCGTAGTGAACACTGATCGTGTGCATATACCCTCAAAGTTCTGGGACAGTTTTCTCAGACCCTCCCATCGCACAAGCGCTGATGCGTGGGGTACTCTCCCAAGGAGGGACAAATTGCGGACGATGCTGAGGGAGTACCTTGCCGACCGTACCAACGTCCTCCGTGATTCCTTTGTGCCTTATAATTATTGGATATCCAAGCTGGACACGTGGAATGAACTGTCTCTCTACGCCTTGGAGGTTCTGGCCTGCCCTGCCTATTAGCTTTTTGTCAGAGCCGCTTTTTAGTGCCGCTGGTGGAATTCTAACTGATAGGGGCATTCGCCTGTCAACTGAAAATGCTGACAGGCTGACTCTTATAAAAATGAACATGGGCTGGATTGGGCCAGACTTCTCCACATCACCAAATGATATACAGCGTAACATAAACTCAAATACAGTGTCTTTTTTTGGTTCTAACTCTATTCCCATGCACCTCTGTCTTCACACCCAGACATGGGTATACGCTTCCTGATTTTGTCTATTTGCTCTTGTCCTCCTCCTTCTTCGCATCCTCATCCTCCACCACCATATCACCACCATATGTACCATATCAACATATCTATGTCTCTTGCAAGGGACATTGGAGTTCCTCCAAATTTTTGGCAGGCGTTGCTTCACTGCATAGGCAAACAGTATTGGAGGCCCACTTCCTAATAATGGGAACATTGTTTTCAGGAGGCCCTCCGACTTCTACGTCTCTTGCAAGGGTCATTGCAGTTCCTCCAGATTTTTGGCAGCCATTTCTTCACTGCATAGGCAAAGAGTAGGGGAGAGCCACTTCCCAATAATGGGAACATTGTTTTCAAGAGACCCTCCGACCTTTATGTCTCTTGCAGGGGCCATTGGAGTTCCTCCAAATTTTTGGCAGCTGTTGCTTCACTGCATAGGCAAACAGTATGGGAGACCCACTTCTTAATAATGGGAACATTGTTTTCAGGAGGCCTTCCGAACTCTATGTCTCTTGCAAGGGGCATTGGAGTTCCTCCAAATTTTTGGCAGCCGTTGCTTCACTGCATAGGCAAACAGTATGGGAGACCCACTTCCTAATAATGGGAACATTGTTTTCAGGAGGCCCTCCGACATCTACGTCTCTTGCAAGGGGCATTGAAGTGCCTCCAAATTTTTGACAGCCATTGCAGTCACTGCATAGGCAAATAGTATGGGAGACCCTCTCCTTTCTAATGGGAATATGTTGTTACTGAGGCCCACCTCTATGTGTCTTTAAATTGTTAGTGGGGTTTTGCCTAAATTTTGGCAGCCTTTGGACTCATTGCATACCCTATAACTGTATAGCAGACCCTCTCCTTTCTAATGGGAACATGTCGTACTCATTACTGTGGCCCGCTCTATGTGTGTTTAAATTGTTAGTGGGTTCTTTCCTAAATTTTGGTAGCCATTGGACTCGCTGCATACCCTATAACTGAATAGCAGACCCTCTCCTTTCTAATGGGAACATGTCGTTACTGTGGCCCAGCTCTATGTGTCTTTAAATTGTTAGTAGGCTTTTTCCTAAATTTTGACAGCCATTGCACTCACTGAATACCCTATAACTGAATAGCAGACCCTCTCCTTTCTAATGGGAACATGTTGTACTTGTTACTTTGGCCCAGCTCTATGTGTCTTTAAATTGTTAGTGGGGTTTTTCCTAAATTTTGGCAGCCGTTGGACTCACTGCATACCCTATAACTGAATAGCAGACCCTCAGCTTTCTAATGGGAACATGTCGTTACTGTGGCCCACCTCTATGTGTCTTTAAATTGTTAGTAGGGTTTTTCCTAAGTTTTGGCAGCCGTTGGACGCACTGCATACCCTATAACTGTATAGTAGACCCTCTCATTTTTAATGGGAACATGTCGTACTCCTTACTGTGGCCCAGCTCTATGTGTCTTTAAATTGTTAGTGGGGTTTTTCCCAAATGTTGGCAGCCCTTGCAGTTACAGCATGGGCATTACCACTATAGGAGACCCGCTACTTTATAATGGGAACATTTTTTTTACTGAGACCCTCCTCTATATCTCTTCAAGGGGGTATTGGGTTGCGTCCAAATTTTTGGCAGCCCTTTGTAATGCAGCGACTTGCTGGCATTATGGTAATGGTCCAGGATGTGTTTTACCTGACCATGTACCTTCCCCCTCAGGTGACTGGTCACATGACTGTGACATAGCACAGGTCCTGCGCGCACAGAATGTCTGTCTGATCACATGACTGTGACATCAGCAAGGTCCTGTCTGTGTGTGTGTGTGTGTGTGTGTGTGCACGGGATGGATATATAAACCCTGCTTGATGGGAGACAGGTGTGTTCTGTGAGAGGCATGAGGCCTGTTCCCCATGTGTGAGGGACACCGTTCGTGTGAGGCCTAGTGAGGCTGAGTGAAGCCTGGCAGCCTGAAAGGCCGAGACTGGATCCTGTGAGTGGATGCTAGTGGCCTTGGAAGGCAGAGGCTTGGTGAAGAGTCCTGAAAGGCGCAGGCTGGATGTGAGTGAAAACATACCAGTAGCCTTCGACGGTACGAGGGCTGGAGACCCCCACCTGGGAAGCCTAAAAGTGAAAGTGGTGGCAAACTAAACCTGGAACCGTTAAGACCCTGCAAAAGGTAAAAGCGGTACGTTATATGGACATTGTGATATATGGACATTGTTATAGTTTGCTGAAGCCAAGTGTTATAGTTTACCTGGAGCCAAGTGGGCATAGCTGCCACTGGAAAGGCTCGTGGACATTATGGGTGTGAACTGCGGTTTATGACAATAATAAACGGCTGAATTGTGAAATACCGGAAGGACATTTCACGTGTGCTTAATTTACCCGGTGCAGCGAGTATCCCCCAGTATGATGACTAGCGCTGCCTTACACCTTGCAGTCACTGCATACGCAATAACAGTATAGGAGACCCACTTGTTAATAATGGGAACAAAAAAGCATAGCTGGCTGATGGCTCTCTAATAGTGTTGAGCGAATTTGTTCAGCATTTCAAATTCGGGTTCGTGTTCGGGGATCCGGCTTGTTCGTGCCAAAAAAACAGCTCCGCCCATGAACATCCTTGATTTGCCACTCTGTCACGAAGATGTTATCTGCGTGACAGCATGGCAAATCAGGGATGTTTGTGGGTGGAGCCGATTTTTTGGCGCGAGCAGGCCGGAACTCCGAACACGAACCCGAATTTGAAATGCCGAACAAATTCTCTCAACACTACTCTCTAACAATAGCGAGGGCCGACTGCTGATCCTTTAAGAATAGTAAGGGCCGCCTGATGGCCCTATAAAAATAGGCTTTGTGACTTTCAGAGTCCCGCCATCATAAATGAAACAGGATGTGTCTGATGATGTGTCACACAACACATGGCCAGATAAGGTTGTAAAATGTTAAAATAACATTTCTTGGTGAAAACATTTGTCTTGGTTGAAAGCAATGCAAAAGTGCAAAAACGCATCAAAAACGCTACGTGTGAACATAGTCCAAGGTGTGGAGGAGCATTTTTGTTTTTGTATATTTATTTTGCCTTATATACAAGTCATTACCCTGGAAAGGATGTTCCTTAACATATTTCCCAGGAAAATCCATTTCAGTTTTCCTTTTGTATGTTTTATTGTGAGTCCATAAAAGTGACATAATATCTCTGACAACATTGTTGACAGCATTGACCTGGTTTTCAAAAATGCTTCCAGGGGTCTTCCCCATGCTGTTCCCATGTCATTTGAGCACTGTTCCCATCGATTTGGGCAATTTTTAGGCCCTCTGCAGACCGCCGGGGGGAGCCACGAGAAAAATGCTCGAGTTTCCCATAGACTTACATTGGGCTCGTTACGCGGACCGAGCACTCGAGCATTCCAGTTTGCTCGACTCGAACAACAAGTACCCGAGCATTTTAGTGCTCGCTCATCACTAGTAACCACGCATCGGAACTCAACCTTGCTGATGTTAGGAAAGATTTGTGAGCAGCACAGGGCAGTTTTTGAGTATCAGCTTCAATACGCCCGTCGGCATTCAGGTCAGCCTCCGCACATAAGAACGGAGGAGTGGGCATGGATGTCAGACATCTGTGTCGTCCTCCAAAACTTTTGAGGATTCCACCAAGATGGTGAACGACAATAACGTCATAATTAGCGTCACCATCCCACTTCTCTGTTTACTGAAACGCTCGCTGCTCACAATTAAAGAGGAGGCATTGCAGGCAGAGCACGATGAGGTGGAGCAAGGAACCATACAGGGTGATGCCACACAGCAGCCCAGCCTCATCTCATCCCAAAGCGGATTGGGTGCTAATGAGAAGGAGGAGGATGAGGAGGAACAAGAGCTGGTTTCCTGCTCTACAGATGGTACTACTCACACCACATTCATGTCTGTTCAGCATGGATGGCCTGGGACAAGGGAAAATGAGGAGGAGAGCATGGTCAGTCGTCCTCTTGGTGAGGACAGGGAAGTCTTGGCTGGTGGCAGTCTGGCACACATGGCTGACTTTATGTTCCGCTGCCTTTCCTGTGACCCTCATGTTGTACGCATTTTGGCCAACAGTAATTACTGGTTGGTCACACTTCTAGACCCACACTACAAGGAGAACTTTGTATCTCTCCTTCCCGTGGCGGAGAGGTCTATTAAAATGTTGCAGTACCAGAAGGCGCTTGTTACGGAATTCTTAAAAAAATTCTCATCTGAAAACGTTGGCGGCAGAGGTCACAGTTCCTTGGACAACCAAGGAATATGGGCGAGGGAGATACAAATACGATGCAGCAGAGGCAGGGGAACACTGTCAAAGGAGTGGGACTGTTTTCTCAGACCCTCCCAGTGCTCTAAGCCAAGCCCTGATGCGTGGGGTATTCTGACAAGGAAGGAAAAGTTTTGGAAGATGCTGACCGTACCAACGTCCTCCATAATTCCTCTGTGCCTTATAATTATTGGGTATCCAAGCTGGACACATGGCAAGAACTGTCTCTCTTCGCCTTGAAGGTCCTGGCCTGCCCTACCGCTAGCATTTTGTCAGAGTGGGTTTTTAGTGCGGCCGGGGGCATTATAACTAATAGGTGCATCCGCCGGTCAACTGAAAATGCTGACAGGCTGACTATTATTTTACTATTATAAAAATGAACAAGGGCTGGATTGGGCCAGACTTCTCAACACCATCGGATGATAGCAGGGGAACATAAAGTCAAATCCGGTGGCTTTTTTTGGGGGGGGGGGTCTATTCCCATGCACCTCTTCACACCCAGACATGGGTATATGACTTGCCCGGGGGGGATATGGGGGACTCGGTACCCGGGCCTTTACCTTCTTGGGAGGTCATGGCAGTCGGCTCCCGGGCCCGTACTCTGGGGTCACTCTTTAAAAGGGGCTTGTTACTTGAAGGGATGAATAACAGTTTTGTCTCGTGACGCCACCTGTGGTTTCTGGTAATGGGTACCAGCGCTGCTGCAGACCTCCGGGGGTGATGAGATGGCAGCTGGGATGCTTCGGCTCCCCACAGGCGGAGCGGGCCCCCGTGGCAGGGTTGATGGAAGGCATGCAGGTGAGAGGTGGCCCGGTCGGGTCAGGGGGAATGACGGACACACACACAGGGGATTCGCTTCAGTACCTTTACTGGTGTAAATGGCAAGTATGGTCCAGTGTACTCAGTAGGAAGGGTGCACTTCTGGACTCTCCCCAGTGAGCGGGTAGTAGGCCTCCTGGTCCGTTTCTTCCTCTCTCTAAAGCTCCTGGCCAGCCTGGAACTAGGCCTAGCTTCTATGCTGTTTCACTCTCTCACCTGTTGGCTTGGTAGTAGAACTTTTCTCTGGCAACCACTATCCCTGGACGCTGAGGCCTTCGTGGTTCCTAGTCCTGTAAATGATTATAGCTTCAGGTTGACCAGGGGTCTGTAATCCTCCTGGTATGCCGGTTATCCCTGGGTGTAGAGAACCCTGTAGACACGCACCCGGTGTCCGGCTTGTGTCCTGGGGTGAGATTAAGATGCTCCTCTGCCCCCTTAACTCCTCTCTCTTCTCCTTGCCTCCGGCCGCACTCGAGGCCCTCAGGCTTCAGCACATGCTTTGGGCCCTGGCTTGCCCTCAGCACAGCAGCACAACAGGTGCTGCCTCTTCACTGATCTCAAGTGCCAGCACACTCTGCCTACCTAACTCCACCCTCCTGTATATATATCCCTAACAGGCTCCCTCTGGTGGTATGAGGTGGAAGGGTGGAGGTGTCTGTGTGTACTAAGGGCCTCTTGTGGAGAAGTCCGTCCATGCACTTTTTTGGGTCCTGTGGTACCTGTGGGTAGCAGGGTGCCACATTCCCCCCTAGTACAATTCAGTACTCCTGGACTGAAGCATTTTTGCAAACAGGTCACAACAACAATTACAATAACACATATCAAAGTTACAGTGAGTCCCATAACCAGTTTTCCATCTCACTGGTGAAGGTGCAATATGAGCAGCATGAGGGACCCGTCCGAAAAACCCCAACGTAGGCCCTGGGCGTGGCTACAGGGCATAAGTGATCCAGGTGTTGGACCACGTCTTCGGCCACGCCAAACGGGCTTTTGTTCAGTGGTCTTTTAATATAAAACCAATAGGGGGCACTTTAATAAGTGCAACTATTTACAACGGACAGTTTTTGGCTGCTCACAGTCCTCAGCCTGCAAGTCTTTATACCCTTATGGGTAACTAAATGCACACATATAACTTTTTCAGTTCACACAAACAATGCTATTCCCTTCCGGGTAGCTATTTACACGGTAGGCATTTTGTACCTTATTTTGTATGCTGGCTGGACTAACCTGTTTCAGGGCCCGCAGGGCCTCTTGTAAACGCCAGGCATAGTCCCGGATACTGTCCTCAGGTTTCTGGGTACAGTGGTAGAGCCTCATCTGAAGATCTGTCTCAGTGCGGTTTTCAAAGACAGTTTGCAGTCTCTTAAATATAATAGATACTGATTCCTGGTCTGCGGCTGGCCAGGTTTCAACTTCCCGCTCTGCGGCACCAGCCAATTGTCCCAGCACAACAGCGGCTCACTGTTCACCAGTCATTGAGTACATGTCCAATACACCGCATATTTTTCTCTTGAACCCAGACAGGGTGTTTGGTTTGCCGTCATACTGGGGAAGCCATTTCGCTTCGGGGACGTACGGCAGGGCCATGGGTATCACTGGAGTCACGACCCCTGCTAGTGGGGTGGCCGCTCCGGCCTGAGCAGCGTCGGGCGCGAGTTGAGCATCGGGAGCGTTAACCGGTGCTCCGGCGTTTTGCTGGTCGTCGGCCATGGTTGCGCCCCCCTAGTAAACCATAGCCTACCTCCTTTACTTTTATCAGGTAGGCCGCAGCTCCACAGATCACGGTCTCCTTCCAGGCCTGACGCTTCCGGGTGCTGCGTCAGAGCGCGAGGCGGGGCTTGCTCGTCGCGCGCTACCAACGGTCACGCCTCTCTGGTTCCCGCGGTTACGCCACTCTTCTTCCAGCGCGGCGACGCGGTAATGGCGGCGATGTTCATCACAGTTCAAACACAGTTCAATTACGGCACACAGTACCCAGTGGCAATGGGCACAAAATCCTGTTCGTGACGCCAGGAAGAGTATGACTCGCCCAGGGGGATATGGGGGGCTCGGTACCCGGGCCTTTACCTTCTTGGGAGGTCACGGCAGTCGGCTCCCGGGCCCGTACTCTGGGGTCACTCTTTAAAAGGGGCTTGTCACTTGAAGGGATGAATAACAGTTTTGTCTCGTGACGCCACCTGTGGTTTCTGGTAATGGGTACCAGCGCTGCTGCAGACTTCCAGGGGTGATGGGATGGCAGCTGGGATGCTTCGGCTCCCCACAGGCAGAGCGGGCCCCCGTGGCAGGGTTTATGGAAGGGATGCAGGTGAGAGGTGGCCCGGTCGGGTCAGGGGGAATGACAGACACGCACACAGGGTATTCGCTTCAGTACCTTTACTGGTGTAAACGGCAGGTATGGTCCAGGGTACTCAGTAGGAAGGGTGCACTTCTGGACTCTCCCCAGTGAGCGGGTAGTAGGCCTCCTGGTCCGTTTCTTCCTCGCTCTAAAGCTCCTGGCCAGCCTGGAACTAGGCCTAGCTTCTGTGCTGTTTCACTCTCTCACCTGTCGGCTTGGTATTAGAACTTTTCTCTGGCAACCACTATCCCTGGACGCTGGGGCCTTCGTGGTTCCTAGTCCTGTAAATGATTATAGCTTCAGGTTGACCAGGGGTCTGTAATCCTCCTGGTATGCCGGTTATCCCTACTGGGTGTAGAGGACCCTGTAGGCGCGGACCCGGTGTCCGGCTTGTGTCCTGGGGTGAGCTTAAGATGCTCCTCTGCCCCCTTAACTCCTCTCTCCTCTCCTTGCCTATGGGCCGCACTCGAGGCCCTCGGGCTTCAGCACGTGCTTTGGGCCCTGGCTTGCCCTCAGCACAGCAGCACAGCAGGTGCTGCCTCTTCACTGATCTCAAGTGCCAGCACACTCTACCTACCTAACTCCACCCTCCTGTATATATAGATCCCTAACAGGCTCCCTCTGGTGGTATGAGGTGGAAGGGTGGAGGTGTCTGTGTGTACTAAGGGCCTCTTGTGGAGAAGTCCGTCCATGCACCCTTTTGGGTCCTGTGGTACCTGTGGGTAGCAGGGTGCCACATATACGCTTCCTGATTTTGTCTATTTTCTGTTGTCCTCCTCCTCCTTCTCCTCATCTTTCACCACCATATCACCAGGGTGACCGTGATGTAACACCCACATAATTTTTTTGTGAGGGTGTTTATGATGCCCATAGGACATTTTTTAAGAGGCCTACCTCTAACATTCTGTATATTATACAGTATTTCCTGTTCATATATACCCCCAGGGGTAAATGTTTTTCAGCCCCATGCACTTAGTGCATGGACATTACGAGTATGGGTTTTGAAGTGAGTCCAATTTTTGGTCAGCCCTTGCAGTCACTGCATGGACATTACGAGTATAGGAGACCCATTCCTTAACAATGGTAACAATTTTTTTAATGAGAACCTCCTCTGTTTGTTGAAAGGGGTTTTGGAGTGCGTCCATTTTTTTGCCAGTCCTTGCAGTCACTGCATGGGCATTACCAGTATAGGAGACCCATTCCTTAACAATGGTAACATTTTTTTTAATGAGGATCTCCTGTACGTCTCTTCAAAAAGGTATTGAAGTGCGTCCTAATTTTTGGTAGCCCTTGTAGTCACTGCATATGCAATAATAGTATAGGAGACCCTCTCCATTATAATGGGAATATTTTTTTTTTACTGAGGCCCTCCTCTATGTCTCTTCAAATGGGTATTGGAGTGCGTCCTAATTTTTGGCAGCCATTACAGTCACTGCATAAGCAATAACAGTATAGGAGGCCCTCTCCTTTTTAATGGGAACATTTTTTTACTGAGGCCCTCCTCTAGGTCTCTTTAAAGGGTGTAATGCAGCAGCTTGCTAGCATTACTGTAAATGGTCCAGGATGTGTTTTACCTGACCATGTACCTTCCCCTTTAACTGACTGGTCACATGACCGTGACATCACACAGGTCCTTATGCACACAGTTAAGGTCCTGTCAGTATGTGTGTGTGTGTGCACAGGATATATAAACCCTGGTAATTTAAGACAGGTGTTCGGTGTGAGAGACATGAGGCCTGTTCCCCATGTGTGTGGGACACCGTTCTGCCTAGTGAGGCTGAGTGAAGCCTGGCAGCCTGAAAGGCTGAGACTGGATCCTGTGAGTGGATGCCAGTGGCCTTGGAAGGCAGAGGCTTGGTGAAGAGTCCGGAAAGGCGCAGACTGGATGTGTGTGAGTGAAACATTCCAGTAGCCTTAGACGGGACGACGGCTAGAGACCCCCACCTGGGAAGCCACAAAGCCACAGTGGTGGCGGATTAAAGGGACTGCAGCAACTAAACCCGGCAAAGGTAATACACTTTGTTACATGGACTGTGTTATGGACATTGCTATAGTATTACCTTGCTGAAGGCTGTGACCTGGGCCATTTGGGCCTGTCTGCTATTTGAGAGACTCCCGGATGTTAAGTGTGTAAACATGCCGGTGACAAACTAAGATGGACATTATGTATGTGAACAGCGGTTTATGATAACATAATAAATTGCTGTATTGAGAAAATACCGGAAGGACATTGCACGTGTACTTAATTTACCCGGTGCAGCGAGTATCCCCCATTATGATGACTAGCGCTGCCTTACAAGGGGTATTGGAGTGCGTCCCAATTTTTGGCAGCCCTTACAGTTACTGCATATGCTATAACAATGTAGGAGACCCGCTCTTTCATAATGGAAAATTATTTTTTTAAATCAGGCCCTCTTACAGTCACTGCATGGGCATTACCACTATAGGAAACCCACTAATTAATAATGAGAAATTATTTTTTTAAATCAGGCCCTCTATGTGTCTTCAAAGGTGTATTGGGGTTTTTCTAAGTTTTGGGCAGGCCTTACAGTCACTGCATAAGCTATAACCAGGGGCGGGCTAGGCTGGGGGGCAGAGGGGCAAATGCCCCCCAGGCCGGTCCTCCTACAGCTGTTCAGGACTGGCCGCTGGGTTGCACTGTATGTTTTTAAATTCAGCAGCCTGACAAGACAGCAGACGGAACAGTCAATGCACTCTGCATGGCCATGTCTCCTTTACTCACATGACAGGCCCTGGGATTCCTGGCTGTCTTCTTTTCCTGCAGCTCAGGACCTGTGCGATGATCGGTGCTGGCTCTGCCTCCTGCTCATCTTCCTGTGCTGCTTTTCAGGGCTTCCTTCCTGCTGGCAGTTCCTGGCCAGAGAATTGATGGTAAATGGGATGTGGGTATGTTACCCTGAGTGTTGGGGGCTGCTATGCTCTGCAGGTTGCAATGGGCCGCCGGCTATTTTACCCTGTGGGTTGCCAGCTATTTTAGCCTGGGGGCTGCAGGCTATTTCAACCTGGGTGCTGAAGGCTATTATACCCTGGGAATCCTATCAATGAAGGAAATAACAATAATTAAACATAATCACATACCCAGGATTACCCAACTAACCAAAGACCTTACAAAGAGTACCCAACAGGCTTTATATAATGCAATAATCTTTATTAAGCAAAGAAGATTAAAAAATACACAGACAAGGACATTAAAAATACAACAAACAAATTAAAAATTGATGTAAGAGGGGGATGAGTATGTCCGCAATAGATAAATTAATAATTGCACTTCATGATTATACAACATAAGATCAATACACTAGGTCCGTAATTTATATCATCAATTTCATAAATTCAGATGTACTTACAGCTATATACTTACACAGCTATATATGTAATTTTGGTCAATTCCAAATTAATTCATAATGAACACATATAGTTTAGTCATTCAGATATAGTAAATAATGCAGATGTCTTTAAGATAAAGTGCAATGCTGACATGTTGTATTATATTTCATCAAAAAGCTGGACCATAGAAATTGCATGTATAAACCACTAGAGGTCAGTAAACTCTTAGTAAATAAAGCAACTCAGCTTATAAAGTCCTCAAGTGAGGTATCCCAATGATAAAAATGCAGAGCGCCTTAACATAATACAAATACCCAAACAAGGGGTCAGTAGTGCAATAAACTTCCAGATGTTAGTAATAGGGACATACCACAACCCCCTCGCAGAGTGGTGTGAGGGGGTTGTGGTATGTCCCTATTACTAACATCTGGATGTTTATTGCACTTTTGACCCCTTGTTTGGGTACTCTTTATAAGGTCTTTTATTTTACCCTGGGGGCTGCAAGCTGCTATAGGTTCCAGGATATGACACCCTGGGGGCTGCACAGTTTACTGTTATGGGGGCTACAGATTAATGTTACCCTCTGAGGTTGGGGGCTCCAGGGTCTGCTACACTTTATAGCCTGTATTACACTGGTTCTGTTAGGGTCTGAGGTAATATTATACCGTACTGTGTCTTGCACTCTATACTTTGAAGGACATGGGGATCAATTCAACACTGTGTACTGGGAGCGGCGGTGAACTTTTGACGGAATGTGTGTATTACCATGTATACTGTGTGAGAGGCGTTTGGAAGATTGTCTCATAGTGATGGACAGCTTTATGGATCTGGATGACAACATGCAAAGGTTAATCTGAAAGAGCATCAGTCTCCTCCTATGAAACCATGGCCATGTCTATTAACCCCTTACCAACATCCGCAGTGCATGTATGGTGCAAGCCGGTAGCGGGTGTATGAAGCGGGCTCATGAGGTGAGCTCTCCTCATACCGAGAAGGTGATGGCTGTGTGTTATGGCCAGGACCTGCCTCTTAGGGGTATGTGCCCACGGTCAGGATTGTCTGCCAGTTTGACGCTGCGTGTTATGCAGCATCAAACCCGCTGGGCCAGCTGTTACAGCATAGTGGATGGGATTTGTAGAAATCCCATGTCTACTATGTGTCTCTGAGCTCCTGCCAATCACCCGCGGACACGGACATGCAGCGCATCTTTCCAGACCGCAGCATGTCAATTTCTCTTGCGGAGTCGCTAGTCTCCACAAGAGAAATTATATCAATACAATGTACTGAATGCGGTGAATCCTCATGGTTCAATGAACACATGCGGATTCACCTGTGTGCAGCGCTTTGGATGCAGCATAAAGTATACTGCGTTCAAAGCGCTGCCTCTACAGATCGTGTGCACATATGCAGTTGTCAAACTCTGACAGCGGCATTTAACACGCGCCTGCACAGTACCACATCATTCTTTGTGCCCGTGACATGATCGTGGGTCGCCGATGGGTTGCTATGGCAGGTAGGGGTCTGTTGAAGACCTGCATTCTTGTCATTCCGGAGCTCCCTTGAAACCTTGAACCTTGAAAAGTCATATCGATCCCAAAATGGTATCATTAAAAACGTTGTCTCACCCCGCAAAAAGTAAGCCATCACACAGCTCCATAGGCCAAAAAATAAAAATGTTACGAGTCTCAGAAAATGGCAACACAATCAAAATTTTTTTTCTTCAAAATTCAGATTTTTTTTCTACTACTAAGATAATAAAAATACCGGACATGTTTGGCATCGCCGTAATTGTGCTGATTAGCAGAATCATATTGCATGGTCATTTTTACCACACAATATACACAGTAAAAACAATTCCCAAAAAACAATGTCAGAATTGCGTTTCATTCACAATTTCACTTCACTTGGCATTTTCTCCCGCTTTCCAGCATACTATGTGGTAAAATTAATGGTGTTATTCAAAAATAAAATTTGTCCTACAAAAAACAAGCCCTCATATGGCGATGTGGACAGAAACATAAAAAAGTTATGGCTCTGGTAAGAAGAAGAGGAAAAACCGAAAACTCAAAAATGAAAGTTTGCCTCTTTGTGAAGCGGTTAGAGAGAACGTGTCAGCTGATTCATGCTGCCCAAACCACGGCTGGGGGCGGCGCTGGACTAGTCCCATCTCTCCCTGTTGTCTCTAGCTGGATCTTCCAACTATATTAACAGGAAAAATATATCTAGCTGCAATCGTGCCGCCAGGATCTGGTTGCTGCCTGCAGTTTGGGCAGCATGAATCAGCTCATAGGTTCCCTTTAAAGCTGTTGTGCCACAGAGTAGGGGATAATTTCCAGATGGGACCCCCAATGATCCCAAGAATCACTGAAAAGTTGAGCGTGTGCATTTCTGCTCCGTTCATTCTCAATGGGAGCACCAGAGATAGCAAAGCTCTTTAGCTCTTTATCTAATTAATCTATTTCTTTTGCTTGAAGTTATCTGTTTCTGGGTAAATGAACAAGTAAAACAATATTTACGATATATATATATATATATATATATATTACAGACCAAAAGTTTAGACACACCTTCTCATTTAAAGATTTTTCTGTATTTTCATGACTATGAAAATTGTACATTCACACTGAAGGCATCAAAACTATGAATTAACACATGTGGAATTATATACTTAACAAAAAAGTGTGAAACAACTGAAATTATGTCTTATATTCTAGGTTCTTCAAAGTAGCCACCTTCTGCTTTGATGACTGCTTTGCACACTCTTGGCATTCTCTTGATGAGCTTCAACAGGTAGTCACCGGAAATGGTCTTTCAACAATCTTGAAGGAGTTCCCAGAGATGCTTAGCACTTGTTGGCCCTTTTGCCTTCACTCTGCGGTCCAGCTCACCCCAAACCATCTCGATTGGGTTCATGTCTGGTAACTTTGGAGGCCAGGTCATCTGGCGTAGCACCCCATCACTCTCCTTCTTGGTCAAATAGCACTTACACAGCCTGGAGGTGTGTTTGGGGTCATTGTCCTGTTGAAAAATAAATGATGGTCCAACTAAACGCAAACCGGATGGAATAGCATGCCGCTGCAAGATGCTGTGGTAGCCATGCTGGTTCAGTATGCCTTCCATTTTGAATAAATCCCCAACAGTGTCACCAGCAAAGCACCCTCACACCGTCACACCTCCTCCTCCATGCTTCACGGTGGGAACCAGGCATGCAGAGTCCATCCATTCACCTTTTCTGCGTCGCACAAAGACACGGTGGTTGGAACCAAAGATCTCAAATTTGGACTCATCAGACCAAAGCACAGATTTCCACTGGTCTAATGTTCATTCCTTATGTTCTTTAGCCCAAACAAGTCTCTTCTGCTCGTTGCCTGTCCTTAGCAGTGGTTTCCTAGCAGCTATTTTACCATGAAGGCCTGCTGCACAAAGTCTCCTCTTAACAGTTGTTGAAGAGATGTGTCTGCTGCTAGAACTCTGTGTGGCATTGACCTGGTCTCTAATCTGAGCGGCTGTTAACCTGCGATTTCTGAGGCTGGTGACTCGGATAAACTTATCCTCAGAAGCAGAGGTGACTCTTGGTCTTCCTTTCCTGGGGCAGTCCTCATGTGAGCCAGTTTCTTTGTAGCGCTTGATGGTTTTTGCAACTGCACTTGGGGACACTTTCAAAGTTTTCCCAATTTTTCGCACTGACTGACCTTCATTTCTTAAAGTAATGATGGCCACTTGTTTTTCTTTACTTAGAATTTGTATTGTGGCAAGAAAAAAGCAGCTAACAGTCTATTCAGTAGGACTATCAGCTGTGTATCCACCTGACTTCTGCACAACACTACTGATGGCCCAACCCCATGTATAAGGCAAGAAATCACACTTATTAAACCTGACAGGGCACACCTGTGAAGTGAAAACAATTTCCAGTGACTACCTCTTGAAGCTCATCAAGAGAATGCCAAGAGTGTGTAAAACAGTCATCAAAGCAAAAGGTGGCTACTTTGAAGAACCTAGAATATAAGACATATTTTCAGTTGTTTCACACTTTTTTGTTAAGTATATAATTCCACATGTGTTAATTCATAGTTTTGATGCCTTCAGTGTGAATGTACAATTTTCATAGTCATGAAAATACAGAAAAATCTTTAAATGACAAGGTGTGTCCAAACTTTTGGTCTGTACTGTGTATATATATATATATATATATATATATATATATATAATGTGTGTCTGTGTGCATTTGTAAGGTCTCATTCAGACATCAGTGTAGCATGTTCTGTGTTTTTCACAGATACAAAAATACCCATTATAGTTTATGGGGCAGTTTACATGTCCATGTTTTTTCATGGACCTTGTGTCGTCCATGCAAAACTCACAGAAACATGTGTTTTTTTTCTGTTTTTTTTCCAGCAACATGAATGAAAAGTGGCAATACAAGTCTATGGGTCTGTGAAAAACACGTACAGCACATAAATGGCATCAGTGTGCTGCCTTTGTTTAAAGGGATTGTCCACTACTCGGACAACCCCTTCTAAATTACTATGTTTCTTCCCAGTAAAACAATAACACCTATACTCACCTCCTGTGCCGGCGCCATTGCTTCAGCTGCTCTCACTTCCTCCAGATGTCTGGATTTGTCCTAAGAAGGGGAAAGTGAAGTCAGCGCTGATTGTCTGCAGCGATTGCGTGACATAATAATGTGACACGATAGCCGGGAGAGCCAGTGCTGACACCGCAGACACGGTGCAGGCACCGGAGGTCGGTAGCTATTATTATTTTACTGGGGAGAAACATAGGTATTCAGAAGGGATTGTCCGAGTAGTGGACAGTGCCCTTAATATTGCAATGGATAGGAGAAGCTTGGAAATTTATTTATTTATCCACCTGTGAAAAACACTGATGGTAAAAATGGAAAAGATACAGATAAAAAAAACCCTATACTCACCTCCCGTGCCGGCTCTGTTCCAACGGTGTCAGCACTCGCGGTCCCGGGGCTCTGGTGCAGTGGAATGACACGTGGTGCCCGGTGCCCAATCAACGCTGGCGTCACTGTCCCAGCCATTCATATGGATTGAACATGAAGAGGAAGTCCGGGATTAGCAGCAGCCCTGGCATCCTCTTCATGTTCAATCCGCACAAAGGCGGGGACAGTGACGCCAGCGCTGATTGGGCACCGGACATCATGTGTCATTCTACCGCACCAGAGCCCCGGGACCGCGAATGCTGACACCTCTGGAACAGAGCCGACATAGGAGGTGAGTATAGTTTTTTTTTTTATCTTATCGGGGCCAAACATTTAGTTCAAGAAGGGGTTGTCCTAGTAGTGGACAACTCCTTTAAGTATTTTGGCTGATGCTGCAGTTGTAATATAGAGAACGCCTTATTCTAGATTCGTAGCATGTATGTTAATGTAGCCAAGTTTTTTTACAAATAAGGGTATGTAAATTATGTTTCAGATGGATTTGTTCTGCATCACCTACAACTAATAGAAAATAAGTAAAACTAATTCTTGTTTCTGAATGATTACGATGTTATTAACAAATCAATAATGTACCGTATATAGGATTGCACATGTGTGCTCAATCCCAATAAGGGTATGTGCACCCGATCCGTACTGTCAGCACTTTGAACACAGTATACTTTATGCTACATTCCAAACGCTGCACGCAGGTGAATCCGCATGTGTTCATTGAACCATGAGGATTCACCCCATTCAATACCTTGTAGTGATCTAATTTCTCTTGTGGAGACTTGCAACTCTGCAAGAGAAATTGACATGCTGCGGTCTGGAAAGACGTGCTGCATGTAAGTCTCCGCGGGTGATCCGCAGGTGCAAGGAGACGATAGTGGGCATGGGATTTCTCCAAATCCCATCCACTATGCTGTAACAGCTGGCCGCTGTGGGTTTGACAACTTGTGGGCCACTGCTGTGAGTTTGCCCCCAAGGCCAAAATTTGCCAGCCAGCCCCTGGCTATAACAGTATAGGAGACCCCCTCCTTAATAATGGGAAATTATTTCTTTAAATCAGGCCCTCTATGTCTTCAAAGATGTATTGAGATTTTTCTAAATTTTGTGCAGGCCTTACAGTCACTGCATGGGCATTACCAGTATAGGAAACCCGCTCCTTAATAACGGGAACTTATTTTTTTAAATAATTATTGGGTTGGTGGAAGTGTTTGCATGTTGCGGCTTCCACAATCCGAAGATGGGTTTCTAGTTGTAATTTGGACTATCTTACTATTTTGGACTACAGGCCACCAACCATATTTTTGTACCTTACAGTTGTTTATAGTTTTATGTTTGTGTGTTTCTTTTTTGTCTTTCAGGTTCCAAGAACGGCAGAGGAAATTATCGAACAACATCGTGTCAAGATTGGATTATCGTGAAATTTAAAGATTTCAGACGGGGAGTGTCATGTCTCACGACTTGGGAATCATACAGTATTGTATTGGCAACTTTCTGTGTATACTGTACATTTACAGAAAGCTGCTAATCAGTGGTGAGGGTGAAGTTACACAGAATAGTTGACTAGATGGCACGAATCAACTAGTACTATAGTTAACATCTCGTACTGATAAGACACTGATTTTATTAAAACAGCAAATTACAGCCTAATAAGTGATACATCACTGGGATCAGGCTCTTAGCCCCTACAGTATGCTGCTCTCAGATTACATGTGACGCGCCCCCAGGGCAGTGGGGTACTCGGTGTCTGGGCCTATGGATGCTGGGGGGGGGAATATGTCACAGTATCTGGCCCAGTCCGTGGCCCAGGGCGGTCAACAAAAAGGGGATAGTTTATATGGGATTTGTAGTTTGATCGTGACGCCACCTGTGGTTTCTGGTAATTTGTACCAGCGCTGCTGCAGACCTCTGAGGCAGTTGATAGGCAGCTAGGATGGAACAGCTCCCCACAGGTGGAGCGGGCCTCAGGGCAGTGTAGAGTTCGACGGTGGGTGGTGATGCTGGGGCTTGTAGTGCAGTCAGGATGGCGTGGCAGGAGTAACTGACAGAGACAGGGGTTTCGCTTCAATACCTTTACTGGTGCGGATGTCAGGTACGGTCCAGGGTACTCGGTAGGAAGGGTGCACTTCAGGACTTCTCCCCAGTGAGCGGGTATAGGGCCTCCTGGTACGTGTCTCCCTCTCTCTAAGCTCCTGGCCAGCCTGCAACTGGGCCTAGCTTCTGTGTCATGTTGCTCTCTTCACCTGTCGCTTGGTAGTAGGACCTTCCGCTGGCAACCACTATCCCTGGGCGCCGGGGCCTTCGTGGTCCCTGGTCCTGTAATGGGTTTAGCTTCAGGTCGGCCAGGGACTTGTAGTCCTCCTGGTATGCCGGTGATCCCTACTGGGTATAAAGGGACCCTGTAGGCGCGGACCCGGTGTCCGGTTTGTATACTCGGGGGTGAGCCTATGATGCTTCTCTGCCCCCTCAACTCCTCTCTCCTCTCCTCTTTTCCTTCGGCCACACTCGGGGCCCTCAGAACACAGCAGCAGACGTGCTGCGTCTTCACTGCTCTCAGTGGCAGCACACTCTAAACTGACTCTGACTAAACTGAACTGCCTAACTCCACCCTCCATATATATATCCCTAACGGGCTCCCTCTGGTGGTATGAGGTGGAAGGGTGGAGATGTTTGTATGTAATGAGGGCCTCTTGTGGAGAAGTCCATCCATGCACCCTTTTGGGTCCTGTGGTACCTGTGAACAGCAGGGTGCCACATTCCCCCCTAGTACAATTCAGTACTCCTGGACTGAAGCATTTTTTTTTTCAAAACAGGTAACAACAATAACAATAATAACAATAATAATAATAATAAAGTTACAGTAAGTCCCGTAACCCGGTGTCCATTTCACCGAAGAAAGTGTAACAAGGGTAACATGAGGGACCCGCCTGAAAACCCTCAGCGTAGGTCCTGGGCGTGGCAACTGGGCATAAGTGATCCAGGTGCTGGATCACGTCTTCGGCCACGCAAACGGGTTTTTGTTCTGTGGTCTTATAAGGGGGCTCTTTTGATGAGTGCAACTATTTACAAGGACAGTTTTTGGCTGCTCACAGTCCTCAGCCTACAAGTCTCTGTACCTTGACGGGTAACTAAATGCACATATTATTTCAGTTCATACATTAAACAATAGGCAATACCCAACTGGGTAACTATTTATAATGTAGGCACTTTGTGCTTATTCCCTAAACCTAGCAGGGATTTGGCCTTGTGTGCTGCGTGTGGACCTTTGTAGCACTGGGGTGTCACTAGTGTCTGTGCATGCACTTTCTGTTAATCTAGCAGGTGTACGTGCTGGTAGATTATAAAACTGCCTTAATCTCTCTATGGGACTGGCAAGTGCACTGTCCACTGGGCCTTCAGGCTCTGCTTCAACGGGTGATCCTCCTCTGAGTGGGGACTCTTCTTGTTCCTGAGCAGGTTCTTCCAGAGCGCTCACAGGTTCTTCTTGTGGCTGATAGAAGTGTATTACAGGTATAATATCTGCTCCATCAAGTTGAGGCCAGTCCGCAGGGAAATCTCCTAGAACTGTGTGAAGCACTTCTTCCTTGGGTTCCTCCGGTGCTATAGGAGGTACTTCTTCCTCCGTTGTCTTCAGTAGACCTGGGCACACTTTCAAATGATCTCTTGAGACTGTTGCGGTCGTTTTACCTCCATCTTTACTGATCAGGCAGGTTTCACTGTTGTCTAATCTTGAGTTTAGCACAGTGTAGGGCTCTCTTTCCCACTGGTCATCGAGCTTGTGACCTCTTCTTTTCCGCTTTAGCACTATCTCTCCAGGTGCCAAGGGTTCTGCTGGTGCATGCTTATTGTACTGTTCTTCTTGATTTTCTCTTACTCTGTTTAGACTGTCTTCGACACAGGCCTTTACTCTCCTGTACTGCTCTTGCCGATTTGTATCCCAGTCTTCAGTGGACATATCTGCTGCAGGTTCTACAACTCCGAGTTCCAGGTCCATGGGCAACTTTCCGGGCCTTGCTCTCATGAGGTACGCTGGGGTACAATTAGTAGAACTCACAGGTATGTGATTGTACAGATCTACCAGGTCAGGTAGTTTGTCTGGCCACTGGTTCCTTTCTTCCAAGGGTATGGTTTTCAGTAGGTCTATGACAATGTTGTTCATTTTCTCACACAAACCATTGGTCTGAGGGTGATATGGCGTAGTCCGAATCTTCTTGCACCCATACAGATGACAGAATTCTTTAAACAGCTCGGCTTCAAAGGCAGGGCCTTGATCCATCAGCACTTTGTCCGGGTATCCATGGGGCACGCAGAAGTATGCTTGGAACGTTCTTGCTGCAGTTTCTGCTGTCAGATCCTTGACAGGGGCTACCACCAGGAATCGGGAATAATGATCCACCATGGTCAGTGCATAGGAATAGCCTGACCTGCTGGGTGACAGCTTGACGTGATCCAGAGCGACAATCTCCAGGGGCTGTGTTGTTTTGATGGACTGCAAGGGTGCTTTCTGGCTGCCGTAGTCTATCCTTCTGAGGCTACAGGGCCCACAATTCCGGCACCACCTCTCTATGGAGCTCCGCATTCCAACCCAATAGAACCAGTCCTTCAGCATGGTTTCCAGCTTCTTTCAGCCAAAGTGACCTGCTTGGTCGTGGTAGGCCTCCAACACCATCTGGATATCCGTCCTGGGTACAACAATCTGCCACACCATTTCACGAGTCTTGGGGTTGACATACCTCCTGCACAGCTTCTCTCTGTAGATGAACAGCCGGCTTCTGTCATTCCACAGGTGTTTAGCTTGTAGGGGAGCACCCTTCTTCAGGTGAGAACCTTCTTCCGTTATCAGTCTTTTGATGGGGCTGACAACCGAGTCACTGTCCTGGGTCTCCTTCCAGCTGTGATGAGGTAGAGGGTTCAGCGTCCTTCCATGACGTCTTCTGGTGGCGTGTTGCTCGTGGACCACTCCGCTTCGGTGGAAAGCAGGTAATTCAACTTCCTCTAAATCATCCACTTCATCCTCGGTGTCTGACTGGTGGGGCATCCTTGACAGGGCATCGGCATTGGTGTTCTTGTGACCTGCCCGATACTTGATGGTGAACTGATAATTCGACAGTCTGGCCACCCAACGCTGTTCCATGGCTCCCAACCTGGCTGTTTCCAGGTGTGTCAAGGGATTATTGTCAGTAAAGGCTGTGAATTTCGTTGAGGCTAGGTAATGCTTGAACCTTTCAGTGATAGCCCAGTCCAAAGCCAGGAACTCCAGCTTGAAGGAACTGTAATTCTCCGGGGTTCCTCTCAGTAGGGCGAAGCTTCCTACTGGCATACGCAATTACCTTTTCTCTGCCATTTTGCTTCTGGGACAACACAGCTCCCAGTCCCTCATTGCTGGCGTCGGTGTACAGCAGAAAAGGCTGGCTGTAGTCAGGGTAAGCCAGGATTTCTTCACCGGTTAGGACTTCCTTCATTGATGCAAAGGACTCAGTCTGCTCTTTGCCCCACTGGAATGGGGGACTCTTTCCTCTTTTGGACTGTCCTACCAGGAGGTCTTGTAGAGGTGCTACCTTTTTGGTATAGTCCTTTATGAACCTCCTGTAGTACCCGACCAGTCCCAGGAATTGCCGTACCTCTTTGATGCTTCTCGGTTCAGGCCACTTCTGGATGGCAGTGACCTTCTCCAGGTCTGGCGCTACTCCCACTGAGCTGACTACGTGTCCCAGGTACTGAACCTTCTGCTTGAGCAAGTGGCATTTAGAAGGTTTTAGTTTCTTCCCATACCGGGACAGTGCTTCAGATGGTCTTCATACATCCTCGAGTACACGATAACATCATCCAGGTACAGCAGCACTGTCTCAAAGTTCCGGTGTCCCAAGCAACACTCCATCAGCCTCAGGAACGTTCCAGGTGCGTTGCAGAGTCCAAACGGCATGCTGTTGAATTCGCACAGTCCCATCGGGGTGGTGAAGGCTGTCTTCTCCCGGTCTTCCTCAGCAACAGAGACTTGCCAGTACCCATTAGTGAGATCCAATGTAGAGAAGTAATTGGCAGATTTTAATGAAGCCAGGGTTTCCTCTATATGGGGCAAAGGGTATGCATCTTTATGTGTTATTCGATTAATTTGTCTATAATCTACACACATCCTGATGCTATCGTCCTTTTTCCTGACCAGGACCAGGGGAGCTGCCCAGGGGCTACAGCTATCCCTTATTACCCCTGTCTTTTTCATATCCTGCAACATTTCCTTGGCTTTTTGGTAATGTGCTGGTGGTATGGGTCTGTAACGCTCTTTAATGGGTGGATGGTTACCGGTGGGTATGTGATGTACCCCTTTAACTCTTCCAAAATCAAGTGGGTGTTTACTAAACACTTGTTCATATTCCTGAACCACTCTGTAGACACCGTGTTTTTGATGGACAGAAGTGGCGTCAGTTCCAACATGGAGCTGTTGACACCAATCCTCCAGCTGAGCTTCGGAGTCATTGTCCTCCACTGTATCTGGTGAGGTCAAGGATTCCACTGTGTGTATGGCATCATTATCCACAGTATACAATCTGGCAACAGTGGCGTATCTTGGCAATTTAACTTCCTCCTCCCCACAATTTAAGAGACGTATGGGTACCCTCCCATTGCGTACATCAACTACCCCTCTAGCAGTTAAGAGTGTGGGTCTGTGCTCTGAGCTAATGGGCTCCACTACCGCCTGGTAGTTCTGTCCCTTGAGACCTTAGGGATTTAATCTGACTACCAGATTGGAGTCGGGAAGTGAATTTTTCCTCAATGATGTAAATTGGCCTATACCGCATGTTTTTTTTTTGCCTTCCCCTGGATCAACGCTGCGGAATAGCTGCAGTGCACAAGAAATAGGCTGAACTCGATGGACGCTTGTCTTTTTTCGGCCTGATAAACTATGTAACTATGTAACTATGTAATGACCTATTGCTGCCCTACACCAAATCAGCATCTCACTCATTGGGGGAATCACAATGGGTATCGGGTCTGTCACCCGTACATTACCAATCTCACCACCTGTTAGCTTTACCTGTTGCTGGTACAGGAGGGCTCGAATCTCTCTCTGGAGCACCTTCCTCTGCCCTGGTTTGGCAGTGTCAGCAATCTGTTGGAGTAAAAACAACACTTCTCCCAAACAGTTACCAACAATATTTGTACCAAGTATCATATACGGATTGGTATCACCAGGGTTAGATTCTATAACAATTAGTCCTTGGTCCTTTAGTTCCACTCTCCCCACCTTCACTGTCACGTCCTTAACCCCTACTAGGTTAAGAGGAAGGCCGTTAGAGGCATACACAGAGAGGTCCGGGACTGGCGGGTGGAGTTCATCTATGGACCAGTACCTTTTGTAGAGAACATCAGGTATGATGGTTACCTGTGAGCCGGTGTCCAGTAACATACATAGTAACATAGTAACATAGTTTTCAAAGCCGAATAAAGACTTGCGTCCATCAAGTTCGACCTATTAGTTCTGTAATTGCTAAAGTTGATCCAGAGGAGGGCAAAAACCTCAAATGATTTAGCCAATCTTCACCTGAGGAAAAATTCCCTCCCGACTCTGAAACCAGCAGTCAGAATAAATCCCTGTATCAACCTACTATTTTATTTTATTTTTTAGTATATGCTGAAATCTGCCTGGTATCTAGAAATGCATCCAGTCCCCGCTTGAACTGGTGTAGTGAATCCGACATTACCGTCTCCTCACTCAGTGAATTCCATATTCTCACTGCTCTTACCGTAAAGAACCCCTTCCTATGCTGGTGCTGAAACCTTTTCTCTTCCAGTCTTAGTGAATGCCCTCTTGTTACCGTAATATCCCTCCTTTTGAACAAATCCCGGGCAAGATCTCTATACTGTCCCCTAACATATTTGTACACATTTATTATGTCCCCCCTCAACCTTGCCTTTTCCAGGCTGAATAGTCCTAGTTTTGCCAACCTCTCTGGGTATTGCAGTCCCTCCATTCCCTTTATTAATTTTGTTGCCCTCCTTTGTACCTTTTCAAGCTCATTTATATCCTTTCTATATATTGGGGCCCATAACTGAGCACAGTATTCCAAGTGTGGTCTGACCAGTGCTTTGTACAGTGGAAGAACAATGTTCTCATCCTTTGCAGCTATACCTCTTCTGATACATCCCATTACCCTGTTTGCCCTTACAGCAGAGGCCTGACTTTGGGCACTCCAATTTAGTTTGCTATCAATCAAGATGCCCAAGTCCTTCTCCATCTCTGAATTCCCCAATGATTTCCCATTCAGTGAGTACTGGTGACTTCCATTTTTCCTTCCCATATGTATGACCTTACATTTCTCCTCATTAAACCTCATTTGCCATTTAATGCTCCACCTACCCAGCTTATCCAAATCCCTCTGTAGGTCTGCACTGTCCTCTTTTGTATTAATTGTTTTACATAACTTTATGTCATCTGCAAATATTGATATTTTACTATTTATCCCGTTGACTATGTCGTTAATAAAGATATTAAATAACATTGGGCCTAGTACAGACCCCTGTGGTACCCCACTAGTGACGCTTACCCAATCTGAGTATATTCCATTTATAACCACCCTCTGCCTTCTATCCTTTAGCCAGTTAGCTACCCACTTGCAAACATTTTCCCCCAGCTCCATCATTCTCATTTTGTATACCAACCTATTATGTGGCACGCTATCGAACGCTTTTGAGAAGTCGAGATACACGACATCCACTGGTTCCCCGTGATCTACTCGAGAGCTAATCTCCTCGTAGAAGTTAATCAGGTTTGTTTGGCAGGAGCGATTCCTCATGAATCCATGTTGGTTCGGGGTTAAAAGATTATTAGCATCAAGATGCTGCGTAATCGCCTCTTTAATGAAGCTTTCAAAAATTTTGCCCACAACGGACGTCAGACTCACCGGCCGATAGTTTCCGGCGTCACTTTTTGCTCCCTTTTTGAATATTGGCACTACATTCGCCTGTCGCCAATCAAGTGGTACAGACCCAGTCTCAACAGAGTCCTTAAATATAAGATATAACGGTCTGTCTATCACATTACTTAGTTCCCTTAGTACCCGTGGGGGTATGCCATCAGGTCCTGGTGATTTGTTTTTTTTAATGTTACTGAGGCGTTTCTGTACCCCAACTTGGTTAGATTTGTCATACTTAGTGGAGGATTATGCTTGTCACTTCTCATTTCGCCTGTTAGTTCTATTTCCTTTGTGAAAGTTGTCTAAAAAAAATTATTTAATAGATTAGCTTTATCCTCATCTTTCTCTATGATTTTGCCTTCATCACTTTTTATCGGTCCAATATTATCCAATTTAATCCTTTTACTATTTATATACGTAAAGAACAGTTTGGGATTTGATCTACTTTCCCTAGCAATACGTCTCGCTGTTTCCTCCTTCGCTATTTTTATTTGTTTTTTGCAGGTTCTCGTTTTTTCCTTGTAACACTTTAGTGCCTCCTTACTGTTTTCCTGTTTTAACCTCTTGAATGCCTCTTTTTTGCTATTTAACGCCCCTTTTACGTTCTTGTTCAACCATATTGGTTTCCTCTTATTTCTGGCCCTTTCATTCCCATACGGTATATATCTCTCGCACTGAGTATTCAGAATTCTTTTGAAGGTTTCCCATTTACTATTCGTATTCCTTTGATTAAGAACTTTGTCCCAGTCAATAAGTTGGAGGTTTTCTATCAGCTGATCAAACTTCGCCCTCCTAAAGTTTAATGTTTTTGTTGTTCCCTTATTGATAACCCTACTGAAGGGCATTTTGAAATCGATAATATTATGATCGCTATTACCTAGGTGCCCCCCTATCTGTACCTCAGTTATTCTATCAGGCCTATTAGTCAATATTAAGTCCAACACGGCCTTCCCTCTCGTTGGTTCCTGCACTAGTTGGGAGAGATAATTATCCTTAATATTTGTCAAGAACCTTTTTCCTTTCTGAGATCTACAGGTTTCTGTTTCCCAGTCAATATCCGGGTAGTTGAAATCCCCCATTACAATCACTTCATTATGTTTTGCTACTTTGTCTATTTGTCCTAATAGCAGATTCTCATTCTCCTCTGTTATATTTGGTGGCTTATAGCAGACCCCCAGTAATATTTTATTATTATTTTTTGCCCCCTCTATCTCTACCCAAATGGACTCGACCTCCTCTTCTCCCTCTCCTATATCTTCCCTTAGTCTGGGCTTTAGACATGACTTTACATATAAGCAGACTCCTCCGCCTTTCCCCTGTTTCCGGTCCCTTCTAAATAAACTATAATCTAATAAATTTACCGCCCAGTCGTAGCTATCGTCTAACCAAGTCTCTGTTATACCTACGATGTCATACCTCTCCTCCGATATAAGCGCCCGCAGCTCATCCGCCTTATTGGTCAGGCTTCTTGCGTTGGTCAGCATGCAAGATAAAACTTTTTGGTTATTTAGCATCCTATTCTTCTCTAACGATCTAACTGTACTATCCCCACCCCCCTCTCCACCCTCATTATATTCACTTCTCCACTTCCCCCTTGCTTGCCTCACATCCCACCTATTTCCTTGGTTCCCCCCCCCGTCTCTAGTTTAAATACTCCTCCAACCTATTAGCCATCTTTTTCCCCAGCACCGCTGCACCCTCCCCATTGAGGTGCAGCCCGTTCCTACGGTAGAGCCTGTAGCCGACTGCGAAGTCAGCCCAGTTCTCCATGAACCCAAACCCTTCTGCCTTGCACCAACTCTTTAGCCACTTATTCACCTCCCTAACTTCCCGTTGGCGCTCCTGTGTGGCTCGCGGGATTGGTAGTATTTCTGAGAAAACTACCTTGGAGGTCCTTGCCCTAAGCTTCCTACCTAGGTCCCTGAAATCATTTTTAAGGACCCTCCATCTACCACTCACTTTGTAATTGGTGCCGATGTGGACCATGACCGCTGGGTCTTCGCCAGCCCCACCCAGTTGTTGCTATTCCGTCCAGCACGATGGACAGGAAAGGCCTTCCTCCTACAAACCGGTGGTACCAGCTTGATGGGCCTGGTTGGGTTACTCCTGGGTGTCGGCCCTCGGTTCCAGGGTTTGCCCATTTAAAGGACAGTTCCGCGCGGTGTGGCCTGCCTTGTGGCAACGGTAGCAGATGAAGTCTCCTGGAGGGCGACGTTGGTCGTTGGTCCTCCCACGGGGTGGCGTTGTCCTCCTATGGGGCGGCGTTGTCCTCCTTCTTCTCCTCATCCAGGGGACATCCTCAGGACTGTCGGCGAGTAGGATCCTTCTTTCCGGCTTGGAATCCGTCTGTAGCTGCAGGGTGCTCAGGACAGTGGCCAGGGTTTTACTTAGCTGACGCACTTCAGAGTGCAGGCTGTCCAGCTCGCTAGGGGGCACTGTTTGCATCTTTGTTTCAGCCGTTAATGAAGGAGCAGTGGGTGCTGCGGGCACTGGGGTGGCCCCACCCTGATAACGCTGGATAGCAGTCCCTGATGTTTCCAGGGGCTGAAGGCCCTTAATAGCCATGTCCTTCAGGGTGTCAAAGGTGGCATTTGGATGATCTAAGGCCCACCACCGTACGGTTCTGCTCTCCTCCTAGGACCTCAACCCTCGGATAAATTGTTCTGTCAGCATTTTATTCTCAGCATGTATGCTGGCTGGACTAACCTGTTTCAGGGCCCGCAGGGCTTCCTGTAAGCGCCAGGCATAGTCCCGGATACTGTCCTCAGGTTTCTGGGCACAGTGGTAGAACCTCATCCGGAGATCTGTCTCAGTGCGGTTTTCAAAGACAGTTTGCAGTCTCTTAAAGATAATGAATACTGATTCCTGGTCTGCGGCTGGCCAGGTTTCAACTTACCGCTCTGCAGCCCAAGTCTATTGTCCCAGCACAACAGCGGCTCTCTGCTTACCAGTCATTGAATACATGTCCAATACACCGCATATCTTTCTCTTGAATCCAGACAAGGTGTCTGGTTTGCCATCATACTGGGGAAGCCATTTTGCTCCAGGGATATACGGCAGGGCCATGGGTATTAACAGAATCATGACCGCTGCTGGTTGGGCGGCCGCTCCGGCCTGAGCAGCGCCGGGCGCAAGTTGAGCATCAGGAGCGTTATCCGGTGCTCCGGCATCTCGCTGGTCGTTGGCCATGGTTGCGCCCCCCTAGTGAACCGTAGCCTACCTCCTGTTTCTTTAATCGGGTAGGCTGCAGCTCCGCAGACGACGGTCTCCTTCCAGGACCTGACGCTTCCGGGTCCTGCGTCAGAGCGCGAGGCGGGGCTTGAGCTTCGCTCGCTTCTAGCAGTCACGCCTCTCCGATTCCCACGGTTACGCCCCTCTTCTTCCCGCGCGGTGACGCGGTAATGGCGGCGATGTTCACCACAGTTTAAACACAGTTCAAATACGGCACACAGTACCCGGTGGCAACGGCACGAAATCCTGTTCATGACGCCAGAGATGACGCACCCCCAGGCAGTGGGGTACTCGGTGTCCGGGCCTATGGATGCTGGGGGGGAATATGTCACAGTGGCTGGCCCAGTCCGTGGCCCAGGGCGGTCAACAAAAAGGGGATAGTTTATATGGGATTTGTAGTTTGATCGTGACGCCACTTGTGGTTTCTGGTAATTTTTACCAGCGCTGCTGCAGACCTCTGAGGCAGTTGATAGGCAGCTAGAATGGAACAGCTCCCCACAGGTAGAGCGGGCCTCAGGGCAGTGTAGAGTTCGACGGTGGGTGGAGATGCTGGGGCTTGTAGTGCAGTCGGGATGGCGCAGCAGGAGTAACTGACAGAGACAGGGGTTTTGCTTCAATACCTTTACTGGTGCGGATGGCAGGTACGGTCCAGGGTACTCAGGAAGGGTGCACTTCAGGACTTCTCCCCAGTGAGCGGGTATAGGGCCTCCTGGTCCGTGTCTCCCTCTCTCTAAGCTCCTGGCCAGCCTACAACTGGGCCTAGCTTCTGTGTCGTGTTGCTCTCTTCACCTGTCGCTTGGTAGTAGGACCTTCCGCTGGCAACCACTATCCCTGGGCGCCAGGGCCTTCGTGGTTCCTAGTCCTGTAATGGGTTTAGCTTCAGGTCTGCCAGGGACTTGTAGTCCTCCTGGTATGCCGGTGATCCCTACTGGGTATAAAGGGACCCTGTAGGCACAGACCCGGTGTCCGGTTTGTATACTCGGGGTGAGCCTATGATGCTCCTCTGCCCCCTCAACTCCTCTCTCCTCTCCTCTTTTCCTTTGGCCACACTCGGGGCTGTTATGCACACGCCCGGGCTAAGCGGCGTGTGCGTGTGATTGGTAGTGATTCCACTGGACCGTGCCGGAGAGTGAATGCCTGGAGGGGCGTGACTAAGTATTCACCCGATCCGACCAGGGTCGCACGACGGCATACGACGCCAGTGCACCAAGGAGGAACCGAGCAGAGGGACCAGGTGCTACTCCAGGACAGACCCCGGACACGGCTGTTGACCCACACAGGGGAATACAGGAACAGGCTGGTAGGCTGGCACACAGACTGGTGGGTATAGGCAGGCACGACTGGTATGCAGGCAGGCGGGTAAAGGCAAGCACAGCTAGAGTGCAGACAGGGAGGCACTAGCAGGTAGAAACACAGGCGGGATAGGACCCAGTACACACCGGGACTCAGGAACAATACAGGCAGAGGGTTACAGGCAAGCACAGCTAGAGTGCAGACAAGGCTGAGCAGGGAGGACAGGGCTCTGTTCACACGGAACAGACAGGAAGGGAAAGACAGAGCCAGATACTCACACAGTACTTGCAGAGACAACAAGCAGGAGTTAGGTACGAGTTCAGACTCTGCAGAAAAAGGAAGGGAACGGACATAGAGGCAAAACAGGTAAAGGACAGGAGAGAGTTCAGACTGGAACTGAGTGTACGGAGGAGACCGACACTGCAGAGGGATACAGGAGCGGGTCTGGGAATACGGCCCCCAGAGAGGCGGAACGAACAGGCAAGGAGCGTGTTCAGACAGGACAGACCAGACACAGGAGCGGGTCTAGGAAATCGGCCACTAGAAGGCGGAACGAACAGGCAAGGAGCGTGTTCAGACAGGACAGACCAGAGAACACAAAAAGGACACAGTTCAGACACGGGAGCTGATACCGCAAAGCAGGAGACATACAGGACTCAGTTCAGACACGGGAGCTGAAACCGCAAAGCAGGAGACATACAGGACTCAGTTCAGACACGGGAGCTGATACCGCAAAGCAGGAGACATACAGGACACAGTTCAGACACGGGAGCTGATACCGCAAAGCAGGAGACATACAGGACTAAGTTCAGACACGGGAACTGATACAAAAAGCAGGAGACAAGAGACGGGACCTGGCACCTTCAGAGTGCAAGCACACACTGAAGGAAACACTATGCTCAGGCAGGGATAGAAGGGAGCTGCTGAGCTATATACCAAGTGACAGACAGCAATAGGCTGAGGACGCACAAGGGGTGTGACCCACAGCAGGTACAAAAGGCAGGAAGTGATCGGGCGCTGCCCTTAAGCAGCAGAAACAGACACAAACAGACAGCATGGAGGGAAGCCAGAGAGACATTCTGGACAGGAGATCAAGTGCGCCCTCTTGCACAGTGGGAGATGGACCACCATGCAAGGACGCCGCCAGGTATGTTACAGTACCTCCCCCCTTACGCCCCCTCTTCTTCAGGCCTGCCAGAATCTTCCGCAGGGAATTCGAGGGCCAGTCGTTCACTGGGTTGGAGGGGGACAGAGACTTAAGGGTAATCTCTGCTTCGAGGTACATCTTGTCAAGCTCACAGGAAGAAATAGACGGGTTATCAGGTACATAATGAGGAAAAGTCACTGTCTCTTTGTTATCTGGTGGTATCCTGGAGGATTCAGGAAACAACTGGAGGTCCTCCGCCGGGTCAGAAGAGTGCAGAGGCTCAGAGAAAACAACTGCTTCAGAGTACACTAGGTCGGACTCACTGGAGGAAGCAGGCGAGGTATCGGGTACCGAGCATAGGAAAGTCTCTGTCCATTCACCACCAGGTGGCACCCCGAAGGGTTCTGGAGACAGCTGGCGGTCCTCCGCCTGGTCAGAGGGGTGTAGAGACTCACGGGTAACCTCTGCTTCAGAGTACACTAGGTCGGACTCACTGGACGAAGCAAGCGAGGTATCAGATCCAGGATATAGGAAAGTCTCTGTCCATTCACCACCAGGTGGCACCCCGAAGGATTCTGAACACAACTGGAGGTCCTCCGCCTGGTCGGAGGGGTGTAGAGACTCACGGGTAACCTCTGCTTCAGAGTACACTAGGTCGGACTCACTGGACGAAGCAAGCGAGGTATCAGATCCAGGATATAGGAAAGTCTCTGTCCATTCACCACCAGGTGGCACCCCGAAGGATTCTGAACACAACTGGAGGTCCTCCGCCTGGTCGGAGGGGTGTAGAGACTCAGGAGTAACCTCTGCTTCGGAGTACACTAGGTTGGACTCACTGGACGAAGCGAGCGAGGTATCAGGTACAGAGTATAGGAGAGTCTCTGTCCTTTCGCTACCAGGTAGCACCCCGAAGGGTTCAGGAGACAACTGGAGATCCTCCGCCTGGTCGGAGGGGTGTAGAGACTCGGAGGTAACTACCACTTTGGGGTACCCATTGTCAGGCTCACAGGACGAAGCGGACAAAGTATTGAGTACCGGGTGTAGAGATGTCTCTCTCCATTTGTCATCGAGTGGTATCCCGGAGGGTTCAGGAGGCAACAGGGGATCCTCCGCCAGGTAGTAGAGGTGCACAGACTCTGAGGTAACCACAGCTTTGGAGCATCCTTGGACATGCACACCGGTTAAAGAGAAAGAAGCATCTGATGCCGGGTGCAGGAAGTTCTCCTGTGTGGAGTCTGGATGGGCAGAAGTCTCTTCGGCCAGGAGAACTGGTGCACTACCCACGCACATTACCCATTGGGGTTTCTCCGGGATACAGGGAGATGAAGCTTCAGTAGGGACTTCAAGGTTGGGGTCAGGAGGTCTCAGGGAGGACAGACCCTGGCGTGACGGCTTGCCTCTAAGTCTAGCACGTCTGGACTGCCTCTTGAGGTTGAGAGAAGTATTCCGGAAAGCGTAGTCACCCTGTGAGGATTCTGGGTGGGCAGTAGTCTCATTGGGCTGGAGGACTATTGCGCTACCCACACACATTACCCGTCGGGGCTGCTCCGGGATATTGGGAAGTGAAGCTTCAGCAGGGGCTTCAGAGTTAGGGTCCTCGAAGACCATACGAAAGGCCACCAGGAAGGCCTGCAGGTCAAGGATGACAGGATCCCATGCTTCCCATAGGGGGGTGACCCATTTCAAGGCATCACCCGCTAGGTAGTCAATCATAAAGGCCACTTTAGCCCAATCGGAAGGAAAATAGAGAGGGTAGGCCTTAAAGTGTAGCATGCATTGCTCCACAAATGCACGACACTGTCTTGGATCCCCATAGTAACGTGGCGGATCCGCAGGAACAAGAGCAGATAGATCCATCTGGACGGGTGCGTAATTCGCCTGGAACTCAGCTAAAGGGGGAAAAAAAAATTTATTTATTTATTTTAATGCATGTATTCGCTGGAAAAACTTCTCAAAGAGCGAAGGCCGTGGGGCTCAACGGGAACCATGGCCTGAGCATGCTGTTATGCACACGCCCGGGCTAAGCGGCGTGTGCGTGTGATTGGTAGTGATTCCACTGGACCGTGCCGGAGAGTGAATGCCTGGAGGGGCGTGACTAAGTATTCACCCGATCCGACCAGGGTCGCACGACGGCATACGACGCCAGTGCACCAAGGAGGAACCGAGCAGAGGGACCAGGTGCTACTCCAGGACAGACCCCGGACACGGCTGTTGACCCACACAGGGGAATACAGGAACAGGCTGGTAGGCTGGCACACAGACTGGTGGGTATAGGCAGGCACGACTGGTATGCAGGCAGGCGGGTAAAGGCAAGCACAGCTAGAGTGCAGACAGGGAGGCACTAGCAGGTAGAAACACAGGCGGGATAGGACCCAGTACACACCGGGACTCAGGAACAATACAGGCAGAGGGTTACAGGCAAGCACAGCTAGAGTGCAGACAAGGCTGAGCAGGGAGGACAGGGCTCTGTTCACACGGAACAGACAGGAAGGGAAAGACAGAGCCAGATACTCACACAGTACTTGCAGAGACAACAAGCAGGAGTTAGGTACGAGTTCAGACTCTGCAGAAAAAGGAAGGGAACGGACATAGAGGCAAAACAGGTAAAGGACAGGAGAGAGTTCAGACTGGAACTGAGTGTACGGAGGAGACCGACACTGCAGAGGGATACAGGAGCGGGTCTGGGAATACGGCCCCCAGAGAGGCGGAACGAACAGGCAAGGAGCGTGTTCAGACAGGACAGACCAGACACAGGAGCGGGTCTAGGAAATCGGCCACTAGAAGGCGGAACGAACAGGCAAGGAGCGTGTTCAGACAGGACAGACCAGAGAACACAAAAAGGACACAGTTCAGACACGGGAGCTGATACCGCAAAGCAGGAGACATACAGGACTCAGTTCAGACACGGGAGCTGAAACCGCAAAGCAGGAGACATACAGGACTCAGTTCAGACACGGGAGCTGATACCGCAAAGCAGGAGACATACAGGACACAGTTCAGACACGGGAGCTGATACCGCAAAGCAGGAGACATACAGGACTAAGTTCAGACACGGGAACTGATACAAAAAGCAGGAGACAAGAGACGGGACCTGGCACCTTCAGAGTGCAAGCACACACTGAAGGAAACACTATGCTCAGGCAGGGATAGAAGGGAGCTGCTGAGCTATATACCAAGTGACAGACAGCAATAGGCTGAGGACGCACAAGGGGTGTGACCCACAGCAGGTACAAAAGGCAGGAAGTGATCGGGCGCCGCCCTTAAGCAGCAGAAACAGACACAAACAGACAGCATGGAGGGAAGCCAGAGAGACATTCTGGACAGGAGATCAAGTGCGCCCTCTTGCACAGTGGGAGATGGACCACCATGCAAGGACGCCGCCAGGTATGTTACAGGGGCCCTCAGAACACAGCAGTGCTGCGTCTTCACTGCTCTCAGTGGCAGCACACTCTAAACTGACTCTGACTAAACTGAACTGCCTAACTCCACCCTCCATATATATATCCCTAACGGGCTCCTTCTGGTGGTATGAGGTGGAAGGGTGGAGGTGTTTGTATGTAATGGGGGCCTCTTGTGGAGAAGTCCATCCATGCACCCTTTTGGGTCCTGTGGTACCTGTGAACAGCAGGGTGCCACACATGAACACCTACAGTATATCAGACCAAAATATGAAGGGGCACTTCCAAAAAGTCCTCAACATCCAATAAAAATGGAAGCAAAAAGCCCAAATTAAAATTACAATCTTTACTAATTAGTTAAATAAATAACAGATATATCATGGCTCAGTGGTTAGCACTGTTGCTTTGCAGCACTGGGGTCCTAGGTTCAAATCCCACCAAGGACAACATCTGCAGGGAGTTTGTATGTTCTTCCCGTGTTTGCGTGGGTTTCCTCTGAGTTCTCTGGTTTCCTCCCACACTACAAAGACATACTGATAGGGAATGTGGATTGTGAACTCCAATGGGGACACTACCCATAATGTCTGTAAAGCGCTGTGGAATTAATGGCGCTATATAAGTGAGTAAAATAAATAAATATAATAAAATTAAAAACATACAAAGAATAAGAGACACAGAGATCCCTCGTACACGGGGGACAAATGATAAAAAAGTTAATGAATTACCGTATTTCTCATTATATAAAAAGCACTTTTTTCCCTTCAAAGTGAGTTTTATAAAGCGAACAGACACATTTACATGAAAGTGCAAACCGCGCTATCACTCACTGCGGCCCTGGGGCAGTCCATACAGCGGGCGGTAATGTGAGACAGCATGCGGGAGGTGCAGGCTGTGCATCATGGCGGCGGGCTGGCGGTGCGCAGGCACAGGGCCACGGAATCCTCCATTCTGCTGCTGGACCTGGATGTCCCCACAGCCTCTGACTCCATGTCTGGGTTTAGTGTCTTCAGCCAAGGTGAGCTTTCTAGCTTCCAGCCTCTGGCACTCGCTCCTGCTCCTACAGAGCTCCTAGTTCTTGCTTTCCCTCTCCAGGCTCTGACTCCCAGACTCTGACTCCGACTCTGTCTGGGACTTCACTCCCTAATCCCGCCCCAGACCCAGTTTATAAGGGCAGATTCCTCCCCTCCCAGGTCTGGGCGGGCAGTGTTGCATGCTTAGGGCTCCTGACCAAAGAAACCTCCCACTTGCTCTCAGACATAATATTTCTATTACTGTGGCAACCAGACCCCTGGGGTGCCACATATACAATACGTGGGTGTATTCCTAAGGATGAGGGGGCTGGTAATCAAACAGGGACAGCACTGTACGGTTAGTCAAAATGTTTACTGTATTTTAATATGATAATAACTCCAGTCATCCTTAAGAATGCATCCAGACCGTGCAGTACATATAGTAGGTGTATTCTGAAGGATGATAGGCGTCGCAGTCACATTTAATATACTGTAAACACTGCCCAAGCACTGTATCCCCCATAACTGTGCATCATCCACAGATCCCCCCCCATAACAGGATGTCATCCACAGATCCCCCCATAACAGAGCATCATCCACAGATCCCCCCATAACAGGGCGTCATCCACAGATCCCCCCGCCCCATAACAGGGCGTCATCCACAGATCCCCCCCATAACAGGGTGTCATCCACAGATCCCTCCCCATAACAGGGCGTCCTCCACAGATCCCCCCATAACAGGGCGTCATCCACAGATCCCCCCCCATAACAGGGTGTCATCCACAGATCCCCCCATAACAGGGCGTCATCCACAGATCCCCCCCATAACAGGGTGTCATCCACAGATCCCCCCCATATCAGCGCATCATCCACAGATCCCCCCCATAACATTGCTGTTTTTTTTTTTTTCATATTTTACATTTTAAAAATTACAAAAAGGAAAATGGGCCAATGCAAAGTTTGGGCACCCTGCATGGTTAGTACCTAGTAGCACCCCCTTTGGTAAGTATCACAGCTTGTAAACTCTTTTTGTAGCCAGCCAAGAGTCTTTTAACTCTTATTTGAAGGATTTTTATTCATTCCTTCTTGGAAAATTCTTCCAGTTCTGTGAGATTCCTGGGTTGTCTTGCATGCACTGCTATTTTGAGGTCTAGCCACAGATTTTCAATGATGTTCAGATCAGGGGACTGTGAGGGTCATTGTAAGACCTTTAGCTTGCGCCTTTTGAGGTCATATTTGTGCAGCTGTCTCTGAACAGTAGAACAATGTACTACAACTCTAGAGTCTGCTAAATCTTTTTGAAGGTCTTTTGCAGTCAAGCAGGGGTTCTAATTTGCCTCAATGGCAATCCTACTAGCAGCTCTCACTGAAATTTTGCTTGGTCTTACAGATCTTATCTTGACCTCCACTGTTTCTGTTAACTGCCATTTCTAATTACATTTCAAAGTGAGGAAAGGGCAACTTGACAACTCTTTGCTATTTTCTTATAGCCTTCGCCTGCTTTGTGGGCCTCCACCATTTTTATTTTCAGAGTGCTAGACAGCTGATTAGAAGACCCCAATGGGCTGTTTTTTGGCACAAGGTTAGTGGAGGCTGGGTTTTTATAAAGATGGGAAATTTGCATCACCTGGCCTTTCCTAACTATGATAGTGAACAAGTCATAACCATAACAGGCTAAATTAAGGTCTGAAACCTTGGTCAAAGTTATGTGAGCACGCAAATCTCCAAGAGTGCCCAAACGTTTGCATTGGCTCATTTTCCTTTTTGTAATTTTTAAAATATAAATATGTGTGTGTATGTGTGTACATAGTGAAGGAAATAAGTATTTGTTCCCTTGCTGTTTTTGTAAGTTTACCCACTAACAAAGACATGAACAGTCTATAATTTTAAGGGTAGGTTAATTTTAACATTGAGAGATGGAATATCCCCCCCAAAAAATCAAGAAAATCACATTCTATGAATTAGATAAATTTATATGCATTTTGCAGTGAGAAATAAGTATTTGATCTCTCTGGCAAACAACACTTAATACTTGGTGGCAAAACCCTTGTTGGCAAGCACAGCAGTCAGACGTTTTTTGCAGTTGATGATGAGGGTTGCGCACATGTCAGGAGGAATTTTGGTCCACTCCTCTTTGCCGATCATCTCTAAATCATTCAGATTTTGAGGCTGTCGCTTGGCAACTCGGAGCTTCAACTCCCTCCATAAGTTTTCTATGGGATTAAGGTCTGGAGACTGGCTAGGCCACTCCATGACCTTAATGTGCTTCTTTTTGAGACACTCCTTTGTTGCCTTGGATGTATGTTTTGGGTCATTGTCTTGCTGGAAGACCCAGCCATGACCCATTTTTAATGTCCTGGCGAAGGAGGTTGTCACTCAGGATTTTACGGTACATGGCTCCATCCATTTTCCCATTGATGCGGTGAAGTAGTCGTGTGCCCTTAGCAGAGAAACACCCCCAAAACATAATGTCTCCACCTCCATGCTTGACAGTGGGGACGGTGTTCTTTGGGTCATAGGCAGCATTTCTCTTCCTCCAAACATGGCGAGTTGAGTTAATGCCAAAGAGCTCAATTTTTGTTTCATCTGACCACAGCACCTTCTCCCAATAACTCACAGAATCAAATTTCAGATGGGCCTGCACACGTGCCTTCTTGAGCAGAGGGACTGCAGGATTTTAAACCTTTAAGGCGTAATGTGTTACCAATGGTTTTCTTGGTGACTGTGGTCCCAGTTGCCTTGAGATCATTAACAAATTCCCCCCGTGTAGTTTTAGGTTGATCTCTCACTTTCCTCATGATCAAGGATACCCCATGAGGTGAGATTTTGCATGGTGCCCCAGATCGATGTCGATTGACAGTTATTTTGTATTTCTTCCATTTTCTTACTGTTGCACCAACAGTTGTCTCCTTCTCACCCAGCGTCTTGCTTACAGTTTTGTAGCCCATTCCAGCTTTGTGCTGGTCTATGATCTTGTCCCTGACATCCTTAAAAAGCTCTTTGGTCTTGCCCATGTTGTAGAGGTTAGAGTCTGGCTGATTAACTGAGTCTGTGGACAGGAGTCTTTTATACAGGTGACTATGCACATAAATTTATCTAATTTATACAATGTGATTTTCTTGTTTTTTTTTGGATATTATATCTCTTAATGTTAAAATTAACCTACCCTTAAAATTATAGACTGTTCATGTCTTTGTCAGTGGGCAAACCTACAAAAACAGCAAGGGATCAAATAATTATTTCTCTTTCTCTCTCTCTCTTTCTCTTTCTTTTTTTTCCTCTTTCTCTTTCTTTTTTCTTGCTCTCTTTTTTTTTCCTCTCTCTCTTTTTTTTCTCTCTTTTTTTTCTCTGTCTTTTTTTCACTCTCATTTTATCTTCAACTTGCCTAACTGTTCACAATAACAGTAATTTTGACCAGGGGTGCCCAACCTTTTACATGCCGCTGTATATCTAATGCCTTGGAATTTTTTTGCACCCTTCCTGTTACTGATAACTTTGAACAAAGAGATCCCTGCTGTGTTGTAAGCTGTTTATGGACCATGGCTTTTGGTGTAAAATGCAACTAAGAAAATGGCAGGAAAATCCTACTAGAGCAGCTAAACTTTATATGCGGTTAATCAGAATCAATGTAAATTATGTCAGATGTGTACTGACTACTATTTAAAATGAGTGTAAATGTCATTGGCTAATTCTGAACACAACTACAATTTTTATACAAATACATAAAATTCATATACAATACAGACCAAAAGTTTGGACACACCTTCTCATTTAAAGATTTTTCTGTATTTTCATGACTATGAAAATTGTACATTCACACTGAAGGCATCACAACTATGAATTAACACATGTGGAATTATATACTTAACAAAAAAGTGTGAAACAACTGAAAATATGTCTTATATCCTAGGTTCTTCAAAGTAGCCACCTTTTGCTTTGATGACTGCTTTGCACACTCTTGGCATTCTCTTGATGAGCTTCAAGAGGTAGTCACCGGAAATGGTCTTCCAACAATCTTGAAGGAGTTCCCAGAGATGCTTAGCACTTGTTGGCCCTTTTGCTTTCACTCTGCGATCCAGCTCACCCCAAACCATCTCGATTGGGTTCAGGTCTTGTGACTGTGGAGGCCAGGTCATCTGGCGTAGCACCCCATCACTCTCTTTCTTGGTCAAATAGCCCTTACACAGCCTGGAGGTGTGTTTGGGGTCATTGTCCTGTTGAAAAATAAATGATGGTCCAACTAACCGCAAACCGGATGGAATAGCATGCCGCTGCAAGATGCTGTGGTAGCCATGCTGGTTCAGTATGCCTTCAATTTTGAATAAATCCCCAACAGTGTCACCAGCAAAGCACCCCCACACCATCACACCTCCTCCATGCTTCACGGTGGGAACCAGGCATGTAGAGTCCATCCGTTCACCTTTTCTACGTCGCACAAAGACACGGTGGTTGGAACCAAAGATCTCAAATTTGGACTCATCAGACCAAAGCACAGATTTCCACTTGTCTAATGTCCATTCCTTGTGTTCTTTAGCCCAAACAAGTCTCTTCTGCTTGTTGCCTGTCCTTAGCAGTGGTTTCATAGAAGCTATTTTACCATGAAGGCCTGCTGCACAAAGTCTCCTCTTAACAGTTGATGTAGAGATGTGTCTGCTGCTAGAACTCTGTGTGGCATTGACCTGGTCTATAATCTGAGCTGCTGTTAACCTGCGATTTCTGAGGCTGGTGACTCAGATAAACTTATCCTCAGAAGCAGAGGTGACTCTTGGTCTTCCTTTCCTGGGGCGGTCCTCATGTGAGCCAGTTTCTTTGTAGCACTTGATGGTTTTTGCAACTGCACTTGGGGACACTTTCAAAGTTTGCCAATTTTTCGGACTGACTGACCTTCATTTCTTAAAGTAATGATGGACACTCATTTTTCTTTTCTTAGAATTTGCATTATGGCAAGAAAAAAGCAGCTAACAGTCTATTCAGTAGGACTATCAGCTGTGTATCCACCAGACTTCTGCACAACACAACTGATGGTCCCAACCCCATTTATAAGGCAAGAAATCCCACTTATTAAATCTGACAGGGCACACCTGTGAAGTGAAAACCATTTCCGGTGATTACCTCTTGAAGCTCATCAAGAGAATGCCAAGAGTGTGCAAAGCAGTTGTGGCACCCCAGGGGTCCGGTTGCCACAGTGGCATTGCTTCCCTCAAAAGAGGTAATGCCATGCCAGGAAGCAAGCAGGGATCCCCTAGTCAGGTATACTAAACATGCAACACTTTCCTGGCTCCAGACCAGCAAGGGGAGCACCTCCCCTTGGCAACTAGGATCTTGGGGCGGGGTTAGTTAGTCTTAGTGTGAGGAGTTGAAGTCAGGACGTCGAAGAGAGAGGAGCTGGGGACAGCTGACCCCAGAAGCACCAACACAGAAGAACAGGACACCGGAGTCCAAGGTTGTGGGGCACCAAAGGCCCAGCAGTAGAAACTGGAGGGCAGGAGACTGCATGTCTCCTGGCCCCATCAGACGCCGGAGGCTCAGCAGCACCGCAGGGTGCAGCACCGCCACGTGGGAGCGACGCACCAGCAAGGCCCGAGCTGCCTGCCATACGGGTGAGCACAGAAACGTTGCACTCAGGGACGAGGGCCACAGCTACAAGCAGCAGGGCCAAAGAGTTTAGTGGAAAAGGAAGGCCTCCAACTTCACCTGGCAAGGAGGATTCTTTACTTGATTCCAGGCTGCCCGGACTTCCACTTCTAGCCAGTACCCTAGTCCCGGCTTGTCTACCACCACCAGTAAAGATAAGAGGAAACAGCCATTAAGTTGTGGACTGATTATTGCTGCGCCATCAACCCCTGCACTACAACGCCCAGCATAACCTATAACATCTACACTGCCCTGGAGCTAAACTCTACCTGTGAAGAGCCACACCATCCCTGCTGTAGTAACATCAGCTCCAGAGGACCTGCTCCGCAGCGGCGGCTCCCTTAGCCGCATACCACAGGTGGCGTCACGAACTTTATACAATCACTATAAATCCCCTATCAATAGCCCCCTTTTATTGACCGCCCTGGGTCACGGACCGGGTCACCGCCACTATGACTTCTCCCCCAGCATCTACCAGCCTGGCAATGGGTACCCCATGGCCCAGGGGGCGCATCACAGTCATCAAAGCAAAAAAGGTGGCTACTTTGAAGGACCTAGAATATAAGACATATTTTCAGTTGTTTCACACTTTTTTGTTAAGTATATAATTCCACAAGTGTTAATTCATAGTTTTGATGCCTTCAGTGTGAATGTACAATTTTCATAGTCATGAAAACACAGAAAAATCTTTAAATGAGGTGTGTCTAAACTTTTGGTCTGTACTGTATAAACAGCACAGTTGGATTGGAGAGGATGAGAATAATGTACACTGATAGCTCAAACAAACTTTATTTAAATAATTAGTAGATGTACTGCAGAAAATATTTTTTTAACGATTCTGAAAGGTTGTGGCATTATTTTTGTCCTTGGTTTCACACATAATCTCATATCTAAAATATGATGATGATAACAAGTGCAGCAAGTAATATCACTGATAAGTTAATTGTCACCAAAGAACCACTGCTGGAAATTTTCTTTTCACAAAATTCACCTCCATACCACCAGGATTCAGAGTTTTTGCATCTGTGTAGAAAACAAATGTGACAGTGATTACAATTATTATGAATAATGAATAACTAATAAATAAAAAATGCTGCTGGGCAGAGGCGCTTAAACAGAAGTCTACGATACATATATAGGAATGTTTGTGGTCCACCTGACAAAGACATAACCATTTGTTTTCTAAGATCTTGAAATAGAGGTGTGTAGGGGATGGTTCATCAATTTTAGCAAAAAAAATGTTGGTTGGATTAAAAAAAATCAGAAAAGGAAGAAAACAGAAAAGTGATACAGTACGTTCTCTTAAGGGTAGGCTGTCATCAGATATGATACTTTTAACATATGATATCTACCATAAGTCCTAAAAAGAGAAGTATGTTTTTATGGGATTGTATGTGGATTTTTGACAACTCCAAAAGGGCAAGGCTTCCATGCACAGTTTTAGCGCCAGCCACTCTGCTTGTTTGGTCCCAGAGAATGCTTTGATCTTCATCCTTTCACATCTACATAGCGATCTTGATTGGGTCCACAAAGTAGCTGCTGGCTGATTGAAAGGGTTGGTAGAGGTAGTTGTTGAGTTGGGTCAACACCAGAACATTGGAATGAAGAGCAAAATCAGAAAACTGATAGATAAATGGCCAATACAAGAAGGATGGGTCAATAAAAAGGCAAGCAAAAGGTTAAATCATTTAGGGTCAGCAACAGGTACCGATCCAAGAGTATGGCTGTGTGCCCACTATGCGTTTTGTAAGCGTTTCCGCAGCAGCAATTCCACTGCAGAAACGCTTAAAAAACGCTTTGTAGCAGGTCTGCTATGTTCCCCAATGATAATCCACATGTGCTGTGCACATGCTGCGGAAATTTCCGCTGCGGATTATCATTGCGGAAAAATCCGCAGCACTACCAATTATTTTGCCGAAGCGCTGCGTTTTCACAGCCATTGACTTGCATTGGAACACAGGGAATCCGCATCACTGAATCTGTACATGCGGATTACATGCGTTTCAATGTGCGGATCCGGGTCTGGAGAAGAGGAGACTCTCCTCCGGACCTGGGTACCATAGTACCTGTAAAAAAAAAGAATAAAATAAAAAATAAATATTATACTTACCTTCTGATGGCCCCCGGTGTCCTTGTCTCGGCTTGCCGGCAGCTGGCGGTAGACTAAAGGACCCACGGTGACGTCATTTAGTCATGTGACGGGTCACACGACCGCAGACGTCGACAGGTCCTTTAGTCTACCGCGAGCTGCCGGCAAGCCGAGACGCATCGATTAAAGACACTGGGGGCCATCAGAAGGTAAGTATAATATTTATTTTTTATTTTTTACCATTCTTTCGGTCACACTATATAAATCCATGCCGGTTGCATGGATTTATATAGTGTGATCAAGTTGTCAAGCACTTTCCAAGTGATGGTAAAATCAATTGGAAAGCGCTTGTCAACCCGCATGCGGAAATGCATGTGAAGAACGCTTCACTTCCGCATGTCCGTGGCAGGAAAACGCATGTACAATCCGCATGCGTTCTTTCTGCCAGGGAGATGCAGAAATGCTCAGGAAAAAATCCGGAGCATTTCTACATCGTGGACACATAGCCTAAGACATAAAAGGTAGTGAATTCAATCCTGGTCAGGAATTCATGGTCAGGTATCAGAATCCAGAAACAAATAAGAGCACAATAGAGAGTTATAGGTTTTATACTAACTGCAGATGGAAACTTTAGAGGTCTAAATAGGATGCAGTGTACCCTCATTGACCACCAAATTCTACTTGCAATTGGTCTGCTTAAAGCCACTGGTCAGTCAGGGGACCTTATTTGCATATATAAAATTGAAATAAAAGCTAGGCAGTAATCATGCTGCGCAGCATGAGGATTCAAGGGTTAAATGAGCTGGGTGTAGTGATGGGCGAACACTAAAATGCTCGGATGCTCGATGCTCGGGTCGAGCAAATTGGAATGCTCGGGTGCTCGACCTGAGCAACGAGCCCAATATAAGTCTATGGGAAACTCAAGCATTTTTCAGGCGGCTCCTCCCGGCGTTCTGCAGAGGCCTAAAAATTGCCCAAATCGATGGGAACAGTGCTCAAATTACATGGAAACAGCATGGGGAAGACCCCTGGAAGCATTTCTGACTCCCAGGTCACTGCTGTGAACAACGTTGTCAGAGGTATTACGCCACATTTACGGACTCACAATAAAACATACAAAAACGAAACCAAAATGGATTTTCCTGGAAATATGTTAAGGAACATCCTTTCCAGGGTAATGACTTGTATATAAGGCAAAATAAATAACCAAAACCAAAAATACTCCTCCACACCTTGGGCTATGTTCAGACATAGCGTTTTTGATACGTTTTTGCACTTTTGCAATGCTTTCAACCGTGACAAATACATTCACCGGGAAATGTCATTTTAACATTTTACAGCCTTATCTGTTCATGTGGTGTGTGAGACATAATCAGACACATCCTGTTTTATTTATGAAGGAGGGACTCTGAAAGTCACAAAGCCTATTTTTATAGGGCCAGCAGTCGGCCCCCACTATTGTTAGAGAGCCATCAGCCGCCTATGCATTGTTGTTCCCATTACTAAAGAGTGGGTCTCCTATACTGTTATTGCGTATGCAGTGAGTGGCAGATCTGTCCAAAATTTAGACACACCCCAATACTCCTTTGAAGAGACTTAGAATAGGGCCTCCTGAAAACAATGTTCCCACTATTAGGAAGTGGGTCTTCCATTGTGTTTGCCTATGCAGTGAATGCAAGGGTTGCCAAAAATTGGGAGGCACTCCAATGCACCTTGGAAAACATGTAGAGGAGGGCCTCATAAAAAATGTTCCCATTAGAAAGGAGCGGGTCTCCTCTACTTATAATGTCCATGCACTAAGCGTTTGGGCTGACAGACATTTACCCCTGGGGGTTATTCATGAACATACTGTATAAAAAATTTTTTTACGGGCATCATAAACACCCTTTAAAAAAATTAGGTGGGTGTTGCATTACGGACCACGGACACCCTGGTGATATGGTGGTGGAGGATGAGGAGAAGGAGGAGGACAAGAGCAAATAGCCAAAATCAGGAAGCGTATACCCATGTGTGGGTGTGAAAAGGTGCATGGGAATACACCTCCCAAAAATAGACACTGGATTTGAGTTTGTTATGCTGCTATCATTCGGTGGTGTTCACAAGTCTGGCCCAATCCAGCCCTTGTTCATTTTTAGTCAGCCTGTCAGCATTTTCAGTTGACAGGCGGATGCGCCTATCGGTTATAATTCCACCAGTGGCACTAAAAACCTGCTCTGACAAAACTCTAGCGGCAGGGCAGGCCAGGACCTCTAAGGCATAGAGAGCCAGTTCATTCCACGTGTCCAGTTTGGATACCCAATAATTATAAGGCACAGAGGAATCACGGAGGACGTTGGTATGGTCGGCAAGGTACTCCCTCAGCATCTTCCCAAACTTTGCACTCCTTGTGAGAGTGCCCTGCGCCTCAAGGCCTGTGCGATGGGAGGGGCTGAGAAAACTCTCCCAGAACTTTGACAGTGTTCCCTTGCCTCTGCAGGATTGGAGTTGTGTCTCTCTCGGCTGTACTCCTTGGTTGTCCAATGAACTGTGACCTCTGCCGCCAGCATTTTCAGATGGGAATTTTTTTAATAGTTCCGCAACAAGGGCCTTCTGGTACTGACCCTTTTTTGTAGACCTGTCCGCCTCAGGAATAAGAGATATAAAGTTCTCCTTGTAGCGTGGGTCTAGAAGTGTCACCAACCAGTAATGACTGTCACCCAAAATTTTGAGAATGCGAGGATCACGAGAAAGACAGTGTAACATAAACTCAGCCATGCGTGCCAGACTCTTAACAGGCAAAACTTCCATGTCCTCACCAAGAGGACGACTGACCATGCTCTTGTAATAGTGGGGAAGGGCGTAGCCTTCCCTTGAGACTGAGAGAGTAAAAGGAAGAGTTCCTGAAGACAGACCTCCCCAACTGTGGTAGGCCAAGCTAAGGGGGTTAGCTTTAGTGGTCCGGTTGGTAGAGCAGAGGGGGAACTTAGTGCCCTTATCAAGCCTAGAGAGATATAGAGCTTGTTCCTGGTATAGTTCCTTCTGGGCTGTAGTACCTGAAAACAGCCACAAGATGCCACTGTTCGGGGTGCAGATGTCAGGATGAGTCTGCTAGCCGAGCTATAGACAGTGATGGGTTAAGGTTCTGTGATGACAGCTCACTGAGGGTGGGCATATTAGGAAAGTCTCTGTTTTAATTTCCTGAATCAGGAAGTGATAGAGTAGTACAAGAAGGGATTGCGACCTGATGAGACAGCCTTACTATAGTGACTGCTAGGGTAGACGGGAGCTCCGAACCCTCAGACAGTGAGATCCCAGTGCGCAGTTCTCCCCACGCAAGAGCACGAGTCCTGTTCGCTCGCCGTAGAAACTCACCAAAGCGTAGTGAGGACACGGGGCACTTCTGGTCTGCAGGCAGCAGAGGAAGCTAAACAGTACTCCAAGCCAAGACGTGGGGGAGAGATATCGGATCCGTTCACTGTTAATACAGAGGAGTCTCTAGGGCCAGGAATTATAGCCACAGAGATGCTCCGCTTAAAGAGGGAACCAGGGCTGAAGCAGTTAACGGCGCCTGTGAGGGAGATGATTACCTGTCGGGCCTTATCCATTATATCTGACTGTAAATACTGTAAATATTCCTCTTCCCCAAGTAAAGTCCAAGTTCTGGTTAAGAACCTCGTGTCCTCTGAAATTATTGCTGCCCTGGTCCCAGAAGAAAATTGCCTGGAGACAGCCGCGATCGGATGGCGTGAAGTAAGTGAAGAGCACTACATACACAGCCACACTTCAGAGAGAGGACACGTATTGTCTGTAGGGTGCCATAGCGAGAGGGGGCTACAGCTCGCCCACGACTACCTCGCTGGGGCACCTTACATTTGGCGTAGTCGGCAGGATGCGAGCTCCTCGCATGAAGAAAGCGGGGAAGAGCCGACACAGAACACTGAGGAGAAAGTGTTGGAAGGCATGCGGCCCAAGATGGCGGCCCGAAGCATGGATTCCAAGATGGTGACGACGGCGGTAAAGTCTGGGAGAAGAACCGCCCATCGTGGGAGTGGACGGCGCTGGAGAGCGCGAAAAGATGTCCAGCCCCTACGAGTTCCGGCCCGAAGAGGGATGGGCCCAGCGGTGAAGATGCGCCCCAGGATGGGACGTCCAGTGAGGAAGAGGGTGCGGCGCAAAGTGAAGTCCGGCCCCGTGAGTATCAGCGCGCGCAGAGAGGGGGCGCGGCTGAAGGCGGAGCGGCCGAGAGTGACGAGTGACGCGGCGGTCGCGTCAGAGGTCCGGCCCAGGAAGAGGCGCAGCTGGACGCGCAGGACGCGCGTCACCGGTAAGCGACCGGCGCCATTTTCTGTCCGGCACGTAAGGAGAAGGAGGTGCGGCAGCAGACGTCCTGAGAGGATGGCAGCCCCAGAGCCTGACAACGTGCGCGAGGCAAGCGGTGAGGAGGAACCCCTGAAGATCACTACACCAGGGGCCGCGGCTGGAAGTCGTCCGCCGGCGGGCGCTGCCCGCGATCCGCTGCCTTTACCCCCAGTGGCTGTTCAGTGGGCCACTAGGCCTGATCCGGAGCTGGGCCTGCTAGTCCACGAGCTTCACATGTGGTGCTGGAGCCGGATGCCGGAGGAAACGTCCCCCTCGGCTGAGGGAGGAGAACATCCAGGTGGGGCCGGAGCAATAGCTGCAGTGAAGCTTACAGAAGGTGAGCGGTCCATGCCCCAGCGGCCGGTCACATCTGCGGTACCTGCCCCAGTAGTTTCCGTGGCAACAGAGGCCCCCAGGCCTTCAGGGGACGGTGCGGAAGGGAAGCCCCCTAAAAGAAAGGCCCCGCGGGAGAATTTCTGGTCGTTGGCCTTGGAGGCCCTACATTCCCCCTCGGCAGAGCGGTACGCCGAGCCCAGGAGTCCTAAGTGGGCTACCCGGGACCCCCCGATGACCGCGCGAGAACAGCGGCGATGGACCGATACCTTCCTGAGAGGCTGGCTGGAGGGGTCCAACGCGGCAAGAAGGGAGTCAGTGGAGGAAGCTCAGACCCGGGGGCGGGTCATAGAATTCCGTATCCATGAGGGGTACGGGTTTCTGGAAGAAGAATGGACCGGGCACGAGGTGTTCGTGTCCCGCGAGGCGGTAAAACGGGACTATCTGCCTGACCGTTTACACAACCTGCACGTGGGGGACATCGTGCACTTTGTAAAATGTGAGTGCCAAAACGGGTGGTATGCGGCTGCGGTCACCCGCCCATATAAATGGGAAGACGTCCTAGAGAAGGACCGACAGGTCTTCGAGAGGAGGGCCAAAAGAGAGGCTAAGCAACGCTGGGCTAGGGAAGCCCCTAAAGGCTTTCTGTCCCCACCTAAGGCCAGTACTCCACCGACAGAGGAGCCTGGGAGGCGGCAGTGGGGAGATATTGTGAGCGACGAGGAGGAGGATGTCGCCAGCAGCAAGGAAGCCGATTTCCTTAGTGAGGTGCCAGAGAAGGAGTCGGCACCACAACACCCAGGAGGGGCTGAGGCAGTTGAGCAGGGAGCTGCCAGAGAGACTCAGACTGGTGTTAGCCAGGAGGTCCATCATTTTTCTGTCACCAGCTACGGCCCTACCCAGGTCGGCTGTGGCAGTGCTACGTCCTCGGACGAGGACCCCGGGCCTAGCAGATACCCCGATCAGCCGTGGAAGTGGAGGAAGCCACCTTCATCTGCAGCATGGGCCGCCTTCATGAGGGAACAGAGGGAGGCCCGGAAGAAGTGAGCTAAGTGGGCTAAAAGGTCCGTTGACCTTTCACTTCTTCTCCTACTAGGACCCATCGGTGGTGGTCCTTTCTGTAGTTTGGGACTGTTACCCAGTGGGGGCGAAGTGCCCCATGTTGACTTCAGTTGAAACAAAAAAAAAAAAATGGAGGACTGTTCCCCTACCTCCTAGGCCAGGAAGGCCTTAAGCAGCACCCAAAAGTTGCGTGCCCGGGAGAGCTGCTCTTTTTGTTTTTATTTTTGTTTTCTTTTTGTTGCGCTTGTTGCGCCTTTTTCTGCTGGAATTTAAATTGCTGAGGCACACCTTGAGGATGGATATCCTCCGAATCTAAGAGACTTGTGGCCTAGCGGGAAGAACCGGTGACCCCCGCTAGGGCCAAGAAGAAAAGAGACTCACAGGGTGTTACCTGTGACGGTGTGCCTCAGAATGTAGCCCCAGGAGGGGATTAAGGGCTATTGAAGAGTTGACCTGATTTAAAAATGTGGACATGGACACTTCGGTTCCAGGGTCCTTACCAAGAAGGACCGGTGCCTCTGAAAAAGTTGATAGTGGACTGTCCTGAATTGCTGTTCCAGGGCCCTTAACCGAGAAGGGCCGGTCTTCCAGCCAAGAAGATGACCTCAGGACCAGTCGCTTACTAACAATGTTTTAGTAAAATTTAGTAATGTAATTTTATAACTGTTGATTGATGTTTATTGCCTAGTGTGGTCAGGGACGACCAACATTAAAGTGTCGGGGAATGTAATAGTGGGGAAGGGCGTAGCCTTCCCTTGAGACTGAGAGAGTAAAAGGAAGAGTTCCTGAAGACAGACCTCCCCAACTGTGGTAGGCCAAGCTAAGGGGGTTAGCTTTAGTGGTCCGATTGGTAGAGCAGAGGGGGAACTTAGTGCCCTTATCAAGCCTAGAGAGATATAGAGCTTGTTCCTGGTATAGTTCCTTCTGGGCTGTAGTACCTGAAAACAGCCACAAGATGCCACTGTTCGGGGGTGCAGATGTCAGGATGAGTCTGCTAGCCGAGCTATAGACAGTGATGGGTTAAGGTTCTGTGATGACAGCTCACTGAGGGTGGGCATATTAGGAAAGTCTCTGTTTTAATTTCCTGAATCAGGAAGTGATAGAGTAGTACAAGAAGGGATTGCGACCTGATGAGACAGCCTTACTATAGTGACTGCTAGGGTAGACGGGAGCTCCGAACCCTCAGACAGTGAGATCCCAGTGCGCAGTTCTCCCCACGCAAGAGCACGAGTCCTGTTCGCTCGCCGTAGAAACTCACCAAAGCGTAGTGAGGACACGGGGCACTTCTGGTCTGCAGGCAGCAGAGGAAGCTAAACAGTACTCCAAGCCAAGACGTGGGGGAGAGATATCGGATCCGTTCACTGTTAATACAGAGGAGTCTCTAGGGCCAGGAATTATAGCCACAGAGATGCTCCGCTTAAAGAGGGAACCAGGGCTGAAGCAGTTAACGGCGCCTGTGAGGGAGATGATTACCTGTCGGGCCTTATCCATTATATCTGACTGTAAATATTCCTCTTCCCCAAGTAAAGTCCAAGTTCTGGTTAAGAACCTCGTGTCCTCTGAAATTATTGCTGCCCTGGTCCCAGAAGAAAATTGCCTGGAGACAGCCGCGATCGGATGGCGTGAAGTAAGTGAAGAGCACTACATACACAGCCACACTTCAGAGAGAGGACACGTATTGTCTGTAGGGTGCCATAGCGAGAGGGGGCTACAGCTCGCCCACGACTACCTCGCTGGGGCACCTTACACTCTCCTCATCCTCCTTCTTTTCCTCCTCCTCTCTGTCCTCAGGCCATCCACTCTGAACAGACGGTATGAAAGTTGTGCAGGTAGTACTGTCTATAGTGCATGAAACTAGCTCCTGTTCGTCCTCCTCCTCCTCTTCCTCATTGGGATGAGATGAGGCAGGGCTTTGTGTAATCACCCTGTATGGTTCCTTGCTCCATCTCATCATGCTCTGCCTACAATGCATCCTCTTTGATTGTGAGCAGAGATCGTTTCAGAAGACAGAGAAGCGGGATGGTGATGCTAATTATGGCGTCATCGCCGCTCACCGTCTTGGTGGAGTCCTCAAAGTTTTGGAGGATGGTACATATGTCTGACATCCATGTCCACTCCTGAAGTTTTATGTGTGGAGTCTGAACTGAATACCGACGGCATTGTTGATGCTGGTACTCAACAACTGCCCTCTTCTGCTCAGAAATCCTTCCCAATATCTGCAATGTAGAGTTCCAACGTGTGGGGACTTCACATACCAGTCGGTGAGCCGGAAGCTGCAAACGCTGCTGAAGCACAGCAAGGGCGGCGGAAGCTGTAGCTGACTTTCTAAAATGAGCACACAGGCGGCGTACTTTGAAAAGCAGATCTGGCAGCTCCAGGTAGGTTTTGAGAAACCGCTGAACCACGAGGTTAAGCACATGGGCAAGGCATGGTACATGTATGAGCTCGCCTCACCTCAGAGCCGCCACCAGGTTCCGGCCATTGTCACAGCCGACCATGCCTGGCTGTAGGTTCAGTGGTGTGAGCCACAGATCTGCCTGCTCTTTCAGAGCTGTCCACAACTCTTCAGCATTGTGCGGTTTGTCACCTAAGCATATTAGCTTCAGCACAGCCTATTGCCGCTTGGCTGAGGCAGTGATGCAGTGCTTCCAGCTTGTGACTGATGTGGTCATTTTGGAGATGGAGGCTCAAGAGGAGGCTGAGGAGGATGAGGTGCAGGAGCTGTAGACTGTGGGGGCAACCCTAATTGACCTAGGGCCCGCAATCCACGGCGTCGGGAGGATGTGTTCCGTCCCAAGGTCTGACTGGGTCCCGGCTTCCACTATGTTAATCCAGTGTGCCGTCAGCTGATGTACTGTCCCTGCCCACAAGCACTTGTCCACATGTCCATGGTTAGGTGGACTTTCCCTGTAACTGCATTGTTGAGGGCACAGCTAATGTTGTGGGACATGTGCTTGTGTAATGCGGGGACGGCACACTGGGAGGAATTGTGGCATCTGGTGACCAAGTACCAAGGGATGGCCGTTGCCATCAGGTTATGGAAAGCTTCTGTCTCCACGAGCCTAAAAGGCAACATTTCGAGCGCAAGCAGTCGCAAAATGTGGGAATTTAGTAGTGTGGCCTGTGGGTCGTTGGCTGCGTATTTGCGCTTGCGTCCCAAGGACTGGGGTATGGACAACTTAAACGCTGCGCTGGGACAAGGACGTGCTTGCTGATGGTGCTAGTTGAGAGTGTGCAACGACAGGTGCAGGGCAGGAGGCATCTTCGCATGCACTATGGACAGGGGATTGGCTTGCACGCACAAGACCGGAAGAAGCAGTGGTGTCACCCGCAGACACTGTTGCTGGACCCTGGGGTTCGGCCCACAAAGTCGGGTGCTTTGCTGCCATGTGCCTGATCATGCTGGTGATGGTCAGGCTGGTAGTTTTTCTACCCCTGCTGATGTTGTCCTGGCAGGTGGTGCAAATGGCCTTTTTGGGGTTATCGGCAGAGTCTTTAAAAAACAACCAGACTCGGGAAGCCCTAACAGTTGTACTGGCAACTTCCGTCGTGTTGGTGTTACGGGGAATGGTTGCCTGCCTTCTGTCTGTGGCCACCACACTGTTTCTTACTGCCTGTTGGGGTGCTCTGCCTCCCTCCACCAGTGTGCTGGTGTCCTCATTCTGCATGTACACCTGCCTGGTTGGGTCAGTTTCTAGATCATACACCACCTCGTCTTCCACTTCCGCACCCTGGTCCTCCTCCTGACTTTCTGGCAATTGTGTCTCATCATCGTCCACCTCTTGTGACACTTTCCCACCGTCGTCTTCGTATGACCGTGGCAGCTCAAATATTTGGGCATCGCTACATGGGATCTCCTCTTGCCTTCCTTCAGATGGACCAGGCGAGAGGCTCGAATCTATAAATGGAAAAGTGAACAGCTCTTCAGAGTGTCAAAGTGTGCGATCAGTTGTATCCGGGCACTCGGCATGGTGGGAGGAAGGAGGATCAGGGTGAGGAATATGCGGTCCAGACTTATGGCTACTGAGACCTGACCGTGTGGAAGACAGGGTGGTGGCTAAGTGACTGGAAGCATTATCCACTATCCAACCAATAACCTTTTCACACTGCTCTGTGTTCAATAGTGGTGTTCTGCGGTCCCCTATTAATTGGGACAGGAAGGTCGAGCGAGAAAATGTGGGTGTTTGTTGTGGCACAATTTCAGCTTGCCCACGGCCTCGGCTTCTGCATGCACCATCACCATCACGTCCAGTTCCTCGTCCCTTGCCACGTGTCTTGCCCATTTTAAATGGAGGACAAGATCTTCCACACTCACTACAAATGGCTGAAGTTGGAGCGAACTTATATGTGATCCGTTTGATGGACAAACCACAGTTTTAAATAGCTGGGCTGTAGGTAATTGTTTTTAACAGCGCCGACCTAGTGTCAATAAGTTCACTGACACTGCAGCAAAATTTCAATGGAGGTCAGGAATGGCAATATTTTTAGCGCAATTATATGCGTGTCAGTCAGAAGTGTGGTTGTCACAAGCAACCAACAGTACTGAGTTTTTGCATTTCTTGTGCAATCCTTTTTTAAAATAAAGAGTGCGTGTTGCAAACAATTTTTTTTCAAATTTGACAACCATACATGCAAAACCAATAAAGCGGCCTTAAAGTGGCAGTCTGATTGAGGGCAAATCTCGACATAGGAATCAGTGATAAAGGCAAAGAACTCAGGCATCTGTCAGAGAAATCAGGGATTATGATGGTGGTACGGTGGACAAGGATTAGGAACTATATTGGGGTGACAAGAGGGTGATGTGATTATATGAGAAAGGTGGTGGCATCGGCAATAAAAAGTTCTTCTGCTTCTTCTGTGGTCAGCTCAGGAGCAGGTGATGTTGCAGCTATTGGCAGAAAAGGCTCAACAGTGTGTTGTGGTGGTAGCGAGTCCTATGTGTATTTGATATGCAGAAGTAGTGCTGTTGCTTCAAAAGCATCCAGCAACTATAAAAGTTAACACAGTCACAAGAGACAGGAAGTGTTGTGCTTCAGAAGCATCCAGCAACTGGAGGGGTTAACACAGTCACAGGAGACAGGGAGTGTTTTAGTAGAGCCCCAGAGGGATTGTGGAGGAGTTGTTTACTGTTCTGGCTGGAGCCTTAGAGAAAGGTGGTGTGTTATCTGTATCTGACAGAAGGAAACTGAACAGGATTCAGATCAGGAGAGAAACTAAACACAGCAGAATGATAAGGACTGGAAGGAGTCGTGACACATGCATCATCTCCCTCATCAAACCCTCGCCCCCGCCATCTTCATGCAGGATAAAGAATGCTGTGTCCTAGTGAGTCCTTGTGAAGGAAAAGCCTGCTGTTTATGCATAGAAGTGTGCTGCCAAGAGATCTATTCTGTGCTGAATTATGCTACTGAAGAGATTGACGTTACTGTGCCTGCTTTATGAGACTGTCTGTAATGAAAATTGATGCTGTAATATCCCTGAATTGCACTGGCCATGCTTCAGATTAAATTCCACTGTTGAACTGTTGAAAAAGACTCTTGTCAGATGTGTCTGGTCAGCAACTGAATCTATCGTGCGCCTGAGAGAAGCTGCAGCCTATGATTGCCCTGAGTAACGGTTCTCCCAGGATTCCAACGAATTCATGAAACCCGGCTTGCCCTATCTGAACCCAGCGGCGTGCGTGTAACATGTAGGCATATCTGTTGTGAGAATTCTTTCCAATTCTGTTGGCCAATGATATTTTTGCAGTGTGCAGACTTTGCAGGAGGAAAATAAGCCATCTACATCCAGGCCTAAATAGTCTAGGATCTAAGGCACTCCATCGGTACATGAAACAATATTATCTGCTCATTTGATGTGGCTCGGCAAAGTACACATTACCATCGACAGAAGCTATTGAGGCCAGGGATTGGATTTCATATGTCTTTCATAGCCCAATCAGTAAATTTTTTGAATGGCAGTGATGTACTTCATGAGGGCCAGGTATTTAATGGTGACACCTCCATTAAAAGCAACACATTCACCTCCTCCACATCTTCCTGAATGGACTTCTCCCTGTCCCCATCAGCGATAGGGGAGAATGTGGAATGTCACACGATGGCTCTGTGTCCACTACAACTGGGCAAGTTAGTAAGCGATAATGTCAGAAACGTCATGGCTGCCATTAGTTTCTATAATGTAACACATGCTCGCTGCATTATACACGTCCTCAATTTAATTGTTCATAAAAAGGCAAAAAGTGTTTTCAAATAAAAATTAATTGCCTTCCATGATTACAACTTCGTAAAAAGAAGTTTCTTTTTGGGGATCAAGTAGTGTGAATTACCCCAGTAGAACTCGGTGCAGTAAAAATTCATGATTTTGTCAATTTTTCATACCATCATCGTCATTTTCTGTAAAAATGTGTATTTTATTTGCATTGATAGGTTTGAATTCCATTGGTAGGATGCTGAGCAGTATTGGACCCCTGTGCTGGGCACAAAAGGCAGAATTTTGCATAATAAAAATTTGTGAGCTTCTGTCATTATTATATTAGTATTTTCTGATAAAATTAATATATTTGGTGCCTTGACTAGTGTAAATTCCCTGGGTAGGCCCTTGTCAAGGGTATGGCCACTGGCCAGGATTGGGAACATAAAAGACTTGTAGATTTATTTTTTTCATCATTAACTCACATGTTTAGGGTAATCCAACCTGTAATTAAACCCTGACACTTTGTCCCCTGTGTTCTGGACACAATGTTATACACAAAAAGCAACATACAAAATTGAAGGATAGATAGTGACACTGTGCATGGCCAAACTAGGTTTGGGTGGCTCATAGACCTAGGCAGATAAATTTGTAATAAGCCCCAGCGCAGGAAATTTCAGGGATTCTCCTGAATTTACAGGAAGCAACAAAACAATATGCCTGATCACAGAATAAGTAACAAGGATAATTTGGTAAACCTTTTTGCCAATATAAAAGTACATTCATGATCTTCACTTTACCTGCAAACTCTGTTGGAATTCTCCAAAATGCAAACGCCATCATTGTAGCACACATTCTCCTTACAAAGTTCAGGTTTTGGTGCTGGAGTACTAATTGGTGAAGGTATAGGCTGTGATTTTGTTAGATTGGAGATGTCTGTTGGGAGATTTTAAAAGTAATATACAATTATATTAGATTAAAAGTAGAATGGAATGTATAAATATTTTGTTGAATTACCACGTCCCAAAATGTGTTTCTTCTTAATGATCAAAAGTTTAATATAGCCCTAGACAGCACTATAAAAATTGCATGATGATACATTTTTTTCTAGTACAGAATTGTGATATTTAAACAAAAATGTAATGTCAAATATAAAAAAATAAATTTAAAGGGAACCTGTCATCATGAAATTACAGTCCAATCTGCAGGCACCGTGTTATAAGCAGGAAGATCGAATGAGATTGATATCTATTTTTCTGAGAAAGGATTCTGTATAACCTGCTTTTTCATCATTTTCAGGTATTTTCAGTCCACTGGCCGGTCCTATCAGTGACTGACAGTTATCACTGACTGCACTCTTATGCAAAGCAGCTGTCAATCACTGATAGGACCGCCCACTGGACCGAAAATCCCAGGTAAGAGCAGAGGATTAAATGATGAAAATGCGGGAATACTGAATCTTTTCTCACAAAACTATATATCAAACACTCCGCTCTCCCTGCTTTGTAATATGGTGCCTGTGTGTCACCCCAGGCCTGGATGCCACAAATAATAAAGGCTGTGTCTGAGAGCAGGAGAGAGGTTCCCTGGTTAGGGACAATTAGCATACAGCACCTCCTGTCCCAGGCCAGTAGTGGGAGCTGGCAGCCCCTATAAAAGCTGGAACTGGGGGCAGGGTTAGTGAGAACTGGACGACCTAGCTCAGGAGTGACACTAGTCCCAGAGAAGGAGCGACAGTTCAGCTGTAGCTGAGGAGGTCGTGAGGCAGTGGAGGAACTGCTAGCCAGGGACGTATGGTGCCGAGAGCCTGTCCTGGCAGAAAGGGAGAATAATCTACCGGACATTGGGGTCCGAGGCTGTAAAGACTAAGTACAGCAGCAGAGAACCAATCCGCGAGGGATTTCATGTCCTTGGCCTAAAAAGCCCGGAGGCTCCGCCACAACAGAAAGGACCAGCAAAGCCAAGAGAGGCCAGAGGTAAAAGGAGCCCAAGTTGCAAGCCATACGGGTGAGAATACACGGCACATTCAGGGACGTGGGCTATTTTACTACTAAAGGGGGAACTAGTCAGAAAGAGCATAGAGAGCACAGTAGGCCTACTCCCTCACCCTGACCAGAGGGGCTTCCCGAGTGTTCTCAGACATCCAGGCCCCCTTCTAGCCGGTACTGTTGTTGGGTCATTACCATCTGTTATAATAAAGACCCTGAACTGTTTAAGCGGACTCTGCATTCTGACCGTCGCGGACGGAATCATCACCCCCAACATCCACCTACACTGCCCTGGGGCTACACTCCTCCCGTGGGGAGTTATTCTACCTCTGTGCTGCACACCAACACCAGCCCCAGTGGCCTGCCCTGCAGCGGCGGTTATCCCTGACCGCAATCCACGGGTGGCGTAGTCGGACATTTAAAACACTGATAAATAGACCGCCACAATTTGGTCTGACCACCCTGAGCCATGGGATCGGGTTGCCACTACTACCCCCAGCATCGTACAGAAGCCCGTTTCCGGGTACCCCAAGGCCCAGGGGGCGAGTCACCTGCAGATTGGACTGCATTTTCATGGTAACAAGTTCCTTTTAACACAAAAACTGAATTTAAACAATAGGCCATTTTCTGATAATAAATTTCTTTAAAGCGTAACAGTCATTTTAATTTATATTTCATAAATCAATACTACACGTGAAAGTAAGCAACTTTGTAATATATCTTATCAGAGAAATCTGCTTCTTTCTCTGCCAAAATTGATCAGTCATTATCAAAAGTCTCTATTCTGAGGTAAAATCTGCATTCAGTGAAGAGACTTTCCCATTACTGAGATAGGAGATGGCAGAAGTGTACTAATTCAGCATCTATCATCCACTCCTTGTTTTGGCTCCCACTCCTGAGAAAAAATACTGACCGAATACTGATAGTGGGGCCATGGCCTTAGACCTCTTTCAGACATCAGTAATTTTACGGCATGAGTTTCATCAGTGTTTTTCATCTGAGTTTCATCAGTGTTTGGTCAGTGTGTCAGATGTTATCTTCAGTGTTTCATCAGTGATTTTCACAAATTGAAAATAAATAAATGGCAAATCGTCTCCTATCCATTACAGTGTTAATCAAGAACAGCACACAGACTGCACACTGATGACTTCTGTGTGCTGTCCTGGATTTTCATAGACCCATACACTGATGGTGCATGGATGCCATGTGTGTGATGAATTTTTCACAGACCATAGACTTGTATTGGCACTACTGGGAAAAAAAAGGGACATGTGAATAGCCCCATAGATTATAACACAGAACACATCGGAATGAGACTTATTACTGCGTAGTACTACAATTTTTCTGCCAAATTACAGTAAATCACATTTAGATTATTAAATATCACCCAATCTTTCCTTGGGTTGAAGTTCTCAGTTTTTTAATTAATAAAGGACAATTTATTACATCAGCCCTATTAGAACCTTAGGCCACCTTCATGTACTCAGTTTTTGGTCAGTATTTTACATCAGTATTTGGAAACCAAAGTCAGGAATGGAACAATCAGAGGAAAAGTATAATAGAAACACGTCACCACTTCTGTATTCATCACCCACTCCTGGTTATGGCTCACAAACATTGATGTAAAATACTGACCAAATACTGAACGTGTGCACGTGGCCTTAGAATTCATTCATAAGAGTATATATATAACAGTATATTACTGTTTTTGTATGAGTGCACTCAGTGTATTACATTGACAGCCACTGACACAATATATCATGCAAATGTGCACACGTCAGTTTTTTACTGACTGATGGTCCACATAAAGCGAAGAAATTTCCTATTTTGGTCAATTTTGAGGACAGAATTCATTTATTCAAGTGAATGGGTTAAAAAGAAAAACAGACTGCACACTGACAGCATCCTAATTGCATCTTAGGTTATGTGGGCATGTTCAGTATTTGATTGCAGAAATTTCTGCAAGGTTTCTGCACCTCTTGGCAGCAAAAATGCTGCGGAAAAAATGTGCGTTTTTTTGCATGCGTTTTTGTACAGCAATGAATGCTTTTTGGAGCTAAATAAAGATATTTGAAAAAAGAATCGTGGGACATCGCTTTAACCCTTGGATTACCATCGGACCTGGGGTAAGTATATTGGTTAATTTAATTGATTAAAGAATGTGTCTGTTGTATTTCAAATAAAGTAATTTATTCTGTGTGTGTTAATTTAACTCTTTTCTTACAGGTTTAGTAATGATGGTGTCTGGTTGGCACCTCTTTATCACTAAACAAAAGGCTTGGTGTCAGCGAACCCTAATCCCATAAACCCTAATCCCATTAGCCCTAATTCCCATTCATGTAATTTCTGGGGCAGCTGAGGGCTGCTATTTTTAGTCTAGGAAGGGGTCATTAGGCCAACATGTTCCCTGGCTATTAATAACAGCTCACAGCTGTTTGATTAGCCACTACGTCGCCACGATCAGCAAGCAGCAGCGCTTTAGACGCAGCGCATTTTCACTGCATCCAAAACACTGTGTTCTAATGCCGCACTTGTTTTGTCAGTACATGCAGATCCACCACATGTAATGACACTTCAGTTGGTTAAAATCTGCAGCAAAGACTAGTGTCATGCTGCGTGTGAGTTTGGGTACATGGCCATGATCAGGAAATGCTGTTGGTTTGCGTATTTATGCAGCATCAAACCCGCAGCGGCCAGATGTTACAGTATGCTATTTCTAGAAATCCCATGTTCACTATGCGTGCATCTGAGGCAGTGGATCACCTACAGACACTGACATGCGGCAAGTCTTTCAGGAGCAGCATGTCAATTTCTCTTGCAGAGTCACTAGTCTCTGCAACAGAAATTTGACCACTAGAATGTATTGAATGCGGTAAATCCGCATGGTTCAGTGAACACATGTGGATTTACCTGCGTTCAATAGAACACAGCAATTTGTACGCAGCAAAAATATACTGCGTCCAAAGGGCTGCTATGTCCGGATAGTGGGCACATACTCTTAAATTAAAAAAAATGGCGTGGACTCCCGCGTCTTTTTCATAACCAGCAGAGGGAAACCCAACCATTTGGGGCTGATACTACTAGCCGGGGAAGGGGCCATTAGCCATAAATGTTCCCTGGCTATTAATAACAGCCACAGCTGTTTGCTTAGCTTTTACTGGCTAGATTACAGGGGTACCCCAGAAAAAAATTGACGTAGGGTCCCCATATAAAATCTAACCAGCAAAGGCTAGGCAGACAGCTGCGGCCTGATATTAATAGCCAAGTAAGGGGCCATGGATCCTGTTCCCCTCCAAGACTAATGATATCAGCTCTCAGCAACCCCAGAACTGGCGCATCCATAAGATACGCCAAATCTGGCTCTTAGCCTCCACTCTTCCCACTTTGCGAAGGGGAAGTGGCAAGTGGGTTAATAGGGTTGAGCTTCATCTCAGCCTTGTATTGGCAGCTGACATGAAGCCCAGGTTAGTAATGAAGGGGCCCATTACTAATACCGTACTAACAATTTTTAAATAAAGACATGGCCAGAATAAAGTTTTGTATTTTAAATAAAATTAAACATGGTTTTAATCATTTATTTAACAATAAAAAACACAGTATACTCACCTAACGCCTAATCCGCTGAAGCCATTGTCACCTGTAAAACAAATATAAAAAACAGCCATATCCCTCACCTGTCCACAGTGATGATATAATCTAAAGTGTCCCACGACGATCTGTGTCACTTCTAGAGCAGTCACATCAGCAATCACCGGTGTGACTGTTCTAGAGGACAGCACTCTATACACTGACAGGAGTGTAATCACTCCTGTCAGTGTATAGTGCTGAGCTCCCGGGACGGAGGTCACTGGAGTTCAATCAGCTGATGATCAGCTAAGAGCTCTGGTTATCTCACTTGCTGGATCAGTATTGCGTGAGAAAATTCTCAAGCAGCATCGGTGCCGTAAGTGTGCCATAAGTGAGGTCACCGGGACCCTCAGATGATCATCAGCTGATTGAACTTCAGTGACCTCAGTCCTGGCAGTTCAGCGCTATAAACTACCGGGAGCAATCACGCTCCCGTCAGTGTATAGAGTGCTGCCGGGATATCGGATCACCGTGGGATATCGGATCACCGTGGGATATCGTGATGACGGCGGACAGGTGAATATATGGCGTTTTTTATTTTAATAGCAATTTATTTTAACTTTTTTTTAAACTTTTTTTTTTATACTGCGCACAGACGCCGGCTGAGGAGACTACTCCTCCCCTCAGCCGTGCCTGCTCCCGCTATTATCAGCGGGAGCGGCCGCAGGATGATTGAAGGAGTATTCTCTCATGGGCATCAAATATGCAGCAAACATCCACAGCAAATCCGCAAATATTTTTATACCTGCGTTTTTGGTGCGGATTTGACTGACTCAATTGAAGTCAATGGCTGAAAAATACTGCAAAAACGCACAAAGAATTGACATGCTGCAGATTTAAACACAATGACAATCCTGACAGGAAAATTCCTGATCATGTGCACAACACTTCAGGATTGTCGTTGCATTAGCTGTCACAAGGAATCCCTAGCGTTTTTGGCCCATTTCCGCGCAGAAAAAAAATTGAAAAAACGCACCAAAAACGTGCTGTGTGCACATAGCCTAAATCCAGTCTGTTTTTTACTGACTAATAGGAGAAACTTGGAAAACCTCCATGAGTTTTGTTGCATACAAGAATACTGATGAAACTCTGATGGTAAATGCATACATACTGATCATGCCATATTTGAGTTTTATCTAGTTTTATGTACAACAGAAAAACTCTAAAATGCCAATCATAAAAGCAAAGAAATAATAACTATTAAAATTTGTAACAGAAGACAAACGTTTAAAGGAACTTTGTCAGTACAGAAAGATTGTTCAAACCAAGCACAGGCGCTCAGTGCACTATGATGAAGCAAAACATTTACAGGTGCATCTCACTAAATTAGAATATCATCAAAAACTTAATCTATTTTAGTTCTTCAATACAAAAAGTGAAACTCATATATTATATAGAGTCATTACAAACAGAGTGATCTATTTCAAGTGTTTATTTCTGTTAATGTTGATGATTATGGCTTACAGCCAATGAAAACACAAAAGTCATTATCTCAGTAAATTAGAATACTTTATAACACCAGCTTGAAAAATGTTTTTAAAATCCGTAATGTTGGCCTACTGAAATGTATGTTCAGTAAATGCACTCAATACTTGGTTGGGGCTGCTTTTGCATCAATTACTGCATCAATGCGGCGTGGCATGGAGGCGATCAGCCTGTGGCACTGCTGAGGTGTTATGGAAGCCCAGGTTGCTTTGATAGAAGTCTTCGGCTCGTCTGCATTGTTGGGTCTGGTGTCTCTCATCTTCCTCTTGACAATACCCCATAGATTCTCTATGGGGTTAAGTTTAGGCGAGTTTGCTGGCCAATCAAGCACAGTGATACTGTTGTGTGTAAACTAGGTGTGGCAGTGTGGACAGGTGCCAAGTCCTGCTGGACAATGACATTTCCATCTCCAAAAAGCTTGTCAGCAGAAGGAAGCATGAAGTGCTCTAAAATTTCCTGGTAGACGGCTGCGCTGACTTTGGTCTTGATAAAACACAGTGGACCTACACCAGCAGATGACATGGCTCCCCAAACCATCACTGATTGTAGAAACTTCACACTAGACCTCAATCAGCTTGGGTTGTGTGCCTCTCCACTCTTCCTCCAGACTCTGGGACCTTGATTTCCAAATGAAATGCAAATTTACTTTGCATTTACTTTGTGTCAATGACTACCTTCTGGACATCTGTCAATTCAGTAGTCTTCCCCATGATTGTGGAGCCTACTGAAACAGGGACGGACCCTTTTAAACACTTAGGAAGCCTTTGCAGGTGTTTTTTGTTAATTATTCTAATTTACTGAGATAATGACTTTTGTGTTTCATTGGCTGTAATTCATAATCATTAACATTAATAGAAAAAAAAACACTTGAAATAGATCACTCTGTGTGTAATGACTCTATATAATATGAGTTTCACTTTTTGTATTGAAGAACTGAAATAAATAAATTTTTTGATGATATTCTAATTTAGTGAGATGTACCTATAAGTGTTTTCCCTTTATCTTTTATTTATTTATTATTTATCTCCACCATCCCCTTTTTTATTGATATCTGTGGCTTCTTAAAGTCTGAGAAGAGCGGAGATAGATGGATACATTTTGTATGCCAGTTTTGAGCTAACGTGCTAGAGTAATATGTGCCGAAGAAGACCATTCATGTTGAACTGGGCACATGCTGTAATAGTGGCTGCAGAGCAGAATAAAACTTTATTTTAATTTTGCCTTTCCGTTGCGATATTAGCAATCAAAGTATTTGTCACTTAATGAGTTAACTTTTATGATGTCCCAAGTGGGTGTTGCCAGATAGCAAACTCATACTGGGAGAACAAGTACACCCCACCCAGTGATAAGTATCTAATGACACCTACTTGGACTTAACTAAAGTTAACTGATTGGATGCCAAATACTTTTATTGCTAATTGGTGAAAGGCTCTCTTTAATTTGCCTTTCAATCAATTTGGCACATCTTTCATCTGATATGTATGTGCCAGCATCAGAACTGAACTCCAGTCATGGACTAAAGGATATTTTTGTCTCGATTTATGTTATTTTTGTGGTGTAAATTATGATGAATTTATTGGGTTGAATTTGAGCATGCCTCTCTTTACTCACATTTTCAAAATACATAATGGTGCTGTAGTGACAATTTATTTTGATGTTTCAACCCTTCTAGGTTTTTATAATAGAGTCACAACTAGAGATGAGCGTTGTTCTACTCGAACTGTTCGCCAATCTCAAATTCGAGCTGTTTTGGGCGGTGTTCGAGCCGTTCGGCGAACACGAACGATTTGAGAAAAATTTGGCTGTTCGAGGTTATGTTCGATAACTGTTCGTGCACCAAAATCATAACTGGATTTTTTCTCAGTAATGATGAAAATTAATGTTAATACGCAGTTTGAGTGTACAGCGGGGTGGGGGAGGGGCAGGGGATGGATCTCTGCAGGAACAATGAAGATCTCCATTTTTTTTTCTCTTTCCCGCATTTACAGTGGGGAGGTGCAATCTGTCAGCCTATCAGCAGCGCACACACGGAGCGAACTGCTGTTTTTCACACAAGCAAGGGCATGTGTCATTGGCAGTGTATGTCACATGTCCTTGCCCTATAAGACCAAGCCATTTTCCCCGTCGCCACCATTTTCTCACTGCTGCAGCTGCGTGTTAGACGGCACCGCTGTTGCTGTGTGCGCTATACCTTGTTAATTTCAAGCCAATTTTCACACAAATCTACAGATAGCTTGGGAGTAGGGAATAGTTGTGATTGCATTCCTTTTAAGGACTAGGTTACCGCATTTCCTACGACTTTTATCAGGCAGGTCTGTGCTCTTAAATAGATAGATTGTGGGAGTAAAGACTAATTGTAATTGCAGTCCTTTTCAGGACTAGGTTACATCAGTTCCTATCAGTTTTTGCCAGGCAGGTCTGTGCCAGTGCTGTGCAAGTTTTTTTCACAGCATTTGGCTGAATCTAGCAAAGCTAATCCTTTTTGGCCTATTGCAGAGTGTGTTAGTCAGTGGAGTAGCCTATCTGTGTTGCAAGATATACCACCTGTGTATAGAATACCAATTTTTTTACTGCACCTAGTGAAGTAAAATCTTTTGGGCATAGCATCATTCTATTAGTCCATCTATACTGACCTCCATCAGGTTGCAAATTGAATATAATTTTTTTCTGCATCTAGCTCTGAAAAAATATTTGGGCTTCTAGCAGTGTGTGGGACTTGTTCTATTAGTCCATCTATACTGACCTCCATCAGGTTGCAAACTGAATATAATTTTTTTCTGCATCTAGCTCTGAAAAAATATTTGGCCTTCTAGCAGTGTGTGGCACTTTCTCTATTAGTCCATCTATACTGACCTCCATCAGGTTGCAAATTAAAAATAATTTTTATCTGCATCTAGCTCTGAAAAAATATTTGGCCTTCTAGCAGTGTGTGGGACTTTCTCTATTAGTCCATCTATACTGACCTCCATCAGGTTGCAAACTGAATATAATTTTTTTCTGCATCTAGCTCTGAAAAAATATTTGGCCTTCTAGCAGTGTGTGGGACTTTCTCTATTAGTCCATCTATACTGACCTCCATCAGGTTGCAAATTAAAAATAATTGTTATCTGCATCTAGCTCTGAAAAAATATTTGGCCTTCTAGCAGTGTGTGGGACTTTCTCTATTAGTCTATCTATACTGACCTCCATCAGGTTGCAAATTAAAAATAATTTTTATCTGCATCTAGCTCTGAAAAAATATTTGGCCTTCTATCAGTGTGTGGGACTTGTTCTATTAGTCCATCTATACTGACCTCCATCAGGTTGCAAACTGAATATAATTTTTTGTCTGCATCTAGCTCTGAAAAAATATTTGGCCTTCTAGCAGTGTGTGGGACTTTCTCTATTAGTCCATCTATACTGACCTCCATTAGGTTGCAAATTAAAAATAATTTTTATCTGCATCTAGCTCTGAAAAAATATTTGGCCTTCTAGCAGTGTGTGGGACTTTCTCTATTAGTCCATCTATACTGACCTCCATCAGGTTGCAAATTAAAAATAATTTTTATCTGCATCTACATCTGAAAAAATATTTGGGCTTCTAGCTGTGTGTGGGACTTGTTCTATTAGTCCATCTATACTGACCTCCATCAGGTTGCAAACTGAATATAATTTTTTTCTGCATCTAGCTCTGAAAAAATATTTGGCCTTCTAGCAGTGTGTGGGACTTTCTCTATTAGTCCATCTATACTGACCTCCATCAGGTTGCAAACTGAATATATTTTTTTTCTGCATCTACCTCTGAAAAAATATTGGGCTTCTAGCTGTGTGTGGGACTTGTTCTATTAATCCATCTATACAGACCTCCATCAGGTTGCAAACTGAATATAATTTTTTTCTGCATCTAGCTCTGAAAAAATAGTTGGCCTTCTAGCAGTGTGTGGGACTTTCTCTATTAGTCCATCTATACTGACCTCCATCAGGTTGCAAATTAAAATTAATTTTTATCTGCATCTAGCTCTGAAAAAATATTTGGCCTTCTAGCTGTGTGTGGGACTTTCTCTATTAGTCCATCTATACTGACCTCCATCAGGTTGCAAATTAAAAATAATTTTTATCTGCATCTAGCTCTGAAAAAATATTTGGGCTTCTAGCTGTGTGTGGGACTTGTTCTATTAGTCCATCTATACTGACCTCCATCAGGTTGCAAACTGAATATAATTTTTTTCTGCATCTAGCTCTGAAAAAATATTTGGCCTTCTAGCAGTGTGTGGGACTTTCTCTATTAGTCCATCTATACTGACCTCCATCAGGCTGCAAATTAAAAATAATTTTTTTTCTGCATCTACCTCTGAAAAAATATTGGGCTTCTAGCTGTGTGTGGGACTTGTTCTATTAATCCATCTATACAGACCTCCATCAGGTTGCAAACTGAATATAATTTTTTTCTGCATCTCACTCTGAAAAAATATTTGGGCTTCTAGCTGTGTGTGGGACTTGTTCTATTAGTCCATCTATACTGACCTCCATCAGGTTGCAAACTGATTATAATTTTTTTATGCATCTAGCTCTGAAAAAATATTTGGCCTTCTAGCAGTGTGTGGGACTTGTTCTATTAGTCCACCTATACTGACCTCCATCAGGTTGCAAATTCAAAATAATTTTTTGTCTGCATCTAGCTCTGAAAAAATATTTGGCCTTCTAGCAGTGTGTGGGACTTTCTCTATTAGTCCATCTATACTGACCTCCATCAGGTTGCAAACTGAATATATTTTTTTTCTGCATCTACCTCTGAAAAAATATTTGGGCTTCTAGCTGTGTGTGGGACTTGTTCTATTAGTCCATGTATACTGACCTCCATCAGGTTGCAAATCGAATATAATTTTTTTCTCCATCTAACCCAGCCAATAGTTTTGGCCTAATACCACAGTTTGGCCACTCAGCTCTGCTCGGTTCCCATCCATTGTTTTTTTGTGCAAACAACTCCAGAGTTGTGAATTAGTTAACCACCAAAATGAGTGGAAAAAGGCCTGCTGCTGGTGGAAAGGGGAATAGGCGTGTTGGGAAGGGGAAAAAAGGTTGTGTCCGTGGGGTAGGTGTTAAAGCAACAGTAACATCTGCAGAAGAAAGACCATCTTCCAGACAAACTAAAATGTCTACTTCTTTTAGCGGACAATGTGATAAGATCCCTTTCTTACGGCCACGCCAATCGCTACAAATTCCAGATGAGGCACAAAAACAGCAGGTGCTTCAACGGATATCAAGTGCTCCTTTAAGTGGGCTCTCCTCCACATCAACTTCAACATCACAAATACTCCAGTCCTCAAAGGTGTCACCCCAATCGCACTTGCTTCCTCACAGCTCCCAAATCTCCAGCTGCCCGTCTGAGTATGAGGTAGAACAGATGGTTGAGTCTGCAGAGCTGTTTACTCATACTATAGCCTGGGAATCAGAGGTCGACTCCAGCGCTTCTGTGAATCCAGACAAGGAAATGATCTGCACTGATGCCCAGAATCTTTATGAGTCGGATCCAGGACCAGACGTAGAAGGTTCTGACCATAATGTAGACCCTCATTTCCAAACTGTAACTCCTGTTGGTGGAGACAATGAGGAAGACGATGATGAGACTCAAATACCTGATTGGAGCGACAACTTTAGTTTTTTGTCAGGGCAAGAACAGGTTGGCTCTGAGGACGACGGGTGTGATAACGCACAGGGTGATGATGATGAGGTTGGAGATCCCACTTACTGTCAACCCACAGTCAGCCAAGAGATGAGGTCAGCAGAGGAGGTGGAGGAAGATGCTAGTGACGACGAGGTCAGGTTGCGCCTTCCTGGACAGAGACGTAGTACTGGAAGCACGTCAACAACTGCATCCTCAAACACAACTCTGCCTCTCACCACAAGTCGTGGTGGCTCTTCAGGTCGCATGGGTGCTAAGCCTTGCATAGCCTGGGCATTTTTTCAGATCGATAAAGATGACCCAACTCGTGTTATCTGTAACATTTGTCAGCAAAAGCTAAGTAGAGGCCAAAAAATACATAGTTTGAGTACTTCATGCATGAACCGGCACATGGACATGAAGCATAAGTTGCAGTGGGAAGCTCAGTGTGCTACAATGCGGCCTAGCCGGCCGGGCCAACCACCGTCTGCCATATCTTGTGCATCCGCGGCCTCTTCATCCTCTGTGACTGGAGGGACAGCAGTCACACCTGTTTTGGGGCGCAGACCTGCCACCTCTTTACCCGCAACAGCCAGCGTGATTGGCAGGTCATCATTTTCTTTGGAGGTGGTAACACCAGCTGGTGTTGAGCGCTGTCCGACATCGATAGCACCACCTTTGGATCAAGGCAACCTAACATGTCCGCCTGCATCTTCCTCACAGACCGGCAGTTTGCCGGGGACACCCTTATCAACCCCGTCTAAGCACAATAGCCAGCCCTCGGTCCCTCAGATGAGGACAAGTAAAAGACCATTTCCTCCTAGCCATGAGAAAGCTAAGAGGTTGAATTTCACCATCTGCAAGCTCTTGGCTACAGAAATGCTGCCTTTCTGCCTGGTGGACACAGAGGATTTTCGAGACCTTATGTCCGTCGCAGTGCCCCAGTACCAGATGCCCAGTCGGCACTACTTCTCAAAGAAAGGTGTGCCTGCGCTCCACCAGCATGTCGCACACAACATCACCGCTTCTTTGAGAAACTCTGTGTGTGACAGGGTGCATTTCACCACAGACACTTGGACTAGTAGGCATGGACAGGGGCGTTACATGTCGCTGACTGGGCACTGGGTAACTATGGTGACAGCAGGACAAGGGGCTGCTGTCCTAGTCTTGCCGTCCCCACGAGTTGTGCGTCAATCATCTTTATGTCAAAGTTCCTCCACTGCTTCTGCCTCCTCAACCTCCTCTCGGTCTTCCACCTGCACCCAAAGCCTGTCTGGTCATGCCACAAGCTTTCTAACTGCGCAGAAGGGATCCTGCACACCTCCTTACTATGCTGGCAGTAGGGCTCAACGTCATCAGGCGGTTTTTACTTTGAAATGTCTGGGAAATGTGAGTCACACAGCTGAGGAGTTGTGGTCAGCTCTGGAGAACCAATTTCATGAATGGTTGTCTCCACTGGACCTGAAACCAGGGAAGGCCGTGTGCGACAATGCTGCAAACCTGGGTGCGGCCCTTCGCCGGGGCAATGTCACACACGTGCCTTGTATGGCTCACATGTTGAACCTGGTTGTCCAGCAATTTTTAGCCCACTATCCCAGACTAGATGGCCTTCTGCAGAGGGCACGGTCGCTGTGTGCTCACTTCCGCCGTTCGCATCCCGCAGCTCAGCGACTTACATCTCTACAGAAGTCGTTGGGCCTGCCACTTCACCGGCTAAAATGCGATGTGCCTACCCGGTGGAATTCAACTCTGCACATGTTGCAGCGACTGTGGCAGCACCGACAAGCCCTGGTGCAATACGTTCTGACGTACAGCCTGGGCCAACGAGATCCAGAGGTGGGGCAAATCACGCTGGAGGAGTGGTCTCAGATCAGGGTCCTATGCACCCTTCTGCACAGTTTTGAAATGGCGACGAAGATGTTTAGTGCTGACGATGCCATTATCAGCATGACTATTCCGGTGATTTACATGCTGGAGCACATGTTAAACAGAATTCGGAGTCAGGTGGTGGCACAAGAGGAGGTGGAGGAAGTAGAGGAGGAGGAGTTGTATGCGGAAGGGCTAACATCTGCAAGGTCCAGACGGTCGGCAGCACCAAGGCGGCAGGCATGTGAGGGTGGGGGAGATGGTTTTACCAGGGCGCATGGTAGCAGCCAAACTAGTGAGGAAGGTGCAGGAGCCCAGGAAGAAGTGGACGACGAACTGATGGAAGACTCATCAGATGAGGGAGACCTTGATCACATTTCTGTTGTGCGAGGTTGGGGGGAGAGGACAGAGGAAGGAAGCATGATTGTTACCTCGCCACCAACACAACAGGGACTTGGTGCTCCTGGATGCGCAACACACATGAGTGCCTTCTTGCTGCACTACCTGCAACATGACCCTCGAATTGTGAGAATTAGAAATAATCCTGACTACTGGGTTGCCACACTGTTAGATCCCCGGTACAAAAGTAAATTTGCAGAAATTATTCCTGCCATAGAAAGGGATGCACGCATGCAGGAGTATCAGCAGAGACTGTTGCAGAATCTTACATGTGCTTTTCCACAAAACACCAGTGGTGCACGTAGTGAATCTCACAGTTCCAACTTGCCAACCGTGGGACCGTCAAGTGTTCAGCACTCAAACCGTAACAGAACCACAGTATCTGCTGGTAACATCAATTTTGCGGAATCATTTCACCACTTTTTTAGCCCATCCTTTGCAAGGCCACAGGAGACAAGAAGTCTGACACATAGTCAACGCCTAGAGACGATGGTACAGGAGTATCTCCAAGTAAACATTGAAGCCATGACTGTGTCACTGGACCCTTGCTCTTTTTGGGCTTCCAATCTGGATAAATGGCCGGAGCTAGCCACTTACGCCTTGGAGATCTTGTCATGCCCCGCAGCCAGCGTTCTGTCTGAATGTGTGTTCAGCGCTGCTGGTGGTGTGCTGACAGATAAGCGCACGCGGCTCTCCACTGATAATGTAGACAGACTCACGTTCATAAAGATGAACAAATCATGGATCCGAAACGACTTTTCTACCCCTGTGTCATCCTGGGGAGAGTAAAAGCTTGATGATTGGTTAAAATCACCCTACCAACCGTTTTAAGCTTTCAAATTACTAATCATGTTTATCTGTATCTTGGCTGGAAAATAATTTGGGCTTTGTAGCAGTGTGCAGCACTGATTCTATTAGGCCATCTATAATAAGCTCCACCAGATTTAAAATTACTAATCATGTTTATCTGTATCTTGGCTGGAAAATAATTTGGGCTTTGTAGCAGTGTGCAGCACTGATCCTATTAGGCCATCTATACTAAGCTCCACCAGATTTAAAATTAATAATAATTTTTAGCTGCATCTAGCCCGGAAAATAATTTTGGGGCTCCGAGATGCGCAAGACACATAAGTGCCTTCTTGCTGCACTACCTGCAACATGACCCTCATATTGTCAGAATTCGAAGTAATCATGACAAATGGGTTGCCACACTCTTAGATCCCCCAAACTTTTCGATCAACCTTTTCATTTTAATAAAGACCAAAAAAATGGTCATTTTTGAAATTATAAGCATTAGCAGGTTATTAGAAACTGAAATCAAACAGTTTTCAACTCAAAACTTTATTCTAGGTGATGTTACATTTTCACATAGGACCCCTTGTTCAAAAGGAGCTTCTGAACTCTCTCGTCCATTGAATTTGTCAGGTTTTGGATGGTTTCTGCTTCAATTGTTTTGCATGAGGACAGAATACCCTCCCAGAGGTGTTGCTTAGATGTGAACTGCCTCCCGCCATCATAGACACTCCTTTTGATGATGCTCCAGAGGTTCTGAATGGGGTAGAGGTCAGGGGAGCATGGGGGTCACACCATAAGTTTGTCCCCTTTTATGCCCATATCAGCCAGAGATGCAGATGTTTTATGTGCAGCATGAGATGGTGCATTATCATGCAGAAAAATGATCTTGCTGTGAAATACACGGTTCTTCTTCTTGAACCATGGCAGGAAGTGCTGTTTGAGAAAATCCACATACATTATGGAGTTCATCTTTAGCGCCTTCAGGGATCCTAAAGGGGCCGACAATCTCTCTCCCCATGATTCCAGCCCAAAACATTACTCCACCTCCTCCTTGTTGGCGCTGTAGCCGTGTTTGCGTGGGGTGTCCATCAACCAGCCATCCTCCACTCCATCCATCTGGACCATCGAGCGCTGCACGGCACTCATCCGTGAACAAAACTGTTTTGAAATCAGTCTTCATGTAATGTTTGGCCCACTGGAGCCGTTTCTGCTTGTGTGAAGTGGATAGAGGAGGTCGACAGGATGGCGTATGCACAGCTGCAAACCTCTGAAGGACCCTGCATCTTGTTGTTCGGGGGACGTTGGAGGCACAAGCAGCTTCAAAAACTTGTCTGCTGCTATGACAAGGCTTTTTTGCCGCTGCTCTTTCAACCTGACGTAATTGCCTGTAGGAAAGAGTCCTCAATTTGCCCTTATCAGCACGCACACGTGTGTACTGTGAATCAGCTACATACTTCTTGATTGCCAAGACACTTCATCCTGATCATCGCACAATGTTGATTGTAGTCATGCCTTGACCTAAACACTCCACAATTTGTTGCTTCTCAGCAGCCGACACATCCTTTTTCTTTCCCATTTTGGCAGAAAATGTAGGCTGCTTAATAATGTGAGAGAGCCTTCTTAAGTAGTCTTGCCTTTCATTGGACACACCTGCCAAACTAATTAGCACAGGTGTCTGCAATTGCTTACAGTGATATAAAGAGCCCTGACACACATCACCATCAATGAGTTTAACTGACAAACAAACAAATTCTTCCCTTATCACTCCTAAACACTTTTTGCATAATAATTTGGAACGCAGTGTACATGTGCTTTTCCACAAAACACCAAGTGGTTCACGTAGTGAATCTTACAGTTATAACTTGCCAACCGTGGTCTGTATGGAGTTGTTCAATAAAGGGCCCAAAATTAAGATAACATAGATGGGAGAGGTCTCTATGAATAGGAATTCCTAAGTATTTGATATCCTGTGAGGGCCAGGCAAAAGGAAAGTTGGACTGGATGGAATCCTATATGGATTTGGGGAGGGAGACATCGAGGGCCTCAGACTTCGCTGCATTGATTTTAAAATTCGACCATGTAACAAAGTGATCTATTTCAGCCATAACAGCATGGATGGATATATGTGATTGAGTGATATATACTAGGACATCATCAGCAAATAGAGAGCACTTGTACTCGGTGCCTCTCACCTCAATCCACCTAATATTGGGGTTATGGCGAATTGATGAGAGCAGGTGCTCCGTCACTAGGATGTATAAGAGAGGGGACAGAGGACATCCCTGCCTTGTCCCATTGGTGATTGTGAAAGGTGATGAAAATGTTCTGATGCACCCCCTGGGCCTTGGGACACCCGGAGCCGGACCCTTTTTGGTGGATGCTGGTGGTTGTAGTCTTCGTGGCGGCGACCCGGTTCCGTGGCTCAGGGTGGTCAAACCAGTGGCGGAACTATTTATGTGGTTTTGATGTTTAAATGTCCGACTACGCCACCCGTGGATTGCGGTCAGAGTGAACCGCCGCTGCAGGGCAGACCGCTGAGGCTGGTGTTGTGGGTGCAGCAGAGCGTAGCATAACTCCCCACGGGAGGAGTATAGCCTCAGGGCAGTGTATGCGGAGGATGGGGGTGATGGTGCAGGGCAGCAGCAGTAACGACACGGAGTCAGTGATGCAGTCCAGGGCCTTTACTCACAGTTCTTATTATCCAGACCACGTCTGCAGGTAACGGCTGCCCACGTCGTACTGTGCTCACCAGGTGAGGGGCTCAGACAACTCCCAGATAACTTTGGAGCGCTTCACAGGACCCCCTTTGTGTGTCCTTTGTCTGGCCTTTCTTACCAACCCTTCTGTCCGGCTGCCTCGGGCCTCCTCTTGGTAAACTTGGCGCCAGTTTCCCTGACCCTATGTGGTGCCTTCCTAGCGGGTGTAGCGAGGGGCTGCGCCACATAAAATGTCAGAGCCTCCGGTTTCTAGCTGAGGGTCGTTTCCTGCCTCCACTAGTTTCGGGGACCGGTCTCTCCCTTTGGCCTGATCCCTCCACGCAGGTGGATTCGGGCGTGCGGTGGCGACTCGCCCGTCCGCACCCCTGGGATCCCTTCATTCCTCGTTCCTGGAGCCTTCTCCGCTCCTCTTCCTTCCTTCTCCCTCTTCCAGGCCTGGGCCTCTGTTACTAGGCCCGCCTCCGGAGCAGAGCTCATGCAGAGCCCCTGCTCCCTGCCACTTCTGCTCAGACTTCTCTGCACTGAACTAAGATGGTGCCCACCTTTTATACTCCCTTCTCAATGCACCCAGGAACTGCTTCCTCCCTGCTCCTGCACTACAGGGTTCCCCTTCCTCAGTGTTCCCTCCCCCCACTCCAGCCAGGGACAGGGACTGTCGTGCCCATCTCAGAGGCATATTGGTCGCCCTGCCCCACGGCAATGTGGTGTAATGCATGCAGGTGTCGGGTCCTGATCCACACTCCATCCTTACCTGAGAGTGAGATATCACACCTCTGGGTGAGGTGAAATACCTCTGTAGCAACCGAGCCCTCAGGGTGCTACAGTTCCATTTATCTTCAGCCTAGGTGATGTATTGTGATACAGGGCCGTGATTTTGGCTATAAAAGGGTCCCCTAGACCCCTACCCCAAGCTTTCTAAGAGAATCATATATGGCGTGCCAGGAGACTCTATGGAATGCTTTCTCAGCATCCAACGAGAGTATCTAATTACAAATTTTTAACTGCATCTAGCCCAGGAAATACTTTGTGCCTAGTAGCAGTGTCTGCTAGTCAGCGGATTATCCCGGCTGTTAAGCAAGCTACACCACCTGTAGTTTGGACACTTAATTTTTTCAAAGAAAATGCTTCGGGACCACGGGATACTCAGTGAAGAGCATCAGGAGGCACCCCAAGGCATAGGGGCTGGGACTGGAAGTAGGATGCCTTGCGGTGGACAGCCGAGCTCGATCCTTATAAAAGCTTTTTAACTGCAGCAGCTTTAGTGGACGCTACTGTAGCTGGAATTACGCGGCTGCTGGCATGACACTTGCCCTCCAATAGATCCTTGTAAATGGATTTAAAGTGTATTCATTCAAATTAGAGAGACAATTTAAATTAAAAAGCTTAGAGCTGCCTCCACCACAGGGGGGCTCGCTCGACCCACCAGCGGACAGGCACCAGTATTGGGAGAGGGGGGCTGGCCGTCAGGGTTCACCGCGGCTCTGGCACAAACCCAGCGACACGGAGGTGGCACGGGCAGGAGCGGACTGAACGTGTCGGCTTCTCACTTTTTGGATTTTAGAAGGGCATGACATGCCTATATTTGTGTCTCCCCCTCCTTTTACTCCTCCACCTCTTTTCTTTTCGCATGACTATATGTACTTGTCACTTTTCCATGTGTTAGTTGTGTCTTCTGAGCAGTTTGTCAGCTTTTGGACGCCTTTGAAGGTGTTTTCTATGTGTTTCTATGTGTTTTTGTTTGCCTGCCATTGGTTTTAATGGTGTTTGAAGGTGTTCGACGAACAGCTCGACGAACAGTTCGGCGAACACACGGGTGTTCGACGAACCGAACCGAACTCGAACACTACGGGGGTGGCTCAACACTAGTCACAACCCTAGAGTGAGAAGAGGTAGTGCTATCAGCGCTGTGGTGAAAGTGTTTCTCTCCTCATCGATGTTCCATTCTCGAACTTATCTATTACTACATTCTAGTGCTGCGGCACTGGGAGGGTCCAAAAGTCAAAATAACTTGTCACCAGTGGTGTACTGCCAATGGCGGCAGGCCGGGGGGCCCGGTGTCAGCGTCCCCCCTCCGACCAGCCAGCGCCACCCACCCGTATTCAACTGTATCGGCACATGCTGATACAGTTGAAAGCAATGATGGAGGAGGGAGCGTCATGTGACACTCCCTCTCCCATCATTCTTCCTCTGCTTCTGATGCTGTGGGTGCGATGATGTCACTTCATCGCGCCATGCTGTGTCAGTCAGTGGAGCTGCTGAGGTGAGAAGATGCGCTGCAAAGACTGAAGCAGCGGGGAGAGGTGAGTATTGTATTTATTTATTTTTAAAATCAGTGAGTACGTGGTTCCCATAATACTGGGGGACAAATTTTACCGTATGGGGGGGCATTTTACTGTGTGGAGGAACATGGGGAGTGTATCAAACTGCATGGAGGACCATGGAGAGTGTATCAAACTGTGTGCAGGACCATGAGGAGTTTATTATACTGTGTGCAGGACCATAGAAAACGCATTATACTGTGTGGGGTACCATGGGGAGTGTATTATACTCTTTGGAGGACCATGGGAAGTGTATTACACTGTGTGGAGGACCATGGGGAGTGTATTATACTGTGTGGAGGACCATGGGAAGTGTATTATCCGGTGTGGAGGACCATTAGGAGTGTATGGGAAGTGTATTATCCTGTGTGGAGGACCATTAGGAGTGTATTATAATGTGTGGAGGACCATGGGGAGTTTATTATACTGCGTGGAATACCATGGGGAGTGTATTATACTCTTTGGAGGACCATGGGAAGTGTATTACACTGAGTGGAGGACCATGGGGAGTGTATTATACTGTGTGGAGGACCATGGGAAGTGTATTATCCTGTGTGGAGGACCATTAGGAGTGTATGGGAAGTGTATTATCCTGTGTGGAGGACCATTAGGAGTGTATTATACTGTGTGGAGGACCATGGGGAGTTTATTATACTGTGTGGAGGACCATGGGGAGTGTATTATACTCTTTGGAGGACCATGGGAAGTGTATTACACTGTGTGGAGGACCATGAGGAGTGTATTATACTGTGTGGAGGACCATTAGGAGTGTATTATACTGTGTGGAGGACCATTAGGAGTTTATTATACTGTGTGGAGGACCATGGGGAGTGTATTATACTCTTTGGAGGACCATGGGAAGTGTATTACACTGTGTGGAGGACCATGGGGAGTGTATTATACTGTGTGGATGACCATGAGAAGTGTATTATCCTGTGTGGAGGACCATTAGGAGTGTATTATACTGTGTGGAGGACCATGGGGAGTTTATTATACTGCGTGGAGGACCATGGGGAGTGTATTATACTCTTTGGAGGACCATGGGAAGTGTATTACACTGTGTGGAGGACCATGGGGAGTGTATTATACTGTGTGGAGGACCATGGGAAGTGTATTATCCTGTGTGGAGGACCATTAGGAGTATATTATCCTGTGTGGAGGACCATTAGGAGTGTATTATACTGCGTGGAGAACCATGGGGAGTGTATTATACAGCGTGGAGGACCATGGGGAGTGTATTATATTGCGTGGAGGACCATGGGGAGTGCATTATACTGCGTGGAGGACCATGGGGAGTGCATTATACTGCGCGGAGGACCATGGGGAGTGCATTATACTCTGTAGGGGACCATGGGGAGTGCATTATACTCTGTGGAGGACCATGGGGAGAGTATTATAATATTTGGAGGGCTATATGGGGTCATTATACTGTATGCAAGCAATTATACAGTGTGAAGGTTTGTGTGGGTGTAGTAGTGGTGAAGGAGATAGTCTCCTACTGACACTAAAAAAGGGTTAAAAGCACGTTCCCAAAGTTAGAACGCTCTGGGGCTGCAGTTTGGTCCAGGTGGGGTTAACTGTGACAGCCGGTCCAGTAGTGGGAGGAGGAACTCAGTGCTAGTGTCTAGTGCAGTAAGTGAGCAGTCAGTAGTGTGCAGTACTTCAAAGGGTAGACGTGGGCCTAGTATCCTGGACAGTGGATAGCCAAAGAATCCCTCCACAAGAATCCCCTTAGCCGGCCTGGGAACCTCGAGAAAGTCGTCAGGGGCCTGGGGGCACATTCTGTCTGTGAGGCTGCAGAAGAAGTCAGGACTCAAGCTCTAGGAGGTAAAGTGAATTGGGATCCAGGTATACTGTCATTGGTGATGAAGAGTCTCTAGGGCTAGAGAAGTAGGCAACAGAGATGCTTCACCTAAATTGGGAACCAGGGCTGAAGTTGTATCCGGTACCTGTGGGAAAGATGACAACCCGTTGGGCCTTATCCTTTATACCTGCCTGTAAATACTGTAAATACTGCCAGTTACCAAGTAAATTTCTAGTTGTTGTTATGAACTCTGTGTCCTCTGAATTGATTGCTGCCCTGGTTCCAGAAGACAAATCCTGGAGTCAGAAGAGGCTGGCTGGCCAGAAGTAAGTGGAAAACACCACATACACCGCAGCACACCAGAGCGAGGATACACTTTGTCTGTAGGGTGCCAAAGCGAGCATGGGCTACAGCTCACCCACGACTACCTCGTTTGGGCACCTTACATGGGGGGCCATTATACTGTTTGTAGGGCAAGTGCGGGCCATTATACAGTGTGGGGCTATTATACTGTATGTAGGCCCATTTTACTGCAAGGGGGCTGTGTGGGGGTCACAGTTGGGGGATCATACTGTGTTGGGGAAACCATACTTTTTCTTGGGAGTTGAGGTGGGTTACAGTAGGGTCATCATACTGTGCATGTGGAGGCTAATGTGGAGGAACTCACCAGGGGGATATAGTGTGTTTGGGGGGGCACTTTTGTTGGCATCATACTTTATGGGGCAATGCAAGAGGGATCTAGGGCAACAGCAGGAGGAAAATTACTACGTAAAGACTGGAAAGTTGTGAGATATGATCTTCTGTGACCCCGACAGGCTCACCTTAAGAATCAGATGAGGACATTTTTCATTTGTACGCCGAATTTATGAGAGAGTTTATGTGAAGGTGTTGACAAAATACATCATGGCGCTGTAGAGACAAGTGGGGTTGTACATAGAAATCATGGGGCCCCATAGCATAAGTTCTATATCCCCCCCCAAAAAAATAATTAATCATATTTATTTATATATATAAATAAATATTTTTTTTTTTTTGGGGGGGGGGGGGGGATATAAAACTTATGCTATGGGGCCCCATGATTTCTATGTACAACCCCACTTGTCGCTACAGCGCCATGATGTATTTTGTCAACACCTTCACATAAACTCTCTCATAAATTCAGCGTACAAATGAAAAATGTCCTCATCGGATTCTTAAGGTGAGCCTGACATAGATTGGGCTTCATGTATCAGGCACTGGCTGTATGGAGACAGAGAGAGAGAGACAAATATCTAGATTTCTATAGTCAATTTTAATGGCTTCTTTGATTTGTTTGTTAAGAAATATTAGTGGAGATGGGGGCTACCAGTCAATTTTGCTAATTATGAACATTGCTAATAAACATGTTTGAAATAAAAATATGATATGAATTGACTTACCATTCATAGATACTAATACGAACGCACTTCCTCCTTTCAAAAATTCTTTTGCAAAAATCCAGTCGGTGACTACAAACATGTAGATTATATCACCTCCTGTCATGTAATATTCTGTTCCATTTTCAAACGTGTGCGTGAACCCAACGGTTCTAGGCTTATCCCAGACAAGTTTCCCACCTAAAAGTGAATATTGTTTTTATTAAAATGAGCATTACCTAACTAAATGTAACACACGAAAAATATATATATACAGTATATCAATGCATTGGAACAGCATATGTGGACTCCAATATAGGATGTAAATACTAGCATTGGTAAATTCAATTTTTAAATGCATCACTCAACCTATTATTTAATGGCCTTTGGCTTGGTCTCGAGCCATGGTGACTTGATGGATAAATGCGGTGTAGCAAGACTGATCTTCTGATAGCCTAGATAGGTCCACCAGGGTCTTCTCCGCCTTTATCTTGATAGTATTGTGGCACCCCAGGGATCTGGTTTCCACAGTAACAGCAATGTTATGTCTGAGAGCAGGTGGGAGGTCTCTTGGTCAGGGATCCTGTGCATGCCACACCTCCTGCCCAGTCCTGGGAGGGGAAGAACTTCCCCTATATAAACCTAGGGCTGAGGCAGGGTTAGTGAGTAGAGAAGAAGTAGAGACAGAGAAAAGAAGCAAATATAGGAACAGAACATCAGGAGCTCTGTGGGAGCAGTGTTACAAGGAGTCAGGGGCTGGCAGCTGCAGAGCTCGCCCTGACTGAGAAGATTTCTTACCGGACCCGGAGTCCGAGGCTGTGGGGACTAACTCCTACCCAGCAGCAGAATCCGTCAGGCAGGGGATTCCAGGTCCTCTGGCCAAGAAACCCGAAGGCCCCGAGTCACCGGCCATACGGGTGAGCACCACACGGTACACTGAGGGACGTGGGCTACTTATACCCGCCTCTAGCAAGGTAGCCAGAAGAGTACAGTTAGTTTGGGAGGCCTACAACTCCGCCTGGCCAGGGGAGATCCCATCTGCTCAAGGACTGAACAGGCCCCAATCGCTAGCCAGTACTCCGGGAGGGTCTATCTTTGTCACCAGTAAAGACCCTGAACTACACCGTACCGTCTCCGAGTGGTTCCTGCTACCCCCATCATCCACGTCGGCTGCCCTGAGGCCATACCCCTTCCGTTGGGGGTTATACTATCACGCTGCACAATCCTACCACCGGCCTCAGCGGTCTGCCCTGCAGCAGCAGCTCCTTAGCTGTACTCAACGGGTGGCGTAGTCGTCCAACATCTACCGCTGATACATCGCCGCTCAGTTTGACTCCCTGGGCACGGACCGGGTCACCGCCACGAGACTACAACCCTCAACAGATCCGGCTCCGGGTAAGCTCCCGCGTGCGCAACGCAGCGCGACACAGGCCCAGGGGCGCGTCAACTTTTGGCGTAGTCGGCAGGATTTCGTGCCCGCAACCACCGGGTACTGCGTGCCTGAAAAAGAGACTTTTAAAACTTACCATCCGTGAAGTTTTCCCGCCATCGGTGAAGATTCCCGCCATCCGGCGCCATCTTCAGCCTTCTTCCCGCCATCCGTGGAGTTTTCCCGCCGTTGGACGCCATCTTGAGGACGCCGCGCGGGAACAAGAGGGGCGTGGACTCCGAAAAGCTCGCGAGAACTGAAGCCCCGTCTCACGTCCGGACGTTGCGTAAGGTCCTGGAAGGAGCCCAGCAGACGCCGACGTCACCGGAGCGCGACGGAAGGTCCTCAACCCTGACGATCCACTGCGGAGCCGCGGCCTACGGAAGAGGATCATCGCAAGGTAGGCCACGGTCCACTAGGGGGGAGAAGGATGTCGGATACGGAGGAGAGCTTCACCGCTTCAACCCCCGCCAGCGCCACCGCTGTCGCGGTCATGCCTTTCACCATGCCCTATATCCCGGGGGCAGCCTGGCTACCCCAGTACTCAGGGGAGTCACATACCCTGCAGGACTTTAGAGAAAGGCTGGATAGCCTCTTCCAGGTGTACCCCCTCACAGAGGAGCAAAAAGTGAGCATCCTGGTGGCCCAATTAACCGGAGCAGCCCGAAGGGAGGTAAAGTCCTGGCCACCTGGGGGGAGGACTGTCGCAGGGATACTAACCCGGCTGAGGGACACCTTTGATACCCGCACCTCAGCCGAGATCAAGCTTAGATTCTACGGGTGCAAACAGCGGGCCCATGAGAGTATAAGGGACTATGCCCTGAACCTACAAGAGGCCCTGAGAGCCGTTAAGCAGACCGACCCTGACGGCGTGGGAGACGAGGACAGGCTGTTGACTGAACAATTTATAGAGGGTTTATATTGCAATGCCCACCGAACCCAGTTGCGGGCAATGGCCCTACAGGACCCTCATCTGGGATTTGCACAGTTCAAGGACAGAGCCATCCGGGTGCTCCGAGAACCGGCACCGGATGGCGTTGTGACCCACAGGCGCCCAGCTATCACTTACCACCAGGAGGCGGCGCCCTTGTCGGCAGGGCCTGTAGGGGCTGATGCGCAGGCTTTGAACAATGACCCGGCTCCAGACCTGCACCATCAGGTCCAAGAGCTAGCTAAAAGCGTTGCTGCGTTAACCCGAACTGTGCAGTCTTTACAGGCTTCCACTCCAGGGAAGATCCAGCTGGCATCCGGACCGGAGAACATCCCGTGGCGTCGACCAAGGAGGACCCCACCGGCCAGAGGAAGACCCAGTGACCGGTACAACGAGGACGGACGACCCATCTGCCGCCGCTGCAATCAACCCGGACATATGGCAAGGTACTGTCCTTTAAACTGGCACAACCTGGGGGTAGAGGGCCAACCCCCAGGAAAAAGATCACCAGGCCCATCGAACTGGCGCGACAAATATGTCGGAGGACGTCCAGTCTTGCCTGTGGTACTGGATGGCATCCCTATGAGTGCCCTACTGGACACCGGGTCACAGGTCACCACCATCCCGTACGTGCTCTTCAAGCAGTACTGGAATGACTCGGATATAACCCGCTACCCTGACGACGACTTGAGAATCATCGCCAGCAATGGTCAGCCCGTGCCACAGATCGGATTTAAAGAGGCGACCATTAAAATTGGTAGAGTCGAACTAGCAGCACAGGGACTGATTATTGTAGACATTGACAAACACGAGAGTCACCCAAAGATAACGCTAGGAACTAATGTAATTGAAAATTGTCTTGCAGAGGTGATTTTCCTTTTACAGCAGGTTGCCAAGAACGCCAGCTCCGGCGAGCAGCGGGTGCTCCAGAAAGAGATCCGGGCACTGATGCGACGGCAACAGGTGGAACTCTCCGGCGGTGAGATTGGTAGCGTAAGAATGTGTGACCCTTTTCCTATTGCCATGCCCCCAAAAAGTGAAATGATGATTTGGTGCCGGGCAGCTATTGGTCTGAGAGGTAGAGATTACCAGGCAATGGTAGAACCAGTTTACTCAGACAGTAGGCCCACCATCTTGACAGCACGGGGGGTGGTTAATGTACGCCATGGGAGGGTGCCCGTTCGCATAATCAATATCGGGAAGAGGGAAGTGTACCTGCCCCGGTATGCCACGCTAGCCAAATTATATACCATTAACCAAAATGCTATACAATCTGTGGAACCCTTGCCTCCATCTCACCCGGAGGAAGGTAACGGCTCTAAGAAAACAATGGAGGACTGGTGTCAGCAACTACATTTGGGTACTGACTCCACTCCCTCACATCAGAAACAGGGAGTCTATCGGGTGGTTCAAGAGTACGAGAGAGTGTTTAGTAAACACCCGTTAGACTTCGGGCGAGTCAAGGGGGTAGAACACCACATCCCCACGGGAGACCATCCTCCCATAAAAGAGAGGTATCGACCCGTACCCCCTGCACACTACCAACACGCCAAGGGGATGCTTAGAGACATGAAGGAGGCTGGGGTGATCAGGGATAGCTGTAGCCCCTGGGCAGCTCCACTAGTCATAGTCAGAAAAAAAAAGACAACACCATGAGGATGTGTGTAGATTACCGGAAAATCAACCGTATCACACACAAGGATGCGTACCCCTTACCAAGGATAGAGGAGTCATTGGCTGCTTTAAGATCTGCTAACTTCTTCTCTACCTTGGATCTCACTAGCGGGTACTGGCAGGTTCCTGTAGCAGAGGCGGACCGGGAGAAGACCGCATTCACCACCCCGATGGGACTTAGCGAGTTCACCTGCATGCCGTTCGGACTCTGCAACGCACCAGGAACCTTCCAACGACTAATGGAGTGTTGTCTGGGCCACAGAAACTTCGAGACGGTCCTGTTGTACCTGGACGATGTCATCGTATATTCCAAGACGTATGAGGACCACCTGAAACACCTGGCGGAAGTGTTCGAAGCTCTGGCGAGTTACGGCCTAAAGGTGAAACCCTCCAAGTGTCACCTCCTGAAACCAAAGGTGCAGTACCTGGGACACGTGGTGAGCGCTGACGGAGTGGCTCCCGACCCTGATAAGATCACCGCAATTAAGGAATGGCCAAGCCCCTCCAGCGTAAAAGAAGTGCGGCAGTTCCTCGGGTTGGTAGGCTACTACCGAAGGTTTATTCCCGGTTTCACCAAAAAGGCAGCACCTATGCAGGACCTCCTGATAGGCCAGTCCCGGAAGGCCAAGAACCAGAAGCCGCCCTTCAAATGGGAGGAGCTGGAAGAAAAGTCCTTCCGCCAGCTGAAGATGGCCCTCACGGGGGACGAAATCCTGGCGTACCCGGATTATAGCCAGCCCTTTATCCTCTACACCGACGCCAGTAACATCGGGCTAGGAGCCGTACTGTCCCAGATCCAGCAGGGGAAGGAACGAGTAATCGCCTACGCCAGCCGAAAGCTGCGACCCACCGAAAGGAACCCCGAGAATTACAGCTCATTTAAGCTAGAGTTCCTGGCCGTAGTATGGGCAGTCACCGAGCGCTTTAAGCATTACCTCGCTTCTTCCCGGTTCACCGTGTACACGGATAACAACCCGTTGACACACCTGGACACGGCAAGACTCGGTGCCCTGGAGCAGAGGTGGATGGCCCGTCTGTCCAACTACGAGTTCACAATCAAATACCGGGCCGGACGCTCCAATACCAATGCGGACGCCCTGTCCAGGATGCCCAACCTGCCGGACGAAGGAGAAGATCCGGAGGGACTGGAAGAAGTTGAACTCCCTGCGTTCCACCGTCATGGGACTATCCAGTATTCCCACCGGGTAAGGAGTAAGCAGGCTGCTACGTTGAACCCCTTACCTCACTACAACTGGGCGGAAACGCAAGACAGCGACCCTGCCGTCCGACTGGTGAAGGAGATGCTGACTCGCCCGGAGGCTTGCCTTGAACCAGACGCTCCGGAGGAAGCCAAACAACTATTGGCAGAGAGGAGTCGACTGTTCCTTTACAAGGGGAAGTTGTGCCGCAGAATGGTTAACTCCCGGACGCATGAACTACTCTGGCAAGTAGTGGTGCCACGAAGAGACGCAGCCATGGTGATGGAGGCCTACCACGACGGAGCTGGACACTTCGGGTGGAAGAAGCTGGAGTTCCTGCTGCGCGAGCGATTCCACTGGGTAGGCATGAGGGGAACCATTGAGAAGTGGTGCAGAGACTGTGGCCCGTGCAACCTAAGAAGGAAGGACCGTGCCAGCCAGAAGACTCCCCTGCAGTCCATCGTCACCCGGCAGCCGTTGGAACTGGTAGCCTTGGATCATGTAAAACTGACCCCAAGCAGAAGTGGCTACGTCTACGCACTAACCATCGTGGATCACTACTCCCGGTTCTTGGTTGTCGTCCCCGTCAAGGACTTAACAGCAGCGAGAGCCTTCCAGCAGCATTTCTGCCGTCCACACGGGTACCCGGACCAAGTGTTGACAGACCAGGGACCTGCCTTTGAAGCGGAGGTCTTCCAAGAATTCTGCACTCTGTATGGCTGCCGTAAGATAAGGACGACACCCTATCATCCGCAAACTAATGGACTTTGTGAGAAAATGAACCAGGTGGTAATGGATCTTCTGAAAACGTTGCCCCTGGAAGAACGCAGTCTGTGGCCTGAGAAGCTGCCCGATCTGGTGGACCTATACAACCACATCCCGGTAGGTTCCACCAACTGTACCCCGGCTTACCTAATGAGGGCAAGACCTGGTAAGTTACCTGTTGACCTGGAAATGGGAGTCCTGACACCCGAGGGCACTTCACCAGAAGCAGACTGGGACACAGAGAGGCAGCAGCAGTACCGGAGAGTACAGGAGAGCGTGGAGCGAAGTCTCTGTCAGGCTAGGGAAAGACAAGAGAAAACTTACAACCAGTATGCTCCCGCTGTTCCCCTGGTACCCGGAGAGCAGGTCTTGAAGAGGAAGAGACGGCTCCACAAGTTGGACGACCAGTGGGAGAAGGACCCGTACACCGTACTGCCCTCAAGCCACGAGAACCCGAAGGTTTGTACCATCAGTAAAGACGGAGGGGAAACCACAGCCATTGTATCCCGGGACCACCTGAAAAAGTGTCCCGAACAACTGAGGAACCCTGAAGAGGAACAAGAAGACCATCGACCCGTAGAGGAAAGGGAAGATATGGTTAGTACTGTGCTCGGAGACTTCCCTCGGTCTTGGACTCAAGTCAATGGTGCAGTTGTGGTACCCGTACTCACCTTCCTCCAACCAGCATCCCAAGCACCTACGGAGCAACAGGTAGAGCTGGAAGAACAGCCGGTCCAGGAGGCAGAAGACCCCACACCAGCAGATCAGGAGGATCAACCCTCTGCTTGCAGTGAGCCTGCCATATCCCTAGTGAGCCAAAGAGCCCGTAAACAGCTGCCCAGTTTACCCTTGACAGCTCCTACACCCTGTAGTTCAGGGCCAGACAGTCAGCTCCGTAGGTCCACTAGGGCCACTAGAGGCCAGTTACCCGCACGTTGGAGGATTTGAAGTGTTTAAATTGTTTTATTTGTGGTCACCTGTCTGTTACTTGTAAATAATTATGTGTTTCTAGTTATTTTTAGGAGTCCTTGGTGGATTTACTGGGAATCCTTGTACAATTAGTTGGAGCGTAACCCAGGATGGACTAAAAGACTGTTAAGGACTCGGGGCAGGACAGACCCCTACCTGGTTACGTCTCCCTGTTTTGGTGAAATGGACACCTTGCTTTGCTTCAAAAACTGCACCCGGTTGCGGACACGCCGTGACCATCTTTATATGTTTTTCTTATTGTACTATTATTATTGTTTATACCTTGTTGTGTTTTTCTAAAAATATGTTTAGTCCCGGAGTACTAAATTTCACTAGGGGGGAATGTGGCACCCCAGGGATCTGGTTTCCACAGTAACAGCAATGTTATGTCTGAGAGCAGGTGGGAGGTCTCTTGGTCAGGGATCCTGTGCATGCCACACCTCCTGCCCAGTCCTGGAAGGGGAAGAACTTCCCCTATATAAACCTAGGGCTGAGGCAGGGTTAGTGAGTAGAGAAGAAGTAGAGACAGAGAAAAGAAGCAAATATAGGAACAGAACATCAGGAGCTCTGTGGGAGCAGTGTTACAAGGAGTCAGGGGCTGGCAGCTGCAGAGCTCGCCCTGACTGAGAAGATTTCTTACCGGACCCGGAGTCCGAGGCTGTGGGGACTAACTCCTACCCAGCAGCAGAATCCGTCAGGCAGGGGATTCCAGGTCCTCTGGCCAAGAAACCCGAAGGCCCCGAGTCACCGGCCATACGGGTGAGCACCACACGGTACACTGAGGGACGTGGGCTACTTATACCCGCCTCTAGCAAGGTAGCCAGAAGAGTACAGTTAGTTTGGGAGGCCTACAACTCCGCCTGGCCAGGGGAGATCCCATCTGCTCAAGGACTGACCAGGCCCCAATCGCTAGCCAGTACTCCGGGAGGGTCTATCTTTGTCACCAGTAAAGACCCTGAACTACACCGTACCGTCTCCGAGTGGTTCCTGCTACCCCCATCATCCACGTCGGCTGCCCTGAGGCCATACCCCTCCCGTTGGGGGTTATACTATCACGCTGCACAATCCTACCACCGGCCTCAGCGGTCTGCCCTGCAGCAGCAGCTCCTTAGCTGTACTCAACGGGTGGCGTAGTCGTCCAACATCTACCGCTGATACATCGCAGCTCAGTTTGACTCCCTGGGCACAGACCGGGTCACCGCCACGAGACTACAACCCTCAACAGATCCGGCTCCGGGTAAGCTCCCGCGTGCGCAACGCAGCGCGACACAGGCCCAGGGGCGCGTCAGTATCAAGCCATCAGGTTGATGGTCTTCCTTTTCGCTTTGTTCCTTCTATTCTTCCGACCATAATGTCCTTCTCCAGCGATTGTTCTCTTTGTATGAATGTCCAAAGTAGGCAAGTCGTAGCTTGATGTTCCTTGCTTTAAGTGACATGTCTGGCTTGATTTGTTCCAAAATTGATTTGTTTGTTCTTCTTGCCATCCATGGTATTGATAACATCCTTCCTCAGCACCACATTTCAAAGGCGTCGATTCATCTTCTGCCTTGTTTCTTTATCGTCCAGGTTTTGCCTCCGTATTTTACCACAGAAAAGACCAAACTATGTACAAGCTGTGTCTTCATTGCCAGTGAAATGTTCCTCGATTTGAACAACTTGTCAAGTGCCTTCATTTTTGATTTGCCCATAGCTATTCTCCTATTGACTTCCGCTATCGTCTCTGCGTCTTGAGTTATCATTGATCCAAGTAGGTTGAAGTCCTTTACAAGTTCTAGTTTGTCGCCGTCCGTCTCAAATGTGTCCTGGTCGTACTTGGCAGTAGTCAATATCTTTGTCTTCTTTGTGTTGAGTAGCAGTCCCATGTTCAAGCTTTCCATCTTGACACTCCGTAATAAGTCCTTCATTCCATATACACTTGTTGCTATGAATGTTGCATTGTCTGTGGATTTAAGATTGTTGATTATTTGTCCAGCAATTTTGATTCTTTCTTCTTTTTTGGCAAGTCCAGCCTTCCTGAAAATAGCTTCTGCATGTAAATTAAAGAGAAATGGTGACAGGAACTCAACCTATACAGTGCCTAAATTGCCCTTGGAATTAGACCTCCATTAAAGGAAAAGAAAAGCCTTATGAATTAATTTCAAGTCCAAATACAAGTCTGCCTTTTCTTGTCTCTATTAGAAAAGATGGCTTGTTTTTAACGGTTTTAACCCCTTCAGCCCCGAGCCTGTTTTCAACTTACTGACCAGGCCAAATTTTAAAGTTCTGACCAGTGTCACTTCATGTGGTAATAACTATGGAACGGTTCAACATATCACAGTGATTCTGAGAACTTTTTTCTGTGACATGTTGTACTTCATGTTAGTGGTACATTTTGGTCAATATGATTTGCGTTTATTTGGGAAAATATCTAAATTTTGACAAAAAATGTTAAAAACTAGCAATATTTCAACTATACGCAGTATAATGGGCCCATAGCCCCCCTATACACAGTATGATGGGCCCACAGCTCCCCTACACACAGTATGATGAGGCCACAGGTCCCCTATACACAGTATGATAGGTCCACAGCTTCCCTATACATAGTATGATGTCCTCACTGCTCCCCTGTACATAGTATGATGTCCTCACTGCTCCCCCAAAACAGAGTATAATGCCCCCACAGTAGTCCTCACACTGTATAATGGCCCCCAAACTGTAAAATGGCCCCCACGCTGTATGCTGGCCCCCTCTGTAGTCCCCACATTTTATGATGGCCCTCACAGTAGTCCTCATATTTTATTATGGTCCTCACAGTAGTCCTCACTTTAAGGGCCCCCCACATTAGCTCCCATACTGTATGAGGGCCCCCATACTATATGATGGTCCCCACATTAGTTCTCAAATTGTATATTGGCCCCCGCATTAGCCCCCATACTGTATGAGGGCACCCCACAATAGTCCCTATAGTATATGATGGCCCCCAAATAAGTCTCCAGTAAGTCTCCATACTATATGATCACCCCCACATTAGCTCCCATGCTGTATAATGGCCCCCATACTTTGAGGGGCCCCAACAGTAACCCCTAAAATGTATAAGAGCCCCCCTCCCAACTGTATGAGGGTGCTCCCACAGTTACACCAAAAGTTTTAAGCAAAATAAAAAATGTCATATATTCACCTAATCCAGGATCCCAGTGAGCACACTCATTGGACAAACCAACATGTTGATGTCCCTGCACTATCACTCTCAGCCACTGCAAGATGATGCAATAGCCGTGGTGCTGGCACATGCACAGGAAAAAGAGTCCCAACACGGCGTGATAAAGTATCCGCATCGGGATTCTGACCTTCCTGTTCGTGTGTCGGCGTCTTGGTCATTGCATCATCCTGCCGAAGCTGAGAAAGCAGTAGCTCTGTGAGATCATTTCTCCCTGCTCTACCAGAGTTTAAATGTATTGGCACGGTGCAGAACCTCCCCCATAATTCATTGCTGCAGACTCCCCACAGCCCATTGCACTATACATTGCTACAGCCCCCACAACAATATACATTGCTGCAGCCCCCACAATAATATACATTGCTGCAGCTCCCCCATAATATATTGCTGCAGACCCCCACAGACCATCACACTATACATTGCTGCTGCCCCACAACAATATACATTGCTTCAGCCCCCACAACAATATACATTACTGTAGTGCCCCAACAATATACATTGCTGCAGCCCCCCCATAATACATTGCTGCAGACCCTCATAATATTAGCCCTCCATGTAGCCCTCCACAGTGCACAGAACATACTCTGACCCCTGTGACCAGCTGTCACTACACATCCATCTTACCAGTAATTCAGGGGCCAGGAGCTCCTTATGCAGCAGAAGGGAAGGCCTGAAACATAGCACAGGAAGGGGGAGGTGGAGCCAGCAGTCCTGCACTGCACAGGGCCTGGATTGCAGAGAGAGAGGCAGCCGGGAATCCCCTTCAACCAGCCACTCTGTGACAGGACTTGGCCAATGGCCACATACAGCATGCTGCGTAGGCATGTCTGATGCTGCCAGGCAGTAAAACATAAGGTACAGTGCCCCCCATGCACCTGCTGATGTAGCAGAAGGCCCTAAACAGCTGCTGAGCAACCGGCCCAGGAAGCATTTGTCCCCCTACCCCTCAGCCCAGCCCTCCCCTGGTAACAGGAGGAAATGGACCATAAAATTTGTTGTGCAATTTCTCCCGAGTATGACGATACCCCATATATCGTGGAAAATTACTGTTTGGACACATGGCAGGGCCCGGAAGGGAAGGAGCGCCAATTGAATTCTGTAGCGCAATTTTGACTGGAATAGATTGCGGATGCCATGTCTTATTTGAAGAGCTCCAGACATGCCAAAACAGCAGAAATCCCCACAAGTGACAGCATTTTGGAAACTACACCTCCTGAGGAATTACTGTAGGGGTGTAGTGAGCATTTTTAACCCTCAGGCGATTAACAGAATTGTATAATATTGGGCTGAGTAAATGGAAAATTAGACTTACAAAATATATATATATATTACACACACACACACACACACACGTGCTTCTCACTAAATTAGAATAACATCAAAAAGTTAATTTATTTCAGTTCTTCAATACAAAAAGTGAAACTCATATATTATATAGAGTCATTACAAACAGAGTGATCTATTTCAAGTGTTTATTTCTGTTAATGTTGATGATTATGGCTTACAGCCAATGAAAAAACAAAAGTCATTATCTCAGTAAATTAGAATAATTAACAAAAAACACCTGCAAATACTTCCTAAGTGTTTAAAAAGGTCCCTTAGTATGTTTCACAAGGCACCACAATCATGGGGAAGACTGCTGACATGACAGATGTCCAGAAGGCAGTCATTGACACACTCCACAAGGAGGTTAAGCCATAAAAGGTCATTGCTAAAGAAACTGGCTGTTCACATAGTGCTGTATCCAAACATATTAATGGACAGTTGAAATAGATCACTCTGTAATGACTATATAATGTATGAGTTTTCACTTTTTGTATTGAAGAAATAAATTAACTTTTTGATGATATTCTAATTTAGTGAGACGCACTTGTATGTTATACTGTATATGTTAAAATATCTAATATAGACAATAAAATATTTAGTGACCAACCAAGCATAGTATAACCAAAATGGCTAAGAGAAAATGCCATACACAAGAGAACAATAAAAGTTCTCTGCATTAGATCATGTACATATAGCTCAAAAGAGAAAGTGAGTTTCACACTCAATACAAAATACAGTCAGTTCCTGTCTCACCCTAGTTTTGTCCTGCAGGGTCCCTGCCTTACCGTGGAGGTTGGCACCCTAGCTTGTAAGCAAAATGGCTCCCCTGCTCAATAATGGCTGGCCCTAGGAGGCCCTTATAAATCCCTAATCTTAAAAATTATAACAATAAAGGGATATGGCAAAACATGATTAGGCCACAGAAGATTTTAAGATCTATTGAAACAAAATGCGGGACATCACTTCACTACACAGGCAGGCAACATACCATAAATACAAGTCAGGCAACACTAGGGTTTGAGGTGTTGATTTATCTCCTTTTATCTCCTATGGAGATTTTTCAACACCGGTACAACTCCAACCCCATGTAAGAGCAAGAGCTCCAAATAAGTCAGTAATGCCTGGGCATCAAACACTACTATATTACTTACGTCTCTGTCAAAAGTATATTGCCATTTTATGTAAATCACAAAATTAAATAGATAGTTTCTGTTAGTATAAGTGTCCAAGGAAATGCCTAAGCAAAAACCTGCAGATATGATTAAAAATATAGAGTAACTGCATCATCTATCTTGAAAAGGCAATATCTATTGTTCAGCCTTATTTAACAGACAACATATATAAAGATAGCCACAGATATGTTTTTGTCCCTCTCATGCCTAGCAAACCACAAGACAGTGATGGACCTTATTTTGTTGATTGAGTTGAAGCTTTTACTGGGAACATTTTGGATCACATTTACCCTGCACGCTACGCTGAGCACTGACATAGGGGTTTCCATCTGTCCTCTATTCAGTGGTGCCCTTCTTTTAAGAGGTGCAAAAAACTGTGGCCACCGTGCTTTATGCACACTTAAAAAGACGGACACCGCCGGATCACAGGCCAGACGGTGTCCACAGCACCTCCATCTGCCTCATTGTAGGGAATCTTCCACTGGGGCTTCAATCTGAATCACAAATTTCAGAGATTTACACGGAAACCCCAGTGTAAGCGCTCAGCACAGGATAAATGTGAGCCGAGCTTCACTGCGATCTTTGGGAGGCAGAATGAACAAATCAACAGCAGTTTAAGAATTGGTGTTATTTATTTCTTACGCCATTCCTTGTGTGGTATAAGTGATAAGACGGCATTGGTATTCAGATTGGTGCGATTACAGCGATACCAGATTTATATAGTTTTTTTATGTTTCGCTACTATCACACACTAAAAAAGATTTCTTTATAAAATAAATTTTTGCATCTCTATATTTTGAGATCTATAATTATTCTATATTTCAGCTGACAGAGTCATGTGACAACTTGTTTTTTTGCAGCATGCGTTGACGTTTTTATTGGAACCATTTCCGGGAATTTTTTGATCACTTTCTATTCTGATTTTTGGGAGGCAGAATGACAAAAAACAGCAAATAAGAATTTTTTTTTAATGTTGTTCACTGTGTGGTAAAAGTAATAAGACCGCTTTATTGTTTGGGTCAATACAATTACAGCAATACCATATTTATATAATTTTTTTATGTTTTGCCGCTTTTACACAATAATGGAGCTGTATGCCGCTTGTTTTTTGCGGGACATGCTGGCAATTTTATTGACATTCATCTTATTGATTGCGTTTTATTCTTTTACACTTTTTGTTTGGTTTGATGAAAAAGCATGTTTTTTTGCCAAGTTTTCTATTTATTTTTTTTACGGTGTTTACTGAAGGGGTTAACTAGTGTGACAGCTTTATAGGTCGATTCGTTATGGACACGGCGATACCAAATATTTGTACTTTTTTGCTTATTTTTGTTTTTACGTAAATACAGTGGCATGTAAAAGTTTAGGCATCCCTGGTCAAAATTATTGTTATTCTGAACAGTTAAGCAGGTTGAAGAAGAAATGATCTCTAAAAGGCCTAAAGTTAAAGATGACACATTTCCTTTGTACTTTAGGCAAAACAATATATATATACAGTACAGACCAAAAGTTTGGACACACCTTCTCATTTAAAGATTTTTCTCAGAGGATCGATTGGTGCACCTGGGAGCCGCGGTACTGGTTGCTAGGAGAGAATGGGCGGGTCCAGCAACCCACATACCTCACCTCTGCGTGTGGTTAACAGCCTATAAAATGGAGGGTGATTTAGCTTTGCAGGATGCCAAAGAGTATAGCAAGCTAAAATTGAGATTCTCGCACGCTTGGGGGTGACAATGACTATCAAGGCGCAGCGGGTTCACCGATGGGCGTATCACCAGGACAAACCACCTTACTCCCAAATGTTTGACCTGTTGCACCTTGTTCAGAAGTGGCTGCAGCCATAGTCCTCTACGCCTGCGCAGATGGTAGAGCGGGTGGTGAGGGACCAGTTTGTGCACTCCCTACCGAGGCCCATACGGACTTGGGTTGCCCAGGGTGATCCCCGGAATGCGGATGAACTGATCGGACTGGTCGAGAGATACCAGGGTGTTAAAGGTTCTTTGGGAAGGCAGCCCACTCCATATTGTGGGTCCCAGCAGGGGGCGGAGGCCCAAAAGGGGGTGGGGCCTCCAAAGTCCAAAGGGCGGGGGGAAGTGGTGCCCAAGGTCCCTATGGGGGATGTTGTTTGCTGAAGGTGCCACGGCCTAGGCCATATAGCCGTCTGTTGTCTCCTGACCTCCAAGCCAATGAACTGCAGCATAGGACGCGGTTGCTCATATTATGCATATCCGGACTGCAGTGTGAATTGTCCATCCAGCTAGGGGCCACAAGCATGTCCCGTGAAGGTGAACGGGCGGCAGGTAATGGCACTGCTAGACTCTGGGAGTCTGGTGACCCACCATTCCTTTCCAACTGATCCCGGGGAAAAAAGTCGGCGTATGCTGCATCCATGGTGATGCTAAGGACTACCATATGGCCAAAGTGGACATTGAAATGACCCACGGTACTGAGTGCCGTGAGGCCGGAACTTTTATTTATTTTGGGATTCGTGGGGGAAGGGTTCCATGTTCTCTGGTTCAGATAGGAAACCAGTTAACCCTGATGAGGTAGCACCACACCCAGAGTCAGACAGATTTCCCTTTTGTGTCCTTGTGGGGGATGAGGAGGTAGTGTACCCTGGGTCTGATATTCCAGAGTTAGGGGTGACCAGTGAGAATTTTGGGTCTGCTCAACATAGAGAACTAACTCTGAAGGAAGCCTTCAATAATATCACTGTCATAAATGAGGTTGCACAGGAGTCGTGGGCTGACACAAGGTTTTCCTATTTTATGATGAGTGGGGAGTTGCTCTACAAGGTCACGAAAGTGAGGGAAGAGCTGGTGGAACAGTTAATAGTACTGGGTCTCTATAGACAGAAGGTGTTGGTTATGGCCCATTCGAATATCTTGGGGGGGACATCTAGGGGTGGAAAAAATGCTGGAATGGATTATGCAGAGGTTCTATTGGCCTGGGTGTCACCAGGAAATATTAAAGTATTGTAGGTCCTGCCCTACGTGCCAGCTAACCGTCCCCACCTCTCACTTTCGAAGTCCCCTCGTGCCATTGCCCATTATTGAAGTGCCGTTTGAGAGAATTGCCATGGACTTGGTCAGTCCCCTGGTTAAATCTGTTCGTGGGCATCAATATATCTTGGTCATCCTGGACTATGCCACACGTTATCCGGAAGCAATTCCCCTGAGAAACTCCTCCGCAAAGAGTATAGCCCGCGAATTGGTCCACGTTTTCTCCCAGACAGGTTTACCAAAGGAGATCCCGACCGACCAGGGAACACCTTTTATGAGTAAGGTGATGAGGGAGTTATGCAAGGTCCTGCAAATGTACACTGAGAACTTAAGTGTACCATCCTCAGACACATGGCCTGGTGGAAAGGTTTAATATAACGCTAAAGAGTATGCTGAGAAAGGCCATAGGGACTGTCTCCTACGTATCTGTTGTTCTCCATGCGAGAGGTTCCACAGTCATGTACGGGGTTCTTGCCATTCGAACTTCTTATGGCCGACATCCATGAGGTCTCCTATAGCCAAGGAAGCCTGGGAAGCCGAGGTCACGTCCCACAGAAGTGTCATTGAGCACGTAGCACTGATGCAGCATAGGATTGCGAAGGGGATGCCCATCGTAAAAGGACATCTCCTCCAGGCACAAGAAGCTCAGGCCTGGGTCTACAATCGGTCAGCCAGAGTGAGGCAATTCAGTCCGGGAGACTGAGTTCTCGTGCTAAGTCCTACGGTGGAGAGTAAGTTCTTGGTCAAATGGCAAGGGCCGTATGAGGTGGTGGAGAAGCTTGGTGATGTGAACTATAAGGTTCATCAACCGGGATGACGGAAGTCATACAAGATATACCACGTCAACCTCATCAAGCAAGATAGGGAGGCCGTGGAAGCTCCATGCTTGCTGGGCAAGCCAGAAGGTGACATTGGAGGAGTCGCAATAGTGGAAATGCTAACAAAGGCCCAGAAACAGCAGTGTTGGGAGTTACTGCAGAAGAACCGGGATCTGTTCTCGGAATTGACGGGCTGCACAAGGGTCATAGAACACGAGGTTCTGACGGAGCCAAAGGTGCGGGTGAACTTGAAGCCCTATGAGATACCAGAGGCCCGACGAGAGTTGATCTCCAAAGAGGTGGATCGTATGCTGAAACTCGGTGTTATTGACGTACCTAAGAGCAGTTGGTCGAGCCCGATCGTCTTGGTCCCAAATCCCGATGGTGAGTGGAGATTTTGCAATGAAGGACTATCAGAAGTTGAATGAGTTCTCCAAATTCAACACATATCCCAGGCCACAACAAGCTGATCGAGAGGCTTGGGCCAGAAAGGTACATAACCACCTTGGATTTGACAAAGGGATATTGACAGATCCCTATGGCACAGGGAGCCAAGGAGAAGACTACATTTTTTATGCCAGATGGATGCTTCCAGGATGTCCGGATGCCGTTTGGACTGCAGGGGGCCCCTGCAACCTTTCAGAAAGCTAAGGATCGAATTCTTGCACCCCATATCAATACGCAGCAGCTTACTTGGATGATATTGTTATCTTCAGACAGGACTGAGAGAGTCATCTGGAAAAAGTCCAGACGGTGTTTGATGCTCTCAGGAAGGCGGGGTTTTCAATAAACCCGAAGAAATGTGCCATGGGGAAAGAAGAAGCCAAATACCTGGGTTATGTGTTTGGTAGAGGCGAGATCAAACCCCAAATCAGTAAAGTGGAGGCAATCCAAGCCTGGCCGAGACCGCTGTCAAAAAAACAGGTTAGAGCCTTCCTGGGGATTGTGGGATACTACAGAAAGTTCATCCCAAACTTCGCCATGATGGCCGCACCCCTGACTGACCTTTTTAAGGAGACAACATCAGCCATGGCCAAGTGGACTGAAGAGGCAGAGACGGCCTTCCTAGAGATGAAAGTGGTTCTATATAGGCAACTGGTCCTGGTTGCCCCCGACTTCAATAAAGAGTTTATACTCCAGACAGATGCCTCAGATGTTGGTTTGAGAGCAGTCCTTTCCCAGGAGATACACGGAGAGGAGCCCCCTTGTCCTCTACCTGAGTAGGAAGCTGTCCTCCTGCGAGAAAAATTATGCAGTCATTGAGAAGGATTGTTGGGCCATAAAGTGGGCGGTGGACACGTTACGGTACTATCTGCTAGGTCGAAAATTTAAATTGGTATCCGACCATGCCCCACTCAGATGGATGAGGGAAACAAAGGGGGAAAATGCCAGAGTCACCAGCTGGTTTTTAGCCCTACAGGATTTCAATTTCCATGTAGAACATAGAGCAGGGAAGCTACATGGTAATGGTGATGCCCTCTCGAGAATCCCCTGTCTAGTGGTAGGAGGTGCCAGGCCCCATGGCTTTAGGCAGAGGGGGGAGGTATGTAAGGTGGCTAATGGTCACATAGATGGGAGGTATATGTCACAGAGATGGCTGGTCTCTGTGATATAGCCCGGAGTGTTTCTCTAGTGCACATAATCACTAAAAGGATTGTTTGGTGCACCTAAGAGCCGGGTAACGCGTTGCTAGGAGAGAATGGGCAGGTCCAGCAACCCACATACCTCACCTCTGGGTGTGGTTAACAGCCTATAAAATGGACACAGAAAAAACTGATGGCACTTCCAATACAAGAAATAGGTGTGAGCAGGTGCTTACTAGGAGAAGCTACCTCCATATACAATTAAAAAATAAAGTAGCACACTGCAACATTAAATATGTAAACATGAAGTATGAAGTATGAATAGCATTACTGCTATAGAAAATAGAAATAAATGAGAAATCTTAGCGCATAAATTGGCCAATTCATGTGTACCTGGCATCCGCAGCATCTCCTAGTAAGCACCTGTTCACACCTATTTCTTGTATTGGAAGTGCTGTCAGTTTTTTCTGTTTCTATGTTTAAGCTTTGACTGAGCACTCCACCTCTATGCCGCAGGTGGTTTTAATTGCAGTAGTATCTTACTTAGGGTCCTGTCATTGAGACAAGCCTTAACGCGGCTGCCAGGTACACAGGAATTGGCCAATTTACGTGCTAAGATTTTGCATTTCTATTTTCTACAGCAGTAATGCTATTCATGTTTACATACTTAGCGTTGCCGTGTGCTACTTTATTTGTTAAGCCTATAAAATGGAGGCACATGGTCAGTGTCTTTGGAGGGAGAAGGCCTCCTGCGTATGTTTTGTCTCCAGACCAAGCCTGGACACTGGACCCTATGTGAGCACAGTGCTGGCCATCCAGAGACTTTGATAAAAGGACTGTTTTCTTTGTTTTTGACTGCACTAAAGGCTGTTTGTTTGCTTTTTCCTTTTGAATGGTTTATGAAGTCAATAAACTATTACAGACATTTAAAGGAACATGCCTCCTGTTTGCCTCAAACCGCACCTGAGTGAGTACCATCCCTACAATATATTATATACAGGTGCATCTCACAAAATTAGAATATCATCAAAAAGTTAATTTATTTCAGTTCTTCAATACAAAAAGTGAAACTCATATATTATATAGAGTCATTACAAACAGAGTGATCTATTTCAAGTGTTTATTTCTGTTAATGTTGATGATTATGGCTTATGGCCAATGAAACCTAAAAGTCATTATCTCAGTAAATTAGAATACTTTATAACAAAAGCTTGAAAAATGTTTTTAAAATCCGAAATGTTGGCCTACTGAAATGTACAGTCATGGCCAAAAGTTTTGAGAATGACACCAAAATTATATTTTCACATGATCTGCTGGCCTCTGGTTTTTATTAGTGTTTGTCTGATGTTTATATCACATACAGAAATATAATTGCAATCATATTATGAGTACCAATAGGTTATATTGACAGTTAGAATGAGTTAATGCAGCAAGTCAATATTTGCAGTGTTGCCCCTTCTTCTTCAAGACCTCTGTAATTCTCCCTGGCATGCTCTCAATCAACTTTTGGACCAAATCCTGACTGATAGCAGTCCATTCTTGCATAATCAATGCTTGCATTTTGCCAGAATTTGTTGGTTTTTGTTTGTCCACCCGTCTCTTGATGATTGACCACAAGTTCTCAATGGGATTAAGATCTGGGGAGTTTCCAGGCCATGGACCCAAAATCTCTATGTTTTGTTCCATGAGCCATTTAGTTATCACCTTTGCTTTATGGCAAGGTGCTCCATCATGCTGGAAAAGGCATTGTTGGGCGCCAAACTGCTCTTGGACGGTTGGGAGAAGTTGCTCTTGGAGGACATTCTGGTACCATTCTTTATTCATGGCTGTGTTTTTAGGCAAGACTGTGAGTGAGCCGATTCCCTTGGCTGAGAAGCAACCCCACACATGAATGGTTTCAGGATGCTTTACAGTTGGCATGAGACAAGACTGGTGGTAGCGCTCACCTCTTCTTCTCCGAATAAGCTGTTTTCCAGATGTCCCAAACAATCGAAAAGGGGATTCATCAGAGAAAATGATTTTTCCCCAGTCCTCAGCAGTCCACTCCCTGTACCTTTTGCAGAATATCAGTCGGTCCCTGATGTTTTTTCTGGAGAGAAGTATCTTCTTTGCTGACCTCCTTGAAACCAGCCCTTGCTCAAAGAGTCTCCGCCTCACAGTGCGTGCTGAAGCACTCACACCAGCCTGCTGCCATTCCTGCGCAAGCTCGGCACTGCTGGTAGTCCGATCCCGCAGCTGAAACAGTTTTAAGATATGGTCCTGGCGCTTGCTGGTCTTTCTTGGGCGCCCTAGAGCCTTTTTGACAACAATGGAAGCTCTCTCCTTGAAGTTCTTGATGATGCGATAGATTGTTGACTGAGGTGCAATCTTTGTAGCTGCGATACTCTTCCCTGTTAGGCCATTTTTGTGCAGTGCAATGATGGCTGCACGTGTTTTTTTAGAGATAACCATGGTTAACTGAAGAGAAACAATGATACCAAGAACCAGCCTCCTTTTAAAGTGTCCAGTGATGTCATTCTTACTTAATCATGACTGATTGATCGCCAGCCCTGTCCTCATCAACACCCACACCTGTGTTAATGGATCAATCACTAAAACGATGTTAGCTGCTCCTTTTAAGGCAGGACTGCAATGATGTTGAAATGTGTTTTTCGGGTTAAAGTTCATTTTCTGGGCAAATATTGACTTTGCAAGTACAGTAATTGCTGTTAAGCTGATCACTCTTTGACATTCAGGAGTATATGCAAATTGCCATTACAAAAAATGAAGCAGTAAACTTTGGAAAAATTACTATTTGTCTCATTCTCAATACTTTTGGCGATGACTGTATGTTCAGTAAATGCACTCAATACTTGGTTGGGGCTCCTTTTGAATCAATTACTGCATCAATGCGGCATGGCATGGAGGCGATCAGCCTGTGGCACTGCTGAGGTGTTATGGAAGCCCAGGTTGCTTTGATAGCAGCCTTCAGCTCGTCTGCATTGTTGGGTCTGGTGTCTCTCATCTTACTCTTGACAATACCCCATAGATTCTCTATGGGGTTAAGGTCAGGCGGATTTGCTGGCCAACCAAGCTCAGTGATACTGTTGTTTTTAAACCAGGTATTGGTACTTTTGGCAGTGTGGACAGGTGCCAAGTCCTGCTGGAGAATGAAATCTCCATCTCCAAAAAGCTTGTCGGCAGAGGGAACATGAAGTGCTCTAAAATTTCCTGGTAGACGGCTGCCCTGACTTTGGTCTTGATAAAACACAGTGGACCTACACCAGCAGATGACATGGCTCCCCAAACCATCACTGATTGTGGAAACTTCACACTAGACCTCAAGCAGCTTGGATTGTGTGCCTCTCCACTCTTCCTCCAGACTCTGGGACCTTGATTTCCAAATGAAATGAAAGATGTACTTTGCATTTACTTAGTGTCAATGACTGCCTTCTGGACATCTGTCAAGTCAGCAGTCTTCCCCATGATTGTGGAGCCTACTGAAACAGACTAATTAACCTTTTTAAACACTTCGGAAGCCTTTGCAGGTGTTTTTTTGTTAATTATTCTAATTTACTGAGATAATGACTTTTGTGTTTTCATTGGTTGCAAGCCATAATCATCAACATTAACAGAAATAAACACTTGAAATAGATCACTCTGTTTGTAATGACTCTATATAATATCTGAGTTTCACTTTTAGTATTGAAGAACTGAAATAAATTAACTTTTTGATGATATTCTAATTTTGTGAGCTGCACCTGTATATACTATATATTAAGCTTCTGGACAGTCTATGGCACTACTTGGCAGGTTGGATGCACTCATACATATACTCAAAGTTTCATAATTGGATTCAAGCTTTCATCACCCAGAAACAGCCTAACACCAGTCATTTTCCTGCACCAGTGTTCACTGGACCAACATAAGATCTGGCTCTGAGAATTTTACCTAATACCTAGTAGCCTTCAAGATACCATTGGCTTTTACATTAAGGTTTGAGCAGCGTTCCTAGGCCATCACTAACCCATGCCAAGCCATTGTGGGTGATGTTTTACAAAGCATATCATTCACCATGGTGTCTCCAAACTCTTTCATGTCTGTTACATGTGCTCAATATGAACCTACTCTCATCTGTGAACAAAACCCATCAGATCTGCCAATTCTGGTGTTCTCTGACGAATGCCAATTGGCCTGCACGGTTCTGGGCATTGAGCACAGGCCACACTACAGGAAATCAGGCCCTCATGTATTTCAAAAAGACAGTCCAGAGTCTGTGACGTCACACAGGCATTGAGCGCATTCGTCCTTGACTTTTGTAGCCACGTGGGTGTGACCGGCTGGCCCATCTACCTTGCTTCAGGTGAATCCCCACCTACGTGCGCACATTCTCTGGACTGTCTTTTTGAAAGGAGCACATCGTTTGCATCTATCTATCCTGCACGATCCAGTCATCGCTCCACCGCCACAGGAAGAGTGCTGCATATCCATTCCGGCTGTTTCATACTCCACCGCTTTACACACTGGACTGGCGTGCTCCTGACTATTTATCCTGCACGATCCATTAACCACTCTACCGCTACAGGAACAGTGCTGTATATCCATCCCAGACCTCCCGCCGGCTGTTTCAAACTCCACCGCTATACACGCCGGACTGGCGTGCTCCTGACTCATCCATTCTGGTGGACATTGGATAGATAAACCTGATCTATCATTCTACCACACCACAAAGACTGGTAACTTTCAGTATCCTTCTCAGGTAGGAAATATCCTATTATTTCTATTAAGTGACATTGCAGTGCTTCCTATCATTTTCAATATTTTATTTTTGCAAACCTGTCTGTTTTTTTAACCGAGAAGTTAAAGGGGTCCAGTGCCACACAAATTGTGGCAGAATTAAATCTGAAGGTGTCAGAAACAGTAACGCAACCACATGCATACACGCAAGAAACCCTATGCAAGGTGTTTAGGGGCGCGGAAATAGATGTTGGCCAAATTCCCCCCTTATCTGCTCCATGCTTTTGAGATTGTCCTGGGAGTTACAGCAATTTGTCGCATGTTTGGATATGCTATCCTGAAGGAGCTGTGCAACAGCAATTGGCTGCAGTTACTTACCCCTTTGTCTTGCTGTGGTCTCTCCAGTGCACCTGTTGTCACTTTAATTTTCAGCAAAGCAAATTAAATTGATTCACAATTGCTTACACTTCCTAAGGATATGTTGACACATAGCTTGTGGTTTTCATACAGAAAAAAATTCTATGACCAAAAAACTGCAATGCAATTTAAGTGTTTGTGGCATTTTTGATGGGTTTATTTTATGCATTTTTATGTGTTTTGGATATACTTTGTGGTACTAAGACATTTTGATCTCAATGGTGAAACGTTTTAGTAAAAACGCTGAAAAAAATATTTTTAATTTTGTATAAAACAACCCGCAGGACAAGAAATGCAATAAAAAAAAACTCACTATTTGAATACGTTTTTAGAAATCTCATCCATTTTACTGTTACTGCAAAATGCACAAAACAATGAGCAAAATATGCATCATAATGCTGTGTGTGAACAAGCCCGTATTAGAAAGATTGATATCACTGAAGTTTACTTGACTTGGAGATTTTAGTGTGATGTATAAGGCTTAGTGTCCATGATGCAGAAATGAAGCAGAAATTTTCCTGAGCATTTCTGCATCTCCTTGGCAGAAAAATGCATTTGGTTTTTACATGCGTTTTTGATGTGTTTTTGCATGCGGATTTGCCATGTGTTTTTCCAGTGCATTGTATAGGCAAATAAGCATGCAGAAACGCACAAGAATTGGTCATGTCTGGATTTTTTCTGCTAGTAAAATCTGCGCAGACTTAATCCTGACCATGTGTCATAGGAAGTTATGGGATAAGGTATGCAATGTGTTTCCGGAGCGTTTCCGCACTGCAAATCCGCACCAAAAAAACGCACCAAAAAGGCATCATGGGCACACAGCCTAATGTTCCCTTAATTTTTTTGAGCAGTGTGTATATCACTACTGAAAATCTGTGCTGAGAGTCACAGTGGACAGGATGAACTGGATTACTTCCTAGGCAACTGTACAATTTGGAAGTCTAGGTTTGCTACAATTGTCTGGAGGATAGACCCAAGCCCCTGTGACATTACGCCTTACAAGAAGAGGCTTCTAATTGTGTAGCAGGAAGATTTCGCTAGGTCTGACTCCCATCAGGTGATTTCTACTAAATTTGCTGCAAAAGTTGAACACAGAAGAAAATCTGCAGCAAAATCTACATGAATTACTTGGATGACTCTTCAGATTTGGCTAAATAACTGAGTAATACAAAAGGCCAGAAAGCAACTCTGTGCCCAGCAAACTGCTGTCCAGTGTTACAATAACTGTAATGGGCTGCTTTTATGACTAAAAGAAGGACAATAGGGGCCTTCTGGATGGGGGAACATAACATTGGTGCAATCTGTGCAGCTGAATAGGGGTCTAAGAGATAAGGGGGTCTACATTTACCTCCAAAGCATGTTGAATTGTGCTTCATGATGAGCGACTGGACTGCATTGGGCCCATGTACTGTTCTTGCACAGGAGCCCTCTTCTGTCTAAGTCCGCTCCTGCTTCTGGATGTTGTAATTGTACATGTAGTCACTTCAGAACCATCAAAATTAAGGGTGCATTTGGACGTCCCATTTCGGCCTGTCTGTGCACATTAACAAGCTCCGATTGACTATATTCAAGTCGCTCGGCACTAGTTTGCCTGTCTGTTTCCGCAGGTTGACGACCAATGATGGAACAGAACAATCACCAATGTTATTGGAAGCTCATCCCTAGTTCACAAGGGCGGTGGCTGTTGATAATGATGATTTTTGTGATCTATGATTATGAGCTATCACCATGATCCTTCCTTTCAAACTCTTTGGGCCAGCATTGTCATGGATAAATCCTAATGCCTTTCATTTTAGCAGCAGTTTGACCAAGCAGATGTGCAAGTGGGGAAGCTTTACTAAACATGTCTGACATAATTGTTTCACATAACTAGATCACCTAGTCTGGCTCCCACATTGCTGATCCTCATGCGGTAGGTGCAGAATCAGAACATGGCGCAGCAGTTATTAACCACATGGGTCCAGTGTTATTTGATATGTTAAAAAAAAACAGTCTTCATTTTTTATAGGTGTCTTTGGGCCCTGTGCTACCTTCCTGGTTATACTGCCAAGATAACAACCCTGAGGGTAAGACAGATGGTAAATGCACATACAAGTATATAATAACTTACCTGAGAGAGATTCTGGATCAGTTGTAATGCTCTTCATATTTGATGTCCGTTGTTGGGCATTTGGATTTTGATACAGGAACTCTACCGTGACTTGCCTCCACGGACATGGCCACTGAAGAGTAGCATCATTTGCTCCTGATATCAAATACAAGCTCAATATTACAGAACCTAGCTCCTCATAGAGCTGCACCTGGTATGCATAGCCATCTTTTGAGTAATATGGGGGGCTAAGCAAATATGGCAGATTTAAAACGTCTTCAGTTTTGATGTGCCAAACATTTTCTGGACATTCAGTTTCTGATAAGTTAATGTCATCAAGTGAAAATCCCCCGGCGGACACTCCGGAACCTTTCTTTCCTTGAAATACTTATCTGAATTTGTTTTTAGCATAAAACTGAGTGTGATGAATTTTCCAGTAACTATCGGAATTACCTGCAATAAATACAAAATATTAGCGTCGCCAATATGTTGATATAATTATATTAGGCGAAACAGTCACGATCAAACCAAAAGTTTGTAATAACATAAATCTGCAATAATAATAGTAATTACAGTGATAAAAAAGAACATGAATATCCAATAAATACTTTTTCAGTCTACTTGAAAAAAAAATAATTAAAAGGATGGTAAAAAATATGGACTCCTCTTTTAGTATTATACATCAATTAAAAGTGACAATATTATAGATGGTAACAAACTGACAAGCTGTCAGCACATTAACGCCACTTTAACCCAGACAGCATGAATTAGTTTATTGAATGCTGGGCACTCTAATACCCATTTTAAGGCCTCATTCAGACGTCACTGATTTTTCTCATCCACAAAATACGATCCGCATCTCATCAGTGTTTTGGATCAGATTTTCATCAGTGTTTGGTCAGTGTCACTTTTTACCATCTGTGTTTTGCCAGTGATTTTCCCATATGGATAAATAAATTGCAAAGCTTCTCCTATTCATTACACCGTTAATCATGGGTAGCACACGGATTGTACACTGATGCCATCCGTGTGCTGTCAGTGATTTTCACCACCATAGACTTGTATTGGTAATTTTGATCCTTGACACGGATCAAAAACAGACATTTCTCAGTGATTTTTTTTTGTGAAAGCTGTCCTTTCCAAAGCTGTCATGTTTCCTCACATGCCTAGCAGCTATGATATTGTCTTTATAAGATAACTCTTGACATAAAGGGGTATTTCCATCTCCAAGATCCTATCCCAATATGTAGTAGGTTTAATAATAATAATATTACCAAACACTTCCAATTAGAAATGTAGTATAGTTCTTCTGATTCGCTATGTCGCTTACCCCATGTGCAGGGCATTGCAGTAGCTTAGATATGACGCGCCCCCTGGGACATATTCCTTTTTGAGGGGAATACCCGGCACCGGATCAGATGGGGGGGGGTTGTAGTCTCCGAGCGGCTGTGACCCGGTCCCGTGCCCAGGGCGTCAAGCTAAGTGTTATGTGGCAGTCCTACAGATGTTATTAAAGTTCTTTTATGTCGACTACGCCACCCGTTGTGATGCGGTCACTGTGGCCGCCGCTGCAGCAGGGTCCGCTGAGGCTGATGGTGGATGTGCAGCTTGGTGGGATAACCCCCAACGGGAGGGGTATAGCCTCAGAGGGGACAGGCGCAGAGGATGGGGGTTGTGGTGGTGCAGTGCAGCCGGCAATGAAGACAGACTCGGGTTGTGCAGTTAAGGGTGTTTACTTACTGCTGATGTTGTACTGGTCACTCCAGCTGCTAGTGACCACCCGAGCCGTGCTGCGTCCACCAGGTCCTGGATCCGGTCAACCCCCAAACAAGTCCAGAGCGTGGCCCTGAGCTCTCCCTCTGTCCTTTCTTCAGCCGTCCCCACCAGGGATTCACCTAGGTCCAGCTCCCTCGGGCCTTCTTTTGGGACACCCTTGGCCCTGGGTTCCCTGACCCTTCATGTGGTTTGCCTTCAGGGTGAATGTAGTGGGTGACCGTGACAGACACTGCCCACGGTCTCCGGTCTCTGGCTGGGGATTGTTTTTGCCCCCACCAGCTTGGGTTCCGGTACCCTCTTGCTGACTACTCACCCGGTGCTCTAATTTGGGTTCTTGGGTCCCTTCAATCTTCCCCCTCTGGGTCTTTCTCTGCTCCACTCTCTCTCTCTCCAGGGCTGCTGTTTCCTTCTCTCTCCTCTCCAACTGACTTGTTCTCAGCGTCTGACCCTGATCTAAGTTGGTGCCCTCCTTATATATCCCTCTATGTGTGAGCTCAGGTGACCAGCACCCAATGAGCTCCTATCACTACCCAGACTGCTCCCCCTATCTGCCCCTACACTACATGGGATGTACCACCCCCCTCCCACTCCAGCCAGGAACAGGCTCGGTTGTACCTGCACATTTCTAAGTGGGAGTACCGTCGGCCTGCTCCTCTGGAATGGGATGTATGTAGTGCATGCAGTCTATCTGAGCTCAGTTCCACACTCCTTCCTTACCCGGGAGTGGAATATCACACCTCTGGGTTGAGGTGCAATACCCCTGTAGCAGCCGAATCCTCAGGGTGCTACATTCCCCCCTGGTAAATCACAGCACGTCCTCGGGCTGTAAGACATAAAACACCAAAACATACAAAATTTTTATATGAACATATAAAACATATAAACATTATATATATATAAAACTTTTTATATAAACATTCTCGTAGACTTCTCTTGTCTCTGGTTCCTCCTCCGGACACTGTGCAACGTGTGTCCGGGAAAAGTGCGACAGTCTCTTAGAAAAATCTGGTTTTCTTATAAAACCGGTAGGGGGCGCTTTAGGACGCGCAACTATATACAGGGAAGTTGGAAGTTGGCCGCTCTCAGTCCTCGGCCAGGTAGAGGGAAGGGAATGGCTGCTCACAGTCCTCAGCCTGTAGGATGAAGGGGTTAACGGGTAAAACAGTTCACTGGTCCCAACGGGGACTATTTTAGCAGCAGCAGTTCCAGTTTCAGTTCCTTTATACCCCGATTGGGTAACTATTTACAACTCCTGCTCTGCCGCACTCAACGGCGTCTTCCTCCTGCTCTTTCTTGATATGATGTTTCTTCAGACCCGTCCGGGTCCTCTGACTCCTCCTCCCCGTACCGCAACTCCTCCTCCGTCAAGCGGTGTACGTGGAGGGCGTAAGGTCCTTTGGCACACTTGTGCCGGGTGAAAGTGACCTCGTCTCCGACGTAGAGGTCACGGCCTTTGTGACCTTCCGGCAGGTGGGACTCGACGTCTCTGCGGGTCACAAAAACGTCACCGCGGTTGTTACGGTCCCGAATAAAGCCCCACCCATGCTGCGGGTTGAACTTTATCACTGTCCCGATGGTGCGGGGACAATGCGCTGCACGGGGGGTTCCTCCTAGTCCGGCTCTTCTGCTCCGCGCTCTGGATTTGGGCCTGTTGTTCTCTGACCCGCCTCTCCTCCCGTTCTCTCTTAAACTCTGCCAGCTGTTGACGGCAACACTCTGTACGTTCAGCTGCGGCTGCCCGAGTTTCTCCGGTGAACCCCATCAAATCTTCTCCCGTGGGGTCCCACACGAATTGGGCTTCTGCTAGAGGAGGCGAGACCCGAGCCACGGGCTTCGGAGCCGGGATTAGGGGCTCACACAAGGGCCCTAGTCTTTGCTGCCGCTCCAGCTCAGGGTACCCTTCGGGCCAGATGAAGGGCCGCCCGTCCGGCCATGTGAGCTGGCCGAAGAGGTCCTCCCCCAGGTGTGGCACCCTAGGTATTGCGGGCGCGGGCGCGGTGGTGGTGGCGCCCGGGTTGCCCAGGCCTTGCGGCCAGGCCTGGGGCACCTGGAAGGTGAAGGGCACCGTTAGGACGGCGGCGCCCTGGGCTACCTGGCCTTGCGGCCAGGCCGGAGGCTCCGCGGAGGTAGGGGGCGCTGTTGGTGGTGCGGCGCCCGGGGGTACTAGGCCTTGCGACCAGGCTGGTGGTACTTCCTGCTTTGTCACGCTCCGGGTCGAGGCGCGTGACGTCACAGGGGTCGCTGCGGCGGCTTCCGGTCGGGGCCTAGTCCATGGCGGTGACCTGGCGGCTACGGGCACAGCAGGGGGACTTTCGGGCTCTGCGACGGGGAGCTGGGGCAGGTAAGCGGTGTCACGGCTTGGGGTATAGGCATCCCCTTTACCTGCCTCCATGCGTTCGGCTCCCTCCTCGGCGCCGTCTCCGGCCTTGGGTCCTCCCGCGCCATCCTCAGAGGCGGTCTCCTTCCTCATCTCGGCTGGCGTGCTCCGGGTCTTGGTTTCAGCTTGCGTCTTGGTTTCAGCTTGCTGGGCCATCTCCCGGCTCCATTCCGCCAATATCTCGCGCTGTACCCGGGCCATCCTCCGTGCGAGGCCCTCCAGGGCAGTCTGTGCACACTCCCGGTCTCGGGGAAGCTGCGCTAGTATCTCCGCTAGACCTAGCGGGGTGGTAGACTCTAGCAGGCTCCTGACCATCGGGTCGGTGCTGCTCTGCTCGGCTTCCGGCAGGCTCCTGGCCAGCGGGCCGGTGCTGCTCTGCCCTCCTTCCTCGGTCTCTAGCAGACTCCTGGCCAGCGGGCCGGTGCTGTTCTGCTTTCTTTCCATCTCCGGGTGAGCTTCTCCGCTACTCCTTGTTAGACCTCTTGCCTCCGGGTGCGCTCGCTCCAGACTGCTCCAAGCGACACCCATCTTTTCTCTTCTCTTTCGTCTCCTCCCACTTCGAGGGCGGTCCCGGGGCAACTCGGTGACTGTCAGCTCCAGGGGGAGTTCTTTCACGCTGACAGACACCTCCAGCATCACAGTCTCAGTTGGTGGGGGCGGTTTCCACTTTTGGCGCCATTTTCTGTCCTGGCCCACGATGGGAGGTGGCCTCCTGCCCTCCTTTGGCACGCCCATAATGGCGTCCGCTGCTCTTCCAAGGCGGGAAATCTGCGGTTTTGGCGGGAAGCGTCGCCCAGTGGCGGGAAACTCTGCAGATGGCGGGAACAAGTTGGAAATGGCGGACAATCGGCGGGAAACGACTGGTGATGGAGTCCGATGGCGGGGACCCTCCGGAACCGGCAGGAGACTTCTTTCTGAGGTAAACTTGCACTTTTCTTCAGGCACGCAGTACCCGGGTGTTGCGGGCACGTAATCCTGCCGACTACGCCAAAGTTGACGCGCCCCCTGGGACATATTCCTTTTTGAGGGGAATACCCGGCACCGGATCAGATGGGGGGTTGTAGTCTCCGAGCGGCTGTGACCCGGTCCCGTGCCCAGGGCGTCAAGCTAAGTGTTATGTGGCAGCTTTACAGATGTTACTAAAGTTCTTTTGTGTCGACTACGCCACCCGTTGTGATGCGGTCACTGTGGCCGCCGCTGCTGCAGGGTCCGCTGAGGCTGATGGTGGGTGCGCAGCTTGGTGAGATAACCCCCAACGGGAGGGGTATAGCCTCAGAGGGGACAGGCGCAGAGGATGGGGGTTGTGGTGGTGCGATGCAGCCGGCAATGAAGACAGACTCGGGTTGTGCAGTTAAGGGTGTTTACTTACTGCTGATGTTGTACTGGTCACTCCAGCTGCTAGTGACCACCCGAGCCGTGCTGCGTCCACCAGGTCCTGGATCCGGCCAACCCCCAAACAAGTCCGGAGCGTGGCCCTGAGCTCTCCCTCTGTCCTTTCTTCAGCCGTCCCCACCAGTGATTCACCTAGGTCCAGCTCCCTCGGGCCTTCTTTTGGGACACCCTTGGCCCTGGGTTCCCTGACCCTTCATGTGGTGTGCCTTCGGGGTGAATATGGTGGGTGACCGTGACAGACACTGCCCACGGTCTCCGGTCTCTGGCTGGGGAATGTCTTTGCCCCCACCAGCTTGGGTTCCGGTACCCTCTTGCTGACTCCTCACCCGGTGCTCTAATTTGGGTTCTTGGGTCCCTTCAGTCTTCCCCCTCTGGGTCTTTCTCTGCTCCACTCTCTCTCTCTCCAGGGCTGCTGTTTCCTTCTCTCTCCTCTCCAACTGACTTGTTCTCAGCGTCTGACCCTGATCTAAGTTGGTGCCCTCCTTATATATCCCTCTATGTGTGAGCTCAGGTGACCAGCACCCAATGAGCTCCTATCACTACCCAGACTGCTCCCCCTATCTGCCCCTACACTACATGGGATGTACCACCCCCCTCCCACTCCAGCCAGGAACAGGCTCGGTTGTACCTGCACATTTCTAAGTGGGAGTACCGTCGGCCTGCTCCTCTGGAATGGGATGTATGTAGTGCATGCAGTCTATCTGAGCTCAGTTCCACACTCCTTCCTTACCCGGGAGTGGAATATCACACCTCTGGGTTGAGGTGCAATACCCCTGTAGCAGCCGAATCCTCAGGGTGCTACACAAATGCGGAGACCAAATATTACTAAAAGAGAGAGAATAGCCATTACTAAATTAAAAAACAATGGGGATATTATTATTAGGGAAGCTGATAAAGGAGGGGGCGTGGTGGTCCAAGATAGGGAGACCTATATTAAGGAAGCATATAACATTTTATCAGATACTAAATATTATGAAAGGCTAGAGGTGGATCCCTCAAAGGATTTCACAAGGGAATACCATGACCTGATCAATTATGCCTACACAGCAGGTATCCTTACAAAAAAAGAAAAAACCTTTTTAAACAATAAAGAACCATCATTGGCATTCTTTTATCACTTGCCGAAAATTCACAAGGATTGTAATAGTCCTCCTGGACGACCTATCATTTCAGGAATTAATTCCCTTACTAGTCCACTCTCCCACTTTATAGATCTGTACCTTCAGCAATATGTAAAATCTCTCGCCTCCTATTTAAAGGATTCTACTCAACTTATTTTTGAATTGAATGCACTACAATGGGAAGATAATTATCTCATGATTACAATGGATGTTAATGCACTTTATTCAAATATTGGTCACGATTTAGGTATAAATGCAGTGAAATTTTTTTTACAGCAGGATAAAGATATGCCACAAGGTCAGGTAGATTTCCTTTTGAGAGGCTTGAATTTTATCCTCAAACATAATCTTTTTGAATTTGAGGGACACCTCTATTTACAGAGGCTTGGTTCCGCGATGGGGACTCGGGTAGCCCCAAGTTTTGCTAATTTATTCATGGGGCTATTCGAGTCCCAGTCGCCCCTATGCTCCCCTAAATATAGCAATAATATAGTACTGTACAAGCGCTATATAGATGATCTATTCGTGATATGGAGGGGCAGTAGAGAGGATGCTCAGTCTCTAGTCAATGAATTGAATGAGAATACCTGGGGCATTACTTTTTCTTCTAGTATCGAACCAAAAATAGCTGTTTTTCTTGATTTAGAAATTTCACATGAAGAAAAAAAAATAATAACGAAAACTCATTTCAAATCTGTTGATGTGAATGGCTACTTAGACTATCAAAGTGCCCATTACATCAAATGGAAAAATAACATCCCTTTCAGCCAATTTCATCGAATTAGAAAAAATAATACTAAGGATTCAGATTATATCAGACAATCGGATATACTCAAGAAGAGATTTAAAGAGAAAAAGTACCCCAAGCAAATTATTGATGAGGCATACCGTATAAATTTGACTAAAACCCAAACTGATTGTTTGGGGAATGGGGATGAATTGCCCCATAAGGAATCCAGGGATAGTGACACTAGGAATATGAATAAATGGAATCATAATTTTATCACCTCTTATAATAAGGGGAACCAATTGATTAGGAATATTTTGCAAAAGCATTGGCATATCTTGAAACAAGATCCTCTCCTACGAGATATATTGCCAAAAATACCTGGCATTACATTTAGGAGAGGAAAAACTCTAAGAAACCTCCTCGCACCTAACCGTTTAAAAAAACGGAAACCAGGAGGCCAACCAGTGTTCTCTCAATCTAAAAACATTTGTCCCTTGATTAGTACAAATAGACTCACACAGAATGGCACTTATAGGTGCTCTCAGAAAAAATGTCAGTGCTGTCATATAATTACTCATGGGTCCCATTCCATTACATCGAATAGCACAGGAGAGACTTTTAATATCAAGGATCACCTGACCTGTACTAGTGACTATGTAATCTATGTTATTACATGTGATTGCGGTCTCCAGTATGTGGGTAGGACCACACAAATGGTGAGATCCCGACTCAATGCCCACAGATACAATGCCAAAAATGGCTTATTAACACACAGCCTCTCCAGACATCTTCTTACTACCCACAACAAAAAATTTAAAGTGAGACTTACACCGGTGGAGCAGATCCCAGCTGATATTCCTGACAGGATCCAACAACTCAACAAGAAGGAGGCCTTCTGGATATATAGACTACGTTGTTTGTATCCTGATGGCCTCAATGATAAATTGGAGAATGTATAGAGTTCACGGAGATATCTCCACAATTAATGTTTCATTCACTATGTATAATAATAACCTCTCTCCTTTTTTTTTTCCCCGCGTTTTTTGTTGCGTTTTTATGCGTTTTTTTTTTTTTTTAATTTTTTATTTATTTTGTTATTTTGTTTATTAATTTTTTTTTTTTTTTTTTTTCTCTTTTTTTTGTCTTGCATTTTTTGTTGCGTTTTTTGATGCGTTTTTATGCGTTTTTTTATTTTTTAATTTTTTATTTATTTTTTTTATTTTTTTTTTATTTTGTTATTATTTTTTTTTTTTTTTCTCTTGCATTTTTTGTTGCGTTTTTTGATGCGTTTTTATGCGTTTTTTTATTTTTTAATTTTTTATTTATTTTTTTAGTTATTTTTTTTTTTTCTCTTGCATTTTTTGTTGCGTTTTTATGCGTTTTTTTTTTTGTTTTGTTTTTTCTTCTCTCTCTCTCCGTTTTACTACCTTTGGCATATATATCCATGTGAATTAAGCTCCCCTTATCTGAATTTCATTGATATACCTATTGAATGAAAATCTTCTTAAATTCAGGTTCATGGTATAGATTTTTCTACTAATGCACTTATTTTCTCCTCTTAAAGGGATAGAAAAAGAAAGGAAAGAAAGAGAAGGAGAAAGTATAATATCTTCATTACCAAAATTTTATTATGGAAAATTTTATTATGACAAATTTTATTATGACAAATTTAGCTGCTCTATAATTTGTTTATTCTATAATCAGAGGAAAAAGCTGGAAAATCCTAACTCTGAGAAAGCTGAGTCTCTATTGAATGGGATTTGGGCGTTCCAACTCAAACCAATTTACATGTGATTAGGATAATTATTTCACTAGGTAGGTTTTTATAGTGATTATATAACCACCACTATTGACTCTCTTACATTAGACCTGAGGAAGACTATATATCTTGAATTTTAATAGCCGAAACGCGTTGTTCTATTTATAAGTTTTATCTATTTACCAACCTGAATAAATCTTCTGAAGAATTAAATCCTTTTTTTGGATAATCATTCCTTGTGACCCTGGGAGCGCTCAATTGGCTGGATACATACTCTGAACCCTATTCTTACGGACTCCAGCTGGGAGATCCCTTTAATCCAGATAGAAGCTGCATACCAGTGGACCAGCTACCCACATTAGACCAGAATTGGTCGATAAGCCTTGGTACAAGATCTACTAAAGGTGAGCAGTTCATTTTTTTCTGTTTCTATATATATATATACATCTACACTTAGATCTGCGCCTGTTTTTTGTTTCTCCCCCCACCAGACCTACAGCCTTGGGGTCGAACACATTGAAGGTTGTGAGTTTGAGATCTGGGGAGACTCACAAAAAAAAAGAAAGCAACATTTTTGTAATTGCTTTTTATTATTTTTAGTAGTTTTAAAGGAACAAAAAAATCAGACTTTTTCTTCACCCAAGTAAACAAGTACAAAGAAATGCACTGCTGTGTACAACGTACATATATAATCTGCTTCTGGGTTCTCTGCCTGCAATAGAGGTCAAGATTACCAAATTCTCCTATGTTTATCACTGTGGGCTGTGGCTCCTAGGTAGAGCTGCTGCCTAAGAAATTGGAGAGGCAAGTTCTGTGACCTGATCACAGAAGAAAAAAGGTGAGTACATAATTTAATTTATGCAGAGAGAAGAGATGAAAACGTCAGGTGAGTATTAGAAGTCAGATCAAAAGCTCTGACTGCTGGTACGACGGGACTGAGCCCTCAAATCGGGACAGTCCCGCTGAATCTGGGACGGTTGGGAGCTATGATGTATGCTGATAGTATGGAAGTGAGGCACTGTGCAGGGGGAGGCCATGTGGTGCAGAATGCCACTGTATCCTGCCCTTTGTCCTGGAACGTGGGACACATTGGCACAGCCAAATTGCAGCATGTGACCTGCGGGCTGCACTTTGCCCAGGTCTGACATAGTGTATAACCTGTTTATTCACTTGTATTTTCATGTTTTTTTGTTTTTGCTCTATTTATATAACCAGATCTGTTCCAGCACTGGGGCTATTCTCACCTCTGGTCACCTCTGCCTTTTTAGGCAGCTCTACAAACACATTCAGATACTGCCTAACAAGCATTGCAAGTATACATAATATTTTAAAAGTAGTATAGTTAAGTTACATAAAAACTGACAATGTACTTACTAGAATTAATATTTTCCCACATAATAGTCAAATAGTCATCCCGATCCGATCGTGACTGTTCATGAAAAAATCCCAGAGCATGCAGGAATTCATGTTGAACAATTTCTACAGTATCACAGCCAAGGCCAATGGAAATCTGCTGTTTTCCAATTTGCAAATTTCCAACATTTGAATAACACCTGAAGAAAAATTAACTATATTAACACTACAACCTTATTTTTTATGACTAAAAGTTTCTAGAAGCGCGCTGCCATCTTGTGAGGGCTTCTAATCGTTCATCACTCTACACTAAGCAGCATGATCCTGCAATAAATGAGAGATTTCACTAATTTGGCTACTTATCCTATGTGTACAGTGTCATGCTGTTTTACATGTAATGTGAATAGTGCTGTACGTCTTTCATATTGTATTGTGGTAATGTACAGCGTATAACAATGTAAAGGGTTAATGTGCAATGTGAGTAAGCCATAGTGCAGGGTAAGCACAGGGTTAGACCTGGGATAGTATAAGTACTGTTCGTATAGTTAACCGCATTCTGACGTGGGGCGTAATAATACGTACCTGAGCCCTGGGCCTTAATGACCAGGTACGGATTATTACACCCTGGCGATCGTGCCTGCACAGAGGCTGTGCGGGCCCGATCGCTGCGGGGTGTCAGCTGATTCTAACAGCTGACACCTGGTACTATGTGCCAGGAGCGGTCCCGCACCGCTCCCGGCACATTAACCCCCGATATGCTGCGATCAAAGTTGATCGCAGCATTTAAGGGGCAAGCAGCGGTAAGAGCGCCCCTCTTATTTGGATCGGAAACCATGCGCTCTGTGTGCGGGGTCCCAATCGTTGCCGTGCTGACCCAATGTCGTCATGAAAATGGTACCAATAAACACATCAACTATTCCTGCAAAAAACAAGACCTTACATGACTCTGTCAGCCGAAATATGGAAAAATGATTGCAAAAACTAGTCTTTGCAAAAAAAAAGTCTTTTAGTGTGTAAAAGCTGGCAAACATAAAAACCTGATATGAATCTGGTATCGCTGTAATCGCACTGACCCGAAGAATAAAGTCGTCTAATCACTCTATGGTTAGGGTTGTGCTAGGGTTGCATGGTGCAATTTCTCCTGTTACCCTTATGAAAATGCTAAATTGGGGTCTAAAGTAACATTTTTGTGAAAAAAGTTAAATGTTCATTTTTTCTTTCACGTTCCAAAAATTCCTGTGTAGCACCTGAAGGGTTAATAAACTTCTTAAATGTGGTTTTGAGCACCTTGATGGGTGCAGTTTTTAGAATGGTGTCACTTTTGGGTATTTTCTGTCACAAAGGCCCCTCAAAGTCACTTCAAATATGATGTGGTCCCTAAAAAAATGGTTTTGTACATTTTGTTGGAAAAATGAGAAATCGCTGGTCAACTTTTAACCCTTATAACTTCCTAACAAAAAAAAATTTGGTTCCAAAATTGTGCTGATGTAAAGTAAACATGTGGGAAATGTTATCTATTAACTATTTTATGTGATATATCTCTGATTTAGGGCATGAAAATTGCGAAATTTTCAAAACTGTTGCAAATTTCTGATTTTTTTCACAAATAAACACAAATCATATCAAAGAAATTTTACCACTATCATGAAGTACAATATGTCACAAAATAGCAGTCTCAGAATCAGTGGGATCCGTTGAAGCGTTCCAGAGTTGTTACCTCATAAGGTGACAGTAGTCAGAATTGCAAAAATTGGTCTGGTCATTAACATGCAAACCACCTTCGGGTTAAAGGGGTTTTCCCAAGAACAAAAGTTAATTTTAATCAATAGATCTTTGAATAATAATAAGTTCCACAATTGGATGTATTGAAATAAAATGTTCCTGTGCTGAGATAATCTTATAAATGTGCCCCTACAGTGTACTGTGTAATGGCTGTGTCTGACCGTGCAGGGACATTGTCTGATCATATCACAGTTCCTAGGCAGGGCAGAAGCAAAAGAGTATACAGACATTTCAGCAGAGGATCACAGCTGATTCTTTCTTTGATGTAAAACATTGTTTAAAACCAGGCAGGGAAATGTTTTACCTCACACAAAGAATCAATTGTGATCCTGTTCTGTAATGTCTGTATACTCTTTTGCTTCCTCCCCTGTCCAGGAGATGTGGTATGATCGGACCGTGTTCCTGCACAGTTAGACAAAGCCATTACACAGTACACAGCAGGGGCACATTTATAAGATTATCTCAGCACAGGAACATTTTATTTAAACACATCCAATTGTGGAACTTGATTTTAATCAATAAATATGGGAATAATAATAACTTTTGTTTGTGGGAAAACTCCTTTAAGTGGTGTAGCATAGGACATAAAATAAGGACAATAGGTTTAGTCTATAGCAGAGGTCCCAAACCTTTCTGACCTTGAGAGCCACATTCAGCTCTGAGAGAGGGTCATGCGCCACATTCAGCTCTGTGAGCCCTCTCACAGTAGTGGCAACCAAAGCCCCCATTACGGGTATAGTGATAACCAAAACTTTTACACAGAAATCACCCTGAAGAAGTATGCTGTGATCCAGGGGTTCCCACAATACCCTCATTTAGTATTCTCCCATTAAGCACTCCCAACACAGTGCCGCATCCTGCTTCAAGCACCTCTTCTGACAGGTAGTATCATCCTGTCTCCAGCGTACCATACTTAAATTATCTCTAAACCCCTAAGACCAGTATATATGCATCCAGATCTGCTATTCTGTGCAGGGCTACTCACAAAATTAACAATTTTGAGATGTGCTCTTTATACCTGTTTGCTAGGCCAAGAGCTAATGCACCAAGCTATCAGACAGCCGTGAGCCACAATTCATGGGACCGCGAGCCACATGTGGCTCCCGAGCTACAGGTTGGGGACCCCTGGTCTATAGGATAGGATATAGCTAATAGAAAGAACTAGCTAAGTGGGTGGGGACTAATGTTAGTGAAAAGGGGGCACTTCCTGATAGTAGGTCAGATAGGGAAGTACCGTGACAAGGTCAAATTCCAGTGCAGTGGGCTGATAGGGCCAGCATGTGCCAATCGTTCGAGGCAGTGGGAGGCCATACTGATATTCCTTGTGGACATTCTTGCAATGTCTGGAGCCAAGGGCTCGGTCCAGGTACTAAGGAGGGTGCCTTATCTTCTGACATACAGAGGTCAGTGGACGTGGAATTGCATGAAGGGCAGGTGGATGGTCCCGGGTGCACTGTTGAAGTGGACAGGAAATTCCTGAGGCTGGCAGAGTCAGTGGGCTTAGAGATAGTCCAGGACAAATGAGAGGTAGAACTGAAGATGCGTTCTATTAAGGAAGTAAGAGACATGAATTACTGTGTTTTGACAGCACACTGGGACTGGAACACTGTTTTCCTGTAAAGTGCCAGAGCGCAACCAGACAGCAGCTTGGTCATGACTACCACTCTTGGCAACTTTACACAATCCGATGTTTCACACACACCCATAGACTTTTATGAGTGCTGTGTTCGATTTGCTGAGCCACTCGCAGTGTGCTGCGATTACTTAATCATGCCAAATCGGCATGACAAAAAAATCACAGATCTGCACTGCCCCATAGTATAACATTAGTCTGAGTGCTATCTGAAAAAAACATTGCATAACACTGAGTTATACACTAGTGTGAATGAGCCCTCAGTGTCAGTTTTCACAGTGGTTCTCAAACTTGAGGAGAGTAAATTGCTGTGGAGCATACAGACAGGCACTGATAAAGTGAGAGTAACACCTCTGGCCCCCCAATAGCGCTGACATTAATCATTAATCACCAGAGCTCACTGTTTAGTGCAGTCATTAGTGTGTAGTGTCTAATGTGAGCACTGTTAGGGCAGTTACTTTTATCAGATGGGGCATACATTGTGCCCTCATACAGTGTAGAGCCCCCATATATGGTAGAGCCCCCATTTTTTCTATTTTTTAATGTCAAGTTAAAGACTTTTGTGTTAACTTAGCCACCATTTGAATAATTTTTACCGTTTTTTCTTTTCATTTTTTAAAGTTTGTATAAGGGTACGTGCCCAAGATCAGGAATAGCAGCGTCCAAAATGCTGAGTTCTAATCATGCACTTAAATCACCATGTGTTTAGGGAATTATGCAGATTTACCGCATCTAATGACTCGTAAACCCGCACAGCGGGTGATTTTAAGCAGCGTTAAATAGAAGCACAGTGGTCATGGGATTACTATAAATCCCATCCACTGTGTTTGCAATGTAGAACACAGCGTTGTGGATACAGCGAAAATACGCTGCATCCAAAACGCTTCTATTCCTGATCGTTGGCACGTACCTTAAAGGGTCAATATATCACCAGGGTCACTCCTTCACAGAACTGACATAAGTCAGAGAAACTCCCCTAAAAAACATAAAACACTGAAGAAACTGTACATATAAGTCTGGCAGGACAGCAGTGAAGATTAGTATGTGAGGAAAACAGAATAGTGTCATACACAATTTTCAAGGCAACTGGAAGCTTGGAGTATTTTGGATTTGCAACTAATTGATTCGCCGTGAATTGAATTTCCTGAGAAAATTCTGCATACCTGACAAATTTCTATTTAAAAAATTCCGCTTCTTTCCACTGACTTGTCTTGTAAACATGAAATTTTATTCTACACTCAGCTAAACTTAAACCATTCACACCCAGAAGAACTCTGGGACTTAATTACTGACAGCCTCATATAGAGCGTAAGAGCAAGGCTTCATTATAAATTTTTAATCAGGTCCATGATAAAATGAGCTGACAATCTCTTCCTCCCATTTGCTCGATGACCACCTGCTGGGCAGAGGGTTTGTGTGCAGCCAAATCCTTTTAAGTGGTCAGTACGAATATGAAACAACAGGTTTGTGTGACATTTTTCTGTCTTTGTGTTATTAGGCTTTTACTGACTTCAAAACAACACAGGGCAATGTCACAAACTCTGCCAGGCCATGAATCAGATATGAATATTGTTGTTTTGTGACAGTCATAGGTTTTAAAAAACGGTAGACCTATTTCCGGCATTGTTGTGTAGTGCCAAACAGAATGCACTCACTTGCATTGCTGCCTATCAGGCCAGAATTAACATCAGCCATGTGGATAAATTTGTATATGCCATATCTCATATGTATAGAATGATAAAATTGTGATAGGAAATATGTCATTAATATCTTCCACCTGGGACCTCCGAGGGGTCAGATGTCCTTAAGATCAGGGATCTCATAATTTTTGTTCTTAAGCCCGTATCTTATTTACTGACTCCCATCTCTTACTAGGGGAGGTAGGTCGGAGTGGCTGGTACCTAACAAAAGCAGGTTCTGACCTGTGCTGTAAGGACTGCACTATTTTCTAATCGAAGTGCTCCCCTTCGCAAGATCTGTACCTGTTATGTTCTGCTACCAAAGCTAAGGAAAGAGAGGAAATCTGTCCCTACTATAGGACTCAGCTGAATCCCTACGATGTAACAGGGAACCTGATCCTGCGATCAGACCTGCTAAAGTCCTAATCTAGTCTGTACGGAGACCTATAGATGTGGGGAGGGAATCCCTACAAGTACTAAGGACTGGGAGGAATATGGGACACCTCCTAACAGAAATAGTAGCAGACAGACGAACAAACAAAATAGAAAGAACATAGAGGTCCGTAGACCAAGCAAACTAACAGAGTTAGATACAGAGCACAGGCTAGCTAGAAAGTAGATATACAATGAAGTCCAGCAAAGCCAGAAGGGCGGAGCAGGATTAAATAGGCCAACAAGGTCATGTGACCAGCAAAGGAAAAAAAACCTAACAGCAAGGTTCTAACAGTACCCCCCCTTCTAAGAGGATCCTCCGGATCCCCTAGGACCAGGCTTATCAGGAAATCTCCTGTGAAACGCTCTGATAAGTCTGGACGCGGAAACATCATCTGACCTCACCCAAGAATTATCCTCGGGTCCGAAACCTTTCCAGGCCACAAGATACTGCAAACTACCTCTATACCGTCTAGAGTCAAGGATGCGAGAAATTTCATATTCCCCGTCCTCCACCACCGGAGGAACAGAGGCAGAGGCGTCACCATCCGACACAACAGCTTTTTTTAACAGAGAGACATGAAAGACCGGATTAATTCTCCAGGAGGTAGGAACCTCCAACCTAACAGCAGATTGGTTGACAACCTGAAGCACCTTAAAGGGCCCTACAAACTTGGGACCCAATTTCTTAGAAGGAATCCTCAACCGCAGATTCCTAGAGGACAACCAAACCATGTCACCAACAGCGAACAAAACCTCCTGTCGTTTCCTATCAAAGTAGTCTTTAGATTTTCTGTTGGCCTCCTGAAGATTACCACGCACATCCGTCCAAACTCTTTCCAAATCACCGGAAAAATTCTCCTCCTCAGGCACGGCAGATCCCAACTTGGAGAACGACCCAAACGACGGATGTCTCCCAGAACAACAAAAAAAAGGCGAACAACCAGCAGAAGAAGATGTATGATTGTTCAGAGCAAATTCGGCAAGTGGCAGAAACTCAGACCACCCCTCTTGATTGTCTGCCACAAAACAACGCAAGAACTGCTCAACATCCTGGTTTTTCCTTTCTGTCTGGCCATTAGATTCAGGATGATATCCGGACGAAAACGACAAATGAACTCCCAACCTGTCACAAAAGGCACGCCAAAAACGAGCCACGAACTGGGGACCCCTATCAGAAACAATGTCAGTAGGAACGCCATGAAGTCTGACAATTTCCTTGACAAAGGCCTTAGCGAGAGTTTTAGCGCAGGGCAGTTTGACGAAGGGAACCAAGTGACACATCTTGCTAAAACGGTCCACGACCACCCAGATGACAGTAAAACCCTCAGAGGGGGGAAGGTCAGTTATAAAGTCCATAGCCAAATGTGTCCAAGGTGCACTGGGGACCTCCAAAGGACAAAGCAACCCCGCAGCAGGAGTATGTGAGGACTTAGATCTAGCACATATAGTACATTGGCGCACCCACTTAATGACTTCCTTCTGCCATCCAGGCCACCAAAAACTGCGACCCACCAGTCTCTTGGTCTCAGAGATTCCGGGATGACCTGCCAACCGAGATTTGTGACACTCAACAAACAAATCTCTCCTAAAGGTCCCAGGCACAAACAACCTCCCATGAGGAGTGTTAGATGGGGCATTCTCCTGAGCTTTAAGAATCTCATCTTCCAAAACGGAGTCTAAAGCAGCTATCACAACACCTTCTTGTAAAATGTTTTCCTCTTTCTCAGCACCAACTATGGGAGAAAAACTGCGAGACAAGGCATCCGCCTTAACATTCTTAGTACCAGGGATGTAAGTAACGGAGAAATTAAACCGCGAGAAAAACAGTGCCCACCTAGCCTGACGGGCATTCAGGCGCTTGGCAGCATCAAGATATATCAGATTTTTATGATCCGTAAGAACCTGAACGGGAAATTCCGCACCTTCCAAGAAGTGGCGCCAGTGTTCAAATGCGAGTTTAATAGCCAATAATTCCCGATTACCAATATCGTAATTCAGTTCAGTCTCCGAAAATTTTTTTGAAAAAAAGGCACAGGGATGTAATCCATCCCCGTTATCCTGAGACAATACTGCGCCAACCCCCACAGAGGAAGCATCAACCTCAACCAAAAACGGCCTAGTAACATCAGGCTGCATAAGGATGGGAGCAGAGGTGAACCTCTCCTTGAGATACACAAAAGCTTCAATGGCCTCAGAAGACCACTGAACCGCATCAGCACCTTTCCTGGTGAGATCAGTCAGAGGTTTGACAATACTAGAAAAATTTTTTATGAATTTTCTATAGTAATTGGCGAAACCCAAAAACCTCTGTATCGATTTCAAACCAATAGGCCTATGCCATTCCTGCACAGCCTGAACCTTAACCGGATCCATCTCAAAACCTTTGCTGGAGATAATGTAGCCCAAAAAACTAATTCTCTGTACAGCGAACTCACATTTCTCCAGCTTAGCAAAAAGCGAATTGTCCATTAATAACTGTAATACCTCACGCACGCTCCGCCAATGAGACTCCAGATCTGGCGAATAAATCAAAATGTCATCCAAATACACAACCACATTTTTACCGATCAAAGGTCTAAGGATGTCATTAATCAGATTCTGAAAAAATGCAGGAGCATTAGTAAGACCAAAAGGCATAACCAGATTCTCAAAATGACCCACACGAGTGTTAAAAGCAGTCTTCCATTCATCACCCTCCTTCATGCGCAACAGATTGTATGCCCCCTTAAGGTCAATTTTAGAGAACCACTTGGCCCCCAATAACTGGTTAAACAGATCAGGAATCAATGGCAGTGGGTAAGGATTGCGTACCGTAATTTTGTTAATCTCACGAAAATCCAGACAAGGACGTAAACCGCCGTCCTTTTTTTTTACAAAAAAAAATCCAACCGCCACAGGAGACTTAGAGGGCCTAATGTGACCGGCGGCCAAGCTTGTCTGTATGTATTCCTCCAAAGCCTTCCTCTCAGGAATAGTAAGGTTAAATAAACGACTTTTAGGAAGAGTCGCTCCAGGGACAAATTCAATAGAACAATCATAGTCTCTATGGGGAGGCAAAACCTGCGATTCTTTCTCAGAAAAAACTCTCCAAAAATCCTGAATAGGAACAGGCAATTCTCCCCTATCCAAAGCTGCAATACGCCCGTTACAACACTTGTCATAACATTTATGGCTCCAGGATTTAATTTCACTGGTAGACCAATCCAGTACAGGATTGTGAAATTTTAACCAGGGCAATCCCAATATTACTGGAGAAGGCAAGTTATTCAACACTACCAAATCCAATTTCTCATGGTGAACACCATTAATAGTGAGAGGAAATTCACTGACCTTGAGAGTAATATTCTTCAAAGGGGAGCCATCCACAGAAACCACAGCAATGGGGGATGATAAAGGTTCAGGTTTTAAATTGAGTTTTTCCACGAATCCCCCATCAATTACATTCAGTGTAGACCCGCAATCAACAAACACCCGAAATTCCATCAATTTTTCCTGAGCAATCGTGGAAGCAGCTAAAAATATACCCTTGGAATTTAAACAGGCAATACGGGCGTGACTGACCATTTTTTTTTTCTTTCTTCATACGAAGCTCACAGCCTTTAATCAAATGACCAGATTTTCCGCAATAGAAACACAAGCCTTCCGAAAAACGACGGTCTTTTTCTTGAGAGCGAGGTGCCACCGATCCAATCTCCATCGGTTCACCACTGTTAATACACACATTATCATAACCAGAAACTGACATAGCAGAGGATTTGCTCTCATTAACCCTAGCACGCAGTCTTCTATCCACCCGTATAGCTAATTGCATAGCCTGTTGCAAATCCTCAGGTGTAGGATAAGCAATTAGCAGGTCTTTAACCCTTTCACTGAGCCCAGCAAGAAATAGACTTTTCAGAGCAGAATCGTTCCACCCTGTTTGAGTGGACCAACGACGAAAATGTGTACAATATTTTTCCACATTACCCGATCCTTGTTTTAAACGTCTCAACTCAGTCTCAGCTGATGCGACACGGTCAGGATCATCATATAATAGTCCCAAAGCAGAAAAAAAACTATCCACTGATCTGAAGCATGAATCACTAGGTTGCAAAGAAAAGGCCCACTCCTGAGGCTCTTTGCGCAAAAGTGACATTATGAACCCTACGCGCTGGGATTCATCCCCAGAGGACTTAGGTCTCAAACGAAAATACAATAAGCAAGCATTTTTAAATGAAAAAAATTCTCGGTGTTCACCAAAAAATAAATCCGGCAAACATACCTTAAGCTCCAAGAAATGTGCTCCAGGACAGTTACTCACGTGCTGACGGAGCTCGGCCACCTCCAGAGAGAGTCCCTGCAGGCGATGAGCCAAATCCTGAACCGACACCATGATGGAACAGAAAAATCTTTCCTTAGAGAATTTGCTTGCTGGACTTACTGTTATGTTCTGCTACCAAAGCTAAGGAAAGAGAGGAAATCTGTCCCTACTATAGGACTCAGCTGAATCCCTACGATGTAACAGGGAACCTGATCCTGCGATCAGACCTGCTAAAGTCCTAATCTAGTCTGTACGGAGACCTATAGATGTGGGGAGGGAATCCCTACAAGTACTAAGGACTGGGAGGAATATGGGACACCTCCTAACAGAAATAGTAGCAGACAGACGAACAAACAAAATAGAAAGAACATAGAGGTCCGTAGACCAAGCAAACTGACAGAGTTAGATACAGAGCACAGGCTAGCTAGAAAGTAGATATACAATGAAGTCCAGCAAAGCCAGAAGGGCGGAGCAGGATTAAATAGGCCAACAAGGTCATGTGACCAGCAAAGGAAAAAAAACCTAACAGCAAGGTTCTAACAGTACCATTCCTATGACAACAGGTCTAGTAACTTTGTTTTGTTGAACTCTTTATTTATATTACTATAAATACTGTATTGTATTGTCCTCTATGTAACATTTCTTGTATGTTTTTATAAGCACTGCCTAATTGTTGGATTAAATATATAAAATGTAATAGCTTTGTTCCTCTTGCTATATAAACCTTACCTCTGAAGCATTGTGAGGCTCAACATTACCAGTTATGGGCGTCCAACTGACCTGTAATAAACGATTGGTGGTGGCAGCTAATTTTCTTTGGCTATTTTGGAGCTTGACAGTGACTCTGCCAAGGTATATATACAGTCATATGAAAAAGTTTGGGCACCCCTATTAATCTTAAGCTTAATGTTTTATAAAAATTGGTGTTTTTGCAACAGCTATTTCAGTTTGATATATGTAATAACTGTTGGACACAGTAATGTTTCTGCCGTGAAATGAGGTTTATTGTACTAACAGAAAATGTGCAATCTGCATTCAAACAAAATTTGACAGGTGCATAAGTATGGGCACCTCAGCAGAAAAGTGACATTAATATTTAGTAGATCCTCCTTTTGCAAAAATAACAGCCTCTAGTTGCTTCCTGTAGCTTTTAATGAGTTCCTGGATCCTGGATGAAGGTATTTTTGACCACTCCTCTTTACAAAACAATTCCAGTTCAGTTAAGTTTGATGGTCGCTGAGCATGGACAGCCCTCTTCAAATGATCCCACAGATGTTCAATGATATTCAGGTCTGGGGACTGGGATGGCCATTCCAGAACATTGCAATTGTTCCTCTGCATAAATGCCTGAATAGATTTGGAGCGGTGTTTTGGATCATTGTCTTGCTGAAAGATCCATCCACTGCGTAACTTCAACTTTATCACTGATTCTTGAACACTATTGTCAAGAATCTGCTAATACTGAGTGGAATCCATGCGTCCCTCAACTTTAACAAGATTCCCAGTGCTAGCATTGACCACACAACCCCAAAGCATGATGGAACCTCCACCAAATTTTACTGTGGGTAGCAAGTGTTTTTCTTGGAGTGCTGTGTTTTTTTTGCCACCATGCATAACGCCTTTTTGTATGACCAAAAAACTCAGTCTTGGTTTCATCTGTCCACAGGACCTTCTTCCAAAAAGAAATTGGCTTCTCCAAATGTGCTTTTGCATACCTCAGCGGACTCTGTTTGTGGCATGCTTGCAGAAACGGCTTCTTTCGCATCACTCTCCCATACAGCTTCTCCTTGTGCAAAGTGCGTTGTATAGTTGACCGATGCACAGTGACACCATCTGCAGCAAGTTGATGCTGCAGCTCTCTGGAGGTGGTCTGAGGATTGTCCTTGACTGATCTCACCATTCTTCTTCTCTGCCTTTCTGATGTTTTTCTTGGCCTGCCACTTCTGGCCTTAACAAGAACTGTCACTGTGTTCTTCCATTTCCTTACTATGTTTCTCACAGTGGAAACTGACAGGTTAAATCTCTGAGCCAGCTTTTTGTATCCTTCCCCTGAACAACTATGTTGAATAATCTTTGTTTTCAGATCATTTGACAGTTTTTTTTGAGGAGCCCATGATGCCACTCTACAGAGGAAATTCAAACAGGAGAACAACTTGCAAAGTGGCCACTTTAAGTAGCTTTTCTCATGATTGCACACACCTGGCTATGAAGTTCAAAGCTTAATGAGGTTACAAAACCAAAAAAAGTGCTTTAGCAAGTCAGTAAAAAGTAGGTAGGAGTATTTAAAACAAGAAAATGATAAGGGTGCCCATACTTATGCACCTGTCAAATTTTGTTTGAATGCAGATTGCACATTTTCTGTTAGTACAATAAACCTCATTTCAAGGCAGAAACATTACTGTGTCCAACAGTTATTACATATATCAAACTGAAATAGCTGTTGCAAAAACACCAATTTTTATAAAACATTAAGCTTAAGATTAATAGGGGTGCCCAAACTTTTTCATATGACTGTATACTCATGTGTTGGATTCTTCCTGGAAGGTTGCTGGTCAATGGTGGATCTGGATGAGTATATACTATATGTTCACTGTGAAAGCGCCCAGTAACCTGTCTAGTAGCTATAGTAGCATCGCCCATCAATAGTCAGTCCATTGTGTGATGGTCCTGACAATTGGTGGCATTGGAGTGAAATCTTCCTGATCTCCCTGACAAATTGGTGCCAGCGGTGGGATTGGTAGTGACGGTCTCTGATACTGGCCAATTTCCATTTTTTGCATGTACTTATCAATTGGCTATTACTTGTTTACTTTTTTTTGCTACTCCAGTGATTTTTGCTTTTTTTGATGTTATGGAAAACAGGACATTATTATTTTACCATGTTTAACTAACCAGCAGTTGCTTTTTTTTATCAAACTAGTTTTATTAATCATGATTAATTATGTTTTTATATTGTACATTTTTTACTTGATTCTTATTTGTTTCCCCCAAAAGGTCGGAGAAGACTTTTAAAGAACTTGATTTTTTTTATTTATTTCTTTTATTACTTGTTTTCCCTATAACTATAGAGACTTCAGTTACAGGTTAAGAGAGCACTAAAAATGTAGACCCAGCAGCATGGGCATGTAACCTCTCCTCAGCTATCATATGATTGCTGATTAATGGAAGTAGACGAAGAACCACTGCCTCCATCATATACAAAATACTGGTATGAACATTGTATATAGAGAGACTGGGGTGGCTGAAACCATAAAATAACAATTGTATTCAATGCGGAAATGAGTGGCATCAGAAAGCCCCATTGAGAGAATTGTCGGTCTTCCTGGTTCTTATGCCATATTGTTTTTCAATGTGTGACGCTGACTTAAGATCATATATTGCTGTTTTATGTACATTAAAGTCTAGTTCATGACTTCTAAATGTTGTATTGTAATCTTGTTGGCTACTGAATTGCACCTTAGTACTTTTATTATAAGTGTGTTCTGCTTTACGACCAGTGCTGGATCTTCACTGCAAGGGGTTAATGAGGGAATTGTCCATGACATGAGGTGGAGTGTGAAAAAATAGGTCACATAACAGACAAAGTGAGTGTGGCAGTGTGACATGCCAGGAAAGGTGTGTACTGCAGAGGCTGAGACAGCTGACATTGGCGAGTCTGCTAAAGAGGTATTGAAAGTCAGGGTTCCCCCCGACATATCTTGGGGAAGAAGTGCCACGATGTGTACTGGCTCTTGTATTAAACCTAAGCCAGAAACAAAATGAACATATACTCTGCTGTAAGTAATTAAGTAAAAGCAATAGTGCATATAAATCACATAGGGTACTCAGTAAACACTGTTTTTGATCGAAAAAAAGCATGAAAGCCATCCCACCAACATCAAGGTGTACCACAATAGGGATGGTCCTAACCTCTAGTATTAAAACCTTATTATGTGTCAAAGTGACGTCCATGTCAATAAGGGCCGAGCAGGACCGGGTCCCGAATATGAGTACCCATCAAATGGGAAGCTATATAAACATAATTTGGGTACACCTTGACACTGGTGGGATGGAGTTTGCGCTTTTTGTAATCAAAAACGGTGTTTGCTAAGTACCCTAAGTTATTTATATGCACTATTGTTTTTACTTATAAACTTACAGCAGGGTATATGTTCATTTTGTTTCTGTCTTGGGTTTTGTCTATTTAATGGCCAGTATGAATATGCTCATATTTTGCATGCATACCAACTGATACGTCTGTTCATTTTTTGGGGGGGCTCTTATATTAGTAACAACACTGGTCATTACAGGGAGAAGCCATTGAAGTCAGATCAAAGTCTGATAGGAGGCAGTAACAAGAAAAGGGCCATCCTGAGGCCAAGTAAGGTGTGTGTGGGGGGGTGTTTGTTGGGGTTACCTTATTGGAACCAGAGGTGTGTTGTGCCGGTGTCTGTTATTATTCAGGCTGCTTGCAAAGCTTGTCTTGTTAAATTATCCTTATTTTAATCCATTAAAGAAAATAATATTTAAAAATCCTTTGTAATACTGCTATATTATAATGAGGACCAGTGTCAGACACAGGTGGCTAGGGCCCACCAGTAGTATTGATTCTTGACGCCCATTGTTCAGCTATATGCAAATATTTACATTATATTTACATTACCCTCATTCACAAATTTACTCTGCCTCTATATAATCATAAACTGGGTAGTTTGTTGGATGAATGATGAGATGCTGCTTTTTTCTGGATATAGTGAATCAAATGTACTAGGCTAACTACTGCTCATTTTGAGGGATAAGTGGCTTACTTCTGCACACGAGCCCACCGGGGGCTTCACCTGCTCCTCTGAGGTTCAGTTCAAGCCTGGTGGAGACCCTGAAAACTTTTTTATGTAGAGTAACATAATGTATTCAATTTCAAAAATCTTAATGATTTTGTAAATGTGATTCAATCTTCAATGATATTCCTTACCCATTTCCTTTAAACACTGATAAATAATTCTTTTCACCTTTCCAAGGTTGGAAATTAATACAGGTTTTTACCCTGAAACGTTCAAATGCTTTCAGAATGACTCCTTTTGCATTCATTTCTGTAATTCCAAAAAGATGGTGAGATAGCAACACATGACAATGTATTCGCCATACATTATTTATGCATTATTATTGAATGTGTGTTGTAACATGAAAAGTACTTGAGCCCAATACAAAATACTGTATATAAGCGGACCACCATATACCATGTGATATTTATAATATTAGCGCTCCTGCTGGTTTGATTAATAATATGTAAAAATGGCCGTTGCCGCCCATTCTGCTACTGCATAAGTGAGACAAATACTACAATATGGGAACGATTTATCAAAAATGCCTAATTCATAAATTGTTCAAACTTAGACTAGACAGTCTTAATGGGGACCTTTTACCAGTTTGAGCATGTTTAACTGACCACATCAAGGAATAGTACCTGCATGGCTGAGCAAAATTTCGTTTTTAATTTCTTCTCTCTGTTTCGGACAGAATAGCTTGTAAAGTTTAGGTTATAATTTATGTTATAGTTCAACTGAGCGTTATCAGAGGTTTGTTTCTGGGCTTGTACTTCTTCCCCTGCATGAGGTTTACCAGTCATAATCAGGCAGCAGCATACAGGGGGAAAAAAGAATATGCCCTCCTCTCCTTACTGATCTCTGAAGTTACTCTGCAGAGCTGAGTTATGTATCGTTGCAAACACTTCCAAATCTCATCCAGTTGCACTTTAACATAAACTATAACCTAAACTTTACAAGCTAATATCTCTGAGAGGAAAGATAAAAAGCAGCATAATGTAGGGGCAGAGACCCCAATTCCAGTGATATATCACTTACTGTGCTGCTTACTACAGTTTTGAAAGTCACCTTACTGCTCACTATTTTCCGCCCCTACAGTCTTCATCTCCCCCCATCCAGTCGTCGTCACATCTTCTTATCACGGCCGTTTATGCTGAAATCCCGGGCGTCTTCATGCTAGGCTCTAATGAGACTCAGTACGGTTCTGGGAATGTGAGTGCTAAGTCATGGCTTGACCTTACATGTCAAAAACTGTCCCATGCCTCATCAGAGCCAGTGTAATAGGCCAAATTAACCCCTGTCCAGATTAAACAGTGTCGGCCAAACGACACCCCTCCAGGCTACAATATACCCCTCTATTTTATGAGCCCTTGTAAATGTGATAGATTTTAGTTGCCATTTTTTAATAACTTAAAACTGATTTAGACGTAGTTCGAAGGTATTTGCATTGTTAATCACATGATGAAGAGTGATCTTACAATACAATGTGACTGGTAATGGACAACAGTCATTACCTCTGAGATTACACTGTTGTCCATTAAGATAAGTGCTTTTTCCATAGAATGCAATTGTAACTTGATCTTATCACTTCACTAGTTTTCTCACCCTGTCTCTTGTTTGGTTGAAAAGCGTGCAGATTTCTTTCTATCATACTCAGACACACAGCTGCTTTTAATGTGTAACTACTGAGAAGTGCGGTAGGATTCTTTACCTCATTATATCTTTGTGGAAGTTTAATATTTTTACTGAATGAAGTGGGAAAATCTGCGCAAATTCAAATTTTGCCTGATCGTAAGCACCCGAATAAGTGACAAATTGCTGGAATCAGGGTCTCTGTTTCTATATTATGCTGTTCTGAGAATAGGTGGCAAAAGCCTGGTGACAGATTCCCTTAAAAATGGTATTTTGTTTGAATCAGGTTTTTATGTTAAATGTATTTTCTAAAAAGAGTTTGATAATACTTTTCTATACTTTTAGCTTTGAAAAAATATCTGAAATCCGGACATTTTCACACAGGCCTCTAAGCATAATACTATACTCACACTTTCTGTTCTTTACAGAAGTCACTGACAGGATTACAATGAAAGGCAATACCTCAATATATAGTAGAAAACACAGGATCCACCATTCACAAAAGGTGATGTTACAGCTCACCTCCTCCCCTCTTTACAATGACCTTTGTCCAGATCAGTGCCTGCCCAGAAAAACTTCTATTCTAGTCAATTAGGTCTGAGCTCATGCATTGCTGTTTATGTGCATGCATGATGAACAGAATAGGAAGTATGAATCTAATATTACACCTTATGACCAGTATTAAAAATTACAAGATTTCAGATTTTTGCAATATGAAAATTTAGAAGAAAAAAAAACATGATTAAAAATGTGTTCATTTGACATAAAAAGCCTTGATTTTAACAATAGTCTAATTTTCCAAAGAAGCAGTTTATAAAAGCCAAAAAAAACATGGAAAGCTAAATTATGCCGCTTGTCCCTTTTGATCGCACATGTAAAGGAAATGATTCAGAATATTGATGCATGATAGTTAATAATATCTGTTTATGCAATTCATAAAGGAAGGGTTGTCAAATAGTTATAGTAGTGTAAAAATATTCTTACCTAGGCTATCCTCTAAGTAATAAGGTACTACTCTTGGCCATCTATAGTTTTCTCCAATGATTGTATTTCTTCCTTTTACCTAAGTCGATAAGTAAATGATAGTCATGGATCAACATAGTGATAATGTAATTAATAAAAAAAAAAGAAAACATTTTTTAATGCAATTTACCTCTTATACCTTGTCTTTATATAATTTCTGATTTCTGTTACCTCTTTTATCCAAACATTTCCATGAAAATAATTTTATGATTTAAAAAGTGGTAGTAGATCCAACTTTTGCACGAAAGGATTTTTTAAGGGGACATGATTGTTTTTATAATTATTAAAAAAGAAAAACAGTTGATAATTTCCTTGTGATAGAAACACCCTAACTCATATTAAAATTATTCAATTATGTCGTCCTTCTCTCATGTGTAATGTAATTTACAAATTATTTTATTTAAAAATTATTTAAAAACACACTTCAAGGTGCCATCCACTAGGTGTCTTCCTTCTGTCTAACACGCTCATCACTGGATTACAAGAAGTAAGGGGGGGGATTCTTTGTCTTTATGCTCCTGTTCACCTGTCTATCAACCTGCATAGTGGCTTAACAGAGAGGTAGACTTTCAGTATAGGACAGGCAAGCTACCGGACAATGGCAGGTGTAATGCCTATTGGGAAATAAAGCCAAGGACGTTCTTACACCTATAGTGCTGGGAGAATGCTGATGAAGTGAAACTACCCACTGAAAAGTAGTGTATCGCAATGTACAGAGCGTCAAAATTGGAACAGGTCCTGGACTTGTTTGACTGTCACTGTATGTGAACCAAAAGCAGTCTTAGCTTCTTATGGAAGATAAGGAAACCAAGACCAGTTTTTTTGTGAAAGGACAAGTACATTTTAATTAAGTACTCACGTCATGGAGTACAATATCGCCTTCAAACAAATTCAGTCCTAGAGGTGAAAAATATACGATAAAATACACTGAAAAATCAAACAAAAATATTTTAAACTAAAATAATAAAATAAGCTTCTCACCTTGATTTATCTTGGTAATATCCAAATATTCTTTCGGAAGTGTGTAATTTACTGTTGAAGAAATAAGCAGAAGAAGAAATAGGAAGAATGTCAGTGACTCAAAGGGATTATTCATACATTGCAGTCTTATCATGAGTTCTGATACTATTTTCACAAAATCAATACAAAAACTTCAATATGACCCTACAGCTTATAAAAAAATGTTAAGAGTTTATCTATATCAAACACTTAGGGCATACTCACAGGATCCTCTTGGACTCTAACCTATCTTCAGGATAGGGCCCCATTTTGCACCACTATAAATGCCGAGGTTACTAGTTGGCAGCAAATCACATACGGAAGGGGTCTTTGACCACAGAGTAATTTAGCTTTATCACTTTCAACTTTTGGAGCTCTTCCTAACTGGTCTTTTATTTCAGCAAGTTAATGCCTCCCCCCTTCCCTATTGAGTCTATTCTAGATTGTGCATTGCGCTCTGAGAGGGGTTAATCCCTCTTTTTCTCCCTTTGTCATCACTTAAGTCCCTCAAGTTTTGTCAATCTAATGTGATACTGCCCCTTTCACCCCCCCCCACCCTTATCGTTTAGTTTGATGATATGCCCCTTCAGATGAGTCTTGAATCTCTTTGCCTGTCCCTCCTCTTCCTGGAATTCCAGCTTCTGGATCTGAAAAACGTTGTCTTGTTGCATCATGAACAGTCCTTTCATATTGGTATTTTTTTGTTTCATTCTAATTGTTTTTAGAACCTCAAGCCACAGCTGACAGTTAAAAAATTAATGGAAAACTGGTAGGATGGAGGCGGACTTGCCCAATGGGAATCCGGTGGTGGCATAATGTTTTTCGGACTCCCTGATTTGTCATATTATAATGCCTGGTTACAAATTCATTATGAGAATAACAAAAGCTGTCGCTAATCACATCTATCAAAGGTTATCGTTATCTCGGTCATCATTTTGGGGTGTTTTCCGGGGCAGGAGGGAGTCATAAGAGTTTTAGTTTATGATCTCTATAGTCAGTACATGCACAGCCCTCTCAACTCACTTCGAAAGGAGTTCCAAAAATGTAAAAGGGCTTAGCCACATCTCCATCCTGTGGATATACAGTAAATGTTTGAGATGGGAATACAGTACCAATTTAAGAGAAATAATGAATGCTGTACTTGTCTTTAAGTGTAGTACTTGTGTAATGATTACGGCGGCTCCATTCATTGAATTTATGAATTTAAATCTGCAAGAATTTGATAAAGCTATTCAATAATACTGAAATATGTCTCTGTTTAAAGCAGATCTGTATCCAGATTTCACAGTATAAGCTGCATACAGTTTTAAATAGATCTCTTCTTTTAATTTTAGGCAGTAAAATTTTCAAAAAGAAATATCCCAGCCATTCCTCAATGGATAGTTAGTATATCAACCTTTTTTGAGATCAAAGAGATCTAATTAATAATGTATGACGTTTATATTGTGAATTCTGAGGATAGATCCGCTTTAATACTATATAATAATAATAAATAGAATAATAATAAACAGATATTTTATATACTCACCATTTTTCATTGAGAGGGGCTAAAATAAAATCACATACACAAATTAGACAAGTGTGAATATTAAAATTTAAAGGAATCTGTCTCTTACTCTAACATCAGTCACCATTAAATAAAGAGAGGCTTGTTCATGACAATTAAATATAATTTATGTACAGTGGAGGAAATAAGTATTTGATCCCTTGTTGTTTTTGTAAGTTTGCCCACTGACATAGACATGAACAGTCTATAATTTTAAGGGTAGGTTAATGTTAACATTGAAAGAGAATATTAAAAAAAAATCAAGAAAATCCCATTGTTTAAATTAGATAATTTATTTGCATTTTACAGTGAGAAATAAGTATTTGATCTCTCTGGCAAACAACACTTAATACTTGGTGGCAAAACCCTTGTTGGCAAGCACAGCAGTCAGACTTTTTTTTGTAGTTGATGATGAGGTTTGTGCACAGGTCAGGAGGAATTTTGGTCCACTCCTCTTTGCAGATCATCTCTAAATCATTCAGATTTTATATATGTTTTGGGTCATTGTCTTGCTGGAAGATGTATCGCGAGATTTTGGCCAACAACGTCCTTCCCTCAGTAAGAGCATTGAAGATGGGTCGTGGCTGGGTCTTCCAGCATGACAGTGGCCCAAAACATACAGCCAAGGCAACAAAGGAGTGGCTCAAAAAGAAGCACATTAAGGTTATGGAGTGGCCTAGCCAGTCTCCAGACCTTAATCTCACAGAAAACTTATGGAGGGAGTTGAAGCTTCGAGTTGCCAAGTGACAGCCACAAAATCTGAATGATTTAGAGATGATCTGCATAGAGGAGTGGACCAAAATTCCTACTGACATGTGCGCAACCCTCATCATCAACTGCAAAAAAGTCTGACTGCTGTGCTTGCCAACAAGGGTTTTGCCACCAAGTATTAAGTGCTGTTTGACGGAGGGATCAAATACTTATTTCTCACTGCAAAATGCAAAAAAAATTATCTAATTTATACAATGTGATTTTCTTGATTTTTTGGGGATATTCTATCTCTCAATGTTAAAATTAACCTACCCTTAAAATTATAGACTGTTCATGTCTTTTTGGGCAAATTTACAAAAACAGCAAGGGATCAAATACTTATTTCCCCCACTGTAACTGAGATGGTGGATACATACTAACAAATTTAAATACCTCAAAATGTATCACTCTAAAAAATTAAAATATAACAAAACATATCTCAATGATGCATATTGATATATACTATTCTCAAAATTAAGAATATATAGAAACCCAACCATCACTGAACAAGACACATACAGTACAGACCAAAAGTTTGGACACACCTCCTCATTAAAAGATTTTTTCTGTATTTTCATGACTATGAAAATTGTACATTCACACTGAAGGCATCAAAACTACAAAATAACACATGTCGAATTATATACTTAACAAAAAAGTGTGAAACAACTGAAATTGTGTCTTATATTTTAGGTTCTACAGAGTAGCCACCTTTTGCTTTGATGACTGGTAGTCACCAGAAATGGTCTTCCAACAATCTTGAAGGAGTTCCCAGAGATGCTTAGCACTTGTTGGCCCTTTTGCCTTCACTCTGATGTCCAGCTCACCCCAAACCATCTCGATTGGGTTCAGGTCTGGTGACTGTGGAGGCCAGGTCATCTGTCGTAGCACCCCATCACTCTCCTTCTTGGTCAAATAACCCTTAAACAGCCTGGAGGTGTGTTTGGGGTCATTGTCCTGTTGAAAAATAAATGATGGTCCAACTAAATACAAACCGGATGGAATAGCATGCCGCTGCAAGATGCTGTGATAGCCATGCTGGTTCAGTATGCCTTCAATTTTGAATAAATCCCCAACAGAGTCACCAGCAAAGCACCCCCACACCATCACACCTCCTCCTCCATGCTTCCCGGTGGGAACCAGGCATGTAGAGTCCATCCATTCACCTTTTCTGCATCGCACAAAGACACGGTGGTTGGAACCAAAGATCTCAAATTTGGACTCATCAGACCAAAGCACAGATTTCCACTGGTCTAATGTCCATTCCTTGTGTTCTTTAGCCCAAACAAGTCTCTTCTGCTTGTTGCCTGTCCATAACAGTGGTTTCCTAGGAACTGTATTACCATGAAGGCCTGCTGCACAAAGTCTCCTCTTAACAGTTGTTGTAGAGATGTGTCTGCTGCTAGAACTCTGTGTGGCATTGACCTGGTCTCTAATCTGAGCTGCTGTTAACCTGCGATTTCTGAGGCTGGTGACTCGGATAAACTTATCCTCAGAAGCAGAGGTGACTCTTGGTCTTCCTTTCCTGGGGCAGTCCTCATGTGAGCCAGTTTCTTTGTAGTGCTTGATGGTTTTTGCAACTGCACTTGGGGACACTTTCAAAGTTTTCCCAATTTTTCAGACGGACTGACCTTCATTTCTTAAAGTAATGATGGCCACTCGTTTTTCTTTACTTAGCTGCTTTTTTCTTGCCATAATACAAATTCTAATAGTCTGTTTAGTAGGACTATGAGCTGTGTTTCCACCAGACTTCTGCACAACACAACTGATGGTCCCAACCCCGTTTATAAGGCAAGAAATTCCACTTATTAAACCTGACAGGGCACACCTGTGAAGTGAAAACCATTTCCGGTGACTACCTCTTGAAGCTCATCAAGAGAATGCCAAAAGTGTGCAAAGCAGTCATCAAAGCAAAAGGTGGCTACTTTGAAGAACCTAGAATATAAGACATATTTTCAGTTGTTTCACACTTTTTTGTTAAGTATATAATTCCACATGTGTTAATTCATAGTTTTGATGCCTTCAGTGTGAATGTACAATTTTCATAGTCATGAAAATACAGAAAAATCTTTAAATGTGAAGGTGTGTCCAAACTTTTGGTCTGTACTGTACGTAGGTTGAAATGTCAAAACTGGGTCAAGAAATGTATGAAGACAGATTTTTGAAAGGTTTTATGGACTGATGAGATCACAGTGACTCTTGACTGACTTGCTGACAGACTTCATGGATGGAAGGCTTACAACGTATTGGAAAGAAGGATGACTATATTGGTCACTAATATTTTATTTTATGTCAGAAATGTATTTATGCACATTTTGAATTGTTTGGTTATTATTCTCACTTGAACAGATAGAAATAAACAATTTAGATTGCACAATAATTCTGCAAATTAATAGTTGCCATATATTTATATATATATATATATACAGTACAGACCAAAAGTTTGGACACACCTTCTCATTTAAAGATTTTTCTGTATTTTCATGACTATGAAAATTGTACATTCACACTGAAGGCATCAAAACTATGAATTATCACATGTGGAATTATATACTTAACAAAAAAGTGTGAAACAACTGAAAATATGTTTTATATTCTAGGTTCTTCAAAGTAGCCACCTTTTGCTTTGATGACTGCTTTGCACACTGTTGGCATTCTCTTGATGAGCTTCAAGTGGTAGTCACCGGAAATGGTCTTCCAACAATCTTGAAGGAGTTCTCAGAGATGCTTAGCACTTGTTGGCCCTTTTGCCTTCACTCTGCGGTCCAGCTCACCCCAAACCATCTCGAATGGGTTCAGGTCTGGTGACTGTGGAGGCCAGGTCATCTGGCGTAGCACCCCATCACTCTCCATCTTGGTCAAATAGCCCTTACACAGCCTGGAGGTGTGTTTGGGGTCATTGTCCTGTTGAAAAATAAATGATGGTCCAACTAAACACAAACCGGATGGAATATGGAATAGCATGCTGCTGCAAGATGCTGTGGTAGCTGTGCTGGTTCAGTATGCCTTCAATTTTGAATAAATCCTCAACAGTGTCACCAGCAAAGCACCCCCACACCATCACACCTCCTCCTCCATGCTTCACGGTGGAAACCAGGCATGTAGAGTCCATCCGTTCACCTTTTCTGCGTTGCACAAAGACACGGTGGTTGGAACCAAAGATCTCAAATTTGGACTCATCAGACCAAAGCACAGATTTCCACTAGTCTAATGTCCATTCCTTCTATTCTTTAGCCCAAACAAGTCTCTTCTGCTTGTTGCCTGTCCTTAGCAGTGGTTTCCTAGCAGCTATTTTACCATGAAGGCCTGCTGCACAAAGTCTCCTCTTAACAGTTGTTGAAGAGATGTGTCTGCTGCTAGAACTCTGTGTGGCATTGATCTGGTCTCTAGTCTGAGCTGCTGTTAACCTGCGATTTCTGAGGCTGGTGACTGAGATAAACTTATCCTCAGAAGCAGAGGTGACTCTTGGTCTTCCTTTCCTGGTGTGGTCCTCATGCGAGCCAGTTTCTTTATAGCGCTTGATGGTTTTTGCAACTGCACTTGGGGACACTTTCAAAGTTTTCCCAATTTTTCGCACTGACTGACCTTCATTTCTTAAAGTAATGATGGCCACTCGTTTTTCTTTACTTAGCTGCTTTTTTCTTGCCATAATACAAATTCTAGCAGTCTATTCAGTAGGACTATCAGCTGTGTATCCACCTTACTTCTGCACAACACAACTGATGGACCCAACCCCATTTAAAAGACAAGAAATCCCACTTAATAAACCTGACAGGGCACACCTGTGAAGTGAATACCATTTCCGGTGACTACCTCCTGAAGCTCATCAAGAGAATGCCAAGAGTGTGCAAAGCAGTCATCAAAGCAAAAGGTGGCTACTTTGAAGAACCTAGAATATAAGACATATTTTCAGTTGTTTCACACTTTTTTGTTAAGTATATAATTCCACATGTGTTAATTCATAGTTTTGATGCCTTCAGTGTGAATGTACAATTTTCATAGTTATGAAAATACAGAAAAATCTTTCAATGAGAAGGTGTGTCCAAACTTTTGGTCTGTACTGTATATATATATATATATATATATATGTATATGTGTGTGTGTGTGTGTATATATGTATAGGCCTGGTGAGGCGTAGAGAGAGAGGCCTGGTGAAGCCTGGAAGGCAGAGGCTGGATCCCCCCCCTGTGTTTGAGATACCAGTAGCCTTGGAGGGCGAGAGGCTTGGTCCCTGTGTGGAACTCCACTAGCCTGGAAGACAGAGGCTGGATCCCCCTGTGTTTAGGATACCAGTAGCCTTTGAAGGTACGTGGCCTGGAGGCCCCATCTGGGAAGTCTTAAAGCCACAGCGGTTGCAGAACCAAACTGACTGAAGCAGCTTCGACCCGGCAAAGGTAAAAACGCTGCTTGATGTAGACATTGATATTGTTACCTTGCTGAAGGCTGTATCTGGAGCAAAGTGGGCATGTCTGTGACTGGAAAGGCTCTGGGATATTATGTTTAACATGTCGGCGAGCCAGTGAGATGGACTATGTGATGAGCGGTTTATGAGATGTAATAAACTGCTGTACTGTGAATTACCGGAAAAATGTTGCATGTGTGGTTTGATTGACACGGTGAAGCGGGTGCCCCCAGCGTGATGAATAGCGCTACATTACAATATCTATCTATATAATTGTCTTATCCCATCTGTCTGTCTTTCTGTCTGTCTTTTTGTCTGTCTGTCTGTCCAGGAAATCCCGGGTCGCTGATTGGTCCGGCCGCAGCCAATCAGCGACGCGGCATTTCAGAAAAACATGGCAGCCATTAGCGGCTCACGTGCGGCATGGAGGTCAGCGGTGATGCAGCCGGGAGATGCAGCATAAGTCCCCCGACATGCGGCTATCGTCGGAAGATCAGCGGCTACGGCCGCTTATCTCCCGAGGACAAGTGTGACGCCCCTCCCCTCCCCTCTCCTCTCCTCCCGTCCCTCCCCCCGCTCGATCAGGACCCCGGCACCCGGTGTCATACTTACCCCTCCCCGTGCCTGCGCAGCAGCTCCTGTGTCTTCCGCTGATGCTCTGTGTTATGTTCTGCTACCAGAGCTAAGGAAAGCGAGGAAATCTGTCCCTACGATAGAACTCAGCTGAATCCCTACGATGTAACAGGGAACCTGATCCTGCGATCAGACCTGCTAAAGTCCTAAGCTAGTCTGTACGGAGACCTATAGATGTGGGGAAGGAATCCCTACAAGTACTAAGGACTGGGAGGAAAATGGGACACCTCCTAACAGAAATAGTAGCAGACAGACAAACAAACAAAATATATAGAACACTGAGGTCCGTAGACCAAGCAAACTAACAGAGTTAGATACAGAGCACAGGCTAGCTAGAAAGTAGTTATACAATGAAGTCCAGCAAAGCCAGAAGGGCGGAGCAGGATTAAATAGGCCAACGAGGTCATGTGACCAGCAAAGGAAAAAACCTTATCAGGCTTATCAGGAAATCTCCTGTGAAACGCTCTGATAAGTCTGGACGCGGAAACATCATCTGACCTCACCCAAGAGTTATCCTCGGGTCCGAAACCTTTCCAGGCCACCAGATACTGCAAACTACCTCTATACCGTCTAGAGTTAAGGATGCGAGAAATTTCATATTCCCCGTCCTCCACCACCGGAGGAACAGAGGCAGAGGCGTAACCGTCCGACACAACAGCTTTTTTTAACAGAGAGACATGAAATACCGGATTAATTCTCCAGGAGGTAGGAACCTCCAACCTAACAGCAGATTGGTTGACAACCTGAAGCACCTTAAAGGGCTCTACAAACTTGGGACCCAATTTCTTAGAAGGAATCCTCAACCGCAGATTCCTAGAGGACAACCAAACCATATCACCAACAGCGAACAAAACCTCCTGTCGTTTCCTATCAAAGTAGTCTTTAGATTTTCTGTTGGCCTCCTGAAGATTACCACGCACATCCGTCCAAACTCTCTCCAAATCACCGGAAAAATTCTCCTCCTCAGGCACGGCAGATCCCAACTTGGAGAACGACCCAAACGACGGATGTCTCCCAGAACAACAAAAAAAAGGCGAACAACCAGCAGAAGAAGATGTATGATTGTTCAGAGCAAATTCAGCAAGTGGCAGAAACTCAGACCACCCCTCTTGATTGTCTGCCACAAAACAACGCAAGAACTGCTCAACATCCTGGTTTTTCCTTTCTGTCTGGCCATTAGATTCAGGATGATATCCGGATGAGAACGACAGATGAACTCCCAACCTGTCACAAAAGGCACGCCAAAAACGAGCCACGAACTGAGGACCCCTATCAGAAACAATGTCAGTAGGAACGCCATGAAGTCTGACAATTTCCTTGACAAAGGCCTTAGCGAGAGTTTTAGCGCAGGGCAGTTTGACGAAGGGAACCAAGTGACACATCTTGCTAAAACGGTCCACGACCACCCAGATGACAGTAAAACCCTCAGAGGGGGGAAGGTCAGTTATAAAGTCCATAGCCAAATGTGTCCAAGGAGCACTGGGAACCTCCAAAGGACAAAGCAACCCCGCAGCAGGAGTATGTGAGGACTTAGATCTAGCACATATAGTACATTGACGCACCCACTTAATGACTTCCTTCTGCCATCCAGGCCACCAAAAACTGCGACCCACCAGTCTCTTGGTCTCAGAGATTCCGGGATGACCTGCCAACCGAGATTCGTGACACTCAACAAACAAATCTCTCCTAAAGGTCCCAGGCACAAACAACCTCCCATGAGGAGTGTTAGATGGGGCATTCTCCTGTGCTTTAAGAATCTCATCTTCCAAAACGGACTCCAAAGCAGCAATCACAACACCTTCTTGTAAAATGTTCTCCTCTTTCTCAGCACCGACTATGGGAGAAAAACTGCGAGACAAGGCATCCGCCTTAACATTCTTAGTACCAGGGATGTAAGTAACGGAGAAATTAAACCGCGAGAAAAACAGTGCCCACCTAGCCTGACGGGCATTCAGGCGCTTGGCGGCATCAAGATATATCAGATTTTTATGATCCGTAAGAACCTGAACGGGAAATTCCGCACCTTCCAAGAAGTGGCGCCAGTGTTCAAATGCGAGTTTAATAGCCAATAATTCCCGATTACCAATATCGTAATTCAGTTCAGTCTCCGAAAATTTTTTTGAAAAAAAGGCACAGGGATGTAATCCATCCCCGTTATCCTGAGACAATACTGCGCCAACCCCCACCGAAGAAGCATCAACCTCAACCAAAAACGGCTTAGTCACATCAGGCTGCATAAGGATGGGAGCAGAGGTGAACCTCTCCTTGAGATACACAAAAGCTTCAATGGCCTCAGAAGACCACTGAACCGCATCAGCACCTTTCCTGGTGAGATCGGTCAGAGGTTTGACAATACTAGAAAATTTTTTTATGAATTTTCTGTAATAATTGGCGAAACCTAAAAACCTCTGTATCGATTTCAAACCAATAGGCCTAGGCCATTCCTGTACAGCCTGAACTTTAACCGGGTCCATCTCAAAACCTTCGCTGGAGATAATGTAACCCAAAAAACTAATTCTCTGTACAGCGAACTCACATTTCTCCAGCTTAGCAAAAAGCGAATTGTCCATTAATAACTGTAATACCTCACGTACGCTCCGCCAATGAGACTCCAGATCCGGCGAATAAATCAAAATGTCATCCAAATACACAACCACATTTTTGCCGATCAAAGGTCTAAGGATGTCATTAATAAGATTCTGAAAAAATGCAGGAGCATTAGTAAGACCAAAAGGCATAACCAGATTCTCAAAATGACCCACAGGAGTGTTAAAAGCAGTCTTCCATTCGTCACCCTCCTTCATGCGCAACAGATTGTATGCCCCCTTAAGGTCAATTTTAGAGAACCACTTGGCCCCCATTAACTGGTTAAACAGATCAGGAATCAATGGCAGTGGGTAAGGATTGCGTACAGTAATTTTGTTAATCTCACGAAAATCCAGACAAGGACGTAAACCGCCGTCCTTTTTTTTTACAAAAAAAAATCCAACCGCCACAGGAGACTTAGAGGGCCTAATGTGACCGGCGGCCAAACTTGTCTGTATGTATTCATCCAAAGCCTTCCTCTCAGGAATAGTAAGGTTAAATAAACGACTTTTAGGAAGAGTCGCTCCAGGGACAAATTCAATAGAACAATCATAGTCTCTATGGGGAGGCAAAACCTGCGATTCCTTCTCAGAAAAAACTCTCCAAAAATCCTGAATAGGAACAGGCAATTCTCCCCTATCCAAAGCTGCAATACGCCCGTTACAACACTTGTCATAACATTTATGGCTCCAGGATTTAATTTCATTGGTAGACCAATCCAGTACAGGATTGTGAAATTTTAACCAGGGCAATCCCAATATTACTGGAGAAGGCAAGTTATTCAAAACTACCAAATCCAATTTCTCATGGTGAACACCATTAATAGTGAGAGGAAATTCACAGACCTTGAGAGTAATATTCTTCAAAGGGGAACCATCCACAGAAACCACAGCAATGGGGGATGATAAAGGTTCGGGTTTTAAATTGAGTCTTTCCAAGAATCCCCCATCAATTACATTCAGAGTAGATCCACAATCAACAAACACCCGAAATTCCATTAATTTTTCCTGAGCAATCGTGGAAGCAGCTAAAAATACACCCTTGGAATTTAAACAGGCAATACGGGCATGACTGACCATTTTTTTTTCTTTCTTCATACGAAGCTCACAGCCTTTAATCAAATGACCAGATTTTCCGCAATAGAAACACAAGCCTTCAGAAAATCGACGGTCTTTTTCTTGAGAGCGAGGTGCCACCGATCCAATCTCCATCGGTTCACCACTGTTAGTACACACATTCTCATAACCAGAAACTGACATAGCAGAGGATTTGCTCTCATTAACCCTTGCACGCAGTCTCCTATCCACCCGTATAGCTAATTGCATAGCCTGTTGCAAATCTTCAGGTGTAGGATAAGCAATTAGCAGGTCTTTAACCCTTTCATTGAGCCCAGCAAGAAATAGACTTTTCAGAGCAGAATCGTTCCACCCTGTTTGAGTAGACCAACGACGGAAATGAGTACAATATTTTTCCACATTACCTGATCCCTGTCTCAAACGTCTTAACTCAGTCTCAGCTGATGCGACACGGTCAGGATCATCATATAATAGTCCCAAAGCAGAAAAAAAACTATCCACTGATCTGAAGCATGTATCACTAGGTTGCAAAGAAAAGGCCCACTCCTGAGGCTCTTTGCGCAAAAGTGACATTATGAACCCTATGCGCTGGGATTCATCCCCAGAGGACTTGGGTCTCAAACGAAAATACAATAAGCAAGCATTTTTAAATTAAAAAAATTCTCGGTGTTCACCAAAAAATAAATCCGGCAAACATACCTTAGGCTCCAAGAAATGTGCTCCAGGACAGTTACTCACGTGCTGACGGAGCTCGGCCACCTCCAGAGAGAGTCCCTGCAGGCGATGAGCCAAATCCTGAACCGACACCATGATGGAACAGAAAAATCTTTCCTTAGAGAATTTGCAGGCTGGACTTACTGTTATGTTCTGCTACCAGAGCTAAGGAAAGAGAGGAAATCTGTCCCTACGATAGAACTCAGCTGAATCCCTACGATGTAACAGGGAACCTGATCCTGCGATCAGACCTGCTAAAGTCCTAAGCTAGTCTGTACGGAGACCTATAGATGTGGGGAAGGAATCCCTACAAGTACTAAGGACTGGGAGGAAAATGGGACACCTCCTAACAGAAATAGTAGCAGACAGACAAACAAACAAAATATATAGAACACTGAGGTCCGTAGACCAAGCAAACTAGCAGAGTTAGATACAGAGCACAGGCTAGCTAGAAAGTAGTTATACAATGAAGTCCAGCAAAGCCAGAAGGGCGGAGCAGGATTAAATAGGCCAACGAGGTCATGTGACCAGCAAAGGAAAAACCTAAGAGCAAGGTTCTAACACTCTGTGACATCTCAGGTCAGAGGGCGCGTTGACGTCTTTACACCGCGCTCTCTCCTGAGCGGTCACAGCGCACAGCGGGAAGATGCCGGCTATGCTGGAGTCCAGAGAAGCAGTGAGGTGAGTATTGGATTTTTTTTTTGTATGGGGCCATAGGGGACCTGCATGGGGCACTATGGGGGGATGTGACATCCTGCATGGGGTATTATATAGGGGGGATGTGACAGCCTGCATGGGGCACTATGGAGAGATGTGACATCCTGCATGGGTATTATATAGGGGAGATGTGACATCCTGCATGGGGCACTATGGAGAGATGTGACATCCTGCATGGGGCACTATGGAAAGATGTGACAGCCTGCATGGGGCACTATAGAGAGATGTGACATCTTGCATGGGGTATTATATAGGGGGGATGTGACATCCTGCATGGGGCACTATGGAGAGATGTGACATCCTGCATGGGGCACTATGGAGAGATGTGACAGCCTGCATGGGGCACTATGGAGAGATGTGACAGCCTGCATGGGGCACTATGGAGAGATGTGACATCCTGAATGGGGTATTATATAGGGGGGATGTGACTTCCTGCATGGGGCACTATGGAGAGATGTGACATCCTGCATGGGGTATTATATAGGGGGATGTGACATCCTGCATGGGGCACTATAGGGGGATGTGACATCCTGCATGGGGTATTATATAGGGGGATGTGACTTCCTGCATGGGGCATTATATAGTGGGGATGTGACATCCTGCATGGGGTATTATATACGGGGGATGTGACATCCTGCATGGGGTATTATATAGGGGGGATGTGACAGCCTGCATGGGGCACTATGGAGAGATGTGACATCCTGCATGGGGTATTATATAGGGGGGATGTGACATCCTGCATGGGGCACTATAGGGGGATGTGACATCCTGCATGGGGTATTATATAGGGGGGATGTGACTTCCTGCATGGGGCATTATATAGGGGGGATGTGACATCCTGCATGGGGTATTATATATGGGGGATGTGACATCCTGCATGGGGTATTATATACGGGGGGTGTGACATCCTGCATGGGGTATTATATAGGGGGATGTGACTTCCTGCATGGGGCATTATAAGGGAGGGGGGGGATGTAACATCCTGCATGGGGCATTATAAAGGAGGGTCGGGAGACATATGCTAGAATACCCGATGCGTTAGAATCGGGCCACCATCTAATATATATATATAATATATATATATATTATATGTATATGTATATACACACACACACATCTTGCAGTCTTACATCATGTGCCGACTCCCTTCTTTTGTGTTTTGCCGGCAGATGATGGTTGTAATATTCAGCGATCATTTGCCTCTGACAGCCGTGCATGGAGCAGAGCTCTGCCCATGGCTGTTAATCTGTTAAATGACGCTGTCAATCTATGACAGTGACATTAACAGCTTGTGTTCCGGGTGCGATCACCGGGCACCATTGGGTTGCTGTGACAGCCAGAGGTCTGTCCTGATGATACTCTGTATGTGGCCGGCATTCATAGAAGACCATCATTTTTGCTATATACAGCATAACGGTGGTATTGTTGAATAAAGCACAAGCGATCAGACAATCACAGGTTCAAGTCACTTAAGGGGAATAAGACAGTAAACAAAAAAAATGTTTTAAATCTGAAAAAAAATTAAATTTTCTAAATTTAAGAAATAGAAAATACACATGTGGTATTGCGACATCTGAAAAGTCTAATATATCAAAATATAAAATTAATTAACCTGATCAGTAAATGGCATAATGTAAAAAAGAATCAAAACGCCAGGATTGCTGATTTTCAATCAATGGCGAATACAACAATGGTATATATATAAAAAAAAAAAAAACATTGGCTCCGGGAGCACAAAACAAGGCATCACACAGCTTCATAACCCTATAATTGAAAATGTTATGGATCTCAAAAAATGTAAAAACAAGAAAATGTATTTTTTTGACAAGTTTGTAATTTTTTTTCACCACTTAAATAAAAAAAAACTATGTATGTTTGATATGCCTGTAATTGTACTGACCTGGAGAAACATATAAAAAATCCCCTAATAGATAATTGAAGAATTGCGATTATTCTGCTATTTCACACTTGGAATTTTTTCCTTACTTTCCAGTACACTACGTGATAAAATGAAATGAATGATGCCATTCAAAAGTAAAACTCATACCTCAAAAAAACATGCATCTATGTGCACAGAAAAGTAAAAAAGTCATGGCTTTTGCAAAAAGGGAAGGAAAATCAGAAAATAGCCATGTCGGGTAGGGTTTAATAGTTTATTTTTTATCAATTTACAAAATGCAAAAAAAAGAAAAATTAAATCATTATTTGGTGTGACCACTCCTTGCCTTCAAAAAAGCATCTATTAGCAATTCTCCAATTTTTCTAGTTCCAATTGCATAGTCAGGTGTATGTATTGCCAACAGAGATGAGCAAACCCAAACTTAAAAGTTCGGGGCTCTGTACTGTGGTAAACTCCGAATACGGACTTCTCCCGGAAGTTCGTTTCAATGTTCGGAGTTCCGAGGGAAGTCCGGGAGGAGAGAGAGTGAGTGAGAGAGAATATTTTCCAGCCCCAAAGTTCGGGTCCTAATTGTTTTCAATTAGGTTCGGGTTCAGGTTCAAGTTCAAGTATAGTTCTATGGGTCTGCTCATCCCTAATTACCAATTATACCAAACATAATGATCCTTATTCTTTATATTTGTAGGTTAAAACACAGTCATTAACTGAAACAGATATACCTGTGTTAGGGGCTAAAAACTAGTTGAGGAGCAGCCAAACTTTGCTACAAAGGTAAGGCTAAAATGGAAGCTGGCACGTTTAGGTAGGCTGCGCTGCGGGAATGAAGAGGCTTGGGATTCCAAGACGGTTTTTATTAATACCAACGCGTTTCTGCGCCGGACCGGCGCCTTTCTCAAGGTATTAAAAACCATCTTGGAATCCCAAGCCTCTTCATTCCCGCAGCGCAGCCCGCCTAAACGTGCCAGCTTCCATTTTTTGCCATTACCTCTGGAAGAACCATTTCCTCCAGCCACGGGGCAGCTGCAGCGGCTTTTGATGCATTTATAGGTGTTGTGCCTACACACAACACCCTTAGGTGAGTGCTACCATTGCTAACTGCAGTGAACTTGCATGTTGATTCTCTTTAACCCTTCTCATCAATAGATGCTCCTGTTTAGGTGTTAACTTCAGTGGTCGGCCTGGATGTCTCTGTGTGATGGTTGCGTTCCATCTTTTCTAACTTTTTGTATCATGTTTGCTACAGTATTATGACTTCTAAAGCTTTCCTGATCTGGTAGCCTCACCTTTCTTGTGTAAAAAAAATATTTCTTTCTCATGTCTTGTGACATTTCTCTTCCATGTGGTCCCATTGCTGATAGCTTGAAATGGGAAGGGGTTTTCTTTAAGTAACGTCCTTTTATAGTTAACGGTCTGCTGGATGCCTGTTTTATGAATAATTAGACTTACCTGTTGTTGAATGCTTGTTAATTATAATTTTGTAGTCTATATTTAGCTTTGCTCCTAAGACTTTCGTTGGGGTGTACTAATTTTTGCAACATAGTCTTGAATTAATTTGTTAGGAAAGTTACTTTTTTGGGTGTGCAAAATAACAAATCTTGTTTGAAGTCAATTGGGCGTATTTTGTTATATGGTATGCCACAGAAAATGCTGATACTGAAAGGAAAGTAAAGGTTTTCTGACACATCTATCTATCTATTTATCTATCTATATTTATTTTGCAGTTTTTTTTAGAATGGTGATGGGTGATCTGTGGTGAGACAAATAAGACTGCAAATTAAAAAATCTATATATATTTATATATACGGTAACTATTTTTTTGTTAGTAGTGTTTGATTTTTCCAGTATTTGTGTTGTACCCTTTTAGCTCCTTTATGTTCTTTTTTAATCTCATTGAATACATGTTAAAAATCCATCAACTTAGTGTTCTGCTTCTGAATGTATAAAAGTTATATTTACACAAATATGCTAATGCCTACATTTAACAAAAGTCTTATTATGTAAAGTACCTTATTGCAGGTTAGAAAATACACAACTTACCGCTCCATAAACACTGCTGAGGAGTAATAGCAGCACTAACCCCAAATGAACAGGTAGCAATGCCATCATGCTGTGATGGACGACTTCTGTGTAACACTATTTATACTCTACACTACAGTAGGAGGATGAGAGGTCGTCCAAGTTTGACAATAGCTGATATACAACTTGACAACAGCAACATTTACAGGAAGAAAGGAGATTTCTTGTAAATTCTTACTTTTCCTCATACTTTATAAGTTAATAACAGATTGTCAGTGTTGTGATTATTTTGGCATGCACAGATTGATTATCCGTTGAGCAGAAAAATGGGTAGATTGTGTTACCTTCTATGACACTTCTGCTATACCTATATTTTAGCACTGTGCTGATAACCTGTATAATAGGATTACATATTATTTATACCTTAAACAAGCTGGTGGATTTTCTGTTTCTTCTTCTTCACCCACCTAAAAATATTTCAAGAATAGTTACATTTAAATATACTCCAAAATTGTTTTTATAAAAATTCAACTTGTCACAGATAGAACAAGCTTTCATACAACTGATACAACTGTATGACAAGAAAAATAAAACAGTTAAGGTTCTTAAGATGGAAAAAATTAGTTTTTCCATATAATTTGACATTATTGTGCAAAAATAACACCCTACAGTAGTGCTTGAAAGTTTGTGAACTCGTCAAAAAATGTCCATATTTCTGCAAAAATTTGACCTTTAGACCCTTTCTGACGCGGGGCGTAGTAATACGTATCTGCGCCCTGGGCCTATTGGACCAGATACGTATTAATATGCCTTGGCGATTGCGCCCGCACAGAGGTGTCAGCCGATTGTCTCAGCTGACAACCAGTACTATGTGCAGGGAGTGGTGCCGCACTGCTCCCTGCACATTAACCCTTGAAATGCTGCTATCGAAGTCTATCGCAGCATTCCGGGAGAAAGGGGAGGTAAGTGACGCGCCCCCTGGGCCATGTTGTTAGGGATACCCGGAGCCGGATCAGATGGGGGTTGTAGTCTCCGAGTGGCTGTGACCCGGTCCGTGCCCAGGGTGTCAAACTCAGTGTGCGGCAGTCCTTGCAGATGTTCTTAGTGTCGACTACGCCACCCGTTGATTTGCGGTCAAAAGGCCGCCGCTGCAGGATGGTCCGCTGAGGCTGGTGGTGTGTGTGCAGCTGTGGTAGTATAACCCCCAACGGGAGGGGTATAGCCTCAGGGGGTCAGACGTGGAGGATGGTGGTTGTTGTGGTGTAGAAAGGAGACTCTGAGACGGGAGGTGCAGTTCAGGGTTTTTACTTACTGATGTTCTTTTGGTCACTCTGGCCTTGAGTGACCACCCGAGCTGTGCTGCGTTCACCAGGTCCTGGACTCGGCCAACCCCCAGGCAATTCTGGAGCGTGGTCCTGAGCTCCTTTCTGACTTTCCCTTTCTACTGGCCGTTCCCACCAGGGATCCACTTATGTCCGGCTCCCTTGGGTCTCTTGTTGGTCAAGCCTCCTCTGGGCTCCCTGACCCTATGCTCGGTGTGCCTTTCTAGTGGATTTGGTGAGGGTCGTGGCAGATCCTGCCCACGACCTCCGGTTCCTGGCTAAGGTTTGCTTTGGCCTCCGCCAGCTTGGGTTCCGGTACCCTTGTTCGCCAACCCCTCACCCTTCTGTCTGTATTCTGGGGTCTTGGGGTTCCTTCTTGTTTCCTCTCTGGGTCCTTCTCACTCCTCTCTCTCTCTCTCAGCAGGCTCTGTTCTGGAGCTGGGCCCAGCCGGAGCCACAGCTCCCTGTCAGCCCTCCTGACTGAACTCCTCTGCTCTGCTCCTCAGGTTAAACTCTCACTGACTGACCCTGTTCTAAGATGGTGCCCACCTTATATACTCCCTCTATGTGTGAGCTCAGGTGACCAGCACCCAATGAGCTCCTATCTTTACCCAGACTACTCCCCCTATCTGCCCCTACACTACTGGGATGTTCCACCCCCCCTCCCACTCCAGCCAGGGACAGACGCTGTCGTACCTGCACATAAACTGGTGGGAGTACCGTCGTTCTGTCCCCCGGAAATGGGATGTATGTAGTGCATGCAGCCTACTAGCTCAGTTCCACACTCCATCCTTACCCGGGAGTGGAATACCACACCTCTGGCTTGAGGTGTAATACCCCTGTAGCAGCCGAGTCCTCAGGGTGCTACATTCCCCCCTGGTAAATCACAGCACGTCCTCGGGCTGTAAAAGAATAAAAACATCACAAACATACAAAATTTTTTTCAAAAACATCATAAACATATAAAACATTATATATATATCATAAAACTTTTCATATAAAACATTCTTGTTCCTCCGGCCACGGTGCAACTTGTGACCGGGTAAAGTGCAACAGTCTCTTGTAGTAATAACAACAGTTTCCTATAAAACCGGTAGGGGGCACTTTAAGAAGCGCAACTATATACAAGGGGAATATGGCCGCTCTCAGTCCTCGGCCAGTGGGGAAAAGGAATGGCTGTTCACAGTCCTCAGCCTGTGGGGAGATGGGACACACTGTAACAGTTCACTGGTCCCAACGGGGACTACACTTTTGTAGCAACAGTCTCTGTACCCACACGGGTAATTATTTACATGTTCTATTTACAGTTCATCAGTGGCGGTGTGCTCTTGGCTGAGGGTAATCTTTAGACCCGTCCGGGTCCTCTTGATCCTCCTCACCCCGTAGCTCCTTCTCAGTAAGTCTATGCATGTGCAGGGCATACGGGCCCTTGGCGCACTGATGCCGGGTGAAGGTGACCTCATCACCCAGGTATAGGTCACGACCTCTGTGTCCCTCCGGCAGATGACTTTCAACGTCTCTGCGGGTGACAAAGACGTCGCCGGGGGTCTTGTGGTCCCGGATGAAACCCCACCCGTGCTCCAACTGGAATTTTATTACAGTCCCGGTGGCACGGGGACCGTGGGCTGCACGGGGGTTCCTCCTGGTCCGGCTCTTCTGCTCTGCGCTCTGTATCTGCAGCCGCTGCTCACGGACCCGCCTCTCTCTCCGTTCCCGGTCGAAGACCTCTAACTGCTGCCGGCAGCACTCCGCACGCTCAGCTGCGGCCGCCCGAGTTTCTTGGGTGAACCCCATGAGATCTCCTCCAGTGGGGTCCCACTCAAACTGTGTCTCCTCCAACGAGAGCGGGGTCCTCTTGACGGGCTTCGGAGCCGGAATCAGGGGCTCGCACAGGGGCCTTTCCTTTTGGAGCTCAAGTTGGTAATACTCCGGTGGCCATATAAAGGGCTGCCCATCCGGGCATGTGTGCTGGGCAAATAGATCTTCACCCAGGTGTGGCGCTGTGGACGTTGAGGGCGCTGTTTTGGTGGCGGCGCCCGGGTTCACCAGGCCTTGCGACCAGGCCTGGGGCACCCTGAATGTAAAGGGCACCGTGAAGACGGCGGCGCCCGGGGTTACTTGGCCCAGTGACCAGGCCGGTGGCTCAGTGGAGGTAGAGGGCGCTGTTGGTACTGCGGCGCCCGGGGGCACTCGGCCTTGCGACCAGGCCGGTGGCGTCTCCTGCTTGGCCGTGCTCTGGATCGAGGCGCGTGACGTCACAGGGGGCGTGGCCGCGGCTCCGGCCGCTTGAGGCCTAGCTTGGAGCGATGACGCAGCGGCTACGGGAACGGTGAGTGGGGCTTCGGGCTCTGCGACGGGGAGCTGGGGCAGGTTTACGGCTTCTGGGCACGGGATATTGTCGTCCCCATTACCTGCCTTCATCTCTTCGGCTCCCTCCGCGGCGTCGTCTCCGGCCGTCGTCCCTCCTTCGCCGTCCTCAGAGGTGGACTTGCTCCTCGCTGCGGGTGGCATGCTTCGCTGGCAGGCTCCAGCCTGCAGGGCCATCTCTCGGGTCCACTCCGCCAGCGTTTCCTGCTGCACCCGGGCCATCCTTCGTGCGAGGCCCTCCAGCGCGGTCTGTGCACGCTCCCGGTCTCGGGGAAGCTGTGCCAGGATCTCCAGCAGGCCTTCTGGAGTGGCGGCCTGCAACAGGCTCCTGACCACAGGGTCGGTGCTGCCTGACTCTCCCTCCATCTCCGGGTGCGTTCTCTCCAGACTCCTCATCTCCGGGTGCGCTCTCTCCAGACTCCTCCAGGCTGCTCCCATCTTCGCTCTTTTGTTCCGTCTCCGCCCACATTGGGGGTGGTCCTGGGGCAACTTTGTGATTGCCAGTTCCAGGGGCAGTTCCTTCACGCTGATGGACATATCAATCATCACAGTCTCTGCTGGTGGGGGCGGTTTCCACTTTTGGCGCCATTTCCGATCCTGGCCCACGATGGGAGGTGGCCTCTTGCCATCCTCTGGCACGCCCATAATGGCGTCCGCTCTGCCAAGGCGGGAAATCTTCTGAAATGGCGGGAATCTTCTCCCAGTGGCGGGAAACTCTGTGGATGGCGGGAAAAGACTGCAGATGACGGGCAAATGGCGGGAACTGATCCGAGATGGCGTCCGATGGCGGGGACCCTCTGGAATTGGCGGGAGACTTCTTTTTGAGGTAAATGTGAACTTTTCTTCCGGCACGCAGTACCCGGTTGTTGCGGGCACGTGATCCTGCCGACTACGCCAAAGTTGACGCGCCCCCTGGGCCATGTTGTTAGGGATACCCGGAGCCGGATCAGATGGGGGTTGTAGTCTCCGAGTGGCTGTGACCCGGTCCGTGCCCAGGGTGTCAAACTCAGTGTGCGGCAGTCCTTGCAGATGTTCTTAGTGTCGACTACGCCACCCGTTGATTTGCGGTCAAAAGGCCGCCGCTGCAGGATGGTCCGCTGAGGCTGGTGGTGTGTGTGCAGCTGTGGTAGTATAACCCCCAACGGGAGGGGTATAGCCTCAGGGGGTCAGACGTGGAGGATGGTGGTTGTTGTGGTGTAGAAAGGAGACTCTGAGACGGGGGGTGCAGTTCAGGGTTTTTACTTACTGATGTTCTTTTGGTCACTCTGGCCTTGAGTGACCACCCGAGCCGTGCTGCGTTCACCAGGTCCTGGACTCGGCCAACCCCCAGGCAATACTGGAGCGTGGTCCTGAGCTCCTTTCTGACTTTCCCTTTCTACTGGCCGTTCCCACCAGGGATCCACTTATGTCCGGCTCCCTTGGGTCTCTTGTTGGTCAAGCCTCCTCTGGGCTCCCTGACCCTATGCTCGGTGTGCCTTTCTAGTGGATTTGGTGAGGGTCGTGGCAGATCCTGCCCACGACCTCCGGTTCCTGGCTAAGGTTTGCTTTGGCCTCCGCCAGCTTGGGTTCCGGTACCCTTGTTCGCCAACCCCTCACCCTTCTGTCTGTATTCTGGGGTCTTGGGGTTCCTTCTTGTTTCCTCTCTGGGTCCTTCTCACTCCTCTCTCTCTCTCTCAGCAGGCTCTGTTCTGGAGCTGGGCCCAGCCGGAGCCACAGCTCCTTGTCAGCCCTCCTGACTGAACTCCTCTGCTCTGCTCCTCAGGTTAAACTCTCACTGACTGACCCTGTTCTAAGATGGTGCCCACCTTATATACTCCCTCTATGTGTGAGCTCAGGTGACCAGCACCCAATGAGCTCCTATCTTTACCCAGACTACTCCCCCTATCTGCCCCTACACTACTGGGATGTTCCACCCCCCCTCCCACTCCAGCCAGGGACAGACGCTGTCGTACCTGCACATAAACTGGTGGGAGTACCGTCGTTCTGTCCCCCGGAAATGGGATGTATGTAGTGCATGCAGCCTACTAGCTCAGTTCCACACTCCATCCTTACCCGGGAGTGGAATACCACACCTCTGGCTTGAGGTGTAATACCCCTGTAGCAGCCGAGTCCTCAGGGTGCTACATAAGCATCGCTTACTTACCTCCTCTCCAGCGTCCCGCTTTGTCTGTGGGGGGTCCCGGAAGTTGTCATGGTGACCTTATGTCGTCATGACAACATCTGGGTCACCAGACTGCAAGAAGTTACTTTGATCGTGCGCACTGCACGCAAAAAAAAATAAACACTTATACTCACCTTCATTCCTCACCTCTGCTCCAGTGCTGCTGTGTCCTGTCTGCCAGGCAGCTCATGTCGGCATCTGAGCAGTGCATGCTCTCAGACGCTGATGTGAGCTGCCGGCATATTCACTCCTCGCCACGCCGGGACTATGCGTGTGGAGAAGAGTGAATATGCATTCTCTTTAGTAGCGGGCACTGTCAGCAGGAGCCGTGGCTCAGCTCTCCTCTGTGCCCACTACTAACGAGAATGAATATTCCCTCTTCTCCACGCCCATGGGAGTGGAGAAAAGGGAATATTCATGTCCCTTTAGCAGCGGGCACACGTGGTAGCTGCTGCAGCAGCGGCTACTGCGTGTGCCCCACTCCTCCGCCTCCACAATCTCCCTCCCCCCAATACTCACCTATCCTCCTCGTTCCCCTGCTGCTTTGGGGCCTTCCCGGCTCATGGGACCCCCCGGCTCACGGGCCCCATAGCAGTGGCGTGGCCTGCTGCCATTGGTGGTACGCCACTGCTGGAAGTCATTATCCTCCAGTGCTGTCATATTCCAGAACTGCAACCTCCCTGAAGTGCCCAGAAGTACAAGGTATTCAGTGCTCAGAGACCTAGGTAAGGTGGGCTGAAACCGACCACCTCTGAACAAGACACAGAAGTTTAAACGTCAACATTGGGCTATGAAATATCTGAAGATAGATTGTTCAAAGGTTTTAATGACTGATAAAATGAGAGTGACTATTGACGGACAAGATGGATGGGCGCATGACTGCATCACTAATGGACACAGACCTGCACTTCAATTCAAACACCAGAAATGTAGAGGTGGGCACTGCTATGGGCTGGTGTGATTAACCCCTTTACCCCCGAGGGTGGTTTGCATGTTAATGATTGGGCCAATTTTTACAATTCTGACCACTGTCACTTTATGAAGTAATATATCTAGAACACTTCAACGGATCCCGCTGGTTCTGAGATTGTTTTTTCATGACATATTGTTCTTCATGATAGTGGTAAAATTTCTTCGATATCACTTGCGTTTATTTGTGAAAAAATCAGAAATTTGGCGAAAATTTTGAAATTTTCAAACTTTGAACTTTTATGCCCTTAAATCAGAGAGATATGTCACACAAAATAGTTAATAAATAACATTTCCCACATGTCTACTTTACATCAGCACAATTTTGGAGCCAAACTTTTTTTGGTTAGGAAGTTATAAGGGTTAAAAGTTGACCAGCGATTTCTCATTCTTCCAACAAAATTTACAAAACCATTTTTTTAGGGACCACATCACATGTGGTGAGCACCTTGAACCCCCAAGTGTTTCACAGAAGTTTATATCATTGAGCCGTAAAAATAAAATTTTCACATTTTTCCCACAAAAATGTTTTTCATAAGGGTAACAGGAGAAATTGTGCCATAATATTTGTTGTGCAATTTCTCCTGAGTAACTGATACCCAATATGTGGGAGAAAACCACTGTTTGGGTGCACGGCAGGGTTCGGAAGGGAAGGAGCGCCATTTGACTTTTTGAATGTAAAATTTGCTTAAATAATTAGCGGATGCCATGTAGCATTTGGAGAACCCCTGATGTACCTAAACAGTGGAAACCCCCCACATTTTGGAAACTAGTCCCCTCAGGGAACTTATCTAGATGTGTGGTGAGCACCCTGAACCCCCAGGTGCTTCACAGAAGTTTATAACATGGAGCCGTGAAAATAAAAAAATCTAACTTTTTCCCACAAAAATGATGTTTTAGCCCCAAATTTTTTATTTTCACAACGGTAAAAGGAGAAAATGGACCCCAAAAACTTTTGTGCAATTTCTCCGCCGATACTCCATATGTGGTGAAAATATACTGTTTGGGCGGGAGGCAGAGTTCAGAAGGGAAGGAGCACTGTGTGACTTTTTGAACACAAAATGGGTTGGAATTGAGAGCAGATGTCATCTCGCATTTTGAGAGCCCTTGATGCACCTAAATAGTGGAAACCCCCCCACAAGTGACCCCATTTTGGAAATTAAACCCCTCAAGGATTTTATCAAGGGGTATAGTGAACATTTTGAACCAAGAGGTACGACACAGAAATTGATAACATTAGGTCATCATATTGAATAAGCTGTCATTAGTCTTGAGTGCAAGTGCCCGCTACTTGAGTTTGCATCGGGTACTCAGGTATGCACCATGTATCGCGGGTGCTCGAGTCACATGCTCGAGTCCCCGCCCTGCATGTTTCACGGTTGTTAGACACCCAAAAAAACCCATGCAGGGATCGCTCGTGCATGGCAGGTAATCCCCGCCAGGTTTTTTTGGCCACGAAGCGTATGGGGCGGAGACTCAAGCATGTCACTCGAGCACCCGCGATACTCGGTGCATACCCAAGCACCCGATGCAAACTCAAGTAGCGAGCACTTACGCTCAACACTAGTCGCCATATCATCATTTTTTTTCTTTACTTTTGAAAAAATCCTAACCCCAACACAACCATAAACCTAGCACAACCCTAATCCTAGCACAACCCTAACCCTAGCACAACCCTAACCCTAGCACAACCCTAGCTCAACCTTAACCCTAGCACAACCCTAACCCTAGCACAACCCTAACCCTAACTCTAGCACAACCCTAACTCTAGCACAACCCTAACTCTAGCACAACCCTAATCCTAGCACAACCGTAACCCAACCCTAACCCTAGCACAACCCTAGCTCAACCATAACCCTAGCACAACCCTAACCCTAGCACAACCCTAACCCTAGCACAGCACTAACCATAGCACAACCCTAACTCTAACTCTAGCACAACCCTAACTCTAGCACAACACTAACCCTAGCACAACCCTAACCCTAGCACAACCCTAACCCTACAGTTTATTTTTTACGCCTTTCCTCGTGCCTTATAAGTGATTAGATGACTTTATTCTTCGGGTCGGTGCGATTACAGCGATACCAGATTTATACCGGGTTTTTATGATTGACAGCTGTCACACACTAAAAGACGCTTTTTTGCAAAGACTAGTTTTTGCATCGCCGTATTTTGAGAACTATAATTTTTCCATATTTCGGCTGAGAGAGTCATGTGATGGCTTGTTTTTTGCTTGACAAGTTGACGTTTTTATTGGTACCATTTTCAGGCATGTGACATTTTTTGATCGCTTTCTTTTCTGATTTTTGGGAGGCAGAATAAACTAAAAACAACAATTCAGGAATAGTTTTTTTTTTTTTTATGCCGTTCCATGTGTGGTAAAGTTGATAAGGTAGCTTTATTCTTCGGGTCAGTACGTTTACAGCGGTACCACATTTATATTTTTTTATGTTTTGGCGCTTTTACACAATAAAAACTATTTTATAGAAAAAAGAATATTTTTTGCATCGCTTTATTCTGAGAGCTATAATTATTTTTATTTTTTGGCTGATGGAGCTGTATGGTGGCTTGTTTTTTTGCGATATAAGATGACGTTTTCAGCGGTACCACTTGTATTTACATTCGTCTTTTTGATCGCGTTTTATTCCATTTTTTGTTTGGCAGTATGATGATAAAGCATTGGTTTTTGCTTCGTTTTTTATTTTTTTTAATTTTTTTTTTACTGTGTTCACTAAAGGGATTAACTAGTGGGACATTTTTATAGGTCAGGTCGTTCCGGACGCGGCGATACCAAATATGTGTACTTTTATTGTTTTTTTTGTTTTTTTTCTTACTAATATTTATTGATGGGTACAATATATTTTTATTTTTTATTTTTTGGGGATTATTTTCTTCATGTTTTTTTTTTAGATTTTTACAATTTTTTTTTTCTTTTTTTCACTTTCTGATTCTTTTTTACACGTTGTCCCACTATGGGACTTCACTTTTTGCAGGCTTATCGCCTGTATAGCACAGGAATGCAGCACCATCCCTGTGCTATACAGCATGTCAGCGCTGCACAGGCAGAAGATACTGTGATAGTGCACTGCGCATGATCAAAGTATCTTCCTGCTGTCTGGTGACCCATATGTCGTCATGACGACATCCGGGTCACATGACAACCACAGGACCCGGCCACAGACAGCGCAGGACGCCGATGAGGAGGTGAGTACCGGCGCTTACCTCCTCTTGCCACCGGAATGCTGCGATTGACTTCGATCGCAGCATTTCGGGGGTTAATGTGTTGGGATCGGTGTGGGACAGCTCCTGGCACAGAGCACCGGGTGTGAGCTGTGACAATCCACTGACACACGGCGGCGATTCCACCCGCACAGCTTGTGTGCAGGCGGAATCGACGATACGTACTAATACGTATCTGATCCATAAGGCCCAGGGCACAGATATGTATTAGTATGTATCATGTCAGAAAGGGGTTAAAGATGAACTAGTTGGATTTTTTCTGGTTGAAGATGGATTCAAAATCAACTCGGAAATCTACTGCTAGTTTTTAGAATACATTTTCTTCAAGCAGTTGTACCAGAAAAAGTCTGCAAATTTCAAGAAAACCATAATTTTTATGCAGGACAATGTTCCATCACATCGAAGTCTCCACTGCTTTGCTGCCAGTAAAGACCTTAAAGATGAAAGAATAATGACATGGTTCCCTTCCTCACCTGACCCAAACCCTATTGAGAACTTGTGGACCTTCTTTAAATGGGAGATTTATGGTGAAGGAAAACAGTACATCTCTCTGAGCAGGGTCTGGGAGGCTGTGGTTGGTTCTACCAAAAAAAGTTGATCGGAAACTGATTAAGAGACTGACAGACTCCATGGATGGAAGGATTACGACTGGTATCGAAAAGAAGGCTAACTACTGTATATTGATTATTGATATATTTTTTTAAATATCGGGAATACATTTTTTAATATTTTGAGTTGTTTGGTTATTATTCTCACTTTAATGGATGAAAATATACAATTGTGATAGGAAAATTTACATTTCTCATTTAGTTGCATAATAATTCTGCACACTAAAAGTTCCCCAGTAATTCTGCACACATAGATATTATCCTAAGAAAGACAAAACCTCATTTTTACATTCTTAATTATTCAGGTTTCAGGTCAATTAACCTTTTGGATTTCTGACAGCACTGTAGTTGTTCAATAATGAAATTAATCATCAATAGTGATGAGCGAGCATGCTCGCTACTGCTCGGTACTCGCCCGAGCATCTCAGTACTCGAGATGCTCGGAGCTCGCCGAGTACTTATGTAGCGCCCCTAGGGTTCGGGCGCTACAGGGGTATTGCACCTCTGCCAGTGGTGTGGTATTCCACTCCCAGGTAAGGATGGAGTATGGACCAGGGCTCAGTTAGCTGCATACAGCACACTCACCCCATTTCCGAGGGACAGTTCAACGGTGCTCCCATTAGACAGAAATGCAGGCACGACAGACCATGTCCCTGGCTGGAGTGGGGAGGGGGGAGGAATACCCAGTGATGTAGGAGCAGATAGGGGATGGTTTCTGAGCGTAGATAGGAGCTCATTGGTTGCTGGTCACCTGAGCTCACACACTAGGGGAAGGGTATATAAGGTGGGCACCATCTTAGTTCTGGGTCAGTTCAGTTCAGTCAGAGAAGAAGCAGAGTGGAGATGTGACAGGGAGCTGTGGCTCCCTCTCGGCCCAGCTCCATGAGACAGGCCTAGAGAAAAGGCCAGGAACAGAAAGGAACAAGAACAGAAAGGAACAAGAACAGAAAGAAACAGAAACAGCAAGGAACAGAAACAGAAAGAGAAGTATCCAAAGTGTGGAACGGCTCAGAAACAAGAAGGTGGAAGGGACCCTAAGAACCCATGAGAATACAGGGTGAAGGGTACCGGATCCCAAGTTGGTGGAGGAGAAACAACCCTCAGCCAAAGACCGGAGGTCGTGATCATTTATTGGTGCTACACCTCATTAAACCTGCTAGGAAGGCACCATATAGAACAGTGGGGAACGGGATCCACGTTTACCCGCACAAGTTCGCGGCAGCTGGACAAAAGTGGGTCACTGGTGAGGCAGGCCAGAGGAAGGATAAAAGGGGGTCCTGGGCCATGCTCCTGAACTGCCTGGGGGTTGACCGAGCCCCTCACCTGGTAACCAACACTATCACTGTACTTATTATATATGTGACTGACATGTTTCTATCTATCTAATCTATGTGTGATGTTCTATTCTTTCCGTTCTAAATTGTCGGGTACCGATAATAAATTGACGGCCAGCTTTTTTAAAGAGACAGGTGCATGAAAACACTATTATTTTTTTTTATTAAATCCTCTAACAGTAAATGACAAGTACAGTAACCAACACTGTCACTGTACTTATTATATATGTGACTGACATCTATCTATATAATCTATGTGTGATGCTCTATTCTTCCTGTTCTAAATTGTCGGGTACCGGTGTATGCCGCTGCTGAATTGCCGGCTTTTCATGTTTTACTGTGAGCACTGTTCCCATCGATTTGGGCAATCACTGTAATGCCACAACCACCATGGCTGTGGCATTACAGTGAGTTGCAGACAATCCCTGCATGATTGGCGCTCTAAATAGCGCTAGATATGCAGGACGGGAACCCGAGCTCCCGCCCGAGCATCGCGCAAGTACTCGGTGAGCTCCGAGCATCTCGAGTACTGAGATGCTCGGGCGAGTAGCGAGCAGTGGCGAGCATGTTCGCTCATCACTAATCATCAACAATTCAAATTATTTACGAATTGTATACACAGTGTATCTGAAAGATTTTAATAAAGTATAACTTCACATTTTTGTTTTATGGGATAGTTTATAAATAAAAAGTTTACTCAATCTCATCTTAAAGGAAATCCGTCAAGTTGTAAATGCAGTCCAATCTGTGGACAGCTAAGTATTTAGAAGGAAAAGAGAAGCAAAATGATATTTTTGGTTTGCTGGAAAAGATTCAGTATATATTGTATTGTATTCATTTAAATCCCTGGTGTTTGTATGCATATAAGTTCAGTGGATGGTCCTACTCAGTGATTAACAACTATCTATGCATGCACAGTGATCTAGGGAAGACAGTGTCAGTCATTGAGTAGGACCACCCATTGGACAAAAAACATCAGCTCCTCCGCTTCTCCTGCTCTATAACCTGACTGCAGATCAGATGCCATGTTCAACATGACAGGTTACCTTCCGAGGAAAGCTGTCATAAAAACAAAATGATAATTTACCTCTACCGTAGTTGCAATCTACAGGTAAATACTGTTCTTAATGTATATGACCATCTAACCAGATGTTTAGCTGCAAAGAGAAATTGAATTTATATTCTCCCTGTAGTAGTCACTCCCAGTAAAGTGGGTGGCATTTAAGGCTGTAAGTAGTTAGCACTCTATATTTATGGAGAGTGCAGTAATCTCGCCCACTACTCCTTAACTTGTGTGCTGAGCAGGATTTCACTCAAGGGTCAGTGGGCATGATTACAGTGCTACTCTTGTATTGATAGGGCTGACTACTCACAGCCAGGGTGCCACCCAACTTACTGGAAGCAAAATGCTGCAGAGAGAATCTAAGTTCATTTTCCCCCTGTAGCTGAACAGCCGGTTGGACTGTTCTGTACATTTAGAACAGTATTTATTGGTAGAAAAGTACATTTGCCGTAAGGGTTTTTTTTTGTTTGTTTTTTTAATGACAGGCTCTCTTTACAAATCCTTAAGTAAGATAAAATATATTGCTATACCATGTTGGCACAATAAATAGTAACATTGAAGGATTTTGTGCTCCTTTTAATGAGTCTGCTTTTTATTTCGGATCCAACCATTCCCTATTTGGCTCTATCAAAAACATATGTTAACCCCTTTACCCCCGAGGGAGGTTTGCACTTTAATGACCGGGCCAATTTTTACAAAATCTGACCACTGTCACTTTATGAGGTAATACCTCAGGAACGTTTTCAGCGGATCCCCCTGATTCTGAGATTGTTTTTTCGTGACATATTGTACTTCATGATTGTGGTAAAATTTCTTCGATATCACTTGCGTTTATTTGTGAAAAAATCAAAAATTTAGCGAATATTTTGAAAATTTCACAATTTTCAAAATTTTAATTTTTATGCCCTTAAATCAGAGAGATATGTCACACAAAATAGTTAATAAATAACATTTCCCACATGTCTACTTTACATCAGCACAATTTTGGAAACAACTTTTTTTTTTATTAGGGAGCTATAAGGGTTAAAAGTTGACCAGCGAATTGTCATTTTTACAACAAAATTTGCAAAACCATTTTTTTTAGGGACCACATCACATTTGAAGTGACTTTGAGGGGCCTTTTTGACAGAAAATACCCAAAAGTGACACCATTCTAAAAACTGCACCGTTCAAGGTGCTCAAAACAACATTCAAGAAGTTTATTCACCCTTCACGTGCTTCACAGGAATTTTTGGAATGGGGATGAAAAAAATGAACATTTTAACTTTTTTCACAAAAATGTTTATTTAGACCCCAATTTTTTATTTTTGCAGGGGTAACAGGAAAAAATGGACCCAAAAATTTGTTGTGAAAATTCTCCTGAGCACGAAGATACCCCATAAGTGGGGAAAAAACACTGGGCTCAGAAGGGAAGGAGTGCCATTTGACTTTTTGAATGTAAAATTTGCTTGAATAATCAGCGGACGCCATGTTGCGTTTAGAGAGCCCCTGATGTGCCTAAACAGTGGAAACCCCCCATAAGTGATACCATTTTGGAAACTAGACCCCTCAGGGAACTTATCTAGATGTGTGGTAAGCACCTTGAACCCCCAGGTGCTTCACTAAAGTTTATAACATGAAGTCGTGAAAATAAAATTTTCACATTTTTCCCACAAAAATGTTTTTCAGACCCTTTCATAAGGGTAACAGGAGAAATTGCACCATGCAACTTGTTGTGCAGTCTCTCCTGAGTAAGCCAATACCCCATATGTGGGGGAAAACCACTGCATGGGCGCACAGCAGGGTTCGGAAGGGAAGGAGCGCCATTTGACTTTTTTGAATGTAAAATTTGCTTGAATAATTAGCGGATGTGACCCTGATGTGCCTAAACAGTGGAAACCCCCCACAAGTGACACCATTTTGGAAACTCGACCCCTCAGGGAACTTATCTAGATGTGTGGTGAGCACCTTGAACCCCCAGGTGCTTCACAGAAGTTTAGAACATGAAGCCATGAAAATAAAAAAATCTAACTTTTTCCACAAAAATAATCTTTCAGCCTCAAATTTTTTAGTTTCACAAGGGTAAGAGGAGAAAATGGAACCTAAAAACTGTTGTTCAATTTCTCCTGAGTACGCCAATACCCCATATGTGAGGAAAATACACCGTTTGGCCGCCCATCAGGGTTCAGAAGGGAAGGAGCATTGTGTGACTTTTTGAACGCAAAAATGTCTGGAATCAAGAACGGACACCATGTTGCATTTCGGGAGCCTAAAAGTGGAAACCCCCCACAATTGACTCCATTTTGGAAACTAGACCCCTCAAGGATTTTATCAAGGGGTATAGTGTACATTTTGAACCCAGAGGTACGACAGAATTTGATAACATTAGGTCATCATAATGAATAAGTTGTCATTAGTCTTGAGCATAAGTGCTCTCTACTTGAGTTTGCATCGGGTACTCGGGTATGCACCATGTATCATGCGTGCTCGAGTGACATTCTCGAGTCCCTGCCCCGCATGTTTCATGGTTGTTAGACACCCAAAAAAAGCATGCTTGGATTGCTCGTGCATGGCAGGCAATCCCAGCAACGTTTTTTTGCCCGCGAAGCATATGAGGCGGAGACTCGAGCATGTCACTCGAACACCCACGATTCCCAGTGCATACACGAGCACCTGATGCAAACTCAAGTAGTGAGCACTTGCGCTCAACACTGGTCGCCACATCGTGGTCATTTTTTTTTCTTTACTTTTGAAAAAATCCCAACCCTAACCCCAACCCTAATACAACCCTAACCTTAACCCTAGCCTAACCCCAACCCTAACCCTAGCCCAACCCTAACCCCATCCCTAACCCAACCCTAACCCTAGCACAACCCTAACCCTAGCACAACCCTAACCGCAACCCTAATACAACCCTAGCCCAACCCTAACCCTAGCCCAACCCTAACCCTAGCTCCACCCTAGCCCAACCCTAAACCCAACCCTAACCCTAACGCAACCCTAACCCTAGCCCAACTCTAACCCTATCACAACCCTAACCCTAACACAATCCTAACCCCAACCCTAATACAAATCTAACCCTAAAGTTTATTTTTTTACACAGTTCCTCGTGTGTTATAAGTGATTACACGACTTTATTCTTCATTTTGGTGCCATTACAGCGATGCCAGATTCATATCGGGTTTTTATGATTGACAGCTGTCACACACTAAAAGACGCTTTTTTTTGCAAAGACTAGTTTTTGCATCACCAGATTTTCAGAGCTATAATTTTTCTAGATTTTGGCTCGACAGAGTCATGTGGTGGCTTGTTTTTTGCGGGACAAGTTGACGTTTTCAGCAGTACCATTTTTATTTACATTCGTCTTTTTGATTGCGTGTTATTCCATTTTTTGTTTGGCGGTATGATGATAAAGCATTGTTTTTTGCTTCGTTTTTTTTTTTTTTTACCATGTTCACTAAAGGGGTTAACTAATGGGACTGTTTTATAGGTCAGGTTGTTCAGGACGCGGCGATACCAAATATGTGTACTTTTACTGGTTTATTTTTTTTTCATAATAAATAAATATTATGGGTTCAATATATTTTTATTTTTAGGGGATTATTTTTTTAATTTTTTTTTTTTAATTTTTACAATTGAAAAAAATTTTTTTTTCACTTTTCTACTTTTTTTTTACTCTTACACTATGTCCCACTATGGAACTTTCACTTTTTGCAGCCTGATCTGCTGCATGGCATAGAGAGCAGCAGCTCCCTATGCCATGCAGCCTGTCAGCGCTACTTCGATCGCAGCATTGCTTGGGTTAATATGCCGGGAGCGGTGCGGGACCGCTCCCTGCATATAGCATTGTGTACTTGTGTGCGGGGGCGATCGCCGCTCGCGTAATAGTACATAACTGGTCCATAAGTCCCAGGGCACAGCTACAAACTATTACGGACGTCGTCGGAAAGGTGTTAAATACGTTTTTAGTTTTATAAACTTTCCTTTCAGCCAATATTTCTCGTAAATGTCCTGGTTAAACCTGACATGCAACATACGAGAAAAATGTAACATGTAGTCTAACCTGATCTATGGTATGTCAAATATTCTTAAGCATTGATACTGATATTTATCTTAAACTATCCCTCACTCTTACAGGTGCATCTCACTAAATTAGAATATCATCAAAAAGTTAATTTATTGCCACACGTATTTCCAGGTGTGGAAGAAAGGACGCACCTGCCGATGCGCGTGGGATTTTTTCCTTTCTTCCTGTTGCACACTGTCACATTATGAAAGCTATTCTTTTGTGTCTCTTTCATTGATATTTATTGCATTGTCAAGATTTGAATATTTTGCATTCTCTACACTATGTAAGACATGTCATACACAGCCGGTGCTGTGGATATAGTCTTTTTTATTATTACATGTTGCCGGTCTTTCGGATTTTGACTCACTGTAGTGGTTCAATTCACTTATTTTATGAATGGTACTGAGGCAACAGTATCCTAAATGTGAACTGCAGCCATCATAAACCAACCGTCCCTTTATGGATTAAAAGGGCATGCAATAGAAACACACATCCATGTTCAGAAAGCTACAAAAAGATAGTAAAGTAAAAAGAGTGAAGTAAACAGTGAAGTAAAAGTGAAGACAATGCAGTCTATGGGATGTTATTACTAGATATAAGTGAATAAATTTGAGTGAAATTGAATTCTACTTGAATTTCACAAAATTCCGCATTCACCAAAGTGCAGATTTTTTTGTAACTCACTTCCACGTGGATCCCACTGGCTGACATTTTTCTGAACTATAATGTGCCATCAAACAGTTAAAAAAAATTGTTGTACTCACGTCACGTCTCCAGCCCCTCCACTATTCACCGCTGCTCCTCCAATCCTCAGCAGATCTTCTGATCCCCCGCCATTCGTGTTGGAATCTTCGGTCCTCTCGTACTGCACTGGATTTCCAGGTATCATGGCACCTGGGAAAGTTCTGCACAGGCGTGCAAGAAGTCTGCGGCATCTTAACGTCATGAAATGCACTGTTGACAATCAGCAAGACTCAAATTTCTCATAAAAAAGCGCGAACAGGAAAATTCAAATTTTGCCCGATCTGCACATCTCTAGTAGTGTTGAGCAAATTTGTTTGGCATTTCAAATTTGGGTTCGTGTTCAGGGTTCTGGCTTGTTTGCACCAAAAAATCAGCTCCGCCCACAAACATCCCTGATTTGCCACGCTGTCACACAGATAACATCCCTGATTTGCCACGCTGTCACGCAGATAACACGAACCTGAATTTGAAATGCCGAACAAATTTGCTCAACACTAATCTCTAGTTGTTAATTTTTTAATGATGACCATGATGTAGTTAGTAGGGAAAGGTGAAAGGATGATATTATTATTTTATATTATGTTATAATTACGCCCCGTCTGGGAGGAACATGGCGCTGAGCAGTCACCAAAGGCGGATTAAAGGGCCGGGTTTTACGAGCAGCTGAAAGGGCTGGAGGGGAATAGATGCTCACTTACCTCCAGTCTGGGTCTTGGAAGGCCTGATTTAAGACAGCTGCGCCTGTCTCAGTGTGGTGTGTGTTGTGCAAGGTAAGCAGACCTTGCATGTGCTACTCGGAGTTTGCTGGAGAGAAAGAAAAGCACTACATTTAAATGGCTGTAGCCGTGCTGTATGGACTGGTTATTTTGAGTTTTATTCTTTTATACCTTTTTTGTGCCAGAAAGAGGCTGTTAAGATTTGTTTTCCTGGTTGGTTTATGGACATTTAATAAACCACTAGTTTGATTTGGAACCTGCGGACTGCATTCCTGTGTGAACCTGCGCCTACCCGAGAGCTGATCCGTCACAATATATATAGTCTTGGCCAAAAGTGTTAGCACTCTTAAAACAGTCCCAGAAAATGAAATATTTCTTCCAGATAATTATTGCAATTACACATGTTTTGATATACTGTATATATGTTTATTTCCTTTGTGTGTATTGAAATAACACAAAGAAGCAGAGGAAAAAAGGCAAATTGGACATAATTTCACACAAAACACCAAAAAATTGACTGAATAAAATTGTTGGCACCTTTTCAAAATTGTGGGAAAACAACTTTGTTTCAAGAATGTTCTGCTCGTTCAAACTCACCTGTTGTAAGTGACAGATATGGGCAATAGGAAAATCACACCTGAAACGAGATTAAAAGGGGAGAAGTTGACTCAGTCTTTGCATTGTGTGTCTGTGTGTGCCACACTAAGCATGGAGAACATAAAGAGGAGAAGAGAACTGTCTGAGGACTTGAGAACCAAAATTGTTGAAAAATATCAACAATCTAAAGGTTTCAAGTTCATCTCCAGAGATCGTGATGTTCCTTTTTCCATGGTGCACAACATAATCAAGAAGTTTACAACCCATGGAACTGTAGCTAATCTTCATGGACGTGGACGGCAGAGAAAAACTGATAAAAGGTTGCAATGCATGATAGTCCGGATGGTGGATTAGCAGCCCCAATCAAGTCCCAAAGAAATTCAAGCTCTCCTGCTGTCCTGAATGATATGAAATGCTATGACAGGAGACCCAGGACGACCCCACTGCTGACACAGAGACCTAAAAATGCAACACTGCAGTTTTCCAAAATGTATGTGACTAAGTCAAAATCCTTCTAGGAAAGCGTCTTGTGAACAGATGAGGCTAAAGTAGAACCATTTGGTAAAGCAGATCATTCTATTGTTTACCGAAAACTGATGAAAAAGAACACAGTACCTGCAGTAAAACATGGTGGAGGTTCAGAGATGTTTTGGGGTTGTTTTGCTGCCTGTGGCACTGGGTGCCTTGACTGTGTGCAAGGTATCATGAAATCTGTAGATTAAAGAAAAGGTTTTGGGTCGTAATGTACTGCACAGTATCAGAAAGCTTGCTTGGGTTTGCATCACATGTCATGGGTTTTCCAGCAGGACAATGACCCCAAACATACTTCAAGAAGCACCAAGAAATGGATGGAAACAAAGTGCTGGAGCGTTCTGAAGTTGCCAGCAATGAGTCCAAATCTAAATCCCATTGAATCCCTGTGGAGAGATCTTAAAATTGCTGTTGGGAGAAGGCACCCTTCAAATATGAGAGACCTGGAGCAGTTTGCAAAAGAAGAGTGGTCCAAAATTCCAGTTGAGAGGTGTAAGAAGCTTGTTGATAGTTATAGGAAGTGATTGATTGCAATTATTTATTCCAAAGGGTATGCAACCAAATATTAAGTTGAGGGTGCCAACAATTTTGTTCAGCCCATATATATACATACACACACAAAAAAAATATAAAAAATAGGCAACATAACTAAAGATGTATGTGGCTGCATTGTAATTGAATCTCTGTACAATTAAAATTCCTGTTATGCCTCAGTCCTGATATGGGACATCCCTACTAGGGATAAGCGGACCCATGGATGGTCGGGTTCGGCCGAACTAGAGTTAAAGGTTCGGTATACGACCTTGACCCTGAACCCAATAGAAGTCAATGGGAACCCGAACTTTGTGCTTTAAAATGGTCATAGTTAGGGCTAGGGGGCTGCAAAAGGAATCTAAGTGGCATAAGAGCAGGTCAATTGCCCTGCAAACAAATGTGGATAGTGAAATGAATTAAAATAACATAAAATTAAAAAAAAAGAAAATATTATAATCTTGAACCGGGAGGCGGAGGTCTAGGTGGAGAATGAGGTTGAGGTGGAGGTGGTGGTGTAGTTGGAAGAGGCGTAGGAGGTATCAAACACTGTTTTCTGTGTTCTGGGTTTTTTTATAGATTTTTTGGGGGTACACTGAAAACAGGCAGTGTAATAATCTGCTGGCCACTCGCTGTCTGTATACTAATAGTCTGCACTTTCTTACGTTGAAAACAATGAGAGCATTAAATAGGGAACGTGGCCGTGTTGCTGGTGGTGGTGTAGGTGTTGCAAGGAGAGAAAGGCAATGGTCTATCTGTGCCTGCTACGTGCTCAAATGAAACACCTTTATCTAGTGCAAGCAGGCGACAGGATGTTCTGTGTAATTTCATAGGCCCGAGTATGAGCCTGCTACGCGCCCAAATGAAAAACCTTCCTCTGGTGCAAGCAGGCGTAGGCCTGTGTAATTTCACAGGCCCAAGTACCGTTGGATGAATGATGAGGTCAGAACTAGTACTGTAGAGGTGGTTTTAGATTGGTTGGCTGAGAGTGTCTTCAGTTCCTCCGCTTTGTCTTCCACCCAGTCCCCTGATGAAAGTGCAGATTTTGCACCTGCAGCCCATGGGCATCTGTCTTCTGAATTAAACTCTTGCAAATCAGGCAAGCAGTCTGAGGCCCAAGTTATGCAGCAGTCACTTTTGATTTTTGATTACTCTGCTGGCTGTGGTTCTGTAGGTCATCCACCTGGTCCTAGCCAACATTAGGAGGAGATTGAGTGCACTGATGCCCCACCACTTGTTCTGTTGGACTATGAGTACGTGGGAGGGGTAGTGCAAATGGTCAGCGGACTACCACAGCATATTTCTGATGATGATGAAACACAGGTGGCAACAGCTGCAGCTTTCTGCTGTGTGTAGTCCGGCAAGGAGGGTAAGGGTGAGGAATGGGTAGAACATCATGTGGAGGATTATTATTATTTTTTTTTTGTAGAGCACCATTGATTCCATGGATGAGGAACAATTGTGTTCACAGTAGGGGGGCACTCAAAGCAGCTCACGGGCTGTCCTGGAGTGTGGAGGGATACAGAAGACCCAGATTGTACACCTTCCATCAAAGACAGCTTGTCATTGCTTCTGGGCACCCTGGCACACATGAGGCAATACTTGCTGCTGTGCCTGCGCAACAACCGCCAACTTGCCCAGATTGTTACAAGTGCTGATTACTGGGTGGCCATCCTGCTGGATCCCCGCTACAAGCACAACATGCCATCCCTACTTCTGTCACTAGAGCGAGATCGGAAAATGTGGGAATACAAGCGCACATTGGTAGACGCACTACTGAAAGCATTCTCACCTGACAGCGGTGGCTCAATGGAAGCACAAGGATCAAGTCTCCTACGTAGCTGGGCCACTGGCACCACCTCGGAAGGGATGGTCAGCATGGCAGACATTAGGAAAATATTTCTTAGCACTTTGCAAAATCCAGCACCACCATCTGATACGGTCCCTATTTTGGTACAGTACAATCAGAAGTTTTTTGGTACAGAACTCCCAGAGGCTTTTTGGTAAAGTGGAAGCAAAGGTTTTTTGGCACAATGCAAACAAAGGCTTTTTGGTACAGTACTCCCAGATGCTTTTTGGTAAAGTAGAAGCAGAGGCTTTATAGCACAGCACACACAGTGGCTTTTTGGTACATTACAAACAGAGGTTTTTTAGCCCACAATTTGGAAAGAGATGGCTGCATAGTAGAAATGTATTTTAGATGCACTACTCGTATAGACACAGAGGTAGAATAAAAGATTTTGTTTATCCCACAAATGGGAAAGAGATGGCTGCATTGTAGCAACATTTTTTGGAAACACTACTCACAAAAAGATGGCTGCAGAGTGAAACAATTGTTTAAACACACCAACTAATTGTATAGACACAGCGGCAGAATTCAATTTTTTTTTCGGCCCACAGATGGGAAAAAGATGGCTGCATAGTAGAAAATTCTTTTAGAAACACTACTCACAAAAAGACAGCTGCAGAGTAGAATTTTTTTTTTTAGAAACACTACTCGTATAGACCCAGTGGTACAGTAAAGTTATTTGTTTGGCCTACAAATGGCAAAGAGACTGCTGCAGAGTATAATAACTTTTTTGGACCAAAAATGGCAAAGAGACGGCTGCAGAGTAGATTTAGTTTTTTGCAAAACTACTCTTATAGACACAAGGGTACAGTAAAATTATTTTTTTGGCCTACAAATGGCAGAGACGGCTGTAGAGTAGATTTATTTTTTAGGCACCCTACTTGTACACAGGGCTGGGGCCCGGAGCAACTGGGGTGGCCTACCCATCATTGGGGACACCGGCACGCTATGGGGCCTGTGAGTAGGTGCCAGTGCGGGAGGGGGGGCTTGCACCGGGCTCATCCAAAACAGTTAATACTTACCTCTCCCTGTCCCTCTGCAGCTCTGGTGTCTTCCTCGTCTTCTGACTCTGTGACGTCTCAGGGCAGAGGGCGCGAACACATCACCACAGCGCACCCTCTGTGCTGAGTAGTCACAGTGCAAAGAGACGGAAGAAACTGAAGAGACAGGACCTACAGCCAGTGAGGAGAGGCGAGTATTTGATTTTTTTTTCTTTTATGTTTGGAGTATTATATGGGGCCCATTATGTGTGGAGCATTATATAGGGCCCATTCTGAAAGGAGCATTAAATAAGGCCTATTATTCTGTATTGAGCAATATATGGGGTCCATTATTCCGTATGGAACAATATATGAGGCCCATTATGTATGGAGCATTATATGGGGCTCATTATTCTGTATGGAGCATTAAATGAGGCCTATTATTCTGTATTGAGCAATATATGGGGCCCATTATGTATGGAGCATTATATGGGGCCCATTATGTATGAAGCAATATCTGGGGCCCATTATGTATGAAGCATTATATGGGGCCCATTATGTATAGAGCATTATATGGGGCCCATTATGCATAGAGCAATATATATTTCTTTGTTTAACAGAAGCTCACAGTTCTTAACAAAATGGTCAGATTTACCACAGTAAAAACACAATCCCTTGGAAAACCTGCGGTCTTTTTCCTGAGAGCGGAGTGGCATCGCCCCAATCTCCATCGGTTCTCTGTCATCCGAGCAGACCCTCTGATGACTAGGAGCTGCCATAGCAGGAGTTTTCTCCTCATTAACCCTGGCACGCAGTCTCCTGTCCACCCATATAGCTAATTGCATGGCTTCTTGCAAGTTTCCAGGTGCAGGGAAAGCAATCAGCAGATCCTTAACCCTACCACTTAGACCAGCAAGAAACAAACATTTTAACACCGAATCATTCCATCTCACTTCAGAAGACCACCTTCTGAAGTGTGTACAATAATTTTCAACATCACCTGACCCCTGCTTTAAACGTCTCAGTTGTGTCTCAGCAGAAGAGACTCGATCAGGATCGTCATACAACAACCCCATAGCGGAAAAAAAATCCTCCACTGAACTAAAACACGGATCATTAGGTTGGAGAGAAAAGGCCCATCCCTGTGGTTCCTTGTGCAAAATTGACATGATAAACCCAATGCGCTGTGATTCATTCCCAGAGGACCTGGGTCTCAAACGAAAATATAATAAACAAAAATTTTTAAAGGAAAAAAAATCTTGTTGTTTACCATAAAAAAAATCAGGCAGTCCTACCTTCGGTTCAACAAAATGCGCTCCAGGACAGCTACTCACGTGTTGCTGGAGCTCGGCCACCTCAAGAGACAATCCCTGCAGGCATTGAGCCAATTCCTGAACAGACACCATGCTGATCTCCGGATCTCGTTCCTTAGGATTTTTTTCTTTTGATTTTTGGCTGGACTTACTGTTATGATCTGCTACAAGAACTAAGGAAAGATAGGAAAACTGTCCCTACAATAGGACTAAGCTGATTCCCTACGATGCAGCGGGCAACCTGTTCCTTGTGAACAGACCCGCCTTCGTTCTCAGCTAGTCTGAACGCAGACCTATAGATATAAGGGAGGGGTCCCTAAAAGTACTAAGGACTGCGACAAAATTGGACACCTCCTAGCAGAAGTTGTAGCGGATGAAAAATACAAACAGACAAAAATACTTAGAGGTCCAAGGACCAAGCAAACTATAGAGATAGGTACAAAGCACCTGGCTAGATTAAGAGTCAAAGTAACACTGAAGTCCAGCAAAGCCAGAAGGGCGGAGCTGGAATAAATAGGCAGCAGGTCACGTGACCACAAAAATAGAAAAAAACTAACAGGAGGGTTCTAACAAGTAGTGTTGAGCCACCCCCGTAGTGATCGAGTTCGGTTCGGTTCGTCGAACACCCGTGTGTTCGCCGAACTGTTCGTCGCACTGTTCGTCGAACACCTTCGAACACCGTTAAAACCAATGGCAGGCAAACAAAAACACATACAAACACATAGAAAACACCTTCAAAGGTGTCCAAAAGCTGACAAACTGCTCAGAAGACATAACTAACACATGGAAAAGTGACAAGTACATATAGTCATGCGAAAAGAAAAGAGGTGGAGGAGTAAAAGGAGGGGGAGACACAGATATAGGCATGTCATGCCCTTCTAAAATCCAAAAAGTGAGAAGCCGACACGGCCAGTCCGCTCCTGCCCGCGCCACCTCCGTGTCGCCGGGTTTGTGCCAGAGCTGCGGTGAACCCTGACGGCCAGCTCCCCTCTCCCAATACTGGTGCCTGTCCGCTGGTGGGTCGAGCGAGCCCCCCTGTGGTGGAGGCAGCTCTAAGCTTTTTAATTTAAATTGTCTCTCTAATTTGAATGAATACACTTTAAATCCATTTACAAGGATCTATTGGAGGGCAAGTCTCATGCCAGCAGCCGCGTAATTCCAGCTCCAGTAGTGTCCACTAAAGCTGCTGCAGTTAAAAAGCTTTTATAAGGATCGAGCTCGGCTGTCCACCGCAAGGCATCCTACTGCCAGTCCCAGCCCCTATGCCTTGGGGTGCCTCCTGATGCTCTTCACTGAGTATCCTGTGGTCCCGAAGCATTTCCTTTGAAAAAATTAAGTGTCCAAACTACAGGTGGTGTAGCTTACTTAACAGCCGGGATAATCTGCTGACTAGCAGACACTGCTACTAGGCACAAAGTATTTCCTGGGCTAGATGCAGTTAAAAATTAGTAATTAGATACTCTCGTTGGATGCTGAGAAAGCATTCCATAGAGTCTCCTGGCACGCCATATATTATTCTCTTAAAAAATTTCGGGTAGGGGTCTAGGGGACCCTTTTATAGCCAAAACCGAGCCCTCAGGCTGAAGATAAATGGAACTGTAGCACCCTGAGGGCTCGGTTGCTACAGAGGTATTGCACCTCACCCAGAGGTGTGATATCTCACTCTCAGGTAAGGATGGAGTGTGGATCAGGACCCGACACCTGCATGCATTACACCACATTGCCATGGGGCAGGGCGACCAATATGCCCCTGAGATGGGAACGACAGTCCCTGTCCCTGGCTGGAGTGGGGGGAAGGAACACTGAGGAAGGGGAACCCTGTAGAGCAGGAGCAGGGAGGAAGCAGTTCCTGGGTGCATTGAGAAAGGAGTATAAAAGGTGGGCACCATCTTAGTTCAGTGCAGAGAAGTCTGAGCAGAAGTGACAGGGAGCAGGGGCTCTGCGTGAGCTCTGCTCCGGAGGCGGGCCTAGTAACAGAGGCCCAGGCCTGGAAGAGGGAGAAGGAAGGAAGAGGAGCGGAGAAGGCTCCAGGAACGAGGAACGAAGGGATCCCAGGGGTGCGGACGGGCGAGTCGCCACCGCACGCCCGAATCCACCTGCGTGGAGGGGTCAGGCCAAAGGGGGAGACCGATCCCCAAAACTAGTGGAGGCGGGAAACGACCCTCAGCTAGAAACCGGAGGCTGTGACTTTTTATGTGGCGCAGCCCCTCGCTACACCCACTAGGAAGGCACCACATAGGGTCAGGGAAACTGGTGCCAAGTTTACCAAGAGGAGGACCGAGGCAGCCGGACAGAAGGGTTGGTAAGAAAGGCCAGACAAAGGACACACAAAGGTGGTCCTGTGAAGCGCTCCAAAGTTATCTGGGAGTTGTCTGAGCCCCTCACCTGGTGAGCACAGTACGACGTGGGCAGCCGTTACCTGCAGACGTGGTCTGGATAATAAGAACTGTGAGTAAAGGCCCTGGACTGCATCACTGACTCCGTGTCGTTACTGCTGCTGCCCTGCACCATCACCCCCATCCTCCGCATACACTGCCCTGAGGCAGTACTCCTCCCGTGGGGAGTTATGCTACGCTCTGCTGCACCCACAACACCAGCCTCAGCGGTCTGCCCTGCAGCGGCGGTTCACTCTGACCGCAATCCACGGGTGGCATAGTCGGACATTTAAACATCAAAACCACATAAATAGTTCCGCCACTGGTTTGACCGCCCTGAGCCACGGAACCGAGTCGCCGCCACGGAGACTGCAACCACCAGCATCCACCAAAAAGGGTCCGGCTCCGGGTGTCCCAAGGCCCAGGGGGCGCGTCAGAACATTTTCATCACCTTTCATAATCACCAATGGGACAAGGCAGGGATGTCCTCTGTCCCCTCTCTTATACATCCTAGTGACGGAGCACCTGCTCTCATCAATTCGCCATAACCCCAATATTAGGTGGATTGAGGTGGGAGGCACCGAGTACAAGTGCTCTCTATTTGCTGATGATGTCCTAGTATATATCACTCAATCACATATATCCATCCCTGCTGTTATGGCTGAAATAGATCACTTTGTTACATGGTCAAATTTTAAAATCAATGCAGCGAAGTCTGAGGCCCTCGATGTCTCCCTCCCCAAATCCATACAGGATTCCATCCAGTCCAACTTTCCCTTTGCCTGGCCCTCACAGGGTATCAAATACTTAGGAATTCCTATTCATAGAGACCTCTCCCATCTATGTTATCTTAATTTTGGGCCCTTTATTGAACAACTCCATACAGACCACGGTTGGCAAGTTAGAACTGTAAGATTCACTACGTGAACCACTGGTGTTTTGTGGAAAAGCACATGTACACTGTGTTCCAAATTATTATGCAAAAAAGTGTTTAGGAGTGATAAGGGAAGAATTTGTTTGTTTGTCAGTTAAACTCATTGATGGTGATGTGTGTCAGGGCTCTTTATATCACTGTAAGCAATTGCAGACACCTGTGCTAATTAGTTTGGCAGGTGTGTCCAATGAAAGGCAAGACTACTTAAGAAGGCTGTCCCACATTATTAAGCAGACTACATTTTCTGCCAAAATGGGAAAGAAAAAGGATGTGTCGGCTGCTGAGAAGCAACAAATTGTAGAGTGTTTAGGTCAAGGCATGACTACAATCAACATTGTGCGATGATCAGGATGAAGTGTCTTGGCAATCAAGAAGTATGTAGCTGATTCACAGTACACACGTGTGCGTGCTGATAAGGGCAAATTGAGGACTCTTTCCTACAGGCAATTACATCAGGTTAAAAGAGCAGCGGCAAAAAAACCTTGTCATAGCAGCAGACAAGTTTTTGAAGCTGCTGTTGCCTCCAACGTCCTCCGAACAACAAGATGCAGGGTCCTTCAGAGGTTTGCAGCTGTGCATACGCCATCCTGTCGACCTCCTCTATCCACTTCACACAAGCAGAAATGGCTCCAGTGGGCCAAACATTACATGAAGACTGATTTCAAAACTGTTTTGTTCACGGATGAGTGTCGTGCAAAGCTCGATGGTCCAGATGGATGGAGTGGAGGATGGCTGGTTGATGGACACCCCACGCGAACACGGCTACAGCGCCAACAAGGAGGAGGTGGAGTAATGTTTTGGGCTGGAATCATGGGGAGAGAGATTGTCGGCCCCTTTAGGATCCCTTAAGGGGTAAAGATGAACTCCATAATGTATGTGGAGTTTCTCAAACAGCACTTCCTGCCATGGTTCAAGAAGAAGAACCGTGTATTCCACAGCAAGATCATTTTTATGCATGATAATGCACCGTCTCATGCTGCACATAACACATCTGCATCTCTGGCTGATATGGGCATAAAAGGGGACAAACTTATGGTGTGACCCCCATGCTCCCCTGACCTCTACCCCATTCAGAACCTCTGGAGCATCATCAAAAGGAGTGTCTATGATGGCGGGAGGCAGTTCACATCTAAGCAACAGCTCTGGGAGGGTATTCTGTCCTCATGCAAAACAATTGAAGCAGAAACCATCCAAAACCTGACAAATTCAATGGACGAGAGTTCAGAAGCTCCTTTCGAACAAGGGGTCCTATGTGCAAATGTAACATCACCTAGAATAAAGTTTTGACTTGAAAACTGTTTGATTTCAGTTTCTAATAACCTGCTAATGCTTATAATTTCAAAAATGACCATTTTTTTGGTCTTTATTAAAATGAAAAGGTTGATCGAAGAGTGTGGGGGATCTAAGAGTGTGGCAACCCAGTAGTCAGGATTACTTCGAATTCTGACAATCTGAGGGTCATGTTGCAGGTAGTGCAGCAAGAAGGCACTTATGTGTCTTGCGCATCTCGGAGCCCCAAAATTATTTTCCGGGCTAGATGCAGCTAAAAATTATTATTAATTTTAAATCTGGTGGAGCTTAGTATAGATGGCCTAATAGAATCAGTACTGCACACTGCTACAAAGCCCAAATTATTTTCCAGCCAAGATGCACATAAGCATGATTAGTAATTTTAAATCTGGTGGAGCTTAGTATAGATGGCCTAATAGAATCAGTACTGCACACTGCTACAAAGCCCAAATAATTTTCCAGCCAAGATACAGATAAACATGATTAGTAATTTGAAAGCTTAAAATGGTTGGTGAGGTGATTTTTACCAATCATCAAGTTTTAACTCTCCCCAGGATGACACAGGGGTAGAAAAGTCGTTTCGGATCCATGATTTGTTCATCTTTATAAATGTGAGTCTGTCTACATTATCAGTGGAGAGCCGCGTGCGCTTATCTGTCAGCACACCACCAGCAGCGCTGAACACACGTTCAGACAGAACGCTGGCTGCAGGGCATGACAAGATCTCCAAGGCGTAAGTGGCTAGCTCCGGCCATTTATCCAGATTGGAAGCCCAAAAAGAGCAAGGGTCCAGTGACACAGTCATGGCTTCAATGTTTACTTGGAGATACTCCTGTACCATCGTCTCTAGGCGTTGACTATGTGTCAGACTTCTTGTCTCCTGTGGCCTTGCAAAGGATAGGCTAAAAAAGTGGTGAAATGATTCCGCAAAATTGATGTTACCAGCAGATACTGTGTTTCTGTTATGGTTTGAGTGCTGAACACTCGACGGTCCCACGGTTGGCAAGTTGGAACTGTGAGATTCAGTACGTGCACCACTGGTGTATTGTGGAAAAGCACATGTGAGATTCTGCAACAGTCTCTGCTGATACTCCTGCATGCGTGCATCCCTTTCTATGGCAGGAATAATTTCTGCAAATTTACTTTTGTACCGGGGATCTAACAGTGTGGCAATCCAGTAGTCAGGATTATTTCTAATTCTCACAATTCGAGGGTCATGTTGCAGGTAGTGCAGCAAGAAGGCACTCATGTGTGTTGCGAATCCAGGAGCACCAAGTCCCTGTTGTGTTGGTGGCGAGGTAACAATCATGCTTCCTTCCTCTGTCCTCTCCCCCCAACCTCGCACAACAGAAATGTGATCAAGGTCTCCCTCATCTGATGAGTCTTCCATCAGTTCGTCCTCCACTTCTTCCTGGGCTCCTGCACCTTCCTCACTAGTTTGGCTGCTACCATGCGCCCTGGTAAAACCATCTCCCCCACCCTCACATGCCTGCCGCCTTGGTGCTGCCGATCGTCTGGACCTTGCAGATGTTAGCCCTTCCGCATACAACTCCTCCTCCTCTACTTCCTCCACCTCCTCTTGTGCCACCACCTGACTCCGAATTCTGTTTAACATGTGCTCCAGCATGTAAATCACCGGAATAGTCATGCTGATAATGGCATCGTCAGCACTAAACATCTTCGTCGCCATTTCAAAACTGTGCAGAAGGGTGCATAGGTCCCTGATCTGAGACCACTCCTCCAGCGTGATTTGCCCCACCTCTGGATCTCGTTGGCCCAGGCTATACGTCAGAACGTATTGCACCAGGGCTTGTCGGTGCTGCCACAGTCGCTGCAACATGTGCAGAGTTGAATTCCACCGGGTAGGCACATCGCATTTTAGCCGGTGAAGTGGCAGGCCCAACGACTTCTGTAGAGATGTAAGTCGCTGAGCTGCGGGATGCGAACGGCGGAAGTGAGCACACAGCGACCATGCCCTCTGGAGAAGGCCATCTAGTCCGGGATAGTGGGCTAAAAATTGCTGGACAACCAGGTTCAACACGTGAGCCATACAAGGCACGTGTGTGACATTGCCCGCACCCAGGTTTGCAGCATTGCCGCACACGGCCTTCCCTGGTTTCAGGTCCAGTGGAGACAACCATTCATGAAATTGGTTCTCCAGAGCTGACCACAACTCCTCAGCTGTGTGACTCACATTTCCCAGACATTTCAAAGTAAAAACCGCCTGATGACGTTGAGCCCTACTGCCAGCATAGTAAGGAGGTGTGCAGGATCCCTTCTGCGCAGTTAGAAAGCTGACCTCGTCGTCACTAGCATTCTCCTCCACCTCCTCTGCTGACCTCATCTCTTGGCTGACTGTGGGTTGACAGTAAGTGGGATCTCCAACCTCATCATCATCACCCTGTGCGTTATCACACCCTTTGTCCTCAGAGCCAACCTGTTCCTGCCCTGACAAAAAACTAAAGTTGTCGCTCCAATCAGGTATTTGAGTCTCATCATCGTCTTCCTCATTGTCTCCACCAACAGGAGTTACAGTTTGGGAATGAGGGTCTACATTATGTTCACAACCTTCAGCGTCTGGTCCTGGATCCGACTCATAAAGATTCTAGGCATCAGTGCAGATCATTTCCTCGTCTGGATTCACAGAAGTGCTGGAGCCGACCTCTGATTCCCAGGCTATAGTATGAGTAAACAGCTCTGCAGACTCAACCATCTGTTCTACCTCATTCTCAGACGGGCAGCTGGAGATTTGGGAGCTGTGAGGAAGCAAGTGCGATTGGGGTGACACCTTTGAGGACTGGAGTATTTGTGATGTTGAAGTTGATGTGGAGGAGAGCCCACTTAAAGGAGCAATTGATATCCGTTGAAGCACCTGCTGTTTTGGTGCCTCATCTGGAATTTGTAGCGATTGGTGTGGCCGTAAGAAAGGGATCTTATCACATTGTCCGCTAAAAGAAGTAGACATTTTAGTTTGGCTGGAAGATGGTCTTTCTTCTGCAGATGTTACTGTTGCTTTAACACCTACCCCACGGACACAACCTTTTTTCCCCTTCCCAACACGCCTATTCCCCTTTCCACCAGCAGCAGGCCTTTTTCCACTCATTTTGGTGGTTAACTAATTCACAACTCTGGAGTTGTTTGCACAAAAAACAATGGGTGGGAACCGAGCAGAGCTGAGTGGCCAAACTGTGGTATTAGGCCAAAACTATTGGCTGGGTTAGATGCAGAAAAAAATTATATTCAATTTGCAACCTGATGGAGGTCAGTATAGATGGACTAGTAGAACAAGTCCCACACACTGCTAGAAGGACAAATATTTTTTCAGAGCTAGATGCAGAAAAAAATTATATTCAATTTGCAACCTGATGGAGGTCAGTATAGATGGACTAATAGAACAAGTCCCACACACTGCTAGAAGGCCAAATATTTTTTCAGAGGTAGATGCAGACAAAAAAATATTTTTAATTTGCAACCTGATGGAGGTCAGTATAGATGGACTAATAAAACAAGTCCCACACACTGCTAGAAGCCCAAATATTTTTTCAGAGTTAGATGGAGACAATAGAATTATTTTGAATTTGCAACCTGATGGAGGTCAGTATAGATGGACTAGTAGAACAAGTCCCACACACTGCTAGAAGGACAAATATTTTTTCAGAGCTAGATGCAGAAAAAAAATTATATTCAATTTGCAACCTTATGGAGGTCAGTATAGATGGACTAATAGAATGATGCTATGTCCAAAAGGTTTTACTTCACTAGGTGCAGTAAAAAAATTGGTATTCTATACACAGGTGGTGTAGCTTGCAACACAGATAGGCTACTCCACTGACTAACACACTCTGCAATAGGCCAAAAAGGATTAGCTTTGCTAGATTCAGCCAAATGCTGTGAAAAAAACTTGCACAGCACTGGCACAGACCTGCCTGGCAAAAACTGATAGGAACTGATGTAACTTAGTACTGAAAAGGACTGCAATTACAATTAGTCTTTACTCCCACAGCCTATCTATTTAAGAGCACAGACCAGCCTGATAAAAGTCGTAGGAAATGCTGTAACCTAGTCCTTAAAAGGACTGCAATCACAACTATTCCCTACTCCCAAGCTATCTGTAGATTTGTGCAAAAATTGGCTTGAAATTAACAAGGTATAGCGCACACAGCAACAGCGGTGCCGTCTAACACGCAGCTGCAGCAGTGAGAAAATGGTGGCGACGGGGAAAATGGCTGGGTCTTATAGGGCAAGGACATGTGACATACACTGCCAATGACACATGCCCTTGCTTGTGTGAAAAAAAGCACTTCGCTCCGTGTGTGCGCTGCTGATAGGCTGACAGATTGCACCTCCCCACTGTAAATGCGGGAAAGAGAAAAAAAAATGGAGATCTTCATTATTCCTGCAGAGATCCATCCCCTGCCCCTCCCCCCGCCCCGCTGTACACTCAAACTGCGTATTAACATTAATTTTCATCATTACTGAGAAAAAATCCAGTTATGATTTTGGTGCATGAACAGTTATCGAACATAACCTCGAACAGCCGAATTTTTCTCAAATCGTTCGTGTTCGCCGAACGGCTCGAACACCGCCCAAAACAGCTCGAATTTGAGATTGGCGAACAGTTCGAGTCGAACAACGCTCATCTCTACTAACAAGCAGTATATGGGGCACATTATTCTGTATGTAGCATTATATGGAGTCCATTATTCTGTATGGAGCATTATATGGGGTCCATTATTCTGTATGGAGCATTATATGGGGCCGATTATTCTGTATGAAGAAATATATGGGGTTCTTTATTCTGTATGGAGCAATATATGGGGCTCATTATACTGTATGGAGCAAAATATGGGGACCATTATTCTGTATGGAGCAATATATGGGATCCATTATTCTGTATGAAGCAATATACAGGGCTCATTATACTGTATGGAGCAATATATTGGGGTTATTATACTATATGGAGCAAAATATGGGGCTCATTATACTGTATGGAGGACTATGTGGTGCCCATAATACTGTATGGAGGACTTTGCAGTGCCCATAATACTGTATGGAGGACTATACTGTCCATCTAAAATGAAAATCCCCCAGGGCACGCACGAAGATTAGTCGGTTTCTGAGATATTGTAGAATTTACAATAGATATCACTCATGTAATGTAAGTGAAATCTTTGGCATTGTACGATACCTATATTTCTCTGCTGTATCTGTGCATGGGGGTACAGAGTACACACACCAGCTTTTTGGCACAGTTCTCCCACAGATATGGGTGTAGAGTACACACAGCGGCTTTTTGGCGCAGTACTCCCACAGATATGAGTGCAGAGTACACACAGCAGCTTGTTTGCATAGTGTGCAACCTAACACTGTCCTTCACTCCAGCTGCGTCCTGTCCCTACAATAAGCAGAACAAAATGGTGGCGGCACTCATGATACGGCATTTATACAGGCCGGATTATGTGGAGTGCCAACCAATTGCACTCATCCTCCAGAAGTGCCCACAGCCTAAAAGCTTGTTGATTGGCTGCACAACTAAACCCGGACAGAAAAACAGACATCCTGTTAAAAGTCCGTGTTCGGTGTTCGGTACCAGACACTAGGTGTTTGATATGGACCCCAAACTTTACAGTTAGGGTTTGCTCATCCCTAATGCCTACAAACAGTCATCAGCTATATAAAACATACATTTAAAACAGAAAAAAACTATATACAGTATTTGTGTCTTTATACAGGGGGGCACAAAAGCAGGCATAAAAATGTTGCTACACTGGCTCTTAGACTTCGCCCGGTCTTACCTACAATTAATGACTACAACCAAGTAGACTTTGTTACTGTTACAGAGGCCACAAGCTCAAAAAGGCTACCCCGGACAGACTTGGCACAAGCCACTCTGGCAGATTCCAGAGAAATCCAGACGCCCTTTAACCCCTATTAAGGGATCTGGTTTTATAACAGGATCTGGTGGATATCTACCATGGAATAACTGCTATCCCAAAGTTGGAATGGTCGCCAAGCAGGGTTGAAGCTGAGAAGTCGCGTTAAAGACAAAAATAGGAGGTAAGCAGGTAGTCAGAATTCAAGCTGGAGTCGGAACGTGGGAAAAACAAAACAGATAACAAGAGACAAGCCAGAGCAAGGTCATAGAGAGCCTAGTGCTAGCTAAACATACTAATAACTGGCAGCTGGAGTCAGTCTGCTAGGGATGATCCTGACAGGCACCATTGGAGATAGGGAATAGTGTGGAATGAAAGTAGTTTACGAGGACATGCGCAATCGGGTAACTACAAGTATACATAGTAAACACAAATGATATAAACTTCTCAGAAAAGCAAAAGGCTTGCATGGCTTCTTTTATGCAAATCCAATCAACTAGATCGAAAGTCTATTCTGCGTCAGTTCCGAGCACTATCAGTGGGGTCGCAGATCTTTGGGCGTAATGGATTAGTCATATGACTCTTCTATATATGTTATGCTTTACTTCTCTGTGGGGAACTAGCACATCCATGTCTAAACATACTGCGGTTACCCCTGCCATGGTCGCTAGGTGCCACCGCAGTAGCACTACGGTTACTGCTGAACTCGGGCAGCATGTTGGTGTTTAGGTTTCTGATTGCTGAAACTGTGTTTTGCTGCAGTGAGTTGGTAGGTAATTAGCTCTTAGCTGAAAGCCATGGGTGAAGCTCCCTTCTATATAAACCCCTCTCGCCTCTTCTCTTTATCTATACCAGGGATGTCAAACTCAAATACACAGAGGGCCAAAATGAAAAACCTGGACAAAGTCGCAGGCCAATCAGTATACAATATAATGGGCCCCACATAGTCCTCCATACAGAATAATGGGCACCACATAGTCCTCCATACAGAATAATGGACTCCACATATTCCTTCATATAGTATAATGAGCAACACATAATCCTCCATACAGTATAATGAGCACCACATAGTGCTCCATACAGTATAATGGCCCCACATACATAGTCCGCCATACAGAATAATGGGCCCCACATAGTCCTCCATTCAGAATAATGGGCCCCACATAGTCCTCCATTCAGAATAATGGGCCCCACATAGTCCTCCATTCAGAATAATGGGCCCCATATAGTCCTCCATACAGAATAACGGGGCCCCACATAGTCCTCCATACAGAATAATAGGCCCCACACAGTCCTCCATACAGAACCAGGGGCCCAACACAGTTCTCCATACAGAATCATGGACCCCACACAGTCCTCCATACAGAATAATGGGCGCCACTTAGTCCTCCATACAGAATCATGGGCCCCACATAGTCCTCCATACAGAATCACGGGCCCCACATATTGCTACATACAGAATCATGGACTCCACATAGTCCTCCATACAGAATAATAGGCCCCACATAGTCCTCCATACATAATAATGGGCCCCACATAGTCCTCCATACAGTATAATGGGCCCTACATAGTCCTTCATACAGTATAATAGGCCCCACATAGTGCTCCATACAGAATCAGGGGCCCCACACTGTTATCCATACAGAATCATGGGCCCCACACAGTCCCCCATACAGAATAATGGGCCCCACACTGTCATCCATACTGAATCATGGGTCCCACACAGTGCTCCATACAGAATAATGGGCCCCACATAGTCCTCCATACAGAATAATGGGCCCCACATACTCCTCCGTACAGTATAATGAGCACCACATAATCCTCCATACAGTATAATGAGCACAACATAATCCCCGTGCAGTATATTGAGCACCACATAGTCCTCCGTACAGCATAATGGCCCCACGTAGTCCTCCATACAGAATAATGGGCCCCACATAGTCCTCCATACAGAATAATGGGCCCCCGCATAGTCCTCCATACAAAATAATGGGCCCCCACATAGTCCTCCATACAGAATAATGGGCCCCAAATAGGGGTGGTGGTTCTGGTGTCGAGGGCCAAAAACCACCCTGTGGGTCAGATTTGGTCCACGGGAAAGAGTTTGACATGTGTGGTCTATACTATAGAGACATTAGCACAGAAATTGAGGGAGGAAAGGAGGTTTCGGTGGATACAATGTAGGGGTCATTAGCTTACGCTGATGACCTGCTCCTCTTGATGTCTAATCTTAAAAGGCCCAACCAGCCGTACTGGAAATGCTGGAAGAATTTGGGAGCATGTCAAACTTTAAGAGTAACATGAGCAACTTTAATCTTCCTGATAATATTAATTCTTAATTAGTTACTAGTTCTCCCTTCACCTGGTCTTATTATATATGTTTCCATGCATAAGCCACCCCTGCAACTCAAAAGACTTATACAAGAAAAACTTCTCTTGATTGCTACAAAATATAACATAAGTAATTTCCTCCTGGTTTATTCCCTATATGTCTGGGTTACGCAGGAAAATGTATTAAACAAATGTAAATGGAATAAAAAATGTAATAAAATGCAAATAAATTTGTTTTGTGACAGTGTACAGTATATGATTATCCTTATAATGTGTTGTGATAAATTTAATTGATTAAATTGTCTACCTACTTTTGAGCCACCCTGTATTGTTGATGGCTGCACATATATGTATATACACTGTGTTCCAAATTATTATGCAAATAATATTTTCGCAGATTTTCCCAAATTACCTATATGAATTGCAGTCATTGTAATTTTCCAGTCAAATAACTATTAGAGTACAATTGAAAGGTTTTTGTACAAACTGCCTATGATAACAGTATATTTTTAAAAAAATAAAAACAAACTGCACTCAAAATGCATGTTCCAAATTATTATGCACAGCAGAGTTTTCAACCTTTTCATTTTAATAAAGAACAAAAAAATGGTCATTTTTGAAATTAAGCATTAGCAGGTTATTACAAACTGAAATCAAACAGATTTCAACTCAAAACTTTATTCTAGGTGATGTTACATTTGCACATAGGACCCCTTGTTCGAAAGGAGCTTCTGAACTCTCTCGTCCATTGAATTTGTCAGGTTTTGGATGCTTTCTGCTTTAATTGTTTTGCATGAGGACAGAATACCCTCCCAGAGCTGTTGCTTAGATGTGAACTGCCTGCGGCCATCATAGACACTCCTTTTGATGATGCTCCAGAGGTTCTCAATGGGGTTGAGGTCAGGGGAGCATGGGTGCCACACCATAAGTTTGTCCCCTTTTATGCCCATATCAGCCAGAGATGCAGATGTGTTATGTGCAGCATGAGATGGGGCATTATCATGCATGAAAATGATCTTGCTGCAGAATGCACGGTTCTTCTTCTTGAACCATGGAAGGAAGTGCTGTTTGAGAAACTCAACATACATTATGGAGTTCATCTTTACTCCTTCAGGGATCCTAAAAGGGCCGACAATCTCTCTCCCCATGATTCCAGCCCAAAACATTACTCCACCTCCTCCTTGTTAGCGCCGTAGCCGTGTTTGCATGGGGTGTCCATCAACCAGCCATCCTCCACTCCATCCATCTGGACCATCGAGATCATTTCATGCATGATAATGCCCCGTCTCATGCTGCACATAACACATCTGCATCTCTGGCTGCTGTGGGCATAAAAGGGGACAAACTTATGGTGTGGCACCCATGCTCCCCTGACCTCAACCCCATTGAGAACCTCTGGAGCATCATCAAAAGGAGTGTCTATGATGGCCGGAGGCAGTTCACATCTAAGCAACAGCTCTGGGAGGGTATTCTGTCCTCATGCAAAACAATTAAAGCAGAAACCATCCAAAACTTGACAAATTCAATGGACGAGAGAGTTCAGAAGCTCCTTTCGAACAAGGGGTCCTATGTGCAAATGTAACATCACCTAGAATAAAGTTTTGAGTTGAAAACTGTTTGATTTCAGTTTGTAATAACCTGCTAATGCTTATAATTTCAAAAATGACCATTTTTTTGTTCTTTATTAAAATGAAAAGGTTGAAAACTCTGCTGTGCATAATAATTTGGAACATCCATTTTGAGTGCAGTTTGATTGTTTTATTTTTTTAAAAATATACTGTTATCATAGGCAGTTTGTACAAAAACCTTTCAATTGTACTCTAATAGTTATTTGACTGGAAAATTACAATGACTGCAATTCATACAGGTAATTTGGGAAAATCTGAGAAAATATTATTTGCATAATAATTTGGAACACAGTGTACTATGTGGTTGCCTGTATATGCAATAGTTAGGCAGTAAAGATGTATACAGCAGCAGTATAAAGCAAGAAACAAAGGATACATCAATTTATTTCTATTTGTTTAATTACAGTGACTTGAATAATATTCACTTGACAATTAATAATTACATTAGTTTTAATTTACAGAAAATTGGCAGAAACTTTAATTTACAGAAAATTGAAAACTGTACAGGTAAAGGGTTTGATTACTAAAACAGTGTGCTCACAATTACTAGAATCACTACTAAAAGTGTAATGAAGGATGGAAACACACACAAGCTTCCAGTGTTGAAAATCTCGCATCTTTCACCTGTAAACCATATATCTTCATATATTGGGCACCTGTAATAAAACAGAAGACTTTATGTACAAAGAAAGATATGTATGCTCAAGTCTCAATAGACCTTAACAGGAATGTACTATATTGCCAGATAATTTCTTATTGTTTCAATTCATTTTCTGTTGAACATATTTTTTTAAAAATGTTTAGCGTGGCGATTTTTCTTTATCACAGGCAAGATTACAAATAAAGGTAATATCTTAATTATAAAGCTTTAGACAGGTAGCACACGATCACACCACAAAATAGACGGCTTCTATTCCATAGATGCTCCCGCAATGATATGGGTTATTATGACAACTGGAAGCCTAACTATGGTCTACAAGTCTACATCTACGCAGGGCCATATTTGATGTTCATGCTGCCCTAGGTACTTTAAGCTGTCATGCCCCCTACTGGTGACAAGGATGCTTTAATGTGATTGGTTGATCATGACACAACCCCTTTTCCACCTCCTGGAATTCTATAATGTATGTGCAATAGGTTACTGAGTAATATGTGATTCCTGTATGCTTTATGGCGTTCTATATGTATATATGTGAAGTGTATCTTTGATACGTATTTTTGCACCAGCACTTTGTATATTATCTGTGGATTTTCAATGTATAATTATTTGAGGGGATGACCTCACTTCCTGATTGGTACTTCATTAACGATCTATTATATTTGAACCTGGCCTCTTACACCATTTTGTTATTCTTGAAAAAGACCCATGGTAGGTCAAAACATTGCACTTTATGGCAGAATAAAGAAGTTTTGAATATTTGTCATCTATGATTGGACGCTGTCTATCTAATTCATCTATGAGTTCCGTAACCCACCTGAAAAAGTGCAAAATAAACTCTAAAAAGACTGGATATATGCCATGCAGTGTAAAAAGACTTGCTGATCATACAGTTGAGTGGCTTAAGGATAACAAAGTCAATGTTTTGGAGTGGCCGTCACAAAGCCCTGGTCTCAATCCTATTGAAAATTTATGGGCAAAGTTGAAAAGGCAGGTGCGAGCAAGGCGACCTACAAACCTGGATCAGTTACACTAGTTTTGTCTGGGCCCAAATTCCGACCAACTATTGTGAGAAGCTTGTGGAAGGATATCCCAAACGTTTGACCCAAGTCATTCAGTTTAAGAGCAATGGTACTAATGAAATGTATGTAATCTTTTGACTTTGCATTAAGTAGTAAAAATGCCTTAAAACATTCTCTCTCATTATTCTGGCATTTGTCAAATATTAAAAATTATGGTAATCCTAATTGACCTAAAACGGGAAAGGTTTATTCTGATTTCATGTCAGATATTGAGAAAAACATGCATACGTGTCTTTTTAAATAATGTATGTAAACTTCTGATTTCAACTGTATGTTCAGTCTTTTGAGCTTCTTTTAACTGCTTCAGGTTTCTAAAGACGCGGAGCGGTTAAACAAAGTGATCCCTAGTTTATTTAATATGATTTAATTAAAAAACGATGGCCAAAAGATGTTACAAAAGAGGACTGAATAGAAGCAAAAAAAAAAAGTAGCTTTAGCACAAAAGATGCCGGCATGTCCTAAAACATCTCTTACATGGAATTTGCAGACATCTAAAAAACGTCTTGTGCATACAGTGGAGAAAAAAAGTATTTAGTCAGCCACCAATTGTGCAAGCTTTCCCACTTAAAAAGATGAGAGAGGCCTGTAATTGACATCATAGGTAGACCTCAACTATGAGAGACAAAATGAGAAAACAAATCCTGAAAAATCACATTGTCTGATCTGGAAAAAACATTTTTTCAAATTTTGGTGGAAAATAAGTATTTGGTCAATTACAAAAGTTCATCTCAATACTTTGTTATATATCTTTTGTTGGCAATGACAGAGGTCAAACGTTTTCTGTAAGTCTTCACAAGGGTAGCACACACTGTTGCTGGTAGGTTAGCCCATTCCTCCATGCAGATCTCCTCTACAGCAGTGATTTTTTTCGGGCTGTCGCTGGGCAGCTCGGACTTTCAACTTCCTCCAAAGGTTTTCTATAGGGTTTAGATCTGTAGACTGGCTAGGCCACTCCAGGACCTTGAAATGCTTCTTACGAAACTACTCCTTCGTCTCCCTGGCGGTGTTCTTGGGATTATTGTCATGCTGAAAGACCCAGCCCCGTTTCATCTTCAATGCCCTTGCTGATGGAAAGAGGTTTGCACTCAAAATCTCACAATACATGGCCCCATTCATTCTTTCATGTACACGGATCAGTCGTCCTGGTCACTTGGCAGAGAAAGCGCCCCAAAGCATGATGTTGCCACCCCCATGCTTCACAGTAGGTGTGGTGTTCTTTGGATGCAACTCAGCATTTTTTCTCCTCCAAACATGACGAGTTGTGTTTCTACCAAACAGTTCTACTTTGGTTTCATCTGACCATATGACATTCTCCCAATACTCTTCTGGATCATCCAAATGTATGGGGACTTTAGTCAAACACTTCTCCAGCTGACAAATACGGCCTAATTCAGACAGCTATATTTTCAGTGCAGCACACTAATGATCAAGTATTATTTCTGATAAATTAAAAATTACAACATCTACATTAATAAATCATCAGTACATGAACTATATAAACTAAAACTGCCACTAATCTCTTATTATTTATTCCCATTGCACCCTCCTCACTTATGAACTACGATCTTCACATTGCCCACACCCCATGCTGCCCCCTGTTCATACTGTCAATCTATGCTGCCCCCTCTTCACACTGTCTCCATCACGTTACCCCCACTCCATACTGAGAAAATGTTGCCCTCTCGTCATAATGAGCCCCCCATACTGCTCTCTCAATAGAGTCTAACATTTTACTCCTTCTCCATACTAAGCCTCCATGCTGCCCCTTTTACATACTGAGAACACCAAGCTGTCCCATTCTCCATACTAAGCCCCCTATGCTACACCTTTTCCATGCTGAGCCCACACCACGCTGCCCCCTTTTCCATACTGAGAACTCCATGTCAACCCTTTTCCATACTGCGAATCTCACACCACCCGCTTTTGCATACTGAGAACCCCATCCCGCCCCCTTTTCCATACTGAAAACCCCACGTTGCCCTCTTTTCCATACTGAAAACCCCACACCGCCCCCTTCTCCACTCTGAGAACCCCATGCTGCCCCTTCTCCATACTGGGCCCCCTACGCTACCCTTTCTTCATACTGAATCCTCCAAGATTCCCTTTCTCCATACTGAGCCACAAGACTGCTCTTTCTCCATACTAAGCCACCCAAGCTGCCACTTTTCTATAATGAGCCCCGTACACTAACCCTTCTACATACTGAGCCCTCACACCACTCCTTCACACTGAGCCAACCAGGCTACCCCTTCTCCATTCTGAACAACCCATGCAGTCCTTTCTCCATATTGAGACCCCCATGTTGCTCCTTCTCCATACTAAGCCCATGCCATGCTGCACTCTCTTCACACTAAGCTCCCCATGCTGCTTCTCCATATTGACCCTAATATAGCTCTCTCTTTATATTAAGTCCTATGTGCTGCTCTTTAACCTTGCTGAGCGCACCCCATGCAGGCCCTTAACAATACCGAGCCACCCAATCTGCCCCTTAACCATACTGAGCACAAACGATTATACCCCTTAACCTTACTGAGCCCACGCCATGCTGCCCCATAACCATAATGAGCCCACTGCATGCTGACACTGAACTATACAGAGCCCACCCATGCTGCCCCTTCTTCATGCTGAGCTCACCGTGTTGTCTGTTAACCATACTGAGCCCATCCCACTTTGCAATGATATAGAATTGTAGTTCTAATAATGACTCATGCAAAGAAAAGAGACAATGAGACTTCCTATTTCTACATAGAGCTTAAAAGGATTCTGCTACTTGAAACTGATATGTTTGTGCCTCCATATAACAGAAGATGAGAAAACCAAGCTTTATACCTCCTATCTACTGTACATATATTGCATCACTAAAGTTCATATTCATTTTATAATATGAGCTGATTCCTTGCTTGCTAATGCATTATGGGGTTTCTGAGTCATCTGAGAGTATATGGCCTTAACAATATCAAATAGCATCACACACAATCCTAAAGTAATTTGTTTTATTAGTTTCAGCAGTCGTAGCAAAACAATTAGCTCGTGCAACCCTCACAAGTTCACCAAAGTATTCATGTATGTATGTAATAAAAAAATAAAAAAATAATTTTTACCTGCATGTTTCTGTGAAGTTTTCTTTAATGCATGTACCACCATTAAAACATATATTTTGACCACACAGAAAGGGTCCTTTAGAGAATGTAGACAGGATTGATGATGAGGTGGTCACTGGCATGGGTTGGGACAACTTGAGGTGAGAGATATCTGTTGAAATGACAGTAAATTTTGTAAAAACCACAAGACCACAAGGCAACTATGTACTGATGATGTTGTCGGTTTGCTTGTGACGATATGTGGTTAATAAAATATCATCATCCCCATATTCACTTCCAACAGCATGGGAAACACCAACACCTCTGCACTCTGACACACTGTGCTCCGGCATGATGCCGTTAAGGGCTGCTGGTGTGCTCCTCCTTCAAGACTGCTCTTTGCTGTCCCGCGGATGTCTCGGGAGCTCTTGTGCTCTGCAGGTCACAGTTGGTATCCTTAAGGGCCGCATGTGACCCCTGGGCCGTGTGTTTGAGACCCCTCATCTAGTCTGACTACCAGGGTATCTTTGAGCATATGCTGTAGAAAGATCCACTGCTGTGACCTGGAGGTAAACTATACCTTGAACTGTCAAGCTTTCTACAGATAGGGTGGCCACCTGGCCGATAAATTACTAGCATAGCTGGTATTTACGCTTAGAGGCCGGTAAAAGTTATATGTTATTACTGACAATAGCAAATGGCTGTATTTTTCATTATAAAACAGTGCATGCACATCAAGGTTAGTTCTTATGTGAATTAATTGCTATTATTTTGCTAGGCTGGCTAGTCCTATGATTGTTAGCGGTGTCAGCAGTTGGTCAAGTGTGGCACTGGAACCGAAGCGAGGCGGTAAGGCAAGGGAGCAGAGAGCCGCAGACTGCACTGCCAGCCTGCCCAGCCATGTGAATCGAAATGAAAGGAGTTAACTCAGGGCAGTCTCACACTAAGCTTTGTGTGTCCATTTGCTGTAGAAATATTTTGGTTTCCGTCAGGCCAATATACAGTGCATACAAGTAGTATTCAACCCCCTGCAGATTTAGCTGGTTGACACATGCGGAATTGCCTTGGCATTGTGACATTTGTACTGTAGATCAGCCTGGAAGTGGGAAATGCACTGCAGCAAATTTTTTTTTTTTTTTTTTTTAAAAACGTTAAAAGTTAATTCAGAGTGTCATTTATTATTCAACCCCTCAAACCACAAGAATTCTGTTTGGTCCCCCTAAAGTATTAAGAAGTAGTTCAGGCACCAAGAATAATGAGCTTCACATGTGTGGATTAAAGATCTCTTTTGCCAGCCTTTTCTGACTATTTAAGACCCTCCCCAAACTTGTGAACAGCACTCAGACATGGTCAACATGGGAAAGACAAAGGAGCATTCCAAGGCCATCAGAGACAAGATCGTGGAGGGTCACAAGGCTGTCAAGGGGTACAAAACCCTTTCCAAGGAGTTGGGCCTACCTGTCTCCACTGTTGGGAGCATCATTCGTAAGTGGAAGGCTTATGGAACTACTGTTAGCCTTCCACGGCCAGGACTGCCTTTGAAAGTGTCCTCCTGTGCCGAGGCCAGGCTTGTCCGAAGAGTCAAGGCTAACCCAAGGACAACAAGGAAGGAGCTCCGGGAAGATCTCATGGCAGTGGGGACATTGGTTTCAGTCAATACCATAAGTAACGTACTCCACCGCAATGGTCTCCGTTCCAGACGAGCCCGTAAGGTACCTTTACTTTCAAAGCGTCATGTCAAGGCTCATCTACAGTTTGCTCATGATCACTTGGAGGACTCTGAGACAGACTGGTTCAAGGTTCTATGGTCTGATGAGACCAAGATCGAGATCTTTGGTGCCAACCACACACGTGACGTTTGGAGACTGGATGGCACTGCATACGACCCCAAGAATACCATCCCTACAGTCAAGCATGGTGGTGGCAGCATCATGCTGTGGGGCTGTTTCTCTGCCAAGGGGCCTGGCCATCTGGTCCGCATCCATGGGAAGATGGATAGCACGGCCTACCTGGAGATTTTGGCCAAGAACCTCCGCTCCTCCATCAAGGATCTTAAGATGGGTCGTAATTTCATCTTCCAACAAGACAACGACCCAAAGCACACAGCCAAGAAACCCAAGGCCTGGTTCAAGAGGGAAAAAGTCAAGGTGTTGGAGTGGCCTAGTCAGTCTCCTGACCTTAACCCAATTGAAAACTTGTGGAAGGAGCTCAAGAATAAAGTCCACATGAGACACCCAAAGAACCTAGATAACTTGGAGAAGATCTGCATGGAGGAGTGGGCCAAGATAACTCCACAGACCTGTGCCGACCTGATCAGGTCTTATAAAAGACGATTATTAGCTGTAATTGCAAACAAGGGTTATTCCACAAAATATTAAACATAGGGGTTGAATAATAATTGACCCACACTTTTATATTTAAAATTTAATAAAATTCAACTGAGCAACATAACTTTTTGGTTTGTAAGATTTATGCTTCGGTTCATAAAACCTACTCTCGTTTGCAGTTTGAAGGCTCTAACTTATTTGCATCTTATCAAACCAGCTAAATCTGCAGGGGGTTGAATACTACTTGTAGGCACTGTACATTGCTAAACCACTTTACAGGAGTAAAGCATCCTATAACTCAGAGTGGTACATGGCAGGTTCATGGTAGGTATGTTTGTACAGTATTCACAAATGCAAAAATCACAAGAAAGCAGGATGTATAAATTACCCTGAACCTGGGTGATATTTTTAAGTGGCGTAGATGGAAAACCAATATGAAAAGTGACTAAATTGTCTTTAAAATAAATGATTCCCATATCAAAATTTAACATCACACTCTGCATCATGACCCCAAAATAATGCCCCCTGTTTTACATTAGCCAGAAATTTTAAGAAAAAAGGTGGCAACCCTATCTCCAGGACACAGCACTGTAGCTTCCTACTGCACATGCTCACAGGCACCTGTCCTCACATTCAAGGACTTTTTGTCAAAGTAAAGCCTCGATCACATGTAAGGTATTCTCATATGAGTGTTATAGGTATATTTCAAGGATAGCACTTGTACCTATAATAGTGAATGGGGACGTTCACATATCCATGATTTTTCATGGAATGAGTGGTGCATGCAAAATCGTGGAGACGTGTCCGATATTGATCCAAGTGTCAGATAAAAATCAGCAATGCAAGTCTATGGGTCTGTGAAAAATCGAACAGCAATCAAATACCATTTGAGTACTGCCCGATTTTCATGGACTGTTAGATAGGAGAAGGTGGGGACACTTTTTTCTTTTTTTTTCTACGTATGAAAAAAATGATAAAATTGGACCAAATTCTGATGAAAATCGGTCCATTTTTCTCATAATTGAAAAAAACTGACGAGTGAATGAGGCCTAACAAGACAGTGGCCACTTTAATGTACTATAGTGATTACCTCCTAAGACAAAATAATGTGAATTGTTAATTAAAGGGAACCTGTCATCTTCAAAAATGCTATTTGACTGCAGATATACTGAAATGGTAAACTGTGGGCAAATAGTGTTAAAATTTTATCTCAACAATAGAAAGAATACCCGCACCACCTGTTTGGCACAAAAGACACGCAAACCTGTACTTTAGGCACAACTCTGATGAATATGGTATCAAGGTGGTGCAAAGCTTTCAACAGCACAGTTCATAATATTCAAAAAGACAACGAAAAGCTGCACTCACCATACCTTTAAAAATATTCGTCCTTTATTTCATGACTTGGTTAAAAACAATGGCAAGCAGGGAGCGCGGGGAGGGAGAGGACGGACAACAGCCGTTTGACGCTTAGAATGAGCGCTTCTGCAGGTCCAGGTGATTAGTGACGCTACATCACTTCCTTAAACCGGTGGCTACAACGTCTACGTCACATATTAAAAACAAAGTTACAGATTCATAAAAACATAGAAAAGTCAGAACGGTCATTTAATCCCAAGGGACCATTGGCATTTAGACGAGAAATCCTCTTAGCTTCCTTTTGCAAAAGCAATTTGTTATGATTGCCACCTTTTGGGGGATAGTGTACTTTTCGATCCCAGGAAAATTTAACACCTTAGGGTTTTCTCCGTGGTGATTAGTCACATGTGTTATTAATCTTTGGGAACCTTTTTCTGTTTCAATGGAGTGTAGATGTTCTCTTACACATATAAAAAGTGGACAAATTGTTTTCCCAATATAAAAGAAGCCACGGGGCAGAAAATCACATACACAATAAATCTTGATCTACAAGAAATAAAGTCCTTTACATAATGGGTAGCTGGACCAATGTGTAACGGATTAGAGGTTAGATGGTTCTCACAAAATGACATGATCCAAATTTGAAATTACTCCTTGGTCTAAAATTATTTAACCAATTATTTGATATAACAGATAATCTATGTGTACTAATTAAATCACCTATTTTGTGGCTTCTTTTATATGAAATGAGAGGTTTATTCATGGAAATCTCTGCAAGGTCCTTGTCTGTCTCTAATAAATGCCAATTATTGTGAATGGCTTTACAAATAATATTATCAAGAGGACCATGTTTAAAAGTAAAAATAAATCTATTTGGTTCAACAGTCCTAGTTGTTTTCTTATAGAGCAAATTATGCTGAGAAAATCCCTTCGCTCTCTCTAAAGCAGCATCGAACTCCCGAATAGGGTACCCTCTCGCTAAAAAACTATTTTTGAGTTTGTTTGCCTGCTCCAGAAACATTTCACATGTATTATTTATTTTTCTGAGCCGTAAAAACTGATTATAAGGCAGTCCAGACTTCATATGACATGGGCGTGCACTCTGATAGTGTAGTAGTGAATTGCCGGCAGTGTTTTTATTTTAAACACTTTAGTATGGAAACGCCATCTATGATCGAGATTGCTACATACAAAAAGTTAAGGGTGGCTCCCCCAAACACCGAGGTATGTTTCATGTTTGCGGTATTGACATTGTTCAAATAAGACACAAACTCAGAAGCTGAACCTGCCCACACTATAAATATTTCGTCTATATATCGCAAATAGGAATTAATATATTTAATATAAGGGTTTGAGGTGGTAGTGATATACTGAAATTCAAAGACTGCTAAGAAAAAATATGCATATACACAAGCTACGGGCGTACCCATAGCAGTCCCCATACACTGTTTGTACCTTTATTAAGGAATTGGAAGCTATTATGAGAGAGAACAAATTTAAGACTCTCAATGACAAAAGCGATAAAATCATTACCCTTGTCAGACTTAAAGGGGTTGTCTGGTACTTTTTTTAAGTTGCCCAATATATTCAGCATGTGGGCATAAGTATCTCTGTAAATACCTTGTGTTGGAGATAATGCCTGTGAGTGGCGCTATCACTGGCCGCTCACAGGTATCGCGTGACCCCTGGCTGCAGCCGGCGCTGACATATGCTGATGTCACGACAAGTCCAGGCTGCAGCCGAGGGTCCCTCTTCCACTTTCCACTGGTGGCTGCTGGGTTGTGGGCGGGGTTATTCCCCTGCATCACAGCCGGCATCCACCGCACCCTTTCCCTCTCCCCATTCATTCTGAAAGCGCGTGGTGGATGCTGGGTATGACACGGGGGGAAATGCCGCCCAAAACCCAGCAGCGATCGCGGGGAACCCAGCGCTGAGTAACGCCTCACTTGTCGTGACATCAGCGCGGGGTCACGTGATGCCTGTGAGCGGCCACCGATAATGATTGTGAGCGGCGCTATCAGTAACACAAGGTATTTACAAATATACTTATGCCCACATGCTGGATACATTGGGCAATTTAAAAAAAAGGACCGGACAACTTCTTTAAGCAAAACATTTTTAATTGCCTCCAGCCCAAGATTTTGGGGTATTCTTGTGTAAAGACTAACAATGTCTATTGAGGCTAAAGCATAATCAGGTTGCCATTCAATCTCTTTGAGGGCTACTAAGAAATCACCCATATCTTTAATAAAAGATGGAATTTTATTAAGCATAGGTTTTAACAGCCAATCTATATATCTCTAGAGGGGCTCCATAAGGGAGCCCACCCCCGAGACTATAGGGCGACCAGGAGAATTTTCTGCTGATTTATAAGTTTTTGGTATCGTGTACCAATAAGGTCTTTCAGGGAAATTGGGCAGTAGTTTTTCAGCACCCTTTTTTTATAAAATACCTCTTTCAACATATTTGCTCAATGAATTTTTATCTTTGGTTGTAGGGTCATTAGTCAGTACTACATATGTAGACGAGTCTGAGAGTTGTGAAAGTGATTCTGCAACATAAACCTCTTTTTTCTGCAAGACTAAATTACTGCCTTTATCGGCATTTCGGATGATAACATCATCCCATTTTTTGATATTATTTAAAGCTCTCAATTCACCATTAGTTAAATTAGGAGCCGCTGATTTATATATCAAAGACTCTACATCTCCAATAACCCTGTCTTGAAAATTGTCTATGATGTTACCAGGGGTAATTGGAGGCATGTACTGTATGTAGAAGATATTCCACCTTTAAAAGGGGGAACAACACCATTCACATCACTCTCATCTCTAATAACATGGCTCAAAACAGGTTCAGGATCACAAACAGAATTAAGGGAATGTAGAAAAAACGCATCTTTAAATACTTGCTGGTCATCTGGATTATTAACAAAAAAAACAAGGCACCCAAATTGCAAGGAACCTTCCCCCTCAGGTACCGATGAGGGGAGCGGTGCAGGGCCTTTCTGTGCAAAGGCTTTATGAAGATGAATTTTCCTTGTTGATTTAAACAAATCTATTTTAAATTCAACGGGGTCAAAATTAGTGTTGAGCCACCCCCGTAGTGTTCGAGTTCGGTTCGGTTCGTCAAACACCCTTGTGTTCGTCGAACTGTTCGTCGAACACCTTCGAACACCGTTAAAACCAATGGCAGGCAAACAAAAACACATAGAAACACATAGAAAACACCTTCAAAGGTGTTCAAAAGCTGACAAACTGTTCAGAAGACATAACTAACACATGGAAAAGTGACAAGTACATATAGTCATGCGAAAAGAAAAGAGGTGGAGGAGTAAAAGGAGGGGGAGACACATATATAGGCATGTCATGCCCTTCTAAAATCCAAAAAGTGAGAAGCCGACACGGCCAGTCTGTTCCTGCCCGTGCCACCTCCGTGTCGCCGGGTTTGTGTCAGAGCCGCGGTGGACCCTGACGGCCAGCCCCCCTCTCCCAATGCTGGTGCCTGTCCGCTGGTGGGTCGAGCGAGCCCCCCTGTGGTGGAGGCAGGTCTAAGCTTTTTAATTTAAATGGTCTCTCTAATTTGAATGAATACACTTTAAATCCTTTTACAAGGATTTTTTGGAGGGCAAGTCTCATGCCAGCAGCCGCGTAATTCCAGCTCCAGTAGCGTCCACTAAAGCTGCTGCAGTTAAAAAGCTTTTATAAGGATCGAGCTCGGCGGTCCACCGCAAGGCGTCCTACCGCCAATCCCAGCCCCTATGCCTTGGGGTGCCTCCTGATGCTCTTCACTGAGTATCTCGGGTCCCGAAGCATTTCCTTTGAAAAAATTAAGTGTCCAAACTACAGGTGGTGTAGCTTGCTTAACAGCTGGGATAATCCGCTGACTAGCAAACACTGCTACTAGGCACAAAGTATTTCCTGGGCTAGATGCAGTTAAAAATTTGTAATTAGATACTCTCGTTGGATGCTGAGAAAGCATTCCATAGAGTCTCCTGGCACGCCATATATTATTCTCTTAAAAAGCTTGGGGTAGGGGTCTAGGGGACCCTTTTATAGCCAAAATCACGGCCCTGTATCGCAATACGTCACCTAGGCTGAAGATAAATGGAACTGTATCACCCCGAGAGCTCGGTTGCTACAGAGGTATTGCACCTCACCCAGAGGTGTGACATCTCACTCTCAGGTAAGGATGGAGTGTGGATCAGGACCCCGACACCTGCATGCATTACACCACATTGCCGTGGGGCAGGGCGACCAATATGCCCCTGAGATGGGCACGACAGTCCCTGTCCCTGGCTGGTGTGGGGGGAGGGAACACAGAGAAAGGGGAACCCTGTAGTGCAGGAGCAGGGAGGAAGCAGTTCCTGGGTGCATTGAGAAGGGAGTATAAAAGGTGGGAACCATCTTAGTTCAGTGCAGAGAAGTCTGAGCAGAAGTGACAGGGAGCAGGGGCTCTGCATGAGCTCTGCTCCGGAGGCGGGCCTAGTAACAGAGGCCCAGGCCTGGAAGAGGGAGAAGGAAGGAAGAGGAGCGGAGAAGGCTCCAGGAACGAGGAACGAAGGGATCCCAGGGGTGTGGACGAATCGCCACCGCACGCCCGAATCCACCTGAGTGGAGGGGTCAGGCCAAAGGGGGAGACCGGTCCCTGAAACTAGTGGAGGCGGGAAACGACCCTCAGCTATAAACCAGAGGCTGTGACATTTTATGTGGCGCAGCCCCTCGCTACACCCGCTAGGAAGGCACCACATAGGGTCAGGGAAACTGGCGCCAAGTTTACCAAGAGGAGGCCCGAGGCAGCCGGACAGAAGGGTTGGTAAGAAAGGCCAGACAAAGGACACACAAAGGGGGTCCTGTGAAGCGCTCCAAAGTTATCTGGGAGTTGTCTGAGCCCCTCACCTGGTGAGCACAGTATGACGTGGGCAGCCGTTACCTGCAGAAGTGGCCTGGATAATAAGAACTGTGAGTAAAGGCCCTGGACTGCATCACTGACTCCGTGTCGTTACTGCTGCTGCCCTGCACCATCACCCCCATCCTCCGCATACACTGCCCTGAGGCTATACTCCTCCCGTGGGGAGTTATACTACGCTCTGCTGCACCCACAACACCAGCCTCAGCGGTCTGCCCTGCAGCAGCGGTTCACTCTGACCGCAATCCACGGGTGGCGTAGTCGGACATTTAAACATCAAAACCACATAAATAGTTCCGCCACTGGTTTGACCGCCCTGAGCCACGGAACCAGGTCGCCGCAACGGAGACTACAACCACCAGAATCCACCAAAAAGGGTCCGGCTCCAGGTGTCCCAAGGCCCAAGGGGCGCGTCAGAACATTTTCATCACCTTTCATAATCACCAATGGGACAAGGCAGGGATGTCCTCTGTCCCCTCTCTTATACATCCTAGTGACGGAGCACCTGCTCTCATCAATTCGCCATAACCCCAATATTAGGTGGATTGAGGTGGGAGGCACCGAGTACAAGTGCTCTCTATTTGCTGATGATGTCCTAGTATATATCACTCAATCACATATATCCATCCCTGCTGTTATGGCTGAAATAGATCACTTTGTTACATGGTCAAATTTTAAAATCAATGCAGCGAAGTCTGAGGCCCTCGATGTCTCCCTCCCCAAATCCATACAGGATTCCATCCAGTCCAACTTTCTCTTTGCCTGGCCCTCACAGGGTATCAAATTCTTAGGAATTCCTATTCATAGAGACCTCTCCCGTCTATGTTATCTTAATTTTGGGCCCTTTATTGAACAACTCCATACAGACCACGGTTGGCATGTTAGAACTGTAAGATTCACTACGTGAACCACTGGTGTTTTATGGAAAAGCACATGTACACTGTGTTCCAAATTACTATGCAAAAAGTGTTTAGGAGTGATAAGGGAAGAATTTGTTTGTTTGTCAGTTAAACTCATTGATGGTGATGTGTGTCAGGGCTCTTTATATCACTGTAAGCAATTGCAGACACCTGTGCTAATTAGTTTGGCAGGTGTGTCCAATGAAAGGCAAGACTACTTAAGAAGGCTGTCCCACATTATTAAGCAGCCTACATTTTCTGCCAAAATGGGAAAGAAAAAGGATGTGTCGGCTGCTGAGAAGCAACAAATTGTGGAGTGTTTAGGTCAAGGCATGACTACAATCAACATTGTGCGATGATCAGGATGAAGTGTCTTGGCAATCAAGAAGTATGTAGCTGATTCACAGTACACACGTGTGTGTGCTGATAAGGGCAAATTGAGGACTCTTTCCTACAGGCAATTATGTCAGGTTTAAAGAGCAGCGGCAAAATGCCTGGTCATAGCAGCAGACAAATTTTTGAAGCTGCTGGTGCCTCCAACATCCCCCGAACAACAAGATGCAGTGTCCTTCAGAGGTTTGCAGCAGTGCCTAAGCCATCCTGTCGACCTCCTCTATCCACTGCACACAAGCAGAAACGGCTCCAGTGGTCCAAACAATACATGAAGACTGACTTCAAAACTGTTTTGTTCACGGATGAGTGCCATGCAACGCTCGATGGTCCAGATGGATGGAGTGGAGGATGGCTGGTTGATGGACACCCCACGCAAACATGGCTACAGCGCCAACAAGGAGGAGGTGGAGTAATATTTTGGGCTGGAATCATGGGGAGAGAGATTGTCGGCCCCTTTAGGATCCCTGAAGGGGTAAAGTTGAACCCCATAATGTATGTGGAGTTTCTCAAACAGCACTTCCTGCCATGGTTCAAGAAGAAGAACGGTGTATTCCACAGCAAGATCATTTTCATGCATGATAATGCACCGTCTCATGCTGCACATAACACATCTGCATCTCTGGCTGATATGGGCATAAAAGGGGACAAACTTATGGTGTGACCCCCATGCTCCCCTGACCTCTACCCCATTCAGAACCTCTGGAGCATCATCAAAAGGAGTGTTTATGATGGCGGGAGGCAGTTCACATCTAAGCAACAGCTCTGGGAGGGTATTCTGTCCTCATGCAAAACAATTGAAGCAGAAACCATCCAAAACCTGACAAATTCAATGGACGAGAGAGTTCAGAAGCTCCTTTCGAACAAGGGGTCCTATGTGCAAATGTAACATCACCTAGAATAAAGTTTTGAGTTGAAAACTGTTTGATTTCAGTTTCTAATAAGCTGCTGATGCTTATAATTTCAAAAATGACCATTTTTTTGTTCTTTATTAAAATGAAAAGGTTGATCGAAGAGTGTGGGGGATCTAAGAGTGTGGCAACCCAGTAGTCAGGATTACTTTGAATTCTGAGAATCTGAGGGTCATGTTGCAGGTAGTGCAGCAAGAAGGCACTCATGTGTCTTGCGCATCTAGGAGCCCCACAATTATTTTCCGGGCTAGATGCAGCTAAAAATTATTATTAATTTTAAATCTGGTGGAGCTTAGTATAGATGGCCTAATAGAATCAGTACTGCACACTGCTACAAAGCCCAAATTATTTTCCAGCCAAGATACAGATAAACATGATTAGTAATTTGAAAGCTTAAAACGGTTGGTGAGGTGATTTTAACCAATCATCAAGCTTTTACTCTCCCCAGGATGACACAGGGGTAGAAAAGTCGTTTCGGATCCATGATTTGTTCATCTTTATGAACGTGAGTCTGTCTACATTATCAGTGGAGAGCCGCGTGCGCTTATCTGTCAGCACACCACCAGCAGCGCTGAACACACGTTCAGATAGAACGCTGGCTGCGGGGCATGACAAGATCTCCAAGGCGTAAGTGGTGAGCTCCGGCCACTTATCCAGATTGGAAGCCCAAAAAGAACAAGGGTCCAGTGACACAGTCATGGCTTCAATGTTTACTTGGAGATACTCCTGTACCATCGTCTCTAGGCGTTGACTATGTGTCAGACTTCTTGTCTCCTGTGGCCTTGCTAAGGATGGGCTAAAAAAGAGGTGAAATGATGTTACCAGCAGATACTGTGTTTCTGTTACGGTTTGAGTGCTGAACACTCGACGGTCCCACGGTTGGCAAGTTGGAACTGAGATTCACTACAAGCACCACTGGTGTTTTGTGGAAAAGCACATGTAAGAGTCTGCAACAGTCTCTGCTGATACTCCTGCATGCGTGCATCCCTTTCTATGGCAGGAATAATTTCTGCAAATTTACTTTTGTACCGGGGATCTAACAGCGTGGCAACCCAGTAGTCAGGATTATTTCTAATTCTCACAATTCGAGGGTCATGTTGCAGGTAGTGCAGCAAGAAGGCACTCATGTGTGTTGCACATCCAGGAGCACCAAGTCCCTGTTGTGTTGGTGGCGAGGTAACAATCATGCTTCCTTCCTCTGTCCTCTCCCCCCAACCTCGCACAACAGAAATGTGATCAAGGTCTCCCTCATCTGATGAGTCTTCCATCAGTTCATCCTCCACTTCTTCCTGAGCTCCTGCACCTTCCTCACTAGTTTGGCTGCTACTATGCGCCCTGGTAAAACCATCTCCCCCCACCCTCACATGCCTGTCACCTTGGTGCTGCCGACCATCTGGACCTTGCAGATGTTAGCCCTTCCGCATACAACTCCTCCTCCTCTACTTCCTCCACCTCCTCTTGTGCCACCACCTGACTCCGAATTCTGTTTAACATGTGCTCCAGCATGTAAATCACCGGAATAGTCATGCTGATAATGGCATCGTCAGCACTAAACATCTTCGTCGCCATTTCAAAACTGTGCAGAAGGGTGCATAGGTCCATGATCTGAGACCACTGCTCCAGCGTGATTGTCCCCACCTCTGGATCGCGTTGGCCCAGGCTATACATCAGAACGTATTGCACCAGGGCTTGTCGGTGCTGCCACAGTCGCTGCAACATGTGCAGAGTTGAATTCCACCGGGTAGGCACATCGCATTTTAGCCGGTGAAGTGGCAGGCCCAACGACTTCAGTAGAGATGTAAGTCGCTGAGCTGCGGGATGCGAACGGCGGAAGTGAGCACACAACGACCGTGCCCTCTGCAGAAGGCCATCTAGTCCGGGATAGTGGGCTAAAAATTGCTGGACAACCAGGTTCAACACGTGAGCCATACAAGGCACGTGTGTGACATTGCCCCGGCGATGGGTCGCACCCAGGTTTGCAGCATTGTCACACACGGCCTTCCCTGGTTTCAGGTCCAGTGGAGACAACCATTCATGAAATTGGTTTTCCAGAGCTGACCACAACTCCTCAGCTGTGTGACTCACATTTCCCAGACATTTCAAAGTAAAAACCGCCTGATGACGTTGAGCCCTACTGCCAGCATAGTAAGGAGGTGTGCAGGATCCCTTCTGCGCAGTTAGAAAGCTTGTGCCATGACCAGACAGGCTTTGGGTGCAGGTGGAGGACCGAGAGGAGGTTGAGGAGGCAGAAGCAGTGGAGGAACTTTGAGATAAAGAGGATTGACGCACAACTCGTGGGGACGGCAAGACTTGGACAGCAGCCCCTTGTCCTGCTGTCACCATAGTTACCCAGTGCCCAGACATGTAATGGCCCTGTCCATGCCTACTCATCCAAGTGTCTGTGGTGAAATGCACCCTGTCACACACAGAGTTTCTCAAAGAAGCGGTGATGTTGTGTGCGACATGCTGGTGGAGCGCAAGCACACCTTTCTTTGAGAAGTAGTGCCGACTGGGCATCTGGTACTGGGGCACTGCGACGGACATAAGGTCTCGAAAATCCTCTGTGTCCACCAGGCGGAAAGGCAGCATTTCTGTAGCCAAGAGCTTGCAGATGGTGAAATTCAACCTCTTAGCTTTCTCATGGCTAGGAGGAAATGGTCTTTTACTTGTCCACATCTGAGGGACCGAGGGCTGGCTGTTGTTCTTAGACGGGGTTGATAAGGGTATCCCCGGCAAACTGCCGGTCTGTGAGGAGGATGCAGGCAGACATGTTAGGTTGCCTTGATCCAAAGGTGGTGCTATCGATGTCGGACAGCGCTCAACACCAGCTGGTGTTACCACCTCCAAAGAAAATGATGACCTGCCAATCACGCTGGCTGTTGCGGGTAAAGAGGTGGCAGGTCTGCGTCCCAAAACAGGTGTGACTGCTGTCCCCCCAGTCACAGAGGATGAAGAGGCCGCGGATGCACAAGACATGGCAGACGGTGGTTGGCTCGGCCGGCTAGGCCACATTGTAGCACAGTGAGCTTCCCACTGCAACTTATGCTTCATGTCCATGTGCCGGTTCATGCATGAAGTACTCAAACTATGTATTTTTTGGCCTCTACTTAGCTTTTGCTGACAAATGTTACAGATAACACGAGTTGGGTCATCTTTATCGATCTGAAAAAATGCCCAGGCTATGCAAGGCTTAGCACCCATGCGACCTGAAGAGCCACCACGACTTGTGGTCAGAGGGAGAGTTGTGTTTGAGGATGCAGTTGTTGACGTGCTTCCAGTACTACGTCTCTGTCCAGGAAGGCGCAACCTGACCTCGTCGTCACTAGCATCCTCCTCCACCTCCTCTGCTGACCTCATCTCTTGGCTGACTGTGGGTTGACAGTAAGTGGGATCTCCAACCTCATCATCATCACCCTGTGTGTTATCACACCCGTCGTCCTCAGAGCCAACCTGTTCCTGCCCTGACAAAAAACTAAAGTTGTCGCTCCAATCAGGTATTTGAGTCTCATCATTGTCTTCCTCATTGTCTCCACCAACAGGAGTTACAGTTTGGGAATGAGGGTCTACATTATGGTCAGAACCTTCTGCGTCTGGTCCTGGATCCGACTCAAAGATTCTGGGCATCAGTGCAGATCATTTCCTCGTCTGGATTCACAGAAGCTCTGGAGCCGACCTCTGATTCCCAGACTATAGTATGAGTAAACAGCTCTGCAGACTCAACCATCTGTTCTACCCCATACTCAGACGGGCAGCTGGAGATTTGGGAGCTGTGAGGAAGCAAGTGCGATTGGGGTGACACCTCTGAGGACTGGAGTATTTGTGATGTTGAAGTTGAGGTGGAGGAGAGCCCACTTAAAGGAGCACTTGATATCCGTTGAAGCACCTGCTGTTTTTGTGCCTCATCTGGAATTTGTAGCGATTGGCGTGGCCGTAAGAAAGGGATCTTATCACATTGTCCGCTAAAAGAAGTAGACATTTTAGTTTGGCTGGAAGATGGTCTTTCTTCTGCAGATGTTACTGTTGCTTTAACACCTACCCCACGGACACAACCTTTTTTCCCCTTCCCAACACGCCTATTCTCCTTTCCACCAGCAGCAGGCCTTTTTCCACTCATTTTGGTGGTTAACTAATTCACAACTCTGGAGTTGTTTGCACAAAAAAACAATGGATGGGAACCGAGCAGAGCTGAGAGGCCAAACTGTGGTATTAGGCCAAAAGTATTGGCTAGGTTAGATGCGGATAAAAATGATATTGAATTTGCAACCTGATGGAGGTCAGTATAGCTGGACTAATAGACCAAGTCCCACACACTACTAGAAGCCCAAATATTTTTTCAGAGCTAGATGCAGAAAAAAAATATTTTTAATTTGCAACCTGGTGGAAGTTAGTATAGATGGACTAATAGACCAAGTCCCACACACTGCTAGAAGCCCAAATGTTTTTTCAGAGCTAGATGCAGATAAAAATTATTTTTAATTTGCAACCTGGTGGAGGTTAGTATAGATGGATTAATAGAATGATGCTATGCCCAAAAGGTTTTACTTCACTAGGTGCAGTAAAAAAATTGGTATTCTATACACAGGTGGTGTAGCTTGCAACACAGATAGGCTACTCCACTAACTAACACACTCTGCAATAGGCCAAAAAGGATTTGCTTTGCTAGATTTAGCCAAATGCTGTGAAAAAAACTTGCACAGCACTGGCACAGACATGCCTGGCAAAAACGGATAGGAACTGATGTAACTTAGTACTGAAAAGGACTGCAATTACAATAAGTCTTTACTCCCAACCTATCTATTTAAGAGCACAGACCTGCCTGATAAAAGTCGTAGGAAATGATGTAACCTAGTCATTAAAAGGACTGCAATCACAACTATTCCCTACTCCCAAGCTATCTGTAGATTTGTGCGAAAATTGGCTTGAAATTAACAAGGTATAGTGCACACAGCAACAGCGGTGCCATCTAACACGCAGCTGCAGCAGTGAGAAAATGGTGGCGACAGACACTGCCAATGACACATGCCCTTGCTTGTGTGAAAAAAAGTACTTCGCTCCATGTGTGCGCTGCTGATAGGCTGACAGATTGCACCTCCCCAAAAAAAAAAATGGAGATCTTCATTATTCCTGCAGAGATCCATCCCCTGCCCCTCCCCCCGCCCCGCTGTACACTCAAACTACGTATTAACATTAATTTTCAGCATTACTGAGAAAAAATCCAGTTATGATTTTGGTGCACGAACAGTTATCGAACATAACCTCGAACAGCCGAATTTTTTTCAAATCGGTCGTGTTCGCCGATCGACTCGAACACCGCCCAAAACAGCTTGAATTTGAGATTGGCGAACAGTTCGAGTCGAACACTGCTCATGTCTAGTCAAAATCCTCTGGAAGGCAAAAGTTAAGACCTTTGGAAAGAACAGATACATGATAAGGAGATAGAAAGTGATCAGTCAGATTAATGATAGAATCAGAAATAATCAGATTCTCCAAGACACTTACTTTCTCTTCCGTCCTGAGAAATTTCTTGCTGAAGTGGCAGAAAACAGTGCAAGAAATTTCTCAGGACGGAAGAGAACCTCTAATCCATTACACATTGGTCCAGATACCCATTTTGTTTAGGACTTTATTTCTTTTAGATCAAGATTTATTGTGCACGTGATTTTCTGCCCTGTGGCTTCTTTTATATTGGGAAGACAATTCGTCCATTATTTATACATACACTATCCCTCAAAAAGTGGTAATCATTACAAATTGCTTTTGCCAAAGGAAGCTAAGTGGATTTCTTGTCTAAATGCCAATGGTCCCTTGGGATTAAATGACCGTTCTGACTTTTCTATGTTTTTATGAATCTGTAACTTTGTTTTTAATATGTGACGTAGGCGTTGTAGCCACTGGTTTAAGGAAGTGATGTAGCGTCACTAATCACCTGGACCTGCAGAAGCGCTCATTCTAAGAGCAAAATGGCTGTTGTCCATCCTCTCCCTCCCCGCACTCCCTGCTTGCCATTGTTTTTAACCAAGTCATGAAATAAAGGACGAATATTTTTACCGGTATAGTGAGTGCAGCTTTTCCTTGTCTTTTTGAATATTAAAATTTTATCTAGCCAGCTTACTGAGCACATCGCTACAAGGAGAAAATGAAACGATATCACTGTAGCCGCTCGCTTCCAGACTTCAGAGCAGTGAAGGGAGTCGTTACAGTCATCCTTCACTATAAAGTAAGTGCACTGTAATCACGCTCCAAAAATCCCCGGAGCACTAATCAGAGGGGGACATGACTTTGGGAGAGATGGACCTTTAACTCTTGCAGCTTTGTTTGTATAGCTGTGCAGACTTTAAGCAAGAGTGATTCTGCTTTAAGAGGAAAGATTAGAGTATTGTCTGTTGTCTTACTGTGAGTAGGGTGGGGCTTACATAGAAGAGGTAACTCTCTGACTTGTCTTTCTCTCTTTATCTCACCGGATGAACTGGAGGAAACATCACCTGCCCTCCCTCCCTGTTATAATCACTATCCTACAACGCTTTATTCAACAATTAGTTGTATATTGAGGAATGCGTTATTGTATTTGTTTAATTAGCCATTGTATATCTTGTACCATGTCCAATTTTTTTCATGGATATAAAGAATTAACATTAACATTAACCTTCTAAGCCCAAAGGAAGGGCAATCCTTCAGTCATGGTTTCTCTAGAGGTTTCTTCCACAGGGTTTTTTTTCCTCTCCTGAGTGCTGTAGGATTACTGTTTGTGAGTCCGAGGTTTGCCAAGTTTGCCCTTTGCAGGGGCATCTACTTTGTAAGTTTACCAAATTGATTTATAAAATAAAAATAAAAAGGCTAAAAGTGTCATATGACAAGTGAAGGTGGACTCATTTTAACTAATAGAGGCTGTAAAACCTCATGGTGGTGAAGAGGCTCAGCTTTGGTGGCCAGCCTCAAGGATGTTGTAAATGTAACGTCAATCAGGGGCGGGCACAGTGGTTAAGCACAGGAGTGAGGATAATAGGGTCATTGGTGCCCTGAAAGTTTACTGGCTCTGCTTGAGTGGCAAGCCAGTGCGTGCCGTCCCTTTATAGCTTTCTGTCCTGGTGCTGTTTGTCAGACAGCTGGGGATATCACAGTACTGGTGAATCCTAATGTACTAGCACTTCACCTGACTCTTAATGTGATTGTTTTAATCCTGTGATTTAAGTAAAGCGGTGGCCATTTTGACAACCAAAATAATGGGTTTTGTGTATTTATTCCAGTGTCGAAGTTTACTGTAGTTATGGTTGTTTTAAGATGGAGTGGGGGTCCGTTCCATATCCAAAAGTCGTGCACATTGACTGATAGTCTGCTCTGTAGCTTGTGTGTGCAGCTTGTGTGTGCAGCGCAGGCTGTCAATCAAAGTGGCAGGGAATGATTACAGAGCATTCATGGTGTAGTGACATTACCACATTTAAGATATGTCCACACAGGTTGGATATGCCACAGATCCTCCATCCAAATTTTTCAAAAGTTTGCTATGGATTTGTCATCTGCAGTAAGCCAATTTGTGCAGCGTATTTGTAAACCTGTAGCATTTTGACTACAAAATTCCCACAATTAATTGCAGATTTTGCTAAATGGCATCAAACAGCGAAATTTCCACTGCAAAAAATCCACAGCAGATAAATAGCGTGATGTAGTACCTTTTAAGGTGCATTCAGACCCTAAAAGGTATTGCAATGCATGAACTGGCTGCAGGTCTCTCGACTTGAGTGTGTCTGCTTCATGTATTTATATTAAGCTGTAAACTTGGATCCGGAGACCTGTGACCAGTCTGTGCATTGTGGTAAGATCTCTGACCGATTTGTACAGACGCCTGAATACACCCTAAAGGACTTTTCTGTGCATCACCTAAATTTCTGCTACCACTCTAAATGGATGCAAATTACTGAATTCTGAACAAGCAATGTGTTCACTATCACAATTCTGCTTGAGCGGGTGGTCATTGGTCATGTGACTGCAAGTATGCAATTTATAGTTACTTTTCTTGCTTCTCTTAATGTTTTATAGAGAGATACAGATGAGAAACTAGTTGGCACGTGACCACAACTATGCAGATCACACACTTTAGGTCATGTGAAAGCTTGTTCTAGCAGGCTACACTGCGTAATCCTGACTATGTGCACATTGCACACTGTCACAATTCAGCAATCTGCAGTACAATCATGAAGACAAAATGAAACATTAATTAAACAAGGCTGTAATACTTTATGACATACCTTCCATGGATATTGAAATGAAAGCATCTCCTCCTTTCAGAAAGTCCCGTCTGTAAAGCCATTCTTCAGCCGTGAAGACGTAGGTTCCCAGCCCAAAAGTAATATTGTAACTAGTCTTATTGGGAAATGTTGTTAGCTGGCCGCTCACTGCTGGATTATCCCACATAAAATGACCATTAACTGAAAGTAGATATAATTCATTATCAGTATGTAATCTTCAATAAAATTAGCACAATGCTAGGATCTCCATCTATCTTTAGAAAAGGGATCATGTGTCCCTTTTTTGAGTGCAGTAGTGGTCATGCATGCAAACTACTATTCCATTCAGTGTCCAAGGGACAGTTGCAGGTAGTGAAGCACTGTACTCAGACGCAGAATACTAGAGTATTTTCACACTGGCGCATATAATCTCACTCGAGAGAATTGGGCAAATGACACCTGGCTCAAATTCTGTCACAGTTTGATCCGAGTGTCATCAGAGTGTGATTCTATTCTTTCACATGAAAGAATCGCAGCACAGGTGCGGAGAAGATGGAGAACTTAATTTCTCTATCTTCTCCACAGATCGTCTGCATAGGCCGCAATCTTGCCAGAAGACCAGTGAATTTTACATTAAAGGGGGCGCTTCCAGTGTGATGTGTAATTGTTGCGCTCTGCTCTCCTGATCTCACTGCAGAGCTGTGTGTGATTATACCTGACACATCTGCAGGTTCCTCTCAGCTTCATGCTCACAAGCAGCCAGTATTGTAATATTGATACCATACAGCAGAGCTGTGAGAGCTGCAGCAAATGTGTTTGTTAGTGTGGCGCACTGCTGCGCATTGGTGCCACAGAACCCAGAAGGGTGCATGGATGGACTTCTCCACAAGAGGCCCTTACACATTCACACACCTCCACCCTACCACCTCAGACCAGCAGAGGGAGCCCGTTAGAGATATATAAAGGGAGGGTGGAGCCAGGCAGATCAGTCTAGTGGAGTGTTTAGTCTGAAGTGAGTGAAGTTTCAGTTCAGTGTTCAGAGAGGAACACAGCTCAGAGTTGAGCAGAGAGCGTGCCGACGCTCAGAGAGCGGTGAAGACGCAGCACGCCAGCTGCCGAGTAGTGAGGGCCCCGAGTGTGGTCGACGGCGAGGAGAAAAGGAGAGCGGAGCTAAGGGGGCAGAGGAGCCTAGTAAGCTCACCCCGTTATACAAATCGGACACCGGGTCCGAGCCTACAGCGACCCTTTACACCCAGTAGGGATAACCGGAATCCCAGGAGGACTACAAGTCCCTGGCAAACCTGAAGCTAGACACCTACAGGACCAGGAACCACGAAGGCCCCGACGTCCAGGGAAAGTGGTTACCAACCAGAGGTCCTACTTCTGAGCAACAGGTGAAGTAAAAGCAGGACACATAGCCTAGGCTCAGTTGCAGGCTGGCCAGGAATATACACAGAGACAGACAAGGATCAGGAGGCCCTATACCCGCTCACTGGGGTGAAGTCCAAAAGTGCGCCCTTCACCTGGAGTACCCTGGACCGTACCTAACAACAGCACCAGTAAAGGTAATGAAGCAAATCCCCTGTCTCTGTCCGTTACTTCTGCTGCGCCATCGCTCAACCTGCACCACAACGCCCAGCGCAACCTGCATTGTTTTCACTGCCCTGAGGCCTGCTCCACCTGTGGGGAGCCGTTCCATCTCAAGCTGCCCTAACACCTGCCTCAGAGGACTGTTGCAGCGCTCGTGATCCTCACCAGACACCACATTTGGCGTCACGACAAATCCCCTATAAGTATCCCCTTTTTGCACTGACCGCCCTGGATCACGGACCGGGCCAGCCACCGTGATCTCCCCCCAAAAGCAGCCAGCCGAGTACCTCACGGCCCTGGGGGCGAGTCATTAGAAAGCAAAGTTCTATACTGTGCTAGTTACATGTCTCACACTGGTAAGTCCTCCTTTTTTTAAACTTTGTCTTTATTTATTAACTTTATAAAGAGAAGAAAAGGTACAGTCACATGACACTGACTGTGCCAATAAATATAAACAATTACTGAGGGAGAGGAAAGAACAGAAGAAGCTATGAACTTGCTACTCAAATCCTGAAAAAACAATAACACAAAATGAACATTAAGGAGCAGGATGAGAAAGTACATAACGAAAATCACCCAGACTGACTGGAGCAAAGATGACAGACAAGATGATAGATGAAAAAGGAAGAAGTATGTAAAAAAGACAGAAAAGAAGAAAGGCAAAAGAAACAAGAAGGGAAGTGGGGGGAAAGAAGGGAGGATGTTAAGAAAATGTATTCACATGTGGGACCCAAAGAATAAAGATTCAGATTTGCCCAATACGGGCCATATAATTAGCCAAAGATCTAAATACCTTCCTGTAATACCAGGTTTTGTAAAAACAATCATAAGAGTTATTAATCGTTGAAGTCAGCTCCTCCATTAACATCAACTTATTTTTCTTAGTAAACCAGAGAAAGATTGTCGGAGTGGTATCTTCTTTCCACAGTAGAGGGATGCATGCTTTTGCAGTTGAGATTAAAGGGGTATTCCTATCTGCAAAATCCTATCCCAATATGTAGTAGGTGTAATAATAATGATATTAGCAAATACCTCCAATTAGAAATGTAGTATAGATTTTCTGATTTGCTACATCGCTTACCCCATGTGCAGGACATTGCAGGATCTTAGGTATCCATGGTTACGACCACTGATATAGCGATAGTTAACTAGCTGCTAGTGGTCGTAACCATGTATACCTAAGGTCCTACAATGCCTACACATGAGGAAAGACATCGCGAATCAGAAAAACTATACTACATTTCTAATTTGAGGTATTTGCTATTACACCTACTACATATTGGGATAGGATCTTGGAGATGGGAATACCCATTTAAGTGTCTCAATATTGAATGTCTGTAGGGTTTTATAGGGATGTCACAGTAATGGAGAAGAACAAGAGCTGGGTCCAGGTCTGTAATCAGATCTGTGATTTTACAGATCACTTTCTGCACTTTTTCCCAAAAAGGAGAGAGATGCCTGCCGGACCAGAAAATGTGTAAGAGATCACCCTCCTCCCCACATCTCCAACATATGAGACTTGCATCAGCAAAGATTGAGTGTAGTTGAGTTGGGACCCTATACCACTGAGAGAGCAATTTGTAACCGGCCTCATGAGAAGGGGAGCAGAAAGATGATTTATGTGTTAAGGTAAAAATACGTCTCCACTGCTCCTTTGATAGGGAAAGGCCGAAAATTGCCTTCACATTGGGTTTGAAATCTGGTATTAGGTTGGTATGGGGGTTCAATCAGCAAGTAATATGAGAACGATAAAGTGTGTCTTAGCAGTCCAGAGTCCGTATTCGTGATTTCCAAAGACGTCTTATCACTATCATAAAAAAAGTCTAGGAGCGAGTGAGTGGAAAAAGTGTGAAAGCTAACCAACTCTCCAGGTTCCCAGGGAAGAGGGAGTAGATAGGCCAAGAAGATCTTCCTTTGAGGGCCAAATATGTCCACATTCAAAATGAGACACTCTAAAACAACCCCTACTTAGCCAGTTACGAAAGACTTTATCCTCTAACTCCAGGAGAAAAAGCAGATTGCCCAAAATGGGAAACATGGAGGAAGATATTGGTAAGATATGAGAATTGACTGCGGGATGAGTACAACAGGCAAGAGTGGCCCCAATCGTAGGATGAGATTTAAATGATTTAACCAAGAGTAAGTCCAGCCACAGAGTAGCCAACAAAAGAGATATTTGTAAAGCTTTGCTCGATCCCAACCCAGGCTTTCCCCTTACCATTCCTCCATTCTAGAGAGGTGGGTGGCTATATAATAAGATCTGAAATTGGGCAAAGCTATATCCCCTAAGGCCTTAGAATGATATAATATGGTTCTAACTGGACCATATGAACTTGGTTTGAACTGAGGCAAGATTCCTGAAGAAGAACGGGGACCCCAATTGGAAGGGCTTGACAGACATACAAAATTAGTGGGAAAATGTGCATTATAAAGATTTTGCTTCTACCAAACCATGTAAAAGCATTCCTCGTCCATCTTGAACAGTTCTGCTGTACCAAGTGGAGGAGTTTAGGTAAATTAAAAGAGTATCTCAAGCTTATATCTCTCATTTGAAGTTGAAGACAGCTTTCAGGGGTGCTATGATAGATGAAGAGGTGTTGATGTTCAGGGCCTCTGATTTAGAGAAGTTGCTTTGAAAATCAGATAGGCCATTATATGCATGGAATTCTGGCATCAAATTTGGAATAGAAGTGGCCTGGTTATTAGTGAAAAAAAGCAGATTGTCTGCATAGGCTGCAATCTTGCAAGGAAACCCGTGAATACAGGGGACCATGATGTTCCTGTTGGACTGAATCCTTTTGAGGAAAGGCTCTAGTGTGAGTATAAAAATTAAGGGAGATAGTGGGCATCCTTGACACGTTCAATTGCACGAACTCCTGAGATAAGACCCCATTCATCTTTATGCTGGCTGTTGGTTTTGTGTATAGGGCGGATATCCAACATAGCATGTTAGATTTTAGGCCTACACCATGGAGTGTCTCATGCATGAAGGTCCAATTTACGCTATCAAAGGCCTTTTTTTGCATCAGTAGATGAAAGCATAAGGGGCTGAGATTTCATTTTTGCTCTATGTATTGGGTTCAACACTTTAGCTGTATTGTCTCTAGCCTCTCTATCTCTCAAGAAACCCACCTGGTGCTGGTAGATGAAATCAGTTAAAAGTGGGAATTATCTGGAAGGGAGCATTTTCACAAACAATTTAATATCCACATTGAGAAGTGAGATCTGCCTAGAACTCTCATATTGGGATTGATCCTTATGAGTGACTGATATGTGTGCTCGTAAGTAGTGTTGAGCCACCCCCGTAGTGTTCGAGTTCGGTTCGGTTCGTCGAACACCCGTGTGTTCGCCGAACTGTTCGTCGAACTGTTCGTCGAACACCTTCGAACACCGTTAAAACCAATGGCAGGCAAACAAAAACACATAGAAACACATAGAAAACACCTTCAAAGGTGTCCAAAAGCTGACAAACTGCTCAGAAGACACAACTAACACATGGAAAAGTGACAAGTACATATAGTCATGCGAAAAGAAAAGAGGTGGAGGAGTAAAAGGAGGGGGAGACACAGATATAGGCATGTCATGCCCTTCTAAAATCCAAAAAGTGAGAAGCCGAGACGGCCAGTCCGCTCCTGCCCGTGCCACCTCTGTGTCGCCGGGTTTGTGCCAGAGCCGCGGTGAACCCTGACGGCCAGCCCCCCTCTCCCAATACTGGTGCCTGTCCGCTGGTGGGTCGAGAGAGCCCCCCTGTGGTGGAGGCAGCTCTAAGCTTTTTAATTTAAATTGTCCCTCTAATTTGAATGAATACACTTTAAATCCATTTACAAGGATCTATTGGAGGGCAAGTCTCATGCCAGCAGCCGCGTAATTCCAGCTCCAGTAGCGTCCACTAAAGCTGCTGCAGTTAAAAAGCTTTTATAAGGATCGAGCTCGGCTGTCCACCGCAAGGCATCCTAGTGCCAGTCCCAGCCCCTATGCCTTGGGGTGCCTCCTGATGCTCTTCACTAAGTATCCCGTGGTCCCGAAGCATTTCCTTTGAAAAAATTAAGTGTCCAAACTACAGGTGGTGTAGCTTGCTTAACAGCCGGGATAATCCGCTGACTAGCAGACACTGCTACTAGGCACAAAGTATTTCCTGGGCTAGATGCAGTTAAAAATTTGTAAGTAGATACTCTCGTTGGATGCTGAGAAAGCATTCCATAGAGTCTCCTGGCACGCCATATATGATTCTCTTAAAAAGCTTGGGGTAGGGGTCTAGGGGACCCTTTTATAGCCAAAATCACGGCCCTGTATCACAATACGTCACCTAGGCTGAAGATAAATGGAACTGTAGCACCGAGGGCTCGGTTGCTACAGACGTATTGCACCTCACCCAGAGGTGTGATATCTCACTCTCAGATAAGGATGGAGTGTGGATCAGGACCCGACACCTGCATGCATTACACCACATTGCCGTGGGGCAGGGCGACCAATATGCCCCTGAGATGGGCACGACAGTCCCTGTCCCTGGCTGGAGTGGGGGGAGGGAACACTGACGAAGGGGAACCCTGCAGTGCAGGAGCAGGGAGGAAGCAGTTCCTGGGTGCATTGAGAAGGGAGTATAAAAGGTGGGCACCATCTTAGTTCAGTGCAGAGAAGTCTGAGCAGAAGTGGCAGGGAGCAGGGGCTCTGCATGAGCTCTGCTCCGGAGGCGGGCCTAGTAACAGAGGCCCAGGCCTGCAAGAGGGAGAAGGAAGGAAGAGGAGCGGAGAAGGCTCCAGGAACGAGGAATGAAGGGATCCCAGGGGTGCGGACGGGCGAGTCGCCACCGCACGCCCGAATCCACCTGCGTGGAGGGGTCAGGCCAAAGGGGGAGACCGGTCCCCGAACTAGTGGAGGCAGGAAACGACCCTCAGCTAGAAACCGGAGGCTCTGACATTTTATGTGGTGCAGCCCCTTGCTCCACCCGCTAGGAAGGCACCACATAGGGTCAGGGAAACTGGCGCCAAGTTTACCAAGAGGAGGCCCGAGGCAGCCGGACAGAAGTGTTGGTAAGAAAGGCCAGACAAAGGACACACAAAGGGGGTCCTGTGAAGCGCTCCAAAGTTATCTGGGAGTTGTCTGAGCCCCTCACCTGGTGAGCACAGTACGACGTGGGCAGCCGTTACCTGCAGACGTGGTCTGGATAATAAGAACTGTGAGTAAAGGCCCTGAACTGCATCACTGACTCCGTGTCGTTACTGCTGCTGCCCTGCACCATCACCCCCATCCTCCGCATACACTGCCCTGAGGCTATACTCCTCCCGTGGGGAGTTATGCTACGCTCTGCTGCACCCACAACACCAGCCTTAGCGGTCTGCCCTGTAGCGGCGGTTCACTCTGACCGCAATCCACGGGTGGCGTAGTCGGACATTTAAACATCAAAACCACATAAATAGTTCCGCCACTGGTTTGACCGCCCTGAGCCACGGAACCGGATCGCCGCCACGAAGACTACAACCACCAGCATCCACCAAAAAGGGTCCGGCTCCGGGTGTCCCAAGGCCCAGGGGGTGCGTCAGAACATTTTCATCACCTTTCACAATCACCAATGGGACAAGGCAGGGATGTCCTCTGTCCCCTCTCTTATACATCCTAGTGACGGAGCACCTGCTCTCATCAATTCGCCATAACCCCAATATTAGGTGGATTGAGGTGGGAGGCACCGAGTACAAGTGCTCTCTATTTGCTGATGATGTCCTAGTATATATCACTCAATCACATATATCCATCCCTGCTGTTATGGCTGAAATAGATCACTTTGTTACATGGTAAAATTTTAAAATCAATGCAGCGAAGTCTGAGGCCCTCGATGTCTCCCTCCCTAAATCCATATAGGATTCCATCCAGTCCAACTTTCCCTTTGCCTGGCCCTCACAGGGTATCAAATACTTAGGAATTCCTATTCATAGAGACCTCTCCCATCTATGTTATCTTAATTTTGGGCCCTTTATTGAACAATTCCATACAGACCACGGTTGGCAAGTTGGAACTGTGAGATTCACTACGTGCACCACTGGTATTTTGTGGAAAAGCACATGTAAGATTCTGCAACAGTCTCTGCTGATACTCCTGCATGCGTGCATCCCTTTCTATGGCAGGAATAATTTCTGCAAATTTACTTTTGTACCGGGGATCTAACAGTGTGGCAACCCAGTAGTCAGGATTATTTCTAATTCTCACAATTCGAGGGTCATGTTGCAGGTAGTGCAGCAAGAAGGCACTCATGTGTGTTGCGCATCCAGGAGCACCAAGTCCCTGTTGTGTTGGTGGCGAGGTAACAATCATGCTTCCTTCCTCTGTCCTCTCCCCCCAACCTCGCACAACAGAAATGTGATCAAGATCTCCCTCATCTGATGAGTCTTCCATCAGTTCGTCCTCCACTTCTTCCTGGGCTCCTGCACCTTCCTCACTAGTTTGGCTGCTACCATGCGCCCTGGTAAAATCATCTCCCCCACCCTCACATGCCTGCCGCCCTGGTGCTGCCGACCGTCTGGACCTTGCAGATGTTAGCCCTTCCGCATACAACTCCTCCTCCTCTACTTCCTCCACCTCCTCTTGTGCCACCACCTGACTCCGAATTCTGTTTAACATGTGCTCCAGCATGTAAATCACCGGAATAGTCATGCTGATAATGGCATCGTCAGCACTAAACATCTTCGTCGCCATTTCAAAACTGTGCAGAAGGGTGCATAGGTCCCTGATCTGAGACCACTCCTCCAGCGTGATTTGCCCCACCTCTGAATCTCGTTGGCCCAGGCTATACGTCAGAACGTATTGCACCAGGGCTTGTCGGTGCTGCCACAGTCGCTGCAACATGTGCAGAGTTGAATTCCACCGGGTAGGCACATTGCATTTTAGCCGGTGAAGTGGCAGGCCCAACGACTTCTGTAGAGATGTAAGTCGCTGAGCTGCGGGATGCGAACGGCGGAAGTGAGCACACAGCGACCGTGCCCTCTGCAGAAGGCCATCTAGTCTGGGATAGTGGGCTAAAAATTGCTGGACAACCAGGTTCAACACGTGAGCCATACAAGGCACGTGTGTGACATTGCCCCGGCGAAGGGCCGCACCCAGGTTTGCAGCATTGTCGCACACGGCCTTCCCTGGTTTCAGGTCCAGTGGAGACAACCATTCATGAAATTGGTTCTCCAGAGCTGACCACAACTCCTCAGCTGTGTGACTCACATTTCCCAGACATTTCAATGTAAAAACCGCCTGATGACGTTGAGCCCTACTGCCAGCATAGTAAGGAGGTGTGCAGGATCCCTTCTGCGCAGTTAGAAAGCTTGTGGCATGACCAGACAGGCTTTGGGTGCAGGTGGAAGACCGAGAGGAGGTTGAGGAGGCAGAAGCAGTGGAGGAAAAATGACATAAAGAGGATTGACGCACAACTCGTGGGGACGGCAAGACTTGGACAGCAGCCCCTTGTCCTGCTGTCACCATAGTTACCCAGTGCCCAGTCAGCGACATGTAACGCCCCTGTCCATGCCTACTCGTCCAAGTGTCTGTGGTGAAATGCACCCTGTCACACACAGAGTTTCTCAAAGAAGCGGTGATGTTGTGTGCGACATGCTGGTGGAGCGCAGGCACACCTTTCTTTGAGAAGTAGTGCCGACTGGGCATCTGGTACTGGGGCACTGCGACGGACATAAGGTCTCGAAAATCCTCTGTGTCCACCAGGCGGAAAGGCAGCATTTCTGTAGCCAAGAGCTTGCAGATGGTGAAATTCAACCTCTTAGCTTTCTCATGGCTAGGAGGAAATGGTCTTTTACTTGTCCACATCTGAGGGACCGAGGGCTGGCTATTGTGCTTAGACGGGGTTGATAAGGGTGTCCCCGGCAAACTGCCGGTCTGTGAGGAAGATGCAGGCGGACATGTTAGGTTGCCTTGATCCAAAGGTGGTGCTATCGATGTCGGACAGCGCTCAAGACCAGCTGGTGTTACCACCTCCAAAGAAAATGATGACCTGCCAATCACGCTGGCTGTTGCGGGTAAAGAGGTGGCAGGTCTGCGCCCCAAAACAGGTGTGACTGCTGTCCCCCCAGTCACAGAGGATGAAGAGGCCGCGGATGCACAAGATATGGCAGACGGTGGTTGGCCCGGCCGGCTAGACCGCATTGTAGCACACTGAGCTTCCCACTGCAACTTATGCTTCATGTCCATGTGCCGGTTCATGCATGAAGTACTCAAACTATGTATTTTTTGGCCTCTACTTAGCTTTTGCTGACAAATGTTACAGATAACACGAGTTGGGTCATCTTTATCGATCTGAAAAAATGCCCAGGCTATGCAAGGCTTAGCACCCATGCGACCTGAAGAGCCACCACGACTTGTGGTGAGAGGCAGAGTTGTGTTTGAGGATGCAGTTGTTGACGTGCTTCCAGTACTACGTCTCTGTCCAGGAAGGCGCAACCTGACCTCGTCGTCACTAGCATCTTCCTCCACCTCCTCTGCTGACCTCATCTCTTGGCTGACTGTGGGTTGACAGTAAGTGGGATCTCCGACCTCATCATCATCACCCTGTGCGTTATCACACCCGTCGTCCTCAGAGCCAACCTGTTCCTGCCCTGACAAAAAACTAAAGTTGTCGCTCCAATCAGGTATTTGAGTCTTATCATCGTCTTCCTCATTGTCTCCACCAACAGGAGTTACAGTTTGGGAATGAGGGTCTACATTATGGTCAGAACCTTCTGCGTCTGGTCCTGGATCCGACTCATAAAGATTCTGGGCATCAGTGCAGATCATTTCCTCGTCTGGATTCACAGAAGCGCTGGAGTCGACCTCTGATTCCCAGGCTATAGTATGAGTAAACAGCTCTGCAGACTCAACCATCTGTTCTACCTCATACTCAGACGGGCAGCTGGAGATTTGGGAGCTGTGAGGAGGCAAGTGCGATTTGGGTGACACCTTTGAGGACTGGAGTATTTGTGATGTTGAAGTTGATGTGGAGGAGAGCCCACTTAAAGGAGCACTTGATATCCGTTGAAGCACCTGCTGTTTTTGTGCCTCATCTGGAATTTGTAGCGATTGGCGTGGCCGTAAGAAAGGGATCTTATCACATTGTCCGCTAAAAGAAATAGACATTTTAGTTTGGCTGGAAGATGGTCTTTCTTCTGCACCTACCCCACGGACACAACCTTTTTTCCCCTTCCCAACACGCCTATTCCCCTTTCCATCAGCAGCAGGCCTTTTTCCACTCATTTTGGTGGTTAACTAATTCACAACTCTGGAGTTGTTTGCACAAAAAAACAATGGATGGTAACCGAGCAGAGCTGAGTGGCCAAACTGTGGTATTAGGCCAAAACTATTGGCTGGGTTAGATGCAGAAAAAAATTATTTTTAATTTGCAACCTGATGGAGGTCAGTATAGATGGACTAATAGACCAAGTCCCACACACCGCTAGAAGCCCAAATATTTTTTCAGAGCTAGATGCAGAAAAAAATTATTTTTAATTTGCAACCTGATGGAGGTCAGTATAGATGGACTAATAGACCAAGTCCCACACACCGCTAGAAGCCCAAATATTTTTTCAGAGCTAGATGCAGAAAAAAATTATATTCAATTTGCAACCTGCTGGAGGTCAGTATAGAAGGACTAATAGAACAAGTCCCACACACTGCTAGAAGCCCAAATATTTTTTCAGAGCTAAATGAAGAAAAAAATTATTTTTAATTTGCAACCTGATGGAGGTCAGTATAGATGGACTAATAGACCAAGTCCCACACACTGCTAGAAGCCCAAATATTTTTTCAGAGCTAGATGCAGAAAAAAATTATATTCAGTTTGCAACCTGATGGACGTCAGTATAGATGGACTAATAGAATGATGCTATGCCCAAAAGATTTTACTTCACTAGGTGCAGTAAAAAAATTGGTATTCTATACACAGGTGGTATATCTTGCAACACAGATAGGCTACTCCACTGACTAACACACTCTGCAATAGGCCAAAAAGGATTAGCTTTGCTAGATTCAGCCAAATGCTGTGAAAAAAACTTGCACAGCACTGGCACAGACCTGCCTGGCAAAAACTGATAGGAACTGATGTAACCTAGTCCTGAAAAGGACTCCAATTACAATTAGTCTTTACTCCCACAATCTATCTATTTAAGAGCACAGACCTGCCTGATAAAAGTCGTAGGAAATGCTGTAACCTAGTCCTTAAAAGGACTGCAATCACAACTATTCCCTACTCCCAAGCTATCTGTATATTTGTGCGAAAATTGGCTTGAAATTAACAAGGTATAGCGCACACAGCAACAGCGGTGCCGTCTAACACGCAGCTGCAGCAGTGAGAAAATGGTGGCGACGGGGAAAATGGCTTGGTCTTATAGGGCAAGGACATGTGACATACACTGCCAATCACACATGCCCTTGCTTGTGTGAAAAAAAGCACTTCGCTCCGTGTGTGCGCTGCTGATAGGCTGACAGATTGCACCTCCCCACTGTAAATGCGGGAAAGAGAAAAAAAAATGGAGATCTTCATTGTTCCTGCAGAGATCCATCCCCTGCCCCTCCCCCCGCCCCGCTGTACACTCAAACTGCGTATTAACATTAATTTTCATCATTACTGAGAAACACGAACAGTTATCGAACATAACCTCGAACAGCCGAATTTTTCTCAAATTGTTCGTGTTCGCCGACCGGCTCGAACACCGCCCAAAACAGCTCGAATTTGAGATTGGCGAACAGTTCGAGTAGAACAACGCTCATCTCTACTCGTAAGGAGTATCCTGGGAAAGAGGAGCTGCTGGATATCGCATTAAAGCTAAAGATCAGGTGGTCCCCCTTTTCTTAGAAATAATCTCTGGAGGCAGATTCTCCTGTAGACCAGTGCCTGGCCCATAGTCCTGGACAGCTCATTTACATACAAGAAAAACGTGCATTTCTCTGGAACAAAACATCAAATTGTAGATATCAAGGTATCATTTTATTAAACTTCCTATGACCTACATGCCCATATTGAATGCTTAGGATGGTTGATCCTATTGACAGATTCCCATTAAGAAACATAACAGTAAATTGATAACTTATGCTCTTTAATGAATTCCTTTGAAATGTTGTTACTTTTCATGTAGTTATTGGATATGGAACTTGAAGAGTAATGTTTAGAATGTATGACACTGACAAACCTTGACATAATATCAAAGCAAAAAGCAATACAAATTAAAACAAATGGTGGAAAAATAATGTATTTCCCATGCAATTATATAACTGCATGAACTATAATTTGCATGGTAAACTTACAGACTTTGTTAGGATCAGTTGTAATGCTCTTCATATTTGATGTTCGTTGTTGGGCATTTGGATTTTGGTCCAGGAACTCTACTGTGGTTTGTCTCCATGGACATGGCCATTGAAGGGCATAGTCATTAGCTCCTGATACCAAAAACAGATATATAACAATGCTGAATGGTAAACCTGACTGAGGATATTCTCCTAAACCAATTTGGTATGCATATCCATCTTTGGAGTAATAGGGGGGACTAAGAATCCCTTTTTTACTCAAGTCCCGTGTAAAGTTTCTTATGTGCCAAATGTTTTCAGGGCATTCTGTCTCTGACAAGTTGACGTCATCAATTGAAAAGCCACCAGTGGAGTTACCATCTCCTTTTACGCCTTGAAATACAAATCGAAATTTGTTCTTTGCGCCTAATTTAGAATGGTGAATCTGCCAGTAGTCAGCGGGTGGGCCTGCAAAGTACAAGAAACTAAATAATCAATATGTTGACTTATTACACATGGACTATAGAAACAAACAGCGCGCCTGTAATTAACGAATAGCAGCGCTTGAGATTTCAGATCCACACAACACATTATTTAAGGGAAGGTTCACAAGACTATATTATGGCGGCGTTCTCTATTCTGTATTAAGACAACTCCCTGTCCGACTTGTGAAGCGAAGAACATCATATATAGATGAACAAATATGGCAGCATTATGGTTGTAGAAACCTTTTCTGGCCCTTAGGATACTATGCTCAACTTTGCCTTTTCAGAAACAGGGTCATAAATTCTTCATAGCAATGAGGCACAAATGAGACATTATACGACAGACAGTGCAAACCTACTCTGCCCAACATTACACTGCTGAAAAGGCGCCAAGGAGAAGGCCTTAGGCATCATGTATATGATTGAAAAAAGTTTCCATCTCTTGCTCACTTATTGACTTTTTTTTTTTTTAAAGGGAATCTGTCAGCAGGTTTATGCTATATAATCCAAGCGCAGCACAATGTAGGATCTGAGAGCCTGATTCCAGTGATGTGTCAGTTACTGGGCTGTGTTTTGCTGTTTCAACAAAATTAGTGCTTTATCAGCAGAAGATTATTACAACAGGACTAGGTGTCTCATGCCTCATAGTCAACTGCCCCACCACAGATTAGCAGCTTCCTGTCAATGTACAATATACACAGCAAGATGCCAATCAGTGGTGTGGGTGGGGTTATACAGAGCTCAACATTCTGAGCACTGCTAGATCTAGAGCAGAGAAGGCAGTGATTGTATCAAAATGGGAACAAGCAGCTCAGCAAGTGACACATCGCTGGAATCAGGGTTTCAGCCCCTACATCATGCTGCTCTCAGATTACAAAGCAAGAACCTGCTGACAGATTTCTTTTAATACTGTAGTGCGGTGGTGTTCACACTGTGCGGCAATGAGGCAGTGACCCAAGAAAAGTTCAACTTAAATGTCTTTGTTTGCAAAAACTCACAACTTAAATGCAAGCAATATCCTCCGGATCGCAGCTGGGTCCTTCAATACCGTCTGTATCAAACAACCCCAATTGCCGTGGGAGACTGCACCGCCGTGTCACTTAGGGTGCATCAGGCACAGTGCCTTCTCAGGCCTGTGTTCAGCCTTCACACAGGCTTGCAGTGCACAGAGCTCCCTACTCTGCTGCTAGCAATCCCAACACTGACACACCCAAACCTTTGCTGCAGATTTTTAAATGAAAATTGAGGCAGTAAGCCACTTGTAAGACCCCACTACCATCCTGTAGATTACTCCAAAAATAAAAGCCCTTGTCAGGTTTTTTTAAATTCGACTTGGTCAAATAGCTTGACCAAGTCCAAACTTACTTTTATTTTGCACTGCAACCACAGCTGTGTCTGTGATAGCAATGCACTCCAGAGGGTTCAATAATCCTTTGTGTGCATCCTGGGGGATACATACCGACCCTCGCATATCATCCCCCTCACTGTCTTACAATACATAGATAGTTGTATAGATTACTTACCATTTACAGAGTTGACAAATGTCAGAATGCCATTGGTGGTATCATTTGGGTATTCCTTGATCCAGATATTTAATCTGTCACTCTCATTACCACTATGATAGTAAAAAAATTCTAAACACTGAAATCCTCTCGCTGGGTAGAAAAGTCTGCTTTCAAGTATGGCTTCATCTCCAGTTTTGCCGGTGCTAGTGTTGAAATGCATAAAAGAACCTACAAATTTAGATGAAAAAAAGTATAATTAATACTGTCTTAGAATACAATCAATTTACAAGGTGACAAAGTAGCACTGGAAACATAGGTGGATGGGACCAGCAACACAGATGTTCACCCTTAATTCAGTTAAACAACTAGTGAAAAAGCCAGCACTCCTGTAGTTGCAAGTGAACGTGGCAAGTTTATTCACTTATAACACAGCAACATTTCATCTTGAAAACAGAATTGCATAAAATGAATTAAAATGAGGCAAATAGTATGATAAATTTGGTACACATGCTAAATAAACTTCTTTATGACACATCATGCATGGGGAAATGCCTTAGCCACATCCATTGCTGCACTCTCCATGCTGCTTGGTTCTGGATACGGGATGGCACAATTATGATTTATTGATCTATGCCAATGTTGTCTCAATCTTTCTTCTATATAGATTTCCACTTTGTCACACCTCGGTTCTTGAAATTTGAGATCTACCCTAGTGAAATTAAGTGCTATTATTGTGAAGTAGATGAATTACCAACTCAGATATGGATCAGAAGACTTCACAAACCAAAGAATGGGGCACCCAGTTCAAAGGATAATCTTCTCTCTTACGGGCCTGTAGTTGTTCTTAGGCACTAAACTGCTTCTTTTGTGGCATTCCTGTTCAAAAGTACAAGGCCTTGCAACATCAGATTAATGGATCTCTGATTTTGAATTTTGAAATATACCCAACTCTTTTGGCAAAATCGAGTTCAATTGGTTTTCCTTCAAGGATACCGCTGAATACTGTTCTCTCTTAAAATAGGATGACAGCATCCACATGGTAAGTGTTCTTCCTTGTTGTTTGCCCATTTTTCGGCAGCACCTTCCTTTTCCTTAGCAGCTACTGCTGTTTTTACCATTGTTCCTTATGTGGCTTTAGAATTTTGCAGTAAAAAACTGAAAATACATCACGTGTTGCCCATACTTAGTCACTGATAAGCACCTCCCGGTCCCATCCTCCTCTTTTTTCCAATCACTGTTTCAGTTTCATCATATAATTGTGACTACAAAGTTCCAAACAAGCGCTAGAAGAGACATCAGCACTGATACACCCCAACAGAATGCATTAAGCCTACAAATTAGTTTTGTTTTTCAAGGTTTGGCCAAATGGTTCATAAATGAAAATTAATCATAACTTGAACGGTTTGCTTTTTTCTTTCAATATAATATGAATTACTACATATATTACCTTGCTTTTTTTCCATATATGTATGGTCTGTATCTGGTCCTTCTGGTACACTGCTAACATACTGCCAATCAGTACTATCATTTGAACTCTGAAGCATAGCACATAAGTCATCAGATTCAAAGCTACAGGAGTCCAGGAATGTTGTAGAAGAAGCTGTATAAAGAAAAAAAATGCTATAAAAATCAGGAAAATAAAATGTAATATGAAGGGACCATGACATAGATGACCATAAAGGACAACAGGTGCAAATAAATAAAGTATTGTCTCTGGCAAGAATAAAATATTGAATGTAGGTATTTGGGTCTATTCACATTTGGAGATCATGTACCCAGAATGGTGGTTTGATTGGTGAACATGTCTTCATAGACCAGTGGTTAGAACTCAGGATATAACATTATTGCAAATGATTGTCCATCTGATCAGCAGTCTGTGTAAAAGGGCCTTTATTATGCTCAAATTCATGAGAATTACACTTATTGGGGTTCTTTAATAGTCTGTATCTCATGACAACCTGTTCTGCTTTTACCTCCCAAGTCTTACAAAAAACACAACCCTTGACACATCATGTGGGGAACTGCTTCTTCTTTGCCCATTTTGGAAACTTACCTTCCCAACTAGGACTGGATACCACTAATTCATACTATATGCCTCCCCTTTACCATGTACCTCTTTCTCCCACTAGAAACATTTGCTCTGGTCTCACATTTTGACCTACATTTTCATCCATTCACACTAGTTACCTCGTCTCCTATGATGATACCATCTTCCAGGGATATTATATATATATATATATATATATATATATATATATATATATATATATATATATACACATACACACATACGTATACACTACCGTTCAAAAGTTTGGGGTCATTTAGAAATGTAATTATTTTTGAAAGAAAAGCACATTTTTTTTCAATGAAGCTAACATTAAATGAATCAGAAATACACTCTATACATTGTTAATGTGGTAAATGACTATTCTAGCTGCAAACGTCTTGTTTTTATTGCAATATCTACATAGGTGTATAGAGGCCCAATTCCAACAACCACCACTCCAGTATTTTAATGGTACATTGTGTTTGCTAACTGTGTAAGAAGGCCAATGGATGTTTAGAAAACCCTAGAAAACCTTTGCACAAGTATGTTAGCTCAGCTGAAAACGGTTTGGCTTATTTGAGAAGCTATAAAATTGACCTTCCTTTGAGCTAGTTGAGAATCTGGAGCATTAGATTTGTTTGTTCTATGAAACTCTCAAAATGGCCATAAAAAGAGAACATTCATGTGAAACTCAACAGTCTATTCTTGTTCTTAGAAATGAAGGCTATTCTATGCGAGAAATTTCCAAGAAACTGAAGATTTCCTACAACGGTGTGTACTACTCCCTTCAGAGGAGAGCACAAACAGGCTCTAACCAGAGTAGAAAGAGGAGCGGGAGGCCCCGCTGCACAACTGAGCAACAACACAAGTACATTAGAGTCTCTAGTTTGAGAAATCGACGCCTCACAGCTCCTCAACTGGCAGCTTCATTAAATAGTACACGCAAAACGCCAGTGTCAATGTCTACAGTGAAGAGGCGACTCCGGGATGCTGGCCTTCAGGGCAAAGTGGCAAAGAAAAAGCCATATATGAGACTGGCCAATAAAAGAAAAAGATTAATATGGCAAAAGAACACAGACATTGGACAGAGGAAGATTGGAAAAAAGTTTTATGGACAGACAAATCAAAGTTTGAGGTGTTTGGATCACACAGAAGAACATTTGTGAGATGCAGAACAACTGAAAAGATGCTGGAAGAGTGCCTGACGCTATCTGTCAAGCATGGTGGAGGTAATGTGATAGTCTGGGGTTGCTTTGGTGCTGGTAAAGTGGGAGATTTGTACAAGGTAAATGGGATTTTGAATAAGGAAGACTATCACTCCATTTTGCAACACCATGCCACACCCTGTGGACAGAGATTGATTGGAGCCAACTTCATCCTACAACAGGACAATGACCCAAAGCACACCTCCAAATTATGCATGAACTATTTAGGGAAGAAGCAGGCAGCTGGTATTCTATCTGTAATAGAGTGGCCAGCTCAGTCACCAGATCTCAACCCCATTGAGCTGTTGAGGGAGCAGCTTGACCGTATGATACGCAAAAAGTGCCCATCAAGCCAATCCAACTTGTGGGAGGGGCTTCAGAAAGCATTGGGTGAAATTTCTCAAGATTACCTCAGCAAATTAACAGCTAGAATGCCAAAGGTCTGCAATGCTGTAATTGCTGCAAAGGGAGCATTCTTTGACGAAAGCAAAGTTTGAAGGAGAAAATGATTCTTTCAAATAAAAATCATTATTTCTAACCTTGTAAATGTCTGGACTATATTTTCTATTCATTTTGCAACTCATTTGATAAATAAAAGTATGAGTTTTCATGGAAAACACAAAATTGTTTGGGTGACCCCAAACTTTTGAATGGTAGTGTACAGTACAGACCAAAAGTTTGGACACACGTTCTCATTTAAAGATTTTTCTGTATTTTCACGACTATGAAAATTGTACATTCACACTGAAGGCAACAAAACTATGAATTAACACTTATTATATACAGTCATGGCCAAAAGTTTTGAGAATGACACCAAAATTATATTTTCACATGATCTGCTGGCCTCTGGTTTTTATTAGTGTTTGTCTGATGTTTATATCACATACAGAAATATAATTGCAATCATATTATGAGTAGAGATGAGCGTTGTTCGACTCAAACTGTTCGCCAATCTCAAATTCGAGCTGTTTTGGGCGGTGTTCGAGCCGTTCGGCGAACACGAACGATTTGAAAAAAATTCGGCTGTTCGAGGTTATGTTCGATAACTGTTCATGCACCAAAATCATAACTGGATTTTTTCTCAGTAATGATGAAAATTAATGTTAATACACAGTTTGAGTGTACAGCGGGGCGGGGGGAGGGGCAGGGGATGGATCTCTGCAGGAATAATGAAGATCTCCATTTTTTTTTCTCTTTCCCGCATTTACAGTGGGGAGGTGCAATCTGTCAGCCTATAAGCAGCGCACACACGGAGCTAAGTGCTTTTTTTCACACAAGCAAGGGCATGTGTCATTGGCAGTGTACGTCACATGTCGTTGCCCTATAAGACCCAGCCATTTTCCCCGTTGCCACCATTTTCTCACTGCTACAGCTGCGTGTTAGATGGCACGGCTGTTGCTGTGTGCGCTATACCTTGTTAATTTCAAGCCAATTTTCGCACAAATCTACAGATAGCTTGGGAGTAGGGAATAGTGGTGATTGCAGTCCTTTTAAGGACTAGGTTACAGCATTTCCTACGACTTTTATCAGGCAGGTCTGTGCTCTTAAATAGATAGGTTGTGGGAGTAAAGACTAATTGTAATTGCAGTCCTTTTCAGGACTAAGTTACATCAGTTCCTATCAGTTTTTGCCAGGCAGGTCTGTGCCAGTGCTGTGCAAGTTTTTTTTCACAGCATTTGGCTAAATCTAGCAAAGCTAATCCTTTTTGGCCTATTGCAGAGTGTGTTAGTCAGTGGAGTAGCCTATCTGTGTTGCAAGCTACACCACCTGAGTATAGAATACCAATTTTTTTACTGCACCTAGTGAAGTAAAACCTTTTGGGCATAGCATCATTCTATTAGTCCATCTATACTGACCTCCATAAGGTTGCAAATTTAATATAATTTTTTTCTGCATCTAGCTCTGAAAAAATATTTGGCCTTCTAGCAGTGTGTGGGACTTGTTCTATTAGTCCATCTATACTGACCTCCATCAGGTTGCAAATTAAATATAATTTTTTTCTGCATCTAGCTCTGAAAAAATATTTGGCCTTCTAGCAGTGTGTGGGACTTGTTCTATTAGTCCATCTATATTGACCTCCATCAGGTTGCAAACTGAATATAATTTTTTTCTGCATCTAGCTCTGAAAAAATATTTAGCCTTCTAGCAGTGTGTGGGACTTGTTCTATTAGTCCATCTATACTGACCTCCATCAGGTTGCAAACTGAATATAATTTTTTTCTGCATCTACCTCTGAAAAAATATTTGGGCTTCTAGCCGTGTGTGGGACTTGTTCTATTAGTCCATCTATACTGACCTCCATCAGGTTGCAAATTGAATATAATTTTTTTCTGCGTCTACCTCTGAAAAAATATTTGGGCTTCTAGCTGTGTGTGGGACTTGTTCTATTAGTCCATCTATACTGACCTCCATCAGGTTGCAAATTGAATATAATATTTTTCTGCATCTCTAGCTCTGAAAAAATATTTGGCCTTCTAGCAGTGTGTGGGATTTGTTCTATTAGTCCATCTATACTGACCTCCATCAGGTTGCAAACTGATATATAATTTTTTTCTGCATCTACCTCTGAAAAAATATTTGGGCTTCTAGCAGTGTGTGGGACTTGTTCTATTAGTCCATCTATACTGACCTCCATCAGGTTGCAAATTGAATACATTTTTTTTCTGCATCTAGCTCTGAAAAAATATTTGGCCTTCTAGCAGTGTGTGGGACTTGTTCTATTAGTCCATCTATACTGACCTCCATCAGGTTGCAAATTGAATATAATATTTTTCTGCATCTAGCTCTGAAAAAATATTTGTACTTCTAGCAGTGTGTGGGACTTGTTCTATTAGTCCATCTATACTGACCTCCATCAGGTTGCAAATTGAATATAATATTTTTCTGCATCTAGCTCTGAAAAAATATTTGGCCTTCTAGCAGTGTGTGGGACTTGTTCTATTAGTCCATCTATACTGACCTCCATCAGGTTGCAAATTGAATATAATATTTTTCTGCATCTAGCTCTGAAAAAATATTTGGCCTTCTAGCAGTGTGTGGGACTTGTTCTATTAGTCCATCTATACTGACCTCCATCAGGTTGCAAATTGAATATAATTTTTTTCTGCATCTAGCTCTGAAAAAATATTTGGCCTTCTAGCAGTGTGTGGGACTTGGACTAATAGAACATCTATACTGACCTCCATCAGGTTGCAAACTGAATATAATTTTTTTCTGCATCTAACCCAGACAATAGTTTTGGCCTAATACCACAGTTTGGCCACTCAGCTCTGCTCGGTTCCCATCCATTGTTTTTTTGTGCAAACAACGCCAGAGTTGTGAATTAGTTAACCACCAAAATGAGTGGAAAAAGGCCTGCTGCTGGTGGAAAGGGGAATAGGCGTGTTGGGAAGGGGAAAAAAGGTTGTGTTCGTGGAGTAGGTGTTAAAGCAACAGTAACATCTGCAGAAGAAAGACCATCTTCCAGCAAAACTAAAATGTCTACTTCTTTTAGCGGACAATGTGATAAGATCCCTTTCTTACGGCCACGCCAATCGCTACAAATTCCAGATGAGGCACAAAAACAGCAGGTGCTTCAACGGATATCAAGTGCTCCTTTAAGTGGGCTCTCCTCCACATCAACTTCAACATCACAAATACTCCAGTCCTCAAAGGTGTCACCCCAATCGCACTTGCTTCCTCACAGCTCCCAAATCTCCAGCTGCCCGTCTGAGTATGAGGTAGAACAGATGGTTGAGTCTGCAGAGCTGTTTACTCATACTATAGCCTGGGAATCAGAGGTCGGCTCCAGCGCTTCTGTGAATCCAGACGAGGAAATGATCTGCACTGATGCCCAGAATCTTTAAGAGTCGCATCCAGGACCAGACGCAGAAGGTTCTGACCATAATGTAGACCCTCATTCCCAAACTGTAACTCCTGTTGGTGGAGACAATGAGGAAGACGATGATGAGACTCAAATACCTGATTGGAGCGACAACTTTAGTTTTTTGTCAGGGCAGGAACAGGTTGGCTCTGAGGACGATGGGTGTGATAACACACAGGGTGATGATGATGAGGTTGGAGATCCCACTTACTGTCAACCCACAGTCAGCCAAGAGATGAGGTCAGCAGAGGAGGTGGAGGAGGATGCTAGTGACGACGCGGTCAGGTTGCGCCTTCCTGGACAGAGACGTAGTACTGGAAGCACGTCAACAACTGCATCCTCAAACACAACTCTGCCTCTGACCACAAGTCGTGGTGGCTCTTCAGGTCGCATGGGTGCTAAGCCTTGCATAGCCTGGGCATTTTTTCAGATCGATAAAGATGACAAAACTCGTGTTATCTGTAACATTTGTCAACAAAAGCTAAGTAGAGGCCAAAAAATACATAGTTTGAGTACTTCATGCATGAACCGGCACATGGACATGAAGCATAAGTTGCAGTGGGAAGCTCACTGTGCTACAATGCGGCCTAGCCGGCCGGGCCAACCACCGTCTGCCCCATCTTGTGCATCTGCGGCCTCTTCATCCTCTGTGACTGGGGGGACAGCAGTCACACCTGTTTTGGGACGCAGACCTGCCACCTCTTTACCCGCAACAGCCAGCGTGATTGGCAGGTCATCATTTTCTTTGGAGGTGGTAACACCAGCTGTTGTTGAGCGCTGTCCGACATCGATAGCACCACCTTTGGATCAAGGCAACCTAACATGTCCGCCTGCATCTTCCTCACAGACCGGCAGTTTGCCGGGGACACCCTTATCAACCCAGTCTAAGCACAACAGCCAGCCCTCAGTCCCTCAGATGTGGACAAGTAAAAGACCATTTCCTCCTAGCCATGAGAAAGCTAAGAGGTTGAATTTCACCATCTGCAAGCTCTTGGCTACAGAAATGCTGCCTTTCCGCCTGGTAGACACAGAGGATTTTCGAGACCTTATGTTCGTCCCAGTGCCCCAGTACCAGATGCCCAGTCGGCACTACTTCTCAAAGAAAGGTGTGCCTGCGCTCCACCAGCATGTCGCACACAACATCACCGCTTCTTTGAGAAACTCTGTGTGTGACAGGGTGCATTTCACCACAGACACTTGGATGAGTAGGCATGGACAGGGCCATTACATGTCTGGGCACTGGGTAACTATGGTGACAGCAGGACAAGGGGCTGCTGTCCAAGTCTTGCCGTCCCCACGAGTTGTGCGTCAATCCTCTTTATCTCAAAGTTCCTCCACTGCTTCTGCCTCCTCAACCTCCTCTCTGTCCTCCACCTGCACCCAAAGCCTGTCTGGTCATGCCACAAGCTTTCTAACTGCGCAGAAGGGATCCTGCACACCTCCTTACTATGCTGGCAATAGGGCTCAACGTCATCAGGCGGTTTTTACTTTGAAATGTCTGGGAAATGTGAGTCACACAGCTGAGGAGTTGTGGTCAGCTCTGGAGAACCAATTTTATGAATGGTTGTCTCCACTGGACCTGAAACCAGGGAAGGCCGTGTGTGACAATGCTGCAAACCTGGGTGCGGCCCTTCGCCAGGGCAATGTCACACACGTGCCTTGTATGGCTCACGTATTGAACCTGGTTGTCCAGCAATTTTTAGCCCACTATCCCGGACTAGATGGCCTTCTGCAGAGGGCACGGTTGCTGTGTGCTCACTTCCGCCGTTCGCATCCCGCAGCTCAGCAACTTACATCTCTACAGAAGTCGTTGGGCCTGCCACTTCACCGGCTAAAATGCGATGTGCCTACCCGGTGGAATTCAACTCTGCACATGTTGCAGCGACTGTGGCAGCACTGACAAGCCCTGGTGCAATACGTTCTGACGTATAGCCTGGGCCAACGGGATCCAGAGGTGGGGCAAATCACGCTGGAGGAGTGGTCTCAGATCAGGGACCTATGCACCCTTCTGCACAGTTTTGAAATGGCGACGAAGATGTTTAGTGCTGACGATGCCATTATCAGCATGACTATTCCGGTGATTTACATGCTGGTGCACATGTTAAACAGAATTCGGAGTCAGGTGGTGGCACAAGAGGAGGTGGAGGAAGTAGAGGAGGAGGAGTTGTATGCGGAAGGGCTAACATCTGCAAGGTCCAGACGGTCGGCAGCACCAAGGCGGCAGGCATGTGAGGGTGGGGGAGATGGTTTTACCAGGGCGCATGGTAGCAGCCAAACTAGTGAGGAAGGTGCAGGAGCCCAGGAAGAAGTGGAGGACGAACTGATGGAAGACTCATCAGATGAGGGAGACCTTGATCACATTTCTGTTGTGCGAGGTTGGGGGGAGAGGACAGAGGAAGGAAGCATGATTGTTACCTCACCACCAACACAACAGGGACTTGGTGCTCCTGGATGCGCAAGACACATGAGTGCCTTCTTGCTGCACTACCTGCAACATGACCCTCGAATTGGGAGAATTAGAAATAATCCTGACTACTGGGTTGCCACACTGTTAGATCCCCGGTACAAAAGTAAATTTGCAGAAATAATTCCTGCCATAGAAAGGGATGCACGCATGCAGGAGTATCAGCAGAGACTGCTGCAGAATCTTACATGTGCTTTTCCACAAAACACCAGTGGTGCACGTAGTGAATCTCACAGTTCCAACTTGCCAACCGTGGGACCGTCGAGTGTTCAGCACCCAAACCGTAACAGAAACACAGTATCTGCTGGTAGCATCAATTTTGCGGAATCATTTCACCTCTTTTTTAGCTCATCCTTTGCAAGGCCACAGGAGACAAGAAGTCTGACACATAGTCAACGCCTAGAGACGATGGTACAGGAGTATCTCCAAGTAAACATTGAAGCCATGACTGTGTCACTGGACCCTTGCTCTTTTTGGGCTTCCAATCTGGATAAATGGCCGGAGCTCGCCACTTACGCCTTGGAGATCTTGTCATGCCCCGCAACCAGCGTTCTGTCTGAACGTGTGTTCAGCGCTGCTGGTGGTGTGCTGACAGATAAGCGCACACGGCTCTCCACTGATAATGTAGACAGACTCACGTTCATAAAGATGAACAAATCATGGATCCGAAACAACTTTTCTACCCCTGTGTCATCCTGGGGAGAGTAAAAGCTTGATGATTGGTTAAAATCACCTCACCAACCGTTTTAAGCTTTCAAATTACTAATCATGTTTATCTGTATCTTGGCTGGAAAATAATTTGGGCTTTGTAGCAGTGTGCAGTACTGATTCTATTAGGCCATCTATACTAAGCTCCACCAGATTTAAAATTAATAATAATTTTTAGCTGCATCTAGCCCGGAAAATAATTTTGGGGCTCCGAGATGCGCAAGACACATAAGTGCCTTCTTGCTGCACTACCTGCAACATGACCCTCAGAATTCGAAGTAATCCTGACTACTGGGTTGCCACACTCTTAGATCCCCCACACTCTTCGATCAACCTTTTCATTTTAATAAAGCATTAGCAGGTTATTAGAAACTGAAATCAAACAGTTTTCAACTCAAAACTTTATTCTAGGTGATGTTACATTTGCACATAGGACCTCTTGTTCGAAAGGAGCTTCTGAACTCTCTCGTCCATTGAATTTGTCAGGTTTTGGATGGTTTCTGCTTCAATTGTTTTGCATGAGGACAGAATACCCTCCCAGAGCTGTTGCTTAGATGTGAACTGCCTCCCGCCATCATAGACACTCCTTTTGATGATGCTCCAGAGGTTCTGAATGGGGTAGAGGTCAGGGGAGCATGGGGGTCACACCATAAGTTTGTCCCCTTTTATGCCCATATCAGCCAGAGATGCAGATGTGTTATGTGCAGCATGAGACGGTGCATTATCATGCATGAAAATGATCTTGCTGTGGAAAACACGGTTCTTCTTCTTGAACCATGGCAGGAAGTGCTGTTTGAGAAACTCCACATACATTAAGAAGTTCATCTTTACCCCTTCAGGGATCCTAAAGGGGCCGACAATCTCTCTCCCCATGATTCCAGCCCAAAACATTACTCCACCTCCTCCTTGTTGGCGCTGTAGCCGTGTTTGCGTGGGGTGTCCATCAACCAGCCATCCTCCACTCCATTCATCTGGACCATCGAGCGTTGCACGGCACTCATCCGTGAACAAAACAGTTTTGAAATCAGTCTTCATGTAATGTTTGGCCCACTGGAGCCGTTTCTGCTTGTGTGCAGTGGATAGAGGAGGTTGACAGGATGGCGTACGCACAGCTGCAAACCTCTGAAGGACCCTGCATCTTGTTGTTCGGGGGACGTTGGAGGCACCAGCAGCTTCAAAAACTTGTCTGCTGCTATGACAAGGCTTTTTTGCCACTGCTCTTTCAACCTGACGTAATTGCCTGTAGGAAAGAGTCCTCAATTTGCCCTTATCAGCACGCACACGTGTGTACTGTGAATCAGCTACATACTTCTTGATTGCCAAGACACTTCATCCTGATCATCGCACAATGTTGATTGTAGTCATGCCTTGACCTAAACACTCCACAATTTGTTGCTTCTCAGCATCCTTTTTGTTTCCCATTTTGGCAGAAAATGTAGGCTGCTTAATAATGTGGGACAGCCTTCTTAAGTAGTCTTGCCGTTCATTGGACACACCTGCCAAACAAATTAGCACAGGTGTCTGCAATTGCTTACAGTGATATAAAGAGCCCTGACACACATCACCATCAATGAGTTTAACTGACAAACAAACAAATTCTTCCCTTATCACTCCTAAACACTTTTTGCATAATAATTTGGAACACAGTGTACATGTGCTTTTCCACAAAACACCAGTGGTTCTTGTAGTGAATCTTACAGTTCTAACTTGCCAACCGTGGTCTGTATGAAGTTGTTCAATAAAGGCCCCAAAATTAAGATAACATAGACGGGAGAGGTCTCTATGAATAGGAATTCCTAAGAATTTGATACCCTGTGAGGGCCAGGCAAAGGGAAAGTTGGACTGGATGGAATCCTGTATGGATTTGGGGAGGGAGACATCGAGGGCCTCAGACTTCGCTGTATTGATTTTAAAATTTGACCATGTAACAAAGTGATCTATTTCAGCAATAACAGACTGCTGATGGATATATGTGATTGACATCATCAGCAAATGCAGAGCACTTGTACTCGGCGCCTCCCACCTCAATCCACCTAATATTGGGGTTATGGCAAATTGATGAGAACAGGTGCTCCGTCACTAGGATGTATAAGAGAGGGGACAGAGGACATCCCTGCCTTGTCCCATTGGTGATTATTAAAGGTGATGAAAATGTTCTGACGCGCCCCCTGGGCCTTGGGACATCCGGAGCCGGACCCTTTTTAGTGGATGCTGGTGGTTGTAGTCTCCGTGGCGGCGACCCGGTTCCGTGGCTCAGGGCGGTCAAAGCAGTGGCGGAACTATTTATGTGGTTTTGATGTTTAAATGTCCGACTACGCCACCCGTGGACTGCGGTCAGAGTGAACCGCCGCTGCAGGGCAGACCGCTGAGGCTGGTGTTGTGGGTGCAGCCTCAGGGCAGTGTATGCGGAGCATGGGGGTGATGGTGCAGGGCAGCAGCAGTAACGACACGAAGTCAGTGATGCAGTCCAGGGCCTTTACTCACAGTTCTTATTATCCAGACCACTTCTGCAGGTAACGGCTGCCCACGTCGTACTGTGCTCACCAGGTGAGGGGCTCAGACAACTCCCAGATAACTTTGGAGTGCTTCACAGGACCCCCTTTGTGTGTCCTTTGTCTGGCCCTTCTTACCAACCCTTCTGTCCGGCTGCCTCGGGCCTCCTCTTGGTAAACTTGGCGCCAGTTTCCCTGACCCTATGTGCTGCCCTCCTAGCGGGTGTAGCGAGGGGCTGCGCCACATAAAATGTCACAGCCTCCGGTTTCTAGCTGAGGGTCGTTTCCCGCCTCCACTAGTTTCGGGGACCTGTCTCCCCCTTTGGCCTGACCCCTCCATGCAGGTGGATTCGGGCGTGCGGTGGCGACTCGCCCTTCCACACCCCTGGGATCCCTTAGTTCCTCGTTCCTGGAGCCTTCTCCGCTCCTCTTCCTTCCTTCTCCCTCTTCCAGGCCTGGGCCTCTGTTACTAGGCCCGCCTCTGGAGCAGAGCTCATGCAGAGCCCCTGCTCCCTGTCACTTCTGCTCAGACTTCTCTGCACTGAACTAAGATGGTTCCCACCTTTTATACTCCCTTCTCAATGCACCCAGGAACTGCTTCCTCCCTGCTCCTGCACTACAGGGTTCCCCTTCCTCAGTGTTCCCTCCCCCCACTCCAGCCAGGGACAGGGACTGTCGTGCCCATCTCAGGGGCATATTGATCGCCCAGCCCCACGGCAATGTGGTGTAATGCATGCAGGTGTCGGGGTCCTGATCCACACTCCATCCTTACCTGAGAGTGAGATATCACACCTCTGGGTGAGGTGCAATATCTCTGCAGCAACCGAGCCCTCGGGGTGCTACAGTTCCATTTATCTTCAGCCTAGGTGACGCATTGCGATACAGGGCCGTGATTTTGGCTATAAAAGGGTCCCCTAGACCCCTACCCCAAGCTTTTTAAGAGAATAATATATGGCGTGCCCGGAGACTCTATGGAATGCTTTCTCAGCATCCAACGAGAGTATCTAATTACAAATTTTTAACTGCATCTAGCCCAGGAAATACTTTGTGCCTAGTAGCAGTGTCTGCTAGTCAGCGGATTATCCCGGCTGTTAAGCAAGCTACACCACCTGTAGTCTGGACACTTAATTTTTTCAAAGGAAATGCTTCGGGACCACGGGATACTCAGTGAAGAGCATCAGGAGGCACCCCAAGGCATAGGGGCTGGGACTGGCGGTAGGACGCCTTGCGGTGGACAGCCGAGCTCGATCCTTATAAAAGCTTTTTAACTGCAGCAGCTTTAGTGGACGCTACTGGAGCTGGAATTACGCGGCTGCTGGCATGAGACTTGCCCTTCAATAGATCCTTGTAAAAGGATTTAAAATGTATTCATTCAAATTAGAGAGACTATTTAAATTAAAAAGCTTAGAGCTGCCTCCACCACAGGGGGGCTCGCTCGACCCACCAGCGGACAGGCACCAGTATTGGGAGAGGGGGGCTGGCCGTCAGGGTCCACCGCGGCTCTGGAACAAACGGAGGTGGCACGGGCAGGAACGGATTGGCCGTGTCGGCTTCTCACTTTTTGGATTTTAGAAGGGCATGACATGCCTATATCTGTGTCTCCCCCTCCTTTTACTCCTCCACCTCTTTTCTTTTCGCATGACTATATGTACTTGTCACTTTTCCATGTGTTAGTTATGTCTTCTGAGCAGTTTGTCAGCTTTTGAACACCTTTGAAGGTGTTTTCTATGTGGTTCTATGTGTTTTTGTTTGCCTGCCATTGGTTTTAACGGTGTTCGAAGGTGTTCGACGAACAGTTCGACGAACACAAGGGTGTTCGACGAACCGAACCGAACTCGAACACTACGGGGGTGGCTCAACACTAATTATGAGTACCAATAGGTTATATTGACAGTTAGAATGAGTTAATGCAGCAAGTCAATATTTGCAGTGTTGCCCCTTCTTCTTCAAGACCTCTGTAATTCTCCCTGGCATGCTCTCAATCAACTTTTGGACCAAATCCTGACTGATAGCAGTCCATTCTTGCATAATCAATGCATGCATTTTGAAAGAATTTGTTGGTTTTTGTTTGTCCACAAGTTCTCAATGGGATTAAGATCTGGGGAGTTTCCAGGCCATGGACCCAAAATCTCTATGTTTTGTTCCATGAGCCATTTAGTTATCACCTTTGCTTTATGGCAAGGTGCTCCATCATGCTGGAAAAGGCATTGTTGGGCGCCAAACTGCTCTTGGACGGTTGGGAGAAGTTGCTCTTGGAGGACATTCTGGTACCATTCTTTATTCATGGCTGTGTTTTTAGGCAAGACTGTGAGTCAGCCGATTCCCTTGGCTGAGAAGCAACCCCACACATGAATGGTTTCAGGATGCTTTACAGTTGGCATGAGACAAGACTGGTGGTAGCGCTCACCTCTTCTTCTCCGAATAAGCTGTTTTCCAGATGTCCCAAACAATCGAAAAGGGGATTCATTAGAGAAAATGACTTTGCCCCAGTCCTCAGCAGTCCACTCCCTGTACCTTTTGCAGAATATCAGTCGGTCCCGGATGTTATTTCTGGAGAGAAGTGGCTTCTTTGCTGCCCTCCTTGAAACCAGCCCTTGCTCAAAGAGTCTCCGCCTCACAGTGCGTGCAGAAGCACTCACACCAGCCTGCTGCCATTCCTGAGCAAGCTCGGCACTGCTGGTAGTCCGATCCCGCAGCTGAAGCAGTTTTAAGATACGGTCCTGGCGTTTGCTGGTCTTTCTTGGGCGCCCTGGAGCCTTTTTGACAACAATGGAAGCTCTCTCCTTGAAGTTCTTGATGACGCGATAGATTGTTGACTGAGGTGCAATCTTTGTAGCTGCGATACTCTTCACTGTTAGGCCATTTTTGTGCAGTGCAATGATGGCTGCACGTGTTTCTTTAGAGATAACCATGGTTAACTGAAGAGAAACAATGATACCAAGAACCAGCCTCCTTTTAAAGTGTCCAGTGATGTCATTCTTACTTAATCATGACTGATTGATCCATTAACACAGGTGTGGGTGTTGATGAGGACAGGGCTGGCGATCAATCACTAAAAAGATGTTAGCTGCTCCTTTTAAGGCAGGACTGCAATGATGTTGAAATTTGTTTTGGGGGTTATAGTGCATTTTCTGGGCAAATATTGACTTTGCAAGTACAGTAATTGCTGTTAAGCTGATCACTCTTTGACATTCAGGAGTATATGCAAATTGCCATTACAAAAAATGAAGCAGTAAACTTTGGAAAAATTACTATTTGTCTCATTTTCAATACTTTTGGCCATGACTGTACTTAACAAAAAAGTGTGAAACAACTGAAAATATATTCTAGGTTCTTCAAAGTAGCCACCTTTTGCTTTGATGACTGCTTTGCACACTCTTGGCATTCTCTTGATGAGCTTCAAGAGGTAGTCACCGGAAATTGTCTTCCAACAATCTTGAAGGAGTTCCCAGAGATGCTTAGCACTTGTTGGCCCTTTTGTTTTCACTCTGCGGTCCAGCTCACCCCAAACCATTTAGATTGCGTTCAGGTCTGGTGACTGTGGAGGCCAGGCTATCTGGTGTAGCACCCCATCACTCTCCTTCTTGGTCAAATAGCCCTTACACAGCCTGGAGGTGTGTTTGGGGTCATTGTCCTGTTGAAAAATAAATGATGGTCCAACTAAACGCAAACCGGATGGAATAGCATGCCGCTACAAGATGCCGTGGTAGCCATGCTGGTTCAGTATGCCTTCAATTTTGAATAAATCCCCAACAGTGTCACCAGCAAAGCACCCCACACCATCACACCTCCTCCTCCATGCTTCACGGTGGGAACCAGGCATGTAGAGTCCATCCGTTCACCTTTTCTGCATCGCACAAAGACACATTGGTTGGAACCAAAGATCTCAAATTTGGACTCATCAGACCAAAGCACAGATTTCCACTGGTCTAATGTCCATTCCTTGTGTTCTTTAGCCCAAACAAGTCTCTTCTGCTTGTTGACTGTCCTTAGCAGTGGTTTCCTAGCAGCTATTTTACCATGAAGGCCTGCTGCACAAAGTCTCCTCTTAACAGTTGTTGTAGAGATGTGTCTCCTGCTAGAACTCTGTGTGGCATTGACCTGGTCTCTAATCTGAGCTGCTGTTAACCTGCGATTTCTGAGGCTAGTGACTCGGATAAACTTATCCTCAGAAGCAGAGGTGACTCTTGGTCTTCCTTTCCTGGGGCGGTCCTCATGTGAGCCAGCACTTGATGGTTTTTGCAACTGCACTTGGGGACACTTTCTAAGTTTTCCCAATTTTCGGACTGACTGACCTTCATTTCTTAAAGTAATGATGGCCACTCATTTTTATTTACTTAGCTGCTTTTTTCTAGCCATAATACAAATTCTAACAGTCTATTCAGTAGGGCTATCAGCTGTGTATACACCAGACTTCTGCACAACACAACTGATGGTCCCAACCCCATTTATAAGGCAAGAAATCCCACTTACTAAACCTGTCAGGGCACACCTGTGAAGTGAAAACCATTTCCGGTGACTACCTCTTGAAGCTCATCAAGAGAATGCCAAGAGTGTGCAAAGCAGTCATCAAAGCAAAAGGTGGCTACTTTGAAGAACCTAGAATATATTTTCAGTTGTTTCACACTTTTTTGTTAAGTATATAATTCCACATGTGTTAATTCATAGTTTTGATGCCTTCAGTGTGAATGTACAATTTTCATAGTCATGAAAATACAGAAAAATCTTTAAATGAGAAGGTGTATCCAAACTTTTGGTCTGTACTGTGTATATAAACCAGAAAAACCTCACCAGCACCTCCTATTGTCAACTGGTGCCAGCTGCTGTAACTATAAAATATATCAAAAGAATGCAGCAGCACTCCATATGGCCAAGATATGTCTTAACAATGAAAATATTAGATCTAAACTGTTTTGCTTAGCAACAAGTACTTACAAAAAACGAAGGTTTTTAGCGCATAAATTGGCCAATTCATGTGTGCTCATCAACCACGGCAAGGTAACCTCCCCCTGATGGGTAACTACTCTGCCTTACATGCCACTTTTGGGCTACAAGCCTACAACTAAATGGATAAACATGTCTTCTTCTGGGCTAAAAACACCTACATTTAAAGGGCATGCAGAGCTGTTTATACAACACCTGCTGGTTAATGGGAGGAGTGCAGAATCAGGCAAGAGGCAGTTACACCCCCTTATAGTAATACAAACCAGAAAAACCTGACCAGCACCTCCTAATGTGAACTGGTGCCAGGTGTTTTTAGCCCAGAAGAAGACATGTTTATCCATTTAGTTGTAGGCTTGTAGCCCAAAAGTGGCATGTAAGGCAGAGTAGTTACCCATCAGGGGGAGGTTACCTTGCCGTGGTTGATGGGCACACATGAATTGGCCAATTTATGCACTAAAAACCTTCATGTTTTGTAAGTACTTGTTGCTGAGCAAAACAGTTTAGATCTAATATTTTCATTGTTAAGGCGTATCTTGGCCATATGGAGTGCGGCATTGTTTTGATATATTTTATAGTTACAGCAGCTGGCACCAGTTCACATTAGGAGGTGCTGGTCAGGTTTTTCTGGTTTGTATTACTATAAGGGGGTGTTGCTGCATTCTTTTGATATATATATATATATTATATATATATATACACATACACACACACTGCTCAAAAAATAAAGGGAACACTCAAATAACACATCCTAGATCTGAATGAATGAAATATTTTCATTGAATACTTTGTTCTGTATAAACTTGAATGTGCTGACAACAAAATCACACAAAAATCATCAATGGAAATCAAATTTATTAACCAATGGAGGCCTGGATTTGGAGTCACCCCCAAAATTAAAGTGGAAAACCACACTACAGGCTGATCCAACTTTGATGTAATGTCCTTAAAACAAGTCAAAATGAGGCTCAGTATTGTGTGTGGCCTCCACGTGCCTGTATGACCTCCCTACAACGCCTGGGTATGCTCATGATGAGGTTGCTGATGGTCTCCTGTGGGATCTCCTCCCAGACCTGGACTAAAGCATCCGCCAACTCCTGGACAGCCTGTGGTGCAACGTGACATTGGTGGATGGAGCGAGACATGATGTCCCAGATGTGCTCAATAGGATTCAGGACTGGGGAACAGTCCATAGCTTCAATGCCTTCAACTTGCAGGAACTGCTGACACACTCCAGCCACATGAGGTCTGGCATTGTCCTGCATTAGGAGGAACCCAGGGCCAACCGCACCAGCATATGGTCTCACAAAGGGTCTGAGGATCTCATCTCGGTACCTAATGGCAGTCAGGTTACCTCTTGCAAGCACATGGAGGGCTGTGTGGCCCTCCAAAGAAATGCCACACCACACCATTACTGACCCACGGCCAAACCGGTCATGCTGAAGGATGTTGCAGGCAGCAGATTGCTCTCCAAGGCATCTCCAGACTCTGTCACGTTTGTCACATGTGCTCAGTGTGAACCTGCTTTCATCTGTGAAGAGCACAGGGCGCCAGTGGCAACTTTGCCAATCCTGGTGTTCTGTGGCAAAAGCACGGTGTTGGGCTGTGAGCACAACCCCCATATGTGGACGTCAGGCCCTCATACCACCCTCATGGAGTAGGTTTCTAACCGTTTGTGCAGACACATGCACATTTGTGGCCTGCTGGAGGTAATTTTGCAGGGCTCTGGCAGTGCTCCTCCTGTTCCTCCTTGCACAAAGGCGGAGGTAGCGATCCTGATGCTGGGTTGTTGCCCTCCTACGGCCCCCTCCTCGTCTCCTGGCGTACTGGCCTGTCTCCTGGTAGCGCCTCCAGCCTCTGGACACTACGCGGACAGACAAAGCAAACCTTCTTGCCACAGCTCGCATTGATGTGCCATCCTAGATGAGCTGCACTACCTGAGCAACTTCTGTGGGTTGTGGAGTCCGTCTCTTGCTACCACGAGTGTGAAAGCACAACCAACATTCAAAAGTGACGAAAACATCAGCCAGAAAGCATTGGTACTGAGATGTGGTCTGTGGTCCCCACCTGCAAAACCACTCCTTTATTGAGGGTGTCTTGATAACTGCCAATAATTTCCATCTATTGTCTATTCCATTTGCACAACAGCATATGAAATTGATTGTCAATCAGTGTTGCTTCCTAAGTGGACAGTTTGATTTCACAGAAGTTTGATTTACTAGGAGTTATATTCTGTTGTTTAAGAGTTCCCTTTATTTTTTTGAGCAGTAAAATATATATATATATATATACACACACATATACATATATATATATATATATATATATATATATATATATATATATATATATATATATATATATATATATATATATAGTGACAAAGTCACGGGCAGAATACTGTAGGGCAGATATGTTTCACTGAGGCTATTAGCTTCAGTGATGTGAAATATGGAAGTTTTTCTCCTGCATGGTAGGTGCAGAGAGGGTTAATCAGCCATGTTTAAAGGGCATGTTTTATGAGAACAACCATAGAGCGGGCGGGTTGTTGTTATTCATATCTCCACCCCAGGGTGTGGTCTGGGCTTTAAATAGCCAGCCTTTTCACTCAGGTGTTGGTCAGTATCTGGAGAGAGGAGCTTGCATGTGGTGAGCTGAACCGTGTGTATTTTGTTTTGCCATTATGCCGAATAGGCTGTGTTTATTTTACAAACTCTTGGTTGGTTTATGACATTTTAATAAACCAACCCGAAACTTCAAGAGACAGTGTTCCGTGTCTACCTCCGTGTACAGCCGAGCAAGCCGCTTTGCCACTATATATACATATATATACACAGTGGGTACGGAAAGTATTCAGACCCCTTTACATTTTTCATTCTTTGTTTCATTGCAGCCATTTGGTCAATTCTAAAAAGTTTATTTTTTTCTCATTAAAGTACACTCTGCACCCCATCTTGACTGACAAAAAGCAGAAATGTAGAAATATTTGCAAATTTATTAAAAAAGAAAAACTGAAATATCACATGGTCATAAGTATTCAGACCCTTTGCTCAGACACTCATATTTAAGTCACATGCTGTCCATTTCCTTGTGATCCTCCTTGAGATGGTTCTACTCCTTCATTAGAGTCCAGCTGTGTTTAATTAAACTGATAGGACTTGATTTGGAAAGGCACACACCTGTCTATATAAGACCACAGCTCACAGTGCATGTCAGACCAAATGAGAATCATGAGCTCAAAGGAACTGCCCAAGAATCAATCAGAGCTTTCATGCGTCTTGGCATGCTTTCCACCAGTTTTTCACACTGCTTTTGGGTGACCTTATGCCACTCCTGGCACAAAACATGTAAGCAGTTCTTTTTTGTTTGATGGCTTGTGACTATACATCTTCCTCTTGATTACATTTCAGAGGTTTTCAATGGGGTTCAGGTCTGGAGATTGGGCTGGCCATGACAGAGTCTTGATGTGGTGCTCCTTTATCCACACATTGATTGACCTAGCTGTGTGGCATGGGGCATTGTCCTGCTGGAAAAACCAGTCCTCGGAGTTGGGGAGCATTGCCTGAGCAGAAGGAAGCAAGTGCTTTTCAAGGATAACCTTGTATGCGGCTTGATTCATACGTCCTTCGCAAAGATTAACCTGCCCAATTCCAGCCTTGATGAAGCATCCCCAGATCATCACCGATCCTCCACCAAATTTCACAGTGGTGCAAGACACTGTGGCTTGTATGCCTCTCCAGGTCTCCGTCTAACCATTAGCCTACCAGGTATTGGGCAAAGCTGAAAATTACACTCATCAGAGAAGATTACCTTACTCCAGTCCTCTATGGTCCAATCCTTATGGTCTTTGGCAAACTTCAGCCTGGCTCTCCTTTGCTTCTCATTGATGAAAGGCTTTTTTCTAGCTTTACATGACTTGAGGCCTGCCTCTAGGAGCCTGTTACGAACTGTTCTTGCTGTGCACTTCACCCTTGCTGCCATTTGCCATTCCTTTTGTAGGTCACTTGATGTCATCCTGCGGTTGCTGAGTGACATTCGAATAAGATGACGGTCATCCCGGTCAGTGGAGAGTCGCTTTCGCCCTCTGCCGGTCTGTAGTTTTGTTGTCCCCAATGTCTGCCGTCTTCTAAATTTTAAGGAGGGAGGCAACATGACGCTCACTGTATCCCTCTGCTAGTAAAGCCAGAATTGAGCCCTTCTTTTCCTCACTCAAGACTTTTCTTTTCAACTCCTTTGCCATGGTTAAAAGTTATTTTTTCATTCAAATTACTTTTGGGCTATTCCAAGCACTAGTTTTGCCATCCAGCTTGTCCTATTGCAAGAGGATTGTGAAGACCACAGCAGTGTTTTTTATACATTCCCTCGCTACATAAGATTTGGTTCAGGTGATCACCTAACCAGAAGCACATTAAATAGAATGAGGTGGACTTTGGTTGGAATTCAACTGACACTGAAATATATATATACAGGGTGGTCCAAAAGTAGGTGGACAGAAAGTGTAATAAGGTTATGAAGGGGGAGATTTATCAAACATGGTGCAAAGTGAAAGTGGCTCAGTTGCCCTTAGCAACCAATCAGATTCCACTTTTCATTCCTCAAAGACTCTTTGGAAAATGAAAGGTGGAATCTGATTGGTTGCTAAGGGCAACTGAGCCAGTTTCACAGATCGATCTCCCCCAAATCTGTTTTCTTTTCAGATAATTCAGATAACACATAATGGCAAATAATTTAAATACAGATCAAAGAAAATGGATTTTAACAGAGTATTGGAAATCTCAAAATGCTGAAACCGTTAGAGCAAATTGGGTTGAAACAGTTGGTACTCAAGCCCCAAAGAGACAAACCATTTACCGCATTCGTGACAAATTCAATGCCACTGGCTCAATCCTTAATGCTCCAAATACTGGTCGACCCAAAACAGTCTGTACAGAAGATAATAAACAACTTGTTGCTGAAACATTTGTTCAGAGTCCAAAAAAGTCCATCAGAAGAGCCTCTTTGGAATTGGGAATTTCACGAGCTTCTAACATGCAAATCCTGAAATCTATTGGGTGGAAAGCTTATCGTCCACGTCTAATTCATGGGTTATTGGAGGATGATCCAGACTGGCGGCTGCAATTTAGTGTTTGATAAATCTCCCCCTTCATAACCTTATTATACTTTCTGTCCACCTACTTTTGGACCACCCTGTATAAATATATATTGATCTGGAGCACTGAAAATAAAACTTATTAGGAAAATTTACCAACAATGAAGTATTATTCTTTTTATGTACTGTATATGTGTGCTGAATTTCAGTTGAGCAGTGGTCAGCTCCTCCTCAGTGTACCCTTTCCAAATAAATACAAAGCAGGAGTTTTGCAATATCTTAAAAGTGTAGTAGGTGGGTGGTGAGTCCTTAAAATAATTTCACTTGGTGGGCCAATAAGCCCCCTTCCAGCACTGGCTCTGTAAGTTCTTATAAAATACATATACACAAGATCAGGCAAGAAATAAAAAAACATTTTTTTTTAGAATTTTTGCTTACAGCAGTTGTAGAGTCGATTTAACTTTAAGACGTCATTGGCACTTAAATCCATTTGCTTCCCGATGAGATTAATGAACACGGCATTCTTCGTTTGAATTGTTGGATTCCCGGTAGAGAAGGCTTTGTTACTGTAATGCATGACAGATGTGTAGTCGTATGGAACACCTAGAAACGACGTCTGTGTATCACCATATGACAAAAAATTGTGACTCATACCTTAAATAATAAAGAAAAATGATTTGTTAATGCCCTACATTTATACAAAGGATACTCTTGTTTTTGTAGACCATAGATTATTGTTTTGTGGGTTTTGTTTTTGCTCAGTCATAGGGATAAATTGTCCTAGGCCAAACTATACCTGGGGGTGTAAAAAAGCCTAGGCCAAACTATACCCCTCCAGGCTGCAATATACCCCCCTTGGTGGATTAAAATGTCCTAGGCCAAACTATACCCAGGGGTATAAAATAGCCTAGGCCAAACTATACCCCTCCAGGCTGTAATATACCCCCTAGGGGGTAAAATGTCCTAGGTCAAACTATACCCGGAGGTGTAAAATAGCCTAGGCCAAACTATTCCCCCTCCAGGCTACAATATACCCCTCTATTATATGAGCCCTTGTAAATTAGATAGATTTTAGATGCCATATTTTACCCCTCCAGGCTACAACCCCTCTATTTTCTATTTTATGAGGTTTCAAGACGTTATGACTTTTTATATTATGAACAGTCAAATTAGTTGAATATTACGTTAGAATTGCAGGATTCTTTACCTCATTATACCTTTGTGGAAGTCTAATATTTTTATTGATTGAAGTTTTTCTGGTTCAAGTGCTAAGTCTATGTGTTTACAACTTTAAGATTTAAGTCAGTGACCTTCTCACATTTCTTACCTGACAAATTAGAACCCCTATTAAAATGTTGAAAAATTAAGTAAATCTTGTGTATATCACTTAACGTTGCTGATATCAAGGGAGGTATAATCTGGCATAAGGGGGTATGAAATGGCCTAGGCCATAATATACCATGGGTATAATCAATCCTAGGCTGATTTAATCCTGGGTATAGTCTGAACTCGGGGTATACTATGGCCTGTTACACCAATAATATAATTCTCCAGGTCAGTATGAGTAAGCAGATACCAAACATATATAGGTTTTTTTTAAGTGGTGAAAAAAAAATTGGAAATTCGTGGAAAAAAAGAAAAAAAAAGAACGTTGCTTGTGTTGCTATTTTCCGAGATCTGTAACGATTTCAATCTTCAGGACATTGCGCTGTGTGAGGGTTTATTTTTTGCATCCTGAGCTGATGTTTTGGGATAGATACGATGTTTTGATCGCCTCTTATTGGCTTTTTTTTGCAATGTTACGGCAGTCAAAAAACGTAATTCTAGCGTTTTTACTTTGATCTTGTTATGCAGTTTACTGATCAGATTAATTTACTTTACATTTTGATATATCGGACGTTTACTAATGCAGCAATACCAAATATGCGTATGTTTTATTTATTTTTTAATTGTTTTATTTTTAATGGGGCAAAGAAGGGAGTGATTTAAATTTGTGTTTTTTTTATTTTTTTCATATTTTTACTATATTTAATAATCCTTTTAGGGGACTGGAAGCTGTGATCATCTGATCACTTCTACTATAGATAGCACATTGGCACTACTATGTATAGCTAAAATCACAATCTCCTATGAATGCCAACTACAGGCTGGCTTTCAGAGGAAAATCGTGATAACAGGCACAGAGGCCTTCAACAGACGTCTGGCTGTTATAGCAACCCATCGGCCCACCACAATCACATTATTGAATTGTGGAATGACATGCCTCCCTGCCGACACGTGTGAAATGCCGCTGCCAGAGATTGATAGCGGCATTTAACAGGTTAACCCGCACCACTCGTGGATGTTAAAGGCACGTTGTGGCTGATTAAATCAGCCAACATCTGCCAGGAAAGATGCAGGCTCGGTGTGTGAGCCCGCATCAAAGTCAGAGACACGACATATGTCATGAAGAGGTTCATATATCACACAAGAAAGACATCATAATGCAGAAAGTTAACGGTTAACACTTATCCCTAAAAAAGCTACTGAACTTGTGTTGAAAGGCTACATCTGAACACTATTCAGTGTAATGTAAAAGTTTGTGAACCCCTGGTAAAAATTACTGTTATTGTGAACAGTTAAGCAAGTTGAAGAATAAATGATCTCTAAAAGACTTAAAAAGTTAAAGATGACACATTTCCTTCATATTTTAGGCAAATGTATATATATATATATATATATATATATATATATATATATATATATATATATTCTTTCATCTTTTACATTTTAAAAATTAAAAAAAGGTACAATAGGCCGATGCAATAGTTTGGGCACCCTGCATAGTTAGCACCTAGTAGCACCCTCTTTTGAAAGTATCACAGCCTGTAAATGTTTTTTGCAGCCTGACAAGAGTCTTTCAATTCTTGCTTGAAGTATTTTCATCCATACTTCCTTGGAAAATTCTGCCAGTTCGGTGAGATTTCTGGGTCGTCTTGCATGCACTGCTATTTTGAGGTCTAGCCACAGATTTTCAATGATGTTCAGATCAGGGGACTGTGAGGGCCAGGGTCATTGTAAAACCTTCAGTTTGTGCCTTTTGTCAGAGCTCAAGTTGCAGTTCAAGTGAAGGTCTGGGGTGCTGGATTTCTTTTTATACACACCTACTAATTAATCGATCATTTACTGAGCACTGGTGAGGATGTAAACTAGGATTGGGTGCATTATATGACCAGGCGACAAAACTTTTGTCTTGCCAAAATCTGACCATTCTGTGTTCATTAAATGAACAATATTTCAGCATTGATGCCAATTTATTTTCTTAACCTAAACCAAATTTGGGAGGGTTTCAGCTTTCAAAAGAGTAATTTATAAAACCAATGGATGAATTTAACTTCAGGTTATAAGCTTTTATTTATATAACATGGATAAGCAACATAACTTCTGTCAGGGAGTGTAGTCTATTGTGGATTTTATGATCATTGTCCATTTGCAGAAGCCATCCTCTCTTCAACTTCAGCTTTTTTACAGATGGTGTTATGCATCAAGAATTTGTTGAAATTAATTTAATCCATTCTTTTCTCGACCCAAGAAATATTCCCCGTGCCATTGGCTGCAACACAAATAATGATCGATACACCCACGTGCTTAATGGTTGGCGAGATGTTCTTTTCATGAAATTCTGTGCCCTTTTTTCTTCACACATACCTTTGATCATTGTGGCCAAACAGTTCTATTTTAACCTCATCGGTCCACACTAGTTGTTTCCAAAATGTATCAGGCTTGTTTAGATATTCTTTTGCATACTTCTGGCGCTGAATTTTATGGTAAGGACACAGGAGAGGTTTTCTTCTGATGACTCTTACATGAAGGCCATATTTGTGCAGGTGTTTCTGAACAGTAGAACAATGAACCACAACTGCAGAGTTTGCTAAATCTTTCTGAAGGTCTTTTTCAGTCAAACAAGGGTTCTGATTTTCTTCTCTAGCAATCTTACGAGCAGCTCTCACTGAAATTTTGCCTGTGCTTCCAGAACTTATCTTGACCTCTACTGTTCCTGTTAACTGCCATTTCTTAATTACATTTTGAACTGAGGAAAGGGCTGCTTGAAAACGATTTGCTATCTTCTTATAGCCTTCTGCTTTGTGGACCTCCACCATTTTATTTTTAGAGTGCCAGACTGCTACTTAGAAGAACCCACAGCTGCTGTTTTTTGGCACAAGTTTAGAGGAGGCTGGGTTTTTATTAAGCGGGGAAATTTGCATCACATGGCCTTTCCTAATGAAGATAGTGGACAAGTCATAACCCTAACAGGCTAAGTAAGGTCTGAAACCTTGGTCAAAGTTATCGTAGCACACAATTCTCAAAGGATGCCCAAACTTGAGCATCGGCTCATTTTCCGTTTTTTTTTTTTTCATTTTAAAAATTGCAAAAGACATTATAAATATAAATATATATTATATATATGTATATATATATTTTTTTTTTTTGCTTAAAATACAAAGGAAAGGTGTCACCTTTAACTTTAGGCCTTATAGAGATCATTTCATCTTTAACTTGCTTAACTGTTCACAATAACAGTAATTTTAAACAGGGGTGCCGAAACTTTTACATGCCACTGTATATCACAATACTTCTTTATTGAGAATATTCTGATTCTTTAAAACTTACCAAACTGAATATTGTCCCACAAGATTGTCACATAGTCATCCCTGTCTGATCGTGACTGCTCGTGAAAAAATCCCAGAGCATGAAGGAATTCATGTTGGACAATTTCTATTGTATCACAGCCGATTCCGATAGAAAGTTGTTGCTTCCCATTCCGCATTCCAACATATGAATAACATCTAAAGAAATATACATGTAATGTATAGTAATAGTGTATGCATTATGTAAACATGATGACGTTTGGCCTACTAAACTTCTTTCTATGGAATATAATAAAATTTTCAGGTAAATGTTATATCAGTTCCTGATTTCTTAGTTGTTCTGTTTCCAATGTTGGTTTATTAATGCATACTTCACATTAAAGGGACATTATCAGCATCAAATCACTGATCAAACCAAGTAAAACTTGGTGCACCTTTGGCGAGGCCAAACTTTGAAGTGCACCTTCTCACTAGGGACTTACCGCCCAGTAAAAAACAATAAGAACCTACATATGGCCAATTGGTATGAGAGGCACTTCCAATGCATGCGAAAACTCAAAAGAAAGGGAAGCTCACTAGCCCATATAATGAAAGTGTAGCGCCGGCGTGCCAGCATGCCTCTGCTCCCCTCCCCCGGCAGGGACACCGGCTCACTCACCGCTTTGGCCGCCTGTCTCATGTCCCCGCTCCTGCATGCCAGGGACTGCACACTCCTGGCAGGTCTCCAGGCAGCGCACTTGGGACACGCGCTCATTCCCGGTCTCTTAAAAGGACAGCCCTCTCCCTCGTATTGTATCCCCAGCCAATAGCTGGGAGACACTTACTATTTAAGGCACCTCCATCTGTTGGGAGGTGCCTGAGCAACATTTTAGTTAGTGTGTTTCTAGCCTGCTTGTTGTTAGGTCCTCTTTGTCTGCATTGTCTGATATTGTTCCAGTGTTTGCTAACCTGTAGCCTGTCTGCTATCTAGAGCTGCACAGTCTGAACCAGTACCAAGTGGCCTTCCTGTCTGCTGTCCAGAGCCATACAGTTTGTACCTGTTCCAATTGGCCGTCCTGTCCGCTATAAAGAATCGTACAGTTTGAACCAGTACCAAGTGGCCGTCTTGTCTGCTCTATCGAGCCGCACAGTCTGTAACTGTTCCAAGTGGCCGTCCTGCCCTGTCCAGGACTCAGTATCCAAACTAACATCTCTGACCCATGGGGATAGCTGCTACTGTTGGACACTACCCTGGAGTGGTACCTGATAGCTACCTGCCACAGAAGCGTGACCTCATCATCAGAGATACTAGTGAATACCAGGTAGCTGCTTAGTTACGTCCCTCCAGAGTAAGCCTGGCACATAGCGCAGTGAATCCACTATCCATCGGCGTACCAGAAAGGATAACAAACTTTATTGAGAATCATGACTATACATGATAAAAACAATTAAAACTATGCATATTAGGGAGAGTCAAGACAAGACATATCCCCTAAATCCAAGACCTATCTAATAATGATGCCATGTAAAGTAAAAGTTTGGACGTGGCAAAAAATATACCTGTGAGAGGTAGGTGGATAGGGAACAGAACCCCAATGCATGTTTCACGATTGTTTCTTCCTGGGGGTGTGATGATTAAACGTTTGGCCTCTTTAAACTCTTTATATGAAATATAATACAATTTTCATGGCAAATGTTACATTAGCTCCCTATTTCTTAGTAGTTCTGTTTCCAATTTTTGATTGTATTAATGCATACTTCACATTAAAGGGACTCTGTTGGCACCAAGTCACTGTTCAGACCAAGCACAGGCACTCGGTGCACCTTTGGCGGGGCCAAACATTGAAGTGCACCTTCGCACCAGGGCCTTACTGCCCATAGCAGCAGACAACGTGGCTGTAATGAGGCCCATGAGCTGGAGAAGCCCGGTGCAGAGTGGCACCACTTCCCCCAACTCCTACCGGATGTCGTCGCAATTTTAACGCTATCTGTACCATTGAATAGAATGGTGCAGGAGGGAGCTATCAGGTCCCTGCTGCACCACTCATTCTGTGCATCTGAGTGACTTAGTACAGCAGGAGCGATGACATCACTACATTGCACCTCCTGGTGCATGTGCCACCAAACGGCGCATCTGCCACCAACGGCAATGACAGCGCCAGCATGAGAATTCAAACAGAGGAGGCAGGTCATTGAAACAGCAGTAACCTAACCTGTCATTCACAAACCAGAGGCAGACGGAGAGGCTGGGGAATCATAGATAGGGAGAAGACCCAGTGCACAATCCAGCCCTGCTGCACTTGAAACTAATTAACTTAACCCTTCAAACAGTGACTACAAAGCAGATTTCTTCAACTAAGGTATTAATGCAATCAGTGTAACAGCGCCAATAAAATCATGTCTTTACTTTAGATTCCACTTTTGTGCTGACAAGTCCTCTAATAAATACTCTGAATAAGGGAAACTATTAGGTCACGACCCCACTATCAGTATTTTCAGGGCTGCCACCAGGAATTTCGGGGCCCCATAGTGGCAAAATTTTTGGGCCCCCTTGAGACTCCGCCTCCATCCCTTGAAACTTCTATAGTCCCCCCGCCCACTCTTGGAAAAACTCCACTTCTGCACCCCGTCCTCACCAATCACACATTACCAGTTCCCAGTGAACAATAGATCACATACTGTACATAGCCAGCAGCTTTTGTTTTGGCCAAAAGATTTTTAAAGCCGCCACCACGATAAGGTAGACTCTTCTGGCCAGGCCCTACTCTAACCTATTAAAATTTTCTTAAAATATCCAATACTCTTTTAGGTATATTTTTATTTATTTTTCTTTAAGGGAATGTGTCATATACATTTTTTAAAATGACCAATAATGCCACATACAAGGAATACCGCCACACCATGACCAGTCCACATATTGCCACCACATAGTGACCAAATAATACCACACAGAAGGGACAAAAACCACCACACCATGACCACACCACACATTACCACCACATTGTCACAAATGCTACAATACTGATCATTAATAAAAGAACACAATACTAATATTACCATAAGTGCCATTATACATGGGAGCTCTGTACATGGTATACAGTGTATAATGTAAGTGTACAGGTAATCTAGTGATCACCAGTGACATTATACACAGGAGCTCTGTATATAGTGTACAGGTAATACAGTGATCACCAATGACATTATACACAGGAGCCCTGTACATAGTATATAGTGCATAGTGTCAGTGTACTTGTAATACACTGACACACCGGTGACGTCTCTAGGTGAAGTCCTTCATCTTCGCTTTTCTCCTTCATCCAGCACAGACCGCCATCAATTCTTCAAGCCAGGACTTGTCTCTGCATAAAATAACACACAGTTATCTAGAGCACATTCCCCAACTTCTACATTACACAGCTAAATACAGACGTGCACCTACCATTAATATATAATTAGTTATTATGCAACCCACCATTCCACATATAAATTGTAATCCACCACTGTGCCCCCACTAACTGTAAATAGCCACTTTCCCCACCTAATAAATATATAAATTAATTAGAACCTGTACTCTTTCCCCCAATTTATTACCAGTCACTCTCCTGCATCCGCAACGCCCCCCACTTTGTACCTCCTGCTCCCCCGATTCATTATATTTACATGCACCCTCTGCCCCAATTCATTATGCCATGTCCGTGCTCTCCCCACCTCCACCCTCTATTCATCATCATTTACTCTCCCCCTGCCCCCATTCACCATTTGCTCTCCCTATCCCCTCACTCCCAATTCATCATGTGCTCTCCCCACTTCCATCTCCCAATAAACCATGCGCTTATCCTCCCTCCACTCCCAATTCCCCATGTACAGCTCATTCTCCCCCCTCACTTCCAATTCTCTATGTGCAGCTCATTCTCCCCCCCATTCCCAGTTCCCCATGTGCAGCTCATTCCCCCCCGACTTCCAATTCCCCATGTGCAGCTCATTCTCCACCCCACTTCCAATTCCCCATGTGCAGCTCATTCTCCCCCCACTCCCAATTCCCCATGTGCAGCTCATTCTCCCCCCCTCACTTCCAATTCCCCATGTGTAGCTCATTCTCCCCACCACTTCCAATTCCCCATGTGTAGCTCACCCCCCTACTCCCAATTTCCCATGTGTAGCTCATCCCCCCCACTCCCAATTCCCCATGTGTAGCTCATTCTACCCCCCCAATTCCCCATGTGCAGCTCATTCCCTCTCCACTCCCATTTAATAATTGTATTTAAAAAAATAAAGTTGTCGTACTTACCCCTCATGAGATCCCTGCAGAATCTGCTCAATGCCACTGCCGCCAGGTTCTCCTGACTTCTGGTCATGTGACGGCGCATACACGCCGCCACATGACCGGAAGTCAGGAGAAGCATGAAGGAGCTGCTGCAGCTGCGGAGCTCTGGTAAGGAACCAAGCGCCGAGATGTGCGCCGCCTAAGGCAGCGCACGCCCCGGTGCTCGGCACTTTATTACAGCATGGGGCCCCATGAGCGGAAGCACAAGATGGGGGCCCCAACTGGGCCTGGATCCCCCCTCTGTACTGCTGCTCACGGGGCCCCATACAGAAGTAAGGGCAGTAATGCCCTGATGGCGACTCTGAGTATTTGGTCAGTATTTGGTCAGTATTTTTTCTCAGGAGTGGGAGCCAAAACCAGGTGAGGAACAATTAGAGAAAACGTTTAATAGAAACAAGTACACGAATTCTGCATTTATCACCCACTCCTGGTTTTGTCTCCCACACCTGAGAAAAAATACTGACCGAATACTGACCAAATACTGATAGTGGGGCCGTGGCCTTAGACATACTGCTGTGACAGGATGACATGGGATGAATTATATCTTTTCAAAAATTGCAATTGTAACAGTTGATTGGTTTTGTTACCTAAAATAACCTTGAAAATTCCAAATAAGATGTATTTGGTCCAAGTTCCTGCACCTATGAAATCATACAATTTATATCTTGGTCTTCAAATCCTGCTTCCACAGCTGTAGTGCTCTAGAAACTATGTCTTACATTTGGTGGCCCTGTGATATAGTCAGCACCTTTTGATCCTAAATATACTCTTAATGTGAACATACACATACTATAGCTAGTGTACATTCTTTAGGACATTCGGACATTCTTTGCGCTAGCCAATCTGTATAGCAAATCATAGGGGTTGCCCTGGCATTCAACCCTCAACCTCTCTACAGTGACCGATGGAGTAATCTGTCAGAGAGTGGTCAGAAAGCCGCATCAATACCAGGTCAGGGATAAAATGAGATTTGTCAGGCTGCAGGATAGTTAAAATAATGAACTGAGGTAAAAATCGAAAATCAAACAGACTGAAGAAGAACAGAAACGGAACCAAAGCAAGTATAAACTATTACTGGTGTCTCCCAGCAGTATGCTGGAAGTTTAAGCAAGGTGTGGTGCTGTCTTATTGGCTACAGCAAGGAGCTGATTATGCCTGCAGGACAGCGCACATACCCGTACTGCCAGACTGGGGGCTACTACAGGACCCAGCCAAGGTAACATCTCTGGCTGGACAGAACCTGTTCCGCTCAAAAATAACATTCATGTGTTTTCAAGGGAAGAGAGTGAAGAAATTCAAACATCTCTGATAGCGGCTTATTTCCTAAAGATCAAAGGGATCAGATGTCAAAATTAAAACAGCTTAATCCTTATCCTCCATGACATCATCTGTGAAGGGAGAATCATGAGGTCCCATACACATTAAACTGTTGGCCGATTAGCTGATATCAACTTTATAGTGGAAGTGATCAATATTTTATATATGCTCTATGGCACTATGGGTTGTCTCTCCCTACTATCTATGTGTAGATTAAGCATGATGCTGGGGTGCTCCAGTTATTTCCACATGTTTACTGAAATCTACCACATAATCGTTCTGCATTAGTAATGTGCGCACTGGTTGGCTGGTGGGTTTATGTTCCTGATATTCTTTGTTAATGTAATCTCCTAGAAATATCTCAAAGATGTTTTCTGACCACAAATCCAGCCACTTCTCTTTTAGCAAAATGCTTTACTTACCCATTATCGCTAAACACTGATACATAATTGCTTTCCCCATTCCAGGGTTTAAAGTCAAGACAAGTCTTCAATCGGAAGCGCTCAAATGCTTTCAGGATCACGCCTTTTGCATTTATTTCTATAAAGACAGAGATTCGTAGACAGTAGTAGTAGTTAGTATGCCACATGGATGAGACAATAAGTTTATTAATTTTTGCACTCAAGGAACGGGAATTTAGTAGGGGCTAACTAATCATTCTAAAATATATTCCTCATTTCATGATATCTTCACGGTCGTAGTCGTAGAATTAAGGACCCTACCTACAACATTTTTAGGGGTTACTATGCTTTTACAATAATTGGTAAAACAGAGATTAACTCAGCAAAGTATCAAATGTGCATCAAATGTTGAATTTTATTTAAAGTGTTAGTGCCATAATTATTGAAATTGAGCTACTAGAGTTATTTAAAATAAAATGAATGTTAAATGACTATTAATATCAATAGCTCTCTATTTTCTTTAAAAAATTCCTCCTCTTTTCTGCTCTTGGAAGCTTCAGCCAATAGCTGCAGAGCATTGAGCATTGTCGGGAAAGGGGAGTTTCATTTTGTATCTAAAGAAAAAAAAGCATGGAGTTTTTATTTCTATGTTATTAAAAAGAATCTGTGACGAGATTTCTGCTACCATATATGAGAGCAGCATGATGTAGGTACAGAGACCCTGATTCCAGCAGTGTATCACTTACTGGACCGCTTGCTGCAATTTTGATAAAAATCAATGTTTTATCTGCTGTAAATCATCTACCAGGTCTGTGAATGATGATCTCGGTATGACCCCGCCCACATCACTGATTGGCAGCTTTCTGCGTACACTGTGCATAGGCATAAAGATGCCAATCAGTGGTTAAATAGAGCTCATGAATATGGAGGACTACAAGGCAGTGGGGTTTACTAGTCCTCTAGTGATAATCTCCTGATGACAAAAGAGTAATTTTATCAAAACTACAGCAAGCAAACCACTAAATGACATCTCTGGATTCAGGGTCTCTGTCATTATCCTGCACTCAGATTAAGTGAGAAAAATCTAGTGACAAGTTCCATTTATAGCCTTTAAGTGTACAAAGCACGATGTGCATCCACTGTAATGCTCTTGTGATCAGCCATTAATCTGGATGGATTAAATAAAAAAGTGGTATCAGTATTACTATTTGAGCTAATAAAGGTTATTCATTGTATAATTTACAACCCCAAAGCCAAAAAAAGTTGGGACCCTGTGTAAAATGTGAAGAAAAGAAGAATGGAATGTCTTTTACCCATTTTACATTAGGAAACATTTTTCTGATATTTATATACAATATTTTAGATGTAATTGTTGACAGATTGGTGAACCTCTGACCATCTTTGCTTCTGAGAGACACTGCCTCTCTATAAGATACTCTTTTTATACGAGAAGGAAAAACTGGAAGGAGACAAAGCACAAAATAGGGTCTTATCTGGGTAGCAATATTAAAAGAAATGCACAAATTGTGCTCACCTGGTTGGGTTGTGTGCACACAACCACTGATAGCACGTGAGACTGCTGCAGACCCACGAGTAGATGAAAGCATAAAAAGAAAGAGCAAAAGGATTTTTCTGCGCTGCCGTGAAAAAATGGAGGATGCTAATCCAGTACTAAGTGGTTTATTCATCAACGCGTTTCAAAGTATACAACTTCTTAATCAGGACAATCACAATAAGGATTCAAACAGCATGAGCAGGTTCATGATACGAGTGAGGGATCAAAATCGCACGTACAAGTCTATGGGTCCATGAAAATCACAGATAGAACACAGGTGCCTTCCATGTGCCATCTATTTTAAGCATTGTAATGTGAGCGCAAAGCATTGCAATTTTTTTCTTAAAATGAGAAAATCACTGATGTTAGAAAATTGTCACTTCGATGAAACACTGATGACATTTTTACCCAGCAAAATGATAAAAATTGGGCAATTTTTTACACATACAAAAATGATAATCGGATGTCTAAATGAGGTCTTTAAATCTGTACAGGCCATGAGATGGACACACAAGTGCACAGGAAAGTTATCAGAGCCGTGGACCTTTGTGTCAGCACGTGACCTGTACAGATTTAAATCTCCTGGAAGTAAATAATGAAGGTTCACAGTGAATAATGGCACCAGTAACCTTAAAAATCATCAAAAATTGATAGAGAATGTATATTGGAAAATGGCAGACATTTTCATTATACACAGAATAACATCTTTGCTGAAAATGTAATATCTTTTGAAAAATGGTGTTGATTATTTCCAATGGTGGTTGTGGTAAATTTGATGAGACGAGAAAGCATAGATATTCCAAAGGAGTGTCAGTGTCCATGCCTGACTGCTGATTAATTCAAAGAGAAACACATGAGCCTTGTTCTTGTAAATGACAAGGGTCACCCAAGGATCAGCTACTTATCACCTATCCTGTTTATTTTGGATACTAGATGGTTGCCCGAATCTAACGCATCGGGTATTCTAGAATGTGGCCGACCGGGTGCGACTAATCAGCGAAGCAGTGTTTAAATGGGTTGTGCACTACTTTAAATTAACCCCCCAATGTATCCCCCCGGGGCCCCTAATGAATTTTGTAATTACGTCATTTTGTCAATACTGCTTGTAACAACATCGCTGACCACACACAGCGAGCACGTAATTCCAGGCAGCCAGGGGTCTCCTGTTCCGCGTATCACGGTGAATGACGGGCTGTGGGCGGGGTTATCCCCCATCGTGTCACAGCCAGCATCCACCGCGCGCTCTGTAAATTTGGCACTGCGACCAATCAGCGAACCGTGTTAGTGAGGACCGGGGAGCGGCGCTGCCTGTGCGGGTACTTCCACTGCGAGCTAGCGCCGGTCATCTCCCGGCTGCATCGCCGCTGACCTCCGTGCGGCAGATGAGCCGCTAACATCCGCCATCTTGTTCTGAAATCCAGCGTCGCTGATTGACCGCGGCCGGACCAATCAGCGACGCGGGATTTCCTGGACGGACAGACAGACGGGATAAGCAAATTATATAGTAGATATTGCAATCTTGTTTCAGCCCCTTCACTAAATGAGAATATACCTAAAGTGTCTTTGATTGTGACTAGTGATGAGCGGACCTGTTGAAGTTCGGGTTCTGGTATCCAACCTGAGCTTTAGTCCAAAATTCAGTTCGGGTACCAAAACTTGACCCGAACTTGAACATGAACCAGAACCCAATTGAAAACAATTAGGTCCAGAACTTTGCAGCTGGACAATTCTCTGTATCTCCTTCTTCCCGTACTTCCCCCGGAACTCTGAACATTGAGTTTAACGTTTAGCACCGGACACTAAGTGTTCGGTACGACCACCGAACTTTTAAGTTCGGGTTTGCTCATCTCTAACTGTGACTATCCATTTACAAACACCTGTAGAAAAGAAGTGTAAGTGGCACTCCGACGTGCAAAAACAATGTACCCTTTCTAGTGTTGAGCGAGCACTACAATGCTCGGGTGCTCGAAGCTCAGGCCGAGCTCGCCGTGATACTCGGGTGCTCAACCCGAGCAACGAGCCCAATGTTAGTCTATGGGAGACCCGAGCATTTGTGCGGCGGCACCCCTGGCAGTCTGTAGAAAGGCTAAAAAGTGCCCAAAACGATAGTGACAGTGCTCAAAAGACATGGGGACAGCATGGGCATCGCCCCAGGAAGCATTTCTGACCCCCAGGTCACTGCTGTCAACAACGTGGTCAGAGGTATTAAGCCACTTTTACGGGCTCACAATAAAACGTTCAAAACCGAAACTGAAACGGTTTTCCTGTGAAATATGTTAAGGAACTTCCTTTCCAGGGTAAAGACTTGTGTATAAGGTAAAATAAATAACCAAAAACAAAAATACTCCTCCACACCTTGGGCTATGTTCACAAGTAGCATTTTTTTATGCGTTTTTGCACTTTTGTATTGCTTTCAACCGTGACAAATGCATTCACCTGGAAATGTCATTTTAACATTTTACAATCTTATCTGGCCATGTGCTGTGTGACACATCAATACAGTGCTGAAAAGATATGGGAACAGCATGGGGAAGACTCCTGGAAGCATCTCTGACACCCAGGTCACTGCCTAAAAGTGTGCCCATCAGAAGTGATCCTTGCCGCATCAGAAGATGCAGACTTGCAACTATCCCCGTGCAAGTCCTTGTCCCAGGGCAGTGTTCAATTGTACCTCCCCCATTCCTTGCAATGCAAGCGCAAGTAAGCAGCCTGCCACCCTCCCACCCCCAGACTGCAATACCATACTGCTAGCTTGCTTGCACTTGAAATTGGGCCTTTTAGGCATGTGGAGGCGGAATCTGGCCACCACGTCATGGCTGCGTCGGCGGCTTGGTATCCATACTCAGTCCCCAGCCACCCGGCGGCCTGGTGTCCACGCTTGGTCCCCAGCCGCCAGGGGGTGGCCGAGTGTCCATAAACGGTCCCCAGCCGCCCAGTGGCCGGGTGTCCACACACGGTCCCCAGACACCTGGGGGTGGCCGGGTGTCCATAAAAGGTCCCCAGCTGCCCCTATTTCTCCTGTCAACTTCCCCCCACACACTTTTCTTAGCCCAGCCTGCTTTAGGGCAGCATTGGACGAGCCCACCAGAGAACCAGACTCCTCCGGTGGGCCCTGGCTTCTCCATCAGGGGAGTTGAGAGTGCCAAGGTGAGGAGCATGATGATGATAGAAGTTAGCATCTGCTTTGTTTTCTTGGAATGCAAGCAGCAGTGGTCGGCCTCCTACAAAATGAGTAAATTATTCATGACCATGAGGCCATCCATCTCCTTAGCTTTCTGTTCCTTGGAATGCAAGCGCATGTATGTAGTAGCGACTAGGCCTGAGGTGGTCAGCGTTTTGGCGCATATCCTACTTCCTCCGAGGATTGCTGGATGTTTTCCTGCTACTATCCCAGTTCTATGACTCCCGTTAAAACAAAGCTTCAGGTGATGAATGATGGATGAGGTGGTGGCAAAGGAGAAAGAGCAGGAGGAACAGGGACCATTCACATCAATATCAGGCCAGTCAACCACACATGTCTTGTCGGATATGTTTCTGTACCAAAAGGAGCGGTCGGACGTGGATTACAGCATACTAAAAAACTTCTACCCATTATTGGGGAGTGGGTCTCCCTTAGTGTTCGCCTATGCATTGAAAAGCAAAAGCTGACTAAAATTAGGAGGAAATGCAATGCCCGTTGGAAGAGCCATGGAGGTTAGAGTTAATTAAAAACAACATTTCAATGCCCCTTGGAAGAGCTGTGGAGTACAGAATGGTTTATCTAGATGGTTTTAATGCCCCTTGGAAGAGACGTGGAGGTCACAGTAGCTTAACAAGACAGTTTCAATGCCCCTTGGAAGAGACGTGGAGGTCTCAGTAGCTTAACAAGATGGTTTTAATGCCCCTTGGAAGAGACGTGGAGGTGGCAGTAGCTTAACAAGACTGTTTTAATGCCCCTTGGAAGTGACGTGGAGGTCACAGTGGAATAAAAAGACAATATCAATGCCCCTTGAAAATGTGGTGGAGGTCGCAGTAGCTTAACAAGACGGTTTTAATGCCTCTGGGAAAAGTGGTGGAGGTCGCAGTAGCTTAACAAGACGGTTTTAATGACCCTTGTAGAGTGGTGGAGGTCGCAGTAGCTTAAAAAGATGGTTTAAATGCCCCTTGGAAGAGACGTGGAGGTCGCAGTAGCTTAAAAAGACGGTTTTAATGCCCCTTGCAAGAGACATGGAGGTCGCAGTAGCTTAACAAGACGGTTTTAATGCCCCTTAGAAGATACGTGGAGGTCGCAGTAGCTTAACAAGACGGTTTTAATGCCCCTTGGAAGAGACGTGGAGGTCGCAGTAGCTTAACAAGACGGTTTTAATGCCCCTTGGAAGAGACATGGAGGTAGCTTAACAAGACGGTTTTAATGCCCCTTGGAAGAGACGTGGAGGTCGCAGTAGCTTAACAAGATGGTTTTAATGCCCCTTGGAAGACACGTGGAGGTCACAGTAGCTTAACAAGACAGTTTTAATGCCCCTTGGAAAAGACGTGGAGGTCGCAGTAGCTTAACAAGATGGTTTTAATGCCCCTCGGAAGAGACGTGGAGGTCGCAGTAGCTTAACAAGACGGTTTTAATGCCCCTTGGAAGAGACGTGGAGGTCGCAGTAGCTTAACAAGATGGTTTTAATGCCCCTTGGAAGAGAAGTGGAGGTTGCAGTAGCTTAACAAGATGGTTTTAATGCCCCTTGGAAGAGCCATGCAGTACAGTATCTTAAAAAAATTATTCCCATTATTGGGGAGTGGGTCTCCCATAGTCTTTGCCTATGCCTTCCAAGCAAAAGCTGGGAAAAATTAGGAGGGAGGAACTTGCAATGCTGGCAACACGGAACAAGGTCACCCTGGTGGTATAGTGGTGGTGGAGGCTGAGGATAAGGAGAAGAGCAAAATACAGCCGACATGAGGAAGCGTATACCCATGTGTGGGTGTGAAGCGGTGCATGGGAATACACCTCCCGAAATAACACAGTGGATTTGACTTTATGTTACTCTGCTGTCATTTGGTGGTGATGAGAAGTCTGGCCCAATCCAGCCCTTGTTCATTTTGATAAGGGTCAGCTTGTCAGCATTGTCAGTTGACAGGCGAGTGTACTTATCAGTTATAATTCCCCCAGCGGCACTAAAAACACGCTCCGATAACACGCTAGCGGCAGGGCAGACCAGGACCTCCAAGGTGTACAGAGAGAGTTCATTCCAAGTGTCCAGCTTGGATACCCAATAATTAAAAGGCACAGAAGAATCACAGAGGACGCTGGTACGGTCGGCAAGGTACTCCCTCACCATCTTTTGAAACTTTCCACTCCTTGTGTGAGTACCCCGCGCCTCAGGGTCTGTAAGCTGGACGGGTCTCAGAAAACTGTCCCAGAATGTTAACATGCCTCTGCTGGATTGGAGTTGCGTCTCTCTTGCCTATACGCCTTGGTTGGTCAACGAACTGTGACCTCGGCCGCTAGCGTGTTCAGATGGGAATTTTTTTAACAGTTCTGCAGCAAGGGTCTTCTGGTACTACCCCATTTTTGTAGACCTCTCCACCTCAGGAATAAGAGAGTGAAAGTTCTCCATGTAGCGGGGGTATAAAAGTGTCACCAACCAGTAATGACTGTCACCCAACATTTTGACAACGCGAGGGTCACGGTTAAGGCAGCGTAACATAAAGTCAGCCATACGTGCCAGACTGGTAACGGGCAAGACTTCCGTGTTCTCACCAAGATGACGACTGACCATGCTCTCCTCCTCCTCTTCCCCCCTGTCCTCAGGCCACCCACGCTGAACCGACGGTATGACAGTTGTACAGGTACTACCGTCTACAGCGCATGATACCAGCTCCTGTTCTTCCTCCTCCTCCTCTCCCTCATTGTCCCCCAATGCATGTTGGGATGAGATGAGGCTGGGCTGTGTGTAATCGCCCGCTACGGCTTCTTGATCCATCTCATCATACTCTGGCTGCAATGCCTCCTCTTTAATTCTCTGCAGAGAACGTTGCAAAAGACAGACAAGTGGGATGCTGACGCTAATGATGGCGTCATCGCCACTCACCATCTTGGTAGACTCCTCAAAGTTTGTCAGGATGGTACATATGTCAGACATCCAGGTCCACTCCTGAGGTCTTATGTGTGGAGTCTGACCTGAATATCGACGGCCTTGTTGCAGCTGGAACTCCACAACTGCTCTCTTCTGCTAACAAATCCTTTGCAACATGTGGAGGGTAGAGTTCCAACATGTGGGGACATCACACACCAGTCGGTGTGCTGGAAGCTGCAAACGCTGCTGCAACACAGCAAGGGCGGTGGAAGCTGTAGCTGACTTGCGAAAATGAGCTGACAGGCGGGGTACTTTGACGAGCAGATCTGGCAACTCTGGGTACGATTTAAGAAACCGCTGAACTACGAGGTTAAGCACATGAGCCAGGCATGATACGTGTGTGATCTCGCCTCGCCTCAGAGCCGCCACCAGGTTTCGGCCATTGTCACACACGACCATGCCTGGATGTAGGTTCAGCGGTCTCAGCCACAGATCGGCCTGCTCTTTCACAGCTGTCCACAACTCACAAGCAGTGTGAGGTTTATCACCTAAGCTTATGAGTTTCAGCACAGCCTGTTGCCGCATGGCTGAGGCAGTACTGCAGTGCTTCCAGCTGGTAACTGATGTGGTGATATCTGAGATGGAGGCTGAACATGAGGAGGAGGAGGATGACGTGCAGGAGCTGTACACTGTGGGGGCAACTCTGACTGACATAGGGCCTCAGTCCTCGGTGTGGGGAGGATGTGTTCCATCCCAAGGTCCGACTGGGTCCCGGCTTTCACTATGTTTACCCAGTGTGCCGTCAGGGAGAAGTACCGTCCCTGGCCACAAGCACTTATCCACGTGTCCGTTGTCAGGTGGACTCTCCCAGTAACTGCGTTGTTGAGGGCACGGCAGATGTTTTGGGACGCGTGCTTGTGTAGTGCGGGGGTGGCACACCGGGCAAAATAGTGTCGGCTGGGGACCGAGTACCGAGGGATGGCCACCGCCATAAGGTTGCGGAAGGATTCCATCTCCACCACCCTAAAAGGCAGCATTTCCAACGCAATCAATCAGTCGTGAAATGTGCGAATTTAGGACTGTGGCCTGTGGGGCCTTGGCTGCGAATTTGCGCTTTCGTTCAAAGCTCTGGGATATGGACAATTGAACGCTGCGGTGGGACATGGACGTTGATGCTGTTTCTTGAGGAACTGCCATAACAAGTGACGACTGAGAGGAGGGGGCATCTTTGCATGCAGTATGGACAGGGGATTGCCTTGCACGCACAACAGGGGGTTCTATTACACACACAACAGCAGAAGAAGCAGTGATGACACCTGCTGACACTGGTCGTGGACCCTGGGGTTCGCCCCACAAAGTCGGGTGCTTTGCTGCCATGTGCCTGATCATGCTGGTGGTGGTCAGGCTGGTAGTTTTGTCACCCCTGCTGATGCTGGCATGGCAGGTGGTACAAATGGCCTTTTTGGGGTTATCAGCAGAGTCTTTAAAAAAATTCCAGACTCTGGAAGACCTACCGGTTGTACTGGCAACGTCCCTCGTGTTGGTGTTACGGGGAACTGTTTCCCGCCTTCTGTCTGCGGCCACCACACTGCTTCTTCCTGCCTGTTGGGGTACTCTGCCTCCCTCTCCCTGTGTGCTGCTGGCCTCGCTCTGCGTGTCCTCCTGCCACGTTAGGTCAGTTACTAGATCATCCATCACCTCCTCCTCTTCCACTTGCGCACCACGATCCTCCTCCTCACTTTGTGGTAATTGTGTCTCGTCATCGTCCACCTCTTGTGACAAATTGCCAACGTTGACTTCCTCTGGCCGTGGCTGTTCAAATATTTGGGCATCGCTACATGGGATCTCCTCTTCCACCACTTCAAGTGGAGCAGGCGAGGGGCACAAATATGGAAATGGACGAGTGAACAGCTCTTCAGAGTGTCCAAGTGTGGGATCAGTTGCTGTCTGACGACACTCGGCATGGTAGGAGGAAGGAGCATCAGGGTGAGGAGGAGTATGCAGTCGAGACTCACGGCTACTAAAACTTGACCGTGTGGAAGACAGACCAGAGGTGGTGGTGCCCAGGTAACTGGAAGTATTATCTGCTATCCAATTAATAACCTGTTCACACTGATCAGTTTGCAATACTGGTGTTGTAGTGTGGTTCCCTAGTAATTCGGTCAAGAAGTGGGAGCGAGAAGATGTGGCTGTTGGTTGTGGCACATTTTCACCTTGGCCACTGCCCCGTCCTCTACACGCACCATCACCAGAACCAGTTCCACGTACCTTGTCACGCGCCTTGCCCATTGTAAATGAAGTAAAATAGCTTACACTCGCACTATCAATGGAAAAAGGGTAATAAAAAGGAGATTAGAACTGTGGAAGAGGAAAACCACAGTTCTATTTCTCTGGCCTACACCAGAATCTTTTAAACAGATATATTTGTGACTGAACAATCAGGGAGACACTATTACTGTTTTTCTTTACGGAAAAAATACCAAAAGCTGGATAATACAGAGATTTGAACTGTGGAACTGCAAAACCACAGTTATATTTGTCCCGCCTACACCAGACTCTTTTAAACAGATATATTGGTGTCTGACCAGTCAGGGAGACACTCAATTTTTTTTTTTGGGGGGGGGGGATACCAAAAAGTTAATAAGACGCGTATTTGGACAGTCTGACTGAGGGAAAAAAAAATACAGGATTTAGATGAAAAAAAAAAAAAATTTTCCTGGCCCCTGAGACCGGGGTGATAAGTCTAGCAATTTGACCAACAGGAGCACACAGGACTGTAATGAAGCGTTTGCTGGTATAACCACTGCGTCTCCTATACAGCCTGCCTGCCTGATATCTGGGATCGATATTAGTCCTGAGAAGGACTGTTTGTTTGATTTGGCAGTCTTTGAGACCCTACACTAACTATTTCGGAGTATAAATCTCTCCCTAGCTCAGCAGCACTCACCCTACACTGTCTGATTCGGAGCGACTGTGCACAAGATGGCGGCGCCTGGTTTTAAATAGTCGAGGTGATGGTGTGCGGCCAGCCAATCACTGTAATGCCCACAAACAACATGGCTGCGGCATTACAGTAACTGGCTGGCAATCCCTGCATGTTCATTGGCTCTGTAAAGAGCGCCAAACGTGCAGGGCGGAGACCCGAGCTCCCGCCCGAGTAACCCGGAAATGCTCGGTGCTCGCCGAACATCCCGAGTAGTGAGATGCTCGGGCGAGTACCGAGCAGTGTCGAGCATGCTCGCTCAACACTAACCTTTTCCACTAGACCTCAGCTTTTCTAGCCTATAATAATTTAATGCAAGATGGGGTAAGAAGATATTGGTGTACATCAGTCGTAGCAGTGATGTTCCCAGTTTATAGATCTCTCACAGTCAACAACAGCCGTGACATAGAAAGTGGTTACACAAGGGGAAAAGAATGCCAGAACTGATGAGAACTTTTCTTGAAAGGACAGGAAATATAATTGTAGAATAGCATGAATGGCCAGTGGGAAAATTGCAACATTACTTACTTTGTTTTTTAATTAAGTTTGTGATATGAACAAAAAAATAACGTTGCTAAAATAATTTAAAAAATACATGTAAATCAAGCATCTAATTTAAACAATAGGTTATATTCAGGTTTTTGATTCTATTTCATGAAATGTTTATTCATTTAGAGCTTATTCATTGGTACTAATTATGATTGCAAAGACATGAGAGGAGTATGTGATTTACTTACCAAGACTGTCTTCTAAGTAGTATGGGACTGTCAGTGGCCATCTATATTGCGAACCAATAATTGTGTTTCTTGCAGTCTAAATAATGCAAGTAATTAAAAATACTCTTAGATCCAATATAATAACTAAACTGATGTAGCCTGTAATTACTTAACCCCTCAGGAAGACCAAGCCATTTTTAGTCTTAAAGTAAGACAGCTTAAAACTAGTGCAGAGAGTAAAAACACGGGAAGATTTATCACAGTTGTACAATCAGTGTAATAGTTTTAATGCAGATTGTTAAACAAATTAAATATTTCACTCTTCCTTATGCAAGATCTTTTTTGCTTACTTTAGGCAACTATTTTTTTGTAGGGGTACAGATCGAACACTAAGACAGTCTGGAGGCACACAGAAGCGCTATCACCATGTGGGGGGTCAGAAGGGCCACCATTACCATGTGGAAGCACTATTACCATGTGGGGGCACTGATAGGACACCATTACTTGTGGGGGAACATATGGGACACTAAAGGGACATCAATCATTACTGTATGAGGGAATAGAAGAAGCACTATTACCATGTTATGACACAAAGGGGACACTAATACCATGTGGAGGCACAGAGGGGGCTTTAATACCATGTGGAGGGACAGAGGGGGCCCTAGTACCATGTGGAGGCACAATGGGAGTATTATTACAATGTGGAAGTGCAGGGGGGCACTATTACTACAGGGAGGCAGAAAGATGAGCACTAATAGCACAGTGTATGAAAGCAAAGAGGGGGCACTATTACGGTCTTAGAGCACAGAGAAGTGCCCTATGTTATTGTGTTGGGTTGCAGGCTGGCATTATTACTGTCTAGGCACTATTGATGATTGATTATAGCAGTATGGAGTTTGTGTAAAGGTGGGGAAAAGTGGGCAGGACACTGGAAAAGCAACGATCCAAAGATGTCTGTGTGGAGGACTTAATTAACTCTGTGGAGGTACACAGGGGACACAGTTATCCTCTGGAGGCATATAGGGGGCATTGTTTCCATGTGGAGGCACAAAGTGTGCACTGTTACTTCTTAGAAGGGGTGATTTGTTTCCAGGGGGCTGTACTTCGGTCAGGCATTTTTCTTGCAGTGGGCTGGGCTATCTTTGGTGATCTTTTCCAGCACCCACCCACAATGCAACGTTCTTCCTCTTGTCAAGACGACAGTCCTCCATTTTGAGTTCACATGGTCCGCCATTTAAACTTTCTTAAAGCACATGTTCACACTAACTTTTTTTTAGTAACAATAGCATCGTTTGAATCTTTCTTGAAGGGAACCTGTCAGGTCCCCCATGCCTTCCAATCCATCAGCATTCAGCTATACGAGAATAAACCCCCTCCCTAACCAACCCTGTTTAACATAATTCAGTTAAATACAGTAAAAGCTTTACAAAAGCATTTATAACCTCTGCTTTCCCTATACTAATGTGGGCTTTTACTAGTCAATGGGGCATTAGTTCCCCAGACTAGTCAGCCCTCTTTCCATGTTATCATGCCCGTGTGGGTGTGATAATATAATTTGCACGATCGGCACATTCGTTTTTTGTTGTTGTTTTTCAGAAACTTAGCATGGTTTTCATTCTCTCTAAGGCATAAGGGACGTGGAGGTGGGATCCCGTTTGTGACGCCAAAAAGAGATGCAACACACCAGAGTGCAGAGCTGAGCCCTCCAGTACACCGGGCATGGGTAGGATCCTCTTCCTTTTCTGTCACATGGGCAGTGGTGGCCATGCCCGGTGCCTGGCACTTTGGAGGCACCCTAATAAGGAGGCACACAGCAGTTGGTATGCAGGGGTTAAACGCCGCTGTTTAACTGTCCCCTCTAAATGTGATGGTGGTGGTGTTCCCCGTGATGTAGTTGCAAAGGGAGGACAGGAGAGGCCATGGCCCCACTATCAGTATTTGGTCAGTATTTTTTCTCAGGAGTGGGAGCTAAAACCAGGTGAGGAACAATCAGAGAAAAGGTATAATAGAAACAAGTCACCAATTCTGCATTTATCACCCACTCCTGGTTTTGGCTCCCACTCCTGAGAAAAAATACTGACTGAATACTGACCAAATACTGATAGTGGGGCCGTGGCCTTACTTTTACTTCAGCACAGCCATAGATGGTAACAGCCTGAAATGGTACAATGGAAATGTGCAGCTGACTAAAGTTCCAAAATTTCACAGACAGCAGATGGTAGCAGATCCAGAGAACCGGGTGCATATGAGGAGCACATGACAGCAAGTCCCTCCAGTGTATAAATCTGGTGTCACTATGAGAGTATCTTCCACCCTTTCAGGGCTGCAATCCTTGGATAGCCTCCATGTCCAAGCCTCACTAACCTTAATTATGTATGAGTATTCTTCCTGCATTCTAGGCCCGCTTGCAATAGCAGTTAGACCCATGTGCACAAGAGAATCAGGAGATCACTCCACCCCAGCAGTAGACATCCTAAAGGTTCACTCACACTCTCTTCCGACTAGCTGCTCCATAACGGCCTGGTGGAACAGGGGAATAAATTCCCTCACATACTTTGAGCTGTCCTTGTGCTGATGTTCACTGAACTTCCCTTCTAGACTCCATACTAAGCTCTGTAGACTCATTGGACTCACTCTTGATTCTGATTAAAATTATTCTTGCTATTACTTTTATGTACATAACTCCACCCACCAGACTATTCTCTTAGCAACTTGCCTTGGTGAGGAGACTTAACTGTTTATTTTCCAAATGGTGTAACATACAATTTACAATCATTTAACTCCTTACATATTATAAATAATTTACACAGAGTTTTAGTAATACACAACTCTGGGGTATTACACCAGGAGGAAATTAACTTTATTCCTCCTAGCAGCGTTCGGGTTTCAGTCACAGAGGTTGTGCCGGCGTGGGTTCAGTCACCACTCTGTGCATAGATCGTGCTCCTGACACTGACTGACAGCTCGCTCATCATTAGAGCCGGCTATCAGTCAGTGCAGGGGGCACGGTTACTGCCACCACTTTCTATACACACAATGGTGACTGAACCCATGCTGGTGCCACCCCCATGTCTGAAACCTAAGCGCTGCCAGGAGGAATAAAGTTAATTTCTGCTCAGCAGCAGAGCCTTAAGTACGGGCATCAGGCAACTTCAGAATACTATTAACCAGCAGATTAACTCCATATCTGCAGGTTAATAGCGTTTTTTTCACGTGACAGGTTCCCTTTAACAAGCCTGTAAATGACTATATGCATGTGTGCACAAATATACACCCACTAAGCACATACAGTAATGATGGGCTATAATGCTTTGGAATGCTATGTATTCCAAAGCATTATATAGTCTATCAGATGATCACGGATTTAGGTTTCTGTAGGTGGATGATGGAGTGTAAAATATAGAATATAATGTGAATCACTGTGTTTGTGTACCTCTATTGTACGTACATAAGTTAATGAGTTTATTTTACATTCTCCCAAAATTGTACCAATAAAAAGTTGTAACAAATCCCACAAAAGAAAACAACCATCAAAAATGAAACATTAATGGCCTTCCAATGCAGCTTTTCTTTAATAATAATAATAATAATAGTTTATTTTTATAGCGCCAACATATTCCGCAGCACTTTACAATTTTAAGGGGGACATATACAGACAATACAGAATAAGCATATCTCATATCGAACGGAGTGAGGGCCCTGCTCGCGAGCTTACAGTCTATGAGGAAGTGGGGGAGACACAAAAGTTAAAAAGTACATATATTGTATAATGCAGCCTTGATATACTGAATAGGATAAAGTATGTTAAAATATGTTTCTATTGTGCATAAGTATTAAAATATAAAAAATATAAATACATATGTATTTGGTATCAGTGTAATTGTACTAAGCCTTATGTAAAGTTTCTTTTTTTAAAATTACATGGTAAAAAATGGTAACTTTTAGTGGTGAGTGAACGTGCTTGGCTAAGGTGTTAACAGAGCACGCTAGAGTCCTAACCGAGCGTCTTCGGCGCGCTCATAAAATATGTTCGCTTCGCCATGGCTGCATGTCTCACAGCTTGCTTGTTTGTTAGGCAATTCCTGCATGTTTGCGACTGTCGAATAGCCGCATGACATGCTATGCGAACATATTTTATGAACATGCCAAAAACATTTGGTTAGGACTCGAGCATGCTCGGATAACACCTTATCCGAGCACGTATGCTCAACACTAGGAATTTTTCTCCTGCCAAAGAAAAATTAAAAATATAGCATATGTATCCTAATGGTGGCATTGAAAAATATAACTTGTCCAGCAAAACATTTTGCCCTCAGAAAAAAGAAAGGTTGGCTAGATTGTCAGAATTAGTGAGTAAGGTGCTAACTCTAGATTTCTAGTTGAAAACTCCCCCTCACCTTCAACCTACTGAGACCTCACCCACGTGCGAGCTGAGCTAGACCTCTGCCTCACTGAGAATGCTAACTGAGCCTTACGCTGATCATAACAACACTTATACACTCTTTCGTCACTTAAAATGCCTCCCTTCACCATGCACCCCAATACATTTGTGTAATGGGAAAGGCATCATGACCAACTCACAACATATTGCTTGAGTATTTCAACAACACCTCAAAAAATTATATGGCAATTCTTACCTGGTGACCAACAAACAATTGATACCTACCATAGTTCTATTCCACTCCCCACCCTCAACCCTTCCTTAGTAAGTCATCTAAACCAAGATATTTCTTCTATTGAAATAGAAGAAACAGTTATCCCCCAACTAAAACTAAATAAAAAACAGGTCCCAATGGATTCACAGCCTTATGCTACAAAAAATATACATCTATTCTCACCTCACAAAATATTTTAACTCCTTTACAGACGAACAGAGACCTGGTATAGCCTCAATATCTATGATACCCAAACCAAATTCAGACCATTATGGTCAAACTATAGGCCTATTTAATTGATTAACAAAGAAATTAAAATTCATGGGAGGGCTTCTTTAACTTTACTTAGAGTTTTCTGTGGTTGCATGGTATGCAAATAACATCTACTATATTATCTGTAAAAAGGTGTGATTTTTCCACATGAACCCTGTTTTTCAAGGGGTTATACAGGACTTTTATTTTTTGTTTTTTAGGGTTGAGACTTACAGGCAGGTAGTTGCTCTATCTACCTGTCTGCTCTGTATCGATCTCGTCGGGCTCAGCGTGGTCGAGGTCTGCTCCTGTCAATGATTCTCCTGCTTCTGGTTATATCACATTGACAGAACAGCTCCATCTCTTCTGCTCTGCTCTGTCGACTTAGCTTCACTGCCAATGTCATGCTGGATGACAGCCGGTTTCCCGCTGCCTAACTGCAGGGAGCCGGGTGTCAATCAGCTTGATGTCAGCATTGACGCCCCATAGATGGAGCAGACCAGAAGTGAAAGAGCTACCCTGTTGATGTGAGGTTAAATTAAGTCGGAGAATCACCGACTGAGCTAGAACACATCACCACAGGGCAAAACAGGCAGGTAGACAGCAACCACCAGCAGGTAAGTTCTTCACTAGTGATGAGCGAGCACTAAAATGCTGTGGTACTCGTTGTTGGAGTTGAGCAAACTGGAATGCTCGAGTGCTCAGACCGAGTAACAAGCCCAATGTAAGTTTGTGGGAAACTCGAGCATTTTTTCGACGGCTACCCCCGGCGGCCTGCAGAGGGCCTAAAAATGCCCAAATCGATGGGAACAGTGCTCAAATGACATGGGATCAGCAAGGGGAAGACCCCTGGAAGCATTTATGAATCCCAGGTCACTTCTGTCAACAAATGTTGTCATAGGTATTACGCCACTTTTACAGACTCACAATAAAACATACAAAAAGAAAAACCGAAATAAATTTTCCTGGGAAATATGTTAAGGAACATCCTTTCCAGGGTAATGACTTGTATATAAGTCAAAATAAATAAAAACCAAAAACAAAAATGCTTCTCCACACCTTGGGCTATGTTCACATGTAGCGTTTTTGATGCGTTTTTGCACTTTTGCATTGCATTCAACCAAGACAAATGCATTCACCGGGAAATGTAATTTTAACATTTTGCAACCTTATCTGCCCATGTGGTGTGTGACACATCATCAGACACATCCTTTTTAATTTCAAGACTATTTTTATAGGGCCATCAGGCGGCCCCTACTATTCTTAAAGGGCCAGCAGTCGGCTGTGCTTTGTTGTTCCCATTATTAACGAGTGGGTATCCTATACTGTTATTCCATATGCAGAGACTGCAAGTGCTGCCTAAAATTTGGACGCAACCCAATACCCCTTTGAAGAGACATAGAGGAGGGTCTCAGTAAAAAATATGTTCCCATTATAAAGGAGCGTATCTCCTAGAGTGGAAATGCTCATGCTGTGACTGCAAGTGCTGCAAAAATTTGGGAAAAACCCCACTAACAATTTAAAGACACATATAGCTGGGCTACAGTAACAACATGTTCGCATTAGAAAGGAGAGGGTCTGCTATTCAGTTATAGGGTATGCAGTGAGTCCAACGGCTGCTAATATTTAGGAAAAACCCCACTAACAATTTAAAGACACATACAGCTGGGCCAGAGTAACGAGTACGACATGTTCCCATTAGAAAGGAGAGGGTCTGCTATTCAGTTATAGGGTATGCAGTGAAGCAACGGCTGCAAAAAATTGGAGGAACTCCAATGCCCCTTGCAAGAGAGGTACATATGTTGATATGGTACATATAGTGGTGATATGGTGGTGGAGAATGAGGATGCGGACAAGAGCAAATAGACAAAATCAGGAAGTGTATACCCATGTCTGGGTGTGAAGACAGAGGTGCATGGGAATAGAGTAAGACCTCCTAAAAAAAGACACTATATTTGAGTTTATGTTACGCTGCTACCATTTGGTCGTGTTGAGAAGTCTGGCCCAATCCAGCCCTTGTTCATTTTTATAAAAGTCAGCCTGTCAGCATTTTCAGTTGACAGGCAGATGTGCCTATCGGTTATAATTCCACCAGCGGCACTAAAAACTCGCTCTGACAAAACGCTTCTGGCAGGGCAGGCCAGGACCTCCAAGGCGTAAAGAGCCAGTTCATGCCACGTGTCCAGCTTGGATACCCAATAATTATAAGGCACAGAGGAATCACAGAGGACGTTGGTAAGGTCGGCAAGGTACTCCCTCACCATCTTCCGAAACTTTTCCTTCCTTGGGAGAATACCCCGCGCCTTAGGGCCTGTGCAATGGGAGGGTCTGAGAAAACTGTCCTAGAACTTTGACAGTGTTCCCCTGTCTCTGCTGGATTGCATTTGAGTCTCTCTTGCCTGTACTGCCCCATTTTATTAGGCCTGTCCTGCAAAGGAATAAGAGACAGAAAGTTCTCCTTGTAACGTGGGTCTTGAAGTGTTACAAACCAGTAATGACTGTCACCCAAAATTTGGACTACGCGAGGGTCACAGGAAAGGCAGTGTAACATAAACTCAGTCATGTGTGCCAGACTGCAAAGAAGCAAGACTTCCGTGTCCTCACCATGTTCTCCTCCTCATCCTCCTCCTCCCTGTCCTCAAGCCATCCACGCTGAACAGACGGTATGACAGTTGTGCAGGTAGTACCATCTATAGTGCAGGAAACTAGCTCCTGTTCTTCCTCCTCCTCCTCTTCCTCATTGTCACCCAATCCACATTGAGATGAGATGAGGCTGGGCTGTGTGGAATCACCCTGTATGGTTCCTTGCTCCATCTCATCGTGCTCCGCCTGTAATGCAACCTCTTTAATTGTGAGCAGAGAGCGTTTCAGAAGACAGAGAAGCAGGATGGTGATGCTAATTATGGCATCATTGCCGCTCACCATCTTGGTGGAGTCCTGAAAGTTTTGGAGGATGGTACAAATGTCCATGTCCACCCCTGGGGTTTTATGTGTGGAGTCTGACCTGAATACCGACGGCTTTGTTGATGCTGGTACTCAACAACTGGCCTCTTTTGCTCACAAATCCTTCTCAACATCTGCAATGTAGAGTTCCAACGCGTGGGGACATCACAGATCAGTCGGTGAGCTGGAAGCTGCAAACACTGCTGAAGCGCGGCAAGGGCCGCGGAAGCTGTAGCTAACTTACCAAAATGGGCACACAGGCGGCGTACTTTGACAAGCAGATCTGACAGATCCGGGTAGGTTTTGAGAAACTGCTGAACCATGAGGTTAAGCACATGGGCCAGGCATGGTACGTGTGTGACAATGGCCGGAACCTGGTGGCGGCCCTGAGGTGAGCACATGGGCTAGGCATGGTACATGTGTGAGCTCGCCTCGCCTAAGAGCCGCCACCAGGTTCCGGCCATTGTCACAGCCGACCATGCCTGGCTGTAGGGTCAGTGGTGTCAGCCACAGATCTGCCTGCTCTTTCAGAGCTGTCCACAACTCTTCAGCGTTGTGCGGTTTGTCACCTAAGCATATTAGCTTCAGCACAACCTGTTGCCGCATGGCTGAGGCAGTGCTGCAGTGCTTCCAGCTTGCGCCTGATGTGGTAATTTCAGAAATGGAGACTGAAGAGGAGGAGGAGGAGGAGGTACAGGAGCTGTAGAATGTGGGGGCAACCCTGATTGACCCAGGGCCCACATCGGGATGACGTGTTCCATCCCAAGGTCTGACTTGGTACTGGCTTCCACTATATTAACCCAGTGTGCCATCAGCGAGATTTACCATCCCTGCCCACAAACACTTGTCCACGTGTCCATGGTTAGGTGGACTTTCCCAGTAAGTGCGTTGTTGAGGGAACATCTAATGCTGTGGAACCCGTGCTCATGTAATCCGGGGACGGCACACCGGGAGAAATAGTGGCGGCTGGGGACCGAGTACTGAGGGATGGCTGCCGCCATCAAGTTGCGGAAAGCTTCTGTCACTACGAGCCTAAAAGGCAACATTTCGAACGCAAGCATTTGCGAAATGTGTGAATTTAGTAGTGTGACCTGTGGAGCGTTGGCTGCGTATTTGCACTTGCGTTCCATGGACTGGGGTAGGGATAAATGAATGCTGCCCTGGGACAAGGACGTGGACGTGCTTGCTGATGGTGCTGGTTGAAAGTGTTCAACGACAGGTGCAGGGCGAGAGGCATCTTGGCATGCGCCATGGACAGGGGATTGGCATGCATGCACAACAGCGGAAGAAGCAGTGGTGTCACCTGCAGACACTGTTGCTGGACCCTGGGGTTTGGCCCACTTAGTCGGGTGCTTTGTTGCCATGTGCCTGATCATGCTGGTGGTGGTCAGGCTGATAGTTTTGCTACCCCTTCTGATGCTGGCCTGGCAGGTGGTGCAAATGGCCTTTTTGGGGTTATCTGCAGAGTCTTTAAAAAAACAACCAGACTCTGGAAGACCTAACAGTTGTACTGGTAACTTCCGTCGTTAGGAGGAACGCTTTCCCGCCTTGTGTCTGCGGACACCACACTGCTTCTTACTGCCTGTTATGGTGCTACGCCCCCCTCCCCCTCTGTGCTGCTGTCCTCGTTCTGTATGTCCCCCTGCCAGGTTGGGTCAGTTACTATATCATCCACCACCTCGTTTTCCAATTCCGCATTCTAGTCCTCCTCCTGACTTTCTGGCAATTGTGTTTCATCATAATCATCGCATCGTCCACCTCTTGTGACAGTAATTGCACTTTCCCACCGGCGCCTTCCTGTGACCCTGGCCATTCCAATATTTGGGCATCGCTACACGCATTCTCTTGACTCACTTGAATCTGGCCGGGCAAGAGGCCCGAATCTACAAATGGAAAAGTGAACAGCTCTTCTGAGTGTCCAAGTGTGGGATTAGTTGTCTCCGGGCATTCGGCATGGTGGGAGGAAGGAGGATCAGGGTGAGGAATATGCGGTTCAGAATCACGGCTACTGAGACTGTGGAAGAGAGGGTGGTGGTGGTGGTGGCTAAGTGACTGGAAGTATTATCTGCTATCCAACCAATAACCTTTTGACACTGCACTGTGTTCAATAGTGGTGTTCTGCGGTCCCCTAGTAATTGGATCAGGAAGGTCAAGCGACAAGATGGGGGTGTTTGTTGTGGCACAATTTCAGCTTGCCCACAGCCACGTCCTCAGCCTCTGCATGCGCCATCACCATCACATCCACTTCCCCGACCCTTGCCACGCACCTTGCCCATTTTTAATAGAGGACAATATTTTCCACGTTCACGAGAAATGGCTGATTTTGGAACGCAGTTATATGTGATATGTCTGACAGAGAGCCACAATTTTAAATAGCAGGCCCGTAATTTGCTAATAATATTCTTCACAGACACCTAGTGTGAATAGCTTAACCGACACACTGCAATGGAATGAAAATGGAAGGAATGTCTAATTTTGGAACAGTCTTATAGGTGTTATGTCTGACAGAGAACCACGGTTTTAAAGAGCAGGCCTGTAATTTACTAATACTATTCTTCACAGTCACTTAGTGTGCATAGCTTGACTGACACACTGCAACAGAATGGAAAAGGAGGCCAATATTTTCCACGTTCAGTTTAAATTTCCGGATTTTTATCGCTGAAATATGGAACAGATCTGGCTTTATTCTGCGGTGAGAACAAGCAAATGGAGACTAAAAATGGTGCACTCTGGATTGCTTTTTAAGCAAATAACCAGGATTAAGATAAAAAAAAAAAATTCCCTGGCCCCTGATATCTGGGGCTATGTCTACAAATATCAGTAAGAACGGCAGCAGCAGGAACGTTCAATGGACCCTCTTGCACTATATGCATAGGCGGATTATAATGAGGGCAATCCGGGCTACCACCCAGGGCCTTGGGCCTCCAGAGGGCCCGAGGCTCCGGGGTGTCTATGGCCAGATTGCCCTCATTATATGTGCGGCGCTGCGGCACATACTGGCAGACAGTGGCGGGGGGGCCCCCGGACCGCTCCCCCAGCAGCGGCGCACGGACGCTGCTTCTTCTCCGGCCTGGCCAGCACTGCAGCTGTTAACTTACCTGTGATGGCCCGGCCGCGTCACTGCTAGGAGACACGGCCCTGTGCGCGGCCGTGTCTCCTAACTGTGATGTCACGCAGTGCGCGCCCGGCCTGCAGTGCTGCACTGGAAAGGAGCTGGAGGACTGGAGCCAAGCCGGGGGATGGTGAGTCTGTGTGTGTCTGTGTGTGTTTGTGAGAGAGAGTGTGTGTCTGTGTGTGTTTGTGAGAGAGAGTGTGTGTGTGTGAGAGAGTGTGTGTGTGTGTGAGAGAGTGTGTGTGAGAGAGTGTGTGTGTGTGTATGTGTGATTGAGTGAGTGTGTGTATGTGTGATTGAGTGAGTGTGTGTGTGCAGGCAGATATCATTGTGTGATGTCTGTTTATATGTATTTTTGTGTTTCAAATGTGTTTATGCGTGTATGTATATGTCTGTATATGTTTGTGTGCGTGACTGCGTGCGGCCTCCCGCTGTCTCTGGGGGGGGCGCCATGCGGCCTCCCGCTGTGTATAGATGGCGCTGTGTGGCCTCCAGCTGTGTATAGATGGCTACGTGCGGCCTCCAGCTGTGTATAGATGGCTACGTGCGGCCTCCAGCTGTGTATAGATGGCTACGTGCGGCCTCCTGCTGTGTATAGATGGCTACGTGCGGTCTCCTGCTGTGTATAGATGGCGCTGTGCGGCCTCCCGCTGTGTATAGATGGCTACGTGCGGCCTCCCGCTGTGTATAGATGGCTGCGTGTGGCCTCCCGCTGTGTATAGGTGGCTGCGTGTGGCCTCCCGCTGTGTATAGATGGCTACGTGCAGCCTCCCGCTGTGTATAGATGGCTACGTGCGGCCTCCCGCTGTGTATAGATGGCTACGTGCGGCCTCCGGCTGTGTATAGATGGCTACGTGCGGCCTCCGGCTGTGTATAGATGGCTACGTGCGGCCTCCGGCTGTGTATAGATGGCTACGTGCAGCCTCCCGCTGTGTATAGATGGCTACGTGCAGCCTCCTGCTGTGTATAGATGGCTACGTGTGGCCTCCTGCTGTGTATAGATGGCTACGTGTGCTCAATATTGAGTCATACAATTAATGTAAGGCTATGTGCCCACGATGCAGAAAAGCTCCAGATTTTTTTTTGAGTGTTTCTGCATCTCCCTGGCAGAAAAAACGCATGCAGATTGCACATGCATTTTTCCTGCCAGGGACAAGCGGATGTGAAGCGTTCTTCACATGCATTTCTGCATCCGGGTTATCAAGCGCTTTTCCAAGCTATTTTAGCATCACTTGGAAAGTGCTTGACAACTTGGTCACACTATATAAATCCATGCATCCGGCATGGATTTATATAGTGTGACCGTAAAAGAATGGTAAAAAATAAAAAATAAATATATTATTACCTTCTGATGGCCTGCCAACGTCAGCGGTCGAGTGACCCATCACATGACTAAATGACATCACGGTAGGTCCTTTTCAGACCATCGTGAGCTGCCGGCAAGCCAGGACGCATCGGATAAAGACACCGGGGGCCATCAGAAGGTAAGTATGATATTTAGTTTTTATTTTATTCTTTTTTTTTACAGGTACTATGGTACCTGGGTCTGGAGGAGAGTCTCCTCTTCTCCAAACCCAGGTACCATCCGCACATTGAAACACATGGAATCAGCATGTACACATGCAGTGATGCGGATTACATGCGTTCCAATGCAAATCAATGGCGGCGAAAGCGCCGAGCTTCCGCAAAATAATTGGTAATGCTGCGGATTTTTCCACAATGATAATCCGCAGCGGATATTTCCGCAGCATGTGCACAGCACATGTGGATAATCATTGGGGAACCTGGCAGGCCTTCTACCAAGCGTTTTTTAAGCGTTTCTGCAGTGGAATTGCTTAAAAAACGCATAGTGGGCACACAGCCTAAAAAAAATTATTATAATTAATATTGTGCCAAATTAATTTCACGTGAACTATCTGTTAGAACCTTGCTGTTAGGTTTTTTTTCCTTTGCTGGTCACATGACCTTGTTGGCCTATTTAATCCTGCTCCGCCCTTCTGGCTTTGCTGGACTTCATTGTATATCTACTTTCTAGCTAGCCTGTGCTCTGTATCTAACTCTGTTAGTTTGCTTGGTCTACGGACCTCTAGGTTCTATCTATTTTGTTTGTTCGTCTGTCTGCTACTATTTCTGTTAGGAGGTGTCCCATATTCCTCCCAGTCCTTAGTACTTCTAGGGATTCCCTCCCCAAATCTATAGGTCTCCGTACAGACTAGATTAGGACTTTAGCAGGTCTGATCGCAGGATCAGGTTCCCTGTTACATCGTAGGGATTCAGCTGAGTCTTATAGTAGGGACAGATCTCCTCTCTTTCCTTAGCTTTGGTAGCAGAACATAACACTATCACATGATCTATCACAGGGGATCATGTAACATGTGATACATTAGGTGTGTGTGTGGGGGGGGGGGGGCCCGCGCCTTCTAAATTGCCCGGGGCCCTTGCTACTCTTAATCCACCCCTGACTATATGTATTGCAGTCTGCCACATACACTGCTTGCCTGCCTTCCTGCTATCACCACTAAATATATACAGCTGGATTAGTCCTCAGAAGGACTGTTAGTTCAGATGGATATACACTGCTCAAAAAAATAAAGAGAATACTCAAATAACACATCCTAGATCTGAATGAATGAAATATTCTCATTGAATACTTTGTTCTGTACAAAGTTGAATGTGCTGACAACAAAATCACACAAAAATCATCAATGCAAAACAAATTTATTAACCAATGGAGGCCTGGATTTGAAGTCACCCCCAAAGTTAAAGTGGAAAAACACACTACAGGCTGATCCAACTTTGATGTAATGTCCTTAAAACAAGTCAAAATGAGGCTCAGTATTCTGTGTGGCCTCCACTTGCCTGTATGACCTCCCTACAACGCTTGGGCATGCTCCTGATGAGGTTACGGATGGCCTACTGTGTGATCTCCTCCCAGACCTGGACTAAAGTATCCGCCAACTCCTGGACAGTCTGAGGTGCAACGTGACATTGGTGGATAGAGCGAGACATGATGTCCCAGATGTGCTCAAACGGATTCAGGTCTGGGGAACAGGCGGGCCAGTCCATAGCTTCAATGCCTTCATCTTGCAGGAACTGCTGACACACTCCAGCCACATGAGGTCTGGCATTGTCCTGCATTAGGAGAAACCCAGGGCCAACCGCACCAGCATATAGTCTCACAAGGGGTCAGAGGATCTCATCTCGGTACCTAATACCAGTCAGGCTACCTCTGGCGAGCACATGGAAGGCTGTGCAGCCCTCCAAAGAAATGCCACCCTACACCATTACTGACCCACTGACCCGGTCATGCTGAAGGATGTTGCAGGCAGCAGATCGCTCTCCACGGCGTCTCCAGACTCTGTCACGTCTGTCACACGTGCTCAGTGTGAACCTGCTTTCATCTGTGAAGAGCACAGGGCGCCAGTGGCGACTTTGCCAATCCTGGTGTTCTGTGGCAAATGCCAAGCGTCCTGCACGGTGTTGGCTGTGAGCACAACCCCCATCTGTGGATGTCAGGCCCTCATACCACCCTCATAGAGTCGGTTTCTAACCGTTTGTGCAGACACATGCACATTTGTGGCCTGCTGGAGGTCATTTTGCAGGGCTCTGGCAGTGCTCCTCCTGTTCCTCCTTGCACAAAGGCAGAGGTAGCGGTCCTGCTGCTGGGTTGTTGCCCTCCTACGGCCCCTTCCACCTCTCCTGGTGTACTGGCCTGTCTCCTGGTAGCGCCTCCAGCCTCTGGACACTACGCTGACAGACACAGCAAACCTTCTTGCCACAGCTCGCATTGATGTGCCATCCTGGATGAGCTGCACTACCTGAGCAACTTCTGGGGGTTGTAGAGTCCCTCTCATGCTACCACGAGTGTGAAAGCACAACCAACATTCAAAAGTGACCAAAACATCAGCCATAAAATATTGGTACTGAGATGTGGTCTGTGGTCCCCACCTGCAGAACCACTCCTTTATTGAGGGTGTCTTGATAATTGCCAATAATTTCCATCTATTGTCTATTCCATTTGCACAACAGCATGTGAAATTGATTGTCAATCAGTGTTGCTTCCTAAGTGGACAGTTTGATTTCACAGAAGTTTGATTTACTTGGAGTTATATTCTGTTGTTTAAGAGTTCCCTTTATTTTTTTGAGCAGTGTACATATATATATGTTGTGGAATACATATACTAACAGGACGTTCAATGGACCCTTTTGTGCTGTATCATGCACTGCAGTCTGCCACATACACTGCTTGCCTGCCTAACTCCTGCTATCACCACTGAATATATGCAGCTGGATTAGTCCTCAGAAGGACTGTTAGTTCAAATGGATATATATACAGTTAGGTCCATATATATTTGGACAGAGACAACATTTTTCTAAGTTTGGTTCTCGACATTACCACAATGAAATTTAAGCAAAACTATTCAGATGCAGTTGAAGTTCAGACTTTCAGCTTTCATTTGAGGGTATCCACATTAAAATTGGATGAAGGGTTTAGGAGTTTCACACTGAAGGCATAAAAACTATGAATTAACACATGTGGAATTATATACTTAACAAAAAAGTGTGAAACAACTGAAAATATGTCTTATACTCTAGGTTCTTCAAAGTAGCCACCTTTTGCTTTGATGACTGCTTTGCACACTCTTGGCATTCTCTTAATGAGCTTCAAGAGGTAGTCACCGGAAATGGTCTTCCAACAATCTTGAAGGAGTTCCCAGAGATGCTTAGCACTTGTTGGCCCTTTTGCCTTCACTCTGCGGTCCAGCTCACCCCAAACCATCTCGATTGCGTTCAGGTCTGGTGACTGTGGAGGCCAGGTCATCTGGTATAGCACCTCATCACTCTCCCTCTTGGTCAAATAGCTCTTACACAGCCTGGAGAGGTGTTTGGGGTCATTGTCCTGTTGAAAAATAAATGATGGTCCAACTAAACGCAAACCGGATGGAATAGCACGCCGCTGCAAGATGCTGTGGTAGCCTTGCTGGTTCAATATGCCTTCAATTTTGAATAAATCCCCAACAGTGTCATCAGCAAAGCACCCACACCATCACATCTTCTCCTCCATGCTTCATGGTGGGAACCAGGCATGTAGAGTCCATCTGTTCACCTTTTCTCCGTCGCACAAAGACATGGTGGTTGGAACCAAATATCTCAAATTTGGACTCATCAGACCAAAGCACAGATTTCCACTGGTCTAATGTCCATTCCTTGTGTTCTTTAGCCCAAACAAGTCTCTTCTGCTTGTTGCCTGTCCTTAGCAGTGGTTTCCTAGCAGCTATTTTACCATGAAGGCCTGCTGCACAAAGTCTCCTCTTAACAGTTGTTGAAGAGATGTGTCTGCTGCTAGAACTCTGCGTGGCATTGACCTGGTCTCTAATCTGAGCTGCTGTTAACCTGCGATTTCTGAGGGTGGTGACTCGGATAAACTTATCCTCTGAAGCAGAGGTGACTCTTGGCCTTCCTTTTCTGGGGCGGTCCTCATGCGAGACAGTTTCTTTGTAGCGCTTGATGGTTTTTGCAACTGCACTTGAGGACACTTTCAAAGTTTTCCCAATTTTTTGCACTGACTGACCTTCATTTCTTAAAGTAATGATGGCCACTCGTTTTTCTTTACTTAGCTGCTTTTTTCTTGCCATAATACAAATTCTAACAGTCTATTCAGTAGGACTATCAGCTGTGTATCCACCAGACTTCTGCACAACACTACTGATGGTCCCACCCCATTTATAAGGCAAGAAATACCACTGATTAACCTGACAGGGCACACCTGTGAAGTGAAAACCATTTCCGGTGAATACCTCTTGAAGCTCATCAAGAGAATGCCCAGAGTGTGCAAAGCAGTCATCAAAGCAAAAGGTGGCTACTTTGAAGAACCTAGAATATAATACATATTTTCAGTTGTTTCACATTTTTTTTGTTAAGTATATAATTCCACATGTGTTAATTCATAGTTTTGATGCCTTCAGTGTGAATGTACAATTTTAATAGTCATGAAAATACAGAAAAATCTTTAAATGAGAAGGTGTGTCCAAACTTTTGGTCTGTACTGTATATATATATATATATATATATATATATATATATTCCACAACACACACATATAATATATATTATATATATATATATTGTGGAATACCTATACTAACTATGAAGAAACAAATCTCTCCCTGACGCAGCAGCAACTCTCCCTACTCTGCCTGGTTCCGGAGTAGACTGTGACCAGCATTGTGGCGCCCGGTCTTATATACACCTGATGATGCTGTGCGGCCAGCCAATCACTGTAATGCCCACAACCAATATGGCTACGGCATTACAGTGTGTGGCAGGCAATCCCTGCATGTTCATTGGCTCTCTAAAGAGCGCCAAACATGCAGGGAGGAGACCCGAGTTCCAGCCCGAGCAACCCGGAAATACTCGCCGAGCACAGTGATGCTCGGGCGAGTACTGAGCAGTGGCGAGCACGTTTGCTCATCACTATTGTTCACCCAAAGTCCCGGATAACCCCCCCAAAAAAAACAAACTCCTGGATAACCCCTTTAAACATTTGAATGCCACTATTTGCTTTGGGAAAAATAAGGTTAAAGCATCCTGGAGTGTCTGTTACAAAATTATAAAATAAAACAACTGTACTTACTGAATCATGTTTAATGTCGCCTTCAAATAAGTATAAACCAGATGCTATAAAATAAAAGTAAAAACAATACGTTATCTATAATCTGCTCACCTAACACCTAACCGTTAGATTCATATGTCGGCTTTACATACCTAGATTTATGGCAGGAATATCTGTATAGTTTGAAAGAAGTCTGTAATTTTCTGTTAAAGGAAGTACAAAGAATAAGAAGAATCTAATTAAAAACAAAAATAGCCACATTTAGGTAATGTTATAGACTGCTGCAAATGTGCTTCCAGTTTAGGACCCTATTGCCATGAGTTAAGATGAGCTTTTCACCTCAGGCAGTGGCCTGCAGTTCTCTGAGATATTGGAAATTCCAGACTGACATATCCCCACTCGGCTGAATATGTCATGGAGTGACGATATGTTGGACAGCGGTAGAAGAGAGTCAGAGAGTGTGTGAGTGTCTAGATGTGAGAGATTTCTGTCACAGTGAGCTAGCTACTGGGCTTGGGAGGCAGGTGAAGAGGACAGGATGGTGGTAAAATCAGGGGAGAGGTGAGTTTAGATAGGGAACCGAGGCAGATGAAGATAAAGTCTAATATATGTCGTTCTGTGTGGGTGGATGTGGAGGAGCATCGTCTGAGACCGGTTATAGGTGCAGTTGTTAGAAAGGAGAAGGCCAACTCATCCACCATGTTTATTGACAGGGCAAGGAGTGTGGAGAAGGCCAACTCATCCACCATGTTTAGTGACGTGGCAAGGAGTGGGAGAAGGCCAACTCATCCACCATGTTTATTGATAGGGCAAGGAGTGGGGAGAAGGCCAACTCATCCACCATGTTTATTGACAGGGCAAGGAGTGTAGATGAAATGAAGGCTACCATAACACAACCTGGAAGGCTTTGTCAGAGGGTGTCAGCCATGTTTCTGTGAGGCCCAGGAAAGATAGATTGTGAGAAGTATAAAGGTTGTGAATGTGTGTTATCTGTGGTGTTTACACATTAGGTACATTTTTTTGGGGGGAGGGGGGGGCCTGATCTTTTTTGACCTTAGAAATCCCGCTGACAGGATGTTAGGTTGTCAACTTGGAATCTCAGCCATACAAGAGCAGGAGTAAGGAAGGAGAAGAGAGTGGGATCGGAAGATAAGGGAGAAACAAGTGAGAAGTGTAGACAAACAGCAAGCAGGTGTAAGAAGTAGAGAAGGCTCTGCAAGTGGATACATAGGAAGAGGTATATGGAAAGAAAAGAACAAGAAGGCGGAACAGGGGACCTCAAGGTGCAGAAGAGCAGTGGGACAAAGAAGTGTCTAGAAACAAAAGCATTGTACCATGTTATGTGAGCTATATGACAAACAATGTTAAATGGCTGGTACTCTTTCATAAGTAGGTGGCTGGCATTACCATGTTCATGTGTTAGTGGCTTTTGTGGCTAGACTGCACATGCTAGTGTTGGCATTACGTTTTTTTCACCACTATACACATAGTAGTGCCAGCCACAAAAGTAATAGCTACATGTTAAATAGTCTCATCCATTAAACAGCTTCAATAATATAGCTTATGCAGGGCCTGAGTCAGTGTAAGAGATGTGGACTGGATTGTCGCATTCCTACCCCTGAATGCACCAATTGCATTGTAGTGTGTATTATGTCTTGCATCTGCGTATATATTGTGTTGTAAGGTCTAGTAATGTAATACATAATGGTGGGATGTGATAACGTAGGATAGCATAGGAAAGACATAGTTTAGGCATAAGATAAGTAGGATAAGGTAGTTACTGCAGTTAGATAGTGACGTTAGGGTAAGGTAAGTGTTAATGTTCAGTACTAGTCCATAGTGGGCTTAGCGTTAGGGCAAGTGACTGCTTCCTGTTAGTCAGGGACAAGTTCAAGTAGAAGTAAGAAGTGTCTGTGATCATTGCTGCCGTTGGGTGAACTACAGCAGAGGAGACTAAGGGACAAGGGAGTACAGCCTGGTACTAACTGAAGAAACAGAGTGGCCTTCCACCTTAAAGGGGTCCTTGGGTAGGATGACGTGTCATGAGAAACCCTGAGCTTGCTAAACACTGAAGGTAGCGGACCTAAACGGGACTGTTTGTGGGACTATTGGGTGGTCCCGAGCAGTAGATCTAGGGTGCCAGTAGTGGAAGAAACAGGATGTTGAACCACTGATCAAGTACAGAGACCTGCTGAAAAGGACTGGGACGACAAGCTAGGCTGTGACGAAGTAGGGCGAAACAGTGTGCTTCATCAGCGCTGGAGTAGACTACAGTGGAAGGAAACAATGCGAGTAAAAATGCTTTTCACTGTGAAGGAAACGCCCATAAGACTTTGTACCTGATACCCCTTGTACATAATCCTTACCATGTTAATGTTAAGTAAAGACCCTATGTTTGAACTTTAATACCTATGGTTCCTGGCCAGCCAACACCGTCGGCCACAGGCAGCCTGCAAGGGAGCGATGCCCTCACAGCACCAACACCAACACTCAGCCAGGACCCATTCTTTCATGTAAAGTGCCAGGTCATTACAGGAGAAGACCAGTGCCTCGTCCGCGTCTACTGCCCCATGCCATGCTACATTAACATCCTGTGAACTAGGACTAAAGGCTAACTTGGTTATATTTTGCTTTAATTTCTATAAATTCCCCTTACACTTATATATACAGTCATGACTTGGATACATGCAATTCATTTCTAAATTCATCATGTATTTTTTGATTTATTATTTTTTTATGAATTGTCATGCATTTTATAGGATAGTATTTGTTTCCGTTGTGTGGCCAGACAGTGAGAAGGAGTGCTTGTACTGCTCGTGTTTGCCAATACCAGTATTACACATGCATAGAGTGGGGAAAATAAGTATTTGATACACTGCTGATTTTGTACATTTTCCCATCTACAAAGAATAGAGAAAAGAAAAAAAGAGAGGTCTGTAATTTTTATCATAGGTATACTTCAACTGTGAGAGAGAATCTGAAAATAAAAACCAAAAATTCACATTGTATAACTTTTAAATAATTAAATTTCTTTTTATTGCCTGAAACCAGCAAAAATTCTGACTCTCACAGACCAGTTAGTTTTTCTTTAAGAAGCCCTCCTACTCTGCACTCATTACCTGTATTAATTGCACCTGTTTGAACTTGTTACCTGTATAAAAGACACCTGTCCACACACGCAATCAATCAAACTCCAACCTCTCCACCATGGCCAAGATCAAAGAGTTGTCTAAGGACACCAGGGACAAAACTGTAGACTTGCACAAGGCTGGGGTGGGCTACAGGACAATAGGCAAGCAGGTTGGTGAGAAGGCAACAACTGTTGGCATAATTATTAGAATTATTAGAAAATGGAAGAAACACAAGATGACTGCCAATCTTCCTCGATTTGGGGCTCCATGCAAGATCTTGCCTCGTGGGGTAAGGATTAGGGTTGAGCGAGTATGTTCTGTCCGAGTATGCTCGGGCCGAGCTCCGAGTATTTATAGCTGCTCGGTGATATGGTTGAATCGCTCCCGTGTGCATGATTTGTGACTGTTTGACAGCTTTATTACATGTGAGGAATGTGTAAGAAATAGACATTCCTCACATGTAATAAAACTGTCAAACAGTCGCAAATCATGCACACGTTAGCGATTTAACCTTATCACCGAGCAGCTGTAAATACTCGGAGCTCGGCCCAAGCATACTCAGCGAAAGGGTTAATAGAACATACTCGCTCAAGTAAGGATGATTCCGAGAAAGGTCAGGAATCCGCCCAGAACTACACGGGAGGACCTGATCAATGACCTGAAGAGAGCTGCAATCGCAGTCTCAAACATTACCTTTAGTAACACACTACGTCCTCTTGGATTAAAATCCTGCAGGGCACGCAAGGTCCCCCTGTTCACGCTAGCACATGTCCAGGCTCATTTGAAGTTCAAACAAAGTGAAAAAAAAACTAAAATAAGATATAACTTTTAATAGATATTTTAAAAGACCAATTAATAGTCATATAAATGGACAAAGACCATAAAAAGTGTCCGCGCAACTTGCCGTGGACCATCAGAGTCAATGCCCATTGACTTGGGCATTGACTGATGGTCCACGGCAAGTACACTATTACTGCCCATGCTCCTATTATGGTGTGTCTCCTGATCAGTCCCCTGATGAGCCCTGAATGAGGAGAGGGTGAAACGCGTTGGGATAGCTACTGGCACTCCTTGTGCCATAGTTTTGGGACTTTTTCCTGTGCACTGGTGCAACCTACAGAACAAACTTTGAATTGAACTACCCAGTTACTACCTGAAAGCATTTTACTACTTACCTCAGATAAGTCCATTTCTCTCTTGTAGCATGCTCTAAGTTTTTTGTTTATTGCTTTGTTGAGCTTACTGCTTTTTTATCTTTTTTGAGAGACCACGAATTATCTCTCTAATATTACTTTCAGAGAGATCATAGCTTTGATCTTAAATATCTTTAAGTTATTGTGTGTTTGGTGCAAGGATACAATGGGGCAACCAAGGGAAAGCCGACGTTGAGCAGGGACACCAAACCGTCTTCCTAGGGTGATAAACGTCCGCTATCAGGCAGGTTCTCAGTTTTTTTAGGGACATTTAGGGCCAGCCTGAATGACATTATTTGATTATACTCCTTACCCTTCCCCTTGTTGCACGGACACTTTTTATGGTCTTTGTCCATTTATATGACTATTAATTGGTCTTTAAAAATATCTATTATATCTAAATATCTAAAAGTTATATCTTATTTTAGTTTTTTTTCACTTTGTTTGGTCTTTAATATACCCTAGCTGTTTAATTTTGCCTTTGACCAGCGTTTTCTTCATTTGAAGTTCACCAATAGCTATCTGGATGATCCAGAGGAGGCATGGGAGAAGGTCATGTGGTCAGATGAGACAAAAAAAAACAGCACTTTTTGGTATCAACTTCACTCGCCATATTTGGAGGGGGAAAAAGGAGGAGTATAACCCCAAGAACACCGTCCCAACCGTGAAGCATGGTGGGGTGCTTTTCTGCAAAGAGGACAGGATGACTGCACTGTATTTAAGGGAGTATGGATGGGGTCATGTGTCGCGAGATTTCCCTCAGTAAGAGCATTGAAGATGGGTTGTGGCTGGGTCTGCCAGCATGACAATGACCCAAAACACATAGCCAGGGCAACTAAGGAATGGCTCCGTAAGAAGCATTTCAAGGTCCTGGAGTGGCCAAGCCAGTCTCCAGACCTGAACCCAATACAAAATCTTTGGAGGGAGCTGAAACTCATTGTTGCCCAGCGACTGCCCCGGAACCTAAAAGAGCTGAAAAATATGTATGGAGGAGTGGGTCAAAATCCCTGCTGCAGTGTGTGCAAACTTGGTTAAGAACCACAGAAACGTCTGACCTCAGTAATTGCAAGCAAAAGTTTCTATACCAAATATTAAGTTCTATTTTTCTATTGTATCAAATACTTATTTCATGCAATAAAATGCAAATTAACTTTGTAAAAATCATACAATGTGATTTTGTGGATTTTCTTTTTAGATTCTGTCTCTCACATTTGAAGTGTACCTATAATAAAAAATGACAGACCTCTCCATTCTTTGTAGGTGGGAAAATGTACAAAATCGGCAGTGTATCAAATATTTACTTTCCCCACTGTACCATTAGTGCATATGCCCCTGGGGTTTAGTGGTGTGATCACAATGTTCAATAACTTTACTGCAGTTTATTCACTGCTGGTATATATTTATGTGTGTGATTTATTCAATGCTGGTATAGATTTGTGGGTAGTTTATTAGTCAACATTTAAGTATATGCTTAATTCAGTGCCAGTATATGCAGTTATGTGTGCAGTTTATTTACTGCTGCTATATATTTATGTGTGCGGCGAATTTGCTGCCAGTATATAGTTATGTGTGTGGTTCATTCACCACTGGTATATAGTTATGAGTACAGTTTATTCACTGTTAGTATATATTTACACATACAGTCCATATCATATTCAATTTAAAGAGAGTCTTTGTCTCCAAATTAACAAAGGTAGTTGTAGGAGACCCTTTAATAAGATGTGCCATGTTTGTAGTATAAAAATCTGCTGACTAGTTTTGTCTGATATCTGATAAGTAAATATATAATAATGTACCTTATATAATAATCTTTGATACTTAATTGTTTTGCGAATTGCACACACTGTAACACAGAGTGGCAAATGCTCCCAACAGTATTCAATTTTCCGTCATTGGTTGCAAGCTGCATGCAACTCACTTGCCATTTGGTTTTAAAGGGGTTTTCCCACGAAAAAAAGTTCACTTGGTCTCCATTTCATATACACGACCTGGGGTGGGCATATGTGAGCAGCCAATCCCACCCCCCAACTCTTATGACAGCTCGTAAAAACCGGCCCTGATATGCCCTATTAACCCTCTCAGCACTATGCGTGCTGGAGCATGCTTTTCCGGTTTTACATAACCTAAGCTACCAACCTGGGTGATACATATCTCCCCTCAAGGACCTGACCGGCGGCCTTCTTACAATGGTCAGACACAGACAATTTTTTAAAATGAAGTTTTGTTCGTGGGAAAAGCCCTTTAATGCAAGTCGCATGTGGCTGTGAAGCTGTACAACTTTTCAGTCCTAGAAATATGCATGCAGTAGTTGCGTGGTGCCAACACGCTGTAGATTCGCAAACCGTCCATAAAAAACAACACAAATATATTACATGTGAAAACATGATTTGAGCAAACTCACCAGGTATTTGTGGAAAAGACTGAAAAAGAAAAACATGTCCATCAATATTATAATTTCATAAAACAAAGGTAAATCTTTAGGCTGAGTTTCCATCTGTGCTGTGGCTTCATTTGTAACCTCCATTGATTCATGTGGTTTTGTGTATAAATGTTCAGCTGACTGATATATTCGATCAATAGAAAGAGAGAATAAAGCCTCTGTCAATGCATCTTATGATCTCCTACGGTGTCACATTGCGACCTACCAGGACTTCGACACAGAGTTGCAAATGATACTATTATCTTTCCTGAAAACATAAGGATCATCAAGTGGAATTCCAACAACCGATTCCCTCAGATGGTCGGCAGGTGCGGACGACTTGTTATATAGCACAACAGCGAGACAGGTATGGCTCTATATCAGGGGTCTCAAACACGTGGCCTGAGGGCCGCATGCGGCCCCTGAGGCTGCTGCATGCGGCCCTCAGGCATCGGGGCTTCCGTGACGATCATGGCAGAATTAGGGCAAATTACTACAATATTGCGACCAGGATGGGGATTTTACTACAAAATGGGGACATTACTATTAGATGTTGGTCAGAATTATCATATGGTGCTAATTTTAATATAAAATTACTGTATGTGGCCAACTAGAGGACACAGAAAATAAAAATTGTAAAAAATAAAAAAAATAAATAAATAAAAGTATGAAAATTTTTTGACACTAAAAACGTTTTATGTATAAACTAAAGTAAACAAAAAAAGTACACATTTGTTATCTTCGCACCCGTAATGACCCAAGCTATGAAACTGCACCATAACCCATACCATGAATGCAATTTAAAATAAAATAAGAAACAAGCCAAAAATGTTTAAAAAAATTATCAATAGGTGTATAGAAAAAATATGGCATCACTAAAGATGTCGTCTTGTCCTGCAAAGAATGCGGCCCTCCAAATTTACATATTTTCTATGTGCGGCTCATTTTCCCAGCTGAGATTGAGACCCCTGCTCTATGTTATGGATCCCTATGTGACCCCAAACAATCCTCTAATGAGTGCTTATGTACAGAGCTAAGAAGCATAACTTTTTCGTATATATACTGAGTCTACAAATTCATTTTAAGGCACAGAAAAACAAAAGAGTTACATTTAGGGTGTATTCTCTTACCAGACCACACGTCACTTGTAAAGCAAGTATCAGCAGTGGAGAAAAATCCATCGAGACCATCATGAAATCGGAGATGGTGAAGATGTAAAGGAAACCTTGAGTTTTAGTAAATCAGATGAAGAATTTGCATATGCATACAGGTAATGTATGTGATGTGAGGGTAAAAAAAAAAAAGTTTTCAGTACAAAAGTTTCTGTTTAGATTATTCTAAAAATGATTCCTGCGATGAGGAGGGACGTGACACTTCTCAGTGCAGTAAATGGTGATGCCATCGTGGGTTAACATTTTATACCCTGTGTAAAGGTTAACAGTTCAACAGTTTTATAGTTCTGACGGTTCATAAATATTCAAGTGAAGCAAGAAGGAAATGACTGCATATAGCCGGTTATTTTTATTGTACTGTGGTGTTCTAGTGTTCTGGAGATATTCCACTTACTTCAAATCCAGGGTACAAAAGGAAAAGTTCTAAGGTGACCTTTTAGTTGCCAACTCCTGATGCATAAAATCCACTGCAAAATCTTAAGGGGTGAAAAAAGGAGTAATTTTCCAGAACCCATGACAGCACCCGTTAGATAGGAGTACATGTCCGATGACTGGACAGGAAGCCTAAAGGCAAAATAAAAGGCAATAGCCACTTCCTGCTTCAGTGGTTTATAGAGTACTTGCTGAAGGGGTAGATCCTACACCTATACTCAAAAATAGAAATCATAACTGTGAAAGCTTCGGGAAAATCGTGAACACGAACATAGTAACATAGTCTTCCTTCAACCTTAAAAACTTAAAAGTCCATCTAGTTCAACCCATAGCCTAACATGTTGATCCAGAGGAAGGCAAAAAAAAAACCATGTGGCAAACACTAAGCTCCACATTGGGGAAAAAAATTCCTTCCCGACTCCATACGACAATCAGACTAGTTCCCTGGATCAACGCCCTATCAAGGAATCTAGTATATATAACCTGTAATATTATACTTTTCAAGAAAGACATCCATGCCCTTCTTAAATTTTAGTAGTGAATCAATCACTACAACATCATGCGGCAGAGAGTTCCATAGTCTCACTGCTCTTACAGTAAAGAATCCCCGTCTGTGATTATGATTAAACCTTCTTTCCTCCAAACGTAGAAGATGCCCCCTTGTCCCCGTCTCTGGCCTCAGAGTAAAAAGATTAGTAGAAAGGTCTTTGTACTGTCCCCTCATATACTTGTACATAGTAATAAGATCACCCCTAAGCCTTCTTTTTTCCACAGTAAATAACCCCAAGTGTAATAACCTGTCTTGGTATTGCAGACCCCCCAGTCTTCAAATAACCTTGGTCGCTCTTCTCTGCACCCGCTCTAGTTCAGCTATGTCTTTCTTATACACCGGAGACCAGAACTGTACACAGTATTCTAAGTGTGGTCGCACTAATGACTTGTATAGAGGCAAAATTATGTTCTCGTCATCTATGCCTCTTTTAATGCATCCCATTATTTTATTTGCCTTTGCAGCAGCTGCCTGACACTGGCCACTAAACGTGAGCTTGTCGTCCACCAATACACCCAGGTCTTTTTCAGTTACAGTTTTGTCCAGTGTTTTACAGTTAAGCATATAATTATACATTTTATTTCCTCGGCCCAATTGCATTACCTTACATTTATCCCCATTAAAGCTCATTTGCCATTTATCAGCCCAAGCTTCTAGTTTACATAGATCCTCCTGTAATATAAAATTGTCCTCCTCTGTATTGATTACCCTGCAGAGTTTAGTGTCATCTGCAAATATTGAAATATTACTCTGTATGCCCCCTACAAGGTCATTAATAAATATGTTAAACAGAAGGGGGCCCAATACTGACCCCTGTGGTACCCCACTGTTAACTGAGACCCAGTCTGAGCCAATATATTTTCCCCTATCCCCATTGTTCTCATTTTATGTATCAACCTTTTGTGTGGAATTGTATCAAAAGCTTTTGAAAAGTCCATATACACAACATCCACTGCATTTCCTTGGTCCATTCCAGAACTTGCCTCCTCATAAAAACTGATCAGATTAGTTTGACAGGAACGGTCCCTCGTAAACTCATGTTGATATTGGGTCATGAGGTTATTCTTCTTCAGATACTCTAGTATAGCATCTCTAAGCAAACCCTCCAGGATTTTACCCACAGTAGAGGTTAAGCTTACTGGCCTATAATTTCCAAGTTCAGTTTTTGTCCCCTTTTTGAATATTGGCACCACATTTGCTATACGCCAGTCCTGTGGTACAGACCCTCTTATTATGGAATCTTTAAAGATTAAAAATAATGGTCTATCTACTTAATTCCTGCAGTACTCACGGGTGTATCCCATCCGGGCCCAGGGATTTGTCAACTTTAGTGATTTTTAGACGCCGCCATACTTCCTGCTGGGTTAAGCAAGTGACATTTAATGGAGAATTTTTGTTATCACTAATCATGTTTTCTGTCATGCGATTTTCCTGTGTAAATACGGTTGAAAAAAAATCATTTTGGCTATGTGCCCACGATGCAGAAATGAAGCAGAAAATTTCTGCAGCATTTCTGCATCTCCCTGGCAGAAAAAACGCATGCAGATTGTGCATGCCTTTTTCCTGCAGAATACATGCGGATCCACATGTGGATTCACATGCGTTTCCGCATGCAGATTGACAAGCGCTTTCCAGGCGATAGTGACGCGCCCCTGGGCCTGTGTCGCGCTGCGTTGCGCACGCGGGAGCTTACCCGGAGCCGGATCTGTTGAGGGTTGTAGTCTCGTGGCGGTGACCCGGTCCGTGCCCAGGGAGTCAAACTGAGCGGCGATGTATCAGCGGTAGATGTTGGACGACTACGCCACCCATTGAGTACAGCTAAGGAGCTGCTGCTGCAGGGCAGACCGCTGAGGCCGGTGGTAGGATTGTGCAGCGTGATAGTATAACCCCCAACGGGAGGGGTATGGCCTCAGGGCAGCCGACGTGGATGATGGGGGTAGCAGGAACCACTCGGAGACGGTACGGTGTAGTTCAGGGTCTTTACTGGTGACAAAGATAGACCCTCCCGGAGTACTGGCTAGCGATTGGGGCCTGGTCAGTCCTTGAGCAGATGGGATCTCCCCTGGCCAGGCGGAGTTGTAGGCCTCCCAAACTAACTGTACTCTTCTGGCTACCTTGCTAGAGGCGGGTATAAGTAGCCCACGTCCCTGAGTGTACCGTGTGGTGCTCACCCGTATGGCCGGTGACTCGGGGCCTTCTAGTAGCTTCCGCTCCACGACGGCGGTGCTGGTCCCACGCGTGTGACCGTGCCTTCGGGTTTCTTGGCCAGAGGACCTGGAATCCCCTGCCTGACGGATTCTGCTGCTGGGTAGGAGTTAGTCCCCACAGCCTCGGACTCCGGGTCCGGTAAGAAATCTTCTCAGTCAGGGCGAGCTCTGCAGCTGCCAGCCCCTGACTCCTTGTAACACTGCTCCCACAGAGCTCCTGATGTTCTGTTCCTATATTTGCTTCTTTTCTCTGTCTCTACTTCTTCTCTACTCACTAACCCTGCCTCAGCCCTAGGTTTATCTAGGGGAAGTTCTTCCCCTCCCAGGACTGGGCAGGAGGTGTGGCATGCATAGGATTCCTGACCAAGAGACCTCCCACCTGCTCTCAGACATAACATTGCTGTTACTGTGGAAACCAGATCCCTGGGGTGCCACATTCCCCCCTAGTGAAATTTAGTACTCCGGGACTAAACATATTTTAGAAAAACATAACAAGATATAACAATAACAATACAATAAAGAAACACATAAAGGTGGTCACGGCATGTCCGTAACCAGGTGCAGTCTTTGAAGAAAGCAAGATGTCCATTTCACCAAAACAGGGAGACGTAACCAGGTAGGGGTCTGTCCTGCCCCGAGTCCTTAACAGTCTTTAGTCCGTCCTGAGTTACGCTCCAACTATGTACACAGGATTCCCGGTAAATCCACCAAAGACTCCTATAAACAACTAGAAACACATAATTATACACAAGCAACAAGAAAAACAGGTAACCACAAATAAAACAATTTATACACTTCAAATCCTCCAACGTGCGGGTAACTGGCCTCTAGTGGCCCTAGTGGACCTACGGAGCTGACTGTCTGGCCCTGAACTACAGGGTGTAGGAGCTGTTAAGGGTAAACTGGGCAGCGGTCTACGGGCCCTTTGGCTCACTAGGGATATGGCAGGCTCACTGCAAGCAGAGGGTTGATCCTCCTGGTCTGCTGGTGTGGGGTCTTCTGCCTCCTGGACCGGCTGTTCTTCCAGCTCTACCTGTTGCTCCGTAGGTGCTTGGGATGCTGGTTGGAGGAAGGTGAGTACGGGTACCACAACTGCACCATTGACTTGAGTCCAAGACCGAGGGAAGTCTCCGAGCACAGTACTAACCATATCTTCCCTTTCCTCTACGGGTCGATGGTCTTCTTGTTCCTCTTCAGGGTTCCGTAGCTGTTCAGGACACTTCTTCAGGTGATCCCGGGATACAATGGCTGTGGTCTCCCCTCCGTCTTTACTGATGGTACAGACCTTCGGGTTGTCGTGGCTTGAGGGCAGTACGGTGTACGGGTCCTTCTCCCACTGGTCGTCCAACTTGTGGAGCCGTCTTTTTCTCTTCAAGACCTGCTCTCCGGGTACCAGGGGAACAGCGGGAGCATACTGGTTGTAAGTTTTCTCTTGTCTTTCCCTAGCCTGACAGAGACTTCGCTCCACGCTCTCCTGTACTCTCCGGTACTGCTGCTGCCTCTCTGTGTCCCAGTCTGCTTCTGGTGAAGTGTCCTCGGGTGTCAGGACTCCCATTTCCAGGTCAACAGGTAACTTACCAGGTCTCGCCCTCATTAGGTAAGCCGGGGTACAGTTGGTGGAACCTACCGGGATGTGGTTGTATAGGTCCACCAGATCGGGCAGCTTCTCAGGCCACAGACTGCATTCTTCCAGGGGCAACGTTTTCAGAAGATCCATTACCACCTGGTTCATTTTCTCACAAAGTCCATTAGTTTGCGGATGATAGGGTGTCGTCCTTATCTTCCGGCAGCCATACAGAGTGCAGAATTCTTGGAAGACCTCCGCTTCAAAGGCAGGTCCCTGGTCTGTCAACATTTGGTCTGGGTACCCGTGTGGACGGCAGAAATGCTGCTGGAAGGCTCTAGCTGCTGTTCGAGCTGTTAAGTCCTTGACGGGGACGACAACCAAGAACCGGGAGTAGTGATCCACGATGGTTAGTGCGTAGACGTAGCCACTTCTGCTTGGGGTCAGTTTTACATGATCCAAGGCTACCAGTTCCAACGGCTGCCGGGTGACGATGGACTGCAGGGGAGTCTTCTGGCTGGCACGGTCCTTCCTTCTTAGGTTGCACGGGCCACAGTCTCTGCACCACCTCTCGATGGTTCCCCTCATGCCTACCCAGTGGAACCGTTCGCGCAGCAGGAACTCCAGCTTCTTCCATCCGAAGTGTCCAGCCCCGTCGTGGTATGCCTCCATCACCATGGCTGCGTCTCTTCGTGGCACCACTACTTGCCAGATTAGTTCATGCGTCCGGGAGTTAACCATTCTGCGGCACAACTTCCCCTTGTAAAGGAACAGTCTACTCTTTTCTGCCCACAGTTGCTTGGCTTCCTCCGGAGCGTCTGGGTCAAGGCGAGCCTCTGGCCGAGTCAGCATCTCCTTCACCAGCCGGACGGCAGGGTCACTGTCCTGCGTTTCCGCCCAGTTGTAGTGAGGTAAGGGGTTAAGCGTAGCGCCTTGCTTACTCCTTACCTGATGGGAATACTGGATAGTCCCATGACGGTGAAACGCGGGGAGTTCGACTTCTTCCAGTCCCTCTGGATCTTCTCCTCCGTCCGGTAGATTTGGCATCCTGGACAGGCGTCCGCGTTGGTATTGGAGCGTCCTGCCCGGTATTTGATTGTGAACTCGTAGTTGGACAGACGGGCCATCCATCTCTGCTCTAGGACACCGAGTCTGGCTGTGTCCAGGTGTGTCAACGGGTTGTTATCCGTTTACACGATGAACCGGGAAGAAGCGAGGTAGTGCTTAAAGCGTTCGGTGACTGCCCACACCACTGCCAGGAACTCTAGCTTAAATGAGCTGTAATTCTCAGGGTTTCTCTCGGTGGGTCGCAGTTTTCGGCTGGCATAAGCGATGACTCGTTCTTTCCCCTGCTGGATCTGGGACAGCACAGCTCCTAGCCCGATGTTACTTGCGTCGGTGTAGAGGATAAAGGGCTGGCTGTAATCCGGGTACGCCAGGATTTCATCCCCCGTGAGGGCCATCTTCAGCTGGCGGAAGGACTCTTCTTCCAACTTCTCCCATCTGAAGGGCGGCTTCTGGTTCTTGGCCTTCCGGGACTGGCCTATCAGGAGGTCCTGCATAGGAGCTGCCTTTTTGGTGAAGCCGGGGATGAATCTGCGGTAATAGCCTACCAACCCAAGGAACTGCCGCACTTCCTTTACACTGGAGGGACTTAGCCATTCCTTAATTGCGGTGATCTTATCAGGGTCGGGAGCCACTCCATCAGCGCTCACCACGTGTCCCAGGTACTGCACCTTTGGCTTCAGGAGGTGACACTTAGAGGGTTTCACCTTCAGGCCGTAACCTGCCAGGGCTTCGAACACTTCCGCCAGATGTTTCAGGTGGTCCTCATAAGTCTTGGAATATACGATGACATCGTCCAGGTACAACAAGACCGTCTCGAAATTTTTGTGTCCCAGACAGCGCTCCATTAATCGTTGGAAGGTTCCTGGTGCGTTACAAAGTCCAAACGGCATACAGGTAAACTCGCTAAGTCCCATCGGGGTGGTGAATGCGGTCTTCTCCCGGTCCGCCTCTGCTACAGGAACCTGCCAGTACCCGCTAGTGAGATCCAAGGTAGAGAAGAAGTTAGCAGTTCTTAAAGCAGCCAAAGACTCCTCTATCCTTGGTAAAGGGTACGCATCCTTGTGTGTGATACGGTTGATTTTCCGGTAATCTACACACATCCTCATAGTGTTGTCTTTCTTTTTGACTAAAACTAGTGGGGCTGCCCAGGGGCTACAGCTATCCCGGATTACCCCAGCCTCCTTCATGTCTCTAAGCATCCCCTTGGCGTGTTGGTAATGTGCAGGGGGTACGGGCCGATACCTCTCTTTTATGGGAGGATGATCTCCCGTGGGGATGTGGTGTTCTACCCCCTTGACTCGCCCGAAGTCTAACGGGTGTTTACTAAACACTCTCTCATACTCTTGAACCACCCGGTAGACTCCCTGTTTCTGGTGGGAGGGAGTGGAGTCAGTACCCAAATGTAGTTGCTGACACCAGTCCTCCATTGTTTTCTTAGAGCCGTTACCTTCCTCCGGGTGAGATGGAGGCAAGGGTTCCACAGATTGTATAGCATTTTGGTTAATGGTATATAATTTGGCTAGCGTGGCATACCGGGGCAGGTACACTTCCCTCTTCCTGATATTGATTATGAGAACGGGCACCCTCCCATGGCGTACATTAACCACCCCCCGTGCTGTCAAGATGGTGGGCCTACTGTCTGAGTAAACTGGTTCTACCATTGCCTGGTAATCTCTACCTCTCAGACCAATAGCTGCCCGGCACCAAATCATCATTTCACTTTTTGGGGGCATGGCAATAGGGAAAGGGTCACACATTCTCACGCTACCAATCTCACCGCCGGAGAGTTCCACCTGTTGCCGTCGCATCAGTGCCTGGATCTCTTTTTGGAGCACTCGCTGCTCGCCGGAGCTGGCGTTCTTGGCAACCTGCTGTAAAAGGAAAATCACCTCTGCAAGACAATTTTCAATTACATTAGTTCCTAGAGTTATCTTTGGGTGACTCTCGTGTTTGTCAATGTCTACAATGATCAGCCCCTGTGCTGCCAGTTCAACTCTACCAATTTTAATGGTCACCTCTTTAAATCCGATCTGTGGCACGGGCTGACCATTGCTGGCGATGATACTCAAATCGTCGTCAGGGTAGCGGGTAATATCCGAGTCATTCCAGTACTGCTTGAAGAGCACGTACGGGATGGTGGTGACCTGTGATCCGGTGTCCAGTAGGGCACTCATAGGAATGCCATCCAGTACCACAGGCAAGACTGGACGTCCGCCCACATATTTGTCGTGCCAGTTCGATGGGCCTGATGATCTTTTTCCTAGGGGTTGGCCCTCTACCCTAGGTTGTGCCAGTTTAAAGGACAGTACCTTGCCATATGTCCGGGTTGATTGCAGCGGCGGCAGATGGGTTGTCCGTCCTCGTTGTATCGGTCGCTGGGTCTTCCTCTGGCCGGTGGGGTCCTCCTTGGTCGACGCCACGGGATGTCCTCCGGTCCGGATGCCAGCTGGATCTTCCCTGGAGTGGAAACCTGTAAAGACTGCACAGTTCGGGTTAGCGCGGCAACGCTTTTAGCTAGCTCTTGGACCTGATGGTGCAGGTCTGGAGCCGAGTCATTGTTCAAAGCCTGCGCATCAGCTCCCACAGGCCCTGCCGACAAGGGCGCCGCCTCCTGGTGGTAAGTGGTAGTGGGGCGTCTGTGGGTCACAACGCCACCTGGTGCCGGTTCTCGGAGCACCCGGATGGCTCTGTCCTTGAACTGTGCAAATCCCAGATGAGGGTCCTGTAAGGCCATTGCCCGCAACTGGGTTCGGTGGGCATTGCAATATAAACCCTCTATAAATTGTTCAGTCAACAGCTTGTCCTCGTCTCCCACGCCGTCAGGGTCGGTCTGCTTAATGGCTCTCAGGGCCTCTTGTAGGTTCAGGGCATAGTCCCTTATACTCTCATTTGCCCGCTGTTTGCACCCGTAGAATCTAAGCTTGATCTCGGCTGAGGTGCGGGTATCAAAGGTGTCCCTCAGCCGGGTTAGTATCCCTGCGACAGTCCTCCCCCCAGGTGGCCAGGACTTTACCTCCCTTCGGGCTGCCCCAGTTAATTGGGCCACCAGGATGCTCACTTTTTGCTCTTCTGTGAGGGGGTACACCTGGAAGAGGCTATCCAGCTTTTCTCTAAAGTCATGCAGGGTATGTGACTCCCCTGAGTACTGGGGTAGCCAGGCCGCTCCCGGGATATAGGGCATGGTGAAAGGCATGACTGCAGCAGCGGTGGCGCTGGCGGGGGTTGAGGCAGTGAAGCTCTCCTCCGTATCCGACATCCTCCTCCCCCCTAGTGGACCGTGGCCTACCTTGCGATGATCCTCTTCCGTAGGCCGCGGCTCCGCAGTAGATCGTCAGGGTTGAGGACCTTCCGTCGCGCTCCTGTGACGTCGGCGTCTGCTGGGCTCCTTCCAGGACCTTACGCGACGTCCGGACGTGAGGCGGGGCTTCAGTTCTCGCGCGCTTTCGGAGTCCACGCCCCTCTTCTTCCCGCGCGACGTCTTCAAGATGGCGTCCAACGGCGGGAAAACTCCACGGAAGGCGGGAAGAAGGCTGAAAATGGCGCCGGATGGCGGGAATCTTCTCCGATGGCGGGAAGAAGGCTGAAGATGGCGCCGGATGGCGGGAATCTTCACCACAGGTAAGTTTGAACAGTCTTTTTCAGGCACGCAGTACCCGGTGGTTGCGGGCACGAGATCCTGCCGACTACGCCAAAAGTTGACGCGCTCCTGGGCCTGAGTCGCGCAGCGTTGCGCACGCGGGAGCCTACCCGGAGCCGGATCAGATGGGGGTAGTAGTCTCGTGGCGGTGACCCGGTCCGTGCCCAGGGAGTCAGACTAAGTGGCAGTCTATTAGCAGTAGATGGTGGATGACTACGCCACCCGTTGAATGCAGCTTTAGGGCTGCTGCTGCAGGGCAGACCGCTGAGGCCGGTGGTAGGATTGTGCAGCGTGGTAGTATAACCCCCAACGGGAGGGGTATGGCCTCAGGGCAGCCGACGTGGATGATGGGAGTAGCAGGAACCACTCAGAGACGATGCGGTGTAGTTCAGGGTCTTTACTGGTGACAAAGATAGACCCTCCCGGAGTACTTGCTAGCAATCGGGGCCTGGTCAGTCCTTGAGCAGATGGGATCTCCACTGGCCAGGCGGAGTTGTAGGCCTTCCCAACTAACTGTACTCTTCTGGCTACCTTGCTAGAGGCGGGTAAAAGTAGCCCACGTCCCTGAGTGTACCGTGTGGTGCTCACCCGTATGGCCGGTGACTCGGGACCTTCTAATGGCTTCCGCTCCACGATGGCGGTGTTGGTCCCACGCGTGTGACCGTGCCTTCGGGTTTCTGGGCCAGAGGACCTACAATCCCCTGCCGGTCGGTTTCTGCCGATGGGTAGGAGTTAGTCCCCACAGCCTCGGACTCCGGGTCCGGTAAGAAATCTTCTCAGTCAGAGCGAGCTCTGCAGCTGCCAGCCCCTGACTCCTTGTAACACTGCTCCCACAGAGCTCCTGATGTTCTGTTCCTATATTTGCTTCTTCTCTCTGTCTCTACTTCTTCTCTACTCACTAACCCTGCCTCAGCCCCAGTTTTATATAGGGGAAGTTCTTCCCCTCCCAGGACTGTGCAGGAGGTGTGGCATGCATAGGATTCCTGACCAAGAGACCTCCCACCTGCTCTCAGACGTAATATCTCTATCACTGTGGCAACCAGACCCCTGGGGTGTCACAATAGCATCACTTGGAAAGTGCTTGACAACTAGGTCACACTGTATAAATCCATGCAAACAACATGGATTTATACAGTGTGAACCGTAGAAATTAAAACAAATAAAGCTATACTCACCCCCGATGCCCGGCATGGCTGCAGCGCTCGTTCCTGTCTGGTTCCCGGCTGCCGGCCTATCGCGAGACAGAGCGGTGAAGGGCCTGCGGTCACATGACTGTGACGTCACCGCAGGTCCTCAAGCGATGCCGGCATTCAGAGACAAGCCTTCGGACAGGTGAGTATAAACTTTATTTGTTATTTTATTCTTTTTTTTACAGGTACAATGGTACCCAGGTCTGGATGAGAGTCTCCTCTCCTCCAGAACTGGGTACCATCCGCACATAGAGACGCATAGAAGCCGCTTGTACAAATGTACAGTCGCGGTTTCTATGCGTCTCAATGCAAGTCAATGGCGGGAGTTCCGCTGCGCTTCCGCAAAATTAAATGACATGCTGCGGATTTTTGTACGCAGCATAAACGCTGCGGAAAAATCCGCAGCATGTGCATAGAAGATGCGGAATCCCCTTGGGGACCATGGGGTGCGGATTACCTAGCGTTTCACAAGCGTTTCCGCTGTGGAAATTCCGCAGCATAAACGCTTGAAAAACGCTACGTGGGCACCCAGCCTTAGCATATTGGCTTTTTCCTCATCTTCATCCACCATTTCACCCAGACTATTTTTAAGGGGGCCAACACTATAATTTTTTAGTTTTTTACTATTTATGTAGTTAAAGAATATTTGGGGGTTATTTTTACTTTCTCTGGCAATGATTCTCTCTGCCTCAATCTTTGCTGCCTTGATTTTGTTTTTACAGAATTTATTTAATTTTCTATATTTATTTAATGCCTCATCACTACCTACTTGCTTTAGTTCTCTAAATGCTTTCTTTTTGTCACTTACAGCTCTATTTAGCCATAGTGGTTTCCTCCTATTTCCAGCATGTTTATTCCCATAGGGTATATATTGTGCACAGGTCCTATTCAGGATGCTAATAAATGTCTCCCATTTGCTTTGTGTAGCTTTATGTCTCAGGATATCATCCCAGTTTATTGCACTAAGCTCATCTCTCAACCGTTGGAAATTTGCCTTCCTGAAGTTTAGTGTCCTTGTAACCCCTCTACTACACATCTTATTAAAGGTCACATGGAAACGTATTATTTTGTGATCACTATTACCCAAGTCACCCCCAACTCGTATATTTGATATGCGGTCTGGCCTATTGGTTAATATTAGGTCTAGCAGCGCCCCCCTTCTTGTTGGGTCCTGAACCAGTTGTGAAAGGTAATTGTCTCTCATAGTTGTCAAAAACCTATTACCTTTGCTTGAACTACAGGTTTCTGTCCCCCAATGTATTTCAGGGTAGTTGAAGTCCCCTATAATAATGACTTCTCCTTGAGTCGCTGCTTCATCTATTTGCTTTACGAGGATATTCTCCGCTTCTTCCATTATTTTTGGAGACTTATAACAAACTCCTATCAGTAATCTATTATTTTTTTCCCCTCCCCTTATCTCCACCCACAGGGACTCTACATTTCCATTAGATTCACATATATCCTCCCGCAAGATGGGTTTTAAGGATGATTTTACATATAAACACACACCCCCGCCTCGCTTGTTTGTACAGTCATTTCTGAACAGACTATAGCCCTGTAAATTAACTGCCCAGTCATGGCTCTCGTCCAGCCACGTTTCAGATATCCCTACCATGTCGTAATTATTTTCCAACAAAATTAATTCTAATTCCTCCATTTTGTTGGTGAGGCTTCCGGCATTAGTGTACATGCATTTTATGTATCTCTCTGTACCTCTATTCCTTCTTACTTTATTAACTGTTCTAACCCCACCCCCAATGTCTTTATTTGTGCCCAGGTCACTATCTGCACTATCTTCCCCACCTATAAAATGAATACCCTCCCCCCCAATCCTTAGTTTAAACACTCCTCCAACATTCTAGCCATTTTCTCCCCCAGCACAGCTGCACCCTCCCCATTGATGTGCAGTCGGTCCCTAGCATAGAGTCTGTAGCCAACTGAAAAGTCGGCCCAGTTCTGCAGGAACCCAAATCCCTCCTTCCTACACCAGTTCTTGAGCCAATTATTTATCTCCCTAATCTCCCGTTGCCTCTCTGGCATGGCACGTGGTACCGGTAGTATTTCAGAGAATGCCACCTTGGAGGTCATTGCTTTCAGCTTGCAACCTAATTCCCTGAAATCATCTTTAAGGACCTTCCACCTACCTCTAAATTTGTCATTTGTGCCAATGTGCACCATGACTGCTGGGTCCTCACCAGCCCCTCCCAATAATCTGTCAACCCGATCAGCGATGTGCCAGACTCAAGCGGCAGGTAGGCAGCACACTGTTCGACGATCCCTGTCTTTGTGACAGATTGCCCTATCCGTTCCCCTAATAATTGAGTCCCCCACTACTAGCACCTGCCTGGCCTGCCCTGCTCTCCTATTTCCCTCCTTACTGGAGCTGACACTCCTCAGACTTTCAGGGGACATGCCTTGCAGCAGCAGTGCTACCCCTGTACCGTCACCCCCCTCATCTGCCAACTTTGAAAATGTATTCGGGTGTGCCAGATCAGGACTAGCCTCCATGATACTCTTCCCTCTTCCCCCCTGTCAAAGAAAGACAAAAACCTCACACAAATCCCCACCCAAAGCGGGTGCGTTCATGGGTTCTGGAAAATAACATTAGCATAAGTAATGCCTCATTTTCCTTTCATCCATGACAGCACCCATGAGAGATTAGTATAGGAATGTACCCATAGGGAGGGACCACCACTTGTGATAACTTTTCTCAAAAGGGAAAAAAATGAAAACCTGAAGTACACCAAGCAATATTAGAGGAAAGGGAGAGGGGACAGAGAAGCAGATAAGCCAGTGCACTCTACATAGACCAAATCTATCAGCAGGTTTTTGTACCATAAACCAAACACATCTTTGTTAGGGCACTATAATTCAGATGAAATCTATACCTTCTTTTTTGTAATCCTTGATTCCATTCCAAAGTAAGTGCAAGTGCAGGGGGCTTGGCCCTCACAGCTATTTCCTTACTTGCCACCATACAAAGCAAAAGAATATACATTTAGGAATATAGAAAGCAAAAGAGTATACAAACATTTCCATAGGGGGCTGCAGCTGATTCTTTCTTTGAAGTAAAACATTGTTTAAATACAGGCAGGGAAATTTTTTTAATCAAATAAAGAATAAGCTGTGATCCCATGCTGTGATATTTGTATTGTGCTTTGCTTCCTCCCCAGCCCAGCAGCTGTGGTATGATCAGACCATGTTCCGTACACAGTCAGACACAGACATTGATTAAAATGAAGTTTTGTTCGTGGGAAAACCCCTTTAAGACATTTGATGACCTAATAATTCAAGCTCTTTTTGAATCCGGGACTCCCTGCCCTGTACAGGTAATTAAATAGTTTGTCTCACTTCCTAGCTTTACGCACTTTTCCCTCTTACCCAAATGTCCAATGTGAGGGCTTACTTCATGAGGTTGAATTATCAGCTCTTCTACTTCTGGAGACATCTTATGGATGTTAATTTTCCTCCATGGTAGATTGCATTAGACTCCTGCTAACCAGGACAAATCCTATTATCCCGAACTGTGGATTGAGCCAATAAGCCAGAGGCAAGAGGTGGCAGGCCAAGCCATGAAGACAGAGGAAAAAGGCAGCAGGCCCAGCAATGATGGAGTAGGCCAAGTCATGATGCAACAGTTCAATACAGGAGGCAACAGGCCAAGCCAAAACGAACTTGTAGACTGTTCTACTGGACGGTTGTGTCCCAGAAAACCAAGCAGACTGTAGCTTTATGATGGAGCCACTCAGTCTATTAGGATTTTCAATCCTCACAGCATTTAAACAGCATGCTCCAAGTCCTTCAGTCTCCAGGACAGGAAACCACAGAAGGAGGAAGTGGGTGTTGCCTTTTATTTTGTTCTAGGCTTCCTGTCCAGCTATGGGGTGTGGACTCCTATTTCACGGGCGCGGTCATGGGTTAAAGGAAAAAACCTGCTGAGGATTTTGTTGTGAAACATTCTATGTTACTTAGGACCCCTTACTACCTACTTTTCCTGGCTGCGGTTTTACTGGCTTCCTTTTGTTCTTCTTTTGTGCCACGTTTATGGAGCCGTCCCAGTGTCTACTTGACAAGTGTGGCACATAATTGACTTTGTTCGTCCCGTCTCCGCACCACACAGATGGAGCCGTCCTGGTATATTTTTTGATAAGTGATGCATATAATTGGACATTACGTGGCTTGATGTATTCACTATGTGAAAAAACATTTAGATACCCATCTATATGTGTGCGGGTTGCAACATTGTATGCGATTGATGTATTTACATCTATGGGCTGATCTATTTATAATATTTAACATGCTTCCTTTCCTATATTGGGGACGTATCTAATCTATGTATTTATTCATTATGCCTTTTAACACACGTGTGTACACATTGTGGGATGTCCTGATGGAATCCCCTTGTGTTTGCTGGGTCGGGGCTCTAAATGCATATGTTTATACATGTTGTCACTATCTTTATTTTATTTATTTTTTCACATCGTCTACCTTTTATTTTTTATTTATTTATTTTTCATTTTTTTATATGTATCTATTCTCCTTATTTTTCTTCTATTGTATATGTGGCCATGGAAAATCTAGTGTTTGTTATGCTTTATTCCCCCTTCCTCCGCTTTTTCTAATAAGTGTATATACAGCCTGCACAATTGTTGGAATAATGACCCTGTACGCGTGCGTGCTGTGGCTCCTCAGCGCCTGCCGTCTTTCTGTATCTGTGGCGATGGTTCTTACCGGGTCACGTGTGTCCTGTAGCTATTGCCATGTGATGTGGATGCCGGCGCGCGTCGTGGTCTCCTTAGTAATGCGCGCGTCACTTCCGGGTCACGTGGGGCCTGTTCTTCCGGTGGTGGCGTGATGCGAGCGCTGATAGCGTTTATGTAGCTATGACTACGCACACGCCCCTTCCGGCCCATGGGTCCTTCGGGTTCTATTTAAATGAATTCGCACACACAAGTCTCCACGCCCCCTGACGAATGGGAAATCCGAAACGCGCGTCGGGGCTGTTGCTCCACGTGCCCTGTGCCCTGTCATTTCTTCTCTGCAGCCCTTTCGTTTATTTCTTGGTATGTATAGACAGGACTATGATGGACTGCATACTCTTATTGAAATGACTATACATGCACTTACTTTGGCACTTTATTGACTAGTGGTAGATTATGCACCCGCTAGTATGTGTATTGATTGTCAATATTTGTTTACATACATGTATCTTTTCAATTGTGGATTAGATGTTTAATGCTGTACTTAGTGGAGCAATCTTTTTCAAGGTTCGGAATGGCTATATTTATCATTACCCTAAATCATGCTTGTTGTTATTTATAATAAAGTTTATTGAATTATTTTGCTAAATATTGGCTTATTGATAGTTTTCTTGCTTGTTTGTACTATGTTGTGAAACATTGCAGTATTTCCACAATAAGCCATACTCTTTGCATTGCAAAGGGTGAAATCTATAGTCATAACCTCAACATACATTGAAATGTTGCGGATTTCAAAACTACAGCACCAGACAAATTATGCTGCAAATTTTCTCTGCAATGTGTACATGGGATTATGCTACTCTATATGCAGAAAATTTCCACATACAATTTTGAAGGATATATGGGCCATGGGAACATACCATGAGAGGTTAAGAACTAAGGGGAGTAAACCTGACCCTGAAGTAATCATTTTCAGGATCTGTGCTACGCTCATTGAAACCCTTGATGCTGGCACATAACAGCGGGCTCCTCATATCTTAGAAGCTACTTTACTTTTGTTACCTTTTGTATGCTTAAAATTCTAACTTGATATACTGTATATATGTAAGGGTGTGACAGAGGCTGTCGTGTTCCTGCAATAAAAAGTAATTTTCTGCCAAAGTTGCCTCTGCGAATTTTGATCCTGCTGTTACATAGTGTATGAATTTATTGACACTGGTATTGACAGAAAATTACTTTTTATTTCAGGACAAATATTATCTGCAGATACGTTGCACTGCGATGGGGTCAAATGCGGTCCACCCTTTCCTGTCCTAAATGCTACATGGCAGCATTTGAGGAGTCAGTCTTCTATCCTAATCATCTTTTTAAGCAGCATTTCATATTGTGGAAAAGATATATTGACAAGGTCTTCCACATATGGGGGATCTCACTCAACTTCCTAAATGAATTCAACAATCTGATCAATTCAGCCTGGTCTAACTTGAATTTACTATGCACTTTGATAAACATTGCATTAGTTCTCTTGATACTTATGTCCTCAATGATCAAAGAGGTACCCTTACCACAGATCGCTACAATAAAAACACTGATCAGAAAAACCGCCTCCATTTTAATAGTTTTCACCCTCACCCTATGAAGAAGTCCATACCTCGTTCACAATTTCAGCGAGTGAAAAGAATTGTGTCCAATGAAGCCATGTGTGCCCAACGCATAGATGAGATGAAAGCAAAATTTAGAGATAGAGGTTATCCCACAACTGTACTTGATAAATGTTTAGATGAGGATCCATCCACACGCTGTAAGACAGCGGCCCAGATTCCCTTTGTGCATGCAATCCACCCATATGCATACATTATCCATAGGGCAATCCTCAAACATTGATCTATTCTCTAAACAGGATATCCGAATGTAAAGAAATTTTGGGTCCCCTTCCTTCCCTGTTGCAAGCGCCCACCAATCTTGAAAGATAAATTGGTGAGAGTTGGCATAGGCTCCCTCTCCAAATTACCCCACCAAAGTTTTCTACAAACACTCAAAAAGGGCACTTTTCCCTGTCGGCATTGTCACCACTGCAACAACATATTGGGAGGGGATGGAATATACCATTCTTATACAGGGAAGCAATATTTGGATAAAGGATTATTTTTCATGCGATTCCTCTCATGTCTATTGATAAGCGAGTATGTTCTGTTAACCCTTTCAGCAAGCAAGCTCGGGTGCTCGCCAAGTATTTGCGGCACGCTCGAATGTTATGTTTGAGTCACTCCGTGTGCATGATTTGCAACTATTTGACAGCTTTAATACATGTGAGGAATGCCTAACAAACAGGCATTCCTCACATGTATTAAAGCTGTCAAACAGTCGCAAATCATGCACATGGAGTGACTCAAACATAGCATTCGAGCACGCCGAAGATATTCGGAAACCAAACGAGCATGCTCATAAATCTAGAGCAACGAGCATGCTCGCTCATCGCTACTCACGTCATTTACCTCATCAAATGCCCATGTGATCTGTTATATGTTGGCGGACTACCCAACATACAAGAGACCGCATTTCAAAATATAAGTCTACTATCCAGTGCAAAAATCGATTTTTACCTGTACCCCACCATTTTCACTCTGCGCGACACACAGTAGTGAAGTTGAGATTTCAAGTCATTGAACAGCTTTTAATAGACCACGCAGAGGAGGTGATCGCCTCCATCTGCTGAAACAAAGAGACATACTGGATCCATGAGCTTCAGACCCAAAGCCCTAAGGCCTTAATAGTGTGACCTACAAGCATTCCTGTAGTTCCCTATTTACAAAGAATGTCTTGATAGTCCTCCAGTTTAAAACCGCAATGCTTCATCTGAATGGCGTCCGTCTATGTACCAGGTTCACTCTACCTGTCTTATAGATATTATATGGTCAGTTGGTACAATTTACTCATTATTTGTGATTGGGTATCTGTTGTCCATATTTAACATACAAGGGACCATTTATTCTTATGTTCTTATGTAATATCATATACATTGAATTGCCTTTCTGACAAATCTGGTCCCTTTTACTCTATAGAACCGAATGTGATAATGTTCTGCCTGTTTTTCTGATGTGGCCGTCCTGAGAATGATACTCGTTATACTTACCATGAATGCTTCCATGTTGTCCCTTTGTTGTGATACGGAGCTTGGACACACCCCGCACGATGATGTACAGACTGAGCCCTCGGAGTGTTTCATGATTGGTGAATGCACTTTGCTTGCACATGCCTCTCGCGCTACCCTCTGCCCACCTCTCGCCTGTGATTGCCAATTTTCTACACTCCTCTTCCGTCCGCCGGCTTCATTTAAGCTTCATTCTGCCTGCGATTCTGTTGTCAGTGGTAGATAATGCACACCCACGCTGCACCGAGACTGGAGCCATTACACAATCAGTTATACAACCCCTGACAAAAATTATGGAGTCAGGGCTCGGAGGATGTTCATTCAGTTGTTTAAGGTTGTTGAAAAAAAGTAGATCACAGACATGGCACAAAACTAAAGTCATTTCAAATGGCAACTTTAGGGCTTTAAGAAACAATAAAAGAAATCAAGATTAAAAATGTGGTACTCAGTAAGGGTAATTTTTTTCAGACCAAGCAGAGGGAAAAAATTATGGAATCATGAAAAACAAACACACAAAAGAACACTCCAATACATCACTAGTATTTTGTTGCACCACCTCTAGCTTTAATAACAGCTTGCAGTCTCTGAGGCATGGACTTAATGAGTGACAAACAGTACTCATCAATCTGACTCCAACTTTCTCTGATTGCTGTTGCCAGATCAGCTTTGCAGGTTGGAGCCTTGTCATTGACCATTTTCTTCAACTTCCACCAAAGATTTTCAATTGGTTTGAGATCCGGACTATTTGGAGGCCATGACATTGACCTTATATGTCTTCTTTCAAGGCATGTTTTCACAGTTTTTGCTCTATGGCAGGATGCATTATCATCTTGAAAAATGATGTCATCATTCCCAAACATCCTTTCAATTGATAAGAAAACTGTCCAAAATATCAATGTAAACTTGGGCATTTATTGAAGATGTAATGACAGCCATCTCCCCAGTGCCTTTAGCTGACATGCAGCCCCATATCACCAATGACTGTTGAAATTAGCATGTTCTGTTCATGCAGTCATCTGTATAAATATCATTGGAACAGCACCAAACAAAAGTTCCAGCATCATCACCTTGCCCAATGCAGATTCGCGATTCATCACTGAATATGACTTTCATCCAGTCATCCACAGTCCACGATTGCTTTTCCTTAGCCCATTGTAACCTTGCTTTTTTCTGTTTAGGTGTTAATGATGGCTTATGTTTAGCTTTTCTGTATGTAAATCCCATTTCCTTTAGGCGGTTTCTTACAGTTCGGTCACAGACATTGACTCCAGTTTCCTCCCATTCGTACCTCATTTGTTTTGCTGTGCATTCCCTGTTTTGGAGACATATTGCTTTACGTTTCCGGTCATGACGCTTTGATGTCTTCCTTGGTCTACCAGTATGTTTGCCTTTAACAACCTTCCCATGTTGTTTTTATTTGGTCCAGATTTTAGACACAGATGACTGTAAACAACCAACATCTTTTGCAACATTGCATGATGATTTACCATCTTTTAAGAGTTTGATAATCCTCTCCTTTGTTTCAATTAACATCTCTCGTGTTGGAGCCATGATTCATGTCAGTCCACTTGGTGCAACAGCTCTCTAAGGTGTAATCACTCCTTTTTAGATGCAGACTAATGAGCAGATCTAATTTGATGCAGGTGTTAGTTTTGGAAATGAAAATTTACAGGGTGATGCCATAATTTTTTCCTCAGAATTGAGTGATTCCATAATTTAAAAAAATTACCCTTACTGAGTACCACATTCTTAATCTGAAGCCCTAAAGTTGCCATTTGAAATGTCTTTAGTTTTGTGCCATGTCTGTGATCTGTTTTTTTTCAACAACATTAAACAACTGAATGAACATCCTCCAAGTGATTCCATAAATTGCCAGGGGTTGTATATACCTATAGCCTTCTATTCTAACAATGCTATTTACTGCTAGTGCTATGATAATTCTGCATTTGGTACTATTGATCTCATATTGGTTCTATGGCCATTTTTTCTGCTCCATTGCATATTTGTGTTGTCCACACTTTGGACTCTGGTCTTCAGTCCATGCCCTCGCTAGTGTTTTTCTAATACTCTAATTCTGCGGTTAGGACCTTATTTACTGCAATTCACATTCTTTTAACATACCATTCTCATTGCAGGTGTCATACACCCTCTAATTTGTTACATTTACTGTATATCACTATACTCATTTTCTTTGCAATGTTCAGTGTAAAAAAAAAAAATTCTATATAAAAAAAATTGATTGGTATCTTTCTGTATTTTATTTTTTTCTGTTATTTTTCCCTTTCACTTTTCCTATGTTGTAACTACAATAACAATACATTTTTGGAATTTCTCACTTGATTGCCAAGTTTCATATGGAACAGTGGAGACAGCAAAGGCCTTCAGCCTGCAAGTGAGTATAATGCAATGTATAGAGCACAACACTCATGGACTGGGACACAATTTGTTTGTTAAGTGCCAGGGCATTATGGTGCAGCAGCTTGCCTACAGCTACCGTCCTGGGCACCTTACATGCATATATCCCCTTATTTTTCCATACAGTACTTGGTAAAGGATATCTGGAATGAAGAAAAACATTGACAAAAACACAAAACACTCTGGGCGAGCTAGAGAAAGAGGAGGAATGTAATGTGAGAAGTTAATAAAATATGATATAAAAATCTGAAAATAATCATCTAATTGATCACTGGAGTGAGGAGTATTTACAAGACTTGCAATAAATACCAACTCTGAGATTCTCATCTACCAGTAAAATTAGGATTTCACTGAACCCAGTTCATCCATTCCCACCAGAGCTGTCGCCATACAATTCAATAGGGGAGTGCGATTGCTAGTGCCCCATTTCACTGAGTTCTGTAGGATTTGATGAAAGAGGCAGGCAAGCATGACCACATATGCATTAAAGCTGATCTGTCACCAAATATTATAGTAAAAACTTTATACATATGTCATAGATCTTTTAGAGATGATGTAGCTGGTGTGTTTACTATGAAAAGCCATGTCCGAAAGGCCTAAGACTTGTCATTAAGGTGAGCATTTTATGAGCCGAACTATAGAAAGTAATAGCTCAAGAGTCTAATTATATTTTCTCTCCATCCATCCAGCCTAACAGCTGCAGCTTGTACTGAGCATGCCAAGATCTCAGCATTAGGTGGTAGAAGGGATACCGAAGAGCTGTCAGTCAGCCTCAGTGGCTGAAATTGATGCAAACCGTTCATAAAAGGATGATACAGCTTTTCTAAAACAGGAAGATATACTGACCAAATTCTACTTAATCACAAACTTATACCGAAATGCAGTCATTCATCTCCACTGCTAAAAGTCAAAACTAGATTATAAACGGCATAAAAAAAAAATCCATCGTCTGTTGCAGCAGCTTCCTTTAAGATTATATTTCAATCTTTCACATGAACCTCTGAATATGTTCATAGAATGAATAATCAAATACAAGGAGTCAATATTCTGTTTGCACCAAAGTCTGTCCTTTATTCACTATGGTAATGATGAATATTTCCTCCTTGAATTTGAATATTGATTCTATGAATATATTGAAGTTTATGTAAAAGATTGAAATACAATCATAAAAAGGAAACGGAATAAAACAGTCTGTTGAAGCAATTTATTATGTAGTTTGATACAGCTTTTCTGACATGCATTTTCAAATTATAAAAACAAATGCCTTGGTTATCCAATATATTTACTTCTGTTTTATTGTGAAATCTGAACTTTTTATCAAGATCATTTTGGAGGTACATAGGACTTAGTGTTTTTTGCTTTGGAAGTGTGTCAACTAGTGATGAGCGAACGTGCTCGCCACTACTCGGTACTCGCCCGAGCATCATGGTGCTCGACAAGCTTGGCGAGTATTTCCGGGTTGCTCGGGCGGGAACTCGGGTCCCCTCCCTGCATGTTTGGCGCTCTTTAGAAAGCCAATGAACATGCAGGGATTGCCTGCCATGCACTGTAATGCCGTAGCCATGTTGGTTGTAGGCACTACAGTGATTGGCTGGCCGCACAGTATCATCAGGTCTATATCAGACCTGGCGCCGCCATGCTAGTCACAGTCACTCCGGATCAGACAGTGTAGGGAGAGCTGCTGCTGTGTCAGGGAGAGATTTGATCGGGAATTAGGTAGTGTAGGGAGAAAAACTGTACATTACACATATCCATCTTAAACAGTCCTTCTGAGGACTAATCCATCTGCAGAGATATCAGGCAGGCAGGGTGTATAGGCAGGCGGTGTATATGACTCACCCAGGGGAATGGGGTTAACTCGGTACCCGGGCCTTTAGCCTGGCCTTTAGGGATGTCGCGGTGGTCGGCTCCCGGGCCCGTACCCTGGGGTCTCTCCTTAAAAAGGGGTGGATAATTTGTTAAGTTTATAAAATAGTTTGTGACGCCACCTGTGGCTTCTGGTGAGGATCACCAGCGCAGCGCAGTCCACTGAGGCTGGTGATAAGGCAGCTTGATGGTATAGCTCCCCACAGGTGGAGCTAGGCCTCAGGGCAGTGTAGGATGGGGAATGCAGGACAGGCGAGACCGAGCCGGAACAGAGCAAGAACGGGGAGAGACACGATAGTCACTTCAGTACCTTTTACTGATGGAAATTCAGGCACGTCCCGGAGCACTGTAGGGTGAAGGGTGCATGTCAGGATCCTTCCCAAGGAGTGGGTTTTGGGCCTACTGTTTCTGGCTTCTGCATAGTAAGTTTCTGACCTGTCTGGAGCTAGGCCTGACTTTGTCTCTGTTCTGCGCCGGCTGACCTTGTGGTAGGGCCCTTTCTTGGAGTGCACGCTCCCGACTTACGGGGCCTATGTGTCTCCTGGCTCTGTTATGTATCAGCACTTTAGCGATCCTGGGACTTTAAGTTCCCCAGGGATTCCGGTTATATCTTACTGGGTCATAGAGATCCGGGTACACTTCGGACCCGGTGTCCGGTAACTGCTTCGGGGTGAGCTAGTTAAGCTCCTCTGCCCCCTATGTACTAACTCTCCTCTTGCCTTCGGCCTACTCGGGGCCTCACTAGGCTACTCACACTAACGGCAGCTTGCCGCGCTTCACCGATCTTATGGCGCCGGCACACCTAGAGCTCACTACTCCGAGCTACGACTCAACTGGGCTCAACTCTGTATTCAGATTTGCACTAACTGAACTCTCCAGAGGAATTGCTGAATCACCGAGCTCCACTGCAGACTGACCTGTTTCTGTGTCTCACTCTGCAGGAACTCAACTGCCTGGCACCACCTTCCCTATTTATCTATCCCTAACGGGCTCCCTCTGGTGGTCTGAGGTGGAAGGTGGAGATGTGTGAATGGTTATGAGGGCCTCTTGTGGAGGAATCAGTCAATACACCCTTCTAGGATCTGTGATACAAAGCACAGCTGGGCGTCACATATATAGCAGACTGCAGTGCATATAGCACAAGAGGCTCCATTCCAGTTCTGTTGGCTGCTGCTGTTAGATATTTCTGGAAATAGGCCCAGGTCTCAGGGGCCAGGAATAATTTTTTTTGCATCTTAATACTCATTGTTTGCTTAAAAAGCAATCCAGAGAACACCGTTTTTCTGTGCCATTTGCTTGGTGGCACTGCAGTATACAGCCAGGTCCTTTCCATATTACAGCGCTAAAAATCCATCTACTTAAATCGGTGTTTTCTCAGTCACACGGATTACATATACGTTTTCAGAAAATACTGCCATTTCTGGCCTCCATTAAAAAAAATTTTCAGTGTGTCAGCAAAGTTTTTGACACTGGTTTGCTGTTCAAAATAGTTACCTACAGGCCAGATATTTAAAACGGTTTTCTCCGTCACAAGGCTCACGTATACTTTTTCAGAAAATACTGCCATTTCTGGCCTCCATTAAAAAATTTTTTCAGTGTGTCAGTGAAGCAATTCACAGCAGGTTGCTGATCAAACTACTTACCTACAGGCCAGGTATTTAAAACTGTGTTTTCTCCGTCACACGGATCACATATAAGTTCGCTCCAAACTCAGTCATTTGTAGTGAGCGTGGAAGATACTGTCCTCCATTTAAAATGGGCAAGGCACCTGGCAAGGGACTGGGAAATGGACGTGATGGTAATGGTGCATGCAGAGGCCGAGGACAAGGCCGTGGGCAAGCTGAAATTGTGCCACAACACTCACATCTCGTCTGACCTTCCTGTTCCAATTTCTAGGGGACCGCAGCATACCACTATTGAACCCAGAGCAGCGTCAAAGGGTTGTTGGTTGGATAGTGGATAATGCTTCCAGTCACTTAGCCACCACCACCACCACCACCCTGTCTTCCATACGGTCAAGTCTCAGTAGCCGTGAGTCTGGACCGCATATTCCTCACCCTGATCCTCCTTCCTCCCACCATGCAGAGTACCCAGAGACAACTAATCCCACACTTGGACACTCTGAATAGCTGTTCACTTTTCCATTTATAGATTCGGGCCTCACGTCCAGTCCACTTGAAGCGGGGCAAGAGGAGATCGCGTGTAGCGATGCCCAAATATTTGAGCAGCCACAGTCACACGAAGGCGACGGTGGGAAAGTGTCACAAGAGGTGTACGATGATGAGACACAATTGCCAGAAAGTCAGGAGGAGGACCAGGGTGCGGAAGTGGAAGACGAGGTGTTGGATGATATAGTAACTGACCCAACCTGGCAGGAGGACATGCAGAGAGAGGACAGCAGCACACGGGGGAGGGAGGCAGAGCACCCCAACAGGCAGGAAGAAGCAGTGTGGTGGCCGCAGACAGAAGGCAGGCAACCATTCCCCGTAACACCAACACGAAGGAAGTTGCCAGTACAACTGTTAGGTCTTCCAGAGTCTGGTTGTTTTTTAAAGACTCTGCCGATAACCCCAAAAAGGCCATTTGCAACACCTGCCAGGCCATCAGCAGCAGGGGTGGCAAAACCACCAGCATGACCACCACCAGCATGATCAGGCACATGGCAGCAAAGCACCCGACTTTGTGGGCCGAACCCCAGGGTCCAGGAACAGTGTCTGCGGGTGACACCATTGCTTCTTCCGCTGTTGTGCATGCAAGCCAATCCCCTGTTCATGGTGCATGCGAAGATGCCTCCTGCCCTGTACCTGTCGTTGCACACTCTCAAGTAGCAGCATCAGGAAGCACGTCCATGTCCTTGTCCCAGCGCAGCGTTCATTTGTCCATACCCCAGTCCTTGGAACGCAAGTGCAAATATGCAGCCAACGCCCCACAGGCCACACTACTAAATTCTCACATTTCACGACTGCTTGTGCTCGAAATGTTGCCTTTTAGGCTCGTGGAGATGGAAGCATTCCACAACCTGATATCGGCGGCCGTCCCTCGGTCCCCAGCTGCCACTATTTCTCCCGGTGTGCCGTCCTCGCATTACACAAGCACGTCTCCCAAAACATTAGCCATGCTCTCAACAATGCAGTTACTGGTAAAGTCCACCTAACCACGGATACGTGGACAAGTGCTTGTGGGCAGGTACGGTACAGCTCGCTGACGGCAAACTGGGTTAACATAGTGAAAGCCGGGACCCAGTCGGACCTTGGGACGGAACACGTCCTCCCGACGCCAAGGATTGCGGGCCCTAGGTCATTCAGGGTTGTACCCACCGTCTACAGCTCCTGCACCTCATCCTCCTCCTCCTCTTCAGCCTCCGTCTCCGAAATGACCACATCAGTTACAAGCTGGAAGCACTGCAGCACTGCCTCGGCCAAGCGGCAACAGGCTGTGCTAAAGCTAATATGCTTAGGTGAAAAAACGCACGATGCTGAAGAGTTGTGGACAGCTCTGAAAGAGCAGCCAGATCTGTGGCTCACACAACTGAACCTACAGCCAGGCATGGTCGTGTGCGACAATGGCCAGAACCTGGTGGCAGCTCTGAGGTGAGGCGAGCTCACACACGTACCATGCCTGGCCCATGTGCTTAACCTCGTGGTTCAGCGGTTTCTCAAATCTTACCCGGAGCGGCAGGATCTGCTTGTCAAAGCCGCCTGTGTGCCCATTTTAGAAAGTCAGCTACAGCTTCCGCCGCCCTTGCAGTGTTTCAGCAGCGTTTGCAGTTTCCGTCTCACAGACTAGTGTGTGATGTCCCCACTCTTTGGAACTCTACACTGCAGATGTTGGGAAGGATTTGTGAGCAGAAGAGGGCAGTTGTTCAGTACCAGCATCAACAAGGTCGTCGGTATTCAGTTCAGACTCCACACAAGACCTCAGGAGTGGACATGGATGTCAGACATATGTACCATCCTCCAAAACTGAGGACTCCACCAAGATGGTGAGCGGCGATGATGCCATAATTAGCGTCACCATCCTGCTTCTCGGAATTCTGACATGCTCTCTGCTCACAATCAAAGAGGATGCATTGCAGGCGAAGCACGATGAGATGGAGCAAGGAAACATACAGGGTGATAAACACACAGCCAAGCCTCATCTCTTCCCAACGTGGGGAAGGGGAAGAGGAGAGCATGGTCAGTCATAATCTTGGTGAGGACACTGAAGTCTTGCCTGTTAGTCTGGCACGCATGGCCGAGTTTATGTTACGCTGCCTTTCCCATGACCCTCGCGTTCTCAAAATTTTGGGTGACAGTCATTACTGGTTGGTGACACTTCTAGACCCACGCTACAAGGAGAACTTTATATCTCTTATTCCTGAGGCGGACAGGTCTACAAAAATGGGGCTGTACCAGAAGGCCCTTGTTGCGGAACCATTAAAAAAATTCCCATCTGAAAAGGTTAGCGGCAGAGGGCACACTTCGTTGGACAACCAAGGAGTACAGGCGAGAGAGACAACTTCAATCCAGCAGAGGCAGGGGAACACTGTCAAAGTTCTGGGAGAGTTTTCTCAGACACTCCCATCGGACAGGCCCTGAGGCGCGGGGTACTCTCACCTTCGTCCGCTCTATGGCTGGCTCTCTATGCCTTGGAGGTCCTGGCCTGCCCTGCCACCAGAATTTTATCAGAGCGGGTTTTTAGTGCCGCTAGTGGAATTATAACTGATAAGCGCATCCGCCTGTCAACTGAAAATGCTGACAGGCTGATGTGGCACCCCAGGGGTCTGGTTGCCACAGTAATAGAAATATTATGTCTGAGAGCAGGTGGGAGGTTTCTCTGATCAGGAGCCCTTCAGCATGCAACACCACCCGCCCAGACCTGGGAGGGGAGGAATCTGCCCTTATAAACTGGGTCTCGGGCGGGATTAGGTAGTGAAGTCCCAGACAGAGACGCAGTCTGGTCTGGAGAGCAGCAGACACAGGTAAAGCAAGAACTAGGAGCTCTGTAGGAGCTAGGAGCAGAAGACCAGGGGCTGGAAGCTAAGTGGAGATATAGCTCGCCCTGGCTGAGGACACTAAAACCGGACACTGGAGTCCGAGGCTGTGGGGACTGATATACACCCAGCAGCAGAAACCAGACGGCGGGGGATTCCAGGTCCTCTGGCCATAGAAGCCCGGAGGCTCAGTCACAAGGAAGGGACCAGCGCCGCCATCCAGGAGCGGAGGCTAACAGAAGACCCCAAGTCACCAGCCATACGGGTGAACACCGCACGGTATACTCAGGGACGTGGGCTACTTGTAACCGCTTACAGCAAGGTAGCCAGAAAGAGTGCAGATAGACGGGGAGGCCTACAACTCCACCTGGCCAGGGGAACTCCTGCTTGCTCGCAGACTGACCAGGCCCCTTATACTAGCCAGTACTCCCGGGGGGGGGGGGGGGTGGGGGGGTCTGATTTATAACATCAGTAAAGACACTGAACTACACTGCAAAGACTAAAGTAATTCCTGCTGCGCTCGTGCACCATCACTCCCATCATCCACATTAACTGCCCTGAGGCTATACTCCTCCCGTGGGGAGTCATCCCATTCTAAGCTGCACACATAATACCAGCCTCAGCGGTCTGCCCTGCAGCGGCGGTCCCCACTGACCGCAATCCACGGGTGGTGTAGTCGGACAATTATTAGTGTGATAAGACTGCCACCGAATTGACCACCCTGGGCACGGACTGGGTCAACGCCACGGAGACTACAACCCCCAGCGATCCGGCTCCGGGTATTCCCTGCACAACACAGGCCCAGTGGGCACGTCACAAGCACCTGTCAAAAATTTGGCAGTATAGTATTGCAGCCTGTGGGTGGGTGGCTGCCTGCATACTTTCATTCCAAGGAATGGGGGTACGGACAACTGAACGCTGCAGTGGGACAAGGACGTGGACAGTGATTGCTGCAAGTCTGCAACAACAGGTTCATGGCGGGAGGCATCTTCACATGCGTCAAGGATCACTTATCATGGGCACACTTTTAGGCAGTGGCCTGGGAGTCAGATGCTTCCAGCGGTTTTCCCCATGCTGTTCCCATGACTTTTCAGCACTGTATGCATGTGTCTGATGATGTGTCACACACACCACATGGCCAGATAAGGTTGTAAAATGTTAAAATGACATTTCCAGGTGAATGCATTTGTCTTGGTTGAAAGCAATGCCAAAGTGCAAAAACGCTATGTGTGAACATAACCAAAAACACTCCTCCACACCTTGGGCTATTTATTTTGCTTTATATACATTGTACATGTCATGGAAAGGATGTTCCTTAACATATTTCCCAGGAAAATCCATTTTGGTATGTTTTATTGAGAGTCCGTAAAAGTGGCGTAATACCTCTGTCAACGTTGACAGAAGTGACCTGGGAGTCAAATGCTTCCAGGGGTCTTCCCTATGCTGTCCATGTTATTTGAGCACTATCCCCATCGATCTGGGCAATTTTTAGGCCCTCTGCAGACCGCCGGGGGGGTGGGTGGCCGGCTAAAAAATGCTAGAGTTTCCCATAGACTTACATTGGGCTCGTTGCTCAGGTCGAGCACTCGAGTATTCCAGTTTGCTCAACCCGAGCATTTTAGTGCTCGCTCATCACTAGTGTCAAACAAAAATGGCAGCTTTGGCTTTCAATTTTTCATTTTTAGGAAACAAACTATCTATATATGTACATGTTGCCCTTTCAATGACAAGGCCAGCAATACCTTTACATGGCCAGTCTATTCTTCTGTTACTGAAAAAATTTTAATTTTTTATGCAGATTGCTGATCGATTTGAAGCCTGTCACTACCGCTCTATTCCCCACCCAGCACTGTGTCCTCCTGCATGACTGACCATCCCACCTCCTCCCCAACCTTATCCCAGGACTAACCCATCTCTTCGACCAATCATTAAGCTTTAGTATCTTACCGTCCACTTTCAATTACTCATCCCTTGACCCAACCTGTGCATCCACCCATCGCCCCCTAGTGCCATTTGCCTCCAAACTCCTAAAGCAGCACATAGACAGTGAACTTTGTTCCAACCTCTCAAACATACATTTCAACAACTTACAGTCAGGCTTCCATCCCCACCCCAACTGTCCTAATCAAAATTATTAAGGAAGAGATTGGCAAACACTCAGGTGGGCAGTTCAAGGTGCTAGTGAAGTGGGATGTGTAACCCCTGAAAATTGAAGCTAGTATTTCACAAGCTATTTGCATATCCAAAAGGAGGTGAATTACCATCTATTCTACACTAATCAAAATTACTGTCAACAGTAAAAGACAATATTCTATACATGTTCTCCACCTATACCCAAGTTGACTACTCTTACTACAGATCCTCTTCCCTTCGCATTAAAGACCTAGTCCTCTCCAGGATCTCCTGATTTTGCCAACTACACATTTAAAGATTACTATATAAAATGAGGGAATATCCAAGGCATCTTAATTATAGCATATCACATTTTTAGAAGGGGGGGGGAGGGAATATACTCCCTTAGGGAATCTCTTTCGGGTGTACAGGCAATAGTGAAGAGTTTCCCTAAGAAAGCATGGTCCTAGGAAGTGGTTTCTTCTCTGGACCAATATGCATTTTGCATGTAACCCCCTTTCCACATGTACGGCACCATAGAGTCAAGGGCGCTTTTAAAAAAAATAAAGTGGCTTCTGGAATTTCTAGTAACACGGCAAACAGTTTACATAACTATGTTATCTACAATGTTGTTACTGATTGTATCAATAAAAGACTCAAAGTATCTCATTACTAAATTAATATCTAATAAAATAGTTTTAAGAGAAAAAAAGCTTTTTGTATAAAATGATACAGAATAAGATATTTAGAATTTTACAGCCATACTTGTGGCAGTGAGAATCAGAAGATAAAAACCAATTAAAATGCTTAAAATGCTTTATTAGACAAAGACAAGACATCTAATTGTCAAGTTCTAAATTGGTGCAGAAGAATCTACAACGTCAGTAGAAATATTGACTGGATTTCTCTATTGCAGCTTGGAGCTGAGCTTCTTCATCATCACGGACATTCTGTTAGTCAGGTAAACAATATAGAACAAAAAGCAAAGACAAATTATTAAAAAAATTAAAAAAAAAAAGGAGGGTCAATTGGTAGTCTGGCAGCACTCCCTTCTGCATGCGCAACATTAGGTCAGTTCACCTTCCGGTGCGGAGGTGAGTGGCGCTGAACAACACCTGTAACCTTCAAGCAAAGGTTCATATAAAAAAAAACACATCATTTTATTGTGACACTCTGGGCAAGATTTCTTGGTTTGTTAAAGAGGACCAGGTCACAGGAAATTATAAAAGTAAGGAGTGTTCACACTATTGGCACTGACCAGCAATAACCCCCTAGAATCATTGAAACTCATCTTTAGGCTGTGTGCCCACTATGCGTTTTTTCTCCGAGGAATTTCCACAGCGAAAAAGCTTAAAAAATGCTTGTTAATACGTGCCCCATGGCCCCCAATGATAATCCGCATGTGCTGTGCACATGCTGCGGAAATTTCCGCTGCAGATAATCATTGAGGAAAATGTCCATTATTCTTGTGGAAATGCAGCGTAATTGCCACCATTGAATCGCATAATATCCTCATTAATACATGCGGATATTGAGTGATTCAATGTGCAGATGGTACCCGGGTCTGGAGAAGAGGAGACTCTCCTCCAGACCTGGGTACCATACTACCTGTAATATGAAAAAAAAAAAAAAAAAAAAAAAAAAAGCGCCTATGGATCACATTTTGTACATTTGACGTATATCTCCAGTGTGAATGCACCTTACTTATGCCACTGCAATCAAGCTTTAACTTGAGAATGGAAACGATAAAACCATTTACATTTGAAGTCTAACAAACATTGCACCAGAAATATATTAGTCCTCCCAGAAGACAAATCCAGTTTCCCCATTCTTGTACTGTTAAAGCAAATTTTCTATTTTTTTTGTGGTTTTCCAGATAAAACTTTATCTATGCTGTTGAACAAGGCCAGAAACACAAATTCACAGCAAAATCTGCATGTTACAGATTTGGCCAGACTGTGGCATTCTCACAATAGATATATCCACAGGCTTGCCTTTTCTTTGCATTTGCTCTATCATTTCTGCAGATCATTTTATGGAAAGCAAATGATGTTTGTCAAAACCCTATAAACCTACATCAGATATTCCATGTTGCAAGGCGTGTCCTCCACCCCCCACACACACACACACACTTTTGTGACTCATGCTGAATACTTACCATAAAGTCTTCATAATTGAACTGGTGTCTGGCATTTAGGTGTCCAACAATATTCCTAGATGCAAAATTAGCATCTCCCCCCGGTAACATGGAGCATATAGGGCACACCTAAAAGTACAAATTAGGTTAGAAAAAAAAAGTTAAACAAGTTGGATCGATATTTCACTTGTTCTCACGTTATTTTGTTTTCTGTTTAGCCAATTGATTAGCCAAGAGTTAGTGGGCACAAAAACAATGAAAGATTAAAAATTTTAAAGGGAATCTGTCACCCCCCTGGGACGTATATAACACATTAATATGGGCATACAGGTATGAATAGACATATTAATGATTGAAATATTATACCTTTATGGTAATTATTGCTCCAGGACCCAGGCCCGTAAGGATTCCCTCCCCCCTCCATGTCAGTGCCCTGCAATTGTGGCGCTGTAATCTCACGCCTGCGTGTTGAACTCCCCACGATACTGATTGACACCTTGTCATCACCAAACAAAAGAGCTGGGTGTCAGCTAGTCCCATTCACCCATTCTTTATTAGCATTTCTATTCATGTAATTTATGCAGTAGCTGTGCTGGTATTTTTAGCCTTGGAAGGTGCCGCCATTTGCAAACATGGTCCCTGGCCATTAATAACAGCTCACAGCTAGTTCGTTAACTGCTACGCCCCCCCCCTCCGATCAGTATTCAGCAGCACATTTTTGTTGCGTCCAAAACGCGGTGTTCTAATGCCGCACTTTTGTTGTCGGTACATGTGAATTCACCGCATATGACACTTCAATTGGTCAAAATCTGCAGCGGAGACTAGCATGTCCGCTACAGAAATTGACATACTGCGAGTGAGTTTGGGTACGTGGCCACGATCAGGAGCCGATGCAGGTTTGAAGCTGCGTGTCCAGATGTTACAGCATAGTGGATGGGATCTCTAGAAATCCCATGTCCACTATGCATGCGTCAGAGGCTGCTAATCACCCTTGGACACTGGCATGCAGCGCATCTTTCAGGACCGCAGCATGTCAAATTCTCTTGCGGAGTTGCTAGTCTGAGCAACAGAAAATTTGACCACTAGAATGTATAGAATGCGATAAATTCGCATGGTTCAGCGAACACATGTGGATTTACCCGCGTTCAAATTGTATGCAACATTTTGGATGCAGAAAAAAAAAAAAGTGGCGTGGGCTACCACGTCATTTTTATAACCAGCAGAGGGAAAGCCGAACACTGGAGGCTGATATTAGTAGCCGGGGAAGGGGCCCACTAGCCAACAATGTTCTCTGGCTATTAATAACAGCCCCCAGCTGTTTAGCTTTTACTGGCTAGATTACAGGGGGACCACAGGAAAAAAATAAAAAAAAATTGACATGGCGTCCCCCCTATAAAATTTAACCAGCAAAGGCTAAACTAGACCGCTGCAGGCTTATATTAATAGCCAGGGAATGGGCCATGGATACTCGCTTCCTCCATGGCTAATAATATCACCCCTTAACAGTGCCAGAAGTGGCACATAGCCTTCGCTCTTCCCACTGCCCTGTAGCAGTGGGGTAATGGGGGTTGGGTTTCACATCAGCCTTGTATTGGCAGCTGACATGAAGCCCAGGTTAGTAATGGAGGGTGTCTATAATGTGCCCCCATCACTAACCGCGCTGTAAAATGGTCGCCGATTTTTCAATTAAAAACATGGCCAGAATAAAGTGTTTTACAAAAAAACACGGTTCTACAATATATAGTTGCCCGCCCGCCCCCCCCCCCCCCCCCCCCCTCTTCAGTAAAATACAATATTGTGGAACAGTGTTTTGTTTATTACCTGCGGCATGGCAGACCCGACTACTAGCCCTCCCATCCACGCTGCTCTTGCCGTTATCAGCTCGAACGGTCAGATGAGAGGAGTTGTAGTCCTTCTCTCCTGATCTGGGTACCACCCACACCACGTTTCCACCGCAAAAATCGACCATTGGCTGTAGTTGAAACGCAGCAAATCCGCAGGCATAAATATACCTGCGGTTCAATGCAAGTCAATGGGTGCGAATTTGAGGCGGGATCACGCAAGAAATGGTCATGCTGCGGTTTTTTACTGCAATGGTAAGTTGGAGCGGAAATTTCCACATCATGTGCACAGTACGCACGGATTACCATTGCTACAGCTGGCAGACCTATTAACAAGCGCTCTCATGCCGTTTCCGCAGCAGGAAAACCGCCGCAAAGACATCGTGTGAATTTAAGCATAGCCTGGTGTTACACACAAACAGACACGTTTAGATAGGGCAAGACGGGTTTCATGAATTCGTTGGAATCCTCAGGGAACCGTTACTCAGGGCAAACATAGGCTGCAGCTTCTCTCAGGAACACAATAGATTCAATTGCTGACCAGACACATCTGACAAGAGTCTTTCAACAGTTCAGTGGGATTTAATCTGAAGCACGGCCAGTGAAATTCATGGATATTACAGCAACAATCTTCATTACAGTACAGTCTGAGTTTCTTCAGCAACTGGCTCCAGTAACAATACAGTAGTTTCTTCACAAGGCACAGTATTACAGTCTGTTCAGTAGCATAATTCAGCAATGATTAGATCTCCTAGCAGCACACTTCTGTGGCTGTGTATGCATAGTCTTTTCCTTCACAAGGACTCACTAGTACACCGCATTCTTTATCCTGTATGGAGATGGAAAGGGGGTTTGAGGAGGGAGGTGATCCCTGTGACCATAGGCGGATTATAATGAGGGCAATCCGGGCGACCGCCCGGGGCCCCGAGCCTCCAGAGGGCCCGTGGCTCCGGGCGGGGTGTCTACGTCCGGATTGCCCTCATTATATGTGCGGGCCGCCGCATCAGTGGCGGGAGGGGGGGCCCGGACCGCTCCCCCAGCAGCGGCGCACGGCCGCTATTTCTTCATCGGCCGGGCCAGCACTGCAGCAGTTAACTTCCCTGTGCTGGCCCGGCCGCGTCTCCTAGCTGTGACGTCATGCAGTGCGCCCCGGCCTGCACTGCTACTTACCACCGGAGAGCCTGAGGACTGGAGCAGAGTCGGGAGATGGTGTGGGGGTGTGTGTGTGTGTGTGTGTGTGTGTGTGTGTGTGTGTGTGTGTGTGTGTGTGTGTGTGTGTGTGTGTGTGTGTGTGTGTGTGTGTGTGTGTGTGTGTGTGTGTGTGTGTGTATATATAGATATCAGTGTGATGTTTGTTTATATGTATTTTTGTGTTTCAAATGTGTTTATGCGTGTATGTATATCTGTATATGTTTGTGTGTGTGTGACTGCGTGCGGCCCCCTGCTGTGTATAGATGGCACCGTGCGGCCTCCCGCTGTCTCTGGGGGGGGGGGGCGCCGTGCGGCCTCCCGCTGTGTATAGATGGCACCGTGCGGCCTCCCGCTGTGTATAGATGGCTACGTGTTCTCAATATTGAGTCACAGAATTAATGTAAGGCTATGTGCCCACGATACAGAAATGTTCCGGATTTTTTTTTTAGCGTTTCTGCATCTCCCTGGCAGAAAAAACGCATGCGGATTTTAGATGCGGATTGTACATTCGTTTTTTCTGCCAGGGACATGCGGATGTGAAGCGTTCTTCACAAGCATTTTTGCATGCGGGTTGACAAGCGATTTTAGCATAACTTGGAAAGTGCTTGACAACTTGGTCACACTATATAAATCCATGCAACCGGCAACCAGTATGGATTTATATAGTGTGACCGTAAAAGAATGGTAAAAAATAAAAAATATATACTTACCTTCTGATGGCCTGCCGACATCAGCGGTCGCATGACCCGTCACATGACCAAATGACGTCACGGCAGGTCTTTTTCAGACCATCGCGAGCTGCCGGGGAGCCAGGACGCATCGGATAAAGACACCGGGGGCCATCAGAAGGTAAGTATAATATTTATTTTTTATTTTATTCTTTTTTTTTTTTTACAGGTTCTATGGTACCCGGGTCCGGAGGAGAGTCTCCTGTCCTCCACACCCGGGTACCATCCGCACATTGAAACGCTTGGATTCCGCATCTACAGATGCAGGGATGCAGATTCCATGCGTTCTAATGCCGCGCTTCCGCAAAATAATTGGTAATGCTGCGGATTTTTCCGCAATGATAATCCGCAGCGGAAATTTCCGCAGCATGTGCACAGCACATGGGGATTATCATTGGGGAACATGACAGACCTTCTATCAAGCGTTTAAGCATTTCCGCAGCGCAATTGCCGCTGCGGAAACGCTTAAGAAACGCATAGTGGGCACACAGCCTAAAAAAAAAAATATTATAATTAAATATTGTGGCAAATTAATTTCACGTGAACTATCACAGGGGGATCATGTGACATGTCACGTGATAAATCAGGTGTGTTGAGGGGGTGTGGGGGGGGGCCCGCGCCTTCTAAACTGCCCGGGGCCCTTGCTACTCTTAATCCACCCCTGCCTGTGACAATTCCTTCCAGTCCTCATCTCCCTGCCAAATACCCAGCACTGTTAGTTCAGGAAGTCTGACTTGTGTGGAGCTTCACCCTGGACTTTAATCCTTTTGGCTGCAGCCAGAATAGTAAACAAGTTCCCCACAGTCCCCCTGGGGCTCTGCTAACCACTCCCAGTCTCATGTGACTTAACTCTTATAGCTGCTGGATGCTTTTAAAGCAACAGCACTTCTTCTGCATGTCACACTGGGGAATACTTCCAGAAGTCATGGTCTGAACACAGTTTGAAGGGCAATCCACAAATACCACTTAAAGCTCTATCCGGTCATGTAAAGAGGAGATCTCTCTACACAATCCAAAAACACTGAAGTATTCTCCAGCTCAAAGCCAATTTAAAATGGTCTGCAGAAGAACAGAAAACTGTTCAATGGTCAGATGAATTACAATTCCACCCCACCCCCCTCAGGAACTCAGGGATGCAGTGTCCTGTGAACTTAAGCTGGATGGTCCCTTTCCTCAGATAATCAGCGCACAGTTCAAAATCCTGCACCTGTGATGGTATGGATTTGCATTAGTGCCTACAGCACAGGCATCTTGCACAGCTCAAGCAATGTTGAGAACTATAGAGGTCTTTAAAGCACCATATGCTGCCATCCAGACAATGTCTATTTCAGGGAAGGCCTTGCATATTTCAGCAAGATGATGCCAAACCACATACTGCAACCATCACATCAGCATGGCTTTGCAGATGAGCTCAGGTAAGGAACTAGCCATCTACAGTCCAGACCTTTCACCAGTAGAAAACATCTGGCTCATTATAAAACAAAAAGTCTGCCAAGACCCAGGACTGTTGAGCAGCTAGAATCCAACCTTAGACAAGAATAAGACAACATTCTACCCACAAAACTCTCCTTACTAACCAGATTGAATTCCAGTAAAATTTTACTAGTTCACCCAGATGCCATTAGACTTGTCATACTGGTTGGTGCCTTCTGCCACAGTCTGTTCAATGAGCATCTGGGTGGTTTAACTCTACCACCCATTCTGCAATAGTAGGCACTTTTGTTTAGTTCCAGTGACTGTACAAGCCACCACCAAGAAGTGTCTCAAGATATCACTACAGGACACCCTTAAGGAGCTCAGGATACAGTAGAGCCATCTGAGGCAACCCAGCGGTATAAACTCCAGTTACAGAAATGTGACTTATGGAATGGCTTAACAGCTTGAGTTGTCAGCCATCTTTCATTGGTTGAAACAGAAAAAGTTGGATTTCTACCTATCCAATTCCATTGGTTTCTCTGGCTGCTGTTACCTCAGGTTTAATAACCCAGAGTACTCAGAAAACCCACAAAAGTGGTGAAAAAAAACATACAAACTTTCAGATGTTGCACTTAATTGTAATCAGGACCTTATTCGAAGCAAGGCAACAATGCCAACCAGAATTGTAATTTGTCAATAAAAAAAGATGCTGACCTATTTTTTCTTCCACCTCTCATCTTGGATAAGAATTTACAGTTAGGCAATTTCAGTGAGTAGGCTGCATTGACATCTCAGATTGTGTATATACTCGATACTTTGAGATATCCATTTCCACATATTTAGAATTGATGCAAATTTATTTTCCGTTTGCCACGACAGTGACGTTGCACCAGGCCGACTAATCAAAAGAAGAGCTGCAGATGCCAACAGGTAAGATGCGGTACTCAGTTTCTCATTTCAACACACACACACACACACACACACACACACATGGCCGGTGTAATGGGACTTCTGAATATATAAACTTGGTACAAATCCATTCATATGAAAGTAAAAGATTTACCGCTTGTGCAACTTCAAAGTAGTGCATGACATTACAATGGTCCAGTAAGGTTTTTCTGTTCAAGTTTCCTTGGGGGCACAATGGGCACTTGTATATTGAATCAAGTCTAAAGAAATAAAAATATATATAAAATATATTACAAAAGGAATAATGTGTGCACAGACATTAGAGAGAAGTTTTATAGCAAAACTAACGAGAAGTGAGCAGCACACTATAAAGGAGTTAAGGACTGCTTTGTTATATCACATCTGGCCTTTATGAAAAGAGTTTCACAGGTACTCCCCAGCTGTCGTTTGGCAGCCTGCCTCTCAACTCTATAAAGAGCCTTTATTTATGGCTTTTAGCTTACCGATTGATAACACTTGTTGACTGGTCACTTGCAAACAGGTGTGAGACTCTGGGTGCAGTTCCAAATTCTTCCTGGTAGCTCTTGCAGGATTTGTAGTGGATTCTCATGTAAGACAGCTTCACCTATAAAGGAGATTTCTATTCATTATAAGCCTTTTTAGAATAAAGGACCCTCTGCAAGTGTCTGTTGATTCCCATCTTGACAGAAAAATGCTGACAGTGATTGGCTCAGATGGCAGTAGGAAGGTGTCACAGCCAGACACTGTTGCAACCCCTTGGCCTAAATTATTTTCCCTACTGGATAACCCCTTCACCATAAAAGGCACATGGTGCATATTAGAAGCAGATGTTCCATGGAAAAAGCAAATACGCAATATAGTACCAGCCGATTCGAGGATATTTAAAAAACACCAAGGCTACTTACCAGTAGCGTTTTTTTCCAGAACCCATGACAGCACACCTTGAGGGATCCACCCCATCAAGGGCAGCACCTCTCCTTCGCTTCAGTTGATTACTGAGCATTGAGAGGACCTCCAGACAAAATGTTAGGCAAATAACCAACACCTATATCACACACAAAGCACCCAACTAGTGCATACCCAAGGCGCAAGAATACGGGTGCCGTCATGGGTTCTGGAAAAAACAGCTACCGGCAAGTAACCTTGGCATTTTCCCCCCCTTCACCCATGACAGCCTCCCTAAGCCACCTGGCAATAGTACTCTTGAAACCCTGTGACCTTTCCCATTCCCCTGGAAGGCTAAAAACAGGGAATGATCCCCTCTCCATAGCTTAGTCACATCTATGTACTGTTATAAAGGACTTTATAACATCTAAATTATGAAGCTTATATTCTCCCAGGTTTTTAGGATTACTGCAAAAAGAGGGCAACACAATCTCTTGGTTACAGTGAAATCTGGACACATCTTTAGGGAGGTACACCAGGTCTGGGCGAGGGATAATCCCGTCATCATAAAAACGGGTGTAAGGACTAATCAAAAGAGCCTGCAGGTTGCTCACCCTACGGGCCGATGTCAAAGCCACCAAAAGAGTAGTTTTAAGGGCGAGTAATTTTGGTGAGATAACCTGCAGGGGTTCAAACAGTTCGCCAGAGCGCATTCAGGACCAAGTTTAGGTCCCAGGGAGGAATTCTAGGGGGTTCGAACTGGTCTGGACCTAACAAGATCTAATAAACCTAGAAACCCATCTGTTTCTGGCCAAGTTACAATTATATAATGCCAATACCTGATCATCAAGTGTTCCCGTAGCTAACCCCAAATCATATCCTCTTTGTAGGAACTCCAGAATCTCCTTGACAGGAGGTTTATCTGACAAAGGGGTTTTAAGAAAATCTAGGAACTTCCCCCAAATTCTACCATAAATCTTCGTTGTTATGGGCTACTATGTAGGAGAGTGGAAACTACAGCAGGGGAAAAAAAACCCTTACTACTCAGTAACGACCTCTCAAGTTCCACGCTGCATGATGGAATCCACTGGTCTGCATGTGGAAAACTGACCCCTGACTGAGAAGGTCCAGCCTGTCCAGCAGGATCCAGGGGTCTGATATTGACAGTCAGAGCAGGGAAAACCAAGGTCTCTCTGGACAGAAAGTGTGTGTGTGTGTGTGTGTGTGTGTGTGTGTGTGTGTGTGTGTGTGTGTGTGTGTGTGTGTAAAATCAGAATTATCCTTGCTCAATCTTCCCTCACCACTGCAGGAATCATCACTATTGGGGAAAACAGATTCCTGAACTTCCAAAGGATATGGAGGGCGTCTACTGCATAAGGATCTTCTGATGGGTCTAGGAAACAGAATTTCTCCACCTTTCTCTTGGCCTTGTGGGCAACAGTTCTATGTCTGGTAAACCCCACAGCTGGACAATTTGTTGAAAGACTAAGCTCTTTTAGGTTGAATGATGCTTCCTTCTCGTGATTTGCCCAGAGTCCCTGAACCGAGCGATCTGCCAGGTGGGAAAGCCTCCCTCCTACCTCCGGCCTGGCGTCATTGGGAAGACTTTGTATTTGAGGACAGTCCTCCAAACACATAGCCTGACTCCTTCTTGGATTTGGACTCCCATCTTCTCCTGTCTCCCGGAGGCGGCTGATTAAATTTTCTCCTCCGAAATCTAAACATTTGAGTCCCCTGAAAATCCTGGGAACCCCTTTGTTCCCATCACCCACTTTTTCTAAAAGGTCATCCAGCCTCTGGCCAAACAGGAGTCTGCCATCACACGGGAGGGAACATAATTTACGCTTGGATTGTAGGTCACCTGGACAAGCCTTGAGCCCCAAGGCCCGTCTGGCAGCATTAGATAGACTTGCTGATCTAGCTGAGAGTCTAACAGTCTGCTGAAGAGTCTGCCAGGAAGGCCGATGCTGCCTGCATTAGGGGGTAGATTTGAAAGGATTCTATCCCTAGGGATCTTTTTATCCCTAAGTTGGTCTTCCAATTGTTGGAGCCACACCATTAGAGATCTTGCGACACAGGTGCCAGCTACTGCAGCTTCCCAAGTGTGACGCAGAAAGGAGTCAGCTTTTTTTTTTTTTAAGGGCATCCTTTAGGATGCCTGAATCCTCCAAGGGTAGGAAAGACTTTTTGGATGACCTGGCTACAGTCCCGTCAACTTTGGGGATTTTATCCCAAGGCTCAGAGTCCTTCTCCTCAAAGGGGTACCTTCTTTAAGAGAAGGAGGGCAAGGCCCCTGATCTCTGGTTTCTTCCACTCTCGGTCAATGAGGCCCTGAATTTTAGAGTTTACCGGAAAGGAGCGTCTTTCTCCAAGGCCCGCAAACATAACGTCTTCCCAGGATTTGGATGCCTTCTCCTTCCCCAGACCCATGGTTGATCTGACTGCTCTAACCAGTCTGTCTGTACCCTCAATGGGGAAGCAGGGTCTACCGTTATCCGATGAGGAAGATGAATCACTCAGCCATAGATCCTCAGACTGGGAGGAATCAGAGTTGGAGGAGACATCTCTATGGGATTTTTTCTTCCCTCTAAACAACCTTCAGGGATCCCTGAACCTCTGCCTAGAGTATGGATTTCAAATTAGATGCGAAATCCAGAGAATTTTCTGCTATAGTTTTAGCAATTCAGTTTGGGCAAAGCAGCTTTTGCCAGTCTATGGGAAGGGAAGTTTGGCATAGGGCACAAATCCTGTGCTTTTGCTTGGCTCTACTGTTGCTAGGCTCCTACAAAAGGAAGCACATAAGAGACTTCCCATTACTAAAAAGTGACATTCAGGAAGATCACTCACCCCTGAAGTCATAAACGGGTACCAGATTCGAAGGCTGTAGCGGAACTGATGATTCCTTTCTGGATGGTCCAGAGGTGTTTGACCCCTTGCTCCTGCCACTGCGATTGCTCAAGCGTCTGTCTGTGTAAGAGGTGTCCGTCTGCTTCTTCCGTTGCTGAGGGAGTGGTGGGTGTTAGCTGCTGCTCTTGACTATCCTGGTCAGCCATGTTGCAGACAGAAGCGGGCCACGCTTCCAGGATAACCCCCAAACCCCCCCCCCCTAACATAGGGCCATCCAGAACCTCCTTCGGTTCAAGGGCCCCCCCCCCCTTCCCAGGCCGGGGCTCCAAACAGAAAAAAAAACGGCCCGGGAGCGCTTCACAGGGCGCCGCCATCTTGGATCGGACGCCGCCCCCTGATGTGACCCGGCGCACCTTATCCCAGCGAGCCCCACGCCGTGACGCCATACCCATAAGTTACTGCTCCGGAACGTGGCCGACAGGAGGAGGGCGGCGCAGAGGTCTACAGGAGCCTGCCTCACCGTGTGCGCCCGCTTGGACCCCAGGGGAGCTGCGGACGGCGCTTCTGGAAGCTGGAACCCGGAGCACAGGCCAGTGCCTGCTCTTCCACACCAGAACAGCCCCAAGTAAAGTCTTTTTCCAGACAGGTTCCCATCAAGGACAGGAAACCAACTGAAGCGAGGGAGAGGTACCACCCTTTTATTTCAGACGGTTTCCTGTCCTTGATGGGGCGGATCCCTCTCTCAAGGTGTGCTGTCATGGGTGAGGGGAAAAAGAATATTCTGTGTTGTGAATATGTCAATCAAAATTGATATATTCAGTGGTTTGTTAAACCTCCCCAATACCTCCTTCTCCTAGCGGTAAAGCAACACAGTCACTGGTGTTGGCAGTATGGCAAGTTCTGGCTCCTGAAGACTGGCTGGGGAGAGAAGTATTTAGAGGCTGCAATAATGATGCAAGGACTCCCCACCCCAACTGCAGGACTCCGCTGATTACACAAATCAATTGCTATATATGTTTGGCTAGGACAATAGAAGTGAAGTCAAGAAGAAACAAATAGTTATACGACCACCTACTAATAGAAGACCTCATTATGTGTCCCCCAAACCCCATAAAGTTCTGTCAAGTAGTGTCTCTTCTATAGCCCCCTTCACTTACAAAGCCCAATGGATTTAAGAGTGGACTTTTGGCAAAATTTGTATTCTGCTGGATGTGGACTTTGACAGCGACACAAGTAGTGTGGTGAAAGATTGTCGTGAGCCGCCACTACATTGCAGCAAGATGCAAATGAATTGCAGTCATCCTGCAACTTTGACAAGCAAGTCTCAATAAAAACAAGCAATTGCAACTTACATGTAAAGGTACCCTTGCAGATCGCAATGTGATACCATTCACCTATATTGCTCTACGACGTAGCAGCGACAGATTTGTAGTAAAGCACCAGCTCAGTTAAAAATCTACAAATTAATTTGAAATGTTCCAAATTTAAAATCTGCAGCGACTTTCAATTTTCATTGCAGACTTTCTTCATTCTTGTGGAAGGGATTTTGTAAACTCACATTCACGGTACTGGTACGGTAATAGTCTGCGATTCTGATCTCTGGATTTACTCTTAGAAGTTAAAGGGGTCTTCCACAAACATGCTTGATAGAGCAAAAGTATCAGCCTTACTTATCCCTACAGTTTTAGCTCATGTGTTTATTTACATGGCTGAAAAGGAGTCATCACGATTTCAGCACACCACCACTGTTGTCGCAATATCACCACTGCAGCAGCATCAAAAGAGCAAATTGTTTTAAACTGGGCAGGCTTAGGGTGCCTTCAAATTGCATTTTGCCCTTTGCTCGTTGGTCCCATCGGGACTTGTGTCCAAACCCCCCACAAAACGGGATTCAGGCGTGTACACCGTGGAACCATAATGGTGTTGACAGAGCAAACGTGCACTCTGACGTCCATCATATTTTGGGCGTATACGCCCCCCCCAAAAAAAAAAAAAAAAAAAAAAAAGATGGACATCAGAGCACACTGTCAACATCGTTATGGTCTACTAGATGGTGGCCCGATTCTAATGCATCGGGTATTCTAGAATATGTATGCGGCCGACTGGGCGCAATCAGCAATGCGGTGTTCAAAATTGGCACCTATATCGCAGATTGGACCCGACCGCGACCAATCAGCAGAGCGTTGTTTACATTTGGCGCTAATCTCGCTGATTGGTCGCGGCTGGCGACCTCGACCAATCAGCGTCGTATTAGTGTGGGGCCGGGAGCGGCGCTGCTTGTGCGGCTCCGTATTAGCGAGGACCGGCGCTGCGTGTGCGGCTCTTTCTGCTGCGAGAAGCCAGGAGATGAGCGGCTGCTCGCAGCAGAAGCATCTCGACCGGCGGCGCCGCTTCCCGGTCCTCCGTTCACACTTGCTGTCGGGAGATCAGCGGGCCAAGCCGCTGATCTCCCGACGTTAGTCGCATGGAGGTCAGCGGCGCCGGTCGGGGTAGTTGTGCTGCATCGCAGCTGACCTCTGTCCGGCAGATGAGCCGCTAACGGCCGCCATTTTTCAGAAATCCCGCGGCGCTGATTGGCCGCTGCCGGACCAATGAGCGACGCGGGATTTCCTGGACAGACAGGATAAGACAATTATATAGTAGATGATCCCACGATGGATACCATTTTGTGGGAGAGGAGGTAGGGGGGGGGGGGGTTTCGAACATAAGCCTTGACGGGACCAAGGAATGGGTGGCAAGACAAAACGTGAAAGCACATTCAGGAGTTTGCGGGGCTAATCTCCACCCCCACCATTCAATTGTCAGCTATGGCTTCATAAAACCAGTGTGTGCAGAATACTTTACCTGTCTCCCACAGAACACGCAAGCATGGTAGAGGGTCTTCATCTTTGCTTCCAAGTCAGTAGCTCTTGTTGGTGTTGTTCCCTCCCATTGACTTAATGCCCCACGGCAGAGAGGACAATGAGCCCCACCTGCTTTAAAAGCCATCAGCAAGCACTTCCTGCAAAACCTGAAAATAATTTTGGATAAAGCCAAGTCAGCCAAGATAATCAGCAACTATGACATGTTTGCGTGAAGTGTAGTTTCTTTACTTCAGTTTGAATTACTAAGATATACAGTTGCAATCAAAATTACCCCCCCCCCCGTTGCAAATTAGATAATGTACAAGCTTTCTACAGTATGCAGTAAACTAAACAAGAACAATTTACATTACTCAAAATAATATAGGTGGTGTCCTGAAATTCATCACAAAATGCCACTTTTAAATAGAAGCTGTCAGCAGGTTTTTACTATGTAATCTGAGAGAAGCATGATGCAGGGTAGAGACACTCATTCCAGCCATAGTTGGCTAGGCCAATGAGGTTATATCCAGATTTATGAATTGCAACCTTTTAAAAGTAAGAGGGTGGTGTAAAAATTTGAAGTAACATATCCTATGATGCACCAAATTGATAAACTCCATAATAAATAAGTTAAAATACACACATACACTCCTCAAAAAAATAAAGGGAACACTCAAATAACATCTTAGATCTGAATGAAATATTCTCATTGAATACTTTGTTCTGTACAAAGTTGTGTGCCGACAACAAAAAAAAATCACAAAAATAAATGGAAATCAAATTTATTAGCCAATGGAGGCCTGGATTTGGAGTCACCCCCAAAATTAAAGTGGAAAAACACACTACAGGCTGATCCAACTTTGCTGTAATGTCCTTAAAACAAGTCAAAATGAGGCTCAGTATTGTGTGTGGCCTCCATGTGCCTGTATGACCTCCCTACAATGCCAGGGCATGCTACTGATGAGGTTGCGGATGGTCTCCTGTGGGATCTCCTCCCAGACCTGGACTAAAGCATCCGCCAACTCCTGGATAGAGTGGTGCAATGTGACGTTGATGGATGGCCGCCTCCACATCTCCTGGTATCTGCTCCATGCTCTGGACACTGTGCTGACAGACACAGCTACCCTTCTTGCCACAGCTCGCACTGATGTGCCATCCTGGATGAACTGCACTACCTGAGCAATTTCTGTGGGTTGTACTGTAGACACCGCCTCATGCTACTGTACCTCTAGGGGTGAGAGCAATGGCAAAAGTGAAAAAGTGACCAAAACAGCCAAAAAGGATGAGAACAGAGAAATGGTCTGTGGTCACCACCTGCAGAACCACTCCTTTATAGGGGGTATCTACCAGTTGTCTGTTCCATTTGCACAACAGCAGGAGAAATGGATTCACAATCAGTGTTGCTTCATAAGTGGACAGGTAGATTTCACAGAAGTGTTATTGACTTGGAGTTACATTGTGTTTCTTTTATTTTTTTGAGCAGTGTGTATATACACTTATATTTTAATTCGAAGTAAGGCTATAGAAGTATGTAGTCAGAATAGAGCAGAATCATATATATATATATATATATATATATATATATATATATATATATATATATATATATATATATATATATATATATATATATATATATATATATATATATATATATATATATATATTCGTCTGTCTGGGAAATCCCGCGTCGCTCATTGGTCCGCCAGCGGCCAATCAGCGCCGCGGGATTTCTGAAAAAAGACGGCGGCCGTTAGCGACTCATTTGTGGGACTTAGCTCAGCGGCGAGACAGCCGGGAGATGACTGGCGCGAGGCGCTCATCTCCCGGCCAGTACCAGCAGAAGGACCCGACCGCCGGACCCATCTGCGGGACGGAGATGCAGCCGGGAGATGAGCGGCGCGAGGCGCTCATCTCCCAGCCGGTAGCAGCGGAAGGACCGCCGGCGCCGCTGACTTCCATGCGGAAGGGAGGACCGGGGAGCGGCGCTGCGGGTCGGGATACTTCTGCTGCGAGCGCCCGCTATGTCCCGGGTTCTCGCAGCGTAAGTAGCCGCACAGGCAGCGCCGCTCCCCGGTCCTCACCAAGACGATTCGATGATTGGTCCTTTCCGAAGACCGCGACCAATCACCGATTTGAGCGCCAAATTTAAATATCGGCCGTGACCAATCAGCACAATAGTGTTTAACTTTGGCGCCAAAATCAGTGATTGGTCGCGGGCCAAGACAGCGACCAATCACAGATTTGTGCGGCAGATTTAAATAGCGGCCGCGACCAATTGGATGTCAGCGGCGCTGCCTGTGCGGATACTTCCGCTCCGAGAACCCGAGACATGAGCGGGCGCTCGCAGCAGAAATATCCGGACCCCGCAGCGCCGCTCCCCGGTCCTCCCTTCACACCCTAGCCGCTGATCTCCCCACAGTATCCGCATGGTGTTACAAAGGTCCGGACATTTGTGTGAAAAATCGCTGATTGGTCGCTGGCGCTGCCCGCGACCAATCACCGATTTGGGCACCAAATTTAAATATCGGCCGCGACCAATCAGAACAGCGGTGTTTAAATGTGGAGCCAAGATCGGTGATTGGTCGCGGCCGATATTTAAATTTGGCGCCCAAATCTGTGATTGGTCGCGCCCTACGTCGGCGACCAATCAGCACAGCGGTGTTTAAATTTGGCGCCCAAATCGGTGATTGGTCACGGGCAGCGCCAGCGACCAATCAGCGATTTTTAACACAAATGTCCGGACCTTTGTAACACCATGCGGATACTGTGGGGACATCAGCGGCTAGGGTGTGAATGGAGGACCGGGGAGCGGCGCTGCGGGTCGGGATACTTCTGCTGCGAGCGCCCGCTCATGTCCCGGGTTCTCGCAGCGGAAGTACCCGCACAGGCAGCGGCGCTCCCCGGTCCTCACTAATACGATTCCGCTCCCCGCTCCTCACCAATACGATTCGCTGATTGGTTGCGCTCTCCGCACGCGACCAATCAGTGATCTTGGCGCTAAAGTTAAACACTGCTCTGCTGATTGGTCGCGGCCGCTGCCCGCGACCAATCACCGATCTTGCCGCCACATTTAAACACTGCTGTGCTAATTGGTCACGGACGCCAGCCACAACCAAGCAGCGACCTTAGCTCCAAATTTAAACACCGCTCTGCTGATTGGTCGGGGATGCCGGACGCGTCCAATCAGCAGAGCATTGCTTAAATTTGGCACCAATCTCGTTGATTGGTCAGGGATGCCGGACGCGTCCAATCAGCAGAGCATTGCTTAAATTTGGCACCAATCTCGTTGATTGGTCGCGGTCGCGACTAATCAGCGATTTTGGCCCAAAATTTAAACACCGCTTTGCTGATAGGCTGGCGGCCGCCAGCCTCGACCAATCAGCGAGATTGGTGCCAAATTTAAACAACGCTCTGCTGATTGGTTGCGACCGCTGACCGCGACCAATCAGCAGTATTGGCGCCAAAATTAAAAACCGCTCTGCTGATTGGTCACGACTAATCAGCGATTTTGGTGCCAAATTTAAACACCGCTAACAAACACGGTTCGCTGATTGGTCGCGGGCGGCGCCCGCGACCAATCTCCGATATTGCCGCCAAATTTAAACACCGCTCTGCTAATTGCGTCCGGTCGGCCGCATACATATTCTAGAATACCTGATGCGTTAGAATCGGGCCACCATCTAGTTTATTATAAGTGTCATTTTTACCATGTAGTGAATATTGTAAAGACAAGACCCAAAAGGCAATGGTAGAATTTAATTTTCTCCCTGGTTTTCGGTGCATTCTGTGGTAAAATAATTTGGAGTATTGAATTTATCCAGCAGAGAGAAAAAAATAAAATCAGAGCTTTTTGGCACTGTAAAAATCATGGCATCTTGCAGATTTGGCAAAGTGGATTTTTTTTTTTTTTTTTTTTTTTTAAAGCAGGGTAAACTGACCTGCGGTGCACGGTTCAAAACTCCAAACAACTCAATTACTCGCAGGTACGCTGAGTTTTGTGTGCACATTTTTTTTTTTTAGATAGACTTGCATTAGATGCAGAAAAAAAAAAAAAAAACCACACACACACACACACACACACACACACACGTCTTTCGTGCATTTCCATGGCAGGACTACTTTAAAAACACATGTGATCTGTATATGGCAGTATCAGTAAAGTTGTGAAAGCCAAATACCAGGAAGTATCAAAAACAAAAAAGTAGCTTTATTTAAAGCATAACAAGCAAAGACAGTATCAAAAACACAAGTAACCTAATTTACATAAGTGCAGAAAATCTGTAACCCCAAAAGCTTATGGTGGGAACGTAGCCTAAGGCTACATTCTCATGAGGAGCTTTTGACGTTGTAGATTCTGCACTTATGTAACTTGCATTTTATCATCTTTTAATACTTCCTGGATTTTGGCTTTGACAAAAGATTACATTAGTTTTTAGTGCGTTTCCACAGTGGAAACACACAATGCATTTTTTGACACAGCAAAAATATGCAGCGTTAAAAAAAAAAAAAAAAAAAAAACAACCCTCATTGTGTGCACACAACCTAAACTGGTTAGTTACCATATATACTTAGACTAGTAATAACACCTTCTGTATAAGCACTAATATATATCAGACTGGCAATAATCACTGCTGTATAAGCATTGCAGAGAATTAAGAATTTATATACTAACAATGTTGACTTAAAAAAAAAAAAAAACAGCTAATGGAGTCCAGCGCTTAGGCTGTGTGCCCACGTAGCATTTTTCAAGCGTATATGCTGCGGAATTTCCGCAGCGTAAACGCTTGAAAAACGCATGTATATCCGCACCCCATGGTCCCCAATGGGATTCCGCAAGTTCTATGCACATGCTGCGGATTTTCCCGCAGCGTTTATGCCGCGTTCAAAAATCCGCAGCATGTCATTTAATTTTGCGTTTCCGCAAGCGGAATTGCCTTTGTCCAATGCATAAAAAACGCAAGGCAATTCCGCATGTGGAAAACGCGTGATAAACGCGCGAAAAATGCGCGATAAACGCATGCGGAATTCCGCATGCGTTTTTCTGGGAGAGGACTTGCATTTATGCAGCAGAAATTTTCTGCTTCATAAATGCAACGTGGACACATAGCCTTATACTCACACATGCCGACAGTTATGGGTCCTGACTGGCGTCTGAAAGATTTCTTGACACACTGAACACCTGAAATCCTCCAGTTGAGAACTCCCTGAGACTACAGAGGTTGAGGGTTTTGCTTCTGCCATTAAAAATAAGGGAGCTTCTTTGGAATACAATCTATACTAGGAGCACTACATGCAGCACATGTGCTAAGACTCCCAGAAGTCTGAATTAGGTGAGTTGCATAGCTCTACACAAGTCTAAATTTATATCACCTGAGAACCATATTGCTGTCAATTGGGCATCAAACCTTCTGCCCTCACCTGGAATGAAAGTATATTCACACAGGGCTGGTGTTGAGGATCCTGAGGCTATGTGCCCACGATGCAGAATTGAAGCAGAAAATTTCTGCAGCGTTTCTGCATGTTCTTGGCAGTAAAAATGCTTGCGGATTTTACACGCCTCTTTTAAGCGTTTTTACAGCGTTTTTATATGCGGATTTGACTTGTGTTTTTCAAATGCATTGTGACCTCAAATCCGCATGCAGAAACACACAAATAATGGACATGCTGTGGATTTTTCCTCAAGGAAAATCCGCTGCAGAAAATTCCGCAGCATGTGCACAGAACATGCAGATTTTCATTGGGGACCATGGGGCACGGATTACCAAGCGTTTTTCAAGCATTTACGCTGCGGAAATTCTGCATCAAAAACACTTGAAAAACTCATAGTGGGCGCGCATCCTAAGGCCGGCTTCACACCAGTGACGCGCCCCCTGGGCCAGTGCTGTTAGGGGATACCCGGAGCCGGATCAGATGGGGGTTGTAGTCTCCGAGTGGCTGTGACCCGGTCCGTGCCCAGGGTGTCAAGCTCAGTGTGTGGCAGTCCTTAGTGATGTTACTAAAGTTCTTTATGTCGACTACGCCACCCGTTGAATTGCGGTCACTACGGCCGCCGCTGCAGCAGGGTCCGCTGAGGCTGATGGTGTTTGTGCAGCTTAGGTAGTATAACCCCCAACGGGAGGGGTATAGCCTCAGGGGGTCAGGTGCAGAGGATGGTGGTTGTGGAAGTGCAGGGAAGATGGTAATGAGAGTCAGAGTCGGGTTGTGCAGTTCAGGGTTCTTTACTTACTGCTGTTCTTGTACCGGTCACTCCGGCCTTGAGTGACCACCCGAGCCGTGCTGCGTCCACCAGGTCCTGGACTCGGCCAACCCCCAAGTAGTTCTGGAGCGTGGTTCTGAGCTCCCTTTCTGTCCTGTCCTCGTCTCTGGCCTTCCCCACCAGGGATCCACCTATGTCCGGCTCCCTCGGGCCTCTTGTTGGCGAACCCTTGCCTCTGGGTTCCCTGACCCTATGCGTGGTCTGCCTTCCGGGTGGATTTGGTGGGTGGCCGTGGCAGATGCTGCCCACGGCCTCCGGTCTCTGGCTGAGGTATGCTGTAGCCCCCACCAGTTTGGGATCCGGTACCCTGTTGCCAACTCTTCACCCTGTGGTTGTATTTGGGCTCTCAGAGTTCCTTCTTTCTCCCCCCTCTGGGTCTTTCGTTCTCTCCTCTCTCACTCTGGGCCTGGGGCTGCTCTGCTCCTCTGCTTTCTTCCACTGCTCTGCAAAGTCTTCACTACAACAGGCTGACTGACTTCTGTCTGCCTGTCTGACCGACTTCTCACAGACTGACCCTGATCTTAGATGGTGCCCACCTTAAATACTCCCTCTATGTGTGAGCTCAGGTGACCAGCACCCAATGAGCTCCTAGCACTACCCAGACTGCTCCCCCTATCTGCCCCTACACTACTGGGATGGTCCACCCCCCTCCCACTCCAGCCAAGGACAGACTCGGTCGTACCTGCACATTTCTAAGTGGGAGTACCGTTGGTCTGCCCTCCGGAAATGGGATGTGTGTAGTGCATGCAGCCTTCTGAGCTCAGCTCCACACTCCATCCTTACCCGGGAGTGGAATACCACACCTCTGGGTTGAGGTGCAATACCCCTGTAGCAGCCGAATCCTCAGGGTGCTACACCAGCATATGGCATCGGTTGCGATATGCTAATGACCCTCGGCTCCAGCTCTGCTGTGAGCGGGAGCCGAGTATCATGCTACTGTGCTGCGATTCTCTAGCATGAGAGGATCGCAGCACAGCTGTGGAAGAGATGGAGAAAGTGATTTCCCCATCTCCTTCGTGGCCTGAGGGCTCGCTCACACTTGCTATTAAATCGGACGAATGCAATCCGATAAATAATCGTATTGCATTCGGACCAATTTAATCCTACCTACGATGGTGTGTTTAGTGGCGTTTTTTTTTTCCAGCGCCAATCGGATTGCGATTGGGCTGGAAAAAAATTGCAGCATGCTGCGATTGCTTTCTGGATTCAGATCGCACGCACCCATATAAGCCTATGGGTGCGTGTGAAACATCACAGTGCACTCGGATATCACCCAAGTGCAGTGCGATACCCACCGATGCCGGCAACAGAGGAGATGGAGCAATTACTTTCTCCGTCTCTTCCGCAGCTGTGCTGCGATCCCCTCTGTGCAAGAGGATCGGAGCAGAGATCACTGACACTCGGCTCACACTCGCAGCAAAGGAGGAGCCGTGTGTCATTAGCATATCGCAATCGATGCTCTTGCATCGGATGCCATATGCTAGTGGGACCCCGGCCTGACCGCATATCAGACTGCACTGAGCTGACATCCATGTGCAGTCTGATGTTTCACTTGTATGCGAGTGAATCGAGACTTGCAGCAAATCGCAGCATGCTGCAATTGTTATCTCATGCCGAATCGTCATAAGAACATAATCGCTGATCACCACTGTCCCATAGTATAACACTGGGCCGAGTGCTATGCGATGTTTTATCACATAGTACTCGGCCGTGTTATACGGTAGTTTGACGCCGGCCTAAGACTGTGTGCACACAATGAGTTTTTGATGCTGCAAATTTTCGCCACGTCAAAAATGCAGCATCTTACAGTTCCAGCAAAGTGGATGGGATTTATAGATATCTCTTGTCCACTGTGCTTTAATTTTTACTCAGCGTAATCTGACCTGTGGTGCGTGTTTCAAATCTGCAATATATCAATTTCTCTTGGGGGTACAATGACTTTTATGTGCAGGTGTTTCACATAGATTTGCATTAGATGCGGAAAATCCACAGGTAAAAAGCCCACATGCGTTTTTAATGTGTTTCCACAACGGAAACGCATCAAGAATACATATAATCCACACGTCTGTATCAGTAAAGTTTTGTGAAAGCCAAATACCAAGAAGTACCAAAAATTAAAGCAGCTTTATATAAAACATGCCATACTAACAAGAGATAAAAACCACAGCATCAAAAACGCATGTAAAAAAACGCACAGAAAAACGTAAAGAAAAAAGCCGCAAGTACCTTAATTTATAGGTGCAGAAAATCTGCAACATTAAAAACTCACTAACCCTATGTTCACACATCATGTTTTTTTCTGCGTTCATTTTCTGCTGCAAAACCTGATCTCTTGCCAGGAGGTTGTTCAGGATTTTTGTTGCTGTTTTCTTGGTTTTTTTTGGTGCGCTTTTTTCACTGTTCTTTTGTCTCTGTTATGCATGTACATAAAGTTCAGTGAAAAAAAAAATCTCATTCGGGTTTAGGCACAAAAAACGCTGAAAAAACGTTGAAAACTTGACACCTGCTTTTTTTTCAGCGTTTTTTTTTCACCATCCATTACTTCCAATGGGTGAAAAAATGCTGAAAGAAGTGACATGGTCTATCTTGCAAAAAAACGATGCAAAGCACAAAATCCTGAACAAAATAAAATCATGATGTGTGCATGAGATTTCTAGAATCTCAAAGACTTTGCTGGTACTGCAAAACGCAGCTGAAAATTTGCACAAAAAAAAGCAGCAAAAAAAGGCTGAAAAAAACATGATGTGTGAAAATAGCCTAAAAGCGCATCGTGGGAACAAACAGTAAGGCCACATGCACACGTCGAGTATTTGGTGAGTTTTTTACCTCAGTATTTGTAAGCCAAAACCAGGAGTGGGTGATGAATACAGAAGTGGTGACTTGTTTCTATTATATTTTTCCTCTGAATTTTCCACTCCTGGTTATGGATTACAAATACTGAGGTAAAAAAAAACACCAAATACTCAATATGTGCACGTGGCCTAAGGTGCTGATTCATCAAAGCTTTTATGCCAGTATTCTGGTGTAAAAAAGCTTTTAAAAGTTGCATAATTTGGGCGCAGCACGAGGCTACGCTATTTTATGACTTTTGGCATTCTCAAGCTATTTTCGCATATGCTTTTTCATGAATCAGGAGCGTCTGACTCCAGCACATCTAGCGTAACCAACGTCTGTCTTGATGAATTGGGGAAAATGTGTATATTTTCATGACACTTTTCTAACTGCAAGATCAAAAGTGAATCCAGCTTGTTAGGGAAGAGTCACACGGCCGTATAGCTAGGACGGGGATCGCAACGCAATGCCTGGACTGGCCGTCGGCTCAGATCAGGAGAACAGACGGCCAATCTGAGCATTGCGTTACGATCACTTTCCAAGTTATACGGCTATCTGACCCTTCCCTTATTGTAATCTGCACAAGGTCTTACCGCAAAATACAGCACTTTTCTTTTTGCAGCTGATTCATGTAAAATTATTGTGTTTCACAAAGCAATGACAGTCCAAAAGGAAATCACAGCAGTCTTTGATGGTGTTTTTTTTTTCTACCACCTCGTCAAAAGTCTCATGTAAACATACACACATTAAGGCCTCATTCAGACATTCACATCCATGTTTTTCACGGATACAATACTGTCGTGCCCCTGAGGGTTCAGTCGCCACAGAGGTACTGCACCTCACCCAGAGGTGTGGTGTCCCCCTTCACTCAGGTAAGGAGGGAGTGCTGCACGGAACCCCAACGCCTACATCCAATACTACACTGCTCCAGGCTGGCTGGAGGGGCAACATGCAGAGTGCAGCTGCTGAGCCCTGACCCTGGCTGGAGTGGGGGGAACCCAGAGGTAGGGGGAACCAGTAGTGGGTGTGGGTGGAGGAAGTAGTTTAAGGGAGTACCATACAGTAGATATATAAAGGGAAGCCATCTTAGTTTAGGGAGTGTGTACAGTTCAGAGAGTGAGGACAGTCAGTCCGAGAGCAGAGTCTCTTTAGGAGCTCTGCTCCACAAGCAGGGCCTAGTCGCAGAGGCCCAGGAGGGGAGCAGGGAGTAAGCTCCGTTCTGCAGAAGGAATCCTAGGGGGTACGACGAGTGCAGGCGGCACCCGTACACCCCGAACCTGCCAAGTGTCAGGAGGATCTAGGCCGCAAGAAGGGGACCAGTCCCTTGCCCAGTCATGCAGCTTCAAGCCTTGGCTGGAAAAACCGGAGGCTTCTGGCTTCTATAGCCAGTAGTTGAACCCCCACTCCAATCCAAGTAAGGTCAAGCAGGTCTTTGCAACTCCGACGGACAGGAGGGACCTCAGAGCACCCGAACAGGATTCAGAGTGGGAAGCACAGGGCAGGAGGGAGAAAGACCCAGCGTGAAGTCGTCTAGGAAGGCACAGAAGAAAGTGGGGTTCTGCCAGGCACTCTTGAGCTGTCTGAGGAAGGACTGAACCCCTGCCCGGTGAATGCCGTGCGACGTGGGAGGCTTGCACCTGTACCGTGCACCTGTGGACTGTCTAAGAACTGTGAGTAAAAATCTTGGATGACTGCACTGTTCCGCCTCCGTCTCTTCTTTCACCGACACCATTTCTTTCCCTGCACCACAACGCCCAGCGCAACCTGCATCGTTTTCACTGCCCTGAGGCCTGCTCCACCTGTGGGGAGCCGTTCCATCTCAAGCTACCCTAACACCTGCCTCAGAGGATTGCTGCAGTGCTGGTGATCTTCACCAGGTACCACAGGTGGCGTCACGAACTTTCCCTAACAATTATATCCCCCTTTTTGCACTGACCGCCCTGGGTCACGGACCGGGCCAGCCACCATGATATTTCCCCCCCCCCGCCAGCAGCGATAAGAGGCCCGGCTGCTGAGTACCCCACGGCCCTGGGGGCGAGTCAGATCTTGGTGTCACGAACAGGATGCGTGACTAGCCCGTACCAGCGGGTGAAGTGTGCCTAAAGAGTAGTGTTATGTTACTGAATGTGGCGCCCGCCCCAGAAGAACGGACGCCATTATGTGCGTACTAAAGGACAACAATATGGAACCTCCCATCGTGGGCCGGGTCCCAGAATGGCGCCAAAAGTATACCCTGCCCCTTGCAACAGTGACTGTCCACATAGATGTGTCCGTCAAGGCAAGGAGGCCGTCATAGGGAGTGACCGACAGCAGATTGCCATGGGACCGCCCCCAAAAGAAGAGAGGTGGAGAGAAAGAATGGAGACAGGGCGTGGTCTCGACCCGTCTAGCCAGACCGCGCCCAGCAGCCATGCCCAGGGCCTACGTTGAGGGTTTGCGGACGGGTCCCTCATGCTGCTGTTGCACCCTGGTGCAGGAACTCTCTTGAAAAATGTTTTATGTGAAAAGTATTTTATAGTGTAACAAGACCTGTAACGTTTAAAGTAATGTGCCTCCCATAAAGGGAAGAAATGTTGAGTTTATAATCTTATATGCGGAAGCATCTTAAGAAAATTGCATGTCATTTATAACCTGTTTTACTCTGTTCCAGCCCGCGGACGTGCTGTGTTTTACCAGGGGGGAATGTGGCGCCCTTCATGGTTCAGTCGCCACAGAGGTACTGCACCTCACCCAGAGGTGTGGTGTCTCCCTTCACTCAGGTAAGGAGGGAGTGCTGCACGGAACCCCAACACCTACATCCAACACTACACTGCTCCAGGCCGGCTGGAGGGGCAACATGCAGAGCGCAGCTGCTGAGCCCTGACCCTGGCTGGAGTGGGGGGAACCCAGAGGTAGGGGGAGCTAGTAGTGGGTGTGGGTGGAGGAAGTAGTTTAAGGGAGAACCATACAGTAGATATATAAAGGGAAGCCCTTAGTTTAGGGAGTGTGTACAGTTCATAGAGTGAGGACAGTCAGTCCGGGAGCAGAGTCTCTTTAGGAGCTCTGCTCCACAAGAAGGGCCTAGTCGCAGAGGCCCAGGAGGAGAGCAGGGAGTAAGCTCCGTTCTGCAGAAGGGATCCTAGGGGGTACGGCGAGTGCAGGCGGCACCCGTACACCCCGAACCTGCCAAGTGTCAGGAGGATCTAGGCCGCAAGAAGGGGACCGGCCCCTGGCCCAGTCGTGCAGCTTCAAGCCTCGGCTGGAAAAACCGGAGGCTTCTGCCTTCTATAGCCAGTAGTCGAACCCCCACTCCAATCCAAGTAAGGTCAAGCAGGTCTTTGCAACTCCGACGGACAGGGGGGACCTCAGAGCACCTGAACAGGATTCAGAGTGGGAAGCGCAGGGCAGGAGGGAGAAAGACCCAGCGTGAAGTCGGTCTAGGAAGGCACAGAAGAAAGTGGGGTTCTGCCAGGCACTCTTGAGCTGTCTGAGGAAGGACTGAACTCCTGCCCGGTGAACGCCGTGCGACGTGGGAGGCTTGCACCTGTACAGTGCACCTGTGGACTGTCTAAGAACTGTGAGTAAAAATCCCTGCACCACAACGCCCAGTGCAACCTGCATCGTTTTCACTGCCCTGAAGCCTGCTCCACCTGTGGGGAGCCGTTCCATCTCAAGCTGCCCTAACACCTGCCTCAGAGGACTGCTGCAGCGCTGGTGATCTTCACCAGGTACCACAGGTGGCATCACGAACTTTCCCTAACAATTATATCCCCCTTTTTGCACTGACCGCCCTGGGTCACGGACCGGGCCAGCCACCGTGATATCCCCCCCCCCACCAGCAGCGATAGGAGGTCCGGCTGCCGAGTACCCCACGGCCCTGGGGCGAGTCAATACAAACCCATTATAGTCTATGGAGTTGTTCACATGTCCGTGTTTTTTCGCAGAGCTTGTGTCTGTGCAAAAATTATGGAGACTTGTTCTTTTTTTTCCCGTCAGCTGAGATGAACAGTACCTATACAAATCTATATGTCCGTGAAAATGATGTACACCACATGAATGCCATCAGTGTTCAATCTGCGTGCTGTTCATGATTAACATTGTAATGGATTGAAGAAGCTTTGAAATGTATTTATTCATCCATACATGAAAAACACTGATGACACACTGACCAAACACTGATGACACTCGAACCCAAAAGACTAATGACACACGTACCATTTTTTTCCACATGTGCAAAACACTGATGTCTGAATGAGGCCCAATGGGGATTTCTAAAGGGAAAAGTGCTAGAATTCTGGCTCAAGTTTTGACAAAAAAATAGCATACATGGCAAGACGACAGTATCACATATAGTTAATACAGTAAATAATAAAATGACAAATACAGTTTTCTATGTTAACAGTATTCTAACAGTTAACAGATCTGTGAAAAACATATGTCATACGGATAGTAACCCGGATATGATCCAGTTTTTATGCACCCATTGACGTATAATGGGCGAGTCTGATCTGAAGTAGTGCCAGCTGTGTAAAAATATTCATGTGAACTACTACATTGACTTACATTGGTCAGTGTACTGTCCATTTGCTATCAGTTTTGCATACAGACAGCACATGGACCGATAAAACGCTCATCTAAATGAGCAGAATTAAGAGGGGACCTATCATGTAAAATAGCACTATTAACCTGCAGATATGCGATTAATCTGCAGGTAAATTGCGTTCTGACACCGTGCGACACGAGCCCCGCTGCCAGGAGGAAATTAAAGGGGTACTCCAGGGAGATAAAACATTTTTGTACTGTACCTGCCGTCATAAACTATAAAGATGAGATTCCCAGTGCATTTATGACAGGAGCTGCTCCTCACTGCTCTCCCCTCCCGTCTGTGGACGTTACGTCACACAGCATTGTGAAGCTCCCCAATGCGAGTAACAACCAGCCTGAGAAGAGTGGGCATGGTCACGCCCCGTGTTCTCTGCAGAGAAACAGCTATTATCAGGAGACTGGCTGATAATAACAGCATGGAGCTGCACACTGCTGTAATGTCACAGGTACTTTCAGCTGCATCACATCTAATGTGGTGTACTTAATTATATGTACCAAATGTCCAGCTGGGGGTCTGTATGTTGGGGAGACAGGACTAAAACTCAGAACTAGGATGAATTCTCATCGCCACACAATAAAAAAAAAAAAAAAAGAATAGATTTACCTGTGGCCAAACATTTTTGTATTCCTGATCACAGCATCATGGACATGAAATTACTGTTATTAAAAGGTAACTTCAGATCTCAGAGTGACAGAAAGATTTGGGAATACAAACTCATGACAACCTTTGACACTCTCAGAGCAGGAATGAATGTGTCGCATGGATTTATGTCATTCTACGTTAACTAAGGAATGTGATCCTCAGACCTGTGGGGTCATCACAACTATGGACCAGACTTCAATCACAGGACAGTAAAACTTGCACACTACTTTTCTATGAACTGCTCCAATATTTACGGCCACAACTCTTTCTCCCCCTCCCATACTCATAGTTCTCCTTCACGTCACTTGTCTCATCTATTGCATTATTCTTGTGCCCTGCTGTGTATAAATATGTGATTCTTCAGATTTTGTGTTATTCTATGCCTGATGAAGAGGCCTGAGTAGTCTCAAAAGCTTGAAATATGTTACCATATTTTGAGTTAGCTATTAAAAGGTATCAACCACCGAGGACTCTCAAATCTTAATATTTTTATATCGATGCAGAAACCTAAGTTTGAACGGGATCGCAAAGACTATAATACCAATATGGTTTACTCATGGAAACAAAAGAAAAAATCTAAACCTATTTTGAATATGCATCAACAAGGGGATTCTCCAAGAGACGCATCAATTTTTCTTGATCAGACTTAGAAACAACAGATAATAATACAGACTATTCTGATTCTGTAATTGTGATAGTAATACCAGCAATAACTATTTTAAAAAGATCTCAAAAATGGTGGTGACACACAGCAGACAGAAACAGAAGGTACCCCACATGATATTGGAAATAAATTACCAGTGTGATCAATTCAAGGCTGTGGACTTACTTCCATCGGACTTTTCAGTTATAAATTTATAGGCTAATATAATCTCTGCTGCCCAGCACCGAGTGCTACGGAAGACTTAATTATGCAACTACCACTAGAGGGGACTTATTTCAAACAATCAAAGACATAAATAAATTTATGTGATTACTTACAGTGAAAAAACATTTTTTCAATGATGATATCATCGACCAGATTCCTGCCCCTAATGTCACTCTTGCATAACCAGGTATACCATTATCCATGGATTTTTAAGAACAACTGTCAACTATGACTTTAATGGATTTGGAGGCTGAGACTTTTTCTCCTAAAAAAAAACCTTACATTCTACATCTGAACATAGATGTATACCTAATCCTTATTTTTATCCTGTAGCATCCAGGGCTCCCATCATAAACACATTTCAAAATATTATGGAAAAAGAAATTAAAAAGTATATACTATAACTTGAGTAAATCTGAGAGATTAGCATTAACAGTTTTAAGTGATAACCCCAATATTGTGATACCTGCTGCACATGAGGGAGGATAAGTAGTGGTCTGTTATAGATATGATTGCAAATCTATAAGAAGTCTCATAATTAGCCAAGAGCTTACAAAATAACAAGAACACACAAGAATGCAGAGAAGGGCAGATTTACAACCGGTAGGCCGTAGAGATAAGAGCCCCAGTTAAAAAAGAAAACAAAAAATTTCTCTGTCTAAAGTGAGGCTTTATGAACTCCATCGATATAATAGATAGGAAAGTCATAGTTTCGGAAACGTGATGAAATGCGGAACGCAAAGCATAGTTTCACGTCTCTGTGCAATGGCCGGAATCCACCAAAATGATATCGGCCAGATAGATGACAATATCTATTACATGTCTCCTATCTATGAACTAATAAAATCATGATAGGAAAGATGACGGTAATAATTCCAGGTGGGGATCTTCAGGGGCAAAGATATTGTAAAACTTAGTAATCTCATAATTTTTTAAGACTAAGACACATATTATAGCTCTCTGAAGTCCTCCCCTGTTATGAGTCACCAGAGGGTATAGGGGAGGACTTCATGGCATTGGTTTTTTTTTATTAACACAAGTTACAATGTCAATTATGATCCTTGTTCAATGCCAGGAAGATACATTGCTGTGTAGGATTGATCTACCTTTCCCAGGAGTTTTTCCCTCCTTAAATCTGAGCCATTTCCGTGACCCAAATTGACTAAGTTTCTTTTGTTATTCGTTTTCATTATATGTAATTGTATATGCTGTATTGTTTTGTCTCTTTGTAAAATCTTTTGTATATTTTTAAAAACACTGCCTAATTTCGGATTAAATATATAAAAAATTAATAACTTTGTTCCTCTTGCTCTATAAACTGCATCCCCAAATCCATACCCTATCTGTAATGGGTGTTCAATTGGCCTGTAAAGCAATTGGTGGTGGCAGCTAGCAGTTTTTCTTGGGTTATTGTGGAACTTGGAAGTGACCATACCACAGTATACAGTGGGTATTGAAAGTATTCAGACCCCTTTAAATTTTTCACTCTTTGTTATACTGCAGCCATTTGGTAAATTCTAAAAAGTTCATTTTTTTCTCATTAAAGTACACTCCTGCACCCCATCTTGACTGAAAAAAAAACAGAAATGTAGAAATTTTTGCAAATATGTTAAAAAAGAAAAACAGAAATATCACATGGTCATAAGTATTCAGACCCTTTGCTCAGACACTCATATTTAAGTCACATGCTGTCCATTTCCTTGTGATCGCCTTGAGATGATTCTACTCCTTAATTGGAGTCTAGCTGTGTTTAATTAAACTGATAGGACTTGATTTGGAAAGGCACACACCTGTCTATATAAGACCTCACAGCTCACAGTGCATGTCAGACCAAATGAGAATCATGAGTTCAAAGGAACTGCCCAAGGAGCTCAGAGACAGAATTGTGGCAAGGCACAGATCTGGCCAAGGTTACAAAAGAATTTCTGCAGTACTCAAGGTTCCTAAGAGCACAGTGGCCTCCATAATCCTTAAAGGGAAGAAGTTTGGGACCACCAGAAGTCTTCCTAGACCTGGCCATCCAGCCAAACTGAGCAATCGTGATAGAAGAACCTTGGTGAGAGAGGTAAAGAAGAACCCCAAGATCACTGTGGCTGAGCTCCAGAAATGCAGTAGGGAGATGGGAGACAGTTCTACAAAGTCAACTATCACTGCAGCCCTCCACCAGTTGGGCCTTTATGGAAGAGTGGCCCAACGGAAGCCTCTCCTCAGTGCAAGACATATGAAAGCCCGCATAGAGTTTGCTCAAAAACACATGAAGGACTCCCAGACTATGAGAAATAAGATTCTCTGATCTGATGAGACGAAGAGAGAACTTTTTAGTAATAATTCTAAGCGGTATGTGTGGAGAAAACCAGGCACTGCTCATCACCTGCCCAATACAATCCCAAACAGTGAAACATGGTGGTGGCAGCATCATGCCATGGTTTTTTTTCAGCTGCAGGGACAGGACGACTGGTTGCAATTGAAGGAAACATGAATGCGGCCAAGTACAGAGATATCCTGGATGAAAACCTCTTCCAGAGTGCTCTGGACCTCAGACTTGGCCGAAGGTTCACCTTCCAGCAAGACAATGATCCTAAGCACACAGCTAAAATAACAAAGGAGTGGCTTCAGAACAACTCTGTGACCATTCTTGACTGACCCAGCCAGAGCCCTGACCTAAACCCAATTGAGCATCTCTGGAGAGACCTGAAAATGGCTGTCCACCAACGTTCACTATCCAACTTGACGGAACTGGAGATGATCTGCAAGGAAGAATGGCAGAGAATCCCAAATCCAGGTGTGAAAAACTTGTTGCATCATTCCCAAGAAGATTCATGGCTGTACTAGCTGAAAACGGTACTTCTACTCAATACTGAGAAAAGGGTCTGAATACTTATGACCATGTGATATTTCAGTTTTTCTTTTTTAATAAATTTGCCAACATTTCTACATTTCTGTTTTTTTTTCAGTCAAGATGGGGTACAGAGTGTACTTTAATGAGAAAAAAAATGAACTTTTTAGAATTTACCAAATGGCTGCAATGAAACAAAGAGTGAAAAATGTAAAGGAGTCTGAATACTTTCCGTACCCACTGTAAATCTATATATATTCCATGCATTGAAATCATTGGTATATTTACTATATGGTCACTGTGATTTACCCAAAAATCGGTCTAGTATTGAAAGCAGCCGTCAACTCGTCCATTAATCGTTGGTCAGTTGCATATTGTCCTGACAACTGGAGGCAGCAGAGTGCTGTTACCTTGACAAATTGGTGGCAACAGTGAGATCTGGGTGATCTCTCCGGTGTCATCTGTGACAAAGTGGTCACAGTGGTGGGTTAGCGTGACCTCCCAGTTCCCTTGTCATGGACTTAGAATGTTGTATAGGAGAGGTTTTTTTCTATGTTGTCAGACAAACATACTTATTACTTAAATACTTAAACTTAGTACTTAAATTGGTGGGAGTTCTGCAAAAGGGGGTTTGGTTGGGGATTATGGATCATAGGTTATCTGAATATCTTCTTGTAGATTTCCCTATATGTCCCATTTTTCATGTGTTTCTGAAAAATATAAGGATACCTTTTCACCTCCTCTATGCCCCATAGTAGCAAATATGTGATCCCTTATCTAATGCCTCTCTGCATGGGTGGATGATTTGCTACAGCCTTTAGTCCAACTTTCAACTGGTTACATTCAAGACACTAAACAATTGCTTTTAAACCGAGAACAACTACAGTGACCCCTGGTTCCACAGTCAGGACAATGGTGGCGCTTGTGACCAGAGTAGCGTAGCACCGGACCTAATCCATTCCTAGGTGGGAGCGCAGAACCTAAATTCCTAACAGATGGCTCTTATTTTCTTCAGATCTGTGGTTGTCTCTTGGGTGCAAGGTTCTCACTGTCTTTAGCGAATCTTCATATGTCCTGGTGGGAGGAGAGGCATTTGTATTCGATCTCTAATCCATTAATCACATCTATTAGATGGTACTGGAGATATATTGATGCTCTCCTTTTCATCTGGGATAATGACGCAAGGTGTGCACAAGCACATATAATACTTCAGTTTAGGGAGTATCTCCACAAAAATAATTTAAATTTGCATTTTAAGATGGAACAACACATCAATGAAGCCCCATTCTTGGACATTTTTATTAATAGGATACTAATAATGGTAAGGTACATACCTCACTGTACAGAAAACCAATATGCAGTAATTCATTACTCCATGCGGGGAGTTGTCATCCGCCCATGTTATCCTTAATTAACCTATTTGAGAATTTATGAGAGCACATTGGGCTTGCATCACTGATCAGTGAATTTCTCTTTACACACATACATACTTATTTGATTCACCTCCGCATCTGACAATTAACATTCATACTTCCGGTGAGTGGAACGCATCTCCACCCCCTTCTTTCTATGCTGGAACGCAGACCATCCACTGCTCATACATCTCAGCTCCCTTCTTTCTTTGTTGGAACATAAACTCCCCATATTTCCTACATCTATATCCATACTTCCGATAGGTGGAACGCATCTCCGCCATTTATTCTATTTTGGAATGCATGCTACTTACAATTCTTTTTTCCGGTCTGTATGTCCGGTGCATGCACAATTGTTCCTTCAGCGGCTCCATCATGATGTATGGTGAACGCCACACACATGTGTTGGCCTTATTGAAACATTAGTAAGTGCACTTGCTACTATATACAGTACAGACCAAAAGTTTTTCTGTATTTTCATGACTATGAAAATTGTACATTCACACTGAAGGCATCAAAACTATGAATTAACACATGTGGAATTATATACTTAACAAAAAAGTGTGAAAAATTGAAAATATGTCTTATATTCTAGGTTCTTCAAAGTAGCCACCTTTTGCTTTGATGACTGCTTTGCACACTGTTGGCATTCTCTTGATGAGCTTCAAGAGGTAGTCACCGGAAATGGTCTTCCAACAATCTTGAAGGAGTTCCCAGAGATGCTTAGCACTTGTTGGCCCTTTTGCCTTCACTCTGCGGTCCAGCTCATCCCAAACCATCTCGATTGGGTTCAGGTCTGGTGACGGTGGAGGCGAGGTCATCTGGCATAGCACCCCATCACTCTCCTTCTTGGTCAAATAGCCCTTACACAGCCTGGAGGTGTGTTTGGGGTCATTGTCCTGTTGAAAAATAAATGATGGTCCAACTAAACGCAAACCGGATGGAATAGCATGTCGCTGCAAGATGCTGTGGTAGCCATGCTGGTTCAGTATGCCTTCAATTTTGAATAAATCTCCAACAGTGTCACTAGCAAAGCACCCCCACACCATCACACCTCCTCCTCCATGCATCACGGTGGGAACCAAGCATGTAGAGTCCATCCGTTCACCTTTTCTGCGTCGCACAAAGACACGGTGGTTGGAACCAAAGATCTCAAATTTGGACTCATCAGACCAAAGCATAGATTTGCACTGGTCTAATGTCCATTCCTTGTGTTCTTTAGCCCAAACAAGTCTCTTCTGCTTGTTGCCTGTCCTTAGCAGTGGTTTCCTAGAAGCTATTTTACCATGAAGGCCTGCTGCACAAAGTCTCCTCTTAACAGTTATTGTAGAGATGTGTCTGCTGCTAGAACTCTGTGTGGCATTGACCTGGTCTCTAATCTGAGCTGCTGTTAACCTGCGATTTCTGAGGCTGGTGACTCGGATAAACTTATCCTCAGAAGCAGAGGTGACTCTTGGTCTTACTTTCCTGGGCGGTCCTCATGTGAGCCAGTTTCTTTGTAGCGCTTGATGGTTTTTGCAACCGCACTTGGGGACACTTTCAAAGTTTTCCCAATTTTTCGAACAGACTGACCTTCATTTTTTAAAGTAATGATGGCCATTAGTTTTTCTTTACTTAGCTGCTTTTTTCTTGCCATAATACAAATTCTAACAGTCTATTCAGTAGGACTATCAGCTGTGTATCCTCCAGACTTCTGCACAACACAACTGATGGTCCCAACCCCATTCATAAGGCAAGAAATACCACTTATTAAACTTGACAGGGCACACCTGTGAAGTGAAAACCATTTCCGGTGACTACCTCTTGAAGCTCATCAAGACAATGCTAAGAGTGTGCAAAGCAGTCATCAAAGCAAAAGGTGGCTACTTTGAAGTACCTAGAATATAAGACATATTTTCAGTTGTTTCACACTTTTTTGTTAAGTATATAATTCCACATGTGTTAATTCATAGTTTTGATGCCTTCAGTGTGAATGTACAATTTTCAAAATCATGAAAATACAGAAAAATCTTTAAATGAGAAGGTGTGTCCAAACTTTTGGTCTGTACTGTATACTTGACCTGACTGACATCAGAATGACCACCCCTTACAAAGCTACATCTGGTTGCAACACGCATTGGATTAAAGCTGGGTTAAGGCCCCATATCGGGTATAGTATTGTTTATTTGTTTGTCTTTTTGTTATCCTCATTAGTATCTATCAGTGGGATGCCTACTGGTACAATTTAGACCTATTACTATTTGATTTGTATTTAATCTTTTTGTCCTTTTGGCGTCCTTACCTGATATACCTATATGCTTATATTTCAGCCGGATTAGGGCAATTCTTCCATGCTATTACTAACATTGTCCATGGTTTATATACTGTATACTCTGTCATTTTTGTGAGACACACACACACACATATATATATAATTATTGTTATAGTGCCATTTATTCCATAGTGCTTTACATGTGAAAGGGGTATACAAAGCACAAGCAATTACAATAATTTTGAACAATACAAGTCAGCGACTTGTACAGGAGGAGAGAGGACCCTGCACGCGAGTGCTCACAATCTACAAGGTATGTGTGAGGATACAGTAGGTAGGGGTAGAGCTGGTCATGCAGCGGTATGATGGAGTGGTGGTTATGTGGCGCCCATGCTGCGTATTGGTGCCACAGAACCTAGAAGGGTGCTTAGATGGATTTCTCCACAAGAGGCCCTCACTACATGCAAGCACCTCCACCTTCCACCTCATACCAGCAGAGGGAGCCCTGATAGGGATATATACAGGGAAGGTGGAGCCAGGCAGCTCAGTCAGTGTTCAGTCTGCAGAGAGACAGGATGTATCTGCACGCAGGATGCTGTGTGAGGCAAGCTAGGCCTCCAGCAGCCCTGAAGCCTAGTGAGGGCCCCGAGCGGCCGAAGGCAAGTGGAACTAAGGGGGCAGAGGAGCATAGTGAGCTCACCCCGATTTATATACCGGACACCGGGTCCGCGCCTACAGGGATCTTTATGACCCGTAGGAACAAACAGAATCCCTGGAGAACTACAAGTCCCAGGTTAACCAACCACTGACCACAGCAACATGGTTAGGTACCACTAAGGCTCCAGCAACCAGGACTAGTGGGAACCAGGAGAAAACCCTACCGCCAGGTCAGTAGGTACAAGAAGGAAGCAGTAAGCAAGCCAGGCCTAGCTCCAGGCAGGCCAGAAGCTTAGAGAGTAAAAGACACAGATCAGGAGGCCTTACACTCGCTCACTGGGGAGAGTCCGGAAATGTACCCTTCACCCTGAGTGCCCTGGACCGTACCTGGATTACCACCAGTAAAGTTATTGAAGTTTGCCCTTTTGTGTGTGCCTGTACATCCTCTGGAACCGTCCTGCCGTCTCTCTCCTGCTTCCACCATCTTTCTACACCTCTACACTGCCCTAAGGCCTGCTCCACCTGTGGGGGCCGTTCCATCATAGCTGCCCCTAACATCAGCCTCAGTGGACTGTCGCAGCGCTGGTAACCTCTTACCAGAATCCACAGGTGGCGTCACGAATTATTCTAAAACCCCTATAAATATAATCATTCCCCATGTTGTTGACTGCCCTGGGCCACGGACCAGGCCAGCCACCGTGATTTCCCCCAAGCATCTGAAGGCCCGGTTGCCGAGTACCCCACGGCCCTGGGGGCGCATCAGTGACTGCAGGTTGTAGACTTGTCGGAAGAGGTGGGTCTTTGGGTTCTTTTTGAAGATATCCACCGTAGGCGAGAGTCTAATGTGTTGGGGTAGAGAGTTCCAGAGTAGGGGGGATGCACGGGAGAAATCTTGTATGCGATTGTGGGAAGAGGAGATAAGAGGGGAGTAGAGAAGGAGATTTTGTGAGGATCAGAGGCTGCATGCAGGTAAGTACTGGGAGACTAGGTCACAGATGTATGGAGGAGACAGGTTGTGGATGGCTTTGTATGCCTTGGTTAGGGTTTTGAACTGTGTTTCAATAAAGCCTTCTCATTGTTCTGTATGTGTGAGTGTGCACCATTATTCTGTGTAGCTTTCCTCTTAAAATTGAATGTTTTTTGTGCAGTTAGCAGTAGTATCCCAATCCCCATTTCCATTTTTTGTGATTGCCATTATCTTTATTTTATAACTTCTGTACATAAATGACATAGGAGACACTGTGACTGCTGCACACATCAATAGGATACACTGATACTGTTGTATGCATCACATAAGATATACTGCAACTGCTGTGTACATAACATATGATACACTGTGACTGCTGCATACATCAAATAGGAGACACTGTGATTGCTTTATACATCACATAGGAGACACTGCAACTGCTGTATACATTACTGAGGATACACTGTGACTGCTGTATATACATCACAAAGGATTCACTAAGACTGCTGTATATACATTGCATAGGATACACTGAGATTGCTGTATAAATATGAAACTGCTGAATACATCACAACATAGGATACATTGGGACTGCTGTACACATCACATAGGATACATTGAGACTCTGATATACAGTATAGGCCAAAAGTTTGGACACACCTTCTCATTTAAAGATTTTTCTGTATTTTCATGACTATGAAAATTGTACATTCACACTGAAGGCATCAAAACTATGAATTAACACATGTGGAATTATATACTTAACAAAAAAGTATGAAAGATATGAAAATATGTCTTATATTCTTGGTTCTCCAAAGTAGCCACCTTTTGCTTTGATGACTGCTTTGCACACTCTTGGCATTCTCTTAATGAGCTTCAAGAGGTAGTCACCGGAAATGGTTTTCACTTCACAGGTGTGCCCTGTCAGGTTTAATAAGTGGGATTTTTGAGATATAAATGGGGTTGGGACCATCAGTTGTGTTGTGCAGAAGTCTGGTGGATACACAGCTGATAGTCCTTATGAATAGACTGTTAGAATTTGTATTATGGCAAGAAAAAAGCAGCTAAATAAAGAAAAATGAGTGGCCATCATTACTTTAAGAAATGAAGGTCAGTCAGTCCGAAAAATTGGGCAAACTTTGAATGTGTCCCCAAGTGCAGTTGCAAAAACCATCAAGCGCTACAAAGAAACTGGCTCACATGAGGACCGCCCCAGGAAAGGAAGACCAAGAGATTCCTCTGCTTCTGAGGATAAGTTTATCCAAGTCACCAGCCTCAGAAATCACAGGTTAACAGCAGCTCAGATTAGAGACCAGGTCAATGCCACACACAGTTCTAGCAGCAGACACATCTCTTCAACAACTGTTAAGAGGAGATTTTGTGCAGCAGGCCTTCATGGTAAAATAGCTGCTAGGAAACCACTGTTAAGGACAGGCAACAAGCAGAAGAGACTTGTTTGGGCTAAAGAACACAAGGAATGGACATTAGACCAGTGGAAATCTGTGCTTTGGTCTGATGAATCCAAATTTGAAATCTTTGGTTCCAACCACCGTGTCTTTGTGTGACGCAGAAAAGGTGAATGGATGGACTCTACATGCCTGGTTCCCACCGTGAAGCATGCAGGAGGAGGTGTGATGGTGTGGGGGTGCTTTGCTGATGACACTGTTGGGGATTTATTCAAAATTGAAGGCACACTGAACCAGCACGGCTACCACAGCATCTTGCAGCGGCATGATATTCCATCCGGTTTGCGTTTAGTTGGACCATCATTTATTTTTCAACAGGATAATGACCCCAAACACACCTTCAGGCTGTGTAAGGGCTATTTGACCAAGAAGGAGAGTGATGGGGTGCTATGCCAGATGACCTGGCCTCCACAGTCACCAGACCTGAACCCAATCGAGATGGTTTGGGGTGAGCTGGACCGCAGAGTGAAGGCAAGAGGGCCAACGAGTGCTAGGCATCTCTGGGAACTCCTTCAAGATTGTTGGAAGACCATTTCCGGTGTCTACCTCTTGAAGCTCATCAAGAGAATGCCAAGAGTGTGCAAAGCAGTCATCAAAGCAAAAGGTGGCTACTTTGAAGAACCTAGAATATAAGACATATTTTCAGTTGTTTTACACTTTTATGTTAAGTATATAATTCCACGTGTTAATTCATAGTTTTGATGCCTTCAGTGTGAATGTACAATTTTCATAGTCATGAAAATACAGAAAAATCTTTAAATGAGAACGTGTGTCCAAACTTTTGGTCTGTACTGTATATACATAATTACACATCACATAGGAGACAATGGGATTGCTGCATACATAACATAGGAGACACTGCTACTGCTGCATAAATCACAGAGGATACACTGAGACTGCTGTACATACATCACATAGCATACACTGCGACTGCTAAATACATCACATATGATACACTGTGACTGCTGCATACATCACATAGGAGATACTGCGACTGTTGCATACGTCACTTAGGAGACACTGCGACTGCTGCATACATAACATAGGAGATACTGCGACCGCTGAATATATCACGGAGGATACTGAAATCACATTTGAGACACTGCTTGCGTACATCACATAGGATACACTGAATCTACTGTATATACATTACATAGGATACACAGAGATTGCTGTTTACATCACAACTTAGGATACACTGAGTCTCCAGTATACATCACATAGGACACACTGAGATTGCAGTATACATCATATAGGATATGCTGAGACTCCTGTATACATCACAACTTAGGATACACTGATACTGCTGTACACATCGCATAGGATACACTGAGACTACTGTCTATATCACAGAGAATACACTGAGATTTTGCTATATACATCACATAGGATACAGTGACTCTGCTATACATAACTCCCATAGTAGACAGTGCGACTGCTGCATACATCACATACAATACGCTGCTACTTCTGTATCATTACATACGGTATACTGCGACTGCTGTATACATCACATATGATACACTGTGACTGCTGTATACATCACATATGATACACTGTGACTGCTGCATACATGACATAGGATACACTGCGACTGGTCTATACATCACATAGACACTGAAACTGTGCTATATATATTACATAGCATACACTGGGACACCACATAGGATACACTGAGACTTCTCTGTACATCACAACATTGAATACACTGAGACTAATGTGTACATAACAATTTGGAATACACTGACACTACTGTACACATCACATTGGATACACTGAGACTAAGTCACGCAAGGTGTGGGAAAGACTTCGTGCAACACAGAGGGAAGAGGGAAAGGGAGCCTGACACTAGGGAAAGGGGGAAGTGGAGACCTCCAAGTCTGATCTAGTGTCACCCTGTCTCAACTACCGTTCCTATATTGGCTCTTCACCAATCGCCGCACATGTGCCTCGCCCTGACTTTCACTGGTGTATGGCTAAAGCTAGAGAAGGAAGGAGATGAGCACTAGTCAATCTCCACTTAACTCTGTAGACAACAAGGGTAGGCAAACAGGGGAGAATTGCTTAGCTTTAGATGACTCCAAACAAATGCGCACGCGGCCTCAAGCTCCAGAGAGGACGAAGTACTGCTCTTGCTAAAGCCTCACAAGTAGTAATGACTATCACTGGCACCTCCCTCTCGGACACACTAGGTATTTATACACCCAGGCCAGTGAGCTAATTAGCCAGAGGGAGGTAGCTGCTGGGTCGTAGAGACAGCCAGCCTCTAAGAAGATGCAAAGAAATAAGGTTCTGGCACTCAAAAATAATGTAGATAGTCAGATAGTTGCAATTTCATAATTTCCTTTAATGGTTCTTCAGTGAAAAATGGCCCACTACTAATTATTTGTTAGCCTCTAAGAAGATGTCTGTAATGCCAAACGTAGAGATCTCCTGCAACCAACTACAGGGCGACTGTCTGTCACCTCTGACACACCCGTGACAGACTACTGTATGCATCCCATAGAATATGCTGAGACTGGTGTATACATCACAACCTAGGATACACTGAGACTGTATACATCATATAGTAGACACTGGAACTGCTGCATACATAGGATACACTGCAACTATTGTACACAACACATAGTATACACTGAGACTGCTTTATATACATCACATAGGATTCACTGAGACTGTTGTATGTACATCACATAGATAGGAGGGAGTGGAACAAGCATCCATAGCGGTCACAGGTGTGTCAGGTGTGACAGACAGTCACTCTGGAGTCGGCTACAAAAGGTCACTGCGCTTGGCATTGCTGACAACTTCTTGATCCTCTCATCTCTTTAGTATTGTTATATCTTTATTCCTTTAGGAACCAGCAGCAACCTCCACCTTCTGCTGATGATGACACACCCTTGCTTGGTAGTTAAAAACTCTCAGTTTCTCCAGAGAGGCAGTGGTGATTGTGACGCACCCCTGGGCCTTCGTCGCGCGCACGGGAGCTTACCTGGAGCCGGATCTGTTGAGGGTCGTAGTCTCGTGGCGGTGACCCGGTCCGTGCCCAGGGAGTCAAACTGAGCGGCGATGTATTAGCGGTAGATGTTGGACGACTACGCCACCCGTTGAATGCAGCGAAGGAGCTGCCGCTGCAGGGCAGACCGCTGAGGCCGGTGGTAGGATTGTGCAGCGTGATAGTATCACCCCCAACGGGAGGGGTATGGCCTCAGGGCAGCCGACGTGGATGATGGGGGGTAGCAGGAATCACTCAGAGACGATGCGGTGTAGTTCAGGGTCTTTACTGGTGATAAAGATAGACCCTCCTGGAGTACTGGCTAGCGATCGGGGCCTGGTCAGTCCTTGAGCAGATGGGATCTCCCCTGGCCAGGCGGAGTTGTAGGCCTCCCAAACTGACTGTACTCTTCTGGCTACCTTGCTAGAGGCGGGTATAAGTAGCCCACGTCCCTGAGTGTACCGTGTGGTGCTCACCCGTATGGCCGGTGACTCGGGGCCTTCTAGTGGCGTCCGCTCCACGACGGCGGTGCTGGTCCCACGCGTGTGACCGTGCCTTCGGGTTTCTTGGCCAGAGGACCTGAAATACCCTGCCGGGCGGTTTCTGCTGCTGGGTAAAGATTAGTCCCCACAGCCTCGGACTCCGGGTCCGGTGATAGCTTCTCAGTCAGGGCGAGCTCTGCAGCTGCCAGCCCCTGACTCCTTATAGCACTGCTCCACAGAGCTCCTGATGTTCTTTTCCTAGATCTGCTTCTCTTCTCTGTCTCTACTTCTTCTCTACTCACTAACCCTGCCTCAGCCCTAGGTTTATATAGGGGAAGTTCTTCCCCTCCCAGGACTGGGCAGGAGGTGTGGCATGCATAGGAACCCTGACCAAGAGACCTCCCACCTGCTCTCAGACGTAATATCTCTATCACTGTGGCAACCAGACCCCTGGGGTGTCACAATTGTTCTAAGTACCTCTGTGTTGGCTTGGAGCACTAGCAGTTGGCTAGTTTCTTCTCTGGTGCCCTTGAAGGACAGTTTGCGTTATCTCTCTGGTGTCTGCTCAAGCTAAGTGTATCCCCTTTGTTTGTCTACCTTGTTGTCTTTAGTTTGTAGTGGGGCTTGAATAATACTAATCCTGTCCCCTCCCTATCTAGGGCCAAGCTCTACCGACATTCAGGGCTTAGGTTCCTGCTCAGCGATAGATGAGGAACGTATGTAGGGACGGTAGGGTAAGCAGGCTGATATTATATCTGCCTAGGGGTCTCCACTCCCCCTTTCCCTAGTGTTTGGGCTTCCCTTCCTCTTCCCTTCGTGTTGCACTTAGTCTTTCACTCACCTTGCGTGACATTATCACTGGCCGTGCATAAAATAGAAAAAAACACTGACACGTGGTTTTATTTGTGCGTGTGTGTTTTTTTTGTGTGTGTTTTTGTTTTCTCTCCCTTGGTTCATGGATCCCGTTGTAATGCTGGCAGAGTAGCTGCACAAGCTGTCTCTGGAGGTGACTGACCTTTGCTCTGAGGTTCAGTAGCAACGGCAGCGACTGCAGTCTCCTAATGTTAGGGTCTCTGAGGGTGGGCCGGTCCAGCTTGAACGTAAAATTGCCCTCCTGGACAAGTTCTCAGGAGGTAGGTACAAGTTTTTGTGTCAAGGAAGCTTGAAAGTTATATTGTAAACTTCGTCCTTACTCCTCTGGAGATGAGGTGCAGCGAGTGGGGATTGTGATCTCACTGTTGCAAGGAGATCCTCAATTCTGGGCTTTCTCTTTGCCACAAGGTTCAGTTTTGCTCCAGACAGTGGAAGGTTTTTCGGGGCTCTAGCCCTCATCTATGATGATCGTGACCATATCTCCTTGGTTGAGTCCAGGCTGCGGCGCCTTCAGCAGGGGAATCGGTCAGTGGAGACATATAGCTCCGAATTCCGCAGGTGGGCAACTGATACCAAATGGAATAACCTGGCTCTGAGAAACTAATTTTGCTGGGGCCTTACTGAAAGGTTGAAAGATGCCTTGGAAGTCTATGAAATCCCAGAGTCCTTGGAGGCTGCCATGTGTGGCACCCCAGGGGTCTGGTTACCACAGTAATAGAAATATTACGTCTGAGAGCAAGTGGGAGGTTTCCTGGTCAGGAGCCCTTAAACATGCAACACCTCCTGTCCCAGACCAGATAGGGGAGGAACCTGCCCTATATAAACTGGATCTGGGGCGGGGTTAGTGAGTCAGAGCCTGGAGTTTGTTCCAGACACAGGGAAAGGAACAGCTAGGAGCTCTGTAGGAGCAGGAGCTGAAGACCAGGGACTTGAGCTAAGCGGAGTTCGTCCTGGCAGAAGACACCGAGAACCGGACACAGGAGTCCGACGCTGTGGGGACTTATATACACCCAGCAGCAGAAACCCGCCGGCAGCGGATTTCAGGTCCTCTGGCCATAGAAGCCCGGAGGCTCAGTCACGAGCAAGGGACCAGCACCGCCATCGAGGATCAGGGGCTATCAGAAGGCCCCAAGTCACCAGCCATACGGGTGAGCACCACACGGTACACTCAGGGACGTGGGCTACTTCCACTCACTTACAGCAAGTTAGCCAGGAAGAGTGCAGATAGATGGAGAGGCCTACAACTCCACCTGGCCAGGGGAACTCCTGTTTGCTCACAGACTGATCGGGCCCCTTATGCTAGCCAGTACTCCCGGGAGGGTCTGCCTTATTATCATCAGTAAAGACCCTGAACTGCACTGCAAAGACTCTGAGTCGTTACTGCTTCACCCGTGCACCATCACTCCCATCATCCACATTCCCTGCCCTGAGGCTATACTCTTCCCATGGGGAGTTATCCCATCCTTTGCTGCGCACACCACACCAGCCTCAGTGGTCTGCCTCGCAGCAGCGGTACACCCTGACCGCAATTCACGGGTGGCGTAGTCGGACATTAAATCATAAAAACCCTATAAAAGACTGCCACTGGTTTGACCACCCTGAGCCACGGGACCGGGTCACCGCCACGGAGACTACAACCCCCCAGAGACCCGGCTCCGGGTAACCCACACACATGCACACATGGCCCAGGGGGTGAGTCAACTTTGGCGTAGTCGGCAGGATTTCGTGCCCGCAACCACCGGGTACTGCGTGCCTTCAAGGGACTGTCATACCTGCCGTGGTGAAGTTTCCCGCCATCCGCAGCTGTTTTCCTGCCATCCGCAGTCGTTTTCCCGCCATCGGACGCCATCTTCGGGAAGCCGCGCGGGAAGAAGAGGGGCGTGGACGCCGAAAGCGCGTGAGATCTGAAGCTCAGCCCTACGCACCGACGCTGCGCAAGGTCCTGGAAGGAGAGGGAGCGACGCTGACATCACCAGAGCGCAACGCAAGGTCCTCCACCCTGACGATCGCCTGCGGAGCCGCGGCCTACGGGGAAGAAGCAACAGAAGGTAGGCCACACTTAACTAGGGGGGAGGAAGATGACGGACACGGAGGGACCCTCTACCACCAGCGCGGCCACTGCCGCAGTAATGCCGTTCACAATGCCATACATCCCCGGAGCGGCCTGGCAACCCCAATACTCAGGGGAGTCGCATACCCTAAGCGACTTTAAAGAGAGACTGTACAGCCTATTTAAAGTATACCCCCTGTCGGAGGGACAGAAAGTGAGCATATTGATAGGCCAGTTAACCGGCGCAGCCCAGCGTGAAGTAAAGTCCTGGTCAGTCCGGGACAAGGAGACCGTAAAGGAGATCTTGGCCCGTCTGAAGGACACTTTTGATACCCGCACCTCAGCAGAGATCAAAATGAAATTTTATGGGTGCAAGCAGCGGGCCCAAGACAGTATAAGAGACTATGCTTTGAATTTGCAAGAGGCCCTGGGAGCCATTAAACAGGCAGACCCTGACAGTGTGCGGAATGCAGATGAACTGTTGACTGAGCAATTCATTGAGGGTCTGCTGTCCAACGCCCACCGAACCCAGTTACGTGCAATGGCCTTGCAGAACCCTGGTTTAGACTTTGCAAAGTTCAAAGACAGGGCCATCCGGGTGCTCCGAGAACCGGCACCGGGTAGCGCTGTAACCCACCGGCGCCCTGCTATTACCTATCATCAGGAGGCGGCGCCCTTGTCTACAGAGTCTGTAGGAGCTGGTGCGCAGGCTTAGGATAACAACCCAGCTACAGACCTGCACTATCAGGTCCAAGAGCTGACTAAAAGCGTAGCCGCGCTAACCAGAACTGTGCAGTCTTTACAGGTTTCTCCTCCAGGAAAGATCCAGCTGGCGTCCGGACCGGAGGACGTCCCGTGGCGCCGACAGAGGAGGATCCCAACGTCCAGAGGAAGACTCAGCGACAGATACAACGAGGACGGACAACCCATCTGCCGCCGCTACAATCAACCTGGACATATGGCAAGGTACTGTAATTTAAACGGGCACAACCTTGGGCAGAGGGCCAACCCCCAGGCATAAGATCATCAGGCCCCTCGAACTGGCGTGATAAATGTGTAGGGGGACGTCCAGTCTTGCCTGTGGTACTGGATGGCATTCCAATGAGTGCCCTACTAGACACCGGGTCACAGGTAACTACCATCCCTTATGTGCTCTTTAAGCGGTATTGGAATGACTCTGACATAACCCGCTACCCAGATGACGACCTGAGTATCATCGCCAGCAATGGTCAGCCCGTGCTGCAGGTGGGATTCAAAGAGGTGACCGTTAAGATCGGTAAAGTCGAACTGGCGGCACAAGGACTGATTATTGTGGACATTGACCGTCATGAGAGTCACCCTAAAATAACCTTGGGAACTAACATGATTGAAAATTGTCTTGCAGAGGTAATTCTCATTTTACAGCAGGTTGCCAAGAACACCAGTTCCAGCCAGCAGCGTGTTCTCCAAAAAGAGGTCCGGGCACTGATGAAACGGCAACAAGTGGAACTATCTGGTGGTGAGATTGGTAGCGTGAGAATGTGTGACCCGTTCCCTATTGCCATGCCCCCGAAAAGTGAGATGATGATCTGGTGCCGGGCAGCTATTGGTCTAAGAGGTAGAGACTACCAAGCAATGGTGGAACCCGTTTACTCAGACAGTAGGCCCACCATTTTGACAGCACGGGGTGTGGTCGATGTACGCCATGGGAGGGTACCTGTCCGCATCATAAATATCGGGGAGAGAGAAGTATACCTGCCCCGGTATGCCACGCTAGCCAAATTGTTCACCATAAACCAAAATTCTGCAAGGGCCATGGAACCCTTGCCTCCATCTCAACCAGAGGAAGGCAACGGCTCTAAGAAACAAATGGAGGACTGGTGTCAGCAACTGCATTTGAGTACTGACTCCACTCCCTCACACCAAAAACAGGGAGTCTACCAGGTGGTTCGGGAGTACGAAAGAGTCTTTAGTAAACACCAGCTAGACTTCGGGCGAGTAAAGGGGGTAGAACATCACATCCCCACAGGAGACCATCCACCCATAAAGGAAAGATATCGATCTGTACCCCCTGCACACTATCAGCATGCAAAGGGGATGTTGCAGGACATGAAGGAGGCTGGGGTAATCAGGGACAGCTGTAGCCCCTGGGCAGCTCCACTAGTTCTAGTGAAAAAGAAGGACAACACAATGAGAATGTGTGTAGACTACAGAAAGGTCAACCGTATCACACACAAAGATGCGTACCCGTTACCTAGAATAGAAGAATCTTTAGCTGCATTAAAATCTGCTAACTTCTTCTCCACTTTGGATCTTACTAGCGGATACTGGCAGGTTCCTGTAGCAGAGGCAGACAAGGAGAAGACTGCATTCACCACCCCGATGGGTCTCAGCGAATTCAACTGTATGCCGTTCGGGCTCTGCAACGCACCAGGAACCTTCCAGCGGTTGATGGAATGCTGTCTGGGACACCGGAATTTCGAGACGGTCCTGTTATACCTGGATGATATCATCGTTTTTTCCAAAACCTACGAGGACCATCTGAAACACCTGGCAGAAGTGTTTGACGCCCTGGCAAGCTACGGCCTAAAGGTAAAACCCTCCAAGTGTCACCTCCTGAAACCAAAGGTGCAGTACCTGGGACACGTGGTGAGTGCTGACGGAGTGGCTCCCGACCCCAATAAGATCACCGTGATTAAAGACTGGCCAAGACCCTCCAGCATAAAGGAAGTGCGGCAGTTCCTCGGGTTGGTAGGCTACTACCGAAGATTCATTCCCGGTTTCACCAAAATGGCAGCCCCTATGCAGGACCTCCTGATAGGTCAATCCAGGAAGGCCAAAAACCAGAAGCCGCCCTTCAGGTGGGAAAAGCTGGAAGAGGAGTCCTTACGCTAGCTGAAGATGGCCCTCACGGGGGATGAAATCCTGGCGTACCCTGACTGCGGCCAGCCCTTTATCCTCCACACGGACGCGAACAACATCGGGCTAGGAGCCGTACTGTCCCAGATCCAGCAGGGGAAAGAACGGTTAATCGCTTATTCCAGCCGAAAACTACGGCCCACAGAGAGAAACCCTGAGAATTATAGCTCATTCAAGCTAGAGTTCCTGGCAGTGGTGTGGGCAGTGACCGAACGTTTCAAGCATTACCTTGCCTGTTCCAAGTTCACCGTGTACACACATTGACACACCTGGACACTGCAAAACTTGGTGCCCTGGAGCAGAGATGGATGGCCCGCCTGTCCAACTATGAATTCACCATCAAATACTGGGCGGGACGCTCAAATGTGAACGCGGATGCCCTGTCCAGAATGCCAAACTTACCAGACGTGGGGGAAGATCCAGAAGAACTGGAAGAAGTCGAACTCCCTGCGTTCCACCGTCATGGGATTACCCTGTATTCCCACTGTGTGAGGGACAGGCGCTCTGCTACGTTCAATCCCTTACCCACTACAGCTGGGCGGAGACACAAGACAGTGATCCCGCAGTCCGTCTGGTGAAGGAAATGCTGACACAGGCTGATGCCCGTCTTGACCCAGACGTTCTGGAGGAGACCAAGCAACTGTGGAAGGAAAAAAGTAAACTGTTTCTTTACAAGGAGAAGCTGTGCCGGAGAATGGTCAACTCTAGAACACATGAGCTGACCTGGCAGGTAGTGGTCCCAAGACGAGACGCGGCTATGGTTCTGGAGGCATACCACGACGGGGCAGGACACTTCAGATGGAAGAAGCTGGAGTTCTTGTTGCGTGGACGGTTCTACTGGGTAGGCATGAGAGGAGCCATCGAGAGGTGGTGCAGAGACTGTGGCCCGTGCAGCCTAGGAAGAAGAGACCGTGCCAGCCAGAAGACTCCCCTGCAGCCCATCATCACCAGTCAGCCACTGGAACTGGTAGCCCTGGACCATGTGAAACTGGCTCCAAGCAAATCTGGGTACGCCTACGCCCTCACCATCGTAGATCACTACTAACGGTTCCTGGTGGTGGTTCCTGTAAAAGACTTAATGGCTCAAACAGCAGCCAGGGCCTTCCAGCTGCACTTCTGCCGTCCACACGGGTATCCGGAGCAAGTGCTGACGGACCAAGGACCAGCCTTCGAAGCGGAGGTCTTCCAAGAGTTCTGCAATCTGTATGGCTGCAGGAAGATAAGAACAACGCCCTATCACCCTCAGACCAACGGACTATGTGAGAAAATGAACCAGGTGGTGATAGACTTGCTAAAAACGTTGCCCCTGGAAGAACGCAGTCTGTGGCCTGAAAAACTGCCTGATCTGGTGGACTTGTATAATCACATCCCCGTAGGTTCCACCAACTGTACCCCGGCTTACCTAATGAGAGCAAGACCTGGTAAGCTGCCTATTGACCTGGATATGGGAGTCCTGACACCTGAGGACACCTCGCCAGAGGCAGACTGGGATACAGAACGGCAGCAGCAGTGTCGGAAAGTACAGGAGAGCGTCGAGCGAAGTCTGTCTCAAGGAAGAGAAAGGCAAGAGAATGCTTATAACCAGCATGCTCCCGCTGTTCCCCTGGTACCTGGAGAGCAGGTGTTGTAGAGAAAGAGGCGGCGCTACAAGTTGGATGACCAGTGGGAGAAGGACCCGTACACAGGACTGCCTTCAAGTCATGATAATCCAAAAGTCTGTGTAATCAGTAAGGATGGAGGAGAGACCACAGCCATTGTCTCCAGAGACCACCTGAAAAAGTGTCCCGAGCAGCTGCAAAGCCCTGACGAAGGTCAAGAGAACCCTCAACCCGCAGAGGAAAGGGAAGAAATGATCAGTACCGTACTCGGAGACTTTCCCCAGTCCTGGACTCAAATCAACAACGCAGTCGTGGTACCCGTCCTCACCTTTCTCCAGCCAGCTCCTCAAGGGCCAACAGAAGAACAGGGAGTGTCAGAAGAGCAGCCGGCCCAGGAGGCAGAAGAATCCATACCAGCAGCCCAGGAGAATCAACCCTCTGCTAGTAGTGAGCCTGCCGTGCCCCTAGTAAGCCAAAGAGTACGCAGAAAGCTGCCAGGCCTACCCGCAACACCTCCTATACACTGTAGTGCAGAACCAGATAGTGGGTTACGTAGGTCCACCAGGATCACTAGAGGTTTGATGCCCGCTCGCTGGAGAATCTAAAACTATAATGTGAATTTACCTGTAAACTACAAATGTTGAAAATGGTTTATGTTTTCTGCCTGTTTATTAATTAGGTTAGGTTATGGACGCTGAGTAACCGGAACTACATTGTAAATAGTTGCACTTTGTGCCTCTTGTGAAGACGGCCACGGAAGAAAAACCTGTCTGGCGTGGTCCCGTGTGGTCCAAAGTAGTTAGCTTCGCCTTGCAGCCACGCCCAGGGCCAACGTTTCGGGTTTGCTTTGGATAGGTCCCCTACTCTGTTCTAAAACTTCACCTTGGGTGATATGGACACCCGGTTACGGAAATGCCGTGACCATCAAGACAAAATGTACTTTTTCTTCCTGTTATTGTTTATACCCTTGTATTTGTGTATGTTTCAAAAATGTGTTTAGTCCCGGAGTACTAAATTTCACTACGGGGGAATGTGGCACCCCAGGGGTCTGGTTACCACAGTAATAGAAATATTACGTCTGAAAGCAAGTGGGAGGTTTCCTGTTCAGGAGCCCTTAAACATGCAACACCTCCTGTCCCAGACCAGACAGGGGAGGAACCTGCCCTATATAAACTGGATCTGGGGCGGGGTTAGTGAGTCAGAGCCTGGAGTTTGTTCCAGACACAGGGAAAGGAACAGCTAGGAGCTCTGTAGGAGCAGGAGCTGAAGACCAGGGACTTGAGCTAAGCGGAGTTCGTCCTGGCAGAAGACACCGAGAATCGGACACAGGAGTCCGAGGCTGTGGGGACTTATATACACCCAGCAGCAGAAACCCGCCGGCAGGGGATTTCAGGTCCTCTGGCCATAGAAGCCCGGAGGCTCAGTCATGAGTAAGGGACCAGCACCGCCATCGAGGAGCGGGGGCTATCAGAAGGCCCCAAGTCACCAGCCATACGGGTGAGCACCACACGGTACACTCAGGGACGTGGGCTACTTCTACTCGCTTACAGCAAGGTAGCCAGGAAGAGTGCAGATAGATGGGGAGGCCTACAACTTCACCTGGCCAGGGGAACTCCTGTTTGCTCACAGACTGATCGGGCCCCTTATGCTAGCCAGTACTCCCGGGAGGGTCTGCCTTATTATCATCAGTAAAGACCCTGAACTGCACTGCAAAGACTCTGAGTCGTTCCTTCTTCACCCGTGCACCATCACTCCCATCATCCACATTCTCTGCCCTGAGGCTATACTCTTCCCGTGGGGAGTTATCCCATCCTTTGCTGCGCACACCACACCAGCCTCAGCGGTCTGCCTCGCAGAGGCGGTACACCCTGACCGCAATCCACGGGTGGCGTAGTCGGACATTAAATCATAAAAACCCTATAAAAGACTGCCACTGGTTTGACCACCCTGAGCCATGGGACCGGGTCACCGCCACGGAGACTACAACCCCCCAGAGACCCGGCTCCAGGTAACCCACACACGTGCACACACGGCCCAGGGGGTGAGTCAACATGTCATTGGCAATTCGTGTTGATAGTCGCCTTCAAGATAAATTGGTGAGACCACCTTCTCCGGAGCCCTCTTTTCGGGGTAATGCCCCTTTGCTGGGGGAGTGATCTGGGGGTGAACCAGTACTGGCCGAGGTAGAAGGAGGTACCTCTGCATCGTACGTTTCCCCTGAGAAACTCTGCTGAGGGAAATTATGACGTGGGTATTAGGGAGCTTTTGGCGATCAAATTGTCATTCGAAGAATGGCAACATTGGTTGGAGGGGGCTGTCCATCCTGTTACTGTTATTACGGACCATAAGAACCTGTCATATCTCCAATCGGCTACAAGTCTCAATCCTAGGCAAGCTAGACGGTCCCTGTTTTTTACTAGGTTCAATTTTGTCAAGGCTGATGCTTTGTCCCGGAGCTTCCCTGGTGGTGGTGACCATGAGAACCCTGCCCCGATTTTGCAGAAGGGGGTAGTCATTTCGGTATTGTACCCTGAACTGGAGGGTGAGGTGATGGAGGCTCAGGGGGACGCCCCTGCCTCCTGACCTTCAGGGAGGTTATTTATACCATCTAATCTGAGCCGCAAGTAATTAGGGAACATTACAATTCTGTGCTTGCTGGTCATCAAGGTGGTAAGGCAACTGGGAACCTCCTTTCTCGTCGTTTTTGGTGGCCAGGGTTGCATCTGAATGTGGTTGAACATGTGTCTGCTTGTAGTATTTGCGCACTTTCTAAAGTATACCGTTCTAACGCATACCCGTTCATCTGATGCTCTTCTTCCACTACCTATTCCTAGCAGGCCTTGGACACACTTGTCCATGGATTTTATTACAGACCTACCAATATTAGCAGGCAAGACTGTAGTTTTGGTGGTTGTAGATAGGTTCAGTAAAATGGTTCACCTCGTCGCATTATCGGCACTTCCGAATGCCAAGACTCTTGCTCAGGTATTTATAAATGAGATCTTGAAGCTTCACGTAGTTCCCTCCAATGTGGTGTCAGATCGGGGGACCCAGTTTATTTCTAAGTTTTGGAAAGCTTTCTGTTCTCAACTGAGGGTGAAGCTTTCCTTTTCCTCTGCCTTCCATACTCAGTCGAATGGACAGACAGAGCGCATCAATCATAACTTAGAGACTTACCTCAGGTGTTTTGTCTACAAAAACCAGGAGGATTGGGCATCTTATTTACCGTTGGCAGAATTTTCTATTAATAATCATCGTCAAGAATCTACTGGCAGGTCACCAATCTTTGGTGCATACGGTTTCCATCCACGGTTTGGTACTTTTAGTGGGGGGGGACTTCTGGAGTTCCAGAGGAGGAACATTTTGCTTGGTCACTCTCCTCTATGTGGCGGGGGTTCTGAGTAATTTGAAGGTCATGGGAGACAGCTACAAACGTATGGCTGACAGAAAATGCTCGCCAGGTCCGGACCTAAGTGTGAATAACTTTGTGTGGTTGTCTACCAGGAATATTAAGTTGAAGGTACCTTCTTGGAAGCTGGGACCTAAGTTTATTGGTCCCAATAAAAAAAATGCCGTCATTAACTCTTGAGCTACCTCGGGCCCTTAAGATACATAATGTGTTTCACAGGTCGCTGCTCAAGAAATATGTCGAACCTCTTGAGTCCTCTCCCCTGCTGCTGCCCACAATCATGGTTGATGGTAATTTGGAGTTTGAGATTTCGAGGATTGTAGGTTCTCGCCTCCAGCATCGTTCCCTACAGTACTTGGTGCACTGGAAGGCTTATGGTCCAGAGGAAAGGATGTGGGTTTCGGCATCAGAGGTGAATGCCCCTAGGCTGGTGTGTTCGTTCCACATCTCTTATCCTGAGAAACCTGGTCCTGAGTGTCCAGAGGCCACTCGTAGAAGGGGGGGTACTGTCACTGGTGTGTCAGGTGTGACAGACAGTCGCTGTGGAGCCGGCTACAGAAGGTTGCTGTACTTGGCATTGCAGACACCTTTTTGATCCTCTCATCTCTTTAGTATTGTTATATTCTTCTTCCTTGAGGACCCAGCGGCTACCTCCACCTTCTGCTGCTGATTAACACACCCTTGCTTGATAGTTAAAAACTGTCAGTTTCTCCAGAGAGGTGCCGGTGATAGTTCTTTATGTTGGCTTGGAACACTAGCAGTTGGCTAGTTTCTTCTCTGGTGCCCTTGGAGCACAGTTGACGTTATCTCTCTAGTGTCTGCTCAAGCTAAGTGTATCCCCTTTGCTTGTCTACCTTGTTGTCTTTAGTTTGTAGTGGGGCCTAACCAGTGGTCACCCCTCTCCCTCAATATCTAGGGCCAAGCTCTAGGGATATACAGGATTTAGGATCCTGCTCAGCGATAGGTGTGGAGCTTATATAGTGACGGTAGGGTAAGCAGGGTGCAGTGGCGTACCGTCAATGGCGATAGGCCACGCGACTGCTATGGGGCCCGTGGACCGGGGGGGCCCCATAGCAGTCACCTGCACTGTGTACCCCCGCATCGGCTCCCCCCTCCTGCACCCAGGCCCGGCGTCAACACCCAGGCAAGTGTCGGGGCCCTGAACAGGCGGGGGGGCCACTCGCCATCGGGCACCCCAGCGCGCTATGGCGCACCCGCTTCCCGCTTGCTCAGGGCCCCGGCCGTCACTATACTTACCTCCCCCCGTGCCCTAGACGCTAGGGCCGTCTGGTGGAGTTAATTAATGCTTATGGAGATCTTAGGGGGCTCTGGGGAATAATGCAGGGATAATGCGTGCTTGTGGGGGCCCTGGGGGGATGCTCCGAGCTTGTAGGGGACCTGAGGGGATGCTACTGGCTTGTGGGGGTCCTAAGGGAATGCTACGGGCTTGTGGGGGCCCTGAGGGGATGCTACAGGCTTGTGGTGGCCCTAAGGGGATGCTGCGGGCTTGTGGGGGATCTGTGGGGGGGTGCTGCGGGCTTGTGGGAGCTCTAGGGGGGTGCTGCGGGCTTGCGGGGGCTCTGGGGGGATGCTGCAGGCTTGTGGGGGCTCTGTGTGGGGCACAGGAGGCGTGGGGCATTATATGGGACCCAGGAGGCATGGGGCATTATATGGGGCCCTGGAGGCATGGGGCATTACATGGGGCCCAACCTGCATGGAGCATTACATGGGGCTCAACCTGCATGGAGCATTACATGGGGCCCAACCTGCATGGGGCATTATATGGGGCCCAGCCTGCACGGAGCATTATATGGGGGCAAGGCAGTATTCTCTATGGTGCATTATATGTGGCCCATTATTCTGTATGGAGGACTATGTGGGGCTCATAATACTGTATGGAGGACTATTTGGGGGCCATAATACTGTATGGAGGAATATGTGGGGCCCATAATACTGTATGGAGGACTATGTGGTGTCCATAATACTGTATGGAGGACTATGTGAGGCCATTATACTGTATAGAGGACTATGTGGTGCCCATATTACTGTATGGAGGACTATACTGTCCGGTCTGCACTGTGTGCTGTGAGGATTCGCCGGTTTCTCAGCTATTGTAGAATTTACAATTGATATCACTCATGTAATGTAAGAAGTCAGTGAAATGTTTGGTATTGTACTATGTGTATATATATATATATATATATATATATATATATATATATATATATATACAATATATATATATATATATATATATATTTCTCTGCCATATGTGTGCATCATGAATGGTGGTATGTGTTAAAGGGGCCCACGGAGACTCTTTCGTCCGGGGCCCACGAAAACCTGGAGCCGGCCCTGGTTGAAAGCAATGATGGAGGAGGGAACGTCATGTGACACTCCCTCTCCCATCATTCCTCCTCTGTGTCTGACGCAGCGGCGTGATGACGCACCACGCTGTGTCAGACAGTGGAGCGGGCAGCTGCTGAGGTGATGAGAGAGACGCACTGCAGAGACTGAAGCAGCGGGGAACGAGGAGCGGTAAGTATGTATTTATTTATTTTTTAAATCAGTGTGTACTAATACTGGAGGACTGGGGGCTGCATTTTACCCTATAGGTGGCTGCATTATACTTCATACAGGACCATGGGGGCTGCATTATTCTGTGTGGAGGACAATGGGGAGTTCATTATACTGTGTGGAGGACCGTGGCGAGTGCATTATACTGTGTGGAAGGCCATGGAGAGTGTCTTATACTGTGTGGAGGACCATGGCGAGTGCCTTAAACTGTCTGGAGGACCATCGGGAGTGCATTATACTGTGTGGAGGACCTTGGCAAGAGTCTTATATTGTGTGGAGGACCATGGTGAGTGCATTATACTGTGTGGAGGACCATGGCGAGTGCATTATACTTTGTGGAAGACCATGGCGAGTGTCTTATACTGTGTGGAGGACCATGGCGAGTGTCTTATACTGTGTGGAGGACCATGGCGAGTGTCTTATACTATGTGGAGGACCATGGCGAGTGCATTATACTCTGTGGAGTGTGGAGAGGTGTGGGGCCATTATACTGTATATAGGCTTATTATACTGCATGGAGAGCTGTGTGTGGGTCACAGTTGGGGGATCATACTGTGTTGGGGTCACCATACTTTGTGTCAGGAGTTGAGGTGGGGTACAGTAGGGTCAACATACTGTGCATGTGGAGGAATTTACCATGGGGGTATCATACTGTGATTGGGAGGCACTTTTGTTGGCATCACACTTTATGGGGCAATGAAAGGGAATCTAGGACTTAAGCAGAAGGAAACTTACTGTGTAAAGGCTGAAAGGTTGTGAGATCTGCTCTTCTGTGACACCGACAATTATTTACATTTTTTTTTGGGGGGGGGGGGGCAATTAGAACTTCAGCTATAGGGCCCCATGATTCCTATGTACGCTCCTGGCAGGGTGCTATTAGATCTGCCTAGGGGTCTACACTCCCCCTTTCCCTAGTGTTTGGGCTTCCTTCCCCTCTTCCCTTAGTCTTGCACTTAGTCTTTCCCTCACCTTGTGTGACAATAGCACACTAAAACCACCCAAAAAGAACACCCTGATGCTGGCACTGCTCAATGTCCAACTTAATCAAGCTTTGTGTGCTCCACAGCATTTAGTAGTGAACACTGCATGTGCTTGCTATACAGAAAAATTAAAGGCAAATAGAAAGGAGATGATGAAAAGCTGCACTCACCGTTTATGTAAAATAAGAGTCCTTTATTTCATATCCAAATAAAATGAATGGAAAGCAGAGAGTGCGGGGAGGAGGTGGACAACAGTTGTTTCACGCTCTAACTAGCCAAGCTAGAATCTCCTTTCTATTGGACTATTGTTTCTGCATTTTAAAGCTGGCACCGCAAGTTTATGCAATGTGTATTTGCCGTTAAGATTCAGGTGCGGTCATTATGCATTTAGAAGGTGGTGCAGACCCATTCTCCATTTAGAAAAATGAAAGGGCTGGCATCCAGAAAAACAAGGCTGATGGCCCAAGCATTGTGGCTCACTGGTAATCTGCCCAAGGGTGGGACCAAATGATATTGTGCATTATAATTTATGAACAGCCTGCGGGCTGGAGGTTCTCATCCCTGCCCTATATGGATAGCATGTAGCAAGTTGTTGCCAGATATTAGTTTCCTAAATGTGATAGTACCAACTGACTCCACGTCAAATGAGATGTTTAAATCTAAAAAACTTTATTTTAGTAGAATTACTTTCCATGGTAACTGTCAGTTTTAGATTATTACTATTAAAATACAGAAGAAAGTCTTGAACAACCGTTACACCACGAGAACAAATGATGATAATATCGTCTATGTAGAGACTGTACCATACAATGCCTTTCAAAAGTGCTTATTTAGAAACAAGTGTTATTTTTTTGCAAGTAGAATTGCTGATCAAATGTAAAAAAGTAATGTGTAAGTAAAAGTTCCATGCAAACTACCGCAAATTCTTTTAACGTATTAGAAAATTTACTGTACACGTCAAGAAACCACATGACCGTTCAAAATGCCAGATCAAGGGGTCAAAAGGGTTTTCCTACCGAAATGTGCGTCGGGGTGACGGTGGCAGAGCCTGTCTGGTGGCCTTACCCAGGTACACAGCTATTTCAGCTTATTTATGACCAATTGTTTATATTACTTCTATCTGTATAAGGGTTTTAACCCTTTTGTTTCTGGGTATTTTGATTGTGATGGGATATTATTGTTTTGGGGGTACAATTTGGAAATGGTATTCTTGATGGGTGGTATATATTTATTAATACATGTGACCCTGTCGCTGTCCCCCTTATATTTCCACTTGCTATATAGGCTGACCTTTCGGGCGCTGTGTCACAGTTTTTAACATTGTTTTATTCATGTGGATCCAGCACTCTGTGTCTACTCTGTCGTCCGCATTTATCTTTGTAATTTGTGTGTACTACATGTGTTAATAAAGGAATTTTCTTACTTCTTTACAATTTTGAACTTGTGTGGCCATCTTTTTGTTTCTCTGCTTCACAGAGGAACAATCCCCCCTTCCCTTTATTGTCAATTATATTGTGATATCCATTATTGTATTTAATTTTTGGGGAAACTGTTACTTTGCAATAAAAGGGAGATACTGTTTCTGTAGAAATGTGAAGGGTGTTCTAGTGTGGAGGTTATTCTACGCCACTACCACTAACCCTGACCCATACAGTTTCATTGATCCATTCACACATTAATTTTAGGGTTCTTTCAGACGAACAAATAAAATGGATGTGTGCAGTTTGAGTAAAAATCAGACAGCACATTAACCAATGTTACTGAAGAGATGCTATACAGATGACAGTTCTTTTCACATGGACGGAGTGTCCGTTTGAAAAAAATTGCAGCATGCACTATACTCTTCCATTTATCGGATGAGACTTGCCAATTCATGTCTATGGGTGCACAATAAATATCGGATCCCGTACAGAACATCTGTATAGCATCCAATTTTTAAAGATACATTGCCATTATTAACTTAGGAAACTAGGTTGATGTATAAAAAGGAATGGCACACAGATGTCATACGGACATAACATACAGACAACATCCGGATAAAAATACAGTTTAAAATCATAAGAGTTTTGTGGATGAAAATCTAACGATTTTTTTGTATGCTTGTCTGACCGCTGCCTAAAACATGTGCGAATAAATCACAGAAATTCAATGGGTCAGTGTGCTGTCCAACAAAAAAAACGGACAGCACTAGGATGTGTCATATAGATGTGTGAATGTAGCCTAAATCTTATTCCATTAGCCCTGTCTCTCCATCAGCCTGTGATGAAACATCTCTCTCAAGCAGTCAATGACTTTGCAAAAATGTCATCATAGCTTGTGCGACAAGGTCACTGGCAAAGTACTGGAGAGAACATGTGTAAAACTAAGATTGTTAGCTCCAGTGATATAAACATAGAGAAAGCGTTCCAGCACACAAAGTATAGAAAGGGGTTAATCAGACATCTTAGTGCTAGGGTGATTAAACACCTGTAGAAAGGGAGGAACTCAGAGGATAAAATCACAGCCTTTCAGAGCATTTGGTATGGGGCAGACCTGGAGGCACAAGCTCTGGAGCTGTGGTGTGCATATTAAGGAAAGCTAAACCTTGGGTTGTTTTGTTCCTGAAGCGGGCGGTTACCCGTAGCAACAAGGCCTGTGCCATACGTTATGGTTATGTTTTGCTTTTCCTGCTAGGCCAGGAAGGCCGTGTTTGTTTTTGCTAACATTGCTGTAGTTTTTGCAGTGCTCTTAATAAACTCAGCAGGAGATTTGAAGAGACAGTGTTCCTGTTTACCTCTAAGTGCAACCAAGTGAGTCGAACTACCACAGTTGGTGTTAGAAGTGCGGGCAAGATCCCCAGGAAGCAAGTGTGGCCGCTGTGGACAGACTGCATTTCCTCGGTGAAGGCGGCTGTGAGCGTGGAACAGCGGTCAGACAAAATGGAGGAGCTGATCATGCGCCTGGTCCAAAGCCAAGACCAGCAGCAGCATCTTCAACAGCTGCAGCAGAATTGGGAGCAGCAGCAGCTCCAACAGCATCAACTGCAGAAGCATCAGGAGCAGCTGCAGCAGCACCGGGAACAGCAGCAGAAGCTACAGCAGCATCGGAAGCAGCTGCAGCAGCAGCAACAGCTGGAACAATAGGAGACAAGTAAGCTGCTTATGCATCAGCTGCAGCAGCAGCTCCAGCAGTACAAGCAACAGAGTCGACAACAGCAGCAGATTGACTTGCTCACAGAGGCAGTTCATGGCACGGTAGCGGCTCCAACTCTAATGTCAGCTTATGATTTCTTTGTCCAGAAGGCGGTGAGGAAAGCCTTATAGAAAATGACCTTGGGTGATGACATAGAGGTCTTTTTAACCATTTTTGAAAGGGTTGCCGATAGAAACTCTCGCCAGAGCAGTGGACAGAGGTCCTGGCACCTGTCACGGGTGTGTCAGAAGTGACAGTCACCCTGCAGTTGGTTGCAGGAGATCTCTATGTTTGGCATTACAGACATCTTTTTAGAGGCGGTCTCTAGGACCTAGTGGCTACCTTCCTCTGGCTAATTAACTCCGTGGTCTGGGTGTATAAATACCTGCTGTGTACAGAGGGAGGTGCCGGCAATATTCATTACTCCTTGTGAGACTTCAGCAAGAGCAGTACTTCCTGCTCTCTGGTGTTTGAGGACGTGTGCACAATTGTCTGGAGTCATCTAAAAGTGAAGTGATTTCCCCTGTTTGTCCTTCCTTTTTGTCTTTAGAGTTCAGTGGAGATCGACTAGTGCTCACCTCCTCCCTTCCCTAGTCTGAGTCTAATGCCAGGGAAAGACAAGGAAAGGCACGTGTGCAGCGATTGGTTAAGAGCCAATACAGGGACATTAGGGGTGACAGGGTGACGCTAGACCAGACTAGGAGACTAGTCTTTCCTACACCCTGTGTGACATTATCACCGGCCGAGCACATTTTGAAAAGGAAAAAAAAGAAAAGAAAACTGACATTTTGTTTTTTGTTTTTATCTGTGTATTTTTGGGCATGGACCTTTTTATTTTCCTTTCTCCCTTGGTATGGGTTCAGTTGCAGAATGGCTGCACAGGCTGTCTCTGGAGGTGAATGACCTCCGAGGTGAGGTACAGCAGCAGCATAAGTGGCTACATGTCGCCAATGTGGGGTTCTCTCCCGGACAGGTTTTCAGGAGGTAGGGACAAGTTATTTGTATTCAAGGAGGCATGCAAACTGTATTTTAAACTTCCTCCTTATTCCTCTGGAAATGAGGAGCAACGGGTTGGAATTGTGATCTCTCTACTCCAGGGAGATATTCAGTCGTGGGCCTTTTCATTACCGCAGGACTCGGTTTGTCTCCAGTCTGTGGAGGGGTTTTTCGGGGCTCTGGCCCTTATCTATGATGACCCTGACCGAGTCGCCTTGGCTGAATCTAGGCTACGTCGCCTTCAGCAGGATGAGACCACCTTCTTCGGGGCCTTCTTGCCGGGGTTGTGTACCTCTGCCAGGAGAGCGGTCTGGGGGTGAACCAGTAGTGGGGGAGGTGGAGGAACCCATGCAGTTAGGGGGTGTCTCTGAATACATCCCCCCAGAGATTCACAAGAAAAAATGGCTTTACTAATTTTTACCGGAAATTCATTCAAAATTACTCTGTAATTGTGGAACTTCTTACTGACATGACTAAAAAGGGGTCTGATTTTTCCAAATTTGTTGGAAGCCTCCCTCCAGACTTTTTCTTCCTTAAAGAATAATTTAGCCACTACACCTATACTCAGTCAACCCGATGTTTCCTAACCCTTTATTGTGGAGGTTGATGCTTCGGATATTGGGGTTGGGGCTGTGTTGTCTCAGGGTCTATCCCCCGGTAAATGGCGTCCATGCGCCTTCTTTTCTAAAAAATTGTCTTTGGCTGAGAGAAATTATGACGTGGGTTATAGGGAACTTTTAGCGATCAAATTGGAGTTTGAAAAATGGTGACATTGGTTGGAGGGGGCTGTCCATCCTACTACTGTTATTACTGACCATAAGAACATGTCATATCTCCAGTCAGCTAAACGTCTCAACCTTAGGGAAGCCAGATGGTCCCTCTTTTTTACTAGGTTCAATTTTGTTGTCACTTTTCGTCTAGGGGTCAAAAATGTCAAGGCTGATGCTTTGTCCCGGAGCTTCCCTGGTGGTGGTGACCATGAGAACCCTGCCCTGATATTACATAAAGGGGTTTGTCATTTCGGCACTTTATCCTGAACTGAAGGGTGAGATGTTGGGGTCACAGAGGGACGCCCCTGCCTCCTGCCCTTCAGGAAAATTATTTGTACCATATAATTTGCGCCGCAAAGTAATTAAGGAACATCATAACTCTGTGTTTGCTGGGCATCCAGGGGGTAAGGCAACCACAGACCTCCTCTCTCATCGTTTTTGGTGGCCAGGGTTGCATCGGGATGTGATTGAACACGTAGCTGCTTGTAGTATTTGCGCGTATTCTAAGGTTTTGCATACCCGTCCGTTTGGTACTCTTCTTCCGCTACTTATCCCTAGTAGGCCATGGACACACTTGTCCATGGATTTTATTACTGACCTACCAGTTTCTGCAGGCAAAACGTTGGTTTTTGTGGTTGTAGATAGGTTCAGTAAAATGGTTCACTTCGTCGCATTACCTGCACTTCCAAATGCTAAGACACTTGCTCAGGTGTTCATAAATGAGATTGTGAAGCTTCATGGGGTTCCCTCCGATGTGGTGTCAGATCTGGGGACCCAGTTTGTTTCCAAGTTCTGGAAGGCATTTTGTTCTCAACTGGGGTTGCAGCTGTCCTTTTCCTCTGCCTTCCACCCTCAATCGAATGGACAGACCAAGCGTGTCAATCAGAATTTGGAGACCTACCTCAGGTGTTTCGCCACTGAAAATCAGGAGGATTGGGCATCCTACTGACCACTGGCAGAATTTGCCATTAATAATCATCATCAAGATTCCACTGGCAGGTCACCGTTCTTCGGTGCATACGATTATCACCCACAGTTTGGTACCTTTAGTGGGGGAGGAGCTTCAAGAGTTCCTGAGGAGAAACGGTTTGCTTCGTCACTCTCTTCGGTATGGCAGTATGGCAGGATGTGCTGAGTAATTTAAAGATTATGGGAGACAGGTATAAACTTATGGCTGACAGAAAACGATTGCCAGGTCCGGACCTGAATATGAATGACTTTGTGTGGTTGTCTACCAGGAATATAAGATTGAAAGTTCCTTCTTGGAAGCTGGGACCTAGGTTTATTGGTCCCTATAAAATAACCGCCATCAATAACCCAGCAGCATTTTGTCTTGAACTTCCTCAGGCCCTTAAGGTCCACAACGTGTTCCACAGGTCCTTATTCAAAAAGTTTGTGGAACCTCTTCCACCGCCCCCTGTAATGGTTGATGATAATCTGGAGTTCCAGATTTCAAGGATTGTAGATTCTCGTCTCCAACATCGTCCTCTACAATACTTGATGCACTGGAAAGGCTATGGTCTAGAGGAGAGGATGTGGGTTTATGCATCAGAGATGAACGCTCCCAGGTTGGTTTGTTCATTTCACGCCTTTTATCCAGAGAAACCCCGTCCTGAGTGTCCGGAGGCCACTCGTAGAGGGGGGGGTACTGTCATGGGTGTGTCAGAAGTGACAACAGTCGCCCTGCAGTTGGCTGCAGGAGATCTCTACGTTTGGCATTACAGACATCGTCTCAGAGGCTGTCTCTAGGACCTAGTGGCTTCCTTCCTCTGGCTAATTAACTCCGTGGTCTGGGTGTATAAATACCTGCTGTGTACAGAGGGAGGTGCCGGCGATATTCATTACTCCTTGTGAGACTTCAGCAAGAGCAGTACTTCCTCCTCTCTGGTGTTTGAGGATGTGTGCGCATTTGTCTGGAGTCATCTAAAAGCTAAGCGATTTCCCCTGTTTGTCCTTCCTTTTTGTCTTTAGAGTTCAGTGGAGACCAACTAGTGCTCACCTCCTCCTTTCCCTAGCCTGAGTCTAACGCCAGGGAAAGACAGGGCAAGGCATGAGTGCTGAAATTGGTTAAGAGCCAATACAGGGAGGTTAGGGGAGACAGGGTGACCCTAGACCAGACTAGGAGGTCTCCACTCCCCCCTTTCCGTAGTGTCTGGGCTCCCTTTCACTCTTCCCTCTGTGTTGCACTAAGTCTTTCCCACACCTTGCGTGACAGCATCATACTTAACGGGGGAACCACAAAAAGCCTACTATGATTTGGCTTTACAGGGCGCCAAAGAATATGAAAAATTGAAAACAGAAATTTTTGCACACTTGGGGGTGACAATGTCTGTCAGGGCACAACTGGTCCACTGCTGGGCATATCACCATGACAAACCCACTCGCTCCCAAATGTTTGATCTGCTGCATCTTGTCCAAAAGTGGTTACAGCCGGATTCCTCTACCCCAGGTCAGATGGTGGAGCGAGTTGTAATGGACCTGTTCATGCACTCCCTTCCAAGCCCGATGCAGGCTTGGGTTGCTCAGGGAGATCCCCAGAACGTCGATGATTTGGTCGGACTGGTCGAAAGGTATCATGGGATCGATGGGTCCGTGGGACAGGCAACCTATTCCATACTAGGGGAGGAGGTTAAAAAGGGGGTGGGGCATCCAAAGTCCAAGGGAGCGGCAGAGGTCATGCCAAGGCTTTCATCGGAGGATGTAATTTGCTGGAGATGTCACGGTCCAGGTCATATAGCAGCCTATTGTCCCCTGACCACTGGAATGTAGCATGGGACGCCGATGTTTCTTCTATGCATATCCAGCTTGCAGTGTGAACTGTCCACCCGGCAAGGGGCCCCAAACTTGTCCTATAACAGTGAATGGCCTGCAAATGACTGGACTACTAGACTCAAAAATTTTGGTGACCCTCGTGAGGGACACACTCCCTCTCTAATTTATCCCTGGGAAGAAGGTTGGCGTCCACTGCATTCACGGGGATGCTAAAGGCTATTCAGTGGCCAGAGTGGTCATTGAAATGGCCAAAGGTACTGCGTCCCATAAGGTTGGCGTGGTCCAGGATTTGTGGCACCCAATCATCATAAGCTGGACTTTATGTTGATTTAGGCAGACATTCCTGAGATATGGGTGACCAGAGAAAAATTGGGGTTCACCCAACATAGATGTGGCACCCCAGGGGTCTGGTTACCACAGTAATAGAAATATTACGTCTGAGAGCAAGTGGGAGGTTTCTCTGGTCAGGAGCCCTAAGCATGCAACACCGCCCGCCCAGACCTGGGAGGGGAGGAATCTGCCCTTATAAACCGGGTCTGGGGCGGGATTAGGCCAGTCAGAGCCTGGAGAGGGAAAGTTACAGCAGGAGCTCTGTAGGAGCAGGAGCGAGTGCCAGGGGCTGGAAGCCAGATAGCTCGCCCTGGCTGAAGACACTAAGACCGGACACGGAGTCCGAGGCTGTGGGGACATCCAGGTCCAGCAGCAGAATCCAACCAGCAGGGGATTCCAGGTCCTCTGGCCATAGAAGCCCGGAGGCACGGTCACAAGCAAGGGACCAGCACCGCCATCGTGGAGCGGAGGCTAACAGAAGGCCCCAAGTCACCGGCCATACGGGTGAGCACCACACGGTACACTCAGGGACGTGGGCTACTTCTACCCGCATACAGCAAGGTAGCCAGGAAGAGTGCAGATAGACGGGGAGGCCTGCAACTCCACCTGGCCAGGGGAGATCCTGCTTGCTCACAGACTGACCAGGCCTCTACTGCTAACCAATACTCCCGGGAGGGTCTGCTTTATAACACCAGTAAAGACCCTGAACTGCACTGCACAGACTCTGAGTTGTTCCTGCTGCGCTCGTGCACCATCACTCCCATCATCCACACCAAGTGCCCTGAGGCTATACTTCTCCCGTGGGGAGTCATCCCATTCTTAGCTGCACACACAACACCGGCCTCAGCGGTCTGCCTTGCAGCGGCGGTCCCCACTGACCACAATCCACAGGTGGCGTAGTCGGACCATTATCATACTAATAAGACTGCCACTGATTTGACCACCCTGGGCACGGACCGGGTCATCGCCACGGAGACTACAACCCCCAGCGATCCGGCTCCGGGTATTCCCCGCACACACGTGCACGCACAACACAGGCCCAGGGGCGAGTCAACTTTAGCGTAGTCAGCAGGATTCAAACCAACCCGCCACCAACGGGTATTGTGTGCCTGAAAAAGACTTTTGCACTTACCTGAGAGAAGCTTCCCGCCATCTGCAGCCGTCTTCTCGCCATCTGCAGCCGTCTTCCCGCCATCCGGAGCCGTTTCCCGCCATCTTCAGTTGGTTCCCGCCATCCGGAGTCGGTTCCCGCCATCGGACGCCATCTTCAGGACGCCGCGCGGGAAGAAGAGGGGCGTGGACATCGAAAGCGCGCGAGAACTGAAGCCCCGCCTTACGTCTTGACGCTGCGCAAGGTCCTGGAAGGGAGAGAGAGCGAAGCTGACGTCACAGGAGTGCGATGCAAGGTCCTCAACCCCGACGATCGACTGCGGAGCCGCGGCCTACGGAAGAGGATCATCGCAAGGTAGGCCACGGTCCACTAGGGGGGAAGGAGGATGTCGGATACAAAGGGAAGCTCCACCGCCACAGCTGCCGCCAGCGCAACTGCTGCTGCGGTCATGCCATTCACCATGCCCTATATCCCAGGGGCAACCTGGCTACCCCAGTACTCAGGGGAGTCACATACCCTAAGTGACTTTAGGGAAAGACTGGATAGCCTCTTCCAGGTATACCCCCTCCCGGAAAGCAAAAAGTGAGCATCCTGGTGGCCCAGTTAATCGGGGCAGCCCAAAGGGAGGTAAAGTCCTGGCCACCTAGGAAGAAGAGGACTGTCAGAGAAATACTAGCCCGGCTGAAAGACACATTTGATACCCGAACCTCAGCTGAAATAAAACTCAGATTTTACGGGTGCAGACAACGGGCACACGAAAGTATAAGAGACTATGCTCTAAACCTACAAGAGGCCCTGAGAGCCATTAAGCAGGCAGACCCTGACAGCGTGGGGAATGAAGACAAGCTGTTGACCGAACAATTTATTGAGGGTCTACTGTGCGATGCCCACCGAACCCAGTTGCGGGCAATGGCCTCACAGGACCCTGACCTGGACTTTGCACAGTTCAAGGACATAGCCATCCGGGTGCTCCGAGAACCGGCACCAGGTGGCGCTGTGACCCACAGGCGCCCTGCTATCACTTATCACCAGGACATGGCGCCCTTGTCTGCAGGGCCTGTGGGAGCTGATGCGCAGGCTTTGAACAATAACCCGGCTACAGACCTGCACCATCAGGTCCAAGAGCTGACTAAGACCGTTGCCGCGCTAACCAGAACTGTGCAGTCTTTACAGGTCTCTTCTCCAGGAAAGATCCAGCTGGCATCCGGACCGGAGGACGTCCCGTGGCGCCGACTGAGGAGGACCCCACCGGCCAGAGGAAGACCCAGCGACCGATACAACGAGGACGGACAACCCATCTGCCGCCGCTGCAATCAACCCGGAAATATGGCAAGGTACTGTAATTTAAACGGGCACAACCTGGGGTAGAGGGCCAACCCCCAGGCATAAGATCATCAGGCCCATCGAACTGGCATGATAAATACGTAGGGGGACGTCCGGTCTTGCCTGTGGTACTGGATGGCATTCCTATGAGTGCCCTACTAGACACTGGGTCACAGGTGACTACCATCCCGTACGTGCTCTTCAAGCGGTACTGGAATGACTCGGACATAACCCGCTACCCAGATGATGACCTGAGCATTATTGCCAGCAATCGTCAGCCCGTGCCACAGATAGGATTTAATGAAAAAATAAAGTAGCACACTGTAACACTGAGTATATAGATATGAAATATGAAATATGAATAGCATAACTGCTGTAAAAAATAGAAATAAATGAAAAATTTTTGAAAAAAAGTTTTTTTAGCGCATGTAAATATAAAGTATGGAAAATGAATAGCATTACTGCTGTAAATAAATGAGAGATCTTAGCGCATAAATTGGCCAATTCATGTGTACCTGACAGCCGCGGTAAGGCGTTTCTCGATGTCAGGACCTATCAATGTGAATACCTCTCTAAGAGACCTCCGTCTGCTTATGTGTGGGAAAGACAGATCCTGATGCATTTAAAACCACCTGCGGCATGGGGGTGGGGGTGGAGTGCTCAGTCAACGCTAAATCTAGTAACAAAAAATGACGGCACTTCCACTATAAGAAATAGGTGTGAACAGGTGCTTACTAAGAGCAGCTACCTCCATATATAATGACTGAGCACTCCACCCCCACCCCCATGCCGCAGGTGGTTTTAAATGCATCAGGATCTGTCTTTCCCACACATAAGCAGACGGAGGTCTCTTAGAGAGGTATTCACATTGATAGGTCCTGACATCGAGAAACGCCTTACCGCGGCTGTCAGGTACACATGAATTGGCCAATTTATGCGCTAAGATTTCTCATTTATTTACAGCAGTAATGCTATTCATTTTCCATACTTCATATTTACATGCGCTAAAAAAACTTTTTTTCAAAAATTTTTCATTTATTTCTATTTTTTACAGCAGTTATGCTATTCATATTTCATATTTCATATCTATATACTCAGTGTTACAGTGTGCTACTTTATTTGTTCATTATATATGGAGGTAGCTGCTCTTAGTAAGCACCTGTTCACACCTATTTCTTATAGTGGAAGTGCCGTCATTTTCTTTGTTACTAGATTTAGCGTTGACTGAGCACTCCACCCCTACCCCCATGCCGCAGGTGGTTTTAAATGCATCAGGATCTGTCTTTCCCACACATAAGCAGACGGAGGTCTCTTAGAGAGGTATTCACATTGATAGGTCCTGACATAGAGAAACGCCTTACCGCGGCTGTCAGGTACACATGAATTGGCCAATTTATGCGCTAAGATTTCTCATTTATTTACAGCAGTAATGCTATTCATTTTCCATACTTCATATTTACATGCGCTAAAAAAACTTTTTTTCAAAAATTTTTCATTTATTTCTATTTTTTACAGAAGTTTGCTATTCATATTTCATATCTATATACTCAGTGTTACAGTGTGCTACTTTATTTGTTCATTATATATGGAGGTAGCTGCTCTTAGTAAGCACCTGTTCACACCTATTTCTAATAGTGGAAGTGCCGTCATTTTCTTTGTTACTAGATTTAGCGTTGACTGAGCACTCCACCCCCACCCCCATGCCGCAGGTGGTTTTAAATGCATCAGGATCTGTCTTTCCCACACATAAGCAGATGGAGGTCTCTTAGAGAGATATTCACATTGATAGGTCCTGACATCGAGAAACGCCTTACCGCGGCTGTCAGGTACACATGAATTGGCCAATTTATGCGCTAAGATTTCTCATTTATTTACAGCAGTAATGCTATTCATTTTCCATACTTCATATTTACATGCGCTAAAAAAACTTTTTTTCAAAAATTTTTCATTTATTTCTATTTTTTACAGCAGTTATGCTATTCATATTTCATATCTATATACTCAGTGTTACAGTGTGCTACTTTATTTGTTCATTATATATGGAGGTAGCTGCTCTTAGTAAGCACCTGTTCACACCTATTTCTTATAGTGGAAGTGCCGTCATTTTCTTTGTTACAGATAGGATTTAAAGAGGTGACCATTAAGGTCGGTAAAGTTGAACTGCCGGCACAAGGACTGATCATTGTGGACATTGACCGTCGCGAGAGTCACCCAAAAATAACCCTAGGTACTAACGTAATCGAAAACTGTCTTGCAGAGGTGATTCTTATTTTGCAACAGGTTGCCGAGAACGCCAGTTCCAGCCAGCAGCGTGTCCTCCAAAAAGAGATCCGGGCACTGATGAAACGGCAACAGGTGGAATTATCTGGTGGTGAGATTGGTAGCGTGAGAATATGTGACCCGTTCCCTATTGCCATGCCCCCGAAAAGTGAGATGATGATTTGGTGCCGGGCAGCTATTGGTCTAAGGGGTAGAGACTACCAAGCGATGGTAGAACCCGTCTACTCAGACAGTAGGCCCACCATTTTGACAGCACGGGGGGTGGTCGATGTACCCCATGGGAGGGTGCCCGTTCGCATCATAAACATCTGGGAGAAGTACACCTGCCCCGGTATGCCACGCTAGCCAAATTGTTCACCATCAACCAGAACTCTGTAAAGGCCGTGGAACCCTTGCCTCCATCTCAACCAGAGGAAGGTAAGGGCTCTAAGAAACCAATGGGGGACTGGTGTCAACAACTGCATTTGGGTACTGACTCCACTCCCTCACACCAAAAACAGGGAGTCTATCGGGTGGTTCAATAGTACGAGAGAGTGTTTAGTAAACACCCGCTAGACTTCGGGCGAGTAAAGGGGGTAGAACATCACATCCCCATGGGAGACCATCCTCCCATAAAGGAGAGATACCGACCCGTACCCCCTGCACACTATCAGCACGCCAAGGGGATGCTAAAAGACATGAAGGAGGCTGGGGTAATCAGGGACAGCTGTAGCCCCTGGGCAGCTCCACTAGTCTTAGTGAAAAAGAAAGACAACACCATGAGAATGTGTGTAGACTACAGGAAGGTCAACCGTATCACACACAAAGATGCGTACCCGTTACCAAGGATAGAAGAGTCCTTAGCTGCATTAAAATCTGCTAACTTCTTCTCTACTTTGGATCTCACTAGCGGGTACTGGCAGGTTCCTGTAGCAGAGGCGGACCGGGAGAAGACCGCATCCACCACCCCGATGGGACTCAGCGAATTTAACTGTATGCCGTTCGGGCTCTGCAACGCACCAGGAACCTTCCAACGGTTGATGGAATGCTGTCTGGGACACCGGAACTTCGAGACGGTCCTATTATACCTGGACGATGTCATCATCTATTCCAAGACCTATGAGGACCATCTGGAACACCTGGCAGAAGTGTTTGAAGCCCTGGCAAACTATGGCCTAAAGGTAAAACCCTCAAAGTGTCATCTACTGAAGCCAAAGGTACAGTACCTGGGACACGTGGTGAGTGCTGACGGAGTGGCTCCCGACCCTGACAAGATCACCGTGATTAAGGACTGGCCAAGACCATCCAGCATAAAGGAAGTGCGGCAGTTCCTCGGGTTGGTAGGCTACTACCGAAGATTCATTCCCGGTTTTACCAAGAAGGCAGCTCCTATGCAGGACCTCCTGATAGGCCAGTCCAGGAAGGCCAAAAAACAGAAGCCACCCTTCAGATGGGAAAAGCTGGAAGAGGAGTCATTCCGCCAGCTGAAGATGGCCCTCACAGGGGATGAAATCCTGGCATACCCTGATTACAGCCAGCCCTTTATCCTCCACACGGACGCAAGCAACATTGGGCTAGGAGCCGTACTGTCCCAGATCCAGCAGGGGAGAGAACGGGTAATTGCTTACGCCAGCCGAAAACTGTGACCCACGGAAAGAAACCCTGACAATTACAGCTCGTTCAAGCTACAGTTCCTGGCAGTGGTGTGGGCGGTAACCGAACGTTTTAAGCATTACCTTGCCTCTTCCAGGTTCACCGTGTACACGGACAACAACCCGTTGACACACCTGAACACTGCAAGACTGGGTGCCCTGGAGCAGAGATGGATGGCCCGCCTGTCCAATTATGAGTTCACGATCAAATACCGGGCAGGACGCTCCAATACCAACGCGGACGCCCTGTCTAGGATGCCAAACCTACCGGACGGAGGGGAAGATCCAGAAGAACTGGAAGAGGTCGAACTCCCTGCGTTCCACCGTCATGGGATTACCCAGTATTCCCACCGTGTGAGGGGCCAGTGATCCGCTACGTTCAACCCCTTACCCTACTACAACTGGTCGGAGACGCAAGACAGTGACCCCGCAGTCCGTCTGGTGAAGGAAATGCTAACCCAGGCTGAAGCCCGCCTGGACCCAGACGCTCCAGAAGAGACCAAGCAACTGTGGACGGAAAAAAGCAGACTGTTTCTCTACAAGGAGAAGTTGTGCGCAGAATGGTCAATTCCCGGACACATGAACTGATCTGGCAGGTTGTGGTACCGAGACGGGACGCAGCTATGGTGCTGGAGGCCTACCACAATGGGGCAGGGCACTTCGGATGGAAGAAGCTGGAGTTCCTGCTGCGTGAACGGTTCTACTGGATAGGCATGAGAGGAGCCATTGAGAGATGGTGTAGAGACTGTGGCCCGTGCAATCTAAGAAGAAGGGACCGTGCCAGCCAGAGGACTCCCCTGCAGCCCATCATCACCAGGCAGCCGCTGGAACTGGTCGCTCTGGACCATGTTAAACTGGCTCCAAGCAGAAGCGGGTATGTCTACGCCCTAACCATCGTGGATCACTACTCCCGGTTCCTAGTGGTGGTCCCCGTCAAAAACTTAACAGCTCAAACAGCAGCTAGGGCCTTCCAGCAGCATTTCTGCCGCCCACACGGGTATCCGGAACAGGTGTTGACAGACCAAGGACCAGCCTTCGAAGCGGAGGTCTTCCAGGAGTTCTGCAACCTGTACGGCTGCCGGAAGATAAGAACAACGCCCTATCACCCCCAAACCAATGGACTCTGCGAGAAGATGAACCAGGTGGTGATAGATCTGCTAAAAACATTGCCCCTGGAAGAACGCAGCATGTGGCCTGAGAAACTGCCTGATTTGGTGGACCTGTATAACCACATCCCGGTAGGTTCCACCAACTGTACCCCGGCTTACCTAATGAGAGCAAGACCTGGTAAGCTGCCTGTTGACCTGGATATGGGAGTCCTGACACCCGAGTACACCTCGCCAGAGGCAGACTGGGATACAGAACGGCAGCTGCAGTACCGGAAAGTACAGGAGAGCGTCAAGCGAAGTCTCTGTCAATCAAGAGAAAGGCAGGAGAGGACTTATAACCAACGTGCTCCCGCTGTTCCCCTGGTACCTGGAGAGCAGGTCTTGAAAAGAAAAAGGCGGCTCCATAAGTTGGACGACCAGTGGGAAAAGGACCCGTACACCGTACTGCCCTCAAGCCACAATAATTCAAAGGTGTACGTCATCAGCAGGGATGGAGGAGAGACCACAGTCACTGTCTCCAGAGACCACCTGAAAAAGTGCCCCGAGAAGTTGCAATGCATGGATGAAGATCAGGAAAACCCTCAACCCGTAGAGGAAAAGGAGGAAATGATCAGCACCGTACTCGGAGACTTTCCCCGGTCCTGGACACAAGTAAATAACGCTATCGTGGTGCCCGTCCTCACCTTTCTCCAGCCAGCCCCTCAAGTGCCTACAGAAGACCAGGTAGAGCTGGAAGAGCAGCCGGCCCAGGAGGCAGAAGAGTCCACACCAGCAGCGCAGGAGGATCAACCCTCTGCTAGTAGTGAGCCTGCCGTGCCCCTAGTGAGCCAAAGAGTACGCAGACAGCTGCCCAGCTTACCCATAACACCTCCTACACCCTGTAGTGCAGTACCAGTTAGTGAGCTCCGTAGGTCCACTAGAGTCACTAGAGGTCAGATGCCCGCTCGCTGGAGAATATAAAGTAATGCACTGTAAATTTACCTGTTTCTTGAAAATGTTTATGGTTTTTGTTGTTGCCTGTTGTTAATTATGTTTCTCAGTTACCCTGCAGATTTCTATGGACTAACAGGTTATGGACGCTGGATAACCGGAACAATTCTTGTAGATAGTTGCACATAGTGCCTCTTGCGAAGATGGTCACGGAACAAAAACCTGTTTGGCGTGGCCCCTGTGTGGCCCAAAGTAGTTAGCTCGCCTTGCAGCCACGCCCAAGGCCAACGCAAGGGGTTTTCTTTGGACAGGTCTCCTACCTCTTCTCAAAAACTTCACCTTTGGTGATATGGACACCCGGTTACGGAAACGCCGTGACCACAAAATGTACTTTTTCATGTTGTCTTGTTATTGTTATACCCTGCATTTATGTTTCTTTAAAAATATGTTTAGTCCAGGAGTACTAAATTTTACTAGGGGGGAATGTGGCACCCCCGGGGTCTGGTTACCACAGTAATAAAAATATTATGTCTGAGAGCAAGTGGGAGGTTTCTCTGGTCAGGAGCCCTAAGCATGCAACACCGCCCGCCCAGACCTGGGAGGGGAGGAATCTGCCCTTATAAACCGGGTCTGGGGCGGGATTAAGTCAGTCAGAGCCTGGAGAGGGAAAGTTACAGCAGGAGCTCTGTAGGAGCAGGAGCGAGTGCCAGGGGCTGGAAGCCAGATAGTTCGCCCTGGCTGAAGACACTAAGACCGGACACGGAGTCCGAGGCTGTGGGGACATCCAGGTCCAGCAGCAGAATCCAACCGGCAGGGGATTCCAGGTCCTCTGGCCATAGAAGCCCGGAGGCACGGTCACAAGCAAGGGACCAGCACCGCCATCGTGGAGCGGAGGCTAACAGAAGGCCCCAAGTCACCGGCCATACGGGTGAGCACCACACGGTACACTCAGGGACGTGGGCTACTTCTACCCGCATACAGCAAGGTAGCCAGGAAGAGTGCGGATAGACGGGGAGGCCTACAACTCCACCTGGCCAGGGGAGATCCTGCTTGCTGACAGACTGACCAGGCCTCTACTGCTAACCAGTACTCCCGGGAGGGTCTGCTTTATAACACCGGTAAAGACCCTGAACTGCACTGCACAGAGTCTGAGTTGTTCCTGCTGCGCTCGTGCACCATCACTCCCATCATCCACACCAAGTGCCCTGAGGCTATACTTCCCCCGTGGGGAGTCATCCCATTCTTAGCTGCACACACAACACCGGCTTCAGCGGTCTGCCTTGCAGCGGCGGTCCCCACTGACCACAATCCACGGGTGGCGTAGATGGACCATTATCATACAAATAAGACTGCCACTGATTTGACCACCCTGGGCACGGACCGGGTCATTGACACGGAGACTACAACCCCCAGCGATCCGGCTCCGGGTATGCCCCGCACACACGTGCACGCACAACACAGGCCCAGGGGGCGAGTCATAGAGAACTATCGATAAAAGAAGCGTTCAATAAGGTAACCGTCATAAACAGCATAGCATATCGTTGGGGGCTGACACCAGGTTTCCCTATTTTATGTTTAGTGAGGACTTGTTGTACCAAGTTAATAAAGTGAGGTAGGAGATAATGGAGCAGTTGTTGGTACCAGCACCCTATAAACAAAGGGTGTTGGATAGAGCCCATTCACATGTCTTAGGTGACCATCTGAGGGTGGACAAAACTCAAGAAGGAGTCATGCAGAGGTTCTATTGGCCCAGATGTCACAGAGAAATCCTAAGATATTGCAAGTCCTGTCCCACCTTCCTGTTAACTGCTACCACTTCTCTCTTCCAAAATCCTCTCATGCCGATATCCATCAAGGCAGGGCAACAGAGGGCTCCCGTTAAACATCCATGTGGGCTGGACAAGCCAGAAGGGGACAGCTAAAAGCTAAACCTTGGGTTGTTTTGTTTCTGAAGCGGGCGGTTACCTGTAGCAACAAGCACTGTGCCATACATTATGGTTATGTTTTGTTTTTCCTGTTAGGCCAGGAAGGCCTTGTTTGTTTTTGTAATTTGCTAACACTGCTGTAGTTTATGCAGTGCTCTTTATAAACTCAGCAGAAGATTTAAAGAGACAGTGTTCCTGTGTACCTCTATGTGCAACCAAGTGAGTTGATCTACTACACTTGTCAAATTTCTCTGATCTTCACCATATGATCATTATGTCTATTTCCTTCTGTCTTAGTCGAAAGTCAGATGAGTGTATGAAATGTGTATGAAAAATTGTTTGATTTTCATCCAGAAAACTTGAACAATTTTCATCCATATTGTCATTCATGTGCTGTGTCTATGTCCATATTAGAGGTTCATGTGACATCCGTATTGATGCATAAACATTTCAAAATATACATGATCAAATACAGTTTTCCTATGTTAATAATGGCAATGTATGTGTAAAAATCAGATGCAATACAGATGATCTGTGTGCAATCCAATTTTTTTGCTCACTCATAAACTGGAAAGGATTAGTCTCTTACGAGATACGGAAGAGACTAGTTCATGCTGCAATTTTTTTTATAAAGACACTCATTCCATGTAAGAGAAAACTGTCATCTGAACAGTCTATTGAGTTACATTCGGCAGTGTGCTATCCGATTTTTTTCACTCAGGCGGCACGTGCACATAATATGCTCATTTGAACAAGCTGTTCAGATGTTTCTCAATTCTTTATGAATATTGCTCGCTTATCCTTTATTTATCAAGCCTTGCCTCAGTTGTTTTATCTGTTCCCTCAGAGGCGTGTTCACAGATAGAGTAAATGCTACATTTTTCTGCGGGTGCCTGCACCAAACTATGCAATAACTCTCTTCTCTCATTACTGCATTTCTGCTGCATTTTCCCCTTATTTGTTGTAATTTTCAAGCAGTGTTTTAATGTGTTTTGTACAGCACAGAAAAGATCTCGATCTGCGCATGCGTCGCCTCTGGTGCCATTTTATTGAAGAGCACGCGCCACCCACACAACGACAGCGGCAGGGGAGCGGAATTTTAAAAAGGAGTTAGTTCACTGAATAATCAGTGACCTACCCAAGAAACAGAGGAGGTTGGTGGGGGGTGGAGAGCGAGAAGAAGACCCTGCCCCCACGTCCCGCCCCAAAGCACACAAGATGTAATTTTCGGAATACTTCATAAGGTGAGCGTTCAGCAGCCATTGAGTGGATCCCTTCACATCAGGTACCATTTCATCCCACTTGGATTTTTTTTCAGTACATTGTATACTTAAATAAATGATGTCATTCAAAACTACAACTAACCCGGAAAAAGCCCTCATATTGTAGGGTATCCCAACAGTCAGTGGAGTGCCCCTGACTGAGGTGCCCCGCTATGAGGGGTTAATCTGTCCCAATTCCCATGTCTCCCTTCCCTTTTCTTACAGGTCCAATCGGGTTCCGCTTCCTGTTTTCCCCTCCCTGCTTTTCCCTATAAGGCTATGTGCCCAGATGCAGAAATGCAGCATATTTTTTCCACTGCTCCCTGGCAGGAAAAACGCATGCGGATTTTACATGCGTTTTTCTCTCTTCACAGCGTGGGACCCGGAGATGGATTGTCTGCTGGTGAGAGACTGGAAGATGACTGACAGCCTAGCAGATGCCATACGGGACAGACTACGGCGAGAGGATAACGCTTGGCTCACCTGTATCCTGGGTGAGCCAGGTGATTCCCCTCCCTGTTGGCGGCCGGCGGACCGCACGGCTCATCTGCCCACCAAACCGCCTGAGACCCAGCACCGTGCCAGTGAGGAGATCGCGCGCAAGAGCTGCACGATCTCACACTGTGGCCACATCCCGTCGCCGGAGTCAATTTCCACCAACGGCTGCAAGCTTTCACTATCCCGAAGGCAGCGCAGCGTCGCTGAACACCAGCAATGATTTAAACTGCCCTCACCCATTAACCCTGGCTGCTGCATGCTTGCATAGCATCACAGAGCCGGCGGATATCGGCGCAACCTTGGGGCCAAGTTCAAACTTTGCCCCGCCAACTCACCGCCCTACAAGCACCTTGACTGCTGCACGCTTGCTTAAAGTTTTACACGTAATTTGCATTAATTAAGTTTTAAGACTTTAGAAGATTAAAATACTGTAAGTTATATAGTGTGATTTAGCTGTACAAAGTGATTTAAGTGCTACTGTTTATTCTACTCTCTGGTTGTTACCTGGGAAAGCAGTGTGAATATAAACTGTAGTATTGTTAATAAATCAATATATCACTTGCTGACAGTTTACTCAGTTGACCTTTCACCGGCATGACCAAGTGAAAGGGGAAAGTGATATTTCAGGAAAATTCACTCAGCTGTCTGAATAAGCATACTGGAATTAGCAGAGATAAGACTTAAAGCAAATATTACAATTATTCACTGCTGGTCTATTAAGAGATAATATAATACAGTAATCTAGAGACGTATATACAATATTGTGTAAGAAGTATAACAAGTTTATGTTTGGCTTTGTATCAGTCATATACAGGTAAAAGCTGAACGTTGTTAGCTCAAAAGCTGGTTTGACGAGACCCACATTTGTTTCCTGGAAGACTCACGCCAAAGAAAAATGGGGAATGTCAGTAGCCATTGTGCTAAACCCGGCAAAACCCGACAAAAGGAAACTAAATGTGTACAATATTCAGAAGGGAGTTTGATGATTTATATGATCGATACATATGGGCAACCAGCATACAATATATGGACTATATATTACCAGATCTACCAGTTGAGGGCACATTAGATATTACCCTTCTAAAAACAATATCACCTTGCTGTATCGGTGAGGAGGAACAGAAAATGTACTGTGCCTGGTTAGAAGTAGCAGCATCTACCACTACTCCCTCACCCATAACTCCCCCTATGCCCAATGGCCCACCATCATATTATTCTAGTAAACCTAAATTGTTAAATATGATGGAGTGTGATGATGAACAGATGATAGAATGTGTTGCCCAAAGTTTGTTAGATCAAGCCCGTGCTGCCAGGGCTGCACAGGTAGCTCAGCCTTCTGCTTCTGTAACTCCCCCATTACAGACATCCTCTCCAGTAGATACTCATGCACCTTTAGCAACTCATGCAGAAATAAAAAACAGTCCTCCTCCTCCTACACCTATTGTAGAAGGTGGGGTGCATGAGGACACATATTCTGCTGGAAGTAGTGATGGCCTATATCCGAAGGAAGAGATTGAGAAATTAAAGATGCATGGGGGTACAACTGCTTTAATTGATGAAAATTATACCAATATAAGTACTGCCAATATTATGACTGAAGGCAGAAGGCGCCCTAAAGAAAATCCCCTGATACAAATGTACCCCATGCAAGAAATCACAGGCCCTAATAATCAGTCTTGGAAGATGAGAAAGCCTTATACTTGCACTGATTTATTTGAAATAAATAAACAAGTGGGGGAGTATAAGAAAAATCTCAGAAAATCTTGAGAAATGTTAGATAAGATTTTTCACACTCATCAACTGTATGGTCAAGATATATTACAAATTTTACATACTGTTTTTACCCCTGCTGAAGTTGTGGAATTAGTTAAAGACTTTGAGTATGCTGGACCGGTTGCAGAGTTTCATGTTGATCATGTACAAGCTCAGTGGGATAAAATTCCTAAAAATTATAAGGAAACCTTTAAACAGACCCCTGATTGGAATACAATAAGCAATATCCAACAAGGGACAAATGAATCTGTAAGAGAATACCATCACCGATTCTGCCAATTGGTAAAAGATCAAAGTAGTGAGAAAAACTTATTTGAGGTCCCTGAGGTAGCTATAATCCTTGTCCAAACTTTTGTTGATGGATTAACTAAGATGTTAAAAAGTAGATTCACTACTCAATTACCCCATTGGAAACAAGTAAAAATAGATGCTGTCTTAGCTGAGTTATATCACTATGAAAAGAATCTTGAGGGAGCACAAAGGAAAAAGGTGGAGCGGTTAATGCAGTTACGAATAACCACTACTGAACGGGCTCTGAAGACCGCAGGTAACACTGGTAAGAATGAAAATTCAAAGGCTAAAGAATTCAGGTGTTTCAATTGCAATAGCAAAGGTGACATTGCTAGGTATTGTAAAAAGCCTAAGAAACAACAAAAACAGGAAGAAGATAAGCAGAATTGACTAGATGATAGTGAAAATGTAAACTGTGCCATTAACCCACTAACGCCTTTAAATACTTCTTCCTTTTCCTCCAGAGAACCAGTTCTACCCTGTGATATTGCAGGAGAAAAAATACATTTTCTTGTTGACACAGGTGCATCGGTGTCCTTAATTAATGACAACTAATTTCTTCCCAAAACAGGAGAAAATTTGAAAACGGTTGGCATCACAGGAAAACCTAACTTTCTTTCCATTTTAGATCCAACTATGGTTACCATAGGTCCCATCACAACAGAGCATTCCTTTTTGTTGTCAGCAGATGCCCCTATAAGCCTTCTGAGACGGTATCTGCTATGTAAGCTAAATTGTATTATATTCTGCGCTCCGGGTGGAGTACATCTACAGGTACCAAAGGGTAATACTGAGGATGTAGTGAACTTGCTGTATATGAGTCCGGATGCCATACATTTAACAAGAGCAATGGATCCGGCAGTAGAATCAATGTTGAGAAAAATCCCCCTCAAACTGTAGAATACTGATTCTACTGAGGTTGGCCACATGAATCATGTCCAAGCTATACAAATTGACCTAAAACCACACTGTCCTCCCCTGTAAATCTCAGTACCCATTAAAACCTGAGGCTGAAGTTGGTATAGCTCCAACTATTGAGTCCCTCCTAAAAGAAAGGGTGTTAAAGAAAATTCACAGCCCCAGTAATAGTCCTATTTATCCCATAGAGAAACCAGGAGGCAAGGGACAATGGAGAATGGTCCAAGATTTACGGACAATAAATGAAGTGGTTGTGCCATTACACCCAGTTATTCCAAATCCAGCCACTATTTTGATGCAGATTCCATCACACAGCACTCATTTTTTTTGTAATTGATCTGTGTTCTGCCTTTTTCTCCATTCCTATTCACCCTGACTCACTAAACCTCTTTGCTTTCACTTACAGAGGACAACAGTACACATGGACTCAAGTGTCACAAGGATTCCTGAACTCACCCACCCTTTTTAGTCAAGCACTTAGTAACAACCTGGCTGATTTATTACTCCCTTGCAGATCTATCTTGATTCAGTATGTGGATGACTTGCTACTGTGTTCCATTTCCAAAGAAGTTAGTCTGAAAGATAGAGAAGCCCTTCTGTGCTTTCTGGCCGAAAATGGACACAAAGCAGCAAAAGCCAAGTTGCAACTGTGTCAGACTAAGGTTACTTACATTGGACATTGTTTGACAAAAGGACTAAGACATCTTTTGACCGAAAGAATGATGGCCATACAACGCCTCACCATTCCTCATAACAAAAGCAGATGAGACAGTTTTTGGGGATGGTCGGAGACTGTAGACAGTGGATTCCGTGTTTTTCTTTATATACCACCCCCTTGTATGCTCTCACTAAAGACACTGTCTCTGAACCTTTTGAGCATACAGAAGAAGTTCAAACCGCGTTTATCCAACTGAAGGATGCCCTGGTACCTGCCCCTGCACTTGGTCTACCCAATTACGCTCTCCCTTTTCATCTTTTTTGTCATGAAGTACAGGGCATGCTCAAGCAGTACTGACTCAAAGACATAACGACGCTAACAGACCGATTGCCTACTACAGCTCTGAACTAGACCCAGTTACACGAGGAATGCATGCTTGTCTTAAGGCCGTTGCAGCAGCAGCATTCTCTGTGGAGAAATCCGTGGACCTGGTTTTCATGCACTCACTAATTGTATGGGTTCCCCACTCCGTGTATGCCCTGCTCAACTGCCAGGGGACTAAATATGTCACGCAAGCACGACTTACCAGATGGAACTGACACTTCTCCAGCCCAGCCACATTACTTTACGCAAGTGCTTACAGTTGAACCCTGTAACCTTACTGCCATATGAGACAGGATTGTCTCAGAGAGAGGGAGTAGATGGCGAAACTGGTGAGTACGACTCAGACAGAGAATTTGACAGAGCAACACACACTGATGAACATGATTGTGTACTTCACACGCAAACATTGACACTGCCTAGGGCAGACCTACAAGAGGAACCACTTCAGAACCCATATTTAGTATTTTATGTAGATGGTAGTTGTCATAGACAAACAGACACAGGAGAATTGAATTCTGGGGTCGCCGCAGTGGATGACCACAATGTGGTACATGCCGAAGCATTAGGAACACCACACTAGGCATAAAGAGCAGAACTCATTGCACTTACAAAAGCATGTCAGTTAGCGGAAGGACAACGTTTTAACATATATTCAGACTCAAGGTATGCATTTGGGGTAATACATGATATTGGTACTATTTGGAAAATAAGAAATTTTCTTACTGCCAGTGGTTCGCCAATAAGCCACTCAGAAGAAATTGCTCAGTTACTTGATGCAGTAAATCTCCCAAAAGAGATTGCTGTCATCAAGTGGCAGGCCCATACCACTGGACAAAATCCATTGGCTAAAGGAAACAACAGTGCAGATGCGGCTGCAAAGACTGCAGCAAGCAAAATTGCAAGCACATCCATGATGAGTCTGATCGAAATCCCAAACTGGGAAAAACTGCAAACAATGCAAAACAATTGTTCTCCTCAGAAAAAGGCCCGATGGAAGGATAAAGTGTGCACTCAGGACCCAGATGTCCTCTGGAAAGATAGAGAAGGTAAACCCGTGGCCCCAAAATCTCTTCTGACAGCGCTAGCAGATGTCGCACATGGATTAACACATGGAGGTAAAACTGCGATGCGAAATTTGGTATACACATACTGGTGTGCACCAGGTTTCACAGCAATCGCAAAAAGAAAATGTTTGTCTTGTCAAACATGCCCCCAGCAAAATGCTGGAGGAGCAGTGTAAGCTCCGTCTTCTCACCTTCCATCAACCATGGGTCCTTTCCAAATTCTGCAGATCATTTTCATTCAACTACCTAAAGTTGGCAGATTGCAATATGTCTTGGTATATGTTGATCAATTCTCAGGATGGGTAGAGGCTTATCCAACTGCCTCACAGACCTCAGAAGTCACGGCTTCCAAGATATGTAAGGAATTTGTGTGTAGGTATGGTATTCCTCAGGTAATATCTAGTGATGAAGGCCCTACCTTTACAGGTAAAGTGTTCCAAAAGGTTTGTTACATGATAGGGGTAAATCAACAACTACATACTCCCTATCACCCACAAGCTACTGGAAAAGTTGAAAGGTATAATTGAACAATAAAGGAGAAACTAGCAAAATGTTGCAAAGAAACAGGTATGAAATGGCTAGATGCTCCTCCCTTGGTATTGATGGATATCAGAATAACACCACGAGGTCTTTTGCAGCTATCACCTTTTGAGATTCTGTATGGTAATATACCTAATCACCCGCTTTCACCCCCAGAAATTGCTCATGCTGCTCAGAACACCTTGAATGTGGACTACGTCTTACGTTTACAATGACAACTGAGAGACATTGCCCAAAGTGTTCATCTACAGCAACCACAAATCAACTTGTTTTGTCATGAGGTGCAGCCAGGAGACTACGTGTTGGTATGTAAGTTTTTGAGGTCTGGTTCTTTTACAGAACAAGTCCTGTTGACTACACCTACCAGCGTTAAGGTAGAAGGAAGAGGGACATGGGTCCACGCATCTCACTGCAAACGAGTGCAACCCACAGCTGAGACGACACCTCTTTCCACGCCAGCCAAAGATGAGCCAGCTGATATCATCAGTACACACACCCTGAGCTGCACCCGTAAGTGGTTATTGTTCATGGTCTAAGAGGAAGCAGAATTACGTTTCCCTCAGGATGCCACCTAAGTCGCTGCTGTAACAGCTGAAGATAATTCCAGCGCTGTTCTTCCATCGTGTGAAGAGGATAATACAAAGAAGAAGATGCCACTCTATGAGTAGTTATACGGACCACATGCGAGCAAAGCAAAAGACTTGATAGGCCTATGCAGTCTTTTGGTGATAATGGTGTGTCTGCACAGTATGAGCGAATGTTTTAATTCCACAGATACTGATAATCCAGCAGTACCACTAGACCCATTCTTATGAGGAAGAATGAAAAGAGGTGTACCAGATGTTCATGAATGTATAGAACACTATTGTAAACCAAATGGTTATCAAGCCAGGTGCATAGTCTGGTGTTTTGATGAAAGAGAATTCCTCAGAGGTAAACGTGATTTACATGAACACCTACAAGAGCCCTGGGACAATAAGTTGCTAAACATGCATGACACCATAGCCAAGCGCACAGGAGTCAAAGGTTGTTGGATATGTGACTCGCTCCCTGGGCCGTGGGGTACCCGGAACCGGGCTTCTGTATGATGCTGGGGGTAGTAGTGGCAACCCGATCCCGTGGCTCAGGACGGTCAGACCAAATGCTGTGGCAGTCTATTTATAGAGTTATGAATGTCCGACTACGCCACCCGTGGATTGCGGTCAGAGATAACTGCTGCTGCAAGGCAGACCGCTGAGGCTGGTGTTGGTGTGCAGCACAGAGATGGGATAACTCCCCACGGGAAGAGTGTAGCCTCAGGGCAGTGTAATAGGATGCTGGGGGTGATGGTGCAGATGCAGCAGAAATCACACAGAGTCCAATAATGCAGTCCAGGGTCTTTTACTCACACTTGTTATCCAAGTCACTTCTGTCAGCAAGGACTGCCCAAGCCGTGCTGCGTCCACCAGGTGAGGAGCTCGGTCAACCCCCAGGCAATTCAGAAGTATGGCACAGGACCCCCTTTTATCCTTTCTCTGGCCTCTCGTGCCCCACCAGTGACCAAACTTCTGTCCAGCTACCGCGGACCGTGTCGGGCAAGCGTTGGCCTCCGCTTCCCGCTATCCTATATGGTGCCTTCCTAGGAGGTTTGGTGGGGGGTCGCACCAATAAATGATCACGACCTCCGGTTCTTGGCTGAGGGATGATTTACCTCCACCAACTTGGGAATCCGGTACCCTTCCACAGCCTGACCCTTCACCCGATATAACGCGGGTTTGCAACGGTTGCTGTCCATACTGCTCTCTTAGGGTCCCTTCTGCCTTCTTGTTTCTGGAGCCTTTCTACTCCTCTGTCTCTTCTCCTTCCTTCCTTCTCCTTCTTCTCTTCTCCTCTCTGGCCCCGGCCTTCTCTCTAGGCCTGCCTCATGGAGTTGAGCTTAGGCCGAGCCTGTCAGCTCCCTCTCCCTCTTCTCTCCTTCTCAACTGGACTGAACTGAACACTGACTAAAGATGGCTCCCACCTTTTATCTGCTTCTCTGTGTCTGAGCTCAGGTGACCTGCACCCAATGAGCTCCTTCCTATGCTCCAGAAACCGTCCCCTTCTGCTCCTACATCACTGGGTTCTTCCCCCTTCCCCACTCCAGTCAGGGATATGGTCAGTTGTGCCTGCATAAATGGGAGCACCGTCGAGCTGTCCAAAGAACATGGTCAGTTGTGACTGCATAAATGGGAGCACCGTCGAGCTGTCCCCCGGAAATGGGCTGAGTGTGTGTATGCAGCTAACTGAGCCCTGGTCCACACTCCATCCTTACCTGGGAGTGGAATATCACACCTCTGGTTGAGGTGCAATACCCCTGTAGCAACCGAACCCTCGGGGCGCTACATTCCCCCCTGGTAAACCACAGCACGTCCTCGGGCTGGAAAAAAACAAGAGACAATTCAAAACATGTAAGTTTTTAGAATGCATTCACATATAAGATTTTAAACCATTATAACTCATCCCTTTATGGGAGGCAACTTTTCTCTTTTAACGTTACTAGCACATTTTTCTCTTTCAGCAGGTATTATAAGACTTTCTTCACACATACAAAACATTATAAAACTCTTTTCATTTTTACAATCACATCTGTCACATATAAAACATTTTTCTTATAAACACTCTTCATGTAAACTTTGGTTAACTGTTCACAGTGCGCTTTGCAACCCGGTGTCCATCTTTCTACAAAATGCCAACTTATAAACACAAACACGAGGGACCCGTTCGTAAACCCTCAACGTAGGCCCTGGGGTGGCTGCAGGGCGTAGCTGATCCAGATGCTGGACCTCATCTTCAGCCACCTCTAACGGGTTTTTGTTCTGAGGTCAGTTGTTGTTGTAGTTTCTTATAAAACCAGTAGGGGGCACTTCAAGAAGTGCAACTATGTACAAAATTGACCGCTCCCAGTGCTCGGCCGGATAGTTCAGAAAGTTGGCTGCTCCCAGTCCTCAGCCGGTTTCTTTTTAAACGACATACAGGCCACAGTCTCTTTACCCTGATGGGTAAGTATATATGACGCGCCCCCTGGGCCATATTCTTTAGGGGGAATATCCGGAGCCGGATCAGATGGGAGTTGTAGTCTTCCGAGTGGCTGTGACCCGGTCCGTGCCCAGGGTGTCAAACTCAGTTGTATGTGGCAGTCCTACAGATGTTAATAAGTTCTTAATGTCGACTACGCCACCCGTTGTATTGCGGTCACTATGGCCGCCGCTGCAGCTGGGTCCGCTGAGGCTGATGGTGTAGGTGCAGCTTTTGATGGTATAACCCCCAACGGGTGGGGTATAGCCTCAGGGGGTCAGGTGCAGAGGATGGGGGTTGTGGTGGTGCAGCATAGATGTTAAAGGAAGACAGAGTCGGGTTATGCAGTTAAGGGTATTTACTCACTGCTGATGTTCCGGTCACTCCAGCTTCAAGTGACCTCCCGAGCCGTGCTGCATCCACCAGGTCCTGGATCCAGCCAACCCCCAAGCGAGTCCGGAGCGTGACCCTGAGCTCTCCTTCTGTCCTTTCTCTGGCCGTCCCCACTAGTGATCCACCCAGGTCCAGCTCCCTCGGGCCTTCTGTTGGGAGACCCTTGGCCTTGGGTTCCCTGACCCTCCACGTGGTATGCCTTCGGGGTGGATGTGGTGGGTGGCCGTGGCAGACGCTGCCCACGGCCTCCGGTCTCTGGCTGGGGTGTGTTTTTGCCCCCACCAGCTTGGGTTCCGGTACCCTGATGCCGACTCTTCACCCGTGGATTGGATTTGGGGTCTCAGAGTCCTCTCTTCTGTTTCCCCCTCTGGGTCTCTCTTGCTTTCTCCTCTCTCTCTCTCTGGGGCTGCTCTGCTCCTCTGCTTCTTACTCTGACAGACTGACCGACCGTGGCAGACTGACTCCTCTGCAAAGACTGACCCTGATCTTAGATGGTGCCCACCTTATATACACCCTCTATGTGTGAGCTCAGGTGACCAGCACCCAATGAGCTCCTATCTTTACCCAGGCTGCTCCCCCTATCTGCCCCTACACTACTTGGGATGTACCACCCCCCTCCCACTCCAGCCAGGAACAGACTCGGTCGTACCTGCACATTTCTAAGTGGGAGTACCGTCGGCCTGTTCCTCGGAAATGGGATGTATGTAGTGCATGCAGCCTACCGAGCTCAGTTCCACACTCCATCCTTACCCGGGAGTGGAATATCACACCTCTGGGTTGAGGTGCAATACCCCTGTAGCAGCCGAATCCTCAGGGTGCTACATTCCCCCCTGGTAAATCACAGCACGTCCTCGGGCTGTAAGACATAACACCAAAACATACAAATTTTTGCATAAACATATAAAACATATAAAACATTATATATATATATATCAATATAAAACATTCTCGTCGCCTCTGGCTCCTCCTCCGGTCACTGTGCAACGTGTGACCGGGTAAAGTGCGACAGTCTCTCTGGAAAACTGGTTTTCCTATAAAACCGGTAGGGGGCGCTTTAGGACGCGCAACTATATACAAGGATATGGCCGCTCTCAGTCCTCGGCCAGGTATTAGAGAGGAATGACCGCTCTCAGTCCTCGGTCAGTGGGATTAAGGGAAATACGGGTAACAGTTCACACATGCTGGTCCCAACGGGGACTATATTAGCAACAGCAACAGTTTCAGTTTCAGTTTCAGTTCACGGTTTCAGTTTCAGTTTCAGTTTCAGTTCACGGTTTCAGTTCACGGTGCCCCGACGGGCAACTATATACAGCTTCTGCTTCGCTGTCCTTAGCGACGGCGTCCTCCTGCTCTTGTTTTATGGTTACCTTTGGCTTCAGACCCGTCCGGGTCCTCTTGCTCTTCCTCCTCACACCGCAGCTCTTCCTCCATCAGGCGATGCACATGGAGGGCGTAGGGACCTTTGGCACACTTGTGCCGGGTGAAGGTGACCTCGTCCCCGATGTAAAGGTCACGACCTCTGTGTCCCTCCGGTAGGTGGGACTCAACGCCTCTCCTGGTTACGAAGACGTCGCCTAGGGTGTGGTGGTCTCGGATGAAGCCCCACCCATGCTGCAGGTTAAACTTTATCACAGTCCCGGTGGTGCGGGGACTATGCGCTGCACGGGGGTCTCTCCTCGCCCGGCTCTTCTGCTCCGCGCTCTTTACTTGAGCTTGCTGTTCCCGGACCCGCCTCTCTCTCCGCTCCCTCTCGAAGTCCTCGAGCTGTTGGCGGCAGCACTCAGCACGCTCCGCTGCAGCTGCCCGAGTCTCTTGAGTGAACCCCATAAGATCTTCTCCGGTGGGGTCCCACTCAAACTGTGCTTCCGCTAGCGGGGGCGAGATCCTCTTTACGGGCTTTGGAGCCGGGATCAGGGGTTCATCCAGGGGTCTCTCTCTCCGGAGTCGGGGATGGTGAAACTCCGGTGGCCATATAAATGGCTGCCCATCCGGGCACGTATGCTGGGCGTACAGGTCCTCTCCCAGATGCGGCACTCTTGGTCTTATGGGCGCGGTGGTGTTAGCGCCCGGGTTGCCCGGGCCTTGCGGCCAGGCCTGGGGTATCTGGAAGGTAAAGGGCACCGTAAGGACGGCGGCGCCCTGGGCTACTTGGCCCTGCGACCAGGCCGGGGGCTCCGCGGAGGTAGGGGGCGCTGTTGGTATTGCGGCGCCCGGGGGTACTAGGCCTTGCGACCAGGCTGGTGGTACTTCCTGCTTGGTCACGCTCGGGGTCGAGGCGTGTGACGTCACAGGGGTCGCGGCTCCCATTTGAGGCCTAGTCTGCGGCGGTGACGTTGCAGCGACGGGCACGGCAGGATAGACTTCGGGCTCTGCGACGGGGAGCTGGGGCAGGTACGCGGTTTCCCGGTCTGGGGTATAGACGTCCCCTTTACCTGCCTCCACTCGTTCGGCTCCCTTCTCGGCGCCGTCTCCGGCCTTCAGTCCTCCCGCGCCATCCTCAGAGGCGGTCTGTCTCCTCGTCTCGGGTGGCGTGCTCCGCTCACAGGTCTCGGTCTGCTGGGCCATCTCACGGCTCCACTCCGCCAACGTCTCTCGCTGCACCCGGGCCATCCTCCTTGCGAGGCCCTCCAGAGCGGTCTGTGCACACTCCCGGTCTCGGGGGAGCTGTGCTAGGACCTCCACTAGGCCTAGTGGGGTCGTTGTTTCCAGCAGGCTCCTGACCAACGGGTCGGTGCTGCTCTGCTCTCCTACAGTCGTCTCCAGCAGGCTCCTGGCCAGCGGGCCGGTGCTGCTCTGCTTTCTCGCCATCTCCGGGTAAGCTCCTCCGATACTCTTCTCCAGGCTTCTTGCCTCCGGGTGCGCTCGCTCTAGACTGCTCCAGGCGGCACCCATCTTTGTTCTCTCCTTTCGTCTCCTCCCACCTCGAGGGCGGTCCCGGGGCCACTTGGTGACTGTCAGCTCCAGGGGCTGTTCTTTCACGCTGACAGACACCTCTAGCATCACAGTCTCTGTTGGTGGGGGCGGTTTCCACTTTTGGCGCCATTTTCGGTCCTGGCCCACGATGGGAGGTGGCCTCTCGCCACCCTCTGGCACGCCCATAATGGCGTCCGCTCTTCCAAGGCGGGAAACCTTTGGAAATGGCGGGAATCGCTTCCCAGTGGCGGGAAACTCTGCAGATGGCGGGAAAACGCTGTTAATGGCGGACAACCGGCTGGAATCGACTGGTGATGGGGTCCGATGGCGGGGACCCTCCGGAACCGGCAGGAGACTTCTTTTTGAGGTAAACTCATTCTTTTCTTCAGGCACGCAGTACCCGGGTGTTGTGGGCACGTAATCTTGCCGACTACGCCAAAGTTGACGCGCCCCCTGGGCCATATTCTTTAGGGGGAATATCCGGAGCCGGATCAGATGGGAGTTGTAGTCTTCCGAGTGGCTGTGACCCGGTCCGTGCCCAGGGTGTCAAACTCAGTTGTATGTGGCAGTCCTACAGATGTTAATAAGTTCTTAATGTCGACTACGCCACCCGTTGTATTGCGGTCACTATGGCCGCCGCTGCAGCAGGGTCCGCTGAGGCTGATGGTGTAGGTGCAGCTTTTGATGGTATAACCCCCAACGGGTGGGGTATAGCCTCAGGGGGTCAGGTGCAGAGGATGGGGGTTGTGGTGGTGCAGCATAGATGTTAAAGGAAGACAGAGTCGGGTTATGCAGTTAAGGGTATTTACTCACTGCTGATGTTCCGGTCACTCCAGCTTCAAGTGACCTCCCGAGCCGTGCTGCATCCACCAGGTCCTGGATCCAGCCAACCCCCAAGCGAGTCCGGAGCGTGACCCTGAGCTCTCCTTCTGTCCTTTCTCTGGCCGTCCCCACTAGTGATCCACCCAGGTCCAGCTCCCTCGGGCCTTCTGTTGGGAGACCCTTGGCCTTGGGTTCCCTGACCCTCCACGTGGTATGCCTTCGGGGTGGATGTGGTGGGTGGCCGTGGCAGACGCTGCCCACGGCCTCCGGTCTCTGGCTGGGGTGTGTTTTTGCCCCCACCAGCTTGGGTTCCGGTACCCTGATGCCGACTCTTCACCCGTGGATTGGATTTGGGGTCTCAGAGTCCTCTCTTCTGTTTCCCCCTCTGGGTCTCTCTTGCTTTCTCCTCTCTCTCTCTCTGGGGCTGCTCTGCTCCTCTGCTTCTTACTCTGACAGACTGACCGACCGTGGCAGACTGACTCCTCTGCAAAGACTGACCCTGATCTTAGATGGTGCCCACCTTATATACACCCTCTATGTGTGAGCTCAGGTGACCAGCACCCAATGAGCTCCTATCTTTACCCAGGCTGCTCCCCCTATCTGCCCCTACACTACTTGGGATGTACCACCCCCCTCCCACTCCAGCCAGGAACAGACTCGGTCGTACCTGCACATTTCTAAGTGGGAGTACCGTCGGCCTGTTCCTCGGAAATGGGATGTATGTAGTGCATGCAGCCTACCGAGCTCAGTTCCACACTCCATCCTTACCCGGGAGTGGAATATCACACCTCTGGGTTGAGGTGCAATACCCCTGTAGCAGCCGAATCCTCAGGGTGCTACATTCCCCCCTGGTAAATCACAGCACGTCCTCGGGCTGTAAGACATAACACCAAAACATACAAATTTTTGCATAAACATATAAAACATATAAAACATTATATATATATATATCAATATAAAACATTCTCGTCGCCTCTGGCTCCTCCTCCGGTCACTGTGCAACGTGTGACCGGGTAAAGTGCGACAGTCTCTCTGGAAAACTGGTTTTCCTATAAAACCGGTAGGGGGCGCTTTAGGACGCGCAACTATATACAAGGATATGGCCGCTCTCAGTCCTCGGCCAGGTATTAGAGAGGAATGACCGCTCTCAGTCCTCGGTCAGTGGGATTAAGGGAAATACGGGTAACAGTTCACACATGCTGGTCCCAACGGGGACTATATTAGCAACAGCAACAGTTTCAGTTTCAGTTTCAGTTCACGGTTTCAGTTTCAGTTTCAGTTTCAGTTTCAGTTCACGGTTTCAGTTCACGGTGCCCCGACGGGCAACTATATACAGCTTCTGCTTCGCTGTCCTTAGCGACGGCGTCCTCCTGCTCTTGTTTTATGGTTACCTTTGGCTTCAGACCCGTCCGGGTCCTCTTGCTCTTCCTCCTCACACCGCAGCTCTTCCTCCGTCAGGCGATGCACATGGAGGGCGTAGGGACCTTTGGCACACTTGTGCCGGGTGAAGGTGACCTCGTCCCCGATGTAAAGGTCACGACCTCTGTGTCCCTCCGGTAGGTGGGACTCAACGCCTCTCCTGGTTACGAAGACGTCGCCTAGGGTGTGGTGGTCTCGGATGAAGCCCCACCCATGCTGCAGGTTAAACTTTATCACAGTCCCGGTGGTGCGGGGACTATGCGCTGCACGGGGGTCTCTCCTCGCCCGGCTCTTCTGCTCTGCGCTCTTTACTTGAGCTTGCTGTTCCCGGACCCGCCTCTCTCTCCGCTCCCTCTCGAAGTCCTCGAGCTGTTGGCGGCAGCACTCAGCACGCTCCGCTGCAGCTGCCCGAGTCTCTTGAGTGAACCCCATAAGATCTTCTCCGGTGGGGTCCCACTCAAACTGTGCTTCCGCTAGCGGGGGCGAGATCCTCTTTACGGGCTTTGGAGCCGGGATCAGGGGTTCATCCAGGGGTCTCTCTCTCCGGAGTCGGGGATGGTGAAACTCCGGTGGCCATATAAATGGCTGCCCATCCGGGCACGTATGCTGGGCGTACAGGTCCTCTCCCAGATGCGGCACTCTTGGTCTTATGGGCGCGGTGGTGTTAGCGCCCGGGTTGCCCGGGCCTTGCGGCCAGGCCTGGGGTATCTGGAAGGTAAAGGGCACCGTAAGGACGGCGGCGCCCTGGGCTACTTGGCCCTGCGACCAGGCCGGGGGCTCCGCGGAGGTAGGGGGCGCTGTTGGTATTGCGGCGCCCGGGGGTACTAGGCCTTGCGACCAGGCTGGTGGTACTTCCTGCTTGGTCACGCTCGGGGTCGAGGCGTGTGACGTCACAGGGGTCGCGGCTCCCATTTGAGGCCTAGTCTGCGGCGGTGACGTTGCAGCGACGGGCACGGCAGGATAGACTTCGGGCTCTGCGACGGGGAGCTGGGGCAGGTACGCGGTTTCCCGGTCTGGGGTATAGACGTCCCCTTTACCTGCCTCCACTCGTTCGGCTCCCTTCTCGGCGCCGTCTCCGGCCTTCAGTCCTCCCGCGCCATCCTCAGAGGCGGTCTGTCTCCTCGTCTCGGGTGGCGTGCTCCGCTCACAGGTCTCGGTCTGCTGGGCCATCTCACGGCTCCACTCCGCCAACGTCTCTCGCTGCACCCGGGCCATCCTCCTTGCGAGGCCCTCCAGAGCGGTCTGTGCACACTCCCGGTCTCGGGGGAGCTGTGCTAGGACCTCCACTAGGCCTAGTGGGGTCGTTGTTTCCAGCAGGCTCCTGACCAACGGGTCGGTGCTGCTCTGCTCTCCTACAGTCGTCTCCAGCAGGCTCCTGGCCAGCGGGCCGGTGCTGCTCTGCTTTCTCGCCATCTCCGGGTAAGCTCCTCCGATACTCTTCTCCAGGCTTCTTGCCTCCGGGTGCGCTCGCTCTAGACTGCTCCAGGCGGCACCCATCTTTGTTCTCTCCTTTCGTCTCCTCCCACCTCGAGGGCGGTCCCGGGGCCACTTGGTGACTGTCAGCTCCAGGGGCTGTTCTTTCACGCTGACAGACACCTCTAGCATCACAGTCTCTGTTGGTGGGGGCGGTTTCCACTTTTGGCGCCATTTTCGGTCCTGGCCCACGATGGGAGGTGGCCTCTCGCCACCCTCTGGCACGCCCATAATGGCGTCCGCTCTTCCAAGGCGGGAAACCTTTGGAAATGGCGGGAATCGCTTCCCAGTGGCGGGAAACTCTGCAGATGGCGGGAAAACGCTGTTAATGGCGGACAACCGGCTGGAATCGACTGGTGATGGGGTCCGATGGCGGGGACCCTCCGGAACCGGCAGGAGACTTCTTTTTGAGGTAAACTCATTCTTTTCTTCAGGCACGCAGTACCCGGGTGTTGTGGGCACGTAATCCTGCCGACTACGCCAAAGTTGACGCGCCCCCTGGGCCATATTCTTTAGGGGGAATATCCGGAGCCGGATCAGATGGGAGTTGTAGTCTTCCGAGTGGCTGTGACCCGGTCCGTGCCCAGGGTGTCAAACTCAGTTGTATGTGGCAGTCCTACAGATGTTAATAAGTTCTTAATGTCGACTACGCCACCCGTTGTATTGCGGTCACTATGGCCGCCGCTGCAGCTGGGTCCGCTGAGGCTGATGGTGTAGGTGCAGCTTTTGATGGTATAACCCCCAACGGGTGGGGTATAGCCTCAGGGGGTCAGGTGCAGAGGATGGGGGTTGTGGTGGTGCAGCATAGATGTTAAAGGAAGACAGAGTCGGGTTATGCAGTTAAGGGTATTTACTCACTGCTGATGTTCCGGTCACTCCAGCTTCAAGTGACCTCCCGAGCCGTGCTGCATCCACCAGGTCCTGGATCCAGCCAACCCCCAAGCGAGTCCGGAGCGTGACCCTGAGCTCTCCTTCTGTCCTTTCTCTGGCCGTCCCCACTAGTGATCCACCCAGGTCCAGCTCCCTCGGGCCTTCTGTTGGGAGACCCTTGGCCTTGGGTTCCCTGACCCTCCACGTGGTATGCCTTCGGGGTGGATGTGGTGGGTGGCCGTGGCAGACGCTGCCCACGGCCTCCGGTCTCTGGCTGGGGTGTGTTTTTGCCCCCACCAGCTTGGGTTCCGGTACCCTGATGCCGACTCTTCACCCGTGGATTGGATTTGGGGTCTCAGAGTCCTCTCTTCTGTTTCCCCCTCTGGGTCTCTCTTGCTTTCTCCTCTCTCTCTCTCTGGGGCTGCTCTGCTCCTCTGCTTCTTACTCTGACAGACTGACCGACCGTGGCAGACTGACTCCTCTGCAAAGACTGACCCTGATCTTAGATGGTGCCCACCTTATATACACCCTCTATGTGTGAGCTCAGGTGACCAGCACCCAATGAGCTCCTATCTTTACCCAGGCTGCTCCCCCTATCTGCCCCTACACTACTTGGGATGTACCACCCCCCTCCCACTCCAGCCAGGAACAGACTCGGTCGTACCTGCACATTTCTAAGTGGGAGTACCGTCGGCCTGTTCCTCGGAAATGGGATGTATGTAGTGCATGCAGCCTACCGAGCTCAGTTCCACACTCCATCCTTACCCGGGAGTGGAATATCACACCTCTGGGTTGAGGTGCAATACCCCTGTAGCAGCCGAATCCTCAGGGTGCTACATATACACTTGTACGCTGCCGCTCACTAGTAGCGGTGTCCTCCTTTCGCACCTTCTTCCTCCTCACCATACTCTCCAGACCCGTCCGGGTCCTCTGGGCAACAATACTCCTGGTACTGTTCCTCCTCCACTCTCTGAACATTGAGGGCGTACCTTCCCCACAGACCTCTGTGTCTGGTGTAGGACACTCGATCTCCCGGGAATAGATCCCGCCCCTGGTGACCTTCTGGCAGGTGACTCTCCACATCTCTCCGGGTAACAAACACATCCGTGTCCGTCGTCGGGTCTCTGATGAAACCCCACCCCTCTTCTTGTTGGAACTTCACCACAGTCCCTATGATTCTAGGACTGCGTGCAGTTTGGGGGTCTCGCCGGGCGCGGATTTTCTGTTCCGCGCTCCGGGCCTGCAGCTTCTCATACCTCTGGCGCCGTGCCCGCTCCTCCTTCGGAAGCTGCTCACAAATCTCCCACCTGCGGACTGCGGCTGTCGGCGCCTCCTGGGCAAACCCCTTCACATCCTCCATGGTCTGGTCCCATCCCACCTGGACCTCTTCCTCCGGGAGCTGAGAAACGGTGACTGGCTGCGGTACAGGCAAGAGCGGAGCAAGCGGGTCCTCGGCCTCCCCGGACAGGTTTTCCCGCCGACTAGGGCGAACTCATCCCTCTGGTACGGGGACCGGCTCTCCATCCGGACCGGTCAGTTGGGCATACAGGTCCGCGCTCAGGGGTGGTGGTTTCGGGACCAGGGGCGTACGCGGTTGGGAGGCGCCTGGGGTGGTCAGGCCTTGCGACCGGGCCTGGAGCGGGCTGCTCTCGGTCACGCCCGGGGTCAGAGGGCATGACGTGGGGCATGGTTCAGCAGCGGTGCTCGCGGTTTGAGGCCCAGGTGTATGCGGCGGGAGCGTGGAAGCTGCAGCGGCTCCCGGGATTTCTGGCTCCGCGGCGGGATCCATGGGTAATACTACGGCGTCAGGACCCGAGGCAGGGGCGTCCGCCTTACCTGCCTCTGTGGCAGCACTGTTCTCGGCCTCCCGTCTTCTCTCTCTGTCCTCGGGGGCAGGCGCGCTGCTGGGTGCTGTCAGTGTCTCTTGCTGCCGGGTCGCGACCCGCCGGGCCATCTCCTCCCTCCATTCGGCGATGACTTTTCTCTGCGCCCGGACCATCCTCCGGTCCAGCTCCTCCAACGCTGTCCGCAGGAACTCAGGGTCTTCTGCGGGGAGCTGAGCCATCAGCTCCGTGAGGCTGTACGGGGACGCCTCGGCCTGCAGCAGGCCGCTTGCCAGGGTGCTGGAGTTCGTGCTCCTCTCCATCTCCGGGTGTGATCTGGCGAGACTGATCCAAACCACACCCTGCCCCGCAGTTTTCTTTTCTTTCCGTCCCCATTGGAGGTGGTCCTGGGGCCATCTTCTGACAATCAATCTCAGGGGCAGCCCCTCCACGTTGATGGACATCTCCACAGCCGCACTCATGGCTGTTGGGGGTGGGCTCCTTCTTTGGCGCCATTCTGGGACCAGGCCCACAATGGGAGGCGGCCTCTTGTTATCTTTTGGCGCGCACATTATGGCGCCCGTTCTTCTGGAGCGGGCGCCATTTTCAATACAGTGAAACAGTCTCTTGTCAGGCACGCAATACCCGTTTGTGGCGGGTTGGTCACAATCCTGCCAACTACGCCAAAAAGCTGACTCGCCCCCTGGGCCGTGGGGTACCCGGAACCGGGCTTCTGTACGATGCTGGGGGTAGTAGTGGCAACCCGATCCAGTGGCTCAGGGCGGTCAGACCAAATGCTGTGGCAGTCTATTTATAGAGTTATGAATGTCCGACTACGCCACCCGTGGATTGCGGTCAGAGATAACCGCTGCTGCAAGGCAGACCACTGAGGCTGGTGTTGGTGTGCAGCACAGGGATGGGATAACTCCCCACGGGAAGAGTGTAGCCTCAGGGCAGTGTAATAGGATGCTGGGGGTGATGGTGCAGACACAGCAGAAATCACACAGAGTCCAATAATGCAGTCCAGGGTCTTTTACTCACAGTTGTTATCTTAGTCACTTCTGTCAGCAAGGACTGCCCAAGCCATGCTGCATCCACCAGGTGAGGAGCTCGGTCAACCCCCAGGCAATTCAGAAGTATGGCACAGGACCCCCTTTTATCCTTTCTCTGGCCTCTCGTGCCCCACCAGTGACCAAACTTCTGTCCAGCTACCGCGGACCGTGTCGGGCAAGCGTTGGCCTCCGCTTCCCGCTATCCTATATGGTGCCTTCCTAGCAGGTTTGGCAGGGGAGGGTCACACCAATAAATGATCATGACCTCCGGTTCTTGGCTGAGGGATGATTTACCTCCACCAACTTGGGAATCCGGTACCCTTCCACAGCCTGACCCTTCACCCGATATAACGTGGGTTTGCAAAGGTTGCTGTCCGTACTGCTCTCTTAGAGTCCCTTCTGCCTTCTTGTTTCTGGAGCCTTTCTACTCCTCTGTCTCTTCTCCTTCCTTCCTTCTCCTTCTTCTCTTCTCCTCTCTGGCCCCGGCCTTCTCTCTAGGCCTGCCTCGTGGAGCTGAGCTCAGGCCGAGCCTGTCAGCTCCCTCTCCCTCTTCTTTCCTTCTCAACTGGACTGAACTGAACACTGACTAAAGATGGCTCCCACCTTTTATCTGCTTCTCTGTGTCTGAGCTCAGGTGACCTGCACCCAATGAGCTCCTTCCTATGCTCCAGAAACCGTCCCCTTCTGCTCCTACATCACTGGGTTCTCTCGCCCCTCCCCACTCCAGCCAGTGACATGATCAGTTGTGCCTGCATAAATGGGAGCACCGTCGAGCTGTCCAAAGGACATGGTCAGTTGTGCCTGCATAAATGGGAGCACCGTCGAGCTGTCCCCCGGAAATGGGCTGAGTGTGTGTATGCAGCTAACTGAGCCCTGGTCCACACTCCATCCTTACCTGAGAGTGGAATATCACACCTCTGGTTGAGGTGCAATACCCCTGTAGCAACCGAACCCTCGGGGCGCTACATATGCACTCATTCACCAATATCCTCCAAATATATGCCTTTCTTAGCTACTCCTATGCCAATGAGGGAACTCATCCACTTGAAGAGAATTTCACTTTTCCTACAGATCTGAGTGCCTCATGATACAACAATACACGGGTGTCCCTTCTGATAGCAGGGTGGACAGCTCCACCATGGTGGGTAGCAATTCGAGATCTATCCCTCATTACACCCCACAACATAGCTGTATGTGGCCCTGGGTCTACTAGCATACGATGTAATAGAGTCAATATCACAAATATCGATTTGGGATCTATACCTGTAAATTTGGATTGGTTACAAGTAATATTCCTACCTAGTCATGTTCCTTACACACTCGATAACAATTATGAATCTACTATATTTGGGGGCCTAGTGTATGAACTAACAGAAGAAACTTCAGGAGTATTGCATGATAAATAGTTCTGGTTATAACGAAGTTGACAATACAAGCAATGAGACAGTAATAGGTATATTAAGGTACCCCTGGTGTCCATCCCCAAGGTAACAACCCCTCATATGGTATGTGTCTGAAATTTCTTACAGGTTACTATCATATCTAGGTGGGGAACATATTATCCTTCCTGAGATTATGTATTATGTATGTGGAACCTTTGCTTACAAATTTCTACCTTATGATGGAGTTGGTACATGTACCCCAGCAAGATTGACTCTAGCTACATGGACCCTCTCCCATGATGAGATAGACCTTGATCAGATACCAAGACATATGATGCAGAAGAGAGAAGCAAAAACAAAGCCTTTAATACACACTCCATGGTACACAAAGTTTGGTCTCACACTCACGATAACTGGTTTAGCTATCCACAACTCTCATAACATCGAACAATTAGCAGATTTGTTTGAGAATGTCACTGATGAAGTATTCGATACCATCTTCATACTAAACAATCAAACCGGGTTTCATGCTAAACTGCTGAACCAACATACTATAGTACTGGACTACTTAATGGCCAGCCAAGGAGGTATGTGTCAAATAATAGGACCTGCCTGCTGTAATTATGTGGATGCTAACTTTTCGGTCAGAGTTGATAAACATATAGCCAAAGCCATAGAATTAAAGGAGAAATTCAGAGAAGAACATTCCCATGACGATGAATACACCGTAAGTGGTTGGTTCCAATAGCTAAATCCAGCCAACTGTTTTAAAGGTATAGGGGGCTGGTTTTCGGTATAGGACATATGTTCTTACAAATTTGCCTAATAGCTATAATAATCATATTCATAATAAAAATGTGTAAATGGGTCATCAATAAATTCTGCAGACCCAAGAACGTCTTAAACGTTCATCTTCTTCCAGCCACTGAAAACTTTGACATTCCTCTACTTGCTCCTCCCCCTCCTTTCCGTAGGGATGGCCGTAGATATTACTACTTTGATGTAGAGGTGTAAGTGATAATATGAATTATCAGAGAGAGGAAAATGATAGGAAATTTAACCTAATCTCTTTAACCGGTTCCCGACCGCCCACTGTATATAAACGTCCGCGCTGCCTGGGCTCTGTGCAGCGCGGACGTTTAAAAACGGTGGGTGGTCTCGCAGCGCTCAGGACCCCCAGGGTCCTGCAAGCGCTGCGATTCCGGTGCAGAGCGTTAGCTCTGACAGGGAACATCATCGGGACCTGATTGGATCAGGTCCCAGTGATGTTAACCCTTTGCTGTGTTCTATATGCTGCGATCTATAGTGATCGCGGCATATAGGAGACAGCAGGAGGAGAGGGGGTCGTCTTACCTACCTCTCCGAAGACCTCCGATTCCTTCCAGGACCTGGGGTTGCTATGGCAGCTGAAGGTCACATGACCGCCTCCAGCTCTGCCATATATGGTGTCCTGTCTGGCTCAGCATGCAGCTGAGCCAGACAGGAGACTCTGACTGAAACAGTCAGGGAAGATCTCATGTAATGTAATATATGTCTATTACATTACATGAGATCAGTGATCAGAAAAATAAAAATTAATGTCCCATACAGGGAATAAGTAAAAATGTAAAAAAAAGTAAAAAAAAAAGTTTTTAAACTGTTAAAAAAAATCACAAAATAAATAAATATAAATAAATAAAATATTAAACCAATAAATCCGTATATTTTTACAAAACCAAAAAAAGAACACATATTTGGTATCGCCGCGTCCAAAACAACCCGAGCTATAAAACTGTCACACTAATTAACTCCTTCTGTGCACACCATAATAAAAATAAATAAAAAAACGGAGCAAAAAAATATGCTTTTTCATCATATCGCCAAACAAAAAGTGGAAAAAAATGCGATCAAAAAGCAAAATAGAAATAAAAATGGTACCGCTGAAAACTTCATCTTGTTCCGCAAAAAACAAGCCGCCATACAGCTCCATCAGCCGAAAAATAAAAAAGTTATATTGCTCAGAATAAAGCAATGCAAAAAAAATATTTTTTTCTATAAATTTGTTTTATTGTGTAAAAGCGCCAAAACATAAAAAAATATACAGTAAGTGTAGTATCGCTGTAAATGTACTGACCCGAAGAATAACGCTGCCTAATCACTTTTACCACACGCAGAACGGCATAAAAAAAAAACTCAAAGAACAATTCCTGAATTGTTGGTTTTTGTTAATTTTACCTCCCAAAAAACGGAATAGAAAGCGATCAAAAAATGTCACGTACCCAAAAATGGTACCAATAAAAATGTCAACTCGTCCCGCAAAAAACAAGCCATCACATGACTGTTGGCCGAAATATGGAAAAATTCTAGCTCTCAAAATATGGCGATGCAAAAACTAGATTTTGCAAAAAAAAGCGTCTTTTAGTGTGTGACAGCTGTCAGTCATAAAACCCGATATAAATCTGGTATCTCTGTAATCGCACCGACCCGAAGAATAAAGTAATCTCATCACTTATACCGCACGAGGAGCGGCGTAAAAAATAAATAAAACCAATTCTTCACCTGCTACTGATTTGTTTATTATGTCTCCGAAAGATCGCAGTAAGGCTCTGCTCACATTTATCCTGCGCTCTGCACTGAGCACTTACACCAGAGTTTCCGTGTAAATCTCTGAAATAGGTGATTCAGCCAGAACCCATGACGGAAGATTCCCTGTAATGAGGCAGATACAGGCCACTGTGGACGCCGTCTAGCCTGGGATCCCACGGTGTCATTTGTTTTAGGCGTGCATAAAAGTGCGGTTGGCCACAGTTTTGTGCACTTCTGAAAAAAAGGACACCGCTAAACAGAGGCCAGACGGAGTCCAGAGTAACTCTGCTGCCTCATTACAGTGAATGGATCCCGCAGGGGTTTCATCTGAATTATATCACTTGGAAATTTAGATGGAAACCCCAATGTAAGTGCTCAGCATAGAGCGCCGGATAAACAATATGTAAAATGTTCCCAATAAAAGCTTAAACTCAGTCCTCAAAAAAAGCTAGTCCCCACTCAGGTCCATCATCTGTTAAAAATATTCCAAGTTACTGGTAGCAGAAAGGCTCTGGAAAAGCGAAATGGCCCTTGCCCCCCAAAAGAAATTCAGAAAATTTTGTGCTCCCAAATCCAAATGCCTATTCTACAATAATTTGTTCTCCACTTGTCAAATAGCACTCCCCCCCCCCCAGATCTCGCCGTATGGCTGAGCGGTACGATACAGCCACATATGGGGTATTGCCACTTTTAGAAGAAATTGTGTGACACATTGTTACGGGTCCGGGAGGTGGAACCTCTGAGCTGCAATACAAGGGGGAAGTCCTTGTAAGGAAGCGGGTGACTCCCAGGGAGGGCAAGCAGGTAGTCACAGCAAGTGACGGGGACAGTCTCTGGGTAAGCGGGCAGGTGGTCACGGCAGGTGACGGGGACAGTCTCTGGGAAGACAGGCAGGTGATCACGGCAAGTGACGGGGGCAGTCTCTGGGTAGATAGGCAGGTGGTCACGGCAAGTGACCGGGGCAGTCTCTGGGTAGATAGGCAGGTGGTCACGGCAAGTGACCGGGGCAGTCTCTGGGTAGATAGGCAGGTGGTCACGGCAAGTGACCGGGGCAGTCTCTGGGTAGATAGGCAGATGGTCACGGCAAGTGACCAGGACAGTCTCTGGGTAGACAGGCGAGGCGGGTACCTGACAGGTAGCTGGCGGGCGCTCCCAGGTGAGCGGGCTGACGGAGACAGCAGGTAACAGGCAGGTAACTGGTGGACGCTCCCAGGTGAGCAGTCTGACAGACGAGGCAGGAGACAGGCAGGTGACTGGTGGGCGCTCCCAGGTGAGCAGTCTGGCAGACAAGGCAGGTAACAGGCAAGTAACTGGTGTACGCTCCCAGGTGAGCGGTCTGACTGACGAGGCAGGTAACAGGCAGGTAACTGAAGGACGCTCCCAGGTGAGCGGACTGGCAGACAAGGCAGGTAAGTAGTAGACGCTCCCAGGTGAGCAGTCTGACGGACAAGGCAAGTAACAGGCTGGCAGGCAGGACGAGAAGTCAGGCTAGCAGCGGAACCTGAGGGCTGAAGCACAGGTGAGACACAGTGCAAACAGCATAGCTCGGGCACCTCCATTTTGGAGGAGGTGCCTTATAAATGGGAGGTCCTTCGGCAATTGGCCGGGGACTCCTTAGGACGGCGCGCGCGGTCCCTTTAAGAGCGGGGGAGCGCGCACGCGCCCTAAGCACACTGCCGGGGAAGGAGCGCGTGCCGGAAGCAGCGGGGAGAGAAGCGCTGGAGGACGCCGCGCCAGGAGCGGGGAGGTGAGAGGGACGGCGTCTCTGCCTAGTACAGGGCAGAGATGCCGATGCTACAGTACCCCCCCCCCCTTTAGGCCCCCTCTTTTTTTGGCCAGAAAGAAATTTTTCAAGGAGAAGCGGGGCGTTGATGTTCTCCCTGGGTTCCCAAGTTCTCTCCTCAGGACCAAACCCCTTCCAATCTACTAGAAAAAAGGTCTTTCCTCTTACCCTCTTGGAGGCCAGAATACTCTCTACTTCAAAGACGTCATCAGCGGAAACCGGAGCAGGAGGAGCACCTGGATTATTGGAAAAAGAGTTAAAGACAACGGGTTTGAGGAGAGATACGTGGAAGGAGTTGGGAATCCGTAGGGTGGCCGGGAGTTTTAATTTGTAGGCCACTGGATTTATTTGCCTGAGGATCTCGAATGGGCCGATGAAGCGAGGACCTAACTTGTAGGAGGGTATCTTGAGCCGCACATGTTTGGAGGAGAGCCAAACCTTGTCTCCCGGACGGAATTGAGGCGGATCCAGACGCCTCTTATCAGCATATCTCTTCATCCGCTCGGAGGACAGAAGAAGTGCGGACCTAGTACTCTCCCAAATGGTAGAAAACTCGCTGACAAGAGACTGCGCGGCAGGGATGTCCACAGAGGCGGAGACAGGAAACGGAATCCGGGGGTGCTGGCCATAGACAACAAAGAATGGGGATTTGGAAGAGGACTCGCTCTCGTGGTTATTGTAAGAGAACTCGGCCCAAGGGAGGAGGTCCACCCAATCAGAATGGTGGGCATTAACAAAGTGCCGGAGATAGCTGGTAAGGATCTGATTGATCGACTCCACTTGACCATTGGACTGAGGGTGGTAAGTGGAGGAGAAGTCCAGGGTGACGTCCAGCAGTTTACATGTGGCTCTCCAGAAGCGCGAGGTGAACTGAACCCCTCGATCCGACACGATGTGGAGGGGTAGGCCATGAAGACGGAAGATATGGCGGATAAAGTCCTTAGCCAGCTCAGGTGCAGACGGAAGACCAGGCAGGGGAATGAAGTGGGCCATTTTAGAAAAGCGGTCTGCGACCACCCAAATGACAGTACACCCGGCAGAGACAGGAAGATCGGTAATGAAGTCCATAGCGATGTGTTGCCATGGGGCAACAGGTATGGGAAGCGGCAGGAGAAGACCAGCTGGTAAGTGTCTGGGAACTTTGTTGCGGCCACAAGATGAACAGGCAGAGACGAAGTCTACCACATCCTTACGCAGGGTAGGCCACCAGTAATGCCGGGAAATGAGTAGGAAGGTCTTCTTTTGGCCGGCATGGCCAGCAAGTTTAGAAGAATGACCCCAGTGAAGAACCTTCTCACGGTCAGAAGGCGCCACGAACGTCTTGCCGGGTGGAAGACGAGTCAAAGCCAGGGGGGCCACATTCATCACCTTGGAGGGGTCGATAATGTGCATAGGCTCCTCCTCTTGGTCGGAGGACAGGAAGGATCGGGACAAGGCATCAGCTTTGACATTCTTGTCCTCCGGGCGGAAATGAAGGATGAAATCGAAGCGGGCAAAAAACAAAGACCACCGGGCCTGACGTGGATTAAGTCTCTGGGCATTTTGGAGATATGCCAGGTTTTTGTGATCCGTGTAGATGATCACCGGGTATAGAGCCCCTTCAAGCAGGTAACGCCACTCCTCCAGCGCCAATTTAACGGCTAACAGTTCTCGGTCTCCAATGGAGTAATTGCGCTCAGAGGAGGAGAAGATTTTAGAGAAGAAGCCGCAGGTTACCATTCTCCCGGAAGAAGACTTTTGGGTGAGCACCGCTCCGGCTCCAGAGGAGGAAGCATCAACCTCCAGATAGAACTGTTTGTTGCAGTCCGGACGGTGCAGCACAGGGGCAGAGGAGAAGGCTTGCTTCAGGGAAAGGAAGGCCTCCTCAGCTTCGGGTGGCCATACCTTGGGATTTGCTCCCTTACGGGTGAGCGCAGATATGGGCGCAGTCCGAGACAAGAAGTGAGGAATGAAGAGACTATAGTAATTAGTGAAGCCCAGGAATCGCTGTATCGCCTTCAAGCCCTCCGGACGGGGCCACTTTAGGACAGCAGAGAGCTTCTCGGGATCCATTCGCAAACCTGTCTGGGAGATAACATAGCCCAGGAATGGAAGAGAGGTCTGCTCAAAAAGGCACTTCTCGTATTTAGCATAGAGGTGGTTCTGCCTGAGCCTCAGCAGAACCTGACGAACATCCCTCCGGTGTGAGGGAAGATCCGGAGAGAAGACCAAGATGTCGTCCAGGTATACCACCACGCAGGAGTAAAGAAGGTCACGGAAGATGTCGTTGACCAGTTCTTGGAAGACGGCGGGAGCATTGCAGAGACCGAAGGGCATCACACGGTACACATAGTGTCCGTCTCGGGTATTAAATGCCGTTTTCCACTCGTCTCCCTGACGGATACGGACCAGGTTATACGCTCCACGTAGATCCAGCTTGGAAAAGATCCTGGCGCCTTTAAAGCGATCAAATAACTCAGAGATGAGCGGAAGGGGGTATTTATTTTTAACCGTGATCTGATTAAGTCCTCTATAGTCAATACAGGGGCGTAGCGAGCCATCCTTTTTTTTGGCAAAGAAGAATCCGGCTCCAGCCGGGGAAGTAGACTTCCGGATGAATCCCCTGGCCAGATTCTCCTCTATGTACTCAGACATGGCCCGGGTTTCGGCCGCAGACAACGGATAAATACGCCCACGGGGTGGAGTGGCGCCAGGTACCAGGTCGATCGGGCAATCATATGGCCTATGAGGTGGCAATGTCTCTGCTTCCTTCTTACCAAAGACGTCAGCATAGGTCCAGTAAGGAGCTGGAAGACCGGGTAAATTAGCTGGGGTAGGTGGAGGACGAACCGGACGAACCGGAACCAGGCAGGTCTTATGGCAGACCGGCCCCCACCGGATTATTTCACCAGAATGCCAGTTCAACACAGGTTCATGTGTCTGGAGCCAAGGTAGACCTAGCAATAGGGAGTGGGAGAGTCCGGGCAACACATGGAAGGAGATTACCTCAGAGTGCAGCATTCCCACCTGCAGGGTTATGGGTTCCGTGGCGAGCAGGATGGTCACCGGAAGGAGTCTTCCATCCACGGAGGCGACCGACAAAGGTTCAGCCAGAGACTTGGTGGGAATACGGTATTTCTCAACCAGGGACTGGGAGATGAGGTTTACAGCGGATCCAGAATCCAGGTGGGCGAGTTCAAAGTGACGGTTCTCTCCCCAGGAGATGGATACAGACAAAGTCAGGGTTGGAGAGGATTTATTTTTGTCTAGGGCGACCTCTCCGAGCGGTCCTAGACACTGGAGTTTCCCGGCCTCTCCGGGCTGGAACGAATCAGGTGCTCCTTACTGCCACAATAGAAGCAGCTCCCCTCGGCTCGGCGAGACTCTTGGCGAGATTTGACCATCTTGGTCTGGTCGACCTGCATGGGCTCGGGTGAGTGCGCCCGGGGAGTGACAGAAGAGGAGACAGGTTTCTGGAAAGTAGGAGCTAGGCGGGGAAACCTTCTCTCACGGGTAGACTCTTTGGTGCGTTCTTGAAACCAGATGTCAATCCGGGTAGCCAGTGACACCAGGTCATCCAGGGTGGTAGGAATATCCCGACCGGCGAGCTCATCTTTAATCCGACCGGAAAGACCCTCCCAGAAGACGGACACCAGGGCCTCATTATCCCAGGCAAGCTCAGAAGCGAGGGTGCGGAACCGTATGGCACATTGGCCCACGGTGAGACTCCCTTGACGGAGACGTAGCAAAGAGGAGGCAGATGAGGTCTTTCATCCCGGTTCATCGAAGACTCTCCGGAAAGCAGTGTGGAAAGACGACAAGTTGGACACCAGGGGATCCCCTCTCTCCCACAGGGGGTTAAGCCATGCCAGTGCCTCCCCAGTGAGATGGGACATGATGAATGCCACTTTGGCCCGGTCGGAGATAAACTGGTGAGCCAAGAGTTCAAAGTGCAGGGTGCACTGGTTTATGAAGCCCCGAGCTTGAGCGGGGTCGCCTCCGAAGTGAGGAGGTGCAGACAGCCGTGGTCCGGGGCAGGATGCCATGGTATTGGTGGGCAGCGGCGCTGCCGGGGTGCGAGTCGTGACACTAGCGGTGGTTGCTGGTGGAGCAGTCAGTGTGTCCAGGCGGGAGTTGACATTCCGCAGATGGTTCAGGATGGACTCCTGCTGGGATCTCTGACGGGAAACTTCATGGTATAGGTCAGAGAGCGAGGGAGCTTGGGTGCCACCGGGTTCCATGGCCCGAGCTAACTGATACGGGTCCGGGAGGTGGAACATCTGAGCTGCAATACAAGGGGGAAGTCCTTGTAAGGAAGCGGGTGACTCCCAGGGAGGGCAAGCAGGTAGTCACAGCAAGTGACGGGGACAGTCTCTGGGTAAGCGGGCAGGTGGTCACGGCAGGTGACGGGGACAGTCTCTGGGAAGACAGGCAGGTGATCACGGCAAGTGACGGGGGCAGTCTCTGGGTAGATAGGCAGGTGGTCACGGCAAGTGACCGGGGCAGTCTCTGGGTAGATAGGCAGGTGGTCACGGCAAGTGACCGGGGCAGTCTCTGGGTAGATAGGCAGGTGGTCACGGCAAGTGACCGGGGCAGTCTCTGGGTAGATAGGCAGATGGTCACGGCAAGTGACCGGGACAGTCTCTGGGTAGACAGGCGAGGCGGGTACCTGACAGGTAGCTGGCGGGCGCTCCCAGGTGAGCGGGCTGACGGAGACAGCAGGTAACAGGCAGGTAACTGGTGGACGCTCCCAGGTGAGCAGTCTGACAGACGAGGCAGGAGACAGGCAGGTAACTGGTGGGCGCTCCCAGGTGAGCAGTCTGGCAGACAAGGCAGGTAACAGGCAAGTAACTGGTGTACGCTCCCAGGTGAGCGGTCTGACTGACGAGGCAGGTAACAGGCAGGTAACTGAAGGACGCTCCCAGGTGAGCGGACTGGCAGACAAGGCAGGTAAGTAGTAGACGCTCCCAGGTGAGCGGTCTGACGGACAAGGCAAGTAACAGGCTGGCAGGCAGGACAAGAAGTCAGGCTAGCAGTGGAACCTGAGGGCTGAAGCACAGGTGAGTCACAGTGCAAACAACATAGCTCGGGCACCTCCATTTTGGAGGAGGTGCCTTATAAATGGGAGGTCCTCCGGCAATTGGCCGGGGACTCCTTAGGATGGCGCGCGCGGTCCCTTTAAGAGCGGGGGAGCGCGCGCACGCGCGCCCTAAGCACACTGCCGGGGAAGGAGCACGTGCCGGAAGCAGCGGGGAGAGAAGCGCTGGAGGACGCCGCGCCAGGAGCGGGGAGGTGAGAGGGACGGCGTCTCTGCCTAGTACAGGGCAGAGACGCCGATGCTACACACATTTCGGCACCATTTTTACCCATTGCCCTGTGTGAAAATGTAAAATCTGAGGGTAAAACATTTTTTTGTGGTAAAAATATAATTATGCTTTTTTCACTGTCCAATGGCATGAATTTAAAAATTAAAAAATACTCACTACTTCCCTAGATGAATTCCTTGAGAGGTGTAGTTTACAAAATGGGGTCACTTGTGGGGGTTTCTGCATGTCAGCGACTCTTCAAATGTGACATGGTGTCTGCCACCTATCCCAGTCAACATAGCGCTCCTTTCTCTTCCGAACCCTGCCGCACACCAAAGCAGTGGTTTTCCCCCACATATGGGGTATCGGCGTACTCAGGAGAAATTGCACAACAAATTTCATGGTGCAATTTATCCTATTACCCTTATGATAATGCAAAATTAAGGGATGAAAAACGGTTTTGTGGGAAAAATTTGAAAATTTTATTTTTACAGCTCAATATTATAATCTTCTGTGAAGCACCTTGGGGTTCAAGATGCTCACCACACATCTAGATAAGTTCCCTAAGGGGTCTAGTTTCCAAAATGGTGTCACTTGTGGGGGGTTTCCACTGTTTAGGCACATCAGGGGCTCCCCAAATGCAACATGGCGTCCGCTAATTATTCAAACAAATTTTACATTCAAAAAGTCAAATGGCGCTCCTTCCCTTTCAAACCCTGCCGTGCGCCCAAACAGTGGTTTGCCTCTACATATGGGGTATCAGCGTGTTCAGGAGAAATTGCACAACAAATTTCATGGTGCAATTTTTCCTATTACCCTTATGATAATGCAAAATTAAGGGATGAAAAACGTTTTTGTGGGAAAAATGTGAAAATTTTATTTTTACAGCTCAATATTATAAACTTCTGTGAAGCACCTTGGAGTTCAAGGTGCTCACCACACATCTAGATAAGTTCCCTAAGGGGTCTAGTTTCCAAAATGGTGTCACTTGTGGGGGGTTTCCACTGTTTAGGCACATCAGGAGCTCTCCAAACGCAACATGGCGTCTGCTAATTATTCAGACAAATTTTATATTCAAAAAGTCTAATGGCGCTCCTTCCCTTCCGTACCCTGCAGTGCGCCCAAACAGTGGTTTTCCCTCACATATGGGGTATCAGCACGCTCAAGAGAAATTGCACAAAAAAATTTGGGGTCCATTTTTTCCTGTTACCCCTGTGAAAATAGAAAAAATTGGGTCTAAAGTAACATTTTTGTGAAAAAAGTTAAATGTTAATTTTTTTCTTCCACATTCCAAAAATTCCTGTGAAGCACCTGAAGGGTTAATAAAGTTCTTGAATGTGGTTTTGAGCACCTTGAGGGGTGCAGTTTTTAGAATGGTGTCACTTTTTGGTATTTTCTGTCATAAAGACCCCTCAAAGTGACTTCAAATATGATGTGGTCCCTAAAAAAATGTTTTTGTAAATTTTGTTGGAAAAATGAGAAATCGCTGGTCAACTTTTAACCCTTATAGCTCCTTCACAAAAAAAAAATTTTGGTTCCAAAATTGTGCTGATGTAAAGTAGACATGTGGGAAATGTTATTTATTAACTATTTTGTGTGACATATCTCTCTGATTTAAGGGCATGAAAATTCAAAGTTAGAAAATTGCAAAATTTTAAAAATTTTCGCCAAATTTCCAATTTTTTCACAAATAAACGCAAGTTATATCGAAGAAATTTTACCACTATCATGAAGTACAATATGTCACGAAAAAACATTCTCAGAATCAGGGGAATACGTTGAAGCGTTCCAGAGTAATTACTTCATAAAGTGACAGTGGTCAGAATTGAAAAAATTGGCCCGGTCACGAAGGCAAAAACAGGCTCTGGTGCGAAGTGGTTAATCCTTATACCTCATCCCTTTAACACTCCTGTTTGAACCAATTCAGAATGAAACATTATGCTGCTCAAGCAACTAGATCAGAACAAGATTAATAAATATAATCATTGAGTAAAGATGTTATGTTTACCGATGCTACTTTAATATTTGCGGTAGCCACTTATCTTGGTCACACTACCCTTTGGGGTCAGGGTGGTCTAAGGGTAAGCACATTGCATCAAGTAATTATATAGTACATAAGTAAGCTTTTTTATGATCGCCTGATTAGTCTTGATTGGTTGTTAGTTGTTTGTACTGTAAAATGATTGGTTATGTTATAATCTTCCTATGTCCCTCCTACCTGTCCAACCCTTTGTAATTCACTATAAGAATTGTACCCCGATATAATGGAGGGAGTTCTACAACTGTTCTACAATTGATCAGAGCTCTTGTGGCTACAATAAAACTTTCTTTAATCCACAGAGAAAGATGTGTCACGTAGCTCTTTTTGGAGACTGAGAAGTTATTCCATAACAATTTTCTTTTTGTAGGTCCAGGTGATTCAACATCTTGTCATCTCCTTCTGGACACCTTCCGTTCCCTGATGTCGCACTTTGGTGCCCTCTTTCCGTATAAAAAACGGTCGGCCCAGTAACCACACTATCCTTTTTGGGTATTGAAATTAACTCTTCAGGAATGTTTTTTCAGCTCCCGCCGGAAAAGATTACAAAGTTACTGTCTCTTATAGAGGTTTTTTTTCGCTGTCAGAAGTGTGACACTTCGGCAGATGCAGTACTTGCTGGACCTGCTTTTTTTTGCGTGCCGGGTTATGCCCATGGGCAGGATTTTTTCCCTTTTTTCAGACGTGGCAGGATCTTCCGGTTTTGGTGTTATTTTTGGGGACCTTTGGTGCGCCGAAAGGTGGCCGGAATCTTGGCAATCTTGTTTGACAAAAAATCTGACGTTATTGGAATTATTTCCTACCATTGTCGCCATAGCGATCTGGGGTCCTTTGTTGAGTAACAAACGCATCTGGTTTTGGTCTGACAACATGAGCGTTGTTCAGACGATAAATCACCTAGCATCATCATCCTTCCAAGTTATCAGTTTAATCAGGTTTTTAGTTTTAAAATGCATATCCTTTAATATCTGGTTTCGGGCTTGTCACATCCCGGGATCCAATAATGCTGTTGCTGATTCCCTTTCACTCTTTGATTGGCAGAAATTCAGGATGCTGTGCTTAGGTGCCCAGGTGGAGGGATGCCCATGCCCACCCATCACGTGGGAATTGGTGGAGAGCTCATAATGTCCCTGGTGAGATCCTCAGTGGCCCCAGCCACATGGCAATCCTATGGTAAGGCCTGGAATGAGTGGCTAAATTTTGCAGGTACCAAGCCAGTTGGGTCGTATGACGCGGCTCGCTTAGAAGTTACCATAACATACCTACTTCACCTTCATAGATTGGGGGTGTCGGGTTCAGTAGCTCAAAACCGGTTGTCTGGTTTAGCCTTTTATTTTCAACTTCGGGATTGGGTAGATGTAACGAAGTCTTTTCTTATATGCCGGGCTCTTGCTGGCTAGAAGAGGACCCGTCCCCGGAGGGAGAGCAGACAGTCTATTATTTTTAACCTTCTTACCCGACTCATTGAGTGCACCCCCGCCCTCTGATCCTCTCCATTTGAGGTGGCTCTTTTCTCAGCTGCCTTTGGTTTGGCATTTTTTGGGGCTTTTCAGATTACAGAGTTAGTTTCCTCAGCAAAACATAGTCCAAAAGGTCTTCAGCATGACGATGTCTCCTTCTGTGACAGGGGTTTGCGTATCCGCATTCGTAAGTCTAAGACAGACCCGTCGGGTGTTGGGGTGTGGGTTCCGCTTTTCTCTATCCCTGGCCCTATTTGCCCGCTAACATTGGTAAACAATGATCTGCACCACAGGCAGTTTGGTCAGTCCATTTTATCTCATGAAGACGGTTCACCCTTGAGAAAATTTCAGTTTCAGTTTGTTTTCCATAAGGGCCTTTTGCTCCTTGGATTACCTCCCAAGGACTTAGGTACACATTCGTTTAGGATTGGCGCAGCTACGGAAGTGACACGCCCCCTGGGCCGTGGGGTAATCGGTGTCGGGCCGGTCGTTGCTAGGGAAGATGTCACAGTGGCGGTGACCCGGTCCGTGACCCAGGGCGGTCAGTAAAAAGGGGATCTTTACAGGGGAATTAAAGTTCTTATATACAGTTTGTGATGCCACCTGTGGTATGCGGCTAAAGGGAGCTGCCGCTGCGGAGTAGGTCCTCTGGAGCTGGTGTGAATGCAGCAGAGTTGGTTTAGCTCTCCACAGGTAGAGCTTAACTCCAGGGCAGTGTAGATGTTGTAGATATTGCTGCTATGGTGTAGTGCAGAGGATGGCGCAGATAATGATCACAGAGACAGTAAGGTGCAGTCCTCAGAGTTTACTCACGGTTTCTTAGACTTCCAGTTACCAGTACTAGAGTAACTTCCCACGGCGTCCTGTGCTTACTCAGGGAGGGGTTCAGCCAACTCCCAGGTCTCTAAGGAGTACATAACGGGACCCTCTTCTGTGTGTTCCTTCTGGCCGTCTCCCTGCACCTCACACCCCGTGTCTCAGGCCAGTGGCCGCAGACCTTGCCGAGCGTCGTCTTCTCTGTCCCCTGGGTCCTCTATGGCCACCTTTCTGGTGATTAGATGTGGCTTGTGGCTGCAGTACCTGAAATACTGCAGCCTCCGGTTTCCTAGTTGAGGCTTAAAGAATTCTGCTAGTTTAGGGACCGGTCCCCTCTGTGCGACCTGACCACTCCACATCCTGGTAGATTCGGGCGTACGGGTGGCCTCCAGCACTACCTGTACCCCTGGGGTCCCTTCCACGTTCCTGGAGCCTTTCTACTGCTCATTTCTCTCTCTTCAGTCCTGGGCCTCTCCGGCTAGGCCCTCCTCCTCCTGAGCAGAGCTCTGTGAGCTCCTGCTCCCTCTGCTTCTCCTCTCAGACTGAACTGTCCTTTCAAAATGGCTTCTCTCTTTATACTATCCCTAACAAGTGCTCCCCTGATTTTCTTCCTCCACCCACACCCACTACATGGTTCCCCCTCACTCTGGTTCCCCACACTCCAGCCAGGGACAGGGCTCAGCAGGGAAGCGACGCATCTTGCCCCTCCTGCCTGTCTGGAGTAGTGTAGTGTTGAATGCAGGTGTTAGGGTCCCAGGCAGTACTCCTTCCTTACCTGAGAGTGTGATACCACACCTCTGGGTGAGATGCAGTACCTCTGTAGCAACTGAACCCGCAGGGGCGCCACAGAAGCTGCGCGTGCGGGTTTGTCCGATTCGGAGATTCAGCGTATTGGTAGGTGGTGTTCTACCTGTTTTATGAGATATATTAGACCAGATTTGTTACTTTCATAATATTGTTTTTTCTTCTAGGTGCTCACAAGCCTACCATATGGATTCTGGGTCACTCATTACTGGGCGGCTCAGAGAGCAGAGTGTCGCCCTGGTGGAAGAAGCCTAGGTTTCCGGGGCTTAGAAGTCTTTTGGAGAGGAATTCGGGGTCTGACTTGGTCGCAAGTCCTGCCGGAAGTCGTAAGGATTTCACAGGCCGCCTCTTCTCTTGAAATACTGGTCCTGCATGCTGGTGGGAACAACCTCTGCTTCTTCCACTTAGCAGAGCGCCTGACCATGATGAGATCAGATGTCGATAAGTTCCATGGTTTTTCCCGGAGGTCATCCCTCGAGTCGTTTGGCAGGGTGCTAGGGAGGCGGCGGCCGTCGAGCATTCCAGGCAGACCCTGAATGCCCGGCTATCGCGTTTCATTCGCTTTAAAGGTGGCGTGATAGCTCGTCATCGCCAGTTAGAAGGAGACAACTCCCGGTTGATGCTTCCAGATGGCGTCCATTTTAATGACATTGGACTAGATATCTTTCTATCCGGTCTTCAAGATGACATCGATCAGGCCTTGTTGCTAATGGGGATGGGGGTCAGAGCGCAGTGTAGTCACTGCGCCCCTCCTTGGCGGTCAGATTGGTTAAATGATGTTTCCTGATGTTCGTCGGGAGTCCAGCTGTTTTCAAATATGTTTTTAGAATATTTTACCAGGCCGAATCATGCCTTAAGTTTTTCATACTCTCGTGCTGTGACTGATCTCCACCCATTAAAAGAAGTGTTTAAGTTTAATGGTGTGTGTTTCATTATTAGGGGAATTAGGGTTGTTTTATTATTATTGTTGGGTCACTTCAGTCTGTAGGGCATCCTGACAGTCAGTGGAGTGCCCCTGACTGAGGTTCCCTGCTATGAGGGGTTAATCTATCCCAATTCCCATGTTTCCCTCCCCTTTTCTTACAGGTCAAATCAGGCGCAGCTTCCTGTTTTCCCCTCCCTGCTTTTCCCTATAAAAGTTTCCTACCCATCATCTTCTGGTCTCTCCTCACAGCGTGGGATCCGGAGACAGACTGTCCCACCCTCCCGCCCGTATTGATGTTACTTATAATCTGGTTGTTTGGTTCAAGTCACATCAGCGGTCAGATTGATCAAATGATGTTTCCTGATGTTCGCCGGGAGTCCGGCAGTTTTCAAATACGTTTTTTTGAATAATTTACCAAACCAAATCGTGCCTTAAGTTTTTCATACTCTCATGCTGTGACTGATCTCCACCCATTAAAAAAAGTGTTTAAGTTTAATGGTGTGTGTCATTATTATGGGAATTGGGGTTGTTTTATTATTATTGTTGAGGAACCTGGAAGATCCGGCTGAACAAATCTTCTAAAATCCACTTTTTATTGGGTCATACAAAAAATATTTAAAAGTCCACCTTGGAGAAGAACAGCAAACGCGTTTCGAACTAAAAGTTCTTAATCATTGCATAGCAAAAAAAAGGGAGTGGTATTTATATGTCATGTCCTGCTATTCACCTGTTCAGAGCTAGGTTAATCAGAAATTGAAACACACATACCATACTAAAATCGTATAGCATAGAAACAATGCATATAAATGTGAATAATCCAAGAGAAAAAAGGGAACATAAACATAATAATAATCCATAAATAATCACTCATAATGCTTCTCTAATTTGTGTAATTAACAGCACCTGTAACTTACCTGTGGCACCTAACAGGTGTTGGCAATAACTAAATCACACTTGCAGCCAGTTAACATGGATTAAAGTTGACTGTGTCCTTGTGTGTACCACATTGAGCATGGAGAAAAAAAAGAAGACCAAAGAACTGTCTGAGGACTTGAGAAACCAAATTGTGAGGAAGCATGAGCAATCTCAAGGCTACAAGTCCATCTCCAAAGACCTGAATGTTCCTGTGTCTTCCGTGCGCAGTGTCATCAAGAAGTTTAAAGCCCATGGCACTGTGGCTAACCTCCCTAGATGTGGACGGAAAAGAAAAATTGACGAGAGATTTCAACGCAAGATTGTGCGGATGGTGGATAAAGAACCTCGATTAACATCCAAACAAGTTCAAGCTGCCCTGCAGTCCGAGGGTACAACTGTGTCAACCCGTACTATCCGTCGGCGTCTGAATGAAAAGGGACTGTATGGTAGGATACCCAGGAAGACCCCACTTCTTACCCCGAGACATAAAAAAGCCAGGCTAGAGTTTGCCAAAACTTACCTGAGAAAGCCTAAAACGTTTTGGAAGAATGTTCTCTGGTCAGATGAGACAAAAGTAGAGCTTTTTGGCAAAAAGCATCAACATAGAGTGTACAGGGAAAAAAAAGAGGCATTAAAAGAAAAGAACGCGGTCCCTACAGTCAAACATGGCGGAGGTTCCCTGATGTTTTGGGGTTGCTTTGCTGCCTCTGGCACTGGACTGCTTGACCGTGTGCATGGCATTATGAAGTCTGAAGACTACCAACAAATTTTGCAGCATAATGTAGGGCCCAGTGTGAGAAAGCTGGGTCTCCCTCAGAGGTCATGGGTCTTCCAGCAGGACAATGACCCAAAACACACTTCCAAAAGCACTATAAAATGGTTTGAGAGAAAGCACTGGAGACTTCTAAGGTGGCCAGCAATGAGTCCAGACCTGAATCCCATAGAACACCTGTGGAGAGATCTCAAAATGGCAGTTTGGAGAAGGCACCCTTCAAATATCAGGGACCTGGAGCAGTTTGCCAAAGAAGAATGGTCTACAATTCCAGCAGAGCATTGTAAGAAACTCATTGATGGTTACCGGAAGCGGTTGTTCGCAGTTATTTTGGCTAAAGGTTGTGCAACCAAGTATTATGCTGAGGGTGCCAATACTTTTGTCTGGCCCATTTTTGGAGTTTTGTGTGAAATGATCAATGATTTGATTTTTGCTTCATTCTCTTTTGTGTTTTTTCCTTGCAAGCAAATTAAATGAAGAGAATAATACCAAAGAATTTGTGATTGCAATCATTTTCAGGAAGAAACTGAGTATTATCTGACAGAATTGCAGGGGTGCCAACACTTTTGGCCACCACTGTAGGTGGGTGAGCTGATTTTTTCCTTTCGTTTTCTGCTATTATTATTGTTGGGTCACCTCAGTCAGCTATGGCAAAGAAAAAAATACAAAAGTTATTGTTCTTGGAAAAGGGGAGGAGAAAATAAAAACACAAAAAAAATCAAAGCAGCAGTGATCATGTTAAGTCTCCTGTTTGTAGCATCTGAAATATGCTCTAGTTTCCTTCTTGTGTGACCTGGTATCCATTACTTTAAGGGTGAGTCTACTGTCACATTCTATGAGTCCCGTACAAGTTACCTTCTTTTCTGGTATTCATCTACTAGCCTGATCTTTAGAAATTATAGTGTTAAGCCTGTTTCAGCCATTGTCTTTAGTTTATTAATAAGTGCGTTACATGTGTCCGGTAAACTGCATAGCAATGAGGCTATACTATGGCTATCTTTTATACACTCATCCATTGATCTCAGTTGTATGATCTATTCCAGCATTGTGTTTGTATGCTCCTGCATAAGATTTTCTTTGTTAAGTCTCATTTTGACTGTTTCCTTAGCATAAATTACTTTTTGTAAAGCATCTCTCATGTATTTTTGCAGTGCATTCCACATGCAGATTTTTAGCTTTTAGCAGAATCATTCAGCACTCAAATATTGTGAGCAAATGAACTGTTTTATTTTCGACATATAACAACCAGCATCTCCATTATCACAACATGGAAGTGTGGCGCCCCTGAGGGTTCAGTCGCCACAGGGGTACTGCACCTCAGTTTGAGGTGTGGTATCTCCTCTTCCAGGTAAGGATGGAGCATTTCTCAGGACCCTACTTCATCACTCAACACTACACCACTCCTGTCCTATAGGGGGCCTAAATGCACTAGGGTGCTGCCCCGGCCCGGGATATGGGAGATGGGGGCAACCAAAGATAAGGGGAACCATGTAGTGGGTGAGGGTGGAGGACACACTTTTAGGAAATACTTACTAATTCATATTTAATCTACGGCCATCTTAAGTTCAAGGTCTTTGATTGTGATCTTCGTCTTTGATTGTGGTCCTCTGCTAGAGTCTGCAGCCTATTGAAGATACACGGTCCTCGTTCTCTGGCCTTGAGACGAGGAGCGGGTCAGAGTTAACCACTGCCTCTACCCGGTCAAGGTCCTGACCTAAGAAGGCCTGGAGGGGAGCAGAGAAGATAGGCTCCACAGGCAAAAGGATCCCAGGGGGATAAGGACGGAGCAACATACGCCACCTGTATTTCTTACTCTGGCCTAGTCAGGGTGCTGACGCCGGCCCTGCATAGAGAGATCACTGTCAGTCACTGAAAGGATCGCCCACTAGACGGAAAATCCCAGAAAGAGCAGATGTTTAAATTAATAAAGCACAGGTAGCACTGAATCTTTTCTCACAAAACTATATTTTGATCTGCTTAGCTCCTTCTTCTCTATAACATGATAACTGCAGATTGGACTACATTTTCATGGTGACAGGATCTATTTAAAGTGAATCTGTCAGCAGGTTTTTGCTATGTAAGCTGAAGACAGCAGGAGAATAGAGGTTGAGACACACAGAGATGTGTCATTTATTAGGCAGTGTGTGTTGTTACATACAATGCAGGTTTTATCACCAGGACATTATCATTGCTGGGAGTAGCTGACTTGTGACAAGTCATCTGACCATGCCCCCTCTTCTAACAAGCAGCTCATAGTTAATAGACAATGTACACAGAAAGCTGAGGTGTGGGTGGAGTTAGCTTTCTCAACTCTGCTTCATGCTCCATCTAAGAACTTCTGATTGTGTCCCAATTGCAGCACCCAGTAAACTAAGTGATACATCGCTGGAACCAGGGTCTCTTTTCCTACATTATGCTGCTTTCAGATGAGGTAGCAAAAGATCTTGTGATAAATTTCCTTTAACAAAACATGCAACTTTGTGGTATTTCTGTTACCGCTTGGTCATCCTGTTGGTCTATTGCACCTGTTTCATGTTTATGGGACCCTCCAATATGGGCATCTTAATTGGTTGTGTTATTTTATAAAAATATGTATTTCTAGCCAGAGGTTCATCTTACATCTCTAGTAATATGGTTATATCTGAAAGTTAAAGAAATAAAGAGTCAAATTCTGAATACGTCTACTGTCCAGGTAAAATGTATTTATTGATGTTCTGTTACATCCACATTGTCCAGCTGTTGAGGTTCTTCTCCTTGGGAAAGCTCATTCACCTATTCATAAAAAAACAAGGCGATAAGTGCAAAAGTACAGGGCTTTACAGGAGGCTACGCCCCTGTGTAATGCAGGTATATGGCATTGCTTCTAGAAGATAAGGACCCATCATTACCTTCCGCCCCTTTTTTTGTACAGTTTTGTGCCTTTTTTGTTTGCATCCAATTCATTATTCTAGTTGTTCCTTTTTCGAAGTCTATTTTACATGTGCTCATTAGTGATGGGCGAGCACTAAAATGCTCGGGTACTCGTTGTTCGAGTCAAGCAAATTGGAATGCTCGAGTGCTCGGTCCGAGTAACGAGCCCAATGTAAGTCTATGGGAAACTCAAGCATTTTTCTGGCGGCCCCCACCCCCACCCCTGGCGGTCTGCAAAGGGCCTAAAAATTACCCAGATCGATGAGAACAGTGCTCAAATGGCATGAGAACAGCATGAGGAAGACCCCTAGAAGCATTTCTAACTCCCAGGTCATTGCTGTCAACAATGATGTCAGAGGTATTACGCCACTTTTACGGACTCACAATAAAACATACAAAAATGGATTTTCCTGGGAAATATATTAAGGAACATCCTTTCCAGGGTAATGACTTGTATATAAGGCAAAATAAATATACAAAAAATGGCTGGTTTTGGAACGCAGTTATATGTGATACGTCTGACAGAGAACCACAATTTTAAGTAGCAGGCCTGTATTTTACTAATACTATTCTTCACAGACACCTAGTGTGAATAGCTTGACCGACACACTGCAACGAAATGAAAATGGAAGAAATGTTTGATTTTAGAACACTCTTATAGGTGTTATGTCTGACATAGAACCACGGTTTTAAATAGTAGGCCTGTAATTTACTAATATTATTCTACACAGAGACCTAGTTTGAATAGCTTCACTGACACACTGCAACGGAATGAAAATGGAAGAAATGTATGATTTTTGAACAGTCTTATAGGTGATATGTCTGACAGAGAACCACAGTTTTAAATAGCAGGCCTGTAATTTACTAATATTATTCTACACAGAGACCTAGTGTGAATAGCTTCACCGACAGACTGCAACAGAACGGAAAAGGTGGCCGATATTTTCCACATTCAGTTCAAATTTCTGGATTTTTATCGCTGAAATATGGAACAGATCTGGCTTTATTCTGCAGTGAGAACAAGGAAATGGAGCAGAAAAATGGTGTACTCTGGATTGCTTTTTAAGCAAATAACCAGGATTAAGATAAAAAAAAAAAAAAAATTCTAGACATAGACATTTCTAGACATCTAGACATAGCCACAGATATCTGTAATTATTACAGCAGCAGACAGGATGTTCAATGGACCCTCTTGTGCTGTATCATACACTGCAGTCTGCAACATACAGTGCCTGCCTGCCTAGCACTGATTACATGCAGCTTGATTAGTCCTCAGAAGGACTGTTATAGTTCAGATGTATATATATATATAAAGAAAGTGCAGCAGCACTCCATTATGGCCAAGATACATAAAGACAATAAAACCATTTGATTTAAACTGTGTTATTACTCAATGAGCTTTACTTACAAAAAATGGAGGTTCTTAGCGCATAAATTGGCCAATTCATGTGTGCCCATCAACCGCTGCAAGGTGACCTCCCATCTGATGGGTACTACTCTGCCTACATGCCTCTCTTGGGCTACAAGCCTATAACTCTGGACAGAACAATGGGCACACATGAATTGGCCAATTTAAGCGCTAAGAACCTCCGTTTTTTTAAGTAAATCTCATTGAGTAATAACACAGTTTAACCGCTTCCCGACCGCCCACTGTAGATAAACGTCCGCGCTGCCTGGGCTCTGTGCAGCGCGGACGTTTAAAAACGGTGGGTGGTCTCGCAGTGCTCAGGACCCCCTGGGTCCTGCAAGCGCTGTGAGAGCGGTGCAGAGCGTTAGCTCTGACAGGGAACATCATCGGGACCTGATTAGATCAGGTCCCAGTGATGTTAACCCTTTGCTGTCTTCTATATGCCGCGATCTATAGTGATTGCGGCATATAGAAGACAGCAGGAGGAGAGGGGGTCGTCCACTTACCTCTCCGATGACCCCTTGATTGCTTTCAGGACCTGGCATTGCTATGGCAGCTGGAGGTCACATGACCGCCTCCAGATCTGCCATATATGGTGTCCTTCCTGTCTGGCTTCAGCCTGTAGCTGATGCCAGACAGGAGACTGTGAAACAGTCAGTGAAGATCTCATATAATGTAATACATGTCTATTACATTACATGAGATCAGGGATCAGAAAAATAAAAATTAATGTCCCATACAGGGACTAAGTAAAAATGTAAAAAAAAGTAAAAAAAAATGTTTTGAAACTGTTAAAAAAAAAAATACAAAATAAATAAAAATAAATAAATAAAATATTAAACCGATAAATCCATATATTTATGCAAAAATAAAAAAAGTACACATATTTGGTATTGCCGCGTCCGAAACAACCCGAGCTATAAAACTGTCACACTAATTAACTCCTTATGTGTACACCGTAATAAAAATAAATAAAAAACGGAGCAAAAAGCTATGCTTTTTCCTCATATCGCCAAACAAAAAGTGGAAAAAAATGCGATCAAAAAGCAAAATGGAAGTAGAAATGGTACCGCTGAAAACGTCATCTTGTTCCGCAAAAATCAAGCTGCTATACAGCTCCATCAGCCAAAAAATAAAAAAGTTATACCTCTCAGAATAAAGCAATGCAAAAAAAATATTTTTTCTATAAAATAGTTTTATTGTGTAAAAGCGCCAAAACATAAAAAAATATACAGTAAGTGTAGTATTGCTGTAAACGTACTGACCCGAAGAATAACGCTGCCTGATCACTTTTACCACACGCAGAACGGCATAAAAAAAAAACTCAAAAAACAATTCCTGAATTGTTGGTTTTTGTTAATTTTACCTCCCAAAAAAACGGAATAGAAAGCGATCAAAAAATGTCACGTACCCACAAATGGTACCAATAAAAATGTCAACTCGTCCCGCAAAAAACAAGCCATCACATGACTCTGTCGGCCGAAATATGGAAAAATGATAGCTCTCAAAATATGGCGATGCAAAAACTAGATTTTGCAAAAAAAAAGCGTCTCTTAGTGTGTGACAGCTGTCAGTCATAAAAACCCGATATAAATCTGGTATCTCTGTAATCGCACCGACCCGAAGAATAAAGTAATCTAATCAGTTATATCACACAAGGAACGGCGTAAAAAATAAATAAAACCAATTCTTCACCTGCTACTGATTTGTTTATTATGTCTCCCAAAGATCGCAGTATGGCTCGGCACACATTTATCCTGCGCTCTGCGCTGAGCACTTACGCCAGAGTTTCCATGTAAATCTCTGAAATATGTGATTCAGCCGGAACCCATGACGGAAGATTCCCTGTAATGAGGCAGATATAGGCCACTGTGGATGCCGTCTGGCCTGTGATCCCACGGTGTCATTTGTTTTAGGCGTGCATAAAAGTGCGGTTGGCCACAGTTTTGTGCACTTCTGAAAAAAGGACACCGCTAAACAAAGGCCAGACGGAGTCCAGAGTAACTCTGCTGCCTCATTACAGTGAATGGATCCCGCAGGGGTTTCATCTGAATTACATCACTTGGAAATTTAGATGGAAACCCCGATGTAAGTGCTCAGCCTAGAGTGCCGGATAAATGTTACGTAAAATGTTCCCAATAAAAGCTTCAACTCAGTCCTCAAAAAAAGCTAGTCCCCACTCAGGTCCGTCATCTGTTAAAAATATAAGGGACTTCCAAGTTACTGGTAGCAGAAAGGCTCTGGAAAAGCGAAATGGCCCTTGCCCCCCAAAAGAAATTCAAAAAATTTTGTGCTCCCAAATCCAAATGCCTATTCTACAATAATTTGTTCTCCAATTGTCAAATAGCACTCCGTCCCTCCCGGATCTCGCCGTATGGCTAAGCGGTACGATAAAGCCACATATGGGGTATTGCCACTTTTAGAAGAAATTGTGTGACACATTTCGGCACCATTTTTACCCATTGCCCTGTGTGAAAATGTAAAATCTGAGGGTAAAACATTTTTTTGTGGTAAAAATATAATTATGGTATAAATTTAAAAATTAAAAAATACTCACTACTTCCCTAGATGAATTCCTTGAGAGGTGTAGTTTACAAAATGGGGTCACTTGTGGGGGTTTCTGCTGTTTCGGCATGTCAGCGACTCTTCAAATGTGACACGGTGTCGGCTGCCTATCCCAGCCAACATAGCGCTCCTTTCTCTTCCGAACCCTGCCGTACACCAAAGCAGTGGTTTTCCCCCACATATGGGGTATCGGCATGTTCAGGAGAAATTGAACAACAAATTTCATGGTGCAATTTATCCTGTTACCCTTATGATAGTACAAAATTAGGGAAAGGAAAACATTTTTTGTGGGAAAAATGTGAAAATTTTATTTTTATGGCTCAATATTATAAACTTCTGTGAAGCAGCTGGGGGTGCAAGGTGCTCACCACATATCTAGATAAGTTCCCTAAGGGGTCTAGTTTCCAAAATGGTGTCACTTGTGGGGGGTTTCCACTGTTTAGGCACATCAGGGGCTCCCCAAATGCAACATGGTGTCCGCTAATTATTCAAACAAATTTTACATTCAAAAAGTCAAATGGCGCTCCTTCCCTTCCGAGCCCTGCCGTGCGCCCAAACAGTGGTTTGCCTCCACATATGGGGTATCGGCGTGTTCAGGAGAAATTGCACAACAAATTTCATGGTACAATTTATCCTATTACCCTTATGATAATGCAAAATTAAGGGATGAAAAACGTTTTTGCGGGAAAAATGTGAAAATTTTATTTTTACAGCTGATTATTATAAACTTCTGTGAAGCACCTTGGGGTTCAAGGTGCTCACCACACATCTAGATAAGTTCCCTAAGGGGTCTAGTTTCCAAAATTGTGTCACTTGTGGGGGGTTTCCACTGTTTAGGCACATCAGGGGCTCCCCAAATGCAACATGGCGTCCACTAATTATTCAAACAAATTTTACATTCAAAAAGTCAAATGGCGCTCCTTCCCTTCCGAGCCCTGCCGTGCGCCCAAACAGTGGTTTGCCTCCACATATGGGGTATCGGCGTGTTCAGGAGAAATTGACAACAAATTTCATGGTGCAATTTATCCTATTACCCTTATGATAATGCAAAATTAAGGGATGAAAAACGGTTTTGCGGGAAAAATGTGAAAATGTTATTTTTACAGCTGATTATTATAAACTTCTGTGAAGCACCTTGGGGTTCAAGGTGCTCACCACACATCTAGATAAGTTCCCTAAGGGGTCTAGTTTCCAAAATGGTGTCACTTGTGGGGGGTTTCCACTGTTTAGGCACATCAGGGGCTTCCCAAATGCAACATGGCGTCCGCTAATTATTCAAACAAATTTTACATTCAAAAAGTCAAATGGCGCTCCTTCCCTTCCGAGCCCTGCCGTGCGCCCAAACAGTGGTTTGCCTCCACATATGGGGTATCGGCGTGTTCAGGAGAAATTGCACAACAAATTTCATGGTGCAATTTATCCTATTACCCTTATGATAATGCAAAATTAAGGGATGAAAAACGGTTTTGCGGGAAAAATGTGAAAATTTTATTTTTACAGCTGATTATTATAAACTTCTGTGAAGCACGTTGGGGTTCAAGGTGCTCACCACACATCTAGATATGTTCCCTAAGGGGTCTAGTTTCCAAAATGGTGTCACTTGTGGGGGGTTTCCACTGTTTAGTCACATCAGGAGCTCTCCAAACGTAACATGGTGTCTGCTAATTATTCAGACAAATTTTACATTCAAAAAGTCAAATGGTGCTCCTTCCTTTCCGAGCCCTGCCGTGTGCCCAAACAGTGGTTTTCCCTCACATATGGGGTATCAGCACGCTCAAGAGAAATTGCACAAAAAATTTTGGGGTCCATTTTTTCCTGTTACCCCTGTGAAAATAAAAAAATTGGGTCTAAAGTAACATTTTTGTGAAAAAAGTTAAATGTTAATTTTTTTCTTCCACATTCCAAAAATTCCTGTGAAGCACCTGAAGGGTTAATAAAGTTCTTCAATGTGGTTTTGAGCACCTTGAGGGGTGCAGTTTTTAGAACGGTGTCACTTTTGGGTATTTTCTGTCATAAAGACCCCTCAAAGTGACTTCAAATATGATGTGGTCCCTGAAAAAATGTTTTTGTAAATTTTGTTGGAAAAATGAGAAATCGCTGGTCAACTTTTAACCCTTATAGCTCCCTAACAAAAAAAAATTTTGGTTCCAAAATTGTGCTGACATGTGGGAAATGTTATTTATTAACTATTTTGTGTGACATATCTCTCTGATTTAAGGGCATGAAAATTCAAAGTTTGAAAATTGCAAAATTTTCAAAATTTTTGCCACATTTCTGATTTTTTCACAAATAAACGCATGTGATATCAAAGAAATTTTACCACTATCATGAAGTACAATATGTCACGAAAAAACAATCTCAGAATCAGGGGGATCCGTTGAAGCGTTCCAGAGTAATTGCTTCATAAAGTGACAGTGGTCAGAATTGAAAAAATTGGCCCGGTCACGAAGGCAAAAACAGGCTCTGGTGCGAAGTGGTTAAATCAAATTGTTTTATTGTCTTTATGTATCTTGGCCATAATGGAGTGCTGCTGCGCTTTCTTTTTATACATCTTATGCAGTTTCTGCAGCTTGCACCTGTTCACATTTAGGATGAGCTGGTCAGTTATTTTTACATATATATATATATATATATATATATATATATATATATATATATATATATAATACAGACCAAAAGTTTTGACACACCTTCTCATTTTAAGATTTTTCTGTATTTTCATGACTATGAAAATTGTACATTCACACTGAAGGCATCAAAATTATGAATTAACTCATGTGGAATTATATACTTAACAAAAAAGTGTGAAACAACTGAAAATATGTCTTATATTCTAGGTTCTTGAAAGTAGCCACCTTTTGCTTTGATGACTGCTTTGCACACTCTTGGCATTCTCTTGATGAGCTTCAAGAGGTAGTCACCGGAAATGGTCTTCCAACAATCTTGAAGGAGTTCCCAGAGATGCTTAGCACTTGTTGGCCCTTTTCCCTTCACTCTGTGGTCCAGCTCAACCCAAACCATCTCGATTGGGTTCAGGTCTGGTGACTGTGGAGGCCAGATCATCTGGCGTAGCACCCCATCACTCTCCTTCTTGGTCAAATAGCCTTTACACAGCCTGGAGGTGTGCTTGGGGTCATTGTCCTGTTGAAAAATAAATGATGCTCCAACTAAACGCAAACCGGATAGAATAGCATGCCGCTGCAAGATGCTGTGATAGCCATGCTGGTTCAGTATGCTTTCAATTTTGAATAAATCCCCAACAGTGTCAACAGCAAAGCACCCCCACACCATCACACCTCCTCCTGCATGCTTCACGGTGGGAACCAGGCATGTAGAGTCCATCCGTTCACCTTTTCTGCGTCGCACAAAGACATGGTGGTTGGAACCAAAGATCTCAAATTTGGACTCATCAGACCAAAGCACAGATTTCCACTGGTCTAATGTCCATTCCTTGTGTTCTTTAGCCCAAACAAGTCTCTTCTGCTTGTTGCCTGTCCTTGGCAGTGGTTTCCTAGCAGCTATTTTACCATGAAGGCCTGCTGCACAAAGTCTCCTCTTAACAGTTGTTGTAGAGATGTGTCTGCTGCTAGAACTCTGTGTGGCATTGACCTGGTCTCTAATCTGAGCTTCTGTTAACCTGCGATTTCTGAGGCTGGTGACTCGCATAGACTTATCCTCAGAAGCAGAGGTGACTCTTGGTCTTCCTTTCCTGGGGCGATCCTCATGTGAGCCAGTTTCTTTGTAGCGCTTGATGGTTTTTGCAACTGCACTTGGGGACACTTTCAAAGTTTACCCAATTTTTCGGACTGACTGACCTTCATTTCTTAAAGTAATGATGGCCACTCGTTTTTCTTTACTTAGCTGCTTTTTCTAGCCATAATACAAATTCTAACAGTCTGTTCAGTAGGACTATCAGCTGTGTATCCACCAGACCTCTGCACAACACAACTGATGGTACAAACCCCATTTATAACGCAAGAAATCCCACTTATTAAACCTGACAGGGCACACCTGTGAAGTGAAAACCATTTCCGGTGAATACCTCTTGAAGCTCATCAAGAGAATGCCAAGAGTGCGCAAAGCAGTCATCAAAGCAAAAGGTGGCTACTTTGAAGAACCTAGAATATAAGACATATTTTCAGTTGTTTCACACTTTTTTGTTAAGTATATAATTCCACATGTGTTAGTTCATAGTTTTGATGCCTTCACTGTGAATGTACAATTTTCAAAGTCATGACAATACAGAAAAATCTTAAAATGAGAAGGTGTGTCCAAACTTTTGGTCTGTACTGTATATGTTGTAGAATACCTATACTAACAGGACCCTCTTGTGCTGTATCATGCACTGCAGTCTGCCACATGCACTGCCTGCGTGCCTAACTCCGGCTATCACCACTGAGTATATGCAGCTGGATTAGTCCTCAGAAGGACTGTTAGTTCAGATGGATATAGATATATGTTGTGGAATACCTATACTAACTATAAACAAGCAAATCTCTCCCTGACGCAGCAGCAGCTCTCCCTACTCTGCCTGATTCCGGAGTAGACTGTGACGAGCATGACCTGATGCTGTGTGGCCAGTCAATCACTGTAATGCCCACAACCAACATGGCTACGGCATTACAGTGCATGGCAGGCATACCCTGCATGTTCATTGGCTCTCTAAAGAGCACCAAACATGCAAGGAAGGGACCCACTTGAGCAACCCGGAAATACTCGCCGAGCTTGTCGAGCACAGTGATTCTCGGGCGAGTACCGAGCAGTGGCGAGCATGTTCGCTCATCACTAGTGCTCATCTGTTTTGGGAATTTTTCTGCTTTGTGGGCAAAGTTTAGTGACTTCAGATGTTTTAGCCTGATTCATCAATTGAGGCTTTTTAAAAAGCTGAAAAATTTGACACAACTCCACTCCATTCCCCCTAATATATACTGACATATTTCAGAGTATGGCAATATTTTGGCACAATTTTTGCTATTTTTGGCCCCTTGGCCACTTTGACAAGCTTACAGAGTGAGTGTCATTTGCTAGTGTCTCTATGGAGACACGTCGTGACAACACTTCTCTTACGCCCCCTAATCACGTCATCCACCATATAGGGATTGCATTGTTGCGATACTTCTCTGTGGATGCGTGGGGATGCTCGGGTGTCTGTTTATGACGTCAGACTCAAATACAGATATAAAATCTGCCACGAACATAGGCTCGTCCTATAACCCCTAGAGGCTGTCTGGCACTCCACACGCTACTTTTAGGTCCCTTTTTTATCCTTGTTGAAATCCCCCCTACCTTTTCTATACATACATTCCCCTGATGAGGCCTCGATATTGATTCTGAAACACGTTGGAAGGTATTTAGGGGTTCATTTACCTTAGGTTCCACTAGGGTGCTGACCTTGTCAGGGCAGGAGTTATTTACATGGGGCATGACAGGGGATAATAGTGCTACTACAGCTGTCCCCAAACCTCAACCTTCTGCTTCCTGCATGCTGCATCCCTACCTAAGAATAGGGGTTAGACCTTTCCATTTTTTAACTGCACAGGTTGTCATCGGGCACTTTATATATTTCTGACTTTGGTACACATCTTTATTCATTATATATGTGTTTTACCACGTGTCGGTTTGAGCACGGCTCTTTTTATCCTTCACAATTAAAAGTTACGTTTTACTAATGGTTCTCTCCTTGCCTATAGGAGATGAACTATTTTGTATAACATGTTCATATCCATGGTAGAGAAATTGGGAGGCCAGCAGCACATCCAACTAGGATATGTATAAAATGTATATTTTATTAGAAAAAATTAAAACATAATAAAAAAGTGAAACCTCAAGAAACCTGATGTGTTTCTGGTGTATACAGCAACCTTATTCATAGGACTTCCATGGACTTCATTGAGGATGCACATGTAGAGTGAAAATGTCCATTGATCGGGACTTAAGCAACTCGCGGGTCATTATTTATTATTTCTGCACTCTATAGTATGAAATGTACTGTAGATGAGAGTGCCATGTTTTCTACATATGGCTGAACTGACTGCTGCTTCTGAACTGCACTAGGCATGTTCATATTTTACACATCATAGGCAGTTTTCTACTGGTGTGATGATGATTTCATTACTTGATATCAATAATGTGGAAAAAAGAAATCAAAAGGACTTATGTAAATGCACATTAAAGCAGTTTCCCAAGTTATCTGCTATCTATGGGTACACTCCTGAGTAGTGTTGAGCATTCCGATACTAAAATATCGGGTATCGGCCGATATTCGCAGTATCGGAATTCCGATACTTAATTCCGATACTTTTAGAATATCGTATACCGGAATCGGAAGTTCCCATAATGCAATGAGCCAGTTTCATTTTATTCAGCCAATGAGGATCCTAAGAAGTGTGGGCACATCCTGTTAGGCATGTAGGCATGTTGACTAATGGCATGGCTGTGATTGGCTGCTGAAATGATGTCATGATGCACTATAAAAGCCGCCGCCACCATTTTGAGCTCACTCTGCTGTGAATTCAGTTAGGGATAGGACGCTGTTGTTCTGAGGGACAGTTTTAGCTACCTATTTGCTCTATTCTGCTTAACCCAAGCTACTTTATAAATCGCTGTGCCTTGCAGCACTAGTGCACAGTTCTCTGTGCTGTTCACCGCTGTCTGCAAGGTCTCTGTGTGTGAGTGCAGCTTACGCTGTAGTGTGTGCTTCAGCCACGTCTGGTTGTAGTGCGCTAGGTGTGCGTCACTGCCTCATACATTGTCCTTTTTTGCTACTTGATCATTTTTCCTGATTTCTCCTATTAGTGTGGTGGTTCCATCCGTATTCAGCTACATTGGTTCCAAACACACTATATAGGAGTACATAGAGGAGCCTTTCTGCAGCATTGTGCCCTGCAGCCCCAGCCAGATTAGTATTAGCCTATTTTTTGTAGCCTCATATATTGCATTGTAGCTACAAAAAGTTTGTGATACTATCGGTATTACATCTTTGGGCACATCCAGTGTCTTTTTGTGACAAAAAAAACCTAAATAAAGTTCACCAAACACTCCACTTTACAGTTGTGAAGGCCACATTAGCTCATATTAAAGTCTAGTCCACACTTGATAAAATTAATGTTTCTTGTACCTGTTAGCAGCTGTTCAGGAATAAGCACACTAAGCCCTTAGTACTTTTCTGCCTATCTTTATCAGTCTACCAAGATGAAGAAGGCAGGGAGTAAGGCATGTGGTCGTGGGCGTGGGCGTGGAGTTTCTGCAGGGCGAGGACGTGAGGATTCTGTGCCTGCAGGGAGAGGACGTGGGGATTCTGTCCCTGCTGCGGGCACCAGTGACTCAGCATCCCACAGTTTTACCAGGGAACAGTCCTTTATGCGCAGCTTTGTAAGAGCTAGCCGTACCCCACTGCAGCGGGAGGACCAAATTGAAGTCGTTGTCGGATGGATGGCAGCTAATGCATCGACTTCAATAAGTTCCAGATCCTCTCAAGTCCTGAGCACTGAAGAGCACCCATCTGTCTCTTCACCACCTGCCAAATTGCCCAGGCAGTCAGAGAGCCCTGGACAGGAGCCATCTCTACTTCTGTTCTCTGAATCTCTTGGCTTGGAAAGAGGGGGCCAGTCAAGCAGAATTCGAGAATTTGAAGAAGAGGTAGTATGCAGTAATGCGCAACCGTTTTGTCTCTCTGAATCTGAAGAGGCGGGTGGGCCAGTGCCTATGGTCAGCAGCACACCTCAGTACGCATCTGATGATGAGACTCAGGTGCCACTTTCTGGTGCGTACTGTGCTGTCGAGACTACCCAGGAGAAGCAGTTGTTTGAAGAGGGTGGTGTAGATGATGAGGTCCTTGACCCATCATGGCGTGAGGGACAGGAAGGTGGTGGGAGCAGCTCTGAGGAAGAGATTCCCCGAACGGCCCAAAAAGGAGGGAGAGGGAGGGGGCAGACTTGGTTGCCTGTAGCCTCCATTTCGGCACCCATTAGGAGCATGGCTCTTCCAAAATCCAAAGCGGGCGCTCCCAAGACTTGCAGTGCTTGGTCCTTTTTTGACACAGTTTCAGATGACATTTGCTTTGTCAAATGCAAGCTGTGTAATCAGAAGGTGAAAAGAGGGAAAAGTGTCAGCAACCTCAATACCACAAATATGTGGAAACATGTGCGGACCAAGCACGTGGTGGAGTTACAAAAACACACTGAAGACCTAGGCCAACCTACAGCGCCACCTACCACCTCTTCGGCTCGTGTTGTAGCCTCTTCCTCCAGCTCACACACAGCTGGTTCGGCTTCCACACAGGATCGCCATGGAAGAATCTCTGGCACTGTTGTACAGAGACACAGTGTAATTCCACCCACAGCACCACTTTCCCTGTCATCCTCACACTCCCAGGCCAGTCTACAGCCATCGTTAGCACAGGCATGGGAGAAAAGGCGCCCATACTCGGCAAACCACCCCCCAGCACAGGCTCTGAATGCTGGCATTGCTAAACTACTGGCCCTTGAAATGCTATCATTCAGGCTGGTGGAGACTGACACCTTTCGTAACTTTATGGCATTGGAAGTCCCACAATACAACGTGCCCAGCCGCTTTTACTTCAGCAGGCAAGCCGTCCCTGCCCTGCAACAGCATGTGGAGGGAAAAATTAAACATGCGCTACAAAACGCCGTCAGTAGCAAGGTCCACCTGACCACCGATGCGTGGACCAGTAAGCATGGACAGGGACGATACCTTTCCCTCACTGCCCATTGGGTAAATGTTGTGGAGCCGGGTACAGATCTTGAGAGTGGCGCTGTACGTGTTCTGCCAACTCCAAGGATTGCAGGAATCCAGTCTGTACACATTGACTCCTCCTCATACTCCAGTTCCTCTGAATCAGCGCTGCAGGAGCCGTCACGGTCTACCTCCACATCGACCTGTGAACGGTTAACTGTTATGATGACCGATATGAGCACAGCCGTGGCCAAACGTCAACAGGCCGTATTAAAATTAATTTCTTTGGGGAATCAAAGCCACACAGCGCAGGAGCTCTGGAATGCCATCAAACAGCAGAGCAACGTGTGGTTTGTGCCAGCGAATCTCCAGCCAGGCATGGTAGTGTGTGACAATGGCCGAAATCTGGTGGCAGCTCTGGGCCTAGGCAACCTCACTCACATCTCATGTCTGGCACATGTGCTCAACTTGGTCGTGCAGAGTTTTTTGAGGGACTATCCGGATCTTGATGCACTGCTTCACAAGGTCCGCATAGAGTGCGCTCACTTGCGGCGTTCCAGCAACGCAAGATCGCGCATTGCAGCTCTGCAGCGCCGATTACGTCTTCTGGAACATCGCATCATATGTGACCTACCCACCAGGTGGAATTCAACGTTACATATGTTGGAGAGGTTGTGTGAGCAGCAGGCAGCAGTAATGGAGAACCAGTTGCAGCAGGCGCATACAAGTCGCAGTGCGCGCCGTTCACACTTCACCACCACTGAGTGGGCCTCTATGAAGGACATTTGCCACGTTTTGCATGCCTTCGATTATTCCATGCGGATGGCGAGTGCAGATGATGCACTAGTCAGCATGACTATCCCCCTTATCTGCCTGCTTGAAAAAACACTGCAAGCACTAAGGGACGAGGTTTTGGAAGAGGTGGAGGATGAGGAGTCACAAATGCCATCTGCTTCTCTCCAGTTTGCGCAACGTGGTTCCTCACAAAGGCCTAGGCAGGGGACAATTTGTGAGGAGGATGAGGAGGAGTCAATGGAGGAGGAAGACATCTGTCCAGAGGAGGGGTGTACACAATTCTCTAGTAGTCAGTATCTGGAGCGAGGATGGGGTGATGCAGAGCAGGCAGAGATCACGCCTCAAGCAGGGGACAGCGTTTCTTGGCCAGCTGGCAGTCTGCAGCACATGGTTGATTTCATGCTGCAGTGCCTGAGAAACAACCGCCGCATCGCCCACATTCTCAACACGGCTGATTATTGGGTGTCCACTCTCCTAGATCCTCGCTACCGGGACAACTTACAAAGCCTCATAACACCGTTGAACCGGGAGCGTAAAATGCGGGAGTACCAAGACGCACTGGTGCATTCCATCATGTTCTCCATTTCAACCGAGAGCAGTGCTGCTAGTGCTTTACAAAGCAGCTCAGTGCGTCGAGTCAGTGGAGGAAGCTCTGCACAAAGAGGGAGCAGAAGCAGCGCCTCAGCACAAGGCAAGACCAGTATGGCCCAAATGTGGCAAAGTTTTGTGCCCCTGCCGCCACAAATGTCTACACCATCACAGACGGCTCCAGTCAGCAGGAGGCAACGTTTCCATCAGATGGTGACAGACTACATGTCTTGCCCTCTCAGTGTACTCCCAGACGGCTCTTCCCCCTTCAAGTTTTGGGTCTGTAAGCTGGATACATGGCCAGAGCTTAGCCAGTATGCATTGGAGGTGCTAGCTTGCCCTGCTGCTAGTGTATTATCGGAACGCGTCTTTAGTGCCGCAGGTAGTGTACTAACAGATCGTCGCATGCGACTATCCTTCAATAACGTTGACCGGCTTACTTTTCTCAAAATGAACAAGGCCTGGATCTCGCATGAATTTACCAGTCCTCTTCCAGAATAAATAATTGGTTGGCAACAGTATCCAGGTATCCTGTTGTGTTCATGTTTCTACCACCTGAACAGTAATCCCTGAGCTTCAACACCGCCAGTTGCTGCTCAGAAGTGCCGTCTGCACAGTCAACGCTTGCTCCAGTGTTATTGGGGTTCAGTAACGTCAGTTGATCCCCAGCTGTGTGTCCGGCAAATTCTCCTGCTCTGTCCACATCCACTGTACTACTGATTTAAAACTTGCTCCAATTACACCTCTGGCTCCTCTGTTGTTAGTATTTACCGTGGGCTCCAATACCGCTAGTTGCTGCTCAGAAGTGCCGTCTGCACAGTCAACACTTGCTGCCATGTTATTGGGGTTCAGTAACGTCAGCTGTTCCTCTGCTGTGCATACGGCAATTTCTCCTGCTCTGTCCACATTCACACTACTACAGATTTTAAAGTTGCTCCAATTACACCTCTGGATCCTCTGTTTTCAGTATTATCCCTGAGCTTCAACACCGCCAGTTGGCACTCAGAAGTGCTGTCTGCACAGTCAACACTTGCTGCCGTGTTATTGGGGTTCAGTAACGTCAGCTGTTCCCCTGCTGTGCGTACGGCAATTTCTCCTGCTCTGTCCACATTCACACTACTACAGATTTTAAAGTTGCTCCAATTACACCTCTGGCTCCACTCTGTTTTTAGTATTTACCCTGGATTCCAGCACCGCCAGCTGTTTCCCAGCAGTGTCTTTGGCACGGGTACTCCCTCCCGCCCAGCCTGGTTCCAGCACGCCAGCTGTTTCCGGCTAGTGTCAACGTCACTTTGCCTCCAATGCGTTGTCCTGTCGTGTTGCGGTCGGGTTAGCCGACTCTATGGTGCCTGCAGTTTGGGTGACTCCTATGTAGGCTGCGGGATCTGGCAATGAAGGCTGGTTCCATAGTGCCAATAGGACAAGCACCCCCTGTAGGACTGTGGGTTTCGGTAACTCAGGCGGGCTCGCGGCCTTGCAACTATTTTTTTCATGGGTACCTTCTGCTACCCATCCAAGTTCCAGTACCGTCAGCTGGTTCTCAGTAGTTCCATTGGCTCTTGTACCTTCTGCTACCCATCCGGGTTCCAGTACCGTCAGCTGGTCCTCGGTAGTTCCATTTGCTCTTGTACCTTCTACTACCCATCCAGGTTCCAGTACCGTCAGCTGGTTCTCGACAGTGCCTTTGGCTTATGTGCCTCCTTCTCGGTATCCAAGTTCCACCAACGTCTGCTGGTCCTTGGTAGTGCTTTCTGGCACAGGTACCTCCTGCTTAGTAACCGAGTTCCTATACCGTCAGCTGGTCCTCGGTAGTTCCATTGGCTCTTGTACCTTCTGCTACCCATCCGGGTTCCAGTACCATCAGCTGGTTCTTGGCAGTTCCTCAGCCTTCTTGTACCTTTTGCTACATTTCCAAGTTCAAGCTTTTTGAAATGGTTCTTGGTAATCACTCTGGATCTCCCTGACGAGGACCCTGAAGACGAGGACCCTGAAGACCACCCCGAAAAAGACGAGGACCCCGAAGATGAGGACCCTGAAGACGAGGACCCTGAAGACCAACCCGAAGAAGACGAGGACCCCGAAGACAACGACCCTGAAGACCACCCCGAAGAAGACGAGGACCCGGAAGACGAGGACCCTGAAGACGAGGACCCTGAAGACCACCCCGAAGAAGACGAGGACCCCGAAGATGAGGACCCTGAAGACGAGGACCCTGAAGACCACCCCGAAGAAAACGAGGACCCCGAAGACGACCCTGAAGACGAGGACCCTGAAGACCACCCCGAAGAAGACAAGGACCCTGAAGACGACGACCCTGAAGACGACGACCCTGAAGACGACGACCCTGAAGACCACTCCGAAGAAGACGAGGACACCGAAGACGAGGACCCTGAAGACGAGGACCCCGAAGACGACGACCCTGAAGACTACCCCGAAGAAGACCAAGAAGATGACCCTGAAGAAGTTGACCAAGAGGACAAAGATCAAGAAGACAACCACCAAGATACAGAAGAACAAGAGACAGAAAACTAAGAAGCAGAAGTACAAGAAGCTGCAGAACAAAAAGCGGAAAAACATTAAGCATAAGACTAAAAATATGAGCAAAAGATATTATCTAAATTATAAGCAGAAGATGACTAAGCAGTGTATGGGGGTGAGTTCGTTCCTCCTCGTGGTGCCCCTGGAAAAGACCTGCTTCTGCAGGCCAAACTGAACGCAGACAAATCCTGTTGTAAATCTTTTGTGACGGGCAGAACGAAAGGTGTAATGTTCAAACTTTTATAGATAACAACTACAGGAATGCCTGTCACAAATAAGAATATGATGAAGAAGAAGAATATGAAGAAGATGAAGAAGTAGAATGTAGCGCCGGCATCCCTGCCCTCTGCTAGGCAGGGACGCTGTTCCCCTCACCTCTCTGCTCCGTGCCCGGCGTCCTCCTCCCGCTCTGCTGGCAGCGCGCGCTCCTTCCCGGCCACTGTGCTTAGGGCACGCGCGCGCGCTCTCCCTCCCTCTTAAAGGGGCCGCGCGCTCCGTCCTAAGGAGTCCCCGGCCAATGGCCGGAGGACTTCACCATATATAAGGCACCTCCTCCAAAATGGAGGTGCCCGAGCAATGTTGTTGCACTGTTCACTACTCTGCTTCAGCCCTCAGGTCCCGTTGCCAGTTACCTGCCAGATACCTGCCAGATTCCTGCCAGCTTGCTGTCTTATTCCTGCCTGATATTCTGTCTAAGGACCAGCTTGCCCGCTCACCTGGGAGCGCACATCAACTACCTGCCTGCTTGCCTGAGGTCCGACGATCTGCCTTCCAACTCTTGTCAGTCTGTCTATGGACCAGCTTGCCCGCTCACCTGGGAACGCACATCTGCTACCTGCCTGCTAGCCTACCTGGAGGCTCTGCCGTCACGTGCTGTGACCACCTGCCTGTCCAGTGACTCCTGCCCGCTCACCTGGGAGCGCTCATCTGCTGCCTGTCTGCTAGCCTACCTGGAGGCTCTGCCGTCACGTGCTGTGACCACCCGCCTGTCCAGAGACTTCTGCCCGCTCACCTGGGAGCGCTCATCTGCCGCCTGTCTGTTGGTCTTCCTGGAGGCTCCGCCGTCACATGCTGTGACCACCCGTTTATCCAGAGACTCTCGCCTGCTCACCTGGGAGCTCACGTCTACCATCAGCCGCCACAAGTCGTACCAACCCTTTACCCAGAGACTGCCCCGGTCACTTGCCGTGGCCATCTGCCCGTTCACCCAGAGACTGCCCCGGTCACTTGCCGTGACCATCTGCCCGTTCACCCAGAGACTGCCCCGGTCACTTGCCGTGACCATCTGCCCGTTCATCCAGAGACTGCCCCGGTCACTTGCCGTGACCTCCTGCCCGTTCTTCTAGAGACTGTCCCGGTCACCTGCTGTGACTGCCTGCCTGGTCGCCACCCGCTCCCTTACAAGGACCGCCCCCTTGTATAGTAGCTCAGAGGTTCAGCCTCCCAGACCCGTTACATAGAATATGAAGAAGAATAATAGTTGAATTAGAAGAATATGAAGAATGTAAAAAAAAAAAGAATAATACGAAGAAGGTGAAGAAGAAGAAGATGAAGAAGGTGAAGAAGAAGTTGATGAAAAAGATGCTGATGCTGAGGATGATTTAGGAGAAAGTGTGGGAGAAGTAAAAAAGAAGGTGAAGAGCTTGGAAGTAGTGAAACATAAATATCTGACAAAATATTAAAAAACTTAACATAGTCAATATTTCCGTAACTCAGAACGTCTTAAAAAAAATATTAATTCCTGCTATTCCATTTGATTGGGCTAAACCTCTATGCCTTTATTGTCTCCCCCACCTCCCCCAATACATTCTACATTATTCTTAGTTGTTTTCCTTCATGTAGAATTAACCTACAAGGAAAGAAAGGGTTTATTTTTATTCCAATATTTCTGTCCCATTGACTTGCATTGGGTTCCGGTATCGGAATCGGCGATATCCGATACTTTTTGGGTATCGGTCCGATCCAATCTGATCCGATATTTCCCGATATCGGAAGGTATCGCTCAACACTACTCCTGAGTCTAAACTATAATGGCCCAAATCATTATTGCATTTGCTCCTGTTTTTGTCGGGTGTTTGATATTTTGTGTCTTTTTTTTCGCTTCCACCATATCCATCTTTCCATTTGCACCTTTTTTGAAGTCTACTTTATATGTGTTCACCTGTTGTTGTTTTTTTTTTTAGTTCGCCACTGTGGGCAGAGTTTAGGGTTTACAGATGTTTTTGTCTGATTCATCAATTGTTATTTTTTGAAAAGTCACAAAATTTGTTATAAATGTACTTCAGCCCTACCTCCTGGATTGATTTTATGTACGTCAGATATTTTGGGCATTTTTTTGTGCTATTTTCCAAAACATGAAACTGTTTTACACTAGACAATTTCAAAAAAGGTAGGGAACTTGTCACCAGGTTTGTCCCATATGAGATAACGCCACCACCTTTCAGCCCTGATATAGGGCATTCTATAATGCTGAACATAAGCCCCCAATCTGGACTGCAAGACAAGAAAAAGCTTTTATAATACTCACCTATGAGGCGGTGGCCTTGATGTCCGATGGGCGTCGCTGGCCTTGATCCAGCGCCTCCCTTCTTCTTGCGATGCCGTCCGCCTTCTTGCTTCGTGTAGATGATGTGTACTATGTCATCCACACAGTGCCCCCCGGAATCGCGCTCCTGTACAGGCATACTTCTCTACCCAGCGCAGGGAAAGGTCAAAGACCCCTGGCGCATGCACAGTGCATTACCTTACTCTGCCCTCTTCAGGGCTGAGAAGTATCCCTGTGCAAGAGCGCGATGCCGGGGACACTGTGTGGATGACGTAGGGACGCGTCATATACACAAAGCCGAAAAGAGAAGGCCGGAATCACAAGAAGAAGGGAGGCACAGGACAGAGACAGCGACGCCCATCGGACCCGACCACCCCGTAGGTGAGTATTATAAAAGCTCATTTTGTTGTCTTGTCTTGCTGGATTGGGGGTTACATACAGCATTATAGAATGCTGTATATCAGGGTGGAAAGGTGGTGGTATTACCTCACATGGGACAAAACTGGTGACAGGTTCCCTTTAAAGATGTTACGCACACGCCCGGACTGACTTGCGTGAGCATGATTAGTGATCCCACTAGACCATGAACCGAGGAGTGCCTGGAGGGGCGTAACTAAGTATCAACTCGGTCCGACCAAGTTCACACGGCGGCTCAGTCGACTCCATGAACCAGGGAGGAAGCGAGCAGAGGGACCAGGTGCTACTCCAAGGTCAGACCCCGGTCACAGCTGTTGACCCACATCGGGGAATGCAGAAACAGGCAGGTTAGGCTGGCATACAGACAGGTGGATAGTGGCAGGCACGGCTGGTATGCAGACAGGTGGGCACTGGCAGGCACAGCTGGCATGCGGACAGGTGGGCATTGGCAGGCACGACTGGCATGCAGACAGGCGGGTACTGGCAGGTAGGAACACAGGCAGAATAGGGACCAGTACAGACTGGAACACAGGAACGGAACCGCAGGTGCGGTAGACAAGCAGAGCAGAGCAAAACCCGCAGATGCGGTAGACGAGCAAAGCAGAGCAAAACCCGCAGGTGCGGTAGACAAGCAGAGCAGAGCAAAACCCGCAGGTGCGGTAGACAAGCAGAGCAGAGCAAAACCTGCAGATGCGGTAGACAAGCAGAGCAGAGCAAAACTCGCAGATGCGGAAGACAAGCAGAGCAGAGTAAAACCCGCAGGTGCGGTAAACAAGCAGAGCAGAGCAAAACCGCAGGTGCGGTGAACAAGGAGAGCAGAGCAAAACCGCAGGTGCGGTGAACAAGCAGAGCAGAGCAAAACCGCACTTGCGGTGAACAAGCAGAGCAGAGCAAAACCGCAGGTGCAGTGAACAAGCAGAACCAGATACACACAAGGTACTTACAATGAAGTAGCGAGTGTACACAAAACTCACAAACAGAAGTTCAGAGACAACGAGTTGGAGTTAGGTGCCGGTTCAGACACTGCAGGAAAAGGGAAGGTTCGGACATAGAGAAAAACAAGTAACGGGCTAGGACACAGTTCAGACAGGAACTGAACCAGGAATAAGATACAGAAATGAGCCTGGGAACTCAGCCCCCAGGGTGGCAAAGACAGACTAGAAGTCACAGATAGGTAACAGGCCTGGGTATACAGCCACCAGGGGCTGAAACAGACAAGATACAGGACGGGACGGGACCTGGCAACTCAGTTGCACAGAACACACTGAATGAAAGTGTTGCTCAGGCACCTCAAACTGGGTGGAGGGGGTTTAAGTATCCAGTGACTCACAGCAATAGGCTGGGGAGGCATTAGGACTGCGCACACTGTAGCTTTAAGAATCAGGAAGCAACAGCGCCGCCACCCTAAGCCAGCAGACAAGAGACATACAAACAGCAGGTACTGGAGCAAAGTGTGCAGCCTGGCCTGATAGGTAAGATTGCGGTCTTGCATGGTGGGAGATGGTAAGCCATGCAAGCACGCCGCCAGGGATGTTACAAAAGACAAAAATCCAATGAGATTCAGGATGTTTACATAAAACATTTGTTGGGTGTTTTTGCTACATTTGTAATTAATCAGCTGTGGATTTGCTACCGTTACCAACTATGGCCAGTAGTCCTAAAAGGTGAAATCAAACAATGCAACTGGCCACACGGCCGAAACTCCGTCCACCTGCTGTGAGGCCATTGACCATTGTAGGTGGGTAGAACTATGGACATGCAGCCAGCGGCACCTTCTGATCTCATTATAAGTCACTACTATTAATAAATGTGAGCAATTTTAAATGTTAGTTACAAACCTGAACCCTGCGGGATCTGGATTTTTTTCCCGTTTTCAACTCCATGTTATTCATTTTGTTGCCAAATCCTTTCTGATTTTGGCAGCATGCTTTGTAATGTCTCCTCATCAAATAGTATTTCTTCTGGAAACAGAGATATTTAAATTGTTACCACAAATGGAGATACAGACAGATGGATTAATGTGACAAGTGTGGACACTGATAGTAATTAACAAATAATTAATGTCATAACCTATAAATAATATTTGTATAAACAGAAATGAAAATGGCATTAATTAGGCACTATTTATCTTCTCCTACATCTCACATACCTCAGCTTCTACAGAATCTTTTTTTGAGAGCTTAAGGGTAAGATAAAACATTGCCAGAATTTGTTAGAAGTGGTTTACCTCCGTTAGGTCACAGTATTTCCGGTCCGAGTGCTATCCGTGAAAAAAACAGACAGCACTCAGATCAATGATATTCAATGGGTCAGTGCAGATGAACAATATTTTTTCATTCACCATTGTAACCTCTTTACCCCCGGGCCATTTTCCGTTTTTGCATTTTCGCTTTTTTGCTCTCTTTCTTCCCAGAGCCATATATTTTTTATTTTTCTGTCAATATGGCCATGTGAGGGCTTATTTTTGCGGGACAAGTTATACTTTTGAACGCTACCATTGGTTTTACCATATCATATACTGGAAAACAGAAAAAAAATTCCAAGTGCGGCGAAATTGCAAAAAAAGTGCCATTCCACAGATGTTTAGTTTTTTTTTTTTACCATGTTCACTAAATGTTAAAACTGACCTGCCATTATGATTCTCTAGGTCATTACGAGTTTGTAGATACCAAACATGCATAGGTTAATTTTTATTTAAGTGGTGAAAAAAAATCAAAAGTTTGTTAAAAAAAAAAAAAGTCGCCATTTTTCGAGACCCGTAGCGTCTCCATTTTTGGGATCTGGGGTCGGATGAGGGCTTATATTTTGTATGTCGAGATATCATTTTTATTGATTTCATTTTGGGGTAGATACAATGTTTTGATCGCCCGTTATTGCATTTTATTGCAATTTTGAGGCAACCAAAAAACTGTAATTCTGGCGTTTTGAGTTTTTCTCTCATTATGCCGCTTACCAATCGGATTATTTATTTTTTTTGATAGATCGGGCGATTCTGAACACAGCGATACCAAATATATGTATATGTGATTTTTTTTTTTACTGTTTGATTTTGAATGGGGCAAAAGAGGGGTGATTTAAACTTTTATATTTTTTAATTTCTTTTATATTTTTAAAAACATTTTTTTAACTTTTTACATGCTTCAATAGTTTCCATTGTGTGTAGCAGATATGCTGATTGGCTATTACCGCCAACCGCTGGGCGGCGCTCATAGCCTCCCGGCAATGACAACCGCAGGGGTCTTCTGCAGACCCCGGGATGTCATGCCAATCCATCGGCGACCCGCGGTCATGTGACACGGGCACCGCTGAGCGGGACTAGTGACATCCTTCCACCACAGCCATGTTAAATGCCGCTGTCAGAGATTGACAGCGGCATTTAACCTGTTAACAGGATCGCAATCCCACCTGCAGATGTTAGGGACGCATGACAGCTATACAGATCAGCTGCCATGTCCCTGGAAAGGAGCGGGCTCATCGCCGGAGCCTGCACTAAAGAGAGAGACCTGACATGTACCGTACATATACGGCACATGTTAGAGAGGGGTTAAATCTTCATGTGTAAAAAATCACAGCACGCACTGGTTTCTTCTGTAAATCGGATGAGACTCACCTAATTCAAGTCTATGGGTACTTAAAAAAAATTGGACGCTATACAGAGAGCCAAACTATAGGATCCGATTTTAATGGATACATTGGAAACTGTAAATGATTAATAGCTGCTGCTGTAAAAGATAGATTGTACATGGATGACAAGTAAGAAATCAAAAGTCCCACTTTTCTGGATGAAACTCTGAATGATATTTTTATATGCTCGTATGAACCTAACCTTAGGCTTAGCTTCCAAAAGGAGTTTTGTTGAGTTTTTGATGTTGCGTATTTTCGCTGTGTCAAAAACGCTGCGTCCTACAGTTCCAGCAGAGTGGATGGGATTTATAGAAATCTCCCGCCCACTGTGCTTTTATTTTAATCAGCGTAAACTGACCTGCAGTGCAAGTTTCATATTCGGAACCTGTCAGTTTTATGTGACGATTTTCCCCATAGACTTTCAGTAAATGTAGAAAATCCGCAGGTAAAGAAGCACATGCGTTTTAGTGTGTTTCTGCTGCGGAAACGAATCAAAGACGTACAGACCAAAAGTTTGGACACACCTTCTCATTTAAAGATTTTTCTGTATTTTCATGACTTTGAAAATTGTACATTTACACTGAAGGCATCAAAACTATGAATTAACACATGTGGAATTATATAATTAACAAAAAAGTGTGAAACAACTGAAAATATGACTTATATTCTAGGTTCTTCAAAGAAAGAATACACTCTTGGCATTCTCTTGATGAGCTTCAAGACGTAGTCACCGGAAATGGTTTTCACTTCACAGGTGTGCCCTGTCAGGTTTAATAAGTGGGATTTCTTGCCTTATAAATGGGGTTGGGACCATCAGTTGTGTTGTGCAGAAGTCAGGTGGATACACAGCTGATAGTCCTACTGAATAGACTGTTACAATTTTTATTATGGCAAGAAAAAAGCGGATAAGTAAAGAAAAACGAGTGGCCATCATTACTTTAAAAAATGAAGGTCAGTCAGTCCAAAAAATTGGGCAAACTTTGAATGTGTCCTCAAGTGCAGTTGCGAAAACCATCAAGCGCTACAAAGAAATTGGCTCACATGAGGACCGCTCCAGGAAAGGAAGACCAAGAGTCACCTCTGCTTCTGAGGATAAGTTTATCTGAGTTACCAGCCTCAGAAATCGCAGGTTAACAGCAGCTCAGATTAGAGACCAGGTCAATGCCACACAGAGTTCTAGCAGCAGACACATCTCTACAACAACTGTTAAGAGGAGACTTTGTGCAGCAGGCCTCCATGGTAAAATAGCTGCTAGGAAACCACTGCTAAGGACAGGTAACAAGCAGAAGAGACTTGTTTGGGCTAAAGAACACAAGGAATGGACATTAGACCAGTGGAAATCTGTGCTTTGGTCTGATGAGTCCAAATTTGAAATCTTTGGTTCCAACCACCGTGTCTTTGTGCGACGCAGAAAAGGTGAACGGATGGACTCTACATGCCTGGTTCCCACCGTGAAGCATGGAGGAGGAGGTGTGATGGTGTGGGGGTGCTTTGCTGGTGACACTGTTGGGGATTTATTCAAAATTGAAGGCATACTGAACCAGCATGGCTACCACAGCATCTTGCAGCGGCATGCTATTCCACTCGGTTTGCGTTTAGTTGGACCATCATTTATTTTTCAACAGGACAATGACCCCAAACACACCTCCAGGCTGTGTAAGTGCTATTTGACCAAGAGGTAGAGTGATGGGGTGCTACTCCAGATGACCTGGCCTCCACAGTCACCAGACCTGAACCCAATCGAGATGGTTTGGGATGAGCTGGACCGCAGAGTGAAGGCAAAAGGGCCAACAAGTGCTAAGCATCTCTGGGAACTCCTTCAAGATTGTTGGAAGACCATTTCTGGTGACTACCTCTTGAAACTCATCAAGAGAATGCCAAGAGTGTGCAAAGCAGTCATCAAAGCAAAAGGTGGCTACTTTGAAGAAACTAGAATATAAGACATATTTTCAGTTATTTCACACTTTTTTGTTAAGTATATAATTCCACATGTGTTAATTCATAGTTTTGATGCCTTCAGTGTGAATGTACAATTTTCAAAGTCATGAAAATACAGAAAAATCTTTAAATGGGGTGTGTCCAAACTTTTGGTCTGTACTGTATGTAATCTGTACATGACTGTATCAATAAAATTTTAACTTTAAAGCCAAATACCAGGAAGTATAAAAAAGCAGCTTTATTTAAAACATAACATACTAACAAGAAACTAAAAACGCATGTAAACAAAAGAAGAAATGCACTCAAAAATTAAATGAAAAAACACAAGTAACCTAATTTACTTAATACATGCAGAAATGGTGCAGAAAATCTGGAATATCAAAAACTCATCGTGGGAAAGTAGCCTTAGAATATGTTCACAATGAGATCTTTTTACGTGGTTTTCTTGCACCAAAATCCACATAAAAATGCTTAAAATCTGCTTATATATTTGAATGAGAAAATGTGTCTATAATGCAAGTCACTATTTTTGGGCGTTTTTGTAACATGTATGAAAAGCAACATGGCAATTCTTTAATGTGTTTTCCCTGCGTAAATCACAACAAAACACATGTTTTTACATAGTTTGTTTACATTTTATCATGGGTTTTGATGCATTTTTCTTTGAATGGAAATATTTGTAAGGTTGCTGCTGGACAGGCCGTGGACGGGAGGTATGTGTCCCGAAGTGCCAAGCTTAGGTGACGTAGGACCCGGAGAAGCAGGATCCAGCACACATATTGCTGAGAGGGAGTTAATGGGCCCGGATTAAAGGGCGGGGTTTTACAAGCAGCTGAAAGAGCTGGGTGGGGGGGACAGCTGCTCACTTACCTCCAGTCCAGATCTTGGAAAGCCTGATTTAAGACAGCTGCGTCTGTCTCAGTGTGGTGTGTGTTGTGCAAGGTGAGCAGACCTTGCATGTGCTGCTCAGAGTCTGCTGGAGGCAGAGAAAAGCACTACATTTAAACGACTGAGACCATGCTGTATGGACTGGTTATTTTGAGTTTTGTTCTGTTATACCTTTTGTCCAAGAAAGAGGCTGTTAGGTTTTGTTTTCCTGGTTGGTTTATGGACATTTAATAAACCACCAGTTTGTTTTGGAACCTGCGGACTGCATTCCTGTGTGAACCTGCTCCTACCCAAGAGCTGATCCGTCACAGTTCAAGAAATCATGGCATATTATTATATCCCTATTAAAATCTCATCAAAAACCTCACAGAAACATGCACCAGAAAACACAGCAAAACGGCATAAAAAAGTTTGCCTTTACAAATTCACAACAAAACACATGCTTTTTAAAAGATGTTTTTACAGGTGAGTATTTCTGGTAGAGAAATTTAAGAAAAGAAAAAAACTTCACGTGAACATACCCTTAGGCCACGGCCCCACTATCAGTATTTGGTCAGTTTTTTTTCTCAGGAGTGGGACCCAAAACCAGGAGTGGGTGATAAATGCAGAATTGGTGACTTGTTTCTATTATACCTTTTCTCTGATTGTTCCTCACCTAATTTTTCTGCTTTCATTTTTCCCTCTCCTTCTTCTAACAGCATAACTTTTTTATGACCCCACTGATAAAGCTCTATGAAGGCTTGTTTCCTGTGGGACTAGTTGTATTTTTGAATGACACCATTCATTTAATCATACCATATACTAGAAAATGGGAAAAAAATCCAAGTGAAGTGAAATTCTGAAAAAAAATGCAATTCCACAATTGTTTTTTGGGTTTTGCTTTTTGGTGTTCATTTTGCTTTAAAAAATGACCTGGAAATATGACCGTCCAGGTCAGTATGATTATGATGATACAAAGCTTGTATTTTTTTATTTTTTTTTAAGCGGTGAAAAAAATTCAGAAATTTGTAAAAAAAAAATTAGCTTAATTTGCAATCTTCCAAAACTCCAAATATTATTTTTCAGTTGCTGGAGCTGTGTGAAGGCTTCTTTGTTTGCTCGATCACAAATGTTTTTATTAATACTATTTTGGGGTAGATATGATGCTTTGTTCGCCTCTTAATGCATTTTTTTGTGGGGTTGCAGCAACAAAAAACCCACAGTTCTGCCGTATTAATTTTTTTCTTGTTACAGTTTTTACAGATCGAGTTAATTAATTTTATATTTTGATAGATTGGACTTTTCTGAATACATTGCTACCAAATATGTATTTTTTTTTTATTTTTTCACATTTCTTTATCGTTAACTAGAAAAAGGGAGATGATTCAAACTTTTATTGCTTTTTAATTTTTTTCAAAAACTTTTACTTTTTCTATATCACCATATTTTTTTCTATATTTTACAAAAATCCCAAATCTTGCAATTTTCACTTTTTCCAATGAGATTATATTAGTCTCATATTGCATCCATGATCAATAGAGATCACATTACCATCACAGACAGATTACACCTGTAGGCCACAGCCCCACTATCAGTATTTGGTCAGTATTTTATCTCAGGAGTGAGAGACAAAACCATGTGAGGAACAATCAGAGAAAAGGTATAATAGAAACAAGTCACCAATTCTGCATTTATCACCCACTCCTGGTTTTAGGTCCCACTCCTGAGAAAAAATACTGACCGAATACTGATAGTGGAGCCGTGGCCTTATGCTGATAACACAGGTTCCATTATTACCCAAAAGGTGACGATAACAGATCCCCTTCTCCCCTCTCAATACAGTGACATCAGCACAGGTCTAGACTAGAGCGTGTCTAGAAAACTATAATATACAAGTCAGAGCTTGTCTATTGCTGTCTATCGCACATGTATCAGCAGTAAATCATATTTCTAAATGCTGATAATTGCAGCGTTGATAAGATGGCTACTCCATAATCATGTAAGAAAGATAAAATAAAAATAAATATAATCAGAATATAGATGAGAAAAATAATGTGTATCACTATCTAGTTTTAATCATTAAAAATTATATAGTCCCTTTAAAGTTCTGCACACAGCAAACGCTCCCGAGTCTTTGCACTTTGCATGATTTGAGCAGTATCAACTTCGGTAACAGATTTTCCTTTATTTAAGTAAACTGCACAATTCTGAATAGGAGATTGTTGCCACTTAGTGGTCACTACTGTTACTGTAGAATTAAAAGAGCAGTATGACACAGAAGTATAAGCAATATAGCAATTATGCTTTCAAAGTCATTTCAATGTCAATTTATAAAATATAAATAGACAATTGCCTGTTATTGGGAAGACTGCTAAAACCTGTACGGTTTTGTGTAGCTAAAATTGTAGCTGAAAAAAATGCAGTAAAAAATACAATGAAAAAATGCAAATAACCTAATTTAGCTTATAAGTACAGAAATGCTGCAGAAAATTTGCAATATCAAAAACACATGAAAGGCTCATCATGGAGACTTCGCCATTAACTCATTTCATGTTACAATAGATGAGATGCATAGAGGAAGGGGGCTCAGGATTGTCTAATTGTCAGTGAGGAGCGAGGCTTAGCAGGGGAGGAAGTATTCACAGAAATGGTGAAAACTGCACAGTTCTTTGTCTAAGGCACACAAGTCAAATCTGGCCCTCAGGGTGAGTACATCTGGCCCGCGACGCCGAGGACTATGTTGGGCCATTATATTGCGTGGAAGACTATGAGGGGCCATTATACTGCATGGACAACTTTGTCCAAGTTTTTAATTTTATCCTTTTGTGTATATGAATTTAATATCCCTGGTCTAGGTTATGTGTGCACTTTCAGGATTTGCTTGCAGAAATTTCTGCAGCATTTCTGCAATGTTCTGCATCTCTTGGCAACAAAAACGCTGCGGGAATTCCATGCGTTTTCATGCATTTTTTTGCATATTCATGCATTTTTTGCCTGTGGATTTGCCATGAGTTTTTTCCAATGTGTTATATAGGAAAAACGTGGGCAAAAACACACAAAGAATGGACATGCTGCTTCTTTTTCTGAACACAAAATTTTGTAAGGAAAAATCCTGATCATGGGCACAGATATTGCAAAATCTCATAGGAAATGCTGGGATAAGGCTTGCAATGCATTTTTGGGGCCAATTCCGTGCGGATTTACCACATCAAAAACACACAGAAAATGCACCGTGTGCACATAGCCTTAGACAAAGACAATAATAGCATAATCTCTGGGGCCGCAGATAGGCGGTGAGATACTATGAGTGCCGCAAGGAACCACAATTATTATTATTGACTCCCCTGCCCTGATGAATCACCAAGAAGAAACGGGTCGGGAGATACATTAGAGAAGGACCCCCCATTTGGACTACTAGTTGATTATGTCTGTTCCTATTAGACATACACTTAATATGGGTGAGAACGTTCCTTTTCTTTAAGACTATTGAATAAGATAAGGCAGTTATTTATCCTCATTTATTGAGGCTGTCATATTGAATATTTAAGCTATTCGTGTTGTTGCATGTACGCCACTAGGCATATTGAGGCTAGACAATTTAACATGAATTCTTGAAATCCTGGGGGAAATGTTACTCAGGGCGACCAGAGATCACAGCTTCCATAGTCATGAGATATATCAGCTTTCAGACACAAACAACGATGACAGGGTCTCAGATAATAGTTGATTACAGTTGTTAAATTCAAGATTAAGTCCAGCACACAAAATCAGTCTTTTCAGCAACCGGCTTCCAGTACAATTAAGATTTTCTCTTTAAAACTCAGTTCACTTCACCCACAGCAGTATATGTTCCCAGTGCCACGCATTACATTCTTTGCAGTGAGGTAGGAGGTGAGAACAGAAGAATGAATCCAGCACTTGGACGTGGTGTTCACTCCTTTTCCTCTGTTTAAGAACAGTTCGCTCCCACTCCACTTTTCTTCTTGGGAACTTACTGTTAGCAACTGTTATCCCTGTAGATGCTGGATGCTTTTAAAGACACCCATCTAGTTCCTACCCGTCACACTCTTCCCTCCTAATTGAATGTCATCCTCGACATTCGCCATCTACCTGGTTATCTTTAACCAGCCCTTAGGAGCTGTTTTCACATAGCCGTCAACAACTTTTGTTCCCCCAGTACTGCCCAGTAAAGTTGAGGTAGTGGCATAACACTGTGGACATATTAACCATTATGGATTAGGCTTATCATTCTTACCCATTAATCACATTCTCATCTAACTAATTCTTGTTGGTCCGATCTCCTGTAAGAAACAACAATTTACACCATCAGCGACTCTTCAGCTGGAGCTTTTCCTGGAGCTCTTCAACCAGCTCTACCTCTCTAACATTTTGACAATATTCAAGTAAAGATTATTTAACCAATGCAACAGTCTTGAATTTAGCATGAATTTAGGCTACATATGGAATATGAGTATAATCAAATATATATCAACACAGTCACTGTTCCGGAGACAATTTGTGTAATTTTGGAAAACACAGTCCTTTTTCCCTTGGCACGGGGTTATCGGTCCTTCTCGATAAGGACCCTGGAACAGGCAAAGGGACAACCCTTAAAAAAGGGGCAGAAACAATGTCCGTCTCTTATAAACAAGTCCATTGAAGTCCACAGTCCATTAAACTGCAAATAGAGAACAGTCCCTGAAATGGATACAGCACAGATCATGAGTTGAGAGTGCAAACTCTCCATCTTTGTTTAAGGTGCCCGCATATCCAGCAGGAAAGGGCACAACAGGTGCAAAAATAAAACAAAAACAAAGTGCATCTTGTCCAGCTTTTTCAAGTGTAGGGTCTCTCCTTGACCCTGGAGGGTATTATTTCCTCAACAGTCCATGACACTCAACAGGATCAACTCAGCAACTTGTAGTGGCCAGGGGCTCAGCTAGCTCAACAGCTTTGGGCATTTTTTTTTATAAGAGATGGAACATTGTCTTTAGGCAGGATCAAGGGTGCAACAGCACAACAACTACTTTCTTTGGTGCATGAACTCTTATCCACTCTTCCATCTTCTCTTTATTTTGGGCCTTTGACAGGCCGGATGGCGCATAACATGACACTGAGACCTGGCTGTTAGTGGCATGTATAGTTGGCAGTGTCACGGACGTGATAGCTGATCTCAAGGGTTTTCCTGGAGCTGATGGAGCAGTGGTTATGTTTGTGGTAGCCCATGGTTCTGATTCTAACACTGGTGAGGGCCGAACCCCAAACTGGTGTTCAGTGGAAATCGGGAAGAGCCCTCTCGCCTGGCCCTCCGCCCTAGGGTCCATATCATCCATCCACTCTTCTGGGTGGTATTCTTTCATTTCCACCACCCGCAAGATGGAGATTGCATACCACCCTATTGGTCTCCACATTTTTAGAAATCATACCTTATCTCCTGGCCGGCGGCTTCAAGACCCTCGGTAGTCGTAATCTCTTTCCACGGACTGGCGGTTGACAAAGATGTCAAGCCTGCTGCCCTGCTCCTGGATAAATCCAAACCCTTTCTTCTGGTCGAAGTTGATAACCGCTCCTCTCACCATATGGTTGTCTAGTCTGGTTCTCCCAGGGTTTGCCATCCATTCTTGAGCATACGCTTCCACGCACCTCTTTTGTTTGATGATTCGGGTCCGCCACAATTCATAACCCTCCTCATAGGTTGTTTTTGGAGGAGACTCCCCTGCTCCCTCTTCTTGTGATGGTTGAGGTGAAACAGCAACCTGGCCAGGCTGAGCAGCGTCGGCAGTATGTAGGACAGTAGTCTTGGGGACAGGGCTGGGCAATACAGGTGGCAGTGTTATTGGCGCTACTTCTGAGCCTTGAGACAGCTCCAAGGACTTTAACGAGAGTGGGAATCCGTACGGCTCCTCCTCTCTTCACAACCCCATCCTCTCACTTGCCTGGGCCATCCAGTTAACATCATGAATTTCCCGGATCCACCCTCTAGCTCCTCCATACTTTGAGCTGGTGAAGTGAATACTCGGTGGTGGGTAAGGCCCTCCTGTTTTTGTGTTATCGTGCCCCACTTGCTAACCAATGCTGAGGCCAACCCCTGCCAGGTGAACGGACATCTGACATGGCTGGTATTTGGGTTGCAGCTCTGTCTGATCGCAGAGCGGACAGCTCCGTCAGCATAACTCGTGGCTGCCATGTGGACCTCATATTGGTCGTAATAAATCATCGTTTGCGGGGGTCCGGAACTTCCATCTCCCTGGCCTGGGTGCTGCTGGGCACTGCCATTTTCCCACAACCCAAAACATCTCAGTTTGGTTCAGAAGCCCCACCCCTCTTGCGAGAGCGGGTGTCGGCAATGCAGACGCAGTGACAACGTCCAGCTGCAGACCTGTCCAGGTCTCCGGTGAGTACCTCTCGTCGCTGGCAGGGGGACGCAGCGGTGGGTGGTACCTGCCTGAGTCTGTCTCCAGCTGGTGCGGACAACTCCTCTGGGGGTCTTGCAAGATGCTGCAGCATTGGTGTGGGCACAGCTTTTGGTGATGCAGTCCTGGCAGCGTAGCAGTACAGGTTGTCCTTCAGTGGTACATATGGTGCCTCTATCTTCCTGGGGAACCGCAAGCCTGCATCCTCCTTGATAGTGAGGTACATGCTGTATACTCCGCCATGATACAACAGTAGGAGACAGGACAACAATAGGAGATGCAGCCTCTTCCTCCAACTCTCCTGACAGGAATGGCGTTCTTTCCACATGGAAACCTTGTGTTCTTCTTTTCTCCTCCCCTTCTGGGACAGTTCCTCACTTGCCATTGGCTCTTTAATTGGGTGGGTAGTATTTCACTTCCTAGAGGACAGCCTCTTCCAGACTGCTCCTCTACAGGGGGTTTGGCTCTGCTTCGTGCACTTTTAGCACACACACCCACAAGATGTCCTTCTTATCCACCACTGCATTGTAAGATGCCATCTTAGGGAATACAGTCGCCATCTTGACTTCACCACATGTACAAATTCTGCATTTCTAAGCTTCGATTCTCCTTTTAATCCTGGCCCCCTTTCACTGGTGTAGCAGCGATGAGTTGAGGTGCTGTGCTGCTGTTTCTTGCAATCACTGTGCCTCTTCTCTCTCTACACTCTGATTCCCTCACACGATTGCCCGTATGGGCCACCAATGTTGCATGTACGCCACTAGGCATATAGAGGCTATACAAGTTAACATGAATTCTTGAAATCCTGGGGAAGCGGTTACTAATGGCGACCATAGATCATAGCTTCCACAGTCCTGAGATGTATCAGCTTTCAGGCACACACAACGATGGCAGAGTCTCAGATAACAGTTGATCACAGTTATTTAATTCAAGATTAAGCCCAGCACACAAAATCAGTCTTTTCAGCAACAGCCTTCATATACAATTTAAGATACTCTCTTTAAAACTCCATTCACTTCACCCCCAGCAGTATTTGTTCCCAGCGCCACGCATTATCTTCTTTGCAGTGAGGTGGGGGGGGGGAGAACAGAAGGATGAATCCAGCACTTGGACGTGGTGTTTACTCCTTTTCCTCTATTTAAGACCAGTTAGCTTACGCTCCACTTTTCTTCTTGGGAACTTACCGTTAGCAACTAACTTTTAGTCGCAGTAAGAGAAGCTCAGGACCTCCATCAGCCTTGGGTAGAGGTTTGCATCCTTCCAGCTCACTCTCCAAACTAAGACTGACTTTTACCAATCCTTATGGAGCAAGTCTGACCACTCCCCTCAACTGCAACTTGTGAACCCCTGTAGATGCTGGATGCTTTTAAAGACACCCATCCAGTTCCTAACCGTTACAGTGTACTGGTGGTTTTTGTTTGAACACCACTAACACTATAGGAATGCTATGTTTTTACTATCTCTACACAATAGAGATATTTCTGGAACTTTGCTATTCACCTTATTTTGTTACTGATGGTTACTGAGTAGTAAGTAGCTTTGAGTCTGCATTTTGGTGGATTTTTATGTGACCACCATGAAAGTGAATTGTATCCTACAATAATACACCAAATAACCAGTCAGTAAAACGAGTGATTACATTTTGTTATTACTCCTTAGTAGTGTTGAGCATTCCGATACTGAAATATCGGGTATCGGCCGATATTCACGGTATCGGAATTCCGATACTTAATTCCGATACTTTTGCAATATCGTATACCGGAATCGGAAGTTCCCATAATGCAATGAGCCATTTTCATTTTATTCAGCCAATGAGGATCCTAAGAAGTGTGGGCACATCCTGTTAGGCATGTAGGCATCTTAACTAATGGCATGGCTGTGATTGGCTGCTGAAATGATGTCATGATGCACTATAAAAGCCGCCGCCGCCATTTTGAGCTCACTCTGCTGTGAATTCAGTTAGGGATAGGACGCTGTTGTTCTGAGGGACAGTTTTAGCTACCTATTTGGTCTATTCTGCTTTACCCAAGCTACTTTATAAATCGCTGTGCCTTGCAGTGCTAGTGCACAGTTCTCTGTGCTGTTCACCGCTTTCTGCAAGGTCTCTGTGTGTGAGTGCAGCTCACCCTGTAGTGTGTGCTTCAACCACGTCTGGTTGTAGTGCACTCAGTGTGTGTCACTGCCTCATACATTGTCCTTTTTTGCCAATTCATAATTTTTCCTGATATCTCCTATTAGTGTAGTGGTTCCATCCGTATTCAGCTAAATTGGTTCCAAACACACTATATAGGAGTAGATAGAGAAATTTTTTTGGTCTTGCAGCGCTAGTGCACAGTGCTCTGCATCTGTACTGTTCACCGCTGTCTGCAAGGTCTGGTGTGTGAGTGCAGCTCACCCTGTAGTGTGTGCTTCAAACACGTCTGGTTGTAGTGCACTCAGTGTGTGTCACTGCCTCATACATTGTCCTTTTTTGCCAATTCATAATTTTTCCTGATATCTCCTATTAGTGTGGTGGTTCCATCCGTATTCAGCTAAATTGGTTCCAAACACACTATATAGGAGTACATAGAGGAGCCTTTCTGCAGCATTGGGCCCTGCAGCCCCAGCCAGATTAGTATTAGCCTATTTTTTGCAGCCTCATCTATTGCATTGTAGGTTACCTTCCTACATTGTAATAGCTACAAAAAGTTTGTGATACTATCGTTATTACATCTTTAGGCACATCCAGTGTCTTTTTGTGACAAAAAAAAACTAAATAAAGTTCACCAAACACTCCACTTTACAGTTGTGTAGGCCACATTAGCTCATATTAAAGTCTAGTCCACACTTTATAAAATTAGTGTTTCTTATACCTGTTAGCAGCTGTTCAGGAATAAGCACACTAAGCCCTTAGTACTTTTCTGCCTATCTTTATCAGTCTATCAAGATGAAGAAGGCAGGGAGTAAGGCATGTGGTCGTGGGCGTGGACGTGGGCGTGGAGTTTCTGCAGGGAGAGGACGTGAGGATTCTGTGCCTGCAGGGAGAGGACGTGGGGATTCTGTGCCTGCTGCGGGCACCAGTGACTCAGCATCCCCCAGTTTTACCAGGGAACAGTCCTTTATGCGCAGCTTTGTAGGAGCTAGCCGTACCCCACTGCTGCGCGAGGACCAAATTGAAGCCGTTGTCGGATGGATGGCAGCTAACGCATCGACTTCAATTAGTTCCAGATCTTCTCAGGTCCTGAGCACTGAAGAGCACCCATCTGTCTCTTCACCACCTGCCAAATTGCCCAGGCAGTCAGAGAGCCCTGGACAGGAGCCATCTCTACTTCTGTTCTCTGAATCTCTTGGCTTGGAAAGAGGGGGCCAGCCAAGCAGAATTCGAGAATTTGAAGAAGAGGTAGTATGCAGTGATGCGCAACCGTTTTGTCTCTCTGAATCTCAAGAGGCGGGTGGGCCAGTGCCTATGGTCAGCAGCACACCTCAGTACGCATCTGATGATGAGACTCAGGTGCCACTTTCTGGTGCGTACTGTGCTGTCGAGACTACCCAGGAGAAGCAGTTGTTTTAAGAGGGTGGTGTAGATGATGAGGTCCTTGATCCATCATGGCGTGAGGGACAGGAAGGTGGTGGGAGCAGCTCTGAGGAAGAGATTCCCCGAACGGCCCAAAAAGGAGGGAGAGGGAGGGGGCAGACTTGGTTGCCTGTAGCCTCCACTTCGGCACCCATTAGGAGCATGGCTCTTCCAAAATCCAAAGCAGGCGCTCCCAAGACTTGCAGTGCCTGGTCCTTTTTTGACACAGTTGCAGATGACATTTGCTTTGTCAAATGCAAGCTGTGTAATCAGAAGGTGAAAAGAGGGAAAAGTGTCAGCAACCTCAATACCACAAATATGTGGAAACATGTGCGGACCAAGCACGTGGTGGAGTTACAAAAACACACTGAAGACCTAGGCCAACCTACAGCGCCACCTACCACCTCTTCAGCTCGTGTTGTAGCCTCTTCCTCCAGCTCACACACAGCTGGTTCGGCTTCCTCACAGGATCGCCATGGAAGAATCTCTGGCACTGTTGTACAGAGACACAGTGTAATTCCACCCACAGCACCACTTTCCCAGTCATCCTCACACTCCCAGGCCAGTCTACAGCCATCGTTAGCACAGGCATGGGAGAAAAGGCGCCCATACTCGGCAAACCACCCCCAAGCACAGGCTCTGAATGCTGGCATTGCTAAACTACTGGCCCTTGAAATGCTATCATTCAGGCTGGTGGAGACTGACACATTCCGTAACTTTATGGCATTGGCAGTCCCACAATACAACGTGCCCAGCCGATTTTATTTCAGCAGGCAAGCCGTCCCTGCCCTGCAACATCATGTGGAGGGAAAAAGTAAACATGCGCTACAAAACGCCGTCAGTAGCAAGGTCCACCTGACCACCGATGCGTGGACCAGTAAGCATGGACAGGGACGATACCTTTCCCTCACTGCCCATTGGGTAAATGTTGTAGAGCCGGGTACAGATCTTGAGAGTGGCGCTGTACGTGTTCTGCCAACTCCAAGGATTGCAGGAATCCAGTCTGTACACATTGACTCCTCCTCATACTCCAGTTCCTCTGAATCAGCGCTGCAGGAGCCGTCACGGTCTACCTCCACATCGACCCGTGAACGGTTACCTGTTATGGTGACCAATATGAGCACAGCCGTGGCCAAACGTCAACAGGCCGTATTAAAATTAATTTCTTTGGGGAATCGAAGCCACAAAGCGCAGGAGCTCTGGAATGCCATCAAGCAGCAGAGCGACGTGTGGTTTGTGCCAGCGAATCTCCAGCCAGGCATGGTAGTGTGTGACAATGGCCGAAATCTGGTGGCAGCTCTGGGCCTAGGCAACCTCACTCACATCCCATGTCTGGCACATGTGCTCAACTTGGTCGTGCAGAGTTTTTTGAGGGACTATCCGGATCTTGATGCACTGCTTCACAAGGTCCGCATAGAGTGCGCTCACTTGCGGCGTTCCAGCAATGCAAGATCACGCATTGCAGCTCTGCAGCGCCGATTACATCTTCCGGAACATCGCATCATATGTGACCTACCCACCAGGTGGAATTCAACGTTACATATGTTGGAGAGGTTGGTGAGCAGCAGGCAGCAGTAATGGAGTACCAGCTGCAGCAGGCGCAAACAAGTCGCAGTGCGCGCCGTTCACACTTCACCACCACTGAGTGGGCCTCTATGAAGGACATTTGCCACGTTTTGCGTGCCTTCGATTATTCCACGCGGATGGCGAGTGCAGATGATGCACTAGTCAGCATGACTATCCCCCTTATCTGCCTGCTTGAAAAAACACTGCAAGCACTAAGGGACGAGGTTTTGGAAGAGGTGGAGGATGAGGAGTCACAAATGCCATCTGCTTCTCTACAGTCTGCGCAACGTGGTTCCTCACAAAGGCCTAGACAGGGGACACTTTGTGAGGAGGATGAGGAGGAGTCAATGGATGAGGAAGACATCTGTCCAGAGGAGGGAGGTACACAATGCTCTAGTAGTCAGTATCTAGAGCGAGGGTGGGGTGATGCAGAGCAGGCAGAGATCACGCCTCAAGCAGGGGACAGCGTTTCTTGGCCTGTTGGCAGTCTGCAGCACATGGTTGATTTCATGCTGCAGTGCCTGAGAAACGACCGCCGCATCGCCCACATTCTCAACACGGCTGATTATTGGGTGTCCACCCTCCTAGATCCTCGCTACCGGGACAACTTACAAAGCCTCATAACACCGTTGAACCGGGAGCGTAAAATGCGGGAGTACCAAGACGCACTGGTGCATTCCATCATGTTCTCCATTCCAACCGAGAGCAGTGCTGCTAGTGCTTTACAAAGCAGCTCAGTGCGTCGAGGCAGTGGAGGAAGCTCTGCACAAAGAGGGAGCAGAAGCAGCGCCTCAGCACAAGGCAAGACCAGTATGGCCGAAATGTGGCAAAGTTTTGTGTCCCCGCTGCCACAAATGTCTACACCATCACAGACGGCACCAGTCAGCAGGAGGCAACGTTTCCGTCAGATGGTGACAGACTACATGTCTTGCCCTCTTAGTGTACTCCCAGACGGCTCTTCTCCCTTCAAGTTTTGGGTCTGTAAGCTGGATACATGGCCAGAGCTTAGTCAGTATGCATTGGAGGTGCTAGCTTGCCCTGCTGCTAGTGTATTATCGGAACGCGTCTTTAGTGCCGCAGGTGGTGTACTAACAGACCGTCGCATGCGACTATCCTCCGGTAACGTTGACCGGCTTACTTTTCTCAAAATGAACAAGGCCTGGATCTCTCATGAATTTGCCAGTCCTCTTCCAGAATAAATAATTGGTTGGCAACAGTATCCAGGTCTCCTGTTCTGTTCATGTTTCTACCACCTGAACTGTAATCCCTGAGCTCCAACACCGCCAGTTGGCGCTCGGAAGTGCCGTCTGCACAGTCAACACTTGCTGCCGTGTTATTGGGGTTCAGTAACGTCAGCTGTTCCCCTGCTGTGCGGACGGCAATTTCTCCTGCTCTGTCCACATTCTCACTACTACAGATTTTAAAGTTGCTCCAATTACACCTCTGGCTCCTCTGTTTTCAGTATTATCCCTGAGCTCCAACACCGCCAGTTGGCGCACGGAAGTGCCGTCTGCACAGTCAACACTTGCTGCCGTGTTATTGGGGTTCAGTAACGTCAGCTGTTCCCCTGTTGTGCGGACGGCAATTTCTCCTGCTCTGTCCACATCCACTGTACTACTGATTTAAAACCTCCTCCAAATACACCTCTGGCTCCTCTGTTTTCATTATTATCCCTGAGCTCCAACACCGCCAGTTGGCGCACGGAAGTGCCGTCTGCACAGTCAACACTTGCTGCCATGTTATTGGGGTTCAGTAACGTCAGCTGTTCCCCTGTTGTGCGGACGGCAATTTCTCCTGCTCTGTCCACATCCACTGTACTACTGATTTAAAACCTCCTCCAAATACACCTCTGGCTCCTCTGTTTTCAGTATTATCCCTGAGCTCCAACACCGCCAGTTGGCGCTCGGAAGTGCCGTCTGCACAGTCAACACTTGCTGCCATGTTATTGGGGTTCAGTAACGTCAGCTGTTCCCCTGCTGTGTGTCCGGCAAATTCTCCTGCTTTGTCCACATCCACTGTACTACTGATTTAAAACCTCCTCCAAATACACCTCTGGCTCCTCTGTTTTCATTATTATCCCTGAGCTCCCACACCGCCAGTTGGCGCTCGGAAGTGCCGTCTGCACAGTCAACACTTGCCATGTTATTGGGGTTCAGTAACGTCAGCTGTTCCCCTGCTGTGTGTCCGGCAAATTCTCCTGCTTTGTCCACATCCACTGTACTACTGATTTAAAACCTCCTCCAAATACACCTCTGGCTCCTCTGTTTTCATTATTATCCCTGAGCTCCAACACCGCCAGTTGGTGCACGGAAATGCCGTCTGCACAGTCAACACTTGCTGCCATGTTATTGGGGTTCAGTAACGTCAGCTGTTCCCCTGCTGTGTGTCCGGCAAATTCTCCTGCTTTGTCCACATCCACTGTACTACTGATTTAAAACTTGCTCCAATTACACCTCTGGCTCCTCTGTTTTTAGTATTTACCCTGGGCTCCAATACCGCTAGTTGCTGCTCAGAAGTGCCGTCTGCACAGTCAACGCTTGCTCCAGTGTTATTGGGGTTCAGTAACGTCAGCTGATCCCCAGCTGTGTGTCCGGCAAATTCTCCTGCTTTGTCCACATCCACTGTACTACTGATTTAAAACCTCCTCCAAATACACCTCTGGCTCCTCCGTTTTTAGTATTTACCCTGGGCTCCAATACCGCTAGTTGCTGCTCAGAAGTGCCGTCTGCACAGTCAACGCTTGCTCCAGTGTTATTGGGGTTCAGCAAAGTCAGCTGATCCCCAGCTGTGTGTCCGGCAAATTCTCCAGCTTTGTCCACATCCACTGTACTACTGATTTAAAACCTCCTCCAAATACACCTCTGGCTCCTCTGTTTTTAGTATTTACCCTGGGCTCCAATACCGCTAGTTGCTGCTCAGAAGTGCCGTCTGCACAGTCAACGCTTGCTCCAGTGTTATTGGGGTTCAGTAACGTCAGCTGATCCCCAGCTGTGTGTCCGGCAAATTCTCCTGCTTTGTCCACATCCACTGTACTACGGATTTAAAACTTGCTCCAATTACACCTCTGGCTCCACTCTGTTTTTAGTATTTACCCTGGGTTCCAGCACCGCCAGCTGGTTCTCGGTAGTTCCATTTGCTCTTGTACCTTCTACTACCCATCCGGGTTCCAGTACCGTCAGCTGGTTCTCGGCAGTGTCTTTGGCACGGATACTCCCTCCTGCCCAGCCTGGTTCCAGCACGCCAGCTGTTTCCAGGTAGTGTCAACGTCACTTTGCCTCCAATGCGTTGTCCTGTCGTGTTGCGGTCGGGTTAGCCGACTCTATGGTGCCTGCAGTTTAGGTGACTCCTATGTGGGCTGCGGGATCTGGCAATGAAGGCTGGTTCCATAGTGCCAATAGGACAAGCACCCCCTGTAGGACTGTGGGTTTTGGTAACTGCGGCCGGCTCGCGGCCTTGAACTTTTTTTTACATGGGTACCTTCTGCTACCCATCCGGGTTCCAGTACCGTCAGCTGGTTCTCGGCAGTGCCTTTTGATTAGGTGCCTCCTTCTCGGTATCCAAGTTCCACCAACGTCTGCTGGTCCTTGGTAGTGCTTTCTGGCACAGGTACCTCCTGCTTAGTAACCGAGTTCCAGTACCGTCAGCTGGTCTTCGGCAGTTCCATTGGCTCTTGTACCTTCTGCTACCCATCCGGGTTCCAGTACCATCAGCTGGTTCTCGGCAGTGACTTTGGCATGGGTACTCCCTCCTGCCCAGCCTGGTTCCAGCACGCCAGCTGTTTCCGGGTAGTGTCAACGTCACTTTGCCTCCAATGCGTTATCCTGTCGTGTTGCGGTCGGGTTAGCCGACTCTATGGTGCCTGCAGTTTAGGTGACTCCTATGTGGGCTGCGGGATCTGGCAATGAAGGCTGGTTCCATAGTGCCAATAGGACAAGCACCCCCTGTAGGACTGTGGGTTTTGGTAACTGTGGCCGGCTCGCGGCCTTGAACTTTTTTTTACATGGGTACCTTCTGCTACCCATCCGGGTTCCAGTACCATCAGCTGGTTCTCGGCAGTGCCTTTGGATTAGGTGCCTCCTTCTCGGTATCCAAGTTCCACCAACATCTGCTGGTCCTTGGTAGTGCTTTCTGGCACAGGTACCTCCTGCTTAGTAACCGAGTTCCAGTACCGTCAGCTGGTCTTCGGCAGTTCCATTGGCTCTTGTACCTTCTGCTACCCATCCGGGTTCCAGTACCGTCAGCTGGTCCTCGGTAGTTCCTCAGCTTTCTTGTACCTTCTGCTACATTTCCAAGTTCAAGCTTTTTGAAATGGTTCTTGGTAATCACTCTAGATCTCCCTGACGAGGACCCTGAAGACGAGGACCCTGAAGACCAACCCTAAGAAGACGAGGACCCCGAAGACGACGACCCTGAAGACGAGGACCCTGAAGACCACCCCGAAGAAGACGAGGACCCTGAAGACCACCCCGAAGAAGACGAGGACCCTGAAGACCACCCCGAAGAAGACAAGGACCCCGAAGACGAGGACCCAGAAGACCAACCCGAAGAAGACGAGGACCCCGAAGACGAGGACCCCCGAAGACGACGACCCTGAAGACCACCCCGAAGAAGACCAAGAAGATTACCCTGAAGAAGTTGACCAAGAGGACAAAGAAGAGAAGACAAGCACCAAGATACAGAAGAACAAGAGACAGAAAACCAAGAAGCAGAAATACAAGAAGCTGCAGAACAAAAAGCGGAAGAACATTAAGCATAAGACTAAAAATCAGAGCAAAAGATAATATCTAAATTATAAGCAGAAGATGACTAAGCAGTGTATGGGGGTGAGTCCGTTCCTCCTCGTGGTGCCCCTGGAAAAGACCTGCTGCTGCAGGCCAAACTGAACGCGGACAAATCCTGTTGTAAATCTTTTGTGACGGGCAGAACGAAAGGTGTAATGTCCAACCTTTTATAGATAACAACTACAGGAATGCCTGCCACAAATAAGAATATGATGAAGAAGAAGAAGATGAAGAAGATGAAGAAGTAGAATATGAAGAATGTAAAAAAAAAGAATAATACGAAGAAGGTGAAGAAGAAGAAGATGAAGAAGGTGAAGAAGAAGTGGATGAAAAAGATGCTGAGGATGATGAAGGAGAAAGTGTGGGAGAAGTAAAAAAGAAGGTGAAGAGCATGGAAGTAGTGAAACATAAATATCTGACAAAATATAAAAATACTTAACATAGTCAATATTTCCGCAACTCAGAACGTCTTAAAAAAAATATTAATTCCTGCTATTCCATTTGATTGGGCTAAACCTCTATGCCTTTATTGTCTCCCCCACCTCCCCCAATACATTCTACATTATTCATAGTTGTTTTCCTTCATGTAGAATTAAGCTACAAGGAAAGAAAGGGTTTATTTTCATTCCGATATTTCTGTCCCATTGACTTGCATTGGTTTCCGGTATCGGAATCGGCGATATCCGATACTTTTTCGGTATCGGGCAGATCCAATCCGATCCGATATTTCACGATATCGGAAGGTATTGCTCAACACTACTCCTTAGTCAATACTATGGTGAATTAATGCTGCCACTACTTGTTTCTGGTATTTAAATGGTAATATTGATCTGTTTCATCTAGACGTCTAGCGAGTAATCAATATCGCCCTTAATGATTACCCCAATTCCTAGATGTACAGTAGGTACGGAAAGTATTCAGACCCCTTTAAAGTTTACACTCTTTGTTTCATTTGGTAAATTCTAAAAAGTTATTTTTTTTCTCATTAAAGTACACTCTGCACCCCACCTTGACTGAAAAAAGAAACAGAAATGTAGAATTTTTTGCAAATTTATTAAAAAAGAAAAACTGAAATATCACATGGTCATAGGTATTCAGACCCTTTGCTCAGACACTCATATTTAAGTCACATGCTGTCCATTTCCTTGTGATCCTCCTTGAGATTGTTCTACTCCTTCAATGGAGTCCAGCTGTGTTTAAACTGATAGGACTTGATTTGGAAAGGCACACACCTGTCTATATAAGACCTCACAGCTCACAGTGCATGTCAGACCAAATGAGAATCATGAGCTCAAAGAAACTGCCCAAAGAAACTGGTGATAATTCTAAGTGGTATGTGTGGAGAAAACCAGGCACTGCTCATCACCTGCCCAATACAGTCCCAACAGTGAAACATGGTGGTGGCAGCATCATGCTATGTTTTTCAGATGCAGGGACAGGACGACTGATTGTAATTAAAGGAAACATGAATGTGGCCTCTTCCAGAGTGCTCTGGACCGCAGACTTGGCCAAAGGTTCACCTTCCAACAAGACAATGACCCTAAGCACACAGCTAAAATAACAAAGGAGTGGCTTCAGAACAACTCAGTGACCATTCTTGACTGGCCCAGCCAGACCCCTGACCTAAACCCAATTGAGCATCTCTGGAGAGACCTGAAAATGGCTTTCCACCAATGTTCACCATCCAACCTGACGGCACTGGAGAGGATCTGCAAGGAAGAATGGCAGAGGATACCCAAATCCAGGTGTGAAAAATTTGTTGCGTCATTCCGAAGAAGACTCATGGCTGTATTAGCTCAAAAGGGTGCACCTACTCAATACTGAGTGTAGCGTCGGCGTCCCTGCCCTCTGCTAGGCAGGGACGCTGTTCCCCTCACCTCTCTGCTCCGAGCCCGGCGTCCTCCTCCCGCTCTGCTGGCAGCGCGCGCTCCTTCCCGGCCACTGTGCTTAGGGCGCGCGCGCGCTTCCTCCCTCTTACAGGGGCCGCGCGCGCCGTCCTAAGGAGTCCCCGGCCAATGGCCGGAGGACTTCACCATATATAAGGCACCTCCTCCAAAATGGAGGTGCCCGAGCAATGTTGTTGCACTGTTCACTACTCTGCTTCAGCCCTCAGGTCCCGTTGCCAGTTACCTGCCTGATTCCTGCCAGAGTCCTGCCAGTTTGCTGTCTGTTTCCTGCCTGATATTCCTGCTACCTGCTTGCTAGCCTGAGGTCCGACGGTCTGCCTTCCTACTCCTGTCAGTCTGTCTATGGACCAGCTTGGCCGCTCACCTGGGAGCGCACGTCTGCTACCTGCCTGCTAGCCTTCCTGGAGGCTCTGCCGTCACGTGCTGTGACCACCTGCTATTCCAGAGACTCCTGCCCGCTCACCTGGGAGCGCACATCTGCTACCTGCCTGCTAGCCTTCCTGGAGGCTCCGCCGTCACGTGCTGTGACCACCTGCTATTCCAGAGACTCCTGCCCGCTCACCTGGGAGCGCTTCTCCGCTACCTGCCTGCTTGCCTACCTGGAGGCTCCGCCGTCACGTGCTGTGACCACCTGCTATTCCATAGACTATTGCCCGCTCACCTGGGAGCGCTCATCTGCTACCTGTCTGTTGGACTTCCTGGAGGCTCCGCCGTCACATGCTGTGACCACCCGATTATCCAGAGACTCTCGCCTGCTCACCTGGGAGCTCACGTCTATCATCTGCCGCCACAGGTCGTACCAATCCTTTACCCAGAGACTGCCCCGGTCACTTGCCGTGACCTCCTGCCCGTTCATCCAGAGACTGCCCCGGTCACTTGCCGTGACCTCCTGCCCGTTCATCCAGAGACTGCCCCGGTCACTTGCCGTGACCTCCTGCCCGTTCATCCAGAGACTGCCCCGGTCACTTGCCGTGACCTCCTGCCCGTTCATCCAGAGACTGCCCCGGTCACTTGCCGTGACCTCCTGCCCGTTCATTCAGAGACTGTCCCGGTCACCTGCTGTGACTGCCTGCCCGTCTACCCTGGTCGCCACCCGCTCCCTTACAAGGACCGCCCCCTTGTATAGTAGCTCAGAGGTTCCGCCTCCCAGACCCGTTACACTGAGCAGAGGGTCTGAATACTTATGACCATGTTATATTTCAGTTTTTCTTTTTTAATAAATTTGCAAAAATTTCTACATTTCTGTTTTGTTTCAGTCAAGATGGGGAGCAGAGTGTACTTTAATGAGAAAAAAAATGAACTTTTTAGAATTTACCAAATGGCTGAAATGAAACAAAGCGTGAAAAATTTAAAGGGGTCTGAATACTTTCTGTACCCACTGTATATTTGGCTGGCTGTTTATATAGTTGCGTTAATACACAGGTTATTGTGGATCTCTCTTTTGAACAACCAGGCTGACTATTAATACTTTCCTAGCATTTTGTGGACTTATCCTGTCAAAATATCCTTGCTGTAGCTATTTTAAGAAAACCAGTTTTTTTAAAATGACTATTTATTAAAAGTTATACTTTAAACCCATTCTTTTTCTATTTCTAAATTGATATAAAGTGGGCAATCCTCTGGATATTCCTAGCTAATTCATGATATCATACTGTGCCTCCTTATGCCTCAGATATTAAAAGACATACGGATGGATTTTTTTTGTCAGAATCTCTGTAATGCAAAATATGGACTGTAAACCACTTTGCTGCTTCTGTAATACATTGCTACTGCTCTGTATTGTAAATGGTGTAAGTCTATGGTACATTTCATAGATGCCTGTAAAACGACTTTACCAGAATAATCTATCTTTCTTGTTGGAGTTTCTCTTTAAATGACAGGAGGAAACAAACCTGTTTTCCACAACTTTTGCACTTTGTAAAATGTTTCCGCATTGCTTCTTCTTTTTCAGTTGATCTAGTTGGAAAAGTTCTTTCCTTCTTTTGTATAGGACTGCGACACAGTTGACAAAGCGGACCCGCAATTTTTACAGCTGTGAGGAAACATTTCCTGCAAAATCTAACAAAAGAGAATATAAACGTCAGTAGAAACAAAACCAGAAGAATTATAATGTTAAATATTGTAGAGGAAAAATAGTAATGGGCAGATTACTAAGGCTTTATTCACACATGTGTCATGACTTCTGTTCTTACATGAGCTATGACGAATATGATGGTATGATCAGTCACAATTAGTTATGGTACCTCAAAAAAACAGCTTTAAGAAGTGACAATTTTTTTTCTTAACTCAGAAGAGCATTCACCAGATCAAAAGTGTCCATTCTTTTGCTCTCATTTTATTCCACATGTTCTCCTGAGGTTTTTGTTCTTTTAATTCGCCATATAGTTTTATAGAAATGGGACTTTTTATTTTGTGCTAATTTTTGTGGTCTTTTCCAATGGTGCGTGGCTTAGGATTCTCTGTGGCCCTGTCATTAGGCTGCTCTGCAAATTAGGTGCATCTAGCACATTGCTATGTTGATTCCCCTTATGAACCCATTAAAAAAATGACCATCAATCTATACTGCTCTGCACTAGTGATGAGCGAGCACTAAAATGCTCGGGTACTCGTTGCTCGGGTTGAGCAAATTGGAATGCTCAAGTGCTCGGTCTGAGTAACGAGCCCAATGTAAATCTATGGGGAAACATGAGCATTTTTCCGGCGCCCTCCCCACCCCCCAGCAGTCTGCAAAGGGCCTAAAAAATGCCCAAATCAATGGGAACAGTACTCAAATGACATGGGAACAGCATGGGAGAGACCCCTGGAAGCATTTCTGACTCCCAGGTCACTGCTGTCAACAATGTTGTCAGAGGTATTACGCCACTTTTACAGACTCACAATAAAACATACAAAAACGAAACCAAAATGGATTTTCCTGGGAAATATGTTGAGGAACATCCTTTCCAGGGTAATGACTTGTATATAAGGCAAAGTAAATAACCAAAAACAAAAATGCTCCTCCACGCCTTGGGCTATGTTCACACGTAGCATTTTTGATGCGCTTTTGCACTTTTGCATTGCTTTCAATGGTGAAAAATGCATTCACCGGGAAATGTCATTTTAACATTTTGCAACCTTATCTGGCCATGTGGTGTGTGAGACATCATTAGACACATCCTGTTTCATTTATGAAGGAGGGATTGTGAAAGTCACAAAGACTATTTTTATAGGGCCATCAGGTGGCCCTTACTATTCTTAAAGGGCCAGCAGTCGGCTATGCTTTGTTGTTCTCATTAATAAAGAGTCTCCTATACTGTTTAACAATTTAAAGACACATAGAGCTGGGCCACAGTAACGACATGTTCCCATTAAAAAGGAGAGGGTCTGCTATACAGTTATAGGGTATGCAGTGAGTCCAACAGCTTCCAAAATTTAGGAAAAACCCTACTAACAATTTAAAGACACATAGACCTGTGCAACAGTAACGACATGCAGGGGTGGATTAAGAGTAGCAAGGGCCCCGGGCAGTTTAGAAGGCGCGCCCCCCCCCCGCCACACGCACACACCTGATGTATCACGTGACATGTCACATGATCCCCTGTGATAGATCATGTAATAGTGATGTATTCACGTGAAATTAATTTGGCACTTATTAATTATAATAATTTTTTTACATTAATTGTATGACTTAATATTGAGCACAATTAAGTATGCTGGCATCCCCTATATACAGTATGAGACCCTACACACAATATGAGCTGCCACAATCCTCCTATACACAGCAGGAGGCCGCATGTAGCCATCTATACACAGCAGTAGGCCGCACTGATGCCATCTATACACAGTGGGAGGTTGCACGTAGCCATCTATACACAGCAGGAGGCCACACGTAGCCATCTATACACAGCAGGAGGCCGCACGTAGCATTTATACACAGCGGGAGGCCGCACAGCGCCATCTATACACAGCAGGAGGCTGCACGGCGCCATCTATACACAGCAGGAGGCCGCACGTAGCCATCTATACACAGCAGGAGGCCACACGTAGCCATCTATACACAGCAGGAGGCCGCACATAGCCATCTATACACAGCGGTAGGCCGCACAGCGCCATCTATACACAGCAGGAGGCTACATGTAGACATCTATACACAGCGGGAGGCCGCAAGTGGCCATCTATACCCAGTGGGAGGCCCAAGTAGCCATCTATACCCAGTGGGAGGCCGCACGTAGCCATCTATACACAGCGGGAGGCCGCATGGCGTACCCCAGATACAGCGTGAGGCCACATGGCACCCCCCCAGAGACAGCGGGAGGCCGCACACAGTCACGCACACACACAAACATATATAGACTTGTACATACACGTATAAACACATTTGAAACACAAAAATACATATAAACAGACATCACACAATGATATCTGCCTGCACACATACACTCACTCACTCACTCAATCACACACTCAATCACACACACACTTACACACACACACTCAATCACACACTCACTCACTCACCATCCCCTTGCTCGGCTCCAGTCGTCCAGCTCCTCTCCGGTGCAGTAGTGCAGGGCGCACACTGTGTGATGTCATGCTAGCAGACATGACCGCGCACAGGGCCGTGTCTCCTAGCTGTGACGCGGCCGGGCCAGCACACAGGGAAGTTAAGGTGCAGTGCTGGCCCGGCCGAAGAAGAAGCAGCGGCCGTGCGCAGCTGCTGCGGGAGCGGTCCGGGCCCCCCGCCTCTGCCTGCCGGTAAGTGCCGCATTGGCTCTCACATATTATAATGAGGGCAATCTGGCCATGGGCTCTCAGGAGCCCCGGGCCCCGGGTGGTAGCCCAGATTGCCCTCATTATAATCCGCCTATGACGACATGTTTCCATTAGAAAGGAGAGGGTCTGCTATCCAGTTATAGGGTATGCAGTGCATCCAATGGCTGCCAAAATTTAGGAAAAACCCTACTAACAATTTAAAGACACATAGAGCTGGGACACACTAATGACATGTTTCCATTAGAAAGGAGAGGGTCTGCTATCCAGTTATAGGGTATGCAGTGCGTCCAATGGGCCACAGTAACGACATGTTTCCATTATTAGGAAGTGTGTCTCCCATACTGTTTGCCTATGCAGTGAATGCAACGGCTGCCAAAAATTTGGAGGAACTCCAATGCCCCTTACAAGAGACATAGCGGTCAGAGGGCCTCCTGAAAAAAATGCTTCCATTATTAGGAAGTGGGTCTCCCATACTATTTGCCTATGCAGTGAATGCAATGGCTGCCAAAAATTTGGAGGAACTCCAATGTCCCTTGCAGGAGACGTAGATATGGTGATATCTGGACGATGTAGCACTGGAGCGGAGGAGAAGGCTTGTTTAAGAGAGATAAAGGCACTTTCCGCCTCGGAAGTCCATTGCTCCTTTACGGGTGAGAGCAGAGATGGGAGCAGTCTGGAAGGCGAAATGAGGAATGAAGAGGCGGTAATAGTTTGCGAATCCCAGAAACCGCTGAATAGCCTTCAACCTCTCAGGTTGGGGTCACTTTAAGACTGCAGACACCTTCTTGGGATCCATCCGCAGTCTGCTCTTAGAGATGATATACCCCAAAAATGGCAGGGAGGTCTGCTCAAAGAGGCATTTCTCATACTTGGCATACAGGTGATTCTTCCAGGGCCTCAGCAGTACCTGACAAACATCCCTCCGGTGAGAGGGCAGATCAGGGGAGAACACCAAGATATCGTCCAGGTACACCACCATGCAGGAATACAGGAGATCTCGGAAGATGTCGTTCACTAACTCCTGGAAGACGGCTGGAGCATTACAGAGACCGAAGAGCATCACGCGGTACTCGTAGTGACCATCCCGAGTGTTGAATGCCGTCTTCCACTCATCTCCCTGGCGAATTTGGACCAGATTGTATGCCCCATGAAGATCGAGCTTAATGAAGATCTTCGCGCATTTTAGGGGGTCAAACAGCTCCGAGATGAGAGGCAGGGGGTACTTATTTTTTATGGTAATCTGGTTTAGGCCGCTATAGTTGATACATGGACAAAGAGAGCCGTCCTTCTTTTTGACGAAGAAGAATCCCGCTCCAGACGGAGAGGTGGATTTCTGGATAAATCCACTAGCAAGATTCTCTTCTTTGTACTCAAACATAGCACGGGTCTCGGCCAGCGACAAGGTATTAGGTGGATGGGGCAATCATGCGGCCTATCAGGTGGTAGTGTCTCTGCCTCCTTTTTATCAAAGAAGTCCGCATATGACCAGTAGGGTGCCGGCAGGCCAGGTAGTTAGCTAGCCGGAGGTCAAGCAGGACGAACCGGAACCAGACAGGACTTATGACATACCTGAGCTCCAATTCAGGATGGGCTCATGTCTCTGTAACCAAGGCGGACCAAGCAAAAGGGGATGAGAGAGACCAGACAGTACGTTAAAGGAGATCCTCTCCAAAAGTAGCATTCCCACCTGAAGAGTTACAGGCTCAGTGACAAACAAGATGGTCTCAGAGAGTAGCGTTCCATTCACAGAGGAAACTGCTAAAGGATCAGCCAGACGTATGGTAGGAATCTGATATCGCTCCGCTATGGCCTGTTGAATGAGGTTCCCAGCGGCTCCGAAATCCAGATGTCACGACTGGCTAGCTCATCCTTGATCCGTCCGGAAAGGCCCTCCCAAAAGGTGGACACCAGAGCCTCATTGTTCCAGGCAAGTTCAGATGCGAGGGTGCGGAAACACACGGCATACTGTCCCACAGAGAGACTCCCTTGGCGGAGTCGGAGAAGAGAGGAGGCAGTCGAAGATTTTTGTCCAGGCTCATCAAACACCTTCCAGAAAGCCGCGAGGAAGGCCTGGAGATCGGACACCAGAGGATCCCCTCTCTCCCACAGAGAGTTAAGCCACCCCAATGCCTCTCCAGTGAGATGAGACATGATGAAAGCTACCTTGGCCCGGTCGGAGGTGAACTGGTGTGCCAGGAGCTCAAAGTCCAGCGTGCACTGATTTATGAAGCCCCGACATAGGGCAGGGTCACCACCAAAACGTGGAGGTGCAGAAAGCCAGGGTCCAAAGTCGGATGCCACAGCGCCACTGGGTTGAGGTGCCGCAGGAGTGGGTGCCACTCGGTTAGAGGTGGACACAGTCGGGGTGGACAGCGCATCCAGGCAGCAGTTGAAGTGCCTACCCAGACTGGCCCTGGCCACACGGTGGCTTAGTCGACTCCGTGAACCAAGGAGGGACAGGGATAGACAGGCTGGTGGGCACGGCTGATAGACAGGCTGGCGGGCTCGGCTGTTAGACAGGCAGGTGGGCACGACTGAGAGACAGGCTGGCGGACACGGCTGATACAGGCTGATGGGCATGGCTGATAGACAGGCTGGTGGGCACTGGAACCTGAAAACTGAGAAGAGTGTTAGCACACAAACAACAATCTTGCACAAGCACCTCCATTTTGGAGGAGGTGCCTTATATATGGGAAGTCCTTCGGCCATTGGCCGGGGACTCTTTAGGACGGCTCGCACAGCTACTTTAAGAGGGAAGGCATGCGCGCACGCGCTAAGCACGGTGCCCAGGGAATTGTGCGCGGTGTGCGCACCCCGGGCAGACACAGGTGGAGAGCCGGAGGTCGCCGGACCGGGACCGCGACGGTGAGGGGATCGGCGTCTCTGCCCGGCAGGAGGCAGAGACACCGACGCTACACTCTTCTGAGTGTCCAAGTGTGGGATCAGTTGTCACCGGGCACTCAGCATGGTGGGAGGACGGAGGATCAGGGTGAGGAATATGCAGTTCAGACTCACGTCTACTGAGACTTTACCATGTGGAAGACAGGGTGGTGGTGGTAAGGTGACTGGAAGCAGTATCTGCTATCCAACCAACAACCTTTTGACACTGCTCTGGGTTCAATAGTGGTGTGCTGTGGTCCCCTAGTAATTGGGACAGGAAGGTCGAGCGACAAGATGTGGGTGTTTGTTGTGGCACAATTTCAGCTTGCCCACGGCCACGTCTTCAGCCTCAGCCTCTGCATGCACCATCACCATCACATCTACTTCCCGTCCCTTGCCAGCTACCTTGCCCATTTTAAATGGAGGACAATATTTTCCATGTTCACGAGAAATCGCTGATTTTGTAATGCAGTTATATGTGATACGTCTGACAGAGAACTACGGTATTAAATAGCAGGCCTATAGTTTACTAATACTTTTCTTCACAGAGACCTAGTGTGAATAGCTTGACCTATAACCGAAGTTATTGACATCTCCTGTAAGGAACCAAAATTATTTTCCCCACTTTTTCAAATAAATTCAAAACTGCTCCACTATCTTTAAAATTACTGGTATTCTCAACACTAGATATTCACCAAGCCATTCACTGGGACCTTCTCCAAGAGAACCCATACTTGAAATAATTGGTCTCGGGGGGTGGAAAATGATTTTTATGGGTTTTCGGGAGACCATAAAATATTGGTACAATTGGATGATTTTTGAATAAAAATTTACTTATTTTATCATTATTGACCCCTAAGGCTTGGCCCTCTTTTAAAATATTTTTAAGGGCTTCTTTACAAAGAACGACAAGAACTTCGTACCTGGTGGGATCATAATACCTTAAAGAAATATATGGAAAAGGTGATGATACCCAGAGGTTTACGGATTAAAAAAATGCCAACATATATTTTCTCTGACGATTTTTTGATTAAATGGAATGAGGTTTTGATTTACAGTCGTTATGTGGATGACCTGCTGATAGTGTGGGGTGGTGAAACTGGTAACATAACTGATTTCATCAAGTATGTCAATGATAATGATTTAAACCTCCGATTCACGTTCAGTGAACCTGCTAAGAGTGTACCCTTCCTGGACATTCTTTTGACAGGCAATGTAGTAAATAAAACTGTAGATACATCATTATATCGTAAAGAAATGGCTGGCAATACCATTTTGCTGGCCAGCAGTTGTCACCCAAGCCACACAATCGGGGCCATTCCATATGGAGAACTAATCAGAGCCCGACGGATTTATTCTAGGGAGGATGCCTTTTTGGAGGAGTGTTCCACTATCAAGAAACTACTTGTTCAGAGAGGTTACAAAAAATATTCAATAAATTCAGCGGTAAAAAGGGTGAATACGATCTCCAGGGAATCAATCTTGCATAAGAAAAAAACAAATTCTGATAATCAAAAAGACTCCATTACTTTCAGTACTGCATACAGCAGGCAGTTTTTTGAGATTAAAAAGATTGTTTTCAAATATATTCCTATCTTAAACCAAGACCCCATACATAGAAAAATCCTATGGGGGGAGTGTAATTTTGTAGCTAAAAAAGGTAAGATCCTAGCAAGCTTATTAGCACCAAGTTTATTTAGTGAAAAAGCGACAAAAACCACATGGATTTCTATCACAGGTTTTTACAGATGTTCAGGCTCCAGGTGCAATTTGTGCAAGTTTGCAGAGGATAAAAAGAAAAAAGTCTTATCATCAGATGGTTCAGATTTTCTTATACATTTTTTTATGAATTCTCATCATATAGTGTACTGTGTGGAGTGTCAGGCGTGCAATGTAAAGTATATAGGGTGCACAATAGAGAAAGTGAAAAAAACGTTTCTCCGAACATATTAAAAACATTAAGGACAAAAATGCTTCTTATTCAGGGTGTGCAAAACACTTTGTGAACATACACAATGGGGATGTGACTAATTTGAGATTTTCTGCAATAGAAAAAGTAAGATGCCCTACTGGTGGAGGGGATTGGCACAAAAAGCTTTTGTTGCGAGAAGCCTATTGGATCCTCAAAATGGGCACAAAATTTCCAGCAGGCATGAATCACAAAAGTGATTTATATTACGTATATTAGTTGCTTGGCACGCCTGCCCTTCAACCGTTCACTTGAAGCAATTTTTAATTGCAAGATGTATATTAGGTGTGACCTGGTATGATAAAAAAAATTAAAAAAAATTCAAAGGAAAACATTTTTTTGATTGTTTCACATATCTCCAATTTTATATATATCTTTTGTGATGTGATATTGGTCTATTCAGTAAGTCCATCTTGGTATGCATACTGTTGGTGTATAAAATTATATATGTGATTTGCACTATATTGAACTCAAGCATCCATATGTATAGCATAAATAATTAATTGTTCCTTCTCCCCTTTCAGGGGTGGATTGCCATGCCATTGATTTTAAATTTCACTTGAGCACAGTTCACTTTTATTCTATGATTAAGGGCGCAGTAGCGCCAGAAACGTCAGTTGCCTTCGCATGATGTGGCTGTATTCCATCATTTAATCATGGATTAATAAACACGCACTTTGGAATTTTATTGACTGGTATGCGGTGCCGTCTTTTCCTATCAGTATATGTTCTTTGGATGGTTTGCTGGCAAGACATGAAGGACGGGCACCTACCAGGACATTGAGGCTGAGGCTGTGAAATCATCTGCAGTGTGGTGAGCTTTTTTTCTTCAGTTTTTTGTTTTTTATATAGTATATGTAAACTTCTGGATTCAACTGTATATTTCACACTGTATGTACTTATATATGTACGTATATACTTATATGTAGTTGTTGTATTTACATTTACTTACATGTGCTGACAACTGCTGACAGTCACTGGTGTCTGAAATATATCCTTGCAGATTGGACAGTAGAAATCCTCATCAGGACTTGATAAAGAAGAGGACGCAGCAGCCATTTGTGACTCACATGTACTAATAAAACTCCATGACTGATATTGATAGGAAGCCGTACTCTCCTATTATTCAGCGTTGGTGAGCAATTATTTTTTCATGCAAGTTTTGTCCTATAAAATAATTTGACGCTAAACAGTTACAATATACACTTATACCATAGTTGATGTAAGATCCATGATTTGACAATGAAATTTTCTGTAGATGAAAAGGTGATTAACTTATTCGCGCTCCCTGAGGAAATGTGAAGAAACGCACGTCGGTGCAGGGGACGTGACTGACCTGCAGGGTCGGCTCCAGGTTTTTGTGGGCCCTGGGCAAAAAAGTCTCAGTGGGCCCCTTTAACACATACCACGATTCAGGATGCACAGATACCGCAGAGAAATATATATATAGTACAATGCCAAAGATTTCACTTCTTACATTACATGAGCGATATCTACTGTAAATTCTACAAAAGCTCAGAAATCGGCGAATCCTCTCAACGCACAGTGTAGACCGGACAGTATAGTCCTCCATACAGTATTATGGGCACCACATAGTCCTCCATACAGTATTATGGGCCCCATATATTGCTCCATAAAGAATAATGACCCCACATAGTTCTTAATACAGTATTATGGGCCCCATATATTGCTCCATACAGAATAATGGACCCCATATAACGCTCCATACAGGATACTGGCCCCCATATAACACTCCATAGAGGATACTGGCCCCCATATAACGCTCCATAGAGGATATTGGCCCCCTTATAACGCTCCATACAGGATACTGGCCCTCATATAACGCTCCATACAGAATACTGGCCCCCAAATAATGCCCCATGCAGGATGTCACTCCCCCCGGGCCCCCATATAATGCCCCATGCAGGATGTCACCTCTCCCCCCCATATAATGCCCCATGTAGTATGCTACCTCTCCCCCCCATATAATGCCCCATGCAGGATGTCACCTCCCCCCCCATATAATGCCCCATGCAGGATGTCACTCCCCCATATAATGCCCCATGCAGGATGTCACTCCCCCATATGATGCCCCATGCAGGAAGTCATTACCCCCCCATATAATGCCCCATGCAGGATGTCATCACCCCCCCCATATAATGCCCCATGCAGGATGTCACTCCCCCATATAATGCTCCATGCAGGATGTCACCCCCCCACATAATGCCCCATGCAGGATGTCACTCCCCCATATAATGCCCCATGCAGGATGTCATCACCGCCCCCATATAATGCCCCATGCAGGATGTCATCACCGCCCCCATATAGTGCCCCATGCAGGATGTCATCACCCCCCACCATATAATGCCCCATGCAGGATGTCACCCCCCCATATAATCCCCATGCATGATGCCCCCCCATATAATGTCCCATCCAGGACATTTGCATTTGGCCCTCTGTAGTTTGATACCCCTAAATAAAATTCTGAGTGACTAGTTGCCTCCAGAAGCCACATAATTAGTAAATTGAGTCCACCTGTGTGTAATTTATTTTCAGTATAATTACAGCTGTTCTGTGAAGACCTCAGAGGTTTGTTTGAAAACATTAGGGATTAAAAATCATCATGAAAACAAAGGAACACACCAGACATGTCAGGGATAAAGTTCTAGAGAGGAGTAAAGCAGGGTTAGGTGATAAAAAGTAGCACAAGCTCTGAACATCTCATGAATCAGGACCCATTGAAGCGTTAGTATAAAGCGAAACAGCTGTTGTCTATAGTGCTACCCATGCCCCCCTCTGCAACCAGTTTTAAAGTAAAGGATCTTTCTTATGGGGTGGTGAGTACCACTTTTTTCTCATCTCATTGAAGACATTTATATTTATTCTTTTTTGAAGTTTAGCACCTTGTGATCCCAGTGGATATAGGGTGTGTACCAGTTACCTGAGAGTGAGGTTTTTGGATGGTGCCCGAATCAGTCTTGCTTTAATTTTTATTGAACTCCTTGTGTCGGAAAACTAACAGTGCACATCACCCTGTAATCACCATCCCAACCGTTAAACATGGTGGTTTCTGCATTATGCTGTGGGGATGCTTTTCTTCAGCAGGGACAGGGAAGCTGGTCAGAGCTCATGGATGGATGGAGCTAAATACAGGCCAATCCTAGAAGAAAACCTGTTAGAGGCTGCAAAAGACTAGAGATTAGGGTCCAGCAGGACAATGATCCTAAACATACTGTCAGAGCTACAATAGAATGGTTTAGATCAAAGTATATTCATTATTCATGTGTGTGAAATGCCCAGTCAAAATCCAGACCTAAATCTCATTTAGAATCTGTGGCAAGACTTGAAAATCGCTGTTGACAGACTTTCACCATCCAATCTCACTGAGCTAGAGCTAGTTTGCAAAGAAGAATGGGCAAAAATTTCAGCCTCTAGATGTGCAAAGTTGTTAGAGACATACCCCCAAAGACTTGTAGCTGCAATTGCAGTGACAGGTGGTCCTACAAACTGTTGACTCACGGGGGCTGAATACAAATCCATGTCACAATTTTTAGATTTATTTTTTACAAATGTTTAGAAAACCATGTATTATTTCCTTTACAGTTCACAAATGCTTGCTACTTTGTGTTGGTATTCTCAAGTAGTGACTAGGGACTGTGGGCACCTATCTGATCCCTTGAACTAGGGGGCACCCTAGGCTATTCCTGTCTCCTGGAATATCCCGGAAGGTGGACATGCCAGGGTCACTTACCTTGCTATGCTCCTGTCTTAACCCTTATCTGTTCCATCCCCCAATCAGGAAGGTGTGAGACCGAAGTGTATAGGATTACACTAACCAGACTGACAGGGGTAGACAGACAGGGATAAAATAAAACTACAATTATTCTAATGCACTCACAAAACAACAGATTGTGAAACGGTAGAAATATAAAGAGGAGAGGATGAGGATGGGGAATGTGAGAGGATGAGGATGAACTTGCAAACCAACATCACACAGAAATCTCCTGAACAATTCTCCAACCGCCTACTCCAAATACTGAACGTCTCCTTCAACACCAAACCAGGAAGTGTGAACTATCACTGGCAATTCCCAAGTGCCAGTGGCCAGCATATATACCAGAGGAGAGTGGCTAATTTAGAACAGCTAAGACAATTCAAGATTGAGAGATCCAGGAGATCAACTGAACTGATTAACTCTATAAATGACAGAGCAAGAAAAAACCTGCACTGTTTAATATAATGGTGAAGCATATCTATTCAGTGCAGGAGTAACCATGTGAGGGGTGTGAGGAGAATGTCTGCTCCACTCCCTTATGGAACTGTACTGTTTTAATAATCTTGTGTATGTTTGAGCCATCTGAAAAACTGTTGTTTTCAGGTACGGCCATTAGATGGCAGCAGAGATACTGTTTAAGATTACATTACCTTCATGGTAGTCGGGGCACATAGAGGGTTAAGTGGTTTGGGGCCTGCCCTTAGTGAGCGAGGGAGTACTGGGAGTTTAGTTTCGGCCATTTTAGTTCAGTTGAGTGAGGGACCGGTATCTGACGGGTCTACCGTCATATGGGTGGTCGCTGACCGCTTTTCCAAGATGGCTTACTTCAATCCTTTGCCTGGTCTTCCGTCCGCACTAGTGTTGAGCCACCCCCGTAGTGTTCGAGTTCGGTTCGGTTCGTCGAACACCCGTGTGTTCGCCGAACTGTTCGTCGAACTGTTCGTCGAACACCTTCGAACACCTTTAAAAACAATGGCAGGCAAACAAAAACACATAGAAACACATAGAAAACACCTTCAAAGGTGTCCAAAAGCTGACAAACTGCTCAGAAGACATAACTAACACATGGAAAAGTGACAAGTACATATAGTCATGCGAAAATAAAAGAGGTGGAGGAGTAAAAGGAGGGGGAGACACAGATATAGGCATGTCATGCCCTTCTAAAATCCAAAAAGTGAGAAGCCGACACGGCCAGTCCGCTCCTGCCCGTGCCACCTCCGTGTCGCCGGGTTTGTGCCAGAGCCGCGGTGAACCCTGACGGCCAGCCCCCCTCTCCCAATACTGGTGCCTGTCCGCTGGTGGGTCGAGCGAGCCCCCCTGTGGTGGAGGCAGCTCTAAGCTTTTTAATTTAAATTGTCTCTCTAATTTGAATGAATACACTTTAAATCCATTTACAAGGATCTATTGGAGGGCAAGTCTCATGCCAGCAGCCGCGTAATTCCAGCTCCAGTAGCGTCCACTAAAGCTGCTGCAGTTAAAAAGCTTTTATAAGGATCGAGCTCGGCTGTCCACCGCAAGGCATCCTACTGCCAGTCCCAGCCCCTATGCCTTGGGGTGCCTCCTGATGCTCTTCACTAAGTATCCCATGGTCCCGAATCTTTTCCTTTGAAAAAATTAAGTGTCTAAACTACAGGTGGTGTAGCTTGCTTAACAGCCGGGATAATCCGCTGACTAGCAGACACTGCTACTAGGCACAAAGTATTTCCTGGGCTAGATGCAGTTAAAAATTTGTAATTAGATACTCTCGTTGGATGCTGAGAAAGCATTCCATAGAGTCTCCTGGCACGCCATATATGATTCTCTTAAAAAGCTTGGGGTAGGGGTCTAGGGGACCCTTTTATAGCCAAAATCACGGCCCTGTATCGCAATACGTCACCTAGGCTGAAGATAAATGGAACTGTAGCACCCTGAGGGCTCGGTTGCTACAGACGTATTGCACCTCACCCAGAGGTGTGATATCTCACTCTCAGGTAAGGATGGAGTGTGGATCAGGACCCGACACCTGCATGCATTACACCACATTGCCGTGGGGCAGGACGACCAATATGCCCCTGAGATGGGCACGACAGTCCCTGTCCCTGGCTGGAGTGGGGGGAGGGAACACTGAGGAAGGGGAACCCTGTAGTGCAGGAGCAGGGAGGAAGCAGTTCCTGGGTGCATTGAGAAGGGAGTATAAAAGGTGGGCACCATCTTAGTTCAGTGCAGAGAAGTCTGAGCAGAAGTGGCAGGGAGCAGGGGCTCTGCATGAGCTCTGCTCCGGAGGCGGGCCTAGTAACAGAGGCCCAGGCCTGGAAGAGGGAGAAGGAAGGAAGAGGAGCGGAGAAGGCTCCAGGAACGAGGAATGAAGGGATCCCAGGGGTGCGGACGGGCGAGTCGCCACCGCACGCCCGAATCCACCTGCGTGGAGGGGTCAGGCCAAAGGGGGAGACCGGTCCCCGAACTAGTGGAGGCAGGAAACGACCCTCAGCTAGAAACCGGAGGCTCTGACATTTTAGGTGGCGCAGCCCCTCGCTACACCCGCTAGGAAGGCACCACATAGGGTCAGGGAAACTGGCGCCAAGTTTACCAAGAGGAGGCCCGAGGCAGCCGGACAGAAGTGTTGGTAAGAAAGGCCAGACAAAGGACACACAAAGGGGGTCCTGTGAAGTGCTCCAAAGTTATCTGGGAGTTGTCTGAGCCCATCACCTGGTGAGCACAGTACGACGTGGGCAGCCGTTACCTGCAGACGTGGTCTGGATAATAAGAACTGTGAGTAAAGGCCCTGGACTGCATCACTGACTCCGTGTCGTTACTGCTGCTGCCCTGCACCATCACCCCCATCCTCCACATACACTGCCCTGAGGCTATACTCCTCCCGTGGGGAGTTATGCTATGCTCTGCTGCACCCACAACACCAGCCTCAGCGGTCTGCCCTGTAGCAGCGGTTCACTCTGACCGCAATCCACGGGTGGCGTAGTCGGACATTTAAACATCAAAACCACATAAATAGTTCCGCCACTGGTTTGACCGCCCTGAGCCACGGAACCGGGTCGCCGCCACGAAGACTACAACCACCAGCATCCACCAAAAAGCGTCCGGCTCCGGGTGTCCCAAGGCCCAGGGGGTGCGTCAGAACATTTTCATCACCTTTCACAATCACCAATGGGACAAGGCAGGGATGTCCTCTGTCCCCTCTCTTATACATCCTAGTGACGGAGCACCTGCTCTCATCAATTCGCCATAACCCCAATATTAGGTGGATTGAGGTGGGAGGCACCGAGTACAAGTGCTCTCTATTTGCTGATGATGTCCTAGTATATATCACTCAATCACATATATCCATCCCTGCTGTTATGGCTGAAATAGATCACTTTGTTACATGGTCAAATTTTAAAATCAATGCAGCGAAGTCTGAGGCCCTCGATGTCTCCCTCCCCAAATCCATATAGGATTCCATCCAGTCCAACTTTCCCTTTGCCTGTCCCTCACAGGGTATCAAATACTTAGGAATTCCTATTCATAGAGACCTCTCCCATCTATGTTATCTTAATTTTGGGCCCTTTATTGAACAACTCCATACAGACCACGGTTGGCAAGTTAGAACTGTAAGATTCACTACGTGAACCGCTGGTGTTTTGTGGAAAAGCACATGTACACTGCGTTCCAAATTATTATGCAAAAAGTGTTTAGGAGTGATAAGGGAAGAATTTGTTTGTTTGTCAGTTAAACTCATTGATGGTGATGTGTGTCAGGGCTCTTTATATCACTGTAAGCAATTGCAGACACCTGTGCTAATTAGTTTGGCAGGTGTGTCCAATGAAAGGCAAGACTACTTAAGAAGGCTCTCTCACATTATTAAGCAGCCTACATTTTTCTGCCAAAATGGGAAAGAAAAAGGATGTGTCGGCTGCTGAGAAGCAACAAATTGTGGAGTGTTTAGGTCAAGGCATGACTACAATCAACATTGTGCGATGATCAGGATGAAGTGTCTTGGCAATCAAGAAGTATGTAGCTGATTCACAGTACACACGTGTGCGTGCTGATAAGGGCAAATTGAGGACTCTTTCCTACAGGCAATTACGTCAGGTTGAAAGAGCAGCGGCCAAAAAGCCTTGTCATAGCATCAGACAAGTTTTTGAAGCTGCTTGTGCCTCCAACGTCCCCCGAACAACAAGATGCAGGGTCCTTCAGAGGTTTGCAGCTGTGCATACGCCATCCTGTCGACCTCCTCTATCCACTTCACACAAGCAGAAACGGCTCCAGTGGGCCAAACATTACATGAAGACTGATTTCAAAACAGTTTTGTTCACGGATGAGTGGCGTGCAGCGCTCGATGGTCCAGATGGATGGAGTGGAGGATGGCTGGTTGATGGACACCCCACGCAAACACGGCTACAGCGCCAACAAGGAGGAGGTGGAGTAATGTTTTGGGCTGGAATCATGGGGAGAGAGATTGTCGGCCCCTTTAGGATCCCTGAAGGCGCTAAAGATGAACTCCATAATGTATGTGGATTTTCTCAAACAGCACTTCCTGCCATGGTTCAAGAAGAAGAACCGTGTATTTCACAGCAAGATCATTTTTCTGCATGATAATGCACCATCTCATGCTGCACATAAAACATCTGCATCTCTGGCTGATATGGGCATAAAAGGGGACAAACTTATGGTGTGACCCCCATGCTCCCCTGACCTCTACCCCATTCAGAACCTTTGGAGCATCATTAAAAGGAGTGTCTATGATGGCGGGAGGCAGTTCACATCTAAGCAACAGCTCTGGGAGGGTATTCTGTCCTCATGCAAAACAATTGAAGCAGAAACCATCCAAAACCTGACAAATTCAATGGACGAGAGAGTTCAGAAGCTCCTTTCGAACAAGGGGTCCTATGTGAAAATGTAACATCACCTAGAATAAAGTTTTGAGTTGAAAACTGTTTGATTTCAGTTTCTAACAACCTGCTAATGCTTATAATTTCAAAAATGACCATTTTTTTGGTCTTTATTAAAATGAAAACGTTGATCGAAAAGTTTGGGGGATCTAAGAGTGTGGCAACCCAGTAGTCATGATTACTTCGAATTCTGACAATATGAGGGTCATGCTGCAGGTAGTGCAGCAAGAAGGCACTTATGTGTCTTGCGCATCTCGGAGCCCCAAAATTATTTTCCGGGCTAGATGCAGCTAAAAATTATTTTTAATTTTAAATCTGGTGAAGCTTTAGTATAGATGGCCTAATAGGATCAGTGCTGCACACTGCTACAAAGCCCAAATTATTTTCCAGTCAAGATACAGATAAACATGATTAGTAATTTGAAAGCTTAAAATGGTTGGTAGGGTGATTTTAACCAATCATCAAGCTTTTACTCTCCCCAGGATGACACAGGGGTAGAAAAGTCGTTTCGGATCCATGATTTGTTCATCTTTATGAACGTGAGTCTGTCTACATTATCAGTGGAGAGCCGCGTGCGCTTATCTGTCAGCACACCACCAGCAGCGCTGAACACACGTTCAGACAGAACGCTGGCTGCGGGGCATGACAAGATCTCCAAGGCGTAAGTGGCTAGCTCCGGCCATTTATCCAGATTGGAAGCCCAAAAAGAGCAAGGGTCCAGTGACACAGTCGTGGCTTCAATGTTTACTTGGAGATACTCCTGTACCATCGTCTCTAGGCGTTGACTATGTGTCAGACTTCTTGTCTCCTGTGGCCTTGCAAAGGATGGGCTAAAAAAGTGGTGAAATGATTCCGCAAAATTGATGTTACCAGCAGATACTGTGGTTCTGTTACGGTTTGAGTGCTGAACACTTGACGGTCCCACGGTTGGCAAGTTGGAACTGTGAGATTCACTACGTGCACCACTGGTATTTTGTGGAAAAGCACATGTAAGATTCTGCAACAGTCTCTGCTGATACTCCTGCATGCGTGCATCCCTTTCTATGGCAGGAATAATTTCTGCAAATTTACTTTTGTACCGGGGATCTAACAGTGTGGCAACCCAGTAGTCAGGATTATTTCTAATTCTCACAATTCGAGGGTCATGTTGCAGGTAGTGCAGCAAGAAGGCACTCATGTGTGTTGCGCATCCAGGAGCACCAAGTCCCTGTTGTGTTGGTGGCGAGGTAACAATCATGCTTCCTTCCTCTGTCCTCTCCCCCCAACCTCGCACAACAGAAATGTGATCAAGGTCTCCCTCATCTGATGAGTCTTCCATCAGTTCGTCCTCCACTTCTTCCTGGGCTCCTGCACCTTCCTCACTAGTTTGGCTGCTACCATGCGCCCTTGTAAAACCATCTCCCCCACCCTCACATGCCTGCCGCCTTGGTGCTGCCGACCGTCTGGACCTTGCAGATGTTAGCCCTTCCGCATACAACTCCTCCTCCTCTACTTCCTCCACCTCCTCTTGTGCCACCACCTGACTCCGAATTCTGTTTAACATGTGCTCCAGCATGTAAATCACCGGAATAGTCATGCTGATAATGGCATCGTCAGCACTAAACATCTTCGTCGCCATTTCAAAACTGTGCAGAAGGGTGCATAGGTCCCTGATCTGAGACCACTCCTCCAGCGTGATTTGCCCCACCTCTGAATCTCGTTGGCCCAGGCTATACGTCAGAACGTATTGCACCAGGGCTTGTCGGTGCTGCCACAGTCGCTGCAACATGTGCAGAGTTGAATTCCACCGGGTAGGCACATCGCATTTTAGCCGGTGAAGTGGCAGGCCCAACGACTTCTGTAGAGATGTAAGTCGCTGAGCTGCGGGATGCGAACGGCGGAAGTGAGCACACAGCGACCGTGCCCTCTGCAGAAGGCCATCTAGTCTGGGATAGTGGGCTAAAAATTGCTGGACAACCAGGTTCAACACGTGAGCCATACAAGGCACGTGTGTGACATTGCCCCGGCGAAGGGCCGCACCCAGGTTTGCAGCATTGTCGCACACGGCCTTCCCTGGTTTCAGGTCCAGTGGAGACAACCATTCATGAAATTGGTTCTCCAGAGCTGACCACAACTCCTCAGCTGTGTGACTCACATTTCCCAGACATTTCAATGTAAAAACCGCCTGATGACGTTGAGCCCTACTGCCAGCATAGTAAGGAGGTGTGCAGGATCCCTTCTGCGCAGTTAGAAAGCTTGTGGCATGACCAGACAGGCTTTGGGTGCAGGTGGAAGACCGAGAGGAGGTTGAGGAGGCAGAAGCAGTGGAGGAACTTTGACATAAAGAGGATTGACGCACAACTCGTGGGGACGGCAAGACTTGGACAGCAGCCCCTTGTCCTGCTGTCACCATAGTTACCCAGTGCCCAGTCAGCGACATGTAACGCCCCTGTCCATGCCTACTCGTCCAAGTGTCTGTGGTGAAATGCACCCTGTCACACACAGAGTTTCTCAAAGAAGCGGTGATGTTGTGTGCGACATGCTGGTGGAGCGCAGGCACACCTTTCTTTGAGAAGTAGTGCCGACTGGGCATCTGGTACTGGGGCACTGCGACGGACATAAGGTCTCGAAAATCCTCTGTGTCCACCAGGCAGAAAGGCAGCATTTCTGTAGCCAAGAGCTTGCAGATGGTGAAATTCAACCTCTTAGCTTTCTCATGGCTAGGAGGAAATGGTCTTTTACTTGTCCACATCTGAGGGACCGAGGGCTGGCTATTGTGCTTAGACGGGGTTGATAAGGGTGTCCCCGGCAAACTGCCGGTCTGTGAGGAAGATGCAGGCGGACATGTTAGGTTGCCTTGATCCAAAGGTGGTGCTATCGATGTCGGACAGCGCTCAACACCAGCTGGTGTTCCCACCTCCAAAGAAAATGATGACCTGCCAATCACGCTGGCTGTTGCGGGTAAAGAGGTGGCAGGTCTGCGCCCCAAAACAGGTGTGACTGCTGTCCCCCCAGTCACAGAGGATGAAGAGGCCGCGGATGCACAAGATATGGCAGACGGTGGTTGGCCCGGCCGGCTAGGCCGCATTGTAGCACACTGAGCTTCCCACTGCAACTTATGCTTCATGTCCATGTGCCAGTTCATGCATGAAGTACTCAAACTATGTATTTTTTGGCCTCTACTTAGCTTTTGCTGACAAATGTTACAGATAACACGAGTTGGGTCATCTTTATCGATCTGAAAAAATGCCCAGGCTATGCAAGGCTTAGCACCCATGCGACCTGAAGAGCCACCACGACTTGTGGTGAGAGGCAGAGTTGTGTTTGAGGATGCAGTTGTTGACGTGCTTCCAGTACTACGTCTCTGTCCAGGAAGGCGCAACCTGACCTCGTCGTCACTAGCATCTTCCTCCACCTCCTCTGCTGACCTCATCTCTTGGCTGACTGTGGGTTGACAGTAAGTGGGATCTCCAACCTCATCATCATCACCCTGTGCGTTATCACACCCGTCGTCCTCAGAGCCAACCTGTTCCTGCCCTGACAAAAAACTAAAGTTGTCGCTCCAATCAGGTATTTGAGTCTTATCATCGTCTTCCTCATTGTCTCCACCAACAGGAGTTACAGTTTGGGAATGAGGGTCTACATTATGGTCAGAACCTTCTGCGTCTGGTCCTGGATCCGTGCAGATCATTTCCTCGTCTGGATTCACAGAAGCGCTGGAGTCGACCTCTGATTCCCAGGCTATAGTATGAGTAAACAGCTCTGCAGACTCAACCATCTGTTCTACCTCATACTCAGACGGGCAGCTGGAGATTTGGGAGCTGTGAGGAAGCAAGTGCGATTTGGGTGACACCTTTGAGGACTGGAGTATTTGTGATGTTGAAGTTGATGTGGAGGAGAGCCCACTTAAAGGAGCACTTGATATCCGTTGAAGCACCTGCTGTTTTTGTGCCTCATCTGGAATTTGTAGCGATTGGCGTGGCCGTAAGAAAGGGATCTTATCACATTGTCCGCTAAAAGAAGTAGACATTTTAGTTTGGCTGGAAGATGGTCTTTCTTCTGCAGATGTTACTGTTGCTTTAACACCTACCCCACGGACACAACCTTTTTTCCCCTTCCCAACACGCCTATTCCCCTTTCCACCAGCAGCAGGCCTTTTTCCACTCATTTTGGTGGTTAACTAATTCACAACTCTGGAGTTGTTTGCACAAAAAAACAATGGATGGTAACCGAGCAGAGCTGAGTGGCCAAACTGTGGTATTAGGCCAAAACTATTGGCTGGGTTAGATGCAGAAAAAAATTATATTCAATTTGCAACCTTATGGAGGTCAGTATAGATGGACTAATACAACAAGTCCCACACACAGCTAGAAGCCCAATATTTTTTCAGAGGTAGATGCAGAAAAAAATATATTCAGTTTGCAACCTGATGGAGGTCAGTATAGATGGACTAATACAACAAGTCCCACACACAGCTAGAAGCCCAATATTTTTTCAGAGGTAGATGCAGAAAAAAATATATTCAGTTTGCAACCTGATGGAGGTCAGTATAGGTGGACTAATAGAACAAGTCCCACACACTGCTAGAAGGCCAAATATTTTTTCAGAGCTAGATGCAGAAAAAAATTATATTCAGTTTGCAACCTGATGGAGGTCAGTATAGATGGATTAATAGAACAAGACCACACACAGCTAGAAGCCCAATATTTTTTCAGAGGTAGATGCAGAAAAAAATATATTCAGTTTGCAACCTGATGGAGGTCAGTATAGATGGACTAATACAACAAGTCCCACACACAGCTAGAAGCCCAATATTTTTTCAGAGGTAGATGCAGAAAAAAATATATTCAGTTTGCAACCTGATGGAGGTCAGTATAGATGGACTAATACAACAAGTCCCACACACAGCTAGAAGCCCAAATATTTTTTCAGAGGTACTGTAGATGCAGATAAAAATTATTTTTAATTTGCAACCTGATGGAGGTCAGTATAGATGGACTAATAGAGAAAGTCCGACACACTACTAGAAGGCCAAATATTTTTTCAGAGCTAGATGCAGAAAAAAATTATATTCAGTTTGCAACCTGATGGAGGTCAGTATAGATGGATTAATAGAACAAGACCCACACACAGCTAGAAGCCCAATAGTTTCTCAGAGGTAGATGCAGAAAAAAATATATTCAGTTTGCAACCTGATGGAGGTCAGTATAGATGGACTAATACAACAAGTCCCACACACAGCTAGAAGCCCAATATTTTTTCAGAGGTAGATGCAGAAAAAAATATATTCAGTTTGCAACCTGATGGAGGTCAGTATAGATGGACTAATACAACAAGTCCCACACACAGCTAGAAGCCCAAATATTTTTTCAGAGGTACTGTAGATGCAGATAAAAATTATTTTTAATTTGCAACCTGATGGAGGTCAGTATAGATGGACTAATAGAGAAAGTCCGACGCACTACTAGAAGGCCAAATATTTTTTCAGAGCTAGATGCAGAAAAAAATTATATTCAGTTTGCAACCTGATGGAGGTCAGTATAGATGGATTAATAGAACAAGACCCACACACAGCTAGAAGCCCAATATTTTTTCAGAGGTAGATGCAGAAAAAAATATATTCAGTTTGCAACCTGATGGAGGTCAGTATAGATGGACTAATACAACAAGTCCCACACACAGCTAGAAGCCCAATATTTTTTCAGAGGTAGATGCAGAAAAATATATATTCAGTTTGCAACCTGATGGAGGTCAGTATAGGTGGACTAATAGAACAAGTCCCACACACTGCTAGAAGGCCAAATATTTTTTCAGAGCTAGATGCAGAAAAAAATTATATTCAGTTTGCAACCTGATGGAGGTCAGTATAGATGGATTAATAGAACAAGACCCACACACAGCTAGAAGCCCAATATTTTTTCAGAGCTAGATGCAGAAAAAAATTATATTCAGTTTGCAACCTGATGGAGGTCAGTATAGATGGATTAATAGAACAAGACCCACACACAGCTAGAAGCCCAATATTTTTTCAGAGCTAGATGCAGAAAAAAATTATATTCAGTTTGCAACCTGATGGAGGTCAGTATAGATGGATTAATAGAACAAGTCCCACACACAGCTAGAAGCCCAATATTTTTTCAGAGCTAGATGCAGAAAAAAATTAGATTCAGTTTGCAACCTGATGGAGGTCAGTATAGATGGACTAATAGAATGATGCTATGCCCAAAAGATTTTACTTCACTAGGTGCAGTAAAAAAATTGGTATTCTATACACAGGTGGTATATCTTGCTACACAGATAGGCTACTCCACTGACTAACACACTCTGCAATAGGCCAAAAAGGATTAGCTTTGCTAGATTCAGCCAATTGCTGTGAAAAAAACTTGCACAGCACTGGCACAGACCTGCCTGGCAAAAACTGATAGGAACTGATGTAACCTAGTCCTGAAAAGGACTCCAATTACAATTAGTCTTTACTCCCACAACCTATCTATTTAAGAGCACAGACCTGCCTGATAAAAGTCGTAGGAAATGCTGTAACCTAGTCCTTAAAAGGACTGCAATCACAACTATTCCCTACTCCCAAGCTATCTGTATATTTGTGCGAAAATTGGCTTGAAATTAACAAGGTATAGCGCACACAGCAACAGCGGTGCCGTCTAACACGCAGCTGCAGCAGTGAGAAAATGGTGGCGACGGGGAAAATGGCTTGGTCTTATAGGGCAAGGACATGTGACATACACTGCCAATGACACATGCCCTTGCTTGTGTGAAAAAAAGCACTTCGCTCCGTGTGTGCGCTGCTGATAGGCTGACAGATTGCACCTCCCCACTGTAAATGCGGGAAAGAGAAAAAAAAATGGAGATCTTCATTGTTCCTGCAGAGATCCATCCCCTGCCCCTCCCCCCACCCCGCTGTACACTCAAACTGCGTATTAACATTAATTTTCATCATTACTGAGAAAAAATCCAGTTATGATTTTGGTGCACGAACAGTTATCGAACATAACCTTGAACAGCCGAATTTTTCTCAAATTGTTCGTGTTCGCCGAACGGCTCGAACACCGCCCAAAACAGCTCGAATTTGAGATTGGCGAACAGTTCGAGTAGAACAACGCTCATCTCTAGTCCGCACCTGTGCTGGCTAAGTACTTCATCCGTCACATCTTACCCCTCCACATTGTCTCGGACAGAGGAGTTCAGTTCACTTCTCGCTTCTGGAGAGCCACGTGCAAGCTGCTGGATGTCACTTTGGACTTTTCTTCAGCCTATCATCCTCAGTCCAATGGAAAGGTGGAACGTATTAATCAGATCCTTACCATTTTTATTCTGCACTTTGTCAACACTCACCATAGCGATTGGGTAGAACTTCTGCCTTGGGCCGAGTTTTCTTATAACAACCATGTGAGTGAGTCCTCTGCTAAGTCTCCGTTTTTTGTGGCTTACGGTCAACACCCCCGAATTCCATTTCCCATCTCTTCTTCAGTGGATAATCGTGCCACGGAGTCTCTCGTCAGTGACTTTTCAGTGATTTGGGAAGACACTAGATCTGTGCTTCTTCAATCCTCCTAGCGGATGGAGAAGCATGCTGATAAGAGACGTCTGGATCCGCCTCTGTTTCGTCCAGGAGACAAGGTCTGGCTTTCCTCCAAATATGTCCATCTCAAGATACCATCATACAAGTTGTGGCCCGCGGTTCATCGGTCTTTTCGAGATTATGAACCAAATAAATCCAGTGGGTACAAGCTGAAACTCCCTGCCTCCTTAAGGATTCCCAATTCCTTTCATGTGTCTCTCCTAAAGCCTGTTGTCCTTAATCCTTTCTCTGACGATCCAGGTACCACTCCAGCTCCAGTCTCCGCTGAGGACGTCTTTGAGGTAGACATTTTGGCCATCAAGAGAGTAAGAGGAAAGACTTTCTTTCTTGTGGATTGGAAGGGGTTTGGTCCTGAGGAGAGGTCTTAGGAGCCCAGGGAGAACATTCATGCTCCCCGTCTTCTAGAAAAATTTCTTGTGGGCCTAAAAAAGAGGTGGCGTAAAGGGGGGGGGGGTACTGTAGCATCGGCATCTCAGCCTCCTGCCAGGCAGAGACGCTGATCCCCCTCACCGTCCGGTCCGGCATCCTCCGGCTCCCCTGCTGCATCTGTCCGGGGTGCGCGCACCACGCGCAGTCCCCTGGGCACTGTACATAGGGCGCGCTCCCTCCCTCTTAAAGGGGCCGCACGCACCGTCCTATAGAATCACTGGCCAATGGCCGGAGGACTGCCCTTATATAAGGCACTTCCTCCAAAATGGAGGTGCCTGTGCAAGGTTGTTGTTTGTGTGCTAACACTCTCTCCAGCCCTCAGGTTCCAGTGCCCGCCAGCCTGTCTATTAGCCGTGCCCGCCTGCCTGTCTATCAGCCGTGCCTGCCTATCAGCCGTGCCCGCCTGCCGGTCTATCAGCCGTGCCTGCCTGCCTATCAGCCGTGCCCACCTGCCTGTCTATCTGCCGTGCCCGCCTACTTGTCTGCCCACATCACCTGCCTGTCTACCAGCCGTGCTCATCTGCTGTGCCTGTCGGCTTCGGCCATCTGTCCCGTGGGAGTCGCCTCCTCTCACACAAGGTCGGTCCCAGAGTGGCACATGGTTAACCTTCCCGGTCCCTCCTTGGTTCACGGAGTCAGCTAAGCTGCCTTGTGGCTAGGGTCGGTCCGGGTAGGCACTTAGTTACGCCCCTCTGGTCCCTCCTTGTATCACAGCACAAAGGTTCCACCACCCGGATCAGTAACATAGCTCACAAGAAGAGGGCGCGGTTCAAGATGAAATACGGCCCCCCAGGTGAGCGACGACGCAGACCTCGGGCGCGAATGAGGGCGGGACTGCCTAGAGTGACGCGGAGGGCATCGCGTCATCTCGCCGGCCCACGAAGGGGAGAAGTCCTGACAGGAAGAGAGAAGAGACACATGTGGGACTCGGAGCGGCCATTCCTGTGGCAACCTGCGACGGAGAAGGAGCAGAGAGAGAACGTCAGGAGGAACATGGCGCGCAGCAGGTCAATTCAGAACCTATCTCAGGGGGAGAGAAGAGCCCACAGACAGCGTGGCTGAGAGTCGGTCACCCTCACCGCAGACACCCGGGGCCATGGAGGAAGTTGTCACCCCCAGAGTACAGGCCGTGGGAGCGAACCCCCGCAGAGGTGAGCAGGGTCCAGACCCACCGGGACAAATGCTGGTCCAGTGGACTGAAGTGCCTCAACCGGAACTGGGCCTAGTGATGTGGGAGCTACGGGTATGGTCGTTGGGCTCCCCTCCCGGACAGGCATATGCGGCTCCACCCCCTCCACCCAGACCAGGAACCCACCATCATCTGCAGCATGGAGTGCTTTAATGAAGGAGCGTCGAGAATCCAAGAAGGATGGATAAAGAGCTGCTGTCTCTGTTTTTTTTCTCTCCGATCTTTGTGTCCTCCCTGTTGGAGGTTGAATAAAAAGACGAAAAATCTCACAGGGTTTGAGTTTTAAGGACTGTTCCTTAATTGGGTGAGAGGCCTGAAGTTTGCCCCAGGGAAAGGGAAGGGCGTTAATTACCCAAGACCCCCAAGGCCGGCGGGCCTGTACCTGAGAGAAGGATGTACCCTCGGGGCTGAGGAGAAGCCCAGTTGAGCCAGATAGGCTTAACTTTTTATTTTTTTGTTGCGCCTGTTGCGCATTTTTCTGCTGGAATCCAAAGCTGCAGGTGCACAAACTAAGGACTGTTTGGACACTACCTGCTTCCGGGGTCCTTACCGAGAAGGACCAGTGCTACAAGTCTCGTCAGTCAAATATGGACTGCATACTTGTTTCCAGGGTCCTTACCAAGGAGGACCGATTCCAGCTTTGTCTTGAAAGGGACCGTGTGTGACCTACTGGAAGACAAATGGACTGTTTCTTGTTTCCATTTCCAGGGCCTTTGACCGAGAAGGGCCGGCGTCAGAGAGGAGAACATGTCGTGGTCAAAATAGTCACCTGTAGTTTTAAAATGTTTTAAAACTGTTCTAACCATCCATTCTTTTAATAGGTCCGTATTGTCGGGGACGGCAATGTTTTAAGAATGGGAGGATGTGAGGGGTGTGTGGAGAATGTCTGCTCCACTCCCCTATGGAACGGTACTGTTTTAATAATCTTGTGTATGTTTGAGTCAGCTGAAAAACTGTTGTTTTCAGGTACGGCCATTAGATGGCAGCAGAAATACATTACATTACATTACCCTTATGGTAGTCGGGGCACATAGAGGGTTAACTAGTTTGGGGCCTGCCCTTAGTGAGTGAGGGAGCACTGGGAGTTTAGTTTCAGCCATTTTAGTTCAGTTGAGTGAGGGACAGTGTTTAGTAAGTAGATGTCAGGAGGACACAGGAACCAGTACAACAGAAGGGTGTGTGTGGGAGCCAGTGTAAAAGGAAGCAAGTGTTCTCAGCAAAACTACCGTGCGACAGTGTTCTCTGGACACAGACAAGTTGGGGGACCTACAGTGAGGAAGAGACGTTTGAGGAACCTTTCTAAGAGAGGTGGTGGGAGCGGCTCTAGTGCTGGATAGGCCCGAGAGCTGCAGTCAGATGGACGGAGACTGCGAGGTCTGGGCACGAATAGGAAGAAGATAGTGGGAGAAGCTCCCTTACTTCTTTTCCCGAGGAAAGATTGGTCTGAGTGCAATTCCACGGCAAAACACATTGACCCAGGTGGCGCTGCATTAGTAATATGAAGGTCCTCTGCCTGAACTGTGAATTGTCAGTAACGTTTGCCACAAGTATTGTGCCGTCGCCAGTAACCACCAAGAAGTGCAGAAGTGAATAAGTGTAATTCCTGCTATCCTTTGTATGACAAATAAAATGGACTTGGTTTTTATCAAACTGTCCGGTCTCCTCCTTCTGAAGGCTGAAAGAGTCGACACCCGGGACGGCGGGTCAGAAGTGATTATGGAGGCTCCCTCCACAGAATCACCACAGCACACACACCCAGGGATTCTCAGAGTCCCCATTGTATGTAGCGGGCCAGGGTAAAGATCCAAACACTGAAACTGACATGCCACTCACCACCGACTACCACCCTGCCCCCGTTACAACCAGATGCTGTGATCTTTTGACCCCATTGTGTTGCAGTATTCCTGTGACAGGTATATCACATAAAATCCCAATAAAATACATTTAAGCTCGTGGGTATAACATGAAGAAATGTGGAAAAGTTCACAGGGTATGAATACTTTTTCAAGGTACTGTACTAATATCACTTTAAAGTGCTCCTGACAGCTGATACATGCTGCCTGGTTCTCAGGCAGCATGTATCAGACACTGGCTGTATGATCTCAGGCATTTCAGAGAAACACATACTTTAAAAGCTGCCGGGGACAGAGCAGTACAGGAGGCTGGCCAGACAGGTGAGTCCCCAGCGGCCTTTCCTCGCCTGCTGCCCTGGAGCGACAGGTCTCTCCTTCTATGCACACATAGGAAGACGTATTAATCCAAGGCAATGGGTGGGGAGAAGCTGCAGGGGACTCGCCTGTCAACTAGTTTCCCACGCTGCTCTGTCCCCGGTGGCTTTTAACGTATGTTTTTCTCTGAAATGCCAGGCTGAGATCATAGAGCTAGTGTCTGGTACTTGCTGCCCGTGGATTGGACACCACTTTAACTTTGTAAAGACCCATATAAACTATAATTGAGAAACAAGCATTGTTAAGAACTCTGTTTCTCAATTACCGACCAGTGTAAACTGCCATTGAAAACCCAATGAATAAGCAAAATGTTTATTTGTTGGGTGATCAAATTGTTTATTCTGACAGAAAATCATTGTTATTGACAGCTTATTACCCGGTGTAAATGTGGGATGTGCTGCCAACAACATGAAGTTGCATGGGGACAGCCACCGCCACAGAGTTTATGCTGCCCTATGCACACTTTGTGCTCACACCACCTAGTGGTGATCTAGGCTAAAATGGCGGATTACATCACAGAAGGGGTACCATAATGTATAATCCCCACTAGATCTAACCATTTAAAGGGAACATGTCACCATCAAAATGCTGTCCAATTTGCAGGCACCTTGTTATAGAGCATGAAGAGCTGAGTAGATTGATAAATACTTTTGTGATAAATGATTTAGTATAACATGTTTTTAATAATGTAATTCTCTGTGGGGGGGGGGGGGTATGCAAATTTTCAGCTGCGTTTTACAGTACCAGCAAAGTCTATGACTTTCCAGAAATCTCATGCACACATCACTTTTTTTTTTTTGTATAAAAATGCCAATGCATACCACCCTTAGGGGGCCAAAACACCACTCTTTTGGACTCTGTCACGGGAATGGAGGGAGACCTATGGATATGTTTATTGCATAATTTGAGCGCTTTATCCCAGCATATGTGAAAAATGCAGGGCTCAGGCAAAATGTGCACTAAGCCCTTTGAATAAGAATTTTCTCATCCGAATCTGACTGGTTCAGCTTGCAATTCGTTTCAAGTGGAGTTCATGTTTCGCCCTTCTCCATCGTAGATATGCCTCTACATATATGGCACAGGGCAATTCCAGGAACGTGGGTAGGGGCTAACTTTTACTCTTGGTAAAAACCCTTTTAGTATTCTTTATAAACCTTAGCAAGTCCTATACAAAATGGTTTCAAATTGTATTAAGTATGATTTTTCCCTGCTTGAATGGAGAAACCAAGAACAAAATAAAAAAAACACATTGCAGATTTCCATACTGCTATTCCATGGGGCATTTATGAAGCTAAGTACACCAGAATTGTGGCACAATTTGCACCAAAAAACATGACCTGCACCATATTTATGATTTTTTTTTATAGTTTCTGTGCCTTGTCCGACAAGGGTATGTGGCCTCTTTCAAAAGAGGTATGATTATTGGGAAAGCGCTCGTGGACTAACATGCAGCACTTTGCACCAAAATATGTTCCAGAATTTTGATGCAAGTTTGTGGCACAGAGTAAGACAACTAATAGATGGTGTAAACTAAAGGCCCCGTCACACTTAGCGACGCTGCAGCGATCCCGACAACGATACGACCTGTCAGGGATCGTTGCTGCGTCGCTATGTGATCGCTGGTGAGCTGTCAAACAGGCAGGCTCACCAATGATCAGGGGAGCAGCGACATCGTGGAAAGAATCTTTCCACGATGTCCTGCTCCTAGTTACCAGCCTGCTGAAGCAGGAGCAGGGTGGTAACCATGATAAACAGCGGGTTACTAGGGGCACACGCGCACTTAGTAACCCGCTGTTTATCATGGTTACCAGCCTGCTACGGTGAGCGGGAGGTTACCACTCACTTTAGCAGGCTCGTAACCATGATAAACAGCGGGTTACTAGGTGCGCGTGTGCCCCTAGTAACCCGATGTTTACCATGGTTACCAGCCTGATCGCTGCTCCCGCTGGTCACACACAGCGATGTGTGCTGACCAGCGGGAGGGCAACGACCAAAAAAAGGTCCAGGACATTCTGCAACGATCAGCGACCTCACAGCAGGGGCCTGATCGCTGCAAAGTGTCACACATAGCGACATCGCTGGTGAGGTCGCTGTTGCATCACCAAAACCGTGACTCAGCAGCGATCTCGCTAGCGATCTCGCTATGTGAGACGGGGGCTTTAGACTACACAGTCGTAAAACATGCCAAATTTGTCAAATCGCAGGAGATAAAATTGACTTGTTTTAAGTCTAATCTAAGCTTGCGCTGCCTAAGAATTAGGCAGTATTGATACATTTCCGTACAAGATAATTTCCTTAAAACTCGCTGTAACACCACCCATATGTGGAAAGGTACCGTATGCTACATACTCCGTCATGCAGGTTTATCATTGAAAATGATGTGGCTCGTAAGTGACGGCGGTCTGCTTAATTATAGCATATTGATAGAAAAAGTGACCGATCGATACCTCTACATCCTGCCACAGGAGCCATGATTTCCAACTGACATTTCCTATAACATAGCACAGATGTTGTCACCTGCTGCCATGTACTGCTTTATGGGGGAAAGGAGGAAATTTAGGCTGGACTATTCTGACATATATTGTAGTTTGTGGTACGTGAAATTCTAAAATATAGTACATATATTGGCCATTATCTGTGCCAATGGACATTAAATGTCATCATGGACCAGTAAAAACAGCAGCTTTCCAGGTAAGTGAGATATCTAATATTACCCTGACTGACATTTGATTTAAATGATTTGTTCACCTTCACAACCATTTTTTTGCATTGTTCCCATGCATTTTAAATGAAAATGAAAAGTGAAGTAATATCGTAAAGTGTCAGTTTTGTGTCTACAGCTCCTATGCCGGCCTACAGGTTTCCCTGGTAACAGATGATAAACAGTGTTTTTGTAATCTTGTCTTCAATTTCTTGACAACATACATTGGGTAGGTGTAAAATAGCCATTATCTGTACCTTAGAAGGAGTGTACTGCTGCTGATTGTTTTACTGCTTCTGGTATCTTGGAAAGAACAATCAGTGCACACAATGGTGTTGACTGCTGTCACCACTGATTTATAGCACGTCTGTGAGCAATACAGTGAATTGTGACATCATTAATGTAAAGCATGGCTATTTCTTTCCTTGATAGATTACATTGACATATTCAACTAATGTACAGTATTTCACAAAAGTCAGTACACCCCTCACATTTTTTTAACTACTTTATATCGTTTCACGGGACAACACTGAAGATATGACCCTTTGATACAATGTAAATAGTCAGTGTACAGCTTGTATAACAGTCTAAAGCCCCCGTCTCACATAGCGAGATCGCTGCTGTGTCACGGTTTTGGTGATGCAACAGCGACCTCACCAGCGATGTCGCTATGTGTGACACTTTGCAGCGATCAGGCCCCTGCTGTGAGGTCGCTGATCGCTGCAACGTGTCCTGGACCATTTTTTGGTCGTTGCCCTCCCGCTGGTCAGCACACATCGCTGCGTGTGACCAGCGGGAGCAGCGATCAGGCTGGTAACCATGATAAACATCGGGTTACTAGGGTCACACGCACACCTAGTAACCCGTTGTTTATCATGGTTACGAGCCTGCTAAAGTGAGCGGTAACCTCCCGCTCACCGTAGCAGAGTGGTAACCATGATAAACAACGGGTTACTAGGTGCGCGTGTGCCCCTAGTAACCCGATGTTTATCATAGTTACCAGCCTGCTCCTGCTTCAGCAGGCTGGTAACCAGGAACAAGGACATCGTGGAAAGATTCTTTCCACGATGTCGCTGCTCCCCTGATCGTTGGTGAGCCTGCCTGTTTGACAGCTCACCAGCGACCACATAGCGACGCAGCAACGATCCCTGACAGGTCATATCGTTGTCGGGATCATTGCAGCGTCACTAAGTGTGACGGGGCCTTAAGTTTGGTGTGTTCTCTAGATGACTCAACACCCGGCCATTAGTGTCTAAACCGCTGACATCAAAAGTGAGTACACCCCACAAATATCGGATCAATGCAAAACCCCTATATTCATATCTGGACCTCAGAGACAGAGTGTCTATGAAACATGCTGTGTAAACGAATCTCAGACTTGTTGTCTCCCCCAGCAAATTTCTCTACTCTAATTACCTGATCACTGCATGGGGCTCCTACTTCAATTGAGATGACATGTCTGATCGTCTCCCTCATTTCCCTTGTTATGATTAGTTTCTTTCTCCTTGGCTATAACTAGTTTTCTCTCTTCCACATATGTTCCATGCAAGAGGGACATGTCTGTATGGATTTAAATTTTTTCTCTAAGACAATCATAATTTTCATATGTAGGTTGAAACAGTCATTAACTGAAACAAAAACAGCTGTGCTGGAGGCTTAAAACTGTTAGAACCTTGCTCTTAGGTTTTTTCCTTTGCTGGTCACATGACCTTGTTGGCCTATTTAATCCTGCTCCGCCCTTCTGGCTTGGCTGGACTTCATTGTATAACTACTTTCTAGCTAGCCTGTGCTCTGTATCTAACTCTGTTAGTTTGCTTGGTCTACGGACCTCTATGTTCTATATATTTTGTTTGTTCATCTGTCTGCTACTATTTCTGTTAGGAGGTGTCCCATTTTCCTCCCAGTCCTTAGTACTTGTAGGGATTCCTTCCCCACATCTATAGGTCTCCGTACAGACTAGCTTAGGACTTTAGCAGGTCTGATCGCAGGATCAGGTCCCCTGTTACATCGTAGGGATTAAGCTGAGTTCTATCGTAGGGACAGATCTCCTCTCTTTCCTTAGCTCTGGTAGCAGAACATAACAAAAACTAGCTGAAGAGCAGCCAAACTTTGCTACAATAGTGAGGTTGTGGAAACAGTTTCATATCACAGGTCATGCACCATGGTAAGACTGAGCACAGAAACAATATATAACAATATACTGCATCGACATCTCACAGACAAAGATTGCAAAGCAGACTGGAGTTGCAAGACATGCGCTTCAAGCTCTTTTTTCAAGAAGTGGACAACGTTGAAGACCCTAGACACAGTGGTAGACCACGGAAACTTAGTGAAGCATATGAAAGGCACCTTATGCTTACTTAACTTCAAGATCTGAAGATGTCCAGCAGTGCCATCAACTCACAAATAGCAGCAACCAGTGGGATATATAATGATGAGTAAAAGGGTAACAATGTATTGAACTTTTGATTTTCAGGCTCCATATCTTACTGTCCACTTCAGCTTCGCACATGAAAGTATCATCATTTTATAGACAATCATCTTGGCTATCTCATGCATAAATTTGACTTGCAGCTATTTAGCATATGATTAGTTATGTAGATTCTTGCCATGTCACTGCATTGTTACTGTTTTGCTCCTAAAAATCTAAATTTTAATTTTTATTGTTTTGTTAATATTTTGGAAATCCATCTTTGGCTTTCAACACTGCCTGAATTCTTCTGGACATGCTCTCAATCAGATTAAAGCATGTCCCGTCAGAAATCTGATCCCAGGTCTCTTCTACTTGTTCCCAAAAGTTGGTGCATACTGATCGACTCTCTTGAGTATGTATACAGTTGTTTTCTTCAACTCTACCCACACGTGTTCGACTGGGTTGAGGTCTGGGGACTGTGGGGGCCAATCCATCACCTCTACTTCATTGTGATTGAACTCAGTGGCGTACCGCCAATGGCGGCAGACCACGCGACTGCTATGGGGCCCGTGAGCCGGGGGGCCCCATAGCAGTCCAGGGGTGGACATACCGCCGCCGGTGCAGCTGCGCCGGGTCCCCACCATGCAGCTGCACCAAGGGGCCCACAAGGTGCAGCTGCTTCTGGACGTGGCGGTCTGTGAGCGATCCTTGGAGGTCTGCTGCTGTCAGGAGGAGAATAGCAGCGGAGCTGGAGGGTTCGTCCTCTGCTTCCTCCCTGACCCAGGCGCGCGCAGCTTGATGACGTCATCATGCAGCGCGCACCTGGGTCTGGAAGAAAGCTGCCGGCAACCAGGAGGATGCTGCAGGGGAGCGAGCTGAGGTAAGTTGTTTTTTTTTTGTTGTTTTTTTTTACTGAAATGCTGGGGAGGGGAGGTGGGGGGAGAGCAATGATGGGATGGTGGGGCTGGGGAGAGCAATAATGGGGCTGGGGAGAGGAATGATGGGGCTGGGAAGAGCAATAATGGGGCTGATGGTGCTGGGGAGACGAGTGATGGGGCTGAGAAGAGAAATAATGGCGCTGATGGGGCTGGGGAGAGCAATAATGGGGCTGGGGAGAGGAATGATGGGGCTGGGGAGAGGAATAATGGGATGGTGGGGCTGGGGAGAGGAATGATGGGGGCTGGGGAGAGCAATGATGGGGATGGTGGGGTTGGAGAGAGCAATGATGATCCCATTGGGGCTGGGGTGAGCAATAATGGAGCTGGGGAGAGGAATAATGGAGTTGATGGGGCAGGGGAGAGGAATGATGGGGCTGGGGAGAGCAATTATGGGGCTGATGGGGCCAGGGAGAGGAATGATGGGGCCAGGGAGAGGAATGATGGGGCTGATAGGGCCGGGAAGAGGAATGATGGGGCTGATGGGGCCGGAAGAGCAATAATGGGGCTGGGGAGAGGAATAATGGGATAGTGGGGCTGGGGAGAGCAATAATGGGACTGATGGGGCTGGGGAGAGCAATGATGGGGCTGGGGCGAGCAATAATGGGGCTGATGGGGCTGGGGAGAGGAATGATATGGCTGGGGAGAGCAATAATGGGGCTGATGGAGCAGGGGAGAGGAATGATGGGGCTGATAGGGCCGGGAAGAGGAATGATGGGGCGGATGGGGCCGGGGAGAGCAATAGTGGGGCTGGGGAGAGCAATAATGGGGCTGATGGGGCTGGGAAGAGCAATAATGGGGCTGGGGAGAGAAATGATGGTGCTGGGGAGAGCAATGATGGGGCTTGGGAGAGCAGTGATGGGGCTGGGGAGAGGAATGATGGGGTTGATGGGTCTGGGGAGAGGAATGATGGGGCTGGTAAGAGTAATGATGAGGCTGGGAAGAGCAATAATGGGGCTGGGGAGAGCAATGATGGGGGTGCTGGGAGAGAGCAATGATGGGGGGCTGGGAGAGCAATGATGGCGGTGCTCGGACAGAGCAATGATGGGGTTGCAGGGACAGAGCAATGATGGGGGCTGGGAGAGAGCAATGATGGAGGTGCTGGGACAGAGCAATGATGGGGTGCTGAGAGAGAGCAATGATGGGGGTGCTGGGAGAGAGCAATGACGGGGGTGCTGGGACAGAGCAATGACGAGGGTGCTGGGACAGAGCAATGATGGGGGTGCTGGGACAGAGCAATGATGGGGATGCTGAGAGAGAGCAATGATGGAGGTGGTAGGAGAGAGCAATGATGGGGGTGCTGGGAGAGAGCAATTATGGGGGTTTCACTTTGCTTGTACTGTGAAGCCTTGTATGTTTTCCGTGTGTACATAGCCTTACAATTAATTGGGGAGAGTCACAGAGACTGAATAATTTATATTATTGGCTGGTGGAGATAATAGTTAATGGAGGGCACAGTGCTGCTTATCACTTTATATTTTGATTACTAAGTGGCTAATAGTATATTAATGGGGGGTACATATCTGTATTCGAGGTCGCAGAGCGGGGAGAGATACATGTATGCATACAATATGTGACCTTGTTATTTTCTAGGCTGGAGATCATCGTGACAAGATGAGTCATGGCTGGGAGATGTCGACATTAAGGTCTGACCAGGTGGAGAAGAAGCAGCAGAAACCGACACTGATCATATGACACGTCAGCGGTAAGTGCCTGGATGTAAATATTATTCTGTATCTGCACTGTGTGACTTGGAGTGATAATGTTATCTGTAAAATCCCTTAGGCTGCATTCTCACATTTGTGTGAAATGTCCGTGTGCTGCCAGATTTTTTTATAGGATGGTCCACGGACTCGTACAGTTTTATAGATCCATTCACACATCCATGAAAATCACGGATCTGAGAATGAGATCTAAGAGCGTCAGAGAATGTCCTGTTCTGATCCGATTTTGAGGATTAGAATAGGACATGCTCAATGCGTCGGTAAAACAGGGCAGCACACCGACACTGCACACAGATGCAGGAATGAAGCCTTATTATGTATAGCACAGTCCCTTAGTATATAGTGTACTCACGTATTATGTATAGCGCCATCCTTAGTTATATAGTTTCCTCTTTTATTAATGTATAATACCCTCCCATATTATGTACCATCCTCTCTAGCTCTAGGGGCTAACAGTTGGGGGATCATACTGTGTTGGGGTCAGCATACTTTGCCCTGGGAGTTGAGGTGGGGTATAGTAGGGTCACTATACTGCGTATGTGGAAGAATTCACCATGGGGGTATCATACTGTGTTGGGGGGCCCTTTTATTGGCATCACACTTTATGGGGCAATGAAAGAGAGATCTAGGACTTCAGCAGGAGGAAAATTACTATGTAAAGGATGGAAAGTTGTGAGATCTGATCTTTGATGACCCCGACTATTATTTACATTTTCTTTTGGGGGGGGGCCCAATTAGAGCTTCTGCTATGGGGCCCCATGATTCCTATGTACGCCCCTGATACTTTGCCCTGGGAGTTGAGGTGAGGTATAGTAGGGTCATTATACTGCGTAGGTTGAGGAATTCACCATGGGGGTATCATACTGTGTTTGGGGGGCCCTTTTATTGGTATCACACTTTATGGGGCAATGAAAGAGAGATCTAGGACTTCAGCAGGAGAAAAATTACTATGTAAAGGATGGAAAGTTGTGAGCTCTGATCTTTGGTGACCCCAATTATTATTTACATTTTCTTTTGGGAGGGGGGGCCCAAGTAGAGCTTCTGCTATGGGGCCTCATGATTCCAATGTACGCCCCTGATTGAACTATTTCTTCGCCAGTCTCGACGTATGCTTCAGGTCGTTGTCCTGCTAGAACCCTATGTCATCCTTTTCAAACTCATAGTACTCGAGTGTGTGAAGTAACTTGTCTTGTAGGATACTCACATATAGCTCAGCATTGAGACCATCATAGATTCTGGTAAAGTATCCAATGCATTTGGCTGTGAAACAACCCCAAATCATCAGGCTTCCTCCACTGAACTTGACATTTCCTTCAATATCTCGATCCATTAGTCCCTTTTTCCCTTGTTTCTTCCAGACCCATTTGCACTCATCAGAGCCTAGTCTATTGACTTTCATCTCATCACTCCAAATCACCGTTTCCAATGGTCTACTGTCCACTTTTTGTACTTTTTGACAAACTTGAGCCTACGCTTATGACGATATTGAAGTCGAGGCTTCTTCACCTTTTTGCGGGCCACCATTCCAGACTTGTGTGACACGCGTCGCATAGTGCTTGCATGGACATCTGTGATCTTACTACAGTATTTCAAAGCATATGAGCCACCTCCACTGCAGTGTTTATCACGCCAGAACGGATAGACATTGTGATGAGCCGACTTGTTGACTCCAATATTTTGCCTGGACATTCACATCTTGGCTTTTGAATGGATGGACAGACTTCATTTTGTATTATTCCAACTGTCATGGCACTCACATGATGCAATTTGGCTATTTTCTTGGCCGAAAGACTGCTATCGATGAGCTGGATGATGCTGTTTCTCTTTTCTTAGGAAATCTTCTGCATGGCTGTTCCTCGATTTGAAGCAGTGACCTTTCGCTTGGGAATCAACCTAATAACAGACTGAGCTATTGAGGAATGTGAGAACACATTGCATTTTGTAGTATACAGGAAGAAAACGATTTTTCCACCACCAGGAGCAAAACAGTAACAATATAGTGACATGACAAGAATCTGCATAACTAATCATATGCTAAATAGTTGCAAGTCAAATTTGTGTATGAGATATCCAAGTTGATTGTCTATAAAATTATGGTAGTCTCACGTTCAAAGCAGTTGTGGATGGTGAGATATGGAGCCTGAAAGTGAAATGTTGAAAACATTGTTACCCGTCACTGTAAGACAAATGCAGGGTTTAAAAGGCAACCTTTCGCTGGCTTTTATGAATCACTCGCATGCTGCAGCCTTCATCTGACAGTCCTGACAATTGTTAAAGAAAAGCCAAAGGCAGTAACACATGAGGAAGGGGATATGAAAGGTTAAGTCCTGAAAGATCGAGTCCTGTGAACACCATGTAGCCTCCGCATTGCAGTGGTTGATTTTAGTTACACTTCTTGGCTTTTCTTCAATAAATGTCAGGGCTATGCCCGACGAAGGCTACAGCATTTGAGTTGTTCATTTATACATGCCAGTGAAAGGTTGTATTTTACACCCTGCATTTGTCTTACAAGCGTTGATCATGTTTGTAATAGCATGGAGCTGCGTGTTGGCCATTATACCATTATTCCACTAGTGGTTTGTAATATGCTTCGAATCATTCAGAGACGTCTGGCCAGAAGTGGTGTTCATGGAAGAATTGGGACCAAAAAGACACCTTTGACATGGAAACGAGGCCAAATGACTTAAGTATGCATAAAAACATTGGAACTAGGGTACAGCAGAAAAATAGCAGCAGGTGCTTTGGACTGATGAGTCAAAATGTGAAATATTTGGCTTGAACAGAGGGCAGTTCGTTCTTCAAAAGGCTGGAAAGCAGTACAATAATGTGTGTCTGCAGACAACAGTGAATCATGGTGGAGGTTCCTTGCATTTTGGTGATCACAAAAATGTAAGGGTGGTAAATACCAGAAAAGGAAGAAAAAATCCAGCAAAGGAAGGAGATCCTGCTGTATTTTTTCTTTTCTTCCCTAATTATCTCTTGATGCACTGCAAGGTTCCGTGCATGGAGGATCGTGAGCTGAAGTTGCCTCTGTATCTGCTAGTAAATAACAGCTTACAAAAAATCAAGCCTCTAAAATGTAACCTAGATGCTATGATATCCAGTACAGACCAAAAGTTTGGACACACCTTCTCATTTAAAGATTTTTCTGTATTTTCATGACTATGAAAATTGTACATTCACACTGAAGGCATCAAAACTATGAATTAACACATGTGGAATTATATACTTAACAAAAAGTGTGAAACAACTGAAAATATGTCTTATATTCTAAGTTCTTCAAAGTAGCCACCTTTTGCTTTGATGACTGCTTTACACACTCTTGGCATTCTCTTGATGAGCTTCAAGAGGTAGTCACCGGAAATGGTTTTCACTTCACAGGTGTGCCCTGTCAGGTTTAATAAGTGGGATTTCTTGCCTTATAAATTAGGTTGGGACCATCAGTTGTGTTGTGCAGAAGTCTGGTGGATACACAGCTGATAGTCCTACTGAATAGACTGTTAGAATTTTTATTATGGCAAGAAAAAAGCAGCTAAGTAAAGAAAAATGAGTGGCCATCATTACTTTAAGAAATGAAGGTCAGTCAGTCTGAAAAATTGGGAAAACTTTGAAAGTGTCCCCAACTGCAGTTGCAAAAACCATCAAGCGCTACAAAGAAACTGGCTCATATGAGGACCGCCCCAGGAAAGGAAGACCAAGAAACACCTCTGCTTCTGAGGATAAGTTTATCCGAGTCACCAGCCTCAGAAATCGCAGGTTAACAGCAGCTCAGATTAGAGACCAAGTCAATGCCACACAGAGTTCTAGCAGCAGACACTTCTCTTCAACAACTGTTAGGAGGAGACTTTGTGCAGCAGGCCTTCATGGTAAAATACCTGCTAGGAAACCACTGCTAAGGACAGGAAACAAGCAGAAGAGACTTGTTTGGGCTAAAGAACACAAGGAATGGACATTAGACCAGTGGAAATCTGTGCTTTGGTCTGATGAGTCAAAATTTGAGATCTTTGGTTCCAACCACCGTGTCTTTGTGCGACGCAGAAAAGGTGAACGGATGGACTCTACATGCCTGGTTCTCACCGTGAAGCATGGAGGAGGAGGTGTGATGGTGTGGGAGTGCTTTGCTGGTGACACTGTTGTGGATTTATTCAAAATTGATGGCATACTGAACCAGCATGGCTACCACAGCATGTTGCAGCGGCATGCTATTCCATCCGGTTTGCGTTTAGTTGGACCATCATTTATTTTTCAACAGGACAATGACCCCAAACACACCTCCAGGCTGTGTAAGGGCTATTTGACCAAGAAGGATGGTGATGGGGTGCTACACCAGATGGCCTGGCCTCCACAGTCACCAGACCTGAACCCAATCAAGATGGCTTGGGGTGAGCTGGACCGCAGAATGAAGGCAAAAGGGCCAACAAGTGCTAAGCATCTCTGGGAACTCCTTCAAGATTGTTGGAAGACCATTTCCGGTGACTACCTCTTGAAGCTCATCAAGAGAATGCCAAGAGTGTGCAAAGCAGTCATCAAAGCAAAAGGTGGCTACTTTGAAGAACCTAGAATTTAAGACATATTTTCAGTTGTTTCACACTTTTTTGTTAAGTATATAATTCCACATGTGTTAATTCATAGTTTTGATGCCTTCAGTGTGAATGTACAATTTTCATAGTCATGAAAATACAGAAAAATCTTTAAATGAGAAGGTGTGTCCAAACTTTTGGTCTGTACTGTATCTTAGATAAATACTATAATACACATTACCACAGAAAAACAAATAACGGCCCAGGTCATCTTCATTACACAACAGGAATCGCGTCATCAAACTAAATGGGGAGGCATGTGCAGTTCCGCACTGATTGAACAGCACAGGGCGCCTGCACAGCCCATGGCACTGTATCATATGACATGGACCGAAAACAGCAATGGACCATGCGCGGGTTAGCGTTTCTGTTAACCTACAGTGCAAAGCCAGACTGGGATTAAAATACAGCCCTGGCACACAAACATCAGCAGCCCACATATAATATTGCTTAACACTTTCTTCTATCAAGGAAAATTAGCTAGAGCAAATTTTGCTCTACTTACTCATGCCCCTCATCACTCACACCCACTTAAATATGCAAGGCCAGCTTCAAAAGTCTGAGTCAAAATAAATGTCTCCTTGGAGACCTGTCCTATTCAAACATTTCCAGGAGGATAAACAGAGTAAAGGGTTTGTCAACACCTGGACCACTCCTGTTTAATCACCTCCTGCAATGGCACCATACCAATGATGTTGGCTCAGCTGTTCTCCAGAGAGAACTGTGATGCTAATTAATGTGATACCTGCTGTGAAGGAATCCGATCTGTGGTTGTTGAATAATCATCCTCTAAAGTTTTCATCTAATGACGTCTTCTGTGCATATAACTTTCCTTACAAAACCTTGAGATTTCCTCAAAAATGAATACATTCCACATCAAAAACTACTACGTTTAGTATTTTGTATGAACTTCATGATTTTTAAGGACAGCACCAAGTCTTCTAGCCCTGAAATAAACAAATTGGTGACATATTGCAACATCTATCTTTTTCCATTCTTCAAGAACGACCTCTTTTGGAGCCTGGATCCTGGATGGAAAGTGAAGCTCAACTTGTCTCTTCAGAATTCCCCATAGGTGTTCCATTGGGTTCAAATCAGGAGACATACTTGGCCACTGAATCACTTTCACTTTGTTCTTCAGCGATGCAACAGTGGCCTTAGATTATATCTTGGATCATTGTGTTGGAAAAGGGCATGTCTACCAAGGGCGCAGAGTGATGGTAGCATCTTCTCTTTCAATATAGAGCAGTACATCTGTGAATTCATGACACCATCAATGAAATGTACTGTAGCGCCCCGATACCCGCAGTACTCTTGCAACCCCACATAAGGACACTGCCATCACCATGTTTCACTGTAGGCAGCATGTATTTTTCCTTTTTCACTTCACCTTTGTGACGCCAGTTTTGAAGCCATCATTTCAAAGAACATTTACTTTGGTCTCATTACTCCAGAGTATAGAGTCCCTGTAGACTTTTTTTGTGCATGGGCTTTAGGAGTGGCTTCCTTTGTGGGCGACACCCACGAATGCCATTCCTCTGCAGTGTACGCTGTATTGTGTCATGGGAAAAACTCACCCCGGTTTGGCTTTCTACTTCTTTATCTAACTGCATTGACCTCTGTATCATTTATTCTTTACGGGATTGCTTTGTACTCATATTGTGCATTTATGCATTTAGTAGGGCTTAAGGGAATTATTGTGCTTGTTACACATCGAATCTGTAGATGTGCTCATTAATTAGACTTTGGTTGGGGCAACTTTAAAATATAATAATGATAATGGTCCAACCTAGTGACATGATTATTTTACAGACTTCTGGAGAAAGGCACAATGCCAGTCATTCAAGGATTAATTCTCTGGAACACTGAGAGGGACTTTCTAGCCAATGAAGCATCAGTAATAAATACCTGTGGTAACTACGGTAACTGTGCTGATGTCATAAACACATACATCTATGATATAAAGGAAGATTTCAGAACATATGGGCAGACGGCCAAATGAGGTGCTGTATTTTATGTGTCTGGAGACCTGGAGCTTCATCACTCCACAATCTATAAGGAAGGAAGGGGACATCTGCCTAGCCATCCAGATCAGCAATACCGCCTAGCCAGCCAGCTCAGCCATACCGCTTAGCCAGCCAGCTCAGCCATACCGCCTAGCCAGCCAGCTCAGCCGTACCACTTAGCTAGCCAGCTCAGCCATCCCGCCTAGCCAGCCAGATCAAACTAACCCTAGCGATCAATGGGGTGACAGATGTTGCAACCAGATCTCCCTCATGTCCGGTACTATCCATCTTCACCTTTATGTGTATGGCCTGGAGAGGTCGCATTAGGCTTCTCCATATGGCGTTCGCACAGGGCACCTGCTTTGGCCTTCTCCATTACTGTCTGTTATCTGCTGATGTAATGTGTAACAAGTGTGACTATGTGATGTCATATCTATAGTGGATGTATATTATGTCTCACTGAAAATATGATACAATGTACAAATTCTGTTACGTGTTGGTATTAATCTTCTAAGCCCAAGGGAAGGGCAGTCCTCGAGCCATGGTTCCTTAGAGGTTTCCTCCACAGGGGGTTTTCCTCTTCTGAGTGCTGGAGGATGACTCTTCTTCGTTAGTGATGAGCGAGTACCATAATATTCGTAATCGCTATACTCGTAAAGAGTACTTTGTAATAATCGCGTATTCGTTCCGAATAGCGAGTACAATGTAAGTCAATGAGAAATGAGTAAGTTTCTGCTGGACCCTATAACGGGATCTGGGGGCCTTAGGAAAAGGCTGAAATGGATGGGAAAGTGATGAAACAGAATGGAAGAGCCTGGAGAATATGCCTGCATGCATTTCTGACTCACATATGGTTTCTGGGAATAAGTTTGTCACAGTATTACGCCACTTTTACAGACACATAAGAACAACTACCAAACCTAACCTAAATTGCATTTGACAGGCCAGAAAGGTTAAGAAACAGTTTTTCCTGCATAATCACGTGTACATAAGGCTAAATAAACCAGAGAAACCAAAAAAATATCCCTTTTAGCGTTTGTTCACACATACTGTTGTGGCTTTTTTTCGCCTTTTAGAATTGGGAGGGCCCTGACTTATACATTTTGAAGGTCCCTCTGTCATACATCATTTTTAGTTTGCTATTCCCCAGCACTTTACAAGCACAGCTAGAACGCACCAGTAGGTATGTTGATCTTTGGCCTGAGAGGGTTCAGGTGGCTCTGTAACATGAGTTTTGGAGAGACAGCTGTTACTTAGACATTTGGGTGGTCCCTCCATCATTGACACTCAGATAGTGGAATACATATTCAATAGCAGTTTACAATGTGCCCATTATAGTATTGGGCTTGACCCTCCTCCTTCTCATCCTCCACCACCATGTGATACTGCAGCTCTAAATTCAAATGTTCAGAGGGCCTGCAGTAGGCAGGAAAGCGGAGTTTTGTGAGAGCCCTTGTGTGGCCATGTAACATATTTGAAGTGCCCTCCTCTAGAAATTTTGGAGGTCCCTCTTGTGGACATTTGAGAGTGCCCTCACTTATTCATATTGTAGGGCCCTCACTCTATTATTTAACTAATTTAAGGGCAGAGACTACAGAGAAAAAGGCCAAAAGACATGGAGTACTAGAAGGTAGCAGTGAGTGCGGCCTGCGATGCTCAGGTATGGCTGAACTCTGTGAGCCGGAAAAAAAAGCTGCACTAGTCAACTGGATGACAAGCTCAAATATATCACTTGTGCAAGTCAATGGACCACGGATATATGGTGCCCCCCCTCCAGGATGGCTCAGATATTTTGATTGTCAATATTCCCCAGATTATATAGCAAGAGAAGACTTCTTGATACTGTACTACTTGGTCCAGTGCAGAATGTGCATCGTATTTCCAAAAATTACTCCTGGGGGCTGTGTCATAGGTGCAGTTAGATTCCATGACAAGGGCCTCCCTTGATAAACATTATCTACGAAGGAGTACTGTAGTAGTTGTGGCCCTCAATTCAAGCTTTCAGAGGGCTATCAGTCGGTCATCAACAGTCAGTGTAAATTTCTATTGAATATGTATCCCCTATCTCAGTCACAATGTGGCACAAGCCAGGAATGTTTTTTTGCCAAATAGGGTGACTGACAGTACATTTCTATTGAATATGTATCCCAAATCTTGGTCACAATGTAGCACAACCTGTGACAAGGGCCTCCAATGACAAATATTAGTTTAGTAGGACCACTGTACATTCCAGATTTGTCCACTGCACAATGTGCATAGAGTTTGTAAAAATTATCCCTATGGGCTGAGTCATGGTTGACACAGGAAGCCACCATCCCAAGGGCCTCAATCACAAATAGTAGTTAGGCTGGAGTAGGAATACTGTCCTGGTTTGTCCACTGCATAATGTGCATAGGGTTTGTAAAAATTAGCCCTATGGGCTGAGTCATGGTTGACGAAGGAAGGAAACGGGTTTTTATGTTAAGGGGGTGACGTTAACAGCAGTAGCATGAATCTGCATTTTTGGTGAATTTAGGTTGGCTTGCTGGAGTGATTACAAACTGTGGAGATATCCAATCCTTGTTGAATTTAATCATAGTAAGTCTGTCTGCATTTTCCGTGGAGTGGCGTGTGCCTATCACTGATTATTGCCCCAGCGGAACTGAAAACACGCTCTGACACCACACTAGCAGCCGGGCAGGCCAGCACCTCCAAGGCATCTAAGGAGAGGTCGGGCCAAGTGTTCAGCTTAGACACCCAATAATTAAAGGGAACTGAAGCGTCAGAAAGGACGCACATATGGATACTTAGGTAACCCTTGACCGTGTTCTGCAACTTATCCCTCCTTGGCATTGTTACAGACACAGATAGCCCTTGCTGTTGTGCTGGTTTATTGAAAATTGCCCAATTTGTGCACATTTTCCCCCCACCTCTGTTGGAGCTGGTGTTCGTGTCTCTCCCAATTAATCCTTGGTGTTGAAAAGAGCCGATACCTCTGCCACCAGCATTGTCTGAGGGTGATGTTTTTAGCAACTGATCTACAACGGTCCTCTTGAACGATTCCATTGTAAAACTCTTTGGTGACTCCAAAAGGAGAGAAGGAAATTTCTCCTATTACCGTGGATTGAGAAAGATGGCCAACCAGTAAAAGTTGTTGGATAAAATGTGCATCACACTAGAGTCTTGCTACAGACACTTACATATGAACTGTGCCATGTTGGCCAAGCTGCAAAAAGGCAAATGTTCTGTGTCCCCAACAGTAGAAACAGTACCCATCCTCTCCTCATGCTGACTCGCATCCACCTCCTCCTGTCCAGCCCACCCAGGCTGGACAGACATGAAGCTTGGGTTGGGAGTCCCCTGTAGCATTACGAGTCCCCTCGGTAGCACAGAAAAACAAGTCCTCTCCCTCCTCATCACCCAATGTTGCCTCAGAATATTGGCTGGGCTGGGTAATATCACCCATTGGAAAACTAGCACCATACCAACATGCTGGGAACTCAAAGCTTTCTCTTTGAGATTATGCAGTGATTGTTTCAAGAGACACAGCAGCGGGATGGTTACGCTGATAATAGCCTGATCACCGCTCACGAGGTTGGTGCAGTTCTCAAAGTTCTCAAGAACCTCACAAATGTCATCGATACATACCCATTCGACAGTTGTTATGTGTGGTGGCTGACTCTCAGTCTGACGGGCATGTTGAAGCTAGTATTTAGCTACTGCCCTCTGTTGCAGGACACAAAAGTCGGTGACTTGGCAAATTCAAGTGCTTTTGCAGCGCTGTAAGAGTAGCCAAAGCGGTAAAGGAATGGCGAAAATGGGCGCTAATACATCGCACCTTCTCAATTAGGTACGGCAAGTCATGTTAAGTTTTCAGAAATTTCTGAACAACTAGGTTCAGCATGTGAGCCATGCATGGAAAGTGTACCAGCTTGCCGAACTTTAAAGCCGCCACCAGGTTACGCCCATTATCACAGACGACCAGAACGGGTTGGAGGTGCACCGGGGAGAGCCACTGATCGGTCTGTTGAGCTTGTCACAGCTCTGCTGCAGTGTGTGCTTTCTGACCTAAACAGATCAGATTCAGCAGACCGTGTTGCCGCTTTGCCGATATGCTGCTGCACAGGTCGCAGCTTGGTAGTGATGGGGAGGGTAATTCAGCAGAAGATGAGGAGCAGGAGGAGGGGAGAGAGAAAGTGGAATATGAAGAGGCGGAAGCCCTGACCGAAGTTGGACCCGCTATTCTTGGCGTGGGTAGGATGTGTGATGTTCCAGTTTGCGCCTTTGTCCCACCCACCACCAGGTTCACCCCGAGTGTTGTGACAGAAATGTGTCCCGGTGTTTGTTGTTAGGTGGACCTTCCCGGTTATTCCCGGCATTGTGAGAGCATGGTTCAGATTGTTTAACACGTGCTTGTATAATGCAGGGACGGGCAAAATAGTGGCGGCTGGGAACACTATCGTGGGGCAGCCACAGCCAAGAGATCATGGAAAGACTGTGTTCCCACAACCCTAAACGGCAACATCTCTACAGCTAGCAATATGGCAATGTGCGAGTTTAGTATTTGTGCCTGTGGGTGCGTGGCTGGGTATTTACGCTTTCTTTCCAAGCTCTCAGGCACGGACAATTGGGCGCTTCTCTTGGACAAGAAAGTGGATGTGGTTGATGTTTGTTGTGTGTGAGCAACCGCAGCTTGTGGGCAGGAGGTATGAGGGGCTGCTTCCTGAACAGCAGATTCTGAAGGACATAGCCCAGGCGACATGGCATTGGTTTGACCCGCAGACGCAGATTTGGTACCCTGGTGTTCCGCCCACCTACTGGGGTGCCATGTGGTTTCGCATACTGGTGGTGCTCAGGTTGCCTTTGCCCTGGCCTCTGCTCAACTTAGTATGGCAGATGCTACAGACTACAATTTTTTTCTCTTAAGGACTTTCAGTAAAAAAATTCCACACAGCAGCTGAACGCCCCCTTGCTTTGACTTGGCGCACAGTGGGGGTGCTCTTGGGAAAAGTTGACCCAGTTCTCACTCTGGACAAACCACAACCCCTTGGTGCCTGTGTTGGTGCTACATATCCATCTTCTTCTGTGTTGCTGTCATGGCTATGCATGCCAACGGTCCAGATCGGTTCAGTGGACTCATCATCGACCACCTCGTCTTCAATCTCATCCTTCTTCCCAATTGACATTGTAGGCTGACCTGATGGCAACTGTGTCTCATCATAATCAGCCTCCACCTTTGGAGACAGTAAATGATGTTCCTCCAAGTGGCTTTCTTCTGGCCGTAGGTCCTCAAATACTTGAGCATCAACGCACGCCACCTCCTCTTGTCCTCTTCAATGTTGCACGATGATTGGTATGTATCCTTTGATTGGCTCTGGCTTAGCAGATCCTCGGAGTGGCTAAGCTTGGGGTAATATGTCTCCTGTGATGGATAATGGCACCAGGAAGGAGAACAAGCTTCAGGATTGGATGGGCCAGCCTTCTGTGTATCGACAGTAGATTGTGTGGTCGTGGAAGATTTGTTGCTGCTTGGCAAATGTGCAGAGGCCTTGTCTGCTATCCAAGACAGAATCTGCTCTCTCTTCTGGTTTCCACACACGTTTACGTTCCAGACCGGGAAATTTTTCCAGGAACATAGCGGACGCATCAAGCTTCTTCTGACCTGACACAGACTGAGTGCCTTCTCGTGCACCACTGACAACATCACGTCCTCGTCCCTTAACAACAGGCTTTTTGGCATTTTGGGTTTTGTTGATAGATTTTTAGATGTTGATGACACAAGCCAAGCTAGCTGTCACAGCCAAAATAGTGGGTAAAATGGCCTGGTGCGTGCTTGGTAGCAGGCAGTAGGAAATGTTTGGACTACTGCTTTGCGTTGGACACTAACTGCTTTTTTTATGTGGACTAATGTGGACAGCAGACGCCAAGCTCTGACCCCTAAGACAGCTGGGAAAATAGACCGGTGCTTTTCAAAAAAAAAGGCAGCACAAAATGCTACTACTCTGTGTGCTGGAAAAATATTGCTTTGCCTTTGACAAGAGCTGTTTTAAGATGGACACTGGAAGAACACTTTAACCTCTCCCTAACACACAATCTCTCCCTCCCTGTACTCTGACTTTGTTGTGTGTCTTCAGCTCTGAAAAGAGCTATTTTTTGGTGGTATTATGGAGCTAGTGAGCGGCTCCTTTAAACACTAACCTAGTATACACTGCAGGTAGCCCTTAAAAGGGCTTTTGTTTTATCAAGAGGCCTAAACACTCTCTCTTGCAGCTCAACGATCTCTCCCTATGCTTGTAGAACGCAGGCTCCGGATGCAATGTGCACAAAATGGCAGCGGCAGGGCTTAAATAGACCCTATGACGCTGGGCGGCCAGCCAATCACAGTAATGCCACAACCAAGATGTCTGCGGCATTACTGTGATTGGTTAAGTAGCCCAGCATCTTTAGTGGCTGCAAAGGAGGCGCCAAAAGTGCAGGGTGGGTCATGCAATATAGCGAGGCGACTACACAAATACTCGCAATATGAGTAACCCGAATACCGTACTATCCGTGCGAATAGCGAATAGTAACAAATACACTCGCTCATCATTACTCTTCGTGACTCGGAGGTTTGCCATTTTCAGTATCTTTTTCATAGTAATTGGGCTGATTCTAAATTTCAGTCACTGAATGAAATAATAATTGATATCTAATAAATTTTGGTCAATTTAACATCTAATAAACGTGTTTTGTGCGTTTCTTTTACAATCTTGGTTTGGTGGAATTTTGTTAGGGTTCAGTATCCAGCATCTATGATCAAGGCATGAAGCCAGATGTCGAGTCGGAGCATTTTTAACCCTGTGCTGGAAGACATGACGGAGCAGACATGACAAAGTGTTACTGCACAATTAGCACAAGTTCACCCTCTTCCTTGCATTCAGATATTGGGGGTGACAGATAATGGGGGTGAGTCCAGTGTCTCAATGAGAAATCTGGCCCACTTTATTTAGACATGCACATTACACATGTCGCAGACACTTATGGTATAGAGCACACTATGGTCTCCTTCCCCCTATATTTATCTGGTAGGTACATTATTTTAGTTGGGGAAGGATATTTAAATGGGATAAGGGATATCACTGGGAGACCTGAAACTTGGCTACAGTACATTATGGACGTCATTTTTGTTGTGCCACACTTTCCTGGAGCCTCCTGAGGAACAACATAAACTAGGTGAAACGCGTTGAGTTACATACAGCGAGAGAGACAGAAGAGTGAATTAGTTAGATTTCTTGCTATTTTATTTAAGCCCTTTTATACTGGTATGTTTCATCTGATGTGAGCCCCACACAAAAGGCCCTTATATATTACATTACATTTTTGGGCTTCTAGATTATCCTGCTTGAATAGTATCAATTACAGTTAGCAAGTAGTAGCACCTAATAGGGTCAGCCGTCACTGAGCAGGGGCGCCATTTGTGTTGATTATAGGGTGCCAAGCTCTGCGGATAGGTAGGGCAGTAGTCTAGGGCTATCTAGGGAGAGATAGTTTTTATTATTAGGGTATAATTTTGCTATTTGTTTTTCTGTAGTAATATTTGTTATAGTATTTATATAAGATATATTGTAGTATCTAGTCATATTTTCATATACATTTTGGTTTTTAATCAGTTAATAAATGTTACATTTTAGAGAGTTAATTTTTTGTAAGCTGTTCCTTGCAGTTTGAGGCTGCAAATCAGAAAATGGAGTTTGAGATTTGATCAGGATTAATGATGTCCTCAATACTGAGAAAACAAGCATATACTTATCCATCATGCAATATGATCAGGGAGGCGTCGGTCTCCAAATTTACTCTGTATCAGGACAACAATCCCAAAAAGCCAATGTCATTAAAGCGAAACGGACATCAGAAAATTGCCCATTAAGTTAATCCCATGCTCCTGCAAGCAATTACGTGATAATTACAATGACCAAACACCTCGGCTTCACGATGCTCACTGCGCATGAGGCGTCCAGAGCCCGGATCACGTCTGTGCTGAGAAACCTGCCTGGAGCGATCAAACGAAAAAGACACTTTAAGCCATGACTGAGCGAGTATACCGTACTGCCCCAATGACTTATAGTAGCGGTTTTCCACTCATGCAGGCATGTTTTTACTTTATAGCGATAGCAAAACCACTACACACATAATTTAGCTATAAACATCATTGTAATTACCACATAATTAGCTGCAGGCTCATGGGATTAGTTTAATACGCAATTTTCTTCTGTTTGTTTCCCTAATAACCATCTTCAGTGTAAAGTAGTACAAGGAGTACTATAAGGCTGTGTGACCACGATGCGTTTTTTAAGCGTTTCCGCAGCGGCAAAAAGGCTGCAGAAATGCTTAAAAAACGCATGGTAGAAGGCCTGCCATGTCCCCCAATGATAATCCACATGTGCTGTGCACATGCTGCGGAAATTTCCGCTGCGGAAAAAGCGCAGCACTACCAATTATTTTGCGGAAGCGCTGCGTTTTCGCAGCCATTGACTTGCATTAGAAAGCGCCAATTCCGCAAGACTGCATCTGTACTTGCGTAATTGGCGCATTCTAATGTGCGGATGGTACCCGGGTGTGGAAGAGAGGAGAGTCTCATCCACAGGTAAAAAGCTGTAAAAAAATATATATATATATATATATATATATATATATATATATATATATATATATATATATATATATATATATATATATATATATATATATATATATATATATATATATATATATATACGTACCTTCTGGAGGCCCGCGCTACGCTCCTCCTTGCTTCCCAGCACTTCACGATGGAATGAAGGACCTGCGTTGACGTCAGAGTCATGTGACGGGTCACGCGACGCTGACGTCGACAGGTCCTTCAGTTACAACTGCCGGCAAGGGAGAAAGGAGTGAAGCAAGACACCGGGGGCCATCAGAGGGCAAGTATACATTTATTTTTTTATTTTTTGACATTCTCTCGGGTCACACTATATAAATCCATGCTGTTTGCATGGATTTATATAGTGTGACCAAGTTGTCAAGCACTTTCCAAGTGATGCTAAAATCGCTTGGAAAGCGCTTGTCAACCCGCATGCGGAAATGCAAGTGAAGAACGCTTCATTTCCGCATGTCCCTGGCAGGAAAACGCATGTACAATCTGCATGTACAATCCGCATGAGTTTTTTTCTGCCAGTGAGATGCAGAAACGCTCAGGAAAAAATCCTGAGCATTTCTGCATCGTGGGCACATAGCCTTAGTGATAATATTGTTCCACAGAGCCCTGATCTCAACATTGAGTCTGACTTGGATTATAATGAAAAGATCGAAAAATTTTACCCACAAACTTTCATCCACAGAAGATCTGTGGTTAATCCTGCAAGATGTTTGGAACAACCTCCCTGCTGTGTGCAAGTATACCTAGAAGAATTGATGCTGTTTTGAAGGGAAAGGGTTTATTTTGATTTAAATTTCCTTTTGTTCATTCACTTCATTTTTTCACACTTCTATTTTTAGCATTACTTTGTTGGAGTTTTTCCACATTTTTCTAAAAATTTTGTACAATACTGTATTAGTATGCCAAAGCATAGAATGTTTCATGGGTTCACGACAGAGAGGGGCCAGAAGATAGTAGCATCTGATTTGTCCTAGTCCTGCACTGATTAGAAACACTTCTCCCTCATATTAAACGGTGCAGGTATCTGTCAGCAGTGAGGGTAACACTGTTCAGCTTTGAGTCTCTGAAGCTTTTCTGCTTGAATGATCTCAGCTGTTCAGTATTGGCCACTCCCCTCTCCATATATCCTTGCCTCTGGCGATCTGGATTCCCAGTGTTAAGTTTTGTACTGTCTTGTGTGGAGGAGTCGGTTGTTGGTAGAGGCGTTTGGAGTATTGTTCTGTGACTTATTCTTGGGTTTTCAGCTGTGTGCAAAATTCCTCATCCTCTCTTATTTTGTTTGCCTTTCTTATCTCCTCGATGTTCCGGTCTGTTGTCTGTAAGTGCATATTTTGTATGATTGATATTTTCATTTATCTCTGTAAGTCCTTCCTTGTTTGTCGAGTTTGTGTATTTACATACACTATTCCTCCCCATTTCCCTGGATGGGGGAGGGGACAAATAAGGGCTGATTCGAGTTCAGCAGGGTACTTGGCCCTGGTATCTTCACCATCAGAAGTAATCTGGGGAACAGGGATAGCTTGGGCGCCCCTAGCATTATGAACAGGGAAGGAGCCCCTGGCCCCGGGTAATCCGAGAACAGAGGTGTGAAATATGACTCTAAAAGGAACTAGTCAGGTCCTCTAACTGTCCCAAACATTTATTCATTCACTTGAATTTTGTTATTTGATAAAAAAATAAACTATTAACACTTCTATTTTTAAAAGCATTCTTACTTTGCAACATTTTTTCCCACACCTGCCTAAAACATTTGCACAATAATGTACATCTGTATACGGTAAAAATAGAGAAAGTATATGTTCTTATCACTAGAGGAGTAAAGTAATTGCACAGACTCGAAAGCTAGTGGTCTAAATGCACGGGTTGAGGTTGCAGCATTCGCAGAATTCAAGCATCGATTGTCCACCACTTGTAGTTGAAATGTTCCTCCTTCATTGATGCAGGATTAAAAATGATAAAAAGGTTCCAGACACGTGTGTACAACACCAACGTGATTCACACTATAAGACCTTGTACCCAGCACGATGTGAATGAGAACTTATGGTTCAAAATGCATTGGTGTTGTTAAGATGTTTCTGGAACCTTTTTAGGATTTTTAATCATGCATTTTTTAATAATGAATTCTTAATCATTCCCAATGAGTTGATTGTCCCATACTTCTGTAAATGCTGCACATAAATACCGTGCAGTTAACTCCTTGAGGCTGAAGGCTATCCAAATTTTTTGTTGAATGACTCAAATTCCCGGAGAGTAAAATGAAAGTAATTACAATCAAAACGCCACATTTTTCAAAACATCTTTATTATAAGAAATGTGAATTAATAGACTATATAAAAACAAATATAATACAAAATACAGTACTTTTAATGATAGTGGAAATTAGAAGGCATATTATAGGTATCATTTTGAACTTACTGTATGAAATGGCTTATAAAACCCAAGATGTGACCAAATTTATAATGTGCACATTTACTATATGAAAAATAAAAATGTCTGCCTTGAACTGTCTCTAATGCTGTCTTTACAAATCCCAGTCACAGGGCTTGAAGTAGAGTCATAGGCAACATAGTCTTGTGATATATTCTTGTAATGAAATGTACCTTTATTAAGGTAAAAATCTAAGAGCAAGCAGATCGCACCCTGCTCAGTCGGCCGAGGGATACAGCGGGACATCACAATATCAGTAAAGTTAAGTGACCAAAAAAGTTTACTCATCCGGTCTGTGACGTTTTAAACCTGCAAAATATATCGCTGCCCAGCCCTTGCCTAATTTTGTAAAATGTCCCTTCTCCTTAAGCAACAGAACAGTATTTTCTATGCAGAGAACCAATGAATGGAAGAGTAATATGAAAAGTGAATGCAGGCAGCGCCACCTATGGGACGAAGTGGAAAGCACTAAACTGACCAGAAGAAACAAAGCAGTGATTACCGGACTAGACAGAATTACATGGAAAATTCTGCTTCATTTTCAGTTGATACCAAGACCGATGCTTGTGACAACTTACCACCAGCTTCAACCTGGATGTGTATAAAGATGGCCGTGGTGCCTCATGGTATATAAGAGACAAAGAATGAGCTTACATCTGTAAAAGAGCTAACGTGACCACTGAATAAAGGTCTCGTCTTAGTATTATTATATTATTACTAAAGGCACACATACTTCGTAATAAACCTGAGCCCCACAAGAAGAGAGAACTACCGGTCCATGTCTTGAACAGTTGCTTGTATGTTTCATCACCATTATATAGCTAAATGTTCTCTTATAACATCTGTAGACATGAATCAAATCTACTGAACGTCTGCAGCTCAAAAAAGGCACTCTGCTTATATTTAGTCATATTTATCCCCCAAAAAATACTTAATAGTCTGAGAAGTGAAAGAGGATCTGTCAGGAAAGTAGGGGGGTTTGTCCAAATTCTACAAAAATCTTACAAAATGTATTCAATCTTATAAATATGAGAGGCCCTTTTCTAGTTACATGACCACTGCAGCCAATCAGAGTGGATGCAATCTTCAATGGACAGGTGACCAAAGAATGGGGAATCATCGTTTTTATGCAGCCCACCGGAGCGACCAGCGCTGGATCCATGGAGGTAATAGTGTGTGGGTATGCCCGATATTATCATTTCATGACCAATCCTGACATTTGGAAAATTTGGGGAAAAAAGTTGAACATCCTGTTTAACCCTAACCTTAACTAATACCCAACTTCCAACATTTCAATGATTTAAGGTATGGCACTTTGGTAAAGGCTTCGGCGCAGGCACAGAATAGTGAATAGTCTATACTTTAAGAGGTTACTCACATGCTTACTCCATGGAAAATGTCAAGGAGTCCAAATTTCTGGACAACAACATAACATGGATAAGCGACATAACTTCTGTCAGGGAGTATATATATATATATATATATATATATATATATATATATATATATATATATATATATATACATACATACATACATACACACACACCTATATACACCATAGTTCACAGTAATGGACCTTTATAGTCATTGTTATTCTGCAGACTGATAGTGTGAATTACATGGAGGCAGTATTGTATTGCTCTGCCTAGACTAGGCCATAGACTCTACGGAAAGCACTATGGACTTTGTGGATTATTTGTGATTTAACAACTGGAATGTATTTTTTTATTTTATTTTTTTTACAGGTCCATCAGATTCAAACATAATAATAGTAAAGGGAGGGTTAGCACGCACTCATTACACCTGTATTACTACCCATACATAATAATGAACCTTTTTTGCATTTGAGAGAAGTACCTATCCCCTAGTGCTCAAACAACTCCATAGAAAAAGTAATGCAAGTTACCTTCTCATAATGGCTCCTTCCAACACTAGTGTAGGCGAAAATAATGATAGATGAGTACTAATCGCATGTACTGGTAAACTGATACAATGTCAAGCAGACAAAAACCAGTATACTGTCCGAACACGATAAGACAATCGGTAGGTATCAGATGAAAGAGTGATATGCAAGTCCATATAATAAATTTCCAACAATCTATTAGGGTAGTGTGGATGTGTGTGAATTTTGTGGCAGATTTTCTGCAGGAATCAGTAGTGAAAAACCACAGCAAATGGAATGAAAAATCTGCTGCCCGTGATTGAAATTTTTGTAAAAATCTTATCCACAATACAAGTATTGCAATAATCAGCCAATTTGCTATGGAAAGGTGCAAAAGCAGAGGAGTGGTGAACTCCTGAAAAAAAAAAAAAAAAAAACCTTTAAAAAATGAAGCAATAAATTCAGAAAAAAAACATCCAATCCCATAACAAAAAAAATACAAACATCAGCACAAAATCAAAAAACAAGACACTAAATAATTATATTACTGCTGTCCATTTAAAGTAAAACTAAACCTAAAGAACACAAGTTTATCTTCTTAAAAGTCTTACTAATATGTTTCCACACACACAGATACATGTAGGATAACGTACTGATGGTGGGAGGAGGGCATGTCCTGTGAAGCATTGCTATTATATGGTTAGAATAAAGCTATGTGGATGGACAGTTTTTTATAATGGACTTGTATTATTCTGCACAGCATACACATTCACAAACAGCACAGCAGCTGGACAAAATTCTCTTTAGATTTTGTGACCCTTTCTAATGATATTTTTTATCATAGTCATGATACCAATCCTATATAGGAATTGTAGTGGTCCTGCCATACGCAATCCATTCATTGTGAGCTCTCTCCACCAGGCTAGCTGGCCTTGGTTTATGGTTTTATGGTTTCTTGTTACATGGCCTGCAGTAGAAAAAAAAATCCATATTTTTGTTTGCAGATTGTTTTGACATTTCCCCGGATTGTTTGACTCTCCTTCAATTCCTAAGGGACGGCAATATTTCTTACAATGTGATCACATATAGCTGGCCTAGCATATTCCAACATTTTAGAAAACATTCTATTAGATCAGACCCTAAAAGATCTTTACATTCTTTATGGCTTTAGTTTTCACTGTACTGGATGACCCTACGTGACACCTTCCATCTTGTTCTTCCAGCTGCACACACTTCTACTGATCATTCTGTACATCCATCTTCTGCCTGACAATTGTCAGCCACACTACAGCTTACTAACAGCGCATTTATCTGATGAACATGCAGCATGTGAACAAAGTATTACTCCAAACTGGAAAACCGCAATTCTTCAGGTGCAACTACAAGTCGCAGCATGCCAAAACAGCCAAGGACACTTGAAAATTTGGTGAACTACATTCACCGACTGCAAAGTAGCAGTCACATAATAGTTCCAGGACAACAAGTAATAGTCCGCCCAGCAGAATTACCTAGAATAAAAGTTATTTTATGCTCTTTCAACCACATCAGGTCTTGAATAAGAAAAGTAGTCTTCATCTGTAAACCAAAAAATACATCAGCAACTCTCCTACACTCCATACTGATGATCTTCTGCCCCGAGGACACTTAAGAGGTGTCTGAATGCCTCATGTAGTGAATCAAAGACAGATCTAGTACTCTTTCAATAAGCGCCTCTTCCACTATGTTTATATCCTAGAAGGGAAAACAGAAAAGATTGTGAGATCGTGTTACAACAATACATCAGGACTTTCAGTAGTGTGCATATGTATGTACTATAAGTGCCAGAAAAGATCCAAGCACATAAGTTCAATGTAGTGAAGCCTTGCAGCGCTGGGGTCCTGGGTTCAAATCCCACCAAGGACAACATCTGCAAGGAGTTTGTATGTTCTCCCCGTGTTTGCGTGGGTTTCCCCCGGGTTCTCCGGTTTCCTTCCACACTCCAAAGACATACTGATAGGGAATGTGGATTGTGATCCCCAATGGGGACAGTGCAGATAATGTCTGTGGAATTAATGTCGCTATATAAGTGAGTAAAATAAATAAATGTATATTATATTATTCAACAAACGTAGTCCGAAAGTGTCTATTTCTTCTCCATTCTCCATGGTTTCTAATGGGACCACAGAATACGACACCCCATGCCTCTACATTTACCCTGCACTTAGTACGACACCGTCAGGCGAGCAGTTCAAGGTTTTTTTGCTTCTCCTCCATTTCCTTATATTGGCGATGCCGTATGATGACGGCACCTCTGATTTGTACTTTAGAGGTGGCACTGAGTGGCAACTGTAAGCATGTACACCCCAGGTTTCTAGAGAGAAATCCACCCTAAAGACAACTTTGCTAATTCTGTCACCTTTATGTTCTGCATATGCCTTGTTCAATTCATAGAATATTACATTTTTTTTATATTCTGCTATAAAATCTGACATGTTATTGGTGAGGTCAGTACCCATGGACCCCCATAAATTGCCAAAGTAACTGTTCAAGGATTTGTGCATTTCACCTAAATGGTAAAAAGGAAATAACAATGATGTATTATGTTTTGTCCTTCGCTAGCAGTACTCTTCAGGCCTGCATATTCTGTACGCCTAGTGACATTGTGTCATCCATATTGCGCATATAGAAATGCAAACACTACATATGGACTGCTTATATCTGTACAGAGATCTTACATGCCGGGTGTAATTTTGTGTTCATGCTACAAAAATCAAATTATAACATAAGTACCATAGTTAAGTTGATGGGAAATATGCCCACAAAAGAGCACAAAACTCCAGGGCCATGCAATATATTAAATTGACACCTGGTGGTAAAAATATTAAATGCAATAAGATTAGATGTAAAAGGCTAATACATATATAGAGTTCCGAGTACATGTCACATCCTAAGGCTATGGAAATATTATATTCTACCCTCACCTACTGTATCCTCACCCATCCCTTGTAGACTGTGAGTAGTGTTGAGCGATACCTTCCGATATCAGGAAATATCGTATCGGAATGGATCGGGCCGATACCCAAAAAGTATCGGATATCGCCGATTCCGATACCGGAAACCAATGCAAGTCAATGGGACACAAATATCGGAATGAAAATAAACCCTTTCTTTCCTTGTAGGTTAATTCTACATGAAGTAAAACAACTAAGAATAATGTAGAATGACATGAAAAGCCGGCAATTCATAAGCGCATACACCGGTACCCGACAATTTACAACAGAAAGAATAGAGCTTCACACATAGATTAGATAGATAGAAACATGTCGGTCACATATATATGAAGTACAGTGACAGTGTTGCTTACTGTACTTGTCATTTAGTGTAAAGGATTTATTTTAAAAAATATTAGTGTTTTCGTGCACCGTCTCTTTAAAAAAGCCGGCCGGCAATTCAGCAGCGGTACCCGACAATTTATAACAGAAAGAATAGAGAATCATACATAGATTAGATAGATAGAAACATGTCAGTCACATATATATGAAGTACTGTGACAGTGTTGATTACTGTACTTGTCATTTAGTGTTAAAATAAAGGATTTATTTAAAAAAAAATTGGCGTTGGGTTCCCCTTAATTTTAGGCTCTAGCGGAGGTTAAGCAGACAGCTGGGGCAAATGTTTGAAGCCTGGGAAGGGGGTAATACCCACGGAGCTTCCCAGGCTACTAATATCAGCCCCCAGCTGAATACCTAGCCTTTACTAGCTATTAAAATGGGGGAACCCCCCCAAAAAAATAACGTGGGGTCGCCCCTAATTTAATAGCTAGCAAAGGCTAGGCAGACAGCTGGGGGCTGATTTTAATAGCCCAGGAAGGGTGTCATGAATATTGGCCCCCTCCCAGGCTAGAAACACCAGCCGTCAGCCGCCCCAGAAATGGCGCATCCATAGGATGCGCTAATTCTGGCACTTAGCCTCGCTCTTCCACGCTGCCCTGGTGCGGTGGCAGGGGGTAATAGGGTTGGGGTTGATGTCAGCTTATAATGCCAGCTGACATCAAGCCCAGGTTAGTAATGGAGAGGCGTCTATAAGACACCCCCATTAATAACCCCATAGTCAAAGTTAAAAAAAAAAACACAAACACCCAGAATAAAGTCCTTTAATTGAAATAAAGACACAATTCTTTATTGTTCTAAATTAAACCATACTTACCATCACGCCCATTCCAGCTGAAGCCAACGATCTCCTGCAATAAAAGAAAAATAATAAAGCAACCTCATCCTTACCTTTCCATGGTTCCCACGACAGCTTCAGCTCTGCTACATCGAGATGACAGGCTGGACCGCAGCAGAACGCTGCCATCCAGCCTGTCATCCCGCAGACACTGAGAAGCGCAGGCATGCTTGCGCTCCTCAGTGTCTCTCTGTGACGTCATCCAGATGAGCCGAGTTCATGTCCAATGAACTCAGCTCACCTCATGCACGTCACTGACAGCGTGGGAAAATTCTCACGCTGAAGTGCTGAGTGCAGGAGAATTTTCCCACGCTGTCAGTGACGTGCATGAGGTGAGCTGAGTTCATTGGACATGACCTCGGCTCATCTGGATGCCGTCACAGCGAGACACTGAGGAGCACAAGCATGCCTGCGCTTCTCAGTGTCTGCGGGATGACAGGCTGGATGGCAGCGTTCTACTGCGGTCCAGCCTGTCATCTCGATGTAGCAGAGCTGAAGCTGTCGTGGGAGCCATGGAAAGGTAAGGATGAGGTTGCTTTATTATTTTACTTTTATTGCAGGAGATCGTTGGCTTCAGCTGGAATGGGCGTGATGGTAAGTATGGTTTAATTTAGAACAATAAAGAATTGTGTGTTTATTTCAATTAAAGGACTTTATTCTGGGTGTTTGTGTTTTTTTAAATACTTTAATAGAAATTCATGGTGGTCATGTCTAATATTGGCGTGACCCCATGAATTTCGGGCTTAGGGCCAGCTGATAATGCCAAGCTGGCCTTAACCCCTTTATTACCCAGTGAGCCACCGCACCAGGGCCCTGGATGAGTTGGGTACAGCGCCAGAAGATGGCGCTTCTATGAACGCGCCATTTTCTGGGGCGGCTGCGGACTGCAATTTGCAGCGGGGGTGGCCCAGAAAGCTTGGGTCTCCCTGCGCTGCGGATTCCAGCCCCCAGCTGCCTAGTTGTACCTGGCTGGACACAAAAATAGGGCGAAGCCCCCCGCATTTTTTTTTTTAATTATTTCATGAAATTCATGGAATAATTAAGAAAAAAAGGGCTTCCCTATATTGTTGTGTCCAACCAGGTACAAAGAGGCAGCTGGTGGTTGGGGGCAGCCTGTTCCTGCCTGCTGTACCTGGCTGGACACAAATATAGGGCGAAGCCCCACATCAATTTTTTTTTAAATAAATCCTTTATTTTAACACTAAATGACATTTGAGGAGTTAATAAAGATGCAGTCCCTAAATTATTATTTATTTTTTAATTAATTTTTCCCAAAACTTTTGACGTGGGCTTCGCCATATTTTTGTATGCCAGCCAGGTACAGCATCCAGCTTCTATGAACGCGTCATTTTCCGGGGTGGCTGTGGACTGCAATTTTCAAGGGGGGGGGGGGGCAGAAAGCTTGGGCCTCCCTGCGCTGCAGATTCCATCCCCCAGCTGTCTAGTTGTACCTGGCTGGACACAAAAATAGAGAGAAGCTTCACGTATTTTTTTTTTTTAATTATTTCATGAAATTCATGAAATAATTAAGAAAAAAGGGCTTCCCTATATTGTTGTGTCCAACCAGGTACAAATAGGCAGCTGGTGGATGGGGGCAGCCCGTTCCTGCCTGCTGTACCTGGCTGGACACAAATATAGGGCGAAGCCCCACGTCAATTTTTTTTAAATCATTTCAGGAAATTCATGAAATAATTAAAAAAAATTGATGTGGGGCTTCGCCCTATATTTGTGTCCAGTCAGGTACAGCAGGCAGGAACGGGCTGCCCCCAACCACCAGCTGCCTATTTGTACCTGGCCGGACACAACAATATAGGGAAGCCCTTTTTTAAAAAAATTATTTCATGAAATAATTAAAAAAAAATTGACGTGGGGCTTCGCTCTGTTTTTGTGTCCAGCCAGGTACAACTAGGCAGTTGGGGGCTGGAATCCGCAGCGCAGGGAGGCCCAAGCTTTCTGGGCCCCACCCGCTGCAAATTGCAGTCCGCAGCCACCCCGGAAAATGGCGCGTTCATAGAAGCGCCATCTTCTGGCGCTGTACCCAACTCATCCAGGGCCCTGGTGCGGTGGCTCACTGGGTAATAAAGGGGTTAAGGCCAGCTTGGCATTATCAGCTGGCCCTAAGCCCGAAATTCATGGGGTCACGCCAATATTAGACATGAACACCATGAATTTCTAGTAAAGTATTTAAAAAAAACACAAACACCCAGAAAAAAGTCCTTTAATTGAAATAAACACACAATTCTTTATTGTTCTAAATTAAACCATACTTACAGTCACGCCCATTCCAGCTGAAGCCAACGATCTCCTGCAATAAAAGTAAAATAATAAAGCAACCTCATCCTTACCTTTCCATGGCTCCCACGACGGCTCCAGCTCTGCTACATCGAGATGACTGGCTGGACCGCAGCAGAACGCTGCCATCCAGCCTATCATCCCGCAGACACTGATAAGCGCAGGCATGCTTGCGCTCCTCAGTGTCTGGCTGTGACGGCATCCAGATGAGCCGAGGTCATGTCCAATGAACTCGGCGCACCTCATGCACGTCACTGACAGCGTGGGAAAATTCTCACGCTGAAGCGCTGAGTGCAGGAGAATTTTCCCACGCTGTCAGTGACGTGCATGAGGTGAGCCGAGTTCATTGGACATGACCTCACCTCATGTATGTCACTGACAGCGTGGGAGAAGTCTCACGCTGAAGCGCTGAGTGCAGGAGAATTTTCCCACGCTGTCAGTGACGTGCATGAGGTGAGCTGAGTTCATTGGACATGACCTCGGCTCATCTGGATGCCGTCACAGCCAGACACTGAGGAGCGCAAACATGCCTGCGCTTCTCAGTGTCTGCGGGATGACAGGCTGGATGGCAGCGTTCTGCTACGGTCCAGCCTGTCATCTCGATGTAGCAGAGCTGAAGCTGTCGTGGGAACCATGGAAAGGTAAGGATGAGGTTGGTTTATTATTTTACTTTTATTGCAGGAGATCGTTGGCTTCAGCTGGAATGGGCGTGATGGTAAGTATGGTTTAATTTAGAACAATAAAGAATTGTGTGTTTATTTCAATTAAAGGACTTTTTTCTGGGTGTTTGTGTTTTTTTTAAATACTTTACTAGAAATTCATGGCGGTCATGTCTAATATTGGCGTGACCCCATGAATTTCGGGCTTAGGGCCAGCTGATAATGCCAAGCTGGCCTTAACCCCTTTATTACCCAGTGAGCCACCGCACCAGGGCCCTGGATGAGTTGGGTACAGCGCCAGAAGATGGCGCTTCTATGAACGCGCCATTTTCCGGGGCGGCTGCGGACTGCAATTTGCAGCGGGTGGGGCCCAGAAAGCTTGGGCCTCCCTGCGCTGCAGATTCCAGCCCCCAGCTGCCTAGTTGTACCTGGCTGGACACAAAAATAGGGCGAAGCGCCACACATTTTTTTTTTTAATTATTTCATGAAATTCATGGAATAATTAAGAAAAAAAGGGCTTCCCTATATTGTTGTGTCCGGCTAGGTACAAATAGGCAGCTGGTGGTTGGGGGCAGCCCGTTCCTGCCTGCTGTACCTGGCTGGACACAAATATAGGGCGAAGCCCCACATAATTTTTTTTTAATTATTTCATGAATTTCCTGAAATAATTAAAAAAAAATTGACGTGGGGCTTCACACTATATTTGTGTCCAGCCAGGTACAGCAGGCAGGAACGGGCTGCCCCCAACCACCAGCTGCCTATTTGTACCTGGCCAGACACAACAATATAGGGAAGCCCTTTTTTTCTTAAATTATTCCATGAATTTCATGAAATAATTAAAAAAAAAAAAACGTGGAGCTTTTCCCTATTTTTGTGTCCAGCCAGGTACAACTAGGCAGCTGGGGGCTGGAATCTGCAGCGCAGGGAGGCCCAAGCTTTCTGCCCCCCCCCCCGCTGAAAATTGCAGTCCGCGGCCGCCCCGGAAAATGGCGCGTTCATAGAAGCTGGATGCTGTACCTGGCTGGCATACAAAAATATGGCGAAGCCCACGTCAAAAGTTTTGGGAAAAATTAATTAAAAAATAAATAATAATTTAGGGACTGCATCTTTATTAACTCCTCAAATGTCATTTAGTGTTAAAATAAAGGATTTATTTTAAAAAAAAATGGCGTGGGATCCCCCATAATTTTAGTCTCTAGCGGAGGTTAAGCAGACGGCTGGGGCAGATGTTTGAAGCCTGGGAAGGGGGTAAAACCCACGGAGCTTCCCAGGCTACTAATATCAGCCCCCAGCTGAATACCTAGCCTTTACTAGCTATTAAAATGGGGGACCCCCCCCAAAAAAATGACGTGGGGTCCCCCCTATTTTAATAGCTAGCAAAGGCTGGGCAGACAGCTGGGGGCTGATATTAATAGCTCAGGAAGGGTGCCATGAATATTGGCCCCCTCCCAGGCTAGAAACACCAGCCGTCAGCCGCCCCAGAAATGGCGCATCCATAGGATGCGCCAATTCTGGCACTTAGCCTCGCTCTTCCACGCTGCCCTGGTGCAGTGGCAGGGGGTAATAGTGGTGGGGTTCATGTCAGCGCCAGCTGCCATGAAGCCCAGGTTAGTAATGATGGCCGTCTATATGACACCCCCATTACTAACCTACAAAGTGTTAAAAAGAAAAAACACACTACACCCAGAAAAAAATAATTTATTTGAAATAAAACACACCATTTTATTTAATTCTTAGTTTACTAAAAAAAAATAGTTACCTGTCCACGTTCCTGCGCTGATCTCCCATGCACAGCTGTCACATCTGGAGAAGGTGACAGCTGTGCATGGCTGCTGTAAGCTCACGCTGCCGGGAATACGTCCGCTCCCGGCAGCGGGAGCCACTGACTGAGGTCACCGGAGTGCATTCAGGCAGCGCAGCTCCGGAGACCTCCTTTACGGCACTGCTGTACCGTGGGAATTTCTCACGATACAGCAGTGCCGAAAAGGAGCTAACCGGAGCAGCGCTGCCTGAACTCCGGTGAACCCTTACGGCCCCGTCATTCTAGCGGCGGCAGCGGTTCAGAGCGGTCACATTCTATGTGGCTGCTCTGAACTGGAGATCTTCGTGGGACACTCATGGACTACTACGGAGGGGTAAGGATAAGGTTGTGGTTTATTATTTTATATTTTATTACAGGAGATCGATGGCTTCGGGGAATTAGGTGTCTAGGTGAGTATAGGTGTAGTTTTTTATTTTTTACTTTATTTTAGGTGGCGATCGGCGGGGACAGGTAATGTATGAACTAATTTCTTTTAGGTAACCACTGGCCACCAATGACATGTATTTAACATTTATTGGGGACACAGTAGGGCAATTTAAATAGCAGGATCAGGCTGATGGGAACTACTGCTCCCATCGAGCTGATCCTGCTGGCACGAGTGGACGGGGGACAGACATAGGCCGATGGGAGTAGTAGTGTCACATCGGCCTATGTCTGCCTGCACGCACAGACACATCGCACAGACACCCCGCGCACACACACCCCGCGCGCACACACCCCGCGCGCACACACCCCGCGCGCACACACCCCGCGCGCACACACCCCGCGCGCACACACCCCGCGCGCACACACCCCGCACGCACACACCCCGCACGCACACACCCCGCACGCACACACCCCGCACGCACACACCCCGCACGCACACACCCCGCACGCACACACCCCGCACGCACACTAATCATGACGGGTCCGGGAGGTGAGGCTGACCTGTGCGGCCGTGGGAAAGTTCATGTGAGTTCATGCAGTCAAGCATGAACTCACATGAACCCTCTGAGGGCACCGCGGCGACTTCAAATGAACAGCTGATCGGCATCACCTGATACCTCAGCTGTTCATTTGAAATAACCGGCGGGAAAGCGCAGCACAGAACGGGAAAGCCGGCGGTGAAGTCTTTTCACTGCCGGCTTCCCCGCCCGGGTCCTTCACTCCTTGGTGCTGCGCTCCCCGCCCGGTCCTAATTTACGATCGGGATGGGAGGTGGCGAGGGGAGCGGAGGATCGGGGTGGAAGGCTGCGGGGAAGCAGTATGGGGCTGTGTGATTGTTTAAAAGCCGGCGGCTTTTTACCGCCCGCCGGCTTTTAAACAATCAGGAGAATTCTCCCACGCTGGGATGGCATTCTGATGACAGGCTGGATCGCAGCTGAGCGCTGCCACCCAGCTTGTCATCCTTCACAGACACTGCAGAGCGCAGGCATTATGGGAACTTCCGATTCCGGTATTCGATATTATAAAAGTATCGGAATTAAGTATCGGAATTCAGATACAGTGAATATCGGCCGATACCCGATATTTCAGTATCGGAATGCTCAACACTAACTGTGAGTCCTCGCAGGTAGGGTCCTCGCTCCTCCTGTACCAGTCGCCTTCACGTTTTATTCAAGATTATTGTAATTGTTTTTGCTATGTATACCCCTTTTTCACATGTAAAGCGCCATGGAATAAATGGTGTTATAATAATAATATATTACTACTTTTTAGCATGTGTAGCAAGTATCAGAATGTTTTGGAAGTTCCAGGGAAGGATCCCAGATCTATTACCAACTGGGGTTTTCCAGGCTGAGCATAAACCCCTTTAATCCTATAGACTAAACAAGTATTTTCTTTACTGACAAACCTTACCAAGCACTGGTTTGGTATTATAAATATTATGGCTTTCCCAAAGCTTCCCCTACACATTAGCTGGCAGCTGATCTACTGTTCGGTTTCAGCTTCCCCATACACAGGAACGTTCGGCTCGGCCAAGCGGTCTTGTGTTCTCTATGAGAGAGCTGCTGCTAGAATCATCTGTCAGCGAGCGTCTTATGCCCCCGCCAAACAAAAGGATCAGGCGATTCAATTCCAAACACCCAATCCCTATGTCCCCGAAATCTGTCTAGAAACAGTCAGGAGACTCCAACACACATTGGCGGCCAATTTATATCTCATGTGTATGGGGCCTTAAATAATGATATAGCAGATAAAAGAATTTTATGAGAAAAGTACAGGGGTCAATTTTAAAGGGTATCTACAGATTAAAGTTGAAATTCTACCCATAACAGGTTTCTGGCCCAGCTTCCATCCTTAGCCTGGTAAATATTACTTTCTAGGACCCCTGAATAGCTGACTTCAGATGAAGTTTCCTTTTCTCTGTGGTTTTTTAATCTTTCACGTGCATGACATTACAATCCATCACTTGGATAGATTCTGTTAACATGTCCTGTAATTGAAAAGAATCTTTATGTACTGGTCCGGTCAGTAATACTTCACCCTTTATCAGCTACAATCACTAATCTAGAAATACAGGTGGTCATAAGCGGGCAACTAATGCCAACATGTGATATAACATAAGCCGAACAATGAGCAGACATTAGAAAAACGAATTTTACTCACAATGTAGTTTTCATAGTATATCGAGTGTCTGGCCTGGAGATGCTTAAGGAAACTTGAGTTATAACTGGAGTCTCCTCCCGGTATCAGGCGACAAATTGGACACGTCTAAAAAAAAATAAAAGATGAGACGCAATACAAATCAGCATCTATTCAAATTTCTATCAGACATAGTCTGATTAAATATACATGCATACTAATCATTCAATGTCTCCTTTGATGTATATGTAATCCCTATAAGAATCTATTACTTCTCTCTAATCTCTAAAAGCACCACTCCAGCATTCTGTTTTTTATTTCAGCGCTGGAGTGGTGCCACTAATGTAAGTTCCCTGTATTATACTTACCAGCCACAGTCTTCAGCTCTTCCCAGTGCCGCTCTGGTCTCGCACTGCCATCTTCTGACCGCAACTTCTGACTGACCGGAAGTCAGAGATAACGGTCACAAGATCTCAATGTAAGTGTATGAGGGCCTCATTCTGTCTCTCATAGACTTACATTGTGTGGTGACCTCTGGATTGCCCAGCAAATGCTGGAGAGATCCAACAGGTCACAAACTGCAAAAGACGACCGGAGCGTCGCTGAGAAAAGATGAAGTCGGGGGCTGGTACGTATTTTACTAGAGGCAGGGAACGTACATGAGTGACATCAGTCCAGAGCTGAAATAAGAAATCAAAATGCAAGAGTGGTGCTTTAATTCCATTTTTTTCCATGAGATTTATACACCCTATTCAATCCACAGTTTGGCTACTTATTACACTATGACATAGATTACAGTGGGGGAAATAAGTATTTGATCCCTTGCTGTTTTTGTAAGTTTCATGTCTGACAAAGACATGAACAGTCTATAATTTTAAGGGTAGGTTAATTTTAACATTGAGAGATAGAATATCGAAAAAAAAAAAATCAAGAAAATCACATTGTATAAATTAGATAATTTATTTTGCATTTTGCAGTGAGAAATAAGTATTTGATCCCCTACAAACCATCATGAGTTCTGGCTCCTACAGACCAGTTAGACGCCCCTAATCAACTTATTACCTGCATTAAAGAGCTGTCTTACATAGTCACCTGTATAAAAGACTCCTGTCCACAGACTCAATTAATCAGTCAGACTCTAACCTCTACAACATGGGCAAGACCAAAGAGCTTTCTAAGGATGTCAGGGACAAGATCATAGACCTGCACAAAGCTGGAATGGGCTACAAAACCATAAGTAAGACACTGGGTGAGAAGGAGACAACTGTTGGTGCAATAGTAAGAAAATGGAAGAAATACAAAATGACTGTGAATCGACATCGATCTGGGGCACGATGCAAAATCTCAACTTGTGGGGTATCCTTGATCATGAGGAAGGTGAGAGATCAGCCTAAAACTACACGGGGGGAATTTGTTAATGATCTCAAGGCAGCTGGGACCACAGTCACCAAGAAAACCATTAGTAACATATTACGCCTTAAAGGTTTAAAATCCTGCAGTGCCTGCAAGGTCCCTCTGCTCAAGAAGGCACATGTGCAGGCCTGTCTGAAGTTTGCCAATGAACACCTGGATGATTCTGTGAGTTATTGGGAGAAGGTGCTGTGGTCAGATGAGACAAAAATTGAGCTCTTTGGCATTAACTCACCCTGTTTGGAGCAAGAATAAGGATTAGTACAACCCTAAGAACATCGTCCCAACCGTGAAGCATGGTGGGGGGAAACATCATACTTTGTGCTTTACTGCAAAGGGGACATGACGACTGAACCATACTGAACGGAAGATGGATGGGGCCATGTATCACGAGATTTTGGCTAACAACCTCCTTCCCTCAGTAAGAGCATTGAAGATGGGTCGTGGCTGGGTCTTCCAGCAAGACAATGACCCAAAACATACAGCCAAGGCAACAAAGGAGTGGCTGAAAAAGAAGCACAGTAAGGTCATGGAGTGGCCTAGCCAGTCTCCAGACCTTAATCCCATAGAAAACTTATGGAGGGAGTTGAAGCTCTGAGTTGCCAAGCGACAGCCTCAAAATCTGAATTATTTAGAGATGATCTGCAAAGAGGAGTGGACCAAAATTCCTCCTGACATGTGCACAAACCTCATCATCAACTGCAAAAAACGTCTGACTGCTGTGCTTGCCAACAAGGGTTTTGCCACCAAGTATTAAGTGTTGTTTGCCAGAGGAATCAAATACTTATTTCTCACTGCAAAATGCATAAAAATGTATCTAATTTATACAATGTGATTTTCTTGATTTTTTGGGGATATTCTCTCTCTCAATTTTAAAATGAACCTACTCTTAAAATTATAGACTGTTCATGTCTGTCAGTGGGCAAACTTACAAAAACAGCAAGGGATCAAATACTTAGTTCCCCCACTGTGTATACATATATACACATACACACACGTAGAAACAGTTCCGTCAACTTTTTTCTACTTATATACTCTGACAGTTTGAGAGTGGATCTTGGAGGCTTGGCACCCGATATTCAGTGATTTTGGTGCGGCTTTGATTATAATAACATACATATATATATATATATATATACACACACAGGGTGGTCCAAAAGTAGGTGGACAGAAAGTGTAATAAGGTTATGAAGGGGGAGATTTATCAAACACTAAATTGCAGCCGCCTGTCTGCATCATCCTCCAATAAACCATGAATTAGACGTGGACGATAAGCTTTCCACCCAATAGATTTCAGGATTCGCATGATAGAAGCTCGTGAAATTCCCAATTCCAAAGAGGCTCTTCTGGTGGACTTTTTTGGACTCTGAACAAATGTTTCAGCAACAAGTTGTTTATTATCTTCTGTACAGACTGTTTTGGGTCGACCAGTTTTTGGAGCATTAAGGATTGAGCCAGTGGCATTGAATTTGTCACGAATGCGGTAAATGGTTTGTCTCTTCGGGGCTTGAGTACCAAATGTTTCAACCCAATTTGCTCTAACGGTTTCAGCATTTTGAGATTTCCAATACTCTGTTAAAATCCATTTTCTTTGATCTGTATTTAAATTATTTGCCATTATGTGTTATCTGAATTATCTGAAAAGAAAACAGATTTGGGGGAGATCTATCTGTGAAAACTAGACCTGTGAAACTGGCTCAGTTGCCCTTAGCAACCAATCATATTCCACCTTTCATTTTCCAAAGAGTCTGTGAGGAATGAAAAGTGGAATCTGATTGGTTGCTAAGGGCAACTGAGCCAGTTTCACTTTATACCATGTCTGATAAATCTCCCCCTTCATAACCTTATTACACTTTCCATCCACCTACTTTTGGACCACCCTGTATATCTATCTATCTATCTACACACACACACACAGATATGGTACTACATCTATAATACAGCCCTTTAATCCAAAGTAAAAGGTAATATACATTTTTCCTATGTAATAACATCTCTTACCACCAAACGGCTCTCTGAAGTGTGGTAGATAAAGCAATGCTGTACAAGATTATCTTCATCTAGTTCTACTGGACAGAAAGGACAAATATATGTCTCTTCTCTGAAAAGCAAAAGATCAGTGAGACTTAGTTATTTACATAATAAAGCAGTGATTCACGCCTCATATCCTTTAAGGCCCCGTCACACTTAGCGACGCTGCAACGATCCCGACAACGATACGACCTGTCAGGGATCGTTGCTGCGTCGCTATGTGGTCGCTGGTGAGCTGTCAAACAGGCAGGCTCACCAACGATCAGGGGAGCAGCGACATCGTGGAAAGAATCTTTCCACGATGTCCTGCTCCAGTTACCAGCCTGCTGAAGCAGGAGCAGGCTGGTAACCATGATAAACAGCGGGTTACTAGGGGCACATGCGCACCTAGTAACCCGCTGTTTATCATGGTTACCACTCTGCTACGGTGAGCGGGAGGTTACCGCTCACTTTAGCAAGCTCGTAACCATGATAAACAGCGGGTTACTAGGTGCGCATGTGCCCCTAGTAACGCGCTGTTTATAATGGTTACCAGCCTGATCGCTGCTCCCGCTGGTCACACACAGCAATGTGTGCTGACCAGCGGGAGGGCAACGACCAAAAAAAGGTCCAGGACATTCTGCAGCGATCAGCGACCTCACAGCAGGGGCCTGATCGCTGCAAAGTGTCACACATAGCGACATCGCTGGTGAGGTCGCGGTTGCGTCACCAAAACCGTGACACAGCAGCAATCTCGCTAGCGATCTCGCTATGTGAGACGGGGGCTTTAGTCTTGGGCTACACAACATTTGTGTGACTAGTCTGTTACCTGCGGTCACACGGCTATATTACAGCTGTAATTGGGCTGTAAGATAAACAGTCAAATTAGATACACAAGTCACACGTGAGTTATACTGAAGCATATGGTGGCACAGCCGTGGACATAATCAGAATTTGTGCTCCGTTTGACTACATTTTATTTTCAATGCCCCTACTGTATGTAGCATTCAGCATAACCGTTCTAGATTTGTGGAATGCAGTTTATTCGTGATGTCATCTTCTCCAGTGTTGTTATCTAACTTCAGAGACTGATGAAGGAAGAAATTTAGGACTATGAAGAAAAAATAAGTTGCATTACAGCAACGCTGTGCGGTGACAGCTTTTGGGTACATGGCAAGACAATAAGGCCAGGTGCACACGTTCAGTATTTGGTCAGTTTTTTACATCAGTAATTGTAAGCCAAAACCAGGAATGGAACAATCAGAGGAAAAGTATAATAGAAACACATCACCACTTCTGTATTTATCACCCACTACATCAATACTGATGTAAGATACTGACCAAATACTCAATGTGTGCACATGGCCTTAGGATGAAATACAAGTAAACAATGGAAATTACTGAGGCATCTGAATGACCGCCAACTATTCTTAAGGCTTCCAAACATGCTACATGGAAATCTATTTACTGCAAATTTGCTGTGTTACAATTTTGAACTTGAAAAACAAAGTATTTTTAAGGTTTTTTTTTTTAGTTTATGAAGTACCAAGTTACAACTCAAATCAAATACCATGACACATATCATCACAGTGAACATACCTGCATGTTGTCTTCCCTAGCTCTTCTAGAGGTCCATACTTTGAAATATATGGCTGACACATATTTAGGTGTGCTCTCATTTCACTCAAGCATATCTGAAGAAACAGCACATAATACCAATAAAACTTATGGAAACTTGGATTCTTCTTCTATATTATATTTACATTGTCAGCCACATATGGAAAACCAAAATCAGGCATATGCTATATTACATATAGTAAGGGTCAGTAGTCCGGGCCCAATATCTTCAGCCTTACCTTCTCTTCACATTCCTCACAATTCTGAAAGACAGTTTTCATCTTCTTCATGATGTCCACAGCAAGCGTTCCTTCTGACGATAGGTGAGCTCGACAATAGGGACACGCATAGGCGTTATTCCTTAGACTAGCTTTTATACAAGAGTTACAAAACCTAAAAGGCACAAGAGGAAACAACGGGAATGACTACAGTGTATGGGATAACACATGGGAACCTAGCTATAGTGAGTAATGGACTGGTGCAATAAGCATTATCAGCTCGGTATTGTGTTCGGTACCAGGAGACAGGTTTCCATGATTGTCAAAGGAAAGCATTTTACATGAATCAGTACAATTCCTATAAAAACAGTGCAGGGCAAATGTATCAAATAAAAACAATTTTTTATCATTTCCATTTACGAAAAATTAACATATATTTGCACGTAATAAATCTACACATACATGGGAAACCAGTATGGGAGTGAACCTGTTGAGAGAACCTCTGGCCCCAAGACGAAGCATATATGCGAAACGTGGGTGATGATGGCTGTCTGGACTTCATGGTATACTTGACATATCTTTTGCATTATTACAAACTTTGCCTTTGATTTACTGTTGTCTCCTTTACCTTTGTGCTTTGCACCTTTTTCCAATAGTATCAGGGGTCCTCAGACCAGGTAGTCTCATACTCACTGTCCACTTATGTGTAGTTTTATTACATGAAATATATCCGTTGATTTTTATTTATTTTTTTTTAAATGGAAGTAATAAAGAATGAATTTTTGGGGGGGTCCAGCACTATTTATTACAGGAATTGTGGTTTGACTTACAGTGCGACAGTGGATTGTACAATAAGAAAATATAAGTTAATTAATAGTTACTATATAAGAATATAGCTTCTACCCAGATTTGAGACTCATTCAACCCTGGCTCTACTACATGCAATAGTGGGAAAAATGAAAACTAGAAACTTACAATAAGAATGGATAGGAGATAAATTATAGATAATGGATATGATGAGATCTAATACCACAACTTCATTTCCACCAGGATGCTAGTACTGCTAGTATTCTCAAATAAATAAAGAATAAAATATGGAGTTATAAGGATTAAATACTACAATATTTCTGAGCAAGACATTGACTGGATCACATTGTTCAGAGCAGATTTTCTTCACCAAATCCCGTTCCTGCTAATTTCCTGACAAATGTCCTGTCAAACTGAACAATGACTGAAAACAGCTGTGACCTCCTGATAAGAATATCTCTAGGTACTGTTCTGCAGTTTTCTGGTCCAGATTGTCAGTGGCCCTGTATGGCGATGATACAGCCTTTTTATAGCAAACATTCACCTCCAGTGAACCCACGTGAATATAAATATATGGAGATGACGTAGAACACGTGTATAAATGTCTAGTTAGAAAATCTACTATATAATCGGCTTATCCCGTCTGTCTGTCCGTCCAGGAAATCCCGCGCCGCTGATTGGTCCGGCCGCGGCCAATCAGCGACGCGGGATTTCAGAACAAGATGGCGGCCGTTAGCGGCTCATCTGCCGCACGGAGGTCAGCGGTGATGCAGCTGGGAGGTGACCGGCTGCTCGCAACAGAAGTACCCCGACCGGCGGCCTAGGCGGCGCCGCTCCCCGGTCCTCCCTTCACACTTGCCGTCGAGAGATCAGCAGCCCTAGCCGCTGATCTTCCGACGGTAGCCGCATGGAGGTCAGCGGCGATGCAGCTCACTCACTAACACGGTTCGCTGATTGGTCGCGGCCGCCACCAATCAGCGATATTGGCGCCAAATTTAAAACAACGCTGCAGAAGCAAGAGCCGGCTGCAGCCGGGGGAATTACGTGCTGGCTGTGCGTGGTCAGCGATGTTGTCACAAGCAGTATTGACAACATGACGTAATTACAAAATTCATTAGGGGCCTCGGGGGGGATACATTGGGGGGTTAATTTAAAGTAGTGCACAACCCATTTAAACACTGCTTTGCTGATTAGTCGCGCCCGGTCGGCCTCATACATATTGTAGAATACCCGATGCGTTAGAATCGGGCCACCATCTAGTTATTCTATATTTTCCCAATATATTAGAGTCAATCTTAACACAATCGATTCTAGAAGTGTGAAAAATAAAATTCTTGCGAGTTCATCATCAGTATTCGACAGTATAAGGCCTGTAAATGACGTTACCCCATGTATCACTGCTAGTGATTGCAGCATTTACAATAGTACTAGTATATCTGGATTGTGGTATTCAATACTATAATATTTCAATGTAAGCCCCAAAAAATGGTAAAGTATTTGATCAACCAAACAAACTCCTTCTGTTCTGCTACTGGAACCCTAAGGGCAGGTGAAGAGGATCACAGTTTCAGTCCATCAAAACACTGGATCACACTTGGCCCAATATCATTCAACGAGGCCATGTATATGTCAGACTTATTCCTCGGACCGAGGAAGAAAACAAAACAAAACGCACCTTGCATGCATGATTTGCCTCTAATAATCAGATCACATCGCCCATTCATTTCTATGGGGCCGTAGAAGACATCGGTCTGCACTTGGATAACATCCGAGTGCAGTCCCATTTGCTCAGACAGACTGAATGGAGATTCTTTTTTTCTGTCCACCTGGGAGAAAGTCAGACCTAACTGTGATCAGAGCGTGATCAGCATAATAGGGAAGATTTTCTCAGATGGGAGAACATACGGTCTTCAGCACCTGCCCTAAGGATCAGTTGTTATACCTATGAGAAACGGTGTCCATATTTTTCCAAACTTCCAGGAGAACCATTTAATAGACAGCGGATCAAACCCTACATTTCAATAGACAGAAGTGAGAACATCCTGTTACATCCATAATTCTGATTAAATAGATAATAAAGAACTGCCAATCTCTGTAGAGCTGAAATCGCACAAACATACAGAAAAAGAGAAAAAGTCTCTTCCCGCCCACTGCTCGGAAATGATCATTTACAAATCCACACATTTTATTAAAAAGGACATTTTCTGATGTATCAAAAAAGCAATTGTAAGGCTCTAATTCTCTACCCTAGAAGGAATAAAGCCTGAAATAACCACAAATAGTCTAACACTTGGGATACATTGGATAGCAATTTTGGACACATAACCCTATTTCTCCATTTATAAATATGGAAATATGTCTCTTTCTTCTCATATAGGAAATAAAGCATAAGTCACATACATATAAAATAGTCTACAAATGGACCTCTAGCCAAACCATTTTACGTTCTACACCAAATATTAGCAGATTGAAGGCGTGAAAAACGGTCCCATCAGATTGGCAACTTTGGCTGACTTTAATTTATTGTGTGTTAGGTCAGGAATGCACAACCTGTAGCCCAGGGGCATCATGCGGCCCGTGATGCCATTCTGTGCGGCCCCCACACAAGCCTGACTCCTCTGTGTTCAGTAACTCTCAAACTAAGGGGATCGCTGGCTCATTGTATGGTCATCTGGAGAGCATCTAGAGGAGCAGAGGACCCTCTTTGTAGACAATAACGGAAGTTATAAAAAGAGGTTTACAGCGGCGCTCGTATTAAGAGCTACCAATTAGCAGCAAATAGGGACAAATACCACCATTTGACTAATCAGAAATATAAATATGTAATTTCGCGCTTAATAAAACCAAAATACTATAGACAGTTGAGGACTTGATTAAATGGTTATTTCCTAGTGTCCATGCGGATAAAGATTAGCTGTGTGTCCTAAAAACGTCATCAAGGAATGTACAGATCTTCCACGAAAAAAAGCTGATAGAGACTCGGAGCATTCGTGACGTCACATTGTCAAGATCAGTACAGATAGCTGCTAAGGACCAAATTTCATCCATTAGTTGGTGAACAATCCAACGCTTGGTGAATTCTGCTTCACAATGGTAGAAAGAGCCGACATCGAAGGATCAAAAAGCGACGTCGCTATGAATGCTTGGCCACCACAAGCCAGTTATCCCTGTGGTAACTTTTCTGACACCTGCTTAAAACCCAAAAAGTCAGAAGGATCGTGAGGCCCCGCTTTATATGTATATAATGGAAGTTGGTGGCTCAGTGGTTAGCACTGTTGCTTTGCTGCACTGGGGTCCTCCTGGGTTCAAATCACACCAACGACAACGTCTGCAAGGAGTTTGTATGTTCTCCCCGTGTTTTCTCCCATGATCCGAAGACATAGTGATAGGGAATGTAGATTGTGAGCCCCAATGGGGACAGTGATGACTATGTCTGTAAAGCGCTGCGGAATTAATGGCGCTATATAAGTGAGTAAAATAAATAAAGTTCCAGAAATTAAACTATCACTTAGTAGATTATGGCACATATAACCACTTCAAATAAATGTTATGCAGCCATTGGAGTGATATAATCACAAAATTTGTCACTCAGACAGAAAAAAAAAAGGAGGTATACCTCTGCTTTAGGTGTCTGCAGTATCGCAATGCTTTGGATTGTACTGTGAGTCCGGGGACTGAGAAAGACAACGATTTATGTAACACAGACTTGTTAAATAGTTCTAGGACACAAGCCTGTCCTCATCCAGTGTAGTGTACGCAATTGCACTTTGGTGACTATATGCATCTACATCCAGACTGCATAGCCAAGCACTTCCATAATGACCTGGTTTCTTACTTCCCAGTTCACGTCTTTTACAATTAGACTTGTGGTGTGGAATCCCCTTCTCACAGAGCGGAGGATATGCCCTCATGATCACAGGAATGTTTTTGTTCTTTCATGCTTCCCCTTTAAAAATACTCATGGGCATACAGAATCCAAATTATATCATTTTGGGCAGAAGCCAGAAAAGACAGGGAGTATGAAAAACACAAGCACAGTTTAAAAAGTCACCATTTTCCAACCTGTGCTAAGTATCATTATTGATTCCCAGGCTGGAATTTCCCCACATGACTGTGTAAAATGCTGGAAATCTGGCTCATAAAACAGCCGCCTATAGTCAAAACAAGCGAAACGTCTGAACACTTTTTTCCAATGTCACTTCACATTACAGTAAATGAGTAGGGGGCGTTATACAATGTGGGAATATGTGCGTCTCCACATTTTATTCAATAATTGTGAACATCGATCAGGATCCTCACAATATGGAAATAAATCCAGTCATTCATTTAATAGTCAAAATGACAAGCATAGATTTGTGACAATTGCTAAGGTTTAGATCAGCAAATCAGTGATATCTTGCAAGACCGCATCTCTCCTTAAGTTTTCTTTATCATTTGGCTTTGATTTTGGTTTCCTTACAAAATCGAACAAGCGCCATATGTAATGACAGGTTATGATAACAAGATATCACAATAGTTTTGCTTCCAGGGTTTTTTTTTTTTTTTGCAAATAATTAAAATTAATAAAATCAGCGTCACTCATCCTCCCCTGCTCCAGGGCTGCCTTTCCTAAAGGCCCCGACACACTTAGCGACGCTACAGCGATCCCGACAACGATACGACCTGTCAGGGATCGTTGCTGCGTCGCTATGTGGTCGCTGGTGAGCTGTCAAACAGGCAGGCTCACCAACGATCAGGGGAGCAGCGACATCGTGGAAAGAATCTTTCCACGATGTCCTGCTCCTGGTTACCAGCCTGCTGAAGCAGGAGCAGGCTGGTAACCATGATAAACAGCGGGTTATTAGGGGCACACGCGCACCTAGTAACCCGCTGTTTATCATGGTTACCACTCTGCTACGGTGAGCGGGAGGTTACCGCTCACCGTAGCAGAGTGGTAACCATGATAAACAGCGGGTTACGAAGTGCGCGTGTGCCCCTAGTAACCCGATGTTTATCATGGTTACCAGCCTGATCGCTGCTCCAGCTGGTCACACACAGCGATGTGTGCTGACCAGCGGGAGGGCAAAGACCAAACAATGGTCCAGGACACTTTGCAGCGATCAGCGACCTCACAGCAGGGGCCTGATCGCTGCAAAGTGTCACACATAGTGACATCGCTGGTGAGGTCGCTGTTGCGTCTCATTTGCACAAGGAAAGACTAGAAGCAATGGGATGAAACTAAATGGGAGGAGACACAGATTAGATATTAGAAAAAACTTTTTGACAGTTAGGGTGATTAATGAGTGGAACAGGCGGCCACGAGAGGTGGTGAGTTCCCCTTCAATGGACGTCTTCAAACAGAGGCTGGACAGACATCTGTCTGAGATGATCTAGTGAATCCTGCTTTGAGCAGGGGGTTGGACCAGATGACCCAGGAGGTCCCTTCCAACTCTACCATTCTATGATTCTATGAAAACCGTGACACAGCAGTGATCTCGCTAGCGATCTCACTATGTGAGACGGGGGCTTAAGCTGCTCCTGTTCTTTGCTGACAGACTGCAGCGGTAGTCACGACTACAATGCACGTGTCTGCCGTAGCCAATCACTGGGGCAATGTAGTTGAAGATAGACTGCTAAGTAGAGATGAGCGAACCCGAACTTAAAAGGACAGTTAGTATCCGGTGCTAAACGCCGAACACGGACTTCACCCGGAAGTCTGGTGCAATGTTCAGAGTAAGAGAGAGAGAGAAAAAAAAACAAGAAACAGAGAAAAAGAAAGATAGAGAAAAAGCGAGAAGGAATGAAAGATATTTTCCTCGTCAAAAGTTTGGGTCCCCATTGTTTTCAATGGAGGTCGGGTTCAAGTGCGAGTACAGTTCTGGTACCCGAAATGAACTTTGGAATAAAGTTTGAGTCGTGTACCAGAACCTGAACTTCCACGGGTCGGCTCATCCCTACTGCTGAGCCCAGTGACTGACTGCAGTGGTCACATGCACTGTAGTCATCATATCACTGCTGCAGCCTGTCAACAATTAAAGGGAGCTTATACAGAGAGACATCACTGGTGCAATGCAGGGTGAAGGTAACTTTATTTTTAACTGGAGCAAGCTGATAGTGATGTAAAAATGATTCATGGAAAACCCCTTTAGGGTATGTGCACACGATGCAGAAATGAAGCAGAAAATTTCTGCATCATTTCTGCATCTCCCTGGCAGAAAAAACGCATGCAGATTGTGCATGCGTTTTTCCTGCAGAATACATGCGGATCCACATGCAGATTCACATGCGTTTCCGCATGCAGATTGACAAGCGCTTTCCAGGCGATGTTAGCATCACCTGGAAAGTGCTTGATAACTAGGTCACACTATATAAATCCATGCAAACAGCATGGATTTATACAGTGTGAACCGAGAGAGTGTATATACTTACCTCCGATGGCCCGCGCTGTCCTGCTCACTCCGTTCTCCCGGCTGCCGGCAACTTTGAATTGAAAGACCTGCCGACGTCAGCGTCACGTGACCCGTCACATGACTCTGACGTCACCGCAGGTCCTACAACTCACTGCAAGTGCCGGGAACCAAGCGGGAGCGCTGCGCGGGCCGACAGATGGTAAGAATACATTTATTTTTTATTTTATTCTTCTTTTACAGCTTTTTTAATGGTACCTGGGTGTGGATGAGACTCTCCTCTCCTCCACACCCGGGTACCATCCGCACATTAGAACGCACCAATTACGCAAGTACAAATGCTGTCTTGCGGAATTGGCGCGTTCTAATGCAAGTCAATGGCGGCGAAATCGCCGCGTTTCCGCAAAATTAATTGACATGCTGCGGATTTTTGACCGCAGCGTTAACGCTGCGGAAAAATCCGCATCATGGGCACAGCACATGCGGATTTCCATTGGGGAACATTGCTTCCCTTCTACCATGCGTTTTTCATGCGTTTCCGCGGCGTTTACGCAACTGCAAAAACGCCGCGGAAACGCATGAAATACGCATCGTGTGAACACAGCCTGTTCACACGATGCGTATTTCATGCGTTTCCGCGGCGTTTTTGCAGTTCACACGATGCGTATTTCATGCGTTTCCGCGGCGTTTTTGCAGTTGCGTAAACGCCGCGGAAACGCATGAAAAACGCATGGTAGAAGGGAAGCAATGTTCCCCAATGGAAATCCGCATGTGCTGTGCCTTAAGGCTGTGTTCACACGATGCGTATTTCATGCGTTTCCGCGGCGTTTTTGCAGTTGCGTAAACGCCGCGGAAACGCATGAAAAACGCATGGTAGAAGGGAAGCAATGTTCCCCAATGGAAATCCGCATGTGCTGTGCCTTAAGGCTGTGTTCACACGATGCGTATTTCATGCGTTTCCGCGGCGTTTTTGCAGTTGCGGAAACGCATGAAAAACGCATGGTAGAAGGGCAGCAATGTTCCCCAATGGAAATCCGCATGTGCTGTGCCCATGATGCGGATTTTTCCGCAGCGTTAACGCTGCGGTCAAAAATCCGCAGCATGTCAATTAATTTTGCGGAAACGCGGCGATTTCGCCGCCATTGACTTGCATTAGAACGCGCCAATTCCGCAAGACAGCATTTGTACTTGCGTAATTGGTGCGTTCTAATGTGCGGATGGTACCCGGGTGTGGAGGAGAGGAGAGTCTCATCCACACCCAGGTACCATTAAAAAAGCTGTAAAAGAAGAATAAAATAAAAAATAAATGTATTCTTACCATCTGTCGGCCCGCGCAGCGCTCCCGCTTGGTTCCCGGCACTTGCAGTGAGTTGTAGGACCTGCGGTGACGTCAGAGTCATGTGACGGGTCACGTGACGCTGACGTCGGCAGGTCTTTCAATTCAAAGTTGCCGGCAGCCGGGAGAACGGAGTGAGCAGGACAGCGCGGGCCATCGGAGGTAAGTATATACACTCTCTCGGTTCACACTGTATAAATCCATGCTGTTTGCATGGATTTATATAGTGTGACCTAGTTATCAAGCACTTTCCAGGTGATGCTAACATCGCCTGGAAAGCGCTTGTCAATCTGCATGCGGAAACGCATGTGAATCTGCATGTGGATCCGCATGTATTCTGCAGGAAAAACGCATGCACAATCTGCATGCGTTTTTTCTGCCAGGGAGATGCAGAAATGATGCAGAAATTTTCTGCTTCATTTCTGCATCGTGTGCACATACCCTAAAAGTATCTTTACCGTTTGTGTCTTCAGCTCCTATGAAAAGCTCTGTACATACACAGCTACAGACAAGTCCTGTGTGTAGTCTGATACTGTAGTTCCATCCGTCTTACCAAATTTAACATAAAACTGTTGCTTTAAATTAATAAAAACCCATGAAGGTCCTGGCTACTGTTTATTCAACATGAACATGCTGGAGATTTTAAAATCCACAGTAAGTTTTATAATTGCTGCAGATTCTATGCAGAAAGGTCTTGGAATATTTCCATCAATATGTGCCTGGATCCTCTGTCCAAGCCACTACAGAAACTGTTTCAGTAGCAGATTTCTCATGAGTCAACTAGAAAATCCACAGAACATTTTCCTATGACAAATGCCCCAAGACAAGTTGGGACGAGCATAATTTATAGAGTATATATTGGCTCACTACGGTATACAAGACAAGGTATAGATCCAGGGACAGTGTCTGCAGTGGAGCCCAGTAACCTCAAGCTGCACCTCGGATCAATATGTTTGAACTGGCCAAGTGTGCGAACAAATAGCCATCTGGAAGAAAACACTTGAGGAAATAAGATACGTAGATAAAAATAGCAGCTGTGTTTGGTTAATATCCTAATGGACAATCTTATATTCTGAGCTTGGTCTAAAAGCATCAGCCACATCACTAAACAAATAAGAAGAGCAAATCAAAGTTCAACTGAACTCAGAAGAGGAAGAGGTCACCGGGGGATAGATCATGTCAAAAGGAAATCACTTAGATTAAAACCTACACTAATAGACAACTAAACATGGCACAAAGGATGAACAATGGGCAATGCATGGGAACCTGTGTCAGCCCTGAGGCATTATCGTATAGGATCCTAGCATGGTGTGCACCTACATGTTTGACCTCAGTCAGGCTCATAGGCTCAAGAGGTGTGTGCACCCGACACTGGTCACCATCAGGGTGGATACTTAGGCATCCATTCACCATAAAGACCTAGCGTAAAAATAAGTATACTGCATGGTATACCTTTCTTTGCAGTGAAGCCCGCAATAGGAAAGTGCAGTCTGCTGCCCTTTCCTATACAATAAAACAAATGTATGCAGATGCAAACTGGTTAGACAGAGACTGAAAAAACACATCAATGTTTGATTTGTCGGGGTCCGACACCAGGGACCTCCGCCGATCAGCTGCTGTCAGTGGCAACGGCAGCCAGCCAGAAGTACCCACTTGCAGAGCTGGCCGCCTTCTGATAGTGGACAAGGCTTGGTACTACACATCCGCCTCCTATTCAAATCAATAGAAGGCAGATGTATAGTACCCTGCGGCGGCCACTATCAGAAGGCAATCAGCTCCACAAGTGAATACTTCCGGCCGGTGAAAGCAGCTGCCGACACCGATCACAGCTGATTGGTGGGGATGCTGGGTGTCGGACCCCAACCGATCAGCAAAAGTTGTGGACAACCTCTAACTTAAACTGCCACTACTTATTGTCTCAAAACAAGGCCATTTGCCCATTAGGAAGATTGCTCACATTGCACCTACAACCCCTTAACTTGCGTCTTAGCTTTTGCAGTAGGCATCATGCACACAACAAGGTCATATACGACTGTTCACACATGCTTTCCAGATACAAGTACCATATTTTTCAGACTATAAGACGCACTTTTTTCCTCCAAAATTTTGGAGGAAAGTGGGGGTTTCGTCTTATAGTCCGATATACATAAATACTGTGTCTGTGTTCATTCTCCTTAATAACCGACACACTGTGCCTGCAGCGCGGCTCCTGGTATGTATGGCACCCTTCATCCCTGTGTGTATGGCACCCTTCATCCCTGTGTGTATGGCCCCCCTCATCCCGGTATGTATGGGACCCTTTATCCCAGTATGTAAGGGACCCTCATCCTGGTATGCTTGCCACCCCCCTGATCCCCGTCACGCTGCACAGAAAAAAAATAAACAATCATACTCACCTCCTCTCTCCTCCAGCGCTGCGTCCCGCTCTGCTGCCGGAATAGTCACTGCTCAACACGCCGGGACTGAGTGCGTGGGGAGCAGTGACCATTCATTCTCCCTAATAGAGCGCACACTCGGCAATTTTAGGAGGTCTCCTATAAATGAAGAGAGCTGCACATGAGCAGACAACTCTCCGTTCCTTACAGTGCGCAATGGCTTACAAACCCAGCAATGATACCAGACCTGTCGTACTTTTGTGATATATTCTGTAAAACATATTCCCAAAATAGGACAATCCCTTAAGCTAACGTTAATTGCCAGCGAGTCGCTGGCACACACCTCTGGCACTAGCTCATCTTCCGCAGGAACAAAGGATCAGACCTGTCCCTAAAAAACATAGGACAGCAGGACTGTGAATGGCACATGATAGTTGGGGGGCTGGTAACTGCTTTGCACGGGGTCAGATACTTTAGGTTACATCTCTAACAGGTTGAACTGCACGCTCTACTTTAGGCTTTTTTATCATGTCTTGTAGTAAGGCATGCCAAGATGTGACTCCGATATGAGGGACATAACGTTCTTTGTGCATTGTTGCTTCCAGAAATATTCACAGTCATGTCTCTGGCATCATCCTTAGTCTTGCTGTTCTCCCACTCATTGTATTGTTTCAGGATGCGGCCTGTGTTTTTCTTCATATGATGTCATTTCCTTGAATCGACAGTAAAGCTTCTGTGTAAGTGAACTACAGTATAACAAATACAAGTCATTTGCAACTTGAGCCCTATGGAACATGTCAACAGGATGGACAAAGCAGCTGCTTTACATGACGGTCCTGCTTACTCGCCTCGCTTTACAAAACACTTATTTGCCTGATCGGCCAAAGTTTTGCTGAACCAGCAAAATAAGATAGAAACTAAAATACTGTAGATGTCTAATTCAGCAAGCACTGTCCATATTTAAACATGGATGTGAACCTGTGTATGACCTCTTATGCGTTTCCTTGCATCACTATACTCACTAAAGTCGGCCATCGGTGATCACCTGGAGGTCATAAACGTGAGCATTCTGCTCAGCCACAAGGGAAAGTTATGTGGATGATGGCCCCTTTACACTGCCAAATCACAGCCACTATGCAACCGCAAGTCAACTAAACGCGATCCGACTGGTGATCGTTTATTGACCAGTTTAGACAGACCAACCACACTGCCAAACGCACAGAACAATTGTTAATACGACCGTTCTGTGAAAGTAAAGATCCTGTTCTTGGCCACTCAGGTCCTGTTTACACATAATGTTGTGCTCCAGACAATGGTTGTGGGATGCTGGTTGTTTAGTCAGGCCGATAATCGGGAAACAATTATCAGTTCACAATTATTAGCTTGTCTACACAAGCCCTAAAAGGAAGGAGACTCTTTGCCCAGGGCACAGCTACAGTAGCCCTAACTAATAGAATTAGACTACAGAGTCACAGATAAATACTGAAACTGTGAGATTGCTGGAGACGTTCCATGATGAATCAGGCAGGCTCCAATGTGTCGGTTCCCAGAGGCCCTATCCCACCGAACATACCATGATGGCATATCCCAGCCATATGCTATCACTTTGGAAGGTGGGAAAACCCCAATGAGCAAACAGATGTAATGAACGGGACAGTCTATATACCCTGTAAGTGATTCTTGCTACCGGTAATTGCTTAGTGTAAGAGGGACAATCAGTAAATGTTTATGGCCAATCTAAGGAGGTAAGAGGAGTGCAGATCTGTATCTATAATGACAAGGTACATGCAGGAGATGACAGATTTATTTATACGACCCTCAGTTCACGTGTATGTATGAATATGAAACGTAGAAAGTCACATATTTTCTAGAGTGATTATTAGTAGCCAGGAAATATAAACTTCCATGGACATCAATAAAAATCAATCAAAAAAAATCATAAACGGAAATTAAATGTTTCCATTTAGAAGACAGTTATTGACTTGCGTTGTCTGGAAGTCAATATTAATTATTTTCTGGCTGGTTATTACTTTTTCTAAAGATCTGATGAGTATGGTCCTACTGAGCAGCTACCGTGTGGGGCTGACCATGCCCACGAGTGCAGGCGAATGAGCCCAGGAGATTGCCAGGAACACCCCACTGGCTTTTGGGCACAAGCAGTCACATCAGTGGATCTAAAAGCCAAAGAAAGTTGCATCACAGAGACAAATTGGCTACCTGGCTATTAGGATTGTTTCATGTGAATGTGACCTGAAATCAGCCGGCTACCTAAGAAGCTCATACAAGCTCACCATAAACAAGACAACTGCCTTCTGGACACAGTCCGGGGCCACCATGCATACAAAGGAGGTCTCATACAACCCACATTCACAATCCGAGCACGGACCGCAAGGTATATATAAGGTATATATAATATATGGGGTCAGGAGACCAGTGGCCGGTCTGGATATCGTAGTCTGTATTTGGACTGTGAAAGCTCAGTGTGTGAAACCGGCCTTAGGCTAAGTTCACATTATGTTTGTCCTCTGTCTGTTTGGTATACATTAGTAAAAAAATTGGTATGTAAAAGCTAAGTACACTACACTACACCAGTCAAATTACTTGTCCACTCTACATTTATGCCTCAGCATGTATGGAGGTCATAAAAGTGATCAGATCAAGGCCTAGCGAATCACCAAAATCCACAGAGGGTGATACACATATTAAATAAACCATGAGCCACCAAGAAGAGTAACAGATTAGTTATAATTAAAGTATAATTGTGCACATATGAAGAGTTCCATAACACCAGAAACAATCCGCTGCCTGGGCCGTGAGGTCCCTGATGAAGGCAGCAGAACTATGTGTAAGCTTTCTTTACTTAGCTGCAGGGCAGGACAAAGAACAATGTGAGATTTTCTCAGGGAATGTAGGTCAGAGCTGTGAATACTGATCCACCACAGTGCACCATACTGTAAGACAGCAGAAAGAACAAAGGGCACTGCTGTTCCCCATGCTGCATCGCCACCAGTCAGTGTGCCACCAGTCAGTGTGCCACTGGCGACTCCATGGAACGTGACCACAAACAGCCTGCTGTCACTTTGATTAATCCTAAAACTAAAGAGATCCAAGATCAGCCCAAGGGCTAAGGCTATGTGCCCACGATGCAGAAATGCTCAGGATTTTTTCCTGAGCGTGGGCCATGTATACGTCTGGTACAGCAGTAGACCCCACTAGGGGCACAGCTTTATGGGTGCAGAGGAAACCCATGCCCTGCTCGTCTGTGCTACATAAAGTCACCACTATCCTAAATGGTGCATGGAAGGTGGGCGCTGATACGGATTTTACAGAAGCTCCACTTTATGCCTCCATGACTACCAGTGCCATACCATAATCCCGAAAAGTCAGTGGTGCCAGACTCCCCCCAGTCATGTGACTTAACTCCCAAAAGTGGGTAAGACTCAGCGCACGCTGCATCTCTGCACTCATCCTACAGTATACGTCGGTCAGGAGCTTTCACAGATGTATACTTAGGCCTCCATTCACCAGTGTGTCCTTTTGTCCTCCATCTGCATACTGTTTAACTACATAGGGAAGAGCTGTAGACTGCATAAACATATACAGAGAGCCCCCGCAAAACACGTACAGAGCGGGATACCCTATTTTACAATGGATCACTATGCATATACCTCCTGAGGGTGCTGGCCAGATACGCAGTCTGTCCCTAGCCGGACATGACTGCATTGGTGCCCACTGCCTTCTATACAGATAGTACTGTTGTCTGGCTGCTTCATACACAGCTGTAGAGAGATGTCAGGAAGGTGTGCGGCCCCCCCATCAACATCAACTCTGAGGATCCTGGGGTGGACAAACCAGACGATCTCAGCTCTGGCTGACACGGTGGCTCAGTGGTTAGCACTGCAGCCTTGCAGTCCTGGGTTCAAATCCCACCAAGGACAATATCTGCAAGGAGTCTGTATGTTTTCCCCATGTTTGCGTGGGTTTCCTCCCACGATCTGAAGACATACTGATAGGGAATGTAGATTGTGAGCCCCAATGGGGACAGTGATAAAGGACTGTGGAATAATGACGCCATATAAACAAGTAAAATAAATAAATCTACATCCATATGGTGACCTCCTGACGTTTCCAACAGGTGTGACTGGGAGATAATGGTCAGGCAGTAAGGCGTCTGATGTGCAGGGGGGAGACATGTCCTGTGCAATAATAGGGCCACAGACACCGAGGTGTTGCTGACAGCTGCTCCTGCAATTTTAGGTAAAAAGTGTAGAAAGATCCCGAGCACTGATGTAAAGTAGTGACTGTAGTGAGGACTATCAGAGAGACAATAGCGGGACTATAGCAAGGACCAGATCTCCTGCAGACAGTGGGGAGCACAGGACTGGCAGGAGACTGAGGCCAAAGCCATTCTGTAGCTACAGGACAACCCCCAGCATCCTGGACACACTAGGAGTGGTAGTGTGAGCAGCAGAGAACAACCACAACACCCGCTAAGCACTCACACATGCCCGCATCGCGTCCTCGTCGGCCGGTTCAGCACCTCCAGGCACACGGCGCAGTCGTAGCTGGGGTTGGGGTCCTCTTTGTGGTCTCTGTCGCTGCTCAGTATGGAGCCCATGTCTGCGGAGCGCTGGAGCAGTGAGAAGGAGCCGCGGGCTGGAGCCTTTGTGAGGGCACAGGCGGTGCGAGGCAGCGGCCGCTCGGGTTACACCGCTCCGACCAATGGGCGCCGTCCGCTATTGTTGGGAGCAGCATGTGCTCGGTGGCAGCGCTCCAGCCGCGTCCACCACAGCGGCCTCCTCCTCCTCCTCCTCCTCCTCCTCCCGGCCGCACCAGTGATGGAGCTGCAGGCGCAGCACATTGTCACCTCCTGTCAGCAACAAAGGGGACGCCGGACACATGGCGAGCACAGCCCGCCGCTCTCCCCTACCCGGACACATGTGCGCAGTCCCGGGACTCCCCGCACTGAGGGGCCGCTCACTCATGGCCGTCACACAAGTGTATGGAAAATGACTCCAGAAAAAATAGACGTTTTTACGTCCGTATTTCCGATTTTTACGTTAACATACCGCCCTCAGCATTAGCTTTATACATCCATGTAGCGTACAGTTATTACATGAGCAATTTAATAACTGATAAAAGGCGCACTACGGCTTCCAGGCTTAATGAATAGGGGTTTTTTTTTACATAAATTCCATGGCTGGGTGCCCACGTAGCGTATTTCATGCGTATATGCTGCGGAATTTCCGCAGCGTAAACGCATGTGAAACGCTAGGTAATCCGCCCCCCATGGTCCCCAAAGGGATTCCGCAAGTTCTATGCACATGCTGCGGATTTTCCCGCAGCGTTTATGCCGCGTTCAAAAATCCGCAGCATGTCATTTAATTTTGCATTTCCGCAAGCGGAATTGCCTTGTGCAATGTATTAAAAACGCAAGGCAATTCCGCATGTGGAAAACGTGCGATAAACGCGCAATAAACGCATGCGGAATTCCGCATGCATTTTTCCGGGAGAGGACTTGCAGAAATTTTCTGCTTCATTTCTGCAACGTGGGCACATAGCCTTAAGCATTTTTTTCAAATCGGATTTGGAAAAACACCCCGCGGAAAAAAAGACAGGACATGTCACTACCATGCTGAAGTTGGTTTCATATTCGGGGCTGACGTTGGTTTCATATTCGTCCAGTTTCTTATTCGGGGCTGACGTTGGTTTCATATTCGTCCAGTTTCTTATTCGGGGCTGACGTTGGTTTCATATTCGTCCAGTTTCTTATTCGGGGCTGACGTTGGTTTCATATTCGTCCAGTTTCTTATTCGGGGCTGACGTTGGTTTCATATTCGTCCAGTTTCTTATTCGGTGCTGACTTTGGTTTCATATTCGTCCAGTTTCTTATTCGGGGCTGACCTTGGTTTCATATTCGTCCAGTTTCTTATTCGGGGCTGACCTTGGTTTCATATTCGTCCAGTTTCTTATTCGGGGCTGACGTTGGTTTCATATTCGTCCAGTTTCTTATTCGGGGCTGACGTTGGTTTCATATTCGTCCAGTTTCTTATTCGGTGCTGACTTTGGTTTCATATTCGTCCAGTTTCTTATTCGGGGCTGACGTTGGTTTCATATTCGTCCAGTTTCTTATTCGGGGCTGACCTTGGTTTCATATTCGTCCAGTTTCTTATTCGGGGCTGACCTTGGTTTCATATTCGTCCAGTTTCTTATTCGAGGCTGAAGTTGGTTTCATATTCATCCAGTTTCTTATTCGGGGCTGACGTTGGTTTCATATTCGTCCAGTTTCTTATTCGGGGCTGACCTTGGTTTCATATTCGTCCAGTTTCTTATTCGGGGCTGAAGTTGGTTTCATATTCGTCCAGTTTCTTATTCGGGGCTGAAGTTGGTTTCATATTCGTCCAGTTTCTTATTCGGGGCTGACGTTGGTTTCATATTCGTCCAGTTTCTAATTCGGGGCTGACGTTGGTTTCATATTCGTCCAGTTTCTTATTCGGGCTGAAGTTGGTTTCATATTCGTCCAGTTTCTTATTCGGGGCTGAAGTTGGTTTCATATTCGTCCAGTTTCTTATTCGGTGCTGACTTTGGTTTCATATTCGTCCAGTTTCTTATTCGGGGCTGACATTGGTTTCATATTCGTCCAGTTTCTTATTCGGGGGTTAACCTTGGTTTCATATTCGTCCAGTTTCTTATTCGGGGCTGACGTTGGTTTCATATTCGTCCAGTTTCTTATTCGGGGCTGAAGTTGGTTTCATATTCGTCCAGTTTCTTATTCGGGGCTGACGTTGGTTTCATATTCGTCCAGTTTCTTATTCGGGGCTGACGTTGGTTTCATATTCGTCCATTTTCTTATTCGGGGCTGACGTTGGTTTCATATTCGTCCAGTTTCTTATTCGGGGCTGACGTTGGTTTCATATTCGTCCAGTTTCTTATTCGGGGCTGACGTTGGTTTCATATTCGTCCAGTTTCTTATTCGGGGCTGACGTTGGTTTCATATTCGTCCAGTTTCTTATTCGGGGCTGACCTTGGTTTCATATTCGTCCAGTTTCTTATTCGGGGCTGAAGTTGGTTTCATATTCGTCCAGTTTCTTATTCGGGGCTGACGTTGGTTTCATATTCAGCCAGTTTCTTATTCGGGGCTGACCTTGGTTTCATATTCGTCTAGTTTCTTATTCGGGGCTGACGTTGGTTTCATATTCGTCCAGTTTCTTATTCGGGGCTGACGTTGGTTTCATATTCGTCCAGTTTCTTATTCGGGGCTGAAGTTGGTTTCATATTCGTCCAGTTTCTTATTCGGGGCTGACGTTGGTTTCATATTCATCCAGTTTCTTATTCGGGGCTGACCTTGGTTTCATATTCGTCTAGTTTCTTATTCGGGGCTGACCTTGGTTTCATATTCGTCCAGTTTCTTATTCGGGGCTGACGTTGGTTTCATATTCGTCCAGTTTCTTATTCGAGGCTGAAGTTGGTTTCATATTCGTCCAGTTTCTTATTCGGGGCTGACGTTGGTTTCATATTCGTCCAGTTTCTTATTCGGGGCTGACCTTGGTTTCATATTCGTCCAGTTTCTTATTCGGGGCTGAAGTTGGTTTCATATTCGTCCAGTTTCTTATTCGGGGCTGACGTTGGTTTCATATTCGTCCAGTTTCTTATTCGGGGCTGACGGTTTAATATTCGTCCAGTTTCTTATTCGGGCTGAAGTTGGTTTCATATTCGTCCAGTTTCTTATTCGGGGCTGAAGTTGGTTTCATATTCGTCCAGTTTCTTATTCGAGGCTGAAGTTGGTTTCATATTCGTCCAGTTTCTTATTCGGGGCTGACGTTGGTTTCATATTCTTCCAGTTTCTTATTCGGGACTGACGTTGGTTTCATATTCTTCCAGTTTCTTATTCGGGGCTGACCTTGGTTTCATATTCGTCCAGTTTCTTATTCGGGGCAGACGTTGGTTTCATATTCGTCCAGTTTCTTATTCGGGGCTGAAGTTGGTTTCATATTCGTCCAGTTTCTTATTCGGGGCTGACGTTGGTTTCATATTCGTCCAGTTTCTTATTCGGGGCTGACGTTGGTTTCATATTCGTCCAGTTTCTTATTCGGGGCTGACGTTGGTTTCATATTCGTCAAGTTTCTTATTCGGGGCTGACGTTGGTTTCATATTCGTCCAGTTTCTTATTCGGGGCTGACGTTGGTTTCATATTCGTCAAGTTTCTTATTCGGGGCTGACGTTGGTTTCATATTCGTCTAGTTTCTTATTCGGGGCTGACGTTGGTTTAATATTCGTCCAGTTTCTTTTTCGGGCTGAAGTTGGTTTCATATTCGTCCAGTTTCTTATTCGGGGCTGAAGTTGGTTTCATATTCGTCCAGTTTCTTATTCGAGGCTGAAGTTGGTTTCATATTCGTCCAGTTTCTTATTCGAGGCTGAAGTTGGTTTCATATTCGTCCAGTTTCTTATTCGGGGCTGACGTTGGTTTCATATTCTTCCAGTTTCTTATTCGGGGCTGACGTTGGTTTCATATTCTTCCAGTTTCTTATTCGGGGCTGACCTTGGTTTCATATTCGTCCAGTTTCTTATTCGGGGCAGACGTTGGTTTCATATTCGTCCAGTTTCTTATTCGGGGCTGAAGTTGGTGTCATATTCGTCCAGTTTCTTATTCGGGGCTGACCTTGGTTTCATATTCGTCCAGTTTCTTATTCGGGGCTGACGTTGGTTTCATATTCGTCCAGTTTCTTATTCGGGGCTGACGTTGGTTTCATATTCGTCCAGTTTCTTATTCGGGGCTGACGTTGGTTTCATATTCGTCCAGTTTCTTATTCGGGGCTAACGTTGGTTTCATATTCATCCAGTTTCTTATTCGGGGCTAACGTTGGTTTCATACTCGTCCAGTTTCTTATTCGGGGCTGACGTTGGTTTCATATTTGTCCAGTTTCTTATTCGGGGCTAACGTTGGTTTCATATTCGTCCAGTTTCTTATTCGGGGCTGACGTTGGTTTCATATTCGTCCAGTTTCTTATTCGGGGCTGACGTTGGTTTCATATTCGTCCAGTTTCTTATTCGGGGCTGATGTTGGTTTCTTATTCGCGGCTGACGTTGGTTTCTTATTCGGCAATTTATTTTTTTCTGTTTTTTTACAGGTTTAATTACAAAAATAAAAAATGACAATAATAAAATACAATGCAGCAATGTGCCCTGATGGGAATAAGCTTAAAAGCAGCTACAAAAGTCATAAAACTGGCACAAAAATGGGCATCAAAGTGGGCACTGAAGGGCGTTATTGAAACGGTTAAATGACTTTGGACCACTGATCTCACACTGCAAATACACAGACCAGGATGCCCCACATCTAACTCAGGTCACTCCAGCCTGGCCCAAATGAGTTCTGGGCACCAAACTGGGCAGACGATTTTAATGAGCTGAGTAAGTAGCTGCTGTTTTCCAGGATTAAATGACTTTGGGCCTCTGATCTCACACTGCCACTACATACATGGTGATGGCCCGCATAACATGCAGATCACTCCAGCCTGGCCCAAATGGGTTCTGCGCATCAGAACAGGCATCAAAGCGGGCTAATAGCCAATTTTCACAGATTTGAATAAGTAACTGTTGTTTTTCAGGGGTTAAATGAATTTGGGCCTCTGATCTCACACTGCGACTACATACTTAGTGATGGCCTGCATCAAATTCAAGTTACTGCAGCCTGGCCCAAATAGGCTCTGGGCATCAGAACGGGCATCAAAGTGGGCAAATAGCAAATTTTCACAAATTTGAATAAGTAACTGGTGTTTTTCAGAGGTTAAATGATTTTGAGTCACTGATAAAACGCAACCAATACATATATAGTGATGGTCCACATCAAATTCAGGTCACTACAGCCTGGCCCAAAAGGGTTCTGGGTATCAGAACAAGCATCAAAGCAGGCAAATAGCCAATTTTCACAGATTTGAATAAGTGGTGTTTTTCAGGGGTTAAATGACTTTGGGCCACTGATCTCACACCAACATTTTATGCATAGTGATAGTCCGCATCAAATTCAGGTCACTCCAGCCTGGCCCAAATGGGTTCTGGGCATCAGAACCGGCATCAAATCGGGCAAATAGCCACTTTTCACAGATTTGAATAACTGGTGTTTTTCAGGGGTTAAATGACTTTGGGCCACTGATCTCACACCGGTATGTCATATCTAGTGATGCCCCACATCAATTTTATGCGGACCATCACTATGTATGTAGTGCTGGTGTGAGATCAGTGGCCCAAAGTCATTTAACCCCTGAAAAACACTAGTTACTTATTCAAATCTGTGAAAATTGGCTATTTGCCCACTTTGATGCCCAGAACCCATTTGGGCCAGGCTGGAGTGACCTGAATTTGATGCCACCATCACTGTGTATGTAATGCTGGTGTGAGGTCATTGGCCCAAAGTCATTTAACCTCTGAAAAACACCAGTTACTTATTCAGCTCATCCAAATTGATTGTCTGCCCACTTTAATGCCTGTTGTGATGCCCATAACCCGTTTGGGCCAGGCTGGCGTGACCTGAATTTGATGTGGACTATGTATGTAATGGTGGCATTATATCGGTGGCCCAAAGTCATTTAACCCCTGAAAAACACCAGTTACTTATTAAAATCTGTGAAAAGTGGCTATTTGTCCGCTTTGATGCCCGTTCTGATGCCCAGAACCCATTTGGGCCAGGCTGGAGTGATCTGCATGTTATGCGGGCCATCACTATGTATGTAATGGTGGTGTGAGATCAGTGGCCATTTAATCCCTGAAAAACAGCAGTTACTTATTCAGCTCATTAAAATCCTCTGTCTGCCCACCTTGATGCCCTTTGTGATGCCCAGAACCCATTTGGGCCAGGCTGGAGTGACTTGAGTTAGATGTGGGGCATCCTGGTCTGTGTATTTGCAGTGTGAGATCAGTGGTCCAAAGTCATTTAATCCTTCAATAACGCCCTTCAGTGCCCACTTTGGTGCCCATTTTTGTGCTAGTTTTATGACTTTTGTAGCTGCTTTTAAGCTTATTCCCATCAGGGCACATTGCTGCATTGTATTTTATTATTGTCATTTTTTATTTTTGTAATTAAACCTGTAAAAAACAGAAAAAAATAAATTGCTGAATAAGAAACCAACGTCAGCCCCAAATAAGAAACCAACTTCAGCCCCGAATAAGAAACTGGACGAATAAGAAACCAACTTCAGCATCGTCATGGCACTTCACTATAGCAGATCCCTGTGAAATTCACTCCAAACTAGACATCGTCCAATCAGAAGGCTGCAAGAATGCAAAAACTCCCTAAGGCTATGTTCACACATCATGTTTTTTTTTCAGAGGTTTTTGATGTTTTCTTTATACAAATTTTCAGCTGTGTTTTACAGTAGCAGCAAAGTGTATGAGATTCCAGAAATCTCATGCACACTTCGTTTTTTTTTGTTCAGGATTTTGTGCTTTTTTTGCAAAACAGAGCATGTCACTTTCAGCGTTTTTTCACCCAATGGAAGTAATGGGCGGTGAAGAAAAAGCACCAAAAATGTGTCAAGTTTTTCAGCGTTTTTCGTGTCAAATCCAGAGTGAGATTTTTTTTTTCCACTGAACTTTATATACATGCATAGCAGAGACAAAAGGACAATGAAAAAAACGTACCAAAAAAAAAAAGCAAGAAAACAGCAAAAGAAATCCTGAACAACCTCCTGGCAAGAGATCAGGTTTTTCTGACGCTGGAAAAACCATGATGTGTGAACATGACCTTACTCATTGCTTTCTATGGGTGAAAAAAATCTGCAAAAACCCTGAAAGAAGTGACACGCTGCAATTTTCCAATTGAGTCAGGAAAATACCCAATGCGTGTACATGAGATTACCTAGCTTTTGCTGGTACTGTAAAATGCAGCTTAAAATTTGCATAAAAAACAGCAACAACACAACGTGTAAACATAGCCTTAGGGTATGTTCACACCCCCGAGCCCCCAATGACCCCCCATTTTCAATGTCAAAATGCTTCAGAAAACGCTGGGGGTCATTTTCCTGAATCGTCTTCACCGGCGTCTTTTCAGTCATTTTTGCGGCGCAGTCTTTACCCTGTACTTAGGAGTATAAAGAATGAATATGTTACTTCAGGGTCTCAAAGTCAGCTGGGCATATAGGCCGCACACGGAAAAACATTTAATTTGGGGGGCCGCATTATTTGCATGACAAAGTGACATTTTTAGTGATACCATTTTATTTTCTATACACCTTTTGAACTGGTCCTCATCTTGCAGACATGGTCTCCCCTCCAGGTCCCCCATCTTGCAGACATGGTCTCCCCTCCAGGTCCCCCATCTTGCAGACATGGTCTCCCCTCCAGGTCCCCCATATTGCAGACATGGTCTCCCCTCCAGGTCCCCCATATTGCAGACATGGTCCCCCATATTGCAGACATGGTCTCCCATCCAGGTCCCCCATATTGCAGACATGGTCCCCCATCCAGGTCCTTATCTTGCAGACAGGTCCCCCCTCAATACTGCGCACAGCGTCCCCGCCCCCCCCAGTACTGCGCACAGGGTCCCCGTCCCCCCCAATACTGTGCACAGGGTTCCCATCCCCCCTCAATACTGCGCACAGGGTCCCCGCGCCCCCCAATACTGCGCACAGGGTCCCCGTCTCCCCAATACTGCGCACAGGGTCCCCGTCCCCCCCCAATACTGCGCACAGGGCCCCCCCAATACTGCGCACAGGGCCCCCCCAATACTGCGCACAGGGTCCCCGTCCTCCCCCCAATACTGCGCACAGGGTCCCCGCCCCCCCCCCACTGCTGCGCACAGGGTCCCCGCCCCCCCCCCCACTGCTGCGCACAGGGTCCCCCCCCCAATATTGCACACAGGGTCCCCGTCCCCCCCATACTGTGCTCAGGGTCCCCGTCTCCCCCATACTGCGCTCAGGGTCCCCGTCCCCCATACTGCGCACAGTGCCCCCACCATACAGAACACAGGTCTTCGGTGGTGTATTTAAAAAAAAAGATTCTCACCTGTCCTCCATTCCCTCGGCGTCCTCTCTGCACCTGTGGCCAGCAGGCACATAGACCCCGTAACGATCGCGGCTCTCTCCAGCAGCCGCCAACATCAGCGCTGTAATGCAGTGTATTGCCGCGCAGAGACCGGCTCTCTGCACAGCAATACCAGTGTCAGCCGCCGGCCTATCAGAAGCCAGCAGCTGACATGTGCACGTGTCAGTGATGTAATACCCTGCTGCGCTGGGACGCAGATGTCAGCTGCTGGCTTCTGATAGGCCGGCGGCTGACACTGGTATTGCTGTGCAGAGAGCCGGTCTCTGCGCGGCAATACACTGCATTACAGCGCTGATGTCGGCGGCTGCTGCAGAGAGCCGCGATCGTTACGGGGTCTGTGCCTGCGGACCGCAAGAAGCAGCCGGAGGGGCCGCTTGTTTGAGACCCCTGTGTTACTTCTTTTAACTGTTAGGCTGTGTGCACACGCTGCGTTTATGCTGTGTTTTCTGAGTGCAGATTTGTAAAAAACCTGAGGGTTTTCTGATGCCAGCAAAGTGAATTGGACAAAACGTCTTATAATCAGTAGGTTAATACAATGTAGGTCTCTTAAAAAGTAGAGGACAACTTCTTTAAGGTTTTTGAACCAGAAGTGGTTAAAAGAAGAGACAAGATAGAACATGTGCAGAGCAACGTCATTTTTACATTGCTGTGCATTATGTTTATTTTTTTCCGGTGCTTTTACAGGCGGAATCTGCCTGAAAACAACGTTCTCTTAAAGAAGGAGCGTTTCCTAAAGCGGCTTCCACTAGAAAACTTGCTGTTTTCAACTTCTTAAAAAAAAAAAACTCAGTGTGCACATCACATACTTGTGCAGTGTCGGACTGGGATGCCAAGGGCCCATCAGTAACCAACTCCAGGGCCCAACTTTTCAATTTATAGCAAATATGACATTATCCTCAATCACAAATGTATGAACAACAATGAACTGGGTAGATTGTTACATGAATAAGATGCCGCCTTTGTCTGTACATATTGATTCAAGTATATTGTGCCAAGTACTGCACATATAAGAGGGTGGTGGCCCACCGGAGGATTCTCCTGTTCTCCTGTGGGCCAGTCCAAGCCTGTACTTGTGGCTAAATGACAGTCTGATCTCATCGCCGGCACCGGAGAATCCTGAAAGCGCAAGCTGTGAGGATTCGCAAGTCTACAGTCAGATAGAGCAACTGCAGACCATTTAACCCCTTAGTGACCGAGCTAGTTTTGACTTTAATGACCAGGCCAAATTTTTCAATTCAGACCACTGTCACTTTATGAGGTAATAACTCTGGAACGCTTCAACGGATCCCACTGATTCTGAGACTGTTTTTTTCGTGATACATTGTACTTCATGATAGTGGTAAAATGTGTTCGATATGACTTGCGTTTATTTGTAAAAACATCGCAATATTGGAGAAAATTGTGGAAAAAAAAATCGCAATTTTCAAACTTTCAATCTTTATAGCCTTAAACCAGTTACTCGTGCTGTACAAAATAATTAATAAATAGCATTTCCCATATCTCTACTTTACATCTGCATCATTTGTCAAACATCATTGTATTTTGTTAGGATGTTAGGGGGGTTAAAAGTTTAGTAGTCATTTCTCATTTTTTCAACAAATTTACAAAACCTGTTACTTTAACCCCTTAAGCCCCGCGGGTGGTTTGCACGTTAATGACCGGGCCAATTTTTACAATTCTGACCACTGTCACTTTATGAGGTAATTACTCTGGAACGCTTCAAGGGATCCCCCTGATTCTGAGATTGTTTTTTCGTGACATATTGTACTTCATGATTGAGGAAAAATTTCTTCGATATCACTTGCGTTTATTTGTGAAAAAAAATGGAAATTTGGCGAAAATTTTGAAAATTTTGCAATTTTCAAAATTTGAATTTTTAAGCCCTGAAATCAGAGCGATATGTCACACAAAAGAGTTAATAAATAACATTTCCCACATGTCTACTTTACATCAGCACAATTTTGGAACCAAAATTTTTTTTTGTTACGGAGCTATAAGGGTTAAAAGTTGACGAGCGATTTCTCATTTTTCCAACAAAATTTACAAAACCATTTTTTTAGGGACCACATCACATTTGAAGTCACTTTGAGAGGTCTTTATGACAGAAAATACCCAAAAGTGACATCATTCTAAAAACTGCACCCCTCATGGTGCTCAAAACCACATTCAAGAACTTTATTAACCCTTCAGGTGCTTCACAGGAATTTTTTGAATGTGGAAGAAAAAAATGAACATTTAACTTTTTTCACAAAAATGTTACTTTAGACCCAATTTTTTTTATTTTCACAGGGGTAACAAGAAAAAATGGACCCCAAAATTTGTTGTGCAATTTCCCCTGGGCACGCAGATACCCAATATTTGGGGAAAAAATACTGTTTGGGCGCACGGCAGGGCTCGGAAGGGAAGGAGCGCCATTTGACTTTTTGATTGTAAAATTTGCTTGAATAATTAGCGGACGCCATGTTGTGTTTGGAGAGCCCATGTGTGCCCAAACTTTGGAGCTCCCCCACAAGTGACCCCATTTTGGAAACTAGACCCCCCAAGGCACCTTTCTAGATGCATAGTGAGCACTTGGAACCCCCAGGTGCTTCACAAATTGATTCGTAACAATGAAAAAGTGAAAAAAAAAAAACACTTTTTCATTTTTATGAATCAATTTGTGAAGCACCTGAGGGTTCCAAGTGCTCACAATGCATCTAGATAGGTGCCTTGGGGGGTCTAGTTTCCAAAATGGGGTCACTTGTGGGGGAGCTCCAATGTTTGGGCACACAGCGGCTCTCCAAACGCAACATGGTGTCGCTAACAATTTGAGCCGATTTTCCGTTAAATTTGTTAGAGGACACCATGTTGCATTTAGAGAGTCCCTGTGTGCCCAAACATTGGAGCTCCCCCACAAGTGACCCCATTTTGGAAACTAGACCCCCCAAGGCACCTATCTAGATGCATAGTGAGCACTTGGAACCCCAGGTGCTTCACAAATTGATTCATAAAAATGAAAAAGTGTTTTATTTTCACTTTTTCATTTTTACGAATCAATTTGTGAAGCACCTGGGGGTTCTAAGTGCTCACTATGCATCTAGATAGGTGCCTTGGGGGGTCTAGTTTCCAAAATGGGGTCACTTGTGGGGGAGCTCCAATGTTTGGGCACACAGGGGCTCTCCAAACGCAACATGGCGTCCGCTAACAATTTGAGCCGATTTTCCATTCAATTTGTTAGCGGACACCATGTCGCGTTTGGAGAGCCCGTGATGTGCCTAAACAGTGGAGCTCCCCCACAAGTGTCCCCATTTTGGAAACTATACCCCTCAAGGATTTTATTAAGGTGTATAGTGAACATTTTGAACCCAGAGGTACGGCACATTATTTGTTTACATTAGGTCATCATATTGAATAAGTTGTCATTATTCTTGAGCGCAAGTGCTCGCTACTTGAGTTTGCATCGGGTACTCAGGTATGCACCATGTACAGCGTGTGCTCGAGTGACATGCTCGAGTCCCTGGTCCGCATGTTTCACGGTTATTAGACACCCAAAAAAAAACATGCGGGGATCGCTCGTGCATGGCAGGCAATCCCCGTAAAGTTTTTTGGCCGCGAAGCATATGGGGCAGAGACTCAAGCATGTCACTCAAATACCCACGATACTCAATGCATACCAGAGCACCCGATGCAAACTCAAGTAGCGAGCACTTGCTCTCAACACTAGTCGCCATATCGTCATCTTTTTTTCTTACTTTTGAAAAAAATCCCAACCCCAGCCCTAACCCTAGCACAACCCTAACCCCAGCACAACCCTAGCCCCAGCACAACCCTAGCCCCAAACCCAGCCCTATCCCTAGCCCAATCCTAACCCAAGAGTTTATTTTTGACGCCGTTCCTTGTGCGGTATAAGTGATTAGACGACTTTATTCTTCGGGTCGGTGTGATTACAGCAATGCCAGAATCATATGGGGTTTTTATGACTGACAGCTGTCACACACTAAAAGACGCATTTTTTGTAAAATCTAGTTTTTGCATCGCCATATTTTGAGAGCTATAATTTTTCCAGATTTTGGCAGACAGTCATGTGACGGCTCGTTTTTTGCGGGATGACTTGACGTTGTTATTGGTGCCATTTTCAGGCACGTGACATTTTTTGATCGCTTTCTATTCCGATTTTTGGGAGGCAGAATAAACAAAAACCAACAATTCAGGAATTGTTTTTTTTTTTTTTTTTTTATTCTGTTCCGCGTGTGGTAAAATTGATGAGGCAGCTTTACTCTTCGGGTCAGTATGTTTACAGCGGTACCACATTTGTATCATTTTTCTATGTTTTGGCGCTTATACACAATAAAAGCTATTTTATAGAAAAAAATATTTTTTAGTATCGCTTTATTCTGAGAGCTATAACTTTTTTATTTTTCGGCTGATGGAGCTATATGGCGGCTTGTTTTTTGCGGGACAAGATGACGTTTTCAGCGGTATCATTTTTATTTATATGCGTCTTTTTAATCGCGTGTTATTCCACTTTTTGTTTGGCGGTATGGTGATAAAGCATTGTTTTTTGCTTGGTTTTTTTTTTTTTTTTTTTACCGTGTTCACTGAAGGGGTTAACTAGTGGGACAGTTTTATAGGTCAGGTTGTTCCGGACGCGGCGATACCAAATATGTGTACTTTTATTGTTTTTTTTTTATTTTTTTTATAATAATATTTATTGATGGGTACATTATATTTTTATTTTTGGTGTATTATTTTTTTTATTTTTTTATAATATTTTTGCACATTTTTTTTTTTTTTTTTCCACTTTCACACAGTTTATCCACTTTATTACTTTGTCCCACTCTGGGACTTTCACTTTTTTTTTTCTGATCGCCTGCATGGCACAGGAATGGAGCACCATCCCTATGCCATGAAGGCTGTCAGAAATGCACAGTGTGAAGATTGCTTGGAGATGCACTGCGCATGTCCAAGCAATCTTCCTGCTCTCTGGTGACCCGGATGTTGTCATGACGACATCGGGTCGTCATGGCAACACCCGGGAAGCCTTTGCAGACTGCGCTGGAAGCCGGAAGAGGAGGTGAGTATCGCCGATCACCTCCCCTTGCCCCCGCAATGCCGCGATCGACTTCGATCGACTTCGATCGCAGCATCGCGGGGGTTAATGTGCTGGGAGCGGTGCGTGACCGCTCCCTGCACATAGTACCGGGTGTCAGCTGTGACAATCAGCTGACACCCGGCGGCGATCGCGCCCGCACAGCCTGTGTGCGCGCGCGATCGCGATGACGTACTAATACGGGTCTGGCTCTTAAGTCCCAGGGCACAGACGCGTATTAGTACGTCAGATGTTATTAAGGGGTTAAGGACCCAGTCAGGTTTAAATGGACTTTGAGGGGCCTATATATTGGAAACTCCCTAAAAGTGAGGCCATTTTAAAAACGGCACCCCTCAAATACTTAGCTGTTTCAGGAAATTTTTTAACCCTTCACGTGCTACGCAGTAATTAATGCAAAGTGGAATGAAAAAAATAAATGTAAATTTTACCTCAAAAATGTTGACAATTTTTTTTACTTTTGCAAGAGGTAACACCAAAAAGTGGACCCCACAGTTTGTTACCCACTTTCTTTCGAGCGCAGCGAACCCCCACATGTCAAAAAGTTCTGTTTGGACAAATGGCCGGGCTCGGAGCAGAAGGAGCAATATTTGAATTAATTCAAACATTAACAGAAATAAACACTTGAAATAGATCACTCTGTTTGTAATGACTCTATATAATATATGAGTTTCACTTTTTGTGTTGAAGAACTGAAATAAATTTACTTTTTGATGATATTCTAATTTTTTGAGAAACACCTGTTTATAGCGGGCACCATGTCGCATTTGCAGGGTCTCTAAGGTATCTAAACAGCAGAAACCCCCCACAGCTAACCCAATTTTGGAAACTACACCCCTCAAGGATTTTATCCATGGGTATAGTGAGGATTTTGAACCCAGAGGTACGACACAGAATTTGATAACATTAGTTCATCATATTGAATATGTTGTCATATCCTCATAATTTTTTTTTTTTACTTTTGAAAAAAAAAAAACAACAACCCTAAACCCAACCCTAACCCTAATGGCAAAGAATGAAAGAAATAAAAATTATAAAATAAAAAAAATTGAATCTGACTAAGGGGATGACACGGTGGGGGATTATTTACTTATTATTGGGCTTTTCATCACTGTGATAGGGTCTCACAGTGATCAAAACTCAGGAACCAATAAGAAAAATTCCTGCTGTCTCCGGGTGACGGCAGGCAGATCTTGACGGGAGAACTGCTCATGCGCCCACCATTTTTGTTCATTAAGAGGAGGCGGAGGGCCGGTAGATGACGGAGGTACCGAGGGGGAGCTTGAAGACATCATTTATCTCTCCTTTGACATGTTATATCATGTCAAAAGAGAGAGAAATATTTTTAATAGCAGGTCACACCTTTTTTTTTTCGTGATCGCTGTTATTCATTGAATAACGGCTATCACGTGATCGGTGACCCAAAAAACCGTCCCTGATCATGTTCTCCAGGATCTCAGCTACCCCCGCATGGGCGTACCCACCATGGGGCAGGGGGCCCCCCCCTAGAAGCAGGGCCACATGCCGCACATCAGGGCCGGCGCCAGCACCCGGCGCGCTATGGGACCCTTGAGCGGAGGACAGCGGTGTCAGCGCCCGCTCCCCCCCCCCGCTTGCTCAGGGCCCCGGCACCCGGCACAATACTTACCCCTCCCCGTGCCTCCGCAGCAGCTCCTGCATCCTCCTCGGCTGCTGCACTGTGGCGTCTCAGGTCAGAGGGCGCGGTTACGTCTTTACACCGTGCTCTCTCCTGAGCAGTCACAGCGCAGAGCGGGATGAGGCCGGGGACGCTGGAGTCCGGAGCAGCGGCAGCAGGTGAGGTGAGTATTTTATTTTTTTTATGGAGGCCTGTGTCAGTATAAGGGAGGGGGGTGAGGTGGGGGTGTGTGACATCCTACATGGGGCATTATAAGGGGGCGTGACATCCTGCATGGGGCATTATAAGGGGGGCGACATCCTGCATGGGGCATTATAAGGCGGGGGGGGTGACATCCTGCAGGGGCATTATAAGGGAGGGGGGGTGACATCCTGCATAGGGCATTATAAGGGAGGGGGGGGAAACATCCTGCATGGGGCATTATAAGGGAGGGGGGGTGACATCCTGCATGGGGTATTATAAGGGAGGGGGTGTGTGACATCCTGCATGGGACATTATAAGGAATGGGGGGGGTGTCATCCTGCATGGGGCATTATAAGGGGGGTGACATCCTACATGGGGCATTATATGGGGGGAACAGCCTGCATGGGGCATTATGTGGGGGGAAAAGCCTGCGTGGGGCATTATGTGGGGGAACAGCCTGCGTGGGGCATTATGTGGGGGGGAACAGCCTGCGTGGGGCATTATGTGGGGGAACAGCCTGCGTGGGGCATTATGTGGGGGCCAGTATCCTGCATGGAGCGTTATATGGGGGCCAGTATCCTGCATGGAGCGTTATATGGGGGCCAGTATTGTGTATGGAGCGTTATATGGGGGCCAGTATCCTGTATGGAGTGTTATATGGGGGCCAGTATTCTGTATGGAGCGTTATATGGGGGCCAGTATCCTGTATGGAGTGTTATATGGGGGCCAGTATCCTGTATTCAGTGTTATATGGGGGCCAGTATTCCGTATGGAGCGTTATATGGGGGCCAGTATTCTGTATGGAGCGTTTTATGGGGGCCAGTATTCTGTATGGAGCATTATATGGGGGCCAGTATCCTGTATGGAGCGTTATATGGGGGCCAGTATTCTGTATGGAGCATTATATGGGGACCAGTATCCTGTATGGAGCGTTATATGGGAGCCAGTATTCTGTATGGAGCGTTATATGGGGGCCAGTATTCTGTATGGAGCGTTATATGGGGGTCAGTATCCTGTATGGAGCGTTATATGGGGACCAGTATCCTGTTTGGAGCATTTTATGGGGGCCAGTATACTGTGTGGAGCGATTCGCCGGTTTCGGAGCTATTGTGGAATTTACAATAGATATATCTCATGTAATGTAAGAAGTGAAATCTTTGCATTGTACTATATATATATTTCTCTTCGGTATCTGTGACCATGGCTTGCCCCCCCCTAGTTTTGATCCTGAGTACGCCCATGTACCCCCGGTGGATTTTTCGACTCTGAGGGGCGCTATACTCTTATTCCAGATCGCTGTTTTAAAACGGCAATGTGGGAATAAGGCCCCTTAGCGGCCGCCATTTTAATGCATATCGGTGGTTGTTAAGTGATTAAAGAAGCAGTCCCATCAACATTTTTATTCTCTTAAAATATTGCAGTCATCATATTTTTATTATACCTTTTCTCTGATTGTTCCTCCCCTGGTTTTGGCCCCACTGACCGAAAAAAATACTGACCGAATACTGACCAAATACTGGTAGTGGGGCAGTGGCCTTAGGGTATGTGCACACGGGGCTTTTTTATGCGTTTTTGATGCGTTATATCCACGCGGAATTGGCCCCAAAAAATACATTGCAAACATTATCCCAGCATTTTCTATGAGATTTTGCAAGACTTGTGCACATGATCAGGATTTTTCCTTACAGAATGTCATGTGCGTTAAAAGAAGCAGCATGTCCATTCTTTGTGTGTTTTTGCCTGTGTTTTTTCTATACAATGCATTGGAAAAAATGTATGGCAAATCAGCAGACAAAATGCATCAAAAACGCATGAAAATGGATCAAAAACGCTGCAGAATTTCCATAGTGTTTTTGCTGCCAAGAGGCGCAAAACCTTGCAGAAACGCTGCAGAAATTTCTGCAAGCAAATCCTGATCGTGCGCACATTATCTTATAGTAAAAAAACAGACAAGGTTGCACTAGGCAGCAGTCAATTTTCTTTTTTACAATTGAAGAAGTTGTATTGTTTGTAAGGAGGACTTTCTAAGAGCCCATACTATCAAGGCACTTCATTACTGTACTAGCTAGATAGTGTGGACTTTAGGCATCTTTAGGGCATCTTTAAAATGAAAAAAATGATACTGGTCCAACAAGAGACAAGTTTATTTTACCAGCTCCTGTAGACAGTCACAATGCTAGTCATTCAAGGGTTAATACTTTGGAACATTGAGAGGGACTCTCTAGCCAATGAAGCATCAGAAGTAAACAACTGTGGTAACTACGGAAACCATGCTGATGTCATAAACATATACATCTATGATATAAAAACAGATTCCGGAACATATAAGCAGACGGCCGTATGAGGCGCCATACTTGATGTGTCTGGAGACCTGGAGCTTCATCACTGCACAATCTATGAGGGAGGAAGGGGACATCTGACTAGCCAGCCAGATCAGCCATACCGCCTAGCCAGCCAGATCAGCCATATCGCCCAGCTAGCCAGATCAGCCATACCACCTAGCCAGCCAGATCAAACTAACCCTAGCGATCAATGGGGTGACAGATGTTGCAGCCAGATCTCCCTCACGTCTGGTACTAGCCGCCTTCACATTTATGTGTACGGCCTAGAGATGCCGCATTAGGCTTATCCATATGGCGCTTGCACAGGGCACCTGCTTTGACCTTCTCCATTATTGTCTGTTTTCTGCTGATGTAATGTGTAACCTGTGTGACTATGTGATGTCACTGCCATCATATTTATAGTGGATGCATATTATGTTTCACTGTAACTATGATACAATGTACAAATTCTGATACAATTTGCTTTTACATGTTGGCATTAACCTTCTAAGCCCAAGGGAAGGGCAGCCCTCCAGCCATGGTTCTCTAGAGGTTTCCTCCACAGGGGGTTTTCCTCTCCTGAGTGCTGAAGGATGATTCTTCGTGAGTCGGAGGTTTGCCATTTTCAGTGTCTTTTTCATAGCAATTGGCTGATTCTAAATTTCAGACACTGAATGAAATAATAATGTGATTTGTAATAAAATTTGGTCTATTTAACATCCAATATAAGTGTTTTGTGCGTTTCTTTCACAATCTTGAGTTGGTGGGATATTCTGGGAAATTAGGATCCAACATCTAAGACCAAACCATGAAGCCAAATATGGAGTCGATGCGTCTTTAACCCTGTGCTGGAAAACTAGGGTGGAGCAGAGATGACAAGCACTACTACGCAAGTTCACACTCATCCTTAGATTCAGATGATCTGAGAGATTTATGCATAGTGTTGGAAGATGTATGAATGTAAAAATATGCAAAAATGTTGAATTGTGCCTTAATTCCTCACACATGATATAATAAAGTTGGCACAACTTGCTTGTCATGGTAGAAACTTTTCTATACAGAACAAACTAATGTGTAAGGGTGCAGGAAGAAGATCCAGATGTTAATCTCTGTCTTGTGGCCAAAAGGCTTCTTAGCCTTCTGACAGGACACTGAGACAAGTTTGGATTTATTTACAATACAGAGTATAGGTGATAACTTGAACATTGGTGGGGAACCACCCACTGGGATCTGCACTGATTGGCAGAACAAGGAACTTTCATCTCCGTAAGAATGAAATGGCAATGAGCATGCTGGACCACTGCTCCATTCATTATCTTGACTTTTTCCAGCAGCCCCATAGAGAATGAAGGAAGCGGTTGTCAGGGGTAAAAGTCCCCCTGTTCTGCCAATCATTGCGGGTCTAATTGGTAAGACATACACTGTCCAGTATGGTATCACCTATTCTATGCCTAGGTGATAACCTGTATTCACTGGACAACCCGTTTAACTATGGTGCTGAATAGAGTTGGTCAAAAAGATTAGCAAGACCATAGTCGTGGGCACCAGACCATGAGCCTGTGATCTTTATGACACCATATCTGCCAGAAGACCAGGCTCTCCATTAAATTAAACATCATTGTTGTGGTGCGCTGGGCTGGCGTAAACTGACCTGCAGTGCGTGTTTCAAATCCGCAACATGTCAATTTCTCTTGCGGGCACACTGAATTTTCCGTGTGGATTTACCCCACAGACTTGCATTTGCTGCTGTAAATCCACACGTAAAAAATACAAATGCTTTCTAGTCCTTTTCTGCAACGGAAAAGAATCAAAAACGCATATAATCTGCACTTAAGTATATCAATAACGTTTTGTCAAAGCAGAAAAACAACAGGAAGCATCGAAAACAAAGCAGTTTTTTTAAAAACATGACACACCAAGAAGAGACAAGCAACAAAAACGCATGTAAAAAAAAACTGCACACAAAAACACCATGGAAAAATGCAAGTATGGTAACGTAATTTAAATAATAGGTGCAGAAATTCTGCAGCGTCAAAAACGCACCAAAAGCTCATTATGGGAATGTAGCCTTAAAAGCAAAGAACCTTTGTTTGAAACATGACATACTGTGCTGCTCACCATTGGCACCACTTCATTTTTTCATAGATTGTACAATATCTTCAGAAATAAATGGAAATGTACCAAAATTATATCCTCAGGATTTTTTAATTAGCGGCCCAAAGTAATATAACAATAAAACATTGTTTTTCAACTTCCATGTTGCAATTTCAAAGAAGAAACAAAATAAACAGCATGTGCGGCAATAAAGGCACCAGGGTCGGCTCCAGGTGTTCCAGGCGAAAGAGTCTCAGTGGGCCCCTTTAATACATACCACAATTCATGATGCACAGATAAGAAATATAAGTATAGTGCAATGCCAAAGATTTCACTTACTTCTTCCATTACATGAGTGATATCTATTGTAAATTCTACAATAGCTCAGAAACCGGCAAATCCTCACAGTGCAGAGTGCATGCCCTGTGGGGGTCAACCATTTTCATTTTAGACCGGACAATATAGTCCTCCATACAGTATAATGGGCCCCATATATTGCTCCATACAGAGTAATGGGTCCCATATAATGCTCCATACAGAATAATGGACCCCGTATTATGCTTCATACAAAATAATGAACTCCATATAATGCTCCATACAGAATAATGGACCCCGTATATTGCTCCATACAGAATAATAAGCTCCATATAATGCTCCATACAAAATAATGTGCCCCATATAATGCTCCATACAGAATAATGGGCCCCATATAATGCTCCATATAGAATAATGGGCCCCATATAATGCTCAGTGCTGAATAATAGGCCCCATATAATGCTCCATACAGAATGGGCCCCATATAATGATCCATACAAAATAATGGGCCCTATATAATGCTCCATACAGAATAATAAACCCAAATGCCTCATATAATGTTACGGATCCGGGTGGTGGAACCTCTGTGCTGCGGTGCAAGGAGGAACCAGAGGGGCGTAACTAGGTATCAACTCGGACTGACCAAGATCGCACGGCGGCTCAATCGACTCCGTGAACCAGGGAAGGACCGAGCAGAGGGACCATGTGCTACTCTGGACCAGTCCTTGTATGAGAGCAGGTGACTCCCTCGGGTCAGAAGGCAGGGACTGACCGGTTCAGCAGATGAGCACAGCAGGCAGGCTGACGGGTGATCCGGGAAGACGGACTGGCAGACACCACGGGTAACTGGCAGGAGCCTCCAGGTAGGCTGGCTGGTAGGCACGGCTGGTACGTTCTCCGGGTAGGCAGGCAAGCCTGGCCCATAGACAGACTGGCAGGTTAGGACCGTAGGCAGACAGTCAGGCTGGAGAGTGTACTTGGCTGGTGGACACAGGTAGACAGGCTGGCGGACTGGACTGGACTGGTAGTCAGGCTGGCGGACTGGACTGGTAGTCAGGCTGGAGGACTGGTAGTCAGGCAGGCGGACTGGTAGTCAGGCTGGCGGACTGGACTGGTAGTCAGGCTAGCAGCGGGACCTGAGGGCTGAAGCAGAGTTTAGAACACAGAGCTACAACCTTGCACGGGCACCTCCATTTTGGAGGAGATGCCTTTTATATGAGAGGTCCTCCGGCCATTGGCCGGGGACTCCTTAGGATGGCGCGCGGCCCTTTTAAGAGGGAGGGAGCGCGCGCGCGCCCTAAGCACAGTGCTCGGGAGGCTGCGGTAAGGGGGGCGGAGTCTCTGCCTGTCAGGGGGCAGAGACGCCAATGCTACATATAATACTCCATACAAGATAAGTCCCATGTAAGACTCCATACATAACGGGCCCCATATAATGCTCCATACATAATGGGCCCCATATAATGCTCCATACGGAATAATGGCCCCCATATAATGCTCCATACAGAGTAATGGGCCCCATATAATTCTCCATGCAAAATAATGGGCCCCATATATTGTGCCATGCAGAATAATGGACCCCATATATTGCTCCATACAGAATAATGGACTCCATATAATGCTCCATACATAATGGACCCTATATAATGCTCCATCATAATATGCCCCATATAATGCTCCATACATAATGGCCCCTATATAATGCTCCCTCCATAATGTAAAACAGTGTGGCAATACTTTATTGAACCACCAAAAGGACAATAAACACATGGAACAGTCCCAGCAAATACCCAAGATGGTACAACATTACACAGTATCACCCTTTTGCTGGCCCGCCTGGCATAGAACAGCTGCGACTTTGGGTCTTCCAGGGCCAACTACCTCAACCAGTGGCCCCCTGTTTCTGGCGGGCCCCCACAGAGAGAAGGTAGCGGCAAGCTTAGGAAGATAGCAGTCCATCGAGGTACAAGGCCAGGAGACCGGAGGGTCCCACCCTCGCCTCGCCTAGAGTTTTCATGGGGCCAGATGATCGGCTGGTCCCAATCTGGCTTCTCCGAATGTCTCCATGGGTTCCAGAGGGTCCCACCTGGCAACCTCAAACAACATATCCATGGGACCAGGTGACTTCATTGTCCCAACCCGGTCTCCCCAAATGTATCCATGGGCTCTCTGATGGTCAATTGAGCAGATCTGTATCTTTCCAGTCAGGGCCATATACCCTTAGGCTGGAATCATGAAGAATCCAAATCTGTGTCCAAAGCCGTGCTTCCAAGCTGATGGTATGACAAGTGTCTCTAATCTTTGATTCTCCTTGTAAAGTCGCTTTCAAGTCTCTGTTTCAAGTCTGACTGCTACAGAAGCATATCTCCTTTTAAGTACACATCCACAGGTCAAGGGTTAGGGATGATATTCCACAGGGCTCAGGTCTCATTGTTTGTGCATTTAATCAATTTACATAGTTGGTATAGGAGGGGGCTCTTTAAATCAACATCTAGCTGGCTTTTAGTACAATATGTAATTAGCATATTAACAAACATCATTGTTCACAGACCCAAGAGGTGACAACAATCAGGGTTATACAAATAATCGTATGTCCTTCTTGACCAGCCACAGAAATACACATACATTCACAAGTCAACATAAACACAATAGTGTATTTCTCTTGGCTTAACAACTCTAATCGTCTGGCTGATTAAGATTAGAAGCTGTATAGTCACAGGCCCTATATAATGCTCCATACATAATAGGCCCCATATAATGCTCCATATATAATAGGCCCCATATAATGCTCTATACATGATGGACCCCATATAATGCTCCCTACATAATGGGCCCTATATAATGCTCCATACATACACACGTGGTCAAAATTGTTGGTACCCCTCATTTAATGAAAGAAAAACCCACAACGGTCACAGAAATAACTTGAATCTGACAAAAGTAATAATAAATTACAAATCTATGAAAATGAACAAATGAAAGTCAGACATTGCTTTTCAACCCTGCTTCAGCAGATTTTTTTTAAAAATGAAACTCATGAAATAGGCCTGGACTGAAATGATGATACCCCTGAAAATAATGTGACAAAAGTGACATGTTAAATCAAGTTGTGTCCACTAATTAGCATCACAGGTGTCTACAATCTTGTAATCAGTCAGTGGGCCTGTATATAGGGCTACAGATAGTCCATGTGCTGTTTGGTGGCATGGTGTGTACCACACTCAACATGGACCAGAGGAAGCAAAGGAAAGAGTTGTCTCAGGAGATTAGAAAGAAAATTATAGACAAGCATGTTAAAGGTAAAGGTTATCAGACCATCTCCAAGCAGCTTGATGTTCCTGTGACTACAGTTGCACATATTATTCAGAAATTTAAGATCCATGGGACTGTAGCCAACCTCCCTGGACGTGGCTGCAGGAGGAAAATTGATGACAAATCAAAGAGACGATGAATAATACGAAGTGTAACAAAAGAGCCCAGGATAACTTCTAAAGAGATTAAAGGTGAACTTCAAGCTCAAGGAACATCAGTGTCAGATCGCACCATCCGTTGTTGTTTGATCCAACATGGGAGACAACCAAGGAGAACACCATTTTGAAAAAAAATCATAAAAAAGCCAGACTAGAATTTGCCAAACTACATGTTGAGAAGCCACAAAGCTTCTGGGAGAATGTCCTATGGACAGATGAGACAAAAATGGAAGTTTTTGGCAAGGCACATCAGCTCTGTATTCACAGATGGAAAAATGAACCATATCAAGAAAAGAACAGTGTCCCTACTGTAAAACATGGAGGAGGCTCTGTTATGTTCTGGAGCTGCTTTGCTGCATCTGGCACAGGGTGTCTTGAATCTGTGCAGGGTACAATGAAATCTCAAGACTATCAAGGGATTCTAAAGAGAAATGTGCTGCCCAGTGTCAGAAAGCTTGGTCTCAGTCGCAGGTCATGGGTCTTGCAACAGGATAATGACCCAAAACACACAGCTAAAAACACCCCAGAATGGCTAAGAGAAAAACATTGGACTTGTCACGGTCTCCACACTTTCCTTGTCTGCTATGTTACTATTGTGTGGAGGCTGTCAGTCTGCTTTGGTTTTGCTGGGTCGTTTCTGCAATCATCTGTGTTCACTTCCCTTGATTAGTCTTCTACTTAAGCATGCTAGCTCCTTCACACAGTGTCAATTGTACACTTGCTGTTGCCTGTGTAGGACTGATCTCTCTGTGCTCTGTGCCTGACCCAGCCTGACTATTTTCCCTTACCTGGATTTTGACCATTTGCCTGTTATCTGACTACTCTTTTGTCTGCTCCCTTTGTACTGCGCCATTTTCCTGGACTTGACTTTGGATTGTTTGACCTCCCTCTATTTATCCAGTAAGTAGCACTTACATAATATTTCTTTCAGCAATATTAGTCTCTTCTCTCCTCTTCTGAAACTGTTATTTCTGTAGTGACTCGCGTCGCATTACAATTGACCGTTAATTTTTTATTTTTCCCACCTATGGATCCATTACATATTTTGTGTGATCAGGTGGCGAATCTGACTTAGTTAGTTCAGGATCTGGCCTTGGAACAACACAAACTGGCGTCTTCACAGGCTCAGTTACAAGACCAGATTTCTGGTACATTTACTGTCCCTCAGAATCTTTCCTCTCCGACCACTGTCATGACTTCTGAACCATCTGACGTATCTTTGAGCCCCCCTGAACCGGCTATAGCACTCCCTGACAAATTTTCGGGGGAGAAAGATCAGTTTAGAACTTTCAAAGAGAGTTGTAAATTATTGTTTACTTTGCGACCTCGTCATCAGGGAGTGAGTCACAGCGGGTGGGAATTATAATGTCACTTCTGGGGGATGGGTCCCCAGACTTGGGCATTTTCTCTACCCCCTTTTGCTCCTGAACGTCTTTCTGTGGACGCTTTCTTTGATGCTTTAGGACAGATCTATGATGAACCTGACAGGGTCAAGGTGGCAGAGACAAGTATCATGAACCTGACACAGGGGAACCACACAGTGGAAGACTACTGTTCTGAGTTTCGTCAGTGGTCTACTGAGGTTCTCTGGAATGACATGGCTGTCAGGTGCCAATTCCTCAGGGGTCTTTCGGAGTCTCTAAAGGACGCTCTGGCTCTGCATGCTCCACCTGGTTCTTTGGTGGAGGCCATGACTCAGGCTATCCACATGGATCGGAGGATGCGGGAGAGACGCAAGGTTCAACAGGAGGATCCATTTTGTCCACCGGGCCCGGGTCGTTTACCAGAGGTAGAACCTATGGAGGTTGAAGCTGCCAGCTCAAGGGTTAAGGAGAGGAGACGCCGTCTGGAACTTGGACTTTGTCTGTATTGTGGCCAAACTGGACATCTCTTAAAGGATTGCCTGGCACGACCTGCAACGAATAAGCCGTCGGGAAACGCCTAGGTCTGGATGATTGTCGAGGAGGTCACCCAGACTTACAGGTACCCTTTTACTCCTCCGATAAAGTGTTGTTGAATGCTGAACTTCTGTTTCAAAAACAGTGTCTATCAACATTTGCCTTTATTGACTGTGGAGCCGCGGCTAATTTCATTGATTCGGGACTTGTTCAGAAGTTAGGATTAGGGACAGTTAAGCTAGAAGACCCTATTCAAATTGTGGCTATTGATAGAACACAGTTGCTAAAAAATCTGGTTCAGTTACGGTGGAGTTCACACTCAAGGTGGGGTCACTTCATACAGAATTAATCTCCTGTTATGTCTTGGACAATTTACCTGCTGGGATTGTGTTGGGTCTTCCTTGGCTGCGCATGCATAATCCGATCATTGACTGGTATCAGAAAGATATTGTCAAATGGGACCCTCATTGTATTGAAAAATGTCTTAAATCTGTGCATGCTTGCTCCGTTAGTCTGGAGGGTCTTCCGGAATACCTGAAGGACTTCGGAGATGTTTTTTCGGAAGTAGAGTCTGAGATCTTACCTTCTCACCGTCCCTATGACTGTGCTATTAATCTAATTCCTAACGCCAAATTACCCAAAGCTCGCTTGTATAGCTTGTCTGGCCCTGAGCGGGCATCCATGAAGGCTTATATTAACGAAAGTTTGCGGAAAGGTCATATTCGTCCTTCCTCATCACCGGTTGCCGCCGGATTCTTTTTTGTTAAAAAAAAAAATGGAGGTCTCCGTCCTTGCCTCGATTTCCGAGAATTAAACAAGATAACGGTTAAAAATACTTATCCGCTTCCACTTATCCCCGATCTATATAATCAGCTTTCGGGGGCCAAATGGTTTTCCAAACTGGATCTCAGAGGGGCATATAATCTGATACGTATTCGTGAGGTGAGGGTGATCAGTGGAAGACAGCGTTTTTAACTTCTGAAGGTCTTTTTGAAAACCTCGTCTTGCCTTTTGGGCTAACAAATGCACCCGCGGTCTTTCAGAATTTTATGAATGATATTCTCTCTGATTATATTGGGAGATTTATTGTGGTTTATTTAGATGATATTCTAATTTTTTCACCTGATCTGGATATTCATTATAAACATGTCCGTTTGGTTCTGCAAAGGTTAAGAGATAATTGTTTGTTTGCCAAGATTGAAAAATGTACCTTTTCTGTTCAAGAAATATCATTCTTGGGCTTCATTGTGTCAGCCTCCATGTTTAAGATGGATCCTGGCAAGGTTCAGTCCATCATTGATTGGGTTCAACCCAGCGACCTTAAGGCTTTGCAGCGCTTTTTAGGGTTCGCCAATTATTACAGAAAATTTATTAAAGGTTTTTCTCAGATCGTCAAGCCTCTTACGGACCTCACTCGCAAAGGGGCGGAGCTAAAGGTTTGGTCGTCAGAAGCAGTCAGGGCTTTTGAAAACTTGAAGAATTGTTTTATGTCTGCTCCTGTACTTGTTCAACCAGACCTCCAGAGGCCGTTCATTGTGGAGGTGGATGCTTCTGAGGTTGGGGTGGGGGCAGTATTGTCTCAAGGTCCTAAGACTTTAACTAATCTGTGACCATGTGCCTTTTTCTCTAAGAAATTTTCTCCTGCTGAAAGAAACTATGATGTGGGTAATCGAGAGTTACTTGCTGTCAAATTGGCTTTTGAAGAATGGAGGCATTTTTTGGAAGGAGCCGTTCATCTGGTCACCGTGGTGACAGATCACAAGAATCTAGCGTATATCGAATCTGCTAAGCGGTTGACACCTAGACAGGCCAGATGGTCTTTATTTTTTTCAAGATTTAATTTTTCTATTACGTTCAGACCTGGGTCTAAGAACGTGAGGGCGGATGCCCTGTCTCGTAGCCTTGATTCTGTGTCACCTCCGGAGCCTCCTTCCTCCATTCTTCCTCAGGGTATAGTTGTGGCCATGGTTTCCTCTGAGCTGGAAGCGGAAATCCGTACTGCTCAGTCCTTGGCTCCTTCCAATATTCCTGAATGCAAGTTGTTTGTCCCTGTGTATCTCAGATTATGCCTTATGTTGACTTGTGAATGTATGTGTATTTCTGTGGCTGGTCAATAAGGACATACGATTATTTGTATAACCCTGATTGTTGTCACCTCTTGGGTCTGTGAACAATGATATTTGTTAATATGCTAATTACATATTGTACTAAAAGCCAGCTAGATGTTGATTTAAAGAGCGTGTGATAATAATAATAATAGGCCCCATATAATGCTCCATACATGATGGACCCCATATAATGTTCCCTAAATAATGGGCTCTATATAATGCTCCATACATAATAGGCCCCATATACAGTGCATTGTGAAAGTATTTGGCCCCCTTGAACTTTTCTACCTTTTGCCACATTTCTGGCTTCAAACATAAAGATATAAAATTGTAATTTTTGGGGGAAGAATCAACAACAAGTGGAACACAATCATGAAGTGGAACAAAATTTATTGGATATTTTAAACTTTTTTAACAAATTAAAAACTGAAAAGTGGGGCGTGCAATATTATTCGGCGCATTTACGTTCAGTGCAGCAAAATCAAGCGAAGTTTAAAGCTGGATTTGGATACAAAAAGATTTCCCAAGTTTTAAACATCTCAAGGAGCAATGTGCAAGTGATCATATTGAAATGGAAGGAATATCAGACCACTGTAAATTTACCAAGACCCGGCCGTCCCTCTAAACTTTCATCTTGAACAAGGAGAAGACTGATCAGAGATGCAGCCAAAAGGCCCATGATCACTCTGATTGAACTGCGGAGATCTACAGCTGAGGTGGGAGAGTCTGTCCATAGGACAACAGTCAGTTGTACACTGCACAAATCTGGCCTTTATGGAAGAGTGGCAAGAAGAAAGCCATTTCTCAAAGATATCCATAAAAAGTCTCATTTGAAGCTTGCCACAAGCCACCTGGGAGACACACCAAACATGTGGAATAAGGTGCTCTAGTCAGATGAAACCAAAATCGAACTTTTTGGCCACAATGCAAAACGATAAGTTTGACGTAAAAGCAACACAGCTCATCACCCTCTAAACACCATCCCCACTGTCAAACATGGTGGTGGTAGCATCATGGTTTGGGCCTGCTTTTCTTCAGTAGGGACAGGGAAGATGGTTAAAATTGATGAGAAGATGGACGGCGCCAAATACAGGACCATTCTGGAAGAAAACCTGTTGGAGTCTGCAAAAGACCTGAGACTAGGACGGAGATTTCTTCCAACAAGACAGTGATCCCAAACATAAAGCAAAATATACAATGGAATGGTTCAAAAATAAACGTATCCAGGTGTTAGAATGGCCAAGTCAAAGTCCAGACCTGAATCCAATCGAGAATCTGTGGAAAGAGCTGAAAACTGCTGTTCACAAACGCCCTCCATCCAACCTCAATGAGCTTGAGCTGTTTTGCAAGGAAGAATGGGCAAGAATTTCAGCCTCTCGATGTGCAAAACTGATAGAGACATACCCCAAGCGACTTGCAGCTGTAATCGCAGCAAAAGGTGGCGCTACAAAGTATTAACTCGAGGGGGCCGAATAATATTGCATGCCCCACTTTTCAGTTTTGAATTTGTTAAAAACGTGAACCCAGAAATGTGGCAAAAGGTAGAAAAGTTCAAGGGGGCCAAATACTTTCACAATGCACTGTAGTGCTCTATACATAATAGGCCCCATATAATGCTCCATATAGGAAAAGAAAAAAAAATACTTACCTCTCCTCGTTCCTCGCTGGCTGCAGCTCCGGACTCCTCAGCGTCACCATCTTTCTGCTCTCTGCCCTATGACGCTCATAGCATAGGGCGCGCTGTAGTGATGTCATCGCCCTCTCTGCCCTGACACATCACAAGAAGAAGGAAGCTGGAGCTGTGGAAAACGGGGAGAGGTAAGTATTCCAAGTGCTCCCCCCGACTCACTGGCCCCATAGCGAGCCGGTGTCCCCAACAGCATGTGACCCCCCCAACCACTGACTTAGGGCCCCGGCACTTGTCCGGATGCTGACGCCGGCCCTGAAAGTCACCCCTAATTAATACTTGGGTGCACACCCTTTGGCATTGCTGACAGCCTCCAAACATATAAGCTTCTTGAACTTCTCAGATGGAATTTTCTCCCACTCTTCCTTTTTAGTTTGTTCAAGCTCTTAAATGTTTGCAGGGTTCTTTTTCTAATGGCAGATTTCAGCTCACACCAAAGATTTTCAATGGGATTGAGGTCAGGACTCATTGCTGGCCATTTTAAAACAGTCCATTATTTATTTTTCAATTATTCCTGTGTACATTTGGCTGTGTGCTTTGGGTAATTGTCTTGCGGGAGGACCCATGATCTTCGACTCAAACCAAGTTTTATTACACTGGTACTGGTATATTGTGTATTTTTTATTCACTCCTGGTTTTGGCTTACAAAACCTGATGCAAAATACTTACCAAATATTTATGGGGAAAATCTGCACGATATTTGCAATCAATCAGCAACAAGGACAAAAATACAGCAAATCTGCACTGTAGATCAATTTCTGTATGAAACGTTTCTGAAGCATGTGTATGAGACTCCTTCAAATCTCACCCACTTTTCTACTTTTCGCAATGGATCGTTAACGGATAAATTCGAATGGAACATCTGCAGTATTTCTATTACATGTGAAAGGAGTTTAAAAGTATTTTTCCAAACAAAGTGTCCACAAAATGGAGCAGATCAGCTGTTAGGTAGTCACACAGTATTCGACTTGCTGACTTTCCACTGCTGTAAATGGAAATTTATGCCTAGTTGGCAAGATCTCAGTGAAACCAGCCTATTTTGAGACTCATGAGCAATTTTATAAACGGTTGGTTACTAGGATAAAGGCTTTTTAAAACGAGGCATAACATATGGTAGAGTTGAGCAAAAGATTTGCGTAACTTATAGCCCATGGCCGCCAAACCAAAGCAATGCAAAACTTGTACTTGTTGGGATTCCCAATTCTGATTAGTATGCTCAGCACTACATACATAAATCCCAAGAGGAGAATTAAACTGCAGTCTAAAGGAGGCCAGATAAAACAGGCTACAGATGAGAAAAGCGAATAAAAAGAAAATACAGTGGGTGCGGATAGTATTCAGACCCCTTTAAATTTTTCACTCTTTGTTTCATTGCAGCCATTTGGTAAATTCTAAAAAGTTATTTTTTTTTCTCATTAAAGTACACTCTGCACCCCATCTTGACTGAAAAAAAAAACAGAAATGTAGAAATTTTTGCAAATTTATTAAAAAAGAAAAACTGAAATATCACATGGTCATAAGCATTCAGACCCTTTGCTCAGACACTCATATTTAAGTCACATGCTGTCCATTTCCTTGTGATCCTCCTTGAGATGGTTCTACTCCTTCATTGGAGTCCAGCTGTGTTTAATTAAACTGATAGGACTTGATTTGGAAAGGCACACACCTGTCTATATAAGACCTCACAGCTCACAGTGCATGTCAGACCAAATGAGAATCATGAGCTCAAAGGAACAGCCCAAAGAGTTCAGAGACAGAATTGTGGCAAGGCACAGATCTGGCCAAGGTTACAAAAGAATTTCTGCATTACTCAAGGTTCCTAAGAGCACGGTGGCCTCCTTAATTCTTAAATGGAAGAAGTTTGGGACTGCCAGAAGTCTTCCTAGACCTGGCTGTCCAGCCAAACTGAGCAATCGTGGTAGAAGAGCCATGGTGAGAGAGGTAAAGAAGAACCCCAAGATCACTTTGGCTGAGCTCCAGAGATGCAGTAGGGAGATGGGAGAAAGTTCCACAAAGTCAACTATCACTGCATCCCTCCACCAGTCGGGCCTTTATGGCAGAGTGGCCCAACGGAAGCCTCTCCTCAGTGCAAGACATATGAAAGCCCACATAGAGTTTGCTCAAAAACACATGAAGGACTCCCAGACTATGAGAAATAAGATTCTCTGGTTTGATGAGACGAAGATAGAACTTTTTTGTGATAATTCTAAGCGGTATGTGTGGAGAAAACCAGGCACTGCTCATCACCTGCCCAATACAATCCCAACAGTGAAACATGGTGGTGGCAGCATCATGCTATGGGGGGTGTTTTTCAGCTGCAGGGACAGGACGACTTGTTGCAATTGAAGGAAACATGAAAGCGGCCAAGTACAGAGATCTCCTGGATGATAACCTCTTCCAGAGTGGTCTGGACCTCAGACTTGGCTGAAGGTTCACCTTCCAACAAGACAATGACCCTAAGCACACAGCTAAAATAACAAAGGAGTGGCTTCAGAACAATTCTGTGACCATTCTTGACTGGCCCAGCCAGAGCCCTGACCTAAACCCAATTGAGCATCTCTGGAGAGACCTGAAAATGGCTGTCCACCAACGTTCACCACCCAACCTGACAGAACTGGAGAGGATCTGCAAGGAAGAATGGCAGAGGATCCCCAAATCCAGGTGTGAAAAACTTGTTGCATCATTCCCAAGAAGACTCATGGCTGTACTAGCTCAAAAAGGTGCTTCTACTCAATACTGAGCAAAGGGTCTGACTATTTATGACCATGTGATATTTCAGTTTTTCTTTTTTAATAAATTTGAAAAATTTCTACATTTCTGTTTATTTTCAGTCAAGATGGGGTGCAGAGTGTACTTTAATGAGAAAAATGAACTTTTTAGAATTTACCAAATGGCTGCAATGAAACAAACAGTGAAAAATTTAAAGGGGTCTGAATACTTTCCGTACCCACTGTAGGAGCAAAATAACGGTCCAGCGAGGTTCCCCGGAGGTGTGGCCCAGGGACCGACAGTTAGTGGTACCCTATCCATTCAGGGCGGAGTTGTTGCGAATGGCGCATGAGATTCCGATGGCCGGACATCTAGGGATCACTAAGACCAAGGCCAGAATAGCCCGGCAATTCTAGGCCAAGAATGGGGGCCGAGGCGACTGCCTACTGCCGTTCGTGTGACACCTGTCAGAGGGTGGGGAAGGCGGGGCGGCGTCCCAAAGCCCCACTGGTAACTCCGCCCATCATTGAAGAGCCTTTCAGGAGGGTGGCTGTGGATTTGGTTGGCCTGATGGAAACTCCCAGCAGCTCCGGGAAACGCTTCATACAGACGGTAGTAGTCTATGCCACCCGGGTCCCGGAAGCAGTAGCCTCGTCGTCCATTCGGACCGACAAGGTGGCCACCACCTTACTGGAGATTTTCTTCCGAGTGGGTTTTCCCCAAGAAATGCTCACCCACCGGGGAACACAGTTCATGTCACAGCTGATAGAGTCCCTCTGTAAGTAAATACAGGTGCAACATCTGGTGACGAGCCCATACCACCCACAGACCAACGGCTGTGCAAACTGTTCAATGGCACCCTGAGGCAGATGCTTAAGATGTTGGTCGACTCCCAGGGGCTCGACTGGGAGTGGTACCTCCCACACCTAATTAAAGAGCAGGACCCTGGAATCACACAGTTCTTGGATCCAGCCTATATTACTGTGAGAGACACTCCCACAATAGAAAAATAACAATCTTGGATCAAACTGCTACCTGCTTACCATAGGGCCTGAAAATATATGAATGAATGAAGATTGTGGACTGAAACTCAGTGCAATTTTATTAACTAAAGGTAACCACTAACATAGAAAAATATTATTTTCCATCTCAAAGGTGTAATAGCATTTAACCTTAAAAGAAACCTGACAGGTGATATATGCTGCTCGATCCATGGGCAGCACGTATCAGACACTAGATGTATTATTTCAGCCAGGTATGAGTATCAGGAAATGCAGAGCACAGTGGCAGTGATGTAGCATATTCACAAATCAATATTAAAGAATAAAATATTTGCCATTGGATGATCCAAACAAAATTGTGACCTGCAGAGGGTAAGAGAGATATACGATCTAAATGTTGAGGATGTGGATAGAGTTTTGCAAAGAGTGGTAGGAAATGAATTGTGGGTGAGTTTTGTGCAAAGTTGTGGTTAGCAATTACAAAGAAGACATTTTTAGAGAAAAGTTGAAGGCATTGTTTGGGGTTGCTTCAAACATTTCATTATTTGGTAAAGTCAGACCAATGAAGCAAGAAGGTCCTTAGGAACAGTTGGATTAGCTATTGTGATGGAGTATTTACTGGTCTTCCAGGATTTGTACCTGCTGGGTTGGTTCACACATTAATGTTGTTGGAAGTTTTGAGCGGTAATATCAAAAATGGAATTTTGTTTGTATCCCTGATCTAACACATATAAATGATATTATTATTATTATAGCGCCATTTATTCCATGGCACTTTACATGTGAAAAAGGGGTATATATACAAGAATAATTACAATAATCTTGAATACAATGTGACAGCGACTGGTACAGGAGTAACAGCGAGGACCCTGCCCGTGAGGGCTCACAGTCTACAAGGGATGGGTGAGGATACAGTAGGTGAGGGTAGAGCTGGTCGTGCAGCGGTATTGGTGGAGTGGTGGTTACTGCAGGTTGTAGGCTTGTCGGAAGAGGTAGGTCTTCAGGTTCCTTTTGAAGGTTTCCATGGTCGACGAGAGTCTGATGTGTTGGGGTAGAGAGTTCCAGAGTAGGGGGAAGCACGGGAGAAATCTTGTATGTGATTGTGGGAGGAGGAGATTAGAGGGGAGTAGAAAAGAAGATCTTGTGAGGATCGGAGGTTGCGTGCGGGTATGTAGCGGGAAACTAGGTCAGAGATATATGGAGGAGACAGGTTGTGGATGGCTTTCTATGTCATGGTTAGGGTTTTGAACTGGAGTCTCTGGGCAATGGAGAGCCAGTGAAGAGATTGACAGAGAGAAGAGGCCAGGGAATAGCGGGGGGACAGGTGGATTAGTCGGGCAGCAGAGTTTAGGATGGATTGGAGGGGTGCAAGAGTGTTGGAAGGGAGGCCACAGAGCAGGAGGTTGCAGTAGTCAAGGCGGGAGATGATGAGGGGGTGCACTAGTGTTTTTGCAGATTCATGGTTGAGGAATGTGCGGATCCGGGAGATATTTTTGAGTTGGAGTCGGCATGAAGTGGAAAGGGCTTGGATATGTGGTTTGAAGCAGAGTTCAGAGTCCAGGGTTACCCCAAGGCAGCGAGCCTGAGGGACTGGGGAGAGTGGGCAGCCATTGACGTTAATAGATAGGTCAGTTGGGGGGGTTGAATGAGATGGCGGAAAGATGATGAATTCTGTTTTGTCCATGTTAAGTTTTAGAAATCTAGCAGAAAAGAAGGATGAACTAGCAGACAGACATTGTGGGATTTTTGAGATATTTTGGGATATTGAGAGACCATCATTTGTGGAAAAGAAAGAACAGGAAAGAGGAGCATTGCAATAGATGCAGCCAAAGTATTTAGAGTTGAGGGACAGCAGGGTAGAAAAAGTATAAATGATCTGAGGGTGGCGCCGAAGCTGTAACAGTCACGCTTCACTACACAAAGAGGGCGCTGTGATCACTCCCCCAGCTCCTTGACTGAAATTGTGCTCTGCAGTGTGTGTGTGCAGCATGTGTGTGCAGCGTGTGTGAGCAGTGTGTGTGTGCAGCATGTGTGTCCAGCATGCGTGAGCAGTGTGTGTGCAGCGTGTGTGTGCAGCATGTGTGTGCAATGTGTGTGAGCAGCATGTGTGCAGTGTGTGTGTGCAGCGTGTGTGAGCAGCGTGTGTGCAGTGTGTGTGAGCAGCATGTATGAGCAGTGTTTGCAGTGTGTGTGAGCAGCGTGTGTGCAGTGTGTGTGTGAGCAGCATGTGTGAGCAGCGTGCGTGTGCAGTGTGTCTGAGCAGCGTGTGTGAGCAGCATGTGTGTGCAGCGTGTGTGAGCAGCGTGTGTGCAGTGTGTGTGTGAGCAGCATGTGTGAGCAGCGTGCGTGCGCAGCGTGTGTGCAGTGTGTCTGAGCAGCGTGTGTGAGCAGCATGTGTGAGCAGTGTTTGCAGTGTGTGTGAGCAGCGTGTGTGCAGTGTGTGTGTGAGCAGCATGTGTGAGCAGCGTGCGTGTGCAGCATGTGTGCAGTGTGTCTGAGCAGCGTGTGTGAGCAGCATGTGTGTGTGCAGCGTGTGTTTTCAGTGTGTGTGAGCAGCGTGCATGTGCAGCGTGTGTGCAGTGTGTCTGAGCAGCGTGTAAGCAGCATGTGTGTGAGCAGTGTTTGCAGCGTGTGTGAGCAGCGTGTGTGAGCAGCGTGTGTGAGCAGCGTGCCTGTGCAGCGTGTGTGCAGTGTGTCTGAGCAGCGTGTGTGAGCAGCATGTGTGAGCAGTGTTTGCAGTGTGTGTGAGCAGCGTGTGTGCAGTGTGTGTGTGAGCAGCATGTGTGAGCAGCGTGCGTGTGCAGCATGTGTGCAGTGTGTCTGAGCAGCGTGTGTGAGCAGCATGTGTGTGTGCAGCGTGTGTTTTCAGTGTGTGTGTGCAGTGTGTCTGAGCAGCGTGTGAGCAGCATGTGTGTGAGCAGTGTTTGCAGCGTGTGTGAGCAGCGTGTGTGAGCAGCGTGCCTGTGCAGCGTGTGTGCAGTGTGTCTGAGCAGCGTGTGTGTTTGCAGTGTGTGTGAGCAGCGTGTGTGCAGTGTGTGTGAGTAGCGTTTGCAAAGTGTGTGAGTAGTGTGTGTGCGGTGTGTGTGAGCAGAGTGTGTGAGCAGCGTGTGCGGTGTGCAGGGGCGTACATAGGAATCATGGGGCCCCATGGCAGAAGTTCTAATTCGCCGCCCCCCCCCCCCAAAAGAAATGTAAATAATTGTCAGGGTCACAGAAGAGCATATTTTACAACTTTTCAGCCTTTACATAGTAATTTTCCTCCTACTGAAGTCCTAGATTCCTTTTTCATTGCCCCAATAAAGTATGATGCCAACAAAAGTGCTCCCCCAAACACAGTATGATATCCCCATGGTGAATTCCTCCACATGCACAGTATAATGACCGTACTTCACCCCACCTCAACTCCCAAGGCAAAGTATCGTGACCCCAACACAGTATGATCCCCCAACTGTGACCCCCACACAGCCCTCCATACAGTATAATGGCCCTACATACAGTATAATGGCCCCACAACTCTCCACACTCCACAGAGTATAATGCACTCGCCATGGTCCTCCACAGAGTATAATGCACTCGCCATGGTCCTCCACAGAGTATAAGACACTCGCCAAGGTCTTCCACACAGTATAAGACACTCGCCATGGTCCTCCACACAGTATAATGCACACACCATGGTCCTTCACACAGTATAATGCACTTGCCATCGTCCGCCACACAGTATAAGACACTCGCCATGGTCCTACACACAGTATAAGACACTTGCCATGGTCCTCCACACAGTATAATGCACTCCCCATGGTCCTCCACACAGTATAATGAACTCCCAATGGTCCTCCATGCAGTATAATGAACTCCCTATGGTCCTCCATACAGTATAATGCACTCCTATGGTCCTCCACGCAGTATAATGCACTCCCTATGGTCCTCCACACAGTATAATGCACCCCCCATAGTCCTCCACACAGTATAATGCACTCCCCATGGTCCTCCACACAGTATAATACACTCCCCATGGTCCTCCACACATCATAATGCACTCCCCATGGTCCTCCACACAGTATAATGCACTCGCCATGGTCCTCCACAGAGTATAATACACTCGCCATGGTCCTCCACAGAGTATAAGACACTCGCCACGGTCTTCCACACAGTATAAGACACTCGCCATGGTCCTCCACACAGTATAATGCACACGCCATGGTCCTTCACACAGTATAATGCACTTGCCATCGTCCGCCACACAGTATAAGACACTCGCCATGGTCCTCCACACAGTATAATGCACTCCCCATGGTCCTCCACACAGTATAATGAACTCCCCATGGTCCTCCATGCAGTATAATGAACTCCCTATGGTCCTCCACGCAGTATAATGCACTCCCTATGGTCCTCCACACAGTATAATGCACCCCCCATAGTCCTCCACACAGTATAATGCACTCCCCATGGTCCTCCACACAGTATAATACACTCCCCATGGTCCTCCACACATCATAATGCACTCCCCATGGTCCTCAACACAGTATAATGCACCCCATGGTCCTGTATGCAGTATAATGCAGCCCCCCATAGGGTAAAATGCGGCCCCCACCATAGGGTAAAATGCAGCCCCAGTCCTCCAGTATTATCCGTACTCACTGATTTAAAAAATAAATAAATACTGTGGCAAGACGACTCACTCGGCTCTCCCGGAGCCAGACTCATGACACACGTTCTCAGGTTACTTTTTTGCTGGTTTATTATCTGGCATAAACTCATGCAGGGTTCCGCAGGAAAAATAAACAAGACCCCTCTGGGTTAAACGGGAAAACAAAACAAAGTATAGCTCAGTCCATAGGTGAGCGGGTTCCGCCCGCTCTCGATAGCATAAACTGCACAGGTAACAAGCTCTGCAGCTTCCACAATACTGTCTGGAGACTTCCCTCTCCAGACCACACTCCCGAGAAAAAAAAAGGACTGAGCTTTTACACATTGCTCAGCCACACCCTGAGGGGAGGTAGGGGGAATGGCGTCCTGCACTCTTTGCCATTCCCATAAAACCGCACACCCTTTAACAGAGTAAGCCTACCAGCATATAACACGCCGGCAGAAAAATAAAGTAGGTCTTAGTTCACACAGGAGAGCATCCTGAGTGACACATACCTCCCCTCACATATAAAACCAGTGACACTGTCACAATACATACTTACCGCTCCTCATTCCCCGCTGCTTCAGTCTCTGCAGCGTGTCTCTGTCATCACCTCAGCAGCTGCCGCCTCCACTGTCTGACACAGCGTGGTGGGTCATTATGCCGCTGCGTCAGACACGGAGGAGAAATGATGGGAAAGGGAGTGTCACATGATGCTCCCTCCTCCATCATTGATTTCAACCAGGGCCGGCTGCAGGTTTTCGTGGGCCCCGGGCGAAAGAGTCTCAGTGGGCCCCGTTAGCACATACCACCATTCATGATGCACAGATACGGCAGAGAAATATCGGTATAGTACACAGGGCCCAGGCTGTCCCCTCATCCTTCACATATGCAAACATGCACACACAGTACGCAGACATGCACACACACACACAGTACGCAGACATGCGCACGCACACACACAGTACACAGACATGCACGCACACACACAGTACGCAGACATGCGCACGCACACAAACAGCACGCAGACATGCACGCACACACATAGTACGCAGACATGCGCGCGCGCACACACACAGTACGCAGACATGCACGAGCACACACACAGTATGAAGATATGCACGCACACACAAAGTATGCAGACATGCACGCACACACACATTATGCAGACATGCGTGCACACACACAGTATGCAGACATGCGTGCACACACACAGTATGCAGACATGCACGCGCACACAGTATGCAGACATGCGCGCGCACACAGTATGCAGACATGCGCGCGCACACAGTATGCAGACACACTCGGTACGCAGACATGTGATCACACACAAACGGTACACAGACATGCAATCGCATACACAGTACACAGACATGCGATCACACACACAGTACGCAGATATGCACGCGCACACACAGTACGCAGACATGCACGCACACACAGTACGCAGACATGCACGCACACACAGTACGCAGACATGCACGCACACACAGTACGCAGACATGCACGCACACACAGTACGTAGACATGCACACACACAAACACATACACAGATATGTACACATACAGACATACACACATATTTGAACACATTCTTAAAAACACATAAAACAGACATAAATATAAATACACAGTCATGCACACACACACACAAGACACATTAGAAATATATTTAAAATGGGGATTGGGGAATCTGGCGACAAGCCTCACTTACCTGCCCCCGGCCTGTCTCCCGTTCAGCTGTGCAGGGCCGCCGGCATGTCTTATGGCCATCACAGACATGGCCCTGGACCATCAGGGGGGCTCGTTCGCTGTCGAGGCCCTGGACCATCAGGGGGGCCTCTTCAGTCGGGTCCCCTGGACCATCAAGGGGACCCCCTCACCGTCGAGGCCTTGAACCATCAGGGGGGGCCCCTCACTGTTGGGGCCCTGGACCATCAGGGGGGCCCCTCACTATCGGGGCCCTGGACCATCAGGGATGTCCCCTCACCATCAAGGCCCTGGACCATCAGGGGGGTCCCCTCACCGTCTGGGTCTGGGACGCTCCCCCAGCATCTGTATAGCCAGGACCTCACTCCGGCGCTGCAGCTTGTCTGCCGGCACTTCCCCAGACATAGCCACGCTGTGTGTGGCTGTGTCTGCTAGTAATGACGCGGCAGGGGCGACATACAAGCACAATTAAGGGTGCAGTGTCGCCCCTGCGTGTCATTACTACCATACACAGCCACATAGCGCGCAGCTATGTCTGAGGAAGTGCCAGCTATCTAGTTGCAGCCTGCAGCGCCGGCAGATCAGGGGGGCAGGAGCAGGGGGGGGCCCGATGCAAGGGTGGCGGGAACCCAGATGCAGGTACACAGTGCAGGAGACTGATATGAGGCTCCCCGGCACACGGGCCCCATAGCAGTCTCGTGGCCTGTCGCCATTGGTGGTACGCCACTGGCTGTGTGTGTGAGCAGCATGTGTGCAGTGTGTGTGTGCAGCATGTGTACCGTGTGTGAGCTGCGTGTGTCAGCAGCGTGTGTGCAGTGTGTGTGCAACTTGAGTGCAGTGTGTGTGAGCATGGTGTGTACCGTGTGTGAGCAGCGTGTGTACAGTGTGTGTATGCAGTGTGTGTGCAACGTGTGTGTGCAGCGTGTGTGTTCAGCGTGTGTGAGCAGCGTATGCAGCGTGTGTGTGCAGCGTATGTGAGCAGCGTGTGTGCTCACTATGAAGTGAGATGTGACTATTACGCTCCCACAATGAGTATTTGGTGAGTTTTTGATGCTGCAAATTTTCGAAAAAATGCAAGTAACCTATTATACTTAAAGGGAATCTGTCACCACATTTGACCTATCTAAACTATTAATAGGGGCATACAAGCTACAGACTGCTGAGGAGAATGATGCCTAGGCAGATCTAACAACACCCTGACTCACCTTTAGTCCCAGAGGGCCTAAAAATTGCCCAAATCGATGGGAACAGTGCTCAAATGACATGGGAACAGCATGGGGAAGATCCCTGGAACCTTGGGCTATATTCACACGTTCCGTTTTTGATGCGCTTTTGCATTTTTGCATTGCTTTCAACCAAGACAAATGCATTCACTGGTAAATGTCATTTTAACATTTTACAACCTTATCTGGCCATGTGATGTGTGACACATCATCAGACACATCCTGTTTCATTTATGTTGGAGGGACTCTGAAAGTCACAAAGCCTATTTTTATAGGGCCATCAGGCGGCCCTTACTATTCTTAAAGGGCCAGCAGTCGGCCCTCGCTATTGTTAGAGAGCCATCAGCTGGCTATGCTTTGTTGTTCCCATTATTAACGAGTGGGTCTCCTATACTGTTATTGTGTATGCAGTGACTGCAAGGGCTGCCAAAAATTTGGAGGCACTCCAATGCCCCTTGGAAGAGATATAGATGTCGGAGAGCCCCCTAAAAACAATGTTCCCATTATTAGGAAGTTGGTCTCCCATAGTGTTGCCTATGCAGTGAATGCAAAAGCTGCCAAAAATTTGGAGGAACTCCAATGCACCTGGCAAGACACGTAGAGGAGGTGATATCGTAGATATGGTGGTGAATGATATGGTGATAGAGGATGAGGAGAAGGAGGAGGACAAGAGCAAATAGACAAAATCAGGAAGCGTGTCTGGGTGTGAAGACAGAGGTGCATGCGAATAGAATTAGACCTCTCAAAAAAAGACACTGTTTTTCAGTTTAGCTTACGCTGCTATCATTCGGTGGTGTTGAGAAGTCTGGCCCAATCCAGCCCTTGTTCATTTTTATAAGAGTCAGCCTGTCAGAATTTTCAGTTGACAGGCGGATACGCCTATCTGTTATAATTCCACCGGCGGCACTAAAAACCCGCTCTGATAAAACGCTAGCGGCAAGGCAGGCCAGGACCTCCAAGGCGTAGAGAGCCAGCTCATTCCACGTTTCCAGCTTGGATACCTAGTAATTATAAGGCACAGATGAATCACGGAGGACGTTGGTACGGTCGGCAAGGTACTCCCTCACAATCTTCACAAACTTTGCACTCCTTGTGAGAGTACCACGCGCCTCAGGGCCTGTAAGATGGGAGGGTCTGAGAAAACTGTCCCAGAACTTTGACAGTGTTCCACTGCCTCTGCTGAATTGTGTTATGTCTCTCGCACCTGTACTCCTTGGTTGTCCAACGAACTGTGACCTCTGCCGCCAGCGTTTTCAGATGGGAATTTTTTTTAATAATTCCGCAACAAGAGCCTTCTGGTACAGCCCCATTTTAGTAGACCCATCCGCCTCGGGAATAAGAGATAGAAAGTTCTCCTTGTAGCATGGGTCTAGAAGTGTCACCAACCAGTAATGACTGTCACCCAAAATTTGGAGAACGTGAGGGACACGGGAAAGGCAGCATAGCATAAACTCAGCCATGCGTGCCAGACTGCTAACAGGCAAGACTTCTTTGTCCTCACCAAGAGGACGACTGACCATGCTCTCCTCCTCCTCCTCTCTGTCCTCAGGCCATCCACGCTGAACAGACGGTATGACAGTTGTGCAGGTAGTACCGTCTGTAGCGCATGAAACTAGCTCCTCCTCCTCCTCTTCCTCATTGTCACCCAATCCACGTTGGGATAAGATGAGGCTGGGCTGTGTGCAATTACCCTGTATGGTTCCTTGCTCCATCTCATCGTGCTCCGCCTGCAATGCATCCTCTTTGATTGTGAGCATACAGCGTTTCAGAAGACAGAGAAGTGGGATGCTGACGCTAATTATGGCGTCATCGCCGCTCACCATCTTGGTGGAGTCCTCAAAGTTTTGGAGGATGGTACATATGTCTGACATCCATGTCCACTCCTGAGGTCTTACAGTATGTGTGGAGTTTGAACTGAATACCGACGGCCTTGTTGATGCTGGTAGTCAACAACTGCCCTCTTCAGCTCACAATCCTTCCCAGCATCTGCAATGTTGAGTTCCAACACGTGGGGACATCACACACCAGTTGGTGAGACGGAAGCTGCAAACACTGCTGAAACACGGCAAGGTCAGCGGAAGCTGTAGGTGACTTTCTAAAATGGGCCCACAGGCGGCGTACTTTGACAGGCAGATCTGGCAGCTCTGGGTAGGTTTTAAGAAACCGCTGAACTACAATGTTAAGCACATGGGCCAAGCATGGTACGTGTTTGAGCTTGCCTCGTCTCAGAGGCACCACCAGGTTCCTGCCATTGTCACACACTACCATGCCTGGCTGTAGGTTCAGCGGTGTCAGCCACAGATCTGCCTGCTCTTTCAGAGCTGTCCACATCTCTTCAGCATTGTGTGGTTTGTCACCTAAGCATATTAGCTTCAGCACAGCCTGTTGCCGCTTGGCTGAGGCAGTGCTGCAGTGCTTCCAGCTTGCGACTGATGTGGTCATTTCGGAGATGGATGCTGAAGAGGAGGATGAGGTGCTGGAGCTGTAGAATGTGGGGGCAACCCTGATTGACCTAGGGCGCGCAATCCTCAGCGTCGGGAGGACGTGTTCCGTCCCAAGATCCGACTGGGTCCAGGCTTCCACTTGTCCACGTGTCCGTGGTTAGGTGGACTTTCCCAGTAACTGCATTGTTGAGGGCACGGCTAATGTTGTGGGACACGTGCTCGTGTAATGCGGTGATGGAACACCGGGAAAAATAGTGGCGGCTGGAGACCGAGTACTGAGGGACAGCCACCACCATCAGGTTGCGGAAAGCTTCCGTCTCCACGAGCCTAACAGGCAACATTTCGAGCACAAGCAGTCGTGAAATGTGTGAATTTAGTAGTGTGGGCTGTGGGGCATTAGCTGCGTATTTGCACTTGCGTTCCAAGGACTGGGGTAGGGACAACTGAACGCTGCACTGGAACAAGGACGTGAACGTGCTTGCTGATGGTGCTAGTTTAGAGTGTTCAACGTCAGGTGCAGGGCAGGAGGCATCTTCGCACGCGCCATCGACAGAGGATCGGCTTCCACGCACAACAGCGGAAGAAGCAGTGGTGCCACCCGCAGACACTGTTCATGGACCCTGGTGTTCGGCCCACTTAGTTGGGTGCTTTGCTGCCATGTGCCTGATCATGCTGGTGGTGGTCAGGCTAGTAGTTTCGCTACCCCTGCTGATGCTGGCCTGGCAGGTGGTGCAAATGGTCTTTTTGGGGTTATCAGCAGAGTCTTTAAAAAACAACCAGACTCGGGAAGACCTAACAGTTGTACTGGCAACTTCCGTCGTGTTGATGTTACGGGGAATGGTTGCCTGCCTTCTGTCTGCTGCCACCACACTGCTTCTTCCTGCCTGTTGTGGTGCTACACCTCCCTCCCTCCCCCTGTGTGCTGCTATCCTCGCTCTGCATGTCCCCCTGCCAGCTTGGGTCAGTTACTATATCATCCACCACGTCGTCTTCCACTTCCACACCCTGGTCCTCCTCTGGCAATTGTGTCTCATCATCGTCCACCTCTTGTGACAGTTTCCCACCATCGCCTTCGTGTGACCATGGCTGCTGAAATATTTGGGCATCGCTACATGCAATCTCCTCTTGCCCCGCTTCAAGTGGACTGGGCGAGAGGCCCGAATCTATAAATGGAAAAGTAAACAACTCTTCGGAGTGTCCAAGTGTTGGATCAGTTGTCTCCGAGCACTCGGCATGGTGGAAGGAAGGAGGATCAGGGTGAGGAATATGCAATCCAGACTCACGGCTACTGAGACTTGACCGTGTGGAATACGGGAGGTGGTGGTGGCAAAGTGACTGGAAGCATTATCTGCTATCCAACCAGTAACCTTTTCACACTGCTCTGTGTTCAGTAGTGGTGTTCTGCGGTCCCTTATTAATTGGGACCAGAAGGTCGAGCGAGAAGATGTGGGTGTTTGTTGTGGCACAATTTCAGCTAGTCCACGGCCTTGGCCTCATCCTCTGCATGCACAATCATCATCATCAAGTCCACTTCCCTGTCCCTTGCCACGCGCCTTGCCAATTTTAAATGGAGGACAATATTTTCCACGTTCACTACAAATGGCTGGATTTGAACCGCAGTGATATGTGATACCTGTGACGGAAAACCACAATTTTAAATAGCTGACCTCGTGTCAATTACTAAACTGACACACTGCAACAAATTTTCAGTGGAGGCCAGAAATGGCAGAATTTTCAGCGCACTTATATGTGATCCATGTGACGGACAAACCACAGTTTTAAATAGCTAGCCTGTAGGTAACTATTTTTAACAGCGAACTGGTGTCAATAATTTCGCTAACATACTGCAACAAAATTTCAATGGAGGCCAGAAATGGCAGAATTTTCAGCGCACTTATATGTGATCCGTGTGACGGACAAACCACAGTTTTAAATAGCTGGCCTGTAGGTAACTATTTTTAACAGCGACCTCGTGTCAATTACTAAACTGACACACTGCAACAAATTTTCAGTGGAGGCCAGAAATGGCAGAATTTTCAGCGCACTTGTATGTGATCCATGTGACGGACAAACCACAGTTTTAAATAGCTAGCCTGTAGGTAACTATTTTTAACAGCGAACTGGTGTCAATAATTTCACTAACACACTGCAACAAAATTTCAATGGAGGCCAGAAATGGCAGAATTTTCAGTGCACTTATATGTGATCCGTGTGACGGACAAACCACAGTTTTAAATAGCTGGCCTGTAGGTAACTATTTTTAACAGCGAACTCGTGTCAATTACTAAACTGACACACTGCAACAAATTTTCAGTGGAGGCCAGAAATGGCAGAATTTTCAGCGCACTTATATGTGATCCATGTGACGGACAAACCACAGTTTTAAATAGCTAGCCTGTAGGTAACTATTTTTAACAGCGAACTGGTGTCAATAATTTCACTAACACACTGCAACAAAATTTCAATGGAGGCCAGAAATGGCAGAATTTTCAGCGCACTTATATGTGATCCGTGTGACGGACAAACCACAGTTTTAAATAGCTGGCCTGTAGGTAACTATTTTTAACAGCGAACTGGTGTCAATAACTTCGCTAAAACACTGCAACAAAATTTCAATGGAGGCTTGAAATGGCAGAATTTTCAGCGCACTTATATGTGATCCATGTGACGGACAAACCACAGTTTTAAATAGATGGATTTTTAGCGCTGTAATTTGGAAAGGATCTGTCTGTATTCTGCAGTGCCAACAATCAAATGGATCAGAAAAACGGTGTTCTCTGGATTGCTTTTTAAGCAAATAATCAGGATTAAGATCCAAAAAAAAATTATTCCTGGCCCCTGATACTTGGGGCTATTTCTAGAAATATCTGTAAAAGCACCAGCAGCAGACAGAACTGGAATGGACCCTCTTGCTATGTGCACTGCAGTCTGCCACATATACTGCCTGCCTGCCTAGCACTGATATCTATACAGCTAGATTAGTCCTCAGAAGGACTGTTAGTTGAGATGGACATGTGAATAATATAGTCTGGTGTACCTACACTAACTGAGAAACAAGCAAATCTCTCCCTAGCTCAGCAGCACCTCTCTCTACACTGCCTGATTCCGGAGTAGACTGTGACGAGCATGGCGGCGCCTGGTCTGATATAGACCTGATGACGCTGTGCGGCCAGCCAATTACTGTAATGCCACAACCAACATGGCTGCGGCATTACAGTGTGTGGAAGACAATCCCTGCAAGTTCATTGGCGCTCTAGAGAGTGCCAAACATGCAGGGAGGGGACCCGAGCTCCCGCCGAGCAACCCTGGAAATACTCGGCGAGCGCCGAGCAGTAGCGAGCATGCTCACTAATCACTAGTCATCATATTATATAGCACTGTGTGCTTACAATTGTTCATTTTGCCCTTCTACCCAGTTAATTATTCTCTTTGCTCTATGTAGAAACAGGAAGTCTCTTGTCCCTGTATTTATCATTCCCCTCTTTGACTCCTGACCAAGCTGCTCCACCCCTCCCCCAGCCAGGGATTTTTGTAGTGACTCGTGATTTGTGCAGAGAAAATTGACCTCCTGTTTCTATATAGAGCTTAGAAGGATTCAGCTAGTCAGTTCTTTGTCACGTAACGTCATAGATCTAGTGGAAAACAGAAAATTTAGCTGAGTAGAAAGGCAAAATCAGCAATTGTAAGTACACAGTGCTACAGTATATAATGAGATGACTGTGTGACACCCCAGGGGTCTGGTTGCCACAGTGATAGAGATATTACGTCTGAGAGCAGGTGGGAGGTCTCTTGGTCAGGGATCCTATGCATGCCACACCTCCTGCCCAGTCCTGGGAGGGGAAGAACTTCCCCTATATAAACCTAGGGCTGAGGCAGGGTTAGTGAGTAGAGAAGAAGTAGAGACAGAGAAGAGAAGCAGATATAGGAAAAGAACATCAGGAGCTCTGTGGGAGCAGTGCTATAAGGAGTCAGGGGCTGGCAGCTGCAGAGCTCGCCCTGACTGAGAAGCTATCACCGGACCCGGAGTCCGAGGCTGTGGGGACTAATCTTTACCCAGCAGCAGAAGCCGCCCGGCAGGGGATTTCAGGTCCTCTGGCCAAGAAACCCGAAGGCGCGGTCACATGCGTGGGACCAGCACCGCCGTCGTGGAGCGGACGCCACTAGAAGGCCCCGAGTCACCGGCCATACGGGTGAGCACCACACGGTACACTCAGGGACGTGGGCTACTTATACCCGCCTCTAGCAAGGTAGCCAGAAGAGTACAGTCAGTTTGGGAGGCCTACAACTCTGCCTGGCCAGGGGAGATCCCATCTGCTCAAGGACTGATCAGGCCCCGATCGCTAGCCAGTACTCCGGGAGGGTCTATCTTTATCACCAGTAAAGACCCTGAACTACACCGCATCGTCTCTGAGTGATTCCTGCTACCCCCATCATCCACGTCGGCTGCCCTGAGGCCATACCCCTCCCGTTGGGGGTGATACTATCACGCTGCACAATCCTACCACCGGCCTCAGCGGTCTGCCCTGCAGCGGCAGCTCCTTCGCTGCATTCAACGGGTGGCGTAGTCGTCCAACATCTACCAAGACTGCCACACACTTAGTTTGACACCCTGGGCACGGACCGGGTTACCGCCACGAGACTACTACCCCCATCTGATCCGGCTCCGGGTAAGCCCCCGTGCGCGCGATGCCGCACGACACAGCAGGCCCAGGGGCGCGTCAACTGCGATATATTAAAAGGATAAAAACGTTGATGGGAGGAGTGCTTCTTTAAGATCCCTGTAAAGAGAGCCTGTCACCAAAACATAAGTGATCAGTTTTTGCTCTTATGTTATTGCTGCTGCTCCCCTGAGTTTTCCGCTTTTTGTTTTTAAAGGGAATCTGTCAGCAGGGTGTCACACCCCAAACTTTTTATATGCACACTTAGCTGTTCAAAGATAAGTCCAGCCATACCTTTACATGGTCCGTCTGTTCCTCTGTTACTGAGAAATCAGCATTTGAATTGATATAAAAATATGGCTGAAGGTCTATGGTAGATCTGAAGCCTAAGTCACTCCAGTTTTATTCCAAAAAACAAAAGACTGACCAGCACCTCCAAACAGAATAAAGCAAGAATGAACAGGTGCAAGCTGCCGTGACTGCATAATATACAAACAAGAGAATACAGAAGCACTCTTTAAGGGCTAATATGTATGCAAACATTGAATATATGAAATGCATTACTTCTATATAGAATATACTTATAAAAATGAAGGTACTTAGTGCATAAATTTGCCAATTCATGTGTGCCCATCATTGGAGGATGTGACTGCCTCCATTTTTAACTGTGTACTCCTCCCATCAGCCTAAGGGACGGGTGTTTTTAATTAATACTGGATCCTACCTGTCCCTTAAAGGGGTTGTCCACTTCTTATTATCCCCTCCCCAATGTATCCCCCCGGGCCCATAAGTGTTTTAGTAAGCACGTTCTGTTGCAGGTTATGCCTGTGAGCGGCACTATCACTGGCCGCTCACAGGCATCATGTAACCCCCGGCTGCAGCCGGCTTTGACATCCGCTGACGTCACGACAAGTCCAGGCTGCAGCCGAGGGTCCCTCTTCTGTGTTTCACCGGTGGATACTGGGTTGTGGGCAGAGTTACCCCGCACGTCACACCCAGCATCCACCGCGCGCTCTCCCTCTCCTCATTCATCAGGAAAGAGCGCGTGGAAACCCCGTCCTCAACCCAGCATCCACCGCAGGGACCCCAGCGCTGAGTCATGCCTCACTTGTCATGACGTCAGCGCGGGGTCACGTGATGCCTGTGAGCGGCCAGCGATAGCACCACTCACAGGCAGAACCTGCAACAGAAGGTAATTACAAAGACACTGATGGGCCCTGTGGGGATACATTGGGGGCATAATAAAAAGTTGTAGCCAACTTCTTTAAATTTGTAGGCTTATAGCCCAGGAGAAACATGTTTGATAAATATTAGGTTTTGGGTCCCAACAAAGAAAGGTCACCTTGTCGAGGTTGATGGGCACACATGAATTGGCCAATTTATGTGCTAAGTACCTTTAGCCCTTACAAAGTGCTGCTGTATACTCCAGCTTTATTCCCCACCCAGCACCGCCTCCTCCTGCTTGAAAGATGTGCCCACAGAAAATCCTGTGAGCAACACCCACTTGTAAAAATTAGCACTAAACAAAAAGTAACCCATCTCAGGAACCATTAGGCGAATTTAAAAAGAAAAACAGAACAGTTTAATTAGGAGCAGCAAGAATAATATAAGGGTCTATGCATATGACATCTGTTAGATGCTAGCATACCCGCCTAGTCTTGCAAGTGGAAAATGCTTCAAGAAAATGTTGGCAGTGACTTCCTTGGAACATGTTTTTTTATGTCTTCTCTGTTGCTTTTTGCGGTAGCTTTGACAAGTGGAAGCCGCCTCAAAGAATGGTCAGGTCATTTCTTCAAGATGCCGTGTGTACATAACTTTACATTAAAAACTGGCCATAAAAATGATGACAGGTCCTCTTGAATTTAACAATTTGGGGTATGCGTGTAAAAGTAGGGCAGCAGTTAGTTTCAGCAAGCACATCGTTTTTGACAAATGAATAGAAAAATTACTGGTGTCGCTGAACGTTCCACTTTTGTGCATGGCGAGAAATAGAGGTGTGAAATTATTTGTCAGGATCAGGACATGATTGGTGGTAATCTTTGTGTTGAACAGGGTTGAGGGGTGGAGCTTGCAAATACGAAACTCTGGACAATGTGTGGAAATCACCATGAGAGTCATGTGTGGTATGATTCTATGGAGGTGGTAACAGCCTGTTCGTGAGGTTACAGGACGTTGGGCCCTGGGATGGGAAAGCTTTATAAATGAGTTTGATTACGTAATGCCAAAGCATAAATAGGACTGTGGATGAATGCTATGATATTGTTAACAGGAAATGATCCACCACCTCAAAAACAGCATATGTGAAAGAAGCTGTGAAGCCTGTTCTTGAAGTGATAATTAGTGATGAGCGAATGTACTCGCTACTGCTCGGTACTCGCCCGAGCATCACGGTGCTAGACAAGCTCGGCACTCGGCGAGTATTTCCGGGTTGCTCGGGCAGGAACTCAGGTCCCCGGCCTGCTTGTTTGGCGCTCTTTAGAAAGCCAATGAACATGCAGGGATTGCTTGCCATGCACTGTAATGCCGTAGCCATGTCGGTTAAGGGCATTACAGTGATTGGTTGGCCGCATAGCGTCATCAGGTCTATATAAGCCCTGGCTCCGCTATGCTCGTCACAGTCTACCCCAGAATCAGGCAGTGTAGGGAGAGTTGCTGCTGAGTCAGGGAGAGATTTGCTTGTTTAGCGTTAGTAAAGGTATTCCACAACATATATCTATATATCCATCTGAACTAACAGTCCTTCTGAGGAGATGATAGCAGGAGTTAGGCATGCAGGCAGGCAGTGTATTTGGCAGACTGCAGTGCATATAGTGCAAGAGGGTCCATAGCAAGTTCCTGCTGCTGCGGTTCTTACAGATATTTGTAGACATAGCCCCGGGTATCAGGGGCCAGGGCAAATTTTTTTCTTTATCTTAATCCTTGTTATTTGCTTAAAAAGCAAGGCAGGCAGGGTATGTGACAGACTGCTGTGCATGATACAGCACAAGAGGGTCCATTGCATCTTCAACTTCTGAGTGATCCTGCTGTACAGGCGAGAGAGACACAAATGCAATCCAGCAGAGGTAGTGGAACACTGTCAAAGTTCTGGGACAGTTTTCTCAGACCTTCCCATTGCACAGGCCCTGAGGCGCGGGGTACTCTCACAAGGAGGGAAAAGTTTCGGAAAATGCTGAGGGAGTACCTTGCCAACCGTACCAGCGTCCTCCGTGATTCCTCTGTGCCTTATAATTATTGGGTATCCAAGCTGGACACATGACATGAACTGGCTTTCTATGCCTTGGAGGTCCTGGCCTGCCCTGCTGCTAGCGTTTTGTCAGAGCGGGTTTTTAGTGCCGCTGGTGGAATTATAACCGATAGGCGCATCTGCCTGTCAACTGAAAATGCTGACAGGCTGACTCTTATTAAAATGAACAAGGGCTGGATTGGGCCAGACTTCTCAACACCACTGAATGATAGCATAAACTCAAATACAGTGTCTTTTTTTTGGGAGGTCTAACTCTATTCGCATGCACCTTTGTCTTCACACCCAGACATGGGTATAAGTTTCCTGATTTTGTCTATTTGCTCTTATCCTCCTCCTACTCCTCATCCTCATCCTCCACCACCATATCACCACAATATCTACCATATCACCATATCTACATCTCTTGCAAGGGGCATTGGAATTCCTCCAAATTTTTGGCAGCCATTGCATTCACTGCATAGACAAACAGTATGGGAGACCCACTTCCTAAAAAATGGGAACTTTGTTTTCAGGAGGACCTCTGACCTCTACTTCTCTTGCAAGGGATATTGGAGTTCCTCCAAATTGTGTGCAGCCGTTGCATTCACTGCATAGGCAAACAGTATGGGAGACCCACTCCTTTCTAATGGGAACATGTCGTTACTGTGACTCTGTTCTATGTGTCTTTAAATTGGTATCGGGGTTTTTCCCAAATTTTGGCAGCCCTTGCAGTCAGTGCATAGGCAGTACCACTATAGGAGACCCACTCCTTTATAATGAGAACATTTTTTTTACCCTCCTCTATGTCTCTTCAAAGGGATATTGGGGTGCGTCCAAATTTTTGGCAGCCCTTGCAGTCACTGCATACCCAATAACAGTATAGGAGACACACTCTTTAATAATTGGAACAACAAAGCATAGCCGACTGCTGGCTCTTTAAGAATAGTAAGGGCCACCTGATGGCCCTATAAAAATCGTGTTTGTCACTTCTTCGCCTTCATAAATGAAACAGGATGTGTCTGATGATGTCTCACACACCACATGGCCAGATAACGTAGCAAAATGTTAAAATGACATTTACTGGTAAATGTATTTTTCACCGTTGAAAGCAATGCAAAAGTGCAAAAACGCATCAAAAACGCTACGTGTGAACATAGCCCAAGGTGTGGAGGAGCATTTTTGTTTTTGGTTATTTACTTTGCCTTATATACAAGTCATTATCCTGGAAAGTATGTTCCTTAACATTTTTCCCAGGAAAATCCATTTTGGTTTAGTTTTTGTATGTTTTATTGTGAGTCCGTAAAAGTGACATAATACCTCTGACAACGTTGTTGACAGCAGTGACCTGGGAGTCAGAGATGCTTCTAGGGGTCGTCTCCTTGCTGTTCCCATGTCATTTGAACACTGTTCCTATCGATTTGGGCAATTTTTAGGCCCTCTGCAGACCGCCAGGGTTTATCATAGACTTACATTGGGCTCGTTACTCGGACCGAGCACTCGAGCACTCCAATTTGCTTGACCTGATCAATGAGTACCCAAGCATTTTAGTGCTCGCTCATCACTAGTGATAATACAATTAGAGGGGCATATAAACAATAAATGGAGACCATCTGTTTGTAATTTTCTTGCCTGGACAGTAATCACACCAGATGAGTCTTTTAGATAAACTATAGATTGTCGTGTTTTGAATAAATATGCAAACATTATGGCATCCATTGTTGCAGCATATCATGAAAAGATTGCAAAGTTATCACCAGATATGAAAGTCTTCACTCTCACCAACATACAGTGGCAAGTAAAAGTTTGAGCACCCCTGGACAAAATAACTATTATTGTGAAAAGTTAAGCAAGTTGAAGATTAAATGATCTCTAAAAGGCCTAAAGCTAAAAATCACACATTTCATTTGTATTTTAGACAAAAATATATTGTGGTAGGACGACTCGCTCGACCACTTCCAGAAGTAGACTCAGGAACCCGGGTTTTCTTTACAGGCTTTATTAACAGCATGAAGCTCTGCACTCCAGCAAAATAAATGCAGCCTTACTTGGCTAAACAGCAAAACAAAAGACAAACTATAGCACTGTCCATATATGTGTGTGCGGGTCGCACACACAAGTTATGTCCAGCCTTCAGCTCCCTCCTGAGCTACGGCTGTCCCATCTGGAGACCTTGCCTCTCCAAACACAACTCAAAGAAAAAAAAACAGGGCTGAACATTTAAATGATGCTCAGCCACACTCTGAGGTGCAGGTATGGGGAATGGCGTCCCCCCCATCACTATGTCATTCCCCTAAAACCACGCCCTTTAAGTGAGTTAACCCACCAGCATACAACATGCTGGCAGAAAGTCCACTGGTTTCAGTTCACACAGGCTAGCAGTTACGCACACGCCCGGACTGACTGGCGTGAGCGTGGTTAGTGATCCCACTAGACCATGAACCGAGGAGTGCCTGGAGGGGCGTGACTAAGTATCAACTCGGTCCGACCAAGGTCGCACGGCAGCTCAATCGACTCCGTGAACCAGGGAGGAACCGAGCAGAGGGACCAGGCGCTACTCCAGCTCAGACCCCAGTCACAGCTGTTGACCCACACCGGGGAATGCAGGAACAGGCAGGTTAGGCTGGCATACTGACAGGTGGGTACTGGCAGGCACGGCTAGTATGCAGACAGGTGGGTACTGGCAGGCACGGCTGGTATGTAGACAGGTGGATACTAGCAGGCACGGTTGGTATACAGACAGGTGAGTACTGGCAGGTAGGAACGCAGGCAGGATAGGGACCAGTACAGACTGGGATACAGAAACAGAGCCACAAGTGAGGCAGACAAGAAGAACAGAGCAAAACCCGCAGGTGCAGTAGATGAGCAGAGCAGAGCAAAACCCGCAAGTGCAGTAGACAAGCAGAGCAGAGCAAAACCCGCAGTTGCGGTAGACAAGCAGAGCAAAACCCGCAGGTGCGGTAGACAAGCAGAGCAGAGCAAAACCCGCAAGTGCGGTAGACAAGCAGAGCAGAGCAAAACCCGCAGTTGCGGTAGACAAGCAGACCAAAACCCGCAGTTGCGGTAGACAAGCAGAGCAGAGCAAAACCCACAGGTGCGGTAGACAAGCAGAGCAAAACCCGCAGGTGCGGTGGACAAGCAGAGCAGAGCAAAACCCGCAGGTGCGGTAGACAAGCAGAGCAGAGCAAAACCCGCAGGTGCGGTAGACAAGCAGAGCAGAGCAAAACCCGCAGGTGCAGTAGGCAAGCAGAGCAGAGCAAAACCCGCAGGTGCAGTAGGCAAGCAGAGCAGAGCAAAACCCGCAGGTGTGATAAACAAGCAGAGCAGATACACACAAGGTACTTACAATGAAGTAGCGAGTGGACACTAAACTCACAAACAGAAGTACAGAGACAACGAGTTGGAGTTAGGTGCAGGTTCAGACACTGCAGGAAAAGGAAAGATACGAACATAGAGACAAACAAGTAATGGGTAGGACACTGTTCAGACAGGAACTGAACCAAGAACAAAATACAGGAACGAGCCTGGGACCTCAGCCCCCAGGGTGGCGGAAACAGACTAGAAGTCACAGATACAGGCAACAGTCCTGGGTACTCAGCCCCCATGGTGGCGGAAACAAACAAGATGCAGAACAGGACCTGGCAACTCAGTTGCACAGAACACACTGAAAGAAAGTGTTGCTCAGGCACCTCCTACTGGGTGAAGGGGGTTTAAGTATCCAGTGACTCACAACAATAGGCTGGGGACGCATTAGGAGTGCGCACACAGTAACTATAAGAATCAGGCAGTAACCGCGCCGCCGCCCTAAGCAATCGGACAAGAGACATGCACACAGCAGGTACTGGAGCAAAGTGTGCAGCCTGGACTGATAAGTAAGATGGCGGTCTTGCATGGTGGAAGGTGGTAAACCATGCCAGCACGCCGCCAGGGATGTTACACTAGCAACCTGCGTGAGTCATATATCATACCAGTGACTCTGTCACTATATATATATATATATATATATATATATATATATATATATATATATATATATATAGTCATTTTTTACATATTAAAAATTACAAAACGAAAATGGGATGATGCAAAAGTTTGGGCACCCTTAGAGATTTGCGTGCTCAGATAACTTTGACCAAGGTTTCAGATCTTAATTAGCCTGCTTGGGTTATGGCTTGTTCACTATTATCAGGGCCGGCTCCAGGTTTTTCTGGGCCCCGGGCGAAAGAGTCTCAGTGGGCCCCTTTAACACATACCATGATTCATGATGCAGAGATACGGCGGAGAAATAAATAAATAAGTATATATATATATATATATATATATATTATATATTATATATATATATATATATATATATATATATATATATATATATATATATAGTACAATGCAAAGATTTCACTTCTTACATTACATGAGTGATATCTATTGTAAATTCCACAATAGCTCAGAAACCGGTGAATCGCTCCACACAGAATACTGGCCCCCATATAAGGCTCCATACGGAATACTGGCCCCCATATAACGCTTCATACGGAATACTGGCCCCCATAGAAGGCTCCATGCGGAATACTGACCCCCATATAAGGCTCCATACGGAATACTGGCTCCCATATAAGGCTCCATACGGAATACTGGCCCCCATATAGCGCTTCATACGGAATACTGGCCCCCATAGAAGGCTCCATGCGGAATACTGGCCCCCATAGAAGGCTCCATGCGGAATACTGGCTCCCATATAAGGCTCCATACGGAATACTGGCCCCCATATAAGGCTCCATACGGAATACTGGCCCCCATATAAGGCTCCATACGGAATACTGGCCCCCATATAAGGCTCCATACGGAATACTGGCCCCCATATAAGGCCCCATACGGAATACTGGCCCCCATATAAGGCCCCATACGGAATACTGGCCCCCATATAAGGCTCCATACGGAATACTGGCCCCCATATAAGGCTCCATACGGAATACTGGCCCCCATATAAGGCTCCATACGGAATACTGGCCCCCATATAAGGCTCCATACGGAATACTGGCCCCCATATAAGGCTCCATACGGAATACTGGCCCCCATATAAGGCCCCATACGGAATACTGGCCCCCATATAAGGCTCCATACGGAATACTGGCCTCCATATAAGGCTCCATACGGAATACTGGCCCCCATATAAGGCTCCATACAGAATACTGGCCCCCATATAACGCTCCATACAGGATACTGGTCCCCTTATAAAGCTCCATACAGGATACTGGCCCCCATATAACACTCCATACAGGATACCGGTCCCCTTATAACGCTCCCTACAGCATACTGGCCCCCATATAATGCTGCATGCAGGCTGTTACCCCCCACATAATGCCCCATACAGGCTGTCCCCCCCTTATAATGCTCCATGCAGGCTGTTACCCCCCACATAATGCCCCATACAGGCCCCCCCCCTTTTAATGCTCCATGCAGGCTGCTACCCCCCACATAATGCCCCATACAGGCCCCCCCCCTTATAATGCTCCATGCAGGCTGTTCCCCCCCACATAATGCACTATGCAGGCTGTTCCCCACCTTATAATGCCCCATGGAGAATGCCCCCCCCCCTTCTCTTTATACTGCCCCATGCCTCCATACATTTAAAAAAAAAAAAATCAAATACTCACCTCCCTTCTCCTCACCTGCTACCTGCTGCAGCTGCTCGGGTCCGAACTCCAGCGTTGTCTGCGTCTTCCCGCTCAGCGCTCCCTGTGATGGCTCAGGGGATGGCGCGGTGTAAAGACGTCACCGCGCCCTCTGACCTGAGACGTCACAGGGAGCGCAGAGCAGGAAGACAGCTGATCTGCGGAGGCACGGGGAGAGCTAAGTATCCAGCTGCCGGGGCCCTGAGCAAGCGGCGGAGAAGGGCGGGCGCTGACACCGCTCTCCTCCGCCCATAGCCCAGCGGGGTGCGCGACCGCCAGTGGGCCCCTCTGCCTGCTCAGGGCCCCGGCATTTGCCCGGGTGCGCCGGGTGCTGACGCCGGCCCTGACTTTTATCGTTAGGAAAGGCCAAGTGATACAAATTTCCCAACTTTATGGTACATTATTCTACTGTTCAGTGACACCTGCACAAATATGGCCTTCATGGAAGAGTCATCAGAAGAAAATCTCTCCTGCATCCTCACCATAAAATTCAGCATCAGAAGTATGCAAAAGAACATCTAAACATCTAAACAAGCCTGATGCATTTTGGAAACAAGTCTTGTGGATCGATGAGATTAAAATAGAACTCTTTGGCCACAATGATCAAAAGGTAAGTGTGGAGAAAAAAAGGGCACAGAATTTCAGGAAATCTCGCCAACCATTAAGCATGGGGGCGGATAAATCATGCTTTGGTATTTCAGCCAGTGGCACTGCAGAGGGTATAGGGAAAATGGATTTCAACAAATTCTTAATGCAAACATAACACCATCTGTAAAAAAGCTGAAGTGGAAAAGAGGATGGCTTCTACAAATGGATAATGATTAGTGATGAGCGAGCATGCTCGCCACTGCTCGGTACTCACCCGAGCATCTCAGTACTCGAAGCTCGGTGAGTACTTGCGCGATGCTCGGGCGGGAGTTCGGGTCCCCGTCCTGCATGTTTGGCGCTATTTAGAGCTTGGCCCCCGTCCAGTTTGTTTGGCGCTATTTAGAACTTGGCTAAACAACAAAACAAAAGATAAACTATAGCACAGTCCATATATGGGTGTGCGGGTCGCCTGCAGGGATTGCCTACCACTCACTGTAATGCCGCAGCCATGTTGGCTGTGGCATTACAGTGATTGCCCAAATCGATGGGAACAGTGCTCAGTGAAACATGAAAAGCCGGCAATTCATCAGCGGCATACATTGGTACCCGACAATTTAGAACACAAAGAATAGAGCATCACACATAGATTAGATAGATAGAAACATGTCAGTCACATATATAATAAGTACAGTGACAGTGTTGGTTACTGTACTTGTCATTTAGTGTTAAAATAAAGGATTTATTTAAAAAAAAATGGCGTGGGGTTCCCCTTAATTTTAGTCTATAGCGGAGGTTAAGCAGACAGCTGGGGCAGATGTTTGAAGCCTGGGAAGGGGGTAATACTCACGGAGCTTCCCAGGCTACTAATATCAGCCCCAACTGAATACCTAGTCTTTACTAGCTATTAAAATGGGGGACCCCAAAAAAATGATGTGGAGTCCCCCTATTTTAATAGCTAACATAGGCTATGCAGACAGCTGGGGGCTGATATTAATAGCCCAGGAAGGGTGCCATGAATATTGGCCCCCTCACAGGCTAGAAGCACCAGCCCTCAGTCGCCCCAGAAATGGTGCATCCATAGGATGTGCCAATTCTGGCACTTAGCCTTGTGTTTATTTCAATTAAAAGATTTTATTCTGGGTGTTGGTGTTTTTATTTTACATTTCACCTTCACTATGGGGTTAGTAATGGGGGCATCTTATAGACGCCTCCCCATTACTAACCTGGGCTTGATGTCAGCTGGCATTATAAGCTGACATCAACCCCAGCCCTATTACCCCACTGCCACCACTACAGGGCAGTGGGAAGAGTGAGGCTAGGTGCCAGAATTGGCACATCCTATCTGCCTAGCCTTTGCTAACTATTAAAATAGCGGGACCCCACGTCATTTTTTTTGGGTCCTCCATTTTAATAGCCAGTAAAGGCTAGGTATTCAGCTGGGGGCTGATATTAGTAGCCTGGGAAGCTCCGTGGGTATTAGCCCCTTCCCAGGCTTCAAACATCTGCCCCAGCCGTCTGCTTAACCTCCGCTAGAGACTAGAATTATGGGGAACCCCAAGCCAATTTTTTTTTTAGAAATCCTTTATTTTAAAACTAAATGACAAGTACAGTAACCAACACTGTCACTGTACTTATTATATATGTGACTGACATATTTCTATCTATGTAATCTATGTGTGATGCTCTATACTTTCTGTTCTAAATTGTCAGGCTTTTTTAACCCCTTAATAACATCTGACGTACTAATACGCGTCTGTGCCCTGGGACTTAAGAGCCAGACCCGTATTAGTACGTCATGGCGATCGCGCGCGCACACAGGCTGTGCGGGCGCGATCGCCGCCGGGTGTCAGCTGATTGTCACAGCTGACACCCGGTACTATGTGCAGGGAGCGGTCACGCACCGCTCCCAGCACATTAACCCCCGCGATGCTGCGATCGAAGTCGATCGAAGTCGATCGCGGCATTGCGGGGGCAAGGGGAGGTGATCGCCGATACTCACCTCCTCTTCCGGCTTCCAGCGCAGTCTGCAAAGGCTTCCCGGGTGTTGCCATGACGACCCGATGTCGTCATGACAACATCCGGGTCACCAGAGAGCAGGAAGATTGCTTGGACATGCGCAGTGCATCTCCAAGCAATCTTCACACTGTGCACTTCTGACAGCCTTCATGGCATAGGGATGGTGCTCCATTCCTGTGCCATGCAGGCGATCAGAAAAAAAAAAGTGAAAGTCCCAGAGTGGGACAAAGTAATAAAGTGTATAAACTGTGTGAAAGTGGAAAAAAAAAAAAAAAAAAAATGTGCAAAAATATTATAAAAAAATAAAAAAAATAATACACCAAAAATAAAAATATAATGTACCCATCAATAAATATTATTATAAAAAAAATAAAAAAAAAACAATAAAAGTACACATATTTGGTATCGCCGCGTCCGGAACAACCTGACCTATAAAACTGTCCCACTAGTTAACCCCTTCAGTGAACACGGTAAAAAAAAAAAAAAAAAAACCAAGCAAAAAACAATGCTTTATCACCATACCGCCAAACAAAAAGTGGAATAACACGCGATCAAAAAGACGCATATAAATAAAAATGATACCGCTGAAAACGTCATCTCGTCCCGCAAAAAACAAGCCGCCATATAGCTCCATCAGCCGAAAAATAAAAAAGTTATAGCTCTCAGAATAAAGCGATACTAAAAAATATTTTTTTCTATAAAATAGCTTTTATTGTGTATAAGCGCCAAAACATAGAAAAATTATACAAATGTGGTACCGCTGTAAACGTACTGACCCGAAGAGTAAAGCTGCCTCATCAATTTTACCACACGCGGAACAGAATAAAAAAAAAAAAAAAAAACAATTCCTGAATTGTTGGTTTTTGTTTATTCTGCCTCCCAAAAATCGGAATAGAAAGCGATCAAAAAATGTCACGTGCCTGAAAATGGCACCAATAACAACGTCAAGTCATCCCGCAAAAAACGAGCCGTCACATGACTGTCTGCCAAAATTTGGAAAAATTATAGCTCTCAAAATATGGCGATGCAAAAACTAGATTTTACAAAAAATGCGTCTTTTAGTGTGTGACAGCTGTCAGTCATAAAAACCCCATATGATTCTGGCATTGCTGTAATCACACCGACCCGAAGAATAAAGTCGTCTAATCACTTATACCGCACAAGGAACGGCGTCAAAAATAAACTCTTGAGTTAGGATTGGGCTAGGGTTAGGGCTGGGTTTGGGGCTAGGGTTGTGCTGGGGCTAGGGTTGTGCTGGGGCTAGGGTTGTGCTGGGGCTAGGGTTGTGCTAGGGTTAGGGCTGGGGTTGGGATTTTTTTCAAAAGTAAGAAAAAAAGATGACGATATGGCGACTAGTGTTGAGAGCAAGTGCTCGCTACTTGAGTTTGCATCGGGTGCTCTGGTATGCATTTAGTATCGTGGGTATTTGAGTGACATGCTCGAGTCTCTGCCCCATATGCTTCGCGGCCAAAAAACTTTACGGGGATTGCCTGCCATGCACGAGCGATCCCCGCATGTTTTTTTTTGGATGTCTAATAACCGTGAAACATGCGGAGCAGGGACTCGAGCATGTCACTCGAGCACACGCTGTACATGGTGCATACCTGAGTACCCGATGCAAACTCAAGTAGCGAGCACTTGCGCTCAAGAATAATGAAAACTTATTCAATATGATGACCTAATGTAAACAAATAATGTGCCGTACCTCTGGGTTCAAAATGTTCACTATACACCTTAATAAAATCTTTGAGGGGTATAGTTTCCAAAATGGGGACACTTGTGGGGGAGCTCCACTGTTTAGGCACATCACGGGCTCTCCAAACGCGACATGGTGTCCGCTAACAAATTGAATGGAAAATCGGCTCAAATTGTTAGCGGACGCCATGTTGCGTTTGGAGAGCCCCTGTGTGTCCAAACATTGGAGCTCCCCCACAAGTGACCCCATTTTGGAAACTAGACCCCCCAAGGCACCTATCTAGATGCATAGTGAGCACTTAGAACCCCCAGGTGCTTCACAAATTGATTCGTAAAAATGAAAAAGTGAAAATAAAACACTTTTTCATTTTTATGAATCAATTTGTGAAGCACCTGGGGTTCCAAGTGCTCACTATGAATCTAGATAGGTGCCTTGGGGGGTCTAGTTTCCAAAATGGGGTCACTTGTGGGGGAGCTCCAAAGTTTGGGCACAGAGAAGCTCTCCAAACGCAATGTGGTGTCCGCTAACAATTTGAGCCGATTTTCCATTCAATTTGTTAGCGGATACCATGTTGCATTTAGAGAGTCCCTGTGTGCCCAAACATTGGAGCTCTCCCACAAGTGACCCCATTTTGGAAACTAGACCCCCCAAGGCACCTATCTAGATGCATAGTGAGCAGTTGGAACCCCCAGGTGCTTCACAAATTGATTCATAAAAATGAAAAAGTGTTTTTTTTTTCACTTTTTCATTGTTACGAATCAATTTGTGAAGCACCTGGGGGTTCCAAGTGCTCACTATGCATCTAGATAGGTGCCTTGGGGGGTCTAGTTTCCAAAATGGGGTCACTTGTGGGGGAGCTCCAATGTTTGGGCACACAGCAGCTCTCCAAACGCAACATGGTGTCGCTAACAATTTGAGCCAATTTTGCGTTAAATTTGTTAGCGGACACCATGTTGCATTTAGAGAGCCGCTGTGTGCCCAAATATTGGAGCTCCCCCACAAGTGACCCCATTTTGGAAACTAGACCACCCAAGGCACCTATCTAGATGCATAGTGAGCACTTGGAACCCTCAGGTGCTTCACAAATTGATTCATACAAATGAAAAAGTGTTTTTTTTTTCACTTTTTCATTGTTACGAATCAATTTGTGAAGCACCTGGGGGTTCCAAGTGCTCACTATGCATCTAGATAGGTGCCTTGGGGGGTCTAGTTTCCAAAATGGGGTCACTTGTGGGGGAGCTCCAATGTTTGGGCACACAGGGACTCTCTAAATGCAACATGGTGTCCTCTAACAAATTTAACGGAAAATCGGCTCAAATTGTTAGCGACACCATGTTGCGTTTGGGGAGCCGCTGTGTGCCCAAACATTGGAGCTCCCCCACAAGTGACCCCATTTTGGAAACTAGACCCCCCAAGGCACCTATCTAGATGCATTGTGAGCACTTGGAACACTCAGGTGCTTCACAAATTGATTCATAAAAATGAAAAAGTGTTTTTTTTTTTCACTTTTTCATTGTTACGAATCAATTTGTGAAGCACCTGGGGGTTCCAAGTGCTCACTATGCATCTAGAAAGGTGCCTTGGGGGGTCTAGTTTCCAAAATGGGGTCACTTGTGGGGGAGCTCCAAAGTTTGGGCACACATGGGCTCTCCAAACACAACATGGCGTCCGCTAATTATTCAAGCAAATTTTACAATCAAAAAGTCAAATAGCGCTCCTTCCCTTCCGAGCCCTGCCGTGCGCCCAAACAGTATTTTTTCCCCAAATATTGGGTATCTGCGTGCCCAGGGGAAATTGCACAACAAATTTTGGGGTCCATTTTTTCTTGTTACCCCTGTGAAAATAAAAAAAATTGGGTCTAAATTAACATTTTTGTGAAAAAAGTTAAATGTTAATTTTTTTCTTCCACATTCAAAAAATTCCTGTGAAGCACCTTAAGGGTTAATAAAGTTCTTGAATGTGGTTTTGAGCACCTTGAGGGGTGCAGTTTTTAGAATGGTGTCACTTTTGGGTATTTTCTGTCATAAAGACCTCTCAAAGTGACTTCAAATGTGATGTGGTCCCTAAAAAAATGGTTTTGTAAATTTTGTTGGAAAAATGAGAAATCGCTGGTCAACTTTTAACCCTTATAGCTCCCTAACAAAAAAAAATTTTGGTTCCAAAATTGTGCTGATGTAAAGTAGACATGTGGGAAATGTTATTTATTAACTCTTTTGTGTGACATATCGCTCTGATTTCAGGGCTTAAAAATTCAAATTTTGAAAATTGCAAAATTTTCAAAATTTTCGCCAAATTTCCGTTTTTTTCACAAATAAACGCAAGTGATATCGAAGAAATTTTTCCACAATCATGAAGTACAATATGTCACGAAAAAACAATCTCAGAATCAGGGGGATCCGTTGAAGCGTTCGAGAGTAATTACCTCATAAAGTGACAGTGGTCAGAATTGTAAAAATTGGCCCGGTCATTAACGTGCAAACCACCCGCGGGGCTTAAGGGGTTAAAGAGATGAGTGCCTGAAAATCGTAGGGCACTAGTGTGTTCCAAGTGCCCTGCTATGTTTTTTATGCACCCTCCTATATACCCTGCCTGCCTGTCTGCTTATATATTCTGCCTGCCTGACATGTTTCATTGAGCACTGTTCCCATCGATTTGGGCAATTTTTGACCTTCTGCAGACCGCCGGGGGGGACCGCCAGAAAAATGCTCGAGTTTCCCATAGACTTACATTGGGCTCATAGCTTGGGTCGAGCACCCGAGTATCACGATGTGCTCGGCCCGAGCTTCGAGCACCCGAGCATTTTAGTGCTCGCTCATCACTAATTATGATCCTAAACACACGTCAAAATCTACAATAGACTACTTCAAAAGGCGCAAGCTGAAGGTTTTACAATGGCCCTCACAGTCCCCTGATATAGACCTAGACCTAGACCTCAGAATAGCAGTGCATGCAAGACGACCCAGGTATCTCACAGAATTGGAAGAATTTTCCAAGAAAGAATGGATGAAAATCACTCAAACAAGAATTGAGAGACTCTTGTAGACTACAAAAAGTGTTTACAAGCTGTGATACTTCATAGGAGGTGCTACTAGGTACTAACCATGCAGGGTGCCCAAACTTTTGCATCTGTCCACTTTCATTTTTGTAATTTTTAAAATGTAAAACATGAAAAGATATATATTTTGGCCTAAAATCTTAACTACAAAGGAAATGTGTCATCTTTAACTTTAGGCTTTTTAGAGACCATTTCATCTTCAACTTGCTTAACTGTTCACAGTAACAGTAATTCTGACCAGGGGTGCTCAAACTTTTACATGCCACTGTACATTCTGCGCTTTCTTTGTGATTGCACTATCTTGTACATTTGTGTAGATTTTGCTTGAGATTCAGTGTACTTACTGCTTTGTTGTTTCTAAATATTTGTGTATCCTATGTGTGTACCGTTTTTTGTATGTAAGCAGTAATTGCATGTGCTATTACAACATTGATGAGTGTCACAGAATTATATTTTCAGTGTTTTGCCATGATGATGTTATTTAACTCCTTTACCTCCGAAGGCTGTTTGCCCGTTAATGACCAGTCCAATTTTTACAATTCTGACCATTGTCACTTGAGGTAATGACTCTGGAACGCTTCAACGGATCCCACTGATTCTGAGATTGTTCTTTCGTGACATATTGTACTTCATGATAGTGGTAAAATTTCTTCGATATGACTTGCATTTATTTGTGAAAAAAATGGAAATTTGGCGAAAATTTTTAAAATTTTGCAATTTTCCAACTTTGCATTCTTATGCCCTTAAATCAGAGAGATATGTCACACAAAATAGTTAATAAATAACATTTCCCACATGTCTACTTTACATCAGCACCATTTGTGGAGCATAATTTTTTTGAGTTAGGAAGTTATAAGGGTTAAAAGTTGACCAGCGATTTCTCATTTTTCCAACAAAATTTACTTCACCCCTCAAGGTGCTCAAAACCACATTCAAGAAGTTTATTAACCCTTCACGTGCTTAACAGGAATTTTTGGAATGTGGGGAAAAAAAATGAACATTTAACTTTTTTTCACAAAAATTTTACTTTAGGCGCAATTTTTTTTATTATCGCAATGATAACAAGAAAAAATTGACCCCAAAATTTGTTGTGCAATTTCTCCTGGGCACGCCGATACCCCATATGTGGGGGAAAACCACTGTTTGGGCGCAGGGCAGAGCTCGGAAGGGAATGATCGCCATTTGACTTTTTGAATGTAACATTTGCTGGTATAATTAGCGGACGCCATGTCGCGTTTGGGGAGCTCCTGATGTGCCTACACAGTGGAAATCCTCCACAAGCGACACCATTTTTGAAATTAGACCACTCAGGGAACTTATCTAGATGTATGGTGAGCACACTAAACTCCCAGGTGCTTCCTAGAAGTTTATAAGGTTGAGCCTTGAAAATTAAAAAAATCATGACATTTTCCCCACAAAAATGTTTTTAGTAACAATTTTTTCATTTTCACAAGGGTAACAGGAAAAATTGCACCATACAATTTGTTGTTCAATTTCTCCTGAATACACCGATACCCCATATGTGGGGGAAAACCACTGTTTGGGTGCACGGCAGTGCTCGGAAGTGAAGGAGCACCTTATTATAGTGCAGATTTTACTGATATGGTTTGTGGGTGCCATGACCCACTGGGAGAGTCCCTGAGGTGCCAGAACAGGAGAAACCCCATAAGAGACCCCATTTTACAAACTATACCATTCAATGAATTCATCTAGGGGTGCAGTGATCATATTGACACCACGGGTGTGTCACAGAATTTTATACCATTGGTCAGGAAAGAAAAAAGAATTACATTTTTACTACCAAAATTTTGTTTAGGCCCCCAGATTTTAAATTTTCACACAATAAGTGGGTAAAAATGGCACCAAAATTTGTCCCACAATTTCTGCTGAATGTAGAAATACCCCATATGTGGCTGTACAGTACTGCTTAGCCACACAACGAGACCCGGTAGGGAGCGGCGGAGCGCTATTTGCCTCCTGGAGCTCAGATTTTCCTAAAAAAGTTTGTGGACTCCATATACAGAGCCCCTACGTGCTAGAAGAGCAGACTCCCTCTCAAGCAGCAGTGGATGTTGCTGAGTGAAAATTGCAAACTGCCGTTTTGACCTGTATGTTGTAGTGACCAGTACAATGTGCCCAGCTCGTGCTTCTTGAGACATGCAACCGTAAATTAGGTGGGCTCTGATCAGTACAGAAATGCCAAACATGTAGATGCTATATGTGTTTTAGGCACACTGTGGAGCTCAGAAGAGAGGTGGGCATTTGGATTTGGGAGCACAGAATTTGCTTAATTTCTTTAGGAGGGTGAGGAGCCATTTCACTTTTCCAGAGCCTTTGTGCTACCAGTATCGTAACGTGGAAGCCCTCTATATTTCCAGTAACAGAGGATGGACCTGAGTGGAGGCTTTTTTTGTGAATGGAGTTGAAGCTTTTGTTAGTAACATTTTACATAACATTTTGGATCACGTTTATCCTGGGCTCTACACTGAGCACTTACATGGGTTTCCATTTAAATCTCTGAGTGACGTGACTCAGATGAAACCCCGAGGGATCCATTCACTATAATGAGGCAGCAGAGTTACTCTGCACTCCGTCTGGCTTCTGTTCAGCATCGTCCTTCTTGTCAGAGGTGCACAAAACTGTCGCTGACGGCACTTTTATGCACGCCTAAAAAGACTAAAAAGACGGACACTGCCTGATCATAGGCGGCCAGATTGCGTCCACAGTGCCTCCATCTGCCTCATTATAGAGAATCTTCTGCCGGTGGTTCTGTCTGAATCACGTATTTCAGAGATTTACCTGGAAACCCTGGTGTAAGTGCTCAGCCCAGTGTGCAGGATAAATGTTAGCCGAGCCATACTGCGATCTTTGGGAGTCAGAATGAACAAAGAAAACAGCAGGTGAAGAATTTGTTTTGTTTATTTTTTACACCGTTCCTCGTGCGGTATAAGTGATTAGACGACTTTATTCTTCGGGTTGGTGCAATGACATTGATACCAGATTTATATCGGGTTTTTATGTTTGGTAGTTGCCACACCCTAAAAGATGCTTTTTTTTGCAAAAAAACTATTTTTTTGCATCGCTATATTTTGGGAGCTATAATTTGTCCATATTTCTGGCGGCATAATCATGTAAGGGCTTGTTTTTTTGTTTTTTGCTGGACGAGTTTTTATCTGTACCATTCTCGGGCACATGACATTTTTTGATCACTTTCTCTTCTGATTTTTGGGAGGCAGAATGAAGAAAAACCTGCAATTCAGGAATAGTTTTTTTGAGTTTTCTTTTATGCTGTTGCGCCTGTGGTAAAATTGATAAGGCCGCGTTATTCTTCGGGTCAGTACGTTTAAAGCGGTACCACATTTATATATATTTTTTATGTTTTGGTCGCGTGTCTGGGACGCAGTTAATGACAGCTCAGACGTCCAATCTTGTACAGGGGCGTGCTGGAACTGTCAGTACTGTGTCAGTACTGTGACTGACAGCTCGACCATCCAATCTGGTACAGGGGCGTGCAATAGCTGCCAGTGTGGTGATTGACAGCTTGGCTGTCCAATCTGAGACTGGGAGACACTGGCTATCTTCAGGTGTTCATTATCCCAGGTGAATGCCTGGCTACTTAACTGAGCTGTTCCCCTCAGATCTCTGCCAGACGTACATTCAGCTAGTGTGTGGGGTTTGTGCTCTGTGCCTTGAGTTCTGTTTATTGATCTTCTGTTGCCTGACCTTGGACCTGGTTCTGACCATCCATCTGTTTAACCCATTCTGCTCTGATCTGCTTTCCTCCTGGTATTCTAATCTATGGAACGTTACCTGACTACGCCTTTGCCTCTTCCCTCTGTTCATGACATACCCTCCTGGCTTTGACTTCGGACTCCTTGACTATCCTGTCTCATGGCCTGAGCGTGAAAACGTTTTTTGCCTCGTTTTTTATTTTTTATGGTGTTCACTAAAGGGGTTAACTAGTGGGACAGTTTTATAGGTTGGGTCGTTCCGGACGTGGCGCGGCGATATGAAATATGTGAACTTTTTTTTTTTTTATACAAATATTTACTTATGGGTACAATATTTATTTTTTTTTTATATATTTACAATTTTTTTTTTCACTCTTTTTCACTCTTTCACTTTTTTACTTTGTCCCACTATGGGACTTTCATTTTTTTGCAGGCTGATCGCAGGAGCATCCCTTTGCTATGCAGGCTGTCAGCGCTGCACTGCAAGAAAGCATGTTTGATCATGCACTGTGTATGATCTAACTAACTTGCTGGTGCCTGGTGACCCAGATGTCGTCATGATGACATCAGGTCACCATGGCAGCGATTGGGACCCTGCGATGATGTTGCGGGGTCTCCGATCCAAGGTAAGAGTGGCTTTCTTTCCTCTGCCTGCTCCCAAAATACTGCGATCGATGCAGGATCGCACCTGGCACCGAGTGCTGGGTGTCAGCTGTCACAATCAGCTGACACCCGGCAGCGATCACGCGTGCACAGCCCCTATGCACGCAAAATCACCGGGATGTATCCACATGTCCCTGGTCAATAAGTGGCAGGCCACAGAGTCATATGGATACATCCCATGTCAGAAAGGGGTTAATATACCCTTAGTTATACTGACAATACGTGCAGTTATCACAGCTTTGAGCAGAGGCCTGCACATTGCTCCGCATACTGACCTCCTCCATGGCCAGACTCTCCTAGCACCAGACTATTAAATAGTCGCTTTGTCAGCTGCCTGCTCCTGTGTCATCCCTCCATGCCTTTCTCAGATTAGCAGCCATACTGCTTGTTTCTAGAGTTTCACCCAAACACAGCAGCAGGTAAAAGGTAGCTTCTTCTACACATCTCACATTCCAGCCTCTATCCCCATGCTAACCTCTCTAAGGCCTCATTCAGACGTCCATGTTGCACATACATATTGCATCTGTTTTTTAAAAACAGGCACACGGACCAAACACTGATGGTAAAAACGGACACACAGATAACACACTGACGACATCAGAACCTTTTTTTCAAGTATGTGTTTCAACACGGACGTGTGAATGAGGCCTAAGGCTAAGTTCCCACAATGGGTTTTTGACACTGCATATTTTCACAGCGCAAAAAATGCAGCATCTTTCAGTTCCAGGAAAGTCAATGGGACATATAGAAATCTCCTGCCCACTGTTTTTTTTTATGCAACATGAACACTGCAAAAACTCACTCAATATGCATGTGAACCATAGACTGTATCAGGGGCGGACACAGACTGTAGTGGGCCCCTGTGCAAGAAATTTTGGGGGGCCCCCCCTGCCCTTCATAAGGCAACAAAGTTATGTAAACATAACCCCCCATGTGCATCTCTCACCCCCCCATGTGCATCTCTCACCCCCCCATGTGCATCTCTCACCCCCCCATGTGCAGCTCTCACCCCCCGTGCATCTCTCATCCCCCCCATGTGCATCTCTCATCCCCCCCATGTGCATCTCTCATCCCCCCCATGTGCATCTCTCATCCCCCTCCGTGCATCTCTCATCCCCCCCATGTGCATCTCTCATCCCCCCCATGTGCATCTCTCATCCCCCCCCATGTGCATCTCTCATCCCCCCCCATGTGCATCTCTCATCCCCCCCCATGTGCATCTCTCATCCCCCCCCCATGTGCATCTCTCACCCCCCCCATGTGCATCTCTCATCCCCCCCCATGTGCATCTCTGATTCCCCCCACTCCTAGTTAATTAATTGTATTTAAAAAAAATAAAACTTGTTATACTTACCCCCATGCAATCCCTGCAGAATCCTGGCGCTCGTCCACGTCGCTGCCACCAGGCTCTCCTGACGTTCGGCCATGTGACGGCACCACATACATAGCCATCAGCTTTTGTTTTGGCCAAAAGATTTTTAAAGCCGCCACCACGATAAGGTAGACTCTTCTGGGCGGGCCCTACTCTAACCTATTAAAATTTTCTTAAAATATCCAATACTCTTTTTAGATATATTTTTATTTAGTTTTCTTTAAGGGAATGTGTCATATACATTTTTTTTTTAAATGACCAATAATACCACATACAGGGAATACCGCCACACCATGACCAGACCACATATTACCACAACATAGTGACCGAATAATACCACACAGAAGGGAGAAAAACTGCCACACCATGACCAGACCACATATTACCACTACATTACTAATATTACCACCACATTACTAATATTACCATAAGTGTCATTATACACGGGAGCTCTATACATGGTATGTATAACGTAAGTGTCCAGGTAATCTAGTGATCACCAGTGAAATTATACACAGGAGCTCTGTATATAGTGTCAGTGTACAGGTAATACAGTGACATTATACACAGGAGCTCTGTATATAGTGTACAGGTAATACAGTGATCATCAGTGACATTATACACAGGAGCTCTGTATATAGTGTCAGTGTACAGGTAATACAGGGATCACCAGTGACATTATACACAGGAGCTCTGTATATAGTGTCAGTGTACAGGTAATACAGTGATCACCAGTGAAATTATACACAGGAGCTCTGTATATAGTGTCAGTGTACAGGTAATACAGTGATCACCAGTGACATTATACACAGGAGCTCTGTATATAGTGTCAGTGTACAGGTAATACAGTGATCACCAGTGACATTATACACAGTGTACATGTAATAGACTGACTCACCGGTGACGTCTCTAGGTGAAGTCCTTCATCTTCGCTTTTCTCCTTCATCCAGCACAGACCGCCATCACTCGTCTCTGCATAAAATAACACAGTTATCTAGAGCACATTCCCCAACTTCTACATTACGCAGCTGAATACAGACGTGCATCCACCATCAATATATGGTTAGTTATTAGGCAACCTACCATTCCAAATATAAATTGTAATCCACCACTGTGCCCCCATTAACTGTAAATAGGCACTTAATATATAATTTAATTAGAACCTCTACTCTTTCCGCCAATTTGTTACCAGTCACACTCCTGCATCCGCAACGCCCCCTACTCTATACTTCCTGCTCCCCGCATTCAATATTTACATGCACCCCCTGCCCCAATTCATTATATCATGTCCGTGCTCTCCCCACCCCATCATCATTTATCATTTACTCTCCCCCACCCCACATTCGTTATGTGCCCCTCTCTCATCCCCCTCCCCCACATGTGCCCCTCTCTCATCCCCCTCCCCCACATGTGCCCCTCTCTCATCCCCCTCCCCCACATGTGCCCCTCTCTCATCCCCCTCCCCCACATGTGCCCCTCTCTCATCCCCCTCCCCCACATGTGCCCCTCTCTCATCCCCCTCCCCCACATGTGCCCCTCTCTCATCCCCCTCCCCCACATGTGCATCTCCCATCTCATCCCCCTCCACCACATGTGCATCTCCCATCTCCCCCCCCCACACACATGTGCATCTCCCATCTCCCCCCCACCACACACATGTGCATCTCCCATCTCCCCCCCCCACACACACATGTGCATCTCCCATCTCCCCCCCCCACACACACACATGTGCATCTCCCATCTCCCCCCCCCACACACACATGTGCATCTCCCATCTCCCCCCCCCACACACACACATGTGCATCTCCCATCTCCCCCCCCACACACACACATGTGCATCTCCCATCTCCCCCCCCCACACACACACATGTGCATCTCCCATCTCCCCCCCCACACACACACATGTGCATCTCCCATCTCCCCCCCACACACACACACACATGTGCATCTCCCATCTCCCCCCCCCCACACACACACACACATGTGCATCTCCCATCTCCCCCCCCACACACACATACACACACACATGTGCTTCTCCCATCTCTCCACTCCTAGTTAATTGTATTTTAAAAAAAATAAAACTTGTTATACTTACCCCCATGCGATCCCTGCAGAATCCTGGCGCTCGTCCAAATCGCTGACAGCAGGTTCTCCTGACTTCCGGCCATGTGACGGCACCGTCACATGACCGGAAGTCAGGGGAATCATCAAGGCGCTGCTGCAACAGCGCAGCTCAGCGCTGAAATGTCCCGGACCCGGCGCATAGCATGGGGCCCCGGAGAGAGACGCACAAGAGGGGGGCCCCCGAGGGGGCTCCTACCGGCCGGGCCCCATACTGGAGTCAGGGCAGTCATGCCCTGATGGCGGCCCTGCTGGAGGCTGGAGGGGCCCCCTCTCCCTCGGGGCCCCCGTTCAATGAACCGGCTGCACGGGCGGTAGTTCCGCCCCTGGACTGTATCAATAAAGGATGGTCAAAGCCAAATACCAGAAAGTATCAAAAACAAAGCAGCTTAATTTAACCCTTTTACAACCCAAGGTGGTTTGCACGTTAATGACTAGGCCAATTTTTACAATTCTGACCACTGTCACTTTATGAGGTAATTACTCTGGAATGCTTCAACGGATCCCCCTGATTCTGAGTGTTTTTTTTCGTGATCTATTGTACTTCATGATTGTGTTAAAAAATTTTCAATATCACTTGCATTTATTTGTGAAAAAAATGGAAATTTGGTGAAAATTTTGAACATTTTGCAATTTTCAAAATTTGAATTTTCATGCCCTTAAATCAGAGTGATATGTCACACAAAATAGTTAATAAATAACATTTCCCACATGTCTACTTTACATCAGCACAATTTTGGAACCAAATTTATTTTTTATTGGGCAGCTATAAGGGTTAGAAATTGACCAGCGATTTCTCATTTTTCCAACAAAATTTGCAAAACCATTTTTTTAGGGACCACATCATATTTGAAGTCACTTTGAGGGGTCTTTATGACAGAAAATACCCAAAACTGACACCATTCTAAAAACTGCACCCCTCAAGGTGCTCAAAACCACATCCAAGAACTTTATTAACCCTTCAGGTGCTTCACAGGAATTTTTGGAATGTGGAAGAAAAAAATTAACATTTAACTTTTTTCACAAAAATGTTACTTTAGACCCAATTTTTTTTATTTTCGCAGGGATAACAGGAAAAAATGAACCCCAAAATTTGTTGTGCAATTTCCCCTGGGCACGCAGATGCCCCATATGTGGGGAAAAACCACTGTTTGGGCGCACAGCAGGGTTTGGAAGGGAAGGAGCGCCACTTGACTTTTTGAATGCAAAAATTTGCTTGAATAATTAGCGGACGCCATGTTGCATTTGGGGAGCCCCTGATGTGGGGGGTTTCCACTGTCTAGGCACAAGTGACACCATTTTGGAAACTAGACCCCTTAGGGAACATATCTAGATGTGTGGTGAGCACCTTGAACCCCCAGGTGCTTCACAGAAGTTTATAACATTGAGCTGTAAAAATAAAATTTTCACATTTTTCCCACAAATTTTTTTTCAGCCCCCACTTTTGCATTTTCATAAGGGTAACAGGAGAAATTGCACCATGCAGTTTGTTGTGCAATTTCTCCTGAGTAAGCAGATACCCGATATGTGGGGGAAAACCACTGTTTGGGAACACGGCAGGGTTCGGAAGGGAAGGAGCGCCATTTGACTTTATGATTGTAAAATTTGCTTTAATTAGCGGATGTGCCCCTGATGTGCCTAAACAGTGGAAACCCCCCACAAGTGACACCATTTTGGAAACTAGACCCATCAGGGAACATATCTAGATGTGTGGTGAGCACCTTGAACCCCCAAGTCCTTTACAGAAGTTTATAACATGGAGCCGTGAAAATAAAAAAAATTTTATTTTCACAAGGGTAAGAGGAGAAAATGGACTCCATAAACTTTTGTGCAATTTCTCCAGAGTATGCCAATACCCCATATGTGGGGAAAATACAGTGTTGGGGCGCACGGCAGAGTTCAGAAGGGAAGGAGCACTGTGTGACTTTTTGAACGCAAAATCGACTGGAATCGAGAGCTGACGCCATGTCGCGTTTGGAGAGCCCCTGATGTGCCTACATAGTGGAAACCCCCCACAAGTGACCCCATTTTGGAAACTACACCCCTCAAGGATTTTATCAAGGGGTATAGTGAACATTTTGAACCCAGAGGTACGACACAGAATTTGATAACATTAGGTCATCATATTGAATAAGTTGTCATTAGTCTTGAGCGCAAGTGCTCGCTACTTGAGTATGCATCGGGTACTCAGGTATACACCATGTATCACGGGTGCTCGATTGACATGCTTGAGTCCCCACCTGCATGTTTCACGGTTATTAGACGCCCCAAAAAAAACATGCGGGGATCGCTCGTGCATGGCAGGCAATCCCAGCAAGGGTTTTTTTTGGCTGCGAAGCATATGAGGCGGAGACTCGAGCATGTCACTCGAGCACCCACGATACTCAATGCATACCCAAGCACCCGATGCAAACTCAAATAACGAGCACTTGCGCTCAACACTAGTTGCCATATCGCCATCTTTTTTTTTTTTTACTTTTGAAAAAAAACAACAACCCTAACCCTAGCACAACCCTAACCCCAACCCTAACATTAGCACAACCCTAACACCAACCCCAGCCCTAGCGTTTATTTTTTACGCCGTTCCTAGTGCGGTATAAGTGATTAGACGACTTTATTCTTCGGGTCGGTGCGACTACAGAGATACCAGAATCTTATCGGGTTTTTATGATTGACAGCTGTCACACACTAAAAGACGCATTTTTTTTGTAAAATCTAGTTTTTGCATCGCCATATTTTGAGAGCTATAATTTTTCCATATTTTGGCCTACAGAGTCATGTGATGGCTTGTTTTTTGTGGGATGAGTTGATGTTTTTATTGATGCCATTTTCAGGCACGTGACATTTTTTGATCGCTTTCTATTCCGATTTTTGGGAGGAAGAATAAACAAAAACCAACAATTAAGGAATTGTTTTTTTTTAATTTTTTTATTCCGCTCCGCGTGTGGTAAAATTGATAAGGCAGCTTTATTCTTCGGGTCAGTACGTTTACAGCGGTACCACATTTATATAGTTTTTCTATGTTTTGGCGCTTTTACACAATAAAAGCTATTTTATAGAAAAAAATATTTTTTTGCATCGCTTTATTCTGAGAGCTATAACTTTTTTATTTTTCGGCTGATGGAGCAGTATGGTGGCTTGTTTTTTGCTGGACAAGATGACGTTTTCAGCGGTACCATTTTTACTTATATTCGTCTTTTTGATCGCGTGTTATTCCATTTTTGGCGGTATGATGATAAAGCATTGTTTTTTGCTTCGTTTTTTATTTTATTTTTTTACCGTGTTCACTGAAGGGGTTAACTGGTGGCACAATTTTATAGGGCACATCGTTCCGGACGCGGCTATACCAAATATGTATACTTTTATTGTTTTTTTTTTTTTTTTCTGAATATTTATTGATGGGTACAGTATATTTTTATTTTTGGTGGATTATTTTTTTATTTATTTTTTTTATATTTTTACAATTTATTTTTTTATTTATTTTTCATTTTCTGACAGTTTTTTTATTTGTATACTTTGTCCCACTATGGGACTTTCACTTTTTTTTATTCTGATCGCCTGCATAGCATAGGGATGGAGCACCATCCCTGTGCTATGCAGGTTGTCAGCGCTGCACAGTGAGAAGATCGTTTGGTCACGTACTGCTCATGACCAAAAAAATCTTCCTGCTGTCTGGTGACCCAGATGTTGTCATGACGCGGCAGACAGCGCTGGAGGCCGGAAGAGGAGGTGAGTATACCGATCACCTCCCCTTAGCCACCGCAATGCTGCGATCGACTTCGATCGTAGCATTGTGGGGGTTAATGTGCCGGGAGCAGTGCGGGACCGCTCCCTGCACATAGTACCGGGTGTCAGCTGTGACAATTAGCTGACACCCGGCGACGATCGCCATGACGTACTAATACGGGTCAGGCTCTTAAAGCCCAGGGCACAGACGCGTATTAATACGTCATGGGCTTTAACCCTTTAATAACATCTGACGTACTAATACGCGTCTGTGCCCTGGGACTTAAGAGCCAGACCCGTATTAGTACGTCATATCTTTAATGCGGCACCGCGACTTAAGTCGCGGTGACAGCATTTAAAGTTACGGTGCCATCTTACCTCCTGGTAGATGAAAAGAAGCAAGACAAAAATATATCTCATACCCTACCATAATTATATATAAATGTAAAGCAAAGTTGCATAATAAATATAGGGTACTTAGTGAACTATTTTTGATCAAAAAAAGTATACAAGCCATTGTCTGGTTTTTTGACTTGTTTGCATTCTGTGCAATTTAAGGGTGTGGCATGCCCTTTGTTGAGCTGATTGGTATATATGTAGCTTACCACGGACCTAGGTGGTCTGGAGTTGGGACCCGGTCCTATTTGTCTACCCTTTTATATGCATTACTTCAACTTTGATATACAGTAAGGTTTTTAATATAGGCAGTATAGGTACCGTCCCAATTTAGGGTCACCTTGCCGCTGGTGGGACGGCTTGTATACTTTTTTTGATCAAAAATAGTTCACTAAGTACCCTATATTTATTATGCAACTTTGCTTTACATTTATATATAATTATGGTAGGGTATGAGATATATTTTTGTCTTGCTTCTTTTTTGCTAGTGTGAACATGCCTCTGTTTCTTGTATGTCTGCCATCTTAGACCTCAGTTCACATTGTCTGGTTTTTTGACTTGTTTGCATTCTGTGCAATTTAAGGGTGTGGCATGCCCTTTGTTGAGCTGATTGGTATATATGTAGCTTACCACGGGCCTAGGTGGTCTGGAGTTGGGACCCGGTCCTATTTGTCTACCCTTTTATATGCATTACTTCAACTTTGATATACAGTAAGGTTTTTAATATAGGCAGTATAGGTACCGTCCCAATTTAGGGTCACCTTGCCGCTGGTGGGACGGCTTGTATACTTTTTTTGATCAAAAATAGTTCACTAAGTACCCTATATTTATTATGCAACTTTGCTTTACATTTATATATAATTATGGTAGGGTATGAGATATATTTTTGTCTTGCTTCTTTTTTGCTAGTGTGAACATGCCTCTGTTTCTTGTATGTCTGCCATCTTAGACCTCAGTTCACATTGTCTGTTTTTTTGACTTGTTTGCATTCTGTGCAATTTAAGGGTGTGGCATGCCCTTTGTTGAGCTGATTGGTATATATGTAGCTTACCACGGGCCTAGGTGGTCTGGAGTTGGGACCCGGTCCTATTTGTCTACCCTTTTATATGCATTACTTCAACTTTGATATACAGTAAGGTTTTTAATATAGGCAGTATAGGTACCGTCCCAATTTAGGGTCACCTTGCCGCTGGTGGGACGGCTTGTATACTTTTTTTGATCAAAAATAGTTCACTAAGTACCCTATATTTATTATGCAACTTTGCTTTACATTTATATATAATTATGGTAGGGTATGAGAGATATTTTTGTCTTGCTTCTTTTTTGCTAGTGTGAACATGCCTCTGTTTCTTGTATGTCTGCCATCTTAGACCTCAGTTCACATTGTCTGTTTTTTTGACTTGTTTGCATTCTGTGCAATTTAAGGGTGTGGCATGCCCTTTGTTGAGCTGATTGGTATATATGTAGCTTACCACGGGCCTAGGTGGTCTGGAGTTGGGACCCGGTCCTATTTGTCTACCCTTTTATATGCATTACTTCAACTTTGATATACAGTAAGGTTTTTTTATATAGGCAGTATAGGTACCGTCCCAATTTTGGGTCACCTTGCCGCTGGTGGGACGGCTTGTATACTTTTTTTGATCAAAAATAGTTCACTAAGTACCCTATATTTATTATGCAACTTTGCTTTACATTTATATATAATTATGGTAGGGTATGAGATATATTTTTGTCTTGCTTCTTTTTTGCTAGTGTGAACATGCCTCTGTTTCTTGTATGTCTGCCATCTTAGACCTCAGTTCACATTGTCTGGTTTTTTCACTTGTTTGCATTCTGTGCAATTTAAGGGTGTGGCATGCCCTTTGTTGAGCTGATTGGTATATATGTAGCTTACCACGGGCCTAGGTGGTCTGGAGTTGGGACCCGGTCCTATTTGTCTACCCTTTTATATGCATTACTTCAACTTTGATATACAGTAAGGTTTTTTATATAGGCAGTATAGGTACCGTCCCAATTTAGGGTCACCTTGCCGCTGGTGGGACGGCTTGTATACTTTTTTTGATCAAAAATAGTTCACTAAGTACCCTATATTTATTATGCAACTTTGCTTTACATTTATATATAATTATGGTAGGGTATGAGATATATTTTTGTCTTGCTTCTTTTTTGCTAGTGTGAACATGCCTCTGTTTCTTGTATGTCTGCCATCTTAGACCTCAGTTCACATTGTCTGGTTTTTTGCTCCTGGTAGATGGCGTCATCATCCCGGGGGCTGTCGCCGGCCCCCCGCACCAGCAATCGCTGTGATTGGCTGTTCAAATCTGGACAGCCAATCACAGCATTTCTCACTGTTTCCGGCAATGTGATTGCCGGAAACAGTGATCTGCAGCCTAGGATCGGTGCTCCTATGAGCACCGATCCTAGACTGTTGCTAGGACACCCAGCCCTGGCCCCGGACTGCTATGATCGGTGCGATCGCCGATCACATCGATCGCACCGATCGTAGCGCGGTGACAGGGCGGTCATGGGGCGTTGACCGGCTTGTGACCTGCCTGTCACCGCCCCATGACCCCCTGTAATGTGATTCAAGCCCCCAGACTGCTGTGATTGGAGCGATCGATGATGACATCGATCGCTCCAATCAGAGTACCTGAATACAGGTGACCAGGCGGTCACAGGGAGGTGTCACCCCTCTGTGACCCCCTGTGGTGCGTGCTCTGCTCCAGCCATGTCTGATTGGTGCAATCAGTGTCACCAATCAGATGGCTGGGGCACAACATGCACCACAGGGGGTCACAGAGGGGTGACACCTCCCTGTGACCGCCTGGTCACCTGTATTCAGGTACTCTGATTGGAGCGATCGATGTCATCAATGATTGCTCCAATCAGATTACCTCCACCTGTCACCACCCCATCATCACCCTGTGACCGCCCTGCAGACCCTCACATTTGGTGAGGATTTCTACAGAGCGATCACATCTGATGTGTCTGTGCTGGGCCTTGTAGTGCCACAGAATATTCTGTGACACCACAAGACCATCTTCTCACTGTTCCAGTCGCTGCTGCTGCCGCTGCTCCTGGATCTTCTGTTCTAGCGTCCTGGATCTTCTGCTCCAGCTCCTGGATCTTCTGCTCCTGACCTGCTGTGGTTCCTGCTCCAGAGCCTGCTGCTGATCCTGCAGAGAAGACTTTGGTAAGTCTGTTCTCCCCTCATCCACACCAATCCCCCCTCCCCCCTCTTTTTACCCCCCCTTACCTTTTTTTTCTGCGTCCTGCAGCGGTCTCCAGCTCTGGTCCGAGTCTCCAGCTCCACTCCCGGTCACCAGCGCCGGGCTCCCGGTCTCCTGCTCTGGGTCTTCTGTTCCAGTCCTGCTGACCCTTTGGTAAGTCCATCTCTGATCTCCCCTCATTCACCCCAATCCCCCTCTTCCCACTCCCCTGTCTTTTTACCCCTCTTCCCACTCCCCTGTCTTTTAACCCCCCTTCCCACCCCAGTGTCCCTGTTAATTCTTTTGCTTCTGATCTCCAGCTCCAGTACCGGTCTCCTGCTCCGGGCTCCTGGTCTCCTGCACCGGGCTCCTGGTCTCCTGCACCGGGCTCCTGGTCTCCTGCACCGGGCTCCTGGTCTCCTGCTCCGGGCTCCTGGTCTCCTGCTCCGGGCTCCTGGTCTCCTGCTCCGGGCTCCTGGTCTCCTGCTCCGGGCTCCTGGTCTCCTGCTCTGGGTCTTCTGTTCCAGTCCTGCTGACCCTTTGGTAAGTCCATCTCTGATCTCCCCTCATCCACCCCAATCCCCCTCTTCCCCCTCTTCCCACTCCCCTGTCTTTTTACCCCTCTTCCCACTCCCCTGTCTTTTAACCCCCCTTCCCACCCCAGTGTCCCTGTTAATTCTTTTGCTTCTGATCTCCAGCTCCAGTACCGGTCTCCTGCACCAGGCTCCTGGTCTCCTGCACCGGGCTCCTGGTCTCCTGCACCGGGCTCCTGGTCTCCTGCTCTGGGTCTTCTGTTCCAGTCCTGCTGACCCTTTGGTAAGTCCATCTCTGATCTCCCCTCATCCACCCCAATCCCCCTCTTCCCACTCCCCTGTCTTTTTACCCCCCTTCCCACCCCAATCCGCCTCACCCCAGTGTCCCTGTTAATTCTTTTGCTTCTGATCTCCAGCTCCAGTACCGGTCTCCTGCTCCGGGCTCCTGGTCTACTGCTCCCGGGCTCCTGCGCCGGGCTCCCGGTCACCAGCTTCGGGCTCCTGGTCAACAGCGCCGGGCTCCTGGTCTCCTGCACCGGGCTCCTGGTCTCCTGCACCGGGCTCCTGGTCTCCTGCTCCGGGTTCCTGGTCTCCTGCTCCGGGCTCCCGGGCTCCTGCTCTGGGTCTTCTGTTCCAGTCCTGCTGACCCTTTGGTAAGTCCATCTCTGATCTCCCCTCATCCACCCCAATCCCCCTCTTCCCACTCTCCTGTCTTTTTACCCCTCTTCCCACTCCCCTGTCTTTTTACCCCCCTTCCCATCACAATCCGCCTCACCCCAGTGTCCCTGTTAATTCTTTTGCTTCTGATCTCCAGCTCCAGTACCAGTCTCCTGCTCCGGGCTCCCGTCTTCCTGCTCCGGGCTCCCGTCTTCCTGCTCCGGGCTCCCGGTCTCCTGCTCCGGGCTCCCGGTCTCCTGCTCCGGGCTCCCGTCTTCCTGCTCCGGGCTCCCGTCTTCCTGCTCCGGGCTCCCGTCTTCCTGCTCCGGGCTCCCGTCTTCCTGCTCCGGGCACCCGGTCTCCTGCTCCGGGCTCCCGGTCTCCTGCTCCGGGCTCCCGTCTTCCTGCTCCGGGCTCCCGTCTTCCTGCTCCGGGCCCCCGGTCTCCTGCTCCGGGCCCCCGGTCACCAGCGCCGGGCTCCTTCTACGGGCTCCCGGTCCTGAAAGAACAGAGAGGACTTTGGTAAGTAATCTGATCTCCCCTCATCCAACCCAATTCCCCTCTTCCCACTCCCCACACATTTGTGCGCACATCCAGCAGCCGCCGAGTATTGATCGGTGGCATAGTTCACTCGTGCTCGCTGTTTGCACCACATACAGTATTTCCTTTTTCCACACACTCTAAATAAAGTACTGACACACACACACCACATACATAACAAACAATGTCCTGCTCATCCCAAACTCATTATTCAGCGGAGGAGGCTTGCGCTATTCTTGCCTCCGACACTGACAGTGAGGGTGAGGATCCCACATTTCTTTGTTTTTCCGACTCCTCGTCGTCTTCCTCCTTCTCTTCTTCCTCCTCTTCCTCAGGTTCTGCTGGCCCGCCCCGCCGTCGTCGCAGGAGAGATGTTCCAGCGCCCCCCACTACTAAGACTATATGGACTTCGCCCCCCGAAAATTATGAGCCGCTGATTCCTGATTTCGTAGCGGAATCAGGAATCAAGTTTGACACCACCGGCCTCACAGAAATAGACTTTTTCAAAGTCTTTTTCTCTGAGGATTTTATAAACCTCATGGTGGGCCAAACTAATTTATACGCTCATCAATTTTTAGAACAAAACCCCTCTTCATCATTTTCTAACTGGTCTCCTGTAGATGCAGTAGAAATGATGAAGTTTTGGGGCCTGGTCCTTCTTATGGGGATCTTGAAGAAGCCCGAGCTTCGGCAATACTGGAGTGTTGACGTTTTGTATAACACTCCAGTGTTCCGAATGGTCATGCCCCGGACACGTTTTCAGGCCATCTACAAGTTCTTGCATTACCAAGATAATGCAAGGTGTCCTGCACGCGATGACCCGAACTTTGATCGTCTTTTCAAAGTTCGGCCGGTCATCGAACACTTCAACAACAAGTTTGGTGAAGTGTACGTGCCCCAAAGGGACATTTGTGTGGATGAGTCCTTAATTTCTTTTAAGGGGCGGCTTGGATTCCGGCAGTACCTGCCCAGTAAGAGGGCAAGGTATGGGATCAAGCTGTATAAACTTTGTGAGAGTACCTCAGGATACACTCACAAGTTTAGAGTTTATGAAGGGAAGGACTCCCGGATTGAACCCCCTGAATGCCCCCCTGTTCTGGGAGTGAGTGGGAAAATTGTGTGGGACTTGGTGCACCCACTGCTTGATAAAGGTTATCACCTCTACGTGGATAACTTTTATACAAGTATCCCGCTCTTCCAGTCCCTCTCTGCGCGACGTTCCGCAGCCTGCGGTACTGTCCGCAAAATTCAGAAAGGCCTCCCAAAGACGCTAATTGGGCAGCTGCTCAAAAGGGGTGAGAGCAGAGCCCAATGTAGCGACCACCTGTTGATGGTCAAGTACAAGGACAAAAGGGATGTCCTTTTCTTGACCACCATACATGGTGATGGCAGCACACTCAGCACTGTACGAGGTTCCACTACACAGGTCGTCAAACCAGACTGTGTAGTGGGGTACAACAAGTACATGGGGGGAGTTGATCTCTCTGATCAAGTCCTCCAGCCATACAGTGCTTTGAGAAAGTCCAGAGTGTGGTACAAGAATCTGGCCGTGCACATTGTACAGATGGCAATGCACAATGCTTTCCTTCTGTCACAATGTGCAGGCCAGACTTCTGCGTCGTACCTTCAGTTTCAGGAAACAGTTATCAAGGCCCTGATATTTGGCAGCGGTGACAGAGAGGGCCCCAGTACTTCTGGAATTGAAGGACCAAGAATTGTACCAGGTCAGCATTTCCCAGGGCAGATCCCTCACAGCGGAAAAAAAGGAAAGTCACAAAAGCGGTGCCGAGTGTGTTATAAAAGTGGAATACGCAAGGACACCATTTATCAATGTGACACCTGCCCTGACAAACCTGGCCTGTGTATGAAAGACTGCTTCAAAAGGTACCATACTTCGATGGACTATTGAATTAATTTCTGAAGTATGACAACCTGACGAATACTGCACAGCTGACGTAGTGTTCGTCAGGTTGTCATACATCAGTTGTGTAGTGTTCGTCAGATTGTCCTACACAACTGATGTATAACACTACATTACAAAATTCAAAAATCAAATAACACTACCAAAAAGGGGGCACTTGTTAGGCATTTCACTGTTTAGGCACATCAAGGGCTCTGAGAACATGACATGACGCCCGCAGACCATTCCATCAAAGTCTGCGTTCAAAAGCGTCACTCCTTCCCTTCCGAGCCCTTACATGTGCCCAAACAGTAGTTTTTTTCCAACACATGGGGTATATGAGTACTCAGGAGAAATTGCACAACAAGTTATGGGGTGAAATTTCTCCTAGTACCCTTGTGAAAATATTTTTTTTTACATTTTTGTGGAAAAAATGTTTTTTTTTTATTTTCACAAGTCAACATTATGATTTTCTGAGAGGCACCTGGGGGTTCAATGGGCTCACCACACATCTATATAAGTTCCCTGGGGGTCTAGTTTCCAAAATGGGGTCACTTGTGAGGGAGCTCCAATGTTTAGACACACAGGGGCTCTCGAAACGCAACATGGTGTCCGCTAACAAATTGGAACCATGTCGCGTTTGGAGAGATCCTGTGTGTCTAAACATTGGAGCTCCCCCACAAGTGACCCCATTTTGGAAACGAGACCACCCAAGGCACCTATCTAGATGCATAGTGAGCACTTGGAACCCCCAGGTGCTTCACAAATTGATCCATAAAAATGAAAAAGTGTTTTTTTTTCACTTTTTCATTGTTACGAATCAATTTGTGAAGCACCTGGGGGTTCCAAGTGCTCACTATGCATCTAGAAAGGTGCCTTGGGGGGTCTAGTTTCCAAAATGGGGTCACTTGTGGGGGAGCTCCAAAGTTTGGGCACACATGGGCTCTCCAAACACAACATGGCGTCCGCTAATTATTCAAGCAAATTTTACAATCAAAAATTCAAATGGCGCTCCTTCCCTTCCGAGCCCTGCCGTGCACCCAACCAGTGTTTTTTCCCCAAATATTGGGTATCTGCGTGCCCAGGGGAAATTGCACAACAAATTTTGGGGTCCATTTTTTCTTGTTACCCCTGTGAAAATAAAAAAAATTGGGTCTAAAGTAACATTTTTGTGAAAAAAGTTAAATGTTCATTTTTTTCTTCCACATTCAAAAAATTCCTGTGAAGCACCTGAAGGGTTAATAAAGTTCTTGAATGTGGTTTTGAGCACCTTGAGGGGTGCAGTTTTTAGAATGGTGTCACTTTTGGGTATTTTCTGTCATAAAGACCTCTCAAAGTGACTTCAAATGTGATGTGGTCCCTAAAAAAATGTTTTTGTAAATTTTGTTGGAAAAATGAGAAATCGCTGGTCAACTTTTAACCCTTATAGCTCCCTAACAAAAAAAAATTTTGGTTCCAAAATTGTGCTGATGTAAAGTAGTCATGTGGGAAATGTTATTTATTAACTCTTTTGTGTTACATATCGCTCTGATTTCAGGGCTTAAAAATTCAAATTTTGAAAATTGCAAAATTTTCGCCAAATTTCCGTTTTTTTCACAAATAAACGCAAGTGATATCGAAGAAATTTTTCCACAATCATGAAGTACAATATGTCACGAAAAAACAATCTCAGAATCAGGGGGATCCATTGAAGCGTTCCAGAGTAATTACCTCATAAAGTGACAGTGGTCAGAATTGTAAAAATTGGCCCGGTCATTAGCGTGCAAACCACCCGCGGGGTTTAAGGGGTTAAAGGGGTTAAAATCTGACATACCAAGAAGTGACAAAAAACTGCAGCGTCAAAAACATGATAGAACCGCATGTAAAAATGCAAGTAACCTAATATGTTCAGATGCTAAAACTCACTAAAAGCTCATCGTGGAAACGTAGCCGAACAGGCAAATAGCTCCTGGCCTCCAGCTCACCAAGTGTCCTAATCAGGAATTTCAGTGTCCCATACTGTCAAAATTTTCGGGTCCCCTGGACACTCCGCCCAGACTTCCCCCCAGCTCCATAAATCCTATAAAAAGGAGGAAATACCACAAATATAAATTATAGTATGCACAGAATACCTCTATCTTAGAACGAAAACAACAAAAAAAGGTATAATACGGGACCACAACAATATAAGGTACAATTCATATATTTTATTAGTCAAAAAATTAATAAAAAACAATACACCAGACAACCGACAAATTAAAAAACATACTAAAAACAGAACAGCTCAGGAGGGGTATGTCCAAAAATTGTTTGTGAAGATATACAATATATAAGCCCTCTCTTAAGAATAAATGTTGCCAAAAAAGGGAAGAGTACAATTCATAAACCTCTATAATATATATATATATATATATATATATATATATATATATATATATATATATACACAGTACAGACCAAAAGTTTGGACACACCTTCTCATTTAAAGATTTTTCTGTATGTTCATGACTATGAAAATTGTACATTCACACTGAAGGCATCAAAACTATGAATTAACACATGTGGCATTATATACTTAACAAAAAAGTGTGAAACCACTGAAAATATGTCTTATATTCTAGGTTCTTCAAAGTAGCCACCTTTTGCTTTGATGACTGCTTTGCACACTCTTGGCATTCTCTTGATGAGCTTCAAGAGGTAGTCTGGACTTTTGGTCTGTACTGTATATATATATATATATATATATATATATATATATATATATATATATATATATAGTACAGACCAAAAGTTTGCCCTGCTGGTGCATTGTCGCTGTGGCGGTGGTTGGCACACGGCTCCGCTCCCGTTCAGGTAGGAAATATTAGGACCCACTACGAGGTTTGCCGTGACGTGACAGTGGGCTTCATACAGTCTGATCAGAATGTTAAACTAAGAACCTCATGTTCAGTTATATATATTTTTGCCGAGAGGCATTAGATCAAATGTATGATTTTTGGAGGTGCGGTCCATGCTCCTTTTTTTTGCAATTATTATTTTATATTAATAATAATGGTACTGCTATCTCTTATATAGATATTGTGCCTTATATACTGGCACTGTCACCTGTTATATAAGTACTGTGCCCTCTATACTGGTACTGTCATCTGTTATATAGGTACTTTGCCCTCTATACTGGCACTGTCATCTGTTATAAAGGTACTTTGCCCTCTATACTGGCACTGTCATCTGTTATATAGGTACTGTGCACTCTATACTGGTACTGTCATCTGTTATATAGGTACTTTGCCCTCTATACTGGCACTGTCACCTGTTATATAAGTACTGTGCCCTCTATACTGGTACTGTCATCTGTTATATAGGTACTTTGCCCTCTATACTGGCACTGTCATCTGTTATATAGGTACTTTGCCCTCTATACTGGCACTGTCATCTGTTATATAGGTACTGTGCACTCTATACTGGTACTGTCATCTGTTATATAGGTACTTTGCCCTCTATACTGGCACTGTCACCTGTTATATAAGTACTGTGCCCTCTATACTGGTACTGTCATCTGTTATATAGGTACTTTGCCCTCTATACTGGCACTGTCATCTGTTATATAGATATTGTGCACTCTATACTGGTACTGTCATCTGTTATATAGGTACTTTGCCCTCTATACTGGTACTGCTATCTCTTATATAGGTACTGTGCCTTCTATACTGGCACTGTCATCTACTATCTGGGTACCATGTTCTCTATATTCTTACTGTTAACTAATATATAGGTAATTTGCCATCTATTCTGGTACTGACATATATTATATATGTGCTGTGCCTTTTATACTAGTACTGCCATTTATTATATAGGTACTTTTCCCTCTATACTGGTACTCATCTTTGCAAAATAGTTGTAATTAAGCCACATTGGGGGGTTTCCGAGCATGAACTGCCTTTTTAAGGTCATGCCACAGCATCTCTATTGGATTAAGGTCAGGACTTTGACTAGGCCACTCCAAAGTCTTAATTTGTTTTTCTCAAGCCATTCAGAGGTGGACTTGCTGGTGTGTTTTGGATCATTGTCCTGCTGCATAACCGAAGTGCGCTTCAGCTTGAGCTCACGAACAGATGGCCGGATATTCTCCTCCAGGATTTTTGGTAGACAACAGGATTCATGGTTCCATTTACAACAGCAAGTCTTCCAGGTCCTGAAGCAGCAAAACAGCCCCAGACCATCACTCTACCACCACATTTTACTGTTGGTATGAAGTTCCTTTCTCATGCCAGATGTAATGGGACATACACCTTCCAAAAATTTCAACTTTTGTCTCGTCAGTCCACGGAGTATTCTCCCAAAAGTCTTGGTGATCATCAAGATGTTTTCTGGCAAAACGGAGACGAGCCTTTATTTTCTTTTTCTTATTTTTTCAAACATCATTTTTATTTGTTTTTTTCAGAAGAACAAATCATAATAAGACATATAAAACATATAAGACATAGCCAGGATGCACATAATAAGGAGCCTGTACACAAATCATGCACAATGAATAATCAATAAGTTCCGGTTAGCTGGCTTAACAAATAGACATCTAAACAAAAATATAAAAATTAAGTATTAGCAAGTTACAGTCATCTACAGTCGATGGAATTAAGTAAATATCTATAAATTGTGTTGATTATCTCCCCTGCTTTAGTTAACACGTAAGAGTCCTAGGTTGTTATTTAGATCCTCCAGAATATACCATTCTGTAGAAGTAAATGGTTGGACAATTTTATTCTTTTCAGTCAGAGATCAGCATGTTATAATAAACTGCTTCCATTTTGATAGAAATTTGCCAACTTGTTGTTCTTTGTTACTAAGGGCATCTAATTGCTCCACTCCCATAAAATGTTTCATTTGGATTATTAGTTCTGCTATAGGGGGAATGATAGGATCCAGCCAATGTTTAAGTAACTGTTTTTTTGCCAGGAAGAGTAGAGTATGAAGCAGTTTTGGGGGGCCTTTTGATTTTTTGTCAGGATTCCCTGGGTTATTCCAATGATGTAGTATGGCTAAATAAGGAGAGAGAGTGTATCCTGGGCCCCATATAGTATTTATCACATCTGAGACTTGATTCCAGTATACTGTTGAATCAGGGCAGGACCATAAGCCGGGCATAAGGTCAGAGTATGGGTGATGCCATTTAGGGCATGCAATCATCCTATTTGACAAGGGATCTTTTTTCGGTATATTAAAAGCGTAAATGGCCCCGTGTATTATTTTATACTGAGTTTCTCTCAATGATTCGTTTATAATGTATTTTCTAAATATTTTCCAGCCTAATCTGATTTTAGTAGGGATTTCAACGTCTTCAAGTTGCTGCTTCCAATATTTGAAGAAAATGTCAGGGTGTATCTTTAATAAATTAGATTTCATAGCCGAGTAAAGACTAGAAATTGAGGGAATACCAGTTGGAGATAGTAAAATTATATCTAGTTCGTTTTGAAAGGTCTCGAAGGTGACATCCTTTAAGTTGGACATAATGGATAATCTAATTTGTTCAAATTGGAGGCCATGCTGCAGAGGTAGATCATATTTATCTATACATTCTGGGATCGTCAAACATCTCCGATCGCTTGGGTGAAGTAGGTGAGATATGTTATGTATACCTGCTTGCTGCCATTTAAAAAAATAATTTATTTTCACAGCCCTGTGGAAATTCCGGATTCCGCCATAGCGGCAAGTGCTTAGAAATTCTGAAAGAAAGGCCATATTTTTTTTCTAACTGCTTTCCAAGCGGAAATGGTGTCTTTAAAAGTTACTGATTTTTTGATTGCTGGGGGTAGAGAAGAGTAGCGAGAGTGTAGAAGTGCAGTTAAATTAAAGGGGTAAGCGTAGTCTGATTCCAAAGAATAATCAGAGCATGTATGTCTTTTGTTGAGCCAGTCAATTATGTAGCGAGAAAGGCAAGCAAGGTTGTAATTCCTGATACTTGGAAAATTGATGCCTCCATCATCCTTGGACGACATAAGTTTGTCAAGGCTAATCCTAGGACGCTTTCCTCTCCATATAAAATGACTAAAGGCCCTATTAAGTGTGATTACATCAAAGTGTTTCAGTAGTAATGGTAGAGTTTGGAGTTGATACATAATTTTAGAGGTACTTATCATCTTAACGAGATGCCGCCCTACCTAAAAAAGACAAGGGCAAAACCTGCCACGATTTCAATTGATCAGTAATTTTTTTGATGAGGGGGGGGATAAATTAATGTATATAAAGAGGATGGAAACCGGCCTATTTTTATGCCCAAATAGGTGATATGAGATGTAGCTATATTAATATCATAGAAAGATTTTTTTGGGTATAGTTTCATACCTTTTTCAGTTAATGGTAGCAATTCACATTTTTTAGCATTAATTTTGAACCCAGAATAGGTGCCAAAATTTTTAAGTAGATCCAACACCAAAGGTAAATGTAGGATGGGATCCGACATGAACAAAATGATGTCGTCTGCAAAAAAAGCCGCCTGAATTGATTTTTTGTTAAATTGGATGCCTGAAAAAGTTTTAGGGTCTGATAAAATACGGACTAAGGGTTCTAGTGCCAGGTTAAAAAGTAAGGGGGATAAAGGACATCCTTGTCTCGTTCCCTTTTCAAGAGTGAAAGGAGAGGATAAAAAACCCGGGGTATACACCTGGGCTTTTGGAGACGTGTATAAATTACGAATATGATTAAAAAAGGGCCTGACAATGACATTTTAGATAAAACCATGTATAACCAATCCCAACTTATATTATCAAAGGCTTTTTCGGCGTCAAGGGAAATAATTGCCGTGGATCCCTTTAAATCAGGAGTAGAGTGGGTTTTATCGAGCGCCAGTAATACTTTCCAAATATTTAGCGTGGCTGAGCGACCTTTAACAAAGCCTGCTTGTACATGGGATATAAGGTGGGGTAAAATGGAGACCAGTCTGTCAACCATTATTTTAGATAAAAGCTTAATGTCGATATTTATAAGTGAAATCGGTCTGTATGAATTAGGGGATAATGGATCTTTGTCTGGCTTTAGTAACAGTTTGACATAAGCCATATTTGCGGAAGGGAAAATGGGATTGCCACAAATTATTTTGTTGAAGATCGGTACTAACAACGGGGACACCTCTTCCGTTAAGGATTTAAAGAAGTCAGAAGTGTATCCATCAGGTCCAGGGGCTTTGTATGATTTCAAATTTTTAATTATAATAGTAATCTCCTCCAATGAAATAGGTTTATTTAATATAGATTCATGTTCCTCCAAAAATAAAGGTAATTTGACCTTATCCAAGAGTGTATCAGAGAGGGGCAAGGTTTGTTTTGTTTTTTTGTATAGGTCCTTATAGAATGAGCCTAAAACCTCATTAATTGATTTAGGATCCGTGTGAATAACCCCATTATTATTTCTTAATTGGAAAATTCCCTGTGGCTTTCTCATTCCTTTAGCTAAATTGGCCATCATCCTCCCTGATTTGTTGCCAAACCTATAAAAGTATGCTTCTGTTTGAGATAAATGGAATTTTTCTCTCATATCTGCATATTGGTTGAATTCAGATTGTTTTTGAGACCAATGAGTTTTATTAAGAGGGGAAGGATCAAGAAGAAATGTCGTGTAGGCTTGTTTCAGTTCAGAGGACAGTTCACTATATTTTTTCATAACCCTTTTTTTTGTGAGAAAAAGTATATGCCAAAATTTTCCCTCTAAGTACCGCCATGGCCGATTCCCATAATAATGTGGGGTTATCTTGGTGTGCCGAATTGTCAGATAAGAATTCGCTCCACCATATCTTGAGAGAGGAAATAAATGAGTCGTCTTTGCAAAAGTAATCTGGAAATCTCCACAAGAAGTCTGGGCCCCGAGGGAAATCCTTTGATAGTTCCAACCTCACTGGAGCATGGTCAGAAATAACAATATCATCAATTTGCAACGTTACCAATTTAGCCAACAGAGAAGAAGATACAAAAAAATAGTCAATACGAGACCAAGAGTCGTTGGCGTGTGAGAAGTGCGTATATTCTCTATTACTGGGGTTCAAAAACCTCCATGAATCAATTAATTGGCAACTAGACAAAAGAGGTGCTAGTGCTTTGTCATGCGAGGTAACCGATTGTGGAGTACCAGTAGTGTTTTTCCTATCCTCATGAACTGAAACCACCAAGTTAAAGTCTCCACCTATTATTTTGTTAGAGTTGGAGTCAAGTAAGAGTCTAGTCTCCAATTGTTTAAAAAAAGATTTGTTGCTTATGTTAGGCGCATAAACATTGTAGATAGAGAAGGTTCCACAAGATGTAGATAATGTTAATTGGATCAACCTCCCCTCTTCATCCTGTTGCTGACTTATGACCTGGTGTATAAACTGCTTATTAATAAGGATTAAGACTCCAGCCTTTCTATCTACGGACGGTGAACCATAGATACCCCCAACCCATAATTTTTTCATCCGGGGGAAATCTGCTTCAGGTAAATGCGTTTCTTGTAGCAGGGCTATGTCAGGCTTTAAACGTTTTAAATGTCTAAGGACTTTCATCCGTTTTTGGGGGGAGCGCAAACCCTTAACATTCCAAGAAACGATATACATATTCAAAGACTGTAAAGATAGACATGTTTGGTGAGCAACTTACAAAATAATGATGACATGTAGTTAGATTACGCACTAACGAGCAAAGCTTGAACATGTGAAGCAGACTCAAAAAACAATAAACCAAAGTTTTAAAGAACTGACCTAGCAAGAGCGTAAACATTTTTAACTGCTCGCTAGGGAAAAAACTATCTCCTGGGCTTCACTTCTGCACGACCATGTGTGCAATATAACAGATTACATTTAAATTCAAATTCAAACCTAACCCCCCCTTAATTAAGGTAATTGATCAGAATTTTCTCAAGCAATTGCCTCCATAAAAGACTTTTACTCCAGGGCCACCAGGTGTATAAAAGGAGAAACTCATTAAATCAGCGATTGTTATAGCTCTGGTCTCCTTTGTCTCCTCGTTTTGTGGGTCTCCTAGGGGACCGTGAACTAGAGGGAGTTTTCGCCTGGAGGGCCTGTTCAGGACTGGCCCCTGGGCCTAGGAGACTGTTGACAAAAGAATCTGCCTTATCAGGTGAGATAAATTCCCGGAAAGAGCCATCAGTGTCTTTCAGGCGTAGAGTAGCTGGGTGGCGGAGTTGAAAGCGGATTTTTTCTTTGTGCAGTCTGGTGCATAAAGAGATTAAAGACTTCCTTTTCCTGGTTACTTCAATTGAGTAGTCTTCGAAAAACAGGATTTTATGACCTTGAATGATCAATGGGTGGTTTAATTGTTTGTAAGCTTGGATAATGTCAACTTTATCATTGAAATCCAAAAATTTCATAATGACCTGTCTTGGCCTGGTTGTATTGTGGGCTCCAGAGACAGAGGGTGGAGGACCAATTCAGTGGACCCTTTCTACCTTTTTACCTTCAGATAATTTTAGGGCTTTTGGGACTTCGTTCTCACATAGGGGCTTCAGAGTGTTCTGAGGATACAATTCAGGTAGACCCACCAAACGCAGGTTGCTTCTGTGAGAGCGGTTCTCAAGGTCATCTATACGGTCTCTCAGAATTGAGTTTTCACGAACCATAGCCATTATTTTGGAGTGGTCCTCATTTGAATCATCTTCAATGTTGGATACTCGTGATTCTAGCTCAGTGAGCTGTTCGGCTTGTTCTTCCTGTCTGGCCTCAAGATCCATCAGGGCAGTATTTAGTGTGGATTGAATTATGATTTTGATTTCAGGAACTAGCCTAGCAGTGACCTCAGCCGCTAGTTTCGAAGGGTCCATTTGTGATTCCCCTTTTCTTAAAGTAGAATTGCGGGGTGTTTTAGTGGGTTGACGTAGATCCCTTCCGTCTTCAAGATGGACGTGCTGTTCCTCTTGGTCTAGACTAGGAGCCATATTATGAAGATTGGAGAAGTCAGAATGATTGGAAAAGGAAGATTGTTTTAGCCCGCTACGGAGAAGGTAGCGGCCCATATAGGCCAAAAATATTTTTCGAAGACGACCTTCAGCTGTGTGAAAATTACAAAAAATTTCTGAGCTTCGGGGTCAAAAATCAGGAGCTTGGAGGTGATGTACAGGGTGGGAGAACATGAGCAGGTAAACAGAGATCACATGGTCGGCGCCTGAACCGGAAGACTCACAGAATCATGGTTTGTAGATAGTGGTCACTTCATGATAAGGAATGGAGGGAACACCAGAGCCGGTTGTCTAATGTCTAGTAATAAACTGAATATGTGAGGTCAAGTCAGGTTATTAGATGACCATGGAGAGTTGGGCGGTATCATAGGAATAGTGAGTGAACTGAGACTGCAAAATTCCTGTGGGCCTCAAGATGGCGTTTGAAGTAAATGATAAAGAAAATGGTTGTTTTAATACAAATGTCCACTGGATGGAGTTTTGATGTAATTCGCAATGGAGGACGGACATTTGGGGTTTAACCAGCTCCCATATTACTTCACTTATGTAAAAAATGACCCTGTAGTAAGAGTATTGGTGCTCTGTTTGGGCCAAATTCAAAATGCCAGAGTAGCCTCAAAAGTCTCGTTGCACTGTCACCCTGATGCTGCTGACCTCCACAAAGATGGAAGGTGGGGGGGCCCCAGATTGCCTCTCAGTCCCAGCCTCAGCCTCTCTCCACTTCACCTCTACCACCGCCCGGCAGACACAGATCCCGGGACCAGCAGCCTCCACACACCGCACCACACACCGTCTGAGGTAAAGTCCCGACGCCCCGCTCTGCAGGACTTCAGAGGACGCGGCACACTCCACGCAGGCTGCCCCAACGTCTCTGGACCCCCAAGGAGGACGAGGGCTAGGTAAGTGTTTCTTTCGCAGGTGACCTGGGGGTGCCGCTCCGAAGCACTTACCCCTGGCTAGCAGAGAATCCTATCAGGGGAGTGCAGCAGGAGCGGAGACCGGCTCCGGTGATGCGTCTCCTCGTGTCCAAGATGGTGGGCGCGCACAGGCCAGGATTCTGTCTTCTGCCTGAGGCTCCGGTATCACACGCCGGATAGTGCTGGTGGGACCCGGGAGACTCTCCTGCAGGCTCCGAAAGGTCAGCAGACCGGGGGAAAAGCTAAAAGGAGCCTGAAATTCCCTTTAAGATAAGGCTCAGCAGGAGCTCTTCCAAGACACGTCTTGCTCCCTCAGCTTCCGGTGGGCGGTCTTGAGCCTTTATTTTCATTTTGCTCAGCAATGGTTTTGTCTTGGAACTCTGCCATGCTTGCCATTTTTGCCCAGACTCTATTTTATGGTGGAGTCATGAACACTGACCTTAACTAAGGTAAGTGAGGCCTGTAGTTCTTTGGATGTTGTTGTGGGTCTTTTTTTACCTCTTGGATGAGTCATCGCTGCACTTTTTGGGTAATTTTGGTCGGCCGGCCACTACTGGGAAGGTTCACCACTGTTCCATGTTTTTGCCATTTATGGTGTTTGTTGAGAACAGGTGTGGCAGTAATCAGGCCTGTGTGTGGCTAGGGAAATTGAACTCAGCTTCCCAAAGATTTGATAAACCACAGTAAATTTATGTTTTAAAGGGGGGCAATCACTTTTTCACACAAGGCCCTGTAGGTTTGGATTTCTTTTTCCCTTAATAATAAAGATCTTTATTTAAAAACTGCATTTTGTGTTTTCTTGGTTATCTTTGTTTAATATTTAAATTTGTTTTGTGATCTGAAACATTTAAGTGTGACAAACATGCAAAATAAGAAACCAGGAAGGGGGCAAACAGTTTTTCACACCATTTTAGGTGAGTTATTGAGAAGTGATACTTTCCTCATACTCCATAAGAACCTATTCCATGACTTATGTTTTGGATCCTGTATAATTAATGACATCATACCCACTCAGGAGCAGCCATAGACAGAAGAGAGCCCTGTGCACGACTTTTATACGGGCCCTTTGTGGTCCAATAGCTCCTCATAATGTACAATTCCACCTGCCCTGGAGGTGATAATGACCCCTTACGTCTTGAGCCTCTGCACAGGTTGAACGAATGGTGTGTCCACACTGGCAACCAATGAATTGTGCCAATGTCTATGTGTTAGTTGATGCACACTGAACGATGGGTAATAGATTGCTCAGTGCATGTAGGCTGCCATTGCTTGCACAGAACAATGTGCTGCTGAGAACGACGATCTTTTGATGCACAACAGATCTTCCACCTGTGAGAGCGCTAAGATATCCCCCCTCCTGTGAAAGGGCTAAGATCTCCCCCCTCCCATGAGAGCGCTAAGATCTCCCCCCTCCCATGAGAGCACCAAGATCTCCCCCCTCCCATGAGAGCGCCAAGATCTCCCCCCTCCAGTGAGAGCGCCAAGATCTCCCCCCTCCAGTGAGAGCGCCAAGATCCCCCCCTCCAGTGAGAGCGCTAAGATCTCCCCTTTCCAGTGAGAGCGCTAAGATCTCCCCCCTCCAGTGAGAGCGCTGAGATCTCCCCCCTCCAGTGAGAGCGCTGAGATCTCCCCCCCTCCAGTGAGAGCGCTAATATCTCCCCCCCTCCAGTGAGAGCGCTAAGATCTCCCCCCCTCCAGTGAGAGCGCTAATATCTCCCCCCCGTGAGAGCGCTAAGATCTCCCCCCGTGAGAGCGCTAAGATCTCCCCCCGTGAGAGCGCTAAGATCCCCCCCGTGAGAGCGCTAAGATCCCCCCCGTGAGAGCGCTAAGATCTCCCCCCCGTGAGAGCGCTAATATCTCCCCCCCATGAGAGCGCTAAGATCTCCCCCCCATGAGAGCGCTAAGATCCCCCCCCCCCCGTGAGAGCGCTAAGATCTCCCCCCCGTGAGGGCGCTAAGATCTCCCCCTCCCCCCCGTGAAGGCGCTAAGATCTCCCCCTCCAGTGAGAGCGCTAAGATCTCCCCCTTCAGTGAGAGCGTTAAAGATCTCCCCTCTACACTGTGTGCAGAATTATTAGGCAAGTTGTATTTTAGAGGATTATTTTTATTATTGATCAACAACTATGTTCTCAATCAACCGAAAAGACTCATAAATATCCGAGCTTAATATTTTTGGAAGTTGGAGTGTTTTTTTTTTTATTTGGCTATCTTAGGAGGATATCTGTTTGTGCAGGTAACTATTACTGTGCAGAATTATTAGGCAACTTAATAAAAAACCAAATATAATCCCATCTCGCTTGTTTATTTTCATCAGGTAAACCAATATCAGTGCACAAAATTTAGAAATAAACATTTCTGACGTGCAAAAACAAAAACCCAAAAAATTAGTGATCAATATAGCCACCTTTCTTTATGATGACACTAAACAGCCTTCCATCCATAGATTCTGTCAGTTGCTTGATCTGTTTTCGATCAACATTGCGTACAGCAGCCACCACAGCCTCCCAGACACTGTTCCGAGAGGTGTACTGTTTTCCCTCCCTGTAGATCTCACATTTTATGATGGACCACAGGTTCTATATGGGGTTCAGATCAGGTGAACAAGGGGGCCATGTCATTATTTTTTCTTCTTTTAGACCTTTACTGGCCAGCCACGGGGTGGAGTAGTTGGATGCATGTGATGGAGCATTGTCCTGCATGAAAATCATGTTTTTCTTGAACGATACCGACTTCTTCCTGTACCACTGCTTGAAGAAGCTGTCTTCCAGAAACTGGCAGTAGGTCTGGGAGTTGAGCTTCACTCCATCCTCAACCCGAAAAGGTCCCACAAGTTCATCTTTGATGATACCAGCCCATACCAGTACCCCACCTCCACCTGGCTGGCGTCTGAGTCGGAGTGGAGCTCTCTGGCCTTTATTGATCCAGCCTCTAGCCCATCCATCTGGCCCATCAAGAGTCACGCTCATTTCATCAGTCCATAAAACCTTTGAAAAATCAGTCTTAAGATATTTCTTATGTAAAAAAAAGGAGAGAACAGGGCGCAATGGGTGACTCAGTAATGCAATTTGTAGAGGGGTGTGGGAATGGCTACTAACCTTATGGAGTTGTGCACCTCTGCACAACCCCAGTGTAAAGCTCCACAAGCTCCGCTCTGTTGGTGGCTGTCCTCTGCTTTCAGCGGCGTTCACAGATCCCGATCTCACGGTGGTGGGTCACGTGATCAGGTTAGTTGCGCATACCGCCAAGATGGACGCCCAGCTACACCAACACTCCCGGCAGCGTTCTGAGGGGTTAGGGCAGTGCAGCTTGGAAAGCAGGGTAGTAACTCTTAGTTAACTTCATCCCACAGGTGGTTTACAAGTAAATAAAGGCAGCTCTACCGCCCCCCAGCAGGGGGAGAAAGACAATCAGTGAATGTGAATAGCGGTATCAGAGCACCAATAACAGGGCAAAAATTAATTAAAAATGACTGATTTATTATTATACACAACGCGTTTCGGTGGACAAGGCCACCTTCATCAGGTGTGACAAGCAGCAAACAAATGATCCTTATATACATTTAACCAGGTATACAATTACTTCAGAGGGGCGGGGCTAAATACAGAGAGATATCTCTATATTAACCCCTTGAGTTCATTTATGCCCAATAGAGTAAACAGGATTTTTATAAATTAGTACCTAATGAAATATATAGGGTTCTCATAAATAGGATTTGCAGTATAAGAACTTGCGAATCCTATAATCATAATACTTAATAGGATATATTGTTATCTAAAAAAATTACATACAACATAGAACAATATGTGAATATAAAAGATTTTTTTTTACAATCACCAGATATAGGTAGGGGAAAAGGGGTAGGAGAGGAACCAAGAGCTCCCTTACTGTTTCTAACTTTACAATTAGGAAAATATAATAACGAAAAAGAAAAAAATAATATTTAAGAAACAAAAAAAATACATATATATTTTTTTAATTTTTCGAAAAAAAAAATACATATATATATATATATATATATATATATATATATATACATAAATTCCCTCCCCCCCTTTCCTTTCTTCCCTTTTTCTTCTCCCTTTATTCCTTCCTTTCTTTTTAAGACATTTCTTGACCCATTCTTGACGTTTTATGTTTTGTTTCTTGTTCAAAGGTGGTCGTTTTTCAGCCTTCCTTACCTTGGCCATGTCCCTGAGTATCGCACACCTTGTGCTTTTTGATACTCCAGTAACGTTGCAGCTCTGAAATATGGCAAAACTGGTGGCAAATGGCATCTTGGCATCTTCACGCTTGATTTTCCTCAATTCATGGGCAGTTATTTTGCGCCTTTTTTGGCCAACACGCTTCTAGCGACCCTGTTGGCTATTTGCCATGAAATGCTTGATTGTTCGGTGATCATGCTTCAAAAGTTTGGAAATTTCAAGACTGCTGCATCCCTCTGCAAGACATCTCACAATTTTGGACTTTTCAGAGCCCGTCAAATCTCTTCTGACCCATTTTGCCAAAGAAAAGGAAGTTGCCTAATAATTAAGCACACCTAATATAGGGTGTTGATGTCATTAGACAACACCCTCATCATTACAGAGATGCACATCACCAGATTTACTTAATTGGTAGTTGGCTCTCAAGCCTATGCAGCTTGGAGTAGGACAACATGTATAAAAAGCATCAAAGTGATCAAAATACGCATTTGCCTAATAATTCTGCACGCGGTGTAGTGAGAACGCTAAGATCTCCCCCTTCCAGTGACAACGCTAAGAGCTCCCTTCTAGTGAGAGCGCTAAGATCTCCCCCCTTCCAGTGAGAGCACTAAGATCTCCCCCGTTCTAGTGAGAGCGCTAAGATCTCCCCCCTTCCAGTGAGAGCGCTAAGATCTCCCCCTTCCAGTGATAGCACTAAGATCTCCCCCCTTCCAGTGAGAGCGCTAAGATCTCCCCCCTTCCAGTGAGAGGACTAAGATCTCCCCCCTTCCAGTGACAGCACTAAGATCTCCCCCCTTCTAGTGAGAGCGCTAATATCTCCCCCCTTCCAGTGAGAGCACTAAGATCTCCTCCCTCCAGTGAGAGCACCAAGATCTGCCCCCTTCAAGTGAGAGCGCTAAGATCTCCCCCCTTCCAGTGAGAGCGCTAAGATCTCCCCCCTTCCAGTGAGAGCGCTAAGATCTCCCTCCTTCCAGTGAGAGCGCTAAGATCTCACCCCCTTCCAGTGAGAGCGCTAAGATCTCCCGATTCCAGTGAGAGCACTAAGATCTCCCCCTTCCAGTGAGAGCGCTAAGATCTCCCCCTTCCAGTGAGAGCGCTAAAAGATCTGCCCCTTCCAGTGAGAGCGCTAAGATCTGCCCCTTCCTGTGAAAGTGCTAAGATCCCCCCCCTCCCGTGAGAGCACTAAGATCTCCCCCTCCAGTGAGAGCGCTAAGATCTGCCCCTTCCAGTGAGAGCGCTAAGATCGCCCCCCTCCCGCGAGAGCGCTAAGATCTCCTCCCTCCAGTAAGAGCGCTAAGATCTCCCCCCTCCTGTGAGAGTGCTAAGATCTCCCCCTCCAGTGAGAGCGCTAAGATCTCCCCCTTCCAGTGAGAGCGCTAAGATCTCCCCCTTCCAGTGAGAGCGCTAAGATCTGCCCCTTCCAGTGAGAGCGCTAAGATCTGCCCCTTCCAGTGAGAGCGCTAAGATCTGCCCCTTCCAGTGAGAGCGCTAAGATCTGCCCCCTCCCGTGAGAGCGCTAAGATCTCCCCCGTCCTGTGAAAGCGCTAAGATCTCCCCCCTCCAGTGAGAGCTCTAAGATCTCCCCTCCTCCCGTGAGAGCGCTAAGATCTCCCTCCTCCCATGAGAGCGCTGATCTGCCCCCTACCGTGAGAGCGCTAAGATCTCTCCCCCTCCCGTGACAGCGCTAAGATCTCCCCCTCTCCCGTGACAGCGCTAAGATAGCCTCCCTTCCAATGACAGCGCTAAGATCTCCCCCTCCAGTGAGAGCGCTAAGATCTGCCCCTTCCAGTGAGAGCGCTAAGATCTCCCTCCTCCCATGAGAGCGCTGATCTCCCCCCTCCCGTGACAGCGCTAAGATCGCCTCCCTTCCAGTGACAGCGCTAAGATCGCCTCCCTTCCAGTGACAGCACTAAGATCTCCCCCTCCAGTGAGAGCGCTAAGATCTCCCCCTCCAGTGAGAGCGCTAAGATCTCCCCCTCCAGTGAGAGAGCTAAGATCTCCCCCTCCCGTGAGAGCGCTAAGATCTCCCCCCTCCTGTGAAAGCGCTAAGATCTCCCCCCTCCAGTGAGAGCTCTAAGATCTCCCCTCCTCCCGTGAGAGCGCTAAGATCTCCCTCCTCCCATGAGAGCGCTGATCTCCCCCCCTACCGTGAGAGAGCTAAGATCTCTCCCCCTCCCGTGACAGCACTAAGATCTCCCCCTCCAGTGAGAGCGCTAAGATCTCCCCCTCCAGTGAGAGCGCTAAGATCTCCCCCTCCAGTGAGAGAGCTAAAATCTCCCCCTCCCGTGAGAGCGCTAAGATCTCCCCCCTCCTGTGAAAGCGCTAAGATCTCCCCCCTCCAGTGAGAGCTCTAAGATCTCCCCTCCTCCCGTGAGAGCGCTAAGATCTCCCTCCTCCCATGAGAGCGCTGATCTCCCCCCTACCGTGAGAGAGCTAAGATCTCTCCCCCTCCCGTGACAGCGCTAAGATCTCCCCCTCTCCCGTGACAGCGCTAAGATAGCCTCCCTTCCAATGACAGCGCTAAGATCTGCCCCTTCCAGTGAGAGCGCTAAGATCTCCCTCCTCCCATGAGAGCGCTGATCTCCCCCCTCCCGTGACAGCGCTAAGATCGCCTCCCTTCCAGTGACAGCGCTAAGATCGCCTCCCTTCCAGTGACAGCGCTAAGATCGCCTCCCTTCCAGTGAGAGCGCTAAGATCTCCCCCTCCAGTGAGAGCGCTAAGATCTCCCCCTCCAGTGAGAGCGCTAAGATCTCCCCCTCCAGTGAGAGCGCTAAGATCGCCTCCCTTCCAGTGACAGAGCTAAGATCTCCCCCTCCAGTGACAGAGCTAAGATCTCCCCCTCCAGTGAGAGCGCTAAGATCTCCCCCCTCCTGTGAGAGCGCTAAGATCTCCTCCCTTCCAGTGACAGCGCTAAGATCTCCCCTTCCAGTGACAGCGCTAAGATCGCCTCCCTTCCAGTGACAGCGCTAAGATCGCCTCCCTTCCAGTGACAGCGCTAAGATCGCCTCCCTTCCAGTGACAGCGCTAAGATCTCCCCTCCAGTGAGAGCGCTAAGATCTCCCCCTCCAGTGAGAGCGCTAAGATCTCCCCTTCCAGTGAGAGCGCTAAGATCGCCTCCCTTCCAGTGACAGAGCTAAGATCTCCCCCTCCAGTGACAGAGCTAAGATCTCCCCCTCCAGTGACAGAGCTAAGATCTCCCCCTCCAGTGAGAGCGCTAAGATCTCCCCCTCCAGTGAGAGCGCTAAGATCTCCCCCTCCAGTGAGAGTGCTAAGATCGCCTCCCTTCCAGTGACAGCGCTAAGATCGCCTCCCTTCCAGTGACAGCGCTAAGATCGCCTCCCTTCCAGTGAGAGCGCTAAGATCTCCCCCTCCAGTGAGAGCGCTAAGATCTCCCCCTCCAGTGAGAGCGCTAAGATCGCCTCCCTTCCAGTGACAGCGCTAAGATCTCCCTCCTCCCATGAGAGCGCTGATCTCCCCCCTCCCGTGACAGCGCTAAGATCGCCTCCCTTCCAGTGACAGCGCTAAGATCGCCTCCCTTCCAGTGACAGCACTAAGATCTCCCCCTCCAGTGAGAGCGCTAAGATCTCCCCCTCCAGTGAGAGTGCTAAGATCTCCCCCTCCAGTGAGAGCGCTAAGATCGCCTCCCTTCCAGTGACAGAGCTAAGATCTCCCCCTCCAGTGACAGAGCTAAGATCTCCCCCTCCAGTGAGAGCGCTAAGATCTCCTCCCTTCCAGTGACAGCGCTAAGATCTCCCCCTCCAGTGAGAGCGCTAAGATCGCCTCCCTTCCAGTGACAGCGCTAAGATCGCCTCCCTTCCAGTGACAGCGCTAAGATCGCCTCCCTTCCAGTGACAGCGCTAAGATCTCCCCCTCCAGTGAGAGCGCTAAGATCTCCCCCTCCAGTGAGAGCGCTAAGATCTCCCCCTCCAGTGAGAGCGCTAAGATCTCCCCCTCCAGTGAGAGCGCTAAGATCGCCTCCCTTCCAGTGACAGAGCTAAGATCTCCCCCTCCAGTGACAGAGGTAAGATCTCCCCCTCCAGTGAGAGCGCTAAGATCTCCCCCTCCAGTGAGAGCGCTAAGATCGCCTCCCTTCCAGTGACAGCGCTAAGATCGCCTCCCTTCCAGTGACAGCGCTAAGATCGCCTCCCTTCCAGTGAGAGCGCTAAGATCTCCCCCTCCAGTGAGAGCGCTAAGATCTCCCCCTCCAGTGAGAGCGCTAAGATCGCCTCCCTTCCAGTGACAGAGCTAAGATCTCCCCCTCCAGTGACAGAGCTAAGATCTCCCCCCTCCAGTGAGAGCGCTAAGATCTCCCCCTTCCAGTGAGAGCGCTAAGATCTCCCCCTTCCAGTGAGAGCGCTAAGATCTCCCCCTTCCAGTGAGAGCGCTAAGATCTCCCCCTCCAGTGAGAGCGCTAAGATCGCCTCCCTTCCAGTGACAGAGCTAAGATCTCCCCCTCCAGTGACAGAGCTAAGATCTCCCCCCTCCAGTGAAAGCGCTAAGATCTCCCCCTTCCAGTGAGAGCGCTAAGATCTCCCCCTTCCAGTGAGAGCGCTAAGATCTCCCCCTTCCAGTGAGAGCGCTAAGATCTCCCCCTTCCAGTGAGAGCGCTAAGATCTCCCCCTTCCAGTGAGAGCGCTAAGATCTCCCCCTTCCAGTGAGAGCGCTAAGATCTCCCCCTCCAGTGAGAGCGCTAAGATCGCCTCCCTTCCAGTGACAGCGCTAAGATCTCCCCCTCCAGTGAGAGCGCTAAGATCTCCCCCTCCAGTGAGAGCGCTAAGATCGCCTCCCTTCCAGTGACAGCGCTAAGATCTCCCCCTCCAGTGAGAGCGCTAAGATCTCCCCCTCCAGTGACAGCGCTAAGATCTCCCCCTCCAGTGACAGCGCTAAGATCTCCCCCTCCAGTGACAGCGCTAAGATCTCCCCCTCCAGTGAGAGCGCTAAGATCTCCCCCTCCAGTGAGAGCGCTAAGATCTCCCCCTCCAGTGACAGCGCTAAGATCTCCCCCTCCAGTGAGAGCGCTAAGATCTCCCCCTCCAGTGAGAGCGCTAAGATCTCCCCCTCCAGTGAGAGCGCTAAGATCTCCCCCTCCAGTGAGAGCGCTAAGATCTCCCCCTCCAGTGAGAGCGCTAAGATCTCCCCCTCCAGTGAGAGAGCTAAGATCTCCCCCTCCAGTGAGAGCGCTAAGATCTCCCCCTCCAGTGAGAGCGCTAAGATCTCCCCCTCCAGTGAGAGGGCTAAGATCTCCCCCTCCAGTGAGAGGGCTAAGATCTCCCCCTCCAGTGAGAGGGCTAAGATCTCCCCCTCCAGTGAGAGGGCTAAGATCTCCCCCTCCAGTGAGAGGGCTAAGATCTCCCCCTCCAGTGAGAGGGCTAAGATCTCCCCCTCCAGTGAGAGCGCTAAGATCTCCCCCTCCAGTGAGAGCGCTAAGATCTCCCCCTCCAGTGAGAGCGCTAAGATCTCCCCCTCCAGTGAGAGCGCTAAGATCTCCCCCTCCAGTGAGAGCGCTAAGATCTCCCCCTCCAGTGAGAGCGCTAAGATCTCCCCCTCCAGTGAGAGCGCTAAGATCTCCCCCTCCAGTGAGAGCGCTAAGATCTCCCCCTCCAGTGAGAGCGCTAAGATCTCCCCCTCCAGTGAGAGCGCTAAGATCTCCCCCTCCAGTGAGAGCGCTAAGATCTCCCCCCTCCTGTGAGAGCGCTAAGATCTCCCCCTCCAGTGACAGAGCTAAGATCTCCCCCTCCAGTGAGAGCGCTAAGATCGCCTCCCTTCCAGTGACAGAGCTAAGATCTCCCCCTCCAGTGACAGAGGTAAGATCTCCCCCTCCAGTGAGAGCGCTAAGATCTCCCCCTCCAGTGAGAGCGCTAAGATCGCCTCCCTTCCAGTGACAGCGCTAAGATCGCCTCCCTTCCAGTGACAGCGCTAAGATCGCCTCCCTTCCAGTGAGAGCGCTAAGATCTCCCCCTCCAGTGAGAGCGCTAAGATCTCCCCCTCCAGTGAGAGCGCTAAGATCTCCCCCTCCAGTGAGAACGCTAAGATCGCCTCCCTTCCAGTGACAGAGCTAAGATCTCCCCCTCCAGTGACAGAGCTAAGATCTCCCCCCTCCAGTGAGAGCGCTAAGATCTCCCCCCTCCAGTGAGAGCGCTAAGATCTCCCCCTTCCAGTGAGAGCGCTAAGATCTCCCCCTTCCAGTGAGAGCGCTAAGATCTCCCCCTCCAGTGAGAGCGCTAAGATCGCCTCCCTTCCAGTGACAGAGCTAAGATCTCCCCCTCCAGTGAAAGCGCTAAGATCTCCCCCTTCCAGTGAGAGCGCTAAGATCTCCCCCTTCCAGTGAGAGCGCTAAGATCTCCCCCTTCCAGTGAGAGCGCTAAGATCTCCCCCTTCCAGTGAGAGCGCTAAGATCTCCCCCTTCCAGTGAGAGCGCTAAGATCTCCCCCTCCAGTGAGAGCGCTAAGATCTCCCCCTCCAGTGACAGCGCTAAGATCGCCTCCCTTCCAGTGACAGCGCTAAGATCTCCCCCTCCAGTGAGAGCGCTAAGATCTCCCCCTCCAGTGAGAGCGCTAAGATCGCCTCCCTTCCAGTGACAGCGCTAAGATCTCCCCCTCCAGTGAGAGCGCTAAGATCTCCCCCTCCAGTGAGAGCGCTAAGATCTCCCCCTCCAGTGAGAGCGTTAAGATCTCCCCCTCCAGTGAGAGCGCTAAGATCTCCCCCTCCAGTGAGAGCGCTAAGATCTCCCCCTCCAGTGAGAGCGCTAAGATCTCCCCCTCCAGTGAGAGCGCTAAGATCTCCCCCTCCAGTGAGAGCGCTAAGATCTCCCCCTCCAGTGAGAGCGCTAAGATCTCCCCCTCCAGTGAGAGCGCTAAGATCTCCCCCTCCAGTGAGAGCGCTAAGATCTCCCCTTCCAGTGAGAGCGCTAAGATCTCCCCCTCCAGTGAGAGCGCTAAGATCTCCCCCTCCAGTGAGAGCGCTAAGATCTCCCCCTCCAGTCAGAGCGCTAAGATCTCCCCCTCCAGTCAGAGCGCTAAGATCTCCCCCTCCAGTGAGAGCACCTTGCTTGTTTATTGGCAGTTTTTTTTACACTGCAATATTATTGTGAACTGAGCGTTCCTAGGAGCAAGTGTTCAGGATAACCTTCCAGTGTGAATGCAGCTTTATCCTTCCTTCATTTACACAGTACAATCAGAACAGAAGCATGGGGATACTTAATTCATGTTTTATTTTTTCAGAAAAGAGCAGAAAATAAACAATTGCTTAATATAAACAAACTAATGTCCACCAGCCACACATGTGCCTTTCCTCTGCACTGTGAGGGGTGATCTATAACGGTGTCCTCTACACGGTCCGACCCCAACATAAGCAGCGGCTGTGCACTATCCAGTAGCGGTCGCCAGGCGCTGTAGAGAGCGGCGCTGCTGTCATCCGGCCACTGCTGCATTAACAGCTGATCGGTGGGAATGCCGGTGCTGGACCCACCGATCTGACACTGACCATCCATGGAGCGTCGCTATTACTGTGGCAAAACACAGCGATAACAGAGGAGATACAACAACCTGTGCCCAAAATGTGACACTTCCTGCGCCCTGCAGCCGATAGTGATGACCTTGGTGCTGGCAGACAGGTCCGCACCGACTCCTGCAGTGTCGGCTCTTCAGCCCAGACAGCACCCGATCTGCCGTTGGAGTCACGATGACGTCATCACTGTGTGCCGCTTTAAACTGACGTCACGTTCAGGCCGGCTCCGCCCATCGCGGTGGCGAGACTGCGCCGCTGGATATCCCGGGAGCGCGCTCGCAACTGCCTTGGTGACAGGCACGGAAGTCACGTGACTAGCAGGGACCGGCTGACGAGAGAGGGCGGAGACGGCTGCGCTGTACCGGAGGTGAACGACAGCGCGTCCCAGTGCACGGAGCAGCCGGCGCCGCGGTCCCAGTGCGAGTGTGCGGAGGCCGGGATGGCGCAGTGCCTGCTCTCCGTGCAGGAGTTCCTCCAGGACTCGTTCATCCCGCAGGTGGCGGCCCTCTGCAGCGAGGAGGCCGAGAGACTCGCCCGGAAGAACCAGTTGTCCTTCTGCGAACTCGTCCGGCCCTTCTGCCGCCTCAGCACTGAGGGTGAGTGCGGGGTGTCCGGCATCGTCCATCACTGACAGCCCCTGTGTGGGGTCATAGTCCGACGGGAGAGGCGACCAGTGCTCCAGCCTGCAGCTGTGCCTAGGTGTACTGCTGGGATGGGGGCGCCTAGCGCCGTGCTCTCCCCCCTCGGAGTGGCGAGGCGCCGCACTCACCCACCTTCCCCCAGCATGGTGGGGCACTGTGCCCCCCCCCCTCGGTGTGGCAGTGCCCTGTGCTGCCCCCCTTGGCATGGTGGTGCTCCTGGGCACTGTGCCCCCCCCCCCTTGGCATGGCGGTGCTCCTGGGCACTGTGCCCCCCTCCTCGGTGTGGCGGTGCCCTGTGCTGCCCCCCTTGGCATGGCGGTGCTCCTGGGCACTGTGCCCCCCCCCCCTTCTTGTTGTGGCGGTGCCCTGTGCTGCCCATCTTGGCATGGCGGTGCTCCTGGGCACTGTGCCCCCCCCCCTCCTCGTTGTGGCGGTGCCCTGTGCTGCCCCCCTTGGCATGGCGGTGCTCCTGGGCACTGTGCCCCCCCCTCCTCGTTGTGGCGGTGCCCTGTGCTGCCCCCCTTGGCATGGCGGTGCTCCTGGGCACTGTGCCCCCCCCCCCCCCTCCTCGTTGTGGCGGTGCCCTGTGCTGCCCCCCTTGGCATGGCGGTGCTCCTGGGCACTGTGCCCCCCCCCCCCTCCTCGTTGTGGCGGTGCCCTGTGCTGCCCCCCTTGGCATGGCGGTGCTCCTGGGCACTGTGCCCCCCCCCCCCCTCCTCGTTGTGGCGGTGCCCTGTGCTGCCCCCCCTTGGCATGGCGGTACTCCTGGGCGCTGTGCTCCCCCCTCTGTTTGCCCCCTGCTAGTGATGTCACGCTGTGCAGTCAGTGGCCTCAGTGTTATCTGCAGACTTACTTGTAGATTGTTGTGTTGCATCACTGGCAACTTGTTAACAGATAAGCATTTGCGGTCTCACAGCGGCATACAAGGGGTTATCTCCTAAACATTATTTATGACCTTGGACCAATGCAAAAACGCAGTACTCCATAAATTAGGCCCATCTAACCCTCAAAAATTAATTGAATAAGAAAAAAATCGCACTATCAGGCCTCATTCAGATGTGTGTCTTTCACATGTGTTATCCATGCATAGAGCCTGTATTAAAGGCAATTGAGCTGATCACATGACTGTGTTTTGTGGACGTCGCCATCAGTGTACAATCAACTTTTAACATTGCAATGGATTGAGTTTCACTGTATTTATTTTTGCATACAAGAAAATCGCTGGTAGTAAAGACTGACCCAAACATTGATGAATCTCCGACCGTTTTTACTTCCCAGAAAAATGACTGATGTCTGAATGAAGCTTTAACTTCTCACGTAGCAAAAAAAAAAAACATCTGAAAATGTACCTGGTCATGAACAGATGAAAATGGCCCGGTCTTGAATTGGTTAAGAATGGACGGGAAGACTACCTGTCCGCACAGTGTGCATGCAGCCGTAACTAACAGGCTGCCTCTGACTGTAAACACAGGTTTCCATTCAATAACTGCAAGCAGAGATCTTTGGAACTGGGAAAAATTGATGCAGATAGTTTGAGAAAATAGTATAAATTTGTGACTGAATTTTTGCAACTGGAAATCCTTGTTAAACATGAAATGTAGTTGTTTTTTTTTTTGTTGTTTTTTTAATCTAGGCTATAGATTATTTTTTTTTACTTTCTACAACCTTTCTTTCTCTCGCCATAAAACCAGTAATATTTATTATACTTGTTATGAATTCCTTCTTCCCAAGTTCACATGCGGGACCCCAATAATCAGCTCCACGTGATAAAGAACCTGAAGATCGTAGTTAACAGCATTGTGCCGCAGCCTCCACTGCAAGCAGCAGTTCGTAAACTCCTGAATGAAGTGGTCGCCACCAATCAACCTGCAGAAGGATTAGTCCCAAATGTGATCACTGCCGGAGATTATGACCTGAATATCAGTGGTAAGAACACAACTGTTTTCTTCTTTTCCAGGAGCATAATCTCCTCTGGAATCTAGTGGCTGTATAATCGTCATGTATTTCTTTTTGCTTTTCTATTTTAATGACGGATATTGTTTGTAATGAAATAAAACAGTGATGTCAGAGGTAGCTTTCCATTAACCAGTGATGTGAACATGTGATCAAAGCTCTTGAAGACTTTCCTGCAGACACATCTAGGACTCGTATCCAAGAACATAGAGAGATTTGCAACACGAACCTGCGGAGGCCTAAACTCCACATACGCAAGTAGGAGATTTGTAGTGTCCAATGGTAAATCTGTACATATAGGCGTGGAGTCGATTCTTCCTCCAATCTTGTGATATGCAACTGTTAAAAATCTGCCTCTCACACTAGGCCTATCCACCAGCTAAAGGAGGCCAACAGGGGACCTCCATAGGTCCAGTACAGGTCAGTGTACCGCAAATAATATTATGGGATAGTGTAGTAGATTATCTGTTTCCAAACAGTAAAATCAGTATTTGTTTGGTGCAGGCTCAGGAGCTGCGCCTGCCTTGTTCCTGACATATGATGACTGTATTACACATTTGACTCCTTACAATAGCAAATGGCGTTGAACTTCGCCTGCTTTCCGTCAACCCCTTAAATGCCACTGTCGATCACTGACTTAATCGCACGCTGATGATGGGTTGCCTTAGGTCTGCTGAAGGCCTCTGTGCCTGCCATAATGGTGCTCATATCAAGACCAGCCTAAGGCCACAGCCCCACTATCAGTATTTGGTCAGTTTTTTTTCTCAGGAGTGGGAGACAAAACCAGGAGTGGGTGATAAATGCAGAATTGGTGACTTGTTTCCATTATACCTTTTCTCTGATTGTTCCTCATCTGGTTTCGGCTCCCACTCCTGGGGGGAATAATTTATATTTTATTACAGGCCAAAAGTTTGGACACACCTTCTCATTTAAAGATTTTTCTGTATTTTCATGACTATGCTAATTGTACATTCACACTGAAAGCATCAAAACTATGAATTAACACATGTAGAATTATATACTTAACAAAAAAGTGTGAAACAACTGAAAATATGTCTTATATTCTAGGTTCTTCAAAGTAGGTACCTTTTGCTTAGATGACTGCTTTGCACACTCTTGGCATTCTCTTGATGAGCTTCAAGAGGTAGTCACCGGAAATGGTCCTCCAACAATCTTGAAGGAGTTCCCAGAGATGCTTAGCACTTGTTGGCCCTTTTGCCTTCACTCTATAGTCCAGCTCACCCCAAAGCATCTAGATTGGGTTCAGATCTGCTGACTGTGGAGGCCAGGTCATCTGGCGTAGCAACCTATCACTCTCCTTGGTCAAATAGCCCTTACACAGCCTGGAGGTGTGTTTGGGGTCATTGTCCTGTTGAAAAATAAATGATGGTCCAACTAAATGCAAACCAGATGGACTAGCATGCCGCTGCAAGATGCTGTGGTAGCCATGCTGGTTCAGTATGCCTTCAATTTTGAATAAATCTCCAACAGTGTCACCAGCAAAGCACCCCCACACCATCACAACTCCTCCTCCATGCTACACAGTGGGAACCAGGCATGTAGAGTCCATCCGTTCACCTTTTCTGCGTCGCACAAAGACACGGTGGTTGGAACCAAAGATTTCAAATTTGGTCTCATCAGACCAAAGCACAGATTTCCACTGGTCTAATGTCCATTCCTTGTGTTCTTTAGCCCAAACAAGTCTCTTCTGCTTGTTGCCTGTCCTTAGCAGTGGTTTCCTAGCAGCTATTTTACCATGAAGGCCTGCTGCACAAAGTTTCCTCTTAACAGTTGTTGTAGAGATGTGTCTGCTGCTAGAACTCTGTGTGGCATTGACCTCTAATCTGAGCTGCTGTTAACCTGCGATTTCTGAGGCTGGTGACTCGGATAAACTTATCCTCAGAAGCAGAGGTGACTCTTGGTCTTCCTTTCCTGGGGTGGTCCTCATGTGAGCCAGTTTCTTTGTAGCGTTTGATGGTTTTTGCAACTGCACTTGGGGACACATTCAAAGTTTGCCCAATTTTTCGGACTGACTGACCTTCATTTCTTAAAGTAATGATGGCCACTCGTTTTTCTTTACTTAGCTGCTTTTTTCTTGCCATAATACAAATTCTAACAGTCTATTCAGTAGGACTATCAGCTGTGTATCCACCTGACTTCTGCACAACACAACTGATGGTCCCAACCCCATTTAAAAGACAAGAAATCCCACTTAATAAACCTGACAGGGCACACCTGTGAAGTGAAAACCATTTCCGGTGACTACCTCTTGAAGTTCATCAAGAGAATGCCAAGAGTGTGCAAAGCAGTCATCAAAGCAAAAGGTGGCTACTTTGAAGAACCTAGAATATAAGACATATTTTCAGTTGTTTCACACTTTTGTGTTAAGTATATAATTCCACATGTGTTAATTCATAGTTTTGATGCCTTCAGTGTGAATGTACAATTTTCATAGTCATGAAAATACAGAAATTTCTTCAAATGATAAGGTGTGTCCAAACTTTTGGTCTGTACTGTGGCACACACACACACACACACACACACACACACACACACACACACACACACACACACACACACACACAGCTCCAGCAAAGTGGATGGGATTTATAGAGATCGAATGCCAATTGTGCTTTTATTTTACTCAGTGTAAACTGCCCTGCTGTGCACGTTTCAAATCCATAACATATCAATTGCTCTTGCGGGTATGGTGGATTTTCTCTTTGGATTTTCCCCATAGACTCTTTAGATGCATGAGAGTCTTTTACCTGCGGATTTTTTGCACCTGTTACTTTTCAACAGCGGAAACGCATGTAATCAGAACCAAAGTATATCAAGTTTTTTTTCAAATCAAAAAAACAAAGTATCAAAAGCAAAGCAGCTTTTTTTCAAAGCATGTCACACCAAGAAGAGACAAAAAACTCAGCAATAAATGTAAAAAAAAGCACACATAAAAGCTATTAAAAACTGCAAGTAACCTAATTTAAATAATATATGCAGAAATTCTGCAACCTCAAACTCTCCAAAATCTCATCATGGGAACATAGCCCAACACAAACAATGCAATCAAAATGTTTCTTAAAAAAAAAAAAAAGTGCAACCATTTCTTTACCATTAATTTAACAGATGCTACTTCTGGTTTACTGCATAGGCTGTGTGTCAGGTGCACTAGAGCTAGAGGTGTTATTGGTTTGTATGGCTTGATAAGCATTTTCATGTGTTTCAAGTTTTGTTTTGGTTTGTTTTTTTACCCAAAAGTAGAATTGCATGCAAAGCAAAAATGTATGATGCTGGACTCTGACACCTCTCTGGAAATCCACAGCAAATTACACAACATGCAGATGTGGTTATGAGAACTGTCCACATGTAACATAAAAAATACACCCAGGGAAACAAGTGTGCTGCAGATGTTTAAGGGGAACCGGTCACTTTTTTCATGCTGCACAAACCACGGACAGCACAAATCATTCACCGGCAGCACGATTGCAGCCATATATTTCTCTGCAACAATGCGGCATTTCAGAGAAAACATGGTTTACAGAGCCAGTCTGGGACTATATGAAGAGAACGGACTAGTCCAGCACTGCCGGACAGCTTTTTCCTGCATCACTCCAGGTGATTGAAATGTCTCCTCCTATGTACTCTCATGGGAAAGACCTGTTGATGAACTAAAGCGGTGTAGGGAGAGGCCAGCCGACTGCACAGGACTAGTCGTGTCTCTCGCTAGAATCCAAACTATGTTCTCTCTAAAGTGCCGCAGTCTTTCAGAGAGAAATACTTGTCTGCAATTATGCCCATGGATTGGTCAGCTTGAATCATGTGACAAGTTCCCTTTATATCTCCAATTTGCTTATTCCACATGTAGCACAAATGTTATAACGCTGCAAATCTGCAGCGAGAAAAGACCTTTCATTTCTATGTTTTTCCTGATCTGTGCCCTACACCTGTGACACTTGGTTTGTGTGAATCACTATTGTACCGGAGCTATCTGGTATCCAGATATGTACACTTGGGTCATTTTCCGCTGCTTTTGGTTACTAGACATAACGGACACCTCCATGAATTTGTTACTGTTTCATCAATGTTCTTGGCTTCCTGATATTTGTGATGCTTCGTATTACTTACCGGCTGATTTCCAGTTCAATATTGGTGACTTTTTATGTTCTGTCATAGTTGACAGTTGTAGTATTTTGTAGGGTTTTTTGTTTTCTATTTCCTTTTGTAATTGTTTAATGATTGTGAGACCAAGGCTTAATCAGTATTCACAGTAGGAGTTTTTACACCTACTGTATATTGACAGCTTTTTTTTTTTTTTTTTCCCCTTTTCCTTTGCCGGTGCCAGTTCTTTCCTATGGAGTTCCGTGACTTATGCCACATATGATTCACACCCCCATACCAAAAAAGTGTAGTTTGCAAAATTAGTGTTTTCGGTTATGTGGGGGTTTTTTTGTGTTTTTTTTTTTACTTCTGTAGCCACCTATCCACCTGTAGAAGCCAAGCACAGCTTATTCCTCTACAGCATACGTGTCAAGCTCTAGCCCGTGGGCCAAATCTGGCCCGCAGGGTGGTTATATTTGGCCCGCGACACCAGAACAGCCACCCCTATGTGGGGCCGTTATTCTGTATTGGGGACTGTGAGGCCCATTATACTGTATGGAGGGCTATGTGGGGGCCCTTTATTCTGTGTGGAGGGCTATGTGGGGGCCCTTTATTCTGTGTGGAGGGCTATGTGGGGGCCCTTTATTCTATGTGGGGGCCCTTTATTCTGTGTGGAGGGCTATGTGGGGCCCGCTATACTGTATACTGGTTGGCCCGTGACTTTGTCAAAGTTTTTCATTCTGACCCTCTGTGGCTCTAAGGCTGCGTGCCCACGTAGCGTTTTTCAAGCGTTTATGCTGCGGAATTTCCGCAGCGGAAACGCTTGTGAAACGCTAGGTAATCCGCACCCCATGGTCCCCAAGGGGATTCCGCATGTTCTATGCACATGCTGCGGATTTTTCCGCAGCGTTTATGCTGCGTACAAAAATCTGCAGCATGTCATTTAGGCTATGTGCCCACGATGCAGAAATGAAGCAGAAAATTTCTGCAGCATTTCTGCATCTCCCTGGCAGAAAAAACGCATGCAGATTGTGCATGCGTTTTTCCTGCAGAATACATGCGGATCCACATGCGGATTCACATGCGTTTCCGCATGCAGATTGACAAGCGCTTTCCAGGCGATAGCATCACTTGGAAAGTGCTTGACAACTAGGTCACACTGTATAAATCCATGCAAACAGCATGGATTTATACAGTGTGAACCGTAAAAATTAAAACAAATAAAGCTATACTCACCCCCGAGGCCCCGGCGTGGCTGCAGCGCTGCTTCCTGGCTGGTTCCTGGCTGCCGGCATATCGTGAGTCAGAGCGGTGAAGGGTCTGCGGTCACATGACTGTGACGTCACCGCAGGTCCTCAAGCGATGCCGGCATTCAGAGAGAAGCCTTCGGAAAGGTGAGTATAAACTTTATTTGTTATTTTATTCTTTTTTTTACAGGTACAATGGTACCCAGGTCTGGATGAGAGTCTCCTCTCCTCCAGAACTGGGTACCATCCGCACATAGAGACTCATAGAAGCCGCTTGTACAAATGTACAGTCGCGGTTTCTATACGTCTCAATGCAAGTCAAGTTCCGCTGCGCTTCCGCAAAATTAAATGACATGCTGCGGATTTTTGTACGCAGCATAAACGCTGCGGAAAAATCCGCAGCATGTGCATAGAACATGCGGAATCCCCTTGGGGACCATGGGGTGCGGATTACCTAGCGTTTCACAAGCGTTTCCGTTGCGGAAATTCCGCAGCATAAACGCTTGAAAAACGCTACGTGGGCACCCAGCCTCAATTTTGCGGAAGCGCAGCGGAACTCCCGCCATTGACTTGCATTGAGACGCATAGAAACCGCGACTGTACATTTGTACAAGCGGCTTCTATGCGTCTCTATGTGCGGATGGTTCCCAGTTCTGGAGGAGAGGAGACTCTCATCCAGACCTGGGTACCATTGTACCTGTAAAAAAAGAATAAAATAACAAAGTTTATACTCACCTTTCCGAAGGCTTTTCTCTGAATGCCGGCATCGCTTGAGGACCTGCGGTGACGTCACAGTCATGTGACCGCAGGCCCTTCACCGCTCTGTCTCGCGATATGCCGGCAGAAGGGAACCAGACAGGAACGAGCGCTGCAGCCACGCCGGGACCTCGGAGGTGAGTATAGCTTTATTTGTTTTAATTTTTACGGTCACACTGTATAAATGCATGCCATTTGCATGGATTTATATAGTGTGACCTAGTTTTCAAGCACTTTCCAAGTGATGCTATCGCCTGGAAAGCGCTTGTCAATCTGCATGCGGAAACGCATGTGGATCCGCATGTATTGTGCATGTGTTTTTCCTGCAGAATCTGCATGCATTTTTTCTGCCAGGGGGATGCAGAAATGCTGCAGAAATTTTCTACTTCATTTCTGCATCGTGGGCACATAGCCTAAGAGGACATCCCCCAATGAGCTTTTCACTGCAGATCTTGTGCAGTGAAACCCACAGCCGCATTTATCATATATTGTTTTCAAAATTGTGCATTACAAAACGTGAAATCTGCAGTATGAATTGATTTAAATCTACTATGCTGGTCGCTATACACACAGGGTTTTCTCCACAGCATGAGATCACTAAAAATGTCTTCCACAACAGGGGTACTGTAAAATGCAGTGGATACTCCTGCAAACTTGCTACATTTGCTTCTTGTAATATGTACAATACAGACCAACACTGGCCTTGCACTCTTTTTGTCCTACACTGGGTGCAATGGGGACCCATTCGGCTTGTATGTTTTACTGACAGATCTATATAAGTAGAAACCTTCATGACGGCTCCTGCTTCCTGCTGCACATACAGTGGCTTGTGAAAGTATTCACCTTCTTTGGCATTTTTCATGTTTTGCTGCCTCACAACCTGGAATTTCACTTTTTTTTTTTGAGGGTTTGTTCATCAGTTCATGTAAAAAAACATACCTATAACTATGAATGTTTGGTTTTCTTTTGAAGCAAACAGCAAATAGGACAAAACTTCCATTTGCATAACTATTAACCCCCCTTCTCCCCCCCCCCCCCCCAAAGTCAGTACTTTGTAGAGCCTTCTTTTGCGGCAGTTACAGCTGCAAGTCGCTTTGGATAAGTCTCTCTGAACTTTCCACATCTTGCCATTGGGATTTTGCCCATTCCTCAAGGCAAAACTGTTTCAGCTCCATCAAGTTAGATGGTTTCCTCTGATGACCAGCAATCTTCAAGTCACTGTCTGACCACAGATTCTCAGTTGGATTAAGGTCTGGGCTTTGACTGGGCCACTCCAAAACATTTACACGTTTCCCCTGAAACCACTCAAGTGTTGCTTTAGCAGTATGCTTTGGACCATTGTCTTGTTGGAAGGTGAACCTTCCGTTCAAGTCTCAAATCATTGACTGACTGAGAATTTTGCTCAAGAATATCCCTGTATTTTGCACCATCCATCTTTCCCTCGACCCAGACCATTTTCCCTGTTCCTGCTGCCAAAAAACATCCCCACAGCATGATGCTGCCACCATCATATTTCACTGTGGGGATGGCGTTCCTGGGGTTTTGAGCTGTGTTGATTTGGCGCCAGACATCGCGTTTACCTTGGTGGCCAAAAAGTTCAATTTTAGTCTCATCTGACCACAGCACCTTCGTCAATACGTTTGGGGAGTGTCCCACAAGTCTTTTTGAAAAACTCAAAACGAGCCTTACAATTTTTGTACTTAAGTAAAGGCAATTTTCTGCCCACTCTTCCATAACTGCCACCTGTCAAGCAGTATTGGCGCTAACCAGGTCCCTAGAACTAGGGGGACCCCAGTCTATTTCTGTCCTCCGGATTACTCCTGAAGGTGGGGATGCTGGGTTCATGTGCCTTACTATGCTCCTAAATCAACCCTGATCTGTCCCCTCCACCTACCCCTCTACTGTGAGGTGGGAAGCCGAAGTGTATAGGAATTCACTAACCAGACAATGGAAGACATACAGGGATAAATGAAAACAGCAATCATACAAAATAGACTCACCAAGCAGAGTGGAACACAAAGGAGTTAGAGGAAGGAGAAACCAAATAGCAGAGGATGGGGGATGCACACACAAACAAAACTCCAAACAACAATCTCCTGTACTGTACATATCTCCAACCACAAACTACACCTCCAACTCCACACCAGGCAGTAAGAACTGCCACTGGCAATCCCGAAGTGCCAGAGATTAGCATATATAGCAGAGGGGGGTGGCAGCTGAGACAATCCAGGTAGGAAAGCTCCAGGAGCCTCAACTGAATAGATTAACCCTTGCACTGCTAGCAAGGAAAAAACCTGTACTATTTAATAAAATGATGAAGTACTTCTAACCAGTGCAGGAGTTCATTAAACCAGATGCCGTGAATATCTGCCCCCTCTCTGTCGCGGTATTCCCGTGACACTACCTCTATGGAATATACAGCTTATTGTGGTCGTATGGATAGATACTCCATGTCTCTGCTTGGGAACTCTGCAGCTCCTTCAGGGTTACCTTTGGTCTCTGGGCTGCTTCTCTGATTAATGACCTCCTTGCCTGGGCTGAGAGTTTTGGTGGGCGGCCCTCTCTTGGCAGGTTTGTTGTGGTACCATGTTCTTTCCATTTGATGATAATGGATTTGATTATTCTCCGGGGTATCATCAGAGATTGGGACATTTTTTTTTATAACCCAACCCTGACTTGTACTTCTCAACAACTTTGTCCCTGACAGTTTGGAGATCTCCTTGGTCTTCATGGTGTTGTTTGGTTAATGGTGCCTCTTGCTTAATGGTGTTGTAGCCTCTGTGGACTTCCTTTCACTGAGCATGTGACTTCTGAAGTTAATTGCTTGCACCAGAAATTTTTTTTGGGGCTTCATGGCAAAAGGGATGAATACATATGCACATGCCACTATTTATTTGATCCCATAAATTTGCATTTTTGCCTATATTTTTCTCACTTCACCAACTTAGACTATTTAGAGCTGATGCATCACACACAAATCGGATAACAAAAATATTTAAACACAGGTTGTAATGTAACACAATAGGTAAAAAGCTAAGAGGGATGAATACTTTTGCAAGTCACTGTACATGATGGGAGAGAGAACTGAACAAATTACTTACAGCTGCTCACTATACCCGCATATTTAGAGGGTCATTGTAAAGTAGCTAAATCCTTATAAAGTCTATACACATACATAGCTCTCCAAAATGAGCCGAAAAATACTGACAGACATTTTGATGGTGACACCCTTTAATAAAATAACCGTAACTTGCTTCTTAAATCCTCTGCCGCTTCTGAGGTGATGCACATAGTTCACACTACAGCCCGGCACTGTCCTCAGCCTTCACATGATCTGTGTGCATGACCGCATTGCGTCAGGTTGGGTGGAGACCATCGGGGTGGTTCTGGAACAGTGAGGGGTTTGCAAAGTGTGTTATGTAAATGTTTCTTGCAAAACATTATTGAGGGCTTAGGTCGCATTCACACAGCTGTGTTCTGCCAATTTCCTTTTTTTTTTTTTCCCCTGTGGACAGAATTCCTACTTTTGCTGCACCCTGCTAATATTCTTTTGTTTGTTTTGCATGTATCATTTGTTACCACTTGTACCCATGCTATGCTTAACACTTTTGTAATTTTTTTTTCGCACCATTTGGACTTGGTAAGTCTTTAGGTTTACAGTAGGGCGTCTTCTTCAGAAGTTAAGGCTGAACCATATTAAAGGATTGTTCACTGTAGACGCTTTCACATAACACGGAGCAGCGTGAGTCCGTTTACCTCGTTTTAAAGCTGCATCAATGCAAACTAAGTTTTCTGAAGAAAAGTGGTCCGAGTTTGCTTCGTCAGGGCTTCTCAAACTTTTTCTACTGGAGTCTGATTAGATGAACCAAGCTGATGTCTTGGCCTCACCATCTGTAGTGGAAGTCAACGCCCAAATGTAAAAATGTTTTTTTTTTTTGTCTCCTGATCCCAATATAAGATTAACATTAAGTGCATAATAAGTTAATTATGTAAAACTAGAGACTGCCACAGCCAAAGAAAGGACTGTGCAGAATATAATCCCTACTATAAAAACTGCCTGTACCTACATGGTATATGCAAACCTCTGTGTATCCAGAAGTATCTTCTGTGCATATACTGCGTGTAGGGCATAGTGTAATGTGAAAGGATGAGAGACAATCTTTATAAAATGAAGAAAGCATTGTTACTTGCCACCTGGAGCTTCACATCTTGTGGTCTCTGCTGGGACTAGAAGTGATCTCATGGTCAAATAACTGATGGATTGGCTCGGAGTGGTAACTAACACTTATATCTTCAGTTTCTAAAGATCCCTTCAATCTAGCAAGTTTTGAAAAGCTCCTTGAAAATCCCTTTTAAGACATTTATGAATTGGTGCCCTGGAAGTCGTATGAAAGGGGTGCTTGGAACAAGTTTTATAGCATCCCAACTCCTCTTACTGTTGTAAGGAACAAGGAAAGAGTAGTCACAAATAATATACTGTAGTGCAGGGTATGAGAGCGTGGAATATTGCCCGGAGTATGTCCATAAGAGTGTTCCCATGTAAGGGACGTAAGACTCCTCAGCATTCTCCACTCTTCCATAGCCTTCAATATAAAGAGCTGCATGTGTTTCCAAAGTATATGGAGAATGTGAGGATACACAGCGGATAGCCAGCCCCTAATTACCTAAATAAGGTTCCCGGAGCATGGACCTGTACCTGTCAGTTGGGAATACACCTTTATCACAAAACTCGTGTATATTGTGTATGTAATGTACATTAGCTGTGGTTTGTCTATGCACTTTCCCCACTATAGATGGGATACAGGCTTATTACTAGAAGTAACGGAGTATGCCATTATAAGGGCTGGAAGAGACCACTTGTGGGGCGCTCAGACGGACAAGATAGTAAAATCTATTGTTTTCTCCATCCCTTCTTGTAGTTTTCTTAAGTCAATTTTGTGACAAGGAAAGTTCTGCAGAAGTGAATAATCTCTTTAATTTGCTTTCCGTGTTCATTGATAACGTGTCCTCTGGTATGGCTGTGGTCAGGACTGCTGTTCTCCTGTACATGTAGGCTGATATCTCTATATGTAGCAGATAACCCAGGATCCACCAAGGTCTTTACATGACATTTCCCTCTAATAATGCATCCCCTTCTGTCCAATTGTTTAAATCAGTTTCTTGCCTTTTATATTTTTAGAAAAAATTAAGCAACAATTATGGGTAGTCACCAAGTTGTCTCTTCTGCAAACCGCCTGCGCTTTTGTTCATAGTTGACCCTTTATCTGAGCTACGATTAAGTGGAAAAATATCCTCAGATTAACATTTGCTACACGCTAATATCCATTACCTATGCGTAGACTTATCCTCACAGAATTCTGAGATTTTTCTGCTCTTTAGACTACAGAATTTAGAATGCAGCTCCGGAATAAATTCCGTTTGTAATTCAGGATAACTGCAATATACAGATTGGCTTTTTTTGAAAAAGAAAACATTTTAGTGAGCGTAACGCATTTGGTTAAGGTTTTGAATTCTTCACCCAGGTATTGGTGGGTGTCAGATCCCACTGACTATTAGCAGCAAAATTTAGGAAAAAAAGAAGTGTCCACTTGATTAAAAATAAGACTTCAATTTACTTGTTATTCATTAAAAGACAAAGTCCCACATCCTAAAAAGAAAAACCTGGCGTGTTAATGCCATAGTAAATCACAAAGGTTCACGGGGGTAGATTTAAAAAACATTTAAAACCAATCCTGTGAGGACACAACTGTGTAATCCTATTTCACATAATGCATCGGTTGCTAAATACACAATGGGAAAAATACATGAAATAATTGATGTGTCGAAGAAACTACTTCTTTTCTATAAATGATTTCATTTTTGAAATTCATGCCCTTAGGGTATTTTGTATCAAAGTTAAAATCCAATAAGTCTCCCTTCACAAAAGGTTCCTCTGCCGCCTCTAATTGGGAATGTAACCTCTTCAATGCCGTAAAAAAATAAATTACTTGTCGTTTTCCATGTAATTGCTCAAAATGCTTGACTGCAACAGAACAAGATTTATTATTTATATTAGATAAATGTTCTGTTCATTTTTCTTCAACCTTCTGATGGTGCAGCCAGCATATCGATATTACAATTTTTGCATTCAATGCAATGTACCACATGGTGGGTATCCCAGTACATGAAAGTATTAATCGCTTTATTAAATGACCCTCTGTTTTATCGCCTACTTATAAATTTGTGTCTGATAAACTCACACTCTCAGTAGCGAAAACGCCACCATCAGAGCAGATACCCTTTGGTGAACTACTGAGGGTTAAGTGTATTGCTTTAGAGGTGTGATTGGGATGACAACCAGAAGCCTGGTGTTAGAACCCTCCTGTTTGTTTTTTCCATCTTGTGTTTTGCGGTCATGTGACCATCTGCCTTTATATTCCAGCTCCGCCCTCCTGGCTGTGCTGGACTTCAGTGTTTGACTGTTTCTCTAGCCTGGTGCTTCTGTGCCTTTCTCTGTCAAGTTCACTTGGTCCTCTGGGAACTCTAGTACATTTTTGTCAGTTTGTCTTTTTGTGTTCTGCAACAACTTTTCTGTTTAGGAGGTGTCCCATTTTTGTCCCAGTCCTTAGTTCTTTTAGGGACCCCTCCCTTAATTCTATAGGTCTTCGTTCAGACTAGCCGAGGACTAAGGCGGGTCTGTTCACTAGGAAGTGTACGTGAAGTTTTGCAGTTATTGAGTGATAATTCACTCTTTGCTTACCTGGAGAAATGTGAGTTCGCTGTGCAGAAAATTAGTCTTCAGCGAGGGCTTTGAGATGGACCCTGTGAAGGTTCAGGCTCTGCAGGAATGGCCTAGGCCTATTGATTTGAAATCTATACAGAGATTTTTGGGTTTTGCCAATTATTACAGGAAATTCATTAAGAATTTTTCTGTAATTGTTAAACCTCTAACCGATCTCACCAGGAAAGGTGCGAATACGGCCCAGTGGACTACTGAGGCCATTGAAGCGTTTCAGTATCTCAAAGAGAGGTTCAGCTCTGCCCCTATCCTTATACAGCCTGATGAGACCAAGCCTTTTTTGGTCGAGGTCGATGCTTCATCGGTGGGGGTCCCCTCCCTTAATTCTATAGGTCTTTGTTCAGACTAGCCGAGGACTAAGGCTGGTCTGTTCACTAGGAACAGGCAGCCCGCTACATCGTAGGGATTCAGCTTAGTCTTACTGTATGGACAGTTTTCCCCTATCTTTCCTTAGTACATGTTGCGGATCATAACACCTGGAGAATAGAATTGCCAGAGATTTTCTTTCTATATAGCCTAGTGTGAACAATACCTGAGCAGTTGTCTCCTTATAACTCAATATCTAGGAATTGGGCTGTAACATCAGGGCAAGCAGCTGTAAAATATAAATTGCATATATTATTCAGATACAGTCTGAAGTCTTGTACTGTGGCAACATCGCCAGAAAACATGAGGAGCATCTTCTGTCTGTAGATGGAAAAGCTCTGCTTAAAGTAACTATACTGTAATGGATAATGAACAGCCATGAGAATACATTGTTTCAAATCTTTAGAATATGAACTGTATTGCTTAAGATTATACTGTTTGATACTAGATGTGCTCCTCTTTATTGTATGGCAGCGGCAGCCATATCATGTGTGTTGATACTGGGTGAGCTCCTCTTCACGGTATTGCAACTGCAGCCATATCACAAGGAATGCAAGAATATAGATATCATGCCTAGGTTTGGGAATTTGATCTGGTGACCTCTGGCACTGTGGTCAGTTCTCCTGTTTGCTGAGCTATTGCCATTTTCTTTCCTGTCCTTCTGATGGCTCCTATTGCCTTTATTTTTCTTTTTTGGGTGTGCTGCTCTTCAGGTGTTTACTATTGTCCCGTTTTGGTTGTCCTATCACTTCTGGGATGGGCTACACTGTATATATTCTCCCTTCACTACACTTCCTTGCTGGCTATACTTTTTTAGTAGATTAGTGCTAAAACGTTCCAGCTCTTCAGCGAAAGGATTTTCCCTGTTAAGCAAACACCTTTTGTATTTCTGCCATGTATTTATCTGCCTTCCTAGCACCTTTCCTTTATCCTCAGTTAGGTTGGAGGGAGATTATTCTTGCTTCATTTATTATTCTCCTTATTTCCATGTCTTGCACGTGCTTTAAGTTTCCTCACCCTGGATCCCTGGATCCCTCCACACACTTTCCCTCTCTTGGTTAGCTGTGCACAGCGGCCTCCCCTCTGGTTCCTCAGGAGATATGAGAAACCCCTTGACATCAAATATATATCTTTTTTTGCTGATTTTATTAATTTTAAAATGGGCTTTAGATAATTTTATGTAAATTGAGTATGAATATTCTTCCTCTTGTAGCTTTTTTTTTTTCAGTGTTCCTATTAGGAAGCAGAGGAACCTTTTGCATAGGGATGCTTTTTGGATTTTAATTTTGGATACGAAATACCATAATGGCATGAAATTCAAAAATGATCAGTTATTTCATGAAAATGAGTAATTTTTCATGTACTTTCTATGTAGTTCCTTTTGTGTATTTAACATGTGCAATATGTTATATTGGATTACACAATTATGGGTATCCTCACTTGATTGGTTTTGATTTACTCCCATGAACGTTTTGTTTCTTTATAGCTAAGGGCATGAGCACGCCAGCAACTCTTCAGCTTTTCTTTCTACCATGTGAAACTTTGTATTTTTTTTAATGAATAACAAACAAAGGGAAGTCGTATTTTTCATCAGGTGGATGATCGTGGACATTTTTTTTGTCCCTAGATGCAGCTTTTTATGTAGATTTGTTAATCTTAAACGGGTTATCCAGGCTAACAGTAGGAAATGCAAAACAAAAAAAAATCCCCTGTTGGATCTAATTTCTGCTGTTCTTTGCTACAGAGGTGACATGCCATGCATCCTCTTGACCACTGCACCCAATCTTTAGCCTCATTGATCTTGTGCAATACCCCCGAGTCCAGGCTGCATTGGTCTTTTGGCTGTACGGTATGTCACAGATGCAGGAAAATAAAGGTTGGCAGGGACCGCTAGGGCGTTAGTGCAGAAATGTTGGGGGGATTTATCTGGTGAGTATTTTTTTTATTTTGGATACCCCCCTCCACTATTGATGTAGAAGGTTCCAATAAGTGTTAGTGTGTTACCACTTCACTTCTCGCTGTTTTCACATGTGTATAGTTTGCTTTTGTTTGCTTTTCCCTGTATTTATTTAAAGGAAATGTGTTATCAGGAAATGACCAATTTTGTTTAAATCAGGTTTTTACATTAAATGTTTTTTTTGTTAATATTTAATTTCAGTTTTCCATAATATTTGTTAAAAAATCTAATTTTCACACTGGCCATTAGGTCTACACTAGATTCACACTTGTAGTCCTGTGCAGAAAACTTTTCAGAATTTTCATTAACATCAGACAGAATTACTATGGAAGGTAGCATTTCTATATACGGAAGATAACACCGGATCCACTATGGATGGTCACAGCTCACCTCCTCCACCTTTCTGTACAGTGGCCTTTGGCCTGGTGAGCACATACTTCAGTACAATTAGGGTCTGAGTTAGCCTACTGCTGCTAATGTTCATGTGCCCAACAGGAATATTGGGCCTAGTGAACGGTGTAAAAATTACAAGATTTTATTTTTTTGATTATACATGGTGATATGGAAATAAATGTATTGTTTATCATTTTAGCACCTGATTTAGAAAATGGGACATTTTGTAATTACACATTTTTTAAATGATTATTTTTTCCCTGTGTGCTCATCCCTACCCATAAGCACTGGTCTCTCCATTGTAGAACAGATCCTGATGTATACAGTGGAGCTGAATAACACCATGTTCTTTCTATCAGATCGCTCTATTAAAGCTAGTGTCCCTTGGTACAATAATTGGAAAGAAACATTGACGGATCTCAACAAGTCCAAGTTCTATTCAGGTAGTATTGTGACGGGGACTGAGAAAAAAAATTGCCCTCCACTTAATCCATGTCAAATTTTTTTCAGTCACTCTTCCCTTTGTCGTTGTGCTGGGACTATCTAGCAACCTCTAAGGGTACGTTCACATGTGCAGATTTTCCACTGTGGATTTTGTCATAAATCCACCGCATATCCACGTGTTATATGTGAATTGTCGCAGATTTTTTTCTGCAGTTAATGGGAGAGATTAAATTTTGTCATCTTTTCTGCTACTGTAACATGCTACAGATTTTATTCTCACAAATCTGGCAGATCTGCAGCCTGTCTGCCATGTGTGAACATACTTTTAATCCAAAATTTACCCAATGTAAAATATAGGGATTGGTGATGGTTAACTGTAATCTGACTTCTTATCTTAATTTACTAACAAAACCTGCGAAGAAATAAAGGAAAAAGACTTGTTGAATGAAGTTATATCTGAATGTTCTGCTTTTAGTGTATAAAAATGTCTGTTCTTTAACATCATAACATTCTAAGTTTTTAAAGGGATTTTCCAAAAAATTGCAGGTTATTTCCCATTGGTGGTATAGAGGATAACTTACCGTATATTCCGGCGTATAAGACGACTTTTGAAGACTGAAAAATCTTCTGTCTAGTCTTCTGTCTAGTCTGGGGTCGTCTTATACGCCGGTAATGCTTTTGAACTTTCAGAAATTGACATGCGGGGATACTCTGGGGGTGTTAATAAGCTGCCGTGGCCGTATCCCTGCCATGTTGGAGTTAATATAAGGTGGAGGGAGTTAAAATACGGCGGCGGTAGGTTCAGACAGTCAGCGCTTCTGTGCTGAAACTGACACATCGCTGCGTATTCCCAGCTCCGGACACAGCGCAGGGCTTCTGTGCCGACAGCTTTCACTTGTCACAGAAGCGCTGCGCTGTGTCCGGAGCAGGGAAGTTCGCATCGCTTCTGTGACAATATATGAAAAGCCGGCAATTCAGCAGCGGCATAAGCCGGCACCCGACAATTTAGAATAGTAAGAATAGAGAATCACACATAGATTAGATAGATAGAAACATGTCAGTCACATATATATGAAGTACAGTGACAGTATTGCTTACTGTACTTGTCATTTAGTGTAAAGGATTTATTAAAACAAATATTAGTGTTTTCATGCACCGTCTCTTTAAAAAAGCCGGCCGGCAATTCAGCAGCGGTACCCGACAATTTATAACAGAAAGAATAGAGCATCACACATAGATTAGATAGATAGAAACATGTCAGTCACATATATATGAAGTACAGTGACAGTGCTGGTTACTGTACTTGTCATCTAGTGTTAAAATAACGGATTTATTTAAAAAAAAAATTGGCGTGGGGTTCCCCTTAATTTTAGTCTCTAGCGGAGGTTAAGCAGACGGCTGGGGCAGATGTTTGAAGCCTGGGAAGGGGGTAATACCCACGGAGTTTCCCAGGCTACTAATATCAGCCCCCAGCTGAATACCTAGCCTTTACTAGCAATTAAAATGGGGGATCCCAAAAAAATGACGTGGGGTCCCCCCTATTTTAATAGCTAGCAAAGGCTAGGCAGACAGCTGGAGGCTGATATTAATAGCCCAGGAAGGGTGCCATGAATATTGGCCCCCTCCCAGGCTAGAAACACCAGCCGTCAGCCGCCCCAGAAATGGCGCATCCGTAGGATGCGCCAATTCTGGCACTTGGCCTCGCTCTTCCCACTGCCCTGTAGCGGTGGCAGTGGGGTAATAGGGTTGGGGTTGATGTCAGCTTATAATGCCAGCTGACATCAAGCCCAGGTTAGTAATGGAGAGGAATCTATAAGACACCCCCATTACTAACCCCATAGTAAAAGTTAAAAAAACCACAAACACCCAGAATAAAGTCCTTTAATTGAAATAAACACACAATTCTTTATTGTTCTAAATTAAACCATACTTACCGTCACGCCCATTCCAGCTGAAGCCAACGATCTCCTGCAATAAAAGTAAAATAATAAAGCAACCTCATCCTTACCTCTCCCTGGTTCCCAGGACAGCTTCAGCTCTGCTACATCGAGATGACAAGCGGGACCGCAGCAGAACGCTGCCATCCAGCCTGTCATCCCGCAGACACTGAGAAGCGCAGGCATGCTTGCGCTCCTCAGTGTCTCGCTGTGACGGCATCCAGATGAGCCGACAATGAACTCAGCTCACCTCATGCACGTCCGTCACTGACAGCGTGGGAAACTTCTACTGCGCATGCGGGGAGCAGGAGAATTTTCCCACGCTGTCAGTGACGTGCATGAGGTGAGCCGAGTTCATTGGACATGATCTCGGCTCATCTGGATGCCGTCACAGTCAGACACTGAGGAGCACAAGCATGCCTGCGCTTCTCAGTGTCTGCCGCATGGCAAGCTGAACGGCAGCGTTCTGCTGCGGTGCAGCCTGTCATGTGAATGTAGCAGAGCTGGACCGGTCCTGGGAACCATGGAGAGGTAAGGATGAGGTTGCTTTATTATTTTACTTTTATTGCAGGAGATCGTTGGCTTCAGCTGGAATGGGCGTGATGGTAAGTATGGTTTAATTTAGAACATTAAAAAATTGTCTTTATTTCAATTAAAGGACTTTTTTCTGGGTGTTTGTGTTTTTTTTAAATACTTTACTAGAAATTCATGGTGGTCATGTCTAATATTGGCGTGACCCCATGAATTTCGGGCTCAGGGCCAGCTGATAATGCCAAGCTGGCCCTAACCCCTTTATTACCCAGTGAGCCACCGCACCAGGGCCCTGGATGAGTTGGGTACAGCGCCAGAAGATGGCGCTTCTATGAACGCGCCATTTTCCGGGGTGGCTGCGGACTGCAATTTGCAGCGGGGGGGGTGGGGGGGCAGAAAGCTTGGGCCTCCCTGCGCTGCGGATTCCAGCCCCCAGCTGCCTAGTTGTACCTGGCTGGACACAAAAATAGGGCGAAGCCCCACGTCTTTTTTTTTTAATTATTTCATGAAATAATTTAAAAAAAAAAAAGGGCTTCCCTATATTGTTGTGTCCGGCCAGGTACAAATAGGCAGCTGGTGGTTGGGGGCAGCCCGTTCCTGCCTGCTGTACCTGGCTGGACACAAAAATATGGCGCAGCCCACGTCAACATTTTTGGGAAAAATTAATTACAAAATTAATCATTTAGGGACTGCATCTTTATTAACACCTCAATTGTCATTTAGTGTTAAAATAAAGGATTTTTTAAAAAGAAAATTGGCGTGGGATCCACCATCATTATAGTCTCTAGCGGAGGTTAAGCAGACGGCTGGGGCAGATGTTTGAAGTCTGGGAAGAGGGTAATACCCACGGAGCTTCCCAGGCTACTAATATCAGCCCCCAGCTGAATACCTAGCCTTTACTAGCTATTAGAATGGGGGACCCCCCCAAAAAATGACGTGGGGTCCCCCCTATTTTAATATGTTTGAGTGACAGTTTTCCTGCTATATACCTGCATGTCATAAGAATTTAAATTAAAAAAGGACCATGTTAAATTCAAATCTGTTTTTTTTTTATTTTTACCGGTGTTTGGTATGCGTTGGAAAAGGGGTAGTCTTATACGGTGAATATATCCTAAACTCTATATTTTAACAGGAAAGTAGGGGGGTCGTCTTATACACCAGGTCGTCTTATACGCCGGAATATACGGTAATGATTACTGGGTGGGGACAAAGGTTAAGATCCCCAGCGATCCAAAGAATAGCACTCTATAGCGCCCCATCTCGATTAAAGCGGAGGTGCCCATTTCTAGTATATGGCACTTCCAAGGAGAGCTGGGCACAGAACTTGGCTATTTCCCACAGTCCCATTGACCATGAACAGAAGCTGATCATCTGCACCTCCATTCATGCTGGGGTGAAGCCCTGTTCTCTGGATCGCTGGGGGTCTTACCCTTTTTCCCTCTCAGCAATCAGTTAAGTTATCCCCTATCTGATAGATACGACATAACTGGTAATATTGGTAAAACCCCTTTAGTCTGTGTCTCCATATTCACCTCCATAACTGTGTTTACTGGGTCTAGCATTGAATGCGACCAGTACTGATGAGCATCAAGAGGTATAAGCCGATCCGAAAACCAGAAACACTGCAATTGTAGTAACCAGTTCTGAGCCTTTGTATTAGGAACGACTGATGACGTCTTCTATAACAACCATTTGTGTTATTCCCATTACTATTTAAAAAATGAAGGATGGATCGTGGTCTGTTATTATGAGTCACAGTTTTATTTCTTATTAATTTTAGTTTCTATACTAGAAGACCATTATGTGTGAAAATATTTGAAGCTTTTTTTTAATTTTTTTTATTAAATGCGTCATTCTTTTTGATTGCGCTAATAACATTATGGCCTAAGCCTCTCTAAGTGGTTACGCACTGGATATTTTTCTGCTTTGTACATCTAAGTCTGCTCTGTATGTATAACATATCTATTCCGGACATTCAGGCCACATGTGCAATGTTTACTATATAGCTCGGTCACTTTCGCAGTCTGTAGTTCTCTTCACAAGGGCCCATACATTTAAAAGCTACTTTATATGCCCAAGAAACTGTTTGCACCATGTAGATGGGGGGGGGGGGGGGGGGTCGCTGATGAATCAGTAACCAGTCATCTAATCAGCAGGGGAATGAAATGAAAATGAATGATTGGACTCTGCCAAGCTGTTATTTTGTTAGTCTAGGAGTGCTGAGGACATTGACTTCTGAGTGCCTTGTATCTTCCCCATCACAGAGGACACGCTCAGTCCCAAGGTGCCTGGACCTGTCAGACAGCCTCCAAACCCTCATCAACCTGATGTGAAGATAATGTGGGGGGAGATCATTGTGTATAACTACTCCAGCATGATGCCTACAAATTGGCTCTCATCCATGAAGAACGCTGGTTCTCTTGTGCCACCTACTTGAGGTAGCCATACTATATAAGTCAATGTCAACCCTTTTTGCGAGCCTTGCCACTTGACTTGGGGTGTTTAGCCAAAACAGAATTTTCTCCATAAGGAAAACACTTCTATTCCCTTTGAGTAAGAAACTGCTCATGTTTCAAGGCTCGTTAAAGGGTCGGCATTTGCTTTATAGGATGCCTACCACCAATAGGTGCCACCAGGTAGACTACTGCCTACAGGCTGCTCTATTTTTTTTTTAGCAAAAGGCTAGAAAATGTAACCTAGGCAAGAGCGCAGATGTGAACTTAGCCTTACAATTTCTTAATATAAAGTGGGTAAAAAAGGTATTTTAATCTACTTCCCACCCCCCTCCCCCTTATATATCCCTGTCTCCCCTTAGTCTGTGTATTCACTGGTCTACAGCTTGGAGATCGCTATATATGTGTACACTGACTTATTGATGCCTTCTGTTTATTTTACAGCAACTACACCTTGGTTTGAGTCCTACCGGGAGAGCTTTTTTCAGTCCATGCCAGCCTCAGATCATGAATTTTTAAACCACTACTTGGCATGTATCCTATTTAATGCATCTTTATTGCTCTGAATAACTCTACTGCGGTATCAGGTGAACATTGGGGGGAGGGAGGGAGAGGCTGACCGTCTGTCAGAGGATGCTGGGGAAAGAAGAATTGGGCATGTTGGATTTCAACATACCCAATCTTTTGTTCTCGTGGTAGATAAGTCTCTGACAGGTGTCGGGCAGTGGCTCATTTTCTTTTTTACCTATTGACAACTGCATGTGTGAGTTGGCTTTAAGAGTTGCCAGGTATCAGCAAATGGGTAAATAATTTATCCCATCAAGATCCTTCAGTATAGAGATCTAGGTTTTACACTGTAATAACATTTCCGAGAAAACCAGAAGTGTCCGCTGGGCAGCTTCTCTCCATCTTCTCTATGCGCTGCTGCATCCAGATGTGAGGTCTCCCCCCGATTGTGTATAGAGGTGGGAAATGGAAAAGTGCCACTTCTGTCACTGTGATGGATTGCAAATGTAATTTGGGTGGCTGCTGATTATAGGTGTAAAGTGCAGTTTTCATGACCACATCTGGTGGTATTGTGTCCTTCAAGTCCCCTTTGTACTTAAGTCATTGACTTAACAAGTTCTTCAGGCATGCTGGTTGTTTCTTCACATGAGCCCGAACCTGTGGACCAGTTCTTAAAGTTATCGCAGGAGCAGCATCGGATACAGCACAATAATGACTATTCCTATCCCAAGTGGTTTACACCCAACACATTGAAGTATTATGTGCTGCTGCATGATGTCAGCGGTGAGGATGAGAAAAGGTGAGCTCTGAAACTGTACAAAAATGTGTTTTTGTTTTGAAATGTGTACAAAATAAGTGTGGTCAGTGCAAAATGTGGCCTAATACTGCTCCGTCCACAGCCGTGTGTACGGAGTGCTGTGGGTGTACCACAAGGAGCGGTTCCTCATTGCTTCATTCACATGAATTCCACCATCGGCCATCTCACGGGAATATACGGGGAGGGTGCTGGCGGGCAGTCATAGCTACCCCTGACCCCAGCAAAGCAGCTCCTGCTTTTTGATATCAGGATGAAATGACGGCAACCATATCTCTTTATTTTAAGAGGTTAACCATTTCATGACTCCGATTGCTTCTTCCCCTTTTCCAAAATTCAGTTTGTGCACTTTGGTTTCCTGCTGTAAGCTCCGTATAGTCGGCAGGTTATACCGTATTATTGTCCACTTAGTGTTTTAGGACACCGCTTAATCCATTAAATTTGGGTGTTTTATTCAGTCCCATTGCCCAGATATATAAAATCGGCCCCTTAGACATAGTCTGCTTTTACGAACATCTGTGAAGGAATGGGTCGTTCTAAAGCACTCACAGGTCGTGTAATAGGATGACACTGCTGTAACAAGACGGCTCTTGTCATTTCTTCCTTTCTACATATTCCATGATCAACTATGAGTGGAATTATTGTAAAATAAAAGCTTTTAGGAACCCACCACTACTCAGCCACAAAGTAGAGACCACTTACAGTCGCTGAGTACGGAGGCACATAGTGCAAAAATTGTTCACTGAGCGCTTCATGGTATAGTTTTCCATGGCCGAAAACCTGCATGTATGTCTTACATGTGTAAGCACAATGCCAAGCATCAGATGGAGTGGTGTAAAGCCGCTACCAAATGACGCTTCTCTATCTGGCAGTCTGATGGGTGAGTGGGTAAAATGAATGCCAGGAGAACATTACCTGACTGCGTTTTGCCCACTGTAAAAATTGGTGGAAGAGGCATAATGCTATGAGTTGTTTATCAGGAGTTGTCCTTGGTCCTTTAGTTAAAGGGTTTTCCCACAAACGTTTGTTCATTTTAATCAATAGATCTTGGAATAATAAGTTCCACAATTGGATGTGTTTAAATAAAATGTTCCTGTGCTGAGATAATCTTATAAATGTGCCCCTGCTGTGTACTGTGTAATGGCTGTGTCTGACCGTGCAGGGACATGGTCTGATCATACCACAGCTCCTGGGCAAGGGAGGGAGCAAAAGATTATACAGACATTACAGCAGTGGATCACAGAGGAATATTTCTGTGAGGTAAAACACTCACTGCCTATTTTTAAACAATGTTTTATTTCAAAGAATGAATCAGCTGTGATCCCATACTCTCCTGTCTGTATACTCTTTTGCTCCCTCCTCTGCCCAGGAGCTGTGGTATGATCAGATCATGTTCCTGTACGGTCAGACACAGCCATTACACAGTACACAGCAGGGGCACATTTATAAGATTATCTCAGCACAGGAACATTTTATTTAAACACATCCAATTGTGGAAATTATTTTTCAAAGATCTGTTGATTACAATGAAATTTTGTTCTTAGGTTTTGCCTTTACTTTAAAGGGGTTTTCCCAAGACGTGTGTATGCTTCCAATTATGTGGGAGCAGTTTGCATCTGGGTGTCCGTCTCCAGTAGGCGTATACATCTAAAAATGATGCACGTTCGCCCTATTTGGCACCATTATAGTCTGTGGCCCCATCAGCGCATACTTCCGAATCCCTTTTTGCGTTTGCCTTAGTAAAGCCAAGTCTGCCAGGTGAGATCTCTGGAATCCTAATGGTCATAGCTGTAAGACCCCCAGCACATGAAAATGTATGTAACGGGCAGGACCATGCAAGATTCTGCGTATCACCTCGTCACTAGCTGGCACCTTCAAGGAAATTCTAATTTAGAGACAACCTATTTGTACGAGCATTATCTGTGCCTTTATAAAAATAACTATTCATGCCTTCATGGATGATGGGTGTATGAGTGGTCATCAGTATATTGCACCTGTGCTGCCTCGGCCTTTTTTTTTTTTTTTTTTTTTTTTGATGGGCTACAAGTATTTAATCATTGATTTTGGATATGGCATCTCTTGTTTATGTAAAGGGCTGATTCAATCTATGAAGAAATGATACAACGCTACGGGACTCAGGGATGCTACTTACTCAAAATTAATTCTAGAGCATCCAGTAAAGGAGCAGATGAACAGATACCGGACCCCTGGAGTCAGTACATCCAGAAAAACAGCATTCACAGTCAGGTGTGTATAGAAAGAATGTAAGGGGGAAAAAGTGCCCCATCGGCCTCTATCCACCAATATTGTTCAGATCTAGTAGTTCATGCTGTGCAGCACGCTGCTTGTGCTTCATGTACTGCACTGTGGCCCTAAATGAAACCCAAAACCCCCACTTGTGGTCCTGAGCTACTGTTTGCCCTCTTCCTTTGTGTTGAAGTTGCTAGTGCATATAATATTGCTCAGCTATATTTACATTGCTAAAGTAGCCAAGATTATATCAGTCATTGTCTGTAATGTACCTTAATGTATGTGGGTTTTTTCCTCCCAGGATTCCTATGAAGATAGTTCTAATGCTGCTGTACTAAATAAAATTACGGATCATGGTGTTCCTGTTGATGGGCTGGAAAACTATGAGAGAGGTTGGAATATGTCTGCAATCTTTGTTTTGATGAATAATAATTCTTTAGCTTTTTATCGTTGCATTGGTTAATTGTTTTACTTGTGTACCATAATAATCTCAGCGTGAAAAAGGTACAAAGGAGGCCCTCTGTTCCAGGCTTTAGTCCTTTTCCCCCATACAGTGGTGGGGATTTCCCTGATGTTCTCTTCTGACACCTCCTTAGTACTGGACATATTTTAGGCTTGGGCATTAGGTGCCCATGACCTTACATGCTGTCGCCCCATACCTACTCGGACGCATGCACAGTTGTCTGGTATCAAGCATCGGTCCTATTCATTAGGATGAGTGCCTGATACCTGCATCCCACGGCGATTGTGCGCTCATCCTTATGCCGAAGTAATCAATGCCAGAAAATGCTTTTAGTGACCAAGTCACTGTTATTTTTTATGCTTTTTACAAACCATATTTGTTTTTTGTTTTTTTCTGATTGAAAACATTGAAAACCTTTTTTTTGTCTTTAAATCGCATCACATTGAGAAACCCTAAAATAAACTGTCCTCTGGCTTCTAACTTAATGTTTCTCATACTGTGAAGTGGGTGAGGCCCATCTCTGGAGCTGGTTTCCACATACATAACTATATACTGCACTGTTTTTTTCCCCGGCTGCAGTCATTTTTGGTGTAGCAACATGTGACAATTTTTATACATTTTAATTGTATGCAGGGTTTAGATGTCACACATGAAAGGTGAATTGAGTAGTATTTTATATTTTGACGAGGGCTTTGATCACTCTTGGTGAGACCCATGTATTGCCTTTCTCTTTCTGCAGAGGTACAGGCATCCCCTTGTCCATCAGGGCTTCTGAAACTTTCTATTGGGGCCTCCCCAGACTGACATGTTGGTGTGGCATAATTAGGCTGAGTGAGGACTCGGTCAGACGAGCATATTAAACATCTGCTTACCGCCCGTATGCAAACCTGGTATCATACTGACAGCACACTGATGAATGAAAGTCGATGTGGTAGCTCTTTTGATCTCTGTTACACACGGAGTGATGGATGTTGTTCAAAAAAACCACAGCTTGCACTTTTTTGATCCATATATTTTGGATCTGAGTCGTCATTATAAGTCAGTGGCTTTGCAAAACACTGATCACATACGGGTTCCCATCTGTATGACATACATTTTTTTTAAAGATTACAATTATTAACATGGGAAACTTTATTTTGACTGCTTGTTATAGAAAGACATATAAATGCATACAGATAACAATATGGATGAAAAATCTTCTAGCTTTCTTGATGCAAAACAGACGATTTTGCATACGTTCCTCGGAACCCAGCCTTAACGTGTTGGAATTTTAATTTTTGGGAAGCAGATCTTAATGCAAATCTGCAACAATTCAACAGAAGAATCTGCAACATAAATGATAGGCTGTATATTTTCAGCATGCTCCATTTTTCTGATTTTTATCTAGAAGATATCTTCATAACCCTGTGCACATGTATTGTTCCGTAATTCGCTGATGTGAGGTGCAGATTCCGCACCTCACATATGTGGATTTTGCTTCAGCTTCTTTGCACAATTTTAGCGCAAATTCCATTTTGCAACTCATCACCTAAACCTTTGTTTTGCTTTATTTTTAATTTTCTGTGTGTTTTTAGCTGGTCTTTAATTACTTTTGGGGGAATATATTATTATTAGACTATCAGAGGGAAAACCACCCTGATGTTACTGTTTCTACAATCGGCTGTGCTGTATACTTTGAGATCCGCCAGCTGTATAGTTACAACTTTCCTGCCGACCAAATGATCGCTGAGATCAATGGAAGCAATAGCATAGCGGTGCTGCTTTTAATATATAACCAATATTCATTGTTCCTTAGGCTGTGTGCCCACGATGCGTTTTTTAAGCGTTTCCGCAGCGGCAAAGACGCTGCAGAAACGCTTAAAAAACTCATGGTTCCCCAATGATAATCCGCATGTGTTGTGCACATGCTGCGGAAATTTCCGCTGCGGGTTATCATTGCGGAAAAAAAAACGCAGCACTACCAATTATTTTGCGGAAGCGCTGCGTTTTCACCGCCATTGACTTGCATTGAATCGCTTGGATTCCGCATCACTGCATCTGTACATGCGGAATCCAAGTGTTTCAATGTGCGGATGGTACACGAGACTCTCCTCCGGACCCGGGTACCATAGAACCTGTAAAAAAAAAAAGAATAAAATAAAAAATAAATATATTTACCTTCTGATTGCCCCCGGTGTGCTTGTCCTCCCTTGCCAGCAGATTGCGGTGGCCTGAAGGACCTGCGCTGACGTCATGGTCATGTGACGGCAGGTCCATCAGTGTAGTGTACCACGAGCTGCCAAGACGGAGGGAAGCAAGACTGCGGGGGCCATCAGAAGGTAAGTATATATTTATTTTTTTATTTTTAAACATTCTTTAAGGTCACACTATATAAATCCATGCCGTTTGCATGGATTTATATAGTGTGACCAAGTTGACAAGCACTTTCCAAGTAAAATCGCTTGGAAAGCGCTTGTCAACCCGAATGCGGAAATGCATGTGAAGAACGCTTCACATCCGCATGTCCCTGGCAGGAAAAACGCATGTACAATCCGCATGTGTTTTTTCTGCCAGGGAGATGCAGAAACGCTCAGGAAAAAATCCGGAGCATTTCTGCATCGTGGGCACAGAGCCTTACTAGCAAGCAATGGACTGGCTGCTGAATAAAGCCACAGAAGAGGTTACTAACTTGACAAACTTGTTTCGTTTGGTGTTGCAATGATTTTTTTTATTTTTTTTTTTTTATTTTACGAATGTTGTTCTGTAATATAACACTGGACTTTTCTTCTCTTTCTTTTTCCTTTTAGAGGCTTTATCAAATAGTTTCAAGACTCACCCACTTGACCAGCTCAGTGATGTTGGTGGTAGTTGTGATGGTCTTGATAATGGAAGGCCACCAGGTACTGAGGCAAAGAAGGCAGTGAGTGGAACACCCCATGGCAGCTGCTTGACCCTCACTGACCATGACCGCATTCGGCAGTTCATACAAGAATTCACCTTCCGAGGACTCATACCCCACGTAGAAAAGACTGTAAGACAGCTGAATGATCAGGTGAGGGCGCTCTATCCTCACCTCATTCCTTGGTGTTTGCCACTTTGTGGCTGCGCAGTTGTAGCTTTTTTAAGCTGTGAGTTTTTTTATTGATTCTTTAATGAAAATGGATATAAATGTATTAATCAACAGCTTATAACAAGACTATATTGTGATATGTTAATATCTGCATAGTTCGGCATACTTTTCGGTTTTGTTTTTGTTTTGTTTTTATAGCATAAATGTGACTTTATTCTCACTACTTCTCGTTTCAGTTAATATCCAGGAAAGGACTGAGTCGATCATTGCTTTCTGCCACAAAGAAGTGGTTCACTGGTGGTAAAGTGCCAGAGAAGAGCGTTAATGAGCTGAAGAATACCTCAGGATTATTGTAAGTTTAATTGCAATTTGGTAATAAAAACTGTACATTTGTGCACAAAGTAGCAGGAATGGAGATGAAAATTTTTTTTTTTCTCCACTCATTTTTGGAGGTACAGGATGCCAAACTTTCTGGCACTAATTTTCTTACTGTTCAACTGGGCTCTTCTTGTCTTTAACCTCTTCCCAACATTTGATATAAGTTTATGTCATGGTTGGGAAGTGGTTTCTGCAAAATTACATCAATTTACATCATGTAAAGCCGCCGCACTGTGGACACCAGTCAAGTTCAGGACCCAGTCCTTTGTCTGCCCTTATTCACACAGAAGTCAACTTTGACACATGGTAAGGTTTTTAAAATTAGGCAGAGGGGTAGGACTATCCCGAATGGGTTCACCTTGTTGATGGTGGGATGGCTTTCATACTATTTTTGATCAAAAACAGTGTTACTAAGAACCCTATTTTATTTAAATGCACTTGTTTTTTATTTATATTACAGCAGGGTATATGTTCATTTTGCTTCTTGTAGGTTTTAAAGTTTTCATAATGGCTGCCATCACAGTACTGAACACAAAACGTGTCCTGAGCACACAGCAGAATGGGCTGTGTGACTAGAGAAGGCTCTTCCGCCTTCTCGGCCATTAGGTATGGGGAGAGACCGAAGGGAATGTGTGTGTAGATCAAAGCTGGACAACATCTCTGCTGAAGCACAGGGACCTGAGTCAGAAGAAGCGAGGAGAGCGCACGGGATGAAATGGAAACTGCTGGAGATGTCATTTACCGAAAGTCTATATGAGCAACAGGAGTGAATATTAGAAAACGACACCTCCCACATCCTTCGTCTCATCCTGTCACTCCTACCTGTGCTACTGCTGAGATAATATCTGTTTTGATATACACACACCTCCTCCTTTCTGCCCTCATGGCCAGAGAAGACTGTAGAGCTCCCTCTACTGGACACACATTCTGTTCACACAGCCCGCCCTGCTGTGTGCTTAATGTGACGGCAGATATTTTGAAAAACGTTATAAATTGTTCCCTAGATAAGACCTTTATTTATAATGTATTTTTTTCATTAGGACAAAATAGGCCCATCTAAATGCACCTTAGGTTTGCTGACCTTAATATTGATGTAATGATCTTCTTGAGCTTCGTGTTCTTTCTGTTTTAGGTATCCACCAGAGGCTCCTGAGCTTCAGATTAGGAAAATGGCTGACTTGTGTTTTTTGGTGCAGCATTATGACCTGGCTTACAGCTGCTATCATACTGCAAAAAAGGACTTCCTGAATGACCAAGCAATGCTGTATGCTGCAGGGTCGCTGGTAGGCATCGGATAACATCTTCTATCTAATGGTTCTGTAGTTGTATGACTTTTATAACATTATAATCACATTACTCCCTATTTTTTCCCTCTTTAGTAGGGATGTCCTGCACATTGCCCGTACTCTATTAAGTCTGTCATGCTCGTTTTCCCGTACAAGATCTCGATGGTACTCTTTTAGGGTTCATTCAGATGTGATTTAGTGCATACATTTTTGCTACGGTCCCATTTATCTGACGTATCCCTGCAGAAATACATGTATTTGCCACCAGAACATCCCAATTCACATGAATGGAACTGATTTTCAGCCACAGATGTTTTTGCCACATGGGCATATTCTGCGCGTAAATGCAAAAAAAGTAAAATGTGCAGAATTTCTCATTAAGAGGGTTTTTCAGGACAAAACCTTGACACATCCTTGGCATAAGCTATAAATTCGTAACCAATGGTTTACCATAAGGAAGGTGCTGGGTTACTCACTGCCACAGTGGCTCAGCCCCATTTTCTTAAGTGTTACCGTTCCTTCGTTCTTATGATGAGCAGTGGTCTCCGGGGTCAGACCCCTACTATACAAGCACTAAGGACGTATCCTGTGGCCTTATTGACTGGCCTCGCACTGAATTTTTGGCCTCTGGCAATTGCTTTAAACGGAGGCTATATGGATGCCTGTCTGCCACAGTCACTCATAGACTTGTGGATTAATGCACACGTCATGCTCTATTTTATAAAGTGTCCTTTAACAGATGCTATTATAGCCTATGGATGAGAGATGCCACTGTTAGGCATGTGGTAAAAGCATTGGTCACCCACAGACAGATGTGGCATCTCTTCCATCAGTAGGGCCTTAGCGACATGTATTTTATGGATGTCAGGTACACTCTAAATATAGGGTAAAAACCTCATGTGAACAGGGCCAAACAATTGTTTTACAGATTTTTCTGATGTGCCCTGGTATTGGACATAGATGGGGCATTCTTACAATCGTTAAGCTCTTGTATGAAGTGCCTCAACATTGGATTCCTCCTTTAATTATATACTACTTTCCTTTCAAGGAAATGGCTGCAGTAGCTGCTTTTCTGCAACCGGGTGCTCCCAGGCCGTACCCAGCTCATTACATGGACACTGCGATACAGACGTACAGGGACATATGCAAGTAAGAAACTGACCTGCTGGCCACATTTTGTTTGGATGCTGAATTGTCCAAGTCACTGTTGAGTCACTGAATTGTTATGGCAAACAAATTGAATAATTAGTCAAAGATTTATTTAGATTTTCTTTTAAGTGGCCACAAGGCATGGAACTCAACATTAAGTTTGTGAATCGTTCCTTGTCAGTCTGCAGTAGCTCCGGTGCTGGCCTCTTGTGTACTTTCCTTCAGCCAGTCGCTGGCCTCTGCAGTGATGGTAGCAGGGAACGCATGACGTTTCAGGATGTTGATTGAATTCGGCATTACATAATTGCTGGACAGCTCACAAAGACTCCCGCAGCGTTGGAGAATCCACTGGGGCAGTATAAGTTGTTGTAGCACGTGACTATTTTGCCAAAATCTTGAAAAACTCCTTTAATATGCTCTTGAATGCCTCGTGTTTTTCAGTGATTACTGTCTTCAGTGCTATGGTGGTAAAGGGGTTTTATGAACTCTAGAAAAGTTTCTGCTGTCCGTCTATTTGAGTACAGATTGTTGCATTATGACGGGGTGCAGAGCGCACACTATCACAATTCCCCTGGATTTTCTGTGCCAGTGGGCGGTCACGAGAACACAACTTGGCCATTAGCATTGCCGCCACTTGCTGAATAGATTCTCATTTGCTTTCTCAATAAAACAGTGAAAGGAGAATCATGACTGTTTGTAATGTGTGTGACTGCAGATATTTGTTTCGAGCCAAGAAAGCCCATTTTATTTATGTAGTGCAGTTGTGAAACAAATCCCGCTGAATGCGCTTATTTCTCCAGCAACGTTTTCTTTAATTTCATATTTAATTTTAATCTAGAAATATGATTCTGGCAGAAAGGTGTGTCTTGCTGAGTGCTGAAATATTGAAAAGTCAGGGGAAATATTCCGAATCTGCCGGCCTTCTGATTCGTCTTACAAGTGAGGTGAGTACATAAACATTTAACACGTGCATGTTAATATAGGCTAACTTGATGGACTGCTGATCGCCATGTCCTTTTTTTTTTCCCACACACATTAGCTTCATTCCAGAAGTAAAGGTGGCGTAAAAACATTAGCGGGGCTTTCCAAACTTTCTACAGTCACTGTGACTGCAGATTGCTGAGTTGTCAGTGTGCAATGCACACACTGTCAGGATTCACCTATATTTCTAGTTTGGACAGCCGGTCATGTGACCACAAGTCAATGGTTCTATTGACGGAAACAGATGAGAAGCTCCTCATCATATTGAGCTTGGAAAACGGCTTTAATTGTACTCCTTGAACTCTTGGTAATGAAGCTGAGGTGACACGGCACTCAGCAGAACACCACCAACCTCTGCCGTGTAAGCCGTCAGTGTGTTATGTGATCTAATAACTGGCCGTAGCAAATGCTGAGACGTATGGGCTGGCCTCATCTGTTAAGGAAAAACTCTTCATATTACTAAGTTCTTGGTAAGAGTTGTCCAGCTCTGCTTACTGTGACGGGTTTTTCTCACATTTATGACGTTTCCTTTCTAGTTGTAACATTGTTGAATGCTATTTTTACTTGCAAAATATGGCGTCTTCAGACCGAAAGCCCTGTGGCGTTCAATTCTGGTAAATAATTAATCCATTTGACTGTCATTTTCCTGACCGCAGGACTCGGACCTCCGGAGTGCACTTCTTCTTGAGCAGGCAGCTCATTGCTTTATTAACATGAAGAGCCCTATGGTGCGGAAGTTTGCTTTCCATATGATTCTGGCCGGCCATCGTTTTAGTAAAGCAGGCCAGGTGGGTACATGAAAAGCACAAAAAACAAAACTTGTGTTAAAGAAGCACTCCCATCATAGTTTCTATCTTAATATATTGCAGTCATCATATTATACAGCACTGTGTACTTACAATTGCTCATTTTGTCTTTCTACCAAGATAATTCTTCTCTTTTCTCTGCTCTGTGTAGAAACAGGAAGTCTCTTGTCCCTGCACTTATCATTCCCCTCTTCAACTCCTGACCCAGCTGCTCTTCCCTCCCACCCCCACTGCCAGGGATTTTTGCAGTAATGACTCATGCAGGGAAAATTGACCTCCTGTTTCTACATAGAGCTTAGAAGGTTTCACCTAGTCACTTTTTCTCTTTTCCATAACATGATTAAAAATAATCTGGGTAGAAAGACAAAATGAGCAATTGTAAGTAGACAGTGCTGTATAATATGACAGCTGCAATATATTAAGAGGATAAACATATTGATGGGAGGAGTGCTTCTTTACACCTGTATCAACTGGGCGGTTCCTAAAGACACAATGACTTGTCTATTTTGCTTCCTTGATGAAGTGAAGTACCCTGGTCATCGCCGCATTTTTTTCAAGGAAACGTTCCTGGCTTTACAGTGGATAGAAGATCTCTTAGGATTACCACCCGGAAGAGACTTGTACATGCTGTCATATTTTATGAGAGATTTTTCTTTCATGCACAAAAAATGCTCTAAGAGGTTCCTAAAAGTGTGGGACCTTTTTAGTGTCAATCATGCCTTCTTACCTGTTGGGATAGTGTTTTTTGTTTTTTCTCCTCATCTTTAATTTTTTTTTCTTTGCATTGAGTAACTGGTTGTACTTATTGTGTGCGGCGTTTTTCCTGCTACCACTCTGTTTTTTAGTGCAAAATTTTTTTTTCCATATGTGAACATACCCTAACATGATGTGGAGGGGCACGAAGCTCCATTCAGAACATACTGCTGCTGTGGGGTTTATATATGAAAACTGAAGATATTGTAGAAGTAATTTGTGCTAACATTTCTCACTAATAATTAGCTAGCTGACCTTCCCTTCATACTAGGGCCAGTCTCACCAGATGTCTAGGCTGACTGCCCCGCTCACTTCCAGACGCCCAGACTGTACGTGGAGATCTGTTCTGCTGCCCCTGTTATAGGACTACTCACAGCATAACAAATATACCATATATCTTTTTGAAGTGTTTTTTACTATTAGAAACTCACATTACCAGTGACTTGCACTTTCCAGTTGACACTCATGCTTAGATTGGATAGAAATATCAGACTTTGAGATGTCATATTTGGATGGCTTAGTCTATACTGAGATACTACAGTTTACATTATTATTATAATCCATTCCTGGCGAATTCCTCATCCCTAAAGAGATTGTGCAGTGAAAGCAGGTTACCGCCTATGCACAGAATAGATGATAACTTATTGATCGGTGGAGGTTCCCCTGCTCAGACCTTCACAGATTGGTAGGAATGGAGCAGCAGGGTGCCTGCTCGACCTCGACCGCTGCTATATTCATTAGTCCGCACTCGACTTTCCCGGCAGCTCCATAGAGAATGAATGGAGGGGCAGCCAGGCATACACTGGGCTGCTCCACTCTAACTGAAATTAAAGTTCTCAGTCAGTGATAAAAATCCTGCGTTTTGCAGATCGGCGTGGGACCCAGCAATTGTACCCCCACGAGCAACAATTTATCACTTGTGAATAGGTCTTAACTTCTTTTTGCTGTATGACCCCTTTAACCTGCTTTAAATGCATCCTATACATCCACAACAGCCTACACTTGTTAGCCTCGTAGCCTTCCTGGTCCTTTCGTCCTTGCTGTGCCCTGCTCCATCGCTCGCCTCACAATATTGTATTCTTCTGTATTTTGTGGTGGATGATCGTGTGTGTCGTTCCTGCTCAGAGTGGCGTAAGGTGATATAGAAGCTGAAGGGAAATGCCTGCCAGTGGTCAGTCTACTGCCCACCAATCATCAGTAAATTGTGCTAATATCAAGTGGGTGCTCTGAGTGACATTTATAGGAAACCATATCTTATTGAGCCCTTATTGCCCTTTTCTATACATTGCATAAACATTAGACATGGCCAAAGTTTTTTTCCAAATTTCTAAAAGCAATTAGGAAAAACATTACAGATTGAATTGTTTTATTGATTCCCAGTTTTCTAAAATTTCCACTTTTTTTTTTTTTTTCTTCTTGTGCCCAGAAAAAGCATGCCCTTAGGTGTTATTGCCAGGCAATGCAAGTGTACAAAGGAAAAGGCTGGTCATTAGCGGAGGACCACATAAACTTTACTATCGGCCGGCAGTCGGTGACATTACGTCAGCTGGACAATGCTGTGTCTGCATTCAGGCATATTTTAATTAATGACAGCAAACAGCCAGCATTACAGCAAGGAACTTTTCTCCGGGAGTATCTCTATGTATATAAGGTAAGTCTTCATTTTCCAAAGCACTCATGGTCCTGTTAGTAATGATGCATATCATGTCCCTTGTATCTTTTTGCTGTTGTTGTGGTCCAACAGACTATTAATCCCAGCCTGTTTTACACGTATTCAAAGTATTGAGACAGGAGGAATAGGAAATAAAACTACATGAAACTATCAATTTCTGTGAAAGAAATCAACTTGACAATCTACCAAGAAAGTCACATTTTTTGCTGAACCCAATTACATGGGTCCTCATGTTTGCATTAGGTTCCTCCCAAACTAGAGAAAAAAATATATGAATGGATCAATGGTAATTTCATGATTCCTATGAAATTGGCTTGTGCGTGTCATTAGATAGCGACTGTGTACAGCGCTGTGGAATATGTTGGTGCTATACAAACAGCAGGAGATAAATTTGTATAAGCTGTAAAGTGGGATATAAAGGTGAACATACCATAGAAAGAATTTGTCTGGAAAAATCCATCTCTAATAACTAAAATAGGCTAAGGTGGCCATATCAGATTGATGGGAAGACTGCTCATGGCAGGTAATAGGACTGTGCTGCAGTATCAGGCACAGCGTCTGCTGCACGTACTAAAGGCTATCCTGCCATACTTTATGAAGGCAGCATGGTGTTCTGCAGAGCGACATGGCCCCTTCAATCAGCTGATTTTATGTGGGTGCCGAGACGTCCACCCACCCCAATCTGATATTGTGGACCTCTCCCAAGGATAGGCCATGGCTCTTGGACAACTGTCCACCTTTGACCATTTCATTCCATCAGCTCTAGATGGAGGCTAACATCAGTGAGAAGTGCTGTAGACTAGTGATGTGCAAGGGACCTGTCATTGGCATGCCATTCATTATTCTTGGGTTTAAAAAGAATGTCTGGTCATATATTTATGGCCTATGCTTCGGATGCGTCATCAATTTCAGATGTCTGACGGCCAGCTCACCACTGATCAGCTGTTAATAGCTCCTGCACTGGCCGCATGTGGACAGCGGCAAGAGGACTGTTCAGCTCCATTCAGTGCTCACATCTGGCTGCTGCCGGAGCTAATGACAGTGGGTCAGTTTGGATGTCGGACCTCCACCGATCTGATGAGGATAGGTCATCAATATATGACCTGACACCTGTTTAGTCCTTTGCTGTTTTAGACCATGTTGCTACATTGTCTAAAACAGTGTAAAATGCTTAGTGGGATGTCTGTAATGTAGCAGTTTGGTTATTCCAGTACCCGAGAGTGATGACACATAACTAGGTTTTGCCATCACTATTGGTGGGGCTGCAATGCTGGGAACCTCAGGCATAATGAGATTAATGGGTCACAGCTGCTTTAGTGATGTGGCCCCTATAGTTTTTCAGCAGCCGGGCCTCCATTATTCTGGATGTCATAATATATTTTAGCAATTCCTTTTTTTAATATGAATAACCATTTAAGTTGTTGATTTATGTCTGATTCCTGACTATAATTATGGACTCTTTGCTCTAGAACGTGTGTCACCAGGCTCCGGATAGCCCCTTACCTCAGCTCCCATTACCATATATCAATAGTCCTGAGACTCGCGTCTTCTTCGGCCATGATAGACGGCCAGCTGAAGGTCAGTATCAGTAGTATTGACATCTCTGCTTGTTATGTTGGTTGACTCCTAAAATGTAACATGTTTCCTGCGGTGGCCACTCTGTAGTTTGTCTGCACGTTGTTAGGCTGTGTGCCCACTATGCGTTTTTCAAGCGTTTTTGCGGTGGAATTTCCGCAGCGTAAACGCTTGTAAAACGCTTGGTAATCCATGCCCCATGATCCCCAATGAAAATCTGCATGTTTTGTGCCCATGCTGCGGAATTTTCTGCAGCGGATTTTCCTTGTGGAAAAATCCGCAGCATGTCCATTATTTGTGCGTTTTTACATGCGGATTTGAGGTCCCAATGCATTTGAAAAACGCAAGTAAAATCCGCATGTAAAAACACTGCAAAAAACGCGTGTAAAATCCGTAAGCGTTTTTTACTGCCAAGAACATGCAGAAACGCTGCAGAAATTTTCTGCTTCAGTTCTGCATCGTGGGCACATACCCTTAGATTTTTATAGCACCTGGTTCATGAAAATGCTTTGTATGCTGAAGTGCCAATAAAAACGATATAGATAGCTTAACAGTATTTTCTTGCAGCATTTGTTTTTCTTTTTGAAATGTTTTAGTTGTTAGAAAGAAGGAAGTTTTTTTTTTTTATGATTATCATCCTAATCAATTAATAATGATAGAATTTACTTGAATATAACCCTTATAAGACCATTTTTCTTTGTGGATAAAGGTGAGAAGCAAGCGGCGACCCATGTCAGTCTTGACCAGGAGTATGATGGCGAATCTTCTCAGCAGTGGAAGGAGCTGGAAGAACAAGTTGTCGCAGTAGTGAATAGAGGTTTCCTTCCCAACAACTTTCAGCCAACACAGTATTGTTTAAGCGGCAATTCAGACAACTCCAAATTTCCTCTTGCTGTTGTACAAGGTAATGTAGAAACTACAAATACAGGATGAAATGCAAACTATAGAGAATATATTTCATGATTCCTTGTAAACATGGAAAACTGTTAAAGGGTTTGCCTACTACTTGGACAATCCCTTCTCAATCACCATGTTCCCCACTTGTAAACTGTTTCTTTGGTGCCAGCTCTCCTGAGGCTCATGTGACCTAACAATCAGCGGCCACTTCCCTCACACCTCCTTCGAGCAAATCAAACCTCTGGAGGAGGTGAGAGAGCAGCTGCAGCTCTCCCTTCATCGGGATGTCTGTTACTTCTGAAGGAGATGAGGGTGAAGCAGCCGCTGATTGGCTGCAGGGCTTGCATGACATAATAATGTCACACAAGCCGCAGGAGAGACAGTGCCGACACCTTTGGAACGGCGCCCGCACCTGAGGTGGTGGTGTTTTATGGAGGGTAATGGTGATTAAGAAGGGGTTGTCCGAATAGTCAACAACCCTACCCATATTAAATGGGTATTTTTAGAAAGACTTTGGAAAAAAAATTGCAAATTCAAAGTTCCCCTAATTTTCGCAATATGTCTTTCCTTATTGTTTACCGCTTGCTTACTAAGGCAGTGTTCATCAATTCCAGTCCTCAAGGCACACCAATACATTATGTTTTATGGATTTCCTTAGTATAATTCAATCACTTGTGTATTACTAAGGAAATCCTATAATCCTTATCTGTTGGTGGGCTTTGAGGACTAGGCACTGTTCCAGCGTTGTCTGGTTTTCTAGACAATATGTATAATTCCCATCAGCTTCTGTATACAGAGGCTGCCCCTGATCGCAGGAGCATGTTTTTGCGCCTACTCCTGGCCACTCGGTCACATTTGCACTGATTGGTATAGATCTTTTCTGGGCATGCACAGTAGTCCAGGATCAGTCCTCCGGCTCACCTCCTTCCCTGCCAGTGCTATGGTTTAGCTCCGCAGTATAACACTGCTGCTGGCCTGACCTGTCCCTAAACCTTCCCCCCAGGAGTGTGGCTGGCTATGGAGCAGTGCTCTCCTGAAGTGCCATGGTATATAGATTCCTCTGAGGCACTTTTACACTGGCTAATCACTTGCAAACAAGCGTTCATGAGAAAAGGTTATTCCTGATCACTGGCCTGTGTAAAGAAGTTGCCATACGAGCAGAATGCATGTTCTGCTGATTGGATCGTTCTTATGGGCGTTGCTGTCATCATCACTGTCAGCGCAGCGCTGCCTGAAACCTGGGGATGTCCTTATGGCAATGTGTTCTGTGTGAGATCTGAATATATTGAGGATTGTTCTGTCCCCATACAGCTTGCTTGGGCCCTGTGTGAGCTGGCCATAACCCAACAACAATTGACTTGTACATAGTCGATCAGTGCTCACTTATGTGCAGAGGTAGGCCCTTGTAAATCGGCCTTTTAACTGGCCCCGTGCACATTACTGTCGTCTGATATTAGCGGGCTCTGATGACTTGTTTTATGTGTATGGGGGCTTTAGAAAACTTATTATTATTATTATTATTATTATTATTATTATTAAAGGGGATTTCCTGGATCATGCATTAGCCTACCAGTGACTCGCACTTGCAGGGGCGCCCCCTGCTGATCTTCTGAACATTTATGTAATGATTTCAGTGCTGGGGATAAGAAGCTGACTGTACTACATGGGTCCATTTTGGCTGCCTCTGGCATAGGCCCACCATCTAGTCAGTCTGTGGACTGCGCTACTGAGCATGTGTGACCATCAGCACAATACACATAGGTGGACATTGTGAGTGGCAATCAAAAGAACACCAGGGGGCGCCATAACAAGTATGTAACTGCAATATATAAATATAGGAGCTCTTTTTTTTTTATTATTTTTATTTACAAATGTTACCTGATGTGTGATCTAACAAGCTGAATTAATATTAATTTGTAGCATAACCGCTTAGCTGTGCCTTCTTATATAATGCATGAAGTATAATCATGTTTTTTTCTGTTTTAACAGAGCCAATAACAGTAGAGGTGTCCTTCAAAAACCCATTGAAGGTCCCACTTTTAATGACTGATTTATCCCTCCTGTGGAAATTTCAACCGAAAGATTTTACTCAAAAGGAAAATGAAGAATTACAGGAACCGATCAGCAATGAAAAGGATCTGCTCTCAAAGGTGGCGTGAGATTGTGTTACCTGTCTTGTTATACAGTGGAAAGAGCCTTCTCCCTTTTTCTTCTAGCCATGCTTTTACAGTTACTTGACCTATATACTACAGAGGATATAAAGACTACACACCCCTGTTAAAATGCCAGGTTTTGACATGTAGTTAAAAAAATTATACCAAGAAGAAGAATTTCAGAACTTTTTCTTTTTTTTTAGTGTTCCCCATAATCTGCACAATTTAATTGAAACATAAACTTTAATTCTTTTTGTGTCAAAAACAATAAAAAAAGAACTAAAATAATGTTGCATGAATACACACACCCTTTAATACTTTGCTGAAGAACCCATTGAATTTATGACCGCATTCACTGTTTTTGGGAAGAAGTCGATCAGTATGGCAGATCTAGAATTGGCAGTCTTTGCCCACTCTTCCTTACAGTAGTGCTCCAGATCTGTCAGATTGTGAGGGCATCTCCTGTGTACGGTGCCCTCTCCAGGTCAACCCACAGATTTTCAATTGGATTCTGGCCTCTGCTTTGGCTGGGCTATTCCAGTACGTTGATCTTCTTCTGGTGAAGTCATTCTTTTTTGATTTGGAGGTATGCTTGGGGTCGTGGTCATGCTGAAAGGTGAAATTCATCCTCAGATGTTTAGCAGAAACCTGAAATCTTTGATGCAAAATTGACTGATATTTGGAACTGGAACCTTTTTCCGCATGCTTTATTGGGTCGTTTAGCTATAATGAAAGGGTCTGCAGGTTGATACCCTGTCTGTTAGCCAGACTGGAGTGATTCTGGTGGACTGAGCCCATCCAGGCCAGCATGTAATACTGCAACATAGTCTGTGCAGCGACTGATGATGTGGTTGCTTTACCTGGTTAAGGAGGTAGATCCGCATCCATCAGCTAATTGTCAGGACAGCATTGATAAAGAAAAGTGGGTTTTCTTAATACTGATTTTAAAGCAAGAAGTCAGCTATGGGGTGAAGACACACAATGGCCAATTGCCGCACGATTTTGTTGTGGGTGGAGGGTTGGCCGTGTGACCTCTGCCATCATTATTTGTGATACCCAGCACAAGATTTAAAATACGTTCAAGTAATACAATAAGAATAAGTCTGACACTACGGTCTTTATCCTCAGGGGAGAAGTTTTAGCGATGTAATTGGCACAGAAGAGATTGCGGAGTTTGTAATCAACAATGAGGAAACCAAAATTGTAAGTTCATCATGAAAAGCAGAATGTGGTCTGAAAAGGAGGTCTACTAATGGGATGAATATATTATTATTTTGAAATAAAGTCGGACCTCTGATAATTGTGACGTTAAAGGAACAAGTGAATTGATTAGTAATGTAACATTTCTCTCCTACTTTCTTAATCTTCCAGGCGAGATTAAAGTTATTTCCAAAGGAAACTGGAGAGCTGCACATCCTCGGTATAGTCTATAATCTCAGCACAATTCAGGCTGCGAACAGCCTCGATGGAGTCACACCACCCAACAATGTACCGACAGGTAAGACCGTCGCAAGTTTCAGTTCTGTCTTCTGATTTGCACACAGATTACCGCAAATTGTGACATAGTGTTAGTACTGCGTGCAGGGTTGTACTAATGTCACAGGAACAAAATTTTCAATCTTTTTCTCGCACAACTTTTTGTTCCTCTCTATTCCTGTAAACAAAACAGTAGTTTTTAAAGGTTTTATCTGTAAAGTTTCCTGGACATAAAGAAAAAAAACACCTTTTAGAGCTCATTAGTAATTCTGCCAACAAGATTTTTAAAGGGGTTGTCCACTACTAGGGTAACCCCTTCTTGATCTGAATGTTTGGCACCGATAATCTAGAAACTTATACCGACCTCCCGTGTCTTTCCAGCAGTATCAGCACTTGCATTCCTGGGACTCTCATGCGGTTGCTATGACACGTTAGCCTGGCGTCCCATCAGCACCGGTGCCACTGTCCCTCCTTCGGACGTATTAAACATCGATGAAATCAGAGATCAGTTGCAGCCCGGGCTGCATGTTGATGTTCAATACGTTCGAAGGCAAGCGTAGGGCTCACGTGTTGTCATAACCGCATGTGAGCCCCAGGAACACAAGTGCTGGAAAGGCTTCGGAGGGGAGTATAAGTGTTTATATTTTATCGCGCCAAACATTCAGATCAAGAAGGGGCTGTCATAGTAGTCGACAACCCCTATAATAGTGTACTGTTACATTGTTTTACTGTTTCTTGTTACTATAATGTCTATTTTATTTACCTTAGGAAAGTTCATATCTAATGGGATGTCAGTCCGAGGACGGCAGGACTTAGAAATACAGGGTCCTCGACTTAATAGTACTAAGGAAGAAAAAACATCCATTCAGTATGGACCTGACCGCCGGCTAGACCCAATTATCACCCCACAGATGCCTTTATTGGAGGTAAATTTTGTTCCCTATTCTTAAAAATAATCATTAGGAGGAAACCATTTTTATGGTCTGTTGTTAAGCTCCTTGTACAGACAGCCATTTTTAAGTTTTTCCTTCCGCCTCCCAGCCGTGTGTGTATATATTAATCCACTTTATTGGGCTTGTACAATTGAGTATTGTAAAATTGCCAGTCTCCTGTGAGGCCCACCCTCAATTGGAGTAGTAGTATGGCATATTCTGGCTGCGTTGACAATACCATCAGTAATCATGACCGAGCTGGGTCACAGAAAAGACAAAAGCTTCTCCACCGTCCTCATATCCTACCGCTTACATGCTGCTGTCAGGTATGCCAGGAGAGCTCACAGCCCTGTTTAAATCAGGGCTGTGTAGTAGGTAAGCCAATCCTCTGACTCCTCAATTTCCATACTCCGACTCCCTCATACATGGCTCATGTTTAAGTGATAAATTTACTGTAGCACAGATTCATCTCCGCTAAAAGTCTAGACCCTTAGATCAGGAACAGGACAGACATTTATAGGACATTTCATAACATTCATAAATTCTTATGGAAAAATATTCCCCGCAAACTGCATTGAATTACTGTACCCAATTTATTATGGGAATTGGCTGTTTCGTCCCCAGCATTTGGCCCCCAGGATGTTTTGCCCTCGCACATCTCACCCCCGCACATATCACCCCCAGTTCGCCCCCGTCCGGGGGCGAATCTTTCTGGGGGCGAAACTTCCTATAACCCACCCCCGGTTCAGTGAGGGCTCCGGCGCTGATTATTACAGCTGACATGTGCCTGCAACAGTCGCGGGTGGAATCGCGATCCACCCACAGCTGTTAACATGTTAAATGCCACTGTCAATCTCTGTCATTTAACATCGCCGCGCCAGAAGAGCGTCACTTACCCCGCCCATCAGTGACCCCGTCACGTGATCGTGGGTCACCGATGGGTGGGCATGACAACCCTGGGTCTGCAGCAGACCCCAGTGGTTGTCATGTAAAGATCGCTATGAGCACCACTTAGTGGTCCGTGCTCATAGCACAGGAGCATTTCTGCTACATAGAGGTGGATCTGCTCATCACCTCTATGTAGCTGAGGTAATCAGACAGTTGCTGCTTCTAGTCTCCTAGTTACAAAAAATGTTTTTTACAAAATATAAGTTTAAATCACCCCCCTTTTGCCCCATTCAAAATAAAATAATAAAAAATAAACCCCACATACACATATTTGGTATCGCCGCGTTCAGAATCGCCTGATCTATCAATATGAAAAAAGAATCCGATCGGTAAACGGCGTAACAAGAAAAAAATTCCAAACGCCAGAATTACGTTTTTTTTGGTCGCCGCAACAATGCAATAAAATGCAATAACAGCCAATCAAAACATCGTATCTATCCCAAAATGGTATCAATAAAAACGCCAGCCCGGCACGCAAAAAATAAGCCCTCACCCAGTTTCGGAAAATGCCACCATTTTTTTTTTTTTTTTTTTCTTCTTCTTTAGCAAACTTTGGATTTTTTTTCACCACTTAAATAAAAAAGAACCTATACATGTTTGGTGTCTACAAACTCGAAATGACCTGGAGAATAATAATGGCAGGTCAGTTTTAGCATCCAGTGAACGTGGAAAGAAAAAAAAAAAAACTGTGGCATTGCATTTTTTTTGCTATTTCAGCGCACTTGGAATTTTTTTTCCCTTTTTCCAGTACACGATATGGTAAAACTAGTAATGACGTTTAAAAGTACAACTCATCCTGCAAAAAATAAACCCTCACACGGCCATATTGACCAAAAAATAAAAACACTATGGCTCTGGGAACAAGGGGAGCAAAAAACAAAAATGCAAAGAAACGGAAAATCCCAAGGTCGCGAAAGGGTTAAAATGATTCCTGATGTGAAGGGATCCGCTGAGTGGTTGTTTAATACTCACCTTATGAAGTTTTCATAAAATTACGTCTTGTGTGCTTTGGGGTGGAACGCGGGGCAGGGTCCTCTTCTCCTTCTCCACCCTCCCACCAGTCTCCTCTGTTTCTTCTGCAGGAGACTGATTATCCCCTTTAAAATTCAGTGCTGCCATCATCATGTTGGCGGCGCGTGCGCAGTGGGAGCCGACGTCCTATTTGCAGGACTTCAATAAAATTATGCTGGAGGCGACGCATGCGCAGATCGAGATTTCGGCCCTGACCTTTTATTTTATTTTATTTTTTTCATTTGTTTTTGGGTAGGGGGGGTGGGGGGTTTGTTTTCATAAAAATATTGTTTTGTATATTTACACCAATCTATGGCGTAGCGGCACGACAGACTCATTTTTCTGGCTATTTCAGTGCTCTGCTTGGTTTTATAGACAAATGGTAAGATATTGAGGTATTTTCTAAAGATGTTGGCATTGACTGTGATAAATGGTGGGACCCAGGGATTATCTATTCTGCCTGTCCCAGAAAGATTGAGAAGCCGTGGTTTTATGGTAAAGTTCAGGGACCAGGGATTTGCTTTCCATTTCTGTCCTATAGCGTAAAACCAGGACTTGCTGCAACCCCTTTAAATATTGTGGGCGAGTAGATTAAACTGCTGGATTGATGGTCTGATGTGTGTGCTGCTGCCCATTTTAATGCTTTCTTAATCATTTAATGGATTTCTTACACTGACAGGTGTTCTTCATAAATTTTCCCACCGGACTGTTATGTGGTGAAATCAGAAAAGCTCATGTTGAGTTTGTGAATGTAAGCAAAAGTCCGCTGACGGGGCTCAAAGTCGTGTCCAAGAGGCCGGAGTTCTTTACATTTGGCAGCAATACGGCAGCACTGACGCCGCTGAGTCCTGCAGCGTCGGAGAACTGCAGTGCCTATAAAACGGTTATTACGGATTCTACCTCTGGGTGCTCGGTGCTGACCTCATCTGTTACCCCAGTAGACTTTGGTTTTGGTGGTGGAAAACAACCAGAAGTTGTAGATATTCCACTTACGGACTCTGTGCTAGCTCCTGGTGCATCTGTGCAGCTTCCACTTTGGCTTCGAGGACCTGATGAAGAAGGAGTTCACGAGATAAACTTTTTATTTTACTATGAAAGCACAGAAAAGCAGTCACGGATGCGGTAAGTTTCTCTTCTGGGGTTCATCCAAGGTGTCTGTTAATGCTGTATAGTGGATATAATATTCATATACCACTATTGCATGATGGATGGATGATAAATCACTAGCTCCTTACTAAGAGTAAATTATTTTTGTGTGATGTGCAGGAGGCTTCACAAGTATTTTTACTCCTTAGCCACAGAGTGTTAAGACACAGTGCAGTCATATGCACCAGCAAGTCGTTGAATGTTCGGGCTACAGTCTGTAGAAGCAATGCATTAGAAGATGGGGAGAGCAAAGGAGAGAACATTCTCGTCTTTGTGGATGTGGAAAACATGAACACTGTAAGTTACTAAGGCTGTAGCTGCATGCCCACTGAAGAGCAAAGGGACTCTCTGTTACAGTGTACTATGTGTATAGACTTGCTCTTTATTTTACTGTGTAGCTGGCTGTATCTATGCTGTGAACAGACAGATTGCTGGCCCTAGATACAGTGCCTACAAGTAGTATTCAACCCCCTGCAGATTTAGCTGGTTTGATAAGATGCAAATAAGTTAGAGCCTTCAAACTGCAAACGAGAGTAGGTTTTATGAACAGAAGCATAAATCTTACAAACCAAAAAGTTATGTTGCTCAGTTGAATTTTATTAAATTTTAAACATAAAAGTGTGGGTCAATTATTATACAACCCCTATGTTTAATATTTTGTGGAATAACCTTTGTTTGCAATTACAGCTAATAATCGTCTTTTATAAGACCTGATCAGGCCGGCACAGGTCTGTGGAGTTATCTTGGCCCACTCCTCCATGCAGATCTTCTCCAAGTTAGCTAGGTTCTTTGGGTGTCTCATGTGGACTTTATTCTTGAGCTCCTTCCACAAGTTTTCAATTGAGTTAAGGTCAGGAGACCTAGGCCACTCCAACACCTTGACTTTTTCCCTCTTGAACCAGGCCTTGGGTTTCTTGGCTGTGTGCTTTGGGTCGTTGTCTTGTTGGAAGATGAAATTACGACCCATCTTAAGATCCTTGATGGAGGAGCGGAGGTTCTTGGCCAAAATCTCCAGGTAGGCCGTGCTATCCATCTTCCCATGGATGCGGACCAGATGGCCAGGCCCCTTGGCAGAGAAACAGCCCCACAGCATGATGCTGCCACCACCATGCTTGACTGTAGGGATGGTATTCTTGGGGTCGTATGCAGTGCCATCCAGTCTCCAAACGTCACGTGTGTGGTTGGCACCAAAGATCTCGATCTTGGTCTCATCAGACCATAGAACCTTGAACCAGTCTGTCTCAGAGTCCTCCAAGTGATCATGAGCAGACTGTAGACGAGCCTTGACATGACGCTTTGAAAGTAAAGGTACCTTACGGGCTCGTCTGGAACGGAGACCATTGCGGTGGAGTACGTTACTTATGGTATTGACTGAAACCAATGTCCCCACTGCCATGAGATCTTCCCGGAGCTCCTTCCTTGTTATCCTTGGGTTAGCCTTGACTCTTCGGACAAGCCTGGCCTCGGCACGGGAGGACACTTTCAAAGGCTGTCCTGGCCGTGGAAGGCTAACAGTAGTTCCATAAGCCTTCCACTTACGGATGATGCTCCCAACAGTGGAGACAAGTAGGCCCAACTCCTTGGAAAGGGTTTTGTACCCCTTGCCAGCCTTGTGACCCTCCACGATCTTGTCTCTGATGGCCTTGGAATGCTCCTTTGTCTTTCCCATGTTGACCATGTCTGAGTGCTGTTCACAAGTTTGGGGAGGGTCTTAAATAGTCATAAAAGGCTGGCAAAAGAGATCTTTAATCCACACATGTGAAGCTCATTATTCTTGGTGCCTGAACTACTTCTTAATACTTTTGGGGGACCAAACAGAATTCTTGTGGTTTGAGGGGTTGAATAATAAATGACACTCTGAATTAACTTTTAACGTTTTAAAAAACAAAAAAAACAAAAACAAAATTTGCTGCAGTGCATTTCCCACTTCCAGGCTGATCTACAGTACAAATGTCACAATGCCAAGTTAATTCCGCATGTGTCAACCAGCTAAATCTGCAGGGGGTTGAATACTACTTGTAGGCACTGTATATTGTGAGACCGACATGTAGCTGTGCGAGAAATAACCCACCATTGCTCCAGCTTTTCCTAGAAGTCGGAATCCTTTTGAAAAGCCCCCTCTAGGTTATATGCACACAAGGTCTTTTTCTGCAGACTTCACCTGGAATGCGCCTTAAGTGTTGCAGAACCTCTGCAATAGATGAACAAAATGCACAGCAGCGTAAAAACCATGTTGTTGTGCACAAGCTTATGTCACTTTTAACCGCTTCAGAGTTCAGGAACTGTGATGCAGTTTACAGACGTAAGGTGTTCATTCTTCGGCCTGCCTTCTAGGCAGCCACTTACCACTATAGTGCAAAATAAAGAGCGGAAAAAGTGACAGCAAAGTTGCTTCAGGAAAAAGACTGCAGGCGTTTTCATGCTGAGGCTTCACCTTGAAAAGCACAGCGGCCCCTAAAGAACGTCATGGACACATACCCTCACTGAACTTAAATATTAGAAAACCCTTATATTAGTGCACTCCTTAATCTTATTGGCCTGCTGGACTGCCCATTACAATTGCTATGTATGCCTGAATATGTTCAGTAATTGCAGCCTTATAGGGCCGGATTCATTAAGAATAGAGACTTACACGCCAGTCTTAATGATTGTGCAGTAGTATGTGCCCTATTCATTAAGAGGCACACGCCACTTAATGAATTCAGCCGCATCTTCAGTGGTGTGCGCCTCCTTGCGCTTCACCAGAAATGCTATCCCAGTCAGGGACTTGAGTAACCTTTCTGTCGGAAGCAATGGCGAAACCTTTGATGAATTCAAATTTCTCCTTGGTCCTTTGATTTATACTATTGTGCTGCAAACCTAAAAATGCTGGATAGTTGGGCGTTATCCCTCTGATTTGGCTATGGAAAATTTTTTTTTAGTTTTCTGCCAAAAAAAAAAATCACTTGATTGTGACGAATTTTCTCTATGTCCAAATTGTGAATAACTTGTTCTTAAAAAGTAACTAATCATTCACAAAAAATGTTTGTGTTTTTTCTTTTTTTTATTTGCCTGCAGATTGGTTGGGCCCAAGTCCTGAAACCCCCAGTGATTGCCCAAGACCCCTGTAGTGCTCGCTCAGACAGGAAGCTCACAGCCTAGGCTTTCTATTGCCACTGTACTCCGCTCTGTGCACTTCTCAGCACCTCTCAGGGGTCTTTAGAGGTATTGGTGGGTGTCTCAGAACTGAGACCCCCCACGAGCTGCAGGCAGGTAAATGGACAAAAAATCTAAATTGAGAAAAATGTCAAATTGAGAGTTGGGAATCTCCTATACACCTTACATTGTCAGCCGAAATGTGTGGTTTTAGACAACTTTTTTAATGTGTATGTGGGCCTTAACTACCTGTTCCCCTCTCGCCATTCGGAATATTCCCCAGAGTCAAGCGTCCGACAAAAAGCTATCTCAAGTGTTTGGCCAGCCATCACATGCAGTCCTGTGTTAGATTTATGATCATGGTTAGTATAAATGCATAGTATAGCATTGCTGTTAGTTAGTAATTATTGTAACACAATTTTGTTTTTGGATTCTAGAGTGAAGCCGGTATTAGAGAATTTCATATAGTACAAGTGTCCAGCAGTAGTAGAAACTGGAAGCTGCAGAAGTCAGTCAACCCCCCAGCCGATAAAGGTATATTATGTGACCATAACATTTATAGTTTGGTTTCCCAACTCTTTATAAAGAAATCATTGTTACATACAGCCTCCAAAACTGCAAATAAGTCTAGTGAGTCGGAGCCGAGATAGCTGTAAAAAAGGGTGTAATTGTCAGGCAGTAGTGGAAAACTCTTGTTGGGCTTCAAAGATGCAGTTTTTTTGAGCTAGAGACGGGAGGAGATCGAGCAGAAATAACTTCCTTTTATATTTTCCATTCCTTTTTGTATCCACTTCTGGTTTTGATTTTAAAAAGTGCATCAAAACCTGACTGTATGATTCCAGCGTTTAAAGGGATTGTCTGGCCTTGGGGTACAAGTCTGTAGTCGCTCTACTTGCACTGCGAGTTGTGAGAATTGTCTGATGCTGTGAGTGGCAGCAAGCATGTGATTTAGATACATGCGGTCACATGCTAACTAGACATGCGTGGCCTCTTCAATGCAAGTGTATTGAGCGAAGCCGGATGCTGCTAGTCAGAATGTGGCCAGAAGTATGCAAATCACATACTTGCAGTCACATTAAGCATGTGCCCAAGGCGATATGCAGTGATCATTTCCCCACTGATTGCCCCTAGGCAGTGATTAGATATGGTCCTGCCAAAGCAGCATAGCGAGACCCAAGCTGAATCACTTTTATTTTAATTTTCAAAAATGGAGGTCCCTGTGTTCACAACAGTGTACTGCCCCTAAATGCTGAGCCACAAAGCGTCGCTGTACTGTATGACTGGCTGTGTTGGTAGTAGTGCTTCTAGTATGACAAAAGCTACCCATAGCATGCAATAAGGCTGGCCAGAACAACTTCTTTGAGAATTGATGCTTGCAAAGGCCCCAAAACATTCACATACCCGTGAATGGGAGCCTTATTGTCATTTACAAAATGGAGCTGTATGGCAGTGTGCAGGGAACCTGTCCGTTAATACATTTTTTACCTGCAGCTATAGTGGTATTCTTCAGGCAAATACGGTTTTAAATATATGCCCTCTAAGTGGAGGTTCTGCTGCAGTAAGAAAACAAAGCTTTATTCTCCCTGCAGCCGCTCTGTCATCTGTGCAGTACTGGGGCACAGCGGGCAGTCAGCGCTCAGCACACAGTGAGTGTGTAATCCTGCCCCATGACGGACAGCCTGCTCCGCAGCGTGGGAGCAGAGCAGAGGATTGTATCTCTGTACAGAGAATACAGCTCTATTTTCTCATGAAGTTACAGTCAGCCACATGTTTTTAAATTAGTAATTACCTGGAGATTACCACTATGGCTGCAGGTGAATGCTATTTTTTTTTTTTAATGACCAGCTCCCACTTTAAAGAGGTTGTCGACACACCGCAAGTTCTGGTGATTTTAGTTTTGAGGAGTGTAGTAATCACACCAGACACTGTAAAGTAATCTGATGTAACTGTTTTAAGGACTTGTTCACACAATGAAATTTGACATGCAAAGTGGCAGCAGAATCTGCATTAACACTGACAATCCACATCCTATAATATATGGTCGAGCATGTTCCTTTTTTCACATGGAAGTGATGACCCGTCGCCTCATTGAAGGAGGCTAATCCTTGTGTGAATCTGTTGTGCATCCTCAGCAAATTCAGCCTAAGCCTCAGGTTTCTTCTGCTCAGCTCGAAGTAAAAAAGCGGTCAGATTTGCAGTACCCGATTCATACATTTGTGTAGTGACCCTGAGAGCTCAGCAAAGACGTTGCAGACGTTGAAAACCAATTTTTCTTTTGTCCCATAACAGATACTAAACTGACCGGCAGAGAGAGGGCTAAAATGTGCTTCAAAGTGGTCCGGTGCAAACAATCCTCATTAGGTAGGTGACCCTCAGTATGAGAGATTCTCAGTTTACATTATGCATCTGCATTTTATGTTTTTAATGTTACTGATGAGCATTAAATGTGGGACGGCAACGTACATGATAAAAACATAGCCATTGGCAGACTTCTGTCCTAGCTATGCTATGCATCCCTGTCCAAGCCAAGGCCCTATGCTAACACAGCATCACGCAGTGGGGTTGTCCTGGTCCCACCGCATCGGCAGTAGGCTGTGTGTGGAGCCGGAGCAGTACAGCCCGTACACTGGTAATGGAGGTGTTCTGGTGCTGCAGCACCGCTCTAATTGGAGTGTATGGGATTGGTCTATTTCTGGCTGCAGTAAAACCTGCCATCATCTGATTGTTGGGGGTGTCGAGGGCCAGGACCCACTGATCTGACTTTGATATTAATTACCTATCTCAAGGATAGGTCCCCATAGTCCTGGACAACCCCTTTAATTTCTAAGATCATACAACCTTGTGGGTCATAAAGACCTGCTGACATCTCACACATTGTGTACAGGTGAAATTTTGTAATGGTCACTGACCGGAGACCAATGGACACCTTAATTGTTTTTCTATTTCCACCATATCTGTAGACTCTTCCACTCCTGGATAAGCGATGTTATAATTGGTAGACTAATGCTGTATATGTTCTGAACATCACTGTTTATGCATTTAGGTGCTGACCAGCCTTCAGACAGATACACCTTTGGCGACATTGTTTTTGGAGGAGAACAGGTATGCCATGTTATCTGTATACATAGCCTGGAGGGGGTTAGTCGCTGGGAGTTACTGAGCCCACAGTGGACAGCTCTTCTGGAGGTGGAGTGAAGATAGACCTTTTCCTGATATTTGCACGCCCCGCTGTGGCATTTGTATTCTTTTCAGCGGCTCATTACAATGGGTTTTTTATTTTGCAGATAATAAGCTCAACCACTCCCTGTGCAGATTTTTTTTTCCGAAATTGCTTATTAAAATTGAAAAAAAAAACGCTTCTTCATACAAACGGAGCAGCAAAATCCTCACCTGATGAAGCGGTTCGGTTAATACAGAAGTGCAGTGAAGTAAACCTTAATATAATTCTATTATGGAAGGTGAGTCCTGGGAACAGTTGCATTGCATACAATGGTGTGATCTAGGATTATATGGTTAGATCATTACATGAAAAGTCAGAAATCACCAGCTTGAGTTCATGAGATCAATTTTTTCTTTTTTCTGTTGAAAAGAGGGATGGGAGCTCGGATCAAGGGAGGAGGGGGACACATTCCTTAATATACCTGGAGGGAATGTTTCCTCTTCTCCCGAGAGCCACGAACTGGGCCTCATTTTCATTAAAAAGACGAATAAGAGCACGGGTGTCACGAAAATGATGTGATCAGAGCGCGGTAACACATCTGTTGGATCACTTGATCTAGTATTTATAGTCTGCTACCGCACTCCATTGTTTTAGATGTGTGGCATGATGCTGGAATCACACTGGTGTATCTCTAGGTTATGCCTTCACTTTGATTGGTGGGGGTGTGACTTCAGGGACCCCCACCAATCCTGTTGTTTTTCTTCAGAGCAGCGCTCCTGGTCAACTGGCTGTACAGGACACTGCAGGTTGCCCTATTCCCACAGATGGGGTTCTGTTGCCATTCCCTGCTCTGAGTGGCCACGTCTGTGAAGACGCTGTAATAAATTAGTGGTGTGACCCCTCTATTCTAATCGGTATGATCTGTCCACACCACCAACCGTAAAACAATGATATAAGTTATTGATATGCCTTGTCAGGAATGTTATCATTTAAGGTTGAAGGACTATTCCCATGTCCAAGATCCTATCCCACTATGTAGTAGGTATAATAATAATAGAAAATGACTCCAATTAAAAATGTAGTATTGTTCTTCTGATTATCCCATGTGCAGGGCATTGCTTTAGCTTCGATATCTATGGTTACGACCACTAACAGCTAACTGTCACTATGAGTGGTCGTAACCATGAATACCTAAGCAACTGCAATGCCCTGCACATAGGTAAGCGACATAGCAAATCAGAAGAACTAGACTACATTTCTAATTGGAGGTATTTGCTAATATTATTATTACACCTACTACATATTGGAATAGATCTTTGATATGGGAATATCCCTTTAAGCTACAGAAGGAAAAACCAATGTATTATTAATACCTCACTAAAGCCAAGTTAATCTTTAAAGAGCTGAATGATTGTTGATAAGGGAACAGAATTTTCTATTTTACCCCCAGCTCTTCTTGAACCATAAGTAATGGCAGCCATGGCCCTCAGTGCTATCAAGTGATTAATGTCTCGACGGTTCTCATTTCAGGCGTATGTAATAGAAGATAACAAGCAACTAATCTTAGAAGGCCAGCATCATGTGATGGTGAACACGATGGGGGCAGAGGCCTTGTCTTTTCCACAGAAGCAGGTGATCCACTGTCTGCTGACTACAGTAATGTTGTCTGGTATATAGACATACAGCCCATCGCTCAGCCTGTTGCCTGATTATTGCTGTTGCCTATTGCCCTGTGTAATAGCAAGTAGATGATAATAGACAAAAAATAATCTGCTGCCAGACCTACTGTGGCCACAGTTTATCTCTTACAGAAAGGAAACATGGGGCATGTTGAACTCTCATATGCCCAATCTTTGTCTCCCCCTAATGACATGTTTGGCCTGTCTGATGTTTTGTATGTTATCTAGGTGCATCATTGTATTCTTCTCTCTATTGTGAACACTTTTCCAATAGAAGTCATTACTTTATACACCTTTCTATCCTCTGGATGTACAATACAAAGTTATATTGTGGTACCGTGTTAGCCAGAAAAATCAATGTAAATACTTTTAGGCTATGTGCCCACGATGCAGAAATGCTGCATATTTTTTCCACTTCTCCCTGGCAGGAAAAATGCATGCGGATTTTACATGCGTTTTTCCCGCCAGGTAGAAGCGTTTGTCAGGCGTTTTTGCATGCATTCCTGCATGCGGGTTATCAAGCGCTTTTACAAGCGATTTTAGCATCACTTGGAAAAGTGCTTGACAACTTGTTCACACTATATAAATCCATGCAACCGGCATTGATTTATAGTAGTGTGACCAAGTTGGTTAAAAAAAAAGAATAAGAATGGTAAAAAATAAAAAAAAGATTATACTCGCCTTCCGATGTCCTCCCGGTGTTTTCTCCCCTCCGTCTGGTCTGCTGTATGGGTCGCGGTGTTGTGAAGGACCTGCCATGACGTCATTGAGTCATGTGACCTGTCGCATGACTCAATGACGTCATGGCAGGTCCTTAACACCACCGCGAGCCGCCCAAGACACCGGACGCAGCAGAGAAAACGCCGGGAGGACATCGGAAGGTGAGTATAATCTTTATTTTTTTATTTTAAATTCTTTTTTTTTTTTTTACAGTTTCTATGGTACCCAGGTCTGGATGAGAGTCTCCTCTCCTCCAGACCTGGGTACCATCCGCACATTGAACCGTGTGATATCCGCATGTGCAGATGCAGTGATGCGGATGTCACGCGGTCCAATGCAAGTCAATGGTGGCGATTACGCTGCGTGTCCACAAAATTAATGGACGTGCTGCGTATTTTTCCGCAATGATGATCCGCAGCGGAAATTTCCGCAGCATGTGCACAGCACATGCGGATTATCATTGGGGACCAAGCTTGTTTTTTTTAAGCGTTTTCACTGCGGAAATTCCGCGGCAAAAAACGTTTGAAAAACGCATAGTGGGCACGCAGCCTTATGCCCAAAAATGACAAGAGTATTCTGGGAGTGATATTTTTTTTTTTCTGGTTAGCCAATAAAGGTGTATATATGCAAGCTTTCAGAGCACAGAGGCTCCTTTGTCAGGCAATATTACAAATGAATTCAAAAGATACAAGGCACAATATTTGAGAAATGTTACAGCAAACATTTGTTCATGAGGTGTAAGGGGCGATGCCTCCTACTCAGGGAGATCAAATTAGGATTTTTTGTTGCAAATGGAGAAGAGGCCCTGAGAATGTTTAATTATGTGGAAGTGTGAATTGTGTCCATGTAGTGAGTCATAAACCCAGGTGTTAGATTGAGTCCTCTTGTTAAGGAATTGAACATCCTTATCAATTTGAATTCCCAGATTTTTCTTTCCCTGTCGTCCCTGAAATGACCTTTCAGTATTAAGACTTTTAGATCTGTCATACTGTGTCCCAGGCTAGAGAAATGTTTTCCCACATGCGTGTCCAGTTCATTCTAAATTGTGTGTCTGTGTAAATTAATTCTCGTTTGCAGTTTTTGCATCGTTTCTCCAATATAGACACCTTCCGGGCGCCTTGTACATTGTATCATGTACTCCACATTGGAGGATGTACATGAAAAGACTCCTCTGTAGTCATTCTGGTTTCCAAGATGCCAGTGAATGGTATTTAGGGGTCTGGAATAGACATTAGTCGTCTTGTATAATGTTTAGTAGTAGGTCCGTAAACATTGTTACATTTCATTATTTTTCATTTAAAAAACATTTATTCTCATTTTCTGTAATTAGGAGCCACCAGATATGACTCTCCTAAGATTCAGCAGAGCAGAACATCCGACTGTAGCTGTGAGACCATCAGCAGAACAGCTCTCCAACCTGATAAAAACAAGCCTTCACTACCCAGAATCGTTCAATCATCCGTTCCATCAGAAGAGGTAATCTGAGACAGACATTTCCAGATTTCGGCCACACACCGGTGAATGCTGGTGGTCTGGATTGGCATATATGACGCTCTCTACAGGCTAGAAGCTATGTGCAGACATTGACGGTGACGTGTGAATCGCATTAGTGCGATATAGGCTATAGTTACAAATTTGAGGTTTGAAAGATGGGCACACACAATTTCGCGTCACCCTGTGGCGACATTAAAATTCAGTTTAGCACTTGTTTTTATCATACAAGATATACCATCATGATAGATTTTTTTGGACCACCACCAATCCTGAGAATGAAGGTGACACAGTGTTGGTGCAGTTATGCCCCTTGTTCACAGCACAATGCCATTCATTGCCACTAAGCTATGCAGGTATTTGCAGCCAGTCCCATTCAGGTAAACGGCCCCTACCGATCATTAAGTGATTGCTTTGCGAAGCCCTGACAAAGACCTGACTATAACCTGTCATAGCACTATGTAAGTCTACTGCCCTCTTGTGGGCGTTTATTGATACTACGCTCTTGTATGTATCGGCACTGTGTTTGATACCGCAGACTGGCGTTATCTTTATTATTGTATATTTATACTGTATTTTTGCTATTTACTTCATGTGATTAGCATGGCATACTTTATACACTATTTGAATTGTATCAATTATCACAGAAGATTTACATTCTGACCATTGGTTGTTTGTCTTGTAATTGTTGATCGCACTACATATGCTGCCATTTATTTTCACCAGTAATCAGTTATTTCCATCATATTTAATAACTAATCTTCCTTTGGTGGTGACGTCCTCTTTTCCCCATCATGTATCTATTTCAATCATTTTATCATTTTGATTTTTCCATATATACAATGAAGATTGTTTATTCTGTACTTACTTTAGCCTAGTATCTATTTTTCTTGATTTTGTGCTTTGCAATCTTTGCCTGGCAGAGACTTTGCTGATGCAGAATAACTCATGGTTGTGCTCAGTCTTGTCATGGTGAATGACCTGTGACCTGAAACTTTCTTCCACAACCTCACCTTTCTAGTAGAGTTTGGCTTCTTACCACCCAGAATTAAGCCTCTAACACAGCTGTTTGTTAATGACTGTGTTTTAACCTACATATGAAAATAGTGCTATTTCTCACCTGTTTGTAGGATTCTGTTCAGATGTATGAGTAACCAATGATACCAAAGTCCTGGACTCTGTGCAGGTGCACCTAGAAGAATTGATGCTGATTTGAAGGCACAGGGCGGTCACACCAAATATTGACTTGATTTGGATTTCTCTTTTGTTCATTCACTTTTCATTTTGTTAATGGTTTATTTTCATCAATTAACACTTCTATTTTTGAAAGCATTCCTACTTTGCAGCATTCATTTCCAAAACCTGTCTAAAACATCTGCACAAATGAAAATATGATTATACAATCTTATTTTTTAAAGTAACCAGCAGCCATGTTTCCTAGCTATAGTATGCTTTCAGTGTGTCGTATCATCATCCATATCGCACATGTCCACGGTATGAATACTTTTCCTTTGTTTTCTCTTGCAGCCTCTGTGTAGTTCCTGTTACTCTTGTGCTCTCCAATAGTTCTCAGGCTGATGTTGAAGTAATAATTGATTTAAGACATAAGACAACAGGGTACGTATGTATAGATGTGCTGATCTTCCCTCCGTTTTGTACTGGTTTTCAGAATTTGCACAGGGCCATATCAAGTGCTAACACTTAGTAGTATAGACTGAGCATGGCGATGTATTGATACTAGTGCAGTATAGGAGCAATGGCTTGTAAGTCAGACTCCACATTGGGCCTCATTCAGACGTCCATGTTGCACTTACATGTCATGTTCTATCCATGTTTTTCCCCAGATACAACACGTACCCATTATAATCTATGGGGCTGTTCACATGTCGTTTGTTGTGTTTTTTGTTTTTTTTCTCCTTTAAATTCACGAACCGTGTATGTGTGCAAAACTCACGGGGATGTGTTTATTTTATTTTTATTTTTTTTATTTTTAGCAGCACATATGAAAAGGGCCAATACAAGTCTATGGGTTCGTCAAAAACATGTACAGCACATGGATGGCATCAGTGTGCTGTCTGTATTAAACATTGCAAAGTATAGGGGAAGCTTTGTCATTTAGTTATCCATCCGTGAAAAACACTGATGACCACACTGCTGGTGAAAACTGACACATGGACCGTACACTGAGGGTATGTGCCCATGATAAGGAGCTGCTGCAGCACAGCCGCACGGCTTCAGCCCTCATTATGATAATGAGGCCGCTATATATATATATATTTTTTTTTTTTCACATGCGGACTTTCCTCATTGATAAGTCTATGGGGAAAGTCCACATGCGGACCCGCAAGAGAATTTGATATTCTGCGGGTCTGAAAGATGTGCCACATTTCAGTTTCTGTGGGTGATCAGCACATAGATGCATAGTGGACATGAGATTTCTAGAAATCCCATCCACTATGCTGTAACATCTGGACGCATGAACACGCAGCATCAAACCCGCAGAATTTCCTGATCGTGGGCACATACCCTGATCCAAAACACTGATGACACCAGTACCATTTTGTTCAGACGTGTGAACAAGGACTTATGCATTATTTTCCAAGCCGTTTTGAACAAGCTTGCTTCATATGTGGGTATCTTCATATATATGGACATGATGTGCTGATACTTTGTAACTTTCAGTAATACAGAACTCCTTTTAAAGAGCAACTTCAACAGAAATGGAGCAAGTACTAAAATCATATTTAGCTATATTTGTGCACAGAATCAATCAATATATCCATTATTACAGCTCACACAATCATATTCACTTGGTTTTCTGAGACTCCAGATTCTTAGAAGGGTTGTCCACTACCTGGTCAATATCTTCCTAAATTCTAAAGAATCCCAGATAAAATAACAAAAACAAATGCCTCTCAGACTAGCACCATTCAGGCAATTTCAGCACTGTGGCTTCAGTGGTCACCGCTGAGAGACCATCAGTTGCAGTCTTCACATCAGATGAAACTGTGAGTGCTTTAGTGTTCCAAAGTCATGTAATCACCAGGAGGCACAGTGCCGACATATTTTAAGAAGGTATTGTCAGGTAGTGAACACCCCTTCTATCTTTATCCTCTAGTTTACAGCCCCTGCTCTGTAGCACGGCAAGACCTCTGGGAAGTCACAATTTTTTTTTCTCCTTTATGTTTGCAGTCCTGAAGCTTTAGAAATCCATGGTTCTTTTACTTGGCTTGGACAAACTCAGTACAAACTCCAGCTGAAAAGCCACGAAGTATTTAGCCTGAAACTAAACGCTTGTTTTGTGCACACTGGAATCTATAATCTCGGGACTCCAAGAGTGTTTGCTAAGCTGGCCAACCAAGTCACGCTATTCGAGACCAATCAGCAGAACTCCATGCCGGCATTGATCGTCATCAATAACGTGTGACTTCTCTCCCAACGGATGAAATGACCATGAAGACTCACGTTCCCAAATGTCTGGAGTGTAAAACACCTTCCTCCTCATATAATGCTGTGAGATTCCAGTAGGAAACACTTAGGTTATTGACTTTTAATATTCCCTTATGCAAGACATTTGGAACTGACCGATTCACCTACCTGCTCTGTATATAAAACTCATTTAATTTTACCAGGGGGAAAGCAAAATATTTTCTCTTAGTCCATTTAAGTGTTTCCGAAGAATACCTATGGTCTATAGGCCCATTTATGTGAGGTGTTGCTGTCAATTTTGCACTTTTGGTCTTCATGGCTGTTAATTTCCCAAAACGTAGCTAGATTTGTTTTGAAGGTGTTTTACTATTCGATGTAGACGAAAGCAAAATGCTAATGACAGTTTTGCTTCAAGTCTGTAACAACTTGTTTCATCTCAGTACAGAATGCACTATTTTACACAACCATAACCTTAAAGTCAAGCGATTTACTCTATTGTGTAACTTTACCAATTAAAATCGCCTCCGTATGATGAAAAGTACACTTTTGAATAGAGGATGATGTATTATATTTATAACATTGTATTGTACATAGAATAAAACATATGCCATATTTGCTGTTTTAAAGCCTTTCCTTGCATATAATAGGCTGTTCAAAGGGCCATAATATATACTACTTGTTGCTTAATTCTGTTAACAGTATATAATAATGTACATACTACATTAAAAGTTTTAACAAGTACGTGAGTACACAAATTGATTATTTATATTTTCACATTTTTGCCTTTTTATGGTGTATTTATTGCTTCATTGGGGGACACAGGTAACCACTGACGCAGATCGAGGCCCTAGCCAAGTCCGCCTTTGAGGCTGCTGACGCTTCTCTCTGTCCCGCCTTTGCTTCCACCTGGGTAGCCTAGTCGGTTTCCACCTGGGCAAAACTTCTTCGGCAGGGCATTTTATCAGTGGCCTCACCAGACGAACTAGCTGATCTTGCGGATCAGATGGCTCACTCAGGCAAATATTTTTGCCTACCCAGATGGAAGCAAAGGTGGGACAGAGGGAAGCGCCAGCAACCTCAAAGACTGACTTGGCTAGGGCCTCGATCCGTGTCAGTGGTTACCAGTGTCCCCCAATGAACGCTCCAAGAAACATGTTACGGTGAGTACCAAAAATCCTTCTTTTTTCTACAACTGATTAATTCTGTGATTTAGTGTAAAGTGGTCTATAGATGTCACATTTGGAAAAAAAGAGTTGGACGATTTGAAATCCAGCTTTTATCTAAGACTGGAGACCTTTTAAACATGGTTCCCAGCTACAGTTTATTGTCAAAGATGATCAAATGTCTACCTTTTACAGAACTCGTCTTCTTTAGAAAACATTTTTCTTTTTTGAATTTCTATGAGGGGATTTGGACTGGCAAAAGTCCCCTATTCAGCACTCACACCAGCCAGAGCTGCCTCACTCTAAAAGACCTGGCACGTTCATACATTACATCTACTGACTCCAATAGGAACTATGTAATGCCTAATTTATCAACGGGTAAGTTGCAGAGATAATGATCACTAGCTGTTGAGTTATTAAAAGAGGAAAACATCTACCTTATTTTGCGGTAGACGCACCACAAATTTTGGGGAGGAAAATAGGGAAAACATTTTTTTATAAAATGATGCTGCCTCTTTAGTCCATTTTTACGGTAGCTTACCGGAGGGGGGTGACTGCGGTGAAGCAGGATTCCAGGAGGCAGGGTCGCTACTGCAGGAATCTGGCGGCAGGAGTGGGGCGATGCTGCAGTTCCCGGGCCCCGGAGGGTGGTGCGAGGCTGCGGCGGACTCGGGGCTTTCAGAAGATGTCAGCAGATTTCCCGCACTTCCCATAGTTTTCACTGCGGTGGACTACAGGACAATGGACGCCGGAGGCGAGCATGCGCAGATTGAGAGCTTGGAAGCCGGGAAAAAAATATGTATATACAGTTGGAACCAGAAGTTTACATACACTATATAAAAAGACACATATGCATGTTTTTCCTCAATTTCTAACATGAAATCAGAATAAACCTTTCCCATTTTAGGTCAATTAGGATTACCATAATTTTTAATATTTGCCAAATGCCAGAATGAGAGCGAATGCTTTAAGGCATTTTTATTTCTGCAAAGTCGAAAGTTTACATACACTAAGATTAATATGCCTTTAAACAATTCTGGACTGCCCATATGATGTCATGTGTTTGGAAGCTTCTGCAACATCTGAGTTAATTAGAGACACGCCTGTGAATGTATTTTAATGCACACCTGAATCACACTGCTGCTTTGTGCAGCATCGTGGGAAAGTCTAAAGAAATCAGCCAAGATATCAGGAAGAGAATTGTAGACTTGAACATGTCTGGCTCATCCTTGGGTACAATTTCAAGACACCTGAAGGTGCCTCGTTCATCTGTACAAACAATTATATGCAAGTACAAACAAGATGGTAATGTCCAGCCATCATACCACTTAGGAAGGAGACTGGTTCTGTGTCCCAGAGATGAACCTGCTTTGGTCCGACATGTGCATATCAACCCAAGGACAAAAGGAAAAGACCTTATGAAGATGATGGCGGAAGCTGGTAAGATTGTGTCAATATCCACAGTGAAACGAGTACTGTATCAACATGGGCTGAAAGGCCACACTGCCAGGAAGAAGCCATTACTCCAAAGGAAACATAAAAAAGCAGGATTAATGTTTGCAAATGCACACAGGAACAAAGACCTTAATTTTGGAGACATGTCTGATGAAACTAAAATTTAACTTTTTGGACATAATGACCATCGTTACATTTGGAGGAAAAAAGGATAAGCTTGGAAGCCTAAGAATACCATCCCAACTGTGAAACACGGGGGTGGCATCATCATGTTGTGGGGTTGTTTTGCTACAGGAGGGACTGGTGCACTTCACAAAAATAGATGTCTTGAGATGTTCTTTTCTCATGATGCCATCAGTCAGGAAGTTAAAGCTTGGGCGGAAATGGGTTATCCAAATGGACAATGACCCGAAGCATACTGCCAAAATGGTAAGAAAGTGGCTTAAGGATAATAAAGTCAATGTTTTGGAGTGACCATCACAAAGCCCTGATCTCAATCCTATTGAAAATTTATGGACAAAGCTGAAAAGGCAGGTGTGAGTAAGGTGACCTACAAACCTGGATCAGTTACACCAGTTTTGTCAGGAGGAATGTGCCCAAATTCTGACCAATTATTGTGAGAAGCTTGTGGAAGGATATCCCAAACGTTTGACCCAAGTCATTCAGTTTAAGGGCAATGGTACCAAACACTAATGAAATGTATGTAAACTTTTGACTTTGCAGTACGTAATAAAAATGCCTTAAAACATTCTCTCTCTCTCATTATTCTGGCATTTGGCAAATATTAATAATTATGGTAATCCTAATTGACCTAAAACGGGAAAGATTTATTCTGATTTCATATCAGATATTGAGGAAAAACATGCATATGTGTCTTTTTATATAGTGTATGTAAAGGTTTCAACTGCGTGTGTTTGGTTTTAACTGTCTTTTTTTGCTGACTGACCCCCTTCTGATGTTTGACATACTGGTACATCCAATATCTGCTCACTTTTGTTTGATGCAGCCTCATGAACTGAGCATGCATGTTTGCATGTTATTTAGCCATCATTTGCCTCTAGAGCCGCTAGTGGGTGGAACTCTGCCTGCGGCTGTTAACATATTAAACGTCACTGTCAATCTCTTTCCTGGTGGGCATGCTGTTCAAAACACCAATTGGTGCCCCAACAACTCAAGAGTGGGGCGCTAATGGGTTACCATGACCCATGGTTTTCTGTTGAAGACCTCTGTGCCTGACATGATGCACTCCTATTAAAGCAAGCCTGTTACTGGCGTTCATAGGAGAATGTGATTTTTGCTTTATACATCAATACTTTAAGCACTTGCACTATACAAAGCAACAGCTGTCTATCGCAGCTGGAAGATCGGGTGGAAAAAACGAAAATGGAAAATCGCCTGCTTAGGAAGGGGTTAAATTGTGGAAATGTATGTGCTGGTCAAGTGGTGTGCTGATTATTTTCTCATCGGTCAAGTGGTGTGTAAGAATTCCAGATGTTTCAGAACAGTGAAGTATTACAGAACGTCTAGCACACTGAGAAGGGGTGGAAGCAGTTATTGTTTTTAATGAACGTATACTGGGTCAATCTATGTTTCACTGATCATTTTCCAAACATTTCCTTGATGCTAGTTATGAAGTTATGAAATGTGCATGCAGCAGTGATTCTGTGCAGTTGTAGCTCGCTATTATATCTTTGTGCTCCCAAAAAATGACGCAGCTTTTTTCTCATCTCTATCAGCAGATATGAAATGGAATTTATATTCCTGATTTGGTCCTTGACAATTATCATAAAATGCCTAACTGAGATTTCATTAAATATTGTGTTTGGCAACATGCACAACATGACTAAAACTCTTTGCTTCCTTTACATTAGTGTGTTTTCCTACTTTAATGAGACCATTTGCTAACAAGTGCGTATAATGAAGCTTCGTTGCATGAGTTGGCAGTACCCTGGGTGATGTACTGCCTTATAATTCCATTTATCCAATCAATTATTCTGTCAGGTTTCTTTCCTGGTAGAGCTTTCAGCTCTGCTCATACTCTTGTAAGAAAAGTCAGCTAGATCACTGGTGGTGTACCCACCACATAAAGTGGACCTCAGATTTAGAACCTGAATAATTGAATAATGTCTGGCTTCAGTTATGCGAGATAAGACTTGTGCTACAACATCCGTCTTCTTGGCTTACATACACAACGCTGCAATGCAAACATACAAAAAAGGAAGGTAGATTCAGACTTTATATGTAAATAATTTCAGAATAAAGTCCTTATACATTACCATTGCCTTAGAATACATTTCACTCTATAGCAGTCTATCTAGGTTGTATTCAACCCAGAAGAAGGCCTCTTGCCCAAATAGGAGATGACACAGGATTTTGGAGTGTCTCTTTGGAAATTTGTGCCTTTTCAGCCAAAAGAATATTTGTGAGGTCATACAGTGAAAGTTGAGGTCTAGTTGAGAATTGGAATAGCAGTCAGCCTCCTTTTAGATTGTTTGGGATATCTGGAAGAGTGATTATCTGGAGAAAAAATGGGGAGCATTCCTATAAATCTTGTGTCATGACAACATTAAAGCAGCCTGAGACCACTCGTGTGGGGTTGCTTTTCATCCAAGGGAGTAGCCTCACTCACAATTTTGCCTAAGAACACTGCCATGAATTAAGAATGGGATCTAAACCTTCTCCAAGAGTAACTACTCCTAAGGATCCAGGAGCAATTTGGTGAGGAACAATGCTTTGTCCAGCAAAGGCAAAAGTGATAACTAAGTGGTTTGTTGAAACAAAACCTTGAAATTTTGGGTCCATGGCAGGAAACTCCTCAGATCTCAAGCTTACAGAGAACCTGTGGTCAATGCTCAAAAACCGAGTGAACAAATAAAAACATGGAAATTGTGATCAACTCCAAGCACTAATTAGGCAAGAATGGGGTGCCATAAGTCAGAATTGAGCTCAGAAGCTGATATTCAGCATGCTAGTGAGACGGGCTGAAGTCTAAAAAAAAAATAATAGACAACACTTAATATTGAGTCTTTACAATCATACACTTTATGTATTTGCCAACAACAAAAAAAAGTGTAAAAACTGATGCTGATAATTGTACACCATATGCGTATGTCAACCTAGGCAATGGGATAGTTCTTGGCGTCTCCATGAATACACCTCCCTCTCACCCTCTTCCTTGTTACATTCATATGCGAATGTATGGCAGTCAATAGGGCAACCAAGCCTCCTGAGTCCAGGCTCCCTTGATTGTTCAGAGTTCTCCACAGCTAAGTATCTTTCCACAAGGCTGCATTCTGTGGATCTCTTTGGGCAACCCAGCATTGCGAGGAATTAGTGACTGGATAAATCGGTCCACCACCACTTTTTCCACCATCTGTGCCAGAGAGCAAGTCTCAGACTGCAGCCATTTTTGCACCAGGAGTAGCAGGTTGAACATCTGGGAACTGGGAGGCTTGTCCCTTGCCTGACTTCTTCATATGGGTCTATTTGGTAGAACTTTGTGAGTAAGAAGTTTGCTACTGATATGATGCCAACTTATCCGAGTTGTTATATACAGAAATTTTTATAGTGGTGTCCGAAAGGGGTTTACATTTCTTTTGCTTTTTTTTGTTCAGTTCTTTCTCAACATATTTTCAAAAAAAAAAAAAAAGGAAGGCTGAGCTAAAACCTTCTGAAGAGCCTGATTTATCTATGTGGCAAATTTGAGTCCGGTTGGTCCAGTCGATTGCCCGTTAATCTTTTCTTATGTATTCTGGGGATTGTCTTGTGAATATTTTGAGAATGGTAAGTTCTAGAGAGCTAAAACTCATCGACATTAAACCTTCAGCAGTGCTTCATTTACTTATTTTGCAAATTTGGGTCAGATTGGTCCAGTTGTTTGATCCGTAAATTCATATTTGCTTTTGTATTCCGTATTTTTGTGAATATGGCAAGAACAGTACACCCTAGAGAGCTGAAACTCTGGTGTAAAAACATCTGAACTGCCAGATTTACCTACATGACAAATTTGGTGCTTTTTGGTCCAGTTGTTTGGCCATACATAAAGAACAGACAACAGAGATTCATATGTATATAGAGTGTAAGATAGCAGCCGGACAAGTCCTGAATGAAGTATTTGTATCACTGAGGTGCCTTACTTCAGTGATGTAAAAGCCAGAGAGCAGGCTCCAGCACTGATAATGGTGACAGGTTTATTCAATGGGGCCGGGTTTTAGGAGCAGCTGGGAGAGCTGGGTGGGACTGGCTGCTCCTATTCCTCTAATATAGGCCTGGCAGCTGGTATAAAATGGCAGCTGAGCTGCTCCATAGTTGCCTGGGAGTAGAGGTGGAAACACCTCTGGTATGCTAGTCAGACTGCCAGAAGCTGACCAAGTGTAGACCTGTGGTGCTTTGGTGACAAAAGATGTGTGGATTGTTTAAGAAGGACTCTGTCAGTGTTGCTGTCACAGTGTCTTCTTATATATGATTTCCGTTTATGCCAGAAAAGGGCTGTTTATCTTCTGTTGCTGGAAGTGTTATAGACTTTTTCTGTAATAAACCTTCCTTTGCAATAAACCTTCCTGTGTGAACAAGACCCTTCATGCCTGTGTGAACTTCAACTGCTGCCAGGAGTGAGTGAAACCCTTCAATAGATATAGTATGATTGTGTGTTTTGAAAAATAAATTCCTATCAATAGTTAAAGATAGGTGCTCAGATGCCAAGCAAGGGACACAGGTGCAGATGTAGACCCAGCACCAGTTCCTTATCTCCAGAAATACTTTGCTGCTAAGGCTATGTTCACACGTTTTGTTTTTGATGCATTTTTTCCGCAGGCAAAACCTTTTCTATTGGCAGTAAAGAAGCAATGTCAAAAAATCAGGTTTCGCTGAGTTTTTGAGGCGTTCTATTAGTGTACATTTGTCTCTTGTGCATGCTGTTAAAGTTTAGTGCATAAAAAAATAACCTGATTCAACTTCCTCCAGGTTTTGGCACCAAAAATGCAACGAAACCTGATGCCTGCATTTTTTCTGCATTTTTGCGGCGTTTTTGGACTACCCATTGCTTTCAATGGGTGAAAAACACTGAAAGACGTGACATGCTGCATTTCGGAAAAAAAACAAGGCTGCGTACATGAGATTTCTGAAATCTCATAGACTTTGCTGGTACTGTAAAATGCAGCTGAAAATTTGCATAAAAAAATGTTGCAAAAACGCAACTTGTGAACATAGCCTAACACATCGGGACAGGAATGCTAATTGTATGCAAGGAAACCTGCTACATTCCCATGCACTTCTCGGGCTATGTTCCCATGATCAGGAAATAGCAGTGCTTTGGATGCAGAGTATTTTCACTGCGTCCAAAGTGCTGCGTCCAATCACACAGGTAAATCCGCATGTTTTCACCCTATATATTCTATTTGGAAATATCTGTTGCGGAGACCAGCGTCTCCGCAAAAGAAATTGATATGCTGCTCGTAAAGCCTCGCCCCCGGTGAGCCTGCGCGGCGTCAAATAGAAGCACAGTGGGCATGAGATTTCTATAAATCCCATCCACTGTGCTTCTACTGTACAACCCAGTGGTTTGGACGCAGCGCAGGTGAGCTGCGTCCAAAACGCTGCTATTACGGCACGCAGCCTTAGGGTATGTGCCCACAATCAGCGTCTCCGCAACAGAAATTTCCATAATAAAATGTGTTCAATGAACACATGCGGATTTACCTGCATGATCGGACGCAGCAAAAATACGCTGCTTTCAAAATGTCGTTATTTCCTGATTGTGGGCACATTCCCTAATGGCTACCTTTCCTGGGTAGGACAGAATAAAAAAAGATATCACTTGTGTTTGAGGGGTGTCGTTAATATAACTTGGTGGTGGCAGTGTGTTACCCATTTATGTGATGTTTCTCGGTTCTTTTGTACAACATGGGTAGGATAGGATACCGTGGGCAATGCTGAGAATAATGAGGAATATAATATTGGGATGGAATAGTGAAAGATTCACACAAACACATTTCTGGATCATATATATATTTCTCACTCCTATGTGTGATCTATTCTGAAAACTGCTTTGTACCTCCATGCAATGCTCTGCAGCTTATCACTGGTATACATTTCTCACTCCTCTACGTTGTTTAATCCATGATACTTTAAGGTCATCACACTTACTTTAACAGTTTATGATCCATGTAGAGGTGCCAGTCTGTTTTTTTTTTCTGCAGTTTTATGGTCTTCTGTTGTCTTAAGCTAGTTGATTGATTCCTAACGAGTTAAATCTGTGTAGATCTAAGCAGATACGTCCCTATATATTGAGACATAGTCAAGGGGCAGCATTTATGCGGGGGCATTTATGCATACTTTATCAAAGTGCCACGGCAGTTAGATATGGCAGTTGGACAGGGCAGGAGACAGGTAAGACATGCAAGACAATTAAATAAACTTGCTTCCAGGTCATCTGTTTTGCAAACAATATTCACCATTTGTATCTGTGCCATTTATATTCTGGCTGCTGCAATCATCCACATTCACCGTTCTCCCACAAATTCTGTACACTTCATCCATATTAACCCCTCACTCCTCTCTTCTCCTATGTACAGCTCTCATGCTCTCTTCACAATGTTATACCACACAGATCCATTCATTCCCACCATACAACACAGGAAATGCTCTCACAAATCACTCAACCATCTGCTCATTCTCTTTATCTTCCTTCTCTTAGTCGCAGGTGATATTTCTCCTAATCCAGGACCCTCCAGTAATAATAACACTAACTCTTTCCCTGTTACATTCAGAAACCCTGCTAATCTCATTAATATTCCCTGCATATCTTCTGTCTCATTCAACTGTGCCCTTTGGAATGCGCGCTCAGCATGTAATAAACTCTCTTACATCCATGACTTTTTCCTCTATAATTCCCTCAACCTTCTGGCTCTCACTGAAACCTGGATCCAGCAGTTGGACACCACCACCGCTGCAGCTCTCTCCGATGGTGGCCTACACTTCTCTCATACTCCGAGACCTGACAACAGATCAGGTGGAGGTGTTGGTCTGCTTCTTTCAACAAAATGTACTTTTCAGGTTTTCTCCCCAGTACCCTCCCTTATCTTCCCTTCTTTTGAGGCCCACACAGTCAGACTCTACCGGCCCTTCGCCCTGCGAGTGGCGGTTGTCTATCGCCCTCCAGGTCCCTCCCGTTAGTTCATGGATCACTTTGCTGCCTGGCTTCCAAATTTTCTATCCTGCGACATCCCCACGATAATCATGGGAGATTTTAACATCCCAATTGGCGGTCCTCTTTCCCCATCCACCGCTCACCTTTTAACACTAACTTCCTCCTTCGGCCTTTCACAGCTTGCTAACTCTCCTACACATGAGGACGGGAACACATTGGACCTGATCTTCTCCCGGCTTTGCTCAGTACATGACTTTACTAATTCTCCCCTTCCACTGTCTGACCATAATCTTCTTTTATTCTCTGTCAAGAACTGTGACTCTACTCAAGACCCCCCCACTTTCCACACTTATAGAAATATACGCGCTATTAACACCCAGAAATTTATGAAAAAGTTGCAATCATCATTGGCCCCAATCTCCTCCCTCTCATGTCCCGACTCTGCATTGAAGCATTATAATGAAATAATGCTATGCGCCCTGGATGAAGCCGCACCTTCTACACAAAGAACAATTCGGCATAGACGGCGACAACCCTGGCACACACCTCAAACACGTCTTCTCCAGCGGTGTTCCAGGTGCGCTGAAAGGCTGTGGAGAAAATCTAATCTGCCCGAAGATTTCCTCCATTATAAATTTATGCTGAAAACATATAACTCTGCGCTTCACCTCTCCAAACAAACCTACTTTAACAACCTCATAATCTCACTTTCCAATAATCCTAAATGACTCTTTGACACGTTTCATTCTCTCCTCAATCAAACATCACAGGCCCCGATCACCGACCTCAGCGCAGACGATCTGGCCAATTATTTCAAAGAAAAAATTGACCATATCCGACAGGAAATTTTCTCCCAATCACCAAACGTTTTGCATGCTCTCCCCCGCCACATTGTATCTTGCATCTTCTCGCCCTACCACCTGCACCAGTGACCCTATTCCCTCACATCTCCTTCAGTCCCTTGTTCCAGCTGTCACCACTCACCTAACTAAAATTTTCAACCTCTCCCTCTCATCTGGTATCTTTCCCTCTTCTTTTAAACACGCTAGCATACATCCATTACTTAAAAAACCATCCCTTGACCAGAACTGCACGGCCAACTACAGACCTGTTTCCAATCTTCCCTTTATCTCTAAACTCTTGGAACGCCTGGTCCATTCCCGTCTAATCCGCTATCTCTGACAACTCTTCTTGACCCTTTACAATCTGGTTTCCGCTCTTTACATTCTACTGAAACTGCCCTTACTAAAGTCTCTACTGATCTACTAACAGCTAAATCTAATGGTCACTATTCCCTGCTGATTCTCCTGGATCTCTCTGCAGCATTTGACACTGTGGATCACCAGCTCCTCCTCACTATGCTCCGCACTATTGGCCTCAAGGACACTGTTCTCTCCTGGTTCTCCTCCTATCTCTCTGACCGCTCCTTCTCTGTGTCTTTTGCCAGCTCCTCCTCCTCTCTCCTTCCCCTTACTGTAGGGGTTCCTCAAGGATCAGTCCTAGGCCCCCCTCTTTTCTCCTTATACACCGTTCCCATTGGACAAACAATCAGCAGATTCGGTTTTCAGTACCATCTCTATGCTGATGACACCCAATTATACACCTCTGCTCCGGACATCACCCCTGCATTACTACAAAAGACCAGTGATTGTCTTTCTGCTGTGTCTAACATTATGTCCTCCCTCTGTCTAAAACTGAATCTGTCAAAAACTGAACTACTCGTATTTCCTCCCTCCACTAACCTACCTGTGCCCAATATTGCCATTTCCGTTTGTGGCTCAACCATTACTCCCCAGCAACAAGCCCGCTGTCTTGGGGTAATTTTTGACTCCGATCTTTTCTTCACTCCCCACATCAAATCACTCGCTCGTTCATGTCATCTACACCTCAAAAACATCTCAAGAATCAAGACTTTTCTCACCTTTGACTCCGCAAAAACTCTTACTGTCGCTCTTATTCATTCTCGTCTGGACTACTGCAACTCTCTACTTATCGGGCTCCCTCTTACTAAACTCTCCCCTCTCCAATCCGTCCTTAACGCAGCAGCCAGGATCATATTCCTCGCCAACCGCTACACCGATGCCTCTTCCCTGTGCCAGTCATTGCATTGGTTACCCATCCAATATAGAGTTCAATTTAAACTTATCACGCTTATCCACAAAGCGCTCCATGCTTCAGTACCCCCCTACATCTCCCTTGTCTCAGTCTACCACCCTACACGTGCCCTCCGTTCTGCCAGTGACTTAAAACTTAAATCCTCCATAATCCGAACTTCCCACTCCCGTCTCCAAGATTTCTCGCGTGCTGCGCCAATTCTTTGGAATGCACTACCCAGGACAGTTCGATTAATTCCCAATACCCACAGTTTCAAGCGGACCCTAAAAACCCATCTCTTTAGACTGGCGTATCGCCTCCACACACTATCTGTCCATCCCAGTTGTCCGTCCCAGTTTTCCCTCAAATTAAAATCTTCAATTTCAGGTTCATACCAACCATGCACACAATAGCCTCGGTCAGGACTGCACACATACTGGCAGGCGACCAGTCCATGTATTATTTATCCTATATAGTATATCAAGGCTGCATTATACAATATATGTACATTCTACCTTTTGTGTCTCCCCCATTTCCTCATAGACTGTAAGCTTGCGAGCAGGGCCCTCACTCCTTTCGATATGAGATGTTTATTCTGTATTGTTTGTATAAGTCCCCCCTAAAATTTGTAAAGTGCTGCGGAATATGTTGGCGCTATAAAAATAAAAATTATTATTATTATTATTATATTCTAATTACTGAGTGGCAATAGGCTTTTGCTCAGCTGCCTGATCTAGTGCAGAATATAAGGGCAAACTACAAAAGGAGTGTAATGCAATAAACATGTTGCAGTGACATTGTCAATACATAGTTATCCCAAGAAGCCCTCCTAAGTGGCCACACCCAGGCTGCACTTGATTGCTTTACAAATAACATGAGCTTTCATTAGCACCAGATGTTGTACCAGAGCCATGAACGCTGAGTTAGCCTATTGTCATGTTTATTTGTTACACCCAAAAGTGCCACAAGTCATGATGTGTCCATGTCCTCCTCTACTCTTGCCTAACCTAGGCATACCTGGATTGAGTGTGCACATACTGGTACATCTCCACATGAAACCAGATCTCATCCACATGCCATATGGCGTTTTAGTCTTAAAAGAGAAGCTCCATAAATGATTAACTTTGACTATGTATCGAGTGAATAATCTTATATCCCTTTCATCTAAGTAATTTCTAGCAGGTGCAGAGCGAAAGTGGTTTGAGCACTGATCATCATTACTATTATGTGTGGAGTGAACCCAGCAATGATTGTGTCAGTGCGCTGCGCCGTCAGCCATAGCCAAAGACTACTAATGTCAGCGGGGGTGGTTTTCACTTTCCCCTTTGCAATATCCCAGTGGTGTGCTGTGGTGCTTGCTCAATTTATGCTTGGAGGATCTGAAAAACAAGATTTTTGGGAAACAAATGACATCAGGTCCCTAAGACATGAACTAAAGACCCTGTTAAAATGTACCTGTTGTATTTTGGCAGCTTAAGATAAATGGTCATGTATATGAGAAATATTGAAATTGTATCCTGCATTTATATCAGTTTTTATAACTTATAATTGTCACTGAGCTAGTGGGCGAAGACTAGCTGCTGTAATGTCTCCTATTCAAAGTACACAGAGACGTGAGGGATTCCTGTTATTGAGTCAGCAGAGCGTTGATGACTTATGCACTATGCACCCCAACGCTCAACGAAGCCGCTCTATTCCTAAATCCTTTCACAGCTTATCGTGGAATATTGCGGAGAGAAGAAAATTCTCAAACTGGCTTGTTGCAGTGGTGGTATTATATTGCATGACCCCACTCAAATTCAGTGAGCTGGTCACTAGGGATGAGCGAACCAGTGGATGTTTGGGTTCATTTGGTCCGATTGAACTTTAGTCCAAAGTTTGATTCGGGTACCAGAACTCTACCCAAGCTTGAACCAGAACCCGAACCCCATAGAAGTTAATGGGGACCCGAACTATGGTGCTGTAAAATGGTCTCTCTCTCTCTCTCTGTTCTCCCACAACTCAGAACACTAAAATGGACTTCCAGGAGAAGTCCTTGTTCGGAGTTCAGTACACGGTACGAATCCCGAACTTTACAGTTCAGGTTCACTCATCTCTACTGGTCACCGAACGACCCATTTTTTCACAAATGTTAGTAAAGGCAGACTGAATGGCGAGGGGCTGGACACTATACATCTATGGCAATGGGACAGAATGAAAAACCTGAATTCAATCATTAAGAGTTGTGACCTCATCCTTTTGTCCACATAGAATGTTATATCGATCATATGTTATATCTATTTATTTGCATAAGCAAAAACTTTACCAAAAAGAATAAATTACAAGAATTTATTGTTCCTGTTATAAATCTAAGATACGACTGTGATGCTCTAGGTATGTTTCTCTTTACTTAGAATTACATCAGATGGGATAGGGTCTACAGACAAGTCATAACTTTTGCATGCTTACAATGTACAGGGTGGGCCATTTATATGGATACACCTAAGTTACATGGGAATGGTTGGTGATACCAACTTCCTTTTTGTGGCACATTAGTATATGGGAGGGGGGAAACTTTTCCAGATGTGTGGTGACCATGCCGGCCATTTTGAAGTTGGCCATTTTGGATCCAACTCTGTTGCTATCAGTGTGTCAAAAGTGGGAGAAGAGGGTTGCATTGACAATCCAACACAATGGGCAGCACTTTGAACACATTTTATAAGTGGTCATAAACTTGTGAAAAACTCATTAAAGAATAAAGTTACGTTAAAACCAAGCACACCATTGTTTTTCTTATGAAATTCTCAATAAGTTTGATGTGTCACATGACCCTCTTGAAAAAAAAGAGTTGGATCCAAAATGGCCAACTTCAAAATGGCCGACATGGTCACCACACATCTGGAAACGTTTTCCCCCTCCCATATACTAATGTGCCACAAACAGGAAGTTGATATCACCAACCATTCCCATTTAATTTAGGTGTATCCATATAAATGGCCCATCCTGTATGTTGTATTTCATGCAGCAACCAGTAGGTGGCATGTTTCCAATAAATGTGCTGTTTCTTATATTCAATCAGGCTGATTTATTTTCAGAATTTTCCTTCTCCTAATCTACCACTAATTTATATATATTTTTTTTACCCATTAGAAATTATCATTTCTGCATTTCTTGCAGATGCTGTATCTTGGTAATCCTACCTTTGACACATTAGCTTTGTGGCAGAAACGTTTTGTGTATTGAAGTAATTGTCTGAAAAGTAGATTATGGCTAGGGCCACACAAAGCTCTCAGTGCTCATATAGCAGGTGTTGAGGTGTGTTTGCTGAGCAGTGTCTTCCTAGATATGGTAGAGGCTTTCTGCTGCATCATTATAAATTATTACTAATGGCTACCTAGCATGCTACATGCACACATGGCGCTATGGGTCCAATTGTCCAATTAATCATATAGGTTTACTTGTTTGTTTGTTTTAAGTAACTTTTTTTTTCTTGTGATATTCTTTGACGTTTATTACGCAAAAATTGATCAAAATGATGGATGCGGTTGGTAAATTTTGTGCAAAATAAAAAATGCTCTATTTTTCTGTCTTTATCCATTTTTACAACTATTAGAGCAAAATCTCGACATTGTCAAAGATTAAATGGACAGAACAGGAATCAATTTACTTGTAATAAGGAAACTAAGATGGACACCATCTGGACTTTTCCAGTCAAACAAACATTGGGTCTACTATTCTGGGAAAGACAACTAAAGACGAAACTGTGTCGCATTTCTTCTCAACCTAACGTTGGCCGGCACTGTCCTGAAGTACAATGCAGTCAGTGATAGAATGATCTTGAAATGACTACAAGGAGCGTCAATCCATGTCACAGTCATACAAGTCTACTCACAAACAACAGATGCCAAAGAGGAGAATGTTAAACTATTCTACGATCACATTCAAGATGGACAAGATGACAAAACAAGACTTACTCATTATCATGGGAAACTTGAATGCTAAAATGGGCCACTGCGAACATGGAACTGTTGTTGGAAACTTTGTCTGAAGGAAGACTCATCATGAACACATTCTTGCAAAATTTCCGAAATCACAAACGAAGACTCTACATATGGACATTACCGATTGGGGCCTATAAGAATCAGATTGACTACATATGTGTTTGCCAGAGATGGAGATTGTTGATCATTACCATGAAAACAAGGCCAGGAGCTGGTTGTAGAACTGATCATGAACCTTTGACATCAAAGATTAGAGTCAAGCAAGCTGCACAAATGGATTAGAAAACAGGCCGTTTCCAATTTCAATTTGACCAACATACCTGAAGTTTATTTGAACGGTCTGCACAAACAATTTACGTCACTACATCCGGATTAAAGAAATTCTGAGACATATATAAATACTATTATTACTGAAAAAGCCAGTTAGACAATAAACAGGAGGCAGAAGAGACACCTGTAGCCATGGTTAACAGAAGAGACTCTAAAGATCATTGAAGAAAGACAAATGGCAGAAGCAAAAAGGTAGAAAGCAGGACACACACAACATCAGTAAAAGACTAAAGAGAGCCATTCGAGCAGACAAAGAACTTTATGACCAAACTAAAAGATATGTACAGAGGGGCAAGACCAGGAAGGCATACCTAAAGATCAAAGAGATAAGACGAAAGTTTCACCAAGAGTGAGAATGTTGAAAGATGCCAATAGGAGCAAACTAACTAAGCCAGAACAGATCAAGGAAAGATGGAGAGAGTACATGGAGCACCTCTACAAGAACAACTCCGTGATACAGGAAGAGGCTAAGACTGGAAATGATAAAGAGACAAATATTCTGAGAGACGAAGTTGCTGTGATAATGCTTCTGAAGTAACAACAATGCGCCTGGATGTGACAATATTCCAATGGAGCTAATAATGTCTGCTGAAGCAGTGGATGGCACACATGCCGGTGTCAACAGATATGACAACTGGTAAATGGCTCAGTGACTGGATAAGATCCATGTTTATTCTTATTCTGAAAAAGGGAGATGCTACCGACTGTGGAAACTATCTTACTATTACACTTAATACTCATGCCAGTATAATGCTACTGAAGATCCTACAAAGACAAGACAGTTACAGCCTTACTTTGACAAAGATCTGCCAGAGGAACAAGCAGGATTCAGAAAAGGCAGAGGAATAAGATATATAATTGCTAACATTAGATAGATAATGGAAAAGACCAAAGAATACAACAAAAAGATATATATTCAACTACAGCAAAGCCTTCATCTATGTTGATCACAAGAAACTTTGGACTACCATGAAAGAAATGGGTGTGCTGAACCATCTAACCATCTAATCAGCCTCATTGGTATCTTTACGTTGACAGTTTGAACAGAACATGGCAACACGGCATGGTTCAAAGTAGAGCAGGGTGTCAGACAAGTCTGCATCCTGTCACCATTTCTCCTCAATTTATATATAGAAGCTATTTTCAGGAAAGCATGACTTGCCGAAAGAAAAGAAAGAATCAAAATTGCTGGACGAATCATCAACAATCTAAAATATGCAGATGATACAACAATGATAGCAACAATCGCAGATGGGATGAAGGACTTATTATGGAGTGTCAAGCTGGAAAGCTCGAACATAGGACTGCTACTCAACACAAAGAAGGCAAAGATATAGACTACTGCCAGGTACGACCAGGACATATTTGAAATTGATGGCAACAAACTGGAAGTTGTAAAGGGCTTCAACCCCCTCAGATCGATGATCACTCAAGATGCAGCGACGACTCCAGAAGTCAATAGGAGAATAGCTATGGGCAAATCAACTATGAAGTCACTGGATAAGGTCTTCAAATTGAGGAACATATAATTAAGACACGGCTCGTACCTAGTTTGGTCTTTTCTGTGGTAACATACAAATGCAAAACCTGGACAGTAAAGAAATAGAAAGGTAGACCGGATGGGAGCCAAAACACAGGAACAGACGGGGCCGGTTACAGGAACACAGGACAGACAGCTGCAGGATCACAGGAGCTGGTTCAGACTGGATGGATGAAGAAGGCGGTAACAGGGACGGATCAGGCTGGACAATATAATAATCTTTTTTTATTTATTTATATAGCGCCAACATATTCCGCAGCGCTTTACAATTCAGACAATTTACAGACATTATTGGCACTATCCCCATTGGGGCTCACAATCTACATTCCCTATCAGTAGGTCTTTGAAGTGTGGGAGGAAACCGGAAAACCCGAAGGAAACCCACGCATACATGGGGAGAACATACAGACTCCTTTTGATGTTGTCCTTGGTGGGATTTGAACCCAAGACCCCAGCGCCTCAGGGCTGCAGTGCTAACCACTGAGCCACCATGCTGCCCAGAATCAGGACTTTGTATAGGCAGGACGGGATCATGAGCAGGGACAGACAGGATCGGGATCAGGAGAATGGGCAGGGTCAGGTACAGACAGGATGGACAGGATCAGGAACATAGAGCACGGGTACAGGAACCTTACAACTTAGACGGACATGTAAACACTAATGGACTAGAGTTGCTAAGGCACCTCCCTATTGGGGAGGGTGCCTTAAATAGCTGATGCCTTCCAGCCGTTGGCTTGGGACATTTTCAGAAACGCGCATGCTGTCTCTTTAAGAAGCAGGGAGCGCACGTGCGTCCTAAGCACACTCACAGGAGACCTGCGTGCTGTGTGCAGGTCCTGGAAGGAAGTGGACTCTACGGGGTCCGGAGCAACGCGGGAGGGTAAGTGGACACACCGGCTCCCTTGCCTAGAGGGGACTCGTCCTGGGGCGCCGGCGCTGTCCTAACAAATTGCTAAAAAAAAGTTCTCTCATGCATAAAATCACTCCTGGGAATAACTGGATTTCAGTACATTTGCGGGAAATTTAGCGAATTTTTGAAAAGTCACAAATGATGAATCAGGCGATAACATGTGGATACCCTAAACTTCACACACAGTGGAATACAAAAGAAAGCACACATAAAACAGACTTAAAAAAGGTAGAAATGGAATAATGAATTGGGTGCAAACAAAAAAAAAAAAAGCTCAAAACACCAAAAAGTTGACAAAAAACAGTCACAAATGCAAAAATGAATTAGACCCTATGTGTCACCCCAGCCTATATTATATTATTCAAAGTAGTTAGCAGAAAATCAAGCTGAAGCCCTAGTACCATTCCACAGTCTGCTTTTCCTGTATGTGTGCTGTCAGTTTTCTTTTTTTCATAGGATAGTACACGGACACATAGTCTAGAAAGAAGGGGATCAGACACAAGGTTAGCATAATGGTAAGTGCTGTCGGTATTTTTTTATTCTACTTTAGAAATATACTTTTTCTATGTAAACGATTACGCAACTGATAATCTTTTGAAGGAATATAGAATGTTACTTTAGGTCAGTAAAGGCTGTTTCATTCTATAAAGCCATTGAGATAAAGTAACTGAGAATGTTGCCATGTTAATCAAACTAATCAAATTAATCATAAGTCTGAGATAAGACTGTGATAGTTAAAGAGTAACTGAGCTTTCAAGTAACTATTCAGAATAAGCTGTCCTATGTTTGTACATGAGGAATAACAGAATTTCTGACTATTTTGAGACTTATACAGTGTTGGAAAATAAGTATTTGATACACTGACGATTTTGCAAGTTTTCCTACCTACAAAGAATAGAGAAGTCTATATTTGTTATCATAGGTACACTTCAACTGTGAGAAACAAATCGCATTGTATGATTTTTACATAATTAATTAGAATTTTATTACATAAAATATGTATTTGATACAATAGAAAAACAGAACTTAATATTTGGAACAGAAACCTTTGTTTACAGAGGTCATACGTTTCCTGTAGTTCTACCATGCTTCACGGTTGGGATGGTGTTCTTGGCCTTGTACTCATCCTTCTTTTTCCTCCAAACACGGTGAGTGGAGTTGATACCAAAAAGTTCTATTTTGGTCTGATCTGACCACATGACCTTCTCCCATGTATCCTCTGGATCATCCAGATGGTCATTGGCGAGCTTCAAACGGGCCTGGACATGTGCTGGTGTGAGCAGGGGGACCTTGCGTGCACTACAGGATTTTAATCCATGATGGCATAATGAGTTATGAATGGTAATGTTTGAGACTGTTGTCCCCGCTCTCTTCCGGTCATTGACTAGGTCCTCCTGTGTAGTTCTGGGCTGATTCCTGACCTTTCTCAGAATCATCCTTACCCCACAAGGCCAGATGCTGCATGGAGTTCCAGACTAAGGAAGATTGACAGTCATCTCGTGTTTCTTCCATTTTCTAATAATTGTGCCAAGAGTTGTTGCCTTCTCACCAAGCTGCTTGCCTATTGTCCTGTAACTCATCCCAGCCTTGTGCAGGTCTACAATTTTGTCCCTGGTGTCCTTATACAGCATTTTGGTCTTGGCCATGATGGAGAGGTTGGAGTGTGATTGATTGAGTGTGTGGACAGGTGTATTTTATACAGGTAATGAGTTCAAGCAGGTGCAATTAATACAAGTAATGAGTGAAGATTAGGAGGGCGTCTCAAAGAAAAAACTAACAGGTCTTGAGAGCCAGAATTCTTGCTGGTTGGTAGGTGATCAAATAATTAAATTGGAATTTATTGCATGAAATAAGTATGTAAAAATCATACAATGTGATTTTCTGGTTTTTTTTTAGAATCTGTCTCTCACAGTGGAAGTGTACCTAAAATAAAAATTACAGACCTCTCCATTCTTTGTAGGTGGGAAAACTTGCAAAAGCGGCAATGTATCAAATACTTAATTTCCCCACTGTATACTGAATTTTCACCAGTTCTCCCCTCTGCATCCTATATCTGCAATTTACACTCCATTAAGAACTGTCAAGAGGAGACAAGCTGCAGTGATTTCTCCCATGCACAGCACAGAGAGGGGAATACCTGCTCATCATTCACTTTCTGTCTCACGGAGGCAGAAGCTGCAACGACATGGAGAGCGTTACAAAGCAGAGCTGGGCAATGTTACTTGACACCTGTATTCATTCTCCACTGAAGAAGATTGACTTGAGGTGCTTTTTCACAATGGATGACAAGTTCAAGAGGCAGATTGAGAGTAGAAAAAGTGTTTAATATGCAGAGAAGGAAGCTGATATCACTGATATGACACATTATAATCGCCTGTACTATCGATGTATGCAAAATAAGTTGAAAGTTCAGATCCTTTTTAAAATATTTTTCTCTGTACTTCCTCCTTAGTCTCACATCAGGTGGTCAGAGTCCATAGCTTTTGCATGCTTACATTGTATTTTCTGTTATTTTTCACTCTATTATAACAGTTGTCAGCCTCGCCTTACCTGCAGATGTTGAATCCTTGTTATAAACTATTGAAGAAATCGTCTAAGAAGTAGACGATGTTACATTATGCAAAGGGGGTTGACATGACATTAAATCAAGCAGGAGTTTAGGGCCAATTTTACACGTCCGATTTTCTTGTAAGTGTTTTATCTGTTTTTTTTACAGACAGGATACATACCTATTATGGTCTATGGTGCTGTTCACATGTCTGTTTTTTGCAGACCTTTTCAAGTCATTAGGTCCGTGAACAAAACAAGCAGCACACAAGTGCTATCCATTTTTTCTAATGTATGATGTGAAGGAGAAGCAAGCAATAAATATATATTTTGTATGAGAAAGACGGATGATAAGACTGATGATAAAAACATAGACCAAAAATGAATCCGCAGATTCAGCATTTAAAAGTCCACTAAATGACGATGGGGCTAATCCTTGAGGCTAAGACTGGAAATGATAAAGAGACGAATATTCTGAGAGACGAAGTTGCTGCGATAATGCTTCTGAAGTAACAACAATGCGCCTGGATGTGACAATATTCCAATAGAGCTAATAATGTCTGCTGAAGCAGTGGATGGCACACATGCCTGTGACAACAGATATGACAACTGGTAAATGGCTCAGTGACTGGATAAGATCCATGTTTATTCTTATTCTGAAAAAGGGAGATGCTACCGACTGTGGAAACTATCTTACTATTACACTTAATACTCATGCCAGTATAATGCTACTGAAGATCCTACAAAGACAGTTACAGCCTTACTTTGACAAAGATCTGCCAGAGGAACAAGCAGGATTCAGAAAAGGCAGAGGAATAAGATATATAATTGCTAACATTAGATGGATAATGGAAAAGACCAAAGAATACAACAAAAAGATATATATTCAACTACAGCAAAGCCTTCATCTATGTTGATCACAAGAAACTTTGGACTACCATGAAAGAAATGGGTGTGCTGAACCATCTAACCATCTAATCAGCCTCATTGGTATCTTTACGTTGACAGTTTGAACAGAACATGGCAACACGGCATGGTTCAAAGTAGAGCAGGGTGTCAGACAAGTCTGCATCCTGTCACCATTTCTCCTCAATTTATATATAGAAGCTATTTTCAGGAAAGCATGACTTGCCGAAAGAAAAGAAAGAATCAAAATTGCTGGACGAATCATCAACAATCTAAAATATGCAGATGATACAACAATCATAGCAACAATCGCAGATGGGATGAAGGACTTATTATGGAGTGTCAAGCTGGAAAGCTCGAACATAGGACTGCTACTCAACACAAAGAAGGCAAAGATATAGACTACTGCCAGGTACGACCAGGACATATTTGAGATTGATGGCAACAAACTGGAAGTTGTAAAGGGCTTCAACCCCCTCAGATCGATGATCACTCAAGATGCAGCGACGACTCCAGAAGTCAGTAGGAGAATAGCTATGGGCAAATCAACTATGAAGTCACTGGATAAGGTCTTCAAATTGAGGAACATATAATTAAGACACGGCTCGTACCTAGTTTGGTCTTTTCTGTGGTAACATACAAATGCAAAACCTGGACAGTAAAGAAATAGAAAGGTAGACCGGATGGGAGCCAAAACACAGGAACAGACGGGGCAGGTTACAGGAACACAGGACAGACAGCTGCAGGATCACAGGAGCTGGTTCAGACTGGATGGATGAAGAAGGCGGTAACAGGGACGGATCAGGCTGGACAATATAATAATCTTTTTTTATTTATTTATATAGCGCCAACATATTCCGCAGCGCTTTACAATTCAGACAATTTACAGACATTATTGGCACTATCCCCATTGGGGCTCACAATCTACATTCCCTATCATTAGGTCTTTGAAGTGTGGGAGGAAACCGGAAAACCCGAAGGAAACCCACGCATACATGGGGAGAACATACAGACTCCTTGCAGATGTTGTCCTTGGTGGGATTTGAACCCAAGACCCCAGGGCTGCAGGGCTGCAGTGCTAACCACTGAGCCACCATGCTGCCCAGAATCAGGACTTGGTATAGGCAGGACGGGATCATGAGCAGGGACAGACAGGATCGGGATCAGGAGAATGGGCAGGGTCAGGTACAGACAGGATGGACAGGATCAGGAACATAGAGCACGGGTACAGGAACCTTACAACTTAGACGGACGTGTAAACACTAATGGACTAGAGTTGCTAAGGCACCCTCCCTATTGGGGAGGGTGCCTTAAATAGCTGATGCCTTCCAGCCGTTGGCTTGGGACATTTTCAGAAACGCGCATGCTGTCTCTTTAAGAAGCAGGGAGCGCACGTGCGTCCTAAGCACACTCACAGGAGACCTGCGTGCCGTGTGCAGGTCCTGGAAGGAAGTGGACGCTACGGGGTCTGGAGCAACGCGGGAGGGTAAGTGAACACACCGGCTCCCTTGCCTAGAGGGGACTCGTGCTGGGGCGCCGGTGCTGTCCTAACAAATTGCTAAAAAAAGTTCTCTCATGCATAAAATCACTCCTGGGAATAACTGGATTACAGTACATTTGCGGGAAATTTAGCGAATTTTTGAAAAGTCACAAATGATGAATCAGGCGATAACATGTGGATACCCTAAACTTCACACACAGTGGAATACAAAAGAAAGCACACATAAAACAGACTTAAAAAAGGTAGAAATGGAATAATGAATTGGGTGCAAACAAAAAAAAAGCTCAAAACACCAAAAAGTTGACAAAAAACAGTCACAAATGCAAAAATGAATTAGACCCTATGTGTCACCCCAGCCTATATTATATTATTCAAAGTAGTTAGCAGAAAATCAAGCTGAAGCCCTAGTACCATTCCACAGTCTGCTTTTCCTGTATGTGTGCTGTCAGTTTTCTTTTTTCATAGGATAGTACACGGACACATAGTCTAGAAAGAAGGGGATCAGACACAAGGTTAGCATAATGGTAAGTGCTGTCGGTATTTTTTTATTCTACTTTAGAAATATACTTTTTCTATGTAAACGATTACGCAACTGATAATCTTTTGAAGAAATATAGAATGTTACTTTAGGTCAGTAAAGGCTGTTTCATTCTATAAAGCCATTGAGATAAAGTAACTGAGAATGTTGCCATGTTAATCAAACTAATCAAATTAATCATAAGTCTGAGATAAGACTGTGATAGTTAAAGAGTAACTGAGCTTTCAAGTAACTATTCAGAATAAGCTGTCCTATGTTTGTACATGAGGAATAACAGAATTTCTGACTATTTTTAGACTTATACAGTGTTGGAAAATAAGTATTTGATACACTGCCGATTTTGCAAGTTTTCCTACCTACAAAGAATAGAAAAGTCTGTATTTGTTATCATAGGTACACTTCAACTGTGAGAGACAAATCGCATTGTATGATTTTTGCATAATTGATTAGCATTTTATTACATAAAATAAGTATTTGATACAATAGAAAAACAGAACTTAATATTTGGAACAGAAACCTTTGTTTACAGAGGTCAGACGTTTCCTGTAGTTTTACCATGCTTCAAGGTTGGGATGGTGTATTTTATACAGGTAATGAGTTCAAGCAGGTGCAATTAATACAAGTAATGAGTGAAGATTAGGAGGGCGTCTCAAAGAAAAAACTAACAGGTCTCTGAGAGCCAGAATTCTTGCTGGTTGGTAGGTGATCAAATAATTAAATTGGAATTTATTGCAAGAAATAAGTATGTAAAAATCATACAATGTGATTTTCTGGGTTTTTTTTAGATTCTGTCTCTCACAGTTGAAGTGTACCTTTGTCACCCTGGCCTGGATGCCACAAAATGTAATAAAGCTGTGTCTGAGAGCAGGGGGGAGGTTCTCTAGTCAGGGGAATATTAGCATGCAGTACCTCCTGTCTCAGGCCAGTAGGGGAGCAGGCTGCCCCTATAAAAGCTGGTGCTGGGGGCAGGGTTAGAGAGAACTGGATGACCTGTCTCAGTACTGAGACTTGTCCCGGAGCAGAGCAGGGACAGAAAGTTGTATTGCACCTAAGAGGAAGTGTGGCAGGAGGAGAGCCACAAGCCAGAGACAAGAGGCAAAGAGAGCCTGTCTTGGCAGATAAAGGACTTAATTTACCAGACTTTGGTGTCTGAGGCTGGGAGGATTCCACATCCTACAGCAGATAACCAGTCCGCAGGGGACTGTATATTCCTTGGCCCAAGAAGCCTGGAGGCTCTGCCACAACAGAAGGGACCAGCACAGCCGTACCAGGCCGGGAGCAGAAAGGAACCCACGTCGCAGGCCATACAGGCGAGAGTACACGGAAAGCTCAGAAACGTGGGCTGTTACCCTATAAGGAGGAGATAGCCAGGAGGAGCACAGAAAGCACGGTAGGCCTACACCCTCACCCTTACCAGGGCGAATTTCCCCATTGCTCTCAGACATCCAGGTCCCCTCCTAGCCGGGACTGTTTATGGATCAGTTTACCTGTTTTAGTAAAGGCCCTGGACTGCAACCTGTTGTCTGTGTGCTCCTTTGCGCCTCCAGCACTACCGGTACTGGGACTCTCACCACCATCACTCCCACCATCCATTATACTGCCCTGGGGCCGCACTCTTCCCGTGGGGAGTCACACTACCCTAGCTGCACACCTCATCAGCCCCAGCGGTCTGCATGCAGCGGCGGTTCCTAATAACCGCAATCCACGGGTGGCGTAGTCGGACATAATCATCAGCGCATAACGGACTACCACTGGCCTGACCACCCTGAGCCACGGAACCGGGTTGCCACTACTACTCCCATCGTTCCCCTACTGCCCGGATCCGAGTGCCCCACGGCCCAGGGGGCGAGTCAGCTTTGGCGTAGTCGGCAGGATTGCAACCAACCCGCCACAAACGGGTAACGTGATTGAAAATTGTCTTTCAGAGGTAATTGTAATTCTACAACAGGTGGCGGTGAATGCTAGTTCCAGCCAACAGAGAGTCCTCAACAAAGAGATAAAAGCCCTGATGAGAAGGCAGCAGGTAGAACTGTCTGGTGGTGAGATCGGTAGCGTAAGACTGAGTGACCCATTCCCCATTTCCATGCCTCCCAAAAGTGAAATGATGATCTGGTGTCGGACTGCAATCGGGTTGAGAGGTAGAGACTACCAAGCCATGGTAGAACCCGTGTACTCAGACAGCAGGCCCACCATTTTGACAGCCCCGGGGGGTGGTTGATGTCCGTCATGGGAGGGTGCCCGTCCGAATCCTCAACATTGGGGAGAGGGATGTACACTTACCCAGGTACGCTACACTTGCCTCCATCTCCACAGGCGGAGGGTAATGGCTCCCAGAAACAAAAGGAGGACTGGTGCCAGAAACTCCATGTGGGTGCTGACTCCACTCCCCTGCACCAAAAACAAGGAGTCTACTGGGTGGTACAGGAGTACAAGAGAGTCTTTAGTAAGCACCCGCTAGACTTCGGCAGAGTAAAGGGGATAGAACACCACATCCCCACAGGGAGCCACCCACCGATAAAAGAAAGACACAGACCTGTACCCCCTGCACATTATCAGAACGCAAAGGGCATGCTAAAAGAAATGAAAGAAGCTGGGGTCATTAGAGATAGCTGTAGCCCCTGGGCAGCCCCCTTGGTTCTGGTGAAAAAGAAGGACGGCACCATGAGAATGTGCGTAGACTATAGACAAATCAACCGTATCACCCATAAAGACGCATACTCGCTGCCTAGAATAGAGGAGTCTTTAGCCGCACTAAAATCAGCTAACTTCTTTTCTACTTTGGACCTTACTAGCGGGTACTGGCAGGTTCCTGTGGCAGAGGCTGACAAGGAGAAGACCGCCTTCACCACCCCGATGGGACTGAGCGAGTTCAACTGTATGCCTTTTGGGCTCTGCAACGCACCAGGGACCTTCCAGCGGCTGATGGAATGCTGTCTAGGACACCGAAACTTCGAGACGGTCCTCCTTTACCTGGACGACGTGATCATCTATTCGAAAACCTACGAGGACCATCTAAAGCACCTGGCCGAGGTGTTCGAAGCCCTGGCAGGCTATGGCCTGAAGGTGAAACCATCGAAGTGTCACCTGCTGAAACCAAAGGTCCAGTACCTAGGGCACGTGGTAAGCGCGGAAGGAGTGGCCCCCGACCCTGACAAGGTCACGGCAATCAAGAGCTGGCCAAGCCCCTCGAACATCAAAGAGGTGAGACAGTTTCTCGGATTGGTAGGCTACTACCGAAGGTTCATCCTCGGGTTCACTAGGATGGCAGCTCCTATGCAGGACCTCCTAATCGGACAGTCTAAGTCCAGGAGCCAAAAGCCGCCCTTCAAGTGGGATAAACCGGAAGAGGAGTCCTTCCGCCAGCTAAAGATGGCCCTCACAGGGGACGAGATCCTGGCCTGCACTGATTATGGCCAGCCTTTCATTCTCCACACAGACGCCAGTAATGTGGGACTGGGAGCAGTACTGTCCCAAAACCAGCAGGGCAGAGAAAGAGTGATCGCGTACGCCAGCCGGAAGCTGAGGCCCACCGAGAGGAACCCGGAGAATTACAGCTCCTTCAAGCTAGAATTCTTGGCGGTGGTGTGGGCCGTGACAGAACGCTTCAAGCATTACCTGGCCTCCGCAAAGTTCACCGTGTACACGGACAACAACCCGTTGACACACCTGAACAATGCAAGACTGGGTGCCCTAGAACAGCGGTGGATGGCCCGTCTCTCCAACTATGACTTCGTGATCAAGTACCGGGCCGGCAAAACCAATACCAACGCTGATGCCCTATCGAGGATACCTCACTTACCTGCAGGTGACGAAGACCCAGAAGAGCTGGAGGAGGTAGAACTCCCCGCGTTTCACCGGTATGGAGCCGCTCAATACTCCCACCGCGTGAAGGAGGAGGATCTAACAACCGTGATGATCAATCCCCTACCTCACCACAGCTGGGCCGAGACCCAAGATAGTGACCCTGCCATCCGCCTGGTGAAAGATCTGCTGACCCAGGAGGACGCCCGCATGGATCCGGATGCTCCAGAGGAAGCCAAGCAGCTGTGGAAGGAGAAGAGCAAGCTGTTCCTCTATGAAGGCAAGCTGTGCAGAAGGATTGTCAACCACCGGACGCACGAGCTGACCTGGCAAGTCGTGGTCCCAAGGCGGGATGCAGCTATGGTCCTGGGGGCTTACCATGACAGAGCGGGGCACTTCGGTTGGAAGAAACTGGAGTTCCTGCTAAGAGGACGGTTCTTTTGGGTCGACCTGAGAGGGGCTGTAGAGAAGTGGTGCAGAGACTGTGGCCCTTGTCACCTAAGGAGGAAGGACCGTGCCAGCCAGAAGACACCCTTGAGGCCCATCGTCGCCACGCAGCCTCTTGAGCTGGTAGCTCTGGACCACGTCAAATTGGCTCCAAGCCGGTCAGGATACATCTATGCCCTGACAATCGTGGACCACTATTCCCGTTTTCTAGTGGTGGTCCCGGTGAAAGACTTGACAGCCCAAACGGCTGCCAGAGCCTTCCAGCAATACTTCTGCCGTCCACACGGGTATCCGGAACAGGTCCTGACAGACCAGGGTCCAGCGTTCGAAGCTGAAATCTACCAAGAATTCTGCAACCTCTATGGCTGTAAGAAGATTCGGACAACGCCTTACCACCCACAAACCAACGGGATGTGTGAGAAAATGAACAACATAGTCATTGATCTCCTGAAGACGTTGCCTCTGGAGGAACGCAGCCTGTGGCCAGAAAAACTGCCGGACCTGATAGACTTATACAATCATATCCCGGTGAATGCCACCAACTGCACCCCGGCTTACCTGATGCGAGCCAGACCGGGTAAGCTGCCCGTAGACCTGGAGATGGGAGTCCTAACACCTGAGGACACCTCCCCGGATGCGGACTGGGATACGGAAAGGCAACTGCAGTACAAGAAGGTACAGGAGAGTGTGGAGAGGAGCCTGGCCCAGGTGAGAGAAAGGCAAGAAAGACTCTTCAACTAACACGCCCCTGCTGGTCCCCTAGAACCTGGTGAGCAAGTCCTAAAGCGAAAAAGAAGGCTACATAAGTTGGACGACCAGTGGGAAAGGGAATCCTACACTGTACTGCAGTCTGACCACGACAACCCGAAGGTGTGCGTGATCACCAAGGACGGAGGAGAAACCACTAGTACCGTCTCCAGAGACCACCTCAAAAGGTGCCCCGAGCAACTTCGTAGTGCAGAAGAGGATCAGAGTGACCTTGAACCCGCAGAGGACAAGGAAGAAATGATCAGCACCGTTCTCGGAGAGTTCCGTCAGTCCTGGACTCGCATAAATGATGCCATAGTGGTACCCATCCTGCATTTCCTGCAACCGGCACAGCAACAACCAACACCAGAGCCGGAAGGTGAAGAGGAGCAAGCGGTTCCAGAGGCAGAAGAGCCTGTATCAGCAGCCCAGGAGAGTCAACCCTCTGCTGACAGTGAGCCTGCCATGCCTGCGGTAAGCCAAAGAACCCGCAGACAGCTGCCTGCCCTACCTGTACACCCAGCTGGTAGTTGTACCCCTAATGCTAGTGGGGAAAGCCAGGTCAGTCCACCACCAGACAGTGGGTTAAGGAGATCAACCAGGAGCACAAAGGGGCAGATACCCGCTCGCTTGAAAATATAGAGCGCGCTAAAATTGTAAATAACCCTGTTGCCAAATGTTGAATTGTTTGCCAAGATACCTGCGTGATTAGTAATTGTGTGTTTCTGTTCCTTACAGTTGCCGTACAGACTCGAAGGTTATGGACTTTTAGTAACCGGGACCTTGTATGGACTGCGTTCGGAGCCTAACCAAGGAATGAACTAAGACTGTGAAGGACTTGGGGTAGGACAGACCCCCACCTGGTTAAGGCTCCCCGTTGTATTGGTGATATGGACACCCGGTCACAGACCACACTGTGACCTTAAGAACTCAAGCTGTGCGTCGTCTGTCTGTTAATGTTTTATGGTTATGCATATTGTCTTTGTTTATTGTTTAGTCCTGGAGTACTAAATTTTACTAGGGGGGAATGTGTCACCCTGGCCTGGATGCACAAAATGTAATAAAGCTGTGTCTGAGAGCAGGGGGGAGGTTCTCTAGTCAGGGGAATATTAGCATGCAGTACCTCCTGTCTCAGGCCAGTAGGGGGAGCAGGCTGCCCCTATAAAAGCTGGTGCTGGGGGCAGGGTTAGAGAGAACTGGATGACCTGTCTCAGTACTGAGACTTGTCCCGGAGCAGAGCAGGGACAGAAAGTTGTATTGCACCTAAGAGGAAGTGTGGCAGGAGGAGAGCCGCAAGCCAGAGACAAGAGGCGAAGAGAGCCTGTCTTGGCAGATAAAGGACTTCATTTACCAGACTTTGGTGTCTGAGGCTGGGAGGATTCCACATCCTACAGCAGATAACCAGTCCGCAGGGGACTATATATTCCTTGGCCTAAGAAGCCTGGAGGCTCTGCCACAACAGAAGGGACCAGCACAGCCGTACCAGGCCGGGAGCAGAAAGGAACCCACGTCGCAGGCCATACAGGCGAGAGTACACGGAAAGCTTGGAAACATGGGCTGTTACCCTATAAGGAGGAGATAGCCAGAAGGAGCACAGAAAGCACGGTAGGCCTACACCCTCACCCTGACCAGGGCGAATTTCCCCATTGCTCTCAGACATCCAGGTCCCCTCCTAGCCGGGACTGTTTATGGGTCAGTTTACCTGTTTTAGTAAAGGCCCTGGACTGCAACCTGTTGTCTGTGTGCTCCTTCGCGCCTCCAGCACTACCGGTACTGGGACTCTCACCACCATCACTCCCACCATCCATTATACTGCCCTGGGGCCGCACTCTTCCCGTGGGGAGTCACACTACCCTAGCTGCACACCTCATCAGCCCCAGCGGTCTGCATGCAGCTGCGGTTCCTAATAACCGCAATCCACGGGTGGCGTAGTCGGACATAATCATCAGCGCATAAAAGGACTACCACTGGACTGACCACCCTTAGCCACGGAACCGGGTTGCCACTACTACTCCCATCGTTCCCCTACTGCCCAGATCCGAGTGCCCCACGGCCCAGGGGGGGGAGTCATACCTACGATAAAAATTACAGACCTCTCCATTCTTTGTAGGTGGGAAAACTTGCAAAAGCGGCAATGTATCAAATACTTAATTTCCCCACTGTATACTGAATTTTCACCAGTTCTCCCCTCTGCATCCTATATCTGCAATTTACACTCCATTAAGAACTGTCAAGAGGAGACAAGCTGCAGTGATTTCTCCCATGCACAGCACAGAGAGGGGAATACCTGCTCATCATTCACTTTCTGTCTCACGGAGGCAGAAGCTGCAACGACATGGAGAGCGTTACAAAGCAGAGCTGGGCAATGTTACTTGACACCTGTATTCATTCTCCACTGAAGAAGATTGACTTGAGGTGCTTTTTCACAATGGATGACAAGTTCAAGAGGCAGATTGAGAGAACAAAAAGTGTTTGATATGCAGAGAAGGAAGCTGATATCACTGATATGACACATTATAATCGCCTGTACTATCGATGTATGCAAAATAAGTTGAAAGTTCAGATCCTTTTTAAAATATTTTTCTCCATTCTTCCTCCTTAGTCTCACATCAGGTGGTCAGAGTCCATAGCTTTTGCATGCTTACATTGTATTTTCTGTTATTTTTCACTCTATTATAACAGTTGTCAGCCTCGCCTTACCTGCAGATGTTGAATCCTTGTTATAAACTATTGAAGAAATCGTCTAAGAAGTAGACGATGTTACATTATGCAAAGGGGGTTGACATGACATTAAATCAAGCAGGAGTTTAGGGCCAGTTTTACACGTCCGATTTTTTTGTAAGTGTTTTATCTGTTTTTTTTGCAGACAGGATACATACCTATTATGGTCTATGGTGCTGTTCACATGTCTGTTTTTTTGCAGACCCTTTCAAGTCATTAGGTCCGTGAACAAAACAAGCAGCACACAAGTGCTATCCATTTTTTCTAATGTATGATGTGAAGGAGAAGCAAGCAATAAATATATATTTTGTATGAGAAAGACGGATGATAAGACTGATGATAAAAACAGACACATAGACCAAAAATGAATCCGCAGATTCAGCATTTAAAAGTCCACTAAATGACGATGGGGCTAATCCTTGTGCGCATCTGATGTACACTGGCATTATATTCATGACAGATCCAGATTTTATGCTCAGATTTTTTTAATGGAAATATATATCTAAATCTAATGTAATCAGAGCCCAAGTGTGGCTCTTTATTTACTTAAGATGAATGTCATATCACTCTGCCAATTATAATGATACCGGCCATCCATCTAAAGTCTATAAGGATTCCCTGATTCCCAATGACAGATGTTAGATTTTAACATGTCCAATCATTTTGTCTTACTGGAGATAAGCTTCTACCAGAGGTGTCTGGTGGTTTCTTACGTCATATAAAATTGATGCTGAGCGTGAATGTATATGGAAAGAGTCAGAAGAAATAGTTTACACCCAAGCATGCATTTGGCGAACATCTGAAGTGTATGGTTAGATTTCGACTTTTCAACTTTGTACATGTAAAAGGTGAAGAAGTCGTCCAACATCCCCTCTGAAGACTTTTGTGCCAATAATTGTTTCATATTTAATGTATTTGCATACTATTCCCCATTAGGTGTGTAGCAGTAGGGAGCTGGGTAGTAATAGGTTAAATTGCTGCCCACTTAGAGGATGGAAAGAGTTAATAAGGTACAAAAACGGAAGGTAGTTCCTGCTACTAGGAGGAGAAGGAGTATTGCTGGTGAAACTATAGGCCACATGTTGAAAAGTGTAAACTTGCAGGAAGATATAAAGATTGCCCATTTTAGACCAAAGCAACATAACTGCCATCAACTACCACATTAACCCCTCAGTGACCGAGACAATTTTGACCTTAAGGACTAGGCCAAATTTTTTAAATCTGACAAGTGTCACTTTATGAGGTAATAACTCTGGAACGCTTCAACGGATCCCAGTGATTGTTTTTTCATGACATATCGTACGTCATCTTAGTGGTCAAATCTGTTCGATATGACTTGCGTTTGTGAAAATATTGGAAATTTGATGACAATTTTGAAAATTTCCCTATTTTCAAACTTTTAATTCTTATGCCCATAAACCAGGGAGTTCTGTTACACAAAATAGTTAATAAATAACAATTATCACATGTATACTTTACATCTGCATCATTTTTTAAACTTTTTTTTGTTATGAAGTTAGAAGGGTTAAAAGTTGATCAGCAATTTCTAATTTTTCCAACAAAATTTACAAAACGATTTTTTTAGGGATTACATCACATTTCAAGTGACTTTGGGGGCTTATATGACAGAAAATACCCAAAAGTGACACCATTCTAAAAATTGCTCCCCTCAAAGTACTCAAGTACACATTCAAAGAGTTAATTAACCCTTCAAGTGCTTCACAGGAACAAAAGCAATGTGGAATGAAAAAAATTAACATTTTACTCTTTTTCACAAAAATTTCAATTTAGCCCCAAATTTTTTATTTTCACAAGGGTAACAGAAGAAAATGGACCCCAAAATTTATTGTGCAATTACTCCTGAGTACAACGATACCCCATATGTGGGGGAAAACTATTGTTTGGGTGCACAGCAGGGCTTAGAAAGAAAGAAGCACCATTTGACTTTTTAAATGCAAAAATGTCTGGAATCAAGAGCGGATGCCATTTCACATTTGGAGAGCCTTTGATGTGCCTAAACAGTAGAAACGCCCAAGTGACCCCATATTTGAAACTATACCCCTCAGGATTGTATCTAGATGTGTAGTGAGCACATTGAAACCCCAGGGGCTTCACAGAAGTTTATAACATAGAGCCATGAAAATAAAAAAAAAAAATCACATTTTTCCCCACAGAAATGTACTTTTAGCTCCAATTTTTTTTTTTTTTACAAGGGTGCCAGGAGAAAATGGACCTCAAAATTGGCTGTGCAATTTCTTCTGAGTACACCGATGCCAAATAAGTGGGGAAAAACTACTGTTTGGGCATATGGCAGGGCTAGGAAAGGAGGGAGTAATGTTTTGAAACGCAGACTTTGATATCATGATATGCGAGCATCATGTTGCGTTTGGAGAGCCCGTGATGTGACTAAACAGTGGAACCCCCCACCCACAAGTGACCCCTTTTTGGGAACTACACCCCTCAAGGATTTTATCCAGGGGTATAGTGAGCATTTTGAACCCACAGGTACTACACAGAATTTGATAACATTATTTCGTCATATTTAAAAAAAAAAAAAATCACGAAAATGTTGTTTTAACCCCAAATTTGTAATTTTCACAATAGAAAATAGGTGATAACAGACAGCATAATTTGTTATGCAATTTTTTCCCGAACACGATACCGAATATGTGGTCAAAAACTTCTGTTTGTGCACATGGCAGGGCAAGGAAAGGAAAGAGCGCTATTTGTCTGGAATAGATTGTGAATGCCATGTTGCATTTGGAGAGCACCTGACATGCAAAAACAGCAGGAACCCCCCCACAAGTGACCCCATTTTGGAAACTAGACTACTGAAGGAATTCATCTAGGCATGTACTGAGCATTTTTAACCTACAGGTGATTCACGAAACTTTAGAACATTTTGAGAACAAAAAATTAACTTTTTTCCACTAAAACACTGTTTTAGCACCAAATTTATGATTTACACTAGGAGTAATGGGAGAGATTGATCCCGCAATTTGTTATGCAATTTCTCCCGAATGTAGCAGTACTCTATATGTGGTTGTACACTACTGTTTGAGCACATGGCAGGGATCGGATGGAAAGGAGTGCTACTTGGCTTTTAAAACGCAGAATTCGTTTGAATAGATTGTGGACTCCATTAGCTCGGCCCCCGAGGTACCAGAACAGCAGACATTCCCCCAAGTGACCCCATATTGAAAACTTCACTGCCTAAGGAATTTATCTTGGTGTGTAGTGAATATTTTAACCCATAGGTGCCTCACAGAATTTTATAACATTGAGACATGGAAATATGACATTTTAGTGGTACAAATGTATTTTTTTTTTATTTGGTGCAAATTTGTCATGTACAAAAGGGTTAATAAGTGAAACTGGACCCCATAATTTATTACACAACTTCTCCTGAGCATGGGTAATGCCCCATATGTCGTCAGAAAGTACTGTTTGGCCACACGTCAGGGCTGAGAAGGAAGGAGCGCTATTTGGCTTTTGGAGCACAGATTTTGGTAAAATATTTTACAGGCAACATTTGCAGAGCCCCGAAGGTGCCAGAACATCATAAAGACCCCAAAAAGGGTAGAAATTGCACCTCTCAATGAATTAATTTACGGCTGCAGTTACTATTTTGTGGAGGTGCGGTCCATGCTTCTTTTTTTTGCATTACATATTCTTTCCCCTTTCTTGGACCAGCACTCCTCCCATTTGGCACAGGCGATTTTAATTAGCAGAAGTCTGCAAAGAGGGTCTAGCCTATTTTTGCTCTCACTTGAGAGCTTGAGGAAGGTGAGCCACAATGCTCCTTTCATGTGGGTTGGTGCAGTGTGTCGGCCATTGTTGCTGTGGTTTTGTGCTTGTGGGGCGGCGCGGCCTGGAGTCATGGGGAATCGGTCTTGCAGCATGGGTGCTGTGAGGCACCAGGCCGCCCGCTCTGCTGGTGCATTGTCGCTGTGGCGGTGGTTGGCGCATGGCTCCGCTCCAGTTCAGGTAGGAAATATTAGGACCCACTACGAGGTTTGCTGTGACGTGGCAGTGGGCTTCATACAGTCTGATCAGAATGTTAAACTAAGAACCTCATGTTCAGTTATATATATTTTTGCCAAGAGGCATTAGATCAAATGTATGATTTTTGGAGGTGCGGTCCATGCTTCTTTTTTTTGCATTGCATAATTTTTATCTTGATCACTGGACTCATACACTGTATTACTCGTGTACTACAGTGCATGAGACTGTCAGTGTCTCACAGACACAGCCTGTGAGACCCAGCTTATAGCTGGAGCTCACAGGCCACTGTACCATGAGGTCATTACATGACCTCAGGGTACCATGGTAACCATTGGCACCCTCAGTTCTCATTGCAGGGGTCCGATGATTACAAAGGGGGTCTTGTGACCCCCTTGCAACAAATTAAATACTGCTGTCGCAATTGACAGCGATATTTAAGGGGTTAATAGGCCCCGATCGGCTTCAAAACTGGCCGAGGCTGATACCACAGGGTGTCAGCTGTCATGTACAGCTAACACTAGTGGGAATTGCAGCCTCCGGGAGGCGATAGTCCCTTATTCCCATTTGCCATTTTATAATGTAGATGAGGGAATAAGGCCCCCTAATGACCGCTGTTTTAATGTGTATCGGCGGTCGTTAAGGGGTTAAAGAAAGTGTCTGCCATTTGCAATAAGTACAGCCAGAAGCTAGATAGAAGTGTGGGAAGAGAGGACCCAACGCAGCTAGTGAGGAGTAGGCTCCAGGGCACCGAGTTAGCCCTACCTGGAAGATTAGTGAAGAAATACTCTTCTGACCTGGAAGGGACCGATGGACTACTGCAGTGGTGGAAAGTGAAAGTTAGAGTAGAAAGACTGATGAAGACTTTGACATAATTGAGACAGTTTAACCCTGCTGTACTGTTCGGGTCTATTTGAAGCTTGAAGTTTGTGAAACTGCAGATTAATTATTATGAGGATCTGCAAATTGTGGTTAGGGGAGTTTGTTTATGGATAGGTGTTGTTATTATGTGTTGTTTTTGTTTTAATTTTTTTTTGTATGAAATAATAATTGTTACATACAGTGATGGAAATAATAATTTGATCCCTTGCTGTTTTTGTAAGTTTGCCCACTGACAAAGACATGAGGGTAGGTTAATTTTAACATTCAGAGATAGAATATCCCAAAAAAAAAAATCAAGAAAATCACATTGTATGAATTGGATAAATTTATTTGCATTTTGCAGTGAGAAATAAGTATTTGATCCCCTACAAACCATTATGAGTTCTGGCTCCTACAGACCAGTTAGACGCTCCTAATCAACTCGTTACCTGCATTAAAGAGAGCTGTCTTACATCGTCACCTGTATAAAAGACTCCTGTCCACAGACTCAATTAATCAGTCAGACTCTAACCTCTACAACATGGGCAAGACCAAAGAGCTTTCTAAGGATGTCAGGGACAAGATCATAGACCTGCACAAAGCTGGAATGGGCTACAAAACCATAAGTAAGACACTGGGTGAGAAGGAGACAGCTGTTGGTGCAATAGTAAGAAAATGGAAAAAATACAAAATGACTGTCAATCGACATCGATCTGGTGCACCAAATCTCACCTCGTGGGGTATCCTTGATCATGAGGAAGGTGAGAGATCAGCTTAAAACGACACGGGGGGAAATTGTTAATGATTAGTGTTGAGCGAGTATGTTCTATTAACCCTTTTGGCGAGTATGCTAGGGCCGAGCTCCGAGTATTTATAGCTGCTCGGTGATATGGTTGAATCGCTCCCGTGTGTATGATTTGCAACTGTTTGACAGCTTTGATACATGTGAGGAATGTCTATTTCTTACACATTCCTCACATGTAATAAAACTGTCAAACAGTCGCAAATCATGCACACGGGAGCGATTCAACCAGATCACCGAGCAGCTATAAATACTCGGAGCTCGGCCCGAGCATACTCGGAACAGAACATACTCGCTCAACACTATTAATGATCTCAAGGCAGCTGGGACCACAGTCACCAAGAAAACCATTGGCAACACATTATGCCTTAAAGATTTAAAATCCTGCAGTGCCTGCAAGGTCCCCCTGCTCAAGAAGGCACATGTTCAGGCCTGTCTGAAGTTTGCCAATGAACACCTGGATGATTCTGTGAGTTATTGGGAGAAGGTGCTGTGGTCAGATGAGACAAAAATTGAGCTCTTTGGCATTAACTCAACTCGCCGTGTTTGGAGGAAGAGAAATGCTGCCTATGATCCAAAGAACACCGTCCCCACTGTCGAGCATGGAGGTGGAAACATTATGTTTTGGGGGTGTTTCTCTGCTAAGGGCACACGACTACTTCACTGCATCAATGGGAGAATGGATGGAGCCATGTACCGTAAAATCCTGAGTGGCAACCTCCTTCCCTCCGCCAGGACATTAAAAATGGGTCGTGGCTGGGTTTTCAGCAAGACAATGACCCAAAACATACAGCCAAGGCAACAAAGGAGTGGCTGAAAAAGAAGCACATTAAGGTAATGGAGTGGCCTAGCCAGTCTCCAGACCTTAATCCCATACAGAACTTATGGAGGGAGTTGAAGCTCCGAGTTGCCAAGTGACAGCCTCAAAATCTGAATGATTTAGAGATGATCTGCAAAGAGGAGTGGACCAAAATTCCTCCTGACATGTGCGCAACCCTCATCATCAACTCCAAAAAACGTCTGACTGCTGTGCTTGCCAACAAGGGTTTTGCCACCAAGTATTAAGTGTAGCGAATGTTTAAATGTTCCTCCTACCATCGACCAAGATGTAGCCTGAATATAGATAGTCTCTTAACACTCACAACAACCAGCTCCTCCTCAAACTCAGGGACCTTTTTCACTGGTGTTAAGGGTCGTAGCAAAACACATTGACCCGTGAGACCCTTACATACTCTCTAGGAGTCCACTAATTCACTGATGAGATGCATGGCCTTTGCCATTTGGGAGTACTGATAGACTTTTATGTTAAAGGGAAGATGCCATAAAAAAAAAAATTAAAAAAAATTGCAAAAATGTAACGCATTAATGCTTTAATTTTTTTTAAAAAAAATAACATTTTTTTAATGGTAGAAAATGTGAAAAATAATTGAAAAAGTTTTGATAGTTTCTACTTTTAAACACTAGGGGGAGCAGCTGCTGAAATTTGTCATGAAAACCTTGTGTACTGCTTGCTCACATTACACATTACATTTCATTACTACAATGCAGTAAAATGGGTAGGGGTCTGCACACATGTCTGTGATGTCACTCCCCTCCTCCCCTTCTGGGTGTTTGCAAAAAGATAAGGGAGGGTGAAGCTTAGGATCACACTGTGGAGCATATTTTGTTGGGGACTGCAAAGTGATATTAACATGTGGAAACGGTCACTGAGGACGGCTGGCAGTGCAGATTCTTTTAGTTGGTGCTGATTGCCAAATCATATGCTGGGGTTAGATATGTAGAGTGTATCACATGCAACGATTAGATACGTAGACTTTATCATACCCTGGGGTAAGATACAGGGATCAGTGTTGTGTATCACATATGATGGGATTAGATACATGGCTCTGTGAGGTATCATGCAAGCTGGAATAAGTTGCATGGCTCTTTGGGGTACCATGCAAACTGGAGGTCATGATTCCAAGCCACATTGTGTCTTGGATGCAGTGAGTGACAGCTCAGCCACCCTATAGGATCAGGGTCGTGCTGAGCTGTCAGTATTGTGAGTGACAGCTCAGCCGTCCAATGTGAGGCAGGGGCATGTTGAGCTATCAGTATTGTGTGACAGTCCAACCGCCAATCAGGTCAGGTGCGTGCTGGGTTTCTTCCAGGTATCTCCCGTTCTGGGTGATTACCTGGCTCTTTAGCTGTCTGTCAGTAACTGATCATTGCCAGTTGTAGCCTTAGCTCGGTGGTATGTGTGTTCTTTGTTTTCCAGTGCTCTGTTTCTGATCTTTTGGTGCTCAACCGTGGACCTTGCCTTTGACCATTCATTTGCCTAGCCCCTTTGTCTTGATCCACAACCTTCCTGGAATTCTGACCTCAGAATATGAACTGACTATGCATTTGTCTTACCTCTCTGTTTATGATGTGCTCTCTTGGTATCTGACCCCGAACCTCTTGACTACGTTGTCTCATGGCTTGTCCATAAGTAGTGACTCAGCGTCACATTTGTGACTCAGTGTCACACTGTGATTAGATACATGGCTTTTTACTGCTACTACTCATTTCAGTGGATATCTCTCGTAACCCCGGTCCACCCTCCACCAACTTACATCGAAACCCTGCTAACCTTACTAACATCAGTTATACTCCTTCATCTCCCTCCTTCAATTGTGCACTGTGGAATCCACGGTCAAGCTTCCTTTCCTGAACAACTACTTTCTGACCAACTCTCTCAATCTGCTGGCCCTAGCTAAAACCTGGATTCATGATTCTGACACGGTCTCCCCTGCCGCTATTTCTCATGGCGGCTTGCATTTTTCCCATTCCCCGAGACCTGCGAACAGACTTGGTGGTGGAGTCGGCTTACTCCTGTCTCCACAATACACCTTCCAGGTCATCCCCCCAGTTTCATCACTCTCATTCCCTTCTTTTGAGGTCCACACCATCAGGCTCTTACATCCCCTCTCCCTCAAAGTAGCGGTCATATACCATCCCCCAGGCTCACCCACCCAGTTGCTTGACCATTTTCTGCCTGGCTGCCGCACTTCATGTCCTCAGATTTACCAACCCTTAACCTGGGAGAATTCAACATCCCCATAAACAGCCCCACCTCCCCATCCGCATCCCAGCTTCTATCTTTAGCCACTTCTCTTGGCCTCTCACAGCTTTCAACCTCTGAGACACACAAAGACGGAAACATCCTTGATCTTGACTTCTTCCGGCTTTGTTCAATCCCCTACCTAGATAACTCCCCTCTTCCCCTCTCTGATCATAACATTCTCTCCTTCATGCTCACAAATCCTCGCCCATCCCAGCACACTCCTACCTATCACACATTCAGAAATCTACAAGCCATTAGCCCTCATACACTTACAGACTCCCTACACTCATCACTGTCCCCAATCTCCTCTTTTTCCTGTTCTGGCTGTAAATCTCTACAATAACACTCTCAGAAGCACCCTGGACCAAGTAGTGCCCCTCACTCTCAGAACCTCTAAACACATTGTAAAACAGCCCTGGCTCACACCGCAAACCTAATTTCTCCAGCGATGCTCTAGAAGTGCCGAACGCCTATGGAGGAAAACTCGCACACTAGAAAATTTTATCCACTATAAATTTATGTTAACAACCTATAACTCTGCCCTTCACCTTGCCAAACAGACATACTTCACCACCCTGATCTCCTCACTATCCAACAACCCCCAAAAAACTCCGACACCTTTCACTCCCTCCTCAGTCCTAAAGCGCAGACCCCTATCATGGACATTTGTGCTGAGGACTTGGCATCCTACTTCACAGAGAAAATAGAGAACAACCATCAGGAAATCAGCACCCAGCCACCAAGTGTCGTGACTACCATCCCTCCCCACATCTCCTCTGGATCACTCTCCACATTTGACCAAGTCACAGAAGAAGTCTCCAGGCTCCTCTCTTCTTCTCATCCCACTACATGTACCACTGACCCCATTCCCTCACATCTACTCCAGTCTCTCTCTTCAGTCGTCACTACTCACCTCACTAAAATCTTCAACCTCTCGCTCTCTTTTGGTATCTTCCCCTCCTCCTTCAAACACTCCATCATTACTCCATTATTAAAAAAGCCCTCTCTTGACCCTTCCTGCACAAACAACTACAAACCAGTCTGCAATTTCCCCTTCATCTCTAAACTCTTGGAGCGCCTGGTCTACTCCCGCCTTACCTGTTACCTCTCCATTCACTCTCTTCTAGACTCATCACAGTCCAGCTTCCATCCTCTACATTCTACAGAAACTGCACTCAAAGTAACCAATGACCTTCTGACAGCAAAATGTAATGGTGACTACTCTCTGCTCATTCTTCTTGACCTCTCTGCAGCTTTCGACACTGTTGAACACTACCTCCTACTCTCTATGCGCCACTCAATCCCTGGGTGAACATTCATCGATGACACCTAGGAGAGCTAGGAACCTAAGAGATTTTATTGCTCAGAGCCATTACGTGCTGGCTAATAACACATTTCTCTCTTCCTCTCAACCAACTGTAGGATGCTTTCCATGTGGTCGCTGTCTGGCTTGCGCCAATGCCCTGCGCTCCCGTACCTTTGACTCTGTGACAGGGGACTGCCAATTTAAAATCTGTCAGTGGATCTCCTGCAGCACTTCCAATGTGATATACTATGCTACATTTGAGTGTTCCCTCATCTACATTGGACTCACTTCAAGGGAACTCAGAGTCAAGGTCCGGGAGCATGTTAGGGACATTGCCGCAGCTAGACAAGCGACAGATCCCTCTGAGCTTAAGACGCTCCCCCGGCATTTTTGGCAGTTTCAAAAATGCGATGCTAGATCTTGGTCAGTGAGGGGCATCGAGGTTGTTCATCTTTGTGCCAGGGGCGGTAATATTAGACAGAGATTAGCTCAGAGGGAGGCCAGGTGGATGATGGCTCCCAAGGGACTAAATGAATCCCTAAGTTTCGCCTCTTTTCTTTGATCTTTATGGTTGTTATCAATGCGTCTCTTTCTCCTATTTTATTGCTAACCAATAAAATCCCTTTTTTTTTTTTTAAATATTATAATTTTTTAATTTTGTTATTTTGAGCTATGGCCAGTTCTTTCCTGGTGCAGTATATTTGTGGTTTTATTTTTCCTTTGCGTTGTTTGTATTAACCCCTTTCCGACCATGTCAGTAATAGTCGTAGCTGTGCCCTGGGACTTATGGATCAGCTACGTATTATTATGCGCGCCGCGATCGCGCCTGCACACAAGCGGTGCGGGGCGATCGCCGCCGGGTGTCAGCTGATAGCACCAGGTGTCAGCTGTGACAATGTGCTGGGAGCGGTCCAGCACCGCTCCCGGCACATTAACCCCTGCAATGCTGCGATCAAATTCGATCGCAGCATTGCGGTGGCAAGGAGGGAAGGTGATCGGTATACTCACCTCTCCTGCCGGCGTCCAGCGATGTCTGCGGCGGCTTCCGGATGTTGCCATGACAACATCCGGGTCACCAGGAGGCAGGACGTTAGTTTGGTCATGCGCAGTGCGCGACCAAAGTAATGTCTCCCCTGTGTGCAGTGCTGACAGGCTGAATGACAAAGGGAGCTGCTGCTCTCTATGCCATGCAGCCGATCAGGCTGCAAAAAGTGAAAGTCCCATAGTGGGACAATGAGTAAAAGTAAAAAAAAAAAAGTAGAAAAGTGAAAAAAAAAAAAAAAAAAATTGTAAAAATATTTAAGAAAAAGAAAAAAATAATCCCCAAAAATAAAAATATATTGAACCCATAATATTTATTTATTATGAAAAAAACAATGCTTTATCATCATAACGCCAAACAAAAAATGGAATAACACGCGATCAAAAAGACGAATGTAAATAAAAATAGTACCGCTAAAAACGTCATCTTGTCCCGCAAAAAACAAGCCACCACACAGCTCCATTGTCCGAAAAAAAAAAAAGTTATAGCTCTCAGAATAAAGGGATACAAAAAAATTATTTTTTCTAGAAAATCGTTTTTATTGTGTAAAAGCGGCAAAACATAAAAAAAACTATATAAATGCAGTACCACTGTAAATGCACTGACCCGAAGAATAACGCTGCATTATCAATTTTACCACACGCGGAACGGCATAAAAAAACCTGCAAAAAACAATTCCTGAATTGTTGGTTTTTGTTTATTCTGCCTCCCAAAAATCAGAATAGAAAGCGATCAAAAAATGTCACGTGCCCGAAAATGGTACCGTTACATGACTGTCGGCCAAAATATGGAAAAATTATAGCTCTCAAAATATGGTGATGCAAACACTAGTCTTTGCAAAAAAAACGTCTTTTCGCTTGTGACAGCTGTCAGTCATAAAAACCCGATATGAATCTGGTATCGTTGTAATCACACAGACCTGAAGAATAAAGTAGTCTAATCACTTATACCACACGAGGAATGGTGTAAAAAAATAAACTCTGGGGTTACGGTTGTGCTAGGGTTAGGGTTGGGCTAGGGTTAGGGTTGGGGTTGTATTAGGGTTGGGGCTAGGGTTGGGTTTTTTTCAAAAGTAAAGAAAAAAAAATGATGACAATATGGCGACCAGTGTTGAGCGCAAGTGCTCGCTACTTGAGTTTGCATCGGGTATGCACTGAGTATCGCGGGTGCTCGAGTGACATGCTTGAGTCTCTGCCCCATATGCTTCGCAGCCAAAAAAAACGTTGCTGGGATCGCCTGCCATGCACGAGCGATCCCCGCATGTTTTTTTTGGGGTGTCTAACAACCGTGAAACATGCGGGGCGGGGACTCGAGCATGTCATTCGAGCACCCGCGATACTTGGTGCATACCCGAGTTCCCGATGCAAACTCAAGTAGCGAGCACTTGCGCTCAAGGCTAATAACAACTTATTCAATATGATGACTTAATGTTATCAAATTCTGTCTTACCTTTGGGTTCAAAATGTACACTATACCCCTTGATAAAATTCTTGAGGGGTCTAGTTTCCAAAATGGGGTCACTTGTGGGGGGTTTCCACTATTTTGGCACATCAGGCGCTCCTGAAATGCGACATGGCGTCCGCTCTTAATTCCAGGCAATTTTACGTTCAAAAAGTCACACAGTGCTCCTTCCCTTCTGAACCTTGACGTGCGCCCAAACAGTGTATTTTCCCCACATATGGGATATTTGCGTACTCACGAGAAATTACACAACAGTTTTTAGGTTCCATTTTCTCCTCTTACCCTTGTGAAACTAAAAAAATTGGGGCAAAAAGATCATTTTTGTGGAAAAAGTTAGATTTTTTTATTTTCACGGCTTCATGTTCTAAACTTCTGTGAAGCACCTGGGGGTTAAGAGTTCTCACCACACATCTAGATAAGTTCCCTCAGGGGTCTAGTTTCCAAAATGGTGTCACTTGTGGGGGTTTTCCACTGTTTAGGCACATCATGGGCACATCCTCTAATTATTCAAGCAAATTTTACATTCAAAAAGTCAAATGGCGCTCCTTCCCTTCTGAGCTCTGCTGTGCGCCCAAACAGTGTTTTTTCCCCACGTATGGGGTATCTGCACAACAAATTTTGGGGTCCATTTTTTCCTGTTACCCCTGCAAAAATAAAAAAATTGGGGTCTAAAGTAACATTTTTGTGAAAAAAGTTAAATGTTCATTTTTTCTTCCCCATTCCAAAAATTCCTGTGAAACACGTGAAGGGTTAATAAACTTCTTGAATGTGGTTTTGAGCACCTTGAGGGGTGCAGTTTTTAGAATGGTGTCACTTTTGGGTATTTTCTGTCATAAAGACCCCTCAAAGTGACTTCAAATATGATGTGGTCCCTAAAAAAATGGTTTTGTAAATTTTGTTGGAAAAATGAGAAATCGCTGATCAACTTTTAACCCTTATAGCTCACTAATAAAAAAAAATTTTGGTTCCAAAATTGTGCTGATGTAAAGTAGACATGTGGGAAATGTTATTTATTAACTATTTTGTGTAACATATCTCTCTGATTTAACGGAATAAAAATTCAAATTTTGAAAATTGTGAAATTTTCAAAATTTTCACCAAATTTCCAATTTTTTCACAAATAAGTGCAAGTGATATCGAAGAAATTTTACCACTATCATGAAGTACAATAAGTCACGAAAAAACAATCTCAGAATCAGCACGATCCGTTGAAGCGTTTCAGAGTAATTACCTCATAAAGTGACAGTGGTCAGAGTTGTAAAAATTGGCCTGGTCATTAACGTGCAAACCACCCTCGGGGGTAAAGGGGTTAATCATACTTGTTCTTTCTATGTTTTCCTATGTGCTTAGATTTGAACCACCTCAGAGTAGACCTATGTGAAAATTTGTTTCCATATCGTTTGATGCATCATCAATCCCGTTCGAATATGTCACTCCATCTGTGTGGGATTTGGCCTTATTGAAGATTGTGGCACCCTCATGACGTATCTGTATGGAGACTCTAACTGTATCACCCACAATCCTATTACAGTGCACTGTTGGACATGTGATTGGCTTTATAATAACTGCTTTACTGTTATGTATATGTCGGTGGTTTTAACGGTGGTTCATTGATTTAGAACGTTATCTTAGGTCTCTCTGGTTTGTTATATTTACCCTCCTGTGATCTTGTTGTGCGCATGCGCCCGTCGCCCTGGCACTCCTGGCCCGCAGTCCGGCATCTTGTGGCATGACTGCTGGACTTACGGCGCAGGACTCATCACAGTCCAGCTTCCACCCCCTACATTCTACAGAAACTGCACTCATCAAAGTAACCAATGACCTTCTGACAGCAAAACGTAATGGTGACTACTCTCTGCTCATTCTTCTTGACCTCTCTGCAGCTTTCGACACTGTTGAACACTATCTCCTACTCTCTATGCTCCACTGAATTGGCATAAAGGACACTGCTCTCTCCTGGTTCTCCTCCTACCTATCTGACCGCTCTTTCAGTGTATCGTTCGCTGGCTCCACTTCTTCCCCCCTTCCTCTCATTATTGGGGTTCCTCAGGGTTCAGTCCTTGGCCTTCTTCTCTTCTCTCTCTACATGGCCCCAATTGGGGAAACCATCAGCAAATTTGGCTTTCAGTACCATCTTTATGCTAATGACACACAACTATACACCTCATCCCCTGACCTTACCCCCACTGTACTACAGAACACCAGTGACTGTCTGGCCGCAGTTTCCAACATCATGTTCGCTCTCTATCTGAAACTCGACCTTTCCAAAACTGAACTTCTTCAGCTCCCGCCATCTACTCACCTCCCTAAATCTGACATCTACCTCTCCGTGTGTGGCACCACAATAACGCCGAGCCAGCAGGTGCGCTATCTGGGCGTTGTGTTTGACACAAATTTTTCCTTCACCTTCCATATACAATCTCTTTCCCACTCTTGTGGCTTGCACCTGAAGAACATCTCTAGAATCCGCCCCTTTCTCACCTTGGAAACAACAATAACCCTCACTGTTGCCCTGATCCACTTCCGCCTTGACTACTGTAATCTCTATTAATTGGCCTCCCCCTCACTCGCCTTTCCCCTCTCCAGTCCATCCTTAATGCAGCAGCCTGGGTCATCTATCTGTCTAATCGTTACTTGGACGCTTCCGCTCTGTGCCAGTCATTGCATTGGCTCCCCATACATTATAGGATCCAATTTAAATTGCTTGTGCTCACCCAGAAAGCTCTCCACAGTGCGGCATCCCCCTACATCTCCGCCCTCATTTCTGTTTATCGGCTTACCCGTTCTCTACGCTCCGCAAGCGACTTGACTAACATCCGCACTAATCAGTACCTCCCACTCCCGGCATCAAGACTTCTCTCAAGCTGCACCTATTCTTTGGAATGCTCTACCAAAAGTAAATTAGGACGAACCATAACTTACAGTTTAAGGTGCTCCCTAAAAACACACTTTTTAGGGTGGCTTGTCACGTTCCCTAATCGAAGTCCTTTTATATTTTTATAGCCCATTCATTATTTCTCCAAACAAGTCTCCACCAAACTCCACCGCACCCAAAAGCGCTACAAATACTGTCTGGTGATGAGCTCATGCAGCCTTTATCTATCCCTCATCCCCTCAAGATGGCTGGACCATCATTGTAAATAAGCCCCTGTACTTTGTGTCACCCCCGCCTCATTGTAGATTGTAAGCTCTTACGAGCAGGGTCGTCATTGTTTTTGCTTTAATGATTGTATTATTCTTTAGCTATGTTACTTATGACTGTTGTACATGAACCTCTGAATTGTAAAGCGCTGTGGAATATGTTGGCGCTATATAAATAAAGATTATTATTATAATGTCTTCAAAGGTTGATGTGAATGGTGAAAAAAAACACCACGTCAAACATCCAAAGACCTGAAGGCCAACCTGGAACAGTCTAGGGTCATGGTTTCAAGAAGTAGCGTACACTGCACACTAAACCGAGCAGAGTTTTATGGGCGAAGGTCAAGGAAGAAACCATTGCTGAAGAAAAGACATAAAAAGGAATGACTGATCTTTGCCAAAGAGTACCTTGACAAACCACAATCCTCCTGGGAAAATGTTGTGTGGACAGATGAAACAAAAATAGAGCTTTTTGGTGATGCAAAGCAAAGCAACAGATGGCGCAATGAAGCTTATAAGGAAAAGAACACCTTACCAACAGTTAAGCATGGTGGAGGATCCATAATGCTGTGGAATTGCTTTTCTGCGTCTGGTACTGGATGCCTTGACCGTATCATAGGAATCATGAAATCAGAGAATTATCAAGAGATTTTAGAGCGAAGTGTCCTACCCGGTGTAAAAAAACTTGGTTTGAGTCGAAGATCATGGGTTCTCCAGCAAGACAATGACCCAAATCACACATCCAAAAGTATACAAGAACGGTTGAAAAAGAAAAGATGGACTGTTTTAAAATGGCCAGCAATGAGTACTGACTTCAATCCCATGGAAAATCTTTGGGGTGAGCTGAAATCTGCCATTGGGAAAAAGGACTTTGCAGACATTCAAGAGTTTAAGCAAACTGCAAAGGAAGAGTGGGAGAAAATTGCAGCTGAGAAGTGCAAGAAGCTTATAGATGGCTACAAGAAATGTTTGGAGGCTCTCATCAATGCCAAAGGGTGTGCAACCAAGTATTAATTAGGGGTGCCTTTATTGCCAAACATGCTGTTTATTCTGTTTCTTCTTTGAAATTGCAACATGGAAGTTGAAAAACAATGTTTTATTGTTGTATTACTTTGGACCACTAATTAAAAAATCCTAGGATATAACTTTGGTACATTTCCATTTATTTCTGAAGATATTGTACAGTCTATGAAAAAATTAAGGGGTGCCAATTAGGGTGAGCAGCACTGTACATATCCATATAGATGGCTTAGGAGGGCTGATCCTACTGACAGATTCCCTTTAAGTGATGGAGCCATTATGTCCCACTTCTGTTCTTGTCATGGTTAGATATCTTCACTCCCATGACTGAATCCACACTTGTTACCATGACCTTCCGCCTATGCAAAAATCTGATGACACAGAGGATCCAAGTCTGTCACTCACAAGGAGTTTCTTCCTTCACAAGTATCAATCCAATGCGTATGTATAGGAATCATAATGAGCAAAATAACAAGGGCAGAAGGAAGGTGTCTTGGGTCCACACGCTGAAACTGGTTAGGTCACCACCACACCCGCATACTGAAGCTACTTAATGCAGGAGTGATTCTGAGTGTCTTGTCAGTAAAGAAGAAAATAATTGTTATGCACACGCCCGGACTGACTGGCGTGTGCGGGTGTTGTGGTTCCACTGGACCATGGACTGGAGAGTGCCTGGAGGGGCGTGACTAAGTATCTGGCCGATCCGACCAAGGTGGCACGACGGCATACGACGCCAGTGCACCAGGGAGAAACCGGGCAGAGGGACCAGGTGCTACTCCAGGTCAAACTCCGGACACGGGGGTTGACCCACACTGGGATTACTGGAACAGGCAGGTTAGGCTGGCACAGACTGGTGGATATAAGCAAACACGGCAGGTATGCAGATGGGTGGATACAGGCGAGTATGCAGGCAGGGAGGTACTGGCCGAAAGGACGGGCTGGAGCACAGAAAGGTTAAGACCCAGTACAGACTGGGTCACAGAACCGCAGATGCGGTAGACAACCACAGCAGAGAGGGAACGCCCGAAGCGGTGGGCAAGAACAGAGCAGGACGGGGCTGCAGGAGCAGCGAGCACAAGCAGGGCAGGACAGGACTGCCGGAGCAGCGGGCAGAAGCAGGGCAGGACAGGACTGCCGGAGCAGCGGGCAGAAGCAGGGCAGGACAGGACTGCCGGAGCAGCGGGCAGAAGCAGGGCAGGACAGGACTGCCGGAGCAGCGGGCAGAAGCAGGACAGGACAGGACTGCCGGAGCAGCGGGCAGAAGCAGGACAGGACAGGACTGCCGGAGCAGCGGGCAGAAGCAGGGCAGGACAGGACTGCCGGAGCAGCGGGCAGAAGCAGGGCAGGACAGGACTGCCGGAGCAGCGGGCAGAAGCAGGGCAGGACAGGACTGCCGGAGCAGCGGGCAGAAGCAGGGCAGGACAGGACTGCCGGAGCAGCGGGCAGAAGCAGGGCAGGACAGGACAGCCGGAGCAGCGGGCAGAAGCAGGGCAGGACAGGACTGCCGGAGCAGCGGGCAGAAGCAGGGCAGGACAGGACTGCCGGAGCAGCGGGCAGAAGCAGGGCAGGACAGGACTGCCGGAGCAGTGAGCAAAAGGGACAGAGCGGAGCAAGGCTGCGGAGCAGTGAGCAAGGAGTCAGAGCAGGCTAGAACCGCCGAAGCGGTAAGCAAAGGAGTCAGAGCAGACTAGAACCGCCGGAGCGGTGAGCAAAGGAGTCAGAGCAGGCTAGAACCACCGGAGCGGTGAGCAAAGGAGTCAGAGCAGGCTAGGCTGAGTAGGGGGGACAGGGCTCTGTTCACACGGAACAGACAGGAAGGGAAAGGCAGAGCCAGACACCCACAGGGTACTTGCAGAGAAGTAGCGAGTGGACCACAAACTCACAAACGGGAGTACAGAGACAACAAGCAGGAGTTAGGTACGAGTTCAGACTCTGCAGAAAAAGGAAGGGAACGGACATAGAGGCAATTCAGGTAAAGGATAGGAGAGAGTTCAGACTGGAACTGAGTGTACGGAGGAGACCGACACTGCAGCGGAATACAGGAGCGGGTCTGGGAATACGGCCCCCAGAGAGGCAGGACGAACAGGCAAGGAGCGTGTTCAGACAGGACAGACAAGATACAGGAGCGGGTCTAGGTAATCGGCCCCTAGAAGGCGGGAGGAACAGGCTAGGAGCGTGTTCAGACAGGTCAGACAAGATACAGGAACGGGTCTAGGTAATCGGCCCCTAGAAGGCAGGAGGAACAGGCTAGGAGCGTGTTCAGACAGGCCTGGAAATACAGCCTCCAGGATAGGCAGACAAGAGAACACAGAACGGGACCTGGCACCTTCAGAGTGCAAGCACACACTGAATGAAACACTATGCTCAGGCGCCATCTTGAGGAAGAAGGTGGTATAAATACCCAAAGATGGACAGCAATAGGCTGAAGGTGCAACAGGGGCGTGTCCGCAGCAGGTACAAGAAACAGGAAGTTCAGCGGGCGTCGCCCTATGCAGCCAAAACAGACAGACAGCATGGAGGGAAGCCAGAGAGACATTCTGGACAGGAGATCAAGTGCGCGCTCTTGCACAGTGGGAGATGGACCACTATGCAAGGACGCCGCCAGGTATGTTACAGTACCCCCCCCCTTACGCCCCCTCTTCTTCAGGCCTGCCAGAATCTTCCGCAGGGAATTCGAGGGCCAATTCTTCACTTCAAGGAGATCACTTCCACTGTCCACCGGAAAAACTGGTCTCCTCTAGGTAGCTAGGATGCTACCTCCCATCCAGCCACCCTTAGCAACAGACGAAACGGGTGGAGTACCAGGAACAGCACACAAGGAAGTCTCTCTCCACATATTTTCAGGTGGCACCCCAGAGGGTACAGGAGACAACTGGAAGTCCTCCACCGGGTTGGAGGGGGACAGAGACTTGGGGGTAATCTCTGCTTCGAGGTACATCTTGTCAAGCTCACAGGAATAAATAGACGGGTTATCAGGTACATAATGAGGAAAAGTCACTGTCTCTTTGTTATCTGGTGGTACCCCGGAGGATTCAGGAAACAACTGGAGGTCCTCCGCCGGGTCAGAAGAGTGCCGAGGCTCAGAGAAAACATCTGCTTCAGAGTACACTAGGTCGGACTCACTGGATGAAGCAGGCGAGGTATCGGGTACCGAGTATAGGAAAGTCTCTGTCCATTCACCACCAGGTGGCACCCCGAAGGGTTCTGGAGACAACTGGTGGTCCTCCGCCTGGTCAGAGGGGTGTAGAGACTCACGGGTAACCTCTGCTTCAGAGTACACTAGGTCGGACTCACTGGACGAAGCAAGCGAGGTATCAGATCCAGGATATAGGAAAGTCTCTGTCCATTCACCACCAGGTGGCACCCCAAAGGGTTCTGGAGACAACTGGAGGTCCTCCGCCTGGTCAGAGGGGTGTAGAGACTCGGGAGTAACCACTGCTTCGGAGTACACTAAGTTGGACTCAGTGGACGAAGCGAGCGAGGTATCAGGTACAGAGTATAGGAGAGTCTCTGTCCTTTCGCTACCAGGTAGCACCCCGAAGGGTTCTGTAGACAACTGGAGGTCCTCCGCCTGGTCGGAGGGGTGTAGAGACTCAGGAGTAACCTCTGCTTCGGAGTACACTAGGTTGGACTCACTGGACGAAGCGAGCGAGGTATCAGGTACAGAGTATAGGAGAGTCTCTGTCCTTTCGCTACCAGGTAGCACCCCGAAGGGTCCAGGAGACAACTGGAGGTCCTCCGCCTGGTCGGAGGGGTGTAGAGACTCGGGGGTAACTACCACTTTGGGGTACCCATTGTCAGGCTCACAGGACGAAGCGGACAAAGTATCGAGTACTGGGTGTAGAGAAGTCTCTCTCCATTTGTCATCGAGTGGTATCCCGGAGGATTCAGGAGGCAACAGGGGGTCCTCCGCCAGGTAGTAGAGGTGCACAGACTCTGAGGTAACCACAGCTTTGGAGCATCCTTGGACATGCACACCGGTTAAAGTGGGTGAAGCATCTGATGCCGGGTGCAGGAAGTTCTCCTGTGTGGAGTCTGGATGGGCAGAAGTCTCTTCGGGCAGGAGAACTGGTGCACTACCCACGCACATTACCCGTTGGGGCTTCTCCGGGATACAGGGAGATGAAGCTTCAGTAGGGACTTCAAGGTTGGGGTCAGGAGGTCTCAGGGAGGACAGACCCTGGCGTGACGGCTTGCCTCTACGTCTAGCACGTCTGGACTGCCTCTTGAGGTTGGGAGTAGTATTCCGGAAAGCGTAGTCACCCTGTGAGGATTCTGGGTGGGCAGTAGTCTCATTGGGCTGGAGGACTATTGCGCTACCCACACACATTACCCATTGGGGCTGCTCCGGGATATTGGGAAGTGAAGCTTCAGCAGGAGCCTCCGGGTTAGGATCATCGAAGACCATTAGAAAGGCCACCAGGAAGGCCATTAGGTCCAGGAGGATCGGATCCTGTGTTTCATATAGGGGGTTGATCCATTCCAAGGCATCACCCGCCAGGTAAGACATAATGAATGCCACCTTAACCCGATCGGTGGGAAAACATAGAGGGTAGAACTTGAAGTGTAGCATGCATTGCTCCACAAATGCACGACTTTGTCTTGGATCCCCATAATAACGTAGCGGATCCGCAGGAACGAGAGCAGATAGATCCATCTGGACGGGTGCGTAATTCGCCTGGAACTCAGCTAAAGGAAAAAAAAAAAAATTTATTTATTTATTTTAATGCATGTATTCGCTGGAAAACTTCTCAGAGAGCGAAGGCCGTGGGGCTCAACGGGAACCATGGCCTGAGCATGCTGTTATGCACACGCCCGGACTGACTGGCGTGTGCGGGTGTTGTGGTTCCACTGGACCATGGACTGGAGAGTGCCTGGAGGGGCGTGACTAAGTATCTGGCCGATCCGACCAAGGTGGCACGACGGCATACGACGCCAGTGCACCAGGGAGAAACCGGGCAGAGGGACCAGGTGCTACTCCAGGTCAAACTCCGGACACGGGGGTTGACCCACACTGGGATTACTGGAACAGGCAGGTTAGGCTGGCACAGACTGGTGGATATAAGCAAACACGGCAGGTATGCAGATGGGTGGATACAGGCGAGTATGCAGGCAGGGAGGTACTGGCCGAAAGGACGGGCTGGAGCACAGAAAGGTTAAGACCCAGTACAGACTGGGTCACAGAACCGCAGATGCGGTAGACAACCACAGCAGAGAGGGAACGCCCGAAGCGGTGGGCAAGAACAGAGCAGGACGGGGCTGCAGGAGCAGCGGGCAAGAACAGAGCAGGACGGGGCTGCAGGAGCAGCGAGCACAAGCAGGGCAGGACAGGACTGCCGGAGCAGCGGGCAGAAGCAGGGCAGGACAGGACTGCCGGAGCAGCGGGCAGAAGCAGGGCAGGACAGGACTGCCGGAGCAGCGGGCAGAAGCAGGGCAGGACAGGACTGCCGGAGCAGCGGGCAGAAGCAGGGCAGGACAGGACTGCCGGAGCAGCGGGCAGAAGCAGGGCAGGACAGGACTGCCGGAGCAGCGGGCAGAAGCAGGGCAGGACAGGACTGCCGGAGCAGCGGGCAGAAGCAGGGCAGGACAGGACTGCCGGAGCAGCGGGCAGAAGCAGGGCAGGACAGGACAGCCGGAGCAGCGGGCAGAAGCAGGGCAGGACAGGACAGCCGGAGCAGCGGGCAGAAGCAGGGCAGGACAGGACAGCCGGAGCAGCGGGCAGAAGCAGGGCAGGACAGGACTGCCGGAGCAGCGGGCAGAAGCAGGGCAGGACAGGACTGCCGGAGCAGCGGGCAGAAGCAGGGCAGGACAGGACTGCCGGAGCAGCGGGCAGAAGCAGGGCAGGACAGGACTGCCGGAGCAGCGGGCAGAAGCAGGGCAGGACAGGACTGCCGGAGCAGCGGGCAGAAGCAGGGCAGGACAGGACTGCCGGAGCAGCGGGCAGAAGCAGGGCAGGACAGGACTGCCGGAGCAGTGAGCAAAAGGGACAGAGCGGAGCAAGGCTGCGGAGCAGTGAGCAAGGAGTCAGAGCAGGCTAGAACCGCCGAAGCGGTAAGCAAAGGAGTCAGAGCAGACTAGAACCGCCGGAGCGGTGAGCAAAGGAGTCAGAGCAGGCTAGAACCACCGGAGCGGTGAGCAAAGGAGTCAGAGCAGGCTAGGCTGAGTAGGGGGGACAGGGCTCTGTTCACACGGAACAGACAGGAAGGGAAAGGCAGAGCCAGACACCCACAGGGTACTTGCAGAGAAGTAGCGAGTGGACCACAAACTCACAAACGGGAGTACAGAGACAACAAGCAGGAGTTAGGTACGAGTTCAGACTCTGCAGAAAAAGGAAGGGAACGGACATAGAGGCAAAACAGGTAAAGGATAGGAGAGAGTTCAGACTGGAACTGAGTGTACGGAGGAGACCGACACTGCAGCGGAATACAGGAGCGGGTCTGGGAATACGGCCCCCAGAGAGGCAGGACGAACAGGCAAGGAGCGTGTTCAGACAGGACAGACAAGATACAGGAGCGGGTCTAGGTAATCGGCCCCTAGAAGGCGGGAGGAACAGGCTAGGAGCGTGTTCAGACAGGTCAGACAAGATACAGGAACGGGTCTAGGTAATCGGCCCCTAGAAGGCAGGAGGAACAGGCTAGGAGCGTGTTCAGACAGGCCTGGAAATACAGCCTCCAGGATAGGCAGACAAGAGAACACAGAACGGGACCTGGCACCTTCAGAGTGCAAGCACACACTGAATGAAACACTATGCTCAGGCGCCATCTTGAGGAAGAAGGTGGTATAAATACCCAAAGATGGACAGCAATAGGCTGAAGGTGCAACAGGGGCGTGTCCGCAGCAGGTACAAGAAACAGGAAGTTCAGCGGGCGTCGCCCTATGCAGCCAAAACAGACAAACAGACAGCAAGGAGGGAAGCCAGAGAGACATTCTGGACTGGAGATCAAGTGCGCGCTCTTGCACAGTGGGAGATGGACCACTATGCAAGGACGCCGCCAGGTATGTTACAATAATCTTACCCACTGGCATTTTAAAGAAGTGGTAGATTACTTGAAAAATGAGTATGTTTGTTTGTTACAAAAAAAAAAAAAAGCGCCACTATCCCCAATGATAGGGGGATTAGCTGCAATACCAGACAGAGACCATCGAAGCCAATCAACCCATGCAAGTCAGTGATCCACCCCTGTCATCTCCATGTGGAAAAAGGTGTATTGAAGGGTTTCTTCAGTAGCTTAGACTTTGGACATTGCTTAGTCTCCTAATACTCGACTCCCCTATAAGAATAACACAGTTTATTGCAAACCTTTTATAAAATAGTGTATAACCTATAAAAAATATGTTTTGCCCATTACTATTATTGATATATTGAATATACTGAGCTTGAGTCTACAACTGTGGTTGTCCTGATGAGGGAGTCGCTACCGACTTTGAAACGCATTGACATTAAACCACTTTTCATTTAATCATCATGTCCTCGGATCTTGGTATCAGCAGTGCATCTGAAATCCACTATTCCTGGTTATATATTATGATTTGATCTTCTGTAGATATTGCAGCAGCTATCAGTTATGCCATAATAGTGGAAGTGTCACACACAACCCCTTAAGGTGAGCACATCACCCTTTTGTATTTATTCTTTATACTTGGATAAGACCCTATTGCACTTTGCACATTTTCAGTTATCCCCAGAGTTGGGGCTGAACTGACCGTGTAACTGCCATCATCTGTACTCTAAATGACTACATTCTGATATCAATGCAGCTATAGGTGGGCAAATAGACTAGAGAAAAGAAGGGGTCTGGAGCCACTTCCATGCAATTTTTCTACAGGCTTGAGAGCAAATCACTTAATAAAGAAATTTGTCATAACTTTTCATGCTGGACAAAATTAATTTAAAAAAGTTTAGTTACTCTTTAACCCCTTCACGACCTTGGATGAATGAGTATGTCCAAGGTCGTATCCCCCTCTTTGGCGCGGGCTCCGGTGCCAAGCCCATACCTTTCTGGGGACATGGTAGCTGATATGAAACTCCAATAGCGGCATTTAACCTGCACGCACGCGCCGGAAGCGTGTCATAAGACCCGCCTATCGGCGCGCCCATCACATGATCACGGTTCAACGATGGATTGGCATGACAACCCTGGGTCTGCAGGAGACCCTTGTGGTTGTCATAGCCGATCTGCTATGAGCGCCGCCCAGCGGTCGGCACTCATAACAGATGTGCACTTTTGTTGTAACACAGGCGATCAGATGATCGCAGCTTCTAGTCTCCCATGGAGACTATTGAAGCATGTGAAAAGTAAAAAAAAATGTGTTTTTAAAAATATTTAAAACATGTAAAAAAATGTAAAAGTTCAAATCACCCCCTTTCGCCCCATTCAAAATAAAACAATTAATAATCAATCAAAAATACAAATGTTTGGTCTCTCAACTTTCAGAATTGCCCGATTCTATCCATATAAAAAATAATTAATCCGATTGGGAAACGGCGTAACGAAAAAAAAAAGTCAAAATGGCAGAATTACATTTTTTTGGTCGCCACAACATTACATTAAAATGCAATAACAGGCGATGAAAAGATCGTATGTACCCCACAATGGTATCAGTAAAAACATCAGCTCAGCGCGCAAAAAAAAAGCCCTCACTCAGTCCCAGATCATGAACAATTGAGACATTACAGGTCTCGGAAAACGGCATTTTTTTTTGGAGGGGGTGTAAACTTTGGATTGTTTTTCACCATTAATAAAATAGAACCTATACATGTTTAGGTATCTGCGAACTCGTAATGACCTGGAGAATCACAATGACAGGTCAGTTTTAGCATTTAGTGAACATGGTAAAAAAAAAACAACCCAAAAAACAATTGTGGAATTGCACTTGGTTTGCAATTTCACTGCACTTGGAATTTTTTTTCCCATTTTCCAGCACACTATATGGTAAAACCAATGATGTCGTTCAAAAGTACAACTTGTAAAGGGGTTAACCTCAAAACTGTGCTAGGTATATTATCTGGTATTATCTATGATATTAGAAAAAGTGCTGCGCTACTTCATATAATGATAATGCAAATCACAGCAAAATTGTTATTCAGATTCACCTTTCTTCAGGCTCAGTAAATGTATTTTACCTCAAAGGTGTTCATTTTCTATCTTTGCCATTCTAAAAATCAACAGGTGTGTACTTAACCCTCCGTCACATACAATATCGGTTCTAACGAGTTCACATACAATGTGACTGTCAGGCGCAGGCTAGAAAAATACCTATAATATCTAATGTTTGCAATTTCAGTGCTCTAAAAGTGATCATTGACCTTCATAGGGATGTAATAAAAGAGACTACACATAATCAGGTGCAAAAAAAAACCATTTACTTAACATAAAACTAATAACTCTGAAATACAAACATTTCAAAACTTCCGCCAAATAGTCCCCAGTTCGACTCTGTCAAAAAACTCTACAAAGAAAATTTATGGAAACAAACTTAATTTTAAGGTACCTTAAGTACTATTAAACACATATTCAATCAGAATTAGATCCTGAAGTTTCCCCAGAAAAATTACACTTGCAGAGCAAAGAGCAAGAATTACACATCATTTTTGCATGTGTCAGGCAGATTGCATTATGACATTTGTGACATTCATAATTAGAAAGCCTTCTGATTCCGCTTTCCGTGGTGCAGGTGGTGCATCTCCTTCTTTTGGGAGGTGGTGCAGGTGGTGAATTTTCACTATCATCTTCTGGGCGGAATCTTTTGAGCTGAACTTGAAGGCGAGAGGGGATGCCGATTGTTTTCATACTTCTCCTGCGTAGCTCTCCAAGCACTAGTTCATGGGCCAATTTTTTCAGATAGAATCGTCTACGGAGTGGTTCAAGCTTGTTTTCAAGGTAAATGACTTGTGAATTTATACCACCCAAATTCAACATAGCAAAAAATATGACCATTGGCCAGCGTTTGGTGTTTCTGCCGACGTTGAAAGTTGAGCACATCTGATCAGCTGTATCAACACCCCCTTTGGTTGCATTATAAAATGTAATTATCTCCGGGTTTTTTTGTGCCTCAGTCCCAGGAATCAATGGCATCATCATCATGAAGTGTTGATAGAAGAAGTACAATTTTTTTTGCTTGTGGTACATAGGAAACCAAAACCTTTCCATTATGGAATGCAAACATACTGCTGTACTGTTGTCTCCCTTTCACACTTACAAACTGTGTAGGCAATTCTTTTTTATTTTTTCTTACAGTTCTGACATATGAAAGCTTCTGCATTTTCAGATAATCAATCAGATCACAATTTGAAAACCAATTGTCAGCTGTTATATTGCGACCCGATCCAAATAAGAGCTCAGCCAGTCTTTTTACAACATCACTGGGTTTGTTGCTGACACAGTAAGGACCTTCTGGTTGTTTTCATGTATAAACTTCCAGGTTGTAAGTGTAGGTCTTACTGGCATCAACAAGGGCATACATTTTTATTCCATATTTGTTAGGCTTTGATGGAATATATTAACAAAAGGCACATTTACCACGAAAACCAGGGAGCATTTCGTCAATAGTGAGATTCTCCCCAGGGCAATAGCTTTTTTTTACAGTTTTCAACAAATTTTTGGAATATATCACGAATTGGAGCAAGTCGGTCATGTGTTTTACGTTCGGTTCGGGTAGTTCTGTCGTCAAACCGAAGGCAACGAATTAGAAGCTTGAATCTGTTTATGGACATAACAAGGCCAAATTTTTCAACTCCATCCCCATCTTTACTCCAAAGTTCCTCCAAACTTTGTCTATTTGCCCTATAAGCTCCTGCAAGGTATAATAATCCAAAAAAAGCACGCAGTTCTATTTCATCTGTGGCCTTTGTGGTTCTGTTGCAGATGAACTTGTCCTTTATAATGTCTATATATTGGTTGGTATATGTGACAATAGAGTCCAGAATGTCATCTGTGAATAAACTATTCCAGCATTCAACTGCAGTTTTTGCATTACTTGCAGTTCCTATAACAGCAGGAAGGTGAGTAATAATGTTTTGAGGTTCCCTACGTTTTTTCTGGAGTGGCTTCTTGTTCCATTGTTTTTTTTTTTATCTTTTCCCATATAATAAGATTCTACATCTTCATCCTCATCACTGTCACCATCTTGCTCTGTTTCAGAATCCACTTCACATACTTCCACCTCATCATGAGAATCAATCTCACTTTCCTCTCCTAAATCCTCATTCAGTGTGGGGTCTGCATCATCTAACAGCATGTTTGTTACTTCCTCAACATCAAGGTTTTTTGATAAATTGTACATTTTCCTCTCCATTTCAGCAGATAATATGAAGCAAAAGAAGGAATATGTGTTAAGGAACTACTGTATATGCCTGAGCAGCACACTTTCTTTTTTAATCTGCCTTATTTCTATGAAATATCCTCACACTTTGTGCTATAAATTCATAAAACAAGCTAAATAAACAATTGTGATGAATAAAAACATAAAATACCAACCTTATTGAGTGTGACGTGTTCACATACAATGAGCTTGAGAGATTAGCGCAGTTATATCTGTCCTCCTGAAGCTCTGCAATCCAACTGTGGTATGAGGTTTCACAGAGCTGCTAGAGACAGGAGACTACCTGGAGGGAGGGGATTTCCTCACAATCTGGTGAGGAAGGAGAAATGAAAGTAAAAGAGATGTGCCTGTCAGGCCTATTGTATGTGACGGAGGGTTAAATACTAAGTGATGCAGACAGACAATCTGGTCTGAGCACCTTCTTTCGTAGTATTAACATGTTATGCCTCTACAGAACATACACCTTTAGAAATCAACTTCCACTCCACCGACTTTCTTGTGAGCTTGTGTTTGAATGTGAAAAAGAAGAGCTGAAGTGTAAAGCATAGGACAGAGCGGCAGCCCAAGTTTCTATTAGCAGGTAAATTTCAAATTCACAATAGTCAAGCCTGCACAAAGCTGTGTCCTAACCATGTATTTAGGTTGAGAATTGGTTGAATATTTTTGGTGTAGAATTGAACATGTTCATCAGGGCCTAAGTAACACAGGTAATAATTTATACTAACAAACACAATTTTTATTAATGCTTAACCAAACTGAAGACTATATTATATTTAGTGTCCTTGGTCATGCGACTTGTCACATTCCAGAAGTACTAAATCATCAGTGGAAGTGGCTTGCTAATAGCAGACTGTGTCAATACATTGCCTCATACCTGCACGCCTTTCTCCGCTTTCTCCAGGAGACATGAAACAACACTGGTCCTGTATACAAAGGAATTACAGACTGAAGTAACATCTCATTGTATGGTGTTCTGACAGAATGCTGGGTTTGTCTCCATTACATAGGTGAGTGGCTACCTGAGACTTGAGTAGTGACGCATACTCTAGATTCTTTACTACCAGGCCAGCTTAATCCTCAACACTAAAGCGTCATGTAAAAGTCCAGAAGGAGGAGCCAGATACTTAGCACTACTTTGTGGTGGAGGTTTCTTTGCTCCCCAACACCTCTTAATGACGTGTGTACATTTCCATTACAAGCTGCATGTGGGGTGAATGGAGTGGCATCATGAGTTAAGTCTCCTCCATACCAGGCAGGCGATGGCATTGTTACACAGTCGGCATCTGCCTCTACAAGCAGCAACCTGAGCAATCTCCAATCACTGTTTAACCAAACATTGAAGTAGCAATTAAATAGCTGATTTCCCAGTGTGTGCACAAGCAAGCTCCTAACACCACCACTCCCTCAACACGATTTTAAGAAGCTAATGAACTACCATGGCAGCAGGGGGCCTGCTAAAAGCTCCCTTTACAGTTGTCTTAGTCCTCCTATGAAGCCCAGTTTTGTGTAACGTCAGTTACGCTATATACTGTATTACTGTAGTATTGCTGTATAGTAGGAGCAATCAGCACGCACAGGCTCATGGCGTTGCCTATATGGTCTCCAGATGGAGGCTGGATTAGAGGCCTATCCTCTTCAGTCACTACATGGGCCATGACATGAAAATGTATTCACAAGGTTATGGTTCACCGGTTCTACTCCACGGAATTATGGTGTGGGGTCATATAATATATGTGTCTTGCTTCTGGCTTCGAACCCTTGATTCTGTTTTCTGTGGTCGGCATCTCTTTCCGCTGAGCCACAACTGATACACCTTTTCTTTGGATGTTCTAGTTCTTCTATCTTGGTTTCTGTCGGTTTTGGGTAACAGGCGTTTTTCATTTACTCTGTTTGTCTGTCCTATCACCTTTTGGGTACAGCTTTATTATTTTTATTTACCTTCTCGGTTTGTACATTACCCGTGTGAATGTGCTTTGACAGTCATAACAGTATTCTTGTGTTCTTAAAAGTTTTTAATGTTATATGTTATCTATGACGATTATAATAAAGATTCTATACATTTGTGTTATCTATTTGTGTATATTCCATAATCATATGGAATCATGTAATCCACAAAAGTATAAATATTTTATTTCATTATATTATTTATCATCTAAAAACCAAGGTATACAGAAAATATATTATTTAAAAAAAGTGTAAGAAATTATTCAGGTAAAATAATCCACATGGAAGATACACATGAGTAGTAACAAAAGTACTGACTTAGAATATTTACAGTAAATTTCTCACTCCTCTCAGTAGTAATCACCACTAAACGGTACCTGTAGTACCCTAGAATTATTGCCTAAGTGTAAAACAATATCATTATCTCAGGAAATGGTGCTTACCCATGTCTTAAGGTGCCACTGTGTGTCCTCTACAACCCTAACACACTTTTTGTTTACGCTTCCTATGTCTCCATTTTGCCCTCTAGTCTTATTCTTTCTTGTTGGTTCAATGTAAAATGAACCACTGATATTACTGGTTACAAAAATTGCATGTATATGTCAGTCATGATGGCAACAACTAACTCAAACCTGCTGAAAAGCCGATTATGTTTGGTTTTTGGCAGGTTGTTATCAGCTGAAGCTTGTTGGGTTCCCACTTGCTTTGGAGACTCTGTCACAAGTTCTGTCATCTTTACCAGAAGAAAAGCAGTAGGCTGCACTTTTTTTCAGCCAAAATGACAGACACCCAAACAAAAGCCAAGTGTTATGTACTGCAACTAAGAACTAAGGAATAGGAGGGAAAAGCTGTCCCAAACTGAGACTCAGCTTAAACCCTATGCTGGGGTGGGTGCCCTATTCCTTGTGAATAGCCCCACCGACACTCCTGCACTGAACTCAAAAGAAGACCTGAAGGAAGGGGAAATGGGTCCCTAAAAGATCTAAGGACTGGGAGCAAAAACAGGAGACCTCCTAACAGAAAAGTTAGTTGCAGAAATGAAGATTAAAGGGAACAAAAGTGGTGGAACAAGAAGTCCCAGGATATCAATAGTCCTAAGCACAAAGAACTAACAAGGCAACTTAGCCAGAGCACAAGCGTAACAACACTGATGTCCAGCAAGGAATGAGAGACAGGTGCTGAGTAATAAAGAGTGAAGAGATCACGTGACCAAGACACCCATCACCAGAGGAAAAGACTAGAAGCCAGCAAACCACAAAAAGATGGCTGAAAAGTAAAACAACATAGATTCTAACACCAAGCAGACCTTATTACACTCAATGGAGTCTGGGCGGCGCTGTTCATATCCATCATAAGATGGGCCAGTTTCTTGCAGGAATTCCATTTTCTGTCCCTATAGTGAAACCAATAAATAGATTTCTGAATGCTATTGTGAACCTGTCTAATGTGTATGGCGGTCTTGGGCAGATGATTGGAGTAGTTAAGGATCCGGCATATCTGATTTCAGACTGCCGAAGATATTGTTCTCTTTGAGATAAGCTGCCGCCAGAGAAGTCTGGCAATGGATCGCTCATAGAGAAGAAACCAACATTTGGGTGACAGCATCTAACGAGTATAGGGGATAACATATTGAATGAAATAGCCTTATCATCAACTTTCTGTTATTTGCCCGAATATGAAAATAATACAATTAGTGATACACTTAACCCTTCCAGTCTTATAATCTTCACAATGATATTCCACGGCTGACAATCACTGCTACATGACATAACATCACTATTACCACAGCCGGAAGCAACTGGCTTCATTCTTGTTTTGAAATAAATAATTTCTGAAAAACCCTCCCTAACACAATGTCATTGCAATTAGGCAATGCTGATACAGCAGTCAGTGCTGACAATTACTCAGCCATCTCCCTGCAGGAGTTTCCAGCAGAATAAAGACAATGGAGCATATTTATCTATAATGTTTCATTTTTAAACTCTGCAAAGTTAGACTAGACTGTCTCAAATGTTTCATGCTTGGTAAATCTAGTGTATCTTTATACTGTGATAAATGTGGTACAAATCATGAATTCTGTCTGATACACTTGGCAGAATACGTCCTGCCCCCAACAGCCTGTACTGAACTGATTCAGTCATCTGCTCATTCACACATGCCTGCCTATCTTCTCTTCCTCATTATGAGGCAACCTGTTCAAGGGTTAAAGTCTTACAAGAGGTTAAAATTAGAGATCCTTGAAATATATGGTATATTTACTGTATGCAGGTTTGGACTAGTCCACCAGGGATCCGGTGTATTCCCCAAGGGGCCCCTGAACCAAAAAGTGTCTTGCATACTCTGCCTGTATGTATAGAGGTATGCATAAAGAAAAGCATTCCTGCCTGTGTAGAAGTGTGTAAAAGTACATATAGAAGTATGCATGTAAAAAGTTGTGTAAAAAATTGCACATGAATTGCTGTAGGTTGTATTCCATTGTAGCATTCAGAATGAGTGTACACACATTTTTAGATGCAGTTGTTCAAAAGAATTATTTTTATGTTATTTATTTTACTCACTTATATAGCGCCATTAATTCCACAGCGCTTCACAGACAATATTGGCAGTGTCCCCATTGGGGCTCACAATCTAGATTCCCTAACTGTAGGTCTTTGGTGTGTGGGAGGAAACTGGAGAACTCGGTGAAAACCCAAGCAAACACGGGGAGAACAAACAAACTCCTTGCAGATGTTGTCCTTGGTGGGACCCCAGCGCTGCAAGGCTGCAGTGCTAACCACTGAGCCACCGTGCTTAGTGCACCGTGAACTAGAAACAAAAAGCAAATTACTTACCGTTTTGCAGAAGCTGCACTGCCATTGACAATAAGCAAACAATTTGCAGTTCAAGGATTGTTCCCACGTTGTCTGGCCCTAACTGTGCACTCGCGATGCTGCTAGATGAGGCAGATTTGCCTCTAGACCAGGGAAGTCAAACTCAAATACACAGAGGGGCAAAATTAAAAACCTGGACAAAGTCGGGGCCAACCTTGATATTTATAAAAAAAAAAATGTCTACGATTGAGGAAGTTTTTCCTTATCAAATATAACGATGAACCTTTTTATATGGAAACAAACTTAAAGGGGTTGTCCCACGAACAAAGTACATTTTAATTAATAGATCTTAAAATAAAATAAACACATAATCACAAATGGGGCATACTGGAATAATATAATATGCTATGTAAAAGCAGTTAAGCATATGGCCCAATGGCCTAATTTAAATATGTAATAACAAAGGATAAAAAACTTGAATAATACAGATATTAAAATATGACAACAAAAGTGCCCCCCAAAGACAGTTATATACCCCCACAATGAATTCCTCCCCTGTACCCTCCTCACACATGGTATGATGACCCTTCTATAACTCCCCTCAACCCTCCCCCTCGAAGTGCAGTATAATGGGTCCTATGAGGAACGATTAGAGGATCTGGGAATGTTTAGCTTGCAAAAAAGACTAAGAGGAGACTTAATAGTGGTCTACAAAAATCTGAAGGGCTGTCACACTGTAGATGGATCATCCCTATTCTCATTTGCACAAAGAAAGACTAGAAGCAATGGGATGAAACTGAGTGGGAGAAGATACAGATTAGATATTAGAAAAAAAATTTTGACAGTGAGGGTGATCAATAAGTGGAACAGGCGGCCACGAGAGGTGGTGAGTTCTCCTTCAATGGAAGTCTTGAAACAGAGGCTGGATAGAAATAGCTGAAATGGATGGAAACAGCGCTCAAATGGAATGAGAACAGCATGGGGAAGACACATGGACGCATCTCTGACTCCCAGGTCACTGCTAGGAACATTGTTGTCAGAGTATTACTCCACTTTTACGGACTGACAATTAAATATTCTTTCCTGTATAATGACTTGTTTGTATGTATACCCCTTTTTTTCAGATGTAAAGAGCCAAGGAATAAATGGCGCTATAATATATAATAAATAATAATAATAATAATAATAATATAAGGCAAAATTAAAAAGAGAGAAAAAAAACGACTCCTCCACCCCTAAATAGCCGGGCCATCTATCACTGTATTTCCCTGTTGCCTATGACTACAGTAGATGACATAGTAGAGGGGGAAATAAGACTACACCCACCGGTAGTCACCAGTAAATGTAATTTTAACATTTTACTACCTTATCTGGGCATGTGGTGTGTGTGTGACATGGTCAGACACATCCTGTTTAATTTATGAAGGAGGCACTCTAAAACTCACAAAGCCTCAGAAACTCACAAAGCCTATGCGGACAATACAAGAACTGCCAAAAATTAGAAGGAAGAGGAAGGAAGAGGGACTCTGATACACCCTATATTAGACATAAAGGAGGGCCTCATACACATTCTGTTAAAATTGTTAGGTAGTGGGACTCCCAGACTCATAAAGCCTATACACTAACTGCAAGGGATGTCAAAAATTAGAAAGAGGGAATGCAATACACCCTGGAAGACATGTAGAAGAGTGGGACTCGTAGACTGGTAAAGCCTATGCATTAAGTGCAAGGGCTGAAAAATATTTCTCCTGGGGCGTATACATAAATATAAGTAAGAGAATTTTAGAAGTAGGCCTCATACACATCCTGTAAAAAATATGAAGGAGGGCATCATACACAACCTGGAAATATTAAGAGCAAGGGCCGCATGATGACCCTCTAAAAATATTGAGTGAGTGCTGCCTGATGATCCTCTAAGAATTTGGAGTGAGGGCCGTATGATGACCTTGTTGATATGGTGGAGGAGGAGGACAAGAAAAAGAAGAAACCATGAACTGTATACCCTTTTGTGGGTGGGAAGGGGTGCATGGGAATACACCAGAAAAAAAAAATATTTGAATTGGCTATATGTTCCAGGCCTTGTTCATTTTGATAGGAGAGTCCGCATGCCAGCATTTTCAGTTGACAGGCGGATGTGTGGCGCCCCTGCAGGTCCAGTTGCCACAGAGGTACTGCATCTCAGCCAAAGGTGTGGTATCCCACTCTCAGGTAAGGAGGGAGCACTACACGGGACCCACACACTCACATCCAACACTACACCACTCCATTAGGGAAGGGCAAGATTGCTCCTGAGGGAGAGCACAGACCCGATCCCTGTCTGGAGGATGGAACTAAGTAGAGGACGTGGGTGGAGGAAGTAGTTTAAGGGAGCACTGAAGGAAGGACTGAAGGTAGAGGGGACCACGTAGAGTGACAGATAGTGACATGGGTCACATGACAGTATAAAAGGAAGGATAGAAATAGCTAAAGGTGGTCTGGTCCTAAGGCCCAGTGAGTGAGGACCGTTGAGGAGTAGGGTCCAGACAGAGTGAAGGCCCAGTCAGAGGGGCCCAGTAGGAGAGTGAAGAGAGAAGACCGGAGCAGTGAGAAAGGCTCCAGAGTGAGAGAAAGGATCCTAGTGGCACGGGAAGTGTGGAGTCCACCCGTGCGCCCGAGTTCATGCTGACCATGAAGGGATCAGGTCCCAGTAGGGGACCGGCCCCAGACTATTGGAGGACTGCAAGACTCAGCTAGCAAACCGGAGGTTTCGGTATCTTTAAGTGCCATAGCCAAAAACCACACACATTCGTTGAAAAGGTGGCTATATAGGACAAAGAGGACCTCGCCCGACAAGGCCCGTGGCCACTGGCTCGGGACACTGTGTGTGAGGCGCAGGGTAGGAGGGTGAGAGCCAGCGCAGAGAGACGACCCAGAAAGGTACACAAGAAGGGGGGTCCCTTTCAAGTGCACCCAAGTTATCTGAGAGTTGGCTGGATCACTTCCCTGGAGGACACAGGACTCGGTGGGCTGTTATAACCAGCTGGCAGTTGTAACCTGGAACATCATAAGAACTGTGAGTAAAAACCTGAAGACTGCACCCCGCTGTGTCCTATACTTAATTGCTGCGTCACCTGCCTTGCACTGCACCAACAACATCTAAATTCATCTCTTTAACTGCCCTGAGGCCTAGCTCTACCCGTGGAGAGCTGAACCATCTTTGCTGCATCACCAGCAACCCCAGTGGATCTGAACAGCAGCGGCGGCCACCTATAGCCGCATACCACGGGTGGCATCACGAAACATCATCCCCAAAACTTTATTCCCCAATTGGCTTTTCTTATTGACCGCCCTGGGCCATGGACCGGGTCACTGCCATCGTGATTATCCCAAAAAGGTACCCCATGGCCCCAGGGGGCGCATCAGATGTGCCTATCAATTATTATGCCCCCGGCAGCACTATGCCCCCACTCTTACAAAACGCTAGCGGCTGGGCAAGCCAGCACCTCCAAGGTAGAAGGACACTTCATGCCACTTGTACAGCTTGGAAACCTAATAGTTGTACAGCACAGAGGAATCCCAGAGGACGCTGGTATGGTTGGCTAGGTATTCCTTCACCATCTTTCAAAACTTTTCCCTTCTTGTCAGACTACCTCGTGCATCAGGGCCTGGGAGGATCTAATGAAACTGTCCCAGACCTTTGATAGTGTTCCCCTGCCTTTATTGGACCTGGTGTGTGTCTCTCTCGTCTCTCCTCCTTGGTTGCCCAAGGAAATATGACCTCTGCTGCCAGCGTTGTCAGAAGTAAATTTTTATACAAATTTTTCTACTAGGGCCTTCTGGCATTTACTAGCCGTCTCTGCCACAGGAAGAAGAGATGGAAAGTTCTACTTGTAGCGTGGGTCGAAAAGGGTAAACAACCAGTAATCAGTGTTGGCCAAAATGCGTATAACACGAGGATCACGGGAAAGGCAGCGGGACATAAAGTCAACCATGTGTGCCAGACTCCCAAGAGGCAAGACTTCCCTGTCCCCACCAGCAGAATGACTCGTGATCTCCTCCTTCCTCTTCTCTTCCTCCTCCTCTTCAGCCCATACACACTGAACAGATGGGATGAAGCTGGTGTGGGTAATATCCTCTATAGCGCAGGTAACCATCTCCTCTTCCTCCTTCTCAGCCTCCTCCTCCTCATTACCAGCCAGTCCATGCAAAGAAGATGAGATGAGGCTTGGCTGGGTAGTATCACCCTGTGTTTCTTCCTCCATCTTCACCTGGTCCACATGCAAAACTTCTTCTTTAATTGTGAGCAGCGAGTAGACACAGAAGAGGAATAGTTACTCTGAATATGGCGTCATTGCCGCTCACCATCTTTGTTGATTCCTCAAACTTTTGTAGAACCTCACAGATGTCAAACATCCATGCCCACTCATCAGTTGTTATGTATAGAGGCTGACCGGAATATCGACAGGCATGTTGTAGCTGGTATTCAACTACTGCCCTCTGCTGCTCACAAAGCCTTGCCAACATGTGTAATATGGAGCTCCAGCGCGTGGTCACGTCACACACCAGTCGATGAGCTGGCACTTACAAGTGCTGCTGCAGCACTGCTAGCCGGAAGCTGTAGCTGACTTGTGGAAATATGCGCACACGCAGCAGGGCCGTAACTACAACCGGGGCAGCCGGGGCACCAACCACCCAAGGTTGCCCCAAACTGATGGTAAAAAATTGTATTTTAATACTTTAATTTCTCATAAAATACCCAGCTCCTATATTCCTGTCAGACAATGTCACCCGGAGGACAGGAGAGACTATCATTTCAATAATTTCCAGGAGCTCTGCCAGCTGTCAATGAATGGAAACCTGCACTGGCCTGGAGAGTCTCATAGCACAAGATTTGTAACAATATGTTAGTCTGGAGATCACAGAGAGTTGGCAAGGCAGGCACAGTGCACACTGACTGTAACAAACTCTCAGCATCATTGAGAGGAGACAGTCTCAGCAGACACAAATATCTCTGTGACAAACTGTGAGAAGCCCTGCTATTTAATAAACATATACAGTTATTTGAAAATTGTGCAATATTTGGAATTATTCACCTTATTAATTTTCCAACATAATCACTGAATATTTAACTTCTAAAACTTGCATCATAAACAACAAAATCTATTAAAGGTCTTGCGGAACGTGGTGAAGCCTGTGTGTTGTATGCAACCATGCGCAGCAGGCTTCACCACGTTCCGCACAAGCTCTAGTGATTGAAATGTTGAGGGGCCCCACTATGAAGTTTTACTCCGGGGCCCCGAAGTTTATAGTTACGGCACTGACATGCAGTGTACCTTCACATGTAGCTCAGGTAAATCTGGGTAGGTTTTCAGAAACCGTTGAACCACAAATTTGAGCATGTGGGCCAGACTGTTTGTCACCTAAACAAATTAGTTTCAGCAGAGCCTGTTGCTGCTTCAAAGACAGTGCTGCAGTGCTTCCAGCTTGCGACCGACATGCTCCGAGATAACAATTCAGAGATGGAGGATAAGGAGGAGGGGGTGCAGGAACTGGTATAGAAGATGGAGGAAACCCTGATGGAACTAGGGCCCGCAATGCTCGGTGTCGGTAGCACGTGTGCTGTCCCAGGGTCTGACTCGATCACTTCCTCCACAAGGTTCACCCAGTGTGCCATCAGGGAAATGGAGCAACCCTGGTGACAAGCACTTGTCCATATGTTGGTCGCTAAGTGGACCTTCCCAGTAACTGCGTTGATCAGAGCACAGGAGATGTTATGGGACACATTCTGGTAAAAGGTGGGGACGGCACACTGGAAAAAAAAATGGTGGCTGGGTACAGAGTACCGAGGGACGGCTGCCGCCATGAAGTTATGGAAAGCCTCAGTGTCCGCAAGCCTAAACGGCAACATTTCCAAGGCAAGCAGTCTGGAAATGTACTCGTTTAATATTTGGGCCTGTGGCTGGGTGTAACGGGTCTGGGAGGCGGAACCTCTGAGCAACTTATACAAGGGGGCGGTCCTTGTAAGGAAGCGGGTGGCGACCAGGGAAGACAGGCAGGCAGTCACAGCAGGTGACCGGGACAGTCTCTGGGTAAACGGGCAGGAGGTCACGGCAAGTGACCGGGACAGTCTCTGGGTAAACGGGCAGGAGGTCACAGCAAGTGACCGGGACAGTCTCTGGGTAAACGGGCAGGAGGTCACGGCAAGTGACCGGGACAGTCTCTGGGTAAATGGGCAGGAGGTCACGGCAAGTGACCGGGACAGTCTCTGGGTAAACGGGCAGGTACGACCTGTGACGGCTGAGCCTCCAGGTAGGCTAGCAGGCAGATGGCAGATGAGTGCTCCCAGGTGAGCAGGCGAGAGTCTCTGGATAAGCAGGTGGTCACAGCATGTGACGGCGGAGCCTCCAGGTAGGCTAACAGGCAGGTAGCAGATGAGCGCTCCCAGGTGAGCGGGCAAGAGTCTCTGGACTGGCAGGTGGTCACAGCACGTGACGGCGGAGCCTCCAGGTAGGCTAACAGGCAGGTAGCAGATGAGCGCTCCTAGGTGAGCAGGCAAGAGTCTCTGGACTGGCAGGTGGTCACAGCACGTGACGGCGGAGCCTCCAGGTAGGCTAACAGGCAGGTAGCAGATGAGCGCTCCCAGGTGAGCGGGTAAGAGTCTCTGGACTGGCAGGTGGTCACAGCACGTGACGGCGGAGCCTCCAGGTAGGCTAACAGGCAGGTAGCAGATGAGCGCTCCCAGGTGAGCGGGTTAGCTGGTCCATAGACAGACTGACAGGAGTCGGAAGGCAGACCGTCGGACCTCAGGCTAGCAAATGGGTAAGCGGATAACAGGCAGGAATCAGACAGCAAACTGGCAGGAAACTGGCAGGAAACTGGCAGGTAACTGGCAGGTAACTGGAAACGGGACCTGAGGGCTGAAGCAGAGTAGTGAACAGTGCAACAACATTGCTCGGGCACCTCCATTTTGGAGGAGGTGCCTTATATATGCAGGGATCCTCCGGCCATTGGCCGGGGACTCCTTAGGGCGACGCGCGCGGCCCCTTTAAGAGAGGGGGAGCGCGCGCGCCCTAAGCACAGTGACCGGGGGAGAGCGGGCGCTGCAAGCAGAGCGGAAGGAAGCCGCCGGGCACGGAGCAGAGAGGTGAGGGGAACAGCGTCCCTGCCTAGCAGGAGGCAGGGACGCCGACGCTACAGTACCCCCCCCTTTAGGCCCCCCCTTTTTTAGGCCAGACAGAAATTTAGCAAGGATGAGAGGGGCATGGATGTTCTCCCGGGGCTCCCATGTTCTCTCCTCAGGACCAAACCCCTTCCAATCCACTAGAAAAAAGGTCTTTCCTCTTACCCTTTTGGTGGCCAGAATGTTCTCTACCTCAAACTCGTCTTCAACAGAAACCGGAGCAGGAGGCGTACCTGTAGACTTGGAAAAGGAGTTAAGTACCACGGGTTTGAGAAGAGATACATGGAAGGAGTTAGGGATCCGTAAGTTGGCCGGGAGTTTCAATTTATAGGCCACCGGGTTGATCTGTTTGATAACCTCCAGTGGGCCGATGAACTGAGGACCTAACTTATAGGAAGGAATCTTGAGCCGGACATATTTGGATGAGAGCCAGACTTTATCTCCGGGACGAAATTGTGGGGAATCCAGGCGTTTTTTGTCGGCGTGTCTCTTCATCCGCTTGGACGACTGAAGGAGTGCGGATCGGGTACTCTCCCAAATGGAGGAAAATTTGCTAACGAGAGATTCCGCGGCCGGGTTGTCCACAGAGGTGGAGACAGGAAAAGAGATCCGAGGATGCTGACCGAAGACTACAAAAAACGGGGATTTAGAAGAAGATTCGCTCTCGTGATTGTTGTAAGAGAACTCGGCCCATGGTAGGAGATCCACCCAGTCTGAATGGTGGGCATTAACGAAGTGCCGGAGGTAACTGGTCAAATTCTGATTGATCCGTTCCACTTGACCATTGGACTGTGGGTGGTAAGCGGAGGAGAAGTCCAGGGTGACGTCGAGCAGTTTACATGTGGCTCTCCAGAAGCGTGAGGTGAACTGAACCCCACGATCCGACACGATGTGGAGAGGCAGACCATGGAGACGGAAGATGTGGCGGATAAAGTCTTTAGCTAGCTCGGGAGCAGACGGGAGGCCTGGCAGGGGAATAAAATGAGCCATTTTGGAAAAGCGGTCAGCGACCACCCAAATGACCGTACAACCGGCAGAGACGGGGAGATCTGTTATGAAGTCCATAGCTATATGTTGCCACGGGGCAGCAGGCACAGGCAGAGGAAGAAGGCGGCCGGCAGGCAGGTGTCTCGGAACTTTGTTGCGGGCGCAGGACACACAGGCAGAAACAAAGTCAATTACATCCTTGTGCAGGGTAGGCCACCAGTAGTGCCGGGTAATAAGCTGGAGGGTCTTTTTCTGACCGGCGTGCCCAGCTAGCTTAGACGAGTGACCCCAGTGTAGAATCTTCTCCCGATCGGACTCCGTTACGAACGTCTTACCGGGAGGGAGACGATTTAGGCCCACGGGGGCTACCTGCATTACTCTGGCGGGATCGATGATGTGTTTAGGCTCCTCCTCAAGATCAGACACCAGAAAGGATCGGGACAGGGCGTCAGCTTTGATGTTTTTGTCAGCCGGACGAAAATGAAGAATGAAATCAAAGCGGGCAAAAAACAAAGACCACCGGGCTTGGCGCGGGTTAAGTCTCTGGGCGCTCTGGAGATATGCCAAGTTCTTGTGGTCAGTGTAAATTATTACCGGGTGGAGAGCCCCCTCGAGCAGGTAACGCCACTCCTCCAGTGCCATCTTAATGGCCAACAATTCTCGGTCTCCTATAGAATAATTGCGCTCAGAAGAGGAGAAAAGTTTGGAGAAAAAGCCGCAGGTTACCTTTCTTCCGGAAGAAGATTTTTGGGTAAGTACCGCCCCAGCTCCGGAGGAGGAGGCGTCAACTTCTAGGAAGAATTGTTTGTTGCCGTCCGGACGATGCAGCACCGAGGCGGAGAGGAAGGCCTGTTTTAAGGAAAGAAATGCCTCCTCTGCTTCGGGCGGCCATTCTCTGGGGTTCGTACCTTTACGGGTGAGAGCAGAGATAGGGGCGGTCCGGGAAGAGAAGTGCGGTATGAACAGGCGGTAATAGTTGGCGAAGCCCAGGAACCGCTGAATAGCCTTCAACCCCTCTGGTCGGGGCCACTTCTGGATGGCAGACAGTTTCTCAGGATCCATTTGTAGACCTGTCTGAGAGATTATGTAGCCCAGAAATGGAAGAGAGGTCTGCTCAAAGATGCACTTCTCATATTTAGCGTAGAGGTGGTTCTGCCTGAGCCTGAGCAGGACCTGACGAACGTCCCTCCGGTGAGTAGGAAGATCCGGAGAGAAGACCAAGATATCGTCCAGGTACACCACCACGCAGGAGTAGAGAAGATCACGGAAGATGTCATTGACCAACTCTTGAAAGACGGCAGGAGCGTTACAAAGACCGAAGGGCATCACAAGGTACTCATAGTGGCCGTCCCGGGTATTGAATGCCGTCTTCCACTCATCCCCCTGACGGATACGGACCAGGTTATACGCCCGACGGAGATCCAGTTTGGTGAAGATTCTAGCCCCCCTCGGAGGGTCAAATAATTCAGGAATAAGCGGAAGGGGGTATTTATTCTTCACAGTAATCTGGTTTAGGCCTCTATAGTCTATACATGGACGGAGTGAGCCGTCCTTCTTTTTGACAAAGAAGAAGCCTGCTCCCGCCGGGGAGGTAGCTTTCCGGATAAATCCCCGGGCCAGGTTCTCCTCAATATATTCAGACATGGACCGGGTTTCAGCAGCGGACAAAGGGTAGATTCGCCCACGGGGAGGAGTAGAGCCGGGCATCAGGTCGATTGGGCAGTCGTATGGTCTATGAGGAGGTAAAGTCTCTGCCTCTTTTTTATTGAAGACATCCGCATAAGACCAATAGGGAACCGGAAGACCGGGCAGATTGGCTGGGGTAGGAGAAGGACGGGCAGGACGAACGGGAACTAGACAAGTCTTATGGCAGTCCTGTCCCCAGTGAAGGACCTCTCCGGTCTGCCAGTCAAGCACGGGTGCATGTTTCTGGAGCCAAGGCAGGCCAAGCAATAGTGCGTGAGAGAGTCCAGGCAGAACATGAAAGGAGATGCTCTCAGAATGCAGCATTCCCACCTGTAGAGTCAGAGATTCGGTGATGAGTTGGATGGGATGTGGTAAGAGACCCCCATCCACGGCGGCGACAGATAAAGGTACGGCCAGAGGTTTGGTGGGAATGTGGTATTTTTCTACCAGGGATTGAGAGATGAGATTTCCAGCAGCTCCAGAGTCAAGTTGAGCCAGTTCAAAATAGCGGTTCTCTCCGCAGAAGATAGAAACAGACAGCATCAGGGATGGAGAGGGTTTACTTTTGTCTAGGGCGACCTCTCTGAGTGATCCTAGACACAGGCGTTTCCCGACCTCTCAGGGCAGGAACGGATCCGGTGCTCCTTACTGCCACAGTAGAAACAGCTCCCCTCGGCACGACGTAAGTCTTGACGGGTCTTGACCATCTTGGTCTGGTCGACCTGCATAGGCTCAGATGAGTGTGCCTGGGGAGTAACAGAGGGAGTGACGGGTCTCTGGAAGGTAGGGACTAGACGTGAAATCCTCCTCTCACGGGTGACCTCCCTAGCGCGCTCCTGGAACCGGATGTCAATCCGGGTGGCAAGTGTAATCAAGTCGTCGAGAGTGGTAGGAATGTCCCGACCGGCGAGTTCATCTTTAATACGGCCGGACAGACCCTCCCAGAAGACGGACACCAGGGCGTCGTTATCCCAGGCCAGCTCCGAAGCAAGGGTACGGAACCGTATGGCATATTGGCCCACGGTGAGACTCCCTTGACTGAGGCGTAGCAGAGATGAGGCGGATGAGGTCTTCCGTCCGGGTTCGTCGAAGACCTTCCGGAAAGCCGTGAGAAAGGCTGGCAGGTCGGACACCAGACGGTCTCCTCTCTCCCATAGAGCAGTGGTCCCCAACCTTTTTTGCACCAGGGACCGGCTTGAAGCAAGATCATTTTTCCATGGCCCAGCAAGGAGGGGGTGGGGTGGGCGGGGCTTTGGTCATATGGGGGCGGGGTAATGGAGGGATTTGGAGTTTAGTGCATACTTATCATATAGTGTAGACCAGGTCCCCGCCAGGAGCTATGCCAGGAGCCCCACATAATGTGCTGTGCCAGGAGCCGCATCACTGAGGCCCCATCACGCCCTGCAGCAGGACAGGGCAGCTGTCCTGACAGCTGCTGTTCAGCTGCATTTACTTCATCCCAGGGGCGGACACAGACTGTAGTGGGCCCCTGTGCAAGAAATTTTTGGGGGCCCCCCCCGCTCTTCATAAGGCAATAAAGTTATGTAAACATAACCCCCCCCCATGTGCATCTCTCACCCCCCCATGTGCAGCTCACCCCTCCGTGCATCTCTCATCCCCCTCCGTGCATCTCTCATCCCCCCCGCGCATCTCTCATCCCCCCCGTGCATCTCTCATCCCCCCGTGCATCTCTCATCCCCCCCGTGCATCTCTCACCCCCCCGTGCATCTCTCATCTCTCCCCTCCCCCCCATGTGCATCTCTCATCTCTCCCCTCCCCCCATGTGCATCTCTCATCTCTCCCCTCCCCCCCATGTGGATCTCTCATCTCTCCCCTCCCCCATGTGCATCTCTCATCTCTCCCCTCCCCCCATGTGCATCTCCCATTCCCCCCACTCCTAGTTAATTGTATTTAAAAAAAAAAAAAACTTGTTATACTTACCCCCATGCGATCCCTGCAGAATCCTGGCGCTCGTCCAAATCGCTGACACCAGGTTCTCCTGCCTTCCGGTCATGTGACGGCACCGTCACATGACCGGAAGTCAGAGGAATTATGAGATGTCCTGGACCCGGCGCTTTGCATGGGGCCGGGGGCCCCATGAGGAGAGAGACGCACAAGAGGGGGGCTCCGAGGGGGCTCCTACCGGCCGGGCCCCATACTGGAGTCAGGGCAGTCATGCCCTGATGGCGGCCCTGCTGGAGGCTGGAGGGGACCCTCTCCCTCGGGGCCCCCGTTCAATGAACCGGCTGCACGGGCGGTAGTTCCGCCCCTGCTTCATCCTGCTTCAGGACCTGTGGTGACATCACAGTTATGTACCTTGATGTCATCACAGGTCCTCTACAGGTCTACCCTGCGGGAGTCTAGAACAGCGGGCAGCATCCACCGCACACAGTGTGCTCTGAGCCACCGCAGACCAGAGCACACTGTCAATGTTTAGTGATTGTGGCGGTGCCGCGGACTGGCTGAAAAACCCCAACGGCTCGGTCCTGGTCCGCGGACCGGCGGTTGGGGACCTCTGCCATAGAGGATTTAGCCAAGCCAGTGCCTCTCCCGTGAGATGGGACATGATGAAGGCTACTTTGGCCCGGTCGGAATTAAACTGGTGGGACTGGTGTTCAAAGTGCAGGGTGCACTGGTTAATGAAGCCCCGAGCTTGAGCGGAGTCGCCTCCGAAGCGAGGAGGTGCAGAAAGCCGGATTCCAGAGCAGGATACTATGGTATTGGTGGGCAGTGGAGCAGCCGGGCTGCGAGTCATGACACTAGCGGTGGTTGCTGGTGGGGCAGTCAAAGTGTCCAGGCGAGTATTGACATTCCGCAGGTGACCCAGGATGGACTCCTGTTGGGACCTCTGTCGGGACAGTTCATGACAAAGGTCCGAGAGCGAGGGAGCTTGGGTGCCACCGGGTTCCAGGGCCCGAGCAAACTGTAACGGGTCTGGGAGGCGGAACCTCTGAGCAACTTATACAAGGGGGCGGTCCTTGTAAGGAAGCGGGTGGCGACCAGGGAAGACAGGCAGGCAGTCACAGCAGGTGACCGGGACAGTCTCTGGGTAAACGGGCAGGAGGTCACGGCAAGTGACCGGGACAGTCTCTGGGTAAACGGGCAGGAGATCACAGCAAGTGACCGGGACAGTCTCTGGGTAAACGGGCAGGAGGTCACGGCAAGTGACCGGGACAGTCTCTGGGTAAACGGGCAGGAGGTCACGGCAAGTGACCGGGACAGTCTCTGGGTAAACGGGCAGGTACGACCTGTGACGGCTGAGCCTCCAGGTAGGCTAGCAGGCAGATGGCAGATGAGTGCTCCCAGGTGAGCAGGCGAGAGTCTCTGGATAAGCAGGTGGTCACAGCATGTGACGGCGGAGCCTCCAGGTAGGCTAACAGGCAGGTAGCAGATGAGCGCTCCCAGGTGAGCAGGCAAGAGTCTCTGGACTGGCAGGTGGTCACGGCACGTGACGGCGGAGCCTCCAGGTAGGCTAACAGGCAGGTAGCAGATGAGCGCTCCCAGGTGAGCGGGCAAGAGTCTCTGGACTGGCAGGTGGTCACAGCACGTGACGGCGGAGCCTCCAGGTAGGCTAACAGGCAGGTAGCAGATGAGCGCTCCCAGGTGAGCGGGCAAGTGTCTCTGGACTGGCAGGTGGTCACAGCACGTGACGGCGGAGCCTCCAGGTAGGCTAACAGGCAGGTAGCAGATGAGCGCTCCCAGGTGAGCGGGCAAGAGTCTCTGGACTGGCAGGTGGTCACAGCACGTGACGGCGGAGCCTCCAGGTAGGCTAACAGGCAGGTAGCAGATGAGCGCTCCCAGGTGAGCGGGTTAGCTGGTCCATAGACAGACTGACAGGAGTCGGAAGGCAGACCGTCGGACCTCAGGCTAGCAAATGGGTAAGCGGATAACAGGCAGGAATCAGACAGCAAACTGGCAGGAAACTGGCAGGAAACTGGCAGGTAACTGGAAACGGGACCTGAGGGCTGAAGCAGAGTAGTGAACAGTGCAACAACATTGCTCGGGCACCTCCATTTTGGAGGAGGTGCCTTATATATGGAGGGATCCTCCGGCCATTGGCCGGGGACTCCTTAGGGCGACGCGCGCGGCCCCCTTAAGAGAGGGGGAGCGCGCGCGCGCCCTAAGCACAGTGACCGGGGGAGAGCGGGCGCTGCAAGCAGAGCGGGAGGAAGCCGCCGGGCACGGAGCAGAGAGGTGAGGGGAACAGCGTCCCTGCCTAGCAGGAGGCAGGGACGCCGACGCTACACTGGGTATTTGCGTTTGCGTTCCAAGGCCTGGGGTAGGGAAAACCGAGTGCTGCGCAGGGACAAAGAATTGGATGTGGTTGCAGATGGTGCTTGCAAATGTGCAATGAGAAGTGCAGGGCGGGAAAGATTGGTGCCTACATCCTGGACAGGGGATTGGCGAACACCTAGCACAGGGGAAGAGGAAGTGGTATCACCCGCAGACACTAATTCTGGACCCAGGCGTTCGGCCCATCTAGTCAGGTGCTTTGAGGACATGTGCCTGAGCATGCTGGTGGTTTTAAGACTGGTAGTGGTCAGGCCCCCGCTGATCTTAATATGGCATAGGTTGCAAATAACTGTTTGCACTTTCTTTAAAAGAAGTGTCAGACTGGGAAACACCTAACCCTTGGCCTGGGGGCTTGCCTCGTGTGGGTGCTATGGGTAACAGTTGCTCGCCTTCTCCCTCTGGCCACCCCACTGCCTTTTCCTGTCTGTTGCGGTTTTGCGGATCCCTCCCCCTCTGTGCTGCTGTCTTTGCTCTCCATGGCACCTTCCTATGTTGGGTCAGTGACTTCATCATCCACCACCTCATCTTCCACTTCCGCACTCTGGTCCTCCGGACTTGTTGACTTAACATCATCACTTCGTGGAAACCAAGTCTCATCATCATCTACCTCTTGAGACACTAATTGCCGTTTCTCAGCGTCGTCTTCTTCTTTCCGTGGCTGCTCAGACATTTGGGCATTACTACACACAAGCTCCTCATGTCCCTTTTGAAATATGCAGGTCGAGAGGCCAGAATCAATAAGTGGAAATGTAAAGAGCTCCGCGGAGTGTCCGAGTGTGGGATCACTTATCTCCTGGGACTCGCCATTGTGGTAGAAAGGAGGATTAGGGTGAGGATTATGTGGTCCAGACTCTTGGCTAGTGACATTGGACCATGTGGAAAACAGGTTGGTGCTGAGTAGTGCTGAGCCACCCTGTAGTGTTCGGGTTCGGTTCGGTTCCTCGAACACCGGGATGTTCGTGGAACTGTTCGTCGAACACCTTAGAACACTGTCGAACACCGTTAAAACCAATGGCAGGCAACTAAAAACACATAGAAAACACCTCCAAAGGTGTCCAAAAGCTGACAAACTGAATAGAGCATCACACATAGATTAGATAGATATTATATATGTGACTGACGTGTTTCTAAGTACAGTCATAGTGTTGATTACTGTACTTGTCATTTAGTGTTAAAATAAAGGATTTATTTAAAAAAATGGGCGTGCGGTTCCCCGTAATTTTAGTCTCTAGCGGAGGTTAAGCAGACGGCTGGGGCAGATGTTTGAAGCCTGGGAAGGGGGTAATACCCACGAAGCTTCCCAGGCTACTAATATCAGCCCCCAGCTGAATACCTAGCCTTTACTAGCAATTAAAATGGGGGACCCCCCAAAAAAAATAACGTGGGGTCCCCCCTATTTTAATAGCTAGCAAAGGCTAGGCAGACAGCTGGGGGCTGATATTAATAGCCTAGGAAGGGTGCCATGAATATTGGCCCCTTCCCCGGCTAGAAACACCAGCCGTCAGCCACCCCAGAAATGGCACATCCATAGGATGCGCCAATTCTGGCATTTAGCTTCGCTCTTCCCACTGCCCTGTAGCGGTGGCAGTGGGGTAATAGGGCTGGGGTTGATGTCAGCTTATAATGCAAGCTGACATCAAGCCCAGGTTAGTAATGGAGAGGAATCTATAAGACACCCCCATTACTAACCCCATAGTTAAAGTTAAAAAAAAACACAAAGCACCCAGAATAAAGTCCTTTAATTGAAATAAACACACAATCCTTTATTGTTCTAAATTAAACCATACTTACCATCACGCCCATTCCAGCTGAAGCCAATGTCTTCTGCAATAAAAGTAAAATAATAAACCAATCTCATCCTTACCTTTCCATGGTTCCCAGGACGGCTCCAGCTCTGCTACATTCACATGACAGGCTGGATCGCAGCCGAAAGCTGCCATCCAGCTTGCCATGGCGCAGACACTGAGAAGCGCAGGCATGCTTGCGCTCCTCAGTGTCTGGCTGTGACGGCATAAAGATGAGCCGAGGTCATGTCCAATGAACTCAGCTCACCTCATGAACGTCACTGACAGCGTGGGAAAATCCACCGCACAAAACTGACCAGTGGGCATGGGTGTCTGACATCTGTGAGGTTCTATAAAACTTTGATGAATCAACCAAGATAGTGAGCGGCAATGGCTCCATAATAAGCGTAGCCATCCCTCTTCTGTGTCTAGTCAAATGCTCGCTGCTCACAATAAAAGAGGAAGTGACGTGCCCCCTGGGCCTGTGCTGTGCAGGGGATACCCGGAGCCGGATCGCTGGTGGGGTGCTGGGGGTGGTAGTCTCCGTGTGGCGGCGACCCGGTCCATGCCCAGGGTGGTCAATTCAGTGGCAGTCTTAGTGTAATAACAAATGTCCGACTACGCCACCCGTGGATTGCGGTCAGTGGGGACCGCCGCTGCGCTGCAGACTGCTGAGGCTGATGTTGTAAGAGCAGCCAAGTATGGGATAACTCCCCACGGGAGAAGTATTGCCTCAGGGCAGCTAGTATGGATGATGGGAGTGATGGTGTGAGCGTCCCAGTACTGATGGTGCTGGTGCGGCGATGAAACACAGAGACGTGGGGTTGCAGTTTCCAATGCTTTACTCACAGTTGTTATTCGTGTCAATCCTGCAGGCGATGACTGCCCAAGCCGTGCTGCGTCCACCAGGCAGGGGACTCGACCAACTCCCAGGCAATTCCACAGGGCTCCCTTCTCTTCCCTTCTCTGGCCGTCCTCACCAGTGACCCACCTTTGTCCAGCTTCCTCGGGCCTTCTATTGGCGAAACCTATCTATCTCCGGTTTCCCTGACCCTATATGGTATGCTTTCCTGGTGGATGTAGTGAGGGGTCGCACCAAGATGTGGTCACAACCTTCGGTCTTTGGCTGAGGAATCTGTTGCCTCCACCAATTTGGGTTCCGGTACCCTGCTCTGCCAACCCTTCACCCGCAATCTCCTGGGCCTTTAGGGTTCCCTCTGTCCTCATGTCTCTGGGCCTTTCTTGATGTTCTTGTTCCTTTCTTACTTTCCTTTCTGTTCCTTCTTCTCTCTCTCTCTCTGGCCCTGGCCTCCTGACAAGGCCTGCCTGGGGAGCAGAGCCCATGCCGCAGCTCTGCTCCTTGTCACTCCTCCTCAGACTGCACTCCTCTCTGAACTCACTCTCCGGACTGAACACTGTTCTAAGATGGTGCCCACCTTTTATACCTCCTTCTAACACCCGAGCCCAGGTGACTAGCAACCAATGGGCTCCTACCTATGCCCAGAGACCCACCCCTATCTGCTCCTACAACACTGGGTTTTCCTCCCCCTCCCCACTCCAGCCAGGGACAGAAGCTGTCGTGCCTGCACTTCTGTGGGAGCACCGTTGAGCTGTCCCTCGGAAATGGGGTGTGTGTGGTGCATGCAGCTAAACGAGTCCTGGTCCACACTCCATCCTTACCCAGGAGTAGAATATCACACCTCTGGGTTGAGGTGCAATACCCCTGTAGCAGCCGAGCCCTCGGGGTGCTACAGAAGCTTTGCATGTGAACCAGTTGGAGATGAAGGAAGAACGTACATAGGGTGATACAAACCTGCCTAGCCTCATCTCATCTTCTCAAAGTGGATTGGCTGATAATGAGGAGGAACAGGAGATGGTTGCCTGTGCTACAGAGAGTACTACCCACACCAGCTTCATCCCGTCTGTTCAGCGTGGATGGGCTGAAGAGAAGGAGAGGGAGGAGGAAATGGAGAGTTGTCCTCCTGGGGGGACAGGGAAGTCTTTTACACATGATTGACTTTATGTCCCACTGCCTTTCCTGTGACCCTCGCGTTATTAGCATTTTGGGCAACACAGATTACTGGTTGTTCACCCTTCTCGACCCACGCTACAAGGAGAACTTTCCATCTCTCCTTCCTGCGGTGGAGAGGGTTAGCAAAATGCTGCAATACCAGAAGGCCCTAGACAAACAATTAGTTCAAAAATTCCCATCTGACAATACTGGCGGCAGAGGTCAAAGTTCCTTGGGTAACCAAGGAGAAGAGACGAGGGTGACACACACCAGGTCCAACAGAGGCAGGGGAACACCATCAAAAGGTCTGGGACAGTTTCATTAGACCCTCCCAGTACCCAGGCCTTGATGCGCAAGGTAGTCTGACAAGGAGGGAAAAGTTTTGGAAAATGGTGAAGAAGTACCTAGCGGACTGTACCAGTGTCCTTCATGATTATTCTGTGCCATACAACTGTTGGGTATCCAAGCTGAACATGTGGCATGAACTGTCGCTATCTGCCTTAGAGGTGCTGGCCTGCCCTGCCGCTAGCGTTTTGTCAGAGCGGGTTTTTAGTGCCTCTGGTGCATAATAGTCCTCATTAGGTAGCGGCAGTGATGGCACAGTTTGGCGCAGTCTGTGGTACCAAAAGTCCCAGCATGTGAGCAGCAGATCTACACAATGACCGCTCTTCACACTTCCCCAAACTAGAATGAAGTTTTGCAGAACGCTCATTGAGAGGGTAAACTGACCTCTTGAACACTGATTAGTCAGTTGGACTTCATCGTCCATTGATTGCACCAATTAGCACTGGGGGCACCGACGTCACTGTTACCTAGCACGAGCCAATGATCAGTGCTGTTACAGCATCAATCACAGCAGGACATCAATGTTTCAGGCTCGTTTATTGGCCGAACTATTGAAATTGTTGAGAATGGCTGTTCAGCATTGAACAGCCAATCACAGCAATTGTTGTGTGGGGGACAACAAAACTCCTCATGGTAACAAGTACAGATGCCCTGCTGTCAGATACAGCAGGCATCTTTACTCAATCACCGTGTACCGGTGATTTCCATGACTTAACTGTACATCAATTTGTGGGAACCCCTTCCCGATCATGATGTACAGTTACGTCGAGAAGGGGTTAAAGAATCTTTAGTACGGAGATTGGTTCTATTAGCTGATCTTAGTACTGAGCTTAGTTTTGTTAGCGCATCTCAATCTCAAGTTTTATTCTGTTAGTGAATCTTAGTCCTAGCCCTTAGTTTTGTTATCTCTATGCATTTCTTGCTGCTGTCAATGTATCTCTGTATTGAGTCTATATTCTACTTCATTGAGTAGTGTATCTGACTTTATGAGTCATGAGATAGAAAAAAAAATCTCATGCCTCTCAACCAAAAAAATTTGATCAAAATCATCAGTATGTTATAAAAAAAATAATTGTAATAAAAACAACATCTCATATACTGCAGTTATGTCAATGGGAAATGTGACTGAGAATGCTGTGCCCTGAAGGCGAAGATAATCCAGCAATATTTGCATATAAAGATGGGTGAGTCCTAGGTATTCCAGTCTGACACTGACTGTGTTACCGGCAGAGTGGTGATTACGGTCTTTTGTATGCAGGTGAGCGTGACTTTTAAGGTGCTGGACAGACAGGTTCTAACTTGGACACTGGAGTGTGGGTGGTGCCTTTTTGAGTCATAAAGCAAACATAACGAGGAAGTTTTATGTCAGAAATATGGGTGGAAATTAGGTGAACAGTGGAGAATTTAGCAGAGTATGTGTGAAGGTTCAGTGAGTGGGACAGATCCCAGTAATGGGAATGAAAATTGTAAGACTGCTCACCCCAGGAAAACGGATAATGAAACTGCAGGCAATTTCCATTTAATTTGTCATAACAGTTTACCAAAATTATTCACTTCCATTTTGTTATTCTAGTAAATAGGTACATCATAAGCAAAAATCAATCATTCCTCAGCTAAAGCTGACAGAGCTCGCCATTACTATGAATGTATCTAGGGATGCAATCTAACCCAACTGGTCCTATTAAAGAATGAGGGTAGGAGTGGAACCAAATACCCATTGAAGATATAGAGTGGATAGCCTTTCATGTGTCTATTCTAAACAAGTGAATAAATACATTTTCCTTCATTTGTCTCCTTCCACATTGAGATTATCCCTTGTCAGGATTTATTCTACAGGTTAGATAGTTGTTAAACCCCATAATTTTTCTCCCCACATGTTAAAATTAACGGTACAAGTGCATTGAAGGAAGTGTCATTTGCAGTATCACTTTCTATATGTAGTTCCACCATTTAAGCTATCTTAACTTAATTTTATTGAATTTGTCATTTATTGATTTCTAAACATTATATTTTGAGATGAAATTACATTATGAATTATAATAAGCACATGTGCATATCCAGAATCTATAATATAAAAAACAAAATGAGATGCAGCAACAGCTAACTGATATGTGGGTGCAAAGCTTCCCATGCAAAGCCCAATCCTATAGATAAGTATAAAAAAGCGAATAGCAGCACTACAATCCCAAAAAAATGATGGCGTTTATTCACCCAACATGGGTAGTGAATATCCCTGAAGCTCACCTCAGTGTCTGAGGGCGCATGGCAGTGATGTCATGCGCTGCTCAGCTACTGAGATCAGCTGCTGGCAGCATAACAGGACGCAGCGCTGGAGCGGAGGGAAGGAAGGTGGGTAGAAGTGTTTTTAATTTTTTCATGTGTGCAGTGATGGGGGACCATGCATACCAGGATTGGGGATGAGGGGGCCATGCATACCAGGATGGGGGGGGGATCATGGGGCCATGCATACCAGGATTGGGGATGAGGGGGCCATGTATACCAGGATTGGTGATGAGGGGGCCATGCATATCAGGATTGGTGATGAGGGGGCAATGCATACCAGGATTGGTGATGAGGGGCCCATGTATACCAGGATTGGGCATGAGGGGACCATGCATACCAGGCTTGGGGATGAGGGGGCCATACACACCAGGATTGGGGATGAGGGGGCCATGCACACCAGGATTGGGGGTGAGGGGGCCATGCACACCAGGATTGGGGGTGAGGGGGCCATGCACACCAGGATGGGGATGAGTGGGCATTGCTTACCAGAATGGGGAAATTTACCAGTAGCTGCTGCATTTCCCACCCTAGGCTTATACTCAAGTCAATAAGTTTTCCCAGTTTTGGCTTGTTGGTTTATACTCGATAAGTGAATAATCATTAACAATATGACATTATACAAAGATACAAAGTGATTGGCGTTTCATTATTTGAATAAATAATATTCCCTTATCACAGTGTCATGGTCCAAAGTGCATGCCATATTCAACAATTATTAAAGTGCAATGCAAACATAATTACTCAAAAAAGGACACGTGTATAATTAATTACAATCCAGACTCACCGCATCAGTAATGCATGTTACATTCAAATATCACCACCCCGAGCATCTAGCAAACTTTACTACGCATGTTTGACTTCATCGCTCCCAGCAAGAACTACCATGCAAAATTAAACAAAAAAAAAATCAAAAATACACATATTTGGTATCGACGCATTCAGAAACTCCCGATCTATCAAAATATAAAACAAATTAATCCGTTCGGTAAACGGTGTAACGAGAAAAAAAGATCAAAACACCAGACATTGCAATAAAATACAATAACAGTCAATGAAAACATCATATCTACCCCAAAATAGCATCACTAAAAACGTCAGTTTGGCACGCAAAAAATAAGCCTCCACCCGGCCCCAGATCCCGAAAAATTGAGACATTACGTATCTCGGAAAATGGCACCATTTTTTTTTCACCATTAAAATAAAAAAGAACCTATACATGTTTGGTATATACGAATTTGTAATGAGCTGGAGAATCATAATGGCAGGTCAGTTTTAGCATTTAGTGAACATGGTAGAAAAACAAAACAATTGTGAAATTGCATTTTTTGCAATTTCGCCATACTTGGAATTTTTCCCCCCGTTTTCCAGTACACTATATGGTAAAATCAATGGCGTTGTTCAAAATTACAATACATCCTGCGAAAAAGAAGCCCTTACATGGCCATATTGGCGGAAAAATAAAAAAAGTTATGGCTCTGGGAAGAAGGGGAGCAAAAAATGAAAATGTAAAAAAAGGAAAATCCCAAGGTGGTGAAAGGGGTTAATTTATCTCTCTAATCCAAAGGCCAGGATATGTGTATTTAGATAAGTGCTTCTCTGATGGTTACTCACATAAGTCACTATCTGGAAAGCTGCTCATCATAGCTGTTTGCTAGATCTGGTGATAATGCATCAAGCTGGCAGATGCAAGCCACAAATCATGGGTCTGAAAGCCAAATGTGGCTCCTAAGCCACAGGTTGAGGATCCCTGGTCTAACGTGTATGGGGCTTTTAGGGTGCCCCGAATGGTCTCAATTGTGAATGTGACCTGCTGGTTTAATTCCATTATAGCATGTATTACATCTCTACCTTTTTTTTCCCCAGACCCATTGATTGCTTTTTGACCCATCCTCCTTGTGACGGGTAAGTACGCCGGCTCTTTTTTCTGGCATTAACATCTTCTAGCCATTTGTTTTATGCTCTGTCCCTTTCCTACACAATCTTTTCATCATGTTAACAATAGCCTTCTTACTAGTTACCTACCATTTATTTTAGTATATTTCAATTTCGTCACTACAGTTGCTTGAGAAAGCATTCACCCTCTTGGTTTTTTACCTATTTTGTTACATTACAACCTGTGTTTAAATATTTTTGTAATCTGATTTATGTGTGATGCATCAGAAATGAATAGGCTAAGTTGATGAAGTGAGAAAAATATAGGCAGAAATTAAATTTATGGGATCAAATAACTAAAAATTGGCATGTGCATAAGTATTTACCCCTTTTGCTATGAAGTCTCTAAAAAATTCTGGTATGAGCAATTACCTTCATAAGTCACATGCTTAGTGAAAGGAAGTCCACCTGTGTGCAATCTAAGTGTTACATGGTCTGTCAGTATATACACTTTACCTTTTCTGAAAGGCCACACAGGCTGCAACACCATTCAGCAAGAGGCACAACTAACCAATTGACACCATGAAGACTTTGCAGATCTTCAAACTAGTCAGGGACAAAGCTGTTGAGAAGTACAAGTCAAGGTTGGGTTATAAAAAAAATTCCCAATCTCTGATGATCCCCCAGAGCACATCAAATCCATTATCATCAAAATGGAAAGAACATGGTACCACAACCAGCCTGCCAAGTGAGGGCCGCCCACCAAAACTCTCAGCCCAGGCAAGGAGGGCATTAATCGGAGAGGCAGCACAGAGGCCAAAAGTAACCCTGAAGGAGCTGCAGAGTTCCCAAGCAGATACTGGAATATTGTGCATATGACCACAATAAGCCATATACACTCCAAAGAGGTGACCTTTATGGAAGAGTGGGCAGAAAAAAAGCCTTTACTTACACACAAAAATTGTCAGGCTTGTTTAAAGTTTGCTAAAAGACATGTGGGAGACTCCCCAAATGTATAGAAGAAGGTGCTGTGATCAGATGAGACCAAAATTTAACTTTTTGGCCACCAAGGTAAACTGTATGTCTGGTGCCAAACTAACACAGCTCGTCACCCCAAGAGCACCATCCCCACAGTGAAACATGGTGGTGGCAGTATCATGCTGTGGGAATGTTTTTCGGCAGCAGGGCCAGGGAAAATCGTAGGAGTTGAGAGGAAGATGGACAGTGTGAAAAACAGGGATATCCTTTTGCAAAATGTTTCAGTCTGTCAGTGATTTGAGACTAGGATGGGAGTTCACCTTCCAATAAGGCAATGACCCAAAGCATACTGCTAAAGCAACACTTGAGTGGTTTACGGGGAAACAAGTAAATGTTTTGAAGTGGCCTAGTCTAAGCCCAGACTGTAATCCACTTGAGAATCTGTGGTCAGACTTGAAGATTGCTTTTCATCAGAGGAAGCCATCTAACTTGAAGGAGCTGGAGAAGTTTTGCCTTGAGGAATGGGCAAAAATCCCAGTGGGAAGATGTGGAAAGCTCATTGAGACTTATCCAAAGTGACTTGCAGCTGCCGCAAAAAAAGAGGCTCTGCAGAGTATTGACTTTAGGTGGGTGAATAGTTATGCACACTGAAGTTTTCAGTTATTTTGTCCTATTTGTTGTTTGCTTCACAATAAAAAGAAAACCAAATGTTCACAGTTGTAGGCATGTTCTTTACATGAACTGATTCAAACCCTCAAAAAAAGACTTGTTGTGAGGTAGCAAAACGCGAAAAATACCAAGGGGGTGAATACATTCGCAAGCCACTGTATATCTTTTTCATATAAAGTCCCCCCCAACATTTTTTCATATTCTTGCTGTTATCTCCCACTTTTCTTTCTCTCGCTGTCTACTTATTTTCTGCTCTACTCAGTGAGAAACAAGCGTTTCCTAGTTGACGTGACGCTTCCTCACTCTATGTGGGGGGGTTTCCACTGTTTAGGCACATCAGGGGCTCTCCAAACGCAACATGGCGTCCGCTAATTATTCAAGCAAATTTTACAATCAAAAAGTCAAATGGCACTCCTTCCCTTCCGAACCCTGCCGTGCGGCAAAACAATGGTTTTCCTCCACATATGGGGTATCTGCTTACTCAGAAGAAATTGCACAACAAACTGCATGGTGCAATTTCTCCTGTTACCCTTATGAAAATGCAAAATTGGGGGCTGAAATACATTTTTGTGGGAAAAATGTGAACATTTTATTTTTAGGGCTCAATGTCATAAACTTCTGTGAAGCACCTGAGGGTTCAAGATGCTCACCACACATCTAGATAAGTTACCTGAAAGGTCTAGTTTCCAAAATGGTGTCACTTGTGCCTAATTAGTGGAAACACCCCACAAGTGACACCATTTTGGAAACTAGACCCCTCAGGGAACTTATCTAGATGTGTGGTGAGCACCCTGAACCCCTAAGTGCTTTACAGAAGTTTATAACATGGAGCCGTGAAAATAAAAAAAATCAAACTTTTTCCACAAAAATTCTTTTAGCCCCAATTTTTTTTATTTTCACAAGGGTAAGAGGAGAAAATGGAGCCCAAAAACTTTTGTGCAATTTCTCCTGAGTACGCCAATACCCCATATGTGGGGAAAATACAGTGTTTGGGCGCACGGCAGAGTTCAGAAGGGAAGGAGCACTGTGTGACTTTTTGAACGCAAAATCGGCTGAAATCGAGAGCGACGCCATGTCGCGTTTGGAGAGCCCCTGAAGTGCCTAAATAGTGGAAACCCCCCACAAGTGACCCCATTTTGGAAACTACACCCCTCCAGGATTTTATCAAGGGGTATAGTGAACATTTTGAACCCAGAGGTACGACACAGAATTTGATAACATTAGGTCATCATATTGAATAAGTTGTCATCAGTCTTGAGCGCAAGTGCTCGCTACTTGATTTTGCATTGGGTACTCAGGTATGCACCATGTATCGTGGGTGCTCGCATGTCACGGTTATTAGACACCCAAAAAAAGATCGCTTGTGCATGGCAGGAAATCCCCGCAAGTTTTTTTCGGCCGTGAAGCATATGGGGCGGAGATTCGAGCATGTCACTTGAGCACCCGCGATACTCAGTGCATACCCGAGCTCCCGATGCAAACTCAATTATCGAGCACTAGCGCTCAACACTAGTCACCATATCATCATCTTTTTTTTTTTACTTTTGAGCAAAAACCCAACCCTAACCTAACCCGAGCCCAACCCTAACCCTAGCCCAACCCTAACCCCAACCCGAGAGTTTATTTTTTATGCCGTTCCTCGTGCGGTATATGTGATTAGACAACTTTATTCTTCGGGTCGGTGCGATTACAGCGATACCAGAATCATATCGGGTTTTTATGATTGACAGCTGTCACACACTAAAAGACGCATTTTTTTGTATCGCCATATTTTGAGAGCTATAATTTTTCCATACTTTGGCCGACAGAGTCTTGTGGCGGCGTGTTTTTTGCGAGATGAGGTGACTTTTTATTGGTGCCATTTTCAGGCACGTGACATTTTTTGATCGCTTTCTATTCCGATTTTTGGGAGGCAGAACAAAAAAAAACCAACAATTCAGGATTTATTTATTTTTTTAATTTTTTTATGCTGTTCCGCATGTGGTAAAATTTATAAGGTAGCTTTATTCTTTGGGTCAGTACGTTTACAGCGGTACCACATATTTTTACACAATAAAAGCTATTTTATAGAAAAAAAAATGTTTTTGCTTTATTCTGAGAGCTATAACTTTTATTTTTCGGTTGATGGAGCTGTATGGTGGCTTGTTTTTTTGCGGGACAAGATGACGTTTTCAGCGGTACCATTTTTATTTATATTCCTCTTTTTGATCGTGTGTTATTCCTTTTTTTGTTTGGCGGTATGATGATAAAGCATTGTTTTTTGCTTAGTTTTTTATTTTATTTTTTTACCGTGTTCGCTAAATGGGTTAACTAGTGGGACAGTTTTATAGGTCAGGTCGGTCAGGTCGTTCCGGACGCGGCGATACCAAATATGTGTACTTTTATTGTTTTTTTTTTTTCATAATAATATTTATTGATGGGTACATTACACTGTGTTCTGAATTATTAGGCAAGTTGTATTTTAGAGGATTATTTTTATTATTGATCAACAACTATGTTCTCAATCAACCCAAAAGACTCATAAATATCCAAGCTTAATATTTTTGGAAGTTGGAATGTTTTTTTTTAAGATTTGGCTATCTTAGGAGGATATCTGTTTGTGCAGGTAACTATTACTGTCCCGAATTATTAGGCAACTTAATAAAAAACAAATATAATCCCATCTCACTTGTTTATTTTCACCAGGTAAACCAATATCAGTGCACAAAATTTAGAAATAAACATTTCTGACATGCAAAAACAAAAACCAAAATAATTAGTGATCAATATAGCCACCTTTCTTTATGATGACACTCAACAGCCTTCCATCCATAGATTCTGTCAGTTGCTTGATCTGTTTTCGATCAACATTGCGTGCAGCAGCCACCACAGCTTCCCAGACACTGTTCCGAGAGGTGTACTGTTTTCCCTCCCTGTAGATCTCACATTTTATGATGGACCATAGGTTCTCTATGGGGTTCAGATCAGGTGAACAAGGGGGCCATGTCATTATTTTTTCTTCTTTTAGACCTTTACTGGCCAGCCACGCTGTGGAGTAGTTGGATGCATGTGATGGCGCATTGTCCTGCATGAAAATCATGTTTTTCTTGAACGATACTGACTTCTTCCTGTATCACTGCTTGAAGAAGTTGTCTTACAGAAACTGGCAGTAGGTCTGGGAGTTGAGCTTCACTCCATCCTCAACCCGAAAAGGTCCCACAAGTTCATCTTTGATGATACCAGCCCATACCAGTACCCCACCTCCACCTTGCTGGCTTCTGAGTCGGAGTGGAGCTCTCTGCCCTTTACTGATCCAGCCTCTGGCCCATCACGAGTCACTCTCATTTCATCAGTCCATAAAACCTTTGAAAAATCAGTCTTAAGATATTTCTTGAACCATTCTTGAAGTTTTATCTTATGTTTCTTGTTCAAAGGTGGTCGTTTTTCAGCCTTCCTTACCTTGGCCATGTCCCTGAGTATTGCACACCTTGTGCTTTTTGATACTCCAGTAACGTTGCAGCTCTGAAATATGGCAAAATTGGTGGCGAATGGCATCTTGGCAGCTTCACGCTTGATTTTCCTCAATTCATGGGCAGTTATTTTGTGCCTTTTTTTGGCCAACACGCTTCTTGCGACCTTGTTGGCTATTTTCCAGGAAACGCTTGATTGTTCGGTGATCACGCTTCAAAAGTTTGGAAATTTCAAGACTGCTGCATCCCTCTGCAAGACATCCCACAATTTTGGACTTTTCAGAGCCCGTCAAAACTCTCTTGTGACCCATTTTGCCAAAGTTGCCTAATAATTAAGCACACCTTATATAGGGTGTTGATGTCATTAGTCAACACCCCTCCTCATTACAGAGATGCACATCACCAGATTTACTTAATTGGTAGTTGGCTCTCAAGCCGATGCAGCTTGGAGTAGGACAACATGTATAAAAAGTATCATGTGATCAAAATACTCATTTGCCTAATAATTCAGAACACAGTATATATTTTTATTTTTCGTGGATTATTTTTTTTAGATTTTTACAATTTTATTTTGACTTTCTGACATTTTTTTTTACTTTTATTCTTTGTCCCACTATGGGACTTTCACTTTTTTTATTCTGATCACCTGTATAGCACAGGAATGCAGCACCATCCCTGTGCTATACAGGCTGTAAGTGATGCAGAAGATATTTTGATCATGCACTGCGCATGACCAAAATATCTTCCTGCTGTCTGGTGACCCGGATGTTGTCATGACATCCACACTAATATTACACTTATTACTGGTTGTTTTTACCTGGTCCTGTTATCCTACCTATATTTGATATATGTAATTATTATTTGTTGTGATACTTGTTACATTGTTGCACCATGAGTGTGCACTCTTTTTCTTTGCCACCACGTACCCTACTGTATAAATAAAGGTGTTTTATTATCTGACCTATCGGATATTTTTATTGGGTGTTGCTTCTTTCCGATTGGTCTATCCAATCTAATTAGCAGATATACATTTTTCACTATGTGGGTGATTCCTACTAACAACATTGTATATAGATTGACATGTATATCATCTGCTCGTCCTCTGCATTCCTTGTTTAACAATGACTATACTGTATATTAGTACAGGACTCATAAAAACTGATTTTTTAATCACTGACCAAATCAATATTTTTTCTTTCAAAATAACACTCTGTACTCTTTCTTCAAGTTATGGTAGCCATGTTTATTAGCTAAAGGGGTTGTCCAGACAAGATAAGTTATTGTGGGTCTGGTTGCCACAGTGGTAGTAATACCATGTCTGGGAGCAAAACGGGGGTTTCCTGGTCAGGGAACACACTACATGCAACACCTTCTGCCCCAGGCCAGAAAGGGGAGGATCCTGCCCTTTATAACTGGATCTGGAGGCGGGGTTAGCTCAGACAGGGCCAGTAGTCGAGTTGAGGACACGATGAGCAGAGAGCCAGGGACTGGAGCTGGAAGAGCTCGTCCTGGCCAGTGACACCGAGAACCGGACACCGGAGTCCGAGGCTGTGGGGATTGTACACCCAGCAGCAGATACCGCAAAGCAGGAGATTGCAGGTCTCTTGGCCCATCAGAAGTCTGGAGGCTCAGCCACACGAAAGGACCAGTACCGCCACAGAGGAGCGAGGAATACATAGGGTCCGAGTCGCCAGCCATACGGGTGAGCACCGCACGTTACACTCAGGGACGTGGGCTACAACACGACTATAAGCGGGGTAGCTAAAGAGTACAGGCAGAACGGCAGGCCTACAACTCTACCTGGCCAGGAGGATTCTAGGATTGCTCCCAGACTGACCGGGCCCTCATCCCTAGCAAGTACTCCCGTTGGGGCCTATATAAGTGCCACCAGTAAAGACCCTGGGACTGCACTGCAAAGACTCCGTGTTATTATTACCGATACCCTGCACTACTACCACCGTCATCCATACAAGCTGCCCTGAAGCTACACTCTTCCTGTGGGGAGTCACATCACCTTGCTGCACACACCACCAGCTTCAGCGGCCTGCTCCGCAGCGGCGGTTCTTAATAACCGCAATCCACAGGTGGCGTAGTCAGACATTAACCTCACACAAATAGACTGCCACTGGTTTGACCACCCTGGGTTACGAACCGGGACGCCGCCACGGTGACAACAACCCCCAGCATACAACAAAGGCCTGGCTCCGGGTTCCCCCACTGCCCAGGGGGCGCGTCAACTTTGGCGTAGTCGGCAGGATTACGTGCCCGCTACCACCGGGTACTGCGCGCCTTTACAGACTGTGTCGCATACCGTGGTGAAGATTTCCCGCCATCTGCTGCCGTTTTCCCGCCATTGTCCGCCATTTTCGGGTCGCCGCGCGGGAAGAAGAGGGGCGTGATCGCTGAAAACGCGTGAAGTCCGAAGCCCCACCCTGCGCGCTGAAACAACGCCAGGTCATGGAAGGAGCCACCGCGAATGCTTACGTCAGACGCGTGCGACGCCAGGTCCTCGACTGAAACCGTCGCCTGCGGAACTATGGCCTACAGAAGGAAAGTAAAAGAAGGTAAGCCACGGTTCACTAGGGGGGAAGAAGACGCCTGCCAGATATGGAGGGAACTTCCACCGCCAGCATGGCCGCTGCCGCAGTGATGCCATTCACAATGCCCTATATCCCGGGAGCGGCGTGGCTGCCCCAGTACTCAGGAGAGTCGCACACCCTGAGTGACTTCAAAGAGAGACTAAGCAGCCTGTTTAAGGAATATCCCCTGTCCGAGGAGCAGAAAGTGAGCATCCTTAAAGGCCAGTTGATTGGTGCAGCCCAGAGAGAAGTAAAGTCCTGGTCAACCAGGGAAAAAGGGACTGTAAAGGAGATACTGGCCCGCCTAAAGAACACTTTTGACACCCGCACCACCGCAGAGATAAAAATGAAGTTCTATGGATGCAAACAACGGGCACAGGACAGTGTACGGGACTATGCTTTAAACCTGCAGGAGGCGCTGAGGGCCATCAAACAGGTAGACCCTGACAGTGTGCGTGATGAAAACAGACTGTTAACTGAGCAATTTATTGAGGGTTTACTGTCCAGCGCCCACCGAACCCAGCTGCGCATAATGGCTCTGCAAAACCCTGATTTGGACTTTGCTCAATTTAAGGACAGGGCCATCCGGGTGCTACGAGAACCAGCACCAGGTGGCGCTACAGCTCACCGCCTCCCAGCTATCACCTACCACCAGGAGGTGGCACCCTTTTCCCCGGAGCCTGTAGGAGCTGATGCACAAACTCTGGACAGTGCCCCGTCAACAGACCGGCACCATCAGGTCCAAAAGCTAACTAAAAGTGTAGCTGCATTAACCAAAACTGTGCAGTCCTTGCAGGTGTCCCCCAAAGGAAAGATTCAGCTGGCTTCCAGTCCGGAGGACGTCCCGTGGCGCCAACAGAAGAGGATTCCACCATCCCGAGGGAGGAACAGCGACCGCTATGACCAGGACGGACAACCCATCTGCCGAAGCTGCAACCAGCCAGGACATTATGCAAGGTACTGTCATTTAAACGAGCAAAATCTGGGGCAGAGGGCCAACCCCCAGGCATAAGACCACCAGGCCCATCAAGCTGGTGAGACAAATATGTGGGAGGACGACCGGTCCTACCTGTCGTGCTGGACGGCTTTCCAATGAGCGCGTTGCTGGACACTGGATCCCAAGTGACCACTATCCCCTACATTCTTTTCAAACTGTACTGGACTGACTCTGATATTACCCGCCGTCCAGATGAACATTTGAGCATTATTGCCAGCAATGGTCAACCCGTACCTCAGGTGGGGTTCAAAGAAGTGACCATAAAGGTTGACAAAGTCGAACTGCCAGCACAAGGACTGATTATTGTCGACATTGATCGCCGAGAAAGTCATCCTATGATAACTTTAGGCACTAATGTCATTGAAAATGGTCTAGCAGAAATAATTGTCTTATTGCAGCAGGTTGCGGAAACCGCCAGTTCCAGCCAGCAGCGGGTTCTACAGAGGGAGATCAGAGCCCTGATGAAAAGACAACAAGTAGAACTATCTGGTGGTGAAATTGGTAGTGTTAGGATGAGTGACCCATTCCCTATCGCCATGCCCCCAAAAACTGAAATGATGATATGGTGCCGGGCAGCTATTGGTCTAAGGGGTAGAGATTACCAGGTCTTGGTAGAGCGCGTCTACTCTGACAGTAGGCCCACCATTTTGACAGCCCGGGGGGTGGTTGATGTCCGCCATGGGAGGGTACCTGTCCGCATCCTAAACATTGGGGAGAGAGAAGTCCATTTGCCCCAGTATGCCACCCTAGCCAAACTGTTCACTGTCAACCAGAATTCTATAAAGACAGTGGAACCCTTGCCTCCATCCCAACAGGCGGAGGATAACGGCTCCAAGGGACAAATGGAGGACTGGTGTCAGAAGCTGCATGTGGGCACTGACTCCACCCCTCCACGCCAAAAACAAGGAGTATACCTGGTGGTACAGGAATACCAAAGGGTCTTCAGTAAACATCCACTTGACTTCGGGCAGGTAAAAGGGGTTCAACACCATATCCCCACGGGAGACCATCCACCCATTAAAGAAAGGTACCGGCCTGTACCCCCTGCACACTACCAAAATGCCAAAGGGATGTTGCGAGAAATGAAGGAGGCTGGGGTAATAAGAGACAGTTGTAGCCCCTGGGCAGCTCCATTAGTTCTTGTAAAGAAGAAGGATGGCACTATGAGAATGTGTGTAGACTACAGGAAAATCAACCGCATAACACACAAAGATGCATACCCGTTACCCAGAATAGAGGAATCACTAGCTGCATTAAAATCTGCTAACTATTTCTCCACTTTGGATCTTACTAGTGGGTATTGGCAGGTTCCTGTAGCAGAGGCGGATAAGGAAAAGACCGCATTCACCACCCCGATGGGCCTCAGTGAGTTCAACTGCATGCCATTCGGGCTCTGCAACGCCCCAGGAACCTTCCAGCGGTTGATGGAGTGCTGTCTGGGACATAAGAATTTCGAGACAGTACTGCTGTACCTGGATGACATCATTGTATACTCCCAGACGTATGAGGACCATCTGAAGCACCTGGCGGAAGTGTTTGACGCCCTGGCTGACTTTGGCCAAAAGGTGAAGCCCTCAAAATGTCATCTGCTGAAGACCAAGGTACTGTACCTGGGGCACGTGGTGAGCGCTGACGGTGTAGATCCAGACCCCGATAAAATCACAGTAATCAAGGACTGGCCAAGACCCTCCACCATAAAGGAAGTGCGACAGTTCCTCGGGTTGGTAGGCTACTACTGAAGATTTATTCCAGGCTTCATCAAGATGGCGGCGCCCATGCAGGACCTCCTGATAGGCCAGTCCAGGAAGGCCAAAAACCAGAAGCCGCCATTCAAATGGGACAAGCTGGAAGATGAGTCCTTCCACCAGCTGAAAATGGCCATCACGGGGGACGAGATCCTGGCTTACCCTGATTATGGCCAGCCCTTCATCCTCCACATGGACGCGAGCAACGTGGGACTGGGAGCGGTGCTGTCTCAGATCCAGCAGGGCAGAGAACGGGTAATCGCCTATGCCAGCAGGAAGCTCCGGCCCACATAAAGGAACCCTGAAAATTACAGCTCCTTCAAGCTAGAGTTTCTCGCAGTGGTATGGGCAGTGACAGAGCGCTTTAAACACTACCTTGCCTCTTCCAAGTTCACCGTATTCACAGACAACAACCCGCTGACACACCTGGACACCGCGAAACTTGGTGCCCTGGAGCAGAGATGGATGGCCCGACTCTCCAATTATGAGTTCACCATCAAGTACCGGGCTGGGCGCAAGAATGCCAATGCAGATGCACTGTCCAGGATGCCTAACTTGCCAGATGGGGGAGAAGACCCAGAAGAACTGGAAGAGATAGAAATCCCCGCTTTCCACCGTCATGGGATAACTCAGTGCTCCCACTGTGTGAAAGACAGGTACTCTGCCACCAAAGAGGCCACGTTCAATCCCTTGCCCCACCATGGCTGGGCAGAAACACAAGACAGTGACCCGGCCGTCCACCTAGTCAAAGAGTTGCTGACACGAGCCGACTCATACCCTGACCCAGATGCTCCAGAGGAGACCAAACAGCTGTGGAAAGAGAAGAGTAAGCTGTTCATCTATGAAGGGAAGCTGTGTCGAAGAACTGTCAACTCCCGGACGCATGAGCTGGTCTGGCAGGTGGTAGTCCCGAGGCGGGATGCGTCTATGGTCTTGGAAGCGTACCACGATGGAGCAGGACACTTCGGATGGAAAAAGCTGGAAGTCCTGCTGCGTGAATGGTTCTATTGGGTTGGCATGAGAGGAGCAATCGAGAGGTGGTATCGAGACTGCGGACCGTGCAACCTGAGGAGGAAAGACCGTGCCAGCCAGAGGGCTCCCTGCAGCCCATCATCACCAAGAAGCCACTCGAACTGGTAGCCCTGGACCATGTGAAGCTATCCCCGAGCAGGTCAGGCTATGTCTACGCTCTCACCATCGTAGATCACTACTCCCGGTTCCTGGTAGTAGTGCCAGTCAAGGACCAAACGGCTCAGACAGCAGCCAGAGCTTTCCAGCAGCACTTCTGCCGCCCGCATGGTTACCTAGAATGTGTGCTAACTGACCAAGGTCCGGCCTTCGAAGCAGAAGTATTCCTGGAGTTCTGCAACCTGTACGGCTGCAAGAAGATCAGGACAATGCCTTATCACCCCCAGACCAATGGGATGTGTGAAAAGATGAACCAGGTGGTGATAGACCTACTGAAGACGTTGCCCCTGGAAGAACGCAGTCTGTGGCCAGAAAAGTTGCCAGATCTAGTGGACCTGTACAATTATATCCCAGTGAATTCCACCAACTGTACACCAGCTTACCTGATGAGAGCGAGACCTGGTAAGCTGCCCGTCGACCTGGATATGGGAGTTCTGACACCAGAGGATGCCTCACCGGATGCGGATTGGGACACTGAGCGGCAACAGCAATACCGTAAGGTACAGGAAAGTGTTGAAAGAAGTCTGTCCCAAGCAAGAGAAAGGCAAGAGAGGACTTACAATCAACATGCACCTGCTGCCCCCTTGTCACCTGGAGAGCAAGTCTTCAAGAGAAAAAGGCGACTCCACAAGTTGGATGACCAGTGGGAGGAAGAGCCGTACACCATTCTACCATCAAGTCATGATAATGCCAAGGTGTGCCTCATAAGTAAGGACAGAGGTGAGACAACAGCAACAGTTTCCAGAGACCACCTGAAGAAATGTCCCGAGGAGCTGCAACACGCTAGAGAAGACCAAGATATCCCTCAACCCGCAGAGGAAGTGGAAGAAATGGTCAGCACGGTACTCGGAGAATTTCCCCGGTCATGGACACAAGTGAATAACGCCATTGTTGTACCGGTCCTTACATTCCCCAGCCAGCTCCTCAGGAAGCTGCAGAAGTCTCAGTAGAGTTGGAAGAACCATTGGCCCCGGAGACAGAAGATTCCTCATCAGCAGACCAGGAGAATCTACCCTCTGCTAGTAGCGAACCTGTCGAACCCGCGGTAAGCCAAAGGATCCGTAGGAAGCTGCCCAACCTACCAGAGACACCTCCAAACACCTGTAGTGAGGTGAGCATTGAGCCCATCAAACCAGGGGTAAATGCAGGAGACCAAGGTAGAACACAGACAGACGGTGTGTTACGCAGGTCCACCAGAACCACTAAAGGTCAAATTCCTGCTCGTTGGAAAATTTAAAATGTAACTATAACTGTATTATTGCAATTGTTTTATGTGTGTATTAATCATGTTTTTCCAGTTACCCGACAGGGTCCAAAAAGACTTTCAGGTTATGGACAATGAGTAACCAAAAACTTACCTTGTAAATAGTTGCACCTGTAAAGTGCCCCTTTCGTGCCAGACCATAGAACAAAAACCCGTGGAGGTGGCTGAAGACGTGGTCCAACTTCGGATCATCAATGCCCTATAGCCACCCCAGGGCCTACGTTGAGGGTTTGGGACGGGTCCCTCAGATTGCACCTTGTTTCAGTGAAAAGGACACCTGGTTGTGGATGATACCGTGACCTCTAAAGACTCAAATGGTTGTAAATATGTTAATGTCTTGTTACCTGTTGTATTTTTGCAAAATGTGTTCAGTCCTGGAGTACTGAAATTTACTAGGGGGGAATGTGGCACCCCAGAGGGTCTGGTTGCCACAGTGGTAGTAATACCATGTCTGGGAGCAAAACGGGGGTTTCCTGGTCAAGGAACACACTACATGCAACACCTCCTGCCCCAGGCCAGAAAGGGGAGGATCCTGCCCTTTATAACTGGATCTGGAGGCGGGGTTAGCTCAGACAGGGCCAGTAGTCGAGTTGAGGACACGAGGAGCAGAGAGCCAGGGACTGGAGCTGGAAGAGATCGTCCTGGCCAGTGACACCGAGAACCGGACACCGGAGTCCGAGGCTGTGGGGATTGTACACCCAGCAGCAGATACCGCAAAGCAGGAGATTGCAGGTCTCTTGGCCCATCAGAAGTCCGGAGGCTCAGCCACACGAAAGGACCAGTACCGCCACAGAGGAGCGAGGAATACATAGGGTCCGAGTCGCCAGCCATACGGGTGAGCACCGCACGTTACACTCAGGGACGTGGGCTACAACACGACTATAAGCGGGGTAGCTAAAGAGTACAGGCAGAACGGCAGGCCTACAACTCTACCTGGCCAGGAGGATTCTAGGATTGCTCCCAGACTGACTGGGCCCTCATCCCTAGCAAGTACTCCCGTTGGGGCCTATATAAGTGCCACCAGTAAAGATCCTGGGACTGCACTGCAAAGACTCCGTGTTATTATTACCGATACCCTGCACTACTACCACCGTCATCCATACAAGCTGCCCTGAAGCCACACTCTTCCTGTGGGGAGTCACATCACCTTGCTGCACACACCACCAGCTTCAGCGGCCAGCTCCGCAGCGGCGGTTCTTAATAACCGCAATCCACAGGTGGCGTAGTCAGACATTAACCTCACACAAATAGACTGCCACTGGTTTGACCACCCTTGGTTACGGACCGGGTCGCCGCCACGGTGACTACAACCCCCAGCATACAACAAAGGCCCGGCTCCGGGTTCCCCCACTGCCCAGGGGGCACGTCATTATCACCGGTGCACAGAATCAATGTGGGTCTGACCACTGGGTGCCGAACTGATTGGCAGGAAGGGGCACTTTTAGTCATTAGAATATATCAGCAATGCGCGTGTTGGATTGCCAATTCATTCAGTCTCTATGGCGCCATGGGAAAAAGTAAAGTGTAACGCTCGGCAGCCCCACAGAGAGTGAATGAAGAGGCCGTCTAGTGTGCACACTATTATTATTATTTATTATTATAGCACAATTTATTCCATGGTGCTTTACATGTGAAAAGGGGTATACATAAAAAAACAAAACAAGTACAATAATCTTAAACAATACAAGTCACCACCTGGTACTGCCCATGAGGGCTCACAGTCTACAAAGGATGGTGAGAATGCAGTATGTGAGGGGAGAGCTGGTAGTGCAGAGGTATGGTGAAACAAGGGATACTGCAGGTTTGTCGGAAGAGTTGGGTCTTCAGGTTCTTTTTGAAGGTTTCCATGGTAGGCGAGAGTCTGATGTGTTGGGGTAGAGAGTTCCAGAGTAGAGGAGATGCACGGGAGAAAACTTGTATGCGATTGTGGGAAGAGGAGATAAGAGGGGAGTAGAGAAGGAGATCTTGTGAGGATCGGAGGTTGCATGCAGGTAAGTACCAGGAGACTAGGTCACAGATATATGGAGGAGACAGGTTGCGGATGGCTTTGTATGCTAGGGTTAGGGTTTTGAACTGGAGTCTCTGGGTAATAGGGAGCCATTGCAGGGATTGACAGAGGGGAGAGGCTGGGGAATAGCGGGGGGACAGGTGGATTAGTCGGGCAGCAGAGTTTAGGATAGAATGGAGTGGTGCAAGAGTGTTAGAAGGGAAGCCACAGAGCAGGATGTTGCAGTAGTCGAGGCGGGAAATGATGAGGGCATGGACTAGTTTTTGCAGATTCTTGATTAAGGAATGTACGGATCTGGGAAATATTTTTGAGTTGGAGTCGGCAGTAAGTGGAAAGGGCTTGGAAATTTGGTTTGAAGGAGAGATCAGAGTCCAAGGTTACCCCGAGGTAGCGAGCTTGCGGGACTGGGGAGAGTGAGCAGCCATTGACTTTGATGGATAAGTCTGATGGGGGGGGTTGAGTGAGATGGGGAGAAAGATGATGAATTCTGTATTATCCATGTTACGTTTTAGATAACTTGCCGCAAAGGATGAAATAGTGGACAGACATTGTGGGATCCTGGTTAGTAATGAAGTGATATCAGGTCCAGGGAGATAGATCTGTGTATCATCAGCATAAAGGTGATAGTGAAAGCAGTGGGACTCTATGAGCGGTCCAATGCCCAAGGTGTAAATGGAGATGATCAGGGGCCCTAGAACTGAACCTTGCGGGACACCAACAGATAGGGGGTGAGATGAGTTGGTGTGTGAGTGGGAGACGCTGAATGGGTCTGTTAGGTATGAAGAGATTCAGGATAGGGCTAAGTCTGTGATGCCAAGAGATGAGAGAATCTGTAGTAAGAGGGAATGGCCCACTGTGTCAAAAGCAGAGGACAGAACCAGGAGGAGGACAGAGTAGTGTCGCTTGGCTTTGGTGGTTAGTAGGTCGTTGGTGACTTTAATCAGGGCAGTTTCAGTGGAGTGATGCGGTCGAAAGGCCAGATTGTAAGCAGTTGAAGGGGGAGCAGGAGGAGGGGTGGAAGGACAATTCAAGATGGATGTGTTGTTCCAGTAATGTTGAGGCATAGGGGAGAAGTGATATGGGGCGATAGCTTGATACAAAGGAGTCAAGGGAGAGCTTTTAGAGGATGGGTGTGATCGAGGCATGTTTGAAGCATGAGAGGGAAAAAACACTTGTGACAGGTTGAAGAGGTAGGCTAGGGATGGGATGAGGTGGGACAGGATAGGTCGAGGGCACAGGTGGTGAGATGTGATCTTGAGAGTAGAGTGAAAAGTTGATCTGCTGTAATGGTGGAGGAGCTGGTTTTGGAGGAGGGTTGAGTAGTTAGGAGGGGCTGTGGGGGTTGTAGGTCAAAGCTTTCTCTGATGTGATCAATCTTCTGCTTGAAGAATGAGGCAAAGTCTTCAGCTGAGATAAGTGGAGAGGAAGGAGGTGCTGGGGGACGGAGGAATCTACCGCACTATTCCAATAGGGGAAAAGTAACCTATTCTGCCGACATGAGTGGGGCCCAGATATCAGACCCCCACACAAAGAGGATAAATTATCTTCAATGGACATCCCTTTTAAGGCATAGTGTTGTAGCAGCCACACATAGCCATGTAACATTGTATTGTAAATGTGGAAGAAACTGGCCAGTCCTTCTATTAGGAATTTCATTCTTTATACTTTAAAGGGTATCAGCATTAGAGCCGGCTGTCAGTCAGTGCCGGGGACGTAGTGACTGAAATCCTGCCGCACCACCCCTATGACTGGAAGCCGAACGCTGTCGGGGGGAATAAAGGTAATTTTCTCCCGGCAGTGGAGCTCTCAATGCTGGTACCGAACAGTGTCAGAATGCTATTAACCTAATGTCTGCAGTGCAATAGCGTTATTTTACATGAGAGGTTCCCTTTAACTAAGCAAAATCATGCATATAAAATTCATTGGGCTTATTGAAAACTGTGATATCTGCCACAGCAGCCAATGAGAATGAAGAAAATTTTCGGAAAAGTAAAATGCCACCACAACATATCCAATTGGGCACCGCTGCATTTTACCTTCCCTGGATAAGAGCCTACCAAAGGAAGAACTGCAGCCATCTGACATAATGAACTATGCAATGTTGTTCTTCACTTCTTCTCTATGGCTACTATACGTTACAGCTCTTAAGTGTATACAATTCCTGAGCCATGTGATATGCTGCTTCCAGGAAGAACAACAGATGAACAGCACAAAGCAGAGTCCTGCAAGTTTTATTTCAGGGAAAGGGAAGAGGATACTACAAATAAAGGCATGTAATTAGAGCCGACATAACCTCCTTTTATATTAACCTTTTATAACACATTAAAGGACTTGTGCAGCATGGGAGAAGACTTGCAAACAGAAGTGGGAGGTTTGGATTAGGGTTTAGGTGAATTTTAGCTCATTGGCAGACCATAAAGTACAGGTAAGGTTATAGACAGAGACGAGATGAGAGGGTAGATATACAGTGGTGGCCAAAAGTATTGGCACCCCTGCAATTCTGTCAGATAATACTCTGTTTCTTCCTGAAAATGATTGCAATCACAAATTCTTTGGTATTATTATCTTCATTTAATTTGTCTTCAATGAAAAAACACAAAAAGAATTGTCCTAAAGCCAAATTGGATATAATTCCACACCAAACCTAAAAAAGGGGGTGGACAAAAGTATTGGCACTGTTTGAAAAATCATGTGATGCTTCTCTAATTCGTGTAATTAACAGCACCTGTAACTTACCTGTGGGTGTCTAATAATCGTAAAACATGCGGGGCGGGGACTCGAGCATGTCACTTGAGCACCCGCGATACTTGGTGCATACCCGAGCACCCGATGCAAACTCAAGTAGCGAGCACTTGCACTCAAGACTAGTGACAACTTACACACGTGGTCAAAATTGTTGGTACCCCTCGTTTAATGAAAGAAAAACCCACAACGGTCATAAAAATAACTTGAATCTGACAAAAGTAATAATAAATTAAAAATCTAAAAAGGTAAAGGTTATAAGACCATCTCCAAGCAGCTTGATGTTCCTGTGACTACAGTTGCACATTATTATTCAGAAATGTAAGATCCATGGGACTGTAGCCAACCTCCCTGGACGTGGCCGCAGGAGGAAAATTGATGACAAATCAAAGAGACGGATAATACAAATGGTAACAAAAGAGCCCAGGAAAACTTCTAAAGAGATTAAAGGTGAACTTCAAGCTCAAGGAACATCAGTGTCAGATCGCACCATCCGTCGTTGTTTGATCCAAAGTGGACTTCATAGGAGACGACCAAGGAGAACACCATTGTTAAAAAAAAAAATATCATAAAATAGCCAGACTGGAATTTGCCAAACTACATGTTGACAAACCACAAAGCTTCTGGGAGAATGTCCTATGGACAGATGAGACAAAAATGGAAATTTTGGCAAGGCACATCAGCTCTATGTTCACAGATGGAAAAATGAAGCATATCAAGAAAAGAACACTGTCCCTACTGTGAAACATGGAGGAGGCTCTGTTATGTTCTGGGGCTGCTTTGCTGCATCTGGCACAGGGTGTCTTGAATCTGTGCAGGGTACAATGAAATCTCAAGACTATAAAGGCATTCTAGAGAGAAATGTGCTGCCCAGTGTCAGAAAGCTTGGACTGAGTCGCAGGTCATGGGTCTTGCAACAGGATAATGACCCAAAACACACAGCTAAAAACACCCAAGAATGGCTGAGAGGAAAACATTGGACTATTCTGAAGTGGCCTTCTATGAGCCCTGACCTAAATCCTATTGAGCATCTTTGGAAAGAGCTGAAACATGCCGTCTGGAAAAGGCAACCTTCAAACACGAGACAACTGGAGCAGTTTGCTCATGAGGTGTGGGCCAAAATACCTGACGAGAGATGCAGAAGTCTCATTGACAGTTACAGGAATCGTTTGATTGCAGTGATTGCCTCAAAAGGTTGTTCAACAAAATATTGAGTTAAGAGTACCATCAGTTCCGTCCAGGCCTATTTCATGAGTTTAATTTTTAAAAAATTCTGTGGAAGCAGGGTTGAAAAGCAATGTCTGACTTTCATTTGTTAATTTTCAAAGATTTTTTATTTATTATTACTTTTGTCAGATTCAAGCTATTTCTGTGACCATTGTGGGCTTTTCTATCATTAAACGATGTATTGACCACGTATGTATTCAATATGATGACCTAATGTTATCAAATTCTGTGTTGTACCTCTGGGTTCAAAATGTTCACTATACCCCTTTATAAAATCCTTGAGGGGGGTTTCCACTGTTTTGACTATTTCCACAGTAAGATAAAGGTGGATTTTTTCGGTGTTTTTGAGGTGCAATGATTCAGTAAAAGGAGAGATCAGAACATGGCATGAAGACGTGCTGCACGCAGCATGCAGTTGGACATGTGTACATGATGTTTTACAGAAATCACCTTTGCAATGAAGAATCTCCAAAAAAAAAAACCATAATAACAGATCTATTGAATGAATTCTGGTTATGCTTATGGATTTCTGGATGGAGTGAACATAGATGGAGCACTCACATGTGCAGATTATTAATACATAATTATTTGCTTTATTCATTGCCATCATGAATTAGGATCCATTTAATTCCAAAGCACAACTGTTATCATTTCAGCTCTGGCTGCCAGAAGATCAGAGAATGCTAATCTCCAGCAATTCCCTGACGTTACCCTTCAGTGACACTCCCCAACATGTCACCACATCTGCCTTCATTCTCATTATTGGAATCTTGTCAAGGACAGAATACACTGTTGCAGGGGCCAAATCCTAATTTATAAGTGAGGTATATTAATACAGTCTGCCCACAATTCACTTCAAGGCACGCTCAATGCTTGTCTTCTCCCATTAGGGAGGACAAACAGTTATAAGGAAAAAATGGCTTAACCCCCTCCCGAGGGAATGTTCACATGTAGTCGATTTGCTTATTACAATAGCAATTCACTGAAAAAGGACATGAATTCAAAAAAGCATTTGAGATAAAAAGGCAGCCTTACTCAACACCAGGTTACAATAAGGCTGTGTACACACGGTGCGTTTTCGCTTTTTTTTTTCAGTACGGAATTAGGCCAAAAATGCTAGGGAATCCTTGTGCAAGCTAATGCAAAGACTGAAGTGCTGTGCACATGATCAGGAATTTTCCTGTCAGGATTTGCATTGCATTTAAATCTGCAGCATGTCAATTCTGTACTCCTCCCATCACCCTATGGCTGCTGCCGCTGATAACAGTGAGAGCAGGTGCTGCTGATGGGAGCTGTCATCAGCCGGCGTCTGTGCTCACAGTGAAAAAAAGAAGTTAAAATAAATATTAAAATAAAAAACACATAATACTTGCCTATCTGCAGTAATTTCGAGTGTCCCACAGCGATCGGATCACCCAGCAGCACTCTATACACTGACAGGAGGGTGAACGCTCCCGACAGTGTATAGCACTGAGCTTCTGGAGAGAGGTCACCGAAGTTCGATCAGCTGATGAGCTCTGGTGACCCCACTTACTGGACCGACGCTGTGTGAGAAAATTCTCACACAGTGATGGTGCTGTGAGGTCACTGGAGCTTATCAGCTGATTGAACTCTGGCGACCTCTCTCCCGGCAGCTCAGCGCCATGCACTGACAGAGGAGCGATTACACTTCTGTGTCAGTGTATTGCCGGCTGTCCTCTAGAACAAGGTTCCCCAACTCCAGTCCTCAAGGCCCACCAACAGGTCATGTTTTCAGGATTTCCTTAGTATTGCACAGGTGATGGAATTATTGCCTGTTCAGGTGATGCAATTATCACCTGTGTAATCCTAAGGAAATCCTGAAAACATGACCTGCTGGTGGGCCTTGAGGACTGGAGTTGGTGAACCTAGCTCTAGAATAGTTACATCAGTGATAGCTGATGTGACTGCTCTAGAAAAGATGCAGATCTTCGTGGGACACTCTGGATTATGTCATCACGTCGGACAGGTGAGGGATATGGTTGTTTTTTATTTTTCTCTTTTACAGGTGACTATGGTTTCAGTGGATTAGGCGTTAAGCAAGTATTTTTATTGTTTATTATTTTCTGTTTTTACAGGGGGCTTCAGGGGATTAGGCATTAGGTGAGTATACTGTGTTTTGATTTTTAAATAAATGATTAAAAATGTGGATTTTTATTTCAAATAAAGGATTTTTTTCAGGTTGTGTTTATTTCAAAACCTTTACTATGGAGTTAGTAATGGGGGCATCTTATAGACGCCTGTCCATTACTAACCTGGGCTTCATGTTAACTGCCAATACAAGGCTGACATGAACCCCAACCCTATTACCCCACTTGCCACCGCACCAAGGCAATTGGGAAGAGCGAGGTTAAGTGTCAGATTTGGTGCATCTTATGGATGTGCCATTTCTTGGGCTGCTGAGGGCTGATATTATTAGCCTCGGTTGGGACCAGTGTCCATGGCCCCTTCCTTGGCCATTAATGTCAGCTCACAGCTGTCTGTTTAGCCTTTGCTTTACCCACATAAATTTTTTCTGGGGTCCCACTGTGGGCTGTTATTAATAGCCAGGAAAATGTTGGCCTAATGTCCCCTTCCCTGACTATTAATATCAGCCCCCACCAGTTGGCTTTCCCTCTGCTGGTTATGAAAATGATGCGAGAGCCCACACCATTTTTTTTTTATTTAATTCTTAATTTTATTTAATTTATAAGAAATCCCATGCTCACAGTGCTTATTTTTGACGCTGTGTAAACTCACCTGTCCACACAATCTATCACACTCCAACCGTTCCACCATATCCAAGACTAAAGAGCTGTCTAAGAACCCCAGGGACAAAATTGTAGACCTGCACAAGGCTGGGATGGGTTACAGGACAATAGGCAAGTAGCACTTTGTCTTACGCCAGCACATGTCCAGGCCCATTTGAAGTTCGCCAATGACGATCTGGATGATCTTGAGGAGGCATGGGAGAAGGTCATGTGGTCAGATGGGACCAAAATAAAACTTTTTGGTATCAACTTCACTCGACGTGTTTGGAGGAAGAATGAGTACAACCCCATGAACACCGTCCCAACCGTGAAGTATGGTGGGGGAAACATCATACTTTGGGGGTGCTTTTCTACAAAGGGGACAGGACGACTGCAAGACAGGACATATTGAAGGGAGGATGGATGAGGTCATGTAACGCGAGATTTTTGCCAACAACCTACTTCCCTCAGTAAAAGCATTGAAGATGGGTCATGGCTGGGTCTTCCAGCATGAAAATGACTCGAAACACACAGCCAGGGCAACTAAGGAGTGGCTCTGTAAGAAGCATTTCAAGGTCCTGGAGTGGCCTAGCCAGTCTCCAGACCTGAACCCAATAGAAAATCTTTGGAGGGAGCTGGAAAAGATGCAACAGTTAGGTCCAGAAAAATTAGGACAGTGACCAAATCTTGGTGATTTCAGCTCTGCATGTCACCATTTTTTATTTAAAATTAAACAACCGAGATGCAATTGAAATGTAGACTTTCAGGTTTAAATAAAGGGATTGAACAAAAATATCATCCGGTTGCTTCTGTCACATCATCAATAAACACTAGAGACCCACTGCCATTGGAAGTCATGCATGCCCAAGCCATCACACTGCCTTTACCATGTTTTACAGAGAATGTTGTGTACTTTGAATCATGAGCTATTTCAAGCCTTCTCCATAATTTCTTCTTCCCAAACTTCTCGTATAGGTTGACCTTAATTTCATCTGTCCAAAGAATGCTTTTTCCAGAACTGGGCTGGCTTCTTCAAATGTTTTTTTTTGGAAAAATCTAATTTGAGGCATTTTTACGACTGATTAATGTTTTCACCTTGAGGTGAACCCTCTGTATTTTCTCTCATGAATTTTTCTCTTTATGGTAGACTTAGATACTGAAACACCTACTTCCTGCAGAGTGTTCTTCATTTGGTGGATGTTGTGAAGAGGTTTTTCTTTGCCATGGAAAGAATTCTGCAATTATCCACCATTGATGTCTTCCGAGGAATCCAAGCATTATTGTGTTCCCAAGCTTACCAGTGCGCTTTTTTTTTTTGCAGAATGTACCAAACTGTTGATTTGGCCACTCATAAAATTTCTGCTCTCTCTCTGATGGATTTCTGATTTTTTTTTCAGCCTAATTATGGTCTGTTTCTCTTCCATTGAGAGCATGTTGCGGGTTCAGAGCAACAGCTTCCAAAATGTAAATGCCACACCTGGAATCAGATCCAGACCTTTTACCTGCTTTATTGATGATGTATTAATGAGAATAGCCCATTAAAGACCTATTGAGAGCTGCTGGCCCACCTCACTGGTACATGCTCTGCATAATTTCTCTGCTTGCTGTGTCTGCTGTAATCTAATGCTCTGCTCTGCTGGCCCACCTCACTGGTACATGCTCTGCATAATTTCTCTGCTTGCTGTGTCTGCTGTAATCTAATGCTCTGCTCTGCTGGCCCACCTCACTGGTACATGCTCTGCATAATTTCTCTGCTTGCTGTGTCTGCTGTAATCTAATGCTCTGCTCTGCTGGCCCACCTCACTGGTACATGCTCTGCATAATTTCTCTGCTTGATCTGTCCCACTCCATTCAATACCCACATATGTCTGCCCCTCCCCCACTATAGATCTTATCTGTTTTTTAGAGGTGCTAAACTGCAGAGACTAGAGTCCTAGCTCTGTCTTTGATCACCCAGCCATCTCGACCAGCTGCTAATTTAGCCATAAGCAGCTCCCACAATGCCCTTCACCTGATAGTTTAATGTGCCCTATATATTTAGAAGCTCTGTAAGGGGTGCACGCGTGCTGGGTTGTGCACGCGTCTTCTTGTGCAAAGTGGCTTCGGACACAAGTGGCAGTTATTTCAGAGACAGTTAGTCAGGGCAGGAGTCAGGTAACCAACACTTTGACCATTTACTCTCTTTCAACCATGTTTCTGTTAGCTCTCACTTTTTCCTCTATAGTCGTCCACTTTCTAGTAATCCCCCAAATCCCTACACCTAGTAAGAAACTCTTCCTCTCTCCCTCCATCCTCCCCATTCATCTCACCTCCTCCTCCGAATTATTCCTCAACATTCAATCCTGGATCTCCAAACACAGACAGCCACCCCATGCTCTCTCCTGCTCCCACCTGCTAACACTTTCTCTGCTCCTCCTCACTGCTGGATATATCTCTCCAAATCCTGGTCCTCCTCACCATATCCCCACAGCTACTTCTTCCTCCTATCCACAACCTTCCACAAACTGTCGCAACCCTTCTAACCTCATACCCATCCAACTAATCCCCACTCCGTTAGTTGCTCTAACAGGAGCTCTATGGAACGCTCGCTCTGTCTGCAACAAACTTTCCTTCATCCACGATCTTTTCATTACAAACAAACTCTCCTTCCTCGCCATCACTGAAACCTGGCTCACCCCCTCTGATACAGCCTCCCCAGCTGCACTTTCATATGGCGGATTCCACCTTTCCCACACCCCCCGCCCCAACGGCAAACATGGTGGAGGCGTAGGTTTTCTCCTATCAGAACACTGCGCTTTCACGCAAATCCCACTGCCACCCTCCGTTACACTCCCCTCTTTTGAGGTGCACTGTGTGCGCATCTATTCCCCCTCCAACCTCCAACTTGCCGTCGTTTACCGACCCCCAGGGCAAGCCACCACCTTCTTAGACCACTTCACCACCTGGCTGCTTCACTTCCTCTCCACTGACATCCCCACTATCATAATGGGTGACTTCAACATCCCCATTAACACTTCCCACTCGTCTGTCTCTAAGTTCCTATCTCTCACTTCCTCCTTCGGACTCACTCAATGGTCTTCCACACCCACCCACAAAGATGGCCACACACTGGACCTCATCTTCACCCGCCTCTGTTCCCTATCTAACCTCTCTAACTCACCACTCCCTCTCTCTGACCATAACCTCCTCACATTCTCTACCCTCTCCTCTCCAGGTGCACAATCCCCACTCCACAAACTTACACACCCTCGCAGAAATCTCAAACACCTTGACCTACACTCACTCTCTGAATCCCTCCTCCCTCTTACAGACCTAAATTCCTTACACGATGCAGATGTTGCTGCTGCCTCATATAACACCACAATAGCTGCAGCTCTAGACTCGATTGCCCCCCTCACACACACCACATCTTGCAAATTCAAAAGGCAACCCTGGCACACTAAACTTACTAAAGAACTGCGCCGGGCCTCCAGGGTTGCGGAGTGGAGATGGAAAAGGTCTCACTCCATCGAGCACTTCATCGCATTCAAGCAATCCCTCACTAATTTCAAGGCCGCACTCACTACAGCAAAACAAACCTACTTCTCATCTCTCATATCCTCCCTATCTCACAACCCTAAACAGCTATTTAACACTTTCAACTCTCTCCTTCGTCCCCCAGCACCTCCTCCCTCTTCTCTCATCTCAGCCGACGACTTTGCCTCATTCTTCAAACAGAAGATTGACACCATCAGACAAAAGTTTTGCCTAAAGTCCACACAACCCCTCCTCATATCTACTCAACCCTCTTCCTCCAAACCCCACTTCTACACCATTACAGAAGGTCAAGTCTCCTCTTTACTCTCCAAATCACACCTCACCACCTGCGAACTTGACCCAATCCCATCCCACCTCATTACTAACCTCACCACAGTCTTCGTCCCAACCCTAACCCACCTCTTCAATCTGTCACTAACAACCGGTGTCTTCCCCTCATGTTTCAAACATGCCGCAATCACACCCATCCTCAAAAAGCCCTCCCTTGACCCTTCCTCTCTGACTAGCTACCGCCCCATATCACTCCTCCCCTTTGCCTCAAAACTACTAGAACAACATGTCCACCTTGAACTGTCCTCCCACCTCTCCTCCTGCTCCCTCTTCGACCGCCTGCAATCTGGCTTCCGACCGCATCACTCGACTGAAACTGCCCTGACCAAAGTCACCAACGACCTACTAAATGCCAAATCCAAGCGACACTACTCCATCCTCCTGTTATGATCTGCTACAAGCACTAAGGAAAGACAGGAGATCTGTCCCTACAGTCGAACTAAACTGGATCCCTACGATGTAACGGGGAACCTGATCCTGCGATCAGACCCGCTAAAGTCCTCGGCTAGTCTGTACGAAGACCTATAGATGCAAGGGAGGAATCCCTACAAGAACTAGGGACTGGGATAAAGTTGGACACCTCCTAGCAGAAATTGTAGCAGTCAAAGACAAACACACAACAAAGAACATAGAGGTCCGAAGACCTAGCAAAACTAACAGAGAACGGTAACAGAGCACCAAGCTAGCTCAAGAGTAGTAAATACAATGAAGTCCAGCAAGGCCAGGAGGGCGGAGCCGGATTAAATAGGCAAAAATGGTCATGTGACCAGCAAACTAGAAAAAAACTAACAGGAGAGTTCTAACAGTACCCCCTCTTCTAAGAGGATCCTCCGGATCCCCTAGGACCGGGCTTCTCAGGAAACCTCCTGTGAAATGCTCTGACAAGTCTGGAAGCAGAAACATCATCCGCCCTCACCCATGAGTTATCCTCGGGTCCGAAACCCTTCCAAGCGACGAGATACTGCAAACTCCCTCTATACCATCTAGAATTTAGGATGCGGGAAATTTCATATTCCCCGTCCTCCACCACCGGAGGAACAGTGGCAGAGGCGTCACCAACCGACATCAGCTTTTTTCAACAGAGAAACATGAAACACCGGATTAATCTTCCAGGAGGTAGGAACCTCCAACCTAACAGCAGATTGGTTAACTATCTGAAGCACCTTAAAGGGCCCTACAAACTTGGGACCCAATTTTTAAGAAGGAATCCTCAACCGCAGATTCTTAGAGGACAACCAAACCATGTCACCAATAGCAAACAAAACCTCTTGCCGTTTCCTATCAAAATACCTCTTAGATTTTTTGTTAGCCTCCTGAAGATTATCACGCACATCCGTCCAAACTCTCTCCAAATCACCTGAAAAACTCTCCTCCTCCGGCACAGCCGATACCAATTTGGAGAATGACCCAAAAGACGGATGTCTCCCAGTACAACAAAAAAAAGGCGAACACCCAGCAGAAGAGGATGTATGGTTGTTAAGAGAAAATTCAGCAAGTGGCAGAAACTCAGACCACCCCTCTTGATTGTCTGCCACAAAGCAACGCAAGGACTGCTCAACATCCTAGTTCTTTCTTTCTGTCTGGCCATTAGACTCAGGATGATATCCGGATGAAAACGACAAATGAACTCCCAACCTGTCACAAAAGGCACGCCAAAAACGAGCCACGAACTGAGGTCCCCTATCAGAAACAATGTCAGTAGGAACGCCATGTAGTCTGACAATTTCCTTGACAAAGGCCTTAGCGAGTGTCTTAGCGCAAGGCAGTTTGATGAAGGGAACCAAGTGACACATCTTGCTAAAACGGTCCACGACCACCCAGATGACCGTGAAACCTTCAGAGGGGGGAAGGTCAGTAATAAAGTCCATAGCCAGATGTGTCCAAGGTGCACTAGGAACCTCCAGAGGGCAAAGCAACCCCGCAGCAGGAGCATGCGAAGACTTAGATCTAGCACACACAGTACATTGATGCACCCACTTAGTGACTTCCTTCTGCCATCCAGGCCACCAAAAACTGCGACCCACAAGTCTCTTGGTCTCAGAAATTCCTGGAGGACCTGCCAACCGAGACTCATGACACTCAAACAAATCTCTCCTAAAGGTCCTAGGCACAAACAACCTCCCATGGGGAGTGTTAGATGGGGCATTCTCCTGTGCTTTAAGAATCTCATCCTCCAAAACAGAGTCCAAAGCAGCAATCACAACACCTTCTTGTAAAATGCTCTCCTCCTCCTCCTCAGCACTGACCATAGGAAAAAAGCTGCGAGACAAAGCATCCGCTTTAACATTCTTGGTACCCGGGATATAAGTAACGGAAAAATTAAACCGCGAGAAAAAAAGTGCCCACCTAGCCTGACGGGCATTCAAGCGCTTGGCAGCATCAAGATAGATCAGATTTTTATGATCAGTGAAAACCTGAATGGGAAATTCAGCACCTTCCAAGAGATGACGCCAGTGTTCAAATGTGAGTTTAATAGCCAGCAATTCCCGATTACCAATATCGTAATTAAGTTCAGTCTCAGAAAATTTTTTTGAAAAAAAGGCACAGGGATGTACTCCATCCTTGCTTTCCTGAGACAACACCGCACCGACCCCCACCGAAGAAGCATCAACCTCAACCAAAAACGGCTTAGTCACATCAGGCTGCATAAGGATAGGGGCAGAGCTGAACCTCTCCTTTAGAAACACAAAAGCTTCAATGGCCTCAGAAGTCCACTGAACCGCATTAGCACCTTTCCTGGTGAGATCGGTCAGTGGTTTGACAATAATAGAAATTTTTTTTATGAATTTTCTGTAATAATTGGCGAAACCCAAAAACCTCTGTATCAATTTCAAACCAATAGGCCTAGGCCATTCCTGCACAGCTTGAACTTTAACCGGGTCCATCTCAAAACCTTCACTGGAGATAATGTAACCCAAAAAACTAATTCTCTGTACAGCGAACTCACTTTTCTCTAGCTTAGCAAAAAGCGAATTGTCCATTAATAACTGTAAAACCTCACGTACGCTCTGCCAATGAGACTCCAGATCAGGCGAATAAATCAGAATGTCATCCAAATACACAACCACATTTTTGCTGATCAAAGGTCTAAGGATGTCATTAATAAGATTCTGAAAAAAATGCTGGAGCATTGGTAAGACCAAAAGGCATCACCAGATTCTCAAAATGACCCACAGGAGTGTTAAAAGCAGTCTTCCATTCATCACCCTCCTTCATGCGCAACAAATTGTATGCCCCCCGGAGATCAATTTTAGAGAACCACTTGGCCCCCACTAACTGGTTAAACAAATCAGGAATCAATGGCAGTGGGTAAGGATTGCGTACAGTAATTTTATTAATCTCACGAAAGTCCAGACAAGGACGTAAACCGCCATCTTTTTTTTTAACAAAAAAAAATCCAACAGCCACAGGAGACTTGGAAGGCCTAATGTGACCGGCGGCCAAGCTTGTCTGTATGTATTCCTCCAAAGCCTTTCTCTCAGGAATAGTAAGATTAAATAAATGACTTTTAGGAAGAGTCGCTCCAGGGACAAATTCAATGGTACAATCATAGTCTCTGTGGGGAGGCAATATTTGTGACTCCTCCTCAGAAAAAACTCTCCAAAAATCCTGAATAGGTACAGGTAATTCCCCTTTTTCCACCGCAGCAATACGTCCGTTACAACACTTGTCATAACATTTAGGGCTCCAGGACTTAATTTCATTAGTAGACCAATCCAGTACAGGATTGTGCAATTTTAACCAGGGTAACCCCAATATTACTGGAGAAGGCAAATTATTCAATACTACCAAATCCAAATTCTCTTGATGAACACCATTAATAGTGAGGGGAAACTCACAGACCTTGTGAGTAACACTCTTCAAGGGAGAGCCATCGACAGAAACCACAGCAATAGGGGATGACAAAGGTTTAGGTTTTAATGTAAGTTTTTCCAAGAATCCCCCACCAATCACATTCAGAGTAGAACCACAATCCACAAATACCCGAAATTCAATTAATTCTTCCTGAGCAGTGGTAGTAGCAGATAGGAATACTCCCTTAAAATTTAAACAGGCAATACGGGCATAACTGACCATTTTTTTTTCTTTCTTCATACGAAGCACACAGTTCTTAATAAAATGACCAGAATTTCCGCAATAGAAGCACAAACCTTCAGAAAGCCTGCGATCTTTTTCCTGAGAGCGGGGTGTCATCGCCCCAATCTCCATCGGCTCTCCTTTGTCAGCACAGACCCTCTCAAGACTCGGAGCTGACATAGCAGAGGATTTGCTCTCATTAACCCTTGCACGCAGTCTCCTGTCCACCCGTATAGCTAATTGCATTGCCTCCTGCAAGTTTCCGGGTGTGGGATAAGCAATCAGCAAATCTTTAACCCTTTCACCTAGCCCCACCAGAAACAAACTTTTCAAAGCTGAATCGTTCCACCCCACCTGGGCAGACCACCGACGGAAGTGAGAACAATACTTTTCTACATTACCTGATCCCTGCCTCAAACGTCTCAATTCAGACTCAGCAGATGAGAACGGGGAACCTGATCCTGCGATCAGACCCGCTAAAGTCCTCGGCTAGTCTGTACGAAGACCTATAGATGCAAGGGGGGAATCCCTACAAGAACTAGGGACTGGGATAAAGTTGGACACCTCCTAGCAGAAATTGTAGCAGTCAAAGACAAACACACAACAAAGAACATAGAGGTCCGAAGACCTAGCAAAACTAACAGAGAACGGTAACAGAGCACCAAGCTAGCTCAAGAGTAGTAAATACAATGAAGTCCAGCAAGGCCAGGAGGGCGGAGCCGGATTAAATAGGCAAAAATGGTCATGTGACCAGCAAACTAGAAAAAAACCTAACAGGAGCGTTCTAACACCTCCTCCTTCTGGACCTGTCATCTGCCTTTGACACAGTGGACCATTCCCTCTTACTCCAGATTCTCTCATCTCTTGGCATCACGGACTTGGCTCTATCTTGGATCTCCTCATACTTAACAGACAGGACATTCAGCGTCTCCCACTCACGCACCACCTCCTCATCTCGCCCCCTATCTGTCGGTGTCCCCCAAGGTTCAGTTCTAGGACCTCTGCTCTTCTCCATCTACACCTTTGGCCTGGGACAGCTCATTGAGTCTCACGGCTTTCAGTATCACCTCTATGCTGACGACACACAGATCTACCTCTCTGGACCTGATATCTCCTCCCTACTAACCAAAATCCCACAATGTCTGACCGCCATCTCATCCTTCTTCTCTGACAGATTTCTAAAACTCAACATGGATAAAACAGAGTTCATCATCTTTCCACCATCTCATTCAACCCTCCCAACTGACCTAGCTATCAACGTCAATGGCTGTTCACTCTCCCCAGTCCCACAAGCTCGCTGCCTTGGAGTAACCCTGGACTCTGTTCTCTCCTTCAAGCCACATATCCAAGCCCTTTCCACTTCCTGCCAACTCCAACTCAAAAACATCTCCCGGATCCGTGCATTCCTCAGCAAAGACTCTGCAAAAACACTAGTGCATGCTCTCATTATATCCCGCCTCGACTACTGCAACCTCCTGCTCCGTGGCCTCCCTTCCAACACTCTTGCACCTCTCCAATCTATCCTAAACTCTGCTGCTCGACTAATCCACCTGTCCCCCCACTATTCCCCGGCCTCTCCTCTCTGTCAATCTCTTCACTGGCTCCCCATTGCCCAGAGAATTCAGTTCAAAACTCTAACCATGGCATACAAAGCCATCCACAACCTGTCTCCCCCATACATCTGTGACCTAGTCTCCCGGTACTTACCTGCACGCAACCTCCGATCCTCACAAGATCTCCTCCTCTACTCCCCTCTTATCTCCTCCTCCCACAATCGTATACAAGATTTCTCCCGTGCCTCCCCCCCAACTCTGGAACTCTCTTCCCCAACACATCAGACACTCGCCGACCATGGAAACCTTCAAAAGAAACCTGAAGACCTACCTCTTCCGACAAGCCTACAACCTGCAGTAACCACCGCTGCACGACCAGCTCTACCCTCACCTAATGTATCCTCACCCATCCCTTCTAGAATGTGAGCCCTCGCGGGTAGGGTCCTCTCTCCCCCTGTACCAGTCGCTGACTCGTTTTGTTAAGATTATGTAAATGCTTTTGTTATGTATATCCCTATCACATGTAAAGCGCCATGGAATAAATGGCGCTATAATAATAAATAATAATAATATTGAGATAAAAAGAGGCAGCTACATATTAGCTCCTTCACCAGATTGGGTTTTTCTGTTTTTGTTTTTTGCTCCCCTTCTTCCCAGAACCATAACTTTTATTTGTGTGTCAATATGGCCATGTGAGGGATTGTTTTTTGAGGGCCGAGTTGTTCTTTTGAACACCATTGATTTTACCATATAGTGTACTGGAAAACGGAAAAAAAATGCAAGTGCAGTGAAATTGCCAAAAAATTCCAGAATTTATTTTTTTTTTTTACCATGTTCATTAAATGCAAAAACTAACCTGCCATTATGATTCTCCAGGTCATTACGAGTTCATAGGTACCACATGTATAAGTTCAGGCTGGGTGAGAGATTATTTTTTTGCAGAGCTGATGTTTTTATTGATAACATTTTGGTGAAGATACAATGTTTTGATCCCCCCGTTATTGCGTTTTAATGCAATGTTGCGGTGACCAAAAAAAGTAATTCTGGCGTTTTGATTTTTTTTCTCGTTACGTCGTTTACCCATCGGATTAATTATTTTTCTATGTTGAAAGATCAGGAGATTCTGAACGTGGCGATACCAAACATGTATTTTTGAATGCTTTTTAATAGTTTTATTTTGAATGGGGCAAAAAGGGGGGTGATTTGAACTTTTATATTTTTTTCATTTTTAAAACCTTTTTTTATTTACTTGAGTCAATAGTTTCCATGGGAGACTAGAAGCTGCGATCTTCCGATCGCTTGTGTTACAGATAGCAGGGCTTCAGAAAAAAAACAAAACAAAAATGCTCATCTGCCATGAGCGCCAAACTCTGGGAGGTGCTCATAGCAGTTCGGCAATAACAACCACAGGGGTCTCTTGTGGACCCCGGATTGTCATGCCAACCCATTGGCGGCCCACGATCATGTGACAGGGAAGCCGATGGGCGGAGCAGGACATGCGCGTCCGGCGCGGCCATGTTAAATACCACTGTTGGAGTTTGATAGCGGCATTTAACATGTTAACAGCCGCAGGTGGATCGCAATTCCACCCATGGCTGTTAAGGACACATGTCAGCTGATCAGATCAGCTGTCATGTGCCGGAAAAGATAAGGGCTCAGCGCCTGAGCCTGCATCAAACAGGCCTATATGTCCAAGGTTATAAAGGGGCTAAAGTGCTGTAATTACTAAACCCTTTCTTAGGATGTGAATACCCTCAAATCAAAGCTGAGAGTTTGAACTTTTAGCCCATATTGATTATATAACTGTATCTTGAATGTTTTGGTAAACAGATAAAATGCTAAAACTTATGCCACTGACCAAATATTTCTGTCCCTAACTGTATATATACACATGTAACCATAACCAAACATAAAAGATTAAAGATGTTTTACACTACTTTGATATTGATGACCATCACCCAGTTTCAAATTGCTGGGAGTCAAGTCCGTCTGGATCATCAGCTGTTACCAGTTCCGGCAACGGCTGGATGAAAACGGTGTACGGTGCAGAATAGCACGACTGCATCTCACTATTTAATGACCACTCCAGGGTATTGCAGATCAGCTCTTAGACATCGAAATTGTTAGAACTCTCCTGTTAGGTTTTTTCTATCTTGCTGGTCACATGACCTTTTTTGCCTATTTAATCCTGCTCCGCCCTCCTGGCCTTGCTGGACTTTATTGTAATTTCTACTCTTAAGTTAGCCTGGTGCTTAGTTACCTTTCTCAGTCAGTTTAGCTAGGTCTTCGGACCTTTATGTTCTATGTTGTGTGTTTGTCTTTTACTGCTACAATTTCTGCTAGGAGGTGTCCAACTTTATCCCAGTCCCTAGTTCTTGTAGGGATCCCTCCCTTGCATCTATAGGTCTTCGTACAGACTAGCCGAGGACTTTAGTGGGTCTGATCGCAGGATCAGGTTCCCCGTTACATCATAGGGATCTAGCTTAGTTCTATTGTAGGGACAGATCTCCTTTCTTTCCTTAGTGCTTGTAGCAGATCATAACAGTAAGTCCAGCCCAAAAATATCTCTAAGGAAAGACTTCCAGTTTCCATCATGGTGTCGGTTCAGGATTTGGCTCAACGCCTGCAGGGACTCTCTCTGGAGGTGGCCGAGCTCCAACAACACGTGAGTAGCTGTTCTGGAGCACATTTTGTGGAGCCAAAGGTATGTTTGCCTGATTTATTTTTTGGTGATCAAGAAGAATTTTTTTCCTTTAAAAATGCTTCTTTGTTGTATTTTCGCTTGAGACCCAGATCCTCTGGTGATGAATCACAGCGCATAGGGTTCATAATGTCACTTTTGCGCAAAGAACCTCAGGGATGGGCCTTTTCTCTCCAACCTAGTGATCCATGCTTTAGATCAGTGGATAGTTTTTTTTCTGCTTTGGGTTTGTTGTATGATGATCCTGATCGTGTCTCATCAGCTGAGACTGAATTGAGACGTTTGAGGCAGGGATCAGGTAATGTGGAAAAATATTGTTCTCACTTCCGTCGGTGGTCTGCCCAGGTGGGGTGGAACGATTCAGCTTTGAAAAGTTTGTTTCTTGCGGGGCTAGGTGAAAGGGTTAAGGACTTGCTGATTGCTTATCCCACACCTGGAAACTTGCAGGAGGCAATGCAATTAGCTATACGGGTGGACAGGAGACTGCGTGCAAGGGTTAATGAGAGTAAATCCTCTGCCATGTCAGCTCCGAGTCTTGAGAGGGTCTGTACTGACAAAGGAGAGCCGATGGAGATTGGGGCAAAGGCACCCCGCTCTCAGGAAAAAGACCGCAGATCTTCTGAAGGTTTGTGCTTTTATTGCGGGAAATCTGACCATTTTATTAAGAACTGTGTGCTTCGTATGAACAAAGAAAAAAAAAAGGTCAGTTACGCCCGTATTGCCTGTTTAAATACTAAGGGGGTATTTCTTTCTGCTACTACTGCTGCTCAGGAAGAATTAATTGAATTTCGGATATTTGTGGATTGTGGTTCTACTCTGAATGTGATTGATGGGGGATTCTTGGAAAAACTTACATTAAAACCCAAACCTTTGTCATCCCCTATTGCTGTGGTTTCTGTTGATGGCTCCCCCTTGAAGAGTGTTACTCACAAGGTTTGTGAATTTCCCCTCACTATTAATGGTATTCACCAAGAAAATTTGGATTTGGTGGTATTAAATAATTTGCCTTCTCCAGTAATTTTGGGGTTACCCTGGTTAAAATTGCACAATCCTGTACTGGATTGGTCTACCAATGAAATTAAGTCCTGGAGCCCTAAGTGTTATGACAAGTGTTGTAACGGACGTATTGCTGCAGTGGAAAAAGGGGAATTACCTGTACCTATTCAGGATTTTTGGAGAGTTTTTTCTGAGGAGGAGTCACAAATTTTGCCTCCCCATAGAGACTATGATTGTACCATTGAATTTGTACCTGGAGCGACTCTTCCTAAAAGTCGTTTATTTAATCTTACTGTTCCTGAGAGAAAGGCTTTGGAGGAATACATACAGACAAGCTTGGCCGCCGGTCACATTAGGCCTTCCAAGTCTCCTGTGGCTGTTGGATTTTTTTTTGTTAAAAAAAAGGACGGCGGTTTACGTCCTTGTCTGGATTTTCGTGAGATTAATAAAATTACTGTACGCAATCCTTACCCACTGCCATTGATTCCTGATTTGTTTAACCAGTTAGTGGGGGCCAAGTGGTTCTCTAAAATTGATCTCCGTGGGGCATACAATTTGTTGCGCATGAAGGAGGGTGATGAATGGAAGACTGCTTTTAACACTCCTGTGGGTCATTTTGAGAACCTGGTTATGCCTTTTGGTCTTACCAATGCTCCAGCATTTTTTCAGAATCTTATTAATGACATCCTTAGACCTTTGATCGGCAAAAATGTGGTTGTGTATTTGGAAGACATTTTGATTTATTCACCGGATCTGGAGTCTCATTGGCGGAGAGTACGTGAGGTATTACAGTTATTAATTGACAATTCGCTTTTTGCTAAGCTGGAGAAATGTGAGTTCGCTGTACAGAGAATTAGTTTTTTGGGCTACATTATCTCCAGCGAGGGCTTTGAGATGGACCTTGTGAAGGTTCAGGCGGTTCAGGAATGGCCTAGGCCTATTGGTTTGAAATCGATACAAAGGTTTTTGGGTTTCGCCAATTATTACAGAAAATTCATTAAAAATTTTTCTATTATTGTCAAACCACTGACCGATCTCACCAGGAAAGGTGCTAATGCGGTTCAGTGGACTACTGAGGCCATTGAAGCTTTTGTGTTTCTAAAGGAGAGGTTCAGCTCTGCTCCCATCCTTATGCAGCCTGATGTGACTAAGCCGTTTTTGGTTGAGGTTGATGCTTCTTCGGTGGGGGTCGGTGCGGTGTTGTCTCAGAAAAACAAGGATGGAGTACATCTCTGTGCTTTTTTTTCAAAAACATTTTCTGAGACTGAACTTAATTACGATATTGGTAATCGGGAATTGCTGGCTATTAAACTCGCATTTGAACACTGGCGTCATCTCTTGGAAGGTGCTGAATTTCCCATTCAGGTTTTCACTGATCATAAAAATCTGATCTATCTTGATGCTGCCAAGAGCTTGAATGCCCGTCAGGCTAGGTGGGCACTTTTTTTCTCGCGGTTTAATTTTTCCGTTACTTACATCCCGGGTACCAAGAATGTTAAAGCTGATGCTTTGTCTCGCAACTTTTCTCCCAAGGTCAGTGCTGAGGAGGAGGGGAGCATTTTACAAGAAGGTGTTGTGATTGCTGCATTGGACTCCATTTTGGAAGATGAGATTCTTAAAGCACAGGAGAATGCCCCATCTAACACTCCCCATGGGAGGTTGTTTGTGCCTAGGACCTTTAGGAGAGGTTTGTTTGTTGAGTGTCATGAGTCTCGGTTGGCAGGTCATCCAGGAAATTCTGAGACCAAGAGACTTGTGGGTCGCAGTTTTTGGTGGCCTGGATGGCAGAAGGAAGTCATTAAGTGGGTGCGTCAATGTACGGTGTGTGCTAGATCTAAGTCTTCACATACTCCTGCAGCGGGGTTGCTTTGCCCTCTGGAGGTTCCTAGTGCACCTTGGACACATCTGGCTATGGACTTTATTACTGACCTTCCCCCCTCTGAGGGTCTCACAGTCATCTGGGTGGTTGTGGACCGTTTTAGCAAGATGTGTCACTTGGTTCCTTTCATCAAACTGCCCTGCGCTAAGACACTCGCTAAGGCCTTTGTCAAGGAAATTGTCAGACTACATGGCGTTCCTACGGACATTGTTTCGGATAGGGGACCTCAGTTCGTGGCTCGTTTTTGGCGTGCTTTTGTGACAGGTTGGGAGTTCATTTGTCGTTTTCATCCAGATATCATCCTGAGTCTAATGGCCAGACAGAAAGGAAGAATCAGGATGTTGAGCAGTTCTTGCGTTGTTTTGTGGCAGACAATCAGGAGGGGTGGTCTGAGTTTCTGCCACTTGCTGAGTTTGCTCTTAACAACCATACATCCTCTTCTGCTGGTTGCTCGGCTTTTTTTTGTTGTTCTGGGAGACATCAGTCTTTTGGGTCATTCTCCAAATTGGTATTGGCTGTGCCTGAGGAGGAGAGTTTTTCCGGTGATTTGAAGAGAGTTTGGATGGATGTGCGTGGTAATCTTCAGGAGGCTAACAAAAAATCTAAGAGGTATTTTGATAGGAAACGGCAAGAGGTTTTGTTTGCTATTGGTGACATGGTTTGGTTGTCCTCTAAGAATCTGCGGTTGAGGATTCCTTCTTAAAAATTGGGTCCCAAGTTTGTAGGGCCCATTAAGGTGCTTCAGGTAGTTAACCAATCTGCTGTTAGGTTGGAGGTTCCTACCTCCTGGAAGATTAATCCGGTGTTTCATGTTTCTCTGTTGAAAAGAGCTTATGTGTCAGATGGAGACGCCTCTGCCACTGTTCCTCCGGTGGTGGAGGACAGGGAATACGAAATTTCCCGCATCCTAAATTCTAGACGGTATAGAGGGAGTTTGCAGTATCTCGTCGCTTGGAAGGGTTTCGGACCCGAGGATAACTCATGGGTGAAGGCGGATGATGTTTCTGCTTCCAGACTTGTCAGAGGGTTTCACAAGAGGTTTCCTGATAAGCCTGGGCCTAGGGGATCCGGAGGATCCTCATAGAAGATAGGGTACTGTTAGAACTCTCCTGTTAGGTTTTTTCTATCTTGCTGGTCACATGACTTTTTTGCCTATTTAATCCTGCTCCGCCCTCCTGGCCTTGCTGGACTTCATTGTAATTTCTACTCTTAAGTTAGCCTGGTGCTTAGTTACCTTTCTCAGTCAGTTTAGCTATGTTCTATGCTGTGTGTTTGTCTTTTACTGCTACAATTTCTGCTAGGAGGTGTCCAACTTTATCCCAGTCCCTAGTTCTTGTAGGGATCCCTCCCTTGCATCTATAGGCCTTCGTACAGACTAGCTGAGGACTTTAGTGGGTCTGATCGCAGGATCAGGTTCCCCGTTACATCATAGGGATCTAGCTTAGTTCTATTGTAGGGACAGATCTCCTTTCTTTCCTTAGTGCTTGTAGCAGATCATAACAGAAATACCTATAAAAGTAATTAAACTTTTTTTTAAAGAATTTTGCCCAACGAGGAAAGTCATGAAGCTCTGCAAATCATTTTATTAAGGCATTTGTCTTCATTTCTGTAAAAAAAAATGTATGCAAGTGGCTTGCAAACTAATTTTACATAGTCTATTTGCCTGTCTTCAACTGCAATGATATCAGAACATACTCAAATGGAGTACAGATGATGGCAGTGAAAGGGTCAGCACCTGTTTCCTACTCTGAGTGTTGTGCTTTTCAGAACAATCTCTTGCTATAGTTTATCCCCAGAGTTAGGGAGACACAGAGACTGAGTTGACCCTTTCAATGCCATCATCTATACTACAAATGAGTACTGTAAAAAAGTAGGAGGTAAGGTCTTGGATGGAAGGTATGTGTTACTGATATGATTTTAATTCTTACTGGATTTTGGGGTGACAAAAAGAGCCTGGATTGGAAAGGTTGCTCCCATACTGTAGTCCGGGTCTTACAGGCCTAACAGGCTGCTGGGAATAGCTCAGCAGAGTGTGTTGTGTTGGGAGCTGGAGAAAGACCGTTCATGGTGGATAGCCTATGCTAGAGCAGTACTTGTAATACCAAATTGGGGATACCATTTGATTTACTTTGCCTTACCCAGAGAAAGGACTGTTTTGTTATTCATTTGTGCTGAAGAAAGGACTGTTTTATTTTGGAGCTGAAAAGTTTATAAAAGACAATAAACTTTTTTCTGTTTTGATATAAAAATCCTGTGCCAGTCACAGAGTGACTGCAGACTTTTATCACAAGATCAGACAACCCTTATAAAAACTTTATGGTCCACTTTGTTCAATTTTGCACCTAAAAATGATGCAACATAGCAAAAAGTATTATATAACAGTATCAATTAACAAACATACTATGTGTCTGGTATATTTCTGCAGTCCAGTTTTCCATCTCCCCTCTTCTACTATATGAAAAGTTATCAATAGGAGAAAACAGATGAGAGAGTCACAAGTGATTCACAACAGGATCAAACAATACACAGGCTTCGTTTGTACTTACGGAACACATAGGTCTACATACAGTACAGACCAAAAGTTTGGACACACCTTCTCATTTAAAGATTTTTCTGTATTTTCATGACTTTGAAAATTGTACATTCATACTGAAGGCATCAAAACTATGAATTAACACATGTGGAATTATATACTTAACAAAAAAGTGTGAAACAACTGAAAATATGTCTTATATTCTAGGTTCTTCAAAGTAGCCTTTTGCTTTGATGACTCCTTTGCACACTCTTGGCATTCTCTTGATGAGCTTCAAGAGGTAGTCACCGGAAATGGTTTTCACTTCACAGGTGTGCCCTGTCAGGTTTAATAAGTGGGATTTCTTGCCTTATAAATGGGGTTGGGACCATCAGTTGTGTTGTGCAGAAGTCTGGTGGATACACAGCTGATAGTCCTACTGAATAGACTGTTAGAATATGTATTATGGCAAGAAAAAAGAAGCTAAGTAAAGAAAAACGAGTGGCCATCATTACTTTAAGAAATGAAGGTCAGTCAGTCCGAAAAATTGAGCAAACTTTGAAAGTGTCCACAAGTGCAGTTGCAAAAACCATCAAGCGCTACAAAGAAACTGGCTTACATGAGGACCGCCCCAGGAAAGGAAGACAAAGAGTCACCTCTACTTCTGAGGATAAGTTTATCCGAGTCACCAGCCTCAGAAATCGCAGGTTAAAAGCAGCTCAGATTAGAGACCAGGTCAATGCCACACAGAGTTCTAGCAGCAGACACATCTCTACAACAACTGTTAAGAGGAAACTTTGTGCAGCAGGCCTTCATGGTAAAATAGCTGCTAGGAAACCACTGCTAAGGACAGGCAACAAGCAGAAGAGAATTGTTTGGGCTAAAGAACACAAGGAATGGACATTAGACCAGTGGAAATCTGTGCTTTGGTCTGATGAGTCCAATTTGAGATCTTTGGTTCCAACCACCGTGTCTTTGTGCCACGCAGAAAAGGTGAACGGATGGACTCTACATGCCTGGTTCCCACCGTGAAGCATGGAGGAGGAGGTGTGATGGTGCTTTGCTGGTGACATTGTTGGGGATTTATTCAAAATTTAAGGCATACTGAACCAGCATGGCTACCACAGCATCTTGCAGCAGCATGCTATTCCATCCGGTTTGCGTTTAGTTGGACCATCATTTATTTTTCAACAGGACAATGACCTCAAACACACCTCCAGGCTGTGTAAGGGCTATTTGACCAAGACGGAGAGTGATGGGGTGCTATGCCAGATGACCTGGCCTCCACAGTCACCAGACCTGAACCCAATCGAGATGGTTTGGGGTGAGCTGGACCGCAGAGTGAAGGCAAAAGGGCCAACAAGTGCTAAGCATCTCTGGGAACTCCTTCAAGATTGTTGGAAGACCATTTCCGGTGACTACCTCTTGCAGCTCATCAAGAAAATACCAAGAGTGTGCAAAGCAGTCATCAAAGCAAAAGGTGGCTACTTTGAAGAACCTAGAATATAAGACATATTTTCAGTTGTTTCACACTTTTTTGTTAAGTATATAATTCCACATGTGTTAATTCATAGTTTTGATGCCTTCAGTGTGAATGTACAATTTTGATAGTCATGAAAATACAGAAAAATCTTTAAATGAGGTGTGTCCAAACTTTTGGTCTGTACTGTAGGAGCTGTATATACAGAATAGCAGTATATTTTTAATTAATGCAAAGTTTTCATGTTATTTTAGCACTTCTCTTTTAGAAGATATAGTAAACTTTGTGACAGGTCGTATTGAGAAGAAGTTATAAAAATAGAAAAGACAAGAAGCTCTCTCTAATTAGCACCGTCTGGGAAACAAGGTGTCGCAGTCATTTCAATGATTGGCATTCCCCTTGATTCACTGATAGCACCATGTCACGTCGTATCCTGTAGGTCACGTCGGTATCCCGTATGTCTCCTCTGTATGTCTCCTCAGCGCCGCCCTACTCACCGTGGTTATCACATGGCTCGCTGACTTTTGCCTCTTGCAGCACTGCTGCATCTTAGGGTGGTCTACATTTTGACTTAGGGGGCGTGGCCAGTCTCTACAGGAATTTAACCTGTTTTGTTCTGCAGAGATTAGGTTCCCTAGACTATCCCGTGCAAGCAGGATCTATATTAGGCGGCTCTACCTACCACTCCATGCCTGAACGTTGATACCTATTGCTATAGCACCTGTTCATGTGTTTCTCCATTATCTGTATCTCGCTAACGACCCAGCCTGTTTACCAGTCCTGTCTGACATCTCTGCTCCAGACCTTGGCTACGTGTATTGAACTTGTGCTGTCTGCCCCAACCTCGGACCATCAGTAGCCATGCCTCTTACCCTCCAGTCAGCTGCTGCAGTTCTGGGGACTGTCCTGCAGTTGTACCTGGCGACTACCTGCTGCCAAGCCTAGTCTCACCACCAGAGGCTCTATCGAGAATCAGGTAGTCGCTTAGTCTCGCCCCTCCAGGGTAAGCCATGCCTGTGGCACAGTGGGTCCACACCTAAGTGTTACACACCAGTTGTTTAGAAATGACTGCAGCTGTTCCTCCATCACAGGTCCTCAAAGAGGATTTCTGAGATAAATTGTAGGCTTTAAGGCAAGCAGAAAGTCAGATTGTGAATCTGCTGCCATTGGTTTGGTAGAAGAAGCTCAGTGGTTAGCGCTGTAGTTTTTCAGAGCTAGGGTCCTGGGTTCAAATCCCACCAACATCTGCAAGGAGTTTGTTTGGGTTTCCTCCGGGTTCTCGGGTTTCCTCCCACACTCCAAAGACATGCTGATAGAGAATTTAGATTGTGAGCCCCAATGGGGACAGTGATGCTTGATGTCTGTTAGGTGCTGCAGTATTAATGGTGCTATATAAAGAAGTAAAATAAATACATAAAAAGTACTTGGAGATGGTGAATATTTTTTTGTAATTTCATGTATTTCCAGCAGTGTAAAACTGTGTTTACAGCACGAACCTGTTTTTCTGACCTGAACTAGTTTTTTCATCAGGTAATAAATACATAGATGGTGATGGGTCAGTTTGAACATTTAAATTAAAAATTGCAGTACTCTCAGATCAAAGGTCAGGGAATGCTAATTAAATCAATAACTTAAATTTTTACAAAAAATACATGCAAAATATCTTGATAAATAAAAAATGAAGCATTAAAATGAACCAGTAAAACCATTGTTAGCTATAAAATACATGCATAAATAAAAATATTACTCAAAAGTTATAAAGTATACAAATGCATCTGTTAGGTATTCCATAAATGAATAAAAAAATAATGAAAATTAAGATGTTATTTACCTTGATCTTGAAGTCCAAATCAGCCAAGTCCTAGGGGTTAAGAATTCTACGATAATAATCCTGGGTGAATGTCTTTTGCTTCTATACATTTTTTTTCTAAGCCCTGAAACTTGGAAATTTAGGATACAGTTTTGTAAAGCCAACATTTTTGCTGGGATTTTGGAACGGTATCAGTAACACATTTTATGAATGCTGCAGAATTGTTCAATGGGAGCTCATGTGACAGAAACTTGGCATTTCCTCCAATAATTATGTGCAGATAAATAGAGCGTGTAAATGCCAAGTTGCCAGGGCTACAATGTGCAGACGCACAAAGTTCTTGTATTCAGAGATCATTTTGCAATGGACTCCTAGAAGCCCATGTGACTTACATTTTCGAAAGTCCATAGAAATCAACCTCATGTGATTTTCTGAATAAAGGGAGCAGTCATAGAGAACTACTATGTGCTATCCTAATATAAGACATCTAGCACTCTAATTAGCTTTCCTTGTGACCCTCGGTCCCAATATCATTAGCAACTGGCATCTTGCCACACGTCGCTCATTTTCCCTTGTTCTAGTGCTGCTTTTGCCTCTCACCTGTAGTAGCTCTGTGTCGCTGTAAAGTAACCGCAGGCGGTAGCCATGGACGAGCTGCTGCTCCATAACGCCCTGGCACTTTATAGGAAAATCGTGTTCCAGTACCAATATGCAATCAGGTGTGGGGTGCATCACACTCACTTGTAAGCCGCATGTCTCAGCTGCCTCCATCTTCAGGAGCCACCGCACATAACTCAGTGGACACCCAGTTAGTTTTAACAACCGAAAGTTTACTGGACAGTTCAAGTTCATCAGATTGTAACATGCAGTATCGGGCACAACACTTCTTATTCCTTAATACAGTATTTTTCCAGCATTACTATCTGTTCCTCCTGCACTATCCCTACGTTTATGGGCTCTGTCAGCCCCAGGGATTTTCCGTCCGGTTCCGCAGTGTACCCGGGATCCGTTACCTTCATCCTTTGTACGCCAGAGTACTCTTCGTAGTACCTCTATCGAGCCTTGAGCTCCGGACATTGCAGGAATGTCTGCAAGGGATCCCAGTAAGGCCTCCCACTGCCCCGAACGATAGATGCTTGCCCACTGCAACTTGAACTTGACCTTCATTACTGTACTTCCCTATCTGAACATCTATCAGGAAGCAGTCCCTTTTACTGAAACTTTCCCCTCCCACTATGGGCTAGTCCCAACTTTAACTATGTCTGTCCCTACTATATGTAACTGGGCAGATCACCCTCACAGCACTATGTAATATATCACCTTATACTTCACATTCCTTATATTCCTACTGCACACTATGCCTATTATACTAACAATACTTGTCCCACACGGTACATTAACCAGGTTACACCTATAATGCTTACCAAAGTCTATCTTACCCTATAGTCACTAACCTATGTCTTACTCTATACATTACACTAAACATTACTTATGCATTATACATTACCATACCAACGTATACACCTAAAACCGTAATACACAGTTCACAAGACAATGTATGTATAAAACGCATGACATCATTTACATAATGCGATTGTTGTCTTCAGGGGCAGGAACGCGACAGTACAGTCCACCACTCTTACACTGCCATAGCAAACAATATGTCTGGCATGGATGAGCCTCCTGGCCTGCTTCCAGTGCATCACTTGGTCCTGACTTCTGAATCCTCCTGTTACCATTACCTACCGCTATAGCTTCAACTCCACTGCTCATGTGTCCTGGCAATCACCACAGTGTTTTATCCTCAAAATCGTCCCAATCAGAAAAATCCCATCCATGAGGTGGGCAAAAAATGGAGACAAAGGATTTTATATAGTCCAGGGGATTCGTAGAACTTTTCTACTTGGGCATTACCACCCAATCCTTGGTGATGTCGGGGTCTTACCAGCAAACAAATGCTACCATGCAGCACACTTGTGCTCAAAAGTTTACTTACCCCAGCAGAATTTTTGCTTTCTTGGCCTTGTTTCAGAGAATATGAATGATAGCAAAAAAAACTTTTTCTCCACTCATGGTTATTGGTTTGGTGAAGCCATTTATTGTCAAACTACTGTGTTTTCTCTTTTTAAATCTTAATGACAACCAAAAACATCCAAATGACCCTGATCAAAAGTTCACATACCACAGTACCCCATACTTAATACCATGTATTGCCCCCTCTAACATCAGTGACAGCTTGAAGTCTTTTGTGGTAGTTGTGGATGAGGTTCTTTATTTTCTCAGATGGTAAAGCTGCCCATTCTTTTTGACAAAAAGCCTCCAGTTCCAGTAAATTCCTGGGCTGTCTAGCATGAACTGTGCGCTTGAGATCACGCGACCATCTGCTGACTAAATTACATCACCGCAGGTCCTGCCAGTGCACCGCAGGCCGCCGAGGAGAGAGGATCGCCGACGGGAGGAGAGAGGGGGCCGCCAGAGAGGTGAGTATAAGTTTTTTTTTCTTTTTAACCCCTTAAGCCCCGCGGGTGGTTTGCACGTTAATGACCGGGCCAATTTTTACAATTCTGACCACTGTCACTTTATGAGGTAATTACTCTGGAACGCTTCAACGGATCCCCCTGATTCTGAGATTGTTTTTTCGTGACATATTGTACTTCATGATTGTGGAAAAATTTCTTCGATATCACTTGCGTTTATTTGTGAAAAAAAACGGAAATTTGGCGAAAATTTTGAAAATTTTGCAATTTTCAAAATTTGAATTTTTAAGCCCTGAAATCAGAGCGATATGTCACACAAAAGAGTTAATAAATAACATTTCCCACATGTCTACTTTACATCAGCACAATTTTGGAACCAAATTTTTTTTTTGTTAGGGAGCTATAAGGGTTAAAAGTTGACCAGCGATTTCTCATTTTTCCAACAAAATTTACAAAACCATTTTTTTAGGGACCACATCATATTTGAAGTCACTTTGAGAGGTCTTTATGACAGAAAATACCCAAAAGTGACACCACTCTAAAAACTGCACCCCTCAAGGTGCTCAAAACCACATTCAAGAACTTTATTAACCCTTCAGGTGCTTCATAGGAATTTTTTGAATGTAGAAGAAAAAAATGAACATTTAACTTTTTTTCACAAAAATGTTACTTTAGACCCAATTTTTTTTATTTTCACAGGGGTAACAAGAAAAAATGGACCGCAAAATTTGTTGTGCAATTTCCCCTGGGCACGCAGATACCCAATATTTGGGGAAAAAACACTGTTTGGGCGCACTGTAGGGCTCGGAAGGAAAGGAGCGCCATTTGACTTTTTGATTGTAAAATTTGCTTGAATAATTAGCGGACACCATGTTGCGTTTAGAGAGCCCCTGTGTGCCCAAATATTGGAGCTACCCCACAAGTGACCCCATTTTGGAAACTAGACCCCCAAGGCACCTATCTAGATGCATAGTGAGCTGTTGCAACCCCCAGGTGCTTCACAAATTGATTCGTAATAATGAAAAAGTGAAAAAAAAAACACTTTTTCATTGTTACGAATCAATTTGTGAAGCACCTGGGGGTTCCAACTGCTCACTATGCATCTAGATAGGTGCCTTGGGGGGTCTAGTTTCCAAAATGGGGTCACTTGTGGGGGAGCTCCAATGTTTGGGCACACAGGGACTCTCTAAATGCAACATGGTATCCGCTAACAAATTGAATGGAAAATCGGCTCAAATTGTTAGCGGACACCACATTGCGTTTGGAGAGCCCCTCTGTGCCCAAACTTAGGAGCTCCCCCACAAGTGACCCCATTCTGGAAACTAGACCCCCCAAGGCACCTTTCTAGATGCATAGTGAGCACTTGGAACCCCCAGGTGCTTCACAAATTGATTCGTAATAATGAAAAAGTGAAAAAAAAAACACTTTTTCATTATTACGAATCAATTTGTGAAGCACCTAGGGGTTCCAAGTGCTCACTATGCATCTAGATAGGTGCCTTGGGGGGTCTAGTTTCCAAAATGGGGTCACTTGTGGGGGAGCTCCAATGTTTGGGCACACAGGGACTCTCTAAATGCAACATGGTATCCGCTAACAAATTGAATGGAAAATCGGCTCAAATTGTTAGCGGACACCACATTGCGTTTGGAGAGCCCCTCTGTGCCCAAACTTTGGAGCTCCCCCACAAGTGACCCCATTTTGGAAACTAGACCCCCCAAGGCACCTTTCTAGATGCATAGTGAGCACTTGGAACCCCCAGGTGCTTCACAAATTGATTCGTAATAATGAAAAAGTGAAAAAAACACTTTTTCATTTTTACGAATCAATTTGTGAAGCACCTAGGGGTTCCAAGTGCTCACTATGCATCTAGATAGGTGCCTTGGGGGGTCTAGTTTCCAAAATGGGGTCACTTGTGGGGGAGCTCCAATGTTTGGGCACACAGAGACTCTCTAAATGCAACATGGTATCCGCTAACAAATTGAATGGAAAATCGGCTCAAATTGTTAGCGGACACCACATTGCGTTTGGAGAGCCCCTCCCCATTTTGGAAACTATACCCCTCAAGGATTTTATTAAGGTGTATAGTGAACATTTTGAACCCAGAGGTACGGCACAGAATTTGTTTACATTAGGTCATCATATTGAATAAGTTGTCATTATTCTTGAGCGCAAGTGCTCGCTACTTGAGTTTGCATCGGGAACTCAGGTATGCACCATGTACAGCGTGTGCTCGAGTGACATGCTCGAGTCCCTGCTCCGCATGTTTCACGGTTATTAGACACCCCAAAAAAAACATGCGGGGATCGCTCGTGCATGGCAGGCAATCCCCGTAAAGTTTTTTGGCCGCGAAGCATATGGGGCAGAGACTCGAGCATGTCACTCAAATACCCACGATACTCAATGCATACCAGAGCACCCGATGCAAACTCAAGTAGCGAGCACTTGCTCTCAACACTAGTCGCCATATCGTCATCTTTTTTTCTTACTTTTGAAAAAAATCCCAACCCCAGCCCTAACCCTAGCACAACCCTAGCCCCAGCACAACCCTAGCCCCAAACCCAGCCCTAACCCAAGAGTTTATTTTTGACGCCGTTCCTTGTGCAGTATAAGTGATTAGACGACTTTATTCTTCGGGTCGGTGTGATTACAGCAATGCCAGAATCATATGGGGTTTTTATGACTGACAGCTGTCACACACTAAAAGACGCATTTTTTTTTTAATCTAGTTTTTGCATCGCCATATTTTGAGAGCTATAATTTTTCCAGATTTTGGCAGACAGTCATGTGACGGCTCGTTTTTTGCGGGATGACTTGACGTTGTTATTGGTGCCATTTTCAGGCACGTGACATTTTTTGATGGCTTTCTATTCCGATTTTTGGGAGGCAGAATAAACAAAAACCAACAATTCAGGAATTGTTTTTTTTTTTTTTATTCTGTTCCGCGTGTGGTAAAATTGATGAGGTAGCTTTATTCTTCGGGTCAGTACGTTTACAGCGGTACCACATTTGTATCATTTTTCTATGTTTTGGCACTTATACACAATAAAAGCTATTTTATAGAAAAAAATATTTTTTAGTATCGCTTTATTCTGAGAGCTATAACTTTTTTATTTTTCGGCTGATGGAGCTGTATGGCGGCTTGTTTTTTGCGGGACGAGATGACGTTTTCAGCGGTATCATTTTTATTTATATGCGTCTTTTTGATCGCGTGTTATTCCACTTTTTGTTTGGCGGTATGGTGATAAAGCATTGTTTTTTGCTTTGTTTTTTTTTTTTTTTTTTTTTTACCGTGTTCACTGAAGGGGTTAACTAGTGGGACAGTTTTATAGGTCAGGTTTTTCCGGACACGGCGATACCAAATATGTGTACTTTTATTGTTTTTTTTTTATAATAATATTTATTGATGGGTACATTATATTTTTATTTTTGGTGTATTATTTTTTTTAATTTTTTTATAATATTTTTGCACATTTTTTTTTTTTTCCCACTTTCACACAGTTTATACACTTTATTACTTTGTCCCACTCTGGGACTTTCACTTTTTTTTTTCTGATCGCCTGCATGGCACAGGAATGGAGCACCATCCCTATGCCATGAAGGCTGTCAGAAATGCACAGTGTGAAGATTGCTTGGAGATGCACTGCGCATGTCCAAGCAATCTTCCTGCTCTCTGGTGACCCGGATGTTGTCATGACGACATCGGGTCGTCATGGCAACACCCGGGAAGCCTTTGCAGACTGCGCTGGAAGCCGGAAGAGGAGGTGAGTATCGCCGATCACCTCCCCTTGCCCCCGCAATGCCGCGATCGACTTCGATCGCAGCATCGCGGGGGTTAATGTGCTGGGAGCGGTGCAGGACCGCTCCCTGCACATAGTACCGGGTGTCAGCTGTGACAATCAGCTGACACCCGGCGGCGATCGCGCCCGCACAGCCTGTGTGCGCGCGCGATCGCGATGACGTACTAATAAGGGTCTGGCTCTTAAGTCCCAGGGCACAGACGCGTATTAGTACGTCAGATGTTATTAAGGGGTTAATTCCTTTTATTTACACTAGATGCACGATTTGAAGCAGAAATCTCATCATAAGTTGGTCATACAATATAAATCCATGCCAGTTCCATGGATTTCTATTGTGTGACAAACTTGTCAAGCCCTTTTCCAACTGATGCTCAAAATCGCTAGGAAAAAACGCTTGAAAAAAAAAAGCATGCATAAGTGCGTGAAAAAACGCAGTGTTATTTATGTAATTAATACAATGTGATTTTCTTGTTTTTTTTTGGATATTCTATCTCACAATGTTAAAATTAACCTACCCTTAAAATTATAGACTTTTCATGTCTTTGTCAGTGGGTAAACTTACAAAAACAGCAAGGGATCAAATACTTATTTCCTTCACTGTATGCAATCATATACAGGTGCATCTCACTAAATTAGAATATCATCAAAAAGTTAATTTATTTCAGTTCTTCAATACAAAAAGTGAAACTCATTATATAGTCATTACAGACAGAGTGATCTATTTCAGGTGTTTATTTCTGTTAATGTTGATGATTATGGCTTACTGCCAATGAAAAACACAAAAGTCATTTTCTCAGTAAATTAGAATACTTTATAACAACATCTTGAAAAATGTTTTTAAAATCCGAAACGTTGGCCTACTGAAATGTATGTTCAGTAAATGCTCGTAATACTTGGTCGGGGCTCCTTTCCCATTCCTCCGAAATGTGGCCAGAAGTTTTCAAATGGCATACTTGCGCTCACATGACCATCCACTCTTGCCGCTGTTATGGGAGGATCCGAAAAGTGAGCAGTGCATGTGCTGCGAGAACTCAAAAGCTTGCAATCACCTACAGCAGTGATGGCGAACCTTTTAGAGACCGAGTGCCCAATCTGCAATCCAAAGCCCACTTAGTTATCACAAAGTGTCAACACGACAACTTAACCAGAATACTGACGTTTTAGTTTATAAAAACAACTCATAAATTAGCACATTATAGAGTCTATAGCAAAGAGCTTGTAAGCACTGCACTCCATGCCTAAGATACTAGCCACCGATTGCAGTGGAGGTCCGTTCTTGAGAATGTTGAGGATTTTTAATCATAAGTAAAATTGCAAAGTTGTTTGTTTTTACAACCTTTTTGAAATCATAACCCTTTATCATGATGAGAATAACCCTTTAAACCAGGGATGTCAAACTCAAATACACAGAGGGCCACGTTAAAAGCTTGGACAAAGTCGGGGCCAACCTTGATATTTGTTAAAAAAAATGTCTATAATTGAGGAAGTTTTTCCTTATCAAATATAACGATTAACTTTTGGAATTATAGTGGAATAATACATTATGTAAGAGCAGTAAAACGCATATGGCCCCATGCCCTAATTTAAATATGTAATAACAAAGGTTAAAAAACCTCCACACGCACAGCTTGATGACCCTACTGTACCCCTCTCCCTCAATCCACCCAACAAAAAATGGTGACCTCATCACAGTATGATTCTCCAGCTGTAATCTCCACACAGCCCTCCATACAGTATAATGGACCCCACATAGTCCTCCATATAGTGTAATGGGCCCCACATATTCCTCCATACAGTATAATGGGTCCCACATAGTCCTCCATACAGTGTAATGGGCCCCACATGATGCTCCATACTGTATAACGGCCCCACATGATGCTCCATCTATATATATAATTGTCTTATCCCGTCTGTCTGTCTGTCTAGGAAATCTCGCGTCGCTCATTGGTCCGGCCGCGGCCAATCAGCGACGTGGGATTTGAGAAAAAGATGGCGGCTGTTAGCGGCTCATCTGCAGGACGGAGGTCAGCGGCGATGCAGCCGGGAGATGAGGGGGCGCTCGGCGCTCATCTCCCCGCTGCTGGCAGCAGAAGTATCCCGACCGGCGGCGGCGCTGCTGACCTCCATGCGGCTAGGGTGTCAAGGGAGGACCGGGGAGCATCGCTGCCGGTCGGGATACTTCTGCTGCGAGCAGCCGCTCATCTCCCGGCTTCTCGCAGCGGAAGTAGCCACACAGGCAGCGACGCTCCCTGGTCCTGACCAATACGATTCCACTCCCCGGTCTTCACCAATCATTGATCTTGGCGCAAAATTTAAACATCGCTGTGCTGACTGGTCGCGGCCGCTGCCCGCGACCAATCAGCGATTTTGGCGCCACATTTAAACAGCGGCCACGACCAATCAGTAATCTTGGCGCCAAATTTAAACAACGCTCTGCTGATTGGTCGCGGTCGCCGGCCGTGACCAATCAGCATTATTGGCGCCAAATTTAGACACCCCTCTGATTGGTCGCCGGCCGCTACCAATCAGCGAGATTGGCGCCAAATTAAAACAACGCTCTGCTGATTGGTCGTGGTCGCCGGCCACGACCAATTAGCATTATGTGCGCCAAATTTAAACACTGCTTTGCTGATTGGTCGCGGCCGGCGACCGCAACCAATCAGCATTATTGGCGCCAAATTTAAACCCCGCTCTGCTGATTGGTCGCGACCGCCGGCCGCGACTAATCAGCGATTTTGGCGCCAAATTTAAACAACCTTCTGCTGATTGCGCCCGGTTGGCTGCATACATATTCTAGAATACCCGATGTGTTAGAATCGGGCCACCATCTAGTACTGTATAACAGCCCCACATGATGCTCTATACTGTATAATGCACCCCCATGATGCTCCACACTGTATAATGGCCCCACCATGATGCTCCACACTGTATAATGGCCCCACCATGATGCTCCACACTGTATAATGGCCCCACCATGATGCTCCATACTGTCTAATGGCTCCACATGATGCTCCATACTGTATAATGGCCCCACATTGTAGGCATGCACGCCATCAGCTCAGCCCACACACCATCTGATGGGAGGGCGCGAGTGCAGAGGAGAGTGGCCGCGGCGCTAGTGAAGGGGGATAGCATGTGGGCTTAGAGTGGTGGCAGCAGTGCTGAGGAGATGTTGCGGGTGCCCACCGAGAGGGCTGGTGTGCCATAGGTTCGCCACCACTTACCTAGAGTGGCTACAGACTTTCATCACAGACTTGGACAAGCTATTTAATTATATAATTAAGCCCTGTATCATGCCCAATCCTAACTGCGTGTAATATACTCACTGTCAGGATTCAGCTCTGCTTGCTAGTTCCAGCAGTTATCACATGGCCTCTTCACTCATATGTGGTTTTCATACTTATGGTCATGTGACAACAAGCTTTTCTCTCAGTTTTTCACTGAACATTGAGAGAAATAGGAAGAGTAGCTTGTCGGCACATGTCTGTAAGTAGGCAAATTGCATATGAATGAGTAGTCACATGGCAACTACTTAAACAGCATGATGGGGGGGTGCCAAACTATATTTTTGCATTGGGTGCCGGAAAATCTAGATACACCTCGGCACAGAGTACATACATACAGACACATGCATACACAGAGCACATACATACAGACACATGCATACACAGAGCACATACATATAGTTAAATGCATGCACAGAGCACATACATATAGTTAAATGCATAAGCAAATCACATTCATACAGACACATGCATATACATGTGTATAAACAGAAAAATAGCAAGTGAAGGGCAGCACCTCACCACAAAAAAAAATTATATTTAGGCAGTGGTTGCAAGTATGCCAAAAAGAAAATGATCTCAATCCTCCCGAAGAGTCACAGGTGAAGAGAGCTCTTTTCACCCATGTATTGGACACATGTAATTGCTCGTTAACTTTTTAAATAAGACAGAGGTGACGGATCTCCACGTGTTATCCCCCCCTCTATTAGCCAAAGAGCTGCTCTTATGCTGGTAGACTTGTTCTGAGGTTTAACTGTTTAATGGTCATTGGTTACTGCACAGTAATAAGTGACCACCCCCAGGTTTCCTGGTGATTGTTGAGGATTTCCTGCAATAAGTCGTCCAGGTTTCAGGTTTTTTTTTTTAAGCAATCTGTTAACAGCCTTGTGTGCAGAGCGGTCAGATTGTCAGTGCTGTAGTGGGTTACAGGGTGCCTCACCCACATACAAGTGTTCAGTAACAGCTACAATGGTCTACAATAAAAGAAGCAGTACTCACCAATTTACTACCCTTCTGGTGCCCAAACTTCCCTGGTTTTCCATGGGTTCACTCAGTTCTAGAGATGATTTTTGACACATCATGTGACCACTGCAGCCAATCACTGGCCACAGGGATGAAGTCTGAGGGGACTACATGCCACATCATAGCTGCAGATGGTCTACTGGGGACCAGGGGAGGATGGGCACAGGCCTGGCAGGGGGTTGTGTACTTATTTTGTCATTTTAGAACTTTGGCAGCTGTTTGAAAATAAATGAAAAATCTGGGGTGTGAGAAGCGTAATAGCTGCTGAGTTGGGGATTTGGTGCGCTTGCCCCGGGCACCACTGCTGTTTTTGGCACTTTGCCGGCAGTACTGGTTATTGAGGGCAAATTACAGCGTATGAAGGGGCTTGTGCTGGCACAGTTATGGAAGCTTTTCTTCTTTTTCATTGAAGTGAATGGATACTGCCTGTTCTGCTAGGCTCAGCCCCCACACCCAGAACCGCGGGTGTGACCAGAGCCCAACAGAAGCACTAGTCTCCAGCAGCCCCTGAGGACAGACTACCATGCGGTGCAGCCAGCCCCCTGCTCATGACGTCACTACATCCCACAGCCCTATATTACAGGTGATTGCTATTGCTGCAGCACTATGTGCAGGAGACCTGACCCGCAGCTGAGCAATCACATCGCGTGCGCCACCCTTCCCACAATCCCCACCTCACAGCGCTGCACCCTTCTGACTCATTACGTCACTCCAATCCTCAGCAGCCTGATCACGTGTGCACTGGAATGTCCCATCCCATGTCATCTGCCGTCACTGCTTCACAAAGGAAAAAGAAGCGGCTTCTCTAACGTGAGACCGCACCCAATTACAATTAGCACCCTACACAAGCGAGTCAGTGCGCCACCCAATCACAAGTCTCTATTCTGCTCAAGGCGGAGCTGCGAAGAGGCGCGACCAATCAGCACGACCGGAGATTATTATCTGGGCTGTGATTGGCTGCTGTGAAGGATTCAGCGTGGGGAAATGAGCCTTGAATGTGGGCGGTGAGGAACCTTCTGATAATCCCGCCTGTGATTGGCTAAGCCCCGCCTGTGATTGGCTAAGCCCCGCCTATCCCATTGACACTAACAGTGATCTCACCCGGGTTACACCTCAGTCCCGGCTGTGCTGCCTCTTCACTCCTTCAGCTGTACAGGCAATGTATGGCAGGGCTCTGCACCTGCCGGCCAGGTCATGGTGCAGGGCTCTGAGTGACAGGTGGAACAGCTGATCATCACTGCGCAGCTGGGCTGTATACTCGTGTGCGCAGCCTGACGCCTCTGTGCACTCAGCTCATTCAGTCATGTGTGTACAGTGAGTAACCGAGCTCTGGGCATGTGATCGCCTGTCTGCCTGTCCTCATCCTGGGGCTGCTGCAGTTCACTGCCCGGGGCTTATTACAGCTGTGATCGCAGGACATGCCGCATACAGTCTGCACATGGGCACAAGGTAACATGATCGTGCAATGTGCAGGGCGTGTGAGAGGAGCTCTGTATACACAAGTGATCAGGGGTGACTGATCCCAGCACCTCACCACCACACTGCACCCCAGAGTCTCCGCAGCCCAGGATTAGGGCGTCTGCACCATGATGGTGGCCTCTAAGCGCCACAAGACTGATCCATCCACAGGGGGACCTGTCGCACATCTCCACACGGCTAATTGTGCGCGTGGTGTGGCCCATAAATCTTCCTCAGCAGACTAAAGTGTTACAATCCCACCACCCAAAAAGTCGTGTTCCTCAACAGCCCCACACTCGAGATCTTCAGTGGGATCACAGCGCTCCCGGCTGCTAGGGGTTGTGCGATACTGCTTACGTGACAGTTCAGACAGTTCATCGCTGTGCAGTTCTGGTAAATGGACACTATCACCGCTGTAATGGGCTTTTACATTTCTCTATTAAATAAATTCAGATTTTTCTAGTATGCAAAAAAAACCTGACCAAATTTCATCAGCGTTTCGTCAGTTTATTCGTATGCAACAAAAAATGAAGGCATCCCAGTGCTGACTCTTTTTTTTTCACAGACCCATAGACTTGCATTGGCCAGTTTGATCCATGACTTGGATCAAAATAGGCCACATCTCCATGATTTGGGGCAGACTCTTCAGTCCGTAAGAAGCCCGGGATTTGTGACTAGTTTTCACACATTCGAGTTTCGCAGTGCCAGTACAGACCACAATGCAAGACGTAATACAGGTCTCCTAACCTAAACAGAACAGCCTGTATATGCCTGATGAGATTGGGGCAGGGGAGCTGCTGCCAGTCCATGTATTGTAGTCCATGCTGGTACTGCAAAACCAGTATTTGTGAATCTAAAGTCTAAGCAACCAGAGTCCATCAATCTGTGGGATACCACTGAATCCTTCCAGTAGATATGTAATGCTCTGTTCTCTCTTCTCACACCACCGTTAGGAATGCGGTGTCATTTAGTGCTCCCATTTATACTAAATAATCCATGCACTGACTATTATATAGTCATATCAAGGCCAATTCCCAATTAGCAGCACATGTAAACTTGGCACTGCAACTACAGATCATAAACTGGAGTTAAACAGGGGTTAAATAAATCTCGAGACTTCAGTAGTCATTAACAGTGTCATTTTGTGTAGAATTTGGAGAAACCTCTTGTTATATTAGTTGCGTTGAGCCATGTAAATTGTTCTTGTTTCATTGGTTTATTGAAAAGGCAAAAAGTTTGTAAAGCAAAAAAGCATAGGAATAAGGGGGAATCAGGGATTTTTACAACGTATTCAATGTAATTTTTTTTAAAAAAAGATGACATGTCTCCTTTAATCTTAAAAGCTATATTTTTGGTCTCATCCATCCACAAAACATTCTAATAGCCTTCATAAAAGGGAACCTGTCAGGTCCCCGGTGCCCCCAGAACCACCAACAGTTGTCTGCATATGGAAACACCCTGCCTAATAATCCCTGTATTACATTACACACATAAACAGATCTTTAGAAAAAGTATCTTTAAAGTCCCTTTATGATATGTAAATGAGGCCTTTGATTAGTCGATGGGGCGTTAGTGTCCCCAGACTAGTAGGCCCACCTAGCATGTTATCATGCCCCTGGAAATTGCACCCTTCTGGGAATTTATCTACAGGTGTAAGGGGTAGCGTTTCTCCTTGTGGAGAGTGACATACTGGTCCTGCAGCGGTATGGTAGAGCGAGGGTTACTGCAGGTTGTAGGTTTGTTGAAAGAGGTGGGTCTTCAGGTTTATTTTGAAGGTTTCCAAGGTAGGTGAGAATCTGATATGTTGGGGTAGAGAGTTCCAGAATAGGGGGGATGCATGGGAGAAATCTTGTATGCGTTTGTTGGAAGAGGAGATAAGAGGGGAGTAGAGAAGGAGATCTTGTGAGGATCGGAGGTTGCGTGCAGGTAAGTACCGGGAGACTAGGTGACAGATGTATGGAGGAGACAGGTTGTGGATGGCTTTGTATGCCATGGTTAGGGTTTTGAACTAGAGTCTCTGGGTAATGGGAAGCCAGTGAAGAGATTGACAGAGAGGAGAGGCCTGGGAATAGCGGGGGGACAGGTGGATCAGTCAAGCTGCAGAGTTTAGGATAGAATGGAGGGGTGCCAGAGTGGTAGAATGGAGGCCACAGAGCAGGAGGTTGCAGTAGTCGAGGTGGGAGATGATGAGGGCGTGCACTAGCGTTTTTGCAGTGGTTGAGAAATGTGCGGATCCGGGAGACATTTTTAAGTTGGAGTCGGCAGGAAGTGGAAAGGGTTTGGATATGTGGTTTGAAGGAGAGATCAGTGTCCAGGGTTACCCCGAGGCAGCGGGCTTGAGGGACTGGGGAGATTGGGCAGCCACTGACTATAATGGATAGGTCAGTTGGGTGGGTTGAGTGAGACGGTGGAAAGATGATGAATTCAGTTTTATCCATGTTAAGTTTTAGAAATCTAGCAGAGAAGAAAGATGAAATAGCGGACAGACATTGTCGGATTTTGGTTAGTAGGGAGGAGATATCTGGTCCAGAGAGGTAGATCTGTGTGTTATCAGCATAGAGGTGATACTGAAAGCCTTGGGACTCTATGAGCTGTCACAAGCCAAAGGTGTAGATGGAGACGATGAGGGTCCCTAGGACTGAACCTTGGGGGACACCGACAGATAGGGGGCGAGATGAGGAGGTGGTGTGTGAGTGGGAGACTCCGAATGTCCGGTCTGTTAGGTATGAAGAGATCCAAGATAGGGCCAGGTCTGTGATGCCAAGAGATGAGAGAGTCTGTAGTAAGAGGGAATGGTCCACTGTGTCAGGCTATGTGCCCACGTAGCAGATTTGATGCAGTGCGCTTTTGCCTCTCTCTGGCATAAAAAAACGCATGCAGATTTACATGTGACGCGCCCCTGGGCCTGTGTTGTGCAGGGGAACCCGGAACCGGGCCTGTTGTAGAATGCTGGGGGTTGTAGTCTCCGTGTGGCGGTGACCCGGTCCGTGCCCAGGGTGGTCAAACCAGTGGCAGTCTTAATGTATAGCAAATGTCCGACTACGCCACCCGTGGATTGCGGTCAGTGGGGACCGCCGCTGCGCTGCCGACCGCTGAGGCTGATGTTGTTTGCGCAGCCGAGTAAGGGATAACTCCCCACGGGAGAAGTATTGCCTCAGGGCAGCTAATGTGAGAGATGATGGGAGTGATGGTGTGAGGGTCCCAGTGCTAATGGTGCTGGTGCGGCAAGGAATCACAGAGACGTGAGGTGCAGTTCAGGGTCTTTACTGATGGTACAAGGCAGACCCTCTCGGGAGTACTGGCTAGTATAAGGGGCCTGGTCAGTCTGCGAGCAAGCAGGAGTTCCCCTGGCCAGGTGGAGTTGTAGGCCTCCCCGTTTATCTGCACTCTTCCTGGCTACCTTGCTGTCAGCGGTTACAAGTAGCCCACGTCCCTGAGTATACCGTGTGGTGGTCACCCGTATGGCTGGTGACTTGGGGCCTTCTGTTAGCCTCCGCTCCTGGATGGCGGCGCTGGTCCCTTCTTTGCGACTGAGCCTCCGGGCTTCTATGGCCAGAGGACCTGGAATCCCCTGCCAGTTGGTTTCTGCTGCTGGGTATATATCAGTCCCCACAGCCTCGGACTCCTGTGTCCGGTTTTAGTAACTTCAGCCAGGGCGAGCTATATCTCTGCTCACAGCCCCTGGCCTTCAGCTGCTGCTCCTACAGAGCTCCTGTTGTCACTTTCCCTCTCCAGGCTCTGACTGCTCTGCTTGTTCTGCAGGCTCTGTCTCCGTCTGCAGCTTCACTCCCTAATCCCGCCCCAGACCCAGTTTAAAAGGGCAGATTCCTCCCCTCCCAGGTCTGGGTGGGCCGTGTTGCATGCTTAGGGCTCCTGACCAGAGAAACCTCCCACTTGCTCTCAGACATAATATCTCTATTACTGTGGCAACCAGACCCCTGGGGTGTCACATTCCCCCCTAGTAAATTTTAGTACTCCGGGACTAAACACATTTTTAAAACATAATAACAGGGTATAAACAATAATACGATAACATATTTACAAGAAGCTTTAGTTCTTTAAAGGTCACGGCATGTCCGCAACCGGGTGTCCATATCACCCAAGGTGAAGCTTTAAGCGAAGTAGGGGACCTGTCCAAAGCAAACCCCTTGCGTTGTCCTTGGGCGTGGCTGCAAGGGTAGACTAACTACTTTGGGCCGCAAGGAGGCCACGCCAGACAGGTTTTCTCTTCCGCGGCCGTCTTCGCAAGAGGCACCAAGGTGTAACTATCTACAAAACTGTTCCGGTTATCCAGCGTCCATAAAAATCTGCAGGGTAACTGAGAAACATAATTAATAACAGGCAACAAACATAAACCATAAACATTTAACAGATAAATTCACAGTGCATTAGTTTAGATTCTCCAGCGAGCGGGCATCTGACCTCTAGTGACTCTAGTGGACCTACGGAGCTCACTAACTGGTTCTGCACTACAGGGTGTAGGAGGTGTTATGGGTAAGCTGGGCAGCTGTCTGCGCACTCTTTGGCTCACTAGGGGCACGGCAGGCTCACTACTAGCAGAGGGTTGATCCTCCTGTACTGCTGGTGTGGACTCTTCTGCCTCTTGGGCCGGCTGCTCTTCCAGCTCTACCGGTTCCTCTGTAGGCACTTGCAGGGCTGGCTGGAGAAAGGTGAGGACGGGTACCACGACAGCGCCGTTTACTTGTGTCCAAGACCGGGGGAAGTCTCCGAGTACGGTACTGATCATTTTTTCCCTTTCCTCTGCGGGTTGAGGGTTTTCTTGATCTTCTTCAGGGCTTTGCAGCTGCTCGGGACACTTCTTCAGGTGGTCTCTGGAGACAATGGCTGTGGTTTCTCCTCCATCCTTACTGATTACGCAGATTTTTGGGTTCTCATGGCTTGATGGCAGTACGGTGTACGGGTCCTTCTCCCACTGGTCGTCCAACTTGTGGAGCCGCCTCTTCCTCTTCAAGACCTGCTCTCCAGGTACCAGGGGAACAGCGGGAGCATACTGGTTATAAGCCTTCTCTTGCCTTTCTCTAGCTTGAGACAGACTTCGCTCGACGCTCTCCTGTACTTTCCGATACTGCTGCTGCCGTTCTGTATCCCAGTCTGCCTCTGGCGAGGTGTCCTCAGGACTCCCATATACAGGTCAATAGGCAGCTTACCAGGTCTTGCTCTCATTAGGTAAGCCGGGGTACAGTTGGTGGAACCTACAGGGATGTGGTTATACAGGTCCACCAGATCGGGCAGTTTCTCAGGCCACAGACTGCGTTCTTCCAGGGGCAATGTTTTTAGCAGATCTATCACCACCTGGTTCATCTTCTCGCAGAGTCCATTGGTTTGAGGGTGATAGGGCGTTGTTCTTATCTTCTTGCAGCCATACAGGTTGCAGAATTCCTGGAAGACCTCCGCTTCGAAGGCTGGTCCTTGGTCTGTCAACACTTGGTCCGGGTACCCGTGTGGACGGCAGAAGTGCTGCTGGAAGGCTCTAGCTGCTGTTTGAGCCGTTAAGTCCTTGACCGGGACCACCACCAGGAACCGGGAGTAATGATCTACGATTGTGAGGGCGTAGACATACCCAGATCTGCTTGGAGCCAGTTTCACATGGTCCAGGGCTACCAGTTCCAGTGGCTGTCTGGTGATGATGGGCTGCAGGGGAGTCTTCTGGCTGGCTCGGTCTTTTCTTCTCAGGTGGCACGGGCCACAGTCTCTGCACCACCTCTCGATGGCTCCTCTCATGCCTACCCAGTAGAACCGTTCACGCAACAAGAACTCCAGCTTCTTCCATCCGAAATGCCCTGCTCCGTTGTGGTATGCCTCCAGAACCATAGCCGCGTCTCGTCTTGGGACCACTACCTGCCAGGTGAACTCATGTGTTCGAGAGTTAACCATTCTCCGGCACAGCTTCTCCCTGTAGAGGAACAGCTTACTTTTCTCCTTCCACAGTTGCTTGGTCTCCTCCGGAGTGTCTGGGTCAAGACTGGCATCGGCTTGGGTCAGCATTTCCTTCACCAAATGGACTGCGGGATCACTGTCTTGCGTCTCCGCCCAGTTGTAGTGGGGCAAGGGATTGAACGTCACGGAGCGCCTGTCCTTCACACGGTGGGAATACAGGGTAATCCCATGACGGTGGAACGCAGGGAGCTCAACTTCTTCCAGATCTTCTGGATCTTCCCCCACGTCCGGTAAGTTCGGCATTCTAGACAGGGCATCCGCGTTGGCATTTGAGCGTCCTGCCCGGTATTTGATGGTGAATTCAAAGTTGGACAGGCGGGCCATCCATCTCTGTTCCAGGGCACCGAGCCTTGCAGTGTCCAGGTGTGTCAATGGGTTGTTATCCGTGTACACGGTGAATTTGGAGGAGGCAAGGTAATGCTTGAAACGTTCGGTCACTGCCCACACTACTGCCAGGAACTCCAGCTTGAATGAGCTATAATTCTCAGGGTTCCTCTCCGTGGGCCGTAGCTTTCGGCTGGCGTAAGCGATTACCCGTTCTTTCCCTTGCTGGATCTGGGACAGTACGGCTCCTAGCCCGATGTTGCTTGCGTCCGTGTGGAGGATAAAGGGCTGGCTGTAGTCTGGATATGCCAGGATTTCATCCCCCGTGAGGGCCATCTTCAGCTGGCAGAAGGACTCCTCTTCCAGCTTTTCCCACCTAAAGGGCGGCTTCTGGTTTTTGGCTTTCCGAGATTGACCTATCAGGAGGTCCTGCATAGGGGCTGCCATTTTGGTGAAACCGGGAATGAATCTTCGGTAGTAGCCTACCAACCCGAGGAACTGCCGCACTTCCTTTATGCTGGAGGGTCTTGGCCAGTCCTTAATCACGGTGATCTTATCAGGGTCGGGAGCCACTCCGTCAGCACTCACCACGTGTCCCAGGTATTGCACCTTTGGTTTCAGGAGATGACACTTGGAGCGTTTCACCTTTAGGCCGTAGTTTGCCAGAGCTTCGAACACTTCTGCCAGGTGTTTCAGGTGGTCCTCGTAGGTCTTGGAATAGACGATGACATCGTCCAGATATAACAGGACCGTCTCGAAGTTCCGGTGTCCCAGACAGCATTCCATCAACCGTTGGAAGGTTCCTGGTGCGTTGCAGAGCCCGAACGGCATACAGTTAAATTCGCTGAGACCCATCGGGGTGGTGAATGCGGTCTTCTCCCGGTCCGCCTCTGCTACAGGAACCTGCCAGTACCCGCTAGTGAGATCCAAAGTAGAGAAGAAGTTAGCAGATTTTAATGCAGCTAAGGACTCTTCTATCCTTGGTAACGGGTACGCATCTTTGTGTGTGATACGGTTGACCTTCCTGTAGTCTACACACATTCTCATGGTGTTGTCTTTCATTTTCACTAAGACTAGTGGAGCTGCCCAGGGGCTACAGCTGTTCCTGATTACCCCAGCCTCCTTCATGTCTCTAAGCATCCCCTTGGCGTGTTGGTAGTGTGCCGGGGGTACGGGTCGGTATCTCTCCTTTATGGGAGGATGGTCTCCCGTGGGGATGTGGTGTTCTACCCCCTTTACTCGCCCGAAGTCTAGCGGGTGTTTACTAAACACTCTCTCGTACTCTCGAACCACCCGATAGACTCCCTGTTTCTGGTGTGAGGGAGTGGAGTCAGTACCCAAATGCAGTTGCTGACACCAGTCCTCCATTGGCTTCTTAGAGCCGTTACCTTCCTCTGGTTGAGATGGAGGCAAGGGTTCCACGGCCTGTACAGAATTCTGGTTTATGGTGAACAATTTGGCTAGCGTGGCATACCGGGGCAGGTATACTTCTCTCTCCCCGATATTTATGATGCGAACGGGCACCCTCCCATGGCGTACATCGACCACCCCCCGTGCTGTCAAAATGGTGGGCCTACTGTCTGAGTAGACGGGTTCTACCATTGCTTGGTAGTCTCTACCTCTTAGACCAATAGCTGCCCGGCACCAAATCATCATCTCACTCTTTGGGGGCATGGCAATAGGGAACGGGTCACACATTCTCACGCTACCTATCTCACCACCAGATAGTTCCACCTGTTGCTGCTTCATCAGTGCCCGGATCTCTTTTTGGAGCACACGCTGCTGGCCGGAACTGGCGTTCTTGGCAACCTGCTGTAAAATGAGAATCACCTCTGCAAGACAATTTTCAATCACATTAGTTCCCAAGGTTATTCTAGGGTGACTCTCATGACGGTCTATGTCCACTATAATCAGTCCTTGTGCCGCCAGTTTGACTTTACCGATCTTAATGGTCACCTCTTTGAATCCCACCTGCGGCACAGGCTGACCATTGCTGGCGATTATACTCAGGTCGTCATCTGGGTAGCGGGTTATGTCCGAGTCATTCCAGTACTGTTTAAAGAGCACGTACGGGATGGTGGTCACCTGTGACCCAGTGTCTAGTAGGGCACTCATAGGAATGCCATCCAGTACCACAGGCAAGATTGGACGTCCCCCTACGTATTTATCACGCCAGTTTGATGGGCCTGATGGTCTTATGCCTGGGGGTTGGCCCTCTACCCCAGGTTGTGCCCGTTTAAATGACAGTACCTTGCCACATGTCCGGGTTGATTGCAGCGGCGGCAGATGGGTCGTCCGTCCTCGTTGTATCTGTCGCTGGGTCTTCCTCTGGCCGGTGGGGTCCTCCTCAGTCGGCGCCACGGGACGTCCTCCGGTCCGGATGCCAGCTGGATCTTTCCTGGAGAAGAGACCTGTAAAGACTGCACAGTTCTGGTTAGCGCGGCAACGCTCTTAGTCAGCTCTTGGACCTGATGGTGCAGGTCTGTAGCCGGGTCACTGTTTAAAGCCTGCGCATCAGCTCCCACAGGCCCTGCAGACAAGGGCGCCGTCTCCTGGTGGTAAGTGATAGCAGGGGGCCTGTGGGTCACAGCGCCACCTGGTGCCGGTTCTCGGAGCACCCGGATGGCTCTGTCCTTGAACTGTGCAAAGTCCAGGTCAGGGTCCTGTAAGGCCATTGCCCGCAACTGGGTTCGGTGGGCATTGCACAGTAGACCCTCAATAAATTGTTCAGTCAACAGCTTATCTTCATTTCCCACGCTGTCAGGGTCTGCCTGCTTAATGGCTCTCAGGGCCTCTTGTAGGTTTAGAGCATAGTCTCTTATACTCTCATGTGCCCGCTGTTTACACCCGTAAAATCTGAGCTTTATTTCGGCTGAGGTGCGGGTATCAAATGTGTCTTTCAGCCGGGCTAGTATTTCTCTGACAGTCCTCTTCCTCCCAGGTGGCCAGGACTTTACCTCCCTTTGGGCTGCCCCGATTAATTGGGCCACCAGGATGCTCACTTTTTGCTCTTCTGTGAGGGGGTACACCTGGAAGAGGCTATCCAGTCTTTCTCTAAAGTCATTTAGAGTATGTGACTCCCCTGAGTACTGGGGTAGCCAGGTTGCCCCCGGGATATAGGGCATGGTGAATGGCATGACTGCTGCAGCGGTTGCGCTGGCGGTGGCTGTGGCAGTGGAGCTCCCCTCGGTGTCCGACATCCTCCTTCCCCCCTAGTGGACCGTGGCCTACCTTGCGATGCTCTTCTTCCGTAGGCCGCGGCTCCGCAGTCGATCGTCGGGGTTGAGGACCTGGCGTCGCGCTCCGATGACGTCAGCGTCGCTCTTCCTCCCTTCTAGGACCTTGCGCAGCGTCAGAGCGTGGGGCGGAGCGTGGGGCGGAGCTTCGGATCTTGCGCTCTTTCGGCGTCCACGCCCTTCTTCCCGTGCGGCGTCCCGAAGATGGCGTCCGAAGGCGGGAAGCAGCTGCGGATGGCGGGAAGAAGGCAGAAGACGGCGGGAAACGGTCCAAGATGGCGTCTGATGGCGGGAATCGGCTCCGGATGGCGGGAAACTTCACCACAGGTAAGTATAAAAGTCTCTTTTTCAGGCACGCAGTACCCGGTGGTTGCGGGCACGAAATCCTGCCGACTACGCCAAAGTTGACGCGCCCCTTGGGCCTGTGTTGTGCAGGGGAACCCGGAACCGGGCCTGTTGTAGAATGCTGGGGGTTGTAGTCTCCGTGTGGCGGTGACCCGGTCCGTGCCCAGGGTGGTCAAACCAGTGGCAGTCTTAATGTATAGCAAATGTCCGACTATGCCACCCGTGGATTGCGGTCAGTGGGGACCGCCGCTGCGCTGCCGACCGCTGAGGCTGATGTTGTTTGCGCAGCCGAGTAAGGGATAACTCCCCACGGGAGAAGTATTGCCTCAGGGCAGCTAATGTGAGAGATGATGGGAGTGATGGTGTGAGGGTCCCAGTGCTAATGGTGCTGGTGCGGCAAGGAATCACAGAGACGTGAGGTGCAGTTCAGGGTCTTTACTGATGGTACAAGGCAGACCCTCTCGGGAGTACTGGCTAGTATAAGGGGCCTGGTCAGTCTGCGAGCAAGCAGGAGTTCCCCTGGCCAGGTGGAGTTGTAGGCCTCCCCGTTTATCTGCACTCTTCCTGGCTACCTTGCTGTCAGCGGTTACAAGTAGCCCACGTCCCTGAGTATACCGTGTGGTGCTCACCCGTATGGCTGGTGACTTGGGGCCTTCTGTTAGCCTCCGCTCCTGGATGGCGGCGCTGGTCCCTTCTTTGCGACTGAGCCTCCGGGCTTCTATGGCCAGAGGACCTGGAATCCCCTGCCGGTTGGTTTCTGCTGCTGGGTATATATCAGTCCCCACAGCCTCGGACTCCTGTGTCCGGTTTTAGTAACTTCAGCCAGGGCGACCTATATCTCTGCTCACAGCCCCTGGCCTTCAGCTGCTGCTCCTACAGAGCTCCTGTTGTCACTTTCCCTCTCCAGGCTCTGACTGCTCTGCTTGTTCTGCAGGCTCTGTCTCCGTCTGCAGCTTCACTCCCTAATCCCGCCCCAGACCCAGTTTAAAAGGGCAGATTCCTCCCCTCCCAGGTCTGGGTGGGCCGTGTTGCATGCTTAGGGCTCCTGACCAGAGAAACCTCCCACTTGCTCTCAGACATAATATCTCTATTACTGTGGCAACCAGACCCCTGGGGTGTCACACATGCATTTTTTCTGCCAGAGAGAAGCGTTTTTACATACGTTTTCGCATGCGTTTTTTCAAGCACTTTTCCAAGCGATTTTGAGCATCACTTGACAAGTTGGTCACACAATATAAATCCATGCAACCGGCATGGATTTATATTGTGTGACCTTCTTAGATGCTTTAAATGCTGCATCTATAGTAAAAAAAAAATAAACAAATAAAAAGTTAAAAATAAAAAAACCTGTATACTCACCTCTCCAGTCTGCTCCTGACGGCCCGCGGTGTACTTGCAGGACCTGCGTTGATGTCATTTAGTCAGCTGATGGTCACGCGACCATCACCTGACCGCTGACGTCAGCGGTCGTGTGACCATCAGCTGACTAAATGACGTCACCGCAGGTCCTGCAAGTACACTGCGAGCCACCGAGGAGAGAGGACGCCGCCGGGAGCAGACCGGAGAGGTGAGTATACAGGTTTTTTTATTTTTAACTTTTTTTATTTCTTTTTTTAGTTGTAGTCTCCTCTTCATCCTGGGTACCACACGCACCGCGATTACGCTGCAAATTCGCGGCCATTGAATTTAATTGAAACGCAGCAAATCCACATATACCTGCGGGTTTGCAGCGTTTCAATGTTCCTCAATGGCCGCGAATTTGCAGCGTAATCGCGGTAGAAATGGTCATGCTGCGTTTTGCAACGCAATGCGAATTCGGCGCGCTACTTAGCGTATCATGTGCACAGCACATCCAAATTCACATTGCTTTGCATGGCAGACGGTTTTACAAGCGTTTTCGCGGCTTTAAAAACGCTACGTGGGCACATGGCCTCAAAGGCAGATGACAGGTCCAGGAGGAGGAGGACAGAGTAGTGTCACTTGGATTTGGCAGTTAGTAGGTCGTTGGTGACTTTAGTCAGGGAAGTTTCAGTGGAATGGTGTGGTCAGAAGCCAGATTGTAAGCGGTCAAAGAGGGATCAGGAGGAGAGATGGGAGGACAGTTCAGAATGGACGTGTTGTTCCAGTAGTTTTAAGGCATACGGGAGAAGTGATAGGGGGCGATAGCTAGTCAAAGAGGATGGGTTAAGGGAGGGCTTTTTGAGGATGGGTATGATCGAGGCATGTTTGAAGCATGAGGGGAAGACACCAGTTGTTAGTGACAGGTTGAAAAGGCGGGTTAGGGTTGGGATGAAGACTGTGGTGAGGTTAGGGATGAGGTGGGACGGGACTGGGTCAAGTTCGCAGGTGGTGAGGTGTGATTTGGAGAGTAAAGAGGAAACTTGATCGTCCGTAATAGTGGAGAAGCTGGTTTTGGAGGAGGAAGGTTGAGTAGATATGAGAAGGGGCTGTGGGGACTTAAGGCTTTGTCTGATGGTGTCAATCTTTTGCTTGAAGAATGAGGCAAAGTCTTCAGTTGAGATGGAGGAGGCGCTGGTGGATGGAGGAGAGAATTCAAAGTGTTGAATAGCTGTTTAGGGTTGTGAGACAGAGAGGATATGAGAGATGAGAAGTAGGTTTTTTTGCTGCAGTAAGTGTGGACCTGAAAGAAGTGAGGGACTGTTTGAATGAGATGAAATACTCATTTGAGTGGGACCTTATCCATCTCCGCTCAGCAACCGTGGAGGCCCTTTGCAGTTCTTTAGTCAGGTTGGTGTGCCAGGGTTGCCTGTTGATTGTGCGAGCTTGGGTATGTGTGAGGGGGGCAACCAATTTGAGAGCTGCAGTTGTTGTGGTGTTATATAAAATGGCAGCAGCATCTGCATCATGCAAGGAATTTATGTCTGTAAGAGGGAGGAGGGATTCAGAGAGTGAGTGTAGGTCAAGGTGTAAGAGATTTCTGCGAGGGTGTGCAAGTTTGTGGAGTGGGGATTGTGCACTGGGAGAGGAGAGGGAAGAGAATGTGAGTAGGTTGTGGTCAGATAGGGGGAGAGGAGAGTTTGAGAAGTTATATAGGGAACAGAGGCGGGTGAAGATGAGGTCCAGTGTGTGGCCATCTTTGTGAGTGGGGGCAGAAGACCATTGAGCAAGACTGAAGGAGGAAGTGAGGGATAGGAGCTTAGAGACAGATGAGTGGGAAGTGTCAATGGGGATGTTGAGGTCGGCCATGATGATAGTGGGGATGTCAGCAGAAAGGAAGTGAAGCAGCCAGGTGGTGAAGTGGTCGAAAAAAGTGGTGGCTGGTCCAGGGGGGTGGTAGATGACAGCCAGTTGGAGGTTGGAGGGGGAATAGATGTACACAGAATGCACCTCAAAAGAGGGGAGAGCAACGGAGGTTGGCAGTGGCATAAGGGTGAAGGAGCCGTTGTCTGACAGGAGAAAACCTACTCCTCCACGATTCTTGCCGTTGAAGTGGGGTCTGTGAGAAAGATAGAATCCACCGTACGAAAGTGCAGCTGGAGAGGCTGTATCAGGGTGGGGGGGGGTGAACCAGGTTCCAGTGATGCCGAGGAAGGAAAGTTTGTTAGTAATGAAAAGGTCTTGGATGTAGGTAAGTTTGTTGCAGACAGAGTGAGCGTTCCATAGAGCTCCTGTTAGTGGGACTGGGGAAGAGGGGGCTGGGCGGATGGGTATAAGGTTTGAAAGGTTGCGAGAGTTTGTGACAGATCGTGGAGAGGAGGCGGAAGTGACTGTGGGGATGTGGTGAAGAGGGCCAGGATTTGGAGAGATATAGCTGGCAGTCAGAAGGAGCAGGGAAAGTGTTAGCAGGTGGGAGCAGGAGAGGGCATGAGGTGGCTGTCTGTGTTTGGAGACACAGGAGTGAATATTGAGTAATAGTTCCAAGGAGGAGGTGAGATGAATGGGGAGGATGGAGGGAGAGATGACTAGTTCCTTACTAGGAGTAGGGATTAGCGGGGTTAGTAGAAAGTGGAGGACTATAGGGGAGAGAGTGAAAACAAACAGAAACATTGTTTACTTTGCTTCGGTATCCAGTTTCCTTCGGTTCCCTTCAGGTTCAATTCAGGTTTAGTGTAGTGCCCAGTACATTGTAGTGCCTGTATATTGAGCCCACCTCATGTTTCTGGAGACATGCACCCGTAAATTAAGCGGGCTCTCATCGCTACAGAAATGCCAAACATGTGGACGCTAAATGTAGTTTAGGCACACTGTTGTGCTCAGAAGGAAGGAGGGCATTTGGGAGCACAGGATTTGCTGGATTTTATTATTTTTTTTTTGGGGGGGGAGCCATAGCACTTTTCCAGAGCCTTTGTATTACCAGTAATCTGGAAGCCCCCTATATTTCCATTGACAGATGATGGACCTGAGTGAGGACTTGCTTTTTTTTGGAATAAGTTGAAGCTTTTATTGGGAACATTTTACATAACATTTATCCTGTGCTCTACACTGCGCACTTATATCAGGTTTTCATCGAAATCTCCAAGTAACGTGATTCAGATGAAACCACTGAGGGATCCATTCACTATAATGATGCAGCAGAGTTACTCTGGACTCCGTCTGGCCTCTGTTCAGCGGTGTAATTTTTTTCCAGAGGTGCACAAAACTGTGGCCGACGGCACTTTTATGCACGCTTAAAAAGACGGTCACCACCAGATCACAGGCCAGAAGCTTCCACGGTGCCTTCCTCCGGGTGCCTGCCCGGTTGTTCTTTTGATCGCATTTTATTCCACTTTTTGTTTGGCAGTATGATGAAAAAGCATAGTTTTCTTTGCCACTTTCTTATTTTTTTTTATGGTGTTGATAAATCAGTCTTCAGATATTCCTTGGTCCAGTCTTGACATTTCCTCTTCTGTGTCTTGCTCCTTATATCCGCCATGTCTCGGAGCACAGAACACCTTGTACTTCTGGGCCTCCAGGTAGGCTGCAGTTCTGGAATATGACAGCACTGGAGGATAATGGCTTCCTGGTCGCTTCACGGTTGATTCTTCTCAAATCTTTGATGGTTATTGTGCGTCTTTTTTTCTCAACACGTTTTGTTTGTAATCCTGTTGACTTTTTGCAACAAAGATATTGATAGTTCTGTGATTGCATCCCAATATTTTTGCAACTTCCAGAGCGCTGCATCCTCTGTAAGACATGTAACATTTTTTGACTTTTCAGAGTCAGTTAAATCTCTTTTTTTGCATGAGCTGCCTAATAATTCTGCACCTCTTGATAAAGGGTGTTGTATCCTTAGGCCTCACCTCCCTCATTACTCAGATACACATCACCTGATCTGCTTCATCCAATAAGCATTCACGTTTATACAGCTTGGAGTTGGGAAATCTGCATGAAAATGATGATATGGTCAAAATACTCTCCTGCCTAAAAATTCTGCACACAGTTATATATGGAGGTATACAGGGTATATACTGATTAGCAGCTCCTACACCTTTACACTATCTGATCATTATATATGGGGGTATATACTGATAAACAGCCCCTATATCTGTGCCCCCTAATTATTATATATGGGGGTATCTCCTGATAATCAGCCCCTATATCTGTGCCCCCTGATTATTATATATGGGGGTATCTCCTGATAATCAGCCCCTATATCTGTGCCCCATGATTATTATATATGGGGGTATCTCCTGATAATCAGCCCCTATATCTGTGCCCCCTGATTATTATATATGGGAGTATATACTGATAATCAGCCCCTATATCTGTGCCCCCTGATTATTATATATGGGGGTATCTCCTGATAATCAGCCCCTATATCTGTGCCCCCTGATTATTATATATGGGGGTATCTCCTGATAATCGGCCCCTATATCTGTGCCCTCTGATTATTATATATGGGGGTATATCCTGATAATCAGCCCCTATAACTGTGCCCCCTGATTATTATATATGGGAGTATATACTGATAATCAGCCCCTATATCTGTGCCCCCTGATTATTATATCTGGGGGTATCTCCTGATAATCAGCCCCTATATCTGTGCCCCCTGATTATTATATATGGGGGTATCTCCTGATAATCAGCCCCTATATCTGTGCCCCCTGATTATTATATATGGGGGTATCTCCTGATAATCAGCCCCTATATCTGTGCCCCCTGATTATTTATATATGGGGGCATCTCCAGATAATCAGACCCTATATCTGTGCCCCCTATTATATCTGGGGGTATCTCCTGACAATCAGCCCCTATATCTGTGCCCCCTGATTATTATATCTGGGGGTATCTCCTGACAATCAGCCCCTATATCTGTGCCCCCTGATTATTATATCTGGGGGGTATCTCCTGATAATCAGCCCCTATATCTGTGCCCCCTGATTATTATATATGGGGGTATAACCTGATAATCAGCCCCTATATCTGTGCCCCCTGATTATTATGTATGGGGGCATCTCCTGATAATCAGTCCCTATATCCGTGTCCCCTGATTATTATATATGGGGGTATCTCCTGATAGTCAGTCCCTATATCTGTGCCCCCTGATTATTATATATGGGGGTATCTCCTGATAGTCAGTCCCTATATCTGTGCCCCCTGATTATTATATATGGGGGTATAACCTGATAATCAGCCCCTATATGTGTGCCTCCTGATTATTATATGTGGGGGCATCTCCTGATAATCAGCCCCTATATCTGTGCCCCCTGATTATTTATATATGGGGGCATCTCCAGATAATCAGCCCCTATATCTGTGCCCCCTATTATATATAGGGGTATCTCCTGATAATCAGTCCCTATATCTGTGCCCCCTGATTATTATATCTGGGGGTATCTCCTGATAATCAGCCCCTATATCTGAGCCCCCTGATTATTATATATGGGGGTATAACCAGATAATCAGCCCCTATATCTGTGCCTCCTGATTATTATATATGGGGGTATCTCCTGATAATCAGTGCCTATATCTGTGCCCCCTGACTATTATATATAGGGGGTATAACCTGATAGTCAGTCCCTATATCTGTGCCCCCTGATTATTATATATGGGGGTATAACCTGATAATCAGCCCCTATATATGTGCCTCCTGATTATTATATGTGGGGTATCTCCTGATAATCAGCCCCTATATCTGTGCCCCCTGATTATTATATATAGGGGTATATACTGATAATCAGCCCCTAGATCTGTGCCCCCTGATTATTATATCTGGGGGTGTCTCCTGATAATCAGCCCCTATATCTGTGCCTCCTGATTATTATATCTGGGGGTGTCTCCTGATAATCAGCCCCTATATCTGTGCCCCCTGATTATTATATATGGGGGTATCTCCTGATAATCAGCCCCTATATCTGTGCCCCCTGATTATTATATATGGGGGTATCTCCTGATAATCAGCTGCTATATCTGTGCCCCCTGATTATTATATCTGGGGGTATCTCCTGATAATCAGCCCCTATATCTGTGCCCCCTGATTATTATATATGGGGGTATCTCCTGATAATCAGCCCCTATATCTGTGCCCCCTGATTATTATATATGGGGGTATCTCCTGATAATCAGCCCCTATATCTGTGCCCCCTGATTATTTATATATGGGGGCATCTCCAGATAATCAGACCCTATATCTGTGCCCCCTATTATATCTGGGGGTATCTCCTGACAATCAGCCCCTATATCTGTGCCCCCTGATTATTATATCTGGGGGTATCTCCTGACAATCAGCCCCTATATCTGTGCCCCCTGATTATTATATCTGGGGGGTATCTCCTGATAATCAGCCCCTATATCTGTGCCCCCTGATTATTATATATGGGGGTATAACCTGATAATCAGCCCCTATATCTGTGCCCCCTGATTATTATGTATGGGGGCATCTCCTGATAATCAGTCCCTATATCTGTGTCCCCTGATTATTATATATGGGGGTATCTCCTGATAGTCAGTCCCTATATCTGTGCCCCCTGATTATTATATATGGGGGTATCTCCTGATAGTCAGTCCCTATATCTGTGCCCCCTGATTATTATATATGGGGGTATAACCTGATAATCAGCCCCTATATGTGTGCCTCCTGATTATTATATGTGGGGGCATCTCCTGATAATCAGCCCCTATATCTGTGCCCCCTGATTATTTATATATGGGGGCATCTCCAGATAATCAGCCCCTATATCTGTGCCCCCTATTATATATAGGGGTATCTCCTGATAATCAGTCCCTATATCTGTGCCCCCTGATTATTATATCTGGGGGTATCTCCTGATAATCAGCCCCTATATCTGAGCCCCCTGATTATTATATATGGGGGTATAACCAGATAATCAGCCCCTATATCTGTGCCTCCTGATTATTATATATGGGGGTATCTCCTGATAATCAGTGCCTATATCTGTGCCCCCTGACTATTATATATAGGGGGTATAACCTGATAGTCAGTCCCTATATCTGTGCCCCCTGATTATTATATATGGGGGTATAACCTGATAATCAGCCCCTATATATGTGCCTCCTGATTATTATATGTGGGGTATCTCCTGATAATCAGCCCCTATATCTGTGCCCCCTGATTATTATATATAGGGGTATATACTGATAATCAGCCCCTAGATCTGTGCCCCCTGATTATTATATCTGGGGGTGTCTCCTGATAATCAGCCCCTATATCTGTGCCTCCTGATTATTATATCTGGGGGTGTCTCCTGATAATCAGCCCCTATATCTGTGCCCCCTGATTATTATATATGGGGGTATCTCCTGATAATCAGCCCCTATATCTGTGCCCCCTGATTATTATATATGGGGGTATCTCCTGATAATCAGCTGCTATATCTGTGCCCCCTGATTATTATATCTGGGGGTATCTCCTGATAATCAGCCCCTATATCTGTGCCCCCTGATTATTATATATGGGGGTATCTCCTGATAATCAGCCCCTATATCTGTGCCCCCTGATTATTATATATGGGGGTATCTCCTGATAATCAGCCCCTATATCTGTGCCCCCTGATTATTTATATATGGGGGCATCTCCAGATAATCAGACCCTATATCTGTGCCCCCTATTATATCTGGGGGTATCTCCTGACAATCAGCCCCTATATCTGTGCCCCCTGATTATTATATCTGGGGGTATCTCCTGACAATCAGCCCCTATATCTGTGCCCCCTGATTATTATATCTGGGGGGTATCTCCTGATAATCAGCCCCTATATCTGTGCCCCCTGATTATTATATATGGGGGTATAACCTGATAATCAGCCCCTATATCTGTGCCCCCTGATTATTATGTATGGGGGCATCTCCTGATAATCAGTCCCTATATCTGTGTCCCCTGATTATTATATATGGGGGTATCTCCTGATAGTCAGTCCCTATATCTGTGCCCCCTGATTATTATATATGGGGGTATCTCCTGATAGTCAGTCCCTATATCTGTGCCCCCTGATTATTATATATGGGGGTATAACCTGATAATCAGCCCCTATATGTGTGCCTCCTGATTATTATATGTGGGGGCATCTCCTGATAATCAGCCCCTATATCTGTGCCCCCTGATTATTTATATATGGGGGCATCTCCAGATAATCAGCCCCTATATCTGTGCCCCCTATTATATATAGGGGTATCTCCTGATAATCAGTCCCTATATCTGTGCCCCCTGATTATTATATCTGGGGGTATCTCCTGATAATCAGCCCCTATATCTGAGCCCCCTGATTATTATATATGGGGGTATAACCAGATAATCAGCCCCTATATCTGTGCCTCCTGATTATTATATATGGGGGTATCTCCTGATAATCAGTGCCTATATCTGTGCCCCCTGACTATTATATATAGGGGGTATAACCTGATAGTCAGTCCCTATATCTGTGCCCCCTGATTATTATATATGGGGGTATAACCTGATAATCAGCCCCTATATATGTGCCTCCTGATTATTATATGTGGGGTATCTCCTGATAATCAGCCCCTATATCTGTGCCCCCTGATTATTATATATAGGGGTATATACTGATAATCAGCCCCTAGATCTGTGCCCCCTGATTATTATATCTGGGGGTGTCTCCTGATAATCAGCCCCTATATCTGTGCCTCCTGATTATTATATCTGGGGGTGTCTCCTGATAATCAGCCCCTATATCTGTGCCCCCTGATTATTATATATGGGGGTATCTCCTGATAATCAGCCCCTATATCTGTGCCCCCTGATTATTATATATGGGGGTATCTCCTGATAATCAGCTGCTATATCTGTGCCCCCTGATTATTATATCTGGGGGTATCTCCTGATAATCAGCCCCTATATCTGTGCCCCCTGATTATTATATATAGGGGTATATACTGATAATCAGCCCCTAGATCTGTGCCCCCTGATTATTATATCTGGGGGTGTCTCCTGATAATCAGCCCCTATATCTGTGCCTCCTGATTATTATATCTGGGGGTGTCTCCTGATAATCAGCCCCTATATCTGTGCCCCCTGATTATTATATATGGGGGTATCTCCTGATAATCAGCCCCTATATCTGTGCCCCCTGATTATTATATATGGGGGTATCTCCTGATAATCAGCTGCTATATCTGTGCCCCCTGATTATTATATCTGGGGGTATCTCCTGATAATCAGCCCCTATATCTGTGCCCCCTGATTATTATGTATGGGGGCATCTCCTGATAATCATCCCCTATATCTGTGCCCCCTGATTATTATGTATGGGGGCATCTCCTGATAATCAGCCCCCTATTATCGTACACCGGGGGGTACACGAGGCAGACACTGACAGCACACGGGAATCCTCGCACATTACCATGTAGGATACCTCCTGATGAGCAGTCCCCTCCTATAGCCGGTAACCCCCATCATCCTCCTCCTCCTCCTCCTCCTGCCTCCTCCCCGCTGCCGCCGCTGCTGCTATCTGATTCCTCTCCCCTCCCCCTGGGGGTTGGTGCAGCTTGTGTGCAGCCGCCGTGATCTCCGGCTCCTTCCTCCCGGTGGTGTGGTCCTGCTCGTCCCGCTGTCACCCGATGGGCTTGTCGTCCAGTATCAGTAGCCGGTCCGCCAGCGAGCTCCTCTGAGAGCCGCCCCCGACTCCGGCAGCATGAGGCCGCTCTTCCGGAGGCTCCTGCGGGTTTCCAACCGATCCATCTTCGCCTTTATCTTCTTCTTCTCGCTGTCCTCGTCCTGCCTGTACTTCGTGTATGTGGCCCCCGGCATAGGTGAGTGGCAGTGTGGCCGGGGGCGGGCTGGGGGCATGGGGACACTATTGTGCGGGTACAGGGCCCTGCCACTCCTTTCTGGAGCAGCGGGAATGCCATGATGGGTGGCTGCTCCTATTAATGACTGGCATTTCATCCATAGACACCTGTTTGTAGCTAGTGGGCTGCCCATTCCCCTGCCTGGACCTGGCACCATAGTGGCAGCTGATGGCACCGAGGACCTCACTTTTATTATTGCTGCCGGTGCCCATGTACTTTGTCATTTCCCATTGATGATTGTGCCCTTTGATTACCTGTAGGGTCATCAGTGCTGGGCAGCGCTTCGGTGGGCACTCTCCGATCCGTATATTGTCTGTGACGGGTGTAACGTCCTTCTAGGACTATTGTAATAACCTTGATGGTCATATAATGTATTGCACATGGGGAGGGGGCATGTGTCTATACTGATGGCTCCCACACCGGATGGCATGTGCAGTTTTTGCTGTCACTACAGTCATTTTTCTAATTGCCATAGTACATAAGTATAGTGCACCACGATGCGGTACATTAATTCACGTAATGGGACGAGATGATTGCAGGGTCAGATGATTAGTTAGTTGCCCATCTTGTGACCAGAGCCGTGGGCTGCAGCCCATACATAGGAGTCACCTGATGACCACAAGGCTACTTGTTTTTTTTTTTTTAAGAGTTATTTAGAAATATGAGCAACTTTTTTTCTAAATATCTGGTGCACATATAGATTTCGGGGGAAAATATCACATTCTGTGGCGGGGTTAAGAAAACATTCCCCATCATGTCAGGACTACACATATTGTATTTGTTTCTTTCTGTAGCTAATAATGGTATAATTCACGGCCGCGGCGTGTGCCGTCTCGCCATGCTCCTGGGCAGGAGTGGCAGCGTGCCCTATGCTCCGTGCACACTTCTCTCATGGTGACATACATTCATGAGGCAGATGCCGGACGTGGCCCAGTCTGGATGGTTGCCGTGTATCCATCCAGCAGAAGGACTGATCCTGTGTGTAGGAAAGCTCAGTCAATGGCACACGGGTGCCCGCCTGCCAGAGAACACACTTTTGGTGTTATATTATATACTAGGAGCTTTTTATGGTGTATGTTAGGCCACGTGCATAAGTGACCAGTGATGAAAATTTCTGCGATTGTGGACATATCCCAGAAACCAGGTAGAATGGAGAAGATGTGTGAATGTGGGCCACAAATGCTGTTGGCAAGATTGCTCATAGTGTTTTTAGAAGGATCTCTAAGGCCTCATTCACACATCAGTGTTTGTATGCCAAAACCAAGAGTGTCTCCAAAACACAGAACAGGTGTCAATCTTCCCATTATAGTTTTTCTCTGTGAGTTCCACTTCAGGCTTTGGCATACAAACACTGATGAAAAATACTGACATGTGAATGAGGCCTAATAATGAGATTGGAAATGTACTTGGGCAGCGCCTCATTTCCTCTTGCCCATGCTGTGATGTTATTATAAAACTGGTGTTGATAATGGTCTACCTGGCTGGATCTGGTAGTAAATGGCCTCCTCCAGAGCAGTGAGTAAGGGTGGTGTGCTGCTATGGTCGTACCATAGTCAATGAACTAGTTTGTTACCACCTGGAAATGGCGGATGATTATTACTTGAGGAAAAAATTTGCATGGCCCGGTCGGGCGTTTGTCCTGATCCTCCAAGGCAGCTGGGTCTGGCCAGTCTTCACTTTTGCACCTGGATCCCTGGCCATCTTTCATTTTCTATGGTACCCAAAATCATGGTGGTGTCACTAGGCATCCATCATGCGACATCATGTTGGGCATCGAGCGACAATCATGACAGCGCTGGGCTTAGTTAGCGCATGAGGCACCCAGGATGCGGGTCACAGAAGTGAAGACTACCCCGGCCCAGCTGCCATAGAGGACCGGACTGGACGCTGGACCAGGGCAGCGCAAATCATTTCTGTTCAACTTTGGGGCTTGTTCATACAAAACACATTAAACATCCGTGTGCAAAGCTGTTAGCGTACAGACAAGCGCACTGACCAATGCAGGTCAATGGTAGGTCACATGAAGGTTTTTACACACACAACAATGGCTTGTATGTATAAAATCGCAGCATGCCCTGCTTCAGATCAGACTCGCACATTATGTCAGAGGGGGCGTAAAAACCCCCAGATCACAATGAGGGTCACCATGTTGATAACATGCGTCTTTCACATTACAATTATAAAGATCAGAAACTGTATTTGACCTTTTACTAAATTGTTCATGTGAAAACCAGATGCCATGCGGATGGGAAAAAATGGACACGGGGATGTTATACAGACCGCAGATGGGTGACAATGCAGATGAAAAATCGTCTTTTTTTTCTGGACGTGAAAGGGCCAATGTTGCTTACGCTAGTGTGAACCCGGCCATAATATTACTTTTTTTTTAGAGTGATTTAGACATGCGTCCTATGAACATAAACGCGATAAATCCGTGAATATATGAATATAGTTCTAGGTGTCTCTTGACGTCTATGTGCGGTAGTTAAGTAATTTTAATTAGGACTGAAGTCAATGCAAATATATTTCTGTCAGGAGGTAACTATGTGCCCATTAGTAACCGCTGCGAGCGAGGTCACCGACACCGAGACATTGTGGATTCCTGTCAGGTGAGTGCGCACGCTGTCGTATTGTGTGGTAAAGCTCCCTGAGGAGGGTGCAGTCTCTATTTAGGTTACACGTTTCCTGGTAAATTTCACCTTGTCCTAATGTCCTCTCAGGCCATACAAATTTTACGCTATGTTCAAACGTCAACATTTTTGAAGTGTATTTTTGTTTTTGGAGCAGATGTTCTCCAAAATCTTCCTCAAAAACAAGAAAACCCTTCTGTTCATTTGTATTGGAAATTCACTTTGCTGTTTAAGGAGTTTTTTTTTTTTTATTTTCTTTTTTCCTGAAGATGTTGTGGATAAAAAAAAAAAAAGAGCATGCAGATACAGATGGAATCTGGCACTAGGGACTGTCCAATCAAAAGGTACAAAAGACTCTTCCAAAACGACTTCAGGGAAAGAAAGTTCCTCCAAAAACTGCTTGAAAAAGTGTCGCCTTCAGAAGCGATTTCTACTTGGGGCGGGGGGGGGGGGGCTCTTTTTTTTTTTTTTGAATGTCCCAAAGTAAAGAACTTTATACAGGAGGACCACCAGCGTGTACACTGCCACCTGGGTGCGTTGCGCTTTCTCTAAAATAAAGAAGAATTATGAAAGGTCATTGGTACAGAGAACAGCCATCATTTTTGAGCTATGTGCACACAGAAGTTTTCATTTTTGAGTCTGTCAAAAATAACGTGTTTTTCAAGCGTAAATTGATCCTTCCAGGTGGCATTTGTCATAATTTTGTTAACATTTTTATATTTTCTGTGGCCATTTTACTCACATTTTTTAAAATCCATTAAGCACCAAATAAAACACTACAGTTTTATAAGGCAAAAAGACTTACAAAAACGCTCGAAAAGATGTCTTTATGGTGTTATTGTAGCCTTCCTATTGACTTCTATTTCTGTTGTAAAAGTATGGATCAGCCTGGAGCATTGATGTGTCGCTTCTTTTAAAAATTTGGTGTTGCCTGAACCTATGAACAGCAATTTGTTTTTCAATATATTTAAATAGTAAGCCTTTTTTTAAATGGCGTTTTTGGAGTGAATTCTCTTGAAAAAAACTTAAAAAATCTGTGTGCACCAACCTTCATATGTATACAGAGTTTCTTTAGGAGGGTTTTTTTTAACAGATCAGCTTCAAAAAGGCTTGAAATGCTCTTCCTATTTTCTATTGTAAAACCGCTTTGTGCTGTTCATATGTTCAGCCATTTCAGTGGTTTTGCCGCTTCAAGTTTTGAAAAACATCTGGTGTGGAAAAAAGAGAGTGCATGTCATGTGGTTTTCATGAGTCTCCTGATGAATTCTGCTCCATACTAGAAACTATCAAATCAAAAGATTGCGAAAAAAACCACCATTCCAAAAGGTTTCAAAAACTCTTGAAAACCACTTCAGGTAATGAAAAAAATCCTCCTAAAACTCCCCCAAGAAGCTACATTTCCATACGTGATTTCTACTACACTGTGTGCAGAATTATTAGGCAAGTTGTATTTTAGAGGATTATTTTTATTATTGATCAACAACTATGTTCTCAATCAACCCAAAAGACTCATAAAGCTTAATATTTTTGGAAGTTGGAGTGTTTTTTTTTTTTTTAGATTTGGCTATCTTAGGAGGATATCTGTTTGTGCAGGTAACTATTACTGTGCAGAATTATTAGGCAACTTAATAAAAACCAAATATAATCCCATCTCACTTGTTTATTTTCACCAGGTAAACCAATATCAGTGCACAAAATTTAGAAATAAACATTTGACATGCAAAAACAAAAAATTAGTGATCAATATAGCCACGTTTCTTTATGATGACACTCAACAGCCTTCCATCCTTAGATTCTGTCAGTTGCTTGATCTGTTTTCAGTTAACATTGCAAGCAGAAGCCACCACAGCCTCCCAGACACTGTTCCGAGAGGTGTACTGTTTTCCCTCCCTGTAGATCTCATATTTTACGAAGGACCACAGGTTCTCTATGGGGTTCAGATCAGGTGAACAAGGGGGCCATGTCATTATTTTTTCTTCTTTTAGACCTTTACTGGCCAGCCATGCTGTGGAGTAGTTGGATGCATGTGATGGAGCATTGTCCTGCATGAAAATCATGTTTTTCTTGAACAATACCGACTTCTTCCTGTACCACTGCTTGAAGAAGTTGTCTTCCAGAAACTGGCAGTAGGTCTGGGAGTTGAGCTTCACTCCATCCTCAACCCGAAAAGGTCCCACAAGTTCATCTTTGATGATACCAGCCCATACCAGTACCCCACCTCCACCTTGCTGGCATCTGAGTCGGAGTGGAGCTCTCTGCCCTTTACTGATCCAGCCATCTGGCCCACCAAGAGTCACTCTCATTTCATCAGTCCATAAAACCTTTGAAAAATCAGTCTTAAGATATTTCTTGGCCCATTCTTGACGTTTTATCTTATGTTTCTTGTTCAAAGGTGGTCGTTTTTCAGCCTTCCTTACCTTGGCCATGTCCCTGAGTCTCGCACACCTTGTGCTTTTAGATACTCCAGTAACGTTGCAGCTCTGAAATATAGCAAAACTGGTGGCGAATGGCATCTTGGCAGCTTCACGCTTGATTTTCCTCAATTCATGGGCAGTTATTTTGTGCCTTTTTTGGCCAACACACTTTTTGCGACCCTGTTGGCTATTTGCAATGAAACGCTTGATTGTTCGGTGATCACGCTTCAAAAGTTTGGAAATTTCAAGACTGCTGCAGCCCTCTGCAAGACATCTCACAATTTTGGACTTCTCAGAGCCCGTCAAATCTCTTCTGACCCATTTTGGGAAAGGAAGTTGCCTAATAATTAAGCACACCTTATATAGGGTGTTGATGTCATTAGTCAACACCCCTCCTCATACAGAGATGTTCATCACCAGATTTACTTAATTGGTAGTTGGCTCTCAAGCCTATGCAGCTTGGAGTAGGACAACATGTATAAAAAGTATCATGTGAACAAAATACTCATTTGCCTAATAATTCAGAACACAGTGTAGAAAACATGGTAATAGTTGGATGACCCATGTAATGTGGGCTGTGCTGCTGGAGTAAATCGATTCTTCAATAATGTATGATAAAAAGGTTATTCACATCATACTGGTCGTCTTTATCAAGTAAGAAAAACAAAAATCTAGATGAGGAATCAAATTTCTCCTAAAACTCCCTTATTAACCACTTAGTGACCAATAGACTTTTTTTTACTGACCTGCGATATAAGAGACTAGCGTTCCCCGACAGGTGACAATCCTGTAGCTGTCATCTGTACACTATAGCTGACAACTTGCTGCATCAGCCACGATCAGTGTTGGCACCGACCATGGATGTTTAACCCCTTAGATTCTGCTGTCACTAGTGACTACAGAATCTAAATGGTTAACAGAGTGTGTGGGGGGCCCCCTCTTTAACCTCATTGGCACCCTGGGATCTTGATTGTGTGGTCCTGATGTTTGCCATGGCAGGTAACGGCCTTAGTCTGCCGGCTATAGCGGCCTGTACAGAAGTTATCAACATTTAGGTGGTGAAAATAAACTTTTTCATTATTGTCATGCCATTTTCCATTACTTCCTGAAAAGAACCAGAAGGGTTAACGAACTGCCTGAAAGAAAATTTTAAATACATAGAGGGGTGCAGTTTTTAAAATGGTATCACTTTTTTGTGGTTTCCAACATATAGGATGCCCAAAGTCACTTCAAAACTGAACAGGTCCCTAGAAAATTAGTTTTTTGTAAATTTCCTTGAAAAAATGAAAAATTACTGCTACATTTTTAAACCTTCTAAAATCCTAACAAAATAAAACACTTTACAAATGGTGCTGATATAAAGCAGACGTGAGGGAAATGTTATTTATTAATGTTTTTGTTATTAATGTTTTTTCTATTAGGATTAAAGGGATAGTCATTCAAAGTTTGAAAATTGCAATTTTTAAAACATTTTTGTCAAATTTCTGATATTATAAATATACGTAAAACATATCAACCTAAATTTACCATTATTATAAAGTATCATGTGTCACAAAAAAACAGTCTCGAAATCAGTGGGATATGTTGAAGCGTTCCAGAGTTATTACTACATAAAGTGACACTGGTCAGATTTTAAAAAAACTGGCCCGGTCACTAAGGGGTTAAGGAGCATTTCCTGAAGTGATTTCTACTAGAAAACTTGCCATCTTTGAGCACCTCAGAAAAATTCGTAGCATTCGGTCATACAATGTGGTTATCTCTAATGACCAAAGTACTACCAACCCCAGTACCATCATTTATACTGGACAATTATTGGGAACTAGCATTCCTAAGAGAATTCTTTTTCACACCCAAAAAACGAATGCTCGCTCGTCAGGTGAGATTTCTATGCTTGCTTAAAAATCATTGTTCTCGGTATCACATCGTCTAATGTAAATCTGATGTGCTGCCGAGAACAATAAAACTCTGTGCACAGAACAAATGCATTAACGATCATTCTGTGTATGTAAGTGTATGTGCACATGGTCGGTACTGTCAATTCTTTGAACGCAGTGTACTTTATGCTGCGTCCAAAGCTCTGCACGCTGGTGACTCCGCATGTGTTCATTGAACCACGCGGATTCACAGCATCCTATACATTGCACTGTATATAATTCCTCTTGCGGAGACTACCGTCTCCGCAAGAGAAATTGACATGCTGCGGTCTGTAAAGACGCTCTGCATGACCATGTTCACAGAGGCGCATAATGGGCATGGGATTTCTTGAAATCCCATCCACTATGCTGTAACGTGGCCGCTACGGATTGCACGGAGCTCAAGTGCGTTGCGTCCAATCCGCAGCGATTACTGATAGTGTGCACGTACCCTTAGTGTGGTCAGCATGTCTAAAGAGCCTATTAAATGAGCGTGGAGCAATTTGCATGTAGCATGTAATGGTGGAGTTATCCGTTCATACTAGTCCAGTGTACCACCTAAATGTTCACCAGCCATCATCAAGTTTTCTATGGATGGAAATGACGTCTTCCATTATCCTGATTATTGGCTGTACGTGGCATACATGAACTGCTTCATATAATCACTGTTTTGGTTGGGTAATTTTTAATTTTGATATTACTTCCTATCAAAATAATCTTTGGAAAGTGGTGACTGGTTGTATTGTAGAGGACAGGTCTCTTCTGCTTACTGTAGTTTTCTGCAGTTGCATCTAGTTTTTGACTTAGACATTGGGTACATTCAGTGACCCAAGTGCCTGTGCTCGTGCAGGATGTGGAGTAAGAACTTCCTGTGTGATACATAAATGTCTGTGGGATTCTCTAAAAATGTGAGTAATTTGCTCTGTCCCTGCAAGACTTGTGGGTGACTAATGGTTTATATTTCCCTTCTCAATGGGAAATGAAATGTAAGAGTTGCAGGAAGTGCAGCCTCCAACCTCTTTTGGAAATGATGGCTTATCAGAGAAACATTCCTTAGTTTATTACACTCATTTATTATTCATTATTTACGTAGCATATTATACATTGCTGTACAGGGAATGTGCTCATTCCTGTATATTCTCTTGTGTGAAAGTGCCCATTCACCTTTTATTCCTCCTAACCCCGCTATATACAGGTTGGTCCAAAAGTAGGTGGACAGAAAGTGTAATAAGGTTATGAAGGGGGAAAGTGAAACTGGCTCAGTTGCCATTAGCAACCAATCGGATTCCACTTTTCATTCCTCACAGACTCTTTGGAAAATGAAAGGTGGAACCTGATTGGTTGCTAAGGGCAACTGAGCCAGTTTCACAGATCTAGTTTTCACAGATAGATCTCCCCCAAATCTGTTTTCAGATAACACATAATGGCAAATAATTTAAATACAGATCAAAGAAAATGGATTTTAACAGAGTATTGGAAATCTCAAAATGCTGAAACCGTTAGAGCAAATTGGGTTGAAACATTTGGTACTCAAGCCCCGAAGAGACAAACCATTTACCGCATTCGTGACAAATTCAATGCCACTGGCTCAATCCTTAATGCTCCAAAAACTGGTCGACCCAAAACAGTCTGTACAGAAGATAATAAACAACTTGTTGCTGAAACATTTGTTCAGAGTCCAAAAAAGTCCACCAGAAGAGCCTCTTTGGAATTGGGAATTTCACGAGCTTCTATCATGCGAATCCTGAAATCTATTGGGTGGAAAGCTTATCGTCCACATCTAATTCATGGGTTATTGCAGGATGATCCAGACAGGCGGCTGCAATTTAGTGTTTGATAAATCTCCCCCTTCATAACCTTATTATACTTTCTGTCCACCTACTTTTGGACCACCCTGTATACACACATGATATTTTCAGATGAGTGTTCAGGAATACTCAATGAGGAGAGTGGGATAGATTCACCTCTGACGGTATTTTATCTAGCAGGAGAACAAAAGTATGGGACCTTTTAAAGTTCAGCATGCCCTATCCTCCCTCCCCCCCACCAAAATCATCTTTCGGGAGGCCATCATAATATTGTTCGCTGTTCCATTCAAAAAATGCTGGTTCGCCGAACTTTGCTCTCATGTATATGGGCAGTTTGAATATACCATATTTTACTAGACTTTCTTCTGATACCATAAACTGATGAGAACATGGACGCTCCTTGCAGATATTGCTCCTGCCATTGGGACCTGTAGCCTTATTGTTACAGGCTGGCACTAAGACGCATTAAGCTACGTGGCTCCCATAAGTCCTTACAGTGTGTTCTACTATCTTCATCCAGCATAGACTTGATGGTATCCTTAATAATAGAGCCTTTGGGGTTCACCTCAAAGAATAACATGGATTTTCTGAATCATTGCTGTTTCAGAAGTTAGCTTTATAAAGGCCTAAGTAGTGCAGGTATATTACAAGGATACAGCCCCTTTGGACATCTATTATTGGGGTCCATTGAGTGGGATCACAATGTTATACTATGAGAGAACAGGTATCTGAGTCACATTACTTCCTCCTTATTAATCACATTGCATTCATTTTTATCACTGTACACAGAAATTCCACATAGTAATGAAGCATTCTCCTGAAACTGTCCGCAGCGAGTCAGAGCATTCTCCTATGGTGTCCTAGTCCTCTCCTAGTCTTCTAAGCTCAGTGAACCTTAGGAGACCATGGGTGAGAGATGTATTTGAGCGATACTGGGAAATTACTGGCTGATGTGATGGTGTTGGTAAAACACGGTATTGCTCTTACGGAAGCTGTCCATGTCCTTCCTTCATTTCTCCTCTGCAATGTTGCCCACATTTCCTTAAGCAGTTGATGAATCTGACCATGGTTTAATGACCAAACTAATTTATGGAGTCATTAGTGAGCAATACTGACCCTTATCTAAATGGAGAAACTTTTACTCTTCTTGGCAATGAACCTTGTGGCCAATGAGGCATTGATCATAGTAATTTTCTTGGAGCCTAACATTGTATTGTCTTCCGTTATCAACGATTATTCTTACAGCGCTAAAATGAATTGTTTTGTTTGTTGCTTGAATCAGCATTTTTGCCCAGTACTACTATACGATCATCTAATTACCAAAGTAGTACCAGCACCAATACTCTCAGGGGCAATCCATCTGGCTCTTATGGGATCAATGGAGAGAAGAGCCTATTAGGATGGCCATACACCCTAGATGGCATTCAGCCCAGCCATATGCTCTGTCCCTGCAAGACTAGTGGGTGATTTATGGTTTACATGATCCTTTTTTTTTTTGTACGAGAAATTAAATATAAATGGTGCAGACCCCCCATGCACAGCAGGGACTAAACCACTGCCAGACGTATCTAGTGGAGGCTTATCTACTGTGATACCATAAGGATTGATCATATAAAAATGTAATATCTGACCCTTCATTTCCCTGACATCTTGATAGTCGTTAGATAGCTGGGTAGTGTTGCTGACGTCGGTGGCAGTCGAGCTTTAGTTGGCCCAGTCCCCATTTTAAAAAGTAGGGATAGCCCGCTCAATAATGTGCCACAATATTGGTAAATAAATAAGTAGAAATGTACAAAAGAAGTGGATCTTGTACCAGAAGCTTCTGTCACAGATGGGGTGTCAAGCGTAACCTGTGAGACATCCAGCAATGAGTTTATGGCTATATTATTGGGGATCTCTGCTTCTCACCCAGAGATGCTTTTCTTTTTATCTGTGTAATTCAGGGGTGAAGAACCTTCTTTTTGCTAAGTGCCATTTGGATCTTTATCCATCCTTCGCTAACTCTGCCCACTAAGTACATCCAGACGCTGGCACTGGTGTCAGGACGTAATCTTTCACTGCATGCGCCTCAGCGATCAGTAACACTGCGTGCCGGTGTTCACAGAGCAAGAAGACACTAAGGGGCCGGCGGCTGTCAAAACATAGCTGCTGGCCCAAGCCCTGCGGTCCCTGGGAATCTGCCGGATAAAAGATCATCGCTGGCGATAAAAGGCTCGAGGGTCTGAGGTTCCCCACCCCTGGTGTAATTCACGTACTCCTTGTAGATCCCTTTCATTGGCTTAATAGAAGGCTTTGGAAACAACCCTGCTCCTTCATCAGATGTGCTATCGCTCCACACGTTTCTTAGTTTTCGACGTGTGGTAACTCAGAGCGTGTATTCAACCTCTCCAATGTGCAAATAAAAGGTTTCCCTTAACAACCAACTTTCTGCTGTGACACTCACCTGCTATCTCTACAACAATCAGTATACATTCAGATGAATGGCTGCCCATGCACGGTAATTGATGGACCATCACGGAGAGATTCTCTGCTACTGCTACACCCTATCAAAAAAGTGTGCCAAAAGGACATTTTTATGGCATAAGCTGTGTGCATGTATCCTAAGGATGGGGAAAATGAATTAGTGAATGGAGTCTTATACCGAAAGGTCTTACGATCTAGTGCTAGGTATACACATGAAGGCCTTTCATAGTACAGAGACGGTGGCGATATACAGGACATGTCTCACATTCCTGCATTATTAGATTTCTTTTGTTTCACGTTGTCCAGCTGGCATTGCATCTTTTGGCTTTGCTCTGCCCTATGAAGCGGCCACCTCCACGTATGTCTCACAGGAAAGCTGATAGCCTTCATTACACTATTGTGTGGTGCACAGCTATTCTGTCTTGATGACGTGCACCTTCTGTCACTTGGGATCTGTGACATGGCTTCTTTCTGACTTAGCATTTGTATTGCCTTCATAATGTTCTTGGCCATTAATTATTTATATCCTTCCTGTTGCTTATATAGCATCGGTTGTATACTGCCAAAGATCTAACATAATGGCTTCTAAAGGGGTTTTTTGGCTCCACAATGCATATGATATTAATAGTGTTTCCATGTTGAAAGCAGGGCAGTGTCTTTATCGATTTAGTTGTCATGTTCCTTCTGTTATAATTAGAAAATTAACATATGATCTTGAGAGCACGTGACCCTGGAAACGTACGCCTTGTGTTCCTCAGCTCCCCCAAGTCGACAGAGATTTGGAAATGCATTTCTTTATTTCATGTAAAAGCTGGCTCTCTGGACTGAATGGCACGGCCTGGTGATTTATTGATATTTTTTTCCTTGGGTGCTGATTTGCATTTTCTTATTACTGGCTGCAAACCATGTATTGTGTGCACGGCGTCCATAGACCTGGTCAGCACTTCTTTTATGTTTTTTAAGAGGCTAGACCCACACAGCATGGGATATAACACACACAAAGAGGCCATGTATTCCTGACTGTTGCCTGTTTTTTGTCTTTACACAAATCAGCTAGAGCATTAAAACCACTGACAGGTGAAGAGAAAGACATTGGTCAAGGGGTGGGATATAATAAGCAATTAAGTGTTGGAAGTAGGAAAAATGGGAAATCATAATGATCTAAGAAACTGACAAGGCCCAAATCCTAATTGCTAGAAGACTTTGTCAAAGCATCTTGAAAACAGTGAGTGTTGTGGGGTGTTCCTGGTATGAAGTGCTTAGTACCTTCCAAAAGTGCTCCGTGGGCGAACTAGTGAATGGATGATGGGCACCCAAGACTCCACAATGCGTGTGCGGACTAAGACTAGCCTGTCTTGTCAGATCCTCTGAATGGCTTCTGTAGCACAGATTTATTAAAGAGTTAATCTGAATACAACATTGTATAACCTCTTGCTGTGGGTGGGGCTCTGTAGATGCAGACCGCTCAGAGTGCCCAAACTAATCCCTGACCATCTCCAAAAGCGCGTACAATGGGCACACGAGCATCACAACTGGATAATGAGGCAAGGAGAAGAGGTGGTTTGGGTTGAAGAATTATATGTCCGGGTGCATGTGTTACGCTTGGTAAGAGGTGGCACCGGACTATGGTATGAGAGGAAAGCAATCAATGTTCTGCTGAGAAACATTTGATCCTGGCATTCTTGTGACTGTGTTACTTTGTTGCTAACTACCTGGACTTTGTAACAAAGTGCACTGCTTCATAGCACTGGTATTCCCTAATATCGCTAATATCAGGTTCCTGTTTCAGCAGGATAATGCTGTTTTGATTGGATCTAAATTACACATACAAATCTATGGGTTCGTGAAACCGTGAACAGCACATGCATGGCGTCCGTGTGCAGTCTGTGTACTATCTATGATTAACATTACAATGGTTAGAAGATGCTTTACAATTTATTCTTTCATTTGGAAAAGTGACACAAAGAGTCAGGCTATGTGCCCACGATGCAGAAATGCTCCGGATTTTTCCTGAGCGTTTCTGCATCTCCCTGGCAGAAAAAACACATGTGGATTTTACATGCGTCTTTTTCTGCCAGGTAGAAGCGTTTTGAACATGCCATTTCGCATGCGGGTTGTCAAGCTCTTTTCCAAGCGATTTTAGCATCACTTGGAAAGTGCTTGACAACTTGGTCACACTATATAAATCCATGCAACCGGCATGGATTTATGTTGTGTGACCAAGTTACAATGCTGCAAATAGCAAACAGCATCAATAGTTAAAAAAAAAAAAAAACATTACTCACCTTCCGATGGCCCCCGATCTCCTTCTCCGGTGCGTCCGGTGTCTTTGACGGCTTGCGGTGGTGTAAAAGGACCTTCCATGATGTCATTTAGTCATGTGACCGGTCCCCCGACCGCCGACGTCAACTGTTTCATGACCTGTCACATGACTAAATGACAATCGGTGAATATGAATAGCTGTACCAGAGCGCCAATAACAGGGCAAAAATATTAAAAGGACTAATTTATTAATATACACAACGCGTTTCGGTGGACACAGCCACCTTCATCAGGTGTTACCCTGGTTTTCCAAGCTGCGCTGCCCTAACCCCTCCGGAGCGCTGCCAGGGGTGTTGGTGAAGCTGGGCGTCCATCTCGGCGTTACATGCAACTAACCTGACCACGTGATCCACCACCGAGAGATCAGGATCTGTGAACGCCGCTGGAAATAGATGACAGCCACCAACAGAGCGGAGCTTGTGGAGCTTTACACTGGGGTTGTGCAGAGGTGCACAACTTCATTAGGTTAGTAGCCATCCCCACACCCTTCTAACAATTGCAATACTGAGTCACCCATTGCGCCTTGTTCTCTCCTCTCTTTACAAATGACTAAATGACGTCATGGAAGGTCCTTTTACCACCGCGAGCAGCCGAAGAGCCAGTAGCACTGCCGGGAGCAGACAGGGGGCCATCAGAAGGTAAGTATATGTTTTTTTTATTTTAATTATTTTTTTAACTACAGGTACATATACTTACCTTCTGATGGCCCCCTGTCTGCTCCCGACGGTGCTACTGGCTCTTCGGCTGCTCGCGGTGGTAAAAGGACCTTCCATGACGTCATTTAGTCATGTGACAGGTCACGCGACCGTTGACGTCGGCGGTCGCGTGACCTGTGACGTGACTAAATGACGTCATGGAAGGTCCTTTAACACCACTGCGAGCCACCGGGGAGACCGGAGAAGGAGACCGGGGGCCATCGGAAGGGGGGAGTATGATGATTTTTTTTTTTATTTTATTCTTTTTTTTAACTATTACCTTGGTCACACTATGTAAATCCATTCCGGTTGCATGGATTTGTATAGTGTGACCAGGTTGTCAAGCACTTTCCAAGTGATGCTAAAATCGCTTGGAAAGCGCTTGACAACCCGCATGCGAAATCGCATGTGTAAAACGTGTGACAAACGCTTGTCCCTGGCAGGAAAAACGCATGTACAATCCGCATGCGTTTCTTCTGCTAGGGGAGATGCAGAAACGTTTAGGAAAAATTCGGAGCATTTCCGCATCGTGGGCACTTGGCCTTAGGCTTTATTCAGACGTACGTTTCTCTGGAACATGAATTTCACTTAGATTACATTGGTTTTGTCCATGCTGAGTCTGCGGTCAGTGCAGGGGTATGGTGATTGGTTACAGCCGCCTCTCACTAATGCCCAAGACTGCCGGAAGGAATAAAGTTCATTACCTTCAAGCACCGGGACTCTAAGTACGGGCGCCGGGCATCTTAGGAACACTGTTAACCTGTAAATTAATCCTATATCTGCAGGTTAATGGTGCTTTTTATGTTTTTTATATGACAGGTTCCCTTTAACCACTGATAAGACAATGATGGTAAAAACCAGGGCTGTGGAGTCGGTAAGCCAAACCTCCAACTCCGACTCCTCAATTTCCATGACTCCGACTCCAACTCTGACTCCGACTCCCTCATACACGGCTCATGTTTAAGTGATAAATTTACTGTAGCACAGATTCATCTCAGCTAAAAGTCTAGACCCTTAGATCAGGAATAGGACAGACATTTATAGGACATTTCATAACTTTCCCAAATTATGAAAAAAATATTCTCCACAAACTGCATTGAGCTACTGTACCCAATTTATTATATATTTTAGGAGTCGGTCCATTTTATAAAGACTCCACCAAAATGGACACTGACTTCGACTCCACAGCCCTGGTAAAAACTGAAACACTGATAAAAATTGGACTTTTTTTTTTTTTTGTTGTTGTTCCAGAGAAATCACTGACAGCTGAATGAGGCCATATACAGTGTAATCACAGCCTAACAAACATACATAATTTTCTGATAACTCTAGTATATGTGATGCATTTTATCCGTCCTCCACTTCTGTTGTGTGGCGCTGGTATGAGGTATTTTGTTGGCTTCTTGTTTGTAATTGACTGCAATATTTGTACATAGTAAATTACGGATGTATTCCACAGGCTGTAATATTCACCCACACTACTATTATTTGAGAAATGGTTTCCTTTCCTCATTGCTTAGTGATGGATTACCTGCTTTTTTCCAAAATTGTTTTTTTTTCCTGAGCTAAAACATGAAATGCAAGATCTAAAGAAATACTGGAACTGCCATAATACTAGGAGAAGCAGAGCAGTATTATTTTTGTACATTCATCTCTTTATGTATGTTGCTTATATGGTACCAACATATTCCGCAGCGCTGCACAGCTTGTCATTACTCACGGATTTGAATCTAGGACCACAGGGCTAAACAGGACTAGAGATCCTATGGATGCAGAAACAGTTCAGAGGTCTGGTGTTAGAGGAGTTCGACTAATCTGCTGAGAGCACAAACCAGACATTAGCCCCTGATTCTTTACTGGCCTCACGACAGCTAGGAGTGCTTGGATGGAGCATCTATGGTTGTGTATGTGCCCTGCTTATCCGCTCTAAAGTCTATGACACTGAATATACAAAGACAGTGCTGCTTAGTTCTGGGCTGAGCTAACTGTGTTGGTGCCATAGACTTGAGCTGGGATGTTCAAATAAGGGTAAAGGCAGACGCCTCTATTGGTGCCACTGATCACTGCATAAAAGATCCAACGCCCTCACTGTGTTTTTTTTTTTTTGTCAAGAGATTTACATTTCTTTCACTGCTCAACACTGCTCAAAAGCAGGAACAAGGATAGTATTTCAAAAAGAGGTCCAAGAGAAGAACTATGTCCCATAGGAGAAATAAATGGTTGGTGCACGCCACTTCTTACTCATTACTTGGGTTATGAGTAAAAAGAAGTGCAGTTCGAAACGCGTCAACCGTTTATTTCTCCTATGGAACTTATAATTCTTCTCTTGGACCCCTTGTTTGACATTAAGGCCACGGGCCCACTATCTGTATTTGGTCAGTATTCGCTAAGTATTTTTTTCAGAAGTGGGAGCCAAAACCAGGTGAGGAACAATCAGAGAAAAGATATAATAGAAACAAGTCACCAATTCTGCATTTATCACCCACTCCTGGTTTTGTCTCCCACTCCTGAGAAAAAATACCATCCAAATACTGATAGTGGGGCCGTGGCCTAATAGTGTATATTTGGTGAATTGGTTTAGAATACGATACACATTTTTGACTATTTTTAGTCTGTGACCCTTTTTTGACTATCCTTGTTACCGATTTTATGGATGCAAAATAAACCATATGTTTTTTGACGATTTGGGGTCCCGTGCTCACATTGGACAGGTTAACTGGTTATCCAATTTGTGCTGCGGTTTCCCCTAACACGAGCACAATGTCCTCGTACATCACTGGTTCAAATGAGAAGCACAGAAATCATTGTTGTTGGAGTACATGGCGGTAGCATCAGTGGTAGCGACTCAGTGAAACAGATGGAAAATAAGCGAAAAAAAACTGCAAGGGCTCCTGATCTTCTTTGCTGTGGTCAGCAGCACTTAGGGAGGCCTCTGCCTTTATCTCTGTTTGAATGTACTTGCCCAAAGATCCATCATGGAAGTCCAAAAAAGTCGGGTTGCAGTGAACCTACAAGAATTGTTTCTGTGCTTATTGTGTGATAATAGTCTATATACATATACAATTCATCTTTCTATCTACAGCAGGTGAAGTGAGTATTGAACACGTCACCAATTTTCTACGTAAATATATTTCTAAAGGTGGTCTTGCCTTATCAACACCAGTTCAGATTACCAATGCACTGCAGGATGCAGCAAGCCTCCATGATAAAGGATACACAGCCACCCCCTCCATGAATTGGTAGGTTAGTGAGTGGCTGTCTGCGTCAGTATTTTGCACATGTGCTGCCCCCGCCTTTATCATGGAGGCTTGCTGCATCCTGCAGTGCATTGGTAAGGCATTATCTTTTACTGTGATATTTTTTTAAATTATCTCCAATGTTCACCATTTTTAAAGATGGTCTTGACATGAAATTCTCACCAGATGTTGGTAAATGTCCATAAATTAAGTTATGTGTAATAATTCAATTGACATAGAGCTTTCACCATTAGTATGTATACTGGGATATGTTGAAGATCTGACTATTGAGGAGTACGGCAAAATTGCGGCGGCACCTATGTTTATATATGGCAAGAAAATTGATAGCCCAAAAATGGATAGCAGATCAGGAGGCTATGATATCAGAATTTATTGATAAAGTTAACTGGCTAGTAAATTTGTAAAAAGGTATATACCTAAAAAGAGATGCTATCTCTAAATTTGACAAGATATTGGGTCAATGGATTGATGGCTCTGGCTTGACATCTAGGCAACTGAGGAGATTTTGCCTTGGCTTGCTTTGAGTTATGTTTATATGATTCCTCAAATTAAAATTCTTTGAAAATTAATAAAAATGTTATTAAATATTGGAGGATCTTAAAAATAGCCTGGGACCACTACGCTTAAATTAAAGAAGGGTAGAGAAATCATTAGGTAAGGGTTTATAGTATGAGAATAGGAGGATTGCTTCATCACGATGGCTTCAGTAAGATAAAATCTATTTGATATTCTATGTCAGCTTAGTTGATGTAAGTTATAAAGTTTTATATGGTTCTTAGTTCTTGTATTGTTTGTATTACCAGTCAATCCTATGAGCAATGTCATTATATACCCAGTCTGCATACGGTTATCTGATTATCGTCTTTAATCTGGTTTGTTCTTATTTATTGGTATTTTCATAAAACATATTATATATTAAAAAAAAGTTATTAGTACTTCCACAAGTTATATGCAATTGGATTGACTATTGTTACTATGTTCAAATATTTGTTCATCTAATTATTCTGGTTTTGCAGAGCCAGGATGCATAAATAACTCATGTTTAATACTTCTTAAGGTTGGGGGGAAGGAGAATGGTGTTTCTCCAATGTTTATCTGTTTTTTTTTTTGTTGTTGTTTTTTTACCTTTGTGAAAATCTTTTATAAAAATGAATAAACATTTGCTTTAAAAAAAAACAAAAACAAAACAATTACGTGTAATAATAAGAAATGACACAAGGAAAAAGTATTGAACACGCTTACTGAAATTTATTTAATACTTCGTACAAAAGCCTTTGTTGGTGATAACCTCTTCAAGACATCTCCTGTACGGAGAAACTAGTCGCATGCATTGCTCAGGGGTGATTTTGGCCCATTCTTCCACACAAACACTCTTCAAATCCTGAAGGTCTGTGGACTCATTCTATGAACTTTTGAGCTTTAGTTCCTTCCATAAATTTTCTACTGGATTCAGGTCCGGTGATTAGCAAGACCATTCACCCAGCTTTATTTATTTTTTTCTCTGAAACAATTGATCGTTTCCTTGGCTGTGTATTTGGGATCATTGTCTTACTGAAATATCCACCCTTGTTTCATCTTCATCATCTTGGTAGATGGCTGCAGATATTTATATGTTTCGGTCCATTTGTCAATTCATCCTTCCTTCAATCATATGAAGTTTGACAGTGCCATATGCTGAAAGACAGCCCCACACCATAATGTTCCCACCTAAAAACTTCACTGTTGACATGGTGATTTTGGGGTGATATGCAGTGCCTTTTGGCCTCCAAACATGGCATCCAAAGAGTTCAACTTTGGTCTCTGACCAGACTGTATTCTCCCAGTATTTCACAGGCTTGTCTAAATGTTTTTGAGCAAATTTTAAACGCACTTGAACATGCTTTTTGTTCAGCAATGGAGTCTTGCGTGGTGAGCATGCATGAAGGCCATGGAGGTTGAGTGCATTACTTAATTGTTTTTTTTTTAAACAATTGTACCTGCTGACTGACTAACTATCTTTCTGTAGCTCTTCACAGTTGGTCCATGGACAACTCTTCTGATTATTTTCACTCCTCTGTCTGAAATCTTGCATCTGGTCGTGGTTGATTTATTGCGAAATTTTGTTATTTCCACTTCCGGATTATGGCCCCAACAGTGCTCACTGGAGCCTTTAATAGTTTAGAAATTTTTCTGTAACCAATGCCATGTTTTGCAACAATAAGTTTGCAAAGGTATTGAGACAGCTTACAGGTTTTACCCATCATGAGATGTTTCTTGTGTGGCACCTTGGTAATGAGACACCTTTTTATAGGCCATCAATTGAACCATCTGATATTGTTTTTCACTAAGTGGCAGGATTGCTTTCTAACTACTGATAGATTTCAGCTGGTGACATGACTTTCCATGGCTTTTTGAACCTCTTTCTTCATGTGTTCAATACTTTTCCCTGTGTTATTTCTCATTAATATAATCACATAACTTTATTGTATGGAAATCTATGGTATGATTTCTTTGCCTGTGTGGATTGGATAGGTTATTACTAGTGATGAGCGAGTATGTTCTATTAACCCATTCGGTGAGCATGCTCGGGTGCTCACCGAGTATCTTCAGAGTTCTCGGGTGTTTTAGTCACTCCTGTGCTCATGATTTGCGACTGTTTGACAGCTTTAATACATGTGAGGAGTGCCTAAGAAACATGCATTCCTCACATGTATTAAAGCTGTCAAACAGTCGCAAATCATGAGCACGGAGTGACTAAAACATAACACCGAGCACGCTGAAGATACTTGGAAAACACCCGAAAATGCTCGCTCATCACTAGTTGTTACCCATTGTGATCTAACAGTTATCTATTCAGTGGATAGCCAATAATTTTTGTAGACCAAAATACCCCTTTCATTTAATTTTAAATTCACATTGTGGAACAGCCCTTTACGTTGCTCTGTCGACTTCGCCTAAGTGACTTCTTTAGAGCGTAAAATGGCTAAATATAACCTGATGGCCTTATATCTCATCGGCCAAGCTTTTCCATCTTTTCTATCAGGTTTAATAATTCTGCCAAAAAAGGAACAGCAGTAGTAGTAAGAAGGATGGTCATTTGGGTAGGACTGATTTAAAACAGAGATGTAGATGGTAAGGGTTAATTATATTGTAAGTGATGAAGACGTGCCAGCTACAGAACATATGATGTCTGTACTATAAAGAGCGCAGAAACAGCATTTATTTGTGGTGTAGTGCCGGGTTTCTGAACACGTGGTTTATGCCTTCAATCTGCTTCTCTCTTGCGTAGGACAGCAATGGCCAGGGGCGATCATAATGCTTGACGTGGTTCAGATTGAAAGCAGTTATCCCGTTCTGTGTCATAAGCTGAGGCACTCGGCACTCTGACAGGTTCTCCCTAATAATACCACTCCAATGCCTCAGCGGTGTGCCAAATAATGTAGACGGAGTAGCAGCAATATCTGCAACTAAAGAAAAATCCCCCACTTCTCCCCCCGAAAAATCTGCTGCTGGAACCCCCAACCTCATCTGTAATCTGATATTTCTATTTATTTAGTATTCGATTTCCCTCCATCAATGATACTTGGGAAATGGAGAACTACATGGTGCACACTGAAATACATTGACTGGATGGATGGACATGCCGATTATCCAGAGGAAGACAAGCTCTGTAATTACTCTACAATTTAGGAGAAGGGCTTATTTGAAAATAAATCTTGTGAACCTTTTAAGCTGGTCATAGACATAACGATTCTGCATCATTCGCCAACAATGTCGTGTCTTTGGTGAAATCCTCGGCCTCGCAGTGTTTCCTGTTTGAAAAAGGCAAGGATCGAGCTGGATTTTCTTTCCAGTTTGACCTCCCTTATAAAGTATGCCATACAACTACTTATCTGCCATCATGGTAAAAATAATGGTGCTCATACACATTAGGCAGAACTCTTCTGTGACCTAACATGTAAAGGATCGTCTCTCGGCAAGAGATGGCTCATCTTACATGAGAACTAAAATATTGAACAACTGCTGATTCTTCTCTTATTTGGCATCCCCTGCCAGGGAAAGTTTGGTGGGTACGGAAAGCATTATGCTACACAGTGTGGCCAGGTTATGGTAAAGCGCTTTTTTTGCCCCCTGCGACCTCCTTTTTCATCACAAATTGACGCTTCGTACATACTGTACCAGTCAGCGGATCTGCAGATTGTTCGATTGACAAGGCTGTTCTGGACTCAGAAAACCTCCACTTTTCATTTGAACGTGAAAAGTGCTGAAACGTTCTACATTTTCCTTCTCTGATTGCCTCTGAGTGGTCGTAATCCTATGTAGGTGTACATCTTTACCTGATTGACCAGCACATACATGGTGCTGTATTCTTGCTGCAAGGCGATATTTTGGGGTCATCATGCTGTACAAACATGATGTGAGCCTAGTTAAAAGGGTTTACCAAAATTGCAAGACTGGATAAAGTGCTGATTGCTGGGGATCTGACTGCTGACATTGCCAGTGATTACGAGACTGGAGCTCTGCAATCCAGACTGCTGGCATAGCTGCGTACACCACTCGACTGTCTCCTTGCAGTCCCATTGACAATGAATGGAGTCGAGGCTGAGCATGCGCACCTCTGCAGAGCCTCTGGTCACTGGGAGTCCAGGACATTATCACCCATTTTATGGATGGGGAATAATTTAAATTTTTGGGAAACCTCTTCATTTATACATGTTGTCACTGTTGGAAGCACGGAGCAGCACATGTCTCCTGATTGCCCAGGGTGTCACATTATATCTTGTGGGAGTGTCTTGGCTCCAGCCATCTTGTATTAAGATACAACTTTCATATATTTATACATTAGTTGTACATTTTATTTTAGCAGCCCTCATAATTTTGGTTTATGTTGTGTTTCCTGCTTCAGATAATGGAAAGTTGTCAGGCGAGTTCTGTGCCGCCGTGTTGCTGTAACACTGTACTGTTTGTTCCTCTGTAGTATTGTCTAGCTGAGCCGGTATTTACACTGTCATGAAACCACGGCAATGCACGGCCTCCCGGGACGTCAGGCTGCAGTCAGCGCTGTGTTGCTCTTTTACTTTACTTTTTAATAGTGCTGAGCTTCTGTTGCTATAGAAATCCTCCGCTCTTTTCTCCCACGCAGGACGATGCGGCTTCTTTCGCTCTTTGTTTAAGTAAAATGTAGCGTGTACATTGCAGAAAGTCTTTATTCTCCAGCATCTAAAATGGGGGAACTAGTGCACAAACCTGATATTTCTTACATCAGGACCGGGGCATACACAGACGTATTGGTGAACCATTCTCACAATGGAAAATCATCATTCATAGGCCAGGAAGTGTCTTTCTAGCGCATTCAGTTTACTGCGATCTCTCCCATCGTATTCTGAAATCACATAAGAATAAGGAGCCATTATCCCAACTTTCTAGAGGTCGTGTTTATGTGACTCGCCCCCTGGGGGTAGTAGTGGCAACCCGATCCCGTGGCTCAGGGTGGTCAGACCAAATTGTGTGTGGCAGTCTATTTATCAGTGTTTTGAATGTCCGACTACGCCACCCATGGATTGTGGTCAGAGATAACCGCCGCTGCAAGGCAGACCGCTGAGGCTGGTGTTAGTGTGCAGCACAGGGGTAGGATAACTCCCCACGGGAAGAGTGTAGCCTCAGGGCAATGTAGGTGGATGCTGGGGGTGATGGTGCATGCGCAGCATAAAGCACACAGAGTCCAATGGTGCAGTCCAGGGTCTTTTACTCACAGTTGATATCCAAGTCACTTCTGTCAGCAAGGACTGCCCGAGCCGTGCTGCGTCCACCTGGTGAGGAGCTCCGTCAACCCCCAGGCAATTCAGGAGTATGGCACAGGACCCCCTTCTGTCCTTTCTCTGGCCTCTCGTGCCCCACCAGTGTCCTGACTTCTGTCCAGCTACCGCGGACCATGTCGGGTAAGCGTTGGCCTTCACTTCCCGCTATCCTATATGGTGCCTTCCTAGCAGGTTTAGCGGGGGGGTCGCACCAATAAATGGTCACAACCTCCGGTTCTTGACTGAGGGGGTAGATTCGCTTCCACCAATTTAGGGATCCGGTACCTTTCCACGGCCTAACCCTTTCACCCGGTATAATGGGGTTTGCAACGGTTACTGTCCGTTCTGCTCTCTTAGGGTCCCTTCTGCCTTCTTGTTCCTGGAGCCCTTCCACTCCTCTGTCTCTTCTCCTCCTCCTCTTCTCCTCTCTGGCCCCGGCCTTCTCTCTAGGCCTGCCTCGTGGAGCTGAGCTCAGGCTGAGCCTCAGCTCCCTGTCAGCTCTCTTTCAACAACCCTCACTTAAGATGGCTCCCACCTTTTATCTACTTCTCTGTGCTGAGCTCAGGTGACCTGCACCCAATGAGCTCCTTCCAATGCTTCAGAAACCGTCCCCTTCTGCTCCCACACCACTGGGTTCTCTTCCCCCTGCCCACTCCAGCCAGGGACATGGTCAGTTGTGCCTGCAATAAAATGGGAGCACCGTCGAGCTGTCCCCCGGAAATGGGGAGTGTGTATGTGTGTGTGCAGCTAACTGAGCCCTGGTCCACACTCCATCCTTACCTGGGAGTGGAATATCACACCTCTGGTTGAGGTGCAATACCCCTGTAGCAACCGAACCCTCGGGGCGCTACATATGCATGTAGACATTTAAGGAATATAAGACTATTTGCATCAGGGCTGTGGCGTCGGTAGCCAAACCTCTGACTCCTCAATTTCCCTGACTTCCGACTATCTACTCCACAGCCCTGCCTCGCTACTGAGCATGTACATAAAGTGCAGCACAGGTTCATCTCACTACTGAGCATGTACATAAAGTGCAGCACAGATTCATCTCACTGCCTCACTACTGAGCATGTACATAAAGTGCAGCACAGATTCATCTCACTGCCTCACTACTGAGCATGTACATAAAGTGCAGCACAGATTCATCTCACTGCCTCATTACTGAGCATATACATAAAGTGCAGCACAGATTCATCTCACTACTGAGCATGTACATAAAGTGCAGCACAGATTCATCTCACTACTGAGCATGTACATAAAGTGCAGCACAGATTCATCTCACTACTGAGCATGTACATAAAGTGCAGCACAGATTCATCTCACTACTGAGCATGTACATAAAGTGCAGCACAGATTCATCTCACTGCCTCACTACTGAGCATGTACATAAAGTGCAGCACAGATTCATCTCACTACTGAGCATGTACATAAAGTGCAGCACAGATTCATCTCACTACTGAGCATGTACATAAAGTGCAGCACAGATTCATCTCACTACTGAGCATGTACATAAAGTGCAGCACAGATTCATCTCACTACTGAGCATGTACATAAAGTGCAGCACAGATTCATCTCACTGCCTCACTACTGAGCATGTACATAAAGTGCAGCACAGATTCATCTCACTGCCTCACTACTGAGCATGTACATAAAGTGCAGCACAGATTCATCTCACTACTGAGCATGTACATAAAGTGCAGCACAGATTCATCTCACTACTGAGCATGTACATAAAGTGCAGCACAGATTCATCTCACTACTGAGCATGTACATAAAGTGCAGCACAGATTCATCTCACTACTGAGCATGTACATAAAGTGCAGCACAGATTCCTCTCACTACTGAGCATGTACATAAAGTGCAGCACAGATTCATCTCACTACTGAGCATGTACATAAAGTGCAGCACAGATTCATCTCACTACTGAGCATGTACATAAAGTGCAGCACAGATTCATCTCACTACTGAGCATGTACATAAAGTGCAGCACAGATTCATCTCACTACTGAGCATGTACATAAAGTGCAGCACAGATTCATCTCACTACTGAGCATGTACATAAAGTGCAGCACAGATTCATCTCACTGCCTCACTACTGAGCATGTACATAAAGTGCAGCACAGATTCATCTCACTACTGAGCATGTACATAAAGTGCAGCACAGATTCATCTCACTACTGAGCATGTACATAAAGTGCAGCACAGATTCATCTCACTACTGAGCATGTACATAAAGTGCAGCACAGATTCATCTCACTACTGAGCATGTACATAAAGTGCAGCACAGATTCATCTCACTACTGAGCATGTACATAAAGTGCAGCACAGATTCATCTCACTACTGAGCATGTACATAAAGTGCAGCACAGATTCATCTCACTACTGAGCATGTACATAAAGTGCAGCACAGATTCATCTCACTGCCTCACTACTGAGCATGTACATAAAGTGCAGCACAGATTCATCTCACTACTGAGCATGTACATAAAGTGCAGCACAGATTCATCTCACTACTGAGCATGTACATAAAGTGCAGCACAGATTCATCTCACTACTGAGCATGTACATAAAGTGCAGCACAGATTCATCTCACTGCCTCACTACTGAGCATGTACATAAAGTGCAGCACAGATTCATCTCACTGCCTCACTACTGAGCATGTACATAAAGTGCAGCACAGATTCATCTCACTACTGAGCATGTACATAAAGTGCAGCACAGATTCATCTCACTACTGAGCATGTACATAAAGTGCAGCACAGATTCCTCTCACTACTGAGCATGTACATAAAGTGCAGCACAGATTCATCTCACTACTGAGCATGTACATAAAGTGCAGCACAGATTCATCTCACTACTGAGCATGTACATAAAGTGCAGCACAGATTCATCTCACTACTGAGCATGTACATAAAGTGCAGCACAGATTCATCTCCCTACTGAGCATGTACATAAAGTGCAGCACAGATTCATCTCACTACTGAGCATGTACATAAAGTGCAGCACAGATTCCTCTCACTACTGAGCATGTACATAAAGTGCAGCACAGATTCATCTCACTACTGAGCATGTACATAAAGTGCAGCACAGATTCATCTCACTACTGAGCATGTACATAAAGTGCAGCACAGATTCATCTCACTACTGAGCATGTACATAAAGTGCAGCACAGATTCATCTCACTACTGAGCATGTACATAAAGTGCAGCACAGATTCATCTCACTACTCAGCATGTACATAAAGTGCAGCACAGATTCATCTCAACTAAAAGCCAAGACCCTTAGATCAAGAAGAGACATTTATAGGACTTTTCATAACTCCCAAATTCTTATAAAAACATTTACAGCACATACTGCATTGTACTACTGTACCCAATTTATTATATATTTTAAGAGTTGGTCCACTTTATATCGACTCAGACTCCACCAAAATAGACACCGACTCAGACGCCCCGACTCCACAGCCCTGATCTGCATTAGGAGCATGCTGCTGATTGTTTTTTTTTTCTTCCTGGATCATGTCAGAGTGTTAAATAGAGATGAGCAAAAAGATTCGAACTACCCGGGTCTGGCGTGTAGTTCGGTTCTCCTGCATCAGCATTTCCATGCTCGGCATCCTGGGCACCTTTGCCGATTACTGGTGAGTCCTGGTCTAGGATCCCACATGTAATTATGCTATGGGAGCCTAGTGAGCTGCAGAGGTGCCCTGGATGCTGGGCAGAGAATGGCTGGTGGAAGAGGGCTGAACTGGACACTGGGCCAGAGTAATTCGGATCTTTGTTTTTTTTTAGGAGTTATGGTAGTTTGTCTTGTGGGGGTCGTCTGTACACCAGTATGCATGTATTGTATGGATTAAGAAACAATATGCTTACTTTTTAATATTGCACCTAAAGATTGGAAACCTTAATCTACAAATTCAATGTTATTAGCTCTGTATAGGACTGCTTTGGCGGATTATAGGTTAATATACAGTACAGACCAAAAGTTTGGACACACCTTCTCATTTAAAGATTTTTCTGTATTTTCATGACTATGAAAATTGTACATTCACACTGAAGGCATCAAAACTATGAATTAACACATGTGGAATTATATGCTTAACAAAAAAGTGTGAAACAACTGAAAATACGTCTTCTATTCTAGGTTCTTCAAAGTAGCCACCTTTTGCTTTAATGACTGCTTTGAACACTCTTGGCATTCTCTTGATGAGCTTCAAGAGGTAGTCACCGGAAATGGTTTTCACTTCACAGGTGTGCCCTGTCAGGTTTAATAAGTGGGATTTCTTGCCTTATAAATGGGGTTGGGACCATCAGTTGTGTTGTGCAGAAGTCTGGTGGATACACAGCTGATAGTCCTACTGAATAGACTGTTAGCTGCTTTTTTCTTGCCATAATACAAATTCTAAGTAAAGCGCTACAAAGAAACTGGCTCACATGAGGACTGCCCCAGGAAAGGAAGACCAAGAGTCACCTCTGCTTCTGAGGATAAGTTTATCTGAGTCACCAGCCTCAGAAATCGCAGGTTAACAGCAGCTCAGATTAGAGACCAGGTCAATGCCACACAGAGTTCTAGCAGCAGACACATCTCTACAACAACAATTAAGAGGAGACTTTGTGCAGCAGGCCTTCATGGTAAAATAGCTGCTAGGAAACCACAGCTAAGGACAGGCCACAAGCAGAAGAGACTTGTTTGGGCTAAAGAACACAAGGAATGGACATTAGACCAGTGTAAATCTGTGCTTTGGTCTGATGAGTCCAAATTTGAGATCTTTGGTTCCAACCACCGTGTCTTTGTGCCACGCAGAAAAGGTGAACGGATGGACTCTACATGCCTGGTTCCCACCGTGAAGCATGGAGGAGGAGGTGTGATGGTGTGGGGGAGCTTTGCTGGTGACACTGTTGGGGATTTATTCAAAATTGAAGGCATACTGAACCAGCATGGCTACCACAGCATCTTGCAGCAGCATGCTATTCCATCCGGTGTGCGTTTAGTTGGACCATCATTTATTTTTCAACAGGACAATGACCCCAAACACACCTCCAGGCTGTGTAAGGGCTATTTGACCAAGAAAGAGAGTGATGATGGGGTGCTACGCCAGATGACCTGGCCTCCACAGTCACCAGACCTGAACTCAATCGAGATGGTTTGGGATGAGCTGGACCACAGAGTGAAGGCAAAAGGGCTAACAAATTCTAAGAATTTCTGGGAACTGCTTCAAGATTGTTGGAAGACCATTTCCGGTGACTACCTCTTGAAGCTCATCAAGAGAATGCCAAGAGTGTGCAAAGCCGTCATCAAAGCAAAAGGTGGCTACTTTGAAGAACCTAGAATATAAGACATATTTTCAGTTGTTTCACACTTTTTTGTTAAGTATATAATTCCACATGTGTTAATTCATAGTTTTGATGCCTTCAGTGTGAATGTACAATTTTCATGAAAATAAAGAAAAAGCTTTAAATGAGAAGGTGTGTCCAAACTTTTGGTCTGTACTGTATATGTCTGCGTGCATATGTACAGTAGGAAAAATAAGTACATATAACTATGTATATGTAACTAACTATGTATATGTAACTAACTATGAATTAACACATGTGGAATTATATACTTAACAAAAAAGTGTGAAACAACTGAAAATATGTCTTATATTCTAAGTTCTTCAATGTAGCCACCTTTTGCTTTGATGACTGCTTTGCACACTCTTGGCATTTTTGGAGGTGGAAATTTCATTCTCTAGCAGGACTTGGCACCTGTCCACACTGCCAAAAGTACCAATACCTGGTTTAAAAACAACAGTATCACTGTGCTTGATTGGCCAGCAAACTCGCCTGACCTTAACCCCATAGAGAATCTATGGGGTATTGTCAAGAGGAAGATGAGACACCAGACCCAACAATGCAGACGAGCTGAAGGCTGCTATCAAAGCAACCTGGGCTTCCATAAGGCTGCGTGCCCACTATGCGTTTTTCAAGCGTTTTTGCAGCGGAATTTCCGCAGCGAAAACGCTTAAAAAACGCTTGGTAATACGTGACCCATGGTCCCCAATGATGATCTGCATGTGCTGTGCACATGCTGCGGAGATTTCCGCTGTGGATTATCTTTGCGAAAAAAACCGCAGTATCTCCATTAATTTTGCGGACACGCAGCGTAATTGCCGCCATTGACTTGCATTGAAACGCTTGATATCCGCATCACTACATGTTCACACGCGGATATGAAACGATTCAATGTTCGGATGGCACCCAGGCCTGGAGAAGAGGAGACTCTCATCCAGACCTGGGTACCATAGAAACTGTAAAAAAAAGAATAAAAAAAAAAAAAAAGACTATACTTATCTGCCGATGGCCCCTGGCCTCCTCAGCGTGCGGGGTGTTGGGCGGCTCGCGGTGGTGTGAGGACCTGACGTCATTGAGTCATGTGACTGGTCACGCGACCGCTGACGTCTCCTTTCGCTTGACCTGTCACATGACTCAATGACGTCATCGCAGGTCCTTCACACCACCGCGAGACACCGGGGAGAGCGGAGAAGGAGACCAGGGCCATCAGAAGGTAAGTATAATCTTTATTTTTTATTTTTTACCATTTTTATACTTTTTTTTTTTTTTTTTTAAACTATTTCTTGGTCACACTATATAAATCCATTCCGGTTGCATGGATTTATATAGTGTGACCAAGTTGTCAAGCACTTTTCCAAGTGATGCTAAAATCGCTTGGAAAGGCGCTTGATAACCCGCATGCAGAAATACATGCAAAAACCCTTGACAAACGCTTCTACCTGGCAGAAAAAACGCATGTAAAATCCGCATGCGTTTTTCCTGCTAGGGAGATGCGGAAAAAATATGCAGCATTTCTGCATCGTGGGCACATAGCCTAACACCTCAGCAGTGCCACAGGCTGATCGCCTCCATGCCACGCCGCATTGATGCAAAAGGAGCCCCAACCAAATATTGAGGGCATTTACTGAACATACATTCCAGTAGACCAACATTTTGGATTTTAAAAACATTTTTCAAGCTGTTGTTATAAAGTATTCTAATATACTGAGATGATGACGTTTGTGTTTTCATAGACTGTAAGCCATAATCATAGAGTTTCTACATAGAGCCAAGAAGGACTCGGCTAGTCAGTTTTTAGTCATGTCATGTCATAGACCTAATGGAAAACAGAAGAATTAGCTGGGGGTAGAAGGGAAAAATGAGCACTTGTTAAGTACACAGGGCTAGATAATATAATGACTGCAGTATGTTAAGAGGATAAAAGCTTTGATGGGAGGAGCGCTTCTTTAAGAGAAGTGTACCTACATTTTTGTCTGCATTTTACTGGTAATCATACACCCCCTAATGGTTGGGTTTCCTCGCACAAATTTATGAACTATGAAAATATCTTTGTATTGTGGTGTTTTTGAATATATTTAGTACATTCTAGATAATTGGGTTCTTTTAGGTAATTGAGGATCTAAACGTATAATATTGAAAGTGCAGTCAATGTCAGGTGTCATGGGTTTCAAGAATGAGTCATACTTTCTTCAGTGTCCGTGTGTAATTAACATTACAGCTGCTTACATGCTCTTTTTGAGAGTTGCCCAAGAAATTTTTGAGGCGTATGAGCAGCCGCTGCTATTCACATTTTCACTTTATTTGCCCTGAAGTCATTTTGCAGGATGGTAAATGAATAGTGGAGAAGAACTGCTGGCATGAATGGGACATGAAAAGTAAGACCACCCATCACATCATTTCCTCCCAAGTGTGAACATTGTAGAGTATTTGGCAGATTAAAATCTATGGGGGATACTCGATTGTTAGCTGATCATGTTGAAAACTGGGCACTGCCAGCAGTTATCTGTTATCGGGGTACTTGCTACCGTTTACATCCTGCAGTTATTGGGAGGTTGGTATCAGTGACCATTTTGGGCAATCATTCGTTCCATTCATGTCAGCAGCACACCCCCTTTAGACAAGCGGAGGTCCTGCTGACTAGCAGTAGTTTGTGTTTTATCGTTTGATATCTGCTCCTTTTTTACACTGGGTAATATTTGGGCATGAACATTAACTCTGTCAAGCATTGGTCTGTGTAAAGTGCCTTAAAGGGAACCTGTCTCCGTGAAAAAAAAAATGTATTTACTTCCAGATATAAGGCAAATCTGCAGGTAGATCATTTTTAAACCCTGTGTGGCTGATTTGCTTCAAGCACAGCAAGAAAGGCAATCAAAGGACGCACTGTTCATAAGTATTGATCTCCATTAAAAAGAAGCACTCCCAAGAAAGTTTTTTTTCTCAACTACAGCACATGCTCACAGGCACCTGCCATTTTAGGACAGACTCCTGTCAATATAACAAGGCAGCATCCATTTTAATGTACTATAGTACTTCAGCTTTTTTTCTATTCCCAGAGAACATGTGATATGAACTGAGCAGATATAAAGTTAGATTTGTAAGAAAAGATTCAATCTAGGTTATATTTTATTAATTGCAATCCCGGTTTTTCTGTGCTTAGGGGTCCAGCAGGTGTTCCTACTCGGTGACTGACAGCCTCCTGTGACTGTGCATACAGATATGGCTGTCAGTCATTGAAAAAGACCGCCCCATGGACTCCTAAGCATCGGCCTAGCAGGGATTTCAATGAATAAAATACAAGTTTTACTGAATGTTTTCCTCCAAAACGATATATCGGTCTTCTCAGCCTCTCCTGCTGTATATAGACAGGACTACATGTGGACACAGTTACCCTTCATATTAATCTAGCTGGTTGCCTTTTTACTACTTGATGGATTAGCTTGTCATATAGAAGCACATTTTTTTTGAGTTTTATATTTTCTGTTTTTGCTACAAGTTTGTTCTTTGAATCAATTTACAAGGTGGTACTGTGTCATGGGAAATTACTATCTTCATCGGCCCGCAGTGCTTATTCAGCTTTCTGCCTAGAAAAAACACGTCTTCAGAGAATTTCATATAGTTAGTCTCTTTAGTAATTAGGTGTTCCTCAGGCATTTATATTGCTGATATTAAAAAAATGATTGTGCTGTATAATTCATTTAATCTGGCATTTGATAATTGAGAAATTGTGATAAAGTGGTGTTCAATGGAAATATGATCTGGAATTTTACCAAACCAGATGATGAAGACTGAGCAGGCATAAACATTATGAAACTTCTGATCCAATATAAAAAAGTTATCTACCTTGTAATGGAGTCTGTCCTGAGCTTTATTACCTCTATAGCGATTACAGCACAGGGGAGGGGAAGTAAATCACCAGTTGAAACTTACCTTACCACACTCTTAAACACATTGCATTGCTGAGAAAATGAACTTTGATTCAGTATACAATTGAGCTGGCTAGGAGTCAACAACCCGTACCAGTCCCGGCAAGGACTCTCTACACCCCACCCAATGTCTACTCTTTGGCCTTAATTGATAGATTTAGCACTCTGTTAAGTCACTGTCTTCTGCTGAGAAGCGTCCTGTGTACTCTGTGCATTTTTGGCATGGCGTATGCATGATGGTACTCTCTACTCTGTGAGCAGTGGCCAAACTGACTACTAGCATGCTAAGCATATGCCAGGCCAGGAGTGGAAAGCACATGCGCAAGGTTTCAGTGAAGAACAAAGTGACCCACCAAAAGGGAAGAACCATCAATTAAGGTCCAGGAGAAAGCGTCAGGCAGGATTTAGTGAGAAGAGCTGGACTGCTTGCAAGGACTGAGATGGCCGTCGCCATCTCATTAGCATATTGGATGCAAGTTCATTTTTTGGGATTTGCATCTTTTTTCTAGCATCCCCGACGCTGTAATTGCTTTAGCAGCTTTATAGCTCATGGCAAATTAAAAAAAAAAAAAAAAAGTAAAAGTGATCATCCCTCCTGACATACCATTATAATCAATACAGGTATTTTGAATTTCTCATGAGATAGAGTTCAAAGAAAACATCTGTTCCTCCTTTCTTCCTCTTGGAAATAAACGGTGTATATAAAAAGTCAACACATCCCTATTAAAATGCCAGGTTTTTATCATGTAAAAAAAAGTCATACTAATAAGAATGATTTCAGAACTTCTTCCACCTTTAATGTCAACCATAATCTGTACAAATCCACTGAAAAATAGACCGTTTTTTTTTGGGGTGGAAAATTTAAAGATCTTTAGTAATGTGGTTGTATAAATATGTACATCCTTAAGCTAATACTTTGGTGAAGTACCCTTTCCAATTTGACAGCTATCAGTGTTTTTGGGTAGGAGTCTTTCAGGATGGAACATCTAGAATTGGCATACTTGGCTGACTCTTCCTTGGGATTCCGGTCTGGGCTCTGGCTGGGCCATTCCAAACCCCTGATCATCTTTTGGCGAAGCCATTATTTTTTTTGGATTTGGAGGTATGCTTGGGGTCATTGTTGAGCTAAAAGGTGAAATATCTATTTCTCTTCAATTTCAGCTTTTTAGCAAAGGCCTTAAGGTCTTGTTGCAAAATTGACTGATATTTGGAATTGTTCTTAATTCCCTCTACCTTGAAAAGAGACCCTATTCCAACTACTGAAAAACAGCCTCAAAGCACAATTCTACCTCCACCATGCTTCAGTGTGTGTATGGTGTTCTTTTGGTGATGTGCAGTGTTGGCTTTGCACCAAACATACCTTTTGGAATTATGGACAAAATACCTTGGTCTCCTCAATTTTTGAAGGACGTCCAGTTCTAGGTAATGTCAATGTTATGCCGAATTTAAGCCACTTCTTGTTGACCATTTTCAGTATTCCATTTTATATCGATTACCTTGGGGAAAAAAATTGTACCCTTGCTCCTGACTGATAATTTTTAGGAATGAGATCCCTTTGCTGTGTAGTAAGATGTTTACAGACCATGGCTTTAACTGTAAAATACAACTAAGAAAATGTCAGGAATATCATTAAAGAACAGCTACACTTTGTCAAGTTAATCAGAATCCCTGTAAATGATGGCATCTATGTACTGACTATTATTTTAACATGAGTTTTTTAAGTGTGATTGGCTAATTCTGAATACAACCACATCCTCAATTATAAGAGGGTTTTTATACTTATGCAACCACATGATTTTGATGGGGTAAATAAACCTAAAATAATTTGTTTGTTTCTCAATCGATTTGTACAGATTATGGGACATTAAAGGTAGAAAAGGTTCTTAAATGATAATTCTTGGTAAGACTTGGTATGTTATATATGACAAATGGCTGGCATTTTAACAGGGGTGTGTAGACTTTTATATATGCTCTATAACTGTGTTGACAATTGGGCTTCTTGTCACCAGGATACAGTGGTGTGAAAAACTGTTTGCCCCCTTCCTGATTTCTTATTCTTTTGCATGTTTGTCACACTTTAAATTTATTTTGTGATCTGAAATATTTAATATTAGACAAGATAACACAAGTAAACACAAAATGCAGTTTTTAAATGCAGGCCTTTATTATTAAGGGAAAAAGAAATCCAAACTTACAGGGTCTTGTGTGAAAAAGTGACTGCCACCCTCCCCAAACATACAGTTATATGAAAAAGTTTGGGCACCCCTATTAATCTTAAGCTTAATGTTTTTTAAAAATTGGTGTTTTTGCAACAGCTATTTCAGTTTGATATATGTAATAACTGTTGGACACAGTAATGTTTCTGCCTTGAAATGAGGTTTATTGTACTAACAGAAAATGTGCAATCTGCATTCAGACAAAATTTGACAGGTGCATAAGCATGGGCACCCTTATCATTTTCTTGTTTTAAATACTCCTACCTACTTTTTACTGACTTACTAAAGCACTTTTTTTGGTTTTGTAACCTCATTGAGCTTTGAACTTCATAGCCAGGTGTATGCAATCACGAGAAAAACTTCTTAAAGTGGCCACTTGCAAGTTGTTCACCTGTTTGAATCTCCTCTGAAGAGTGGCATCATGGGCTCCTCAAAACAACTGTCAAATGATCTGAAAACAAAGATTATTCAACATAGTTGTTCAGGGGAAGGATACAAAAAGCTGTCTCAGAGATTTAACCTGTCAGTTTCCACTGTGAGGAACATAGTAAGGAAATGGAAGAACACCGGGACAGTTCTTGTTAAGGCCAGAAGTGGCAGGCCAAGAAAAACATCAGAAAGGCAGAGAAGAAGAATGGTGAGATCAGTCAAGGACAATCCTCAGACCACCTCCAGAGAGCTGCAGCATCAACTTGCTGCAGATGGTGTCACTGTGCATCGGTCAACGAAACAACGCACTTTGCACAAGGAGAAGCTGTATGGGAGAGTGATGCGAAAGAAGCCGTTTCTGCAAGCACGCCACAAACAGAGTCGGCTGAGGTATGCAAAAGCACATTTGGAGAAGCCAATTTCTTTTTGGAATAAGGTCCTGTGGACTGATGAAACCAAGATTGAGTTGTTTGGTCATACAAAAAGGCATTATGCATGGCGGCAAAAAAACACAGCATTCCAAGAAAAACACTTGCTATCCACAGTAAAATTTGGTGGAGGTTACATCATGCTTTGGGGCTGTGTGGCCAATGCCGGCACCGGGAATCTTGTTAAAGTTGAGGGACGCATGGATTCCACTCAGTATCAGCAGATTCTTGACAATAATGTTCAAGAATCAGTGACAAAGTTGAAGTTACGCAGGGGATGGATCTTTCAGCAAGACAATGATCCAAAACACCGCTCCAAATCTACTCAGGCATTCATGCAGAGGAACAATTACAATGTTCTGGAATGGCCATCCCAGTCCCCAGACCTGAATATCATTGAACATCTGTGGAATCATTTGAAGAGGGCTGTCCATGCTCGGCGACCATCAAACTTAACTGAACTGGAATTGTTTTGTAAAGAGGAATGGTCAAAAATACCTTCATCCAGGATCCAGGAACTCATTAAAAGCTACAGGAAGCGACTAGAGGCCGTTATTTTTGCAAAAGGAGGATCTACTAAATATTAATGTCACTTTTCTGGTGAGGTGCCCATACTTATGCACCTGTCAAATTTTGTTTGAATGCAGATTGCACATTTTCTGTTAGTACAATAAACCTCATTTCAAGGCAGAAACATTTACTGTGTCCAACAGTTATTACATATATCAAACTGAAATAGCTGTTGCAAAAACACCAATTTTTAAAAAAGCATTAAGCTTAAGATTAATAGGGGTGCCCAAACTTTTTCATATAACTGTAAATTAACTGTGGTTTATCACATATTTGGGAAGCTGAGTTAAATTTCCTTAGCCACACACAGGCCTGATTACTGCCACACCTGTTCTCAAGAAATCACTTAAATAGGACCTGCCCGACAAAGTGAAGTAGACAGAAAGATCCTCAAAGGCTTTGGGACTCCAGCGAACCACAGTAAGAGCCATTACCCACAAATGGCGAAAACATGAAACAGTGGTGACCTTTCCCAGGAGTGGCTGGCTGAATAAAATTACCCCAATAGTGGAGCGACGACTCATCCTTGAGGTCACAAAAGCCCCCAAAACAACATCCAAAGAACTGCAATCCTCACTTGCCTCAGTTAAGGTCAGTGTTCATGACTCTACTATAAGAAAGAGACTGGGCAAAAATGACATGCATGGCAGAGCTCCAAGACGAAAACCACTGCTGAGCAAAAAGAACATAAAGGCTTGTCTCAGTTTTGCCAGAAAACATCTTGATGATCGCCAAAACTTTTGGAAGAATACTCTGTGGACTGATGAGACAAAAGTTTAACTTTTTGGAAGGTGTATGTCCCATTACATCTGGCGTAGAAGTAACACAGCATTTCAAAAAAGGAACATAATACCAACAGTAAAATATGATACTATCATGTGTGATGGTCTGGGGCTGTTTTAATATTTAAATTTGTTTGTCCAGCTGGGGGTCTGTATGTAGGGGAGACAGGGCTAAAACTTAGAACAAGGATGAATACTCATCGCCACACAATAAAAGAAAAGGGAATAGATATACCTATGGCCAAACATTTTTGTATTTCTGTCACTGCATCATGGACCTGAAGTTACTGGTATCAAATCTCAGAGAGAGAGAAGAATTTGGGAATACAAACTTATGTCAACCTTTGACACCTTCAGAGCAGGAATGAAAGTGTCACATGGATTTATGTCATTTTACATCAACTAAGGAATGTGCTCCTCAGACCTGTGGGGGCATCACAACCATGGACCAGACCTCAATCACCGAACAATAAAACTTTCACACTCCTTATTTATGAACCACTCCAATATTTATGGCCACAACTCTTTCTCACCCTCCCATGCTAATAGTTCTGCTTCACGTCACTTGTCTCATCTATTGCATTATTCTTTGGCCTGATGTGTATAAATGTGACTCTTCAGATTTTGTGTTTATTCTATGACTGATGAAGAGACCCTAGTAGTCTCGAAAACTTGCAATTTGTTGCCATCTTTTCAGTTAGCCATTAAAAGGTATCAATTACTGAGGACTCGCAAATCTTAATATTTTTCTATCTACTGGCTAACACTGTGCAAAGATATATATTTTTCCTGTATCTAAATTTGTTTTGTGATCTGAAACATTTAAACGTGACAAACCTGCAAAAGAATTAAAAATCAGGAAGGGGTTAAACACTTTTTCACACCACTGTATGTACCTACACAGTCCTATACTGTCAGTACTGATGGGACAATGCAAGAATGGTGATCTGTCCTATTGACCAGGGGAATTTCCAGGAAGAATATCAAAGGCAAAGCATTATGCAGTCATCCTAAATTGGTATTTCATGGGCAATACAAGTATTTTACTTTATCAATGTCCTTTTTCTAAGCAGTTTTCTCTGAACGTCTGATAATGTAATTGTATCTGTATATTTGCATGTCCTGGTGAATAATAGCGATTGATCTTAGATAATGCTGGTGACCTAGGAGAGCTGCCGTGCAGGCGTTGCCACAGTACGTGGGATTTGCATAGGAGAATTTGGGCTATTTTAGAATCGGTTCACATGATGACTGACCTGGATGGGTAGGATTACTGATCACTATTGCGGAGCCATGACTAATACAGAGTTATGAGGAAAAGATTTGTTGGGGACCGGTTACTCAACTGCCATCTAGATACACAGATCTACTCTGGATTCACTCAGTGTAGAGGAAATGTCACATTTGGTCCCTTGCAGTTTCTGTACAAATAAGGCTATGTGCCCACGATGCAGAAATGCTGCAATTTTTTTCCGCATATCCTTGTGGTTTTTACATGCATTTTTCCTGCCAGGTAGAAGCGTTTGTCAAGCGGTTTTGCATGCATTTCTGCATGCGGGTTATCAAGCGCTTTTCAAAGCGATTTTAGCATCACTTGGAAAAGTGCTTGACAACTTTGTCACACTATATAAATCCATGCAACCGGCATGGATTTGTATAGTGTGACCAAGTTAATAGTTAAAAAAAATAATAAAAATGGTAAAAAATAAACATTATACCCGCTTTCTGATGGCCCGCGGTCTTCTCTCTGGTGCGTCCAGTCTCTTGTACAACTCGTGGTGATGTAAAAAGACCTTCCATGACATCAGTTAGTCATGTGACAGGTCACGCGACCGCCGACGTCAGCGTTCGCGTGACCTGTCACTTGACTAAATGACGTCATGGAAGGTCCTTTTACACCATCGCGAGCCACCAGGGAGCCAGGACGCACCAGAGAGGAGACCGGGGGACATCGGAAGATGAGCATAATGTATATTTTTTATTCTAAATTCTTTTTTTAACAGGTACTATGGTACCCGGGTCTGGAGGAGAGTCTCCTCTTCTCCAGACCCGGGTATCATCCGCACATTGAATCGCTTAATATCCGCATGTGCACATGTAGTGATGCGGATATTAAGCGATTCAATGCAAGTCAATGGCGGCGATTATGCTACGTGTCCGCAAAATTAATGGCCATGCTGTGTATTTTTCCGCAATGATAATCCACAGCGGAAATTTCCACAGCATGTGCACAGCACAGGCGGATTATCATTGGGGGCCATGGGGCATGTATTAAGCGTTTTTTAAGCGTTTTCGCTGTGGAAACTTTGCAGCAAAAACGCATAGTGGGCACGCAGCCTAACTGGTGGAGACAAAAAAAATGTGGTCCCTAGCACTATTTTTATGCTGCTTATTAAGCGTTCTAGTACCGATTTGCATGCGCGTTCCTTGTGCATAAATTTATAAGTATCTGCTATCTCTTCTGGTTCTCTTTTTCTGATTCTTTTATATGTTCCGAATAGCTGATGTTTGTGTGTGTTTTCTGGCTTTTTTACCCTTGCCACATGGATACCAGTCCACTGTCTTGGAGTTTTGTTTGATAAAAACGCATGCTACTTACACACCAGGCATATTTTATTAGAAATGCTAGTAAAAAGAAAAATCAACTTCCTATTAATAGCTACGCAAAAAGGGCAGTTTTCACAATGTAGTAATGACATCCTTTTAACATATACGCCAAAAAAGCTCAGCTTATATGTTTAACTGAAACCATAACGGACGCCCCTTAGGCTGCCATTTTTCTAAAATCTTATAAACGTACACTGTCCAGTATTTTTTTTTCACCAGATTCTATTGAAGACAATAAAATAGTATACTACAATTTAAATATATACTGCATACAGCTCTGCTGTATATCTACACATTAGCTGCAGAGGTATGTATCATTATAAACACTTCAAGATGTCAGCTCACAGTGCTTTAAGCTTTTATCCTCCCACCATACTGACTGCTGTGAGATGATATCTGGAAGTGTTATTACTGTGACATAAGTAAGCTCTGCCATATCTACACAGGAGCTATAGAGATCAGTGAGGAGAGGGGGGCATGTCTCCCCCCCCCCCCCCCCTGTATGTTGCTGCCTGATTATGATTGGTCAGTCTCATACAGGGGAAAAAGTACACGCCCTCAGAGACAACTCTTTGGCAACACTCACATTTACAAGCTATTCTCTCCACAACAGAGAGAAGAAATTAACAATATGACTACGTTTTACTGCAGCCACTATTCCATGATGTGGCCAGTTTTACATGCTCAAACTGGTGAAAGGTTCTTGGCTGATTTTCCAAAGGCAATAAAAACTCTTAAAGGGTATCGTATCCTGGCATTACTTGCCATATTCCGTGCCACCACAACTCTGTGGAAGTGGGTAAGTTGCATTTGACTGTCCAGCAAATGCGCAGTGTTGTAATACAGCGCCGCAACATCTTCTGCTGCCCCTTTGGCTACAGGTGACCGTATGTTGTCAGGTAGTCCATGCCTATAACCTTCACAGACATTTCTCCTTCCTTTCCTGTCCATCTTACCCCTCTAGCTCAGTGATTGGTCATGCAGTAAATAATTTCTGACATCTTCCTCCAATCCGTCAGCCAGGTCAATGTTGGGACGATGTAAATAATCAGCCTATAGGGAAAAGTGATAGTATCTACTTTCATGTATCCAGTTTTCCTTTAGAGAAGACATGTTTTTTATTTGCTAGAGTGGACATGCTGAACCTGTTCTGCATGCACCATCAACAATGGTTGATAAGGTAGAGATCGTAGTGTTAGGTGTGTGACAAAGCACAGGAACGGTTGCGTAAACTATACCAACGACGCACAAATGAACTTTTGCTCTGGTAATCGGACCCCACCCAGTGTAATGACTTCAGTCATACAGATCCATAGTCAGACTATTCCATGTATACCTAAAATATTAGAACCCTGATCAGATCGAGAGAAGGTGGAGGGGAGGGAGGGGTAGCCATCTCTCCAAATGGGGTATTCTCCAAAGGTAAAAAGCGCCTTGCTTTAATTACATCGATCATGGATTTATCTCCAGTGTCTGTCCTCTGTAATACAGTGTTTCACTTCCCTTTGCATACAGCCATATTTGCATGTCTGTATCTGCACGTCGACAGTACAGCTTTGTAAATGGATGAATCTACAGTTCCTGCTTTATACAATACAACTATGAAAGTAAGTATTATGTACCCAAAAGCGTTTATTTAGGAATCTACAGGCATCCAAGTAGTCTAATCCATCTCTGCTAGCAGGCTGCGGCTCTATTATATGGCTTGTGGGGTATAAAGTTTCAGCTGCCGCACCGTATCTTCACTCCAGCCATTTACCTGGTAGAATCTAACGAATGTTAATCTTGTTCTTATACAGAGCAGGTATGGGAGAAATACTGCAAATTGTCTAGGAAACAGTCCAAGGGCTCATGTGTTTTTTTTTTTTTTTTTTAATGGCCAGAAAAATCTGAGATTCAGTGACAAAATGGGTTGGTTTACAATGACGTTCCTTGTCCATATGTATATGAAAATCATATGGGCACACACTCAGGACTCCCCTCTATGAGCCAAATGGAGAGCTGCTCTTTCAGGCTTCATGTCTAAAGGCAATCTATCACCAAGTTTTTGCCTCCTAGTCTGAGAGCAGCATAAAGAGGGGGCAGTGACCCTCATTCCAGCTCTGTGCCACTTACTGGGCTGATTTTTGTAGGTTTTATAAAATCAGTTTTATTAGCAGGAGATTATTATTAGAGGACTAGTAAACCTGCTGCCAGGTGGTCCAGTATATTAATGAACTCTGTATAACCCCGCCCCCACCACTGATTGGCAGCTTTCTGTGTACATTGTACATGGGCATAAAGCTGGCAATCAGTGGTGTGGGCAGGGTTATACAGAGCTCAGCATTCAGAGAACTGCTAGATCTGCAGCGGATTAAAACAGTTATTTTATCAAAATGACAGCAATCAGCTCAGCAAGTGACACATCACTGGAATAAGGGTTTCTGCCCCAGTATCATGCTGCTCTCAGATGGGATAGCAAAGACCTGCTTTCAGATTCCCTTTAAAGCGTTTGCCTGGTTTAGAAAACCAATTTTCATATTGCCATTTTAGGAAACACTAAATAGGGGGAATCAGGGTCCCCTGTCCAGAATCCTTTATGCTTAGTCGAGGTGGAGAGCATTTGCAATGAACATGGCTTTTTTTTTTTTTTTTACAGACCTGCCGTGCATTACGTGGACAGTCCATTGATTTGAATTGATACTGTGTAATACGGTAACCTGACCGGCCCCCTGACTGCTGCCATCCGCTGTTATACCAGTATGGGTGCAGATTCCTTTAGTCTTAACATGTGATGTATGTAACTCACTTACACTGCATATGCTAATGAGGTGGGACTAGACCGGTGGGGTTTCTCCCCCACCCCCCACACTACTCCTGGCATGAATCTTCTGCCGGCTGGGTGTAATAGGCTGCTTGCATATAATACTGGTTCTGATAGCGCCTTTATGGAAGCTGTCAATCACAGCCAGGAAGGCGTGAATAAAGCAAGAGATTCCCCTCTGGGCTAGTCCTGCCTCCTTAGTTTATGTGGCACTTCGCAATAAAAGTGAATTCTTCAAACCGTGCATCATTAGTAAGTTACATAAAAGACCTGATCAGACTAAAGAAATTCTCACCCATGCTACTATAGAAGCAGTAAGGGGGTCTGACAGGTGTATTTCTACAGGTGACATTATTCACAGGATAATTGATAAATATCTGATCATTGGGGGCTGCAGGGCTGGAGCTCCCACCATTTACTAGAACAGAGCATGAGCACTGGGACTGAAAAAGATTATACATATCTGTGCCTAGCTATCTATAGGATGTCTATAGTGGGAAGCCCCTTTTGATTTCCCTCGAGGTGATGCTGTAGAAGAATTAAACAATTACTGGCAGGTTTCCCCACTGATTATAGCTAATTACTGTGGTTCCCACCAGGGGACACTTCCTGACCAGCCTATATTGAGCCCATCTACAGTATATATGTTGATAGGTGCTTGTTTAAAGACCTGTTGACACAGGATCAGATCGACGCTTTAGATCATTGATCCTTGCTCCTTGGGCAGAAACTTGCCTATGTAAATGTACTGTTCTATGTGCTTGGAAGGCCTGTTTATGGGTATGCTCCATGCCACATAGTCGATGAATATAGAATAATATACTAATTGGTCAAGGAAATAACATTTTAGGACAGGTGACCCATAATATAAGAGCACTGACAGTGCAGTTATTAAATGTGGCAGTATCCAAACAAATATCTGCAATATTAGTAATGGAGGTAGTAATATCCGTAATGGAGGTTGTAAGGAAAGAGAGTGGAGAAAGGCATTAAATGCCGCTCTGAAGGGCTTGGAAACCCTCTGCCCACAGTGGCGCGTAATTATCTTTTCCACTGAGCTAAATTCTACATGTTTGTGCAAGGGAAGCTTCAGGTGCTTCCAAGGTGTGCCTCTGGTGTCTTGGGATAGACTTCTGACACTAGCGTTTTATTATTTACTCGTAGCTTTATTTATCTAGCTTTTTATTCTTTTGCTCGTGATAATCCTGTACAATATTTATTTCTCTCACTGTTCCTTATTTGGATAAAATGTTTGTTAAAGTACAGGCCACATGTCACCAGAACGGTTCAGTCCTATTAACCAGCATATGCACCCTATACTGCTGAAATGACCGCGTCTGCACATGCCTGGATCAGAGCTGAAGTGTCCCGACCTGTGAGCTGACAATCAAGCCTGCATGACTCCTCAGTAGCCTCAGACCACCCACATGGCTCGCTTCTTGCAATTTACATACTGTAGGATATTTTTCTCTCTCCAAAAATCACATCAAAATCGAGCTGGTGTTACCGCAATCTTGGAAATTTTGTATTGAACACATTGTTTGATCATACCCTAAGGGTATGTGCACATGATCCTTTTTTGGCAGCGCTTTGAACGCAGCATACTTGTGCTGCGTCCAAAGCGCTGCACACAGGTGAATCCGCATGTGTTCATTGAACACGTGGCTTCACCACATCCTATCCTTTGCACTATAGCATTTCTCTTGAGACCAGCGTCTCCGCAGGAGAAATTGACGTGCTGCGGTCTGTGAAGACGCGCCGCATGTCCGTCTCCGCGGGTGATCCGCAGGAGAACGGAGAACGGGAACGCATAGTGGGTATGGGATTTGTATAAATTTGCAAGTCTTTGCGTTTGCTTACCGTGTGCACTTACCCTAGCAGTCATGAATGATGTACTATTTCCATGGGGTAGATTTTCTACCCCCAGTTAGCTACTAGGTATTGCATCAACTAATTTACTTATTTTTGTTCCAAATTTATAGAGGTCAGCCTCTTTTTTTTTTTTTTTTTTTTTTTGGAATGATGTAGTAAAATGTAATAAACGCAGCCATTACCTTCAAAACACATCGGCATATTATATAGTAATGCCAAGGTTATATGTGTGGCTGTTGTGTAACTTATTATTTTTTAGATGGAAATAAATAATATTTTGTTATTCTGAGACCGTTTCATCTGCATCTTTTCTGTTGTTGTGTTGCTGTTTTTACATTAGACACCATAAAGTATTGGCGGGCACATTACCTTCTCCCTCGCCTCCTGAACAATAAGCACTTTCTTCTCTTTGACGTTAGCACTTTAGAGCTGAATGTGTTTGGTCATGGACTTCCTGTTCACGGTCTGTAGAAGTTGCTTTTAATACGGTTTGCACATGGCGTGAGACAGGAATGAGTTCTCATTTATTATACTGTTCAGTGTCACAGTCCCATGGTTAGTAAGCCTGCTCAAAGCAATGTTATAGGGTCTTCTATTCAGCTGCAGCCATGTTCCCCAAGCAGTGACTCTGTATTGGATACAATCTTTTATGTGGTTAACATTGCATAAACTAGTGTCAGAATACCCTCCCGGGACAGGCTCATGTTGGCTGTCTAGTCACTTGAATATTTCTTTGAGGAACTGAAAACATATACTAATATTCAACTGCTTCCCTTGTAAGGGAGTCTGGCAGCATAAAATGACTATTTAAACCAAGCCCATGCGCTCAGTGCTGTCTTGGTATGGCCGTGTAGTACCTTCCCATCTACTTGTATTGAATTTAACTCTTCGCTTCCTCGATTGACAGCTCTGACCTTGATTGACAGAGAAGGATTGGAGATGGCTGGAAAACAAGTAGGTGGGGAAGTGCACTGTTTTTTTTTTTTTGTCCACTCCAAAGGTGCACCAAACGCCTGTGCTTGGTTTGAACAGTTATGTGCTGACCGACTTCCTTTTAGGAGTTAGAAGACTTGAGTTGTTGGTAAAAAAACAAAAAAGCATTTGGCTGACCTCTTTCTCCCCATGATTCAGACAAGCGTGCATGTATTCACAGTAGGACAAGGGGAGTAAGTGCCTGACAGATATCTCTGTATGTCCCTGAGAACAAAGGAATTGGCCAGTACAACCATCCATTTCTCATCTCTGGAAATGATTGTCGAGAGAAGAAAATTGGGAGGCCCCAATACACATCAGATGGTCAGGCTGAACAGCCGATTTACATATAATGTCTGACTGTTTACAGGTGTAAATAACCCTTTTTAATATAGGAGATGCTGTGACGATCAGATAATCCTAGACCAGAGCAGCCATTTCTACTGCCCCGTATCTATTATACTATATAATTCAAGAATTATTTGTTCCAGTGCAGTAAAAGCTCCTTTAGGCTGTGTTCACATTACATTTGGTATATATGCATTAAAAAGTCCCAGTGTATACTCTGAACATATTCATGGGGCTGATAGATGCTGATGGAATAATGTACTAGACTACACTATTCCATACAAAGATATACAATAAGTCCAGAAGAAGTAACCATCAGACCTGAGCCTGATTCTCCAGAGAACGTGACGTGAAGGGTTTGATATTCCCCCATCAGTAGATTTTTATCGGTGTGATTCATCTGTGGAGTATACTTTTGACGTGAGGGCATCCATGGTAGGAAGTATGGAGTTGCGTTGACACACAGTAGTCTTCTATGTTTCTCTCTATGCTAGGATGGAATCGGTCACCTTGGGAGACGTGTAATTGAGTTAGTTCTGTTTTTCTGGGCCATATGCCAAGGTTTCCTGTTCCGAATAACAATGGTCTCTGAGGTACTAACTAATAGTAGCCAGGGGAGGTGAGGCTGAAGCTGAGCAGTAACATCATTTGTCTAAGAGAATATCCAGGAAGTAAAGCCTACGTCAAATCGCAGTTTTGTCCGAGGAGACTAGCAACCATTTTTGTAGGCTGATGGCATATAACGTCTGGATAGCTGGACATATACAGTCATGGCCAAAAGTATTGAGAATGAGACAAATAGTAATTTTTCCAAAGTTTACTGCTTCATTTTTTGTAATGGCAATTTGCATATACTCCTGAATGTCAGAGTGATCAGATTAACAGCAATTACTGTACTTGCAAAGTCAATATTTGCCCAGAAAATGAACTTTAACCCCCAAAACACATTTCAACATCATTGCAGTCCTGCCTTAAAAGGAGCAGCTAACATCGTTTTAGTGATTGATCCATTAACACAGGTGTGGGTGTTGATGAGGACAGGGCTGGTGATCAATCAGTCATGATTAAGTAAGAATGACATCACTGGACACTTTAAAAGGAGGCTGGTTCTTGGTATCATTGTTTCTCTTCAGTTAACCATGGTTATCTCTAAAGAAACACGTGCAGCCATCATTGCACTGCACAAAAATGGCCTAACAGGGAAGAGTATCGCAGCTACAAAGATTGCACCTCAGTCAACAATCTATCGCATCATCAAGAACTTCAAGGAGAGAGCTTCCATTGTTGTCAAAAAGGCTCCAGGGCGCCCAAGAAAGACCAGCAAGTGCCAGGACCGTATCTTAAAACTGTTTCAGCTGCGGGATCGGACTACCAGCAGTGCCGAGCTTGCTCAGGAATGGCAGCAGGCTGGTGTGAGTGCTTCTGCACGCACTGTGAGGCGGAGACTCTTTGAGCAAGGGCTGGTTTCAAGGAGGGCAGCAAAGAAGCCACTTCTCTCCAGAAAAAACATCAGGGAACGACTGATATTCTGCAAAAGGTACAGGGAGTGGACTGCTGAGGACTGGGGCAAAGTCATTTTCTCTGATGAATCCCCTTTTCGATTGTTTGGGACATCTGGAAAACAGCTTATTCGGAGAAGAAGAGGTGAGCGCTACCACCAGTCTTGTCTCATGCCAACTGTAAAGCATCCTGAAACCATTCATGTGTGGGGTTGCTTCTCAGCCAAGGGAATCGGCTGACTCACAGTCTTGCCTAAAAACACAGCCATGAATAAAGAATGGTACCAGAATGTCCTCCAAGAGCAACTTCTCCCAACCGTCCAAGAGCAGTTTGGCGCCCAACAATGCCTTTTCCAGCATGATGGAGCACCTTGCCATAAAGCAAAGGTGATAACTAAATGGCTCATGGAACAAAACATAGAGATTTTGGGTCCATGGCCTGGAAACTCCCCAGATCTTAATCCCATTGAGAACTTGTGGTCAATCATCAAGAGATGGGTGGACAAACAAAAACCAACAAATTCTGGCAAAATGCAAGCATTGATTATGCAAGAATGGACTGCTATCAGTCAGGATTTGGTCCAAAAGTTGATTGAGAGCATGCCAGGGAGAATTACAGAGGTCTTGAAGAAGAAGGGGCAACACTGCAAATATTGACTTGCTGCATTAACTCATTCTAACTGTCAATATAACCTATTGGTACTCATAATATGATTGCAATTATATTTCTGTATGTGATATAAACATCAGGCAAACACTAATAAAAACCAGAGGCCAGCAGATCATGTGAAAATATAATTTTGGTGTCATTCTCAAAACTTTTGGCCATGACTGTACAAGATACCTGTTGGACGAACATTTATTCGGCAGGCAGCTATATCTCCTGACTCCCCAATACATGTGAGGGCTTTATTGGTCCCAGTGTTCATGTATTTCCAACAGGGAGGGAGGTGACATCTGCCACTAGCTTGGCAGCGGCCTATCTCCCCTGAATAAAGGATTGGATGCCACCTGTCCGATCCTTCTCTTCCCTGACATCATCTATCAGGAGGTCTCCATACACATCACCTGGTCGGCCTCTCCTACCGAACTTGGTGGGTTTGGCCTCCTTTCAGTTGTGTGTATGAGGACTGTAACTGTATCCTGGTCACTGGGCCACAAACTTTGGCTACAAACATATTTTTTACATAGTAAAAGAAGGGCTGGATCCATCACACAACGGACATAGATAGTGCTTGATGCACCCATGTACTTTTTTTAATGTGATTTTTAAGGGTCTTCTACTCAAATATTTTGGCATGTGGAACGAAGCCCCGGCACAATGTGACTGCAGGATCAGATAACACAGGATTTGTTTTTCTGTTACCATGGAAATATATAGTCCCATATCAGAGCCGTAGACGCAGAACAATGAAATTTGTCAAGATACTTTATTTTTCATTTTAGATTGAAAGAATATAAAAATGTATATGCGATGGTAATCTACCTATGTGTAGTTCTGCATCGCACTGCTCAGCTTTGTAGTGGAAACCTGGCGCAGTCTCCGCTCTCCACTATTGATGTGAACGTGCCTTTGCTTAGATTGTTGTATTGGATTTTCAGTAACTGAAATCTCTGCGCAGTGTTATAGGGTTTAAGTGCTTTTAGGTGTAATTTTCTCACTTGTATCTATGATCTCTAAGGAGTTTGACTGCATTTCCCTTATAGCTTGGCTTGTACTAATAGAAGTCAACAAGACTGGATAACATCCTTTCACTTAAGGTGGCCATTGGCCATACACCTTCTATAGACAATGCTGAAATCAGCAGTCAGCTGTCTGTTAGCTCAGACGCTCTCTTTGCCGTGTGAGGTAGGAGTCCTGGTACTCGTAATGTGAGGGCTCTTTCTCCTTATTACTCTGCATAGAGTGCAAGCTGTCAATCAGTGCAGGAGGGCGGGGATGGGAGGTGTTGGCTCACAGCTCATGAATACTGAGGACTCCTCAGCACTCCTGTGCACCGTACAAGACCAGCAGAAGATCCACCATGTCATGCTACATTTTGCAGAAATGTATGGCCAGCCATGGCGTCCACTATTGCGGAATATGCAGTTTGCCGGTGATGGCTGGAGCCAGACGTCATACTACAGTGATGGGCAACATAAGGAGAGTGATGGGACCACGGTACCGTGGGCTAATACCACGCAAACAATATTGTGCAGTTTGGTTTGAGCACCTGGCTCAGAATATTGCAGCAAATCGTTAAAAAGACCCAATAACATTAAGTGTGTGTTATGGCTACCACGGCATAAATGGTAGGCTAAGGTAATGGTAGTCACAGTCGCATGCATCACATATCTGTTATTTTAAATTGGTGTGTTTGTTAGTGTTAGCGTGGTGATTGCTCATTCAGTGTTGATTCATAATGTATAACAGACATTGTAACTTTGGGTTCCCCCTTCTTCCCTGTTAATAGAAGGAATTATTCTGTGCAGTTGCTGGAAACATGATAGAATGTGAATACATGTTATGTAGAGCAATGTGAAGTAATGGCCTACATAATAGTTGTTCAGAACTACAATTAGGTGGAATAATTTGTAATTTACTTCTCAATATTGAAATTGTTGCACCAAGGAGGAAAAGTTGTGGAGCTATGAAAATAAGAGTCAATAGACACGTTAATGATCTGCAAATAATAATAATAAAAAAAATTGTTTTGAAAAGGTTGTGTACATTCAGTATCAAGTATGAGCGCCACATGCAGAAATACACGCCATGAGGTTAATGGTTGTCAGAGCAATGTTCTGCCTCTCTGAATGCACCTGGGCATGCACATCGTCAACATCCACTGCTGGCAGCTCCTTTTGCAGTTGCCGACCAATGATGTGTTTAAATGTGCTTGAGGGGAGAAGAGTCTGGAGAAGCTGCAGGTCATTGTAGCATGTTTACTCTGTGTACGCTGATCACAGTAGCATGAGCAACATACGACCTGGTGTTATCGTGTTGAAAAAAAAAGGATATTGGGACACGAAGGGGAAAATGGCTGTACCACTCAAATCAATGTAACGCTGAGCTGTTAGTGTACCTGGATTGAAGAATATAGGGGTCCGGCTACCGTACATTATGCCACCCCACACCATAATCCTGGGAGTAGGACTGGTGTGATTTTTCCCTCTTAAAGGCCTCTTCATGGCGTTGCCCATGTGGTTACCAGTCCAATCTTTGGCTATCATTGGATCCAAAGCAAAGCTAGACTCATCGCTGAAGAGGCTAGACATCCATTCTGGCTCCGTTGCTGTCTTGCTATGCACCATGGTAGCCTTTGAGAGCTGTGGTGTGAGGTGAATGAAACGTCTTTTGTTGGTTTGCATTGCCGCTGTTTGCGCCTTAGGTTTGGTATGTGACGTTCAGTTTCACCTGTAGTACCGAAAGGATCACTATGCGCCATTCTTCGAATCTGACAACCAAGCCGCGCAGAGGATCGCCTCTGTGCACCTCTTGCTGTCATTCCAGTTCATCGTCGTTCTCTCACCCACTGGGACACGCAACGTTGAACAATGATGACCTCTCTGCCTACGTATGTAGCGATCTGCTGAGGTGATAAACCAAGGTCTTTTAGTCCAAGGATTCTGTCCCTCTGTTTGTGACAAGTGGCAATAACTGGCACATTGACCAACTGGGGGCATCACACAGTCATCCCACAAGACTTGATCTGTTTTGAGGTTCCTCCTTGCTGTTGCAATTGTGTGAGGGTATTTGTCAGTAATGGTATGTATCTGCCATGAGCAGAGGCAGAAAAATGTAGACACGACGCGTCCTACAATCCACTGCTTCTGCTAGAAAAGCGGAGACTTTCATAGGTGATGGTCCAAAGGAAATCCATCTGCTGTTAGTTTGCAGTATATTTTCTATGCATCTTTCTCCACCGTCTTTATGCTTTTCAGCATTTCATCTCTCTAACACACATCAACAATTCAGTTTTTCTTTTGTCTTTCAGCAAACACCTACCTCTTCATGGTGCAAGCCCAAGGTATAATGCTAAGGGACAATGTTCGAACCATTGGAAATATGATAAGACAGTATACCAACAAAAACGGCACTGGTGCACTCAACGGGACAGGTAAGACTGACGGTTTACCCGAATTACATGTAGCTCATGAGACACGAATCCTGTTAATTAAGAAGTGCCTGTGGCTGAAAGGGATTTCCTACTGAACATGATAACATGACTAAATGGGTGATGATGATCTCCGCGTAAAACTTTGTGCTGCAGACAAAACATTTAGAGGAATCCTTGATTTTCCAGTGTTTGCAGTAAACAGTCCATTCACCCCTGTCCTCCGAATGAAGTGTTCAAACTCCCAAGTAATTAGATTTGATGTCATTGTTAGTTGCTAGACATGAAATTATTAGCTGTTCTGCTGTCGTTTGTTTGACAGATTCTAGGGAGAAAATGGATTGGGCATGTTGAGTTTCAACATGCTTGATCCTTGGTTCTTATGGTAGGCAAGCTGTCACCAGAGGTCTAATTTAGTATCTTTTGATAGAAACACATATGCTTGGCCTGTGCATGGAGGTGTCTGAGGAATAGCTATCAGTTGAACAAGCAGCCAACAGCCATTGAAAGTATATGACCCCTTAACTAACAGATGAATAAGAGAAGACAACGTGTCACATTGACCAAACAACCCAAGGCCATCTATACTAATAGATAATTACCATGCTGTCAGATTAAGGCAACCCCTGTAGACCATGGTTTTTATTAAACTGTGGCCTTTTTGGCCTGTACAGTGTGTAATACTGATTTTCCCCTCTAGTGGTTCTTACATGAGAAATACGTATATGGGTCGCCTGAATTTTCATATCTGTTATCAGCAATTTCTGAAGTCGAACCCTGTGTCAATCATCTGCTTTAGTATAAAAAGCAGTGATCATGATATAATACTTCTTAAAGGAGTTTTATGGCTTTATTCCCCAGGCACAGTTCATTGCAAAAATAAAATTCAAACTTGGCTTTTCTTACGCTCCCCAGGTCCAGCATTGGAACTCCGCCACTGCTCCTGTCATTGTTTTGTCTGCAGAGCTGATAACATGACGACAGCGCTGCAGCCAATTGCTGAGCAGAGCAGATCTGCCTTTGTAAATGGTACAAGCCGCTGAGCTCCGTGGTAGTCTGCAGCGCTGTCCGCGTGATGTCAGCTCTGCAAACCTGGGCAGGGAAAATAAATCACAGGTATTGTTTTTTTACATCAAACTGAATATTTTTTTGATTGGGAAACCCCCTTTAAACTTTCACCGTAAATGGCATATAAAAGGAACATGGAAGGAGCATCACCCGGGAGATCCTGCCTTCTGTAGTGTCTTCCTGTGCATTATTTCCTGTAGAATAATGAATGAATGAAATGTGGCGTGGATGCATTTGTGGTCATGCCTTTAAGGTGGAATTTGCTGGCTGTATGCCTTCTCATAAACACAAATCTGACTACAAATGACTCTGCTCTATCTCTGGAGCACGAGGGACTTTACTATGTCATTTATTACAAGCCTTGCACAATACCCTTTTAATTACTTAAAATGTGCCCCCAGCTTTCCCTGTCTGAGCCCATGTACAACCATCCGTCACACTGGTTTCACTTTTTTTTTTTTTGAGCCAAAGCTTGAAGTGGTTTGAAAAGAAATGGGAAATACAAAAGCCCTAACATTTCTCCTTGCTGGATCCTTTCTTGCATTTGGTTAAAAAAACTGCAGCAGAACCTTCAGGTTTTTTTTTTTCCTTTCATTTTTAAATGACACCGCCACTAAAACGGTAAGGTCTGACAACAAAATGGACTTTGTCTTCAGTCTCCTTCCAAGACTGCCAGTAGAAGCTCGGAGTATGAATGGAAAACTTATGGCAAAATAGATAGGAAACATTAAAGCAAACTGTTAGCACTTATTCAACTTTTCTTGTAGATTTAATTTGAAAAAATAAACTTTACATGGGTTTTCTTTAATGCCCTTTAAACTTTCATTTAAAAAAAAAAAATATATTGCTAATATAAAATCGTACAGTTGATGAGGCATATATGCATCTATGTAACTAACAGATAAAGCTGCACTCTGTAACACTATAGCATGCAAACATGAAATATATGAAATTGGAATTGCGTTACTACTCTAGAAAAAAGGAAGATACTTAGCACATAAATTGGCCAATCCATGTGTGCCCAGCAGCCACAACAACTTTATTTGTTAGCTCTATATGGAGATTGCTACTCTTAGTATGCACCTGTTCACACCTGTTCTTTGTTTGGAAGTGATGGTCAGTCTTTGATATTTATGTACATAGGCTCTCTGACCGAGCACTCTGTCCATCAGCCTGTGGCGGTTTTAATCACAGCAGGATCCTAACTACCCATATAAATGTAGGATATCCGCTCAGGAGAGGAATGACATTATTATAGGTTCCCAGCAAAGAGGATCGCCTTGTTGTGGCTGCTGGGCACACATGGATTGGCCAATTTATGCGCTAAGTAACTTTGTTTTTTCCTATTTTCTAGAGTAGTAATGCAATTCCAATTTCATGTTTTCATGCTATAGCGCTACAGAGTGGAACTTTATTTGTTAGTTATATATGGAGATGGCTATTCTTAGTATGAAGATGTCCAGACCTGTTCTTTGTTTGTGATGGTTAGTCTTTAATATTTGTCATACGCATCTATGTTTCTCCAATCCAAATGTCCCGTCAATAAAATTTTTGTCCTGCTGGGGTCCCATACATGGCAGAGTCATGGTGTAACACTCTGGTTTTCTTGTCTTTGCTGCTTTATTTTTTGGTCGCCACATGATATCAATGACAGAAATGTACACCAATTTGTATTATAGTGCATTGTAGATGTGGTCTGGGCAATAACTTAATGATTTGCGTTGGTATGAATACCCTTTATGTATTAAAGTCTTCGTGTTGTGAAGACATGCCTTGTCCATTTTAGCTTGTATAGAACCAATGCACAACATTTAAAGGTTGTTCTCCCACTTGTGATCCCTCCTTTAAGCCAGAGCGGAGAACTGTGAGCCTATGTGCACATGGTGTGTTTTTTATGCTTTTTTTCTTTCCCATGCGGAATTGGCCCCCAAAATGCATGTTAATCCTTATACCACCATTGCCTATGAGAATTTTGAAGATCTGTGCACATGATCAGGAATTTTTCTGACAAGATTTCATGTGCGTTTAACCCCTTTACAGCCTGGGACGTATTAGTACGCACCTGGCTGTAACCCCCGGTTCATTGAGGGCTCCGGTGCTGAGCCCACACTGAACCGGGCACATGTCAGCTGTAAGAATCAGCTGACATGTGCCCGCAACAGCCGCGGGTGGAATCGCAATCCACCCGCGGCTGTTAACATGTTAAATGCCACTGTCAATCTCTGACAGCGGCATTTAACATCGCTGCGCCGGAAGCGTGTCACTTACCCCGCCCATCGGTGACCCCTTCACGTGATCGCGGGTCACCGATGGGTGGGCATGACAACCCAGGGTCTGCAGCAGACCCCAGTGGTTGTCATGAGCTGATCGCTATGAGCGCCACCTAGTGGTCGGCACTCCTAGCACAGGAGCATTTCTGCTACATAGAGGTGATCTGCTGATCATCTGTATGTAGCAGAGGCGATCAGACAAGTGCTGCTTCTAGTCTCCTATGGAGACTATAGAAGCAAGCAAAAAGTGAAAAAAAATGTTTTTAAAAATATATAAAAGTTTAAATCACCCCTCTTTCGCCCCATTCAAAATAAAATAATAATAAAAAAACCCCCACATACACATATTTGGTATTGCCGCTTTCAGAATCGCTCGATCTATCAATATAAAAAAAAAATTAATCCGGTAAACGGCGTGACGAGAAAAAAAATTCTAAACGCCAGAATTACGTTTTTTGGTCGCCGCAACATTGTAATAAAATGCAATAACGGGCGATCAAAACATCGGATCTACCCCAAAATGGTATCAATAAAAACTTCAGCTTGGCACGCAAAAAATAAGCCCTCACCCAGCCCCAGAACCCGAAAAATGGAGACGCTACAGGTCTTGGAAAATGGCGCCATTTTTTTTATTTATTTATTTATTTTTTTAGCAAACTTTGGATTTTTTTTCACCACTTAAATAAAAAAGAACCTGTTCATGTTTGGTGTCCACAAACTCGTAATGACCTGGAGAATAATAATGGCAGGTCAGTTTTAGCATTCAGTGAACGTGCTAAAAAAAAAAAAAAAAAAAAAAAAAAAAAATCTGTGGTATTGCACTTTTTTTTGCAATTTCACCGCACTTGGAATTTTTTTCCCGTACACGATATGGTAAAACCAGTAATGTCGTTCAAAAGTACAACTCGTCCCGCAAAAAATAAGCCCTCACATGGCCATATTGACCAAAAAATAAAAACGCTATGGCTCTGGGAACAAGGGGAGCAAAAAACGAAAATGCAAAAAAACGGAAAATCCCAGGGTTGCGAAGTGGTTAAATATGCAGCATGTCCATTCTTTGTGTGTTTTTGCCTGCGTTTTTCCTATGTAATGCATTGGCAAAAACGCATGGTAAAAACTTGCGGAATTTCCGCAGCGTTTTTCCTGCCAAGAGGTGCAGAAATTTCTGCACAAAATACTGATCGTGCGCACATACCCTGAAACGTTATCGCTTTTGCTTGAATTATTTTTTGGCAATAAAATTAAATTGCTAAAATGCCCTCATATAACACTCCTCAACAGTGAAATTGCTGCCACAAGAAGGAAAAGTCATGGCATTATGAAAATCACATAATGGATAGACATAATGATAGGCAACAAAATCCCTGCACTTACACACATTGCTGCTGTTAATGACGTTAATGGTTATCTGAGGAATCTTCTGCCATGGCATCTTGATGATTTGTCCAAGTGCGCTCAGCGTGGGAGAACATTCCTCAGACAACCATGAATGACCTGACTGGTAGGAGCTAAGGCGTGTAAGTGCGTGTAGTTCTGCTTGTGGTTCTCATACTCGATATCTTTCATCATTTGCATATCATTAACATATCTTTCCATCCTTTGATCTCCATAATGTCATAAATTTTGTTTCTTGATATTGTAATTGCAGTGTTGAAGAGTTTGTATGATGAAGCCCGTAGATTAGTAACCTAACGAGCTCTTAGTAAGAAAAGTGTTGTAACTTTAACGCTATTCCTGATGATCTGATTGGTCTTCTCCATATTATCCACAGGGATCTCTTAAGCAGGTTCTCCTAATTCCCAATATACTCTAACAGTGAGAACTTTAAATCGAGGTTCACAGCCACACGGAGAGTTGTGTATTAAAAATTTATTAAAGAGAATTTTCAGCCCCCTTTAAAAAAAAAAAAGTGAATGTAAATGTACTTTATGTGGCAAGTTAAATAACCTGCTAATATACTTCTATAAGGCCAGGTTTTTCTCCATGTGTAGTTCGCAGCTCGATCCAAGGTCCCAGACACTCTCTCCTTTTACTCCCGTGATTGAGACGGGACTATTAATGGCTAAGCCAGCTCCATTCCCCATCACAACTGAGGCTTAAACTGTCATTTAAAATACCCCTGTTAAGAACACCTCTTGTTTTCTGTATGGGGAGCTGCCCTGGTGTGCTCCTAGAAAGAAAGGTGTTGCCCAACCACTGGCCCATGGACCCCCGCAGGTGGGACACTGGTAGTATTGTGCACTGGTGTTGGCGTTACTAAAACTTGGTCCTAGGGATACAACCATATCACTGAAGGAGACACTGGTGTGAAAACTAGGTCACTAGTTATATTTAATAGACTTCTTTACCTTTTACCTTTCTGTATGGCCCAACGCCATCTGTCATATCTGAGCAACCCTTTAACCCATTCAGGGTGGCACTATAAATATGGCCCTCTTCATGTCTACTTGTTCTATTGTAGAAGCTCAGCCTCCGGGTGCAGTATCACATCTGACCACTGAAACTGGGTCAACCATTTATTTTCCAATAAATTACCTGCCACTCTAGCACCGCCGCTCAGGTATTCCTCGCTGATGGTCCTCATTCACATGACCACTGGAGCCAATCATTGGTTTTAGTGGAGAGTTTGCTTGTATGGCAGGTGGCTGCTGAAGACAGTGATTGGCTGCAGCAGTAGAATTATAGAAGTGTCACTGTCGCTGCTGAATCAGCTGGACATCCAGAGCCACGGCCCTAGAACAGAGGAGTGATTAGGGTAAATCATAAGATATTCTCGCTTTTTTTAATTTCTTTTTTTTAAATCCTGGCCGTCCCCTTTCAGCTGTATGAGGTGTATGAATAATCTTATTTGTACAGGCTATTGCTAGTCGTACAGGCATTATCTCAAGGTAGCCCTATAAATTCCAGTGTCAGGCTGAAGGTGGGCTGAAAACACACTAAACTTCAACTCAACAGGTTAAGACGTGAGCATGGCTCCTGTATTTGTGTGACCACAGGGGAGCGGCAGGAACGGCTGCAAGTACCAGACTTCTAGGAGTACACACCTGGCCTTGTAATGGGTTACTCTTACCTAGAGTACAGTATTTAGCTGACAGATCCGTGGTTGCCAACACTGTACATTTACGCTGCATTGCATAGTGGTTTAAAGTGAAGCCCAAATTTGGAGCCATTGTTTTTATGGTTTGTAATAAAATTCCCTAAAAATAGACTCCAAATCATGTTAGTATTTTTACTGGAGTTGATTCAAGAAGTAGAGCAATGTTGGATAGAAGTTTGGGTGTTGTTGGAAGAAGCTCCAGGTTTAAAGGATAGACCCTGCTTTTATCCTCAGTGGGTATGCTGAACATACAAAGTAGTACGAATATTAAGACTGTCCCTTCCAAACAGGCAAATGTGAACAGGTGCCAGCTAAGAGAGACACTCTATATGTAACTAACAAATTAAAGCTGCATTCTGAAACGATATGGTATGTAAACATTGAATATATGAAATACATGATGCCTCTTCCTGGTTAGGGTGCCAAAAAAGGGGGTACGCCTTGTCGCTGGCTGTTGGGCACACATGAATTGGCCAATTCATGTACGAAGTACCTTCGTTTTGTAACTTCTTTTCTACAGCAGAAATGCAATTCCAATTTCATATGTTGAATGTTTACATACTGTAGAGTGCAGCTTTAATTTGTTAGGAACATGTAAATTAGGGAATAGGTGGGGGACCCCTTTCAATGCCATCAAAATATGAATATCTAATTTTTCACTGGAGCTTTGTTTAATGATGAGGAATTTTCCATGGTGCTCCTCACCTCATATGCCAGATAGCTGCATATTTTGGCAGTGCCAAATGAACTTTGAGTTTATTGTCCTCTATTGGCTGCATGCGTGTGTGTGATATTTTATAGCTTGTCAATTGTCTCAGGTTTAATGATATTTTGATAAAAAATAAATTTAATATCAATCGTTGATAAAGGGTTTACAAAGGGGAAAAAAAAGCCTTTGCCCTTTGGACTTTGTCTTGGTTTACAGTGTAATAACATTGAATCATGGTGGTTTTAAAGAGTATGTGCACCTGTGTCATAGATATAGATCTAACAGTAACTTTTTCCATGTACTGTGAATAGTTCACGTGGCAGCATTCTGCTGGCCAATCTCTACAATTATTTCTCTGTTTTCTTGGACGTGCTTGAGCATGGAGCTGCTAGTAATGGGTTTAGTGAGCATTCCCTGTGAAGCATGCTCACACTGCTGCTTTTATAATGCTGTAGCCCAGTAGTTGGAATACTGGGGGCCAGCCTGTGGACTCCACTGTGGACATCTCTATGTGCATGCTTCAAAACAGTAGAAGTTCTAGGATAATTCTCTACATTTCAAAGTGAATTAACCATAAGTGATAACCTTTTTATTATCGGGTTTTCCCATCTTTTAGTGGCGCATTACTAGGGTAATCCAGCACATTGTGATCGGTCGGAATCTGGCCCCCACTGACCTAAGAATAATGGGGTCGGAGTGCTGATTTAAAACTGATTTTTTTTTGTACTGTCCTCCAAACAGCACACACCTAGACACCTGGCTGACCGGGGAGCGTTAGCAGGGCCACACATTGACCTGGGTAGTTGCACGATGCAGTGGAAATCATTGAATACAACACTGTAAATCTGTGCTGTGTACCCTTCATTGTCTGGATTATTGATGAATCTATTGGTTGGACCACCACGGGTTATATGCTGATGGCATACTCTAGCCATATGCTATCCCTTTATAAGATGGGAATTGCTTCTTACGTTTTAGCAATCCCTTATTGATAGGTTTGCTGTCTGATCCTTTGTCAGTATTTGTAGGTTCAGTAAGTCTCTTAGCCATTATTCCCACTCAGCAATGGCAATGCAGCCTGAGCTTTTTAGTGTGTCTTGGCCTGCAGTGTAGTAATATCAGTCAGGCACCGTGTCTTATTGTGAGGTCCATAGATGAAGCTACTTAAAGGGAATCTGTCAGCTAAAAATGGTAATGCTAAGTACAGTTGTTTGATGCCCTGTTGGAGTGGCCTAGCAGTTCAGTGAACCTTCCAGCCTGCTTGTATTCCACATACCTCCGCCGCCCTCTTCCATGATTGACAGCTCTGACTTTACAGTCTTGCCTCATTAGCCAGAGAAGAACAGAAAGCGTAAAAAATAAAGTAGGTGGGACGAGGTGCTGAACTATTCGGCCATGCTACGGGTGCTCCCGAGTGCCGGAGCCTAATTTCAACAGTAATTTGTGTTGACCAACCCCCGTTATGGCATATATTTTTTACTTTTTTTTTTTTTTTTTTTTTAAGAGACACTAAACATCTAGTCTAAGGGAACCTAATCTGGTCAAATGATATAATCTTAAGACAAGGACCATGACAAATTTTATATTTAAGGAAAGTAAAAGAAAAGCGGAGGAAGGGGAGAAGAAGCAGAAAACAAGGCTAAGTTTTCTAACATTTGGGAGAAGTAGTGGGTAACTCCTAGGTAGAATTAGGATACATATTTTGAGATGGTAAGATATGACCCCCATGGACCTGGTGGAAGCAGGAAGGATCTAGGGTTGAGTGTGTACTGGCACCTACAGTGTGTGTGCCCCTGCTCTGACAGTGTGAGCGCCGCTGGACTCATTCACTGTCTGTGTGTCGTGGATTGAGTTTAGGTGGACAATTGAGTTCTGTCCGGGTCAGAAACAGTGCTCAAAATGTGAATGAAGGGGGCATAACTGTGCACTGAGCCCTTCCCAGGCCTTGGGTGCACAGAAGCTTCCTCATTTGCATATGAAATAAGTAATTTTCCAGGCAGTAAAATGCTTAAGTATATTGCTGGTATAACTTTTATAGGAGCTAAGTCCTTTATATAACCGTGTAAAAAATTTTATGTGCGTTATGAGGTGACAGACTCCCTTTAAACTTCCCTGACAATTAATGGTTTGCATTTAGTTGTGTAGGGTCATTCACCTGAGGCATATAGATAAGAAATCTCCCCACTAGTGAGAAATAACCAGTAAAGTGGCTAGGTAGCTTCTCCATACACATGCACAGTGGTTTTGCTGAGCGTGCATGTGTTCTTAATGAAAAGGCAGTTAACCACTGCGACACACTTTAGGACTGTCATCAGGGCAAATCGATCAGATATGTTTAATCATCAGAGGGTCGTTCAGTGTGGGGATATCCTGAAGTCCATCACAATTTGCTGTAGGTGTATAATGTCTGGCTGCTTGGTATCACTTTTCTATATTTTTTTTACGTTACTTCATTTTTACAGACACTGGGACATTTTCACATTGTTGGTCAAAAGTATTCTGCAGTTTTCTCAGGTTTGGATCTGTGTTTTTGTTTTTTTCCTCCACAGATTATCCAGATGGGACAAACTCTACAGACTTCACTGCACAGTCTACCATGTACCTGCCAGAAAACTTTACGATCTCTCCACACCTCCCGTGCCCCGAGAAGCTGCCTTTTATGCGTATGTATTACAATGCTAAGGTTTGGCTTTGTGCATTTTAACTCTACAAATTGCAAAATGTTATTATTTTTCAAAAACTTCAGTAAGACTTTAAAGGGAACCTGTCAGACCTCCCTCCTGTCCCCAACTTCTGCTATCAATCATTATTCCTTTTTTCTGATGCCAAATTTTATGTGTAATACGAATATTGACACAATAACATAAATGTACGTTTATTGCTTGCCATAGCCTAATGAGGCAGGACTAATCCTGCAACGTGTCTATTCCCTGGACTATTCCTGCCTTTGGTCCACTAATCCCTGGGCTCTCCCAGCAAACCAGGCTGTGCCAGAGATTATTGTAGTCAGCAGACCACCAAAGTATGAAATGAGGAAGCCCCTCTAAAGCTCCCCATTTATTTTCTACAAGAAAAGGGAAGAATCCGAGTCACCACAAAGGTGATTTTTCAGCACGTGATGTGGTGAGCTCTTACACTCATCCGTTTGAGCTTTGTGTCCCAGTGTAATCCTAGGCCTGATGGCTGCATCTGGCTGAAATATTGAACTTTTCATGTCCATCTGTAGAAGTCATTAAACGTCCTTCTGCCTGGAGTCTGCGGAAAATGCTGAATAATATTTTATAAGATTAGCACAGACAATGAAACGAGTCAGGAGAGCTGCATGAAAATGAAGCGGTCTGCCCGGAAAATAGACAAACCGGCTGCTAGATTCATCTGGCTGGCTACTACAGCGTACGGTATTCTGCCCACCCCTGCCCTAATCTTAGGCAAAACGACTCACCGGAATCTGGATCCGGAATTTTGTGTTATTTTGTTGTAAGTCCTTCTGTTCTTAAAGGAGCATTAAGTGATAAATACATGTAGTTATCAAAGTAAAGCCTTTCCATAGAGCTGCTAAATACACGTATAACACTTGTCATTGTAAGCGTTTCATCGACATGGCTGTAATTAGTTGCATTCACCTCACACACTGATGTCACACCATGACCATTATACAAAGATCCGTTGTGCTATCCAGGTGCCGCTCATGTCTTCCTGCAGACAGCTCAGATCACTTTTCTAAGAAGTGCATTCTGCTATGCCAGTAACTGAAGAAGAGGTTCTGCAGCAGATGCAGGGTACTTACAGTGTGGCTGCTGCCAAACCTAGGTATACAACCGCTGCTGACCTCCAGTTGAACATTTTTGTCAGGCCTTTGGATGTGCTGGTTGGTGAGCTGCTACTGAGGTTCCAGAAAAATCTTTGAAATTATTTTTCAAGTCTTTTAAAAAAAACTTTTAAAATGTGAAAAAAGGTTTAAGTACTTGGCTATATACACTGCTCAAAAAAATAAAGGGAACACGCAAATAACACATCCTAGATCTGAACGAATCAAATATTCTCATTGAATACTTGGTTCTGTACAAAGTTGAATGTGCTGACAACAAAATCACACAAAAATAATCAATGGAAATCAAATTTATTAACCAATAGAGGCCTGGATTTGGAGTCACCCCCAAAATTAAAGTGGAAAAACACACAATACATTCTGATCCAACTTTGACGTAATGTCCTTAAAACAAGTCAAAATGAGGCTCAGTATTGTGTGTGGCCTCCACGTGCCTGTATGACCTCCCTACAACGCCTGGGCATGCTCCTGATGAGATTGCGGATGATCTCCTCCCAGACCTGGACTAAAGCATCCACCAACTCCTGGACAGTCTGTGGTGCAATTTAACGGTGGATGGAGCGAGACATGATGTCCCAGATGTGCTCAATCATATTCAGGTCTGGGGAACAGGCGGGCCAGTCCATAGCTTCAATGCCTTCATCTTGCAGGAACTGCTGACACACTCCAGCCACATGAGGTCTGGCATTGACCTGCATTAGGAGGAACCCAGGGCCAACCGCACCAGCATATGGTCTCACAAGGGGTCTGAGGATCTCATCTCGGTACCTAACGGCAGTCAGGCTACCTCCGGCGAGCACATGGAGGGCTGTGCGGCCCTCCAAAGAAATGCCACCCCACACCATTACTGACCCACTGCCAAACCGGTCATGCTGAAGGATGTTGCAGGCAGCAGATCGCTCTCCACGGCGTCTCCAGACTCTGTCACGTCTGTCACATGTGCTCAGTGTGAACCTGCTTTCATCTGTGAAGAGCACAGGGCGCCAGTGGCGACTTTGCCAATCCTGGTGTTCTGTGGCAAATGCCAAGTGTCCTGCACGGTGTTGGGCTGTGAGCAAAACCCCCATCTGTGGACGTCGGGCCCTCCTTCCACCCTCATGGAGTCTGTTTCTAACCATTTGTGCAGACACATGCACATTTGTGGCCTGCTGGAGGTCATTTTGCAGGGCTCTGGCAGTGCTCCTCCTGTTCCTCCTTGCACAAAGGCGGAGGTAACGGTCCTGCTGCTGGGTTGTTGCCCTCCTACGGCCCCCTCCACGTCTCCTGGTGTACTGGCCTGTTTCCTGGAAGCGCCTCCAGCCTCCGGACACTACACTGACAGACACAGCAAACTTTCTTGCCACAGCTCACATTGATGTGCTATCCTGGATGAGCTGCACTACCTGAGCAACTTCTGTGGGTTGTAGAGTCTGTCTCATGCTACCACGAGTGTGAAAGCACAACCAACATTCAAAAGTGACCAAAACATCAGCCAGAAAGCATTGGTACTGAGATGTGGTCTGTGGTCCCCACCTGCAGAACCACTCCTTTATTGAGGGTGTCTTGATAATTTTCAATAATTTCCATCTATTGTCTATTCCATTTGCACAACAGCATGTGAAATTGATTGTCAATCAGTGTTGCTTCCTAAGTGGACAGTTTGATTTCACAGAAGTGTTATTGACTTGGAGTTATATTCTGTTGTTTAAGTGTTCCCTTTATTTTTTTGAGCAGTGTACCATGATACAGGCCGCATCGTCAGTTACTGCAGTTATTCTAAAGTCTTCTGCCCTGGTGAGAGTAGCATATATATGTACGCACAACTCCATATTGACCCAACACCTGTTTCAGGTCCAAGGTCTGGGATTCTTGCAGTAAGAAGCAGTTATTCTCATATAATTGTTCTTTTTTCCACTGCAAAATATACTCCCTACTTCCTGATAGAAGCAAACTTACATAGTCATAGGGGTGGTCCCACCGTCAAATGTCATTTTCATTGTATAGATGAGAACATATTGAACCTTTTCCTTTTACATTGTAATAACCCCCACCTCCACCCCCAAATCACTGAAGAGTGCTTACAATTACTTACATAGTATGGTGCCACCTAGAGTTCAAAATGGATAGCAATGTGCACTTCCACCCTGTAAGCTGAATACTGCAAGGACCCATGCTCAATCCCTCTTTTCAATGCAAGGAATTTTTCTTTCATGCTAGTAACACTAAAATTACTTTAGAAACGGCTCTTAAAGAGGATGTCTCTTACAGGCCTTAATGTTCCTATAGAAGACAATGGAGCCTGGGAAAATGAATCACTTACACACTAATAGCACAATGCACCAGATTTAGACAAGGCCATGAGCATTTTATTTTGTGCTTTATGCCAAAACTATAGATTAAAAGGGTTTTCCAAGATTTTAATGTTAGTAACCTAATCTTCAGATCGGTCCTCCATATCAGAACAATGGGGATGAGACTCCGCGACATCCCCCACCCCCAAAGTGGTAAGCTGACTGAAGTGGCACAGCTACAGAGTATGAATGGCGCTGCACGCTCTCACATTTGAAAACCTGCAATATCAATTCATGGCCATGACGCAATGTACGGCGCAATGAAATTGTCAGTGCCTCATGGGACCTTCATTAAACTGATGAGTGCTGGGAGTAATTGCATATGCAATCTATTTCCATCATTTCTCCATTTTCATATTGGAGGGATGTCCTAATTGAGCAGCGCTAGGTTGTGAGGTAGAGGTGTGAGTTACATATTGGAGGGATGTCCTAATTGAGCAGCGCTAGGTTGTGAGGGTGGAGGTGTGAGTTACATATTGGAGGGATGTCCTAATTGAGCAGCGCTAGGTTGTGAGGTAGAGGTGTGAGTTACATATTGGAGGGATGTCCTAATTGAGCAGCGCTAGGTTGTGAGGGTGGAGGTGTGAGTTACATATTGGAGGGATGTCCTAATTGAGCAGCGCTAGGTTGTGAGGTGGACGTGTGAGTTACATATTGGAGGGATGTCCTAATTGAGCAGCGCTAGGTTGTGAGGTGGAGGTGTGAGTTACATATTGGAGGGATGTCCTAATTGAGCAGCGCTAGGTTGTGAGGTGGAGATGTGAGTTACATATTGGAGGGATGTCCTAATTGAGCAGCGCTAGGTTGTGAGGGTGGAGGTGTGAGTTACATATTGGAGGGATGTCCTAATTGAGCAGCGCTAGGTTGTGAGGTGGAGGTGTGAGTTACATATAGGAGGGATGTCCTAATTGAGCGGCGCCATGTTGTGAGGTGGAGGTGTGAGTTACATATTGGAGGGATGTCCTAATTGAGCAGCGCTAGGTTGTGAGGGTGGAGGTGTGAGTTACATATTGGAGGGATGTCCTAATTGAGCAGCGCTAGGTTGTGAGGTGGAGGTGTGAGTTACATATAGGAGGGATGTCCTAATTGAGCGGCGCCATGTTGTGAGGTGGAGGTGTGAGTTACATATTGGAGGGATGTCCTAATTGAGCAGCGCTAGGTTGTGAGGGTGGAGGTGTGAGTTACATATTGGAGGGATGTCCTAATTGAGCAGTGCTAGGTTGTGAGGTGGAGGTGTGAGTTACATATAGGAGGGATGTCCTAATTGAGCGGCGCCATGTTGTGAGGTGGAGGTGTGAGTTACATATTGGAGGGATGTCCTAATTGAGCAGCGCTAGGTTGTGAGGTAGAGGTGTGAGTTACATATTGGAGGGATGTCCTAATTGAGCAGCGCTAGGTTGTGAGGTGGAGGTGTGAGTTACATATAGGAGGGATGTCCTAATTGAGCGGCGCCATGTTGTGAGGTGGAGGTGTGAGTTACATATTGGAGGGATGTCCTAATTGAGCAGCGCTAGGTTGTGAGGGTGGAGGTGTGAGTTACATATTGGAGGGATGTCCTAATTGAGCAGCGCTAGGTTGTGAGGTGGAGGTGTGAGTTACATATAGGAGGGATGTCCTAATTGAGCAGCGCTAGGTTGTGAGGTGGAGGTGTGAGTTACATATTGGAGGGATGTCCTAATTGAGCAGCGCTAGGTTGTGAGGTGGAGGTGTGAGTTACATATTGGAGGGATGTCCTAATTGAGCAGCGCTAGGTTGTGAGGGTGGAGGTGTGAGTTACATATTGGAGGGATGTCCTAATTGAGCAGCGCTAGGTTGTGAGGTGGAGGTGTGAGTTACATATTGGAGGGATGTCCTAATTGAGCAGCGCTAGGTTGTGAGGTAGAGGTGTGAGTTACATATTGGAGGGATGTCCTAATTGAGCAGCGCTAGGTTGTGAGGTGGAGGTGTGAGTTACATATTGGAGGGATGTCCTAATTGAGCAGTGCTAGGTTGTGAGGTGGAGGTGTGAGTTACATATTGGAGGGATGTCCTAATTGAGCGGCGCCATGTTGTGAGGTGGAGGTGTGAGTTACATATTGGAGGGATGTCCTAATTGAGCAGCGCTAGGTTGTGAGGTAGAGGTGTGAGTTACATATTGGAGGGATGTCCTAATTGAGCGGCGCCATGTTGTGAGGTGGAGGTGTGAGTTACATATTGGAGGGATGTCCTAATTGAGCAGCGCTAGGTTGTGAGGTGGAGGTGTGAGTTACATATTGGAGGGATGTCCTAATTGAGCGGCGCCATGTTGTGAGGTGGAGGTGTGAGTTACATATTGGAGGGATGTCCTAATTGAGCAGCGCTAGGTTGTGAGGTAGAGGTGTGCGTTACATATTGGAGGGATGTCCTAATTGAGCAGCGCTAGGTTGTGAGGTGGAGGTGTGAGTTACATATTGGAGGGATGTCCTAATTGAGCAGCGCTAGGTTGTGAGGTGGAGGTGTGAGTTACATATTGGAGGGATGTCCTAATTGAGCGGCGCCATGTTGTGAGGTGGAGGTGTGAGTTGCATATTGGAGGGATGTCCTAATTGAGCAGCGCTAGGTTGTGAGGTAGAGGTGTGAGTTACATATTGGAGGGATGTCCTAATTGAGCAGCGCTAGGTTGTGAGGTGGAGGTGTGAGTTACATATTGGAGGGATGTCCTAATTGAGCAGCGCTAGGTTGTGAGGTAGAGGTGTGCGTTACATATTGGAGGGATGTCCTAATTGAGCAGCGCTAGGTTGTGAGGTGGAGGTGTGAGTTACATATTGGAGGGATGTCCTAATTGAGCAGCGCTAGGTTGTGAGGTGGAGGTGTGAGTTACATATTGGAGGGATGTCCTAATTGAGCGGCGCCATGTTGTGAGGTGGAGGTGTGAGTTGCATATTGGAGGGATGTCCTAATTGAGCAGCGCTAGGTTGTGAGGTAGAGGTGTGAGTTACATATTGGAGGGATGTCCTAATTGAGCGGCGCCATGTTGTGAGGTGGAGGTGTGAGTTACATATTGGAGGGATGTCCTAATTGAGCAGCGCTAGGTTGTGAGGTAGAGGTGTGAGTTACATATTGGAGGGATGTCCTAATTGAGCGGCGCCATGTTGTGAGGTGGAGGTGTGAGTTACATATTGGAGGGATGTCCTAATTGAGCAGCGCTAGGTTGTGAGGTGGAGGTGTGAGTTACATATTGGAGGGATGTCCTAATTGAGCGGCGCCATGTTGTGAGGTGGAGGTGTGAGTTACATATTGGAGGGATGTCCTAATTGAGCAGCGCTAGGTTGTGAGGTAGAGGTGTGCGTTACATATTGGAGGGATGTCCTAATTGAGCAGCGCTAGGTTGTGAGGTGGAGGTGTGAGTTACATATTGGAGGGATGTCCTAATTGAGCGGCGCCATGTTGTGAGGTGGAGGTGTGAGTTGCATATTGGAGGGATGTCCTAATTGAGCAGCGCTAGGTTGTGAGGTAGAGGTGTGCGTTACATATTGGAGGGATGTCCTAATTGAGCAGCGCTAGGTTGTGAGGTGGAGGTGTGAGTTACATATTGGAGGGATGTCCTAATTGAGCGGCGCCATGTTGTGAGGTGGAGGTGTGAGTTACATATTGGAGGGATGTCCTAATTGAGCAGCGCTAGGTTGTGAGGTAGAGGTGTGAGTTACATATTGGAGGGATGTCCTAATTGAGCAGCGCTAGGTTGTGAGGTAGAGGTGTGAGTTACATGCCCAGTTTCCGTCCGTTGTGACGGCTGTCTTCTGGTGGCTATAATGATGGCTGCTGCAAATTTCAGTGCCCTGTAGCTTCCCTCTCTTATTATAAAGCAGCTCATAAAAATATTAGTTTCTAATAAAATGACTAATTTACAAGCATAGGCTTTTATTTGCCTCACCTAAGGTAAACTCCTTATCAAGAGCACAAACCCATGCTATAAAATGAAGACGGGCAAAAACGTTGTGAAATCTCAACTACTCATTGCAATTGTTCTTCACTGCAGGTGGCCCCACGGACATCAATATGAGTGAGATCACGTTAGAAGAAATTCACCAGCAATTCTCTGCCATGAATATTGGGCCAGGAGGGCATTGGAAACCTACAGACTGCACTCCTCGCTGGAAGGTGAGATGACGTGGAAAGATGGCGGCTCTGTAACTGACTGCTCATCACTCCCCAATATCCGCTCCGCAGCCAAAAGAAATTATACCAGTTGGCAACTACACAAACGGCATATGAGCAAATTACAGTGCGATGTGAGCCATTAAGTATGTGCTGTCAGATTGCCCACCTACACATGGGTTATAAGTGGGAATCGCTTCACTTATGACAGCAGTGCGGAATAGAAAGAGAGCTTCACGTTTGGCAGCGCAGTTTATTGCTGTGTGCGTAGTCGCACGCTGCTCATTTTCAGCTGATAGAATAAACTTGTGCAAAATCTGGATAATATAAGGCAGGAGTGACGCAGTACGTTATAATCAAGGGCAAAGTACAGGTGATCTTCTGCACAGAAGGCTTTTATATACACCTAGTGGAGGTTCTGATCAGACAAGTCTTATTTTCCTAGCGCCGGTTACAGATTACCGATAGGTTCCTGATTGATTGCTGTGGCCAATACAGCTGTTTTTCCCTTGCATAAAATTTAATAAATAACCCATTATCTTTTGCACTAAGACACTTGCTGAAAATTCTGCTTTTATGAAGTGGAGAAATTGCCCCATATATATATATATATTACACACACACACACACGAGTATCCGTATATTGGCCCAACATGTGCGAAATGGAGAGTTTATAATTCACTGTTAACACGGGGAATTCACAAAGCTCAGATGTTCATGGAGCTGTATGGAGTAAGAAATCCTTTAGTTACTTACCGCCCCTCATTGTGATGTTCGAATTATTCTCTTCTGTTCCCGAGTTACAAAAATATGGCTGCCTACTTCCAAAAAACAAGCCCGCACCTATTCACTGGCTCCATCTGGTGTTGGTACTGTGCCCCGTTGAGGTTCAGGGGCAGAGCTGCAATACCAAACCCAATTTGAACGTGTGTGGTGTGATTTTGGAGGAACGTTTGGACAACTCCTTTACTTGCATAGTATAGTTTTGGTATTAAGACCTCTTCTTTTTTTATTTATTTTTTTTATTTTTTTGTAGATCTAGACTCCACAAAAATAGAATTTTGCACTGTATACTTGACTAAGAAAACATAATGCAAAAAAGGTCTTTAAAAGAGGTTTTTGGTTTCAGTAAACCCCAATCTCTGCTGCATTTTTTATTTTTTTTTAACAAACAACAAAAGCAAACTAACTTTACTGTCCCTCACCAGGTGTAACGCTTAGTCCCTGCTGCTCCTCCCGGGGAGTGCCATTGTGTGCAGAGCTGACGGCACGTTGCGGCCAGTAACGGAGCTCAGTGGCTCTACTGGAGTTGATGACATGACGTGCTCAGTAACCGCTGAGCTCACCCATTTGGTTGCAATAGTGTCAGCGCTGCAGACAATAACAGTCACCAGGAGCAGCGGCAGAGACTCAGTGCTGGACCCGAGGAGGGTGAGTAAAGTACAGTTTGTTTAAAACATAAAAATTGCAGTTGAGGGATAGCGGTTTCCTGAAACTGGAAAACTCTTTTTAAGGACTGCCAGTTATACAAACCGGCGTTGCTGTGTATGATGGCTGTCATCATGCCCAGTGTCACTGCCAGCACATGGCCATAACCTAAAAGATTTTCCATACATGCCAAAGTCTGGGGCAATTGTTGGATGAACGGTTTGCCTTAGCAACTTATCAGTACCCCATTGGGTGGGTGCAGGGTACCCCCTCACTATTTCAAACCACTTAGGTACTGTGGTTGCTATATAATAAAACTGTCACCCCCAAGTGATGGCACAGCTCCTGTGCTGTAATGGTACGGCAACTCGCAGAAAACTGCATAGTTCTCGTGTCCTACTATTATGGCTGATGGTGTTAAGGGGTTAAATTAGATTTGCTGGGATCCCCCATACTGTGTATTAATAGAGAAGCCCCCATTGGCAGCAGAGGTTTAGTGGCATGCTGATTTCTTGTTTGCCCTTTTGCTGTCCACATTAGATCTCTGTTGGTCGGAGCCAGTTCCCCATTGAATCCATTGAAAGCGCTGAGGTCGCAGTACCTGGTCTCCCATGGCCGACTGAACAGTAGTGGATGGTTTCTTCAGCCTCACAACCATGTATTGGGCTGATGTAAAGTCCGTAAAACGGAGACGGACATGTTTTTTCAGTCTCCTGGAGCGTAGACCCATATGGTGGCATACCATTAGTCCTACCAGTGTGTGCTCACCGTTATGCATCCGTCACCCACCAGCTGCAGTCTCCATTCATAAGCAGAGGTGTAATTGTGTCCTGTAAAATGTACTGCATAGCAAGCATAATGATGAAAATGGTGGTCATTATGTAATCCGAAAATGTTTCCAATGAGCATGGTAATTACAATGAGGCACTCAAGATTTTACTGCAGCTTCATTCTTACTGAGCTTATACTTGGTGACGGAAAGCATGCTGAGCTTGTAGAAAATCCGTTAATATCCCTCTTGGCTTTTATACAAGGTTGCACGAGGAAATGGATGTGCAACTCACGGCTGAGGCCTTACCCACGGCTCGGTGCGTAATATGGGACCAGGCCAGATGAGAGCGGCTCCCATCAGCTGTTACCATACAGATATCTGGACTTAGCGCTGTTGTTGCTGCTCGCAGCCGTACTGCACATTTTATGAGAACAAATTGCCTTTACACAATTTACCGTTTATCTGTCATATTCCCCTCTAATAATCCAGGGAAGGTCTTAGTATAAGTATTTGATCCGTCTTTGCATTAATCTGATTTTTGATGTCACAATCCCGGTCATAAAATGAATTATTTATAAAGCACGTCTGTATTTTGTGGCTTTTTACCGCTGATGTTTAATAAATATTACTTTGTGGTTTTGGCTGTAGTAAAAACTGGTCATTTCCTGAGCAAAGTGTGATTGGTAATCTGGGTCCTCTGAGCCAAAATTCCGTATTAATAATCCCTGAATTATTGTTTTCTTTATATGATGGTAAAAGACATATTTTATGTTCTGATAAAACCATTGTATCCATTATTTGCCTTCAATTCAGTTGCAATTTTATCTTTACCCAACTAATCTGAGAAATACTGCATGCAAATTCCAAAAGTCTAGATAAATTACCCTCCATACAGTAAAGCATCAGAGGAACACAATGTGCAACTAAAGGAGCGGCAGTAGTCCAATAAATCTGTCCACCAGAAAATACATCTGGTCACAAGTGTTAGGAATCCAATAAACCTCAGTCTGCTGGAGCCTGATTATGGCAGAAAAGACGGCAATCTAATGCCTATGTCAGTCCCTACATGTCTTCTATTGAGGAATGGAAGAATGGAGCATGTTGGATATAAGAAATAAGAGCCTGTTCACTTCTGTATTGCTTCTTCAGTTTGTAACAGAAGCCACAATATCTGTGCCACTCAGACCCCATTAACTTTTAAAATGGTCCACTATGGTGTCTCATTTCAATGGGAAAAATGCAGATTTGAAAAGGGCTAAATTCTCCACATTGAGTTAAACATTCATGGTCAGCCGGTCAGAGCTTGCATGTTTATAATGAATACGTTTACAACACTCCTTAAACCAACCTATATCAAAATTCTGGGATGCACCCACTTAACTATGAAAAACAGAAATCCCACAGACAGAGGTCATAGGGATTCAAACGGTGCAATTGCTATACCACTATTTTTTTTAAAAAAAAATATTCGTTATTGAACATATTACAATCATGTATGTTTTAATATAAAACGCAAGATTGCCTCAGAGAATGCACAAAGTAAAGAGCCATTTGGTAGAGAATTAGTAACATCCAAATGTCATGCAAGTATAAGCAATAAATAGTTCTACCAAACAGATGCGGGAGCGGCTGTCGATATTATGGTCTAATCATATGTGAAATAATTCCAAAGTGCATAGGGTATATTCCCCCAGGATATAGTCTAGAATCACAATGAATGCCATGGCACCCCCTTGTATACTGAAACAAGTATTAATCAAGTTAGTGAAAAATATATCTATACATGGAGATAGCTTATCCATAAATCAGATGTCCCAAAATACAGACCAATGTCCCAGTACAACACAGTATGGTCTCACCACCAAAATAAAGGGGGAAGTTGAAGTGGAACCATGGACTGTGTATACAATGCGAATAACCATAGAATGCTGAACATATTCAGAGCAGAAATATATATATGGAAAACAAGTGTAAAGAGATTATACATGCAAACCTGCAAGAGAAAGGCTTACCTAGTGCTGTCCCAAGCCCCCACTGGCGTTTCACCCTGCTTCATCACGCCCCCTGAGGCCATATTGCTTTTTATTACTATTGTGTATATTTTAATATATGTTCAATAAAGAATATTTTTTAATAAATGGTGACGTAGCAATTGCACTGTTTGAATCCCTATGACCTCGGTCTGTGGGATTTTTGTCTTTCATTGTTTATAATGAAGTCAGATGAGGGTTGAAGACTGAATGAACATGTGGATAATTGCATTTAATGACTATAGGCAGAATATTGTAAAGAAAGATTAGAAGGACGATGCATTGTCTACAGACCTGAAGTAGTCCCATGTGGGCAAGCAATACTGACCATTTACTCAACAGTAGAAATGAAAACTTCAGGAGCATGGAGACGAAATTGTGTGAATATCGGATGAGTTGAGGAGTTGGTTCCAGTACTTGCCCGTAGTCCTTTTAGCCTGGCACAGGACCTCACCTATGAATATCTGTTCAGTTAGAAGAAATGTTTTTAGGGTGTAAGAATCGTAGATGCGTTACCCGATTGTCAGGGACTGATGGCCACATGGTGGCTTGAAATATACAGTCATTTGCCCCAAATTACCATTAATCTTCTGGCATGGGTGTAGAAGATAAAAGGTGCCCAAGTTTACTCCACACTCTGAGCAAAGGTGGAAATATACATAGGCTCTTTGCAAGGTAAAGGTGTGTAAAAAGTAAAATTGGGCTGTATGTATGGGAAACCTATATTTCAACTACCTATTTAGCCTTTGTTGGCCCATGGCTGTATGTCAGTAATCCACTTCAAAAATTGTACTTGTTGCCTTCAGTCATCCAGGTCATTGCGTATTTCAGCCTGTGCAGACTGGGTATGTACACGGAAGTGCGAGGAGTCCTCCTGAAGGCACACACATGACATACTGTCACATACTAATGCTGAGTTTGCCGGCTGTGGTATCGAAGTAAGGCTCCTGCTATTAGAATAGGGATTATTGGCCTTCCCACCATGGGGAACCCCTGCCTCAGAGAGGAGCTTGGTGAGGAAACAAGACAAAGAATTACAGCAAGGTCTCCTTACTATAAAGTGGCTGCTTTTTGTTGTCTGCCTTAAAGGCGGGTAAACGATACTAGAAGCTGGCACTTGCGTATAGACCAATTCAGTGGTCTTGTGTATAACAAGCAAACTATGGTTTCAGGTTTCAGTCACAAGGTTCACCAAGGCATGTCAGATAACGTCATCCGTAGAGGTTTGTGCCTTGTGACACCCCAAGGACAAAAGCCCGACACATTCCTCTTCATTTTCAGTTACAGTACCAGCAAGTAACTCCGAATTATACGTCACATACTTTATGTAAGTCAGTGGATAATCTTCTTGCTCTTCTACCTCTTGAATGATTACAGGTGGCAATCCTTATTCCATTCCGAAATCGCCATGAACACCTGCCGATCTTCTTCAGGCATCTAATCCCCATGCTCCAGAGGCAGCGCTTAGAGTTCTCCTTCTATGTCATTGAGCAGGTAAGCTCCATCTTCAGTTTTCTGTAAGTTTAACAATTGTATTTTCAGTAACTATTCTACTAGACAGCGAATCAAGGTGCGAAGCTTTATGCGGGTATAAAGCAAAGCTGGCTATCCATGGTTAGATATCTTGCTTTGATGGGTGACACCTCATTCAGGGCTCCACATGGCAAATAAAATAGCCACCAATGCATTTGGAAGTAGTGACAGGAATTTAATGTCCAATCGCCATTTGCAACTAGCTCCACTGACTCGCTGTAATTTTAAGACAATATAAAAAGGAAAAAATTATCTTTCTGCATCTAGCAGTCACAACAGTCTGAGGAAAGTATTTGAGCATATGTACCATACTTTTTCTACTAATTAGAACTTTCCAGGCGGTGTAAAGTGGAGAGGGGTGAATAGCACTAATTTTAGTGCACTAGTGCATAAAAGGGAGGTAATCTATCTTTTATTGTTTTGTCTGCTGCACGTGAATTATACAGATATAGCTTTACAGCTTGCACATTTATATACCCTCTACAGCGTGCACACATGCACGACAGTGCTGCAAGCACATTCATCTCTGCTGTATATATACACGCACAGATCTGCTACACACACACACACACACACACACACACACACACACACACACACACACACACACACACACACACACACACACACACACACACACACACACACACTGTTCTGCTACATACACACGCGCGCGCACACACACACTGTTCTGCTACATACACGCGCGCGCGCGCGCACACACACACTGTTCTGCTACATACACTTTCACACACACACACTGTTCTGCTACATACACGCGCGCACACACACACTGTTCTGCTACATACACGCGCGCGCACACACACACTGTTCTGCTACATACACGCGCGCGCACACACACACTGTTCTGCTACATACACGCGCGCGCACACACACACTGTTCTGCTACATACACGCGCGCGCACACACACACTGTTCTGCTACATACACGTGCGCGCACACACACACTGTTCTGCTACATACACGTGCGCGCACACACACACTGTTCTGCTACATACACGCGCGCACACAGCGCTCTGGAGTGGTGTCATTTTTTTTTTTCAGTACATGGGGCAGGTCTGAAGCAAACAACATGCACTTGAATTGCAGGCTCTAGTTTACCAAATTCAGAGTTCTGTATTTGGTCTCTAAACCTCAATTTCAGTTACGGTACTTACTGGAATTAAGAGGACATAAAGGGTGCCTGCAGACGAGCGTGTGAAGAATATTCTGAGTTTCATCCACTAAACTTGGACGATTTTTTTTCTAATTTTCTTTAGATTTTCATCCATGTGCTATCTGTGTGCAATCCCCTTTCATGCAACTACATTAAAACATGTACATGATCACATACAGTTTCCTAGGTTTATAATAGAAATCTGTCTGTATAAATCAGATGCCAGTCTGTGTGAGATACGATTTTTTTTTTTCTCGCACCCATAGACTTGAATGGATGAGTCTCATCTAAAACACTGATGAAAGTAGTGCATGCTGCAATATTTTATTTTTATTTATTTTTATGTCTCACGGACATTCAGACTGAGAACTGCACTATTAAATAACATAGTAACATAGTTTTTAAGGTCGAAGGAAGACTAAGTCCATCTAGTTCAACCCATAGCCTAACATGTTGATCCAGAGGAAGGCAAAAAAACCCATGTGGCAAACACTAAGCTCCACATTGGGGAAAAAAATTCCTTCCCGACTCCATACGACAATCAGATTAGTTCCCTGGATCAACGCCCTATCAAGGAATCTAGTATTTACCTGTAATATTATACTTTTCAAGAAAGGCATCCATGCCCTTCTTAAATTTTAACAGTGAATCACTCATTACAACATCATGCGGCAGAGAGTTCCATAGTCTCACTGCTCTTACAGTAAAGAATCCCCGTCTGTGATTATGATTAAACCTTCTTTCCTCCAGACGTAGAAGATGCCCCCTTGTCCCCGTCTCAGGCCTCAGAGTAAAAAGATCAGTAGAAAGGTCTTTGTATTGTCCCCTCATATACTTGTACATAGTAATAAGATCACCCCTAAGCCTTCTTTTTTCCACAGTAAATAACCCCAAGTGTAATCACCTGTCTTGGTATTGCAGACCCCCCAGTCCTCTAATAACCTTGGTCGCTCTTCTCTGCACCCGCTCTAGTTCAGCTATGTCTTTCTTATACACCGGAAACCAGAACTGTACACAGTATTCTACGTGTGGTCGCACTAATGACTTGTATAGAGGTAAAATTATGTTCTCGTCATCTATGCCTCTTTTAATGCATCCCATTATTTTATTTGCCTTTGCAGCAGCTGCCTGACACTGGCCACTAAACGTGAGCTTGTCGTCCACCAATACACCCAGGTCTTTTTCAGTTACAGTTTTGCCCAGTGTTTTACAATTAAGCATATAATTATACATTTTATTTCCTCTGTCCAAGTGCATTACCTTACATTTATCCCCATTAAAGCTCATTTGTCATTTATCAGCCCAAGCTTCTAGTTTACATAGATCCTCCTGTAATATAAAATTGTCCTCCTCTGTATTGATTACCCTGCAGAGTTTAGTGTCATCTGCAAATATTGAAATATTACTATGTATTCCCCCTACAAGGTCATTAATAAATATGTTAAAAAGAAGGGGGCCCAATACTGACCCCTGTGGTACCCCACTGTTAACTGAGACCCAGTCTGAGTGTTCTCCATTAATAACCACCCTTTGTTTCCTATCACTGAGCCAATTCTTAACCCACATACATATATTTTCCCCTATCCCCATTGTTCTCATTTTATGTATCAACCTTTTGTGTGGAACCGTATCAAAAGCTTTTGAAAAGTCCATATACACAACATCCACTGCATTTCCTTGGTCCAGTCCCGAACTTGGCTCCTCCTAAAAACTGATCAGATTAGTCTGACAGGAACGGTCCCTCGTAAACCCATGTTGATATTGGGTCATGAGGTTATTCTTCTTCATATACTCTAGTATAGCATCTCTTAGGAAACCCTCCAGGATTTTACCCACAGTAGAGGTTCAGCTTACTGGCCTAGAATTTCCAAGTTCAGTTTTTGTCCCCTTTTTGAATATTTGCAACACATTTGCTATACGCCAGTCCTGTGGTACAGACCCTGTTATTATGGAATCTTTAAAGATTAAAAATAATGGTCTATCTATGACATTACTTAATTCCTGCAGTACTCGCGGGTGTATCCCATCCGGGCCCAGGGATTTGTCAACTTTAGTGATTTTTACACGCCGCCGTACTTCCTGCTGGGTTAAGCAAGTGACATTTACTGGAGAATTTTTGTTATCACTAATCACGTTTTCTGTCATGCGATTTTCTTGTGTAAATACGGTTGAAAAAAAATAATTTAGCATATTGGCTTTTTCCTCATCCACCATTTCACCCAGACTATTTTTAAGGGGGCCAACACTATCATTTTTTAGTTTTTTACTATTTATGTAGTTACAGAATATTTTGGGGTTATTTTTACTTTCTCTGGCAATGATTCTCTCTGCATCCATCTTTGCTGCCTTGATTTGTTTTTTACATAATTTATTTAATTTTCTATATTTATTTAATGCCTCATCACTACCTACTTGCTTTAGTTCTCTAAATGCTTTCTTTTTGTCACTTATTGCGCCCCTTACAGCTCTATTTAGCCATAGTGGTTTCCTCCTATTCCTAGCATGTTTATTCCCTTAGGGTATATATTGTGCACAGGTCCTATTCAGGATGTTAATAAATGTCTCCCATTTGCTTTGTGTAGCTTTATGTCTCAGGATATCGTCCCAGTTTATTGCACTAAGATCATCTCTCAACCGTTGGAAATTTGCCTTCCTGAAGTTTAGTGTCCTTGTAACCCCTCTACTACACATCTTATTAAAGGTTACATGAAAACGTATTATTTTGTGATCACTATTACCCAAGTGACCCCCAACTCGTATATTTGATATGCGGTCTGGCCTATTGGTTAATATTAGGTCTAGCAGTGCCCCCCTTCATGTTGGGTCCTGAACCAGTTGTGAAAGGTAATTGTCCCTCATAGTTGTCAAAAACCTATTACCTTTGCTTGAACTACATGTTTCTGTCCCCCAATGTATTTCAGGGTAGTTGAAGTCTCCCATAATAATGACTTCTCCTTGAGTCGCTGCTTCATATATTTGCTTTACGAGGATATTCTCCTCTACTTCCATTATTTTTGGAGACTTTTATAACAAATCCCTATCAGTAATTTATTATTTTTCCCCCTCCCCTTATCTCCACCCACAGGGACTCTACATTTTCATTAGATTCACATATATCCTCCCGCAAGACAGGTTTTAAAGATGATTTTACATATAAACACCCCCCCCCTCCCCCTCGCTTGTTTGTACGGTCATTTCTGAACAGACTATAGCCCTGTAAATTAACTGCCCAGTCATGGCTCTCGTCCAGCCACGTCTCAGATATCCCTACCATGTCATAATTATTTTCCAACAAAATTAATTATAATTCCTCCATTTTGTTGGTGAGGCTTCTGGCATTAGTGTATGCATTTTATGTATCTCTCTGTACCTCTATTCCTTCTTACTTTATTGACTGTTCTAACCCCACCCCCAATTTCTTTATTTGTGCCCAGGTCACTATCTGCACTATTTTCCCCACCTATAAAATGAATACCCTCCTCCCCAATCCCTAATTTAAACACTCATCCAACCTTCTAGCCATTTTCTCCCCCAGCACAGCTGCACCCTCCCCATTAAGGTGCAGCCGGTCCCTAGCGTAGAGTCTGTAGCCAACTGAGAAGTCGGCCCAGTTCTCCAGGAACCCAAATCCCTCCTTCCTACACCAGTTCTTGAGCCACTTAATTATCTCCCTAATCTCCCGTTGCCTCTCTGGCGTGGCACGTGGTACCGGTAGTATTTCAGAGAATACCACCTTGGAGGTCCTTGCTTTCAGCTTGCAGCCTAATTCCCTGAAATCATCTTTAAGGACCTTCCACCTACCTTTAACTTTGTCATTTGTGCCAATGTGCACCATGACCACTGGGTCCTCACCAGCCCCTCCCAGTAATCTGTCCACCCGATCAGCGATGTGCCGGACTCGAGCGCCAGGTAGGCAGCACACTGTTCGATTATCCCTGTCTTTGTGACAGATTGCCCTATCTGTTCCCCTAATAATTGAGTCCCCCACTACCAGCACCTGCCTGGCCTGCCCTACTCTCCTATTTCCCTCTTTACTGGAGCTGACACTCCTCCAGCTTTCAGGGGACATGCCTTGCTGAAGCAGTGCTACCCCTGTACCGTCACTCCCCTCATCTGCCAACTTTGCAAACTTATTGGGGTGTGCCAGATCAGGACTAGCCTCCCTGGCACTCTTCCCTCTACCCCCCCTTCTGTCACCCAACTAACGGCCTCACTGTCCTGCTGCTCCCGACTACCACCATCCCCCACATCTACCCCAGTGAGCTGCTGCTCAGTGAGCAGCAGACTCCTTTCCATGTTGTCAATGGATCTCAGTGTTGCCAGCTGCTCATTTAGATCCAGTATCTGGGCTTCCAAACGCACAACGTGCACACATCTCGCGCAGCAGTAAGCAACCCCGACCGGCTGTTCAAGGAATGCATACATGTGGCAAGATGTACACTGGATAGCATTGTCAATAATGAAGCTCATTTCCTAATGGGGATTGCAATAGACAGAATGTTAAGTAAAAAGAAAAGTAAAGAATTAATGAAATACAGACAGCAATTCAGTCCAAAGTCCTCCCTTCCAAACTCCCTGAATCCAAAGTCACTGAAAAACAAGTCACACACTTACTTTCGTTCGCACTTACACTCCGGTCACACTCGGCTCATTCACACTCGCAAATTAAGAGATTTAAAGAGTATTTTTTTTTTTTTTCCCTTTTCCAGCAATGCACCCTTCACCTCAATGCACTTCCAAAGGGGTAGGTCAGTGTGATGTCCATGTGATATCCGATTTATCCGTTCGTCTGCTTGCACCCACAGTATGAGGAGGGGAGCCGCAGAGCCCGTTACTGGGTTCTACCTGGGAGGGAAAATTTGGTTGGAATTCATATTGTTGAACACATCAGAGGAGATAGTGACGAGGTCCCACTCATCAGGCTCAAACAGTACATTTTTGCTATCTCCTGTCTTCTCATTTGTTTGTCTTGTACAAACATTGACATTTTCTGCTTTTGTTACACATAAGTTAAAAGCAGGAAGTTAAGGAAGAGAAGTGATACTTACTGTAAAGGTAAAATGCTTATGCAAAGACCACTCCTAATACAGAGTGTAGACTGGTTTAAGCTGAAAGACAGGTTTTGCATCCAATTTGAGGTTTGAGCCCTCCAGACATTATGGAGTTATGACTTCCTTTAAAAAAAAAATTACTGGAAGGAAAGCCTTTGTATGAAATCCATTACTTCATTACCGATAAAAGTTTTGCAACTCCCTCTGAAAAGGGATTTCCATTATTGGTGGCTCTGAAATAAAAGAAGAAAAAAAAAGCAATTTCGTTCATCTGTACTGCTGCCTGCCTATGCCCTGCTACTGTATCCCAGGTTCCTTTTCAGGATTATTTGGAGCTGCACCACTGCAGTCAATCAGTAGTGCAGAGTCCTGACGGTGAGTATTGGTGTTTTTTATTTTTTATTTTTTTACACTATTTTGGAACCATGTGGACAACTAGTGGACCGCTACAGAGCTTTCATATAAAGAGGTTTTTCTGGGATCAGGCACTAGTGCCAGATCAGTAGGGGATCCGCTCTCTGCCCCCCTACTGATCAGCTTGTTTGAAGGTCCACAGTGCTTGGCTGTGAATTGTGGTCTCTTTGTTTAGATTGTACCCTTAGTAATGGCTGTGCTGGATATTACGAAGACTCCAAATACTTGTGCATTTTTATTCTTGTATACCTAAGACACTTTTTTAATTGGTGCTTCCTTTGTTCTTTGCATGACCCTGTAGCACATCAGATTTCTAGAATTAGCTTTGCTTGGTATTGAAGCTTTGCCCCATCCAAACAAAGGAGTCATGGCGCTTGCAAACAGTTGTTCAGTGGTGGTGCTGAGAGTCACCCATAATCATATATGGCTTACCTGTCCTAATGGTACGCCATCCGTTTAATTGAACCGGATGACCCCTTTAAGTTAAGCCCATATGTCACCTGTAATTGGGTCATTTAATTGACTTGTCCTGTTTGTTGGACTCATTTGGAATGACACAAAAGGCACTATCATACATTGCCTTAGTCTACATAGCAATTCTTGGCAAAATCATCCAATCAAAAATATGGCTGCCATTTTCTGCCTCACAAGAAACTGATTTATCTGTTAAAAAAACAAGACAAATCACAGACGGAGTTAGACGTACACCTCTTGAAATGTGAAGTATAATGGGAACATGCAACTGTTGTGTACTGCTACCAATAACACAATAGGTTTGGATTTTTTGAATAGTTGCTTTAGTAGGCAGCATGCAAGGCGGTTAAGTCTCCTCACCCTGGCATGATGGGCGTGGCTTGTCACTCTCCACAAGGAGAAACCTTATCCCTTAGATCTCATGGATACCTGATTTTTTTTTACTGTGAAGTTTTCTTTTGCATTGCCATCTACTGGTAAACAAATGTAAAAATGCCAAGCACGGAATATGGCATCCCTTAGATACAAATATCACTTTTATATAATACCCAAATAATCTTAAAAACTGCACTAAGGCTAAGTGCCCATGATGCAGAAATGCTGAAGATTATTTCCGCATCTCCCTGGCAGGAAAAACGCATGCGGATTTTACATGCGTTTTTCCCGCCAGGTAGAAGCGTTTGTCAAGCGGTTTTGCATGCATTTCTGCATGCGGGTTATCAAGCGCTTTTCCAAGCGATTTTAGCATCACTTGGAAAAGTGCTTGACAACTTGCTCACACTATATAAACCCATGCAACAGGCATGGATTTATATAGTGTGACCAAGTTAATAGTTAAAAAAAGAATAAAAATGGTAAAAAATAAATATTATACTTACCTTCTGATGGCCCCCGGTCTTTTCTCCGCTGCATCCGGTCTGTTGTACGGCTCGTGGTGGTGTGAAAGGACCTTTCATGACATCATTTAGTCATGTGATGGGTCACGCGACCGCCGTCAGTGGTCGCGTGACCTGTCACATGACTAAATGACATCATGGCAGGTCCTTTCACACCACCACGAGCCGTACAACAGACCGGACGCAGCAGAGAAAAGACCGAGGGTCATCAGAAGGCAAGTATAATATTTATTTTAAATTCTTTTTTTAACAGGTTCTATGATACCTGGGTCTGGAGGCGAGTCTCCTCTTCTCTTCTCCAGACCCGGGTACCATCCGCACATTGAATCGTTTAATATCCGCATGTGCACATATAGTGATGCGGATATTAAGCGATTCAATGCCAGTCAATGGCGGCAATTACGCTGTGTGTCCGCAAAATTAATGGCCATGCTGCGTATTTTTCCGCAATGATAATCTGCAGCGGAAATTTCCGCAGCATGTGCACAGCACATGCAGATTATCATTGGGGGCCATGGGGCACGTATTACTAAGCTTTTTTTCAAGCGTTTTCGCTGCGGAAATTCCGTGGCAAAAACGCTTGAAAAACGCATAGTGGGCACGCAGCCAAACAACAACAAAAAAAAAGTGCTCGTCCTACAACAGGAGTAAGCAGCATACTGATACACTGATTCCATTGCGGTACATTGGCGATTATTACTTAGAAAATGCATGTTTCATCATTTTGCAATGATGTGGTCTGCGTGATCAGATGTGGGAATGTGGTTATTACTGCTAAACAAAATTTTTTTTCTGCATGAAATGGGAATGAAATTTTATGTTTATGGTCTTTTGTGCTATGTTTGCATGGTCACTATTAAAAAAAACTTCCCACTGACATTTTGCGTGTTCCTTTCCGTTGATTTCTCCTCCCTAGAGAGTTCGGGGACATCGCTCATTACTTCTCCAGAAGCTTTAGTGCCCATTAGGCAGCACCTTGCCCGCTCACATGTCGGCACCAGTCTAGATACCTTCTCCTGTTTTAGAGCTAGAAGAGGAAGAGTCTCTTTTGCTGGAAGTGACATCTGAGCCCTCTCTGTGCTGCCCTAAAGAAGGAAGCATGCTGGAAGGGTGCCACGTGTATATCAGGGCTGTTCAGTGGCAGCAAGTAGCTTCCTCCACTTCAACACTAAGAAGCAGGGGACGATACTGTACTATTTTAGTATTTACTTCTGCTTACTGGTCAATATGCTATATATTGCATGTACAGGACACCAAAAGGGAGTTATGTAAAGCAAATGTCAGAATGCTGTTATTCACAGCTCAAGCATTATGGCTGCCCCCATAATCATAAACAGAAGATTAAATAAGAAAATAGTGAAATCTAAAATTAACAACAACTAAACAATAAAATAGTCATATTATCTGGTTTTAATTAGTAAAAGAAATATACGTGATGCCTTATTTATAAGCATACATTGAAGCTACTTATTTGTATAGTTTTTGCTAAGGCATAAGTTAAATGATGCATTGATGTGCTGCAAAGAAAACCAAACTGCTGACTGAATGATCCGCTCAACAATCGTTCAGCCTACAGATCTCTAAAGTATGTGGGGGACTTAAAGGGATATTCCCATCTCCAAGATCCTATCCTAACATGTAGTAGATATAATAATAATATGTTGCTTACCCCATGTGCAGGGCATTGCAGCAGCTTAGTAACTGTAACCATGGATACCTAAGCTACTGCAATGCCCTGCACATGTGGTAAGCGACATACTGAATCAGAAGAACAGTACTACATGTCTAATTGGAGGTATTTGCTAATATTATTATTATTACACCTACTACATATTGGGATAGGATCTTGGAGATGGGAATATCCCTTTTAAACCTACAAATTTAAAGGGCAGGTAGGATCCCACAAATGTGTGCGCTCAATACCTCTGACTTCTAAGTACATAGCAGTAATGCAGTTCAGAGTTCGTATATTCAGTGTTCGCCTATGCTTTCGCAAGCTGAGAGTGAGGTTGTTTTTGTTGGTTTATATCCACATAAATAGCTGCCGTTACTGTATGTTGAGGACTAATGAGCGTAACATCTATGCACAGGTTTCCCATTCAGCATTTTGTAAGTACTTTGTTTGTTTCTAGGCCGGCACTCAGACGTTCAATCGAGCCATGTTATTTAATGTTGGGTTTAAGGAAGCCATGAAGGATCGAAAATGGGATTGTGTCATTTTCCATGATGTGGATCACATTCCTGAAAACGATAGAAATTACTATGGATGTGGGGAAATGCCGCGTCACTTTGCTACAAAACTTGACAAATATATGTACATGTAAGTAGTTTTCATTACTTAACCATACAGTTGAAAATAAACAAAAACAAAGCCTTTTATTTTCCTAAAAAGTTTGCTCCCCTGTGTGAGCCTTCTGTCAGAAGTATATGGTGGGAGTATTTCCTGTGCTTTACCTCTGATGGAAAACTTGGATGTATACTACTGTGTAGTGCTACAATGGCAAATGTTGTTCCCAGGCGCCCGTGTTTTATGTATACGTACTGGAGATCCATTCTTCATTATGTCGGGAGAACAGACCTCTCTTTCACACTGTAATCCGTTCCTTTTTATCTAAAAGGCCGCATAGCACAGCTGTGTCCATAAACATACAGCGATTATACATAGTGTGTGCAATACACAGAATTAATAGCTTAATGCCATTTTTGGATGAAACACCTCTCCCGCTAACTTATTGTTAAAGTGTATTGGAAAAGCCTGTAGGTGGAAGAAGTCCAAGAAGGATGGAAAATGTATGTTTAGGAGAATCATCAGAATGACGGGAACTTTAGGTGCCGAGACGAGAGCTGCTGACATTTCTTGTGCCGTAATAGAAGAACATGTAGAGTCATTGGACCACGGACGGTGCCTGGGAACCACTGGAACATGAGTAGCCGCTCAGCCTGTAATCTTCAGCCTCACCAATGCCTCTGCTACATGCAAAGAGCTCTCTAACCAAACATGTTTTGTATTAGATGTCACATGAGTCGCCGGTATATTCTTGTGTCCTCGGTTGGTTCTCCTGAGGGTCCATTCATCCAAAAATAGCATTATTTGATTAATAACAAAGAAAGCTTTTCATCAGTATACACATTATGCAAAACCCTTCCTCGCATGTGCTGCTGTCGAGCGACGTAAACAGATGCGCCACTGCTTAGGTGAGTGATCCATGCAGTGAATGGGCCCTGGATTCTCCCTGTGCTTTGTCTTAAGTTCTCAAGTTTATCCAAAATATTCCAGTAAATTATGAACTTAGTAAAGTTTGCTTCAAAAACCCGGTTGTAGTTGTATTGACATCATGTCTATAGCTGGTCATACAGATTACATACAAATTGACAGACCATGCTAATTTCAGCACCTCTGTCTTATGTGTTTGGGGGTCTCCTGATACTTCATTGACAGCACTTTTAGGGTAAATAGGGATAGCATTATAATATATCTGATCCTCTGACCTAGTGGGAGATAGGTGAAATAGCAAATTAAGCAACTTCAGCAGGCTATCTTGTGTACGGCTGGCTTAAAGGGAATGTGTTATCAGAAAATAACCTATTGTAAATCAAAAGTTTTTGTTTTTTTCCCTAAGTAACAATCTATATGAAAAAAAATTCTGAAATCTTGTAGATTTTACGCTGGCCTTTTAATAGACTTATAATGCCTATCCTGTAGAGACCACTTCTCAGCAGTCTCATTATCCTCACAGCCAGCATTACAATGACAGGTAACAGCTTTATGTAGAGAACACAGGATCCAGCATTTGCAATAAGTGATGGTCACAACTCTCCTCCTTCCCCTCCCAGTACAATGACCTCTGCACTGAACACAGAGCATGCCCAGCACATGGCCTCATAGAAGACCGTGAACATATGCAGCTATGATCCGCGTGGCCATTATAAAGCGGATCTCTATGTGATGTTAAAGGGGTTGTCCACTACGGGGCTACCCCATTTTAATCAATTCAGGACCTCAATTAAAGTAAAAACAGTATATACTTAGCTCCCGCAGAGACGCTGTTGCAGTGATATCGGTGTCACATGTTGGCTGTGGCCCTTTGTCAGCTGCAAATCATCAATATTCTATCAAAGCAGACGTCCGCTTACACAAAATTGTAAAGCCTGCAGCTGACGATCGGCCACAGAGTGACTGCAGCCTGCATGTGATACAACCCTCTGGGAACAATGGCATGGACATCACTGGACCAGCGCTCGTGCAGTAGGTTCAGTAGCGGATAGCCCCCTTTAACAGCAGCTCAGGCAAGGTGGCTGCCACAATATTAATAATGTGCATAAAATAGAAAAGGGTAGGTCATCAATATAAAAGTAATGGGCAATCCCTTTTAATGTATATGAAAATATTCAGAACCATAAAAATAGTGCAACAATTAGAACCTTTTCGAAATCAAAGACAATGAGATCCGATTGGAGCATGCTCATTTATGTAAGTCAGTTGTAAAAATTATACTTTAAAGGAGTAAAAATTTTCTTGCATCTAATAACATAATAGTATTAACAATTGGGATGGAATATAGTAGAAGACTAGTAGAACTAATGAGATATATACATATATACACACACTAATTGTACAGATATGTATATAGAATTAGTATATTGGAAGGCCACCTGCCCAGAGCAGAAAGGCTGAGTCAAGAATATCTTTCCTTGGTTAAGACACAGGCTCCAGACATGGCCTACTGAGAAGGGCGGCGCTGTTTGTGCAAAACAAAGTAGTCCTTCTCTTCATGTTTGGACAACCCTATGACGCCATCACTGGTGTCTTGTCCGGATTACAGAAGGTCAATGAAATGCAAGTATGAAGGAAGGTTGCGCACTTTGCACAGATTTCCACATCAGTCATATTGGTAGGAGTTTCTCTCGTTTCCTTATGAGGTTCCCTAAAGGTAAGGTGCCATTATTTGGTAGTGCCTATTAGTAGGGATAGTTGGTTGAATGGAGATCATAAGGTGCACTTACACCGGCACACCATGGCCATTAAACAACGGACGATTGGTTACATACAAGCCAATCAGCCGTCATTGATAGCCTTATTAGAGGGGCTGATAAACATTATACATGCGCAGAACAATGGTTAATATGATCGTTCTGTGCGCGTATAACATCAGGTTATTGGCAGCACCTCATATGTGTTCACAGGACGATGTGCTGTCAAGAATGTATAATCCAATCCCATGATAATTCTCGTGTGAATGGGCCTTTACTTTCCATAGACACGATACCGCTCAGTGACCCGTCTTGTCTTCCTATCTCTTTCAGTCTACCATACAATGAGTTCTTTGGTGGTGTGAGTGGTTTGACAGTGGAGCAATTTCGGAAGATCAATGGATTTCCCAATGCGTTCTGGGGCTGGGGAGGTGAAGACGATGATTTATGGAACAGGTGCGTACACAGCCACAAGGACGAGAACTGTAAGCAGGTTCATTCAGTTCATACAATGTGTCATTGAGGGGAACAAAGCCGCCATTGTACAGATCTCCATATTACTATGAATCTCATTTTCTTCAGATCTGTCACCATAGTGTAGCGTCTAAACAGAAGCACACATCGCTCGGCATAGAATTGATTGTGCAGCACCCTGTGTTATATTTAAGCCACTTCGATTGGTATGATAATGTAACAATAGTAGCCGTCTTGGGCCACAGAAAGGTTCCCCACACAATTGCCAGTTATGGCAACCTGTATAGTCAGTGGACTGCTCAAAAATGTGGTTACTGCAGGGTTGTCAATGGATCCTTGCTTTCTGTATCAGATGGTGGTTCTGTTAGTTACATATTAGATAATTACATTTCCTCAAATATTCCGGGTCTTTCATGGCCATCAATGTCAGAGTGTTAAGAATATGACTCTCGACACCTCCACTGACCAGCTGATTAAAGGGGCAGCGGTGCTCCAGAGTGCCTATTTTACACCGAATAGTGGCTGTGGAAGGTACTGCAGCTCTTTGCTGCTGAGTCCTATTCAAATGAATGGGATTGAGTTGACCAGGAACAGCCACAACAAAATAAAGAGGACATGAGACAGACCCTTTAATTAGTTGATCTTTAGGTGCCAAGAGACAGACCCCACTGGTCTGATGTTGAGGGCCCATCTTAAAGGGCTTCTCCCCTTTCAGAAATATTTTCCTGATCTGTTCAAACTTTGCTTTACTTAACCTTTTCTGGGAATCCCACACAATGTCTCCGCTGCTGCTCTGGTCTATGTTGTTTGTAAGCAATGCTGCAGCCAATCACTGAGCTCAGAATTTGTCCAACAGGCATGAGACGCTCAGTGATTGGCTGCAGCTATATTGCTGAGATGTCACCACTGCAATCAAGCAATGGAGATCAGTGCAGCGGTGAAGAGCCTGTGCTGTAGTGTGCTGTACCCCAGGAGGGTAAGTAAAGCATTGTACATATCAGGAAAAGTTTTCTAAAAGGGGACAACCCCTTTAAGGATTAACCAGTAGTATCAAAGCCCTGGAAAACCACTTCAACAAATTGTGACTCTGTGTCTGAGCGCCACTGCTGTGCCACCATGCAGGCTTTAGTACATGGGATAAAGTTTTGGTGTTACTTTCGGAGTGTTTGCCCAAGAAAAATGACCTAAGTTGTATTTGTCTTTATGATGATTTATGTGTCTTTATTGACCTATAATGACGATGTCTGTGGTCTCGATCTCCTGACAGATCTGTTGATTTGCTTGTATTTATGATTCCAGGGTGCATTATGCTGGCTTCAATGTTTCCCGACCAGAAGGAGACCTTGGGAAATACAAGTCAATTCCTCATCATCATAGAGGAGAGGTGCAGTTCTTAGGCCGGTCAGTATCGTTATAACTAGGAGATAATTCGGTGATGATTACGCAGTATATCGTTATATTGGTTGGAGCTCACTTTTTCTAAAACTGATATAAAGAGTAAAAAGATAAACTTTTGGTGTCCTGCTCCCACCACTAGAGGGAGCTAAAAAGCTCAGTGTTTATTCATCGAGCTGAGTAATGAAATCTAATGCAGTGCACTCCTGCACCCCTGTCCATAGAGGCCACATATTACATTTTATATCTGTCTATGCATGGAATTTACAACAGTGAAGCTTTAATGTTATGCCATGGAACTAATTCATGCAGATGTATGTCCACTCCAATTACAGAAGAAGGGATGATCTCTGCCCACGGGGGTAAAATGCCATGTATTACATAACCATGGCACTTGTTAGTCTTGTGTTAGGTGCTATGGCACATGCTAGCTTGTGTTATTATAGATAATATATATATATATATATATATATACATACATGCTGCCTCTTTTATCATGATCGCCTGTTTTAGACCCTACCCTGCTCAGGCCGTCGTGTAATACTACATTATCCTTTCTTTTCCCTGAACAGGTACAAATTGCTGCGATATTCTAAAGAACGTCAGTTCCTAGATGGATTAAACAATTTGATATATGCTCCAAATATCATCATAGACAAGTTGTATAAAAACATCACAGTTAATCTAGTGCCAGAGCTGGCTCCAGTGAAAGACTATTAACGGTGGGGTGGGGGGCTCACCAACGTGATGCCGACTAGAGCAGCAGGAACACTGTCCGGATGGGAGGAACGGACCACCTCTAACTAGTGACTGATATCTAATTCCACTTCTCTGAATGTGTGGACATACCTACATCTGAAGCCAGCAGCTGCTACATCAATGTTTACAGCAGAAGACTGCTCATGACAAAAGCCTTGTCTCACCAAATGCTCTACATTTTCACCGTTCAGTCCACAGTGCAGTGATTTTCAGTTCGAGAACACAATTCCTTATCATTATTCTATTTGCACCAATCTACTGCTTCTTGAGTTACTATTTTTTTTTTCCCCTTTTTAGGCATATTTTATTTTATTTTTGTATTCCACAGGTGTACATGTTTCTGTATATATCATTTTGAGTTGTTGTAAATACATTGGTTATATTTGTGTGTATATATGTGTAGATACATTTATGTATACACACATGGATTGATGTAAAGTTATTCCAAGGTTTTTAATGACTCCTGTTTTACACCTTTGCATGTCTTTATTGTATAACTGTACTATTATATTATTATTTTTAATTTTTTTTTTTTTTTTAATACGACTTGTCTTTATTTGCATGAAAACGGAACATGTAAATATTAGAATTTTACAAATCTGTTTGAGCTTTGTGTAATATGAAGGAGGTGTTTCTAACTAATGGCCAGCTATGACTGAAAACTGTTATAATGGTTTGTGAGCTTAAGGCCTTCTAGACAAGTCTGCTACGGCGGGTTCATTTCCCACTGGTTGTATTTGCCGCTAAGAGACAAGGGACCTGTGATGGGTTAATTGAATGCAGCCTTGGCCACCATGGGGCAGAATGTACAGTTATTCCCGCTATCATTGTAGATGTATGATTTATTCTATGGCATCTCTATTGTATAATATATCATAAAAGCTACATATCATTACATACATACAGGTTGTCAAAATATCTGTGCCAACTGTGTTAAATGTCAGGGAGCCGATGCCAAGAATCTATTTTTTTGTGTGTGATGTGTTTTTTAGGTTGCTAATTTATTTTAATTTTTTTTATATACTGTATGTTTTTATTTGCAGCACATTACTTTGTGTGAAACTGAAAATGAGCCGAAATATGTTGTTCTTTGAAGAATGGCATATTGTGTTGGTGATGTTTTTCTAGAACTCCATTTGCTCCAGAGATCATTCTCAATTATTATTATTATTTTTTTTTTTTTTAAGGGTTTTATTCTCCATTTTTCGGAGGGAAATGAGTTTTGTTGTAGTCACTGTGTCTTTATTTTACAAGTTCGGAAAAGAAATCTTTTGTGACTTTGTGCTGAAGAATGCGAAACAAATTGCCTTTATAGTATTCTAGAATAAAGTAAGGAGGAATACTTAAAACCATGGGACTGTATTCCAACGGAGCCGGCCAGAATATGATCTAGCGCTGCTTTAAAGTCTGGAGTACAGCAGGGGTTAATTTGCTGCATTCAGGTGCTTAGACCCAATGAAATGTAGGTTACGTTCTTAAAGAGGACCTGGCACTGAGTCATGTTGCCTAAACCACAATCCGCATGGATCCGAGCTCGGCTGCACGATTGCAGACCGCTGTATTTTGTCTGACATGCCCGGCCGAGTGTTTCATAGGAAGAATATACCGGATTGCAGTCGTGCTTCCGGGCTCTGATCCATGCGGCCTGGGTTTTTGGAAATCTGAATTAAGAGACGGGTTCCCGTTTAAGAAACCATTTCCAGCTGAATGTTGGTATTTTGATAAAATTGTCCAGGGCTGTTATTGGTAGTAGAACAAAATGTCTTCTGCGGAGTAACAAATAAATAAAATGTAATGAATTTCCAATATTGTGATCTCCATTTGTTAGTAAACCTTATGTGGTACATTAGCTCCTGACACAGGGTTATATTCCTCCAAATAAGAGCCTGTAGCCACAGTATCCATGATCTGCATGAAGGCGGTTGTATGAGAATTTAACAAAAAGAAATGAAGAAAATATATATTTTTTTCTCCAAAAAAGTGCACCATTCCGGTCTATGGGCTGTGTTCAGTATTAATGTCAAATAAAAATGGCTACACCGCACCGGACACAATCCATGGACAGGAGAGGCACTCTTTCTCATGGAAAAAGTAGATTTTTTTTCTCTAATAACCTATATCTCTTTTACATCATTATATAGAATAGGTAATTAATGTATGCCTGGTGGGGTCAGACCGCTAATGTCGAGGTCTCATGTTCCCTGTTTAAATAGAGCGGTAGTGCGCAAGTGTGACGTCTCATCATTCACAGTTTACAAGCGCAGTGATTACTCAATCACCCTATTGCTCTGTACAGTGGTAAAGCATGTGTGACCATCGCACCATTCACAGTCTATGGGAGAGCAGTGGTAACGCATGTGTGACCATCGCACCATTCACAGTCTATGGGGGAGCAGTGGTAACGCATGTGTGACCATCGCACCATTCACAGTCTATGGGGGAGCAGTGGTAACACATGTGTGACCATCGCACCATTCACAGTCTATGGGAGAGCAGTGGTAACGCATGTGTGACCATCGCACCATTCACAGTCTATGGGGGAGCAGTGGTAACACATGTGTGACCATCGCACCATTCACAGTCTATGGGAGAGCAGTGGTAACACATGTGTGACCATCGCACCATTCACAGTCTATGGGAGAGCAGTGGTAACGCATGTGTGACCATCGCACCATTCACAGTCTATGGGGGAGCAGTGGTAACGCATGTGTGACCATCGCACCATTCACAGTCTATGGGGGAGCAGTGGTAACATGTGTGACCATCGCACCATTCACAGTCTATGGGAGAGCAGTGGTAACACATGTGTGACCATCGCACCATTCACAGTCTATGGGGGAGCAGTGGTAACGCATGTGTGACCATCGCACCATTCACAGTCTATGGGGGAGCAGTGGTAACACATGTGTGACCATCGCACCATTCACAGTCTATGGGGGAGCAGTGGTAACACATGTGTGACCATCGCACCATTCACAGTCTATGGGAGAGCAGTGGTAGTTTATACATCTTTAGTTTATACATCTCTATCTCTCTTGCCCCTTGGAGCCGTGGCAGGTACATGGCTTTCTTTAAGTAAACCACATTAGCTAAGTGATTTATCAGTCCAGACCTCGGTGGTGTATCTTGGCACCAGTTCCTTCAACAGCATTCTTTGATGCCACCATGGAGGGCCATTTCTTTACCAATGGTACTTGTTTTATTGCAAAGAAATAAAGTAAAAAAAAAAATGTAGAAGATTCTTGCTTTAGAGAGGCTTTCTTTTATCTACTGCCTGTGTGGCCTCAGTCTGTGGATGCATGATCACTGTGTTACACTGCTCCTACATTGCTGAGGAATGCTGACACAGAGCCCAGTGGGTCCTATTCTTGTCTGGCCGTCCTATTATTTTACCTGGACTGCATTGCTACAGATTTCATTTTGAGCAGTTTTTTTCCCATTAGTAAACTATATTTTCAGCCTCTGAGAACCCCTTTCAATTTTACATCTCTAGTCCACCCCTTTTACACTGTGAACTGTTATTATCTTTGACCTGATGCAGGTAGACACTCTACAGTGATACTAGATTATTTCCTTACTTAAAGTGGTTTATCCAGAATTAGAAAACAATGGTTTTCTTCTATAAACAGCGCCACACCTGACCACAGGTTGCGTGTGGTATTGCAGATCAGCTCTATTTACTTCAGTGAAGCTGGATTGCAATACCAGACACCACCCATAGACAGGAGTGGCGCTATTTTTGGAAACTTAGCGATGTTTTTCTAATCCTTTTACAATTTTAAGGGAATTAAACCATTTGTGGGAAGAAAATAGTTACAAGTGAACGTATTGTTGGTTTTTCTATTGCGCTAATTTTAATTACATTTTTTTTTATTTTTTAAATTGCCCTTAAATTTAGAAGGAACATGTGACTTAGGTTAGACATCTTGTGGCCTGAGTCAATGCACACTACATGACAATTCTAAGGCACTGGATCCTAGTAATGAAATTCTGCATTCACATGAATACTGTGATTCAGGCCACAGGATAGCTCCACCTAGTGTTTAGAACGGTAACTACAGCCACACTGTGAATTACAAATGTACCTGCTCTGTATGTAGCGATTTAGAAATTGCAGTAAATCCGCTAAACGCAGGAAACCATTTGAATGCATTCTTCAGGCAAAGTCTTCATAAACTCCAGGCAGTGTTTATTGTGCCTTGTTTATTTTGGTAGTGATTCTATATTGGAATACTGTAAACTTGTTGCAGTTTTTGGTAGAAAGGCATGAAGAATATACTATACCTTTGCTTTGGCACAGTTCATTACTTATTAAATAGGTTAATGGTTACGCGGTCTTGGAAGAGAATGTTGCTCTTCAGTACAAAAGCAATAATGTCTGTGAACTGGGACGCCTACACTATTTAATTTGTAGTAGACTATAAACACGATCAAAGCTAATATTATTTTATTGTTTTGCATTGCATGTGTCAAAGAAGGTCGTCTTATTTTGCTGTTCTTCCACATTCTTACATAATAAACTTAAAGTAAAATCAATCGACTTGTGTTGACTTTTTGTCAATCTGACCTGGATTTTTTCTTTTTTGTTTCAAAAACACTTTTAACCTGCAGATATGGGGTTAATCTGCAGGTTAATGGTGTTCTGAAACCGTGCAGCCACCGCATTGAAAGCATGGCTACCGGGAGGAAATTAACTTTATTCCTACCGGCAGCCTCCAGCTTTCAGTCAGAGAGGCACGGTCAGTGTGGCTTTCGTCACTGCTCAGTATATAGTGAGCGACAGCTGTACCCACGTTCCGGCAATGACGGACGGTCGCTTCAGCAGTGCATAAGTACAGAGCTGGCTGTCAGTCAGTGCCAGGGGCGTGGTTACAGCCGCCACTCACTATGTACTCAATGGTGCCTGAAGCCGTACCTCTATGACTGAAAGCCTAATGCAGCCAGGAATATTAAAGTTAATTTCCTCCTGGCAGCAGGGCTTTCAGTTCAGCGGCTGCATGGCTTTAGAACAACGCAATTAACTTGCAGATTAATCCCATATCTGCAGGTTAATAGCACTTTTTTACTTAACAGGTTTCCGTTAACAGTGTTGGCACCCAACTAAATTAGAGCAAAAGTTAGCCGAACCCAGCAATTTTAGTGGGATCAACTGGCTATCTTATGTGTATGGAATCTTAATGGGGTTCTCCACTACTTAAACAAACCCTTCTCAATTACTATATATCCCACACGAAAAATAAAAACAGCCTGTACTCACCTCTGGTGTGGGAGCTATTGTGACATGTCATGTGAGCCATGCAGCCAATCAGTGGTCAATAATGGTCCGCTTCACTTTAACTTTCTTCTGACGTAACTTATATCCAAATGTAGTCAAGAGCGACAGCAGTTCTCACTTCTTCTGGATGTCAGTTTTGTCTCACAAAATTAAGAGTTAAGTCGAATAGTAGCAGCCCCTGATTGGCTACAGGGCTCATGTGACCTAATGTCCTTAGAGATCACTGGAGCGGCACTAGAGGTGAGTATAGACAGTTTTTATTTTATTTGGGAATATAGTAATTGAGAAGGGGTTGTCTGAGTAGTGGATAACCCCTTTAAACTTAAGTCCTCAAATCTTTTATAATCAGGGTGATATTTGCCACCCAGGTTTGTTCCCCTCCTTCTTTTGAAAACGCTTCCACGCTTTGCCTGCCGGCAGTGAAGACCTTTCAATAGAAAACATTTGGCGCATTATGAAATCTGGCAGAGAAGACATAGGACTGTTGAGCAGCGTGAATCCTACATCAGACAAAGACAAAATTCCTCTCAAAAAAACGCCAGCAATTAGTCTCACTTCTGAGACGTTTACAGACTATTGTAAAAAGAAAACGGGATACTACACAATGGTAGACGTGGTCCGGTCCCAACTTTTTTGAGATGTATTGCTGCCATCAATTTCTAAATTAGTTCTTGTTTTCAACTGAAATGGAAAAATGTCTAACTTTCCTTTTCTGAACTCTGATCTATGTTCTGTTGTGAATAAAATGTGCCCATAAAAGATTTCCAAATAATTGCATTCTTGTATTTTACACGTCACAGCTTTTTCAGAATTGGGGTTGTAGAAGAAAGTTCAGCATCAACAGTTGCCAAAGTGAAAAAAAAATTTTTTTTTTTCCAAAGAAAAATATTGACCTGTTGGGGCCTGCCGAATCTTTCTGCGCTGGACCCCCTGGTGGCGGCAGGCGTCATCGTGGCGCTGCCCGGCGGCAGTCTGGGAACTTCTGGGTGCTACCGCGCATGCACGGGTGCGCCGGGCGCCTCCAGATGACGCAGCGCCGCAACGCATGACTGGGAGCACCCCCCTGCAGGTGCGGGGGAGGAGGGGTGCACCGGAGCACCGCAGGCGCTATGGGAGGGACTCCCAGAGCTTTAAAAGACAGCTGGGATTGCCAGTAAATGCTTCTCTGAAGCTCTGGCATGCTGTCTTGGAGGATGAGTGACCAGGAGTTAATTGAGGTGCAGGTGCTGCATCCTCAGTCTCCCCCTGCTCAGCAAAAAAGGAAACCGGAAGAGATGGGACACCAGGATCGCCGAGAACGGGATAACAGTGGAAGCGGGCGCTCTGGCAGATCATCAGAGCGCACCAAAGACTTCACTTCATCATCTACCAGGAGGATCCCGTCTACAAAGATGGCTCCACCACCTGAACCGGTACCCTCTCTTCCATCAGATTGGTAAGTGATCTTCGTGAAAGTCCACCTTGTAACTAGGGCCCCCCTCTCTTTTTCTCTTATTAGGGAAGAAAGAGTACAGGCAAAACTAACAATAGGACCTGTGCACGGAAGTTTTACCCGCTACTTGCTTGGGATAAAAGACTCTGCAGTTCCTGTATAGAGCAGACCATATGCAAGGAAACTCCGAAATTTGACTCAGAACTTAGATACCTGATAAAATCGCAGGTTGAAGATACCATTAAGTCTCTTCGGGGGGGGGGGGGAGGGGAGGGAATGAAAAAAACCAAAAACATATCTCCCGAGTCCGGGTCTAGCAGTTCAAGGAACTGCGGAGATTCGAACATGTCCGATTCTTCGTCATCCTCTTCCTCATCTACAGATCGGGGACGGAGCTATTTTCCTATTGAGGAAATAGTCTCATTAAGGCCGTCAGATCCACCATGGGGGTGGCAGATCCTCGGCCCAAAAGATCTATCCAGGATGTCTTTTCCACTTAATGAGCAAGTTCACTCTTTAATTAAAAAAGAGTGGAAAATACCGGAAAGGAAGGGCCTCCTTTCCCCAAAAAGAAAGTACCTGTTCGATGACCCTGTGTGTTCCTTTTGGGAGAAAACGCCAAAACTGGATGTCGCAATTGCTAAAGCCTCAAAGAAGTTCTCCCTCCCATTTGAGGACATGGGCGTCTTAAAAGACCCCATGGATAAAAAAAGCAGACACCTTCCTAAAGGGTTCCTTGGAAGCTGCTGGGGGGGTTAAAACCTGCGGTAGGCATAAATTAAATTTATTTGATCAAATAACTAAAAATTTACATGTGCATTTGTATTCACCCCTTTTGCTATGAAGTCCCTTCAAATTTTTGTGCAAGCCATTACCTTCATAAGTCACATGCTTAGTGAAAGGAAGTCCGCCTGTGTGCAATCTAAGTCACATGGCCTGTCTGTATATACACTTTACCTTTTCTGAAAGGCCACAGAGGCTGCAACACCATTAAGCAAGAGGCACCACTAACCAAACAACACCATGAAGACCAAGGAGATCTCCAAACAAATCAGAGACAAAGCTGTTGAGAAGTACAAGTCAGGGTTGGGTTCTAAAAAAAAAATATCCCAATCTCTGATAATCCCCCGGAGCACCATCAAATTTATTATCATCAATTGGAAAGAACATGGTGCCACAACAAAACCTGCCAAGTGAGGGGCGCCCACCAAAACTCTCAGCCAGGGCAAGAAGGGTATTAATCAGAGAGGCAGCACAGAGACTAAACGTAACACTTAAGGAGCTGCAGGGTTCCCAAGCAGAGACTGGAGTATCTGTCCATACAACCATTCCATAGAGGTGGCTTTTATAAAAGAATGGGCAGAAAAAAGCATTTACTTCCACACAAAAATGGTAAGGCTCATTTTGAGTTTGCCAAAAGACATGTGGGAGACTCCCCCAATGTATGGAGGAAGTTGCTGTGGTCAGATGAGACCAAAATTTTACATTTTGGCCACCAAGGTAAATGCTATGTCTGGCACCAAACCAACACAGCTCATCACCCCAAGAACACCATCCCACACTGAAACATGGTGGTGGCAGCATCAGGGCTGTGGAGTCGGTAAGACAAACCTCCGATTCCTCAATTTCCCTTACACCAACTCCAACTCCACGACTCCGACTCCCATATATATTTCTTATATTTAAATAGATAGATAAAGTCATAGAGGGATGGATAGATAGATAGTGGGATAGATGGAGGAATAGATAGATTAATAAAGGGATGGATAGGTAAATAGAGGGATGGAGAGATGGATAGATACAGGGATGGAGGGATATATATATATATGGATAGATAGATGATAGATAGCCATATGGATGGATAGATGGAGGGATAGATGAAAGGATGGATAGATAGATAAGATAGATAAAGTCATAGATAGATGGAGGGATAGATGGAGGAATAGATAGATTAATAGAAGGATGGATAGGTAAATAGAGGGATGGAGAGATAGATAGATACAGGGATGGATGGATAAATAAATGGATAGTTAGATGATAGATAGCCATATGGATGGATAGATGAAAGGATGGATGGATAGATGGATGAATAGATAGAGGGATAAATGAAAGGATAGATAGATAGATGAATAAATGGAGGGATAGATAGAGTGTGATAGATGACAACTACAGACAGCAAATAGTACATTGCACATATAGTTCATACATTTTACAGAGAGCACATAATAATCACCTACAATATTAGCATTAGTTACCTTCCTGTGACAGATGAGCAGTAGTACTTTCACATTCTCCAGCTCGGGGTTCAAGAATCAGATCCTGTGCAGGGCAGGCACCCCTCCCCCTCCTCTCTCTGGTGAAGACGGCAGAAGACAGGCCAGAGGAGGGGAGATTGCCCCCTGCAGTCTGCAGCCGGTGCAGGACAGGAGCACTGCAGCATACAAGTGAGTTTTGATAGGTGCGTGCCCCTGCTTCTAGGGGGGGGCAGCTGCCTCCCCTGCCCCTCGCTGGCTACGCCCATGAATCACACAGCGTTTTTGCAGATCCGTTTTTTGCAGTAAAATGCAGTGACTCTGGGCATCCCAGCTAAGTCAATGGGTTACAAGATATGACATTCAGACACATCATTTTGTGAGGATCCGTTTTTGGGCTCAAAAACGTATCCTCACACAGAATGAGCATGTCAGTTTGTGCGGCGTTTTTCTAATCTGCTTTTGCTATTGAAAACATTATCTATGAGCTCAAAAACCTTTCATGTGATGCGGTTTTTTAAAAGGCTGATCTGCTTTTGCAGCTGAAAAACTAATCCTCAAAAAACACAGCAAAAACGCTGTGTGTGAATGTAGCCTTAGATCAGGAATAGAACAGCTATTTATAGGACATTTCATAACTTTCCCAAATTCCTATGAAAAAATATTCAGCACATTCTGCATTAAACTACTGTACCCAATTTATTATACACTGCTCAAAAAAATAAAGGGAACACTTAAACAACAGAATATAACTCCAAGTAAATTAAACTTCTGTGAAATCAAACTGTCCACTTAGGAAGCAACACTGATTGACAATCAATTTCACATGCTGTTGTGCAAATGGGATAGACAATAGATGGAAATTATTGGCAATTATCAAGACACCTTCAATAAAGGAGTATTTCTGCAGGTGGGGACCACACACCACATCTCAGTACCAATGCTTTCTGGCTGATGTTTTGGTCACTTTTGAATGTTGGTTGTGCTTTCACACTCGTGGTAGCATGAGACGGACTCTACAACCCACAGAAGTTGCTCAGGTAGTGCAGCTCATCCAGGATGGCACATCAATGCGAGCTGGGGCAAGAAGGTTTGCTGTGTCTGGCAACGTAGGGTCCAGAGGCTGGAGGCACTACCAGGAGACAAGCCAGTACACCAGGAGATGTGGAGGGGGCCGTAGGAGGGCAACAACCAAGCAGCAGGACCGCTACCTCTGCCTTTGTGCAAGGAGAAACAGGAGGAGCATTGCCAGAGCCCTGCAAAATGACCTCCAGCAGGCCACAAATGTGCATGTGTCTGCACAAATGGTTAGAAACCGACTCCATGAGGGTGGTATGAGGGCCCGACGTCCTCAGATGGGGGTTGTGCTCACAGCTCAACACCGTGCAGGACGCTTGCCATTTGCCATAGGACACCAGGATTGGCAAAGTCGCCACTGGCGCCTTGTGCTCTTCACAGATGAAAGCAGGTTCACACTGAGCACATGTGACAGACGTGACAGAGTATGGAGATGCCGTGGAAAGCGATCTGCTGCCTGCAACATCCTTCAGCATGACCAGTTTGGCAGTGGGTCAGTAATGGTGTGGGGTGGCATTTCTTTGGAGGGCCGCACTGCCCTCCATGTGCCCGCCAGAGGTAGCCTGAAGTGGCAGGAAGTTAGTCACATGCAATGAGTGAGACAGGAAGCCAGTTACTCGGGCTTGATCATGTGAAGTGAGGGGGTGGAACTTGGAGCCACATGATAGGGCTGTTTATGCCTCGCCATGGAGACGTAGTGAATGTGGCAGGAAGTCAGTTACAAGCAGTGAGTGAGACAGGAAGTCAGTTACTTGGGCTTGATCATGTGAAGCGAGGGGGTGGAGCCTGGAGCCACAATGACAGGGCTGTTGACGCCTCTCCATGGAGACGCTGTGAGTGAGGCAGGAAGTCAGTTACATGCACTTCCGCTTTACTGTGCAACATGTGCACGCTGCAGATATGGATGTGGGGGTATAAAAGGTGGATGGTTGGTGTGCAGTATTACCCCTTGAAAAAGGTTTTCCTACTGAAACGTGCGTCGGGGTGACGGTAGCAGAGCCTGTCTGGTGGCCTTTCCCAGGTACATAGCTATTTTAGCTTATTTATGACCAATTGGTTGTATTACTTCCATCTGTATAAGGGTTTTAACCCTTTTGTTTCTGGGTATTTTGATTGTGATGGGATATTATTGTTTTGGGGGTACTATTTGGAAAAGGTATTCATGATGGGTGGTATATATTTATTAATACATGTGACCCTGTCGCTGTCCCCCTTATATTTCCACTTGCTATATAGGCTGACCTTTCGGGCGCTGTGTCACAGTTTTTAACATTGTTTTATTCATGTGGATCCAGCACTCTGTGTCTACTCTGTCGTCCGCATTTATCTTTGTAATTTGTGTTTACTACATGTGTTAATAAAGGAATTTTCTTACTTCTTTACAATTTTGAACTTGTGTGGCCATCTTTTTGTTTCTCTGCTTCACAGAGGAACAATCCCCCCTTTTCTTTACTGTTACAAGATGATGGCCCGTTCTCTTTATTAGTCCTATATGCAATAACATGGGTCCATTGGGATTAGATTTATCTTCACTGTGTTGTTTGCATCTGAGTTTCTGTCTCTCACTATATATATCTACTGTGTTCAGCACAGGTTTGGCTACTGAGACCATGGACTACAGAGCCAAAGAACGTACTTGGCATTTACAAGCGGAGCAGGTTTTTGGGGCAGAGTCTGGTGGTTCACAGCAGTTCGGAGATGCGAAGTGGGATGATGAATCTAATAATCTACAGGGGCTACTATGTAGACGTACTAAATTATGGTGGAACCGTGCCCTGCTGGAAACCTATATATCGAGAAAATTGATTCCAAGGGGGTTACGTGTTCGAGTGGTGCCGGCCTTTCATGTGGAGGATGACGAATTTGTAGCAAAGTGGGAGGAATTAGGCAACAGTTGTTCAATTGGATTTATGAAATTATTAATAGGTTTAAATACCCACATGATCGACAAATTGGACAGTCTGATTGATGCCTCTCAGGCCTCTATTAAATTGGACCCTAAGTCTGATAGATTGACCAAGTTTGAAACCACGACTGATCAGATGATTGATGACCTTGTCAAAAAAATTCAAATAAACCATGCTGCTAAACTCAAGAGGGATACACGTGATTATCAAATGAAGCAAGTGTATAAATGGAGACCATCCCCTAGTGCACGATCCAATGTACCTCGTATGTCAATTGCGGCTTCTACGTCTTCCCTAAGTGATATTTCTGATGGGTCCACCTCATCGATTACAACGGGACCTGGGACGTATACCAGAAAGTACCGTAATTTTCATCCGTATAAACGTCGTAATGGTGGACCTCCTGAACAATCTGATTCTGGGAATGCTAAGGTAAACAGTTCCTCCAGTGCTGTTGTACATCATACGTGCATAGGCAGTGATTCTGATAATAAGGTGGTTAACCTTAGTGGTCATTTACTCTCTGCGGAGGACCTGTCGCTTCTCAGCAGGGGCCTTTCCTTTTCGCCGTCTGCTGGGTTCGATGAGTTCACCGCGGTGAAGGACCTACATATGTTTGCACGATCATTGCTGTTCAAGCGCCATTTTCATAATGATAATACCTGTAAATTATTTCCTTCAGAAAAAGAACAAATGGCATTAAAGGCACTGGAGGAACTGGCAGTAGATCATAATACATCTGAAAGCGGTAAGATACCCCCTTCCATCCGCCCTAGATCAAAGAAATTCCCTCCATTATCCTCCTGTACCAATGTGGACATGTTTGTTCAGATTGTCAGCAAAGAATTTCATAAAATTCCTAAATACATATCTGGTGACAATCTGACCAAGAATGAAAGGAGGAGATTAAAGGTACTTAGGGAACTTCCAGGAGTAGTAATTAAGCCTGCCGACAAGGGGGGAAACGTTGTTATCTGGCCTCTTGATATGTATGAATGCGAAGCATTCCGCCAGCTTCACAATAAAAATTGCTACAAGAAGCTTACGTTCAACCCCTTGTCGGCATTCTGTGTACAATTGGAATCTATTTTGGATAGGGCGAGTGGAGAGGGGGTGATCACCCGTGAACTAGCGTCAGCATTGAGAGTGACTTAGCCTACCATCCCTACAATGTACCTACTCCCGAAATTACATAAAAACATTAATAAACCACCTGGGCGTCCGATAATTTCGGGAAGGGGTAACTTTCTCGAGAATGTTAGCCGCTGGATTGATTCCAAATTGCAGCCTTTGGTAGAGAACCTCCCATCATTTCTACGTGATACGGGTGATCTCCTTAGGAGAGTTGATGGCCTTTATTTAGATCATGACACTATGATGGTAACAGTGGATATTGAATCCCTGTATACCAATATCAAGCATGCTGACGGTTTACGGGCTGTGGCTTTCTTCCTGGGGGGGTCTAACCTGTCAGAAGAAATGAGGTCCTTACTGGTGGAATTGTTGGATTTCACACTGACGCACAATTTTTTTATTTTCAAGGGGTCTTTCTACCTACAGCTCCAGGGGACAGCGATGGGGGCGGCTTTCGCCCCTTCATACGCTAACCTCTTCCTGGGGCTGTGGGAGAGAGACCTCTCCCTGTCAGATCTAGGGTCGTCGATGGACCGTGTCCTCTTTTGGGCACGCTACATCGACGACATCTTCCTGATCTGGCAGGGCTCACAGCAATGCTTAATTGAATTTATGGACAAACTCAATTGCAATAACGTAAATATCCACGTTACATATCAGTGTGATCCCAACAGGGCTGAATTTCTGGACGTGACTCTTAATAGAGAAGCGAATCAGAGCATTAAGACCAATATATTCAGGAAACCCACATCCACCAATACATTGCTGCATGCATCGTCATCCCACCCACAACACATAAGGTCGGTTCCGGTGGGCCAATTTCTGCGTTTAAGACGGCTCTGCTCAACGGACAGTGATTTTCTCACTCAGTCCAGGGAGTTAATGGAGAGGTTTTATGCCCGTGGTTATAGCCGTAGATCTGTGAAAAAGGCCTTTAATAGGGCTAAATACTCTGCACGAGATGATCTCTTATATGGGTCAAGAGATGATACCAACACTGAGATCGTTAGGTTCATCACTAAGTACCACACTCAAGCACCGGCTATGAGGAGAGCACTGGAGAAAGCATGGCCGGTGCTCATGAATGACCCGATTCTAACGAGATATGTGTCTGAAAAACCATGCATAACTTTCAGACGCGCTAAAAATTTAGAGGATCATCTCGTGCGGAGTCATTATGAGGGGGTACCCCGACAGACTTTTTTGAGTGGTGTGGGTGGTGTACGGCGTGGATGTAGTCCGTGTGGCCGGTGTGTCGCCTGTCCCAACATTGATCGAAGTAATGAATTTTGGGACTCTGACGGTAATAGATTTCCGATCACTAGTTACATCACCTGCCAAACACGGTACGTGATATACCATGCAACCTGTCCGTGTGGTCTCATCTATGTGGGCATGACTACTCGTCATTTTAAAACACGGGTAAGGGAACACGTACTGGGCATAGAGGCGGCACTTGGCCACACTGATGCATCCACCCTCAAGACCATCCCACGCCACTTCAAATTATACCATGGATGTGACTCCACTGGGCTGAGTGTGAGAGGTATAGACAATATAGTTGTAGGTATCCGTGGTGGTCGATTGACCCAGAGGTTGGCCCAGCTGGAGTCTAAATGGATATGGGCACTTAAAACCCTGCAACCAAAGGGGTTGAACGAGAGTATTAGCTTCGTCCCATTTCTTTAATTTCCGGTCTGCATGTGATGTCCTCAGTTGTTTTTATATTCTTTTTTTGCATTTCAGATTTTATCATTGTTCTTATTTTAATGCTGCACATTGACTCTCCACTAGATTGTTGCCCGTGACATATTGTCTGCCCTGTTACCAGTGATAAGTGAGTTGCCCTTACCTCCCGGTTCTCCATTGTTTGACATCATGCAGCTATCTACCTGGATTCCATGGAGGATGGTGATGATGTAGTCTTGCAGACACCATGAGAAGATGATTGCATAATTCACCGATATACCATATATTGAGAGATATATGTGGTTTTTGCTGTTACATCAATGTATTATTTTTTCTAATGAGACGAATCTGCAGAAGATTGTATTGTACAATGCTCTAATGGGATTGATATTTATGTACTCTATATTGTATGTACTGATATGGATATAGGTTAACAGTTTTGGATATATATGTCTTCCACCTATTATGGTAATACTTTTGATTGCAGTACTTATTTGTATACACATTTCCTATTTGCTCCCTTTCTTGTCTGCCTCCTATGTTCCACCTGAGTCAATTTTGTCCTCTCCTCCTTCTCCTTTAAATCTTTCTTCTTTCGTTCCCTTTCTTTGTCTTCTGCCAGCAGTCAGGTGCCTTGGTGGTGGCTCCGGTGCACGCCATCGCTGTCTGGCCGGTACGCGGTCCCTCCACTTCGCGCATGCGCCCAGTGGCTCTCGACGTCCTTGTGATGCCGACGCCGCTGTGCACCTATGGTGCGGCGGAGTTTCCGCGTCATTTTTGGCCGGGCAGCAGTGGTGTTTATATCCCATGATCATGGGGGTGGCACCTTGGGCTTGATCATGTGAAGCGAGGGGGCGGAACTTGGAGCCACATGACAGGGCTGTTGATGCCTCTCCATGGATACGCAGTGAATGTGGCAGGAAGTTAGTCACATGCAGTGAGTGAGACAGGAAGCCAGTTACTCGGGCTTGATCATGTGAAGTGAGGGGGTGGAACTTGGAGCCACATGATAGGGCTGTTTATGCCTCGCCATCGAGACGTAGTGAATGTGGCAGGAAGTCAGTTACAAGCAGTGAGTGAGACAGGAAGTCAGTTACTTGGGCTTGATCATGTGAAGCGAGGGGGTGGAGCCTGGAGCCACATGACAGGGCTGTTGACGCCTCTCCATGGAGACGCTGTGAGTGAGGCAGGAAGTCAGTTACATGCAGTGAGTGAAACAGGCAGTTACACGGCACTTCCGCTTTACTGTGCAACATGTGCATGCTGCAGATATGGATGTGGGGGTATAAAAGGTGGATGGTTGGTGTGCAGTATTACCCCTTGAAAAAGGTTTTCCTACCGAAACGTGCGTCGGGGTGACGGTAGCAGAGCCTGTCTGGTGGCCTTACCCAGGTACATAGCTATTTTAGCTTATTTATGACCAATTGGTTGTATTACTTCCATCTGTATAAGGGTTTTAACCCTTTTGTTTCTGGGTATTTTGATTGTGATGGGATATTATTGTTTTGGGGGTACTATTTGGAAAAGGTATTCATGATGGGTGGTATATATTTATTAATACATGTGACCCTGTCGCTGTCCCCCTTATATTTCCACTTGCTATATAGGCTGACCTTTCGGGCGCTGTGTCACAGTTTTTAACATTGTTTTATTCATGTGGATCCAGCACTCTGTGTCTACTCTGTCGTCCGCATTTATCTTTGTAATTTGTGTTTACTACATGTGTTAATAAAGGAATTTTCTTACTTCTTTACAATTTTGAACTTGTGTGGCCATCTTTTTGTTTCTCTGCTTCACAGAGGAACAATCCCCCCTTTTCTTTACTGTTACAAGATGATGGCCCGTTCTCTTTATTAGTCCTATATGCAATAACATGGGTCCATTGGGATTAGATTTATCTTCACTGTGTTGTTTGCATCTGTGTTTCTGTCTCTCACTATATTCCTCCTAATGCAGGACAATGCCAGACCTCATGTGGCTGGAGTGTGTCAGCAGTCCCTGCAAGATGAAGGCATTGAAGCTATGGACTGGCCCGCCCGTTCCCCAGACCTGAATCCGATTGAGCACATCTGGGACATCATGTCTCGCTCCATCCACCAATGTTGCACCACAGACTGTCCAGGAGTTGGTGGATGCTTTAGTCCAGGTCTGGGAGGAGATCCCACAGGAGACCATCCGCAACCTCATCAGGAGCATGCCCAGGCGTTGTAATGAGGTCAGACAGGCACGTGGAGGCCACACACAATACTGAGCCTCATTTTGACTTATTTTAAGGACATTACATCAAAGTTGGATCAGCCTGTAGTGTGTTTTTCCACTTTAATTTTGGGGGTGACTCCAAATCCAGGCCTCCACTGGTTAATAAATTTTATTGCCTTTGATGATTTTTGTGTGATTTTGTTGTCAGCACATTCAACTTTGTACAGAACCAAGTATTCAATGAGAATATTTCATTCATTCAGATCTAGGATGTGTTATTTGAGTGTTCCCTTTATTTTTTTGAGCAGTGTATATTTTAGGAGTCGGAGTAGGTCCATTTTATACCGACTCTGACTACACCAAAATGAGCACCGACTCCGACTCCACAGCCCTGGGCAGCATCATGCTGTAGGAATGTTTTTTGGCAGCAAAGACAGGGAAAATGGTCTGAGTCGAGGGGAACATGGATGGTGCGAAATACAGGGATATTCTTGAGCAAAACATGTTTCAGTGTGTCAGTAATATACGACTGGGACGGCGGAGCACCTTCCAACAAGACAATGACCCAAAGCATAGTGCTAAACAAACTCTTGAGTAATTTCAGGGGAAACGTGTAAATGTTTTGGAGTGGCCTAGTCAAAGCCCAGACTTTAATCCAATTGAGAATCTGTTGTCAGACTTGAAGATTGCTGTTCACCAGAGGAAACCATCTAACTGGGAGGACCTGGAGCAGTTTTGCCTTGAGGAATGGGAAAAATCCCAGTTGCAGGATGTGGAAAGCTGATAGAGATGTAGAGAAAGTGACTTATAGCTGTAAGTGCCAAAAAAGTACTGACAATAGGGGGGTGAATAGTTATGCACACTGAAGTTTTCAGTTATTTTGTCCTATTTGTTGTTTGCTTCACAATAAAAAAATTACCAAATGTTTACAGTTGTAGGCATGTTCTTTACATGAACTGATGCAAATCCTCAAAAAAAAAAAAAAAACAGTGAAATTCCAAGTTGAGAGGTAGCAAAACATGCTGTCTTGCACCTGGAGGAACAGAGATTAAAGAAATGGTGAGTTGAGTTTCTTTCTCTTTTTTTTTTTTTTTAAATATGTTGCTCTGATAAATCAATATAATGAATAGTTATCCAGGATTAGAAAAACTTTTTTCTTTTTTTTCTATGAATGGTGCCACATCTGTTCTCAAGTTGTATGTAATATTGCAGCTTAGTCACACTCACAACCGCAGTGTTCACACACTGCATTACCGCATGTGCTAGCGCAGCCACCTGCAAGGGCAAATGAGCGTTACTCCAAACTCATAGGTGTCTGCAGATGGGTGTGTCTGTCCCTTTCATCATTGTAAATAAGCCTTAAAGTGTACCTATCACCAATCTGGGGCTGACTATTGTTTTATTAAATAAAAATGGCTGTTCCATATTGGTGACTGGTTCTTTTTAATTAGGGCTGTGCAGTAGTACCAGTCACAACCCTATTTACTGCCATGGCTGCTTGCCTGGACAACTCTGGACAACCTCTTTAAAGAAGTTGTCCACTACTTTTGCATTGATGCCCTATCCGTAGGATAGGGCATCAATGTATGATCGGCCGGGGTCCCGCACGCAGCACCCCCGCCGATCAGCTGTTACCGGTTTAATTGAATGGGAGGTGGATCTGCAGTACACCGCGGCAGGCACTACCCCTTGACGGCGTGGTCCCGCAGGTGAGCACTTCCGGCCGATCGGCGGGGGTGCCGCGTGCGGAACCCCGGCCGATCATACATTGATGCCCTATCCTACGGATAGGGCATCAGTGTAAAAGTAGTGGACAACCCTTTTAATCACAAAAGAACAGGCGTGTTATACTGCCTTTCTTGCTGAAAGTAATAATAATTTATTATTTCTATAGCACTAAAATATTTTGCAGCAGTTTGCAATTTAGAGGGGATATGTACAAGCAAAAGAAAACATTGCAGAGTAACATATACTGTAATTTATGTATATGTTACTTGACACCGATGACAGCTGATTGGCAGGGGTGACGCATGCGGGACCCCGACCGATCATACATTGATGCCCTATCCTATGGATAGGGCGTCAATGTGAAAGTAGTGGACAACCCCTTTAACAATTACCAAGAGGTGTGAGGGCCCTGTGCACAAGCTTACAATCTATGAGGAAATAGGAGTGACACAAAAAGTTAAAAAAATGCTTGTTGTATATGGTCCAGCCATCAGTATAGTACTTATGGGCATTCAAATAACACGGTATGAACCAGTCATCAGCCAGTATCTGTACTGTATAAATACAGATACAAAGTGCTACTGAGTGCATGGAGGGTGTTGAAGCAGATGATTGGAGGGACTAGATTCTGAGGAAAAGTTAGAGTGGGAGAACAGAGAATAGGTAGATCTGTGAGGTGATAGTCCAGTTTAAAAAAAAAAAGTCTTTTTAGAGCACTTTTAAAACTGTGAATACTAGGAATTAAACAAATTGACCGGGGTGGTGCATTCCAGAGAACTGGTGCAGCATGAGACAAGTCTTGCTAACGGGAATGGGAGGTTCGAATTATACAGGATGTCAATCTTACTTCAGAGAGAAAGGAGAGCACAGATAGGGAGGTAAACAGTGATGAGGGAGGAGATGTAGGGTGATAAGAACTGTAGCAAGCCTTGTGGGTGATAGTAATAAGTTTATATTGCGCTCTGTAGCAGATGGGAAACCAGTGACTAGCACAAAGTGGAAGCTTTAGTGTAGCAGCTAGATAGAAACATGACCCTGGCTGATGTTTAAGTCGTGTACCGGGGTGTGTTCGTCTAGATACAGCGAAGTCATGGGCGAGAAAACCAACTCCCAAATCAGTTCACTCACCGTAAATATTTTATTTAGTTATGTGAACAACAGTTAACAATCTTACAATAAATTACCTCTAATTCCCCAACTAAATATAACTCTCCCGTCCCGATGTGGCTTCCATGAACTCAGAGGAATACTACGTCCTCAACTGTATCGAGAATATCCTACCAATTAACCAACTGCAATGGCTATTTAGCTGGAAACTAAGTCTAACGAAGTTAAGCAATTATCCTGTGCTATAATGTTCCTCAGAAACTCTCTCCTGAAACAAAATGAAGTTCAAGTGTGGTCTGAAGTCTGTTGCGTGCCGTGACGGCACCTAGGCGTGAATTAGAATTCTTTAAGTACAGAAAAAATAGGAAACATAGCAGCAAATCTGGAAGTTTCCAGACGCTGATCTTAGCAATAACAATGGCCTGGAACAGTCAATGAACCTATCTCAGTCTCAAGTATTTTGGCTCCAGAATGTGGTGAGGTGCTTGCACGATTAGACAGTGTGTTGGACAAACAATCAGTGAATGCAGAACCGAAAAACAAAGAATTCCCAAATCTGTCACCGAACTGGTGGTCTATCATTATTATTTTTCATTAAGAACAAGCAGGAATTCAAGCAAACTGTGGGGTCAGTTTTATGAAAAGATAATAAATTTTATTCAATATAGTATAAATATACAGCAAGGAGATAGATCATATAAAAGGTTTGGGATGAAAAGAATACTGAAATGGCACTATAGACAAAATAATGAAATGTCCATCACAGTAAAGGAATTACAGAGACACACTGGGTCCCATGCATAAGAGTAAGGTTTCCTAATAGTTATGTTAAGCCATGGAACATACTGAGATATTGCTAATGGTTGCTAATTTACCCAAAAGAATAATGTGCAGCCTGGTTCTATCCCTGTATGTCCCAATATAGACTTAGGAACAATATATTGTATAGGAATTACCTTGTGTCATGATGTGAGGAGGAACAGAGTATGCTTGGGATCCGTGCGCTAGCCTCAACGCGCGTTTCACCTTCCGGCTTCGACGAAGCCTCTCGATACAGTTGAGGACGTAGTATTCCTCTGAGTTCATTGAAGCCACATCGGGACGGGAGAGTTATATTTAGTTGGGGAATTAGAGGTAATTTATTGTAAGATTGTTAACTATTCCTCCTCACATCATGACACAAGGTAATTCCTATACAATATATTGTTCCTAAGTCTATATTGGGACATACAGGGATAGAACCAGGCTGCACATTATTCTTTTGGGTAAATTAGCAACCATTAGCAATATCTCAGTATGTTCCATGGCTTAACATAACTATTAGGAAACCTTACTCTTATGCATGGGACCCAGTGTGTCTCTGTAATTCCTTTACTGTGATGGACATTTCATTATTTTGTCTATAGTGCCATTTCAGTATTCTTTTCATCCCAAACCTTTTATATGATCTATCTCCTTGCTGTATATTTATACTATATTGAATAAAATTTATTATCTTTTCATAAAACTGACCCCACAGTTTGCTTGAATTCCTGCTTGTTCTTAATGAAAAATAATAATGATAGACCACCAGTTCGGTGACAGATTTGGGAATTCTTTGTTTTTCGGTTCTTTACTCAATTTGGGTTTGATGTCACTTTTTTAGTGATATCTTTATAGGTTTATAATCAGTGAATACAGATGGATGCGGGGTCTCTCCAGCAGGTGTACGATAACGCTGATAACTGTAACTTGACTCCTCAGCGACGTCCAACATCTCTCACGCTAGGTTCTGGCCTTTCCCATCTCTCAGCAGCATTCCTGGCAGAAATCTTCTCCCATCTGGACAGGATCTGGTCACAGACATGATCAGTTTCAGTCTGCCGCTGCTCTGGTCATAGTGGGATGCTTCTACGAGCGGATGTCGTTGGATTCCTCTCTGGCATGTCCTCTCTCTGTCCTTAATAACTACAGACTGCATCCAAGATGGCCGATCCTCCCCTTCCTGTGATCCACATCCTTCCCAGCTCATAGCTCCACCCCTGTCCCGAGCAGGCCATTGCCACATTAGTTTATTGACATCACCGGAAATCACTATTAATATGGGACTGATAAGTGCATTTCAACATTGATTTCTTTTCTAAACTACTGTGTGTTTTACACAGCATACATATCTATTGCAGTCTTTCATTTGTACTTAGGGAACAGCTGCCCCTGGTGGCCAAATAATGACATTACTGCAGATGATTAAACTTATTTACATGTACAGAAGTGTACTAATGCGGACACAGGTACAGTGGGGTAAAAAAGTATTTAGTCAGCCACCAATTGTGCAAGTTCTCCCACTTAAAAAGATGAGAGAGGCCTGTAATTGACATCAACTATGAGAGACAAAATGAGAAAACAAATCCTGAAAATCACATTGTCTGATTTGGAAAGAATTTCTTTTCAAATTTTGGTGGAAAATAAGTATTTGGTCAATTACAAAAGTTCATCTCAATACTTTGTTATATATCCTTTGTTGGCAATGACAGAGGTCAAACGTTTTCTGTAAGTCTTCACAAGTTTGGCACACATTGTTACTGGTATGTTGGCCCATTCCTCCATGGAGATCTCCTCTATCCTCTAGAGCAGTGATGTTTTGGGGCTGTCGCTGGGCAACACGGACTTCCAACTTCCTCCAAAGGTTTTCCATAGGGTTTAGATCTGGAGACTGGCTAGGCCACTCCAGGACCTTGAAATGCTTCTTACGAAGCCACTCCTTCGTTGCCCTGGTGGTGTGCTTGGGATCATTGTCATGCTGAAAGACCCAGCCACATTTCATTTTCAATGCCTTTGCTGATGGAAAGAGGTTTGCACTCAAAATCTCACGATACATGGCCCCATTCATTCTTTCATGTACACGGATCAGTTATCCTGGTCCCTTGGCAGAGAAACAACCCCAAAGCATGATGTTGCTACCCCCATGCTTCACAGTAGGTATGGTGTTCTTTGGATGCAACTCAGCATTCTTTCTCCTCCAAACACGACGAGTTGTGTTTCTACCAAACAGTTCTACTTTGGTTTCATCTGACCATATGACATTCTCCCAATACTCTTCTGGATCATCCAAATGCTCTCTAGCAAACTTCAGACGGGTCCGGACATGTAATGGCCTAAGCAGGGGGACACGTCTGGCACTGCAGGATCTGAGTCCCTGGCGGCGTAGTAGGTTGCTGATGGTAGCCTGTGTAACGTTGGTCCCAGCTCTCTGCAGGTCATTCACTAGGTCCCCACATGTGGTTCTCCGATTTTTGCTCACCGTTCTTGAGATCATTTTGACCCCACGGGGTGAGATCTTGTGTGGAGCCCCAGATCGAGGGAGATTATCAGTGGTCTCATATGTCTTCCATTTTCTAATTATTGCTCTCACAGTTGATTTCTTCATACCAAGCTGCTTGACTATTGCAGATTCAGTCTTCTCAGCCTGGTGCAGGGCTACAATTTTGTTTCTGGTGTCCTTCGACAGCTCTTTGGTCTTCACCATAGTGGAGTTTGGAGTGTGACTGTTTGAGGTTGCGGACAGGTGTCTTTTATACTGATAACAAGTTCAAACAGGTTCCAGTACTACAGGTAATAAGTGGAGGACAGAGAAGCCTCTTAAAGAAGAAGTTACAGGTCTGTGAGAGCCAGAAATCTTGCTTGTTTGTAATTGACCAAATACTTATTTTCCACCAAAATTTTAAAAAAATTTCTTTCCAAATCAGACAATGTGATTTTCAGGATTTGTTTTCTCATTTTGTCTCTCATAGTTGAGGTCTACCTATGATGTCAATTACAGGCCTCTCTCATCTTTTTAAGTGGGAGAACTTGTACAATTGGTGGCTGACTAAATACTGTTTTTTCCCACTGTATACACATTTATACCACACTGGTGAGCCGACACATCTCACAGCTGCATTAGGATGGATTGGAGGAGAGGGTTTAGTAAGATTGAGACCGATTAATAAAGAGTTGCAGTAGTCCAGTTGAGAATGAATCAGAGCAACAGTGACACAGTAAAAGTTTTTGCAGCGTCAAAAGTAACAAAAGGTTAAATTCTCAAGATATTTTTGAGCTGCAGGTGACATGACTGAGTAACTAGATATAGAGAGCAAAAGAAGTATCTGAGTCAAATATAACCCCAAAACAGCAGGCATGCTGCTTGGGAGTAATGATAGAACCACCCACGAAAATTAGGTTTAGGTAAGTTAGTAGAGGAAAGAAACCTAAAAACATTATGTCCTCCCAGTATATAAAGCTGAATGTTTCTAAAACATTCAGATTTAGATACTTGGAGGACATAATGTTAGACAGAGTGGACAGATAATCCATGGCATTTTGTAGAAATGCAGGGGTGTTGTAATTAGAAGTTGTGTAAAATTGGGTGTCAGCAGCACAGAGATGGTACTGAAAACCAAATCTAATGATTTGTCCAAAAAAGTCGGTGTATAGAGAAAAAAGGAGGAGACCTAGAACCAAACCCTGAAGTATCCCAATAGTAAAGAGAAGTGGAGAGGAAGAAGAGCTTGCAAATGATACACTGATGGAGCGGACAGAGAGGTGGCAGGAGAACAAACAGAGTTCGGTATCCTTGAGATCAATGTAGCAAAGCATAGTGAGGAGGAGTTGGTGATCCATGGTGTTAATTGTTGCTAAGACATCCCGGAGAATCAGAAAGGACTAGCAACCATTAGATTTAGCTGTTAGTAGAGCAGAAACCGAATTGGAAATATTCAAAGAAGAAAGTTGTCTGAAAGAAATCGGATTAGGCGAGAGTAGTCAAAGCATCTGTGATATTCCCACTCTCATCACTGGAGACATTACCATCCCAACTGATAATCCACTCTCCACATGTCCCACTCATCTTGTGTCTGTAACCTCCCCTCTAGGCCTTTTACAGATAACTAACTCTCCTACACATAAAGATGAGATTATACTGGACCTGTTACTCTTCCAGTAAAGAGTAAGGAGCGAAAACCGGATTGTAAAGGGTCAAGAAGAGCATTGAGCGATAGCAGCTTAAACTGGAGTAGACCAAACCTTCCTTAAATTTTTAGGGATAGATTAGAGACAGATCTGTAGTTAGCAGTTTTTTAAATAATGGGTGTATGTTGGCGTGTTTGAAGGAGGAGGGAAAGATACCAGATGAGAAAGAGGTTAAATATTTTAGTTAGGTGAGTGGTGACTGCCAGGGAGAGGGACTGTAGGAAATGTGAGGGAATAGGATCAGATCAGTGATGCAGGTAGTAGGGCAAGAAGATAAAAGGAGCCTGGTAACTTCTTCCGTGACCAGTTCAAAGATGGAAAGTAAGCTTGATGAAGTGCAAAAAGGGAAGGGATCCATGATATCCGGTGATTAGGAGACAATTTCCTGTTGGAAATTATTAATTTTTTTTCTAATAAATAAGTGGCCTGATCGTCAGTGCTGAAGCTGGTGATAGGGGCCTGCAATTTAGGACTGAGGGAATGAAAAATGACAGTCTATTTGGATCTTTGGATAGTGAGGTTATGAGGGTTGTGAAAAGTATGCTTGTTTGGAGAGGTGAAAGGCAGAGTTATACATTACCATTCAAAAGTTTGGGGTCATTTAGAAATTTCATTATTTTTGAAAGAAAAGCGCATTTTTTTTTCAATGAAGCTAACATTAACCCCTTTAACCCCAAGGGTGGTTTGCACATTAATCACCAGGCCAATTTTTACAATTCTGACCACTGTCACTTTATGAGGTAATTACTCTGGAACGCTTCTACGGATCCCGCTGATTCTGAAACAGCTTTTTTGTGACATATTGTACTTCATGATAGTGGTAAAATTTCTTCGCTATCACTTGCGTTTATTTGTGAAAAAAACGGAAATTTGGTGAAAATTTTGAAAATGTAGCAATTTTCAAAATTTTAATTTTTATGCCCTTAAATCAGAGAGATATGTTACACAAAATAGTTAATAAATAACATTTCCCACTTGTCTACTTTACATCAGCACAATTTTGGAACCAAATTTTTTTTTTAGTAGGGAGCTATAAGGGTTAAAAGTAGACCAGCGATTTCTCATTTTCACAACAAAATTTACAAAACCATTTTTTTAGAGACCACATCACATTTGATGTGACATTGAGGGGCCTTTATGACAGAAAATACCCAAAAGTGACACCATTCTAAAAACTGCACCCCTCAAGGTGCTCAAAACCACATTCAAGAACTTTATTAACCCTTCAGGTGCTTCACAGGAATTTTTGGAATGTGGAAGAAAAAAATGAACATTTAACTTTTTTCACAAAAATGTTACTTTAGACCCAATTTTTTTTATTTTCGCAGGGGTAACAGGAAAAAATGAACCCCAAAATTTGTTGTGCAATTTCCCCTGAGCATGAAGATACCTCATATGTGAGGAAAAAACACTGTTTGGGTGCTTGGCAGAGCTCAGAAGGGAAGGAGCGCCATTTGACTTTTTGAATGTAAAATTTGCTTGAATAATTAGCGGACACCATGTTGCGTTTGGGGAGCCCCTGATGTGCCTAAACAGTGGAAACCCCCCACAAGTCACACCATTTTGGAAACTAGACCCCCCAGGGAACTTATCTAAATGTGTGGTGAGCACCTTGAAGCCCCCGGTGCTTCACAGAAGTTTATAACATTGAGCCATAAAAATAAAATTTTCACATTTTTCCAACAAAAATGTTTTTCAACCCCCAATTTTGTATTTTCACAAGGGTAACATGAGAAATTGCACCATGCAATTTGTTGTGCAATTTCTCCTGAGTAAGCCGATACCCCATATATGGGGGGAAAACCACTGTTTGGGTGCACGGCAGGGTTCGGAAGGGAAGGAGCGCCATTTGACTTTTTAAATGTAAAATTTGCTCCCCCCAGTGACCCCATTTTGGAAACTACACCCCTCCAGGATTTTATCAAGGGGTATAGTGAACATTTTTAACCCAGGGGTACGATACAGAATTTGATAACATTAGGTCATCATATTGAATAAGTTGTCATTATTCTTGAGTGCAAGTGCTCGCTATTTGAGTTTGCATTGGGTGCTCGGGTATGCACCAAGTATCTCCGGTGCTCAAGTGACATGCTCGAGTCCGGGTTATTAGACACCCAAAAAAAACATGCGGGGATCGCTCTTGCATGGCAGGCAATCCCCACAAGTTTTTTTGGGCTGGATAACAGCTGCAAAACATTTGGGGCGGAGAGTCGAGCATGTCACTCGAGCACCCGCTATAGTCGGTGCATACCTGAGCACCCGATGCAAACTCAAGTAGCGAGCACTTGCGCTCAACATTAGCCGCCATATCGTCGTCATTTTTTTTCTCTACTTCTGAAAAAATCCCAACCCCAACCCTTACCTTAGCCCAAAACTAACCCTAGCCCAACCATTGCCAAACTCTAACTCTAGCCTAACACTAACCTAACCCTAACCTTAGCCTAACCCTAGCCTACCCCTAGCACAACCCTAACCCTAGCCTAACCCTAACCCTAGCACAACCCTAACCCTAGCCTAACCCTAACCCTAGCACAACCCCAACCCTAGCCCAAACCTAACCCTAGCCCAACCCTGACCCTAGCCCAACCCTGACCCTAGCCAAACCCTAACCCTAGCCCAACCCTAACCCTAGCCCAAACCTAACCCTAGCCCAACCCTAACCCTAGCCTAACCCTGACCCTAGCCCAACCCTAACCCTAGCCCAACCCTAACCCTAGCCCAACCCTAACTCTAGCCCAAACCTAACACTAGCCTAACCCTTGCACAACCCTACCCCTAGCTCAACCCTACCCCTAGCCCAACCCTAACCCTAGCCCAACCCCAACCCTAACCCTAGCCCAACCTTAACACTAGCCTAACCCTAACCCTAGCCCAACCCTAACCCTAGCCCAACCCTGACCCTAGCCAAACCCTAACCCTAGCCCAACCCAAACCCTAGCACAACCCTAACCCTAGCACAACCCTAACCCTAAAGTTTACTTTTTACGCCGTTCTTCGTGCGGTATAACTGATTAGATGTCTTTATTCTTCGGGTCGGTGCAATTACAGCGATGCCAGATTCATATCGGGTTTTTATGATTGACAGCTGTCACACACTAAAAGACACATTTTTTTGCAAAGACTAGTTTTTGCATCGCCATAATTTGAGAGCTATAATTTTTCCATATTTCGACCGACAGAGTCAAGTGATGGCTTGTTTTTTGCGGGACAAGTTGACGTTTTTATTGGTACCATTTTTGGGCACGTGACATTTTTTGATCGCTTTCTATTCTGATTTTTAGAAGGCAGAATAAGCAAAAACCAACAATTTAGGAATTGTTTTTTTTTTTTTTTTTTTATGCCGTTCTGCGTGTGGTAAAATTGATAAGGCAGCTTTATTCTTCGGGACAGTATGTTTACAGCGGTACCACATTTATATATTTTTTATTTTTTGGCGCTTTTACACAATAAAAACTATTCTATAGAAAAAAGAATTGTTTTTGCATCGCCTTATTCTGAGAGCTATAACTTTTTTATTTGTCGGTTGTTGGAGCTGTATGGCGGCTTGTTTTTTTTGCGGGACAAGATGACGTTTTCAGCGGTACCATTTTTATTTACATTCGTCTTTTTGATCGAGTTTTATTCCATTTTTTGTTTGGCGGTATGATGATAAAACATCGTTTTATGTTTCGTTTTTTTTTTTTTACCGTGTTCACTTAAGGGGTTAACTAGCGGGACAGTTTTATAGGCCAGGCGATACCAAATATGTGTACTTTTATTGGTTTATATTTTTTTCCATAAGATTATTTATTTATGGGTACAATATATTTGTTTTTTTATTATTTTTTTCATATTTTTACCATTTTTTAACATTTTTTTTTTTTACTTTCTGACATTTTTATTACTTTTACACTTAGTCCCACTATGGGACTTTCACTTTTTGCAGCCTGATCGGTTGTATAGCACAGGAATGCAGAACCATCCCTGTGCTATGCAGCCTGTCAGCGTTGCACAGGGAGAAGTTACTTTGCTCGTGCATTGCGCATGACCAAAGCAACTTCCTGCCTCCTCGTGACACGGATGTTGTCATGATGACATTGGGTCACCATGGCAACATCCGGGACCGGACTCAGACGCCGCAGGACACCGGCAGAGAAGGTAAGTATAGCGCTTACCTCCTCTTGCCACTGGAATGCTGCGATCGTTTTCGATCGCAGCATTTCAGGGGTTAATGTGCAGGGAGCGGTGCGGGACCGCTCCCTGCACATTGCACTGGGTGTCAGCTGTAACAATCATCTGACACCCAGCACCGATCTCGCCTGCACCGCTTGGTTGCGAGTGAAATTGCCCGGGCATACTAATACGTATTAGGCCCATAAGGCCCAGGGCACAGATACGTATTAGTATGCCCTGGGCCAGAAAGGGGTTTAATGAATCAGAAATACACTCTATTGTTAATGTGGTAAATGACTATTCTAGCTGCAAACGTCTTGTTTTTATTGCAATATCTACATAGGTGTATAGAGGCCCCTTTCCAACAACCACCACTCCAGTGTTTTAATGGTACATTGTGTTTGCTAACTGTATAAGAAGGTTAGTGGATATTTAGAATACGCCAGAAAGCCCTTGCACAAGTATGTTAGCCCAGCTGAAAACGGTTTGGCTGATTTGAGAAGCTATAAAATTGACCTTCCTTTGAGCTAGTTGAGAATCTGGAGCATTACATTTGTTTGTTCTATGAAGCTCTCAAAATGGCCGGAAAAAGAGAACTTTCATGTGAAACTCGACAGTTTATTCTTGTTCTTAGAAATGAAGGCTATTCCATGCAAGAAGTTGCCAAGAAACTGAAGATTTCCTACAACGGTGTGTACTACTCCCTTCAGAGGAGAGCACAAACCGGCTCTAACCAGCTGAGCAGCAAGACGAGTACATTAGAGTCTCTAGTTTGAGAAATCGATGCCTCACAGCTCCTCAACTGGCAGCTTCATTAAATAGTACATGCAAAACGCCAGTGTCAACGTCTACAGTGAAGAAGCGACTCTGGGATGCTGGCCTTCAGGGCAAAGTGGCAAAGAAAAAGCCATATCTGAGACTGGCTAATAAAAAGAAAAGATTAATATGGGCAAAAGAACACAGACATTAGACAGAGGAAGATTGGAACAAAGTTTTGTGGACAGACAAATCAAAGTTTGAGGTGTTTGGATCACACAGAAGAACATTTGTGAGATGCAGAACAACTGAAAAGATGCTGGAAGAGTAATTGACACCATCTGTCAAGCTGGTGGAGGTAATGTGATGGTCTGGGGTTGCTTTGGTGCTGGTAAAGTGGGAGATTTGTACAAGATAAATGGGATTTAGAATAAGGAAGGCTATCACTCTGTAACATACCTGGCGGCGTCCTTGCATAGTGGTCCATCTCCCACTGTGCAAGAGCGCGCACTTGATCTCCTGTCCAGAATGTCTCTCTGGCTTCCCTCCATGCTGTCTGTTTGTGTCTGTTTCTGCTGCTTAAGGGCGGCGCCCGATCACTTCCTGCTTTTTGTACCTGCTGTGGGTCACACCCCTTGTGCGTCCTCAGCCTATTGCTGTCTGTCACCTGGTATATAGCTCAGCTGCTCCCATCTATCCCTGCCTGAGCATAGTGTTTCATTCAGTGTGTGCTTGCACTCTGAAGGTGCCAGGTCCCGTTCTGTGTTCTCTTGTCTGCCTATCGTGGAGGCTGTATTTCCAGGCCTGTCTGAACACGCTCCTAGCCTGTTCCTCCTGCCTTCTAGGGGCCGATTACCTAGACCTGTTCCTGTATCTTGTCTGACCTGTCTGAACACGCTCCTAGCCTGTTCCTCCCGCCTTCTAGGGGCTGATTACCTAGACCTGCTCCTGTATCTTGTCTGTCCTGTCTGAACACGCTCCTTGCCTGTTCGTCCTGCCTCTCTGGGGGCCGTATTCCCAGACCCGCTCCTGTATTCCGCTGCAGTGTCGGTCTCCTCCGTACACTCAGTTCCAGTCTGAACTCTCTCCTATCCTTTACCTGTTTTGCCTCTATGTCCGTTCCCTTCCTTTTTCTGCAGAGTCTGAACTCGTACCTAACTCCTGCTTGTTGTCTCTGTACTCCCGTTTGTGAGTTTGTGGTCCACTCGCTACTTCTCTGCTAGTACCCTGTGGGTGTCTGGCTCTGCCTTTCCCTTCCTGTCTGTTCCGTGTGAACAGAGCCCTGTCCCCCCTACTCAGCCTTGCCTGCTCTGACTCGTTTGCTCACCGCTCCGGCGGTTCTAGCCTGCTCTGACTCCTTTGCTCACCGCTCCGGCGGTTCTAGCCTGCTCTGACTCCTTTGCTCACCGCTCCGGCGGTTCTAGTCTGCCCTGCTTCTGCCCGCTGCTCCGGCAGTCCTGTCCTGCCCTGCTTCTGCCCGCTGCTCCGGCAGTCCTGTCCTGCCCTGCTTCTGCCCGCTGCTCCGGCAGTCCTGTCCTGCCCTGCTTCTGCCCGCTGCTCCGGCAGTCCTGTCCTGCCCTGCTTCTGCCCGCTGCTCCGGCAGTCCTGTCCTGCCCTGCTTCTGCCCGCTGCTCCGGCAGTCCTGTCCTGCCCTGCTTCTGCCCGCTGCTCCGGCAGTCCTGTCCTGCCCTGCTTCTGCCCGCTGCTCCGGCAGTCCTGTCCTGCCCTGCTTCTGCCCGCTGCTCCGGCAGTCCTGTCCTGCCCTGCTTGTGCTCGCTGCTCCGGCAGTCCTGTCCTGCTCTGTTCTTGCCCACCGCTTCGGGCGTTCCCTCTCTGCTGTGGTTGTCTACCGCATCTGCGGTTCTGTGACCCAGTCTGTACTGGGTCTTAACCTTTCTGTGCTCCAGCCCGTCCTTTCGGCCAGTACCTCCCTGCCTGCATACTCGCCTGTATCCACCCATCTGCATACCTGCCGTGTTTGCTTATATCCACCAGTCTGTGCCAGCCTAACCTGCCTGTTCCTGAGTCCCAGTGTGTACTGGGTCCTGTCCCGCCTGTGTTCCTACCTGCTAGTGCCTCCCTGTCTGCACTCTAGCTGTGCTTGCCTGTACCCCTCTACCTGTATTGTTCCTGAGTCCCAGTGTGTACTGGGTCCTATCCCGCCTGTGTTCCTACCTGCTAGTGCCTCCCTGTCTGCACTCTAGCTGCGCTTGCCTTTACCCGCCTGCCTGCATACCAGTCGTGCCTGCCTATACCCTCCAGTCTGTGCGCCAGCCTAACCAGCCTGATCCAGTAATCCCTGTGTGGGTCAACCCCCGTGTCCGGAGTTTGACCTGGAGTAGCACCTGGTCCCTCTGCCCGGTTTCTCCCTGGTGCACTGGCGTCGTATGCCGTCGTGCCATCTTGGTCGGATCGGCCAGATACTTAGTCACGCCCCTCCAGGCACTTTCCGGTTCATGGTCCAGTGGAATCACTACAATCACACGCACACGCCGCTCAGCCCGGGCGTGTGCATAACACACTCCATTTTGCAACGCCATGCCATACCCTGTGGACAGCGATTGATTGGAGCCAATTTCATCCTACAACAGGACAATGACCCAAATCACACCTCCAAATTATGCATGAACTATTTAGGGAAAAAGCAAGCAGCTGGTATTCTATCTGTAATGGAGTGGCCAGTGCAGTCACCAGATCTCAACCTCATTGAGCTGTTGTGGGAGCAGCTTGACCATATGGTACGCCAAAAGTGCCCATCAAGCCAATCCAACTTGTGGGAGGGGCTTCATGAAGCATGGGGTGAAATTTCTCAGGATTACCTCAGCAAATTAACAGCTAGAATGCCAAAGGTCTGCAATATTGTAATTGCTGCAAAGGGAGCATTCTTTGACGAAAGCAAAGTTTGAAGGAGAAAATTATTCTTTCTAATAAAAATCATTATTTCTAACCTTGTCAATGTCTGGACTATATTTTCTAATCATTTTGCAACTCATTTGATATATAAAAGTATGAGTTTTCATGGAAAACACAAAATTGTCTGGGTGACCCAAACTTTTGAACGGTAGTGTATATTTTGAACATAAACTTATAGTGATGAAGCCGTCAGCCGAAAGATTTTCTCCATAGACGTTTGTCACACCTAGAGCATCACTGGAGAAAATGTGTTTGCAGGGTGTGCCAGGGTTGTAGTAATTTTTGACAGGTTGTTCTGTGGGCGGTGTGTGTGGCACTTTCTATTGCCTTATTATAATATATCAAAGCTGAGTTACGACACGAGATGGAGGAGAATGGGTCCAATGATGAATGTAAATGCTTCATAAGTTGCTGGGTATTGATGGCACATAGATATCTGTATGTGCTGTATGTATGGATATCCTGAGTGGGGTGACAAATTTTGATAGAGAAGGAAAGAAGGTTGTTGTCAGAGAGCATCAAAGTAGAATTACAAAAATTATAGTCTGAAGGACAAGTGTGAAGGACAATTAATCACCTGACTTAAAACTGGAAAAGGCAATAATATACAACAACAAACAAATAAACTTGTAAAGTAGTATATGAGAGTGTATGTTGCACTCGCACTCAGACTGTTATGCGCGAGCGTGGATTGTGGTCCGAGGAGAGCCTGGAAAATGCCACGCCAAGACTGACCTCGGATGCACGGCAGCTAATGATGCCGTGATCCGAGGAGAGCCCAGGAGGGGCTGAACCAGATGCTACACCTGGACTGACCTTGGAGGCACGGCAGCTGACCCTCAAGAAGATATACAGGCTGACACGGCTTATATACAGAAATGGTTAGGATCCAGTGTAGACTGGCCAGATAGGAACGGTTAGTGAGAATTGGGTCTCGGGCAGAGGGGAATACTGAACCGCAGGTGCGGACACGCACGAGACAGGACTAGGTTCACATGAAACAGGCAGGGTCAGGTTAGAACAGAGCATGTATATGTGTGACATGCAGAAATAGTGCTGTTGCTTCAAAAGCATCCAGCAACTATCAGAGTTAACACAGTCCCAAAAGACAGGAAGTGTTGTGCTTGAGAAGCATCCAGCAACTACAGGGGTTGACACAGTCACAGGAGACAGGGAGTGTTTAGCAGAGCCCCAGGGGGATTGTGGGTAACTTGTTTATAAGTCTCGCTGGAGCCGAAGAGAAAGGTGGTGTGTGTGATCAGTATCTCACAGAAGGCAAGTGAACAGAATTCTGATCAGGAGGGAAGCAAAACACAGATCAGGTAGACTCCCTGAACTAACAGTGCAGAGTATTATTGGGCAGAAAGATGAGGATTGGAAGGAATTGTGTCACAGGGATCATCTCCCTCATCAAACCCTCCCCCCCTCCATCTCCATGCAGGATAAAGAATGCTGTGCACTATTGTATCCTTGTGAAGGAAAGACCTGTGGTTGTGTATGCATAGAAGTGTGCTGAAAAGAGATCTAATCTGTGCTGAATTATGCTACTGAAAAGACTGACGTTACTGTGCCTGCTTTAATAGACTGTACTATTTAAGTATTAGTTAAATGGTACTGGCCGTACTCGATTAAACTCCACTGTTCAACTATTTATGAAGACTCTTGTCAGATGTGTCTAGTCAACAATTGAATCTATTGTGTGTCTGAGAGAAGCTGCAGCCTATGATCGCCCTGAGTAACGGTTCCCCCAGGATTCCAAAGAATTCATGAAACCTGTTTCGCCCTAACTGAACCTAGCGGCTTGCGTTTAAAATTGGTGGCCCATACGGGGAGTCCTGAGCGGGAATTAGTGTGTAAAGGGAGAAGATGAAAAGTGTCTGGAAACACACAGCAGCACAGCACCTCAATTCAACTCTACTACACCAGTTAAAGGGACCATCCCTAAAGAAAACTCACTAGCAGCAATGGATGTGGAAATATAAATCGACAGAATTAGTGAGCTGCTTCTTCAGTTAACCTGTGAAGAATTGAGAACAGTAGTAGAACATATAAAGATGTCATAAGAACACATTTCTAAAGCACACAACCACAGGCAACTGTTAGCTGCTATTAATGCAAAAATGGATGAGCTGGGGGAGAAATAAGCTGAAGACGTCATGGGGACGTTCCTCCAGGAGCTAACACAGTTTCTAACTTGGTTGAAGACGGAGGATGGAGGGGCAGCACCAATTACCAAAAGCGGGAATCTCCGTCCGCAGACAGAACTACAGGAATTAAAAGAACAATTCAAAGCCCTAACAACAGCCCTGTAGGAATCGACCAAAACCTCTGACCAGGTGACATACTCAGACAAAACCTTTAACCTGCTCGGGTTAGATAAATCAGGAAGATAGTCCTCTCTAATACCACAAATCACCATAAGGAAAGAATTCAAGATTCTGGGACAGATTGGAGAGTGTAAACAGAAAGAGAAACTGTCTAATATGAACTTGTTGCAACAGATCGATGCAGGATTGCAGAAAGGCTACTAGCCAGATGAGATCGTTAAGGCGGTGGTGAAAGCGATCAGCCCAGGACTGAACCTCCGTAGTATGCTAGAAATGAAGAGTCAATTGACCTTGCCACAGCTGAAGATGATTTTAAAAGGGCACTATAAAGAAGAGAGTACTTCAGAATTGCTCCACTGACTCATTAACATCTCACAGGAAAATAATGAATCACCCCAAAGTTTCATGTTCAGAGCAATTGAACTTAAGGATAGACTGTTGTTTGCATCCAGAGATGTAGAAGTGGAGAAGTTTGCTGCTGGACTAGTCCAGAAGAAGTTCTTGAGATCATTGGAAACCGGGTTAATCAGAAAAGACATCAAGTTGCAGCTGAAATAGTATCTAGAAGATCTTGGCATTCTGGACGAAGTCCTAATTGAAAAAATGAATGAGGTCGCTAATTTGGAGTCAGAGAGCGAACAGAAGTTAAAGAAAGGCTCTGCTCCTAAATTCACCATTATGAGTCAGTTGAAGTTGGGGACCCCCGGTGGCCAGTCCGAAGATCATCATGGAGACCCTCCAGTGCCACCTCTGAGAGGGAACCTTAAATCACCAACAAAAGAGAGGACCGCCAGCCCTGACTGGGAGGAAGTAATAGGAGAACTGCGAGCTGAGTTGATTGAGGTGAAAAAGTTGATTTGTTCCAGGCCAGAACCTGTATCCCTCACACCCAGGAGTGGGTTCTGTGAGAGAAAAGAATCCATTTTGAGTATGTGGTATCCATCTTGTCTTGTAACTTCTGTGTAATGGTGATCAAGTAACACTAATGGGCAGTGAGGTTTCACGTTTCTATTCACTCCCCTTATGGTTACTATTGGTTCATAGGTCAGAGGGAACTATTCCTTTGTCCCTGATCCTATTTAAAGTGCCACATGTGTTAATAAAGCAGAAGTCTTTTCTAGTACAGCATACATGGCTGTGCTGTATTGATTTCCCGAGCGCTCGTAAAACAAATCTTATTAATTTGAAGTTTGGAAGGCATAGAAGAGAGCGTATTTCGCTCACAGAATTTGGTGCAGAAAAGTCCCGGGACTAGACGCGCATTATTCCATCCGGATCTAGAGTGATGAGGACTCTCCAGTAAAAGTGAATTCAATCGCTGCAGCATAAGGTAAGAAGCTTATTCTTACAATTGTATTTCACTTTTACTGTGAGCTGGTTCACCTCCAACCCTGGTGAGTTATTTTTGCAATTAATAGTCTAGTCCAAGAACTGGGAAAAGTTACCTATGCCCTTTTGAACTGTGTGCATGTGATGTGATCAGTGTATAAGTGTGATATAGTGGTACTTGTACTTAGAGGATTGTTGGTGTTGCTGTATCTTGTTTGGCTGATGAGACTGATTATCTCACCAGAGGGGTATCTTATGGACCATTTACTGGCTGTATTGTAGTATCTGTGGCTTTGTGACTGACTACTCTACAGAATAATAGGATGTGTGTCTGTGTGGTCTGCCTCTTGTACCCGTGGCTTTGTTCCTATTGTTGATATTGTGCTAGCACTGATTTTGAGGCAAGTATGGAAAAACTTGTTGAGTAAATGGAGACAGAAACCCAATGGAAAGACAGCAAAAAGTAGAATGTTCTGATAACGTGAAGGCAAGGATGCCATAACGGATAGTAAAAGAATGTTGAAATGACTGAAATTCCCCACAGGGGGGTCTGGTCTGTATGTGTTCAGGGAGAAGGCTGAGCAGGTAAAGAATGTTGGCTCTGGAAGTAATTAGTGCAGAAAGTGTGAAAAAAACACTATAAGTAAAAGTATTGTGTGAGTGCTTTTGACAATGGACTGAACAGCCTTAATGAGACAGAAGTAACAGTACCTCCTCCTTGTAATGGACCAAGACGTTTGACATGTACAGTATGTAGGGTACAGTATTTGGGATGGAAAAATAACTGTTCAAATTGCAAGACAACTAAATCTAAATTAAATTCCCCAAATGCTCCTATTCTATGAGTTATAACAAAGACGCATGTGGTAGCTGATAATACACCTCCGCCCCCAGAGCTAATTACATGGGATGGGGAGGGGGAAGAGAGCAGTGAGAAGGGGGGACTGATAGAGGATGCTCTCACATACCAATGACCAGTACTCCTCACTAGAAATGAGCGGTGTTCGACTAGAACTGTTCGCCAATCTCAAATTCGAGCTGTTTTGGGCGGTGTTCGAGTTGTTCGACGAACACGAACGATTTGCAAAAAATTCGGCTGTTCGAGGTTATGTTCGATAACTGTTCGTGCACCAAAAGCGTGTCCTGCATGTCTGGCGCTATTTAGAGCACCAATCATGCAGGGATTGTCTGCCACTCACTGTAATGCCACAGCCATGGTGGTTGTGGCATTACAGTGGTTGCCCAAATCGATGGGAACAGTGCTCACAGTGAAACATGAAAAGCCGGCAATTCAGCAGTGGCATACACCGGTACCGACAATTTAGAACCGAAAGAATAGAGTATCACACATAGATTAGATAGATAGAAACATGTCAGTCACCTATATAAGAAGTACAGTGACAGTGTTGGTTACTGTACTTGTCATTTAGTGTTAAAGGATTTATTAAAAAAAATATTAGTGTTTTCATGCACCGTCTCTTTAAAAAAGCCGGCCGGCAGTTCAGCATCGGTACCCGACAATTTATAACAGAAAGAATAGAGCATCACACATAGATTAGATAGATAGAAACATGTCAGTCACATATATAAAAAGTACAGTGATAGTGTTGATTACTGTACTTATCATTTAGTGTTAAAATAAAGGATTTATTAAAAAAAAAAAATTGGCGTGGGGTTCCCCGTAAATTTAGTCTCTAGCGGAGGTTAAGCAGACGGCTGGGGCAGATGTTTGAAGCCTGGGAAGGGGGTAATACCCACGGAGCTTCCCAGGCTACTAATATCAGCCCCCAGCTGAATACCTAGCCTTTACTAGCTATTAAAATGGGGGACCCCCCAAAAAAATGACGTGGGGTCCCCCCTATTTTAATAGCTAGCAAAGGCTAGGCAGACAGCTGGGGGCTGATATTAATAGCCCAGGAAGGGTGCCATGAATATTGGCCCCCTCCCAGGCTAGAAACACCAGCCGTCAGCCGCCCCAGAAATGGCGCATCCATAGGATGCGCCAATTCTGGCACTTAGCCTCGCTCTTCCCACTGCCCTGTAGCGGTGCCAGTGGGGTAATAGGGCTGGGGTTGATGTCAGCTTAAAATGCCATCTGACATCAAGCCCAGGTTAGTAATGGAGAGGCATCTATAAGACACCCCAATTACTAAACCCATAGTCAAAGTTAAAAAAAACCCGACAAACACCCAGAATAAAGTCCTTTAATTGAAATAAAGACACAATTCTTTATTGTTCTAAATTAAACCATACTTACCATCACGCCCATTCCAGCTGAAGCCAACGATCTCCTGCAATAAAAGTAAAATAATAAAGCAACATCATCCTTACCTTTCCATGGTTCCCACGACAGCTTCAGCTCTGCTACATTTACATGACAGGCTGGACCGCAGCAGAACGCTGCCATCCAGCTTGCCATGCCGCAGAGACTGAGAAGTGCAGGCATGCTTGTGCTCCTCAGTGTCTGGCTGTGACGGCATAAAGATGAGCCGAGGTCATGTCCAATGAACTCAGCTCACCTCATGCACGTCACTAACCGCGTAGGAATATTCTCCTGCGCATGCGGTGAGTGCAGGAGAATTTTCCCACGCTGTTAGTGATGTGCATGAGGTGAGCTCATGTCCAATGAACTCAGCTCACCTCATTCACGTCACTGACAGCGTGGGAAAATTCTCAGCGCTCAGCGCTTGAGCAGGAGAATTCTCCCACGCTGGGATGGCATTGAGATGACAGGCTGGATCACAGCTGAGCGCTGCCATCCAGCATGCCATCCTTCATAGACACTGCAGAGCGCAGGCATGCTGTGATCCAGCCTGTCATCTCAATGCCATCCCAGCGCAGGAGAATTTTCCCATGCTGTCAGTGACGTGCATGAGGTGAGCTGAGTTCATTGGACATGACCTCGGCTCATCTTTATGCCGTCACAGCCAGACACTGAGGAGCACAAGCATGCCTGCGCTTCTCAGTCTCTGCGGCATGGCAAGCTGGATGGCAGCGTTCTGCTGCGTCCAGCCTGTCATGTGAATGTAGCAGAGCTGAAGCTGTCGTGGGAACCATGGAAAGGTAAGGATGATGTTGCTTTATTATTTTACTTTTATTGCAGGAGATCGTTGGCTTCAGCTGGAATGGGCGTTACGGTAAGTATGGTTTAATTTAGAACAATAAAGAATTGTGTGTTTATTTCAATTAAAGGACTTTATTCTGGGTGTTTGTGTTTTTTTTGTAACTTTGACTATGGGGTTAGTAATGGGGGTGTCTTATAGATGCCTATCCATTACTAACCTGGGCTTGATGTCAGCTGGCATTATAAGCTGACATCAACCCCAACCCTATTACCCCACTGCCACCGCTACAGGGCAGTGGGAAGAGCGAGGCTAAGTGCCAGAATTGGCGCATCCTATGTATGCGCCATTTCTGGGGCGGCTGACGGCTGGTGTTTCTAGCCTGGGAGGGGGCCAATATTCATGGCACCCTTCCTGGGCTATTAATATCAGCCCCCAGCTGTCTGCCTAGCCTTTGCTACCAATTAAAATAGGGGGGACCCCACGTCATTTGTTTTGGGGTCCCCCATTTTAATAGCTAGTAAAGGCTAGGTATTCAGCTGGGGGCTGATATTAGTAGCCTGGGAAGCTCCGTGGGTATTACCCCCTTCCCAGGCTTCAAACATCTGCACCAGCCGTCTGCTTAACCTCCACTAGAGACTAAAATTACGGGGAACCTCATGCCAATTTTTTTTTTTTTAATAAATCCTTTATTTTAACACTAAATGACAAGTACAGTTATCAACACTATCACTGTACTTATTATACAGTGGTGGCCAAAAGTATTGGCACCCCTGCAATTCTGTCAGATAATACTCAGTTTCTTCCTGAAAATGATTGCAATCACAAATTCTTTGGTATTATTATCTTCATTTAATTTGACTTCAATGAAAAAACACAAAAAGAATTGTCCTAAAGCCAAATTGGATACAATTCCACACCAAACCTAAAAAAAGGGGGTGGACAAAAGTATTGGCACTGTTTGAAAAATCATGTGATGCTTCTCTAATTCGTGTAATTAACAGCACCTGTAACTTACCTGTGGCACCTAACAGGTGTTGGCAATAACAAAATCACACTTGCAGCCAGTTAACATGGATTAAAGTTGACTCAACCTCTGTCCTGTGTCCTTGTGTGTACCACATTGAGCATGGAGAAAAGAAAGAAGACCAAAGAACTATCTGAAGACTTGAGAAACCAAATTGTGAGGAAGCATGAGCAATCTCAAGGCTACAAGTCCATCTCCAAAGACCTGAATGTTCCTGTGTCTTCCGTGCGCAGTGTCATCAAGAAGTTTAAAGCCCATGGCACTGTGGCTAACCTCCCTAGATGTGGACGGAAAAGAAAAATTGACGAGAGATTTCAACGCAAGATTATGCGGATGGTGGATAAAGAACCTCAACTAACATCCAAACAAGTTCAAGCTGCCCTGCTGTCCGAGGGTACAACAGTGTCAACCCGTACTATCCGTCGGTGTCTGAATGAAAAGGGACTGTATGGTAGGATACCCAGGAAGACCCCACTTCTTACCCCGAGACATAAAAAAGCCAGGCTGGAGTTTGCCAAAACTTACCTGAGAAAGCCTAAAACGTTTTGGAAGAATGTTCTCTGGTCAGATGAGACAAAAGTAGAGCTTTTTGGCAAAAAGCATCAACATAGAGTGTACAGGAAAAAAAAGAGGCATTCAAAGAAAAGAACACGGTCCCTACAGTCAAACATGGCGGAGGTTCCCTGATGTTTTGGGGTTGCTTTGCTGCCTCTGGCACTGGACTGCTTGACCGTGTGCATGGCATTATGAAGTCTGAAGACTACCAACACATTTTGCAGCATAATGTAGGGCCCAGTGTGAGAAAGCTGGGTCTCCCTCAGAGGTCATGGGTCTTCCAGCAGGACAATGACCCAAAACACACTTCCAAAAGCACTATATAATGGTTTGAGAGAAAGCACTGGAGACTTCTAAGGTGGCCAGCAATGAGTCCAGACCTGAATCCCATAGAACACCTGTGGAGAGATCTCAAAATGGCAGTTTGGAGAAGGCACCCTTCAAATATCAGGGACCTGGAGCAGTTTGCCAAAGAAGAATGGTCTACAATTCCAGCAGAGCATTGTAAGAAACTCATTGATGGTTACCGGAAGCGGTTGTTCGCAGTTATTTTGGCTAAAGGTTGTGCAACCAAGTATTAGGCTGAGGGTGCCAATACTTTTGTCCGGCCCATTTTTGGAGTTTTGTGTGAAATGATCAATGATTTGATTTTTGCTTCATTCTCTTTAGTGTTTTTTCCTTGCAAGCAAATTAAATGAAGATAATAATACCAAAGAATTTGTGATTGCAATCATTTTCAGGAAGAAACTGAGTATTATCTGACAGAATTGCAGGGGTTCCAATACTTTTGGCCACCACTGTATATGTGACTGACATGTTTCTATCTATCTAATCTATGTGTGATGCTCTATTCTTTCTGTTATAAATTGTCGGGTACCGATGCTGAATTGCCGGCCGGCTTTTTTAAAGAGACGGTGCATGAAAACACTAATATTTTTTTAAATAAATCCTTTAACACTAAATGACAAGGACAGTAACCAACACTGTCACTGTACTTCTTATATATGTGACTGACATGTTTCTATCTATCTAATCTATGTGTGATGCTCTATTCCTTCTTGTCTAAATTGTCTTGTACCGGTGTATGCCGCTGCTGAATTGCCGGCCGCTTTTTTAAAGAGAGTGTCTTCTGAGCAGTTTGTCAGCTTTTGGACACCTTTGAAGGTGTTTTCTATGTGTGTTCTATGTGTTTTTGTTTGCCTGCCATCGGTTTTAACGGTGTTCGACGGTGTTCGACGAACAGTTCCACGAACATCCCGGTGTTCGACGAACCGAACCGAACCCGAACATTACAGGGGTGGCTCAACACTACTCCTCACACATGAGGCATGGCCAACTCCCCCCCCCTCGCACAAGCTGATGAAACAACTTCCTGACCCTGATGAGAAGTCTGTTCCTTTCTCTAGACAAATTCAACAGATACAGGTTATATACAATTGTACATGGCAGAATTTAGAATAGTCAGTAGACGCAAAAGGAGGAGGAGATGTGACTGCACATATTATAAAGCAAGAGACAGGACCGTCAAAAGACTATCTGATTGACAGACCTGGAACAGAATATTTACAGACATTAGAGTCAGGGGAAGACTATTGTAAGAAGTTGCAGCATTGGGCATTGACAAAGCAGAGAGAACAATCTATATCTTTAAATGACATCACTCAGGTAAAAAATGAGACTGTAGAAAAATATTTTGCCTGTTTACAGATGACTTGGACAGACATAGGATATTTACCAGGGGACACTCTTAATATACGTATATTGGGAGATGCTTTTGTGGATGGGTTAAAGAAATCAATTAGAGAGGGACTTGTAAAAAAAATGTACCCAGAGTGGAGGGGGAAGGACCCAAAGGATTTGTTACAAGTAGCCAAAGGGGTGGAGCAAGAGTTGATCCAAACTCTCAGAACAAAGAGAGTCCGTTTTTTTTCTTACCATAGAAAAAGGTGGGGGGAGAAAGGAATGCAGCAGCCCCCACTCACATAGCAGATAGCTGGGAATGACTTTTTCCCTTCATCCTAATTATTGAAAGTCACTAGATAAAAACTATAATGACAGAAATTCTAATTCTAGAGGTTCTATTTCAATGATTAAAATGAACTCCAGGCACATTTTTAAATTGTTATTTTTTTTCTCTGTAGATACTGGGCAGCCAGGTCTGTATGCAATTAATGTTTTTCTTTGAGAAATCATCAAAGCATTTTATGGTGATTTACTTAGACAATGCATTATTTCCGTGCCTCTGCATCCAGACTGCCGGTATTTATTTGTTTTTATTTATTTATTTTTCCTTGGTCACAAACAATTTACATGGATGGTGCTATCACAAGGTGCTCAGAATTCACCGATAATGTCTACTTTTGCAATGTTTTCTCGTTTTGAAAATTTGTTGACTCCTCCATGTTTGGAGGTTGTGATGCTTTAGAGTATGTGGACGATTTATTACTTTGTCCTGATCAAGTCTCATGTCAGGAGTCATCTATCTCACTTTTGTGTTCACTAGCAGAACGTGCATGTAAAAGAAACCACAGTTTTATCACCAGAAAGTAGTCTTCTTAGGACATGGCATGTCACAATGCACCAGACATTTCACAGAGGAAAGAAGGGTCACAATACAGCAGCTTGCATTACCCAAAAACGGACAACTACAAAGACCAGTGGCCTACTACTCAGCTAGGCTGGATCCTGTTGCCAGAGGTGCACCCTCTTGTGTTAGAGCCATTTCTGCGGTTCAAGCCATGATTGAAAAGGCCACAGAAATAGTTCTTGATTACAAGATCACACTTTACACTCAACATGACATTCACGGTGTCCTCAGTCAGGTACATCCTAGGCACATTTCAATGATCCAGCAACTTCGACTTCAATGTGCCCTCCTCATTCCCTCAAATGTAGAACTCAAACGACTTACAGTTTTGAATCCAGTTACGCTTCTCCCAATGGATTCAAAAAGGGGGGAAAGATGGGGAAAAGGAACTATTTTTGCATTCTCTGACAGAGTAGGAAATAGCCGACATACATGCACCCCATGATTGTGTAGCTCTGATGTAGCAAGAGACGGCAGGGTTTGAATATGTCTCAGATGAACTCATTGCTAATGCAGATTTTGAGTTTTTTGTAGATGGATCCAAATGCCAAGATGCTGGTCGGTTCTATATTGGATATGCTGTGATCACACAACATGAGGTAATAAAAGCTGAACCACTCCCTCCTCACCTATCGGCACAGGGGGCAGAGCTGAAGGCACTGGTGGCGCCCCTGAGGGTTCGGTCGCCACAGAGGTACTGCATCTCACCCAGAGGTGTGGTACCTCACTCTCAGGTAAGGAAGGAGTACAGCTCGGGACCCTAACACCTGCATCCAACACATACCCGCAGTGGGGGTAGGGCGAGATTGCTTCTAAGGGAGAGCACAGTCCGGGATCCCTAGCTGTTGGGAGGGGCTATGTAGTGGGTGTGGGTGGAGAAAGTAGCTTAGGGGAGCACATGGAAGGAAGGTATAAATAGAGAAGCCATCTTGATTAGGCAGCCCAGTCCAGTCAGAGCAGTGAGTGCGAACAGTCTACAGCGAGAGGAGTGGAGCAGGGCTCTGCAGGAGCGGCCCAGGACTGAAGGAGAGGAGAGAGGAGCAGGAAGGGCTCCAGGAATGAAGGAAGGGACCCCAGGGGTACGGGCAGTGCTGGAGGCAACCCGTACGCCCGAATCTACCAGGAGGTGGAGGGGGCAGACCACACAAAGGGGACCGGTCCCTCAACTAGCAGAGGACTTTATGACTCAACTAGAAACCGGAGGCTGCAGTATTTCAAGTCCTGCAGCCAACAGTCCATATCAGTCTCACCAAGAAGGTAGCTATAGAGGACCCAGGGGACGGAACAGACGTCGCCAGACAAGGCCCGCAGGTACCGGATTGGGACACTAGGTATGAGGTGCAGGGAGACGGCCAGAGAGAGGACACAGAAGGGGGTCCCATTAAGTACTCCGGAGATATCTGAGGGTTGCCCGAACCCCTCCTTGAGTAAGCGCAGCACGACGAGGGAAGTTACATTGGTACCTGTAACTTGAACTGCAATAACCGTGAGTAAAGACCCTGAGGACTGCACTCCACTGTCTCTGTGATTACTGCTGCGCCATCAAACCCTGCACTACAACGCCCAGCACAACCTACAACATCTACACTGCCCTGGAGCTAAGCTCTACCTGTGGAGAGCCACACCAGCTTTGCTGCACTAACATCAGTTCCAGAGGTTCTGCACAGCAGTGGCGGCTCCACATAGCCACATACCACAGGTGGCGTCATGAACTTTGTACATAAATCCCCTTTTGATTGACTGCCCTGGGTCACGGATCGGGTCACCGCCACTGTGACATCTCCCCTAGCAACGACCAGCCCGGCACCGAGTACCCCACGGCCCAGGGGGCGCGTCATACTTGGCGTCACGAACAGGATATGAACCCACCCGTTATCACCAGGTATTGTGCGCCTAGAGACTGTGTTTAATACTGAATGTAGCGCCCACCCCAGAAGAACGGGCGCCATTATGTGCGAGCCAAAAGACAACAAGAAACCGCCTCCCATTGTGGGTCGGGTTCCAGAATGGCGCCAAAAGCGAGGCCCACCCGAGTAACAGTGACCATGTATGTGGATGTGTCCATCAAGCTGGGGGGGCCGCCTCAAGGTGTGTCCGACAGCAAGTTGCCATGGAACCGCCCCCGAAATGGGAGAGGAGAGAAGAAACCTGGGAGACAGGGCGGAGTCTCCAGGAGCCCAGACAGACCGCACCCGGAGGGCAAGATGGAGAGTCAGGAGCCAGCTCCCATCTGTGGTCTGCAACAGGCGGCAAGGCCTCTTACCTTGGAGGAGGCCATGGCAGAGCTATGCCTGGAGGATACTGAATTCCTCCAGGCGGAAATCCAGGAGCTGGGCTGACGGATGGAGAGGGCCCAGCAGGACGCCATCGTCAGCTGGAAAAAGGAGCAGCTGGAGAAGCTGATGATCCGGCAGCAGCCAGCGCTACATTTCACCAGCAGCGTCCCAGCCCCAGAGGAACCTGAATGGAGCCAGGAGGCAGAGGATGGTACAAGCGCGGCTGCGAGAGCAGATAAGGAGAGACTCCCTGTCCCGGGCGCTGAGAGTGCTAGGCTGCTCCTGGGCTCCCTGGCGGAACCTCCGATCCCGGGCACCTGCTCCACCGAACTACCCCTGGGCCCCCTGGCGGAACCCCCAACCCCGGGCGCCTGCTCTGCCGATCTGCTCCCCGGTCTCCAGGTGGAATCTCCCATCCCGGGCACCTGCTTTACTGACTGGCTCCCAGACCCCCTGGCGGAAACCCCGTTCCCGGGCACTTGCTCTGCCGACCTGCTCCTGGACCCCCTACCAGAGCCACCTGGCCCCCCACCCGAGTGGGTCTATGGAAATACCACCTACGACTGGTCCGCCCGATATGAGGACCAGCAAGGACCCCCGCTAGCACCTGCGCCTGCACCCCCAGTTACCTGCCCAGGAGGAGAAGAGTTCCGGTGGGATAACCGGGAAGGGGACCTCATGGGGTTCCCGTGGGAGACACAGGCCCAGGCCCTCCAGAGGGAAGAGCACTGCAGGAGGGAGCTCCTGCAGCTGGAGCGGGAACGTCACGACCGACAGGTGCGGTGAGAATGGATGGAGACCCGGAACATGGCGGCCAAAACCCGGGCACGCCAAGCAAGAGCTACCACCCCTAGTCCCCGTCTAGAGGGGATAGTAGTCAAGTTCGATCTGGATGCGGGTTGGGGCGTTGTGAGGGAACCGCACACCAATAGAGACGTCTTCGTGAACCGGCGGGATGTAGAACCCCACCTCCAACAGGGGCATCCTGGCCGAAATCTTTATCCAGGTGACTACGTCACATTTACCCGTCACAAGGGCGAGCGCGGCTGGTATGCCCTTCAAGTGTACCGAGTGGTAAAGAAAAGAGACATGCCCCCACAGCCCCAATCTGAAGTCCCGGCTGGGTCAGCCTGCAGGAACCAGGAGTTCCCCCGGAGGGAGCACCCCTGTTAAGTTGTTAAAACTGTTTATAGTTACCTGGAAGGGTACAACCCTGCCAGTTTAGAAAGCTAAATTGCGTGCCTTTAAAGTTTTATAGTTACCCGTTTAAAAGGACTGTAGTTATGGACGGTGAATAACCAAGGAACTTGCCGTTGTAAATAGTTGCACTTCTTAAAGTGCCCCTTATTGGTTTTATATATACAAAGCTGACCTCAGAACAAAAACCCGCTTGGCATGGCCGAAGACGTGGTCCAACACCTGGATCATCCATGCCCTGCAGCCATGCCCAGGGCCTACGTTGAGGGTTTTTGGGCGGGTCCCTCATGCTCATGTTTGCTAGTTTGCACCTTGATAAAGAAAATGGAAAACCGGTTGCAGATCGTGCTGAAACCTGTTGAAAAATGTTTTATATGAAAAATGTTTTATGTGAAGAAATGTTTTACAAGTATAAAGAAAGATGTTCTTTAAAAAAAGGTCTTATGATGTTCTGATAAAAAAACAAAACGTAACAAGTAATGTTCAAGAAAAAGTGCCTCCCTAAAAAGGAAGAAATGTTATGTTTACGGTCTTCTATGTGATGCATCTAAAAGTTTACATGTCTGTAAAATACCCTGTTCTTTACTCTGTTCCAGCCCGTGGACATGCTGTGTTTTACCAGGGGGGTATGTGGCGCCCCTGAGGGTTCGGTCGCCACAGAGGTACTGCATCTCACCCAGATGTGTGGTATCTCCCTCTCAGGCAAGGAAGGAGTACAGCTCGGGACCCTAACACCTGCATCCAACACATACCCGCAGTGGGGGTAGGGCGAGATTGCTCCTAAGGGAGAGCACAGTCCCCTGTCCCTAGCTGTTGGGAGGGGCTATGTAGTTTGTGTGGGTGGAGGAAGTAGCTTAGGGGAGCACATGGAAGGAAGGTATAAATAGAGAAGCCATCTTGATTAGCCAGCCCAGTCCAGTCAGAGCAGTGAGTGAGAACAGTCTACAGTGAGAGGAGTGGAGCAGGGCTCTGCAGGAGCACTGCTCAGGCAGAGGGCCCGAGGAGAGGCCCAGGACTGAAGGAGAGGAGAGAGGAGCAGGTGGCGTCATGAACTTTGTACATAAATCCCCTATAAAAATCCCCTTTTGATTGACCGCCCTGGTCACGGACCGGGTCACTGCCACTGTGACATCTCCCCTAGCAACGACCGGCCCGGCACCGAGTACCCCACGGCCCAGGGGGTGCGTCACACTCACTGAGGCGTGTAGAACGGCAAAGGGTAAGACGGCCAAATGTGTGTGTAGATGGTAGATCTTGCCTAAAGTCACAGGAAAAACTTATAAAACCACAGAGAGCGTAAGGGCCCTGATGAAGGCTCTCCTATTACGAACTAACCTTGGCATAGTGAGAATAAAGCTCACACTCGAGATGACACCAATGAAGCCAGAGGAAATGCTTGTACGGATGCCGCCGCCAAGGAAGCAGCAAAGAGGCCGAGAGTTGAGAATCTAGCAGCGGTACAGACCATGACCTCAGTGGCACCTGTCACTCCTGATATTCTTTAATCCATGCAGAAACAGGCGGTTCAACAGGAAAAGAAGGAGTGGAGACGCAAGGAGCCCAGCTGACTGAGGAAGGTTTGTGGAAAAAGGGCAGTAAGCTCTGCCTGCCGCGAGCTCTTTACTCAATGATGGCCCAGGTAACCCATGAACTAACACATTTGTCAAAAACAGCTATGTGTGCTTTGGTAGACAAGGTATGGGTGGCGCCAGTGTCTAGTACCCAGGCAGCCAGGCACACACAGTCTTTTATGACGTGTGCACAACAACGTAGGGAAAGCTGTGAAGACCCGCAGAAACACACCCCTCATCCGCTCTACCCGTTCCAGAGATTGCAGATTGACTATATACAACTACCACGAGTAACATAGTAACATAGTTTGTAAAGCCGAATAAAGACTTGCGTCCATCAAGTTCGACCTGTTAGTTCTGTAATTGCTAAAGTTGATCCAGAGGAGGGCAAAAACCCCAAATGATTTAGCCAATCTTCACCTGAGGAAAAATTCCGTCCCGCCTCTGAAACCAGCAGTCAGAATAAATCCCTGTATCAACCTACTATTTTATTTTATTTTTAAGTATATGCAGAAATCTGCCTGGTATCTAGAAAAGCATCCAGTCCCCGCTTGAACTGGTTTAGTGAATCCGACATTACCGTCTCCTCACTCAGTGAATTCCATATTCTCACTGCTCTTACCGTAAAGAACCCCTTCCTATGCTGGTGCTGAAACCTTTTCTCTTCCAGTCTTAGTGAATGCCCTCTTGTTACCGTAATATCCCTCCTTTTGAACAAATCCCGGGCAAGATCTCTATACTGTCCCCTAACATATTTGTACACATTTATTATATCCCCCCTCAACCTTCTCTTTTCCAGGCTGAATAGTCCTAGTTTTGCCAACCTCTCTGGGTATTGTAGGCCCTCCATTCCCTTTACTAATTTTGTTGCCCTCCTTTGTACCTTTTCAAGCTCATTTATATCCTTTCTATATATTGGGGCCCATAACTGAGCACAGTATTCCAAGTGTGGTCTGACCATTGCTTTGTACAGTGGAAGAACAATGTTCTCATCCTTTGCAGCTATACCTCTTCTCATACATCCCATTACCCTGTTTGCCCTTACAGCGGCGGCCTGACTTTGGGCACTCCAATTTAGTTTGCTATCAATCAAGATGCCCAAGTCCTTCTCCATCTCTGAATTCCCCAATGATTTCCCATTCAGTGAGTACTGGTGACTTCCATTTTTCCTTCCCATATGTATGACCTTACATTTCTCCTCGTTAAACCTCATTTGCCATTTAATGCTCCACCTACCCAGCTTATCCAAATCCCTCTGTAGGTCTGCACTGTCCTCTTTTGTATTAATTTTTTACATAACTTTGTGTCATCTGCAAATATTGATATTTTACTATTTATCCCGTTGACTATGTCGTTAATAAAGATATTAAATAACATTGGGCCTAGTACAGACCCCTGTGGTACCCCACTAGTGACGCTTACCCAATCTGAGTATATTCCATTTATAACCACCCTCTGCCTTCTATCCTTTAGCCAGTTAGCTACCCACTTGCAGACATTTTCCCCCAGCCCCATCATTCTCATTTTGTATACCAACCTATTATGTGGCACGCTATCGAACTCTTTTGAGAAGTCGAGATACACGACATCCACTGGTTCCCCCTGATCTAATCGAGAGCTAACCTCCTCGTAGAAGTCAATCAGGTTTGTTTGGCAGGAGCGATTCCTCATGAATCCATGTTGGTTCGGGGTTAATAGATTATTAGCATCAAGATGCTCCGTAATTGCCTCTTTAATGAAGCTTTCAAAAATTTTGCCCACAACGGACGTCAGACTCACCTGCCGATAGTTTCCGGCGTCACTTTTCGCTCCCTTTTTGAATATTGGCACTACATTCGCCTGTCGCCAATCAAGTGGTACAAACCCAGTCTCAACAGAGTCCTTAAATATAAGATATAACGGTCTGTCTATCACATTACTTAGTTCCCTTAGTACCCGTGGGTGTATGCCATCAGGTCCTGGTGATTTGTTTATTTTAATGTTACTGAGGCGTTTCTGTACCCCAACTTGGGTTAGATTAGTCATACTTAGTGGAGGATTAAGCTTGTCACTTCTCATTTCTCCTGTTAGTTCTATTTCCTTTGTGAAAGTTGTCGAAAAAAAATAATTTAATAGATTAGCTTTATCCTCATCTTTCTCTATGATTTTGCCTTCCTCACTTTTTATCGGTCCAATATTATCCGATTTAATCCTTTTACTATTTATATACATGTAAAGAACAGTTTGGGATTTGATCTACTTTCCCTAGCAATACGTTTCTCTGTTTCCTCCTTCGCTATTTTTATTTGTTTTTTACAGGTTCTCGTTTTTTCCTTGTAACACATTAGTGCCTCCTTACTGTTTTCCTGTTTTAATCTCTTGAATGCCTCTTTTTTGCTATTTAACGCCCCTTTTACGTTCTTGTTCAACCATATTGGTTTCCTCTTATTTCGGGCCCTTTTATTCCCATACGGTATATATCTCTCGCACTGAGTATTCAGAATTCTTTTGAAGGTTTCCCATTTACTATTCGTTTTCCTTTGATTAAGAACTTTGTCCCAGTCAATAAGTTGAAGGTTTTCTATCAGCTGAGCAAACTTCGCCCTCCTAAAGTTTAATGCTTTTGTTGTTCCCTTATTGATAACCCTAATGAAGGTCATTTTGAAGTCGATAATATTATGATCGCTATGACCTAGGTGCCCCCCTATCTGTACCTCAGTTATTCTATCAGGCCTATTAGTCAATATTAAGTCCAACACGGCCTTCCCTCTCGTTGGTTCCTGCACTAGTTGGGAGAGATAATTATCCTTAATATTTGTCAAGAACCTTTTTCCTTTCTGAGATCTACAGGTTTCTGTTTCCCAGTCAATATCCGGGTAGTTGAAATCTCCCATTACAATCACTTCATTATGTTTTGCTACTTTGTCTATTTGTCCTAATAGCAGATTCTCATTCTCCTCTGTTATATTTGGTGGCTTATAGCAGACCCCCAGTAATATTTTTTTATTATTTTTTGCCCCCTCTATCTCTACCCACATGGAGTCGACCCCCTCTTCTCCATCTCCTATATCTTCCTTTAGTCTGGGCTTTAGACATGACTTTATATATAAGCAGACTCCTCTGCCTTTCCCCTGTTTCCGGTCCCTTCTAAATAAACTATAATCTAATAAATTTACCGCCCAGTCGTAGCTATCGTCTAGCCAAGTCTCTGTTATACCTACGATGTCATACCTCTCCTCCGATATAAGCGCCCGCAGCTCATCCGCCTTATTGGTCAGGCTTCTTGCGTTGGTCAGCATGCAAGATAAAACTTTGGGGTTATTTAGCATCCTATTCTTCTCTAACGATCTAACTGTACTATCCCCACCCCCCTCTCCACCCTCATTATATTCACTTCTCCCCTTCCCCCTTACTTGCCTCACATCCCACCTATCTCCTTGGTTCCCCCCCCATCTCTAGTTTAAAAACTCCTCCAACCTATTAGCCATCTTCTTCCCCAGCACCGCTGCACCCTCCCCATTGAGGTGCAGCCCGTCCCTACGGTAGAGCCTGTAGCCGACCGCGAAGTCGGCCCAGTTCTCCATGAACCCAAACCCTTCTGCCTTGCACCAACTCTTTAGCCACTTATTCACCTCCCTAACTTCCCGTTGGCGCTCCTGTATGGCTTGCGGGATTGGTAGTATTTCTGAGAAAACTACCTTGGAGGTCCTTGCCCTAAGCTTCCTACCTAGGTCCCTGAAATCATTTTTAAGGACCCTCCATCTACCACTCACTTTGTCATTGGTGCCGATGTGGACCATGACCGCTGGGTCTTCGCCAGCCCCACCCAGTAACCTGTCAACCCGATCCGCGATGTACCGGACTCGAGCGCCAGGGAGGCAGCACACCGTTCGGCGATCCCTGTCTTTGTGACAGATTGCCCTGTCTGTCCCCCTAATAATAGAGTCACCCACTACCAGAACCTGTCTTGCCTGCCCTACACTTCCCCCCTCCCCCTCATAACTGGAGCATACACTCCCCCGGCGGTCAGAGGACCTGTCGTGCTCCAATAATGCCGGTTCTGAACCAGCCTTCCTATACTTCTTCCCTCTATCCCTCCTAACTGTTATCCAGCTCCCTGCCTGTTCACCTGCACTTCCCCTCTATGCTCCACCCCCAGTATTGACCCATTGAGTGTCTGCTTGGTGAGCAGCAAACTCCGTTCCATGTTGTCGATGCTCCTCAGTATCGCTATCTGAGCACTTAGATCCAGAATTTGGGCTTCCAAGTGCACGATATGCTCACATCTCTCGCAGCAGTATGGATCCTCGAGCGGTTGCTCACGGAATGCATACATTGCGCAAGATGTACACTGCACGGCTCCGGCCAACATGGACGTCATTCTAAATATGGGGATACAGTCAGTATATATATACAAGTCCAAAACACAATTATTTATATATAGGTGTATGGACGGGGATCAATTAGGGATGTGCAAGTGTATCAATTAGATATCGGCGGGGGATCAGTTAAGTATGGACGGGAGATCAATTAAGTATCAAGTACGGACGGGGGAATCAGCTAAGTAGGTCAGGTGGATTAATTAAGTATGGACGGTGTGTCAATTAACTATGGACTGGGGATCAATAAATATGGACTGGGGAAATAATTAATTGTGGACTGGGGAATCAATCAATTAATTATGGACAGGGGGTTAATTAAATATGGATGGGGATAAGGCAAATAAATAGGGACTGGGGATCAGTAAAAGTGGACAGGGGGAATCTATTAAATATGGACAAGGGGGATCAATTGATTATGGGCTGGGGGGGTCGATCAGTTAAATGTGGTCGGGGGGATCAATTTAATATGGACGGGGGTGGTTGGGGGATCAATTAAATGAGGACGGGGGGGTCAATTTAAATGTGGTCAGGGAGATCAGTTAAATATGGACGGGGGGTGATCAGGGGATCAATTTAAATATGGACGGGGGGTGATCAATTAAATATGGACTGTGGGATCACTAAAGATGGCCGGGGGAGTTGTATTAAATATGGATAGGGGGGAGATCGATCAAGTATGGACAGGGGATTAATTTAAATAAGGCCGGGGGGGAGCACTTAAATATAATACAATTACAATACAAATACAATACAGTACAGTACAGTACACACTCGGGTTCAGTAGGGCCGCTTATCGCGGCCTCCTGCCCCTCACTCACCTCCTCTAGGGACGCTGCACGCTATCACAGCGCGCTCGCCCCTCCGGTCGCCTCTTACCGGTCCTCCTGGTCACCTCCTGGTCACCACCACCTGGCGCCCTCCGCCGGCCGGCGCTGCACACTATCACAGCGCTCTCTTGCGCTCGTCCCTCCGGTCGCCTCCTACCGGTCCACCCGGTCACCTCCGCCTGGCTCCCTTGCCGGAGGGCCGCGAGCCGAGTCAGACCTCGCCGCACGCCGCTCACCACAGCCACACCACAGCCCACGTGATCACACCCCACGCGCGCTCTCACTTCCGGTCACGTGCTCTCTCTGTGGCTGGGAAGGGATCAGATGAAAAAGTTCTGGAGATGTTTTTCCCTCCTTCCCAGCTCCTACAGCAGCACAAACTCCCAGCACCAACAGGCTCATCCTCTTCCTGTCTGGAGCTCAATGCACCTCCTCCTCCATCCTCTCTTGCTCTCTATGTCCTGTGTGGATAGCAGGGCCCTGTGTGGATAGCACTGCTGTGAGAGCCCTGTGTGGATAGCACTGTTAAGTAGGGGTATATGAGTTCGTGCTTGTGTGTGTTGATCTCTTTTCAGGTTGGCCTGAGGCATATCCGGTGCGGAAAGCTACAGCAAAGGTTACTGCTCAAAAACTCATGAAGGAGGTGGTATGTAGATTGAAGTGATTGAAAGTGATAGAGGTACACATTTCACTGGTGAGATCATGAGAGAGATCTTAAAGTCTTTGGGAATTGAGCAGGGTTTACATATGTAGCGCCCTTAGGGTTCGGCCGCTACAGGGTTACTGCACCTCTGCCAGAGGTGTGGTATTCCACTCCCGGGTAAGGATGGAGTATGGACCAGGGCTCAGGTAGCTGCATGCAGCACACACACCCCATTTCCGGGGGACAGCTCAACGGTGCTCCCATTAGACAGTAATGCAGGCACGACAGAATCTGTCCCTGGCTGGAGTGGGGAGGGGGGAGGAAAACCCAGTGATGTAGGAGCAGGACGGGACGGTTTCTGAGCATAGATAGGAGCTCATTGGTTGCTGGTCACCTGAGCTCACACACTAGGGGAGGGTATATAAGGTGGGCACCATCTTAGTTCTGGGTCAGTTCAGTCAGAGAAGAAGCAGAGTGGAGATGTGACAGGGAGCTGTGGCTCAGCCTCGGCCCAGCTCCACGAGGCAGGCCTAGGGTGAAGGCCGGAGCCAGGAGAAAGGAACAGAGAAACAGAAAGGAACAGAAACAGAAAGGAACAGCAAAGAAAAGAGAAGTACCCAAAGTGTAGAAGGGCTCAGAAACAAGAAGGCAGAAGGGACCCTAAGAGCCCATGAGAATACCGGGTGAAGGGTCAGGCAGATTAAGGGTACCGGATCCCAAGTTGGTGGAGGAGAAACTACCCTCAGCCAAAGACCGGAGGTCGTGATCATTTATTGGTGCGACACCTCACTAAACCTGCTAGGAAGGCACCATATAGGACAGCGGGGAACGGGGCCCACGTTTACCCGCGCAGATCCGTGGTAGCTGGACAAAAGTTGGTCACTGGTGAGGCAGGCCAGAGAAAGGATGGAAGGGGGTCCTGTGCCATATTCCTGAACTGCCTGGGGGTTGACCGAGCCCCTCACCTGGTGGACGCAGCACGGCTCGGGCGGTCATTGCTGACAGAAGTGACTGGGAATATACGAACTGTGAGTAAAAGACCCTGGACTGCAACACGTTGTCTTTGTGCTTTTTGCTTCGCCAGCACTAACGGTACTGGGACTCCCTGCACCATCACCCCCACCATCCATTACACTGCCCTGAGGCTACACTCTTCCTGTGGGGAGTTATACTACCTCAGCTGCACACACCATCAGCCTCAGTGGACTGCCTTGCAGCGGCGGTTCATAATAGCCGCAATCCACGGGTGACGTAGTTGGACATTACCTACAGTACATCATAGACTACCATTGGTCTGACCACCCTGAGCCACGGAACCGGGTCGCCACCACTACCCCCCAGCGTCTCCCTATTGCCCGGCTCTGAGTGCCCCACGGCCCAGGGGGCGAGTCACATACACCTTACCATCCAAGAGTAGTGGCAAGGTAGAAAGACTGAATGGGACATTAACGTTAAAGATTCAGAAGGCAAAAGAGGAAACTGGCAAACCATGGACCGAATGCTTGCCTCCAGCTCTTTTCTCAATAAGGTACACTCCAGGTAGAAAAACAGGTCTCTCTCGATATGAGATACTTTTTGGTTTAGTACCTAAACAGGGTTATATTTCCCACAGTCACTTCAGATGCATAATGACAGCCTGACTAGCTATGTGCAAGCCTAAACAGTGTGATAAGCAGGTGTATTCTTCCATTCCAGACCCTGGCTGGCGGCCGCGACCAATCAGCAGAGTGTTGTTTAAATTTGGCGCCAATCTCGCTGATTGGTGTTTAAATTTGGCGCCAATCTCGCTGATTGGTCACGGTCGGCCGCGACCAATCAGCAGAGCGTTGTTTAAATTTTGCGCCAATCTCGATGATTGGTCGCGATTGGCCGGCGGCCGCGACCAATCAGCAGAGTGTTGTTTAAATTTGGTGCCAATTTCGCTGATTGGTTGCGGTCGGCTGGCGGCCGCGACCAATCAGCAGAGCGTTGTTTAAATTTGGCGCCAATCTCGCTGATTGGTCGCGGTCTGCTGGCGGCCGCGACCAATCAGCAGAGTGTTGTTTAAATTTGGCGCCAATCTCGCTGATTGGTCACGGCCGCTGTTTAAATTTTGCGGTAAAATCGCTGATTGGTCGCGGGCAGCGTCCGCGACCAATCAGCACTGCAGTGTTTAAATGTGGCGGCAAGATCGCTGATTGGTCGCGGGCAGCGTCCGCGACCTATCAGCACAGCAGTGTTTAAATGTGGCGCCAAAATCGCTGATTGGTCGCGGGCACCGGCCGCGACCAATCAGCACAGCAGTGTTTAAATTTTGCGCCAAGATCACTGATTGGTCGCGGCCGCTGTTTAAATTTTGCGGTAAAATCGCTGATTGGTCGCGGGCAGCGTCCGCGACCAATCAGCACAGCAGTGTTTAAATGTGGCGCCAAGATCGCTGATTGGTCGCGGCCGCTGTTTAAATGTGGCGCCAAAATCGCTGATTGGTCGCGGGCAGCTGCCGCGACCAATCAGCACAGCGGTGTTTAAATTTTGCCCAAGATCACTGATTGGTCGCGGCAGCGAATCGTATTGGTGAGGACCGGGGAGCAGAATCGTATTGGTGAGGACCGGGGAGCGTCGCTGCATGTGCGGCTGCTTCCGCTGCGAGAAGCCGGGAGATGAGCGGCTGCTCGCAGCAGAAGTATCCTGACCGCATGGAGGTCAGCGGCGCCGCCACCGGTTGGGATACTTCTGCTGCTAGCGGCCAGGAGATGAGCGCCTCGCGCCGCCTCATCTCCCGGCTGCATCGCCGCTGACCTCCGTCCTGCAGATGAGCCGCTAACGGCCGCCATCTTTTTCTCAAATCCCGAGTCGCTAATTGGCTGCGGCCGGACCAATGAGCGACGCGGGATTTCCTGGACAAACAGACAGACAGACGGGATAAGACGATTATATATATAGATGTATGCAATTATTATTATTCTGCTTGTTGATATATGTAGCCATAAAAGCGCTGATCTATGTTACACCTAAGTTACTCAGGTCTATATGTAAAGAAAACCGTATCACATCACCACTGATTGTATACTATGGACCCCAGACAAGAAAAGATCCATTGTTGTGATACAATTATAGTTGTTTAGGTAGAGAACTGAGGTGAAGCAGGTAGGAAAGTCCCGAGGACGCGACTAGCGCGCTCCTATATACCTACTGAGATGCCATAATTGGTCACAAAAGGGGGGAAATGTGAGAGAAAAGAATCCATTTTGAGTATGTGGTATCCATCTTGTCTTGTAACTTCTGTGTAATGGTGATCAAGTAACACTAATGGGCAGTGAGGTTTCACGTTTCTATTCACTACCCTTATGGTTACTATTGGTTCATAGGTCAGAGGGAACTATTCCTTTGTCTCTGACCCTATTTAAAGTGCCACATGTGTTAATAATGCAGAAGTCTTTTCTAGTACAGCATACATGGCTGTGCTGTATTGATTTCCCGAGCGCTCGTAAAACAAATCTTATTAATTTGAAGTTCGGAAGGCATAGAAGAGAGCGTATTTCGCTCACAGTTCCAAAACAGAAGATACCCAGCTTGTGAAGCGTGCCGTTCATCAAATCAGAGTACAGTATGTGTCCACTGTCTAAGATTTGGTAAGGAAGGACATTATGCCAAGGAGTTAAAGGAGTTTGTTTGGGTTAAAAGACAGGAGGTTTCCAGTGCAGGGCGACGGGTAACCGCGACACGAAGGAGGCCCCAGAATCAAATCGAAATCTCTCCAAACTCCAGAATGGCACATGAGGTAAAACGGCTGCATCAGTACTATCCCCAAGTGTGTTCCCATCTACAACAGCTGCAAGAGAGACAGGGGCTTCAGTTACTTAATGCCCAGTGTGGAGGTCAAACGATGTACTCCTGGGAGGAGGATTCCTCGGTCAGTAAAGATAACCTCATTAGCCTAATAGGTGAACGGTGCTTTATACGTTGCCAGCTAATGGATACAGGAGCCCAAGCGAGCCTTTTAAATGAATGGAGAAGGCACTACCAGCCACATACCTGCCTTCGGTCACTAAAAGAACTCTTAGGACCAGTGGAACTCCACGGCAAAGCTGTCAACCAGACCGAAATCCCTTTCATAGGCTGGGTGGAAGTGGCTTTCCAACTCAGGGCCACGAAGAACAGCAACACCATTGAGCTTTTGGTACCTTTTCTCGTGACCAGTGATCAGAACGTGGCAGAGGATTCTATCCTGGGTTATAATGTAATCAGTGAGGTCATCACGAAACACAAGTCAGGGACGCTGGTGGTGGATGCAATTGCCACATCGTTTGCCATACCCAATGCCGTGGCGGAAAATGTGATTCATAGAGTAAAGAAAGCACAGAATACAATGGACCTAAAAGAAGTCAAGGTAGGCTGGTGCCCAACCATCATCCCTGCAAATCAAATGGTGGGGATGAGGTATGTCGTCCGAGTAGAACCGGGAAGAAAAGTCCAGAAAAGACTGTTCTTGCCAAAAGACTCCTCAGAACTTCCGGAAGGCCTAGTTCAAGGTGAGACTGTGCTTACGATTCCTACTGGTGGGTTTGCTCGAGTGACAGTACCGGTGATGAATACTACGAAACACAAAATTAGATATATCCAGCCAGTGTGAGACCAGCCCAGGGGTCTACCGTGAATTCAGTCTCCCCACCAAGGAACAGGAGTTGCCCAGGGGAGGAAATAGCGCAACCCACCTCGGGGTCCTGGGATCCCCCAGTACCCCGGGAACATTTGTGTGCTGAAGATCGAGCGATAGAAAAACAGATGCTATGAGACGAGTGTCATGCATTCTCTAAAGATGACTCTGATATAGGCTGTATCCCGTCGTTGCAGTTGAAAATCAATTTGAAAGACACAACCCCAGTAACCAGAAGTTACATGTCTGTGCCGAAACCATTACACTGTGAAGTGAAAGAGTATTTACAAGACCTAATCAACAGAGGTTGGGTTCAAAAGTCGAAGTCGTCTTATTCCTCTCCCATTGTCTGTGTTAGGAAGAAGGACGGTACGTTGAGACTCTGCTGTGACTACCGGGAACTAAACCGAAAGTCAATACCTGATCAGCACCCGATACCAAAGATTCAAGATATGCTGGATAGCCTATCAGGAAGTACCTGGTTCTCTGTCCTTGATCAGGGTAAAGTCTACCATCAAGGGTTTGTTGAAGAGTCCAGTAGACCTTTGACAGCATTCATCACACCGTGGGGGTCATATGAGTGGATCCGCATACTCATATAAACTTTGTGCTCAGTTCAGCTCCAGCAGAATTTCAGAGGAGCGTGGAAACCTGTTTAGAAGGATTGAGGGACAAAATCTGCTAGGCGTACTTGGATGACAATGTGGTACACAGCAAAACCTTCCGGGAGCATGTTGAACACGTGAGGACCATATTACAGCGGTATCAACAACACTGAGTTAAGTTGACCCCAAAGAAGTGTGAACTGTTCAAAAGGCAAGTCCAATTTCTAGGGAAAATTGTGTCCGGAGAAAGATATACCACGGGCCCAGCAGAAACCGCTCCGGTACTGGCCTTAAAAGACAAGCAGCCCTCTACTGTCGGGGAGTTGAGGCACATCTTAGGATTCCTCTCCTACTATCGTACTTAGGTTCGGAACTTCTCCAGGATTGCCGCCCCACTATACCTCCTCTTGTGGGGGACGACAGAGTCCACAACACCGACGGAGAAAAAGAAGAACGCGGGTAGGACAAAGAAACAACACCGTTTCGTCCCAACAGCCCATTCCCTGGACAGCAGACCACCAGGAGGTATTGGAAGAACTAGTGGACTACCTGGTAAAACCACACATCTTGGGATATCCTGATTTCAACTTACCATTTGTTCTTCATTGTGATGCTTCTCAGGTTGGACTGAGAGCTGCCCTGTGTCAGCATCAAGATGGAAAATTGAAAGTTATCGGTTTCAGTTCTAGGACGTTGACAGACACCGAGAAGAATTACCATCTACATTCCTGAAAATTGGAGTTCCTGGCATTGAAATGGGCTATCTGTGAATGATTTAGAGATTATCCCTACTACAGCAAAGAGTTTGAGGTATACACTGACAACAACCCTTTGACCTATGTCCTCACTACAACCAAACTGAATGCAACGGGTCAGAGATGGGTCACTGAACTAGCTGACTTCAATTTCAGCATCAAGTACAGGCCAGGAAAATGCAATGCGGATGCTGACGGATTGTTGAGAATGCCACTAGAGCCTGAGGAGTTCATGCAAGAATGCTCGGAGGAAGTCAGTCTGGAAGCAATTGAGAGCACTACCCAAGCAGTACAAGCTTATCAAGAGGAAGAAACACCATTGTGGTGTCCGTTGACGGTGGAAACCACCATAAAAGCGAAAGAAAAAGATCACCCCCTGTCCATTCAACAATTACCAAAAGGAAAAATTCATAAAGCACAACGGGAAGGTCAGATAATTGGTAGAATACTACTTTATGTAGACCAAAATTGGTTTCCAAGTAAACGGGAGAGAGATAATGAGTCATCAGCAGTATCTGTTTTAGTTAAAGAATGGACGAAGCTCTACCTCAGTGAAGACGGTATCCTGTATCGTAAATAAGGACAAAACCGGCAGTTGGTACTACCTAGTGTATTCCATAGGTTGGTCGTCAAAGAACTCCATGAAAACATGGGACACCTGGGAGTGGAAAGGACAACCAACTTGATCCGCGAACGCTTCTTCTGGCCGTACATGCAGAGAGATATTGAGAGGTACGTGGCCAGAGAGTGTGGGTGTCTGAAAGATAAACGTCCCAACACATCAACCTGGGCACCTATGGGCAACATCCAAACTATGTATCCATTTGAAAACAAACAGCATAGCCAGAACAATAAACAGAATTTTTTAAAAAAATTCCAAAGTCAAATTAGAAAATAGCAAAAGGCAATGGTACTCACTAGCCAAAGTTTCAAGAAAGATGCACACCAGGACGCAGCCGGCCCCCTTTTGTTAGAAGGAGGTAACACAGGTGCAGAATGCTGATGAACAATCACTCTCACCCACTCACACTGGAGGAGAGACTGCCTAGCACTAAAACTGCACACAGATGAAACTTGCAGTAGGATACAGTCCGGTTAAGTGTCCCGAGACTTCAGAGTTTGTACCAAAGAGTACAGATGAAGTCCAATTCAGATCTGATGATCGAATACTAATCACTGAAGAGACCAATCGACACTCAGGAGGAGCGGAATTACCATATCGTGTGGAAACAGGCAATTTAAGAGAAGTATAGGAACTTACAGAGGCAGCTCCAAGAGCATCTGTAGAAGCACGGGAAATGAGTGCGGCAGAAAAAACTCCTGCAACCGAGGAACCCGTGGTATCTGAGGAACAACCTACCAGGAGGATGTCGACTCGAGAAGTGAGGAGGCCTGTGATGCTGACGTACGAGACACTTGGTGAACCGAGTCAAGTGCCAAGGACAATCGACTGGAAACAGGTATCTCTGCCTGCGGACCAGGTAAGCCCACTTGAGTGGTATTCACCACCGAGAGGCAGTATGAAAGATGTTGCCTGGTGGAAAGACTTGTTTTCATGCTTTGATTTTCCTTAAAAGACTTTGTGGAAACAAAGAACTGTTAAGGCCTAGTGAGAGAGAGAGAGCTGGTTGACAACGTATGAAAAGCTCCAGCTGAAGAAACGCTGATGGTGTTAATTGTTTATTTCTTATAGGAGTACTACAAGAAAAAGGTCATAGAATAGATTGTTATCAATGTTTATAAATGTTATGCCAAATTGACAATGCCCATTTGTATATAAAGTTACTTGACTTTCACCACTGTCTCAGAATTGGTCAGATTGACCAATTAAGGTGAATGTCGAGGATGACATTCAAAAAGGAGGGAAGAATGTGACATGCAGAAATAATGCTGTTGCTTCAAAAGCATCAAGCAACTATAAGAGTTAACACAGTCACAAGAGACAGGAAGTGTTTTGCTTCAGAAGCATCTAGCAACTAGAGGGGTTAACACAGTCACAGGAGACAGGGAGTGTTTAGCAGAGCCCCAGGGAGATTGTGGGGAACTTGTTCATTAGCCTGGCTGGAGCCGAAGAGAAAGGTGGTGTGTGTGTTATCTGTATCTCACAAAAGGCAAGTGAACATAATTCAGGAGGGAAGCTAAACACAGGTCAGGTAGACTCCCTGAATTAACAGTGCAGAGTATTATCAGGCAGAAAGATAAGGACTGGATGGAATCGTGTCACAGGGATCATCTCCCTCGTCAAACCCTCCCCCCCTCCATCTCCATACAGGATAAAGAATACTGTGTCCTTGTGAAGGAAAAACCTGTGGTTGGTTTATCGTGTGCCTGAGAAAAGCTGCAGCCTATGGTCACCCTGAGTAATGGTTCCCCCAGGATTCCAAAGAATTCATGAAACCCGTGTCACCCTATCTGAACATAGCGGCGTGCGTGTAACATAAGGGCAAGTACACACAGAACAAACAGGACGAAGTACACACAAGACCAATACAAGGACAGGTACACACAGGACAGGCAGAGCCACATTCACACAGGGTGCTTACAATGAAGAAGCAAGAGTACACACTAGACACTAAAGTTGCACAATGACAAAATATAGATAGGCACTGATTCAGACACTGCAGGTTTTAGGGAAAAATCTAGACACAGATACAAACAGGTTCAGGGATAGGTCCTAATTCAGACAAGAACAGACAGAAGTACAGGTTCAGGGTTCAGGCCTGGGTACTCAGCCCTCAGGGTGACAGAAACAGACTAGATAAGACACAGGTACAGTTTCAGGCCTGGGTATTTAGCAACCAGGGTGGCAGAAATAGGCAAGATCAGATACAGGTAAAGATTCAGGGTTCAGGCTGGGCATACAGACCCAGGGAGACAGGACCTGGCAACTCAGTAGTTACACACACTGAAAGACAATGTTGCTCAGGCACCTCCCAACAGATAGAGGTGCTTTAAGTACCAAGTGCCTCCTAGAAATAGGCTGGGGACACATTAGGAATGCGAGCACTGTTCCTTTAAGAATCAGGAAGTGCACGCGTGGGCGCCCTAAGCATGCAGCCAGGAAACATGCACAGCAAGCAGAGGACAAGGAGCTCACTGCACACAGCAAGCAGAAGACAAGGAACACACTGCATGGCCCAGGTGGTAAGTCGGTGTCCCTTTATGGTGGGGGGCAGGAAGCCATGCAGGGATGCCAGCGGTGATGTTTCAGTGTAAACTGGGTATGGGACCAGCATAAATTTTATTTCTGTTGGCAGCACCTCTTCCCACTTATTATGGTATATATTATAATCCCTGCCTGTATCTGTAAAGGTGCATCTCACAAAATTAGAATATCATCAAAAAGTTAATTTATTTCAGTTCTTCAATCCAAAAAGTGAAACTCATATATTATATAGAGTCATTACAAACAGAGTGATCTATTTCAAGTGTTTATTTCTGTTAATGTTGATGATTATGGATTACAGCCAATGAAAACACAAAAGTCGTTATCTCAGGAAATTAAAATAATTAACAAAGAACACCTGCAAAGGCTTCCTAAGCGTTTAAAAAGGTCCCTTAGTCTGTTTCAGTAGGCTCCACAATCATGGGGAAGACTGCTGACTTGACAGATGTACAGAAGGCAGTCATTGACACACTCCATAAGGTCTCAGAGTTCCAATTTTCATTTGGAAATGAAGGTCCCAGAGTCTGGAGGAAGAGTGGAGAGGCCACAATCAAAGCTGCTTGAGGTCTAGTGTGAAGTTTCCACAATTAGTGATGGTTTGGGGAGCCATGTCATCTACTGGTGTAGGTCCACTGTGTTTAATCAAGACCAAAGTCAGCGCAGCCGTCTACCAGGAAATTTTACAACACTTCATGCTTCCCTCTGTCGACAAGCTTTTTGAAGATGGAAATTTCTTTCTCCTGCAGGACTTGGCACCTGTCCACACTGCCAAAAGTACCAATACCTGGTTTAAAAACAACAGTATAACTGTGCTTGATTGGCCAGCAAACTCGCCTGACCTTAACCCCATAGAGAATCTGTGGGGTATTGTCAAGAGGAAGATGGGAGACACCAGACCCAACAATGCAGACGAGCTGAAGGCTGCTATCAAAGCAAACTGGGCTTCCATAACATCTCAGCAGTGCCACATGCTGATCGCCTCCATGCCACACCGCATTGATGCAGTAATTGATGCAAAAGGAGCCCCGACCAAGTACTGAGTACATACAGTACAGACCAAAAGTTTGAACACACCTTCAAATTTTAAGATTTTTCTGTATTTTCATGACTTTGAGAATTGTACATTCACACTGAAGGCATCAAAACTATGAATTAACACATGTGGAATTATATACTTAACAAAAAAGTGTGAAACAACTGAAAATATGTCTTATATTCTAGGTTCTTCAAAGTAGCCACCTTTTGCTTTGATGACTGCTTTGCACACTCTTGGCATTCTCTTGATGAGCTTCAAGAGGTAGTCACCGGAAATAGTTCACAGATGTGCCCTGTCAGGCTTAATAAGTGGGATTTCTAACCTTATAAATGGGGTTGGGACCATCAGTTGTGTTGTGCAGAAGTCAGGTGGATACACAGCTGATAGTCCTACTGAATAGACTGTTAGAATTTGTATTATGGAAAGAAAAAAGCAGCTAAGTAAAGAAAAACGAGTGGCCATCATTACTTTAAGAAATGAAGGTCAGTCAGTCCGAAAAATTGGGAAACTTTGAAAGTGTCCCCAAGTGCAGTTGCAAAAACCATCAAGCGCTACACAGAAACTGGCTCAAATGAGGACCGTCCCAGGAAAGGAAGACCAAGAGTCACCTCTGCTTCTGAGGATAAGTTTATCCGAGTCACCAGCCTCAGAAATCGCAGGTTAACAGCAGCTCAGATTAGAGACCAGGTCAATGCCACACAGAGTTCTAGCAGCAGACACATCTCTACAACAACTGTTAAGAGGAGACTTTGTGCAGCAGGCCTTCATGATAAAATAGCTGCTAGGAAACCACTGCTAAAGACAGGCAACAAGCAGAAGAGACTTGTTTGGGCTAAAGAACACAAGGAATGAACATTAGACCAGTGGAAATCTGTGATTTGGTCTGATGAGTCCAAATTTGAGATCTTTGGTTCCAACCACCGTGTCTTTGTGCGACGCAGAAAAGGTGAACGGATGGACTCTACATGCCTGGTTCCCACTGTGAAGCATGGAGGAGGAGGTGTGATGGTGTGGGGGTGCTTTGCTGGTGACACTGTTGAGGATTTATTCAAAATTGAAGGCATACTGAACCAGCATGGCTACCACAGCATCTTGCAGCGGCATGGTATTCCATCCGGTTTGCGTTTAGTTGGACCATCATTTATTTTTCAACAGGACAATGACCCCAAACACACCTCCAGGCTGCGTAAGGGCTATTTGACCAAGAAGGAGAGTGATGGGGGGCTACGCCAGATGACCTGGCCTCCACAGTCACCAGACCTGAACCCAATCGAGATGGTTTGGGGTGAGCTGGACCGCAGAGTGAAGGCAAAAGGGCAAACAAGTGCTAAGCATCTCTGGAAACTCCTTCAAGATTGTTGGAAGACCATTTCCAGTGACTACCCCTTGAAGCTCATCAAGAGAATGCCAAGAGTGTGCAAAGCAGTCATCAAAGCAAAAGGTGGCTGCTTTGAAGAACCTAGAATATAAGACATATTTTCAGTTGTTTCACACTTTTTTGTTAAGTATATAATTCCACATGTGTTAATTCATAGTTTTGATGCCTTCAGTGTGAATGTACAATTTTCATAGTCATGAAAATACAGAAAAATCTTTAAATGAGAAGGTGTGTCCAAACTTTTCGTCTGTACTGTACATTTCAGTAGGCCAACATTTCGGATTTTATAAACATTTTTCAAGCTGTTGTTATAAAGTATTCTAATTTACTGAGATAATGACTTTTGTGTTTTCATTGGCTGTAAGCCATAATCATCAACATTAACAGAAATAAACACTTGAAATAGATCACTCTGTTTGTGATTACTCTATATAATATATGAGTTTCACTTTTTCTATTGAAGAACTGAAATAAATTAACTTTTTGATGATCTAATTTTGTGAGATGCACCTGTATATACTATGGCAAAATAAAAGAAACCTAATGGAGTAAAACAGAAGCGGAGCTCAGCATTGCACTTCATTCTGAACTGATAATTTGCATACTACACTGGAAATGTTGACTCTTGATGTTTGTGTCTTTTCATGTTCATCAATGACGTGGCGACCTGAAGAAGAGCAGCTGCCTTGCTCTGTAAATAGCAGACATGATCAGTAAATTCAACATGATGGGAAGATTCTGAAACTTAAAACTGTCTGTACCTCCCCAATGATATAGATGTCTTATGCACCAATGTACAGATATGTTCGGTATAGCTGCTTTCTCAGATTTACACAACACATTCAGAGAAGCTATATCTGTGTCACTTCGTACAAACGCAGTAATGTAGTATATACTCCCTATGATTACATTTCAAGGGTAAATTAGCAGAAATGCAAAGGGTCTAAAATGAAATGCGTATAGTGATGCTCCATCCCCATGGGCTTGATCTAAAGCTATTCAGTCCCACTACCTCACTGCTATTGGCAGAATAATCTTACATATTCATGGTGCAAGGTGCATGCGCATTACTCTTTATTATCTGGGCATTACTGATTTATTGCATTAACAGTGCCATTGCCTACAGAAGGAAGAGCACTACACATACCTGTAATTTTTCTGCGATAGTAATAAAGTAGCAAAGTTGAACAGATTTCAGTCAGGTCCACTGGGGCAGAACTAGATGGGGTAAAATGCAGTGAATCTGCACTGTCAAGAAATCGGGCCACCCTCAGTGCACTTAGGCTATGTGCACACTGCGTTTTTGCTGCGTTTTCGCAGCCTTTTTACCGCGCAGAGATGGGCCAAAAACGCTAGGTAATCCGTGTGCCAGCTAATGCAATGACAATCCTGAAGTTCTGTGCACATGATCAGGATTTTTCCTGTCAGGTTTGTCATTGTGTTTAAATCTGCGGCATGTCAATTCTTTGTGCGTTTTTGCAGCGTTTTTCACCCATTGACTTCAACTGAGTCAGTCAAATTCACAGCAAAAACGCAGGTCTAAAAATATTTGCAGATTTTCTGCGGATTTTTGCTGCGTATTTGACTGACTCAGCTCAAGTCAATGAGTCAAAAACGTGGCAAAAACTCACAAAGAATTGCCCGTGGGAGACTACTCCACCCATCATCCTACGGCCGCTCCCGCTGATAACAGCAGGAGCAGGCGCTGCTGAGGGGAGAAGTAGTCTCCTCAGCCGGCGCCTGTGCTCCATGTAAAAAATGAAAAAAGTTAAAATAAATTGCTAGTAAAATAATAAAAACCTTCATACTCACCTACCGCCATCATCACGAGTGTCCCATGGAGATCCGATCACCCGGCAGCACTCTAAACACAGACGGGAGCGAGATCGCTCCCGGCAGTGTATAGCGCTGAGCTGCCGGGAGTGAGGTCACTGGAGTTCAATCAGCTGATGATCAGCTGAGAGATCCGGTGACCTCACTTACAGTACTGGTGCTGTGTGACCATTTTCTCACGCAACACTGGTGCAGTAAGTGAAGTTACCGGAGCTTTCAGCTGATCATCAGCTGATTGACCTCCAGTGATCTCACTCCCAGCAGCTCAGCCATATACACTGACAGGAGTGATTTCCTCTAGAACAGTCAGACCAGTGACTGCTGGTGTGACTGCACTAGAAGTGACCCAGATTGTAGTGGGACACTGGATTATGTCATCATGGTGGACTTGTGAGGGATATGGTTGTTTATTTTTGTTTTTTTACAGGTGACAATGGCTTCAGCGGAATGGGCATTAGGTGAGTATACAGTGTTTTTTGTTTTTAAATAAATGATTAAAACCATGTGGAATTTTATTTAAAATAAAACGAAGGCTAAGCGTCAGATCTGGCGCATCTTGTGGACGCTGTTTTTGACGCAGCGTTTTTGCTGCCAAGAGATGCAGAAACCTTGCAGAAATGTCTGCAATCAAATACTGAACGTGAGCACATAGCCTTACAGCCTTCTTTTGCATGAAGCATCAAAATGTATTTTTTCCAATGATTCCAAATCTTTTTTTCATTTAGTAAAGTATGTTTAAAATGAATCTAGGTTTCACAATGCAAACTGCATGCATTGTTAAATAGATCTCTTAGTCTGGATGAGGCTGATGTACTTATTTTGAAAATATATTTCATAATAGCCATGAGCTCTTTTTGAAAGGTGCTTGCCTAATATTAAAATGAGCATTTTATGAGGCCATCTGTCCCATAAGATATATACGGCATACCCAATCAATTCATAATGTAGTATAGGTATAGTGGGAAAACGTCTAAGGCCATGGCCCCACTATCAGTATTCGGTCAGTATTTTTTTCTCAGGAGTGGGAGCCAAAACCAGGAGGGGAACAATCAGAGAAAAGGTATAATAGAAACAAGTCACCAATTCTGCATTTATCACCCACTCCTGGTTTTGGCTTCAACTCCTGAGGAAAAAATACTGACCGAATACTGATAGTGGGACCGTGGCCTAAATGATTTATCCTAATGCAACCAAGGTTCTAAAATTTTCCAGTCCAGAATTAGGACATTGTTCATCTATGAAAGGTATTTGCAATAGTGATTGTCCAGAAGAAAAATAATTATTCATAGTCCAAGTATGGGACTGGCCACAGGTCTGTGTGCCTACAGATCAGTAATATAAACATATAGGGATGTCAAGTGCTGCTTTACAGGATCTATGTTTTATAATATGCGTAAGACTTGAAATATTGGATGAAGATTAGAAGCAATGCTTGTTGCTGACAACTAGTGATGAGCGCAAGTGCTCTTTACTGGAGTTTGCCTAGGGTGCTCGGGTATGCACAGAGTATCATGGCTGTTCAAGTGACATGCTTGAGTCGCCGCGGCAGCAAGTTTCGCGGTTGTTAGACACCCACAAAACATGCGGGGATTTCCTTTGTTTGTCAGGCAATCCCCGCATGTTTTGTGGCTGTATACCAGCCGTGAAACATGTGGCCGCGGGGACTTGAACATCTCATTGGAGCACCCATTATACTCTGTGCATACCCGAGCACCCTAAGCAAACTCGAGTAAGAGTACTTGCTCTCAATCACTACTGACAACCATTTTGCTATGTGCATAAGACCTAGAGACTGAAAATCAGCAATGTCTTCTGCCCCACATGCAGAATATTTGCTGCCACAAATAGATGCCTGCATTATGCAGAACAATATGTGGTGCAAGAGCTGCAAATTTCTCTTCCTAAGGGCAGATGCAGACGACTGTTTATCTCTCCATCTGAAAAAAACAGTCCGATTACGCTAATTAGACTCTGATCAGAGTTTGAGTGGGATTTGATTTTCTCAGAAAGTGGAGAGAAAAAAAAAGTTCCTCCATTATGTTAGTCTGTGAAAATCGGACCACACTCGGATGTCATCTGAGTGCGCTCCAATTTTTTTTCATGGACCCATCGACATGAATGGGCGAGTGCCATCAGATTCTCAGAGGCAAACCTTGCATGATGCAATTTTTTTCCTCAGATAATTCGGTCCGAGGTAAAAAATCGGACATGTCCACGGCCCCATAGAAGAACATGGGTACAAGTGCTATCCATCAAAACCATGGATAACACTTGTGCGATTAAAACAGTCGTGGTCACAAGCCCTTATATACTCTGCTGTATCAGATTGTTGTCACTGGGTACACAATTCAATATTACACATATCAGCCGACCTACGCAATGTCACTTCTATGGAATCTCATTGATCTGTGCAAGCTAAAAAATGCCAAATTGTGTTAGCACAGCTGCTCAGCAGTAACAGCACCATGATGAAGAAACCTCTGCTGTTCACTTATTTACAGGAGCTGTTGGTTCATTGACAAGCAGTTTGCATAACAAATGATCTCATTTACACACAAGGCTGTCTGCATATCCAGCTGCTGCAGCTCATAGTCACTGGGTGAAATTAAAGATTGAATCTAGGACGAAAAATAACTATCCACCAGCTTGCATCCACTTTCTAGAATATAGTAGACATGATATATGTGGTATGGTTTTATAACAGTGCACAATATTCAGCAGGTTGAAGACTTGTACAGATTAATATTAGACAGCGCCTCTCAGCAGCTTCCAAAGTACAACTATCACTTCTCTGTGTCTGATAGTGAGAGCCTGACATCTAGTGGTAATTTCATATATTACAACAAAAGTTACTGAATGCACCAATAGCGTTTTATTTTTATTTCAGCGCTGGAGTGGTGCTACTAATCTAAGTTACATGACTGTAGTCTACTTACCAACTGCTGTCTTCAGCTCTTCCCAGCGCCGCTCTGGTCCCATGCCATCATCTTGTGACCGCAACTTCTGACTGACCGAAAGTCAGCGGTAACGGTCATAAGATCTCAATGTAAGCCTATGAGATCCTCTTTCTGGCCTTGTTCTGGATCTCAGACTTACATTGAGTCGTGACTTCTAGCTCACCCAGCAAACACTGGAGCGGCCCGTCAGGTCACAAACTGCCTGAGAATAGATGAAAACAGCGACTGGTAAGTATTAGACTCGAGTCCGGGAACTTAGTTTAGTAGCACCACTCCAGTGCTGAAATAAAACACTGGAGTGGTGCTTCAACGGTTTACCCTGCTTGCTACACTAAGGCAGGGATCCCCAACTTGTGGCACTCGATGGTCTGACAGCTTGGTGCTTTATCACCAGATCAACCAACCAGGTATGGAATTACCAGAATCATACAGACCCATTTCACTACAGTCTGATGTCATGACTCAGGCAAAAATCCTTGCAAATAGGTTGAGCTCTGTGATAAGGTCAGTAATACAATTCAAATTCAAGCTGGCTTCATGCCATCTAAGTTGACTGTCATTAATTTACAAAGACTATTTTTGAACTTGCAAACGGTACAGCCTGATTCCAAGAATAAAATTGTTCTCTCCATAGATGCCACTCCTGGAGTGGAGATATATGTGGGCAGTGCTAAGGAAAATGGTATTTGGGCCTAAATTTATCAAATGGGTAATGCTACTGCACAAGATCTAGAATAAGAGCTAACGGGGATATGTCGGAGAGTTTAGATCTTTTTAGGGGAACAAGTAAAGGCTGTCCTCTATCTCCCCTGCTTTTTCCTACTGCAATAAAACCTTTAGCCTGTATCATTAGACAACACCTGGGTATTAGGGGCTTTAAATACGGTGGCAAAGAGGAACGGATCGCCCTGTATGCGGATGACTTATTATTATTTGTTGATAATTTGAATATCTCTCTCATATTAATAATGGATAACTTTTCTAAATTTGGGGTCTTTTCTGGCCTAAATACTAATTGGTCAAAGTCGGCTTTTCTCCCTCTAGATAATAATGTACATCATCGACCAAATTAATTTTTAGCAATCCCGGTGGTGCAAAAGTTCAAATACCTAAGCATTTATGTTACCAGCGAGGTTAATGACTACATCCCTTTAAATCTGAAACTTCTGGTTGTTAAGTCAAGAAATAAAGTCAGAGCATGGGGGGAAAACTACCCCTCTCTGTCCTTAGCAGAACAAACCTCATTAAATGTGCCTCTTGCCCTCTGTCCTCTATGCCCCACATCATTTTCCTGTTTTGATCCCAAAGCACTGGTTTAAAAATATGCATAATATCTTCCAGGACCTGGTCTGGAAAAAAGGCGTCCCTAGAATAAAGCTGGGAAAATTACAGTTGCCCAAGGATCAGGCTCCTTCCTAATGCATGGGGGTATTTTCTGGCCTCTCAGCTCTAACATTTCAGAGCATGGGCATTGGAGAAGACTATAGATCCAGGGACTGTGGAACTTAAATATCTGGGGGGAGGTGATAATAGTTTGGAACTCCTAGAGTCAAATATACTCAAAGCCAAATCCAGTAATGCCCCGACCGTTGCTCTGATTCATAAAGTGTGGTGGACCTTCTCTTATATGGAATATTCCAGGCTTGAGGGAGCATGAGACCTGCATGGGAACAAGTTTTCGAATAAATTGGTGAACGATGGACAGTCTCTTGTTTTTATTTCTCTCTTTTTACGTTTTTCAGGCATCCATTTCTGGACGTCGTTGAATTCGGTGGAGTACAGTGGATTCCCAGGACTACGTCGGACCTGCATGGCTTTTTTTTTATAAATTGATGAACCAGAGGAAGTGTGGGGGAGTGTTTTTTAAAAAAAAAAACTATTTTTTTTGTGTTTTTTTTTTTTGATTAGTGGGTTAGCAATGGGGGTGTCTGATAGACACCTCTCCATTACTAACCCCAGGGCTTGATGCCAGCTGTGATTTTTGACAAATCACAGCTGACATCAACCCAAACTACCTTTACCCCAATTGCTACAGCACCAGGGCATCGGGAAGAGCAAGGCAAAATGCCAGAATTGGCGCATCTAATGTGATCTGCCACTTCTGGGGTGGCTGAGGGCTTGTATTTTCAGGCTAGGAAGGGCCCAATAACCAGAGACCTTCCCAGCCTGAAAATATAAGCCCACAGCTGTCTGCTTTACCTTTGCTGGGCACAAAAAATGGGAGGGGGACAACTCGTCCTTTTTCCATTTATTTATTAGGCTAATAGAAAGCAATACAATAAGCTCCACATGCAAAGCACTAAAGGGTGCAATTTTATAATGTGTTGTAGGGTTGTGAAATTATGTATCTGCCAGATATCTATTATCTATCTATCTATCTATCTATCTATCTATCTATCTATCTATCTATCTATCTATCTATCTATCTATCTATCTATCTATCTATCCATATATCTATCTATCTATCTATCTATCTATCTATCTATCTATCTATTATCTATCCATATATCTATCTATCTATCTATCTATCTATCTATCTATTATCTATCTATCTATATATGTATCTATCATCTATCCATCTATCTATCTATCTATCTATCTATCTATCTTTGCACCTCTTTAACACATAAAAAAAGTAATTTTGTGAATGCATTTTATTCCAGCACGTATCACACTGAAGTTTTTTAAGTGGACGTGTGAAGGGGGCCTAACACCCACTTGAACTTTTAACGAGTTAACTCATTAGGTGCCAAAAACGGAGAGGCAAAATTAAAAAAATAATAATTCCACTCTACAACCACTATTACATTCTGTGTCCAATTCAACATGAAACATTTTGTGAAACGTCCCCTTTAAATGAAACATGTCCATCATGGTTTATCATCAATGTAATCAGATACAGTAATGAAACTTCTGTATAATTTTGATGATGTGACATCTAGTGGTCATTTTATATATCCCTATTAAATGCTTCTAATCATGGTAACATTTTCTTTGTTTTACTATCAAGATAGGTGTGTGCAATGAATGAAAAAAAATTACAAAAATACAAAAATGCTCATATTCTTAGATGTATCTTTCAATGATATAATAAATACAGAACCTCATGTAAAAGGTGTATATAGTAACCAGTCACGCTACTTATTTCCTAGCCTGTACCGGAGAAAAGAAACCTGGAATCTGATTGGCTACCATGTTTTGTCTTTAATCTTTGTACATAATGAAAAATTTGTTGAATTTTTTATATTTATATTAAAATGTGTTATTTTTTTAGCTGTCATGTGCATGACTGCAGGGCGTCTCCTGGTTTGTGAAAATAAAATTTAAGAATTGTATAATGAAAATGTGTGAAGAGTGCAACTTTTTAGAATACTGTGCTATTCTGTTGTGTTACCAATGTACTCCGTGATAGCATAGGTCGTACACCCTTAAAGCGTATCTGTCATTTCAGGTAACATTTCAGATTAATCTGTCATGGGGGTACATAAGGAATAACACTATTTCTGACCCTTATGTGACTTGTATTCATCATTTTATACTAGTTTCCCCCTCTTCAGGCTCTTTCTCCAGTCTTCAGTTGTCTCTGAGCTAGTGGTTGGAGATGAGCTCCTATGCTGTCTCCTATATACAGGACACAGAGAGATGGTTTACTGCACAGCTTTCTCTGTTTAGGACATGTACAGAAGTAATAAAAGCAATGGCAGCATAAAGTACGTTATACAGGAGTACTGAGCGGTGTGGCTGTGAATCCAGGTCTGCAATAAGCTAAATCACTCGCTATCTGTAGCATGGCCTGTCTGTTTCTGTCTCTACTTTGTTTTTTCACTATGCTCCTCACTAACACCTTCCTTTTCCATAGATTTTAATAACAGATGTAACCTGCTAGCAGTTCATTTTGCTTTGATGAAGATTGATTTGAGCTATTCTTTCATAGTGGCAGGTGAGTTTAAAAGGGAGGGGGCAGCTAGGAGGGTAGAAGAAGTGGCTCATAAATGGAGAAAAAATCTGATTCCTTATGCTTCTTGTACTATTTAGTTATGCAAAACCACTTTTGTTATTTTGTTGAAACAACAGTAACCATTTAAGGCTAGATTCACACATCTGTTAGTCAAGGTCCGAGCATGGACCATGATAGACGGAGTGTCAGCGGGTCGCCTGACCTGAATTTAGCAGCCTCATAGACATATATCAGTGTGCTGACTTCAGGTCAAGAGACCCGTGGTCAGAGCGTGCCAGACAGATGAGTGAATATAGCTTAAAGCCTGCTCTGGCTGTAATGCAATTCAACTTCAAAGGTATGAACCAATGGTCTCTCCAGAATATGCCCCACCACTCTTGGCTCCAGCAGTTTGGCATAATGGCCATCAGGTGAAGGATTATTTATATAATTGTCTCCTGTCTCCCATTTCCCCACCAATCCATAACATTATTTATGGAAAAAAGGAGATTTCAAAGTCAAGATCTTCAATAAAATCACACATTATTAGGTAAATATGAAAAAAGGCGCAACTCCAGTACCGAGCATAATTAGCAAACACGTTTCAGACTGCTATCTTTAGCCATTGCATATAGAAAAGTGAATTAATTAACATCTTATGTCACATCCTTACTATATTTGGCAGTTTCTTTGCATCGGATCTCCAGATGGCTGAGCTGACCTTTTTTTTTGTTTTTTTACTTATGTCATTATTTATATTACAAACTCTTTTTTTTACCCTTAAAAAATTTAAACTGGTCCACCACCTCTCCCCCTATAGCACCCTAGTCAGCTGCCTATTCCTCCTTCTATTTGTCCCAGCGCTGAGCCTATGTGTAGTGTATTCCTTAGGGCTCATTTAGACGTCTAAGCGAATTGGTCCGAGCACAGACCGCACAGATACACGGATTGGCTGTAGGTCTCCTGACCAGAGCATGACGGCTTCAGATACAGTATTTTTATGAGGTGGTTATGCTTGATTCAGGAGAGTGAGTCTATGCATTGTGGTCCATGCTTGGACTGATTTGTATGGATGTCTGAATGAGCCTTTTGTGAGGAGCTGACCTTGTTCTAAAGACTATTGGACCAATGCACGTAGACTTTTTCCAACATGGAGCACAGTCCTTATTGTTGTATTTTATTAGAGATTTGCTTGCTGTGTTTTATTAGAGATTTGCTTACTCGTCAGTTCAGCCTCAGGAATCAATGTTTTCATTTAGTGACAGTAAGCAGAGGAAGACGTGTACTCTGGATCTTATGCATACATAAGGCCAGACCCTAGATTGGTAATTAGGTAAAGCAATCATTTTATTACTCTCATTAGTGTCTCAGGGGCCTCAAGCCTCAAGCTTCAAGCTATTGTTCTCCCAATCACTAGTCCCATTGTGTGGATGGGGATAGTAGACCCAGTGGAGCAGTCACCACAGGAGGTCTCACATGCAGTCCCAGGTGATGGACTCGGCATCAGTAAAATACCTCCACCAATACACAGATAGCTTTGGGATGGGTGATTCCTGAGGGCTGTGGTCAATTCCGGGGTATTTAGTACACTGATGAGGAAATGGAGGGGTTGTTGCTGGCTGGAGTTAGATACATGTGGTACTGTCAAGGGATCAGTCATCTGGAGGATCATGAACTGTGACTGCAGACTATACTGGCGGGAGATACAACAGCTGTGGGCCAACAAAAAGTTGGGAGACAGTGGGTATTGCCTGGTACAGGGGCAATGGAACTATTGGCTCTGGAATGGGATCTTGTGGATTGGGGACATCGCATTGTGACCATCTACCCTGAATAGCTGTAAGACCATGGACGTAAGGAATAAAAGTAGTTACATTGTTAACCTGCCTAGGTGATTATTACAACCCACAACCTCAGATCTTCACACCCTTAAAGAGCTGAACCGGCTGCAGACTGATCTTAGCAGTGTACCAGTGCATATATGTACTATATGTACGTCAAACACATTAAATATTACATCTAAAAGGAAACTTTATTAAAAAGTTGACATACGAACATCAGATTGTTTTGAAAAGAAAAAAAAAGAAAAATAATGTTACCTACAAAATGTAATTTAATATTTGTATATGGGGGAAGACAAGCAGAGACGACTGTGCAGGTTATGTATGGGTTTGCACTTGTTCACTGACCACTGCAGTTGTGGAGAAGGAATACGGAGTGAGGAGCACGGCAATGGTGTAGTGACGGTGACCGGCATCATTAGCAGTAAATACCACCTAGGAAGCAAGATATAAATATTACATGTTAATGGAAAATACATGCGGGCTAATACAATGTCTGCTTACCATGACAGTGACCACAATGCGATAAATATGTTCTCTGTGCTCTGTTACATGAGAGCTTTAGCACTATTCATTAAAAGAGCTGTCCACTACTGGATAACCCCATAGAAATGGGCCTAGGAAGGTGAAAAATAATGATGAAATCCTTTGCTCCTTTGTACTTAGCGCTGCATCCCCCACTGGTGTGCTGAGATCAACATCTGCAGGTGGCACTATGTGAGGGATACAGACAATTCACTGCAACACTCACTATTTCTTGTATATAAAACCAAATGTGAATACTGCTGAAGCCACAGCGCTCATACGACACCCCGCCGGACTGTGGAGGAGCAGCGCCAGTTCAGGAGGTGAGTATAATTTTTTTAAATTTTCTTCAGCTTCAAGGACCTATGTAGTGAACAAACCCTTTAATGCCACAATGTGCTATACTGGTCATTGTGCGGTTTCTGATTCATTGGGGGCAACATGAAATTCAGGGTTTTAACGGTTCATGGAAGAAATGATTTACCTGCATGGTGTAGCTCTATGTAAATGAGTAGAGTAAGACCATGGTGGTAATTACGTGGAAACCAGGCATGTCAGTTACTGTTGGGCCCAATCACTAGGAGCTTCATTTATATGTAAGTTGTTAATGATCAACTTGTGAGATCGTGGTCGATGGTTCCCCTTCAGATACATTTTGTAGACTGAGGCTATTTACACAGCTTCAAACAATGTTGCCACAAAATGCTTAATGGTTACAGTTCTCACTTTTGGGCCTTGCTAGGTGATACTACAGTAGCAACTCTTGCCTATGGGTCCTCCAAAAGTATCCAAATGGCTAACTAAACAGTTTCTCTCACTCATTGTGGCCTTCAGCCCACCAATGCTTTCTGCAGAACAAACCACTCTGCCTTCTAGCTCACCTATAAACAAAATCAGGCCTAACAATTACACGTCTTCAAGGCACCAAATATGGACCATCCTGACTCGGCACCTTGGCGCCAAAACTCTTCACTCTGTACCTATATAATTAATCTTACAGCGAGGAAAGTGAAAAACCTGCACCATCTGCAAGCAGCTGCAATAGTCAGTGCAAAGCTGAGCATATACAGTGCAGACACCTAAATAGGACTTGGTAACATTTCAGGTGCAAAAGCTCATAAAAAAGTTTAAACAGTCCAAATTAACCATAAGAAAGAAAAATGAGCTACACTCACCAGTCCTTAAAATCAGTATCTTTATTCCATAAGCATAAAAAGTCCGGCAAGCAGGGAGAGCGGGGAAGAAAAAAGCAGACAACAGCTGTTTCGCGTGAAGACGCTTCTACAGGTCTGTGGTGCAGTGTTCCAGCATCACAATACACATCAATATCCTTGACCTAAACTTCTGCTACCAACATTTCCTGATAAGAGAAAGCTGAGAAACCAGCAGCTTCAGGGACAGAACAAGGCAACTCTGGTGAATGCCGGGGGCCGCAAGCCTAAACAACCCATGACCACAAGTTGTACAGTCAGTTTATAACACACCATAACACAACATATCTACATTTATTACATTTACATATTATCTACAAAGCAAGATCAACAGACCAACTGTCTCCTAACCAAACAAGCAGTCTAATTCAGTGAAAGATACAGTTGTTTTACCATAAAGGGAGCCTAATGATTACCCTACTTACAAATTAAGAGGAAGAAGAAAGTGCAATGGGTAAAGTCTAAAAGAGCATTGTGTTTTTTATGCCCTAAAATCACTTGCTCCACAGGATGAACATGGTGGATGGGTCACCACTGTGACTCCCATTGACCAGGAGAATAGGCTCTGAAAAGCACAGTTGGAATGGAACACTGGTCGCACTTTTGTTGCCTATGGGACTGCTGGAGACAGCCGAGTACAGGCATTTAAGACACATTTTCAGAATCATTGGGGTACGAGAGGTCGGACCCCAACATTAGCACATATTCACAAGATATGTACATTGTCTAGATTTCTATAAACTTATCCCTGGTCTTGGAGGTGGTTTAGGAGTGAAATTTATATACTGTATATAATAGACTTTTAGGTCCGATTCATCAATGAGCTTTTGCAAGTTTCCTGGACTAAAACTCCTTGAAATGTTGCTAATTTTTTTAGCAACTTGTTTACATTGTTTATTTACATTAATATTGTTATTATGTATATTAAATACTTACATCTACATATTCATGGAACGGTGAGAGTCCAACCTTGCTCCAAAAACGCTTAGTTGCAAGTTCTAGTTTATAAACTCCTTCAACAAAATCCTCTTCGCTGACGAGATTATGGATTTCTCCTTCTTCAGATGTTACTCTTATAACATAGACACAATTATACTGTTATCATGCTTTCAATACTGTTATCATGTTTTACCTAGCACCACACAACTCAATCTTAGCTAAATCTAGCATTCGAAAAATCTAAAAAATTCAGAAACAAAATGGTTCTATGTATATGCATTACGTTGGTTATTCACTGTGGCCACTCACTACAGGACACCGCAATTCATATTTCTAATTTTCAATTCAAGGAACATGACGAGTAGGAGAAGCGTATTATAAACATATGAAGTGATTTACACATTTAGCAATATATAACCAGAAAGCTTTATTTTACCAAGCATCTGGTCAGGGCAAAGCTATGATGGGTGCAGCGGTAGCAGGCCAAATGTGACTGTTATCTCTTGATCTATCATAGCTTTATCACAGTGTTATGAATGGCAAATGGTTGGTGAGGGAATATCTGAGTCTTAAAATATTATTGACAAATAAAGTAGCTACCAGGTAGAGGGGGCAGAGGGGGAGTGAAGTGGTGATGCCATCATGCTAGGTCTCTGATGCCCTGTGCGTGCCCTGGCGTGATGACATCACCACGTCACTCCACCTACACTGGGACACTGTGCTGGTGGACTTTCCAGGGTCCGTGGTTAGGTGAGTAAATAGTGTTTATTTTTTTTATGAGTCAGTACTTCAAAGAGGCTGTGGGGGCATCATACTGTGTGTAGGGGATCGTGGAGACATCATATTGTATCAGGGGTGCTGATGGGGTTTCATACTGTGTAGGTGTTGTGGGGGCATTATACTATGTTGGGAAGTTGTGGGTGCTTCATACTGTGCGTGCTGTGCTTTGGGGGCATTATACTGTATGGGGGTGCTGGTGGGTGCATCAACTGTGTGAAAGAGGGTCGTGGGGGCATCATAATGTGTGTAAGGGTCTGTGGGGGCCATCATACTTTGTGTGGGGCTGTGTGTATATAAAATTTACAGGTTTATCAATGTATAACAAGAAAGCTATATTTTACTAAGGTCAGGGCATAACTATGATGGATGACGAGGTAGCAAGCCAAGTACGACTGCTACCTCTGCACCCATTATAGTTCTGTCACAGAGTTATAAATGACATATGGTATGTGAGGACATCTCAGTCTTAAAATATTGTTGACAACCTTAATAGGATCATCAGTAATGTAGCTACTAAGTAGGGGGTCCGAGAGGTAGGGACATTGTGACGTCATCATGCTAGGACTCTGATGTCCTGTACATGCCCTGGCGCGATGACTGTGCTGTTGAACTCTTTGGGATCCACGGTTAGATGCATTAAGTATTTATATATTTTTTAAAGACAGTACTTGGAGAGAGATGTGGAGGCATGTTACTGTGTGTAGGGTACTGTGAAGGCATCATACTGTGTGAGGGGTACTATTGGGGCTTCATACTGTGTCTAGAATGCTAAGGTTGCATAGTACTGTATAGGGGAGCTTCTTATTGTGTATAGAGTGCTCTGGGGGCATTATACTGTGTGGGGGTGCTTTTAGGTACATCAACTGTGCAGAGGGTTGTGGAGGCATCGTACTATGTGTGGGGGGCTGTGGGGGCCATCATGCTGTGTGGGGCGCTTTAGGGGCCATCATAGTATGCGAGGGGCTGTGTGTATATGTGTTTTTTATTTTAGTATTAATAGTTTTTTGGTGTATTATTACTTTTACTGTATGTGGGGAAACACAGATAATGTTATTACTGTATGTGGGGGACTCAGAAGACTTTATTAGAGTATGTCAGGAGATTCAGGAACATTATTACTATATGTAAGGGGGACACAAGGGATAATATTAATATCTGTGGGAGCAACACGGGACCTTTTTACTGTATATGGGAGGAACTCAGGGAACTTTATTACTGTATGTGGAGTACTCAAGAACATTATTACTGTATGTGGGGGGACTCAGGGGACATTATTACTATATATGCAGGAACTTCAGACATTTTTATAGTACGTTGGGGACACAGGAGGCATTATTACTTTTATTGAAGCACTTGGGGCACTATTACTATTATTACTATTACTTTGAAGGGCACTCACAGATGGCATTCATATTTTTAGTGGGCAATGTTACCATCTATAGAGCACAAGGTGGCATTTTACTATATAAGGGGCGGGGTGGTGGGAATTATTATGCTGGACAGCAAGAAGTACACAGTTACCATGCCAAACAGCACCTCCAGAAATAGGAACAAATACAGCAGTAGAAAGCTCAGCAGTGGCATGTCAGCTAGATGGGGAGTTTGTGCAGGTTGGGAATAGCTGTAAATGTGAGAAGTCAAGTGTAAACTCTGCAGACGAGTCTGGAAGAAGTCTTCATGGCGGTCTGGGCCATATGGAAAATAGGGTAAAAGTGAAGTAGTCTATCAGAAAGAATATCAGTTGTAATCCACTATCTACAACTGTACTGTAAGCTTTTAATATGTTCTGCAGAACTGGTATATACCACTAAATGGTCACTTCATGGGGGTACTATGGGTTTTGGTTTTTCTATAATAATTTAATTTCAGTAAAAGAATGGTCATAGGCTGTGGGTCCCCTTTATCCTCTATGATTAGAGTGTGCAACCATAGTCATAAACATGGTTACCTGGTTAGTTGCTCAACTCAGATGTTTTTTGTTCTCCCTTGTGCTGAACCCCTAGCTACTCCTCTGAGAATAATGGTTGTCATGACATAAAAACAGTTGTGATGGCTAAACAGAATTTGTAATAAATAAAGGAACAGGATAGAAATAGTTTAGTTTTTGAGTAAAAGTGACTGTACTTATCTACCTTGTAGAAAGCAGATCCCAGCCTTTGTCCTCCTTCTGCCTGTGAACCTTGACGCTTAGTTTAGCAGCTGGAATTCCTCTTACAGCATCCAGAACTTTTATCATTAGTGCACACTTAGAATAAGTTTCATCTGGTGCACCATATACCTTCAAATGAGAAGAAGAAATGTAAATTGCTGTGTAACTTATGGCTGCAAAAGTTCTATTACAACTTAAAAAGAATCTGTCACCAGAATGTTTCTACCCCATCTGAGAGCAGCATGATGTAAGGGTAGAGTCCATGATTTCAGTGACTTATCAATTACTGGGCTGCTTGCTACAATTTTGGTAAAATCATAGTTTTATCTCCCGCAAATCTAGCAGATCTCTGAATACTGACAGCTCTCTGTCTACACTGTGCATAGTCAGAGAGCTGCAAGTTTTTGGTGGAATGGGGAGGTTATACATAGCTCATGAGTATGGAGGACTACATGGCAACAGGTTTATTAGACCTCTAGTAATAATCTCCTGCTGATAAAACAATGATTTTATCAAAAGTACAGAAGGCAGCCCAGAAAGTGTTCATTCGCTGTAATTAGGCTCCCTGTTTCTACATTATGCTGTTCTCAAATGATAGACCTGTTAGGCCTGAGGCCTGTTAGGTCCCTGAAGCCTCAGAAACCCCTAGTTCTATCTAGAATGTGAATCCAGTTTACCAAAAATGTCTCTGATATCTGAGACAATAGATATTATGATCAGAAAAATAAACCTTTATTGCCATCCTCGGTGCATGAAAATGTACCTGACCAGACGCAGCAATACAAGCTCTTGTTAACCACACTCTACCCTATAACCCTGAGGCCTCATTCTCACATCCGCGTTCTATCTGTTTTTTCACTATTAGAACACGTACCCAATATAGTTTAAAGTGCAATCCTCATGTCCGTTTTTTTCCGTTATCATGGATGATAAAGGCCAATAAAAGTCTATGGAACCGTGAAAAACACATAAAGCACACGGATGGCATTTATGTACTTTCCATATTTAACATTGCAAAGAATAGGAGAAGCTTTGTAATTTATTTAATTATCCATCCGTGAAAAACACTGATGATAAAAACGGATACATGGACCGAACACTGATGACAAAAATGGAGACATGGATCGTACATTGATGACACACTGATAGTAAAAATAGAGACATGGATCGTAAATTGGTGACACACTGATAGTAAAAATGGAGACATGGATCGTACATTGGTGACACACTGATAATAAAAATGGACACATGGGCCGAACACTGATGGTAAAATTGGACACATGGACTGTACACTGATGACACACTGATGGTAAAAATGGACACACTGATCCAAAACACTGATGATACTGATACCCTTTGGGTGTTTAAACCCAGATGTGTGAATGAGTCCTAACATAGTATGTGAAAATGGGTTTCCTAAGTTGGAGCTTTTTAAACTAGCTGTTTTCGTCCAATAGAGCATTTCACTCAGCTTCCTCTGCAAAGATTCATGAGTAGATCGGTCTACATCTGGCCATACTAGGATTCATTCGAATATAGTATTTGAAACGCACAATTCATATTTACAGACGTTGGCAGAATTTACTAATCAAATTGTGCCAAAATACTGAAGTACATGACATAATGACATATAGTTTCATACACAGAGCCTGTATGGCGGAAATCAGAGTCATAAGGTTCTATAATGCCACAATACGGTGCACGGAATGATTCAATTCAAGGCATCCATAGGTACAGTATGGACCCGCATTTTGTTTGAGTACTGTATTATCTGTACAGCTCATATCTGTAATACAGTCTTGTGCACACAACCTTAGAGAAATCTAACATTTTACAAAAATATCTTGCTTACATGTCAAGTAAATCACAGAACTATTATACCGGTCTCTATAACAGTGTCAAATTGTATATGAGATTATACACAATATACCTTTTGTACACAATAAACATTAATTACATACTTATTTAGTTATTTAATGAATTGCAGAAGGAGAATAGTAAAACTCATTTTGTGTTCAATGTGCACCCTATTTCCTGAAAAAGTGTAAAATATTGTGTCTCATTCATCCCACAGAATTATAGGGTGAGAATAATAAACGGCGCAGTAAACAGTAGAAAACGAAGAATACAATTAATAGATACACGCTCTATAGCAATGCGCTATAGACTACTGATATTATAGAACCTAAAGTTCCAAAATTGCTGTAGATTCAAGTGTATGGTCATCAACATATAAGTCTGAACACATATATTTGATTCACTTACCCATTTGACTGTATCACAAAAAACGAGAACAGCAGTCAACACAGCAAGGACTTTAAAACAAGTCATCTTCTCAGATATCAATGTAAACCAGGATGGGGACTGTGCTGTGAAATCCAGAATAGCCTATATACAAGCTAACCTGCTGATTCAGATATTGACTTAGCAAACAAGAGGAAAATAAGTAACCCACACAAGGCTCGTGTTTGAAGAGATGTAAAGATATATGAGGAAACTTTTTTGGACTGTGTTACCAACCTAGTTCTTAATTTTAGGCTCAGTTTCTGATTGTAAGATTCCAGAACTAATAGACAATGAACTACAATTCTAGAGTCATATCAAGGAAATAAAATGGGACTGATTTTCATTAATTAAAGGTTTTGTCTATTTTTAAAACTCCAATTTCATATAACCTATTTGACCAAAAGATGAAAATAACTAATAGGGGACCCCCTCTGCTAACTTAAAATTCACAGAGGGGACAATGGTTACAAAGAGCATCCTCTGTGTAATACAAATTGTCCTGTCTTGTGTAATGCTTACCATCTCCTATGGGGGCAATGCAGCGAAACTGTATACTACCAGGTCTCCCTGGAGATTACAGCTGATCACTGGTGGTCTTAGCAAGAATAGACTTTGTGATCTGCTTATTTTCAAAGGACACTCCTAACAAGTATAAATATTCCAAAGCTGAGAACCTCCTCTAATGTAAATGCTCCATCCTGGTAATAGGACAGTTTTGCATGTATTAAATCCTCTTCTATCACTCTAGTACAAGGGTCTTGTTGCCCTAGGACTGCATTCCCATTCCCTTTTTTGCTAATACAGAGAGACCCTGTTGTCTATGAAGAGAACCTTTTTCTGCTTTGCATTACCCAAAACAGGATGAGAAAGCTTGTCTTCTGTGCATTAAGACTCATGTGCTTTTCCCTCAAGCACGCTAAGAACACTCCATTCAATTTTCCCTTTTAATAGGTGGTGACAACCTGCACGAGGTTGTCATCTCAAGCGCTGCATTGCCTATAGCTTGTGAAAGGGGACTGTCCCAAAAGGTCACTACACCTATGGGAGCATGTTACCAACTTTAGTATCTATGTTAGCTCTTGAGCTCAAAAGACATGAGCCGAAATGATCATCGTCATAGGAATCCACCGTGCTAATTATACTTCTATCTTACAAGATGTCTTATTATTGCTTCCAAGATGGACACGATTAGATATATAAGAAAAAGCCTTTAAAAACTTCAGTTTGTTAAAAATCTACCCCTCTGTGCAAGTAGGAAAAGGAGGCGTACTGCTAGAGGCTTATACAACGACCTCCAAAGGGCTACCTGCGTGCGTTGCATGTTTCCAACACTAAAACCAAAGATATGAGCCAGAACACATGTTGGTAAGAGCGCAATATGTAAGTGCACATTAGTATTGTTGCCACTGAACAGACAAAACCTAGTATAAAAACAAAATAAGCAAATACCCTGCAATAAATAAATAGTAATAGTATATGTAAATAACATAGGATACTTATAATAGTTCACACTATTTTGATCAAAAGAGCATAAAAGCCATCCCATCGCGACAGGGTGTACCGAACCAGGATGGACCCTAACTCTTGTAGTTCACCTCGCTATGTGTTAGCAGAACTCAAAATAGTTGGGGACAGAGCAGGATTCAGACCTGAATGTTTTTCACATGCCTGTGCAAAGCTAAATAGACAAGATGCCCAGCCCAAAAAGGGGGAACTGGTCAAAACAAACTCTGTGGCATGAGGGCTCAGTGTCTGTAGCAGGACTTGGGTTCTCAGCCCAGCACTACACAACTGCATTGGCACTCACCATAAAGTACCTGAATTAGCAGGCTTGTCATTGGCACCCCTTTTTACGTCACAGATGAGAACTTTTTTACACTGTGTACCTGTGACAGATCTGGTTCTGCAACATCATCTAACATGACTGGTCTGGTAGTGGGTCAGTTATGGTCTGAGGAGTCATATCCTTGAAGGGTCACACAAACCTCCATGTGATAGTCAATGAAACCCAGATTGCTACTAGGTACTGTACTGGGGTAAAACCCTCAGAGCCATTAGAGCGTGCACTAGTATAGTGTGCCCTTTGCTCCTCCTGATGCAGGACAATGCTCGTTCTCATGTGGCCAGTATGCAGGCATTTTCTGTATGCTGAAGGAACGAATCAATTGACTGTCCCTCACATTCCCCAGACCTGAAATTGAGAAAGTCTGGGACATTGTGTATAGGTGCATCTAACATCAGAAAGTAGCCTCACAGATTGTCTTGTAACTCACTGATGCCTTCATCCAGGTCTGGGAGGGCACCATCCACAGTCTTATGAGCATGCCCAGACATTGTCGGGAGTGCATACAGGCACATAAGAGCCACACACACTACTCAGTCACATTATTGCACTGAACATTTCCAACAAATTGGATCCACTTGTGATTCTAGCTTTTCACTTTCGGTTTTGGTGTGACTAGGAAAAAAAGCCTTCAGTTGGTTGATGATTTTGGTTTCCATTGACTACTGAATTGAGCAAAAAGATTCTTAGCATCCTTGTTCAGCTGCCATGTCAGTAGTCCACGGGTGCTTGACAAGAGCATGGTGAGCCTGCTACTTCTTGCAGCATCCCACTTTTGATTAGTAGGCCCCTGTCATGTTGCTGTGTAACGTGGCACAGGGTGGTAGCCTTAATGCGAGGCATTCTTCTTCACTGCCCCGGCAGGTTACATGAAAGTGTATATGGACTTGTGCTGTGAGGGGTTTACGCCCGTTCAGGCCACATGTAGCCAGTGTTATGGGCTTGCCAGGGCTGGATGTTTCACAGTTCAATGAGGGAGACTACCATTCCAAAATACACTCTTTACTGAACAGCAACTTGATCAGGCTTATATACAAGGGATAGCGGGTACAAAGTCTTATGGACATTTCCTTTACAGTATGAAGCATTATTCCACACAGTATCCTTCCTCTGTAGTATACTCCAAGGCTTTCAAGGTACACTGTTTCTCACTACTTCGCCACAACCCAGCTTTAACACTTCAGTCCTGATTCACAAGTCTCCACTACTTACTCAGCGATTCCGCATTCAATTTCTTCCACTATTGGCACCCTGGATTTATCGTTCGAGACCCTTCACTAGTCCCCATCTCTCAGTCCTGCTAAGGCCCGTTACTTTCTGCATTACAAGCTCCAGGTCAGGTAGCTAGGCGTCCTCTCCTAGGACCCGTCTCTGGCAGGCCACTCTGTCTTGTCGGTCACTTTTCCTCAGGATCACACTATCCCTCGTTCTTCGGTCTCCTCTCCCTCAGGGTCACCCTTTAGTTGCAGCACTGCTCACTTCACATGCCAATCCCTATCTCTCCAACTAACAGGAAATCAGTTACTTTCCCTAGCTTTAACTCCTCCCACTCTGGGTTAGTCCCAGACATTAACTCTGCCTTACCCTATAGTCGACTGTCTACATCCCTATACATTACACTAACTATCTTGGGCAGCATGGTGGCTCAGTTGTTAGCACTGCAGCCTTGCAGAGCTGGGGTCCTGGGTTCAAATCACATCAAGGACAACATCTGCAAGGAGTTTGTATGTTCTCCCCGTGTTTGCATGGGTTTCCTCCCACACTCCAAATACATACTAATAGGGAATGTAGATTATGAGCCCCAGTGGGGACAGTGCCAATAATGTCTGTAAAAGGTCTGAATTGTAAAGCGCTGTGGAATATGTTGGTGCTATTTAAATAAAAAGATTCTAACACTATATCCTACACTATGCATTACATTACTATGCATTTTACTAACAATTCTTATCACACTTCAAATACTACAGTTCACATGACACGATGCTTACAAAAGACGCAAGACATTATTGACATTATAATACAACACATCACGCGATTGGTGTCTTCAAAGGTAGAAATGTGACAGCACAGTCCACCTCTCTAACAGCAGCACAGTACACGCATGGCCTTTCAGGGGCCTATTAATCCAATAAGGCACCAGGTATGCCATAGATAATAGGTGGTTCACAGTGCTCCTGTTATGAGCCACAGACTACCAATGTGGCTGCTGAACTAGGGTATCTTTTTGCTCAACTCCATCGTTGATGTCGTTTTGTTCTCAATGATTTACACAATTTATATCAGTAAAGATTTTCAACTTGAATATTTCATTCATCGGGATCTGATATGGGATTTAATGATTCACTTTTTTGAACAGTTTGCAATTTAAGGCAGAATTACCACCAAGAAGAGTGCAGAAAAGGGATACAGAGGCTTGAGGCCTGTTTGTCAATTTTAACCATCTTTTGATATTTAATTCAGTAAGCTTGCACCATATTTGGGAAACTATTGCAGTATATATAGCTTGTTAGATGCAGCTTTAGGACATATTCCTCTAAGGTAAAGATTCAGTATTTTGTGGAGCTCATGTACCACATATTAACAATGGTAGGAGACATTTATTATTGCATCTGCCCTGCTTTTTGGAGTAAAAAAAAAGTTGAAAATTATAGTACACACCATCTATATGGCAGAATTTCTGACTTTTTTAACTTTTGCCCCCTGATCATGCCACTTTTCTAAAATATGGGTGGAGCTTTAAAAGGGGTAGGACTAGAGATGAGCAAGCACTAAAATGCTCGTATACTTGTTACGCGGACCGAGCAATTCCTAATGGAGTCAATGGGAAATTCAAGCATTTTTCCAACAGACCCTACGAGGAGGTCTGGGGGCAGTGAAAATGATCAAATGGATGGGAAAAGTGTTGAATGGAAGGAGAACAGCATGGGGAAGATCCCTGGAAGCATCTCTGACTCCCAGATCGCTGCTGAGAACAATGGTGTCACATTTTTACTCCACTTTAAATAGTGACAATAAAACATTTCAAATCGACGAGAAATTGCAGTTGACAGGAAAAAAATGTTAAGAATAATTTTTTCCTGTATAATGACTTGTATATAAGGCAAAATTTAAAAAGTTTCAAATTTAACATATATAATTTACGTAAACCAAAATGGATTTTTTTAGGGAAAAAAAGGGAAATTTCAGTGTCTTTTATGAAGGAACCAATAAATGCCAAAAATTAAGTATTCGGACGGACTCAGATACACCCTGTATTAGACATAAAGGAGGGCTTCATACACATTCTGTTCAAATTGTCATGTAGTGGTACTGCTGGACTCATAAAGGCTATGTACTAAGTGCAAATCCTGCCAAAAATTACAAGCAGGGTCATCCATACACGCTTGAAGGCCACAACTGTAGTGCTTCAATCAAATATTGTGAACAAAGTGTAGTTGTGGTACTCCTACACTCATAAAGGCTTTTCACAAAGTGCAAAGCCAGGAAAAAAAAATATAAGTAGGGTCCTCTATAGACCCTATAAGGCAACAACTGGAGGGCCTCATTCAAATATAACATTAAAAACAATTTATGTGCTGCTGTCATCTGGTGGTGTGTAAAAGTCGAGTCTAAACCATGTTTTGTTCATTATTATAAGAGATAGCCTGTCAACACTTTCTGTTGACAGGCAAAGGTGCCTGTCTGTTATGACCCCCTGTGGCACTAAAAATCCACTCAGACAAGACGCTAGCAGCAGGGCAGCACAACACCTCCAAGGCATAGAGGGACAGTCATTCGAGGTGTCCAGCTTTGAGACCCAATAGCTGAAGGTCGCATAGGAATTAGGGAGTACACTAGTTTGGTTGGCCAGATATTGCTTGACCATCTTTTAAAACTTTTCCCTCCTTGTCAAAAATCCCCGTAATGAGGGTATGGATGCTCGGAGGGTGTCATCAAATATGCCCAGCCCTTTAACAGTCTACCCTGCCTCTGCTGTACCTGGTGTGTGTCTCCCTCACCTCTCCTCCTTGGTTGGGCAACGAAGTTTGCCCCCTGCCACTAGCATTGTCTGATGGGAATTTTCCACAATGGCCTTCTGGTATAGCAACATTTTAGAAGTTCTCTCTGCCTCAGTAAGAAGAGATGCAAAGTTCTTTTTGCAGTGTGGGTCAAGCAGGGTGAACAACCAGTACTCTTTGTTGGCCAAGATGAATGTAAAACTAGGGTCATTGGAAATGCAGCGGTACTTAAACTCGGCCATATGTGCCAAGCTCCCTATAGCCAATACCTCCCTGTCTCTACCATGATCACAACTCTCCATCTACTCCTCCTCCTTCACCCTCTCTTCCTTCTCATTCACATCCTCAGGCTATCCATGTCGATGAGATGGGGCTAAGCTTGTGTGGGTACTACCTCCTTTTGCAGTCAGCTCCTGTTCCTCCTCCTCAGCTTCTACCTCCTCATTGTTAACCAATCCGTGCTGAGCAGATGAAATGAGGCTGGGCTGGGTATTATCTCCCTGTCTCATGTCTTTCTCTATCTCCACCTGGTCCGCATGCAAAGCTTCATGTTTAATTGTCACTTGTGACTGTTTAAATAGTCACAGAAGTGGAATTGTTGGGCTGATGATGACGTCATCGCTGCTCACCATCTTTGTGGAGACCTCAAAGTCTTGGAGAACCGCACAAATGTCAGACATCCATGCCCACTCTTCAGTTGTTATTTGTGGAGGCTGACCAGAATACCGACAGGCGTGTTGGAGCTGGTATTCCACAACTGGCTTCTGCTGCTCACAAAGCTTGCCAGAATATGCAGTGTGGAGTTCCAGCATGTGGTTACGTCACACACCAGTCATTGAGCTGCCACTTGCGTGCGCTGCCTTGCTAGAGCGGCAGCAGCTGTAGCTGACTTGCATAAACGGGCGCTGACGCGGCGTACCTTGACCAGAAGCTCTGGCAAATCTGGGTAGGTTTTCAGAAAACGCTGAACTACCAAGTTGAGCACATGTGCCAAGCATGGTACATGTGTGAGCTTGCCAAGCTTCACAGCCGCCACCAGGTTACCCCCATTATCACACATGACTTTGCCTGGTTGGAGGTTCAGAGGAAAAAACACAGATCTGCTTGGTCTGTTATTTCTTTAAGTAACTCTGCTGTGGTGTGCGGTTTATCTCCTAGACAAATTAGCTTCAGCACAGCCTGTTGCTGCTATGCTGAGGCAGTGCTGCAGAGCTTCCAGCTTCCGGCTAATGTGGATGAAGTGCTCTGAGATAGCGCATCAGAGATGGAGGATGAGGAGGAGCAAAAGGGGGTGCAGGAACTGGTGTAGGAGGTGGAGGAAACCCTGATAGAAGTATGGCCAGCAGTCCTCGACATCAGGAGCACATGTGCCTTGCCAGGGTGTGACTTGGCCCCAACCTCCACAATGTTCACTTAGTGTGCCATCAGGGAAATGTAGCATCCCTGGCCACAAATGCTTGTCCACGTGTCGGTCATGGACAATGCCAGTAACTGCGTTGGTAAGGGCACGGGTGATGTTCTTGGACACAAGCTGGTAGAAGACAGTGACGCCACACCTGGAGAAAAAGTCACGGCTGGGGACCGAGTTCCGAGGGACGGCTGCCACCATGAGATGGAGAAAATCCTCCGTGTCTACCAGCCTAAATGGCAACATTTCCACGGCAAGCAGTCTGGAAATGTGCCCGCTTAGCGTTTGGGCCTGTGGGTGGGTGGCTGGGAACTTTTTTTTTCGTTCCAAGGCCTGGAGTAGGGACAGCGGAATGATGTGCGGGGACAAGGATTTGGAAGTGCCTGATGATGATGCCTCAGAATGTGAAAGGTCAGGGGCAGGGCAGGAGGCATCTGTGCCAGTGTCATGGACAGAGAATTGGGAAGTACCTAGCACTGGGGAAAAGGCAGTGGTGTGACCCCCTGGCACCAATTGTGGCCCCAGGCGTTCGGCCCACCAAGTCGGGTGTTTAGATGACATGTGTCTGATCATGCTGGTGGTGGTTAGGTTCTTAGTGATCAGGCCCCTGCTGATCTTGGCATGGCACAGGTTGCAAATAACCATTTTGTTACTCTCAGAACTCTCTTTAAAAAAGTCCCAGACTGGGGAACACCTAAATCTTTGGCAGAGAAATTCACAAGTGTCGGTGCTCTGCGGAACAGGTTCCCACCTTCTACCTCTGGTCACCCCACTGCCTCTTCCTGACTGTTTCCGTGCCGCCAATCTCTCCCCATCAGTGCTGCTGGCCTCGCTCTGCACGCCAGCTTCTGAGGTTGGGTTGGTGACTTCATCATCCACCCTCTCATCTTCCACCACCGCACCCTGGCCCTCTTGACTTCGTGACTTAACAACCACAAGACTTAGCGGCAACTGTGTCTCATCATCATCTTCCTCTTCATCCAAAATTTGCCTTTCCCCACCGTCATGCTCTTGTGGCCGTGGCTGCTCTAAGGTTTGTGCATCAGTAAACAGCATTTCCTCCTGTCCCTCTTGGAGCATGCAGGTTGAGAGGACACAATCAAGAAATGATGTTGTAAAGAGCTCCTCGGAGTGTCCAAATGTAGGATCACTAGTTTCCTGTGACTCAACATGGTGGAAGGAAGGAGGATCAGGGTGAGGATTAAGTGATCCAGACTTTAGAGTGGTGAGACTGGACCGTGTGGAAGACTGGGTGGTGTTGCCAAGCCTGCTGGAAGCATTATCTGCTATCCAACGACCACCTGTTTATACTGCTCTGCCTTCAGAAGTGGTGTACTGAGCCTCCCTGCAAAGTGGGACAGGAACCTATGTGTTGTAGATGGGCATGTTTTTTGTGCTCCAGCAACAGGTGTAGTCGCCCTGCCACACGTACTCGGCATCTATATGCACCATCATCAGCACTTACACTTCCCAGTCCCTTAATGCAAGCCTTACGCATTTTGAAATTGCTGAAATTGCTAGGTCTCTTGAAACCAAGTTTATTTTTAATAAAAGAAAAAAATTGGTTACCTGCAGCAATCAAAGCAGTCTTTGGGAGTTTACTCCACCGTAATGTAACAGAAAGAACGCAAAAGTGTATGGATTACAATAAAATTCAATCCAGTAAAATGTTTCAATGCTTTTTATCAGTTTTAGAGATCACAGAAATGTTTACAGACCACATAACACTGTATGGCTGAGAAATGGAACCCTACAAAATGTTTAAAAGTTTTTTCTCAGTTTTAGAGATCACAGAAATGTACCCAGACCACGTAACACTGCACGGCTGAGAAATGGAACCCTACAAAATGTTTAAAAGTTTTTTCTCAGTTTTAGAGATCACAGAAATGTACCCAGACCACGTAACACTGCACGGCTGAGAAATGGAACCCTACCAAATTTTTAAAAGCTTTTTTCAGTTTTAGAGATCAAAGAAATGTTCCCCACACTATGGAATAGTGTATGGCTGAGAAATGTAACCCAGGAAAATGTTTCAACAATTTTTGGGAGTGTTATACAACACAAAAAATGATCTCTTGATGGATCAAAATATATTACATTTTCCAGCCCCCACAAAAAAAGGTGCAGCTATATGTTTGCCAACGGACTGCAGAGACCTAATCCCTGTCTACAGACTGTATTCTGTCACTCTCCATGCTTCTGCAACACTCTCTCTCTTCCTACACTAAATGCAGAATGTATGTGATACAAACACCAAAGCACAGGATTATCCCTGACAAGGGCTGTTAGTATGATGGTTCAGCTTCAGCATCAGTGTCAACAGTACAGGACTCTGAATTGATATACTGTGCACACACGCCTGTACAAGCATTCTCTCCCTCCAACCGAGTTGTGCAATGGCGTCATTGTGGCGAGCCTGGCGCAGCCTGTCCTTTTATAATCTCTGATATCAAACGGCCAGTCAATCACAGTAATGCCACTACCAAGATGGCTACGGCATTACAGTGACTCACAGGCAATTCCCGCATGCTCATTGGCTGTGTAACAGGCGCCAAAGATATGGGGCTGGGATTCGATTTTAAATTCGAGCACCGCCCATTGCTCGCCGAGTAATGAGCACATCCAAGCACCCTGATACTCGAGTGATAACTGTGGCACGCCTGCGGGTCCAGTTGCCACAGAGGTACTGCATCTCAGCCAGAGGTGTGGTACCCCACTCTCAGGTAAGGAGGGAGCACTGCCGAGGACCCAAACACTCACATCCAACACTACAACACTTCATAAGGGAAGGGCGAGAGTACTCCTAAGGTAGAGCACAGTCCCTGGTCTCGGTCTGGAGGGTGGAACTAGGTAGAGCAGGTGGGTGGAGGAAGTAGTTTAGTAGAGTACTGACAGAGGAGTATAAAAGAAAGGGTGGAAAGATCGAGAAAGAGTTCAGTGGAGAGTTCTGGCTAAGGGCCAGTCTCCTGTTCCAGTGCTGGGAGCAGGAGGGGAGCTCAGTTCAGTTAGGGCCCAGTCAGAGAGGCCCAGAAGGAGGGCTCCAGAGAGAGAGAGAAGGGATCCCAGGGGCACGGCGAATGCGGGATGCCACCCGTGCACCCGAATTCACGCTGACATGGAGGGATCAGGCCGCAGTAGGGGACCGACCCCAGCCTAGTGGAGTACTTTAAGGCTCAGCTAGCAAAGCGGAGGTTGTGGTATTTCATGTGCCATAACCACAGTCCACACACAATCGCCGAAAAGGTGGCCATATAGGACCAAGGGGACAGACCGGACGTCGCCCGACAGGGCCCGTGGCCACTGGCTTGGGACACTGTGTGAGGCGCAGGGCATGAGGGCGAGAGCCAGCGCAGAGAGACGACCTGGAGAGGTACACAGAAAGGGGTCCCGTTTAAGTACTTTCAAGATATTTGAGAGTTGGCTGGATCACTTCCCTGAAGGACACAGGACGATGTGTGCGGTTACAAACTGGTAACTGTAACCTGAAAAACTTAACAACTGTGAGTAAAACCTGAAGACTGCACCCTGCTGTGTCCTTGACTAATTACTGCGTCACCTGCCCTGCACTACACTGTCCCTGCCGATGACATCTACCTCATAAAATCATCTATACTGCCCTGGAGCTTAGCTTTGTCCGTGGAGAGCTGAACCAACTCTGCTGTGTCACCATCAGCCCCAGTGGATCTGCACCGCAGAGGCGGCCCCATATAGCCGCATACCACGGGTGGCGTCACGAACATTTTCCCCAAAACTTTATTCCCTTTTTCTTTAATTATTGACCGCCCGGGGCCACGGACCGGGTCACTGGCACCGTGACTACCCCGAAAAGGACCGGCCCGGCGACCGAGAACCCCACGGCCCCAGGGGGCGCGTCATATCACCGAGCACGTTTACTCATCCCTAGGTGGGACCATGCACGGTAGGATATATTTACCATAATTTACGTCAGAAAGTGGTGTAATTCTTTTTTTTCTATTTTGCTTGTTTTGGCGCTCAGAGAACAAGGGACATACCAGAATAAGTAAGAGGCGTGTACAGTACCACTTCATAAACCTGGTTTATTTTACACCCCTAAGCTTTTTATTAAGGCTGTCCTAATGTACGCCAGTCTTAATCGATGTCCCCCCTATATCTCGGATGTTTGACATTTTTATAAAATGGCAAAAGTATCAATAGGGTGACAGCATAGCTCCCAACCATCCGGTTTTCAGCGGGACTGTCCCATCACGGCTCAGCTGTTCTCCTGGCTTCTATACTTACCTCTCTCTCCATAGCTCCACCTCCTCAGGGGGTGGGGCCGATCATAGTGCATAAATTAAACTATGTATTTACCTCTTCTCACACCCAGGACTCACATCACAGTGTCAATGTGCTTCCCTATGTTCACAGGCTGTTTACTACTGACCTACAGCCCATAATGATAAAGGTAGGAGAATTTGGTTATCTTGACTCTACATTGCAATTAATCCAGAAGCAGAGTATATACCTCCATAGAAATACATTGTATATATAACAATGTATTTTTATTGTGCTTGTATACTGTGGTGAAAAAAAATATTTATTTTGTTGCTATAAGGCTATGAGCCCACGATCAGGAAGATAGCCGCTGGCGGCTTCTGCTCAATATGCAAATGAGTGGCACTATTTTTTTTTCACCTGTGGACTTTCCTCACAGAGGTTAGGTCTATGGGGAAATCCCACATGCGAACCCGCAAGGAAATTGACATGATGCCGTTTGGAAAGACGGACCGCATGTCAGTTTCTGTGGGTGATCCGCAGGTACACAAGGACACATAGTGGAAATGGGATTTCTACAAATCCCATCCAGTATGCTGTAACATCTGGCCGCTGCGGGTTTGATGCTGCATAAACACACAGCGTCAAACCCGCAGCGGCTCCGGATCGTGTGCATATACCCTAAGAGATTTTTTCATCTTGATAATGATTTTTTCATTTTTATTTTTAATGCGTTTATTATTAAACAATAAATATCAGAAATTAGCAAATAACATGGACATATTTGGTGTCCCTGTAATCGTAACAACCCGCACAACACAGCGATCAGATTATTAATGGGGTTCACTAAATGGCGTAAAAAAATATGCCGTAATTTATATTTTTCTTTATTTAACCCATAAAAATGTAATAAAATGGTCATGCTGAGGCTGTGTTCACACGTAGCGTAAATGCTGCATTCTTTCTGCTGCTTTTTTTCTGCAGGTGTCCACAGCACACGACGCAGTAACAATCTTCTCTGATTATGACGTGTTTGCTGCGTTTCTTTTATGCGTTTTCCAGCTTCTTTGATGTGATTTTGGGGAAGATATGAAGCAGAGTTTTTAACGCTTTTTAACAGTAAAGAAAAGCTTTGATTCTTTTTGTGGAGTTTGGTGCGGACATCTGCAGAAAACAAAAAACGCAGTATTTCCGCAACGTATGAACACGACCTTACAGACACAAAAAAGACAGATGTCGTATAGTGAAGCTACATAAAGATGAGAAAGTTCTGGCGCCTCCGACTGAGAAGGAACAAAAAATAATCCTCAGGTCCCAACTAGAGACGAACAGGACGCACAGATGACGTCGCGCCTGCCCTGGGTGATCAAAAGCCGTCAGGGATGCCGGAAGATAAGAGATTCACAGCCTCCTGTCCAGCTGCCGCCAGGTAACCCTGACCTGGATGCTGGACCATAGACCCATGAATCCATCCGTTCATCTCTTGTCCCAACTGTCCTGGATAAAGCAGACAGTCCTGGATTTGGTTCAGCGCCCTGCAGTCTCGGGCGCCTGCTGAATGCTCTTCATTACCAGTGCCCCACTGACAACTCCTCTTGCCAGGGGAGAAAGAAATGGTAAATGACGTGGATTGGGGTGTGGCCAGGGGCATGACCAAAATTTGCCGTGGCTCGTAGCGCATCGCATGGTGTGTCCCTCTTTCTGTTCTTCAAAAGTTGGGAGGTATGGGTGACAGTATTCTGAACTTGCAGAGAGAGCTTAACTCTTTACGATCCTCATCTTTTGATTAGATTGGAGGGCATCCCTTGCACTGGAGAGCTCTTGTCAGTGTACAGGGTGGGCCATTTATATAGATAGATTGTCACCACCCATCTGGAAAAGTTTTCCCCTCCCATATACTAATGTGCCACAAACAGGAAGTTGATATCACAAACCATTCCAATTTAATTTAGGTGTATCCATATAAATTGCCCACCCTGTATATGGACAACTAGCAATTTAAATGGACAGAATATAAGGCTTTGTTTCTCCTGTAGAGATGGAGTTGATCACTTGGTGCAGGGCTACCTACTGTTCATAGCACAAAGTGACTGTCCTAGTTATGCAATCTCTTTAGCTGCGTCCCCCAGAAATTCATACACCTGGATAATTACATAACTATGAATGTAAAAAGTCACTTATTGCAGGACATTGCCATTGAAGTTTATGATCTTCATGATAAGTTAGTTGTTAATCAAACAAAGAATTATCAAATGTACACAGATAGTTACTAAAGTCTGATGTGCTGAGGGGGTGGCTAAATGGACACATAGGCCAGTTCATGAACTCACAGACATGGGTCCATAGTTCTATACATCCTTGTGCAATATTGGGAAGTAGTGATAGAATAGTATGTTTTTTTTTTTGTTTCTGCAGGTCAAAATCTTTTCCACAAAATCTGGTAAATACCAGAATTAAAATAATAATGTTTCCCATTGAAACAAACATCAAGTTAAGATGGAAACCATCTTAAGCAAAACTGTCCAGACTCCTTAAGGCCTCCTTCACACGTCCTGATATTTCCGGTACTGGAAAAATTAGAACCGGTGTTATCCATATCCGTGTGTACGTGTGCGTCATTCGTGTGTCGTCCGTGTGCCATATGTGTGCAGTCTGTGTGCACCAGCCATGTGACATGTACCGTAATAGAATGAAGAAAAGAAATGACAGATATTTAGGTGTTGAAAATGTGCTAAGATAGAGATAGATAATTAGATAGATAACCAGTAAAGGCTAAGTATACTGTACAGCTGAGAGCTGATATTAGTAGACTGGCAACCTCCATGGGCATTACCCCCTTCCCAGGCTATAAACATCTGCCTCCAACTGTCCACTTTTCTTCTGCTGGTTAGTAAAATAACGTGGGATCACATGCCATTTTTATCCTAAAAAATTTAAACAAATCAATAAAAAAAAACATTTTGCAAGGAAAATACAACTGGTTGTAGATAATTAGTCAGCGACAATAAAGGGCCAAAATTTAAAAGCACAGATTTTCATCTTCAGCAACTAGTAGTATTTGTTGTAGGTAATTGGAATACACTTATAAAAAATGACAAAAAGCCAAATTTATAAACCAAAAATAATTTATTTGATACAATTTTAACTCTCATTGTATTTGTAACCAAAATAAACATATCCCAAAAGGCAATAAAAAACATAGAAACAAACATAAAAATACAAACAAAACTTTATAAATTATGATACTTGAGGGGTGACATAACACGAGTACCTGGAATGGGTGTGGGGAAAGGTGGCGGAGCACATACGGGAGTGGACACATAGGGGATTCCACACAGCGGGGGAGTAAAGGGTGGAAACAAACTAGGGTCTGGAGTGGCAGGTTGAGGTTGAATATCATCATTCCAACCGTGATAATTATCATGTTGTGGAGTTGATTGAGATGATGTTGGTTGGATGAGTACCATAGTTTTTTCTAGATCAGATTCTGGGGCCTGCCAGAATGAGTCACCAGCATTGAAGGTGGATTGCAAGTTCTAGAATGTGTCACTGGCATTGGAGGTGGATGGCCCTGTCCAGAATGAGTCACGAGCATTGAAGGTGGATGGGCCTGTCCAGAATGAATCACCAGCATTAGAGGAGGTTGAGCCTGTAGAGACTGACACACAGGAGGAAGAGGCTGAAGTAGGGCGGGTTGCTGGGCTGACTGCCCTTGTGTTGGGTCCAGTGGTTGTATTTGATTTCCATTAGAAAGCTGCCACTTTTCAAGGAAATCAAATACAACCATTGGCCTGTTTGGGGGGGTTGCGGCACTAATTACTATTTGTATAGCTGCCCAGTTCCTCAACCTCAACTCAAATCACAATTTTTTCAAATGTTGGGCCAGACTCCTACAGAACCCCTCCTCACCTTCCTCAGCCACAAACTTCTCACTGTATGATTTTTTTTTCCTTCGCCGGTTTTGTTAAAGATGGCTGATGGGTGTCTGTGGGGAGCTGTCCAGGGGAAGACTTGGACTGGTGGTCGAAGTGCCTCTTCCTCAGCCTCCTCACGACTTCCGACATTCTTTTTGGAGGGTCCACTTGCGTCCACAACCTCAGAAGAAGAGGAACTTCCCTTTTTAGATCTGAAAAAAAAATTAATTGATAAAAAAAGGGTACGCAACATCATTAGTGTTAAAACAATATTATACACGGTCGCAGATCAATGGCTGGGACCAAAAATTGTAGGCGATCATAACAGTTTGTTAATGCCACCACCACCACTCTTTGCCCGCATCTGCCTTTCCAGAAGAAACTGGTCCCGTCAGCTACACCATCGTTTGGTCACTGTAAACACTGATAAATGCATAACATATTAAGATCATTGTTGATTAAAAAAAAAAGACGATCACATTTGGGCCCATACGTTTGTGTTCTTTTTTGGAGATATTGGGATAATTCGGAAAAAGTTCCCCCCAAATCTGGCACCAAGATGCATGCCGCTGCACCAAAGAAATCAGAACCTGCACATTCATGATGTGTGGCATCTTCCTGCTTCTGTGGAGGCGTGTTTTGTTCCCAGCATCCTATTTATTACATCACTTGTGGGAATTGATGAGCTTCCTGGGTTGTCCTTAACAAATTGGTTGATTTTGGATACATGTGTGCGTTTTTTTCTGGACAAAAATGGGACAGCACTCTGAGTGCTGTGCAATTTTTTTCTCACACCCATTGACTTGCAATGGCAGTCTCGTCCGAGATACGCTGCAAAACAGAGCATGCTAAGATTTTTTTCTCAGTCCAATTTCAGCTGAAAAAAAGTTGTAACCCATAGACTAACTAAATTGATCAGCAATTTCTCATTTTCCCAACAAAATTTACAAAACCATTTTTTAGGGACCATATCACATTTGGAGTGACTTTGGGGCGCCTATATGACAGAAAATACCCAAAAGAGATTCCATTCTAAAAACTGCACCCTTCAAAGTCATCAACACCACATTCAAGAAGTTTATTAACCCTTCAATTGATTTATAGGAAATAATGGAATGTGGAAGGAAAATTTTTTTTCTTACTCTAGCCCCAATTTTTTTACTTTCACAAGGGTAACAGGAGAACCCCAAATTTGTTGTGAAATTTCTTATGAGTACGCTGATCCCCCATATGTGGGGGAAAACTACTATTTTGGCACACGGTAGGGCTTGTAAGGGAAGCAGCACCATTTGACTTTTCGAACGCAAAAATGGCAGGAATCGAGGTCGAACACCATGTCGTGTTTGGAGAGCCCCTGATGTGCCTAAACAGTTGAAAACCCCCACAAGTGAGGGAAACTAGACCCCTCAAGGAATGTATCTAGATGTGTGGTGAGCACCTTGAACCCACAGGTGATTCACAGAAGTTTATAATGTTGAACTGTGAAAATGAAAAAAATAAACTTTTCTCTCAAAAAAGTTGGTTTTGCCCCAAATTTTTCATTTTCGCAAGGGTAACAGAGCAAAATGGACTATACAATTTGTTGTGCAACTTCTCCTGAGCACATCGTTACCCCATATGTGGTCAAATACTCATGAGGCACAGTGCAAAGCTCAGAAAAGAAGCACCATATTGGAGTTCAGATTTTTCTGGAATGGTTTGAGGGTGTCATGTCATATTGGCAGAGCCCCTGAGGATCCAGAACAGCAGAAACCCCCATAAGGGATGTAATTTTACAAACTACACCTGTCAATGAATTCATCTAGGGGTGCAGTGAGCATGTTGACACCACATGTTCCTCACAGAAATTTATACTATTGGGTGGTGAAAAAAGAATACAGTTATATGAAAAAGTTTCGGCACTCCTATTAATCTTAAGCTTAATGTTTTCTTAAAATTGGTGTTTTTGCAACAGCTATTTCAGTTTGATATATGTTATAACTGTTGGACACAGTAATGTTTCTGCCTTGAAATGAGGTTTATTGTACTAACAGAAAATGCGCAATCTGCATTCAAACAAAATTTGACAGGTGCATAAGTATGGGCACCCTTATCATTCTCTTGTTTTAAATACTCCTACCTACTTTTTACTGACTAACTAAAGCACTTTTTTTGGTTTTGTAACCTCATTGAGCTTTGAACTTCATAGCCAGGTGTATGCAACCATGAGAAAAGCTACTTAAAGTGGCCACTTGCAAGTTGTTCTCCTGTTTGAATCTCCTCTGAAGAGTGGCATCATGGGCTCCTCAAAACAACTGTCAAATGATCTGAAAACAAAGATTATTCAACATAGTTGTTCAGGGGAAGGATACAAAAAGCTGTCTCAGAGATTTAACCTGTCAGTTTCCACTGTGAGGAACAAAGTGAGGAAATGGAAGAACACAGGGACAGTTCTTGTTAAGGCCAGAAGTGGCAGGCCAAGAAAAACATCAGAAAGGCAGAGAAGAAGAATGGTGAGATCAGTCAAGGACAATCCTCAGACCACCTCCAGAGAGCTGCAGCATCAACTTGCTGCAGATGGTGTCACTGTGCATCGGTCAACTATACAGCGCACTTTGCACAAGGAGAAACTGTATGGGAGAGTGATGCGAAAGAAGCCGTTTCTGCAAGCACGCCACAAACAGAGTCGGCTGAGGTATGCAAAAGCACATTTGGAGAAGCCAATTTTTTTTTGGAAGAATGTCCTGTGGACTGATGAAACCAAGATTGAGTTGTTTGGTCATACAAAAAGGCGTTATGCATGAAGGCAAAAAAACACAGCATTCCAAGAAAAACTACCCACAGTAAAATTTGGTGGAGGTTCCATCATTCTTTGGGGCTGTGTGGCCAATGCCGGCACCGGGAATCTTGTTAAAGTTGAGGGACGCATGGATTCCACTCAGTATCAGCAGATTCTTGACAATAATGTTCAAGAATCAGTGATAAAGTTGAAGTTACGCAGGGGATGGATCTTTCAGCAAGACAATGATCCAAAACACCACTCCAAATCTACTCAGGCATTCATGCAGAGGAACAATTACAATGTTCTGGAATGGCCATCCCAGTCCCCAGACCTGAATATCATTGAACATCTGTGGGATCATTTGAAGAGGGCTGTCCATGCTCGGCGACCATCAAACTTAACTGAACTGGAATTGTTTTGTAAAGAGTAATGGTCAAAAATACCTTCATCCAGGATCCAGGAACTCATTAAAAGCTACAGGAAGCGACTAGAGGCTGTTATTTTTGCAAAAGGAGGATGTATTAAATATTAAGGTCACTTTTCTGGTGAGGTGCCCATGCTTATGCACCTGTCAAATTTTGTTTGAATGCAGATTGCACATTTTCTGTTAGTACAATAAACCTCATTTCAAGGCAGAAACATTACTGTGTCCAACAGTTATTACATATATCAAACTGAAATAGCTGTTGCAAAAACACCAATTTTTATAAAACATTAAGCTTAAGATTAATAGGGGTGCCAAAACTTTTTCATATAACTGTAATTACATTTTTAGCTCTAATACGTTGTTTTCGCTACAAATTTGTATTTTTTAAGGGCTAATAGCAAAAAAAGGGCCTCTCTGTTTGTTGTGCAATTTCTCCTGAGTACACCAATACCATACTTGTAATCGGGAACTACTTTTGAGGCACAATGCAAAACTCAGAAAGGACAGAATGCCATAATTTATACAGATTTTACTGTTATGGTTTGCAGGTGCCATAACCGACTTGGATTCCATACATATTAATGTAAGGTTGATCAAACATTAATTTTTGCTGGCGCAGCCGACCATGTTAATCATTGTAAATAAGCCCCTGTACTTTGTGTCACCCCCACGTCATTGTAGATTGTAAGCTCTTACGAGCAGTGTTGTCATTGTTTTTGCTTTAATTTTTTTATTATCTTTAGCTATGTTACTTATGACTGTTGTATATGAACCTCTGCGCTGCGTAAAGAGCTGCAGAATATGTTGGCGCTATATAAATAAAGATTATTATTATTATTATTATGTTACGTGTATGGGGGCCATCTCCCCCTACATACAGTGGCATGTAAAAGTTTGGGTACCCCAGGTCAAAATTACTGCTATTGTGAACAGTTAAGCAAGTTCAAAATGAAATGATCTCTAAAAGGGCTAAAGTTAAAGATGACATATTTCCTTTGTATTTTAGGGAAAAAAATATATACAGTGTGGAAAGTATTTAGTCAGCCACCAATTGTGCAAGTTCTCACACTTAAAAAGATGAGAGAGGCCTGTAATTGACATCTTAGGTAGACCTCAACTATGAGAGACGAAATCCTGAAAATCACATTGTCTGTTTTGGAAAGAAATTTTTTTTTCAAATTTTGGTGGAAAATAAGTATTTGGTCAATTACAAACAAGCAAGATTTCTGGCTCTCACAGACCTGTAACTTCTTCTTTAAGAGGCTCCTCTGTCCTCCACTCGTTACATGTAGTACTGGCACCTGTTTGAACTTGTTATCAGTATAAAAGACACCTCAAACAGTCATACTCCAAACTCCACTATAGTGAAGACCAAGGTGCTGTCGAAGGACACCAGAAACAAAATTGTAGTCCTGCATCAGACTGGGAAGACTGTCATTTTTTACATTTTAAAAATTACAAACAGGGAAATGGGCCAATGTTAAAGTTTGGGCACCCTTGGAGATTTGTGTGCTCAGATAACTTTGACCAAGGTTTCATACCTCAGTTAGTCTGTTAGAGTTATGGCTTGTTCACTATCATCATTAGGAAAGGTCCGATGATGCAAATTTCCCAGCTTTATAAAAACCCAGCCTCCTCCAACCTTGTGCCAAAAAACAGCAGCCATGGGTTCTTCTAAGGAGCTGCCTAGCACTCTGAAAATAAAAATGGTGGAGTCCCACAAAGCAGGAGAAGGTTATAAGAAGATGGCAAAGGGTTTTCAAGTTGCCCTTTCCTCAGTTCGAAATGTAATTAAAAAATGTCAGTTAACAGGAACAGTGGAGGGTAAGATAAGGTCTGGAAGACCAAGCAAAATTTCAGTGAGAGCTGTTCATAGGATTGCTAGAGAGGCAAATCAGAACCCCTGCTTGACTGCAAAAGACCTTCAGAAAGATTTAGCATACTCTGCAGTTGTGGTACATTGTTATACTGTTCGGAGACACCTGCACAAATATGGCGTTCATGGAAGAGTCATCAGAAGAAAACCTCTCCTGCGTCCTCACCATAAAATTCAGCATCAGATGAATGCAAAAGAACATCTAAACAAGTCTGATGCCTATATGAAACAAGATCTGTGGACCAATAAGGTTAAAATAGAACTCTTTGGCCACAATGATCAAAAGGTATGTGTGGAGAAAAAAGGGCACAGAATTTCAGGAAAAGAACATTTTGCAAACCATTAAGCATGGGGGTGGATAAATCATGCCTTGGGATTGTGTTGCAGCCAAGGCACGAGGAACATTTCACTGACAGAGGGAAGAATGGATTCAATGGAATTTCAACGAATTCTTGATGCTAACATAACAACATCTGTAAAAAAAAGCTGAAGTTGAGAAGTGGACGGCTTCTACAAATGAATAATGATCCTAAACACACGTCAAAATCCACATTAGACTACCTTAAAAGGCGCAACCTGAAGGTTTTACAATGGCCCTCACAGTCCCCTGATCTGAACATCATTGAAAATCTGTGGCTAGACTTCAAAATAGCAATGCATGTAGGATGACCCAGGAATCTCACAGAACTGGAAAAATTTTCCAAGGAAGAATGGATGAAAATCCCTCAAACAAGAATTGAAAGACTCTTGGCTGGCTACAAAAAGTGTTTACAAGCTGTGATACTTGCAAAAGGGAGTGCTACTAGGTACTAACCATGCAAGGTGCCCAAACATTTGCATTGGCCCATTTCCCATTTTGTAATTTTTAAAATGTAAAAGAGGCCACATGTTTGCATGTATATATTGTAGGGATGGTACTCACTCAGGTGTGGTTTGAGGCAAACAGGAGGCATGTTCCTTTAAATGCCCATAATGGTTTATTATTAGCTTCATAAACCATTCAAAAGGAAAATGCAAACAAAACAACCTTTAGTGCAGGCAAAACAAAGATAACAGTCCTTTTATCAAAGTGTCTGGATGGCCAGCACTGCGGTCACACAGGCTGGTGTTGCGTCCAGTGTCCTGGCTTGGTCTGGAGAAAAAACATACACAGGAGGCCTTCTCCCTCCAAGCACACAGACCATGTGCCAAACAACAGCTCCACTTTAAAGGCTGTTAACCACACCCAGAGGTGAGGTATGTGGGTTGCTGGACCCGCCCATTCCCTCCTAGCAACCCCTACCGCTGCTCCCAGGTGCAAGAATTAGTCCTCTTAGTGCATGCGTGCACTAGAGAAAATACACCGGGCTACATCACAGAGACCAGCCATCTCTGTGATACATACCTCCCATCGACTACACGACCATTAGCCACCTTACATACCTCCCCCCTCTGCCTAAAACCTTGTGGCTTGGCACCTTCTACCACAGATTCTTGAAAGCATTAAACACCGCCTGGACCTTTTCCAGATGACTTTCCCAGTCCGGAGTGAAGATAACAATATCGTCCAGGTATGCCGCGGCATATTGCTTATGAGGTGCAAGAATTCGATCCATAGCTCTCTGGAAGGTTGCAGGGGCCCCCTGCAGTCCAAATAGCATCCGGACATACTGGAAGCATCCATCCGGCATAGAAAACACAGTCTTCTCCTTGGCTTCCGGTGCCATAGGGATCTTCCATTATCCCTTCTCCAAATTCAAGGTGGTTATGTACCTTGCTGGCCCAAGCCTCTCGATCAGCTCATCGACGCGTGGCATGGGATATGTGTCAAATTTGGAGACTTCATTCAACTTCCGATAGTCGTTGCAAAATCTCTATCGAGCTTTGGGACCAAGACGATCGGGCTCGAACAACTGCTCTTGGATTCTTCGATGACACTGAGTTTCAGCATATGAGCCACCTCTTTGGAGATCAACTCTCGTCGGGCCTCAGGTATCCGATAGGGCTTCAAGTTCACCCGCACATGTGGCTCTGTCAGAACCTTGTGTTCTGTGACCCTTGTACAGCCTGGCAATTCCGAGAACAAATCCTTCTGGAGTTCTTCTGGAGTAACTCCCGACACTGCTGTTTCTGGGCCTTCGTTAGCATTTCTGCTATTGCGACTCCTCCAAAGTCACCTTCTGGCTTGCCCAGCAAGCATGGAACTTCCACAGCCTCCCTGTCTTGCCACAGCTTGATAAGGTTGACGTGGTATATTTGGTACGGCTTACATTGTCCCGGTTGGTGAACCTTATAATTTACTTCTCCAACCTTATCCACAACCTCATAGGTCCTTGCCACTTAGCCAAGAATTTGCTTTCCACGGTAGTTATCAGAACGAGGATACTTTCACCAGGACTGAATTGCCACACTTTGGCTGAGCAGTTGTAGACCCTGGCCTTAGCGTCTTGTGCCTGAAGGAGATGTTCTTTGACGATGGGCATCACCTTTGCAATCCTCTCCCGCATCAGAGCGACGTGCTCGATGACACTCCTGTGAGGCGTGACTTCGGCTTCCCAGGTTTCCTTTGCTACATCCAGGAGACCCCGCAGATGTCGTCCATATAGGATTTTGAATGGCCAGAACCCCATAGAGGCCTGTGGAACCTCTCGGATAGAGAACAACAGATACGGCAGGAGACAGTCCCAGTCTCTCCCATCTTTTTCTATGGCCTTCCTCAGCATACTCTTCAGAGCTTTGTTGAACCTCTCTACGAGGACATCTGTCTGTGGATGGTACACTGATGTTCTCAGTTGGGAGATTTGCAGGACCTTGCACAATTCCCTCATTACCTTACTTATAAAGGGTGTTCCCTGGTCAGTCAGGATCTCCCTTGGCAACCATGTCCGGGAGAAAACATGGGCTAACTCACGAGCTATAGTCTTGGTGGAGGAGTTTCTCTGTGAGATCGCTTCAGGATAGCTGGTGGCATAGTCTAAGATGACCAAAATATATTGATGCCCACGGGCAGATTTAACCAGGGGACCGACCAAGTCCATGGCAATTCTCTCGAATGACACTTCAATAATGGGTAATGGCACGAAGTGACTTTGAAAGTGAGAGGTGGGGGCGGTTAACTGACATGTAGGGCAGGACCTGCAATACTTTAATATTTCCCGGTGACACCCGGGCCATTAGAACCTCTGCATTATCCGTTCCTGCGTTTTTTCCAACCCTAGATGCCCCCCCAATATATGTGAATGGGCCATGTCCAACACTTTCCGTCTATAGGGCCACGGCACCATTAACTGTTCCACCAACTCCTCCCTCACTTTCGTGACCCGGTATAACAACTCCCCACACAACATAAAATAGGGAAACCGTGTGTCAGACCAAGGCTCCTGTGCAACCCCATTTATGACTGTGACATTATTGAAGGCTTCCTTCAGAGTTAGGTCCCTGCTTTGGGCAGACCCAAAATTCTCACTGGTCACCCCTAACTCTGGAATATCAGATTCAGTGGACACTACCTCCTCATCCCCCAGAAGGACACAAAAGGGAAACATGTCTGACTCTGGGTGTGGTAATACCTCATCCGGGTTAACTGGTTTCCTATCTGAACAAACAAACCAGGAACCCCTTCCCCACAGATCTCAAAATAAATAAAAGTCCCGGCCTATAATTATAGGGTGCAACAAGTCCTGAACGACACCAACCTCGTGGGACTCAGTACCGTGGGCCATTTCAATCTCCACTCTGGCCATAGGGTAGTCCTTAGCATCACTATGCATGCACCATATGCCAACTTTTTTCCCCAGGATCAGTTGGAGAGGAAGGGTGGCCCTCACAAGGGCCACCAGACTCCCAGAGTCTAGCAGTGTCATTACCTGCCGCCCATTCACCTTCACGGGACACGCTTGTGGCCCCTCGCTGGGTGGCCAGTTCACACTGCAGGCTGGATATACATAGTATGAACAACGGCGTCCTATGCTGCAGTCCATTGGCTTGGAGGTCAAGGGACAACTGGCGGCTATATGGCCTAGGCCGTGGCACCTCCAGCAAACAACATCACCCGTAGGGACCTTGGGCACCACCTCTCCCGCCCCTTTGGACCTTGGACACCGCCCCATCTTTTGGGCCTCCGCCCCCTGCTGGGGCTCCCAGTATGGAGTGGGCTGCCTTCCCAAACAAGCTTTAACCCCCTGGTACCTCTTGACCAGTCCGATCAGTTCATCTGTATTCCGGGGATCACCCTGAGCAACCCAAGTCTGTATGGACCTTGGTAGAGAGTACACAAACCGGTCCATCACCACCCGCTCTACCATCTGCGCAGACGTAGAGGACTCCGGCTGTAGCCACTTCTGGTGCAATAGGTCAAACATTTGGGAGCGAGGTGATTTGTCCTTTTGAAACCCCCAGCAGTGAACTTGCTGCGCTATGATAGTTATTGTCAGCCCCAAGCATGCGAGAATCTCAGTTTTTAGCTTGCCATACTCTTCGGCGTCTTGCAAAGCTAAATCATAGTACGGCTTCTGGGTCTCTCCCATCAAGTATGGCACCAGTAACTCTGCCCACTGCTCTGGCGTAAGTTTCTCCCTCTCGGCGACCCTTTCAAACATGGTCAGGAAGGCCTCAACGTCATCCCCCAAGGGTCGTTTTCTGCAAGGCCTGTCTTACCGCCTTCCGGACGTGGGTGTCATCAGCCGGACTTGGGGTTGGGGCGCTTGTCCTGCCCTGGATGGCGGTTGCCTGAAGCTGCATCTGTTGCCGTTGTTCCTGCTGGATCTGTAACAACAGCCTGTTGATCTCCTGCTGCTGCGACTGGTCCAGGTGTTTCAGCAGGTCCTCCATTTTGTCTGGCGATGCTTGCTGGCTTGCGACTGACTTGACCCAGGACATGCAGTCCTTCCTGTAGCAGTCACACTTCTCTGCTGATAACGCTGCCCGCACGTCTAACACCAATTGTAGGGATGGTACTCACTCAGGTGTGGTTTGAGGCAAAAGGGAGGCATGTTCCTTTAAATGTCCGTAATGGTTTATTAGCTTCATAAACCATTCAAAAGGAAAATGCAAACAAAACAACCTTTAGTGCAGGCAAAACAAAGATAACAGTCCTTTTATCAAAGTCTTTGGATGGCCAGCACTGTGCTCACACAGGCTGGTGTAGCGTCCAGTGTCCTGGCTTGGTCTGGAGAAAAAACATACACAGGAGGCCTTCTCCCTCCAAGCACACAGACCATGTGCCAAACAACAGCCTCCATTTTATAGACTGTTAACCACACCCAGAGGTGAGGTATGTGGGTTGCTGGACCCGCCCATTCTCTCCTAGCAACTCGTAATCCGGCTCCCAGGTGCACCAATTAGTCCTCTCCGGGGTTACATCACAGAGACCAGCCATCTCTGTGATACATACCTCCCATCGACTACACGACCATTAGCCACCTTACAATATATATAAATATATATATATATATATATATATATATATATATATATTTGCTTAAAATACAAAGGAAATATGTCATCTTTAACTTTAGGCTTTTTAGAGATCATTTCATCTTCCACTTGCTTAACTGTTCACAGCAACAGTCATTTTGACCAGGAGTGTCCAAACTTTTACACGCCACTGTATGTACCGTAACCACATTAATGTATATGGGGGAGTAAGGAGAAATATGTGTTGTGTGGACAAGCATCCAGTCTACAGCCAACTAGTGTTTGGGCACCTGACATTACGGTGATTTATCATTCAGAAAGTTATTCTCTAACCTGCTTCAAAAATGCAGGATAGAGAAAGGCTTTTATCACCTAAGCCAGACCTCACTGGACGGGAAGCAAGAAGAAAAAAGGAGTAATGTAAAACAAGACAAAAGTCCAGACAATTGTCAGCCAAAACTTTATCTGATATCGACAAAGAAAATTACAATCAGTAAAAGTATAAACTACATTTAAGAAAAAAACAGATGAGCCGTAGGACCTTCGCTTCTTCTGGATCTTCTTGGCAGACAGATGGCTCTGCTGTCTGAGTCCTAGCTTGTTCTTCCCCTTCATGTGAATTATGAAGACCAGGAGGCTCCTGAGGGTCAATCTTCCCTGCCTGCAGCTCAGAATGACTTGGAGATATGTTTCCTTCAGTTCAGGAAAGCAAAAAAAGTGAAAAATGAATGTTGTGTAATAACAAGACAAAGCTATAAACATGTCTAAAAATCATGTAACACTGCAAACTGCACAAAAATGCCCCACAATAACCTAAGTGCTGTAGTTTTAACCCCTTCATTACCAGGCCATTTTCGGCTTTTGCGTTTTTGCTTTTTGCTCCCCTTCTTCTCAGAGACATAGCTTTTTTTTATTTTTCTGTCAATATGGCCATGTCAGGGCTTTTTTATTGTGAGACAAGTTGCACCTTTGAACAACACCTTTGGTTTTACCATGTAATGTATTGGAAAACAGGAAAAAAATTCAAAGTGTGGTGAAATTGCAAAAAAATGTGCAACTCCATAGTTATTTATTTATTATTTTACCATATTCACTAAATGGTAAAACTGACCTGCCATTATGATTCTCCAGGTCATTATGAGTTCGTAGATACCAAACATGTATAGGTTTTTTTTTAAGTGGTGAATAGTGTTGAGCGATACCTTCCGATATCGGGAAATATCGGATCGGATTGGATCGGACCGACACCCAAAAAATTTCGGATATCGCCGATTCTGATACCGGAAACCAATGCAAGTCAATGGGACACAAATATCGGAATGAAAATAAACCCTTTCTTTCCTTGTAGGTTAATTCTACATGAAGGAAAACAACTAAGAATAGTGTAGAATGTATTGGGGGAGGTGGAGGAGACATTAAAGGCATAAAGGTTTAGCCCAATCAAATGGAATAGCAGGAATTAATATTTTTTTAAGACATTTGGAGTTACAAAGATATTGGCTATGTTAAGCTTTTTTATATTTGGTCAGATATTTATGTTTCACTACTTCCATGCTCTTCACCTTCTTTTTTACTTCTCCCACACTTTCTCCTTCATCATCCTCAGCAGCAGCATCTTTTTCATCAACTTCTTCTTCACCTTATTCATCTTCTTCTTCTTCACCTTCTTTCTATTATTCTTTTTTTTACATTCTTCATATTCTTCTTATTCAACTATTATTCTTCTTCATATTCTACTTCTTCATCTTCTTCTTCTTCATCATATTCTTATTTGTGACAGGCATTCCTGTAGTTGTTATCTATAAAAGTTTGAAGATTACACCTTCCGTTCTGCCTGTCACAAAAGATTTACAACAGGATTTGTCCGCGTTCAGTTTGGCCTGCAGCAGCAGGTATTTTCCAAGGGCACCACGAGGAGGAACGGACTCACCCCCATACACTGCTTAGTCTTCTTCTGCTTATAATTTAGATAATATCTTTTGCTCTGCTTTTTAGTTTTATGCTTAATGTTCTTCTGCTTTTTGCTCTGCAGCTTCTTGTTCTTCTGCTTCTTGGTCTTCTGTCTCTTGTTATTCTGTATCTTGGTGGTTGTCTTCTTGTTCTTTGTCCTCTTGGTCATCTTCTTCAGGGTCATCTTCTTGGTCTCCTTTGGGGTGGTCTTCAGGGTCGTCGTCTTCAGGGTCGTCGTCTTCGGTTCCTCGTCTTCTTCGGGGTGGTCTTCAGGGGTCATCGTCTTCGGGGTCCTCGTCTTCTTCGGGGTGGTCTTCAGGGTCGTCGTCTTCAGGGTCGTCATCTTCGGGGTCCTCGTCTTCTTTGGGGTGGTCTTCAGGGTCGTCGTCTTCAGGGTCATCGTCAGGGAGATCCAGAGTGATTACCAAAAACTATTTCAAAAAGCTTGAACTTGGAAATGTAGCAGAAGGTACAAGAAGGCTGAGGAACTGCCGATAACCAGCTGACGGTACTGGAACCCGGATGGGTAGCAGAAGGTACAAGAGCCAATGGAACTACCGAGGACCAGCTGATGGTACTGGAACCCGGTTACTAAGCAGGAGGTACCTGTGCCAGAAAACACTACCAAGGACCAGCAGACGTTGGTGGAACTCGGATATTGAGAAGGAGGCACCTAACCCAAAGGCACTGCCGAGAACCAGCTGACGGTACTGGAACCCGGATGGGTAGCAGAAGGTACACATGAAAAATAAAGTTGCAAGGCCGCGAGCCAGCCGGAGTTACCGAAACCCACAGTCCTACAGGGGGTGCTTGTCCTATTGGCACTATGGAACCAGCCTTCATTGCCAGATCCTGCAGCCCACATAGGAGTCATCTAAACTGCAGGCACCATAGAGTCGGCTAACCCGACCGCAACACGACAGGACAACGTATTGGAGGCAAAGTGACGTTGACACTACCCGGAAACAGCTGGCGTGCTGGAACCAGGCTGGGCAGGAGGGAGTACCCATGCCAAAGACACTGCCGAGAACCAGCTGACGGTACTGGAACCCGGATGGGTAGCAGAAGGTACAAGAGCCAATGGAACTACAGAGGACCAGCTGATGGTACTGGAACCCGGTTACTAAGCAGGAGGTACCTGTGCCAGAAAGCACTACCAAGGACCAGCAGACGTTGGTGGAACTCGGATACCGAGAAGGAGGCACCTAAGCCAAAGGCACTGCCAAAAGCCAGCTGACGGTACTGGAACCCGGATGGGTAGCAGAAGGTACAAGAGCCAATGGAACTACCGAGGACCAGCTGATGGTACTGGAACCCGGTTACTAAGCAGGAGGTACCTGTGCCAGAAAGCACTACCAAGGACCAGCAGACGTTGGTGGAACTCGGATACCGAGAAGGAGGCATCTAACCCAAAGGCACTGCCGAGAACCAGCTGACGGTACTGGAACCCGGATGGGTAGCAGAAGGTACAAGTACCAATTGAACTACCGAGGACCTGCTGATGGTACTGGAACCCGGTTACTAAGCAGGAGGTATCTGCGTCAGAAAGCACTACCAAGGACCAGCAGATGTTGGTGGAACTCGGATACCGAGAAGGAGGCACCTAAGCCAAAGGCACTGCCGAGAACCAGCTGACGGTACTGGAACCCAGATGAGTAGCAGAAGGTACAAGAGCCAATGGAACTACCAAGGACCAGCTGATGGTACTGGAACCCGGTTACTAAGCAGGAGGTACCTGTGCCAGAAAGCACTACCAAGGACCAGCAGACATTGGTGGAACTCGGATACCGAGAAGGAGGCACCTAATCCAAAGGCACTGCCGAGAACCAGCTGATGGTACTGGAACCCGGATGGGTAGCAGAAGGTACATATGAAAAAAAAAGTTGCAAGGCCGCAAGCCGGCCAGAGTTACCGAAACCCACAGTCCTACAGGGGGTGCTTGTCCTATTGGCACTATGGAACCAGCCTTCATTGCCAGATCCTGCAGCCCACATAGGAGTCACCTAAACTGCAGGCACCATAGAGTCGGCTAACCCGACCGCAACACGACAGGACAACGTATTGGAGGCAAAGTGACGTTGACAATACCCGGAAACAGCTGGCGTGCTGGAACCAGGCTGGGCAGGAGGGAGTACCCATGCCAAAGACACTGCTGGGAAACAGCTGGCGGTGCTGGAACCAATGGTAAATACTAAAAACAGAGTGGAGCCAGAGGCCTAATTGGAGCAAGTTTAAAATCAGCAGTAGTGTGAATGTGGACAGAGCAGGAGAAATTGCCAGACACACAGCAGGGGAACAGCTGACGTTACTGAACCCCAATAACACTGGAGCAAGTGTTGACTGCACAGACGGCACTTCTGAGCAGCAACTGGCGGTGTTGCAGCCCAGGGTAAATATTGAAAACAGAGTGGAGCCAGAGGCTTAATTGGAGCAAGTTTAAAATCAGTAGTAGTGTGAATGTGGACAGAGCAGGAGAAATTGCCGGGCACACAGCAGGGGATCAGCTGACGTTACTGAACCCCAATAACACTGGAGCAAGTATTGACTGTGCAGACGGCATTTCTGAGCAGCAACTGGCGGTGTTGGAGCCCAGGCATTACAGTTCAGGTGGTAGAAACATGAACACAACAGGATACCTGGATACTGTTGCCAACCAATTATTTAATCTGGAAGAGGACTGGCAAATTCATGCGAGATCCAGGCCTTGTTCATTTTCAGAAAAGTAAGACGGTCAACGTTATCGGAGGATAGTCGGATGCGACGGTCTGATAGTACACCACCTGCGGCACTAAAGACGCGTTCCGATAATACACTAGCAGCAGGGCAAGCCAGCACCTCCAATGCATACTGGCTAAGCTCTGGCCATGTATCCAGCTTAGAGACCCAAAACTTAAAGGGGGAAGAGCTGTCTGGGAGTACACTGACAGGGCAAGACATGTAGTCTGTCACCATCTGACGGAAACGTTGCCTCCTGCTGACTGGAGCCGTCTGTGATGGTGTAGACATTTGTGGCGGGACACAAAACTTTGCCACATTTGGGCCATACTGGTCTTGCCTTGTGCTGAGGCGCTGCTTCTGCTCCCTCTTTGTGCAGAGCTTCCTCCACTGCCTCGACGCACTGAGCTGCTTTGTAAAGCACTAGCAGCACTGCTCTCGGGTGGAATGAAGAACATGATGGAATGCACCAGTGTGTCTTGGTACTCCCGCATTTTACGCTCCCGGTTCAACGGTGTTATGAGGCTTTTTTTAAGTTGTCCCAGTAGTGAGGATCTAGGAGGGTGGACACCCAATAATCAGCCGTGTTGAGAATGTGGGCGATGTGGCGGTCGTTTCTCAGGCACTGCAGCATGAAATCAACCATGTGCTGCAGACTGCCAACTGGCCAAGAAACGCTGTCCCCTGCTTCAGGCGTGATCTCTGCCTGCTCTGCATCACCCCACCCTCGCTCTAGATACTGACTACTAGAGCATTGTGTACCTCCCTCCTCTGGACAGATGTCTTCCTCCTCCATTGACTCCTCCTCATCCTCCTCACAAAGTGTCCCCTGCCTAGGCCTTTGTGAGGAACCACGTTGCGCAGACTGTACCGAAGCAGATGGCATTTGTGACTCCTCATCCTCCACCTCTTCCAAAACCTCCTCCCTTAGTGCTTGCAGTGTTTTTTCAAGCAGGCAGATAAGGGGGATAGTCATGCTGACTAGTGCATCATCTGCACTCGCCATCCACGTGGAATAATCGACGGCACGCAAAACGTGGCAGATGTCCTTCATTGAGGCCCACTCAGTGATGGTGAAGTGTGAACTTGTTTGCGCGACTTGTTTGCGCCTGCTGCAGCTGGTGCTCCATTACTGCTGCCTGCTGCTCACACAACCTCTCCAAGATATGTAACGTTGAATTCCACCTGGTGGGTAGGTCACATATGATGCGATGTTCTGGAAGGCGTAATCGGCGCTGCAGAGCTGCAATGCACGATCTTGCGATGCTGGAACGCCGCAAGTGAGTGCACTCTATGTGGACCTTGTGCAGCAGTGCATCAAGATCCGGATAGTCCCTCAAAAAACTCTGCACGACCAAGTTGAGCACATGTGCCAGACATGGGATGTGAGTGAGGTTGCCTAGGCCCAGAGCTGCCACCAGATTTCGGCCATTGTCACACACTACCATGCCTGGCTGGAGATTCGCTTGCACAAACCACACGTCGCTCTGCTGCTTGATGGTATTCCAGAGCTCCTGCGCTGTGTGGCTTTGATTCCCCAAATAAATAAATTTCAATACGGCCTTTTGACGTTTGGCCACGGCTGTGCTCATATCGGTCGTAACAGGTAACCGTTCACGGGTCGATGTGGAGGTAGACCGTGACGGCTCCTGCAGCGCTGATTCAGAGGAACTGGAGTATGAAGAGGAGTCAATGTGTACAGACTGGATTCCTGCAATCCTTGGAGTTGGCAGAACATGTACAGGGCCACTCGCAAGATCTGTACCCGGCTCCACAACATTTACCCAATGGGCAGTGAGGGAAAGGTATCGTCCCTGTCCATGCTTACTGGTCCACGCATCAGTGGTCAGGTGGACCTTGCTACTGACGGCGTTTTGTAGCGCATGTTTAATTTTTCCCTCCACATGCTGTTGAAGGGCAGGGACGGCTTGCCTGCTGAAATAAAAGCGGCTGGGCACGTTGTATTGTGGGACTGCCAATGCCATCAAGTTACGGAAGGTGTCAGTCTCCACCAGCCTGAATGATAGCATTTCAAGGGCCAGTAGTTTTGCAATGCCAGCATTCAGAGCCTGTGCTTGGGGGTGGTTTGCCGATTATGGGCGCCTTTTCTCCCATGGCTGTGCTAACGATGGCTGTAGACTGGCCTGGGAGTGTGAGGATGACAGGGAACGTGGTGCTGTGGGTGGAATGACACTGTGTCTCTGTAGAACAGTGCCAGAGGTTCTTCCATGGCGATCCTGTGAGGAAGCCGAACCAGCTGTGTGTGAGCTGGAGGAAGAGGCTACAACACGAGCTGAAGAGGTGGTAGGTGGCACTGTAGGTTGGCCTAGGTCTTCAGTGTGTCTTTGTAACTCCACCACGTGCTTGGTCCGCACATGTTTCCACATATTTGTGGTATTGAGGTTGCTGACACTTTTCCCTCTTTTCACTTTCTGATTACACAACTTGCATTTTACAAAGCAAATTTCATCTGCAACTGTGTCAAAAAAGGACCAGGCACTGCAAGTCTTGGGAGCGCCCGTTTTGGGTTTTGGAAGAGGCATGCTCCTAATGGGTGCCCAAGTGGAGGCTACAGGCAACCAAGCCTGCCCCCTCCCTCTCCCTCCTTTTTGGGCCGTTCGGGGAATCTCTTCCTCAGAGCTGCTCCCACCACCTTCCTGTACCTCACGCCATGATAGGTCAAGGACCTCATCATCTACACTACCCTCTTCAAACAACTGCTTCTCCTGGGTAGTCTCGAGAGCACAGTACGCACCAGAAAGTGGCACCTGAGTCTCATCATCAGATGCGTACTGAGGTGTGCTGACCATAGGTACTGGCCCACCCACCTCTTTAGATTCAGAGAGACAAAGCGGTTGCGCATCACTGCATACTACCTCTTCTTCAAATTCTAGAATTCTGCTTGGCTGGCCCCCTCTTTCCAAGCCAAGAGATTCAGAGAACAGAAGTAGAGATGGCTCCTGGCAGGGCTCTCTGACTGCCTGGGCAATTTGGCAGGTGGTGAAGAGACAGATGGGTGCTCTTCAGTGCTCACGACCTGAGAGGATCTGGAACTAATTGAAGTCGATGCGTTAGCTGCCATCCATCCGACAACGGCTTCAATTTGGTCCTCCCACAACAGTGGGGTATGGCGAGCTCCTACAAAGCTGCGCATAAAGGACTGTTCCCTGGTAAAACTGGGGGATGCTGAGTCACTGGTGCCCGCAGCAGGCACAGAATCCCCATGTCCTCTCCCTGCAGGCACAGAATCCCCACGTCCTCTCCCTGCAGAAATTCCACGCCCACGACCACATGCCTTACTCCCTGCCTTCTTCGTCTTGGTAGACTGATAAAGATAGGCAGAAAAGTACTAAGGGCTTAGTGTGCTTATTCCTGAACAGCTGCTAACAGGTATAAGAAACACTAATTTTATAAGGTGTGGACTAGACTTTAATATCAGCTAATGTGGCCTACACAACTATAAAGTGGAGTGTTTGGTGAACTTTATTTACGTTTTTTTTTTCACAAAAAGACACTGGATGTGCCCAAAGATGTAAAACCGATAGTATCACAAACTTTTTGTAGCTATTACAATGCAGGAGGGTAACCTACAATGCAATAGATGAGGCTACAAAAAATAGGCTAATACTTATCTGGCTGGGGCTGCAGGGCACAAGGCTGCAGAAAGGCTCCTCTATCTACTCCTATATAGTGTGTTTGGAAGCAATCTATCTGGATACGGATGGAACCACACTAATAGGAGAAATCAGGAAAAATGAGCAGCACTAATGCAAAAAAGCACAATGTATGAGGCAGTGACGCACACTGAGCGGACTACAACCGGACGTGGCTGCAGAACACACTACAGCGTGAGCTGCACTCACACACAGAGACCTTGCAGACAGCCGTGAACAGTGCAGAGAACTGTGCACTAGCGCTGCAAGGCAAAAGAAAGCTTCTCTATCTACTCCTATATAGTGTGTTTGGAAGCAATCTATCTGGATACAGATGGAACCACACTAATAGGAGAAATCAGGAAAAATGAGCAGCACTAATGCAAAAAAGCACAATGTATGAGGCAGTGACGCACGCTGAGCGGACTACAACCGGACGTGGCTGCAGCACACACTACAGCATGAGCTGCACTCACACACAGAGACCTCGCAGACAGCCGTGAACAGTGCAGAGAACTGTGCAATAGCGCTGCAAGGCAAAAGAAAGCTTTATAAAGTAGCCTGGGTAAAGCACAATAAAGCAAATAGGTAGCTAAAACTGTCCTTCAGAACAGCAGCGTCCAGTCCCTAACTGAATTCACAGCAGAGTGAACCCAAAATGGCGGCGGCTTTTATAGTGCATCATGACATCATTTCAGCAGCCAATCACAGCCATGCCATTAGTTAACATGCCTAACAGGATGTGCCCACACTTCTTAGGATCCTCATTGGCTGAATAAAATCAAACTGGCTCATTGCATTATAGGAACTTCCGATTCCGGTATTCAATATTCTAAAAGTATCGGAACTCAGTATCGGAACTCCGATACCGCGAATATTGGTCGATACCCGATATTTCAGTATCGGAATGCTCAACACTAGTGGTGAAGAAAAAAGGCAAAATTTGTTAAAGAAAAAAAAAATGGCACCTTTTTCTGAGACCCGTAGCATCTCTATTTTTAGGGATCTGGATCCGGTGAGGGCTTAATTTTTGTGCACCGAGCTGACGTTTTTATTGATACCATTTTGGGGTAGATATGATATTTTGATCACCCGTTACTGCATTTTATTGCAATGTAGTGGTGATCAAAAAAATGTAATTCTGACGTTTTGAATTTTTTTTTCGTTACGCCTTTTACTGATAGGATTAATTATTTTTTTATTTTGATAGATCAAGAGATTCTGAACAAATATGTGTATATGTGATTTTTTTTATTGTTTTATTTTGAATGGGGCGAAAGGGGGGTGATTTAAACTTTTATATATTTTTTAATATTTTTAAAAACTTTTTTTTTTTTTTTTTTTTTTTACTTTTACATGCTTCAAGGACTTGAAGCTGCACTTGTCCTTGCTGATCGCTTGTGCTACACACAGGCGATCATCAGATCGCCAGTGTGTAGCAGAATTGCTCACTTGTAATGAGTGCCAACCGCTGGGCGGCGCTAATAGCAATCTGTCAATGATAACTGCAGGGGTCTCCTACAGACCCCAGGTTGTCATGCCAACTAATCGGCATCCCGCAATCACGTGACAGGGTCGCTGATGGGTGGGGTTAGTGATGCACTTTCCGTAAGTACGAGTTAAATGCCGCTGTCAGAGATTGACAGCGGCATTTAACTAATTAACAGCCGCAGGTGGATAGCGATTCCACCAGCAGCTGTTGGGGACACATGACAGCTAATCACATCAGCTGTCATGTGCCCCGAAAGGTGCGGGCTCAGCGCCAGAGTCCGCACTAAAGTGAGGGACCCGACATGTGCCGTAGTATTACGACACACATCAGAAAGAGGTTAAAGAAACTGCAAAATGGGTGATGTGAAAAGACCTGCGACTTGTCAGAAATATGTCAATTTTTATCTGGTCTAAAAAAAAGAAACACACAAGATTCAAAGGATCAGCAGCATTTTAGAATAGGTAAAACATGTACAAAATTATGGCAAGTGACAGTTATTAAATATTTTGGATGATAACCAGATTATTTAGAGTATCAAACTAAGGCCCTAAGGCCACGGCCCCACTATCAGTATTTGGTCAGTATTCAGTCAGTATTTTTTCTCAGGAGTGGGAGCTAAAACCAGGTGAGGAACAATCAGAGAAAAGGTATAATAGAAACAAGTGCACCAATTCTGCATTTATCACCCACTCCTGGTTTTGTCTCCCACTCCTGAGAAAAAATACTGACCAAATACTAATAGTGGGGCCGTGGCCTAAGAGTTCGTCCAATTGGAACTTACCCGGAAAGGTCTACGACTGTGATAAAATATACTTAGTAATGGAGCTCCAGACTGGACACAAAGAACTGCAGCTCATTGAAGAATGGAACTTCTTTCTTTCTCAGCCAAGAACTTCTTATATCAGTCCCGCACGGCCTCTATCATGTCCTGATACCCGTCAGAAACAGAGAAAATTAATTCTAAAGTAAATAAAATTTATTGAAGAAAAAAAAACATGCTGCAAACAAGAAGCATTTGCAACAAACCACAGACATTATTTACATAGCACATTTGTTTAATTTTTTTCTATATTAGTGGACGCTCTGTGCAAAGACGTGCCAAGTTACTGGGGCAGCCTTATTAAGAAAACCATAAGAAAAAAATAATAGTAAAAATAATCTTACAAACCCCACAATGCTTGTCTGGTGCAGCATCATCTCTGGACCCACAGCTTCTCTTTGTCTCCTGAAGCTGCTCCACCTCTTCCATCGGGACTTGTATCTCTGCAAGATGCCAGCTGAGAAGGACTTCTCACCTAGAAATATTACAACCAACTCCATACCTGTGTTACATGCATGCTGCTAGGTTCAGATAGGGGCAAGACAGGTTACATGAATTCTTTGGAATCCTGGGGGAACCGTTACTCAGGGCGACCATAGACCATGTGCTGCAGCTTCTCTGAGGCACACAGGGGTATTGACCCTCAGGCACAGACACGTAGGTTGTTTCACTTGCTGACCAGACACACTTGACAAGAGTCTTCATAAACGGTAGAACAGTAGCATTTAATAAGAAGCCGCACAGCCAGTGCAAGTTAAGTCTTATGAGTAACAGGATTCAGTGACAAACAGTACAGTTTCCTTAGCAGCACAGCAGTTTACAGTCTTCCCAGTAGTACAGGACAGCACAGTTCTAATGCAAAGGCACATTAATGAGCACAGCATTCTTTACAGCACAGTGAGATAGAGGAGGGGGGAGGGGTTTGTTGAGGGAGATGATCCCTGTGACACCATTTCTTCCAGTCCTTATCTTTCTGCCTGACAATACTCTGCATTGCTAGTTCAGGAACTCTACCTGACCTGTGCTTAGCTTCACCCCTGACTTCAATCCTTTTCACTTGCAGGGGCGCTTCTGTGAGATACAGAACACACACATCACCTTTCTCTTCGGCTCCAGCCAGACAGTAAACAACTGCATGTCACACTCTGCAACAGCACTACATCTGCATGTCACACTCTTCCCTCCTTTTTGAATGTCGTCCTCGACATTCATCTTAATTGGTCAATCGGACCAATTCTGAGACAGTGGTGAAAGTTGGAAAGTTGGATAACTTTATATACAAATTGGCATTGTGAAATTGGTATAACGTCCATAAACATTGATAGCAGCCTAATCTTACGACCTTTTTCTTGTAGGGTGCCTGTAAGAAATCAACAATTAACACAATTAAAACAATCAGCATCTCTTCAGCTGGTGCTTTTCGTACGTCTTCAACCAGCTCTCTCTCTATGCTTTAACAGTTCTTTGTTTCTACAAAGTCTTTTAAGGAAAATCAAAGCATAAAAACAAGTCTCACCACTTGGCAATATCTTCCATACTGCCTCTCGGTGGGCTTACCTGGTCCGCATGCAGAGATACCTGTTTCCAGTCGACAGTCCTTGGCACTTGATTCGGTTCACCAAGTGTCTCATACGTCAGCATCACAGGCCTCCTCACTTCTCGAGTCGACATCGTCCTGGTGGGTTGTTCCTCAGATGCCACTGGTTCTTTGGTCACAGGAGTTTCTTCTGTCGCACTGATTTCCCGTGCTTCCTCAGATGCTCTTGGAGCTGCCTCTGTAAGTTCCTGTACTTCTCCTGAGTCACCTGTTTCTGCACGGTCTGGTAATTCCGCTCCTCCTGAATGTCGATCAGTCTCTTCAAGGACCGGTGTTTGATCATCAGATCTGAATTGGACTTCATCTGTACTCCTTGGTACGGACTTTGGAGCCTCAGGACTTAGTTAACTCTCCTGAGGATGGTACATCCCTCTCCTTGCCGGTCTGAGAAATACAACGGTGTGTTCTTCTCCATCGGAACTTTCAAGGTCACTACCCACCTCCAGTGCTTCAGTCTGTGGTGGTCCCTTAGTCAATCTCGGATGATGTCGGTCTACTTCTGGGAAATCTTGTTGTGGTGGGAGATAATCACAGGGTAGTAGTAAATTCCGGTGGACTATTCTGGCTTTCTTGTCTTCCATTTACAATCGGATTTCATACATTGGGCTGTCATCAGCTTTTTTCCTTACGACCACATACACCTTGTCTTCCCAGTACAAACAAAGTTTTCCTGGACCGTCTTTCTCACATACGTTCTTGACTAGCACCCGGCCTCCCGGTGCCAATTCTGCTCCATAACATTTTCGATCATAGTACTCCTTACTCTTGCTCTGTCTTTGGGTAACCACTTTGGACGCTATGTTGTATGACTCTGCCATCCGTTCCTTCCATTTCCGAACGTACTCCGGATACATTCTGTAAGTCTCTGACACCGGTGTATCGAGCATGATGTCGATTGGCATTTTTGGCGATAGTCCATACAATAGGAAGAAAGGTGAGTAACCCGTTGCCTCGCTCTTTGTACAGTTATAGTCATGTATCACTTTTGACAGAGAACTCTTCCAGTCTTTCTTCTCGTCAACTGTTAAAGTGCACAACATCAACAATAATGTCAGGTCAATTACTCTCAGGGTGATAGGGTGTTGTGTGGGATCTCTGAATTCTACAGTACTTTCCTAGCTTGGCAAAGGGCTGGTTCTCAAATTCTCTTCATTGGTTGCGGTGTAACCTCGTAGGGATCCCAAACTTCAAAGCAAAATCATTGAATATCTTCTCTGCCGCTGTTCGACCCGATTTATTGGTGGTGGCATATGCTTGAGCAAATCGAGTAAAATGGTCCATCACCACCAATATGTATTCGTAACCACCCTTGCACGTCTCGAGATGTAGAAATTCTACTGAGACCATCTCAAACGGATACGTAGCTTGGATGTTGCCCATAGGTGCCCGGGTTGATGTGTTAGGACGTTTATCTTTCAGACACCCACACTCCCTGGTCACGTACCTCTCAATATATCTCTGCATGTATAGCCAGAAGAAACATTCACGGATCAAGTTGGTTGTCCTTTCCACTCTCAGGTGTCCCATGCTTTCATGGAGTTCTTTGAAGACCAACCTACAGAATACTCTAGGTAGTACCAACTGCCGGTTTTGTCCTCCTTTACGATACAGGATACCGTCTTCACTGAGGTAGAGCTTTGTCCATTCTTTAATTAAAACAGATACTGCTGGTGACTCATGGTCTCTCTCCCGTTTAAAAAAAAACATCACAGTAAAAGATAATGCCTTACCAACATCAAGTCAGATTGCCAATGCACTCCAGGATGCAGCAAGCCTCCATGATAAAGGCGGGGGCAGCACATGTGCAGGATACTGATGCAGACAGCCACTCACTAACCTACCAATTCATGGAGGGGGTGGCTGTGTAGTATTATACATGCACACCAATAGAATTTGCTTAGGGCGCCAGTCACACAGATATGTGTGATGCACAGTGTCTGACTTGCAGCCTATTGATGACGCCCATACTATTAGATCAGGCCAAAATATTGACCAATACCTCATGTGTAGTATTTATCTTATACACTATTTTTCATCTTTTTTGCACATTTTTATGCAGTATGCGGCCAGGCCTCTTTACTGTTGGCTGGGTGAATTAGGGCGTCTGTCCAGTGAAGGTGCACGTATATAGTGCTGGGCAACCCGCCTGATCTAACAGTATAGGCGTCATCAATAGGCTGCAAGCCAGACACTGTGCATCACACATATCTGTGTGACTGGCGCCCTAAGCAAATTCTATTGGTGTGAATGTATAATACTACACAGCCACCCCCTCCATGAATTGGTAGGTTAGTGAGTGGCTCTCTGCATCATTATCCTGCACATGTGCTGCCCCCGCCTTTATCATGGAGGCTTGCTGCATCCTGCAGTGCATTAGCAATCTGACTTGGTGTTGGTAAGGTATTATCTTTTACTGTGATGTTTCTTGAAATGATGTCCAATGTTAGCTCTCTCCCGTTTACTTGGAAACCGATTTTAGTCCACATAAAGTAGTATTCTACCAATTATCTGATCTTCCCGTTGTGTTGTATGGATTTTCCCTTTTGGTAGTTGTTGAATAGAAAGGGGGTGATCTTGTTCTCTTGCTTTTAACGTGGTTTCCACCGTCAACGGACACCACAATGGTGTGTCTTCCTCCTGATAAGCTTGTACTGTTTGGGCAGTGTGCTCAATTGCTTCCACACTGACTTCCTCCAAGCATTCTTGCATGAACTTGTCAGGCTCTAGTGGCATTCTCGATAACCTGTCAACATCCGCATTGCATTTTCCTGGCCTGTACTTGATGCTGAAATCGAACTCAACTAGTTCAGCGACCCATCTCTGACCCATTGCATTCAGTTTGGCTGTAGTAAGAACATAAATCAAAGGGTTGTTGTCAGTGTATAACTCAAACTCTTTGCTGTAGTAGAGATAATCTCTAAATCATTCACAGCTAGCCCATTTCTGCACCAGGAACTCCAATTTTCTGGAATGTAGATGGTAATTCTTCTCGGCATCTGTCAATGTTCTAGAACCGTAACCGATGACTCTCAATTTTCCATCTTGATGCTGATACAGGGCAGCTTCCAGTCCAACTTGAGAAGCGTCACAATGAAGAACAAATAGTAAATTGAAATCAGGATATCCCAAGATGAGTGGTTTTACCAGGTAGTCTACTAGTTCTTCCAATACCTCATGGTGGTACGAAACCACCATGTTGGAACGAAACGGCGTTGTTTCTTTTAAGCCCGGTCCTACCCACGTTCTTCTTTTTCTCTGTGGGTGTTGTCGTCTCTGTTTCCCCCCCAAGAGGAGGTATAGCGGGGCGGCAATCCTGGAGAAGTTCCGAACGTTAAGTACGATAGTAGGAGAGGAATCCTAATATCTGCCTCAATTCCCCGATGGTAGAGGGTCGCTTGTCTTTTAAGGCCAGTACCGGAGCGATTTCTGCTGGGTCCATGATATATCCTTCTCCGGACACAATTTTCCCTAGAAATTGGGCTTGCCTTTTGAACAGTTCACACTTCTTTGGGGTCAACTCAACTCCGTGTTGTTGATACCGTTGTAATACAGTCCTCATGTGTTCAACATGTTCCCGGAAGGTTTTGCTGTGTACCACATTGTCATCCAAGTACGGCTGGCAGATATCGTCCCTCAAACCTTCTAAACATGTCTCCATGCTCCTCTGGAATACTGCTGGAGCTGAACTGAGCCCAAACGGTCTGCGGATCCACTCATATAATCCCCATGGTGTGATGAATACTGTCAAGGGTCTACGGGACTCTTCGACAAACCCTTGGTGGTATGCCTTACCCTGATCCAGGACAGAGAAGCAGGTACTTCCTGATAGGCTATCCAGCATATCTTGGATCTTTGGTATCGGATGTCGATCAGGTACTGACTTTCGGTTTAGTTACCGGTAATCACAGCAGAGTCTCAATGAACCGTCCTTCTTCCTAACACAGACAATAGGAGAGGAATAAGATGACTTCGACTTTTGGACCCAACCTCTGTTGATTAGTTCTTGTAACTACTCTTCCACTTCATGGTGTAATGGTTTCGGCACAGACATGTAACTTCTGGTTACTGGGGTCGTGTCTTTCAAATTGATTTTCAAATGCAACGACCAGATACTGCCTATATCAGAGTCATCTTGAGAGAATGCATGACACTCCTCTCTCAGCATCTGTTTTCTACCGCTCGATCTTCAGCACACAAATGTTCCAGGTGTACTGGGGGATCCCAAGACCCCGAGGTGGGTTGCACTATTTCCTCCCCTGGGCAACTCCTGTTCCTTGGTGGGGAGACTGAATTCACTGTAGACCCCTGGGCTGGTCTCACACTGGCTGGATATACCATTTTAACGGTTTCGATGTGACCTAACACAGTCTTTGGATCCAGTCTAATTTCGTGTTTCGTAGTATTCATCACCGGTACTGTCACTCGAGCAAACCCACCAGTAGGAATCGTAAGCACAGTCTCACCTTGAACTAGGCCTTCCGGAAGTTCTGAGGAGTCTTTTGGCACGAACAGTCATTTCTGGACTTTTCTTCCCGGTTCTACCCGGACTTCACATCTCACCTCCACCATTTGGTTTGCAGGGATGATGGTTGGGCGCAAGCCAATGAAGTGACCGCCGGCAAGGCCGCGCGTTGATATCCATGATCTGGCCCAGCAAGATCCCCACACACAGACTCTACCTTGATAACCGTATCTTTACTTGTATACATTTTTAACACAGCAGAACACAGTAAATGACAACCGTAAATGTTCACAGCAATAACGTGTACTTATAAGCTGACCCTCACTGTCCCTACTCACATGTTACCAGTCCTTTACTCCAGAAGGATGTGTCCCCCGTCGCAGGCCTGTCTGTCTTTGCAGGAAGGCGTCCCAGCCGAAGAAAACAGGAACAGCAGACTTCGCTGAAAGGAAGGAATACTTCGGCCTCTCGCCAGAGGTCCCGCTTACAGTCTCTCTGATCCGGGTAGTAGCTCTTGTAGATTCCCTTATGTGGTTCACACTCCAGTAGCGGGGAGTGTAACAGCTGAATCCTTCAGCAGTGCGGAAGCTGGGGAAAACTCTGAGGATAAGGTGTCAGATAACAGAAACCACGTTGAGAGTATCCTCTACGGCACACACGAGGACCTGCACACCGTCCTGGTTCTTTTCACAGACCACCTCAGACTCTCCGCGCACTTTTTTTCTTTCACTTTGCTCACGTGACTCTCCAGGGAGGGACACAGGAGACTCAGTCTTTTTCTCTGTCATCACATCCTGCGCAGGTGCAACCTCTGGCCACAAGGTGGCAACACCATCCTGCGTTATCATTTCTGTCACAGGCTCTATCTCAATTATCACAGAACAGCCAGAGCCTGCCAGCTCACTACACGCCCCCCCCGCTCAAAGGTTGGCAGTCCCTGTCAACGACCGGCTCCAGGGCGGCGATGGCTGTGGATGTTACAGGGGGCGGCTGGGAAGAGGGCCACACATATTGGTCTCTGCAGGACTGTCCTGGAGGTACCCCTGCAGTGGTCCTCGTTGTCCGCCTAACGGGTTGGAGACCCTCTCTCCGATCAGTCACCCCACTCTTTTTCCCAGTCGACATGTCAGTAAAGGAGGTAATCGGTTCAAGTGCATCAGTCAGACGGACAGGGGTAGGCATGCATTCAATCTCTACATCCCCGGGGTCAGTGTCTCCGACAGTATTAGTGATATCCATCTCTCTAGGTATCACAGTAGGGGAGTCAGGCTGGGAGCGACAGGGGCGCAACATATTACGGTGCAAAGTACGGATGCTGCCGCTGTCTTCGCCCTGCACTCGATAGACGGGGCCACCGGGGTAAGGGTGTCCAATTGCTCGATAGACTTCGGTCTCCCCCTTGGGCCGGAGTTTCCCTTGCGGTTTCTTTATAAGGACTAGGACCAGTTGACCTACATTCAGTGAGTCCTCTTGTACCGGAAGTGGGTCAGCGTGCACTTGATCCTGGATTTGTCGGCCTACTAGCCGGTAGACAGTCTCCATTCTCTGGCGGTGTGTTTGTAGCCAGGAAGGATAGGTACCACAGGTATCTTCTTCGGAGTTAGACAGTTGCAACTCATGGATGTCTTTGCCTGGACGGCCAAAGAGAAGGGTGTATGGGGTGTATCCGGTGACGGAATGGACTTGATTATTATAGGCCCACAGCAGTTCTGGGAGGAATCGAGGCCAGTCGGGCTTTTTGTCTTCAGCCAGTGTCCGGATCAGTTGTAAGAGGGTCCGGTTAAAGCGTTCACACGCGCCATTCCCTTGAGGATGGTAAGGGGTGGTCCTGGACTTCTTGATTCCATACATCCATTGGAGTTCTTCAATGACTCGCCCTACGAAACAAGCCCCCTGATCAGAGTGCAGCTGCTCCGGACATCCGTAGACCCGAACGAACTGTTGACAGATGGCCTGTGCAGCTGATTCGGCAGTCTGATCCTTGGTAGCAACAGCGACGGCGAATTTCGTGAAGTGGTCCACCATCACCAGACAGTACTGGTAGCCACTATTCGCCGTTCCGATCAACAGATAGTCCACCATCAACAGCTCGAGGGGCCTCGACGTCCTAATAGTCTGGACGGGTGCACGCTGCTCAGCGGACTTGTGGAGTTCACAGGTACAGCATTCTTGACAAACGTTTTCAACCAGCTTACGGAGCCCCGGACAAAAAATGAACTGCTGGGTCCACCGGAGGGTCTTGTCTATGCCGAAGTGGCCGTTCCTCCTGTGAGCTTTGCCCACCATCTGATGGGCCAACTGCACGGGGAAGACAATCTGCAAACACTCCTCCAGCATATGGGATAAAAGGGCCCTGCGATACAGGACTCCATCTTTCACGATCAGCCGATCCCATTGGGCAAGCAGAGTCAAGGCTCCGGTCGATAGTCGGGCTCTCACTTCGGAGGGCGGTTTCTCTTGTTTATTCACATACCGTTTCAGCAAGACGTGCTCGGGATCTCGATCATGAAGCTTGGCCCATTCTTGCTGGGACAGGGGAGATCCCACTACGGCTTCAATCCCTCCTACAGCATACTGGCGGCTATCTTCTATTTGCTTTGCGAGCTGGGCAAAGTCAGGCATCTCATCTTCCTCCAACTCTTCACCCTGGTCCCCCACTGGTGGGGATGATGTCACTGTAGACAGGCTGTCAGCATTCTGATTCTCATTCCCCGCTCTGTATTTAATTTTGTACTGGAATCTAGAGAGCCTGGCCATCCAGCGCTGTTCCATTGCCCCTAGTTTGGCATTCTCTAGGTGGGCGAGAGCATTGTTGTCCGTCATGACCAGCACCTCCGCTCCTGTCAGATAGCCAGCTAATTTCTCCGTCATAGCCCAAGTCAGAGCCAAGAGTTCCAAGCGGAAGGAGCTGTAGTTGACGGGATTCTTTTCGGTGTCACGGAGAGACCTACTGGCATAGGCTATTACGCGTTCTTTATTATCTTGAACTTGAGAGAGGACCGCCCCTAGACCTTGAAGGCTGGCGTCGGTGTGCAACTGCAATGGTAATGTGTAATCTGCATATGTGGCACCCCAGGGGTCTGGTTGCCACAGTAATAGAAATATTATGTCTGAGAGCAAGTGGGAGGTTTCTCTGGTCAGGAGCCCTAAGCATGCAACACCGCCCGTCCAGACCTGGGAGGGGAGGAATCTGCCCTTAAAAACTGGGTCTGGGGCGGGATTAGAGGAGAGAGTCCCAGACAGAGACGCAGTCTGGTCTGGAGGACAGCAGACACAGGGAAAGCAAGAACTAGGAGCTCTGTAGGAGCAGGAGCGAGTGCCAGAGGCTGGAAGCTAGAAAGCTCGCCTTGGCTGAAGACACTAAACCCGGACACGGAGTCCGAGGCTGTGGGGACAACCAGGTCCAGCAGCAGAATCCAACCGGCAGGGGATTCCATGTCCTCTGGCCATAGAAGCCCGGAGGCACGGTCACAAGCAAGCGACCAGCACCACCATCGTGAAGCGGAGGCTAACGGAAGGCCCCAAGTCACCGGCCATACGGGTGAGCACCACACGGTATACTCAGGGACGTGGGCTACTTCTACCCGCATAGAGCAAGGTAGCCAGGAAAGAGTGCAGATAGTCGGGGAGGCCTACAACTCCACCTGGCCAGGGGAGATCCTACTTGCTTACAGACTGACCAGGCCCCTACTGCTAACCAGTACTCCCGGGAGGGTCTGCGTTATTCCATCAGTAAAGACCCTGAACTGCACCACACGTCTCTGTGTTTCATCGCCGCACCAGCACCATCAGTACTGGGACGCTCACACCATCATTCCCATCATCCACACTAGCTGCCCTGAGGCAATACTTCTCCCGTGGGGAGTTATCCCATACTTGGCTGCGCATACAACATCAGCCTCAGCGGTCTGCAGCGCAGCGGCGGTCCCCACTGACCGCAATCCACAGGTGGCGTAGTCGGACATTTATCACATTACTAATACTGCCACTGGTTTGACCGCCCTGGGCACGGACCGGGTCACAGCCACGGAGGACTACAACCCCCAGCGATCCGGCTCCGGGTATCCCCTGCACAGCACAGGCCCAGGGGGCGCGTCAACTTTGGCGTAGTCGGCAGGATTTCGTGCCCGCAACCACTGGGTACTGCGTGCCTGAAAAAAGACTTTTATACTTACCTGTGGCGAAGTTTCCCGCCGTCCGGAGCAGTTTCCCGCCATCGGACGCCATCTTGGGTGGTTTCCCGCCGTCTTCTGCCGTCTTCCCGCCATCCGCAGCTGCTTCCCGCCTTCGAACGCCATCTTCGGGACGCCGCACGGGAAGAAGAGGGGCGTGGACGCCGAAAGCGCGCGAGATCCCAAGCTCCGCCCCACGCACTGACGCTGCGCAAGGTCCTGGAAGGGAGGAAGAGCGACGCTGATGTCATCGGAGCGCGACGCCAGGTCCTCTACCCCGACGATTGACTGCGGAGCCGCGGCCTACGGAAGAAGAGCATCGCAAGGTAGGCCACGGTCCACTAGGGGGGTAGAAGGATGCCGGATACCGAGGGGAGCTCCACCGCTACACCGGCCGCCAGCGCAACCGCTGCAGCGGTCATGCCATTCACCATGCCCTATATCCCGGGGGCAACCTAGCTACCCCAGTACTCAGGGGAGTCACATACCCTAAGTGACTTTAGGGAAAGACTTGATAGCCTCTTCCAGGTATACCCCCTCACAGAAGAGCAAAAAGTGTGCATTCTGGTGGCCCAGTTAATCGGGGCAGCCCAAAGGGAGGTAAAGTCCTGGTCACCTGGGAAGAAGAGGACTGTCAGAGAAATACTAGCCCAGCTGAAAGACACATTTGATACCCGAACCTCAGCCGAAATAAAGCTCAGATTTTACGGGTGCAAACAATGGGCACATGAAAGTATAAGAGACTATGCTCTAAACCTACAAGAGGCCCTGAGAGCCATTAAACAGGCAGACCCTGACAGCATGGGGAATGAAGACAAGCTGTTGACCGAACAATTTATTGAGGGTCTACTGTGCAATGCCCACCGAACCCAGTTGCGGGCAATGGCCTTACAGGACCCTGACCTGGACTTTGCACAGTTCAAGGACAGAGCCATCCGAGTGCTCCGAGAACCGGCACCAGGTGGCGCTGTGACCCACAGGCGCCCTGCTATCACTTATCACCAGGACGCGGCGCCCTTGTCTGCAGGGCCTGTGGGAGCTGATGCGCAGGCTTTGAACAATGACCCGGCTACAGACCTGCACCATCAGGTCCAAGAGCTGACTAAGAGCGTTGCCGCGCTTACCAGAACTGTGCAGTCTTTACAGGTCTCTTCTCCAGGAAAGATCCAGCTGGCATCCGGACCGGAGGACGTCCCGTGGCGCCGACTGAGGAGGACCCCACCGGCCAGAGGAAGACCCAGCGACAGATACAACGAGGATGGACGACCCATCTGCCGCCGCTGCAATCAACCCGGACATATGGCAAGGTACTGTCATTTAAACGGGCACAACCTGGGGTAGAGGGCCAACCCCCAGGCATAAGATCATCAGGCCCATCAAAGTGGCGTGATAAATACGTAGGGGGACGTCCGGTCTTGCCTGTGGTACTGGACAGCATTCCTATGAGTGCCCTACTAGACACCGGGTCACAGGTCACCACCATCCCGTACGTGCTCTTTAAGCGGTACTGGAATGACTCGGACATAACCTGCTACCCAGATGACGACCTGAGCATTATCGCCAGCAATGGTCAGCCCGTGCCACAGATAGGATTTAAAGAAGTGACCATCAAGGTCGGTAAATTTGAACTGCCGGCACAAGGACTGATCATTGTGGACATTGACCGTCGCGAGAGTCACCCAAAAATAACCCTAGGTACTAACGTAATTGAAAACTGTCTTGCAGAGGTGATTCTTATTTTGCAGCAGGTTGCCAAGAACGCCAGTTCCAGCCAGCAGCGTGTGCTCCAAAAAGAGATCTGGGCACTGATGAAGCGGCAACAAGTGGAACTATCTGGTGGTGAGATAGGTAGCGTGAGAATGTGTGACCCGTTCCCTATTGCCATGCCCCCAAAAAGTGAGATAATGATTTGGTGCCGGGCAGCTATTGGTCTGAGAGGTAGAGACTACCAAGCAATGGTAGAACCTGTCTACTCAGACAGTAGGCCCACCATTTTGACAGCACGGGGGGTGGTCGATGTACGTCATGGGAGGGTGCCCGTCCGCATCATAAATATCAGGGAGAGAGAAGTATACCTGCCCCGGTATGCCACGCTAGCCAAATTGTTCACCATCAACCAGAACTCTGTACAGGCCGTGGAACCCTTGCCTCCATCTCAACCAGAGGAAGGTAACGGCTCTAAGAAACCAATGGAGGACTGGTGTCAGCAACTGCATTTGGGTACTGACTCCACTCCCTCACACCAAAAACAGGGAGTCTACCGGGTGGTTCAAGAGTACGAGAGAGTGTTTAGTAAACACCCGCTGGACTTCGGGCGAGTAAAGGGGGTTGAACATCACATCCCCACGGGAGACCATCCTCCCATAAAGGAGAGATACCGACCCGTACCCCCTGCACACTATCAGCACGCCAAGGGGATGTTAAAGGACATGAAGGAGGCTGGGGTAATTAGGGACAGCTGTAGCCCCTGGGCAGCTCCACTAGTCTTAGTGAGAAAGAAAGACAACACCATGAGAATGTGTGTAGACTACAGGAAGGTCAACCGTATCACACACAAAGATGCGTACACGTTACCAAGGATAGAAGAGTCCTTAGCTGCATTAAAATCTGCTAACTTCTTCTCTACTTTGGATCTCACTAGCGGGTACTGGCAGGTTCCTGTAGCAGTGGCGGACCGGGAGAAGACCGCATTCACCACCCCGATGGGACTCAGCGAATTTAACTGTATGCTGTTCGGACTCTGCAATGCACCAGTAACCTTCCAACGGTTGATGGAATGCTGTCTGGGACACCGGAACTTCGAGACGGTCCTATTATACCTGGACGACGTCATCGTCTATTCCAAGACCTATGAGGACCATCTGGAACACCTGGCAGAAGTGTTTGAAGCCCTGGCAAACAATGGCCTAAAGGTAAAACCCTCAAAGTGTCATCTACTGAAGCCAAAGGTACAGTACCTGGGACACGTGGTGAGTGCTGACGGAGTAGCCCCCGACCCTGACAAGATCACCGTGATTAAGGACTGGCCAAGACCATCCAGCATAAAGGAAGTGCGGCAGTTCCTCGGGTTGGTAGGCTACTACCGAAGATTCATTCCCGGTTTTACCAAGAAGGCAGCTCCTATGCAGGACCTCCTGATAGGCCAGTCCAGGAAGGCCAAAAACCAGAAGCCACCCTTCAAATGGGAAAAGCTGGAAGAGGAGTCCTTCCGCCAGCTGAAGATGGCCCTCACGGGGGATGAAATCCTGGCGTACCCTGATTACAGCCAGCCCTTTATCCTCCACACGGACGCAAGCAACATCGGGCTAGGAGCCGTACTGTCCCAGATCCAGCAGGGGAGAGAATGGGTAATTGCTTACGCCAGCCGAAAATTGCGACCCATGGAAAGAAACCCTGAGAATTACAGCTCGTTCAAGCTAGAGTTCCTGGCAGTGGTGTGGGCAGTAACCGAACGTTTCAAGCATTACCTTGCCTCTTCCAGGTTCACCGTGTACACGGACAACAACCCGTTGACACACCTGGACACAGCAAGACTGGGTGCCCTGGAGCAGAGATGGATGGCCCGCCTGTCCAATTATAAGTTCACAATCAAATACCGGGCAGGGCGCTCCAATACCAGCGCGGACGCCCTGTCCAGGATGCCAAACCTACCGGACGAAGGGGAGGATCCGGAAGAATTGGAAGAGATCGAACTCCCTGCGTTTCACCGTCATGGGATTACCCAGTATTCCCACCGTGTGAGGGGCCAGCGATCTGCTACGTTCAACCCCTTACCCCACTACAACTGGGCGGAGACGCAAGACAGTGACCCCGCAGTCCGTCTGGTGAAGGAGATGCTGACCCAGGCTGACACCCGCCTGGACCCAGACGCTCCGGAAGAGACCAAGCAACTGTGGACGGAGAAGAGCAGACTGTTTCTCTACAAGGAGAAGTTGTGCCGCAGAATGGTCAATTCCCGGTCACATGAACTGATCTGGCAGGTTGTGGTACCGAGACGGGACGCAGCTATGGTGCTGGAGGCCTACCACAATGGGGCAGGGCATTTCGGATGGAAGAAGCTGGAGTTCCTGCTGCGTGAACGGTTCTACTGGATAGGCATGAGAGGAGCCATTGAGAGGTGGTGTAGAGACTGTGGCCCGTGCAACCTAAGAAGAAGGGACCGTGCCAGCCAGAGGACTCCCCTGCAGCCCATCATCACCAGGCAGCTGCTGGAACTGGTCGCTCTGGACCATGTTAAACTGGCTCCAAGCAGAAGCGGGTATGTCTACGCCCTAACCATCGTGGATCACTACTCCCGGTTCCTGGTGGTGGTCCCTGTCAAAGACCTGACGGCTCAGACAGCAGCCAGAGCCTTCCAGCTGCACTTCTGCCACCCACACGGGTACCCGGACCAAGTGCTGACGGACCAAGGACCAGCCTTCGAAGCGGAGGTCTTCCAGGAGTTCTGCAACCTGTATGGCTGCAAGAAGATAAGAACAACGCCCTATCACCCGCAGACCAACGGACTCTGCGAAAAGATGAACCAGGTGGTGATAGATCTGCTAAAAACATTGCCCCTGGAAGAACGCAGTCTGTGGCCTGAGAAACTGCCCGATCTGGTGGACCTGTATAACCACATCCCGGTAGGTTCCACCAACTGTACCCCGGCTTACCTAATGCGAGCAAGACCTGGTAAGCTGCCTGTTGACCTGGATATGGGAGTCCTGACACCCGAGGACACCTCACCAGAGGCAGACTGGGATACAGAATGGCAGCAGCAGTACCGGAAAGTACAGGAGAGCGTCGAGCGAAGTCTCTGTCAATCAAGAGAAAGGCAGGAGAGGACTTATAACCAACATGCTCCCGCTGTTCCCCTGGTACCTGGAGAGCAGGTCTTGAAAAGAAAAAGGAGGCTCCATAAGTTGGACGACCAGTGGGAAAAGGACCCGTACACCGTACTGCCCTCAAGCCACAATAATCCAAAGGTGTACGTCATCAGCAAGGATGGAGGAGAGACCACAGCCACTGTCTCCAGAGACCACCTGAAAAAGTGCCCCGAGAAGTTGCAAAGCACGGATGAAGATCAGGAAGACGCTCAACCAGTAGAGGAAAAGGAGGAAATGATCAGCACCGTACTCGGAGACTTTCCCCGGTCCTGGACACAAGTAAACAATGCTATCGTGGTGCCCGTCCTCACCTTTCTCCAGCCAGCCCCTCAAGTGCCTACAGAAGACCAGGTAGAGCTGGAAGAGCAGCCGGCCCAGGAGGCAGAAGAGTCCACACCAGCAGCGCAGGAGGATCAACCCTCTGCTAGTAGTGAGCCTGCCGTGCCCCTAGTGAGCCAAAGAGTGCGCAGACAGCTGCCCAGCTTACCCATAACACCTCCTACACCCTGTAGTGCAGGACCAGTTAGTGAGCTCCGTAGGTCCACTAGAGTCACTGGAGGTCAGATGCCCGCTCGCTGGAAAATCTAAACTAATGCACTGTGAATTTATCTGTTTAACTGTTTATGTTTTTTGTTGTTGCCTGTTATTAATTATGTTTCTCAGTTACCCTGCAGATTTATTTGGACTAACAGGTTATGGACGCTGAATAACCGGAACAGTTTTGTAGATAGTTGCACATTGTGCCTCTTGCGAAGACGGCCGCGGAAAAGAAAACCTGTCTGGCGTGGCCTCCTTGCGGCCCAAAGTAGCTAGCTTCAACCTTGCAGCCACGCCCAGGGCCAACGCAAGGGGTTTGCTTTGGACAGGTCCCCTACTTCGCTTAAAGCTTCACCTTGGGTGACATGGACACCCTCTTGTTTCACAAACTTCACCTTGGGTGATATGGACACCCGGTTGCGCACACGCCGTGACCTTTAAAGAACTAAAGCTTCTTGTAAATATGTTATTGTATTATCGTTTATACCCTTGTATTTATGTTTCTTTAAAAATGTGTTTAGTCCCGGATTACTAAAATTTACTAGGGGGGAATGTGGCACCCCAGGGGTCTGGTTGCTACAGTAATAGAAATATTATGTCTGAGAGCAAGTGGGAGGTTTCTCTGGTCAGGAGCCCTAAGCATGCAACACCGCCCGCCCAGACCTGGGAGGGGAGGAATCTGCCCTTAAAAACTGGGTCTGGGGTGGGATTAGAGGAGAGAGTCCCAGACAGAGACGCAGTCTGGTCTGGAGGACAGCAGACACAGGGAAAGCAAGAACTAGGAGCTCTGTAGGAGCAGGAGCGAGTGCCAGAGGCTGGAAGCTAGAAAGCTCGCCTTGGCTGAAGACACTAAACCCGGACACGGAGTCCGAGGCTGTGGGGACATCCAGGTCCAGCAGCAGAATCCAACCGGCAGGGGATTCCATGTCCTCTGGCCATAGAAGCCCGGAGGCACGGTCACAAGCAAGGGACCAGCACCGCCATCGTGAAGCGAAGGCTAACGGAAGGCCCCAAGTCACCGGCCATACGGGTGAGCACCACACGGTATACTCAGGGACGTGGGCTACTTCTACCCGCATAGAGCAAGGTAGCCAGGAAAGAGTGCAGATAGTCGGGGAGGCCTACAACTCCACCTGGCCAGGGGAGATCCTACTTGCTTACAGACTGACCAGGCCCCTACTGCTAACCAGTACTCCCGGGAGGGTCTGCGTTATTCCATCAGTAAAGACCCTGAACTGCACCACACGTCTCTGTGTTTCATCGCCGCACCAGCACCATCAGTACTGGGACGCACACACTATCACTCCCATCATCCACACTAGCTGCCCTGAGGCAATACTTCTCCTGTGGGGAGTTATCCCATACTTGGCTGCGCATACAACATCAGCCTCAGTGGTCTGCAGCGCAGCGGCGGTCCCCACTGACCGCAATCCACGGGTGGCGTAGTTGGACATTTGTCACATTACTAATACTGCCACTGGTTTGACCGCCCTGGGCACGGACCGGGTCACAGCCACGGAGGACTACAACCCCCAGCGATCCGGCTCCGGGTATCCCCTGCACAGCACAGGCCCAGGGGGCGCGTCACATACGCCAGAACTGGGGGTGATGTTAGAGCAGCCTTAAGTGCCTGAAAGGATTTTTCTTGGTCAGGCCCCCAACTGATGCGTCGTCCTCTGGGACTGTTCGCGGTCCCTCGGAGAACCTCATGCAGTGGTTCAGCAAGCCGAGCAAAGTCCTTGACAACCCGACGGTAGTAGCCTGCCAGCCCCAGAAAAGCCCGGACTTCTTTGACGGTAATTGGCTGCGGCCACTTTTGAACGGCTGCTATCTTCTCCGGAGAGGGCTGGACACCTTCGGCCGAGATCCGGTGACCCAAGTAGTCGATTTCCTGCTGGAACAGACGGCACTTGCTGGGCTTCAACTTCAAGTCGTGTCCCCTCAAGCGCTGGAACACTTGGCCAAGCTTGTGAAGATGATCCTCAAAGGTGGCGGAGTATACCACGATGTCGTCAAGGTATATCAGCGTAAACTCAAAGTTGAAGTCTCCCAGACAGCGTTCCATCAGTCTCTGAAAGGTCCCTGGTACGTTATTCAAGCCGAACGGCATCCGGTCGAACTCATACAGGCCCATGGGAAGGATGAAGGCGGTCTTTTCCCTGTCCTTCTCACTCATTGGAACCTGCCAATATCCACTGGCCAGATCTAGGGACGAAAAATATTTGACCTTCTTCAGGGCGGTCAGTGACTCTTCGATCCGGGGAAGTGGATATGAGTCCCGGATAGTGCAAGCGTCCAGCCTACGGTAGTCTACGCAAAATCTCAGGGAACCATCTTTCTTTTTGACTATCACCACGGGTGCAGCCCACAGGCTCTGGCTTTCACGTACAACTCCGGCGTGTAGCATGGATTCTAATAGGCTTTTCACTTCCTGGTATTGTTGAGGTGGTATCTGCCGGTACCTCTCGCGGATAGGGGGGGTATCGCCCGTGGGTATCTCGTGCTGGATACTGGTGGTACACCCAATGTCTGTGTCATGCTTTGCAAAGGAGTCTTGGTGTTCCCGTAGGAGTTCTTCCACTTGAGACACTTCTTGTTTGGTGTATTGAGACGTGTCTAGCTGTACTTTTTCCCGTAGTTTTCGCCCAATGTCTTCATCGTCTACTTGAGCGTTTATGGCTGAGACGGTTACCGTCCAGTCGCCTTCTGTAGACGGGGTGAATTTTAGGGGTCCAATGGGATTCACTTCCGTGGGTAGAGCATATACCCGGGCAAGTTGAGTGCCGGCTTCAAGGGCTAGGCCTACGTCTGCGGTGTTGTTTAGCCTGACAGGGACTCTCCCGTTCCTCACGACGGCCAGAGTGCGAGCAACTAGTGGGTTTAGCTTACCCCCACTTGGGGTTCTCGGCTCGATCAACACTTCAACCCCCTCAAGTTGTCGGTGGGTGTTAAGGGGTAAGGAAATGACTGTCTCTTCTTCGGCGGGCAAAGTAATCCGGGTACGGCGTGGCATCGTAATGGCGGCTAGGGGTAGTTGTTCCTCTGCCATCTGTTGAAGTCCAACGGTCCGGATTACGCGCTGGAACGCCAGACGAGTCGGCTTATGTTTGGTGACTTTCTGCCAGTATTTGGGTCCTTTTCTTGTCAACAGCATAAGATCCAGGTCTTTCAAGATGTTCATTCCAACTATCACTGGGGTCTCGGAGCCGAAACCCTCCTTGACAATGACGATCCCTCGTTTCCCTAAGTCCTGTCCGCAGGCCTTTGTGTCCATCCAAGCAACTCCGGTCACTGGAATGGGTAGATTATTAGCCGCAATAATCTTAATGGCGGTGTCTGGGTCACAAGCAGTTCTTGGTTTGAGGTAATTTTCGTAAAACTGTTCAGAGATCGTGGTCACTTATGACCCAGTGTCCATCAGTCCCTGTACGGCAATCCCTTCCAGGACAACTTCAAGTGTCGGGCTACTCGAGGCAAGAGCACTCTGCCGTTGGCTCTGTTTTTCCACACCCCTCTCTTTGGCCTCCCCTGCTGCGCGAGCCTCAGCTGCAGGGGTGTCTAGTTTAAAGGCAGCCATTGTGGTGAGGCCCGGCGTGGTAGCTCTGCTTGTGGATATGGCTGGGGTTCCATTCGCTGGTCTGATCGAAATTCCCTTCGCTGGGGTGACTGAGGGTTTGTTCGCTGGTGCGATAGAGGTTTTTGCGGAGGGAAGTGTTGAGGACAACGATTTGCCCTATGGCGAGGATCACCGCATGACCAACACTGTCCCACGGGACGGCTAGGCTGTCTTCGCTGGTCTCCCTGTCGGTCTAATGTTAACTGTAATATCTGTTTCTGTAAGTCTGCTACCATCTGTTTCAGGTCTTCCGTGTCACTGTTCGGATTTTTAATGTCAGATATGGATCTGCACGCAGCACCTTGAATCCCCACATCCATGACGGGTCCCCTTGAACGTTCTATGGCTTCCTGTTTGACTTCAGCAAAAGTAAGAGTCGGCATCATCCGGATCAAGTCCTGTAACGTGCGGTTAAGATACTGGTCTCTCAGTCCTATTACAAATTGGTCTCTCAGTACCAGGTCACGAGGAGCCATACCAGCTAGTTGTTCCCCTTTTCCACAGGCTTGTTCAAGGAGTACCTGAAGGGCGTTCGCATATTGGGGAATATCCTCCCATTCAAGCTGCGTCCGTCTAAAGAACATGTGTCGCAGTGTTCCCGGGTATGTGGTCGGCCCATAGGTGTTCTCCAGCACCCGCACCAAATCATCCACTGTACGCTGGCCCCTGACCATCTCCAGTCTGACTGTCGTCCATGCCTCCCCTTCTAGCGTCAGTACCGCCATTTCTGCTAAGGTCTTAGGGTCAATATTATACATTTCCCCCAGTATCCGGACTTGTTCCGCCCACTCTGGTACAGGGTAGTTTCGTCCGCCAAATTTCCTGACCTGATTCACAATAGACACCGGCGGGGCTTTCTGACTGTACACGTGGCCTGGGTGGGAATCTTGCTGGTCACAGATCCTGCCGACTACGCCAGATGAAGTGACCGCCGGCAAGGCCGCGCGTTGATATCCATGATTAGGCCCAGCAAGATCCCCACACACAGACTCTACCTTGATAACCGTATCTTTACTTGTATACATTTTTAAAACAGCAGAACACAGTAAATGACAACCGTAAATGTTCACAGCAATAACGTGTACTTATAAGCTGACCCTCACTGTCCCTACTCACACGTTACCAGTCCTTTACTCCAGAAGGATGTGTCCCCCGTCGCAGGCCTGTCTGTCTTTGCAGGAAGGCGTCCCAGCCGAAGAAAACAGGAACAGCAGACTTCGCTGAAAGGAAGGAATGCTTCGGCCTCTCGCCAGAGGTCCCGCTTACAGTCTCTCTGATCCGGGTAGTAGCTCTTGTAGATTCCCTTATGTGGTTCACACTCCAGTAGCGGGGAGTGTAACAGCTGAATCCTTCAGCAGTGCGGAAGCTGGGGAAAACTCTGAGGATAAGGTGTCAGATAACAGAAACCACGCTGAGAGTATCCGCTACGGCACACACGAGGACCTGCACACCGTCCTGGTTCTTTTCACAGACCACCTCAGACTCTCCGCGCGCTTTTTTTCTTTCACTTTGCTCACGTGACTCTCCAGGGAGGGACACAGGAGACTCAGTCTTTTTCTCTGTCATCACATCCTGCGCAGGTGCAACCTCTGGCCACAAGGTGGCAACACCATCCAGCGTTATCATTTCTGTCACAGGCTCTATCTCAGTTATCACAGAACAGCCAGAGCCTGCCAGCTCACTACACCTACCTTGACTTCTTTTAGGTCCATTGTATTCTGTGCTTTCTTTACTCTATGAATCACGTTTTCCGCCACGGCATTGGGTATGGCGATATATGTGGCAATTGCATCCACCACCAACGCCCCTGTCTTGTGCTTCGTGATGACCTCACTTATTACTTTATAACTCAGGATAGGATCCTCTGCCACGTTCTGATCACTGGTCACGAGAAAAGGTACCAAAAGCTTGATGGTGTTGCTGTTCTTCGTGGCCCTGAGATGGAAAGTCACTTCCACATAGCCTATGAAAGGGATGTCGGTCTGGTTGACGGCTTTGCCTTGGAGTTCCACTTGTCCCAAGAGTTCTTTTAGTGACCGAAGGCAAGTGTGTGGCAGGTAGTGTCTTCTCCATTCTTCATTTAAAAGGCTCGCTTGGGCTCCTGTGTCCCACAGTGCTTTTACTAAGAGTCCATCTAGCTGGCACTGTATAAAGCACCTTTCACCGATTAGGCTGATGAGGCTACCTTTACTGACTGAGGAATCCTCCTCCCAGGAGACCTCCGTACTGGGCATTAAGTAACTGATGCCCCTGTCTCTCTTGCAGCTGTTGTAGATGGGAGCACACTTGGGGATAGTACTGATGCAGCCGTTTTACCTCATGTGCCGTTCTGGGGTTTGGTGAGATTTGGATTTGCTTCTGGGGACTTCTCCGTGTCACGGTTACCAGTCATCCCGCACTGGTAACCTCCTGTCTTTTAACCCAAACGACTGTGACCATTGGCATTACTTGGCATAATGTCCTTCTCTCCACAATTTAGACAGTGGACACACACAGTACTCTGATTTGATGAATGCCACGCTTCACAAGCCGGGTATCTTCTGTTTTGGAACCCACTCCTGGGTCTGAGGGATACCAGTTCTGGGCTGGAACGAATCAACTTTTTCACCTCAGTCAACTCGGCTTGCAGTTCTCCTATTACTTCCTCCCAGTCAGTGCTGGCAGACCTCTCTTTTGTTGGTGATTTAAGGTTCCCTCTCGGAGGTGGCACTGGAGGGTCTCTATGATGATCTTCGGACTGGCCACCGGGGGTCTCCAACTTCAGCTGACTAATTTTGCTGATTTTAGGAGCAGAGCCTTTCTTTAACTTCTGTTCGCTCGCTGACTCCAAACTAGCGGCTTCGTCCAAAATGCCAAGATCTTCTAGGTACTGTTTCAGCTGCAACTTGATATCTCTGCTGATTAATCCCGTTCCCAATGATCTCAAGAACTTCTTCTGGACTAGTCCAGCATCAAACTTCTCATCCGCTTCTACATCTCTGGATGCAAACAACAGTCTATCCTTCAGTTCAATTGCTCTGAACAATTTTGGGGTAATTCATTATTTTTCTGTGAGAGGTTAATGAGTCGTTGGAACAATTCTGAAGTACTCTCTTCTTTATAGTGCCCTTTTAAAATCATCTTCAGCTGTTGCAAGGTCAATTGACTTTTCATTTCTAGCATACTACGGAGGTTCAGTCCTGGGCTGATCGCTTTCACCACCCCCTCAACGATCTCATCTGGCTGGTAGCCTTTCTGTAAGCCTGCATCGATGTGGTGCAACAAGTTCATATAAGACAGTTTCTCTTTCTGTTCACACTCTCCAATCTGTCCCAGGATCTTGAATTCTTTCCTTATGGTGATTTGTGGTGTTAGAGAGGACTGTCTTCCTGATTTATCTAACCCAAGCAGGTTAAAGGTTCTGTCTGAGTCTGTCACCCATTCATAGGTTTTGGTTGATTCCTGCAGGGCTGTTGTTAGGGCTTTGAATTGTTCTTTCAATTCCTGTAGTTCAGTCTGTGGGTGGAGATTTCTGCTTTTGGTAATTGGTGCCGCCTTTCCATCCTCCGTCTTCAACCCAGTTAGAAACTGTGTTAGCTCCTGGAGGAACGTCCCCGTGACGTCTTCAGCTTCTTTCTCCCCCAGCTCATCTATTTTTGCATTAATGGCAGCTAACAGTTGCCTGTGGCTGTGTGCTTTGGAAATCTGCTCTACTGACATCTTTATATGTTCTGCTACTGTTCTCAATTCTTCACAGGTTAACTGAAGAAGCAGCTCACTAATTCTGTCCATTTGTATTTCCACATCCATTGCTGCTAGTGAGTTTTTCTTTAGGGCTGGTCCCCTTTAACTGGTGTAGCAGAGTTGAGTTGAGGTGCTGTGCTGCTGCGTTTTTCCAGACACTTTTCCTCTTCTCCCTCTACACGCTAATTCACGCTCAGGATTCCCAGTGCGGGCCACCAATGTTACACGCATGCCTCTAGGTTCAGATAGGGGCAAGACAAGTTACATGAATTCTTTGGAATCCTGGGGGAACCGTTACTCAGGGCGACCATAGACCTTGTGCTGCAGCTTTTTTCAGGCACACAGGGGTATTGACCCTCAGGCACAAACACATAGGTTGTTTCACTTGCTAACAAGACACACTTGACAAAAGTCCTCATAAACGGTAGAACAGTAGCATTTAATAAGAAGCCGCACAGCCAGTGCAAGTTAAGTCTTATGAGCAACAGGATCCAGTTACAAACAGTACAGTTTCCTTAGCAGCACAGCAGTTCACAGTCTCCCCAACAGTAGATGGGGGAGGGAGGAGGCTTTGCTGAGGGAGATGATCCTGACACCATTTCTTCCAGTCCTTATCTTTCTGCTTGATAATACTCTGCATTGCTAGTTCAGGAACTCTACCTGACCTGTGCTTAGCTTCACCCCTGATTTCAAACCTTTTCACTTGCAGGGGTGCTTCTGTGAGATACAGAACACACACATCACCTTTCTTTTCGGCTCCAGCTAGACAGTAAACAACTTCTCCACAATCCCCTTGGGACTCTGCGAAAACACTCCCCTTCTCCTGTGACTGTGTTAACCCCTCTAGTTGCTAGATGCTTCTGGAGCACAACACTTTCTGTCTCATGTGCTTGTGTTACTTATAATAGTTTCTGAATGCCTTTAAAGCAACACACTCTGCAAAAGCACTACATCTGCATGTCACACACATGATGGGACTTCTGCCATCTCTGGGCTGAGAGCGGCGCTTCTCCTGGCCAACTTGGAGGATTCACATCTACTACACAAATCCTGTGGAGACGCCTTAAAAATGTACAAGATGGGGGAACAGCAGATGAGGCAGGATGGAGCTGCAGCCTACTCTGCATGTACTCAGCGCCAAAATACAGATGTGAAAGGGGATGGTACAAAACTAGAGAAAATTTCTGCTTTTCTGCATAATAAAGGGTCGTCTCTGCGCTTCATCGACCTGAACAGGCTGAGGTGAAGTACCACATACACAACATAATGATAGGGGGGCACTATTTATCCTGAATAATGCCTTTATTAATCAGCCTAGGCTCACACCAGTAGCAATACTTTCTCAGGAAAACTGTACAGCAAATCCACGAGGAATCATGTGGATATTGAAGTAGATTTGCCCCTTGATTTTCTTGTGTATTATGAAAAGAAAATAAAGTCAGTGATTTTGAAATCCACAGAAAAATATACATTATCTTGTACATAATACACCTCAGCTGCTGCAGAACCTCGTATTGCAAACCACAGCTGCTGCAGAACCACATAATACACACCTAAACTGCTGGAGAACCTCATAATGGACACTGCAGCTGCTGTACAGAACCTCATAATACATCCCAGCTGCTGAAGAATGCCATAACAGATACTTCAGCTGCTGCAGAACATGATACTACACATCTCAGCTGCTGCAGAACGTCCCTCAGCTTAAGTGTCCATGAGCTGAAGTGTCTGAAATTTGAATTAATCCTGAATAATATGATGCATGCAGACTGTACCTTACCGGCCACCACCGCACTCTAATCAGCATCTCTGTTTATCCATTCCTCTTACAGGTACGTGACCCAACTTTTCCATCCTGATTTCCATGCAGCCTTCCCTATATCTCTCTGCTCCTACTATATACTAATGGTACGTGACCCAACTTTTCCATCCTGATTTCCATGCAGCCTTCCCTATATCTCTCTGCTCCTACTATATACTAATGGTACGTGACCCAACTTTTCCATCCTGATTTCCATGCAGCCTTCCCTATATCTCTCTGCTCCTACTATATACTAATGGTACGTGACCCAACTTTTCCATCCTGATTTCCATGCAGCCTTCCCTATATCTCTCTGCTCCTACTATATACTAATGGTACGTGACCCAACTTTTCCATCCTGATTTCCATGCAGCCTTCCCTATATCTCTCTGCTCCTACTATATACTAATGGTACGTGACCCAACTTTTCCATCCTGATTTCCATGCAGCCTTCCCTATATCTCTCTGCTCCTACTATATACTAATGGTACGTGACCCAAGTTACACTACCCACCCCCCACTTTCATTTATGACCTTGTTTACTGAACCTTTGAGTATCCTACATCTGGTTCAGCCTTAATCAGCTGATCAAGATGAGCACAGACCACTCCCCTCTGGTTCACAGCTGAATGCATTCTGTAGGCCATATATTGAGAACTAGGAGTCTGTGTCAGACTGAAGTCTGTGTCCCTCAGTTTAAGTGTCCATGAGCTGAAGTGTCTGAAATTTGAATTAATCCTGAATTGAACCTGAAGTGAACTGAAGGTACCTGGATACTAAGTCACAGTAAACAATGTTTGTTTTTGTTTTCACTCTCACCCCCTTAATCCTTCACTTCTTACAACCACCCCTAATCCCTACACCTGGAAAGGAACTCTTCATCTCTCCCTCCATTCTCCCCACCCATCTCACCTCCTCCTCAGAGCTATTCCACAACATACAATCCTTTGTCTCCAAACACAGACAGCCACCTCATGCCCTCTCCTGCTCCCACCTAATAATGCTTTCTCTGCTCCTCCTTACTGCCGGCGACATCTCTCCAAATCCTGGCCCTCCTCACCACATCCCTACAATCACTTCCACCTCCTACCCACGATCTATCCCAAACTCTCGTAACCCTTCTAACCTTATACCTATACGCCCAGCCCCCGCTTCCCCAGTTCCACTAACAGGAGCTCTATGGAACGCTCGCTCTGTCTGCAATAAACTTTCCTACATTCACGATCTCTTCATCACTAACAAGCTTTCCTTCCTCGGAATCACTGAAACCTGGCTCACCCCCTCCGACACAACCTCTCCTGCTGCACTTTCGTATGGCGGATTCCACCTCTCCCATACCCCCCGCCCCAACGGCAAGCACGGTGGAGGAATAGGTTTCCTCCTCTCAGAAAACTGCTCCTTCACCCAGATCCCACTGCCGCCCACAATTACTCTCCCGTCTTTTGAAATGCACTGTGTGCGCATCTACTCCCCCTCCAACCTCCAACTGGCTGTCATCTACCGCCCCCCAGGACCAGCCACCACTTTCTTTGACCACTTCACCACCTGGCTACTTCATTTCCTCTCTGTTGACATCCCCACTATCCTCATGGGCGACTTTAACATCCCCATTGATACTTCCCTCTCAGCTGCCTCTAAGCTTCTATCCCTCACTTCCTCCTTTGGTCTTATCCAGTGGTCTTCCACACCCACCCACAAAGACGGCCACACGCTGGACCTCATCTTCACCCACCTCTGTTCCCTATCTAACCTCTCTAACTCACCTCTCCCTCTCTCTGACCACAACCTACTCACATTCTCTTCTCTCTCCTCCCCGGGGCAACAATCCCCACTCCACAAACTTGAATACCCTCGTAGAAATCTCAAACACCTTGACCTACACTCTCTCTCTGAATCCCTCCTCCCTCTTACAGACATTAGTTCCTTACATGATGCAGATGCTGCTGCCACTTTATACAACACCACAACAGCTGCAGCTCTCAATTCGGTCGCCCCCCTCATGCATACCAAGACTCGCACAATCAACAGACAACCCTGGCACACCAGCCTAACTAAAGAACTGCGACGGGCCTCCAGGGCTGCTGAACGTAGATGGAAAAGGTCCCACTCCCATGAGCACTTCATTGCATTCAAACAGTCCCTCACTACCTTCAAGTCCACACTCACTGCAGCAAAACAAACATACTTCACATCTCTCATATCCTCCCTGTCCCACAACCCCAAACAACTATTCAACACCTTCAATTCTCTCCTCCATCCCCCAGTGCCTCCTCCCTCTTCTCTTATTTCAGCCGAAGACTTTGCCTCATTCTTCAAGCAGAAGATTGACACCATCAGACAAAGCTTTTGCCTAAAGCCCCCACAGCCCCTCCCCACACCTACTCAACCCTCCTCCTCCAAAACTACATTCTCCACCATTTCTGAAGATCAACTTTCCTCCTTACTCTCCAAATCACACCTCACCACCTGTAAACTTGACCCAATCCCGTCCCACCTCATCCCAAACCTTACCACTATCTTCATCCCAGCCCTAGCCCACCTCTTCAACCTGTCACTAACAACTGGTGTCTTCCCCTCATGTTTCAAACATGCCTCAATCACACCCATCCTCAAAAAGCCCTCCCTTGACCCATCCTCTGTGTCTAGCTATCGCCCCATATCACTTCTCCCCTATGCCTCAAAACTACTGGAACAACATGTCCATTCTGAACTGTCCTCCCACCTCTCCTCCTGCTCCCTCTTTGACCGCCTACAATCTGGTTTCCGACCACACCATTCTACTGAAACTGCACTGACTAAAGTCACAAACGACCTACTAACCGCCAAATCTAAGCGACACTACTCTGTCCTCCTCCTCCTAGACCTGTCATCTGCCTTTGACACAGTGGACCATTCCCTCTTACTACAGACTCTCTCATCTCTCGGCATCACAGACTTGGCCCTATCCTGGATCTCCTCATACCTAACAGACCGGACATTCAGTGTCTCCCACTCACACACCACCTCTTCATCTCGCCCCCTATCTGTCGGTGTCCCCCAAGGTTCAGTTCTAGGACCCCTGCTCTTCTCCATCTACACCTTAGGCCTGGGACAGCTCATAGAGTCTCATGGCTTTCATTATCACCTCTATGCTGATGACACACAGATCTACCTCTCTGGACCCGATATCACCTCCGTATTAACCAAAATCCCACAATGTCTGTCTGCTATTTCATCCTTCTTCTCTGCTAGATTTCTAAAACTTAACATGGACAAAACAGAATTCATCATCTTTCCGCCATCTCATTCAACCCTCCCAACTGACCTATCCATCATAGTCAATGGCTGCCCACTCTCCCCAGTCCCTCAAGCTCGCTGCCTCGGGGTAACCCTGGACTCGGAACTCTCCTTCAAACCACATATCCAAGCCCTTTCCACTTCCTGCCGACTCCAACTTAAAAATATCTCCCGGATCCGCACATTCCTAAACCATGAATCTGCAAAAACACTAGTGCACGCCCTCATCATCTCCCGCCTTGACTACTGCAACCTCCTGCTCTGTGGCCTCCCCTCTAACACTCTCGCACCCCTCCAATCTATCATAAACTCTGCTGCTCGACTAATCAACCTGTCCCCCCGCTATTCCCCGGCCTCTCCTCTCTGTCAATCTCTTCACTGGCTCCCCATTGCTCAGAGACTCCAGTTCAAAACCCTAACCATGACATACAAAGCCATTCACAACCTGTCTTCGCCATATATCTCCGACCTAGTCTCCCGTTACATACCTGCACGCAACCTCCGATCCTCACAAGATCTCCTGCTCTACTCCCCTCTTATCTCCTCCTCCCACAACCGTATACAAGATTTCTCCCGTGCTTCCGCCCTACTCTGGAACTCTCTACCCCAACATATCAGACTCTCGCCTACCGTGGAAACCTTCAAAAGGAACCTGAAGACCCACCTCTTCCGACAAGCCTACAACCTGCAGTAACCACCGCTCCACCATACCGCTGCACGACCAGCTCTACCCTCACCTACTGTATCCTCACCCATCCCTCGTAGATTGTGAGCCCTCGCGGGCAGGGTCCTCGCTCCGCCTGTACCAGTCGCTGTCACATTGTGTTCAAGATTATTGAAATTGTTCTTGTATTATACCCCCTTTTTCACATGTAAAGCGCCATGGAATAAATGGCGCTATAATAATAAATAATAATAATAATAATAATAACACACACTTCAACTGCAACAAAACCTCATAATAGATACCTAATAGACTCAACTGCTGCAGAACCCATCAGGCAGCCCCTTAGCATTATACACCCTTCAAATCCCACTACAGGCATCCCCCCGGCATTATACACACTGCAAACCCCACCACAGACAACCTCCCATTGTTATACACCCCCAAATCCCACCAAACAGACTCCCAGCATTATACACTCCCAAATCCCACCAGACAGCCCTCCAGCATTATACACCCCCAAATCACACCAGATAGCCCACTAGCATCATACACCCCCAAATCCCACCACAGGCATCCACCCAGCATTATAGACTCCCCAAACCCCACCAGACAGTCCCCCAGCATTATACACCCCAATTCACACCAGATAGCCCCCCAACATTGTACACCCCAAATCACACCAGATGGCCCCCCAACATTATACACCCCAAATCCCACCACATACAGACCCCCATCATTATACACCCCAAATCCCACCAAACAGTCCCACAGAATTATACATACCCAAATCCAACCAGACAGGCCCCCAACATTATACACCCCCCAAATCCCACCACAGCAATCCCCAAGCATTATACACCCTCCAAATCTCACCACAGACAGACACTTCAGCATTATACTCGTCCAAATCCCACCACATACATCCCTCAAACATTATACACCCTGAAAACCCCACCACAGACAGCCTCCCAGCATTATATACCTCCAAATCCCATCACAGGCATCCCCCCAGCATTATACACCCTTCAAATCCCACCACAGGCATCTCCCTGGCATTATACACACTGCAAACCCCACCACAGACAGCCTCCCATTATTATATACCCCCAAATCCCACCAGACAACCTCCCAGCATTATACACCCCAAATCCCACCAGACAGCCCTCCAGCATTATACACCCCCAAATCCCACCAGACAGCCCCCTAGCATTATACACTCCCAAGTCCCACCACAGTCAGCCACCCAGCATTATAGATGCCCCAAATCCCACCAGACAGTCCCCTAGCATTATACACCCCCAAATCACACCAGATAACCCCACCCCGGCATTATACACCCCAAATCCCACCATAGACAGACCCCCAAGCATTATACATCCCCAAATCCCACCCAACAGTCCCCCAGCATTATACATCCCCAAATGATACCAGACAGCTCCCCAACATTATACACCCCCCCAAATCCCACATAGGCACTCCCCCAGCATTATACACTCCCCAAATCCCACCAGACTGCCCCACAACATTATACACTCCCTAAATGCCACACAGGCATGTGTCTCATGCTGCACATAACACATCTGCATCTCTGGCTGCTATGGGCATAAAAGGGGACAAACTTATGGTGTGGCACCCATGCTCCCCTGACCTCAACCCCATTGAGAAACTCTGGAGCATCATCAAAAGGAGTGTCTATGATGGCGGGAGGCAGTTCACATCTAAGCAACAGCTCTGGGAGGGTATTCTGTCCTCATGCAAAACAATTAAAGCAGAAACCATCCAAAACCTGACAAATTCAATGGACGAGAGAGTTCAGAAGCTCCTTTCGAACAAGGGGTCCTATGTGCAAATGTAACATCACCTAGAATAAAGTTTTGAGTTAAAACCTGTTTGATTTCAGTTTGTAATAACGTGCTAATGTTTATAATTTCAAAAATGACCATTTTTTTGTTCTTTATTAAAATGAAGAGGTTGAAAACTCTGCTGTGCATAATAATTTGGAACATGCATTTTGAGTGCAGTTTGAGTTTTTTATTTTTTTAAAAAATATACTGTTATCATAGGCAGTTTGTACAAAAACCTTTCAATTGTACTCTAATAGTTATTTGACTGGAAAATTACAATGACTGCAATTCATATAGGTAATTTGGGAAAATCTGAGAAAATATTATTTGCATAATAATTTGGAACACAGTGTAAGTTGGTATGCATGCAAAATAGGAGCATGTTCTCATAAGTTTTGTCTGTTTAATGGCCAATGGTGGTTCTGGCACTGCATTCATGCACTGATGGTGACTCTGGAGCCGCATGCATGTACTGACAGTGGTTCTGGCACTTTATTCATGTACTGACGGAGGTTCAGGTGCCCCATTCATGTACTGATGGTGGTTCTGGCACCACATTCATGTACTGATGGTGGTTTTTGTGCTGCATTCATGTACTGACGGTGGTTCTTTCACTGCATTCATGTACTGACGGTTGGCCTGGCGCCGCACTCATGTGCTGATTGTGGTTCTGTCTTGTACACATGTAGCAATCAAAAATGTACTTCATTGCTATGTTAAAACTTAAAAGTCCTCAAAACATAGAGTTTTGAGATTATGAGGAGGATTTGGCGAGATTCTTCTCAGTTTCTGCTCCAAAAACTCAGTGTAAGTTAGCGTATGTTCACACTTTATTTTTTGGAGCAGAAACTGAGCATAATCTTTCCACATCTCCCTCAAATATTCAAAACTTGGTTCTGTTGATATATTAATGTACTGTTGGTGGTTATAGTGATGTATTCATGTAAATACCCCTTATATTATTTATATTTTTTATATTTATATTTTTTGCGGCCCTTGGGATTGGCTCAGTATGACAATGTGGCTCTTGGACCAAAAAATGTTGTGCACACCTGTTAGAGAAAAAAATCTGACATATTTCACTCGTATAATACAGATACATAGAAATGAACCGGTATATAGAGATGTACTGTATCTCTATATACCAGTACAATCTGCCTGTAATGAAGCAGAATATTTTGCACATTTAAGTAAAGAAAATTCATTCTCCTATACTCCGCATTGTAGCCTGTGGCTCATGGATTTTACTGGCATCTCCAATGCTACAGGTAGGATTTCCAAGCCCGGGAGATCAGACTTCAAGAAAAGAAAAAGTTATTTAAATGAATGTAGGTAGTTAGAGATGATAGAGTTGCTGACCTTTACCCCTGATGAGCAGGAATTAAGGAGCAATGAACACATTCAGTGTAGACTGCAGGAAGCCAGATATCATACACAAGTGAGTGAAAGTCAGGACAAAGCCCTGACCTCCTGGGACAGCAGGACATCTCCCCCAAATTGGGACTGTCTTGCTGGATCCGGGATGATCCAGGGTAACGACCCCAAAAATACAGCCAATGTCATTATGAGCAATCTTCAGGAGTCCTGGAAGTGATGTTGAGGCCCCACAGAGCCCTGATCTCTCATCATCCTGTCTGTCTGGGATTACATGAAGTTACAGAAGGAGATGTGCAAGCGACATCCACAGAAATGATTCAAAAACCAATGAGTTGAAGAACCATGAATTTTGATTTAAGAATTGGGGTATGTGGACAAAGGGTCTTTTTCAGGCAGATTCCACCCAGAATCCATCTGGAAAAAACATTGCAAAGGCGCCATAAAATGAACATAGTCCACAGCAATGTAAAAATGACATCACAGTGTACATGTTCCTACTTCTGTCACTTCTTTTAATCATTTCTTTGTTCAGAACCCATGAAGTTGATATAAGAAGTAACATGTTCATTGTTCTACTGATAGTACAGAGCAAAATTAGCCGATGGTTCAGTCACTTCAGGAAAATGCCTGTGGGCGTTTTCCTGATGCGGCTTTGAATGAGAAAACTTGGCAGCTGCGCTGGCGTCTGATAGATACTGTGTGCGCATACCCTTGGAAATTTTCTGCTTCATAAACTCCTGAAAAAAAAACAGTGTAAACACACCCAAAGGGTATGATCTCACAGAGCCCTGTAGAAACTGGCTCATCTGCCGAGTTTTCTTAGGTGAAGTCGCTTCAGGAACATGTTGGCGGTCATTTTACTAAAGCAGTTTCCCTAGCGATCTTTCTGTTGTTCTTTCTGCCACCTGCGTCTTTTACTTTACACTGTGAAGTACAGCAAAGTATAGGTCCTAGCAGAAGCCGCCTGAAGAATGAGCATGTCCCTTATTTTAACCTCTTCAGGGTGTCCATTAAACGAAGTGACATAAGACAGAACATGCACATGGCAATGTCATTTTGACACTGCTGTGCATCATGTTCATTTATAGATCTGTTCACATTGAGTCTTTTTGCTGAGTTTTTGGAGTGGAAACTGTACATAAGCTCCAAGTTTTTGAGGAATTTTGCATTTTTTAGGATTTGACGAGTTTCCTCTTAGTTTCCACTCAATTTTAGCTCCAAAAACTTCCTAAAAAATCTCCATGTGCACATAGCCGCTGAACAGAAACTGCAAGTTTTGAAGTTTGGAGATCTTGAGGAGGATTTTGGAGACATTCAGCTCAGTTTCTGCGTCAACAACTCAGCAAAAAGATTGAGGCGGTGATTAAGACTGGCATATCACTCACCAGTCTTAATAGCTTCCCGACTACCCACTGTAGATAAATATCGACACTTACTGGGCTTTGTGCAGCGCCGATGTTTCTCTATGGTCAGCGGTCTTGCAGTGCTCAGGACTAGTGTTGAGCCACCCCTGTAGTGTTCGAGTTCGGTTCGGTTCGTCGAACACCCGTGTGTTCGCTGAACTGTTCGTCGAACTGTTCGTCGAACACCGTTAAAACCAATGGCAGGCAAACAAAAACACATAGAAACACATAGAAAACACCTTCAAAGGTGTCCAAAAGCTGACAAACTGCTCAGAAGACACAACTAACACATGGAAAAGTGACAAGTACATATAGTCATGCGAAAAGAAAAGAGGTGGAGGAGTAAAAGGAGGGGGAGACACAGATATAGGCATGTCATGCCCTTCTAAAATCCAAAAAGTGAGAAGCCGAGACGGCCAGTCCGCTCCTGCCCGTGCCACCTCCGTGTCGCCGGGTTTGTGCCAGAGCCGCGGTGAACCCTGACGGCCAGCCCCCCTCTCCCAATACTGGTGCCTGTCCGCTGGTGGGTCGAGAGAGCCCCCCTGTGGTGGAGGCAGCTCTAAGCTTTTTAATTTAAATTGTCCCTCTAATTTGAATGAATACACTTTAAATCCATTTACAAGGATCTATTGGAGGGCAAGTCTCATGCCAGCAACCGCGTAATTCCAGCTCCAGTAGCGTCCACTAAAGCTGCTGCAGTTAAAAAGCTTTTATAAGGATCGAGCTCGGCTGTCCATCGCAAGGCATCCTAGTGCCAGTCCCAGCCCCTATGCCTTGGGGTGCCTCCTGATGCTCTTCACTGAGTATCCCGTGGTCCCGAAGCATTTCCTTTGAAAAAATTAAGTGTCCAAACTACAGGTGGTGTAGCTTGCTTAACAGCCGGGATAATCCGCTGACTAGCAGACACTGCTACTAGGCACAAAGTATTTCCTGGGCTAGATGCAGTTAAAAATTTGTAAGTAGATACTCTCGTTGGATGCTGAGAAAGCATTCCATAGAGTCTCCTGGCACGCCATATATGATTCTCTTAAAAAGCTTGGGGTAGGGGTCTAGGGGACCCTTTTATAGCCAAAATCACGGCCCTGTATCACAATACGTCACCTAGGCTGAAGATAAATGGAACTGTAGCACCCTGAGGGCTCGGTTGCTACAGACGTATTGCACCTCACCCAGAGGTGTGATATCTCACTCTCAGATAAGGATGGAGTGTGGATCAGGACCCGACACCTGCATGCATTACACCACATTGCCGTGGGGCAGGGCGACCAATATGCCCCTGAGATGGGCACGACAGTCCCTGTCCCTGGCTGGAGTGGGGGGAGGGAACACTGAGGAAGGGGAACCCTGCAGTGCAGGAGCAGGGAGGAAGCAGTTCCTGGGTGCATTGAGAAGGGAGTATAAAAGGTGGGCACCATCTTAGTTCAGTGCAGAGAAGTCTGAGCAGAAGTGGCAGGGAGCAGGGGCTCTGCATGAGCTCTGCTCCGGAGGCGGGCCTAGTAACAGAGGCCCAGGCCTGCAAGAGGGAGAAGGAAGGAAGAGGAGCGGAGAAGGCTCCAGGAACGAGGAATGAAGGGATCCCAGGGGTGCGGACGGGCGAGTCGCCACCGCACGCCCGAATCCACCTGCGTGGAGGGGTCAGGCCAAAGGGGGAGACCGGTCCCCGAACTAGTGGAGGCAGGAAACGACCCTCAGCTAGAAACCGGAGGCTCTGACATTTTATGTGGCGCAGCCCCTTGCTCCACCCGCTAGGAAGGCACCACATAGGGTCAGGGAAACTGGCGCCAAGTTTACCAAGAGGAGGCCCGAGGCAGCCGGACAGAAGTGTTGGTAAGAAAGGCCAGACAAAGGACACACAAAGGGGGTCCTGTGAAGCGCTCCAAAGTTATCTGGGAGTTGTCTGAGCCCCTCACCTGGTGAGCACAGTACGACGTGGGCAGCCGTTACCTGCAGACGTGGTCTGGATAATAAGAACTGTGAGTAAAGGCCCTGAACTGCATCACTGACTCCGTGTCGTTACTGCTGCTGCCCTGCACCATCACCCCCATCCTCCGCATACACTGCCCTGAGGCTATACTCCTCCCGTGGGGAGTTATGCTACGCTCTGCTGCACCCACAACACCAGCCTTAGCGGTCTGCCCTGTAGCGGCGGTTCACTCTGACCGCAATCCACGGGTGGCGTAGTCGGACATTTAAACATCAAAACCACATAAATAGTTCCGCCACTGGTTTGACCGCCCTGAGCCACGGAACCGGATCGCCGCCACGAAGACTACAACCACCAGCATCCACCAAAAAGGGTCCGGCTCCGGGTGTCCCAAGGCCCAGGGGGTGCGTCAGAACATTTTCATCACCTTTCACAATCACCAATGGGACAAGGCAGGGATGTCCTCTGTCCCCTCTCTTATACATCCTAGTGACGGAGCACCTGCTCTCATCAATTCGCCTTAACCCCAATATTAGGTGGATTGAGGTGGGAGGCACCGAGTACAAGTGCTCTCTATTTGCTGATGATGTCCTAGTATATATCACTCAATCACATATATCCATCCCTGCTGTTATGGCTGAAATAGATCACTTTGTTACATGGTAAAATTTTAAAATCAATGCAGCGAAGTCTGAGGCCCTCGATGTCTCCCTCCCTAAATCCATATAGGATTCCATCCAGTCCAACTTTCCCTTTGCCTGGCCCTCACAGGGTATCAAATACTTAGGAATTCCTATTCATAGAGACCTCTCCCATCTATGTTATCTTAATTTTGGGCCCTCTTTGAACAATTCCATACAGACCACGGTTGGCAAGTTAGAACTGTAAGATTCACTACGTGAACCACTGGTGTTTTGTGGAAAAGCACATGTACACCGCGTTCCAAATTATTATGCAAAAAGTGTTTAGGAGTGATAAGGGAAGAATTTGTTTGTTTGTCAGTTAAACTCATTGATGGTGATGTGTGTCAGGGCTCTTTATATCACTGTAAGCAATTGCAGACACCTGTGCTAATTAGTTTGGCAGGTGTGTCCAATGAAAGGCAAGACTACTTAAGAAGGCTCTCTCACATTATTAAGCAGCCTACATTTTCTGCCAAAATGGGAAAGAAAAAGGATGTGTCGGCTGCTGAGAAGCAACAAATTGTGGAGTGTTTAGGTCAAGGCATGACTACAATCAACATTGTGCGATGATCAGGATGAAGTGTCTTGGCAATCAAGAAGTATGTAGCTGATTCACAGTACACACGTGTGCGTGCTGATAAGGGCAAATTGAGGACTCTTTCCTACAGGCAATTACGTCAGGTTGAAAGAGCAGTGGCAAAAAAGCCTTGTCATAGCAGCAGACAAGTTTTTGAAGCTGCTTGTGCCTCCAACGTCCCCCGAACAACAAGATGCAGGGTCCTTCAGAGGTTTGCAGCTGTGCATACGCCATCCTGTCGACCTCCTCTATCCACTTCACACAAGCAGAAACGGCTCCAGTGGGCCAAACATTACATGAAGACTGATTTCAAAACTGTTTTGTTCACGGATGAGTGCCGTGCAGCGCTCGATGGTCCAGATGAATGGAGTGGAGGATGGCTGGTTGATGGACACCCCACGCAAACACGGCTACAGCGCCAACAAGGAGGAGGTGGAGTAATGTTTTGGGCTGGAATCATGGGGAGAGAGATTGTCGGCCCCTTTAGGATCCCTGAAGGCGCTAAAGATGAACTCCATAATGTATGTGGATTTTCTCAAACAGCACTTCCTGCCATGGTTCAAGAAGAAGAACCGTGTATTTCACAGCAAGATCATTTTTCTGCATGATAATGCACCATCTCATGCTGCACATAAAACATCTGCATCTCTGGCTGATATGGGCATAAAAGGGGACAAACTTATGGTGTGACCCCCATGCTCCCCTGACCTCTACCCCATTCAGAACCTTTGGAGCATCATTAAAAGGAGTGTCTATGATGGCGGGAGGCAGTTCACATCTAAGCAACAGCTCTGGGAGGGTATTCTGTCCTCATGCAAAACAATTGAAGCAGAAACCATCCAAAACCTGACAAATTCAATGGACGAGAGAGTTCAGAAGCTCCTTTCGAACAAGGGGTCCTATGTGAAAATGTAACATCACCTAGAATAAAGTTTTGAGTTGAAAACTGTTTGATTTCAGTTTCTAACAACCTGCTAATGCTTATAATTTCAAAAATGACCATTTTTTTGGTCTTTATTAAAATGAAAAGGTTGATCGAAAAGTTTGGGGGATCTAAGAGTGTGGCAACCCAGTAGTCATGATTACTTCGAATTCTGACAATATGAGGGTCATGCTGCAGGTAGTGCAGCAAGAAGGCACTTATGTGTCTTGCGCATCTCGGAGCCCCAAAATTATTTTCCGGGCTAGATGCAGCTAAAAATTATTTTTAATTTTAAATCTGGTGAAGCTTATTATAGATGGCCTAATAGGATCAGTGCTGCACACTGCTACAAAGCCCAAATTATTTTCCAGTCAAGATACAGATAAACATGATTAGTAATTTGAAAGCTTAAAACGGTTGGTAGGGTGATTTTAACCAATCATCAAGCTTTTACTCTCCCCAGGATGACACAGGGGTAGAAAAGTCGTTTCGGATCCATGATTTGTTCATCTTTATGAACGTGAGTCTGTCTACATTATCAGTGGAGAGCCGCGTGCGCTTATCTGTCAGCACACCACCAGCAGCGCTGAACACACGTTCAGACAGAACGCTGGCTGCGGGGCATGACAAGATCTCCAAGGCGTAAGTGGCTAGCTCCGGCCATTTATCCAGATTGGAAGCCCAAAAAGAGCAAGGGTCCAGTGACACAGTCGTGGCTTCAATGTTTACTTGGAGATACTCCTGTACCATCGTCTCTAGGCGTTGACTATGTGTCAGACTTCTTGTCTCCTGTGGCCTTGCAAAGGATGGGCTAAAAAAGTGGTGAAATGATTCCGCAAAATTGATGTTACCAGCAGATACTGTGGTTCTGTTACGGTTTGAGTGCTGAACACTTGACGGTCCCACGGTTGGCAAGTTGGAACTGTGAGATTCACTACGTGCACCACTGGTATTTTGTGGAAAAGCACATGTAAGATTCTGCAACAGTCTCTGCTGATACTCCTGCATGCGTGCATCCCTTTCTATGGCAGGAATAATTTCTGCAAATTTACTTTTGTACCGGGGATCTAACAGTGTGGCAACCCAGTAGTCAGGATTATTTCTAATTCTCACAATTCGAGGGTCATGTTGCAGGTAGTGCAGCAAGAAGGCACTCATGTGTGTTGCGCATCCAGGAGCACCAAGTCCCTGTTGTGTTGGTGGCGAGGTAACAATCATGCTTCCTTCCTCTGTCCTCTCCCCCCAACCTCGCACAACAGAAATGTGATCAAGGTCTCCCTCATCTGATGAGTCTTCCATCAGTTCGTCCTCCACTTCTTCCTGGGCTCCTGCACCTTCCTCACTAGTTTGGCTGCTACCATGCGCCCTGGTAAAATCATCTCCCCCACCCTCACATGCCTGCCGCCTTGGTGTTGCCGACCGTCTGGACCTTGCAGATGTTAGCCCTTCCGCATACAACTCCTCCTCCTCTACTTCCTCCACCTCCTCTTGTGCCACCACCTGACTCCGAATTCTGTTTAACATGTGCTCCAGCATGTAAATCACCGGAATAGTCATGCTGATAATGGCATCGTCAGCACTAAACATCTTCGTCGCCATTTCAAAACTGTGCAGAAGGGTGCATAGGTCCCTGATCTGAGACCACTCCTCCAGCGTGATTTGCCCCACCTCTGAATCTCGTTGGCCCAGGCTATACGTCAGAACGTATTGCACCAGGGCTTGTCGGTGCTGCCACAGTCGCTGCAACATGTGCAGAGTTGAATTCCACCGGGTAGGCACATCGCATTTTAGCCGGTGAAGTGGCAGGCCCAACGACTTCTGTAGAGATGTAAGTCGCTGAGCTGCGGGATGCGAACGGCGGAAGTGAGCACACAGCGACCGTGCCCTCTGCAGAAGGCCATCTAGTCTGGGATAGTGGGCTAAAAATTGCTGGACAACCAGGTTCAACACGTGAGCCATACAAGGCACGTGTGTGACATTGCCCCGGCGAAGGGCCGCACCCAGGTTTGCAGCATTGTCGCACACGGCCTTCCCTGGTTTCAGGTCCAGTGGAGACAACCATTCATGAAATTGGTTCTCCAGAGCTGACCACAACTCCTCAGCTGTGTGACTCACATTTCCCAGACATTTCAATGTAAAAACCACCTGATGACGTTGAGCCCTACTGCCAGCATAGTAAGGAGGTGTGCAGGATCCCTTCTGCGCAGTTAGAAAGCTTGTGGCATGACCAGACAGGCTTTGGGTGCAGGTGGAAGACCGAGAGGAGGTTGAGGAGGCAGAAGCAGTGGAGGAACTTTGACATAAAGAGGATTGACGCACAACTCGTGGGGACGGCAAGACTTGGACAGCAGCCCCTTGTCCTGCTGTCACCATAGTTACCCAGTGCCCAGTCAGCGACATGTAACGCCCCTGTCCATGCCTACTCGTCCAAGTGTCTGTGGTGAAATGCACCCTGTCACACACAGAGTTTCTCAAAGAAGCGGTGATGTTGTGTGCGACATGCTGGTGGAGCGCAGGCACACCTTTCTTTGAGAAGTAGTGCCGACTGGGCATCTGGTACTGGGGCACTGCGACGGACATAAGGTCTCGAAAATCCTCTGTGTCCACCAGGCGGAAAGGCAGCATTTCTGTAGCCAAGAGCTTGCAGATGGTGAAATTCAACCTCTTAGCTTTCTCATGGCTAGGAGGAAATGGTCTTTTACTTGTCCACATCTGAGGGACCGAGGGCTGGCTATTGTGCTTAGACAGGGTTGATAAGGGTGTCCCCGGCAAACTGCCGGTCTGTGAGGAAGATGCAGGCGGACATGTTAGGTTGCCTTGATCCAAAGGTGGTGCTATCGATGTCGGACAGCGCTCAAGACCAGCTGGTGTTACCACCTCCAAAGAAAATGATGACCTGCCAATCACGCTGGCTGTTGCGGGTAAAGAGGTGGCAGGTCTGCGCCCCAAAACAGGTGTGACTGCTGTCCCCCCAGTCACAGAGGATGAAGAGGCCGCGGATGCACAAGATATGGCAGACGGTGGTTGGCCCGGCCGGCTAGGCCGCATTGTAGCACACTGAGCTTCCCACTGCAACTTATGCTTCATGTCCATGTGCCGGTTCATGCATGAAGTACTCAAACTATGTATTTTTTGGCCTCTACTTAGCTTTTGCTGACAAATGTTACAGATAACACGAGTTGGGTCATCTTTATCGATCTGAAAAAATGCCCAGGCTATGCAAGGCTTAGCACCCATGCGACCTGAAGAGCCACCACGACTTGTGGTGAGAGGCAGAGTTGTGTTTGAGGATGCAGTTGTTGACGTGCTTCCAGTACTACGTCTCTGTCCAGGAAGGCGCAACCTGACCTCGTCGTCACTAGCATCTTCCTCCACCTCCTCTGCTGACCTCATCTCTTGGCTGACTGTGGGTTGACAGTAAGTGGGATCTCCGACCTCATCATCATCACCCTGTGCGTTATCACACCCGTCGTCCTCAGAGCCAACCTGTTCCTGCCCTGACAAAAAACTAAAGTTGTCGCTCCAATCAGGTATTTGAGTCTTATCATCGTCTTCCTCATTGTCTCCACCAACAGGAGTTACAGTTTGGGAATGAGGGTCTACATTATGGTCAGAACCTTCTGCGTCTGGTCCTGGATCCGACTCATAAAGATTCTGGGCATCAGTGCAGATCATTTCCTCGTCTGGATTCACAGAAGCGCTGGAGTCGACCTCTGATTCCCAGGCTATAGTATGAGTAAACAGCTCTGCAGACTCAACCATCTGTTCTACCTCATACTCAGACGGGCAGCTGGAGATTTGGGAGCTGTGAGGAAGCAAGTGCGATTTGGGTGACACCTTTGAGGACTGGAGTATTTGTGATGTTGAAGTTGATGTGGAGGAGAGCCCACTTAAAGGAGCACTTGATATCCGTTGAAGCACCTGCTGTTTTTGTGCCTCATCTGGAATTTGTAGCGATTGGCGTGGCCGTAAGAAAGGGATCTTATCACATTGTCCGCTAAAAGAAGTAGACATTTTAGTTTGGCTGGAAGATGGTCTTTCTTCTGCACCTACCCCACGGACACAACCTTTTTTCCCCTTCCCAACACGCCTATTCCCCTTTCCACCAGCAGCAGGCCTTTTTCCACTCATTTTGGTGGTTAACTAATTCACAACTCTGGAGTTGTTTGCACAAAAAAACAATGGATGGTAACCGAGCAGAGCTGAGTGGCCAAATTGTGGTATTAGGCCAAAACTATTGGCTGGGTTAGATGCAGAAAAAAATTATTTTTAATTTGCAACCTGATGGAGGTCAGTATAGATGGACTAATAGACCAAGTCCCACACACCGCTAGAAGCCCAAATATTTTTTCAGAGCTAGATGCAGAAAATTTTTTTATTCAATTTGCAACCTGATGGAGGTCAGTATAGATGGACTAATAGACCAAGTCCCACACACTGCTAGAAGCCCAAATATTTTTTCAGAGCTAGATGCAGAAAAAAATTATTTTTAATTTGCAACCTGATGGAGGTCAGTATAGATGGACTAATAGACCAAGTCCCACACACCGCTAGAAGCCCAAATATTTTTTCAGAGCTAGATGCAGAAATTTTTTTTATTCAATTTGCAACCTGATGGAGGTCAGTATAGATGGACTAATAGACCAAGTCCCACACACTGCTAGAAGCCCAAATATTTTTTCAGAGCTAGATGCAGAAAAAAATTATTTTTAATTTGCAACCTGATGGAGGTCAGTATAGATGGACTAATAGACCAAGTCCCACACACCGCTAGAAGCCCAAATATTTTTTCAGAGCTAGATGCAGAAAAAAATTATATTCAATTTGCAACCTGCTGGAGGTCAGTATAGAAGGACTAATAGAACAAGTCCCACACACTGCTAGAAGCCCAAATATTTTTTCAGAGCTAAATGAAGAAAAAAATTATTTTTAATTTGCAACCTGATGGAGGTCAGTATAGATGGACTAATAGACCAAGTCCCACACACTGCTAGAAGCCCAAATATTTTTTCAGAGCTAGATGCAGAAAAAAATTATTTTTAATTTGCAACCTGATGGAGGTCAGTATAGATGGACTAATAGAACAAGTCCCACACGCTGCTAGAAGCCCAAATATTTTTTCAGAGATAAATGAAGAAAAAAATTATTTTTAATTTGCAACCTGATGGAGGTCAGTATAGATGGACTAATAGACCAAGTCCCACACACTGCTAGAAGCCCAAATATTTTTTCAGAGCTAGATGCAGAAAAAAATTATTTTTAATTTGCAACCTGATGGAGGTCAGTATAGATGGACTAATAGACCAAGTCCCACACACCGCTAGAAGCCCAAATATTTTTTCAGAGCTAGATGCAGAAAAAAATTATATTCAATTTGCAACCTGCTGGAGGTCAGTATAGAAGGACTAATAGAACAAGTCCCACACACTGCTAGAAGCCCAAATATTTTTTCAGAGCTAAATGAAGAAAAAAATTATTTTTAATTTGCAACCTGATGGAGGTCAGTATAGATGGACTAATAGAACAAGTCCCACACGCTGCTAGAAGCCCAAATATTTTTTCAGAGCTAGATGCAGAAAAAAATTATATTCAGTTTGCAACCTGATGGAGGTCAGTATAGATGGACTAATAGAATGATGCTATGCCCAAAAGATTTTACTTCACTAGGTGCAGTAAAAAAATTGGTATTCTATACACAGGTGGTATATCTTGCAACACAGATAGGCTACTCCACTGACTAACACACTCTGCAATAGGCCAAAAAGTATTAGCTTTGCTAGATTCAGCCAAATGCTGTGAAAAAAACTTGCACAGCACTGGCACAGACCTGCCTGGCAAAAACTGATAGGAACTGATGTAACCTAGTCCTGAAAAGGACTCCAATTACAATTAGTCTTTACTCCCACAATCTATCTATTTAAGAGCACAGACCTGCTTGATAAAAGTCGTAGGAAATGCTGTAACCTAGTCCTTAAAAGGACTGCAATCACAACTATTCCCTACTCCCAAGCTATCTGTAGATTTGTGCGAAAATTGGCTTGAAATTAACAAGGTATAGCGCACACAGCAACAGCGGTGCCGTCTAACACGCAGATGCAGCAGTGAGAAAATGGTGGCGACGGGGAAAATGGCTTGGTCTTATAGGGCAAGGACATGTGACATACACTGCCAATCACACATGCCCTTGCTTGTGTGAAAAAAAGCACTTCGCTCCGTGTGTGCGCTGCTGATAGGCTGACAGATTGCACCTCCCCACTGCAAATGCGGGAAAGAGAAAAAAAAATGGAGATCTTCATTGTTCCTGCAGAGATCCATCCCCTGCCCCTCCCCCCACCCCGCTGTACACTCAAACTGCGTATTAACATTAATTTTCATCATTACTGAGAAAAAATCCAGTTATGATTTTGGTGCACGAACAGTTATCGAACATAACCTCAAACAGCCGAATTTTTCTCAAATTGTTCGTGTTCGCCGACCGGCTCGAACACCGCCCAAAACAGCTCGAATTTGAGATTGGCGAACAGTTCGAGTAGAACAACGCTCATCTCTACTCAGGACTCCCAGAGTCCTGCAAGCGCTGAGATTCTAGTGCAGAGCGATAGCTTTGACCAGCAACATCATCGGGACCTGATTGGCTTAGGTCCTAGGTGATGTTAATTAACCCTTTGTTATCTTCTAGACGCCACAATCAACAGTGATCACAGCATTTAAAATATTGTGAGAAGGAAAGGGGTCCTTCTCCTACCCCCCCGGCATCTCTGCGACGTGATCACGGGGGGGGGGAGCTAAGGGTTGTCATGGCAGCCGGAGGTCACATGATGACCTTCGGGTCTGCCAACTAAGGCAAGCCTGTTAAACCCAGCCAGCAGAAGGATCTAACAGGCGATCTGCCAATATAAAGCTGACAGGTCATATGCATGTAAAATAAGTTAAAAAAAGGTAATTTAAAAAAAAAAAAAACTATTTAAAAAAATCATTAAAGAAAGAAAAAATATTAAATCAGTAAATATGTATATTTATGTAAAAACAAAAATAAAATAAAAAAGTACACGTATTTGGTACCAAATACGGCCCGCTCTCTAAAACTGTCATGCTAGTCAACTCCTTCAGTGAACACCATAAAAAAAACGTGGCAAAAAAACTATGCTTTTTTATCATACAGCCGAACAAATAATGGAATAAAATGCAAGCAAAAACTCAAATAGAAATAAAAATGTTATAGCTATGGTATAAAAACGTCATCTTGTCCCAGAGAAAATAAACTGACATACAGCTCAGTGGAGAACTTAAAAAGTTATACATCTCAGAATAAAGTGATGCAAAAATAATTATTTTCTCTATAAAATAGGTTTTATTGTGTAAAAGTGACAAAACATAAAAAAAGATATCAATATAGTATCGTTGTAATTGTACTGACCCGAAGAATAAAGCTGGCTTATCACTTTTACCACACGGTGATAGGCATTAAGAAAAACCTCAAATCCTGAATTGTTTTTTGTTCATTCTGCCTCCCAAAAATCTGAATAGAAAGCGATCAAAACATGTTATGTATTCGAAAATGGTACCAATAAAAACGTCAACTCATCCCGCACAAAACAAGCCCTCACATGACTCAGTCGGCAGAAATATAGAAAAATTATAGCTCTCAGAATATGGCGATGCAAAAACTTTCTGTCAGCACCCCGAAGAATAAAGTCATCTAATCACTTATACTGCACGAGGAACAGTATAAAAAATAAATAAAACCAATTCTTGACCTGTTGCTGATTTGTTCATTCTGCCTCCCGAAGATCACAGTAAGGCTCGGTGCACATTTATACTGCGCTTTCACTGGGGTTTCCATGTAAATCTCTGAAATATGTGATTCAGGTAGAACCCCTAGCGGAAGATTCCTTATAATGAGGCAGATAGAGACACTGTGGTCGCCGTCTGGCCTGTGATCCAGTGGTATCAGTCTTTTTAATCGTGCATAAAAGCATGGTCAATGACAGTTTGCACTTCTGAAAAGGACACCACTGATCAGAGGCCAGTCGGAGTCCAGAGTAACTCTGTTGCCTCATTATAGTGAATAGATCCCTCAGGGATTTCATCTGAATCACGTCCTTTGGAGATTTTGATGGAAACCACCATGTAAGTGCTCAGTCTAGAGCGCAGGATAAATGTGATCCAAAATGTTATGAAAATGTTCCAAATAAAAGCTTCTATTACCACGAAAAAAACAAGTCCACACTCAGTTCCATCATCTGTTAATGGAAATATAGGGGGGCTTCCACATTACTGGAAGCACAAAGGCTCTGGAAAAGCACTATGGCTCCCCCACCCCCAAAAAACATTAAAATCCAGCAAATTCTGCACTCCCAAATCAAAATGCTCCCCTCCCTTTTGAACGCCATTGTGTGCCTAAACCACATTTGGCGCCCATATGTTTGGCATTTCTATAGCAATGAGAGCCCGCCTAATTTACTGGGTGCATGTCTCCAGAAGCATGAGCTGGGCATAATGTATGGGCACAACAATGTACGGGCACTACAATATACTGGACACTACAATGGAAGATTTGCAACATCCATTGCTACTTTTTTCTGGAAAACACCCATGGAGTCAAAATCGTCACTACACCTGTAGATAAATTTCCAGAGGGGTGCAATTTACAAAATGGGGTCACTTGAGGGGGGATTCTGCTCTTCTGGGACTTAGGGGCTCTTTATATGGAGTCCGAAAACTATTTTACGATAATTTGTTCTCTAAGAGTCAAATAGCGCTCCGTCCCCACTCTCGCAGCGTGGCTAAGCAGAACTGGACATAAACATATGGGGTGTTGCCACGTTCAGCAAAAATTATGTGACACATTTTGGTGCCATTTCTACCCATTTCCCCTTGTGAAAATGTAAACTCTGGGGCCAAAACAATTTTTTGGTGGTAAAAATGTAATTATTTTTTCTTCACTGCCCAATGGTATAAAATTCCGTGACACACCTGTGGTGTCAATATGATCACTGCACCCCTAGATGAACTGAGTGGTGTAGTTTGTAAAATGGGGTTACTTATGAAGGGTTCTGTTGTTCTGGGACCTCAGCGGCTCTGCCAATGTGACACGGCACCCGCAAACCATAACAGCAAAATCTGCACTGTAATATGGCGCTGCTTCCCTTCTGAGCTTTGCACTGTGCTTCAAAAGTAGTATTCGACCACTAATCAGGGTATTGGTGTACTCAAGCGAAATTGTGTAACAAATTGTACTGTTATTTTTCTTCTATTATCCCTTTTGAAAATTACAAACTTGGGGTCAAATCAACATTTTAGTGGAAAAAATGGTAATATTTAATTTACTCAGCCAAATGTTATACAAGTCTGTGAATCGCCTGAGGGTTAAAATACTCACTACTCACCTAGATGAAATTCTTGAGAGGTCACTTGTGAGGGTTTCTGTTGTTTTGGTATGTCAGGAGCTCTTCAAATGTAACATGGCATCCGCTATCGATTCCAGACAATTTTGTGTTTCAAAAGTCAAATGGCACTCCTTCCCTGCCAAGCCCTGTAGTGCACCAAAACAGTAGTTTTCCACCACATATGGGGTATTGGCGTGCTCAGGAGAAATTGCACAACAAATTTTGGGGTCTATTTTCTCCTGTTACCGTTTGAAAAATAAAAAACTTGGGGCTAAAACAAAATTTTTGTGGGAAAAATGTGATTTTTTTTTCATAGCTCAGCTGGGAGAGTGGACTTTGAGGGGCCTATATATTGTAAACTCCTCAAAAGTAATACCATTTTAAAAAACGCACCCCTCAAATGCTTTAAAACTGTTGTTGGGAATTTTTTTTAACCCTTCAGTTGCTGCACAGTAATTAATGCAAATTTGAATGAAAAAAAAAAAAATTACCTCTAAAATATTGCTTTAGCTCCAAATTTCTCACTTTTGCAAGAGATAACACCAAAAAAGTGGACCCCACAGTTTGTTACCCACTTTATGAGTGCGGCAATACCCCACATGTAGTCAAAAAGTTCTGTTTGAACAAATAGCAGGTCTCGGAACGGAAGGAGCAATAGTTAAATTTTGGAACACAAATTGGCTGAAATAGATTGCGGACAACATGTCATATTTGCAGGGCCCCTACGGCGTCCAAACAGCAGAAACCCCCCACAACTAACCCCATTATGGAAATTACACCCCTCAAGCATTTTATCCAGGAGTGTAGTGAGCATTTTGAACCCAAAGGTACTATATAGAATTTGATAAAATTAGCTTATCATATTGAATATGTTGTCATTAGGGTTGACTGCAAGTGCTCGCAACTCGAGTTTGCATCAGGTGCTCGGGTATGCATTGAGTATTGTGGGTGCCAAAGTGACATGCTGGAGTCCCTGCCCTGCATTTTTTCCAGCTTTTAGACACCCAAAAAAGACATGCGGGGTTTGCCCATGTATGGCAGTCAATCCCCACATGTTTTTTTGGGCTGTCTAACAGCTGCGAAACATGCGGGGCGGGAACTCTAGCATGTCACTCGAGCACCCGCGATACTCAGTGCGTACCTGAGCACCCCGATGCAAACTCAAGTAGTGAGCAATTGCACTCAACACTAGTTGTCATATCGTTATCATTTATTTTTTTTACTTTTGAAATAGCCCAACCCTAGCCCCAACCCAAACGGCAAAGAATGAAAGAAAAAAATGAATGTGACTTTAGGGATGCCACGGGAGGTTGACAGACCCTAAAACAGTGACCCCATCACAGTGACAAACAGGAACCAATAGGAAAAATACCTACTGTTGCCAGGTGCCAGCCAGCAAATCTCGACGGGCGCACTGCGCATGCGCCCACCATTTTTTCAGGAAGGAGTGGCGGAGGGATGTGGGATGGAGCAGGAGCACCTGGGGACATCATTTCTCTCTCCTCTGATATGTATATCATGTCAGAAGACAGAGAAATGATTTTAATAGCGGGCACACTTTTTTTTTCTGTAACGTGATCGCCGTTATTTACTGAATAAATACCCCCAGTAGCTGAGACCCCGGAGATTTCCAGACTCTGGGTTGGTGCCTGTAGTTGGTTTGAACAGCTTAATTATTTCACATGACAAACTAGCGTTTAAATCAGGGGTGCACCACCTGCGGCCTGGGCTACATGTAGCCCGCGATGCCATTCTCTGCGGCCCCCAACTATATGAACCGGAGAATGATTGACTGACACGTTATCTATATGTGAGCAACCACACACAGAAGAGTGGTGACAAGCAGCTGAGGAGATGGGACTGGCAAGTACTAATGGTGCACTGTGTAGATATCTCTTGATGCCCCATACATCTGGAGAATGAGGTTTCTTAACCCATTTGGCACTCTAGAAAGCATGTAGGAGTATGTGAATTAGACAGGTGACCTTCTGTGTCTGTCGCTCTACTGTAGTTTATGGGAGTTCTGAAACATTAGGCAGTAAGCGAAAAAAACATCCATGATCTATTGTAGAGAGCCAGGTGTACGCATGACCTCATCCTTTTTAGCGCCTATTCACACAGTTTTTTAACGAGGATTTAGAAGAGGATTTTACCTCAGATCCACATACTAAAATTCTTCAAATACTCTATTAATAAGCTTCCTATTAGTTTTATGGGGAAATGTTCAAAATAACATGAAAAAACAGCACTGTGTGCACTAAAGGAGCTTTACCAATTAATTTCAGTCGGAAACTTATTCTTACTTAAGAGTTTTTGATATGGGTTTAGGAGCAGAATCCATTTCTAAATCCTCGTCAAAAAACTCTGTCAACGTGTACCTTGAGACTACATTCCCCTGATGTGAATTTGGTGAGTTTTTGATATTGCAGATTTTCCCTAGCATTTCTGCACCTATTACATAACTTATGTTTTTCCTTTGCGTTTTTTTAGTGCAATTTTTATGTTTTGGTATTTGTCTCTTTGGTTTGTCAGGCTTTAAATAAAGCGGTTTTGTTTTTGATACTGCCTAGTATTTGGCTTTGACAAAACTTTATTGATACTATCATGTGCGGATTACATGAGTTTTTTACCTGAAGTTTTTCAGCATCTAATGCAATTCTATGGAGAAAATTTGCACATAAAACTCAGCAAACTTAAAAGAGAAATGTTGTGGATTTGAAACACGAACTGCACGTCAGTTCATGCTGCATATAAAAAAAATGCATGAGATTTCAATAAATCCCATCCGACGCATACGCAGTGTGAAATCCTCACCAGAATCTCATTGTGGGTACAGAGCCTTGGAGTGATGATTGCTGGAGGTAAGACTCCTGTAAGTAGAATTTGAACTTATCAGACAATTATGGTATATACTTTCAATACAGTGGGTACGGAAAGTATTCAGACCCCTTTACAATTTTCACTCTTTGTTTCATTTCAGCCATTTGGAAAATTCTAAAAAGTTCATTTTTTTATCATTAAAGTACACTCTGCACCCCATCTTGACTGAAAAACCCCCCAGAAATGTAGAAATTTTAGCAAATTTATTAAAAAAGAAAAACCGAAATATCACATGGTCATAAGTATTCAGACCCTTTGCTCAGACACTCATATTTAAGTCACATGCTGTCCATTTCCTTGTGATCCTCCTTGAGATGGTTCTACTCCTTCAATGGAGTCCAGCTGTGTTTAATTAAACTGATAGGACTTGATTTGGAAAGGCACACACCTGTCTATATAAGACCTCACAGCTCACAGTGCATGTCAGACCAAATGAGAATCATGAGCTCAAAAGGAACTGCCCAAGGAGCTCAGAGACAGAATTGTGGCAAGGCACAGATCTGGCCAAGGTTACAAAAGAATTTCTGCAGTACTCAAGGTTCCTAAGAGCACAGTGGCCTCCATAATCCTTAAATGGAAGAAGTTTGGGACCACCAGTAGTCTTCGTAGACCTGGCCGTCCATCCAAACTGAGCAATCCTGGGAGAAGAGCCTTGGGTGAGAGGTAAAGAAGAACCCCAAGATCACTGTGGCTGAGCTCCAGAGATGCAGTAGGGAGATGGGAGAAAGTTCCACAAAGTCAACTACCATTGCAGCCCTCCACCAGTCGGGCCTTTATGCGCAGAGTGGCCCGACAGAAGCCTCTCCTCAGTGCAAGACACATGAAGGACTCCCAGACTATGAGAAATAAGATTCTCTGGTCTGATGAGACGAAGATAGAACTTTTTAGCAATAATTCTAAGCGGTATGTGTGGAGAAAACCAGGCACTGCTCATCACCTGCCCAATACATTCCCAATAGTGAAACATGGTGTAGCATCGGCGTCTCTGCCTTCTGACAGGCAGAGACGCCGTCCCTCTCACCGCTGCGCTTCCTGCCCGGCGTCCTCCAGCGCTCCTCTTCCTGCTTCTGCTGCCGACGCGTGCAGCTTCCCGAGCACTGTGCTTAGGGTGCGGGCGCGCTCCCTTCCTCTTAAAGGGGCCGCACGCGCCGCCCTAAGGATTCCCCGGCCAATTGCCGGAGGTCCTCCCATATATAAGGCACCTCCTCCAAAATGGAGGTGCCCGATCAACAGTTGATGCACAGTGTTCTTACCTCTGCTTCAGTCCTCAGGTGGCGCTGCTAGCCTGACTACTAGTCCTGCCCGCCAGCCTGACTACTCTCCAGCCTGACAGTCTGTCTTCCCTTCAGTCTGCCAGTCTGTCTATGGGCTTCACCCGCCTGCTTACCTGGAAGCACCTGCCTGTTACCTGTCAGCCTACCTGAAGGCTCCAGCCTGTCACTTGCCATGACCACCTGTCTGCTTACCCAGAGGCTCCTGCCCGTCACTTGCCGTGACCACCTGACAGCCTATCTAGAGGCTTCTGCCCATCATTTGCCGTGACCACCTGTCTGCCTACCCGGAGGCTCCTGCCCGTCACTTGCCGTGACCACCTGACAGCCTACCTAGAGACTTCTGCCTGTCACCAGTTCATCTACCCGGACCTCTCGTCAGCCTGCCTGCTGTGCCCATCTGCAGTATCGGTCAGTCTCAGCCATCTGACCCGTGGGAGTCACCTGCTCCCTTACAAGGTTGTCCCCAGAGTAGCACCTGGTCCCTCTGCTCAGTCCCTCCCTGGTCACGGAGTCATTAGCCGCCGTACGACCAGGGTCGGTCCGAGTTGATACTTAGTTATGCCCCTCTGGGTCCCTCCTTGCACCACAGCACAGAGGTTCCACCACCCGGATCCGTAACACATGGTGGTGGCAGCATCATGCTATGGGGGTATTCTTCAGCTGCAGGGAGAGGACAACTGGTTGCAATTGAAGAAAACATGAATGCGGCCAAGTGAAGAGATATCCTGGATGAAAACCTTTTCCAGAGTGCTCTGAACCTCAGACTTGGCCAAAAGTTCACCTTCCAACAAGACAATGACCCTAAGCACACAGCAAAAATAACAAAGGAGTGGCTTCAGAACAACTCTGTGACCATTCTTGACTGGCCCAGGCAGACCCCTGACCTAAACCCAATTGAGCATCTCTGGAGAGACCTGAAAATGGCTGTCCACCAACGTTCACCATCCAACCTGAAGGAACTGGAGAGGATCTGCAAGGAAGAATGGCAGAGGATCCCCAAATCAAGGTGTGAAAAACTTGTTGCATCATTCCCAAGACCACCCATGGCCGTACTAGCTCAAAAGGGTGCTTCTACTTAATACTGAGTAAAGGGTCTGAATACTTATGACCATGTGATATTTCAGTTTTATTTAATAAATTTGCAAAAATTTCTACATTTCTGTTTTGGGGTGCAAGATGGGGTGCAGAGTGTACTTTAATGAGAAAAAAAATGAACTTTTTATAATTTACCAAATGGCTGCAATGAAACAGAGTGAACAATTTAAAGGGGTCTGAATACTTTCCGTACCCACAGTATGACGTAAATGTCATTGAACAGAATACAATTTCATTTTTAGTGCGGCTCCCGGATTGGTTCAGTGTTGCATTGTGGCCCCAAGTCCAAAAGAGGTTGTGCACCCCCAGGGTTTAGATCAATCATGTGGTGATTGACAGCCTGTCTACATAGCAAGATTATCATGAATGCCCATATACGATAATCTTTCAGTGTAAATTCAACTTAGAGCGAACCTGTCAGCAGGATTTAGCCCTATAAACTAAAGGCATGGCTATAATGGTGCTGTGCTGCTGATTAATCTGGTACCTGATGTGAAGGGATCCGCTCAGTGGATGCTGAATACTCACCTTATGAAATTTTCAGAAATTTACGTCTTTTGTGCTCCAGTGTGCTTCAGGGTGGGACATGGGGGCAGGGTCTTCTCGTTCTCTGTCCCCCCATCGACCACACAATGAGGGCAGTGGCGTGCGGAATTTTAAAAAGGAGGCAGGCCACTGAATAATCAGTGACCTGTACAAGAAGCAGAGGGGGCTGGTGGGGGTGAAGAACGAGAAGAGGATCCCGCACAAAGCACACAATATGTCATTTTCCAAAAACTCCATAAGGCGAGTATTAAACAACCACTGAGCAGATCCCTTCACATCAGGTATCAGATTAATCAGCAGCATAGCGCCATTATAGCCATGCCTTTAGTTTATAGGGCTAAATCCTGCTGATGGGTTTGCTTTAAGTGTTTGCATGCATTTGTCACGGGTGTGTCAGATGTGACAGACAGTCGCCCTGCAGTTGGTTGCAGGAGATCCCTTCGTTTGGCATTACAGACATCTTCTTAGCCGTCTCACTCTAGGATTCAGCGGCTACCTCTCTCCTGCTCTAATTGACAATCAGGTCTGGGTGTTTAAATTATTCCTGGTTGCTACACAGAGGTTCCAGTCATATTCACATGACCCCTTGTGAAGGCTTGGAGCAAGTATAGTTCTTACTCCCTCTCTGGTGCTAAGAGGACGTGTGTGCCATCTCTCTGAAGTCGACTCAAGCCAAGCTACTTCCCCTCTATCTTTCTCCCCTTGCTGTCTTTAGTTGTCAGTGGGGATCGACTAGCGCTCATCCCCCCTTCCCTATCCAGGGCCAAGCGCTAGGGAAATACAGGAATAGGTTCCTGTGCGGCGATTGGTGAGGAACCAATATAAGGTCAGTAGGGGGGAGACAGGGTGATTGCAGATCAGCCTAGGAGGTCTCCACTTCCTCCTTTCCCTAGTGTCCGGGCTCTCTTCCCTTTGTGTTGCACTTAGTCTTTCAGACACCTTGCGTGACAGCATTGCATGTCCAAACTATTCACAGTGGTTTCTCCATGGAAAGAGAATAAATAGACGATTGGTACACTTTAATGAAGAGTGTCTACCATCGGTAATATATATATATATATATATATATATATATATCAAAAAAAAAAAAAAGTATATTCTATTCTACCAGCCCATTTAAATTGTAGGTGTTTTAGCCCAGAAGTGACATGTTCTGTCCAGAGTTATAGGCTTGTAGCCCAAGAGAGGCATGTAGGCAGAGTAGTACCCATCAGATGGGAGGTCACCTTGCAGCGGTTGATGGGCACACATGAATTGGCCAATTTATGCGCTAAGAACCTCCATTTTTTGTAAGTAAAGCTTATTGAGTAATAACATTTTAAATTAAATGGTTTTATTGTCTTTATGTATCTTGGCCATAATGGAGTGCTGCTGCGCTTTCTTTTTATATCTCTTATGCAGTTTCTGCAGCTTGCACCTGTTCACATTTGGGATGTACTGGTCAGTTTTTTTTGACATATTACTATAGGAGGTGGGAACTGCCTCCTGTTTGACCTTGCACTCCCCCCATTTAACCAGCAGGTGATGTATATTCTATTCTACCAGCCCATTTAAATTGTAGGTATTTTAGCCCAGAAGTGACATGTTCTGTCCAGAGTTATAGGCTTGTAGCCCAAGAGAGGCATGTAGGCAGAGTAGTACCCATCAGATGGGAGGTCACCTTGCAGCGGTTGATGGGCACACATGAATTGGCCAATTTATGCGCTAAGAACCTCCATTTTTTGTAAGTAAAGCTTATTGAGTAATAACACAGTTTAAATTAAATGGTTTTATTGTCTTTATGTATCTTGGCCATAATGGAGTGCTGCTGCGCTATCTATATATATACACACACACACACCACTTTTTTTTGTTATAAAGTTTATTTGTTAACCAAAAATAGAGAATGATGCAAAACATTGTAATTTACACATAAGCATAACAATGCAGCCAGCCATTTTAAAATCCTCTGTAATAAAAGCATAGCTTAAAGGATTACTTATAAACACTAAGACTCAAAGTCCAGCAATGTACGAATGTATACTTTTTAAAAGACAAAAAATGTTTTAAAAGTGAAAGTCAACTGAATGTACTACACTACTTTACTAAAAATGACTCATTGGACAAATGTAAAAATCTTATAGAAAATGTGTGTTTTTAGCATAACAAATGTAAGATAAATGGAAAACATAACTTGGAACAATTAAAAGTACCGTTCAAGTATAGAAAGAAGAAATAATGGCTAAAAAGGATTTAGGTTTAGATTTTTTTTCTATTATGTAGTTATCAATTTATACTTCTGAACTGCAAAACCAACTTTCATGTGAATCTTTAATGAAGTAAACCTGACAGTAACCAGACCAGAAGGCACTGAAGAGCAGTATATTTGCACATCCATTGTATCTGGCAATGATATAATATGTAGGATATGTGCTTGTTAGACAACATATTGGATTGTTATCCCCTTCTTTTTTTGGTTCATTTAAGATATTAGAGTTGATTGGCAAACATCCACTCTCCCGTCTTAGACATTTCCAAGCACTTGGCTAAGCTAAATAGATGTTAATTGGCAGGATTATCAGGATCTGAAGGTACAGGCAGCATTAAAGGGAATCTGTCATGATGATCAAGTCCCCAAACAGTTTACATAGTCGCCAATATATACCATTATTTATAAAATCCACCACTGCAAGACCAAAAAATCCAGTGAGCTGCCAGTCAAGCTGAAGAAGGTGGTACTTGGCAGGGAATAGATGCAGGGAATCTGAGGCTCGGGAAGTGCTCCGATCATGACTTGAGCCTCTTTTGCATTAAATTAATACATGGATTTTTCAGTCATATAGCGGCAAATTTTATAACTAAAAAGGTATAGACTGACTTATTTTTCAAAGAGCTAAATGACTGTAGAAGAGGTTTGTTGGGGTGGTTGATCATCAGGACACATTTCTTTTAAGTATCTGCTAAATAATCTACCAGAATGGAGCGCATTAATGTATACAAATTAGGCCACCCTGACATGCCTATGGGTAAAGGAAATGAGGGAGGCGGATACTTGTCCAGCATTACAACCCACTCAGCATAGTTTGTGGGGTAATATACCAAACAAACTGATCTGTCATCCTAAAAGTTTTGTGGTCAGTTCTGTTGGCACACTTTGTGCCTACTAGTTCACGGTCTAAAAAATGTCCTATCCTTAGTTTTTGAAATGAGAGGCTTACTTGATTTTGGCTAACATAGTATTGGTACTCTAACAAACATTTACAAAACACACATGGCTATTAACATAATTTGTTATCCCGCCCTCCCATTTTTCTATTTACAAAATTTATAACTAAAAACATTTCCAAAAGATCAGAGAAGTTAGCACTTGTCTACATTCAAACAAACAATCAAAAAATAGTTTCCAGTGACCGACAATTCAGGCTAATATATGTACATTATATACATAAAGCCATTTCTGAAAAAGGTAAAAATATAGTTACCCTTGACATAAAAAGGCTACATTATATAAAAAAAAAACACTAAAACCCCCCATTAAAATACAACGCTTACATAATTCCAAAGGAAGTTAATCAACACAAAACTAGCTTAAAAACCATTTACTTACTCAGCACTTAATAAAAATCTGATCTAAATACATACTTATTTTATTTTTCAGTACTAGTAAAATTATGGTGATTATAATTTTGGCAGATCTTGGTCTAAACAAAAATGATAGAAACATGGAACACTCTGTAGGTTTGTCAAACCGCAACCACCATAAGTAGAAACCAAAAAAATTTCTTTGCAAGGAGAAAAACACCCGGGATAACTACCCCCTGAAAAATTGTACATTGTACAGTTTAATGCAATATCTATATAAATCAGCTGATGTAAAATAATTAAAACAAACCAAAAAAGAATATTTACAAATCAGGTGCTTTATACATCAGGCAATATAACAAGGTTTGTCATTTAAAGGAAAGAAAGTAGGCAGGAATGAAGAAAAAAGTGTTCTAACTATTTCACAGGGGTTTTTGTTGCAAATCTAAAATGTTTGTTGTAGTAGAGAAAAATATTTAGAATAAAAGTCAAGGATAAAATCGCTGTCCTACCAGGAATGCGTTCAATAATGTGTGCAAACAGTCAAAGGTGGACATTTAATACAAAAAGAATAACGTTTTTCATAAGATGTGACAAACAGGAAGGACATCACAATATTATCACTTTATTTTTTGGTACCAACTTTTTCTAAATTTTATGTTAGTGAAAAGCTGAAGCAATCCTAGAGATTTCATTTTAACTCCTCACTCCAGCTCCTTCTTTACACTGATTTTAAGGGTGATAAAGCATAAGTATGGAATGTAATTTCCTTAGGTCTTTGAATATTTTAATGATAAAAATAAATTTCTAAACATGTAGTGATTTACAAAAAAATGTCACAGGAGAAAAAAAAAACTTCTCATTAAGAACGTGAATACTGTACAGTGCTGTATTTTGTCATCCTGCTTGATGACTTCTCTACATTATTACCGACTGGGTGTGTCTCCTCTATCATATAACCTCCTTGTTTAAAGTGCGTTTGTCCCTGCACCCCACCATTTAGGATTGAGATACTTTCATTTGCTAGGTTTTTCCCCCCTGACACTTCTACTGGAATCATTGCGCTCCCATTAATAGCTGTTATAGGAGTGTAATGTCTCTCGGTCACTACTACATTTTGCCCCATGGACACATCCGGGATGGTATGCCCCATGGACACATCCGGGATGGTTAACGAGGCATTTAAGTTAGAGCTAGGGGCAAGAAGCCGCTCTGTTACTAGCATGTACTGGGAATCGTGAGGCTCAGTCATGTAGCCAGAAAAGCCTTTGTCAGACTTGATCACCCTCTCTGTTACCATCACATTTTCTCCCTCCGAAGTGTCAACTAAGTTATGAATACTGGTGGCAGGACGAATTATCCTCTCCGTCACCAATACATTTTGTTGACGCATTGGCTGAAGAATTATTGTAGGGGCAGTAGTGTACGATTTTTCCGTCACAAGCATATTACCTCGCATAACCGGATCTTGTCCATATCTAGAAGACACACGAGACTCCTCAATCACCACATTCTCCCTAGCTACGCTTTCAGGTTCTAACCTAGAAACCAGGGCTTCAGATGATGCATAAGAATTGTCCATAGCCTGGTGGTGTTCTACAGTCTCTTCATTCTGGACTGCATGGATATCTGTGATGACTTCAGACTCAATGGCACCTTGGTTATGCACCTCGTAGGAATCATACTGTGAAATCTCCACACCTTGACAAATGTCAGCCAGGACCTTGAACTTCATTCCTAAGTCATCCAGGTAGTTCTCTTCAAATTCACTTTCAATTAAACTGCAGCAGCCGACTGACCCAGAAATTGAGCCAGTTCCTTCCTGTGAGTAGATAAGAATACTATCCTTTGCTGCCTGGGCGAAGTCTTCATCAGCGCACCCCAAGACTTTCTATGAAGGATAAAGAGCAAAGGATGATTAACTATAGTGACAATGTATGGAGGATATAAGATCATGGAAAAGAAATATGCCCTGTATAACAGCATTAAAGATGATCTATCATTAGGTCAAAAGTGGAGAATGTTTACACTTATTTTATTCCCATAACTCCCCTGAGTATTCTGCTTTTTTATGAATTTTTTTAATCTACCATATGGTTCCAGAGATATGGAACTTTCTACTTAGTTCTACTGATTTGTATGGTCTTTACCAAGGGGGCATGACACACAGGTTTTGAATGCAGAATTTTTTCGGGCAAGAGAGCAGGTTTTGACTGCAGAAAAATAAAACGCTACAAAAAATGCTGTGTGTTAACATAGCCTAAAGCTCTATAAATCCATACTGGTAATGGTTTATCAGCCTTTTCGCAATTTTACCTGTGCACAGCAGGTGGATAGGAAAGTCTTTGTGCAGGGAAAAGACCAAAGAGTTCTGGATCATTCTTGTGATTTATGGTGCCCCAAAGGTTGAACTTCAACTCCATAACATGTATGAGAGGTATATAGGAAAGAGAAAGCATTTTGATGGGACAAAGCCATCTAGCACAGTCAACAATTAAGGGGTGCACATATCATGCTCGATGGTCATGCTAGTTACATGACCAAGGAAAAAAACATTTTAATACTCTTTTAGCTACAACTGCAAGAGTCCAGGGGGCATTGCCTTAATGTGATGTGTTCTGGGGTCTCAGCACTTCACGCTCCCCAGACCCCTCCTCTCTGCTCATCAGTCATAGTTATATCATCAAACCAGGATGTGGCTGGAGAGGTCACTCATCAGGACTCTTCACATAAATGGATTCCCGCACTCCTTCACCTGCTATTGCAGGACTTACATCAATTTAAAGGGGTTGGCCACTTTCTCCTGTCAGTGCAGCCTAACACAAGTCCAGTACTTCGGTCTGTAAAATTGCTGCGGATGGAGGAACATGGAACCAGAACAGTTTATAAGCCAACTGTAAAACACCTCACATCGAAAAGCTGCTTTTCTATTGGAGGAGATTGATGGACAGGTCACATGCTCCTCCATTAGCAGCCATTGTATGGACAGAAGTACAGGTCAATTTGTGAGGAAAGCTGCACTGACAAGTGAAAGTCGCTGACTTCTTTAAAACCACCGACTCTCAAATCTTTGATATGACAGACTTGTTGTGGCTTACAGTACAGTACATGTAGATCGGGGTGGTCAACACCTATTTACATATAGAAGGGGAAAAAAAAAATAGCGATGACTTCAGGTCAGGTTGCAGATATTTAAGTCCGCAGCACGATTATTCTCTTGTGAATTGCATTTTCTTCAACCACACCTGGTCTAAATCTTACTTAAAAGTTTTAAAATTACAAATATGACAGCACATTACCACACATGGTCGTAAGTAAAAGTATATTATCAGAATAGGTTGGGTGTCAAGGAGAAGTGAAACTGAGCTAACATCTTGTGGTGTAGTGAAGCTAAAGAAAAAAATAAAACATACAAAAAATGCTGTGGGCGACAGCCACGAATAGGGGGAAAATGTATCATTAAATCATAGAAAGTAAGATAGCGTCGGGTTACTTACATCGTAGAAATATCCTTTAATGAATTCTTCATTCAGAGCTGCCTGACTCCCGGCACCATAACCATATCCAGCGCCAACTCCAGCCGCCGAGCCATAACCACTGATCATTCTCATGCCACCACCGGCACCCATCATTTCTCCATTCATAAGAGCCTGGTTGTCTTCGTAATGTCCATCCATTGCCATACTGGATTGGTAGATTTCCTTGGTATAACCTTCCAAGGACTGCACACCATAGGCTTCTCTCATGCCAGCCCCAACTCCAGCCCCAACTGCTGTAGATCCAACTACTCCAATCATAGCTGGAAGAACAGCCTGAGGTAATAAAACAAATGTCAGCATAAGCCTTATACTTTTCTATATGTTTAGGCTCTATTACTGCCCATTATGTTAAGAGTACATAAATTAACAAGTAAGGCAACTTGTGTATCAATAATGATGGCTGGCTGAATTCTAGCCTGCATTCAGTGGCTGACAATGCTGCATAACAGAAGAGTTCGTTATTGGCCTTTAAGAATTTTCAGATTTCAGAATTAGGATTGTTTTATCCAATTTATTATTAGTACACATGGGCATTAGCATATATAGAAAAAAAGGAGGTCCCACAACATAGTTCAAGATACATCCCCATAATGGTGCCGAACTTGGCTACTCAGAACAGAGAGGTCGATATCGGTTTCCATGTCTATGGCGATTATGAGAGACTTGGGTACATTCTTCACCCCTTTTTAAGAATAATGTCACTCCTCTGTAGAGGGAAGTTGTGCATAGGTTGTAGTCACCTGGTAGTAACCACCCAGGACTGTGTACCAAAGCAGCTTCATGACTTTCATCTATGGTATATATGACCTTGTAAGTGGTGAAATGAAATACTCACTGTATCCACAGGTTCTGGACCTTCTTTGTTGTGTATAAGCATGGACTGCTCAGGCCCATCAACAGCCATAAATCCCTTCCCTCCTGAGGAGCCACAAGAGCATAACAGCAACAAAAGTGGTACTACTGGTAAAATATAAAGAGAGTTAATTTCCTATGATGTTTAAACAGAATTCGTGACAAAAGGCAACACATATAAAGACTACAAAATTACTCTAAATTGCTTAATGGGTTAAAAGACGTGAGCTAGTCTTCGGGATTGCACAGCTCTTCTGCCTGATGGCTTCCTACTTGCTGGAGAGCAAGATTGCAGGTCAGGCCAGTGTCATGGTCGCACCACTGGTCCGAACTAGGTGCTTTCCCATGCTGATAATGGTGGCAGCTTTGCCTCTACAACAAGGGAGAAGTGCAGGAGCACGGAGGCTGGCCAGATCCAGCAATGAGGTAAAATTCACAGCAACATCTACATTCTATATAGCAAAGAGGTTATAAGCGTCCCGTGCCTCGGAAAACTGATGTAGTAGGTAAATTTAGGGGAATAAGCAAGAAACTACAATTAAAAAATACCTCAATTCTTGAGAACGGAGAACATTTTTAATACTTAAAATTGCAAAGTTCATTCGTTCCCCAGAAAGGTAGAGGTCTCAGTGGTGGGATCCGCACATAGCCTGTACATGTCATGCATTCTATGCCATAAATTCTAATCTCCAGAATAAAGGAATATCAATTTTCACCTGGGTGCACAATTGTGGCCAGGATTTGGTGAATGGAGGAGCCAGACGTTCATGTGCCCTGCTGATACATTTACTGTATATTATAACGATGATGATTGAATGCTCTCCTGACCACAGTAGTAAAGACAGGAAGGTACAGAAATGGGATACAAAATCATTTAAAATGATCATTATCCAATGGGTGAATGATAAAGGGGTATTCCAGTTACAAAAAATTAAGATGGAAACACTATTAATCTTACTAAACAAAATGATATTTTGTACTAAAGTACAGCGCAACAAACCATGATTCTCCAAGTAGCATTTAGCTTCAAATTCTTTGCATGCATAATCAAGCATCAACTTTAGCATCGAGAAAAACCTTATTGTATACTTACATAGTAATAGCAGACAGGCGAGTATCATGAGCGCAATCGCACCACCTCCTAGGCCTACAGAAGTGTCCGTCCTCCTTTCACTGCAGGCAAAACCAGCGTCACTACAAGTGCACACTGTCAGTGTTAGAACTTGTTTTTCTGGGCAACTTAATCCTTGGTTATCCGTTATTATAACTTTAACTTGATGTGGACCCACGTATAGATTTTTTGGAATCAGTTGTGCACTAACAGCTATGGGGAGAAAAAAAAAAAAAAAAAGAAAAATACTACATTTTAAAGAAGGGATTACAACATGTTCATACAGAGCAGATACACTTTACATGCATGGCACACAAATATTGACACTTTACATGCATGGCACACAAATATTGTCACTTTAAGGGGTTATTACAAAAACATGTTAAAGAAATGTCAAAATCAGACAAGTCAAAAAGTAAATGGTGTTTGCCAAATTGGATCACTACCATTCCCAAAAATAAGCCTGACCCTGAACTCAATGGTGATGGATATCAGTGGAGAGTTGGCCACACACTAGCTTATCAATATTAATAGATCACAAATCAGACAGCATTCTGGTGGTACCAAGCCACTGACCATTTGGTAAAAAGTCTATGAGTTATTCACCACCTCTGATAATAAATCTGCAAGCCCCAAATCCATAGATAGTCTTTTCAGGGTTTAAAAGCAGATGGGCGAGTACCATGGATTATTCTCTTTAGCTGTGATTGATCACGGTATCTCCTTTGGAACACTGAGCAGCACGGCTGTGTCTCCACCATTGTCCTATTGAAGTTTTGAACAATTTTGCCATGATGAGGAATAATGGAGTAGGGCTGACCATTTGATTTTTTGAAGTGAAAATATGTACAGTGGGGAAAATAAGTATTTGATACACTGCCGATTTTGCAAGTTTTCCCAACTACAAAGAATGGAGAGGTCTGTAATTTTTATCGTAGGTATTATTCAACTGTGAGAGACAGAATCTAAAAATAAAAACCAGAATATCACAGTGTATGATTTTTAAAATAATTAAATTGGAATTAATTGCATGGAATAAGTATTTGATCACCTACCAACCAGCAAGGATTCTGGCTTTCACAGACCTGTTAGTTTTCCTTTAAGAAGCCCTCCTGCTCGGCAGTCATTACCTGTATTACTTGCACCTGTTTGAACTTGTTACCTGTATAAAAAAACTCCTGTCCACACACACACAATCACACTCCAACCTCTCCACCATGGCCAAGACCAAAGAGCTGTCTAAGGACACCAGGGACAAAATTGTAGACCAACACAAGGCTGAGATGGGCTACAGGACAATAGGCAAGCAGCTTGATGAAAAGGCAACAACTGTTGGCACAATTATTAGAAAATGGAAGAAACACAAGATGACTGTCAATCTTCCTCGGTCTGGGGCTCTATGCAAGATCTCGCCTCGTGAAGTAAGAATGATTCTAAGAAAGTTCAGGAATCAGCCCAGAACAACACAGGAGGTCCTGGTCAATGACCTGAAGAGAGCTGGGATCACAGTCTCAAACATTATCGTAACACGCTACACCATCATGGATTAAAATCCTGAAGGGCACACAAGGTCTCCTTGCTCACGCCAGCTTATGTTCAGGCCCATTTGAAGTTTGCGTTTTGCCAATGACCATCTGGATGATCCAGAGGAGGCATGGGAGAAGGTCATGTGGCCAGATGAGACCAAAATAGAAATTTCTGGAATCAACTCCACTCGCCGTGTTTGGAGAAAGAAGAAGGTGTACAACCCCAAGAACACCATCCCGACCGTGAAGCATGGTGGGGGAAACATCATACTTTGGGGATGCTTTTCTGCAAAGGGGACAGTATGACTGCACTACATTGAAGATAGGATGGATGGGGTCATGTATCGCGAGACTTTGGTCCACAACCACCTTCCCTCAGTAAGAGCATTGAAGATGGGTCATTGCTGGGTCTTCCAGCACAAAACACACAGCCAGGGCAAATATGGGAGTGGCTCTTAATAAGCATTTCAAGGTCCTGGAGTGGCCTAGCCAGTCTCCAGACCTGAACCCAAAAGAAAATATTTGGAGGGAGCTGAAACTCAATGTTACCCAGTGACAGCCCCAAAACCTGAAAGATCTGGAGAAGATCTGTATGGAGAAGTGGGCCAAAATCTCTTCTGCAATGTGTGCAAACCTGGTCAAAAACAACAGGAAACGTCTGATCTCTGTAATTGTAAACAAAGGTTTCTGTACCAAATATTAAGTTAAGTTTTTGATACAATATAAAAGCAGGTTTCATTCAATAAAATGCAAATTAACTATGTAAAAATCATAATGTGATTTTCTGGATTTTTTTTTTTTTTTTATATTCTCTCTCACAGTTGAAGTGTACCTACAATAAAAATTACAGACCTCTCCCCTCTTTGTAGGTGGGAAAACTTGCAAAATCGGCACTGTATCAAATACTTTTTTTCCCCACTGTATATACTGGTATGCCTGCCCTATGATGGGGATCTATGAACCAATGCTTTGGTCAAGTGATCACATCACACAACCACTATTCCCATGATGTGGAAGGGAGCAGATTTTCTATAGCTGCAGATTTTTATGTATGCGCCTGTCGCACACTACAATTTACAAACGAAAAAAAACAAACCTGAATGCTATTAGTAAGTGGTTTAGCTTTTTTTGGCTAATGATAGATGAGCCTTATAGATATGGTATACAATTAAAAGTTAACCTTTTTGGAAATACATGGTAAGAAAAGAAGAGCAAGGGACGATTGAGGTATTGGCAACAATGGTGGCTACGCTGACTAGTAACAAATTCGCAATTTCTAAACTTTATAGAACTAGAATACATTTAAATATTGTCATTGGCAAACAAGACTAAAAAGTTACAGAAACCTGTTACTTACCATCAGTTTTTCCAATTGACCAGAGCTTAACATTTCCAGGAGGTTCATCTACAACCATGAATTTCAGTGGAGCTCCATTGGGAAAGCCATCTGGATCAGTTGCTGTCAAGTTGATGAACGGTGCATCGTTACAAACGGTTTGCTCTGGATTTATTAGAATAGGGCAGTTGTCGTTCACGTCTTCCACCTCTATAGCTATAGTTCCAGTGGCAGTTTTTCCTGGAATATCTGGAACAAAAAAAATATTGGGAAACAATGATGGAAACATACAACCTTTGTATGTAATAAGAAGGATCAGCTCTCATTGTCATACTGAACGCATCATCTACATATTCAATAACATTTCCAGCATCATGACTAAGTTAGAGCAACAATATGGCTGTGATCACATCTCGTTTTTTGTTCTCATCTTGAGGTATGTGTCAGGAGATTGAAACCCCCCCTCCCAAAAAAAAAAAAACAAAACACAACCCTTACCAGCTGTTCTATGTTTTCTACTGTCCCCCTGTATAGGAATACATAGACTATGCTTCAGTAAAAAACTGATGTATGCAAGTTGAAAGCATACTATTTTAGGCTTATGTGGCCCAAAGATAAAGTGCTCAGCAAATGCCGAGTATAACAATGCATTCACCAATTGTAATGGGAAAATCAGGGAAAATTACTAAGCAACAGAATGCAGGCACAAATCCTGCCAAAAGTGCTTCTATATTTCAAGGTGTTTTTTACACCAATTGCACCTTCTTACACATTTTGTGAAAGTGCGCAAAAAGATTTAAGATAACCAAAAAATTTTTCTCACTTTCTTTTTTTGAACAAAATATTTGTCTTGTAATCCCAGTCATAAAGTGGCTCAAGAGAGATAACCGTGTGTAAGATATCTCGTGAGCGGCACCAAATTTATCATTAGGTGTGCACCAATCTGATAAATTGTACAGATATATAAATTTTATAATTTTAGTCACACTATGACTGATAAATCCATTCTTGTGTGGATATGGACACTTACCTTCACTAATGGCCAAGATTTTCGCTATATAAGTGCCGTTGACTACATACACGGACTCCCGATCGGGAACTTTTATAAGCTTAATATCAGCTGTAGTTGGATCAATCATAAACCAATTATCTGGATCAAATTCTTTTGCATACCTGTTACAAAATATTATAGAAATGGACATAAACCACATGTATAAAAAGCATTGTGCAATTGTACATCAGGATAGATGATCAATATCACAGTACCGGACAATCCCTTTGACTATGGTGCAAGACAGTGATTCCCATATAATGTTATATCATATGCAAAAAAATTAATATGCCATGGCTATGAGCCTTACTATTCATGCTTGTGGCTCTGTTTTGCATTGAGATGTACTAAGGCTTTCACAGAGGGACATAGGAGCTCTACTGCACGTTTGCATGCCTTGGATGTAATACAGAGTTGGGGGTAGCAGAATTTATGGCTTGCCACTTACTTGACTTTGTCAGCAACCTTCCCGGTATCAGCATCATAAGCTTGATAGGATCCAACAATTTTGTTTATTATAGTTTTCCCTTCAGCAATTGAAAGAACTTTCTTCCTGGGCTTGAAAACCGGACCCTCACGAACATTTTTCACATTCACTTTTATGGGAACGCCTTTCCCGCCACCACCTCCGCCACCACCAGCAGCACCACCAGCTCCACCTCCGGCTCCACCTGCAGCTCCTCCTCCGCCCGCAACAACTAGATGCTTAATTGAGCTGTGATATTCGGCCCGGTTTGCAACGACGACATTCAGTTCCACAGACTGCATAACTTCGTAATCGGCTTCCTAATATCAAAACAACAAAACAAAAGAAAAAACTAACCATAAATATCATTTGACCGGAATATCTAAATCAGTAATCACAAAACACCTCTTTCCAGTCAGTGACTCAACATTTTTTCTAGATTTCAGAGGCTGAAAAACATACAGGCCTAGTAATGCCAGGTGATTCTCTGTGATACCAGAAGTATCAGAAATCTCTATCAAACAAAACAATGTATCCATGTAGGTAAATATTTCATTATGGAGGCTAGATGGTTACCCCGTCTGGATACGTCTGCAGATAAGATCAGCCTTTCGTTAAATAAGTTACACCACCCCCACAACCAGAATTTTTTTTTTTTAAAAGGACAAGTCTTTTCAGATCTTATATATTTATTCTTTCGTTTTGAGGAATCAAACAAAATGAATAGAACTGTGTATTTCCATCTAACTAGTAAAGATCTGTTAAGACAAGAATATGTCACCACAGCAGTTTGCTTCTACTAAAGATCTGAAAAAACGGCAGAGTAGTAGTAGCCATGATCTGCTTTACTCTGCACTAGTATGCATATGATAAATCTACACTACCCGGAACAGTTTTGCTCCATGCTCAGTTACTTTATATTACCTTCACCAGCATCAACACGCCTTCATTGGTTTGAGGATCTGTTACGATTTCAAAATAGTTGTCCTCATTTCCTGACACTATAGTAAAGGCAGCAATCCAATTATCGGTGAATTCCTCATCTTCGTCAAACGCCTTCATACGTAATATTTCAACATTGGCAACGTTTTCTTCAACGTCTCCTTCATACTAAATGGAAAATAGATAAAACAGACCATGAAATGGCAGATTATAGCAATATTTAAAAGCTAAAATAAAAAAAAAAGCAATAGTTGCAGGAATTAAGTAAAATTACATTTAACAAAAACATACAAGATTTATATATTTTTGTGCAAGTTTCTGGCTGTGTAAACACTACAAATATGGTTCTGTGCACACTTTCCTTTTAGATTTGCTATATACACCAAAAATAGAGCCTGGGTGTTTGAAGCTCTATAATATGCAGCTTTTCTAATCCTATTATATCTCCTAAGTAGAGATGAGTGGGTCGATTTGCGAGATTCCGGTCCAGGTCAGTGGCATCCCCGGCATGGCGTTTGATTTGTCAGGGCTGGAGCTACGCAATCTGTGTGATGTGACACACAGATGACGATGCATCAGCCTTGGCTAAATCAAAATCCACACCGGTGACCCTGGAAGGTAAGAGATTTCAGGCCTTCTGTCTGGCTGCCAGGTACCACTGACCTGAACGCTAGACCAGCGTCCCGCAAATCAATCCACTCATCTCTACATATGTTTGTGTACAACCTCTCTGTATGACCATTTTTACAAGTTGCGCTGAATCTGCGTAGCGTACCTGTTCCTTTTCAAGTACCGGAATGTGGTCATTTACATCCTTTACTTTAATTTTAACGGTGGCCGTTTCAGATTTGCCGTTCCTTAGATCTCCATCTAGATCTCTCACTTCAACCACAAGGGTGTAGGTGCTCTGAGTCTAAAAAGGAAAAAAAAATACATTTAATCTAATCTGTGATGTAATCCAATGATGTAAGACATTTTTAGCCTTTATTTTATTCTAGTCTGATAACTTTCATTGTTCATGTTACAATACTACTACTACTCTAAAGTCCTATTAAAAAAGTTTTTTTTTTTTTTTTTACAAACTTTGAAAGGAAATTTCAATAAAATTTTACCATCACCATGGTTGATGGTGGTGATCAAAAGAAGATCAGCAGCTATTTTCTTTAATTAATTTTTAATAGTCAAATTATTCAGTTCACGAAAGTGAATGAAAAGTTGTTCCCACTAATATAGTGTTAGCTAGTAAAGGCGCATAACTGGGGGGGGAGGAGGGGTGGCAGACGGGGCCTGTATCCCAGGAACAGTTAACAAGGGGATAGCCGTAGACACAGTAGTCCACAACAGCTGATTACTGCTGTTCTATGTGTCTAGCTATTGTAGCAACAATCAGCTGTTTGATTACCCCACTGCTCTGTGTACACAGTGGCTGCAGCAGTAATCAACGGAGGCAGGAGTGAGGAGCCATGTACAGATAGTGTCAGCAGAACAAAGGGGAGGGAGGAATTATGCCACTGCAGACTATGGAGCGGCAGGACGTTATCAGCAGTGCTGCCTGCCTTCTCCCTTCTTTCTCTGATGTCTGCAGCGAAATCTGGAAAGCCACAATGGTATATCCATCATGTACGGTTAAGGGTAGTTTGAGAGATGGGCGGGTCTTGCTACCCACATACCTCACCATTGGGTGTGGTTAACATACAAAATGGAGGCCGTTGTTTGGCACATGGTCTGTGTGTTTGGAGGGAGAAGGCCTCCTGTGTGCTGTTGTCTCCAGACCTAGCCAGTGTACTGGATGCTACCCAGCCTGTGTGCCCACAGGACCGGCTAACGAGAGACGTTGCTTAAAGGACTCTTTACTTTGTTTTTGCCTGCACAAAAGGCTGTTTGTTTTTCCTTTTGGCTTCTGTGTTTATTAAGTAATAAACAGACATGGACATTTAAATGAAAATGCTTCCCGTTTACCTCCCGATGCACCCAAGTGAGTAGAACCCCTACAAAATATTTAAAAAAAGAGATAATATAATATAATATAATATAATATAATATAATATAATATAATATAATATAATATAATATAATATAATATAATATAATATAATATAATATAATATAATATAATATATATATATATACACACACACATACTGGGGTGTGCACGCGTCTTCTTGTGCAAAGTGGCTTCGGAGAGAAGTGGCAGTTATTTCAGAGGCCATGACTAACATTCGTCTTCTTCTTCTCTTCCCACAGGTATATGCTCTGCATAATTCCCCTGCTCCTATGTATGCTGTCTGCTAATGCTCTGCTGACCCGTCTCTCTGGTATATGCTCTGCATAATTCCCCTGCTCCTATGTATGCTGTCTGCTAATGCTCTGCTGACCCGTCTCTCTGGTATATGCTCTGCATAATTCCCCTGCTTCATCTGTCCCACTCCAATCAATATTCACATATGTTTCTTCTTTCCCCACTATATACCTTATCTGATTTTTAGAGGTGTTAAACTGCAGAGACTTGTGTCCTGGCTCTGTCTTTGATCACCCAGCCATCTCCTGTTCAAATGACCAGCTGTTAATTTATCCACAAGCCGTTCCCACAATGCCCTACACCTGATATAGTTTAATGTGCCCTATATATTTAGAAGCTCTGTAAGGGGTGCACGCGTGCTGGGGTGTGCACGCGTCTTCTTGTGCAAAGTGGCTTCGGACACAAGTGGCAGTTATTTCAGAGACAGTTAGTCAGGGCAGGAGTCAGGTAACCCACACTTTGACCACTTAGTCTCTTTTAACTATGTTTCTGTTAGCTCTCACTTTTTCCTCTATAGTCCTCCACTTTCTAATAACCCCTCAAATCCCTACACCAAGTAAGAAACTCTTCATCTCTCCCTCTATTCTCCCCATTCATCTCACCTCCTCCTCCAAATTATTCCTCAGCATTCAATCCTGGATCTCCAAACACAGACAGCCACCTCATGCTCTCTCTTGCTCCCACCTGCTAACACTTTCTCTGCTCCTCCTCACTGCTGGAGATATCTCTCCAAATCCTGGTCCTCCTCGCCATATCCCCACAGTCACTTCTACCTCCTATCCACGACCTTCCTCAAACTGTCGCAACCCTTCTAACCTCATACCCATCCAACTAATACCCACCTCCTCAGCTATACTAACAGGAGCTCTATGGAACGCTCGCTCTGTCTGCAACAAACTTTCCTTCATCCACGATCTTCTCATTACAAACAAACTCTCCTTCCTCGCCATCACTGAAACCTGGCTCACCCCCTCTGACACAGCCTCCCCAGCTGCCCTTTCATATGGCGGATTCCACCTTTCCCACACCCCCCGCCCCAATGGCAAACATGGTGGAGGCGTAGGTTTCCTCCTATCGGAACTCTGCGCTTTCACCAAAATCCCACTGCCACCCTCCGTTACACTCCCCTCTTTTGAGGTGCACTGTGTGCGCATCTATTCCCCCTCCAACCTCCAACTGGCCGTCGTTTACCGACCCCCAGGGCAAGCCACCACCTTCTTAGACCATTTCACTACCTGGCTGCTTCACTTCCTTTCCACTGACATCCCCACTATCATAATGGGTGACTTCAACATCCCCATTGACACTCCCCACTTGTCTGTCTCTAAGCTCCTATCCCTCACCTCCTCCTTTGGACTCACTCAATGGTCTTCCACACCCACCCACAAAGATGGCCACACACTGGACCTCATCTTCACCCGCCTCTGTTCCCTATCTAACCTCTCTAACTCACCACTCCCTCTCTCTGACCATAACCTCCTCACATTCTCTACCCTCTCCTCTCCAGGTGCACAATCCCCACTCCACAAACTCACACACCCTCGCAGAAATCTCAAACACCTTGACCTACACTCTCTCTCTGAATCCCTCCTTCCTCTCACAGACATAAATTCCTTGCACGATGCAGACGTTGCTGCTGCTTCATATAACACCACAATAGCTGCAGCTCTAGACTCGATCGCCCCTCTCACACACACCACACCTCGCACATTCAACAGGCAACCCTGGCACACTAAACTTACCAAAGAACTGCGCCGGGCCTCCAGGGTTGCGGAGCGGAGATGGAAAAGGTCTCACTCCATCGAGCACTTCATCGCATTCAAGCAATCCCTCACTAATTTCAAGTCCGCACTCACTACAGCAAAACAAACCTACTTCTCATCTCTCATATCCTCCCTATCTCACAACCCTAAACAGCTATTTAACACTTTCAACTCTCTCCTTCGTCCCCCAGCACCTCCTCCCTCTTCTCTCATCTCAGCCGACGACTTTGCCTCATTCTTCAAACAGAAGATTGACACCATCAGACAAAACTTTGGCCTAAAGTCCACACAACCCCTCCTCATATCTACTCAACCATCCTCCTCCAAACCCCACTTCTCCACCATTACAGAAGGTCAAGTCTCCTCTTTACTCTCCAAATCACACCTCACCACCTGCGAACTTGACCCAATCCCATCCCACCTCATCACTAACCTCACCTCAGTCTTCATCCCAACCCTAACCCACCTCTTCAATCTATCACTAACAACCGGAGTCTTCCCCTCATGTTTCAAACATGCCGCAATCACACCCATCCTCAAAAAGCCCTCCCTTGACCCTTCCTCTCTGACCAGCTACCGCCCCATATCACTTCTCCCCTTTGCCTCAAAACTTCTAGAACAACATGTCCACCTTGAACTGTCCTCCCACCTCTCCTCCTGCTCCCTCTTCGACCGTCTACAATCTGGCTTTCGACCGCATCACTCGACTGAAACTGCCCTGACCAAAGTCACAAACGACCTACTAAATGCCAAATCCAAGCGACACTACTCCATCCTCCTCCTTCTGGACCTGTCATCTGCCTTTGACACAGTGGACCATTCCCTCTTACTCCAGATTCTCTCATCTCTTGGCATCACGGACTTGGCTCTATCTTGGATCTCCTCATACTTAACAGACAGGACATTCAGCGTCTCCCACTCACGCACCACCTCCTCATCTCGCCCCCTATCTGTCGGTGTCCCCCAAGGTTCAGTTCTAGGACCCCTGCTCTTCTCCATCTACACCTTCGGCCTGGGACAGCTCATAGAGTCTCACGGCTTTCAGTATCACCTCTATGCTGACGACACACAGATCTACCTCTCTGGACCCGATATCTCCTCCCTACTAACCAGAATCCCACAATGTCTGTCCGCCATCTCATCCTTCTTCTCCGACAGGTTTCTAAAACTCAACATGGATAAAACAGAGTTCATCATCTTTCCACCCTCTCATTCACATCCCCCATCCGACCTATCCATCAACGTCAATGGCTGTTCACTCTCCCCAGTCCCACAAGCTCGCTGCCTTGGGGTAACCCTGGACTCTGATCTCTCCTTCAAACCACATATTCAAGCCCTTTCCACCTCCTGCCGACTCCAACTCAAAAACATCTCCCGGATCCGTGCATTCCTCAGCAAAGACTCTGCAAAAACACTAGTGCATGCCCTCATCATATCCCGCCTCGACTACTGCAACCTCCTGCTCCGTGGCATCCCTTCCAACACTCTTGCACCTCTCCAATCTATCCTAAACTCTGCTGCTCGACTAATCCACCTGTCCCCCCGCTATTCCCCGGCCTCTCCTCTCTGTCAATCCCTTCACTGGCTCCCTATTGCCCAGAGAATTCAGTTCAAAACTCTAACCATGGCATACAAAGCCATCCACAACCTGTCTCCCCCATACATCTGTGACCTAGTCTCCCGGTACTTACCTGCACGCAACCTCCGATCCTCACAAGATCTCCTGCTCTACTCCCCTCTTATCTCCTCCTCCCACACTCGTATACAAGATTTCTCCCGTGCTTCCCCCCTACTCTGGAACTCTCTACCCCAACATATCAGACTCTCGCCGACCGTGGAAACCTTCAAAAGGAACCTGAAGACCCACCTCTTCCGACAAGCCTACAACCTGCAGTAAACACCACTGCACGACCAGCTCTACCCTCACCTACTGTATCCTCACCCATCCCTCGTAGACTGTGAGCCCTCGCGGGCAGGGTCCTCGCTCCTCCTGTACCAGTCGCTGACTCGTTTTGTTAAGATTATGTAAATGCTTTTGTTATGTATATCCCTATCACATGTAAAGCGCCATGGAATAAATGGCGCTATAATAATAAATAATAATAATAATAACATACACACACATGGGGTATACGATTTCACCAACTGTAATTCGGTGAGGATAAAAAAAGGTTCTTTATTATGAGACATCATCATTTACTTTGTGCATGGTCTTATTTGGGACATGGAACTCTCTAGATTGAGTGGTTAGAAGCATAATCACACTATTTTCAGATGGGATATTCTGAACTCCGTTGCACTAATATCCAGTAGCCTGGGCCTGGATCTTTTACATCCATAGCACTGTTAAAGGGGGGCTCATACCAAACTTAAAGTTATCATGATAAAGAACTTTGATTCTACTGATTTGAGTAGAAAAATATTTCTTTTCCCTTGAGAGCACATTTGCTGCAGAAGATTTTGTGACTGAAAATGCATTGCATGCATCTGAATGGAAATGTTTAAAGTGCACCTGTCAGCAGGATTGTGCTCCGTAAACTACATACACTGTCAGGTGGGCGACATTACACTGATTAAAAGGATACCTTTGTTGATGAAATCCGTCCTGTGGTTCTTGTGTAATCTTTACTTTCAGTTTGGAGATAATAATATGCTCATGCTGCAGGGCGGCCTGTGGGGGGGGGGGGGGGGCGCTATCTGGTGCTCTGCTTACTTATTCATCTGTATGCAGTTATGACAGCTCACTGATTGTTCAGTCACCGGCCTCCTATTTTACATAATGCATCTAGTAGTGCGGGGCTAGGTAAAATAGGAGGCAGGTCAGTGAAGGCACAGTGAGCTGTCATAAGAGCATACAGATGAATATGTTAGCAGAGCACCAGATAGAGTGCCCCCCCACAGGCCGCCCCGAAGCACGGGCATATCATTATCTCCAAACTGAAAGTAAAGATTACACAAGAACCACAGGAAGGATTTAAATCAACAAAGATATCATTTTAATCAGTGTAATGTCGCCCACTTGACAGTGTATGTAGGTTACTTGAGCACAATCCTGCTGACAGGTGCGCTTTAAGCAAATGCATTTCCATGAGCCCTATTCAGATGAATGGGACAGTTACAAAAGAAGGGTCTGGAGTGCAGCAAGATTGACCTTTTTTCAAGCGGTACATATAGTGAAAAGATTTTGTGCCAAAACGTTGTTAAATACTACAAATTTTAATGTTTTTTTTTTTAAGTATCTGTCGGTGCCTTGAAAAATTCTTGCATTCATGAGAATCCCTCATAATGTGAAGTGTACTTAATGGTCATTACCTCTCTATCAAGTGAGCCCACAGTGGTGAGAACTTGACCATTTTTAGTCACCCAAAATTCAGATGATCCCGGGTTTTGAGACAGAATTCTGTAGGCGAGTTTAGAATTTATAGTATCGGGTTCATCTGCATCAGTTGCATTTAAAATCATAATAAGGGTGTCTGTGTAGAGATAAAAAAAATATATAATGTTATTTAAATTTTACCAGGTTTGTTACGTATAAATGTCAATTTTCAATTAAAAGTATAATTTTTCCCTTAAGATACAAGTTTTCTACTGATTACATATACCTTTAGATGCATGTTTAGGCATATAAGCATGCGTTCTCCCACATCAAGTTGCATTACATACACACGTGGTCAAAACTGTTGGTACCCCTCGTTTAATGAAAGAAAAACCCACAATGGTCACAGAAATAACTTGAATCTGACAAAAGTAATAAATTAAAAATCTATGAAAATGAACAAATGAAAGTCAGTCATTGCTTTTCAACCCTGCTTCCACAGAATTGAAAAAAAAATGAAACTCATGAAATAGTACCATCATTTCTGTCCAGGCCTATTAACTTAATATTTTGGTCGAACAACCTTTTGAGGAAATCACTGCAATCAAACGATTACTGTAACTGTCAATGAGACTTCTGCACCTCTCGACAGGTATTTTGGCCCACTCCTCATAAGAAAACTGCTCCAGTTGTCTCGTGTTTGAAGGCTGCCTTTTGCAGACAGCATGTTTCAGCTTTTTCCAAAGATGCTCAATAGGATTTAGGTCAGGGCTCATAGAAGGCCACATCAGAATAGTCCAATGTTTTTCTCTTAGCCATTCTTCTGTGTTTTTAGCTGTGTGTTTTGGGTCATTATCCTGTTTGCAAGACCCATGACCCGTGATTGAAACTAAGCTTTCTGACACTGGGCAGCACATTTCTCTCTTGAACCCCTTGATAGTCTTGAGATTTCACTGTACCCTGCACAGATTCAAGACACCCTGTGCCAGATGCAGCAAAGCAGCCCCAGAACATAACAGAGCCTCCACCATGTTTCACAGTAGGGACAGTGTTCTTTTCCTGATATGCTTCATTTTTCAGTCTGTGAACATAGAGCTGATGGGCCTTGCTAAAAACTTCCATTTTTGTCTCATCTGTCCATAGGACATTCTCCCAGAAGCTTTGTGGCTTGTCAGCATGTAGTTTGGCAAATTCCAGTCTGGCTTTTTTATGATTTTTTTCAACAATGGTGTTCTCCTTGGTCGTCTCCCATGAAGTACACTTTGGATCAAACAACGACGGATGGTGCGATCTGATACGGATGTTCCTTGAGCTTGAAGTTCACCTTTAATCTCTTTAGAAGTTATTTTGGGCTCTTTTGTTACCATTCATATTATCCATCTCTTTGATTTGTCATCAATTTTCCTCCTGCGGCCACGTCCAGGGAGGTTGGCTACAGTCCCATGGATCTTAAATTTCTGAATAATAATGTGCAACTGTAGTCACAGGAACATCAAGCTGATTGGCGATGGTCTTATTACCTTTACCTTTAACATGCTTGTCTAATTTTCTTTCTAATCTCCTGAGACAACTCTTTCCTTTGCTTCCTCTGGTCCATGTTGAGCGTGGTACACACCATGTCACCGAACAGCACAGTGAGTATCTGTAGCCCTATATACAGGCCCACTGACTGATTACAAGATTGTAGACACCTGTGATGCTAATTAGTGGACACAACTTGATTTAACATGTCCCTTTTGTCACATTTTCAGGGGTACCATAATTTCTGTCCAGGCCTATTTCATGAGTTTAATTTTTTTTTTTTTAAATTCTGTGGAAGCAGGGTTGAAAAGCAATGTCGGACTCTCATTTGTTCATTTTCATAGATTTTTAATTTATTATTACTTTTGTCAGATTCAAGTTATTTCAGTGACCATTGTGGGTTTTTCTTTCATTAAACAAGGGGTACCAACAATTTTGACCGCGTGTGTACATGTCAGTGAACCCCCTCCATATTCAATACATTTACACATTTTATCTATTTAGTCTGTATATAAAAACAAATGCAAAAAAAAAAAAAAAAAAGTAGTGGAATTTTAGTTTATTTTATAATTAATGGGGTTTTCCACACCTACTTAAATCAATTCAGGGCCCCATAGAAAATAAAAACAATGTATAATCACCTCCGCAGCAGCACCTTTCCTCCAATATAAATGCTGCTGTTCCCGGTGAATAGCATGACACTATTGTGTCATGTGACCACTGCAGCCAATCAGTGTCTGCTGACTGGCTGCAGCCTTTACTATTTCATCAGAGTGGATGTAAACTGACGGAATATTGATGAGCGGCTGCTGGTCGGTGGCAAATGATTGTGATGCGTGATCTTTGCAGCCAAGAAATATCATGTCACCCGTCAAGAACAGCACCGCACCGCCGATGTCAGAGAAACGGAGCCCTGATTAAAGAGGTCTTTCCACGAACAAAAGTTGATATTAATCAACAGATCTTGGAATAATAATACATTCCACATTTGGATATGTTTAAATAAAATGTTCCTGTGCTGAGATAATCTTAGAAATGTGCCCCTGCTGTGTACTGTGTAATGGCTGTGTCTGACCGTGCCGGAACATGGTCTGATCATACCACAGCTCCTAGGCAGGGGAGGAAACAAAGGCGTATACAGACATTACAGCACAGGATCACAGCTGATTCTTTTTGTGAGATAAAACATTTCCCTGCCTGTTTTTAAACAATATCTTACTTCAAAAAGGAAGAATCAGCTGTGATCCCCTGCTGTTATGTCGGTATAGTCTTTTGCTCCCTCCCTTGCCCAGGAGCTGTGGTACGATCGGTCCATGTTCCTGTACGGTCAGACACAGCCATTACACAGTACACAGCAGGGGCACATTTATAAGATTATCTCAGCACAGGAACATTTTATTTAAACACATCCAATTGTGGAAATTATTATTCCAAGATCTATTGATTAAAATGAACTTTTGTTCGTGGGAAAACCCCTTCAAGTAGGGGTTGTCCAGTAGTGGACAACCACTTTAATACAGAACAGATAATTTGTGAATACAGTGACAGACTTACTCGCAGGGGACAATTCTTCCACAGATGCAACAAAAATATCTTGTGTAAAAACTGGATCGTTATCATTAATGTCAAGAACTTTCACTCTGAGATCTATTGGTGGCTCAACATCCACATTGTTCTGGTCTCGGGCGTAGCCTTTTAACTGAAATAAATTAGACATTTTTAAGATATGATAAAACTAAATGCAATTGGTGTTAAGCTAGTATTGCATCTTGAGTAATATAAATTACTGATAATAACTGATTCCTAAGTAAGGCTATGTTCACGTGTGGCTTTTTTTAATGCAAATTAAAAGCAGCTTTTTACAGTACCTGCAAAAGCTATGAGATTTCAGAAATTTCATGCACACGCTTGTTTTTTTTTCTGGACAGAATTGGAAAACTGTAGCGTTTTTTAAATCTGCAGCCTGTCAATTCTTTCTGCGTTTTCAGTGGAAAAACAATCATGCGATTTTGCTGTGTTTTTGATGAATAAAACTAACTTTATTAAGCATGTACTGTAGACAAATGACAAGTAATCTGCACCCAAAAAAACATACCAAAAAAAAAAGCAGTAAAATCAGATTTTTATAAGCAGTTTCTTTACTGCCAAGAGAGCAGGTTTTGCCTGCTGTAAAAAAGATGCAACATGTGAACATAGCCTAAAATGTCTAATAAGAATTGAGTATGTAACATTTCACCAATCAACTAGATGAAGGTTCACATAGTTGAACTTTTTGGTTAAAACAAAATACAATCATAAGAAATCCTTACAAAAAACAAGGAGATTTGTTCTCTGTCCACGATTCCGGTTACGTTCACTTCTCCGGTATTTTCATTTATAATGAACATACCCAATGGAGGTTCAGTAACCCCAGGGCCAGTGATCGAATAACGAATTCTCCGACTTATGTCCAGTTTAACATCAGATTGTATCTAGGAAGGAGGATACGATAAAATTTGTTTATAAGCAACGTGAAATAATTAGAGGAAACAATTTTAGATTTCACCCATTCAATAGCTCCAATGACCAGGCATTAACGAAATAGTGACCTCTGTGTGGAAGACAATGGGTTAAATCACTCTTACCTTTGCAATAGGATTCTTTAAGGAATTGTCCTGCTCTTCATAAATTGAAACTGGTGGGATGATCCATTCTCGTTTATGCCTCACTAAGCCTACAGCTCCGTCACCCGGTTTTCTGCTTCGCTTCACCATCTTTAATGGAACAAAAAATAAATTAAATAAATAATCTAATCTAGGTTTATGCAGAAAACATGGCAGCGGTTTTTGTCATATATTTTAGAAGAAGCTTGCAAAATGTATTGCACATAATTTATTTGCATTTTATAGTTTGAGGGTCTGGAGAGGAAGTGTGGATTTTCAAAAAGCATTTGACATAATCAGACTGCAGAGGGCGCTGCAGTTTCTTGTACGAGAGTAAAACAAATGGCTACCGAAATGAGGCAAAGGAAAGGCCTCTGGACCACCCGGTAATGAAAACACTGACATTTGTGGCTAATAAATATGGCAGGCTGCTAATCGACAGTTCTTTAATACCTTTGTTAAATGAGTTACAACACGCAGTGCCATGTGAATATATGACCCTGCCACAAAAAAGTCTGGTTTACAATAGATAGTAACGTTTTGTCCCAAAAGAAATACAGATTACTCAAAACTGCTAAGATTGGTTCCTTACCTCTAAGTGGAGGCCATGTCCAAAATCAAGAATTACCTACACACAGAAAAAAACAAAAAAAAAAATCGAAGTTACATTAAAGCCAAGTGCAAAAAGTATAAAAAAAATTAGCTAATTCATGAGTAAGAAATATTAAAATCGGAGCACATTCTTGTCTCAAGTCATTAAATTGCTTTTACCTTTCTTTAATCTGTAGCATCTGAATCACTGGCGGAAACAGACCAAAAAGTGCCCCTATGCAAGAATAGTTTATGGGCCCTTTACGGTTCAATAGCTCATCATAATGCAAAACTACACCTGCTTTGTAGGTGGAAATAAGTCCCTCTTGGGTCCCTGTGCAGCTGCACCAATGATATGTTCTCAATACAAAAGAAATCAAAGTCTCACACCCTGGATTAGAGAGGTCTTAATACAGGGCTCATACATTGAAAAATCATCCTCACATGCTGATCGGCACAGTTTGTACACAAATTGCACTTCCTATCCATCAAAATCAGATGGGTGGGGGTCCAACACTAGGGCCCCTCACCATTTAGTTGTATGCAGCTTCGATGGTGATTGGATGTAAAGAGTATATAAAACAGAACAGAAAAGCTTTCTACGCCATCTAGTGGCCACAAGTACAGCAGATCAACACCTGAAGAGAATATACTTCTACCTCTTGGGTTCCTGTAGGCATTGATAATAGTGGAGAAACTCTCTGTATGTACACACCCTGACAGAGCCATTATGGCTTCAAACCTAGGAGCTGTACACACTGCTGTGTACATGACACTACCTGAAATATTCATTTACAGGAGCAGATAACACCTTAAAATCGCTTAGCAGACTACAGTAGACATGATGATCAGCAAAATGCAATGATCCAATACTGTGTTTATCATAGAACCTTACATTTTATTTAAAAGGCACGATAAGACCATGTTCACATGTTGCAGAAAATTTCAGCTGCAGATTTGGCCACAAATGCAGAACGAATCCGCAGACAGAATCTTCAAGTGTTACTTTGGCGATTTCACCCTTCTCATAACATAGTAATGAAAATCCGAGTCACAATGGGCATGTTGCATATTTGAATTCCACACCGAACTTTGATTTTCATGCAGATTTTTTTTGCAATGTGTTAATGGGATTTTGAAAACACCATTTCTTTTTAGTGCACTGTAAGTTGCTGCAAAATATACACTGGAAATCCATGCGCCATTTAGTTTTAGTACACTGTAAAGTTATGTGCCCACGATAAGGAAATTCTGCGGGTTTGACGCTGAATGTTTATGCAGAGTCAAACCCACATTGGCCAGATGTTACAGCATAGTGGATAGGATTTCTAGAAAATCCATGTCCACTATGCGTCTCTGTGCATCTGCGGAAAATGACATGCGGCGCGTTTTTCAGACCTGCAACATGTAAATTTCTCTTAGACTAAACTCAATGAAGAAAGTCCGCATGTGAAAAAAAAAATAAAAAATTGCGCCGCTCATTTGCATAATGAGGGAGGAAGCCACGTGGCTATGGATCGTGGGCACATACCCTAACTTGCTGCGGAATATGCACTGGAAATCCATGCGCCATTTACTTTTAGTGTACTGTAACTTGCTGCGGAATATGCACTGGAAATCCATGCGCCATTTACTTTTAGTGTACTGTAACTTGCTGCGGAATATGCACTGGAAATCCATGACAAATCTGACTAGTGAACTTGGCTCATCACTTTAACCTAACATCATGAATTGTGTTAGTACTCCAGGCATCTTCTATTAAGACAGATCAGTTTTAAGTATAAATCTGCAGCTTGACATACTTGAAAGTAAAATGAATGCAGCTTAAAAATGACCGATTGTTCAGCACAATTCACTGCAAAGAATCTCAGGAAATGAAAATACAGGAAGTTTTAATAACCTCAGACATTTATTACCAGTAAAAGGTTCACACACAATACTGGGAGGCAGGGGCGGACATACAGCTTTTGGTTCAGCTGTACATGGAAACTTCAGGGAAGGGGCATCTGAGCTGGAGAGTGGCGGTATGCATCTAACATGTGAGCGCTGTGTACAGCTTTGTTTTTGATGAAGGAAGAGGGCACCAGACAAATGTCTTGCCCAGAGGCTCATTGTCAGTGTCTGCTCCAGCTGAGAAGCGCTCGCCATGATGTACCATTTCTTTCCTTCAAACAGTGGTCCTGGAAGTAGTCAACTTACAAAAGCCATTTGTAGAAGCCATGTATGGAGCCATAATTAAAATAGTTGTCCAGGCTTTATAGTAATGCATAGCCCTGATTCATCAGGTAACCTCTTTACACATAATTGCAGGCTTCATTAAGGTTTCTAGGAGCTGTGTTCACGTATCGGACCCAAAAACCAAATATGATAACAAAACCCATCTCAGAGAAGGAATTTTGGAAAGGTTTCTCACCTCTAAGTATGTATGTAGCATTACATTTGCTCATATGACCTAACTAAAGAAACAAAAGTACCACCGCATTTTTCGGACTATAAGATGCACTTTTTTCCTCCAAAATTTTGGAGGAAAGTGAGGAGGTGCGTCTTATAGTCCGAATACTATATACATGGCTGTGTATAAATAAAATGAATATTCCCTGCTCCCCACGCACATGGGCGTGAAGAGCAATGAATATTCATTTTTCTTAACAGCCGGCACACTGGAGCCGCAGCACGGCTCCTGCTGCCGCTCTGCGGTCTGTGTGCCCATTATTAAAGCTCATGAATATTCCCTACAACCCACTCCCATGGGTTGTAGTGAATATCCATGATCTTTAATAGCAGGCACACTGACCACAGAGCGGCAGTAGGAGCCGAGCTGCGGTACAGTGTGCCGGCTATTGAACAGACTGAATGGTAACTGCTCCCCATGCACAGAGTCCCGGCGTGGGGAACAGTGACTATTCCAGCACAGCATCTCAAACTGTGTGAGGGGGCATGGCAGGGACGCTATGCGCGCCCTGCCATGCGCGGCTCACACAGTGAGAGTGTCTTCAGCAGAGCTGGATAGCGCTGGAGGAGAGAGGAGGCGAGTATGATTATTTTTTTTTTTGTTGGCAGCGTGATGGGGGACCAAGGGGTGCCATGCATACCAGGATGGGATGGGGGCCATGCATACCAGGATGGGATGGGGGCCATGCATACCAGGATGGGATGGGGGCCATGCATACCAGGATGGGATGGGGGCCATGCATACCAGGATGGGATGGGGGCCATGCATACCAGGATGGGATGGGGGCCATGCATACCAGGATGGGATGGGGGCCATGCATACCAGGATGGGATGGGGGCCATGCATACCAGGATGGGATGGGGGCCATGCATACCAGGATGGGATGGGGGCCATGCATACCAGGATGGGATGGGGGCCATGCATACCAGGATGGAGGATAGTAACAGAATTGGGGGACATTACCCCCAATACCAGTGTCAGCAGCAGACCCCCTCCCCCATAACAGGGCATCAGGACCACATTTTTTTGCAAAAATTTTTTGTTCCCATTTTCCTCCTCTAAAACCTAGGTGCGTCTTATGGTCCGGTGCATCTTATAGTCCAAAAAATACAGTACAAGGAAACATAACTGAACCACGATGGCTGCATTTTCACTTTTTGTAGACATAGTGCGCACTGAACTTACATATATACTTGACTGGATTTTAGGAACTGGACCATTTTCTTATCAAAAAAAACAGAAGAAGGTCCTAGTGAAAGGAGTATTAAACCATATTATTCTGGCGGGGTTTTCCTTCTTGTAAAAAGAAATTAGTGAAGGGAACAGAGACAACGTATGTGGCTGTTAACACGTGTTCTCTAATTTTACAGGTTTTGTAATACAGCAAACTGTAGCATTCAGGTTAGCAACATGATGTGAATGTGCTGCGAGAGAAATCAGAGTAGAAGGTAATGAGACAAGATACTAGTTAAAACCCTTATCACCATGTTTCTATACAAATCCTCCCTTCTTTCTAGCAGACTTTGTACAAATGTTTCCCATGTGATCAGGATTCTGGAATCCCACCTCATGCTGAGCCCTGCTCACTCCCTCGCTAGGTTATGTGGGTGTGTACGGTGCTTTGTTCAGTCTTCACTGTAGCTTACACTTGTCAGAATAGTTGCTTACTGTAGGATTTTACTTTTTTTGGTCCTGTGCCACAATTTGAGCACTGCATGTGATATTTTATATTAGAACATTCTCACCGACTGCTGCATCTCATCCTGCTCCTACAAAGTTTTCTAGATTACTGGAAGATGATCACCCTGTTCTCCTCCGAGTGGCCTGTGACAACTTGTCTACATGCACTTGAATTTCACATGAGGAGGAGCAAGATCCTTTATTCAAAGCAAATAAAAGACTAGCAGAAATATAAAGTGGATAATAAGGTGCTAGACAGAAATCAGGGAAATAGCTCACAGGAAAGGAATATATACTGCGAGAACAAGGAAACATGTCAGCTAGGAAGAACTTATCATGGAACCTGGAGAGGTCTTCAGAAACAAACTGTCTAATATTAACATCTTCTATCTCGTTTTCTATTCTGGTTCTTATAGTTACTTATCTTAGTTAGGTTCATGTGGTTATTACAAATGACAGCATTATATATAGCTTGTATTACTTTGTGACAATAATAATATTTTATTATTATGCCACATAGAAATGCATTTCTAAGTAAAATAATAAAGTGTTTACTGTAAGCACTGTAGGACAAATTTTGAAGACAGTTTAATTTTTTTAGTGTGCAGAAAATAAAAATTTGTTAGCATCCGTAGGAAACAACAACAAAAAGTAGGCTCCACAACAACAAAAAGTAGGTTCCACAACAACAAAAAGTAGGCTCCAGCTGAGAAAGTGTTGTCCCACTTTACAGAATATAAAACATTTGTGTATACTGCTCTTACAGCCCAGCCTTGTAGCATCAGTTTCCTGGGTAAATAATGTGTAAGCACCGGGTCATCCACAAACATGATCATCAGAACTGGCCACCTCATTCTACTGCTCCATAGTCCAACTCTAATATGGACTTGCCCATTGTTAGGGCTTTCAGCAGATGCAAGGGGCTAACAGGGGTGTTCTGTCTACAATAACTTTTTCAGCAATGTATTATTATACAGCAGCTTTTCTATGGGATAAGACTAGCTGGGCTTGTCTCTGCGCATCATTAAGCCTTCGGCACAGTGAGATTGCAAAGGTTTTGCATACGGTGACATCCTTAGTCTTTTAGCTCCTTGACAGCCATGCATTGTTACAATTACAACTTTAGTCAGTCTTAATTTATGTTCACAAAATAAGACCGCAGTAATTTTACTGTTATCTAAGACAATTCAGACAAAAATGCAGCAGTTTGAACATACCTCAAGAGGGAACATGGCCTCAGGGTAAATTTTGTGTATATACACTGCTCAAAAAAATAAAGGGAACACTTAAACAACAGAACATAACTCCAAGTAAATCAAACTTCTGTGAAATCAAACTGTCCACTTAGGAAGCAACACTGATTGACAATCAATTTCACATGCTCTTATGCAAATGGAATAGACAATAGATGGAAATTATTCGCAATTATGTTTTGGTCACTTTTGAATGTTGGTTGTGCTTTCACACTCGTGGTAGCATGAGACGGACTCTACAAACCACAGAAATTGCTCAGGTAGTGCAGCTCATCCAGGATGGCACATCAATGGGAGCTGTGGCAAGAAGGTTTGCTGTGTCTGTCAGCGTAGTGTCCAGAGGCTGGAGGTGCTACCAGGAGACAGGCCAGTACACCAGGAGACGTGGAGGGGGCCATAGGAGGGCAACAACCTAGCCTCAGGATCGCTACCTCCGCCTTTGTGCAAGGAGGAACAGGAGGAGCACTGCCAGAGCCCTGCAAAATGACCTCCAGCAGGCCACAAATGTGCATGTGTCTGCACAAACGATTAGAAACCGACTCCATGAGGGTGGTATGAGGGCCCGACATCTACAGATGGGGGTTGTGCTCACAGCCCAACATTGTGCAGGACGCTTGGCATTTGCCACAGAACACCAGGCATGGATTTATATAGTGTGACCAAGTATTAGTTAAAAAAAAAGAATCAGAATGGTAAAAAATAAAAAAATAAAGTTTATACTCACTTTCCGATGCATTCTCTGCCCCGTCCGGAGTCTTGAGCGGCTCACGCTGTTGTGTGCAGGACCTGCGGTGACGTCATTGAGTCATGTGATGGGTCACATGACTCAATGACGTGGCAGGTCCTTCACACAACAGCGCGACGGCGGGAAAACATCAGAAGATAAGTATAAACTTTATTTTTTCTTTTTTTTTACAGGTTCTTTGGTACCCAGGTCTGGATGAGAGTCTCCTCTCATCCAGACTTGGGTACCATCCGCACATTGATTCCGCTGCGCTTCCGCAAAATTAATGAATATGCTGCGGATTTTTGACCGCAGCATATACGCTGCGGAAAAATCCGCAGCATGGGCATTGACATTGCAGAATGCCATTGGGGACCATGGGGTGCGGATATACATGCGTTTTACAAGAGTTTACGCTGCGGAAATTCCACAGCATATAAGCTTGTAATACGCAACGTGGGCACACAGCCTTAAAAAAAAAAATAAATAAATGAAATCGGTGCCAGAAACACTTCAAAGCAGAGAAAATACAAAAACACCTTATTAAACAGAACAGAACACTTGTGTATTTTGATGCAGACACCTGTGGCACACAGAAAAAAAAAACACCCAAATGGAAAAAAACAAAACAGCATTTAAACACGTAGGGACATTGCTTTACAATTTCAATTTTACTTCATCTTTGTAGGCAGTCTACAGACTTTTCAACTAAAATCAGCAGTGGCAAAATTCCATTTCTTAATTGCTATCCCTCCCACTCCTGTGGCGAACTTTTGCATTCTTTTTCAGATCAGTGCGATTCTTGCCTTTAGCATTGCTAGAGACTCATCATACCTCATGTAAGAGGTGTACATTTTACAAGAGATTAGCTAATGTGTATGAAGAGTGAACGGTGTATCCTCCAGTTATTCCACATAGACTATGGATGTATTCTCATCATTTACTTGTTCTTTTGCATGGAATCATTTCGACTGAGACTGCTCAGTAGTTTTTTTCTCCTACTTATACATAATGTATATGCCTGTGATAGTCCGCTGAGGCTCGAACGTTTTAGAGGAAAGTGCACAGATAGCGGAGTAAGCCCAAAGAGAGCCAGGGGGATGTTCATGATGATGGGGACAGTAGCTATCACAAGGGAACTGATGTGAGGAGCAGTCAGGGATGCATATAAAAAAAAAGGTATGGCACCAACAGTGACTACTGGACCTTCTTGAGGACTGTGTCATCTAAGAATAGCTGGGTGGGCTGTACTGGAAGCTGATATTAGGCTGAGCATCAGGACTAGGAGTGGTTTGCCTGCTGAAGATGGGAGGTTGTGTGCAGGAGACTAGGAGACTTTGCCAATCAGCTGTTTAAAGAGGCCATGGGAACCATGCGTACCCCTTAGCATTTTTAATCTTTATAACACTCTTTGCACCTACACTCCATCTGCTCATTGACTTCATGGGACAATGCTGCATTGCCTAACAGCACTATTGAGATATGAAAATAGTAACTCCCATTCATTTGTACAGCAGTGACGGAAACAACACGGTTCAGCCATGCTTTGTTGTTTCTGGAGCCCCACTTTCTGTGACAGGCTTGAACAATATTATTGCCATGTAAGCCATGAGTGGCTGAATCTAACAAAAACATGTGATTGTAGTGATTTACTTTGCCTTTAAAAAGGGGACCTGTCAGGTGATTAATGCCTAGAACTACTGCATGAGTCAGGGACTGGATGCCCTATATCTGACATCTATAACAACATGGTAACAGGAGTCAGCAATGATGGGGGGGGGGGGGGGGAATAGTCATCATAGTCCCCTGCTGGCTTCTTATCTGGCCCTGCTTGATCTCTCCCAATACAAATACTCTATTATGCTTTCCTAAGCAAAAGGGACATAGTAAAAAAAAAAAAAAAAAAAAATTAAAATTAAACAATGGGAGATTAAGGACAAAACATTTGATTGTATGCTACACAGAGGACTACAGCGCAGCCTTTTGTTAGAGGTATACATTGAGATATTCCCTTTATTAACCTCCAAGATAGGCTCTTATAAAAGAACAGAGTTCATGACACAAGTGTGCCTATGGCTACCTTGAAGCTGCAATACCACAGAGATTATGGTATACATCCACCAATCATACATATTGGCGCCATACATCAGTGAATGCCCGGCTCCTTTACATGTAATGTGAAGTAGGTGGCTATTAAATATTCATACTTGTTGTTACACGATCTGCAAATTCATCACCTACAACAATAAGTAATCTTACTGACTAACCTTACACTGGAAGAGCAAGTGAATATAGGCTTAAACTAGAAGGAAAAGGTCAGTTTTGTCAAACATTTCCAAAACATTGGAAAACTCCAACCATGTGCCAGATTATGTAGTGGTTGGAGGTCTCCAAGGTTTTGGAAATATTGTATATATTTTACCAGTACACTTTTAACTGAGTTAAAGGGAACCTGTCATGTTCTAAATCTGTAAAGCCGCTGTACTGAACGCCAGGCTGTGGCGGTCTATATACTGAACAGTGACTGTAGCCTCACTGGTTGCTCCTCTATGACTAAAAGCCTGAGGCTGCCAGAAGGGATAAAGTTCATTTCTTCCCGGCAGCCAGGCTTTCAGTCCAGCGGCCACACTGCTTTAGAGCGCTATTAAACTGCAGATACGGGGTTAATCTTAATTGTATTTTGGGACATGATAGCTTTAAGGCTTCCATACTAGTTAGAGAAAAGTAGTATAAATCCATCAATTTCATAGCTCCTGTTGACCATCTGTTGGGCACGTAGATTCTCTTGGCTGTATCCATTTGTTCTCCCATGAGAGAGCCGCCATAGGCGCTGTCTGGCCGCAGTTAACTCCCCTTTACCTGATGAAAATACACGTATGCCCAACCAAATCAAGAGTGCATTTGTAATTTGTATCTTTTCTAATAATGGTAATGTCTATCTAGCCTACTTGCTAAAGCCAACACATCCTTAGCTTCCAGTCAGGTTTACATTACTCATGTCTTTAGCTCAAGGCTAAATTGCTGTTTCGAGAAAGGCAGAGAATATGCAAAGTGGTTTGGTATTACTCACACCGCATGTCCATCTGTCTCTAACAGCGATATTAATCAGATATGTGTACAGGTAAATGAGTTTGGAACATATTTAAAAGAGATGTTATATGACATGCTAATTTTCGGACACCCATGTACTTCAAGAACAAGAACCTCCTGACTCTCATCTAACCAAGGGTGGATTGACAGATTGAGCCACAAACTAAATGGGGAAGGCAAGGAAAGTTCATGGAGGCCAATTCTATAAAAGTCTAAAGTAGTTATAGGAATAAGTGAATGAGTATGGTAATTTGTTCTTCAGCAGTACCAATTATTGCCTTAGTCTACATCAGTGTTTCCCAAACTCCAGTCTTCACGGACCCCACAGTTCATGTTTTCAGGATTTCCATAGTATTGCACAGGTGAGAGAATTCCTGATGCCTTGATGATACTTCCATCACCTGTGCAATACTAAGGAAATCCTGAAAACATGACCTGTGGGGTCCGTGAGGACTGGAGTTTGGGAAACACTGGTCTACATGCACAAGGAGATGAATGGTGACCCATCATGCCATGACGCTCGTCTGACATTAACATTTACAATACATATGCTACTACAAATTAATACAACAGCATATATACATTTGAAAATGCCCATCAGATACTTGGAACAATTTCTCAAGCCACTAGTGATTGAAAATAGGCCATCATCTGTATTAAAGTATAGCAGTATATTTTAGGTAGGAGAATATTAACATGAACATAACAGACATCGGGTCACATGATGATAATGTAGGACAAGGCAGTTGTGCCCACAATGAAATACCTCATCTTAAGGATGACCTATATCTTGTACTAGAAAACAATTACATAGTGTAACAACTAGACTCTGATAAAAGTAATTTGAGCCCACCAATTTTGGCAGGATTAGCCGTCCATCTAGTTTGTATGGAGGGGCCTCCTGACTCTCCCCAACAGAGGATGTCTCAGAGGAGGTCTGAGTGGTTGAAATTCAATCTCCTGATTCCTTTGTTTTTTCTGGCAGATTATTCTTGCAGTGGCTTACATTGCTCTGCCTATAGGGAAAATATAAATGCTTGGAGAGCAATCACGACTATGGAGAATTGGAGGAGACAGTCACCTAGGGTGTACAGACAACTTTAGTCATGGAGGACGCTTACTTTACATTAATTACTCCCGTAAAGATGTCCACAGATAAGTATTGTATTAGTATTTAACTGTCCATATTTCATCTTTTGGTTACATTGATCAAACTTATATCACCCTTAAGTTCTAAAGTTGTCCTAGTGCAGCTTTACCAAAGAAATTTAGGCAATACATTCAGATGGATAAATGTGGCTCCAACTCAACCATCTTTGGAGGCCCTAAGGCCTCATTCAGATGTCAGTGTTGCACCCAAGTGTTCTATCCGTCTTTTTAACGGACCCAACACGTACCCATTATAATCTGTGGGGCTGTTCACAAATCTGTGTTTTTTCACAGACCGTGTGTCCATGCAAAACTCAAGGTGACCTGTCCATTTTTTTTCCAGCAGCTTGGATGAAAAGTGCCAATTTTACGGGTCTGTAAAAAACAAGTACAGCACACGGATGGCATCAGTGTGCGGCCCGTGTTTAACAAGGCAAAGGATAGGAAAAGATTTGTAACTTACCCATGCATGAAAAATTCTGATGACACACTGACCAAACACGGATAATACAGGTACCATTTTATGTTCATATCCCACCAAGGACAACATCTGCAAGGAGTTTGTATGTTCTCCCAGTTTTTCCTCCGGGTTTGCCGATTTCCTCCCACAGAGTGACTGCAGACTTATCGATATGGACTGGACAACCCCTTTAACGTGTGCACACACACTTAGATCATGAAAAACGTATAGTAAAAGCTGCATTTTTTTAAACTAAGCTTTTTAGTTCAGAAAATCTTCTGTGTTTATAAATTTAAGCAAAGTGGATGTGATTTCATGAATTTAAAGATGCCATGGGGTATTTGGTGTGCTTTTACCCCTATATTCTTTTAGCCAGAAAAAAATGCATGTATAAAACATAATTGCGATCAGTGCAGAATCCCAGCATTTTGGCACTTAATGCATGAAAGAAAAAACATCAAAATGTGCAACAGAAATGTATGAAAATGTAAAAAAAAACAAACAAACAAACCCCACAATAAGCAGTGTAGATTGCTATTACATATTTTGGTGCAGACAGCTGCAGAAAAACAGGAAAAGAAAAATGCAGTATTTTCGAACATGATAACATGGCGTAGGATACAGCTAAATTCAGCATTATCAGTGCGAGTTCAGCTAGTTTCCAGGTCTGTTTTTGCATCCCGATATATGCACTGGCTGCTGGTCTAAACTTGGCAGTCTCATAGGCATACATGAGGCTGCTGAGTTCAGGTCAGGAGATCTGCAGCCAGTCCATGAATCTTGGTCCGAAAACACATGTGAGACCAGCCTTAGTAGCAGCAATGAGCTGGTCTGGAGAGACTTGAGGGGATTTTGAAGAATCATATGTATTTGCAAGAAAGAATTAAAATCTTAGGCCACGGCCACACTATCAGTATTTGGTCAGTATTTTTTCTCAGGAGTGGGAGACAAAACCAAGAGTGGGTGATAAATGCAGAATTGGTGACTTGTTTCTATTATACCTTTTCTCTGATTGTTCCTCACATGGTTTAAGCTCCTACTCCAGAGAAAAAATAGTGTCCTTGCAGTTATGTCTGGCCCCAATATCAATAGGCTCTAAAATAAGTACCATCACTCAAGATCAGCAACCTTCACAAGTAGACAAACCCAATGAGTCTTAAAGAAGTTGTCTCGTGACATAAACCCTGTCTGTATCCCCCACTAAGGCATACTGTATGGTCTTATACACAGGATCAGGTGAGAAAAAGTAGATTAAGCAACCATTTAAATCATGGATAGGCATAGTTCACCATTCTTCATGGATTGGGCACTATGTCCTGCATACATAACATCCCCTGGTGGTTCAGTAGCTGGGCCAATATGAACAGATGATTACAAAAGCTGATTACTTAAGAGAATGGTTTGATTGTATCCTAGAAAATGCTAATTATTACATATATATATATATATATATATATATATATATATATTATCTGAAATGTTTCTTTAATTGTGCTCATGCACCTTTGATAGGTTTTGACAGTGATCTCTCCCGACTCCCCATACACATGAATGGCCTGTTGACTGTTCAATTGGGAAACTATAGTAAACTGCAGCCAGATTCCGTTAAACCTCTATGGCAACATATTGTCAGGTATTGAATTTCGCCATGTCTAATCCTATCTCTCTAGACAGAATTTTATAGGAGAGGAGCCCCCATACATATTAGTGGGTCCAGCTGAAGAAGTCAGGTTCACCCAACTAAATCTAGTGAATATGGAGACCTTTAGGGAAGGGAATAATCTGGTAAAAGAAAATAGATTTTTCTGTAAAGGCGCCCATACACCTTGGTTAAGTAAATGCCAAACAGGTATTTCACTCTACTCCATCAAACACATACGGTATGTGAATGCTCAGCTCGGACGAGTGTTCAGGTGTTCTCTATAGTCGGCGAACAGAGAAAATTGCTGCTTGCAGAACATATGAACTGGACAAAAAAACTGACTGAAAGCCACCAATACACATTAGCTAAAAGTTGGCCTAACCCAACTTTTACCTTATGTGTCTGGGGGCCTTCTGCCAATCAGCAGATACAGCCTGTTATATGATAGTGTGCATCTGATACATCCTAAGGAAAGTACAGACTGCAGAAAACCTTTAGTAGATAATTCCAAGTGCTTATATAAAACTGTACTTCCCATATATACTAGAACAGGCTCATCTTTGCTACAGCAGAGATGATCCCATGCCTTAATAATTACTGTATATTAACACAGAGCAGATTTGTTGCAGAAATGTCTGTGACTTCCATTCATCTGACACACCAAACATATATTTCTAAAAAATCAAGAGGAAAAATTGGTGGCACTTACGATCCCATAAAAGTTCTTCTTTAGGCTATGTGCCCACGATGCAGAAATGCTCAGGATTTTTTCCTGAGCATTTCTGCATCTCCCTGGCAGAAAAAAAAAATGCATGCGAATTGTACATGTGGATTGTACATGCGTTTTCCTGCCAGGGACATGCGGAAGTGAAGCGTTCTTCACTTGCATTTCTGCATGCGGGTTGACAAGCGCTTTCCAAGCGATTTTAGCATCACTTGGAAAGTGCTTGTCAACTTGGTCACACTATATAAATCCATGCAACCGGCATGGATTTATATACTGTGACCTGAGAGAATGTCAAAAAATAAATGTATACTTACCCTCCGATGGCCCCCGCAGTCTTGATTTCCTCCCTCCCGGCTGCTGGCAGCGGTAGAGTGAAGGACCTGCCGACGTCAGCGTCGTGTGACCCGTCACATGACTCTGACGTCAGCGCACGTCCTTCATTCCATCGCGAACTGCTGCCAAGCAAGGAGGAGCGCACCGCCAGAAGGTAAGTATATATTTATTTTTTATTTTATTCTTTTTTTTTTACAGTTTTCAATGGTACCCAGGTCCGGAGGAGAGTCTCCTCTTCTCTAGACCTGGGTACCATCCGCACATTAGAACGCATGGAATGCGCATGTACTTATGCAGTGATGCGTAATCCATGCGGTCTAATGCAAGTCAATGGCGGCGAAAACTGCAGCACTTCCACAAAATAATTGGTAGAGCTGCGTTTTTTTCCGCAATGATAATCCGCAGCGGAAATTTCCGCAGCATGTGCACAGCACATGCGGATTATCATTGGGGAACATGGCAGGCCTTCTACCATGCGTTTTTTAAGCGTTTCTGCAGCGTTTTTGCCGCTGCGGAAACGCTTAAAAAAACGCATCGTGGGCACACAGCCTTACTCTATGAACCTTAAAACATGGATACAGGTACAAAGACGGACGATGGCAGTTTCGCGCACAATGGTGCTTCAACGGGTCCTACACAAGTCATGGGATTGTGAGTGCCACCAATTTTTCCTCTAGATTATTCATACATATCTGTTATGAGGTGAAGCACCAGGAAATCCCAAGCTAGGCGAAAGGTGTGAGTGGATGTCCAGTCGTGATACGAGAGTTTGTTCATGGTGCAGGTAGGTGTTCTCTTCTTACCACATACTGTTTAAACATCTATTTCTGTAAATCCATGGATGGGACACCTTCACTGGACAGCACGGTGGCTCAGTGGTTAGCAATGCAGCCTTGCAGCGCTGGGGTCCTGGATTCAAATCCCACCATCTGCAAGGAGTTTGTATGTTCTCCCCGTGTTTGCGTGGGTTTACTCTGGGTTCTCCGGTTTCCTCCCACACTCCAAAGACATCCTGATAGGGAATTTAGATTGTGAGCCCCAATGGGGACAGTGATAATAATGTATGTAAAGCACTGCGGAATATGTTGGTGCTATATAAAGATTATTATTATTATTGTCAACTTATACATTCAATTCACAGCTTCCCCTGTTATACAATGTTATATTACTGTAGGTGCCAGCTGCAAAGTAAAGGTTTCCTAAAAGTCTCTGTAAGGGGCTATAAAAGACTTCTTGTATGAAGTAAATGTGACAGTGAAATTGAAGACCACAAAAGGTTAATACTCCTATGTGAAATGTGCTGGAGGATCATAAATAACAGGACGTGAAGAGTAACTGACTAGGTGTGGTAACATTCTTCATAGGCCTGCCCTGGAGGCATCACCTACTAGTTATAAGCATCCACAAGCCTAGAAGCTTTAGGGTGAAATCACACATACAGTTTTCTTTAAATCAAAGACAGGACGTAATTCAAAGCAAGGAGACGTATGAAGGAAGGACTTGGGGCTCACTCCCACTTGTGATGCAATCCGATATAAAAATACAAACGAAAAAAAAAAAAACCTCGGATAGCACTCGCCCCAATGTTACCTTATGGTGCAGCTCACATCTGCGATTATTTTCTCATGCCGATTCGGCATGCGAAAACAATTGAAGCATGCTGCAATTGCACCTGAGAATCAGATTGCACGCACCCATGTAAGTCTATGGGTGCATGTGAAACATCGCACTGCACTCTGATATCACCCAAGTGCAGTGCGATTCCCGCTGGCAACAGAGGAGATGGAGAAATTACTTTCTCCATCTCCTTCGCAGCTGTGCTGTGATTTTCTCATGCGAGGATCACAGAGCACTGACACTCGGCTCACACTCGCAGCAGAGCAGGAGCCGAGTGTCATTAGCATATCGCATCAGATACTCTAGCATTGGATGCGATATGCTAGTGTGACCCCGGCCTTAAAGGGGTCTTCTCACGAACAAAGTTAATTTCAATCAACATTTTAATCAATAGATATTTGAATAATAATAACTTCCACAATTGGATGTGTTTAAATAAAATGTTCCTGTGCTGAGATAATCTTATAAATGTGCCCCTGCTGTGTACTGTGTAATGGCTGTGTCTGACCGTACAGGAACATGGTCTGATCATACCACATCTCCTGGGCAAGGGAGGGAGCAAAAAAAGTATACAGACATTACAGCATGGGATCACAGCTGATTCTTTCTTTCTTTCTTTCTTTCTTTCTTTCTTTGAAGTAAAAACATTGCTTAAAAACAGGCAGTGAAATGTTTCACCTCACCATTCCTGTAGAACAGGGGTGGGCAATTAATTTTCCCGAGGGGCCACATGAGAGACTGTGACTGTTGGGGAGGGCCGAACCAATAGGCTGAAATTAATTCTGCTCAATATTAATATTAACATATTAATTCTAATTATTATTATTAATGATTACATAAATATGAATTGTGTAACTTAATATTGAGCAGAATTAAGTGTGCTGACATCCCCCTATATACAGCATGAGCCCCACACAGCCCTCCCCAGTGTCCAGCACGACAGCCCTCCCCAGTGTCCAGCACGACAGCCCTCCCCAGTGTCCAGCACGACAGCCCTCCCCAGTGTCCAGCACGACAGCGCCCCTCCTGTGTCCAGCATGAGAGAGCCCCTCCTGTGTCCAGCATGAGAGAGCCCCTCCTGTGTCCAGCATGAGAGAGCCCCTCCTGTGTCCAGCATGAGAGAGCCCCTCCTGTGTCCAGCATGAGAGAGCCCCTCCTGTGTCCAGCATGAGAGAGCCCCTCCTGTGTCCAGCATGAGAGAGCCCCTCCTGTGTCCAGCATGAGAGAGCCCCTCTGTGTCCAGCATGAGAGAGCCCCTCTGTGTCCAGCATGAGAGAGCCCCCCCTGTGTCCAGCCTTAAAGCCCCCCCTTCGTCCATCATGAGAGTGCCCCCCCTGTGTCCATCATTAAAGCCCCCCCTATGTCCAGCATATACTTACCTCACTCCCTGTTCCCCTGGCGCTCCTGTCTGAGAAGCACTGACTCTCCGCAGTGCACAGGCTGACGCCATCGCGTCAGCTGTTTCTAATGCTGATTGATGGAAGAGCGAGGTAGCGGCCCCTCCTCCACCAATGCATTCACAGCGGATTGAGACCGCGGATTGAGACAGCGGTGACGGCGTGTGGGCGGGCAGTGACGGCGGGCAGTGACGGCATGTGTGTGAGCTGGGAAGGGCATAGTGCGGCCCGTGGGCCACTGTTATCAGCCCCTTGGCAGTCTTGGTCCACGGGCCGGACTGGAACAGCCAGAGGGCCGAATGTGGCCCGCGGGCCGCACTTTGCCCAAGTCTGCTGTAGAATGTAAGCCCAAAAGGGCAGGGTCCTCTTCCCTCTGTACCAGTCTATCATTGTTAGTTCATTTACTGTAAGTGATATCTGTATTTGGTATGTAACCCGTTATGTACAGCACCATGGAATCAATGGCGCCATATAAATAAATAATAATAATAATAATAATAATATTCCACGACTGTTGATTAAAATGCGCTTTGTTTGTGGAACAACCCCTTTAAGCTCTCTTCTCACTGCATTTGGTCTATATATTGGCGGCAAAAGTTTACATACCATCGCTGAAACCTGCCCAGTGGCCTAAGGTGTATGGGGATCACTTCTACCACCAAAACAACAGTTTCAGTCACAGGCACATTATTAGGCTGCAAAGGGCCCATACAGTTTCTTGCACAAAGGCCCTCTTCTGTTTATGTCCACCCCGATTGGTGTATGTCAGGAGGATGCCACCGCTTAGCCAAATAATTGTACTCTTTTGGCCTCCGACGTGTGAACAGGAGCTTAAGGCAACATTGGGTGGCCGTGCCAGTAGATTTCCCAGTGCATACATATTACATGTCCTTATAACTTTGCTTACTTAGTTATCCATTGCAGTTAATGGACTAAAATCTGCACTGAAGACAGTGTCCGCATGGAATCACACATGGAGGTTTTTGATACACAAGGTAGCTGTATTTATATATCATATATTTACACTTTTTCTTTCTTTTGGATCCACTTCTGACTTTGGCTTAAAAAACTGGGTCAAAAAGTGTACCTATTCCAGCTCAAAGGCTTTTTGTCAAAACACAGGCGTGGATGCAGAATGCATGTGCATGCCATCCATGTATCATCTCAATGCTCTCTGTTTATTCCAGTTTCCAGAGGACCAAAAGTCTCCAGGTTTTTTTTGTTTATTTTTTTTATCTTTTTTTTTTTCTTGCTTCACTTCTTAGTATTCTGGTGTTTTTTTTTTTTTGTCATTCAGTTCCAGAAATATGGGCCTATTTATGAAATGAACCCAATATACTAATTTTTTATGGTCTTTACAAAAGGGTGTGGTTTACAGGATGCTTATGCAGCGCAGCCAAAAGATGCCTCCAGAGACTCCTGCGAGCACCGCCTCCTTGGAAAAGACCATAAAGCACTGAATACAAACACCCATCTCTCTGAAATGATATGGCAATTAAAAAAATTTAAATACATGGGATCGGCATATAGAATAAAATCGCTGTGTACAGCTCTTCTTTAATAGATGGGAAGCGGGGATTTTTTTTAATTTTTTTAGCAAAAAACAGTGATGGTAAAGAAAAATAATAATAAATATATATATATCTCTCTATCTATCACACCCATGGACTGAAGATGGATGAAAGTCAGATCCAACACATTGATGAATAATAGTCCACTGAAAAAAAACAAAACAAAACATGGAAGTCAGAATGAGAACAGATCATTCATTCTCCATGGACTTTTGAACTGCGTTCTTTTTGACTATGTTCATGTTCACATGAAGAGTATTTGATGTTGCATATTTTCTGCGACAGTTGGCCAAATCAGGTTACTGCCGTTTTTACTTTGCGTTTGGGTGCGTGTTTTTAAACCTTTTTTGACGCTGCATTTTTTTGTGTCTTTTTGGTATGTCATGTTTTAAATAAAACTTCCTTGTTTGTGATAATTCCTGGTATTTGGTTTTAGGTTTCTGCAGTGGAAACGCACTAAAGCACTTGCTTTTTTTTTTTTTTTACCTACTGAATTTCCATGTCTAATGCAAGTTTATGGGGAAAATCTGCACATAGAACTCACCGTACCCACCAGAGAAAGTGACATGTTGTGGATTTGAAAAATGCACCGCAGGTCAGATTACACCGAGTAAAAAAAAAAAAAAAAGCAAAATTCGGCTGGAAATTTGTATAAATCTCATCTACTTTGCTGGAATTATAAGACTCTGCGTAAAAATATGCAGCGTCAAAAACGTACCAAAAGCTCATCGTGGGAACACAGCCTAAGGCTACGTTTCCACGATGAGTATTTGGTGAGTTTTGATGCTTAAGATTTTCTGTACCTAAAGTAGCTAAATTAGGATACTTGCATTTTTTGGCTGTTTTTGATATTTCACATTTTATATAAAGCTGCTATGCTTTTGATACTTCCTGGTATTTGACAAAACTTTATTGATACATTCGTGTGCGGATTACCTGCGTTTTTAGTGCACACTAAAAACCCATGTTCATTGTTATTGACGTTTTTTCCACATCTAATGCAAGTCTATGGGGAAAACCCATACATAACACTCACCGTACCCACAAGAGACTCTCACATGTTGTGAATGTCAAACATGCTTCGCAGGTCAGATTACGCTGCGTAAAATAAAAGCGCTGTGGGTGTGAGATTTCTATAAATCCCATCCACTTTGCTGGAACTGTACGACGCTGCGGGTTTTTTTTTGCACAGTGTTAGGCTACGTTCACACACCGTGTCTTTCTGCAGCTAAAGCTGCTGACAACTTTTCAATGGCAGGAAAACAGCAGCATCAAAAAAGCAGGTTTTCCTGCGGTTTTTTTTTTTTCCACTGTCCTTTTGTCTCTATTTAGGCATGTACATAAAATTCTGTGAACAAAAAAAAGAATCCCATTCTATTTTGCCATAAAAAATGCTGCAAATATGCAGGTGCGTGGGTGAAAAAATGCTGCTCTGAAAAAAAAAAAAAGTGACATGCACTATTTCCCAAATACGCAAGTATATCAGAAAATACGCAGCAAACAAAAAGCAACATGTGTGAACAGAGAATTCTGGTTTCTCATACACTTGGCTGGTAACTGCAAGACGCAGATGAAAATTTGCATAAAAATCTGCTGCAAAATACAACATGTGTGAACATAGCCTTATCATCAAGCATCAAAAACTCACTGTGGGAACTTCGCTTTAAGCACGGAATACAATATCCCTGTCTGTACGTCTAATTCCGCAGGTGTAAACTTTCTAATCCTGTTTGGAGACTTTTAAGCATCAAATTGTCTAAATCTTCTCATTACAGTTAAGAAAAATAAATAAACAAGAACCAATACTGGATAATAGACAGGGCCCAGTCTGGGAAGAGGAGGGCAGTGGATCAGCGCCTCCTGCCTTTGTTTCCTGGCATTCCTGACATTTTTCCCAGGAAGAAACACTGATTAATGACACAAGACTGAATGGTCAGAGGGGAGACGGCGCAGACCTACAGGGGCGAGGGGCACGACCCAAACTCCAGGGCACCCTGCCCATATACAGAAATGGGATCAGATTCTGACAATTATTCATCACAAGGAAACAAAGTTAGTTTTTTGGGCTTCAACTGTATCAAAATATGTAATTGCCTGTCTCATGGGGGGGGGGGACAGGATGGGATTCAAGATATTAACCCCAAACATTAACAATAAACAAACAAAACTGTAGGTAAAGTCTGATCAGAAGTGTAATGGGAGGAAATCCAGAGACTGCACCGTCCTCAGCCAGAGCAACAAGTGATCCAAAGTGCCAGGAAGAAGGATCCCAGTGCTGAGGATCCTCCACAGGGCAAGGCAGTCACCAGCTGCAAGACTACTACTCCCAACATGCTCTGCCAGGCTACCTGGCTGGTGACAGGGTGTGGACAGCACAGGCAGCAGAGCCTGAGCCCCCAGGTCAGGGCTGGTGGTCACTCACCATGAGTAGCAGCAGACAGATGCCTCCTCCAGCAGGGCTCCGCTCCATTCTCAGCTCCACAGGCACAAGTCACAGAATCAGGGGCTCAGTCCACAGCTCGGGCACAGGTGAGTGAGGAGCCCGGCACAGAGGGAAAATGGAGCCCTATGTGTGAGGGGAAGAAAGGTGTAGTGACTGAGGGAGGGGGCAGGGAGCCAGCAGGGGGAGGAGGGGGAGGAGGGGGCTGGCTGCAGGGACGGCTCAGCTTCCACCCGTGTCCTGTTCTGTGCTCCAGGTAAATATCACCCACCCAGACCTGCGGCTGACGTCACCAGGACGTAACATAGGTGTGTCAGGCCTGCAATGGCTGCTCTCCATAGCTGGAGCAGGAGAAGTTACTCTCTGTTTACAGGGGACCTTGGTGACAGCCTGCACTTATTCATGGAAGGGAAGCATGGCGGCTTTGTGTGGTGTAGAAGACCTTCCTCCAGTGCAGACCTGGGCCAGGCCATTAACCCTGCGAGTCCCAGGTGTGGCCTGAATCTGTGTAACAGACAAGAAACAGAGATAACAATTACACATGTATCATAATAATAATAATAATAAACACGTCATTACATCCTGAATCACTGTATCACAGTTTGTGCTATATGTCCAAAGTGTGGAGACAGGTTACAGAGTCTTCAAGCACCACTGCATCCTTTCTTTGTGTGTGTTTTTTTTGTTTTTACCGCTGGAGTGATGTCACTAATGTAAGTTCCCTGCACTTATTATCATACTTACCAGCCGCCCTCTTCATCTGTTATCAGCGCCGCTCCGGTCCGTCTCCAGCAGTCTGTGACCTGCCGGATTCCTCCATTGTTTGCTGGGCGATCCAGGGGTCACTGTAAGGCTAAGTGCACACGATGCGTATTTGAAGCGGAAATTTCCGCTTCATTTCCGCATGTCCTTTTTCCATGAAAACGCATGTGGAATTTGGCATGCGTTTTTCGCGCGTAATTCGCGCGTTTTGCACATGCGGAATTGCCTTGCGTTTTCTACTGCATTGTAGATGGCAATTCCGCATGCGTAAACGCACAAAGAATTGACATGCTGCGGAATTTTCCGCACAACAAAACGCTGCGGAAAATTCCGCAGCATGGGCATTACAATTGCGGAATGCCATAGGGGACCATGGCAGAAGGCTAACATGCGTAATTCATGCGTTTACGCTGCGGAATTTTCCGCACAAAATACGCATGAAATACGCATCGTGTGCACATAGCCTTAGTCTTTGAGAGACAGAACCAGGCAAGAACGAGGATCCCATAGACTTGCATTGAGAGCTTGTGATCGTTACCTCTGACATCCGGTCAGTCAGAAGTTGGGGTCACAAGATGGTGGATCGGGACTGGAGCGGTGCCAGGAAAAGAGGAAGATGGTGGCTGGTAAGTATAATACTAGGGGCAGGGAACTTGTGGTGCTTTAAAGGATTATTCCCATCTCCACAGATGTACATTACCAGATGGTCCCTGGAAAAACGAGCACTTTTGCCTTTTACCGCCTTTTAAATTTGCAGCCATTCTGGAGATATTAAGGGGATTGTCCCCTTTCAGAAAACTATGCACCGGGTCTCCACAATTGCCCAGCTCTCTGTTGTTTGTCTGCAGTTGTGGCAGCACTGCAGCCAATGAGCTCGGCGGCTCATGCCATCTATAAGGGCAGAGTCATTAAGCTCAGTGATTGGCTGCAGTGCTGTCAATAGGACATCAACTCTGACCCCAGGAAGAATAACCAATTTTGTTATAACTACTGTAGCATATAGCCCATAGTTTTCTGAGGGGAGATAACCACTTTAACATTTTTATTTATGATTGGCTTGGAGACCGACCACCACTGCTGTCTGGATTGTAAACCCTGTGCTGAATCTGCCCGGGATTAGAAGTGAACAGTGCGCTCAGGGATTCTGGCAAGCTTCAAGCCAGTGCTTACAATCTCAGTAGAACAGAGTTTGTAAGCACTGCACAACTTCTGCTGTCTAGCAAAGGTGGTTGATCTCCAAGGCAACAAATTATAAACAAAAGAAAAGTCTAAACATCTCAATGGCAGGAAAGGTTAATACACAGTAAATTGCAAAATTATGTTTACAAACACTACCCGGCAATATGCACTTATGAAGATGGCAAACAGCAAGCAAAAGCAATGTACTGGGATGTAAGTTGGTATGCATGCAGCATGTAAGTGCATGTTCACACTGGCCACTAAACAGACAAACACCAAGAGAAATACAAAATCAGCAAATACCCTGCAGTAAATAAATAAATAGCAACAGTGCATGCAAGTAATATAGGGTACTTGGTTAACATATTTTTGATCAAAAATACGTAAAAGCCATCCTACCATGTCACGGCGACCATATTTGGGACGGTCCTAACCTCAAATATTAAAAACATTACCATGTGTCTAATGAAGTTTGTGTGAATAAGGGCTGAGAAGGACCGAGGCCCGACTTATGGAGCTCTTTAAACGTAATGTCCAGCTCAAAGAAAAGGGAGGCCTCGCATATTTGATCAAAAATATGTTAACCAAGTACCCTATATTACTTTCATGCATTGTTGCTATTTATTTACTGCAAGGTATTTGCTGACTTATGAAGATAGGAATAACACTTTATAAAATACAACTCAACAAAAATACAAATACAAAATTATCACTACACTCAGATCTGGAGTAATAAAGACTATAAAATCTGTGTGATGGCTCATTCACACGACCATATTTTCCGTTGGAGTGCCGTCCGTATATGAAGTCCAATTTTTTTTTTTTTACTGACCGAATCTGCGTGTGAAAAAAATCGCAGCATGCACTAGTTTCTTACATAACTTGGATGATACTTGGCCATTGAAATCTACGGGTGCGTGAAGAAAATCAGATTCCACATGGAGCCACAGTATAGCATACGATTTTTACTGATAAATTGAAGTTCTGTAACATAGGAGACTGTAAATGGTCTTGTGAACGATTACTAGCTGCTGCTGTAAAAAACGGATTTTACATGGATGACAAGTGAGAAAAAAATTGTTCCACTTTTCTGGATGAAATTCGATTTTTTTTTGTACGCTTGTGTGAACTTACAAGAAATTGAATACAAATATTTAATAAAATAATGTTATCCTAAAATCTCAGAAAATTCTTCAAAATTCAAAAAGGCAGCAGCAAGTAGAGATGAGCAAATAGATTCACAGAAAGTTGGTCCAGCAGTCATGAGCCATGAGAGCCTCCTCCTAAGGCCATGTTCACACCTTCAGTATTTGGTCAGTATTTTACATCAGTATTTGTAATCAAAAAGCCAGGAGTGGAACAATCAGAGAAGTATAATAGAAACACATCACCACTTCTGTATTTATCACCCACTCCTGGTTTTGGCTTAAAAATACTGAATACTGACCAAATACTGAACGTGTGCACGTGGCCTAACTACCTAAATCCCTGGTGCCTCTGTAGGTCCAGCACAACGTCATCATTGCGGTGTGATGCACACAAGCTCTCGCTTATTGACGTACTATTTAGAAGAGTAGCCTGGGATGCCGGCAGGTAGTAGGAGGCAGTTCACATGACTCTCGTTTGGCAGACATGGAATACTGACCACTGGACCAGGATCCTGCTGATGGATTTTCTCCTCTCTAAATAGCAAGAAATGTTGAGCAAATTGCTAAAAAAATCATAGTGATAAATCTAAAACACAACACCAAAAAATTTGTAAAAGCCATACCTTATAAAAATGTTGCATTGTAGCAGTGACCGTGCGTCTTTGTGTTCAAGGTACTGGAAAAATTGAAGATCTCTGCTTGCTGTCAGTAATTGGGGACATTTTTTGGATTGGTATGTGCAGATTTATTTTACTGTTGTATAATGAAAAAAAAAATTAAAAACAGCAGCAATGTTATAAAATAACAAAAAAAATACTCTTCATGACACCTTGTAAAAAAATCACTTTTACTTAACATTTTTATACCTGTTGCAATTGATATAATTACATAATCTCTGTAAATATGTGCGCAGTAATGCTTTACTGGCAATACCAATATTAGATGATATCGGAAGAGGGTCAGGATGCCCACATACACAATAGATGGCCAATCCAATTGAAATTGGTGGGTTCATTTGACTTTTAAAGTGAATCTGTCATGTCCAAAAATGCTATTTTCCTGCTCTGCAGAATGTGTGTAGCGTGTGTGTGTGTGCAGAGCCAGCTGTCAGTCAAAATGCAGGGGAGTGGTTACAGCGCACTCACAATATAGTGAGCAGTGACTGTAATATTTCCCTGCACCTTCCCGATAACTGGAAGTGAGCAGCTGCAGGGAGAATAAATCTTCATTTTCTCTATGTAGCCAGTAAGCCTGCCAGACATGATTTAAATGTTATTTATCTGCAGGTAAAGCATGTTTCTAGACATGACAAATTCACTTTAAAGGGATTGTATCCCAGGAGTTTGCTACCCCATAATGTAAGGGCAGAGACCTTGATTCCAGCTAGGTATCACTCACTGAGCTTTTTGCTGTCACTTTGATAAAATCCCTATTTTATCTGCGGCAGACCTAGCAGTTCTCTGAATGCTGAGCTCTGTATAACCCCGCCTACACCACTGATTGGCAGCTTTTTGTCCATATACAGTGTACACAGACAGCTGCCAATCAGTGATAGGACGGGTCTATACAGAGCTCATGAATATGGAGGACTACCTGGCAGCAGGTTTACTAGTCCTCTAGTGATAATCTCTTGCTGATTTTTATCAAAACTGCATTAAGCAGCCCAATAAGTGATACATCGTTGGAATCAGGGTCTCTATCTCTACATTATGATGCTCTTAAATAAGGTGGCAGATTTTGTTTAATAATTTCTGGCTATAAAATTCCATCCACTATATATTTTTTCATATATCGCCAGTACTGTTCAACATCAGAAAAAAAATAAGAGATTACAGACACGTTCTGTAGATTTACTTTTCAATCAGTCTGTGCATATCTTTTATGAAGCGCTTATGATAGTTATCTATAGCTCAATACAGGAAATCACAATTAGATACTGGAGAGGAGGAGCGCAGTGAGAGGAAGGCAGTGGGAGACGAGAGACATTGGGGAAAACAAATGGTTTATGCATGCTTTTTTAACTGATTGACTTGAAAAGTGTATTCCAGTTACAAGTAGTTAAAATTTATTCAAAGGAATTCTAGATCAATGAGGTCCCACCAATTGGCTGAATGGGCCCCACTTATTTTATATAGGACTGCCAAAGACAGGCCAGCGCTGTGCTTGTCCCATAGACTATGAATGAGGCATGCTCACTACTTCTCTTTTCAGATTGGGGGACAATAGGTTCCCCTTTTTGGCGATTGTCGGGGGTCTCAGCAATTAGAGTACCGCTGATTTCAAAGTTATCGCCTAACCCCTTTAATGAAAGAAAAGTCAGGCAAAAAAATGTGTACTCCGTACATATAGTAGTCTACGCATTCTCTCTCATTAAACAAAAATTTTTGCTGACACCTCATCCCAACTTTTTGTTAAAAAAAATCTACACAAGGCTGAGTTGTCGATGACAGTTTATACATGTGGACCCAAACAGCCTGGGTGCCAGGGTCGGACATATCATTGGTGCAACCTGTGCAGCCGGCCCAAGAGGTAAGGGGTCTACATCCACCTCAAAAGCAGCTTCTCTAAGAGACAGAACTATTGTACTTCAAAGGGTCCATATAGTGTCCTTATACAGGGTCCCTTTTCTGTCTGTATCCGCCACTACTGGGTGTCCAAGGTTCACACAGCAATATAAGAAAAGTGTTATTGTAAGAAGATGCTACAGTATTTCTACATGTAGGAACCAATCTAGCATACTAGATAAAGTCATCTTACTACTCCATTCAATACCCCAAAAAGGGTTTAGCAAACTAATTCTTTATTGTAAAGACATCAATTTGACAAGACAATGTAAAAACATAACAAAGACAAAATTAAAAAATGAATACAATGTTGAAAATTGGAGGTGGAGGAACATGAGCACCATGAACCATGCATGGTTGTGTATCAACAATTTAACAAATAAATACTGTATATTCATATATAAAGTGCAGGTGCACTGGAAACAAAAATTTGTAAAGATAAGGTTGTACAAGGAAACAGATGTGAATAATTGAAAAGTGATCACTCCCCGAGGAAGCTTTCACGCGAGCTTCCTCAGGGAGTGATCACTTTTCACCACTATTCGTTTTTTTAATGTTGTCTTTGTTATGTTTTTAGTCAATTGTTCTGCTTGATTTAGTGCCTCATTGCACTTTTGCATGTTTCTGATTAGGGTTACATTCCTTCTACTATATGTTTCATCTTACTATACCATTTAAAATATATTGCATTTAATTCCTCTATCTAGTGGTATAATAAAAGAGCATTTCCGCTTGTCTACAGTAAAACTATATGCAATATTTTTTCATACTAGTAATTTCCTTCTAGTTTAGCAGTTAAAACAGATTACAGTGGGTCCTGGTCATACAGGTAGACTGCAAATCTTTGGAAGGGCAGTCATACTCCAAAAGATATATCTTGATCCCCATGCTCTTTTATTGCGGTGCAATTGTCAAGTGTTATAAGTCACACTGAAGTTACACCATATTGCAAGGTCATTAGTAGCAGATGCATTGAATTGCACATTTTTGTGAATTTTTTCTTATGGTTTGATTGGGCCAAGTGATGTTCAGTTAACACATATCTCCTTGACTGCATACATGAATTTATATGAAAAGTTTATCAGAGCTCTAGAGGTGACTTATTTACCAATGATTTTGCACATTTCTAATTAGCTTTAAGTAATTGACAGATCTGCCAACAATCGTTTTGGTGAATCTTGCTCATGCTGCGTAGGGAAGACACTTGAGATTGCAATGGGCATTAGTACTAATGCATTTACCCAATAAATAGTTACACCTGGCCGTAATTGTCATGGTAGAGTGGGGGGTGACAGCTGTAACCCAAATGAAGTGTGTTAGATGTGTAATTATATTGCATACAACATTTTGTTATTTGGTTAAAACAAAGATTTCAATGACAAATGTGAACTTACCCTCAGCACCTTCAAGACATCAATAGCATATGGCTATGTTTATTTTGTAGAAACAATAGAATTGAATGGTTAGAAATCCAACCTGTCTGATCACTGTCTCTTCCAACAGCAAGCTAATTACTGTAGACCACCAACAACTTGTGTCTCATTTTAGGACGCACCACTGAGAGATGAGGGAATCGTGAATTTACACATTATATAGTCACAGTCCTTATGCACAGCATGTCCTATCATCTTTCTCTGTGCTCATCATCTTCCCTTCCCGAACTACAATTATATGATGAGATGGGGAAAGATGATAAGAAAACGAACAGTGAACAAACTTGTATACATACTCAATTGGAATGAATAAATGAGGCAAGTCAGATGATTATATAAACCCAAGCCAAGTCATTTTTACTGTAAGGCTGTGTGCTCACGATGCGTTTTTTAAGCGTTTCCACAGCCGCAAAAACGCTGCAGAAACGCTTAAAAAACGCATGGTAGAAGGCCTGCCATGTTCCCCAATGTTAATCCGCATGTGCTGTGCACATGCTGCTGAAATTTCCGCTGCGGATTATCATTGCGGAAAAAAACGCAGCACTATCAATTATTTTGCGGAAGCGCTGCAGTTTCGCCGCCATTGACTTGCATTGGAACGCTTGGATTCCGCATCACTGGATCTGTACATGCGCATTCCATGCGTTTCAATGTGCGGATGGTACCCGGGTCTGGAGAAGAGGAGTCTCTCCTCCAGACCAGGGTACCATAGAACCTGTAAAAAAAAAGAATAAAATAAAAAATAAATATTATATTTACCTTCTGATGGCCCCCGGTCTCCTTGTCCTGCGCTGACGTCATTTAGTCATGTGACGGCAGGTCCTTCAGTGTAGTGTTCCGCGAGCTGCCGGCAAGCCAGGACCGAGCGAAGCAAGACTGCGGGGGCCATCAGAAGGTAAGTATAGATTTATTTTTTTATTTTTTGACATTCTTTGGGGTCACACTATATAAATCGATGCCATTTGCATGGATTTATATAGTGTGACCAAGTTGTCAAGCATTTTCCAAATGTTGCTAAAATCGCTTGGAAAGCGTTTGTCAACCCGCATGCGGAAATGCAAGTGAAGAACGCTTCACATCCACTTGTCCCTGGCAGGAAAAACGCATGTACAATCCGCATGTACAATCCGCATGTGTTTTTTCTGCCAGGGAGATGCAGAAAGGCTCAGGAAAAAATCCTGAGCATTTCTGCATCGTGGGCACATAGCCTAAAGGTATATACAAGTGCTTCTCACAAATTAGAATATCATCAAAAAGTTAACTTATTTCAGTTCTTCAATACAAAAAGTGAAACTCATATTATATAGAGTCATTACAAAAAGAGTGATTTATTTCCTTTAATGTTGATGATTATGGCTTACAGCCAATGAAAACACAAAAGTAATTATCTCAGTAAATTAGAATAATTAACAAAAAACACCTGCAAAGGCTTCTGATGCATTTAAAAAGGTCCCTTGGTCTGTTTCAGTAGGCTCCACTATCATGGGGAAGACTGCTGACTTGACAGATGTCCTGAAGGCAGTCATTGACACACTCCACGAGGAGGGTAAGCAACAAAAGGTCATTGCTAAAGAAGCTGGCTGTTCACAGAGCGCTGCATCCAAGCGTATTCATGGAAAGTTGAGTGGAAGGAAAAAGTGTTGTAGAAAAAGATGCACAAGCAACCGGGATAACCGCAGCCTTCAAAGGATTGTTAAGAAAAGGCCATTCAAAAATTTGGGGGAGATTCACAAGGAGTGGACTGCTGCTGGAGTCATTGCTTCAAGAGCAACCACACACAGACATGTCCAGGACATGGGCTACAAGTGTCGCATTCCTTGTGTCAAGCCACTCATGACCAATAGACAACACCAGAAGCGTCTTACCTGGGCCAAGGAGAAAAAGACCTAGACTATTGCTCAGTGGTCCAAGGTGTTGTTTTCAGATGAAAGTAAATTTTGCATTTCATTTGGAAATGAAGGTCCCAGAGTCTGGAGGAAGAGTGGAGAGGCCATAATCCAAGCTGCTTGAGGTCTAGTGTGAAGTTTCCACAATCAGTGATGGTTTGGGGAGCCATGTCATCTGCTGGTGTAGGTCCACTGTGTTTTATCAAGACCAAAGTCAGCACAGCTGTCTACCAGGAAATTTTAGAGTCCTTCATGCTTCCCTCTGCCGACAAGCTTTTTGGAGATGGAAATTTAATTCTCCAGCAGGACTTGGCACCTGTCCACACTGCCAAAAGTACCAATACCTGGTTTAAATATAACAGTATCACTGTGCTTGATTACCCAGCAAACTCGCCTAGACTTAACCCCATAGAGAATCTATGGGGTATTGTCAAAGGAAGATGAGAGACACCAGACCCAACAATGCATACGAGCTGAAGGCTGTTATCAAAGCAACCTGGGCTTCCATAACACCTCAGCAGTGCCACAGGCTTATCGCCTCCATGCCACGCCGCATTGATGCAGTAATTGATGCAAAAGGAGCCCCGACCAAGTATTGAGTGTATTTATTGAACATACATTTCAGTAGGCCAACATTTCAGATTTTAAAATCAGTTTTCAAGCTGTTATAAAGTATTCTAATTTACTGAGATAATGACTTTTGTGTTTTCATTGGCTGTAAGCCATAAATATCAACATTAACAGAAATAAATACTTGAAATAGATCACTCTGTTTGTAATGACTCTATATAATATGAGTTTCACTTTTTGTATTGAAGAACTGAAATAAATTACTTTTTGATGATATTCTAATTTTGTGAGAAGCACCTGTATAGAATGTATTTTTACATGTATTAAAAAAAGACTTTCAAGGTAATTAGAGGTAGAGATAAGCTGATCTTTTAAAGTTAGAATTCACCAACTTCGTCGAAATTTCCCCAAAAATTTGATTTGCAGAGAATAAAATCACGTGAATCTCAAGACTGGAAAGCTTTGTAATTGTTCAGAAAAAACACGGGAGAGGAGAGCCGAGAGAGAACCCCGCTGACCATAAGAACTTATACACTGCAAGATAGAGAGAGGACCCTGCTAGCCAGGAGAGAGAGAGTGGAAAGACATTGCTGACCATAATAGCTTACATTCTATAGGTGAGAGAGGACCATGCTGACCATAAGAGCTTACACTCTATAGGTGAGAGAGGACGATGCTGACCATAAGAGCTTACACTCTATAGGTGAGAGAGAACCTCGCTGATCATAAGAGCTTACACTTCAAGATGCCGAGTCGGTATGAGAAAATAATTGCTGATCTGCACTGCCCCATAGTATAACATTGGGCCGAGTGCTATAAAACATCAGATAGAACTTGGCTGGCCATGTTATACTCTCTTGTGACCCCAGCCTTACGCAGTGACTCTTGAGATGGAAAATGTATTTGCCGTATAAACTATGTTCCACTGGGAAATGCTGATCGTATTTGGCCCAGGTACTGATCACTACTGTACAAGATATGATAATCCACTTGACGTCATAGCTGCAGAGCATTAAGGGGAATCCCGTGCAGCCACGCAAAATGACATTAGTCTGCTCTCTGATGCTTCAGCAATGTGGGAAGTGGTTGTGGGCAATTTTTTTTTTTTTTTTGCAAACTGTGAATTGAATTTCAAAATGTTTGAATTTACGTGAAACCACAAATTTCAGGAAATTTGATGCAAACTCATTTCTTCATGAATTGATCCGCTTATCTCTAATTAGTAGGATGATAAGCTGAGAACATGTCCGGAGGCTGTGTTGGAAATCTACTGCCATCGGACAGTCTCTTTAAATACGGGGGTATGGGAAGTAATTTGCAGAATGATAGAGTGCTCAATGTATTTACATGGCTTTTGTCTATAAAATCATTTTGACAAAACATCTCAACTTGATTACCCAGATTATGGAAGTGGTGTTATATAAAATGTATTGTAAGAGAATCGGTTCAGTTTGCTTGACGGGCCCAAAACCTTTTCTAAGATATAATGAGATGATGTGCTGTGTTGAAAAATGTAGAATTTAAAAGGAATCTGTAACCTCCATAAACACTTAGGCCCGATTCATTAAGACTGGTGTGGTGGAGGAAGTGGCACCCAATTTATTAAGAGTTGCATGCCACTTAATGAATCAGGCACATCTTACAAGTGGTATGTGCCTCGACAGAAATCTTACTCCAGTCAGGTGGTACGCCTCTCATGGTCTTCAATTGGATGGGCGCTGCCACACCCCCATACCGTCCATGCTCGGTCAATTTAGGTGGAGTTGAGTTAAAATGTTGCAGCTTTGCAGTGCAGACAAAAATGCACAGTGTTTACAAGCTTTACAGAGTGTTACTCCAAAGTGTTTTCTGGTGTATTTTGAAATACTTTGATATATTAGTTACTGTCCATTCATTGGTAGATTTGGGTTCAAGTGACTGATTGTCAATGGTAGATGAAGCTATTATGGCTGTTGGGGTAGAGTCACCACTGAGGCACACAGGGTTCCGTGGTGGATTAAGTGGCTCCTAGCACGTTGTACTAATTCACTGAGATATTGCACAGAGCGCCACCTCCTATTGATTACCATCTGTTCAGAACTGTTATGTCACTGTTTTTAGCTGCATAGGACAGATGTTAATGAAGCCTGTGAGGATGGAATTAGATGAGGGACAATGCAGAGGATCTGCGCTTCTGCAGCCTCATTTACATAAAGATTCAAAGTATCTTTTTCTTAGTGATGTAATCTTTTTTTGTGACCTGGTGGTCTTGAACTTGTCTTTTACTACCCTACCCAGCTATGTAATCAGTTTGGAGATCCTAAAGTGCCTGACTGGTTCCCTCTTATAGCAATAGAGGAAATAGTTGCTTTTTATTCTAAAATATTGCTAACCAATATCTTTGCCCTGTCAGCACTTTGTTTTCTGAACAAGTCTCAAACTGTGTGAACCTCCGCTCCTCACTGTCTGATACACACTGTGATGTCAGAGGTGCTTCAAAGTGAGAAATGCCTTCCGTCTGACTCATCCCCACAGTCTCATAATCAGTCTATGTGTCCAGACAGATATAGAACATGGCGACGCAGGAATAGCATATATAAAATGTGCCATAATGTTGTCTTCTCAATTTTCAATGTTTCATTTTATCCAACAGAAAAATGTAAGTGTATGTGTAAGGGGGAAAACCGGGGTGTAAGTACTTTCAGAACAAGGGATCCGGAACTGCCGGGGCCGTGCCTCTGGTTGCAGGGGAAAGAGAGACTGCGAGCACAGGAGTCAGGTGACCGGGAAGCTGGGGGCGTGTCCAAAGCCAGAGCTCAGGGGTCAGGTGACCAGGGAGCTGGGGGCGTGTCTAGGAAGAGGGAGGAGAAGGAGTTTTGCGCGGGAAAGCAGGCAGTTGACAGTTGGAGTCAAGCCCGGAGCTATTTAAGGGAGTGCCGGCGGGCTCCAAGAATCGGGCGATTCGGTGGGGAAGCAGCCAGGAAGAGGCCTTCCATGCCCTGAAAATGGCCCTGACCGAGGCCCCAATACTTGCCTATGCGGATTTCTCCCAACCATTCATACTCCACACTGATGGGAGCCTACATGGTCTGGGAGCCATGTTATCCCAAGTACATGAGGAGAAGGAGTGCGTGATTGCATGAGCCAGTCGCTCCCTTCATGACTCTGAGAGGAACCCAGATAATTATAGCTCTTTCAAATTAGAGTTGCTGGCTCTGGTTTGAGCTATGACCGAAAAGTTTGCAGAGTATTTGTCCGGGTCCGAAGTACTGGTGAGAAGAGATAACAACCCGCTGGCTCACCTGGAGAATGCAAAATTGGGGTCCTGGAGCAGCGATGGGTGGCCCGCATGGCCAGGTACCGGTATAAGATCTCCTACTGGTCTAAGGCAGAGAATACTCATGCCGACATCCTCTCCAGAGTGACATATGAATGGCCTGATCATGACCGCTTTGAAGGTTTGGAGGCAGATGAGGTCCCGAGCTTCCGAAGTTTCGTGGGACCGCTGGTCGCGGCGCAGGGACAGATCGGAGAGACGTCGGAAGAACAAGTGCTATAGCAGTCAAGAGATGACTGGGTCCGACTTCAACAGACTGACAAAGAAGTTGCCCAATTACGTCAATGGGTGGCTTTGAGACAGGTCCTCAGTCGAGAGGAGAGGAGTACCCTGTCCCCGAGGGCGCTGAAAATGCTGTGACAATGGGAGAGACTTTGTTTGCGAGACGGGCTGCTGTACCGATGGGTACAGCTACTGCTAGAGTTCGGGATCACCTGGCAAGTGGTGATCCCAGAGAAGTTGGTCAGAGTAGTGGCTAAGGAGGCTCATGAACGAGGGGCTTACTTCGGACCAGAGAAGACATTTCAGTGGTTGCAGAGGCTGTTGTATCACCCCCGACTGCGAGCAACAATTGAAGACACTTGTCGAAGATGTCGGCGCTGTGAGCTGGTTAAGCCCCCGGAGCAGCGGGTCCCCATACAGACCATTGTGACTTCTGCCTCCTTGGAGGTGCTGATGATCGACTATTTGACTGTTGGACCGGCGCATCTCGGGTATGAACATTGCCTGGTGATGACAGAACACTTCACAAAGTTTGCGGTGGTGACCCTGACCAGAGACCAGACTGCCGAATCAGCTGCGCAGGCCATCAGCCGAGACTTCATTCGAGTGTACGACTGCCCAAAGAGGGTCCATTCCGATCAAGGCTCCAGCTTCCAGGGCCGGATGATGGAAGAGCTGCACTGGTTGTACAGGATTGAGAAGTCATGGACTACTGCTTTCCACCTTCAAGGAAATAGGGCCTGTGAACGCTTTAATCACACACTGATCCAAATGCTCCGCACGTTGGAGGAAGATCGGAAGGTACGATGGCCTGAGTTTGTGGCCGAGCTGGTGTGGGTCTACAACAACCGAGTGAATAGTATGACGGGGTTCACTCCTTATACCTTACTGTTCGGGCGAAAGCGGCGAGAGATTATCGAGTTAGAGCTGGACCCCGAGGAGGACTACCCACGGACCGGGATGTTTTCCTGGGTCCGGGAACACCGCCATCGACTGCAGACCCTCCGACGGTTGGTACAACAAAAGTTTCGGAAGCTCAAACATCATGAGACATTGCCTCTTCAAGGGACAGCTCTAAGGCCACGGGAGCGGGTGTTGGTTCAAGACAGGCGGTCCCGGGCCAAATTGAGTAGGCGGTGGGAACGGACCCCGCACCGAGTGAAGCGCAGGGCTGGCGTTGAAGGACCCGTGTATGAATTTCAACCCGAGGGGGCTGAAGGAGCCCCTACCAGAGTGGTTCATCGTAGTATGCTGTGGCCCTGTCTGTCTAAAGATGACGAAGATGAAGAAGGATCACCTGCTTCTAGAGAGGGTCCTGTCACACTTGCCCCAAGCCACGATGTGGATGAAGAAAAATTGTTGATTCTACCTCCGAGCCCCAGCACTCGATTACCTGCAGTCCCGAGTGCAGGCGGCAAGGGAGCACCATCGGTTGAAGCCACCGGGCAGGCGGAGATTGGGAATCCAAGTGACCCTGCACCCCCCATCGGTCAAACTGAGTTACGCCAGTCAGAACGGACAACAGTAGGAGTGACTCCTCACCGTTACGAACAAGATCAGTTTATATGGCAACGTATCGTCCAGGAAGTCCAAGAATGTGAACGTTTGGTGAAGGAACTCTCGCCTGTGGAATGGCGAGTTAAAGGAGAGCGGGAGTGTAAGGGGGAAAACCGAGGTGTAAGTAGTTTCAGAACAAGGGATCCGGAACTGCCGGGGCCGTGCCTCTGGTTACAGGGGGAAGAGAGACTGCGAGCACAGGAGTCAGGTGACCGGGAATCTGGGGGCGTGTCCAGAGCCAGAGCTCAGGGGTCAGGTGACCAGGGAGCTTGGGGCGTGTCTAGGAAGAGGGAGGAAAAGGAGTTTTGCGCGGGAAAGCAGGCAGTTGACAGTTGGAGTCAAGCTCGACTAGAGGGAGAAGAGATGCAGGGTCCGTGGAGCCGAGCAAGTGAGGTGCAGTGTTATGGACTAGGAGCTCAGCGGGTCAAACCGGAGACCGCCAGCTGCCGCCAGAAGACGTAGCATTGTTTAGTTGGGGAAGCCAGGAGAAAACAACACCGACATCAGCCGGCAACTGCCTTGTGGGGAACAAGAGTCAACTAAGTGTAAAACTGCCCATTACAACAGTTTCGACTCTGCTATATCTAGCCAAACTGTGGATTGTCGGTTATAGCCTGTTACCTGCTACTCCCCTTGTTGTCCCCATATTTCACCTGTTACTCCCTGCGTGGAGATTGACCCTGTTACAATACATCCCCCCTGTTTATTAACCCTGTAGTGGCTGCTCTGTGTTTCTATGTCACTGCATCTAAAGTACCTGTGTCACATATGGTCGAAAAATGTTATACTTTGAGTCTTCCCTCTATACCACTCCAGCACCTAGTCACCTCATCTGAATAGTAAACTTCTATTTATTCATAATGTGGATATGCCCATAACCCTATTTAAGTTAGAACCCAGCAGTAAAGCATCCCAAACTGCATTTTGAGGACCTGGCTTAAATGGGTTGTCTCAAAATCAACAATGGTTAAAATTAAAGGGGTATTCCCATCTCCAAGATCCTATCCCAATATGTAGTAGGTGAAATAATAATATCAGCAAATACCTCCAATTAGAAATGTAGTATAGTTTTCCTGATTCGCTATGTCTCTTTCCTCATGTGCAGGCATTGAAGGACCTTAGGTATGTTGTCATTGAGAAATAACCCCTCTATGAAATTTCAACATATACTACTATTTACCAGAAAACTGTCATCAGATTAATGCTGCTCAAATTACAGGCAGCATGATTCAGACACTCTGAGCGATAGCAGCTAGGTATGTTCCACTCTGAAACATTGCTGCCTTTAAGAGCAAACATACTTTGAAAAGTCGGACGTGGATTGTGTGTCTCTGCCGATGAGTCCGATGCGGCACCTTTTTCAAAGTATGTTTATTTTAAAATGTCTCAACGTTGTAATCAGTGTCTGATTCATGTTGCCCGTGGTTCGAACTGCATGAATCTGATGACCGGTTCCCAGGGACGGATACAGAATGAAGAGGGGTCCTCTTCAAGTTTAGTATATGGGCCTTTGTAAACAAGTAGCTCATCATAATGCACATTTCCAACTAATTTGGAGGGATCAGTGGACCCCCTTACCTCTCCGACCCCTGTGTGGCTGCACAGGTTGTACCAATGGTATGTGAGCCTATAGACATAATATACGGGTGCCAGATTACACTATTATCCTTTGTTAGACTGCGCAAGCAGCATTCACTACTGAATGACGCGGCATATGGAAGATTAGATAATATCCTGACACTGGAGTGCTTTCTTTTTGGGCGACGTTTAGAGCTCCTATTACATTCATATGATGAGTGCAGCAGTTGCTGACGTATGCAGCAGAGTCATAGTGTCACATATGTATTATATTCAGCAGTTGCTGTGTCTTCTGTTCATACATGTACAGGAGAGACCCAGTGTATCCTATGTGATGTATATCACGAAATAAATAGTAAAAAATAGAAAGTGCAATAGGGTCTTATCTGGGTAGAAAGGGAGGATAACACTGCACAATTGTGCTCACCTGGTAGGGTTGTGTGCACACAACCACTAATGAGGGTTAGGCTGCTGCAGACCCACGAGGAGAAATCATGAGAAAAAATGGGAAAGGAATGGGTTAAGCTGAAATGCCATCAATAATCATGAGAAGACCTGATTCCAAAGATATGCGGTTTAATAATCAACGCGTTTCGAATTGCCATGAGCCGGCATTCACAGGAGATTCACAATGACAGGCACGATGGTTTGCTGCTGACCCGCAGCTATCATGACAACCCATCGGCTCCCCATAATCACGTGACAGGGGCGCCGATGGACGGGATTTGTGACATGCTTCCGGCTGACACGTGTTAAATCCTGCTGTCAGTGATTGACAGCAGTGCTTCACTATCAGCTGTTAAAGGCACTTGATGGCTGATTAAATCAGCCATCACATGTGGGGAAAGATGCAGGCTCAGCATTGGAACCTGCATCAAAGTCAGGGACATGACCTTTTATACGTCAAAGGTAGTGAAGGGGTTAATGAGACATACATTAAAATATGCATCTGTGTTGAGAACAACTTACTACTGCGATCAGTTCTTTACAAAGCCTATCATCGCAAAGAGTCAACTGTGCTCCAGAGCGAATGACGCAATCCTGGAACAGCAGCTGCGAGTAGCAACATCATCAATACCACCTAACTTGTCATACCACACCAAAGGGAAGCAGTTCCAGCCAAAACATTAGGGGTGAGTTAGTTGAATGTTTGATTGAATATAGAAGGCTAATTTTTAAGTTATATGGGTAAATACAGCACTTAAAGGGGTTTTCCACTACTCAGACAGCCTCTTCTCAATCCCTATGTTTCCCCCTTGTGTTATTATTTTACCTATAGTCACCTCCAGTGCAGGCATGGTTTCAGCGGTGTCGGCATTTCCTCTCCTGGGGATCGCCTGACATTATGTTACGCGATCCGTGCGGTCATTCAGTGGCCACTTCTCATCTCCTTCTAAAAAATCATATACTAAGCTGCTGCACTCTCTTACGGGCCCGGGTTGTGGAAACACTGTGCTTTGATGCAAGGAGGGACCAGAGGGGAGTAACTAAGTGCCTACTCGGACCGACCCAGGTCACACGGTGGCTTAGTCAACTCCGTGAACCAAGGAGGGAGTGGGCTGGTGAACCAGGTGCCACTCTGGGACCGACCTTGTGTGAGAGTTGCTGACTCCCACGGGTCAGGTGACAGGAACTGACCGATACAGTGGATGAGCACGGCAGGAAGGCTGGCGGGTGATCCGGGTAGACAAGCAGCCGGGTGCGGCGGATAGCCAGCCAGGTACTCCGGGTAAACAAGCAGGCGGGTACGGCAGGTAACTGGCAGGTGCTCCGGGTTGGCAGGCTGGCCAGCATGGCAGGTAACTGGCAAGTGCTCCGGGTTGGCAGGCAGGCGGGCACGGCAGGTAATCTGGCAGGTGCTCCGGGTAGGCAGGCTGGCGGGCACGGCAGGTAATCTGGCAGGTGCTCCGGGAAGGCAGGCTGGCGGGCACAGCAGATAATCTGGCAGGTGCACCGGGTAGGCAGGCTGGCGGGCACAGCGGGTAACTGGCAGGTGCTCTGGGTAGGCAGGCTGGCGGGCACGGCTTATAGACAGACTGGCGGGCAGGACTGTTAGAAAGACTGGAGGGCAAGGAACCTGAGGGCTGAGGAGAGTGTTAGCACACAAACAACAACCTTGCACAGGCACCTCCATTTTGGAGGAGGTGCTTAATATAGGGGCCGTCCTCCGGCCATTGGCCGGGGACTCTTTAGGACGGCGCATGCAGCCCCTTTAAGAGGGAGCGCGCGCGCCCTAAGCACAGTGCCCGGGAAACTGCGTGCAGTGTGCGCTTTAGCAGCAGGGGAACAGGAGGACACCGGACCGGTACCGCGGCGGTGAGGGGAATGGCGTCTCTGCCCGGCAGGAGGCAGAGACGCAGATGCTACACACTCTCACTTCCTTGGGATGTATGTGATTCGACCAATGGTGGGTAGAGTGAAGCGGTCCGTGACTGGCTGCAGGGATCATATGTCATAACAATGTCATGCGATTCTCAGAACAGCCAGTGGCGACAAAGGAAAACAGTGTTTTTTTGCAAAAAAGCATAGGATTTTTGGTGCCTTTACCATACTTTACAGGCATTGAGATCAAATGCTGAATCAGAGAACTGTCTGGTTGTCAGGAACGCTACCGACCGAATCACTGATTAAACCACGCCGTACACATAACGGGAACTTGAGGAGATTTTGGAATGAAGCCATCCTAACTACTTGTACCACATGTAATTATTATTATTATTATGGAATACTAATATAGTGGAATCAGCAAGTGTCGTATTTAACCATGAAAATATCCCTTGTTGTAGCAGGACTGTATCACCACTACACGGACAGATCTCATTTTTTAGGATACAGTGTAGTTTTTTCTACATCCACATCTCGGTGAGAGCAATTCTACAGGTTCTATACCAGTTATGTATTTGTTCTGATATCCCTTTTTATAGCTAGTGCGGTGGTCTTTGTTTTTTATTTGGTTTTCCACTTTCCGTACAGTATATCACGTGGGTCCCGTATCTGACCACAAGCTGCGTCTCTAGATATTTGAACTATTCATGGGCAGCTTTCTTGTTATCTTACACTGTACAATTTCAAATTTTTAAGTTAACAATTTTGTATTATGCTCTAAGTATCTAAATGGCACTTGGCAGATAAAAGGTCTCTCATCCCGGTATTAAAATGTGGGGGCAGGTTGGCGACCGTACACCACAAATGTGAAGTGAATGGAGCCTCATCTTTGCCGACTATATATTAGCCTACCAAGCTCCTCATGGTACTGGAATAGTTTTGCTACAATTCTTTTTATTGATTTTATTCCTTGTAGAATATCATGTAACCATAGTGGTTCAGTGAGTGCCCCATTAGCAGAGATTTACTGTATTTCTGTATTTGTCTTTCCTACAAGTGATTGTTTTAATTTACAATACAGTATGATGTGTTCAGTATCGCCATTAGCTTCATCAAAGCAATAGCACAAAGGGGAATTAGCAGGAACCTTTGTTCTGCCATATACAGATAAAGACTGGCCCTACCTGGATTATAGAAGTGCTGCACTAACCTGCAGATACAGCAGTCATAGGTGTGGCTGTGAGTCACGGAGTCCCCATAGAAACCGGCCTGTTTTCTTTTGTATTCGCTGCTTTATACCTGGGGGGGAAATAAAAAGTACAGAACAGGCTGGAGTAATGTAAAATCATTTTTTTTTTAAATATTTTCCTACTTAGGAACTACCAGCTGTACGTCATGGTTTGTTGTGATGGTCTCAGAATAGATGTGTCGGAGTTTATGGATATGTTTTTGGTTCCGGTGCCTGGCTACAGTTTAGTTGAAAATTTAAATTAATAACAAATTCTCTCCTAAAATAAAAAAAAAATAAAATCTTTAAATATACTTATTCCTGAGAAAGCCTAATGACACTACAACTGTCATTCGGGACTGTAGAAAAGCTGGATGAGAAGTCTTCCTAGATAGGGTGGCCATACACATTAAATAGAAGCAGACTGGTGTAGTAAACATTGACACAGCCATATAATTCACATCTTGTCTCATTTCTGATGTCACAGGGGTTAGGTGGCAGCAGTTGAACTTTTCTAAACATACTATAGTTTACAATGCATTTCTGCCTTTTTAGATTGGTTGCTGTGTAAAAGCAACGGAAACCCATCTGAGGAGGTCATTAATCTGAGTATTACGTTTTATTACACAAAGCCTTATAAACCAAAAGCAATTAAGACGATGAAATATGTTATTAGCTAATTATCACATACTATATACTGAAGTGTGACTATCAAGATGGAAAGCTCGAACATAGGACTGTTAAACTATATAAAGAAGAAAAAGGTATTGACTACTTCCAAGTACGACCAGGACACATTTGAGATGGACGGCAATGAACTGGAAGTTGTAAAGGACTTCAACCTACTTGGATCGATGATCACTCAAGATGCCACAAAGAAACCGGAAGTCAGTAGGAAAATAGCTATGGGCAAATCAACAATGAAGTCACTAGACAAGGTCTTCAAATTGAGGAACATTTCTCTGGCGATAAAGACGTGGCTTGTAGATAGTCTGGTATTTTCTGTAGTAACATATGGATAGGAAACCTGGACAATAAAAACAAGTCAGAAGAAGAATCAACACCTTTGAAATGTGGTGCTGGAGGATGTTATCAATACCATGGATGGCAAGAATAACAAACACCAAGCTACAACTTTTCTACTTTGGACACATCATACGAAGAGAGCAATCACTGGAGAAGGGCATCATGGTCTGAAGAATAGAAATAATAAGCCGATAGCTTGATGAAATCAAGATAATGGCGGAGAAGGTCCTGGTGGATCTATCTATGCTTGCACAAGATCGATCTTACTACAGAGTGTTTATCGTATGAAGTTGCCATAGCTCATGATTGAGCCGAAGGCTGTTAAAATAATAAAAATAATATACTACAGGGACCAAATAAGCGGTGCACCAAAGTTTCTTATTTAAAAGGATTAGCAAACAATTAAAATTAATATAAAAACATTATCATACATTTACAGGAATGATTTAGCTTAAAGTGGTTGTCCATGTTTGGCATAAAAGTCTGCAATCATTCTAATATGACTGCAGTCTTGAGAATCCTCACAGTGCGCACTATCAGGATTCTCCGAAGCTGGTGGCGAAATGACCGCAAGTATGCGACATGCATACTTCCGACCTCATTCTGACTAGACTGTATGGCCTCAATTTGCTTGTATTGAGCGAGGCAGCGCCTATCAGAGGCTTCAGATCTACCACAGTCCTTCAGCCTAATTTTGCATATCAATTTAATTTCTCAGTGTTGGAGGAATGGACTCATCATGTAAAGGTGGACTTATCTTTGAAAGAGCTACATGTGCAAATAAATAGTTTTGGCACCATTCATTTTATCATGTGATGTACTGGAAAGCAGTCAAAATTGCAAAAAAAAATGCAATTCCACAATTGTTTTTTAGGTTTTCATTTACCATGTTCACTATACGGTAAAACTGACCTGGCAATATCATTCTCGAGGTCAGTATGATTAGTCAGATAGCAAATATGCATAGATTTTTTTTTTGGTGGTGAAAAAAAATTTTTTACATTTTTCTTGTGTTGTTATTTTCCGATACCCTTAACGTCTTCAATCGTTGGTCAATGGCGCTGAGTGAAGGCTTATTTTTTGTGCACTGAGCTGACGTTTTTACTGATACCATTTTGAGGTAATTACAATGTTTTGATCGCCTCTTATTGCATTTTGTTGCAATGTTGTGGCTGCCGAAAAAACATCATTCTGGCGTTTCGGTTTCTTTTTCCTCATTGCGCCGTTTACCAATTGGATTCATTTATGTTATATTTTGATAGATTCGACTTTTACGGATGTAGCGATACCAAATATGTGTATACTTTTTAATTTTTTTTATTTTTAATAGGAGAAGTGGGTGATTTGAACTGTTATTTATTTATTTTTTTCATATTTTTAAAAACCTTTTTTTTTCTCTTTCTATTTTACTTGTTAGTCCCCTTAGGGGACATAAACCAATGATCATCTGCTCGCTTGTTCTATACACAGCAGTGCTATAGGACTGCTATGTATAGCAAAAATCCCTCTCTCCTATGAACGCCAGCTACAGACTGACTTTCACAAGGGTACCGTCATGACAGGCACAGGGGTCTTCATCAGGTTTGCGGCCATCTTAGCAACCCATTGGCGCATCGTGATTGCATCAGGTATGCTGATGGGCGCCTAGAGTGGTGCACCCGCCTGCTGGCATGCATTAAATGCCATTATCAGAGATTGATAGTTCTCTTAATCATAGCACAATCTTACGACAAATTTGTCGTAAGATAATGCTATGATTAAGAGCTTGGAAACACTCGAAACGCGAAGGCCTAGTGTTATGTATCATTCTATGTTTTTAGAGCATATCAATAAATGATGTTTGTAGTAATTTTTACATAGATTTCTATTTTTGATTTTGGGGGTAGCTGGATGTTTTTCTTTTCTCAACTTGATTACTTACCTGTAAGCGGAGAAAGAGTCTTCCTGTGCACCGCGCCCTTCGTGGATAATTATCCGCGCTGGTGAGCTGATCTAAACTTTTTTCCCATTACTTGTACACTGGTAACGTGTCTGCATCAGGTAGTTTGGCACCACAAGATCCTCTGTTGCTCTGAACTATAGAACTGAAGACATTTAATGTGCTGCTGTGGGATGTTCCACGGGAGAGGTATACGCAATATTTTCAGGAGAGGTGACATGCAATCCAGTGGAGCACATTTTTTTGCATGAAATCCTACAGAATAAAACATCTCTATACTTATATCGATATAATAAGGCTCCATATGCCTCTGTAGGACACCTATGATAAATCGGAGCCTATATATAGAATTAAACAGTCTTGCTGCAGATATTGCAGTTTTGTGTGTTTTCTTTTCTTTTTGAACCCAATGAAAGTAGCCGCATTAGCTGACATGTCCAGAGCAATATGTTGATGCTGTGAATAAAATGCTTTTGTAATGTGTGTTTCACGTCATGATAACAGCTCCATGCTAAATGTGGGAGTGTCGGTCAGTAACTAGCCAGCTATTTCACACGGTGGTGGGACAAGCACACGCTGTATGTAAGGCATCCACTGGTAGTCAGAATTGACCTGAAATCATAAATGTAATGCTAATTGTATTAAACTACAAAAGATTATAAAGTGAGAAACATCAAAACTGTGCAATTTTCAATTAGCAACTTGTTTCAAACTTATAATCATAAAGCATGTCTTTATTAATACTTAGTAAAGGAGTCCTTATACCTTTTAATAGTTGTCAAGCAAACCTTCATTTCTCATTTTGTCGACAGCTGTCTCTCCCGACTTCCCATATACTGTCATGTTTTGTTTCAATGGGAAAAGAGACAAAGTCCCAGACAGACGCCTCTCTCCAGCCGAAACAAATGGATCCGGGTATAATTTTAAACTGCCTGATCCTTATCTTGAGTCCCCATAAAAATTAGATAGGGAGCAGTACTGTCAATGTATAGTGTAGGCTCTGATCACTTGTCCAGTAGTGATCAGTGAGAACGGATCCAGCAGCAATCCGTTGGCAAAAAAGTTGTGTAGGCACCAATTTTTAGTCTGTTTTTAAAAAACTGTTGTCTGCTAGATCCAGTAATCAAAAACCAGATCCGTTACAAGTGAAAGAAAAGTGGATGGCTAATTAACGGATCTGTTTTCCATAGACTTCAATGTTAAAAAAACAGATCCGGCAGAGATCAATTATTTAAAAACGGACTAAAAAGTTGTATCTGCACAACTTTTTTGCCAACAGATTGCTGCCGGATCTGTTCTAACTGATCACTACTAGACATGTGAACATAGTCTTAATGTGTATGGGGGTCCTTTACTGAAGGGTTTTCTGGTATCTGCTATGCTACATCAATAAAGAGTTAAATACCATAGCATGACTTATTTTATTTTTTTTGTAGACTTTATGCAATTTATCATTGGTTTTGTTTATCCACAAAAACTAGCTGACTTTAATAACATAACACCAAACAAAGCTTGAAAACTCTGCTTCTGAATTTTTTATTTTTGCACTCATCCCCCAGCTCCTGCTGCAAATCTGCTAAAACAGCGCTCTGATGCAGTAGGTAGTCCTCTCAGTGTTCAGCTTGTGCCACCTGATCCTTCATATGCCAATGTATTACTCTGATCCCCACTAAGCCTATTATGCTCAAACCTGCCCTGCCACCCACATCACCATCCAGCCTACTACATATCCTGTGCATGTGTGGTTAGATACAGCAGGGGGAAAAGGGGCATTGTTTGTTCCTACCGGACTGCCCACGCTTTGCCCACTCACACGCAGGAGTATGAATGTTCATTAGGCAGGGTAGAGAGTGGTAGAGTAGTGGGCATGGATTACAGTATTATTGACACTATTATTATTATGTATTATTATAGCGCCATTCATTCCATGGCGCTTTACATGTGAATTGACATGGGCTTTTCATACCTTTGTGGGCAAATTGGGAGGGCATGCTAATAAGATTAGCATCCCTCTTATCTATATATATAATTGTCTTATCCCATCTGTCTGTCTATCTGTCTGTCTGTCTGTCTGTCCAGGAAATCCCGCGTCGCTCATTGGTCCGCCAGCGGCCAATCAGCACCGTGGGATTTCTGAAAAAAGATGGCGGCCGTTAGCGGCTCATCTGCGGGACGGAGCTGAGCGGCGATGCAGCCGGGAGATGAGCGCCTCGAGGCGCTCATCTCCCGGCCGGCAACAGCAGAAGGAACCCGACCGCCGGACCCATCTGCGGGACGGAGATGCAGCCGGGAGATGAGCGGCGCGAGGCGCTCATCTCCCGGCCGGTAGCAGCGGAAGGACCGCCGTCGTTGCTGACCTCCATGCGGAAGAGAGGACCGGGGAGCGGCGCTGCGGGTCGGGATACTTCTGCTGCGAGCGCCCGCTATGTCCCGGGTTCTCGCAGCGGAAGTAGCTGCACAGGCAGCGCCGCTCCCCGGTCCTCACCAAGACGATTCGATGATTGGTCGCGGTCTTCGGACCCGACCAATCACTCATCTTACCGCAAAAGTTAAGCACCGCTGTGCTGATTGGTCGCTGGCGCTGCCCGCGACCAATCACCGATTTGGGCGCCAAATTTAAATATCGTCCGCGACCAATCAGCACAGCGGTGTTTAAATGTGGAGCCAATATCTGTGATTGGTCGCGGCCGATATTTAAATTTGGCGCCCAAATCGGTGATTGGTCGCGGTCAGCGTCCGCGACCAATCAGCACAATAGTGTTTAACTTTGGCGCCAAAATCAGTGATTGGTCGCGGGCCAAGACAGCGACCAATCACCGATTTGTGCGGCAGATTTAAATAGCGGCCGCGACCAATTGGATGTCAGCGCCGCTCCCCGGTCCTCCCTTCACACCCTAGCCGCATGGATGTCAGCGGCGCTGCCTGTGCGGATACTTCCGCTGCGAGAACCCAGGACATGAGCGGGCGCTCGCAGCAGAAGTATCCCGACCCGCAGCGCCGCTCCCCGGTCCTCCCTTCACACCCTAGCAGCTGATGTCCCCACAGTATCCGCATGGTGTTACAAAGGTCCGGAAATTTGTGTTAAAAATCGCTGATTGGTCGCTGGCGCTGCCCGCGACCAATCACCGATTTGGGCGCCAAATTTAAATATCGGCCGCGACCAATCAGCACAGCGGTGTTTAAATGTGGAGCCAAGATCGGTGATTGGTCGCGGCCGATATTTAAATTTGGCGCCCAAATCGGTGATTGGTCGCGGCCGCCAGCCGCGAACAATCAGCGAGATTGGCGCCAAATTTAAACCACGCTCTGCTGATTGGTCGTGGCCGGCGGCCTCAACCAATCAGCGATTTTGGCGCCAAATTTAAACACCGCTCTGCATCGCTCTGCTGATTGGTCGCGGTCGCCGGCCGCGACCAATCAGCAGTATTGTCGCCAAATTTAAACACCTCTTTGCTGATTGGTCGCGGTCGCGACTAATCAGCGATTTTGGTGCCAAATTTAAACACGCTCTCCAGTCCTCACTAACACGGTTCGCTGATTGGTCGCGGCCGCCGCCCGCGACCATTCAGCGATTTTGGCTCAAAATTTAAACACCGCTTCGCTGATTGGTTGTGGCCGCCAGCCGCGACCAATCAGCGAGATTGGTGCCAAATTTAAACACCGCTCTGCTGATTGGTCGCGGCCGCCATCCTCGACCAATCAGCGATTTTGGCGCCAAATTTAAACAACGCTCTGCATCGCTCTGCTGATTGGTCGCGGTCGGCGGTCGCGACCAATCAGCAGTATTGGCGCCAAATTTAAAAACCGCTCTGCTGATTGGCACCAAAATCGCTGATTAGTCGCGACCAATCAGCAGAGCGGTTTTTAAATTTGGCGCCAATACTGCTGATTGGTCGCGACCACGACCGTGACCAATCAGCAGAGCGATGCAGAGCGTTGTTTAAATTTGGCGCCAAAATCGCTGATTAGTCGCGACCAAATTTAAACACTCTCTCCAGTTCTCACTAACACGGTTCGCTGATTGGTCGCGGTTGCCGAACGCGACCAATCTGCGATTTGGGCGCCAAATTTAAACGCCGCTCTGCTAATTGCGCCCCGTCGGCCGCATACCTATTCTAGAATACCCGATGCGTTCGAATCGGGCCACCATCTAGTAAGATAATAAGAGGTTGTGACATATTCCCTCTAAATAAAAGATGTGGCCGTCCGCAAATGTTTTTAAACGCAACATATCTTGAAATGTAATGCAATTTAAGAAAAGTTAAAGGGAATCTGTCACCTGGTCTTTGCCATTTAATCTGAGGGTAGCATAATGTGGAGACAAAGACCCTGATTCCAGCAATGTGTCACTTACTGGGCTGCTTTCTGTAGTTTTGACAAAATCACTGTTTTATCAGCAGGATATTATCATTAGAGGACTAGATAACCTACTGCTATGTAATGCTCTATATTGATGAGTTCTGTATAACTCTGCCTGATTGGCAGCTGTCTCTACTCACAATGTGCACAGAAAGCTGCCAATCAGTGATGTGTGGGCTGGGTTATACAGAGCTCAGCATTCAGAGCACTGAGAGATCTGAAGGAGATAAAAGTGATTTTATCAAAATTGTAGCAAGCCGTCCAGTAAGTAACACATCGCTGGAATAAGGGTCTATGCCACTATATCATGCTGCTCTCAGGGTATGGCTGGGAGGGGGGTGAGTAGTTTTAGGGGTGGCCACATGTCAAGGACCTCACAGATCTCTGGACATGTCTGTTTTTGTAAACACTTGCAATAAAATTATAGTTCTGGAGTATTTTTTCCTAGAATGTTACATTATGCTGTTCCTTTGTTGTTCCGCATGCAAATGTATGAATGAATAGACAACTGATTGTTACATGTCCTCTCGCCCATAGTGTGTTTCACCATACTCAGTCTAGTCAGTACGGGATATTTGTAGGGACACACCCTGTTCACAAGTAAAATGGTGAATAAAACAGTTTTCAGCATAATCCTACATTTCCAGGAGTAATAATACAGTAATGTCTCAATGTAGATCTTTATGAGAAGATGCAACAGAATTGTTCTTTTATGGAGAATGTAAGTATTTACTCAAATACACTGATCAGAATAGCTGACGGATCTCGAAGTGTACAAGGCAGATGAGATAAATGTACTGCTTCATAAAGCTTTGTAGATTATATTCCACCTTCTAAGGGCAGGAGCGTCATAGATTCTCCGCTAATTATGACACTCTAATCAAACTCTGATCAGAGTGGGATCATGGTCTTCTGCGATTCTTTGGGATGAGGAGAAGATAGAGAAAAAAAATTCTCCCTCTTCTCCATCCTGTCAGACTGCACTTGCATGTAATCCAAGTGCAGTCCGATGTTTCCCACACACTCATTGACTTGCATGGCTGAGTGCAATCCGAATATCGGATCAAATTTGGGCATGCAGCGATTTTTTTTCTCAGACAGTTTCTGTCCAAGGTAAAAAATTGAACATGTGCACGGCTTGATAGACTAACATTGGTCCAAGTGCGAGCCGACGTTTTGTTGGATTGTACTCGGACCGAAAATCCACTCCTCTGCACCTGCCCTAGGAAGTTGGGACAGAGAGGATTGCAGGGTAATACTACACTTTGTGTGTTTGTAGTCTGTAACCATGGAGACACATTGTTCTGCATAAGAGGGAAAGCACAAAGCATTGGGAAATTTTTAATCAAGACGAGGGCTGGAGCAGGTGTCAGACTAAGGTGTCAGGGAGGAGCTTTAATTTATGAATTTAAAAAATGCAACAAATACATACGTATGGTATATACACACAGCGAGGCACATAACATATATGCTTAGTAGGTTAAAAAGTCCATGTTAATTCCAATTGCTGTGGTCTGAATGAATGTTTTCCTGAATAATGTTGAGGTTGTCATGGGGGAAGGGATGCACATGCTGAAATCCCTACCCTGGGCACAGAAAGAACTTTTGTGGCAGTCGTTTGGCTTCTGCTGCTATGTCTTAAGAAACTAGGTACAAATGTCATCATGGTTATACACTGATCACTGATCACTTTGTCCTCTCTGTATAACATGAGGACAATGGCATACAGCCAGCCTACTAGAAAGCTGATACTGTCACGCCTAAGTCTGACAGACAGAACACACCCTAAGAAGTGACTTAGCTGGTTTAGTTCGTTGTTCTGGCTCTCCTGCACAGTATAACAGGCTCTTGTACAAGGAATTTGTACATTCTAAAATATTTATACTAATGTCTGCATGTTGTAGACCGTATGACCGTCCAATATGTGGCGAAATGCTAACCTACCTGCTCGCTCAATTTCTGAAAATGCAGATTTGGACAATGTGTGGTTGTCAATGCATCTACGTATTACAGTGACACCTGCACAATATGGTACCAACGGCTGAGGTGACTCCACCTTCAGAGTAAACAGCAGAGTTAATAACTTGCATTTTGTTAAACTTGACGGGAGAAGAAATATTTAAAAACCCAGATCTGAGCACTGACAGAAAGTGCCGGTGATCTAGAGTTTTGGAAAGGTTTGTTTCTGTAGTGTTTGCTGTCACCATTTCATAGGTAGGGATCCTCACAGGGTCCAGAAATTAGACTGGCTTTCATATTTCCAAACTATCATTTTCTCACAAGCAGGGTCTCTTCAGGTTTTATTGTCTTTAAACTGATTTGTAAGCATTCTCAGTGTCGTTGCATCTGCTAATAATCTATTCTGCAAATGCAGGAGTCATTCTATAGGGGCTGAAAACAACAAGGACCTCATCATGCAGCATGTGCACTTTGTGGTGGAAGTGAATGTGTTAGGCCATATTCACACATTCAGTATTTGGTCATTATTTTACATCAGTATTTGTAAGCCAAAACAAGGAGTGGAACAATCACAGGAAAAATATAATAGAAACACGTCACCACTTCTGTATTTATCGCCCACTCCTGGTTTTGGCTTACAAATCCTGATGTGAAATACTGACCAAATACTGAACGTGTGAACGTGGTCCTAATCTTATTTTCACACCATGGAATGGATCATAAATAATATAAACCGGTCTAATCAACTAGATCACCAGGAACATAAACACCATTGGACCTACAGGGACTGTTCTAGAATATCACTGGGTCACTAGGGACATAAAAATAGAAGATCCCATAGAGTATATAAGACATTACCTCCTTTAGTCTCTTGAAGTCATTAAGATGTTGAACTCAGAATTAATCCCGCTGGGCCATAAGGGACACATTTAGAGGTATTTACGTGGAACTGAAATGGAATCTGTCACCAGGTTTTTGGTACCCCATCTGAGAGCAGCATAATGTAAGGGCAGAGATCCTGATTCCAGCAATATGTCACTGAGCGGCTGGATGACATTTTGATAAAATCACTATTTGCTGCAGCTTTTGCAGTTCTCTGAATGCTGAACACTATATAACCCGCCCACACCACTGAGTGACAACTTTCTGTCCATGTACAATATACACAGAAATATGCCTATCAGTGATGGGGGAGGTGTTATCTGGTGCTCATGAATATGGCAGCAGGTTTACTTTCCTAATGATAATCTCCTACTGATAAAACTATTATTTTATCAAAACAACACTAAGCAGCCCAGTAAGTGACACATCGCTGGAATCAGGGTCTCTGTCTCTACATTATTCTGCTCTCAGATTCCTTTTAAATAGACAGCCATAAAATATTAAAGGAAAACATATGATATATGGACATATATTGTCCCAATAGATCATAAGACATATCCTAATAGGGATATAAATAATTGCAAAGGGCCAACAGCAAATCAGCCTCTAATGCCACTAGTCACACTGATGATGTTGTGTTGAGGGAACTAAAAACAGACCAAATTGCATAGATTGAGCCATTACTGTGCTGTTGAGCAACTCTTGATTAATAGGGATCATTGGAACTCGCATTTCTGAGCCAAGGAAGTAAACAGAAGCTATAACATGCATATCATTTTTTTTAGTCTGGACCTCATATACTGTTCCAACTCTGGAATGGGTAATTGACCATTTTTACTTTACATCCATTAACACGTATAGTTATCATACAGGAGTCATTCTGTATTGCTAGTTACTGTCTACATCTTTGAATAAGATGAGTTTTTGAAAAGTTATAAGACCACAGAACATAATGTTACATGTTTTTGGTATTATATAAATACAGAAACTAACTTACCACAGAGTTGACTTTTATTATTCACTGTTTGATGTTACTCTGTTCAAGGAGAAGAAAGCTTTATTAGTTGTATTGTACTGTGTAGTTAAGATTAGTCTTTATGAAAAAAAAATTATATCATACCTGTGATGGGCATCTATATCAATACAATCTTTTCTTGATTGGGTGATTGGCTGGATCTTATGTGTGTGGGGGCATCCAACTCTCTGCCAACAGATGATGTCTGGGGAGAGAATGATCCGAGCAGTGCAATTTCAATGGGTGGTCCTTTTTGTCAGCGTGGAGATAAGATGCTGTCAGAGGAGTCTCTCATAGGTAACATAGGAATAGTCAGCTGAGCCAAGCCTAATTAGTATGGTTGAGTTGGAAGAATTAGCTGTCAATCAAATGATTCATGTATTTTCATAGCCCACATCACACGTGGTTAAATTATTTTGTAAACCTAATAAATACTTTTCGGTATCAACATTGAATCCCATACTGCTGAATGAGATCTGTCTAAGGATTTTTTTTTACTTTTGCCTCTCAAAAGAAAGAAGGAAAAAAATGTGCAACGCACAATAGGGTCTTACCCAAGTATGAACGATAGAAAGATAGGGGTGGTAAGTAGTGTTGAGCAAATTTGTGCGGCATTTCAAATTCGGGTGTCGATTTTTTGGCGCGAACAAGTCGGAACCCCGAACACGAATCCGAATTTGAAATGCTGAACAAATTCGCTCAACGCTAGTGGTAAGCTCACCTTGAGTGGTTGTGCATGACACAACCACTATATAGCTTAAATGTCAGCTGCTACAATATCCACAGGAATGAATTCGTACATAACAAAAAGGAATAGTGGATTTCAGATGCGTTGCTGATTCCAAGATCCGAAGACCAGATGGTTAATTGAAAGTGGTTTATTGTCAATGCATTTCAAAGTCAGTAATGAGTCGTTACTGACTTTGAAACGCGTTGACAATAGTGATGAGCGAGCGTGCTTGTATAACCCTTCCACTGAGCATGCTCGGGTGCTTGCCGAGTATCTTCGGCGTGCTCGTGTATAATGTTCCAGTCCCTGCGTCTCCATGATTTACAGCTGTTAGACAGCCTAAACACATGCAGGGATTGCCTGTTTATTAGGGAATCTTCACATGTGTTCAGGCTGTCTTACAGCTGTAAATCATGCAGGCGCAGGGACTGGAACATAATATACGAGCACGCCGAAGATATTCGGCAAGCACCGGAGCATGCTTGGTGAAAGGGTTAACCGAGCGCGCTCGCTCATCACTAGTTAACAATAAACCACTTTCAATTACCGTAGCCATCTTGTCTTCGGATGTTGGAATTAGCAGTGGATTTGAAATCCACTATTCCTGTTTTTTATGCATTAAAAAAAAAAGATGGAGGCTAGTGTGAACACTGTTTCACATTATTTTTTTTTCTCCTCTAAAACAATCTGTTATTTCTTTGTGTACATGCTTATACATGCACTAGGTACAAAATAGACATTTATTCATTTGCCGTCATGAAAGAGACCCACTGAGCTGCATACTGGCTCTGATCAGTGAAAAACAAAGCCCTATTCTTAATTACTTAAATATAAGTTACAATCAAATACAATATATTCCATTCTGTGCATTTGGCATCAGGGCACAAAGTTCCTTGCCTGAGGTTACACAGATGGGGCAGCAGTGCTCAATAAAAGGCATAAACATTTATGGGATGTTTAAGTGCTAAATTTATCACTAAGAACAATGTATTGTCATTGACTGCACACCTAATTCTAATGCCTCCTGTGTGAAAGCAGGAGGGGGGTACTACATATGATACCATGACTCATGACTAAAGCGTCCTTCTTGCATTTTTAACCTGTTTAATAAAAAAGAAAATGAGGAAGCGAAGAATTATTTAAAAGTGCTTTATTAATATATTCTGGAGATACAAAAATATTGCATAAAGTTTCAGCTCATACAAATGTGTGTCTTTTTGAAGTTTACAATCTATTGTAAAAGATAAATTGTTTTAACACTTTATTAGTGCAAAATAACTATGGTAAAAGCCTAAAGGGGTTTTATGACCTCTAAAACTAGTTCGGCATTACTCCAAAAGTTTCTACTGTATTTCAATTTTCCCGCCATTCCTTTACCATTGATCACTGGGATTACTTCCCAGTAATTGACTGCCATGGTAGCATTCTAGCAAAGTACAAATGAAGCTATGGGAGCTCTAGTGCAGTCCAGGAATGGGGATGAATGTAAAAGAGAACAACTAAGAACCGTTTAGGGTTAGAAACCCCCTTAATCGCTTTTTTACATTCTAACAAATTTATAAGCTGACAACAAATAACAACATTAAGAAAAATGCTTTGAAAGGCACTAACCTTGTAGCTTAGGTTGGGTAAATTGTACCAATGATATCTACTTTATTTTATACTGTGTGTAAATTTGTTTTATTAACACAAAATGTTTACCTCCATTTTCCCCAAACCAGAGACCAAAGAGCCATATTTTGCCACTATTATCTACCATTAAAGTCGACACCAGGGTGAGGGCCACCTGTCTAGTAGCCAATATGAGGCCTTTCTGGAGGGTAATATCATTGATACTGAAATCATGGGTCAATTTATATAATATTTACAGTACTGTACAAAACGCAAGTATGGAAAAAATACTTCAAGGTAAGAATTTAAAGAATAGAAGGGTTAATAGCTTATTTTTTATCAACCCAGTTTTTGAAGGAACTCGGAAGATACTTATCCATCATGCAATACCATCAGGGAGATGTATGATGGGCTCCAAATATATTCTGCAGCAGGATCACAACCCCAAACATACAGCCAATGTCATTGAGAACTATTTCAAGTATAAAGAAGAATAAAGAGTCCTGAAAGTGATGACATGGCCTCCACAGAGCCCTTATCTCAATATTCACTGGGTCTGTCTGGGATTACATGAAGAGACAGAAGGATTTGCATAAGCTTACCTCGACAGGAGATTTCTGGTTAGTTCTCCAATATGTTTGGAACAACCCCCCCTGCCAAGTTCCTTCAAAAATTGTAAGGAACTGCTTACAAGTATACTTAGAAGTGTTAATGCTTTGATTCTGTTTTAAAGGCAAAGGGTGGTCACACCAAATATTAATATTGATTTTATTTAGGTTTTTCTGTTGTTCATTCACTTTACATTTTGTTAATTGATAAAAATAAACTATTAACACTCCTATTTTTGAAAGTATTCTTACTCTGCAGCCTTTTTTCCACTCCTGCCTAAAACTTTTGCACAGTACTGTATTTTTCACTAGGGCCAAATCAATTAAATTCCACCAGCACAAAATCCGTGCCACCTGGCATTTTCCATGCTGAAATTTTCCTTTTAGTTCTTTTCCTTGATATTAGCAAACAGTTACAAATTTTAAATGTATTTATGTAAGCTTAACAATACGTTTGACACTTTCTTTTCCTTACTACCCTATATGGTTTGTTATTATCTTCTATATTTAGGTCTTTTGCTATGGTTTAAGAGATTGTACATCAATTATCTCAATTCTAATATGTTCAAATGTGCCAGTACTCTGTAAGCATTTCATATACCGGCAATACATCTACTACAATATGATATGGCATAACGCACAATTATGAATTGTATTCATTTGCCAGATAAGTTAACCTTTGTCTTTCTAACGATAAGCTGGTGAATTCCCTATTATATAACCATGCATGCTATATGACTGATATACTGAAATATTGATCCATATGTTAGCCTCCGGTATCTTAAACGTTCCGTAATAGGAAATCCGCCATTCATGTAATAAACACCTGTAACCAAATCACTGAAAGACATAACCAGCAGAGGCCCCCCATACAAGAACAATATATGGGCCCTTTGCAATCCAATAACATCATAATGCACAATTCCACCTGCTTTAGAGGCAGTACTGGCCTCCTTATGTCCTCCTTATGTGGCCGCACAGATTCCACCAATGGTGTGTCCGCCCCTGAACCACTTGCAAAAAAACAAAAAAGTAGAATGTACTTTTAAATCCTAGATAAACCTAACTTTCAATCTACCAGCCTCATTTGCCCCCGCCCCAAAAAAAGTTAACTATTCTCAAGTTCTATTTTTCTATACAACTTTCTCTGAAGTTTAACTACACTACAATCCTACCATTTATAAACAAAAAATATAATCTCTCTGCATATTTCAGAAATTTCTAGTTGAAGAATTACTCCTTTTATTTTTTTTGCTTAAACATGTCTATATGTAGTGTGAGTATATTAATATACTGACCTGTCGTTATCTTCTCCAGTATCCAGCGCCGCTCTGCTCCTCTTCTCAGTGAAGTGACCGCACTTCAGACTCTCCAGCTCACTCTATGCTCTGTGTGAGACGGAAGTTTCTTTTGCAATGTAAGTCTATATTGCCTTGTTTTGATGGTCTATAGGCTTACACTGTAAAAGCCGCATCTGGGTCACAGAGTGTGCATTGAAAGTCTGAAGAGCAGTGACGTCACTGAGAAGAGGAGCAGAATGGCGCTGGATCCCAGAGAAGACAGCAGTAGGTGAGTATATTAACACTGACCATACAGTACATACACACATACACATTTTTAGGGAGACAAAAAGTTCATAGGAGGCCTTTTTTAATCGAATTTATATTTTACAGATGAACTCACAAGGTAAAACATGCAAATACTAATGTTTAGATGCTACATTTTGGAGAAGTCCAGATAACCATGTTAGTATGACTGTATAGATGGGAGAGCAGCCTATGTGTTGACACAATATTAAATGTAATTTTTTTTATGTTATATTTTGCTGTTATATATCATCTAGCATTTTATTATATATTTGATGTAACACTTGCTATTTTTTCTTTCTAAGCAGAACTGATGCACAAGTGATTACTTAAACCATGAAATTATAGGTAACAAAAAAATACCCTTAAACAGGACACTTAAGCATAAAGCATTTAAGTACAAAACCAAAAACAGCAATATATATACATCGATATATATATATCTATCTCTACACACACGTACAATAAAAACAAACATAGCGGTCATTCTCTAGTGAAAATGTCCAAATACTGCATCAGGTGCACTACGAGCTGGCTGCCTTTATCTAAGCACTATACACCTAACATCCTTGATACATGGGACACATTCAATTTACCCTAAAGGAGTCACTGTGGTCTAATAACTATTTTCCTGAGAAATCCAGATATAAGTTGATACAAGCCAATAGGGGAATTAAAGTGTGCATTGAATTGATTGCAATGCATTTCTGCATTTTCAGCACTGCTGGATTTCCTTATAAACCCATTTTTAAATGGATTCCTCTTGAAGCTATAAAATCTGATGTTACAGTTTAACTATACAAAAATGTTGGTGGTATGTCGTAATGTGTCAATGTATGTCTTATTAGATGGATCTTAGGTAAAAAAATAAGTACATTAGTAAGTTACTTTATATAAAAATGCATCAAGAAAACATCTAAACCTTTGTTTTTTTAAAGTGGATAACCCCCATAAGCCTTTATTTATACTAGTGCAGTTAAAGAGCAAGTTTATTTTTTTTTTATTTTCTAAAACAAATTACATATTTCAAGCCATCACCTAAAGAAAAGAAGAAAGGAATGGATATTACATAGCGCTACTGATTCTATTGGAGTAAAAATATAATTTAGTGTGGGTTTTAAATAATATTACTAAACATTTTCTAAAAATAAAGACTCTAGAATGGTAGTTACATTTGTGTCCCCTAATCAAATGAAAGAAAATAAAATTGTATAAAAATATTTTATATAAAGAAAAAAAAAATAAAAACAATATTTTTATTTTTTTGTTTTTCTGCACATTTAAAATTAGATCTACTATAGGGAACATTAGAGGACATGCCGTGAACTGACCTAGGCCATAAGGGGCCATGTAAATGTGATGCGTTGCAGGTTCTAACTGGGAAGTAATATTATTTACAGCACAGTAACACAATTGTAATTTACATATATTACATGAAGTGGGACATGAAAAAAAATGAGCTGAAATAGCCCAAACAAAGAGACAAAATTGTTTGAAAAATTAGAATTGATTGACAAATACTGAATTTGTATGACTGTGTTTTTACCTTAACCTTATTTTTCTTTTTATATGTAAAACTTTTTGGCTACTAAAAAACCTTTTTTTAGGGCAATTACATTTGAGTGGTCACATAAAAGACTAATGGCAACACATCTGATTGTTTTCAGTGGATCAGTATATGTCCCTCATTGGGTTTTCAAGGGTTGATATTTCTTAGCATAGAAAAAACCTAAACTGAATAATTAATAGTTATTTGAATTAGTTTCTAGTTCAGTTAACAAACTTATTGTTTAGTGTATTGAACTGTGCTGTACTTTGTTACTTTGCTGCGGGTTAAACTAGGGGAAGTGGATCCCACTGCTTGAGTTAGCAAAGGCTCTGCACTCAACATTTGGGTTTTAATGGCTGGACCAGATCGTACAGTTTTTTCTGTTACATATATATTTTGAGAACTTCCCATTTCTGGGCGAATACTTAAATTTCCTTGAACATTTGAGATGGGTTGTATCACTCTTTCAGTAACCAGAACATTCTGTGCGTCACCTAAATTTATATCTGGGATGTTAAATGAATTAGACAGCCTGACATTATTCGGTGCAACAACCCTTTCTCTTAATACTACATTCGATGCCTCTGAAATATTTGTAAGGTTTGGTAGATCTATCAATTCATGAACACCAGATGAGGGACGAACTACCCTTTCTCTTAATACGACATTCGATGCATCTGAAATATTTGTATGGTTTGGTAGTTCTATCAATTCATGAACACCAGATGACGGGCGAACTACCCTTTCTGTCACTATGACATTGGAGCCATTGTGTAAACCAGATAATACTCCATGTGCTGCTGGTGCTGTGGATTCAACCAGCCTTTCTGTTACTAAAATATTAGTAGGGATGCCAGGATCTACATTACGGATAACTGGTCTCAGTGTGCCCCCAGATGATGTGTAAGTCTCAGTTACAATTACATTGCCTGGAATTAATGTTTCTGCCATAGGCCTCATAGGTTGAAGGTTGGCAGATGACATTGAGCTTTCTGATACATATGTAGCGCTCCTAACTGCTGCTGGCTGATGTACTGGAACACTCAGTGCTGATTCATCTAAAATCATATTTGCTTCAGTTTCTATTATTGGAATGTTTGGAAATAATCTTGGTTCTCCACCTCTTGACACTGGTTCAATCTCTGAACCAATGCAAATTTCTGCCAGTGTTTTAAATTTCGGTCCCAACGTGTCCAAGAAGTTGTCATCCAAGTCATCAGCAATAAAACTGCAGCATCCAACAGATCCAGCTGGACTTCCAATGCCTTCATTATCATAAATCAGAAGACAATCATTTGCCGGGCGACTCTCATCTTCATTGGCATACAGTTCTGCTTTCTAAAATGATAGCAATCATATAATTCCATAATATTATTCATTTTAGATACATTCATAAACTTGCACAATTTATTTTTAAACTATTTTCCCATTCTATCTCTTTAGTCCACCATCATCATTTGGCAGGGCAATCATTTTAAAACTAGTAGACACTTCAAAAAATACTTTTATCCTTGATTATTTTATGATTTTATTGAAATTTCTCATTTCCAGTTCCTAATTAGACCTAGCTTCAAGTTAAACATGTTTGAGTTTTGGCTGCATTATAAAACGTCACATAGCACTAAACCAAGAACTAACTTTACAATCTAAAGGCAATATTTGGACTCAAAGGGGTTGACCAATGTGGATAATCCCTTCATACTCTCTAGCACATATGGTCATCATACATATCTTCCTGGCTACAGCTGCTCTTACATTAAAGAGTTTATTAGATGGCCTCTTTGTGGTAATTGATATAAATACCACTTTTATTGATCTTAGCTTAATCTTTCATGGGACTATGCATCCTTGAAATGAAAGCTCATATCTACTTGCAACACCAGTATTGCCATTCTAATACTAAATGTGGAAGAGTAACTAAACTTCTTAAGTGTTACATACAGGTGCATCTCACTAAATTAGAATATCATCAAAAAGTTAATTTATTTCAGTTCTTCAGTATAAAAAGTGAAACTCATATATTATATATGTAGCATTGGCGCCTCTGCGACGCTGTTCCCCTCACCGCCACGGTCCAGGTCCGGCGTCTTCCCGCTCCCCCACTGCTGTGGCATGCACTGCGCGCAGCTTCCCGGGCACTGTGCTTAGGGCACGCGCACGCTCCCTCCCTCTTAAAGGGGCCGCACGCGCCGTCCTATAGAGTCCCCGTCCAATGGCCGGAGGACTTCCCCTATATAAGGCACCTCCTCCAAAATGGAGGTGCCTGTGCAAGGTTGTTGTTCCGTGTGCTAAACACTTGATCCAGCCATCAGGTCCCGCTGCCTGTCAGTCCTGCCTGCATGTCTGTCTGTCAGTCAAGCCCGCCAGCCTGTCGAACAGTTCTGTCCTCCAGTAGGTCAACAGATGTGCCCGCCAGCCTGCTTACCTGGAGCACCTGTCTGTACCTGCCATGCTCACCAGTCTGCCTACCTGGAGCACCTGCCTGTTACCTGTCGTGCCCACCCGCCAGCCTACCTGGAGCACCTACCTGTTACCTGTTGTGCCCGCCAGCCAGTCTACCCGGAGCACCTGCCAGTTACCTGCCGTGCCCGCCTGCTTGTCTACCCAGAGCATCCGTCTGGCTATCTGCCGAACCAGCCTGCTTGTCTACCCGGTCCACCCGTCAGCCTTCCTGCTGTGCTCATCTGCTGTACCGGTCAGTTCCTGCCATCTGACCCGTGGGAGTCACCTGCTCTCACACAAGGTCGGTCCCAGAGTGGCACCTGGTCCACCTACCCGATTCCTCCCTGGTTCATGGAGTCGACTAAGCCGCCGTGTGACCTTGGACGGGCTGAGTAGGCACTTAGTCACGCCCCTCTGGTCCCTCCTTGCACCGAAGCACAGAGGTTCCACCACCCGGACCCGTAACAATATAGAGTCATTACAAACAGAGTGATTTATTTCAAGTGTTTATTTTTGTTAATGTTGATGATTATGGCTTACAGCCAATAAAAACACAAAAGTCATTATCTCAGTAAATTAGAATACTTTATAACAACAGCTTGAAAAATGCCATTAAAATCCAAAATGTTGGCCTACTGAAATGTATGTTCAGTAAATGCACTCAATACTTGGTTGGGGCTCCTTTTGAATCAATTACTGCATCAGTGCGGTGTGGCATGGAGGTGATCAGCCTGTGGTACTGCTGAGGTGTTATGGAAGCCCAGGTTGCTTTGATAGCAGCCTTCACCTTGTCTGCATTGTTGGGTCTGGTGTCTCTTATCTTCCTCTTGACAATACTCCATAGATTCTCTATGGGGTTAAGGTCAGGCGAGTTTGCTGGCCAATCAAGCACAGTGATACTGTTGTTTATAAACCAGGTATTGGTACTTTTGGCAGTGTGGACAGGTGCCAAGTCCTGCTGGAGAATGACATTTCCATCTCCAAAAAGCTTGTCGGCAGAGGGAAGCATGAAATGCTCTGAAATCTCCTGGTAGACAGCTGCGCTGACTTTGGTCTTGATAAAACACAGTGGACCTACACCAGCAGATGACATGGCTCCCCAAACCATCACTGATTGTGGAAACTTCACACTAGACCTCAAGCAGCTTGGATTGTGGCCTCTCCACTTTTCCTCCAGACTCTGGGACCTTGATTTGCAAATGAAAATTGGAACTCTGGGACCTTGTGGAGTGTGTCAATGACTGCCTTCTTGACATCTGTCAAGTCAGCAATCTTCCCCCTGATTGTGGAGCCTACTGAAACTGACTAAGAGACCTTTTTAAACGCTTAACCCTAGAACGCATGACCATAAAAATTTACTTTTTCACATACCTGGGGCCTTTTAGGCCCGTGTGCAAATAACATGGAATAACTCAAACAAAAATAACAAACAACTATATACCTGAGGAATACCTAGAGTTTCAAAATTCTAACTAAAGTAATCTTGCAGAAAATAGAAAACAATTAACAGGGCGGGCCTGCGAGGCCCCAGGTATGCGTTCTAGGGTTAAGCCTTTGCAGGTGTTCTTTGTTACTTATTTTATTTTACTAAGATAATGACTTTTGTGTTTTCATTGGCTGTAAGCCATAATCATCAACATTGACAGAAATAAACGCTTGAAATAGATCACTCTGTTTGTAATGACTCTATATAATATATAAGCTTCACTTTTTGTATTGAAGAAATGAAATAAATTAATTTTTTGATATTCAAATTTAATGAGATGCACCTGTATACAGTCTAGATCACGTGAAGTCATTATCGGTCTTTACTCCTCTTTGGTCAGACCTCATCTGGAATACTGTGTACAGTTTTGGGCACCACATTTTAAAAAAGACATAGACAAACTGGAGCAAGTTCAGAGAAGAGCGACCAGAATGGTGACTGGTCTGCAAACCATGTCCTATGAGGAACGTTTGCAGGATTTGGGAATGTTTAGCTTGCAAAAAAGAAGACTGAGAGGAGACTTAATAGCTGTCTACAAATATGTCAAGGGCTGTCACATTGTAGAAGGATCATCTTTATTCTCATTTGCACAAGGAAAGACTAGAAGCAATGGGATGAAACTAAATGGGAGGAGACACAGATTAGATATTAGAAAAAACTTTTTGACAGTTAGGGTGATTAATGAGTGGAACAGGCTGCCACGAGAGGTGGTGAGTTCCCCTTCAATGGACGTCTTCAAACAGAGGCTGGACAGACATCTGTCTGAGATGATCTAGTGAATCCTGCTTTGAGCAGGGGGTTGGACCAGATGACCCAGGAGGTCCCTTCCAACTCTACCATTCTATGATTCTATGATTCTATGATTCTATGATTCTATGTATATATAACACTTAAGAAGTTTAGTTACTAATAGTTAAACTTCAGTTAAATATATATATATATATATTTGTATATATATATATATATATATATATATATATATATATATATATATATATTGTAAGCACTTTAAATGTTTATAGATTGCTGGAGGTCCGGGTCCTGAGACCACAACCAATTGCTCAAAAGATTGCTGGAAACTTTGGCCCACAATTCCTGCCTAAGTGAGCACATAAAGCGTAGTTCAGACTCAATAGACTGTCAGAGGCTTTCTATTGAATCCGCACTCTTCTCTGATCGCTCCTGCCTCCCGAGCTGTGCGCTTCTCAGGCAAAATTCTTTGCAATCTTTTTGAATGATTGGTGGGGGTCTCAGGATCCAGACTCCCACCAATATACATGCATTTAAAGTGCCTACAAAATATTAAAAAACACAAATGTTTGGTTACACTTTAAAACTAAGAACAATTAAAAATCAAATTAGAAATTGTATGATCTAACCCAGTAAATCCAAATGAGCTGTAATGGCAGTAAAGCATAAAAAGATCTTTGTTATATTTGGGTTTTTTCAGGCTTTCTATGCACCTGCCCTCATAAATACATTATGGACTTTGTGGTCACAGCGTAATTCTGTAAAATGTTGGCAAATGTTCTTGTGTAACATCTAACCACTTGACCTGATTATTGTGGTTGGTAATAACTATGCATAATACAATGATAAAGTCAACACAAAGGTAAAGGCGTTACACTATTCTTAACTAATTAAATGAATCCTTAGTATTATTGTGCATCTTACCTCAGCAAAGTAGTTTTCCACATAAGCCATGTTCAGGGTGCCACTTTTCTCATATGGTGGCGGCATGACTCCTATAAAAGAGTTGCCTCCATTGCTTATGCCTGAAAATCCTCTCATGCCATCGCCATCAAAACCATCTCCTTGAACATTGGCCATCTCAATCCCAGTGCCAGAAGCATGTCTTGTGCCACCTGCTGTTGCTGTTCCTGATAGACTTCCTGCCCCAGCACCAACTCCTTGTATGAAGTTACCAGCATTGACTTCTAAAAAATAGGAATTAATAGAAATGAGAATACACACACCAACCTTTCAATTACCCAACACTTCAACGTTAATGTTACTGGCTAACTACTTGGACTGACATTGCATACCATATCTATGTGGATTATGTTCTGCGTATATTCACTTTGTATACATTGTAGACTTGCAGACATACATAGCGCAAATACATTTGGGATACAATTTTTAAAAACTGGAGATTGCACAAAAAATGCAGTTCAGCTTAACAGTATAGGCAATGAAAGAGCTAACCAGTGAAATATGGTACTTTTGACCAGCTGAAGAAGTGATATAAATTCAGTAATTTTTCTGAGAGCATAGAAATATTTTATATCTACAGTCATGTCAGAAAGTGTTGGCATCCTTGAAATTTTTCCAGAAAATTAAGTATTTCTCCCAGAAAATTATTGCAATTACATATGTTTTGTTATTAACATGTTTATTTCCTTTGTGTGTATTGGAACAACACAAAAGAAAACAAAGAAAAAAAGGCAAATTGGACATAATGTCACACAATACCCTAAAAATGGGTCGGACAAAATTGTTGGCACCCTCAACTTAATATTTGGTTGCACATTCTTTGGAATAAATAACTGCAATCAATTGCTTTCTATTACCATCAACAAGCTTCTTACACCTCTCTTCTGTCATTTTGGACCACTCTTCTTTTGCAAACTGCTCCAGGTCTCTCATATGTTAAGGCGCCTTCTCCAAACTGCAATTTTAAGATCTCTCCACAGGTGTTCAATGGAATTTAGATTGCTGGCCACTTCAGAACTCTCCAACGCTTTGTTTCCATCCATTTCTGGGTGCTTCTTGAAGTATATTTGGGGTCATTGTCCTGCTGGAAGAGCCATGACCTAGGACGCAAACCCTGCTTTCTGACACTGGGCACTACATTGCAACCCAAAATCCTTTGGTAATCTTCAGATTTCATGATGCCTTGCACACAGTCAAGGCACGCAGTGCCAGAGGCAGCAAAATAACCCTAAAACATCTTTGAACCTCCACCATAATGACACTGATTCACCATGAGCCTACAGGATAGCATAAATTTCTTCGGAACTTGATTGGGGCTGCTTATCCACTATCTCCACTATCCTGCGTTGCAACCTTTCATCAGTTTTTCTTTGCAGTCCACATCCAGGGAGATTAGCTACAGTGCCATGGGTTGTAAACTTCTTGATTATGTTGCGCACCATGGACAAAGGAACATCAAGATCTCTGGAAATGGACTTGTAACCTTGATATTGTTGATTTTGTTCAATAATTTTTGTTTTCAAATCCTCAGCCAGTTCTCTTCTCCTCTTTCTGTTCTCCATGCTTAGTGTGACACACACAGACACACAACTCAAAGATTGAGTCAAATCAATAATGTGAAATTATGTCCAATTTGCCTTTTTTTCTATATTTTTTTTGTGTTGTTCCAATACACTCAAAGAAAATAAACATGTACATAGCAAAACGTGTAATTGCAATAATTTTCTGGGAGAAATACTTCATTTTCTGGAACAATTTCGAGGGTGCCAACACTTTCAGCCATGACTGTATATCTTCAATAGTATTTATTCTATTGTTATAGTACTGTTACATCATTGGACTTACAAAAGTTTCTATGGAGCGCGAACTAACCTATGCCAAAATAAAGTAAATGATCAATCCTACAAACAAAACAGCAACCAATGTATATGGGAGACTACACCACAAAATACAAATAATAAATATTTTTTATTAAGCCACTATTCACGTTAAAAAGCAACAAATAATCCATTAAAACACGCATATGTAAAACAAGAACAAAAGTCTGATTGTACATCTAGATAACCTGGGAATCAGCCACTCCTAAAATGTGATTGCATATATAGCCACATGTAAATGTATTAGTAAACCAACAGATTTACATTCTTGTATCACATCCATGATTTAATGTTTTTTTTTTTTTTATGTTAAGCATGGTTTAATAAAGATTATTGGTAATTTGTACATTATGGTATTGTCTCCTCTATCTCCAGATTGTTATTTTTGTAGAATGTATTGACACAGTATAATTTTTATGTGTATTTTAGCATGTATTCTACCACTGAAGCCAACATAAAATCTCCGTCCCATTGTTTTTCAATGGAATGCACCTAGATTTCTCTTTGTTTTGCCATAGTGAATAGGTGTGCTATAACTTGATCTCATTTAGTTACTGATTTATTTATGTACTTAGTCCTGCCACAGTCATGAAGTTTACTAACTGGAATTTGTCTTAAGTGGGCTGATCAGTTTAAATACTGGCAATTTTGTTAAAAAAAAGTATACTCTGTAACTTTTTTTGGAATAACAAGCCTGAAGTTATTCCCACTTAAAGGGGTTCCCTAAATATATGGTAAATGAATATCAGGTAAGTGGGGGTCTGACATCCATCACCCTCACCAATTAGCTAAACATCAAGTAGAGCTGCAGTATGCTACTTTGTTCAATGTGACACTGCCATATACTGCACATCAGCTCCTATTCAGGATAATAGGAACTGATCTGCAGTACCCAGCAGCAGACGCTACACACTGAATGGAGCTGTGAGTGTAGCGCCGTTCAGTGTTTACATATGGCTGCCGTGGGACCCAAAATCAGCTGGTTGGATGGGGTGCTGGGCTTCAGACTATATGTAACCAACATCATATGCCCAGAGAGCCCCTTTAATTCTGTGGGCAGAGTACAGTTGTGGAAGTTACCTGCCTACCATAGACCACACTACATGTGAATATTTTTGCTCATAATGGACCTTCAGACTAACCAGAAAAAGTAGATCCAGCATAAAAAGATCCAATTTTTTGGTTAATGGATTTTTTGTTGTTGTTTTCAAAATTTACATAGTTGTATTGTTTTTTTCTTGCGACATGCATTTTTTGCCACGGTTTTGTGAAAATTGTAGCCACAGAATGAAACAACTTTAACATGTGATCACAGAGTTAAAATTAATAAAAATTATAATTTATTAAACCTACCAGAATAATCAGGGCATCCTGAAGTTATAAACGGGCTTGTCATATCCTGTGTAGGAAACATAGAATGATTTATTATTATTGGTTCATACTTATCGTTAGAAGGTTTACCTGTACTACTCATTTACTACATACAGATAGACTATGCGGCCAGAAGTATGTGGACACAACCATCACTCCTATATCAGCTTGTTGGACATATGTCCCCAAACCATTGCCATTCATATTGAGTTTACGCCCTTTTCTACCTCTACTATTATGGCAAGGTTTTAAAAATGTGTAATGAGTTGGTGTGAATATGTGCCCATTAATTGTGAGGTCATGCAACTCATTACAAAAGTATTTCATGTAGTTGAAGTCAAAGCTCTGTGCAGGCGTCTCAAGGTCCCCCCGAACAAACTAGTCAAACCATGTCTTTATCCTTGTTGTTCTGGAACAGAAAAGAGCCTTCCCCAAATTATTGACATGAAAATAGAAATATGCATTTGTTTAAAATTATCTTAGTGTGCTGTAATTTTAAGGAAGCACTCCCATTCATTTTTCTATGTATAAAATTTGTGTAAATGTCCATGTATTTTATCGTTGAGTGTATTAATATACTCACCTACCGCTGCTTTCTCCGTTTCAGCACCGAACTTCTCCTCTTCTGAGTGACGTCACCTGAATTTTGACCATCGCTCACTCTATGCTTTATATGGGAACCGGAAGTCTCTTTTACAAAGCAAGTTTATGGAGCCTTGTTCTAACGCGCCATAGACTTAAATTGTAAAATTCAATAGCGGGTCATGCAGCGCAGTGTGTGACCTCAGCAGTCTGCAGAGCGGTGACATCACTCAGAAGAGGAGCAGAACGGTGCTTGACACCGGAGAGAGCAGCAGTAAGTTAGTATATTAATACACTTCATTACATTACATGGATTCACACACATTTAATAGGTAAGAAACTTGATGAGAGTGTTTCTTTAATAATACCCTTCACTGGAAATATATGGTACCTTGTCAAAATCTTAAAAAAGTGGGTAGCTCTCTTTTGGCATCTGCCTAACTAAGATTTGTGCTTTGGACGGCCAGACCATGAGTCATGTCTCACTATTCCAAAGAACATTCTTCTATTGCTTGAGTGACAAATTGTATTTTATATCACTGCGGTCAATGCTTGGCATTTTGTATGATGACCTTAGGCCTCTAAGCAGCTTCTCAACCACAGAAATCCCTTTCATAAAGCTCCTGATTCACAGTGCGAATTCCACTTTCAGAGACAGTTTGAAGATCCATAGTGAATGATGCAACAGTGAATAGGCCATTTTTATGTGCCATGTGCTTCAGCACTTGGTAGCCCTGCCCCGTACAGATGTTTGGTCTGTGGCTTAGCTGTTGTCACTCTTAGATACTTCCACGTTACAATAAAGTCACTTTCAGATGACTTGGACAGATCTATTATATCAGAAGATCATAAATGTACAAAATCAATTTTGGCAAAGGTGCCATCCTATAACTGTGCTCTCACGTCTACAGTTACTGAGCAAGGCTCGTACAGCTACCAGTGTTTGACTGCAGAGATGACATAACTGTGTGCTTGATTTTGTGCACCTGTTTGCAGTCAGTGTCGCTGAGACATCTAAACTTAATATCCAGGAGGGGTGTCCATATTCTTTTTGCCATATAATGTGTCTAAATATTAACTCTGCTATATCTATGTCAGATGTAGTGCTTTAAAGGCAAACTCCACTAAGGAAGTGAAAATTAAAGGGGTATTCCCATCTGAAAGATCCTATCACAATATGTAGTAGGTGTAATAATAACAATATTAGCAAATACCTCCAATTAGAAATGTGATATAGTTCTTCTGATGAGCTATGTAGCTTACCCCATGTGCAGGGCATTGCAGTAGCTTAGGTATCCATGGTTACGACCACTAACAACTAACTAACTGACACAATATGAGTGGTCGTAACCATGGATATCTAAGTTTCTGCAATGCCTGTACATGGGGTAAGCGACATAGCGAATCAGAAGAACTATAATACACCCGATCCCGGGTCTCATACCGGTGAATCCCTGCAGCGCACAGTGTGAGCACTGGGGGATCTCATAAGTCTGCAGTCACTCAGAGTGACTGCAGACTTATCACTTTTGACCGGACTACCCCTTTAACTTTTGAATACCCCTGTAAGTACCCAATGGTATTTGCTAAGTTCCCGTTCTCTCACCACTATGGTAATGCCTTATGGTCTTGCGGTATAGGTATTGTACTTTGCTGTCACAGTTGCTTATATTAATGTTTGTGATTCTCTCACTGTCTTTTGTATATTTCCTACGAAAAAAATTCAAATGGCAATGTAAAAATTGTAACACAATTAATAAATAATATCAAGAGAAACTGACCACATCCTCAGGCTTGGCACCTTCTGTTCCCCATGCATGAACAGCTCCATCATACCCAGCAGCAATTGGAATAAATTTAGTTGCTGCAGCAGATCCACATACACACAGTAGTAATAGGAGCAGGGCCACTGTTAAGAAACATGTATGTATATTATCAATGGATAATGTTAAAGGGATCTTTCAAATTGACATATTCTATTGGGTAATTTTAATAGAAAGTATAAAAACAGCATTTGGTATAGACATAAAGTAGTCTAATTGTCGATGAGTTTTTATTTTGAAAAAATTTTTTTGAGCATGTTCTTTTGCTTAGCATTCTGTTGTAGATTGCTCTTTTACATACACAAAGGCAATTGACCTGCACATTTTGGGAGTTATTGAATTTTCCATTTCATAAATGAACTGGAGCAAAGCATGGCAACATTCTAGCCATGACGTCTTGTAAAAACGAAATGAAACAGTCAGAGTTATAGTAATTCATTGCAAAAAAATGGTGCAACCGCATTCATGAATTTGCCACGTTTTCTAGTGTAATTAACATGTATAGGGCTCTATGGGACAATTCTAGAGGAACTCTGATTTCTTCAGACTAAGATTGATACAGAAACCTTTTGGATTCAAGGGAATTCAGACTCTTCAGTAAAGATAAGCTTGTTCTTTTTGACTCATTATGACCTTGGCGACATGTTATGTATATATATATCACCTATGTAGGGAGGGTAGGGAGTAGGGTTACTCCCTTGCACAGTATGTGCTGGATGTGTCATGGAGCTGATGACCTCCTACCACTGCCACTACTGGAGCAAACTCTAATCCCAACAGTTTACCTCTTTAGACTATGTTCATATTGCGTTTTTGCCACACGTCAGTGACCTCTTCTGTGCTTTGGACAGAAGCCCCGATGTAGCCATTGATTTTAGTTAAAGAAGTTGTCCAGTACTTTAGATTACCCCCTCAATGTATCTCCCCAGGGCCCCTAAGGATTTTTGTAATTAGCTTACGTTGCAAATACTACCTGTGAGCGGCGCTATCCTTGGCCGCTCACAGGCATCACTTGACCCCGTGCTGACGTCCCGACAAGTGAGGCGTGACTCAGTGCTAGGGTCCCCGCAGTGGCTGCTGGGTTGTGGGCGGGGTTACCCCCTGCGTCACACCCAGCATCCATCGCGCAATTTCCCAATGACTGGGGAGAGGCAGAGCACGCGGTGAATGCCGGGTGTGACGTGGGGGGGTAACCTCACCCACAGCCTGGCATCCACCATGGAACACAGAAGACATAGACCCCCGGCTGCTGCCAGCACTTATCGTGACGTCAGCGGATGTCAGAGCCAGCTGCAGCCGGGGGTCACGTGATCCTGTGAGCTGCCAGTGATAGCGCCGCTCACAGGCAGTATCTGCAACATTAGCAAATTACAAAAATCCTTAGGCGCCTCGGGGTGATACATTGGGGGGGTAATCTAAAGTACTGGACTTTGTGCTCTGTCTGGTCGCTGTTTCTGAACTGTCTGCCTTCTTGAGGCGGGATCAAAAGTGTGGTTGTCTGCACTTTTGTGTCCGCTTTATGAAGGCAGACAATCCCAAAAGAAGGCCAGACGGTGCACAAAGTGACTCCATCTGCCTCAGTAAAGTCAATGGCTCCATTGGAGTTCTACCTGAATTCGTCTTCATGTCTTCAGATCAAATCTCTGACAGAGCCAATGATATTTGGCAAAAACACAATATGAATATAGTCTCAGATTCCACAGTCTATAGCGATAACATCTAACCAGTTAGACAAAGAGGGCACCACTGAGACCCAATCATCCCCAGGGATAGAGAGTGCTTGTAAGGTGTCATGTTAGCCAAGTACCTAATGATGGTCCAAGGGTATCATCTTTAGCCTAATAGGAGAACACTGACCGTTCAATGCACTGCGATACAGAATACTACATTGTTGGCTTTCTCATATTCACAAATCCTAACGACTAATCAATTATCTTACGAAATAACTAGTGGTGGGTTAAGGACTGATTACTTACACAGAAGAGCTAAAAATCCCAGAACCATGAGGCCAATTGCTGCGGGACCAAGGGATACACTCTTGCCTGACTGTTTTGAAGCATCACAAGATCTAGCAGCGGTACATTCACAGGCTTGTATAACAATAGGAATTGGGTTTGGACAAGACAGATTATTTTTGTCCGTAACGTATACTAGCACAGTAAAATTGCGAGCTCCTACAGATGATCCTCCAACCAAAATCACTGCCGTGTCTAAAACAGGAAAAAATTAAATTATTTTTATATATATATATATATAAACCTGTATAGATATGAATATTGTTCAGTTACTATAAAAGGTATTAGATTAATATTTGTATATTTAATAATTAATAGCTTTATGCAGGCCATTTTTTTTTACTATCAGCCTAAAAACTAACAGGTAGCTGCTGCCTACCTGCCTGTTGTGCCTGGCGCTGATTTCTGCCGGCACAGAGCAGTCACAGACCGGTACTACCGGCAATTCAGCGGCTTTAGCTGACGTCACTGCTACAGAGCAGTGGCTTCTCTTCCTCTCTGCCTTGTGGGCAGCAGTCACGCCCCGTCGACAGAGCAGCCCGGAAGAGGAAGAGCTGCTCTGTGGATGTTAAGCAGCTGAATCGCTGGCAGGAGCAGTCGATGACGGCTCTGCTGGTGCTGGGTAGAGCAGGCAGGTAGTTAGTAAATACCTGCCTGTTAGTTTTTAGGCCTATAGTAAAAAAAAAGTCCTGGATAAACCCCTTAATTATATAATAAATATACAAATATATAACAGTTGACATATCTATCTATGTATTTATCTTTCTATTTTTCACATATCTTCCTAACTTCAAAAATATTTTTTAAGGGACCCTGTCTACCAGTACAATGGGCAGCATGAATCAGACACCAGCTCTTTTATTGCAGTCTTGTATATTTCCCTGAAATGCTGCATTTACAACAAAACATACTTTAAAAAGCCAGTCAGAGACTATGCGTCTCGGATGACTACTCCGAGGCACACACATAGCATTTCAGAGTAAAAAATAAACAACTGCAATAATGGACCCAGTTTCTGATCCATGCTGCCCATTGTTCCGGCAGAATGAATGAGAAGACGGGTTCCCTTTAACAATGTAATATAAAATACAGAGGATGACATCTAAAATCAGTATCTAGCAAGATTATGAAGAATATAGAGAAGACAAGATGTAGCCTTTTTACATTTTATAACTTGTGATACTTGTCTAATAGTTACCGTTAAGTGGTAGGACATTCCAGTCAGAATTTTGCCCAACAGTTATCCTTAAAGGGGCATTCAGTGGGTCTTGTACTGCCCTGATAACAACTTCCTTCCTATCCAAACATGCCACCCGGGGTTCTTGTGTAACCACAGGACAAGCTTGAGTTGGGTTTGCTGTATTCATTCCTATTGCAACAGTACCGGTTGATACTAAGTTAGGATCGTCTGCACAAAAAGAAAAGGAAAACAAGTGATGACATATTCTTTTACAAATACCAAGGATAGTAATACGAAGTGGATATAGCCTTACTAGTGTTTTCAGCAAAGATTGTAGCAGTGTAGTTTGGACTATTACTTCCATTGTTTCCATTGTTATCCTTTGCAATAGTTTCAATCATTTGATAAGTCATCTTGATCTCCCCAGTTGTGGAATCTATTATAAACCATTTGCTGGATTCTTTGTCCAATGAATACCTATTGAGATTGAACAGTATTAACAATTCTACAGAGTAAACTTGTAAAATTTAAAGGAACTGTCCACAGTAAATTGAATTCTCCAAAGAGATAGCTTCTCTTTGTAGCCACTCTCTGAGAGGTCCCAAGCAAGTGACCTTCTACATTCCCTTAGAATGTTCTAAAATAATATTTGCCTATTCCAATACCTGCCAATTTATAATAAGATTATAAAGGTGTTGGGGATGTGATTTTGTGTTACTTCAACTGCATGTTGTGGACAGGAGAGCTGCACAGTCTGTGAGGAACACTGTACTAAGATGTAGAGGATAAGAAGTCGTAAGCAAAATAATGTCCCCAACACATTTGTCATAATAAACATGAAGTGGCAAATCCTTTTAATACTTATAATGAAAATTGTAACTTACACAACATTTGTGGCTGGTCCTCCAGTGTCTAAATCAATAGCTACCATTTTGGCCAATACATATTGTAATAAAGCTTCTTTTGATAATCCTGCTGGAATCGCTACAAAACGGTTGGCGGGAACAAAGGCAGGTCCTTCTGCCACATTTTGTACTTGAACATTTATGCTAGAAACTTTTGCTTGGTATTGAGACATGACTGAATAGTGGAAAGCTGCCCGGTTGGTTACTAGGATAGCTAGACTGGCGGACTGCATTGCTTCATAATCCAATGCCTGCAGATACAAAAGAAAAAAAATCTAGAATAAGAAAAATTGCGAAATATCATCTATGTATGACATATTTGTATTACTATTTTAAGTACAAAGTGTTTAAATTCTAGAATGAAAATCAATTTGTGTCATCTGCACCACAGGTACTTATAATTGTTGTTATTTAGTGTCAAGAGAGGCTAATATTTCTATTTTAGATATGAGAAAGGAGAGAGATCTAGAGGTCAAGTCTGCCCCTTACTGATAACAGTATTTTATTTAAATATACTAATCTATGTAAACATATACAATCATACATCACAAATTCCCCGCTCCCCAGAAAACCTTGTTTTTGTTCCTCCTGTCACACTTTAGTCTTGTGTTCATCCCCGATGCTGCGACTCTCTAACCTAGCCAGTTGAACTTTTCCCTAACTTCAAAGCAACCTGAAAACCAACGTCTTCAGAAAAACTTCCGACCTACACTACAATAACTGTGCTGCCGCTACACTGCCATATGAGCAGGTACTATCTCCACCTACGGTTTCCTTCCAATTCTGAGATGCACCTAGTTTTTGTGACTTATCCAAACTTTTACTCGTGATTTTCGGCATGAAAACTTTTATGAACCGGGCACTGCTTTGGTCGCATCTTCAAAGAGTTTTTTAACATGTGACTATGATGAAGCTCATAGTTATACTTTAATGCCTATAGTGATGTCACCTGATGTGTCCCTAACCTATGCAAAAAAAAATTATATCACTTTATATATATCTGCAAAACATTTACCTTGACTACTTTTAAGACACCTTCGTTTGTCTGAGCATCTGTTTCAATAGTGAACCATCCTCCTTCATTGCCTGATATTATTTCAAACACTGCTATCCAGTTATCAGAAAACATTTCATCCAAATCCAAAACTGTCATCCTTAGGTCTGAAAAGCCTAGAAAATTTTCCTTGATTTGAACTGAGTACTGAAAAATAAAAAGCAAAAAGAAATGTTCAATGAATACAGTATAAATCTGATTTCCATAATATATTTATGTATTGGTCTCTTATCGAAGGACACACAGCAGAAACGCTTCTCCAGAATTTTTCCATGGTGTATTTTTTTCCATTAATCACCTTAATATTGTTCGCGCTAGCTCCTGTTTCCAAAACCACAACAGGTCCTCTGTTTTGATTCTTTGTTCTGGTTGGTTTAATATTTATTTTTTCTTTATCCTTCCCATTGCTTTTTCATAAACCTCAGTCCCATCTCTAACCATGTTGTTAGCTAGCAATGCAGTTCTCTTAGGGTAGGTGAGTCCTGCACAGCTTCTTGCCACCTAGTAGCTAAGGGAATAAGATCACCCAGGACTGGGCTCCCATTCTCCAAGCAAGGACCTCATAGCTCCAGCCATAAGGTGAGTACACCATTAGCAGTAAATAATTTATAACTTATGAAAACTACAATTTTCTTTTATATTTTAGGCTACTATCCATCTATCTATCTATCTATCTATCTATCTATCTATCTATCTATCTATCTATCTATCTATCGTAAAAATGACCTGGCAATATGATTATTCAGGTCAGCTTGTGTTTAATTTTTATTTAGTGGTTAAACAATTCTGAAATTTGTAAAAAAAAAAAAAAGAAAAAAGTTTGTATATGTCACCATTTCCTAAGTCTTGCAACTTTTTTATTTTTGTGTTGATGGACCTGAGTGAAGGCTTTTTTTGTAATTATTTATTTTAAAGAGAATCTGTCACCCCCTGGGAGATATCAGACCTCTACTATGGGCATACAGGTTATAGAAAAGTAAATATATACATACCTGTATGGCCCATGTTAGAGGTATGATTGCAGAGAAATGTAGTTTTATCTTTCTGGTTTTCAACAGGTTTGGTGCCCGGGGGACACCAAGCAATGCCCGCCTATCTGATTATTATTCCCCTAAATCACCGCCTATCAGCCTAGTTACCATTTTCCCTCCCTCCTGTGACGTGCGCTGTGACGTGCGCTTTCCTTCCTCACCTCCCGGCACATGTGCAAAGCGTGGCTCTTATAGACCGCGCTTTGTTTCCTCCCGGCCGGGTTTGTATGAGCACAATGCCCCAGAAAACCTTCTTGTTATGCGCCGGGAGTCACTGGAGCAGAAGTCACAGTGACTCCCGGGCGCCTTCGCAATAGAGCACTGCGGCACTGTGCTCATACAAACCCGGTCAGGAGGAAACAAAGCGCGGTGCCGGGAGGTGAGGAATGAAAGCATATGTCACAGCGCCCTGTGACGTGTGGGGGAGGGAGCGAAAATGGTAACTAGGCTGATAGGCGGCGATTTAGGGGAATAATAATCAGATAGACTGGCATTGCTTGGCGTCCCCCGGACACCAAGCCTGTTGAAAACCAAAAAGATAAAACTACATTTCTCTGCAATCAGACCTCTACCATGGGACAAAGAGGTATGTATAGATTTACTTTTCTATAACCTGTATGCCGATAGTAGCGGTCTGATATCTCCCAGGGGGGTGACAGATTCCCTTTAAGTGGGATAAGGGAAGCACTTTTTACTTTATTTTTTTAGTTCCCTCTATGGGGATTAGAAAACTTACAAAATATTGCAATACTTTGCTAAATTCACTATATTCTAGAGTACCAATCTCCTATGAAGCCCCGCCACAGGAGCACAGAAATAACGGTGCACGGAACCTTCAGCAGGCCATTTGCACACCACAACTGGGGGTGTTTGGTGCTCATTGAGCAGTAAAAATGACATTGGAACATGAGTCTCCAGGTCAATATAAATATGATACCATAGTAATATAGTTTTTTATTCTTTATAGTCTTTTAAAAAATTCTCATCCTTTCAAAGTAGAAAATTGGATTGTGCCACCATTTTAAAAGACCCATAAGTTTTTTATTTTTCCATTAATGGAACTGTGTGAAGGCCTCCATTTGGCATCCATCGCTACCCCCACCAACCCTCCACAATATTTGGAGATAATGGGTTAATATGAGATAAATTATCTCAGCATCTTATCTGGAACTCTGGTGTCTTGCATGTTTTCTATCCTGGCCTCAGCAGTGATTCTTGAATGTATGACACAAAACCGCTGAGACCAGTGATTGGTTGCAGGAGTCACCTACATGTACGCCACGTCATATTTGCAGGACCAGTAAACAAAGATGTTCTAGGACACTGGAGATGCAATAGCTTGAAGATGTACTGATTTTTTTTTTTTACGCATGTAATTTTTTTAGAGACAACCCTTTAATCTACTTTCGAGCTGCATCACAAAATGATTCAGGGTATAAGAAATCACAAAGAAATACAACACATGGGAAGTGTATCTTGGGATACAGTAATTCTGAATTAATGTACATACAGTGCTGGCCAAAAGTATTGGCACCCCTGCAATTCTGTCAGATAATACTCAGTTTCTTCCTGAAAATGATTGCAATCACAAATTCTTTGGTATTATTCTCTTCATTTAATTTGCTTGCAAGGAAAGAACACAAAAGAGAATGAAGCAAAAATCAAATCATTGATCATTTCACACAAAACTCGAAAAAAGGGCCGGACAAAAGTATTGGCACCCTCAGCCTAATACTTGGTTGCACAACCTTTAGCCAAAATAACTGCGAACAACTGTTTCCGGTAACCATGAATGAGTTTCTTACAATGCTCTGCTGGAATTGTAGACCATTCTTCTTTGGCAAACTGCTCCAGGTCCCTGATATTTGAAGGGTGCCTTCTCGAAACTGCCATTTTGAGATCTCTCCACAGGCGTTCTATGGGATTCAGGTCTGGACTCATTGCTGGCCACCTTAGAAGTCTCCAGTGCTTTCTCTCAAACCATTTTATAGTGCTTTTGGAAGTGTGTTTTGGGTCATTGTCCTGCTGGAAGACCCATGACCTCTGAGGGAGACCCAGCTTTCTCACACTGGGCCCTACATTATGCTGCAAAATTTGTTGGTAGTCTTCAGACTTCATAATGCCATGCACACGGTCAAGCAGTCCAGTGCCAGAGGCAGCAAAGCAGCAAAGCAACCCCAAAACATCAGGGAACCTCCGCCATGCTTGACTGTAGGGACCGTGTTCTTTTCTTTGAATGCCTCTTTTTTTTTCCTGTACACTCTATGTTGATGCTTTTTCCCAAAAAGCTCTACTTTTGTCTCATCTGACCAGAGAATATTCTTCCAAAATGTTTTAGGCTTTCTCAGGTAAGTTTTGGCAAACTCCAGCCTGGCTTTTTTATGTCTCGGGGTAAGAAGTGGGGTCTTCCTGGGTATCCTACCATACAGTCTCTTTTTATTCAGACGCCGACGGATAGTACGGGTTGACACTGTTGTACCCTCGGACTGCAGGGCAGCTTGAACTTGTTTGGATGTTAGTCGAGGTTCTTTATCCACCATCCGCACAATCTTGCGTTGAAATCTCTCGTCAATTTTTCTTTTCCGTCCACATCTAGGGAGGTTAGCCACAGTGCCATGGGCTTTAAACTTCTTGATGACACTGCGCACGGAAGACACAGGAGCATTCAGGTCTTTGGAAATGGACTTGTAGCCTTGAGATTGCTCATGCTTCCCCACAATTTGATTTCTCAAGTCCTCAGACAGTTCTTTGGTCTTCTTTCTTTTCTCCATGCTCAATGTGGTACACACAAGGACACAGGACAGAGGTTGAGTCAACTTTAATCCATGTTAACTGGCTGCAAGTGTGATTTAGTTATTGCCAACACCTGTTAGGTGCCACAGGTAAGTTACAGGTGCTGTTAATTACACGAATTAGAGAAGCATCACATGATTTTTCAGACGGTGCCAATACTTTTGTCCACCCCCTTTTTTAGGTTTGGTGTGGAATTATATCCAATTTGGCTTTAGGACAATTCTTTTTGTGTTTTTTTCATTGAAGACAAATTAAATGAAGAGAATAATACCAAAGAATTTGTGATTGCAATCATTTTCAGGAAGAAACTGAGTATTATCTGATAGAATTGCAGGGGTGCCAATACTTTTGGCCACCACTGTATGTAAATTGAAATTTAATACAATTTTAATAGGCTCTTTGAAAGTATCGATGATGATTTTATTTTCTTAGTGTTTATTATATTGCCTTCTAATTTTAACACGGTATTTACATGTTACATTAATAAAATAGCGCTGTGTACTCACTGAATCTTGCTCAAGCATAGGGAAGTTGTCATTCACATCTAGAACTTTGATGTCCGCACCACATTGTCCAGACAGTGCTCCAGGACCTCCATTCAAGTCTGATGCGCCAATTACAAGACTATAGCCACTTACCAACTAAAATACAAAATAAAATCTGAATAAGTCCTACTCATAATAATATACGTAACCTTGCAGATATTCATGTACGGTACTTCCTTGTAGAAAGCATTAGGGTATTTATATTGAGTTGAGTCAGGAACATTAAATAGCGCAAATGCACCAAAAATGTAACAATATCCCAGCAATAATCACCACCTCTTGGTTCATCCTAAATGTTTCAATTTGAAATAAAGAATTATTAAAAGTAAATTTTTAGAATCTATATATGTGTCTCCTCCTCCTCATAATCTTTCAGTTGTTACAGGATCATGCAGAAAATCACCTTGATGAAAAGACCTTTGGATGCAGGGGTATCTCCTGTTTAATTATAACCTTTATTTTTAATGTTAATGTCCTTTAACATCTAAGAATTCTAAAACATACCTCTCTGTCCAGATTAGCCATGGTGAAGACTTGGCCAGTATATTGATTCATAATAAACATGGAAGACTCACTAGGATTCTGTGATATTATTCTGTAAGCAATTTGAGAATTGATGGTATTTGGTTCATCTGCATCAGTGGCAAAGATTTTCATCACTGGAGTATCTAAAATACACAAATGTAGAAATCAAGATGAATGTATGAGCTTCATTTCTCTTTGAAGACTGATTGAAATATCTAGTATGACATTAGGCAACATTTTTTATATTATGTATCACCCAAATTAAGAATGTTTACAAATAATGATCAATAAGTGATTTTGAAGTATGCTTAGTATGGGTGAAATGAAATTTGTATGATGTCAATCTTCTTGGGATTTGTGCCTTGAAAAATTGTATGTATTGTTTCTGTTTTCCTGCATTCAGTGAATGATATCATGCATTCACATTTCCTGTAATAAGCTCAAAATGATGGACAAGTAGACCAAAAAAATTGGCTTGTCTTACGAATGTCGCTATTATACTATCTATGTGGCTCCAGCTCTTCCATTTCCGCATCTTTTTCTGTTTTAATTGATTTTTAATACAAATTTTATTGAATCAAAAATATATATATGTTTTGAAATAATTTGTGTCACTTCTAGTTGTTGCCCGGGAGAAATGAAAGCCTAGTGAGTGCTTTTTGATTATATACTATTAATAAAAAGTGAAAACTACTTACCTTTATGTGATATTACTAGAGAACATTTTTTGATAGAAAACCTTAAGATGTAGCTGGAAATGTTTGTAATGACACTCATGTCTAGTGTACTTCCCCCTCCCCCCACACCAAAATGGATGAGATGAAAGCCGGAGGTGTTTGTAATGACAGCCAGCTTTCACCTGCTCTACATGGTAGCTGTAGAGAGCACGGCGGGCAATTTCATCTCACAGGAGAAAGCATGTTCTTCTGCCCTTCTGGGAGTGTATTCTTTTTTTCCATACATGATTGGTCAAAGTCATGCAGGGGAAAAAGTATATGCCTACAGAGAAGAATCTCTAGTAATACCCAGTTGAGCTTATTATAAATTATAACCTAAGCTTTACAAGCTAATATCTCCACAATAGAGATGTGAAATTATAAAATAAAAACAACATTTGATTCAGCCATGAGTCAATGATGTGGTCAGTTTAACATGTTAAAACTGGTTGAAAGGTCCTCTTTATGGTCAATTATTTTAGAATGTCTGTTACTTACTTGCTTTGCTATTTTCTTCTACAGAGCCTGCAAAAACAATTTGGCCGAATATTGGTGGATTATCATTGATGTCCAGAACCCTCACACGTAGCTGTAGTGGCTTCTCTACCTCCTCTCCAGAAATTAAGATTGCGTGGACTGTAAGCTAGAATAAGCATTAACACAATAAAATAAATGTATTAATGGTGATGAATGAGAAAGTTATAACATATGGTTTTCAGATGTTGAAATGTAAAGAATAAAAATCTATGGAATAAGATGTTTAATCACCAACATCTGATATAGGAAAAAAGACACAAGTTTCCAATTGGTATTAAAATATATAAATTACCATGTCAAGTTAAAACTATACCATTAAAAACATCAGATATTAAAAAGAATTAACACTTAAAATCTACAACAAAATGCTCCTAGTGGCTGGATAGTGAGCCCTAATGGAAAACTACGAGTAAACGTTTGACAATGTCAGGCCATTCTACTCTGGAGGATATCTTTGATATGTACATCCATGGGAACACCACACTCCGCTGTACCTATATCGGTTGGAACAAGTTACGATAAGTACTTTATTTTACGTATTTACATCTATTTTTAGGAGATCTGTTCATGGATTCACTCAGTAAGAATCTGATGTTGGAGGGGAAATGGTTTGAGTGATTTGTTGAGTGATTGGGCTTTACTTTCTGTTAAGCACCAATTGGGGTGCCATGTAATTGAGGCTATTTTTATGCCCTACATGATATCTTTTTTCATTCTTAGGATTTGCTCAAAACAAATATACATCTGCCTATGATAAGGTTAACAAATTACATATGTGGTTATACATCTGTGTTTAAATGCGATCTTTGAATAATTTTAAATTTTTATAAATTTTTTTTGCCTCCATGACTTAGACTGAATAGGTCTGATGGCATGGTTGTTCAACTTGTTTCCCTTAGATCAGAACTAATTGGGCCCATTATTGATTACATAATTACATAATTGAGTGGGGGCGCCATTTGCGTTACCCAGGGTGCAAACCTCCTCGGACAGGTAGGGTATCAATTAGGAGCATTTTGTTGTATATTTAGAGCATTCATTTTTTTAAGGCATATCTAATAAATAATGTTTTTATTGGTATAGTTTTTCTGTGAATATTGACCTAAATCCTATATACCGTACACCGGTTATACTCATGTCCTTGCATGTATACTAAGTCAAGCCAACTTACATGTAACATTGATATTTGTTCACGATCCACAATAACTCCAGTCACGTTCAAGTGTCCCGTTCGAGGGTCTAGTACAAAAAGCCCAAAGGGAGGCTGATCAACACCTTGTCCAGACATTCTATAGCGTATAGTACCTTTTTTCACCTCGCTGTCAGAATGGACCTGTCAAGAAAAAGATTATACTTTTTTATACATTTGGAAAACAACCACTTTGCAGGGTAAAAAGAAGATTTTGCTTCAGTTATGAAGCCAGGGATGATCCATTTTAGCGACTTTCTAAAACAAACCACTATATGATGCTATATTAGGATGCTACTATGTACGAGTGTGCACATCATTGTGAAAATGCAAGTGGAATTTTTGCATAAGATTAGCGTCATGAGCCATAGAAATAGTGAAAAACAATTTTTTGGCTTCATTGCATCTGAGAGACATGCTGCCTGGAAATCGTCCATATTCTGCTTGATTGTATCTAACATCCTACTATTCTGTATTAGGGATTCTCCAAACTACTTGTATAAAATATAATAATGTATAAAATCTAACATTTCTGCTGTGAATATTTATAAATTGATTATTATACTCAGTAGAGTTTGTTACCTTTGCTATAGGATTTCTGTATCTGTTGTCCTCTTCTTCTTGCATATTCGCTGGGGGCACAACCCATTCACGCTTCTGTCGTTTTAAATAGATGTTTCTATCTGATATTTGACTGTCTTCATATTTTTGTTTATTTGCCTGCAGTAAAAAGATATACCTTTTATAGAAGAAAAGCATTGAATTATAGAAACGTATAGTTCTTTGGAATTAATATTGGAAGAACTCACAAATCTCATGAATAGACGTCTATCTTTGACAGGGAGTACACCGTATAATTTTTGTAGACTTGCGAAAAGCTTTAAACTGTAACTGGCATAGTGAAATGTCGGAAGTTGTGATCGGTGGGGGGTTATGGTGCTTTGACATTCACCAATTGCTAAAATAAAGGGGCAAAAGCATGAAGCTAAGTGCTTCGCCCATGTTTTTTGTTTGCCTCAGTCCATCTCTCCTTGGAGAGTGGAGTGAGAGGCGCATTGGCTCGTGATTTCTTCATTTTAGAGATCAATAGGAATTTAAGCTCTAAGACCTCCACAAATCAAAACTTGTGATATGTCACTTTGACATATGAGAAGTTTTAATAACTTCACATACGTTTTACAAGCAAATAAATGATAATTTGATAATATTTAAAATAAGCCACTTTAGATGTATTTGCACCTATGTGATGGTATGCTCATTCTTTTTGTAGTAGGCACACAATGGACAAACAATGTTTTTTGATAATATTGGTTATCAGTTTGTTGATTTTATTTTGACACCCGCAAATAGATATTGAAAGAATATCTCATCAAATTTAAGGGAATTTGCCAACAATTTATATGTTTAAGAATAGTGATAGACAGCCTATCACTCTCTGTCAGCAATCACTTTGTTTTTTTACTTATAAAATGTATTTCTGTCCCCCTTGGATAAGAGAAGTAATGTCTTTATTCCACCTTTTCAACCGTACATAATACAGGATTTGTTTTTGTTATATAAATGAAGATTAAAAACTGTAAATTTGTAATTTTCTAAATTCCTTTGGGTTTTAATTCCTGACTAGTTTCAAGATCTTTGCTTGTTATCAGTGGATGTAAACAGTCTTGTTTACATCTAGAGACTGAGACCATATACTCATACTGACATAAAGCCTGCGACTTTTTAGGATAAACTGTCATGCATGATTTTTCTCTCTGTGTCACCTTGCCTCTGTCTCTTTCTCCCCCTTTCCCTCTCTGTAGACTATTATAGGCAACAACAGTAATCTGATCTCTCAGTGAAATGAAAATCTACATTCAGGTTGATCAGTGAATTCAGTGGAGTGTGATAAGTGAGGAAAGAGGAATTTTTCCTTAAATGAGTGGTCCATTATTGGACAATCCCTTCTCAAATGTTAAAATGCCCCAGAAAGAAAATTAAAAACGCATACGCCTCTCCCTAACCGACCTTGTTCCATCAATAACGATGCCGTGTCTCTCGCCAGTCAAGTCACACTGTTATGTCGCATGAGCACTTTAGTCTATCAGCCGATCAGTTTCTGACTACAAAGTTCCATCAAACAGAACAATTCCTTCTGACAGAACTCTGAAGGCTGCAGACGGTCACCAGCTGTTGATTGGCTGCAACATTCACGTGACATAATGAACACTGAGAGACACAGCACGACATTGCTAGAGCGGTGCTGGTCTGGGAGGTGAGGATGCTCTTTTGTAATTTTATCTAGGACACTTTAGCATTTAAGAAGGGGTTCTGTAGTAATGGACAACCTTTCTAATAAGATATTTTACAAAGTCTCTTTACTTATGTTACTGATGTAAATAATAAACCTAAAATGGCAGCTACCCTTTAAGGCCTACATACACATTAAAGAATAAAGAAGGACGACAATGTAATGTTTCGGGCCTCCAACATTCTACTGACCGATAAAGATTGGATAGGTTAAACTTAAATGCATGATCCTTTTGGTCGGTAGCTCGATAAGCCACTGCCAAAGGAGTAAAGGCTCCATACACATTTGATGGCTGTCAGATGAAAAGTATTTCTGTCCTGATTCAATGTGATCAGGGTAGATAAGTACAATGTTTTTAACTTTTAATTAAGTTAAAAAAAATGCAAAAGTTTTACAATAATAGATGAAATAAAAGATGTTACCTGGACACTCCAGTGACAGCTGCATTGTGAACATATCTAGAAAAAAAAACGCTGGTTATTACAGGAATTGAGTGTTTGCATGACTTCTGATTATGCTAGAATGCACCTCTAATTTTAGCTTTAGTTTACCTAAAGAAAGAGACCATACATACTGTATATACCATGGAAACATAGGATGCCAATTCTAACATGTAATATAGGGTGGTTAAAGGGCAGGGGGTTCATTAAAAGAATTTGATGATGGACATTATACATATATAGTTTTGCTGACACTGTAGAGAGGATGGTTAAGTGATGTTACACTTTGTTTCTAAAAGAGGTTTCTTCAGAATTTGTGAAGTTTATTGCAGATCTTTTAGACAGGTCAGATCAGCGTTCTGGGGCAAAAATACAGATTTTAATTTGATCAAAAGGTTGATTAGACAGAACAATTTAGACTGATATTGGTCATCTGTGTGGAAATTGGACTGTAAATGGAGGTTCAGTCATAGACGACTGATTGACTGAATATATATGTTTCTATGGTTGCAGGAATGCTAGGATCACAACTAAACAACTGAGATCACCCCTGGAAAATAAAATTAATAAAGAAATTTCCAGGATTATTGAAAAACTTGGTGGCATCTACCCCTGTTTATGCATAGTGTCTGGTATTGCAACTCCGCTTCTCTGAAGTGGCTGGGGTGAACTGCAAGAGCACACACAACTTGTAGACTTGAGGTAAGTTTGTTTTTTTTGGAAGAAATCAGCCATGTTTTCTAAATCTGGAGAACTCTTAAAATAGGTTTCAATATTTTTTGCTTTATTAAGGTGTTCTTAAACACAAGAGTTATAACTCAATCCAAAAGAAAGTACTATTATAATAATAAGGGCATTTTGAGTCTCTACAAATGGCTTCCCTTTTTGTTAATTGTTTCTTTGTCTAAAAGATTTCTTCATCCTTTACTTAAATATTACACAAACTGATAAACAGTCTACATTTTCTGATCTCTTTATCCCCAAATTTTGGCTAGTGGTGAGTGAAGCCATCTTTATACATGAAGACAGACACCTGTAGAATTGGGCAGGTTAGTCAACGGACATAATATACGGTATCTTTTGCTCACTTTACTAAATGCTGCATTGTTTAATGTTTATAGAGAATCAAATATCTGGAAATCTGCCAGGATTTAAGAGATATCATGTTAATTCTGCTTCAATAGAAAATAACATAATATAAAATTGCTAAGTATATGTAAAATATCAAGGATGGATATGTCAATGGGTCAACCTGTGCAGCTGCACAGGGGCCCAAGGGGTAAGAGGGCCCATTTCCACTTCAGAAGCTGGTGAAATTGTAGATTATGATGAGCTGTTGGGCTGCAAAGGGCCTATTTTGCTCTTGCACAGGGGTCCTTTTTGGTTTGTGTCCAGCAGTGCGAAGTATATACAATGTAAAGACACAGATGTAAGCAGTTCACAGCTGCTCACAGACTCTGTATACATTCAGCACATATATAAGTTAATAATCTATTTTTTTCTCAGAACTGCTCTAATCAGGGATCATTCTCCTAGCTGCAGTGATTCGACACTGGCCATACTGTATCCAAAAAAACCTATTATTGATCTCTCCATAACAATGAAGAAAAAGCAGTAAATATAGTTCTTTCAAAAAAGGAAGCAATCGTGTTATATACTGTGGCTACATAGTAGTAGTGTGATGGTAGAACAAATGAATGATGATCCATTGTTTCTTTGGCACAGAAATATACATTTTAGTTGATATCGGCCACTACATCACAGTCTTTTCACCTGGCAATACGCTTTGAATTACAACAAGCGAAGTAGGAAAAATTTTCTAGGAACATTCATTTAAGGAAAGATCATTTATGGATGATTGATCATTCATAAGACTTAAAGATCTTTAGTCCAACTGTTGATTGGAAAAAAAACAATACACTTCAGACTTCTTTTCAGATGATAAGGGTGTGTCATTGGTCGGATAAAACAACCAGATGTAATGATAGCCTTATTTAACTTTAATAAAGATCTTTCATTTTTCCAAACTTCTCTCTTGTCTCCCACTGCCTTCCTCTCACTGTGCTCCTCCTCTCCAGTATCTAATTATGATTTCCTGTATTGTGTCATAGATAACTATCATAAATAAGCACATCATAAAAGATATGCACAGACTGAAAAAAAAAAGCAGAAAGTGCCTGTACTCTTATTTTGTGTGATGTTGGACAGTACTTTCTGAGCTGCTTAGTGTAGTTTTGAATCACTGTTTTATCAGCAGAAGATTATCACTGTAGGACATGTAAACCTGCTTCCAGGTAGTCAAGCATATTCATGAGCTCTGTATAACCCCACTGCCACCACTGATTGGCAGCTTTCTGTGTGTGCTGTACATGGGTAGAAAGCTGTCAATCAGGGGTGTGGGCGGGGTTATACAGAGCTCAGCATTCAGAGAACTGCTAGATCTGCAGCAGAGAAAACAGTGATGTTATCAAAATAACAGCTAGCAGCCTAGTAAGTGATACATCCCTGTAATCAGGGTCTCTGCCCCTATATCATGCTGCTCTCAAATGGGTAGCAAAAACATAAGATTCCATTTTAAAACTCCAAGATCAGCCTCTTAAGAAGTGCCATTATTTGGATGGAATAATTTGACTTCAAACAAGTCCAACACAAAAGGTCAATGGTGCTGAATGAACAGATCTCAACTTATTGGACCATTTGTCAATGTCACAACAAGACACCGATTGGTTTGATTATGTGTAGCCAGATACAGTGCTGTATATATGGGTTTTCTATTTTAAAGTATCCACAGGGCTCCAAAGATCTAATACATAAATTATTTTTTGTGTGTTTTGTCTCTAGTCACAATAGAAAGTGGATACAAACAGATTTGTCAGTCTAAAGGCTTCTCATAAAAAGATAACTCAGCTGGGTGTTCTAGTTACTTGAAATTGTTCTTATAAAAGCATTGTTCAGAAGTGCTAGATATATAATAATGCCAACAAGTTCAAAATATGTAGTGTATGACACAAAATACTTTGATAAGAAACTAACAACAAGGCTGAGATTGCTTCAAGCTAAAAAGCTTTCGGTTGGGCACAAACACAGGTCTCATCAGAGAACCGCAATCCACACCCTTTATTATGAATCATACTTTAAGTGAATGCCAGAGGCATATATCTCGCACACCACCCATTTTTACCAGCCGTACATTTGTGAGTCAAAAGTTTTACACCACGGCCTGCTTGAAAGAAGAGGGTGTGGAAGAAGCTGCAAAGGAGGAAAAATAATCTTATAATTATGACTGTATCTAAAATATAGCACGCATCTCAAGTTAGTGCTGACATAGATATTAATAGGGTCTGTAAGGGGCATTTGTCCACAGCCAACCACTTGTGTATTTCTCAGATCCACTATATTGAAATTTAGAAAAGAACCTTCCATCACGTTGGGTCAGATGGTGTTACTTGGTCACCAGGAATCTTTAAATTTAGTAACTAAGAGTTAAATGTCTTATCATTGGTTCACTAGAAAGTGAAAGAACATTCTTGGGTCACCAGGAATTGGTTGCAGTCTTATCAGGTCACCAGATTGTCAATTATTAACCACCACACTAAAGCTGGCCATACACATTAGATGGATGTCTGCCGAACGATGCTTCTCAGCTGTCTCACTCATACGCAGGAGTGCTCATTTACGGAGTGCTCCTGTATTCTCTATTAGAAAGCCATTGCCAGACATCTCTGCCAGTGGCTTATCTCTGGGATAACAATGCGATCGGTAATCCAAAATTGGACAGGCTCATCAGTTGTCTGGAAAACCCATACATATTAAACTGTTGGCTGAACCCATAGATGTTGGTGGGTTCGGCCGACATTAGTCTAATGTGTATAGGGCCTTTATGCTAGAAATTAAACCCAAGAGTAACACCTTTGATAGTAACTACACACAACACATCATAGAAAGGAATATTGATCTTAATACCAAAATATGATACTTCCTAGATTGTTTGGTTAGTAATAAGCTTAAATGAAGATTTCACCTCTATCTAGTGTCTTTAATGAAATGGGTTTCTCTTTGTATTATATATTCATATTTTATTCCAATGATAAGTAATCTGACAGTGAAGCTCTTTCATTAAGTGCTTGTCTTCCCCATGACAATTCCTCCTTAGTGTTGACGAAGGAAACTGGAAAAAGATTTCATGTGCTACCATGTGGTCTACTGTCCCGATCATCTCACTTAGTTTCAAGTTCAATGAGGCAGAAGAGCTTGTTATGACGACCTAAACAGAGGTCATTTTAAACACTAAAAGGTATTTAACATAGATCTAATGTTTCACCTTTAAGAGATTCTCACTTATGGTGGACTTTCATTCACGGCATTACTAAACCTTCTCATTACTATAATATAGCAATAACTAATTCAACAACTAAGTTTATAATTTTTTAAATGTAAATCTATTGGCTTTTTAATAGCCTAATCTTTGCATCTTTAGTGCCCATGTAAAATATGAATGTTCTTTTAAAAATTTACAAGAAATCCCAAACGGCTTCACTGCTAAGAAATTCCCAATGTAATTGAAACTTAAACAAGTTCTCATGACTTTGTGCTACACTGCCATTTATTGGCATTGTTCTTTCATCACTGATCAATTACCAGAGAGTCTGATGAATAATGAGTAAGGTTTAGGTTCCACCCACCACTCCCTTCATCACAATGAATACTTATAGTTATACTTCTGCTTGTCAACAAGAAGGAGGACTACCAGTATGTCTGCTAGGGCAGTCATTCATATAATATCATTCTGATTTGTTCTCAACATATAGATTTACAGTGGGTACGGAAAGTATTCAGACCCCTATAAATTTTTCACTCTTTCTTTCATTGCAGCCATGTGGTAAATTCTAAAAAGTTCATTTTTTTTCTCATTAATGTACACTGTGCACCCCATCTTGGCTGAAAAAAAACAACTGAAGAATTTTTTGCAAAAAAAAAAAAGAAAAAACTAAAATATCACATGGTCATAAGTATTCAGACCCTTTGCTCAGACACTCATATTTAAGTCACATACTGTCCATTTCCTTGTGATCCTCCGTGAGATGTTCTACTCCTTCATTGGAGTCCAGCTGTGTTTAATTAAACTGATAGGACTTGATTTGGAAAGGCACACACCTTTCTATATAAGACCTCACAGCTCACAATGCATGTCAGACCAAATGAGAATCATGAGCTCAAAGGAACTGGCCAAGGAGCTCAGAGACAGAATTGTGGCAAGTCACAGATCTGGCCAAGGTTACAAAAGAATTTCTGCAGTACTCAAGGTTCCTAAGAGCACAGTGGTCTCCATAATCCTTAAATGGAAGAAGTTTGGGACCACCAGAAGTCTTCCTAGACCTGGCCGTCCAGCCAAACTGAGCAATCGTGGGAGAAAAGCCTTGGTGAGAGAGGTAAAGAAGAACCCCAAGATCACTGTGGCTGAGCTCCAGAGATGCAGTAGGGAGATGGGAGAAAGTTCCACATAGTCAACTATCACTGCAGCCCTCCACTGGTCGGACTTTTATGGCAGAGTGACCCGACAGAAGCCTCTCCTCAGTGCAAGACATATGAAAGCCTGCATAAAGTTTGCTTAAAAATACATGAAGGACTCCCAGACTATGAGAAATAAGATTCTCTGGTCTGATGTGACGAAGATAGAACTTTTTGGTGATAATTCCAAGTGGTATGTGTGGAGAAAACCAGGCACTGCTCATCATCTGCCTAATACAATCCCAACAGTGAAACGTGGTGGCAGCATCATGCTATAGGGGTGTTTTTCAGCTGCAGGGACAGAACGACTGGTTGCAATTGAAGGAAACATGAATGCAGCCAAGTACAGAGATATCCTGGATGAAAACCTCTTCCAGAGTGCTCTGGACCTCAGACTTGGCCGAAGGTTCAGCTTCCAACAAGACAATGACCCTAAGCACACAGCTAAAATAACAAAGGAGTGGCTTCAGAACAACTCTGTGACCATTCTTGATTGGCCCAGCCAGAGCCCTGACCTAAACCCAAATGAGCATCTCTGGAGAGACCTGGAAATGGACAGCTTGTGACTTAATATGAGTGTCTGAGCAAAGGGTCTGAATACTTATGACCATGTGATATTTCAGTTTTTATTTTTTAATAAATTTGCAAAAATTTGTACATTTCTGTTTTTTTTTTCAGTCAAGATGAAATCATTTGCAGCTGCAAGTTGTCATAATAGAGATGCATTAAATGACAAAGTGAAGTGAATAACAATGAATTCCTCCTGAAAATAGCACAAGTGAAAAAGAGGGATATATTAGTCAGTTCTTGGGAAGTCTGGGAAAGTCTGATGACAAGGGTCATGTTGTGTTGGCCGTATGACTGGATCAGAGCATGTCTAAAATGTCAGGTCTTGATGGGTATTCACGTTAAGCACCAAAAAAACTGATCCATTGATTGACAACTGATGAAATCTAGACAGGGCCACATGCTCCCAAGGCTCATTGATGCATTTAGGGAGCGAAGGCTAATGTCTGGTCCAGTCCCATAGAAGAGGTACAAATTGTTTAAAAGGTAATAGTGGTTATAATATAACAATTTCAAAACACAAAGTGCATTGCAGCATATTGTGTATAGGATTGTGTAGCAGCAGACTGGTCAGAGTGCCCATGCTGAGCTCTGTCAATTGCCAGCTGCCAAAAGCCACTACAATGGGCATCTGAGAAGTAGGGGATCCTTCAATTCATCACATTTTCCTTCACATCATTTGGACTGTCGGTTTGGTGTGTATTGCTTACTTGCACATTGACAGCTTGCTCTGCACACACATGCTGTGGAGCTGGCTGTAAACCAATATTTAGAGGAGTGATTACTCACTGTGTAGGTAGCGGTGACTGTAAACCCTCCATGCTCCACCCTGATGACTGGAAGTGAGTGGCTGCAGTGAGAATATAACCTCATTTTTTCTTGGTAGCTGCACTTCCAGTAAGTCTGCGAGACAGGATTTTAATGCAATTTACCTGCAGAATACCATTATATCTGCAGGTAAATAACAATTTTTGGAGGTGACAGGTTCCCTTTAAAGCGTACCTGTCATCTCAGGTGACTATTGAGAATACGCTGTCATGTGTACACGAGGAAAAAGAATACTTCTGGCCATTATATGACATGTATCCTTTATTTTTCTCTTGTTTTTCACTCTGCAGGTTCCAGATTTATGTTTTATTTGTCTCTGAACTATTGGGTGGAGATTATCTTATTTATCTCCAACAGAGACAGGAGGGATTCCTGCTTCCCTATCTCTATGCAGCCAACCCTGAGAATTAGTAAGAACTTGGAGACCATTACACAGTAGTACTGGTAAGTATAGCTGCAAATCCATCATCAGGGTGAGATAAAACACTTACTAAAAAGCAGCTGCCTCATCTGTGTCTGTCTCCCTTCTCCCCCTTCCTCCCCTCCCTACAGACTTTAATAGGTAGCTGTAATGTGATCCATTCCTCCATGACCTGACAGTTGCACTTTTTTAGCAAGACAGATTTTAGCTGTGTGTGACGAGTTTAGGAAGCAGGAGAGGAAGACATAACTCAATACACGGTAGGCAATCATAAATCACTGTTCATAGGGGAGGGAGGAAACGGGGAACACTTCCCTCGTAAACACCATTTTTAGGGCTGATATAAAGCTATAGTCATTCTTTGTACAGCATTTACAAAACATGTTGTATGGCATACATTCTCATATTCATTAATAGAATGCATAATACTTCATACCTAGAAAACTCTATCAATTAAACAATCTGTAAATTAAAGGAAACCTCAAACATGAACGAGCCCATTAATAATTCAACTACTCTGGTAATCTATTGAAGACTTATCTCCCTAGTGGTGGTTTAAAGGGGAACTCTTGGTTATATATATATATATATATATATATATATATATATATATATATATATATACACAGTATATACACATAAAAAGTGACAGTAAATTATAAGACTTTTATAAAATATGTGTTATTAGAAAACCTGATGACTTACCTAAGTTTTACATAGACACTGGTTTTACTTTCACCCTGTATATGACCTGTCAAAGAGTGTGTATTGAGAGCTGAAGAAGCAGGGAGAGAAAAATGACAGGTCACATACAAGCTGTGAAGGTACAGGCAGTGCGGAACAAGAGTGAGGAGAGAGGGAACATCAAACCTGTGCACAGACTGTGATAAGCCTTTTTCAGTGTGCTGGCTTGCATAAACAGCAATACAAAAGCCACTCTCCATGACCTCTGACATGTGTCCTACTAGGGATAGGGAGAACTCAGGAGCGGCAGTGCTGTGATATGAGGTTATAGTAAGAAGTAGTAAAATCACATGAAGTTACATATAACAACAGGCAAAGGAATACAAGCCTTTATAGTTTTAGATAGAATGTAGATTGAAATGCATTTTATCTCCCTGGAGTACCCCTTTAAGAGCATTAAGATAACGTAACATTTTAAAAGCCGTTGACTGATGCCATTTAATGCTGAATTACTTTTTTGTGCCATAATATACCAGTGCTCTGTTATCTGAGTCCATACACACTGTACATAGACATACAGCCATAGCCACAACACACTGAGAAGGCTGTGATAGGATTTACCTCTGTTTCTCTTTCTTAAAGGCTCCTCCTACTACTCCTCCTGCTCCATAACACACAGGAATTCATCTTACAACTTTTCTTACATATTTTTTCTTATATATATATTTTCATGTTTTACATTTTAAAAATTGCAAAAAGGAAAATGGACCGATGCAAAAGTTTGAGCATCCTGCATGGTTAGTACCTAGTAGCACCCCCTATGAAGTATCACAGCTTGTAAACGCTTTTTGTAGCCAGACAAGAGTCTTTCAATTCTTGTCTGAGGGATTTTCATCCATTCTTCCTTGGAAAATTCTTCCAGCTCTGTGAGATTCCTGGGTCGTCTTGCATCCCTTGCTATTTTGAGGTCTAGCCAAAGATTTTTAATGATGTTTAGATCAGGGGAATGTGAGGGCCATCGTAAAACCTTCAGCTTGCTCCTTTTGAGGTAGTCTATTGTAGATTTTGATGTGTGTTTAGGATCCTAATCCATTTATAGGAGCCATCCTCTTTCCAACTTCAGCTTTTTTACAGATGGTGTTATGTTTGCATCAGGAATTTGTTGAAATTTCATTGAATCCTTTCTTCCCTCTGCCCATGAAATGTTCCCCGTACCATTGGCTGCAACACAAACAAAGCATGATTGATCCACCCCCATGCTTAATCGTTTGCAAGATGTTCTTTTCCAGGAATTCTGTGTCCTTTTTTCTCCATACTTACCTTGGATCATTGGGATAAATAGTTCTAGTTTAACCTCATCGGTCCACAGGACGTCTTTCCAAAATGCATCAGTCTTGTTTAGATGTTCTTTTGCATATTCTGACGCTGAATTTTATGGTGAGGACACAGGAGAGGTTTTCTTCGTATGACTCTTCCATGAAGGCCATATTTGTGCAGGTGTCTCTGAACAATGGAACAATGTACCACCACTCCAGAGTCTGCTAAATCTTTCTGAAGGTCTTTTGGAGACAAGCGGGGGTTCTGATTTGCCTCTCTAGCATTTTCCTTTTTTGAAATTTTTAAAATGAAAAAAAAAAAAGACAATATATATATATATACAGTACAGACCAAAAGTTTGGACACACCTCATTTAAAGATTTTTCTGTATTTTCATGACTTTGAAAATTGTACATTCACACTGAAGGCATCAAAACTATGAATTAACACATGTGGAATTATATACTTAACAAAAAAAAGTGTGAAACAACTGAAAATATGTCTTATATTCTAGGTTCTTCAAAGTAGCCACCTTTTGCTTTGATGACTGCTTTGCACACTCTTGGCATTCTCTTGATGAGCTTCAAGAGGTAATCACCCGAAATGGTCTTCCAACAATCTTGAAGGAGTTCCCAGAGATGCTTAGCACTTGTTGGCCCTTTTGCCTTCACTCTGCGGTCCAGCTCACCCCAAACCATCTCGATTGGGTTCAGGTCTGGTGACTGTGGAGGCCAGGTCATCTGGCGTAGCACCCCATCACTCTCCTTCTTGGTCAAATAGCCCTTACACAGCCTCGAGGTGTGTTTGGGGTCATTGTCCTGTTGAAAAATAAATGATGGTCCAACTAAACGCAAAACGGATGGAATAGAATGCCGCTGCAAGATGCTGTGGTAGCCATGCTGGTTCAGTATGCCTTCAGTTTTGAATAAATCCCCAACAGTGTCACCAGCAAAGCACCTCCACACCATCACACCTCCTCCTCCATGCTTCATGGTGGGAACCAGGCATGTAGAGTCCATCCGTTCACCTTTTCTGCGTCGCACAAAGACACGGTGGTTGGAACCAAAGATCTCAAATTTGGACTCATCAGACCAAAGCACAGATTTCCACTGGTCTAATGTCCATTTCTTGTGTTCTTTAGCCCAAACAAGTCTCTTCTGCTTGTTGCCTGTCCTTAGCAGTGGTTTCCTAGCAGCTATTTTACCATGAAGACCTGCTGCACAAAGTCTCCTCTTAACAGTTATTGAAGAGATGTGTCTGCAGCTAGAACTCTGTGTGGCATTGACCTGGTCTTTAATCTGAGCTGCTGTTAACCTGCGATTTCTGAGGCTGGTGACTCGGATAAACGTATCCTCAGAAGCAGAGGTGACTCTTGGTCTTCCTTTCCTGGGGCGGTCCTCATGTGAGCCAGTTTCTTTGTAGCGCTTAATGGTTTTTTGCAACTGCACTTGGGGACACATTCAAATTTTGCCCAATTTTTCGGACTGACTGACCTTCATTTCTTAAAGTAATGATGGCCACTCGTTTTTCTTTACTTAGCTGCTTTTTTCTTGCCATAATACAAATTCTAACAGTCTATTCAGTAGGACTATCAGCTGTGTATCCACCTGACTTCTGCACAACACAACTGATGGTCCCAACCCCATTTATAAGGCAAGAAATCCCACTTATTAAACCTGACAGGGCACACCTGTGAAGTGAAAACCATTTCCGGTGACTACCTCTTGAAGCTCATCAAGAGAATGCCAAGAGTGTGCAAAGCAGTCATCAAAGCAAAAGGTGGCTACTTTGAAGAACCTAGAATATAAAACATATTTTCAGTTGTTTCACACTTTTTTTGTTAAGTATATAATTCCACATGTGTTAATTCATAGTTTTGATGCCTTCAGTGTGAATGTACAATTTTCAAAGTCATGAAAAGACAGAAAAATCTTTAAATGAGAAGGTGTGTCCAAACTTTTGGTCTGTACTGTATATCTCTGGTGTTCTTTATGCATAAAATGGTTTTTTTTGGAACTTCGATTAGATGGGAGTTAAACTCCTGGTCAAATCATGATCAGCAAGCAGAAGGGACTGTGGCTCTCCAGCAAACAATATAGAGGGCAAAGTGCTCTATTGAGTGTTGTGGCCCAGTCATCTTATTGATAGGGTTGCTGAAAGTTCATCCCCTACCAGTCTAATATTTTCCTAAGGATAGCCCATCAATATCAAAGTCCTTGAAAACTCCTTTAAGCTGTCTATGCACTGAATATTGTAAATGGTTATCTACTGACCAAGTTGGATCTAAGGGGTTGGATATTTTTTTTGGTCAAACCAACTTTGAAAATCAAACATAAACCTGCAGCAATAATAAAGCATGTGTATACTGAATCTACTAGTTATTCGTGGCATTATTGGAATATCTAAACAGTTGGGATGCCATGATTCTACATTGTGTTTATTAAATGTATCTGTTGCTAAATGTTTTCTTCTACTGTGTCATAGATATAAAAAAACATATTAGAAATGTAGATCAAGGTGTAGATCCAGGTGCTGAGATCCCGCAGATCACTAGAACAAAGTGACTGTGACTCTCTTCAGAGAACTATTCTTTGGTTGCCTTTTGGAGAGATAATGTCGGCACAATAGAACTCATGCCCTGATCAAAGTTTTGGCAATCATGGTATGTCTCATCACCAGTGGAGTAACTTGAAACTTGTAGGCTCCAATGTAAAATTCCCAACAGGGCCCCCAACTATCAGTGGTCTTTAACAGTAATAGTCTTTTCCTGTGGGCCAAAGGGAAATTTCATGCCCCTCTAGTCTCCAGGGCGGGTTGCAACCCCTGCACCTATTATAGTTATTATAGCTCATCACTATGTCGTCTACCAATACTGTATTGTTAAATGACTGTGACATTCTATTATAAAGCCTTCAGCACATCATTATATACAGGGTGACTATAAAAGATTCATCGGATTTCAAAGAGGTATATTTCAAAATGTATTACATGCACAAAAGTGAATGGCACAGGATAACAAACATGACCTCTCCAAGTTTAGCACATAATGTTCACAAATATTCTACATGTCCTGCTTTTGTCACACGCCACACATCTATGCGGTAATCCAGTTCAACCCAAATACGCTGCAGCATGTCCCCGTCGATGGTCATTAGAGCGGCGGTATTGCGGTCCTGGAGCTTTTACATTTACACAAGCATCCTGTGTCCTTAGATTGTTGATAACACGGCAGAATGCTCTGGTGACCAGGTGGGTCACTTTCATACTGTCTTCGGAACGCTCGCTGCACAGTAACAGTTCATTTACACTTCTCATACTGTAAAACACCAAACGCTTTCTTTTGCATAGTTGCCATTTTGGGATCTGATGTCGCCCTGCCACCTGGTGAGTCACAGGCAAGGTTGCATGCGCGAGTTACAAACGCTGAGATGTGACCTTTCGATACGTTATTATTATAAATTGATATCTTTGCGTTAATATGAATGCAAAAACAGATGAATCTTTTATAATCACTCTGTACATGTAAATACATACTGTATCGTCCATTCCACTATTAACATGTGGAGTTACAGGATTCTCTTGGAATAGAAAAAAGCTAAAGTAATAATACATTTCTAAGTACCTTTACTTAGCAAATCACACTGATATTGTCCATGGATTTAATCACTATAGAATTAAAATAGTCTCCATCTTATTACACTGAAAGAAACCTGTCCTAAAATGTTAAGCCCCCTGACAGGCATAGTGCGGAAAACGAGAACACAGGATCACATCCCAACCACTCGTTTTTTTCTCTGTCAATTCTCTGTGTTTTGGATTTCTGTCCACCTCCTCATTTTTACCGCCGATGGTAGTTCCTGTATTTTACATCCCATTTTTACCCATTTGGGTATCTGGTATAATTATATAATTTTTTTATTTCCATAGCACCAACATATTCTGCAGCACTTTACATTTTAGAGAGGACTCATACAGACAATTGTTCTAACCTTCAAGACTGTCCCTTAGGGGTCGTATGGATAGGTAGATTTGAGCAACACTTGTTGGCTTCTGATTGCAGAAAGAAGGATCTCAGCTAGAATTCATGGCCCATAAAAACCCTGGCGTTCTAGCCCTCAGGCTGTCCATCTGAAGATCTCTTCACTGTGGCAACACCCCTCCCTTATAAAATGTCTCTAAACATAGTAACATAGTAACATAGTTAGTAAAGCCGAATAAAGACTTGCGTCCATCAAGTTCGACCTGTAAGTTATGTGGTTGCTAAAGTTGATCCAGAGGAGGGCAAAAACCCCAAATGATTTGGCCAATCTTCACCTGAGGAAAAATTCCCTCCCGATTCTGAAACCAGCAGTCAGAATAAATCCCTGTATCAACCTACTATTTTATTTTATTTTTAAGTATACGCTGAAATCTGCCTGGTATCTAGAAATGCATCCAGTCCCCGCTTGAACTGGTTTAGTGAATCCGACATTACCGTCTCCTCACTCAGTGAATTCCATATTCTCACTGCTCTTACCGTAAAGAACCCCTTCCTATGCTGGTGCTGAAACCTTTTCTCTTCCAGTCTTAGTGAGTGCCCTCTTGTTACCGTAATATCCCTCCTTTTGAACAAATCCCGGGCAAGATCTCTATACTGTCCCCTAACATATTTGTACACATTTATTATGTCCCCCCTCAACCTTCTCTTTTCCAGGCTGAATAGTCCTAGTTTTGCCAACCTCTCTGGGTATTGCAGTCCCTCCATTCCCTTTATTAATTTTGTTGCCCTCCTTTGTACCTTTTCAAGCTCATTTATATCCTTTCTATATATTGGGGCCCATAACTGAGCACAGTATTCCAAGTGTGGTCTGACCAGTGCTTTGTACAGTGGAAGAACAATGTTCTCATCCTTTGCAGCTATACCTCTTCTGATACATCCCATTACCCTGTTTGCCCTTACAGCAGCGGCCTGACTTTGGGCACTCCAATTTAGTTTGCTATCAATCAAGATGCCCAAGTCCTTCTCCATCTCTGAATTCCCCAATGATTTCCCATTCAGTGAGTACTGGTGACTTCCATTTTTCCTTCCCATATGTATGACCTTACATTTCTCCTCATTAAACCTCATTTGCCATTTAATGCTCCACCTACCCAGCTTATCCAAATCCCTCTGTAGGTCTGCACTGTCCTCTTTTGTATTAATTGTTTTACATAACTTTGTGTCATCTGCAAATATTGATATTTTACTATTTAACCCGTTGACTATGTCGTTAATAAAGATATTAAATAACATTGGGCCAAGTACAGACCCCTGTGGTACCCCACTAGTGACGCTTACCCAATCTGAGTATATTCCATTTATAACCACCCTCTGCCTTCTATCCTTTAGCCAGTTAGCTACCCACTTGCAGACATTTTCCCTCAGCCCCATCATTCTCATTTTGTATACCAACCTATTATGTGGCACGCTATCGAACGCTTTTGAGAAGTCGAGATACACGACATCCACTGGTTCCCCCTGATCTACTCGAGAGCTAACCTCCTCGTAGAAGTCAATCAGGTTTGTTTGGCTGGAGCGATTCCTCATGAATCCATGTTGGTTCGGGGTTAATAGATTATTAGCATCAAGATGCTCCGTAATTGCCTCTTTAATGAAGCTTTCAAAAATTTTGCCCACAACGGACGTCAGACTCACCGGCCGATAGTTTCCGGCGTCACTTTTCGCTCCCTTTTTGAATATTGGCACTACATTCGCCTGTCGCCAATCAAGTGGCACAGACCCAGTCTCAACAGAGTCCTTAAATATAAGATATAACGGTCTGTCTATCACATTACTTAGTTCCCTTAGTACCCGTGGGGGTATGCCATCAGGTCCTGGTGATTTGTTTATTTTAATGTTACTGAGGCGTTTCTGTACCCCAACTTGGGTTAGATTTGTCATACTTAGTGGAGGATTAAGCTTGTCACTTCTCATTTCGCCTGTTAGTTCTATTTCCTTTGTGAAAGTTGTCGAAAAAAAATTATTTAATAGATTAGCTTTATCCTCATCTTTCTCTATGATTTTGCCTTCCTCACTTTTTATCGGTCCAATATTATCCGATTTAATCCTTTTACTATTTATATACGTAAAGAACAGTTTGGGATTTGATCTACTTTCCCTAGCAATACGTTTCTCTGTTTCCTCCTTCGCTATTTTTATTTGTTTTTTGCAGGTTCTCGTTTTTTCCTTGTAACACATTAGTGCCTCCTTACTGTTTTCCTGTTTTAATCTCTTGAATGCCTCTTTTTTGCTATTTAACGCCCCTTTTACGTTCTTGTTCAACCATATTGGTTTCCTCTTATTTCTGGCCCTTTTATTCCCATACGGTATATATCTCTCGCACTGAGTATTCAGAATTCTTTTGAAGGTTTCCCATTTACTATTCGTATTCCATTGATTAAGTACTTTGTCCCAGTCAATAAGTTGAAGGTTTTCTATCAGCTGATCAAACTTCGCCCTCCTAAAGTTTAATGTTTTTGTTGTTCCCTTATTGATAACCCTACTGAAGGGCATTTTGAAGTCGATAATATTATGATCGCTATTACCTAGGTGCCCCCCTATCTGTACCTCAGTTATTCTATCAGGCCTATTAGTCAATATTAAGTCCAACACGGCCTTCCGTGGTGTTTATTAGATAGTGGTCACACAGGTTAAGCTGGGAATACATGGTCTTTAATTAGATTGATCAATAAGTTTATATATGAATTTTCTTAGTTGGTTTTTAAATATTTATTAATTAATTTATTCTGTAACCCAATTTAAACACTGTGACCTTTTAACTGTCAAAACTAATTTTTTGCTATTTATTTATATTGAAGGTGTGAGTATGTGCAGTAGGTAGCTCTGCACCCTCCATTAGAGTTTAAAAAAATTCCCAATGGATATTCTGCTCTAACACTGGAGATACCAGGGCTATTGAGGTAAGAAGAGGTAAGAAGAGGCTGCTCACACTGCTATCTATCCTGTTTTTCTGATCTAATAGTGGGGATACAAGGGGTGCAGAAATAATAAGAGGTTCCTCACACTGCTGCCCACCCAGTGTATCTGATCTAATACTGGAGATGTCAGGGATGTTGAGGTTAGAAGAAGCTGCTCACACTGTTGTCCACCTTGTCTTTCTGATTTATACTGGAGCTATCAGGGTAGTGAGGTAGAAGGAGGATGCTCACACTGCTGTCCACCCTGTCAATCTGATCTAATACTGGAGATACTAGGACTGCTGAGGTATGTAGAGGATGCTCACATTGTTGTCCACCCTGTCTTTCTGATCTAATATTGGAGATAACAGTGGTGCTAAGGTAACAACAGGCTGCTCACACTGCTGTCTACCATGTCTTTCTCATCTAATATTGGAGATACTATCAGTGCTGAGATAAGAGGCCACTCATACTGTCGTTTACTGTCTTTCTGATTGTAATACTGGAGATATCAGGAGTAATGAGGTAAGAATAGGCCGCTCACAATGCTGTCCACCATGTCTGTCTGATCTAATACTGGAGATATCCGGGATACTGAGGTTAGAAGAAGCTGCTCACACTGCTGTCCACCCTGTCTTTCTGAACTAATACTGGAGCTATCAGGGTAGTAAGGTAGAAAGACGCTGCCTACACTTCTATTCACCCTATCTTACTGAATGCTAAGTGGCTGCGTTAACCTGGAAATAACATTTTCTACATACTGTGAAGCTATCTCATGGTCACATCAAATGAGCTTCCTACTGCACATGCTCACAGGCACCTGTCCTATTAATATTACAGAACAGGTTTCTGTCAGTATAATAAGATGGTGGCCATATTAATTTTATAGTGATTACTTCACTAGACAAAATGAGTGTCATTTGCTAATTAAAGGTATTTAGGAATTTATTTATAATGACATGTTCTTTATTAAATTTTTCTATTCCTTTAAGGTGTGACTGCAGTTACCACTAGTCGTATAGGGTCTAGAAACTTAAGATTTGCAGTCCCTACATATATAATTTTTATTGAAGTTTTAGCTGAACAAGACAGAAAACAACCAACAAAATAAAAAGAATCAGCACCCAGTACGCAGACTTGGAATATACTACATCATTGGCGGTCCCTACATTGTTTTGCATCAGGTTGGTTGTCTCACTTAGGAGTAACTGATGTAGATGTAGGCCGGTATGGCATTTGGTGGGAATACAATGGCCTAGCAAGAATAGGCCAGCTAGTGACAAATAGCTAGATACAGAAGGAAAGATGATGTACATGGTGCCAACCTCAGCGAGTGGTCAGCCGTAAAGGAATACTGAGACAATCTTGGTCAGTGGATCAACGTTTATTGACTTGGAAGTAGTTATGCGTATCTGTGGCAAGAATATAGTTCATAAGCTTTGCTGTTTCCACTCAGCAAGAAGCACAATTCTTAACACCCTTTTAGTTGGAACAAGTGTAATATTAACTGTTCTGTGCTGGTCATTTCCAATTCAAGATGGTTATAACACTGAGCCGACCAACACAGTTCAGTTACAGAAATACCAAAAAGGATCTGCACAGTCCAGGCATCTTAATGAATCTTCTCACAACTTATACAAAATTTTATTTTGGCGTACCGTACCTATTATAGGTCTTATTCCCTCTGAGAATTCTGGCAAAACACCTTTCTCCATCTCCACCCTTTGTATCTGGACAGATCTCATGCTCAATCACCCAGTTATTGTAACATATTGAGACAAAGTACAAATTTAAAACAATGAACAGTGAACAGCACAATAACATTATCATTAGTCTACTTAGCTTTTTACTACAGGAAACCTTTTTATTCTCCTTTCTGGAATTTGTTACTTCTATTTCTTAAAAGTCAAGGCCAAACAGGTTTCTAGACTTGGTTTTAAGTAAAAATGTCACACCACTGATTGACAGTCCTCTGTGTACGCTGTGAATAGGCAGAAAGCTTCCCATCAGTGGTGGGGGCGGAGTTATACAGACCTCATGAGTCTGGAGGACTACATGGCTACAGGTTTACTGGGCCTCTAGTGATAAAACAATGATTTTATCAGCATGAGATTATAAAATCTTCATTAAGCAGCCCAGTAAGTGACACATCACTGAAATCTTGGTATCTGCCTCTACATTATGCTGCTCTCAGATTAGGTGACAAAACCTAGTGACAGATTCCTTTTAAGAAATGTACATAAAATAGTATTAAATAGCAATAATAATCAGTATTATGGTTATTTAATACAATATTATTTACATTCATCTAGTAAATGTAGAACTAAATATTTTCCAAGTACAAGATAAAGTAATTATTAGACAATAAGAGGATAGAGCAAAATCTAGGCCTATACCAGGCAATAACTAATACTGAAGTGAAAGTAAGTGCTGAGACTTCTTATTGGGCAGGCATTATGCCCCTACTCCGCATAAAATATACTAAGCACTGATCTGGTGCAGGCTTAAAAATATTTTCCTCTCCTTTCTTACTACACAACTAGTCTTCTAGCTGTCAGATCAGGATGAAATCGGTGAGCGGACACTGGTTAGTGATGTCTGTTATGAGCATCAGGCTCAAAGAGGCCATATACCTTAGTTAGCTGTCAGCCGGACATTCGTTTAGCCGACAGTTGTTCCTCTCTACTCCCCCATACACATGAACACTTGGCACACTTGGCGTGTCTCCCCTCTGAAGAAGCACTCGCGAAACGGCGTCGTCGGGGTTGGTTCCCTACAAGCTCTCTCTTTTTGTAAGTAATATACCTTAATCCCTGGATCTTTATATACACTTGTATCTATATATACACTACTATCTTTCCCTTGGAAGCACTAAAACATACTACCTGGTCTATGTTTATTGTATTATTTACTTACCTTATTATTCGCTTATACTAGTTAGGATCATTCTCTACATGCACTAGCACCTTATATATTTAATGGGACCTAACTATTGCTATTTTTGGTACTTGGGCTTATACTGCTTAGGGTAATTACTTGCAGGGGGATATTTTTATACCCAACTATTGGATTTAGTGCATTTATCACACGTTTGAGCGAGCTGATATGTAGGGAACTCAAGGGTTCCTGCTTTTGTACCATTTTTTTATTCTTGTTAGTTTTTATTTTGCATATCTAAATAAAAATTATTTTTTTAAGCCATGAGTTTTATGTCTTCCTGTTGAAGCTGCACTTATTTAGTGGCAGTTTTTGTGTTTCTATCATCTGCGTTGGTAGATTGCCGAATACATTCGAAGGTTGAATGGTCCTGCCAAAATCAGGGGGTTCAGCTTATTATAATTTAATGTTTATGGGGTCTTTGGATTACTACTTCCTTCCATTTTGCCACTAGAAGTAAATGTACTGCAATGTGCTTACACTTTATGATTTTATTCTAGGTTACATTTCTTTAATGTCCACATCGTCCATGTGCACCAGAATACTACTCTTATACTATCAGGTGTGTGGGCCCTTATTCTTGGTTTTGTGGAAGTGAATGTTAGTCTGAAGGTCATAGTAACATACATTTACATGATTACTACCCAAATGGGGGTAACAAGTAACAGTAATCCGAGAATGTTTGACCGGTCTACAAACAATGTCCTATGAGGAACGGTTAGAGGATTTGGGAATGTTCAGCTTGCAAAAGAGAAGACTAAGAGGAGACTTATTAGCTGTCTACAAATATCTCAAGGGCTGTCAAAGTGTAGAGGGATCATCCTTATTCTCATTTGCACATTGAAACCCGAGAAGCAGTGGGATGAAACTGAATGGGAGGAGATACAGATTAGATATTAGAAAAAGTTTTTGACAGTGAGGGTGATCAATGAGGGGAACAGGCGGCCACGAGAGGTGGTGAGTTCTTCAATGGAAGTCTTCAAACAGAGGCTGGACAGACATCTGTCTGAGATGGCTTAGTGAATCCTGCATTGAGCAAGGGGTTGGACACGAGGTGTCCCCTCCAACTCTAACATTCTATGATTCTATGAATCCAGTGGGATGTTGGGACTCTATATAGGTGTTCAACCCTGATATTTCATGTAAGGGCATGTCTGATCTCAAATATACAGTAACAACTCATAAGTATACAGGCTGTAATCTGAAGGTTGCCAAGAAATATGCCCAAATTGTTGACCGCTCCCAAAATAAACTCCTTCTTTATATTAGATGTAGTAGACACTGCTAAACTTGTCTGGGTAATGAGCCTGCCACCTCCTTACTTCAAAGATAATTGCTGCCTTCAACATATTTTTACAGATAAAAAGAAAAAAATGTTTCCAAACCACAGAAATGCCAATTAGAAAATTGAAGATGTCCTCATAAAACATTGTGGCACTGTACTTTTGACAAGCAGTCATCTGTCATTTTATTGTATCTAACCCATGCATATATGATCTCTCATTTGTCATATATGTATATACTTAACCACAGAGACAAATCTATAGATGATAAAACTAATGTCAACTAAAGTGAGAGAGTGTTGTCATTTGGAAATTGTTCTCAATAATCCCTGACTGTCATATAGTGAGATCCTAACATTATGTTCCTTTGAGTAATGCAAAAGGCGCGAGGAAATAATTGACAATTTGTACGTTTTCTATACAATGAAGGGATCACCCATAACTACCTTAGCATCTCAAGTGTCAAGGTCTAAAACTGTAACATGCCTGAGCTTAACAGATTCCACATATTGTACAAATTGTGTCATATGCTTCCCCAGCTATTGCTGAGCTGCACCGATTAGGCAAAACTGTAATTATAAATCTTGGGTGTAGCCTAAATCAATTCTTAACATGTTCTGTCAATGCCTCTTTATCCTCAGCGTGCTGACAATTATTTTCCATGCATACACAATGATATATATATATATATAAATATATATATATATACATATATATATATATATATATATATACTGTATAATGTCTGATTCAGAAAATAATTACAGTTTGCATCAGATTTGATCATGATTTTGGATATATGAAGACATGTTTAAGACAACCAAAGCAAACTGGCGCATCTTTGCATAAGTTTGCATCCTTTAAAAATGAATGAGATTTGTCAGATGATCCTTTTCTATAAGTTTTTGAGGCAAGACCTATGTAAAACAAATATAGAACATTTATACAATACAGGAATTTTAGTACAATATTTGCTTGGCTTTAGCTGCTCTGTCAGTTGGTAATTACTAATACTAATGGGAGATGAATGTACATTGCTTTGTCACTAGGTTGAGGCCTTATTCGAAGTTTTTAAGACCTGACTACTATGTGACGTGACAGAACAGTGTTTCATTGTGTGACGATAGTGATCATCTGGAATTGTGACATAACCTGGAATGGATATATTCTATGACCCAGCTTCTATATCAGAACAGCTACTGACTATATTATATGAGTATCCAACTGTTGAGCAAATATATCATCATGTCATGCTGCAGGTAGTGTAGATAAAGTATTACTGCTGTACTTGTATTCATTTGCAGTTTAAAGGTGAACTTAGAGGCGGACTTTGCTGGAGGGGTGGGCAATAAAAGCTATATTCCCCTTGCTAAACACCATATTAGTAGTAATTAGCTATAAAGTTATAATACACATGAATAGGACTAATGCAAAGCCTTTGAGAAGTATTTGTGTCACGTATCATTTTTTTAGATTCTGCACTTAAACCTTTATGCATTGGACTTAGTGGCTACAGGCCGCCTCTGGCATTAGGGTTTTTATATCTGAATGGTTAGTCCATCTTTCTATACTACCCTCTCTTAGGGTAAACGTATCCATAGATGAAAATTTTACATTTGAAGTATGTACCTTATGCAAGTTGATTTTAAGAAGCAGATTCTATCTATATATCTCAAAACTATCTATCTATCTATCTATCTATCTATCTATCTATCTATCTATCTATCTATCTATCTACTCAGCTAAATCAGATGCATCTTGAACATTTAGTGCATTCTTCCTCAAAATATTATGCAAACATACCAAGCAACATAAAGAAGTACATTCCTGAGCAAGTAGTGGAAAGCAGTATGAGTATAAATTGCAGACACAAACTAATTTGTAGAGAATGGCCATGCCTTGTACCTAAGTATTGTTAGCTGGTGCCTGGGCTAAGCAGCAATACGAGGCCATGTCACCCTTCTTTCTGTTCAGAATTGCACATCATTTCCTTTGGTTTATTGTTTCGACTTTAATCTTTATAGCATTGGCAGATACTCTATAATCTATAAAAACACGTTACACTTTATGGGAATATCAAAGACCAATTCAAATGAACTTAGCCCTAGCCCTTGAAGCATACACAAACAATTCTCATGAAATGTATGAAAAAAGTATAAAACCAAGTTTAGCCACCCATTGCACATAAGGATGCTGATGATCTGTTAGATTAGTTTACATTAACTGACCCATTATAAAACCTTCAATAATTAAGTAATTGTTTACTAGTTAAATAATGGTTAGAATGCAAAGGGTGAATTCACATGCAGCAGATTTAGTTGTGGGAAGTTGTGGCTTATTCATCTAAAACTTCTAACTTCTAATCTAAAAAAATTTCAAAGAAATTTCTTCTGCGTGTGAACTCTTCCTCATGGGCCATATGAGATATTGCGGTTGTGAAACGGAGTTGAATTGCTGCTTTGTCTGCATGGAATAACAATCATCTAGAAGAACCCGGAATTAATAAAGAATAAACAATGCTGTGGGATATTCTGAACATATATATATACACCATGTAACTGAGAGCAGAATCATGGCCATCCATAGGTGGAAACTTTCAATGTAGACGGTAAATATATATGGAAAAAGCCTGAATTACTTATACTGAAAGCACCTAATCATATTATCTGCATATATGATACCATATTCCTGTATATAAATTCTAAAATATATGCCTGACGTTATAATTGCTGACCTCAATGTATATAATAGTCATGAGAAACCACCTGCCCTGCTCTAACTTCTGTATCTACTTAATGATTTTTAAGTTTGTTCTAGATCCTTAGATACATTGCATCAGTATTGAATTTGTAAATAAAAAGTCTTACCAGTAAAATGATGAGGACACTAAAAGGTGCACAGAGCTTCCAGTCCATAATGTATTTCTCCTGTGCTGTCCGGCACAGTCCCTAGCGAGCCGCCTGTTTATCCTACGCTCACGGAGTAAAGGGATGCTCCCTCTTTGCTGCTCTCACAAGTAGATGTTAAAGGTTTCCTTCAGTGAGAGATGAGCTGGATTCTGTACTACAGAGTCCTTTTCTCCACCCATAATCTTGGGCTGGTCTCACCTGAAACACATGACAGCATCATTATTGCAGCTGGATAATTCACTATACTGACACACCTTGTGTCTTACTGCCATTCCTAAGTAATGTAATATGACAAATCTACAAATTAATCATTTTGTGTAATGTATTAGAGTTCAATAAGAAGTATATATATATTTTTTGGGGGGTGCATATTATCAACCCTTTATTTTTTTTTTATATAGCGCAATTTTTGAGACCATATAGTTTATTTATTGGTCGCTGTTTCTTAAATATATATGCCCTGAACAAGTTATGTACTCCTGTAAGTATTTAGCCTGAGATACAGAACATCAATTTCCGGGGCTTGGCAATGTACAGTATCTTTCCTCCATCCCCAAATAATTATAAACCTAGAAGAAACCTGTAGGCCTTCCTTATGAATGTATGTACACAAATATTTTTAGAATGGCCTAACTTTACAATAATGTTATAGTGGTTCTTTCCTTGCCCTGATAAAATGCTAATCATTGTACTACCATTGTGAAATGTAAAGTGAGCACAATCTTTAAAGTGGGTACCAATATTTTGGCTCAGATGCTGCCAATCGGCGATGAACTCATTGGTAACACAACTGTTCAACTCTATAGCGGTGATGCGTCACATGCTCGACTGGATGGTAGAAGTGTCTCAGTGGTTTGGCATTTTAAGACTACAAAGGAGGAACATAAAGGGAGGGTCAATAATATTCAACACATAGTGAATCAATTGATTGTTACATTTAAAGCACCAATTCAGTATTTTTTTTAATTTTAGCCCTGGAGTGATATTAATGTATGTTCTCTGCCTCAAGCAACATACTTACCAACCGCTGTCTTTTGCTGCTCCTGGTGTTGCTCCGATCTGTTTTCCTTCTTGTGACCTCAGCTCCTTACTGACCAGAAGTCAGAGGTAACGATCAGAAGCTCTTAATGCCATTCTATGAAAACCTCGTTCTGGCTCTCATAAACTTACATTGAAAAGTGACCTATGGCTCACCCAGCGAACACTGCAGGGATCCGGATAGTCATAGCTAGGACAGGACCATGGCAGCTCTGAGAACATTAGTGATACCACGCAGATGGTGAAATAATAAAACCACTGGAGTGGCGCATTAATGAGCTGTTATCGTCCAGTACGCTGGACGACTGCAATATTTTCACACGGTTACTGTGCGATGAACATGTTATAGTGGTGTCATAGATTCATTTTGCTTCATGTTCGCTCTTTTTTATTATTTGCAAAAAGATTTCACTTTAAAACATTTTCACCTCACATTGTAACTTTGTGCAACAATAGGATAAAATGTGTGATAAAGTGTTATTCTTTTTTGTCATATGAGGGTCCAGTCGTTCAAGTGCCAATCTAAATAAATACAAAACGTTACTAGAATGTCCATAAAAAGCTAATTTAGCATTAATCATTTGCTATGTGGTAAGTAAAATGCATTTCCTTTTGCACTACTTTGTTTTAGGTCGCTTATACTTTCATTAGTATAGATTATTATAAATCTTCTGACATATTTATTTGCATTAGGCTACCAGTACAGGTTCAACTTTTGTGGTCAAACAATGTGATTTCTATCGTGGTTTGCAAACTTTGCTTTGAAATCTACAATAGTTGGGGGCAGGTCCGAGACAGGTTGGATTTCATATTGTTCCATCTGTTACATGGGTAATGGGAAACTCTACCAGTATAACAAATTTTGTACGGGGGAAGCTTATAACCGATAAATCTCATGTGAGGACATGTATTGTAGAATTATATATATTTATATTTATATATATATATATATATAATATTATACAATATTCAGTTCAGTTTGTGGTCGATTTTCTATTGTTGCCTTGTTTTGTATGAATAATATAGCATTTTGTGAGCTGTTTTCATTTCCGGAACAGCATTTTGAAAAAGAAAGGTAGAAACGAAACGTTGACCTCAAGATCTAATATCTGGGTATATGTCACGGGTGTGTCAGATGTAGCAGACAGTCATTCTGCAGCTTGTTGCAGAAGGTCACTTTGTTTGGCATTACAGACGCCTTCTTAAATCTGTCTTACTTTAGGACCCAGCGGCTACCTCCCTCCTGGTGTGATTGACACCCTGGCCTGGGTGTTTAAATACTTTCAGTTTGCTGCAGGAAGGGGCCGGTGATATTCACATGTTCCCTTGTGAAGGCTTGGAGCTACTGCAGTCTGCTTACTTCCTCTCTGTTGCTTGGAGGACATTTGGTGTAATCTCTCTGAAGTCGGCTTAAGCTAAGTTTCTTCCCCTTGTGTTTGTCTTCCTTGTTGTCTTTAGTTTATAGTGGGGACTGACCAGTGCTCATCCCCCACCCCCTTCCCTATCCAGGGCCTAGTTCTAGGGATTTACAGGGCTTAGGTTTCCTGTTCGGCGATTGGTCAGGAACCAATATAGGAACGGTAGGGGAGACAGGGTGGTATTAGATCAGCCTAGGAGGTCTCCACTCTCCTTTCCCGGGTGTCTGGGCTCCCTTCCCCTCATCCCTTCGTGTTGCACTTTGTCTTTCCTACTCTGTGCGTGACATTATAACCGGCCCCTCCCTGAAGCAAACTGAAAGTATTTAAATGCCCAGGCCAGGCTGTCAATCAGAGCAGGAGAGAGGTAGCCGCTGGGTCCTAAAGTAAGACAGATTTAAGAAAGGGTCTGTAATGCCAAACGAAGTGACCTTCTGCAACCAGCTGCAGAACGACTGTCTGCTACATCTGACACACCCGTGACAGTATACATGAAAGATAAAAAATAATTCTGGGCATTAAAAATATAAAGTTGAACTTTCTACCCATTGTACATCTTTTGTTGGGGACAGGGATAAAGGGTGGTGACAATAAAGAGCAAATGAACAGCGGAATTTTTTAAGTGTGAAAAATAAATGTAATCTGATAATTTTTAATAGAAATTTTAGATAATGATTTGAAGTCTATGATTTACATAGTAATTTAGGGGCAGCAGAATATTTCTTACATGAGTGACTGTCAGAGATAAGATGGTTAGAGAAGTATGGTGGATACCGAGTAACCTGTTTCCATGACCCTGAATCCTACACTCATGACCGAAAGTCTTGGCACCCTTGAAATTGTTCCAGAAAATGAAGTATTTCTCCCAGAAAATTATTGCGATTACAAATGTTTTGTTATACGCATGTTTATTTTCTTTGTGTGTATTTCAGCAACACAAAAAAACTGAGAAAAAGCCAAATTAAACATAATTTCACACAAAACCCAAAAAATTAGCCTGACAAAATTGTTGGCACCTTTCTAAAAAATGTGGGTAAACAACTTTGTTTCAAGCATGTGATGCTCATTCAAACTCACCTGTGGCAAGTAACAGGTGTGAGAAATAAGAAAATCACACCTGAAACCAGATTAAAAGGGGAGAAGTTGACTCAATTTTTGCATTGTGTGTGTGCCACACTAAGCATGGAGAACAGAAAGAAGAGAAGAGAACTGTCTGAGGACTTGAGATCCAAAATTGTTGAAAAATATCAAAAATCTCAAGGTTACAGATCTTTCTCCAGAAATCTTAATGTTCCTTTGTCCACAGTATGCAACATAGTCAAGAAGTTTACAACCTACGGCACTGTTGCTAATCTACCTGGACATGAATGGCAGAGAAAAATTGATGAAAGGTTGCAACGCAGAATAGTTCGGACAGTGGATAAGCAGCCCCAATCAAGTTGCAAAGAAAGTCAAGCTGTCCTGCAGGCTCAAGATGCATCAGTGTCAGCATGAACTATCCATTGACATTTGAATGAAATGAAACACCTTGACAGGAGACCGAGGAGAACACCACTGCTGACAAAGAGACATAAAAAAGCTAGACTGCAGATTGCTAAAATGTATGTGAGTAAGTCAAAATCCTTCTGGGAAAGTGTCTTGTGGAAAAGTGAAACCAAAATAGAGTTTTTTGGTAAAGCACATCATTCTACTGTTTAAAATTTAAAATTAAATGAGGCCTACAAAGAAAAGAACATAGTCCCTACAGTCAAATATGGTGGAGTTCAAAAATGTTTTGGAGTTGTTTTGCTGCCTTTAGCAATGGGTGCCTTGACTATGTGCAAGGTATCATGAAATCTGAAGATTACAAAAGGATCTTGGCTTGCAATGTAGTGCCCAGTGTCAGAAAGCTGGGTTTACATCCTAGGTCATTCGTCTGCCAGCAGGACAATGACCCAAAACATACTTCAAGGAGCACACAGAAATGAGTGGAAAAAGAGTGCTGAAGAGTAGTGTTGAGCCACCCCCGTAGTGTTCGGGTTCGGTTCGGTTCGTCGAACACCGGGATGTTCGAGGAACTGTTCGTCGAACTGTTCGTCGAACACCTTAGAACACCGTCGAACACCGTTAAAACCAATGGCAGGCAAACAAAAACACATAGAAACACATAGAAAACACCTGCAAAGGTGTCCAAAAGCTGACAAACTGCTCAGAAGACACTCTCTTTAAAAAAGCCGGCCGGCAAATTCAGCAGCGGCATACACCGGTACCCGACAATTTAGACAAGAAGGAATAGCGCATCACACATAGATTATATAGATAGAAACATGTCAGTCACACATATAAGAAGCACAGTGACAGTGTTGGTTACTGCACTTGTCATTTAGTGTAAAGGATTTATTAAAAAAAATATTAGTGTTTTCATGCACCGTCTCTTTAAAAAAGCCGGCCGGCAATTCAGCATCTGTACCCGACAATTTAGAACAGAAAGAATAGAGCTTCACACATAGATTAGATAGATAGAAACATGTCAGTCACATATATAATAAGTACAGTGAGAGTGTTGCTTACTGTACTTGTCATTTAGTGTAAAGGATTTATTTAAAAAAATAATAGTGTTTTCATGCACTGTCTCTTTAAAAAAGCCGGCCGGCAATTCAGCAGCGGTACCCGACAATTTAGAACAGAAAGATAGAGCATCACACATAGATTAGATAGATAGAAACATGTCAGTCACATATATATGAAGTACAGTGATAGTGTTGGTTATTGTACTTGTCATTTAGTATTAAAATAAAGGATTTATTATTAAAAAAAATGACGTGGGGTCCCCCCTAATTTAATAGCTAGCAAAGGCTAGGCAGACAGCTGGGGGCTGATATTAATAGCCCAGGAAGGGAGCCATGAATATTGGCCCCCTCCCAGGCTAGAAACACCAGCCGTCAGCCGCCCCAGAAATGGCGCATTCATAGGATGCGCCAATTCTGGCACTTAGCCTCGCTCTTCCACGCTGCCCTGGTGCGGTGGCAGGGGGTAATAGGGTTGGGGTTGATGTCAGCTTATAATGCCAGCTGACATCAAGCCCAGGTTAGTAATGGAGAGGCGTCTATAAGACACCCCCATTACTAACCCCATAGTCAAAGTTAAAAAAAACACAAACACCCAGAATAAAGTCCTTTAATTGAAATAAAGACACAATCCTTTATTGTTCTAAATTAAACCATACTTACCATCACGCCCATTCCAGCTGTAGCCAACGATCTCCTGCAATAAAAGAAAAATAATAAAGCAACCTCATCCTTACCTTTCCATGGTTCCCACGACAGCTTCAGCTCTGCTACATCGAGATGACAGGCTGGACCGCAGCAGAACGCTGCCATCCAGCCTGTCATCCCGCAGACACTGAGAAGCGCAGGCTTGCTTGCGCTGCTCAGCGTCTCTCTGTGACGACATCCAGATGAGCCGAGTTCATGTCCAATGAACTCGGCTCACCTCATGCACGTCACTGACAGCGTGGGAAAATTCTCACGCTGAAGCGCTGATTGCAGGAGAATTTTCCCACGCTGTCAGTGACGTGCAGGAGGTGAGCTGAGTTCATTGGACATGAGCTCACCTCATGCACATCACTGACAGCGTGGGAGAATTCTCCTGCACTCAGCACTTCAGCGTGAGAATTTTCCCACGCTGTCAGTGACGTGCATGAGGTGAGCCGAGTTCATTGGACATGACCTCGGCTCATCTGGATGCCGTCACAGCGAGACAGTGAGGAGCGCAAGCATGCCTGCGCTTCTCAGTGTCTGCGGGATGACAGACTGGATGGCAGCGTTCTGCTGCGGTCCAGCCAGTCATCTCGATGTAGCAGAGCTGAAGCTGTCGTGGGAACCATGGAAAGGTAAGGATGAGGTTGGTTTATTATTTTTCTTTTATTGCAGGAGATCGTTGGCTTCAGCTGGAATGGGTGTGATGGTAAGTATGGTTTAATTTAGAACAATAAAGAATTGTGTCTTTATTTCAATTAAAGGACTTTATTCTGGGTGTTGTGTTTTTTTTAAATACTTTACTAGAAATTCATGGCGGTCATGTCTAATACTGGCGTGACCCCATGAATTTTGGGCTTGGGGCCAGCTGATAATACCAAGCTGGCCCTAACCCCTTTATTACCCAGTGAGCCACCGCACCAGGGCCCTGGATGAGTTGGGTACAGCGCCAGAAGATGGCGCTTCTATGAACGCGCCATTTTCCGGGGTGGCTGCGGACTGCAATTTGTAGCGGGGGGGGCCCAGAAAGCTTGGGCCTCCCTGCGCTGCAGATTCCAGCCCCCAGCTGCCTAGTTGTACCTGGCTGGACACAAAAATAGGGCGAAGCCCCACGTACTTTTTTTTTAATTATTTCATGAAATTCATGAAATAATTAAGAAAAAAAGGCCTTCCCTATATTGTTGTGTCCGGCCAGGTACAAATAGGCAGCTGGTGGTTGGGGGCAGCCCGTTCCTGCCTGCTGTACCTGGCTGGACACAAATATAGTGCGAAGCCCCACTTCAATTTTTTTTAATTATTTCATGAAATTCATGAAATAATTAAGAAAAAAAGGGCTTCCCTATATTGTTGTGTCCGGCCAGGTACAAATAGGCAGCTGGTGGATGGGGGCAGCCCGTTCCTGCCTGCTGTACCTGGCTGGACACAAATATAGTGCGAAGCCCCACTTCAATTTTTTTTAATTATTTCATGAAATTCATGAAATAATTAAGAAAAAAAGGGCTTCCCTATATTGTTGTGTCCGGCCAGGTACAAATAGGCAGCTGGTGGATGGGGGCAGCCCGTTCCTGCCTGCTGTACCTGGCTGGACACAAATATAGTGCGAAGCCCCACTTCAATTTTTTTAAATTATTTCAGGAAATTCATGAAATAATTTAAAAAAAATTGACGTGGGGCTTCGCACTATATTTGTGTCCAGCCAGGTACAGCAGGCAGGAACGGGCTGCCCCCAACCACCAGCTGCCTATTTGTACCTGGCCGGACACAACAATATAGGGAAGCCCTTTTTTTCTTAATTATTTCATGAAATAATTTAAAGAAAATTGACGTGGGGCTTCGCCCTGTTTTTGTGTCCAGCCAGGTACAACTAGGCAGCTGGGGGCTGGAATCCGCAGCGCAGGGAGGCCCAAGCTTTCTGGGCCACCCCCGCTGCAAATTGCAGTCCGCAGCCACCCCGGAAAATGGCGCGTTCATAGAAGCGCCATCTTCTGGCGCTGTACCCAACTCATCCAGGGCCCTGATGCGGTGGCTCACTGGGTAATAAAGGGGTTAGGGCCAGCTTGGCATTATCAGCTGGCCCTAAGCCCGAAATTCATGGGGTCACGCCAATATTAGACATGACCACCATGAATTTCTAGTAAAGTATTTAAAAAAAACACAACACCCAGAAAAAAGTCCTTTAATTGAAATAAACACACAATTCTTTATTGTTCTAAATTAAACCATACTTACCATCACGCCCATTCCAGCTGAAGCCAACGATCTCCTGAAATAAAAGAAAAATAATAAAGCAACATCATCCTTACCTTTCCATGGTTCCCATGACAGCTTCAGCTCTGCTACATCGAGATGACAGGCTGGACCGCAGCAGAACGCTGCCATCCAGCCTGTCATCCCGCAGACACTGAGAAGCGCAGGCTTGCTTGCGCTCCACAGTGTCTCTCTGTGAGGGCATCCAGATGAGCCGAGTTAATGTCCAATGAACTCGGCTCACCTCATGCACGTCACTGACAGCGTGGGAAAATTCTCCTGCACTCAGCGCTTCAGCGTGGGAGAATTCTCACACTGAAGCGCTGAGTGCAGGAGAATTCTCCCACGCTGTCAGTGACGTGCAGGAGGTGAGCTGAGTTCATTGGACATGAGCTCACCTTATGCACGTCACTGACAGCGTGGGAAAATTCTCCTGCACTCAGCGCTTCAGCGTGGGAGAATTCTCACGCTGAAGCGCTGAGTGCAGGAGAATTCTCCCACGCTGTCAGTGACGTGCAGGAGGTGAGCTGAGTTCATTGGACATGAGCTCACCTTATGCACGTCACTGACAGCGTGGGAGAATTCTCCTGCACTCACCGCTTCAGCGTGAGAATTTTCCCACGCTGTCAGTGACGTGCATGAGGTGAGCCGAGTTCATTGGACATGAACTCGGCTCATCTGGATGTCGTCACAGAGAGACGCTGAGCAGCGCAAGCAAGCCTGCGCTTCTCAGTGTCTGCGGGATGAGAGGCTGGATGGCAGCGTTCTGCTGCGGTCCAGCCTGTCATCTCGATGTAGCAGAGCTGAAGCTGTCGTGGGAACCATGGAAAGGTAAGGATGAGGTTGCTTTGTTATTTTTCTTTTATTGCAGGAGATCGCTGGCTTCAGCTGGAATGGGCGTGACGGTAAGTATGGTTTAATTTAGAACAATAAAGGATTGTGTCTTTATTTCAATTAAAGGACTTTATTCTGGGTGTTTGTGTTTTTTTTAACTTTGACTATGGGGTTAGTAATGGGGGTGTCTTATAGACGCCTCTCCATTACTAACCTGGGCTTGATGTCAGCTGGCATTATAAGCTGACATCAACCCCAACCCTATTACCCCCTGCCACCGCACCAGGGCAGCGTGGAAGAGCGAGGCTAAGTGCCAGAATTGGCGCATCCTATGGATGCGCCATTTCTGGTGCGGCTGACGGCTGGTGTTTCTAGCCTGGGAGGGGGCCAATATTCATGGCTCCCTTCCTGGGCTATTAATATCAGCCCCCAGCTGTCTGCCTAGCCTTTGCTAGCTATTAAATTAGGGGGGACCCCACGTCATTTTTTTTGGGCGGTCCCCCATTTTAATAGCTAGTAAAGGCTATGTATTCAGCTGGGGGCTGATATTAGTAGCCTGGGAAGCTTCGTGGGTATTACCCCCTTCCCAGGCTTCAAACATCTGCCCCAGCCGTCTGCTTAACCTCCGCTAGAGCCTAAAATTAAGGGGAACCCCACGCCAATTTTTTTAATAATAAATCCTTTATTTTAATACTAAATGACAAGTACAGTAACCAACACTATCACTGTACTTCATATATATGTGACTGACATGTTTCTATCTATCTAATCTATGTGTGAAGCTCTATTCTGTCTGTTATAAATTGTCGGGTACAGATGCTGAATTGCCGGCCGGCTTTTTTAAAGAGACGGTGCATGAAAACACTATTATTTTTTTTGATAAATCCTTTACGCTAAATGACAAGTACAGTAAGCAACACTGTCACTGTACTTCATATATATGTGGCTGACATGTTTCTATCTATCTAATCTATGTGTGAAGCTCTATTCTGTCTGTTATAAATTGTCGGGTACCGCTGCTGAATTGCCGGCCGGCTTTTTTAAAGAGACGGTGCATGAAAACACTATTATTTTTTTTGATAAATCCTTTACACTAAATGACAAGTACAGTAAGCAACACTGTCACTGTACTTCGTATATATGTGGCTGACATGTTTATATCTATCTAATCTATGTGTGAAGCTCTATTCTTTCGGTTCTAAATTGTCGGGTACAGGTGTATGCCGCTGCTGAATTGCCGGCTTTTCATGTTTCACTGTTGGCACTGTTCCCATCGATTTGGGCAATCACTGTAATGCCACAACCACCATGGCTGTGGCATTACAGTGAGTGGCAGACAATCCCTGCATGATTGGTGCTCTAAATAGCGCCAGACATGCAGGACACGCTTTTGGTGCACGAACAGTTATCGAACATAACCTCGAACAGCCGAATTTTTTGCAAATCGTTCGGGTTCGTCGAACAACTCGAACACCGCCCAAAACAGCTCGAATTTGAGATTGGCGAACAGTTCTAGTCGAACACCGCTCATCTCTACTGAAGAGTTATGAAGTGGCCAGCAATGTGTCCGGATCTAAATCCCACTGAACACCTGTGTAGAGATCTTAAAATTGCTGTTGGGAAAAGGCCCCTTCAAATATGAGAGACCTGGAGCCAATTGTAAAAGAAGAGTGGTCCAAAGTTCCAGTTGAGAGATGTAAGAAGCTTGTTGATGGTTATAGGAAGTGATTGATTGCAGTTATTTATTCCAATTGGGTGTGCAACCAAATATTAAGATGAGGATGCCAACAATTTTATCAGGCCCATTTTTGGGGTTTTGTGTGAAATTATGTCCAATTTGCTTTTTTTCTGTTTTTTTTGTGTTGTTCCAATACACACAAAGGAAATAAACATGTGTAACAAAACATGGGTAATTGTAATAATTTACTGGGTAAAATACTTTATTTTCTGGAACAATTTCAAGGGTGCCAACACTTTCTGCATTGGCTGTATATATATATATATATCATGCTGTTCCAGAATAAAAGACAGTGCTCAATTTGAATGAAAACTTTTATGGGAGTTTCAGAAACAGTGCAATGCACACAACTTAGCTGTTTCTGAAGTCCTGATCTCCTCAAACCAGTACATAGAAAGAGAACATTTTTCCGCAGTTTCAATCCTAAGAAATAGGTTTAGGACTGAGCAAGGCACTTGACGATTGTGCATTGTGAAGCTTCTATCCATTCAGCTAGACTTTATTGATAGATTTCTTTCTACCCCAAATTACGGAGGGACCTGTTGCTAACCAAGCCAAGCAGCCTGAAAAAACAGAGATGAGCCTCCTACCAGACACTTCTCCTTTTGCTGGAACCCCATACCAGTGTCAATTTTAAACCTATATTTTCTTTGAAACACCATTACATTTAATAGTAAAACATAGTTCTCTGTAATAAGTGAGATTATTGTGATTTTATTTTATTCTACTGTGAAATGGGCAGCATGAAACTAATGACTGGTTCCTTATAAGGTCCAACTCTGTTTAATATGCGACCAGCTTTTATGTTCTGCTCTTCTATGTAATGCATTATATTTCTGTTGAAGGAAAAAATAGATCCCGGCACTCACGTGTATTTCAATGTTCTTTAATGAACGTCCACATAGGAAAACGTTTCAGCCCATCCCAGGCTTTTGTCAATTGTGGACTAATGGTTACAACATGAATTTATAGGGTACAACCTCAGAAGTAATGCAAAACAAAATTATATAAAAAAAAAAATACAAATAAATCACAACAGAAATTATTACATCATAAATAAATTATAACAAAGCATATATCTGCTCAAAATGACAAAAAGTTTTGATTTTGTAATTTTGAGCAGATATATGCTTCGTTATAATTTATGATGTAATAATTTACATTGTGTCATTATTTGTAGTTTCTTTCTTATATAATTTTGTTTTGCATTACTTCCGGGGTTGTACTCTATAAATTCATGTTGTAACCATTAGTCCACAATTGACAAAAGTCCGGGATGGGCTGAAACATTTTCCTATGTGGACGTTCATTAAAGAACATTGAAATAAACGTGAGTGCCGGGATCTATTTATTTCTATGGACTGTTGTTTTCCTCGTGCACCACGACCTGAAAGCGGAGTGCTGACTCCTTTTCTGAATTTTTTATATTCCTGTTGGACTATGATGAGCTTGTACTTGTACTTGAATACAGAACCTAATATGAACAGGCAGTACTACGGTATAAGGCATGTATAAGTAATGTATAAGTACCTGCTTTATTTTGTATTAGATGCTTTCAAATGGAACAAATAATCTTTAATTATTATGGAATTTTTGGCACTAATAACACATTACATTTTTGTTGATGGTTGAATATTTTTTTTCTTTAATTTAGTAAATATTTTATTAATAAAACATTATATAGTGTTTTAGTAACACTAAATTACAATGTCAATGTTTTTGCTTTAGTAAATTTTTTGTATGCTTTACAACATAATGATTAGGTATTTTCCATTGTAATGTCAGATGAAATTTCATCTTCAGTTAGAAAGGAAACCTATGCTAACAGTGTAATATTTCCCAAATGTGTGCCAAATATGTGACCCATAGTGTATTTGCCAAAGATAAAACAGGAAGTTCCCAACATCTGAGGTCTGAATAAAAGTCAAAGAATATAAATGATCTGTAACTATTATAAGGAAATAAATACATTATATTAATATGATTCTGTGTATTTAATTATTAAAACCAGGAATACCAGCTTACTTAATAAATGCTGTCTTAACAATATTTACAGAGGAATATAAATGCTACGTGAATTAGTTGAAGAAAACAAAACTTCTGTAATACTTTCTTAATAATATTTATTAAGGATGTAAAATTTGCATAATTAAAAAGCAAAATTAATAAATTTGGTGGGATGTTAATCGCCTGTTTAGACATGCCGCCTGCACTTCTCAAGCACACAGATTATAAATAGATTGTTCTATTATAAATAGATTGTTCTATGCACTTAGACTTTCTTTGTTCTCGGTCACATACGTATGTCCCAGGGCGATGTGCTGTCGAGAATGATAATTTTTTAAGCGAGCTTAAAAATTATTTTGTTCAACGAAGAAGCATTTGGCAACCTATTTACAGTGGCCAATTATCGGGAAATGAGCCTTCCTCAATCATAATAATTAGCAAATGTATTTGCACTGTTTTCCTGCCATGTCAGTGGTTCACCCAGTTGATTTTTATACTGTGCAGTGCCCCCTTGCTTCACAATTGATAAGGTGAATGAAGGGTCAAGGTGGCCTTATAGGCAATTTTTTCCTCCCCGAATGCTTCTATTGCTGACAGCTATTTCTTTTGCCTCCAATACACCCTTGACTTGGCCATGTTCATTTCAATAGGGATATTGGGAATAAGTTGCTGCCTATTATAGCTCCAATCTTGGTCATTGCAGAAGTGTGTCATCTGTATTTTACACATTCTGAGCCTATGTATCATATCCCGCAAAGTACTGACTACTAGTGTGCTGCAGGAAAGGGTTATTTGACAAACTTCTAGTTTCCTGTAGGCTCACTAATATGATTTAGGAACCTAATGTGTACAATTTATACATTGAACTCAATAATAAAGCAGTTGGTATTATCACCTTACTGGTCTTTAAGGCAAATACATTTTTTAATACCCCACTTTCTGAGAGACAGAACTTTTTCCCATCGATGTAGCTTTGTCTTTTGTGGTCTGAGTTGCAATTTTTAAGGGAGTTTTTCATAGCTTTTTTTAAAACTTACCAGGGGTATTTCTTAAAAGCATTGTCTGGGTAAAAGGTGCTCACAATTTGGCGTTACTTAACTGTCCCGGCTACAGCAGCAGTCTATGCTTACTTCCACTCTGTGCCCTAGGCCTTTTAAGGCTGGCCCAGGTCTGTGTGCTACCCTAGTATGAAGAAAGTAGAGCACCCTGTTCGATTGTGCTTTTTAGAATTTTCCTCATCTTCCTCCTAACTCTGCTTCAGCCAGATGTCCAATTATATTCCCAGCTACTTCTGACTGCAGGGCTGGCATCAGCACCCGGGCAAGTGCCAGGGCCTTGAGCAGGCGGGGGGGCCGACTCTCCGTCGGGCACCCCGGCGCTATGGGACCCGTGAGCAGTGCGGTGCCGATGTCAGCGCCCGCTCCCCCCCTGCTTGCTCAGGGCCCCAGAACAATACTTACTTCTCCCCGTGCCTCCACAGCAGCTCCGGTCTCTTCCGCAGCTGCTGCACTGTGACGTCTCAGGTCAGAGGGCGCGGTGACGTCTTTACACCACGCTCTCTCCTCAGCCGTCACAGGCAGCGCAGAGCGGGAAGACGCCGACGCGGGTGGGGGGTCCGGAGCAGCAGCAGCAGTTGAGAAGTGAGGTGAGTATTTGATTTTTATATGTATGGAGGCATGGGGCATTATATGTTGTGGGGGGAAACTACTGACATCCTGCTTGGGGCATTATATGGAGGGGGGAACAAGTGACATCCTGCATGGGACATTATATGGGGGGGGACAAATGACATCCTGCTTGGGGCATTATATGGAGGGGGGAACAAGTGAAATCCTGCATGAGGCATGATATGGGGGGACAAGTGACATCCAGCATGGGGCATTATATGGGGGGAGAGGTGACATCCTGCATGGGGCATTATATGGGGTGGACAGGTGACATCCTGCATGGGGCATTATATGGGGGAGGTGACATCCTGCATGGGGCATTATATGGGGGGAGAGGTGACATCCTGCTTGGGGCATTATATGGGGGGAGAGGTGATATCCTGCATGGGGCATTATATGGGGGGGGAACAAGTGACATCCTGCATGGGGCATTATATGGGGGGCACAAGTGACATCCTGCATGGGGCATTATATGGGGGGGAGGTGACATCCTGCATTATGTGGGGTGGGGAAACAAGTGAAATCCTGCATGGGGCATTATATGGGGGGACAAGTGACATCCTGCATGGAGCATTATATGGGGGAGGTGACATCCTGCATGGGGCATTATATGGGGGGAGAGGTGACATCCTGCTTGGGGCATTATATGGGGGGAGAGGTGATATCCTGCATGGGGCATTATATGGGGGGGGAACAAGTGACATCCTGCATGGGGCATTATATGGGGGGCACAAGTGACATCCTGCATGGGGCATTATATGGGGGGGAGGTGACATCCTGCATTATGTGGGGTGGGGAAACAAGTGAAATCCTGCATGGGGCATTATATGGGGGAACAAGTGACATCCAGCATGGGGCATTATATGGGGGGAGAGGTGACATCCTGCATGGGGCATTATATGGGGTGGAGAGGTGACATCCTGCATGGGGCATTATATGGGGGGGGTGACATCCTGCATTGGGCATTATATGGGGGAGGTGACATCCTGCATGGGGCATTATATGGGGGGAGAGGTGACATCCTGCTTGCGGCATTATATGGGGGGAGAGGTGATATCCTGCATGGGGCATTATATGGGGGGGGGACAAGTGACATCCTGCATGGGGCATTATATGGGGGGCACAAGTGACATCCTGCATGGGGCATTATATGGGGGGAACAAGTGACATCCTGCATGGGGCATTATGTGGGGGTCAGCATTCTGTATGGAGTGTTATAAGGGGGCCAGTATCCTCTATGGAGCATTATATGGGGGCCAGTATCCTGTATGAAGCATTATATGGGGACCAGTATCCTATATGGAGCGTTATATGGGGACCAGTATCCTGTATGGAGCATTATATGGGGACCAGTATTCTGCATGGAGCAATATATGGGACCCATAATACTGTATGGAGGACTATACTGTCTGGTCTGCACTGTGCGTTGAGAGAATTCGCCGGTTTCTGAGCTAATGTAGAATTTACAATAGATATCGCTCATGTAATGTAAGAAGTGAAATCTTCGGTATTGTACTGTATATATATTTCTCTGTGGTATCTGTGCATCATGAATCGTGGTATGTGTTAAAGGGACCCACTGAGACTCTTTCACCCGGGGCCCACAAAAATCTAGAGCCGGCCCTGCCTGACTGCAATTCAGCTACTACTGCCAAGTTCAGTCCGGCTATCCTGGTGGCATAACTCTCCCTCAGTACTGTTGTGTCAAGTTACATGTTTACTAATTCATCTCTATCGTGGTACCTAATAATTTATTTGTTTATTCTACCCTGGTGCCGTCGCACATTTACAAGTCTACTGTTCCTTTGAGTAACCATATACTTGCTGCAAGATACTGTACCAGATTGCATGTACCTCTTTTAATTATTTATTTTGCTTGCTTATATTTTTTACACAGCCCTTTACAGATATTGTAATCGCTGTCCCCATTGAGACTCACAATCTAAATTCCCTATCAGCATGTCTTTGGCATGTGGAAGGAAACCAGATCAGGAATGGTGGAGAACATACTAACCTCCTTACAGATGTTGTCGTTGTTGGTATTTAAACCCTGGACCCCAGCTCTACACTGTGTCACAATTCTTACGCTCAATGTGGTGAGTGGCAGATAATGAACATATTTTGCAAAGTGACAACCCCTAATGATCACGCCTAACCACTGCCTTTCTCGTGGCCTCTGAAGGGTCCAGAAGTAATGATGTCTCATTGTTTGTCAGTAGGAAAATGTAAAAAAAAAACAACAGCAATTCTGCAATTGTTTTGTGTTCCCCATGTAGTAGAAATTAAATGTTAACTTTATTTTTTGTGGTCAGCCAAATATGGTGATACCAAATTTACACGCGTATTTAAATTTTAAATTTTTGCACAGTAAAACACTTTATTTTTTGTTGTTATCATATTCTAAAAACAATAATTTAATTATGCCTTTTAGATTAACAATGACAGGTACCCTATGAGATCCTGCCCCTTTGATGTTACTGATGGCATCATTTAAGGTACTAAAATGGCAGAACTTAATGTGGTGCTGTCTATTCCCAAGGACAACAAGCTAATTTAATGTAAGTCATTCTAGATTCATGTTAAAAGGTAGCAGTTCTGTGTGGGTGTTGCGATTGCCATTCCCAGGTAGCCTAAATAGGTTGTCTTTCTTCCAAACACAGCAAAACACCTGTCCATGGGTTGAGTTTGGTATTGTAGATAAGAACCTGTATTTCAGTAGAGCTGAGACACAAACCTTGGACAGATGTTGTGATGTCAATTTCTAAGGACAACAAGTAGATTGCTAAAAAGAAAATTCTGGATATGAATAAAACAAAATATCAAAATAACCATATTCAATTGGTTAGGAAAAGTGACTGCAAAGTAAAGATAAGTGGATCTTTTGAAATTCGAACTCTCCCAAAATTTGATTTGATGCAAAAAAAATTGTGCAAATTGCATAATTAAAAAGCCTCTAGTTGGCTGTAAAATATATAGAACACCCCTAGTTCCCCCAGGAGTCAATGGAACATGTTTTGAGCTTCTGTAATGCAAACATAGCATTTTTAATGTCCAAGCTACTTCTACCTGATTATGGAAAAACGGATTATAATCAGAGGTAACTGACAGCATATTTAACAACACACTGCCGTATCAGACATTTTAGGATAATTAAATTGTATGAATGGTCTAAAATGTATCCTTTTTGACAGAGCAGATGCATACATTGCTGCTGTTTACTGACAGGCAGTGCAACAATTATCCATGTTTGGGAAGAGCTTTACCTTTTACTTAATCAAGAATCCATATCTTTTCTTAAGCCGTCCAAAAAATACCCCTTTAATTAGGGAGATAAAACATATGTACTGTTTTGAATGTGAAGAATAGAGATGAGCGTTGTTCTACTCGAACTGTTCGCCAATCTCAAATTCGAGCTGTTTTGGGCGATGTTCGAGCCAGTCGGCGAACACGAACAATTTGAGAAAAATTCGGCTGTTCGAGGTTATGTTCGATAACTGTTCGTGCACCAAAATCATAACTGGATTTTTTCTCAGTAATGATGAAAATTAATGTTAATACGCAGTTTGAGTGTACAGCGGGGCGGGGGGAGGGGCAGGGGATGGATCTCTGCAGGAACAATGAAGATCTCCATTTTTTTTTCTCTTTCCCGCATTTGCAGTGGGGAGGTGCAATCTGTCAGCCTATCAGCAGCGCACACACGGAGCGAAGTGCTTTTTTTCACACAAGCAAGGGCATGTGTCATTGGCAGTGTATGTCACATGTCCTTGCCCTATAAGACAAAGCCATTTTCCCCGTCGCCACCATTTTCTCACTGCTGCAGCTGCGTGTTAGACGGCACCGCTGTTGCTGTGTGCGCTATACCTTGTTAATTTCAAGCCAATTTTCGCACAAATATACAGATAGCTTGGGAGTAGGGAATAGTTGTGATTGCAGTCCTTTTAAGGACTAGGTTACAGCATTTCCTACGACTTTTATCAGGCAGGTCTGTGCTCTTAAATAGATAGATTGTGGGAGTAAAGACTAATTGTAATTGGAGTCCTTTTCAGGACTAGGTTACATCAGTTCCTATCAGTTTTTGCCAGGCAGGTCTGTGCCAGTGCTGTGCAAGTTTTTTTCACAGCATTTGGCTGAATCTAGCAAAGCTAATCCTTTTTGGCCTATTGCAGAGTGTGTTAGTCAGTGGAGTAGCCTATCTGTGTTGCAAGATATACCACCTGTGTATAGAATACCAATTTTTTTACTGCACCTAGTGAAGTAAAATCTTTTGGGCATAGCATCATTCTATTAGTCCATCTATACTGACCTCCATCAGGTTGCAAACTGAATATAATTTTTTTCTGCATCTAGCTCTGAAAAAATATTTGGGCTTCTAGCAGTGTGTGGGACTTGGTCTATTAGTCCATCTATACTGACCTCCATCAGGTTGCAAATTAAAAATAATTTTTTTCTGCATCTAGCTCTGAAAAAATATTTGGGCTTCTAGCAGTGTGTGGGACTTGGTCTATTAGTCCATCTATACTGACCTCCATCAGGTTGCAAATTAAAAATAATTTTTTTCTTCATTTATCTCTGAAAAAATATTTGGGCTTCTAGCAGCGTGTGGGACTTGTTCTATTAGTCCATCTATACTGACCTCCATCAGGTTGCAAATTAAAAATAATTTTTTTCTGCATCTAGCTCTGAAAAAATATTTGGGCTTCTAGCAGTGTGTGGGACTTGGTCTATTAGTCCATCTATACTGACCTCCATCAGGTTGCAAATTAAAAATAATTTTTTTCTGCATCTAGCTCTGAAAAAATATTTGGGCTTCTAGCAGTGTGTGGGACTTGGTCTATTAGTCCATCTATACTGACCTCCATCAGGTTGCAAATTGAATAAAAAAATTTTCTGCATCTAGCTCTGAAAAAATATTTGGGCTTCTAGCGGTGTGTGGGACTTGGTCTATTAGTCCATCTATACTGACCTCCATCAGGTTGCAAATTAAAAATAATTTTTTTCTGCATCTAGCTCTGAAAAAATATTTGGGCTTCTAGCAGTGTGTGGGACTTGGTCTATTAGTCCATCTATACTGACCTCCATCAGGTTGCAAATTAAAAATAATTTTTTTCTGCATCTAGCTCTGAAAAAATATTTGGGCTTCTAGCAGTGTGTGGGACTTGGTCTATTAGTCCATCTATACTGACCTCCATCAGGTTGCAAATTGAATAAAAAAATTTTCTGCATCTAGCTCTGAAAAAATATTTGGGCTTCTAGCGGTGTGTGGGACTTGGTCTATTAGTCCATCTATACTGACCTCCATCAGGTTGCAAATTAAAAATAATTTTTTTCTGCATCTAGCTCTGAAAAAATATTTGGGCTTCTAGCAGTGTGTGGGACTTGGTCTATTAGTCCATCTATACTGACCTCCATCAGGTTGCAAATTAAAAATAATTTTTTTCTGCATCTAGCTCTGAAAAAATATTTGGGCTTCTAGCAGTGTGTGGGACTTGGTCTATTAGTCCATCTATACTGACCTCCATCAGGTTGCAAATTGAATAAAAAAATTTTCTGCATCTAGCTCTGAAAAAATATTTGGGCTTCTAGCGGTGTGTGGGACTTGGTCTATTAGTCCATCTATACTGACCTCCATCAGGTTGCAAATTAAAAATAATTTTTTTCTGCATCTAGCTCTGAAAAAATATTTGGGCTTCTAGCAGTGTGTGGGACTTGGTCTATTAGTCCATCTATACTGACCTCCATCAGGTTGCAAATTAAAAATAATTTTTTTCTTCATTTAGCTCTGAAAAAATATTTGGGCTTCTAGCAGTGTGTGGGACTTGTTCTATTAGTCCTTCTATACTGACGTCCAGCAGGTTGCAAATTGAATATAATTTTTTTCTGCATCTAGCTCTGAAAAAATATTTGGGCTTCTAGCGGTGTGTGGGACTTGGTCTATTAGTCCATCTATACTGACCTCCATCAGGTTGCAAATTAAAAATAATTTTTTTCTGCATCTAGCTCTGAAAAAATATTTGGGCTTCTAGCAGTGTGTGGGACTTGGTCTATTAGTCCATCTATACTGACCTCCATCAGGTTGCAAATTAAAAATATTTTTTTTCTTCATTTAGCAAAATATTTGGGCTTCTAGCAGTGTGTGGGACTTGTTCTATTAGTCCTTCTATACTGACCTCCAGCAGGTTGCAAATTGAATATAATTTTTTTCTGCATCTAGCTCTGAAAAAATATTTGGGCTTCTAGCGGTGTGTGGGACTTGGTCTATTAGTCCATCTATACTGACCTCCATCAGGTTGCAAATTAAAAATAATTTTTTTCTGCATCTAGCTCTGAAAAAATATTTGGGCTTCTAGCGGTGTGTGGGACTTGGTCTATTAGTCCATCTATACTGACCTCCATCAGGTTGCAAATTAAAAATAATTTTTTTCTGCATCTAGCTCTGAAAAAATATTTGGGCTTCTAGCAGTGTGTGGGACTTGGTCTATTAGTCCATCTATACTGACCTCCATCAGGTTGCAAATTGAATAAAAAATTTTCTGCATCTAGCTCTGAGAAAATATTTGGGCTTCTAGCGGTGTGTGGGACTTGGTCTATTAGTCCATCTATACTGACCTCCATCAGGTTGCAAATTAAAAATAATTTTTTTCTGCATCTAACCCAGCCAATAGTTTTGGCCTAATACCACAGTTTGGCCACTCAGCTCTGCTCGGTTACCATCCATTGTTTTTTTGTGCAAACAACTCCAGAGTTGTGAATTAGTTAACCACCAAAATGAGTGGAAAAAGGCCTGCTGCTGGTGGAAAGGGGAATAGGCGTGTTGGGAAGGGGAAAAAAGGTTGTGTCCGTGGGGTAGGTGTTAAAGCAACAGTAACATCTGCAGAAGAAAGACCATCTTCCAGCCAAACTAAAATGTCTACTTCTTTTAGCGGACAATGTGATAAGATCCCTTTCTTACGGCCACGCCAATCGCTACAAATTCCAGATGAGGCACAAAAACAGCAGGTGCTTCAACGGATATCAAGTGCTCCTTTAAGTGGGCTCTCCTCCACATCAACTTCAACATCACAAATACTCCAGTCCTCAAAGGTGTCACCCAAATCGCACTTGCTTCCTCACAGCTCCCAAATCTCCAGCTGCCCGTCTGAGTATGAGGTAGAACAGATGGTTGAGTCTGCAGAGCTGTTTACTCATACTATAGCCTGGGAATCAGAGGTCGACTCCAGCGCTTCTGTGAATCCAGACGAGGAAATGATCTGCACTGATGCCCAGAATCTTTATGAGTCGGATCCAGGACCAGACGCAGAAGGTTCTGACCATAATGTAGACCCTCATTCCCAAACTGTAACTCCTGTTGGTGGAGACAATGAGGAAGACGATGATAAGACTCAAATACCTGATTGGAGCGACAACTTTAGTTTTTTGTCAGGGCAGGAACAGGTTGGCTCTGAGGACGACGGGTGTGATAACGCACAGGGTGATGATGATGAGGTCGGAGATCCCACTTACTGTCAACCCACAGTCAGCCAAGAGATGAGGTCAGCAGAGGAGGTGGAGGAAGATGCTAGTGACGACGAGGTCAGGTTGCGCCTTCCTGGACAGAGACGTAGTACTGGAAGCACGTCAACAACTGCATCCTCAAACACAACTCTGCCTCTCACCACAAGTCGTGGTGGCTCTTCAGGTCGCATGGGTGCTAAGCCTTGCATAGCCTGGGCATTTTTTCAGATCGATAAAGATGACCCAACTCGTGTTATCTGTAACATTTGTCAGCAAAAGCTAAGTAGAGGCCAAAAAATACATAGTTTGAGTACTTCATGCATGAACCGGCACATGGACATGAAGCATAAGTTGCAGTGGGAAGCTCAGTGTGCTACAATGCGGTCTAGCCGGCCGGGCCAACCACCGTCTGCCATATCTTGTGCATCCGCGGCCTCTTCATCCTCTGTGACTGGGGGGACAGCAGTCACACCTGTTTTGGGGCGCAGACCTGCCACCTCTTTACCCGCAACAGCCAGCGTGATTGGCAGGTCATCATTTTCTTTGGAGGTGGTAACACCAGCTGGTCTTGAGCGCTGTCCGACATCGATAGCACCACCTTTGGATCAAGGCAACCTAACATGTCCGCCTGCATCTTCCTCACAGACCGGCAGTTTGCCGGGGACACCCTTATCAACCCCGTCTAAGCACAATAGCCAGCCCTCGGTCCCTCAGATGTGGACAAGTAAAAGACCATTTCCTCCTAGCCATGAGAAAGCTAAGAGGTTGAATTTCACCATCTGCAAGCTCTTGGCTACAGAAATGCTGCCTTTCCGCCTGGTGGACACAGAGGATTTTCGAGACCTTATGTCCGTCGCAGTGCCCCAGTACCAGATGCCCAGTCGGCACTACTTCTCAAAGAAAGGTGTGCCTGCGCTCCACCAGCATGTCGCACACAACATCACCGCTTCTTTGAGAAACTCTGTGTGTGACAGGGTGCATTTCACCACAGACACTTGGACGAGTAGGCATGGACAGGGGCGTTACATGTCGCTGACTGGGCACTGGGTAACTATGGTGACAGCAGGACAAGGGGCTGCTGTCCAAGTCTTGCCGTCCCCACGAGTTGTGCGTCAATCCTCTTTATGTCATTTTTCCTCCACTGCTTCTGCCTCCTCAACCTCCTCTCGGTCTTCCACCTGCACCCAAAGGCTGTCTGGTCATGCCACAAGCTTTCTAACTGCGCAGAAGGGATCCTGCACACCTCCTTACTATGCTGGCAGTAGGGCTCAACGTCATCAGGCGGTTTTTACATTGAAATGTCTGGGAAATGTGAGTCACACAACTGAGGAGTTGTGGTCAGCTCTGGAGAACCAATTTCATGAATGGTTGTCTCCACTGGACCTGAAACCAGGGAAGGCCGTGTGCGACAATGCTGCAAACCTGGGTGCGGCCCTTCGCCGGGGCAATGTCACACACGTGCCTTGTATGGCTCACGTGTTGAACCTGGTTGTCCAGCAATTTTTAGCCCACTATCCCAGACTAGATGGCCTTCTGCAGAGGGCACGGTCGCTGTGTGCTCACTTCCGCCGTTCGCATCCCGCAGCTCAGCGACTTACATCTCTACAGAAGTCGTTGGGCCTGCCACTTCACCGGCTACAATGCGATGTGCCTACCCGGTGGAATTCAACTCTGCACATGTTGCAGCGACTGTGGCAGCACCGACAAGCCCTGGTGCAATACGTTCTGACGTATAGCCTGGGCCAATGATATTCAGAGGTGGGGCAAATCACGCTGGAGGAGTGGTCTCAGATCAGGGACCTATGCACCCTTCTGCACAGTTTTGAAATGGCGACGAAGATGTTTAGTGCTGACGATGCCATTATCAGCATGACTATTCCGGTGATTTACATGCTGGAGCACATGTTAAACAGAATTCGGAGTCAGGTGGTGGCACAAGAGGAGGTGGAGGAAGTAGAGGAGGAGGAGTTGTATGCGGAAGGGCTAACATCTGCAAGGTCCAGACGGTCGGCAGCACCAGGGCGGCAGGCATGTGAGGGTGGGGGAGATGATTTTACCAGGGCGCATGGTAGCAGCCAAACTAGTGAGGAAGGTGCAGGAGCCCAGGAAGAAGTGGAGGACGAACTGATGGAAGACTCATCAGATGAGGGAGACCTTGATCACATTTCTGTTGTGCGAGGTTGGGGGGAGAGGACAGAGGAAGGAAGCATGATTGTTACCTCGCCACCAACACAACAGGGACTTGGTGCTCCTGGATGCGCAACACACATGAGTGCCTTCTTGCTGCACTACCTGCAACATGACCCTCGAATTGTGAGAATTAGAAATAATCCTGACTACTGGGTTGCCACACTGTTAGATCCCCGGTACAAAAGTAAATTTGCAGAAATTATTCCTGCCATAGAAAGGGATGCACGCATGCAGGAGTATCAGCAGAGACTGTTGCAGAATCTTACATGTGCTTTTCCACAAAACACCAGTGGTTCACGTAGTGAATCTTACAGTTCTAACTTGCCAACCGTGGTCTGTATGGAATTGTTCAATAAAGGGCCCAAAATTAAGATAACATAGATGGGAGAGGTCTCTATGAATAGGAATTCCTAAGTATTTGATACCCTGTGAGGGCCAGGCAAAGGGAAAGTTGGACTGGATGGAATCCTATATGGATTTAGGGAGGGAGACATCGAGGGCCTCAGACTTCGCTGCATTGATTTTAAAATTTTACCATGTAACAAAGTGATCTATTTCAGCCATAACAGCAGGGATGGATATATGTGATTGAGTGATATATACTAGGACATCATCAGCAAATAGAGAGCACTTGTACTCGGTGCCTCCCACCTCAATCCACCTAATATTGGGGTTATGGCGAATTGATGAGAGCAGGTGCTCCGTCACTAGGATGTATAAGAGAGGGGACAGAGGACATCCCTGCCTTGTCCCATTGGTGATTGTGAAAGGTGATGAAAATGTTCTGACGCACCCCCTGGGCCTTGGGACACCCGGAGCCGGACCCTTTTTGGTGGATGCTGGTGGTTGTAGTCTTCGTGGCGGCGATCCGGTTCCGTGGCTCAGGGCGGTCAAACCAGTGGCGGAACTATTTATGTGGTTTTGATGTTTAAATGTCCGACTACGCCACCCGTGGATTGCGGTCAGAGTGAACCGCCGCTACAGGGCAGACCGCTAAGGCTGGTGTTGTGGGTGCAGCAGAGCGTAGCATAACTCCCCACGGGAGGAGTATAGCCTCAGGGCAGTGTATGCGGAGGATGGGGGTGATGGTGCAGGGCAGCAGCAGTAACGACACGGAGTCAGTGATGCAGTTCAGGGCCTTTACTCACAGTTCTTATTATCCAGACCACGTCTGCAGGTAACGGCTGCCCACGTCGTACTGTGCTCACCAGGTGAGGGGCTCAGACAACTCCCAGATAACTTTGGAGCGCTTCACAGGACCCCCTTTGTGTGTCCTTTGTCTGGCCTTTCTTACCAACACTTCTGTCCGGCTGCCTCGGGCCTCCTCTTGGTAAACTTGGCGCCAGTTTCCCTGACCCTATGTGGTGCCTTCCTAGTGGTTGGAGCAAGGGGCTGCGCCACATAAAATGTCAGAGCCTCCGGTTTCTAGCTGAGGGTCGTTTCCTGCCTCCACTAGTTCGGGGACCGGTCTCCCCCTTTGGCCTGACCCCTCCACGCAGGTGGATTCGGGCGTGCGGTGGCGACTCGCCCGTCCGCACCCCTGGGATCCCTTCATTCCTCGTTCCTGGAGCCTTCTCCGCTCCTCTTCCTTCCTTCTCCCTCTTGCAGGCCTGGGCCTCTGTTACTAGGCCCGCCTCCGGAGCAGAGCTCATGCAGAGCCCCTGCTCCCTGCCACTTCTGCTCAGACTTCTCTGCACTGAACTAAGATGGTGCCCACCTTTTATACTCCCTTCTCAATGCACCCAGGAACTGCTTCCTCCCTGCTCCTGCACTGCAGGGTTCCCCTTCCTCAGTGTTCCCTCCCCCCACTCCAGCCAGGGACAGGGACTGTCGTGCCCATCTCAGGGGCATATTGGTCGCCCTGCCCCACGGCAATGTGGTGTAATGCATGCAGGTGTCGGGTCCTGATCCACACTCCATCCTTATCTGAGAGTGAGATATCACACCTCTGGGTGAGGTGCAATACGTCTGTAGCAACCGAGCCCTCGGTGCTACAGTTCCATTTATCTTCAGCCTAGGTGACGTATTGTGATACAGGGCCGTGATTTTGGCTATAAAAGGGTCCCCTAGACCCCTACCCCAAGCTTTTTAAGAGAATCATATATGGCGTGCCAGGAGACTCTATGGAATGCTTTCTCAGCATCCAACGAGAGTATCTACTTACAAATTTTTAACTGCATCTAGCCCAGGAAATACTTTGTGCCTAGTAGCAGTGTCTGCTAGTCAGCGGATTATCCCGGCTGTTAAGCAAGCTACACCACCTGTAGTTTGGACACTTAATTTTTTCAAAGGAAATGCTTCGGGACCACGGGATACTTAGTGAAGAGCATCAGGAGGCACCCCAAGGCATAGGGGCTGGGACTGGCACTAGGATGCCTTGCGGTGGACAGCCGAGCTCGATCCTTATAAAAGCTTTTTAACTGCAGCAGCTTTAGTGGACGCTACTGGAGCTGGAATTACGCGGCTGCTGGCATGAGACTTGCCCTCCAATAGATCCTTGTAAATGGATTTAAAGTGTATTCATTCAAATTAGAGGGACAATTTAAATTAAAAAGCTTAGAGCTGCCTCCACCACAGGGGGGCTCTCTCGACCCACCAGCGGACAGGCACCAGTATTGGGAGAGGGGGGCTGGCCGTCAGGGTTCACCGCGGCTCTGGCACAAACCCGGCGACACGGAGGTGGCACGGGCAGGAGCGGACTGAATGTGTCGGCTTCTCACTTTTTGGATTTTAGAAGGGCATGACATGCCTATATCTGTGTCTCCCCCTCCTTTTACTCCTCCACCTCTTTTCTTTTCGCATGACTATATGTACTTGTCACTTTTCCATGTGTTAGTTGTGTCTTCTGAGCAGTTTGTCAGCTTTTGGACACCTTTGAAGGTGTTTTCTATGTGTTTCTATGTGTTTTTGTTTGCCTGCCATTGGTTTTAACGGTGTTCGAAGGTGTTCGTCGAACAGTTCGACGAACAGTTCGGCGAACACACGGGTGTTCGACGAACCGAACCGAACTCGAACACTACGGGGGTGGCTCAACACTAGTGAAGAACTGATGGCCTCGCAACTGGAAGTGAAAAAAAAAATTCTCACTTTCTTGGGGTCCACAGCTAGTTTGCTAATAACAAAATGTTTAGGCAATTGCTAAGGCTTTTTTATCAAGTTGTCCAAAAATTATTCCCCTTTTTCTGTAGACAAAACAGGAGAATTGTTTTGAATGTGAAGAAGATATGGCTTGTTGTCATCAAGCCTTTAAGAAATTTGCCTTATTTTGAGACATGTTTTTTGAGAGTATACAAACATTAGAGCATGTTTTTCCAGAAGTACTGTCAAGCATTATAAAACAAAGTGTGCAACTGAGGAAATGTCTGACTGGCAGGGCTGTGTAGTAGCTGTGGCAGGAGCAGCAGGGTAGAGAGTTAGGATGGGCAGACAAGGAGATACTTGTCAGTTTAAGACCAGCAATGTCAGCCTTGGCAGCAGCAGTACAGTCTAGCACTATGAAACACAGTAATTAGCCAGGAGTTGTGTGATATTGCAGTAGCTGCAACCAAATCCGCGTGGTAGACGATAGAGATGGGTCAGGCAGTGAGATGTGTGGCAGTGCAGAGCCAGTAAGGGATGCTCCAGCAGCAGCAATTCTACAGTATGATGGACAGAGAGTAGATGCGTCTGGGTTCGAACCCTTGAGCCTGCGCTTTGTGGTCGGCTTCACTATCCGCTGAGCAACAGCAGTTACACCTTTTCTATGGGTGTTTATAGTCTGTTATTCTTGCTTTAGTCTTTTTAGGTTAACAGGTGTTTTCATTTATTCATAAGTCTGCCCAATCACCTTTCGGGTGTGGCTATATATACTTTCCCCTGCTGGTATTTCCTGCTGGTGATATTCATATTTGGATGTCCAGCAATACTGCGGTTGTTTATGCCAGTCAGTGAAAGACCAGCTCTTGTTTATCTCTGCTCTTCCCTCTGGTTCCTTAGGAGGAACATGAAGCGCTCGACGGCCTTTCAGGCAGCATAAGTCTGAGCTGCCATCATTAAGTTTGTTGTTAGGGCTATTCCAGCCCAAGTAGTAACCACTAGGGACTCAGGGTCAGAATCTCTAGTGTGTACAGGAACCGACTGGGTCAGTTGAAGTTTTTTAGTGTGTTACCTATTTTCCTGTGTGAGTTGTTACACAATAATAACATTATCACCAGCCCTCTTGTTTAGATTAAACAAAATATCTTAAATGTTCTAATTCTTGGTTCATTCTTTCCATCTGACCATTAGTCTCAGGATGATAACTTGAGGAGAACGAAAGTTTAATTCCTAATCTGGAGCAAAAGCTGGCCACAAACTAAAGCCCTCTATAGGAAATAATGTTTTTAGGAACACCATGTAACTTAACGACGTGAGAGATAAACAATGTAGCTAAATTCTTAGCCGTAGGCAATTTTGGTAGAGGAACCAAGTGAACCATCTTGCTGAAATGGTCTATCACCACCCATACTACAGTATTGCCACCAGAATTAGGCAAATCTGTAATGAAATCCATGGACAAATAAATCTAAGGTTGAGACAGAACCTCGTTAGGCAAAAGAAACCCTGATTTAGATCTGGCACAACCTGTGCACTTATGGACATATTCTTCAACATCCTTTCGAGCACTCTGCCACCAAAATGATCTGGAAACAGCTCTCAAGGTGTCAGACGAACCAGGATGTCCAGCCAACACAGAGTCATGCACTTTGTTGAGAAATCTGTGTGAAGCTAGGATGGCGCAAAAAGCTTGCCGAGGCGTTTTTATTTTTTCATTTGTCTGCCCAATCACCTTTCGGGGTGTGGCTATATGTACTTTTCCCCTGCTGGTATTTCCTGCTACTGATATTCTCATTTTGATGTCCAGCAATACTGCCATTGTTTATGCCAGTCAGAGAAAGACCAGCTAGGATTTATCTCTCTGCTCTGCCCTCTGGTTCCTTAGGAGGAATGTGAAGCGCTCCACGGCCTTTCAGGCAGCATAGGTCCAAATTTCCATTGTTTAATCTGTTCTTAGTGCTATTTCAGCCCAAGTAGGAACCACTAAGGACTGCGGGGTCAGAATCTCTAGTGTGTACAAGAATCGGCTGGGCCAGTTGAAGTTTTTTATTGTTTTACCCATTTTCCCATGTGAGTTTTTACACAATCATAACAATGCCTATTGTGATTCTGAAACGTTCTCAATGTGACGCTGAGTAACTGCTTACTGACAAGCCGATAGAGGAGTGAGACAAAGGTGTAGTCAGGTCACAGTTCGGGGTGAGAATTCAAAGAGATTAGCGGATCAAGACAAAGGGGTTAGGCAACTGGATGGTCAAAGGCAAATCCAATGTCGAGCAACAAAGATCAGAATATAAGAACTCATAGCAAAGAGCAAACACACCCCACTTGAGCTAAGCTACAATTGGCAATTTTCTAATCATTGCCTTTCAGCTAAATAGCCAAGTATCCACCCAGAACGGGTGACACCTGGAGGGAACCCCACAGTCCTGGCCAGATTGGACAGCTGAGCTATAATTTAAAATACTGACAGCTCAGTTTGGCGTCTGAGCTGTCACTCACAATCCTGGCAGCTCAGAATGCCCCGGATCCTATAGGGTCGCTGAGCTGTCACAGCATCCTTAGGATACTGTGAGTAGTGAAATCATGACGCCTATCTGAGTCACAGACACTCGTGACAGCAGAACAGTGTAAAAGACAGACAACTGAAAAGTAGGCAAATGATGTAATAGTTGGCATCAGCCATTGATGAATGACAGTCCACACTGTTCCATGCCTGATTCATTTTCACTTCTTTACACTGTTTCAATCTGCTGAGGCAGAAATCCATTGGATTACAGCTAAGGGTATCTGCTGAAGAAAGGACACAGTACTGGTAAGATTAAACTTGGCTATTTAAGCGGTGCAACCATGATTGCGGATATGCATCAGTGTGTTGCAGTGGCAGGAAAGCGACAGGTCCTTAATGTCATATGTATTTTAATACTTGTTGCTGTTTGAATTTTGTTTCAACAATTAGGGAACACAGATTCTAATGGTAATGTGTCAATTCTGCCACACCAAAATGTTATTACAAAAATTAGAAAAAAAATGATAATTTTGTTAAAGAAGATTAGAATAATAGAAGTAAAAGAATTTTGGTTTGATAATTGTAAACAATTTTGACTTTTCTGACAGTTTTTCACTTTCTGACCCGGGGAAGTGTTGACTTTGCAGAGAGACAGAATACAGCAGTATAGTCATGGGTTGTACGGTATCTAGAGTAGACAATTAAAACAGGTATTCCAAAAATATAAAGAGACCTTTTATATTAAAAGTGAATAAAAAAATAAAAAAGGCCACATGCCTTTACAAAATAGTATGGGACCAGAAAATGAAAATCTAGGTAGGATCATGTCCCACAAGCAAGTGCCTGCAACTGGTCGCTGTATTCAGGTGATGTGTCAACTTGTCTAATATTAAACTAGTATTGAACCAATGAAGATGGCTCAAAAATGTTAAAATTTTTAGGAAAACATTTGTGTTTAAGTTTCAGAATTAGAGAGATTTCTCTTTAATAATGGAGCTTCCTAAAACACAGGGATCACACCTTCCTTCACAAACAGAAACAAGCCTTGAATTCAGAATTTGGATTTAGTTGCAAAATTTACAGTGAATAGTTTAATACTACCCTTGCATTCTGGCACTGTGTGAAAAAAAGAAAACAAAAAAATGCTGTAAGGGTGTGTGCACACGTAGCGTTTTTGCTGCGTTTCCACTGCGGTATTTCATCCGCGGAAATACAGTGAAAATGCTTGTTAATCTGTCTGCCAGCTATTGCAATGGTAATCCTGATGTGCTGTGCACATGATGCGGAAATTTCCGCTCAGGATTTGCTGCACATTTGCTGCATATTTATTCCACATAACAATGCCACAACAATGTTCAGCAAAAACGCAAAATAGGAAGTGACCTCAGTGGGCAGTAAGGACATCCCATGAGCATCCCATAATAAGGAAGTCGAGCATCCCATAACAAGATTTCTGACTCCCGCTATGGCCACTCTTCCCGCCTGGTACAGCTGAATGAGGATTGATGTCTCCTGGCTTATCCAGCTGGTAAGTGTGTCTGGTGGTGCCCGCGTGTGTCTGTGTGTGTCCGTGTGTTTGGTGTCTGGTAGTGTCCATGTGTGGGTGTATGGGGTCTGTGTGTAGGTGTCTGGAGTTTATCTGGGTCTGTCCGGTCGCGTCATAGGGCCCGGTGTCCGGCTTTGCAGGCAGCCAGACGTAGGCCGATGAGAGATTACTACTCCCATCGGCCTACGTCTGTTCCCCGTGCTGCAGTGAGGGCATGAACAGTTCGATGGGAGCAGTAGTTTCCATCAGCATGCTCCTGCTCTAGTGGCCATAAAAATATATAAAAAAATAGTTGTGCCCAAAAAAAAAAAAAAAAAAAATGAATTTGTGCCCAATAAAAAAAAAAAAAAAAAATTAAATGTAATAAATATAATTCATACTCACCTTTCCCCGATGTTCTCGCCCCCTAAAAAAATAAAGAATAAAAAAAACACCTATACTCACCTTACATCTAAATCCCAAAGCCATTGAGCTCCTGTAATAAATAAAAAATAAAAAAAAAACTCATTCTCACCTTTCCGACGTAATCCAAGTGAGGGTCCCACGCAGATCCAAAGTTTAGAGCAGCCGCATTAGATGTGACTGCTCTAAACAGGCACTGGCGATACACTGATGGGAACGTAAAGCTCTCCCATCAGTGTCTCGCGGAGTTCACAGGAGTTCAGTTAGCTGCGCTGCTCCCGTGATCTCCTTTACGGCCCCGACGCTTCGTGAGAAATTCCCACAGTACGCCAGGGCTGTAAAGAAGGTCACCAGAGCAGATCAGCTGACTGCACTCCGGTGACCTCAGTCAGTGCTACACACTGCCAGGAGTGATCACGTTCACGGCAGTGTGTGCTTACTACATGCATGAACAGCTGGGAACGTGACAGGTGAGTATTTTTGTGCTTTTTTATTTTTATTAGACAAGGGAATTGAGGATTGGGCGTTTAGGTATGTATTTTTTTTAGTAAAATAAGAATTAAATTAAAAAGTGTCATTTATTTCAATAAAGTATTTTTTCCGGGTCTTTGGTGTTTTTTTTCTTAATTCTTTTTTTAGGTTAGTAATGGGGGCGCAGCTGACATGAACCCCATTACCCCACCCGCCACCGCTACACGGCATTGGGAAGAGCGAGGCTAAGCGCCAGATTTGGCGCACAAAATTGATGCGCCAAATATGGGGTGGCTGAGAGCTGATGTTATAGTCTGGGAGGGGGCCAATATCCATGGCCCTTTTCTTGGCTATTAATATCAGCTCAAAGCTGTCTGCTTAGCTTTTGCTGGTTACAATTTATAGGGGGACCCCACGTCATTTTTTTTCTGGGGTCCCCCTGTAAAGTAGCCAGGAAAGGCAAAGCGGCTAGCCTTTGCTGGTTACAATTTATAGGGGGACCCCATGTCCTTTTTTTTCTGGGGTCCCCCTGTAAATTAACCAGAAAAGGCTAAGCAAACAGCTGCAGGCTGGTATTAAAAGCCAGGGAAGGGGCCATGACAAATGGCTACTTCCCACAGTATAACATCCGCCCTCAACTGTCTGCTTTCCCCTTTGCTGGGTATTAAAATTACGCTGGAGCCCACGTTAATTTTTTTTTAATATATTTAAATGAACATTTCTTATGTACAGCACCATGGAATCAATGGTGCTATATAAATAAATAATAATATTAATAATAATAATGAAGAGGTATACCAGTGCACACAGATTCATGTAGTGTACAGCATATATAGGTTCATTCCATGAAAGCTCCTACATAGGGTGTACTGGAGATATCCGTGTCCCGTGTGTCCGAGTGTGTCACATGTGTGGCAACCATGTGCCGGCCGTGTGCCGCATCAGGATCATATTGACTGGCGCCTGGAAATCAGCGCTGTAGGTAGCGCTGTTCCCAGGCGCCGGTGCTGAACACTGCTCTCATCATGGTTCTCTGCCATCAGCACCAGCTGGGACCATGATGAGGGTAGTGGTAGTCTGATCCCGGTGTTCACCTGGAAAAATAAGAATAAAATAATAAAATCCATGTACTCACCTCTCCTAGGTGTCCCCCGCGGTAATCCTTGCGACCGCTGCTGCCAAGGACCCGGGGAGAATGAGCCACTTCGGAGCTGCAGCTTATTTATATTTTTAGAGGTAGACACTGGGAACAGACTACCACTACCTTCATCATGGTCCCTGCTGGTGCTGATCGCAGGGAACCATGATGAGAGCAGTGTTCAGCACCGGCGCCTGGGAACAGCGCCATTCCCAGCCGCCGGTACGTGTCACACGCATATCATCCGTGTGGTACGTTTTGTGAACCATGTGTCTGCAAAAAAATGGACTTGTCTCCGAGTGGAGCACACGGACACACGGTCCATGAAAACACACTGAGATGTGCACAGACTCATTCATTTGAACGGGTCTGCGTGTGTCAGTGTCTCCGGTACGTGTGCAAACTGTCACCACTCGTACCGGAGACACTGACATGTGAAAGAGCCCTTACCGTGTGTGTAAGTGGGGGTGTTTGTGGGTGTGTGTGCATCTACACACATGCCTATATATCTGCATATCTGTTGTGCGTGTGTCCATGTGTATGTATGTATATATACTGTATATACAGTACAGACCAAAAGTTTGGACACACATTCTCATTTAAAGATTTTTCTGTTTTTTCATGACTATGAAAATTGTACATTCACACTGAAGGCATCAAAGCTAAGAATTAACACATGTGGAATTATATACTTAACAAAAAAGTGTGAAACAACTGAAAATATGTCTTTTATTCTAGGTTCTTCAAAGTAGCCACCTTTTGCTTTGATGACTGCTTTGCACACTCTTGGCATTCTCTTGATGAGCTTCAAGAGGTAGTCACTGGAAATTGTCTTCCAACAATCTTGAAGGAGTTCCCAGAGATGCTTAGCACTTGTTGGCCCTTTTGCCTTGACTCTGCGGTCCAGCTCACCCCAAACCATCTCGATTGGGTTCAGGTCTGGTGACTGTGAAGGCCTGGTCATCTGGCGTAGCACCCCATCACTCTCCTTCTTGGTCAAATAGCCCTTACACAGCCTGGAGGTGTGTTTGGGGTCATTGTCCTGTTGAAAAATAAATGATGGTCCAACTAAACGCAAACCGGATGGAATAGCATGCCGCTGCAAGATGCTGTGGTAGCCATGCTGGTTCAGTATGCCTTCAATTTTGAATAAATCCCCAACAGTGTCACCAGCAAAGCACCCCCACACCATCACACCTTCTTCTCCATGCTTCACGGTGGGAACCAGGCATGTAGAGTCCATCCGTTCACCTTTTCTGCGTCGCACAAAGACACGGTGGTTGGAACTAAAGATCTCAAATTTGGACTCATCAGACCAAAGCACAGATTTCCACTGGTCTAATGTCCATTCCTTGTGTTCTTTAGCCCAAACAAGTCTCTTCTGCTTGTTGCCTGTCCTTAGCAGTGGTTTCCTAGCAGCTATTTTACCATGAAGGCCTGCTGCACAAAGTCTCCTCTTAACAGTTGTTGTAGAGATGTGTCTGCTGCTAGAACTCTGTGTGGAATTTACCTGGTCTCTAATCTGAGCTGCTGTTAACCTGCGATTTCTGAGGCTGGTAACTCAGATAAACTTATCCTCAGAAGCAGAGGTGACTCTTGGTCTTCCTTTCCTGGGGCGGTCCTCATGTGAGCCAGTTTCTTTGTAGCGCTTGATGGTTTTTGCAACTGCACTTGGGGACACTTTCAAAGTTTTCCCAATTTTTCGGACTGACTGACCTTCGTTTCTTAAAGTAATGATGGCCACTCGTTTTTCTTTACTTAGCTGCTTTTTTCTTGCCATAATATAAATTCTAACAGTCTATTCAGTAGGACTATCAGCTGTGTATCCACCTGACTTCTGCACAACACAACTGATGGTCCCAACCCCATTTATAAGGCAAGAAATCCCACTTATTAAACCTGACAGGGCACACCTGTGAAGTGAAAATCATTTCCGGTGACTACCTCTTGAAGCTCATCAAGAGAATGCCAAGAGTGTGCCAAGCAGTCATCAAAGCAAAAGGTGGCTACTTTGAAGAACCTAGAATATAATACATATTTTCAGTTGTTTCACACTTTTTTGTTAAGTATATAATTCCACATGTGTTCATTCATAGTTTTGATGCCTTCAGTGTGAATGTACAATTTTCAAAGTCATGAAAATACAGAAAAATCTTTAAATGAGAAGGTGTGTCCAAACTTTTGGTCTGTACTGTAGCTGGCAACTCTAAGTAGTAAGCTGGGAGTTTAAGTAGGGTGTGGCCTTCATTGGCCGCAGCATGTAGCTGATTACACCTTCTGAACTGCACATATAACCATTCTGCCTGATTGGGCAACACAACAGGCCCACTAAACCAGTAACTCTGGCTGAATAGTAAGCATCTCTGGTTCAGGTAGGGATGTGACAATTAAGTACACCGTTTAACTTATCTCCTAAAATAAAGTGTTTAGTGAAACTGCTTTGACTGGGCCACTTCTGCCATGAAACAAGATGAGCATCTACCCTCGGGTGGTGGACTGAGGTGTTTTCCAGGGACAGCATTTTGCCGCCCCCTTGAGAGTAGGATTAGGACATTTCTCCAAACCATTTGTTAAACTGAGAGCTGTCTCAGATGCAAATATAATTGAAGAAATGAGTGATAGTGCTGCAAGAGCAGAGGCAACGTGCAGCAGCATAATGATGTCGGTTTATCACCCTGCTGATGTTTTAAATGAAAAGGTGTGTCCAAACTTTTGGTCTGTACTGTATATATTATATACACATTTTTTGATATAAATTGTTTTTTAATGATGTTACATTATACATCTTAGGTGGAGCAATATCCAGAGATCTGGGATCCCGCAAGTCCTAGATACAAGTGTGGCGCCCCTGCGGGTTCAGTCGCCACAGAGGTACTGCATCTCACCTAGAGGTGTGGTATCTCACTCTCAGGTAAGGATAGAGTGCTGCCCGGGACCCTAACACCTGCATCCAACACATTCCACTTCAGTGAAGGCAGGGCAAGATTGCTCCTGAGGGATAGCACAGTCCCTGGTCCCTAGCTGAACTGTGGAACTATGTAGTGGGTGTAGGTGGAGGACGTAGTTCAGGGGAGCAAAGGGAGGAAAGGAAGTGATATAAATAGAGAAGCCATCTTGAAAGAACAGATCAGTCAGAGGAGGAGAGTGTGTGGAGCAGGAGCTCAGCAGGAGCTCTGCTCAGGAGCAGGGCCTAGTGAGAGAGGCCCGGGACAGACTGAAGAGAGGAGAGGAGCAGGAAGGATGGCTCCAGGAGGAACGAGGGGACCCTAGGGGTACGGGCAGTGCTGGAGGCCACCCGTACGCCCGAATCTGCAGAAACGTGGAGGGATCAGGCCGCAGAGAGGGGACCGGCCCCTAAACTAGTGGAGAACTACAAGGCTCAGCTAGAAACCGGAGGCTTCTGTATTTCTAGGGTGCAGTTGCCACAGCCACAATTACATCGCCGAAAAGGTGGCCACAGAGGGTCCAGGGGACTGCAGGTCGCCCGACAAGACTCGAGGCTACCGGCTTGGGACACTGATTGTGAGACGCAGGGCAGGAGGGTGAGAGCCAGCGCAGGAAGACGACTGAGAAAGGCACACAGAAAGGGGTCCCGTTAAGTGCTCTGGAACTACCTGAGGGATTGCTGAACCCCTTGCCTGGTGAATGCAGCGCGACATGGGAAGTTACACCGGTACCTGTAACTTGGATTGCAACAACTGTGAGTAAACCCTGAAGACTGCACCCCACTGTCTTCGTGAATTACTGCTGCGCCATCACCCCCTGCACTACACCGCAACATCCATAACATCTCAGCACAGCCCTGGAGCTAAGCTCTACCTGTGGAGAGCTAAACCAACTCTGCTGCATTTACACCAGCTCCAGAGGACCTGCTCCGCAACGGCGGCTCCATATAGCCGCATACCACAGGTGGCGTCATGAACTGTATATAAAAACTATAAATCCCCTGTAAATATATTCCCTTTTATTGTCCGCCCTGGGTCACGGACCGCTACATAAAGTCCCAGCTGGTGAAAAGCAACGTCTCGCCCTCCAAATGTAAAATTCCTTATGCGCATCTTCTGCAGTATATTGGCACTAGCCGGACTTTACAGAGGCAATTTTATAATAATTTTTTATTAATTATTTTTTTAAATGTATATTTTATTCACATGCATGCTTTTTTTCTATTTCTCACAGTACAGAAGGAAATATTGGTGCCGCTGTTCACGGTGAGGGTGAGGATGTCACGATGGATGTTGCAGCAAGCCAGGATTCTGATTACATCTTCCTCACATCCTCTCCGGGTCCTGCCGCTGCTGCTTCTACTTCTGCTGCTGCTTCTACTTCTGCCGCTGTTTCTTCTTCCGCTGCTGGTACAGCTGCTGCTGTTGCGTCAGGGGCCACAGTGATGGGCACTGGCACAAAAAAGGGCCCTAACCAAAGGCAAACAAAAAGGCCAAAAGGGTGTGAGCGAGGTTCAAGCTGTGACAACTCACACCCTTAGTCTTATAGACAGGGCCAACTGGGAGGACGAGTTCGGGGCAATGGTGGCTGGCCGGCTTTGAGCAATGACACGGGACAGGCAGGCCATTTACATGGCAGCGGGCACATCTATGCTCATTGCTGTGGAGAGCCCATTGCCTCTGGCCCCTTATCTGACCATAATCAATTTATTCCATCCAACTGGACAATCACCAGGAGCTGGAGTAGCGCAGCGACATCCCCAAGCAGCAGCCTATCAGCCAGAAAGTTGTGAGGCGTCAGGCAAGCACAAAAGCATGGGTACAAAAGGTATAAAGTTGTTATTACAAGTCAGTTACTGGTTTAGATGGATGATCTGGCTTTCGGGGGAAGGGCTGCCACATGGGGAGGTTTGTGGGCCTTCACTTGGTTGATGGACTTGTCCCACATGTCTTGATGGCACGACCTCCCGAGGAACAAAGACTCTGGGCTCAGGGCTGTTGAAACTGATAAACTTTCTGGGTCACTCCCCCTACTGCCCCATGCTCAAGCCCAAGTCTCCACCCCGGTTCCCTCCCAGCTACAGATTCCCAAAAACTAAGATGGGCTATACCTCCTTACTGGGCTGTCCTAGGAAGCTGGTTCTGGTGTCATCGGACGCAGCCGGGCCCCTGCTACGCATGGAGACCAAGCACAGTGGTCCTAGGGGCTTCCGAAAGGCTGTGCTGCATATCTCCCTATCCTTGCTAGCTGGGCGGTGGAGAAAGGGCTAGTGAGATTCTCCCTTCTTTCCAGCTTCCAAAAATCTGGTTTGTTTATCACTGGGACGTATCGTTTTCCCATAACTCAACATTAAATTATAGTATCTTACACAAAAAGCCTGCCTCATGGCGTCGGAGGAGGGGAAATCCTGTGTAGTTGCCAGCTACTGTGGGAGATCTCATTCCTCGCTTCTCAGCCCCCTCCTTTGCAAGCTGCAGTGTATTCAAAAGAGTTGGATTACACTGTGTATGGAGATCTCTGTAATTACCGTCACGTAGTACACAGTGATTGACAGGGGATTACCTTGAATATCTTCACAATTATAATAAAAGGTGTTTTATATCCTATAAACAGTGTGTACAGGTGCTGGCCGTACTTTATATGGACCAAAACTGTTGACAGGTTGCAAAATATTTTTTTTCCTGTTTGGGAAAGTTAACTGGGTTGTATGACAATGTTTGTCATTAGTAGTTTAGGAATAATTATTATATTTGGGTTCAGGCTTAATGACAATGTTTGTCATCATTAGTTTATTATGTTTTATTTTTTGTTTCATGTTTACAATGACAATGTTTGTCATTATTTACATTTTTTTGTTCTAAAATAAAATTATATTTAAACATTCGTGTTGATTTTCCAGAAAGAAATAAAAAGGGTATATACATGCCATGTATTCTCCAACAAAAGAGATATTTGTGTCCCAACCAGGGCCGGCTCCAGGTTTTTCTGGGCCCCGGGCGAAAGAGTCTCAGTGGGCCCCTTTAACACATACCATGATTCATGATGCAGAGATACAGCGGAGAAATATATATATATATATATATATATATATATATATATATATATATAGTACAATGCAAAGATTTCACTTCTTACATTACATGAGTGATATCTATTGTAAATTCCACAATAGCTCAGAAACCGGTGAATCGCTCCACACAGAATACTGGCCCCCATATAAGGCTCCATACGGAATACTGGCCCTCATATAACGCTTCATACAGGATACTGGCCCCCATATAACGCTCCACACAGAATACTGGCCCCCATATAACGCTCCATACAGGATACTGGTCCCCTTATAAAGCTCCATACAGGATACTGGCCCCCATATAGCGCTCCATACAGGATACCGGTCCCCTTATAACGCTCCATACAGGATACCGGTCCCCTTATAACTCTCCATACAGGATACTGGCCCCCATATAAGGCTCCATACGGAATACTGGCCCTCATATAACGCTTCATACAGGATACTGGCCCCCATATAACGCTCCACACAGAATACTGGCCCCCATATAACGCTCCATACAGGATACTGGTCCCCTTATAAAGCTCCATACAGGATACTGGCCCCCATATAACGCTCCATACAGGATACTGGTCCCCTTATAAAACTCCATACAGGATACTGGCCCCCATATAATGCTCCATACAGGATACCGGTCCCCTTATAACGCTCCATACAGGATACCGGTCCCCTTATAACTCTCCATACAGGATACTGGCCCCCATATAATGCTGCATGCAGGCTGTTACCCCCCACATAATGCCCCATACAGGCTGTCCCCCCCTTATAATGCTCCATGCAGGCTGTTACCCCCCACATAATGCCCCATACAGCCCCCCCCCCCTTTTAATGCTCCATGCAGGCTGTTACCCCCCACATAATGCCTCATACAGGCCCCCCCCTTTTAATGCTCCATGCAGGTTGTTACCCCCCACATAATGCCCCATACAGGCCCCCCCCTTATAATGCTCCATGCAGGCTGTTACCCCCCACATAATGCCCCATACAGGCTGCCCCCCCCCCCTTATAATGCACCATGCAGGCTGTTCCCCCCCACATAATGCACTATGCAGGCTGCCCCCCCTTTATAATGCCCCATGCAGGATGTCGTCCCCCCCTTTATAATGCCCCATGCAGGATGCCCCCCCCTTCTCTTTATAATGCCCCATGCAGGATGCCCCCCCCCCTTCTCTTTATAATGCCCCATGCAGGATGTCGTCCCCCCTTTATAATGCCCCATGTAGGATGTCGTCCCCCCCTTTATAATGCCCCATGCAGGATGCCCCCCCCTCTCTTTATAATGCCCCATGCAGGCTGTCCCCCCCCCCTCCTTTATATAATGCCCCATGCAGGATGCCCCCCCCTTTATAATGCCCCATGCAGGATGCCCCCCCCCTTCTCTTTATAATGCCCCATGCAGGCTGTCCCCCCCCCCCCTCTATATAATGCCCCATGCAGGATGTCCCCCCCCCTCTATATAATGCCCCATGCAGGATGCCCCCCCCTCTATATAATGCCCCATGCAGGCTGTCCCCCCCCTCTATATAATGCCCCATGCAGGCTGCCCCACCCTCTATATAATGCCCCATGCAGGCTGCCCCCCCCCTCTTTATACTGCCCCATGCCTCCATACATTAAAAAAAAAAAATACTCACCTCCCTTCTCCTCACCTGCTGCCGCTGCCCGCTGCTCAGCTCCGAACTCCAGCGTTGTCGGCGTCTTCCCGTTCAGCGCTCCCTGTGACGGCTCAGGGGAGGGCGCGGTGAAAAGACGTCACCGCGCCCTCTGACCTGAGACGTCACAGGGAGCGCAGAGCAGGAAGACAGCGGATCTGCGGAGGCACGGGGAGAGGTAAGTATCGGGCTGCCGGGGCCCTGAGCAAGCGGCGGAGAAGGGCGGGCGCTGACACCGCTCTCCTCCGCCCATAGCCCAGCGGGGTGCGCGACCGCCAGTGGGCCCCTCTGCCTGCTCAGGGCCCCGGCATTTGCCCGGGTGCGCCGGGTGCTGACGCCGGCCCTGGTCCCAACTACAGCTATTTCATCTTGTATTTGCTTGGTTGGTGTAAAAAAAAAAAAAAAGTGGGCCCCAGACCTGTGCTGACCTCAGTGCAGGTCAGTGGACCACTCACTGCAGCGAGTAAATTACTCTGCTCATGAAAATGTGGGGTCGTCTCTAACCAGGTGATTGCAATGTTTTTATGTTTTTTTTTTGTCATTTTCACACGGTTTAGAAAACACAGGGGATGAGTACTACACTCAACACTGTCCCTAGCTAGGGCTGCTCAGAGCGCAACAGCGCAAGCAGGGTACAATGGTGAGTGATTCCCTCAGCACCCAGTACATGTGAACAGCGCTATTGTAATAGAGATTCACAGCCACCGGTACGTGTGAGTGGTGCCGCACACGTATGCGAAACAATTCCACACGGACATCTCAGGTACGTTTTTTTGGCACTACCTGAAACATCAGGACATTTGAAATATCGTTTACTGGGGCCTATCCCACACTGCAATGCCATCTTGTGACCACTACTTATCACTGAGCATAATCAGAGGTAAGGTTTACAATGTAAGTGTATGATAGCCACGTTCTAGCTTTGTTGTGACTTTCATAGACTTGCATACAGTTGTGAGTTGTCGATTGACCAGAAAACCATGGAGAAGGCGATAATTAATAACTGATAGAGACTGTATTGAAAATCAAACAAATTTAGGTTTATTATGGAAAAAGAACAATTTTTTGAAAAAATATTATTAAAAATAAGAAACACTTTTCTTGATTATCTTCTTTTTTTCATTGGGGATCAGATCTTCTCTGCTGGCCAGGCTACACACCACCAACACAGGAGTATTGCCAGTGCACAGCACCTTCAGGACTCCTGAAGTAGTCAGCGAAGGTTTCTCTTTCTCCCAGGCACCAGAGTTCAATTGCCTTCCCGGAGCCAAGATGACCACTGGAATTAATTCTAACAGCTGTGATTCCTCATCTAGCTCAGTGCTGTACTCATGAGCATAGTGGAGTACACAGCATGCCTTAATTACAGTGTCAACAGTGTCACTGACTGCACATGATTCCGAAGGTGCATTCCACGACTCAGCCGATAATTAAAAATCCTCTGCAGGGCATTCAGTCCCGGGCGCAGCAGGTTGGTCATTAAGGGAAATGCCTCATCCGATGCCATCACAAAGGAAACTGGATGTGTGGAACCCGGCAAAGGTCTTGAAATCTGTAAAGGAAAATAAGATGATTAGAAAAAGGAATACAAGACAACCTTATTACATTAAGGTCACGGCCCCACTATCAATATTTGGTCAGTATTCGGTCAGTATTTTTTTCTCTGGAGTGGGAGCCAAAACCAAGAGTGGGTGATAAATGCAGAATTGGTGACTTGTTTCCATTATACCTTTTCTCTGATTGTTCCTCACCTGCTTTTGGCTCCCACTCTTGAGAAAAACTACTGACCGAATACTGACCAAATACTGATAGTGGGGCCATGGCCTAAAAAGCATATGTAGATTACCTAATTTTTTTAATTAAAAATCACAAAAAAGAAATTAACACATGAAATGACTGATAAAGTCATCAGATGCAGGTAATGGCTGCAGTTAAATGCCACTGACAAACTGTGACAGCAGGATTTAACATGTGGCGGCTAGAAGCGCATTCTTGTAGACAAGCATTGGTGCACCCATGACGTGATGACGTGGCACCAATGCATTGCCATAACAGTATTGGCATCACATGATGACCCCTGTTGCTGTCATGAACACTCTCTGAACAGCGGCCCGTGCCCGCTATTCAAAGGAGATGTTCGTTTCTGTTGTTCACAACAGAGCTTTTAGTACATTTAAAAAAAAAAAAAAAAAGAAATCACTGCATTGAAAAATATCTGACCAGCCAAAGAAAGAAAAAAAGGAAAAAAAAAGGTAGCGATAAAATTTTATTTTTACTTACCGCAACGTCGCTGTAGTCCGGCTAGGGTGATAGAAGATTGAGCAGCAGGTCAAACGCATGGATAGGAATGCGACAAAATGCCAGAAATTTTTCCGGATATCTGGAAAAAAAACAAAAAAACATTAGGTACACACAGATGACAATATACTTTTTTCCAATAACAACATACAGTTATATGAAAAAGTTTGGGCACCCCTATTAATCTTAAGCTTAATGTTTTATAAAAATTGGTGTTTTTGCAACAGCTATTTCAGTTTGATATATGTAATAACTGTTGGACACAGTAATGTTTCTGCCTTGAAATGAGGTTTATTGTACTAACGGAAAATGTGCAATCTGCATTCAAACAAAATTTGACAGGTGCATAAGTTTGGGCACCCTTATCATTTTCTTGTTTTAAATACTCCTACCTACTTTTTACTGACTTACTAAAACACTTTTTTTGGTTTTGTAACCTCATTGAGCTTTGAACTTCATAGCCAGGTGTATGCAATCATGAGAAAAGCTACTAAAAGTGGCCACTTGCAAGTTGTTCTCCTGTTTGAATCTCCTGTGAAGAGTGGCATCATGGGCTCCTCAAAACAACTGTCAAATGATCTGAAAACAAAGATTATTCAACATAGTTGTTCAGGGGAAGGATACAAAGAGCTGTCTCAGAGATTTAACCTGTCAGTTTCCACTGTGAGGAACATAGTAAGGAAATGGAAGAACACAGGGACAGTTCTTGTTAAGGCCAGAAGTGGCAGGCCAAGAAAAACATCAGAAAGGCAGAGAAGAATAATGGTGAGATCAGTCAAGGACAATCCTCAGACCACCTCCAGAGAGCTGCAGCATCAACTTGCTGCAGATGGTGTCACTGTGCATCAGTCAACTAAACAACGCACTTTGCACAAGGAGAAGCTGTATGGGAAAGTGATGCGAAAGAAGCCGTTTCTGCAAGCACGCCACAAACAGAGTCGGCTGAGGTATGCAAAAGCACATTTGGAGAAGCCAATTTATTTTTGGAAGAAGGTCCTGTGGACTGATGAAACCAAGATTGAGTTGTTTGGTCACACAAAAAGGCGTTATGCATGGCGGCAAAAAAACACAGCATTTCAAGAAAAACACTTGCTACCCACAGTAAAATTTGGTGGAGGTTCCATCATGCTTTGGGGCTGTGTGGCCAATGCCGGCACCGGGAATCTTGTTAAAGTTGAGGGACGCATGGATTCCACTCAGTATCAGCAGATTCTTGACAATAATGTTCAAGAATCAGTGACAAAGTTGAAGTTACGCAGGGGATGGATCTTTCAGCAAGACAATGATCCAAAGCACCGCTCCAAATCTACTCAGGCATTCATGCAGAGGAACAATTACAATGTTCTGGAATGGCCATCCCAGTCCCCAGACCTGAATATCATTGAACATCTGTGGGATCATTTGAAGAGGGCTGTCCATGCTCGGCGACCATCAAACTTAACTGAACTGGAATTGTTTTGTAAAGAGGAATGGTCAAAAATACCTTCATCCAGGATCCAGGAACTCATTAAAAGCTACAGGAAGTGACTAGAGGCTGTTATTTTTGCAAAAGGAGGATCTACTAAATATTAATGTCACTTTTCTGGTGAGGTGCCCATACTTATGCACCTGTCAAATTTTGTTTGAATGCAGATTGCACATTTTCTGTTAGTACAATAAACCTCATTTCAAGGCAGAAACATTACTGTGTCCAACAGTTATTACATATATCAAACTGAAATAGCTGTTGCAAAAACACCAATTTTTATAAAACATTAAGTTTAAGATTAATAGGGGTGCCCAAACGTTTTCATATAACTGTAGAAGTGGCCCTTGTCACATCTTTCCTGCACTATAAGGTGTACCCAGAGTTTTTTCAGTCTTCTTCTTCTAGACCGCTCCTAGGAAACAATAATTGGTTAGTGCAGACCACAGATAAAATAAAATTAAATGTACATTCTACCTACATTTATCTTACCTGCTCGCTGTGCAGACGCAGGATATGTAGCACCATAATTAAAAGCAGGTTCATATACGGCCTGTGGAGACGCAGGGGCTGCTCTTCATGTGGCATTGTGACTTGCAAAATGCAGAATGGCAAAGAGGGGTTGGGCAAGGAAATGACATCAGAAAAAGTATTTTTTTTCCTCTTTATTAGCTCCCAACCACATATATTTCTGCCCATAAAAACGCTTCCAAAACCGCGGCAAAAACGCACGTTTTTTCCTGCCAAGGAGATGCAGAAACGCTGCATAATTTTTTTGCTTCAAATCCTGACTGTGCGCACATAGCCTTAAGGTGCTGCTGCAGTGTATCACAGATGTATTAATTCGCAGTCACACACTGAGTGGTGATGATGAGTCTGCTGCAAAAATTTACTGTACATCACTTGAATCTTGGATTTACAGTATATTCACAGACAATCACTACCATTTTCAATCTGGTACATCAGCAGTGAAGTAGTACATTAGAATCGCATTTGGCCTTTTTCTATCCTTATGCCGTGTGTTTTAAGTGCTTCTATGCCTATATAGTACAAGCAGAAATTGACATTCCTTGGACAGCCCATACGTTTTATATTGCCTGTGACAGCCCCCCTGTCTGGCTGTGACAGCCCCCCTGTCTGGTTGTGCTACATCATGTGATCAAATTGCTGCAGCAACTGATGCCATAAGCCCACTCACTGAGTGTGCAACATGTGAGAAATTGCCCTGGGCATTTTTTTTCTTTTGCCGATTCTTGTGTATCGAATTGGAGATTATTCAAATTTGCATACAAACGTGGATTTCAAGTAATTTGATTTGAATTTGATCCTCTGCAGATTGATCCTTTCACCTTTATTGAAGAGTTATTCAAATTGCTGAATATTTAAATGGGAACTATACTTTCAACAAAGTTTGCATAAATCAATGGTTCAAGGAAATATAAGACATTTTGTAATCTAAGTTATCAGAAAAATCTATTAAATGTCTTCATTTATTTCTCTCACTTCTTCCCTACCCTGTCTCCTGAAATCACCATTCACTCTGAAAAATCAGCTCCCTCCTTGCTCAAGTCAAGAGAGAGGACTGACAGCACAGTGAGGTGTCTGGTTATACCCTCTTTAATATTCTATAGCACATATGGCTCACAGTAACATGATGTGTGGCTAGCAGCTGACCGCCAACTTGATGCACTAGCACCTGGTTTAGCCAACATAGGATGATACTACTAGAGGTGCTTAACGCTGGATGCAATATTGTGATGGGAGTGCTTGGTGAAAGAATACTGAATGAGGATAAGATGGAAACTCCTAGATACTGTATACTGCCTCGGTGTGATTTCTGTGGGGAAGCTTTATCTGTCATTATAATGAAAATAGTGGCTCTGGCTGTCACTACTTTGTAAGAGACAGGAGCTGGATGTTAATATTCGGAGGGTGGGGGTGGGGGCTTCTAGATGTGGCTCACAACTATCTCAGAGCCAAATGTGAGTCTCAAGTTAAGAAAGGTTGGAGATCACTGTTTTTTGGATGTTGCTTTCTTTCAAATTTACCACCTTTTCACACAGTCTGGGAACTCTATTCATATCAGTTCTTCTCTCCTCACCTCTCCCATGTACAGCTCACATACACTTTTCACATTCTTAAAAAACGTAAATCCATTCTCTCCCGACATACAATGCAACTCTCTCACAAGTCAATGAATCATCTGCTCACTCTCTCCATTTGCCTTCTTCTAGTCACAGGAGATATCTCCCCTAACCCTGGGCCCTCCTTTTGCTAGTAAATTTACCTCCTTCTCTGCTGCACATAGAACCTCTGCTAATCTCAATTACATTCAGTACATGCTTTATCCTGTCTCCATAAACTGTGCTCCCTGAAACTCATGGTTAGCATGTAACCAACTCCCCTACATTTACAACTTCTTCATGTCAGTTCCTTTAACTTTCTGTCTCTCACTGATCGCTCGATCCACCAATTCCACTGAAGTTCTCTCATATGGTGGCTTACGTTTTCCTCATATCCAAAGATATGAGGACAGACACGATGGAGGTGTTGGTCTGCTTCTTTCATCAAAATGTGATTTTCAAGTCATCCTCCCAATAACCTTTTCATCTCTTCTCTCTATGAGTGACGATAATATTCCACCCTCTAGGCCAACCCCACAAGTTCCTGGATAACTTTGCAACTGGGATTCCACACTTTCTATCCTGTGACATTCCCACTCTTACCATGGGGGAGTTTAACATCCTCATTAATAATCCACTTCCCCTATCTGAAACTCATTTTTTGCCTCTAACTTCCTTTCTAGGCCTTTCACAGTTTACTAACTCTCCTACACATGAAGACAGGAATACACTGGACCTGACCTTCTTACTATTTTGCTCAGTGTATGATTTTATTAACTCCTCACTCCCACTCTCTGATCACAACCTTCTTTCCTTCTCTGTCAAAATTTGTCACCCCACTCAGGACATCCCTACATAACACACATATAGAAATCAATGTGCCATCAATGCCCAGCAATATTTTTCCTTTTCATGTCCCCACTTGGCTTTAAAGCATTATCATAAGAAACTGGAAAATCCCCCTGATGAAATTACATCCTCTACATACAGTACACCTCAACACAGACATGAAAATTATACATTCACACTGAAGGCATCAAAACTATGAATTAACACACGTGGAATTATATACTTAACAAAAAAGTGTGAAACAACTGAAAATATGTCTTATATTCTAGGTTCTTCAAAGTAGCCACCTTTTGCTTTGATGACTGCTTTGCACACTCTTGGCATTCTCTTGATTAGCTTCAAGAGGTAGTCACCGGAAATGGTTTTCACTTCACAGGTGTGCCCTGTCAGGTTTAATAAGTGGGATTTCTTGCCTTATAAATGGGGTTGGGACCATCAGTTGTGTTGTGCAGAAGTCTGGTGGATACACAGCTGATAGTCCTACTGAATAGACTGTAAGAATTTGTATTATAGCAAGAAAAAAGCAGCTAAGTAAAGAAAAACAAGTGGCCATCATTACTTTAAGAAATGAAGGTCAGTCAGTCTGAAAAATTGGGCAAACTTTGAAAGTGTCCCCAAGTGCAGTTGCAAAAACCATCAAGCGCTACAAAGAAACTGGCTCATATGAGGACCGCCCCAGGAAAGGAAGACCAAGAGTCACCTCTGCTTCTGAGGATAAGTTTATCCGAGTCACCAGCCTCAGAAATCGCAGGTTAACAGCAGTTCAGATTAGAGACCGGGTCAATGCCACACAGAGTTCTAGCAGCAGACACATCTCTACAACAACTGTTAAGAGGAGACTTTGTGCAGCAGGCCTTCATGGTAAAATAGCTGCTAGGAAACCACTGCAGCTACAACAGGCAACAAGGAAACCACTGCAGCTACAACAGGCAACAGGCAGAAGAGACTTGTTTGGGCTAAAGAACACAAGGAATGGACATTAGACCAGTGGAAATCTGTGCTTTGGTCTGATGAGTCCAAATTTGAGATCTTTGGTTCCAACCACCGTGTCTTTGTGCGACGCAGAAAAGGTGAATGGATGGACTCTACATGCCTGGTTCCCACCGTGAAGCATGGAGGAGGAGGTGTGATGGTGTGGGGGTGCTTTGCTGGCGACACTGTTGGGGATTTCAAAATTGAAGGCATACTGAACCAGCATGGCTACCACAGCATCTTGCAATGGCATGCTATTCCAACCGGTTTGCGTTTAGTTGGACCATCATTTATTTTTCAACAGGACAATGACCCAAAACACACCTCCAGGCTTTGTAAGGGCTATTTGACCAAGAGGGAGAGTGATGGGGTGCTACGCCAGATGACCTGGCCTCCACAGTCACCAGACCTGAACCCAATCGAGATGGCTTGGGGTGAGCTGAACCGCAGAGTGAAGGCAAAAGGGCCAACAAGTGCTAAGCATCTCTGGGAACTCCTTCAAGATTGTTGGAAGACCATTTCCGGTGACTACCTCTTGAAGCTCATCAAGAGAATGCCAAGAGTGTGCAAAGCAGTCATCAAAGCAAAAGGTGGCTACTTTGAAGAACCTAGAATATAAGACATATTTTCAGTTGTTTCACACTTTTTTGTTAAGTATATAATTCCACATGTGTTAATTCATAGTTTTGATGCCTTCAGTGTGAATGTACAATTTTCATAGTCATGAAAATACTGAAAAATCTTTAAATGAGAAGGTGTGTCCAAACTTTTGGTCTGTACTGTATATTTCTGACATCTTCTTGCTAAACAAGCCTACTGCATCACCTTTATCACTTCACTATGCAACAACAATCCAAAATAACTCTGATACTTTTCACTCCCTCCTTAGTCTTATAAATGAGGCCAATATCACCAATCTAAGTAATGATAATGTGGCCACATAAAACAAAAGGGAGAAAATACAGATACATTATGTTTTACGAATTGTATCCATGAGCAGAGGAGAAAGATGTGGGAAACAGGGATACGACTGCAATACTTGTTGCTGCTTGAGGGGGCTTACATTAATATATCTTAGCTAACATGTTATAAAGGGTCTCACCAGACCAGGGGTGGATTAAGAGTAGCAAGGGCCCCGGGCAGTTTAGAAGGCGCGGGCCCCCTACCTGATTTATCACGTGACATGTCACATGATCCCCTGTGATAGATCATGTGATAGTTCACGGGAAATTAATTTGGCACAATATTAATTGTGCTGCCTCATCTGAGAGCAGCACAATATAGGAGCAGATACCCTGATTCCAGCGATGTGTCACTTTTTCAGCTGCTTGTTGTCATTTTGAGAAAATCACCGTTTCATCTGCTGCAGATCTAGCAGCTCTCTGAATGCTGCGCTCTGTATAGCCCTGCCCACACCACTGATTGGCAGCTTTCTGCCCATGCTCAGTGTACACAGAAATCTACTGATCAGTGATGGGGGTGGGGTCCAACAGAACTTACTAGTCAATTACCTTCTGACAAATCAATGATTTTATCAAAACAACACTAAGCAGCCCAGTAAGTGACACATTACTGGAATCAGTGCCTCTAACCCTACATTATGCTGCTCTCAGATTAGGTGGCAAAAACCTGATGACAGATTCCCTTTAAAGGAGCTGTAAAGACAAAAAAGTTTGTATTAAAAAAAATACAAGCCATTTGTGAAATTAACTTTTCTTCATTGTTAATTCACATTAGACTGTATCTTCAACACTTTTGTCAGCAGGTCTTATTACAGACTCTGAATAGGGCAGCTCTCTCCCTCTCCCTCAGCAGAAAGTCACAGCATGGTTAAAAAACGGGATCTTTTATGATTTTCTCATAATAAATAAAAAAGGACATGCAAGTCCTCCAAACTATTTTCCGTTTCTGTATAGGGGAGGTCCTAAATCTTTCTTGTTCTTTAGTTGATCACATGTCAAAAAGGCAAAGCATTTACTATGAACTCGCCTAAAAAAATATACACTTGGAGAGTAATATCATCATCTGCATGTAAATATTCCTTGACTCTAAGGGCTCGCTCACACTGTCGTATAACACGGCCGAATGCTATGTGATGTTTTATCGGATAGGACTCGGCCCTATGTTATACTATGGGACAGTGCAGATCTGCGATTATTGGCATGAGAAAATAATCTCATTCGATATTCGGACCATGTGCACCCATACAAGTCTACGGGTGCACGTAAAACATTGGACTGCACTCGGATGTCATCCAAGTGCAGTCCGATGAACACTCACAGAGACTATGGAGAAGATGGAGAAATTAAGTTCTCCATCTTCTCCATATCTGTGCTGCGAGAGAATCGGATCACACTCAGTTGAAGCTCTGACAGAGTTTGAGCCGAGTGTCATTAGCATAATTGGCCCTATTCTCTTGCATGAGAGAATATATGGCTTAGTGAGTGGACCCTAAAACTGAATAGTAGTGACGGACAGGCACCTCACAAGCGGGATCCATGTAGCTCTCAGATGTCATGTAGGTAGGGCTTCATTCCATGGGGTAGGGCTTAATTTCAAGGTATATAAAAAAATGGACTTCAAATAAAAATTAAATGAACACAAAAAGCACTAATTGAATTATTTTTTTCGTATTTATGTTTGCAGCCCCTTTAAAAACCCTTTGAGGACCAAGGCACATATATGTCCCATAGTTTTAAACTGGAAAAAAATTTGATTGAATAAAATTTAAGGTCCTCGAAGGTTTAAGTAGGTCATAAATTCATATGAATACATGCTCATACAATTTCACATGCCAGTAGATGAAGAAGAACAGAATCAAAAATATGACATTAAGTGGAGCACTTACAGGTATTCAAGGTGAAAGAGACCAGCAAAGGCATCGTCTCGAATGACAGTAAATGAGTTAGAATTCAGCAAGCTGAAAATGAAGACAGCAGGTTAGAAGCGAACCAGACTTTATGGTGCTCAGAATTAGTCAAGCAGAATTTATTGACTGCTGTTGCAAAGCACTGAGACTCCCGCAGCGTATAGATGGCGCCGTGCGGCCTCCCGCTGTGTATAGATGGCGCCGTGCAGCCTCCCGCTGTGTATAGATGGCACCGTATAGATGGCTACGTGCGGCCTCCTGCTGAGTATACGTGTATAGATGGCTACGTGCGGCCTCCTGCTGAGTATAGATGCTGCACGGCGCTCCCCCCAGAGACAGCAGGAGGCCGCACAGCGCCATCTATACTCAGCGGGAGACCGCACGTAGCCATCTATACACAGCAGGAGGCCACACGGCGACATCTATACTCAGCGGGGGGCCGCACGTAGCCATCTATACACAGTGGGGGGCACACGTATCCATCTATACACAGCGGGGGGCCGCACGGCGCCGTCTATACACAGCGGGGGCCGCACGTAGCCATCTATAAACAGCGGGGGGCTGCACGTAGCCATCTATACACAGCGGGAGGCCGCACGGCGCCCCCCCCAGAGACATCAAGAGGCCGTACTGCGCCAACTATACTCAGCAGGAGGCCGCATGCAGTCATACACACACACAAACATATACAGACACGCATAAACACATTTGAAACACAAAAATACATACAAACAGACATCACACAATGACATCTGCCCACACACACACACAAACAGACAGACATCACACACACACACACCTGCCCACACACACACACCTGCCCACACACACACACACCTGCCCACACACACATCTGTGTGTGTGTATGTATAGTGTGTGAGTGTGTGTGTGTGTATGTATAGTGTGTGTGTATGTATAGTGTGTGTGTGTATAATGTGTGTATATGTATAGTGTGTGTGTATGTATAGTGTGTGTATGTATAGTGTGTATAATGTGTGTGTATGTATAGTGTGTGTGTGTATGTATAGTGTGTGTGTATAATTTGTGTGTGTGTATTTTTTTTTTAAGTTAAAAACAAGTAAAATGCATGTGGCATCAATATCAAGACTCCAGATATAAGGGCCTATTCACACTGAATTTTGCAATGCATTCATCTCCTCTTTCCAGGCTTCTATCTAAATCCCTGAAAAATGGCATTCAGATGGGCCTTGACATAGACATTGATTTGAACAAAGGCAAACCGAGGCTAAAGTCTGAATCTTTAGGCTCCATTGCTCTGCTTTCAGATGTCTCATTTCAGACGGCACAATCCTGAATTTCAGGGATTCAGTTGTAAGCCTTGTGTAAAGACCTGAATGCAACGCTGAATGTAGTGTGAATAGGTCCTTACATCCTACACCACCTCAGGGGATTGTTGTTATGGAGTATTGCCCCTGGGTGGCCGCAGTTATGACCACCACCAGGGCTCGCGGTCACCCACCCTAGCTTTGGTATTCTGGGGAGCTGGTATAATGAATATCTGAGAAGAGCCCTAGAGAAGCAAGAACATTGGACAACCAAGAGGTGGTGGCCTCAAGTCAGGTGTAGTGTTCAACTGGGCAAGACTTTCTAACCTGCCCACACACACACACACACACACACCTGCCCACACAGACACACACACACACACACACACACACACCTGCCCACACACACACCTGCCCCCCCCACACACATATATACACACACACCTGCCCACACACACACACACACCTGCCCACACACACACACACCTGCCCACACACACACACACACACCTGCCCACACACACACACACCTGCCCACACACACACACACACCTGCCCACACACACACACACACCTGCCCACACACACACACACACACACACCTGCCCACACACACACACCTGCCCACACACACACACACACCTGCCCACACACACACACCTGCCCACACACACACACACACACCTGCCCACACACACACACCTGCCCACACACACACACACCTGCCCACACACACACACACATATACACACACACACCTGCCCACAAACACACACACACACCTGCCCACAAACACACACACACACCTGCCCACATGCACACACATATACACACACACACACCTGCCCACAAACACACACACACCTGCCCACACACACACACACCTGCCCACACACACACACACCTGCCCACACACAAACACACCTGCCCACACACACACACACACACATATACACACACACACACCTGCCCACACAGACACCTGCCCACAAACACACACACACCTGCCCACACACAGACCTGCCCCCCCCCCCACACACACACATATACACACACACACCTGCCCACACACACACACACCTGCCCACACAGACACCTGCCCACAAACACACACACACCTGCCCACACACACATCTGCCTGCCCACACACACACACACTCACCATCCCCCGGCTCCATTCCTCCTGCCTGCTCTGTCTCTTTTCCGGTGCAGCACTGCAGGCCGGGGCGCACTGCATGACGTCACAGCTAGGAGACACAGCCGCGCACAGGACCGTTTCTCCTAGCAGTGACGCGGCCGGGCCAGCACAGGGAAGTTAACTGCTGCAGTGCTGGCCCGGCCGATGAAGAAGTAGCGGCGTCCGCTGCTGGGGGAGCGGTCCGGGCCCCCCCTCCCGCCACTGCTACCGCTATGTGCCGCGGCGGCCCGCACATATAATGAGGGCAATCCGGCATTAGACACCCCGCCTGGAGCCGCGGGCCCACTGCCGGCTCGGGGCCCCGGGCGGTCGCCCGTATTGCCCTCATTATAATCCGCCTATGCACCAGACCCCTCACTCCTCTCTCCGCTGAGGTAAGAGGGGGACGGCTGTTTAGATTCAATTAAATTCCAGTTTTATCCTTCATTTCTGCTGTGGGTCATATTTTCCTCCAGGATACTCCTAGAAAAATAATAAGGCCATCATATTGCCAAACAGCCTTCAAACCTTCTGTAGATACTACACATGAATAAGATATAGCCATAATTCAGGGAGATATTGTGGGTTGCCAGCTACCAAACTTTTACAATTTTATACACAGATGTGAATATGCTCCATCATGGAAATATACATGAATTCTGTAAAACTAGAATAATTATACAAAAAATCTTAAAATATTCTCCTGATAATGAAGTAGAGATAGAAAGGCTGCACAATGTGAAAGCATTGACGCCTCTGCATTTAACACCTATGTGCAAGTGGAGGCATACAGGGAGACATCTGAGGACCCAAATGGTTATCAAATATTGACAGCTGCTTGTTAATTATTTTGTGTACATACTCTATGTCTGCTCTTCATCACATAACCTGCTTTAATTACCTGTTCACAGTGATTGGGGGTGCATGCAGTGATCCAATACCCCTAGCCTTTGATCTGTGTAACTCAGAACTCCACTTATGACACCATCTTAACCAAGTTACTAAAAATACATTCCTTTACCAGAACTACTGTTCTAACTACAGACCTGTCTTTAACCTTGCATTCATCTCTAAACTCCTGGAACGCTTGGTCTACTCTCATCTAATACACTATCTTTCAGATAAATCTCTTCTTGACCCTTTACAATTTGGTTTCCGTTCTTTACATTCTACAGAAACTACTCTTAGTAAAGTTTCTAATGATCCACTAACAGCTAAATCTATTGGTCATTACTCCCTTTTAATTCTCTTGGATCTCTCTGCAGATTTTGATACTGTGGATCATCAACACCTCCTCACTAAGCTCCTTTCTATCCGTCACAAATACATTGCTCTCTTTTAGTTTGCCTCCTACTGCTCTGTCCTCTCCTTCAGTGTATCATTTGCTAGTTCTTCTTCCCTTATGCCTTACTGTTGGGGTTCATCTGGGTCAGTCCTAGGTCCCCTCCTCTTTTCGCTGTATAGTGCCCCTATTGGACAAACCATCAGCTGATTTGGTTTTAATTACCATCTCTATGCTGACACCCAATTATACACATCTCTTGACATTACCTCTGCATCACTACAAAATATCAGTAATTGTGTGTCCGCTGTCTTTAACATTATATACTCCCTGTATCTAAAACTGAATCTTTACAAAATTGAGCTCCTTGTGTTTCCATTCTCTATTAACCTACCTAAATCTGTAATTGCCTTTTCTGTGGGTAGCTCCACCAAACCTCACAAGCTTCACGCTTGTTCTGTTAGGGTTATATTTAACTCAGCTCTTTCCTTTATTCCCTATATCCAAATAATCATGTCACCTGCACCTTAAAACATCTTAAAAATTCAATTTTTTCTTTCCTTTGACTCTGCAAAAACTCTTACTGTCACTGACTCATTTTTGTCGGGACTATTGCAACTCTCTTCTAATCCATCTATTTCTTACTAAATTTTCCCCTCTGGAATGTATCCTGTCTGCAACAGCCAGGGTCATATTTCTGTCCAGCTGTAACACCAATGCTTTCACCCTGTGCCAGTCATTGCACTGTTAACCCATCCGCTACATAGACAGAGATGATTGATAAGTTATACGTTTATATTGCATTATCCTACTGCCTGTGCTCTGATATTCCACTAATGACCTAAGACAGACATCCTCCATAATTTGAACCTTCTAGTACCATCTTCAAAGCTTCTCCCATGCTGCACCAGTCCTTTGGATTGCACTACCCTTGATGATCCAGTATTCACACTTTTAAGTGTGCTCTAAAAATACATCTAACTATTCACTATTCTACCTTCTTAACTTCTCTTCAGAATCTAGTCCTTTTATCCTTTTTATTATCTGTTTCCTCACCCTCCATGCACTCAATAGCACTTTGTGTATATACAGTATATTGTACAGATAAGGAGTGTTGATTGGTTCATGCAGCTATTAGCTTACTCCTCTTTGTTATATTGATGGCTGGACCTTATTCTACAAACACTTCTTTTGTGTCACCCCTATTTCCTCATAGATTGTAAGCTTTTGAGCAGGGCCCTCACTCCTCTTGGTATTTGTTGAATTATGTGTTACTCTGCAATGTCTTAGTTTGTTTGTACATGTCTCCGCTGAATTGTAAAGTGTTGCAAAATGTGTTGGTGCTATAGAAATAAAAAATATTTTTATGATTATCCATGGATTAGAGATGAGTGAATGAATTCTAGTGGTTTTGAATTCTATTAAAATTTTCCGATGTAAATACTTTTATGCCCAAAGATGACAAAAGTATTCTCGGAGTAATACCTTTACTGGCTAACCAGACCAAAATATATATTTGCAAGCTTTCAGAGCACAGAGGCTCCTTCTTCAGGCAGGTTTACAAACGAATTAATAATCCCTCACCTGTCTGCCGTCATGACATAATCCACAGTGTCCCACAGCAATCCAGGTCACTTCTACAGCAGCCACATCAGCAATCACTGATGTGGCTATTGTAGCGGATAGCACTGTATACTCTGACAGGAGTGTAATTACTCCTGTCAGTGTATAGCGCTGTACTGCAGGAGTGAAGTCACTGGAGTTCAAACAGCTGAAGATCTGCTGAGAGCTCCGGTGACCTCACTTACGGCATCAGTGTTGTGTGGGAAAATTCTCATGCAGCACCGGTGCCGTAAGCGAGGGCACCGGAGCCCTCAGCTCATCTTCAGCTGATGAACTCCAGTGACCTCAGTGATGGCAGCTCATCGCGATACACTGCGGGAGCGATCGAGCTCCTGTCAGTGTATCGCCAGCTGCTGGATAGCACGATCACATCTCCGAATGTGGCTGTGCTATCAGTGAGATCGTTATGGGACACTCGATATTATATAGACTACGGCGGACAGGTGAGGATTATGGTGGTTTATTATTTTATCTTTATTTCAGAATACAATGGCTTCTGAGATTAGGTGTAAGGTGATTATATGGTGTTTTTTTATTTTTTACAGGGGATGAGGGCATCGGGGACAAGTGGTAGGTGAGTATAATGTGCTTATTATTTTTATTAAAATATTTATTTATTTAAACTTTTTTTTTACTTTCACTTTCACTACGCAAGCAAAGCTGATGAGAGATTACTCCTCCCATCAGCGACACTTGCGCTGCTTGCTTACAGTGACAGAAGGCGCCGGATGATGGGGGTAGTAGTCCCATCAGCCGGCGCCTATGACCCGCGGTAGGCTTTTTACCACGGGTCACTGTCACAGCTGAGGGATTATGCTGACACCAGACAGCATAATCCCGCAGCGCTGTGACCGGCGGTAGCGATGTTACCGCCAATCACAGGCCCTATTTCCCACGCTGTCATCTAAACCAGGGATGTTCGTGTTCAGGCCGATTTTGCCGATTTTTGCGCAAAAAAAAACGCCGCGGAAATGCATTAAAATCACTTGGTAAGAGGTCTGCCATGCTTAGCAATGATAATCTGCATGTGCTATGCACATGATGCGGAAATTTCCACTGCGGATTATCATTGCGGCACAGACCGCAGCACAACCAATTTAGGCGCGATTTCGCGACAAAATCGGCCCATTGACTTGCATTGAGTAGTAGCAAACCCGCATGTATAATTTCTATACATGCGGATTTGCTGCGTTTCAATGTAAAACAATAGGCTCAAAATCGCGCCGCAGCTGGTACCCGGATCGGGAGAGGAGGCTGCTACTTCTCTCATCCGACCACTGCTCTGGCTGATAACAGTGAGAGCAGCATGGATGGGAGAAGCGGGAGCCTGCTTCTTCCAGCCCGCGTGCCAGCGGCAGTATAAAAAAAAATCAAAAAGTAAAAATACTCACCTCTCCGGTGTCCCCTGGTGTCCTCCTGGGTGATGCTGTCCGGTCGGTGGCTCGCTGCACACTGTGGGGCGCGGGCTCGCGCCCAGCAGTGTGCTTCCAGGACCTGCGGTGACATCACTGATCACCTGATGGTCACGCGACCATCAGGTGATCAGTGACGTGACCATCAGGTGATCAGTGACGTCACCGATCAGCTGATGGTCGCGTGACCTTCGGGTGATCAGTGCCGCAGCAATCAGCTGATGGTCACGTGACCATCAGCTGATTGCTAAAGCCGTTAATCAGCTGATCGGTCTCATGACCGATCAGCTGATGCTGAGCGTAGGAAGATTCACAAGAATTTTCCCACGCTCTCTAGCTGACCGGGGCTCATCAGCTGATCTTCAGTGATTTTACACCCCTGTCAGTATACAGTGCTGTATTCTACAGCTGTGACATCAGTGATTGCTGATGTCACAGCTGTAGAAATGATCCGGATCGTCGTGGGACCTTGGCGTTATGTGGATTACGTCGTTGACGGCGGACAGGTGAGGAATATTGTTGTTTGATTTTTTAAGATCAAGGGCTTCGCGGAGGCTTGTAATAAAATTTTTTTATAGAACCGTGTCTGTTTTATTTCATTAAAATTCTTTATTCTGGCGGTGTCTTTTGTTGGAAATATGCTGACCATTTTACTATGTGTAGGTATTGGGGGCGACTTATAGACGCCCTCCATTACTAACCTGGGCTTCACGTCAGCCTCCAATACAAGGCTGATGTGAACCCCAACCCCATTACCACCTGCCATCGGTACAGGGCAGCGTGGAAGAGCGAGGCTAAGCGCCAGATTTGGCGCATCTTATGGATGTGCCATTTCAGGGACTGCTGAGGGATGATATTACTAGCCGCAGAGGGGGCTAGTATTCATGGCTCCTTCCATAGCTATGAATATCAGCCCGCAGCTGTCTAGTTTAGCCTTTGCTGGCTAGATTTTATAGGGGGACCCCACATCAATTTTTTTCTGGGGTCCTTCTGTAATCTAGCCCGTAAAGGCTAAACAAACAGCTGTGGGCTGATATTAATAGCCATGGAACATTGTTGGCTAATGGCCCCTACCGCAACTACTAATATCAGCCCCCAGCGGTCGGCTTTCCCTCTGCTGGTTATAAAAATGACGCGGGAGCCCATGCCATTTTTTTTTTAGGCTTTCTGCCCATAATTCAGACGTAGCACCTCTTTGGATGCAAATTTTTGCTGCGTCCAAAGCGTTGCATTCTATTGAACGCAGGTAAATTCACATGTGTTCACTAAACCAATACTTTCTAGTGGTCAAATTTCTGTTGTGGAGACTAGCAACTCCACAAGAGAATTTGACATGCTGCGGCCCTGAAAGACGCACCGCATGTCCGTGGGTGATTCACAGCCTCTGATGCACGCATAGTGGACATGGGATTTCTAGAGATCCCATCCACTATGCTGTAACATCTGGATGCTGCGGGTTTGACGCTGTATAAACACGCAGCGTCAAATCTGACTGTGACCACGTACCCAAACTCACCCGCAGCATGTCAACTTCTGTAGCTGACACGCTAGTCTCCGCTGCAGATTTTGACCGATTGAAGTGTCATTATATGCGGTGGATTCACATTTACCGACAACAAAATTGCGGCATTATAACTCCGCATTTTAGACGCAACGTAAATACGTTGTGTCCAAAGCGCTGCTGAGTGCTGATCAGGGAGGGGGGACGTTTGGGCTAAGAACCATCTGTGAGATATTAATTATGGCCAGGGAAAATGTTTGCCTAGTGGCACATTCCCAGGCTAAAAAAAACAGCTCACAGCAGTCGCATAAATTACGTGAATAGAAATGCTAATAAAGATTGGATGAATGGGACTAGCTGACACCAGAGCTCTTTTGTTTTGTGATGTCAAGGTGTCTATCAGACCTTTACATGACCAAACAAAATAAAGAAACACACAGACACTGTGTGAACACTTTATTTGAAATACAACAGACCCATTCTTTAATCATTTAAATGAACCAATATACTCACCCCAGTTCTTATTATGGTAATCCAAGGGCTTACGCAATGTCCCCCCAACTTTATTTAGCTCAAAAAATCATTCATTGATGCTCAAAAGTGCTTCAAAAAATGCATGTAAAAACGCATGTCAAAAACGCATGTAAAAACAGCATGTGTTTTTTCTGGTAAGGAGAGACAAAAAACGCTCAGGAAATTTCTGCTTCAAATCTGCATCGTGGGCACATACCCTAAATATTAGTACTGGTGTTCTTGATAATGATCAATATTGTTCTATTATTCAGTTACCATGTGGTGGTAAGTAACATGTGGTCCAGTAATGGTGTGGCGGTATTTATCCCTTGTATGTGGTATTATTGGTATATTGGTAGTGTTGGCATAGTGTATTTTGCTTAGTAACATGTTGATATTTTGTAATTGTATGACTACTATTTAGAAGTAGTATTTAGAAAATAAGTTTTGCATAGGACAAAAGTTATGCCACTACTTACAGGTAATATCTTCTCCGATTGGATTCTCTTACTCTTCTCCTCCATCTGTTTCAGAAGCTATGATAACTGTTCACATCCACATCTCGTCTCTTTTGTCTCAGGCCTTCTGCAGCACAATCCGACACAATGTCCTTAAAAATAGCAGTTTCATTATATTGCCCCTGTATAAAAATATCTGCCCATGCTGTGCTCCTGAAAAAATAATTGCCCCTTACTGTGCTCCTTGCTCAAAATATTACCCACACACTGTGCCTCTTAAGGTACATTGTCTCCACACTGTTCTCTCCTATAAAATATTGCCGCCACACTTTGTTTTTATGAACTAAAATCGCTACAACGTCCCCTCCTTATTAACAATATAACCACCACACTGTCAGCTTTTATGATCTATAACTGCCATACTGTCTGTTCTTATAAACTATAACCTCCACACCATCCCCATTTCATGCTGTCCCCTCTTCTCTATTTCCCTTCACATTGTCCCTTTATCTACAACGCCCACTCTTCACTTTGTGCTCTCATACTGTACCTTCCCATGATGCCATCTCTCCATACTTTCTCCCCACACTATACTCCACCTACATTACCCCCCTCCATCCTGCCCCCCCTCTACATTCTGTGCTCTCCCCAAGGGCATACATAGAAATCATGGTGCCCCATAGCAGAGGTTCTAATTGGGCTCTTCACCCGACAAACAAGAAAATAATTAATATTTGGCATGGTCACAGAAGAGCATGTCACAATTTTGCAGTCCTTACAAAGTACCGTATTTTTCGGACTATAAGACTCACCGGACCATAAGACGCACCGGACCATAGTGGTGTGAGGGTTACAGGAGGCAGGGTCCCTCAGGAAGCCAGCAGCTGCAGCAGAAGAGGTGAGTTGCTGTGGAGCCTGTGCTGGGCCGGGGCCTGTGCCTGGCTGGGGCCGTTAGCCTGGCCGGTTCCTGTGCTGGGGCCTGTGGCTGAGGTCAGGGCCTGTGGCTGATGCCGAGGCCTGTAGCTGAGGCCAGGGCCTGTGGCTGATGCCAGGGCCTGTGGCTGATGCCGGGGCCTGTGGCTGGGGCTGAAGCTAGGGCTGAGGCCGAGGCCTGTGGCTGGGACTGAGGCAGAGGCCAAGGCCTCTGGCTGGGGCAGAGGCCAAGGGTCTGGCTGGGGCCGAGGCCTCTGGCTGGGGCTGAGGACTCTGGCTAGGGCCTGTGCCGGGCTGGGGCTGATGCCGGGCTGTGAGCGGCATCGGGCGGCGAAACAGAGTGGTCTGCCCAGGTTTCCGATGTGCGCAGTCATCTTCTTAGAGCTGTGATCTACAGGAAAATGGCTGCTGGAGCTTCCGGACTGCGCATGTTCCGGCTCGGGCGGCCATTTTCCTGTAGACCGCAGCTCTAGGAAGATGGCTGTGCGCACCGGAAAGCAGCGCAGGCTGCTCTGCTTCGCTGCCCGATGCCGCACACAGCCCGACACTGGCCCCAGCCCCAGTACCGTCCAGGCACAGGTCCCAGCCCCAGCCGCTCTGCCTCACCTCTGCTGCCACCGCCGCCACTACCACCACCACCGCTATCACCACCGCCGCATTCTTGAAGGAAGGAGGGCCCTGCGACCCTGCTTCACCACCACCGCAGGTAACATTCGGACCATAAGATGCACCCCCCATTTTCCTCCCAAATTTGGGGGGAAAAAGTGTGTCTTATGGTCCGAAAAATACGGTAACTTTCTTCCTACTGAAGCCCGTTTCCCTTTTCATTGTACCCATAAAGTATGATGCCAACAAAAGTGCCACACAAACATTGTATGATACCCCACAGTGAATTCCTCCACAGTACCTTCCACACACACAGTTTGATGACTCTATTGTACCCCACCTCAACTCCCCCGGAAGAGTATGGGGACCCCAACACAGTATGATCCCCCAAATGTGACCCCCCACACAGCCCTCCATGTAGTATAATCGGCCTACATACAATATAATGGCCCCACACCTCACAACACTGTATTATGGCCCCCACTAGCCCTCCAAACAGTAAAATGGCACCCACACAGTATGATGGACCCCACACAAACCTTGACACTTTATAATTGCTTGCATACAGTATAATGGCACCTACATAGCCCTCTATAAAGTATAAAGGCTCCCACATAGTCCTCCAAATATTATAATGGCGCCCACATTGTCCTCCTAATAGTATACTGTACCTCATAATCCTCCATACAGTATAATACACTACATAGTCCTCCATATAGTATAATGCACTCCCCTAGTCCTCCATATAGTATTATGTACTCCCCATAATCCTCTATACAGTATAATACACTTCCCATAGTCCTCCATACAGTATAATGCACTCCCCATAGTCCTCCATACAGTATAATGCACTCCCCATAGTCCTACCATAGTCCTCCATATAGTATACTGCACCCCATAGTCCTCAATATAGTATAATGCACTCCCTATATTCCTCCACATAGTATAATCCTCTCCTCATAGTCCTCCATATAGTATGATGCACCCGATAGTACTCCATATAGTCTAATGCATTAACATAGTCCTCCATATAGTATAATGCACTCCCAATAGTCTGCCATACAGTATAATGCACTCCCCATAGTCCTCTATATTGTATTATGGCCACCACAATGTACTCACTGATTTAAAAAAAAAATACTCATGTCTCCTCCTTGTTCCCTCACTGCTCCGGTCTCTGCAGCAAGCACTCTGAAAGACCCAACATCTCAGCGTAGCAGGCGCCGTGTAGTGACGTAATTATGCCCACTGTTCTCAGATGTCAGACGCCGAGGAAGACTGAAGGGGAGAAAGAGTCGGCTGACGCTCCCTCTGTCATCATTACTTTCATCTGTATCGGCATCTAGGATGCCGATACAGTTGCGGGTGCGATGCCGGTGGGGCCGGTGCCGGCGCTGGCATCGGACCCCCTAGCTCATAGCAACTGACTCTCACACTACCCCCTCTTGATGCTGCCCTCACACTGCTGCCCCCCCCAAGTTACACTTCTCAATACTGTTATCCCTTCTCTCAGTGCACTCTCTCCATATTGTCTCACTGTACTGCTCACCCTAAGCTGCCCTCTCTTGATACTTTGCCCTCACACTTACACTCTCCTAACCGTATACAATAAAAGTCCCTGGTTTCTCTGGTGTGTTTAACTTCCCACAGTTTACGCTTCCTCTGTGGCCCAGCTGTAACATCAGCAGGGTGATAAACCGACATCATTATGCTGCTGCACGTTGCCTCTGCTCTTGCAGCACTATCACTCATTTCTTCAATTATATTTGCATCTGAGACAGCTCTCAGTTTAACAAATGGTTTGGAGAAATGTCCTAATCCTACTCTCAAGGGGGCGGCAAAATGCTGTCCCTGGAAAACACCTCAGTCCACCACCCGAGGGTAGATGCTCATCTTGTTTCATGGCAGAAGTGGCCCAGTCAAAGCAGTTTCACTAAACACTTTATTTTAGGAGATAAGTTAAACGGTGTACTTAATTGTCACATCCCTACCTGAACCAGAGATGCTTACTATTCAGCCAGAGTTACTGGTTTAGTGGGCCTGTTGTGTTGCCCAATCAGGCAGAATGGTTATATGTGCAGTTCAGAAGGTGTAATCAGCTACATGCTGCGGCCAATGAAGGCCACACCCTACTTAAACTCCCAGCTTACTACTTAGAGTTGCCAGCTACAGTACAGACCAAAAGTTTGGACACACCTTCTCATTTAAAGATTTTTCTGTATTTTCATGACTATGAAAATTGTACATTCACACTGAAGGCATCAAAACTATGAATTAACACATGTAGAATTATATACTTAACAAAAAAGTGTGTAACAACTGAAAATATGTCTTATATTCTAGGTTTTTCAAAGTAGCCACCTTTTGCTTTGATGACTGCTTTGCACACTCTTGGCATTCTCTTGATGAGCTTCAAGAGGTAGTCACCGGAAATGGTCTTCCAACAATCTTGAAGGAGTTCCCAGAGATGCTTAGCACTTGTTGGCCCTTTTGCCTTCACCCCAAACCATCTCGATTGGGCTCAGGTCTGGTGACTGTAGTGGCCAGGTCATCTGGGGTAGCACCCCATCACTCTCTTTCTTGGTCAAATAGCCATTACACAGCCTGGAGGTGTGTTTGGGGTCTTTGTCCTGTTGAAAAATAAATGATGGTCCAACTAAACGCAAACCGGATGGAAAAGCATGACGCTGCAAGATGCTGTGGTAGCCATGCTGGTTCAGTATGCCTTCAATTTTGAATAAATCCCCAACAGCGTCACCAGCAAAAGCACCCCCACACCATCAAACCTCCTCCTCCATGCTTCACGGTGGGAACCAGGCATGTAGAGTCCATCCGTTCACCTTTTCTGCGTCGCACAAAGACACGGTGGTTGGAACCAAAGACCTCAAATTTGGACTCATCAGACCAAAGCACAGATTTCCACTGGTCTAATGTCCATTCCTTGTGTTCTTTAGCCCAAACAAGTATTTTCTGCTTGTTGCTTGTCCTTAGCAGTGGTTTCCTAGCAGCTATTTTACCATGAAGGCCTGCTGCACAAAGTCTCCTCTTAACAGTTGTTGAAGAGACGTGTCTGCTGCTAGAACTCTGTGTGGCATTGACCTGGTCTCTAATCTGAGCTGCTGTTAACCTGTGATTTCTGAGGCTGGTGACTCGGATAAACTTATCCTCAGAAGCAGAGGAGACTCTTGGTCTTCCTTTCCTGGGGCGGTCCTCATGTGAGCCAGTTTCTTTGTAGTGCTTGATGGATTTTGCAACTGCACTTGGGGACACTTTCAAAGTTTTCCCAATTTTTCGGACTGACTGACCTACATTTCTTAAAGTAATGATGGCCACTCATTTTTCTTTACTTAGCTGCTTTTTTCTTGCTATAATACAAATTCTAACAGTCTATTCAGTAGGACTATCAGCTATGTATCCATCAGACTTCTGCACAACACAACTGATGGTCCCAACCCCATTTATAAGGCAATAAATCCCACTTATTAAACCTGACAGGGCACACCTGTGAAGTGAAAACCATTTCCGGTGACTATCTCTTGAAGCTCATCAAGAAAATGCCAAGAGTGTGCAAAGCAATCATCAAAGCAAAAGGTGGCTAATTTGAAGAACCTAGAATATAAGACATATTTTCAGTTGTTTCACACTTTTTTGTTAAGTATATAATTCCACATGTGTTAATTCATAGTTTTGATGCCTTCAGTGTGAATGTACAATTTTCATAGTCATGAAAATACAGAAAAATCTTTAAATGAGAAGGTGTGTCCAAACTTTTGGTCTGTACTGTATATGTTTATATTGACTCTAGTCTTTATCTCCTGCTTGTCCCAGTTATCTGACTTGGCTTTTTTGATACATGTTCTTGGCCATTTACTGATTTAACCCACCATTTTCCTGACAAATCTGCCTCCTACTCCATCCTTTTTGTTCTGATCATGGCTATCTCCTGATTTTGTCTCTGATTTTCGATTTTGCCATCTGCCCTCTCTGGTTTTTACCTGGCTAATCAGCTATCAAATGTCAGTCCGCGCCACTGGCCAGCAGCTACTCTGTGGACACAAGTTCAAGATACACTGTTGTAAGAACCTGTATAGGGGCTAAGAGTTGTAGGCCATGGTTCTTCTCGGACCTACTAAGTGAAGCTGTTTGTGCAAAGTCTTCTTCTGGAAGAACAGTTGCCAACCAAATTTCAATATACATTTCACCCTTACATTAATATTCAGAAATAGTAATAATGTTGACCACAACTGTAAGCTTCTGTATATTTGTGTACTATGTTCAGCATATGCATGTGCAATATATACAGTAGTGTTCAAAATAATAGCAGTCCAATATGACTAACCAGATTAATCACTGTTTTTGGTATAAATTATATTACCACATGTCAAACAATTTACCAGTTGGTGCAGTAGATTGTAAGAAAACCATCAAACTCAGCATTCATGATCTGCATATTTTTGAGTCTGTGTATTTGAGTAATTAAATGAAAAGGGGTGTAAATAATAGCAGTGTGGCGTTCAATTAGTGAGGTCAATCATTCTGTGAAGAAAGAGGTGTAAATCAGGGTGAAGCCAGCACATGTTGTACATGCATTTCTCCTTGATAGCCTGAGAAATATGGGTCATTCGAGACATTGTTCAGAAGAACAGCCTACTTTGATTAAAAAGTTGATTGTAGAGGGTAAAACTTATAAAGAAGTGCAGACAATGAAAGGCTGTTCAGCTAAAATGATTTCCAATGCTTTAAAATGGAAAGCAAAACCAGAGACAAGGAAGAAAACGGAAGACTATTATTCAAATGAATCGAAGAATAGCTGGAATGGCAAAGGCTCAGCCAATGATCAGCTCCAGGATGATCAAAGACAGTCTCAAGTTACCTGTGAGTACTGTGACAGTTAGAAGACACCAGTGTGAAGCTAATCTCTTAGCAAGAAGTCCTCGCAAAGTCCCACTGTTAAAAAAAACATGTACTGAAGTGGATACAATTTGCCAAAGAACACATCAACTGACCTAAAGAGAAACTGAGAAACATTTTGTGGACTGATGAAAGTAAAATTGTTATTTTTTGGTCCAAGGGCTGCAGACAGTTTGTCAGACAACCCCTAAACTCTGCATTCAAACCACAGTACACTGTGAAGACAGTGAAGCATGGTGGTGCAAGCATCATGATATGGGCATGTTTCTCTTATTATGGTGCCGGACCTATTTACCGCATACCAGGGATCATGGACCAGTTTTCATATATTAAAATACTTGAAGAGGTCATGTTGCCTTATGATGAAGAGGATATGCCCTTGAAATGAGTGTTTCAACAAGAAAACGACCCTAAACACACCAGTAAACGAGCAAAATCTTAGTTCCAGTCCAAAAAAATTGAGGTTATGGAGTGTCCAGCCCAATCCCCGGACCTTAATCCGATAGAACACTTGTGGGGTCACATAAAAAATGCCATTTCTGGGGCAAAGCCAACAAATGCCAAAAAATTGTGGGATGTAGTCAAAGCATCCTGGGCTGGAATAACAGTTGACAGGTGTCAGAAGTTGGTTGACTCTATGCAACATACAGTAGATGTGAAGTAGTTCTAAAAAACTGTGGTTATACAACTAAATATTAGGTTAGTGATTCACAGGAATGCTAAATCCTCAAAAAAAAGAGTACATATTGTGAGTTTGTAAAGACAAATGCAGACACTGCTATTTTTTAGAACAGCCTAATGTTCATTTTTTGTTTTTTTCTGTAGTTAAAAATTCTATACATTTCTCTTCATGTTTTTAATTAGAATACAGTGTGCAACGTTCCCAATGCATGGAGATTTTGTGCTTAACTCATGTTTTTGAACACACTGCTATTATTTTGAACACTACTTTATATGTGTAAATGCATATCGTAATGTGTATGCTTTATCATACTATAAATGTTTGTATATGTGTATTTAATGTGAATATTTACTGTATGTGTATACAGTATATGGTCGAGTATGATGGGGGGAGGACACAAACACAAGTCACTGTCATTTTCCGCCCCTCACAATATTGCTATGCCAATTCTATATGATATTTTAAGCCATGTCATGTGCTATATTATGGAATGTTATGTCTGATGCATACTGCTAGCAATGCAGTGTTATACCTTAGCATTAGATATTTTTTAGTTTACCATACTAATGTATATTAATGCCATTTAATTATATATGTGATGAAACTTAAGTGCCCTGGGTTAAGAAATGCCTAGTGCAGGGTGTCACTGGGTAGAAGTTCAAAAGTCTGATAAAACTAAAGTAAAAGAGAATTTTTGCATTGTATGTTTTAATTTAATGTGCACTAATTGATGGTGATATGTCACGTCAGAGTCATCATTGTATTTATATCTGATGGAGGTGGTCCCCATTTGTGACTGAAATACATAGTGTTTTAAATACTAAAATCAAATGGAAAAAAAGCAATTTCAGCTCACCTTTCTATGAAGCAAAATCCACTGTCTAATGAGCCAGGTAGTGCACAGAATGGAGTGTGCAACTGGTCCCAAAGAAGGTAGAAAAGATTTATCCAGTACTCATTCCAAAGGTCAATTAAATTGCCATTTATTAAATTAACAGTAGAAAAATGTAAAAAAAAATACATGTGTAGACTTACACATTTCAAACCCAACTCCATGGAATAAGAATCCATGGACTAGGGTTCAAAGCGTTTAAGAGTCTACACATGTATATTTTTTTTACATTTTTGCACCATTGGTTTTTAATGAATTTACTAAATGGCAATTTTTTTAATGGACCTTGGGATGAGTGCTGGATACATCTTTTTTTTAAAAAACAAATGACCATTTTTATTGGTAGCATTTTTAAGCATTTTGATTGATGACAGCGCCCAAATAAGATTAATTATCTTCTGTTACGAACGTGAAATGATCCAGCTTTCAGATAACTGCTATGGTAAAAATCCTTTATTGTAGCTTAATAATAAAAACCTCAATGTACATGATACAAAAATGTGAACAATTTCAAACACGTTTCAGAAAAGAGTCCTTAACCATTGCATATAGTACAGTAAACTAATTTTATTAAATCTTCTATCCCTTGATCGCTTGTGTTCAACTTTACTTGTCACAACTTAGAGTTCATGAAATTGTAGGTCTGCAATAGTTAAAGTGGTTGTCCGAGAATTTTAAATTGATAGCCTATGTTTACAATAAGTCATCCATATCTGCTTTGTGATGCTAGTCACCCCCACTGATCAGCTTTTCCCCATGCTTGAAGCAACTGGAAGTGCTCAGTTGCGGAGCTGCATTGCAGAGCTCTGTCAATGATATAGTGACCATGGCCGTGTACTGCACATCTGCCTCCCTATTGATTCTGTCATTAAAAGATGAGGATTATCATAACATAGGGAACATATAGCCGTAATCCTGACTGTGAAGAGTGCATCCATCTTATAGGCAAGGAATCAGATGTGTGAGAAGGGTGAGGAATTTGCCACCCATAGACTATGTTCACAAGTTGCTTTTTTGCTGCTTTTTTTCTGCAGCCAAAACCTAATCTCTTGGCAGTATAAAAGCTGCAGACAAAAAGCAGGTTTTGCTGTTTTTTGCTGCCTTTTTCAGGATCCCGAACATTGCAAGGTGTTTGGCCACCAATGCAAGACATATGTGAAACCATAAAACATTTTTGAGAAAAAGGGCAATTTGATCAAATTATTTAATGGAAAAAGATTTTTATGTCTGAAAAAATAGCGACTATTCGGAACAAAAATGTTCATGAAAAAATAGACAATTGCAAATTTAAAAACAGCGGGGAGAGTTGAATTGTCCTGGAATAGTTTACCTAAGACAGTGGATTTTATAGGTCCAGCACTGTTTACTTTCACAAGTTGGTCAGCCCTTGAGGTGGTCGGATATTGTTCAATTTCACACATTGGTCAGGCAATGCTTACTTTAACAAATATCACTAATTTAATTAAACAGTGCCAAGCCTAACTGCGATTTTGGTTTAAACTTGAGAAAATCACAAAAATAGATGAGTTTGACATCATGCTGTACCTGCTTTTTTTCACTAAAAATGCAGCAAAAAACTGATGGCAACGTTTTTTGCTGCATTTTGCTGCTTTTTTGCACTTATTGCTTCCTGAGGGTGAAAAAATTCTTCAAAAATGCTGAAAGAATTGACATGCTGCAGTTTTCAAAAAGGCAGCAGTTTTCCAATTCAGTCAGGAAAAAAAAAACAATGTGTGTGCATGAGATTTCTGAAATCTCATAGCTTTTGCTGGTACTGTAAAAATCAGCTTTTAATTTCTATAAGAACTGCAGCAAAAACGCAACTTGTGAATATAGCCTTAGTATCCATAGAAGAGTGACATGCCCGCAACGTGTGAATATAGCCTTAGTATTCATAGAAGAGTGACATGCCAGAGATGGTTAGGAGACTGGTGCCTATAAGTGAGGGACAGTAACATGGTATCTGAGACTGTGTGCAAAGTGTGTAGATTTCAGACTAGTTACTCTAGGATATTGCTGCCAGAGAGAAGCACACATGCTATCACAAGCACCATTGGTCCGTGTGGCAAATCAGCCATGGGCAACATTGGCTATATTGAGTTCATGTGCTCCTTGCGTGTGGTCCATGACACACTGTCCATATAATGTGCTCATCTGAATGAGTCCTTATGCTGAGCTATGTTCTCTGAGTTCCATATGCTGTAAACCCCTAAAATGGCTGCTGCTTTCCCTTCCTTAGCTTTTAAAGTGACTATGATTGTCCCTCCTCAATGGCGGCACAATACCATGTGATGTGATAGCTGCAAGGCATTTTGGGAAAACCTGTGTGGCTGTGCATGAGGTCATGTGAGCCTTCTGTGGCAGATGTACACTTTTGCAATGTGTAAAATGGCGATTCGTGCAAATAAAATTGGAATATGTTTGAAGTCGCCAAGCCCTGCAAATATGTTAAAATATGACACAAGTTAGATTTGCTCATCTCTACTTATGACGTTTTACAAAGCTCTGGTTAGTAACATAATTACCATGACACAGTCCCTTAATGTGCACATATTTCTTTATCGTTCAGTTATCCATTTATACATGAATAACCATATAAACATGCTGATTTAACTATGCACAATTATTTTCTTTTAACACAATAAATCAGGATAACCAGCAGACAACTGTCTATCTGTAAATTATGGTTCTTATTTTAGCCAGATTGAAAAAATAAAGTCAGTGGATTGTAAATATACAATTAGACGCTGATATCGCAAACACAACTACTGCCGGCACATACTCAGTATAGCAGAAAGATTGGTTGTTGTAAGTCTTTTCCAGACACTGGTGATACATAGACTTATGGAGGTACTTAGCACAAAGAGCATGGTGATACTGAGTTTCTACAGATCATCAGTAATAGAAGGATAGATGCGACAATCACTGGTGTTTAACCCCTTTCTGACATGGGGCGTATCCATGCGTCCCTGTGGCCTGGTACTTACCGACATGAGACATATGGATACATCCCGGCGATTTTGCATGCACAGACGCTTTGCGTGCGCAATCGCTGCCAGGTGTCCACTGATTCTGACAGCTGACACCCGGCAATCAGTGCAGGCAGTGGTGCTCGCACCGCTCCCGGCACTCTAACACCATAAATGCTGCGATCGCAGCATTTAGCAAGCAGGCAGAGGGACAAAAGAGACCCTGCAATGTCATTTCAGGGTCCTTATCGTTGCCATGGTGACCTGATGGTCATCATGATGACATCTGGGTCACCAGGCACTAGCAAGGTAGTTAGATCATGCACAGTGCATGAACTAACTATCTTGTGTCTGCAGGGCTGACATCTATAAGGCTTAGCAGTGATCCAGCACAGCTATGCCTTATAACAGTGATTAGACTGCAGAAAGTTAAAGTCCCATAGTGAGACTAAGTAAAAAAGTTAAAAAAAGTTGTAAAAATATTTTTTGAAAAACTATAAATAAAAATATATTGTACCCATAAATAAATATTATGAAAAAAAAAAAAAAAAAAACAATAAAAGTACACATATTTGGTATCTCTGCTTCCGCAATGACCCAACCTATAAAACTGTCCCACTAGATAACCCCTTTAGTGAACAAGGTTAAAAAAATATAAAAAACAAGGCAAAAAATGCTTTAAAAACGTGATCAAAATGACGAATGTAAATAAAAATGGTACCGCTGAAAACATAATCTTGTCCCGCAAAAAAAAAAAGCAGCCATACAGCTCCATCATCTGAAAAATAGCAAAGTTATAGCTCTCAAAATAAAGTGATGCAAAAATAATTATTTTTTCTATAAAATAGTTTTTATTGTGTAAAAGCGGCAAAACATAAAAAAACAATATAAATGTGGTACCACTGTAATCGTACTGACCGGGAGAATAAAGCTGCCTTATCAATTTTACCACACGTGGAACGGCATAAAAAAAACCTCAAAACAATTCCTGAATTGTTGGTTTTTGTCTATGCTGCTTCCCAAAAATTGGAAGAGAAAGCGATCAAAAAATGTCATGTGCCCGAAAATGGTACCAATAAAAACGTCAACTTGTTCTGCAATAAACAAGCCCTTACATGACTCTGTCGGCCGAAATATAGAAAAATTATAGCTCTCAAAATATGGTGATGCAAAAACTAGTTTTAGGCTATGTGCCCACGTAGCAGATTTGATGCAGAGCGTTTTTGCCTCTCTCTGGCAGAAAAAAAACGCATGCAGATTTACATGCGTTTTTTCTGCCAGAGAGAAGCGTTTTTTCAGCATTTTTACATGCACTTTTCCAAGCGATTTTGAGCATCACTTGGAAAAGTGCTTGACAAGTTGGTCACACAATATAAATCCATGCAACCGGCATGGATTTATATTGTGTGACCAACTTAGATGCTTTAAATGCTGCATCTATAGTAAAAAAAAAAAAGAATTAAAAAGTTAAAAATAAAAAAAACCTGTATACTCACCTCTCCAGTCTCCTCCCGGCGGCGATCCTCTCTCCTCGGCGTCCCGCGGTGTACTTGCAGGACCTGCAGTGACGTCATTTAGTCAGCTGATGGTCATGCGACCATCACCTGACCTCTGACGTCAGCGGTCGCGTGACCATCAGGTGACTAAATGACGTCACTGCAGGTCCTGCAAGTACACCGCGGGACGCCGAGGAGAGAGGACGCCGCTGGGAGCAGACCGGAGAGGTGACTATACAATTTTTTTTTTTATTTTTAACTTTTTTATTTCTTTTTTTCACCGAGTGGTAGCCGGGATGAAGAGGAGTTGTAGTCTCCTCTTCATCCTGGGTACCACACGCACCACGATTACGCTGCAAATTTGCGGCCATTGAATTTAATTGAAACGCAGCAAATCCACATATACCTGCAGGTTTGCTGCGTTTCAATGTTCCTCACTGGCCACGAATTTGCAGCGTAATCGCAGTAGAAATGGTCATGCTGCGTTTTGCAATGCAATACGAATTTGGCGCGCTAATTAGCGCATCATGTGAACAGCACATCCAAATTCACATTGCTTTGCATGGCAGACGGTTTTACAAGCGTTTTCGCGGCTGTAAAAACGCCGCAAAAACGCTACAAAAACGCTACGTGAGCACATGGCCTTACTAAAAAAAATGTCTTTTAGTGTGTGACAGCAGCCAAACATAAAAACCCGATATAAATCTGGTATCGCTGTAATTTCACCGACCTGAAGAATAAAGTCGTCTAATCACTTATACCACACAAGGAACTGTGTACAAAATAAATAAAACCAATTCTTCACCTGCTGCTGAATTGTTCATTCTGCTTCCCAAAGATCGCAGTAAGGCTCGGCTCACATTTACCCCACGCTCTGCGCTGAAATCTTACACCGGGGTTTCCGTGTAAATCTATGAAATACGTGATTCAGACAGAACCCCCAGCAGAAGATTCCCTATAATGAGGCAGATGGAGGCACGGTGGACGCCGTCTGGCCTGTGACCCCACGGTGTCCGTCTTTTTATTAGGCGTGCATAAAAGTGCCGTCGGCCACAATTTTGTGAACCTCTGAAAAAAACGACACCACTGAACAGAGGCCAGATGGAGTCCAGAGTAACTTTGCTGCCTCATTATAGTGAATGGATCCCTTGGGGTTTCATCTGAATTACATCACTCGGAGATTTAAATGGAAACCCCGATATCAGTGTTCAGCGTAGAGCGCCGGATAAATAGGAACATTTTACATAACGTTTTGGATCACAATAAAAGCTTTGACTCAATCCACAAAAAAAGCAAGTCTTCACTCAGGTCTGTCATCTGCTAACGGAAATATAGGGGCTTCCACGTTACTAGTAGCACAAAGGCTCTGGAAAAGCAAAATGGTCCTTACCCCCAAAAGAAATTCAGCAAATTCTGTGCTCCCAAATCCAGATGCACCCCTCCCTTCTGAGACCCACAGTGTGCCTAAACCACAGTTAGTGTCTACATGTTTGGCATTTCTGTAGCGATGAGAGCCCGCCTAATTTATGGGTGCATGCAGGGCCGACTCCAGGTTTTTCTGGGCCCCGGGCGAAAGAGTCTCAGTGGGCCCCTTTAATACATACCACGATTCATGATGCACAGATACCGCAGAGAAATATATATATATAGTACAATGCAAAGATTTCACTTCTTACATTACATGAGCGATATCTATTGTAAATTCTACAAAAGCTCAGAAAAAGGGCGAATCGCTCCACACAGAATACTGGCCCCCATATAAGGCCCCATACGGAATACTGGCCCCCATATAAGGCCCCATACGGAATACTGGGCCCCATATAAGGCCCCATACGGAATACTGGGCCCCATATAAGGCCCCATACGGAATACTGGCCCCCATATAAGGCCCCATACGGAATACTGGCCCCCATATAAGGCCCCATACGGAATACTGGCCCCCATATAAGGCCCTATACGGAATACTGGCCCCCATATAAGGCCCCATACGGAATACTGGCCCCCATATAAGGCTCCATACGGAATACTGGCCTCCATATAAGGCTAAATACGGAATACTGGCCCCCATATAAGGCTCCATATGGAATACTGGCCCGCATATAAGGCCCCATACGGAATACTGGGCCCCATATAAGGCCCCATACGGAATACTGGCCCCCATATAAGGCCCCATACGGAATACTGGCCCCCATATAAGGCCCCATACGGAATACTGGCCCCCATATAAGGCCCCATACGGAATACTGGCCCCCATATAAGGCTCCATACGGAATACTGGCCTCCATATAAGGCTCCATACGGAATACTGGCCCCCATATAAGGCTCCATATGGAATACTGGCCCGCATATAAGGCTCCATACGGAATACTGGCCCCCATATAAGACTCCATACAGAATACTGGCCCCCATATAACGCTCCATACAGGATACTGGCCCCCTTATAAAGCTCCATACAGGATACTGGCCCCCATATAACGCTCCATACAGGATACTGGTCCCCATATAATGCTGCATGCAGGCTGTTACCCGCCACATAATGCCCCATACAGGCTGTCCCCCCCCCTTTTAATGCTCCATGCAGGCTGTCACCCCCCACATAATGCCCCATACAGGCTGCCCCCCCCTTATAATGCTCCATGCAGGCTATTCCCCCCACATAATGCACTATGCAGGCTGCCCCCCCTTATAATGCCCCATGCAGGCTGTTCCCCCCCTTATAATGCCCCATGCAAGGTGTCACCCCCTCTCTCTATAATGCCCCATGCAGGCTGTCACCCCTTCTCTCCATAATGCCCCATACAGGCTGCCCCCCTTATAATGCTCCATGCAGGCTATTCCCCCCACATAATGCACTATGCAGGCTGTCCCCCCCCCTTATAAGGCCCCATGCAGGCTGTTCCCCCCCTTATAATGCCCCATGCAAGCTGTCACCCCCTCTCTCTATAATGCTCCCTGCAGGCTGTCACCCCCTCTCTCCATAATGCCCCATGCAGGCTGTCACCCCCTCTCTCCATGATGCCCCATGCAGGCTGTCACCCCCTCTCTCCATAATGCCCCATGCAGGCTGTCACCCCCTCCCTCCATAATGCCCCATGCAGGCTGTCACCCCCTCTCTCCATAATGCCCCATGCCTCCATACATTAAAAAAAAAAAAAATCAAATACTCACCTCCCTCCTCCTCACCTGCTACCTGCTGCAGCTGCTTGGGTCCGGACTCCAGCGTTGTCGGTGTCTTCCCGCTCTGCGCTCCCTGTGACGGCTCAGGGGGACGGCGCGGTGGAAAGACGTCACCGCGCCCTCTGACCTGAGACGTCACAGGAAGCGCAGAGCAGGAAGACAGCGGATCTGCGGAGGCACGGGGAGAGGTAAGTATCCCGCTGCCGGGGCCCTGAGCAAGCGGGGAAGAAGGGCGGGCGCTGACACCGCTCTCCTCCACCCATAGCCCAGCGGGGTGCGCGACTGCCAGTGGGCCCCTCTGCCTGCTCAGGGCCCCGGCACTTGCCCGGGTGCGCCGGGTGCTGACGCCGGCCCTGGGTGCATGTCACCAGAAGCACGGGCTGGGCACAATGTACTGGTCACTACAACGTACTGGTCCCTACAACAGCAATTTGCAACTTTCACTCAGTAACATCCACTGCTGGTTGTTTCTGGAAAACACCCATATAGTTAAAATCCTCACCACACCTGTAGATAAATTCCCAAAGGGATATAATTTCCAAAATGGGGTCACTTGAGGTGGGATTCTGCTCCTCTAGCACTTAGGGTCTCTGTATATGGAGCTCGCATGCTATTCTAGGAAAATCTGCACTCCAGGAGGCAAATAGCACTCCGTCGCACCCGAGTCTCGCCGTGTGGCTAAGTAGTACTGTACAGCCACATATGGGGTATTTCTACTTTCAGCACAATTTGTATGACAAATTTTGGTGCCATTTTTACCCATTTCCGTGACAGCATGGCAAATCAGGGATGTTTGTGGGCAGAGCCGTTTTTTTTGCGCGAACAAGCCAGAACCCCGAACACGATCCCGAATTTGAAACACCGGACAAATTCGCTCAACACTAGTCATCGGTTTGCCAAAGGTGGGCAGAGCATTTGTGTACCACATCCTAAGGGCTTGCTCACATATGCGTATAACATGGCCGAATGCTATTCAGTGTTTTTTCAGATAGCACCCAGACCAATGTTATACTATGGCACAGTGCAGATCTGCTATTTTTCTTTCTCATGCCAATTCGGAATGAGAAAAAAATCACAGCATGCTGCGAGTGGCTCCAAGGTTCCAAGTCTATGGGTGCGTGTAAAACATCGTACTGCACTCGGATGTTATCCAGGGGCAGTCCGACATCTGCAAACTCAAACAATGGAGAAATTAAGTTCTCCGTCTTCTCCACACCTTGATACAATTCTCTCATGTGAGAGAATCGGATCACACTAACATAACACTCGGCTCAAACTCTGACAGAGTGTCATTAGCATAAACGGCTCAATTCGCATGAGAAAATCATCGCTCGTGTGACCCCCGCATAGGTTTTTAGATAATCCCAACTGGCTGATATAACAAATACTCAGTCTCTGCAGATATTGAGAAATGGCCACAGTGTTTACCAATGGTACAGGCAACATCTTGTAAATTATCAGTCTGTATACTCAGAATAACTGGAGCATATATCACAGTTTGAACACAGTATTTATGGCACCACAGCTTATAGCGACAGATGCTACTATAAACATGGAGTCAAACGTCCAATATTAAATAATAAATTAAATTTTATTAGAACATGGACAAAAATTGCCAACACTTATAATAATATATGTAAAGGATAAAACAATAACAGGGACTCAGGTGATAAGGAGTATGTTGTTCTCACAAACTAACTACTGGAGAGGGAAAAGAACAATCAAAACTGTAAAGTGCCAGTGCTATATGGTGATCTTATTTAATGTTGCAATAAATGCATATATAACTATTTAGCAGGAAAGAATCAAGTAATTCAAAAGTTTACAACCCATGGCACTGTAGCTAATCTCCATGGATGTGGACGTCAGAGAAAAATTGATGAAAGGCTGCAAAGCAGGATAATCTGGATGGTGAATAAGCAGCAACAATCAAGTTCCAAAGAAATTCAAGCTATCCTGCAGGCTCAGGGTGCATCAGTGTCAGCACGAACTATCCGTCGGCGTTTGAATGAAATTGAACCCTATGGCAGGAAACTCAGGAGGACCCCACTGCTGACACAGAGACATAAAAAGCTAGACAGCTGTTTGCCAAAATGTACATGAGTAAGCCAAAATCCTTCTGGGAAAGCGTCTTATGGACAGATGAGATCAAGATAGAGCTGTTTGGTAAAGCACGTCATTCTACTGTTTACAGAATACAGAATGAGGCCTACAAAGAAAAGAACACAGTACATACAGTCAAATATGGTGAAGGTTCAAAGATGTTTTGGGGGTGTTTTGCTGCCTCTGGCACTGGGTGGCTTGACTGTGTGCAAGGCATCATGAAATCTGAAGATTACCATAGCATTTTGGGTTGCAATGTAGTGCATGGTGCCAGAAAGCTGGGTTTGCGTCCTAGGTCATGGGTCTTCCAGCAGGACAATGACCCCAAATATATTTCAAGAAGCACCTAGAAATGAATGGAAACAAAGTACTTGAGAGTTCTGAAGTGGCCAGCAATGAGTCCGGATATAAATCCCATTGAACACCTGTGGAGAGAAGGCCCCCTCTAATGTGAGAGACCTGGAGCAGTTTGCAAAAGAAGAATGCCATAAAATTCCAATTCAGAGGTGTAAGAAGCTTGTTGATGGTTATAGGAAATAACTGATTACAGTTATTTATTCCAAAGGGTGTGCAACCAAATATTAAGCTGAGGATGGCAACAATTTTGTCCAGCCCAATTTTGGAGTTTTATGTGAAATTATGTCCAATTTGCATTTTTTCTCTTTTTTTGTGTTGTTCCAATACACATAAGGGAAATAAACCTGTGAATAACAAAACGTGTAATTGCAATAATTTTTTCTGAGAAACACTTCACTTTCTGAAACAATTTCAAGGGTGCCAACGCTTTCGGTCATGACTGTATGTAGATGCAGTAGTAAAGCATCCTGAGACCATTGATGTATGGGGTTGCATGTCATCCTAGGGAGTTGGCTCACTCACAATGTCACCAGTGGCTCAATTAATAAATCGCCATCCCTTTGAGAACCTGTAGTCAATTCTCAAAATGCAGGTGGACAAACAAAACTACAGACATTGTAATAAACTCCAAGCACTGATTAGAGAAGAATGAGTTGTCATCAGTCAGAATTTTTGCTAGAAGCCGGTATCCATCATGTCAGGGCGAACTGTGGAAGTTTTGAAGAATAATGGTCAACAACACTATAAATATTGACCCTTCACATAAACCTGATGTATTTGTCAATAAAAGTTTAAATACTTATGAAAGGAGGATAATTGTATCATTGTAACCATAGAAACATCTGACTACAATATATAAAAACACTGACGCAGCAAACTTTGTGGAAACCAAAATTTTTGTCAGAAAACTGAAAAGAGAAAACTGTCAGCTCACCCATAGAAAGATCCAAAGCACAGAAACCAGCAGGTCAGCAGGAAGACAAATCATATGAAGAAAAAATCCAGCTTCGAAAATCCCATAAAAAATAGAAAATTTATTGAATAGACTTTAAACTATATTGACCAACAGCATAATAGTCACAACCCCCTGGAGGGGAGAATACTGGGCAGATGCAATTCAGACCACTGGGTCTTTAATCTTTGCAATCTATAATGACTGAAAAGTCGACACTATATACTGCTTCATGTCTGGAACATCTGACATGTCTGAGCCAATCTGGAAAAGTTACATGCAAACATTTAAAAACACTCAATCATGTGAAATAAAACCTTAGAACAATATAATGAGTACAATGAAAAATGATGCACAAAGTTATTTTATGAAAAAAGAGAGATACTTGGTGGGGATAGGAAATTTATATGGAAATGAAATAATTATTCGTAATGATAAATGAGATTGTGTTTTACGTTCATTCCCAATGATGTCCTAGTCTGAAGCAAATAAATCCACCAGGACTCCTGATTAAGGTGTTTCCAGTGGTGATCGCCACCTCTGTGCGGTTTATTCACTCGTTCAATGCCCGTTACCCTGCATGACGAGGTGTCAACATTATGGCATGCAGAAAAATGCTTAGAAGCTGCTAAGCATTTAAAAATTAATTTTTTAGCAGCATCTGATAAATGATGTCTGATTCTTATTTTTAGGGGACCTGTAGTGCAGCTGACTTACTGGATATTACAAAACAAGCAGGTTACTAAATATATAATGTATGTTGAATTACAATTAATGAAATTGTTAATTTTATAGATTTTATTAGTAGTTGTGGGTGTAAACTGAGTATAATTGACTATATGTTTGCAACATATGCAAATGTTATGGCTGCATTTGAAAAAAACAGATTTGTGTAACCAGGTTTTTTTTCTGTTTATAGCTCTCATTTAAATATAAACTTGGTGATAATATACTTCCCAAAGTGCGAGTTCTTTTAACAGAAAAATGTATTGGATTGGTAAGAATTGTTTTACATTTTTTATCTTGATGTAACATGAGAATATATTTTTTATAATTTTTTTGATATCTGAAAATTGTTGACTAAATTGCGATATAAATGTAATTTGATTGTAATCGTTGGTAATATTATTAGTTTTTTTCTTTAAGCATGTCTTGTCTCTCCGTTTGTTTCACTATATTCATGGCTCTCCTTACCATCCATAGGGAATACTTATGCTTTTGTAATCTATCATTGACAATAAAAACTTCTTGTGTGAACTGTGTGTTAGATATATTGTTCCTCCTGGTACGTATCAGCAGGGGCAAACACAGACTGTAGTGGGCCCCTGTGCAAGAAATTTTTGCCCCCCCCACCTGCCCTTCATAGGGCAACAAAGTTATGTAAACATAACCCCCCCATGTGCATCTCTCATCCCCCCCATGTGCATCTCTCACGCCCCCATGTGCATCTCTCATCCCCCCCATGTGCATCTCTCACCCCCCCATGTGCATCTCTCATCCCCCCCATGTGCATCTCTCATCCCCCCCATGTGCAGCTCTCATCCCCCCATGCATCTCATCCCCTCCCCCCTGCATCTCATCCCCCCGTGCATCTCTCATCCCCCCGTGCATCTCTCATCCCCCCTGTGCATCTCTCATCCACCCCATGTGCATCTCATCCCCCCCGTGCATCTCTGATTCCCCCCACTCCTAGTTAATTAATTGTATTTAAAAAAAATAAAACTTGTTATACTTACCCCCATGCGATCCCTGCAGAATCCTGGCGCTCGTCCACGTTGCTGCCACCAGGTTCTCCTGACTTCTGGCCATGTGACGGCGTCGTCAGATGACCGGAAGTCAGGGGAATCATGAAGGCGCTGCCGCAGCAGCGCTGCACTGCTACACAGAGGAAAGCAGCGCTGAGATGTCCCGGCACTTAGCGCTCAGCATGGGGCCGGGGGCCCAGGGCCGGCTCCAGGTTTTTGTGGGCCCTGGGCGAAAGAGTCTCAGTGGGCCCCTTTAGCACATACCACAATTCATGATGCACAGATACCGAAGAGAAATATATATATAGTACAATGCAAAGATTTTACTTCTTACATTACATGAGTGATATCTATTGTAAATTCCACAATAGCTCAGAAACCAGCGAATCGCTCTACACAGTATACTGGCCCCCATAAAATGCTCCATACAGGAGACTGGCCCCCATAAAATGCTCCATACAAAATACTGGCCCCTATAAAATGCTCCATACAGGATACTGGTCCCCATATAACGCTCCATACAGGATACTGGCCCCCATATAATGCTCCATACAGAATACTGGCTCCCATATAACGCTCCATACAGGATACTGCCCCCCATATAATGCTCCATACAGAATACTGGCCCCCATAAAATGCTCCATACAGAATACTGGCCCCCATATAACGCTCCATATGGAATACTGGCCCCCATATAACGCTCCATACAGGATACTGGCCCCCATATAACGCTCCATACGGAATACTGGCCCCCATATAACGCTCTATGCAGGATACTGGCCCCCATATAACGCTCCATGCAGGATACTGGCCCCAATATAACGCTCCATACAGAATACTGGCCCCCATATAACACTCCATGCAGGCTGTTCCCCACACATAATGCCCCATGCAGGCTGTTCCCCCCACATAATGCCCCACGCAGGCTGTTTCCCCCCACATAATGCCCCATGCAGGATGTCACACACACACCCTCCCTTATAATGCCCCATGCAGGATGTCACCCCCTTCCCTTATAATGCCCCATGCAGGATGTCACACACACCCCCTCCCTTATAATGCCCCATGCAGGATGTCACCCCCCCTCCCTTATAATGCCCCATGCAGGATGTCACACCCACCCACCTCCCTTATAATGCCCCATGCAGGATGTCACCCCCCCTTATAATGCCCCATGCAGGATGTCACACACCCCCACCTCACCCCCCCTCCCTTATACTGCCACAGGCCTCCATACGATAAAAAAAAAAAAAAATCAAATACTCACCTCACGTCTCAGCTGCTGCCGCTGCTCCGGACTCCAGCGTCGCCGGCCTCATCCCGCTCTGCGCTGTGACTGCTCAGGAGAGAGCGCGCTGTAAAGGCGTCACTGCGCCCTCTGACCTGAGACGTCACAGTGCAGCAGCTGCGGAGGATGCAGGAGCTGCTGCGGAGGCACAGGGAGGGGTAAGTATTGTGCCGGGTGCCGGAGCCCTGAGCAAGCGGGGGGGAGCGGGCGCTGACACCGCTCTCCTCCGCTCACAGGTCCCATAGCGCGCGGGGTGCCCGACGGTGAGGGCCCCCCCACCTGCTCAGGGCCCCGGCATTTGCCCGGGTGCGCCGGGTGCTGACGCCGGCCCTGTGGGGGCCCCATGAGGAGACACACAAGAGGGGGGCCCCAACGGGGCTCTGAAGGGGGCCCGACCGGCCGGGCCCCATACTGGAGTCAGGACAGTCATGCCCTGATGGCGGCCCTGCTGGAGGCTGGAGGGGCCCCCTCTCCCTCGGGGCCCCCGTTCAATGAACGGGCTGCACGGGCGGTAGGTCCGCCCCTGCATATCAGTTCACGCAGGGGTATGTTTTTGATTGTTTGTTTGGGATGACAAGAGGTCGTGTTGAATTTGTGGCTGAACTTTATCTGAAAGGAATTATTTTTACTCCTGCAGAGGAATGAATTAATGAAAAATCTAAAAATCAATTTGGGTTTTTTGTATATTAAATGTGAATTGTAAATTCATATCATTCTTATTTAAATGTCTCACTAAGTCCACGGCCGTCTCCTCAGTTCACTCCCATATCAGGAGGAGGTCGTCTATTTAATGACCATACTACCTGATATAGGAGTGGAAGTCGGAGGTGGACGAGAAAACAAACAATTCCTCCCAAATTGACATATAAATATTAGCAATTGAGGGGGAGAATCCTGCCCCATCGAAGTTCCCCGTTTCGGTAAATAAAGCGTTCCATTAAATGAGAAATAGTTGTGTGATAACAAAAATTCCGCCACAGTAAAATGAATTCTTTGATAGGCAGAGTGTAATTACTGAAATGTTATAAAAAAAAATATGACTGCTTTTAGAGCTAGAGCATGTGGATGCTGGTGTATTGTCATGCTGGGTATGGGCAGAACCCAGCGTATAACGGCAGGAAAAGGAAAGGGTGCCCTATAAGTAGGGAAAGGGGGAGTGGAGACCCCTTAATAGCTCAAATGACAAACCCGGTCTCCCCTATGGACCCTATATAGGTTCTACACCTATCGCCGAGCAGGAAACCTGGCTCTAGCTGACCCTAAAACTAGGCCCTAGGTAGGGAGGGGGAGGGGTGAGCACTAATCAGCCCCTCTGCAAATTAAAGTACACACAAGGGAAACTAACAAGGGAATACACTTGACTTCAAGATGTCACCTGAGAGCAGACGGCAACAATCGCCGAGGAACTCCAAGAAAATTCTAACCAACTACTAGAATTCCAGACCTGAATAGATAAGAATCACTCTATCACCAGCAACTCTCTAGAGAAACTGAGTGTATTTAATGATACAGCAAGGGCATGCTAATTAGCAGCAGAAGGTGAGGATCACCCCTGGGTCCTAAAGGTAGAATCCACAAGCAAGGTGAGGATCACCACTGGCTCCTAAAGGGAGAGGGATCATCGAGATGTTTGCAAGGCCAAACGCAGCGACCTTCTTCAGCCGGACCCCGTATGACTGTCTGTCAAACCTGTCATACCCGTGACATGTATAAGCCAATAACGTCACATGACAACCATATACAATGCTAAGGCTATTTGGTCTTATCCAGAGAGTAGATGACATGTTTCGTATCCCGCAGGTAACTCGGAATATTTTTTACCAATGGTTGTAAGTAAAGAGTCAACCATGAGCTGAGCTTTTCTCCCAAATTCCTAATTCCTGCAACAATAGGGCGCAACGGTGGAGGATATTGTTGTTTATGGATTTTAGGGAAGGAATAAAAGATTCTCAAAACTGACTGTAAGCTGCTCATACTGTTTGATAAATCTTAGATTGTCTAAAGTCTAAATTTACACCCCCTATTATTTGGGTAACTTTGCGCCAGAAGTATGAGTCATAACTTTGTGGCAATTTAGTAGCACAGTGTTTCATCTGGTTCATTTTTAGCCCAATTCACCACATAACAACCAATGTCAAGATAATTTAAAAAATATTAAATGTGGTACAAGATATGTAAGACAGTATCTTAAACATTATACCTGAAGAAGAAGTTGATACAACTCCGAAAAATGTTATTTTATAGTTTTTAAATAATAAATCTTATCCTCTACACCTGGTCTACCATTCCACCTTGGTAGTACCAGATATCACCCCTGCAATTTTCCTCCTGTACCTTCATATATTGTGATATCACTTTTAGGTTATGGGCACACAGTATCTTTTTCAGGCCAGTATGCTCAGTATAGTTAGGCTATGAGTTTTTGGAGCAGAAACTGAGCAGAAAGATTTTGAGGAAATTTCAGATATTGACGAGGATTTGGAGAATTTCCACTCAGTTTCTACCCCAAAAACTCCTCTAAAATTCTGTCTGCACATAGCTTTAGTGTATGTACACATGATGGATTCTGCCAGAAAAAAAGCTGAGGAGTTCATAAACCATACATTTTTCAAGCAGAACCTTCATTTTCCTGAAGGGGTTTTGAAATGTTTTTGAAGAGTTTTGATACAGGAAAAATATATATCTTTGTACCGTGTTAGTCAGTAGATAGAAAATATTAGGATTTTAGAGTCCTCAGTGGTTGATACCTTTTAATGGCTAACTGAAAAGACGGTAACAAATTGAGATTGACAAAGTTTTTGAGATTACTCAGGCCTAGAGATGAGCAAGCGCGCTCGCCACTGCTCAGTACTCGCCCGAGCATCTCACTGCTCGAGATGCTCGGTGAGTATTTCCGGGATGCTCGGGCGGGAGCTCAGGTCCCCTCCCTGCATGTTTGGTGCTTATAGATAGCCAATTAACATGCAGGGATTGCCTGCCACTCACTGTAATGCCGTAGCCATGTTGGTTGTGGCATTACAGTGATTGGCTGGCCGCATAGCGTCATCAGGTCTATATAAGACCTGGTCACCCTATGCTGATCAAAGTGTACCCTGGAAACAGGCAGAGTAGGGAGAGCTGCTGCTGAGTGAGGGACAGAATTGATGCTTGTTTAAGTCAGGTATTTCACAGCTATATATACATCTGAACTAACAGTCCTTCTGAGGACTAATCCAGCTGCATATATTACTGGTGATAGCAGGAGTTAGGCAGGCAGCGTTTGTGGACGGTGTATACAGCACAATAGGGTCCATTGCACATTCTGTCTGCTGCTGCTGTTACAGATATCCACAGCCCTACATATCAGGGCTATTTTCTTTTTGCTCTTAATCCTGATTATTTGCTTAAAAAGCAATACAGTACTCCATTTTACAGCTCCATTTGCTTGTTAGCAGAATACAGGCAGATTTTTCTTTATTTTATTCGCATTGCTGTATTGTGTAAACAGAGAAACTTTTCCATCATCACACGTGATCCAATATTACTGCGGGAATAATCGTGACAATTTTGGGCGCATGCCAAATATTCCACTCTATTTAAAGTCAGCCAGCTGTGTTTTGTTAAACCTATTCACACTTGGTTGCTGACCAATACCATATCTATAAGGCCACTTCCTAAAACCGTGGTCATCACACGTGATCCCATATTACTGCATTAATAATACAGACATTTTGTGGAGCAGGCCAAATATTACACTCCATTTAAAATGTTAAAGGCGCGTGGCAAGGGACAGAAAAGTGGACGTGGTGGTGATGGTGCACGCAGAGGCCGAGGCCGTGGGCAAGATGAAACTGTGCCTGCTGAGGGAGCTCAACAAACACCAACATCATGTCGAACTACCTTCCTGTCCCAATTACTAGGGGGCTGCGGAACACCAATCTTGAAGCCAGAGCAGTGTGAAAAGGTTGTTGGTTTTATAGCAGATAATTCTTCCAGTCAGTTTGCCACCACCACCACCCTGTCTTCCACACGGTTAAGTCTCAGTAGTCGTGAGTCTGGACCACATATTTCTCACCCTGATCCTTCTTCATCACACCATGCCGAGTGCCCAGAGACAACTGATCCCACACTTGGACAATCCCAAGAGCTGTTCACTTTTCCATTTATAGATTCAGGTCTCTTGCCCGGCCAGCTTCAAGAGGGGCAAGAGGAGATCGCATGTAGCAATGCCCAGATATTTGAGCAGCCACGGTCACACGAAAGCGATGGTGTGAAAGTGCAATTACTGTTGCAAGAGGTGGATGTTGATGATGATGATGAGACACAATTGCCAGCAAGTCAGGAGGAGGCCCAGGGTTGCGTACGTGGAAGACGAGGTGGTGGACGATGAAGTCACTGACCCAACCTGGCAAGGTGACATTCAGAGTGAGGACAGCAGTACACAGGGGGAGGGAGGCATAGCACCACAACAGGCAGGAACAAGCAGTGGAGTGGCCACAGTCACAAGGCGGGCAACTGTTCCCCAGAACACCAACACGAGGGAAGTTACCAGTACAACTGTTAGGTCTTCCAGAGTCTGTCTCTTTTTTAAGACTGTGCTGATAACCCCAAAAAGGCCATTTGCAACATCTGCCAGGCCAGCATCAGCAGGGGCAGCAAAACTACCAGTCTGACCACCACCAGCATGCTCAGGCACGTGAAAACAAAGCAACCGACTAGGTGGACCAAACGCTGGGTCCAGAAACAGTGTCTGCGGGTGACACCACTGCCTGTTCCGCTGTTGTGATGGTAAGGCCAATCCCCTGTTCATGGCGCAGGCAAAGATGCCTCCCATCCTGAACGTGTCATTGCAGACTTGCAACCATCACAGTCCACGTCCTTGTCCCAGTGCAGCATTCAGTTGTCCCTACCCCAGTCCTTGGAATGCATGCACAAATACGCAGCCAACGCCCCACAGGCCACACTACTAAACTCACACATTTCTCGAATGCTTGCACTTGAAATGTTGCCTTTTAGGCTCATGGTGGAATCTTTCCACAACCTGATGGCGGCGGCTGTCCCTCAGTACTCGGTCCCCAGCCGCCATTATTTCTCCTGGTGTGCCGTCCCCGCATTGCACAAGCACAGAACATTAGCTGTGCCCTCAAAAACGCACTTACTGGGAAGGTCCACCTAACCACGGACACGTGGACAAGTGCTTGTGGGCAGGGACGGTACATCTCGCTTACGGCACACTGGGTTAATATAGTGGAAGCCGGGACCCAGTCGGACCACGGGACAGAACACGTCCTCCCGACGCAGAGGATTGCGTGCCCTGGGTCAATCAGGGTTGCCCCCACATTCTACAGCTCCTGCACCTCTTCCTCCTCCTCCTCCTCCTCCTCAGCCTCCATCTCCCAAATGACCATATAAGCAGCTGTAACAGAGCTGGCAGATCTGTGTCTGTCACCGCTGAACCTACAGCCAGGCATGGTCGAGTGTGACAATGGCCGGAACCTGGTGGCAGCTCTGAAGCTAGGCAACCTCACACACGTACCATGCCTGGCCCATGTGCTCAACCTAGTGGTTCAGCGGTGGTTCAAAACCTACCCGGAACTGCCTGAGCTGCTAGTCAAAGTACGCCACGTGTGCCAATTTTCGAAAGTCACCTACAGCTTCCACTGCCCTCGTCGTGCTTCAGCAGCATTTGCAGCTTCTAGCTCACCGACTGGTGTGCGATGTCACCACGCATTGGATCTTGACGTTGCAGATGTTGGGAAGGATTTGTGAGCAGCAGAGGGCAGTTGTTGAGTTCCAGCTTCAACACGCCTGTCGGCATTCAGGTCAGCCTCCGCACATAAGAATTGATGAGTGGGCATGGATGTCAGACATCTGTGCTGTCCTCCAAAACGTTGAGGACTCCACCAAGATGGTGAGCGGCGATGACGCCATAATTAGCGTCAACATCCCGCTTCTCTCTCTTCTGAAACGCTCGCTGCTCACAATTAAAGAGGAGGCATTGCAGGCACAGCACGATGAGATGGAGCAAGGAACCATACAGGGTGATGCCACACAGCCCAGCCTCATCTCTTCCCAAAGCAGGTTGGGTGCTAATGAGGAGGAAGAGAATGAGGAGGAACAGGAGCTGGTTTCCTGGACTACAGATGGTACTACCCACACCACATTCATACGGTCTGTTCAGCATGGATGGCCTGAGGAAAGGGAGAATGAGGAGGAGGAGGATGAGGAGGAGAGAATGGACAGTCGTCCTCTTGGTCAGGACAGGGAAGACTTGGCTGGTGGCGGTCTGGTACACATGGCTGACTTTATGTTTCTCTGCCTTTCCTGTGACCCTCGCGTGGTAGGCATTTTGGCCGACAGTAATTACTGGTTGGTCACACTTTTACACCCACGCTACAAGGAGAACTTTCTATCTTTCCTTTCCGCAGCAGAGAGGTCTAGTAAAATATTGCAATACCAGAAGGTCCTTGTTGCGGAATTATTAAAAAAATTCCCAACTCAAGGACTAGGTTCCTTGGACAACCAAGGAGTACAGGCGAGAGAGAAACAAATACGATGCAGCAGAGGCAGGGGAACACTGTCAAAGGTGTGGGAGAGTTTTCTCAGACCCTCCCAGCGCCCATGCCCTGATGCGCCGGGTACTCTGACAAGGAGGAAAAAGTTTTGGAAGATGCTGAAGGAGTACCTTGCTGACTGTACCAACGTCCTCCCTGATTCTTCTGTGCTTTATAATTATTGGGTATCCAAGCTGGAAACGAGTCAAGAACTGGCTTTCATCACCTTGGAGGTCCTGGCTTGCCCTGCCGCTAGCGTTCCCTGAGTGGTCGAGCAGGGGTTAGGTCACCTTTATGGGGTTCCCAAAGGGGGGATGGCTCCCAAAAGAAGGGGACTAAATCCTCATTGGGTGGGCATCCAAAGTCCCAGGAGGCCGCTGAATCACAGCTGGGTAATCAGTCCCATTCCATCTTGTGTTGGAGGTGTCATGCCCCTGGCCATATAACCACCCGATGTCCCATGAACTCTGAGTCAATGGACTGCAACATAGGCCTGCGTTGCTCCTATTTTGCCTACCCCACCTGCAGCGTAGTTCCTCAACCTGGCAAGGGCCCTCAGGGGTGCTTAGTGTCCGTAAACGGGGTGCAAGTGTCTGGACTTTTGGACTCAGGAAGTTTGGTGATCCTGATAAGGACCACAATCCCTCATTGGCTGGTTCCTGGAAAGGTGATGAGTGTCCGGTGTATCCATGGGGATGCCAAAAACTATCCTGTGGCCTGGGTGTATGTAAGTACGGACTGTGGCACTACATCTCAGGAAGTGGTGGTCGTTAAAGACTTGTTGCACCCGATAATAATCAGACGAGATTTTGCATCATTCTGGGACATGTGGGGGGAAAGCGAGGACATCTGGTTGCTCGGATGACAGCCAGATCACCCCTGAAGAAACCTCATCGCAGGCCATAACGGACGAGTTTCCCATGTGTGTGTTTGTGGGCGATGAGGCAGCATCCCCTGAGGCCATATCCTTGAGCTGGAGGTGTACAAGGGAACGGTGTTGCTCAAGAGCCGGGGAATGACACCCAATACCAGTATTTTTCTGTCAATGGGGAATTGCTATACCAAGACACCTAGTTGAGAGGGGAGCTCGTTGAGCTGTTGCTGGTGCCAAGGACATACAGACGTATGGTGTTAGACATGGCCCATGCACATGTGTTGGGTGGTCATCTGGGGGTAGAGACAACACAGGAACGAATGCTCCAGAGGTTCTATTGGCCCAGTTGTCACTGGGAAATTGTGAATCATTGTTTGTAGATCCTGTCCCACCTACCAGCTGACCTCCCGGGTGGCTAACTTCCATAGCCCCTTAGTGGTGTTCCCTATCATCGACATGCCGTTTGATCACATAGCCATGGATCTAGTGGGACCCCTGGTCAAGTCTGCCAAAAGGCATCAGTATATCCTGGTGGTACTAGACTATGCGACACGGTATCCGGAGGCCGTACCCCTATGAAACTCCTTCACCAAGTGTATAGCCCGGGAGTTGGTCCATATCGTTTCTAGAATGAGGTTGCCTAAGGAGATCCTAACAGATCTAGGAACCCCATTTATGTCAAAGGTGAGAGACCCCAGTCTACCATCCACAGACGGACGGCTTGGTGGAAAGGTTCAACAGGACCTTGAAGGCCATGTTAAAGAAGCTCGTAGAGAAGGACTGCCGAGACTGGGACTTCCTACTTCCGTACCTTGTTTTCCTCCATAAGAGAAGTATCACAGTCCTCTACTGGAGTCTCCCTTTTTGAACTGTTGTATGGCCAACATCCCTGTGGACTCCTGGATGTAGCGAAGGAGACCTGGGAGGCGAGTCTACACCTTACAGGAGTGTAATCGAACTCGTGGCCCAGATGCAAGAGAGAATTGCCAAGGTGATGCACATCGTGAAAGAGACACTTCCACCCTGGGGATCGAGTACTGGTGCTGGTACCTAGAGTGGAGAGCAAATTCCTGGCCAAGTGGCAGGGCCCCTATGAAATAGTTGAAAAGATTAGTGAGGTCAACTATAAAGTCCACCAGCCAGGAAGAAGGAAGCCTTATCAGGTGTACCATGTCAACTTGATTAAGTCATGGCGAGATAGGGAGCCCGTGGAAGCTCCATGATTGGTGGCTGAGTCTGAAGCCGATGTGAAAGAGGTCAAGGTGGCAGAGTCCCTGTCATGTGCCCAAAAGCCACAGTGCAGAGAGTTGCTACATCGGAACAGAGACCTATTGTCAGAACTACCCGGTTGTACTCAGATCATAGAGCATAAGGTTCTTACGGAGTCTCATGTCCGGGTAAGCTTAAAGCCATATCGGATTCCCGGAGCCTGCTGAGAGGTGATCTCGAAAGAGGTGAAGCGGATGCTTAGCCTGGGAGTCATTGAAGAGTCCAAGAGTGGCTGGTCCAGTTCCATAGTCTTAGTGCCGAAACCAGATGGAGAATGGCGGTTTTGCAATGACTATAGGAAGCTGAGTGAGGTCTCGAAGTTCGACACCTACCCAATGCCTAGGGTAGATGAGCTTATTGTGTTAAGGGAGGGCAATAACCCTTCACGGTTGACCAAGTGAGTGTCAAATTATTAAATTATTATGTTGATTGCAATCGACAGAAAACCAAACGGAAACAATGTTCTGTATTGGGAGGATTCAAAGAATCTCTGATCCCGTTTATTTTGCTTAGCATTTTATATTGTTTTGAGTATATCAAATAGCCAATCAACTCTACAGCCATACTACAATACTATAGGCTAACTGATATTGGTATAATTATTACGGAAAACACATATATGGTCATATTATCATTGTTAGTTTGAAGCACTATGGAAATTTTACAAGGTCAAACTTGGCCTAAACAGATAACAGAGTGTCTGACAAAATGTTCTCTTGAGAAAAGGTTAGTGTGAGATAAGTTCTATGGGAAGAGAAAGAAAGAATGTATGTTATGCAAGGAGTGATAACATGATTTTAAAGTGAGTAGACAAAATGGAGTTGCTCTAGCATGAGTATCAGTATGTCCTCTACATTCCCCCCTAAAAATTATGTTATTATCAACAATAGAGGTGCTATCCCAGGGTCATGCTTTGAGCCTGAGGGACATTGGTCTTCACCCAATTAGTGCCCTTGTTACCAATTGGGGCTGTCGCGGCATGTCCATCCCCCCTTGCTAGTTGATATAATCATAAGCTCAGATCTGAGGTTGGTCGGGGCAAGCGGGTAAAGGTCATCATTCCCTTGTCATCCAGGTCCTCAATGCTGGTTACATGTCCGTGTATAGTAGCACTGGATGTTGGTTAACAGCGTCCTCCTTGCTCTCTGATGACTGGCAGGTTTTCCTCATGCAAAATGGGATACAATAAAAGACTAGTTTTAGTAAAACATATATTAACAAGCAAGCAGCTAAGGTATGTTAATTAGCCACTATAATAAGTTGATTCTGCACTGCAACAGTAGTATTAATAACTTCCAAAATATTCCAAATCTGGTCATCTAAGTAGTCAGTGACTTCCACTAACTTGTCTCACGTTTATGTAACCATAGGGTAGAGGAAGACAGTACTAACTATTTTATCGGGTATACTCATTTGAACAAAATGAGGTCTTCCTGATGGGCGTGGGGTGTTGTCCTTGGCACGTTTATAAATGGTATGAAGAGGGATGGTTCTCAAATCTACTTAACTATGGGGAATAAGATAAGTGGCTGAAATTAGCCGAGACAGCGTACATTTCCCCCCTACTCCGACCGGGAGCCATTTGTACGCATTATTCCCACAGACCCAATATGTGGCTGATGGTAAATCCCATAAAGCAGAATGCTGTAATACTAATTTATGTACCAAATCAATAAAAAGGGTGTTATTTGATAACATACAACATGAAGGCATTTGTCCAAGGGGGCTACAATATCCAACATCCAGATTGCCACATGTTGGATCACTAGGCTTATATTTAGAAAATTCACTACAAGGGACGTTACCAGATATTTTATAACGTGTCATTGGTGCCTTTTATAAACAGCTTTGCATGTACCCATGAGTGATTATGAATGTATCTTTCCAATAATGACGGTCTGGGACGGACCGCCAGAAAGGGAATACTAGCGGCTGAAACTGGTGAATGAGTACATATCCAACAGTCACTGGTTGTTTTTTAATTTTCTCAATTATTGTACCAAAATCTGATGGTGAGTAATGAACTTATTATTAAAGTACTCTGTTGTAGGCTATTCCAAGTATTGACTAGTTTAACCATATATATTATCATAAAATATCTCAGCTGTTGGGATTGTCAGGAGCACTTGGTATGGTCCATCATACAATGGTTCTAGTCCGTGTTTCCGAACATGCCTCTTCACATACACATAATCTCCAGGCTTGAGGGTATGACAACCTTCTGCATCAGCTGGATCTGGAATAGAAGATGATACTAACGCATGGGTGTTAGTTAAGGCTTTGGCAAGCTGAATCACATATTGCACAACATAATCTGTTTCTTCTGATAATTGTTGTGGGGTAAATCTAGCTATGGCTGGTTGTGACCCAAACAGTATCTCATAGGGTGACAGTTTGTGTTTCCCTATGGGTGTGGTGCGTATGTGATATGGTGCAATGGGAAGGAGCTCAGGCCACTGGGCCATAGTCTCCTGCATCATTTTGGTTAATTGCCCTTTCAGTGTGCCATTCAATCTCTCCACCTTACCACTTGACTGTGGATGGTAAGGAGTATGTAACATCACTGTTGATCCGATCATGGTAAGTATTTCTTGATATACGCATGAGGGAAAGGCTGGTCCTTGATCACTTTTGATAACTTGTGGGACTCCATACCAGCAAACAACTTCAGAGACCAGCTTCTTGGCGGTAGTCTTGGCAGTCATGTTTGGAACGGCGAATGCTTCTGGCCAATTGGAAAACATATCCACTACCACTAAGCAGTCCATGGGCCCAGGCCGCAACGGCTGGATACAGGAGTCGAGGCAAACAGTACAGTTGTTTCTTCTTCCATAGCCCATCTATCAACTTAGCACCCGCCTCCTCCTTCCACGACTGGCGTTCTTCTTTAGAGCGTAGAGCGTGTGGAGCAACAGCCAACAGTCTTGGTAGTTGCACCGCTTCCATCAATTGTCTGACGCTTTCAGCATTTTTCACAGGAGAATCTGCAGTCAGAGCTTTGAGCTCTGCTTCCTGTGCTGACATACTGGGAGGTAAGACTGCAGCCTCTACCAATGTATAGTGTTGAGCGAACATGCTCGACACTGCTCGGTACTCGCCCGAGCATCACGCTACTCGGGATGTTCGGCGAGCACCGAGCATTTCCGGGTTACTCGGGCGGGAGCTCGGGTCTCCGCCCTGCATGTTTGGCGCTCTTTACAGAGCCAATGAACATGCAGGGATTGCCAGCCAGTCACTGTAATGCCGCAGCCATGTTGTTTGTGGGCATTACAGTGATTGGCTGGCCGCACAGCGTCTCCTCGAGTATTTAAACCCGGGCACCGCCATCTTGGACACAGTCGCTCCGGATCAGACAGTGTAGGGACAGCGCTGCTGATTTAGGGAGAGATATATCCTGCAAAATAGCTAGTGTAGGGTCTGTAAAGGCTGCCAGATCAAACAAACAGTCCTTCTCAGGACTAATATCCATCCCAGGTATATCAGGCAGGCAGCCAGGCAGGCTGTATAGGAGACGCAGTGGTTATACCAGCAAACGCTGCATTACAGTCCTGTGTGCTGCTCCTGTTGCTGAAATTGCTGGACCTAGCTCCAGGTCCCGGGGGCCAGGAAAAATCCTTTTTTTTTTATCTAAATCCTCTTTTTTTTTCCTCCTTCATAATGTACAAATACCCATCTTATTAACCTTTTGGTGCCCCCCCCCCCCCCAAAAAAAAGTGTGCCTCTGATTTTTCAGACACAAATATATCTGTTGAAAATAGTCTGGTGTAGGCCAGAGAAATAGAAGTGTGGTTTTGCAGTTCTATGGGCCATTTGTATCTAAAAAATGGTTTTGATGTTCCACGGTAAAACATCTCTATTATCCTGTTTTTGGCATTTTTTGCTGTATAAAAATAGAATCATAGAATCATAGAATCATAGAATGGTAGAGTTGGAAGGGACCTCCTGGGTCATCTGGTCCAACCCCCTGCTCAAAGCAGGATTCACTAAATCATCTCAGACAGATGTCTGTCCAGCCTCTGTTTGAAGACGTCCATTGAAGGGGAACTCACCACCTCTCGTGGCAGCCTGTTCCACTCATTGATCACCCTAACTGTCAAAAAGTTTTTTCTAATATCTAATCTGTGTCTCCTCCCATTTAGTTTCATCCCATTGCTTCTAGTCTTTCCTTGTGCAAATGAGAATAAAGATGATCCTTCTACAATGTGACAGCCCTTGACATATTTGTAGACAGCTATTAAGTCTCCTCTCAGTCTTCTTTTTTGCAAGCTAAACATTCCCAAATCCTGCAACCGTTCCTCATAGGACATGGTTTGCAGACCAGTCACCATTCTGGTCGCTCTTCTCTGAACTTGCTCCAGTTTGTCTATGTCTTTTTTAAAATGTGGTGCCCAAAACTGTACACAGTATTCCAGATGAGGTCTGACCAAAGAGGAGAAAAGGCCAATAATGACTTCACGTGATCTAGACTGTATGCTTCTGTTAATACATCCCAGAATTGTATCTGCCTTTTCTGCTGCTGCATCACATTGTTGACTCATGTTCAGTCTATGATCTATTAGTATACCTAAGTCTTTTTCACATGTACTGTTGCTTAGCTCTATTCCTCCCATTCTGTATATGCTTTTTTCATTTTTATTGCCCAGATGTAGTACTTTGCATTTTTCCCTGTTAAAAACCATTCTGTTGGTTGCTGCCCACTGCTCCAGTTTATTTAGGTCTTTTTGAATCCTCTCTCTCTCTTCTCTAGTATTAGCTATCCCTCCTAGCTTTGTGTCATCAGCAAATTTAATCAGTTTACCCTCAATTCCTTCATCTAAATCATTGATAAAGATGTTGAACAATACAGGTCCCAGGACAGAGCCCTGTGGTACCCCACTTGAGACATTCATCCAGCTGGATGTGAAGCCATTTACAACCACCCTTTGAGTCCGATCACTAAGCCAGTTATGAATCCACCTAACAGTAGCCTGGTCCATTGCATACTTGGTCATTTTTTCAATAAGGATGGTGTGAGATACTTTGTCAAATGCTTTGCTGAAGTCAAGATATACTATATCTACAGCATTTCCCTGATCCACCCAGTCAGTGATTCTGTCATAGAAGGAAATTAAGTTAGTCTGACATGACTTGTTAGTTACAAACCCATGCTGACTCTGGTTAATCACTTCATTCTTATCCATGTACTTACATATATGTTGTTTAATAATTTGTTCAAAGATCTTTCCTGGTATAGAAGTCAGACTCACCGGCCTATAGTTCCCTGGGTCCACCTTCTTCCCCTTTTTGAAGATAGGAACAACATTTGCTCTTCTCCAGTCTTCTGGGACTTCTCCTGTTCTCCAAGAATTTTCAAAGATTATGGAGAGTGGTTCTAAAATTTCTTCTACGATCTCCTTCAGTACTCTGGGGTGTAATTCATCTGGACCTGGAGACTTAAACTCATTTATGTTAGCTAAATATTCCCTCACAATCTTTCTGTTTACAGATAACTTGGATTCCTCTATTCCTTTAAAAGGACAGTGAAGATCAGTTGATGTTACATTTTCTTTCTGAGAGAAAACAGATGCAAAATAGGAGTTAAAAAGTTCGGCCTTCTCAACATCCTCTCTTACCATTTCTCCATTTTCATCCTGTAAAAATCCTATAGCATCTTTGACTTTTCTTTTACTTTTGACATACCCCCAAAATCCTTTTTTATTGCTTTTGACATCTCTTGCAAGCCTTAATTCATTGTCAGCTTTAGCTAACCTGATACGTGCCCTGCAGGATCTGCAGACTGCATTATAATCTTCTTTAGATATGCCTCCCTCTTTCCATTTAATAAACATTTCTTTCTTTCTTTTTAGCATGTGTTTAAGTTCTGTGTTCATCCATCCTGGTTTCCTTAAATGCTTCCCATTCTTCCTACTTTTCGGGATTGTTAACGATTGTGCTTTGAGAATCTCATTTTTAAAAATTTCCCATCCTTCCTGGACATTTTTATCCTTAAGGACATCCAGCCATTGGATCCCTCCTATTCTCTTTCTGAGTCTATTAAAATCTGCCTTTCTAAAATCTAACCTTGAAGTTTGAGTCTTCACATGTCTTCCTCCTCTAGTTATCCAAAATTCTATAATAGCATGATCGCTGCCTCCTAGGGTCCCAGCCACCTTTACCTCCTCAACCATTTCCTCCCTGTTTATAAGGATTAGATCCAAAGTAGCAGATCCCCTTGTTTTCTCCCCTACCTTTTAAATAATAAGTGTCTCCCTGATTTTTCAGACACAAATGTATCTGTTGAAAATAGTCTGGTGTAAGCCAGAGAGACAGAAGTGTGCTTTTGCTGTTCCATGGTAAAACATCTCTATTATCCTGCTTTTTGCATTTTTTGCTGTAAAAAAAAAAAAAATAGTGTCTCCCTGATTTTTCAGACACAAATATATCTGTTGAAAATAGTCTGGTGTAGGCCCGAGAAATACAAGTGTGGTTTTGCAGTTCCACGGTACAAACCTCTGTATTATCCACTTTTGGGCCATTTGTATCTAAAAAAAACAGTTTGAGTGTGTCGCTCACTGTTCAGCCGCAAATATATATATCTTTTAAAAAGTCTGGTATACACCAGTAAATTATTACTGTGGTTTTGATGTTCCACGGTAAAACATCTCTATTATCCTGTTTTTGGCATTTTTTGCTGTATAAAAATAATAATAGTGTCTCCCTGATTTTTCAGACACAAATATATCTGTTGAAAATAGTCTGGTGTAGGCCAGAGAGACAGAAGTGTGGTTTTGCTGCTCCACGGTAAAAAATCTCTATTATCCTGCTTTTTGCATTTTTTGCTGTAAAAAAAAAAAAAATAGTGTCTCCCTGATTTTTCAGACACAAATATATCTGTTGAAAATAGTCTGGTGTAGGCCCGAGAAATACAAGTGTGGTTTTGCAGTTCCATGGTACAAACCTCTGTATTATCCACTTTTGGGCCATTTGTATCTAAAAAAAACAGTTTGAGTGTGTCGCTCACTGTTCAGCCGCAAATATATATATATTTTAAAAAGCCTGGTATACACCAGTAAATTATTACTGTGGTTTTGATGTTCCACGGTAAAACATCTCTATTATCCTGTTTTTGGCATTTTTTGCTGCATAAAAATAATAATAGTGTTTCCCTGATTTTTCAGACACAAATATATCTGTTGAATATTGTCTGGTGTAGGCCAGAGAGACAGAAGTGTGCTTTTGATGTTCCACGGTAAAAAATCTCTATTATCCTGCTTTTTGCATTTTTTGCTGTAAAAAAAAAAAAAAAAATAGTGTCTCCCTGATTTTTCAGACACAAATATATCTGTTGAAAATAGTCTGGTGTAGGCCCGAGAAATACAAGTGTGGTTTTGCAGTTCCACGGTACAAACCTCTGTATTATCCACTTTTGGGCCATTTGTATCTAAAAAAAACAGTTTGAGTGTGTCGCTCACTGTTCAGCCACAAATATATATATATTTTAAAAAGCCTGGTATACACCAGTAAATTATTACTGTGGTTTTGATGTTCCACGGTAAAACATCTCTATTATCCTGTTTTTGGCATTTTTTGCTGTATAAAAATAATAATAGTGTCTCCCTGATTTTTCAGACACAAATATATCTGTTGAAAATAGTCTGGTATAGGCCAGAGAGACAGAAGTGTGCTTTTGCTGTTCCACGGTAAAAAATCTCTATTATCCTGCTTTTTGCATTTTTTGCTGTAAAAAAAAAAAAAATAGTGTCTCCCTGATTTTTCAGACACAAATATATCTGTTGAAAATAGTCTGGTGTAGGCCCGAGAAATACAAGTGTGGTTTTGCAGTTCCACGGTACAAACCTCTGTATTATCCACTTTTGGGCCATTTGTATCTAAAAAAAACAGTTTGAGTGTGTCGCTCACTGTTCAGCCGCAAATATATATATATTTTAAAAAGCCTGGTATACACCAGTAAATTATAACTGTGGTTTTGCTGTTCCACGGTAAAAAATCTCTATTATTCAGGTTTTGGTAGTTTTTTCCGTAAAGAAAAACAGTAGTGTCTCCTGACTGTTGTGACACAAAAATATATCTGTTGAAAATAGTCTTGTGTAGGCCCGACATCCCAGTGTGGTTTCGCAGTTCCACGGGTCAAATCACTGTACTATCCAGTTTTGGGCCTTTGGTATCTAAAAAAAAAGCAGTTTGAGTGTGTCGCTCACTCTTCAGCCGCAAATATCTCTATTTAAAAAAGTGTGGTATACCCCAGTAAACAATAACTGTGGTTTTCCTCTTCCACGGTTCTAATCTACTCTTTATTACCCTTTTTCCATTGATAGTGCAAGTGTAAGCTATTTTACTTCATTTACAATGGGCAAGGCGCGTGGCAAGGGACGTGGAAGTGGACGTTCTGGTGATGGTTCGTGCAGAGGACGGGGCCGTGGCCAAGGTGAAAATGTGCCACAACCAACAGCCACATCTTCTCGCTCCCACTTCTTGACCGAATTACTAGGGAAGCACAGAACAACACCAGTATTGAGAACTGATCAGTGTGAACAGGTTATTAATTGGATAGCAGACAATACTTCCAGTTACCTGGGCACCACCACCTCCGGTCTGTCTTCCACACGGTCAACTCTTAGTAGCTGTGAGTCTCGACCGCATACTCCTCCTCACCCTGATGCTCCTTCCTCCCACCATGCCGAGTGTCGTCAGACAGCAAGTGATCCCACACTTGGACACTCTGAAGAGCTGTTCACTGGTCCATTTCCATATTTGGGCCCCTCGCCTGATACGCTTGAAGTGGTGGAAGAGGAGATCCCATGTTGCGATGCCCAAATATTTGAACAGCCACGGCCACAGGAAGTCGACGTTGGCAATCTGTCACAAGAGGTGGACGATGACGAGACACAATTGCCAGGAAGTGAGGAGGAGGATCGTGGTGCGCAAGTGGAAGAGGAGGAGGTGGTGGATGATCTAGTAACTGACCCAACGTGGAAGGAGGACATGCAGAGTGAGGCCAGCAGCACACAGGGGGAGGGAGGCAGAGTACCCCAACAGGCAGGAAGAAGCAGTGTGGTGGCCGCAGACAGAAGGCAGGCAACCGTTCCCCGTAACACCAACACGAGGGACGTTGCCAGTACAAGCGGTAGGTCTTCCAGAGTCTGGAATTTTTTTAAAGACTCTGCTGATAACCCCAAAAAGGCCATATGTTCCACCTGCCATGCCAGCATCAGCAGGGGTGACAAAACTACCAGCCTGACCACCACCAGCATGATCAGGCACATGGCAGCAAAGCACCCGACTTTGTGGGGCGAAACCCAGGGTCCACGACCAGTGTCAGCGGGTGTCACCACTGCTTCTTCCACTGTTGTGCGTGCAATAGAACCCCCTGTTGTGTGTGCAAGGCAATCCCCTGTCCATACTGCATGTAAAGATGCCCCCTCCTCTCAGTCTTCACTTGTTATGGCAGTTTCTCAAGAAACAGCATCAACGTCCACGTCCACGTCCCACCGCAGCGTTCAATTGTCCATATCCCAGACCTTTGAACGAAAGCGGAAATTCGCAGCTAACGCCCCACAGGCCACAGTCCTAAATTCGCACATTTCACGACTGCTTGCATTGGAAATTTTGCCTTTTAGGCTGGTGGAGACGGAATCCTTCCGCAATCTTATGGCGGTGGCCGTCCCTCGGTACTCGGTCCCCAGCCGACACTATTTTGCCCGGTGTGCCATCCCCGCACTACACAAGCACGTGTCCCAAAGCATCTGCCGTGCCCTCAACAACGCAGTTACTGGGAGAGTCCACCTGACAACGGACACGTGGACAAGTGCTTGTGGCCAGGGACGGTACATCTCTCTGACGGCACACTGGGTAAACATAGTGGAAGCCGGGACCCATTCGGACCTTGGGACGGAACACATCCTCCCCACACCGAGGATTGCGGGCCCTATGTCAGTCAGAGTTGCCCCCACAGTGTACAGCTCCTGCGCATCCTCCTCATGTTCAGCCTCCATCTCAGATATCACCACATCAGTTACAAGCTGGAAGCATTGCAGTACTGCCTCCGCCAAGTGGCAACAGGCTGTGCTGAAACTCATAAGCTTAGGTGATAAACCTCACACTGCTTGTGAGTTGTGGACAGCTGTGAAAGAGCAGGCAGATCTGTGGCTGAGACCTCTGAACCTACATCCCGGCATGGTCGTGTGTGACAATGGCCGTAACCTGGTGGCGGCTCTGAGGCGAGGTGAGATCACACACGTACCATGCCTGGCTCATGTGCTTAACCTCGTGCTTCAGCGGTTTCTTAAATCATACCCCAAGTTGCCAGATCAGCTCGTGAAAGTACGCCGCCTGTCAGCTCATTTTCGCAAGTCGGCTACAGCTTCCGCCGCCCTTGCTGTGTTGCAGCAGCGTTTGCAGCTTCCGGCACACCGACTGGTGTGTGGTGTCCCCACACGTTGGAAGTCTACCCTCCACATGTTGCAAAGGATTTGTGAGCAGAAGAGAGCAGTTGTGGAGTACCAGCTGCAACAAGGCCGTCGATATTCAGGTCAGACTCCACACATAAGACCTCAGGAGTGGACCTGGATGTCTGACATATGTACCATCCTGACAAACTTTGAGGAGGCCACCAAGATGGTGAGTGGCGATGACGCCATCATTAGTGTCAGCATCCCACTTGTCTGTCTTTTGCAACGCTCTCTGCAGAGAATTAAAGAGGAGGCATTGCAGCCAGAGAATGATGAGATGGATCAAGAAGCTGTAGCGGGCGATTACACACAGCCCAGCCTCATCTCATCCCAACGTGCATTGGGGGACAATGAGGGAGAGGAGGAGGAGGAGGAGGAGGAGGAAGAACAGTAGCTGCTATCATGCGTTGTAGACGGTAGTACCTGTACAAGTGTCATACCGTCGGTTCAGCGTGGGTGGCCTGAGGACAGGGGGGAGGAGGAAGAGGAGGAGGAGGAGGAGAGCATGGTCAGTCGTCATCTTGGTGAGGACACGGAAATCTTGCCCGTTACCAGTCTGGCACGCATGGCTAACTTTATGTTACGCTGCCTTAACCGTGACCCTCGCGTTGTCAAAATGTTGGGTGACAGTCATTACTGGTTGGTGACACTTGTAGACCCCCGCTACAAGGAGAACTTTCACTCTCTTATTCCTGAGGTGGAGAGGTCTACAAAAATAGGGCAATACCAGAAGGCCCTTGCTGCAGAACTCTTAAAAAAATTCCCATCTGAACACGCTAGCGGCAGAGGTCACAGTTCGTTGCCCAACCAAGGCGTACAGGCGAGAGAGATGCAACTCCAATCCAGCAGAGGCAGGGGAACACTGTCAACGTTCTGGGACAGTTTTCTGACACCCGCCCAGCTTACAGGCCCTGAGGCGCGGGGTACTCTCACAAGGAGTGGAAAGTTTCAAAAAATGGTGAGGGAGTACCTTGCCGATCGTACCAGCGTCCTCCGTGATTCCTCTGTGCCTTTTAATTATTGGGTATCCAAGCTGGACACTTGGAATGAACTTGCTCTGTACGCCTTGGAGGTCCTGGCCTGCCCTGCCGCTAGCGTGTTATCAGAGCGTGTTTTTAGTGCCGCTGGGGGAATTATAACTGATAAGCGCACTCGCCTGTCAACTGACAATGCTGACAAGCTGACCCTTATCAAAATGAACAAGGGCTGGATTGGGCCAGACTTCTCATCACCACCAAATGACAGCAGAGTAACATAAAGTCAAATCCACTGTGTTATTTCGGGAGGTGTATTCACATGCACCGCTTCACACCCACACATGGGTATACGCTTCCTCGTTTCGGCTGTTTAATCTTCTTCTCCTTATCCTCAGCCTCCACCACCACTATACCACCAGGGTGCCAGCACTGCAAGTTCCTCCGTCCTAATTTTTGGCAGCTTTTGCTGGGAAAGCATAAGCAAATACCATGGGACACCCCACTCCCCAATAATGGGACTTATGTTTGTAATATGCTGTACTGCATGGCTTTTGTAAGGGGCATTGCAAGTTGCTCCGTCCTAATTTTTGGCAGCTTTTGCTGGGAAAGCATAAGCAAATACTATGGGAGACCCACTCCCCAATTATGGGACTTATGTTTGTAATATGCTATACTGCATGGCTCTTGTAAGGGGCATTGCAAGTTGCTCCGTCCTAATTTTTGGCAGCTTTTGCTTGCAAGGCATAAGCAAATACTATGGGACACCCACTCCCCAATAATGGGACTTATGTTTGTAATATGCTGTACTGCATGTGACGCGCCCCCTGGGCCGTGTGTACACGTGTGTGGGATACCCGGTGCCGGGTCTCTGGGGTCTGTAGTCTCCGTGGCGGTGACCCGGTCCCGTGGCTCAGGCTGGTCAAACCAGTGGCAATCTTTCTTAGGTTTTGAGGTTAATTGTCCGACTGCGCCACCCGTGGATTGCGGTCAGGGAGTACCACCGCTGCGAGGCAGACCGCTGAGGCTGGTGTTGTGTGCGCAGCATAAAATGGGATAACTCCCCTCGGGAGGAGTATAGCCTCAGGGCAGTGAGTGTGGATGATGGGGGTGATGGTGCACGAGCGCAGCAGGAATGACTCAGAGTCTTTGCAGTGCAGTTCAGGGTCTTTACTGATGATTATAAGGTAGACCCTCCCGGGAGTGCTGGCTAGCATAAGAGGCCTGGTCAGTCTGTGAGCAAGCAGGAGTTCCCCTGGACAGGTGGAGTTGTAGGCCTCCCCGTCTGTCTGCACTCTTCCTGGCTACCTTGCTGAAAGCGGGTAGAAGTAGCCCACGTCCCTGAGTGTACCGTGTAGTGCTCACCCGTATGGCTGGTGACTTGGGGCCTTCTGTTAGCCTCCGCTCCACGACGGCGGTGCTGGTCCCTTGCTTGTGACTGAGCCTCCGGGCTTCTATGGCCAGAGGACCTGAAATCCCCTGCCGGCTGGTTTCTGCTGCTGGATATATAAGTCCTCACAGCTTCGGACTCCTGTGTCCGGTTCCTATTGTCTTCTGCCAGGGCGAGCTCTGCTCAGCTTCCAGCCCCTCGTCTTTAGCTCCTAGCTCCTACAGAGCTCCTTGCTGTTACTTTCCCTTGCTCTCACTCTGACTCTGACTGTTCTCTGACTCACTCAACTCCACCCGAGATCCAGTTTATAAGGGCAGAATTATCCCCTCCCAGGACTGGGGCAGGAGGATGTTGCATGTTTAAGGGATCCTGACCAGGAAACCTCCCACTTGCTCTCCGACGTAATCTCTATTACTGTGGTGACCAGACCCCTGGGGTTCCACACATGGCTCTTGTAAGGGGCATTGCAATACCTCATAATTTTTGGAAAGCATTCCATTCACTGCTTAGACCAACAGTGCACAGGAGACCCAGTTGCTATAAATGGAAAAAAAGGTTTAGTTAACGCCCTCTGACCTCCATGTCATTTCCAAGGGGCATTGGAGTGCCTCGAAATTTTTGGTAGGCATTGCACTCACTGTATGCCCTATAACTGTGTAGCCGAACCGCTCCTTTTGTTACAGAAACATATCCTACAAGACATATCTGGTTGACTGGCCTGATATTGATGTGAATGGTCCCTGTTCCTCCTGCTCTTTCTCCTTTGCCACTACCTCTTCTATCATTTATCACCTGAAGCTTTGTTTTAACGGGAGTCATAGAACTTGGATAGTAGCAGGAAAACATCCAGCAATCCTCGGAGGAGGTAGGATATGAGCCAAAACGATGACCTCCTCAGGCATAGCCGCTACTACATACATGCGCTTGCATTACAACAAAACAAAGCAGATGCTAACTTCTATCATCCTCATCATGCTCCTCACCTTGGCACTCTCAACTCCCCTGATGGAGAAGCCAGGGCCCACCGGAGGAGTCTGATAGTCCGGTGGGCTCGGCCAATGCTGCCCTTAAGCAGGCCAGGCTAAGAAAAGTGTGGGAAAGGTTACCGGTACAAATAGGGGTGGCTGGGGACCGAGTATGGACACCCGGCCACCCCCTGGAGGCTGGGGAGCAAGCGGGGACACCCGGCCACCAGGCGGCTGGGGACTGAGTATGGATACCAGGCCGCCGACACAGCCATGGCATGGTGGCCAGATTCCGCCTCCACATGCCTAAAAGGCCCAATTTAAAGTGCAAGCAAGCAGTATGGTATTGCAGCCTGGGGGTGGGTGGGTGGCAGGCTGCATACTTGCGCTTGCATTGCAAGGAATGGGAGAGGTACAATTGAACACTGCCCTGGGACAAGGACTTGAATGGGGATAGTTGCAAGTCTGCAACGACAGGTGCAAGGTGGGAGGCATCTTCGCATGTACCATGAACAGGGGTTTGGCATGCACACACTACAGCGGAATAGGCTCTCCTTCCCACTAAATGCACTGGGGAGGGCACAGGTAATGTTTTGGTATACGCGCTTAATCTTATGTATAAGGCACACCAGGACAAATAGGGGCGGCTGGGGACTGAGTATGGATACCTCACTGCCGAAGCAGCCATGAGGTAGTGGTATGAATTGCAGTCTGGGGGTGGGTGGGTGGCAGGCTGCACACTTACACTTGCATTAAAAGAAAACATAGCAGATGCTAACTTCTGTCATCAACATCATGCTCCTCACCTTGGCGCTCTCAACTCCACCGATGGAGAAGTCAGGGCCCACCGGAGGAGTCTGGTTCTCTGGTGGGCTCGTCCAATGCTGCCTAAAGCAGGCCGGGCTAAGAAAAGTGTGTGGGGGGATGTTCCAAGGAGAAATGGGGGCGGCTGGGGACCGTTTATGGACACCCGACTGCCCCCAGGCGGCTGGGGACCGTGTGGACACTCGGCCGCGAGGCGGCTGGGGACTGAGTATGGACACCCGGCCGCCGGGCGGCTGGGGACTGAGTATGGATTCCAGGCCGCCAACACAGCCATGACGTGGTGGCCAGATTCCGCCTCCACATGCCTAAAAGGCCCAATTTCAAGTTCAAGCAAGCAAGCAGTATGGTATTGCAGCCTGGGGGTGGGTGGGTGGCAGGCTGCATACTTGCGCTTGTATTGCAAGGAATGGGGAGGTACAATTGAACACTGCCCTGGGACTAGAACTTGCATGGGGATAGTTGCATGTCTGCATCTTCTGATGCGGCAAGGATCACTTATGATGGGCACACTTTTAGACAGTGACCTGGGAGTCAGAGATGCTTCCAGGGGTCTTCCCCATGCTGTTCCCATGTCTTTTCAGCACTTTATGCATGTGTCACACAGCACATGGCCAGATAAGGTTGTAAAATGTTAAAATGACATTTCCCGGTGAATGCATTTGTCATAGTTGAAAGCAATACAAAAGTGCAAAAACGCATAAAAAAAAGCTACTTGTTAACATAGCCGAAGGTGTGGAGGAGTATTTTTGTTTTTGGTCATTTATTTTAACTTATACACAAGTCTTTTCCCTGGAAAGGATGTTCCTTAACATATTTCACAGGAAAAAAGTTTCACTTTCGTTTTATTGTGAGCCTGTAAAAGTGGCTTAATACCTCTGACCACGTTGTTGACAGCAGTGACCTGGGGGTCAGAAATGCTTCCTGGGGGGATCCCCGTGCTGTCCCCATGTCATTTGAGCACTGTCACTATCGTTTTAGGCACTTGTTAGGCTTTTAAAAGACTGCCGGGGGTGCCACCGCAAAAATGCTTGAGTCTCCCATAGACTAACATTGGGCTCGTTGCTCGGGTCGAGCACCCGAGTATCACGGCGAGCTCGGCCCGAGCTTCGAGCACCCGAGCATTTTAGTGCTCGCTCAACACTACCAATGTATCTTCAGTTGTGACAGCATATCCAGTATGAAACCTGCCTGAGGTGTCAGCATATCTGGATCCATCCGTATATAACGTAAGTTCTGGGTCATCCAAGTGTACTTCCCCCACTAGAACGAGTGGAGTTGACTCCGTAGTAATTTGTTCCGGACAATCATGCAGTGGAGCCTCTTTCCCCTCTCCTTCAGGTGCTGGCAGCAAGGTGGGTTGATGGTGGTGCACTGGTGTAATTTCACATTGGCAACATCAACGAACACTGCAGCCGCAGGTGTCTCTGTGTAGACAGATGTTTAGGTTGCTGTGTGGCATGAACCGCTCGTAGACAGCTGGGGGAGAGATGCGCTGGGTAATAACCGACTGGGCGCTGCTTTGTACAGTGTCTCTGTGTGAGTACCCCGGCTGCAAGTCCTCCTGTCTCAGGGACATACAAATGGAAAGATTGAGCATAGTCCGGATTCCCAAGGGCAGGGGCTGTCATTATCCTTGACTTTAGTTGCTCAAAGGCTTGTTGCAGCTGTTCTTGGTACTCCTTGTTGTTTATATCAGCCAGAGTGTCTTCTCTTAATGCATCATACAGGGGCTGCATCAGACGTGAGGCATCTGGGATCCATTGTCTGCAATATGTACATAGTCCGAGGAATCATTGCAGCTCTATGGGATCTTTTGGGAATGGTAATGCATAGATCGCCATCTTTCTTTCTTCTGTGAGATGTCTGGCACCCTGAGTAAGGCAATGGCCTAAGAAGACCACTTGACCAAGGCAAAACTGAAGTTTCGAGGCTGAGACTCGACAATTCAGTCCTGCTAGATGCTTGAGGAGGCTAACACTGGCCCTGATGGACATTTGCTCCATGGGGGCACACAAAAGAAGATCATCCACGTATTGTAAAAGTACTACCTCACAGTTTTCCAGCTGCCACGGCACCAGACAGCTAGACATGTTTTTGTGTAGTGGAATGCTAATAAAAAAAAACAAAAAAACAAAAACGTTTGCTTAATCAATTACTGTAAACCAGATAACGTGTATGTGCATCTATTAGGGGCTTAAGGATATTTGACCATCTAGAAAATTAATTTACATAAACACATATAATGCTCTGTCACACACTGATCATGATGATCTTCCTCATACACATTCTGGGATTCTGGGTGTAGTGTGTATTGCGGCCTGTATTCCGGGTGTGCTAAGATGGCTACCACCAGAAGGAAGCATACTACAGGAAGGGTGCACCAAGATGGCCACCACCAAAGGGACATGTGGTAAGAGGCTGGAGGTGATGCAATGGGTGTAGCAACACGGCCGCTACAGGAAGGGTTGGAACTTTGGGCGGACATAGGTATAACAGATGAGGATAGGAGTGGCTTGGGTAGTGGCAAGGGGTGGGTCTCCTGGACGGGGCACGTGACATGCAACACAATCACAATAATCTGCTGACAATGGATTTTGCTGGCCACAATTAGAACATTTCCAACAATTCATTACTCCGCCATTATCCGAGAGCAGTATCTTTGTAATACACATAACATAGCGTCTTTCCCTTATTGTCTGTATTTTCTTCCTCCATTCACCTTTTTTCCCTCCTCTGCTCTGTACCAAGCCAAGGCCGTTTTCCTATGCATGCTAGCAGCTGTAACTGGGCGATTATCTGGCAGCGCACATATTTCAGTTAACCATTTAAGTTCCTCCACATATCTACATACTTTTTCCTTCGGTCAACAAACTCAGCGCAACCTTCAGCGCAACTTTTCCCTCACATGCATTCACTACTTTTCAACATTTCAACATTCCATTGGTATCTGATATGTTAATCATAACCGTGGGTAGTGCCCGTAAGATGTAGACCTCCTCTATGTGTGCATCAGAGTTTGGATCTTTTAAAGTAAGGATCATCTGACCATTGTCCTGGAATTGGATTCGGGATCGGAATTTAGACAAGAGGTCTGCTCCTAAAAGATTTAAAAGATTTACCGGGCGGATCGGGAATATGCCATTACTTCTGGAAATAGGTTTGGTGAGGGTGTGTTTGTTAGGTCTGCCATCTACACCGATCAATATTAGATTGTCATTAGAAAATTGGACTCGGTCAGTTCAGTGGATTGATTTTAAAATGGAGTTGGCCGCCCCAGTGTCTACCATGAACTTTACCGGATGGATTCCCTCATTCCCTCCCACTGGGAGAACTACAGATGAACAGAACAGAGCCCGGGGGTGATTACGGGCGGCATCACGATGGCAGACTCTGGTTGGCCTTCTTTTCAGAACGGGCGGTCCTGGGGAACATTTTCTCGTGACAAGTCCTGTGGGCCGGGTGTCCTATTTCTGAATACGGGGACTTGTGTGGTGCACTGACCAGCAGGGGTGTGACAGTCCCTTTGGAAGTGTCCTGCTCGGCCACACCTCCAACACTGAAGACGGGAATTCACTACTGGTCTTCTCTCGGGATACATTACTTGCTGATCAGGTACCACCATGGGGTAATAGTGGGGTTGTAAGGGAGGAGGAGGATAGGATACCGGGGGAGCAAGGGGGGATACTGTGCTATGGGTACTGAGGGTGCAGCAACTACCATTGTACTGATTGTGGGGAGATCCTGGAGGTAGGGGAATACTGGAGGAGACCAGATATCGGGTTTGATTGTGGGTTTGATTAATTGAGCAGCATAATCAACAAGATCCCTGTCGATGGCCAAAGGCTAGGACTCGCTCGGTACATCACCACCCTGGACCTCACAAAAGGATACTAGCAAATTCCCCTCTCTAAAGAGGCCAAAGAGAAGACAGACTTCTCAACGCCAGACAGATGTTATCAGTATAGTGGAATAACCTCGGCACTCAGATTAGATCAAACAAAATGTAATTTTAATGCCGTCCAAAAATTAACAAACGTTTCGATCAAGCAGACCTTCATCAGTAAAACAGACTGCCTATAAGGAGGAGGGTTAAAGGCATGGGTGCCAGGGCTGAGAACACAATGTCAGGCTCCCCACACTTACAGCGGTTAAGGTAGTTTATTTCTGCATTGTGACATTGTGTCCTCAGCCCTAGCACCCATGCCTTTAACCCTCCTCCTCCTACATTTTGTTTGATCTAATCTGAGTGCCGAGGTTATTCCACTATATTGTACGGTTTCGGCCCCTACTCGAGCACCAACAAACAGCTGTGCAGCGATTTTTCTTCTATTATTATACAGATGTTATCAGTATGTCAGGATGCAGTTTGGTTTTCAGGGGGCTCCGGCCACGTTCCAGAGAGCCATGGACCGGATCTTAGCACCCCATAAAAAGTATGCAGCGGCCTACCTAGATGACATCGTCATATTCAGCCAGGACTGGAGAAGTCATCTTGACAAAGTGCAAGCCATACTTGATGCACTAAGGAAGGTGGGTTTTATCATCAACCTAAAGAAATGTGCTATGGGTATGGAGGAAGCCAAGTATCTGGGCTATGTGGTTGGTAGAGGAGAAATGAAACCACAAATAAATAAGGTGGAGGTGATCCAGAACTGGCCACAGTCCCTCTCGAAGAAGCAGGTCAGAGCATTTCTAGGCATCGTGGGCTACTATCGAAGATTTCTCCCTAACTTTGCCCTGATAGCAGCCCCGCTGACTGATCTTCTGAAAGGGACAAAATTGGCTATGGCTAAGTGGTCCCTGAAAGCTGAAACGGTCTTACAGGAACTAAAACTGGCCTTCCGTAAACAGCCAGTCTTGGTGGCGCCCAACTTCTCCAAAGAGTTTGTGGTCCAGACGGACGCATCGAATGTAGAGCTGGGAGCAGTCTTGTCCCAGGAGATTAACGGAGAGGAACACCCTGTAATGTACCTCAGTCGGAAGCTGTCCACGTGTGAGAAGAACAACTCCATAGTGGAAAAAGAAAGTTTGGCCATCAAGTGGGTGTTGGACACTCTGAAGTATTACCTGTTAGGTAGAAGGTTAAGGTTAGTGTCAGACCATGCCCCACTAAGGTGGATGCTAGAAAAGAAAGTGAACAATTCCCGAGTAACTAGCACTAGTGATGAGCGAGCACTAAAATGCTCGGGTACTCATTGCTTGGGTCGAGTAAATTGGAATGCTTGTGTGCTCGACCCGAGCAACAAGCCCAATGTAAGTCTATGGGAAACTCAAGCATTTTTCCGGCGGCCCCGCTCCCCCGCGGTCTGCAGAGGGCCTAAAAATTTCCCAAATCGATGGGAACAGTGCTCAAATGACATGGGAACAGGATGGTGAAGACCCCTGGAAGCATCTCTGACTCCCAGGTCACTGCTGTCAACAATGTTTACGCCACTTTTACGGACTCTCCATAAAACATACAAAAATGAAGCCAAAATGGATTTTCCTGGGAAAAATGTTAAGGAACATCCTTTTCACGGTAATGACTTGTATATAAGGCAAAATAAATAGGCAAAAACAAAAATGCTCCTCCACACCTTGGGCTATGTTCACACATAGTGTTTTTGATGCGTTTTAGCACTTTTGCATTGCTTTCATTGGTGAAAAATACATTCACGGGAAATGTCATTTTAACATTTTACTACCTTATCTGACCATGTGGTGTGTGAGACATGATCATACACATCCTGTTTCGTTTATGAAGGAGGGACTCTGAAAGTCACAAAGACTACTTTTATGGGGCCATCAGGCTGCCCTTACTATTGTTAAAGGGCCAGAAGTCGGCACTCGATATTGTTAGAGAGCCATCAGCTGACTATGCTTTGTTGTTCCCATTATTAACGAGTGGGTCTCCTATACTGTTATTGCGTATGCAGTGACTGCAAGGGCTGTAAAAAATGTGGACGCAACCCAATACCCCTTTGAAGAGACATAGAGCAGGGTTTCAGTAAAAAAAAATGTTCCCATTATAAAGGAGCGAGTCTCCTACAGTGATAATGCCCATGCTGTAACTGCAAGGGCTGCCAACATTTTGGAGAAACCCCAATAACAATTTAACCCTTTCGCAACCTTGGGTTTTGTTGTTTTTGCTTTTTCGTTTTTTGCTCCCCTTGTTCCCAGAGCCATAGCGTTTTTATTGTTTGGTCAATATGGCCATGTCAGGGCTTATTTTTTGCGGGACGAGTTGTACTTTTCAACACCATTACTAGTTTTACCATATCATGTACAGGAAAACAGGAAAAAAATTCCAAGTGCGGTAAAATTGCAAAAAAAGTGCAATACCACAGTTGTTTTTTTTTTTTTACCACGTTCACTGAATGCTAAAACTGACCTGCCATTCTTATTCTACAGGTCATTACGAGTTCATAGACACCAAACATGTATAGGTTCTTTTATATTTAAGTGGTGAAAAAAACTTCCAAAATTTGGTAAAAAAAAAAAAAAAATAGCGCCATTTTCCGAGACCTGTAGCATCTCCATTTTTCGTGATCTGGGGCTGGGTGAGGGCTTATTTTTTGCGCGCCGGGCTGACGTTTTTATTGATAACATTTTGGTGTAGATCTGATGTTTTGATCGCCCGTTATTGCATTTTATTGCAATTTTGCGGCGACCAAAAAACGTAATTCTGGCGTTTAGAATTTTTTTCTCATTACGCCGTTTACCGATCGGATTAATTCTTTTTTTATATTGATAGATCGGGCGATTCTGAACGCGGCGATACCAAATATGTGTATGTGGGGTTTATTTTTTATTATTTTATTTTGAATGGGGCAAAAGGGGGGTGATTTAAACTTTTATATTTTTTTAATTTTTTTAAAAACTTTTTTTTTTCACTTGCTGCATGCTTCAATAGTCTCCATAGGAGACTAGAAGCAGCAGTTGTCTGATCGGCTCTGCTACATACAGGGGTCCAGCAGATCCCCTGCATATAGCAGAATTGGTCCTGTGCTATGAGTGCCGACCACTAGGTGGCGCTCATAGCGACCTGATCATGACAACCACAGGCGTATGCTGCAGACCCTGGGTTGTCATGCACGCCCATCGGCGACCCGCGATCAAGTGACGGGGTTGCCGGTGGGCGGGGCTTAGGACGCGCTTCCAGGAAGCGCGCGTTAAATGCCGCTGTCGGAGATTGACAGCAGCATTTAACAGGTTAACAGCCGCGGGTGGATTGTGATTCCACCCGCGGCTGTTGCGGGCACATGTCAGCTGTAAGAATCAGCTGACATGTGCTCGGTTCAGTGAGGGCTCAGCGCAGCAGCCCTCACTGAACGGGCAGTAGGCAAATGTGCGTACTAATACGGCATGGGCTCTAAAGGGGTTAAAGACACATAAAGGTGGGCCTCAGTAACGAGTACGACATGTTACCATTAGAAAGGAACAGGTCTACTATACAGTTATAGGGTATGCAGTGAGTATAACGGCTGCCAAAATTTAGGAAAAACCCCAATAACAATTTAAAGACACATAGAGGTGGGCCTCAGTAACAACATGTTTCCATTAGAAAGGAGTATGTCTGCTATACAGTTATAGGGTATGCAGTGAGTACAATGGCTGCCAAAATTTAGGAAAAACCCCAATAACAATTTATGTTCGGAGGCGCAGGAGCTGTAGAATGTGGGGGCAACCCTGACTGACCCAGGGCCCGCAATCCTCCGCAAAGGGAGGACGTGTTCCGTCCCAAGGTCCGACTAGGTCCCGGCTTCCACTATATAAACCCAGTGTGCCGTCAGCGAGATGTACTGTCCCTGCCCACAAGCACTTGTCCACGTGGCCGTGGTTAGGTGGACTTTCCCAGTAACTGCGTTGTTGAGGGCGCGGTTAATGTTGTGGGACACGTGCTTGTGTAATGTGGGAACAGCACACCAGGAGAAATAGTGGCGGCTGGTGACCGAGTACCGAGGAACGGCCGCCGCCATCAAGTTGCGGAAAGCTTCAGTCTTCACAAGCCTAAAAGGCAACATTTCTAGCTCAAGCATTTGTGAAATGTGTGAATTAAGTAGTGTGGCCTGTGGGACGTTGGCTGCGTATTTGTGCTTGCGTTCCAAGGGCTGGGGTAGGGACAACTGAACGCTGCGCTGGGACAAGGACGTGGATGTGCTTGCTGATGGTGCTAGTTGAGAGTGTGCAATGACAGGTTCAGAGCGGAAGACATCTTCGCATGCACCATGGACAGGGGATTGGCGTGCATGCACAACAGAGGAAGAAGCAGTGGTGTCACCCGCAGACACTGTTCCTGGACCCTGGAGTTTGGCCCACTTAGTGGGGTGCTTTGCTGCCATGTGCCTTATCATGATGGTGGTGGTCAGGCTGCTAGTTTTGCTACCCCTGCTGATGCTGGCCTGGCAGGTGGTGTAAATGGCCTTTTTGGGGTAATCTGCAGAGTATTTAAAAAACAACCAGAATCGGGAAGACCTAACAGTTGTACTGGCAACTTCCGTCGTGTTGGTGTTACGGGCCACGCTTTCCCGCCTTCTGTCTGCGGCCACCACACTGCTTCTTTCTGCCTGTTGTGGTGCTATGCCTCCCTTCCCCTGTGTGCTGCTGTCCTTGCTCTGCATGTCCCCCTGCCAGGTTGGGTCAGTTACTATATCATCCACCACCTCATTTTCTACTTCCGCACCCTGGTCCTCGTCCTGACCAGTAATTGCACTTTCCCACCGTTGCCTTCGTGTTACCCTGGCTCCTCAAATATTTGGGCATCGCTTCACGCGTTCTCCTCTTGACCCGCTTGAAGCTGGCCGGGTGAGCAGCCTGAATCTATAAATGGAAAAGTAAACAGCTCTTCTGAGTGTCCAAGTGTGGGATCAGTTGTCTCCGGGCACTCGGCATGGTGGGAGGAAGGAGGATAAGGGTGAGGAATATGCAGTCCAGACTCACGGCTACTGAAACTTGACCATGTGGAAGACAGGGTGGTGGTGGTGGCATTATCTGCTATCCAACCAACAATCTTTTGACACTGCTCTGTGTTCAATAGTGGTGTTCTGCAGTCCCCTAGTAATTGGGACAGGAAGGTCGAGCGACAAGATGTGGGTGTTTGTTGTGGCACAATTTCAGCTCGGCCTCTGCATGCACCATCACCATCACGTCCACTTCCCCATCCCTTGCCACACGCCTTACCCATTTTAAATGGAGGACAATATTTTACACGTTCACTACAAATGGCTGGATTTGAACCGCAGTTATATGTGATACATCTGACGGACAACCATGATTTTAAATAGCGGGCCTATAGTTTACTAATACTATTCTTCACAGCTACCTCGTGTGAATAGCTTCACTGACACACTGCAACAAAATGTAAATGGAGGCCAGAAATGGCTGAATTTGGACTGCAGTTATATGTTATACGTCTGACGGACAACCACGATTTTAAATAGCGGGCTTGTAGTTTATTATTCTTCACAGCGACCTCGTGTGAATAGCTTCACTGACACACTGCAACAAAATGTAAATGGAGGCCAGAAATGGCTGATTTTGGACCACAGTTATATATGATACGTCTGACGGACAACCACGATTTTAAATAGTGGGCCTGTAGGTTACTATTCTTCACAGAAACCATGTGTGAATAGCTTCACTGACACACTGCAACAAACTGTAAATGGAGGCCAATATTTTCCACGTTCACTACAAACTTCTGGATTTTCTTCGCTGTAATATGGAAAAGATCTGGCTGTATTCTGCAGTGCTAACAAGCAAATATGGCAGAAAAATGGTGTACTCTGAATTGCTTTTTAAGCAAATAATCAGGATTAAGATAAAAAAAATAGCCCTGATTCCTGATATCTGGGCCTATGTCTACGAATATCTGTAATAGCAGGATCAGTCAGAACGTGCAATGGACCCTCTTGTGCTGTATACACTGTCTGCCACAAACCCTGCCTGCCTTGCTTTTTAAGCAAATAACCAGGATTAAGATAAAATAAAATTTGCCCTGGCCCCTGATATCTGGGGCTATGTCTACAAATATCTGTAACAACAGCAGCAGCAGACAGAACGTGCAATAGACCCTCTTGTGCTGTATGCACTGCAGTCTGTCACAAACCCTGCCTGCCTAACTCCTGCTATCACCACTGAATATATGCAGCTGGATTAGTCCTCAGAAGGACTGTTAGTTCAGATGGATATATAGATATGCTGTGGAATACTTTTACTAACTATAAACAAGCAAATCTCTTTCTGACTCAGCAGCAGCTCTCCCTACTCTGCCTGTTTCCGGGATAGACTGACAAGCCTAGCGTCACCGGGTCTTAAGTAGACCCAATGATGCTATGCGACCTGCCAATCACTGTAATGCCACAACCAACATGGCTGTGCTGCATATGGACTGGTTATCAAATGCAAGCTGTGTAATCAGAAGGTGAAAAGAGGGAAAAGTGTCAGCAACCTCAATACCACAAATATGTGGAAACATGTGCGGACCAAGCACGTGGTGGAGTTACAAAAACACACTGAAGACCTAGGCCAACCTACAGCGCCACCTACCACCTCTTCAGCTCGTGTTGTAGCCTCTTCCTCCAGCTCACACACAGCTGGTTCGGCTTCCTCACAGGATCGCCGTGGAAGAATCTCTGGCACTGTTGTACAGAGGCAAAGTGTAATTCCACCCACAGCACCACTTTCCCAGTCATCCTCACACTCCCAGGCCAGTCTACAGCCATCGTTAGCACAGGCATGGGAGAAAAGGCGCCCATACTCGGCAAACCACCCCCGAGCACAGGCTCTGAATGCTGGCATTGCTAAACTACTGGCCCTTGAAATGCTATCATTCAGGCTTCTGGAGACTGACACATTCCGTAACTTTATGGCATTCGCAGTCCCACAATACAACGTGCCCAGCCGATTTTATTTCAGCAGGCAAGCCGTCCCTGCCCTGCAACATCATATGGAGGGAAAAATTAAACATGCGCTACAAAACGTCGTCAGTAGCAAGGTCCACCTGACCACCGATGCGTGGACCAGTAAGCATGGACAGGGACGATAGCTTTCCCTCACTGCCCATTGGGTAAATGTTGTGGAGCCGGGTACAGATCTTGAGAGTGGCTCTGTACGTGTTCTGCCAACTCCAAGGATTGCAGGAATCCAGTCTGTACACATTGACTCCTCCTCATACTCCAGTTCCTCTGAATCAGCGCTGCAGGAGCCGTCACGGTCTACCTCCACATTGACCCGTGAACGGTTACCTGTTATGATGACCGATATGAGCACAGCCGTGGCCAAACGTCAACAGGCCGTATTAAAATTAATTTCTTTGGGGAATCGAAGCCACACAGCGCAGGAGCTCTGGAATGCCATCAAGCAGCAGAGCGACGTGTGGTTTGTGCCAGCGAATCTCCAGCCAGGCATGGTAGTGTGTGACAATGGCCGAAATCTGGTGGCAGCTCTGGGCCTAGGCAACCTCACTCACATCCCATGTCTGGCACATGTGCTCAACTTGGTCGTGCAGAGTTTTTTGAGGGACTATCCGGATCTTGATGCACTGCTTCACAAGGTCCGCATAGAGTGCGCTCACTTGCGGCGTTCCAGCAATGCAAGATCACGCATTGCAGCTCTGCAGCGCCGATTACGTCTTCCGGAACATCGCATCATATGTGACCTACCCACCAGGTGGAATTCAACGTTACATATGTTGGAGAGGTTGTGTGAGCAGCAGGCAGCAGTAATGGAGTACCAGCTGCAGCAGGCGCAAAGAAGTCGCAGTGCGCGCCGTTCACACTTCACCACCACTGAGTGGGCCTCTATGAAGGACATTTGCCACGTTTTGCGTGCCTTCGATTATTCCACGCGGATGGCGAGTGCAGATGATGCACTAGTCAGCATGACTATCCCCCTTATCTGCCTGCTTGAAAAAACACTGCAAGCACTAAGGGACGAGGTTTTGGAAGAGGTGGAGGATGAGGAGTCACAAATGCCATCTGCTTCTCTACAGTCTGCGCAACGTGGTTCCTCACAAAGGCCTAGGCAGGGGACACTTTGTGAGGAGGATGAGGAGGAGTCAATGGATGAGGAAGACATCTGTCCAGAGGAGGGAGGTACACAATGCTCTAGTAGTCAGTATCTAGAGCGAGGGTGGGGTGATGCAGAGCAGGCAGAGATCACGCCTCAAGCAGGGGACAGCGTTTCTTGGCCAGTTGGCAGTCTGCAGCACATGGTTGATTTCATGCTGCAGTGCCTGAGAAACGACCGCCGCATCGCCCACATTCTCAACACGGCTGATTATTGGGTGTCCACCCTCCTAGATCCTCGCTACCGGGACAACTTACAAAGCCTCATAACACCGTTGAACCGGGAGCGTAAAATGCGGGAGTACCAAGACGCACTAGTGCATTCCATCATGTTCTCCATTCCAACCGAGAGCAGTGCTGCTAGTGCTTTACAAAGCAGCTCAGTGCGTCAAGGCAGTGGAGGAAGCTCTGCACAAAGAGGGAGCAGAAGCAGCGCCTCAGCACAAGGCAAGACCAGTATGGCCGAAATGTGGCAAAGTTTTGTGTCCCCGCCGCCACAAATGTCTACACCATCACAGACGGCTCCAGTCAGCAGGAGGCAACGTTTCCGTCAGATGGTGACAGACTACATGTCTTGCCCTCTTAGTGTACTCGCAGACGGCTCTTCTCCCTTCAAGTTTTGGGTCTGTAAGCTAGATACATGGCCAGAGCTAAGTCAGTATGCATTGGAGGTGCTAGCTTGCCCTGCTGCTAGTGTATTATCGGAACGCGTCTTTAGTGCCGCAGGTGGTGTACTAACAGACCGTCGCATGCGACTATCCTCCGATAACGTTGACCGGCTTACTTTTCTCAAAATGAACAAGGCCTGGATCTCTCATGAATTTGCCAGTCCTCTTCCAGAATAAATAATTGTTGGCAAAAGTATCCAGGTCTCCTGTTCTGTTCATGTTTCTACCACCTGAACTGTAATCCCTGAGCTCCATCATCGCCAGTTGGCGCTCGGAAGTGCCGTCTGCACAGTCAACACTTGCTGCCGTGTCATTGGGGTTCAGTAACGTCAGCTGTTCCCCGGCTGTGCGGACGGCAATTTCTCCTGCTCTGTCCACATTCTCACTACTACAGATTTTAAAGTTGCTCCAATTACACCTCTGGCTCCTCTGTTTTCGTATTATCCCTGAGCTCCAACACCGCCAGTTGGTGCTCGGAAGTGCCGTCTGCACAGTCAACACTTGCTGCCATGTCATTGGGGTTCAGTAACGTCAGCTGTTCCCCTGCTGTGCGGACGGCAATTTCTCCTGCTCTGTCCACATTCTCACTACTACAGATTTTAAAGTTGCTCCAATTACACCTCTGACTCCTCTGTTTTCAGCATTATCCCTGAGCTCCAACACCGCCAGTTGGCGCTCGGAAGTGCCGTCTGCACAGTCAACACTTGCTGCCATGTCATTGGGGTTCAGTAACGTCAGCTGTTCCCCTGCTGTGCGGACGGCAATTTCTCCTGCTCTGTCCACATTCTCACTACTACAGAATTTAAAGTTGCTCCAATTACACCTCTGGCTCCTCTGTTTTCAGTATTATCCCTGAGCTCCAACACCGCCAGTTGGCGCTCGGAAGTGCCGTCTGCACAGTCAACACTTGCTGCCGTGTTATTGGGGTTCAGTAACGTCAGCTGTTCCCCTGCTGTGCGGACGGCAATTTCTCCTGCTCTGTCCACATCCACTGTACTACTGATTTAAAACCTCCTCCAAATACACCTCTGGCTCCTCTGTTTTCAGTAATATCCCTGAGCTCCAACACCGCCAGTTGGCGCTCGGAAGTGCCGTCTGCACAGTCAACTCTTGCTGCCATGTTATTGGGGTTCGGTAACGTCAGCTGTTCCCCTGCTGTGCTGACGGCAATTTCTCCTGCTCTGTCCACATTCTCACTACTACAGATTTTAAAGTTGCTCCAATTACACCTCTGGCTCCTCTGTTTTCAGTATTATCCCTGAGCTCCAACACCGCCAGTTGGCGCTCGGAAGTGCCGTCTGCACAGTCAACACTTGCTGCCGTGTCATTGGGGTTCAGTAACGTCAGCTGTTCCCCTGCTGTGCGGACGGCAATTTCTCCTGCTCTGTCCACATTCTCACTACTACAGATTTAAAAGTTGCTCCAATTACACCTCTGGCTCCTCTGTTTTCAGTATTATCCCTGAGCTCCAACACCGCCAGTTGGCGCTCGGAAGTGCCGTCTGCACAGTCAACACTTGCTGCCGTGTTATTGGGGTTCAGTAACGTCAGCTGTTCCCCTGCTGTGCGGACGGCAATTTCTCCTGCTCTGTCCACATCCACTGTACTACTGATTTAAAACCTCCTCCAAATACACCTCTGGCTCCTCTGTTTTCAGTATTATCCCTGAGCTCCAACACCGCCAGTTGGCGCTCGGAAGTGACGTCTGCACAGTCAACACTTGCTGCCATGTCATTGGGGTTCAGTAACGTCAGCTGTTCCTCTGCTGTGCGGACGGCAATTTCTCCTGCTCTGTCCACATTCTCACTACTACAGATTTTAAAGTTGCTCCAATTACACCTCTGGCTTCTCTGTTTTCAGTATTATCCCTGAGCTCCAACACCGCCAGTTGGCGCTCGGAAGTGCCGTCTGCACAGTCAACACTTGCTGCCGTGTTATTGGGGTTCAGTAACGTCAGCTGTTCCCCTGCTGTGCGGACGGCAATTTCTCCTTCTCTGTCCACATCCACTGTACTACTGATTTAAAACCTCCTCCAAATACACCTCTGGCTCCTCTGTTTTCAGTATTATCCCTGAGCTCCAACACCGCCAGTTGGTGCTTGGAAGTGCCGTCTGCACAGTCAACACTTGCTGCCATGTTATTGGGGTTCGGTAACGTCTGCTGTTCCCCCGCTGTGCGGACGGCAATTTCTCCTGCTCTGTCCACATTCTCACTACTACAGATTTTAAAGTTGCTCCAATTACACCTCTGGCTCCTCTGTTTTCAGTATAATCCCTGAGCTCCAACACCGCCAGTTGGCGCTTGGAAGTGCCGTCTGCACAGTCAACACTTGCTGCCGTGTTATTGGGGTTCAGTAACGTCAGCTGTTCCCCTGCTGTGCGGACGGCAATTTCTCCTGCTCTGTCCACATCCACTGTACTACTGATTTAAAACCTCCTCCAAATACACCTCTGGCTCCTCTGTTTTCAGTATTATCCCTGAGCTCCAACACCGCCAGTTGGCGCTCGGAAGTGCCGTCTGCACAGTCAACACTTGCTGCCGTGTTATTGGGGTTCGGTAACGTCAGCTGTTCCCCTGCTGTGCGGACGGCAATTTCTCTTGCTTTGTCCACATCCACTGTACTACTGATTTAAAACCTCCTACAAATACACCTCTGGCTCCTCTGTTTTTAGTATTTACCCTGGGCTCCAATACCGCTAGTTGCTGCTCAGAAGTGCCATCTGCACAGTCAACGCTTGCTCCAGTGTTATTGGGGTTCAGTAACGTCAGCTGTTCCCCTGCTGTGCGGACGGCAATTTCTCCTGCTCTGTCCACATTCTCACTACTACAGATTTTAAAGTTGCTCCAATTACACCTCTGGCTCCTTTGTTTTCAGTATTATCCCTGAGCTCCAACACCGCCAGTTGGCGCTCGGAAGTGCCGTCTGCACAGTCAACACTTGCTGCCATGTCATGGGGGTTCAGTAACGTCAGCTGTTCCCCTGCTGTGCGGACGGCAATTTCTCCTGCTCTGTCCACATTCTCACTACTACAGATTTTAAAGTTGCTCCAATTACACCTCTGGCTCCTCTGTTTTCAGTATTATCCCTGAGCTCCAACACCGCCAGTTGGCGCTCGGAAGTGCCGTCTGCACAGTCAACACTTGCTGCCGTGTTATTGGGGTTCAGTAACGTCAGCTGTTCCCCTGCTGTGCGGACGGCAATTTCTCCTGCTCTGTCCACATCCACTGTACTACTGATTTAAAACCTCCTCCAAATACACCTCTGGCTCCTCTGTTTTCAGTATTATCCCTGAGCTCCAACACCGCCAGTTGGCGCTCGGAAGTGCCGTCTGCACAGTCAACACTTGCTGCCATGTTATTGGGGTTCGGTAACGTCAGCTGTTCCCCTGCTGTGCGGACGGCAATTTCTCCTGCTCTGTCCACATTCTCACTACTACAGATTTTAAAGTTGCTCCAATTACACCTCTGGCTCCTCTGTTTTCAGTATTATCCCTGAGCTCCAACACCGCCAGTTGGCGCTCGGAAGTGCCGTCTGCACAGTCAACACTTGCTGCCGTGTCATTGGGGTTCAGTAACGTCAGCTGTTCCCCTGCTGTGCGGACGGCAATTTTTTCTGCCCTGTCCACATTCTCACTACTACAGATTTAAAAGTTGCTCCAATTACACCTCTGGCTCCTCTGTTTTCAGAATTATCCCTGAGCTCCAACACCGCCAGTTGGCGCTCGGAAGTGCCGTCTGCACAGTCAACACTTGCTGCCGTGTTATTGGGGTTCAGTAACGTCAGCTGTTCCCCTGCTGTGCGGACGGCAATTTCTCCTGCTTTGTCCACATCCACTGTACTACTGATTTAAAACCTCCTCCAAATACACCTCTGGCTCCTCTGTTTTCAGTATTATCCCTGAGCTCCAACACCGCCAGTTGGCGCTCGGAAGTGCCGTCTGCACAGTCAACACTTGCTGCCATGTTATTGGGGTTCGGTAACGTCAGCTGTTCCCCCGCTGTGCGGACGGCAATTTCTCCTGCTCTGTCCACATTCTCACTACTACAGATTTTAAAGTTGCTCCAATTACACCTCTGGCTCCTCTGTTTTCAGTATTATCCCTGAGCTCCAACACCGCCAGTTGGCGCTTGGAAGTGCCGTCTGCACAGTCAACACTTGCTGCCGTGTTATTGGGGTTCAGTAACGTCAGCTGTTCCCCTGCTGTGCGGACGGCAATTTCTCCTGCTCTGTCCACATCCACTGTACTACTGATTTAAAACCTCCTCCAAATACACCTCTGTCTCGTCTGTTTTCAGTATTATCCCTGAGCTCCAACACCGCCAGTTGGCGCTCGGAAGTGCCGTCTGCACAGTCAACACTTGCTGCCGTGTTATTGGGGTTCGGTAACGTCAGCTGTTCCCCTGCTGTGCGGACGGCAATTTCTCCTGCTCTGTCCACATTCTCACTACTACATATTTTAAAGTTGCTCCAATTACACCTCTGGCTCCTCTGTTTTCAGTATTATCCCTGAGCTCCAACACCGCCAGTTGGCGCTTGGAAGTGCCGTCTGCACAGTCAACACTTGCTGCCGTGTTATTGGGGTTCAGTAACGTCAGCTGTTCCCCTTCTGTGCGGACGGCAATTTCTCCTGCTCTGTCCACATCCACTGTACTACTGATTTAAAACCTCCTCCAAATACACCTCTGGCTCCTCTGTTTTCAGTATTATCACTGAGCTCCAACACCGCCAGTTGGCGCTCGGAAGTGCCGTCTGCACAGTCAACACTTGCTGCCACGTTATTGGGGTTCGGTAACGTCAGCTGTTCCCCCGCTGTGCGGACGGCAATTTCTCCTGCTCTGTCCACATTCTCACTACTACAGATTTTAAAGTTGCTCCAATTACACCTCTGGCTCCTCTGTTTTCAGTATTATCCCTGAGCTCCAACACCGCCAGTTGGAGCTTGGAAGTTCCGTCTGCACAGTCAACACTTGCTGCCGTGTTATTGGGGTTCAGTAACGTCAGCTGTTCCCCTGCTGTGCGGACGGCAATTTCTCCTGCTCTGTCCACATCCACTGTACTACTGATTTAAAACCTCCTCCAAATACACCTCTGGCTCCTCTGTTTTCAGTATTATCCCTGAGCTCCAACACCGCCAGTTGGCGCTCGCAAGTGCCGTCTGCACAGTCAACACTTGCTGCCGTGTTATTGGGGTTCGGTAACGTCAGCTGTTCCCCTGCTGTGCGGACGGCAATTTCTCCTGCTCTGTCCACATTCTCACTACTACAGATTTTAAAGTTGCTCCAATTACACCTCTGGCTCCTCTGTTTTCAGTATTATCCCTGAGCTCCAACACCGCCAGTTGGCGCTCGGAAGTGCCGTCTGCACAGTCAACACTTGCTGCCGTGTCATTGGGGTTCAGTAACGTCAGCTGTTCCCCTGCTGTGCGGACGGCAATTTCTCCTGCCCTGTCCACATTCTCACTACTACAGATTTAAAAGTTGCTCCAATTACACCTCTGGCTCCTCTGTTTTCAGAATTATCCCTGAGCTCCAACACCGCCAGTTGGCGCTCGGAAGTGCCGTCTGCACAGTCAACACTTGCTGCCGTGTTATTGGGGTTCAGTAACGTCAGCTGTTCCCCTGCTGTGCGGACGGCAATTTCTCCTGCTCTGTCCACATCCACTGTACTACTGATTTAAAACCTCCTCCAAATACACCTCTGGCTCCTCTGTTTTCAGTATTATCCCTGAGCTCCAACACCGCCAGTTGGTGCTCGGAAGTGACGTCTGCACAGTCAACACTTGCTGCCATGTCATTGGGGTTCAGTAACGTCAGCTGTTCCCCTGCTGTGCGGACGGCAATTTCTCCTGCTCTGTCCACATTCTCACTACTACAGATTTTAAAGTTGCTCCAATTACACCTCTGGCTCCTCTGTTTTCAGTATTATCCCTGAGCTCCAACACCGCCAGTTGGCGCTCGGAAGTGCCGTCTGCACAGTCAATACTTGCTGCCGTGTTATTGGGGTTCAGTAACGTCAGCTGTTCCCCTGCTGTGCGGACGGCAATTTCTCCTGCTCTGTCCACATCCACTGTACTACTGATTTAAAACCTCCTCCAAATACACCTCTGGCTCCTCTGTTTTCAGTATTATCCCTGAGCTCCAACACCGCCAGTTGGCGCTCGGAAGTGCCGTCTGCACAGTCAACACTTGCTGCCATGTTATTGGGGTTCGGTAACGTCAGCTGTTCCCCCGCTGTGCGGACGGCAATTTCTCCTGCTCTGTCCACATTCTCACTACTACAGATTTTAAAGTTGCTCCAATTACACCTCTGGCTCCTCTGTTTTCAGTATTATCCCTGAGCTCCAACACCGCCAGTTGGCGCTTGGAAGTGCCGTCTGCACAGTCAACACTTGCTGCCGTGTTATTGGGGTTCAGTAACGTCAGCTGTTCCCCTGCTGTGCGGACGGCAATTTCTCCTGCTCTGTCCACATCCACTGTACTACTGATTTAAAACCTCCTCCAAATACACCTCTGTCTCCTCTGTTTTCAGTATTATCCCTGAGCTCCAACACCGCCAGTTGGCGCTCGGAAGTGCCGTCTGCACAGTCAACACTTGCTGCCGTGTTATTGGGGTTCGGTAACGTCAGCTGTTCCCCTGCTGTGCGGACGGCAATTTCTCCTGCTTTGTCCACATCCACTGTACTACTGATTTAAAACCTCCTACAAATACACCTCTGGCTCCTCTGTTTTTAGTATTTACCCTGGGCTCCAATACCGCTAGTTGCTGCTCAGAAGTGCCGTCTGCACAGTCAACGCTTGCTCCAGTGTTATTGGGGTTCAGTAACGTCAGCTGTTCCCCTGCTGTGCGGACGGCAATTTCTCCTGCTCTGTCCACATTCTCACTACTACAAATTTTAAAGTTGCTCCAATTACACCTCTGGCTCATCTGTTTTCAGTATTATCCCTGAGCTCCAACACCGCCAGTTGGCGCTCGGAAGTGCCATCTGCAGTCAACACTTGCTGCCATGTCATTGGGGTTCAGTAACGTGAGCTGTTCCCCTGCTGTGCGGACGGCAATTTATCCTGCTCTGTCCACATTCTCACTACTACAGATTTTAAAGTTGCTCCAATTACACCTCTGGCTCCTCTGTTTTCAGTATTATCCCTGAGCTCCAACACCGCCAGTTGGCGCTCGGAAGTGCCGTCTGCACAGTCAACACTTGCTGCCGTGTCATTGGGGTTCAGTAATGTCAGCTGTTCCCCTGCTGTGCGGACGGCAATTTCTCCTGCTCTGTCCACATTCTCACTACTACAGATTTAAAAGTTGCTCCAATTACACCTCTGGCTCCTCTGTTTTCAGAATTATCCCTGAGCTCCAACACCGCCAGTTGGCGCTCGGAAGTGCCGTCTGCACAGTCAACACTTGCTGCCGTGTTATTGGGGTTCAGTAACGTCAGCTGTTCCCCTGCTGTGCGGACGGCAATTTCTCCTGCTCTGTCCACATCCACTGTACTACTGATTTAAAACCTCCTCCAAATACACCTCTGGCTCCTCTGTTTTCAGTATTATTCCTGAGCTCCAGCACCGCCAGTTGGCGCTTGGAAGTGCCGTCTGCACAGTCAACACTTGCTGCCGTGTTATTGGGGTTCGGTAACGTCAGCTGTTCCCCTGCTGTGCGGACGGCAATTTCTCCTGCTCTGTCCACATTCTCACTACTACAGATTTTAAAGTTGCTCCAATTACACCTCTGGCTCCTCTGTTTTCAGTATTATCCCTGAGCTCCAACACCGCCAGTTGGCGCTCGGAAGTGCCGTCTGCACAGTCAACACTTGCTGCCGTGTCATTGGGGTTCAGTAACGTCAGCTGTTCCCCTGCTGTGCGGACGGCAATTTCTCCTGCCCTGTCCACATTCTCACTACTACAGATTTAAAAGTTGCTCCAATTACACCTCTGGCTCCTCTGTTTTCAGAATTATCCCTGAGCTCCAACACCGCCAGTTGGCGCTCGGAAGTGCCGTCTGCACAGTCAACACTTGCTGCCGTGTTATTGGGGTTCAGTAACGTCAGCTGTTCCCCTGCTGTGCGGACGGCAATTTCTCCTGCTCTGTCCACATCCACTGTACTACTGATTTAAAACCTCCTCCAAATACACCTCTGGCTCCTCTGTTTTCAGTATTATCCCTGAGCTCCAACACCGCCAGTTGGTGCTCGGAAGTGACGTCTGCACAGTCAACACTTGCTGCCATGTCATTGGGGTTCAGTAACGTCAGCTGTTCCCCTGCTGTGCGGACGGCAATTTCTCCTGCTCTGTCCACATTCTCACTACTACAGATTTTAAAGTTGCTCCAATTACACCTCTGGCTCCTCTGTTTTCAGTATTATCCCTGAGCTCCAACACCGCCAGTTGGCGCTCGGAAGTGCCGTCTGCACAGTCAATACTTGCTGCCGTGTTATTGGGGTTCAGTAACGTCAGCTGTTCCCCTGCTGTGCGGACGGCAATTTCTCCTGCTCTGTCCACATCCACTGTACTACTGATTTAAAACCTCCTCCAAATACACCTCTGGCTCCTCTGTTTTCAGTATTATCCCTGAGCTCCAACACCGCCAGTTGGCGCTCGGAAGTGCCGTCTGCACAGTCAACACTTGCTGCCATGTTATTGGGGTTCGGTAACGTCAGCTGTTCCCCCGCTGTGCGGACGGCAATTTCTCCTGCTCTGTCCACATTCTCACTACTACAGATTTTAAAGTTGCTCCAATTACACCTCTGGCTCCTCTGTTTTCAGTATTATCCCTGAGCTCCAACACCGCCAGTTGGCGCTTGGAAGTGCCGTCTGCACAGTCAACACTTGCTGCCGTGTTATTGGGGTTCAGTAACGTCAGCTGTTCCCCTGCTGTGCGGACGGCAATTTCTCCTGCTCTGTCCACATCCACTGTACTACTGATTTAAAACCTCCTCCAAATACACCTCTGTCTCCTCTGTTTTCAGTATTATCCCTGAGCTCCAACACCGCCAGTTGGCGCTCGGAAGTGCCGTCTGCACAGTCAACACTTGCTGCCGTGTTATTGGGGTTCGGTAACGTCAGCTGTTCCCCTGCTGTGCGGACGGCAATTTCTCCTGCTTTGTCCACATCCACTGTACTACTGATTTAAAACCTCCTACAAATACACCTCTGGCTCCTCTGTTTTTAGTATTTACCCTGGGCTCCAATACCGCTAGTTGCTGCTCAGAAGTGCCGTCTGCACAGTCAACGCTTGCTCCAGTGTTATTGGGGTTCAGTAACGTCAGCTGTTCCCCTGCTGTGCGGACGGCAATTTCTCCTGCTCTGTCCACATTCTCACTACTACAAATTTTAAAGTTGCTCCAATTACACCTCTGGCTCATCTGTTTTCAGTATTATCCCTGAGCTCCAACACCGCCAGTTGGCGCTCGGAAGTGCCATCTGCAGTCAACACTTGCTGCCATGTCATTGGGGTTCAGTAACGTGAGCTGTTCCCCTGCTGTGCGGACGGCAATTTATCCTGCTCTGTCCACATTCTCACTACTACAGATTTTAAAGTTGCTCCAATTACACCTCTGGCTCCTCTGTTTTCAGTATTATCCCTGAGCTCCAACACCGCCAGTTGGCGCTCGGAAGTGCCGTCTGCACAGTCAACACTTGCTGCCGTGTCATTGGGGTTCAGTAATGTCAGCTGTTCCCCTGCTGTGCGGACGGCAATTTCTCCTGCTCTGTCCACATTCTCACTACTACAGATTTAAAAGTTGCTCCAATTACACCTCTGGCTCCTCTGTTTTCAGAATTATCCCTGAGCTCCAACACCGCCAGTTGGCGCTCGGAAGTGCCGTCTGCACAGTCAACACTTGCTGCCGTGTTATTGGGGTTCAGTAACGTCAGCTGTTCCCCTGCTGTGCGGACGGCAATTTCTCCTGCTCTGTCCACATCCACTGTACTACTGATTTAAAACCTCCTCCAAATACACCTCTGGCTCCTCTGTTTTCAGTATTATTCCTGAGCTCCAGCACCGCCAGTTGGCGCTTGGAAGTGCCGTCTGCACAGTCAACACTTGCTGCCGTGTTATTGGGGTTTGGTAACGTCAGCTGTTCCCCTGATGTGCGGACGGCAATTTCTCCTGCTTTGTCCACATCCACTGTACTACTGATTTAAAACCTCCTACAAATACACCTCTGGCTCCTCTGTTTTTAGTATTTACCCTGGGCTCCAATACCGCTAGTTGCTGCTCAGAAGTGCCGTCTGCACAGTCAACGCTTGCTCCAGTGTTATTGGGGTTCAGTAACGTCAGCTGTTCCCCTGCTGTGCGGACGGCAATTTCTCCTGCTCTGTCCACATTCTCACACTACAGATTTTAAAGTTGCTCCAATTACACCTCTGCCTCCTCTGTTTTCAGTATTATCCCTGAGCTCCAACACCGCCAGTTGGCGCTCGGAAGTGCCGTCTGCACAGTCAACACTTGCTGCCATGTCATTGGGGTTCAGTAACGTCAGCTGTTCCCCTGCTGTGCGGACGGCAATTTCTCCTGCTCTGTCCATATTCTCACTACTACAGATTTTAAAGTTGCTCCAATTACACCTCTGGCTCCTCTGTTTTCAGTATTATCCCTGAGCTCCAACACCGCCAGTTGGCGCTCGGAAGTGCCGTCTGCACAGTCAACACTTGCTGCCGTGTTATTGGGGTTCAGTAACGTCAGCTGTTCCCCTGCTATGCGGGCGGCAATTTCTCCTGCTCTGTCCACATCCACTGTACTACTGATTTAAAACCTCCTCCAAATACACCTCTGGCTCCTCTGTTTTCAGTATTATCCCTGAGCTCCAACACCGCCAGTTGGCGCTCGGAAGTGCCGTCTGCACAGTCAACTCTTGCTGCCATGTTATTGGGGTTCGGTAACGTCAGCTGTTCCCCTGCTGTGCGGACGGCAATTTCTCCTGCTCTGTCCACATTCTCTCTACTACAGATTTTAAAGTTGCTCCAATTACACCTCTGGCTCCTCTGTTTTCAGTATTATCACTGATCTCCAACACCGCCAGTTGGCGCTCGGAAGTGCCGTCTGCACAGTCAACACTTGCTGCCGTGTCATTGGGGTTCAGTAACGTCAGCTGTTCCCCTGCTGTGCGGACGGCAATTTCTCCTGCTCTGTCCACATTCTCACTACTACAGATTTTAAAGTTGCTCCAATTACACCTCTGGCTCATCTGTTTTCAGTATTATCCCTGAGCTCCAACACCGTCAGTTGGCGCTCGGAAGTGCCGTCTGCACAGTCAACACTTCCTGCCGTGTTATTGGGGTTCAGTAACGTCAGCTGTTCCCCTGCTGTGCGGACGGCAATTTCTCCTGCTCTGTCCACATCCACTGTACTACTGATTTAAAACCTCCTACAAATACACCTCTGGCTCCTCTGTTTTTAGTATTTACCCTGGGCTCCAATACCGCTAGTTGCTGCTCAGAAGTGCCGTCTGCACAGTCAACGCTTGCTCCAGTGTTATTGGGGTTCAGTAACGTCAGCTGTTCCCCTGCTGTGCGGACGGCAATTTCTCCTGCTCTGTCCACATTCTCACACTACAGATTTTAAAGTTGCTCCAATTACACCTCTGCCTCCTCTGTTTTCAGTATTATCCCTGAGCTCCAACACCGCCAGTTGGCGCTCGGAAGTGCCGTCTGCACAGTCAACACTTGCTGCCATGTCATTGGGGTTCAGTAACGTCAGCTGTTCCCCTGCTGTGCGGACGGCAATTTCTCCTGCTCTGTCCATATTCTCACTACTACAGATTTTAAAGTTGCTCCAATTACACCTCTGGCTCCTCTGTTTTCAGTATTATCCCTGAGCTCCAACACCGCCAGTTGGCGCTCGGAAGTGCCGTCTGCACAGTCAACACTTGCTGCCGTGTTATTGGGGTTCAGTAACGTCAGCTGTTCCCCTGCTATGCGGACGGCAATTTCTCCTGCTCTGTCCACATCCACTGTACTACTGATTTAAAACCTCCTCCAAATACACCTCTGGCTCCTCTGTTTTCAGTATTATCCCTGAGCTCCAACACCGCCAGTTGGCGCTCGGAAGTGCCGTCTGCACAGTCAACTCTTGCTGCCATGTTATTGGGGTTCGGTAACGTCAGCTGTTCCCCTGCTGTGCGGACGGCAATTTCTCCTGCTCTGTCCACATTCTCTCTACTACAGATTTTAAAGTTGCTCCAATTACACCTCTGGCTCCTCTGTTTTCAGTATTATCACTGATCTCCAACACCGCCAGTTGGCGCTCGGAAGTGCCGTCTGCACAGTCAACACTTGCTGCCGTGTCATTGGGGTTCAGTAACGTCAGCTGTTCCCCTGCTGTGCGGACGGCAATTTCTCCTGCTCTGTCCACATTCTCACTACTACAGATTTTAAAGTTGCTCCAATTACACCTCTGGCTCCTCTGTTTTCAGTATTATCCCTGAGCTCCAACACCGTCAGTTGGCGCTCGGAAGTGCCGTCTGCACAGTCAACACTTCCTGCCGTGTTATTGGGGTTCAGTAACGTCAGCTGTTCCCCTGCTGTGCGGACGGCAATTTCTCCTGCTCTGTCCACATCCACTGTACTACTGATTTAAAACCTCCTCCAAATACACCTCTGGCTCCTCTGTTTTCAGTATTATCCCTGAGCTCCAACACCGCCAGTTGGCGCTCGGAAGTGCCGTCTGCACAGTCAACACTTGCTGCCATGTTATTGGGGTTCGGTAACGTCAGCTGTTCCCCCGCTGTGCGGACGGCAATTTCTCCTGCTCTGTCCACATTCTCACTACTACAGATTTTAAAGTTGCTCCAATTACACCTCTGGCTCCTCTGTTTTCAGTATTATCCCTGAGCTCCAACACCGCCAGTTGGCGCTTGGAAGTGCCGTCTGCACAGTCAACACTTGCTGCCGTGTTATTGGGGTTCAGTAACGTCAGCTGTTCCCCTGCTGTGCGGACGGCAATTTCTCCTGCTCTGTCCACATCCACTGTACTACTGATTTAAAACCTCCTCCAAATACACCTCTGTCTCCTCTGTTTTCAGTATTATCCCTGAGCTCCAACACCGCCAGTTGGCGCTCGGAAGTGCCGTCTGCACAGTCAACACTTGCTGCCGTGTTATTGGGGTTCGGTAACGTCAGCTGTTCCCCTGCTGTGCGGACGGCAATTTCTCCTGCTCTGTCCACATTCTCACTACTACATATTTTAAAGTTGCTCCAATTACACCTCTGGCTCCTCTGTTTTCAGTATTATCCCTGAGCTCCAAAACCGCCAGTTGGCGCTTGGAAGTGCCGTCTGCACAGTCAACACTTGCTGCCGTGTTATTGGGGTTCAGTAACGTCAGCTGTTCCCCTTCTGTGCGGACGGCAATTTCTCCTGCTCTGTCCACATCCACTGTACTACTGATTTAAAACCTCCTCCAAATACACCTCTGGCTCCTCTGTTTTCAGTATTATCACTGAGCTCCAACACCGCCAGTTGGCGCTCGGAAGTGCCGTCTGCACAGTCAACACTTGCTGCCACGTTATTGGGGTTCGGTAACGTCAGCTGTTCCCCCGCTGTGCGGACGGCAATTTCTCCTGCTCTGTCCACATTCTCACTACTACAGATTTTAAAGTTGCTCCAATTACACCTCTGGCTCCTCTGTTTTCAGTATTATCCCTGAGCTCCAACACCGCCAGTTGGAGCTTGGAAGTTCCGTCTGCACAGTCAACACTTGCTGCCGTGTTATTGGGGTTCAGTAACGTCAGCTGTTCCCCTGCTGTGCGGACGGCAATTTCTCCTGCTCTGTCCACATCCACTGTACTACTGATTTAAAACCTCCTCCAAATACACCTCTGGCTCCTCTGTTTTCAGTATTATCCCTGAGCTCCAACACCGCCAGTTGGCGCTCGGAAGTGCCGTCTGCACAGTCAACACTTGCTGCCGTGTTATTGGGGTTCGGTAACGTCAGCTGTTCCCCTGCTGTGCGGACGGCAATTTCTCCTGCTCTGTCCACATTGTCACTACTACAGATTTTAAAGTTGCTCCAATTACACCTCTGGCTCCTCTGTTTTCAGTATTATCCCTGAGCTCCAACACCGCCAGTTGGCGCTCGGAAGTGCCGTCTGCACAGTCAACACTTGCTGCCGTGTCATTGGGGTTCAGTAACGTCAGCTGTTCCCCTGCTGTGCGGACGGCAATTTCTCCTGCCCTGTCCACATTCTCACTACTACAGATTTAAAAGTTGCTCCAATTACACCTCTGGCTCCTCTGTTTTCAGAATTATCCCTGAGCTCCAACACCGCCAGTTGGCGCTCGGAAGTGCCGTCTGCACAGTCAACACTTGCTGCCGTGTTATTGGAGTTCAGTAACGTCAGCTGTTCCCCTGCTGTGCGGACGGCAATTTCTCCTGCTCTGTCCACATCCACTGTACTACTGATTTAAAACCTCCTCCAAATACACCTCTGGCTCCTCTGTTTTCAGTATTATCCCTGAGCTCCAACACCGCCAGTTGGTGCTCGGAAGTGACGTCTGCACAGTCAACACTTGCTGCCATGTCATTGGGGTTCAGTAACGTCAGCTGTTCCCCTGCTGTGCGGACGGCAATTTCTCCTGCTCTGTCCACATTCTCACTACTACAGATTTTAAAGTTGCTCCAATTACACCTCTGGCTCCTCTGTTTTCAGTATTATCCCTGAGCTCCAACACCGCCAGTTGGCGCTCGGAAGTGCCGTCTGCACAGTCAATACTTGCTGCCGTGTTATTGGGGTTCAGTAACGTCAGCTGTTCCCCTGCTGTGCGGACGGCAATTTCTCCTGCTCTGTCCACATCCACTGTACTACTGATTTAAAACCTCCTCCAAATACACCTCTGGCTCCTCTGTTTTCAGTATTATCCCTGAGCTCCAACACCGCCAGTTGGCGCTCGGAAGTGCCGTCTGCACAGTCAACACTTGCTGCCATGTTATTGGGGTTCAGTAACGTCAGCTGTTCCCCTGCTGTGCGGACGGCAATTTCTCCTGCTCTGTCCACATTCTCACTACTACAGATTTTAAAGTTGCTCCAATTACACCTCTGGCTCATCTGTTTTCAGTATTATCCCTGAGCTCCAACACCGCCAGTTGGCGCTCGGAAGTGCCATCTGCAGTCAACACTTGCTGCCATGTCATTGGGGTTCAGTAACGTGAGCTGTTCCCCTGCTGTGCGGACGGCAATTTATCCTGCTCTGTCCACATTCTCACTACTACAGATTTTAAAGTTGCTCCAATTACACCTCTGGCTCCTCTGTTTTCAGTATTATCCCTGAGCTCCAACACCGCCAGTTGGCGCTCGGAAGTGCCGTCTGCACAGTCAACACTTGCTGCCGTGTCATTGGGGTTCAGTAATGTCAGCTGTTCCCCTGCTGTGCGGACGGCAATTTCTCCTGCTCTGTCCACATTCTCACTACTACAGATTTAAAAGTTGCTCCAATTACACCTCTGGCTCCTCTGTTTTCAGAATTATCCCTGAGCTCCAACACCGCCAGTTGGCGCTCGGAAGTGCCGTCTGCACAGTCAACACTTGCTGCCGTGTTATTGGGGTTCAGTAACGTCAGCTGTTCCCCTGCTGTGCGGACGGCAATTTCTCCTGCTCTGTCCACATCCACTGTACTACTGATTTAAAACCTCCTCCAAATACACCTCTGGCTCCTCTGTTTTCAGTATTATTCCTGAGCTCCAGCACCGCCAGTTGGCGCTTGGAAGTGCCGTCTGCACAGTCAACACTTGCTGCCGTGTTATTGGGGTTTGGTAACGTCAGCTGTTCCCCTGATGTGCGGACGGCAATTTCTCCTGCTTTGTCCACATCCACTGTACTACTGATTTAAAACCTCCTACAAATACACCTCTGGCTCCTCTGTTTTTAGTATTTACCCTGGGCTCCAATACCGCTAGTTGCTGCTCAGAAGTGCCGTCTGCACAGTCAACGCTTGCTCCAGTGTTATTGGGGTTCAGTAACGTCAGCTGTTCCCCTGCTGTGCGGACGGCAATTTCTCCTGCTCTGTCCACATTCTCACACTACAGATTTTAAAGTTGCTCCAATTACACCTCTGCCTCCTCTGTTTTCAGTATTATCCCTGAGCTCCAACATCGCCAGTTGGCGCTCGGAAGTGCCGTCTGCACAGTCAACACTTGCTGCCATGTCATTGGGGTTCAGTAACGTCAGCTGTTCCCCTGCTGTGCGGACGGCAATTTCTCCTGCTCTGTCCATATTCTCACTACTACAGATTTTAAAGTTGCTCCAATTACACCTCTGGCTCCTCTGTTTTCAGTATTATCCCTGAGCTCCAACACCGCCAGTTGGCGCTCGGAAGTGCCGTCTGCACAGTCAACACTTGCTGCCGTGTTATTGGGGTTCAGTAACGTCAGCTGTTCCCCTGCTATGCGGACGGCAATTTCTCCTGCTCTGTCCACATCCACTGTACTACTGATTTAAAACCTCCTCCAAATACACCTCTGGCTCCTCTGTTTTCAGTATTATCCCTGAGCTCCAACACCGCCAGTTGGCGCTCGGAAGTGCCGTCTGCACAGTCAACTCTTGCTGCCATGTTATTGGGGTTCGGTAACGTCAGCTGTTCCCCTGCTGTGCGGACGGCAATTTTTCCTGCTCTGTCCACATTCTCTCTACTACAGATTTTAAAGTTGCTCCAATTACACCTCTGGCTCCTCTGTTTTCAGTATTATCACTGATCTCCAACACCACCAGTTGGCGCTCGGAAGTGCCGTCTGCACAGTCAACACTTGCTGCCGTGTCATTGGGGTTCAGTAACGTCAGCTGTTCCCCTGCTGTGCGGACGGCAATTTCTCCTGCTCTGTCCACATTCTCACTACTACAGATTTTAAAGTTGCTCCAATTACACCTCTGGCTCCTCTGTTTTCAGTATTATCCCTGAGCTCCAACACCGTCAGTTGGCGCTCGGAAGTGCCGTCTGCACAGTCAACACTTCCTGCCGTGTTATTGGGGTTCAGTAATGTCAGCTGTTCCCCTGCTGTGCGGACGGCAATTTCTCCTGCTCTGTCCACATCCACTGTACTACTGATTTAAAACCTCCTCCAAATACACCTCTGGCTCCTCTGTTTTCAGTATTATCCCTGAGCTCCAACACCGCCAGTTGGCGCTCGGAAGTGCCGTCTGCACAGTCAACACTTGCTGCCATGTTATTGGGGTTCGGTAACGTCAGCTGTTCCCCCGCTGTGCGGACGGCAATTTCTCCTGCTCTGTCCACATTCTCACTACTACAGATTTTAAAGTTGCTCCAATTACACCTCTGGCTCCTCTGTTTTCAGTATTATCCCTGAGCTCCAACACCGCCAGTTGGCGCTTGGAAGTGCCGTCTGCACAGTCAACACTTGCTGCCGTGTTATTGGGGTTCAGTAACGTCAGCTGTTCCCCTGCTGTGCGGACGGCAATTTCTCCTGCTCTGTCCACATCCACTGTACTACTGATTTAAAACCTCCTCCAAATACACCTCTGTCTCCTCTGTTTTCAGTATTATCCCTGAGCTCCAACACTGCCAGTTGGCGCTCGGAAGTGCCGTCTGCACAGTCAACACTTGCTGCCGTGTTATTGGGGTTCGGTAACGTCAGCTGTTCCCCTGCTGTGCGGACGGCAATTTCTCCTGCTTTGTCCACATCCACTGTACTACTGATTTAAAACCTCCTACAAATACACCTCTGGCTCCTCTGTTTTTAGTATTTACCCTGGGCTCCAATACCGCTAGTTGCTGCTCAGAAGTGCCGTCTGCACAGTCAACGCTTGCTCCAGTGTTATTGGGGTTCAGTAACGTCAGCTGTTCCCCTGCTGTGCGGACGGCAATTTCTCCTGCTCTGTCCACATTCTCACTACTACAGATTTTAAAGTTGCTCCAATTACACCTCTGGCTCATCTGTTTTCAGTATTATCCCTGAGCTCCAACACCGCCAGTTGGCGCTCGGAAGTGCCGTCTGCACAGTCAACACTTGCTGCCGTGTCATTGGGGTTCAGTAATGTCAGCTGTTCCCCTGCTGTGCGGACGGCAATTTCTCCTGCTCTGTCCACATTCTCACTACTACAGATTTAAAAGTTGCTCCAATTACACCTCTGGCTCCTCTGTTTTCAGAATTATCCCTGAGCTCCAACACCGCCAGTTGGCGCTCGGAAGTGCCGTCTGCACAGTCAACACTTGCTGCCGTGTTATTGGGGTTCAGTAACGTCAGCTGTTCCCCTGCTGTGCCGTCGGCAATTTCTCCTGCTCTGTCCACATCCACTGTACTACTGATTTAAAACCTCCTCCAAATACACCTCTGGCTCCTCTGTTTTCAGTATTATTCCTGAGCTCCAGCACCGCCAGTTGGCGCTTGGAAGTGCCGTCTGCACAGTCAACACTTGCTGCCGTGTTATTGGGGTTTGGTAACGTCAGCTGTTCCCCTGATGTGCGGACGGCAATTTCTCCTGCTTTGTCCACATCCACTGTACTACTGATTTAAAACCTCCTACAAATACACCTCTGGCTCCTCTGTTTTTAGTATTTACCCTGGGCTCCAATACCGCTAGTTGCTGCTCAGAAGTGCCGTCTGCACAGTCAACGCTTGCTCCAGTGTTATTGGGGTTCAGTAACGTCAGCTGTTCCCCTGCTGTGCGGACGGCAATTTCTCCTGCTCTGTCCACATTCTCACACTACAGATTTTAAAGTTGCTCCAATTACACCTCTGCCTCCTCTGTTTTCAGTATTATCCCTGAGCTCCAACACCGCCAGTTGGCGCTCGGAAGTGCCGTCTGCACAGTCAACACTTGCTGCCATGTCATTGGGGTTCAGTAACGTCAGCTGTTCCCCTGCTGTGCGGACGGCAATTTCTCCTGCTCTGTCCATATTCTCACTACTACAGATTTTAAAGTTGCTCCAATTACACCTCTGGCTCCTCTGTTTTCAGTATTATCCCTGAGCTCCAACACCGCCAGTTGGCGCTCGGAAGTGCCGTCTGCACAGTCAACACTTGCTGCCGTGTTATTGGGGTTCAGTAACGTCAGCTGTTCCCCTGCTATGCGGACGGCAATTTCTCCTGCTCTGTCCACATCCACTGTACTACTGATTTAAAACCTCCTCCAAATACACCTCTGGCTCCTCTGTTTTCAGTATTATCCCTGAGCTCCAACACCGCCAGTTGGCGCTCGGAAGTGCCGTCTGCACAGTCAACTCTTGCTGCCATGTTATTGGGGTTCGGTAACGTCAGCTGTTCCCCTGCTGTGCGGACGGCAATTTCTCCTGCTCTGTCCACATTCTCTCTACTACAGATTTTAAAGTTGCTCCAATTACACCTCTGGCTCCTCTGTTTTCAGTATTATCCCTGATCTCCAACACCGCCAGTTGGCGCTCGGAAGTGCCGTCTGCACAGTCAACACTTGCTGCCGTGTCATTGGGGTTCAGTAACGTCAGCTGTTCCCCTGCTGTGCGGACGGCAATTTCTCCTGCTCTGTCCACATTCTCACTACTACAGATTTTAAAGTTGCTCCAATTACACCTCTGGCTCCTCTGTTTTCAGTATTATCCCTGAGCTCCAACACCGTCAGTTGGCGCTCGGAAGTGCCGTCTGCACAGTCAACACTTCCTGCCGTGTTATTGGGGTTCAGTAACGTCAGCTGTTCCCCTGCTGTGCGGACAGCAATTTCTCCTGCTCTGTCCACATCCACTGTACTACTGATTTAAAACCTCCTCCAAATACACCTCTGGCTCCTCTGTTTTCAGTATTATCCCTGAGCTCCAACACCGCCAGTTGGCGCTCGGAAGTGCCGTCTGCACAGTCAACACTTGCTGCCATGTTATTGGGGTTCGGTAACGTCAGCTGTTCCCCCGCTGTGCGGACGGCAATTTCTCCTGCTCTGTCCACATTCTCACTACTACAGATTTTAAAGTTGCTCCAATTACACCTCTGGCTCCTCTGTTTTCAGTATTATCCCTGAGCTCCAACACCGCCAGTTGGCGCTTGGAAGTGCCGCCTGCACAGTCAACACTTGCTGCCGTGTTATTGGGGTTCAGTAACGTCAGCTGTTCCCCTGCTGTGCGGACGGCAATTTCTCCTGCTCTGTCCACATCCACTGTACTACTGATTTAAAACCTCCTCCAAATACACCTCTGGCTCCTCTGTTTTCAGTATTATCCCTGAGCTCCAACACCGCCAGTTGGCGCTCGGAAGTGCCGTCTGCACAGTCAACACTTGCTGCCGTGTTATTGGGGTTCGGTAACGTCAGCTGTTCCCCTGCTGTGCGGACGGCAATTTCTCCTGCTTTGTCCACATCCACTGTACTACTGATTTAAAACCTCCTACAAATACACCTCTGGCTCCTCTGTTTTTAGTATTTACCCTGGGCTCCAATACCGCTAGTTGCTGCTCAGAAGTGCCGTCTGCACAGTCAACGCTTGCTCCAGTGTTATTGGGGTTCAGTAACGTCAGCTGTTCCCCTGCTGTGTGTCCGGCAAATTCTTCTGCTTTGTCCACATCCACTGTACTACTGATTTAAAACTTGCTCCAATTACACCTCTGGCTCCACTCTGTTTTTAGTATTTACCCTGGGTTCCAGCACCACCAGCTGGTTCTCGGTAGTTCCATTTTCTCTTGTACCTTCTACTACCCATCCGGGTTCCAGTACCGTCAGCTGGTTCTCGGCAGTGCCTTTGGATTAGGTGCCTCCTTCTCGGTATCCAAGTTCCACCAACGTCTGCTGGTACTTGGTAGTGCTTTCTGGCACAGGTACCTCCTGCTTAGTAACCGAGTTCCAGTACCGACAGCTGGTCTTCGGCAGTTCCATTGGCTCTTGTACCTTCTGCTACCCATCCGGGTTCCAGTACCGTCAGCTGGTCCTCGGTAGTTCAATTTGCTCTTGTACCTTCTACTACCAATCCGGGTTCCAGTACCATCAGCTGGTTCTCGGCAATGACTTTGGCACGGGTACTCCCTCCTGCCCAGCCTGGTTCCAGCACGCCAGCTGTTTCCGGGTAGTGTCAACGTCACTTTGCCTCCAATGCATTGTCCTGTCGTGTTGCGGTTGGGTTAGCCGACTCTATGGTGCCTGCAGTTTAGGTGACTCCTATGTGGGCTGCGGGATCTGGCAATGAAGGCTGGTTCCATAGTGCCAATAGGACAAGCACCCCCTGTAGGACTGTGGGTTTTGGTAACTGCGGCCGGCTCGCGGCCTTGAACTTTTTTTTACATGGGTACCTTCTGCTACCCATCCGGGTTCCAGTACCGTCAGCTGGTTCTCGGCAGTGCCTTTGGATTAGGTGCCTCCTTCTCGTTATCCAAGTTCCACCAACGTCTGCTGGTCCTTGGTAGTGCTTTCTGGCACAGGTACCTCCTGCTTAGTAACCGAGTTCCAGTACCGTCAGCTGGTCTTCGGCAGTTCCATTGGCTCTTGTACCTTCTACTACCCATCCGGGTTCCAGTACCGTCAGCTGGTTCTCGGCAGTGCCTTTGGATTAGGTGCCTCCTTCTCGGTATCCAAGTTCCACCAACGTCTGCTGGTCCTTGGTAGTGCTTTCTGGCACAGGTACCTCCTGCTTAGTAACCGAGTTCCAGTACCATCAGCTGGTCTTCGGCAGTTCCATTGGCTCTTGTACCTTCTGCTACCCATCCGGGTTCCAGTACCGTCAGCTGGTCCTCGGTAGTTCCATTTGCTCTTGTACATTTTACTACCCATCCGGGTTCCAGTACCGTCAGCTGGTTCTCGGCAGTGACTTTGGCACGGGTACTCCCTCCTGCCCAGCCTGGTTCCAGCACGCCAGCTGTTTCCGGGTAGTGTCAACGTCACTTTGCCTCCAATGCGTTGTCCTGTCGTGTTGCGGTCGGGTTAGCCGACTCTATGGTGCCTGCAGTTTAGGTGACTCCTATGTGGGCTGCGGGATCTGGCAATGAAGGCTGGTTCCATAGTGCCAATAGGACAAGCACCCCTGTAGGACTGTGGGTTCTGGTAACTGCGGCCGGCTCGCGGCCTTGAACTTTTTTTTACATGGGTACCTTCTGCTACTCATCCGGGTTCCAGTACCGTCAGCTGGTTCTCGGCAGTGCCTTTGGATTAGGTGCCTCCTTCTCGGTATCCAAGTTCCACCAACGTCTGCTGGTCCTTGGTAGTGCTTTCCGGCACAGGTACCTCCTGCTTAGTAACCGAGTTCCAGTACCGTCAGCTGGTCTTCGGCAGTTCCATTGGCTCTTGTACCTTCTGCTACCCATCCGGGTTCCAGTACCGTCAGCTGGTCCTCGGTAGTTCCATTTGCTCTTGTACCTTCTACTACCCATCCGGGTTCCATTACCGTCAGCTGGTTCTCGGCAGTGACTTTGGCATGGGTACTCCCTCCTGCCCAGCCTGGTTCCAGCACGCCAGCTGTTTCCGGGTAGTGTCAACGTCACTTTGCCTCCAATGCGTTGTCCTGTCGTGTTGCGGTCGGGTTAGCCGACTCTATGGTGCCTGCAGTTTAGGTGACTCCTATGTGGGCTGCGGGATCTGGCAATGAAGGCTGGTTCCATAGTGCCAATAGGACAAGCACCCCCTGTAGGACTGTGGGTTTTGGTAACTGCGGCCGGCTCGCGGCCTTGAACTTTTTTTTACATGGGTACCTTCTGCTACCCATCCGGGTTCCAGTACCGTCAGCTGGTTCTCGGCAGTGCCTTTGGATTAGGTGCCTCCTTCTCGGTATCCAAGCTCCACCAACGTCTGCTGGTCCTTAGTAGTGCTTTCTGGCACAGGTACCTCCTGCTTAGTAACCGAGTTCCAGTACCGTCAGCTGGTCTTCGGCAGTTCCATTGGCTCTTGTACCTTCTGCTACCCATCTGGGTTCCAGTACCGTCAGCTGGTTCTCGGTAGTTCCTCAGCTTTCTTGTACCTTCTGCTACATTTCCAAGTTCAAGCTTTTTGAAATGGTTCTTGGTAATCACTCTGGATCTCCCTGACGAGGACCCTGAAGACGAGGACCCTGAAGACCAACCCTAAGAAGACGAGGACCCCGAAGACAACGACCCTGAAGACGAGGACCCTGAAGACCACCCCGAAGAAGACGAGGACCCTGAAGACCACCCCGAAGAAGACGAGGACCCCGAAGACGAGGACCCAGAAGACCAACCCGAAGAAGACAAGGACCCCGAAGACGAGGACCCCCGAAGACGACGACCCTGAAGACCACCCCGAAGAACACCAAGAAGATGACCCTGAAGAAGTTGACCAAGAGGACAAAGAAGAGAAGACAAGCACCAAGATACAGAAGAACAAGAGACAGAAAACCAAGAAGCAGAAATACAAGAAGCTGCAGAACAAAAAGCGGAAGAACATTAAGCATAAGACTAAAAATCAGAGCAAAAGATAATATCTAAATTATAAGCAGAAGAAGACTAAGCAGTGTATGGGGGTGAGTCCGTTCCTCCTCGTGGTGCCCCTGGAAAAGACCTGCTGCTGCAGGCCAAACTGAACGCGGACAAATCCTGTTGTAAATCTTTTGTGACGGGCAGAACGAAAGGTGTAATGTCCAACCTTTTATAGATAACAACTACAGGAATGCCTGTCACAAATAAGAATATGATGAAGAAGAAGAATATGAAGAAGATGAAGAAGTAGAATATGAAGAATGTAAAAAAAAAGAATAATACGAAGAAGGTGAAGAAGAAGAAGATGAAGAAGGTGAAGAAGAAGAGGATGAAAACGATGCTGACGATGATGAAGGAGAAAGTGTGGGAGAAGTAAAAAAGAAGGTGAAGAGCATGGAAGTAGTGAAACATAAATATCTGACAAAATATAAAAATACTTAACATAGTCAATATTTCCGTAACTCAGAACGTCTTAAAAAAAATATTAATTCCTGCTATTCCATTTGATTGGGCTAAACCTCTATGCCTTTATTGTCTCCCCCACCTCCCCCAATACATTCTACATTATTCTTAGTTGTTTTCCTTCATGTAGAATTAACCTACAAGGAAAGAAAGGGTTTATTTTCATTCCGATATTTCTGTCCCATTGACTTGCATTGGTTTCCGGTATCGGAATCGGCGATATCCGATACTTTTTCGGTATCGGTCCGATCCAATCCGATCCGATATTTCCCGATATCGGAAGGTATCGCTCAACACTAGTTACGAGTTGTTCACAAGCCTGAACATATGCACAACAAGTAGTTTTTACATTGAAATGCATATGCTAATTCTTTTGAACATTTTTTGATCTGGTACTGTGGCAGAATCCTCCTGAGAGGCCACGGCTCCACTATCAGTATTCGGTCAGTATTTTTCTCAGGAGTAGGACCTAAAACCAGGAGTGGGTGATGAATGCAGAATTGGTGCACTTGTTTCTATTATACCTTTTCTCTGATTGTTCCTTACCTAGTTTTTGGCTCCCACTCCTGAGAAAAAATACTGACCAAATACTGATAGTGGGGCCGTGGCCTTAGAAGATCCCATGGCTGCTGTTTTTTGGCACAAAGTTAGAAGAGACTGGGTTTTTATAAAGCTGGGAAATTTTCATCACCTGGCATTTCCTAACAATGATAGTAAACAAGCCATAAACCTAACAGGCTAATTAAGGTCTGAAACCTTGGTCAAAATTATCTGAGCACACACATCTCCAAGGGTGCCAAAACTTTTGCATCGGCTCATTTCCCTTTTTGTAATTTTTAAAATGAAAAAAATGACAATATATATATTTTTTTGCCTACCATACAAAGGATATATGTAATCTTTAACTTTAGACCTTTTAGAAATCATTTAATCTTCAACTTGCTTAACTGTTCACAATAAGAGTAATTTTGACAAGGGTTGCCCAAACTTTTACATTCCACTGTAGCTATATAAAAAAGCAAAGTGGATTTGCCATAGAAATGAATTGTAAGAGTTTTCTAAGAGCTTTTGAAGCAGTTTTGAGGAGGATTTTGATAAGGATCTGCTCCAGAAATACTCTTCAAAAACGCAGTGTGAAAATAGCCATACTGAAAATGAACAAATCGTAAATGAACTAGGGCCTAACATTTTGTGAAAAAAATATAGATCTATCTCCTGATATCACAGTTTTCTAAAGCCAAGAGGATTCCGAATTTACCTTCATAATCTACATCAATTTAGAATAAACTAATGATTCCTTATGCCATACTTCCAGAGGTATGTGGAGGGAACTATTTGCTTGATGACTGGACATAAGGATGACCTGTAAGTAACAGATGACTATAAACTATGGCATCTTTCACATGTCTTTAATAACTAGAATTAACGCACGCTAAATATACCTATTCAAGGTGACCTGCAATATGTGGATCAATTTGCTATAATATGGCTATCCAGATTTATAGCCACTGACTAGTTGCAGTAAGAAGTCATTATTTTTAGTAATTCAGTCACTAACTTTATGACTACTTTTATATTTGGAACAAGCTATGAGAACACAATGTAGACAGTTTCTGGGGACGGGGCTGTTAGTTTTCTCTTTAGGTAAAAATTGTCTTAGGGTGCAGTCTGACGGCCGTATAACAAACGACAATCGCATTGTAGTGCTCGGACTGGCCAGCGGCTCTCCTGACCCGAACATGACAGCTGCATAGAAATACATAAAGCTGTCACACTCGAATCAGAAGAGTCACTGGCCAGTCTGAGCATTGTGATACGATCGCTGTCCATGTTATATGGTCGTCTGATTGCTCCCTTAAAGTGGTTGTCACATCTTATCCCAGATTCTGTCGATATCCCATAAATGTCCTATATGGAGAGAAACCCTGTAAGTGCAAGTTTACATTGCAACTTTTCCTGTAAGTATAAAATGGCCATTTTTCAACCTGTTAATGAGTATGGAATTGCTCCTGGTCTCTGGTGTTTTCTCATACTTTTATAAGCCTAGGCATTGTTCGTTTTTTTTTTTATCGTTTTCTGAAGTGCGTTGTTGCCCTTTTTTTCACCTGCATTTTTGGTCAACATTTTTCTAACATATTTGAATGTGTTTTTAATGGCCTTTTTCTGTCGTTTTTTTTTTTTAAATCCCTTAACTAATTAATAATATGATCACTTTTTTAAAGAAGAAAATGTTTTCAGCTGACTTCTATTGTGTAGTATAGAGTGTATTCCCAGTTTATAATGTAGTTTATTGGAGCCAAACCCTGAAATGGATTCAAAAGGGATATAAAACAGATGGGAAGAAATGATGCTTCTTCCTACTGAATACATGTCTGGCTTTGGCTCAAAAGACTACATCAGGCGCTGCAGTAGCATTAAAAAAATGCTGTGTATACAACCATGCCATTTTTTCTTTACACTTTTTTGTTGAAAAAATATTGCCGCCACTTTTTTACACTTTTGGTAACTTTTTTTATTTTATTTCTCTGTTATTTTTAAGAGTTTTGCTACTTTGCTACTATAGAAAAAGAAACACATAAATAGATGGGTGAAGGAAGCAAGTTTTATATGTAGTGACTAGTGTTGAGCATTCCGATACTGTAATATCGGGTATCGGCCGATATTCGCGGTATCGGAGTTCCATACTGAGTTCTGATATTTTTACAATATCGAATACCGGAATCGGAAGTTCCCATAATGCCTGCGCTCTGCAGTGTCTCTGAAGGATGACAAGCTGGATGGCAGCGCTCAGCTGCGATCCAGCCTGTCATCAGAATGCCATCCCAGAATTCTCCTGATTGTTTAAAAGCCGGCAGGCGGTAAAAAGCTGCTGGCTTTTAAACAATCACACAGCCCCATACTGCTTCCGCGCAGCCTACCACCCCGATCCTCCACTCCCCTCGCCACCTCCCATCCCGATCGTAAGTTAGGACCGGGCGGGGAGCGCAGCACCAATGGAGCGGGGAGCGAAGGACCCAGGCGGGGAAGCCGGCAGTGAAAAGACTTCACCGCGGGCTTTCCCGTTCTGTGCTGCGCTCTCCCGCTGGTTATTTCAAATGAACAGCTGAGGTATCAGGTAATGCCGATTAGCTGTTCATTTGAAGTAGCCGCGGTGCCCTCAGAGGGTTCATGTGAGTTCATGCTTGACTGCATTGCATGAACTCACATGAACTTTTCCACGGCCATACAGGTCAGCCTCACCTCCCAGATCATCAGCCCGTCATGATTGGTGTGTGCGCGATGTGTGTGCGCGATGTGTGTGTGTGATGTGTGTGCGCGATGTGTGTGCGCGATGTGTGTGTGCAGGCAGACATAGGCCGATGTGACACTACTACTCCCATCGGCCTATGTCTGTCCCCCGTCCAATCGTGCCAGCAGGATCAGCTTGATGGGAGCAGTAGTTCCCATCAGCCTGATCCTGCTATTTAAATTGCCCTTTAAACTGGCCCATATGTTATTTTGTCCCCCATAGTTTTCTATTTTTGCCCCTATACATGTTTTATTTAGGCCCCCATATTTTTTGGGGGGGGGGGTTGTTGGTCCCCAATAAATTTTAAATACATTTCATTGGTGGCCAGTGGTTACCTAAAATAAATTAGTTTATACATTACCTGTCCCCGCCGATCGCCACCTAAAATAAAGTAAAAAACAAAAAAACTACACCTATACTCACCTAGACACCTAATTCCCCGAAGCCATCGATCTCCTGTAATAAAATATAAAATAATAAACCACAACCTTATCCTTACCCCTCCGTAGTAGTCCACGAGTGTCCCACGAAGATCTCCAGTTTAGAGCAGCCACATAGAATGTGACCGCTCTGAACCGCTGCCGCCACCAGAATGACGGGGCCGTAAAGCAGCCCCGTCATTGCATGAGCGGGTTCGCCGGAGTTCAAGCAGCGATGCTGAGAAATTCCCACGGTACAGCAGTGCCGTAAGGGAGGTCTCCGGAGCTGCGCTGACTGAATGCACTCCGGTGACCTCAGTCAGGGGCTCACGCTGCCGGGAGCGGACGTGTTCCCGGCAGTGTGAGCTTACAGCAGCCATGCACAGCTGTCACCATCTCCAGATGTGACAGCTGTGCATGGGAGATCAGCGCAGGAACGTGGACAGGTAACTATTTTTTTTTAGTAAACTAAGAATTAAATAAAATGGTGCATTTTATTTCAAATAAATTATTTTTTTCTGGGTGTAGTGTGTGTTTTTTCTTTTTAACACTTTGTAGGTTAGTAATGGGGGTGTCTTATAGACGCCCATCGTTACTAACCTGGGCTTCATGGCAGCTGGCGCTGACATGAACCCCAGCACAATTACCCCCTGCCACCGCACCAGGGCAGCGTGGAAGAGCAAGGCTAAGTGCCAGAATTGGCGCATCCTATGGATGCGCCACTTCTGGGGCGGCTGAGGGCTGGTGTTTCTAGCCTGGGAGGGGGCCAATATTCATGGCACCCTTCCTGGGCTATTAATATTAGCCCCCAGCTGTCTGCCTAGCCTTTGCTAGCTATTAAAATAGGGGGGACCCCACGTCATTTTTTTGGGGGGGTCTTCCATTTTAATAGCTAGTAAAGGCTAGGTATTCATCTGGGGGCTGATATTAGTAGCCTGGGAAGCTCCGTGGGTATTACCCTCTTCCCAGGCTTCAAACATCTGCCCCAGCCGTCTGCTTAACCTCCGCTAGAGACTAAAATTATGGGGGATCCCACGCCAATTTTTTTTAAATAAATCCTTTATTTTAACACTAAATGACACTTGAGGGGTTAATAAAGATGCAGTCCCTAAATTATTAACTATTTTTTAATTAATTTTTCCCAAAAATTTTGACGTGGGCTTTGCCATATTTTTGTATGCCAGCCAGGTACAGCATCCAGGAACGGGCTGCCCCCAACTCCCAGCTGCCTATTTGTACCTGGCCAGACACAACAATATAGGGAAGCCCTTTTTTTTTTATTATTTCATGAAATAATTAAAAAAAAATTGATGTGGGGCGTCACCCTATATTTGTGTCCAGCCAGGTACAGCAGGCAGGAACGGGCTGGCCCCAACCACCAGCTGCCTATTTGTACCTGGCCGGACACAACAATATAGGGAAGCCCTTTTTTTTTTTAATTATTTCATGAAATAATTTAAAAAAATTGACGTCTGGCTTCGCACTATATTTGTGTCCAGCCAGGTACAGCAGGCAGGAACGGGCTGCCCCCAACCACCAGCTGCCTATTTGTACCTGGTTGGACACAACAATATAGGGAAGCCCTTTTTTTCTTAATTATTTCATGAATTTCATGAAATAATTTAAAAAATAAAAATACGTTGGGCTTCGCCCTATTTTTGTGTCCAGCCAGGTACAACTAGGCAGCTGGGGGCTGGAATCTGCAGCGCAGGGAGGCCCAAGCTTTCTGGGCCCCACCCGCTGCAAATTGCAGTCCGCAGCCACCCCAGAAAATGGCGCGTTCATAGAATCGCCATCCTCTGGCGCTGTACCCAACTCATCCAGGGCCCTGGTGCGGTGGCTCACTGGGTAATAAAGGGGTTAGGGCCAGCTTGGCATTATCAGCTGGCCCTAAGCCCGAAATTCATGGGGTCACGCCAATATTAGACATGACCGCCATGAATTTCTAGTAAAGTATTTAAAAAAAAAACACAACACCCAGAATAAAGTCCTTTAATTGAAATAAACACACAATTCTTTATTGTTCTAAATTAAACCATACTTACCATCATGCCCATTCCAGCTGAAACCAACGATCTCCTGCAATAAAAGAAAAATAATAAAGCAACATCATCCTTACCTTTCCATGGTTCCCAGGACAGCTCCAGCTCTGCTACATCGAGATGACAGGCTGGACCACAGCAGAAAGCTGCCATCCAGCCTGTCATCCCGCAGACACTGAGAAGCGCAGGCATGCTTGCGCTCCTCAGTGTCAGGCTGTGACGGCATAAAGATGAGCCGAGTCTCTCACGCTCACCGCATGCGCAGGAGAATTCTCCCACGCTGTCAGTGATGTGCATGAGGTGAGCTGAGTTCATTGTCGGCTCATCTGGATGCCGTCACAGCCAGACACTGAGGAGCGCAAGCATGCCTGCGCTTCTCAGTGTCTGCGGGATGACAGGCTGGATGGCAGCTTTCTGCTGCGGTCCAGCCTGTCATCTCGATGTAGCAGAGCTGAAGCCGTCCTGGGAACCATGGAAAGGTAAGGATGATGTTGCTTTATTACTTTTCTTTTATTGCAGGAGATCGTTGGCTTCAGCTGGAATGAGTGTGATGGTAAGTATGGTTTAATTTAGAACAATAAAGAATTGTGTCTTTATTTCAATTAAAGGACTTTATTCTGGGTGTTTGTGTTTTTTTTTAAACTTTGACTATGGGGTTAGTAATGGGGGTGTCTTATAGATGCCTCTCCATTACTAACCTGGGCTTGATGTCAGCTGGCATTATAAGCTGACATCAACCCCAACCCTATTACCCCACTGCCACCGCTACAGGGCAGTGGGAAGAGTGAGGCTAAGTGCCACAATTGGCGCATCCTATGGATGCGCCATTTCTGGGGCGGCTGACGGCTGGTGTTTTTAGCGTGGGAGGGGGCCAATATTCATGGCACCCTTCCTGGGCTATTAATATCAGCCCCCAGCTGTCTGCCTAGCCTTTGCTAGCTATTAAAATAGGGGGGACCACACGTCATTTTTTTGGGGGGTCCCCCCTTTTAATAGCTAGTAAAGGCTAGGTATTCAGCTGGGGGCTGATATTAGTAGCCTGGGGAGCTCCGTGGGTATTACCCCCTTCCCAGGCTTCAAACATCTGCCCCAGCCGTCTGCTTAACCTCCGCTAGAGACTAAAATTACGGGGAACCCCACGCCAATTTTTTTTTAAAATAAATCCTTTATTTTAACACTAAATGACAAGTACAGTAATCAACACTGTCACTGTACTTCATATATAAGTGACTGACATGTTTATATCTATCTAATCTATGTGTGATGCTCTATTCTTTCTGTTATAAATTGTCGGGTACCGCTGCTGAATTGCCGGCCGGCTTTTTTAAAGAGACGGTGCATGAAAACACTGTTATTCTTTTAAATAAATCCTTTACACTAAATGACAAGTACAGTAACCAACACTGTCACTGTACTTCATATATATGTGACTGACATGTTTCTATCTATCTAATCTATGTGTGAAGCTCTATTCTTTCTGTTTTAAATTGTCGGGTACCGGTGTATGCCGCTGATGAATTGCCGGCTTTTCATGTTTCACTGTGAGCACTGTTCCCATCGATTTGGGCAACCACCTCCCCCAATACATTCTACATTATTGTTAGTTGCTTTCCTTCATGTAGAATTAACCTACAAGGAAAGAAAGGGTTTATTTTCATTCCGATATTTGTGTCCCATTGACTTGCATTGGTTTCCGGTATCGGAATCGGCGATGTCCGATACTTTTTGGGTATCGGCCCGATCCAATCTGATCCGATATTTCCTGATATCGGAAGGTATCGCTCAACACTAGTAGTGACCTGATCTGATTCAGATTGAGTGGTTATTGCTATTGCACCACAAACATTTATTCTAACCTCAGAAATATATAGTTTAATAGGAGATCTGTATATATATATATATATATATATATATATATATATATATATATATATATACAGTACAGACCAAAAGTTTGGACATACCATCTCATTTAAAGATTTTTCTGTATTTTCATGACTTTGAAAATTCACACTGAAGGCATCAAAACTATGAATTAACACATGTGGAATTATATACTTAACAAAAAAGTGTGAAACAACTGAAAATATGTCTTATATTCTAGGTTCTTCAAAGTAGCCACCTTTTGCTTTGATGACTGCTTTGCACACTCTTGGCATTCTCTTGATGAGCTTCAAGAGGTAGTCACTGGAAATGGTCTTCCAACAATCTTGAAGGAGTTCCCAGAGATGCTTAGCACTTGTTGGCCCTTTTGCCTTCACTCTGCGGTCCAGCTCACCCCAAACCATCTCGATTGGGTTCAGGTCTGGTGACTGTGGAGGCCAGGTCACCTGGCGTAGCACCCCATCACTCTCCTTCTTGGTCAAATAGCCCTTACACAGCCTGGAGGTGTGTTTGGGGTCATTGTCCTGTTGAAAAATAAATGATGGTCCAACTTAACGCAAACCGGATGGAATAGCATGCCGCTGCAAGATGCTGTGGTAGCCATGCTGGTTCAGTATGCCTTAAATTTTGAATAAATCCCCAACAGTGTCACCAGCAAAGCACCCCCACACCATCACACCTCCTCCTCCATGCTTCACGGAGGGAACCAGGCATGTAGAGTCCATCCGTTCACCTTTTCTGCGTCGCACAAAGACACGGCGGTTGGAACCAAAGATCTCAAATTTGGACTCAGCAGACCAAAGCACAGATTTCCACTGGTCTAATGTCCATTCCTTGTGTTCTTTAGCCCAAACAAGTCTCTTCTGCTTGTTGCCTGTCCTTAGCAGTGGTTTCCTAGCAGCTATTTTACCATGAAGGCCTGCTGCACAAAGTCTCCTCTTAACAGTTGTTGTAGAGATGTGTCTGCTGCTAGAACTCTGTGTGGCATTGACCTGGTCTCTAATCTGAGGTGTTGTTAACCTGCGATTTCTGAGGCTGGTGACTCGGATAAACTTATCCTCAGAAGCAGAGGTGACTCTTGGTCTTCCTTTTCTGGGGTGGTCCTCATGTGAGCCAGTTTCTTTGTTGCGCTCGATGGTTTTTGCAACTGCACTTGGGGACACTTTCAAAGTTTGCCCAATTTTTCGCACTGACTGACCTTCATTTCTTAAAGTAATGATGGCCACCCCTTTTTCTTTACTTAGCTGCTTTTTTCTTGCCATAATACAAATCCTAACAGTCTATTCAGTAGGACTATCAGCTGTGTATCCACCTGACTTCTGCACAACACAACTGATGGTCCCAACCCCATTTATAAGGCAAGAAATCCCACTTATTAAACCTGACAGGGCACACCTGTGAAGTGTAAACCATTTCCGGTGACTACCTCTTGAAGCTCATCAAGAGAATGCCAAGAGTGTGCAAAGCAGTCATCAAAGCTAAAGGTGGGTACTTTGAAGAACCTAGAATATAAGACATATTTTCAGTTGTTTCACACTTTTTTGTTAAGTATATAATTCCACATGTGTTAATTCATAGTTTTGATGCCTTCAGTGTGAATGTACAATTTTCATAGTCATGAAAATACAGAAAAATCTTTAAATGAGAAGGTGTGTCCAAACTTTTGGTCTGTACTGTGATATATATATATATATATATATATATATATATATATATATATATATAAAATCTCACATCCCACCTTGCAGAAATCATACCTATAGGGAACAATAGGGGTCCCATAACCCACACTTGGCAAAGCTTCTTAGCTGGTGGTCATTACTAAGAGAAGGAATTCTGAGAAAGAGACCCGCTCTGATATCTCTTTTTATACTCTTGTGCTAGTATATTCCTTTATTAGAATCAAGTTATTTAAGTCTCACATTCATTGTCTCCAGACCCAAACTCCAAAGCCTCGTAGGTATATAGGAGGCTGTCGAGTTCTGGTCAGAAGACCTATGGCCTGTCTAAACATTGCAGTCCATATACAGACCAACAACCTCGGATGTGTGAAGCCGCCTTTATTGATATTAAAACGTGTGAGAATTCTTTTGAAATGGTTCAACTCCTTGTGCATTTGTCTCCTACTTACATACAGTGACAACCATATGAGTAACGCTTACTGTGCTTATATTAATCTGTTAATAAAATAGGTAGAGGGGATTTTTTTTCTGCATTACCTGTTCAGTCATAGCCAATAAAACTTGCGTCACATTTTAGATTTCAGGTACTGGTCTGGTTCATGTGCAATTATCTGAGCGAGACACAGAGGGAACAGCCTGTGCACACGGCAGAATTTCGGGAGGGGACAGGTGTGGCTTAATATCAACATTCTGCACACTGAGAAAATATGCTACCACCCAGAAAAGCCAAACCACTCCTGGAGAAACAGAGAAGAGATCCATTGTTGTCATGTCACACATAGCTGAATACAAATGCACTGCGCTGCCAGATGGATGCGATACCAAAAGTGTTTTTTGTTTGTGTTTTGTTTATATGTTAGCAATGCAAAAACTTTTTCCCACTAGGATAAACCTGTTTTGCATTTTTACAAGAAGCTATCAACATGCCAAGTCAATTAATGCAGAGTAAAAGTAATGAGCTGAATTAAAATATTACTACTTACATACCCATTTATCCATACCTGCTGTGTGTATGAAGAGAATGTGTTTATGGAAAGTTGTGGACAATCATATAGGTTGACTATGAAAAATTGTATCAGATTAGAAAATGCAAATGAACAAATTAATATCCAATTAGATTTGTGGCATATATCACCCTGCTTCACCAATCTGGGCATTCACACATGTGCAGTCAGCTTTTCACCAAGAATTGAGACCCATGGACATCTTACTAAAGATTCCGCTTTCTATTAATTTGACAAAATGCAGGCTCTTTACCTACTGATCTCTGTGGAAAAAGGAAGTAACCCAATTTGTCCTACCCAGTGGCAATTAAAAGAGCTTGACAGATGGAAGCCCCCTACACAGATTATATGGCTGTAAACTGAACAAGGCTTTGTCCAATTGTTCAGCCGACGGCCATATGAGCCGTCACTCCCATACACAAGAGTGCTGCTGGCTGACATGTTAACCAGTGGATTATCTCTGAGAGGAAAATGCAATTAGCAGTCTGACATAGGACATGTCCTGTCAACATTTCCCCTGACCGACATCTCCCTCAACTATCAGATGTTGAGGCATACTTTAAAAAAAAAAAAAAACCTTAACAGGAGCTCTGATTAGAAAATGACCTATTGATTAAATCATGTTTTTGTGTTACATGTTTTTTTTTTTTAATTTTACAATTTTTATTTCTTAATATCATTTGTGAGGCAGTGACTGGGATCATATACGAGGGACGTTATATATCCCCCAGGATGTGTACAGAGACCTATTAAATCCATTGGAGTGCATTGCAGTCACAAACTCACCTGCAGCTGCAATGCAGGAATAAAGGTGAGCATTCACCTGGTCAGGCTATCTGGCTAAGGCAGATTAGTAAAACCCGGCAGGGCCTTCATTTCTTGGAGGAGGCTACAGGAAGGCAGTGGGGCGGCCTCCTCCCTCCAACCCGGGTTTTCCAGTGGCTCTTGCCAAAGGTCCTTTAAAAACCCTGCACTAAGGATTAGTGTTGTTGTATGTTGGAACCTGCTAGGAGAATAGCAGGAAAGCTCAGCGGGACTCTGTGTAGCTGAACCCACGCCTGGGAAGGCTCTGCACCTGTCAGGCTCTGAGCGGCCCGGCGCGGCCATTGCCCACGGCAACCGTTGTTTATGGACTCATGTTAACCCGGCTGCAAACCGGAGGACTTTTCTGTTTACCCATGAGTTGCTGTATAAAAGCTGCTTATGTTGGACTTGCTTGGGTCACTGACTCAGTTACTGCACGGTGTGAACACTGCCGCCTTACACATTATAAAAAATAAATAAATACAATTATTAATTATGAAATTTTCACGCTGGCCATTGGGGCTTTTTTAGAGTCAGGCTTTTTGTCCTTTTAGGAAGAGCAAGAAGAGACTTATCAGAAGCAGGATTACAATGACAGGTAACACCTCTATACACAGCTAATAACAAAGGATTCACCATTCACAATAGGCGATTTCACACCTGACCCTACTCTTTATCCTCCCTTCACTATGACTCTTCAATACAAAAGATAAGATCTGGATAAGATTATTGTGGTTGTGATATTTCCTGAAACAGGAAGTTAAGGTCTAAAAAAGCCCCATTGGTCAGGGTAAAAATTGCAAGATTTATATTGTTTATTTTTAATACAGATTGTGATATGTTTTAAAAAAAAAAATATTTCAAAAATATATTTAACACAACAAGCTGTTCAATATGTGGGGGTTTCCACTGGTGGGACTACAGATCACCAGATGGTCATATTAATTCCACGCTGGCTGTAAGACTGCACCTATGAGAAATTGAATGGAGTTGCCGATTGTGCATGCGCCCTACTGCTCCTCTCATTGACTATCTTTGTCTGGATCATAAACAGTGCATTGAGCTGCAGGGCACATTTGTGTGTGGCTGCTCCAGATAGGAGTTTTATTTTAGGAAATTGGTATACAGGATTAATTGAAAAGCTTTAGAGAGGGACAGAAGCGCACACAAAATAGGGCAATACTGTCTGGCAAGGGATAGCTATAATCAATGGTAGCACTCACCTAAGGGTGTTGTGTGCAGGCACAACACCTATAAATGCATGAAAAGCCGCTGTTGCTGCACCGTGGATCCTCGTTGAGATGCTGCAGCAGCTGGATTTTGTAAGGGTGCCATTTGTGAATAGCTAATATCCGCCGAAGGGATGTTCGACTGATGCCACTCTCCAGTGACATGCGGCGAGTGCTACGCTGTGGCTCTTGCTGAATGAAGCTAGGACAGCCACTGATGTTTCTTCATTAGTGACAGTTTTCTTGCGTCCACATTTTGGCAAATCCAACCTGTTTCACGAAATTTGGCAAGCAATTTGCTAACTGTAGCATGGGAGATGGGTGGTCTCGTAGGGTGTCTTGCATTGAAATCTGCTGCAATGACCCGGGTACTGCGTTCACCAAACATCAACACAATTTCTATCCGCTCCTCACGTGTTAACCTCTGCAACATGTCAATGGCTGTAAAACAAAGAGAAACTTGTAAATAACTCATGAAAGAATAAAGTTACGTTAAAACCAAGCACACCATTGTTTTTCTTATGAAATTCTCAATAAGTTTGATGTGTTACATGACCCTCTTCCCATTGAAAAAAATAAAGTTGGATCCAAAATGGCCGAATTCAAAATGGCCACCATGGTCACCACCCATCTGCAAAAGTTTTCCCCCTCCCATATACTAATGTGCCACAAAGAGGAAGTTGATATCACCAACCATTCCCATTTAATTTAGGTGTATCCATATAAATGGCCTACCCTGTACTGTGTTTTTTATTTTTAAATCTTAATGACAACCAAAAACATCCAAATGACCCTGATCAAAAGTTCACATACCCTGGTGATTTTGGCCTGATAAAATGCACAGAATTTGACACAAATGCGTTTGAATGGCCTGTGACCTATTTGCTTGTAATCAGTTTGTATGCATAAAAGCTGAGTGAGTTTCTGGGATCCAGACAGACTCTTGCATCTTTCATCCAGCCACTGACCTTTCTAGATTGTGAGTCATGGGGAAAGCAAAATAATTATCAATGGATCTATGGGAAAAGGTAGTTGAACTGCATAACACAGGAAGGGGATACAAAAAAATATTCAAGGAATTGATAATGCCAGTCAGCAGAGTTCAAACTGTGATTAACAAATGGAAAATCAGGGGCTCCGTAAAAAAACAAACCACGGTCAGGTAGACCAACAAAGATTTTGGCCACAATTGCCAGGAAAATTGTTTGGGATGCAAAGAAAAACCCACAAATAACATCAGCTGAAATTCAGGACTCTTTGAAAACTAGTGGTGTGGCTGTTTCAAGATACACAATAAGGAGGCACTTGAATAAGGCACTTGAAGAAAAATGGTCTGCATGGTCGAGTCGCCAGAAGAAAGCCATTAGTGCGCAAATGCCATAAAGTATCTCGCCTACAATATGCCAAATAGCACCAAGACAAGCCTCAAAACTTCTAGAACAAGGTAATTTGGAGTGATGAGACCAAAATTTAACTTTTTGGCCACAACCATAAACGTTACATTGGGAGAGAGGTCAACAAGGCCTATGATGAAAGGAACACCATTCCTACAGTAAAGCACGGAGGTGGATCGCTGATGTTTTGGGGATGTGTGAGCTACAAAGGCACAAGAAACTTGGTAAAAGTTGAAGGAAAGATGAATGCAGCACGTTATCAGAAAATACTGGAGGCAAATTTGCACTCATCAGCCTGGAAGCTGCGCATGGAACAAACTTGAATGTTCCAACGTGACAACGATCCAAAACACAAGGCCAAGTCGACCAGTCATTAGTTACAGCTGAACAAAGTGAAGGTTCTGGAGTGGCCATCTCAGTATCCTGACCTCAACATCATTGAGCCACTCTGGGGAAATCTCAAGCACGCAGTTCATGCTAGACAGCCCAGGAATTTACAGGAACTGGAGGCTTTTTGCCAAGAAGAATGGGCAGCTTTACTGTGGCGCCTTGCTACGCACAGGTGCCACAGAACCCAGTAGGGTGCATGGATGGACTTCTCCACAAGAGGCCCTCACACATTCACACACCTCCACCCTAGCACCTCAGACCACCAGAGGGAGCCTGCTAGGGATATATATATATATGGAGGGTGGAGCCAGGCAGTGCAGTTGAGTGTTTTGTCTGAGAGTGTGCTGGCACTTAGACCAGTGAAGAGGCAGCACGCTGGCTGCAGTGCTTAGGCGAGCCAAGGCCTACAGCACGAGTTGAAGCCTAGTGAGGGCCCTGGGTGTGGCCGACGGCAAGGAGGAAAGGAGAGAGGAGTTGAGGGGGCAGAGGAGCGTACCAGGCTCACCCCAAAATATACACCGGACACCGGGTCCGCGTCTACGGGGCCCCTTTATACCCAGTAGGGACCACCGGATACCTGGAGGACTACAAGTCCCAGGACGATCAACGCTGATTACTGTACCAGGGCTAGGAGTCACGGAGGCCCCAGGGTCCAGGGAGAGTGATCTCCAAGAGAAGGCCTTACCACCAGGTCAGCAGGTGCAAGAGAGAGAGACAGTAATTAAGCCTGGCCTAGCTCCAGGCAGGTCAAAAGCTTAGCAAGTGGAAGCAACGGATCAGGAGGCCCTATACCCGCTCACTGGAGAGAGTCCAGAAGTGTACCCTGCCTACCGAGTATCCTGGACCATACCTGCATCTACACCAGTAAAGATACCGAAGCGAACCCCTGTGTGAGTGTCCGTCATTTCTTCCTGAACCGCACTGGCCGTCTCTCCCCTGTACCACCATCCATTACCCCACGCTGCCCTGAGGCCCGCTCCACCTGTGGGGAGCCATTCCGTCACAAGCTGCCCTACCATCTGCCTCAGAGGACTGCTCCGCAGTGGCGGCTCCCTTTAGCCGCATTCTACAGGTGGCACCATGAACACTTTACAAATCCCCTATAAATAATTCCCCTTTTGGGTGACCGCCCAGGGCCACAGACCGGGTCAGCCACCGTGATATCCCCCACCAGCATCCAGAGGCCCGGCTGCCGAGTACCCCACAGCCCTGGGGGCGCGTCAACTTCTGGCGTCACGAACAGGATTCCGTGCCCGTTGCCACCGGGTACTGTGCGCCTTAAAAGACTGTAATACTCACTGTGGTGAAGTTTTCCCGCCAATTGCCGCTGTTTCCCACCATTGTCCGCCATTTTCCTGTCGCCGCGCGGGAACCCGAGAGGCGTGACTGTGAAAAGCGCGCGAAGCCCAGGACAAGCCCCGCCCCTGACGTCGAACAAGGAAGCGTCAGGTCCTGGAAGGAGTCCAGAGGACGCTCTGACGTCAGACGCGAGCGACGCAAGGTCCTGGAAGAAGACCGTCGCCCGCGGAGCAGCGGCCTACCTTATAAAAAAGTGAAGAAGGTAGGCTACGGTTTACTAGGGGGGCGCATCCATGGCTGACGACCAGCAAGCCAGCGTAGCACCGGTTAACGCTCCTGATGCCCAACTTGCGCTCGGCGCTGCACAGGCCGGAGCGGCCGCCCCACCAGCAGGGGTCGTGACTCCGTTGATACCCATGGCCCTGCCGTATATCCCTGGAGCAAAATGGCTTCCCCAGTATGATGGCAAACCAGACACCCTGGTGTACTGGACATGTATTCTATGACTGGTAAGCAGAGAGCCGCTGTTGTACTGGGACAACTGACTGGTGCTGCAGAGCGGGAAGTTGAAACTCGGCCAGCCACAGACCAGGAATCAATATCCACTATCTTTAAAAGACTGCAAACTGTTTTTGAAAACCGCACTGAGACAGATCTCCGGATGATGTTCTACCACTGTACCCAGAAACCTGAGGACAGTATCCGGAACAGTTCATCCGGGGGTTGAGGTCCCAGGAGGAGGGCAGAACTGTACGGTGGTGGGCTTTAGATCATCCAGATGCCACCTTTGACACCCTCAAGGACATGGCTGTTAAGGGTCTACAGCCCCTGAAAACATCAGGGACTGCTATCCAGCGTTACCAGGGTGGGGCCACCCCAGTGCCCGCAGCACCCACTGCTCCTTCATTAACGGCTGAAACAAAGATGCAAACAGTGCCCGCTAGCGAGCTGGACAGCCTGCGCTCTGAAGTGTGCCAGCTAAGTAAAACCCTGGCCACTGTCCTGAGCACCCTGCAGCTACAGACGGAGCCTGAGCCGAAAGGAAGGATCCTACTCGCCGATAGCCCTGAGGATGTCCCCTGGATGAGGAGAAGAAGGAGGACAACGCCACCCCGGAGGAGGACAACGCCACCCCGTGGGAGAACCAATGACCAACGTCGCCCTCCTGGAGACTTCATCTGCTATCGTTACCACAAGGCAGGCCACGTAGCGCGGAACTGTCCTTTAAACGAGCAAACCCTGGGGCCGAGGGCCGACACCCAGGAGTAAACCAACCAGGCCCATCAAGCTGGTACCACCAGTTCGTAGGAGGAAGGCCTTTCCTGTCCATCGTGCTGGACGGCATAGCAACACCTGCGTTCCTGGACACCGGCTCACAGGTAACCATCATACCTGATGTCCTCTACAAAAGGTACTGGTCCGTAGATGAACTCCGCCCGCCAGCCCCGAACCTCTCTGTGTATGCCTCTAATGGCCTTCCTCTTAACCTTGTAGGGGTTAAGGACGTGACAGTGAAGGTGGGGAGAGTGGAGCTGAAGGACCAAGGACTAATTGTCATAGAATCTAACCCTGGTGATACAGACTTGTATATGATACTTGGTACAAATATTGTTGGTAACTGTTTGGGAGAAGTGTTGTTTTTGCTCCAACAGATTGCTGACACTGCCAAACCAGGGCAGAGGAAGGTGCTCCAGAGAGAGATTTGAGCCCTCCTGTACCAGCAACAGGTAAAGCTAACAGGTGATGATATTGGTAATGTACGGGTGACAGACCCAATACCCATTGTGATTCCCCCAATGAGTGAAATGCTGATTTGGTGTAGGGCAGCAATAGGTCTCAAGGGACAGAACTACCAGGCGGTAGTGGAGCCCATTAGCTCGGAGCACAGACCTACCCTCTTGACTGCTAGAGGGGTAGTTGATGTACGCAATGGGAGGGTACCCGTACGTCTCCTAAATTGTGGGGAGGAGGAAGTTAAATTACCAAGATACACCACTGTTGCCAGGTTGTGTACTGTGAATGATGATGCCATACACCCAGTGGAATCCTTAATCCCACCAGACACAGTGGAGGACAATGACTCCGAAGCTCAGCTGGAGGATTGGTGTCAACAGCTCCATGTTGGGACTGACGTCACTCCTGTCCATCAAAAACAAGGTGTACACAGGGTGGTCCAGGAATACGAACAGGTATTCAGCAAACACCCACTTTATTTTGGGAGGATTAAAGGGGTACAACACCATATACCCACAGGTAACCATCCACCCATCAAAGAAAGTTACAGGCCTATACCACAAGCACACTACCAGAAAGCGAAGGAAATGTTGCATGACATGAAGAAAGCAGGGGTAATAAGAGATAGCTGTAGCCCCTGGGCAGCTCCCATGGTCCTGGTCAGGAAAAAGGATGGAAGCATGAGGATGTGTGTAGATTACAGACAGTTAAACCACATAACACATAAAGATGCATACCCTTTGCCCCATATAGAGGAATCCCTGGCTGCATTAAAGTCTGCAAATTACTTCTCTACCCTTGACCTCACTAGTGGGTACTGGCAAGTAACAGTTGCTGAGGAGGACCGGGGGAAGACGGCCTTCACTACCCCGATGGGGCTCTGCGAGTTCTACAGTATGCCTTTTGGACTCTGCAACGCCCCTGGAACGTTCCAGAGATTGATGGAGTGCTGTTTGGGACACCGTAACTTCGAGACCGTGCTGCTATACCTGGATGACGTGATAGTGTACTCCAAGACGTATGAGGACCATTTGAAGCACCTGGCGAAGGTATTTGAAGCATTGTCCCGGTATGGGATGAAATTGAAGCCTTCCAAGTGCCACCTGCTCAAACAGAAGGTTCAGTACCTGGGGCACATCGTCAGTCCAGAAGGAGTAGCATCAGACCCGGAGAAGGCCACTGCCATCCAGAAATGGCCGGAACCGAAGAATTTCAAGGAGGTACTTCAGTTCCTGGGACTGGTCGGGTATTACCGGAGATTTGTAAAGGACTACACCAAGAAGGCAACGCCTTTGCAAGATCTCCTGGTAGGACAGTCCCACAGAGGCAAAAAATAACCCTTCCAGTGGGGTAAAAAGCAGGCTGAGTCCTTTGCAGTGATGAGAGATCCTGACTGGTGAAGAAATCCTGGCCTACCCTGACTACAGCCAATCATTCCTGCTGTACACTGATGCCAGCAACGAGGGACTAGGAGCTGTGTTAAGCCAGAAGCAGTATGGCAAAGAGAAGGTGATTGCCTATGCCAGCAGGAAGCTCCGTCCTACCGAGAGGAATCCAGAAAACTATAGCTCCTTCAAGTTGGAGCTCCTGGCCTTGGTCTGGGCCATCACTGAACGATTCAAGCACTACCTGGCCTCCACTAAGTTCACGGCCTATACTGACAACCCCTTGACACATCTAGAGACAGTCAAGTTGGGAGCCATGGAACAGCGTTGGATGGCCCGACTGTCAAACTATCAGTTCGCCATCAAGTACCGGGCAGTCCACAAGAACGCCAACGCCGATGCCCTATCCAGAATGCCTCACCAGTCGGACACTGAAGAAGAAGTGGATGACCTGGAGGAGATTGAGCTACCTGCCTTCCATAGAAATGGGATGGTCCACGAGCAGCGTACCTCGAGGAGGTATTGTGGTAAGACACTAAACCCTTTACCTCATCACAGTTGGAAGGAGACCCAGGACAGCGACCGGGTTGTCAGCCGTATCAAAGAACTGATAACCCAGGAAGGTTCCTCCCTGGAGAAGGACGCTTCCTCACAAGCCAAGCAACTGTGGAATGAGAGAAGCCGGCTGTTCATCTATAGAGAGAAGCTGTGCCGAAGGTATGTTAACCCCAGGACCCATGAGATGGTATGGCAGATCGTAGTGCCCAGGGCAGACATCCAGATGGTGTTGGAGGCCTAACACGATCAAGCTGGGCACTTTGGCTGGAAGAAGCTGGAAACCCTCCTGAAGAGTCGGTTTTATTGGGTTGGAATGCGGAGTTCCATAGAGAGGTGGTGCCGGGATTGTGGACCCTGTAGCCTCAGAAGAAAAGACTACAGCAGCCAGAAAGCACCCTTGCAGACCATCCAGACATCCCAGCCCCTGGAGATCGTCGCTTTGGATCACGTCAAGCTGTCACCCAGCAGGTCAGGCTACTCTTATGCCCTGACCATGGTGGATCACTACTCCCGGTTCCTGGTGGTAGCCCCCGTCAAGGATCTTACGGCAGAAAATGCAGCAAGGACGTTTCAAGCATACTTCTGCAGGCCCCATGGATACCCGGATAAGGTGCTGACGGATCAAGGCCCTGCCTTTGAAGCCGAGCTGTTCAAAGAGTTTTGCCATCTGTACAGGTGTAAGAAGATTCGGACTACGCCGTACTACCCTCAAACTAATGGTCTATGTGAAAAGATGAACAATATTATCATAGACCTGCTGAAGACCTTACCTCTAGAAGAAAGGAATCAGTGGCCAGACAAACTACGTGACCTGGTAGATCTGTACAACCACATACCTGTGAGTTCCACCAATTGTACTCCAGCGTACCTCATGAGAGCAAGACCTGGAAAGTTGCCCATGGACCTGGAGCTTGGAGTGGTAGAGCCAGAAGCAGACATGTCCACTGAAGACTGGGATACGACCCGACAGGAGCAGTACAAGAGAGTACAGGCCTGTGTCAAAGACAGTCTAAATAGGGTGAGAGATAAGCAGGAAGCACAGTAAAACAAGAGTGCACCCGCAGAACCCTTAACACCTGGAGAAATTGTGCTGAAGCGAAAGAGAAGAAACCACAAGCTTGATGACCAGTGGGAAAGGGAGCCTTACACTGTGTTGGATTCCAGGTTCGATAATAGAAAAACCTGTCTAATCAGTAAAGATGGAGGTAAGACAGCTGTAACAGTCTCAAGAGACCACTTGAAGTTGTGCCCAGGTCTATTGAAGCCACAGGAAGAAATACCTCTTATAGTGACTTAAGAACCCAAAGAAGATGTACTCCGTACTGTCTTAGGAGATTTCCCAGAAGTGAACCCCCGTGTGAGTGTCCGTCATTTCTTCCTGAACTGCCCTGGCCGTCTCTCCCCTGTACCACCATCAATTACCCCACGCTGCCCTGAGACCCGCTCCACCTGTGGGGAGCCGTTCCATCACAAGCTGTCCTACCATCTGCCTCAGAGGACTGCTCCGCAGCGGTGGCTCCCTTGAGCCGCATTCCACAGGTGGCGTCACGAACACTTTACAAATGCCCTATAAATAATTCCCCTTTTGGGTGACCGCCCTGGGCCACGGACCGGGTCAGCCACTGTGATATCCCCCACCAGCATCCAGAGGCCCGGCTGCCGAGTACCCCACAGCCCTGGGGGTGCATCATTACTATCTGAGAAATTAAAGAACCTCATCCACAACTACCACAAAGACTTCCAGCTGTCATTGATGTTAGAGGGGGCAATACACTGTTTTAAGAAATGGGGTATGTGAACTTTTGATCAGGGTTATTTGGATGTTTTTGGATGTCATTAAGATTTAAAAAGAGAAAACACAGTAGTTTGACAATAAATGGCTTCACCCAGCCAATAACCATGGGTGGAGAAAAAGTTTTTTTGTTATCATTCATATTCTCTGAAACAGGGTATGTAAACTTTTGAGCACTGTATGCCATCATTTGACTTCTAGCTGTGCATGTCTTACAACACTGCTGGTCTTATAGCAATGTATATACTTATTGCTGCCATAGTATGTGAGTTATTTGGCGTCTTTTCTACGCATGAGCATGTTTTTTTACATGGGATTTTCCATTATTATCTTATTGCATTTGATATTAGAGCATCGTCTGTCTCACATGTGGCATTTTCACAGTACCATTTGTAAGATCTTCTTCTTTTGATTATTGATCATTACCCTATACGATTGATATGCTTGACAGATGTGTTGTGTGGCGCCCCTGCGGGTTCAGTCGTCACAGAGGTACTGCATCTCATCCAGAGGTGTGGTATCTCACTCTCAAGTAAGGATGGAGTACTGCCCGGGACCCAAACACCTGCATCCAACACTACACCACTCCAGATCGGCAGGAGGGGCAAGATGCACTGCTGCGCTGCTGAGCCCTGTCCCTGGCTGGAGTGGGGGGAACCATGTAGTGGGTGTGGGTGGAGGAAGAAGATCAGGGGAGCACTTGAGAAGGAGGATATAAAAAGGGGAAGCCATCTTGGGAGGAGAGGTCAGTGAGAACAGTCTGAGGAAACAATGAGGAGAGAGTGTGTGGAGCAGGAGCTCTGCAGGAGCTCTGCTCAGGAAGAGGGCCCAGTGAGAGAGGCCCAGGACAGACTGAAGAGAGGAGAGGAGCAGGAAGGAAGGCTCCAGAACAGAAAGGATCCCAGGGGCACGGGCAGTGCGGATGCCACCCGTGCGCCCGAACCCACCAGGAGTGGAAGGATCAGGTCACAGAGAGGGGACCGGCCCCTAAACTAGCAGAGTTCTTCAAGTCTCAACTAGATAACTGGAGGGTGCAGCATTTCAGGTGCTGCAGCCAGCAACCACATCTAAAATCGCTGAAAAGGTGGCCATAGAGGACCCAGGGGACAGAGAAGCCGTCGCCCGACAAGGTCTGCGGTCACTGGCTTGGGACTCTGGGTGTGAGGTGCAGGGCAGGAGGGTGAGAGCCAGCGCGGGAAGACGACCAGAAAAGGCACACAGAACGGGGTCCCGTTACGTACTCCGGAGGTACCTGGGAATTTGCTGAACACCTCCCAGGGTAAACACAGGACGGCGTGGAGAGTTACCCTGGCCCTGGTAACTTTGAGTCTAAAAATCGTGAGTAAAACCCTAAAGACTGCACCCCACTGTCTCTGCGAATTATTACTGCGCCATCATCCCCTACACCACCCTGCACAACAGCAACATCTATTACATCCCCACTACTCTGCACTGGAGCTAAGCTCTACCTGTGGAGAGTTGAACTAACTCTGCTGCATTAACAACAGCTCCAGAGGACCTGCTCCGCAGCGGCGGCTCCCTTTAGCAGCATACCACAGGTAGCGTCACAAACATTAAATATAAAAACTATAATCCTTTTCTTTAAAACCCCTTTATTGACCGCCCTGGGTCACGGACCGGGTCACCGCCACTGTGACATCTCCCCTAGCAACGACAGGCCCGGCTACCGAGTTAGTTGCGTATAATCATATAGATGAAGTTGCTCTTATACCATTTCTTACTAATTATCTGCTTGTGGTGTCACTCAGTTTGTGTCTTCACCGCTTTTTGAAACTGTCTACTGATCTTTATAATCGTGTTATACTGAAAATCATATACATTTTATTAAACATATTAAAATAATAGTATTTTATACAAATTAGGTCTTTATATTCATTATTTTGTACAACCACTGGGGTATAGGCTCCTGTTTTCTTCTTTTTTTGTCTCAATTGTATTTGGAGTTCCCCACATGGACTATGGTCCCTTCCTTTGTCTATGGCTCTACCAAATTCTTTAAAAACAGAGGTATTGTTCTGTTTTGAATGTGAAGAAGTAATTGCCTCTTAATTAGGAGTGAGAAATTTTCCATTTTTTTGTGGTCTATAGTTGGTTTGCTAATCGCAAAATGATTGTACAGTTACAAAGGCTTTTTATTAAGCTGTCCAAAAATTATCCCTTTTTTTTACTGGAGAGAAAACAGGAGTATTGTTTTGTACGTGAAAAAGTTGTCACCAAGGCTGTTCAAAAAATTAGCCCTACTTTGAGACCTGTTTTTTTTTGAGGGTACAAAAACATGACACGAGAGTAAGTTTACCAGCAATAGTAGTACTGTCTAGTAGTATAAAAGACAGTGGGCAGCTAGGAGATGTGTTACTGGCATGGCTGTTCACTGACTGCGGCAGAAGCAGCACAGTAGAGAGTTAGGATGGGGCAGGCAAGTAGTTGTTTGGTAGTTTAGCAAAGTGTATTCCTCTGGCAACGGCGACACCAGAATGGTGTAGATGATAGTCAATGGACAGTAAGGCAGGCAGCCAGCTGATGCCAATTTAATCATTGGCATCAGCTGGTGATTCATGAAAGTCTGCCCTGATCCATTGTTGATTCATTTTGGCAAATGTTAGTTTTTTTCCAAGCTTGTGGCAGATAACTTGGTCCTCTTTGGTGTGTCAAATCAATCAGCCGCACTGAATACCCTCTCTGACATGACACTGGAGGCTGGACACAACAGTATTCCCAGTGCAAACTGGGCCAGTTCTTAGCATTGGTCCAATTTGTTGACCTATAAATCTGTGAGTGTGGTCGGGGCTCAGGATATCTGCCTGAGAAAGGACACAGTCTAGGTACAACTGGACCTGGCTGTTCAGATGGTGCCTTTTTGTTTGCTGGAGAGTGCCGGACTTTTGCAATGTTAGAAACAACATCTGGTCTATCATGTCAAATATACTGTATGTGTTGTTGTTGCTGTCTCAGCTATTCGTTGTAGCCCTAACACTAGTTTAGGCAGGGGAACATTGTGTCTGCATTTGCGTGGATTGCAGAGGGGTATTTAGCCAGTAGTGCTGATGGCAGCCGTTTGCTCAGCAAAAGCTTTGCAGAGCAGGTAACAGAACTTATCCTGGAAGTCAATTTGGACACCCTTTAGGAAGCTAGAAAAAATTCCCACATTTTGCTTCTATAGTGAGGGTCTAAAAGTGTGGCAATCCAATAGTCATCACTTTGCTTCATGTAAATGTGAAGCCCAGCTGTGCTTGGTATCACAAATTCTAGAAGGGTGTATTGAAGGATTCCTCCACAAGAGGCCCCCATAACCATTCACACATCTCCACCTTCCACCTCAGACCACCAGAGGGAGCACGTTAGGGATAGATAAATAGGGAAGGTGGAGCCAGGCAGTTGAGTTCCTGCAGAGTGAGACACAGAAACAGGTCAGTCTGCAGTGGAGCTCAGTGATTCAGCAATTCCTCTGGAGAGTTCAGTTAGTGCAAGCCTGAATACATAGTTGAGCCCAGTTGAGTCGTAGCTCGGAAAGGTGAGCTTTAGGTGTGCCTTCGCCATAAGATCGGTGAAGCGCGGCAAGCTGCCGTTAGTGTGAGTAGCCTATTGTGGGCCCGAGTAGGCCGAAGGTGAGTAGAGAGAGTTAGTTCATAGGGGGCAGAGGAGCTTAACTAGCTCACCCCGAAGAAGCAGTTACCGGACACCGGGTCCGAAGCTTACCGGGATCTCCATGACCCAGTAAGATAAACCATAATCCCTGGAGAACTACAAGTCCCAGGATCGCTAAAGTGCTGATACATACCAGAGCCAGGAGACACATAGGCCCCGTAGGTCGGGAGCGTGCACTCCAAGAGAAGGCCCTACCACAAGGTCAGCCAGCGCAGGACAGAGACAAAGTTAGGCCTAGCTCCAGGCAGGTCAGAAACTTACTAATCAGAGGCAAGAAACAGGAGGCCCAAAACCCACTCATTGGGGTGGATCCGGACATACACCCTTCACCCTACAATGCTCCGGGGAGTTCCTGAATTTCCATCAGTAAAAGGTACTGAAGTGACTATTGTGTCCGTCCCTGTTCTTGCTCTGGCCCGGCTGAGTCTCTCCGTCCTGCATACCCCGTTCGTACTCTGCCCTGAGGCCTAGCTCCACCTGTGGGGAGCCATACCATCTAGCCTGCCTTAACACCGGCCTCAGTGGACTGCGCAGCGCTGGTGAATATCATCAGAAACCATAGGTGGCGTCACGAACTTTTATAAACTTGATATCTATCAACGCCTTTTTAAAGCGAGACCCCAGAGTACGGGCCCGGGAGCCGACCACCGCGACCTCCTTAAGGCTAAAGGCCCGGGTAACCGAGTCATCCCCATCCCCTGGGCTAGTCATAAACAATACACTTGTCCTCCCATAAGCATTGCAGAATACAGTAATAGGAAGTTTCACCCCCAGCAGTTCGCCCCCAGCAATTTGCCCCCAGCAGTTCGCTCCCATCTGTTCGCCCCCAGGTACATTTCGCCCCCGCACGTTTCGCCCCCGGACGTTTTCAACTGGGGGCGATATGTGAGGGGTTGAGATGTGCGGGGGCAAAACATCCTGGGGGCCAAATGCTGGGGACGAAATGTACCCGGGGGCGAACTGCTGGGGGCGAACTGCTGGGGGCGAAACATTCAATTCCCGCAGCATACAGCTTTCCATGCCCACCAGCACGACAGAGAGCCTTGTTGTTTCATTGTCGTAGCCCCACTGCGACGTTTGTATGTCATGGCCATATTGTATTCATTTCATTTTTGCTCTGACTGTCTGACGGGACCAGAAAAATTTAGGTGGAATTATGTCACAATAGCAAGCACATGCAACTTGCCATGGGTATACCATTGAATATTACTATTGGAACAACAATTTGTATGTGTATTGCCATTATTTTTGCTTAAATAACTGCTAGCGGTTTCTTCATTATTCAATGGAGTGAGAAAAAAAACGACTGAAAACGACAGTAAAAATGATGATACCTATACCAAGGGAAAACCCTGCAAAAAAACGTGGGAGGACAAAACCATTGGAAAAATGCTCAAAAAATGACACAAGAAGCTTCATTAAAAAAACACGACAGTTTTTTGAAGGATCTTCTGCTTTAAAAAGTCTGCGGGTTCATCTGGGTTTAAAAGGCGTTGTGTGCACACACTTAAAGTAAAAGCCTCCACAAAAAAACTATGGTACAAAAGGTATGAAAATGCTTGAAATTCATGGTACTTTTTACAAGCACTTAAATAGAGTCCTTACAGTGGTTTCACTGTTTATTTACTAATAACTGGAAATTCTAGAGGAGCCAGTAGTCTGTTTGATGGGATGGGAGAGATTGACAAGTTTGACTTTTCTGCAAACTATTTCTATTATAAACCCCATAGACAAATGCTGATCATTGGGTTTCATTTTATCTGTATACTGGTCTGGAAGAGCCACACAATGGAAAGCTTCAGGTTTTCCTGGAAGGTAACCAAATGCCTTTTCAAGCATTTATTTTGGCAGGTACATTATTTGTATTGATATTATATTGTATTCGTAATGGATCTTAATGCAGATTTTTAACATGTCAGATTTTACTTTGCTAACTGGTGTTCACATGATTGCATACAACTCGATGTATTTCTTTGAATTGAAGATGCAGCTAAACCCCTTTATGACATCTGCTGCACATATACGGCGCTGCGGGTAATGTGTTCCCACAAACCGCCGTATATCTATGGCGCCGCTAGTTCCGGGCACTGCACTGCATTGTGTGGTGACTGAGTTAAGATAGCTGCTGTCTCTGACAACAGAACATCCCTGTATGTCACCTTGGGGGATTGCTGTACTGCCCCGCAACATTGGCAATCTCTGTAATTGGCCGGTCAATTTTGACCAGCTACACAGGGTTGGTTTAAAATAATGATCGCTGCTCTGCATGCCATATTGTCCTCAGATCTGGTGTGCAGAGCAGTTGAATAATCCCTGTATACCTGTGAGAGAAAGATACTGTATACATGCTTAAATGTTCCAACTCTTTCAACTATATTCTCCTCTCTGACTAAACCAGGAAGTACTCCTTCTTTTTATAACTTCACTCCCCCTCCCAACTGGGAAAATTCCTGGACCCAACAACTACAATTTCTACCTATTCCTCACACTACAGTGCCCCCTGTCTTCTACTGAATCCCTGGTACCTAGCTAACCTTATCTTATTCCTAGACTTTTATCCTATTCTTTCCCTATTATCTTGATACAGTATACTAACACACAATTTCAATATTTCACCATAATGTACATATTACCCATTACACATGTACCTGTTTTATCAGGAAGAGATGCAGAGCATGTGCAGGCATTCAAAAAACCTTACACACCCACTGCTGGATAAGGATTATCACCTCTACTCTTTAAAGAAGTTGTCCGACCACAAAATCCAAATATTTTTTAAACTAATCTGTGCTTTATTGTAATTTACAACACCCCTATAAATTTTGTTTTTTGTTTCTGCCTTTTGTTCCTCCTGAATTTCGCTTCATTTCCTGCCACACTTTGTTTACCTGCGGCTCTACTAAACTTGACAACTCCCGGTGCTGTGTTATCTAATCTCACAGCCAGAGCTGGCACCACCCAGCCTCAGTGTCCAGCACCGCCCTCTGTCCGCCCACTGCACACTCACTCCAGTCAGACTGCAATCAAACGGGACCATCATCATACTTCACCTATCCAAGGAAAAGTGCTAAAACGCCTACCAGTTAACTACCCTTCCTAGCTACCCAAAGCACCTATACTAAAAGTTTTTTGTCTAGGGGACTTTCTTCCTTGTGCTCCTCACCCTCCAATGACACACCAAATCTATCCTGGAAGAACTCTTAGAAGAAACCTCATCCGCCTTTTAACTACCTAATTTTAACTGCCTTGTTTTTTACCGCCTATTTTTACCAATAAAATTCGATTTATTTTATTTTACCTATCCACCCTTGCATCTCCTTTATTACAACAGGCCTATATCCAGCGCAAGTGTTTGTTAATAATGTATTTTATTTCCAAGCCCGACATTTGTGATCAATGTCCCACTTGCAGCAGGATTTATAGACCTACCTACTAGCGCCACTTATTCATATATACTTAATACATGTGAAAAAGACTTGGGTGTACTAATAGATCACAGACTGAACATGAGTCAACAGTGTGATGCAGCAGCAAAAAAGGCAAACACAATTCTGGGTTGCATTAACAGAAGCATAGAGTCTGGCTCACTTGAAGTAATTATCCCCCTCTACTCCTCTTTGGTCAGACCTCATCTGGAATACTGTATCCAAAGAAGAGCTACCAGGATAGTGACCGGTCTACAAACAATATCCTATGGGGAACAGTTAGAGGATTTGGGAATGTTTAGCTTGCAAAAGGGAAGACTGAGAGGAGAATTAATAGCTGTCTACAAGTATCTGAAGGGCTGTAACACTGTGGAAGGATTAGCTTTATTCTCATTTGCACAAAGAAAGACTAGAAGCAATGGGATGAAACTGAATGGGAGAAGATACAGATTATATATTAGAATAAACTTTTTGACAGTGAGGGTGATCAATTAGTAGAACAGGCGGCCACGAGAGGTGGTGAGTTCTCCTTCAATGTAAGTTTTCAAACAGAGGCTGGACAGACATCTGTCTGAGATGGTTTAGTGAATCCTGCATTGAGCAGGGGTTGGACACGATGACCCTGGAGGTCCCTTCCAACTCTAACATTCTATAATTCTATGACACTGCTGCAGCCAATCAGAGCCACTGAGCTCAAGTTCATCATTTGTTTAATCCTGAAAAACTGCTTTAACGCCTTTACCTCCCTAGAACAGCAGAGATGCAAACGTTTTTCTTTTTCTGCCCTACATCCCAGGAATGTTGCCATAAACCCAACAACTAGCCTATTTATGGAAAAATATTTGTGACTATGCTTTATTGCTTTTTTTCCTCATCCAGTTTAGAAGGAACAGTACCCAGGTCCTTAAAGGGAATCTGTCTTCGGGTTTTTGCTGACCCATCTGAGGCTATGTTCCCACTAGTATTTAGTGCGTTTTTAATGCTGCAGATTTTCTGCAGCATTCATGCACTTATTAGATAAATGAGGTTACCTTTGTTTATTTCATTGCGTTTCTTTTACATGCATTTTTATCGTGCTGACGTTTTTATCTTTTTGATATGTCATGCTTTAAATAAAGCTGCTTTGTATTTGATACTTCCTGGTATTTGACAAAACTTTATTGATACAGTTGTGTTCAGTTTACATGCCTTTTTGATGCGTTTCTGCAATGAAAATGCACTAAAAACGCACATGCATTTTTTTTACCTATGGACATTCCGCATCTAATGCAATTCTATAGGGAGAATCCACACATACCTCCGTGTGCTTACAAGAGAAAATGACATGTTTTAGATTTCAACAACGTACTGCAGGTCAGTCACGCTGCTTTAAAAAAAGCACTGTAGGTATGAGATTCCTAGGAATTGTATCCACTTTGTTGTAAATGTATGTTGTGTGTTTGGTACAGCAAACATGCAAATGGAAACTTAAAGGGGAACTTAAAGGGATTGTCCACTACTAGGACAACCTCTTCTTGATCTAAATGTTTGGCCCCGATAAAATAAAAACACTTATACTCACCTCCCATGCTGTTCCAGCGGTGTTGGCACTCACAGACCCGGGGCTTTAGTGCGGTTGTTATGAGATGTGAGCCGGTGCCCAATCAGGGCTGGCGTCACTGTCCTTTCCTTTGTACAAATTGAACATGAAGAGGAAGTCCGGGCTGCGGCTGTTCTCTCACTTTTTCTTCATGTTCAATTCGTATGAAGGCAGGGACAGTGACACCAGTGCTGATTGGGTGCCGGCTCACATCTCATAGCAACCGACTAGAGCCCCGGGACCGCGAGTGCCAACACCGCTGGAGCGGCAGCGGCACGGGAGGTGAATATAAGTGTTTTTATTTTATCAGGGCCAAACATTTAGATCAAGAAGGGGATGTCCTAATAGTGGACAACCACTTTAGCCTTAGAGGAAACATTGTTTACCATACTAAACCGGGTTCAGGTGGCCACATTTTATGGTCAGCATACTAACTGTAATGCCCAGGTTCATATATGCCTATAACTATTTGTATAACTTTATACTGTATATGTGCTTTAGTAAAAAAAACAGGATTACCAGATGCCATTGACATTGTGACAGTTGTTTTGCCAACTGACATACTTCATTGGACTTTATTTGTACATACTTTAGGGTATGTTCACGGAATTATTTCACACAGTCAACGTAAAAAAAAATACTTTAAAGAGCTTTTTGAAAATACTTCCTATTTATTTTAATGTAAAATTCACATTTCTATTGAGTTCTATCTAATGAAAACCACCCTCTTTGATGAGGTTTCCTGGTGGAATCCGTATCAAACTTGACACAGAAAACGGGTTGCAGAAACAAGTTGGGAAAATAAACTCTTCAAAATTCAGATCTAGACTCTTCTGTCTCAAAAAATCTCTGTGTAAGCATACACTTAGGACCGAGTCTGAGGCTTCACTACTGAATGAGCCCTACAGCAGAAGTAAAAATACTATTTGAGTTTTCTATTACGCATTTGTCCTGAGGAAGAAATCTTATGAATAATTTTTAAGAAATGTAATTACATTTCATTAATAATGCCTTATCACGTGTAGAAATAATGTAACGTACAGTCATACTTACCGTAATTTACATCACAAAATCATGAATGACAATTCATACAGTTTTGGGTGAAAGTTGACGTGCTATCCCAGCTTTTTTATTTTCTTTTAATCCCTAAAGGTGAGATGTTTTGTCACTATATTCGCATCAGTTTCTTGATCTGACCACACCTATCTAATACGTCAGCATCGTTATAGCACCGGTGATTCATTTATAAACAGAGTTGTCTCAAGGAAGGGCCCCAGGAGTTTCTACTGAAGACATTTCTTTCTAGTAACAGCTACAATGTATCTGTAGGATTTCCTTCTTTGTTATATAATGTGAAATGGTAAGGCTGAGTTTACTTGAGTGGTCGTGTGCTACAAGTCCAAACATGGTACGGATCCATAATACAGCTAATAACTGTATTATTTTTATAGGTGTAAGAATTGGATGGCCAATGAATTAATTGCAGAATTGTACCAATTTATGGAACACAACAGATCATACGGTATAGACCCAGCCTAAGGTCTTTTTCACATGTCAGTATTTGGTCAGTAGTTTTCATCAGTGTTTGTATGCCAAAACCAGGAGTGGAGCTTACAGGAAAAAAACTATAACTCAAAGATTGACACCTGTAGTGTGTTTTGGAAACACTCTTGGTTTTGGCATACAAATACTGATGAAATACTGGTCAAAAATACCAATGTTTGAAAAAAGCCTAATGTGGTGTGAAGGCTATTTATACATATCAATTATCTTCATATGGCTTCATACACTGTAGGCCTCGTTCAAGCTTCCGTGAATCACATACAGGTGCATCTCACCAAATTAGAATATCATCAAAAAGTTTATTTATTTAATTTTTGCAGTACAAAAAGTGAAACTCATATATTATATAGATTCATTACACACAGAGTGATCTATTTCAAGTGTTTATTTCTGTTAATGTTGATGACTATGGCAGCCAATGAAAACACAAAAGTCATTATCTCAGTAAATTAGAATACTTTATAACAACAGCTTGAAAAATGATTTAAAAATCAGAAATGTTGGCCTACTGAAATGTATGTTCAGTAAATGCACTCAATACTGGGTCGGGGCTCCTTTTGCATCAATTACTGCATCAATGCGGCGTGGCTTGGAGGCGATCAGCCTGTGGCACTGCTGAGGTGTTATGGAAGCCCAGGTTGCTTTGATAGCAGCCTTCAGCTCATCTGCATTGTTGGGTCTGGTGTCTCTCATCTTCCTCTTGACAATACCCCATAGATTCTCTATGGGGTTAAGGTCAGGCAAGTTTGCTGGCCAATCAAGCACAGTGATACTGTTGTTTTTAAACCAGGTATTGGTACTTTTGGCAGTGTGGACAGCTGCCAAGTCCTGCTGGAGAATGAAATCTCCATCTGCGAAAAGCTTGTCGGCAGAGGGAAGCATGAAGTGCTCTAAAATTTACTGGTAGACAGCTGCGCTGACTTTGGTCTTGATAAAACACAGTGGACCTACACCAACAGATGACATGGCTCCCCAAACCATCACTGATTGTGGAAACTTCACACTAGACCTCAAGCAGCTTGGATTGTGGCTTCTCCACTCTTCCTCCAGACTCTGGGACCTTGATTTCCAAATGAAAATTGGAACTCTGGGACCTTGTGGAGTGTGTCAATGACTGCCTTCTGGACATCTGTCAAGTCAGCAGTCTTCCCCATGATTGTGGAGCCTACTGAAACAGACTAAGTGACCTTTTTAAATGCTTAGGAAGCCTTAGCCGGTGTTTTTTGTTAACTTTAATTTACTGAGATAATGACTGTTGTGTTTTCATTGGCTGAAAGCCATAATCATCAACATTAGCAGAAATAAACACTTGAAATAGATCACTCTGTTTGTAATGACTCTATATAATATATGAGCTTCACTTTTTGTATTGAAGAACTGAAATAAATTAACTTTTTGATGATATTCTAATTTAGTGATATGCACCTGTATATGAGTTCTCTCCATGATTTTCACAGACCACGTAACCACTAAAGTCTATGGTGCTATTCACATGTCCTTTGTGTGTAAATATCCATTTACTGGACAAAACCACCAATAGTTTATCCGTGCTTGTTAATGCGTGACTTGTAATGCAGCTTAACAAATGAATAGGCAATACACATCCTGTATATTCTATATATTTCTATTGTGTTTCAAGTCATCAGCTAAATGGAGAGATGATTAAGTAGCTTTGGTAATATATGGGCAGTGTTTCTAACAATGCTGTAGGAGGCAGAGAAATATAACAAAGCCAAGTTCTTTAGCTTCTCTAGGTTGGGCTGTTTTTTTTATTGCCAAATGGCTCATCATTAAATCATATTTCACTATGAAGGGGGGTTTACAACTTTCAGATGAATTTACTTTATTGGCTTGTTTTATATATTTTAGACATTTGTACATGTTATAATAAATTGACAAATAACCGTGTTGAGTTATTTTGTCATGCAGGAATATAAAGGAAATGTGACACCACTGCATCCTAGGTAGAGACAGTAGTGCCTGGATTATCCTACCTGTCTACCATGTATTATAGCAGAAAGTCTTCATACTGCTTCTCTTTTACACTATTTGTTGAAGTATTATTATTATTATTTTAACTTCCATTAATTTCAGGGTGCTGGATATGTGATGAGGGTTTACATAAATATGTATGTAATACCCTTAGTTAGTTTACTGGACTTCTATGTGCACATGACATTGTAATTCCAACAAGGTTTTCCAAGGCGAAGCAGCTTCACTAAGCAGCATTGCTGGCGGTTTTGTCGTTTTTTGCAATGGCTCTGCTGATTTTTCTCTATACTTTCAACTATAAAGAAGAAGGAACATGTTACTACTTTTAATTGCTTCATGATTTCTGGAACCTGAAGAAATTCATGGCTGATTCGCTGACAGGCTGGTACATACAAACAGGCAGATGCTGGCGGGCACAGCTGAAATACAGGCAAGCAGGTGCTGGTGGGCTTGGCTGAAATACAGACAGGCAGGTGCTGGTGGATACGGCTGGTATATAGGCAGGCAGGCAGGTGAACTGGAAGATATAATTGTAACACAAGCAGGCTCGGAAGGTGTGGATATACAGGACAGACATACGGGGATATGAGCACTGGGGACCTGAGAACTTGCAAGCATTCAAGACAAAAATAACACGTTGCTCAGGCACCTCCCATCAGGTGGAGGTGGCTTAAATAAGTGTCTCCCAGCCATCGTCTGGGAGACACTTTAGGACGGCTTGCGCTGTCCCTTTAAGAGGGCGGGACCACATGCGCGCAACCTAAGAACAGTTCCTGGGGATCTGCGACTGTATGCAGAACCCAGGCAGCAGCAGGGAAAGGAGAAGGGAGTCCAGGACTACGGCAGTGAGTGAGTCTGTGTCCCTGCCGTGGAAGAAAGGGAGCGTGTAGGGATGCCGGCGCTACATATACCATCTAATTCTTAACTAGAAAGTCTTAAACTGTGCCTGATTTATCGTAGTGGTTCATACGGTTTAAAAAATCTGGCGCATATCTACACTATCTAGTCTAAGCTTGCATCACTTTTCAGTTACTTTGTGACAGATATTTGAGCCAGAAATTCAACACAGATTTTGGCACATGGTTTTGCATATTAGGCCACACCCTTTCTGCTAAGCCTATACCATTTAATATAAGCCGCACCCCCTTTTCAGATAAGGAGCATAAAACACATGATAAATGTAGAACAAATCATGAAAGACAGTTTTTAGCACAAGTTGTTCCAGAATTTTGGGACATTTACTTGATAAATCTTCGCATTGTCCTACTTCACCGTAGGAGGTCATATGTATCCATCATGCTGTAATATAAGCAGGTTTGATACACTGATATGTCGTCACTTCCTAATTACAATAAACAATTTATAACGAGTTTTCCTCATTGTAGGCACTGGGAGTTTTGTTGGCCTTATACTGTATACATTTATTTTTTTATTAATTTTAGAAGCTTTTCCTTTATTATTCCTGGTAAGTGCATTGTTAAAAGCACACATCCATTATAGTTTTTCTATGTGGAAATTCCACTCCTGATTTTATTCTTACAAATATTGATGCAAAATTCTGGGCAAAATACCACCATGTGAAGGTGGCATAGTCAGATGGCCGTACAACATAGACAATGATTGTATCGTAATGCTCGGACTGGCAGTCGGCTCTCCTGACCGGAACGTGACAGCATATATTTCTATGGAGAACCGCCGGCCAGTCCGAGCATTGTGATGCAATCATTGTCTGTGTTAGACAGCCATCTGACTGTGCTCCTATACAGAAACACACCTCCATATTACAACGCCGACCACGCTAAATGCATCCAATCCCTGTTGCAAATGAAAATGATTACGTGTCTATTGTTTCTCCTCTTGCACCTGATCTTGTTAATATGTTGCCCTACATACAACCTCTTTTATGCTGTGGTCGCCTTTGTCTTCTGCCCAGCCCTAGTCACACCTCTGTGCTTTATGACATGTAAAACAAATGATATCATGCCCGTAATCCTCTGCCTGTCTAGATTATATGGAGTGCAATCTGAATTATGAATTTAAATGTTGACATATAAACGTCCTCTGTATAAGGAAACTAAACACTCATCAAAATATCAAGCACGGCTTCTGTTTTCTGTTGGGTGTGTTCATAGCAGACGTTCCAAATTATTGTTTAAGCTCAGCTTGGACGTTTGCCATTGATCACTCCCTTTTTCGTGGGTACTGAGGAGGACACTTTATCAGTATAACTCTATGTTATGTCCTGCTGTAGTAAATGTCTGCAAAACTAACCCTGATCACTTCCTATGAAATAGGAAACTGGAAGGGTCTAATAAAGTGGGGCTTGTAATTGGCAGTGACTCACACGCTACTCGATTGTTACTTAGTAACTCAGTATTCTTATCAAAACACGAAAGTTCAGATAGGAACTTGGTACAAGGTTCACTCACTTTTATTTGGCGGAACAGAAAATATAGATAGAATTATATAGAAAGATATTGCATCAGTGCTTTTTTCCAGGTCACTTGCCTACAAACCTGTGGAACTGGAATGGCATAGTGGAGCAAAAAATGTACATCTTAAAACTTTAACATAATATGGTCTCTTTTGTGCAGCAAAGAAAATTTTTAGGTCAGATGCAGCAGAGAAAATTTTCAGCGTACCTTGGTAAAATCGTATGTGTTACATGTGCATTTGTCTTGGCAGAATCTCTCATGTCAGAAGAAAAAAATATTCAGGAAGAAATATACCAACTTTTTACAGACCCCCCTCCAAAAAATGGTCACTAAAGCATTAAAAATATTAAATGAGAAATCATTTTTTATACTTAATCTTAAAAAACATACTTTTTTGACATCCAAAAAAATATCCTTATGGCCAGATTCATTTGGGTTCAATACTTTGACCTTTAAAATGGCAGCAACAATTTGTATATTTGTGACCAAAAAAAAGTTTGGAACTAAACTTAAAGGGAATCTGTCAGCACAGGATGTCTGTGCAAAGTAAGTCCTGCCGCTCTGTGTTCTTGGCGGAGCCAATCATTTACAGTACATACACCTTCCCATCTGCTTGTTTTCCCTCAATCCCCCCCCCCCCTTTTTCTTTGACAGCTCTGGCTTCATAGGGCCCAAGAAGGGTGGAGATGGTCGGAAACCAAGCCAGTGGGAAGGTGTATATAAATGATTGACCCGGCCATGAAGCACCGAGCGGTGGCACTTAGTTTGAACTGTCTTTCTGTGCTAACAGAGTCCCTTTTAATCTGCAAAAGATTTTATAACCTGTCTTAGGCCACATGCAAATCTGTTTTTTTATGCATGTGTTTTATGCATGTTTTTCATGGATAAAACAAATACCATTTATAGACTATGGAGCTGTTCACACAACCATGTGTCCACAAAAACACAAGGCAGCATGGTGGCTCAGTGGTTAGCACTGCAGCCTTGCAGCACTGGGGTCCTGGGTTCAAATCCCAACAAGGACAAGGAGTTTGTATGTTCTGAGTTTGTGTGGGTTTCCTCCCACACTCCAAAGACATACTGATAGGGAATATAGATTGTGAGCCCCAAGGGGGCAGTGTCTGAATTGTAAAGTGCTGCAGAATATGTTGGTGCTATATAAATAAAAAGATTATTGTTATTAAATATTGGAGACATGTTTGATTGAGCATCTCAGATCAAAATATCACATTTAAGTTTATGGTTCCATGGAAAACGCTGATGACTTCCTAGTTGCATCGTAGTGCTGTCCGTTTTTCACTGACTGCTATCCATCAGGTTATTTTTGCATATGAGAAAAACTGATGAAACAGATAGTTAAAACTGAGACAGTAATCAAACACTGAAAGTCTGATCTGCTTTATTCATGTATGAGGGAAAACAGACATCTGAATGAGGCCTTAAAGCTTGTGTAGATGAGCATTTCATTGGTCTGTGTGCATATTATTTGCACATTGGACCGCATACACAGAGCACATGGACCCAAAATAGCTAATGTGCCGATTTTCCATGTGTGCCAATCATCTGCTTGGAAAAAATCACAGCAAACAATTCTTTGGTCCGTTTTGGTGACCAAAATGTGGCATTAAATTTAAAGGCAGCTCCTACTTATTATTTGTTTATTATGCTTTTCTTATATAGCACCATCATATTCCACATCGCTTAAAGCCTCAGTCACACTAAGCGAGATCGCTGCTGAGTCACAAGTTTTGTGACGCAACAGCGACCTCGCTACGTTTGACACTTAGCAGCGACCAGGCCCCTGCTGTGAGATCGCTGGTCGTGTCGGAATGGTCTGGACATTTCTTTGATCGTTGAGGCCCCGCTGGGTAGCATGCATCGGTGTGTTTGACACCTTACCAACACCTTGTTGACGACTCAGACACAGAAACACATAGGCGTGCATTGTTATACAGATCATTACGGGTCGCTGCATCGCTACTGCGTCGTTGGGAAGATCTGACTGTTTGACATCTCACCAGCGACCACATAGCGACGCAGCAACGATCCGTGACAGGTCATATCGTTGTCGGGATCGATGTAGCGTCGCTTAGTGTGACGCGGCCTTTAGAGACATTATCATCACTGTCCCCATTGGGGCTCACAATCTAAATTCAGTACGTCTTTGGAGTGTGGGAGGAAACCGGAGAACCTGGATGAAACACATACAAACTCCTACAGATGTTTTCCTTGGTGAGATTTGAACCCCAGACCCCAGCACTGCAAAATAACAGTGCTAACCACTGAGCCACCATGCTGATACCCCACCCAGGCTGGCAATGTGGATGAGCACACGGAGCTGTACAAGGAGCCAGTCACATCTGCAATTTGCGGTCACAACTGGTCCAATTTTCGATACGGCCGTCTGTAGTGTTTGAAACCCCTGTCTTGCATATACAGCCAAATGTTAACTGCACCTTTTTATAATGTGAAGATGCATATTGACCAGATGGGGGCCAAAAAGACACCCTTGGGGGTCAATGAGAATGTTAAAAATATACTCCTGGAGCCTTTTCCTGGTGTATACATTCAGATGGACTGTAGGAATATAAACATGAATGCTGTGTGCACTTAGGGGTCCTTCTTTTTTAACAGTAAAACCGGTAGCTGTTTTACAAGCCCATACAAATAGAAAAGGTGCATGAGAAATGAAAAGACAATGCTGGCAGATTCTTGCTGAATCTGTAAATCTGGTTCTTGTAGCTGCAAAACTGCTGAGTTAATGCATTTACTGTGTGACTTTTTTTCTCATGTTAGAGACACACCCAATAAGCCAAGCTATCAGTCATATAAGCTTTGCCCTGAGAGTATTGTATCTAAAGAACTCACCCTCCTGCCTAATTAAATGATCCACCCTGGAATACCCACCTTCGTTTTATATCATGTGACTCTGGTACTTATTTGAACAGGTCAATTATATGGGATTAATTGAAGGCTGTATTTTATTTTTTAAGGACGCTGTGTTTTGTCCTCTTCAGCTAGGCCCTTCCGGTAATGGTTAAGCACCTGCCATACACTGAACAACACTGACTATTGTGGAGTAATTGACAAAACATTAAATAATTAGCAATATTTTTCAGTATGAGTTGTGAAGAATTAGGATTTCCTGAAACCAAATGATGGCAGTTATGATTAAATGTAAGCACAATAAGTCATTTTATGACTCTATGACTTTATTGCTATTAGCATTCCTTGACATTATGCGATTATAGCTACAACAATCTATTCAGATATACTGCACCTGATGTGCAACATCTCATCTTGCACAGAAGGTGCCTCCACAGTGCCTCCATAACAGTCACTGCCACCATGCCCCCATAACAGCACTAGAGTTATGTCAGAAGCACTCAAGAGTCTGTAATAGTTTGCTACACTTTTCCAGATGCCACCTTCGCCACACCAATAAATCTGTTCCAAAATCACAAATATGTAAGAAAAATAGCATTGTGTCAGATCCTGGGGTAAGGAAAACCTGACAAACAGAGAAGCGTCACACGTTTTTTAATAGAACAGGGGCACACAACCTGCAGCACGGGGACCACACGCAGCTCTCAATGCCTTTCTGTACGGCCCCCAACTCTCTGGTCAGACATGCCTGACAGTGTGTGGTGGCTGCTCGTATGTATTTCCATGAGAGGGAGTCGAGTAGAGTCAGATGGCACCATAGATGGATAACTATTATTGGTGCTCTGTGTGGCCATGTCTGTAACCACGTCCTAACCTAGCCATCATTAATGTTGTACCAAGTAATCAAACCAACATAATACATAGTACTTATAATGTAATATAGCATATGAACCAAGTTTCTGAGATACTGTTTGGTCGCAGAAGAAGGAAGAGAGCTATGAAATGGTTAAAAACCATCAAAGTTTATTGAGAATAAATATAAAAACATAATTAAAAAATGATATAAAACATGGAGTACTTCTAGTTGATGGACACTAGAAAAAGACCTGTATACAGAATCATCAGTATAGTTTCTGCATATCAGGTTGTTTCAATCTGGCAATATGGCCCTCATAACAAAAATGGTTGTGTGCCCTCGCACTAGAGGTTTCCGTAGGAGACTCTTCCAAACAGTCACATGGCCTAATCATACAGGTGTAAGGAGACAAGACACTGTGGAACCAGAACAGCATGGAGGTATGGCACAGGGGATGAGTTTGATCAGGACTCTGGGGACAGCATTGTCAGGGAAACGAGCTGAGGAGAAAAACAGCATGTGTGCAAGTTCTGAGGTGATTGTGACGCCGGAGAGAGAGACGGGAGGAGCAACCACAGCGTCCGGAGCTCCTGTTAGAAAGAAAAGTGCCGCGTATCCGCCAAGACGTTGATGGTCAAGGCCTGAAGACCCGAGTGACACCAGTCAATGTTCCCAGGCCAGACCTAGACGGTCAGGCCCTGAAGATCCAAGCGACGGCAGTCAAGGTTCCTCACCTGGGTGACGTCGGTCAACAGAACAGGAACAGGTTGCGGCGGCACGGTTCTCAGACATGTGCGCCAGTGACAGAACGTCGCAGAGGTGTCAGATCGGAGATTCACGGTCGTATCGGAGACTAGGAAGGACGCGTGAGACGGGCCGTTACCTCTCACAGGGACTTATGGTACCGGGCATGGATAGAGAGAAAGACAGTAGTCAGATGGGGACCAGTAGACGCCATAGCGGCATCGCGAAAGTGGATAGAGAGTTACAGGGGAAACGGGCAGCGAGCTGTGATAGGAACAAAGTATTGCCAAAGCTTTAAAAGACTGCCCCTCGCCCACTATAGTTAATATAGTTCCCCTTCCCTCCACTAGATCATTTTAAACTACCAGCCCCCGAATTCTAGTGTATTCTGATAATTTATTCTGTTCTGTGATTTATTGCTTGTTTTTCTGTCAAACGTTGTAAAAAATTGTTACCATATAATACATGTTTTACAATTTAATATTAGTTGTTAAAGAAAAGAAATATACTGTTTTGCCTGTGTCTCCACTGTTGCATACTGTTTACCTGCATTATACAGACTCTTCACTTAACATTTATCAATCCTTCATAAATAAGATGCATATTGTTATCAAACACCACCGGTCATTGTAGCATTGGAGTTACCCTCACATTAGTTCCACCGTGCATATGCCATAAGAGACCCCCCAATCTAAGAGACTCAGAGTGAGGGCAGCTATCAGATCTAGAGGACCACACTTTGTTTAACATATATTATTAACCAAAAGAAAGGAAATATGTCCATACTTACACTGCTTTCAGCATTCTAACATAATAAGGGATGAACATTTTACACATCCCTAATCTGGAAAAAAATTCCCCATCAGGGATTAATCTTCATGCGACTCCTTTGTTATTTACTTGATTAAATGCTCTTGTTGGTTTCGGATATGTGAGAGAAACCACCTAACATATCCAACATACATCTAATATCTGGAGCAAAAGAACTTTATTGCACATACCAGCACATTTTTTTCATGGCAAACCACTTAGTATCACAGTAACACGATCAGGTAATCAGAGATCACTGACTAAGTTTGGAAAAAAGGAAGGCTTACAAATTGCAATCTTTGGAACCAAAAGGGTTCATAAGTAAATATGAAATCCAGACCTTTACTCAACCATTTTCTATTATCCACTAGTATCCCTATCTGAACGATTTTGCAATTAGTGTTCACAGCTTGGTTAACTTATCTATATACACTGACGAGCAAAAGGGTAACAATGTCTTGAACTTTTGACATTCATGCTACATATCTCACCATCCACTACTGCTTTGTACGTGAGACTACCATCATTTTATAGACAATCATCTTGGCTCATACATAAATTTGACTTTCAGCTATTTAGCATATGATTAGTTATGCAGATTCTTGTAATGTCACTGCATTGTTACTGTTTTGCTCCTAAAAATCGAAATTTCATTTTTTATTATTTTGTTAATATTTTTTAAATCCACCTTTGGCTTTCAACACTGCCTGAATCCTTCTGGGCATGCTCTCGATCAGATTCAAACATGTCTCAACCAACATCTGATCCCAGGTCTCTTTTAGTTGTTCCCAAAGTTGGTGCATGCTAGTCAACTCTCTTGAGTATGTATACAGTTTTTTCTTCAACTCTACCCGCAAGTGTTCAATGGGGTTGGGGTCTGGGGATTGTGGGGGCCAATCCAGCACCTCTACTTCATTGTCATTGAGCCATTTCTTCGCCAATATCGACGTATGCTTCAGGTCATTGTCTTGCTGGAACACTGTTATCCTTTTCATACCCACAGTACTCGACTGTACAAAGTAATTTGTTTTGTAGGATACTCACATATAGCTCAGCATTGAGACCACCATCGATCCTGATCAACTATCCAACACCTTTAGCTGTGAAACAACCCCATATCATCAGGCTTCCTTCACCAAACTTGACAGTTCCTTCAATTTCTCCATCCGTTAGCCCCATTTCCCTTGTTTCTTCCAGACCCATTTGCACCAGAGCCTGTTACGAATCCGGGTGGTGGAACCTCTGTGCTGCGGTGCAAGGAGGGACCAGAGGGCGTGACTAAGTATCTACTCGGCCTGACCAAGGTCACACAGCGGCTCAGTCGACTCCATGAACCAGGGAGGGACCGAGCAGAGGGACCAGGTGGCACTCTGGGACCGACCTTGTATGAGAGCAGGTGACTTCCACGGGTCAGAAGGCAGGAACTGACCGGTACAGCGGAAGAGCACGGCAGGCAGGCTGACGGGTGGTCCCGATAGTGAGGGAGGCTGATTCGGCTGATAGCCAGACAGGTGCACCGGGTAGGCAGGTGCTTCCAGGTAAGCAGGCAAGCGGGCACGGCGGGTAAAGGCAGGTGCTTCCAGGCAAGCGGGCACGGCAGGTAACAGGCAGGTGCTTCCAGGTAAGCGGGCTAGCGGGCACGGCAGGTAACAGGCGGGTGCTTCCAGGTAAGCAGGCGGGCAGAGCCCATAGACAGACTGGCGGACTGGACTGTAGGCAGACAGTTGGGCTGGAAAGTAGTCAGAATGGTGGATAGGAATGACTTGCAGAGGACCTGAGGGCTGAAGCAAAGTAAGAATAACAAAGCAACAACCTTGCACGGGCACCTCCATATTGGAGGAGGTGCCTTTTGTAGAGAAAGATCTCCGGCCATTGGTCAGGGACTTTTTAGGACGGCGCGTGGACCCTTCAAGAGGGCGGGAGCGCGCGTGCGCGCGCCCTAAGCACAGTACCAGGGAAGCTGCGTGCACCAGCAGCAGCAGCAGGGAGGCCGGAAGATGCCGGAGCAGGACAGCGGCGGTAGGGGGGACGGCATCTCTGCCTGGCAGGGGGCAGAGACGCTGATGCTACAGTACCCCCCCTTTACGCCCCCTCTTTTTTAAGCCAGCAAGAAATTCTTTAAGAAGAAGAGGGGCATGGATGTTCTCCCTGGGTTCCCAAGACCTCTCCTCCGGGCCAGACCCCTTCTAATCCACCAGAAAAAAGGTTTTTCCTCTTACCCTTTTGGTGGCCAAAATGTTCTCTAGCTCATAGACGTCCTCAGCGGAGACTGGAGCTGGAGTGGTACCTGGATCATCAGAAAAAGAATTAAGAACAACTGGTTTGAGGAGAGATACGTGGAAGGAGTTGGGAATCCATAAGGTGGCCAGGAGTTTTAGCTTGTAAGCCACGGGATTGATTTGCTTGAGAACCTCAAATGGACCGATGAACCGTGGACCCAACTTATACGATGGTATTTTGAGACGAACATGTTTGGAGGAGAGCCAGACCCTGTCTCCCGGACGGAATTGAAGCGGATCCAGACGTCTCTTATCGGCATGTGTTTTCCCAAATAGTAGAAAATTCGCTGACCAGAGACTCTGCGGCAGGATTGTCCACAGAAGCGGAGACGGGAATTGGAATTCGGGGGTGTTGACCGTAGACCACAAAGAACGGGAATTTGGAAGAAGATTAATTCTCATGGTTGTTATAGGAGAACTCGGCCCAGGGCAGGAGCTCAACCCAATCGTTATGGTGAGCATTGACGAAATGCCGTAGAAAGCTGGTAAGGACCTGGTTGATACGTTCCACTTGACCATTGGACTGGGGATGATAAGCAGAGGAGAAATCCAGAGTGACATCCAGCAGCTTACACGTAGCTCTCCAGAAGCACGAAGTGAACTGAACCCCGCGATTAGACACAATGTGGAGGGGAAGGCCGTGGAGACCAAAGATGTGATGGATGAAGTCCTTAGCCAGCACAGATGCAGATGGGAGACCAGGCAGAGTGATGAAGTGGGCCACCCAAATGACCGTACAACCTGCAGAAACAGGGAGATCCGTAATAAAGTCCATAGCTATGTGTTGCCACGGGGCGGAAGGTATGGGTAGAGGCAGGAGACGGCCTGCGGGAAGATGCCTGGGAACTTTGTTACGGGCACAGGAGGAACAAGCCGTTACGAAATCCGCAACATCCTTGCGTAGAGAGGGCCATCAGTAATGCAAGGTGATGAGCAGGAAGGTCTTAGTTTGGACGAATGACCCCAGAGAAGAACCTTCTTACGATCCGGGACAGCTACAAAAGTCTTACTGGGTGGAAGACGAGACAGGTCAAACGGGGTCACAGTCATTACTCTGGAGGGGTCAATGATATGCAGAGGCTCCTCCTCTTGGTCGGAGGACAGGAATGTGCGGGATAGAGCATCGGCTTTAATGTTCTTGTCCGCAGGGTGGTAATGTAGAGTAAAGCAGAATCGGGCAAAGAACAGAGACCACCAGGCCTGACGTGGATTGAGTCTCTGGGCCTTTTGTACATAGGCCAGGTTTTTGTGGTCTATGTAGCTGATTACCAGCCCCTTCCAGCAGGTAGCGCCACTCCTTCAGCGCCAATTTGATGGCAAGCCGCTCACGATCTTCTATGGAGTAGTTGCGCTCGGATGAGGAGAAGAGCTTGGAGAAGAAGCCGCAGGTTACCATTCTTCCGGACGGGGATTTCTGGGTGAGCACCGCTCCGGCTCCGGAGGAGGAAGCATCAACCTCCAGGAAGAACTGCTTGTTGCAATCCGCACGGTGCAGCATAGGGGCGGAGGAGAAGGCTTGTTTTAGGGAGACAAAGGCCTCCTCCGCTTCGGAAGTCCATTCCTTGGGATTTGCTCCCTTACGGGTGAGTGAGGAGATGGGAGCGGTCCGGGAGGAGAAATGAGGGATGAAAAGGCAGTAATAATTTGCGAAGCCCAGGAATCGCTGAATCGCCTTCAACCCCTCCGGTCGGGGGCCATTTTAAGACGGCAGAAACCTTCTCGGGGTCCATCCGAAGACCAGTCTCGGAGATAATATATCCCAGGAACGGAAGGGAAGTCTGCTTGAAGAGACATTTCTCAAATTTTGCGTAGAGACAATTCTGCCAGAGCCTTAGCAGAACCTGACTAACATCCCTCCGGTGCGTGGGCAGATCCGGAGAGAAGACCAAGATATCGTCCAGGTACACTACTACGCAAGAATACAAGAGATCTCTGAAGATGTCGTTAACCAGCTCCTGGAAGACGGCTGGAGCATTACAGAGACCAAAGGGCATCACGCGGTATTCATAGTGACCGTCCCGGGTGTTGAATGCCGTCTTCCACTCTTCTCCATGGTGGATCCGGTCCAAATTGTACGCCCCACAAAGATCAAGCTTGGTGAAGATCCTCGCGCCTTTAAGGCGGTGGAACAGCTCTGAGATGAGAGGCAGGGGGTATTTATTCTTGATAGTAATCTGGTTAAGACCCCTGTAGTCAATACACGGCCGTAGTGAGCCATCTTTCTTTTTAACGAAGAAGAATCCTGCTCCAGCCGGGGAAGTAGATTTCTGAATGAATCCCCTAGCAAGATTCTCCTCAATGTACTCAGACATGGCCCGGGTCTCAGCCAGCGACAAGGGGTAGATACGCCCGCGGGAAGGAGAAGCACCGGGTACCAGGTCGATTGGGCAATCATACGGCCTATGAGGTGGTAGAGTCTCAGCCTCCTTCTTGTCGAAGACGTCTGCATAGGACCAGTAGGGTGCCGGCAGACCAGGTAGATTAGCCGGAGAAGACGGAGGTCGAGCCAGATGAACTGGAACCAGGCAGGTCTCATGGCAATCCCGCCCCCAGCGGAGCACCTCACCAGATCGCCAATTCAGGATGAGTTCATGTCTCTATAGCCAGGGTAGACCTAGCAATAGGGAGTGAGAGAGTCTGGCTAGCACATGAAAGCAGATCCTTTCTGAGTGCAGCATTCCCACCTGAAGGGTTACTGGCTCTGTGACGAGCAAGATGCTCTCCGGAAGGAGTCTCCCATCCACGGAAGCGACTGCCAATGGTTCAGCCAGACGTTTGGTAGGAATCTGATACTGCTCCACAATGGCCTGAGAAATGAGATTCCCAGTGGCTCCGGAATCCAGGTGGGCGGTCTTAAAGAAGCGGGTCTCACCACAGGAAATAGAAACGGATAGAGTCAAGGATGGACAGGATTTACTATTGCCTAGGACGACCTCTCCAAGCGGTCCTAGACACTGGAGTTTCCCGGCTTCACCGGACAGGAACGGATCAGATGCTCCTTACTGCCACAGTAGAAGCAACTCCCCTCGGCTCGGCTCTTGGCGAGACTTGACCATCTTGGTCTTGTCAATCTGCATGGGTTCGGGCAAGCGTGCCCGGGGAAATGCTGGTTGGGAGGCAGGCTTCTGGAATACAGGAGCGAGACGAGGAAATCTTCTCTCCCGGGTAGTCTCCTTAACTCGTTCCAAGAAACGGATGTCAATCCGGGTAGCTAGTGACACCAGGTCGTCCAGAGTGGAAGGGATGTCAACCGGCTAGCTCATCCTTGATCCTCCAGAAGGTGGACACCAGGGCCTCGTTGTTCCAGGCAAGCTGAGATGCGAGGGTACGGAACTGTATGGCATACTGGCCCACGGTGAGACTCCCTTGGTGGAGACAGAGAAGAGAGGAGGCAGTAGAAGTCTTTCGTCCGGGCTCATCGAAGACCTTCGGGAAGGCAGTGAGGAAACCCGGAAGATCGGACACCAGGGGATCCCCTCTCTACCATAGAGGGTTTAGCCATGCCAATGCTTCCCCGGTGAGGTGAGACATGATCAACGCCACCTTGGCCCGGTCGGAGGGAAACTGATGTGCCAGGAGTTCAAAGTGCAGCGTGCACTGGTTTAGAAAACCCTGACATAAGACGGGGTTACCACCAAAACGAGGAGGCGCAGAGAGCCGGGGACCAGGGCCGGATGCCATGATACTTGTAGGCTGAGGCGCTGCCGGAGCGGGTGCCGCTCGGCTCGAGACGGACACAGGTTGGGTGGACAGCGTGTCGAGGCGGGAGTTGACAGACCGCAGGTAGGTCAGGATAGTTTCCTGTTGGGATCTCTGACGAGAAACCTCCTGGTACAGGTCAGAGAGAGAAGGAGCCTGGGAGCCACTGCGTTCCATGGACCTTGCAAACTGTTAAGTATCCAAGTGGTGAAACCTCTGTGCTGCGGTGCAAGGAGGGACCAGAGGGCGTGACTAAGTATCTACTCGGCCTGACCAAGGTCGCACGGCGGCTCAGTTGACTCCGTGAACCAAGGAGGGACCGAGCAGAGGGACCAGGTGGCACTCTGGAACCGACCTTGTATGAGAGCAGGTGATTCCCACGAGTCAGAAGGCAGGAACTGACCGGTACAGCGGAAGAGCACGGCAGGCAGGCTGACGGGTGGTCCAGGTAGTGAGGCAGGCTGATTCGGCTGCTAGCCAGACAGGTGTTCCGGGTAGGCAATCTGGCTGGCACAACAGGTAACAGGCAGGTGCTTCAGGTAAGCGGGCAAGCGGGCACGGCGGGTAAAGGCAGGTGCTTCCAGGTAAGCAGGCAAGTGGGCACGGCAGGTAACAGGCAGGTGCTTCCAGATAAGCGGGCTGGTGGACACGGCAGGTAACAGGCAGGTGCTTCCAGGTAAGCAGGCGGGCAGAGCCCATAGACAGACTGGCGGACTGGACTGCAGGCAGACTGTCGGGCTTGAAAGTAGTCAGACTGGCGGACAGGACTGACTTGCAGAGGACCTGAGGGCTTAAGCATAGTAAGAATAACAAAGCAACAACCTTGCACAGGCACCTCCATATTGGAGGAGGTCCCTTTTATAGAGAAAGTCTTCCGGCCATTGGTCAGGGACTTTTTAGGACGGCGCGCATGGCTGCTTTAAGAGGGCGGGGGCACGCGCCCTAAGCAGAGGGTCAGGGAAGCTGCGTGCAGCAGCAGCAGGGAGGCCGGAAGACGCCGGAGCAGAAATACGGCGGTAGGGGGGATGGCATCTCTGCCTGGAAGGGGGCAGAGACGCCGATGCTACAGAGCCTAGTCTATTGACTTTTGTCTCATCGCTCCAAATCACCCGTTTCTAATCTTCTACTGTCCACTTTTCGTACTTTTTTGAAAACTCGCGACGACGCTTCTTATGACAATATTGCAGTCGAAGCTACTTCACCTTTTTTTTTGAGCCACTATTCAAGACTTGTGTAAAGTGCATTGCTGGGTGATTGCATGGATGTCTGTGATCTCACAGTTACGAAGCCTCCAATATTTTGCCTGGATGTCCACCTCTTGGCTTTTAAATGGATGGACGGACTTCATTTTGTATTCTTTCAACTGTCATGGCACTCATATGATGCAATTTGACAATTATCTTGGCCGAAACAGCTATTGATGAGCTGGATGATGCTGTTTCTCTTTTATTGCGAATTTTTCATGGCTGTTTTTCGATTCAAACCAGTGATGTTTCGCTTGGGAATCAACCTAATAACACACTGAGCTATTAGGGAATGTGAGAACAGGTTGTATTTTATAGTATACAGAAAATTAGATCTTTCCACCACCAGGAGCAAAACAGTAACAATGCAGTGACATGACAAGAATCTGCATAACTAATCACATGCTAAATAGTTGCAAGTCAAATTTATGTATGAGATAGCCAAGATGAAGGTCTATAAAATGACGTTAGCCTCATGTTAAATGCACAAGTGGATAGTGAGATATGGAGCCTGAAAGTCAAATGTTGAAAACATTGTTACCCTTTTGCTCTTCACTGTACCTATCTGACCCTCGATATACAGAATATTACCATATTACTTCAAGTTTATCTGTGCATTTCATTTAATTTGGTGTATTTATTTTACTCTACTCTTCCGAAGGTATAATTTGGTATCGAGCTATTCACCTCTTACAAACATTTTTTAAAGTATATACAGTACATATATTAATATACTCACGTGATACAATACAATACTACATTAGATGAAAAAATAGCCTTCTTGCCCTGTTGGTCAATCTATTATCCATACTTGTACCATACTACCAGGGTTGTACTGGCCATCGGGCAAATCTGACAAATGCCAGATGCGCCAGTCCAGCCGTGAGCCACATTGATTGTAAAACTGTTAACAGTACTGGTGTCCTCAGAATGCTGGTACTATTAACAGCTGTGGCAAAACATAGAGGCACTATCTTCTTGCTCCATCACATACTCCAGCAGGATTCAAGAGCTACTTCCGATGCCTCAAGGGTACAATGGGCGTCACGATGACATCACTGCATCGTGCCACCTGAGACGGCCCACTGCGAGTCAAGATAGGTGAGGACATGGAGACTATGGTGGATTGGAACCAGGGAAGGTGAGTATAATTTTTATAATTGGGGTTATGGGGGACATCATACTGTGTGAGGGGCTATAGGGAACGTCATACTGAATAGGGAGCTGTGGGGAACATCATACTTTATGTAGAGAGCTGTGCAGCCATCATACTGTATGGAGGGCTTCGAGGGACATCATATTGTATGTGGGACTATGGGGGGGACAATCAAACTGTGGGAGGCTGTGGGGGACATCATACTGTATTGGAGGCTATGGGAGTCATCATACTGTGTGGGGGGCTGTGTGTGACATCATAATGTATTGGGGGCTGTGGTGAACATCATACTGTATGGAGAGCTGTGGGGTAATCATACTGTAAGAGGGGCTGTGTGGGACATCATACTGGATTTGGGACTGTGGGGGACAGCATAATATGTGGGAGGCTGTGGGTGAAATCATACTATGTTGGGGACTGTTGTGGACATCATACTGTAAGGAGGGCTTTGGGGAGCATCAAACTGTATGGGGGCCTGTGAGAGACATATGGGGGCCTGTGTGAGGTCCATAGTGTGGCTGACAGGCAATCATTTGCAGAATATTTTATTTTATGTCTCTTTGGTAATTAGTTTAAAGTATAAAAATGATCTGAAGATGACTGTCATCAATTATACATTACAAATGGTCATTTACAGTCTATAAAGATTACTGTGGTTACTGTTACTGCAATTACACATATGATTAATGCTGCAATTTAACAAAATGTATTTCTTCTATGATTAAAACTGAGTTTATTGGCAAAACTTTACTATCATTAACACAATATTATAATTTATATTGCTGGACGTAACATTCATATTTAGTGTGGTAATAAATACGTCTGTTTCTATGTATCTGATTATAGGGGATTTGGAATATAGCAATTACATTGCGTCTGTTCTGTATAATTGTTTAATGAGAATTAACTGAGGTGCTTAAATAGTCTGCATGAAACAGATGAAAAATTAATGATTTGCAGTTTATGATTAGATATGTTGATGAGTTATATTCTGTGAGTGATGCAAATTTATATTGCCAGACAAACCAACAGGACCGGACTGGTATTAGAAAGAGGCCCTGGCACAGAAGCCCCATTGGCCCACACACATTTTGCACCCCCCCATATCACAGAGAATTAGTGATATGCAATAAACACTGTGGCAAAGTCCTGTCAGTTTTCAAGATACCTTTGATAAAGAGGTATTTTCATCTTAGACATTTCTGGTATATTCACAGAATGTACCAAGAATAACAGATCGGTCTCGGTTCCATGGGTGGTACTGTAACCATATCTAGCGCAAGAAAGGGATTCTTTGACACAAAACCATCCTACATGTCCAGCCTGCTGCGGTACACAGTGTCAATGGAGGGGTGCCAGATACCTCACTGCAGCACAACTCCTAGAAGTGCTAAATACTAAAGTACAGCAATATATACTTCATTATGAACACAAATATAGTACAGCACTAAATACCATCCCAGCAGTGGCACACAAATATGTGCAGCACCATTGCCTCCTATTCTATCTCCCTTCATTGGTGGTAACGGTAACATTCAATCCCACCCTCTGCAGCCCTGTGCACCCTACTTCCCATTCCCTCCCCCACCACCTGCAGCACTGCTCCCTTACCACTGACAGAAACACCCCTCCCCCCACTGTCCAAAGGACTGTGCTCCCCTTACTAATCCTTCCCCACTATCTGCAGCACTGTGTTCCCTCCCAGTCACTGGCAGCAGTCCAGGGCCCACACTTTCCCATCCTTCTCCCTCTGGTAGTAGCACTGTGCTTATCCCTTTACACCCATTCTACACTACAGCAGCATTGTGCCCCTTCATTCTGCAACATTGTACCACCCCTTTCTATTCCTCCCCCACTTGAAGTAGCACTGTGCCCCCTTCCAAACTCTCAGTCACTGGCAGCAGCATCATGCCCAACCCCACTGACAACAGCACTGTGCCCATTTCCAAGTTTCCCCAACTTATAGTATTATTTTGCCCAAACCACTTTTGGCATTTAGGCCCAGATTCATCAAGGAATTTTTACCAATTTTCTGCAATAAAACCGCTTTAAAAGTCATCAAACTTTGCAAATCTTGGCTTTATTACACAATCCCAGCCAGTTCTGTCCATTTCTTGAAACACTGGCAGAGCTTTGTAGGGCTGGGGCATGACTGAAAGGGGTGTAAATTATGACAGAAATATACTACAGTCCCTGACTAGAGCACATCTCTTGTGGTGGTGCATAGCTGCTGACAGATGCTCCAAATTCATTAAGAGGTACACGTCTCAATTAATTTGGTATTTTAGTGACCTATTAACCTATTAGAACAATTTTGATTTCTGACATATGGGTGAAATACTTTAGGTCATGTTCACATGTAGAGGAATTGCGGGGTGTTTTTTTTCTGCTGCTTTTCATCCACATGTTATCTGTAGGTGCCTGCACAAAAATACACAATAACAATCTTCTATGATTGCATTTTTTTAAGCATCTTCCCCTTTATTTGATGCATTTTAGTGCAGAATTGAGGCAACATTTTTAATACTTCTTTTAATACAGAAAAGATTTGATTTTGCACTTAAAAAGGCAACTGCATTTTTTCAGGTTCCGCATAAAGGCCTACAGAGCAGAAATGCACCGTTCAACAGATTTTTAAAAAACTTGCCAACGTGTTCCTTTTTTATGCGTTTTTTCTTCCAAAATTTCAGTCATATGAGCATTTACTTTCCTTGCGTTTGTTGAGCTGTTTTTTCAAAACTGCAGCAAGTACATTTTTTAAGCGTTTTTGATGCGTTTATTTACCAATGCAACTAAATGCATATAAAATGCATCAATTAAAAACATGAAAAATGTGCATTCACCAATATGGATGGGCTTTGAATTTCAAGATGTTTTTTGCTGAGTCATCAATTGCAAATTTTTACTCTTTAATTTTTTTGCAAAAATGTATTCTAATCCTCCCCCAATATATGTCTGTGTTTTTTATTTGCTTACATTTTGTGACATTTTAGCAGAAAATGCGCCGTTTTGCTCTAAAAAGGTAAAAGACAAAATGAAGAGCAGTTTTTTTGCTCCAAATTCATGAAATGTGCACCATTTTGAAGAATTTGGTGCAAAAAATGTCAAGGAATACCACAAGGCAAGGAAAGTGACTTAAAGAGGTGGTCCGAAGTCAAAGTATTTTTCTCCTAACTCCCTATCTATTTAATCCCATAATTCTAAGCTATTTTCTAGTATACTTGATTTAAAAATTCCCTACCATTTCCTAACCACACTGTCTAACTGCTTTTGTATTGTCCCTGCTGTGTCCTGGTGGCTGTCCCTTGTCCAGTGTCTCTCTCCCCCCCGTGCCCTGTGCGTTAGGTATATTGTCGGTATAGGTGATTAGTAATAAGCCAGCAGCAGAGCGATGTCACTATGTCCGGCGGTGCAGGAGACCAGCGCTGCCCTAGCAAGAGACGTCACTGGTCTAAGCAGGGTATAGTGACACTGCTCTACGGCTGGCTTATTATGATTCTTCTATACAGACAACAGACCGGACGCTTCGGACCATCCCTTTAAACCCCTCCACAAATAATGAATCCTTTATCTGACCTAACCTCTGCTATCTAGAGATGAGCAGATTGATTTGCTGGACTCCCATCCAACATCCAGGTCAGTGGTACCAGGTGGCTAGAATGGAGACCAGCAAATCTCATACTTTTCTGCGTCCCCAGCATGGCATTCGATTCCTCAGGGCTGGCACAACGACATCTGTGGGTCACATTGCAAGATGACGTTGCGCAAACCCTGGCTGATCCAAAGTCACACTGGGGATACCGGAAAGTAAGAAATTCTGGTCTAGCTGCTAGGAACCACTGACCTGGTGGAGCTCTGCGTCTGTCCCTAATCTCTGAAACTCCTTTTATGATGATCCCCACAGCACCTGATACTATGCTGGTTGTATGCTTGCTGCTTCTTGTAGCTGGATGGAAATATGTGCACACTTTGCTAATGTAATGTCACAAATAAAGGCAGCCATCAGCTCCATTATTCATTACTATGTGTGTTTGTGCAAATTATGTTAGTATAATATGTTATTCTTTGTTTTACATAAAGTCCTACATATTTCTAAAGTTACCAGTTGTAATAGGTACCATGAGGACTAATGTGCAACCAAAACAAACAATGGAAAAAAAACGTGTAAACTGCTCTATTAACAGCTTGTAGTGAGATGAAACCAAAGTATATGAGGCGTAATAAAATAAACTAATTGTCATACTCGGTGCACATATAGGTGTCATACACTGACTAGACTATGGTGTCACAGAGCTACAACTATTTACAGCCTGACTATACAGAATTTACTCATTAAATATAACATACCTACTTCTGTGTCATTGGTTTGGTTTCAGCTTGGAGCTATTTGAATTAACTTTTGAATGACAAGCTATTGCCATGATTTATGCCGAAGCATTTGTCAGAATGTCTATTCAAAAAGGAAATTTACTACTTCACCAATTACTGTTAAGCAAAACAAAGACTTATAAAGAAGTAATCAAAGTGAGGGGCTCCTTATGATTAGGATAGGCTTATGTGATGGTAGCACCTGAAGAGGATCCATTTACATTTTTTTTCTATGGCGTCTACTTCATGTATGTCTCTGTTCACTACATATAGAAAAAAGAAAAGATGGACATATGTTATCTACTCTCTAAACAAATTCCAACGTCGATGACTTCAGACAGTTATACCTGTGAATAGATTCAACTATGTACACTAATTAATCCGCTACAGTTATACTGAAATGGAAACATTTCGCCTGCAATAGCTTTAATTGTGACCAATTTTTTAACTTTCTAGCTCAATGTTTTGTAGAAAAATACAAAAACCTGTTTAAAAGAAAGCCTAGAAGAAAAGCCCTAATGGGGGAGAGGAGACAGAGTTACCTGCTGACCATAAAAGCTTACACACTACAGAAGAGAACTCCGCTGACCACAAAAGCTTACAATATAAAGGAGAGAGAGCGAGGGAATCTTGGTGACCATATTAGCTTACACTCTACAGAATAGAGAGAGAGAGAGAGGACCATGATGACCATAAGAGCTTACACTCTGCAGAATAGAGAAAGAGAGGACCATGCTGACCATAAGAGCTTACACTCTACAGGAGAGAGAGACTTACATACTGACTCTGGAAATAAAAAAAATCGACTCTGCCGTACAAATTGTGCTCCACAGGGAACCTCTGATCTGTGATGCCCCAGTTACTGACCACCACTGTACAAGGTAATCTTTAAGATGACATACTGTAGCTGCAGGGTATTATGGTGAGGCCCACACACAGGGACAGATTAAGAAGAACCAGGGCCCCAGGCAGTTTACAGGTGCTCTGGTGCACATCTGCAGATGTAATATGATAGAGACAGTGGTGCATGTGACATCACTTGTGGGGGCGGTGCTGGTCTACACTCGCTAGTTCTTTAGTTACACTTTTCAATGACAGTGTTCTCTGTTGCTGGTTCATTACATCTGGTCAGAGCCAGCAAGAGAGCGCATTGTCACTGTGCACTGCAAAGAATCTTGCACAATGAAAGAAATCAACTGAGCATCAGTCTGAATTTGACAACCGACTGATGTTCAGTAGAGCAGGGACTAGCCCAGCCACTAAAGTGTAAGTTACTGATGACGCTTTGTTTCAGGGAGGGACCATAGCCTCTGCCATTTGATGATGACGACTAGTTTTAGTATCCCAGCATGCACTGGGACTCTGAAACAAAGCATCATCAAAGAGGAAGTACAAGAAAAAAAATAAAGCAGTTAGACAGACAGTGTAGTTAGGGAAGGATAGGGAATTTTTAATTAAAGTGTATTAGAAAAAAAGATTAGATTATGGCACTAGATAGAGCTTTAGGACAGACAGACTGCAGTAAACGACTGCCGATCAATAATGGTTTACCGATTGGTGGTCGTTTAGCACCGTCATTACATCAAGTAACTTACCGCTGACATCTCATTTGATTACAGCCTTTTTCATCTTGTCAAACATTCATGTTGATGTCACTCGGTCACTGCAGAGTTTGATGCACTGATCACCATGCCCCTAATAATAGAAAAAGTCATGTATATGTACACATTTGTTTCCTGAACAAAAATCCTCACACACTGCACCACTGAATACAGACATGCACCCACCATTAATATATAATTAGCTATTATTAGAGATGAGCGAACCCAAACTTAAGAGTTCAGGGTTCGTACTGGAAGGTTAGTGTCCGGTAGTGTTGAGCGAATTTGTTCGGCAAATGTTCGAAAGTTTCAAATTCGGCACGAATATGGCACATTCGGATTCGTGATCACAAAGGCGAGCAAATTTTCTTAAAATCTGAAAAGTTAGACGAATTTGCACTGGACCGCGTATACAGGGCAACCACGGCGTTTTGAACAGTTTTGTTAGCATAGTGCAAGTGTATGATGAGCGGTGACATGTGCCAGGTGAGTATGGGGGCTGTGGAGAGCTTAGAACAGGTCAGGTCAGCGGTGCACTGTTTTTTTTTTCCTGTGGGCAGTAACTTTAACTGAGGAAAGCGCGGCCACCCAATCATAGCGCAGGAAGCATCTACACTGTCCAGATGACGCGACCCCTGGGCCGTGGGGTACTCGGCAGCCGGGCCTATGGATGCCGGTATGGGGAATATCACAGTGGCTGGCCCGGTCCCTGACCCAGGGCGGTCAGTAAAAAGGGAATTAGATTTATAGGGGATTTGGAAAGTTCGTAACACCACCTGTGGAATGCGGCTAAGGGTTGCGGCCGCTGCGGAGCAGTCCTCTGGAGCTGGTGTTACGGCAGCAGGGATGGTGTGGCTCTCCACAGGTAGAGCTAGCTCCAGGGCAGCGTGGGGTGTAATGGATGGTGGTGCAGGGGAGAGACGGCAGGACGGTCCCAGAGGAAAGACGGACACTCACACGGGGTTAAGCTTCCGTACCTTTACTGGTGATGATGCAGGCATGGTCCAGGGTACTCCGGACAAAGGGCGCACTTTTGGACTCTCCCCAGTGAGCGGGTATAGGGCCTCCTGATCCGTGGCTTTACTCGTTAAGCTTCTGACCTGCCTGGAGCTAGGCCTGGCTTGGTTATTGTCTCTCCTTGCACCTGCTGACCTGGTGGTAGGGCCTTCTCTTTGGAGATCACTCTCCCTGGACGCTGGGGCATCCGTGACTCCTAGCCCTGGTACTGCAATCAGCATTTGGTGAACCTGGGACCTGTAGTCCTCCAGGGGTTCTGGTGGTTCCTACTGGGTATTAAGGGTCCCTGTAGGCGCAGACCCTGTGTCCGGTATATATATCGTGGTGAGCCTCGTATGCTCCTCTGCCCCCTCGCTACTTCTTCCTTCTCCTCTCGCCTTCGGCCACACTCAGGGTCCTCACTAGGCCTTCACACGTGCTGTAGGCCTTGGCTCGCCTAAGCACAGCAGCCAGCTTGCTGCCTCTTCGCTGCTTTCTGAGCGTCAGCACGCTGTCAGCTCAACTCCGACCTCTGTCTCTCTCTGTGTCTGAGACTAACTGAGCTGCCTGGCTCCACCCTCCCTATATAAATCCCTAACAGGCTCCCTCTGGTGGTCTGAGGTGGTAGGGTGGAGGTGTGTGAATGTGTGAGGGCCTCTTATGGAGAAGTCCATCCATGCACCCTTCTGGGTTCTGTGGCACAAGTGCGCAGCAGGGCGCCACATTCCCCCCTAGTAAAACTCAGTACTCCTGGACTGAAGCATTTTTGCAAAACAGGTTAAACAATAACATTTCTTCCCTTTATGGGAGGCACTTTTCTTGAACGTTACAGGTAACATTATAATACAATAATAACATTAATACATTTTCTTATATACAAAACACTCTTCTTAAAGTCTCAGTGAGATCCATTAACTGGTGTCCATCTCACTGATGAAGATGAGCAGCATGAGGGACCCGCCTGAAAACCCTCAACGTAGGCCCTGGGCGTGGCTACAGGGCATAAGTGATCCAGGGTCGTGTAAGGTAGATGATGGTTGTGCTGGGCGTTGTGGTGCGGAGATGGAATGATGGCGCAGACAAAATAATTAGACAGAGGTGGTGCGGTGCAGTCATCCGTGTCTTTACTCACAGTTCTTTAGTTCCTCAGGGTGCACTGTCAGCTTACAGCCTCCCGCGTCGTGCTGCGTTCACCAGGCAGGGGTTCAGTTCTTCCTCAGGTGATTTGGGAATGCCTGACAGAACCCCACTTTCTTGTGTTCCTCTCTAGACCGACTTCACACTGGGTCTTTCTCCCTCCTGCCCTGCGCTGCCCACTCTCAATCCTGCTCGGGTGCTCTGAAGTCCCTCCTGTCCGTCGGAGTTCACAGACCTGCTTGACCCTCACTGGGATTAGAATGCGGCTTACGATCCCTCTGTCTTCTGACAGACTCGGGGCATACGGGTGCCGTCCTGCTCTCGCCGTACCCTCTAGGATCCCTTCTTAGAACGGAGCCTACTCCCTGCTCCCCTCCTGGGCCTCCAGACCAGGCCCTACTTATGGAACAGAGCTCCTAATGATACTCTGCTCCTGGACTGTTCTTCTGAACTGTCCTGAGCTGTTCTTCTGAACTGCTCTGTCTAATCTTTTCTCTTCAGATTTGGACCTCACTGGCTAGGCCCGCCTCTGGAGCAGAGCTCCTGCAGAGCCTCTGCTCCTCTCACCTTCCTCCTCTGACTGAACACACTCTCTAAGATGGCTTCCCTATATATACTCCTACCAAAGTGCTTCCTCTAACTACTTCCTCCACCCAAACCCACTACTGGTTCCCCCTAACTTTGGGTTCCCCCCACTCCAGCCAGGGACAGGGCTCAGCAGAAAACACATTGCATCTTGCCCTTCCAGCCGGCCTGGAGCAGTGTAGTGTTGGATGTAGGTGTTTGGGGTTCCGGGCAGCACTCCCTCCTTACCTGAGAGAAGGAGACACCACACCTCCGGGTGAGGTGCAGTACCTCTGTGGCGACTGAACCCTCAGGGGCGCCACACAGACATAAGGGCTTCTGCAATTGGCTGCAGAAATCATATGTCCTCCCAATATAAAAAGCGGCCATGTTCCCTCAGCGCCATTATATCCATGTCACTGCTGGAGACAGACGCAGCTCAGTGTTCTCCTGTGTAATGAGAGATATTAGCTAGATAGATGGGCGCTTGTGTGGTAGTCAGAGAGTGTAGATAATTCCTGGCCTGTGTACCTCTGCAACCACTGGTGCAGCACATTTTTGGTGTTCTTGTGCAAGTACTGAGATTCTGACAGAAACAGAGGGCCCATGCAATTCAATAGTGCTGTGCACCGCTGGTATAGAGCTCCATGTCTCAGTATACCTTGAATCTTTTTTTGCACTTGCTAATGTGATCAAGCAAGTGCAGCGCACCTTTTCATTTAGTGGGGTTGAAATTGTGCTCTGCACAGTCTACAGAGCTTCTTATTGCAGAGCACAAAATCTGTTTTTTTTTCTGTTATTGTGATACTGAAAGCTGTGTGCACTAAACTTTTTTTTTTGTGTCAGATACTATTTTAGTGGAGTTGACCTTCAGGTGGTTTCAGAATTAAAAAAATAATAATTTTTTCCATTGCTACGCCCAGTCCAAAATATATTTTTCTCCTGTGCCAAAAGTCATACAGTTCTATAAGCCAGCTACTACGTCAGTGGCAGTCAAATTCCGCTTGTACGCACAGTCAAACCTATATATATTTTTGGTTGGCCGGCAGAGTCCACCAAAGGTTTTTTACTGTGGCAAAGTTGATCCAGTCTGCTAAAAGGCAGATCCTTTTTTAGTGGCGTTGAACTTGTCCTGGTTTCACAGTAAAAAAAAAACTCTTACTAGGCCCAGTCCAAAAAATATTTTTTCGTGTGCCAAAAGTCATACAGTGCTATAAGCCAGCTACTATACTGTGTTCCAAATTATTATGCAAATAATATTTTCTCAGATTTTCCCAAATTACCTATATGAATTGCAGTCATTGTAATTTTCCAGTCAAATAACTATGAGTACAATTGAAAGGTTTTTGTACAAACTGCCTATGATAACAGTATATTTTTAAAAAAATAAAAAACTCAAACTGCACTCAAAATGCATGTTCCAAATTATTATGCACAGCAGAGTTTTCAACCTTTTCATTTTAATAAAGAACAAAAAAAATGGTTATTTTTGAAATTATAAGCATTAGCAGGTTATTACAAACTGAAATCAAACAGTTTTCAACTCAAAACTTTATTCTAGGTGATGTTACATTTGCACATAGGACTGCTTGTTCAAAAGGAGCTTCTGAACTCTCTCGTCCATTGAATTTGCCAGCAGCGGTCATGGGTCTGCAGCTCACAGGGGCAGCAAGGGTTGCCTAGCATGGGCCTTTTTTGTCACTGCAAATGATGAGCCAACTCACGTTATCTGCAAACTTTGCGATAAAAAACTCAGTAGAGGGAAAAACTGCAATAATTTCACTACTACATGCATGAACGTTCACATGCTCAAACAACATTCTTTACACTGGAAATCTTACCACGCTGAAATGGGGACCAGCGCACCTCAACAACTATCAGCTGCCCCATCAAACGCATCCGCTGCTTCTTCCTCCTCCTCTGTTACCGTGCCAAGTATGGTCACGCAGGTCTCCCATCGCAGAAACTCCGGTTCTTTACCCGCTCCAGTCAGGCTGAATGACAGCCTGTCAGCTGTAACGGAAGCGGACACGTCTGCTGTGCTTGTTTCACCGAGCACACCGCATGTTTCTCAATCCATCGTAACATCTGCACCTCACTCACGCTCCACCAGTTTTTCCGGTTCACCATACTCCACCCTCTCTCAGCACCTTAGCCAGCCCTCGGTCCCACAGTTGTGGTCACGTAAAAGATTGTTTCATCTTACGCGTGACAAAGCTAAGAGGTTGAACTCCACCATCTCCAATCTGTTGGTCACGGAAATGCTGCCTTTCCGCCTGGTAGATACAAACGGTTTCCGAAAACTAATGGCCGTCGCAGTCCCCCAGTACCAGTTGCCCAGTTGCCATTACTTGTCTAAGAAAGCTGTGCTTGCGCTACACCAGCATGTCACATGTCTAAATCTATGTGTGCCAGGGTGCATTTCACCACAGACACCTGGACGAGTAAGCATGGCCAAGAGTGTTACATCTCGCTGACTTAGCACTGGGTGACTCTGGTGGCTGTGGGTGCAGACGGAGAAGGGGCTGTTCCACATATCTTGGCATCCCCAAGGCTTGCAGAAGAAACCTCTGTATTTCCCACTTCCTCTGCTGCTTCTGCATCCTCCACCTCCTCTAGGGCCTCCATCTGCACACTCAACCTCTGCCTTAACGAGACATGCGTTCCAAGGGTGTGGAGCGAATACACACCACCTCCGTACTGCGCAGTCAGGGCTCACTATAATCAGGCAGTCTTCAAATTAATATGCCTTGGAGATCACAATCATACAGGTGAAGAGTTGTGGGCAGCTCTCCAGGCTCAGTTTGAGCAATGGCTGTCTCCGCTGAACCTATAGCCAGGGAAGGCCACGTACGATAATGGTGCGAACCTGTTAGCGGCCCTAGGCCGAGGCAAGCTCGCACACGTGCCTTGCATGGCTCACGTCCTCAACCTGGTGGTACAGCGATTTCTCCACTACTATCCTGGCCTGGATGAGCTGCTTTACAAAATACGGAAGCTGTGTACTCACTTCTGCCGTTCGCACCCCTTATGTCATCGACTTGCATCGATACAGAGGTCTTTGTCCGTGCCAGTTAACAGGTTGATCTGCGATGTGCCGACGCAGCGGAATTCCACTCTGCACATGTTGCAGCGACTGTGCCAGCAGCAACGAGATCTGACGCAGTATGTCATGACGTATACCTTGGGGCAACACAGTACGGACTTGGGGCATATCACTTTTGCGGAGTGGGAACAGATTAAGGACCTCTGCACCTTTCTGCACGGTTTTGAAATGGCTACTAAACCGGTTAGCGCTGACGATGCCATCATCAGCATCACTATTCCGGTCATATACATGCTGAAGCAATCTTTGAATAACCTGCGGCAGGAGGTGGTGGCCCCAGAAGAAGAGGAGGATGTGGAAGGGATACCAATGCCTCAAATTTCCAGACTGTTGTCACACAGGCGGATGCCAAGTGACGGTGGATTACAGCGATCGAGGGGGTTTGGTGATATCAGGCAAACTGTTAGTGAAAGTGCAAGAGCCGAGGAACTTATGGAGGAGGAAGAGGTGATGAGCGAGCAGCTATCAGAGGATGAAGAGGATAATCATCCCCTCTCTGTTGAAGGTGGTTGGCAGGAGGGGACGGAGGAAATAAGCATCAGTGTTACACAGCCCACAGTACACTTCTACTGTAGTGAAATTGATTACACTTAGCTGGCGTCTGCCTCTAATTTTTGGAAAAGTGGGGAATCCTGAATAGGTCTCCATCCATTGGGTTGACTGTAGTGGAAGAGGTTTTGGTCTCCGTGCATTTCTATAGTTATACTGTAGTGAAATTGAGCATTTGGTGCAGATATTGTTCTCCCCAAAAGGGTACGCAAACGTGATAAACTCTAAATTGATTTTCAATAAACAACCATCAGCCGCCCCATAAAACACCTCTGCTGCTTCTTCCTCCTCCTCTGTTACCGTGCCAAGTTGTGTCACGCAGGTGTCCGACAGAACCAGCTGTATACCTGCTGCAGTTAGGCTGAGTGACAGCCCGTCAGCTGTAAGTGAAGCGTACATGCCTGCTGTGTTTGTTTCTCTGAGCACACCACACATTTCCCAATCCACCGTAACATCTCCGCCTGCACCTCACTCACGGTCTATCGGTTTGTCCATTTCACCGTACTCTGCCCTCTCTCAGCACTGCAGCCAGCCCTCAATCCCGTTGTTGTGGTCATGTAAAAGATTGTTTCATCCTACACATGACAAAGCTAAGAGGTTGAACTTCACCATCTCCAATCTGTTGGCCACGGAAATGGTGGTCTTAGGCCCCATTTTTTTAAATGTAAACACTTCTGATTAAGTCTGCATCTCCCTGGTTGGCTGTAGTGGAACAGGTATGGGTCTGCGTTAAACTACTTGTAGTCTGATGACATTGATGCAACTTCGGTTGTATTAGGCCCTCATTTAGGGCAATGTGAACACTCCTGGTTAGGTCTCCATCTCCTAGGTTGGCTATACTGGAAGAGGTGTGAGTCTTATTTACACTATTTCTACTGTAGTGAAATTGATTAGACATTGCTAGTGTCTGCCACTAATTTTTTTAAATGTGGGGAATCCTGATTGGGTGTCCATCCATTGGATTGGCTGTAGTGGAACCTTCCTGTTCTGCAGTCTAAGTTGTGTAAGGTTGCGTACCACTCCTTGCTGCACTCCTGATACAGACTCTGCCTGCTGCACTCCTGATACAGACTCTGCCTGCTGCACTCCTGATACAGACTCTGCCTGCTGCACTCCTGATACAGACTCTGCCTGCTGCACTCCTGATACAGACTCTGCCTGCTGCACTCCTGATACAGACTCTGCCTGCTGCACTCCTGATACAGACTCTGCCTGCTGCACTCCTGATACAGACTCTGCCTGCTGCACCACCTAGTCTGTCCTACTGGGTCCAGCTGCTGCACGTCCATTGGTCTGTCCTGGAGTGGCACCTGGCGTTCATCGGGAGCCAAGTCTAACCTCACCATCAGAGGCTCTAGTGAACAGTCCAGTGCTCGCTTAGTCACGCCCCTCCAGGCTCTCCGGGGTCTGTGGCACAGTGGTTCCACAAACCACGTCCGTGACAGTGCGCCCTCGCAGGCAGGGTCCTCTCTCCTGTTGTACCAGTCGGTGACCCCCTTTTGACATGTAAAGCGCAACTGAATAAATGTCGCTGTCACAGTAATAATAATTATAGTACTTGTACTCTGGGTCAATTGATGGCACTTCCCTGGTGTCTACAGCTTTTGGTCCTGTTTCTAGGTGTTGTCTATGCATTTTTTTTGGTCCCCCCATTGACTCCTATGGGATTCGGAAACGATCGACGAACATTCCGCGAATAAATTCGGCGAATATCAATTTGTTCGGCCAACTTTTCCGAACCGAACATTGAAATGTTCGCTCATGCCTAGTGTCTGGTACTATACTCCGAACACTGACTTCTCCTGGAAGTCAGGTGCAAAGTTTGGAGTTCTGGGAGTCCGTTGGAGAGAGACAGAGAGAATTTTTTCCAGCTGCAAAATTCGGGTCCCCATACATTTCAATGGGGTTCGGGTCCTGGTTCAAGTTCGGTAAAGTTCTGGTACCCGAACCGAACTTTGGACTAAAGTTCGGGTCGGGTATCAGAACCCAAACTTCCATGGGTCCGCTCATCCCTAGCTATTATGCAACCCACAATTACAAATGTAAATTGATAAGTCACCACCGTGCCCGTGTTAACTATAATTAGCCATTTCCCCCCCGCCCAATATATATATATGTATATATTAAATCATTAGCCATTGTACTCTTTCACCCAGTTCATTACCAGTCACTCTCCTGCACCCTCAATGCTTCTCCACTGTGTTTCTCCTGCATTCTCAACTCCCCTGGACGGTGTTCCTGCAGCTCCTCTGATTCATTATAAATACATGCCCCTCCAATTTGTTATATTTACTTGCCCCCTCCCCCAATTCATTTTAATTTCCTCTCTCCCACCCCCCAACCTCAAGTCATTTATATAATAGAATTTCCTCTCTCTCACCTCCACCCTTAAAGGAAACCTGACAGGTCCCTCATGCCCTCCAAACCATCAGATTTGTATATTCCTGCCTGACAGCCTCTTTATCTTGGATGACATGCAGGGATGGACTGAGACTGAAATTCAGCTCTGGCATTTCAAATCCCACAGGCCCATGCTGTCCCCGCCCCTGAGCACTATATGGGGATATATTACTAATATTACTATGCCAGGAGGAATTCAAGCTTTACTACAAAACCAATATTTCTAATAATACCAATAATATTTCTATATAAGATTATATAATTATAATATAATATTGCAATATTACAGACAAATACGAACAAACCATAACCAAATATTACCAGCATATACAATATTGATAATACCACTATACTAATTGTTAAAGGGGTTGAGGTAAAAGTCTATGTAACTTCAGACACCTGAATCCTCATAGCGTATTCTCTGATGCCGGTATTGGGAGCGGCTGTCATGTGACTGCAAGTATGTGATTTTCACACCTCTGGCCACATTTAGACTAACTGTACTCAGCTTTGCTAATTTCACTTGTATTGAGCGAGGCTGTGCACATCTAGTTAGCTTGCATACTAGCATACTTGCGGTCACATGATCAGGGGCGTAACTACATTAGGTGCGAGGGTTGCAATCACACATGGGCCCTAGAGCCTAGGGGGCCCCAAAAGTCCCTTTGGCCTATATGAAAAGACCAATGCTATTAAAGACTTGCAATAAAACTCCCGGGGCCAGCACCAGAGAATCCTCACAGCGCGCAAGCTCTGTGAGGATTCAGAAGTCCGCAGTCACACAGAGTCACTGTAGACTTTAACTTCAAGCTTGGACAACTACTTTAACCAAATACACTGTACGAAGACTGATATTACCACCATGCAGAGACCATATAATAGTAATATCAGTTTTACACCTGTGCTCTGCAGTGGTATATTGTGCAGGTTCTCACCAGCGACATTCTCGCTGATTGTTGTCATTCTTTTTCTTTTTTCCTTTGCATTCGGTCGAGACCACCCTGACCTCTACTTCCATCCATAACTCGTCCCTACAAAATGTAACATACAGACATCTTCGCTTTACTGTTTTTCCAGGATCCTCCTCACTTTCTACCACCTCTACAAAAACCACAACTTGTGACACCTTTTAAGAATTCCCCTGTGCCCCCTTTAATAATGCTCCCCCTTGACTTCTTATAATAATGACCCTGTAACTCCTTATCATAATAAAAATTTCCCCTGTGCTTTCTTATATTAATAATAATGACTCCTAGTTTCCCCTAAAATGATAACAATTCCCCCATTGGGCTTCCTTATAATAACGACCCCTAGTGCCTCTTCATTGTAACAATGCTCCTGAGCAGGGGCGTACATAGAATTAACAGGCGCCCCATAGAAAAAGTCCAATCATGTCACAGTCAAAGAAGAGCATATCTCCTAACATTTAAAAAAATGTAGAAGGATATGTATTGCAGTTCTTAGACAGTTATTTTGCCCCTACTGAAGCCCCTAAGTGGTCTGACTCGCTATGATCCCCGTTTCATGACCCCATAGAGTATTATGCACCCACACAGCATGACCGCCCCACAAACCTTACACAAAGTATGATGTCCCACAGCACCCTGCACAGTAAGATTGTCACCACAGCCTCCCATGCAATATGTAATCTACCGCAGCCCCCAATATACAGTAGGAGAGGAACTACAGACCCCCACACCCACACAGTATGATGTCCACCACAGGCCCCTATTTAAAGTGTGATGTCTATCAAAGCCCCCCCGTAGAGTATGAGGACCCCACAGCCCCCATACAGTTTGATGTCCCCCATACCATACAGTATGATGGTCACCACAGCTGCGAACATAGTATAATGTACCCCATAGACCTTCACACAATATAGTGTCCATCACAGCCATCCCATACAATACGATGTCCACCACAACCACAATACACCGTAAGATGATCCCCCATATACTATGAAGATCCCCATAGCCCCTATATTGTATGACGGTCCTCCCACAGCCCCTATATAGTATGATAGTCCACATCACAGCCCCCTATATAATGATAGTCCCTCCAACAGCCCCCTATATAGTATGATGTTCCCCTCAACACCCCCTATATAGTATGATGGTACACCTCAGAGCTCCTTATATATTATGATGGTACACCTCACAACCCCTATATAGTATGATAGAACCCACAGCAGCCTCCCATATATTATGTTTCACCTCATAACCCCCAGATAATATGATGGTCCACCTCACAGGCCCCCTATATAGTATGATGGTCCCTACAAAATCCCCTCCATATAGTATGATGGTAAACCCCACAGCTCCTTATATATTATGATGGAGCCCCTACATAGTATGATGGTACCCCCAACAGACCCCTATGATGGTCCCCCGAATAGTATACTATATAGTATGGTGGTCCACCTCACAGCACCAAATATAGTGTGATGGTCCCCCACAGTCTCCCAAAAATAAAAAAAATTCCCTATATTCACCTAATCCAGGAACCTCATCCTCCGCAGCCTCTGTCTCCTCTTTTATCCATTCTCGCAGTGGATGCTGGTTACGCGATGCAGTGACGTTATTGCACCGCCGACGTCCCCTGCTTAGTGCTGGCCTACGGCAGGTCGCATAATGAAGGGATGCCCGCAGCCTGCGACTTTAAGCTCCATCACAATTGTTAACAGTATGGGCGTCTTGAGGATGCAGATTCTGATAAAAATGTAGCAGACAAGGCGGCCCACGACCAGACAGGCCCTTCTGGAATTTGCCAGAATTGCCAGATGGCCAGTCCGGCCCTGATGACATGAACAGATGTTTAACAATACTCCTTTTTACCGTCTATTTTTAATATGCAAATCATTTTTTGACTAGTTTATGATGCGTCTGTTTCCCCAGACTAGTCGTCCCTCTCAGCATGTTATCACGCCACTGAGGGCGTGATAACATGATTTGCAAAAGCCAGCATCTCGAGCATGTACACATGTTTCTTTCTGACACATTATTGTGCCTCTAAAGCTGGGTGTACGCTTGACAGCTTCACAGGTGCTCTGGGCATATCCAGAAGCGAAGAAGATGGCTGATGTGTACAGAGGAGCCGAAGATTAGTCTCCAATTCGCTGTAAGCTATGTTCTTCTGACGTCAGGCTTCTTCTTTGCTTCCGGACATGCGCAGTGCGTCTTTGAAGCTGGGAAGCATACACCCGAAGATCAAAAGATCATTTGCATATTAAAAATGGACTTTAAAAATACTTTTTTAAACATCTGGTAATGTGCTATCCAGTATAAAGGGCTTGTTTGGCAGGGTATTTATAAAGGAACATAGAAATGCTGGTGGGTTGGAGGGCATGGGGGACCTGTCAGGTTCGCTTTAATTCATGATATTTTCCTTTCTCCCACCCCTCACCCTTAATTCATTATAATTTCCTCTCTCCCACCCCCATTTCATACATTTCGTTGAAAAAAAATATTGTTTGGTTAATGCTCTATCTTGCGCTCCCTTGTCCTTGCTGCCATAATCAATATTTCAATAATAGCTGTAAATTTTAAAAAGCAGTAAATTGCTAAAGTTCTTATATTAACAAGCACTAGTAGGAAATAATTTACTTACTGCATTAAAAGACAAGAATTATTATTCAAGATAAAAACTCTACATGTTGGTGTGATTCACTAAATACTTATTTTACGCATAACCTCACCTTACCTCATATTCAGTAAGCGTCTAAAAATGTCAGCTGTCTGATTCAAAAGCCAGACTTCGATGATACTTTAATGCCTTAGGGAAAGGCAAGGTAAATGTCCAACATGGACAGATATAGAATATGACAAATGCCCTTGATTATTGCAGGGTTGTCATACTGAATGGTTTCTGATCTGTAAACATGAAATCAAATGACCTAACTAAAAAATGAATCAGTTAGCCAAACAACTTGCTAGGGTATATTTAATTATGTTGTTTTTTTTTTTTGCTGTGATTATAGTAACAAAATCGCAGCAAAAAAAAATCACATGATTATTTTCTGCAGTTTTACTAAGTTGTTGCTTTTTCTGGTCACAAACTTGTGAAATTTGCATTAAATATGGCCATTTGTAAATACACCTTTAACTCAATTTGTTTTATAATTAGTAGAGTTGATCAAAAAGATTCACCAGACCCTAGTCCAGTGGCCATATTGGTAGCTCTTGGCTGCCACACCAGGGCTCTGCAAGTTTAATCCAACATCTCCAATGCTACTTTTGGTTAGTAGGCCCATCGTTATATCATATGTGTGGCCTATTAATTCGAAAACGTGGCGGGGATGCCGAAAGGCAGGAAGAGTTTGCACAGGTCTTGTCCAGTAGCCATGGACTACCCAGATAGCTGCTGGTCCAGGGTCCTGAAAATCTTTTTGCTTGACTCTAATAATTAGCATAGTTATCACTAATAGGAGCAAAGGATCTGGCATGATGAAACCCAACATTCTCCCTGGATATGATTTAGCTGATCCTGACATCTTTGCTGACATCTGATCTAATCAGCGCTTCCCAACCGGGGGGGCGCAGAGTGTATACAGTGCCTACAAGTAGTATTCAACCCCCTGCAGATTTAGCTGGTTGACACATGCGGAATTAACTTGGCATTGTGACATTTGTACTGTAGATCAGCCTGGAAGTGGGAAATGCACTGCAGCAAATTAATTTTTTATTTTTTTATTTTTTTTAAAACGTAAGAAGTTAATTCAGAGTGTCATTTATTATTCAACCCCTCAAACCACAAGAATTCTGTTTGGTCCCCCTAAAGTTTTAAGAAGTAGTTCAGGCACCAAGAATAATGAGCTTCACATGTGTGGATTAAAGATCTCTTTTGCCAGCCTTTTCTGACTATTTAAGACCCTCCCCAAACTTGTGAACAGCACTCAGACATGGTCAACATGGGAAAGACAAAGGAGCATTCCAAGGCCATCAGAGACAAGATCGTGGAGGGTCACAAGGCTGGCAAGGGGTACAAAACCCTTTCCAAGGAGTTGGGCCTACCTGTCTCCACTGTTGGGAGCATCATCCGTAAGTGGAAGGCTTATGGAACTACTGTTAGCCTTCCACGGCCAGGACAGCCTTTGAAAGTGTCCTCCCGTGCCGAGGCCAGGCTTGTCCGAAGAGTCAAGGCTAACCCAAGGACAACAAGGAAGGAGCTCCGGGAAGATCTCATGGCAGTGGGGACATTGGTTTCAGTCAATACCATAAGTAACGTACTCCACCGCAATGGTCTCCGTTCCCGACGAGCCCGTAAGGTACCTTTACTTTCAAAGCGTTATGTCAAGGCTCGTCTACAGTTTGCTCATGATCACTTGGAGGACTCTGAGACAGACTGGTTCAAGGTTCTATGGTCTGATGAGACCAAGATCGAGATCTTTGGTGCCAACCACACACGTGACGTTTGGAGACTGGATGGCACTGCATACGACTCCAAGAATACCATCCCTACAGTCAAGCATGGTGGTGGCAGCATCATGCTGTGGGGCTGTTTCTCTGCCAAGGGGCCTGGCCATCTGGTCCGCATCCATGGGAAGATGGATAGCACGGCCTATCTGGAGATTTTGGCCAAGAACCTCCGCTCCTCCATCAAGGATCTTAAGATGGGTCGTAATTTCATCTTCCAACAAGACAACGACCCAAAGCAGACAGCCAAGAAAACCAAGGCCTGGTTCAATAGGGAAAAAGTCAAGGTGTTGGAGTGGCCTAGTCAGTCTCCTGACCTTAACCCAATTGAAAACTTGTGGAAGGAGCTCAAGAATAAAGTCCACATGAGACACCCAAAGAACCTAGATAACTTGGAGAAGATCTGCATGGAGGAGTGGGCCAAGATAACTCCACAGACCTGTGCCGGCCTGATCAGGTCTTATAAAAGACGATTATTAGCTGTAATTGCAACAAGGGTTATTCCACAAAATATTAAACATAGGGGTTGTATAATAATTGACCCACACTTTTATGTTTAAAATTTAATAAAATTCAACTGAGCAACATAACTTTTTGGTTTGTAAGATTTATGCTTCTGTTCATAAAACCTACTCTCGTTTGCAGTTTGAAGGCTCTAACTTATTTGCATCTTATCAAACCAGCTAAATCTGCAGGGGGTTGAATACTACTTGTAGGCACTGTATATATTTTTTTATATTCAGAGACACAATCAATTTTTGAATATTCAGGGAGCACAGTGTATATATTTTTATATTCAGTGGGAATATTAATTCTATATTCAGGGGCCATGGCATGTTAATTTTATATTTATGGGGCACTCAGGGCCAGTTTTAGACAAATTTAGGTCCTGAGCAAATTTCAAAAGGGAGCAACCATTCCAGAAATTCTACAGCAACAAAACATTCATAAATGTTTTTCTAAAATGATAATTCTATTTTATTATCCCATCTGGATTCAGTGCAGGCGATCTGAGCTGGCACCGAAAGTGATGACGTCACTGTTCACTAGCAACAGGACTTCTTTGGCCTATAATAGGCTGTAAGGGTCAGGTGACTTAAACAGAACAACAAAAAGAAAGAAACCAGCTCACCCACACTCCTTGGCATCCTGAAGCACGGAACCCAATGGACCACTTGTAGAATGTAGAAAAATGAGATTTGTTCCAGCTTCTTGAACATGCAAAAGTATTTTATTGAATAAAATAGAATTCCATGGAAGTGGATGACTTTTGCATATTCAAGAAGCTGGAAAGAATCTTTTTGACTTAAACAGTACATCATCAAAAAAACATCCTACAACGCTCCGTTCAAGTCTCCTGATCTCTTCAGCCTATCACAGACTGCAACAGTCCTGAGCCTGGTGAACAGTGACGTCACCATATCCGATGCTGAATCAGACCACATAGTGCCATGCGCTGAATCCAGGAGGATGACAGCAGGTGAGTATGATATATTTTTGTTATTTTTTTATTAATTTAAGCTAGTGGGCAACATTACATTTAGTCCTGAAAAACCTCTTAATGAAGTTGATTTTTTATTGTTGTTATTTGTATTTTTTTTTCTATTTTATGGAGTTTATTACATCCGGACTTACGGTTGCTGCCAATAACTTTTATTTGTACTCCCCAAAGTAGCCAGACCAAAGACAGCACACCAGAGTTTAAGGCTTTGTTCACATGTGACGAATGTAGTGTGTTTTTTTTTTTGCTTTAATCACAATTACACCGCAGCATTTGAACATGTGAATGCTGCTTAATTGTGCTGCTTCACTGACATTATGACTTGTGGCATGGTGCACCATAAAACTCTCCAGTCCTAGTTTCTCCTGAGTACATTGTACTTTGTCCTCACAGATGCAACATTAAAGCTATGTGGGCATCGCTGCATCAATCGCAGCTTCTGTATACAATACATCCTGATTTGTAATGGCTGCTGTCAAGGAACAATATAAGTAAATGTTCAAACAAATTTATTCCACTGTGTTCGTCTTTTTAATTGTTTCTTTAAAAAAAAGACAAGTTTTTACAGCAAATTCAGAAAATCATGATAAAAAACCTAATAGCAAACTCATCACTAGTTGTGACTACAGTGTGTTTTTTTTCCTACAATAGCCGAAAAATCACAGAATTTTTGCTACAAATTTTTGATAAAATGTTGAAATATAAATACGGGCACGAGAAAAACCCAACACCCTGAGTATATTTAAATTATAATTAAAGCTTTATTATGAAATGAATAAAATTAACAAAATTCCCACAAGTAAAGTATAGTGCTGCTAAGAAAGTGTGGCAGTCTATAGTCAATATTTTTATACCATCCAAAAATACCAGATTATAATATATAGTAGTGTATTAACCTCTGATACTGTAAAAAAAATAATTATCAACAATTTTGTATCAGCAATTATATAATTAGACAACCTAGATCATCATGGGATATATACTATAATCATAGTTAGATAGCTACAATAGAATCCTAAAGTGACGAGTGTAATTAATCATACCTATAAGGTTAAGCATATTTTGAATTAAGTGTTTAAATGTGTTAGCATTGATTTATAGAACCACAATAAGGACTAAAGTGGCAAATGCAATCAATAATGCCTATAAGGTTAAGTATAACTTAAATAAATTGATTGTGTATGCTGTTATGTATATATGGACCTAATTGCTGCCAGTATGATATGACATGAAAACGTTAATTAAAGATAATTTTCAGGGTAGATGAAAACACTTACATAAGTTGTTTGGAGGTTTAAATGACGTCCCCGCAGCCCCAATGTGCGTTTCGCCATTTCTTCATCAGGGGGTGTGTTTTTAAGAAAAGGAGGGCCCATTTAAATAGGTTCAGCCACCCAATTGCAGCGTGTAAAAATCAACTGCCTACCTCTGTGTAATGAATGATGCACTGGATAATAATGGCGCATGCGTCATTGCCATCTATCCCTCCATGTACGGATACTTCCGTTAGCGGCCTGTGGACCGCAAATGCACCACTGTTGCTGGGCAACAGCACATGCGCAGGTGTTCTCCTTGTCCACTTGCAGAAGATCCAGGGGTATCCGAATCTGGCATGCGCACTACCAAGTGCGTACATCTGAAGAGCTCAACCGCGCAATTGCATGCTATCTGCCATGTTTACTATAAGGGTTTATAGCAAGTGGGATTAAAATATAAATTTTAATAATTAATAATTTAGTGTAACAAACAATAATTTAAAGTGCGATGTGCAATGACATGGACATACAAGACCTAGACAAATTGGTATGCCATATGTCTATATACCTACAGTCCTGCTCATCGTTATTGGCACCCGTGAAGTTTTAAGTGCATAATGTGGAATATCTCCTGAAAAAAATTAATCAAGTGAAACAGTTTTTTTGTATAGAGCACTCATGTTAAATACAAAAGAGCAAATGATAAACAATAAAACAATAGGAGGGAAAAATAGAAAAACGTAAAACTTGTATTGGCACCTTTTACATTAATTTAGTATGGAAACATATTTTGACTCGCCTGTTGTAAATCACAAAACAGATTCACCTGTGATTAATTGTCGGTGCCCATGTGACATGAGTTAGCCAATGAATGATGACTTCAGTGTTTTAAAAAGCCACATGGTAGGCCCTGTTCCTTTGTCACAATGGTGAAGACAAAGGAGCTGTCCGAGGACATCAGAACTGCTATTATTAGCAAACAAGAAGTTGAACAAACTGCAAAGGAAGAGTGGGAGAAAATTCCAGCTGAGAAGTGCAAGAAGCTTATAGATGGCTACAAGAAACGTTTAGAGGCTATCATCAATGCCAGAGGGTATGTAACCAAGTATTAATTAGGGGTGCCTTTATTGCTGCACATGCTGTTTATTCTGTTTTTTTCTTTATTGCAACATGGAAGTCGAAAAACACTGTTTTATTGTTGTATTACTTTGGACTTCTAATTAAAAAATCCTGAGGATATAACTTTGGTACATTTCCATTTATTTCTGAAGATATTGTACAGTCTATGAAAAAAATGAAGGGGTTCCAATAATGGTGAACAGCACTGTATAGAGCCTTCTTCTTTGCTCCTTATTCAATACATATCATTGGATGCAACAGTTATAGGGATATTTCCATGTACAGTCTTTATATTACAGAATAATCAAAAAGTACTTAATATAAAGATTTTTTGGCATTACTAGTGGTTCTCAAAATCAATATAATACAATGCACGTTTGCTATATCTAATTAGTCACAAACCAGTGTCATTCATACACATATCGTGGTAGGTGGCATAGCATATTTTATGTATAGACTATGCATGTGAATAATTATATTATCGTAACACGCCAGTGGTAACATCTATGTGTAGCATCGGCGTCTCTGCCCCTTGCTAGGCAGAGACGCCGTCCCTCTCACCTTCCCGCTCCTGGCGCGGCGTCCTCCAGTGCTTCTCTCCCCGCTGCTGCCGGCGCGCGCTCCTTCCCCGGCACTGTGCTTAGGGCGCGCGCATGTGCTCTCCCCCTCTCTTAAAGGGACCGTGCGCACCGTCCTAAGGAGTCCCCGGCCAATTGCCGGAGGACTTCCCATATATAAGGCACCTCCTCCAAAATGGAAGTGCCCGAGCAAAGTTGTTGCAGAGTTTCTTATCTCTGCTTCAGCACTCAGGTCCCGCTGCTAGCCTGACTCCTCATCCTGCCTGCCAGCCTGTTATCTGCCCGTTACCTGCCGAGCCTGCCAGCCTGCTCACCTGGAGCGCTCACCTATTACCTGCCTGTTACCTGCCTTGGCTGTCAGTCCGCTCATCTGGGAGCGCCCGCCTGTTGCCTGCTGTGTCCGTCAGCCCGCTCACCTGGGAGCGCCCACCTGTTACCTGCCTTGTCTGTCTGCCCGCTCACCTGGGAGCACCCGCCTGTTTCCTGCCAGCCTGCCTGGAGACTCTGCCGTCACTTGCTGTGACCACCTGCCTGGTAAACCTAGAGACTACTACTCGCTCTGCTGTCACGTACCGTGACCACCTGTCAGCTAAGCAGAGACTTCTGCCTGCTTGCAATGTCCATCCATTATACCGGTCAGTCCCAGCTATCTGACCCGTGGAAGCCACCTGCTCTCTTACAAGGTCGTCCCCAGAGTAGCACCTGGTCCCTCTGCCCGGATCCTCCCTGGTCACGGAGTCGTTAGCCGGTGTCCGACCAGGGTCGGTTCGGGTTGATACTTAGTCACGCCCCTCTGGGTCCCTCCTTGCACCTCGGCACAGAGGTTCCACCACCCGGACCCGTAAAAGTTTGCTCGGGCCATGGAACCCGGTGGCACCCAAGCTCCCTCTCTCTCTGACCTATTCCACGAAGTCTTCCGTCAGAAATCCCAACAGGAATCCATCCTGAACCACCTGCGTAATGTCAACTCCCACCTGGACACACTGACTGCTCCACCAGGACCTGCCTCCAGTCGCACGACTCACGCCTCGGCAGCTCCGTTGCCCATCAATACCATGGTACCCGGTCCTGTTCTCCGGCTCTCTGCACCGCCTCGTTTTGGTGGAGACCCCGCCTTGGCTCGAGGTTTCATTAACCAGTGCACCCTGCACTTTGAACTCTTGGCTCATCATTTTACCTCCGACCGGGCCAAAGTGGCCTTCATCATGTCCCATCTCACTGGGGAAGCACTGGCTTGGCTTAATCCCCTGTGGGAAAGAGGGGATCCCATGGTATCCAACTTGTCAGCTTTCCTCACTGCTTTCCGGAAAGTCTTCGATGAACCAGGACGAAAGACCTCATCAGCCTTCTCTCTGCTACGTCTCCACCAAGGGAGTCTCACCGTGGGCCAATATGCCATACGGTTCCGTACCCTTGCTTCTGAGCTTGCCTGGGATAACGAGGCTCTGGTGTCCGTCTTCTGGGAGGGCCTTTCCGGTCAGATTAAAGACGAACTTGCCGGTCGGGACATTCCAACCACCCTGGATGACTTGGTGATACTAGCTACCCGGATTGACATCCGGTTCCAGGAACGTACCAAAGAGACCACCCGTCAGAGGAGGTTTCCCCGCCTTGCTCCTACTCTCAAGAGACCTGTCTCTTCATCTGTCACTCCCTGGGCGCACTCACCCGAGCCCATGCAGATCGACCAGATGGTCAAATCTCACCAAGAGTCACGCCGAGCCGAGAGGAGCTGTTTCTATTGTGGTAGTAAGGAGCACCTGATTCGTTCCTGCCCAGAGAGACCGGGAAACTCCGGTGTCTAGGACCGCTCGGAGAGGTCGTCCTAGACAAAAGTAAGCCCTCTCCATCCCTGACTCTGTCTGTCTCTATCTCCTGGGGAGAGAACCGTCACTTTGTACTCGCTCAGCTAGATTCTGGAGCTGCTGGAAATCTCATTTCCCAGTCCCTAGTAGAGAAGTACCACATTCCCACCAAACCTCTGGCTGAACCTTTGTCTGTCGCCTCCGTGGATGGAAGACTCCTACCGGTGACCATCCTGCTCGTCACGGAACCCATAACCCTGCAGGTGGGTATGCTGCACTCTGAAAGGATCTTCTTCCATGTGCTACCCGGACTCTCTCACTCCCTATTGCTAGGCCTACCTTGGCTCCAGACGCATGAACCCGTGTTGAACTGGCAATCCGGTGAAGTACTCCGGTGGGGCCCGGAATGCCATAGGACCTGCCTGGTCCCGGTTCGCCCGGATCGTCCACTACCCACTCCAGCTAATTTACCCGGTCTTCCTGCTCCTTACTGGGCCTATTCAGACGTCTTCGTTAAAAAGGAGGCAAAGACATTACCACCTCATAGGCCATATGATTGCCCGATCGACTTGGTACCTGGCGCCACTCCACCCTGTGGGCGTATTTATCCGTTGTCTGCAGCCAAGACCCGGGCCATGTCAGAGTACATAGAGGAGAATCTGGCTAGAAGGTTCATCCGGAAGTCCACCTCCCCGGCGGGAGCCGGATTCTTCTTTGTCAAAAAAAAGGATGGCTCGCTATGCCCCTGTATTGACTATAGAGGACTCAATCTGATCACCGTAAAAAATAAATACCCCCTGCCACTCATCTCCGAGTTATTTGATCGCCTTAAAGGCGCCAGGATCTTTTCCAAGCTGGATCTACGTGGAGCGAATAACTTGGTCCGTATTCGTCAAGGAGACGAGTGGAAAACGGCATTTAATACCCGGGACGGACACTATGAGTACCGTGTGATGCCCTTCGGCCTCTGCAATGCTGCCGCCATCTTCCAGGAACTGGTCAACGACATCTTCCGTGACCTTCTTTACTCCTGCGTGGTGCTATACCTGGACGATATCTTGGTGTTCTCTCCGGATCTTCCCACACGCTGGAGGGATGTTCGTCAGGTCCTGCTTAGGCTTAGGCAGAACCACCTCTACGCAAAATACGAGAAGTGCCTCTTCTAGCAGACCTCTCTTCCATTCCTGGGCTATGTTATCTCCCAGACAGGCCTACGAATGGATCCTGAGAAGCTCTCTGCTGTCCTTAAGTGGCCCCGTCCGGAGGGGATGAAGGCGATACAGTGATTCCTGGGCTTCGCCAATTACTATCGTCTCGTCATTCCACACTTCTCGTCCCGGACTGCTCCCATATCTGCGCTCACCCGCAAGGGGGCAAATCCCAAAGTATGGTCGCTCGAAGCCGAGGAGGCCTTCCTCTCTTTAAAGCAAGCCTTCTCCTCTGCCCCAGTTCTGCACCGTCCAGACTGCAATAAACAATTCTACCTGGAGGTTGATGCCTCCTCTTCCGGAGCCGGAGCAGTGCTTACCCAAAAATCTTCTTCCGGCAGAATGGTAACCTGCGGCTTCTTCTCCAAAATCTTCTCCTCTTCTGAGCGCAACTACTCCATAGGAGACCGAGAATTGCTAGCCGTCAAATTGGCGGTGGAGGAGTGGCGCTACCTGCTTGAAGGGGCTCTATACCCGGTGATCATTTACACAAATCACAAAAATCTGGCATGTCTCCAAAATGCCCAGAGACTTAATCCGCGTCAAGCCCGGTGGTCTTTGTTCTTCGCCCGCTTCGACTTCATCCTGCATTTCCGCCCGGCGGACAAGAATGTCAAAGCTGATGCCTTGTCCCGATCCTTCCTGTCCTCCGATCAAGAGGCGGAGCCTATGCACATCATCGACCCCTCCAAGGTGATGAATGTAGCCCCCTTGGATTTGACTCGTCTTCCACCCGGCAAGACGTTTGTAGCGGTTCCTGACCGTGAGAACGTTCTTCGCTGGGGTCATTCTTCTAAACTAGCTGGCCATGCTGGCCAAAAGAAGACCTTCCTGCTCATTACCTGGCATTACTGGTGGCCTACCATGCGTAAGGATGTGGTAGACTTCGTCTCTGCCTGTTCATCTTGTGCCCGCAACAAAGTTCCCAGACACTTACCGGCCGGTCATCTCCTGCCGCTTCCCGTACCTGTTGCCCCGTGGCAACACATCGCCATGGACTTCATTACCGATCTTCCTGTTTCTGCCGGGTGTACAGTCATTTGGGTGGTCGCGGACCGCTTTTCTAAAATGGCCCACTTCATTCCCCTGCCTGGTCTCCCGTCTGCATCTGAGCTGGCTAAAGACTTTATCTGCCATATCTTCCGTCTCCATGGCCTACCCCTCCACATCGTGTCGGATCGAGGGGTTCAGTTTACCTCACGCTTCTGGAGAGCCACATGTAAACTGCTGGATATCACCCTGGATTTCTCCTCCGCTTACCATCCTCAGTCCAATGGTCAAGTAGAGCTGATCAATCAGATCCTTACCAGTTACCTCCGGCACTTCGTTAATGCCCACCATTCTGATTGGGTGGACCTCCTACCATGGGCCGAATTCTCATATAATAATCACGAGAGCGAATCCTCTTCCAAGTCCCCGTTCTTCATAGTCTATGGCCAACATCCCCGGATTCCATTTCCCGTCTCCGCTTCTGTGGACAGCCCTGCCACAGAGTCTCTTGTCAGCGAATTTTCCACCATTTGGGAGAGTACTAAATCCGCACTTCTTCAGTCCTCCGAGCGGATGAAGAGGTATGCTGATAAGAGGCGTCTGGATCCGCCTCAATTCCGTCCGGGAGACAAGGTTTGGCTCTCCTCCAAACATGTGCGGCTCAAGATACCCTCCTACAAGTTGGGTCCTCGTTTCATCGGCCCTTTCGAAATCGTCAAGCAAATTAATCCAGTGGCCTACAAGTTAAAACTCCCGGCCACCTTACGGATTCCCAACTCCTTCCACGTATCTCTCCTCAAACCCGTTGTCTTTAACTCTTTTTCCAACAATCCAGGTACTCCCCCTGCTCTAGTTTCCGCTGAGGACGTCTTTGAGGTAGAGAGTATTCTGGCCACCAAGAGGGTAAGAGGAAAGACCTTTTTTCTGGTAGATTGGGAGGGGTTTGGTCCTGAGGAGAGAACTTGGGAACCCAGGGAGATCATCAACGCCCCGCTTCTCCTTGAAAAATTTCTTTCAGTCCAAAAAAAGAGGGGGCCTAAAGGGGGGGTACTGTTGCATCGGCGTCTCTGCCCCTTGCTAGGCAGAGACGCCGTCCCTCTCACCTTCCTGCTCCTGGCGCGGCGTCCTCCAGCGCTTCTCTCCCCGCTGCTGCCGGCGCACGCTCCTTCCCCGGCACTGTGCTTAGGGCGCGCGCGTGCGCTCTCCCCCTCTCTTAAAGGGACCATGCGCGCCGTCCTAAGGAGTCCCCGGCCAATTGCCGGAGGACCTCCCATATATAAGGCACCTCCTCCAAAATGGAGGTGCCCGAGCAAAGTTGTTGCACAGTTTGTTATCTCTGCTTCAGCCCTCAGGTCCCGCAGCTAGCCTGACTCCTCGTCCTGCCTGCCAGCCTGTTATCTGCCCATTACCTGCCGAACCTGCTCACCTGGAGCGCTCACCTGTTACCTGCCTTGGCTGTCAGTCCGCTCACCTGGGAGCGCCCGCCTGTTACCTGCTGTGTCCGTCAGCCCGCTCACCTGGGAGCGCCCACCTGTTACCTGCTTGTTACCTGCCTTGTCTGTCTGCCTGCTCACCTGGGAGCACCCGCCTGTTTCCTGCCAGCCTGCCTGGAGACTCTGCCATCACTTGCTGTGACCACCTGCCTGGTAAACCTAGAGACTACTACTCGCTCTGCTGTCATGTACAGTGACCACCTGTCAGCTAACCAGAGGCTTCTGCCTGCTTGCCGTGTCCATCCATTATACCGGTCAGTCTCAGCTATCTGACTCGTGGGAGCCACCTGCTCTCTTACAAGGTCGTCCCCAGAGTAGCACCTGGTCCCTCTGCCCGGATCCTCCCTGGTCACGGAGTCGTTAGCCGGCGTCCGACCAGGGTCGGTTCGGGTTGATACTTAGTCACGCCCCTCTGGGTCCCTCCTTGCACCTCGGCACAGAGGTTCCACCACCCGGACCCGTAACACTATGTATATTGTCCAACATAGTACACACCTTCTCAATGCTACCAAGCGCTGCATCTGTATGACCAGAATTAAAGAAATATGATTTGGAACAATCTCATCTAATTTGTTCAGGGATGTGTCAAACTGATAGCCTTAGATATCCTTACTGACTTGTGGGTGGATGTCCCCCCCCCCCCCCCGAAGGAACTCTCGATGCGTTTCATCATTCAGACTCATCAGGGTAGCTGATTAAGGTAAATGTCATCCTGAAAAGAGATGTACTGTCATTTAAAATGTACCTGTATGCCTCCTTTTCAGCGCCACGTGCTTCACTCAAGGCGTCTGATGTCTTTTCGGTCCATGGACCGCATACCATGTGACGTCCGATGGATATCCGGTTCATGAAGCGCAGTGGTAGTCGTGACACGCCTACGGTGAATGCGCAGTCCCTGGAGCGGTCTTTCCATGGAGACAGACCACTGTTGTAGTACCGGTCTCAGCCCTGGAGTGCAGTACTGCAGTTCTGCTACTGCCAACTCCGGAGGAACGAGGACGAGAACATGACAAATGAATCAAATCATCTCAGTCATACTCACTGAGTATTTTGCAGGGTCTCCTCAAGGGAATATAACATCTCTCCAGGACCACTTAAGATGATTATCGGACAGAGAAAACACACAGAGATATTAGTGATTAGACGGAAAAGGGGTTATCCCAGTACTTAAACAGAAATTCAGACTAATCCTTTTTGGAAAGTTATAAAAATAATAAAAAATACTTGAAATTAGTGACATGACATTTACTATAAGGACATAGGCTTTTTTTTTATTAGGATACCTATTGGATATATCTATATAATGAATATAGATCAAATGTAGCTATAAATAAAATAGTATATGAAATATGTAAATTGATACCAAAAGCTACATTTATTTTAGCATGTTAATAAATAATCTATTATGCATTCCATGATCTAAATCATTCCATCGTACCCTGATATAAATATTGAATGAGCATATGAAATGTGTAATTTTGAATGAATGTATGTATTTGATAAATTTTGATAAAAACCTAAACACAGGTGTGCATTATGTGATTGCACTGCTTTTTTGCAACAATTTTTCACAGTGATTTACTGTAACTAGAATAAATTGGGGTAAAAAATGCAGTGCAATTGCACTGTATCACTTGGCCTAACGCTGGTAGTGTAGTGTCCAGTCAGCAGCAGAATGGGCAGAGGTGAACAGGCCTGATCCCTGCTGCACCCGAGCTGCTCCTGCCTGGGTGCTGCACTCTATCTCCAGCTCCGGTGTGGCAGAGGTTGGGAGCTCAGCTGTGCTTCTCCTTTCCTCCCCGGCTTGTGTGTCTTACTGCCAGTATAGCACTGGCCAAACACACCCTTGGGCAGTGCACTCATTTTTTAGACAGTCCCGTGACTGCAGACTGAATACAAAGTTTGACAGGCAGTAAAAGAAGGAAGCCACCTTTTTGAATGGGAGCACTAGGCAAGTTTTCCCCATGGCCTATTGCCAATCCTGGGGATACGGTATAACAATTTTATATTCAGTGGATGCAGAATATTAAATTGATATCAATTATATATGAAGGGGCATACTATATTAAGTTTATTTTCAGGGAGAACAGTATAATAACTATTATTAAGAGACATAGTATATCAACGTTATTTTTAGGGGCATAGTAGCTTCATGTTATATTCAGGGACTTTCTGTTGAAAAATTGACAAATTGTATTTTTAAGATCAGACTGCAAATTCAAGTCTTGTGCAAGATGAAGCAAGCCCGGGTGTCACACAATATTTTTCTCACTTATCAATGTGAAATTTTGACACTGATAGTGATTAATATGTATTGTGCTTTTCAAAGCAGCAGTAGTGATAAACACTTTTAAATTTGCCAAAAATGAGTACAGTACATAGTACGGCAAATAAAATATAACTTTTAATATAATTGATTAAAATGTTTTTAGGACAAACAATTAACACTTAAAAACAATCAGGTGTGGAATAGTGCCTTAAACATCTAATATGGGGTGAATCCCAAGTTAAGATGTAGGTATGATGAACAACCGATCTCTTTAGTATAATCAATCCATAGGACAAATACATGAATAGGTAATACAACTGAGTAACATATAAGCCCTGCTGTGATAATCATACAATGCAAGTGTCAATATTAAGTTGAAGGTTACTCATGAGAAAGATGTAGTTATCATTTTCCTTCCAGGGAGATATATCTACCAGCCACCCCAATGCTGGATTAGAATATTCAAATAATAAATAAATGGAACATTCTCACCAAAAGATGAATTTCCATGTAGCGACCAGGGGAATTCACCAGGTATAATTGCGGCAGCCACAGCGGGACGGTTGTCAAGTGCTATCCCTCAACGTCCCTGAGGGTCTGCAATAACCTGTTCCCCATTACTCCCGTCCTTACAAGGACGGTCCACAGCTAAAACTACAATACTTGGCCCTTCACTTTCCCTTTAACGGTTAGCAGTAGTCCCGATGCGTTTCCTCCACTGGATTCACCAGTGGACCTGTGTGCATTTTGCCAAGGGGTCTAGGCTGTAGTGCTGAACCTAGGAGCCACTTCACTAGCTCTGCATGGAGTTAAGTGGTAATGGGGAGTATAAACAGCCATATATATATATGTTAAATTTAATTGGGACAGGATACAGGTGGTAAACCCTAGGTATCTGTCCAATGTTTATGTGGCACCTCTGCGGGTTCAGTCGCCACAGAGGTACTGCATCTCATCCAGAGGCGTGGTATCTCACTCTCAGGTAAGGATAGAGTGCTGCCCGGGACCCTAACACCTGCATCCAACACTACACTACTCCAGACCAGCTGGAGGGGCAAGATGTGTCGCGCTTCCTGCTGAGCCCTGACCCTGGTTGGAGTGGGGGGAACCAAAGTAGGGGGAACCATGTAGTGGGTGTGGGTGGAGGACGTAGATCAGGGGAACACTTGTTAGAAGTGATATAAAAGAGTGAACCATCTTGGAAAGACAAGCCAGTCAGTCAGTGGAGTCTGAGAGGGGAGCAGGAGCTCTGCAGGAGCTCTGCTCAGGAGGAGGGCCTGAGAGAGAGGCCCAAGACTGAGAAGGAGGGCGGAGCAGGAGAGAGGCTCTAGGAACGAAGAAGAGATCCCAGGGGTACGGGCAGTGCTGGAGGCCACCTGTACGCCCGAATCTGCCAGGCGGTGGAGGGATCAAGCCGCAGAAGGGACCGGCCCCTAATCCGTGAGAATTACAAAGTTCAACTGGAAACCGGAGGCTTCTGTACTTTCAGGGTGCAGTTGCCACATCCGCACTCAAGTCGCCATAAAGGCAACCACATAGGATCCAGGGAACTCCAGGTTGCCCAGAAAGATCCGAGGATACCGGCTTGGGACATTGTTTGGCGAGGCGCAGGGCAGGAGGGGTGAGGGCCAGCGCAGAAAGACGACTGAGAAGCTCATATAGAACGGGGTCCTGTCAGGCACTCTTGAAACACCTGGGAGTTTGCTGAACCCCTGCCTGGTGAATGCAGCGCGACGTGGGAGGCTGTAAGCTGGACAGTGCAACCTGAGGAACTTAACAACTGTGAGTAAACTCTGAAGACTGCACCCCACTGTCTCTGTGAAGTTATTGCTGCGCCATCACTCCCTGCACTACACCGCAACATCCATAACAACTCAGCACAGCCCTGGAGCTAAGCTCTACCTGTGGACCTGTGGAGAGCTAAACCAACTCGGCTGCCCCACAGCGGCGGCTCCCTTTAGCCACATACCACAGGTGGCGTCACGAACTGTATATAAAAACTATAAATCCCCTATAAATATTTCCCTGGGTCACGGACTGGGTCACCGCCACTGTGACATCTCCCCTAGCAACGACCGGCCCGGCACCGAGTACCCCACGGCCCAAGGGGCGCGTCATTTACATGGTATATTAGTGCACGTAACATAGGCATGACTTTCCATAGAGGCATATGGTTTGCGCTAATTAGCGTTGGGCTACATGATTGGACAAATACTTAGCACAAATTCACACAGGTCCCCTGATGAATCCAGCGGAGGAAACGCGTCAAGACTACTGCTAGCCATTAAAGGGAAAGTGCAGGGCCAAGTATTGTAGCTTTAGCTGTGGACCGTCCTTGGAAGGACGGGAGTAATGGGGAACAGGTTATTGCAGACCCTCAGGGACTTTGAGGGACAGCACTTGACAACCATCCCGCTGTGGCTGCCGCGATTATACCTGGTAAATTCCCCTGGTCGCTACATGGAAATTCATCTTTTGGTGTGTTCCATTTATTTATTATTTGAATATTCTAATCCAGCATTGGGGTGATAAATGTATGTTTTTGTTTTGCTCTTTAATACCATTGCAATTTTAATACATATTTTTGAATATTCTAATCCACCATTGGGGTGGCTGGTAGATATATCTCCCTGGAAGGAGAATTATGACTACATTTTTCTCATGAGTAACCTTCAACTTAATATTGACACTATTATCACAGCAGGGCTTATATGTTACTCAGTTGTATTACCTATTCATGAATTTGTCCTATGGATTGATTATACTAAAGAGATCGGTTGTTCATCATACTACATCCTAACTTAAACTACACTTGATGGATGTTTATGTTTAATACCTATCTCATGGTGGTTTTGGTAACCGTATGGTCTATTTTTGAAGGTTTCACTACATATTAGATGTTTAAGGCACTATTCCACACCTGATTGTTTTTAAGTGTTAATGGTTTGTCCTAAAACCATTTTAATCAATTATATTAAAAGTAATATTTTATTTGCCGTGCTATGTACTATACTGTGTTATGCTTTTAGATGCTTTTGGGCCTCTGTAGAAAATGATTCAGTAGGGCTCCGGAGGAGAACGTTTTGTTTACCAAAGGGGTGACCCAAGGTCAATCAGCAGTGACTGGACAATGTCAGAGTGTATAGAGACGTAGCCCAGATGGTAAAAGCCACTGGTCCATTGATTGATAAATATGTAGCTTGAAAAAATGGAGGAAAGGCCAAACACAGCGTTGTAAGGTATGACGCGCCACAATTGTTATATTATGGGGGATACAATTATTTACTAAAACAGACACGTCAGGAGAGGCGATAGGTCCTCTTTAAAAAACTTAAATAAAATAATTTTGAGCTTTTTTGCAAGAAGGGGGAAGGGGAAGTGTACAATTTATAGGTGTGGAAAGTCGAGTATATCTTCTCCAAGTTAGTAGAAGTATTTCTAGAGGGTAGGCAAATTTTATATCACAATATTGATGGATTATCTGTCTCCAAGCCTGACTGCCAGCAATGAATCCGGTTTGTTAGCATATTTGAAATAAGTCTACATCAGGGCTTTTTCTTTATGCTTTCAGATCCAATAAAATATTAAGTTGTGTTTTGATTCTTCTGCTTGAATTTTCAGTCTGTCTTATTATGAATTTCAATGGGCTATGTTACTTTGTAATATTTAAAAGTAAAAGTCTTTTTTCTTGAAGCCAGTCTGTTCTGAGAACCGGCCACGGGCCAATCAAACCCATTCAGTAGAGGAATCAGACAGTCTGATTAAAATAAATAATTTTTCAGTTTTTTAAAGATCTGGACCAGTATAGTTGGGTCCTGACTCCTTACACAAAGACTATTTTAGCATCTGAAACATAAGATCATGTTATGGTCAGATCATAAACATGGAACATGTCTAACATGTTGCTTATTGGTGCAAAATGTAGGGACATGTAAAATGTGCATGTATTGTGCTTTAATAAACCTTTATTGATTTATTTCCAATAAAGCCATAACTTCTACCGTAAATCATAATCTCCTATATACATTACAAAAAAATACAATGCCAGACTGATCCAATACTTATATCCTGTCAGTATTTTGTTTATATACTGTTCCTGATACAGAGAAATTATTTGGTATCACTTCAACTGAAAGTAGTTCTCTGCACATACTGGAACTTTCATATAATGGCAGTGCAAATTATGTTCAGTCCTTCACAGCACTTTGTAGCAGTTCACTATCACTCTTATGCGAAATATGCAATTAAGTGGCGCTCAAAACCTCCTTGATCTGTTTCAGTGTCCTATTGCTCTTTTAGATTCGCTAAACAATATATAAAGAAAATACTGTCAGGATATAAATAGTGAATCAGTCTCGCATTGTAGTTTTTAATGTATTTTTGTAATATATGAGTATAGATTTTATATTATAAATAAATCAATAAAGGATAATTATATAACAATCCTGAGCATAGGTATGTCATTTGCTATTGGCAGTTTGAAATAGTTGGGTGGTATAGTAATTTCCCACTGATGTTAGTGGCCTGAACTAGGTGTTGATGGATCTTAGCTAGTGATGAGCGAGCACATTTGGAATACTCGGGTGCTCAACCCGAGCAACGAGCCCAATGTAAGTCTATGGGAAACTCGAGCATTTTTCAGGTGGCTCCCCCCGGCGGTCTGCAGAGGGCCTAAAAATAGCCCAAATCGATGGGAACAGTGCTCAAATGACATGGGAACAGCATGGGGAAGACTCCTGGAAGCATCTCTGACTCCCAGATCACTGCTGTCAACAATGTTGTCAGAGTATTACGCCACTTTTACGGACTCACAATAAAACATACAAAAACTAAACCAAAATGGATTTTCCTGGGAAATATGTTAAGGAACATCCTTTCCAGGGTAATGACTTGTATATAAGGCAAAATAAATAACCAAAAACAAAAATACTCCTCCACACGTAGCGTTTTTGATGCATTTTTACACTTTTGCATTGCTTTCAACCAAGACAAATGCATTCACCAGGATATGTCATTTTAACATTTTACAACCTTATCTGGCCATGTGGTGTGTGACACATCATCAGACACGTGCATACAGTGCTGAAAAGACATGGGAACAGCATGGGGAAGACCTCTGGAAGCATCTCTGACTTCCAGGTCACTGCCTAAAAGTGTGCCCTTGGCGCATGCGAAGATGCCTCCCGCCATGCACCTGTCGTTGCAGACTTTCAACAATCACCGTCCACGTCCTTGTCCCAGTGTAGCATTCAGTTGTCCCTACCCCATTCCTTAGAATGCAAGCGCAAGTATGCAGCCAGCCACCCACAGGCTGCAATACTATACTGCCAAAGTTTTGACCGCTGCTTGCACTTGAAATGTGGCCTTTTAGGCTCGTGGAGGCGGGAGCTGTCCACAACCTCATGGTGGTGGCCGGGTGTCCATACTTGGTCTCCAGACGCCACTATTTCTCCCGGTGTCATCTCCACCTTCCACAAGCATGGGTCCCACAACATTACCCGTGCCCTCCCCAGTGTACTTACTGGGAAAGACCGCCTAACCACAAACGTGGTCAAGTGAATGTGACCAGGGACGGTATGGAGCCAGTCCACAGCTTTTTTTCTGAGAGTTGTATTTCACGACAGCCATATTTTTTAGCTTGGTGAAAAAACTTGGGAAACCGTATCTACTCCAGCTGTCATTTCTCCATCATCAGGTTCTGCTCATTGTCACAAACGACCATGCTTGGCTGTATGTTCAGCAGTGAGAGCCACAGATCAGGCTGCTGTGTTACAGCTTTCAATAACTCTGCAGCGGTGGGCGGTTTGTCACGTAAGCTGTAAGCATGTTATCTTCACCACAGCCTGTTGCCGCTTGTCCAAGGCAGTGCTGCAGTGCTTTCAGCTTGCGATTGATGTGGTCTTTCAGAGAAGGAGGCCGAACTGGGGGAGGAGGTGCAGGAGCTGAACAATGTGATTACATTGAGGTTACATTGGTGACTCTGGTTTTTATACTAAAGAAAGATCCTACTGTGTTGTTTTTTCTTGTTAATGTTATTTTTTAAGACAAATGCATTCACCGGGAAATGTCATTTTAACATTTTACAGCCTTATCTGGCCATGTGGTATGTGACACCTCATCAGATACATCCTATTTCATTTATGATGGAGGGACTCTGAAAGTCACAAAGCCTATTTTTATAGGGCCATCAGGCGGCCCTTACTATTCTTAAAAGGCCATCAGTCGGCCCTCGCTATTGTTAGAGAGCCATCAGCCGGCTATGCTTTGTTGTTCCCAGTATTAACAAGTGGGTCTCCTATACTGTTAGTGCGTACGCAGTTACTGCAAGGGCTGCCAAAAATTTGGAGGCACTACAATGCCCCTTGCAAGAGACGTAGAGGTCAGAGAGCCTCCTAAAAACAATGTTCCCATTATTAGGAAGTGGGTCTCCCATAGTGTTTGCCTATGCAGTGAAGCAACGACTGCCAAAAATTTGGAGGCACTATAATGCCCCTTGCAAGAGATGTAGTGGTCAGAGAACCTCCTAAAACCAATGTTCCCATTATTAGGAAGTGGGTCTCCCATAATGTTTGCCTATGCAGTGAAGCAACGGCTGCCAAAAATTTGGAGGAACTCCAATGCCCCTTGCAAGAGACGTAAATATGTTGATCTGGTACATATGGTGATGATATGGTGGTGAAGGAGGAGGACAAGAGCAAATAGACAAAATAAGGAAGCATATACCCATGTCTGGGTGTGAAGACAGAAGTGCATGGGAATAGAATTAGACCTCCCAAAAAAACCCCACTGGATTTGAGTTTGTTACGCTGCTATCTTCGGTGGTGTTGAGAAGAGTCAGCCTGTCAGCATTTTCAGTTGACAGGCGAATGCGGTTATAATTCCACCGGCGGCACTAAAAACCTGCGCTGACAAAATGCTAGCGGCTATACAGGCCAGGTCCAAGCTCCAAGGCGTAGACAGCCAATTAATGCCATGTGTCCAGCTTGGATACCCAATAATTATAAGGCACAGAGGAATCACGGAGGATGTTGGTACGGTCGGCAATGCACTCGCTCACCATCTTCCGAAACTTTGCACTCCTTGTGAGAGAGTACCCCCCGCCTCAGGGCCTGTGCGATGGGAGGGTCTGAGAAAACTGTCCCAGAACTTTGACAGTGTTCCCCTGCCTCTGCTGGATTGCATTTGTGGCTCTCTCGCCTGTACTCCTTGGTTGTCCAACGAACTGTGACCTCTGCCGCCAGCGTTTTCAGATGGGAATTTTTTCACTAATTCCGCAACAAAGGCCTTCTCGTACTGCCCCATTTTATTAGGCCTGTCCTGCAAATGAATAAGAGACATAAAGTTTTCCCTGTAGCGTGGGTCTTGAAGCGTCACCAACCAGTAATGACTGTCACCCAAAATTTGGACAATGCGAGGGTCACGGGAAAGGCAGCGTAACATAAACTCAGCCATGTGTGCCAGACTGCAAAGAGGCAAGACTTCCGTGTCCTCACCAAGAGGATGACTGACTGTGCTCTCCTCCTCCTCCCTGAACTCAGGCCACCCACGCTGAACAGACGGTATGGCAGTTGTGCAGGTACTACCGTCTATAGCGCCGATAACTAGCTCCTGTTCTTCCTCCTCCTCCTCCTCTTCCTTATTGTCACCAAATCCACGTTGGGATGAGATGAGGCCGGGCTGTGTGTAATCACCCTGTATGGTTCCTTGCTCCATCTCATCGTGCTTCGCCTGCAATGCATCCTCTTTAATTGAGAGCAGAGAGGGTTTCAGAAGACAGAGAAGTGGGATGGTGACGTTAATTATGCGTCATCGCCACTCACAAACTTGGTGGAGTCCTCAAAGTTTTGGAGGATAGTACAGATGTCTGACATCCATGTCCACTCCTGAGGTTTATGTGTAGAGTCTGAGCTCAATTCCGACGGCCTTGTTGACGCTGGTACTCAACAACTGCCATCTTCTTCTCAGAAATCCTTCCCAACATCTGCAGTGTCGAGTTCCAACGCGTGAGGACATCACACACCAGTCTGTGAGCCGGAAGCTACAAACGCTGCTGAAACATGGCAAGGGTGGTCGGAAGCTGTAGCTGACTTTCTAAAATGGGCACACAGGCAGCCTACTTTAACAAGCCGATCCGGCAGCTCCGGATAGGCTTTGAGAAACCGCTGAACCACGAGTTAAGCACAAGAGCCAGGCATGGTACCTGTGTGAGCTTGCCTCGCCTCAGAGCCGCCACCAGGTTCCGGCCATTGTCACACATGACTATGCCCTGCTGTAGGTTCAGTGGGATCAGCCACAGATCTGCCTGCTCTTTCAGAGCTGTCCACAACTCTTTGTGAAAAACCACATTAAAAATGCCTTAAATGGATACCATGTTTTACAAACCTTTAAAGGAAGAAACAAAGCCAGCATGGCCAAAAAAAGTGAAATAAATGTGCAGGTGTAAGATGCCGTGACAGTAATTTAAAAACCAAAAGATGACAAAACATTTTTTCACACTCTGTAAGCACTAAGAAATATGTAAACATATATATATATACATATACATATACACATACACACACACACACACACACACACACACAGATATACAGTGCATTGTGAAAGTTTTTGCTCCCCTTGAACTTTTCTACCTTTTGCCACATTTCTGGCTTCAAACAAAGATATAAAATTCTAATTTTTTGGGGAAGAATCAACAACAAGTGGGACACAATCGTGAATTGGAACGAAATTTATTGGATATTTTAAACTTTTTTAACAAATTCAAAACTGAAAAGTGGGGCGTGCAATATTATTCGGCCCCCTTGAGTTAATACTTTGTAGCGCCACCTTTTGCTGCGATTACAGCTGCAAGTCGCTTGGGGTATGTCTCTATCAGTTTTGCACATTGAGAGGCTGAAATTCTTGCCCATTCTTCCTTGCAAAACAGCTCGAGCTCATTGAGGTTGGATGGAGGGCATTTGTGAACAGCAGTTTTCAGCTCTTTCCAGATTCTCGATTGGATTCAGGTCTGGACTTTGACTTGGCCATTCTAACACCTGGATACGTTTATTTTTGAGCCATTCCATTGTAGATTTTGCTTTATGTTTGGGATCGTTGTCTTGTTGGAAGATAAATCTCCGTCCCAGTCTCCGGTCTTTTGCAGACTCCAACAGGTTTTCTTCCAGAATGGTCCTGTATTTGGCTCCGTCCATTTTCCCATCAGTTTTAACCATCTTCCCTGTCGCTGCTGAAGAAAAGCAGACCCAAACCATGATGGTGCCACCATCATGTTTGACAGTGGGGATGGTGTTTTGAGGTTGATGAGCTGTGTTGCTTTTACGCCAAACATATCGTTTTGCACTGTGGCCAAAAAGTTTGATTTTGGTTTCATCTGACCAGAGCACCTTATTCCACATGTTTGGAGTGTCTCCCATGTAGCTTGTGGCAAACTTCAAATGAGACCTTTTATGGATATCTTTGAGAAATGGATTTCTTCTTGCCACTCTTCCATAAAGACCAGATTTGTGCAGTGTACGACTGATTGTTGTCCTATGGACAGACTCTCCCACCTCAGCTGTAGATCTCTGCAGTTCATCCAGAGTGATCATGGGCCTTTTGGCTGCATCTCTGATCAGTCTTCTCCTTGTTCGAGATGAAAGTTTAGAGGGACAGCCGGGTCTTGGTAGATTTGCAGTGGTCTGATACTCCTTCCATTTCAATATGATCGCTTGCACAGTGCTCCTTGAGATGTTTAAAACTTGGGAAATCTTTTTGTATCCAAATCCGGCTTTAAACTTCGCCACAACAGTATCTTGGAGCTGCCTGGTGTGTTCCTTGGTCTTCATGATGCTCTCTGCACTTGAAACAGAACCCTGAGACTATCACAGAGCAGGTGCATTTATATGGAGACTTGATTACACACAGGTGGATTCTATTCATCATTACCAGTCATTTAGTACAACATTGGATCATTCAGAGATCCTCACTGAACTTCTGGAGTGAGTTTGCTGCACTGAAAGTAAAGGGGGCGAATAATATTGCACGCCCCACTTTTCAGTTTTTAATTTGTTAAAAAAGTTTAAAATATCCAATAAATTTTGTTCCACTTCACGATTGTGTCCCACTTGTTGTTGATTCTTCCCAAAAAAATTATAATTTTATATTTATGTTTGAAGCCAGAAATGTGGCAAAAGGTAGAAAAGTTCAAGGGGGCCAAATACTTTCACAATGCACTGTGTGTGTGTGTGTGTGTGTGTGTGTGTGTGTGTGTGTGTGTGTGTATATATATATACATACATACACACATACATACGGGTGCGTGTGCAAGAAGGAGATCTTCTGAGGTAGCAACCCTTGTTACTGTCCTGTATAAGGCGGCAGTCTACAGTAGATCTTAATATGGCCAGAACATCCTGGATCCTGGGAAGTGACACAGACAAGAAAGGAGATCTCAGCAGTAGGGTGCTACAGTGCGTACGGCCAGGAGCCCAAGGTGGTATTGGTTTGGGGCTGTGGGAGAATTGAGAAAGCACAGGTGAAGTGGGGCTGAATAGCCAATGTGTAGGCGGGATCTGGTAGTCTTGGTGAACAAATACTGAACTTGCCAGGCAGGGACATGGACCGCACAGAAGTTGGCTGTGGCCAGTAAAGCACAGATAGAATGGAGTAGTCACATCAGGGATGCAATATTGCTGAAATGTTATATATAAGTTATGTATCACCACATCAAACCGATATGTGTGTAGCAATACATGTGTGTCAGAAGTATATGGAATTATTTAAAGGGAATCTGTCAGCAGGTTTTTGCTACTTCATCTGAGAGCAATAAATCAAAACAGTTATGAATCTCAATACATAGTTCAGAAAAAAAGAAGAGAAATGAAAATAAGCATAAAAAAATCAAATCTTTATTAATAGAATTTAAAACATGGTAATTCATAAAACACAGGGAACCATTTAACCCATTTACATATAGACTTCACAGAAAGCACAATTTAAAGAGCTATGGCTCCAATTGTCTACAGTATGACCAGAAGTAATAGTAGACCTTGAACAACCAATTATCACATATACCAGCGACCCACTTCAGCTACCGTGACATCATTATCTGCTACCAGTGAGACTACACGCCCCAGCTGGCCCTTCTGCAACATCTGGCGCCTCCCCAATGGCTGACTACAGTGGTACTTACTATATGCTGGCAAATCTATATGTGTACAGGCCCCCGACAACGCTGTTTCGCCATTGCTTCTTCTGAGGGGTGCCGTGATAAGGAAGAATTACTTGTTAGGGAGCTGACCTGCACCTGTGGGCTATATCTTAGTTTACTGGGTGCAGCTGTTCTGATACAATTAGAGTTTATAGATTTAGCAATGAAGCAGAGCTGAGAAAGCTGCCCCCGCCCACACTAGGCTCTCAGTGTACACAGTTTATAGACTGTGAGCTGCTTATCACAGAAGGGTACAGAGGCGGACAATTGCTCGCATGCCAGTTAGTCACCGCAATGATAATCACAAGGTTATTAAAACTTAAGTCTAAGTAAACAACAGCACACAGCCGGATATGTGACACATAGTTGAGTTCAGTGTTTAACCCCCTACCTCATGGTGTCCTCAGATTACATAGCAAAACCCTGCTGAGAGATTCCCTTTAACGGTCACATAAGTCCAATGTTCACACTTAACACTGTCCAGATAAGTCCATATATAATGGATGTATCTTCACAGTGGAAGAATATATCAGATAATGGATATGAATATAATGATTGCAATAAACTGGATAGCTTGCAGATATGTTGACACCCATGGACTACCAAAATAATGGAAAACTGACCACACTATGGATAATCTTGGTTTTAACTTCCCATGCTACCGGAGCTTGTTTCTGGCCCAACATAATCCAGTTAACGGACCGGTATAAACCTCAGAAATAGTTCTTATTCAAAAGTGCTCTATATCGCCTCCTAGGAAAAATAGGTAACTAGCCTGGAATATAAAATAAATATCTAATACAATCTAATCAAAATCTGTACAGTTGTGTATGTCATCGTATTAAAATACTTAAAGATAGAGGTAAAAATATAAAAATTCCATAATAATGTTTAATTGGATTAGAAAAAAAAATAAGTCATCACCATTGGAACAAAGAGGCTAATTCAGTGTGAACGGTTGTTGGGCATTTTCACTTCTATAGAAGCCTATAAAAATAGAAAAAAAGAGAACATCAGTGTAATGGTGTAATGAACCCACACCTCACCACCCCGCCTGACCTCACCATTACGTCAGAGGGATCACAGGCTGAGGGTTTGTGCAATAGATGCTAAAAAACTTTTTGACAGGTCTAAGGGATCTCAGGTCAATATATAGATAGGTGGTCTAAACAAACTATGTATTGTATTAAGGGTATGTGCAATAGATGTTAATTCTTATACAACAATGATGTTTTTGTGAGCATGACCAGATTGCAGTGACCATAATGCATTGACCATCAAAGAAAATCTTTAGATATAAATCATCATGTTCCTTATGTAATGCGAGGATATGCACAGTGAATGTGTCTTTACTCAGTGAGACGCAAGCCACTGAGCTTTTTACTTGTGTTTGAGGTTTGTTTTGGGTGTCTAAAGCGATTGTGGATATGAAATAAAAATTTATATATTTATAATGAATCTTTAGTATTTTGGGTGATCACTGAAAATATAGTGTACCTCTTTCTCTTTGTTGGATATAGAGGGATCACAAGGTACCGTCTCCCCACTTGCACCAACGTGACATTCCACACCCCCTGAGAACACGTAAGGTCAGCTTGGCACAGTTTTACACAGACATCACCTGGCCACACAGGCCCAGGGAGGCACGGGGAGTGAGAGGATGCAGCCCATACAGCCGCAGACATGGCACCAAACTCGCTTACAACCCTGAGAGGCCCCTTTCACTAGCACCAGTGAAACGGAGCCTTGTCAGCCTGGTAGGACTGCTACCAGTTCCTCGTTGGATATAAGCCCGGTCCGTTAACTGGATTATATAGGGCAAGAAACAATCTCCGGAAACATGGAAAGTTAAAACCAAGAACACGAATGTGTGGATTCGTGGATTGAGATAATAGAACAGCCTTAGGTTAAGTTATGTACTTAATCGCCTTAAGCGCACATTAGACAAAACACTATATATGCAATGGTTATACATATACAATGGTCAGATATATAAATACAGGAGGTAAAATATTACCTCCACGTCATAAGTGGGGGTACCCAATCAATGATTTGACATTGTAATTGTTTCTCAGTATTTCCCAATTCAATAAAGTGTTTTGAAACTGAAAGATTCAAGCGTGTCTTCCATATTGTATACCTATACGGATGAAATCTAGTTTTAAAGTCATACGTGGTTTGTCCAACATAATGGTAATTGCTTAACATAAGCCAGTATTTATGTATAATGCCTACAATGCCATCACTATGATGGTCAAAGGTAGAGATGAAGGGGATATGATTCAGTAACGTAAGGTTTAGATGAGGTTATTAATAGAATGGAGTGTTGGATTATATTTACTTCCTCATATGTTTTGTCAACGAGTTTGCCTGGAAATGTTCTAATCTGAAATGTTTCAGACATTATTTTAAGATTTTTCTCCAATTAATTATAACTAACAATTCTTTTTAGTCTTAAAAATTGGACAGGAAATTTGGGAGGAAAATGGGGGGTGCGTCTTATGGTCCAAACGTAACTTGCTGGTGGTGATGGAGCGGGATCGCAGGGCCCTCCATTCCCTCCCTCCATCAGGAAGGCGGCGGCAGCAGGAGAAGAGGTGAGGCGGGGAGGTATCTGGCCGGGTACAGGGGCCGGTGTCTTGCTGTGAGCAGCTTTCCAATGGCCGCGGCCATGTTCCTGAAGCTGTGATCTACAGGACAATGGCTACCGGAGCCAGCGCATGCGCTCTGCCACGCAGGCGGCCATTTTCCTGTAAATCACAGCTTCAGAAAGACGGCCGCAGGCACTGGAAGCCACTCACGCTGCTCTGCCACGACGCTCACAGCAAGACACTGGCCCCGGCACCATGCCCCCAGCTCCAGGTACCAGGCCCCCAGGTACCAGGCCCCCAGCCCCAGACACAAGGCCCCAAGCACCAGGCCCAAAGCGCTAGGCACCAGGCCCCCAGTACTAGGCCCCAGGCACCCAGCACCAGGCCCCCATACCCCAAGGCGCCAGGCCCCAGATCCCCAGGACCAGGCACTAGGCCCCCAGCCAACAGCCAGACACCGGCCCCCAGCCAGACATCGGCCTTGCAGCATTTCACCTCTTCTGCAGCAGCCGCCAGGTTCCTGAGGGAGGGAACGGAGGGCCCTGTCTCACCACCAACGCAACTCCCCACTGTTGGAGCATCGGCTTCTCGCATCCAGGGTCCGTACCATTCCTCCACTGAAGAACCCTGCCTCCTGTGACCCCCGTTCCACCGCCCCCCCAAGTAAGATACCTATTCAGACTATAAGACGGACCCCCCACTTAAAAATATTTTTTTCCTATTTTCCACCCCAAAATTTGGAGTGCGTCTTTTGGTCCGGTGCGTCTTATAGTCTGAAAAATACGGTATGTCTTGTATATGAGAAGCGTAATTTCAACAGAAAAAAATTTGAAAGAAGGAGGGGCCTCAAATAAATCATGCTGTCTTATTATATTGAATTCTGTATTGTGTTTCTTATTGATATCTCAGTAAGATTACCCCAATCTCTTTTCATCCATCCATACCAGATTCATCATCATCCATACTAGATTCACAATCTTCCACATCTCATTGACATTTTCTTCTTTTAAACTCTTCAAATTTATTCTTCATTTTCTGTAGGTGCGTAGAAATGTTTATCTTTAATTTATCCTATTTGGATACATAAGATCCTCCAGTGTATTCTCTGTTGATTGAAATCTAACAGACATTTGAGCTGATAGATATAATATATATATATATTTGTTTTACTCACTTATATAGCGCCATTACAGACATTATCGGCACTGTCCCCATTGGGGATCACAATCTAGATTCTCTATCAGTATGGCTTTGGAGTGTGTGAGGAAACCATTGCAAACACGGGGAGAACATACAAATTCCTTGCAGATGTTGTCCTTGGTGGGATTTGAACCCTGAACCTCAGCACTGCAAGGCTGCAGTGCTAACCACTGAGCCACCGTGCTATCATATATATAAATATATCTGTATAAATAAGTACATCCCAACAAATTGGTCAGAAAACCTTTAGTTTCCTTTCAGAATCAACATATCAACATTTTCTTTGGAATACCATACTATAAAATACTCCCAGATATTTGAGCCATTCATGGTAAACAAAATTTGTTATTTTGCACACACATAAAAAGGCATTTTTCTAACAAATTTCTAACAAATTCTTTCAAGACCATATAGCAAAAATGAGTACATCCCAATGAAAGTCTTAGGTGCAAAGCTAGAGTTTTGACTACAAAATTCAAATGAACAAGAATTCTGCATGTATGTCTAATTATTCACTAAACGTGTTCAGCAAACAGTTGATTATACAAGGTTGTGACTTAAAGTTTCAGTTTTTTCACACTTTTTTGTTAAGTACTGTGTGTATATATATATATATATATATATATATACACACACATATTAAAACATTTAATGACATTCTTTAAAGGAGTGGATAGAATGTGTCTTGTTTTTCAAGTTGATGATGAGGGCTAAAGGGTATCGCAAGCATATGCTGGCCTTTTGAAACACTACTGTAAGAGGCCTCAGGTTTCTATGCCTTTAAAGATCAGATAGACCAGTATCCATAAACATGGTGCACATTACTCTTGGAATGTTGGGGGACGTCCTGGCTATGGCCAGTATTCCAAATTTTTCATGTGAAATCTTTAGGACAATGTCTCTGGGTAAGTGAGGATTTAGAGGTTTAGCCAACGCTTTATGACTACTTGTGAAGGTTAACTTTGGGAACAGTGTTTGGATAAATTAGTCACGACCTCATGTAATTCTGTTATTCAACAAATTATATGAATTTTAAATTTCATATTAACTATAAATGTAAGGTTCTTATAACACATTTTCATCAAGTTGTGAGAGTTCATCTGTAAAGGACAAGTTGACTTTTACGTACACTAATAGACTTACCTCTCCTTGGCATAGGCCTACAAAATGAACTCAGGGCAAAGAAAAGCTTTGGACAGACAGGGAGGAGTCCATAGAAAAAATGGAGATAGCCATACATCTGCATGTTTGTTTGTCATTGCTGCACATTGTCTGCTGTGCATTTTGATTATTTTTTTTTGTTTGCTTGCTTGTTCCCTATTTGGACTCCTGATAAACTGAGTATTGCATCAGGGAAACGTGTTAATATTAGGTCAAGTTCACGCGACCATATTTTTGGTGTGAGTGCTGTCTGTGAAAAAAACGTACAGCAGACGGGCAGCATTCAGACCAATGTTATTTAATGGGGCTGTGCAGATGAGCGATTGTTTCACATACTGAATCTGTGAATAAAAAAAATTGAAGCATGCATTAGTTTCTTCCCGAAACTAGTCGGATGTGACTCGCATTTTTAAAAAATATTCTGATCTCATGTGGAGCCACAGTATAGCATCTTATTTTTATGGATACATTGCAATTCTTTAACATAGGAAACTGTATTTAGTGTTGTAAATTTTCAATAACTGCTGATGTATAAAACGGATCGCACGCAGATTGCATACGGATGACAAATGAGAAACAAATCATCTGCGTTTTCTGGATAATTTTTTAAATGCTCATTTATACTTAGCCTTAGGTATATTAGCCTGTAAGTTTTAGCCTTGTTGCCACATCAGTCTCTATTCATCCTGGACCGTTCTGGACCGGGATGTTACTAATCTATTTTTAATGATGTCCATAAATGTTATGTTTTAAACCTGACAGGGCCATTGATAAGCTTGATATCGCAAGTTCAGTATGTGTTTTATTAACTACTAGGTCTGTTATTTTCATTGATAAATTAGTCACTTCTTGCCAGAAACAAAGGTGGATCCTGAAGCACAATGAAACTGCTGACTAATGCAATACTATGGCAGCTTTTTGGCAACTATCCTATTTTATTGAAAGGTTTGGCCGATAAGTCATTTATGGATGCCTGGGAACTTGTACTAGATATTTCATTACATGATAATTGTGCATTGGTTCTATGTAGATCCTCTTAGATTAAGGACACCGCATTTATTGTCAACAGGTACTATTCTTGGAGTTAAATACTGCACCGTTCACTTTTATGCTATTATACACATTGGGGCAAGCATTTCCTAACAGACTGAAGAAAGTGTGAACAGATGCAAGCTACAGTGACTACAGTATATACATAGCAAAAAGTGCTGTATGCACCAAAAGATATGCCAACATTGAATATATAAAATGTAATCTGCATTATTGCCATGTAGTGTATACTTATAAATTGAGGTACTTAGAGCACAAATAGGCCAATTTGTATGTGCCTACCTGATATGCCAAGGCGTATTTTTTTTTTAATGGGACCTTAACCATTTGTATCAAACATACCCCTTCAGGGCTAAAAACTGACACATTTTAGGGGCAGATAGGATCCACATGAATTGGCCAATTTGTGCTATGTACCTTAATTTAATAAATAAATTTTGTATGACTGTAATGCAGTTTGCATTTCCTATTTAAAGGGATTATCCAAGATTTATTATTTATGTGTATGGGGCTAAGAATGAATGGGCAGGTAGTTGCTGATTTTATTCCTGTTCTTCATGGGGATGATCTCTGTCGGCTAAGCCAGAGACTGCCCTGCTCCACTTCATCTCTCATCAACAGAGCAACTCTTACTCTTCCAGCCTGCTCTGTTGATGGGGCGTCACTGCAGACATCATGATGATTGACAGCCTGCTCCCTGCAGTTAGCTGCAGTTAGCCGGCTGTCAATCAGCATGACATCGGCAGAGGCACCCTATCAACAGAGCGGGCTGGAAGAGGAAGAGCTGCTTTGTTGACGTGACATCAGTGGAAGCCGAAGCAGCGCTGGTAACAGGCAGAACAGGCAGTTAGCTGCTAGTTTTAAGCTACATGGGCAAAAATAAAAGATGTCCCACAAAACCAAAATTAGCAGATGTCCCAGATTAATGTTTTCATATATCTTGGTACATACAGTGTGTTCCTGCTCTTTTTCATCTATCTGCTAGGGCTATTTCCCAATTGTTACAGCTTGTATAATTGCTCCATTGCTCCTTTCATTACCAGATATTATTGACCTCTTCACTTTCAAATCACTACTCAGCATAAACATGAAGCAGGGAAGCTACTGAGCATGTGTGTCCACTAGGAAAGATGGAGCCGCACCTCAGTCATAGTATGAGTGGCACTTCAATCTTTTATTGCATGCCCCCTGACTGCTGTGCCCCATTTAAGGGGTTACGTTTTTGTGTCCCATGTTGTTTTCCCCTCCCCTCCTGGTTTTCACCCAATGGTCCATTTTCTACTCTTTTGTTCTCATCTTTAGGCTGTGTGCCCACGTAGCGTTTTTCAAGCGTTTTTGATGCGGAATTTCCGCAGCGGAAACGCTTGTAAAACGCTTGGTAACCCGCACCCCATGGTCCCCAATGGGATTCCGCAAGTTCTATGCACATGCTGTGGATTTTTCCGCAGCGTTTATGCTGCGTTCAAAAATCTGCAGCATGTCATTTAATTTTGCGTTTCCGCAAGCGGAATTGCCTTTATCCAATGCATAAAAAACGCAAGGCAATTCCGCATGTGGAAAACGCGTGATAATGCGTTTTTCCGGGAGAGGACTTGCAGAAATGAAGCAGAAATTTTCTGCTTCATAAATGCAACGTGGGCACATAGCCTTATAAATGATAACTCTCCCTCTTCCTGTCTCTCTCCTCATAGCAGTAGGACCCGGAGGCTGTGTTGTCTGCTGGGGAGAGAAGGCCGATGAACTGAACTGCTTGCGGCGATTAGAGACAGGATCAGGAGGGAAGGTGATACCTGGCTTACCGATGTGCTGGTGGAGCAGGAATCATGCCCTCCTGAGCTTCAAACGATAAACCTCGGCGGCCGGCAGTCTGCTTCCCGCTGAATCGCTTAAGCCCCACCTCCATGACATCATGAGGTTCGCGCACATATCATGTGCGTGCTCCCATAGTAGCCACACCCCCTCCAGTTATCATGGCGGTTGCAAGCATTCCCTATCTAAGGGGCAACGCAGCGCCGCGATTTTACAGACCCACGCTTCCCCCAGCACTCCTGTCACATCCCCCTGCCATAATGGGAGGTCAGGCTAGCAGCAGTGCTTCCTCTGTTGAGGAGCCTGCTCTCCCATTGCAGGCAACTACAGTCCAGACACATACCAAAATAAGTGTTGCACACTGCACAGCTCCTGCACAGCCAGTGGCAGCTTTTGCTCAACAGTTGCAAGGTAATTGTTTCATGCCACCGGCACCACCCCCCACACAACCACTACCTCCCCTGCAAGTTCTAATGCAACCCCCACCTGCCCGCCCCCCTTTCACATTACCACTTTGAATACAGTGCCCACTAGTGTTACCCTCATACCATCTACATCCAGCACGGTAACCGAACTGCCGGGTCGTCATCCCCATCGTCATCCTATAGACCCGATCGGCGCCATCGTTCTGTGAGATCTCATAGCTGGCATTCATCACGCCGCTCCATATCTGCTAAGCGTAGCCGCCGATCCAGATCATCACACTGGCGATCTCTTTCGTCATCGGATGAGTCGTCCAATATGTCCGTTAGCCTACGTAGGAGTGTGCGTCATAGGTCAAGGCGTCATCGCAGATATCCTGGAATCTCTTCAGTCTGTGATCATTCCCAGGACGTGGCTATTCCTGCACAGGGTGTTCCGGTTCATCCCATTCAGTTGGATCCACAAGGTATCAGTGAGTACCAGTATTCGGGGGCTTGGGGGGATGATGCGGCAGTACTTCCAGCCTTACAAGTGCTTTTGAGTCACACTAATCTCCCTCCTGGTCAAAATAATTGAGTTAATCCCCTTATGCTAAACCAGAATCCTAAAAAAGACCCCCTCCAATTCGTGCTAATGTAGCACCCTGAGGATTCGGCTGCTACAGGGGTATTGCACCTCAACCCAGAGGTGTGATATTCCACTCCCGGGCAAGGATGGAGTGTGGAACTGAGCTCGGTAGGCTGCATGCACTACACACATCCCATTTCCGGGGAACAGACCAACGGTACTCCCACTTAGAAATGTGCAGGTACGACCGAGTCTGTTCCTGGCTGGAGTGGGAGGGGGGTGGTACATCCCAAGTAGTGTAGGGGCAGATAGGGGGAGCAGCCTGGGTAAAGATAGGAGCTCATTGGGTGCTGGTCACCTGAGCTCACACATAGAGGGTGTATATAAGGTGGGCACCAACTAAGAACAGGGTCAGATGCAGAGAACAAGTCAGTTGGAGACAGCAAGACAGCTGCAGAGGAGCAGACAGCAAGCAGAGAGGAAGTCAGCCTGCAGCAAGAGAGAGACCCTGAGTGAGAGAGGAGCAGAGAAGGAGTACCCAGAGGGGAAAACAGAGAGGACCCAAGAACCCAAATTAAAGCACCGGGTGAGGAGTCGGCACAGGGTACCGGATCCCAAGCTGGTGGGGGCAGAAAACACACCCCAGCCAGAGACCGGAGACCGTGGGCAGCGTTTGTCACGGTCACCCATCACATCCACCCCGAAGGCACACCACATGAAGGGTCAGGGAACCCAAGGCCAAGGGTGTCCCAACAGAAGGCCCGAGGGAGCTGGACCTAGGTGGATCACTGGTGGGGACGGCCAGAGAACGGGACAGAAGGAGAGCTCAGGGCCACGCTCCGGACTTGTTTGGGGGTTGGCTGAACCCAGGACCTGGTGGACGCAGCACGGCTCGGGTGGTCACTCGAAGCTGGAGTGACTAGTACAACATCTGCAGTAAGTAAACACCCTTAACTGCACAACCCGACTCTGTCTTCATTGCCGTCTGCACCGCACCACCACAACCCCCATCCTCTGCACCTGTCCCCCCTGAGGCTATACCCCTCCCGTTGGGGGTTATCTCACCAAGCTGCGCACCCACCATCAGCCTCAGCGGACTCTGCTGCAGCGGCGGCCACAGTGACCGCATCACAACGGGTGGCGTAGTCGACACAAAAGAACTCTTAATAACATCTGTAGGACTGCCACATAACACTGAGCTTGACGCCCTGGGCACGGGCCGGGTCACAGCCGCTCGGAGACTACAACCCCCCATCTGATCCGGTGCCGGGTATTCCCCTCAAAAAGGAATATGTCCCAGGGGGCGCGTCAACTTTGGCGTAGTCGGCAGGATTACGTGCCCGCAACACCCGGGTACTGCGTGCCTGAAGAAAAGTGCAAGTTTACCTCAGAAAGAAGTCTCCCGCCGGTTCCGGAGGGTCCACGCCATCGGACCCCATCACAGGTCGTTTCCCGCCGATTGTCCGCCATTTCCAGCTTGTTCCCGCCATCTGCAGAGTTTCCCGCCACTGGGCGACGCTTCCCGCCAAATCCGCAGATTTCCCGCCTTGGAAGAGCAGCGGACGCCATTATGGGCGTGCCAAAGGAGGGCAGGAGGCCGCCTCCCATCGTGGGCCAGGACAGAAAATGGCGCCAAAAGTGGAAACCGCCCCCACCAACAGAGACTGTGATGCTGGAGGTGTCTGTCAGCGTGAAAGAACTACCCCTGAAGCTGACAGTCACCGAGTTGCCCCGGGACCGCCCTCTAAGTGGGAGGAGACGAAAGAAAAGAGCGAAGATGGGTGCCGCCTGGAGCAGTCTGGAGCGAGCGCACCCGGAGGCAAGAAGTCTAACGAGGAGTAGCGGAGGAGCTTACCCGGATATGGAGAGAAAGCAGAACAGCACCGGCCCGCTGGCCAGGAGTCTGCTAGAGACCGAGGAAGGAGAGCAGAGCAGCACCGGCCCGCTGGCCAGGAGCCTGCTGGAAGGAGAGCAGAGCAGCACCGACCCGTTGGTCAGGAGCCTGCTAGAGACCACGACCCCACTAGGCCTAGTGGAGGTCCTAGCACAGCTCCCCCGAGACCGGGAGTGTGCACAGACTGCCCTGGAGGGCCTCGCACGGAGGATGGCCCGGGTACAGCGCGAGATATTGGCGGAATGGAGCCGGGAGATGGCCCAGCAAGCTGAGACCAGTCAACGGAGCACGCTACCCTGGAAGAGGAAGCAGACCGCCTCTGAGGATGGCGAGGGAGGACCAAAGGCTGAAGACGGCGCCGAGAAGGGAGCCGAACGCATGGAGGCAGGTAAAGGGGACGCCTATACCCCAAGCCGGGAAACCGCCCACCTGCCCCAGCTCCCCGTCGCAGAGCCCGAAAGTCCCCCTGCTGTGCCCGTAGCCGCCATGTCACCGCTATGGACTAGGCCCCGACCGGAAGCCGCCGCAGCGACCCCTGTGACGTCACGCGCCTCGACCCGGAGCGTGACAAAGCAGGAAATACCACCAGCCTGGTCGCAAGGCCTAGTACCCCCGGGCGCCGCATCACCAACAGCGCCCCCTACCTCCGCGGAGCCTCCGGCCTGGAGGCAAGGCCAGGTAGCCCAGGGCGCCGCCGTCCTAACGGTGCCCTTCACCTTCCAGGTGCCCCAGGCCTGGCCGCAAGGCCTGGGCAACCCGGGCGCCACCACCACCGCGCCCGCACCCGTAAAACCAAGGGTGCCACACCTGGGGGAGGACTTGTTCAGCCAGCTCACATGGCCGGACGGGCGGCCCTTCATCTGGCCCGAAGAATTCCATGAGCTGGAACGGCAGCAGAGACTAAGACCCCTGGATGAACCCCTGATTCCGGCTCCGAAGCCCCTGGCACGGATCTCGCCCCCGCTAGAGGAAGCACAGTTTGAGTGGGACCCCACCGGAGAAGACCTAATGGGGTTCACTCAGGAAACCAGGGCAGCTGCAGCGGAGCGTGCTGAGTGTTGCCGACAGCAGCTCGAAGAGTTTGCAAGGGAGCGGAGAGAGAGGCGGGTCCGGGAACAACAGGCCCAAATAAGGAGCGCCGAGCAGAAGAGCCGGACCAGGAGGGACCCCCGTGCAGCACATTGTCCCCGCACCATCGGGACAGTGATCAAGTTCAACCAGCAGCATGGGTGGGGCTTCATTCGAGACAACAACACCCCCGGCGACGTCTTTGTCACGCGCAGAGACGTGGAGTCCCATCTGCCGGAGGGGCACAGAGGTCGTGACCTCTACATCGGAGACGAGGTCACCTTTACCCGGCACAAGTGTGCCAAAGGACCTTATGCCCTCCACGTACACCGCCTGACGGAGGAGGAGTTGCGGTGCGAGGAGGAGGAGCAAGAGGACCCGGACGGGTCTGAAGTTACAACCAGCTATAAGCAAAGAGCAGGAGGAAGACGCCGTTGAGTGCGGCAGAGCAGTAGATGTAAATAGTTACCCGACCGGGTACTAAAGAAACTGTTGCTACATATATATAGTCCCCGTTGGGACCAGCATGAGTGAACTGTTCACCCGTTTACCTGTTATTCCGTATCCATACCAGGCTGAGGAATGTGAGCAGCCATTCCCTTCCCTTTACCTGGCCGAGGACTGAGAGCGGCCAACTTTCCCTGTATATAGTTGCGCTTCCTAAGGCGCCCCCTACTGGTTTTATAGGAAAACCAGATTTCCAGAGAGACTGTCGCACTTTACCCGGTCACACGTTGCACAGTGACCGGAGGAGGAGCCAGAGGCGACGAGAATGTTTTATTTGCTAATATATGTTGTTTTATATGTTTATGAAAAAAAAATGTATGTTTTGGTGTTGTTTATGTCTTACAGCCCGAGGACGTGCTGTGATTTACCAGGGGGGAATGTAGCACCCTGAGGATTCGGCTGCTACAGGGGTATTGCACCTCAACCCAGAGGTGTGATATTCCACTCCCGGGCAAGGATGGAGTGTGGAACTGAGCTCGGTAGGCTGCATGCACTACACACATCCCATTTCCGGGGAACAGACCAACGGTACTCCCACTTAGAAATGTGCAGGTACGACCGAGTCTGTTCCTGGCTGGAGTGGGAGGGGGGTGGTACATCCCAAGTAGTGTAGGGGCAGATAGGGGGAGCAGCCTGGGTAAAGATAGGAGCTCATTGGGTGCTGGTCACCTGAGCTCACACATAGAGGGTGTATATAAGGTGGGCACCAACTAAGAACAGGGTCAGATGCAGAGAACAAGTCAGTTGGAGACAGCAAGACAGCTGCAGAGGAGCAGACAGCAAGCAGAGAGGAAGTCAGCCTGCAGCAAGAGAGAGACCCTGAGTGAGAGAGGAGCAGAGAAGGAGTACCCAGAGGGGAAAACAGAGAGGACCCAAGAACCCAAATTAAAGCACCGGGTGAGGAGTCGGCACAGGGTACCGGATCCCAAGCTGGTGGGGGCAGAAAACACACCCCAGCCAGAGACCGGAGACCGTGGGCAGCGTTTGTCACGGTCACCCATCACATCCACCCCGAAGGCACACCACATGAAGGGTCAGGGAACCCAAGGCCAAGGGTGTCCCAACAGAAGGCCCGAGGGAGCTGGACCTAGGTGGATCACTGGTGGGGACGGCCAGAGAACGGGACAGAAGGAGAGCTCAGGGCCACGCTCCGGACTTGTTTGGGGGTTGGCTGAACCCAGGACCTGGTGGACGCAGCACGGCTCGGGTGGTCACTCGAAGCTGGAGTGACCAGTACAACATCTGCAGTAAGTAAACACCCTTAACTGCACAACCCGACTCTGTCTTCATTGCCGTCTGCACCGCACCACCACAACCCCCATCCTCTGCACCTGTCCCCCCTGAGGCTATACCCCTCCCGTTGGGGGTTATCTCACCAAGCTGCGCACCCACCATCAGCCTCAGCGGACTCTGCTGCAGCGGCGGCCACAGTGACCGCATCACAACGGGTGGCGTAGTCGACACAAAAGAACTCTTAATAACATCTGTAGGACTGCCACATAACACTGAGCTTGACGCCCTGGGCACGGGCCGGGTCACAGCCGCTCGGAGACTACAACCCCCCATCTGATCCGGTGCCGGGTATTCCCCTCAAAAAGGAATATGTCCCAGGGGGCGCGTCACTAACATACATAAGGATGTCTTTTTCTGCGGTATTACCACCCTTGAGTCCCACTTAGATGAGGAGACTGTTAACAGTCCCTCGCGTCTCCTGATCAGCATACAGTTGACAGAGAACGCCGATCCGTTGATAGACGTTTTGAGTGCAAACCGAAAGTTGCTAAAACAATTAACAATTGGTTGGAGGCATTTTTTGTTATGGGCTGCATCATGAACCAAAAACACCCAGACAGCTGTTCAAAAATGTTTATTTACATAGACACCATTTATAACTCGTACAAGGTCCATGGGGGCAAAGCTTGGTGGCACTACCATGAGGAGTTTAGGAGGCGTTTAGCCCTACAGCCTCATTTGGGTTGGGGAGTAAAAGCGACGGATACATGGATACGACTTATGCTACCCCAGAAAGCCATAACTCCCTTTCACGCAGTGGCCTCTGGTCATACCGCTGGCACATGCAAATACAAACACGAGTGTTCAGCCTGTGGAGGTCCCCATGCTGCAGTCAAATGCTCTCGTCCCTCCCCAAAATTGCCAACAAAACTGCCCAATCAACCAGAGCCTAAGGACCCCAGTGAGCATAACCGCGATGGGGCCTTGGCTCGATCTCTACCCCAATAAGGAAGGAGCCCAATTATGTTTTGGTTTTTGTTACGGTTTCTTCATCCCCTTCACTTTCAGTAGACAATTGTAATTTTCTCCCAACCTGAAATCAGTCAGGGATTTTCCGCTAATCCCTACAGAAAAAGTGCAGAAGGAGGTTTCCCTAAGTAGAATAATAGGTCCATTTTATAATTTGCTCATTTCTCCATCATGTGGCAAGTGGTGGAGGATGATTGATGGACCTGGTGAGAGCTTCGGTAGCCCCGTTTACATGGCGTGCTTACGTTGGTACGAAACCAATGGTGTGGATCCTGGGTGACTCATATATCTTCTGAGCCTCCCAAAGGGCGGAAAGTCAGCCGGGTGGAAGAGGTCTTGGTTTTCACGGCATGGATGTCTTCTGGAAAGGAGTAAGGGGTTGCTTCTTCTCCCGTAATTTTAGTCCTCCTTGCGGGCAGGAATGATCTTTGCTCTTTCCGCCTAGCCGTACTTCTCACTATGATGTGTTCAGGCGTTGATAAATTCCATGGCTTCTTTCCAGAACTAAGTCTGGTCTGGTCAGAGGTCATTTCCCGTGTTGCATTGCAGGATGCAAGAGATGTGGCAGCTGTAGCGTGCTCTCGGCGCACACTTAAGGTGCGCACGTCCCACTTTATTCGCTTTAAAGCCGAAGTGGTCATCAGACATAGTCAGCTGGAGGGAGACAATTCCAGTCTGATGTTGCCTGATGGCGTTCATCTCAGAAATAGGGCTGGATATTTTTCTCTCCGGTATCCAGGATGGTATTGAGCCTTGTACTAATTGGGTGAGGGTCGGAGTGCAGTATAAATACTTTGCTCCTCCTTGGCGGTCAATTGCTATACCATGATAGTGTTTTTTCTGTACAAAGTCTGACTTGCGCCGAGAGTCCGGCTGGGCATAACGATTCGTACTTGCAGATGGCCAATCGTGTTTGAGTTCTCATAGTACCTACGTGCTGAGCACGTCTTCTTGGCTGTGACCGACCTTCACTCATCAAAAGAAAGAGTTTGGTTAAAATTGTGTCTTGTCTTAATTACACGGGATGTTTTGGATGGTTAGCTCGTCTCAGCAGTCAGAACAGTATGGGATACATTTGCAGTTCAAAAGGTAATACACTTATATGTGATGAAAGCCGGCCGGTGGGTGCAGCTCTCTGGCGCCCCTTTACCTCTCAGGTCAGTCAAGGTACTGCACCTAGAGAAAGTAGTGCCAGGTAGCTGCAACCAGCGCAGGGAACACGGTAGAGTGTTATCCCTTCAACGTCACTAAACTGTAACGTCACTACACAGCACAACTCGCTAGCACCCTCTTAGCCTCAGGTCAGTCAAGGAACTGCACCTAGGATAAGCGGTCGCCAGAGAGACTGTCCTGTAACCTACTGGGTATCGGGGCCCTCTGTAGTGAGGGCGGTATATATATCTTCCTTGGCCCGCCAGGAATATATATATCTGAACCTCCGACCGTCACTACCAGCCTTCCCCAATCCCCAGTTGGTATGCTGCCACCAGTCCCTATTTTAGATATACGCCCAGTCCGTGAATGGGCCTATATCGGGTCAGGAACCAACCCTGGGTAGCGTTTTTGGCTTGAGCCGAGCTCACACGGACGTGCGTTCGTTATGCAGAATAAAAGGCAGGCCCACAATTACTTGAGGTAATTGATTATAATAATACACTAGATACACGATATACAACTAAATATACACGGGTATAAGGTCAGGCTAAACTATACAACAATGGAATACAACACACAGAATCACCACAGCATATCAGTTACCGGTTTCTTGATTTTCTTGTGACGCAGGGAGAGGATTCTGCGGTCGCAGGCACGGTTCTTTGTTACAGGCTGAGGCCTACCACCGCATGGTCAGACTGCTCCTCCCCTTGGTGGCCTTAGCTGGTGCTCAGATGTTCAGCACACCACTCTTGGGTCAAGACTGACTTATCTCTTGTCTGTCCTGCTATCTTACCTGCCCCGTCCCGCCCACTGCTGGTGAGGTCAGCTGGCTCAGTCTCCACCCTCAGGTCTAACTTCGATCAGAAGCCCAAATTCTAAGGAACCCAATAACTTCTTCTGGGATGGTCTCAGGATACCCCCAGGGGTTCTCATGGATTCGGGCCGCCGTAACCGACCTTTTGATATCAATTATGATACCATACGGTCCTCAGGAATGGCTCAGCGCTATATCTTGGCTTCCAGAGCACGTACCAACGTCTACCGTGGAGGCTTGTGTGCGCAATGGCTCCGGGACGCCGTGATATTTTTTTATTGGCCCATCCCACGCAACATGCGTGTACTATTCATGTTTCTATATCTTATGCCTCCATGCTTGTGACAGACAAAGAAACTAGTCCTATGGGACAAATGGTCAGTTACAGATGGACGAAGCACCCCCCCCCCCTGCTGGCTGTGTTTCCTCTCGAAGTCTTTGAAGCTCCTAGCATTCAAGTGTTAAGTAGGCCCTGGGGCTTCTTATCTCACAGGAGCCTGGATGGGGGAAACTATCTAGTTGACGTTTTAACAGAAGGTCCCAAGGGTGGGGGCTGCTGAAGTGTGGCCATCCCTGGATATGATTTATCATTACCAAGATGGCGGCTACGGGTTCATCACACCTCCCCCTATACGAGGGCGCGAGGGGGTAGCACATTCCTGTGTTCCCCCGTGCGTCCTTCTGCACCCTCCCCTTGCCGGGATAACCCGTCAGCGTTACCGTGGTCACGGCCTCTTCTGTGGCGAATGGAGAAGTGGTACTGCTGGAGAGCGAGGCTCCAGCGTAGCAACCTGCCATTCGACCCAGAGACCGTGTGTAACCAGCTGAGGGGGTTGTGGTCCGTCTCCACGGTGAAATGGCTCCCGTACAAGTAGGGCTGCAGACGCTGCAGGGCCCATACAATTGCCAGGCATTCTTATTCCACCGTGGAGTAAGCCACCTCCCGGGGCAGTAGCTTCCTGCTCAGGTACAAGACAGGATGTTCCTGGCCTGTCGTGTTGACCTGACTTAGCACAGCACCGAGGCCAAAGTCACTGGCGTCGGTCTGTACCACAAACGGCCGGTCGAAGTCGGCAGCTTGCAGTACAGGGGAGCTACTTGAGTGCCCCGAAAGCTGTCTCACAGGCGACTGTCCAGTCGACTGCGACGGGCAGCTTCTTCTTGGTGAGGTCCGTCAGGGGCTTGGCCAGGGTGCTATAGTGTGGGACGAACCTCCTATAGTACCCGGCGGTCCCCAAGAAGGACATCACCTGCTTTTTGGTCCTAGGAGTGGGCCAAGATGCGATGGCATCCACTTTCCCAGGTTCTGGCTTCAGAACCCCCCCGCCTACCCGGTGACCCAGGTAGAGGACCTCACTCATGCCCAGCTGGCACTTTTCCGGCTTGATGGTCAAGCCTGCCCGGTGGATCCGACCGAGCACCTGCCGCAGGTGCTCTAGGTGATCCTCCCAAGTGGGATTGAAGACTGCAATATCGTCCAAGTACGCAGCCGCGTACCCTTCAAGTCCCTCAAGCAGCGTATTGACCATCCGCTGAAAAGTGGCAGGGGCATTCTTCATGCCGAATGGCATCACTGTGGACTCGTACAGTCCAAAAGGGGTGATAAAGGCAGAGCGTTCCCTTGCCGCGGGGGTCAGAGGAATCTGCCAGTACCCCCGGCTCAGATCCATGATGGTCAGGTACTTAGCCCCGGCCATCCGATCGAGCAGGTCATCGATGCGTGGTATGGGGAACGCATCGGTGGCCGTTACAGCGTTGAGCCCCCGGTAGTCCACGCAGAACCGTGTAGTTCGGTCCTTTTTTGGAACGAGGACTACAGGCGAGGCCCACGCGCTGTTGGATGCCTGGATCACCCCCAGCTTCAGCATCTTGTCTATCTCTTGGCGCATGTTTCCCTGCACATCGAAAGAGACCCGATATGCTGAACGCCGGATCGGCGGGTGATCGCCAGTGTCCACGTCGTGGACAGCCATTTCAGTCCTTCCGGGCAGGCTGCTGAACAGCCCCCGGAAGGGGTGTAGGGTGGTCCCCAGCTGCGACCGTTGGTCCTCCGTGAGCTGGTGGCCAACCCCCACATCCTCGATGGACCCACCCGCCTTGGCTTGGGTGAGCAGATCCAGGAGGGTTTCTACCTCTCCTTTCTCGGGAAGCTTGCACACTGGGTGGGCAGTCGCTTCCCGCTCATGATGAGCCTTCATCATGTTCACGTGGAAGGCCTTCCTCCTTCAACGGGCATGATCCAGGGTGACCAGATAGGTGACGGCGTTGAGTTTCTGGTGCACGAAGTAGGGACCTTCCCAGGCTGCCTGAAGCTTGTTCTGTGGTACGGGGACCAGTACCCACACCTTTTGACCCACCTGGTAGGTCCTCTCACAAGCATTCTGGTCGTACCACCGCTTCTGGTCGGCCTGGGCCATATTGTCCTGCACCAGCTTTGCCAAGGCCATCATCCTGTCCCGGTGGCGCACGACATACTCGATGACCGACACCTCGGGGGTGGCCAAATCCCCTTCCCATGCTTCCTTCACCAGAGCCAGGGGGCCCCGTACCCGTCGTCCATACAGGAGCTCAAAGGGGGAGAACCCCGTTGAGGCCTGCGGAACCTCCCGGTAAGCAAATAGGAGGTGTGGGAGGTAACGCTCCCAGTCTCTCCCGTGGGAGTCGACCAACATCTTAAGCATCTGCTTTAAGGTGCCATTGAACCGCTCACACAGGCCATTAGTCTGTGGGTGATACGGGCTGGCCACCAGATGTTGCACCTGCATTTGCTTACAGAGGGACTCCATCAGCCGCGACATGAACTGGGTCCCTCGGTCGGTGAGCATTTCCTGGGGGAAACCCACTCTGGAGAAGATCTCCAGTAAGGCGGTAGCCACCTTGTCGGCCCGAATGGACGACAAAGCTACCGCTTCCGGGTACCGGGTGGCATAGTCCACTACCGTGAGTATGAAGCATTTCCCGGAGTGGCTGGGTGTGGACAGAGGTCCAATAAGATCCACAGCAACCCTCGAGAAAGGCTCTTCGATGATTGGCAGAGTTACCAGTGGGGCTTTGGGGAGCGGCCCCGCCTTCCCCACCCTCTGACAGGTGTCACACGAACGGCAGTAGGCACCCACCGCGGCTCCCATCCCAGGCCAGTAGAAATGCTGAGCTATCCTGGCCTTGGTTTTAGCGATCCCTAGGTGTCCGGCCATCGGAATCTCGTGTGCGATCCGCAACAATTCCGCCCTGAACGGATAGGGTACCACTAACTGTCGGTCCCTGGGCCACACCTCCGGTGAACCCTGCTGGACCGTTACCCGGTACAGCCGTCCCTGGTCCCAGACCACACGCTCGCAGTCTGACTCCATGGGAGGCTGTGCCGCCTGTTCCTTGAGAGCTTTCAGGCTGTCGTCTGCTTCCAACTCAGCCTGAAATTCCTGACTTGATGTGGCCAGAATCGACGAAACTGCCACATCCTCCGTCAGCCCCTCCGGGCATGTCACCTGGCCGCTGTCTGACCCGGCAGACACTTGGTCAGAAGTGGGGAAGCCGTCGGACCTCTGCAAGGCTCCTTGGGCTCCGGCGCTCCCACTCCTGGTGACAGCGGCTATGACCGCTGTGACCGTGGGTAGTGCCCGCTTCCCCTCTGTTTCTGACCAAGCCGCCCGATCAGGCAGGCTTCCTAGGCCTTTGGACATCTCGGATGTGGGGAACTCCTGCCCTGGGGTCTTACCTGGCGGCTCCTCTCTTGGGACACCCCCACCCCCCATGGCCTGTTCCTCCCCCTGCAGTGGGCCTATACTCAGCAGCCTGGATACCCCTGGGAGCCCTACACTGCCGGTAGCTGCCCCCCTCTCCATCCCTGAGCATCCCTCTACAGAATCCTGCCCGCCCCCTCCCTCACCGGAGGACAAGAGGTCACGGCACGCCGGCTGAGCACCTCTGCGGGCATCCCCACACTCCCCACCTGCTTTCACTAACCCTGCTTGTGTTGTGTCTGTGCAGGTGTTACCCTCAGGTTTCACTCCCTCCTCCTCAGCAGGACGCACACTACATACAACATGGTTGGCATTAGCAGCAGACAAATCAATACACTCTTGGGGGGCCGAACTTGGGGGTTCAGAGGGTACATACTGCGATACTAGACGCCCCAAGTCGGTCCCTAATAAAACATTTGCGGGAATATTTGGCGTTACTCCCACCTCCCGCATCCCCCTCCCGGCACCCCAGTCCAAATACACCATGGCAACGGGAAGTGCCGGCTCCACGCCTCCAACCCCGGAGACGGAAAGAGTCTTTCCTGGTACCAAGTCCTGGGGGGACACCACCTCAGGCCGTACCAGTGTTCGTTCAGCGCCAGTGTCCCGCAGTCCCATGACCGCAGAACGGCCTATGGTGACGGGTTGGATGTTGTCCAGGGACCTACCACCACCCCCTCCCACACACAAAACATTGGGCGCTCTCTGGGACTGGGATGGGGTCTTTTGGCGCTGGGGACACTCAGCCCTAAAGTGTCCTGTTTTGTTGCATAGATGACAACGTCTTACGTCTGGTCCTTGCCTGGAGAGGGCAACAGGGGGATACACCCCTTGTGTTCTAGGGGCCGGGGAAACAGGGGCATGATTGGGCTTACCCCCTCTCCAGGTGCTGCTGGCAGACTTCTTCAGCTCAGGCGCCCTGTTATTGGCATACTCGTCTGCCAGGGCGGCTGTAGCAGAAGCCCCTGTTGGTTTTCGGTCACGGAGGAACTGTCGGAGGTCCTCTGGGCAGTTCCACAAGAACTGCTCCGTGACGAACAGTTCCTGGACCTCCTGGCGGGTAGTAAGCGCTAGACCCGAGGTCCAGTGCTCTGCGGCTCTCAACAGCGCCCGCATATGATCGGTCCAGGTGTCCTTGGGGCCACGCAGCAGGCTCCGGAACTTCTGGCGGTACGACTCGGGAGTGAGGTTGTACTGCCGGATCAGGGCCCGCTTGATGCAGTCGTAGTTCTGTACCTCCCCGGCAGGTAAGTCCCCCAAGGCATCCAGGGACTTACCCCTCAAACGGGGGGTCAGGTATCTGGCCCACTGATCCCGGGCCAGATGGTGCTGAAGACAGGTCCGTTCAAATGCCACCAGAAAGGAGTCCAGGTCCCCATCCTTCTCCAGTAGAGGGAAGTCCTCAGCTCGGACTTTGGACGACTTGGTCTCCTGATGGGTTGGTTGCTCTAGCGGAAGCCCCCGCTGGGCCAGGTCCAGTCGGTGCTGGCGCTCCGCAGCTCGCTCTGCACGCTCCGCAGCCTCCCGGCGCTCTGCAGCTTCACGCTCCGCAGCCTCCCGGCGCTCTGCAGCTTCGCGCTCCGCAGCCCGCTCCGCAGCCCGCTCTGCACGCTCCTCCTCCGCTGCCTTGCGCTCCTCCTCCGCTGCCTTCTCTGATGCTGCCAGGAGGGTTTTGTAGACGGCATCGCCATGAGACTGGAGACTTGCCATAGCCGCTTGTAAAAGGGCTTGTGATCTGGACAGGCTGGGCTGGGTAGGTGGTGGGCAGCCCACTGCGGGACCGTATACTGGGGACTGGCTCCCTGAGGTGCCCGGGCTGGACTCCTCCTCGCCATGAGTAACAATGTCCTCCCCTCCTGCCACACGGACCGTAGCATTAGCCTCCTGCAGGGTCTTGCTCCTGGTGCCGTCTGCCATCTTGGTAACCGACACCGCTGCAACCCTGAGTTTGCACACACCTTGTTATACTTTTAGCCTGACCGTCTAACGTTGGGCTGACCTTAAGACTCCAGCAGTGGAAGTTACCACTGGCAGTCTTTAGTGCCTGGGAGTAGGGGTCCCACAACACTATTATTCTGCAATCCCACCGCTCTGCCACCAATGTGATGAAAGCCGGCCGGTGGGTGCAGCTCTCTGGCGCCCCTTTACCTCTCAGGTCAGTCAAGGTACTGCACCTAGAGAAAGTAGTGCCAGGTAGCTGCAACCAGCGCAGGGAACACGGTAGAGTGTTATCCCTTCAACGTCACTAAACCGTAACGTCACTACACAGCACAACTCGCTAGCGCCCTCTTAGCCTCAGGTCAGTCAAGGAACTGCACCTAGGATAAGAGGTCGCCAGAGAGACTGTCCTGTAACCTACTGGGTATCGGGGCCCTCTGTAGTGAGGGCGGTATATATATCTTCCTTGGCCGCGCCAGGAATATATATATCTGAACCTCCGACCGTCACTACCAGCCTTCCCCAATCCCCAGTTGGTATGCTGCCACCAGTCCCTATTTTAGATATACGCCCAGTCCGTGAATGGGCCTATATCGGGTCAGGAACCAACCCTGGGTAGCGTTTTTGGCTTGAGCCGAGCTCACACGGACGTGCGTTCGTTATGCAGAATAAAAGGCAGGCCCACAATTACTTGAGGTAATTGATTATAATAATACACTAGATACACGATATACAACTAAATATACACGGGTATAAGGTCAGGCTAAACTATACAACAATGGAATACAACACACAGAATCACCACAGCATATCAGTTACCGGTTTCTTGATTTTCTTGTGACGCAGGGAGAGGATTCTGCGGTCGCAGGCACGGTTCTTTGTTACAGGCTGAGGCCTACCACCGCATGGTCAGACTGCTCCTCCCCTTGGTGGCCTTAGCTGGTGCTCAGATGTTCAGCACACCACTCTTGGGTCAAGACTGACTTATCTCTTGTCTGTCCTGCTATCTTACCTGCCCCGTCCCGCCCACTGCTGGTGAGGTCAGCTGGCTCAGTCTCCACCCTCAGGTCTAACTTCGATCAGAAGCCCAAATTCTAAGGAACCCAATAACTTCTTCAGGGATGGTCTCAGGATACCCCCAGGGGTTCCCATGGATTCGGGCCGCCGTAACCGACCTTTTGATATCAATTATGATACCATACGGTCCTCAGGAATGGCTCAGCGCTATATCTTGGCTTCCAGAGCACGTACCAACGTCTACCGCAGAGGCTTGTGTGCGCAATGGCTCCGGGACGCCGTGATATTTTTTTATTGGCCCATCCCACGCAACATGCGTGTACTATTCATGTTTCTATATCTTATGCCTCCATGCTTGTGACAGACAAAGAAACTAGTCCTATGGGACAAATGGTCAGTTACAGATGGACGAAGCACCCCCCCCCCCGCTGGCTGTGTTTCCTCTCGAAGTCTTTGAAGCTCCTAGCATTCAAGTGTTAAGTAGGCCCTGGGGCTTCTTATCTCACAGGAGCCTGGATGGGGGAAACTATCTAGTTGACGTTTTAACAGAAGGTCCCAAGGGTGGGGGCTGCTGAAGTGTGGCCATCCCTGGATATGATTTATCATTACCAAGATGGCGGCTACGGGTTCATCACAAGCCTCATTTGGGTTTCGGAGTAAAAGCGACGGATACATGGATACGACTTATGCTACCCCAGAAAGCCATAACTCCCTTTCACGCAGTGGCCTCTGGTCATACCGCTGGCACATGAAAATACAAACACGAGTGTTCAGCCTGTGGAGGTCCCCATGCTGCAGTCAAATGCTCTCGTCCCTCCCCAAAATTGCCAACAAAACTGCCCAATCAACCAGAGCCTAAGGACCCCAGTGAGCATAACCGCGATGGGGCCTTGGCTCGATCTCTACCCCAATAAGGAAGGAGCCCAATTACGTTTTGGTTTTTGTTTTCGGTTTCTTCATCCCCTTCACTTTCAGTAGACAATTGTAATTTTCTCCCAACCTGAAATCAGTCAGGGATTTTCTGCTAATCCCTACAGAAAAAGTACAGAAGGAGGTTTCCCTAAGTAGAATAATAGGTCCATTTTATAATTTGCTCATTTCTCCATCATGTGGCAAGTGGTGGAGGATGATTGATGTACCTGGTGAGAGCTTCGGTAGCCCCGTTTACATGGCGTGCTTACGTTGGTACGAAACCAATGGTGTGGATCCTGGGTGACTCATATATCTTCTGAGCCTCCCAAAGGGCGGAAAGTCAGCCGGGTGGAAGAGGTCTTGGTTTTCACGGCATGGATGTCTTCTGGAAAGGAGTAAGGGGTTGCTTCTTCTCCCGTAATTTTAGTCCTCCTTGCGGGCAGGAATGATCTTTGCTCTTTCCGCCTAGCCGTACTTCTCACTATGATGTGTTCAGGCGTTGATAAATTCCATGGCTTCTTTCCAGAACTAAGTCTGGTCTGGTCAGAGGTCATTTCCCGTGTTGCATCGCAGGATGCAAGAGATGTGGCAGCTGTAGCGTGCTCTCGGCGCACACTTAAGGTGCGCACGTCCCACTTTATTCGCTTTAAAGCCGAAGTGGTCATCAGACATAGTCAGCTGGAGGGAGACAATTCCAGTCTGATGTTGCCTGATGGCGTTCATCTCAGAAATAGGGCTGGATATTTTTCTCTCCGGTATCCAGGATGGTATTGAGCCTTGTACTAATTGGGTGAGGGTCGGAGCGCAGTATAAATACTTTGCTCCTCCTTGGCGGTCAATTGCTATACCATGATAGTGTTTTTTCTGTACAAAGTCTGACTTGCGCCGAGAGTCCGGCTGGGCATAACGATTCGTACTTGCAGATGGCCAATCGTGTTTGAGTTCTCATAGTACCTACGTGCTGAGCACGTCTTCTTGGCTGTGACCGACCTTCACTCATCAAAAGAAAGAGTTTGGTTAAAATTGTGTCTTGTCTTAATTACACGGGATGTTTTGGATGGTTAGCTCGTCTCAGCAGTCAGAACAGTATGGGATACTTTTGCAGTTCAAAAGGTAATACACTTATAAAACCGCATATTATTTTTAATGAATGTATATTACAGATCCATAATTACAGAATAGTGATAAGCAAATCATTTGAAATTCAAATTTGTCAGGTTTGCCAGGTTGCTTTTGTTCATTTGCTTTGCATTTTGTTAATTACTAAGGCCATGTGCCCATGCAGCGTTTTTGCAGCCGCAAAAACGCTTGTAAAACCGTCTGTCATGCAAAGCAATGTGAATTCGGATGTGCTGTGCACATGATGCGCTAATTAGCGAGCCGAATTGGCTCGATCTCTACCCCAATAAGGAAGGAGCCCAATTACGTTTTGGTTTTTGTTACGGTTTCTTCATCCCCTTCACTTTCAGTAGACAATCGTCATTTTCTCCCAACCTGAAATCAGTCAGGGATTTTCCGCTAGTCCCTACAGAAAAAGTGCAGAAGGAGTTTTTCCTAAGTAGAATAATAGGTCCATTTTATAATTTGCGCATTTCTCCATCATGTGGCAAGTGGTGGAGGATGATTGATGGACCTGGTGAGAGCTTCGGTAGCCCCGTCTACATGGCGTGCTTGCATGGATGCACGCCAGTTGCATGGATTTATATTGTGTGACCAACTTGTCAAGCACTTTTCCAAGTGATGCTCAAAATCGCTTGGAAAAGTAGTTGAATAAACGCATGCGAAAACGCATGTAAAACGCTGAAAAAATGCTTCTCTCTGGCAGAAAAAAATGCATGTAAATCTGCATGCGTTTTTTTCTGCCAGAGAGAGGCAAAAACGCTCTGCATCAAATCTGCTACGTGGGCACATAGCCTAAAAATAAGCAATTAACACTTCGATTTTTAAAAGCATTCTTCTTTCTTTGCAGCATTTTTTCCACATCTGCCCAAACTTTTGCACAGTACTGTATGTTAGTATATTGAGATAAGAAGTGTAACTGAGAAAATCTGACATAACAGAAAAAATATTTTACAATTTTTTTGAACAACATTAAGTAAGAAAGTGACGTATGTTGTTTAATAAAATGCAAAGAGCAGAAACCTCCTCCTGCGTGAGAAACGGATCTTTTAACACTAGTCAAATAGCTGAAGATTAATAAAAGTGAGAGCAACTTTCAGCTAATCCTGGAATACAGATCAGTGCTGGTCAATGTTATTTGCAGCCATAACATTAAAACGACCTGTGTTATATAGTGTAGGCCAATCTGACACCAAAACAGTATAAATTTACAGTGATTTTAGCTTATGTCTTCATATCAGAATTATGGGCTGTAGACACATATCACTTAAATCCATCATGATTTACTATGGTTTTCCAATGTGTCCATTAAAAAATATTGTCAGTCCTTGACTTTTTGATACGCTGTCTAAATAAAATAAAAAGTCAAGTTGGCAACCCTGCAACCAAGAGAAAAGGGAATGTCTGAGAATACAAAAGCAGAGAGTACATAAAGAAACCTGAGAAACTGGCAGCTATTTTAGAATATGAAGAGGGGTCTACATATTACAGGAATCACCCCAGATAGCTAAAAAACAGACACCAGTTACAATATGTATTGTGAACCAGGATTGCAGATATCAAGGTATCATTTAATTCAGCTTCCTATGACCTCCATGCCCATATAGACGGCTTAGGTGAGATGCTATAAATCGAAAACAGTCATTCTGAAACTATAATCTACAGAGTCTAGCTCCAGATGGTTTGAATAATACAATCAAAAATGTATAATACCACTCCACATTGTTTCATACTTTAATTTTTGTTAGTAACCCCGCATCTAAAATAATAATAACAATTGTTATTTATATAGCGCCAACATATTCCGCAGAACTTAAGTAAGGACATGTACAGACAATAAACACAATACAATGTAATATTTACAGGAAGAGTTAGGGTCCTGCTCGCAAACTTACAATCTATATGCTTCTTTTTTGTGGTCGCCACTATTTCCTGTTTTCCTTTCATCCTTCTTTCCAATGGTATCTCTATATACAAGACTACTACTTACTAGAAAACATATACAGGTGCTTCTCACAAATTAGAATATCATCAAAAAGTTAATTTATTTCAGTTCTTCAATACAAAAAGTGAAACTCGTATATTATATAGAGTCATTACAAACAGAGTGATCTATTTCAAGTGTTTATTTCTGTTAATGGTGATTATTATGGCTTACAGCCAATGAAAACACGAAAGTCATTATCTCAGTAAATTAGAATACTTTATAACAACAGCTTTAAAAAAAATTTAAAATCCGAAATGTTGGACTACTGAAATGTATGTTCAGTAAATGCACTCAATACTTGGTCGGGGCTCCTTTTGCATCAATTACTGCATCAATGCGGCGTGGCATGGAGGCGATCAGCCTGTGGCACTGCTGAGGTGTTATGGAAGCCCAGGTTGCTTTGATAGAAGCCTTCAGCTCATCTGCATTGTTGGGTCTGGTGTCTCTCATCTTCCTCTTGACAATACCCCATAGATTCTCTATGGGGTTAAGGTCAGACGAGTTTGCTGGCCAATCAAGCACAGTGATGCTGTTGTTTTTAAACCAGGTATTGGTACTTTTGGCAGTGTGGACAGGTGCCAAGTCCTGCTGGAGAATGAAATTTCCATCTCCAAAAAGCTTGTCGGCAGAAGGAAGCATGCCCCTCGTCAGTGCAAAGTGTGAGTTCTGGTTTGGCTGGGTGAGAGGTGTCAGACCGGTATCCAAGGGGTAATATTTCTCCTTGCGGAGAGTGACATGTTAAGCAGATTTTGACCCATTGAAATGTCATTATATGTGGTGGATCCGCAGGTACTAACAAAACAAGTGCGGCATTAGAACGCAGCGTTTTGGGCGCAGCGAAAATACTCACCCCTGGTCCGACGGTAATCCAAGAGTTAGGGTATGGACACACGATCTGGACAGGCAGCATTTTGGACGCAGCATACCACCAGGCCCCCCTTACCACCACCTGCAGCCTCCCTTCATCACCACCAGCCTCCCCTCACCACCAGGCCCCCCTCAGCACCACCAGTCTCCCATCAGCACCACCAGGCCCCCCTCACCACCACCAGGCCCCCTTCATCACCACCAGCCTCCCCTCACCACCAGGCCCCCCTCAGCACCACCAGCCTCCCCTCACCACCACCAAGCCCTCCTCAGCACCACCAGCCTCCCCTCACCACCACCAGCAGCCTCCCCTCACCACCAAACCCCCCTCAGCACCACCAGGCCCCCCAGCACAAGGCCCTCCTCATCATCACCAGGCCCTTCCTCAGTATCACCAGGCCCCCCTCAGCATCAGCAGGCCCCCCCCTCAGGTTCACCAGACTCAGCAGCCTCCACCTCCTCCTCACACACTGGCCGCCGTCGCCTCCTAGGGACGTTGATCTGCAGCGTGTCAGGAGATTGGAGTCAGGACAATGATGCACCCAGCTATGACCTAAAGGTGCACGTGTGTGGGGTTCATGCACGTGTCTTCTTGCGCCAAGTGTCATCAGCGCCAAGTGTGGGCAGTTATTTCATTTGGCAATTGGACTAACACCCATCTTCTATCTTCACACAGGTACAATATGTTTGCTTGCTGTCTGTCATTTACTGCTACTTCCCTTGAAACAATCTAAATAGTACAATATCTCTGCTTTATGGATCTTTGCTATATGTCACCTTTTACATTCCATTCAATACTCACTGATACATGTCTGCCCCCCCCCCCCCCTTGCAGACACTATCTGATGGTGGAGGGTGTTATATTGTGTAGCCCGGCATGGTGTTAGTTCTGTCTTTGGTCAACTGACCATCTCCTGGTGATCTGACCAGCTGCTAATTTATCCACAAGCAGCTCCCACAATGCCCCTCACCTGATGATTTAGTCTCCCCTATAAATTTAGAAGCTGTTTAAGGGGAGCACGTGTGTGGGGTTCATGCACGTGTCTTCTTGCATTAAGTGACATCGGCGTCAAGTGTGGGCAGTTATTTAATTTGGCAGTTAGTCATTGCAGGAGTCAGGTAACCACACTTTAAACCCTCTTTAACTACGCACCGAAAGATAGTACACATTCACACTAAGCAATGTTTCTGTATGTTTTCACTCTCTCCCCTATAGTCCTCCACTTTCTACTAACCCCCCTAATACCTAAACCTCGTAATGAACTGTTCATCTGTCCCTTCATCCTACCCCTTCATCTCACCTCCTCCTCAGAATTGTTCTTTAATATTCAATCCTCTGTCTCCAAACACAGACAGCTACCTCATGCTCTCTCCTGCTCCCACCTACTAACACTTTCTGTTCTCCTCACTGCTGGCGATATCTCTCCAAATATTGGCCCTCCTCACCACATCCCCACAAGTCACTTATACCTCCTACCCACGACCTACCACAAATTTCCGTAACCTCTCTAACCTTATACCCATCCGTCCAGCCCCCGCTTCCCCAGTCTCACTAACGAGCTCTCTGGAATGCTCGCTCTGTCTGCAACAAACTTTCCTACATCCATAATCTTTTCATTACTAACAAACTCTCCTTCCTCGGCATCACAGAAACCTGGCTCACCACCTCTGACACGGATTCTCCAGCTGCACTTTCCTATGGTGGATTCCCTCTTTCCCACACACCCTGCTCTAGCGGCAAGCATGGTGGAGGAGTTGGTATCCTCCTGTCAGATAATTGCTCCTTTTCCCCAATTCCACTGCCGCCCTCTGTTATTTCCCCTCTTTCGAGACACACTGTTTACGCATCTACTTCCCCTCCAACCTCCAACTGGCTGTCATTTACCACCCCCAGGGCCAGCCACCACTTTCTTCGACCACTTCACCACCTGGCTGCCTCACTTCCTTTCCTCTGACATCCCCACTATCATCATGGGCGACTTCAACATCCCCATTGACACTTCCCACTCATCTGTCTCTAAGCTTCTTTTGAGGATGCACCCATCCTCAAAAAACCCTCCCTTGACCCATCCTCCCTAACTAGCTATTGCCTCATATCACTTCTCCCCTATGCCTCAAAACTACTTGAACAATACATCCTTTTTGAACTGTCCTCCCACCTCTCCTCCTGCTCTCTCTTTGACCGCTTACAATCTGGCTTCCACCCACACCATTCTACTGAAACTGCCCTGACTGAAGTCACCAACGATCTACTAACCGCCGAATCCAAGCGACACTACTCTGTCCTCCTCCTTCTGGACCTGTCATCTGCCTTTGACACAATGGACCATTCCCTCTTACTACAGACTCTCTCGGGGTAACCCTGGACTCTAACCTCTCCTTCAAACCACATATCCAAGTCCTTTCCACTTCCTGCTGACTCCAACTCAAAAACATCTCCGGGATCCGAAAATTCCTCAACCACGAATCTGCAAAAACACTAGTGCACGTCCTCCTCATCTCCCGCCTCAACTGTTGCAACCTCCTGCTATGTGGCCTCTCCTCTAACACTCTCACACCCCTCCAATCTATCCTAAACTCTGCTGCCTGACAAATCCACCAGTCCCCCCGCTATTCCCCGGCCTCTCCTCTCTGTCAATCCCTTCACTGGCTCCCCATTGCCCAGAGACTTCAGTTCAAAACCCTAACCATGGCATACAAAGCCATCCACAACCTGTCTCCTCCATACATCTGTGACCTAGTCTCCTGAATCTTCTGCAGAAAGGTTACGGACACAGACTCGGGCCCCATTCAGACTACTAGGTTCAGGATCCTCAGCAGAATGGTTACTGATATGGAGTGACAGACGGGGCTGATTTGGAAACTGGTTTTAGCAGTCCAGATACACGGAATACTCAGATCGGCAAACATTCAGGAACTGGCCGCACACAAACCGGGGGACGAGGTTCAGGTGCTGGCTGCAGATGGACCAGGAGTTCGGATTCAGGACTGGCCATGGAGTGGGAAGGGGAACCATGCAGGGGCACCAGCAATAGCGTTACTAGGGGTAGTAGGAAACAGGGTCAAACCTCCACAGAGAAAGAACATACTAAATATTACACACCTAGTTACGTTTGAGCTAAATCACACTGTATCACACAATACACTTGTAAAGCGCCATGGAACCTAATGGCGCTATATAAATATTTAATAATAATAATAATAATAATAATAATATAACAAAGTGGTATAAAAAATAATCAGTTGTAAAGAAATTTAGAAATGCATCAATAAAATGGTGAATGTAGCCAGTTACTGAAGATTTAATACCAAAATTGTGGTAATACATACTGGATGCTAAATAAATCAATAAACAGGTGCAGAAGAACAATACATGTGCAGAAAATAAAATGATGAGGGAAAACAGGCACATCACACCATTAGATATACTAAAACACAATAATTGCTATAACTAGGCTGTTATATAATAAAGGCAAGTGTTACAAGGTGATAAATTCTACAAATCAAAGAATGACATTATGTAAAGTGTAACGGGTCTGGGAGGCGGAACCTCTGAGCTACTATACAAGGGGGCGGTCCTTGTAAGGGAGCGGGTGGCGACCAGGGAAGACGGGCAGGCAGTCACAGCAGGTGACCGGGACAGTCTCTGAGTGAACGGGCTGGAGGTCACGGCAAGTGACCGGGGCAGTCTCTGGATGAACGGGCAGGAGGTCACGGCAAGTGACCGGGGCAGTCTCTGGATGAACGGGCAGGAGGTCACGGCAAGTGACCGGGGCAGTCTCTGGGTAAAGGGTAGGTACGACCTGTGATGGCAGAGCCTCCAGGTAGGCTAGCAGGCAGATGGTTGATGTGTGCTCCCAGGTGAGCAAACGAGAGTCTCTGGAATGGCAGGTGGTCACAGCACGTGACGGCGGAGCCTCCAGGTAGGCTAGCAGGCAGGTAACAGGTGTGCACTCCCAGGTGAGCGGGCAGGAGTCTCTGGAATGGCAGGTGGTCACAGCACGTGACGGCGGAGCCTCCAGGTAGGCTAGCAGGCAGGTAACAGGTGTGCGCTCCCAGGTGAGCGGGCAAGAGTCTCTGGAATGGCAGGTGGTCACAGCACGTGACGGCGGAGCCTCCAGATAGGCTAGCAGGCAGGTAGCAGATGTGCGCTCCCAGGTGAGCGGGCAAGCTGGTCCATAGACAGACTGACAGGAGTTGGAGGGCAGACCGTCGGACCTCAGGCTAGCATGCAGGTAGCAGAGGAGCGCTCCCAGGTGAGCGGGCAAGCAGGTCCTTAGACAGACTGACAGGAGTCGGTAGGCAGACCGTCGGACTTCAGGCTAGCAGGCAGGTAAGCAGAATATCAGGCAGGAATCAGACAGCAAACTGGCAGGAATCTGGCAGGTAACTGGCAACGGGACCTGAGGGCTGAAGCAGAGTAGTGAACAGTGCAACAACATTGCTCGGGCACCTCCATTTTGGAGGAGGTGCCTTATATATGGTGAAGTCCTCCGGCCATTGGCCGGGGACTCCTTAGGACGGCGCGCGCAGCCCCTTTAAGAGGGAGGGAGCGCGCGCGCGCCCTAAGCACAGTGGCCGGGAAGGAGCGCGCGCTGCCAGCAGAGCGGGAGGAGGACGCCGGGCTCGGAGCAGAGGGGTGAGGGGAACAGCGTCGCTGCCTGGCAGAGGGCAGGGACGCCGGCGCTACAGTACCCCCCCTTTAGGCCCCCCCTTTTTTAGGCCAGAGAGAAATTTAGCTAGGATGAGAGGGGCATGGATGTTCTCCCGGGGCTCCCACGTTCTCTCTTCAGGACCAAACCCCTTCCAATCTACTAGAAAAAAGGTCTTCCCTCTTACCCTTTTGGTGGCCAGAATGTTCTCTACCTCAAATTCGTTTTCAGCGGAAACCGGAGCAGGAGGCGTACCTGTAGACTTGGAAAAAGAGTTAAGTACCACAGGTTTGAGGAGAGATACATGGAAGGAGTTAGGGATCCGCAAGTTGGCCGGGAGTTTCAATTTATAGGCCACCGGGTTGATCTGACTGATGACCTCCAGAGGACCGATGAACCGAGGCCCTAACTTATAGGAAGGAATCTTGAGCCGGACATACTTGGACGAGAGCCAGACCTTATCTCCTGGACGGAATTGAGGAGGATCCAGACGTTTTTTGTCAGCATGTCTTTTCATACGCTCGGATGACAGAAGGAGTGCGGATCGGGTACTCTCCCATATGGAGGAAAATTTGTTAACAAGAGATTCCGCAGCCGGATTGTCCACCGAGGTGGAGACGGGAAATGGGATCCGAGGATGCTGACCGAAGACAACAAAAAACGGGGATTTGGAGGAAGATTCGCTCTCGTGATTGTTGTAAGAAAATTCGGCCCATGGCAGGAGATCCACCCAGTCTGAATGGTGGGCATTAACGAAGTGCCGGAGGTAACTGGTCAGGTTCTGATTGATCCGCTCCACTTGACCATTAGACTGTGGGTGGTAAGCGGAGGAGAAGTCCAGGGTGACGTCTAGCAGTTTACAAGTGGCTCTCCAGAAGCGTGAGGTGAACTGTACCCCACGATCCGACACGATGTGGAGGGGCAGGCCATGAAGACGGAAGATGTGGCGGATAAAGTCTTTAGCCAGCTCGGGTGCAGACGGGAGGCCTGGCAGGGGAACGAAATGAGCCATCTTGGAAAAGCGGTCAGCGACCACCCAAATGACCGTACAACCGGCAGAGACGGGGAGATCAGTTATAAAGTCCATTGCTATATGCTGCCAGGGGGCAGCAGGTACTGGGAGCGGAAGGAGGCGACCGGCTGGCAGATGTCTCGGAACCTTGTTGCGGGCGCAGGACACACAGGCAGAAACAAAGTCTATTACGTCCTTGTGCAGGGTAGGCCACCAGTAGTGCTGGGTAATAAGCTGGAGGGTCTTTTTCTGACCGGCGTGGCCAGCTAGTTTAGACGAGTGACCCCAGTGTAGGATCTTCTCCCGATCAGGTACTGATACGAACGTCTTACCGGGAGGGAGATGATTTAGACTCACGGGAGTCACCTGCATTACTCTGGCGGGATCGATGATGTGTTTCGGTTCCTCCTCGAGATCAGACACCAGAAAGGATCGGGACAAGGCGTCCGCCTTGATGTTTTTGTCAGCCGGGCGAAAATGAAGAATAAAATCAAAGCGAGCAAAAAACAAGGACCACCGAGCTTGGCGCGGGTTAAGTCTCTGGGCATGCTGGAGGTAAGCCAAGTTCTTGTGGTCAGTGTAAATTATTACCGGGTGAAGAGCCCCTTCGAGCAGGTAACGCCACTCCTCCAATGCCAGCTTGATGGCCAATAACTCTCGATCTCCTATGGAATAGTTGCGCTCAGAAGAGGAGAAGAGTTTGGAGAAGAAGTCACAAGTTACCATTCTCCCGGAAGATGATTTTTGGGTAAGTACCGCTCCGGCTCCAGAGGAGGAGGCGTCAACCTCCAGGAAGAACTGCTTGTTGCCATCTGGGCGATGCAGCACCGGGGCGGAAGAGAAGGCCTGTTTTAAGGAAAGAAAGGCCTCCTCTGCTTCGGGCGGCCACTCTCTGGGATTAGTGCCCTTACGGGTGAGCGCGGAAATTGGGGCAGTCCGGGAAGAGAAGTGCGGAATGAAGAGGCGGTAGTAGTTGGCGAAGCCCAGGAACCGCTGAATGGCCTTCAACCCCTCCGGTCGGGGCCATTTCTCGATGGCAGACAGTTTCTCTGGATCCATTCGAAGGCCGGTCTGAGAAATAATGTAGCCCAAAAACGGAAGCGAGGTCTGCTCAAAGAGGCACTTCTCATATTTAGCGAAGAGGTGATTCTGCCTGAGCCTGAGCAGGACCTGACGAACGTCTCTCCGGTGAGTCTGGAGATCCGGAGAGAAGACCAAGATGTCGTCCAGGTACACCACTACGCAGGAGTAGAGAAGGTCCCGGAAGATGTCATTGACCAACTCTTGAAAGACGGCAGGAGCGTTACAGAGACCAAAGGGCATTACCAGATATTCATAGTGGCCGTCCCGGGTGTTGAATGCAGTCTTCCATTCATCCCCTTGACGGATACGGACCAGGTTGTACGCCCCACGGAGGTCCAGTTGGGTGAAGATTCTAGCCCCCCTCAGACGATCAAATAATTCTGGAATGAGCGGAAGGGGGTACTTATTCTTCACCGTGATCTGGTTAAGGCCTCTATAGTCTATACAGGGACGGAGAGAGCCGTCCTTCTTTTTTATGAAAAAGAAGCCTGCTCCCGCCGGGGAGGTAGATTTCCGGATGAATCCCCTGGCCAAATTCTCCTCAATATATTCGGACATCGACCGGGTCTCAGCAGCGGACAATGGGTAAATACGCCCACGGGGAGGCGTAGTACTGGGTAACAGGTCGATAGGACAGTCGTATGGTCTATGAGGGGGTAATGTCTCTGCCTCCTTTTTATTAAAGACATCAGCAAATGACCAATAGGGAATCGGAAGTCCAGGTTGATTAGTTGGGGTAGGAGAAGGACGGGCGGGATGAACAGGAACCAAACAAGTCTTATGACAGTCCTGTCCCCAGCGAAGGACTTCTCCGGTCTGCCAGTCAAGCACGGGTGCATGTCTCTGGAGCCAAGGTAGACCTAGTAAGAGGGCGTGAGAGAGTCCAGGCAGAAAATGAAAAGAGATGCTCTCAGAATGCAGCATTCCCACCTGCAGAGTTACGGATTCGGTGATGAGTTGGATGGGACGTGGTAAGAGGCCCCCATCCACAGCAGCGACAGATAATGGTATAGCCAGAGGTTTGGTGGGAATGCGGTATTTTTCTACCAGGGCCTGTGAAATAAGATTCCCGGCCGCTCCAGAGTCAAGTTGAGCCAGTTCGAAATAACGATTCTCCCCGCAGATAATTGCGACTGACAGCAGCAGAGATGGAGAGGTTTTATTCTTGTCTAGGTCGACCTCTCTGAGCGAACCTAGACACAGGCGTTTCCCGACCTCTCCGGGCAGGTACGGATCCGGTGCTCCTTACTGCCACAGTAGAAGCAGCTCTCCTCGGCACGGCGTAAGTCCTGACGGGTTTTGACCATCTTGGTCTGGTCGACCTGCATAGGCTCAGGAGAGTGTACCTGGGGAGAAACGGAGGGAGTGACGGATTTCTGAAAAGTAGGAGCTAGACGTGGAAACCTCCTCTCACGGGTGACTTCTTTGGCACGCTCCTGGAACCGTAGGTCAATCCGGGTGGCAAGAGTTATTAGGTCATCGAGAGTGGTAGGAATGTCTCGACCGGCAAGTTCATCTTTAATACGGCCGGACAGACCTTCCCAGAAGACAGATACCAGAGCGTCGTTATCCCAGGCCAGCTCTGAGGCAAGGGTACGGAACCGTATGGCATATTGGCCCACGGTGAGACTTCCCTGACGGAGGCGTAGCAGAGATGACGCGGATGAGGTCTTCCGTCCAGGTTCGTCGAAGACTTTCCGGAAAGCCGTGAGAAAGGCAGGCAAGTCGGACACCAGGGGGTCTCCTCTCTCCCATAGAGGATTTAGCCAGGCCAGGGCCTCCCCGGTGAGATGGGACATGATGAAGGCAATTTTGGCCCGGTCGGAGTTAAACTGGTGGGACAGGAGTTCAAAGTGCAGGGTGCACTGATTTATAAAGCCCCGAGCCTGAGCGGAGTCGCCTCCGAAGCGAGGAGGTGCGGAAAGCCGGGGTCCGGGGTAGGATACCATAGTATTGGTGGGCAGCGGAGCTGCCGGATTGCGAGTCATGGCACTGGCGGTGGTTGCTGGTGGAGCAGTCAGAGTGTCCAGGCGAGTATTGACATTCCGCAGGTGACCCAGGATGGACTCCTGTTGGGACCTCTGACGGGACAGTTCATGACACAGGTCCGAGAGTGAGGGAGCTTGGGTGCCACCGGGTTCCATGGCCCGAGCAAACTGTAACGGGTCTGGGAGGCGGAACCTCTGAGCTACTATACAAGGGGGCGGTCCTTGTAAGGGGGCGGGTGGTGACCAGGGAAGACGGGCAGGCAGTCACAGCAGGTGACCGGGACAGTCTCTGAGTGAACGGGCTGGAGGTCACGGCAAGTGACCGGGGCAGTCTCTGGATGAACGGGCAGGAGGTCACGGCAAGTGACCGGGGCAGTCTCTGGATGAACGGGCAGGAGGTCACGGCAAGTGACCGGGGCAGTCTCTGGGTAAAGGGTAGGTACGACCTGTGATGGCAGAGCCTCCAGGTAGGCTAGCAGGCAGATGGTTGATGTGTGCTCCCAGGTGAGCAAGCGAGAGTCTCTGGAATGGCAGGTGGTCACAGCACGTGACGGCGGAGCCTCCAGGTAGGCTAGCAGGCAGGTAACAGGTGTGCGCTCCCAGGTGAGCGGGCAGGAGTCTCTGGAATGGCAGGTGGTCACAGCACGTGACGGCGGAGCCTCCAGGTAGGCTAGCAGGCAGGTAACAGGTGTGCGCTCCCAGGTGAGCGGGCAAGAGTCTCTGGAATGGCAGGTGGTCACAGCACGTGACGGCGGAGCCTCCAGATAGGCTAGCAGGCAGGTAGCAGATGTGCGCTCCCAGGTGAGCGGGCAAGCTGGTCCATAGACAGACTGACAGGAGTTGGAGGGCAGACCGTCGGACCTCAGGCTAGCAGGCAGGCAGCAGAGGAGCGCTCCCAGGTGAGCGGGCAAGCAGGTCCTTAGACAGACTGACAGGAGTCGGTAGGCAGACCGTCGGACTTCAGGCTAGCAGGCAGGTAAGCAGAATATCAGGCAGGAATCAGACAGCAAACTGGCAGGAATCTGGCAGGTAACTGGCAACGGGACCTGAGGGCTGAAGCAGAGTAGTGAACAGTGCAACAACATTGCTCGGGCACCTCCATTTTGGAGGAGGTGCCTTATATATGGTGAAGTCCTCCGGCCATTGGCCGGGGACTCCTTAGGATGGCGCGCGCGGCCCCTTTAAGAGGGAGGGAGCGCGCGCGCCCTAAGCACAGTGGTCGGGAAGGAGCGCGCGCTGCCAGCAGAGCGGGAGGAGGACGCCGGGCTCGGAGCAGAGGGGTGAGGGGAACAGCGTCCCTGCCTAGCAGAGGGCAGGGACGCCGGCGCTACATAAAGGAGCCTAAAACTGGAATGAGTTTTAAGGTTCTAATTGGGACCATTTGGCTGAAAACAAGATAATTTATACATTTTGCTTAATGGGAAGAATATTGTCAGAGACAATGTGTTTCATCAACCTGTTGCTGAAATTAGACTTATTTTGTTAATCCTGCTATGTAACTCTTGGATTGTTGGATCAAAATACTTTAAGGTGCAAGTACACTTTAATAAGTTTCTGACACAGTCTCACTCACAGATCGGAGATTGGAAAGCTTACAACAAAGATAAAGATTTTAGCAAAATGACTTATTACATTTAATAGAACCAAGCTAAGGTCAAAATGTTTTAGTAGGTTTGAAAAAAGCAACAGACGTTGATTGGTTATATAACCAATTGGAGGTTATTATTAAATCTGCTCGAGATAACAGACCTTTACACCAACTGCTGAGTGTGCTTCAAATATGTTATAAATGTCTATAGCCAAAATACCCTTTGTATCAGACTTCCTGACAAAAAAAGTTTTTAAAATAGTGACGTAGTAATTTAAATTAAAGGAATGTCATCTACATAAATTCTATTTACAGTAATGCTTAAAAGTTTGTGAACCCAACATAATTTTCTATATATCTGAATATATTTGATCTAAAACTATATCAGATTTTCACACAAGTCCTAAAAGTAGATAAAGAACCAAATAAAAAAAAGTAAAAAATATTAGACTTTGTAATTTTTATACATTGAGGAAAGTGATCCAATATCACATCTGTGAGTGGAAAAAGTATGTGAACCTTTAGGGTATGTGCGCACGCTGCGGAAATGAAGCAGAAATTTTCTGCTTCATTTCTGCATGTCCTCTCCCGGATAAACGCATGCGGAATTCCGCACGCGTTTATCGTGCGTTTATCGCGCGATTTCCACATGCGGAATTGCCTTGCGTTTTTTATTGCACTGCAAAGGCAATTCCACTTGCGGAAACGCAAAATTAATGAACATGTTGCGGATTTTTCCCCGCAGCAAAAACGCTGCGGAAAAATCCGCAGCATGGGCATTGAACTTGCGTAATCACATTGGGGACCATGGGGGGCGGATAACATAGCGTTTCACAAGCGTTTACGCTGTGGAAATTCCGCAGCATATCCGCTTGAAAAATGCTACGTGGGCACGTACCCTTAGGCTTAAGAGATAATTTGAAAATTAAAAAGAGTCTTGTGTTTTCAATCAATGGGATGACAATCAGATGGGAGCATCTTATTTTAAAGGGAATCTGTCAATAGGATCCGACATCTATATGGGCATGCAGGTCATAGGAAGCTGAATAAAATGATACATTGATATCTGCGATCTGATGTCTTATTCCAGAGAAATCCACATTTTTCTTATATGTGAATGACTTCTTTCAGGATATGGGGAGGATGTTGCCTGGAAGATAACTCTGCCTCCAGAGCTTATTTTAAATAAAAGTGGGAGTTACCAGTGTGAGACAAGTAACTAACACACAATAGAACAAATGAACTTTGTCTTCTTGCAAACACATTTTTTGCTTCTCTCTCAGCTCTGCTGTATTGTAACAATATTACAATCCTGTCTGTCTGTGAGATGAAAGCTGAAGCTGAGAGGAACCTGCAGATGTGTCAGGTATAATCACACACAGCTCTGCAGTGAGATCAGGAGAGCAGAGAGCAGCCTTTACACATTACACTGGTAACTCCCCTTTCATGTAAAATAAGCTCTGGAGGCAGAGTTATCCTCCAGGGAACATCCTCCCCAGAGCCTGGAAGAGGTCATTTACATAAAGTGATAAAAGGAGATGTATCCACAACAAGGCATCTGATATGAGGCTTACAGGTATCACTCTAATCAGCATTCTATAACCTGTATGCCCATATTAATATTTTAGATAGGTAAAATGTGGTGACAGATTCCCTTTAAAGAAAATCTGTCGGCAATGTAGGCAAAGAAAAGCTAAATCAAATGATATATCACTTAGATTATTGGGTGCAGCCGTTCTGATACAATCACAGCTTTTAGATTTAGAATGAAGCAAAGGTGAGAAATCTAACCCCGCCCACATCAGGCTCTCTGTGTACTAAGTCCATAGACAGTGAGCTGCCTATCACAGAGGAAGGGGGCGTTGCCATACTAATGTAAACCAACAATGTTAATCTCTTAGTGATAAATTGTTCACAGTTAGTAAACAGCAGCACACACTTTGACAAGTGACATATCCCTGAATTCTGTGTCTCAGCCCCTATCTCCTGCTGTCTTCAGATTACATAGCAAAAACTTGCTGACTAGTGATGAGCGAGCATGTTCTGTTAACCCATTCTGCAAGCATGCTCGGGTGCTCGCCGAGTATTTGTGGCGTGCTCGAATATTATGTAGGAGTCACTTTGTGTGCATGATTTGTGACTGACAGCTTTAATACATGTAAGGAATGCCTAAAAACAAGCATTCCTCACATGCACATGTGTTAAAGCTGTCAAGCAGTCGCAAATCACGCACACAGAGTGACTCAAACATAACATTTGAGCACCCCAAAGATACTCGGAAACCACTCGAGCATGCTCGTAAATCTCGAGTAACGAGCATGCTCGCTCATCACTACTGCTGACAGATTCCCTTTAAGAATAGGGATCTACGAAAGTCTGATCTTCACAACACTTTTTTGTGGAAGTGGAAACAACTGCTCTCTAAAAGGAACATTGCTACCCATCTGCTGTTTGCTAAAGACCTGGACAAACCAGAAGTCTATTGGAACATTGTGTTATGGATGAATGAGAACAAAATAGAGTTTTTTGGTTTAAATGAGAAGCGTTATGTTTGAAGAAAGAAAAACACTTCATTACAGCTTGAAAACCTTATGCCATCTGTGAAACACAGAAAGGGTATTATCATGAATTGAGCCACCTTTGTTGCCTCTGGACCAGGACAATTTGTCAACATTGATGGAACAATGAATTCTGAATTGTATCAGCAGATTCTAAAGGAAAATGTCTCTAGAGAATGTGGATAATGTAGCAAGACAACGACTCACAGCATACAGTCGTTCTACAAAATATAGCTTAATGATGAATAAAGGTAAAGCTTTGCAATGGCCAATCCAAAGTCTGTACCTTCATCCTACATAAATATTGTGGAAGAACTTGAAGAGAGCAATTTAAATATTTTTGTGATCCGATTTGTGAGTGATACATCAGCACTAAATAGTCTAAGCTGTTGAAGTGAAGTGAGAAAATATAGGCATAAATTACATTTATGGGATCAAATAATTAAAAATTGGTAAGTGCATATGTATTCAACCCTTTTGCTATGAAGCCCCTAGAAATTTCTGGTGCAAGCAATTACCTTCATAAGTCACATGCCTAGTGAAAGGAAGTCCACCTGTGTGCAATCTAAGTGTCACATGGTCTGTCAGTATATACACAAGTTTTCTGAAAGGCCACAGAGGCTGCAACACCATTAAGCAAGAGGCACCACTAACCAAACAACACCATGAAGGCCAAGGAGATCACCAAACAAGTCAGAGACAAAGTTGTTGAGAAGTACAAGTCAGGGTTGGGTTATAAAAAATAATATCCCAATCTCTGATGATACCCCGAAGCACCATCAAATCCATCATCATCAAATGGAAAGAATATGGTACCAACACAAACCTGCCAAGAGAGGGACACTCACCAAACTCTTAGCCCGGGCAAGGAGGGCATTAATCGTAGAGCCAGCACAGAGACCAAAGGTAATCCTGAAGGAGTGGCAGAGTTCCCAAGCAGAGACTGGAGTATCTGTCACAATAAGCCATACACTCAATAGAGGGGGCCTCCATGGAAGAGTAGCCAAAAAAAGCCTTTACTTACACACAAAAATTGTGTAAAAGGCTAATTTTTAGTTTGCCAAAAGACATGTGTGAGACTCTCAAAATGTATGGAAGAAGAGGCTGTGGTCAGATGAGACCAAAACTGAACATTTTGGCCACCAAGGTAATTGCTATGTCTAGCACCAAACCAACACAGCTCATCACCTCAAGAACACCATCCCCACAGTGAATCATGGTGGTGACAGCATCATACTATGGGGATGTTTTTCGGCAGCAGAGACAGGAAAAATGGTCTGAGTCTAGGAGAAGAGGGATATTCTTGAGCAAAACCTGTTTCAGTCTGTCAGTGATTTGAGACTGGGAAGGAGGTTCACATTTCAACAAGACAATGACCCAAAGCATACAGCTAAAGCAACACTTGAGTTGGTTAAGGGGAAATGTGTAAATGTTTTGGAGTGGCCTAGTCAAAGCCCAGACCTTAATCCAATTGAGAATCTGTGGTCAGACTTGAAGATTGCTGTTCGCCAGAGAAAACCATCTAACTGGGAGGACCTGGAGCAGTTTTGACTTGAGGAATTAGCAAAAATCATAGTGGCAAGATGGGAAAAGCTCATAGAGACTTATGAAAAGCTACATGCAGCTGTAATTGCTGCAAAAGGAGGCTCTACAAAGTGCTGACTGTAGGGGGGTGAAGAGTTAGTTATGCACTCTGAAGTTTTCAGTTATTTTGTCCTATTTGTTGTTTGCTTCATAATAAAAAGAAAACCAAATGTTCACAGTTGTAGGCATGTTCCTTACATGAACATGTTGTTTACATGACCTGATGCAAACCCTAAAAAAAAACAGTGAAATTCCAGGTTGTGAGGTAGCAAAACACAAAAAGGGGGTGAATACTTTTGCAAGCCACTGTAGAAATATGCAAAATTCTGAAGGGTTCAAAAAGATATAGAGGCAATCTGCAGATAGATAGCATTTAAATCATGTTAGGTTGGTTTATTGGAAGCACGTTATAGAGAGAAAGTTATGTTATATTCTCCCTCCACCACTCGTTTCTAGTCATTGGGTGGCACGGGACTCACTGCTGATTAAGAAGTGGGCGCACTGCAATCATTCCTCCGAACCCTGACTGGCGCCCTGCAGTGAACACACACAATACAGAGCAGGCTCTGTCATTTTGCATGGGGAGCAGTTATACCGCTCTCACTGGTGATCAGTGACTGTAATCACTCCTTGCAGTGCCCCGATCACTGGAACCGAGCAGCTGCAAGAAGAATCTAACTTATTTTTTCCTGCAGCAATGCTTCTGGGAAATCTGCCTAACATGATTTAAATGCTATTTATCTTCAGATTACCACTGTATTAGCAGGTAAATAGTGTTTTTGTAGGTGACAGGTTCCCTTTAATATTTGGTTCTAATATTTCAAAGCATACTGCAAATATATTCAAATCTGTGTAAGTATTAACCATCCTAATTGGCAGGAAAGCAAATTATCTTGAAGCATAAAATTGCACAACACATTTAAAAAAATAGTTTGTGCCAACAGATAGTTGCAGGCTGAAGCATGTATGGGATGTCAGTGATTACAGGTATTCCTACGGGAAAATGGCCAGATATTTATAATTATATTAAAGGACCGCACCTTAAATAATTTAAGCTGCACAAAATATAAAATGACAATTCACTGTGGGAGCAGAAAATTATGTATCCCTAAACACCCACAAGGAATTAACAATATTTTTTATCATCTGTATATGACTTGAAGAACTAGGAGTCACCATTCACCAAGTGTTGGCAAAATCACCAAAAATTAATAGCAAACCACCCATCTTAGAAAAAAACAAAAAGTAATACCTGATTAGTCAAAATTACCTTTTAAAATTAAAAAATAAAATAAATATATATGTATATGTATGTATGCAGTCTGTGGTGCAACGTGACATTGGTGGATGGAGCGAGACATGATGTCCCAGATGTGCGCAATCGGATTCTGGTCTGGGGAACTTGTTTAAGTGTTCCCTTTATTTTTTTGAGCAGTGTATATATACATATACATGTGTACACTGCTCAAAAAAATAAAGGGAATACTTAACAACAGAATACAACTCCAAGTACACTGTTTACCTACCCTCCTTTCCTTTGTTTTCTAAACTGGTTAGTAAATATTCATATTATATTATCTAATCTTTGTTCTGATTGTTGCTGTACCCCTCGTCCTGTGGCTGTCCCTCATCCACGTTTCATATATCTACCTATACTGACACTACATTGTCACAGCACAGGGCTTAAGTTGGATTTAAGTAAAATACACATCCCTCCACCTTTTTTGTCCTTTCTGACTGTAGTGTAACTCTCTACGTTTGTCACCCAGTCATGGCTTTCATCCAGCCTGATTTCCGTAATGTTCACCACATCGTATTCTGTTTTCTGACATAAGAGTTCTCAATTAATTAATTTTGCTTGCAAGACTCCTTGCAATCGCCAGCAGACATTTAATACTATTAGCACATTTATTACTCCTAGTCACCTCTCTACTTTCCTTGCATGTCACAGTCCCCTCTGAATCCTCATTGATTCCTACTATGTCACTCTCTCTGCTCTATCCCCTTATATGCACAAAACTACCCTCCGTTACCCACATCCTAGTTTAAAAGTTCCTCCATCTGTCTGACCATTTTTCCCTCAGCACAGCTGCACCCTCTCCATTGAGGTGCAACCCGTCCCTACTGTAGATCCTGTAGCTGACAGAGAAGTTGGTCTAGTTCTCCATGAACCCAAACCCTTCTTTCCTGCACCAATTTCTAATCCGCTTATTTATCTCCCTAAGTTCCCGCTTCCTTTCTAGTGAAGCTTGTGGCCCGGCAGTATTTCTGTATTTCACCTTTGAGTTCCTGGACTTCAGCTATTCTCCTAGTTCCCTGTAATTGTTTTTAAGGACCTTCAATCTCCCTCTAACTTTGTCATTACTACCAATGTGTACCATGACCACTGGGTTTTCCCCAGCCCCAGCCATCAATCTGTCTTATCTGATCTGCTTTATTGATGCATAAATACATATATAGATACAGAAATTTGAAGGTTTGTCAATGTGAAAGGAATATACTGTATGACATGATACTGGGTCAAATTTGAGATCTCTTAGCTTTTAGATGTGATGTATCATTATCTCATGAAATATTCAGGACTTAGAAACAAGGTCAAGAAATCACTTGCAAGGTGACAAAACTCACATCTGAATAATGCATCAAACTCAACATTACAAACTTGCCCAATTATGCTTCTCAACACAGGCATCCTCACTTCTGCATACAGTTCAGATTATAGGCTTTGATTTCTCCAGATTTTCTTCCATTGGTTCAGTGCCACAAAGTTTCTTATCTACAGGGAGGAATAGCCATTTACCCTGGAGTGGGATTTAGGTTTTTCTTTATCTGAAACAAAGATTCAGTCTTCAACCCTATACCTGTATCTGAATAATATGGACAACTAGAATTTACCTTGTTGTAACCCCAGAGGACTGTAGTAAAGCCTCATAGTCACCATTCAGTGTATTTTTGCATTAGACAAAAATAGTAACATTTTAGTGCTGTGTGGATGGATGCTAAACCTGTGTTACACAAAACTTGAAACCTGGTACAGTTACAGTACTGTATAAATGTATTTAGACAAAGAAAAGTCTAATTTATTTATCAAATTTAAGTACATCATGTGTCTTCCTTTTTTGTGATTAATTCCTTCATCTTCTCAGCCATTGATTATACTAATTGTCTGTGTATCTCTTTAGCTTCTTAAACCCTTTATCCCTCAAGGCTGCTTGCACGTTAATGACCAGGCCAATTTTTACAATTCTGACCAGTATCTCTTTACGAGATAATAACTCTGGAACACTTCAACGGATCCCACTGATTCTGAGATTGATTTTTCGTGACATATTGTACTACATGATAGTGATAACATTTTTTCTACATGACTTGCGTTTATTTGTGAAAAAAAAAAAAAAAATTCTGTTTTATCACCAATTTTTTTAATTTCACAAGGATAACAGGAAAAAATGGAACCCAAAATTTGTTGTGCAATTTCTGCTGAGTAAGCAGATACTCCATATGTAAGGGAAAACGTGCATGGCAGAGCTCAGAAAAGGAGTTGCCGTTTTGTAATGCGGACTTTGATAGACTGGTCTTCAGGTGTCATATAGCGTTTGGAGAGCCCCTGATGTGCCTAAACAGTAGAAAACCCCCACAAGTGACCCCATTTTGGAAACTAGACCCCTCAAGGAATTTATCTAGATGTATGTTGAGCACCTTGAACCCACAGGTGTTTCACAGAATTTTGCAACGTTGATCTGTGAAAATGAAAAAATATATATTTTTCCTACAAAAATGTTGTTTTAGCCCTCAATATTTTCATTTTCACAAGAATAGCAGGATAAAATGGACCCCAAAATTTGTTGTGATATTTCTCCTGAGTACGCCGACAACCCAAATGTGATCGAAAACTACTTTTGAGGCACAGTGCAAAGCTCAGAAGGGAAGAAGCACCATATTGGAGTTCATATTTTGCTGAGCTGGTTTGACGGCGCCATGTCACATTGGCAGAGCCCCCAAGGTGCCGGAACAGCAGAACTCCCCATAAGAGGCCCCATTTTAGAAACTACACCTCTCAATGAATTCATCTAGGTGTGCAGTGAGCATGTTGACACCACATGTGCCTCACAAAATTTTACATCATTGGGCGGTGAAGAAAGAATAATTGCATTTTCACCACCAAAGTTTTGTTTTAGCCCCAGATTTTACATTTTCACACTGGGAAATGGGTAAAAATGGCACCAAAATTTGTCACATAATTTTTTGCTGAATGTAGAAATACCCCATATGTCACTGTACAGTACTGTTTAGCTACGCAAAAGACTCGGGGGCGACAGAGCGCTATTTGCCTCCTGGAGAGCAGAGTTTCCTAGAATAGTATGCGGACTCCATATACATAGACCCTAAGTGCTAGAAAAGCAGAATCCCCCCTCAAGTGACCCCATTTTGGAAATTATACCCCTATGGGAATTTATCTACAGATGTGGTGAGGATTTTAATTACATAGGTGTTTTTCAGAAGCAAGCAGCAGTGGATGTTGCTGAGTGAAAATTGCAAACTGCTGTTGTAGTGACCAGTACGTTGTAGTGATCAGTACGTTATTCCCAGCTTGTGCTTCAGAAGACATTCACCCATAAATTAGGTGGGCTCTCATCGCTATAGAAATGCCAAACATGTGGATGCTAGCTGCGGTTTAGGCACACTGTGGGTCTCAGAAGGGAGGGGGGCATTTGGATTTCGGAGCGCAGAATTTGCTGAATTTGTTTTTGGGGGCAAGGGCCATTTCACTCTTCCAGAGCCTTGAGCTACTATTAATGTGGAAGCCCCCTATACAGTGGGTACGCAAAGTATTCAGACCCCTTTAAATTTTTCACTCTTTGTTTTATTGCAGCCATTTGGTAAATTCTAAAAAGTTAATTTTTTTTTCTCATTAAAGTACACTCTGCACTCCATCTTGACTGAAAAAAGCAGAAATGTAGAAGCGTTTGCAAATTTATTAAAAAAGAAAAACTGAACTATCACATGGTCATAAGTATTCAGACCCTTTGCTCAGTATTGAGTAGAAGCACCCTTTTGAGCTAATACAGCCATGAGTCTTCTTGGGAATGATGCAACAAGTTTTTCACACCTGGATTTGGGGATCCTCTGCCATTCTTCTTTGCAGATCGTCTCCAGTTCCGTCAGGTTGGATGGTGAACGTTGGTGGACAGCCATTTTCAGGTCTCTCCAGAGATACTCAATTGGGTTTAGGTCAGCGCTTTGGCTGGGCCAGTCAAGAATGGTCACATAGTTGTTCTGAAGCCACTCCTTTGTTATTTTAGCTGTGTGCTTAGGGTCATTGTCTTGTTGGAAAGTGAACCTTCTGCCAACTCTGAGGTTCAGAGCACTCTGGAAGAGGTTTTCATTCAGGATATCTCTGTACTTGGCCGCATTCATGTTTCCTTCAATTGCAACCAGTCGTCCTGTCCTTGCAGCTGAAAAACACCCTCATAGCATGATGCTGCCACCACCATGTTTCACTGTTGGGATTTTATTGGGCAGGTGATGAGCAGTGCCTGGTTTTCTCCACACATACCGCTTAGAATTATCACCAAAAAGTTCTATCTTCGTCTCATCTGACCAGAGAATCTTATTTCTCATAGTCTGGGAGTCCTTCATGTGTTTTTGAGCAAACTCTATGTGGGCTTTCATATGTCTTGCACTGAGGAGAGGCTTCTGTCGGGCCACTCTGCCATAAAGGCCCGATTGTTGGAGGGCTGCAGTGATAGTTGACTTGGTGGAACTTTCTCCCATCCCCCTACTGCATCTCTGGAGCTCAGCCACAGTGATCTTGGGGTTCTTCTTTACCTCTATCACCAATGCTCTTCTCCCATGATTGCTTAGTTTGGCTGGACGGACAGGTATAGGAAGACTTCTGGTGATCCCAAACTTCTTCCATTTAAGGATTATGGAGGCCACTGTGCTCTTAGGAACCTTGAGTAATTCAGAAATTCTTTTGTAACCTTGGCCAGATCTGTGACTTGCCACAATTCTGTCTCTGAGCTCCTTGGGCAGTTCCTTTGAGCTCATGATTCTCATTTGGTCTGACATGCACTGTGAGCTGTGAGGTCTTATATAGACAGGTGTGTGCCTTTCCAAATCAAGTCCTATCAGTTTAATTAAACACAGCTGGACTCCAATGAAGGAGTAGAATCATCTCAAGGAGGATCACAAGGAAATGGACAGCATGTGACTTAAATATGAGTGTCTAAGTAAAGGGTCTGAATACTTATGACCATGTGATATCAGTTTTTCTTTTTTAATACATTTGCAAAAAATTCTACATTTTTGTTTTTTTTTCAGTAAAGATGAGGTGCAGAGTGTACTTTAATGAGAAAAAAATTAACTTTTTAGAATTTACCAAATGGCTGAAGTGAAACAAAGAGTGAAAAATTTAAATGGGTCTGAATACTTTCCGTACCCACAGTATTTCCATTAAGAGATGACGGACCTGAGTGGGGACTTGCTTTTTTTGTGGATTGAGTCGAAGCTTTTATTATGATCAAAAATGTTATGTAAAATATTCACATTTATCCTGTGCTCTACGCTGAGCTTTCCATTTAAATCTCTGAGCGACGTAATTCAGATGAAACCCCCAAGGGATCCATTCACTATAATGAGGTAGCAGAGTTACTCTGGACTCCGCCTGGCCTCAGTTCAGCGGTGTCCTTATTTTCAGAGGTTCACAAAACTGTGGTCAACGGCACTTTTAGGCTGCGTGCCCACAATGCGGCTTTTAAGCGTTTCTGCGCCGTTATTTCGACTGCGGAAACGCTTAAAAAACGCTTGCTGCAAGGTCTGTAATGTTCCCCAATGATAATCCGCATGTGCTGTGCACATGTTGCGGAAATTTCTGCTGCGGATTATCATTGCGAAAATATCCGCAGCACTACCATTAATTTTGCGGAATTGCGGCGAAATCGTCGCCATTGACTTGCATATCTGCATGACTACATGTACACATGCGGATATTATGCGATCCAATGCACGGATGGTACTCGGGTCTGGAGAAGAGGAGAATCTCCTTCAGACTCGGGTACCATAGTACCTGTAGTTAGAAAAGAATTAAAATTAAAAAAAAAAATTATACTCACCTTTCCGGCGCCCCCCGGTCTCCTCTCAGGGGCGCTGCTGTCTCCTTGGCTTCCGGCGTTGGTCTTGAAGGACCTTCTGTGACTTCATTTAGTCATGTGACGGTCACGCAACCACTGACGTCAGCGATCAGGTGATGGTCATGTGACCATCACATGACTAAATTATGTAATGGAAGGTCCTTTTTAGAGCACCGCGAGCTGCCGAAGACACCGGATGCATCGCTGAGGAGACCGGGGGCCATCTGAAGGTGAGTATAATTTTTTTTTTTTAACATTTTTATTCTTCTTTTTACTATTGATGCTGCATTTGCAGCATCGTAACTTGGTCACACAACATAAATTCATGCCGGTTGCATGGATTTATATAGTGTGACCAAGTTGTCAAGCACTTTTCCAAGTGATGCTAAAATCGCTTGGAAAAGTGCTTGATAACCCGCATGCGAAATCGCATGTTAAAAACGCTTCACAAATGCTTCTACCTGGCAGAAAAAACGAATGTAAAATCCGCATGCGTTTTTTCTGACAGGGAGATGCAGAAACGCTCAGGAAAAATAAGGAGCATTTCTGCATCGTGGGCACATAGCCTTATGCACGCCTAATAAAAAAATGGACACCGTGGGATCACAGGCCAGACAGCGTCCATGTTGCCTCCATCTGCCTCATTATAGGAAATCTTAAGCCGGGAGTTATGTCTGCATCCCGTATTTCAGAGATTTACAGCTCTTTGGAGTGTCCAAGTGTGGGATCAGTTGTCTCCTGGCACTCGGCATGGTGGGAGGAAGGAGGATCAGGGTGAGGAATATGAAGTCCAGACTCACGGCTACTGAGACTTGTTCATGTGGAAGACAGGGTGGTGGTGGTGGCTAAGTGACTGGAAGCATTATCCGCTATCCAACCAACAACCTTTTGACACTGCTCTGGGTTCAATAGTGGTGTGCTGCGGTCCCCTAGGAATTGGGACAGGAAGGTCGGGCAAGAAGATGTGGGTGTTTGTTGTGGCACAATTTCAGCTAGCCCACGGACTCGGCCTCGTCCTCTGCATACACCATCATCACCATCACGTCCACTTCCCCGTCCCTTGCCACGCGCCCTGCCCATTTTAAATGGAGGACAATATATTCCACATTCATGACAAATGGCTGGATTTGGACCCCAATGATATGTGATACGTGTGACAGAAAACCAGTTTTAAATAGCTGGCCTGTAGGTTACTATTTTTAACAGCGACCTCGTGTCAATAACTTCACTGACACACTGCAACAAAATTTCCATGAAGGCCAGAAATGGCAGAATTTTCAGCGCACTTATATGTGATCTGTGTGACGGACCAACCACAGTTTTAAATAGCTGGCCTTAAGCTGAAAAAGAGAATGGACAGCACCTCCGAAAACATACATGGATCTAATGCCTCTCGGCAAAAATATGTAAAACTGAACATGACGTTCTTAGTTTAACATTCTGATCAGACTGTATGAAGCCCACTGCCACTGGTGTTGGTGCAGTGTGTCGGCCATTAAATAGCTGGCCTGTAGGTAACTATTTTTAACAGTGACCTCGTGTCAATAACTTCGCTGACACACTGCAACAATATTTCAATGGAGGCCAGAAATGGCAGAATTTTCAGCGCACTTATATGTGATCTGTGTGACGGCCCAACCACAGTTTTAATTAGATGGATTTTTACTGTTGTTTTTAAACCAGGTATTGGTACTTTTGGCAGTGTGGACAGGTGCCAAGTCCTGATGGAGAATGAAATTTCCATCTCCAAAAAGCTTGTCGGCAGAGGGAAGCATGAAGGGCTCTAAAATTTCCTGATAGACGGCTGCACTGACTTTGGTCTTGATAAAACACAGTGGACCTTTACCAGCAGATGACATGGCTCCCCAAACCATCACCGATTGTGGAAACTTCACACTAGACCTCAAGCAGCTTGGATTGTGGCCTCTCCATTCTTCCTCCAGACTCTGGGACTTTGATTTCCAAATGAAATGCAAAATTTACTTTCATCTGAAAACAACACCTTGGACCACTGAGCAACAGTCCAGGTCTTTTTCTCCTTGCCCAGGTAAGACGCTTCCGGCGTTGTCTACTGGTCATGAGTGGCTTGACACAAGGAATACGTCACTTGTAGCCCATGTCCTAGATACGTCTGTTTGTGGTGGCTCTTGAAGCAATGACTCCAGCAACAGTCCCCTCTTTTTGAAGCTCTGCCAAATTTTTGAATGGCCTTATCTTAACAATCCTTTCAAGGCTGCGATTATCCCGGTTGCTTGCGCACCTTTTTCTACCACACTTTTTCCTTCCACTCAACTTTCCATTAATATGCTTGGATACAGCACTCTGCGAACAGTCAGCTTCTTTAGCAATGACCTTTTGTGGCTTACCCTCCCTGTGGAGTGTGTCAATGACTGCCTTCTGGACATCTGTCAAGTCAGCAGTCTTCCTACTGAAACAGATTAAGGGACCTTTTTAAATGCTTCAGAAGCCTTTGCAGGTGTTTTTTGTTAATTATTCTAATTTACTGAGATAATGACATTTGTGTTTTCATTGGCTGTAAGCCATAATCATCAACATTAACAGAAATAAACACTTGTAATAGATCACTCTGTTTGTTTGTAATGACTCTATATAATATATGAGTCTCACTTTTTTGAATTGAATAACTGAAATAAATTAACTTTTTGATGATATTCTAATTTTGTGAGAAGCACCTGTACGTGTGTGAAATGTCGGCATATATTTGAAAAGTGCATATATATATATATATATATATATATATATATATATATATATAACATATATACATTGCTCAAAAAAATAAAGGGAGCCCTCAAATAACACATCCTAGATCTGAATGAATTAAATATTCTCATTGAATACTTTGTTCTGTACAACGTTGAATGTACTGACAACAAAATCACACAAAAATCATCAATGGAAATCAAATTTATTAACTAATGGAGGCCTAGATTTGGAGTCACCACCAAAATTAAAGTGGAAAAACACACTACAGGCTGATCCAACTTTGATGTAATGTCCTTAAAACAAGTCAAAATGAGGCTCAGTATTGTGTGTGGCCTCCACGTGCCAGTATGACCTCCCTACAATGCCTGGGCATGTTCCTGATGATGTTGCGGATGGTCTCCTGTGGGATCTCCTCCCAGACCTGGACTAAAGCATCTGCCAACTCCTGGACAGTCTGTGGTGCAACGTGACGTTGGTGGATGGAGCGAGACATGATGTCCCAGATTTGCTTAATCGGATTCAGGTCTGGGGAACGGGCGGGCCAGTCCATAGCTTCAATGCCTTCATCTTGCAGGAACTGCTGACACACTCCAGCCGCAGGAGGTCTGGCATTGTCCTGCATTAGGGGGAACCCAGGGCCAACCGCACCAGCATATGGTCTAACAAGGGGTCTGAGGATCTCATCTCGGTACCTAATGGCAGTCAGGCTACCTCTGGCGAGCACATGGAGGGCTGTGCGCCCCTCCAAAGAAATGCCACCCCACACCATTACTGACCCATTGCCAAATCAGTCATGCTGAAGGATGTTGCAGGCAGCAGATCGCTCTCCACTGCATCTCCAAACTCTGTCACGTCTGTCACAAGTGCTCAGTGTGAACATGCTTTCATCTGTGAAGAGCACAGGGTGCCAGTGGCGACTTTGCCAATCCTGGTGTTCTGTGGCAAATGCCAAGCGTCCTGCATGGTGTTGGGCTGTGAGCACAACCCCAATCTGTGGACGTCAGGCCCTCATACCACCCTCATGGAGTCACTTTCTAACCGTTTGTGCAGACACATGCACATTTGTGGCCTGCTGGAGGTCATTTTGCAGGGCTCTGGCAGTGCTCCTTCTGTTCCTCCTTGCACAAAGGCGGAGGTAGCGGCCGTGCTGCTGGGCTGTTGCCATCCTACAGCCCCCTCCACGTCTTCTGGTGTACTGGCCTGTCTCCTGGTAGTGCCTCCAGCTTCTGCACACTACGCTGACATACACAGCAAACCTTCTTGCCACAGCTCGCATTGATGTGCCATCCTGGATGAGCTGCACTACCTGAGCAACTTCTGTGGGTTGTAGAGTCCGTCTCATGCTACCACGAGTGTGAAAGCACAACCAACATTCAAAAGTGGCCAAAACATCAGCCACAAAGAATTGGTACTAAGATGTGGTCTGTGGTCCCCACCTGCAGAACCACTCCTTTATTGAGGGTGTCTTGATAATTGCCAATAATTTCCATCTATTCCATTTGCACAACAGCATGTGAAATTGATTGTCAATCAGTGTTGCTTCCTAAGTGGACAGTTTGATTTCACAGAAGTTTGATTTACTTTGAGTTATATTTTGTTGTTTAAGTGTTCCCTTTATTTTTTTGAGCAGTGTATATACGTGCATATGTGTGTTTATGTAAATCTATATATAAGCGTGTGTGCATGTGTGTGTGTGTGTGTGTATGTGTGTGTGTGTATATATATGCACACACACACACATATATTTACACATATATATATATATATATACACATATATGTGCAGGGGCTGGCTGGCAAATTTTAGCCTGGGGGGGCAAGCACACAGCGGTGGCCCATGAGTCGTGGCTCATCAGTATCATATTTATCTCTGGCTGCTTCATAAATTAAAGGTAACAAGGCTTTAAAAAAATGAAAACTGGTGTGTTATTGGGATGGCACACACCTGTGCAATTACAGATAGTTTGCTATGTTCACACACTGCGTTTTTTATGCTTTTTTATGTAAATTTTCAGCTGCGTTTTACAGTACCAGCAAAGTCTGAGTTTCCAGAAATCTCATGCCCACACTTGGTTTTGTTTCATCAGTATTTTGTGCTTCGCATGTTTTTTTGCACAATAAAGAATGTCACTTTTTTCAGCGTTTTTTCAGCGTTTTGCATTTTTCACCAATTGGAAGTAATGGGTGGTGAAAAAATGCTGAAAAAACGCACCAAAAAATGCAGGTATCAGATTTTTTTTGTGCCAAAACCTGATGAAATAGAATGAGATTTTTTTTTTCACTGAACTTTATGTACATGCATAAGGAGACAAAAAAACTGTGAAAAAATGCAGCAAAAAACAAGCAAAATCCTGAACAAACCTTCCTGGCAAGAGATTAGGTTTGTGCTGCAGAAAAAAGCGCTGAAGAAACAGCTAGTGTGAACATAGCCCAACAGCGCGGGACATGAATAAAAACACTTTTCTGTAGGTATGCAGAGGCACCTAGGAGGGTATGAAGGGGTTGTAGGAAACCTGTTTACATGCATTTAAAGGTGATGGGCAGGGTTTATAAGGTATAAAACTGGTGACAGGTTCCCTTTGTTCCTAGGAACCCTCAATCATATTTGGCCATTGTAAATGGACTATAACTAGTGAGAAATGAGCATGCTCGCTACTGCTCGGAGCTCGCCAAGTATTTCCGGGGTTGCTCGGCGGGCGCTCGGGTACCCTCTCTGCATGTTTGGCGCTCTTTACAGAGCCAATGAACATGCAGGGATTGTCTGCCACACACTGTAATGCCATGTTGGTTGTGGCATTACAGTGATTGGCTGGCCGCACAGCGTCATCAGGTCTATATCAGGCCTGGCGCCGCCGTGCTCGTCACAGTCTTCTCCGCAATCAGGCAGTGTAGGGAGAGCTGCTGCTGAGCTAGGGAGAAATTTGCTTGTTTCTTAGTTAGTGTAGGTATACCACCATATATTATTCACATATCCATCTCAACTAACAGTCCTTCTGAGGATTAATCCAGCTGCATAGAAATCAGTGCTAGGCAGGAAGGCAGTGTATGTGGCAGACTACAGTGCATATTGCAAAAGGGTCCATTCCAGTTCTGTCTGCTGGTGCTTTCACAGATATTTCTAGAAATAGCCCCAGGTATCAGGGGCTAGGAATAATTTTGTTTTTGGATCTTAATCCTGATTATTTGCTTAAAAAGCAATCCAGAGAACACCGCTTTTCTGCTCCATTTTGCTTGTTGGCACTGCAGAATACAGCCAGGTCCTTTCCATATTACAGCGCTAAGGCTGTGTGCCCACTATGCGTTTTTCAAGCGTTTTTGATGCGGATTTTCCGCAGCGTAAACGCTTGCAAAATGATTGGTAATACGTGCCCCATGATCCCCAATGAAAATCTGCATGTTTTGTGCCCATGCTGCGGAATTTTCCGCAGCGGATTTTCCTTGTGGAAAAATCCGCAGCATGTCCATTATTTGTGTGTTTCTGCATGCGGATTTGAGGTCCCAATGCATTTGAAAAACGCAAGTCAAATCCGCATGTAAAAACGCTGAAAAAGCGCGTCAAAAATGCATGCAAAATCCGCAAGCGTTTTTACATGCAGAAACGCTGCAGAAATTTTCTGCATCGTGGGCACATACCCTTATTGTGAGTCCCTAAAAGTGGCGTAATACCTCTGACAACATTGTTGACAGCAGTGACCTGGGAGTCAGAAATGCTTCCAGGGGTCTTTCCCATGCTGTTCCCATGCCATTTGAGCACTGTTCCCATCGATTTGGGCAATTTTAGGCCCTCTGCAGACCGCCGGGCGGAACCACCTGAAAAATGCTCGAGTTTCCCATAGACCTACATTGGGCTCGTTGCTCGGGTCGAGCACCCGAGTATTCCAATGTGCTCGACCCGAGCAACGAGCACGCAAGCATTTTAGTGCTCACCCATCACTAATGGCTACAAGAAATGTTTCGAAGCTGTCATCAATGCCAAAGGGTGTGTAGCCAAGTATTAATTAGGGATGCCTTTATTGCTGCACATGATGTTTATTCTGTTTCTTCTTTGAAATTGCAACATGGAAGTTGAAAAACAATGTTTTATTGTTGTATTACTTTGGACCACTAATTAAAATATCCTGAGGATATAACTTTGGTACATTTCCATTTATTTATGAAGATATTGTACAGTCTATGAAAACAAAGAAGGGGTGCCAATAATGGTGAGCAGCACTGTATATCTCCCAAAATGCCATGTTGCCCAACCTTTCATTATTCCGCTATTTGTCCTGCTTTGCTGTAGGTATCCAGCCCCACTCTTCTTGCAGGACAGTGAAAGCCAAATTTTGGACAATGTAGAACAGTATACACTGTGAGTACCTAGCAGACCTGCTGCCGACAGGTGTATATAACAGATATCCATGATGCCCTACCCACCTACCCCCACCCAAAGTCAGCAGTGATGAAGGTAATCACTTTAATGTGACTACAATCACTATATTAGGCACAAAAAGAACTATTTGCAGCAAAGGAATAGAATAATCATAAACACAACTGTAACAATGATAAAATGGAGTAGTGTTCACCTGTTACACACCTGTCCCAGGTATCCCTGGCTCTGCTTCCTTCCCATGCATCCACTGCCCTCTATTGTTCTCCACGTCAGGTTTTGCAAGTTGCATGGATCAATTACATAATTTCAAGTGATGAGCGAGTGTGCTCGCTACTGCTCGGTACTCAGCCGAGCATTTTACTGTTCGAGATGCTCGGCGCTTGGCATGTACTTCCTGGATGCTCGGGCGAGAGCTCAAGTCCCCGCCCCACATGTTTGGCGTTGTTTAGACAGCAAATAAACATGTGGAGATTGCCTGTCACTCACTGAAATGCCGCAGCCATGTTGGTTGTGGCATTTCAGTGATTGGCTGGCCGCATAGCGTCATCGGGTCTATTATTAGACCCGGTGACCCTATGCTCGTCACAGGTTACCCTTGAGACAGGCAGAGTAGGGAGAGGTGCTGCTGAGCTAGGGAGAGAATTGGCGGTTTATTTAGTTAGGTAATATGTAGTCCAGAGCAATATACATCTCAACTAATAGTCTTTCTAAGGACTAATCGAGATGCATATTACTAATCCTGGTGAAAGCAGGAGTTAGGCAAGCAGAGTTTGTGGAGAGTGTATAATGCAGAATAGGGTCCATTGCACGTTCTGTCTGCTGCTTTTACTGATATCCATAACCCTAGATATCAGGGCTAATATTCTTTTTACTCTTAATCCTGATTATTTGCTTGAAAAGCAATATAATACGCCATTTTTACTGCTCCATCTGCTTGTTAGCAGCATTCTGCCAGATTTTTTCCATTTTATTCGCATTGCTGTATTGTGGAAGCAGAGAAACTTGTTCATCATCAGACGTGATCTGATATTACTGCGGTAATAATCGTGACATTTTTGGGAGCGTGCCAAATATTATACTCCATTTAAAGTCTACCAGTTGTGTGTTGTTCAACCTATTCACACTTTATCATTGACCAATACCATACTACAAGGCCACCGCCCAAATCTGTGGTCATCACACGTGATCCGATCTTACGGTGGTAATAATTGTGACATTTTGGGGAGCGTTCCAATTATTATGCTCCATTTAAAATGGGCAAGGCGCGTGACAAGGGAAGGGGAAGTGGACGTGATGGTGTATGCAGAGGCCAAGGCCGTGGGCAAGTTGAAATTTTGCCTGCTGAGGGAGCACAACAAGCACCCACATCATGTCACCCTACCTTCCGTTCCCACTTTGTAGGGGGCCACAGAACACCATTTTTAAAGCCAGAGCAGTGTGAAAAGGTTGTTGGTTGGATACAAGATAATACTTCTAGTCAGTTTGCCACCACCACCCTGTCTTCCACACGGTCCAGTCTCAGTAGCCGTGAGTCTGGACCACATACTGTAATACTCACCCTGATCCTCCTTCCGCCCACCATGCTGAGTGCCTGGAGACAAGTAATCCCACACTTGCACATTCCGAAGAGCTGTTCACTTTTCCATTTATAGATTTGGGCCTCTCACCCGGCCCACTTCAAGCGGCACAAGAGGAGATCGCATGTAGCGATCCCAAATATTTGAGCAGCCAGTCACATGAAGGCGAACATTGGAAAGTGCAATTACTGTTGCAAGAGGTGGATGATGATGATGAGACACAATTGCCAGGAAGTCAGGAGACCCAGGGTGCGTACGTGGAAGACGAGGTGGTGGACGATGAAGTCACTGATCCAACCTGGCAAGGTGACATGCATAGTGAACACAGCAGAGGGGGAGGGAGGCGGAGCACCACAACAGACAGGAACAAGCAGTGGGGTGGCCACAGAAACAAGGCGGGCAACTGTTCCCCGGAAAAGCAACACAAGGGAAATTGCCACTCCAAATGTTAGGTCTTCCCGAGTATGGCTTTTTTTTAAAGACTGTCCAGTTAACCCCAAAAAGGCCATTTGCAACATCTGCCATGCCAACATCAGCTGGGACATCAAAACTACCAGCCTGATCGCCACCAGCATGCTCAGGCACATGACAGCAAACCACACTAGTTGGGCCAAACGCCAGGGTCCAGAAACAGTGTCTGCAGGTGACACCACTGTCTTGTCTGCTGTTGTGCGTGCACGCCAATCCCCTGTCCATGGCACCTGTTGCTGCACATTTGCAACCACCACCAGCAGCAACCACGTCCTTGTCCCAGCGCAGCGTTCAGTTGTCCCTACAAAAAAAAGTCGGATCGCAGAAGCGCTAATCTAAAGCACGAAACGGCTGTTGTCCATCCTCCCTCCCCACTTGCCACACTTTTTATTGAAATGATTTAATAAAAAATAAAATTTTTGCAAGGAATGGTGAGTGTATAATGCCCCGTCTCATGCTGCACATAACACATCTGCATCTCTGGCTGCTATGGGCATAAAAGGGGACAAATTTATGGTGTGGCACCCATGCTCCCCTGACCTCCACCCCATTGAGAACCTCTGGAGCATCATCAAAAGGAGTGTCTATGATGGCGGGAGGCAGTTCACATCTAAGCAACAGCTCTGGGAGGGTATTCTGTCCTCATGCAAAACAATTAAAGCAGAAACCATCCAAAACCTGACAAATTGAATGGACGAGAGAGTTCAGAAGCTCCTTTCAAACAAGGGGTCCTATGTGCAAATGTAACATCACCTAGAATAAAGTTTTGAGTTGAAAACTGTTTGATTTCAGTTTGTAATAACCTGCTAATGCTTATAATTTCAAAAATGACCATTTTTTTGTTCTTTATTAAAATGAAAAGGTTGAAAACTCTGCTGTGCATAATAATTTGGAACATGCATTTTGAGTGCAATTTGAATTTTTTATTTTTTTTTAAATATACTGTTATCATAGGCAGTTTGTACAAAAACCTTTCAATTGTACTCTAATAGTTATTTGACTGGAAAATTACAATGAATGCAATTCATATAGGTAATTTGGGAAAATCTGAGAAAATATTATTTGCATAATAATTTGGAACACAGTGTATATATATATATATATATATATATATACAGTCATATGAAAAAGTTTGGGCACCCCTATTAATCTTAAGCTTAATGTTCTATAAAAATTGGTGTTTTTGCAACAGCTATTTCAATTTGATATATGTAATAACTGTTGGACACAGTAATGTTTCTGCCTTGAAATAAGGTTCATTGTACTAACAGAAAATGTGCAATCTGCATTCAAACAAAATTTGACAGGTGCATAAGTATGGGCACCTCACCAGAAAAGTGACATTAATAGTTAGTAGATCCTCCTTTTGCAAAAATAACAGCCTCTAGTCGCTTCCTGTAGCTTTTAATGAGTTCCTGGATCCTGGATGAAGGTATTTTTGACCATTCCTCTTTACAAAACAATTCCAGTTCAGTTAAGTTTGATGGTCGCCGAGCATGGACAGCCCTCTTCAAATGATCCCACAGATGTTCAATGATATTCAGGTCTGGGGACTGGGATGGCCATTCCAGAACATTGTAGTTGTTCCTCTGCATGAATGCCTGAGTAGATTTGGAGCAGTGTTTTGGATCATTGTCTTGCTGAAAGATCCATCCACTTTGTAACTTCATATTTATCACTGATTCTTGAACATTATTGTCAAGAATCTGCTGATACTGAGTGGAATCCATGCGTCCCTCAACTTTAACAAGATTCCCAGTGCCAGCATTGACCACACAGCCCCAAAGCATGATGGAACCTCCACCAAATTTTACTGTGGGTAGCAAATGTTTTTCTTGGAATGCTGTGTTTTTTTGCCACCATGCATAACGCCTTTTTGTATGACCAAATAACTCAATCTTGATTTCATCAGTCCACAGGACCTTCTTCCAAAAAGAAATTGGCTTCTCCAAATGTGCTTTTGCATACCTCAGCCAACTCTGTTTGTGGCGTGCTTGCAGAAACGGCTTCTTTCGCATCACTCTCCCATACAGCTTCTCCTTGTGCAAAGTGCGTTGTATAGTTGACCGATGCACAGTGACACCATCTGCAGCAAGTTGATGCTGCAGCTCTCTGGAGGTGGTCTGAGGATTGTCCTTGACTGATCTCACCATTCTTCTTCTCTGCCTTTCTGATGTTTTTCTTGGCCTGCCACTTCTGGCCTTAACAAGAACTGTCCCTGTGTTCTTCCATTTCCTTACTATGTTCCTCACAGTGGAAACTGACAGGTTAAATCTCTGAGTCAGCTTTTTGTATGCTTCCCCTGAACAACTATGTTGAATAATCTTTGTTTTCAGATCATTTGACAGTTGTTTTGAGGAGCACATGATGCCACTCTTCAGAGGAGATTCAAACAGGAGAACAACTTGCAAGTGGCCACTTTAAGTAGCTTTTCTCATGATTGCATACACCTGGCTATAAAGTTCAAAGCTCCATGAGGTTACAAAACCAAAAAAAGTGCTTTAATAAGTCAGTAAAAAGTAGGTAGGAGTATTTAAAACAAGAAAATGATAAGGGTGCCCATACTTATGCACCTTTCAAATTTTGTTTGAATGCAGATTGCACATTTTCTGTTGGTACAATAAACCTCATTTCAAGGCAGAAACATTACTGTGTCCAACAGTTATTACATATATCAAACTGAAATAGCTGTTGCAAAAACACCAATTTTTATAAAACATTAAGCTTAAGATTAATAGGGGTGCCCAAACTTTTTCATATGACTGTATATATATATATATATATATATATATATATATATATATATATATATAAACTGCTAAAAAAAATAAAGGGAACACTCAAATAACACATTATAGATCAGAATGAATGAAATATTCTCATTGAATACTTTGTTCTGTACAAAGTTGAATGTGCTGACAACAAAACCACACAAAAATCATCAATGGAAATCAAATTTATTAACCAATGGAGGCCTGGATTTGGAGTCACCCCCAAAATTAAAGGTGAAAAACACACTACATGCTGATCCAACTTTGATGTAATGTCCTTAAAACAAGTCAAAATGAGGCTCAGTATTGTGTGTGGCCTATATGTGCCTGTATGACCTTCCTACAATGCCTGGGCATGCTCCTGATGAGGTTGCGGATGGTCTCCTGTGGGATCTCCTCCCAGACCTGGACTAAAGCATCCGCCAACTCCTGAACGGTCTGTGGTGCAACGTGACGTTGGTGGATGGAGCGAGACATGATGTCCCAGATGTGCGCAATCATATTCAGGTCTGGGGAACGGGCGGGCCAGTCCATAGCTTCAATGCCTTCATCTTGCAGGAACTGCTGACACACTCCAGCCACATGAGGTCTGGCATTGTCCTGCATTAGGAGGAACCCAGGGCCAACCGCACCAGCATATGGGCTCACAAGGGGTCTGAGGATCTCATCTCGGCACCTAATGGCAGTCAGGCTACCTCTGGTGAGCAAATGCCACCCCACACCATTACTGACCCACTGCGAAACCGGTCATACTGAAGGATGTTGCAGTCAGCAGATCGCTCTCCACGGCGTCTCCAGACTCTGTCACATCTGTCACATGTGCTCAGTGTGAACCTGCTTTCATCTGTGAAGAGCACAGGGCGCCAGTGGCGACGTTGCCTGTCCTGGTGTTCTGTGGCAAATGCAAAGCGTCATGCACGGTGTTGGGCTGTGAGCAAAACCCCAATCTGTGAATGTCGGACCCTCATACCACCCTCATGGAGTCGGTTTTTAACTATTTGTGCAGACACATGCACATTTGTGGCCTGCTGGACATCATTTTGCAGGGCTCTGGCAGTGCTCCTCCTGTTCCTCCTTGCACAAAGGTGGAGGTAGCGGTACTGCTGCTGGGTTGTTGCCCTCCTACGGCCCCCTCCACATCTCCTGGCGTACTGGCCTGTCTCCTGGTAGTGCTTCCAGCCTCTGAACGCTATGCTGACAGACACAGCAAACCTTCTTGCCACAGCTCACATTGATGTGCTATCCTGGATGAGCTGCACTACCTGAGCAACTTATGTGGTTTGTACAGTCCGTCTCCTGCTACCACGAGTGTGAAAGCACAACCAAAATTCAAAAGTGACCAAAACATCAGCCAGAAAGCATTGGTACTGAGATGTGGTCTGAGGTCCCCACCTGCAGAACCACTCCTTTATTGAGGGTGTCTTGATAATTGCCAATAATTTCCATCTATTGTCTATTCCATTTGCACAACAGCATGTGAAATTGATTGTCAATCAGTGTTGCTTCCTAAGTGGACAGTTTGATTTCACAGAAGTTTGATTTACTTGGAGTTATATTCTGTTGTTTAAGTGTTCCCTTTATTTTTTTGAGCAGTGTATATATATATGACGCACCCCTGGGCCTGTGTCGCGCAGCGTTGCGCACGCGGGAGCTTACCCGGAGCCGGATCTGTTGAGGGTTGTAGTCTCGTGGCGGTGACCCGGTCCGTGCCCAGGGAGTCAGACTAAGTGGCGCTGTATTAGCGGTAGATGTTGGACGACTACGCCACCCGTTGAATGCAGCGAAGGAGCTGCCGCTGCAGGGCAGACCGCTGAGGCCGGTGGTAGGATTGTGCAGCGTGATAGTATCACCCCCAACGGGAGGGGTATGGCCTCAGGGCAGCCGACGTGGATGATGGGGTAGCAGGAATCACTCAGAGACGATGCGGTGTAATTCAGGGTCTTTACTGGTGATAAAGATAGACCCTCCCGGAGTACTGGCTAGCGATCGGGGCCTGGTCAGTCCTTGAGCAGATGGGATCTCCCCTGGCCAGGCGGAGTTGTAGGCCTCCCAAACTGACTGTACTCTTCTGGCTACCTTGCTAGAGGCGGGTATAAGTAGCCCACGTCCCTGAGTGTACCGTGTGGTGCTCACCCGTATGGCCGGTGACTCGGGGCCTTCTAGTGGCGTCCGCTCCACGACGGCGGTGCTGGTCCCACGCGTGTGACCGTGCCTTCGGGTTTCTTGGCCAGAGGACCTGAAATACCCTGCCGGGCGGTTTCTGCTGCTGGGTAAAGATTAGTCCCCACAGCCTCGGACTCCGGGTCCGGTGATAGCTTCTCAGTCAGGGCGAGCTCTGCAGCTGCCAGCCCCTGACTCCTTATAGCACTGCTCCCACAGAGCTCCTGATGTTCTTTTCCTATATCTGCTTCTCTTCTCTGTCTCCTCTTCTTCTCTACTCACTCACCCTGCCCCAGCCCTAGGTTTATATAGGGGAAGTTCTTCCCCTCCCAGGACTGGGCAGGAGGTGTGGCATGCACAGGATCCCTGACCAAGAGACCTCCCACCTGCTCTCAGACATAACATTGCTGTTACTGTGGAAACCAGACCCCTGGGGTGCCACATATATATATATATATATATATATATATATATATATATATATACATCCATCTGAACTAAGTCCTTCTGAAGACTAATCCAGCTGCATCTATTCAGTGGTGATAGCAGGAGTTAGGCAGGGAGGCAGGGTATGTGGCAGACTGCAGTGCATATAGTGCAAGAGGGTCCATTGAACGTCCTGTTAGAATAGGTATTCCACAGCTCATACATATATATATATATATATATATATCCATCTGAACTAACAGTCCTTCTGAGGACTAGTCCAGCTGCATATAATCAGTGTTAGGCAGGCAGGCTGCAGTGGATATAGCGCAAGAGGGTCCATTGAACGTCCTGTCTGCTGCTGCTGTAATAATTACAGATATTTGCAGACATAACCCCAAATATCAGGGCAATTTTTTTTTATCTTAATCCTGGTTATTTGCTTAATAAGCAATCCAGAGTACACCATTTTTCTGCTCCATTTTCTTGTTAGCACTGCAGAATACAGCCAGATCTGCTCTATATTTCAGCAATAAAAATCCAGAAATTTGAACGAAATGTGGAAAATATTGGCCTCCTTTTCCATTCTGTTACAGTGTGTCGGTCAAGCTTTTCACACTAGGTGTCTGGGAAGAATAGTATTAGTAAATTACAGGCCAGCTATTTAAAACAGTGGTTCTCTGTCAGACATATCACATATAACTGTGTTCCAAAATCAGCCATTTCTAGTGAACGAAGCATGGTGATGGTGCATTCAGAAGCCGATGACATGGCCGTGGGCAAGCTGAAATTGCGCACAACAAACACCCACATCTTGTCGCTTGACCTTCCTGTTCCATTAGTAGCCATGAGTCAGGACCGCATATTCCTCACCCTGATCCTCCTTCCTCCCACCATGCCGAGTGCCCGGAGACAATTGATCCCACACTTGGACACTCCGAAGAGCTGTTCACTTTTCTATTTTTAGATTAGGGCCTCTTGCCTGGCCAGCTTCAAGCGAGTCAAGAGGAGAACGTGTGTAGCGATGCCCAAATCTTGGAGCAGCCACGGTCACACTAAGGCAATGGTGGGAAAGTGCAATTTTATGTCGAAGAGGTGGATGATGATGATGAGACACAATTGCCAAAAAGTCAGGAGGAGGACCAGGGTGCAGAAGTGGAAGACAGGGTGGTGGATGATATAGTAACTGACCCAACCTGGCAGGGGGACATACAGAGTGAGGATAGCAACACGACAGAAGTTGCCAGTACAACTGTTAGGTCTTCCTGAGTCTGGTTGTTTTTTAAAAACTCTGCAGATAACCCCAAAAAGGCCAGTTGCTCCACCTGCCAGGCCAGCATCAGCAGAGGTAGCAAAACTAGCAGCCTGACCACCACCAGCATGATCAGGCACATGGCAGCAAAGCACCCGACTAAGTGGGCCGAACCCCAGGGTCCAGAAACAGTGTCTGCGGGTGACACCACTACTTCTTCTGCTGTTTTGCGGGCACGCCAATCCTCTGTCCATGGCGCATGCCAAGATGCCTCCCGCCCTGCACGTGTCATTGCACACTCTCAAGTAGCACCATCAGCAAGCACGTCTATGTCATTGTCCCAGCCCAGCGTTCAGTTGTCCTTACCCCTGTCCTTGGAACGCAAGCGCAAATACGCAACCAACACCCCACAAGCCACACTGCTAAATTCACACATTTCGCGAATGCTTGCGCTCTAAATGTTGCCTTTTAGGCTCGTGGAGACGGAAGCTTTCCGCAACCTGATGGCGGCAGCCGTCCCACGGTACTCGGTCCCCAGCCGCCACTATTTCTCCCGGTGTGCCATCTGCACATTACACAAGCACATGTCCCATAACATTAGCCGTGCCCTCAACAACGCAGTTACTGGGAAAGTCCACCTAACCACGGACACGTGGACAAGTGCTTGTGGGCAGAGACGGTACATCTCACTGACGGTACACTGGGTTAATATAGTGGAAGGCGGGACCCAATCGGACCTTGGGACGGAACACGTCCTCCCGACGCCGAGGATTGCGGGCCCTGGGTCAATCAGGGTTGCCCCCACATTCTACAGCTCCTGCACCTCCTCCTCCTCTTCTTCTGCCTTCATCTCCGAAATGACCACATCAGTCGCAAGCTGGAAGCACTGCAGCACTGCCTCGGCCAAGCGGCAATGGGCTGTGCTGAAGCTAATATGCTTAGGTGATAAACCACACAACGTTGAAGAATGGTGGACAGCTCTGAAAGAGTAGGCAGATCTGTGGCTGACACCGCTGAACCTACAGCCAGGCATGGTTGTGTGTGACAATGGCCAGAACCTGGTGGTGGCTCTGAGGCATGGCGAGCTCACACACGTACCATGCCTGGTCCATGTGCTTAACCTCGTGGTTCAGCGGTTTCTCAAAACCTACCTGGATCTGACCGATCTGCTTGTCAAAGTACGCTGCCTGTGTGTCCATTTTAGAAAGTCAGCTACAGCTTCCTCCGCCCTTGCCATGCTTCAGCAGCATTTGCAGCTTCCAGCTCACCGACTGATCTGCGATGTCCGCACGCATTGGAACTCTACATTGCAGATGTTGGGATGGATTTGTGAGCAGAAGAGGGCAGTTGTTGACTACCAGCATCAACAAGGCCATTGATATTCAGTTCGGACTCCACACAAGACTTCAGGAGTGGACATGGATGTCAAACATATGTACCATCCTCGAAAACTTTGAGGACTCCACCAAGATGGTGAGCGGCGATGACGCCATAATTAGCGTCACCAACCCGCTTCTATGTCTTCTGAAACGCTCTCTGCTCACAATTAAAGAGGATGCATTGCAGGCGGAGCACAATGAGATGGAGCAAGGAACTATACAGGGTGATACCAGCCTCATCTCATCCCAACGTGGATTGGGTGACAATGATGAAGAAGAGGAAGAGGAAGAACAGGAGCTAGTTTCCTGCGCTATAGATGGTACTACCTGCACAATTGTCATACCGTGTGTTCAGCATGGATGGCCTGAGGACAGGGAGGAGGAGGATTAGGAGGAGAGCATGGTCAGTCATCCTCTTGGTGAGGACACTTAAGTCTTGCCTCTTTGCAGTCTGGCACACATGGCTGAGTTTATGTTACACTGCCTTTCCTGTGACCCTCGCGATGTCCAAATTTTGGGTGACAGTCATTACTGGTTGGTGACACTTCTAGACCCACGCTACAAGGAGAACTTTCTGTCTCTTATTCCCTTGCAGGACAGGCCTAATAAAATGGTGCAGTACGAGAATGCCCTTGTTATGGAATTATTTAAAAAATTCTGATCTAAAAACGCTGGTGGCAGAGATCACAGTTCGTTGGACAACCAAGGAGTACAGGCAAGAGAGACACAAATGCAATCCAGCATAGGCATGGGAACACTGTCAAAGTTCTGGGACAGTTTTCTCAGACCCTCCCATTGCACAAGCCCTGATGCGGGGGGAACTCTCCCAAGGAGGGAAAAGTTGCGGAAGATGCTGACGGAGTACCTTGCCAGCCATACCAACATCCTCCTACCCTACCTTATAATTATTGGGTATCCAAGCTGGACACGTGGCATGAATTGGCTCTCTACACCTTGGAGGTCCTGGCCTGTCCTGCCGCTAGCGTTTTGTCAGAGCGGGTTTTTAGTGCCGCTGGTGGAATTATAACCGATAGGCGCATCTGCTTGTCAACTGAAAATGCTGACAGGCTGACTCTTATAAAAATGAACAAGGGCTGGATTGGGCCAGACTTCTCAACACCACCAAATGATAGCAGCGTAACATAAACTCAAATCCAGTGGTTTCTTTTGGGAGGTCTAACTCTATTCCCATGTGTAACGGGTCTGGGAGGCGGAACCTCTGAGCTACTATACAAGGGGGCAGTCCTTGTAAGGGAGCGGGTGGCGACCAGGGAAGACGGGCAGGAGGTCACAGCAGGTGACCGGGACAGTCTCTGAGTGAACGGGCTGGAGGTCACGGCAAGTGACCGGGACAGTCTCTGGATGAACGGGCAGATGGTCACGGCAAGTGACCGGGGCAGTCTCTGAATGAACGGGCAGATGGTCACGGCAAGTGACCGGGGCAGTCTCTGGATGAACGGGCAGATGGTCACGGCAAGTGACCGGGGCAGTCTCTAGGTAAAGGGTTGGTACGACCTGTGGCGGCTGATGATAGACGTGAGCTCCCAGGTGAGCAGGCGAGAGTCTCTGGATGAACGGGTGGTCACAGCACGTGACGGCGGAGCCTCCAGGAAGACCAACAGACAGGCGGCAGATGAGCGCTCCCAGGTGAGCGGGCAGAAGTCTCTGGACAGGCGGGTGGTCACAGCACGTGACGGCAGAGCCTCCAGGTAGGCTAGCAGACAGGCAGCAGATGAGCGCTCCCAGGTGAGCGAGCAGGAGTCACTGGACAGGCAGGTGGTCACAGCACGTGACGGCGGAGCCTCCAGGTAGACTAGCAGGCAGGTAGCAGGTGTGTGCTCCCAGGTGAGCGGGCAAGCTGGTCCATAGACAGACTAACAGGAGTTGGAAGGCAGACCGTCGGACCTCGGGCAAGCAGGCAGGTGGCTGATGTGCGCTCCCAGGTGAACGGGCAGACTGGTCCTTAGACAGACTGACAGGAGTAGTAAGGCAGACCGTCGGACCTCAGACTAGCAGGCAGGTAGCGGATAATCAGGCAGGAATCTGGCAGGTAACTGGCAGGTAACTGGCAACGGGACCTGAGGGCTGAAGCAGAGTAGTAAACAGTGCAACAACATTGCTCGGGCACCTCCATTTTGGAGGAGGTGCCTTATATATGGTGAAGTCCTCCGGCCATTGGCCGGGGACTCCTTAGGACGGCGCGCGCGGCCCCTTTAAGAGGGAGGGAAAGCGCGCGCGCGCGCCCTAAGCACATTGGACGGGAAGGAGCGCGCGCTGCCAGCAGAGCGGGAGGAGGACGCCGGGCACGGAGCAGGGAGGTGAGGGGAACAGCGTCCCTGCCTAGCAGAGGGCAGGGACGCCGGCGCTACAGTACCCCCCCCTTTAGGCCCCCCCTTTTTTAGGCCAGACAGAAATTTAGCTAGGATAAGAGGGGCATGGATGTTCTCCCGGGGCTCCCACGTTCTCTCCTCAGGACCAAACCCCCTCCAATCTACTAGAAAAAAGGTCTTTCCTCTTACCCTTTTGGTGGCAAGAATGTTCTCTACCTCAAACTCGTCCTCAGCAGAAACCGGAGCAGGAGGCGTACCTGTAGACTTGGAAAAAGAGTTAAGTACCACAGGTTTGAGGAGAGATACATGGAAGGAGTTAGGGATCCGTAAGTTGGCCGGGAGTTTTAATTTATAGGCCACCGGGTTGATCTGACTGATGACCTCCAGAGGACCGATGAACCGAGGCCCTAACTTGTAAGAAGGTATCTTGAGTCAGACATATTTAGACGAGAGCCAGACTTTATCTCCAGGACGAAATTGTGGAGGATCCAGGCGTTTTTTGTCAGCGTGTCTTTTCATCCGTTCGGACGACTGGAGGAGTGCGGATCGGGTACTCTCCCAAATGGAGGAAAATTTGCTAACGAGAGATTCCGCAGCCGGGTTGTCCACAGAGGTGGAGACAGGAAAAGGAATTCGAGGATGCTGACCGAAGACTACAAAAAACGGGGATTTGGAGGAGGATTCGCTCTCGTGATTGTTATAGGAGAACTCGGCCCATGGTAGGAGATCCACCCAGTCAGAATGATGGGCATTAACGAAGTGGCGGAGGTAACTGGTCAGGTTCTGATTGATCCGCTCCACTTGACCATTGGACTGTGGGTGGTAAGCGGAAGAGAAGTCCAGGGTGACGTCTAGCAGTTTACAAGTGGCTCTCCAGAAACGTGAGGTGAACTGTACCCCACGATCCGACACGATGTGGAGGGGCAGGCCATGAAGACGGAAGATGTGGCGGCTAAAGTCTTTAGCCAGCTCGGGTGCAGACGGAAGGCCAGGCAGAGGAATAAAGTGAGCCATCTTGGAAAAGCGGTCAGCGACCACCCAAATGACCGTACAACCGGCAGAGACGGGGAGATCAGTTATGAAGTCCATAGCAATATGCTGCCAGGGGGCAGCAGGCACAGGAAGCGGAAGAAGGCGTCCGGCTGGCAGGTGTCTCGGGACTTTGTTGCGGGCGCAGGACACACAGGCAGAAACAAAGTCTATTACGTCCTTGTGCAGGGTAGGCCACCAGTAGTGGCGGGCAATAAGCTGGAGGGTCTTTTTCTGACCGGCGTGGCCAGCTAGTTTAGACGAGTGACCCCAGTGTAGGATCTTCTCCCGATCAGGTACTGATACGAACGTCTTACCGGGAGGGAGACGATTTAGGCTCAAGGGAGCCACCTGCATTACTCTGGCGGGATCGATGATATGTTTAGGTTCTTCCTCGAGATCGGACACCAGAAAGGATCGGGACAAGGCATCTGCTTTGACGTTTTTGTCAGCCGGGCGAAAATGAAGAACAAAATCAAAGCGAGCAAAAAACAAGGACCACCGGGCTTGGCGCGGGTTAAGTCTCTGGGCATGCTGGAGGTAAGCCAAGTTCTTGTGGTCAGTGTAAATTATTACCGGGTGAAGAGCCCCCTCGAGTAGGTAACGCCACTCCTCCAATGCCAGTTTGATGGCCAATAACTCTCGGTCTCCTATGGAATAGTTGCGCTCAGAAGAGGAGAAGAGTTTGGAGAAGAAGCCACAAGTTACCATTCTCCCGGAAGATGATTTTTGAGTAAGCACCGCTCCGGCTCCAGAGGAGGAGGCGTCAACTTCCAGGAAGAACTGCTTGTTGCCGTCTGGGCGATGCAGCACCGGGGCGGAAGAGAAGGCCTGTTTTAGGGAAAGAAAGGCCTCCTCTGCTTCGGGCGGCCACTCTTTGGGGTTAGTACCCTTACGGGTGAGCGCGGAAATTGGGGCAGTCCGGGAAGAGAAGTGTGGTATGAAGAGGCGGTAGTAGTTGGTGAAGCCCAGGAATCGCTGAATGGCCTTCAACCCCTCCGGTCGAGGCCATTTCTCGATGGCAGACAGTTTCTCTGGATCCATTCGTAGGCCGGTCTGAGAAATAATGTAGCCCAAAAACGGAAGCGAGGTCTGCTCAAAGAGGCACTTCTCGTATTTAGCGAAGAGGTGATTCTGCCTGAGCCTGAGCAGGACCTGACGAACGTCCCTCCGGTGAGTCTGGAGATCCGGAGAGAAGACCAAGATGTCGTCCAGGTACACCACTACGCAGGAGTAGAGAAGGTCCCGGAAGATGTCATTGACCAACTCTTGAAAGATGGCAGGAGCGTTACAGAGACCAAAGGGCGTTACCAGATATTCATAGTGGCCATCCCGGGTGTTGAATGCCGTCTTCCATTCATCCCCCTAACGGATACGAACCAGGTTGTACGCCCCACGGAGGTCCAGTTTGGTGAAGATTCTAGCCCCCCTCAGACGATCAAATAACTCCGGAATGAGCGGAAGGGGGTACTTATTCTTCACCGTGATCTGGTTAAGGCCTCTATAGTCTATACAGGGACGGAGAGAGCCGTCCTTCTTTTTGACGAAAAAGATGCCTGCTCCCGCCGGGGAGGTAGATTTCTGGATGAATCCCCTGGCCAGATTCTCCTCAATATATTCGGACATCGACCGGGTCTCAGCAGCGGATAAAGGATAAATACGCCCACGGGGAAGAGTAGTACCAGGTAACAGGTCGATAGGGCAGTCGTATGGTCTATGAGGAGGTAGTGTCTCTGCTTCCTTTTTATTAAAGACATCAGCATAAGACCAATAAGGAATCGGAAGTCCAGGTAGATTAGCTGGGGTAGGAGAAGGACGGACGGGATGGACGGGAACCAGACAGGTCTTATGGCAGTCCTGTCCCCAGCGAAGGACTTCTCCGGTCTGCCAGTCAAGCACGGGTGCATGTCTCTGGAGCCAAGGTAGGCCTAGCAAGAGGGCGTGAGAGAGTCCAGGCAGAACATGAAAGGAGATACTCTCAGAATGCAGCATTCCCACCTGCAGAATAATGGATTCGGTGATGAGTTGGATGGGGCGTGGTAAGAGGCCCCCATCCACGGCAGCAACAGACAAGGGTACAGCCAGAGGTTTGGTGGGGATGCGGTATTTCTCTACCAGGGACTGTGAAATAAGATTCCCGGCTGCTCCAGAGTCAAGTTGGGCTAGTTCGAAATAACGGTTCTCCCCGCAGACGATTGAGACTGACAGCAGCAGGGATGGAGAGGATTTATTCTTGTCTAGGTTGACCTCTCTGAGCGAACCTAGACACAGGCGTTTCCCGACCTCTCCGGGCAGGCACGGATCCGGTGCTCCTTACTGCCACAGTAGAAGCAGCTCCCCTCGGCACGGCGTAAGTCCTGACGGGTTTTGACCATCTTGGTCTGGTCGACCTGCATAGACTCAGGAGAGTGTACCTGGGTAGAGACGGAGGGAGTGACGGGTTTCTGAAAAGTAGGAGCTAGACATGGTAACCTCCTCTCACGGGTGACCTCTTTGGCACGCTCCTGGAACCGTAGGTCAATCCGGGTGGCAAGAGTTATTAGGTCATCGAGAGTGGTAGGAATGTCCCGACCGGCAAGTTCATCTTTAATACGGCCGGACAGACCCTCCCAGAAGACGGATACCAGAGCGTCGTTATCCCAGGCCAGCTCCGAGGCAAGGGTACGGAACCGTATGGCATATTGGCCCACGGTGAGACTTCCCTGACGGAGGCGTAGCAGTGATGATGCGGATGAGGTCTTCCGTCCGGGTTCGTCGAAGACTTTCCGGAAAGCTGTGAGAAAAGCAGGCAAGTTGGACACCAGGGGGTCTCCTCTCTCCCATAGAGGATTTAGCCAGGCCAGGGCCTCCCCGGTGAGATGGGACATGATGAATGCAATTTTGGCCCGGTCGGAGTTAAACTGGTGGGACAACAGTTCAAAGTGCAGGGTGCACTGATTTATGAAGCCCCGAGCCTGGGCGGAGTCGCCTCCAAAGCGAGGAGGTGCAGAAAGCCGGGGTCCGGGGTAGGATACCATGGTATTAGTGGGCTGCGGAGCTGCTGGATTGCGAGACATGGCACTGGCGGAGGTTGCTGGTGGAGCAGGCAGGTAGCAGGTGTGTGCTCCCAGGTGAGCGGGCAAGCTGGTCCATAGACAGACTGACAGGAGTTGGAAGGCAGACCGTCGGACCTCGGGCAAGCAGGCAGGTGGCTGATGTGCGCTCCCAGGTGAGCGGGCAGACTGGTCCTTAGACAGACTGACAGAAGTAGTAAGGCAGACCGTCGGACCTCAGACTAGCAGGCAGGTAGCGGATAATCAGGCAGGAATCTGGCAGGTAACTGGCAGGTAACTGGCAACGGGACCTGAGGGCTGAAGCAGAGTAGTAAACAGAGCAACAACATTGCTCGGGCACCTCCATTTTGGAGGAGGTGCCTTATATATGGTGAAGCCCTAAGCACAGTGGACGGGAAGGAGCGCGCGCTGCCAGCAGAGCGGGAGGAGGACGCCGGGCACGGAGCAGGGAGGTGAGGGGAACAGCGTCCCAGCCTAGCAGAGGGCAGGGACGCCGGCGCTACACCATGCACCTCTGTCTTCACACACAGACATGGGTATACGCTTCCTGATTTTGTCTATTTGCTCTTGTCCTCCTCCTTCTCCTCATCCTCATCCTCCACATCCTCCTCCATATCACCACCATATCTACCATATCACCATATCTACGTCTCTTGCAAGTGACATTGGATTTCCTCCAAATTTTTGGCAGCCGTCGCATTCACTGCATAGGCAAACAGTATGGGAGACCGACTTCCTAATAATGGGAACATTGTTTTCAGGAGGCCCTCCGACCTCTATGTATCTTGCAAGGGGCATTGGAGTTCCTCCACATTTTTGGCAGCCATTGTATTCACTCCATAGGCAAACAGTATGGGAGACCCACTGCTTTTTAATGGGAACATGTCATACTCTTTACTGTAGCCCAGCTCCATTTGTTTTTAAATTGTTAGTGGGGTTTTTCCTAAATTTTGTCAGCCGTTGGACTCACTGCATACCCTATAACTGTATAGCAGACCCTATCCTTTCTAATGGGAACATGTTGTTACTGTGGCCCAGCTCCATGTGTCTTTAAATTGTTAGTGGGGTTTTTCCTAAATTTTGGCAGCTGTTGGACTCCCTGCATACCCTATAACTGGATAGCAGACCCTCTCCTTTCTAATGGGAACATGTCGTACCCATTACTGCCGCCTAGCTCTATGTGTCTTTAAATTGTTAGTGGGGTTTTTCCCAAATTTTGGCAGCCCTTGCAGTCACAGCATGGACAATACCACTATAGGAGACCCACTCCTTTATAATGGGAACATTTTTTTTACAGAGACCCTCCTCTATGTCTCTTCAAAAGGGTATTGGGGTGCATCCAAATTTTTGGCAGCCCTTGCAGTCACTGCATACGTAATAACAGTATAGGAGACCCACTCTTTAATAATGGGAACAACAAAGCATAGCCGACCGCTGGCCCTTTAAGAATGGTAAGGCTGTAAAAATAGTGTTTGTGACTTTCACAATCCCTCCTTCATAAATGATGTGTCTGATTATATGTCACACACCACATTGCCAGATAAGGTTGTAAAATGTTAAAATGACATTTCCCGGTGAATGCATTTGTCACGGTTGAAAGCAATGCAAAAGTGCAAAAACGCATCATAAACGCTACATGTGAACATAGCCCAAGGTGTGGAGGAGCATTTTTGGTTTTGGTTATTTATTTTGACTTATATACAAGTCATTACCCTGGAAAGGATGTTCCTTAACATATTTCCCAGGAAAATCCATTTTGGTTTTGTTTTTGTATGTTTTATTGTGAGTCCGTAAAAGTGGCGTAATACCTCTGACAACATTGTTGACAGCATTGACCTGGGAGTCAGAAATGCTTCCAGGGTTCTTCCCCATGCTTTTCCCATGTCATTTAAGCACTTTTCCCATCGATTTGGCCAATTTTTAGGCCCTCTGCATACCACTGGGGGGAACTGCCGGAAAAATGCTCGAGTTTCCCATAGACTTACATTGGGCTTGTTACTCGGACCGAGCACTCGAGCATTCCAATGTGCTTGACCTGAGCAACGAGTACCCAAGCATTTTAGTGCTCACTCATCACTACTCCCTACCCCTAGTCCTTTGAACACAAGCACAAATACGCAGCCAACCACCCACAGTCCACAGCACTATACTGTCACATTTCTCGAATGTTAGCACTTGAAATGTTGCCTTTTAGACTATATCCACACATGTTGGGTTTTTCACCGTTTTTTTTGCTGCAGATTTTTATGCAAATTTTCAGCTGCGTTTTGCAGTACCAGCAAAGTCTATGAGAAAACAGAATTCTCTGTTCACACATCATGGGGTTTTTTGGTTGCGTATCTGGTGCCTTGGTTGGGTTTTTGGAAAATATAGCATGTCACTTTTTTCAGCGTTTTTTCAGCTTTTTATCAGCGTTTTTTCACCTATAGGAAGTAATGGGTGGTGAAAAGAACGCTGAAAAAACGCGTCAAAAAGGCACCAAAATTTGCATCAGCTTTTTTTCAGCGTTTTTGATGTCAAAATAAAATGGGGTTCTTTTTTTTTTCACAGAACATTATGTACATGCATAAATAGAGACAGAAGGACAGTGTAAAAACGCTGAAAAAACGCACACAAAAAAAGCAGCAAAACCTGCGTTTTTGACGCAGCTGATTTCCTGCCAGAGATTAGTTTTTGCTGCAGATTTGTAACTCTGAAAAACCCAACATGTGTGAACATAGCCTTAGGCTCGTGGAAATGGAAGCTTTCTGCAACTTCATGGCGGTGACCGTCCTTCAGTACTCGGTCTCCAGCGGCCACTATTTCTCCTGGTGTGCCGTCCCCAACTTACACAAGCACGTGTCCCAGAATATTACCCGTGCCCTCAACAACGCAGTTACTTGGAAGGTCCACCTAACCACGGACACATGGACAAGTGCTTGTGGCCAGGGATGGTACATTTCACTGACGGCACACTGGGTTAATATAGTGGAAGCCGGGACCCAGTCAGACCCTGGGACGGAACACATCCTCCCAACGTTGAGGATTGTGGGCCCTGGGTCAATCAGGGTTGCCCCCACATTCTACAGCTTCTGCACCTCCTCCTCATCAGCCTCTGTCTCCAAAATGACCACATCAGTTGGAAGCCGGAAGCACTGCAGCACTGCCTCGGCTAAGTGGTAACAGACTGTGCTGAAGCTAATATGCTTAGAGGGCAAACAGCACACCGCTGCAGAGTTGTTTACATCTGTAACAGAGCAGGTTGATCTGTGGCTGTCACCGCTGAACCTACAGCCAGACATGGTTGTGTGTGACAATGGCCGAAACATGGTGGTGGATCTAAGGCTAGGCAACCACGCACACGTGACCCATGTGCTCAACCTAGTGGTTCAGCGGTTTCTCTAAACCTACCCGGTTCTGCCTGAGCTGCTTATGAAAGTATGCCGCATGTGTGCCCATTTCAGAAAGTCAGCTACAGCTTCCACCGCCTTCGTCGTACATTAGCAGCATTTGCAGCTTCCAGCTCACCAACCGGTGTGCGATGTCACCACTCGTTGGAACTCAACCTTGCATATGTTGGGAAGGATTTGTGAGCAGCAGAGAGCAGTTGTTGCCTACCAGCTTCAACATGCACATCGGAATTCATGTCAGCCTCTGCACATAAGAGCTGATGAGTGGGCATAGATGTCTGACATCTGTGCCGTCCTCCAAAACTTTGAGGACTCCACCAAGATGGTGAGCAATGATGACTCCATAATTGGCGTCACCAGCTCGCTTCTCTGTCTACTAAAATGCTCGCTGCTCACAATTAAAGAGGGGGCATTGCAGGCACAGCATGATGAGATGGAGCAAGGAACTATACAGGGTGATGCCACATAGCCCAGCCTCATCTCACCTCAACACGGATTGGGTGATAATGAGGAGAAGGAAGAGGATCAGGAGCTGTTTTCCTGCGCTACAGATGGTACTACCCACACAACAGTTATACCATTTTTTCAGCGTGTATGGACTGAGGAGAGGGAGAATGAGGAGGAGGACCATTAGGAGGATACAGAGGAGAGCATGGACAGTCATTCTCTTGGTCAGGACAGGGAAGTCTTGACTGTTGGCAGTCTGGCACACATGGCTCACTTTATGTTCCGCTGCCTTTCCTGTGACCCTCGCGTTGTACACATTTTGGGCAACAGTATTTACTGGTTGGTCACACTGCTAGACCCACGTTACAAGCAGAAATCTCTCTCTCTCTTTCCCGTGGTGGAGAGGTCTAATAAAATGTTGCAGTACCAGAAGGCCCTTGTTGAAGAATTATTTAAAAATTCCCATCTGAAAACGCTGGTGGCAGAGGTCACAGTTCGTTGGACAACCAAGGAGTACAGCCGAGGGAGACACAAATACGATGCAGCAGAGGCAGGGGCATACTGTCAAAGGTGTGGGACAGTTTTTTCACACCCTCCCAGTGCCCAGGCCCTGATGCGTGGGGTACTCTGATAAGGAGGGAAACATTTTGGAAGATGCTGAAGGGGTACCTTACCGAACGTACCAACGTCCTCAGTGATTCCTCTGTGCCTTATATCTTTTGGGTATCCAAGCTGGACATGTGGCATGAACTGGCTCCCTATGCCTTGGTGGTCCTGGTCTGCCTTGCCGTTAGCATTTTGTCAGAGCGGGTTTTCAGTGCCGCCGGGGATATTATAACTGATAGGCACCTACGTGTCAACTGAAAATGCTGACAGGCTGACTCTTATCAAAATAAACAAGGATTGGGTTGGGCCAGACTTCTCAACACCACCGGATGATAGCAGAGGAACATAAAGTCAAATCCAGTGTTTTTTTTTTTTTTGGGGGGGGGGGGACTATTCCCATGCACATCTTCACACCCAGACATGGTTATATGCTTCCTGATTTTGTCTATTTTATGCTGTCCTCCTCCTTCTTATACTCCTCATCCTCCACCACATCACCAGGGTGAACGTGATGCAACACCCACATAATTTTTTTAAGGGTGTTTATGATGTTCATGTATCCTCCCCAGGGGTAAATGTTTTTCAGCCCATGCACATAGTGCATGGGCAATACCAGCATAGGAGACCCACTCCTTAATAATGGGAACATTTTTGTTAATGAGGACCTCCTCTATGACTCTTCAAAGGTGTATTGGAGGGCTTCCAAATTTTTGGCAGCCCTTGCAGTCACTGCCTGGGCATTACCAGTATAGAAGACCCACTCCTTAATAATGGGAAAAAAAAAATTAATCACGCCCTCCTCTACGTCTCTTCAAAGAGGTATTAGTGCGTCCAAAGTTTTGGCAGCCCTTGCAGTCGCTGCATACGCAATAATAGTATAGAAGACCCACTCCTTAATAATGGGAACAACAAAGCATAGCCGGCTGATGGCCCCCTAACAATAGTAAGGGTCGCCTGATGGCCCTGTAAAAATAGGCTTTGTGACTTTCAAAGTCCCTCCTTCATAAATGAAACAGGATGTGCCTGATCATGTCTCACACACCACATGGCCAGATAAGGTAGTAAAATGTTAAAATTACATTTCCTGGTGAATGTATTTTTCACCATTGAAAGCAATGCAAAAGTGCAAAAATGCATCAAAAATGCTACATGTGAACATAGCCCAAGGTATGGAGGAGCATTTTTGTTTTTAGTTATTTATTTTGCCTTATATACAAGTCATTACCCTGGAAAGAATGTTCCTTAAAGCACACCAGTCAGCAGGATTGTGCTCAGTAAACCACATACACTGCCTGGTGGGCAATATTACACTGATTAAAATGATACCTTTGTTGATGAAATCCGTCCTGTGGTTCTTTTATAATCTTTATTTTCATTTCTGAGATAATGATATGCCCGTGCTTTGGGGTGGCTTTTGGGGAGGGGCTTTATCTTGCACTCTGCTTATGTATTCATATGTACAGCTTCTGACAGGTTACTGTGCCTTCAGTGATAGAATTGCTTCTGCCACTTACACTGCTCGGCTGCTAATGTTTTTCCATTGACGAATAGACTTTCCTGAGGTTTGAAGTCTAGAGCTGTGATGCACACTGTGTGCCTCACTGCTGTGTTGGGGAAAACCTCTCTTAAGGTTGTCTAAAAGTGTGTTTCGATATTCCAGCATGTGCGGGTTCCATTCCAGGGCAGGACGAATCTGGCAAAATTTACTCTTGTAACGTGGATCTAACAGAGCGCCAACCCAGTAGTCAGCACTTTTCAAATTTTAACTATACGGGGATCATGTTGCAGATAGTGCAGCAAGAAGGCGCTTGTATCGGGCTCTTCCATGCATTTCAAGCCCATGGTATGTTGGTGGCTGGGTAACACTGATGTTTGTTTCCTCCGTCCTCTCCCGCCAACCACGGACAACAGAGAGGGGATCATTATCCTCTTCATCTCCTGACTTTTGCTCACCCATCACTCCTTCCTCCTCGTCCTCTTCCATTTTTTCCTTGGCTCCTGCACCTCCACTAACAGTTTGTCTGGTAACACGAGCCCCCCCCTCGATCGCCGTAATACACTCTGCCTTGGCACCCGCCTGTGTGACGACAGTGTGGAACTTAGGAGATAGTTATTCCTTCTGCATCCTCTTCTGCTTCCTCCTCTTCCTCTGGGACCACCACTTCCACCCGCAGACTATTCAAAGTGTCCTCCATCATGTAGATGACCGGAATAGTGATGCTGATGATGGCATCGTCAGCGCTAACCATCTTAGTAGTCATTTCAAAACTGTACAGAAGGGTGCAGAGGTCCTTTATCTGTGCCCACTCCGCAAACGTGATCTGTACCACGTCCGTACTGCGTTGGCCCAGGCTATACGACATGAGATACTGCATCAGGGCTTGTCACTGCTGCCACAGTCGTTGTAACATGTGCAGAGTGGAATTCCACCATGTCGGCACATCGCTTATCAACCGGTTAAACGGTATGGCCAAAGACCTGTGTATCAATGTAAGTCGATGACTTGCGTGGTGAGAACTGAGTAAGCGAACACACAGATATCTTGCTTTCTGCAGCAGCGCATCCAGGCCGGGATGGTGGTGGAGAAATTGCTGTACCACCAGGTTGAGGACGTGAGCCATGCAAGGCACGTGTGTGAGGTTGCCCTGGCATAGGGCCACCCACCAGGATCACACTGTTATCGCACACTGCCTTCCCTGGCTCCAGGTTCAGTGGACACACACATTGCTCAAACTCAGCCTGGATAGCTGTCCGCAACTCTTGACCTGTGTGACTGCGATCTCCAAGACATATTAATTTTAAGACTGCCTGATTGCAGTGAGCCCTGGCTGCACAGTACAGAGATGATGGAGATTCGCTCTGTACTGTTGGAATGCGTGTATCAGTAAGGCAGAGGTTGAGGGTGCAGGTGGAGGCTCTAGAGAAGGTGTAGGAGGTAAAATCAGTGGAGGAAGTGTTAGATACAGAGTTTTGTCCCACAAGCCTTGGGGATTTTAAGACGTGTGGAGCAGCCCCTTCCCCACCTGCCCCAACAGCCACCAGAGTCACCCAATGCCCAGTCACTGAGATGTAACGCCCCTGGTCATGCTTACTCGTCCAGGTGTCTGTGGTGAAATGCACCCTGGCATACATAGATTTAGTCAAGGGATAAGTGATGTTGTCATTCTGGCATAGTGCAGGCATAGCTTTCTTAGAGAAGTAATGGTGACTGACAACTGGCACTGGGGGACTGCAATGGCCATCAGCTTTCGGAAACCATCTATATCCACCAGCCGGAAAGGCAGCATTTCCGTGGCCAACAGATTGGAGATGGTGGAGATCAATGTCTTAGCTTTGTCATGTCTAGGATGAAACAATCTTTTACATGACCGCAACTGCGGGACCAAGGGCTGACTGCTGTGCTGAGAGAGGGCGGAGTAGGGTGAACACGATAAAACTGCTGGACCATGAGTGAGATGCAGGCGGAGATGTTATGGTGGATTGAGAAAGAAGTGGTGTGCTTGGTAAAGCACAAATAGCAGGCATGTCAACTTCTGTTACAGTTGATGGACTCTCACTCAGCCTAACTGGAGCGGTTAAGCAAGTGGAGGTTCTGCGGATGGAGACCTGTGTGACAACACTTGGCATGGTGACGGAGGAGGAAGAAGCAGTAGATGCTATTGATGGAAAGAAGCAGCAGATGCTGTTGATGGGAATAAGCAGCAGATGCTGTTGATGGGGCGGCAAACGGTTGGTGAGGCCCGCTGGTCCGCATTTTATCACAGTGAGATTGTCAAAGTAATGCATGTTGATCGTGCATGTCTCAAAAAAGGCCCAGACTAGGCAACCCTTGCCGCCCCTGTGAGCTTCAGACCCGCATCCGCTGCTGGCCACAGCCACAATTGTAGCTGAGGATGCAGTGCTTGTCGTGGTTGCATCACTCTGTGTCTGTGCGGTAGGCCGCAACGTAAACTTCTCATCTTCCTCCTCCTCCACCTCCTCTGCTGAGCTACTCAGCTGTGTGCCTCTGAGTTCACACTAAGTGGGATGTACAACCTCATCCTTACAGTTCTCCCATTCCTCGCCCTGAGAGTCACCCTCCTCCTCTTCCTGCCCTGACAGCACAGTACAGTCCACATGAGCCTCAGATATATGAGTCTCATCAGAATCAACTCCCTGCCAGGGGGTTAATGTCTGTTGACAAGGGTCAGGATTCTGCTCCGTCCCTACTTCGTCCTGCCCCAGATCCAACAGAAAACAAAATTTGGGCATCGGCGCTGATGCTTTCTTCCTCTTGAGTCTGTGAATCTTTGGAGCAGACCTCTGATGCCCATGGCATAGAATGTGTGAACAGCTCTGCAGACTCACTCATCTGTGGTTCCCTACAGTCACTTGGGTGGTTGGACAGTTGTGATGCGGGGGGGGGGGAAACAAGGTTAATTGGGGTGCCACCTCTGAGGACTGTACTGTGTGTGATGTTGAAGTGTAGGAAGAGGAGAGGCCACTTGATGTAGTGCTTGCCATCCACTGAAGCACATGCTCTTTCTCGCCCTCATCTACAAGGTATACCACTGTACGGCTGCCAAAGAAAGGCACCAAGCCTATTCCCCCTTCCACCCAGATCTCGCTTTTTACCACTCATGTTGCTCAGATAGTGTGGTTGGAGTACGCTGTTAGCAACAAAAAAAATTATTTTTTACTGTGGAGCCATGGATACAGCAGAATCCCAGCACCCAAGAATTACAAGCTAAGATGTGGCCTGCTGTATGTATCACTGTTACGGATCCGGTGGTGGAACCTCTTTGCTGCTGTGCAAGGAGGGATCAGAGGGGCGTGACTAAGTATCTACTCGGCCTGACCAAGGTCGCACGGCGGATTTGTCGACTCCATGAACCAGGGAGGGACCGAGCAGAGGGACCAGGTGCCACTCTGGGACCGACCTTGTATGAGAGCAGGTGACTCCCATGGGTCAGAAGGCAGGAACCGACTGGTACAGAGGAAGAGCACGGCAGGCAGGCTGACGGGTGGTCCAGGTAGTCAGGCAGGCTGATTCAGCTGATAGCCAGACAGGTGCTCCGGGTAGGCAAGCTGGCGGGCACAACAGGTAACTGGCAGGTGCTTCCAGGTAAGCAGGCAAGCGGGCACGACTCGTAACAGGCAGGTGCTTCCAGGTAAGCAGGCGGGCACGGCAGGTGACAGGCAGGTGCTTCCAGGTAAGCAGGCGGGCAGAGCCCATAGACAGACTGGCGCACTGGACTGTAGGCAGACTGTCGGGCTGGAGAGTAGTCAGACTGACGGACTGAACTGAAGAACAGACTGGCAGACAGGACTGACTTGCAGAGGACCTGAGGGCTGAAGAAAAGTAAGAATAACTGAGCAACAACCTTGCACGGGCTCCTCCATATTGGAGGAGGTGCCTTTTAAAGAGAAAGCCCTCCGGCCATTGGTCGGGGACTTTTTAGGATGGCGCGCGCGGCCCCTTTAAGAGGGAGGGAGCGCGCGCGGCCTAAGCACAGAGCCAGGGAAGCTGCGTGCACCAGCAGCAGCAGCAGGGAGGCCGGAAGACGTAAGAGCAGGATCGAGCGGTAGGGGGGATGGCGTCTCTGCATGGCAGTGGGCAGAAACGCCGATGCTACAGTACCCCCCCTTACCGCCCCCTCTTTTTTAGGCCAGCAAGAAATTCTTTATGAAGAAGAGGGGCATGGATGTTCTCCCTGGGTTCCCAAGACCTCTCCTCCGGGCCAAATCCCTTCCAATCCACCAGAAAAAAGGTTTTTCCTCTTACCCTTTTGGTGGCCAAAATGTTCTCTACCTCATAGACGTCCTCAGCAGAGACTGGAGCTGGAGTGGTATCTGGATCATCAGAAAAAAAATTAAGAACAACTGGTTTAAGGAGAGATACGTGGAAGGAGTTGGGAATCCGTAAGGTGGCCGGGAGTTTTAGCTTGTAAGCCACGGGATTAATTCGCTTGAGAACCTCAAATGGACCGATGAACCACGGACCCAACTTGTATGATGGTACTTTGAGCCGAACATGTTTGGAGGAGAGCCAGACCCTGTCTCCCGGACGGAATTGAGGCGGATCCAGACGTCTCTTATCGGCATGTTTCTTCATCCGCTCAGAGGACAGAAGAAGTGTGGATCTAGTGTTCTCCCAAATGGTAGAAAATTCGCTGACCAGAGACTCCGCGGCAGGATTGTCCACAGAAGCGGAGATGGGAAATGGAATCCGAGGGTGTTGGCCGTAGACCACAAAGAAGGGGGATTTGGAAGAAGACTCATTCTCATGGTTGTTATAAGAGAACCCGGCCCAGGGCTCAACCCAATCATTATGGTGAGCATTGACGAAATACCGGAGAAAGCTGGTGAGGACCTGGTTGATACATTCCACTTGACCATTGGACTGGGGATGATAGGCAGAGGAGAAGTCCAGAGTGACATCCAGCAGCTTACACGTAGCTCTCCAGAAGCACGAAGTGAACTGAACCTCGCGATCAGACACAATGTGGAGGGGAAGGCCGTGGAGACGAAGGATGTGATGGATGAAGTCCTTAGCCAGCTCAGATGCGGACGGGAGACCAGGCAAAGGGATGAAGTGGGCCTTTATAGAAAAGCAGTCAGCGACCACCCAAATGACCGTACAACTGGCAGAAACAGGGAGATCCGTAAAAAAGTCTATAGCTATGTGTTGCCACGGGGCGGAAGGTACAGGTAAAGGCAGGAGACGGCCGGCGGGAAGATGCCTGGGAACTTTGTTATGGGCATAGGAGGAGCAAGGCGAGACGAAAGCCACAACATACTTGCGTAGAGAGGGCCACCATTAATGCCGGGCGATGAGCAAGAAGGTCTTCCTCTGGCCTGCATGGCCGGCTAGTTTGGACGAACGACCCCAGAGAAGAACCTTCTTACGATCCGGAACAGCTGCAAAAGTCTTACCGGGTGAAAGACGAGACAGGTCAAATGGGGCCACAGGCATTACTCTGGAGGGGTCGATGATATGCAGAGGCTCCTCCTCTTGATCGGAGGACAGAAATGAGCGGGATAGAGCGTCGGCTTTAATGTTCTTGTCCGCAGGGCAGTAGTGTAGAGTAAAGCAGAATCGGACAAAGAACAGAGACAACCGGGCATTTTGTAAATAGGCCAGGTTTTTGTGGTCTGTGTAGATGACTACCGGGTGCAGAGCCCCCTCCAGCAGGTAGCACCACTCCTCCAGCGCCAATTTGATGGCAAGCCGCTCACGATCTTCTATGGAGTAGTTGCGCTCGGATGAGGAGAAGAGCTTGGAGAAGAAGCCGCAGGTTACCATTCTTCCGGACGGGGATTTCTGGGTGAGCACTGCTCCGACTCCAGAGGAGGAAGCATCACCCTCCAGGAAGAACTGCTTGTTGCAATCCGGACGGTACAGCACAGGGGCGGAGGAGAAGGCTTGTTTCAGGGAGACAAAGGCCTCCTCCGCTTCGGAAGTCCATTGCTTGGGATTTGCTCCCTTACGGGTGAGCGCGGAGATGGGAGAAGTCCGGGAGGAGAAATGAGGGATGAAGAGGCAGTAATAATTTGTGATGCCCAGGAATCGCTGAATCGCCTTCAACCCCTCCGGTCGGGGCCATTTAAAGACGGCAGAAACCTTCTCGGGATCCATCCGAAGACCAGTCTCAGAGATTACATATCCCACCAACGGAATGGAAGTCTGCTCGAAGAGACATTTCTCAAATTTTGCGCAGAGACGATTCTGCCTGAGCCTTAGCAGAACCTGACGAACATTCCTACAGTGTGTGGGTAGATCTGGAGAGAAGACCAAGATATCGTCCAGGTACACCACTACGCAAGAATACAAGAGATCTCAGAAGATGTCGTTAACCTGCTCCTGGAAGATGGCTGGAGCATTACAGAGACCAAAGAGCATCACGCGGTATTCATAGTGACCGTCCCGGGTGTTGAATGCCGTCTTCCACTCGTCTCCCTGGCGGATCCAGACCAAATTGTACGCCCCACAAAGATCGAGCTTGGTGAAGATCCTCGTGCCTTTAAGGCGGTCGAACAGCTCCGAGATGAGAGGCAGGGGCTACTTATTCTTGATGGTAATCTGGTTTAGGCCCCTGTAGTCGATACACGGCCGTAGTGAGCCGTCTTTCTTTTTAACAAAGAAGAATCCTGCTCCAGCCGGGGAAGTAGATTTCTGAATGAACCCCCTAGCAAGATTCTCCTCAATGTACTCAGACATGGCCCGGGTCTCAGCCAGCGACAAGGGGTAGATACGCCCATGGGGAGGAGAAGCACCGGGTACCAAGTCAATGGGGCAATCATAGGGCCTATGGGGTGGAAGAGTCTCAGCCTCCTTCTTGTCAAAGACGTCTGCATAGGACCAGTAGGGTGCCAGCAGACCAGGTAGATTAGCCGGAGAAGACGGAAGTCGAGCCGGACGAACCGGAACCAGGCAGGTCTCATGGCAATCCTGCCCCCAACGGAGCACCTCACCAGATCGCCAATTCAGGAAGGGTTCATGTCTCTGTAGCCAGGGTAGACCTAACAGTAGGGAGTGAGAGAGTCCAGATAGCACATGAAAGGAGATCCTCTCCGAGTGCAGCATTCCCACCTGAAGGGTTACTGGCTCTGTGACGAGCAAGATGGTCTCCGGAAGAAGTCTCCCATCCACGGAAGCAACTGCCAATAGATCGGTCAGACGTTTAGTAGGAATCTGATACCGCTCCACAAGGGCCTGAGAAATGAGATTACCAGCGGCTCTGGAATCCAGGTGGGCAGTCTCAAAGAAGCGGATCTCACCACTGGAAATAGTAACGGAAAGAGTCAAGGATGGAGAGGATTTTCTCTTGCTTAGGATGACCTCTCTGAGCGGTCCTAGACACTATAGTTTCCCGGCTTCACCGGACAGGAACGGATCAGATGCTCCTTGTTGCCACAGTAGAAGCAGCTCCCCTCGGCTCGGCGCGTCTCTTGGCGAGACTTGACCATCTTGGTCTGGTCAATCTGCATGGGTTCGGGCGAGCGTGACCGGGGAATTGCTGGTTGGGAGGCAGGTTTCTGGAATACAGGAGTGAGACGAAATAATCTTCTCTCCCGGGTAGTCTCCTTAACTCGTTCCAAGAAACGGATGTCAATCCGGGTAGCTAGTGACACCTGGTCGTCCAAGGTGGAAGGGACGTCACGACCGGCTAGCTCATCCTTGATCCGTCTGGAAAGACCCTCCCAGAAGGTGGAGACCAGGGCCTCGTTGTTTCTGGAAAGTTCAGATGCGAGGGTATGGAACTGTATGGCATACTGGCACACGGAGAGACTCCCTTGGCGGAGACGGAGAAGGGAGGAGGCAGTAGAAGTCTTTCGTCCAGGCTCATCGAAAACCTTCCAGAAGGCAGTGAGGAAAGTCGGAAGATCGGACACCAGGGGATCCCCTCTCTCCCATAGAGGGTTTAGCCATGCCAATGCTTCCCCGGTGAGGTGAGACAAAATGAACACCACCTTGGCCCGGTCAGAGGGAAACTGATGTGCCAGGAGTTCAAAGTGCAGTGTGCACTGGTTCAGGAAGCCCCGACATAAGACGGGGTCACCACCAAAACGTGGGGGTGCAGAGAGCCGAGGTACAGAGCCGTGTGCCATAGCGCCAGTGGGTTGAGGTGCCACCAGAGCGGGTGCCGCTCGGCTGGAGACGGACACAGGCGGGGTGGACAGTGTGTCCAGGCGGGAGTTGACAGACCGCAGGTAGGTCAGGATAGTTTCCTGTTGGGATCTCTGATGAGAAACCTCCTGGTACAGGTCAGAAAGCGAAGGAGCCTGGGGGCCACCGGGTTCCATGGCCCGTGCAAACTGTTACGGATCCGGGTGGTGGAACCTCTGTGCTGCGGTGCAAGGAGGGACCAGAGGGGCATGACTAAGTATCTACTCGGCCTGACCAAGGTCGCACGATGGCTTAGTCGACTCCGTGAACAAGGGAGGGACCGAGCACAGGGACAGGTGCCACTCTGGGACCGACTTTGTATGAGAGCAGGTGACTCCCACGGGTCAGAAGGCAGGAACTGACTGGTACAGCGGAAGAGCATGGCAGGCAGGCTGATGGGTGGTCCAGATATTCAGGCAGGCTGATTCTGCTGATAGCCAGACAGGTGCTCCGGGTAGGCAAGCTGGTGGGCACAACAGGTAACTGGCAGGTGCTTCCAGGTATGCAGGCAAGCGGGCATGGCTGGTAACAGGCAGGTGCTTCCAAGTAAGCAGGCGGGCGGGCACGGCAGGTGACAGGCAGGTGCTTCCAGGTAAGCAGGTGGGCAGAGCTCATAGACAGACTGGCAGACTGGACTGTAAGCAGACTGTTGGGCTGGAGAGTAGTCAGACTGGCTGACTGGACTGAAGAACAGACTGGCAGACAGAACTGACTTGCAGAGGACCTGAGGGCTGAAGCAAAGTAAGAGTAACAGAGCAACAACCTTGCACGGGCACCTCCATATTGGAGGAGGTGCCTTTTATAGAGAAAGCCCTCCGGCCATTGGTCGGGGACTTTTTAGGATGGCGCGCGCGGCCCCTTTAAGAGGGAGGGAGCGTGCGCGGCCTAAGCACAGAGCCAGGGAAGCTGCGTGCACCAGCAGCAGCAGGGAGGCCGGAAGACACCGGAGCAGGACCGCGAGCGGTAGGGGGGATGGCGTCTCTGCCTGTCAGGGGGCAGAGATACCGATGCTACAATCACATTAGTAACAGAAGAAATTCTATTTTTTTCTGTGGATGAGGCTTCTATACAGCAGAATATATGGACCAAAAAATTAGAAGCTGATATGTGGTCTGCTGTAGGTATCACGGTAGTAAAAGAAAAAATTAGATTTTTTTTTTACTGTGGACGAGCCCTGTATACAGCTGAGATATGACCTGCTGTATGTATCACGTTAGTAATAGAAGAAATTCCATCACGGTAGTAAAAGAAGAAATTACATTTACTGTGGATGAGGGCTGGATATAGCAGAATATATGCACCAAAAAATTACAAGCTTAGATGTGGTCTGCTGTATGTATCACGCAACAGAAAAAATTAGATTTTTTTACTGTGGACGAGCTCTTGATACAGCTGGATCTCAGCGCAAAAAAATTACAAGCTAAGATGTGGCCTGCTGTATGTATCACGTTAGTAACAGAAGAAAGACTTTTTACTGTGGTTGAGCCCTTTATACAGCAGAATATATGCGCCAAAATACACTGCTCAAAAAAATAAAGGGAACACTTAAACAACAGAATATAAGTCCAAGTAAATCAAACTTCTGTGAAATCAAACTGTCTACTTAGGAAGAAACATTGATTGACAATCAATTTCACATGCTGTTGTGCAAATGGAATAGACAATAGATGGAAATTATTGGCAATTATCAAGACACCCTCATTAAAGGAGTGGTTCTGCAGGTGGGGACCACAGACCACATCTCTGTACCAATGCTTTCTGGCTGATGTTTTGGTCACTTTTGAATGTTGGTTGTGCTTTCACACTCGTGGTAGCATGAGACGGACTCTACAACCCACAGAAGTTGCTCAGGTAGTGCAGCTCATCCAGGATGGCACATCAATGCGAGCTGTGGCAAGAAGGTTTGCTGTGTCTGTCAGCGTAATGTCCAGAGGCTGAAGGCACTACCAGGAGACAGGCCAGTACACCAGGAGATGTGGAGGTGGCCGTAGGAGGGTAACAACACATCAGCAGGACCGCTACCTCCGCCTTTGTGCAAGGAGGAACAGGAGGAGCACTGCCAGAGCCCTGCAAAATGACGTCCAGCAGGCCAAAAATGTGCATGTGTCTGCACAAACGGTTAGAAACTGACTCCATGAGGGTGGTATGAGGGCCCGACGTCCACAGATGGGGGTTGTGCTCACAGCCCAACACCGTGCAGGATGCTTGGCATTTGCCACAGAACACCAGGTTTGGCAAAGTCGCCACTGGTGCCCTGTGCTCTTCACAGATGAAAGCAGGTTCACACTGAGCACATGTGACAGACGTGACAGAGTTTGGAGACGCCGTGGAGAGCAATCTGCTACCTGCAACATCCTTCATCATGACCGGTTTGGCAGTAGATCAGTAATGGTGTGGGGTGGCATTTCATTGGAGGGGCGCACAGCCCTCCATGTGCTCGCCAGAGGTAGCCTGACTGCCATTAGGTACCGAGATGAGATCCTCAGACCCCTTGTGAGACCATATGCTGGTGCGGTTGGCCCTTGGTTCCTCCTAATGCAGGACAATGCCAGACCTCATGTGGCTGTAGTGTGTCAGCAGTTCCTGCAAGATGAAGGCATTGAAGCTGGACTGACCCGCCCGTTCCCCAGACCTGAATCAGATTGAGCACATTTGGGACATCATGTCTCGCTCCATCCACCGTTACGTTGCACCACAGACTGTCCAGAAGTTGGCGGATGCTTTAGTCCAGGTCTGGGAGGAGATCCCATAGGAGACCATCCACAATCTCATCAGGAGCATGCCCAGGCGTTGTAGAGAGGTCATACAGGCACGTGGAGGCCACACACAATACTGAGCCTCATTTTGACTTGTTTTAAGGACATTACATCAAAGTTGGATGAGCCTGTAGTGTGTTTTTCCACTTTAATTTTGGGGATGACTTCATATCCAGGCCTTCATTGGTTAATAAATTTGATTTCCATTGATGATTTTTGTGTGATTTTGTTGTCAGCACATTCAACTTTGTACAGAACAAAGTATTCAATGAGAATATTTCATTCATTCAGATCTAGGATGTGTTATTTGAGTGTTCCCCTTTTTTTTTTGAGCAGTGTATTACAAGTTGAGATGTGGCCTGCTGTATGTATCGCGTTAGTAACAGAAGAAATTAGATTTTTTACTGTGGGCGAGCGCTGTATACAGCATAATCTCAGTGCAAAAAAATTTCAAGCTGAGATGTGGCCTGCTGTGTATATCACGGTAGTAACAGAAGAAATTAGACTTTTTACTGTGGTTGAGCCCTGTATACCGCAGACTATATGCACCACAGAATTACAAGCTGAGATGTGGCCTGCTGTATGTATCACATTAGTAACAGAAAAAAATAGATTTTTTTTTACTGTGGACAAGCTCTGGATACAGGTGAATCTCACCGCAAAAAAATTACAAGCTGAGATGTGGCCTGCCTTATGTATCATGGTAGTAACAGAAGAAATGTAATTTCTTTTACTGTGGATGAGAGCTGGATACAGCAGAATATATGCAGTAAAAAATTAGAAGCTGAGATGTGGTCTGCTCTATGTATCATGTTAATAACAGAAAAAAAATGATTTTTTTTAATGAGGACGAGCTTTGGATACAGCTGAATCTCAACACAAAAAAATACAAGCTGAGATTTGGTCTGCTGTATGTATCATGTTAGTAACAGAAGAAATTAGATTTTTTACTGTGGACAAGCGCTGTATACAGCTGAATCTCTGAGCAATAAAATTACAAGCTGAGATGTGGCCTGCTGAATATATCATGTTAGCAACAGAAGAAATTCGATTTTTTTTTACTGTGGACGAGCTCTGGATACAGCTGAATCTCACCGCAAAAATTAGAAGCTGAGCAGTGGCCTGCTGTATGTATCAGGTTAGTAACAGAAAAAAATGTTATTTTTTTTACTGTCTGTGGATGAGCTCTGGGTACAGCTGAATCTCAGAGCAAAAAAATTGTGGCCTGCTGTATGTATCACTTTAGTAACAGAAGAAATTCAATTTTTCTTACACAAAACTCTGTATACAGCTGAATCTCACTGGAAAAAAATTACAAGCTGAGATTTGGCCTTCTGAATCTATAACGTCAGTAACAGAAGAAGTTAGATTTTTTACTGTGGACGAGCTCTGGATATAGCTGAATCTCAGCGCAAAAGAATTGCAAGCTCAGATGTGGCCTGCTGTATGTATCACGGTAATAGCAGAAAAAAATTACAATTTCAAAGGTGTACTCCTGCATGCAGCACAATATCATCAGTGCGCAACAGAGTTCTATGCTGAAATGTGGCCTGCTGTCTCTGTCTGGACCACACTAATAGCAAAAACTATTGATCTGCTGGTAGGTCAATTTCCACAGGACCCTATCTATCTAAATTATCTGACTTAGAAGCAACCGACTAGCTAACTATTTCAAATCTCTCAGGATCGAGGAGCAGCGTCAGGACCAGCCTCTCTGCGCTATTACACTGACAAAATGGCGCTAAAACAACATGTCCGCTCTTTATATGGAGAGGGACATGTGACTTCAGTAACCAGTGACAGAAGCCCTTGTGTCTGTACGTTGTGGATGGTTCCTGTGCCCCGACTGGCTTTCAGGTATCTGCACACATTAAGTTAAGAAAAAAAAATTAAAGTAACAGCCCGCCGCTACTCTGACCTCTCCCCACCTGCTCCCCTCATCAAATATGCCCCCCCTCATCATCCAGCAGTGCACAACTACCCTAGCCAAAGTCCTAAAAAATACAGTAGTGGAAGCGTGATCATTTACCGCACTTTTGCCGAATTGGGACGATTTTCATTAGAAACGCTCCGGTGTTCGATCACGAATCTGAATGTGCAATATACGTGCCAAATTTGAAAAAAAAAAAGTTTTCCAAACACGTTCGCTCATCTCTACTCATTAACACTCTCTCAGGAGCTGAGAAGGAGAGGGAGGGAGGTAAGAAGCTAACTGCTGTATAGAAATCAATGGATTGGAGAGAGATGTCTGGGACCTTAGGAGTTAACTTTTCTCCTGTAATGTAACTTCTGGACAAACTGGGCCAGGCTCTGGTGCCAAGCTCTTTGGCAACCAGCTATACACTATGTAAGATAAAAGCTCTCAGAGCAGGAGAATGAAAGCAGAGAGAAAAAGCAAGTCAACTGCAAACTTTCTTATTTCCATGCTGTCTAACTAAAGCAATATAATAACATAAGAATAACATGAGAATACCCCTTTAACAGCAATTTAACCAAACATTTTACATGAGAATGATATTTTTGTGTGCTGTGCCTGCTGTTGACAGACAATCTAAAACTGATAATATAATATTGCATCATTGCCTGACTAATTTTGAATCATATAATTATACTTGTACAGCATAAGCAGGATAGGCTTAATAAGTAGATTGCAAACACAACAATCACATTTGTATGACTCACTATCTCCTTTCAGCTTCATCTATCAGTAGCGATGTTTGCTTTTAGGAAGTTGTCTAGGATAAGTTTTATATTTTATCAGTTCGCTTTACTATCATAGTTTTATTACTTCTTGAAATTGTTGTTTTTTAATATAATGGTAATTTTTTTAAATTAAATGGCTGAATCCTTTGAGAGCAGTGCGAACAGTGCACAGACTCATTAGAATATTTAAGTCGTCAAAAGAACACCTGGTACTGCAACCAAACATCCATGAACACACACTTACTTTTATACTCCACTTTTTGAGACTGTACACAAAAAAATCGATACCTTTAGCAAGTATGCTAATATAAAGGTTATGGAGTCTGCATAAATCTGTACACTAGATGAGAAGAAAAGAAATGTAAAAATTAAAGGCACAGTGCTAAGTTTTTGCGCATCCTTACAAATAATAACTTTTGACATTTCACTATGACATTTGAAAAATGTTTCAAATGATAAATATGTTTTAACAGGGTTGTCAACTACTCAGACAAAACCTTCTCATTCCCAATGCTTCCTTCTAGTAGAATAATAACTAGTGATGAGCGAGCATGCTCGCTACTGCTCGGTGCTCGCCCGAGCATCTCACTTCCCAAGATGCTCGGCACTCGCCGAGTATTTCCGAGTTGCTCGGGCGGGAGCTCGGGTCTCCTCCCTGCATGTTTGGCGCTCTTTAGAGAGCCAATGAACATGCAGGGATTGCCTACCACTCACTGTAATGCCGTAGCCATGTTGGTTGTGGCATTACAGTGATTGGCTGGCCGCACAGCATCATCAGGTGTATATCAGACCTGGCGCCGCCATGCTCTTCACAGTCACTCCGGAATCAGACAGTGTAGGGAGAGCTGCTGCTGAGCTAGGGATAGATTTGCTTGTTTCTAGTTAGTGTATTTTGGAGACACATATCCATCTCAACAAACAGTCCTTCTGAGGACTAATCCATCTGCAGAGATATCAGGCAGGCAGTGTATATAGCAGCCTGCAGTGCACATAGCACAAGAGGCTCCATTCCAGTTTTGTCTGCTGCTGCTGTTAGATATTTCTAAAAATAGGCCCAGGTCTCATGGACCAGGAATATTTTTTTTTTTTATCTTAATCCTCATTATTTGCTTAAAAAGCAATCCAGAGAACACCGTTGTTCTGCGCCATTTGCTTGTTGGCACTGCAGAATACAGCCAGGTCCTTTACATATTACAGCGCTAAAAATCTAGCTATTTAAAACTGTGGATCACATATAATTGCGCTGAAAATACTGCCATTTCTGGCCTCCATTAAAAAAAATTTCAGTGTGTCAGTGAAGCAATTGACACCAGTTTGCTGTTCAAAATAGTTACCTACAGGCCAGGTATTTAAAACTGTGGTTTGCCAGTCACACGGATCACATATAAGTTTGCTCCAAATTCAGTCATTTGTAGTGAGCGTGGAAGATATTGTCCTCCATTTAAAATGGGCAAGGCACGTGGCAAGGGACGGGGAACTGGACGTGATGGTGATGGTGAATGCAGAGGCCGAGGCCGAGGGCAAGCTTAAATTGTGCCACAATAAACACCCACATCTTCTCGCTCGACCTTCCTGTCCCAATTAATAGGGGACCGCAGAACACCACTATTGAACACAGAGCAGTTTGAAAAGGTTATTGGTTGGATAGCAGAATGCTTCCAGTCACTTAGTCACCACCACCACCATCTTGTCTTCCACACGGTCAAGTCTCAGTAGCTGTGAGTCTGGACCGTATATTCCTCACCCTGAACCTCCTTCCTCCCACCATGCTGAGTGCCCAGAGACAACTGATCCCACACTTGAACACTCTGAAGAGCTGTTCAATTTTCCATTTATAGATTCGGGCCTCTCGCCCGGTCCACTTGAAGCGGGGCAAGAGGAGATCGCATGTAGCAATGCCCAAATATTTGAGCAGCCACGGTCACACGAAGGCGACGGTGGGAAAGTGTCACAAGAGGTGGACAATGATGAGACACAATTGCCAGAGGAGGACCAGGGTGCGGAAGTGGAAGACGAGGTGGTGGATGATATAGTAACTGACCCAACCTGGCAGGAAGACATACAGAGCGAGAAGAGCAGGACACAGGGGGAGGGAGGCAGAGCACCCCAACAGGCAGGAAGAAGCAGTGTGGTGACCGCAGACAGAAGGCAGGCAACCATTCCCCGTAACACCAACACGAAGGAAGTTGCCAGTGCAACTGTTAGGTCTTCCCGAGTGTGGTTGTTTTTTAAAGACTCTGCCGATAACCCCAAAAAGGCCATTTGCACCACCTGCCAGGCCAGCATCAGCAGGGGTAGAAAAACGACCAGCCTGACCACCACCAGCATGGTCAGGCACATGGCAGCAAAGCACCCGACTAAGTGGGCCAAACCCCAGGGTCCAGGAACAGTGTCTGCGGGTGGCACCACTGCTTCTTTCGCTGTTGTGCATGCAAGCTGTAACATACCTGGCGGCGTCCTTGCATAGTGGTCCATCTCCCACTGTGCAAGAGCGCGCACTTGATCTCCAATCCAGAATGTCTCTCTGGCTTCTCTCCATGCTGTCTGTTTGCCTCTGTTTTAGCTGCTTAAGGGCAGCGCCCGATCACTTCCTGCTTTTTGTACCTGCTGCAAGCACACGCCTTGTGCATCCTCAGCCTATTGCTGTCTGTCACCTGGTATTTAAACCAGCTCCTCCAATTAACCCATGCCTGAGCATCTTGCCCTGTCAGTTGGCTTCTTGTCTCTGACATGCCAGGTCCTGTGTATGTTACCTGTCTTGCAGTATCTGTTCCCGTGTCTGTACTGTGTCCTACCTGTGTACCCTAACCTGCAGTCTGTACACGCTCTCTAGCCTGTTGTCTTCTGCCTATCCTGGAGGCTGTATTTCCAGGCCAGTGTGAACACGCTCCTAGCCTGTTCTTTCCGCCTTCTAGGGGCTGCATACCTAGACCTGTTCCTGTATCTTGCCTGTTCTTGTCTTTATATTCTCCTAGCCTGTTACCTGTTTTTCTCCATGTCCGTACCTTCCCTTTTCTTGCAGAATCTGATCCCGTACCTATCTCCTACTCGTTGTCTCTGTACTCCCGTTTGTGAGTTTAGAGTCCACTCGCTACTTCATTGCAAGTATCCTGTGTGTACCTGGTTCTGCCTTTCCCTTCCAGTCTGTTCCGTGTGAACAGAGCCCTGTCCCCTCCGCCTTGCTTGCCGCTTCGGCGGTTCTTGCCTGCTCAGCCCTGTCCACCGTGTCTGCGGTTTCGCTTTGCTCAGCCCTGTCCACCGCGTCTGCGGTTTCGCTTTGCTCAGCCCTGTCCACCGCGTCTGCGGTTTCGCTTTGCTCAGCCCTGTCCACCGCGTCTGCGGTTTCGCTTTGCTCAGCCCTGTCCACCGCGTCTGCGGTTTCGCTTTGCTCAGCCCTGTCCACCGCGTCTGCGGTTTCGCTTTGCTCAGCCCTGTCCACCGCGTCTGCGGTTTCGCTTTGCTCAGCCCTGTCCACCGCGTCTGCGGTTTCGCTTTGCTCAGCCCTGTCCACCGCGTCTGCGGTTTCGCTTTGCTCAGCCCTGTCCACCGCGTCTGCGGTTTCGCTTTGCTCAGCCCTGTCCACCGCGTCTGCGGTTTCGCTTTGCTCAGCCCTGTCCACCGCGTCTGCGGTTTCGCTTTGCTCAGCCCTGTCCACCGCGTCTGCGGTTTCACTTTGCTCAGCCCTGTCCACCGCGTCTGCGGTTTCGCTTTGCTCAGCCCTGTCCACCGCGTCTGCGGTTTCGCTTTGCTCAGCCCTGTCCACCGCGTCTGCGGTTTCGCTTTGTTCAGCCCTGTCCACCGCGTCTGCGGTTTCGCTTTACTCAGCCCTGTCCACCGCGTCTGCGGTTTCGCTTTGCTCAGCCCTGTCCACCGCGTCTGCGGTTTCACTTTGCTCAGCCCTGTCCACCGCGTCTGCGGTTTCACTTTGCTCAGCCCTGTCCACCGCGTCTGCGGTTTCGCTTTGCTCAGCCCTGTCCACCGCGTCTGCGGTTTCGCTTTGGTCAGCTTTGTCTACCGCGTCTGCGGTTTTGCTCTGCTCAGCCTTGTCTACCGCATCTGCGGTTTTGCTCTGCTCAGCCTTGTCTACCGCACCTGCGGTTTCGCTTTACTCTGTTTGTTTACCGCATCTGCGGCTCCGAATTTGTCTCCCAGTCTGTACTGGACCCTACCCAGCCTGCGCTCTAGTCTGCCTGTTCCTGTATTCCCCGGTGTGGGTCAACAGCCGTGTCCGGAGTCTGACCTGGAGTAGACCCTGGTCCCTCTGCTTGGTTCCTCCCTGGTGCACTGGCGTCGTATGCCGTCGTGCGACCTTGGTCGGATCAGGCAGATACTTAGTTACGCCCCTCCAGGCACTCTACGGTTCATGGCACAGTGGAACCACTAAACACGCACACGCCAGTCAGTCCGGGCGTGTGCATTACACAAGCCAATCCCCTGTCCATGGTGCATGCGAAGATGCCTCCTGCCCTGCACCTGTCATTGCACACTCTCAAGTAGCAGCAACAGGAAGCACATCCACGTGCTTGTTCCAGCGCAGCGTTCAGTTGTCCATACTTATGTCCCTGGAACGCAAGCGCAAATATGCAGCCAACGCCCCACAGACCACACTACTAAATTCCCACATTTCGCGACTGCTTGCGCTAGAAGTGTTGCCTTTTAGTCTCGTGGAGACGGAAACATTCCACAACCTGATGGCAGCGGCCGTTCCTCGGTACTCGGTCCACAGCCGCCACTATTTGTCCCGGTGTGCGGTCCCCGCATTACACAAGCACGTGTCCCAAAACATTAGCCGTGTCTTCAACAAAGCAGTTACCGGAAAAGTCCACCTAACCACGGACATGTGAACAAGTGCTTGTGGGCAGGGATGGTACATCTCGCTGATGGCACACTGGGTTAACATAGTGGAAGCCGGGACCCAGTCGGATCTTGGGACGGAACACGTCCTCCCGACGCCAAGGATCGCAGGCCCTAGATCAATCAGGGTTGTCCCCACAGTCTACAGCTCCAGCACCTCATCCTCCTCAGCCTCCTCCTCCTCTTCATCCTCCATCTCCAAAATGACCACATCAGTCACAAGCTGGAAGCACTGCAGCACTGCCTTGACCAAGCGGCAACAGGCTGTGTTGAAGCTAATATGCTTAGGTGACAAACCGCACAATGCTGAAGAGTTGTGGACAACTCTGAAAGAGCAGGCAGATCTGTGGACTCACACCGCTGAATCTACAGGCATGGTCATGTGTGACAATGGCCGAAACCTGGTGGCGGCTCTGAGGCGGGGTGAGCTCACACATGAACCATGCCTGGCCCATGTACTTAACCTCGTGGTTCAGCGATTTCTCAAATCCTACCTGGAGCTGCCAGATCTGCTTGTCAAAGTACGCCACCTGTGTGCCCATTTTAAAAAGTCAGCTACCAATTCCGCCGCCCTTGCTGTGCTTCAGCAGCATTAGCAGCTTCAGGCTCACAGACTGGTGTGTGATGTCCCCATGCGTTGGAACTCTACACTGCAGATGTTGGGAAGGACTTGTGAGCAAAAGAGGGCAATTGTTGAGTACCAGCATCAACAAGGCCATCGGTATTCAGTTCAGACTCCACACATAAGACCTCAGGAGTGGACATGGATGTCAGACATATGTACCATCCTCCTAAACTTTGAGGACTCCACCAAGATGGTGAGTGGCGATGATGCCTTAATTAGCATCACCATCCCACTTCTCTGTCTTCTGAAACCCTCTCTGCTCACGATCAAAGAGGATGCATTGCAGGCGGAGCACGATGAGATGGAGCAAGGAACCATACAGGGTGATTGCACATAGTCCAGCTTCATCTCATCCCAACGTGGATTGGGTGACAATGAGGAAGAGAAGGAGGGGGAGGAAGAACAGGAGCTAGTTTCATGCGTTATAGACGGTACTACCTGCACAACTGTCATATTGTCTGTTCAGTGTGGATGGCCTGAGGACAGAGAGGAGGCGAAGGAGGAGGAGAGCATGGTCACTCGTCCTCTTGGAGAGGACATGCAAGTCTTGCCTGTTAGCAGTCTGGCATGCATGGCTGAGTATGTTACACTGCCTTTCCCATTACCCTGGCGTTCTCAAAATTTTAGGTGACAGTCATTACTGGTTGATGACACTTTTAGACCCACGCTACAAGGAGAACTTTATATCTCTTATTCCTGAGGCGGACAGGTCTACAAAAATGGGGCAGTACCAGAAGGCCCTTGTTGCGGAACTATTAAAAAAAATTCCATCTGAAAACGCTGGCGGCAGAGGTCATAGTTCGTTGGACAACCAAGAACTACAGGCGAGAGAGACACAACTCCAATCCAGCAGAGGCAGGGAAACACTGTCAAAGTTCTGGGAGAATTTTCTCACCCCTCCCATCACACAAGCCCAGAGGCGCAGGGTACTCTCACAAGGAGTGCAAAGTTTGGGAAGATGCTGAGGGAGTACCTTGCCGACCGTACCAACATCCTCCATGATTCCTCTGTGCCTTATAATTATTGGGTATCCAAGGTGGATACGTGGGATGAACTGGCTCTATGCCTTGAAGGTCCTCGTCTGCCCTGCTGCCAGGGTTTTATCAGGCTGATGCTTATAAAAATGAACAAGGGCTGGATTGGGCCAGACTTCTCAACACCACCGAATGATAGCAGCGTAAGAAACTCAAATCCAGTGTCTTTTTTTGGGAGGTATATTCCCATACACCTCTTCATACCCACACATGGGTATACGCTTCCTGATTTTGTCTATTTGCCCTTGTCCTCCTTCTCCTCATCCTCATCCTCCACCACTATATCACCAGGGTGACTGTGGTCCGTGATGCAACACCCACATAATTTTTTTAAAGGGTGTTAATGATGCCCGTAAAAAAAAATTGTATACAGTATGTTCATGTATACCCCCCAGGGGTAAATGTTTGTCAGTCCATACACTTAGTGCATGGGCATTACAAGTCTAGGAGACGCGATCCTTTCTAATGGGAACATTTTTTATGAGGCCCTCTAAGTCTCTTCCAAGGGGCATTGGAGTGCCTCCCAATTTTTGGCAGCCCTTGCATTCACTGCATAGTCCAACACTATGGGAGACCCTCTCGTTTCTAATGGGAATTTGTCGTTACTGTGGCCCTGCTCTATGTGTCTTTAAATTCTTAGTGGGATTTTTCCTAAATTTGGTCAGTCTTTGGAATCACTGCGTACCCAATAACTGTATAGCAGACTCTCTCCTTTCTAATGAGAATTTGTCGTTACTGTGGCCCTGCTCTATGTGTCTTTAAATTCTTGGGCTTTTTCCTAAATTTGGTCAGCCGTTGGACTCACTGCATACCCTATAACTGTATAGCAGACTCTCTCCTTTCTAATGGGAACATGTCATACTCGTTACTGTGGCCCTGCTCTATGTGTCTTTAAATTCTTAGTGGATTTTTTCCCAAATTTTGTCAGCCCTTGCAGTCACAGCTTGGGCATTACCACTATACAGTTAGGTCCATATATATTTGGACAGAGACAACATTTTTCTAATTTTGGTTCTAGACATTACCACAATGAATTTTAAACAAAACAATTCAGATGCAGTTGAAGTTCAGACTTTCAGCTTTCATTTGAGGGTATCCACATTAAAATTGGATGAAGGGTTTAGGAGTTTCAGCTCCTTAACATGTGCCACCCTGTTTTTAAAGGGACCAAAAAGTAATTGGACAGATTAAATAATTGTAAATAAAATGTTCATTTCTAGTACTTGGTTGAAAACCCTTTGTTGGCAATGACTGCCTGAAGTCTTGAACTCATGGACATCACCAGACGCTGTGTTTCCTCCTTTTTGATGCTCTGCCAGGCCTTCACTGCGGTGGTTTTCAGTTGCTGTTTGTTTGTGGGCCTGTCTGAAGTTTAGTCTTTAACAAGTGAAATGCATGCTCAATTGGGTTGAGATCAGGTGACTGACTTGGCCATTCAAGAATATTCCACTTATTTGCTTTAATAAACTCCTGGGTTGCTTTGGCTTTATGTTTTGGGTCATTGTCCATCTGTAGTATGAAATGACGACCAGTCAGTTTGGCTGCATTTGGCTGGATCTGAGCACACAGTATGGCTCTGAATACATCAGAATTCATTCGGCTGCTTCTGTCCTGTGTCACATTATCAATAAACACTAGTGACCCAGTGCCACTGGCAGCCATGCATGCCCAAGCCATCACACTGCCTCCGCCGTGTTTTACAGATGATGTGGTATGCTTTGGATCATGAGCTGTACCACGCCTTCGCCATACTTTTCTTTTTCCATCATTCTGCTAGAGGTTGATCTTGGTTTCATCTGTCCAACGAATGTTCTTCCAGAACTGTGCTGGCTTTTTTAGATGTTTTTTTTTAGCAAAGTCCAGTGTAGCCTTTTTATTCTTGATGCTTATGAGTGGCTTTCACCGTTCAGTGAACCCTCTGTATTTACTTTCATGCAGTCTTCTCTTTATGGTAGATTTGGACATTAATACGCCTACCTCCTGGAGAGTGTTGTTCACTTGGTTGGCTGTTGTGAAGGAGTTTCCCTTCACCATGGAGATTATCCTGCGAACATCCACCACTGTTGTCTTCCGTGGGCGCCCAGGTCTTTTTGCATTGATGAGTTCACCAGTGCTTGCTTTCTTTCTCAGGATGTACCAAACTGTAGATTTTGCCACTCCTAATATTGTAGCAATTTCTCGGATTTGTTTTATCTGTTTTTGCAGCTTAAGGATGGCTTGTGTCACCTGCATGGAGAGCTCCTTTGACTGCATGTTTACTTCACAGCAAAACTTTCCAAATGCAAGCACCACACCTCAAATCAACTCCAGGCCTTTTATCTGCTTAATTGAGAATGACATAACGAAGGGATTGCCCACACCTGTCCATGAAATAGCCTAGGAGTCAATTGTCCAATTACTTTTGGTCCCTTTAAAAACAGGGTGGAACATGTTAAGGAGTTGAAACTCCTAAACCCTTCATCCAATTTTAATGTGGATACCCTCAAATGAAAGCTGAAAGTCTGAACTTCAACTGCATCTGAATTGTTTTGTTTAAAATTCATTGTGGTAATGTCTAGAACCAAAATTAGAAAAATGTTGTCTCTGTCCAAATATATATGGACCTAACTGTAGGAGACCCGCTCCTTTATAATGGGAAAACATTTTTTACTGAGACCCTCCTCTGTGTCTCTTCAAAGGGGTATTGGGCAGCATCCAAATTTTTGGCAGCCCTTGCAGTCATTGCATACACAATAACAGTATAGGAGACCCACTCGTTAATAATGGGAACAACAAAGCATAGCTGGCTGATGGCTCTCTAACAATAGCGAGGGCCGACTGCTGGCCCATTAAGAATAGTAAGGGCTGCCTGATGGCCCTATAAAAATGGGCTTTGTGACTTTCAGAGTCCCTCCATCATAAATGAAACAGGATGTGTCTGATCATGTGTCACACACCATATTGTCAGATAAGATTGTAAAATGTTAAGATGACATTTCCCGGTGAATGCATTTGTCTTTAAAAATAACGTAAAAAAACAAAACAAAACAGTAGGATCTTTCTTTAGTATAAAAAACAGAATCGCCAATGTAACCTCAATGTATTCACATTGTTCAGCTCCTGCACCACCTCCTCCATCTCCGAAATGACCACATCAGTCACAAGCTGAAAGCACTGCAGCACTGCCTTGGCCAAGCGGCAACAGGCTGTGCTGAAGATAACATGCTTAATGCTTAGGTGACAAACCGCCCAGCAGTGCAGAGTTGATGAAAGCTGTAACACAGCTGCCTGATCTGTGGCGCTCACCACTGAACATACAGCCAGGCATGGTTGTGTGTGATAATGGGCGGAACCTGGTGACGTAGAAATGACAGCTGGAGTAGATACGGTTTCCCTCTATGCCAGTTCTTTCACCGCGCTAAAGAATATGGCTGTGGTGAAATACAACTCCAACTGAGAAGCTGTTTCAGATTGAAAAACATTGTGCCCACCAGAGGATTTGATTCTGGGGGCTGACCTTTCTCCCTCACTCAAGAGCCCCATATCAGCTGCAAAGTTAGCGCCATCATGAACTCTCCTTATGTAGAAGCCAGGGCACAACAGAAGATTCTTTGGTGGAACCGTCCAACCCTGCCGAGAAGCAGTCCTGGCTAAGAAAAGTGTGTGGGAAGGTTCCCGGACACTCTATAGCTGCTTTTTCACTGAGGGGGAAACCCACGCAAACACGGGGAGAACATACAAAATCCTTGCAGATGTTGTCCTTGCTGGGATTTGAACCCAGGATCCCAGTGCTGCAAGGCTTCAGTGCTAACCACTGATCCAATGTGCTGCCGTTCACCCTCTGATATCTAACAGGCAGGAGAAACTTGCACCTACTGTCCACTCTATTTTCAGTTCCTTTGTGAGAAACTAATGTATTTGGGCAGCCACTCAGTCTATCAAATAAAATTCCTGAGAAGGAAATTGGGGATGGCTTCGCTACTGGTACTGGGGTCAGTGTTAATACCATGGCGTCGTACCATAGTTTACTGGAAATATTCCAGGCTGGTAGGAGGCAAGCAGATTCCCACAGAAAAGTACCAGCAGTAATGTTCAGGGACATGCGCTTGTAGAATGCGGAGACAAAACTGGGAGAAATAGTGATGGCTGGGGACAGAGTATGGACACCCGGCCGCCGCCGGCATGAGGTTGTGAAACGCTTCCGCCTCCACGAGCCTACACGGCCACATTTCAAGTGAAAGCAGCTTTAGAGGACTTCCTGGGAGAAATGACAGCTGAAGTAGATATGGTTTCCCAAGTCCTACGTACCGTCCCTGGCCACATTCACTTGACCACGTGTTTGTGGTTAGGTGGTCCTTCCCAGTAAGTGCACTGGGGTGGGCACGGGTAATGTTGTAGGACCCGTGCTTGTGGAAGGTGGAGACGATACCGGGAGAATTAGTGGCGGCTGGGCACCGAGTATGGACACCTGGACTGGCTAAGTACCATCCCTAGCCAAATTCACTTGACCACGTGTTTGTGGGTAGGCGGTCCTTCCCAGTAAGTTCACTGGGGTGGGCACGGGTAATGTTGTGCTTGTGGAAGGCGGACACGACACCGGGATAAATAGTGGCGGCTGGAGACCGAGTATGGATACCCGGTTGCCGTCGCCATAAGATTGTGGACAGCTTCCGCCTCCACGAGCCTAAAAGGGCACATTTCAAGTGCAAGCATCTGTCAAAAATTTGGCAGTATAGTATTGCAGCCTGTGGGTGGCTGGCTGCATATTTGCACTTGCATTCCAAGGAATGGGGTAGGGACAACTGAATGTTGCACTGGGACAAGGACGTGGACGGTAATTGTTGCATGTCTGCAACGACAGGTGCATGGCGGGAGGCATCTTCGAATGCGTCAAGGATCACTTATGATGGGCACACTTTTAGGCAGTGACCTGGGAGTCAGAGATGCTTCCATGGGTTTTCCCCATGCTGTTCCCATGTCTTTTGAGCACTGTTCCCATCGATTTGGGCAATTTTTAGGCTCATCAAAAATGCTACGTGTGAACATAGCCCAAGGTGTGGAGGAGTATTTTTGGTTTTGTCTATTTATTTTGCCTTATACACAAGTCATTACCCTGGAAAGGATGTTCCTTAACATATTTCCCAGGAAAATCCATTTTGGATTTGTTTTTGTGTTTTATTGTGAGTCCGTAAAAGTGGCGTAATACCTCTGACAACGTTGACAGCAGTGACCTGGGAGTCAGAAATGCTTCCATTGTCATCCCCGTGCTGTTCGCATGTCATTTGACCACTGTTCCCATAGATTTGGGCAATTTTTAGGCTCTCTGCAGACAGCCGGGGGAAGCTGCCTGAAAAATGCTCGAGTTTCCCATAGACTTACATTGGGCTCGTTGCTCGGGTCGAGCACCCGAGTATTCCAATTTGCTCGACCCGAGCAACGAGCACCCGAGCATTTTAGTGCTCGCTAATCACTAATAACAACATCTATACTTACCTCTGGTGCCGGCAATCGCGCTAGTGGTGTTGGCATTAGCTCACCCAGAGGTCACGTGACATTATTATGTCATGCAATTCCTGCAGTCAATCAGCGTTTGCTTCACTTACACCTCTTTCTTCTCCTTCAGATGTTATTGATGTCCAGAGGAGGTAGGAGAGCAGCCACAGCTCTCACTTCCTCAGGATGCCTAAATTTCCCAGAAGGAGTGGAGAATAAGGCTATGTTCACACACGTTGTGTTTTGCTGCGTATTTTGCAGCAGATTTTTTGCAAATTTTCAGCTGCGTTGTGCAGTACCAGCAAATTCTATGAGAAACCAGAATTCTCTGTCCACACATGTTGCTTTTTATTAGCTGTGTATTTTCTGCCTTGCTTGCGTATTTGGAAAATAGAACATGCCACTTCTTTCAGTGTTTCTGCAGCAGAAAACGCACCTGCGTTTTTACTGCATATTTGCTGCGTTTTTTCACCCGTAGGAAGTAATGGGTGGTCAAAAAGCCGCAGCAAAAAAATGCAACAAATACGCAGCAAATACACGTTTTTGTACGCAACTGTTTTCCTGCCAGAGAAAAGTTAGCAGCAGATTTGCAGCAGAAAAAAAACACGTGTGTGAACATAGCCTAAAGCCAGTGCTGTTTGGCCACAGGGATCCTTTGACATAATGTCAAGCGAGCCCTAAGGCTATGTGCCCACGATGCAGAAATGAAGCAGAAAATTTCTGCAGCATTTCTGCATCTCCCTGGCAGAAAAAACGCATGCAGATTATGCATGCATTTTTCCTGCAGAATACATGTGGATCCACATGCAGATTCACATGCGTTTTCCGCATGCAGATTGACAAGCGCTTTCCAGGCGATAGCATCACTTGAAAAGTGCTTGACAACTAGGTCACACTGTATAAATCCATGCAAACAGCATGGATTTATATAGTGTGAACCGTAAAAATGAAAACAAATAAAGCTATACTCACCCCCCATGGCCGGCGTGTGCTGCAGCGCTGCTTCCTGGCTGGTTCCTGGCTGCCGGCATATTGCGAGACAGAGCGGTGAAGGGCCTGTGACGTCACCGCAGGTCCTCAAGCAATGCCGGCATTCAGAGAGAAGCCGCCGGACAGGTGAATATAAACTTTATTTGTTATTTTGTTCTTTTTTTACAGGTAGAATGGTACCCAGGTCTGGATGAGAGTCTCCTCTCCTCCAGAACTGGGTACCATCCGCACATAGAGACGCATAGAAGCCGCTTGTAAAAATGTACAGTCGCAGTTTCTATGCGTCTCAATGCAAGTCAATGGCGGGAGTTCCGCTGCGCTTCCGCAAAATTAAATGACATGCTGCGGATTTTTGTACGCAGCATAAATGCTGCGGAAAAATCCGCAGCATGTGCATAGAACATGCGGAATCCCCTTGGGGACCATGGGGTGCGGATTACCTAGCGTTTCACAAGCGTTTATGCTGTGGAAATTCCGCAGCATAAACGCTTGAAAAACGCTACGTGGGCACTCAGCCTTAAGAGAGGATCCCTTCCTCAGGAATCCGGTGACAGCAGAAGTGTGGCGATGCTGCGGGCCCAGTGTCGACGGTGAGTAGAGCAGAGTGCATCATTGCTTTCCCTGCAGCCACTTTCCTGAAGCTGTGGGCCGCATAATCTGACTTGGATTTATCATTAGAGATGAGCGTTGTTCTACTCGAACTGTTCGCCAATCTCAAATTCGAGCTGTTTTGGGCGGTGTTCGAGCCGTTCGGCGAACACGAACAATTTGAGAAAAATTCGGCTGTTCGAGGTTATGTTCGATAACTGTTCGTGCACCAAAATCATAACTGGATTTTTTCTCAGTAATGATGAAAATTAATGTTAATACGCAGTTTGAGTGTACAGCGGGGTGGGGGGAGGGGCAGGGGATGGATCTCTGCAGGAACAATGAAGATCTCCATTTTTTTTTTCTCTTTCCCGCATTTACAGTGGGGAGGTGCAATCTGTCAGCCTATCAGCAGCGCACACACGGAGCGAAGTGCTTTTTTTCACACAAGCAAGGGCATGTGTCATTGGCAGTGTATGTCACATGTCCTTGCCCTATAAGACCAAGACATTTTCCCCGTCGCCACCATTTTCTCACTGCTGCAGCTGCGTGTTAGACGGCACCGCTGTTGCTGTGTGCGCTATACCTTGTTAATTTCAAGCCAATTTTCGCACAAATCTACAGATAGCTTGGGAGTAGGGAATAGTTGTGATTGCAGTCCTTTTAAGGACTAGGTTACAGCATTTCCTACGACTTTTATCAGGCAGGTCTGTGCTCTTAAATAGATAGATTGTGGGAGTAAAGACTAATTGTAATTGGAGTCCTTTTCAGGACTAGGTTACATCAGTTCCTATCAGTTTTTGCCAGGCAGGTCTGTGCCAGTGCTGTGCAAGTTTTTTTCACAGCATTTGGCTGAATCTAGCAAAGCTAATCCTTTTTGGCCTATTGCAGAGTGTGTTAGTCAGTGGAGTAGCCTATCTGTGTTGCAAGATATACCACCTGTGTATAGAATACCAATTTTTTTACTGCACCTAGTGAAGTAAAATCTTTTGGGCATAGCATCATTCTATTAGTCCATCTATACTGACCTCCATCAGATTGCAAATTGAATATAATTTTTTTCTGCATCTAGCTCTGAAAAAATATTGGGCTTCTAGCTGTGTGTGGGACTTGTTGTATTAGTCCATCTATACTGACCTCCATCAGGTTGCAAACTGCATATATTTTTTTCTTCATCTAATTCTGAAAAAATATTGGGCTTCTAGCTGTGTGTGGGACTTGTTCTATTAATCCATCTATACAGACCTCCATCAGGTTGCAAACTGAATATATTTTTTTCTGCATCTACCTCTGAAAAAATATTGGGCTTCTAGCTGTGTGTGGGACTTGTTGTATTAGTCCATCTATACTGACCTCCATCAGGTTGCAAACTGAATATATTTTTTTCTGCATCTACCTCTGAAAAAATATTGGGCTTCTAGCTGTGTGTGGGACTTGTTGTATTAGTCCATCTATACAGACCTCCATCAGGTTGCAAACTGAATATATTTTTTTCTGCATCTACCTCTGAAAAAATATTGGGCTTCTAGCTGTGTGTGGGACTTGTTGTATTAGTCCATCTATACTGACCTCCATCAGGTTGCAAACTGAATATATTTTTTTCTGCATCTACCTCTGAAAAAATATTGGGCTTCTAGCTGTGTGTGGGACTTGTTCTATTAATCCATCTATACAGACCTCCATCAGGTTGCAAACTGAATATATTTTTTTCTGAATCTACCTCTGAAAAAATATTGGGCTTCTAGCTGTGTGTGGGACTTGTTCTATTAATCCATCTATACAGACCTCCATCAGGTTGCAAACTGAATATATTTTTTTCTGCATCTACCTCTGAAAAAATATTGGGCTTCTAGCTGTGTGTGGGACTTGTTGTATTAGTCCATCTATACTGACCTCCATCAGGTTGCAAACTGAATATATTTTTTTCTGCATCTACCTCTGAAAAAATATTGGGCTTCTAGCTGTGTGTGGGACTTGTTGTATTAGACAATCTATACTGACCTCCATCAGGTTGCAAACTGAATATATTTTTTTCTGCATCTACCTCTGAAAAAATATTGGGCTTCTAGCTGTGTGTGGGACTTGTTCTATTAATCCATCTATACAGACCTCCATCAGGTTGCAAACTGAATATATTTTTTTCTGCATCTACCTCTGAAAAAATATTGGGCTTCTAGCTGTGTGTGGGACTTGTTCTATTAATCTATCTATACAGACCTCCATCAGGTTGCAAACTGAATATACTTTTTTCTGCATCTACCTCTGAAAAAATATTGGGCTTCTAGCTGTGTGTGGGACTTGTTGTATTAGTCCATCTATACTGACCTCCGTCAGGTTGCAAACTGAATATATTTTTTTCTGCATCTACCTCTGAAAAAATATTGGGCTTCTAGCTGTGTGTGGGACTTGTTGTATTAGTCCATCTATACTGACCTCCATCAGGTTGCAAACTGAATATATTTTTTTCTGCATCTACCTCTGAAAAAATATTGGGCTTCTAGCTGTGTGTGGGACTTGTTCTATTAATCCATCTATACAGACCTCCATCAGGTTGCAAACTGAATATATTTTTTTCTGCATCTACCTCTGAAAAAATATTGGGCTTCTAGCTGTGTGTGGGACTTGTTGTATTAGTCCATCTATACTGACCTCCATCAGGTTGCAAACTGAATATATCTTTTTCTGCATCTACCTCTGAAAAAATATTGGGCTTCTAGCTGTGTGTGGGACTTGTTCTATTAATCCATCTATACAGACCTCCATCAGGTTGCAAACTGAATATATTTTTTTCTGCATCTACCTCTGAAAAAATATTTGGCCTTCTAGCAGTGTGTGGGACTTTCTCTATTAGTCCATCTATACTGACCTCCATCAGGTTGCAAATTAAAAATAATTTTTATCTGCATCTAGCTCTGAAAAAATATTGGGCTTCTAGCTGTGTGTGGGACTTGTTGTATTAGACCATCTATACTGACCTCCATCAGGTTGCAAACTGAATATATTTTTTTCTGCATCTACCTCTGAAAAAATATTGGGCTTCTAGCTGTGTGTGGGACTTGTTCTATTAATCCATCTATACAGACCTCCATCAGGTTGCAAACTGAATATATTTTTTTCTGCATCTACCTCTGAAAAAATATTGGGCTTCTAGCTGTGTGTGGGACTTGTTCTATTAATCTATCTATACAGACCTCCATCAGGTTGCAAACTGAATATATTTTTTTCTGCATCTACCTCTGAAAAAATATTGGGCTTCTAGCTGTGTGTGGGACTTGTTGTATTAGTCCATCTATACTGACCTCCATCAGGTTGCAAACTGAATATATTTTTTTCTGCATCTACCTCTGAAAAAATATTGGGCTTCTAGCTGTGTGTGGGACTTGTTGTATTAGTCCATCTATACTGACCTCCATCAGGTTGCAAACTGAATATATTTTTTTCTGCATCTACCTCTGAAAAAATATTGGGCTTCTAGCTGTGTGTGGGACTTGTTCTATTAATCCATCTATACAGACCTCCATCAGGTTGCAAACTGAATATATTTTTTTCTGCATCTACCTCTGAAAAAATATTGGGCTTCTAGCTGTGTGTGGGACTTGTTGTATTAGTCCATCTATACTGACCTCCATCAGGTTGCAAACTGAATATATTTTTTTCTGCATCTACCTCTGAAAAAATATTGGGCTTCTAGCTGTGTGTGGGACTTGTTCTATTAATCCATCTATACAGACCTCCATCAGGTTGCAAACTGAATATATTTTTTTCTGCATCTACCTCTGAAAAAATATTTGGCCTTCTAGCAGTGTGTGGGACTTTCTCTATTAGTCCATCTATACTGACCTCCATCAGGTTGCAAATTAAAAATAATTTTTATCTGCATCTAGCTCTGAAAAAATATTTGGCCTTCTAGCAGTGTGTGGGACTTTCTCTATTAGTCCATCTATACTGACCTCCATCAGGTTGCAAATTAAAAATAATTTTTATCTGCATCTAGCTCTGAAAAAATATTTGGCCTTCTAACAGTGTGTGGGACTTTCTCTATTAGTCCATCTATACTGACCTCCATCAGGTTGCAAATTGAATATAATTTTTTTCTGCATCTAACCCAGCCAATAGTTTTGGCCTAATACCACAGTTTGGCCACTCAGCTCTGCTCGGTTCCCATCCATTGTTTTTTTGTGCAAACAACTCCAGAGTTGTGAATTAGTTAACCACCAAAATGAGTGGAAAAAGGCCTGCTGCTGGTGGAAAGGGGAATAGGCGTGTTGGGAAGGGGAAAAAAGGTTGTGTCCGTGGGGTAGGTGTTAAAGCAACAGTAACATCTGCAGAAGAAAGACCATCTTCCAGCCAAACTAAAATGTCTACTTCTTTTAGCGGACAATGTGATAAGATCCCTTTCTTACGGCCACGCCAATCGCTACAAATTCCAGATGAGGCACAAAAACAGCAGGTGCTTCAACGCATATCAAGTGCTCCTTTAAGTGGGCTCTCCTCCACATCAACTTCAACATCACAAATACTCCAGTCCTCAAAGGTGTCACCCCAATCGCACTTGCTTCCTCACAGCTCCCAAATCTCCAGCTGCCCGTCTGAGTATGAGGTAGAACAGATGGTTGAGTCTGCAGAGCTGTTTACTCATACTATAGCCTGGGAATCAGAGGTCGACTCCAGCGCTTCTGTGAATCCAGATGAGGAAATGATCTGCACTGATGCCCAGAATCTTTATGAGTCGGATCCAGGACCAGACGCAGAAGGTTCTGACCATAATGTAGACCCTCATTCCCAAACTGTAACTCCTGTTGGTGGAGACAATGAGGAAGACGATGATAAGACTCAAATACCTGATTGGAGCTACAACTTTAGTTTTTTGTCAGGGCAGGAACAGGTTGGCTCTGAGGACGACGGGTGTGATAACGCACAGGGTGATGATGATGAGGTTGGAGATCCCACTTACTGTCAACCCACAGTCAGCCAAGAGATGAGGTCAGCAGAGGAGGTGGAGGAAGATGCTAGTGACGACGAGGTCAGGTTGCGCCTTCCTGGACAGAGACGTAGTACCGGAAGCACGTCAACAACTGCATCCTCAAACACAACTCTGCCTCTCACCACAAGTCGTGGTGGCTCTTCAGGTCGCATGGGTGCTAAGCCTTGCATAGCCTGGGCATTTTTTCAGATCGATAAAGATGACCCAACTCGTGTTATCTGTAACATTTGTCAGCAAAAGCTAAGTAGAGGCCAAAAAATACATAGTTTGAGTACTTCATGCATGAACTGGCACATGGACATGAAGCATAAGTTGCAGTGGGAAACTCAGTGTGCTACAATGCGGCCTAGCCGGCTGGGCCAACCACCGTCTGCCATATCTTGTGCATCCGCGGCCTCTTCATCCTCTGTGACTGGGGGGACAGCAGTCATACCTGTTTTGGGGCGCAGACCTGCCACCTCTTTACCCGCAACAGCCAGCGTGATTGGCAGGTCATCATTTTCTTTGGAGGTGGTAACACCAGCTGGTGTTGAGCGCTGTCCGACATCGATAGCACCACCTTTGGATCAAGGCAACCTAACATGTCCGCCTGCATCTTCCTCACAGACCGGCAGTTTGCCGGGGACACCCTTATCAACCCCGTCTAAGCACAATAGCCAGCCCTCGGTCCCTCAGATGTGGACAAGTAAAAGACCATTTCCTCCTAGCCATGAGAAAGCTAAGAGGTTGAATTTCACCATCTGCAAGCTCTTGGCTACAGAAATGCTGCCTTTCCGCCTGGTGGACACAGAGGATTTTCGAGACCTTATGTCCGTCGCAGTGCCCCAGTACCAGATGCCCAGTCGGCACTACTTCTCAAAGAAAGGTGTGCCTGCGCTCCACCAGCATGTCGCACATAACATCACCGCTTCTTTGAGAAACTCTGTGTGTGACAGGGTGCATTTCACCACAGACACTTGGACGAGTAGGCATGGACAGGGGCGTTACATGTCGCTGACTGGGCACTGGGTAACTATGGTGACAGCAGGACAAGGGGCTGCTGTCCAAGTCTTGCCGCCCCCACGAGTTGTGCGTCAATCCTCTTTATCTCAAAGTTCCTCCACTGCTTCTGCCTCCTCAACCTCCTCTCGGTCTTCCACCTGCACCCAAAGCCTGTCTGGTCATGCCACAAGCTTTCTAACTGCGCAGAAGGGATCCTGCACACCTCCTTACTATGCTGGCAGTAGGGCTCAACGTCATCAGGCGGTTTTTACATTGAAATGTCTGGGAAATGTGAGTCACACAGCTGAGGAGTTGTGGTCAGCTCTGGAGAACCAATTTCATGAATGGTTGTCTCCACTGGACCTGAAACCAGGGAAGGCTGTGTGCGACAATGCTGCAAACCTGGGTGCGGCCCTTCGCCGGGGCAATGTCACACACGTGCCTTGTATGGCTCACGTGTTGAACCTGGTTGTCCAGCAATTTTTAGCCCACTATCCCAGACTAGATGGCCTTCTGCAGAGGGCACGGTCGCTGTGTGCTCACTTCCGCCGTTCGCATCCCGCAGCTCAGCGACTTACATCTCTACAGAAGTCGTTGGGCCTGCCACTTCACCGGCTAAAATGCGATGTGCCTACCCGGTGGAATTCAACTCTGCACATGTTGCAGCGACTGTGGCAGCACCGACAAGCCCTGGTGCAATACGTTCTGACGTATAGCCTGAGCCAACGAGATCCAGAGGTGGGGCAAATCACGCTGGAGGAGTGGTCTCAGATCAGGGACCTATGCACCCTTCTGCACAGTTTTGAAATGGTGACGAAGATGTTTAGTGCTGACGATGCCATTATCAGCATGACTATTCTGGTGATTTACATGCTGGAGCACATGGTAAACAGAATTCGGAGTCAGGTGGTGGCACAAGAGGAGCTGGAGGAAGTAGAGGAGGAGGAGTTGTATGCGGAAGGGCTAACATCTGCAAGGTCCAGACGGTCGGCAGCACCAAGGCGGCAGGCATGTGAGGGTGGGGGAGATGGTTTTACCAGGGTGCATGGTAGCAGCCAAACTAGTGAGGAAGGTGCAGGAGCCCAGGAAGAAGTGGAGGATGAACTGATGGAAGACTCATCAGATGAGGGAGACCTTGATCACATTTCTGTTGTGCGAGGTTGGGGGGAGAGGACAGAGGAAGGAAGCATGATTGTTACCTCGCCACCAACACAACAGGGACTTGGTGCTCCTGGATGCGCAACACACATGAGTGCCTTCTTGCTGCACTACCTGCAACATGACCCTCGAATTGTGAGAATTAGAAATAATCCTGACTACTGGGTTGCCACACTGTTAGATCCCCGGTACAAAAGTAAATTTGCAGAAATTATTCCTGCCATAGAAAGGGATGCACGCATGCAGGAGTATCAGCAGAGACTGTTGCAGAATCTTACATGTGCTTTTCCACAAAATACCAGTGGTGCACGTAGTGAATCTCACAGTTCCAACTTGCCAACCGTGGGACCGTCAAGTGTTCAGCACTCAAACCGTAACAGAACCACAGTATCTGCTGGTAACATCAATTTTGCGGAATCATTTCACCACTTTTTTAGCCCATCCTTTGCAAGGCCACAGGAGACAAGAAGTCTGACACATAGTCAACGCCTAGAGACGATGGTACAGGAGTATCTCCAAGTAAACATTGAAGCCATGACTGTGTCACTGGACCCTTGCTCTTTTTGGGCTTCCAATCTGGATAAATGGCCGGAGCTAGCCACTTACGCCTTGGAGATCTTGTCATGCCCCGCAGCCAGCGTTCTGTCTGAACGTGTGTTCAGCGCTGCTGGTGGTGTGCTGACAGATAAGCGCACGCGGCTCTCCACTGATAATGTAGACAGACTCACGTTCATAAAGATGAACAAATCATGGATCCGAAACGACTTTTCTACCCCTGTGTCATCCTGGGGAGAGTAAAAGCTTGATGATTGGTTAAAATCACCCTACCAACCGTTTTAAGCTTTCAAATTACTAATCATGTTTATCTGTATCTTGACTGGAAAATAATTTGGGCTTTGTAGCAGTGTGCAGCACTGATCCTATTAGGCCATCTATAATAAGCTTCACCAGATTTAAAATTAAAAATAATTTTTAGCTGCATCTAGCCCGGAAAATAATTTTGGGGCTCCGAGATGCGCAAGACACATAAGTGCCTTCTTGCTGCACTACCTGCAGCATGACCCTCATATTGTCAGAATTCGAAGTAATCATGACTACTGGGTTGCCACACTCTTAGATCCCCCAAACTTTTCGATCAACCTTTTCATTTTAATAAAGACCAAAAAAATGGTCATTTTTGAAATTATAAGCATTAGCAGGTTGTTAGAAACTGAAATCAAACAGTTTTCAACTCAAAACTTTATTCTAGGTGATGTTACATTTCCACATAGGACCCTTTGTTCGAAAGGAGCTTCTGAACTCTCTCGTCCATTGAATTTGTCAGGTTTTGGATGGTTTCTGCTTCAATTGTTTTGCATGAGGACAGAATACCCTCCCAGAGCTGTTGCTTAGATGTGAACTGCCTCCCGCCATCATAGACACTCCTTTTAATGATGCTCCAAAGGTTCTGAATGGGGTAGAGGTCAGGGGAGCATGGGGGTCACACCATAAGTTTGTCCCCTTTTATGCCCATATCAGCCAGAGATGCAGATGTTTTATGTGCAGCATGAGATGGTGCATTATCATGCAGAAAAATGATCTTGCTGTGAAATACACGGTTCTTCTTCTTGAACCATGGCAGGAAGTGCTGTTTGAGAAAATCCACATACATTATGGAGTTCATCTTTAGCGCCTTCAGGGATCCTAAAGGGGCTGACAATCTCTCTCCCCATGATTCCAGCCCAAAACATTACTCCACCTCCTCCTTGTTGGCGCTGTAGCCGTGTTTGCGTGGGGTGTCCATCAACCAGCCATCCTCCACTCCATCCATCTGGACCATCGAGCGCTGCACGGCACTCATCCGTGAACAAAACAGTTTTGAAATCAGTCTTCATGTAATGTTTGGCCCACTGTAGCCGTTTCTGCTTGTGTGAAGTGGATAGAGGAGGTCGACAGGATGGCGTATGCACAGCTGCAAACCTCTGAAGGACCCTGCATCTTGTTGTTCGGGGGACGTTGGAGGCACAAGCAGCTTCAAAAACTTGTCTGCTGCTATGACAAGGCTTTTTTGCCGCTGCTCTTTCAACCTGACGTAATTGCCTGTAGGAAAGAGTCCTCAATTTGCCCTTATCAGCACGCACACGTGTGTACTGTGAATCAGCTACATACTTCTTGATTGCCAAGACACTTCATCCTGATCATCGCACAATGTTGATTGTAGTCATGCCTTGACCTAAACACTCCACAATTTGTTGCTTCTCAGCAGCCGACACATCCTTTTTCTTTCCCATTTTGGCAGAAAATGTAGGCTGCTTAATAATGTGAGACAGCCTTCTTAAGTAGTCTTGCCTTTCATTGGACATACCTGTCAAACTAATTAGCACAGGTGTCTGCAATTGCTTACAGTGATATAAAGAGCCCTGACACACATCACCATCAATGAGTTTAACATACAAACAAGCAAATTCTTCCCTTATCACTCCTAAACACTTTTTGCATAATAATTTGGAACACAGTGTACATGTGCTTTTCCACAAAACACCAGTGGTTCACGTAGTGAATCTTACAGTTCTAACTTGCCAACCGTGGTCTGTATGGAGTTGCTCAATAAAGGGCCCAAAATTAAGATAACATAGATGGGAGAGGTCTCTATGAATAGGAATTCCTAAGTATTTGATACCCTGTGAGGGCCAGGCAAAGGGAAAGTTGGACTGGATGGAATCCTATATGGATTTGGGGAGGGAGACATCGAGGGCCTCAGACTTCGCTGCATTGATTTTAAAATTTGACCATGTAACAAAGTGATCTATTTCAGCCATAACAGCATGGATGGATATATGTGATTGAGTGATATATACTAGGACATCATCAGCAAATAGAGAGCACTTGTACTCGGTGCCTCCCACCTCAATCCACCTAATATTGGGGTTATGGCGAATTGATGAGAGCAGGTGCTCCGTCACTAGGATGTATAAGAGAGGGGACAGAGAACATCCCTGCCTTGTCCCATTGGTGATTGTGAAAAGTGATGAAAATGTTCTGACGCGCCCCCTGGGCCTTGGGACACCCGGAGCCGGACCCTTTTTGGTGGATGCTGGTGGTTGTAGTCTCCGTGGCGGCAACCCGGTTCCGTGGCTCAGGGCGGTCAAACCAGTGGCGGTACTATTTATGTGGTTTTGATGTTTAAATGTCTGACTACGCCACCCGTGGATTGCGGTCAGAGTGAACCGCCGCACCAGGGCAGACCGCTGAGGCTGGTGTTGTGGGTGCAGCAGAGCGTAGCATAACTCCCCACGGGAGGAGTATAGCCTCAGGGCAGTGTATGCGGAGGATGGGGGTGATGGTGCAGGGCAGCAGCAGTAATGACACGGAGTCAGTGATGCAGTCCAGGGCCTTTACTCACAGTTCTTATTATCCAGACCACGTCTGCAGGTAACGGCTGCCCACGTCGTACTGTGCTCACCAGGTGAGGGGCTCAGACAACTCCCAGATAACTTTGGAGTGCTTCACAGGACCCCCTTTGTGTGTCCTTTGTCTGGCCTTTCTTACCAACCCTTCTGTCCGGCTGCCTCGGGCCTCCTCTTGGTAAACTTGGCGCCAGTTTCCCTGACCCTATGTGGTGCCTTCCTAGCGGGTGTAGCGAGGGGCTGCGCCACATAAAATGTCACAGCCTCCTGTTTCTAGCTGAGGGTCGTTTCCTGCCTCCACTAGTTTCGGGGACCGGTCTCCCCCTTTGGCCTGACCCCTCCACGCAGGTGGATTCGGGCGTGCGGTGGCGACTCGCCCGTCCGCACCCCTGAGATCCCTTCGTTCCTCGTTCCTGGAGCCTTCTCCGCTCCTCTTCCTTCCTTCTCCCTCTTCCAGGCCTGGGCCTCTGTTACTAGGCCCGCCTCCGGAGCAGAGCTCATGCAGAGCCCCTGCTCCCTGCCACTTCTGCTCAGACTTCTCTGCACTGAACTAAGATGGTGCCCACCTTTTATACTCCCTTCTCAATGCACCCAGGAACTGCTTCCTCCCTGCTCCTGCACTACAGGGTTCCCCTTCCTCAGTGTTCCCTCCCCCCACTCCAGCCAGGGACAGGGACTGTCGTGCCCATCTCAGGGGCATATTGGTCGCCCTGCCCCACGGCAATGTGGTGTAATGCATGCAGGTGTCGGGTCCTGATCCACACTACATCCTTACCTGAGAGTGAGATATCACACCTCTGGGTGAGGTGCAATACCTCTGTAGCAACCGAGCCCTCAGGGTGCTACAGTTCCATTTATCTTCAGCCTAGGTGACGTATTGCGATACAGGGCTGTGATTTTGGCTATAAAAGGGTCCCCTAGACCCCTACCCCAAGCTTTTTAAGAGAATCATATATGGCGTGCCAGGAGACTCTATGGAATGCTTTCTCAGCATCCAACGAGAGTATCTAATTACAAATTTTTAACTGCATCTAGCCCAGGAAATACTTTGTGCCTAGTAGCAGGGTCTGCTAGTCAGCGGATTATCCCGGCTGTTAAGCAAGCTACACCACCTGTAGTTTGGACACTTCATTTTTTCAAAGGAAATGCTTCGGGACCACGGGATACTCAGTGAAGAGCATCAGGAGGCACCCCAAGGCATAGGGGCTGGAACTGGCAGTAGGATGCCTTGCGGTGGACAGCCGAGCTCGATCCTTATAAAAGCTTTTTAACTGCAGCAGCTTTAGTGGACGCTACTGGAGCTGGAATTACGCGGCTGCTGGCATGAGACTTGCCCTCCAATAGATCCTTGTAAATGGATTTAAAGTGTATTTATTCAAATTAGAGAGACAATTTAAATTAAAAAGCTTAGAGCTGCCACCACCACAGGGGGGCTCGCTCGACCCACCAGCGGACAGGCACCAGTATTGGGAGAGGGGGGCTGGCCGTCAGGGTTCACCGCGGCTCTGGCACAAACCCGGCGACACGGAGGTGGCACGGGCAGGAGCGGACTGAACGTGTCGGCTTCTCACTTTTTGGATTTTAGAAGGGCATTACATGCCTATATCTGTGTCTCCCCCTCCTTTTACTCCTCCACCTCTTTTCTTTTCGCATGACTATATGTACTTGTCACTTTTCCATGTGTTAGTTGTGTCTTCTGAGCAGTTTGTCAGCTTTTGGACACCTTTGAAGGTGTTTTCTATGTGTTTCTATGTGTTTTTGTTTGCCTGCCATTGGTTTTAACGGTGTTCGAAGGTGTTCGACGAACAGTTCGACGAACAGTTCGGCGAACACACGGGTGTTCGACGAACCGAACCGAACTCGAACACTACGTGGGTGGCTCAACACTACTTATCATTATATATTGACTGAGGCAGTTATTCCAATTGTATAGCGGGAAACTCTTTGGTGGACATTAGAGGAGGGATGTTAGTTCAAACACGGACCTGGATCATGAGTATTGTAGCTGTTTTGCTTTTTAAATGTTTTTAGTATTATATGTCACTGGCTTCTCTTTTTCTGAAAATAATTTTGTATTATGTTATTCGGTGATCTCAATTTTGTAGCACACTTCTTTCACATTTTTATTGTTCCATAGATCTGCTCCCGGGATCCTCACAGCCTCAAAGACATGGTTTTGTGGACGCCAGTGTGAAGATGGATCCAGACAGGGTATCATGAATTCTCAAATGGCCAGCTGACAAAAACATCAAGGCAGTTGTGCTTTCCAGGTATTTCCTACCCACCGACTAAGAGGACGAACTCCAATTTGTCTTCAATTCTTACATTGTGGTGGCTGGTCGTGCAGGCAGGGAAAGACATTGCAATTCAAGAGTCCTGGTACTTTGCCCACTTCAGTCTGCTCTGAGGATGTCTTGGTAGTAAGAAGCATCCTTACCATGAAGAAGGTGGGGGAAAAAAAACTTTTTCCTAGTGGTCTGGATAGAACTTGGCTTCAAAGAGAGATCGCGGGGATCTAAGGAGAATATTCATGCCCCACTTCTTCTGCAGAGATTCCTTAAGGGTTTGAAGAAGAGGGGGCGTAAGGGGGGGTACTGTAATGTCAATTCTGGCGTCCCTGCATGGTTCCTTTCCTTCCTCTCGGCAGGGACCAACAATATACAAAGGAAACATGACCGTAATTTTTCCCGCCTGGGACCTCCAGGGGCAAAGATATCATAGAATTGGGAAATCTCATAATTTTTAAAGACAGAGCCACAGCATATGGTTTTCTGAAGACTAGCCCTATTGTGAGTCACCAGAGGGGAGGTATGTGGGTGTAACTTGGGTTAATGTCAAATGACCATGACAAATGCCAAGTTATAATCTTTGTCAATCTTGGAAGATACAGATTACAGTAATTCTGTCCATTGCCCCCCCCCAAAAAAAAAGAAGAGCTCACCTTCATAAAAGCCAAAGCCAACCTTTTTATTCATGTAATTATTTATAGTGTATTGTGTAGTCTATTTTGTAACATTTCTGTATATTTTTATAAGCACTGCCTACTTTTTTGCATTAAGTATATAAAATTTAATAGAGATATTGCTCTTTACACTGCACCCCTGAAGCAAAACACTATTTCATTGGGTGTCCAATCGACCTGTATAAACGATTGGTGGTGGCAGCTAGTTATTTTTGTTATTGTGGAGTTTAGCAATGACTGTACCGGGGTATATATATTCCATAAGTTTGAATGGGAGAGGTATATACCATATGCTCATCATGAGTTCCCTAATAACTGGCCTAGTAGTGAAAACAGTCGCGGCCTCATACATCAGTTGTCAGTCAATTGCGTAATTGTCCTGATGGTTGGAGGCAGCGGGGTGTTGTCCTTGACACAGGGAGATTGGCAACAGTCTCATAAACCATAAACTTCTGAATAATGTGTGCAACTGTAGTAACAGGAACATCAAGCAATTTGAAGCTGGTCTTATAGCCTTTATTTTTAACATGTTTGTCTATCATTTTCTTTCTAACCTCCTGAGACAACTCTCGTCTTAGCTTTCTTTTGTCCGTGTTCAGTGTGGCACACACCATAATAAAAAATAGCACACTGACTACTTTTCACCCTTAAAATAGGCAGACTAATTGAATACAAGATTGTAGACACCTGTGTTGCTAATTACAGGACACAGCTTAGTTAACAAGACCCTATGGTCTAATAATTTTCAATCTTTTCTAGAGATACCATAATTTTTGTCCAGGCCATTTTCATTATTTTTTTTTTACATTTTTTTTAATCACAATTGAAAACCAATGTCTGATTTTCATCAGTTGATATTCAGTAAATTTTTAAATTGAAAATTACTTTTGTCAGTTGCAAGTTATTTCAGCGACCATTGACCGTTTTTCTTACTTTACCATAAGGGTGACAACAATTTTGTCTATATGTGTAATACTACAAAAAACGTTGGGTACAATAAAAGCTTTCTGAAATAAAAGCGGTGGAGGAAAAATATGTCCTCAGGACTAGAATGATGAAAAAGCAAAATGATGAAGATCAAGCACTTGCTGCTGTCATGGTCAAAGAAACATCACAACTAGATTGTGGACAAGTGGAAAAAAGTGCTGTTTTTGGCAAAAAATCATTACTATTGCTAAATAGAACTGTAAGAGGTACAATGACTGTCAAAATGAAAGTGTTTAAAGTACTAACGTACCATAAGAGGGTAATTATTGACAATCTATTACAAAATATTGAATATCTAAAGAATGGAAAAATTAATAATAATAATAATAATAATAATATATTAAACTACATATACAATAAAAGACTTAAAAATTATAGTTGGCCTCTTCAAAATAATCTGGTTGCATTGTCAGAAGAGGAAAAGGGAAAGGCCTATTAAATCCAATTACAGATGACATATTTAGGGATAACATACATTTTCCATGAAATGTTACCTGCACATCCAGCAAGAAATGTAACAAGAACTGTGGCAAAATACACATATCACTGGGTACGGTTGGCACCCACCCTGAATTCTGCAAGAATTAATAGACAGACCATTTTTACACGTCATAAGTCGCCTACCCCTCTGGCGCTGAGCCCTCCCCTTTTCTGAGCCCGCACCCTTACTGCCGGAATCGTGTCACTAGCTCCGCCCATCGACATCCCTGTCACATGATCATGGGGCACCATTGGTTTGTTATGACATCTCGGAGTCTGCAGGGGATCCCTGTGGTTGTCATAGCCCATCTGATATGGTGAGGAGTCCTGAGGAGATAATTTGCATATTCCCACTGCATTTTGGGGTAAGTGAAGAGTCTCCGCGAGCTCAAAGAACACTGGATTTTGGCTGTTGGAGCTGAAAAGAGGACATCGGTAAACCAGGGGAGGAGTCCTGAGGAGATAATTTGCATATTCCCACTGCATTTTGGGGTAAGTGAAGAGTCTCCGCGAGCTCAAAGAACACTGGATTTTGGCTGTTGGAGCTGAAAAGAGGACATCGGTAAACCAGGGGAGGAGTCCTGAGGAGATAATTTGCATATTCCCACTGCATTTTGGGGTAAGTGAAGAGTCTCCGCGAGCTCAAAGAACACTGGATTTTGGCTGTTGGAGCTGAAAAGAGGACATCGGTAAACCAGGGGAGGAGTCCTGAGGAGATAATTTGCATATTCCCACTGCATTTTGGGGTAAGTGAAGAGTCTCCGCGAGCTCAAAGAACACTGGATTTTGGCTGTTGGAGCTGAAAAGAGGACATCGGTAAACCGCGCGCATTTTGAGGCTTTTTTTTTTTTTTTAAGCTTTTTTTTTTCACTGTTTTCAGAACATTAACAGTAAGAACATGGAAGAGTCCAGGAGCCATTTGGTGAGCTGCATATCCTGCTACATGTTCACAGACTTGCCAGTGGAAAAGCCAAACTTCACATGCCAGAAATGCAAGCTTGTGTCCCTGTTGGAGGAAAAGTTGCGAAATCTAGAAGAGAGGTTAACTACCTTGAAAATCATTAAGGAAGGTGAAGAGTTCTTAGACAGAGCAGAATTATCTCTTCATGATTCAGAAAGAGAAGAAATTCGAACTGCACCTGAGGAAACAGAGGAATGGAAGCATGTGACCCAGAGAAGTAGGAGGATCGAGAGGCAGTCAGCACCCATACTGCTCAGGAACCAGTACCAGGCTCTCACGCAGGAGAACCATGAAGAAATACAGCAAAATAAGACTTTGCCAGCAATGAATAACCTTGTAAGCCCTCAGAATCCTCCTGGATGGAGAAAGAAGAATGTTGTCAAGAAAAAACGGAGAGTGGTGGTCATGGGGGATTCCCTGTTAAGAGGAACAGAGGCCGCTATCTGCAGACCAGACATAACCTCAAGAGAAATGTGCTGTCTTCCAGGAGCAAAAATTAAAGATGTGTCTGACAGGATATCAAGACTCTTCAGACCTACAGATCACTACCCATTCCTGCTAATACATGTGGGGACAAATGACACCGCAAGAAAGGACCTGGAAACCATCTGCAGTGACTTTGAAGACTTAGGCAAGAAAGTGAAAGAATTGGGAGCGCAGGTCGTCTTCTCATCCATCATCCCAGTGGATGGCCATGGAACAATGAGGTGGAATAAGATTCTACAGGTGAACAACTGGCTACGTCGATGGTGCCGTCAACAAGGATTTGGATTTCTGGATCACGGAATGAATTACCTATACGATGGACTACTTGCTAGAGATGGGGTGCACCTTACGAAGACTGGAAAACATGTATTTGGAAGTCGCCTTGCTACACTCATCAGGAGAGCTTTAAACTAGAACAATGTGGGAAAGGAAGCAAAAGGCCAGAAAAAGCCATACAGCTGACAAATACTATTGAGATCTCTGCTACTGGAAGTGGAAAGGAAGAACAAAGACAAAACAATTTAAATAATAAAAATATGGGAGGAAGAGAAACCAATCACAAACTAAAATGTTTTTATACAAATGCACAAAGCATGGGCAACAAACAAGGAGAATTGGAACTACTAACGCAGGAAAAGGAATATGATGTTATTGGAATCACTGAAACTTGGTGGGACGATACACATGATTGGAATAAAAGGCTAAAAGGATACAACTTATTTGCAAGAAACAGACTTGATAAACGAGGAGGAGGTGTCGCATTGTATGTTAGAAAAACGTATATCTGCACAGAGATTGAAGCTTCAGAGACTGGGAGTTCTGTGGAAACTGTTTTGGTAAGAATACAAGGAGAGAACAACGGAAAGGACACCATTGTAGGCATTTACTACAGGCCACCTGGGCAAGCTGAAGATATGGATGAACTCTTTATGTATCAAATGACCAAGTTCTCCAAAAAATATGACGTAGTGGTCATGGGAGATTTCAACTATCCAGACATTTGTTGGGAATCTCTCTCAAGTAAAACTAACAGGTCAAGCAAATTCTTATCCTCTCTTGCTGACAACTTTATCTTCCAAAAGGTAGGGGAGAAAACAAGGGGATCTGCTACTTTGGATCTAATCCTTATAAACAGGGAGGAAATGGTTGAGGAGGTAAAGGTGGCTGGGACGCTAGGAGGCAGCGATCATGCTATTATAGAATTTTGGATAACTAGAGGAGGAAGACATGTGAAGACTCAAACTTCAAGGTTAGATTTTAGAAAGGCAGATTTTAAGAGACTCAGAAAGAGAATAGGAGGGATCCAATGGCTGGATGTCCTTAAGGACAAAAATGTCCAGGAAGGATGGGAAATTTTTAAAAATGAGATTCTCAAAGCACAATCGTTAACAATCCCGAAAAGTAGGAAGAATGGGAAGCATTTAAGGAAACCAGGATGGATGAACACAGAACTTAAACACATGCTAAAAAGAAAGAAAGAAATGTTTATTAAATGGAAAGAGGGAGGCATATCTAAAGAAGATTATAATGCAGTCTGCAGATCCTGCAGGGCACGTATCAGGTTAGCTAAAGCTGACAATGAATTAAGGCTTGCAAGAGATGTCAAAAGCAATAAAAAAGGATTTTGGGGGTATGTCAAAAGTAAAAGAAAAGTCAAAGATGCTATAGGCTTTTTACAGGATGAAAATGGAGAAATGGTAAGAGAGGATGTTGAGAAGGCCGAACTTTTTAATTCCTATTTTGCATCTGTTTTCTCTCAGAAAGAAAATGTAACATCAACTGATCTTCACTGTCCTTTTAGAGGAATAGAGGAATCCAAGTTATCTGTAAACAGAAAGATTGTGAGGGAATATTTAGCTAACATAAATGAGTTCAAGTCTCCAGGTCCAGATGAATTACACCCCAGAGTACTGAAGGAGATCATAGAAGAAATTTTAGAACCACTCTCCATAATCTTTGAAAATTCTTGGAGAACAGGAGAAGTCCCAGAAGACTGGAGAAGAGCAAATGTTATTCCTATCTTCAAAAAGGGGAAGAAGGTGGACCCAGGGAACTACAGGCCGGTGAGTCTGACTTCTATACCAGGAAAGATCTTTGAACAAATTATTAAACAACATGTATTTAAGTACATGGATAAGAATGAAGTGATTAACCAGAGTCAGCATGGGTTTGTAACTAACAAGTCATGTCAGACTAACTTAATTTCCTTCTATGACAGAATCACTGACTGGGTGGATCAGGGAAATGCTGTAGATATAGTATATCTTGACTTCAGCGAAGCATTTGACAAAGTATCTCACACCATCCTTATTGAAAAAATGACCAAGTATGCAATGGACCAGGCAACTGTTAGGTGGATTCATAACTGGCTTAGTGATCGGACTCAAAGGGTGGTTGTAAATGGCTTCACATCCAGCTGGATGAATGTCTCAAGTGGGGTACCACAGGGCTCCGTCCTGGGACCTGTATTGTTCAACATCTTTATCAATGATTTAGATGAAGGAATTGAGGGTAAACTGATTAAATTTGCTGATGACACAAAGCTAGGAGGGATAGCTAATACTAGAGAAGAGAGAGAGAGGATTCAAAAAGACCTAAATAAACTGGAGCAGTGGGCAGCAACCAACAGAATGGTTTTTAACAGGGAAAAATGCAAAGTACTACATCTGGGCAATAAAAATGAAAAAAGCATATACAGAATGGGAGGAATAGAGCTAAGCAACAGTACATGTGAAAAATACTTAGGTATACTAATAGATCATAGACTGAACATGAGTCAACAGTGTGATGCAGCAGCAAAAAAGGCAAATACAATTCTGGGATGTATTAACAGAAGCATACAGTCTAGATCACGTGAAGTCATTATCGGTCTTTACTCCTCTTTGGTCAGACCTCATCTGGAATACTGTGTACAGTTTTGGGCACCACATTTTAAAAAAGACATAGACAAACTGGAGCAAGTTCAGAGAAGAGCGACCAGAATGGTGACTGGTCTGCAAACCATGTCCTATGAGGAACGGTTGCAGGATTTGGGAATGTTTAGCTTGCAAAAAAGAAGACTGAGAGGAGACTTAATAGCTGTCTACAAATATGTCAAGGGCTGTCACATTGTAGAAGGATCATCTTTATTCTCATTTGCACAAGGAAAGACTAGAAGCAATGGGATGAAACTAAATGGGAGGAGACACAGATTAGATATTAGAAAAAACTTTTTGACAGTTAGGGTGATTAATGAGTGGAACAGGCTGCCACGAGAGGTGGTGAGTTCCCCTTCAATGGACGTCTTCAAACAGAGGCTGGACAGACATCTGTCTGAGATGATTTAGTGAATCCTGCTTTGAGCAGGGGGTTGGACCAGATGACCCAGGAGGTCCCTTCCAACTCTACCATTCTATGATTCTATGATTCTATGATTCTATGATATGAGCAAAGCTCCATGGCCAGCGTACATAGCAGATGAGCATTTTTGCTGAAGCCCTGCTATGTGTAGTACAAACGATCAGAAGATCGCAGCTTCAAGTCTTCTAAGGAGACTATTAAAAAATGTAAACAGTAAAAGAAAAAAAAGTTTTTAAAATATAAAAAAAAAAATTAAAAATATAAAAATTCAAATCACCCTCCCTTTGCCCAATTCAAAATAAAACAATAAAAATAAAAAAAATACACAGATTTGGTATCGCCGCGCTCAGAAATACCCACTCTATCAAAAAATAAAAACAATTAATCCAATCGGTAAACAGCCTAATGAGAAAGAAAATCAAAACGACAAAATAATGTTTTGATTAACAGGCAATTAAAACATCGGATCTGCCCCAAAATAGTATCAATAACAACATCAGCTCAGCACTCACCCAGCTCCAGATCACGAGAAAATGGAGACGCTACGGGTCTCGGAAAATGGCGCCTTTTTATTACAAACTGTAGATTTTTTCACCATTTAAATAAAAAAGAACCTATACATGTTTGGTATCTACGAACTTGTAATGACCTGGGGAATCATAATGGCAGGTCAGTTTTAGTATTTAGTGAACATCGTAAAAAAAAGAATTTTTGCAATTTCACCACGCTTGGAATTTGTTTCCCATTTTACAGTACACTGTATGGTAAAATCAATGGTGTCGTTCCAAAGTACAACTCATCCCCCAAAGACAACCCCTCACATGGCCATATTGACAGAAAAATAAAAACGTTATGGCTCTGGGAAGAAGGGGAGCAAAAAATGAAAACGCAAAAATGGAAAATTCCATGGTGGTAAAGGGGTTAAAGGAAACTTTTCACAATGAAAATGCAGTCCAATCTTGAGGAGCCATGTTATGGAGCTGAATAGATTGATGTATAGTTTTGAGAAAAAAGATTCAGTATAACCTGTGATTTGATCATTTAATCCTCTGCTCTTTCTGGGATTTTCGGTCTATGGGCGGTCCTATCAGTGACTGACAGCTTTCTTTGTACAAGTGTGCATATTGAGATAGCTGTTAGTCATTGATAGGACCGCCTAATGGACCAAAAATACCCGAAAGAAGTTTACATCAATCTATTCAGCTCCATAACATGGTGCCTACAGATTGGACTGCATTTTCATGGTGACAGGCTCACTTTAATAACCTTATTGGTAACACACCAAGGCATATAAGAAAGTGTATTTTTGCACATGATGCTCATCTGTTTTTGCCGCCGGTCTATCTCCTGCAGTTTGTGACCTGCCGGCTGCTCCAGTGTTTCATGGAGTGAGTCGGAGGTCACTAATCAAAGTAAGTCTATGAGAGCCTAAAACCGTCTGTCCCACTAGTTAACCCCTTTACTGAATACGGTAAAAAATAAAAATAAAAAACTAAGCAAAAAACGATGCTTTATCATCATACTGCCAAACAAAAAATGAAATAAAACGTGATCAAAAAGACAAATGTAAATAAAAATGGTACCGCTGAAAACGGCATCTTGTCCTGCAAAAAATAAGCTGCCATACAGCTCCATCAGCCGAAAAATAAAAAAAAGTTATAGTTCTCAGAATAAAGCGATACAAAAAAAATATTTTTTTCTATAAAATAGTTTTTATTGTGTAAAAGCGCCAAAACATAAAAAAATATAAATGTGGTACCGCTGTAAACGTACTGACCCGAAGAATAACGCTGCCTTATCAATTTTACCACATGCGGAACAGCATAAAAAAATAAAAAAATTCCTGAATTGTTGTTTTTTGTTTATTCTGCCTCCCAAAAATCGGAATAGAATATGATCAAAAAATGTCACGTGCCCGACAATGGTACCAAGAAAAATGTAAACTTGTCCAGCAAAAAACGAGCCATCACATGACTGTCTGCCAAAATATGGAAAAATTATAGCTCTCAAAATATAGCGATGCAAAAACTAATCTTTGCAAAAGAAAAAAGGGTTTTTAAGTGTGTGACAGCTATCAATTATAAAAACCCGATACAAATCTGATATCGCTGTAATCGCACCGACCCGAAGAATAAAGTCGTGTAATCACTTATACTACACGAGGAACGGTGTAAAAAATAAGCGCTAGGGTTAGGGTTGTTTTACTGTTGTGCTAGGGTTAGGGTTGTGGTAGGGTTAGGCTATGTGCCCACGATGCAGAAATGCTCCGGATTTTTTCCTGATTGTAGATTGTACATGCGTTTTTCCTGCCAGGGACAAGCGGAAGTGAAGCGTTCTTCACATGCATTTCCACATGCGGGTTGTCAAGCACTTTCCAAGCGATTTTAGCATCACTTGGAAAGTGCTTGACAACTTGGTCACACTATCTAAATCCATGCAAACGGCATGGATTTATATAGTGTGACCGAAAGAATGATAAAAAATAAATATACTTACCTTCTGATGGCCCCCGGTGTCCTTGTCTTGGCTTGCCAGCAGCTCGCGGTAGACTAAAGGACCTGTCGACGTCAACGGTCGCGTGACCCGTCACATGACTAAATATCGTTACCGCAGGTCATTGAGTCAACCGCGAGCTGCAGGCAAGCCGAGACAAGGACACCGGGGGCCATCAGAAGGTAAGTATAATGTATATTTTTTATTTTATTATTTTTTTATAGCACTATGGTACTCCTCTTTTCCAAACCCGGGTACCATCCGCACATTGAAACGCATGGAATACACATCTGCAGAAGCAGTGATGAAGATTCCATGCGTTCCAATGCAAGTCAATGGTGGTGAAAACGCTGCGCTTGCGCAAAATAATTGGTAGTGCTGCGGATTTTTCCACAATGATAATCCGCAGCAGAAATGTCCGCAGCATGTGCACAGCACATGCGGATTATCATTGGGGAACATGGCAGACCTTCTACCAAGCGCTTTTTAAGCGTTTCTGCAGCGGAATTGCCGCTGCGGAAACGCTTAAAAAACGCATAGTGGGCACACAGCCTTAGAGTTGTGCTAGGGTTAGGGTTGTGCTAGGGTTAGGGCTGTGCTAGCGTTAGGGCTGTGCTAGCGTTAGGGCTGTGCTAGAGTTGTGCTAGGGTTAGGGTGGTGCTAGGGTTAGGGTGGTGCTAGGGTTAGGGTCGTATTAGGGTTGGGGTTAGGGTTGTGTAAGGGTTGGGGTTGGGTTGTATTCGGGTTGTGTTGGGGTTGGGATTTTATCAAAAGTAAAGAAAAAAAATAATGATGATATGGCGACTAGTGTTGAGCGTAAGTGCTCACTACTTGAGTTTGCATCGGGTACTCGAGTATGCACCGAGTGTCACGGGTGCTCGAGTGACATGCTCGAGTCTCCGCCCCATATGTGTTATACAGCCAAAAAACCCATGCGGGGATTGCCTGCCATGCACCATTAAACATGCGGGGCGGAGACTCGAGCATGTCACTCAAGCACCCGCGATACTTGGTGCATACACGAGTACCCGATGCAAACTCAAGTAGTGAGTACTTGCGCTCAAGACTAATGACAGCTTATTCAATATGATGACCTAATGTTATCAAATACTGTGTCGTACCTCTGGGTTCAAAATGTTCACTATAACCCCTTGAAAAAAATCCTTGAGGGGTCTAGTATCCAAAATGGGGTCACTTGTTTAAGTGCTTCAGGGGATCTCCAAACGCGACATGGCGTCTGCTCTCGATTTCAGCCAATTTTGCATTCAAAAAGTCACACAGTGCTCCTTCCCTTCTGAATCCTGCTGTGCGCCCAAACAATGGTTTTCTCTCACATATGGGGTATCAGCTTACTCAGGAGAAATTGCACAACAAATTGCATGGTGCAATTTCTCCTGTTACCCTTATGAAAATGCAAAATTGGGGGCTGAAAAATATTTTTGTGAGAAAAATGTGAAAATTGTATTTTTACAGCTAAATCTTATAAACTTCTGTGAAGCACCTGGTGTCAAGCAGGGTATGGGAAAGACATAGTGCAACACAGAGGGAAGAGGGAAAGGGAGTCCAGACAATAGGGAAAGGGGGAGAGGAGACCTCCTAATCTGGTCTAGTGTCACCCTGTCTCAACTACCGTCCCTATATTGGCTCTTCACCAATTGCCGTACTCGTGCCTCGCCCTGACTTTCCCTGGCGTATGGCTAAGGCTAGAGAAAAGAAGAAATGAGCACTAGTTGATCTCCACTAAACTCTATAGACAACAAGGGTAGACAAACAGGAGGGGATTGCTTAGCTTTAGACTACTCCAGTCAAATGCGCACACGGCCTCAAGCTCCAGAGAAGACGAAGTACTACTCTTGCTAAACCCTCACAAGTAGTAATGAATATCACCGGCAGCTCCCTCTCAGACATACCAGGTATTTATACACTCAGGCCAGGGAGCTAATTAGCCAGATGGAGGTAGCCGCAGGGTCCTAGAGACAGACAGCCTTTAAGAAGATGTCAAACGATGAGATCTCCTACAACTAACTGCAGGACGACTGTCTGTCACCCCTGACACACCCGTGACACCTGGGAGTTCAAGGTGCTCACTACACATCTAGATAAGTTCACTGAGGGGTCTAGTTTACAAAATGGTGTCACTTGTGGGGGGTGTCCACTGTTTAGGCACATCAGGGGCTCCCCAAACAGGACATGATGTCCGCTAATTATTCAATTTTACATTCAACAAGTCAAATGGCACTCCTTCCCTACCGAGCCCTGCCATGTGTCCAAAAAGTGGTTTTCTCCCACATGTTGGGTATTGACGTGCTCAGGAGAAATTGCACAACAAATTTTGGGGTCTATTTTTTAAATGTTCATTGTTTTCTTCACATTCCAAAAATTCCTGTGAAGCACCTGAAGGATTAATAAACTTTTTGAATGTGGTTTTGAGCACCTTGAGGGGTGCGGCGTGGCATGGAGGCGATCAGCATGTGGCACTGCTGAGGTGTTATGAAAGCCCAGGTTCCTTTGATAGCAGTCTTCAGCTCGTCTGCATTGTTGGGTCTGGTGTCTCATCTTTCTCTTGACAATACCCCATAGATTCTCTATGGGGTTAAAGTCAGGCGAGTTTGCTGGCCAATCAAGCACAGTGATAGGCTAAGTGCCCACGTAGCGTTTTTCAAGCGTATATGCTGCGGAATTTCCGCAGCGTAAACGCTTGTTAAACGCTTGGTAATCCGCCCCCCATGGTCCCCAAGGGGATTCCGCAAGTTCTATGCCCATGCTGCGGATTTTTCCGCAGCGTTTATGCTGCGCTCAAAAATCCGCAGCATGTCCATTAATTTTGCGGAAGCGCGGCGTAATCGCCGCCATTGGCTTGCATTGAGACGCATATAATCTGTGTCTGTACATTTGTACTCACGGATTATATGCGTTTCAATGTGCGGATGGTACCCAGTTCTGGAGGAGAGGAGACTCTCATCGAGACCTGGGTACCATTGTACCTGTAAAAAAAAGAATAAAATAAAAAATAAGGTTTATATTCACCTTCTGACAGCCCCCGGTCTCCTTCCCTGTGCTTGCGGGCAGGACTGTAGGACCTGCGGTGACGTCACAGTCATGTGACCGCAGGCCCTTCAGTGCAGTGTCCCGTTATCAGCTGGCAGACAGGAGCGAGCGCAGCAACACACGCCGGGCCATCGGAGGGTAAGTATAGGTTTATTTTTTTATTTTTAAACATTCTTACGGTCACACTATATAAATCCATGCTGTTTGCATGGATTTATATAGTGTGACCTAGTTGTCAAGCACTTTCCAAGTGATGCTAAAATCGCCTGGAAAGCGCTTGTCAATCTGCATGCAGAAACGCATGTGAATAACGCTTCAAATCCGCATGTATTTGGCAGGAAAAACGCATGCACAATCTGCATGCGTTTTTCTTCCAGGGAGATGCAGAAATGCTGCAGAAATTTTCTGCTTCATTTCTGCATCGTGGGCACATAGCCTAAAACATACAAAAACAAAACCAAAATGGATTTTCCTGGGAAATATGTTAAGGAACATCCTTTCCAGGGTAATTATTTGTATATAAGGCAAAGTAAATAACCAAAAACAAAAATACTCCTCCACAACATAGGCTATGTTCACATGTAGCGTTTTTGATGCGTTTTTGCACTTTTGTATTGCTTTCAAATATTTTTTTTTACGTTATTTTTAAAGACAAATGCATTCATCGGGAAATGTCATTTTAACATTTTACAACCTTATCAGGCCATGTGGTGTGTGAGACATGATCAGACACATCCTGTTTCATTTATGACGGAGTGACTCTGAAAGTCACAAAGCCAATTTTTATAGGGCTATCAGGCGGCCTTTACTATTCTTAAAGGGCCAGCAGTGGGCCCTCACTATTCTTTGAGAGCCATCACCCGGCTATGCTTTGTTGTTCCCATTATTAAAGAGTGGGTCTCCTATACTGTTATTGCGTATGCAGTGAGTGGCAGGGCTGCCCAAAATTTGGACGCACCCCAATACCCCTTTTAAAATGTGGACGCACCCCAATACCCCTTTGAAGAGACTTAAGGCCTCCTGAAAACAATGTTCACATTATTAGGAAGTGGGCCTCCCATACTGTTTGCCTATGCAGTGAATGCAAGAGCTGCCAAAAATTTGGACCTACTCCAATGCCCCTTGGAAGAGACGTAGAGGAGGGCCTCCTGAAAAATAATGTTCCCATTATTAGGAAGTGGGTCTCCCATTGTGTTTGCTGATGCAGTGAATGCAAGGCTTGCCAAAAATTGGGAGGCACTCCAATGCCCCTTGGAAGAGACGTAGAGGACCTCATGAAAAAATGTTCCCATTATTAGGAAGTGGGTCTCCCATTGTGTTTGCCAATGCAGTGAATGCAAGGGTTGCCAAAAATTGGGAGGCACTCCAATGCCCCTTGGAAGAGACTTAGAGGGCCTCATGAAAAATGTTCCCATTATTAGGAAGTGGGTCTCCCATAGTGTTGGCCTATGCAGTGAATGCAAGGGCTGCCAAAAATTGGGAGGCACTCCAATGCCCCTTGGAAGAGACGTAGAGGGCCTCATGAAAAAATGTTCCCATTATTAGGAAGTGGGTCTCCCACAGTGTTGGCCTATGCAGTGAATGCAAGGGCTGCCAAAAACTGGGAGGCACTCCAATGCCCCTTGGAAGAGACGTGGAGGAGGGCTTTATAAAAAAAATGTTCCCATTAGAAAGGAGCGGATCTCCTATACTTGTAATGCCCATGCACTAAGTGTATGGGCTGACTAACATTTACCCCTGGGGGGTATGCATGAACATACTGTATACATTTTTTTTTACAGGCATCATAAACACCTTTTAAAAAAATTATGTTGATGTTGCATCGTGGACCACGGTCACCCTGGTGATATGGTGGTGGAGGATGAGGAGAAGGAGGAGGACTAGAGCAAATAGCCAAAATCAGGAAGCATACAGTGGGTACGGAAAGTATTCAGACCCCTTTAAATTTTTCACTCTTTGTTTTGTTGCAGCCATTTGGTAAATTCTAAAAAGTTCATTTTTTTCTCATTAAAGTACACTCTGCACCCCATCTTGACTGAAAAAAAAACAGAAATGTAGAAATTTTTTCAAATTTATTAAAGAAAAACGGAAATATCACATGGTCATAAGTATTCAGACCCTTTGTTTAGTATTGATTAGAAGCACCCTTTTGAGCTAGTACAGCCATGAGTCTTCTTGGGAATGATGCAACAAGTTTTTCACATCTGGATTTTGGATTCTCTGCCATTTTTCCTTGCAGATACTGTCCTGTTCCGTCAGGTTGGATGGTGAACGTTGGTGGGCAGCCATTTTCAGGTCTCTCCAGAGATGCTCAATTGGGTTTAGGGCAGGGCTCTGGCTGGGCCAGTCAAGAATGGTCATAGAGTTGTTCTGAAGCCACTCCTTTGTTATTTTAGCTGTGTGCTTAGGGTCATTGTCTTGTTGGAAGGTGGACCTTCGGCCAAGTATGAGGTCCAGAGCACTCTGGAAGAGGTGTTCATCCAGGATATCTCTGTGCTTGGCCGCATTCATGTTTCCTTCAATTGCAACCAGTCGTCCTGTCCCTGCAGCTGAAAAATACCCCCATAGCCTGATGCTGCCACCACCATGTTTCACTGTTGGGATTGTATTGGGCAGGTGATGAGCAGTGCCATGTTTTCTCCACACATACCGGTTAGAATTATCACCAAAAAGTTCTATCTTCGTCTCATCAGATCAGAGAATATTATTTCTCATAGTCTGGGAGTTCTTCATGTGTTTTTGAGCAAACTCTATGCAGGCTTTCATATGTCTTGCACTGAGGAGAGGCTTCCGTCGGGCCACTCTGCCATAAAGGCCCGACTGGTGGAGGGCTGTAGTGATAGTTGTCTTTGTGGAACCTTCTCCCATCTCCCTACTGCATCTCTGGAGCTCAGCCACAGTGATCTTGGGGTTCTTCTTTACCTCTCTCACCAAGGCTCTTCTCCCACGATTGCTCATTTTGGCTGGACGGCCTGGTCTAGGAAGACTTCTGTTGTTACCAAACTTCATCCATTTAAGGATTATGGAGGCCACTGTGCTCTTAGGAACCTTGAGTAATGCAGAAATTATTTTATAAGCTTGGCCAGATCTGTGCCTTGCCACAATTCTGTCTCTGAGCTTCTTGGGCAGTTCCTTTGAGCTCATGATTCTCATTGGGTCTGACATGCACTGTGATCTGTGAGGTCTTATATAGACAGGTGTGTGCCTTTCCAAATCAAGTCCTATCAGTTTAATTAAACACTACTGGACTCCAATGAAGGAGTAGAACCATCTCAAGGAGGATCACAAGGAAATGGACAGCATTTGACTTAAATATGATTGTCTGAGCAAAGGGTCTGAATAGTTATGACCATGTGATATTTTAGTTTTTCTTTTTAAATAAATTTGCAAAAATTTCTACCTTTCTGTTTTTTTTCAGTCAAGATGGGGTGCAGAGTGTACTTTAATAAGAAAAAAAAAATGAAATTTTTAAAATTTACCAAATGACTGCAACGAAACAAAGAGTGAAAAATTGAAAAGGGTCTGAATACTTTCCGTACCCACTGTATACCCATTTGTGGGTGTGAAAAGGTGCATGGGAATACACCTCCCAAAAAAGACACTGGATTTGAGTTTATGTTACACTGCTATCATTCGGTGGTGTTGAGAAGTCTGGCCCAATCCAGCCTTTGTTCATTTTTATAAGAGTCAGCCTGTGAGCATTTTCAGTTGACAGACGGATGCGCTTATCAGTTATCGTTAATTGTTATTAATATTGTTATTGTTAATAATAACAGTTCTGATGTCCTCAGACAGCTCCTTTGTCTTCACCATTGTGACAAAGGAACAGGGCCTACCATGTGACTTTTTAAAACACTGAAGTCATCATTCAGTGGCTAATTCATGTCACATGGGCACCGACAATTAATCACAGGTGAATCTCTTTTGTGATTTACTACAGGTGAGTCAAAATGTGTTTCCACACTAAATTAATGTAAAGGGTGCCAATCCCAGTATCACAGCAAGCTTTAAGTTTTACTATTTTTCCCTTCCATTGTTTTTTGTTTTAAATCATTGTTTATCATTTGCTCTGTTGTATTTAACATGAGTGCTCTATACAAAAAAACAGTTTCACGTAATTAATTTTTTTCAGGAGATATTCCACATTATGTACTTTATGTACATTATGTACAGGGACTAAAAGGCGTTGTCCTAGTGGCACCAGGAACAGTGTGTGACCGATGTGGTCCCTGCACCACCTGCCTGGTACTCGATAACACGGGGTTCCTCCCATCCACTAGGTGCATCAGGAATTGCTCCACATATCCGAAAGGATCTGTGTGAGGCTTACCACGCTAAAGCCACCCTAGGGGAGAGAGCCTACATAAACATTATCATCAATATATGACTAGTCAGGCTTTTTAGGTATGACATGTTTCTATAAGTCAGCACAACACATACCTTAAGTCATTTTATATATTTTAAATTCTATTTAAATAAAATTATTTTTATTCAAAAATATTTTATTTCAATTCCTAATTTTGCCTTACCATCAGGCAGCTCAGCGCGAAATAGCTACTATTTTAGTATTTTTACCCCCTGGGCCAATTGTGGTATTGCCTTTAATTTGCAGCAGCCATGCCAGTCAGATCCTTTTAGCGCCACTGAATTTACCTTTTGCTTATCTAATTTTTGAGAATAATCCAGGGTTTATGGATTCCATTATTGGCCAATAGATGTCCTCTGCCATTTAAGAAAGCAGTAGATCTGGCAGCTGCTGAACCTGGCATATCTACAAATCTTATGGTGGCTGTTGCATCGGGTGCTTTCCTAAATTGGCCTAGCAGTTTTATACATTAATCAGCATTGGTGATAGCAAGTTTCAGTTGGTGGGAGGGAGTGAGGGGAACTAATGTATGCCTCTGATGATAAGTAAATGATCCAGTAATGTAGTATTTGAATATTCTGCCAAATATGCCAAATCAAAATAAAGAAATAAATTGGCCAAAAATATCTCAATGTATAACATAATTCAATATTGACCCTGTTAATTTTAGAATCACAATGATCACTATATTTAAATATTTATTATGAGCAATTAACCAAAAAGGACATCAAAGACAAGAAACTATATCAGAAAAAAGAAGTCATATTTACCAATACCTTGTTACAAAACTGATGTACTGCAATATGCCCCCATTATATATACTCCTCAACATTGAAATTGCAAAAACAAGAAGGAAAAGTTGTGCAATTTCAGAAATTACAGGATGGATACACATGTTAATAATATGCAAATTATGAAAAAATGGAATGAAAAATATTAAAAAACTTGATTCATACAATATTGAGCAAAAATCGCCACATACAGAAATACACACATAAAAACCTTGGCTGCTATCAATGAGGTTATTAATGGTAGTCTGAGGAATGTTCTACCACTCTTAATGCACTTGGGCAAATCATCAAGATCCGCTGCTGCCAGCTCCCTTTGCAATTGTCACCCAATGACATCACAGATTTTCTTGATGGAAGACAAATTTGGAGATGTTTACTTTGCGTGCAAATATCTGCATTCTTTTCAAGTACTTGTAAACTGCTTTTGCTTAAACTTTTTACTTCTTAACCGTATGGGGCTCAAAAGCTGAGTAAACACTACAATGTTTGCTTTAAAACATAGCAACAACACTTAGTTTCTATGAAAAACTTTATAGTTTAGATGTCATAATTGACAGGAATATTGAAGACTATGAATGAATCACACGCAATGATAGCAGCGTGAGAACTGTTCTATATCATTGTTTCTTTTTCTAAAACTTTGACTAGATGACTCACTATTGTTGCATAGCAACTCTTAACTCTTAAATAATTTATTTTAGGAAATTTACCAAGTTAAGGGCTCTTTCACACATCAGTGTTTTGGTACTTGAGCCATCTGTTATTTGGTGAACATATTACAATGAATGTGTCTTCTCACATGTCCATTTTTTTTGCAGGCCAATTGTCCACAAAAAATAAATCCACGTCGTGGACCAAACTCGCCAATGCAGATCAATGGCCTCATAAAGAAAAACAGATAGCTTTCTGTATTTTACTGTTTACTGGGTAGGAGAAGCTAAGATTTTTTTTCTCTTTTGACAGAAACATATACAATGAGGATTGTAAAAACGGACATACAGTGTGCATACGGATGACAATACGGATGACAATACAGTTGAAAATCGTTTGCTTTTTCTGGATTAAAAATGGACAATATTGGAATCATTCATCTGAACCCAATGAAGAAAAACATTTGAAAAAATGTGAAAAATAATTTTGCTTGGAGATAGAGCGCCGCCATAGCTAGCACCACACCAATATAGGAGGTAAGCATGTGGATTTCTTATGTTATCTGGTGCACTTCAGCATTTAAGAAGTGACAGTTTAGTAGTGGACAACCCCTTTAACAAACCCTTAAACCATACTTTACGATATTCAGAAATCAATACTAGGTACACTGCTCAGAAATTATGCTTGCTCCTGCAGATGTGCTGTGGAAAGACATAGCAAATCTGCTCTGTGTGAATAAATCCAATACGTAACAATGCAGAAACCATGTGGAGAATGTACTAATAAATAATAATAATGCATGAATTTAAAAATTGTCAAAAATTATGCAGATTACATCAATTTTTAAGTCACTTTTAACCCCTTCCTGACTGGGACAATTTTCCTTTTGCACTTTTGTTCATCCCCCCCCTTCTTTGCAGGACTATGACTATCTCTTTTTCCCACTGACATAGTTATATGGGGGCTTTTTGTGGGATGAGTTGTAGTTTTGAATGACACAATTCACTTTTACTTAAAATGGTGAAAAATCGAAATGTGATGATATTGTGAAAGAAAATGCCATTCTGTGTTTGTTTTTTTTTTTTACAGCGTTCATTGTGTGGTAAAAATGACCAGGCAACAGGTCAGTACTACTATGGAGGCATCAAACCTGTATAGTTTTTTATATACATTTTAATGCTGAAGAAAATTCTGATTCCTGTAAAAAAAATGGTTTGTATCACCATTTTCTGAAACTTAAAATTTTTCTATTTTTACATCAATATAGCTGTGTTAGGCCACATTCACACGATCAGTATTTGGTCAGTATTTTACATCAGGATTTGTAAGCCAAAACCAGTAGTGAGTGATAAATACAGGAGTGGTGACGTGTTTCTATTATACTTTTCCTGTGATTGTTCCACTCCTGGTTTTGGCTTACAAATACTGATGCAAAATACTGACCAAATACTGAACATGTGCATGTAGCCTTAGGGCTTTCTTCTTCCATGACTAGCTGTAATTTTTATTTGTAGCATTTTAAGATATTGTTTTGATTGCTTTTTATTGGTATTGTTTTGGTTGGAAAGGGGAGTTCAGCATTTGAAAAATGCCAATTCTTATTTTTTCTCTTAATGTCGTTTATTATAAAGGTTAGTTAACTTTATATTTTCATAGATCAGACTTTTGTGGATGTGGTTATGCCACATACATAATTTTTTTTCTAATTCGTTTATTTTCCAATTGGGAAATGTGAGGATTCAAACTTTTATGTTTTTTTTTTTTTTTAATGTAACATCCAATTCTAGTCTTGTAAATTTAAAAAAACTGCAGACATATAAAAACAGATTGCACACAGATAACAATTGAGAAAAAAAATGTCTGAGTTTTCTGGATGACATTCGGACATGATTTTTTATACAGCCGTGTGAACTTGGCCTGAGGCTGTAATGAGAAAGTGGAAGAGAATAAGGTCTCACTTTCTGCACATCATGTATATAAACAGAGACATATCGTATGTGTCTATTGAACCATATCTATGTTTTTACTGCGAGAAACCAGTTTGTAGTGTATTATATAAACAAATGTATACTCAAAACACACCCTGACAGCCAAGACATAGACGGAGCTAGAAACCACAAATGAAATTGGCACTTCATACTCGCGAATGACCCATGAATTTCTCCACACGGTTGTCTTTATTAGGGCTCTTTCACACGTCCTGATATTTCCGGTACCGGAAAATCTGGAGGTGTCCGTGTACACCTGTGTGACATACTTGTGCCGCCTGTGTGCCGCATCATGACCACACGTACCGGCACCTGGGAATCAGTGTACAGTTAGTGCTTCTGCCCAAGCGCCGGGTGCTGAACACTGCCTTCAGCATAGTTCCCTGCCGTTGCTGCAATCAACACCAGCAAGGGATAATACTTAGAGAAGTAGTCTGCTCCCAGTGTCTCCATCCCCTGCAGGAGTCATTCTCACTGGCTCCTCAGCGTGAGCGGTCGCATGGATTACAGCGGGGGACACTTAGGACAGGTGTGCATATGTATTTTTTTATTTTACTCTTATTTTTACAGGTGGAGACATCGGGAGCAGACACTACTACTCTCATCATGGTCCCCTGCTGGTGCTGATCACAGCGCCGGCAGGGAACCATGATGAGCGCAGCGTTTAGCATCCGGCACTTGGGAACAGTGCTAACTGTACCGCTGATTCCCAAGTGCTGGTACGTGTCACATGGATGGCATCCGTGTGCGGCACGTGTTTAGACAGACCCATTGACTTGAATGGGTCCATGTGATCCGTGCTGCTGGGCAAAAACAGACATGTCTACGTTTGGATCACACGGACACACGTGACGTGGAAATACACTGACATGTGCGCAGACCCATTCATTTGAATGGGACTACGTGTGTCAGTGTCTCCACTACGTGTGGAAGCTATCACCACACATACCGGAAACACTGACGTGTGAAAGAGGCCTTAGGGATTCTGCACATGACTGTTTAAATCGGATGAGTGCTATTCGTGGTTTTGACGGATAGCATTCATTCCTATGTTATTCTATAGGGCTGTGCATGTGTTCGATTATTTCCTTGGACCCAGTGGTTCAAGGAAAAAATCTGTGACATGTCCGAGTGTTGGATCAAAATCAACAATACAAGTCTATGGGTCAGTGGAAAACATTGATACGCACTTGGATGACATTTGAGTGCAGTTCGATTTTCACAGACTGATTAGAGAAGGTGGAGAAACTTTTTTTCTCTCCACGACCAAGAAAAATGGATCCCTCTCTTATCAAACTCTGATCAGGGTCTGATTAGCACAATAGGACTGTTTTCCTTGGATGCAGTGAACATGGTCCTGTGACCCTAGCCTTACCCACAGCTGTCAGGTCTTATGCTAACACTGTACAAAATTCTTGATCTAAAAAAATATGACAGTGATGTCTGGGATGGGATGTCTATATAGATTGTCTAATATAGCACAGAAAGGTGCCACCTACAAGGGTTTCAATAGATTTGTATGGTTAATTATAACATTCATTGTGATCTATTCAATAAGAGTCATTAATTTTTCAGTGTAATACAAAATGTGAATGATCCTTTCTTTGTTGGTATCATAGCATGAGTGCAGCCTTGTTGATTTGGCGAGGTGCCTATGAGCTTAACCATGTTTTTTTAAAATAGTAATTTAAAGTTTGTTGCATCTGCCGATTAAAAAAAAGATAAAAGTGGGTTATGCAACATCTGGAAATGTATAGTATTTGAACCTTAGGTGATTGTAATAAATCTGGCAGAAAGTCAAATGTGTAAAGAATGAGTATATCAGAGATAACGATCAGAAAAGAGCAGATGAGGCGGATTGTAACCCTTTCCCGCAAAGGCAAATTTTCATTTTTGCACTTTAATTTTTTCAGTCCACATAACCATATGATGCTTTATTTTTTGCGAAACAGAGAGGAAAAAAAATCCAAGTGGGCTGACATGGTAAAGAACAAAAAGATAACTTTTTTCTTTTTCCATGGAGCTGTACAACAGCTTGTAATTATGCATGTAATTTTTATTGGTACCATATTAGGATACATATAATATTTTGATCATTTTGTTGCATTTTTGGGGGAAAATGTGAATACAAGAACATGACAATTCTGTCTTTTCCTTTTTTTAGTTTATGCATTTACCCTCCAAATTAAATAATTTTAAAGTTTAATAAACGGCTATTGCCATGTTTGCAAAGGTCCAAATATGTTTATTTAAAATAAAAATAATTTCCTTTTTTTTAAAATTGCAAAAATTTGGCAGTACAAACTATTGTTTTTTTTATGTGTTAATATTTTGAAAACTTTTTTATAATACTTCTTGGATTTTTTTAGTTCCCCTAAGGAATTTCAACCTGAGATCATTTGACTACTTGTACTATGTATTGCAATGCATCAATATTACAGATTGTGGTGAAATAATAAAGACCAATCGAAGGAGTATAGGAATATAAAGATTGCATTGAAAGGGACCTTCAGCAGGCCAAAGGTTCCAATGTAAAGATATCAGAGCCAAGCGATTGCATCACAGTTGGGCAATGAGCAATGGAATGGACACCCATCCCGGATCGCACAACTGAAATGCTGCTGTCAGAGATTGACAGCGGCATTTATTTGGTTAAACAGCAACAATCGGAGTCTTAAAGGCAAGTGCTAGCCTGCTCCATACACCCAAACCCAATATAGGATGTAACAGCACGCCCTAGGTCAAGAAAAGGTTAAAATTAAGCAACCTTCCAGGTTCCACTTCATTAAGACTCATTTTCCTCATTATGTGTGTGACATTTAACATCTTATCATTTTTATCTCATGTTATCATTCTAACTCTCTAATCTATTCCTACTCTTCTGGAAATCTGCTCTGCATAAATTCTTCATGAACCTGTGAGCAATACTATGACACTGTCTAAGGATCACTGGCACCCGTTCATAAAATCTTCAGACTAGTGATCAGCGAGCATGCTCCCTACTGCTCGGTGCTCACCCGAGCATCTCACTGCTCGAGATGCTCGGCGCTCACCGAGTATTTCCAGGGTTGCTCGGCGGGAGCTCGGGTCTCCTCCCTGCATGTTTGCCGCTCTTTACCAAGTCAATGAACATGCAGGGATTGCCTGCCACTCACTGTAATGCCGTAGCCATGTTGGTTATGGCATTACAGTAATTGGCTGGCCGCACAGCATCATCAGGTGTATATAAGACCGGGCGCCGCCATGCTCGTCACAGTTACTCCGGAATCAGACAGTGTAGGGAGAGGAGCTGTTGAGCTAGGGAGAGATTTGCTTGTTTCTAGTTAGTGTAGGTGTACCAAACTACAGGGTGGGCCATTTATATGGATACACCTAAATTAAATGGGAATGGTTGGTGATATCAACTTCCTGTTTGTGGCACATTAGTATATGGGAGGGGGAAAACTTTTCCAGATGGGTGATGACTAGTGTTGAGCCACCCCCGTAGTGTTCGAGTTCGGTTCGGTTCGTCGAACACCCGTGTGTTCGCCAAACTGTTCGTCGAACACCTTCGAACACCGTTAAAACCAATGGCAGGCAAACAAAAACACATAGAAACACATAGAAAACACCTTCAAAGGTGTCCAAAAGCTGACAAACTGCTCAGAAGACACAACTAACACATGGAAAAGTGACAAGTACATATAGTCATGAGAAAAGAAAAGAGGTGGAGGAGTAAAAGGAGGGGGAGACACAGATATAGGCATGTCATGCCCTTCTAAAATCCAAAAAGTGAGAAGCCGACACGTTCAGTCCGCTCCTGCCCATGCCACCTCCGTGTCGCCGGGTTTGTGCCAGAGCCGCGGTGAACCCTGACGGCCAGCCCCCCTCTCCCAATACTGGTGCCTGTCCGCTGGTGGGTCGAGCGAGCCCCCCTGTGGTGGAGGCAGCTCTAAGCTTTTTAATTTAAATTGTCTCTCTAATTTGAATGAATACACTTTAAATCCATTTACAAGGATCTATTGGAGGGCAAGTCTCATGCCAGCAGCCGCGTAATTCCAGCTCCAGTAGCGTCCACTAAAGCTGCTGCAGTTAAAAAGCTTTTATAAGGATCGAGCTCGGCTGTCCACCACAAGGCATCCTACTGCCAGTCCCAGCCCCTATGCCTTGGGGTGCCTCCTGATGCTCTTCACTGAGTATCCCGTGGTCCCGAAGCATTTCCTTTGAAAAAATTAAGTGTCCAAACTACAGGTGGTGTAGCTTGCTTAACAGCCGGGATAATCCGCTGACTAGCAGACACTGCTACTAGGCACAAAGTATTTCCTGGGCTAGATGCAGTTAAAAATTTGTAATTAGATACTCTCGTTGGATGCTGAGAAAGCATTCCATAGAGTCTCCTGGCACGCCATATATGATTCTCTTAAAAAGCTTGGGGTAGGGGTCTAGGGGACCCTTTTATAGCCAAAATCACGGCCCTGTATCGCAATACGTCACCTAGGCTGAAGATAAATGGAACTGTAGCACCCTTAGGGCTCGGTTGCTACAGAGGTATTGCACCTCACCCAGAGGTGTGATATCTCACTCTCAGGTAAGGATGGAGTGTGGATCAGGACCCGACACCTGCATGCATTACACCACATTGCCGTGGGGCAGGGCGACCAATATGCCCCTGAGATGGGCACGACAGTCCCTGTCCCTGGCTGGAGTGGGGGGAGGGAACACTGAGGAAGGGGAACCCTGTAGTGCAGGAGCAGGGAGGAAGCAGTTCCTGGGTGCATTGAGAAGGGAGTATAAAAGGTGGGCACCATCTTAGTTCAGTGCAGAGAAGTCTGAGCAGAAGTGGCAGGGAGCAGGGGCTCTGCATGAGCTCTGCTCCGGAGGCGGGCCTAGTAACAGAGGCCCAGGCCTGGAAGAGGGAGAAGGAAGGAAGAGGAGCGGAGAAGGCTCCAGGAACGAGGAACGAAGGGATCCCAGGGGTGCGGACGGGCGAGTCGCCACCGCACGCCCGAATCCACCTGCATGGAGGGGTCAGGCCAAAGGGGGAGACCAGTCCCTGAAACTAGTGGAGGCAGGAAACAACCCTCAGCTAGAAACCGGAGGCTGTGACATTTTATGTGGCGCAGCCCCTCGCTACACCCGCTAGGAGGGCAGCACATAGGGTCAGGGAAACTGGCGCCAAGTTTACCAAGAGGAGGCCCGAGGCAGCTGGACAGAAGGGTTGGTAAGAAAGGCCAGACAAAGGACACACAAAGGGGGTCCTGTGAAGCGCTCCAAAGTTATCTGGGAGTTGTCTGAGCCCCTCACCTGGTGAGCACAGTACGATGTGGGCAGCCGTTACCTGCAGACGTGGTCTGGATAATAAGAACTGTGAGTAAAGGCCCTGGACTGCATCACTGACTTCGTGTCGTTACTGCTGCTGCCCTGCACCATCACCCCCATCCTCCGCATACACTGCCCTGAGGCTATACTCCTCCCGTGGGGAGTTATGCTACGCTCTGCTGCACCCACAACACCAGCCTCAGCGGTCTGCCCTGCAGCGGCGGTTCACTCTGACCGCAATCCACGGGTGGCGTAGTCGGACATTTAAACATCAAAACCACATAAATAGTTCCGCCACTGGTTTGACCACCCTGAGCCACGGAACCGGGTCGCTGCCACGAAGACTACAACCACCAGCATCCACCAAAAAGGGTCCGGCTCCGGGTGTCCCAAGGCCCAGGGGGTGCATCAGAACATTTTCATCACCTTTCACAATCACCAATGGGACAAGGCAGGGATGTCCTCTGTCCCCTCTCTTATACATCCTAGTGACGGAGCACCTGCTCTCATCAATTCGTCATAACCCCAATATTAGGTGGATTGAGGTGGGAGGCACCGAGTACAAGTGCTCTCTATTTGCTGATGATGTACTAGTATATATCACTCAATCAAATATATCCATCCATGCTGTTATGGCTGAAATAGATCACTTTGTTACATGGTCAAATTTTAAAATCAATGCAGCGAAGTCTGAGGCCCTCGATGTCTCCCTCCCCAAATCCATATAGGATTCCATCCAGTCCAACTTTCCCTTTGCCTGGCCCTCACAGGGTATCAAATACTTAGGAATTCCTATTCATAGAGACCTCTCCCATCTATGTTATCTTAATTTTGGGCCCTTTATTGAACAACTCCATACAGACCACGGTTGGCAAGTTAGAACTATAAGATTCACTACGTGAACCACTGGTGTTTTGTGGAAAAGCACATGTACACTGTGTTCCAAATAATTATGCAAAAAGTGTTTAGGAGTGATAAGGGAAGAATTTGTTTGTTTGTCAGTTAAACTCATTGATGGTGATGTGTGTCAGGGCTCTTTATATCACTGTAAGCAATTGCAGACACCTGTGCTAATTAGTTTGGCAGGTGTGTCCAATGAAAGGCAAGACTACTTAAGAAGGCTGTCTCACATTATTAAGCAGCCTACATTTTCTGCCAAAATGGGAAAGAAAAAGGATGTGTCGGCTGCTGAGAAGCAACAAATTGTGGAGTGTTTAGGTCAAGGCATGACTACAATCTACATTGTGCGATGATCAGGATGAAGTGTCTTGGCAATCAAGAAGTATGTAGCTGATTCACAGTACACACGTGTGCGTGCTGATAAGGGCAAATTGAGGACTCTTTCCTACAGGCAATTACGTCAGGTTAAAAGAGCAGCGGCAAAAAAGCCTTGTCATAGCAGCAGACAAGTTTTTGAAGCTGCTGGTGCCTCCAACGTCCCCCGAACAACAAGATGCAGGGTCCTTCAGAGGTTTGCAGCTGTGCATATGCCATCCTGTCGACCTCCTCTATCCACTTCACACAAGCAGAAACGGCTCCAGTGGGCCAAACATTACATGAAGACTGATTTCAAAACTGTTTTGTTCACGGATGAGTGCCGTGCAGCGCTCGATGGTCCAGATGGATGGAGTGGAGGATGGCTGGTTGATGGACACCCCACGCAGACACGGCTACAGCGCCAACAAGGAGGAGGTGGAGTAATGTTTTGGGCTGGAATCATGGGGAGAGAGATTGTCGGCCCCTTTAGGATCCCTGAAGGCGCTAAAGATGAACTCCATAATGTATGTGGATTTTCTCAAACAGCACTTCCTGCCATGGTTCAAGAAGAAGAACCATGTATTTCACAGCAAGATCATTTTTTTGCATGATAATGCACCATCTCATTCTGCACATAAAACATCTGCATCTCTGGCTGATATGGGCATAAAAGGGGACAAACTTATGGTGTGACCCCCATGCTCCCCTGACCTCTACCCCATTCAGAACCTCTGGAGCATCATCAAAAGGAGTGTCTATGATGGCGGGAGGCAGTTCACATCTAAGCAACAGCTCTGGGAGGGTATTCTGTCCTCATGCAAAACAATTGAAGCAGAAACCATCCAAAACCTGACAAATTCAATGGACGAGAGAGTTCAGAAGCTCCTTTCGAACAAGGGGTCCTATGTGAAAATGTAACATCACCTAGAATAAAGTTTTGAGTTGAAAACTGTTTGATTTCAGTTTCTAATAACCTGCTAATGCTTATAATTTCAAAAATGACCATTTTTTTGGTCTTTATTAAAATGAAAAGGTTGATCGAAAAGTTTGGGGGATCTAAGAGTGTGGCAACCCAGTAGTCATGATTACTTTGAATTCTGACAATATGAGGGTCATGTTGCAGGTAGTGCAGCAAGAAGGCACATCTCGGAGCCCCAAAATTATTTTCCGGGCTAGATGCAGCTACAAATTATTATTAATTTTAAATCTGGTGGAGCTTAGTATAGATGGGCTAATAGGATCAGTGCTGCACATTGCTACAAAGCCCAAATTATTTTCCAGTCAAGATACAGATAAACATGATTAGTAATTTGAAAGCTTAAAACGGTTGGTAGGGTGATTTTAACCAATCATCAAGCTTTTACTCTCCCCAGGATGAGAAAAGTCGTTTCGGATCCATGATTTGTTTATCTTTATGAACGTGAGTCTGTCTACATTATCAGTGGAGAGCCGCGTGCGCTTATCTGTCAGCACACCACCAGCAGCGCTGAACACACGTTCAGACAGAACGCTGGCTGCGGGGCATGACAAGATCTCCAAGGCGTAAGTGGCTAGCTCCGCCATTTATCCAGATTGGAAGCCCAAAAAGAGCAAGGGTCCAGTGACACAGGCATGGCTTCAATGTTTACTTGGAGATACTCCTGTACCATCGTCTCTAGGCGTTGACTATGTGTCAGACTTCTTGTCTCCTGTGGCCTTGCAAAGGATGGGCTAAAAAAGTGGTGAAATGATTCCGCAGCAGATACTGTGGTTCTGTTACGGTTTGAGTGCTGAACACTTGACGGTCCCACGGTTGGCAAGTTGGAACTGTGAGATTCACTACGTGCACCACTGGTGTTTTGTGGAAAAGCACATGTAAGATTCTGCAACAGTCTCTGCTGATACTCCTGCATGCGTGCATCCCTTTCTATGGCAGGAATAATTTCTGCAAATTTACTTTTGTACCGGGGATCTAACAGTGTGGCAACCCAGTAGTCAGGATTATTTCTAATTCTCACAATTTGAGGGTCATGTTGCAGGTAGTGCAGCAAGAAGGCACTCATGTGTGTTGCGCATCCAGGAGCACCAAGTCCCTGTTGTGTTGGTGGCGAGGTAACAATCATGCTTCCTTCCTCTGTCCTCTCCCCCCAACCTCGCACAACAGAAATGTGATCAAGGTCTCCCTCATCTGATGAGTCTTCCATCAGTTCATACTCCACTTCTTCCTGGGCTCCTGCACCTTCCTCACTAGTTTGGCTGCTACCATGCGCCCTGGTAAAACCATCTCCCCCACCCTCACATGCCTGCCGCCTTGGTGCTGCCGACCGTCTGGACCTTGCAGATGTTAGCCCTTCCGCATACAACTCCTCATCCTCTACTTCCTCCACCTCCTCTTGTGCCACCACCTGACTCCGAATTCTGTTTAACATGTGCTCCAGCATGTAAATCACCGGAATAGTCATGCTGATAATGGCATCGTCAGCACTAAACATCTTCGTCGCCATTTCAAAACTGTGCAGAAGGGTACATAGGTCCCTGATCTGAGACCACTCCTCCAGCGTGATTTGCCCCACCTCTGGATCTCGTTGGCCCAGGCTATACGTCAGAACGTATTGCACCAGGGCTTGTCGGTGCTGCCACAGTCACTGCAACATGTGCAGAGTTGAATTCCACCGGGTAGGCACATCGCATTTTAGCCGGTGAAGTGGCAGGCCCAACGACTTCTGTAGAGATGTAAGTCGCTGAGCTGCGGGATGCGAACGGCGGAAGTGAGCACACAGCGACCGTGCCCTCTGCAGAAGGCCATCTAGTCTGGGATAGTGGGCTAAAAATTGCTGGACAACCAGGTTCAACACGTGAGCCATACAAGGCACGTGTGTGACATTGCCCCGGCGAAGGGCCGCACCCAGGTTTGCAGCATTGTCGCACACGGCCTTCCCTGGTTTCAGGTCCAGTGGAGACAACCATTCATGAAATTGGTTCTCCAGAGCTGACCACAACTCCTCAGCTGTGTGACTCACATTTCCCAGACATTTCAAAGTAAAAACCGCCTGATGACGTTGAGCCCTACTGCCAGCATAGTAAGGAGGTGTGCAGGATCCCTTCTGCGCAGTTAGAAAGCTTGTGGCATGACCAGACAGGCTTTGGGTGCAGGTGGAAGACCGAGAGGAGGTTGAGGAGGCAGAAGCAGTGGAGGAACTTTGACATAAAGAGGATTGACGCACAACTCGTGGGGACGGCAAGACTTGGACAGCAGCCCCTTGTCCTGCTGTCACCATAGTTACCTAGTGTCCAGTCAGCGACATGTAACGCCCCTGTCCATGCCTACTCGTCCAAGTGTCTGTGGTGAAATGCACCCTGTCACACACAGAGTTTCTCAAAGAAGCGGTGATGTTGTGTGCGACATGCTGGTGGAGCGCAGGCACACCTTTCTTTGAGAAGTAGTGCCGACTGGGCATCTGGTACTGGGGCAGTGCGACGGACATAAGGTCTCGAAAATCCTCTGTGTCCACCAGGCGGAAAGGCAGCATTTCTGTAGCCAAGAGCTTGCAGATGGTGAAATTCAACCTCTTAGCTTTCTCATGGCTAGGAGGAAATGGTCTTTTACTTGTCCACATCTGAGGGACCGAGGGCTGGCTATTGTGCTTAGACGGGGTTGATAAGGGTGTCCCCGGCAAACTGCCGGTCTGTGAGGAAGATGCAGGCGGACATGTTAGGTTGCCTTGATCCAAAGGTGGTGCTATCGATGTCGGACAGCGCTCAACACCAGCTGGTGTTACCACCTCCAAAGAAAATGATGACCTGCCAATCACGCTGGCTGTTGCGGGTAAAGAGGTGGCAGGTCTGCGCCCCAAAACAGGTGTGACTGCTGTCCCCCCAGTCACAGAGGATGAAGAGGCCGCGGATGCACAAGATATGGCAGACGGTGATTGGCCCGCCGGCTAGGCCGCATTGTAGCACACTGAGCTTCCCACTGCAACTTATGCTTCATGTCCATGTGCCGGTTCATGCATGAAGTACTCAAACTATGTATTTTTTGGCCTCTACTTAGCTTTTGCTGACAAATGTTACAGATAACACGAGTTGGGTCATCTTTATCGATCTGAAAAAATGCCCAGGCTATGCAAGGCTTAGCACCCATGCGACCTGAAGAGCCACCACGACTTGTGGTGAGAGGCAGAGTTGTGTTTGAGGATGCAGTTGTTGACGTGCTTCCAGTACTACGTCTCTGTCCAGGAAGGCGCAACCTGACCTCGTCGTCACTAGCATCTTCCTCCACCTCCTCTGCTGACCTCATCTCTTGGCTGACTGTGGGTTGACAGTAAGTGGGATCTCCAACCTCATCATCATCACCCTGTGCGTTATCACACCCGTCGTCCTCAGAGCCAACCTGTTCCTGCCCTGACAAAAAACTAAAGTTGTCGCTCCAATCAGGTATTTGAGTCTCATCATCGTCTTCCTCATTGTCTCCACCAACAGGAGTTACAGTTTGGGAATGAGGGTCTACATTATGGTCAGAACCTTCTGCGTCTGGTCCTGGATCCGATTCATAAAGATTCTGGGCATCAGTGCAGATCATTTCCTCGTCTGGATTCACAGAAGCGCTGGAGTCGACCTCTGATTCCCAGGCTATAGTATGAGTAAACAGCTCTGCAGACTCAACCATCTGTTCTACCTCATACTCAGACGGGCAGTTGGAGATTTGGGAGCTGTGAGGAAGCAAGTGCGATTGGGGTGACACCTTTGAGGACTGGAGTATTTGTGATGTTGAAGTTGATGTGGAGGAGAGCCCACTTAAAGGAGCACTTGATATCCGTTGAAGCACCTGCTGTTTTTGTGCCTCATCTGGAATTTGTAGCGATTGGCGTGGCCGTAAGAAAGAGATCTTATCACATTGTCCGCTAAAAGAAGTAGACATTTTAGTTTGGCTGGAAGATGGTCTTTCTTCTGCAGATGTTACTGTTGCTTTAACACCTACCCCACGGACACAACCTTTTTTCCCCTTCCCAACACGCCTATTCCCCTTTCCACCAGCAGCAGGCCTTTTTCCACTCATTTTGGTGGTTAACTAATTCACAACTCTGGAGTTGTTTGCACAAAAAAACAATGGAATGGAATCGAGCAGAGCTGAGTGGCCAAACTGTGGTATTAGGCCAAAACTATTGGCTGGGTTAGATGCAGAAAAAAATTATATTCAATTTGCAACCTGATGGAGGTCAGTATAGATGGACTAATAGAGAAAGTCCCACACACAGCTAGAAGCCCAAATATTTTTTCAGAGGTAGATGCAGAAAAAAAATATATTCAGTTTGCAACCTGATGGAGGTCAGTATAGATGGACTAATAGAGAAAGTCCCACACACTGCTAGAAGGCCAAATATTTTTTCAGAGCTAAATACAGACAAAAATTATTTTTAATTTGCAACCTGATGGAGGTCAGTATAGATGGACTAATAGAGAAAGTCCCACACACTGCTAGAAGGCCAAATATTTTTTCAGAGCTGGATGCAGATAAAAATTATTTTTACTTTGCAACCTGATGGAGGTCAGTATAGATGGACTAATAGAGAAAGTCCCACACACTGCTAGAAGGCCAAATATTTTTTCAGAGCTAGATGCAGAAAAAAATTATTTTCAGTTTGCAACCTGATGGAGGTCAGTATAGATGGACTAATAGAACAAGTCCCACACACAGCTAGAAGCCCAAATATTTTTTCAGAGGTAGATGCAGATAAAAATTATTTTTAATTTGCAACCTGATGGAGGTCAGTATAGATGGACTAATAGAGAAAGTCCCACACACTGCTAGAAGGCCAAATATTTTTTCAGAGCTGGATGCAGATAAAAATTATTTTTAATTTGCAACCTGATGGAGGTCAGTATAGATGGACTAATAGAGAAAGTCCCACACACTGCTAGAAAGCCAAATATTTTTTCAGAGCTAGATGCAGACAAAAAATTATTTTCAGTTTGCAACCTGATGGAGGTCAGTATAGATGGACTAATAGAACAAGTCCCACACACAGCTAGAAGCCCAAATATTTTTTCAGAGGTAGATGCAGAAAAAAATTATATTCAGTTTGCAACCTGATGGAGGTCTGTATAGATGGATTAATAGAACAAGTCCCACACACAGCTAGAAGCCCAATATTTTTCCAGAGGTAGATGCAGAAAAAATATATATTCAGTTTGCAACCTGATGGAGGTCAGTATAGATGGACTAATAGAGAAAGTCCCACACACTGCTAGAAGGCCAAATATTTTTTCAGAGCTAGATGCAGACAAAAAAATATTTTTAATTTGCAACCTGATGGAGGTCAGTATAGATGGACTAATAGAGAAAGTCCCACACACTGCTAGAAGGCCAAATATTTTTTCAGAGCTGGATGCAGATAAAAATTATTTTTAATTTGCAACCTGATGGAGGTCAGTATAGATGGACTAATAGAGAAAGTCCCACACACTGCTAGAAGGCCAAATATTTTTTCAGAGCTGGATGCAGATAAAAATTATTTTTAATTTGCAACCTGATGGAGGTCAGTATAGATGGACTAATAGAGAAAGTCCCACACACTGCTAGAAGGCCAAATATTTTTTCAGAGCTAGATGCAGAAAAAAATTATATTCAGTTGGCAACCTGATGGAGGTCAGTATAGATGGACTAATAGAACAAGTCCCACACACAGCTAGAAGCCCAAATATTTTTTCAGAGGTAGATGCAGATAAAAATTATTTTTAATTTGCAACCTGATGGAGGTCAGTATAGATGGACTAATAGAGAAAGTCCCACACACTGCTAGAAGGCCAAATATTTTTTCAGAGCTGGATGCAGATAAAAATTATTTTTAATTTGCAACCTGATGGAGGTCAGTATAGATGGACTAATAGAGAAAGTCCCACACACTGCTAGAAGGCCAAATATTTTTTCAGAGCTAGATGCAGACAAAAAATTATTTTCAGTTTGCAACCTGATGGAGGTCAGTATAGATGGACTAATAGAACAAGTCCCACACACAGCTAGAAGCCCAAATATTTTTTCAGAGGTAGATGCAGAAAAAAATTATATTCAGTTTGCAACCTGATGGAGGTCTGTATAGATGGATTAATAGAACAAGTCCCACACACAGCTAGAAGCCCAATATTTTTTCAGAGGTAGATGCAGAAAAAAAATATATTCAGTTTGCAACCTGATGGAGGTCAGTATAGATGGACTAATAGAGAAAGTCCCACACACTGCTAGAAGGCCAAATATTTTTTCAGAGCTAGATGCAGACAAAAAATTATTTTTAATTTGCAACCTGATGGAGGTCAGTATAGATGGACTAATAGAGAAAGTCCCACACACTGCTAGAAGGCCAAATATTTTTTCAGAGCTGGATGCAGATAAAAATTATTTTTAATTTGCAACCTGATGGAGGTCAGTATAGATGGACTAATAGAGAAAGTCCCACACACTGCTAGAAGGCCAAATATTTTTTCAGAGCTAGATGCAGAAAAAAATTATATTCAGTTGGCAACCTGATGGAGGTCAGTATAGATGGACTAATAGAACAAGTCCCACACACAGCTAGAAGCCCAAATATTTTTTCAGAGGTAGATGCAGATAAAAATTATTTTTAATTTGCAACCTGATGGAGGTCAGTATAGATGGACTAATAGAGAAAGTCCCACACACTGCTAGAAGGCCAAATATTTTTTCAGAGCTGGATGCAGATAAAAATTATTTTTAATTTGCAACCTGATGGAGGTCAGTATAGATGGACTAATAGAGAAAGTCCCACACACTGCTAGAAGGCCAAATATTTTTTCAGAGCTAGATGCAGACAAAAAATTATTTTCAGTTTGCAACCTGATGGAGGTCAGTATAGATGGACTAATAGAACAAGTCCCACACACAGCTAGAAGCCCAAATATTTTTTCAGAGGTAGATGCAGAAAAAAATTATATTCAGTTTGCAACCTGATGGAGGTCTGTATAGATGGATTAATAGAACAAGTCCCACACACAGCTAGAAGCCCAATATTTTTTCAGAGGTAGATGCAGAAAAAAAATATATTCAGTTTGCAACCTGATGGAGGTCAGTATAGATGGACTAATAGAGAAAGTCCCACACACTGCTAGAAGGCCAAATATTTTTTCAGAGCTAGATGCAGACAAAAAATTATTTTTAATTTGCAACCTGATGGAGGTCAGTATAGATGGACTAATAGAGAAAGTCCCACACACTGCTAGAAGGCCAAATATTTTTTCAGAGCTGGATGCAGATAAAAATTATTTTTAATTTGCAACCTGATGGAGGTCAGTATAGATGGACTAATAGAGAAAGTCCCACACACTGCTAGAAGGCCAAATATTTTTTCAGAGCTAGATGCAGACAAAAAATTATTTTCAGTTTGCAACCTGATGGAGGTCAGTATAGATGGACTAATAGAACAAGTCCCACACACAACTAGAAGCCCAAATATTTGTTCAGAGGTAGATGCAGAAAAAAATTATATTCAGTTTGCAACCTGATGGAGGTCTGTATAGATGGATTAATAGAACAAGTCCCACACACAGCTAGAAGCCCAATATTTTTTCAGAGGTAGATGCAGAAAAAAAATATATTCAGTTTGCAACCTGATGGAGGTCAGGATAGATGGACTAATAGAGAAAGTCCCACACACTGCTAGAAGGCCAAATATTTTTTCAGAGCTGGATGCAGATAAAAATTATTTTTAATTTGCAACCTGATGGAGGTCAGTATAGATGGACTAATAGAGAAAGTCCCACACACAGCTAGAAGGCCAAATATTTTTTCAGAGCTAGATGCAGAAAAAAATTATATTCAGTTTGCAACCTGATGGAGGTCAGTATAGATGGACTAATAGAACAAGTCCCACACACAGCTAGAAGCCCAAATATTTTTTCAGAGGTAGATGCAGATAAAAATTATTTTTAATTTGCAACCTGATGGAGGTCAGTATAGATGGACTAATAGAGAAAGTCCCACACACTGCTAGAAGGCCAAATATTTTTTCAGAGCTAGATGCAGACAAAAAATTATTTTCAGTTTGCAACCTGATGGAGGTCAGTATAGATGGACTAATAGAACATGTCCCACACACAGCTAGAAGCCCAAATATTTTTTCAGAGGTAGATGCAGAAAAAAATTATATTCAGTTTGCAACCTGATGGAGGTCTGTATAGATGGATTAATAGAACAAGTCCCACACACAGCTAGAAGCCCAATATTTTTTCAGAGGTAGATGCAGAAAAAAAATATATTCAGTTTGCAACCTGATGGAGGTCAGTATAGATGGACTAATAGAGAAAGTCCCACACACTGCTAGAAGGCCAAATATTTTTTCAGAGCTAGATGCAGAAAAAAATTATATTCAGTTTGCAACCTGATGGAGGTCAGTATAGATGGACTAATAGAACAAGTCCCACACACTGCTAGAAGCCCAAATATTTTTTCAGAGCTAGATGCAGAAAAAAATTATATTCAATTTGCAACCTGATGGAGGTCAGTATAGATGGACTAATAGAATTATGCTATGCCCAAAAGATTTTACTTCACTAGGTGCAGTAAAAAAATTGGTATTCTATACACAGGTGGTATATCTTGCAACACAGATAGGCTACTCCACTGACTAACACACTCTGCAATAGGCCAAAAAGGATTAGCTTTGCTAGATTCAGCCAAATGCTGTGAAAAAAACTTGCACAGCACTGGCATAGACCTGCCTGGCAAAAACTGATAGGAACTGATGTAACCTAGTCCTGAAAAGGACTGCAATTACAATTAGTCTTTACTCCCACAATCTATCTATTTAAGAGCACAGACCTGCCTGATAAAAGTCGTAGGAAATGCTGTAACCTAGTCCTTAAAAGGACTGCAATCACAACTATTCCCTACTCCCAAGCTATCTGTAGATTTGTGCGAAAATTGGCTTGAAATTAACAAGGTATAGCGCACACAGCAACAGCGGTGCCGTCTAACACGCAGCTGCAGCAGTGAGAGAATGGTGGTGACGGGGAAAATGGCTTGGTCTTATAGGGCAAGGACATGTGACATACACTGCCAATGACACATGCCCTTGCTTGTGTGAAAAAAGCACTTCACTCCGTGTGTGCGCTGCTGATAGGCTGACAGATTGCACCTCCCCACTGTAAATGCGGGAAAGAGAAAAAAAAATGGAGATCTTCATTATTCCTGCAGAGATCCATCCCCTGCCCCTCCCCCCACCCCGCTGTACACTCAAACTGCGTATTAACATTAATTTTCATCATTACTGAGAAAAAATCCAGTTATGATTTTGGTGCACGAACAGTTATCGAACATAACCTCGAACAGCCGAATTTTTCTCAAATCGTTCGTGTTCGCCGAACGGCACGAACACCGCCCAAAACAGCTCGAATTTGAGATTGGCGAACAGTTCGAGTAGAACAACGCTCATCTCTAGTGATGACCATGGTGGCCATTTTGAAGTCGGCATTTTGGATCCAACTTTATTTTTTTCAATGGGAAGAGGGTCATGTGACATAAACTTATTGAGAATTTCATAAGAAAAACAATAGTGTGCTTGGTTTTAACGTAACTTTATTCTTTCATGAGTTTTAGGTGTATCCATATAAATGGCCCACCCTGTATATTAGAGACACATATACATCTCAACAAACAGTCCGAGGACTAATCCATCTGCAGAGATATCAGGCAGGCAGTGTAAATAGGCAGGCAGGCAGGGTATATAGCAGACTGCAAATGCACATAGCAAAAGAGGCTCCATTCCAGTTTTGTCTGCTGCTGCTGTTAGATAATTCTAGAAATAGGCCCAGGTCTCAGTGGCCAGGAATAATTTTTTTTTGGATCTTAATCCTCATTATTTGCTTAAAAAGCAATCCAGAGAATACCATTGCGCTAATTGCTTGATGGCACTGCAGAACACAGCCAGGTCCTTTCCATATTACAGCACTAAAAATCCAGCTATTTAAAACTGTGGTTTGTCCGTCACACGGATCACATATATAATTGCACTGAAAATACTGCCGTCTCTGACCTCCATTAAAAATTTGTTTCAGTGTGTCAGTGAAGCAATTGACTCCAGTTTGCTGTTCAAAATAGTTACCTACAGGCCAGCTATTTAAAACTGTGGTTTGTCCGTCACAAAGATCACATATAAGTTCGCTCCAAATTCAGTCATTTGTAGTGAGCGTGGAAGATACTGTCCTCCTTTTAAAATGGGCAAGACAAGTGGCAAGGGACGGGGAATTGGACGTGATGGTGATTGTGCATGCAGAGGCCGAGGCCGTGGGCAAGCTGAAATTGTGCCACAACAAACACCCACATCTGCTCGCTCGACCTTCCTGTCCCAATTAATAGGAGACCGCAGAACACCACTATTAAACACAGAGCAGTGTCAAAAGGTTATTGGTTGGATAGTAGATAATGCTTCCAGTCACTTAGCTACCACCACCACCACCACCTTGCCTTTCACACGGTCAAGTCTCAGTAGCTGTGAGTCTGGACCGCATATTCCTCACCCTGAACCTCCTTCCTTCCACCAGTGCCCAGAGACAATTGATCCCACACTTGGACACTCAGAAGAGCTGTTCAGTTTTCCATTTATAGATTCGGGCCTCTTGCCCAGTCCACTTGAAGCGGGACAAGAGGAGATGCATGTAGCAATGCACAAATATTTGGGCAGCCACGGTCACACAAAGGAGACGGTGGGAAAGTGTCAAAAGAGGTGGACGATGATGAGACACACTTGCCAGAGAGTCAGGAGGAGGATCAGAGTGCGAAAGTGGAAGACGAGGTGGTGGATGATATAGTAACTGACCCAACCTGGCAGGAGGACATGCAGAGCAAGGACAGCAGCACACAGAGGGGGGGAGGCAGAGCAACCCAATAGGCAGGAAGAAGCAGTGTGGTGGCCGCAGAAAGAAAGCAGGCAACCGTTCCCCGTAACACCAACACAAAGGAAGTTGCCAGTACAACTGTTAGGTCTTCCTGAGTCTGGTTGTTTTTTAAAGACTCTGCCGATAACTCCAAAAAGGCAATTTGCACCTCCTGCCAGGCCTGCATCAGCAGGGGTGGCAAAACGACCAGCCTGACCACCACCAGCATAATCAGGCACATGGCAGCAAAGCACCCTACTTTATTGGTCGAACCCCAGGGTCCAGGAACAGTGTCTGCGGGTGGCTTCTTTCGCTGTTGTGCATGCAAGCCAATCCCCTGTCCATAGTGCATGCAAAGATGCCTCCTGCCGTTGCACACTATCAAGTAGCAGCATCAGGAAGCACGTCCAAGAACTTGTCCTAGCGCAGCGTTGAGTTGTCCATACCCCAGTCCTTGGAAAACAAGCGCAAATACGCAGCCAATGCCCCACAGGCCACAATACTAAATTCCCACATTTCGCGACTGCTTGCGCAAGAAATGTTGCCTTTTAGGCTAGTGGAGACGGAAGCTTTCCGCAACCTGATGGCGGCGGCCGTTCCTCGGTACTTGGTCCCCAGCTGCCACTATTTCTCCCGGTGTGCCATCCCCGCATTACACAAGCACGTGTCCAAAAACATTAGCTGTGCCCTCAACAACGCAGTTACCGGGAAAGTCCACCTAACCACGGACACGTGGACAAGTGCTTGTGGGCAGGGACGGTACATCTCGTTGACGGCACACTGGGTTAACACAGTGGAAACCGTGACCCAGTGGGACCTTGGGATGGAACACGTCCTCCCGATGCCAAGGATCGCAGGCCTTTGGTAAATCAGGGATGCCCCCACAGTCTACTGCTCCTACTCTTCTTCCTCCTCAGCCTCCTCCTCCTCTTCAGCCTCCATCTCCAAAATGACCACATCAGTCACAATCTGGTAGCACTGCAGCACTGCCTCGGCCAAGCGGAAACAGGCTGTGTTGAAGCTAATATGCTTAGGTGACAAACCGCACAATGCTGAAGAGTTGTGGATAGCTCTGAAAGAGCAGGCAGATCTGTGGCTCATACCGCTGAACCTACAGCCAGGCATGGCCGGAACCTGGTGGCGGCTCTGAGGCAAGGCGAACTCACACACGTACCATGCCTGGCCCATGTGCTTAACCTCATGATTCTCAAATCCTACCTGAGCTGCCAGATCTGCTTGTCAAAGTATGACGCCTGTGTGCCCATTTTAGAAAGTCAGCTACAGCTTCTGCCGCCCTTGCCGTGCTTCAATAGCGTTTGCAGCTTCCGGCTCACAGACTGGTGTGTGATGTCCCCACGCGTTGGAACACTACACTGCAGATGTTGGGAAGGATTTGTGAGCAGAAGAGGGCATTTGTTGATTACCAGCATCAACAAGGCCACAAGGCTGTCAGTATTCAGTTCAGACTCCACACATAAGACCTCAGGAGTGGACATGGATGTCAGACATATGTACCATCCTCCAAAACTTTGAGGACTCCACCAAGATGGTGAGCAGCGATGACGCCATAATTAGCGTCACCATCCCGCTTCTCTGTCTTCTGAAATGCTCTCTGCTCACAATCAAAGAGGATGCATTGCAGGCGGAGCACGATGAGATGGAGCAAGGATCCATACAGGGTGATTACATACAGCCAAGTCTCATCTCATCCCAACGTGGATTGGGTGACAATGAGGAAGAGGAGGAGGAGGAAGAACAGGAGCTAGTTTCATGCGCTATAGACGGTACTACCTGCATAACTGTCATACCGTCTGTTCAGCGTGGATGGCCTGAGGACAGAGAGGAGGAGGAGGAAAGCATGGTCAGTTGTCCTCTTGGTGAGGACACAGAAGTCTTGCCTGTTAGCAGTCTGGAACGGATGGCTGAGTTTATGTTACTCTGCCTTTCCCATGACCCTTGCATTCTCAAACTTTTGGGTGACAGTCATTACTGGTTGGTGACACTTCTGTAACATACCTGGTGGCGTCCTTGCATGGTGGTCCATCTCCCACTGTGCAAGAGGGCGCACTTGATCTCCTGTCCAGAATGTCTCTCTGGCTTCCCTCCATGCTGTCTGTTTGTGTCTGTTTCTGCTGCTTAAGGGTGGCGCCCGATCACTTCCTGCCTTTTGTACCTGCTGTGGGTCACACCCCTTGTGCGTCCTCAGCCTATTGCTGTCTGTCACCTGGTATATAGCTCAGCAGCTCCCTTCTATCCCTGCCTGAGCATAGTGTTTCCTTCAGTGTGTGCTTGCACTCTGAAGGTGCCAGGTCCCGTCTCTTGTCTCCTGCTTTTTGTATCAGTTCCCGTGTCTGAACTGAGTCCTGTATGTCTCCTGCTTTGCGGTATCAGCTCCCGTGTCTGAACTGAGTCCTTTCTGTGTTCTCTTGTCTGTCCTGTCTGAACACGCTCCTAGCCTGTTCCTCTCGCCTTCTAGTGGCCGATTTCCTAGACCCGTTCCTGTATCTTGTCTGACCTGTCTGAACACGCTCCTTGCCTGTTCGTTCCGCCTCTCTGGGGGCCGTATTCCCAGACCCGCTCCTGTATCCCTCTGCAGTGTCGGTCTCCTCCGTACACTCAGTTCCAGTCTGAACTCTCTCCTGTCCTTTACCTGTTTTGCCTCTATGTCCGTTCCCTTCCTTTTTCTGCAGAGTCTGAACTCGTACCTAACTCCTGCTTGTTGTCTCTGCAAGTACTGTGTGAGTATCTGGCTCTGTCTTTCCCTTCCTGTCTGTTCCGTGTGAACAGAGCCCTGTCCTCCCTGCTCAGCCTTGTCTGCACTCTAGCTGTGCTTGCCTGTAACCCTCTGCCTGTATTGTTCCTGAGTCCCGGTGTGTACTGGGTCCTATCCCGCCTGTGTTCCTACCTGCTAGTGCCTCCCTGTCTGCACCCTAGCTGTGCTTGCCTTTACCCCCCTGCCTGCATACCCGCCTGCCTGCATACCAGTCGTGCCTGCCTATACCCACCAGTCTGTGTGCCAGCCTACCAGCCTGTTCCTGTATTCCCCTGTGTGGGTCAACAGCCGTGTCCGGGGTCTGTCCTGGAGTAGCACCTGGTCCCTCTGCTCGGTTCCTCCTTGGTGCACTGGCGACGTATGCGGTCGTGCGACCCTGGTCGGATCGGGTGAATACTTAGTCACGCCCCTCCAGGCATTCACTCTCCGGCACGGTCCAGTGGAATCACTACCAATCACACGCACACGCCGCTTAGCCCGGGCGTGTGCATAACAGCATGCTCAGGCCATGGTTCCCGTTGAGCCCCACGGCCTTCGCTCTTTGAGAAGTTTTTCCAGCGAATACATGCATTAAAATAAAATAAATAAATTTTTTCCCCCCTTTAGCTGAGTTCCAGGCGAATTACGCACCCGTCCAGATGGATCTATCAGCCCTCGTTCCTGCGGATCCGCCACATTACTATGGGGATCCAAGACAGTGTCGTGCATTTGTGGAGCAATGCATGCTACACTTTAAGGCCTACCCTCTCTATTTTCCTTCCGATTGGGCTAAAGTGGCCTTTATGATTGCCTACCTAGCGGGTGATGCCTTGAAATGGGTCACCCCCCTATGGGAAGCATGGGATCCTGTCATCCTTGACCTGCAGGCCTTCCTGGTGGCCTTTCGTATGGTCTTCGAGGACCCTAACTCTGAAGCCCCTGCTGAAGCTTCACTTCCCAATATCCCGGAGCAGCCCCGACGGGTAATGTGTGTGGGTAGCGCAATAGTCCTCCAGCCCAATGAGACTACTGCCCACCCAGAATCCTCACAGGGTGACTACGCTTTCCGGAATACTTCTCGCAACCTCAAGAGGCAGTCCAGACGTGCTAGACTTAGAGGCAAGCCGTCACGCCAGGGTCTGTCCTCCCTGAGACCTCCTGACCCCAACCTTGAAGTCCCTACTGAAGCTTCATCTCCCTGTATCCCGGAGAAACCCCAATGGGTAATGTGCGTGGGTAGTGCACCAGTTCTCCTGGCCGAAGAGACTTCTGCCCATCCAGACTCCACACAGGAGAACTTCCTGCACCCGGCATCAGATGCTTCTTTCTCTTTAACCGGTGTGCATGTCCAAGGATGCTCCAAAGCTGTGGTTACCTCAGAGTCTGTGCACCTCTACTACCTGGTGGAGGATCCCCTGTTGCCTCCTGAACCCTCCGGGATACCACTCGATGACAAATGGAGAGAGACTTCTCTACACCCGGTACTCAATACTTTGTCCGCTTCGTCCTGTGAGCCTGACAATGGGTACCCCAAAGTGGTAGTTACCTCCGAGTCTCTACACCCCTCCGACCAGGCGGAGGACCTCCAGTTGTCTCCTGAACCCTTCGGGGTGCTACCTGGTAGCGAAAGGACAGAGACTCTCCTATACTCTGTACCTGATACCTCGCTCGCTTCGTCCAGTGAGTCCAACTTAGTGTACTCCGAAGCAGAGGTTACTCCTGAGTCTCTACACCCCTCCGACCAGGCGGAGGACCGCCAGCTGTCTCCAGAACCCTTCGGGGTGCCACCTGGTGGTGAATGGACAGAGACTTTCCTATACTCGGTACCCGATACCTCGCCTGCTTCCTCCAGTGAGTCCGACCTAGTGTACTCTGAAGCAGAGGTTACCCGTGAGTCTCTACACCCCTCTGACCAGGCGGAGGTCCGCCAGCTGTCTCCAGAACCCTTCGGGGTGCCACCTGGTGGTGAATGGACAGAGACTTTCCTATACTCGGTACCCGATACCTCGCCTGCTTCCTCCAGTGAGTCCGACCTAGTGTACTCTGAAGCAGTTGTTTTCTCTGAGCCTCTGCACTCTTCTGACCTGGCGGAGGACCTCCAGTTGTTTCCTGAATCCTCCGGGATATCACCAGATAACAAAGAGACAGTGACTTTTCCTCATTATGTACCTGATAACCCGTCTATTTCTTCCTGTGAGCTTGACAAGATGTACCTCGAAGCAGAGATTACCCTTAAGTCTCTGTCCCCCTCCAACCCAGTGAACGACTGGCCCTCGAATTCCCTGCGGAAGATTCTGGCAGGTCTGAAGAAGAGGGGGCGTAAGGGGGGAGGTACTGTAACATACCTGGCGGCGTCCTTGCATGGTGGTCCATCTCCCACTGTGCAAGAGGGCGCACTTGATCTCCTGTCCAGAATGTCTCTCTGGCTTCCCTCCATGCTGTCTGTTTGTGTCTGTTTCTGCTGCTTAAGGGCGGCGCCCGATCACTTCCTGCCTTTTGTACCTGCTGTGGGTCACACCCCTTGTGCGTCCTCAGCCTATTGCTGTCTGTCACCTGGTATATAGCTCAGCAGCTCCCTTCTATCCCTGCCTGAGCATAGTGTTTCCTTCAGTGTGTGCTTGCACTCTGAAGGTGCCAGGTCCCGTCTCTTGTCTCCTGCTTTTTGTATCAGTTCCCGTGTCTGAACTGAGTCCTGTATGTCTCCTGCTTTGCGGTATCAGCTCCCGTGTCTGAACTGAGTCCTTTCTGTGTTCTCTTGTCTGTCCTGTCTGAACACGCTCCTAGCCTGTTCCTCTCGCCTTCTAGTGGCCGATTTCCTAGACCCGTTCCTGTATCTTGTCTGACCTGTCTGAACACGCTCCTTGCCTGTTCGTTCCGCCTCTCTGGGGGCCGTATTCCCAGACCCGCTCCTGTATCCCTCTGCAGTGTCGGTCTCCTCCGTACACTCAGTTCCAGTCTGAACTCTCTCCTGTCCTTTACCTGTTTTGCCTCTATGTCCGTTCCCTTCCTTTTTCTGCAGAGTCTGAACTCGTACCTAACTCCTGCTTGTTGTCTCTGCAAGTACTGTGTGAGTATCTGGCTCTGTCTTTCCCTTCCTGTCTGTTCCGTGTGAACAGAGCCCTGTCCTCCCTGCTCAGCCTTGTCTGCACTCTAGCTGTGCTTGCCTGTAACCCTCTGCCTGTATTGTTCCTGAGTCCCGGTGTGTACTGGGTCCTATCCCGCCTGTGTTCCTACCTGCTAGTGCCTCCCTGTCTGCACCCTAGCTGTGCTTGCCTTTACCCCCCTGCCTGCATACCCGCCTGCCTGCATACCAGTCGTGCCTGCCTATACCCACCAGTCTGTGTGCCAGCCTACCAGCCTGTTCCTGTATTCCCCTGTGTGGGTCAACAGCCGTGTCCGGGGTCTGTCCTGGAGTAGCACCTGGTCCCTCTGCTCGGTTCCTCCTTGGTGCACTGGCGTCGTATGCCGTCGTGCGACCCTGGTCGGATCGGGTGAATACTTAGTCACGCCCCTCCAGGCATTCACTCTCCGGCACGGTCCAGTGGAATCACTACCAATCACACGCACACGCCGCTTAGCCCGGGCGTGTGCATAACAACTTCTAGATCCACGCTACAAGGAGAACTTTATATCTCTTATTCCTGATTTGGACAGGTCTACAAAAATGGGGCAGTACCAGAAGGCCCTTGTTGTGGAACTATTAAAAAAATTCCCATCTGAAAACGCTGGCGGCAGAGGTCATAGTTCGTTGGACAACCAAGAACTACAGGCGAGAGAGACACAACTCCAATCCAGCAGAGGCAGGGGAACACTGTCAAAGTTCTGGGAGAGTTTTCTCTGCCCCTCCCATCTCACAAGCCCTGAGGCGCAGGGTACTCTCACAAGGAGTGCAAAGTTTGGGAAGATGCTGATGGAGTACCTTGCTGACCGTACCAACATCCTCCGTGATTCCTCTGTGCCTTATAATTATTGGGTATCCAAGGTGGTTAGTGGAATTTACTGGCTCTCTATGCCTTGGAGGTCCTGGCCTGCCCTGCCGCTAGCGTTTTATCAGAGCTTGTTTCTAGTGCCGCTGGTGGAATAATAACTGATAAGCGCATCTGCCTGTTAACTGAAAATGCTGACAAGCTGACTCTTGTAAAAATGAACAAGGGCTGGATTGGGCCAGACTTCTCAACACCACCGAATGATAGCAGCATAACATAAACTCAAATCCAGTGTCTTTTCTTGGGAGTTGTATTCCCATTCACCTTTTCACACCCACACATGGGTATACTCTTCCTGATTTTGGCTATTTGCTCTTGTCCTCCTCCTTCTCCTCATCCTCATTCTCCACCACCATATCACCACAGTGACCGTGGTCTGTGATGCAACACCCACATAATTTTTTAAAGAGTTTTTATGATACTTTTTTTTTTTTTTTATACAGTATGTTCGTGTATACCCCCTGGGGTAAATGTTTGTCAGCCCATACACTTAGTGCATGGGCATTACAAGTATAGGAGACCCGTTCCTTTCTAATGGGAACATTTTTTTATGAGGCCCTCTAAGTCTCTTCCAAGGGGCATTGGAGTGCCTCCCAATTTTTGGCAGCCCTTGCATTCACTGCATAGGTCAACACTATGGGAGACCCTCTCCTTTCTAATGAGAATTTGTCGTTACTGTGGCCCAGCTCTGTGTCTTTAAATTTTCTGTGGGGTTTTTCCTAAATTTGGTCAGCCGTTGGACTCACTGCATACCCTATAACTGTATAGTGATGAAAGGTTAGTTATCAGGCAACTCGTGAAATTTACTTAAAAAATAGCCTTTATTTTGAAAAAATTAAAAACATGAGGCCATGGTGCAAATAAAAGTGTACAGAGGCTTACACGTTTTGGATATGTAGATTCTTACTCATGAAATAGTGGCGGCTGGAGACCGAGTATGGACACCCGGCTGCCGCCGGCATGAGGTTGTGAACAGCTTCCGCCTCCACGAGCCTAAAAGGTCACATTTCAAATGAAAGCAGCTTTAGAGGACTTCCTGTGAGAAATGACAGCTGGAGTAGATATGGTTTCCCAAGTCCTTTCACCATCCTAAAGAATATGGCTGTGGTGAAATACAACTCGGCAAAAAAAGCTGTGGACTGGCTCCGTACCGTCCCTGGCCACATTCACTTGACCACGTGTTTGTAGTTAGGCGGTCCTTCCTAGTAAGTGCACTGGGGAGGGCACGGGTAATGTTGTGGGACCCGTGCTTGTGGAAGGCGGAGACGATACCGGGAGAAAAAGTGGCGGCTGTGGACCAAATATGGACACCCGGTTGCCGCCGGCATGAGGTTGTGAAAAGCTTCTGTCTCCTCAAGCCTAAAAGGCCACATTTCAAGTGAAAGCAGCTTTAGAGGACTTCCTGGGAGAAATGACAGCTGGTAGTAGATATTGTTTCCCAAGTCCTTTCATCAAGCTAAAGAATATGGCTGTGGTGAAATACAACTCTCAGCAAAAAAAGCTGTGGACTGGCTCTGTACAGTCCCTGGCCAGATTCACTTGACCACGTGTTTGTGGTTAGGTGGTCCTTCCCAGTAAGTGCACTGGGGAGGGCATGGGTAATGTTGTAGGACCCGTGCTTGTGGAAGGCGGAGACGACACCGGGACGGGACCGAGTATGGATACCCGGTGTGAGGAGCTGCCCACTTTCTAAAGACTATGATACTTTTCCAGCAAAGGACCACCATTTTTGTTAATATTATTATTGTGTTTTATTAGTGATTTACTTGTTATGTTTTATATAGTTCTGCTAACTTGTGCACTAAATTCACTTGTAAAATGTCCAGCAATCCACTAATCTGTATCTCAGGAGTATCTAACCATTGTTCCAATAATCTCGTCATGTGTGTGTAGATTGTAGACACAGTGGAGCCGTCACCACAGGGGGTCTTACATGCAGTCTCAGATGAAGGCTTCTAGAATATTCTTCATTGTTTAGCGAACAGTGAATGTTTAAGGGGGAGGGTGTGATCACTTCTGACCTGGGAGGGGACTGAGCCCAGTGGAAGAAAAGGAGAGTCATTTTTTTAGGGAGAGTTGTGTGGAAGGATTGAAGGAAGAGGATGGAGACCGTGGACTTGGAAGGATGAATGGATAAACATGTTACCATTATGGATTATGTCGTTTGGATTTACACTTTCTTAAAAGGACTGCTGCTACTGGATACCTGTGCTTTCACCGTTTTATCTGTCGTCTAGAGGATCATGGACTGTGGCTACAGACTATACTGGCTGGACATACGAAATCTGTGGGCCAACCAAAAGTTGGGAGACAGTGAGTATGGCCTTATACAAAGCCAGTGGAACTACTGAAACCAGATTGGGAATTTGAGGACTGAGAGATCTGTATTTTGGCCATTAACCTGGAATTGCTGTATTGCCATGGCTGTGATCAATAAAATATTGTTGCATCGTTAACCTGCCTAGGTGATTACTTACAACCCACAACCTCAGATCTCTACACCCGGTCTCTGCTGCCATAAGGTTGTGGACAGCTTCCGCCTCCATGAGCCTAAAAGGCCACATTTCAAGTGCAAGCAGCTGTCAAAAATTTGGCAGTATAGTGGGTGGGTGGGTGGGTGGCTGGCTGCATTCTTGCGCTTGCATTCCAAGGAATGAGGTAGGGACAACTGAACGCTGCACAGGGACAAGGACGTGGACGGTGATTGTTGCAAGTCTGCAACGACAGGTGCATGACGGGAGGCATCTTCGCATGTGCCAAGGATCACTTATGATGGGCACACTTTTAGACAGTGACCTGGGAGTCAGAGATGCTTCCAGGGGTCTTCCCCATGCTTTTCCCATGTCTTTTCAGCACTGTATGCATGTGCCTGATGATGTGTCACACACCACATGGCCAGATAAGGTTGTAAAATGTTAAAATGACATTTCCCAATGAATGCATTTGTCTTGGTTGAAAGCAATGCAAAAGTGCAAAAATGCATCAAAAACGCTACGTGTGAACATAGCCCAAGGTGTGGAGGAGTATTTTTGGTTTTGGTTATTTATTTTGCCTTATATACAAGTCATTACCTTGGAAAGGATGTTCCTTAACATATTTCCCAGGAAAATCCATTTTGGTTTTGTTTTTGTATGTTTTATTGTGAGTCTGTAAAAGTGGCGTAATATCTCTGACAATGTTGTTGAAAGCAGTGACCTGGGAGTCAGAAATGCTTCCGGGGGTCTTCTCCATGCTGTTCCCATGTCATTTGAGCACTGTTCCTATCGATTTTGGCAATTTTTAGGCCCTCTGCAGACTGCCAGGGGGAGCCGCCTGAAAAATGCTTGAGTTTCCCATAGACTTACATTGGGCTTGTTGCTCGGGTCGAGCACCCGAGTATTCCAATGTGCTCGACCGGAGCATCGAGCACTCGAGCATTTTAGTGCTCGCTCATCACTAGTAATGGTTACATATTGGTAGGAAGGATTATATTTGGTAGGAAAGCCCCTTTAAATAGTATACATTTTACTGAAATGTGTCAACGTAAGATTAACAGTCCTACATTAAAGAAATACAACAAGTCACTCTTATACGAAAAAAGTCTTGGGGCCGCGAAACAAAAAATGGTAGAATTCTGAGAAAAAAATGTTAGCAATTAGTAAATATAATTCACATCTACTATAGTCCTTTGTGAGTGTGAAGAACTTTTGTGTTTGTTTCACAATTGCCCTCCCTTCAAACTGCCAGAATCGGAGGAAACCTGATAGGTATAATCATAAGTTATGGCGCCTTAACATCTGGGGTCACTATGGAGAAAGGCTAGGATCCCGAAGACAGTTTTTCAGACAAGCCAGTTAGAACTGCCTTGACAGGTGCTTATGTGTAATTCTATGCACTGGCACAGTAAACTGGCATTAGTGTAAAATTAAAGTCACTTTCAAGGACCTTAAAAATGTACCAAAAAATAAAAATCAATGACCCCACAATTCATCAAATCAATTAAACTAGAATGGCGTAAATAACTTAAAAAGGTACAATGCAGAAAAAAAATTGAAAAAATATGGTAAAAGATATGCAACTTTTGGCATTCTCATTGCACTTTTGGATCAGCTCCATTAAAATGGGCAGAGCTGGGGAGGCGCAGGGGCACAGCCAGGTGTGGCTCTTAAAGGGGTTGATAAGTGCACAAGAGTATGGAGCGCCGGTCCCGGCTCAGAAACCGATAAATCCTTGTAGCTCACAGTGCGTGTACTGGGGGAATATCATAAGTCTGCAGTCGCTATCAATTTAGACCAGACAACCCTGTAATGGACTGGATGGTGGAACCACTGCGCCATGATCCGAGGAGAGCCTAGAGGGGCGTAACTTAGTGCCTCGTCAAGTCCGACCTTGGATTCACAGCAGCTGATGATACCGTGATTCGAGGAGAGACGAGGGAGGTGGAACCACGTGCTACACCTGTTATGATCTGCTACAGGGACTAAGGAAAGACAGGAGAACTGTCCCTACAATAGAACAAAACTAGATCCCTACGATGTAACGGGGAACCTGATCCTGCGATCAGACCCGCTAAAGTCCTCGGCTAGTCTGAACGAAGACCTATAGATGTGAGGGAGGGATCCCTACAAGAACTAGGGACTGGGATAAGTTGGACACCTCCTAGCAGAAATAGTAGCAGTCAAAGACAAACACACAACAAAAAGCATAGAGGTCAGAAGACCTAGCAAAACTAACAGAGAACGGCAACAGAGCACCAAGCTAGCTCAAGAGTAGTAAATACAATGAAGTCCAGCAAGACCAGGAGGGCGGAGCCGGATTAAATAGGCAAAAATGGTCATGTGACCAGCAAACTAAAAAAAAACTAACAGGAGAGTTCTAACAGTACCCCCTCTTCTAAGAGGATCCTCCGGATCCCCTAGGCCCAGGCTTACCAGGAAACCTCCTGTGAAACGCTCTGACAAGTCTGGAAGCAGAAACATCATCCGCCCTCACCCATGAGTTATCCTCAGGTCCGAAACCCTTCCAAGCGACGAGATACTGCAAACTCCCTCTATACCGTCTAGAATTTAGGATGCGGGAAATTTCATATTCCCCGTCCTCCACCACCGGAGGAACAGTGGCAGAGGCGTCACCATCAGACACATCAGCTTTTTTCAACAGAGAAACATGAAACACCGGGTTAATCTTCCAGGACGTAGGAACCTCCAACCTAACAGCAGATTGGTTAACTATCTGAAGCACCTTAAAGGGCCCTACGAACTTGGGACCCAATTTTTTAGAAGGAATCCTCAATCGCAGATTCTTAGAGGACAACCAAACCATGTCACCAACAGCAAACAAAACCTCTTGCCGTTTCCTATCAAAGTACCTCTTAGATTTTTTGTTAGCCTCCTGAAGATTACCACGCACATCCGTCCAAACTCTCTCCAAATCACCGGAAAAACTCTCCTCCTCAGGCACAGCCGAAACCAATTTGGAGAATGACCCAAAAGACGGATGTCTCCCAGAACAACAAAAAAAACGCGAACACCCAGCAGAAGAGGATGTATGGTTGTTAAGAGCAAATTCAGCAAGTGGCAGAAACTCAGACCACCCCTCTTGATTGTCTGCCACAAAACAACGCAAGAACTGCTCAACATCCTGGTTCTTCCTTTCTGTCTGGCCATTAGACTCAGGATGATATCCAGATGAAAACGACAAATGAACTCCCAACCTGTCACAAAAGGCACGCCAAAAACGAGCCACGAACTGAGGTCCCCTATCAGAAACAATGTCAGTAGGAACACCATGTAGTCTGACAATTTCCTTGACAAAGGCCTTAGCGAGTGTCTTAGCGCAAGGCAGTTTGATGAAGGGAACCAAGTGACACATCTTGCTAAAACGGTCCACGACCACCCAGATGACCGTGAAACCTTCAGAGGGGGGAAGGTCAGTAATAAAGTCCATAGCCAGATGTGTCCAAGGTGCACTAGGAACCTCCAAAGGGCAAAGCAACCCCGCAGCAGGAGCATGCGAAGACTTGGATCTAGCACACACAGTACATTGGCGCACCCACTTAATGACTTCCTTCTGCCATCCAGGCCACCAAAAACTGCGACCCACAAGTCTCTTGGTCTCAGAAATTCCTGGATGACCTGCCAACCGAGACTCATGACACTCAACAAACAAATCTCTCCTAAAGGTCCTAGGCACAAACAACCTCCCATGGGGAGTGTTAGATGGGGCATTCTCCTGAGCTTTAAGAATCTTATCCTCCAAAACGGAGTCCAAAGCAGCAATTACAACACCTTCTTGTAAAATGCTCTCCTCTTCCTCCTCAACACCGACCATGGGAGAAAAGCTGCGAGACAAAGCATCCGCTTTAACATTCTTGGTACTCGGGATGTAAGCAACGGAAAAATTAAACCGCGAGAAAAAAAGTGCCCACCTAGCCTGACGGGCATTCAAGCGCTTGGCAGCATCAAGATAGATCAGATTTTTATGATCAGTAAAAACCTGAATGGGAAATTCAGCACCTTCCAAGAGGTGACGCCAGTGTTCAAATGCGAGTTTAATCGCCAGCAATTCCCGATTACCAATATCGTAATTAAGTTCAGTCTCAGAAAAATTTTTTGAAAAAAAGGCACAGGGATGTACTCCATCCTTGTTTTCCTGAGACAACACCGCACCGACCCCCACCGAAGAAGCATCAACCTCAACCAAAAACGGCTTAGTCACATCAGGCTGCATAAGGATGGGAGCAGAGTAGAGATGAGCGTTGTTCTACTCGAACTGTTCGCCAATCTCAAATTCGAGCTGTTTTGGGCGGTGTTCGAGCCGGTCGGCGAACACGAACAATTTGAGAAAAATTCGGCTGTTCGAGGTTATGTTCGATAACTGTTCGTGCACCAAAATCATAACTGGATTTTTTCTCAGTAATGATGAAAATTAATGTTAATACGCAGTTTGAGTGTACAGCGGGGCGGGGGGAGGGGCAGGGGATGGATCTCTGCAGGAACAATGAAGATCTCCATTTTTTTTTCTCTTTCCCGCATTTGCAGTGGGGAGGTGCAATCTGTCAGCCTATCAGCAGCGCACACACGGAGCGAAGTGCTTTTTTTCACACAAGCAAGGGCATGTGTGATTGGCAGTGTATGTCACATGTCCTTGCCCTATAAGACCAAGCCATTTTCCCCGTCGCCACCATTTTCTCACTGCTGCAGCTGCGTGTTAGACGGCACCGCTGTTGCTGTGTGCGCTATACCTTGTTAATTTCAAGCCAATTTTCGCACAAATATACAGATAGCTTGGGAGTAGGGAATAGTTGTGATTGCAGTCCTTTTAAGCACTAGGTTACAGCATTTCCTACGACTTTTATCAGGCAGGTCTGTGCTCTTAAATAGATAGATTGTGGGAGTAAAGACTAATTGTAATTGGAGTCCTTTTCAGGACTAGGTTACATCAGTTCCTATCAGTTTTTGCCAGGCAGGTCTGTGCCAGTGCTGTGCAAGTTTTTTTCACAGCATTTGGCTGAATCTAGCAAAGCTAATCCTTTTTGGCCTATTGCAGAGTGTGTTAGTCAGTGGAGTAGCCTATCTGTGTTGCAAGATATACCATCTGTGTATAGAATACCAATTTTTTTACTGCACCTAGTGAAGTAAAATCTTTTGGGCATAGCATCATTCTATTAGTCCATCTATACTGACCTCCATCAGGTTGCAAACTGAATATAATTTTTTTCTGCATCTAGCTCTGAAAAAATATTTGGGCTTCTAGCAGTGTGTGGGACTTGGTCTATTAGTCCATCTATACTGACCTCCATCAGGTTGCAAATTAAAAATAATTTTTTTCTTCATTTAGCTCTGAAAAAATATTTGGGCTTCTAGCAGTGTGTGGGACTTGTTCTATTAGTCCTTCTATACTGACCTCCAGCAGGTTGCAAATTGAATATAATTTTTTTCTGCATCTAGCTCTGAAAAAATATTTGGGCTTCTAGCGGTGTGTGGGACTTGGTCTATTAGTCCATCTATACTGACCTCCATCAGGTTGCAAATTAAAAATATTTTTTTTCTGCATCTAGCTCTGAAAAAATATTTGGGCTTCTAGCAGTGTGTGGGACTTGGTCTATTAGTCCATCTATACTGACCTGGTCTATTAGTCCATCTATACTGACCTCCATCAGGTTGCAAATTAAAAATATTTTTTTTCTGCATCTAGCTCTGAAAAAATATTTGGGCTTCTAGCAGTGTGTGGGACTTGGTCTATTAGTCCATCTATACTGACCTCCATCAGGTTGCAAATTAAAAATAATTTTTTTCTTCATTTATCTCTGAAAAAATATTTGGGCTTCTAGCAGCGTGTGGGACTTGTTCTATTAGTCCATCTATACTGACCTCCATCAGGTTGCAAATTAAAAATAATTTTTTTTTGCATCTAGCTCTGAAAAAATATTTGGGCTTCTAGCAGTGTGTGGGACTTGGTCTATTAGTCCATCTATACTGACCTCCATCAGGTTGCAAATTAAAAATAATTTTTTTCTGCATCTAGCTCTGAAAAAATATTTGGGCTTCTAGCAGTGTGTGGGACTTGGTCTATTAGTCCATCTATACTGACCTCCATCAGGTTGCAAATTGAATAAAAAAATTTTCTGCATCTAGCTCTGAAAAAATATTTGGGCTTCTAGCGGTGTGTGGGACTTGGTCTATTAGTCCATCTATACTGACCTCCATCAGGTTGCAAATTAAAAATAATTTTTTTCTGCATCTAGCTCTGAAAAAATATTTGGGCTTCTAGCAGTGTGTGGGACTTTCTCTATCAGTCCATCTATACTGACCTCCATCAGGTTGCAAATTAAAAATAATTTTTTTCTTCATTTAGCTCTGAAAAAATATTTGGGCTTCTAGCAGTGTGTGGGACTTGTTCTATTAGTCCTTCTATACTGACGTCCAGCAGGTTGCAAATTGAATATAATTTTTTTCTGCATCTAGCTCTGAAAAAATATTTGGGCTTCTAGCGGTGTGTGGGACTTGGTCTATTAGTCCATCTATACTGACCTCCATCAGGTTGCAAATTAAAAATAATTTTTTTCTGCATCTAGCTCTGAAAAAATATTTGGGCTTCTAGCAGTGTGTGGGACTTGGTCTATTAGTCCATCTATACTGACCTCCATCAGGTTGCAAATTAAAAATAATTTTTTTCTGCATCTAGCTCTGAAAAAATATTTGGGCTTCTAGCAGTGTGTGGGACTTGGTCTATTAGTCTATCTATACTGACCTCCATCAGGTTGCAAATTAAAAATAATTTTTTTCTTCATTTAGCTCTGAAAAAATATTTGGGCTTCTAGCAGTGTGTGGGACTTGTTCTATTAGTCCTTCTATACTGACCTCCAGCAGGTTGCAAATTAAAAATAATTTTTTTCTGCATCTAACCCAGCCAATAGTTTTGGCCTAATACCACAGTTTGGCCACTCAGCTCTGCTCGGTTACCATCCATTGTTTTTTTGTGCAAACAACTCCAGAGTTGTGAATTAGTTAACCACCAAAATGAGTGGAAAAAGGCCTGCTGCTGGTGGAAAGGGGAATAGGCGTGTTGGGAAGGGGAAAAAAGGTTGTGTCCGTGGGGTAGGTGCAGAAGAAAGACCATCTTCCAGCCAAACTAAAATGTCTACTTCTTTTAGCGGACAATGTGATAAGATCCCTTTCTTACGGCAACGCCAATCGCTACAAATTCCAGATGAGGCACAAAAACAGCAGGTGCTTCAACGGATATCAAGTGCTCCTTTAAGTGGGCTCTCCTCCACATCAACTTCAACATCACAAATACTCCAGTCCTCAAAGGTGTCACCCAAATCGCACTTGCTTCCTCACAGCTCCCAAATCTCCAGCTGCCCGTCTGAGTATGAGGTAGAACAGATGGTTGAGTCTGCAGAGCTGTTTACTCATACTATAGCCTGGGAATCAGAGGTCGACTCCAGCGCTTCTGTGAATCCAGACGAGAAAATGATCTGCACTGATGCCCAGAATCTTTATGAGTCGGATCCAGGACCAGACGCAGAAGGTTCTGACCATAATGTAGACCCTCATTCCCAAACTGTAACTCCTGTTGGTGGAGACAATGAGGAAGACGATGATAAGACTCAAATACCTGATTGGAGCGACAACTTTAGTTTTTTGTCAGGGCAGGAACAGGTTGGCTCTGAGGACGACGGGTGTGATAACGCACAGGGTGATGATGATGAGGTCGGAGATCCCACTTACTGTCAACCCACAGTCAGCCAAGAGATGAGGTCAGCAGAGGAGGTGGAGGAAGATGCTAGTGACGACGAGGTCAGGTTGCGCCTTCCTGGACAGAGACGTAGTACTGGAAGCACGTCAACAACTGCATCCTCAAACACAACTCTGCCTCTCACCACAAGTCGTGGTGGCTCTTCAGGTCGCATGGGTGCTAAGCCTTGCATAGCCTGGGCATTTTTTCAGATCGATAAAGATGACCCAACTCGTGTTATCTGTAACATTTGTCAGCAAAAGCTAAGTAGAGGCCAAAAAATACATAGTTTGAGTACTTCATGCATGAACCGGCACATGGACATGAAGCATAAGTTGCAGTGGGAAGCTCAGTGTGCTACAATGCGGTCTAGCCGGCCGGGCCAACCACCGTCTGCCATATCTTGTGCATCCGCGGCCTCTTCATCCTCTGTGACTGGGGGGACAGCAGTCACACCTGTTTTGGGGCGCAGACCTGCCACCTCTTTACCCGCAACAGCCAGCGTGATTGGCAGGTCATCATTTTCTTTGGAGGTGGTAACACCAGCTGGTCTTGAGCGCAGTCCGACATCGATAGCACCACCTTTGGATCAAGGCAACCTAACATGTCCGCCTGCATCTTCCTCACAGACCGGCAGTTTGCCGGGGACACCCTTATCAACCCCGTCTAAGCACAATAGCCAGCCCTCGGTCCCTCAGATGTGGACAAGTAAAAGACCATTTCCTCCTAGCCATGAGAAAGCTAAGAGGTTGAATTTCACCATCTGCAAGCTCTTGGCTACAGAAATGCTGCCTTTCCGCCTGGTGGACACAGAGGATTTTCGAGACCTTATGTCCGTCGCAGTGCCCCAGTACCAGATGCCCAGTCGGCACTACTTCTCAAAGAAAGGTGTGCCTGCGCTCCACCAGCATGTCGCACACAACATCACCGCTTCTTTGAGAAACTCTGTGTGTGACAGGGTGCATTTCACCACAGACACTTGGACGAGTAGGCATGGACAGGGGCGTTACATGTCGCTGACTGGGCACTGGGTAACTATGGTGACAGCAGGACAAGGGGCTGCTGTCCAAGTCTTGCCGTCCCCACGAGTTGTGCGTCAATCCTCTTTATGTCATTTTTCCTCCACTGCTTCTGCCTCCTCAACCTCCTCTCGGTCTTCCACCTGCACCCAAAGCCTGTCTGGTCATGCCACAAGCTTTCTAACTGCGCAGAAGGGATCCTGCACACCTCCTTACTATGCTGGCAGTAGGGCTCAACGTCATCAGGCGGTTTTTACTTTGAAATGTCTGGGAAATGTGAGTCACACAGCTGAGGAATTGTGGTCAGCTCTGGAGAACCAATTTCATGAATGGTTGTCTCCACTGGACCTGAAACCAGGGAAGGCCGTGTGCGACAATGCTGCAAACCTGGGTGCGGCCCTTCGCCGGGGCAATGTCACACACGTGCCTTGTATGGCTCACGTGTTGAACCTGGTTGTCCAGCAATTTTTAGCCCACTATCCCAGACTAGATGGCCTTCTGCAGAGGGCACGGTCGCTGTGTGCTCACTTCCGCCGTTCGCATCCCGCAGCTCAGCGACTTACATCTCTACAGAAGTCGTTGGGCGTGCCACTTCACCGGCTAAAATGCGATGTGCCTACCCGGTGGAATTCAACTCTGCACATGTTGCAGCGACTGTGGCAGCACCGACAAGCCCTGGTGCAATACGTTCTGACGTATAGCCTGGGCCAACGAGATTCAGAGGTGGGGCAAATCACGCTGGAGGAGTGGTCTCAGATCAGGGACCTATGCACCCTTCTGCACAGTTTTGAAATGGCGACGAAGATGTTTAGTGCTGACGATGCCATTATCAGCATGACTATTCCGGTGATTTACATGCTGGAGCACATGTTAAACAGAATTCGGAGTCAGGTGGTGGCACAAGAGGAGGTGGAGGAAGTAGAGGAGGAGGAGTTGTATGCGGAAGGGCTAACATCTGCAAGGTCCAGACGGTCGGCAGCACCAGGGCGGCAGGCATGTGAGGGTGGGGGAGATGATTTTACCAGGGCGCATGGTAGCAGCCAAACTAGTGAGGAAGGTGCAGGAGCCCAGGAAGAAGTGGAGGACGAACTGATGGAAGACTCATCAGATGAGGGAGACCTTGATCACATTTCTGTTGTGCGAGGTTGGGGGGAGAGGACAGAGGAAGGAAGCATGATTGTTACCTCGCCACCAACACAACAGGGACTTGGTGCTCCTGGATGCGCAACACATATGAGTGCCTTCTTGCTGCACTACCTGCAACATGACCCTCGAATTGTGAGAATTAGAAATAATCCTGACTACTGGGTTGCCACACTGTTAGATCCCCGGTACAAAAGTAAATTTGCAGAAATTATTCCTGCCATAGAAAGGGATGCACGCATGCAGGAGTATCAGCAGAGACTGTTGCAGAATCTTACATGTGCTTTTCCACAAAATACCAGTGGTGCACGTAGTGAATCTCACAGTTCCAACTTGCCAACCGTGGGACCGTCAAGTGTTCAGCACTCAAACCGTAACAGAACCACAGTATCTGCTGGTAACATCAATTTTGCGGAATCATTTCACCACTTTTTTAGCCCATCCTTTGCAAGGCCACAGGAGACAAGAAGTCTGACACATAGTCAACGCCTAGAGACGATGGTACAGGAGTATCTCCAAGTAAACATTGAAGCCACGACTGTGTCACTGGACCCTTGCTCTTTTTGGGCTTCCAATCTGGATAAATGGCCGGAGCTAGCCACTTACGCCTTGGAGATCTTGTCATGCCCCGCAGCCAGCGTTCTGTCTGAACGTGTGTTCAGCGCTGCTGGTGGTGTGCTGACAGATAAGCGCACGCGGCTCTCCACTGATAATGTAGACAGACTCACGTTCATAAAGATGAACAAATCATGGATCCGAAATGACTTTTCTACCCCTGTGTCATCCTGGGGAGAGTAAAAGCTTGATGATTGGTTAAAATCACCCTACCAACCGTTTTAAGCTTTCAAATTACTAATCATGTTTATCTGTATCTTGACTGGAAAATAATTTGGGCTTTGTAGCAGTGTGCAGCACTGATCCTATTAGGCCATCTATAATAAGCTTCACCAGATTTAAAATTAAAAATAATTTTTAGCTGCATCTAGCCCGGAAAATAATTTTGGGGCTCCGAGATGCGCAAGACACATAAGTGCCTTCTTGCTGCACTACCTGCAGCATGACCCTCATATTGTCAGAATTCGAAGTAATCATGACTACTGGGTTGCCACACTCTTAGATCCCCCAAACTTTTCGATCAACCTTTTCATTTTAATAAAGACCAAAAAAATGGTCATTTTTGAAATTATAAGCATTAGCAGGTTGTTAGAAACTGAAATCAAACAGTTTTCAACTCAAAACTTTATTCTAGGTGATGTTACATTTTCACATAGGACCCCTTGTTCGAAAGGAGCTTCTGAACTCTCTCGTCCATTGAATTTGTCAGGTTTTGGATGGTTTCTGCTTCAATTGTTTTGCATGAGGACAGAATACCCTCCCAGAGCTGTTGCTTAGATGTGAACTGCCTCCCGTCATCATAGACACTCCTTTTAATGATGCTCCAAAGGTTCTGAATGGGGTAGAGGTCAGGGGAGCATGGGGGTCACACCATAAGTTTGTCCCCTTTTATGCCCATATCAGCCAGAGATGCAGATGTTTTATGTGCAGCATGAGATGGTGCATTATCATGCAGAAAAATGATCTTGCTGTGAAATACACGGTTCTTCTTCTTGAACCATGGCAGGAAGTGCTGTTTGAGAAAATCCACATACATTATGGAGTTCATCTTTAGCGCCTTCAGGGATCCTAAAGGGGCCGACAATCTCTCTCCCCATGATTCCAGCCCAAAACATTACTCCACCTCCTCCTTGTTGGCGCTGTAGCCGTGTTTGCGTGGGGTGTCCATCAACCAGCCATCCTCCACTCCATTCATCTGGACCATCGAGCGCTGCACGGCACTCATCCGTGAACAAAACAGTTTTGAAATCAGTCTTCATGTAATGTTTGGCCCACTGGAGCCGTTTCTGCTTGTGTGAAGTGGATAGAGGAGGTCGACAGGATGGCGTATGCACAGCTGCAAACCTCTGAAGGACCCTGCATCTTGTTGTTCGGGGGACGTTGGAGGCACAAGCAGCTTCAAAAACTTGTCTGCTGCTATGACAAGGCTTTTTTGCCGCTGCTCTTTCAACCTGACGTAATTGCCTATAGGAAAGAGTCCTCAATTTGCCCTTATCAGCACGCACACATGTGTACTGTGAATCAGCTACATACTTCTTGATTGCCAAGACACTTCATCCTGATCATCGCACAATGTTGATTGTAGTCATGCCTTGACCTAAACACTCCACAATTTGTTGCTTCTCAGCAGCCGACACATCCTTTTTCTTTCCCATTTTGGCAGAAAATGTAGGCTGCTTAATAATGTGAGAGAGCCTTCTTAAGTAGTCTTGCCTTTCATTGGACACACCTGCCAAACTAATTAGCACAGGTGTCTGCAATTGCTTACAGTGATATAAAGAGCCCTGACACACATCACCATCAATGAGTTTAACTGACAAACAAACAAATTCTTCCCTTATCACTCCTAAACACTTTTTGCATAATAATTTGGAACGCGGTGTACATGTGCTTTTCCACAAAACACCAGTGGTTCACGTAGTGAATCTTACAGTTCTAACTTGCCAACCGTGGTCTGTATGGAATTGTTCAATAAAGGGCCCAAAATTAAGATAACATAGATGGGAGAGGTCTCTATGAATAGGAATTCCTAAGTATTTGATACCCTGTGAGGGCCAGGCAAAGGGAAAGTTGGACTGGATGGAATCCTATATGGATTTAGGGAGGGAGACATCGAGGGCCTCAGACTTCGCTGCATTGATTTTAAAATTTTACCATGTAACAAAGTGATCTATTTCAGCCATAACAGCAGGGATGGATATATGTGATTGAGTGATATATACTAGGACATCATCAGCAAATAGAGAGCACTTGTACTCGGTGCCTCCCACCTCAATCCACCTAATATTGGGGTTATGGCGAATTGATGAGAGCAGGTGCTCCGTCACTAGGATGTATAAGAGAGGGGACAGAGGACATCCCTGCCTTGTCCCATTGGTGATTGTGAAAGGTGATGAAAATGTTCTGACGCACCCCCTGGGCCTTGGGACACCCGGAGCCGGACCCTTTTTGGTGGATGCTGGTGGTTGTAGTCTTCGTGGCGGCGATCCGGTTCCGTGGCTCAGGGCGGTCAAACCAGTGGCGGAACTATTTATGTGGTTTTGATGTTTAAATGTCCGACTATGCCACCCGTGGATTGCGGTCAGAGTGAACCGCCGCTACAGGGCAGACCGCTAAGGCTGGTGTTGTGGGTGCAGCAGAGCGTAGCATAACTCCCCACAGGAGGAGTATAGCCTCAGGGCAGTGTATGCGGAGGATGGGGGTGATGGTGCAGGGCAGCAGCAGTAACGACACGGAGTCAGTGATGCAGTTCAGGGCCTTTACTCACAGTTCTTATTATCCAGACCACGTCTGCAGGTAACGGCTGCCCACGTCGTACTGTGCTCACCAGGTGAGGGGCTCAGACAACTCCCAGATAACTTTGGAGCGCTTCACAGGACCCCCTTTGTGTGTCCTTTGTCTGGCCTTTCTTACCAACACTTCTGTCCGGCTGCCTCGGGCCTCCTCTTGGTAAACTTGGCGCCAGTTTCCCTGACCCTATGTGGTGCCTTCCTAGCGGGTGGAGCAAGGGGCTGCGCCACATAAAATGTCAGAGCCTCCGGTTTCTAGCTGAGGGTCGTTTCCTGCCTCCACTAGTTCGGGGACCGGTCTCCCCCTTTGGCCTGACCCCTCCACGCAGGTGGATTCGGGCGTGCGGTGGCGACTCGCCCGTCCGCACCCCTGGGATCCCTTCATTCCTCGTTCCTGGAGCCTTCTCCGCTCCTCTTCCTTCCTTCTCCCTCTTGCAGGCCTGGGCCTCTGTTACTAGGCCCGCCTCCGGAGCAGAGCTCATGCAGAGCCCCTGCTCCCTGCCACTTCTGCTCAGACTTCTCTGCACTGAACTAAGATGGTGCCCACCTTTTATACTCCCTTCTCAATGCACCCAGGAACTGCTTCCTCCCTGCTCTTGCACTGCAGGGTTCCCCTTCCTCAGTGTTCCCTCCCCCCACTCCAGCCAGGGACAGGGACTGTCGTGCCCATCTCAGGGGCATATTGGTCGCCCTGCCCCACGGCAATGTGGTGTAATGCATGCAGGTGTCGGGTCCTGATCCACACTCCATCCTTATCTGAGAGTGAGATATCACACCTCTGGGTGAGGTGCAATACGTCTGTAGCAACCGAGCCCTCGGTGCTACAGTTCCATTTATCTTCAGCCTAGGTGACGTATTGTGATACAGGGCCGTGATTTTGGCTATAAAAGGGTCCCCTAGACCCCTACCCCAAGCTTTTTAAGAGAATCATATATGGCGTGCCAGGAGACTCTATGGAATGCTTTCTCAGCATCCAACGAGAGTATCTACTTACAAATTTTTAACTGCATCTAGCCCAGGAAATACTTTGTGCCTAGTAGCAGTGTCTGCTAGTCAGCGGATTATCCCGGCTGTTAAGCAAGCTACACCACCTGTAGTTTGGACACTTAATTTTTTCAAAGGAAATGCTTCGGGACCACGGGATACTTAGTGAAGAGCATCAGGAGGCACCCCAAGGCATAGGGGCTGGGACTGGCACTAGGATGCCTTGCGGTGGACAGCCGAGCTCGATCCTTCTAAAAGCTTTTTAACTGCAGCAGCTTTAGTGGACGCTACTGGAGCTGGAATTACGCGGCTGCTGGCATGAGACTTGCCCTCCAATAGATCCTTGTAAATGGATTTAAAGTGTATTCATTCAAATTAGAGGGACAATTTAAATTAAAAAGCTTAGAGCTGCCTCCACCACAGGGGGGCTCTCTCGACCCACCAGCGGACAGGCACCAGTATTGCGAGATGGGGGCTGGCCGTCAGGGTTCACCGCGGCTCTGGCACAAACCCGGCGACACGGAGGTGGCACGGGCAGGAGCGGAGTGGCCGTCTCGGCTTCTCACTTTTTTGATTTTAGAAGGGCATGACATGCCTATATCTGTGTCTCCCCCTCCTTTTACTCCTCCACCTCTTTTCTTTTCGCATGACTATATGTACTTGTCACTTTTCCATGTGTTAGTTGTGTCTTCTGAGCAGTTTGTCAGCTTTTGGACACCTTTGAAGGTGTTTTCTATGTGTTTCTATGTGTTTTTGTTTGCCTGCCATTGGTTTTAACGGTGTTCGAAGGTGTTCGACGAACAGTTCGACGAACAGTTCGGCGAACACACGGGTGTTCGACGAACCGAACCGAACTCGAACACTACGGGGGTGGCTCAACACTAGAGCAGAGGTGAACCTCTCCTTTAGAAACACAAAAGCTTCAATGGCCTCAGAAGTCCACTGAACCGCATTAGCACCTTTCCTGGTGAGATCGGTCAGCGGTTTGACAATAATAGAAAAATTTTTTATGAATTTTCTGTAATAATTGGCGAAACCCAAAAACCTCTGTATCGATTTCAAACCAATAGGCCTAGGCCATTCCTCCACAGCTTGAACTTTAACCGGGTCCATCTCAAAACCTTCACTGGAGATAATGTAGCCCAAAAAACTAATTCTCTGTACAGCGAACTCACATTTCTCCAGCTTAGCAAAAAGCGAATTGTCCATTAATAACTGTAATACCTCACGTACGCTCCGCCAATGAGACTCCAGATCAGGCGAATAAATCAGAATGTCATCCAAATACACAACCACATTTTTGCCGATCAAAGGTCTAAGGATGTCATTAATAAGATTCTGAAAAAATGCTGGAGCATTGTTAAGACCAAAAGGCATAACCAGATTCTCAAAATGACCCACAGAAGTGTTAAAAGCAGTCTTCCATTCATCACCCTCCTTCATGCGCAACAAATTGTATGCCCCCCGGAGATCAATTTTAGAGAACCACTTGGCCCCCACTAAATGGTTAAATAAATCAGGAATCAATGGCAGTGGGTAAGGATTGCGTACAGTAATTTTATTAATCTCACGAAAGTCCAGACAAGGACGTAAACCACCATCTTTTTTTTTACAAAAAAAAATCCAACAGCCACAGGAGACTTGGAAGGCCTAATGTGACCGGCGGCCAAGCTTGTCTGTATGTATTCCTCCAAAGCCTTTCTCTCAGGAATAGTAAGATTAAATAAACGACTTTTAGGAAGAGTCGCTCCAGGGACAAATTCAATGGTACAATCATAGTCTCTATGGGGAGGCAAAATTTGTGACTCCTCCTCAGAAAAAACTCTCAAAAAATCCTGAATAGGTACAGGCAATTCCCCTTTATCCACAGCAGCAATACGTTCGTTACAACACTTGTCATAACACTTAGGGCTCCAGGACTTAATTTCATTGGTAGACCAATCCAGTACAGGATTGTGCAATTTTAACCAGGGTAACCCCAATATTATTGGAGAAGGCAAATTATCCAATACCACCAAATCCAAATTTTCTTGGTGAATACCATTAATAGTGAGGGGAAATTCACAGACCTTATGAGTAACACTCTTCAAGGGAGAGCCATCAACAGAAACCACAGCAATAGGGGATGACAAAGTTTTAGGTTCTAATCTAAGTTTTTCCAAGAATCCCCCATCAATCACATTCAGAGTAGAACCACAATCCACAAATACCCGAAATTCAATTAATTCATCCTGAGCAGCAGTAGTGGCAGATAGGAATACTCCCTTAGAATTTAAACAAGCAATACGGGCATAACTGACCATTTTTTTTTCTTTCTTCATACGAAGCACACAGTTCTTAATAAAATGACCAGAATTTCCGCAATAGAAGCACAAGCCTTCAGAAAGCCTGCGATCTTTTTCCTGAGAGCGGGGTGCCATCGCCCCAATCTCCATCGGCTCTCCATTGTCAGCACAGACCCTCTCAAGACTCGGAGCTGACATAGCAGAGGATTTGCTCTCATTAACCCTTGCACGCAGTCTCCTGTCCACCCGTATAGCTAATTGCATTGCCTCCTGCAAGTTTCCAGGTGTGGGATAAGCAATCAGTAAATCCTTAACCCTTTCACCTAGCCCTGCAAGAAACAAGCTTTTCAAAGCTGAATCGTTCCACCCCACCTGGGCAGACCACCGACGGAAGTGAGAACAATATTTTTCCACATTACCTGATCCCTGCCTCAAACGTCTCAATTCAGACTCAGCAGATGAGACACGATCAGGATCATCATACAACAAACCCAAAGCAGAAAAAAAACTATCCACTGATCTAAAGCATGGATCACTAGGTTGGAGAGAGAAGGCCCATCCCTGAGGATCTTTGCGCAAAAGTGACATTATGAACCCTATGCGCTGTGATTCATCACCAGAGGATCCGGGTCTCAAACGAAAATACAATAAACAAGCATTTTTAAAAGAAAAAAAATCTTGTTGTTCGCCAAAAAATAAATCAGGCAGACGTACCTTTGTTTCCACAAAATGTGCTCCAGAACAGCTACTCACGTGTTGTTGGAGCTTGGCCACCTCCAGAGAGAGTCCCTGCAAGCGTTGAGCCAAATCTTGAACCGAGACCATGATGGAAAACTGGAGGTCTTTCCTTAGAGAAAATTTTTTTTTTTTTCTTTTAGGGCTGGACTTACTGTTATGATCTGCTACAGGGACTAAGGAAAGACAGGAGAACTGTCCCTACAATAGAACTAAACTAGATCCCTACGATGTAACGAGGAACCTGATCCTGCGATCAGACCCGCTAAAGTCCTCGGCTAGTCTGAACGAAGACCTATAGATGTGAGGGAGGGATCCCTACAAGAACTAGGGACTGGGATAAGTTGGACACCTCCTAGCAGAAATAGTAGCAGTCAAAGACAAACACACAACAAAAAGCATAGAGGTCAGAAGACCTAGCAAAACTAACAGAGAACGGCAACAGAGCACCAAGCTAGCTCAAGAGTAGTAAATACAATGAAGTCCAGCAAGACCAGGAGGGCGGAGCCGGATTAAATAGGCAAAAATGGTCATGTGACCAGCAAACTAAAAAAAACCTAACAGGAGAGTTCTAACAACACCAGGTCTGACGTCGGATGGATGGCAACAGGCCCCCAAGGGTTAGGAGGCAGAAACGTCCAGGAATGGTAGACTTGGCAGGCTGGCACAACTGACACACAGGTGGGCAGGTAATGGTGGGCAGGACTGGTATCCCGTAAAGCAGGTGTAGGTGGACACGGCTGATAGACAGGCAGGCGGGCATGGCTGATACACAGACTGGCAGGTGCTGGTGGACACGGCTGATATACAGGCAGGTGGGCATAACTGATATACAGGACAGGTATACTCAGATACGACTACTGGAACCTGAGAACTAGCAAGTGTGTTCAGAAACAGGCTAACAAAGTTGCACAAGCACTTATATGCAGGTGGAGGTGCCTTAAATAGTAATTGTCTCCCAGCCATTGGCTGGGGACACTTTAGGATGACGCACACATTGTCCCTTTAAGAAGGAGGGAGCACGCACGCACACCCTAAGCACAGTGATCCTGGGAATCTGCATGCCGTGCGCCTACCCTGGACATAATCAGCAGCAGGCGAAGGAGGGGGAAGTGTGGGATTCCGGCGGTGAGTTCGTCGGCATCCTTGCCGGGGGAAAGGGGCAGTGTGCAGGGACGGCAATGCTACAGTACTCCTCCTTTATGCCCCCTCTTTTTCAAGTCTGCAAGAAATGTCTCTAGGAGGAGAGGGGCATGGATATTTTCCCTGGGTTCCCAGGACCTCTCCTCAGGACCAAACCCCTTCCAATCCACAAGAAAAAAGGTCTTTCCTCTTACTTTCTTGGTGGCCAGAATGTTTTCTACCTCGAAAATGTCTTCAGTGCTACCTAGAGCAGGAGTGGAACCAGGATTTTTGAAAAAACTCTGAGGATGACAGGCTTGAGGATAGACACGTGAAAAGTATTGGGGATCCGTAAAGAGGCCGGGAGTCTGAGCTTGTAGGCTACTGAATTAATCTGTTTCAGAACCTTGAACGGACCAATGAAACGAGGGCCCAGTTTATAGGAGGGTTTCGTGAGACGGACATATTTAGACGACAGCCAGACCTTGTCCCCAAGATGAAACAGATGCGGATCCAGACGTCTCTTGTCTGCGTGTCGTTTGATTCGTTCAGATGATTTCAATAATGTGGACTCGGTGTCCTCCCAGATCCTAGAAAAACCCTTGATGAGGTATTCAGCAGCAGGAAAATCGGAGGTAGTAGAAACAGGGAACAGACTATTGGGATGTTGTTGACCGTAGACTACAAAAAATGGAGATTTAGCAGAGTATTCACTCCGATGGTTGTTGTACAAGAACTCGGCCCAAGGCAATAGTTTGGCCCAGTCACTTTGGTGGACATTGATGTGCGGCAGGAAGTTCATCAAGATCTGATTGACCTGCTCTACCAGGCCATTGGATTGCAGATGGTAGACCGAAGAGAAATTTAGAATGACATTGAGTAATTTGCAGGTGGCCCTCCAGAAGCGAGAAGTAAACAGGATGCCTCTATCCGAGACAATATGGAGTACTACTGTAAAAACACTTGGCACTCATTCGGTATATTCAAAAGAAATTTATTTATTGTAGAGAAATCCAGACAAAATTCAGAAATGTTTCAGTGAAATACAAGAACTTCATCACGTGTCTGGATGGTGAAGAGACTGTGTACAACAGCGTTAGATGAGAGTCTGCGGTATCGACCGCTCAGACTAAAAGGACTTCCAGGAAGCAGATTGTATGACCAGTCGGAAGCTGGTTTGGGGTTTTGTTCTGGGCACAAGAAGGCAGGCAGAGACGAAATCCACAATATCCTTGGGCAGGGTCGGCCACCAATAATGTCGGGAAATGAGGAGAGCCATTTAATTCTGTCTGACATGGCCAACTGAGATGAGTTACCCCACAGAAGAACCCGCTTTTTATCTGGTTCAGCAATGTAAGACTTTCCAGAAGGGAGCCAAGACAAATCCAAAGGAGCGATCATTAAAATTTTGGAGGGCTCAATGATGTGTTGAGGCTCATCCTCCTGGTCGGAAGACTGGAAGGATTTAGAGCGAGCATCCGCCTTGACGTTCTTATCTGCCGACCGAAAATAGAGTGAAGTTGAAGCGAGCAAAGAACAGAGACCACCTGGCTTGTCGTGGGTTTAACCGCTGTGCGGATTGCAGATAGGCTAGATTCTTGTAGTCAGTGTATATAACCACCAGATGCATTGCTCCTTCTAGCAAGAACCACCACTCCTCCAGAGCCAAATTAATCGCTAACAGTTCTCGATCACCTATAGAGTAATTGCGTTCTGGAGCAGAGAAGATTTTGGTAAAGAAGCCGCAGGTCATCATGTGACCGGAAGAAGACATCTGAGTTAGAATGTCTCTGGCCTCTGAGAAAGAAGCATCTACCTCCAGAAAGAACTGCTTGTTATTGTCTAGATGATGCATCACAGGAGCTGAGGAGAAGGCCTGTTTTAAAGACACAAAGGCGTTCTCTGCCTCTGTAGTCCAAACCTTAGGGTAGGCCCACTTGCGGGCCAGGGCATAAATAGGAGCAGTCCGAGAGGAGAAATATGGAATAAACTGGTAGAAATAGTTTGCGAATCCAAGAAACTGCAGGATAACTTTCAAACTGTCTGGATGGGGCCACTTCAGGACGGCAGATACCTTACCGGGATCCATTTTCAGGCCAGTCTCAGAGATGATGTACCCAAGAAATGGAAGAGAAGTCTGCTCGAAGATGCACTTTTCATATTTGGCGTACAGACGGTTCTTCCTTAATCTCTGCAGGACCTGGGCGAACATTACTTCGGTGTGAAGGCATATCGAGAGAGAACACCAAGATTTTGTCTAAGTATACTACCACACGCGTGTAAAGAAGGTCCCAGGAAATGTCATTCACCAGTTCTTGAAAGACTGCAGGGGCATTACAGAGTCCAAACGGCATTAGTCGATACTCATAATGGCCATCTCAGGCATTAAAGGCATCTTCCATTCTTCTCCTTAGCGTATTCGGATCAGGTTGTATGCCCCCCGAAGGTTGAGCTTCGTGAAAGCTCTGAAACCTTTAAGACGATCGAACAACTCGGAAAAGAGAGGTAGAGGATATTTATTCTTGATCGTAATTTGGTTGAGACCCTTGTGATCAATACAGGGTCGCAGAAAACCATCCTTTTTCTTCACAAAGAAGAAACCTGCTCCAGCTGGGGAGGAAGATTTGCAGATGAATCCCCTGGCAAGATACTCTTCAATATACCCGGACATGGCACGAGTCTCAGCTTGCAACAGGGAATAGATTTGGCCTCGTGGAGGGGAAGCGCCTGGTAGAAGGTTGATAGGACATTCATTTGGCCTATGAGGTGGTAGAGTCTCAGCATCCTTTTTATCAAAGACTCCAGCGTACGTCCAATATGCATCAGGCAAACCAGGTAAATTGAATTGCGAAGCCGGAGGTTGAGCAGGACAAATGGGAATTAAACATCACTCGTGGCACTCTTGACCCCAGTGGAGTACTTCTCTGGATCTCCAATCCAAGACCGGTTCATGTTTTTTCAGCCATGGCAGACCTAGAAGCAGAGGGTGAGAAAGACCCAACAGCACATAGAAATTAATCTTCTCCGAATGTACTATTCCTACTCAAAGATCCACAGGCTCGGTCATAAATAGGATGGTTTCAGAAAGAGGTTTTCCATCCACAGAAGAATCCACTAACAGATCCGGAAGATGTTGGATCAGAATCTGATATTGTTCCACAACGGCCTGTTGAATGAGATTATCTGCGGAACCAGAGTCCAGGTAGGCCGACTAGACAAAATGGATGCTGCCATTGAATATGAACACTGACAGAGTTAGCGATGGAGAGAACCAATTTCGCCCGGAGTGACCTCTCCAACAAACCCTTGGCTCTGGTGTTTCCTGGTCTCTCTGGGCAGGAGCTGATTACATGCTCAGGACTGCCACAATAAAAGCACCTTCCCTTCCCAGTGGACCTCCTGACAATGCTTGGTCATCTGCACCTGGTCTACCTGCATGGACTCTGGAGAGGGTGCCGGAGTTGAGGCTTGCTGCAAGACCGGCCTTTGAAAGGTATGAGCCAGGCGAACAGGTCTTCTCTCGCGGTTCACCTCCTTGGAACGCTCCTGAAACCTGATATCAATCGTGTTGCCAGAGACACCAGGTCATCCAGTGAGGTGGGTATATCATGACTGGCCAATTCGTCTTTAATTCACCCAGACAGGCCTTCCCAGAAGGTGGCTACCAGAGCCTCATTATTCCAGAAGAGTTCAGATGATAGGGTGTGGAAACATATAGTATACTGGCTCACAATGAGGTTTTCCAGGCATAGTCTAAGGAGATAACCAAAAATTCAGATCTGCACCATGCAGAAGAGTTTCCAGCTATATAAATGTTAAAAAGGTATATTTTTATTGAAGATTATTAAAAAACTATTTAAAACAGACAGGGTAATGACCTCAATATGGGAGGAACACGTACACATTAAAGCAGAGAAAAATAATCCCAAATGTCAGGCTATTACAATCACTTGATATTAATAGGAGCTATCAGCAAGGATATTCAAATTGTTACATACACATACAACATGTCTTCTTGGTAGACTTGCTAAAACCATGACACAAATGGAAAGAGGGAATAAAGTAAACTTAATACTGATAATAGCTATTATAAAGAATCCACCCTTCATTCAATATAAAGTGCAAATGCATTAGTGCCAAGGTAACTTTTTAACATTTATATACCTGGAATCTCTTCTTATTCAGACTGCCTGCATGGTGCAGATCTGAATTTTTGGTGATGGATTGTTATAGGTCATATGGTAACTAAATAATCTAAGTAGAGGGATGCTGCTGAGGAAGCTCGTCCGGGCTCATCAAAAAGCTTACAGAAGGCCTCTAGAAAGGATTGGAGGTTTGACACTAGAGGATCCCATCTCTCCCATAGGGGGTTGAGCCACGCCAAAACCTCGCCAAAGAGATGGGACATAATGAAGGCCACTTTTGCCTGATCTGAAATGAACTGATGAGCCAAAAGTTTGAAGTGTAGCGTGCACTGATTAATGAAATCCCAACATAGAGCAGGATCACCACCATAATGTGGAGGAGCTGAAAGATGGGTTCCAAAGCCAGATTCATGGCTAGCAGGCTGCTGAGACACATCTGATGTTGTTTCTAGTGTTGAGCATTCCGATACTGAAATATCGGGTATCGACCGATATTCGCGGTATCGGAGTTCCGATACTGAGTTCCGATACTTTTAGAATATCGAATACTGGAATCGGAAGTTCCCATAATGCCTGTGCTCTGCAGTGTCTCTGAAGGATGACAAGCTGGATGGCAGCGCTCAGCTTACTGTACTTGTCATTTAGTGTTAAAGGATTTATTAAAAAAAATAATAGTGTTTTCATGCACCGTCTCTTTAAAAAAGCCGGCCGGCAATTCAGCAGCAGCATACTCCGGTACCCGACAATTTACAACAGAAAGAATAGAGCATCACACATAGATTAGATAGATAGAAACATGTCAGTCACATATATAAGAAGTACAGTGACAGTGTTGCTTACTGTACTTGTCATTTAGTGTAAAGGATTTATTAAAAAAAATAATAATGTTTTCATGCACCGTCTCTTTAAAAAAGCCGGCCGGCAATTCAGCAGCGGTACCAGACAATTTAGAATAGAAAGAATAGAGCATCACACATAGATTAGATAGAAACATGTCAGTCACATATATAAGAAGTACAGTGATAGTGTTGATTACTGTACTTGTCATTTAGTGTTAAAATAAAGGATTTATTAAAAAAAAAATTGGCGTGGGGTTCCCCGTAATTTTAGGCTCTAGCGGAGGTTAAGCAGATGGCTGGGGCAGATGTTTGAAGCCTGGGAAGGGGGTAATACCCACGGAGCTTCCCAGGCTACTAATATCAGCCCCCAGCTGAATACCTAGCCTTTACTAGCTATTAAATGGGGGACCCCCCCAAAAAAATAATGTGGGGTCTTGTGCTGTTTGTCATTTTGGTGGGAGACCTCCTGGTACAGGTCAAAGATGGAGGAAGCCTGAGAGCCAGAGGACTCCATGGCCTGTGCAAACTGTAATGGACTGGATGGTGGAACCACTGTGCCATAATCCGAGTAGAGCCTGGAGGGGCGTAACTAAGTGCTCACCAAGTCCGACAATGGATGCACGGAAGCTGACGATACCACGATCCGAGGAGAAATGAGGGAAGCGGGACCAGGTGCTATATCAGGACTGACCTTGGACGTACGGCAGTTGTTCCCCAAGAGACAGGAGGCAGGAACGGCCCGGAATGGTAGATTTGGCAAGTACAGGCTGGTACAGCTGGTATTAAAAACCTACAAGCTAGCCATATAGTATATGGTCCATGATCCCTAGAAAACTAGAAAAGCTGATTAATGGTCTATTTTGGAGAAGAAGAGGTTAAATAGAAGGGAAGAATCTCCCCAATAAACAAATTATGTCTCAATCCACGTGTTGGTAGACCCCAAAATGACATGAGAGGGATTTGAGTCAAAAAATATAAATTTTATTAGAAAATATAAAAATTACATAGAAACATTAAATAGAAGAAAGAGGGAGGGTGAAGAGATGGTAGGACAGCTATGAGGGCAGGATTAGAAGGAACAGACCCTGCAAGGAGACTGACATCCCTAAACCAGCATGAGGGATAAAGCAGATGTAAGTATAGGCTGCCAATCAAGAGATATTGATGCAAAAACTAGCAATAATTTATGTCAATTTGTACCATCGCTAGCAGTGACATCAATGGCAAAAAGTCAAATATGGAATGCTATACTCAAGGTAATAGCCTTATAAGGTAGACCAGTGACAGAGTAACATATCATAGGGCATCAGAAAAAACAGCAATGATACATTTATATATTAATGAATGAATAGCGCTATGCAGATAACATCACTGTCGGGTCAAGAGCAGCAGCTCTATAGAGTATTTATTACCTTGTGCCATATGAAAAGAGTTTAAGGCAGAGTGTCCTGAAATGCTGGGGGGATGTGTAGCAGCCTCGATGCGCGTTTCGCCCTGGGAGTGGCTTCGTCAGGAGGCGTGGCTGTCATAAGGGAAGGGAACACCCTTTATATGAAAAGTGGCCAATCAAAATCGCTCGCGTAATGAAACCCCGCCCACGGTGATGACCTGGTTGGACATGCACGCCGCACACAGCTGATGAGAGGGAATCCTCTCTGTTGCCGTGGCGACGCACTCTGCCCTAGACTCCATCGGGGTGGAAGTTCACACACGAGCGATGGGTGATGCTGAATGGAGATATATAAGGGAAAAGCAGTATAAGGATCCTGGATGCTACACACAATACAGCGCAGCATGGACACACGGAGTGGCCATCTCACTGTGCCATGAAGTGCTGCAAATACATGAGCAGAAGGTAACAGACATAATTGCAGTGAATGGCAGGGGATAGAGATCATATATGGTTAAGGGGGAAGAGGTAGATAAATATGTAAAATACAGAAGTACAGAAATTTACAACTTCCATGGACAGAGTAGTTATGTGGATTATAAGGGTTATAAATCAGAAACACATATAAGTCAACCCAAATTCATATATATATATATCCACAATGAACAAAGTTATAAGTCCATCAATTAACATATAAGAGGAGCCATAGAAATGTATATCAAGGTCAAGACATCATTTAGAGAAGATAATCCGTCATTGACAGAGTTGAATAGATTACACATCCGTCAATGCGTATAGAAAGAGCCACAGATAAGTGGCTCATAATCAAGGAGTGTTGGGAGGGGGTGGTGGGGAAAAGGGGAAGGAGGGGAGAAAAGGGAAGGGGGGGAAGGAGAGAGGATGGGGGAGGGGGGGTGGGAGGATGGGGGGGAAATTGAAGGGAAGGGGAGGAAAGAAGGGAGGGATAAGGGGAAGGGGATAAATGTCTAGGAGATGATGTCTAAGAGGACACATAATTAGAAATTGCTAAACAGTAGTCCCTCATGATTTGTTTCGGCGAATGCACAAAATCAAAATATATATTAAATTTTAACACATATAGGAGATCAAAAAAAGCAGACAAAAATACATGAAAAATAGCTCTCCTTCACAATTTGAGGCTTAAATCAAGCATCTCACGATGCCGAACACCATCTTCTGGACTAAACGAATTCTTGGCTTTTTCTTAAAGAGTAGATGGACCGAGTTTGTTGTTCATTGTGATTTCCCCCTGGATCATATGTCCCGCTAGATCGACGTACAAATGTGTCTCCATGTAGTCGCAGCATAGCAAATCTGAATCAAATAAACAGTCAAAAAAGAAAAGTAAGATAAAAGTATATAACTTAGAGATTAACAGCACCACGGGGATAATAAAAAAGAGCAAGGGGTGTCCCGTTAAAAACAGCGCAGCATTTTTACAAAAAAGACTTGAAGCTGACCATATCGTTCAACCCTTTAGGGGAAATGGTGTCTAGTATTACCATCCACCGAGTCTCTCTCTGAAGTAGTTTCTTTTTAACATTTCCTCCCCTAATACCCATATGTATATGGTCAAAGCCCCGGACGGTTAAGCCTCGTAGGTTACCTCTGTGTCTTTCCAGGAAATGTTTAGGTATTGTTTTGAGAGATATTGGATCAGTACATACCGAGACATTATTAATGTCTCTGATGTGTTCTTGAATACGTCCTTTTAAGGCTCTGGTGGTCATGCCTATGTAGATTAATCCACACGGGCAGGTAAGATAATAGACAACTGCTTCAGTGTTACATGTAATATGATGGACGATGCGAAACGACTTCTCTCCATTAGAATTAAGAAAGTGTGACACTTTCGGAACAAATCTACACACCGAACATCTGCCACATGAAGAGCTTCCCCAAGGGGGACCTTTATTTCCTGTCAAAAAGGTGTTTTTAGGTGGTATATAGTGACTATTAGTTAATAGATCACCTAGCATATTTGACTTCCGCCAGGTCATGGCTGGGCGGGTAGGGAGCTGGCTTTTTAGATCTTTATCGGTCAATAGTATTGGCCAGTGTTTGGTAAGAATATTCCTAATGTCTATCCAGTTGTTGTTAAACGTACTAATAAATCTAGGATACATATTTCCTAAAGATTTCCTTTCCTTGTTTGGATTTCTGGCCAGGAGGTTTTGTCTATTCGAGTTTTTTGCTCTAATATATGCCTTATTGATGTCATTAATTTTATAACCTCTGTTAAGAAATCTTTTGGAGAGGTCTTGTGCCTGAAGATCAAAACAATCGTCGCTCGAACATATACGACGAGCTCTTAGGTATTGTCCGATAGGGATAGAGCTTTTAAGTTTTGGAGGATGTGATGACGTAAAATGTAATAAAGAATTCGTAGAGGTCTCTTTTCGAAAAATGTCTGTACCTATTCTTCCATTCTCCGTTCTGGTAATGGATAGATCCAAGAAGTCTATGTGGGACTGACTATATTTATAGGTTAATTTGATATTAAGCTTATTGTTATTGAGATGGTAAAGGAATTGGTCTAATTGCGACGTGGAGCCCTGCCAAATAAAAAGAACATCATCTACGTAGCGTGACCAAGAGGTGACTGATTCATGGCCAGGTGTTTCAATGACCGTATCCCTTTCCCAGAGCGCCAGGAAAAGATTAGCGTATGAAGGCGCACAAGGCGCCCCCATCACTGTCCCCTGGAGCTGTAGGTAGGGGCGGTCTTTGAACACAAAAAAATTATGTGTCAAAATAAATTCTAAAAGTTCCAAAATAAATTCAATGAGTGCCGGTTCAAGATTGGTCATTTCCAGAAAAAACCTGGCAGCTATGATGCCATCAGTATGTTGTATGGAAGTATACAGGGACTCCACGTCCCAAGTAACAAACCACATATCAGTGTCTAAAGTAATCCCATCTAGCTTCCTGAGAACATCAGTTGTATCTTGAACAAATGATGGAATTGTCTCAACACATTGTTTGAGAAAAAAATCCACAAATTGACATATAGGTTCACAAAGACCCCCTATGCCGGAGACAATGGGTCTCCCTGGTGGGCAGAGGGGGTCTTTGTCAACTTTTGGGAGCAAATAGAAGGTGGGAACCACTGGGAATTCAGGTAATAAAGCCCCCTTCATTTTAACAGATATGGCGGTCGACTCGACTCCATCGTCCAGTAAGTTGGTCAGTTCTCTCTGAAAGGCTAGAAGGGGAATACTGTCCAATCTTTTGTAACAAGGCCTCTTTTTCATAAAAGGCCAGATCACTACATTGCCTCCTTTGTCCGCTCCTTTAATAACCACGTCTTTGAGTTGACGTAATTCTCGTAATGCTTTTCTTTGGGAATGGGAAAGATTATCTCGTGTTTTTTTCCCTTCTAAGCGTGAGAGATCATTTCTCACTAGTTTGACGAATATCTCGACCTGTGGACTGGCGGACAAAGGAGGGTATGCAGTTGATCGTGGATATAAGTGTTTGGGCAATGTTGTTGATTGAGTAATTTCACTCTCCCGTGCCAGATCTTCCAGATCTTGCACAGCTTGTCTTTCGGTAACTGTAGAGAACTGTTCGGATGGAGGTTTAAAGTATTTTTAAAAATTAGTTTGCGGGCAAACAATTCTAAATCTTTAATAGTGGTAAAATGGTCATATTTATCAACAGGGGAAAAGGGGAATACAGCTGGTATTGTGGCTTGCACAACGGACACACAGGCGGGCAGGTACTAGTGGTATCCCGGCAAGCAGGTGTAGACGGGCACAGCTGATAGACATATAGACAGGAGGGCATGGCTAATACACAGATTTTCAGATGCAGACGGGCACGGCTGATATACATGCAGGCGGACATGACTGATACACAGACGGGCAGGTGCTGGCGGGCACAGCTGATATACAGGCAGTCGGGCACGGCTGATATACAGGAAAGGTATACTGAGATATGAATACTGGGACCTGAGAACTAGCAAGCATGTTTGAAAACAGACTAACAACGCTGCACAGGCACCTCAATGCAGGTGGAGGTGCCTTAAATAGTAATTGTGAGTGCCTTAAATAGCAATAATGGGGACGCTTTATAACGATGCGCGCGCAGCCCCTTTAAGAGGGAGGGAGTGCCCTAAGCACAGTGCCAGGGGATTTGCGCTCCGTGCGTGTACCCCGGACATCAGCAGCAGGCAAAGGAGGAGGAAGTGCGGGACCGCGGCAGTGAGTTAGCCAGCTTTCCTGCTGGGGAAGAGGGGCAGCATGTCAGGAAGCCGACACTACAAAACCCTTTAATGAATTCGGTGCTCTATCAGAGACTGGTATCACTGTAATTCTACTGACCCGAAGAACAAAGATGTCATATCACTTTTACTACTCAGTGAAAGACATAAAAGAAACAAAAAATAAAAACAATTCCTGCCACCCATTGGAAAAAGTTATCAAAAATGTTATGTAGCCCAAAATGGTATCACTAAAAACTTTATGGCAGAGAGGCTTCCATCGGGCCACTCTGCCATAAAGGCCCGACTGGTGGAGGGCGGCAGTGATAGTTGACTTTGTGACTTTCCCTACTGCATCTCTGGAGCTCAGCCACAGTGATCTTGGGGTTCTTCTTCACCTCTCTCCCCAAGGCTCTTCTCCCATGATTGCTCAGTTTGGTTGGACGGCCAGGTCTAGGAAGACTTCTGGTGGTCCCAAACTTCTTCCATTTAAGGATTATGGAGGCCACCATGCCCTTAGGAACCTTGAGTACTGCAGAAATTCTTTTGTAACCTTGGCCAGATCTGTGCCCTGCCACAATTCTGTCTCTGAGCTCCTTGGCCAGTTCCTTCGAGCTCATGATTCTCATTTGGTCTGACATGTACTGTGAGCTGTGAGGTCTTATATAGACAGGTGTGTGCCTTTCCAAATCAAGTCCTATCAGTTTAATTAAACACAGCTGGACTCCAATGAAGAAGTAGAACCATATCAAGGAGGATCACAAGGAAATGGACAGCATGTGACTTAAATATGAGTGTCTGAGCAAAGGGTCTGAATACTTATGACCATGTGAAATTTCAGTTTTTCTTTTTTAATAAATTAGCAAAAATTTCTACATTTCTGTTTTTTTTTTCAGTCAAGATGGAGTGCAGAGTGTACGTTAATGAGAAAAAAAATGAACTTTTTAGAATTTACCAAATGGCTGCAATGAAACAAAGAGTAAAAAATTTAAAGGGGTCTGAATACTTTCTGTACCCACTGTATATGAAAAAAAAATGGGAAAATCATTATTACATCTCGGGCAGTCTGCTGAAGAGTGTGCTCCGATTGCATGCAGAAAAGAAAATGAATAATATTCTGTGTAGGAACATGAACTGTGTTATTTATTGAATCATACATAATGATATGTTATCTATTGATTAATATTATTCCAATTCCCTTACATGAAGCTTCCAAGACATGTTCCCAATAATATCTAGGTTAATGAATTACCTTTATTCGTTTCTGTGTTAATTAATGCGTATATTTAATGACCTCTTTCTTTATTAATGCACTCAAAATAAATTCTAATAAAGCACTAGACTGGGTGTCAAAAAACATATGTTTTGTGACCGTATGATAGAAACTAACTACCGGTATATTCATCTAAAAGTTTTTTTCCCATATTAAATTCTACAGACCGACTTTTAGAAAACAATTGGGAAACATAATACAAGCCCTTAATTTCCCAAAATGTACAAAATCAATTCCTACATAAACAAGGCAATATGACATTGACTCCTAATGGTATTATAGGTAGGAATCCAGTTATTTAAATAATTTCCTTCACTGCCTTCCATACTTTATCAAATAAGAGAAATAACTGTTTTTTTTATTATTTTTAGGGGGCCACAAAATACCTGATTCCATAATTTCTAAAAAATGTTGTCAACCAAATTGGGTGGCTGTACCTTTCTAGGATTTTATTTAACACAATTAGCGCTAGAGTTAGGAGGTCAATAATTAACTCTATATATCGGGGATAGCAAGACCCCCCACCTATATCCACGAAAAACGATACATTTACTTAATGCTATTCTTGCTTTTGCAAAGTGCCAAACTATTTCTACCCACAAGGTATTCCATTGCTTAAAAATTGCTGTTTTCAACCCATACGTAGGAAGTTGGGTGTATGAACCCCGGATTCATTGTTGCACTGTGCATAACCAGGGAGGCAGTGTGACGTAGGACACAAGCAGCTGTGAGATTTGCAGAACCGGCGATAATGCCTGGCTGAGTCTTGTCACCCCTGTCACCCTGGGCATGAGTGTGCTGATAAAGCCGGGGTGCATACATACGACTTGCTGCGCATTGTGAATGAAGCAAAAATTTGTAAAGAGCCGACGATTACATTGTTATTGCAAATCATATTAATCACACCCACAAAGGCGTGATAACATGATTCATAAGACAATTATTCTGGGGAAAACCCCGCTCCCTTGACTAGGCACCCACCAATTAGCATATCACCTCTGCAGTTAGGAAATAGTTTTTTGACATATGCAGCAATCCATAAGACAAAAAAAATCTTGTTAAGAAGGGTATACAGAGAGCACTAAATACATGGTGGGGTTAGGGGGCCTGGGGAAGCTGTCAGGTTCCCTTTAAGTGATCCAATGCTTATCAAACCTACAGATACAAATGGTCCTTAGCAATGGCGTGACTTGGAAGTTTATAACTACTGGTTTAAATCCTGTTATACTATAACTATATTTTTGCACTTTTGATGTTTGTAGTTTTTATCTACACGCTGGATTTTAAAATCATGTAGTAAAGGGTTGAATTGTTTTACCCACAAGATTTTGTTTGTTGCTTGAATCTAGCATGTTGCACTCACTTGCTAGGGATTGACCCTCTACACAAGGGTTTCCCAAACCCCATCCTCACGGCCCCCCACAGGTCATGTTTTCAGGATCTCCTTAGTATTACACAGGTGATTGAAGTATCATCAAGGCACCAGGAATTCTCTCACCTGTGCAATACTAAGGAGATCCTGAAAACATGACCTGTGGGGTCCATGAGGATGGGGTTTGGGAAACGAAGAGTCCAAGCTACTAGTGTAAAAAAGTGTATTTTTTTTATATTTTCACCCGATATCAGCAAAATAATAATCATCAAAAAAAATCAGGCCCTATGTTATCATAAAATAAATAGGAAAATTCTATTTCATGACCTGGCAATTTATTAACTTTCCGCTTTCATAATTTCCTCCACTCCCTCTAAGAGCCATAACTTTTTTTTATTTTTCTGTTAACATAGCCATATGATGGCTTGTTTTTTTAGAGATGAGTAGTGTTGAGAGATACCTTCCGATATCAGGGAATATCGGATCGGATTGGATCGGGCCGATACCCAAAAAGTATCGGATATCGCCGATTCCGATACCGGAAACCAATGCAAGTCAATGGGACACAAATATCGGAATGAAAATAAACCCTTTCTTTCCTTGTAGGTTAATTCTACATGAAGGAAAACAACTAACAATAATGTAGAATGTATTGGGGGAGGTGGTTGCCCAAATCGATGGGAACAGTGCTCACAGTGAAACATGAAAAGCCGGCAATTCAGCAGCGGCATACACCGGTACCCGACAATTTAGAACAGAAAGAATAGAGCTTCACACATAGATTAGATAGAAACATGTCAATCACATATATAAGAAGTACAGTGACAGTGTTGGTTACTGTACTTGTCATTTAGTGTTAAAGGATTTATTTAAAAAAATAATAGTGTTTTCATGCACTGTCTCTTTAAAAAAGCCGTCCGGCAATTCAGCAGCGGTACCCGACAATTTAGAACAGAAAGATAGAGCATCACACATAGATTAGATAGATAGAAACATGTCAGTCACATATATAGTAAGTACAGTGACAGTGTTGGTTACTGTACTTGTCATTTAGTGTTAAAATAAAGGATTTATTAAAAAAAAAATTGGCGTGGGGTTCCCCGTAATTTTAGTCTCTAGCGGAGGTTAAGCAGATGGCTGGGGCAGATGTTTGAAGCCTGGGAAGGGGGTAATACCCACGGAGCTTCCCAGGCTACTAATATCAGCCCCCAGCTGAATACCTAGCCTTTACTAGCTATTAAAATGGGGGACCCCAAAAAAAAAATGACGTCAGGTCCCCCCTATTTTAATAGCTAGCAAAGGCTAGGCAGACAGCTGGGGGCTGATATTAATAGCCCAGGAAGGGTGGCATGAATATTGGCCCCCTCCCAGGCTAGAAACACCAGCCGTCAGTCGTCCCAGAAATGGCGCATCCATAGGATGAGCGTGAGAGACTCAGCTCATCTGGATGCCGTCACAGCCTGACACTGAGGAGTGCAAGCAAGCCTGCGCTTCTCAGTGTCTGCGGGGTGACAGGCTGGATGGCAGCTTTCTGTGTTTTTTAAAAAAAATTGACGTGGGACTTCGCCCTATTTTTGTGTCCAGCCAGGTACAGCAGGTAGGAACGGGCTGCCCCCAACCACCAGCTGCCTATTTGTACCTGGTTGGACACAACAATATAGGGAAGCCCTTTTTTTCTTAATTATTTCATGAATTTCATGAAATTATTAAAAAAAAAATACGTGGGGCTTCGCCTTATTTTTGCGTCCAGCCAGGTACAACTAGGCAGCTGGGGGCTGGAATCTGCAGCGCAGGGAGGCCCAAGCTTTCTGGGCCCCCCCCCCCACTGCAAATTGCAGTCCGCAGCCATCCCGGAAAATGGCGTGTTCATAGAAGCGCCATCTTCTTGCGCTGTACCCAACTCATCCAGGGCCCTGGTGCGGTGGCTCACTGGGTAATAAAGGGGTTAGGGCCAGCTTGGTATTATCAGCTGGCCCTAAGCCCGAAATTCATGGGGTCACGCCAATATTAGACATGACCGCCATGAATTTCTAGTAAAGTATTTAAAAAAAACACAACACTCAGAATAAAGTCCTTTAATTGAAATAAACACACAATTCTTTATTGTTCTAAATTAAACCATACTTACCATCACGCCCATTCCAGCTGAAGCCAACGATCTCCTGCAATAAAAGAAAAATAATAAACCAACATCATCCTTACCTTTCGATAGTTCCCAGGACAGCTCCAGCTCTGCTACATCGAGATGACAGACTGGATCGCAGCAGAAAGCTGCCATCCAGCCTGTCATCCCGCAGACAATGAGAAGCGCAGGCTTGCTTGCGCTCCTCAGTGTCAGGCTGTGACGGCATCCAGATGAGCCGAGTCTCTCACGTTCACCGCATGCGCAGGAGAATTCACCCACGCTGTCAGTGACGTGCATGAGGTGAGCGGAGTTCATTGTCGGCTCATCTGGATGCTGTCACAGCCTGACACTGAGGAGCGCAAGCATGCCTGCGCTTCTCAGTGTCTGCTTGCGGCATGACAGGCTGGATGGCAGCTTTCTGCTGCCATCCAGCCTGTCATGTGAATGTAGCAGAGCTGAAGCCGTCCTGGGAACCATGGAAAGGTAAGGATGATGTTGCTTTATTATTTTACTTTTATTGCAGGAGATCGTTGGCTTCAGCTGGAATGGGCGTGACGGTAGGTATGGTTTAATTTAGAACAATAAAGAATTGTGTGTTTATTTCAATTAAAGGACTTTATTCTGGGTGTTTGTGTTTTTTTTTAACTTTGACTATGGGGTTAGTAATGGGGGTGTCTTATAGACGCCTCTCCATTACTAACCTGGGCTTGATGTCAGCTGGCATTATAAGCCGACATCAACCCCAGCCCTATTACCCCACTGCCACCGCTACAGGGCAGTGGGAAGAGCGAGGCTAAGTGCCAGAATTTGTGGGGCGGCTGACGGCTGGTGTTTCTAGCCTGGGAGGGGGCCAATATTCATGCCACCCTTCCTGGGCTATTAATATCAGCCCCCAGCTGTCTGCCTAGCCTTTGCTAGCTATTAAAATAGGGGGGACCCCACGTCATTTTTTTGGGGTCCTCCATTTTAATAGCTAGTAAAGGCTAGGTATTCAGCTGGGGGCTGATATTAGTAACTGTAACGGGTCTGGGAGATGGAACCTCTGAGCTACTATACAAAGGGGCAGTCCTTGTAAGGAAGCGGGTGGCTCCCAGGGAAGGCGGGCAGGTAGTCACGGCAAGTGACAGGAACAGTCTCTGGGAAGAAGGGCAGGAGGTCACAGCAAGTAACGGGAACAGTCTCTTGACAGGCGGGTGGTCACGGCAAGTGACAGGAGGGTAAGAGTCTCTAGACAGGCAGGTGGTCATGGCAAGCGACAGCAGGGTAAGAGTCTCTAGACAGGCAGGTGGTCTCGGCAAGTGACGGCAGAGCCTCCAGGTAGGCTAGCAGGCGTGTAGCAGGTGAGCGGTCCCAGGTGAGCGGGTAAGAGTCTCTCGGCTGGCTGGCAGGTGGTCACGGCAGGTGACGGCAGAGCCTCCAGGTAGGCTAACTGGCAGGTAGCAGGTGAGCGCTCCCAGGTGATTGGGTAAGAGTCTCTCGGCTGGCTGGCAGGTGATCTCAGGCAGGTATCAGGCAGGTGCTTCCTGACCAGCAGGCGGACTGGTCCATAGACAGACTGGCGGATGCAGGTAGACAGACTGTCGGACCGCAGGAATGCAAGCAGGTAGACAGAGCTGGAAAGCAGACTGGCAACGGGACCTGAGGGCTGAAGCAGAGGTGAAAGGCTTTGCAACAACTTTGCTCGGGCACCTCCATTTTGGAGGAGGGGCCTTATATATGGGAGCTCCACCAGCAATTGTCCGGGGACTCCTTAGGACGACGCGCGCGGCCCCTTTAAGAGAGAGGGAGCGCGCGCGCGCCCTAAGCACAGTGCCCGGGAAGCGGCGAGCGCTGCCAGCAGCGCGGGAAGAGGACGCCGAGGACGGAGCAGGGAGGTGAGAGGAACGGTGTCTCTGCCTAGCAGGAGGCAGGGACGCCGACGCTACAGTACCCCCCCTTTAGGCCCCCCCTTTTTTAGGCCGGAGAGAAATTTATCAAGGATGAGTGGGGCATGGATGTTCTCCCGGGGCTCCCACGTTCTCTCCTCAGGACCAAACCCCTTCCAATCCACTAGAAAAAAGGTCTTTCCTCTTACCTTTTTGGTGGCCAGAATGCTCTCTACCTCAAACTCGTCTTCAGCGGAAACCGAAGCAGGAGGCGTACCTGTAGACTTGGAAAAAGAGTTAAGTACCACAGGTTTGAGGAGAGATACATGGAAGGAGTTAGGGATCCGCAAGTTGGCCGGGAGTTTCAATTTATAGGCCACCGGGTTGATTTGTTTGATAACTTCCAGTGGGCCGATGAACCGAGGCCCTAACTTGTAGGAAGGAATCTTGAGCCGGACATACTTGGACGAGAGCCAGACTTTATCTCCAGGACGGAATTGGGACGGATCCAGACGTCTTTTGTCAGCCTGTTTCTTCATCCGCTCGGAGGACTGAAGAAGTGCGGATCTGGTACTCTCCCAAATGGAGGAGAATTCGCTAACAAGAGATTCCGCAGCCGGATTATCCACCGAGGCGGAGACGGGAAACGGGATCCGAGGATGTTGACCGTAGACAATAAAAAACGGGGATTTAGAGGAAGACTCGCTCTTGTGATTATTATAGGAAAATTCGGCCCACTGTAAAAGATCCACCCAGTCGGAATGGTGGGCATTAACAAAGTGCCGGAGGTAACTGGTTAAAATTTGGTTGATCCGCTCTACTTGACCATTGGACTGTGGGTGATAAGCAGAGGAGAAGTCCAAGGTGACCCCCAGCAGTTTACACATGGCTCTCCAGAAGCGAGAGGTGAACTGAACTCCTCGGTCGGATACGATGTGGAGAGGGAGACCATGAAGACGGAAAATATGATGGATAAAGTATTTAGCCAATTCAGATGCAGACGGAAGGTCCGGCAGGGGAATGAAGTGAGCCATCTTAGAGAAGCGGTCAGCGACCACCCAAATGACCGTACAACCAGCAGAGACAGGGAGATCCGTTATAAAGTCCATGGCTATATGCTGCCACGGGGCAGCAGGTATGGGAAGAGGCAGAAGGCGGCCGGCTGGCAGATGTCTAGGAACCTTGTTGCGGGCGCAGGACGCACAGGCTGAGACAAAGTCTATTACGTCCTTGTGCAGGGTAGGCCACCAGTAATGCCGGGTTATCAGCAGGAGGATCTTTTTCTGGCCTGCATGGCCAGCTAGCTTAGACGAATGTCCCCAGCGTAGGACTTTCTCACGATCAGGTACTGTTACAAACGTCTTACCGGGTGGAAGACGATTTAGATCCACGGGAGCCACCAGCATTACCTTGGCGGGGTCGATGATGTGCTTAGGCTCCTCCTCTAGATCGGAGAACAAAAAGGATCGGGACAAGGCATCAGCTTTGATATTTTTGTCTGCCGGGCGAAAATGAAGAATGAAATCAAAGCGGGCGAAGAACAAGGACCACCGGGCTTGGCGCAGGTTAAGTCTTTGGGCGCTCTGGAGATAAGCCAAGTTTTTGTGATCCGTGTAGATTATTACCGGGTGAAGAGCCCCCTCGAGCAGGTAACGCCACTCCTCCAGTGCCAACTTAATGGCTAACAATTCTCGGTCTCCTATAGAATAATTGCGCTCAGATGAGAAGAGTTTGGAGAAGAAGCCGCAGGTTACCATTCTTCCGGATGACGCCTTTTGGGTGAGCACCGCTCCGGCTCCGGAGGAGGAGGCGTCTACTTCTAAGAAGAATTGTTTGTTGCTGTCCGGACGGTGCAGCACAGGAGCGGAGGAGAAAGCTTGTTTCAAAGACAGGAAGGCCTCCTCTGCCTCAGGCGGCCATTCTTTGGGATTAGCGCCCTTATGGATGAGCGCAGAGATAGGGGCAGTCCGGGAAGAGAAGTGCGGAATGAAGAGGCGGTAGTAGTTGGCGAAACCCAGGAACCGCTGGATAGCCTTCAACCCCTCCGGTCGGGGCCACTTCTGGATGGCAGAAAGTTTCTCAGGATCCATTCGTAGACCGGTCTGAGAGATGATGCAACCCAGAAATGGAAGCGAGGTCTGCTCAAAGAGGCACTTCTCAAATTTAGCGTAGAGGTGGTTTTGCCTGAGCCTGAGCAGGACCTGACGAACGTCCCTCTGGTGTGTGGGGAGATCTGGAGAGAAGACCAAGATGTCGTCCAGGTATACCACCACGCAGGAGTAGAGAAGGTCACGGAAGATATCATTGACCAACTCTTGAAAGTCGGCGGGAGCATTACAGAGACCGAAGGGCATTACGAGGTATTCATAGTGGCCGTCCCGGGTGTTGAATGCCGCCTTCCATTCATCCCCCTGACGGATACGAACCAGGTTATAGGCCCCACGGAGATCCAGCTTGGTGAAGATTCTAGCACCCCTCAGGCGGTCAAATAATTCAGGAATGAGTCGAAGGGGGTATTTATTCTTCACCGTGATCTGGTTAAGGCCTCTATAGTCTATGCAGGGACGGAGTGAGCAGTCCTTCTTTTTACCGAAGAAGAAGCCTGCTCCCGCCGGGGAGGTAGATTTCCGGATAAATCCTCGGGCCAGGTTCTCCTCGATATATTCAGACATGGACCGGGTCTCAGCAGCGGACAAAGGGTAGATACGCCCTCGGGGCGGAGTAGCGCCAGGTACCAAGTCGATAGGGCAATCGTATGGTCTATGAGGAGGTAATGTCTCTGCTTCCTTTTTATTAAAGACATCAGCTTAAGACCAATAGGGTACTGGCAGGCCGGGTAGATTGGCTGGGGGAGGAGAAGGACGGACAGGACGAACGGGAACTAAACAAGTCTTATGGCAGTCCTGTCCCCAGCGAAGGACTTCTCCGGTCTGCCAGTCAAGAACGGGTGCATGTCTCTGGAGCCAAGGTAGGCCAAGCAAAAGGGCATGAGAGAGACCAGGTAGAACATGAAAGAAGATGCTCTCAGAGTGCAGCATTCCCACCTGCAGAGTTATGGATTCGGTGATAAGTTGGATGGGATGCGGTAAGAGACCCCCATCCACGGAGGCGACAGATAAGGGTTCGGCCAGAGGTTTGGTGGGAATGCGGTATTTCTCTACCAGGGACTGAGAAATAAGATTTCCGGCAGCTCCAGAATCAAGTTGAGCTAGTTCAAAGTAACGGTTCTCCCCGCAGATGATAGAGACCGACAGCATCAGAGATGGAGAAGGTTTATTCTTGTCTAGGACGACCTCTCTGAGCGATCCTAGACACAGGCGTTTCCCGACCTCTCCAGGCAGGAACGGATCCGGTGCTCCTTACTGCCACAGTAGAAGCAGCTCCCCTCGGCACGACGTGACTCTTGACGGGTTTTGACCATCTTGGTCTGGTCGACCTGCATAGACTCGGGTGAGTGCGCCTGGGGAGTAACAGAGGAAGTGACGGGATTCTGGAAGGTAGGAGCAAGGCGAGGAAACCTCCTCTCACGGGTGACCTCTTTGGAACGCTCCTGGAACCGGATGTCAATCCGGGTGGCAAGTGTTATTAAATCATCGAGAGTACTAGGAATGTCCCGACCGGCAAGTTCATCTTTAATCTGGCCGGATAGACCTTCCCAGAAGTCGGACAACAGGGCATCGTTATCCCAGGCAAGCTCAGAAGCAAGGGTACGGAACTGTATGGCATATTGGCCCACGGTGAGACTCCCTTGACGGAGGCGCAGCAGAGATGAGGCGGATGAGGTCTTTCATCCTGGTTCGTCGAAGACTTTCCGGAAGGCCGAGAGAAAGGCTGGCAGGTCGGACACCAGGGGGTCTCCTCTCTCCCATAGAGGATTTAACAAAGCCAGCGCCTCCCCAGTGACAATGGGACATGATGAAGGCCACTTTGGCTCGGTCGGTGGAAAACTGGTGTGCCAAAAGTTCGAAGTGCAGGGTGCACTGGTTAATGAAGCCCCGTGCCTGACCAGGATCTCCACTGAAACGAGGCGGGGCGGAAAGACGGGGACCGGGAAGGGATGCCATGGTATTGATGGGCAGCGGCGCTGCCGGGGTAGTGGTTGTGCGAGTGGAAGCAGCTCCCGACGAGGCAGTCAGTGTGTCCAGGCGGGAGTGAACACTACGCAGGTGGCCCAAGATGGAGTCCTGTTGGGACCTCTGACGGGAAAGTTCATGACATAGGTCCGAGAGCGAGGGAGCTTGGGTGCCACCGGGTTCCATGGCCCGAGCAAACTGTAATGGGTCTGGGAGGTGGAACCTCTGAGCTACTATACAAAGGGGCAGTCCTTGTAAGGAAGCGGGTGGCTCCCAGGGAAGGCGGGCAGGTAGTCACGGCAAGTGACAGGAACAGTCTCTGGGAAGAAGGGCAGGAGGTCACGGCAAGTAACGGGAACAGTCTCTTGACAGGCGGGTGGTCACGGCAAGTGACAGCAGGGTAAGAGTCTCTAGACAGGCAGGTGGTCACGGCAAGTGACAGCAGGATAAGAGCCTCTAGACAGGCAGGTGGTCACGGCAAGTGACGGCAGAGCCTCCAGGTAGTCTAGCAGGCGTGTAGCAGGTGAGCGCTCCCAGGTGAGCGGGTAAGAGTCTCTCGGCTGGCTGTCAGGTGGTCACGGCAGGTGACGGCAGAGCCTCCAGGTAGGCTAGCTGGCAGGTAGCAGATGAGCGCTCCCAGGTGAGCGGGTAAGAGTCTCTCGGCTGGCTGGCAGGTGGTCACGGCAAGTGACGGCAGAGCCTCCAGGTAGGCTAGCTGGCAGGTAGCAGGTGAGCGCTCCCAGGTGAGCGGGTAAGAGTCTCTCGGCTGGCTGGCAGGTGATCTCAGGCAGGTATCATGCAGGTATCAGGCAGGTATCAGGCAGGTGCTTTCTGACCAGCAGGCGGACTGGTCCATAGACAGACTGACGGATGCAGGTAGACAGACTGTCGGACCGCAGGAATGCAAGCAGGTAGACAGAGCTGGAAAGCAGACTGGCAAAGGGACCTGAGGGCTGAAGCAGAGGTGAAAGGCTTTGCAACAACTTTGCTCGGGCACCTCCATTTTGGAGGAGGTGCCTTATATATGGGAGCTCCACTACTTAGGACAACGCACGCGGCCCCTTTAAGAGAGAGGGAGCGCGCCCTAAGCACAGTGCCCGGGAAGCGGCGAGCGGGAAGAGGACGCCGAGGACGGAGCAGGGAGGTGAGAGGAACGGCGTCTCTACCTAGCAGGAGGCAGGGACGTCGACGCTACAGTAGCCTGGGAAGCTCCGTGGGTATTACCCCCTTCCCAGGCTTCAAACATCTGCCCCAGCCATCTGCTTAACCTCCGCTAGAGACTAAAATTACGGGGAACCCCACGCCAATTTTTTTTGTAATAAATCCTTTATTTTAGCACTAAATGACAAGTACAGTAACCAACACTGTCACTGTACTTATTATATATGTGACTGACATGTTTCTATCTATCTAATCTATGTGTGATGCACTATCTTTCTGTTCTAAATTGTCGGGTACCGATGCTGAATTGCCGGACGGCTTTTTTAAAGAGACGGTGCATGAAACACTATTATTTTTTTAAATAAATCCTTTAACACTAAATGACAAGTACAGTAACCAACACTGTCGCTGTACTTATTATATATGTGACTGACATGTTTCTATCTATCTAATCTATGTGTGAAGCTCTATTCTTTCTGTTCTAAATTGTCGGGTACCGGTATATGCCGCTGATGAATTGCCGGCTTTTCATGTTTCACTGTGAGCACTGTTCCCATCGATTTGGGCAACCACTGTAATGCCACAACCACCATGGCTGTGGCATTAACGTCTTAAAAAAATATTAATTCCTGCTATTCCATTTAATTGTAATGTAAGGGAGATAATGTAATGTCAGCGCTTGAGCAGGAGAATTCTCCCACGCTGGGATGGCATTCTGATGACAGGCTGGATCGCAGCTGAGCGCTGCCATCCAGCTTGTCATCCTTCAGAGACACTGCAGAGAGCAGGCATTATGGGAACTTCCAATTCCGGTATTCGATATTGTTAAAGTATCGGAACTCAGTATCGGAACTCCGATACAGCGAATATCGGTCGATACCCGATATTTCAGTATCGGAATGCTCAACACTAGAGATGAGTTGTAGTTTTGAATGACACCATTAATTTTACTCAAACCCAAGTGGGATGCAATGGTGAAAAAAAATTCCAGCACTGTTTTTTGGTTATTTTTTTACAGCGTTCATTTTATGGTAAAAATGACTTGGAAACATGATTGTTCAGGTCAGTATGATTATGATGATACCAAACTTTCATAGATATTTTGTTATTCTAGTGGTAAAAAATTCAGAAGTTTGTAAAAAATCTATAATTTTGTAGTACATAGTGTAAATCACGGCCTGTGGCTGAGCTTCACAGTAGTATCAAAATCGCAATGACCTCAGCTACCATGGCAACCCAACGGTTCCCTGCAATTGCCTCAAAGAGGATGATGGAAGCCGCTAAGAGTTTAAATGTCACTGTCAGAGACTGCCTCTAGAATTTAAATGGTTAACAGCGGCAAGTGGAACTTAGCACCAGTCGTGGCTCTTAGACACAGATTTATAGTATGAGAAAAAAACAGGCCAAATATTACATGCTAAACAGACCATGGTGCCAAGGCCAAATGTCAGGCGCCACATCTGTAATGCCTACTCGGTTAGATTCATGTAGAAATAGGAGGACACTTGAGTACTGTGGCAAACAATTAGTACAATTTTATTTAAATACATCATTCAAAATTCTTATAGAGAATATATAAAAGTTAAAATGGCAGAGGGGGGTAAGGTGCAAGGTGCCCAAAGCTGGGGAGTACCTTGGGGGGATGGGCAGTATAGAGTGGTCAATTAATCCATATAGTTACTGTAGGCTGCGGTGAGTCATCATTAGTACATATAACATGGAGCAAATAATGCCCAGTAGAAAGCAAAGTTAATACAATATAGTATACAGAGAGACCAGGGCCTAATACAGAGAGACCAGAGCCTAATACAAAAGTATCCTAGCAGCGCTGCCTCTTGAAAAAGAATGCCGTAACGCGCGTCGGGGAGCTTCCTTACCCGTCGCACTGCTGGGGACTCTCTTGTGGGGTCGTGGGCTCCTCTTATATTGCTGGCTTGTGGTGAGTCTATATAAATATGTGTCATAGGGACAATTGGCTTGATCTATACCTTCTTAATCAGTGCTAGAATACTTTTGTATTGTTTACCCCCCTCTGCCATTTTAACTTTTATATATTCTCTATAAGAATTTTGAATGATGTATTTAAATAAAATTGTACTAATTGTTTGCCACAGTACTCAAGTGTCCTCCTATTTCTCCACAGATTTATAGTATGTATTTCTGCCGAGCATGGAGCAGGCTTAGCTCATGAGCCTGCTGCATACATGGAGATTCGCTCAGTGATGAATATATTAGTCATGGTGCATTAAAGGGTTAATTGGCTTGGTCTTGAAATGGTTAGAAAACCTTTTTTTCATAATGCTTTTCACTTTCAATCACTATATTATGCATACTCTTCTATATTGTAGTAATATATATATATACAGTTATATGAAAAAGTTTGGGCACCCCTATTAATCTTAAGCTTAATGTTTTATAAAAATTGGTGTTTTTGCAACAGCTATTTCAGTTTGATATATGTAATAGCTGTTGGACACAGTAATGTTTCTGCCTGGAAATGAGGTTTATTGTACTAACAGAAAATGTGCAATCTGCATTCAAACAAAATTTGACAGGTGCATAAGTATGGGCACCCTTATCATTTTCTTGTTTTAAATACTCCTACCTACTTTTTACTGACTTACTAAAGCACTTTTTTTGGTTTTGTAGCCTCATTGAGCTTTGAACTTCATAGCCAGGTGTATGCAATCATGAAAAAAGCTACTTAAAGTGGCCACTTGCAAGTTGTTCTCCTGTTTGAATCTCCTCTGAAGAGTGGCATCATGGGCTCCTCAAAACAACTGTCAAATGATCTGAAAACAAAGATTATTCAACATAGTTGTTCAGGGGAAGGATACAAAAAGCTGTCTCAGTGATTTAACCTGTCAGTTTCCACTGTGAGGAACATAGTAAGGAAATGGAAGAACACAGGGACAGTTCTTGTTAAGGCCAGAAGTGGCAGGCCAAGAAAAACTTCAGAAAGGCAGAGAAGAAGAATGGTGAGATCAGTCAAGGACAATCCTCAGACCACCTCCAGAGAGCTGCAGCATCAACTTGCTGCAGATGGTGTCACTGTGCATCAGTCAACTATACAACGCACTTTGCACAAGGAGAAGCTGTATGGGAGAGTGATGCGAAAGAAGCCGTTTCTGCAAGCACGCCACAAACAGAGTCGGCTGAGGTATGCAAAAGCACATTTGGAGAAGCCAATTTCTTTTTGGAAGAAGGTCCTGTGGACTGATGAAACCAAGATTGAGTTGTTTGGTCATACAAAAAGGCGTTATGCATGGCGGCAAAAAAACACAGCATTCCAAGAAAAACACTTGCTACCCACAGTAAAATTTGGTAGAGGTTCCATCATGCTTTGGGGCTGTGTGGCCAATGCCGGCACCGGGAATCTTGTTAAAGTTGAGGGACGCATGAATTCCACTCAGTATCAGCAGATTCTTGACAATAATGTTCACGAATCAGTGACAAAGTTGAAGTTACGCAGGGGATGGATCTTTCAGCAAGACAATGATCCAAAACACCGCTCCAAATCTACTCAGGCATTCATGCAGAGGAACAATTACAATGTTCTGGAATGGCCATCCCAGTCCCCAGACCTGAATATCATTGAACATCTGTGGGATCATTTGAAGAGGGCTGTCCATGCTCGGCGACCATCAAACTTAACTGAACTGGAATTGTTTTGTAAAGAGGAATGGTCAAAAATACCTTCATACAGGATACAGGAAATCATTAAAAGCTACAGGAAGCGACTAGAGGCTGTTAAAAGTGACTAAATATTAATGTCACTTTTCTGGTGAGGTGCCCATACTTATGCACCTGTCAAATTTTGTTTGAATGCAGATTGCACATTTTCTGTTAGTACAATAAACCTCATTTCAAGGCAGAAACATTACTGTGTCCAACAGTTATTACATATATCAAACTGAAATAGCTGTTGCAAAAACACCAATTTTTATAAAACATTAAGCTTAAGATTAATAGGGGTGCCCAAACTTTTTCATATAACTGTATATATATATATATATATATATATATATATATATATATATATATATATATATATATATATATATATATTATATACACTATAAGAACAAAAGTATTGGGACACACTTCTTAATCATTGAATTCACGGTTTTCTATTCAGTCTCATTGAGACTTATGTATAAAATCAAGGCTCTGGCCATGCAGTCTGTCTTCACAAACATTTCTGGAAGACTGGCTCATTCTAAAGAGCTCACTGAATTAGAGAATGGTGCTGTAATAGGGTGACAACATTGCAACAAGTCAGTTCTTGAATTTTTTTCCCTCCTAAATATTCCATAATCAACACTGAACATTATTATTAAAATAGAAGGATCGCAGTCACAAAGTGGCAAACCACAAAAAGTTACAGAGCTGAGTGCTGCAGCACATAGTGCATAAAATGCTCAGTATACAAATTGCCTCTTCAGAGAAAAAGAGGACTTGAACTCTATAGTGCCACTATTGGAAGCAGCAATCCTACAAGTCACAATCAACCCTTTAACAAGTCGTGCAATATGACTTAGAGTTCAAGTCCTCTTTTTCTCTGAAGAGGCAATTTGCATATTAAATTTCGCAGAGGAGCATTGTACGGCAAATAAGCCTCCTTACTTTGACATGTTAGAACCGATATGTTACACTCCACAAGGAGAAACGTTACCCCTTAGACCTAAAATGTTCGGGTAACTCAATATCTGCAGAGCTCCAAACATTCTTTGCCATTAATATTAGAGATGAGCGGACACTTAGCGCAACCAGTGCTCTCTAGCTGTGTGAATTGCCTTAACCTTTGGGATCCCAGGTTTAGCTTATGATTAGCCGGGCTGGTGAAATATCACCTGTGCGCCACACAGATGATGTCATGCCAGGCCTCGAAGATCAGCAAATATGCTAAACATCTATCAATGAATATTAGCCCTTTATTAGTGTTGAGCGATACCTTCCGATATCAGGAAATATCGTATCGGATTGGATCGGGCCGATACCCAAAAAGTATCGGATATCGCCGATTCCGATACCGGAAACCAATGCAAGTCAATGGGACACAAATATCGGAATGAAAATAAACCCTTTCTTTCCTTGTAGGTTAATTCTACATGAAGTAAAACAACTAAGAATAATGTAGAATGACATGAAAAGCCGGCAATTCAGCAGCGGCATTCACCGGTACCGGACAATTTACAACAGAAAGAATAGAGCATCACACATAGATTAGATAGATAGAAACATGTCAGTCACATATATATGAAGTACAGTGACAGTGTTGCTTACTGTGCTTGTCATTTAGTGTAAAGGATTTATTAAAAAAAATATTAGTGTTTTCGTGCACCGTCTCTTTAAAAAAGCCGGCCGGCAATTCAGCAGCGGTACCCGACAATTTATAACAGACAGAATAGAGCTTCACACATAGATTAGATAGATAGAAACATGTCAGCCACATATATAAGAAGTACAGTGACAGTGTTGCTTACTGTACTTCTCATTTAGTGTAAAGGATTTATTTAAAAAAATAATAGTGTTTTCATGCACCGTCTCTTTAAGAAAGCCGGCCGGCAATTCAGCATCTGTACCCGACAATTTAGAATAGAAAGAATAGAGAATCACACATAGATTAGATAGATAGAAACATGTCAGTCACACATATAAGAAGTACAGTGATAGTGTTGATTACTGTACTTGTCATTTAGTGTTAAAATAAAGGATTTATTTAAAAAAAAATTGGCGTGGGGTTCCCCTTAATTTTAGGCTCTAGCGGAGGTTAAGCAGACAGCTGGGGCAAATGTTTGAAGCCTGGGAAGGGGGTAATACCCACGGAGCTTCCCAGAATACTAATATCAGCCCCCAGCTGAATACCTAGCCTTTACTAGCTATTAAAATGGGGGAACCCCCCAAAAAAAATAACGTGGGGTCCCCCCTAATTTAATAGCTAGCACAGGCTAGGCAGACAGCTGGGGGCTGATATTAATAGCCCAGGAAGGGTGCCATGAATATTGGCCCCCTCCCAGGCTAGAAACACCAGTCGTCAGCCGCCCCAGAAATGGCGCATCCATAGGATGCGCCAATTCTGGCACTTAGCCTCGCTCTTCCACGCTGCCCTGTAGCGGTGGCAGTGGGGTAATAGGGTTGGGGTTGATGTCAGCTTATAATGCCAGCTGACATCAAGCCCAGGTTAGTAATGGAGAGGCGTCTATAAGACACCCCCATTACTAACCCCATAGTCAAAGTTAAAGAAAAACACAAACACCCAGAATAAAGTCCTTTAATTGAAATAAAGACACAATCCTTTATTGTTCTAAATTAAACCATACTTACCATCACGCCCATTCCAGCTGAAGCCAACGATCTCCTGCAATAAAAGTAAAATAATAAAGCAACCTCATCCTTACCTTTCCATGGTTCCCACGACAGCTTCAGCTCTGCTACATCGAGATGACAGGCTGGACCGCAGCAGAACGCTGCCATCCAGCCTGTCATCCCGCAGACACTGAGAAGCGCAGGCATGCTTGCGCTCCTCAGTGTCTCTCTGTGACGTCATCCAGATGAGCCGAGTTCATGTCCAATGAACTCAGCTCACCTCATGCACGTCACTGACAGCGTGGGAAAATTCTCACGCTGAAGTGCTGAGTGCAGGAGAATTTTCCCACGCTGTCAGTGACGTACATGAGGTGAGCTGAGTTCATTGGACATGACCTCGGCTCATCTGGATGCCGTCACAGCCAGACACTGAGGAGTGGAAGTATGCCTGCGCTTCTCAGTGTCTGCGGGATGACAGGATGGATGGCAGCGTTCTGCTGCGGTCCAGCCTGTCATCTCGATGTAGCAGAGCTGAAGCTGTCGTGGGAGCCATGGAAAGGTAAGGATGATGTTGCTTTATTATTTTACTTTTATTGCAGGAGATCGTTGGCTTCAGCTGGAATGGGCGTGATGGTAAGTATGGTTTAATTTAGAACAATAAAGAATTGTGTGTTTATTTCAATTAAAGGACTTTTTTCTGGGTGTTGTGTTTTTTTAAATACTTTACTAGAAATTCATGGTGGTCATGTCTAATATTGGCGTGACCCCATGAATTTCGGGCTTAGGGCCAGCTGATAATGCCAAGCTGGCCTTAACCCCTTTATTACCCAGTGAGCCACCGCACCAGGGCCCTGGATGAGTTGGGTACAGCGCCAGAAGATGGCGCTTCTATGAACGCGCCATTTTCTGGGGCGGCTGCGGACTGCAATTTGCAGCGGGGGTGGCCCAGAAAGCTTGGGCCTCCCTGCGCTGCGGATTCCAGCCCCCAGCTGCCTAGTTGTATCTGGCTGGGCACAAAAATAGGGCGAAGCCCCACGCATTTTTTTTTTTAATTATTTCATGAAATTCATGGAATAATTAAGAAAAAAAGGGCTTCCCTATATTGTTGTGTCCAACCAGGTACAAATAGGCAGCTGGTGGTTGGGGGCAGCCCATTCCTGCCTGCTGTACCTGGCTGGACACAAATATAGTGCGAAGCCCCACGTCAATTTTTTTTTAATGCCTGCGCTTCTCAGTGTCTGCGGGATGACAGGCTGGATGGCAGCGTTCTGCTGCGGTCCAGCCTGTCATCTCGATGTAGCAGAGCTGAAGCTGTCCTGGGAACCATGGAAAGGTAAGGATGAGGTTGCTTTATTATTTTACTTTTATTGCAGGAGATCGTTGGCTTCAGCTGGAATGGGCGTGACTGTAAGTATGGTTTAATTTAAAACAATAAAGAATTGTGTCTTTATTTCAATTAAAGGACTTTTTTCTCGGTGTTTGTGTTTTTTTTAAATACTTTACTAGAAATTCATGGTGGTCATGTCTAATATTGGCGTGACCCCATGAATTTCGGGCTTAGGGCCAGCTGATAATGCCAAGCTGGCCTTAACCCCTTTATTACCCAGTGAGCCACCGCACCAGGGCCCTGGATGAGTTGGGTACAGCGCCAGAAGATGGCGCTTCTATGAATGCGCCATTTTCCGGGGCGGCTGCGGACTGCAATTTGCAGCGGGTGGGGCCCAGAAAGCTTGGGCCTCCCTGCGCTGCGGATTCCAGCCCCCAGCTGCCTTGTTGTACCTGGCTGGACACAAAAATAGGGCGAAGCCCCATGTATTTTTTTTTTTAATTATTTCATGAAATTCATGGAATAATTAAGAAAAAAAGGGCTTCCCTATATTGTTGTGTCCGGCTAGGTACAAATAGGCAGCTGGTGGTTGGGGGCAGCCCGTTCCTGCCTGCTGTACCTGACTGGACACAAATATAGGGCGAAGCCCCACATAATTTTTTTTTAATTATTTCATGAATTTCCTGAAATAATTAAAAAAAAATTGACGTGGGGCTTTGCACTATATTTGGGTCCAGCCAGGTACAGCAGGCAGGAACGGGCTGCCCCCAACCACCAGCTGCCTATTTGTACCTGGTTGGACACAACAATATAGGGAAGCCCTTTTTTTCTTAATTATTCCATGAATTTCATGAAATAATTAAAAAAAAAAAAACGTGGAGCTTCTCCCTATTTTTGTGTCCAGCCAGGTACAACTAGGCAGCTGGGGGATGGAATCTGCAGCGCAGGGAGGCCCAAGCTTTCTGCCCCCCGCTGAAAATTGCAGTCCGCAGCCGCCCCGGAAAATGGCGCGTTCATAGAAGCTGGATGCTGTACCTGGCTGGCATACAAAAATATGGCGAAGCCCACGTCAAAAGTTTTGGGAAAAATTAATTAAAAAATAAATAATAATTTAGGAACTGCATCTTTATTAACTCCTCAAATGTCATTTAGTGTTAAAATAATGGATTTATTTAAAAAAAAAAATGGCGTGGGATCCCCCATAATTTTAGTCTCTAGCGGAGGTTAAGCAGACGGCTGGGGCAGATGTTTGAAGCCTGGGAAGGGGGTAAAACCCACAGAGCTTCCCAGGCTACTAATATCAGCCCCCAGCTGAATACCTAGCCTTTACTAGCTATTAAAATGGGGGACCCCCCCAAAAAAATGACGTGGGGTCCCCCCTATTTTAATAGCTAGCAAAGGCTAGGCAGACAGCTGGGGGCTGATATTAATAGCCCAGGAAGGGTGCCATGAATATTGGCCCCCTCCCAGGCTAGAAACACCAGTCGTCAGCCGCCCCAGAAATGGCGCATCCATAGGATGCGCCAACTCTGGCACTTAGCCTCGCTCTTCCACGCTGCCCTGGTGCGGTGGCAGGGGGTAATAGTGGTGGGGTTCATGTCAGCGCCAGCTGCCATGAAGCCCAGGTTAGTAATGATGGGCGTCTATAAGACACCCCCATTACTAACCTACAAAGTGTTAAAAAGAAAAAACACACACTACACCCAGAAAAAAATAATTTATTTGAAATAAAACACACAATTTTATTTAATTCTTAGTTTACTAAAAATAATAGTTACCTGTCCACGTTCCTGCGCTGATCTCCCATGCACAGCTGTCACATCTGGAGATGGTGACAGCTGTGCATGGCTGCTGTAAGCTCACGCTGCCGGGAACACGTCCGCTCCCGGCAGCGGGAGCCACTGACTGAGGTCACTGGAGTGCATTCAGTCAGCGCAGCTCTGGAGACCTCCTTTACGGCACTGCTGTACCGTGGGAATTTCTCACTATACAGCAGGACCGTAAAGCAGCTAACCGGAGCAGCGCTGCCTGAACTCCGGTGAACCCGCTTATGCTGTCATTCTAGCGGCGGCAGCGGTTCAGAGCGGTCACATTCTATGTGGCTGCCCTGAACTGGAGATCATAGAATCATAGAATCATAGAATCATAGAATGGTAGAGTTGGAAGGGACCTCCTGGGTCATCTGGTCCAACCCCCTGCTGAAAGCAGGATTCACTAGATCATCTCAGACAGATGTCTGTCCAGCCTCTGTTTGAAGACGTCCATTGAAGGGGAACTCACCACCTCTCGTGGCAGCCTGTTCCACTCATTAATCACCCTAACTGTCAAAAAGTTTTTTCTAATATCTAATCTGTGTCTCCTCCCATTTAGTTTCATCCCATTGCTTCTAGTCTTTCCTTGTGCAAATGAGAATAAAGATGATCCTTCTACAATGTGACAGCCCTTGACATATTTGTAGACAGCTATTAAGTCTCCTCTCAGTCTTCTTTTTTGCAAGCTAAACATTCCCAAATCCTGCAACCGTTCCTCATAGGACATGGTTTGCAGACCAGTCACCATTCTGGTCGCTCTTCTCTGAACTTGCTCCAGTTTGTCTATGTCTTTTTTAAAATGTGGTGCCCAAAACTGTACACAGTATTCCAGATGAGGTCTGACCAAAGAGGAGTAAAGACCAATAATGACTTCACGTGATCTAGACTGTATGCTTCTGTTAATACATCCCAGAATTGTATTTGCCTTTTTTGCTGCTGCATCACACTGTTGACTCATGTTCAGTCTATGATCTATTAGTATACCTAAGTCTTTTTCACATGTACTGTTGCTTAGCTCTATTCCTCCCATTCTGTATATGCTTTTTTCATTTTTATTGCCCAGATGTAGTACTTTGCATTTTTCCCTGTTTAAAACCATTCTGTTGGTTGCTGCCCACTGCTCCAGTTTATTTAGGTCTTTTTGAATCCTCTCTCTCTCTTCTCTAGTATTAGCTATCCCTCCTAGCTTTGTGTCATCAGCAAATTTAATCAGTTTACCCTCAATTCCTTCATCTAAATCATTGATAAAGATGTTGAACAATACAGGTCCCAGGACGGAGCCCTGTGGTACCCCACTTGAGACATTCATCCAGCTGGATGTGAAGCCATTTACAATCACCCTTTGAGTCCGATCACTAAGCCAGTTATGAATCCACCTAACAGTTGCCTGGTCCATTGCATACTTGGTCATTTTTTCAATAAGGATGGTGTGAGATACTTTGTCAAATGCTTTGCTGAAGTCAAGATATACTATATCTACAGCATTTCCCTGATCCACCCAGTCAGTGATTCTGTCATAGAAGGAAATTAAGTTAGTCTGACATGACTTGTTAGTTATAAACCCATGCTGACTCTGGTTAATCACTTCATTCTTATCCAGGTACTTACATACATGTTGTTTAATAATTTTTTCAAAGATCTTTCCTGGTATAGAAGTCAGACTCACCGGCCTATAGTTCCCTGGGTCCACCTTCTTCCCCTTTTTGAAGATAGGAACAACATTTGCTCTTCTCCAGTCTTCTGGGACTTCTCCTGTTCTCCAAGAATTTTCAAAGATTATGGAGAGTGGTTCTAAAATTTCTTCTACGATCTCCTTCAGTACTCTGGGGTGTAATTCATCTGGACCTGGAGACTTGAACTCATTTATGTTAGCTAAATATTCCCTCACAATCTTTCTGTTTACAGATAACTTGGATTCTTCTATTCCTTTAAAAGGACAGTGAAGATCAGTTGATGTTACATTTTCTTTCTGAGAGAAAACAGATGCAAAATAGGAATTAAAAAGTTTGGCCTTCTCAACATCCTCTCTTACCATTTCTCCATTTTCAGCCTGTAAAAATCCTATAGCATCTTTGACTTTTCTTTTACTTTTGACATACTCCCAAAATCCTTTTTTATTGCTTTTGACATCTCTTGCAAGCCTTAATTCATTGTCAGCTTTAGCTAACCTGATACATGCCCTGCAGGATCTGCAGACTGCATTATAATCTTCTTTAGATATGCCTCCCTCTTTCCATTTAATAAACATTTCTTTCTTTCTTTTTAGCATGTGTCTAAGTTCTGTGTTCATCCATCCTGGTTTCCTTAAATGCTTCCCATTCTTCCTACTTTTCGGGATTGTTAACGATTGTGCTTTGAGAATCTCATTTTTAAAAATTTCCCATCCTTCCTGGACATTTTTGTCCTTAAGGACATCCAGCCATTGGATCCCTCCTATTCTCTTTCTGAGTCTCTTAAAATCTGCCTTTCTAAAATCTAACCTTGAAGTTTGAGTCTTCACATGTCTTCCTCCTCTAGTTATCCAAAATTCTATAATAGCATGATCGCTGCCTCCTAGGGTCCCAGCCACTTTTACCTCCTCAACCATTTCCTCCTTGTTTATAAGGATTAGATCCAAAGTAGCAGATCCCCTTGTTTTCTCCCCTACCTTTTGGAAGATAAAGTTGTCAGCAAGAGAGGATAAGAATTTGCTTGACCTGTTAGTTTTACTTGAGAGAGATTCCCAACAAATGTCTGGATAGTTGAAATCTCCCATGACCACTACGTCATATTTTTTTGAGAACTTGGTCATTTGATACATAAAGAGTTCATCCATATCTTCAGCTTGCCCAGGTGGCCTGTAGTAAATGCCTACAATGGTGTCCTTTCCGTTGTTCTCTCCTTGTATTCTTACCCAAACAGTTTCCACAGAACTCCCAGTCTCTGAAGCTTCAATTTCTGTGCAGATATACGCTTTTCTAACATACAATGCGACACCTCCTCCTCGTTTATCAAGTCTGTTTCTTGCAAATAAGTTGTATCCTTTTAGCCTTTTATTCCAATCATGTGTATCGTCCCACCAAGTTTCAGTGATTCCAATGACATCATATTTCTTTTCCTGCGTTAGTAGTTCTAATTCTCCTTGTTTGTTGCCCATGCTTTGTGCATTTGTATAAAAACATTTTAGTTTGTGATTGGTTTCTCTTCCTCCCATATTTTTATTATTTAAATTGTTTTGTCTTTGTTCTTCCTTTCCACTTCCAGTAGCAGAGATCTCAATAGTATTTGTCAGCTGTATGGCTTTTTCTGGCCTTTTGCTTCCCTTCCCACATTGTTCTAGTTTAAAGCTCTCCTGATGAGTGCAGCAAGGCAATTTCCAAATACATGTTTTCCAGTCTTCGTAAGGTGCACCCCATCTCTAGCAAGTAGTCCATCGTATAGGTAATTCGTTCCGTGATCCAGAAATCCAAATCCTTGTTGACGGCACCATCGACGTAGCCAGTTGTTCACCTGTAGAATCTTATTCCACCTCATTGTTCCATGGCCATCCATGGAGATCTTCGTGGGACACTCGTGGACTACTACGGAGGGGTAAGGATAAGGTTGTGGTTTATTATTTTATATTTTATTACAGGAGATCGATGGCTTCGGGGAATTAGGTGTCTTGGTGAGTATAGGTGTAGTTTTTTATTTTTTACTTTATTTTAGGTGGCGATCGGCGGGGACAGGTAATGTATGAACTAATTTCTTTTAGGTAACCACTGGCCACCAATGACATGTATTTAACATTTATTGGGGACATAGTAGGGCAATTTAAATAGCAGGATCAGTCTGATGGGAACTACTGCTCCCATCGAGCTGATCCTGCTGGCAGGAGTGGACGGGGGACAGACATAGGCCGATGGGAGTAGTAGTGTCACATCGGCCTATGTCTGCCTGCACGCACACACACCGCACACACCCGCACACATCGCACAGACACCCCGCACACACACCCCGCACACACACCCCGCACACATCGCACAGACACCGCGCACACCCGCACAAACATCGCACACACACCCCGCACACACACTAATCATGACGGGTCTGGGAGGTGAGGCTGACCTGTGCGGCCGTGGGAAAGTTCATGTGAGTTCATGCAGTCAAGCATGAACTCACATGAACCCTCTGAGGGCAACGCGGCGACTTCAAATGAACAGCTGATCGGCATCACCTGATACCTCAGCTGTTCATTTGAAATAACCGGCGGGAAAGCGCAGCACAGAACGGGAAAGCCGGCGGTGAAGTCTTTTCACTGCCGGCTTCCCCGCCCGGGTCCTTCACTCCCCGCTCCTTGGAGCTGCGCTCCCCGCCCGGTCCTAACTTACGATCGGGATGGGAGGTGGCGAGGGGAGCGGAGGATCGGGGTGGGAGGCTGCGGGGAAGCAGTATGGGGCTGTGTGATTGTTTAAAAGCCGGCGGCTTTATACCGCCCGCCGGCTTTTAAACAATCAGGAGAATTCTCCCCCGCTGGGATGGCATTCTGATGACAGGCTGGATCGCGCTGCCATCCAACTTGTCATCCTTCACAGACACTACAGAGCGCAGGCATTATGGGAACTTCCGATTCCGGTATCCGATATTGTAAAAGTATCGGAATTAAGTATCGGAATTCCGATACCGCGAATATCGGCCGATACCCGATATTACAGTATCGGAATGCTCAACACTACCCTTTATGTATCCACCATATTAAAACATTAAATAACATACTGTGAAGATAATCAAGGTAATCCCCAGTCGATCACTGTGCACTCTCAGGAGGATTTTACAGAGCTCTACATATGCAAATCCGACACTACTGCAGCTCAAGCAGAGGGGAGGGTGCTGAGAGACACAGTGAGTGACAAAAGCCCCCACCAGCAGCAGCTGTGAAGCTGCTGCAGGCAGGCCCTTACCCCAAACCTTGTGCTCTTTGTGTAAAATACGATAATTCAACACCGAGTTATGGGGATATGATTCACCTCAGTGATAAACCAACCAGATTTTTGGGAACCTGAGGGGATGGGGAATGCAACCCTAGCTTTAAACACTATAATAAATAAAAGGACACAACCAGGACATCAACATAGTTAAGGAAGGGCCTTCTACTCCATATACTAATTTAAACCAAAAAGTAATGAGTACATAATGGCCCAAATAAGAACACCAAGAATGTCCATGCTAGTGCTCAAAATGCAATTCTGTTTATTAATTGGTGAAATTGTGGACAGCTTATACAAATCTTGGAGGCAATAATAGGATAAACAAAGCACTGAGCAGAGAGGAAAAGTAGGGGAAAAGAATAACACTAAGGCAACAGAGGGAAGATAAAGTGCATCTGGTACAGTTAAGGGTCCTTGTGCAAAGTAACAAAATTGGGTCCCAGTTCTATGACAAGGGATATAACAAGGGTAGAAGAATCCGTCCCTATATCCCTCTCTAAAGTGCTAACAGGTCCCCAAATGTAAATTATTTATCACCCATACTGTATCCAGGAGTCGTGCGTCCCTCCGTGTCAAAGTGCAGCTTTAAACATAGTCCAGAGTGTAAGGAAAGGGGGATACCCGGCACAGGCTTGCAGGGACCCCTAAAGCCCAGTGTTTGGTATCTACGCATAGCAGAGGCCCGGCTGGATCCGATGACACCAAAACCGGCTCCCTAGGACCGTCCAGTAAGGATGTATGGCCCATTTTAGTTTTGGGAGTTTGTGGAGATCTAGATCCAACCCAGGGGCCATAAGGGGAGTGACTCAAAGAAGTTAAAAGCTCCTGCCTTCCCAGGTCCATTGTCTTTTCCTGGGGAGGTCGTGACGTCAAGTCGTGTGGGGAAAGTCCTGCAACAACCAAGAGAAGGCCCGCACACCTCCCATGTGGCAGCCCTAACTGCTTTATACCTTTTGTACCCTGGCTATTGTATTTGTAACTCTAACCACTGTTTATCTATAACCCTTATGTATATAGTGTATTGCTTAGTGTGCCCCTAAGGCGATTAAATATATAATTTAACCTTGGACTGTTTTTTGTCTCGATCCACGAACCTTATGTCTGTTGTTCAGTCCAACGAACACGCTACCGAGCTGGTTTCTAGTTCGATATAAGTCCGTTACATCAAATAGAAACTGGTGGCAGCTCTCCCTGGCCGATCAGGCTCTGCTTCACTGGAGCTAGTGAAAGAGCCTCTCAGCCTGTCAGGAGTGTGAGCGAGTGTAGTGCCACGTCAGTGACTGAGTGGGCCTCCTCTTCTCACTTCCTGGTGCCTTCCTGTACCCGTGTGGACAGGGGATGTCTGTGCAGAATTGTACCAACCTGACCTTACGCGTCCTCGAGGGGGTGCGGAACGTCATGTGGATACAGAGGGCAGGTCCGTACCACGTGCTCCATCTGACGTAATTGCGACGTCAGGCAGGAGGCAGGGTGTGGTTCCATCACAAGTGGTGGCAACGGTGAGATTCTGCGGGGTCTCCCTGCTGCCATTTCATCACACATACCTATTAATTCGCCAGTGATCTAGTGCAACACATACATCCCTTCATATAAAACTATGTTTATACATATTAATGTGTCACATATAATCTTTGCAAAAATGAAAAAGAATAGGTGAGGTGCTATTCATATTAGCTGGCTGGCTACTCATGCAAATATTCAGTGGCAATTAGAATAAAGGGACCTTGGCCATAACTCTATTTAGGCAGGCACAAATTAACTTTCTCCTGCCTCTACATATTTGGACAGTTATTAGATCACCTTTGTGAGATTACTTATTAATTTCTATGGTACACAATAGTGACCTATTTATAGTAATACATGTTCATAATTGGAATATATAGAGCTACTGCAGTTCCTTTTATATTTTAACTCATTTAATAAAGGTTATATTGTATTTCACATACTATCCTTCTTTTCCTTTTCTCTATAATTTATATAAATGCACCAGTAAGCATTCCCAGGCACTGATTGACAGCCGGCTCTACAGTGCACCAGTACAGAGCCGACTGTCAGTCAGTGACGGGGTATGCTAACAGTCGCTGCTGTCAGTGCTGTGAGCGGTGACTGAAGCTGCTCCGGTATGTCTGCATGACTGAAAGCCAACGACTCCCAGGAGAAATAAAGTTCATTTTCTCCTGGGTGCCATACTTTCATTACTGTGGCCTGTCACTTACATAAGGCTATTAACCTGCAGATTAACCCTATGTCTTCTGTTTAATATCGTTATTGGACAAAACATGCTCCCTTTCAGTGTAAGTTCATGAGGGATAAAATCTCTGTGGATTTTACTAGCGTGAATTCACAGTAGATTACAGAACCTGGCCAGTGCATGACATGCTTTAATACTTATACATATGCTGCTGACTATTTTTGCATGGAAATCTACATATGTTGCTGAATTTCTAATCCTCCACATGTCAGTTTCTGTTACGAATTTTCACAGTAAATTTCGGCAATGATTCAGAGGACTATCTCCAGGAGTGGGTCTATAGATGGAACAAATCATCAACATGGCAAACAAACTTTGGAACAAGACGACAGGGATCATTGAGCACTAGCAGCGAGGTCTCCACTGGCTCACAGAACCAAGGCCATTTTTTAGCCAAGTGCCAACCAAGTGCAGGCAACACACGACTACCAGGAAGAGAAAGGGCGGGTGCCCGCAAATACCGGGGATCACATGACAACAAAATCACAGGTAAGACCTCAAACATGGTGGTCAGTATTTCGTCGTACACCTTAGGCCCTCTGAATTGACAGTACTCCAATGCGGGCTCTCCTTTTGCTCAACCCCATCGTGCAACAAATTCAGACTGGAACAGGATCTCCAGCGTTTCTTTCGCAACGTCGGACTGAAGACCCACTTCAGAATTCAGCAGGAGACAGTAAGGAACAGAACCCCTCTTACTGGGGGTGATTCTGCTCTGGATTTATCCATCTCACAATTAGGGCTCTATAATACCAGCACTTTTAATCCACCTCACACTTTACAGGCCTCTGTTGCATGGTTAGACCTCACAAAGATGGATATTGGTAATATTCTAACACAACACAAAAGAGGATCTTTTCCCACAAGTAGCAACATGGTCAAAATTGAGAAACAGGCTATTTACTCACTCAAGACTAATAGGAACATTATTATAAAGCTAGCTGATAAAGGAGGGGCAATTGTTGTTATGGATCATACCAATTATGTTAGTAAGATCTCACGCCAACTTTCGGGCACAGCGCCATACAGAGAAATCACCCATGGCCCTATAGTTACCATTTAAACCAAAATCGAAAAGACTATCAGTAAACATCTATCTTTAAGCACAATTGCCCCCAAAAATGTGACCTTCTTTACCAATATACACACAGTATCGCTGTTTTTTTACATCTTACCAAAAATCCACAAGTCCCTTATTAACCTTACCAGTCGTCCGATTGGAGCCTCTACCTACTCCATATTGTTCACTCTGTCAATATTTCTGGAAAAGATTCTCACTCCACTGGTTAAGAACACCCACTCCTATCTTCTAGACACAGGCCATTTCTTACAAACCATCAGACAAAATATTGGGCATTTCTCCAGACAGTCTACTCGTCACACTAGACGTGAACCGTGAACAACATACTGACTACCTCCAATCTCGCTCAGAACTCCAGGCAATTTTATATGGAACTTCCTGCGCTAGTATTACAAGATAATTATTTCGTGTTTGGTGACCAATTTTTTGTACAAGTATGCGGGACCGCCATGGGTCAAACATAGCACCGTCCTACGCTGTTACATGGATTCTTTTGAACGAGAGTTCATATATACCGGTGATCTCTTCAAAAAACATTCTAAATGCTGACTGAGATTCATAGATGACTTGTTTTGCATCTGGGATGGTACACCAGAAACTCTCTGTATATTTTTCAACAACCTAAATTCTGTCCGACTTGACCTACAATTCACTCTCAACTTTGACATAACTAAGATTTCCTTCCTAGACACACTGGTACAAAAAAATAGAGAAGGTAAACTCACTATGGATCTTTACTAGTGATGAGCGAGCACTAAAATGCTCGGGTACTCGTTGTTCGAGTGGAGCAAATTGGAATGCTCGAGTGCTTGGTCCGAGTAATGAGCCCAATGTAAGTCTACGGGAAGCTCGAGCATTTTTCTGGCGGCCCCCCCCCCGGCAGTCTGCAGAAGGCCTAAAAATTGCCCAAATCGATGGGAACAGTGCTCAAATGGCATGGGAAAAGCATGGGGAAGACCCTTGAAGCATTTCTGACTCCTAGGTCATTACAGTCAACAATGTTGTCAGAGGTATTACGCCACTTTTACGGACTCACAATACAACATACAAAAACGAAACCAAAATGGATTTTCATGGGAAATATATTAAAGAACATCCTTTCCAGGGTAATGACTTGTATGTAAGGCAAAATAAATAACCAAAAAAAAAATGCTCCTCCACACCTTGGGCTATGTTCACATGTAGCGTTTTTGATGCGTTTTTGCACTTTTGCATTGCTTTTAACCAAGACAAATGCATTCACCCGGAAATGTCATTTTAACATTTTACAACCTTATCTGGCCATGTGGTGTGTGAAACATCATCAGACACATCCTGTTTCATTTATGAAGGAGGGATTGTGAAAGTCGCAAACACTATTTTTACAGCCTTACTATTCTTAAAGGGCCAGCAGTCGGCAATGCTTTGTTGTTCCCATTATTAAAGAGTGGGTCTCCTATACTGTTATTGCATATGCAGTGACTGCAAGGGCTATTAAAAATTTGGATGCACCCCAATACCCATTTGAAGAGACATTGAGGAGGGTCTCAGTAAAAAAAAAGTTTCTATTATAAAGGAGTGGGTCTCCTATAGTGGTAATGACCATGCAGTGACTGCAAGAGCTGCCAAAATTTGGGAAAAACCCCACTAACAATTTAAAGACACATAGAGCTGGACCACAGTAGTGACATGTTCCCATTAGAAAGGAGAGGGTCTGCTATACAGTTATAGGGTATGCAGTGAGTCCAACGGCTTCCAAAATTTAGGAAACACCCCACTAACAATTTAAAGACACATGGAGGTGGGCTACAGTAATGACATGTTCCCATTAGAAAGGAGAGGGTCTGCTATACAGTTATAGGGTATGCAGTGAGTCCAACGGCTTCCAAAATTTAGGAAACACCCCACTAACAATTTAAAGACACATAGAGGTGGGCTACAGTAACGAGTATGACATGTTCCCATTATTAGGAAGTGGGTCTCCCATACTGTTTGCCTATGCAGTGAATGCAATGGTTGACAAAAATTTGGAGGAACTCCAAAGTCCCTTGCAAGAGACGTAGATATGGTGATATGGTAGATATGGAGGAGGATATGGAGGATGAGGAGAAGGAGGAGGACAAGAGGAAATAGACCAAATCAGGAAGCGTATACCCATGTCTGGATGTGAAGACAGAGGTAAATGGGAATAGATTTAGACCTCCCCCAACAAAACCACTGTATTTGAGTTTATGTTACGCTGCTATCATTCGGTGGTGTTGAGAAGTCTGGCCCAATCCAGCCCTTGTTTATTTTTATAAGAGTCAGCCTGTCAGCGGATGCACCTGTCGGTTATAATTCCACCGGCAGCACTAAAAACCCACTCTGACAAAACGCTATCGGCATGGCAGGCCAGGACCTCCAAGACGTAGAGACCCAGTTCATTGCACATGTCCAGCTAGGATACTCAATAATTATAAGGCACAGAGGAATCATGTAGGGTGTTGGTACGATCGGCAAGGTGCTCCCTCTGCATCTTCTGAAACTTTTCCCTCCTTGGGAGAGTACCCCACACCTCAGAGCCTGTGCGATGAGAGGGTCTGAGAAAACTGTCCCAGAACTTTGACAGTGTTCCCCTGCCTCTGCTGGATTGCATTTGTGTCTCTCGCCTGTACTCCTTGGTTGTCCAACGAACTGTGACCTCTACCGCAAGCGTTTTCAGATGGGAATTTTTAAAATAATTCTGCAACAAGGGCCTTATCGTACTGCACCATTTTATTAGGCCTGTCTTCCAAGGAAATAAGAGACAGAAAGTTCTCCTTGTAGCATGGGTCTAGAAGTGTCAACAACCAGTAACGACTGTCACCTAAAATTTGGACAATGCGAGGGTCACGGGAAAGGCAGCATAACATAAACTCAGCCATGTGTGCCAGACTGCTAACAGGCAAGACTTCCGTGTCCTCATCAAGAGGATGACTGACTACGGTCTCCTCCTTATCCTCCTCCTCCCTGTCCTTAGGCCATCCACGCTGAACAGACGGTATGACAGTTGTGCAGGTAGTACAGTCTATAGCGCAGGAAACTAGCTCCTGTTCTTCATCCTCCTCCTCTTCCTCATTGTCACCCAATTCACATTGGAATGAGATGAGGCTGGGCTGTGTGGAATCACCCTGTATGGTTCCTTGCTCCATCTCATCATGCTCCACCTGCAATGCATCCTCTTTCTGAGCAAAGAGCGTTTCAGAAGACAGAGAAGCGTGATGGTGACGCTAATTATGGAGTCATCGCCGCTCACCATCTTGGTGGAGTCCTCAAAGTTTTGGAGGGTGGTACATATGTCCCATGTCCACTCATGAGGTCTTATGTGTGGAGTCGGAACTGAATACCGACGGCCTTGTTGATGCTGGTCGTCAACAACTGTCCTCTTCTACTCATAAATTTCTCCCAATATCTGCAATGTATAGTTACAACGCTTGGGGACATCGCAGATCAGTCAGAGGGTTGGAAGCTGCAAACGCTGCTGAAGCACGGCAAGGGCGGCAAAAGCTGTAGATGAAATGGGCACACAGGTGGCATACTTTGACAAGCAGATCTGTCAGATCCAGGTAGGTTTGAGAAACTGCTGAACCACGAGGTTAAGCACAAGAGCCAGGCATGGTATGTGTGTGAGCTTGCCTCGCCTCAGAGCCGCCACCAGGTTCCAGCCATTGTCACACACAACCATGCCTGGCTGTAGGGTCAGCGGTGTCAGCCACAGATCTGCCTGCTCTTTCAGAGCTGTCCACAACTCTTCAGAATTGTGCGGTTTGTCACCTAAGCATATTAGCTTCAGCACAGCCTGTTGCCGCTTGGCCGAGGCAGTGCTGCAGTGCTTCCAGCTTGCAAATAATGTGGTCATTTTGGAGATGGAGGCTGAAGAGGAGGAGGTGCAGGAGCTGTAGAATGTGGGGGCAACCCTGATTGACCCAGGGCCCACAATCCTCAGCATCGAGAGGACGTGTTTCGTCCCAAGGTCCGACTGGGTCCCGGCTTCCACTATATTAAACCCGTGTGCCATCAGCGAGATGTACCATCCCTGCTCACAAGCATTTGTCCACGTGTCCATGGTTAGGTGGACTTTCCCAGTAACTGCGTTGTTGAGGGCACAGCTAATGTTGTGAGACATGTACTCATGTAATGCGGGGATAGCACACCGGGAGAAATAGTGGCGGCTGGGGACTGAGTACTGAGGGACAGCCGCCACCATCAGATTGCAGAAAGCTTCCGTCTCCATGAGCCTAAAAGGCAACATTTCGAGAGCAAGCATTCGCGAAATGTGTGAATTTAGTAGAGTGGCCTGTGGGGCGTTGGCTGCGTACTTGCGCTTGCGTTCCAAGGACTGGGGTAGGGACAACTGAACGCTGCGCTAGGAAAAGGACGTGGACGTGCTTGCTGATGGTGCTAGTTGAGAGTGTGCAATGACACGTGCAGGGCGGAAGGCATCATGGGCAGGGGATTGGCGTGCTCGCATACAGTGGAAGAAGCAGTGGTGTCACCCGCAGACACTGTTTCTGGACCCTGGGGTTCGGCCCACTTAGGTGCTTTGCTGCCATGTGCCTGATCAAGCTGGTGGTGGTCAGGCTGCTAGTTTTGCTACACCTGCTGATGCTGGCCTGACAGATGGAGCAACTGGCCTATTTGGGGTTATCTGCAGAGTCTTTAAAAAATAACCAGACTCGTAAAGACCGAACAGTTGTACTGTCAACTTCCGTCGTGTTGGCGTTACGAGGAATGCTTTCCCGCCTTGTGTCTGCGGCCACCACAAAGTTTCTTCCTGCCTGTTGTGGTGCTACGTCTCCCTCCCCCTGTGTGCTGCCGTCCTCGCTCTGTATGTCCCCCTGCCAGGTTGGGTCAGTTACTGTATCATCCACCACCTTGTCTTCCACTTCCACACCCTGGTTCTCCTCCCAACTTTTTGGCAATTCTGTCTCATCATCATCATCCACCTCTTGTGACAGTAATTGTACTTTCATACCATTGCCTTCGTGTGACAGTGGCTGCTCCAATATTTGGGCATCGCTACACACGTTCTCCTCTTGACTTGCTTGAAGCTGCCCGGGCGAGAGGCCCGAATCTATAAATGGAAAACTGAACAGCTCTTCTGAGTGTCCAAGCGTGGGATCAGTTGTTCTCCGGGCACTCGGCATGGTGGGAGGAATTAGGATCAGGGTGAGGAATATGCGGCCCAGACTTACGGCTACTGAGACTTGACAGGAAGGTCGGTCGACAAGATGTGGGTGTGTGTTGTGGCACAATTTCAGCTTGCCAACGGCCACGTCCTCGTCTACTTCCCCGTCCCTTGCCACGCACCATGCCCATTTTAAATGGAGGACAATATTTTCCACGTTCACGAGTTCAGGTACTCATGGCACCTATTTCCTACAGACTCCCTTGATGATACACATTGCCGCGGATAGCGGATTCTCTTCTAGATACCACACACTCCTACTACAATTATTCATAGGTTAGTAGCAAAATGATTTACTGAACAGAATTGTCCTTCTCCCCCATAATACTTACCTCTCTAAACCAATTTCCTCCCCTTTTCCTTCCTCCCTCTTTTTCCTCTCCCCCTTTTTTTCCATTTTTTTTTTTTTTGCTTTTTTCTCCTTTCCATTATAATTAAAATTTTGGGTTATATGTATATAACTATACAATCAGTATTGTCTCTCTCAAATTTCTAGCGCTATCAAAATTTCAAGTATGTCTCAAAGCTCGCTCACAGGATCACTATTCCATGACATGATGACAGTACAATATATTTCATATCTGAGGATTTTAATACTGTATTATATTTATTTTTTTACTGTTCTTTTGTCTGCTCTTTACTTGATTTCTGCTTGCTTATTTGTCATGTATAAATATGTCCTAATACTGAAGATGAATATTTATTATATTTTAATTGTTTACCTTGTATCTACAGTACAGACCAAAAGTTTGGACACACCGTCTCATTTAAAGATTCTTCTGTATTTTCATGACTTTGAAAATTGTACATTCACACTGAAGGCATCAAAACTATGAATTAACACATGTGGAATTATATACTTAACAAAAAAGTGTGAAACAACTGAAATATGTCTTATATTCTAGGTTCTTCAAAGTAGCCACCTTTAGCTTTGATGACTGCTTGCACACTCTTGGCATTCTCTTGATGAGCTTCAAGAGGTAGTCACCGGAAATGGTTTTCACTTCACGGGTTTAATAAGTGGGATTTCTTGCTTTATAAATGGGGTTGGGACCATCAGTTGTGTTGTGCAGAAGTCAAGTGGATACACAGCTGCTAGTCCTACTGAATAGACTGTTAGAATTTGTATTATGGCAAGAAAAAAGCAGCTAAGTAAAGAAAAACGAGTGGCCATCATTACTTTAAGAAATGAAGGTCAGTCAGTGAAAAAAACTGGGCAAACTTTGAAAGTGTCCCCAAGTGCAGTTGCAAAAACTATCAAGCGCTACAAAGAAATTGGCTCACATGAGGACCGCCCCAGGAAAGGAAGACCAAGAGTCACCTCTGCTTCTGAGGATAAGTTTATCCGAGTCACCAGCCTCAGAAATCGCAGGTTAACAGCAGCTCAGATTAGAGACCAGGTCAATGTCACACAGAGTTCTAGCAGCAGACACATCTCTACAACAACTGTTAAGAGGAGACTTTGTGCAGCAGGCCTTCATGGTAAAATAGCTGCTAGGAAACCACTGCTAAGGACAGGCAACAAGCAGAAGAGACTTGTTTGGGCTAAAGAACACAAGGAATGGACATTAGACCAGTGGAAATCTGTGCTTTGGTCTGATGAGTCGAAATTTGAGATCTTTGGTTCCAACCACCGTGTCTTTGTGCGATGCAGAAAAGGTGAACGGATGGACTCTACATGCTTTGCTCCCACCGTGAAGCATGGAGGAGGAGGTGTGATGGTGTGGGGGTGCTTTTCTGGTGACACTGTTGGGGATTTATTCAAAATTGAAGGCATACTGAACCAGCATGGCTACCACAGCATCTTGCAGCGGCATGCTATTCCATCTGGTTTGTGTTTAGTTGGACCATCATTTATTTTTCAACAGGACAATGAACCCAAACACACCTCTAGGCTGTGTAAGGACTATTTGACCAAGAAGGAGAGTGATGGGGTGCTACGCCAGATGACCTGGCCTCCTCAGTCACCAGACCTGAACCCAATAATTTATGCATATTTCTGTTGTAGCGATGTTTGACAAAGACCCATGATTGGGTTGAAACGTTATAATGTATTGCTTTATCTATCATCGCTTACTTTGTTATCCAAAGGTGTGGTGAATAAATTTTTTATGTTAATAAATCAATCACTATTTACAATCAAATGAGAGTGCGGTTGTTTATCATCTGCTTGGATTCTTGGAAGTTTCCGGTCCAGCCGGCATCTCCTAGCCTGCTGACTGTTCTCCTTTTCCAGTGTTTTCTTTTGCATACTTCTGACTCTTCCATGGAGGCCATATTTGTGCATGTGTCTCTGTACTGTAGAACAATGTACCTCAAATCAAGAGTCTGCTAAATCTTTCTGAAGGTCTTTTCCAGTCAAGTGGGGGTACTAATTTGCCTCTCTAGCAATCCTACAAGCAGTTCTCTCTAAAATTTTGCTTGGTCTTCCAGACCTTATCTTGACCTCCACTGTTCCTGTTAACTGCCATTTTTTAATTATATTTCAAACTGAGGAAAGGGCAACTTGAAAACGCTTTGCTATCCTCTTTTAGCCTTCTCCTGCTTTGTGGGCCTCCACCATTTTTATTTTCAGAGTGCTAGGCAGCTGTGTAGAAGAACCCATGGCTGCTGTTTTTTTGCATAAGGTTATAGTAGGCTGGGTTTTTATAAAGATGGGAAATTTGTATCACCTGACCTTTCCTAACGATAACAGTGAGCAAGCCATAACCCTAACAGGCAAATTAAGGTCTGAAACCTTTGTCAAAATTATCTGAGCACACAAATCTCCAGTGGTTCCCAAACTTTTGCATCAGCCCATTTTCCTTTTTGTCATTTTTAAATATAAAAAATGACAATATATATAATTTTTTGCCTAAAGTACAAAGGAAATGTGTAATCTTTAACTTTAGCCCTTTTAGAGATCATTTCATCTTCAACTTGATTAACTGTTCACAATAACAGTAATTTTGACCAGGGGTGCCAAAACTTTTACATGCCACTGTAATGTTAAAAACAGTGGACAGACATTCACTGAAATTTTGTCGCCATGCAGGAGTAATTTCAGAAGAAGATGTGTATTATTGAGTAATCATTCCCATAGAGATGATATTAAAATACAAGTCTGCTGTTAGTTTGTTTAATAAATGTTCTATATAGGTAAAGAGAAGGGAACATAGGACTAAACCTTGAGGAATCCTGACCATAAGGGTAGGGTCACACGACCGTTTTCTCCATATCCATTAATAAAAGACCAATTATTCTGATTAGACTTTGGTTAGAATTATTAAAGCGGCATCAGTTTTTCTCGTACGTAGAGAGGAAAAAAAAGTTTCTCCGCCTTCTCCATTCTGTCAGTGCGTGAAAATACGACTGCACTCGGACTGATTTTTGTCATGGATCCATAGACTAACATTGCCGATTTTGATCAGAGGTAAAAATCAAACATGTGCACAGCCCCACAGAATATCATAGGTACGAGTGCTATCCGTGAAAACCATGAATAGCACTCATAGTAAAAAATCGGTCATGTGCATGAGTCCTAAGAGGAAAAGGAGAGGAAGACGAGCCAACAAATAATACACTGAAAGAGCAGTCAGAGAGGTATGAAGTGGAGATGAGCGGATCACTTTGTGTAACTCTTGTCCATGTCAGTAGTCTCTGGCCGTGGACAGAAGATGTGCTGATTTCCTTACCATCCAGGATCCCGTTACCTGTGCACTGCATGCTGTGAACGGTGGTTTTATCTGGCCCGTGACACCAGGACTGCCACCCCTATGTGGGGTCATTATTCTGTCTGAAGGACTATGTGAGCGCCATTATTCTGTATGGAGGACTATGTAGGGTCATTATTCTGCATGGAGCACTATGTGGGGCCCATAATATTGTATAGATGACTATGTGGTGCCCATTATTCTGTATGGAGGACAGTGTGGGCCCATTATACTGTATACTAGTTGGCCCGCGACTTTGTCCAAGTTTTTAATTTTGGCCCTCTGTGTGTTTGAGTTTTACATTCCTATTGTAAGGTATCTAAAAGCAGAAGTGAAGCTCACAAAGAGTTTGTCGAGATGAGAAAATCATTTTATATGTCTCTTTTGTTCCTCTCATTTTGGAAGGGTGTAAGTATTGAGTATTTTTTGTTTCTTCGTGGGAAGAGTCAAGTATTTTTTGGCTGTGACGACATCCAGATGAGCCGAATTCATGTCCAATGAACTCAGCTCACCTCACCTCATGCACGTCACTGACAGCGTGGGAGAATTCTCCTGCGCATGCGGTGAGCATGAGAGAATTCTCCTGAGCTCACTGCAAGCGCAGGAGAATTCTCCCACGCTGTCAGTGACGTGCATGAGGTGAGCTGAGTTCATTGGACATGAACTCGGCTCATCTGGATGCCATCACAGCCAGACACTGAGGAGAACAAGCATGCCTGCGCTTCTCAGTGTCTGCGGCATGGCAAGCTGGATGGCAGCTTTCGGCTGCAATCCAGCCTGTCATGTGAATGTAGCACAGCTGAAGCTGTCCTGGGAACCATGGAAAGGTAAGGATGAGGTTGCTTTATTATTTTACTTTTATTGTAGAAGACATTGGCTTCAGCTGGAAATTGTGTGTTTATTTCAATTAAAGGACTTTATTCTGGGTGTCGTGTTTTTTTAAATACTTTACTAGAAATTCATGGCGGTCATGTCTAATATTGGCTTGACCCCATGAATTTCAGGCTTAGGGCCAGCTGATAATACCAAGCTGGCACTAACCCCCTTATTACCCAGTGAGCCACCGGACCCAGGGCCCTGGATGAGTTGGGTACAGCGCCAGAAGATGGCGCTTCTATGAATGCGCCATTTTCTGGGGTGGCTGCAGACTGCAATTTGCAGTGGGGGGGGGGGGGCAGAAAGCTTGGGCCTCCCTGCGCTGCGGATTCCAGCCCCCAGCTGCCTAGTTGTACCTGGCTGGACACAAAAATAGGGTGAAGCCCCACGTATTTTTTTTTTAATTATTTCATGAAATTCATGAAATAATTAAAAAAAAATTGACGTGGGGCTTCGCCTTATTTTTGTGTCCAGCCAGGTACAGCAGGCAGAAACGGGCTGCCCCCAACCACCAGCTGCCTATATGGTTTAATTTAGAACATTAAAAAATTGTGTGTTTATTTCAATTAAAGGACTTTATTCTGGATGTTTGTGTCTTTTTTTAACTTTGACTATGCGGTTAGTAATGGGGGTGTCTTATAGACGCCTCTCCATTACTAACCTGGGCTTGATGTCAGCTGGCATTATAAGCTGACATCAACCCCAGCCCTATTACCCCACTGCCACCCCTACAGGGCAGTGGGAAGAGCGAGGCTAAGTGCCAGAATTCATCCATAAGATGCGCCATTTCTGGGGCAGCTGACGGCTGGTGTTTCTAGTTTTAATATCAGCCCCCAGCTGTCTGCCTAGCCTTTGCTGGCTATTAAAATAGGGGGGAACCCCACATCTTTTTTTGGGGGGTTCCCCATTATAATAGCTGGTAAAGGATAGGTATTCAGCTGGGGACTGATATTAGTAGCCTGGGAAGCTCCGTGGGTATTACCCCCTTCCCAGGCTGTCACTGTACTTATTATATATGTGACTGACATGTTTCTATCTATCTAATCTATGTGTGATGCTCTATTCTTTCTGTTCTAAATTGTGGGGTACCGATGTATGCCGCTGAAGAATTGCCGGCCGGCTTTTTTAAAGAGACGGGTGCATGAAAACACTATTATTTTTTTTTTAATAAATCCTTTATTTTAACACTAAATAACAAGTACAGTAACCAACACTGTCACTGTACTTATTATATATGTGACTGACATGTTTCAATCTTTCTAATCTATGTGTGATGCTCTATTTTTTCTGTTCTAAATTGTCGGGTACCAGTGTATGCCGCTGCTGAATTGCCGGCTTTTCATGTTTCACTGTGAGCACTGTTCCGATTGATTTGGGCAATCACTGTAATGCCACAACCAACATGGCTGTGACATTACAGTGAGTGGCAGACAATCCCTGCATGATTGGTGCTCTAAATAGCGCCAAACATGCAGGACGGGGACCCGCGCTCCCGCCCGAGCATCTCGAAAGTACTCGGCGAGCTCCGAGCATTTCAAGTACTGAGATGCTCGTGCGAGTACCGAGCAGTGGCGAGCATGCTCGCTCATTGCTAGTTAACATTCCAAGAGGTGAGATGTATAGATCTAAAAGAAACTGCAGTGACCAGGAGTGCTATGTCCAGGAGAGAAAGGATATTTGCAATAGACTGAGCGAAAGAGGTTATCAGTATTGGTCTCTCATTAGGGCAATCAAATCAGTGGAAAAAATCCCCCGGACAGATATGTTGGGCAAGTGCAAAAGACAGCAGAGACAGAAAAACAAAAAAGCGGTATTTGTAACAACATACAGAAAGGAATATACTCAGATTGAGTTAATTTTTAAAAAATACTTGCCAATGTTAAAAAGCGACCCAATCCTAGACAATATTCTGAAAGAAGGTTGTCTATTTTCAACCAGGAAAGCTCCAACCTTGTCCAATCTTTTATCACCAAGTTTGGTAATGACAGGTTTGGGAAATAGAACATGGCTATCAACAAGGTTTTTTTTTAAGTGTGGCAATAATAAGCGTGGAACATGTACAGTTAGGTCCATATATATTTGGACAGACAACATTTTTCTAATTTAGGTTCTAGACATTACCACAATGAATTTTAAACAAAACAATTCAGATGCAGTTGAAGTTCAGACTTTCAGCTTTCATTTGAGCGCATCCACATTAAAATTGGATGAAGGGTTTAGCAGTTTCAGCTCCTTAACATGTGCCACCCTGTTTTTAAAGGGACCAAAAGTAATTGGACAATTGACTCCAAGGCTATTTCATGGACAGGTGTGGGCAATCCCTTCATTATGTCATTCTCAGATAAAAGTCATGGAGTTGATTTGAGGTGTGGTGTTTGAATTTGGAAGGTTTTGCTGTGAAGTAAACATGCGGTCAAAGGAGCTCTCCATGCAGGTGAAACAAGCCATCCTTAAGCTGCAAAAATAGAAAAAACCCATCCGAGAAATTGCTACAATATTAGGAGTGGCAAAATCTACAGTTTGGTACATCCTGAGAAAGAAAGAAAGCACTGGTGAACTCATCAATGCAAAAAGACCTGGGCTCCCACGGAAGACAACAGTGGTGGATGATCGCAGAATAATCTCCATGGTGAAGAGAAACCCCTTCACAACAGCCAACTAAGTGAACAACACTCTCCAGGAGGTAGGCGTATCAATATCCAAATCTACCATAAAGAGAAGACTGCATGAAAGTAAATACAGAGGGTTCTCTGCACGGTGCAAGCTACTCATAAGCATCAAGAATAAAAAGGCTAGACTGGACTTTGCTAAAAAACATCTAAAAAAGCCAGCACAGTTCTGGAAGAACATTCTTTGGACAGATGAAAGCAAGATCAACCTCTACCAGAATGATGGAAAGAGAAAAGTATGGCGAAGGCGTGGTACAGCTCATGATCCAAAGCATACCACATAATCTGTAAAACACGGCGGAGGCAGTGTGATGGCTTGGGCATGCATGGCTGCCAGTGGCACTGGGTCACTAGTGTTTATTGATGATGTGACACAGGACAGAAGCAGCCAAATGAATTCTGATGTATTCAGAGCCATACTGTGTGCTCAGATCCAGCCAAATGCAGCCAAACTGATTGGTCGTCGTTTCATACTACAGATGGACAATGACCCAAAACATAAAGCCAAAGCAACCCAGGAGTTTATTAAAGCAAAGAAGTGGAATATTCTTGAATGGCCAAGTCAGTCACCTGATCTCAACCCAATTGAGCATGCATTTCACTTGTTAAAGACTAAACTTCAGACAGAAAGGCCCACAAACAAACAGCAACTGAAAACCACCGCAGTGAAAGCCAGGCAGAGCATCAAAAAGGAGGAAACAGAGCGTCTGGTAATGTCCATGAGTTCAAGACTTCAGGCAGTCATTGCCAACAAAGGGTTTTCAACCAAGTACTAGAAATGAACATTTTATTTACAATTATTTAATCTGTCCAATTACTTTTGGTCCCTTTAAAAACAGGGTGGCACATGTTAATGAGCTGAAACTCCTAAACCCTTCATCCAATTTTAATGTGGATACCCTCAAATGAAAGCTGAAAGTCTGAACTTCAACTGCATATGAATTGTTTTGTTTAAAATTCATTGTGGTAATGTCTAGAACCAAAATTAGAAAAATGTTGTCTCTGTCCAAATATATATGGACCTAACTGTAGATATGCAGTGAATACTAGACAGTTCCAAAAGGTAGCGAAACCAGAAATGGTTAAAATTCAAAACTTTATTAACTGCAATAGTTCACATGTTATATATATATAATTACCTGCAATGTCTGTAATCTCTCATACATAGGCTGCACTACGAGGAAATTGCGACAGCATATCAATAAGCATCTCCGAGATTCAGTGAACGGTGAAGCCTCTAATCCATGCAATGTATCCAAGCATTTGTTTCAAGTACATGGAGGAGATCTGAGGGGTTTCCAATTCTTTGGGATGGAAAGAGTCAACAAGCCTAGGAGAGGTGGGGCTTGGAGACAGAAACTCCTGAGTTGAGAAACCCACTGGATCCTGATGATGGAGACCGCCCACCCCATCAGCCTAAATAAACGTTCTGACTTGATTCTATTCTATGTGAACCGTTCACTAATCCCATTTATAGCACCTTGTTTCAATATTGTAATCTGTTTTTAAACTTGTATATGTGTTTTGTATTGGCATTTTAAAATGTGTTTGATACAGAGGTTTTGTAAGACATGTGACAAGGGAGGCGGGATATATTTGCCTGGCTAGGTTAAATTCCCCATGCCACAGCCATAAAGCTAGGTTATGATTAAGGGGCACACATAGCCCTGAAATGTGTAAACCAGTGTCCTGGGATCTTGCTGTATCAAGCCCTCTACCTCCAAAATGTTTGCCTGTGTTTTTACATCTAAGAAATTTTTGGAATAAAGATTTGGAACACATCGCTTTGGTGCCAGACTTTTTTGGATTGTAAGTATCAGCCTGAGAGTGATAAGTCAGGTAAAACTTAAAGGCCTTATAAAATAATATACCAAATATTTTAAGTGTACTATTAAATACCTTCCTCATGCTTCTGCCTAACAAATAAAATCATCGTAATTACCTTTCCAGACAGATCTTTTTTATGATACCCCAGACTTCCTGTGATTATTCACAGTGGACTTTAGTGTAACTCTATACATCAGAACTTGATAAACCAGCACAACAGCTCTGGAGTGGAAGCTGCGGCTGCAAGTCTTTCTGCTGCACGCCAGTTACTCTCCTGACCTAGTGTGTAATTTATGGCAGTATTGTCACATACCAAGTGTAAATGTTACTTTATCTTTACAATACCTTACTCCAGGGATGTCAAACTTAAACACACAGAGGGCTGAAATGAAAAACTTGGACAAAGTCGTGGGCTAACCAGTATACAATATAATGGGCCCCACATAGTCCTCCATACAGAATAATGGGCCTTACATAGTCCTCCATACAGAATAATGGGCCCCGTATAGTCCTCCATACAGAATAATGGGCCCCACATAGTCCTCCATACAGGATAATGGGCCACACATAGTCCTCCATACAGGATAATGGGCCACACATAGTCCTCCATATAGTATAATGGGCCCCACATAGTCCTCCATACAGTATAATGGGCCCCACATAGTCCTCCATAGAGCATAATGGGCCTTACATAGTTCTCCATACAGTATAGTGGGCCCCACATAGTCCTCCATACAGTATAATGGGCCCCACATAGTCCTCCATACAGCATAATGGGCCCCACATACTCCTCCGTACAGTATAATGAGCACCACATAATCCTCCATACAGAATAATGGGCACCACATAGTCCTCCATACAGTATAATGGGTACCACATAGTCCTCCATACTGAATAATGGGCCCCTCATAGTCCTCCATACAGTATAATGGGCACCACATAGTCCTCCATACAGAATAATGGGACCCACATAGTCCTCCATACTGAATAATGGGCCCCTCATAGTCCTCCATACAGTATAATGGGCACCACATAGTCCTCCATACAGAATAATGGGACCCACATAGTCCTCCATACAGTATAATGGGCACCACATAGTCCTCCATACTGAATAATGGGCCCCACATAGTCCTCCATACAGTATAATGGGCACCACATAGTCCTCCATACAGAATAATGGGCCCCACATAGTCCTCCATACAGAATAATGGACCCACATTGGGGTGGCAGTTCTGGTGTCGGGGGCCAAATATAACCACCCTGCCGGCCAGATTTGGCCCATGGGCCAGAGTTTGACATGTGTGCCTTACTCTGACCAAATCTTTCCATAAATCACTGATATTTAACAATAGTATAAGAATAAAACAAAAAAATAAAATAAAATCATGTATTTATTTGTTGAGCGCTATAAATATTTTCCTTTAAAAAGTGAATGTGGAGTCTCAGGTTTTATCTTTCAATGACAGCTATGAATGTGACATGTACAAGTCAAACTACGTGGTATGCAAGCATTGAGTGAATGTAAAAGAAAAGATACAAGAACTACCTGAAGGTGTTCAAGTACCCTTGGTATATGATTGTTTAGAGAAGCAGACGAAGCAAACACAAGTTTAGACATGCTGCATAATTAAGACGTAGTATTGAAAGTCTTGCTATGCAGTGAAATGAGAAGAGCAATCTTTACTCATACAGCACCTGCGTATTCTGCAGCTCTTTACAGCGCAGGGAGTACATGTATATGTAAATATATATATATATAAAACCAGATGACGTGACAAACTAACCAACATTTCAGACAGTAGGATCGAGGTCGTAGACGTAAGAATTTATAAGCTATGAAGCCACAGGGTAACTGACTCAAGAGGTAAAAGTGCTTTTTTTTCATGACCACACTCCCTTTACCAGACTAGGCTCCAACACGCCCATTCCACTTTCCCATTACGCCCTTTTGCTCGCCCATGGATGTGTATTATGACAATGGGCTTTGTCTGATGATGAAGCATCCTGATGTCACATACAAGAAAACTTCTGTAATGTGTCACTGGTACAACTGGAGATTTGCCAACTCTTCCCAGAGTCCAGGAGGAATACCCTATTTCTGCAGCTTCCCAGAAATTATAGCCCTTGGCTGGATGGTCAATGAGGAAGTCTTATGAGATGACAGAATGGATGCAAGACTGTAAAAACTCCAAGGCACTATGTATCTTGCCAGCTATTGGTTTTGACTAACTTTGTACATTTTGTAAATAGAGAGTGATATATTGTTGTAACCCTACATTACTATTGGACACCTCTCAGATTAATTGATCCCTACTGCTGATCTCTGGTCCATTCATGATGACTACTTTCCTACCTGTGGTCCTTACTGTGCCTCTTCTGGTTCTGGACCCTGGCTTCCTCCTTAGTACTATTTGCTTTTTTCCTTGTTGAGATGCAATTTTGCCTGACTCCTGTATAAACCTTTTTTATCACTGATTAATGATTCGAAAAGCAGCTACTTAGAGATCTGGAATTTGTGACCTGAGGATTCCTTGTAATGAAGGCCTAAATTCTTGCATAGGTGTTAATATCAGTGATCCCTGAATATTCTGATTGTCTGGGTAGTAACTGGTGTATACAAAAAGCCTGGGAAATGGAAGTGGAAGGTTTGGATTTAGAAGGAGATTACAGTTAGATGTAGAATCCTGGGAAGGAATGTGCATAGTGATGTTCTTATGAGTAGACAAGTCCTATTTACTTTGTGCACAATTTACTTTCATTGTCTGCTAAGAAAAGGCCAATGACTTTATTTATCAGGAATGAATACCTTCTTGGCTTGATTTTTAAACTAGAAAATCTCCAGAATGACGTTGTGTCAAATCAAGTGATTAGGCCAAATCTAAAGTTAGGGTAAATCAAAGTATTAGGTAAGGTCTACACAGCAACCTAAAATTGCAGTAAATTGTGGTTGTAATTAACATTTTATAGGGAATAATTGAGGATGTATCATGATTGCAATATTACTGACATTTTACAGAGGAGAAGATAATTGTTACTCTCAGAAAGCAATTAAAAACTTCACAGATTTTAAAGCATGCTCCAATTAAAGAAAAAAAAATAATACATAAGCACAAAAAAGCTTGCTGCACAATTGTGACATTTGAACCACTACTACACCTAGTAGAGTAACTACAAGACTGAATTCATACATACCATTTGGATGTAGTTTTTGGTGTAGTATTTTTTAAATCGAAACTGCATCAAAACAGCATGTGTAAATCCAGCCTAATTCACACACCTGTGTAAAATGTCTGTGTGCTGTCTGATTTTTTTCTTTGATAACAAATGGACCCATAGAGTTTTATGCATCGATTCACACATCCGTAAAAGTCATGGATTCAAATGTGAAATCCATGAGACACAGAGCAGATCCAATTCTCATTCAATTGTGAGGATCAGAATAGAATACTGTGTGCAGTCCGAAAAAAATATGTCTGTGTGCAGTCCGAAAAAGATATTGAAGAAAACCAACACTTCACATTGATGCGTGAATGCAGGCTTAGGGTACAGAGGCTATAGAGGTACAGAGGCTGAAGATGTACTTTGGTTCTGGAGATCAAGTCCTAGAAGCAGTTTTCCCAGAGGTAATTCTAAATTGCAAAGTTCTTTAAATGGCCACAGCTATCTCAGGTACAGCAACATAATTGTTTAACAGAGTTTCTTATTTTTATTGTATACAGAGTTCAGGGAACAAATAATATCGTCATTTAATTTTGGAATGTCCTTTAACCATAAATAAACTGGTGAAGCCTCGTAGGAGTTAGAGAAATTCTGCACTAAAGAACTCTTTCCCCTAAAAGAGGGCACCAATACAATAAATATTTGATGATAACACTTTCGCAAATTTTGCAGCAGGGCTCAGAAGCCTTACAGAGGATTTGTTACCATTATTCACAATACACATTTCTACATTGTTAAACAGGTCTCTTAGACCTGATGAGGCTGGTGTAATTAATTTGAAAATCAGTTTCGGAATTTCTGAAATTTTCTATTTATCCCTTTCAACATCTGGCGACTTCTTGTTTTTGCTGTTTTGTTTTTTTTTTATCGCCATCTTTCAAAGGTCATAACTTTTTATTTCCAATGACATAGCGAAATAACAGTTTACTTTATGTGAGATGAGTTGTAGTTTAGAATGACACCATTCATCTTACCATATAATTGTACTGAAAATGGGAAAAAAATACCAAATGAGGGGAAATGGTGTAAAAACTAAAGTATGTCATTGTAGTTTTTTTTTGTTTGTTTTTACCGCACTCATTGTAAGGTAAAAATGACCTAGCAATATGATTTTTTATGTCATGATACCAATGTTACAAGGTATTTTTTTATATCTTAGTGACTAAAAAAAATCAGAACCTTGTAAATATGCAAATTGCCTCTTCAGAGAAAAAGAGGACTTGAACTCTATAGCGCCACCTATTGGAAGCTGCAATCCTACAAGTCACAATGAACCCTTTAACGAGTCGTACACTATGACTTAGGATAATAGCCAAATCAGAATCTCAATTTGAAGACTCGGTGTTTCAGGCTGTTGGCCCTCGTCAGTGCAAAGTATGAGAACTGATTTGGCTAGGTCAGAGGCTCTGCACTGAGATCTAAGGGATAACGTTTCTCCTTGTGGAGAGTGACACACCGGGTCTGGCATGGCAAGGTAAGGAGGCTTATTCGCCATACAATGCCCCTCTGGGAGATTTAATATGCAAATTGCCTCTTCAGAGAAAAAGAGGACTTGAACTCTATAGCGCCACCTATTGGAAGCAGCAATCCTGCAAGTCACAATCAACCCTTTAACGAGTCGTGCAATATGACTTAGGATAAAAGCCAAATCAGAATCTCAATTTGCAGACATGGTGTTTCAGGCTGTTGGCCCTCGTCAGTTCAAAGTATGAGAACTGAAAAAAATGTATTTGTTTTGCCAGTTCCTGAGACCCCTACCTGTATCTTCTCCATTTAAAGGTGTATCCCACTAAATTAGAATATCATCAAAAAATTAATTTATTTCAGTTCTTCAATACAAAAAGTGAAACTCGTATATTATATAGAGTCATTACATACAGAGTGATCTATTTCAAGTGTTTATTTCTGTTAATGTTGATGATTATGGCTTACAGCCAATGAAAGCACAAAAGTCATTATCTCAGTAAATTACAATAATTAACAAAAAATCACCTCAAGGTGCTCAAAACACATTCAAGAAGTTTATTAACCCTTCAGGTGCTTCACATGAATTTTTGGAATGTGGAAGAAAAAAATGAACATTTAACTTTTTTCACCAAAATGTTACTTTAGACCCAAATTTTTTTATTTTCGCAGGGGTAACAGGAAAAAATGGACCCCAAAATTTGTTGTGCTATTTCCCCTGAGCACGCAGATACCCCATATGTGAGCAAAAACACTGTTTGGGCGCACGGCAGGGTTTGGAAGGGAAGGAGCGCCATTTGACTTTTTGAATGTAAAATTTGCTTGAATAATTAGCGGACGCCATGTTGCATTTGAGGAGCCCCTGATGTGCCTAAACAGTGGAAACCCCCCACAAGTGACACCATTTTGGAAACTAGACCCCTTAGGCAACTTATCTAGATGCGTGGTGTGCACCTTGAACCTCCTGGTGCTTCACAGAAGTTGCACCATGCAATTTGTTGTGGAATTTCTCCTGAGTAAGCCGATACCCCATTTGTGGGGGAAAACCACTGTTTGGGCGCACGGCAGGGTTCGGAAGGGAAGGAGAGCCATTTGACTTTTCGAATGTAAAATTTGCTTGAATAATTAGCGGATGCACCAAGTATCGCGGGTGCTCAAGTGACATGCTCGAGTCCCTGCCCCGCATGTTTTTTTTATTAGACACCCAAAAAAAACCATATGGGGATTGCTCGTGCATGGCAGGCAATCCCCGCAAGGTTTTTTGGCTGTATAACAGCTACAAAACATTTGGAGAGGAGACTCGAGCATGTCACTCGAGCACCCGCCATACTCGGTGCATACCCAAGCACCCGATGCAAACTCAAGTAGTGAGTACTTGCGCTCACTAGTCGCCATATCGTCGTCATTTTTTTTTCTTTACTTCGGAAAAAATCCCAACCCCAACTCGAACCTTAGCTCAACCCTAACCCTAGCCTAACCCTAACCTTAGCCTAACCCTAACCCTAGCCCAACCCTAACCCTAGCCCAACCCTAACCCTAGCCCAACCCTAACCCCAACTCTAGCCCAACCCTAATCCCAACCCTAGCCACCTAGCCAAACCCTAACCCTAGCCCATCGTTAACCCAAACCCTAGCACATCCCTAACCTTAGCACAACCCTAACCCTAAAGTGATTAGACAACGTTATTCTTCGGGTCGGTGCAATTACAGCGATGCCAGATTCATATCGGGTTTTTATGATTGACAGCTGTCACACACTAAAAGACGCATTTTTTTTGCAAAGACTAGTTTTTGCATCACCATATTTTGAGAGCTATAATTTTTCCATATTTCGGCCGACAGAGTCATGTGATGGCTTGTTTTTTGCGGGACAAGTTGACGTTTTTATCGGTATCATTTTCGGGCAAATGGCATTTTTTTTGTTCTTTTCTAGGACAGACCTAGCTACCATAGGTTTCTTTTTAGCCAAGGTAAAGGTGACCAGCTGTGTATGAAATTTTTGTAGCCACTTCTTCGGGATTAATAAAGGGATAGATCTAAAAATGTATAGGAGTTTTGGTAAACGGCTCATTTTGTAGGCATTAATTTTGCCAAGCCAGGAGACTTCTAGTTTAGCTATATGCATAATATCGATCTGTATGGTTTTGTAAATATCATTTAAATTTGTGTCTATGATTGATGTTAATGGTTTGGTGAGTTTTATTCCAAGATAGCTGATATTATTATTTGACAAATAACATTTGACAAATGACATTTTTTGATCGCTTTCTATTCCGATTTTTGGGAGGCAGAACAAACAAAAGCCAACAATTCAGGAATTGTTTTTTTTTTTTTTTTTTTTTTTATGCCGTTCTGCGTGTGGTAAAATTGATAAGGTAGCTTCATTCTTCGGATCAGCACTGCATTTTTTTTTTTATATATTTTGGCGCTTTTACACAATAAAAACTATTTTATAGAAAAAAGAATTGTTTTTGCATCGCTTTATTCTGAGAGCTATAAATTTTTTATTTTTCTGTTGTTGGAGCTGTATTGCAGCTTGTTTTTTGTGGGACAAGATGAAGTTTTCAGCGGTACCATTTTTATTTACATTTGACTTTTTGATTGCGTTTTATTCCATTTTTTGTTTGGCGGTATGATGATAAAACATCGTTTTATGTTTCATTTTTTTTTTTTACCGTGTTCACTAAAGGGGTTGACTAGTGGGACAGTTTTATAGGTCAGGTCGTTCCGGACGCGGCGATACCAAATATGTGTACTTTTCTTGTTTTTTTGTTTTTTTTCATAAGATTATTTATTTATGGCTACAATATATATTTTTTTATTATTATTTTTTTCTTTCTTTTTTTAAATATTTTTACAATTTTTTTTTTCACTTTCTGACATTTTTATTACTTGTTCACATTGTCCCACTATGGGACTTTCACTTTTTGCAGCCTGGTCGCCTGCATGGCATAGAGAGCAGCAGCTCCCTATGCCATGCAGCCTGTCAGCGCTGCGCAGGGAGAAGTTACTTTGGTCGTGCACTGCGCATGACCAAAGCAACTTCTTGCCTCCTGGTGACCCAGATGTTGTCATGATGACGTCGGGTTACCATGGCAACATCCGGGACCGGATTCAGACGCCGCTGGACGACGGCAGAGAAGGTAAGTATAGCGCTTACCTCCTCTTGCCACCGGAATGCTGCGATCGATTTCGATTGCAGCATTTCAGGGGTTAATGTGACGGGAGCGGTGTGGGACCGCTACCTGCACATAGCACTGGGTATCAGCTGTGACAATCAGCTGACAACCGGCGGCGATCTCGCCCGCACCGCTTGTGTGCGGGCAAAATCGTCAGGGCGTATTAATACGTATCAGGCCCATAAGGCCCATGGCACAGATATGTACTAATACATTTTTCAAGATGTTATTATAAAGTATTCTAATTTACTGAGCTAATGACTTTTGTGTTTTCATTGGATGTAAGCCATAATCATCAACATTAACAGAAATAAACACTTGAAATAGATCACTCTGTTTGTAATGACTCTATATAATATGAGTTTCACTTTTTGTATTGAAGAACTGAAATAAATTAACTTTTTGATGATATTCTAATTTAGTGAGATGCACCTGTATGTATCTGTATGAGGGTTTGTTTTTTGCATGCTGAGCTTTAGTTTTTTATCAATACCATTTTGTGGTACATACGATGGTTTAATTGTTTTTTATTGTATTTATTTGAGGAAGTACACCATCATGAAAAACAGTATTTCTGGAATTCAATTTTTTTCTTTTTGCGGTTAATATAGGGTTTAAAGAATTTAATACTTTGATAAATCAGACTTTTATAGACATGACAATTCCAGGTATGTTTCTTATTATTTATTTTTTAACATCAAAAAGAGGATTTTTGTATATGTTTCATTTTCTATGTTTTTACATTTTACTTAATTTTTTGGTTTCCTTAGAGAACATGAACCTGTGATCATTTGATCACTTATACATATATATTGCGCTACGCAGTAAACAGCAGCAAGATGGAAGTAGCAACAGTATTGTACTTTATAGTGTAAGTGATGGTCTCCAATGAAGCCTAGCTTGTGGCTGAGCTTCAGAGGAGTGCCAAGGTAACCCATTGCCACACCACCCCAGCATGCACCGGCAATTACTCTATTTAGATGTTACTGACAGTGATTGATTGATTACTGTCAGTGATTGGTTGTAATATAACCAGCATCTGCTCGGCATGGAAGCTCACCCCATACACCCCATAAGAGTTCATTACGCGGTTAAAAGTGTAAAGGGCACCTAAACTTTAATATAACTTTTCAGAATAAGCTGCTATGTGTGTACATGAGGAACTATTTGAGCTTATATTATGTCTTGATCTACCTTGCTCTACCTTTTTAACCTGTTTTCCCATTTACAGTGTCTATCTCTAATTTGCAGTTGACTCTGACCTACTGGGTGGAAACTAGCTGTTATAATTAGTGATGAGCGAGCCTGCTTGCCACTACTCGGTACTAGTCCGAGCATCACTGTGCTCGACATGCTCGGCACTTGGCGAGTATTTCCGGGTTGCTCGGGCGGGAGCTTGGGTCCCCGCCCAGCATGTTTGGCGCGCTTTAGAGAGCCAATGAACATGCAGGGATTGTCTACCACGCACTCTAATGCCATAGAATGTTGGTTGTGGCATTACAGTGATTGGCTGGCCGCACAGTGTCATCGGGTGTGTATAAGACTGGGCGCCGCCATGCTCGTCACAGTCTACCCCAGAAACAGGCAGAGTAGGGAGAGATGCTGCTGAGTTAGGTACAGAATTGGCGGTGTAATAGTTAGATATAGGTATTCTACAGCAAGATACTGTATTTCCATCTGAACTAACAGTCCTTCAGAGGACTATTCCACCTGCATATATTCAGTGGTGAAGGTGATAGCAGGAGTTAGGCAGGCAGGCAGGGTTTGTGGCAGTGTAAACATCACAAGAGGGTCCATTGCATGTTCTGTCTGCTGCTGCTACAGATATCTGTACACATAGCCTCAGATATAAGGGGCCAGGGAATTTTTTTTTTTTTTATCTTAATCCTGATTATTTGCTTAAAAAGCCACCCAGAGTACACCATTTACAGCTCCATTTGCTTGTTAGCAGAATACAGCCATCATTTTTTGATTTTATTCGCATGACTGTATTGTGGAAGCAGAGAAACTTTTTCCAATGATCAGACGTGATCTCATATGACTGCCGTAATACAGAAATTTTGTGGAGCGTGCCAAATATTTCACTGAATTTAAAGTCAGCCAGCTGTGTTTTGTTGAACCAAATGACACTTTGTCGCTGACAAATACCATAATATTATGTGAGTGCCTGAAACCGTGGCCATCAGACGTGATCTCATATGACTGCTGTAATAATACCGAAATTTTGAGGAGTGTGTCAAATATTACACTCCATGTAAAGTACTGCAGTTGTGGGTTCAAGCCTATTCACAGTTGGTCGCTGACAAATAGCATATCTGATTATCTGTGATTGTGAACAATGTTGTCAGAGTATTACGCCACTTTTATGGACTGACAAAAAAAAACAAGCTAAAATAGAGAAAATGTTAAGAAACATTCTTTCCAGGGTAATGACTTGTATATAAGGCCAAAGAAATACTAAAAAAAAAGTTATGGACTGTGGAAGATATGACCAGAATGAACACTCTTCTGGAGCTGATGATACCACCTAGCAGCACCTGTCGCTATTGTAAATGCATCTAACAGCATTATCGATAGAGAATAGAATCGATTTTACATTTTTTTGGGCAGCACCAGCAGCATGCAGTATAAGGCAATAATACCTGGCTGGATTGGTGTAATACGCTATCCATACTGCGATACCTGACCCGTTAAAGAATTTCAGATAAGACAGTTAATATTCTAGAATATAGAATCAATTTGAATTGTCCTTCCCATTATTAAGGAGTGGGTCTCCTATACTGTTATTGCATATGCAGCAATTTCAAGGGTTGCCAAAAATTAGGACTAAATAAATAAATAAAAACACAGTAGGATCTTTCTTTAGTATAAAAACCAGACTCGCCAATGTAACATCAATGTAATCACATTGTTCAGCTCCTGCACCTCCTCCTCCTCCTGTTCAGCCTCCATCTCCAAAATGACCACATCAGTTGCAAGCTGGAAGCACTGCAGCACTGCCTTGGCCAAGCGGCAACAGGCTGTGCTGAAGATAATATGCTTAATGCTTAGGTGACAAACCGCACACCGCTGCAGAGTTGTTGAAAGCTGTAACACAGCCGGCAGTTCTGTGGTTCTCACCGCTGAACATACAGCCAGGCATGGTCGTGTGTGACAATGGCTGGAACCTGGTGATAGAGAAATGACAGCCAGAGTAGATATGGTTTCCCTGTATGCCAGTCCTTTCATCTGACCTAAAGACTATGGCTGTGATGAAATACAACTCTCTCCAAGTAGACGTCCTGGCTAAGAAAAGTCTGTGTGAAGGTTCCCGGACACTCTATAGCTCCTATTTTACTGTGAATTGGACGTGCTTATGCAAGTTATTTTTCAAACCACATTTCAGATCAGGCCATTGCCCAACTCTGTAGTCATGAAATTCAAGGTGCAAAGAAAGATCTTTGTGTGTCGAAGCACCAAGAAGTGTGAGCTGATGTTGAACGGGCTGCCATTGCTTATACAATAAGCTGCATTAGAGGAATTTCTGGGAGAGATGACAGCCGGAGTAGATACGGTTTCCCTCTATGCCAGTCCTTTCACCGCGCTAAAGAATATGCCTGTGGTAAAATACAACTCTCACCGAGAAGCAGTGTCATACTGAAGAACGTTGGGCCCACCAGAGGATTTGATTCTGAGGGCCCACCTTTCTCTCCTGCTCAAGAGTAGAGATGAGCGTTGTTCTACTCGAACTGTTCGCCAATCTCAAATTCGAGCTGTTTTGGGCGGTGTTCGAGCCGTTCGGCGAACACGAACAATTTGAGAAAAATTCGGCTGTTCGAGGTTATGTTCGATAACTGTTCGTGCACCAAAATCATAACTGGATTTTTTCTCAGTAATGATGAAAATTAATGTTAATACGCAGTTTGAGTGTACAGCGGGGTGGGGGGAGGGGCAGGGGATGGATCTCTGCAGGAACAATGAAGATCTCCATTTTTTTTTCTCTTTCCCGCATTTGCAGTGGGGAGGTGCAATCTCTCAGCCTATCAGCAGCGCACACACGGAGCGAAGTGCTTTTTTTCACACAAGCAAGGGCATGTGTCATTGGTAGTGTATGTCACATGTCCTTGCCCTATAAGACCAAGCCATTTTCCCCGTCGCCACCATTTTCTCACTGCTGCAGCTGCGTGTTAGACGGCACCGCTGTTGCTGTGTGCGCTATACCTTGTTAATTTCAAGCCAATTTTCGCACAAATATACAGATAGCTTGGGAGTAGGGAATAGTTGTGATTGCAGTCCTTTTAAGGACTAGGTTACAGCATTTCCTACGACTTTTATCAGGGAGGTCTGTGCTCTTAAATAGATAGGTTGTGGGAGTAAAGACTAATTGTAATTGGAGTCCTTTTCAGGACTAGGTTACATGAGTTCCTATCAGTTTTTGCCAGGCAGGTCTGTGCCAGTGCTGTGCAAGTTTTTTTCACAGCATTTGGCTGAATCTAGCAAAGCTAATCCTTTTTGGCCTATTGCAGAGTGTGTTAGTCAGTGGAGTAGCCTATCTGTGTTGCAAGATATAACACCTGTGTATAGAATACCAATGTTTTTACTGCACCTAGTGAAGTAAAATCTTTTGGGCATAGCATCATTCTATTAGTCCATCTATACTGACCTCCATCAGGTTGCAAACTGAATATAATTTTTTTCTGCATCTAGCTCTGAAAAAATATTTGGGCTTCTAGCAGTGTGTGGGACTTGGTCTATTAGTCCATCTATACTGACCTCCATCAGGTTGCAAATTAAAAATAATTTTTTTCTTCATTTAGCTCTGAAAAAATATTTGGGCTTCTAGCAGTGTGTGGGACTTGTTCTATTAGTCCTTTAATACTGACCTCCAGCAGGTTGCAAATTGAATATAATTTTTTTCTGCATCTAGCTCTGAAAAAATAGTTGGGCTTCTAGCGGTGTGTGGGACTTGGTCTATTAGTCCATATATACTGACCTCCATCAGGTTGCAAATTAAAAATAATTTTTTTCTGCATCTAGCTCTGAAAAAATATTTGGGCTTCTAGCAGTGTGTGGGACTTGGTCTATTAGTCCATCTATACTGACCTCCATCAGGTTGCAAATTAAAAATAATTTTTTTCTGCATCTAGCTCTGAAAAAATATTTGGGCTTCTAGCAGTGTGTGGGACTTGGTCTATTAGTCCATCTATACTGACCTCCATCAGGTTGCAAATTAAAAATAATTTTTTTCTTCATTTAGCTCTGAAAAAATATTTGGGCTTCTAGCAGTGTGTTGGACTTGTTCTATTAGTCCTTCTATACTGACCTCCAGCAGGTTGCAAATTGAATATAATTTTTTTCTGCATCTAGCTCTGAAAAAATAGTTGGGCTTCTAGCGGTGTGTGGGACTTGGTCTATTAGTCCATCTATACTGACCTCCATCAGGTTGCAAATTAAAAATATTTTTTTTCTGCATCTAGCTCTGAAAAAATATTTGGGCTTCTAGCAGTGTGTGGGACTTGGTCTATTAGTCCATCTATACTGACCTCCATCAGGTTGCAAATTAAAAATAATTTTTTTCTGCATCTAGCTCTGAAAAAATATTTGGGCTTCTAGCGGTGTGTGGGACTTGGTCTATTAGTCCATCTATACTGACCTCCATCAGGTTGCAAATTAAAAATAATTTTTTTCTGCATCTAGCTCTGAAAAAATATTTGGGCTTCTAGCAGTGTGTGGGACTTGGTCTATTAGTCCATCTATACTGACCTCCATCAGGTTGCAAATTAAAAATAATTTTTTTCTGCATCTAGCTCTGAAAAAATATTTGGGCTTCTAGCGGTGTGTGGGACTTGGTCTATTAGTCCATCTATACTGACCTCCATCAGGTTGCAAATTAAAAATAATTTTTTTCTGCATCTAGCTCTGAAAAAATATTTGGGCTTCTAGCAGTGTGTGGGACTTGGTCTATTAGTCCATCTATACTGACCTCCATCAGGTTGCAAATTAAAAATAATTTTTTTCTGCATCTAGCTCTGAAAAAATATTTGGGCTTCTAGCGGTGTGTGGGACTTGTTCTATTAGTCCATCTATACTGACCTCCATCAGGTTGCAAACTGAATATAATTTTTTTCTGCATCTAGCTCTGAAAAAATATTTGGGCTTCTAGCAGTGTGTGGGACTTGGTCTATTAGTCCATATATACTGACCTCCATCAGGTTGCAAATTAAAAATAATTTTTTTCTTCATTTAGCTCTGAAAAAATATTTGGGCTTCTAGCAGTGTGTGGGACTTGTTCTATTAGTCCTTTAATACTGACCTCCAGCAGGTTGCAAATTGAATATAATTTTTTTCTGCATCTAGCTCTGAAAAAATAGTTGGGCTTCTAGCGGTGTGTGGGACTTGGTCTATTAGTCCATCTATACTGACCTCCATCAGGTTGCAAATTAAAAATAATTTTTTTCTGCATCTAGCTCTGAAAAAATATTTGGGCTTCTAGCAGTGTGTGGGACTTGGTCTATTAGTCCATCTATACTGACCTCCATCAGGTTGCAAATTAAAAATAATTTTTTTCTGCATCTAGCTCTGAAAAAATATTTGGGCTTCTAGCAGTGTGTGGGACTTGGTCTATTAGTCCATCTATACTGACCTCCATCAGGTTGCAAATTAAAAATAATTTTTTTCTGCATCTAGCTCTGAAAAAATATTTGGGCTTCTAGCAGTGTGTGGGACTTGGTCTATTAGTCCATCTATACTGACCTCCATCAGGTTGCAAATTAAAAATAATTTTTTTCTTCATTTAGCTCTGAAAAAATATTTGGGCTTCTAGCAGTGTGTTGGACTTGTTCTATTAGTCCTTCTATACTGACCTCCAGCAGGTTGCAAATTGAATATAAATTTTTTCTGCATCTAGCTCTGAAAAAATAGTTGGGCTTCTAGCGGTGTGTGGGACTTGGTCTATTAGTCCATCTATACTGACCTCCATCAGGTTGCAAATTAAAAATAATTTTTTCTGCATCTAGCTCTGAAAAAATATTTGGGCTTCTAGCAGTGTGTGGGACTTGGTCTATTAGTCCATCTATACTGACCTCCATCAGGTTGCAAATTAAAAATAATTTTTTTCTGCATCTAGCTCTGAAAAAATATTTGGGCTTCTAGCGGTGTGTGGGACTTGGTCTATTAGTCCATCTATACTGACCTCCATCAGGTTGCAAATTAAAAATAATTTTTTTCTGCATCTAGCTCTGAAAAAATATTTGGGCTTCTAGCAGTGTGTGGGACTTGGTCTATTAGTCCATCTATACTGACCTCCATCAGGTTGCAAATTAAAAATAATTTTTTTCTGCATCTAGCTCTGAAAAAATATTTGGGCTTCTAGCGGTGTGTGGGACTTGGTCTATTAGTCCATCTATACTGACCTCCATCAGGTTGCAAATTAAAAATAATTTTTTTCTGCATCTAGCTCTGAAAAAATATTTGGGCTTCTAGCAGTGTGTGGGACTTGGTCTATTAGTCCATCTATACTGACCTCCATCAGGTTGCAAATTAAAAATAATTTTTTTCTGCATCTAGCTCTGAAAAAATATTTGGGCTTCTAGCAGTGTGTGGGACTTGTTCTATTAGTCCATCTATACTGACCTCCATCAGGTTGCAAATTAAAAATAATTTTTTTCTGCATCTAGCTCTGAAAAAATATTTGGGCTTCTAGCAGTGTGTGGGACTTGGTCTATTAGTCCATCTATACTGACCTCCATCAGGTTGCAAATTAAAAATAATTTTTTTCTTCATTTAGCTCTGAAAAAATATTTGGGCTTCTAGCAGTGTGTGGGACTTGTTCTATTAGTCCTTCTATACTGACCTCCAGCAGGTTGCAAATTGAATATAATTTTTTTCTGCATCTAGCTCTGAAAAAATAGTTGGGCTTCTAGCGGTGTGTGGGACTTGGTCTATTAGTCCATCTATACTGACCTCCATCAGGTTGCAAATTAAAAATAATTTTTTTCTTCATTTAGCTCTGAAAAAATATTTGGGCTTCTAGCAGTGTGTGGGACTTGTTCTATTAGTCCTTCTATACTGACCTCCAGCAGGTTGCAAATTGAATATAATTTTTTTCTGCATCTAGCTCTGAAAAAATAGTTGGGCTTCTAGCGGTGTGTGGGACTTGGTCTATTAGTCCATCTATACTGACCTCCATCAGGTTGCAAATTAAAAATAATTTTTTTCTGCATCTAGCTCTGAAAAAATATTTGGGCTTCTAGCGGTGTGTGGGACTTGGTCTATTAGTCCATCTATACTGACCTCCATCAGGTTGCAAATTAAAAATAATTTTTTTCTGCATCTAGCTCTGAAAAAATATTTGGGCTTCTAGCAGTGTGTGGGACTTGGTCTATTAGTCCATCTATACTGACCTCCATCAGGTTGCAAATTAAAAATAATTTTTTTCTGCATCTAGCTCTGAAAAACTATTTGGGCTTCTAGCGGTGTGTGGGACTTGGTCTATTAGTCCATCTATACTGACCTCCATCAGGTTGCAAATTAAAAATATTTTTTTTCTGCATCTAGCTCTGAAAAAATATTTGGGCTTCTAGCAGTGTGTGGGACTTGGTCTATTAGTCCATCTATACTGACCTCCATCAGGTTGCAAATTAAAAATAATTTTTTCTGCATCTAGCTCTGAAAAAATATTTGGGCTTCTAGCGGTGTGTGGGACTTGGTCTATTAGTCCATCTATACTGACCTCCATCAGGTTGCAAATTAAAAATAATTTTTTTCTGCATCTAGCTCTGAAAAAATATTTGGGCTTCTAGCAGTGTGTGGGACTTGGTCTATTAGTCCATCTATACTGACCTCCATCAGGTTGCAAATTAAAAATAATTTTTTTCTGCATCTAGCTCTGAAAAAATAGTTGGGCTTCTAGCGGTGTGTGGGACTTGGTCTATTAGTCCATCTATACTGACCTCCATCAGGTTGCAAATTAAAAATAATTTTTTTCTGCATCTAGCTCTGAAAAAATATTTGGGCTTCTAGCAGTGTGTGGGACTTGGTCTATTAGTCCATCTATACTGACCTCCATCAGGTTGCAAATTAAAAATAATTTTTTTCTTCATTTAGCTCTGAAAAAATATTTGGGCTTCTAGCAGTGTGTGGGACTTGTTCTATTAGTCCTTCTATACTGACCTCCAGCAGGTTGCAAATTGAATATAATTTTTTTCTGCATCTAGCTCTGAAAAAATAGTTGGGCTTCTAGCGGTGTGTGGGACTTGGTCTATTAGTCCATCTATACTGACCTCCATCAGGTTGCAAATTAAAAATAATTTTTTTCTTCATTTAGCTCTGAAAAAATATTTGGGCTTCTAGCAGTGTGTGGGACTTGTTCTATTAGTCCTTCTATACTGACCTCCAGCAGGTTGCAAATTGAATATAATTTTTTTCTGCATCTAGCTCTGAAAAAATAGTTGAGCTTCTAGCGGTGTGTGGGACTTGGTCTATTAGTCCATCTATACTGACCTCCATCAGGTTGCAAATTAAAAATAATTTTTTTCTGCATCTAGCTCTGAAAAAATATTTGGGCTTCTAGCGGTGTGTGGGACTTGGTCTATTAGTCCATCTATACTGACCTCCATCAGGTTGCAAATTAAAAATAATTTTTTTCTGCATCTAGCTCTGAAAAAATATTTGAGCTTCTAGCAGTGTGTGGGACTTGGTCTATTAGTCCATCTATACTGACCTCCATCAGGTTGCAAATTAAAAATAATTTTTTTCTGCATCTAGCTCTGAAAAACTATTTGGGCTTCTAGCGGTGTGTGGGACTTGGTCTATTAGTCCATCTATACTGACCTCCATCAGGTTGCAAATTAAAAATATTTTTTTTCTGCATCTAGCTCTGAAAAAATATTTGGGCTTCTAGCAGTGTGTGGGACTTGGTCTATTAGTCCATCTATACTGACCTCCATCAGGTTGCAAATTAAAAATAATTTTTTCTGCATCTAGCTCCGAAAAAATATTTGGGCTTCTAGCGGTGTGTGGGACTTGGTCTATTAGTCCATCTATACTGACCTCCATCAGGTTGCAAATTAAAAATAATTTTTTTCTGCATCTAGCTCTGAAAAAATATTTGGGCTTCTAGCAGTGTGTGGGACTTGGTCTATTAGTCCATCTATACTGACCTCCATCAGGTTGCAAATTAAAAATAATTTTTTTCTGCATCTAGCTCTGAAAAAATAGTTGGGCTTCTAGCGGTGTGTGGGACTTGGTCTATTAGTCCATCTATACTGACCTCCATCAGGTTGCAAATTAAAAATAATTTTTTTCTGCATCTAGCTCTGAAAAAATATTTGGGCTTCTAGCAGTGTGTGGGACTTGGTCTATTAGTCCATCTATACTGACCTCCATCAGGTTGCAAATTAAAAATAATTTTTATCTGCATCTACAGTACCTCTGAAAAAATATTTGGGCTTCTAGCAGTGTGTGGGACTATTTGTATTAGTCCATCTATACTGACCTCCATCAGGTTGCAAATTCAAAATAATTTTTTTCTGCATCTAACCCAGCCAATAGTTTTGGCCTAATACCACAGTTTGGCCACTCAGCTCTGCTCGGTTACCATCCATTGTTTTTTTGTGCAAACAACTCCAGAGTTGTGAATTAGTTAACCACCAAAATGAGTGGAAAAAGGCCTGCTGCTGGTGGAAAGGGGAATAGGCGTGTTGGGAAGGGGAAAAAAGGTTGTGTCCGTGGGGTAGGTGTTAAAGCAACAGTAACATCTGCAGAAGAAAGACCACCTTCCAGCCAAACTAAAATGTCTACTTCTTTTAGCGGACAATGTGATAAGATCCCTTTCTTACGGCCACGCCAATCGCTACAAATTCCAGATGAGGCACAAAAACAGCAGGTGCTTCAACGGATATCAAGTGCTCCTTTAAGTGGGCTCTCCTCCACATCAACTTCAACATCACAAATACTCCAGTCCTCAAAGGTGTCACCCAAATCGCACTTGCTTCCTCACAGCTCCCAAATCTCCAGCTGCCCGTCTGAGTATGAGGTAGAACAGATGGTTGAGTCTGCAGAGCTGTTTACTCATACTATAGCCTGGGAATCAGAGGTCGACTCCAGCGCTTCTGTGAATCCAGACGAGGAAATGATCTGCACTGATGCCCAGAATCTTTATGAGTCGGATCCAGGACCAGACGCAGAAGGTTCTGACCATAATGTAGACCCTCATTCCCAAACTGTAACTCCTGTTGGTGGAGACAATGAGGAAGACGATGATAAGACTCAAATACCTGATTGGAGCGACAACTTTAGTTTTTTGTCAGGGCAGGAACAGGTTGGCTCTGAGGACGACGGGTGTGATAACGCACAGGGTGATGATGATGAGGTCGGAGATCCCACTTACTGTCAACCCACAGTCAGCCAAGAGATGAGGTCAGCAGAGGAGGTGGAGGAAGATGCTAGTGACGACGAGGTCAGGTTGCGCCTTCCTGGACAGAGACGTAGTACTGGAAGCACGTCAACAACTGCATCCTCAAACACAACTCTGCCTCTCACCACAAGTCGTGGTGGCTCTTCAGGTCGCATGGGTGCTAAGCCTTGCATAGCCTGGGCATTTTTTCAGATCGATAAAGATGACCCAACTCGTGTTATCTGTAACATTTGTCAGCAAAAGCTAAGTAGAGGCCAAAAAATACATAGTTTGAGTACTTCATGCATGAACCGGCACATGGACATGAAGCATAAGTTGCAGTGGGAAGCTCAGTGACCTACAATGCGGCCTAGCCGGCCGGGCCAATCACCGTCTGCCATATCTTGTGCATCCGCGGCCTCTTCATCCTCTGTGACTGGGGGGACAGCAGTCACACCTGTTTTGGGGCGCAGACCTGCCACCTCTTTACCCGCAACAGCCAGCGTGATTGGCAGGTCATCATTTTCTTTGGAGGTGGTAACACCAGCTGGTGTTGAGCGCTGTCCGACATCGATAGCACCACCTTTGGATCAAGGCAACCTAACATGTCCGCCTGCATCTTCCTCACAGACCGGCAGTTTGCCGGGGACACCCTTATCAACCCCGTCTAAGCACAATAGCCAGCCCTCGGTCCCTCAGATGTGGACAAGTAAAAGACCATTTCCTCCTAGCCATGAGAAAGCTAAGAGGTTGAATTTCACCATCTGCAAGCTCTTGGCTACAGAAATGCTGCCTTTCCGCCTGGTGGACACAGAGGATTTTCGAGACCTTATGTCCGTCGCAGTGCCCCAGTACCAGATGCCCAGTCGGCACTACTTCTCAAAGAAAGGTGTGCCTGCGCTCCACCAGCATGTCGCACACAACATCACCGCTTCTTTGAGAAACTCTGTGTGTGACAGGGTGCATTTCACCACAGACACTTGGACGAGTAGGCATGGACAGGGGCGTTACATGTCGCTGACTGGGCACTGGGTAACTATGGTGACAGCAGGACAAGGGGCTGCTGTCCAAGTCTTGCCGTCCCCACGAGTTGTGCGTCAATCCTCTTTATGTCAAAGTTCCTCCACTGCTTCTGCCTCCTCAACCTCCTCTCGGTCTTCCACCTGCACCCAAAGCCTGTCTGGTCATGCCACAAGCTTTCTAACTGCGCAGAAGGGATCCTGCACACCTCCTTACTATGCTGGCAGTAGGGCTCAACGTCATCAGGCGGTTTTTACATTGAAATGTCTGGGAAATGTGAGTCACACAGCTGAGGAGTTGTGGTCAGCTCTGGAGAACCAATTTCATGAATGGTTGTCTCCACTGGACCTGAAACCAGGGAAGGCCGTGTGCGACAATGCTGCAAACCTGGGTGCGGCCCTTCGCCGGGGCAATGTCACACACGTGCCTTGTATGACTCACGTGTTGAACCTGGTTGTCCAGCAATTTTTAGCCCACTATCCCAGACTAGATGGCCTTCTGCAGAGGGCACGGTCGCTGTGTGCTCACTTCCGCCGTTCGCATCCCGCAGCTCAGCGACTTACATCTCTACAGAAGTCGTTGGGCCTGCCACTTCACCGGCTAAAATGCGATGTGCCTACCCGGTGGAATTCAACTCTGCACATGTTGCAGCGACTGTGGCAGCACCGACAAGCCCTGGTGCAATACGTTCTGACGTATAGCCTGGGCCAACGAGATTCAGAGGTGGGGCAAATCACGCTGGAGGAGTGGTCTCAGATCAGGGACCTATGCACCCTTCTGCACAGTTTTGAAATGGAGACGAAGATGTTTAGTGCTGACGATGCCATTATCAGCATGACTATTCCGGTGATTTACATGCTGGAGCACATGTTAAACAGAATTCGGAGTCAGGTGGTGGCACAAGAGGAGGTGGAGGAAGTAGAGGAGGAGGAGTTGTATGCGGAAGGGCTAACATCTGCAAGGTCCAGACAGTCGGCAGCACCAAGGCGGCAGGCATGTGAGGGTGGGGGAGATGGTTTTACCAGGGCGCATGGTAGCAGCCAAACTAGTGAGGAAGGTGCAGGAGCCCAGGAAGAAGTGGAGGACGAACTGATGGAAGACTCATCAGATGAGGGAGACCTTGATCACATTTCTGTTGTGCGAGGTTGGGGGGAGAGGACAGAGGAAGGAAGCATGATTGTTACCTCGCCACCAACACAACAGGGACTTGGTGCTCCTGGATGCGCAACACACATGAGTGCCTTCTTGCTGCACTACCTGCAACATGACCCTCGAATTGTGAGAATTAGAAATAATCCTGACTACTGGGTTGCCACACTGTTAGATCCCCGGTACAAAAGTAAATTTGCAGAAATTATTCCTGCAATAGAAAGGGATGCACGCATGCAGGAGTATCAGCAGAGACTGTTGCAGAATCTTACATGTGCTTTTCCACAAAATACCAGTGGTGCACGTAGTGAATCTCACAGTTCCAACTTGCCAACCGTGGGACCGTCAAGTGTTCAGCACTCAAACCGTAACAGAACCACAGTATCTGCTGGTAACATCAATTTTGCGGAATCATTTCACCACTTTTTTAGCCCATCCTTTGCAAGGCCACAGGAGACAAGAAGTCTGACACATAGTCAACGCCTAGAGACGATGGTACAGGAGTATCTCCAAGTAAACATTGAAGCCACGACTGTGTCACTGGACCCTTGCTCTTTTTGGGCTTCCAATCTGGATAAATGGCCGGAGCTTGCCACTAACGCCTTGGAGATCTTGTCATGCCCCGCAGCCAGCGTTCTGTCTGAACGTGTGTTCAGCGCTGCTGGTGGTGTGCTGACAGATAAGCGCACGCGGCTCTCCACTGATAATGTAGACAGACTCACGTTCATAAAGATGAACAAATCATGGATCCGAAACGACTTTTCTACCCCTGTGTCATCCTGGGGAGAGTAAAAGCTTGATGATTGGTTAAAATCACCCTACCAACCGTTTTAAGCTTTCAAATTACTAATCATGTTTATCTGTATCTTGACTGGAAAATAATTTGGGCTTTTTGTAGCAGTGTGCAGCACTGATCCTATTAGGCCATCTATACTAAAGCTTCACCAGATTTAAAATTAAAAATAATTTTTAGCTGCATCTAGCCCGGAAAATAATTTTGGGGCTCCGAGATGCGCAAGGCACATAAGTGCCTTCTTGCTGTACTACCTGCAGCATGACCCTCATATTGTCAGAATTCGAAGTAATCATGACTACTGGGTTGCCACACTCTTAGATCCCCCAAACTTTTCGATCAACCTTTTCATTTTAATAAAGACCAAAAAAATGGTCATTTTTGAAATTATAAGCATTAGCAGGTTGTTAGAAACTGAAATCAAACAGTTTTCAACTCAAAACTTTATTCTAGGTGATGTTACATTTTCACATAGGACCCCTTGTTTGAAAGGAGCTTCTGAACTCTCTCGTCCATTGAATTTGTCAGGTTTTGGATGGTTTCTGCTTCAATTGTTTTGCATGAGGACAGAATACCCTCCCAGAGCTGTTGCTTAGATGTGAACTGCCTCCCGCCATCATAGACACTCCTTTTAATGATGCTCCAAAGGTTCTGAATGGGGTAGAGGTCAGGGGAGCATGGGGGTCACACCATAAGTTTGTCCCCTTTTATGCCCATATCAGCCAGAGATGCAGATGTTTTATGTGCAGCATGAGATGGTGCATTATCATGCAGAAAAATGATCTTGCTGTGAAATACACGGTTCTTCTTCTTGAACCATGGCAGGAAGTGCTGTTTGAGAAAATCCACATACATTATGGAGTTCATCTTTAGCGCCTTCAGGGATCCTAAAGGGGCCGACAATCTCTCTCCCCATGATTCCAGCCCAAAACATTACTCCACCTCCTCCTTGTTGGCGCTGTAGCCGTGTTTGCGTGGGGTGTCCATCAACCAGCCATCCTCCACTCCATCCATCTGGACCATCGAGCGCTGCACGGCACTCATCCGTGAACAAAACAGTTTTGAAATCAGTCTTCATGTAATGTTTGGCGCACTGGAGCCGTTTCTGCTTGTGTGAAGTGGATAGAGGAGGTCGACAGGATGGCGCATGCACAGCTGCAAACCTCTGAAGGACCCTGCATCTTGTTGTTCGGGGGACGTTGGAGGCACAATCAGCTTCAAAAACTTGTCTGCTGCTATGACAAGGCTTTTTTGCCGCTGCTCTTTCAACCTGACGTAATTGCCTGTAGGAAAGAGTCCTCAATTTGCCCTTATCAGCACGCACACGTGTGTACTGTGAATCAGCTACATACTTCTTGATTGCCAAGACACTTCATCCTGATCATCGCACAATGTTGATTGTAGTCATGCCTTGACCTAAACACTCCACAATTTGTTGCTTCTCAGCAGCCGACACATCCTTTTTCTTTCCCATTTTGGCAGAAAATGTAGGCTGCTTAATAATGTGAGAGAGCCTTCTTAAGTAGTCTTGCCTTTCATTGGACACACCTGCCAAACTAATTAGCACAGGTGTCTGCAATTGCTTACAGTGATATAAAGAGCCCTGACACACATCACCATCAATGAGTTTAACTGACAAACAAACAAATTCTTCCCTTATCACTCCTAAACACTTTTTGTATAATAATTTGGAACGCAGTGTACATGTGCTTTTCCACAAAACACCAGTGGTTCACGTAGTGAATCTTACAGTTCTAACTTGTCAACCGTGGTCTGTATGGAGTTGTTCAATAAAGGGCCCAAAATTAAGATAACATAGATGGGAGAGGTCTCTATGAATAGGAATTCCTAAGTATTTGATACCCTGTGAGGGCCAGGCAAAGGGAAAGTTGGACTGGATGGAATCCTATATGGATTTGGGGAGGGAGACATCGAGGGCCTCAGACTTCGCTGCATTGATTTTAAAATTTTACCATGTAACAAAGTGATCTATTTCAGCCATAACAGCATGGATGGATATATGTGATTGAGTGATATATACTAGGACATTATCAGCAAATAGAGAGCACTTGTACTCGGTGCCTCCCACCTCAATCCACCTAATATTGGGGTTATGGCGAATTGATGAGAGCAGGTGCTCCGTCACTAGGATGTATAAGAGAGGGGACAGAGGACATCACTGCCTTGTCCCATTGGTGATTCTGAAAGGTGATGAAAATGTTCTGACGCACCCCCTGGGCCTTGGGACACCCGGAGCCGGACCCTTTTTGGTGGATGCTGGTGGTTGTAGTCTTCGTGGCGGAGACCCAGTTCCGTGGCTCAGGGCGGTCAAACCAGTGGCGGAACTATTTATGTGGTTTTCATGTTTAAATGTCCGACTACGCCACCCGTGGATTGCGGTCAGAGTGAACCGCCGCTACAGGGCAGACCACTGAGGCTGGTGTTGTGGGTGCAGCAGAGCGTAGCATAACTCCCCACGGGAGGAGTATAGCCTCAGGGCAGTGTATGCGGAGGATGGGGGTGATGGTGCAGGGCAGCAGCAGTAACGACACGGAGTCAGTGATGCAGTTCAGGGCCTTTACTCACAGTTCTTATTATCCAGACCATGTCTGCAGGTAACGGCTGCCCACGTCGTACTGTGCTCACCAGGTGAGGGGCTCAGACAACTCCCAGATAACTTTGGAGCACTTCACAGGACCCCCTTTGTGTGTCCTTTGTCTGGCCTTTCTTACCAACACTTCTGTCCGGCTGCCTCGGGCCTCCTCTTGGTAAACTTGGCGCCAGTTTCCCTGACCCTATGTGGTGCCTTCCTAGCGGGTGTAGCGAGGGGCTGCGCCACATAAAATGTCAGAGCCTCCGGTTTCTAGCTGAGGGTCATTTCCTGCCTCCACTAGTTCGGGGACCGGTCTCCCCCTTTGGCCTGACCCCTCCACGCAGGTGGATTCGGGCGTGCGGTGGCGACTCGCCCGTCCGCACCCCTGGGATCCCTTCATTCCTCGTTCCTGGAGCCTTCTCCGCTCCTCTTCCTTCCTTCTCCCTCTTCCAGGCCTGGGCCTCTGTTACTAGGCCCGCCTCTGGAGCAGAGCTCATGCAGAGCCCCTGCTCCCTGCCACTTCTGCTCAGACTTCTCTGCACTGAACTAAGATGGTGCCCACCTTTTATACTCCCTTCTCAATGCACCCAGGAACTGCTTCCTCCCTGCTCCTGCACTACAGGGTTCCCCTTCCTCAGTGTTCCCTCCCCCCACTCCAGCCAGGGACAGGGACTGTCGTGCCCATCTCAGGGGCATATTGGTCGCCCTGCCCCACGGCAATGTGGTGTAATGCATGCAGGTGTCGGGTCCTGATCCACACTCCATCCTTACCTGAGAGTGAGATATCACACCTCTGGGTGAGGTGCAATACGTCTGTAGCAACCGAGCCCTCAGGGTGCTACAGTTCCATTTATCTTCAGCCTAGGTGACGTATTGCGATACAGGGCCGTGATTTTGGCTATAAAAGGGTCCCCTAGACCCCTACCCCAAGCTTTTTAAGAGAATCATATATGGCGTGCCAGGAGACTCTATGGAATGCTTTCTCAGCATCCAACGAGAGTATCTAATTACAAATTTTTAACTGCATCTAGCCCAGGAAATACTTTGTGCCTAGTAGCAGTGTCTGCTAGTGAGCGGATTATCCCGGCTGTTAAGCAAGCTGCACCACCTGTAGTTTAGACACTTAATTTTTTCAAAGGAAATGCTTCGGGACCATGGGATACTTAGTGAAGAGCATCAGGAGGCACCCCAAGGCATAGGGGCTGGGACTGGCAGTAGGATGCCTTGCGGTGGACAGCCGAGCTCGATCCTTATAAAAGCTTTTTAACTGCAGCAGCTTTAGTGGACGCTACTGGAGCTGGAATTACCGCGGCTGCTGGCATGAGACTTGCCCTCCAATAGATCCTTGTAAATGGATTTAAAGTGTATTCATTCAAATTAGAGAGACAATTTAAATTAAAAAGCTTAGAGCTGCCTCCACCACAGGGGGGCTCGCTCGACCCACCAGCGGACAGGCACCAGTATTGGGAGAGGGGGGCTGGCCGTCAGGGTTCACCGCGGCTCTGGCACAAACCCGGCGACACGGAGGTGGCACGGGCAGGAGCGGACTGGCCGTGTCGGCTTCTCACTTTTTGGATTTTAGAAGGGCATGACATGCCTATATCTGTGTCTCCCCCTCCTTTTACTCCTCCACCTCTTTTATTTTCGCATGACTATATGTACTTGTCACTTTTCCATGTGTTAGTTATGTCTTCTGAGCAGTTTGTCAGCTTTTGGACACCTTTGAAGGTGTTTTCTATGTGTTTCTATGTGTTTTTGTTTGCCTGCCATTGGTTTTAACGGTGTTCGAAGGTGTTCGACGAACAGTTCGGCGAACACACGGGTGTTCGACGAACCGAACCGAACTCGAACACTACGGGGGTGGCTCAACACTACTCAAGAGCCCAATAGTAGCTGCAAAGTTTGCGCTATGATTGAACTCTCCTGATAGAGAAACCAGGGCCCACCGGAGGATTTTCGGGTGGGCCAGTCCAACCAAGCCAAGAAGCAACCATGGCTAATAAAAGTCTGTGTGAAAGTTCCTAAACACACTATGGCTGCTTTTTAGTGAGGGGGAAACCAATGCAAACACAGGGATAATGTACAAAACCCTTGCAGATGTTGTCCTTGGTGGGATTTGAACCCAGGACCCCAGCGCTGCAAGGCTTCAGTGCTAAGTTAACCACTGAGCCACTGTGCTGCCCTCTCTGTTCTCCCTCTGATATCTAACATTCTGGAGAAACTTGCACCTACTGCCACTCAGCATCTTCAGCTCCTTTGTGAGAAACTAATGTATTTGGGCAGCCACTCAGTCTACCAAATAAAATTCCTGAGAAGGAAATTGTGGATGGCTTCGCTACTGGTACTGGGGGCACTGATAATACCATGGGGTCGTGCCATAGTTCACTAGAAATATTCCAGGCTGGTATGAGCCAAGCTGATTCCCACAGAAAAGTATCAGCAGCAAGCTAAGGAGATGGTGGCCTTTATCATCATCACGACCTGTAAGGTTTGCACTATGAACTCTCCTGAAGGAGAAGCCAGGGCCCACCGGAAGAGTCTCCGGATCTCTGGAGGGCCTGTCAAACCCTGCCGATAAGCAGCCCTGGCTAAGAAAAGTCTGTGTGAAGGTTCCGGACACTCTATGGCTGCTTTTTCACTGTGGACTGCCTCCAGCAATATATAAGATTGCAATCTATAAGATCCCTTCACTGGCTCTCCATTGCCAAAAGACTCCAGTTTAAAACCCTAACCATGACATGCAAAGCCGTTCACAACCTGTCTCCTCCATATATATGTGACCTAGTCTCCAGGTACATACCTGCACGCAACCTCCGATCCTCACAAGATCTCCTTCTCTATTCCCGTCTTATCTCCTCTTCCCAAGATTTCTCCTGTGCATCCCTCCTACTCTTGAACTCTGTACCCCAACATATCAGACTCTCGTCTACTGTTGAAACCTTTAAAAGGAAGCTGAAGGCCCACCTCTTCCGAGAAGCCTACAACCTGCAGTAACCCTCGCTCCACCATACTGCTGCGCGACCACCTGTTCCTTCATCTACTGTACTGTATCCGCACCCATCCCTTATAGATTGTTTGTTTTCCCTCACGGGCCGGGTCCTCTCTTCTTTCGTACCAGTCGGTAACCTCTTTTCACATGTAAAGCGCATGGAATAAATGTCACTATAACAATAAATAATAATGATTATACTACTTCTACTCTGGGTCAATTGATGGCACTTTCCTGGTGTCTGCCCCTAAATTTATGCATTTTGGCAGCTTTTTGTCCCATTTGAAGGTGTTGTGTATACGTTTGGTTTTTGCCCCCATTGAATCCAATGGCGTTCGGCAATGTTAGATGAATATTCGACAATTACACTGGCGAATATTGCAAAAACGGCCATCATAATCCGAAACGAATATTGAAATATTCGCTCATCTCTAATCTGAAACACCCTTAAAAAATTATGAGGGCATGGCATGATTGTTTATTACCATTGTTAAGGAGTGGGTCTCCTATACTGTTAATGGCCATGTACTAAGTGCATGGGCTGAAAAACATTTACCCATGGGGGGTATACATGAACATACTGTATAACATACAGAATGTTAGAGGTAGGCCTCTAAAAAATTTTCCTACGGCCTTACAAAAAATTATGTGGGTGTTGCATCACGGTCACCCTGGTGATATGGTGGTAGAGGATGAGAAGAAGGATGAGGGCGACATAAAATAGAACAATTCCTGAAGCGTATACCCATGTCTGGATGTGAAGGTATGCAAGGGAATAGATCCCCCAAAAAATAACCACTGGATTTGAGTTTATGTTCGATGCTATCATCTGGTGGTGTTGAGAAGTCTGGCCCAATCCTGCCCTTGTTCATTTTGATAAGTCAGGCTGTCAGCATTTTCAGTTGACAGGCGGATGCGCATATCAGTTATATCAGTTATAATGCCCACGGCAGCACTAAAAACCGTTTTTGACTAGCGGCCAGGACCTCCAAGGCATAAAGAGACATTTCATGCCACGTGTCCAGCTTGGGTACCCAACAGTTGTAAGGCACAGGTAGGAATCATGGAGGATGCTGGTACGGTCACCAAGGTAGTCCTTCAGTATCTTCCAAAACTTTTTCCTCCTTGTCAGAGTACCCCGTGTATCAGGGCTGTCTGTCAGAGTACCCTGTGTATCAGGGCTGTCCCAGACCTTTGACAGTGTTTCCCTGCCTCTGCCGCATCTGGTTTGTGTCTCCCTCGCTTGTACTCCTTGGTTGTCCAATGAACTGTCTGAGTCGTGACCTCTGCCGCCAGCATTGTCAGATGGGAAATTTTTTCTTGTTATAATTCTATCTTCAACAAGAGCCTGAACTTAATATCTCCAAAAATGAACTTCTTCGGTTTTCTCCCTCTACTAACCTACCTATACCCGACTTTGCAATTTCCTTTAGGTGGTGCCACCATAACTCCCACTCTGCACGCCTGCTGTCTTGGAGTCATATTTGACACACAACTTTCCTTTATTCAATGTGAAAAATCACCCACTCGCTCATGTCACCTGCACCTTAAAAACATCTCCAGAATTTGACCTTTTCTCACCTTTGATACTGCAAAAACTCTTACTATCACTCTTATTCACTACTGCAACTCTCTACTAATCAGTCTCCCTCTAAACAAACTGTCTCCTCTCCAATCCCTTCTGAATGCAGCAGCCAGGGTCGTATTTCTATCAAGCAGCTTCACCGATGCCCCTACCCTGTGCCAGTCATGGCACTGGTTAAGTTAAACAATCACTACAGAATACAATACAAACTCATCTCTCTCACCCACTAAGCTGTCCACAGTTGTGCACTGCCCTATATCTCATCCCTCATTTCTGTGTATCACCCCTCCCATGCCCTCCGTTCTGCAACTGATCTAAGACTGACATCCTCCTTAATCAGAACCTCACACCTCCGTCTCCAAGAATTCTCTCACGCCATGCCAGTTTTCAGTAATGCCCAATATGCGTACAACGCGATGGTCACGGTAAAGGCAGCGGAACATAAAGTCGGCCATGTGTGCCAAACTGCCAACAGCCAAGCCTTCCCTGTTCTTACCAAGAGAATGACTGTCCATTTTCTCTTCCTCCTCCTCCTCCTCCTCCTCATTATCACCCAATCTGCATTGAGATGCGATGAGGCTGGGCTGAGTAGCATCACCCTGTATAGTTCATTGCTCTGCCTGCAATGCCTCCTCTTTAATCGTGAGCAGAGACCGTTTCAGTAGACAGAGAAGCGGGATGGTGACACAAATTATGGCGTCATCGCTGCTCACCATCTTGGTAGAGTCCTCAAAGTTTTGGAAGATGGCACAGATGTCAGACATCCATGCCCACTCATCAGCTCTTTTCAGAGGCTGACCTGAATGCCGACGGGCGTTTTGAAGCTGGTACTCAACAGCTGCTCAAAATCATTTCTAACATCGGTAACGTTGATTTCCAACGTGTGGTTACATTGCACAGAAGTTGGTGAGCTGGAAGCTGCGAAAGCAGCTGAAGCCCTGCCAGGGCGGCGGTAGCTGTAGCTGACTTTCTGAAATAGGGACACAAGCGGCGTACTTTCACAAGCCGCTGTGGCAGATCCGGGTAGGTTTTGAGAAACCCCTGAACCACTAAGATGAGCACATGGGCCAGGCATAGTACACGTGTGAGCTTGCCTAGCTTCAGAGAAGCCATCAAGTTCTCTAATACAGCTTTCAACAACTCTGCAATGGTGTGTGGTTTGTCGCCTAAGCATACAGTCCTGCTTATTGGTTTTGGCACCCACAAACTTTAAGTACATAATCTCGAATATGTCCTGAAAAAAAAAGAATCAAGTGATGGAGATATAGGTTGAAGAGGAGGAGGAGGAGGCGGTGCAGGAGCTGTAGAATGTGGGGGCAACCCTGATTGACCCAGGACTCGCAATCCTCTGGGTTCGGAGGACGTGTTCCGTCCCAGGGTCCCATTGAGTCCCGGCTTCCAATATTAACCCAGTGGAATGCGTCAGTGAGGTGTACCGTCTCTGGCCACATTCACTTGTCCACATGTTTGTGGTTAGGCGGTCCTTCCAACTAAGTGCGCTGGGGAGGTCATGGGTAATGTTCTGGGACCCATGCTTGTGGAAGGCGTAGACGACACCGGGAGAAATAGTGGCTGCTGGGGACCGAGTATGGACACCTGGACGACGCCATGAGGTTGTGGAAAGCTTCCGCCTCCACGAACCTAAAAGGCAACTTTTCAAGTGCAAGTAAGCAGTCCAGAAATGTGGCAGTTTACTATTGCGGCCTGTTTTTGGCTGCATACTTGCGCTTGCATTCCAAGTAACACAAAGCTAAGGAGATGGATCATCCATCATGAATAATTTGCTCGTTGAGTAGGAGACCGACCACTGCTGCTGTCTACCTTGTGAACATTGTTTTTTTCAAGTTTGATTGATCCAAGGCCTGCAATACTATACATTGGGAAGACTTATTCCGCCCCAGGGTCCCACTGGGTCGCTGCTTCCACAATATTAACCCAGTGGAATGCGTTAGTGAGATGTACCGTCCCTGGCCACATTCACTTGTCCACATGTTTGTGGTTAGGTGGTCCTTCCCACTAAGTGTGCTGAGGAGGGCACGGGTAATGTTCTGAGACCCATGCTTGTGGAAGGCGGAGATGATACCAGGAGAAATAGTGGCGGCTGGGGACCGAGTATGGACACCCGGCCGCCGCCATGAGGTTGCGGAAAGCTTCCGCCTCCACAAGCCTAAAAGGCAATATTTTCAGTGCAAGCAAGCAGTCCAGAAATGTGGCAGTTTACTATTGCGGCCTGTGGGTGGGTGGTTGGCTGCATACTTGCGCTTGCATTCCAAGTAATGGAGTAGGGACAACTGACCGCTGCACTGGGACAAGGACGTGGATGGTGATTGTTGCAAGTCTGCAACGACAGGTGCAGGGCGGGAGACATCTTCGCATGCGCCATGGACAGGGGATTGGCGTGCACGCACAACAGCGGAAGAGGCAGTGGTGTCACCTGCAGACACTGTTTCTGGACCTTGGCCTTCCGCTCAGCTAGTCGGGTGCTTTGCTGTCATTTGCCTGAGCATGCTGGTGGTGGTCAGGCCAGTAGTTTTGGTGCTCTTGATGATGCTGGCCTGGCAGATGTTGCAAATGGCCTTTTTGGGGTTATCTAAACAACAGTCTTTAAAAAAGAACCAGACTCAGGAAGACCTAACAGTTGTACTGGCATCTTCCGTCGTGTTGGTGTTCCGGGGAATGGTTGCCCGCCTTATGTCTATGGCCACCACACTGCTTGCTACTGCCTGTTGTGGTGCTACGCCTCCCTCCTCCTGGTGTGTGCTGCTGTCCTCGCTCTGCATGTCCCTTTGCCAGGTTGGGTCAGTGACTTAATCTTCCACTGCTTTGTCTTCCACTTCTGCACCCTGGTCCTCCTCCTGACTTTCTGTCCATTGTGTCTCATCATTATCCACCTCTTGTGACAGTAATTTCACTTTCCCTTCGTCACCTTCGGGTGACCATGGCTGCTCAAATCGCTACATGTGAGCTTCTGTGGCCATGCTTGAACCTGGCTGGGCGAGAGGCCCGAATCTATCAATGGAAAAGTGAATAGCTCTTGGGGTAACCCTGGACTCTAATCTCTCCTTCAAACCACATATCCAAGCTCTTTCCACTTCCGAGCGGACCGAGCGAGAGGCCAGAATCTATAGATGGAAAGATGAACAAAACAGCTCTTCGGAGTGTCCTATTGTGGGATCAGTTGTCTCAGGGCACTCGGAATGGTGGGAGGAAGGAGGATCAGAGTGAGGAAGATGCCGACTCCAAGTAAAAAAAATCTCCCAGATCCGCACAATCCTCAACCAGGAATCTACAAAAACACTAGTGCACGCCATCATCATCTCCAGTCTCGATGACTGCAACCTCCTGCTCTGTGGCCTCCCTTCTAACACTCTCACATTCCTCCAATCTATCCTAAACTCTGCTGCCTGACTAATCCACCTGTCTCATCGCTATTCCCTGGCCTCTCCTCTCTGTCAATCCCTTCACTGGCTCCCCAGAGACTCCAGTTCAAAACCTTAACCTTGGCATGCAAAGCCATCCACAACCTGTCTCCTCTATACATCTGTGACCTAGTCTCACAGTACTTACCTGCATGCAACCTCTAATCCTCACAAGATCTCCTTCTCTACTCCCCTCTTTTCTCCTCTTCCCATAATCACATACATGATTTCTCCCGTGCATCCCCACTTCTCTAGAACTCTCTACCCCAACATTTCAGACTCTCGCCTACTGTTGAAACCTTCAAAAGGTACCTGAAGTCCCACCTTTTCCGACAAGCGTACAACCTGCAGTAACCCACAGTCCACTATACCGCTGCGTGACTAGCTCTATCCTCACCTACTCTATCCTCACCCATCCCTTGTAGACTGTGAACCCTCGCGGGCATGGTCAACTCCTCTCCTGTAGCAGTTGCTGTCACATTTTTGTTCAAGATTATTGTAATTGTTTTTGAGATGTATACCCCTTTTTCACATGTAAAGTGCCATGGAATAAATGGCGCTAAAGTAATATTAATAATGTGGTCCAGAATCACAGCTACTGACACTGGACTGTGTGGAAGACAGGGAGGTGGTGGTGGCAAACTGACTAGAAGCATTATCTGCTATCCAACCAACAAACTTTTCACACTGCTCTGCCTTCAAGAGTGGTGTTCCGCGGCCCACTAGAAATTGGAACAGGAAGGTAGTTCAACATGATGTGGGTTTGTTGTGCTCCCTCAGCAGGCAAAGTTTCATTTTGCCCACGGCCTTGGTCTCTGCATGCACTGTCACCATTACGTCCACTTCCCCGTCCCTTGCCATGCGCCTTGCCCATTTTAAATGGAGTATAATATTTGTCATGTTGCCAAAAATGTCGGTATTAACAACGCAGTAATATAGGATCACGTCTGATGACGACGGTTTTAGGCAATGACCTGGGAGTCAGAGATGCTTCCAGAGGTTTTCCCCATGTTGTTCCCATGTCTTTTCACCACTGTATGGATGTGTCTGATCATGTCTCACACACTACATGGCCAGATAAAGTAGTAAAATGTTAAAATGACATTTACCGGTGAATGCATTTTTCACAGTTGAAAGTAATGCAAAAGTGCATCAAAAATGGTACGTGTGAACATAGCCCAAGATGTGGAGGAGCATTTTTGTTTTTGGTCATTTATTTTACCTTATATACAAGTCATTACACTGGAAAGGATGTTCCTTAACATTTTTCCCAGGAAAATCCATTTTGGTTTCGTTTTTGTATATTTTATTGTGAGTCCGTAAAAGTGGAGTAATACTCTGACAACATTGTTCACAGCAGTAACCTGGGAGTCAGAGATTCTTCCAAGGGTCTTCCCCATGCTATCTCCATGTCATTTGAGCACTATTCCCATCGATTTCAGCAATTTTTAGGCCCTCTGCAGACCTCTGGGGGGGCCACTGGAAAAATGCTCCAGTTTCCCATAGACTTACATTGGGCTCATTGCTCGAATCGAGCATTCCAATTTTCTCGACTCGAACAACGAGTACCCGAGCATTTTAGTGCTCACTCATCACTAGTTATAATGTCTCATACACAGCACACAATGTTTAAACTGTATTACATCACTGATGATATAGACAGATGCCGGCTGTGTAACACAGTCAGCATATGTTTGTTATAGACTGGTTCCAGCTCCTGAGCCCGTTCCATACATCCTGCTCAAGACTCATGATGAAAATGTACATCATAGGTCATTTAGGGGTTAAAAGTTTAAATGGTACATAAACTTTCAAATAACTTTTCAGAAAATGCTGCTATGCGTGCACATTCTGAAGAATATATGTCTTGTATCCTGTATTTTTAATCTGTTTTCCCCTTTGAAATCTTTAACTCTTATTTTCAATAGACTCTGCACTCATGGGTTGAGACTAGCTGCCTGTTATGATAGTGCAGAAACTCACTCGGCTCGGGAGAATGGTTAACACTAAAAACTGCCAGACTCTGCCGGTTCATGTACAGACTAGACAATGGTAACTTGGACCTATGCTACCTGAAAGGCTGTTGAGCGCTTCACGTTCCTCCTGAAGAACCGGAGGGCAGAGCAGAGTGCAAATTACGTACAGAAGGGAAAGTGTGCTGAAATAGAAAGAGATCCCTGAGTGAGTAAAACAAACCATGAAATACAAAATAAAGGATGAAATACTTACTGTTAGAGAATATGCCGCCTAATTCCTGAAAAGAAACTGAAGATAGGTGCAGGGTAAAGAAACAGCAGAAAGATAAACCCTAGCTGGTCTTTCCCAGACTGACTTAAAATACAGCAGTATGGCTGAACATTCAAATGAAGCTATCACCAGCAGGAAATATCAGCAGGGGGAAAGTATATAAAGCTGCACCCAAAAGGTGATAGGGCAGGTAAATGAAAACACGCGTTACCCTAAAAAAAACTGTAGCATGGATAGCAGAAACTAAACACCCCTAGAAAAGGTGCATCCACTGTGGCTCGGTGGACAGAGAAGTCGACCACAAAGCACAAGGTCAAGAGTTCAAACCCAGATGCATGACAATACCATGATGTCTCTTCTACACAGCACACTCAGGCAGAGAGGAGTTCCTGTCCTACTTTCTCTGTAGCTTATATACAGAAACAGGAGAGGCGTGGAGTCCATTATGCAGCAGTACTGAGCAGTGTAGCTGTGAATCCAGAAAAGGAATGAAATTGCAGCATGATCTCTGTTTCTTTGCCTCTGCTTATTATCTCGCTATGCTACTCTCTCCTCGAATTCAAACCAGTCTGCTTAGACTTCAATATTGACATAAAGACATCTCATTGTGCTGGAAATCCGTCTTGTCTTTAGCAAGTTTTGACCTATTTTTTAGAGTGCATGAGTTCAGGAGTCAGGGGGGGAAGGGAATAAGTAGCTCTGCATGGAGAAAGAAACATACTACATACATAAAGATTCCTACATTCGCTTGTAATCTGGATTTTTGCAAAGTCTGCTGAAAGTAAATATAGTGACCATTTAAACTCAATCTCTGCCTACGTAGCCAGATTGAGAAGCTCTACCCTGCTCCTGAGATGTTATACTGCTGAGTACAAGTAGCAGCAGTCGACCTGGGTGGCTAGAGATTCAATACACTTGTATTCATCAGCTCTCATTTGAATGGGAATAGAATATCATTGTATAGATATATAGTTCATTTTGACTCATATTATTCCATGAGATGCAAGAACAGTAATGAAGACTTTAATGTTTATTGATATTTGATGTCAAATGTACAAAATATAACCATTGCTCTGCTGTAAGGATTATGGTAATATTACACTTACAATCTGACATTCTTTCAAATTTACAAGGAATGATTCATCCATTTATGCACAATAATTTCTTGCGTGTTGAATGATTATTTGGCTGTAGTTACAGAGTCATACATGCCCTGCAATTATTTCTACACGCCCCATATACAGCTGGATAGTGGATACACCCAAATTGCGTGAAATGACAAACATGATTTTAATAGTAACCAGTGAGAGGTATTAAATTGAAAGAAAATCTTATGTACTCATATAACAGAGTACGTCATGCATTTTTCATGATGGATGTTATTGCCTAAATTACATTGTGACATTTAGGATGATCCACAATGCAGGATGCGAGTTTTGGGAATTTAACAAAGGAGTGTGCTAATCTTTTCAGGAGTGCACCGCTCCTTCACCTTCTGGTTGTCTGCTTGTCAAGGACAGTATGCTAGTGAAAATTGACAGCTTGAACAAGTGGCATGGTTGTGACGCTGGTTAGAAGTGTACGCCCTCTGATGCTGTTGCAGGGGCAGCTTTGCCTTTGCAGCATCAGAGAAGTGTAGAGGAGCTGAAGCCACTGATCTGGACATCTTCAGAGTAGTGTTTGAAAGCACGCTCCTTGCTTAGGAAACCAGGCACTTCTGATAGGCTGCAGAGGTACCCTGGCTGTATGCTTGTCGAGTGCAGTATGCTAGTGAAAATCAACAGTTCAGACCTGTGGTGTGGTTGTGACGCTCTCTGATGCTGTTGCAGAGGCAGCTTTTCCTCTGTCTGCTTGTTGTTGCAGAGGAAGCTTTGCCTCTGTATGCTTGTCAAGGGCAGTATGCTAGTGAAAATTCACAGTTTGGACCAGTAGCATGGTTGCAACACTCTCTGATGCTGTCGCAGAGGCAGCTTTGCCTCTGCAGCATGAGAGGAGTATAGAGGCACTGAAGCCAGTGATCTGGTCTACTTCAGAGTAGTGTTTGCTAGATTTAAAGCAAAGATCTTGAATGTGCTGTCCTTGCTTAGAAAAACGGTCACCTTTGATAGACTGTGGAAGTACAAATTAACATAAACACAAGCACTGGTGTGTAGAGATGAGCGTTGTTCTACTCGAACTGTTCGCCAATCTCAAATTCGAGCTGTTTTGGGCGGTGTTCGAGCCGTTCGGCGAACACGAACGATTTGAGAAAAATTCGGCTGTTCGAGGTTATGTTCGATAACTGTTCGTGCACCAAAATCATAACTGGATTTTTTCTCAGTAATGATGAAAATTAATGTTAATACGCAGTTTGAGTGTACAGCGGGGTGGGGGGAGGGGCAGGGGATGGATCTCTGCAGGAATAATGAATATCTCCATTTTTTTTTCTCTTTCCCGCATTTACAGTGGGGAGGTGCAATCTGTCAGCCTATCAGCAGCGCACACACGGAGCGAAGTGCTTTTTTTCACACAAGCAAGGGCATGTGTCATTGGCAGTGTATGTCACATGTCCTTGCCCTATAAGACCAAGCCATTTTCCCCGTCGCCACCATTTTCTCACTGCTGCAGCTGCGTGTTAGACGGCACCGCTGTTGCTGTGTGCGCTATACCTTGTTAATTTCAAGCCAATTTTCGCACAAATCTACAGATAGCTTGGGAGTAGGGAATAGTTGTGATTGCAGTCCTTTTAAGGACTAGGTTACAGCATTTCCTACGACTTTTATCAGGCAGGTCTGTGCTCTTAAATAGGTAGGTTGTGGGAGTAAAGACTAATTGTAATTGGAGTCCTTTTCAGGACTAGGTTACATCAGTTCCTATCAGTTTTTGCCAGGAAGGTCTGTGCCAGTGCTGTGCAAGTTTTTTTCACAGCATTTGGCTGAATCTAGCAAAGCTAATCCTTTTTGGTTTATTGCAGAGTGTGTTAGTCAGTGGAGTAGCCTATCTGTGTTGCAAGATATACCACCTGTGTATAGAATACCAATTTTTTTACTGCACCTAGTGAAGTAAAATCTTTTGGGCATAGCATCATTCTATTAGTCCATTTATACTGACCTCCATCAGGTTGCAAATTGAATATAATTTTTTTCTGCATCTAGCTCTGAAAAAATATTTGGCCTTCTAGCAGTGTGTGGGACTTTCTCTATTAGTCCATCTATACTGACCTCCATCAGGTTGCAAACTGAATATATTTTTTTCTGCATCTACCTCTGAAAAAATATTTGGGCTTCTAGCTGTGTGTGGGACTTGTTCTATTACTCCATCTATACTGACCTCCATCAGGTTGCAAATTGAATATAATTTTTTTCTGCATCTAGCTCTGAAAAAATATTGGGCTTCTAGCTGTGTGTGGTACTTGTATTAGTCCATCTATACTGACCTCCATCAGGTTGCAAACTGAATATATTTTTTTCTGCATCTACCTCTGAAAAAATATTGGGCTTCTAGCTGTGTGTGGGACTTGTTCTATTAATCCATCTATACAGACCTCCATCAGGTTGCAAACTGAATATAATTTTTTTCTGCATCTAGCTCTGAAAAAATATTTGGCTTTCTAGCAGTGTGTGGAACTTTCTCTATTAGTCCATCTATACTGACCTCCATCAGGTTGCAAATTAAAAATAATTTTTATCTGCATCTAGCTCTGAAAAAATATTTGGGCTTCTAGCTGTGTGTGGGACTTGTTCTATTACTCCATCTATACTGACCTCCATCAGGTTGCAAATTGAATATAATTTTTTTCTGCATCTAGCTCTGAAAAAATATTGGGCTTCTAGCTGTGTGTGGGACTTGTTGTATTAGTCCATCTATACTGACCTCCATCAGGTTGCAAACTGAATATATTTTTTTCTGCATCTATCTCTGAAAAAATATTGGGCTTCTAGCTGTGTGTGGGACTTGTTCTATTAATCCATCTATACAGACCTCCATCAGGTTGCAAACTGAATATAATTTTTTTCTGCATCTAGCTCTGAAAAAATATTTGGCCTTCTAGCAGTGTGTGGGACTTTCTCTATTAGTCCATCTATACTGACCTCCATCGGGTTGCAAACTGAATATAATTTTTTTCTGCATCTAGCTCTGAAAAAATATTTGGCCTTCTAGCAGTGTGTGGGACTTTCTCTATTAGTCCATCTATACTGACCTCTATCAGGTTGCAAACTGAATATCATTTTTTTCTGCATCTAGCTCTGAAAAAATATTTGGCCTTCTAGCAGTGTGTGGGACTTTCTCTATTAGTCCATCTATACTGACCTCCAACAGGTTGCAAATTAAAAATAATTTTTATCTGCATCTAGCTCTGAAAAAATATTTGGGCTTCTAGCTGTGTGTGGGACTTGTTCTATTACTCCATCTATACTGACCTCCATCAGGTTGCAAATTGAATATAATTTTTTTCTGCACCTAGCTCTGAAAAAATATTGGGCTTTTAGCTGTGTGTGGGACTTGTTGTATTAGTCCATCTATACTGACCTCCATCAGGTTGCAAACTGAATATATTTTTTTCTGCATCTACCTCTGAAAAAATATTGGGCTTCTAGCTGTGTGTGGGACTTTCTCTATTAATCCATCTATACTGACCTCCATCAGGTTGCAAACTGAATATATTTTTTTTCTGCATCTAGCTCTGAAAAAATATTTGGCCTTCTAGCAGTGTGTGGGACTTGTTCTATTAGTCCACCTATACTGACCTCCATCAGGTTGCAAATTCAAAATAATTTTTTGTCTGCATCTAGCTCTGAAAAAATATTTGGCCTTCTAGCAGTGTGTGGGACTTTCTCTATTAGTCCATCTATACTGACCTCCATCAGGTTGCAAACTGAATATAATTTTTTTCTGCATCTAGCTCTGAAAAAATATTTGGCCTTCTAGCAGTGTGTGGGACTTTCTCTATTAGTCCATCTATACTGACCTCCATCAGGTTGCAAACTGAATATAATTTTTTTCTGCATCTAGCTCTGAAAAAATATTTGGCCTTCTAGCAGTGTGTGGGAATTTCTCTATTAGTCCATCTATACTGACCTCCATCAGGTTGCAAACTGAATATAATTTTTTTCTGCATCTAGCTCTGAAAAAATATTTGGCCTTCTAGCAGTGTGTGGGACTTTCTCTATTAGTCCATCTATACTGACCTCCATCAGGTTGCAAATTAAAAATAATTTTATCTGCATCTAGCTCTGAAAAAATATTTGGCCTTCTAGCAGTGTGTGGGACTTTCTCTATTAGTCCATCTATACTGACCTCCATCAGGTTGCAAATTGAATATAATTTTTTTCTGCATCTAGCTCTGAAAAAATATTGGGCTTCTAGCTGTGTGTGGGACTTGTTGTATTAGTCCATCTATACTGACCTCCATCAGGTTGCAAACTGAATATATTTTTTTCTGCATCTACCTCTGAAAAAATATTGGGCTTCTAGCTGTGTGTAGGACTTGTTCTATTAATCCATCTATACAGACCTCCATCAGGTTGCAAACCGAATATAATTTTTTTCTGCATCTAGCTCTGAAAAAATATTTGGCCTTCTAGCAGTGTGTGGGACTTTCTCTATTAGTCCATCTATACTGACCTCCATCAGGTTGCAAATTAAAAATAATTTTTATCTGCATCTACCTCTGAAAAAATATTTGGGCTTCTAGCTGTGTGTGGGACTTGTTCTATTACTCCATCTATACTGACCTCCATCAGGTTGCAAATTGAATATAATTTTTTTCTGCATCTAGCTCTGAAAAAATACTGGGCTTCTAGCTGTGTGTGGGACTTGTTGTATTAGTCCATCTATACTGACCTCCATCAGGTTGCAAACTGAATATATTTTTTTCTGCATCTACCTCTGAAAAAATATTGGGCTTCTAGCTGTGTGTGGGACTTGTTCTATTAATCCATCTATACAGACCTCCATCAGGTTGCAAACTGAATATAATTTTTTTCTACATCTAGCTCTGAAAAAATATTTGGCCTTCTAGCAGTGTGTGGGACTTTCTCTATTAGTCCATCTGTACTGACCTCCATCAGGTTGCAAATTAAAAATAATTTTTTCTGCATCTAGCTCTGAAAAAATATTTGGCCTTCTAGCAGTGTGTGGGACTTTCTCTATTAGTCCATCTATACTGACCTCCATCAGGTTGCAAACTGAATATATTTTTTTTCTGCATCTAGCTCTGAAAAAATATTTGGCCTTCTAGCAGTGTGTGGGACTTGTTCTATTAGTCCACCTATACTGACCTCCATCAGGTTGCAAATTCAAAATAATTTTTTGTCTGCATCTAGCTCTGAAAAAATATTTGGCCTTCTAGCAGTGTGTGGGACTTTCTCTATTAGTCCATCTATACTGACCTCCATCAGGTTGCAAACTGAATATAATTTTTTTCTGCATCTAGCTCTGAAAAAATATTTGGCCTTCTAGCAGTGTGTGGGACTTTCTCTATTAGTCCATCTATACTGACCTCCATCAGGTTGCAAACTGAATATAATTTTTTTCTGCATCTAGCTCTGAAAAAAATATTTGGCCTTCTAGCAGTGTGTGGGACTTGTTCTATTAGTCCACCTATACTGACCTCCATCAGGTTGCAAATTCAAAATAATTTTTTGTCTGCATCTATCTCTGAAAAAATATTTGGCCTTCTAGCAGTGTGTGGGACTTTCTCTATTAGTCCATCTATACTGACCTCCATCAGGTTGCAAACTGAATATTTTTTTTTCTGCATCTACCTCTGAAAAAATATTTGGGCTTCTAGCTGTGTGTGGGACTTGTTCTATTAGTCCATCTATACTGACCTCCATCAGGTTGCAAATTGAATATAATTTTTTTCTGCATCTAACCCAGCCAATAGTTTTGGCCTAATACCACAGTTTGGCCACTCAGCTCTGCTCGGTTCCCATCCATTGTTTTTTTGTGCAAACAACTCCAGAGTTGTGAATTAGTTAACCACCAAAATGAGTGGAAAAAGGCCTGCTGCTGGTGGAAAGGGGAATAGGCGTGTTGGGAAGGGGAAAAATTTTGTGTCCGTGGGGTAGGTGTTAAAGCAACAGTAACATCTGCAGAAGAAAGACCATCTTCCAGCCAAACTAAAATGTCTACTTCTTTTAGCGGACAATGTGATAAGATCCCTTTCTTACGGCCACGCCAATCGCTACAAATTCCAGATAAGGCACAAAAACAGCAGGTGCTTCAACGGATATCAAGTGCTCCTTTAAGTGGGCTCTCCTCCACATCAACTTCAACATCACAAATACTCCAGTCCTCAAAGGTGTCACCCCAATCGCACTTGCTTCCTCACAGCTCCCAAATCTCCAGCTGCCCGTCTGAGTATGAGGTAGAACAGATGGTTGAGTCTGCAGAGCTGTTTACTCATACTATAGCCTGGGAATCAGAGGTCGACTCCAGCGCTTCTGTGAATCCAGACGAGGAAATGATCTGCACTGATGCCCAGAATCTTTATGAATCGGATCCAGGACCAGACGCAGAAGGTTCTGACCATAATGTAGACCCTCATTCCCAAACTGTAACTCCTGTTGGTGGAGACAATGAGGAAGACGATGATGAGACTCAAATACCTGATTGGAGCGACAACTTTAGTTTTTTGTCAGGGCAGGAACAGGTTGGCTCTGAGGACGACGGGTGTGATAACGCACAGGGTGATGATGATGAGGTTGGAGATCCCACTTACTGTCAACCCACAGTCAGCCAAGAGATGAGGTCAGCAGAGGAGGTGGAGGAAGATGCTAGTGACGACGAGGTCAGGTTGCGCCTTCCTGGACAGAGACGTAGTACTGGAAGCACGTCAACAACTGCATCCTCAAACACAACTCTGCCTCTCACCACAAGTCGTGGTGGCTCTTCAGGTCGCATGGGTGCTAAGCCTTGCATAGCCTGGGCATTTTTTCAGATCGATAAAGATGACCCAACTCGTGTTATCTGTAACATTTGTCAGCAAAAGCTAAGTAGAGGCCAAAAAATACATAGTTTGAGTACTTCATGCATGAACCGGCACATGGACATGAAGCATAAGTTGCAGTGGGAAGCTCAGTGTGCTACAATGCGGCCTAGCCGGCCGGGCCAACCACCGTCTGCCATATCTTGTGCATCCGCGGCCTCTTCATCCTCTGTGACTGGGGGGACAGCAGTCACACCTGTTTTGGGGCGCAGACCTGCCACCTCTTTACCCGCAACAGCCAGCGTGATTGGCAGGTCATCATTTTCTTTGGAGGTGGTAACACCAGCTGGTGTTGAGCGCTGTCCGACATCGATAGCACCACCTTTGGATCAAGGCAACCTAACATGTCCGCCTGCATCTTCCTCACAGACCGGCAGTTTGCCGGGGACACCCTTATCAACCCCGTCTAAGCACAATAGCCAGCCCTCGGTCCCTCAGATGTGGACAAGTAAAAGACCATTTCCTCCTAGCCATGAGAAAGCTAAGAGGTTGAATTTCACCATCTGCAAGCTCTTGGCTACAGAAATGCTGCCTTTCCGCCTGGTGGACACAGAGGATTTTCGAGACCTTATGTCCGCCGCAGTGCCCCAGTACCAGATGCCCAGTCGGCACTACTTCTCAAAGAAAGGTGTGCCTGCGCTCCACCAGCATGTCGCACACAACATCACCGCTTCTTTGAGAAACTCTGTGTGTGACAGGGTGCATTTCACCACAGACACTTGGACGAGTAGGCATGGACAGGGGCGTTACATGTCGCTGACTGGGCACTGGGTAACTATGGTGACAGCAGGACAAGGGGCTGCTGTCCAAGTCTTGCCGTCCCCACGAGTTGTGCGTCAATCCTCTTTATGTCAAAGTTCCTCCACTGCTTCTGCCTCCTCAACCTCCTCTCGGTCTTCCACCTGCACCCAAAGCCTGTCTGGTCATGCCACAAGCTTTCTAACTGCGCAGAAGGGATCCTGCACACCTCCTTACTATGCTGGCAGTAGGGCTCAACGTCATCAGGCGGTTTTTACTTTGAAATGTCTGGGAAATGTGAGTCACACAGCTGAGGAGTTGTGGTCAGCTCTGGAGAACCAATTTCATGAATGGTTGTCTCCACTGGACCTGAAACCAGGGAAGGCCGTGTGCGACAATGCTGCAAACCTGGGTGCGGCCCTTCGCCGGGGCAATGTCACACACGTGCCTTGTATGGCTCACGTGTTGAACCTGGTTGTCCAGCAATTTTTAGCCCACTATCCCAGACTAGATGGCCTTCTGCAGAGGGCACGGTCGCTGTGTGCTCACTTCCGCCGATCGCATCCCGCAGCTCAGCGATTTACATCTCTACAGAAGTCGTTGGGCCTGCCACATCACCGGCTAAAATGCGATGTGCCTACCCGATGGAATTCAACTCTGCACATGTTGCAGCGACTGTGGCAGCACCGACAAGCCCTGGTGCAATACGTTCTGACGTATAGCCTGGGCCAACGAGATCCAGAGGTGGGGCAAATCACGCTGGAGGAGTGGTCTCAGATCAGGGACCTATGCACCCTTCTGCACAGTTTTGAAATGGCGACGAAGATGTTTAGTGCTGACGATGCCATTATCAGCATGACTATTCCGGTGATTTACATGCTGGAGCACATGTTAAACAGAATTCGGAGTCAGGTGGTGGCACAAGAGGAGGTGGAGGAAGTAGAGGAGGAGGAGTTGTATGCGGAAGGGCTAACTGTTAGAACCTTGCTCTTAGGTTTTTTCTATTGCTGGTCACATGACCTTGTTGGCCTATTTAGTCTTGCTCCGCCCTTTTGGCTTTGCTGGACTTCATTGTATTACTGCTCTTTAGCTAGTCAGTGCTCAGTATCTAACTCTGTTAGTTTGCTTGGTCTTCGGACCTCTGTGTTCTATATTGTTTGTTTGTTTGTCTGTCTGCTACTATTTCTGTTAGGAGGTGTCCATTTTGCTCCCAGTCCCTAGTACTTGTAGGGATTCCTCCCCCACATCTATAGATCTCCGTACAGACTAGCTGAGGACTTTAGCAGGTCTGATCGCAGGATCAGGTTCCCTGTTACATCGTAGGGATCAAGCTGAGTTCTATCTTAGGGACAGATCTCCTCTCTTTCCTTAGCTCTGGTAGCAGAACATAACAGTAAGTCCAGCCTGCAAATTCTCTAAGGAAAGATTTTTCTGTTCCATCATGGTGTCGGTTCAGGATTTGGCTCAACGCCTGCAGGGACTCTCTCTGGAGGTGGCCGAGCTCCGTCAGCACGTGAGTAACTGTCCTGGAGCACATTTCTTGGAGCCTAAGGTACGTTTGCCTGATTTATTTTTTGGTGAACACCAAGAATTTTTTTCATTTAAAAATGCTTGCTTATTGTATTTTCGTTTGAGACCCAGGTCCTCTGGGGATGAATCCCAGCGCGTAGGGTTCATAATGTCACTTTTGCGCAATGAGCCTCAGGAGTGGGCCTTTTCTTTGCAACCTAGTGATACATGCTTTAGATCAGTGGATAGTTTTTTTTCTGCTTTGGGGCTATTATATGATGATCCTGACCGTGTCTCATCTGCTGAGACTGAGTTGAGACGTTTGAGACAGGGATCAGGTAATGTGGAAAAATATTGTACTCATTTCCGTCGGTGGTCTACTCAAATAGGGTGGAACGATTCTGCTCTGAAGAGTCTGTTTCTTGCTGGGCTTAGTGAAAGGGTTAAAGACCTGCTAATTGCTTATCCCACACCTGAAGATTTGCAACAGGCTATGCAATTAGCTATACGGGTGGATAGGAGACTGCGTGCAAGGGTTAATGAGAGCAAATCCTCTGCTATGTCAGTTTCTGGTCATGAGAATGTGTGTACTGACAGTGGAGAGCTGATGGAGATTGGAGCGATGGCACCTCGCTCTCAAGAAAAGGACCGCAGATTTTCTGAAGGTTTGTGTTTCTGTTGCGGAAATTCTGGTCATTTCATTAAAAGCTGTGTGCTTCGTATGAAGAAAGAAAAAAAAATGGTCAGTCATGCCCGTATTGCCTGTTTAAATTCCAAGGGTGTATTTTTAGCTGCTTCCACTATTGCTCAGGAAAAATTAATGGAATTTCGGGTGTTTGTCGATTGTGGGTCTACTCTGAATGTAATTGATGGGGGATTCTTGGAACAAACTCAATTTAAAACCCGAACCTTTGTCATCCCCCATTGCTGTGGTTTCTGTGGATGGCTCCCCTTTGAAGAATGTTACTCTCAGGGTCTGTGAGTTTCCCCTCACTATTAATGGTGTTCACCATGAGAAATTGGATTTGGTAGTTTTGAATAACTTGCCTTCTCCGGTGGTGTTGGGATTGCCCTGGTTAAAATTGCACAATCCTGTACTGGATTGGTCTACCAATGAAATTAAATCCTGGAGCCATAAATGTTATGACAAGTGTTGTAACGGGCGTATTGCAGCTGTGGATAGGGGGGAATTGCCTGTTCCTATTCAGGATTTTTGGAGAGTTTTTTCTGAGAAGGAATCGCAGGTTTTGCCTCCCCATAGAGACTATGATTGTACTATTGAATTTGTCCCTGGAGCGACTCTTCCTAAAAGTCGTTTATTTAACCTTACTATTCCTGAGAGAAAGGCTTTGGAGGAATACATACAGACAAGTTTGGCCGCCGGTCACATTAGGCCCTCTAAGTCTCCTGTGGCGGTTGGATTTTTTTTTGTAAAAAAAAAAGGACGGCGGTTTACGTCCTTGTCTGGATTTTCGTGAGATTAACAAAATTACTGTACGCAATCCTTACCCACTGCCATTGATTCCTGATCTGTTTAACCAGTTAGTGGGGGCCAAGTGGTTCTCTAAAATTGACCTTCGGGGGGCATACAATCTGTTGCGCATGAAGGAGGGTGACGAATGGAAGACTGCTTTTAACACTCCTGTGGGTCATTTTGAGAATTTGGTTATGCCTTTTGGTCTTACTAATGCTCCTGCATTTTTTCAGAATCTTATTAATGACATCCTTAGACCTTTGATCGGCAAAAATGTGGTTGTGTATTTGGATGACATTTTGATTTATTCGCCGGATCTGGAGTCTCATTGGCGGAGCGTACGTGAAGTATTACAGTTATTAATTGACAATTCGCTTTTTGCTAAGCTGGAGAAATGTGAGTTCGCTGTACAGAGAATTAGTTTTTTGGGCTACATTATCTCCAGTGAAGGTTTTGAGATGGACCCGGTTAAAGTTCAAGCTGTGCAGGAATGGCCTAGGCCTATTGGTTTGAAATCGATACAGAGGTTTTTGGGTTTCGCCAATTATTATAGAAAATTCATTAAAAATTTTTCTATTATTGTCAAACCTCTGACCGATCTCACCAGGAAAGGTGCTGATGCGGTTCAGTGGACTTCTGAGGCCATTGAAGCTTTTGTGTATCTCAAGGAGAGGTTCACCTCTGCTCCCATCCTTATGCAGCCTGATGTGACTAAGCCGTTTTAGTTTGAGGTTGATGCTTCCTCTGTGGGGGTTGGCGCAGTATTGTCTCAGGATAACGGGGATGGAGTACATCCCTGTGCCTTTTTTTCAAAAAATTTTCGGAGACTGAACTGAATTACGATATTGGTAATCGGGAATTATTGGCTATTAAACTCGCATTTGAACACTGGCGCCACCTCTTGGAAGGTGCTGAATTTCCCGTTCAGGTTTTTACGGATCATAAAAATCTGATATATCTTGATGCTGCCAAGCGCCTGAATGCCCGTCAGGCTAGGTGGGCACTGTTTTTCTCGCGGTTTAATTTTTCCGTTACTTACATCCCAGGTACTAAGAATGTTAAGGCGGATGCCTTGTCTCGCAGTTTTTCTCCCATAATCGGTGCTGAGAAAGAGGAGAACATTTTACAAGAAGGTGTTGTGATAGCCGCTTTGGACTCCGTTTTGGAAGATGAGATTCTTAAAGCACAGGAGAATGCCCCATCTAACACTCCCCATGGGAGGTTGTTTGTGCCTGGGACCTTTAGGAGAGATTTGTTTGTTGAGTGTCACGAATCTCGGTTGGCAGGTCATCCCGGAATCTCTGAGACCAAGAGACTGGTGGGTCGCAGTTTTTGGTGGCCTGGATGGCAGAAGGAAGTCGTTAAGTGGGTGCGTCAATGTACTATATGTGCTAGATCTAAGTCCTCACATACTCCTGCTGCGGGGTTACTTTGCCCTCTGGAGGTTCCCAGTGCTCGTTGGACACATTTGGCTATGGACTTTATAACTGACCTTCCCCCCTCTGAGGGTTTTACTGTCATCTGGGTGGTCGTGGACCGTTTTAGCAAGATGTGTCACTTGGTTCCCTTCGTCAAACTACCCTGCGCTAAGACTCTCGCTAAGGCCTTTGTCAAGGAAATTGTCAGACTTCATGGCGTTCCTACTGACATTGTTTCTGATAGGGGACCTCAGTTCGTGGCTCGTTTTTGGCGCGCCTTTTGTGACAGGTTGGGAGTTCATTTGTCGTTCTCATCCGGATATCATCCTGAATCTAAAGGCCAGACAGAAAGGAAAAACCAGGATGTTGAGCAGTTCTTGCGTTGTTTTGTGGCAGACAATCAATAGGGGTGGTCTGAGTTTCTGCCACTTGCTGAATTTTCTCTGAACAATCATACATCTTCTTCTGCTGGTTGTTCGCCTTTTTTTTGTTGTTCTGGGAGACATCCGTCGTTTGGGTCGTTCTCCAAGTTGGTATCTGCCGTGCCTGAGGAGAAGAATTTTTCCGGCGATTTGGAGAGAGTTTGGACAGATGTACGTGGTAATCTTCAGGAGGCTAACAGAAAATCTAAAGACTACTTTGATAGGAAACGACAGGAGGTTTTGTTCGCTGTTGGTGACATGGTTTGGTTGTCCTCTAGGAATCTGCGGTTGAGGATTCCTTCTAAGAAATTGGGTCCCAAGTTTGTAGGGCCCTTTAAGGTGCTTCAGGTTGTCAACCAATCTGCTGTTAAGTTGGAGGTTCCTACCTCCTGGAGAATTAATCCGGTGTTTCATGTCTCTCTGTTGAAAAAAGCTGTTGTGTCGGATTGTGATGCCTCTGCCTCTGTTCCTCCGGTGGTGGAGGACGGGGAATATGAAATTTCTCGCATCCTTAATTCTAGACGGTATAGAGGTAGTTTGCAGTATCTCGTGGCCTGGAAAGGTTTCGGACCCGAGGATAACTCATGGGTGAGGTCGGAGGATGTTTCCGCGTCCAGACTTATCAGAGCGTTTCACAGGAGATTTCCTGATAAGCCTGGTCCTAGGGGATCCGGAGGATCCTCTTAGAAGGGGGGGTACTGTTAGAACCTTGCACTTAGGTTTTTTCTATTGCTGGTCACATGACCTTGTTGGCCTATTTAGTCTTGCTCCGCCCTTCTGGCTTTGCTGGACTTCATTGTATTACTACTCTTTAGCTAGCCAGTGCTCAGTATCTAACTCTGTTAGTTTGCTTGGTCTTCGGACCTCTGTGTTCTATATTGTTTGTTTGTTCGTCTGTCTGCTACTATTTCTGTTAGGAGGTGTCCATTTTGCTCCCAGTCCCTAGTACTTGTAGGGATTCCTCCCCCACATCTATAGGTCTCCGTACAGACTAGCTGAGGACTTTAGCAGGTCTGATCGCAGGATCAGGTTCCCTGTTACATCGTAGGGATCAAGCTGAGTTCTATCGTAGGGACAGATCTCCTCTCTTTCCTTAGCTCTGGTAGCAGAACATAACACTAACATCTGCAAGGTCCAGACGGTCGGCAGCACCAAGGCGGCAGGCATGTGAGGGTGGGGGAGATGGTTTTACCAGGGCGCATGGTAGCAGCCAAACTAGTGAGGAAGGTGCAGGAGCCCAGGAAGAAGTGGAGGACGAACTGATGGAAGACTCATCAGATGAGGGAGACCTTGATCACATTTCTGTTGTGCGAGGTTGGGGGGAGAGGACAGAGGAAGGAAGCATGATTGTTACCTCGCCACCAACACAACAGGGACTTGGTGCTCCTGGATGCGCAACACACATGAGTGCCTTCTTGCTGCACTACCTGCAACATGACCCTCGAATTGGGAGAATTAGAAATAATCCTGACTACTGGGTTGCCACACTGTTAGATCCCCGGTACAAAAGTAAATTTGCAGAAATTATTCCTGCCATAGAAAGGGATGCACGCATGCAGGAGTATCAGCAGAGACTGTTGCAGAATCTTACATGTGCTTTTCCACAAAACACCAGTGGTGCACGTAGTGAATCTCACAGTTCCAACTTGCCAACCGTGGGACCGTCAAGTGTTCAGCACTCAAACCATAACAGAACCACAGTATCTGCTGGTAACATCAATTTTGCGCAATCATTTCACCACTTTTATAGCCCATCCTTTGCAAGGCCACAGGAGACAAGAAGTCTGACACATAGTCAACGCCTAGAGACGATGGTACAGGAGTATCTCCAAGTAAACATTGAAGCCATGACTGTGTCACTGGACCCTTGCTCTTTTTGGGCTTCCAATCTGGATAAATGGCCGGAGCTAGCCACTTACGCCTTGGAGATCTTGTCATGCCCCGCAGCCAGCGTTCTGTCTGAACGTGTGTTCAGCGCTGCTGGTGGTGTGCTGACAGATAAGCGCACGCGGCTCTCCACTGATAATGTAGACAGACTCACGTTCATAAAGATGAACAAATCATGGATCCGAAATGACTTTTCTACCCCTGTGTCATCCTGGGGAGAGTAAAAGATGGATGATTGGTTAAAATCACCCTACCAACCGTTTTAAGCTTTCAAATTACTAATCATGTTTGTCTGTATCTTGGCTGGAAAATAATCTGGGCTTTGTAGCAGTGTGCAGCACTGATTCTATTAGGCCATCTATAATAAGCTCCACCAGATTTAAAATTACTAATCATGTTTATCTGTATCTTGGCTGAAAAATAATTTGGGCTTTGTAGCAGTGTGCAGCACTGATCCTATTAGGCCATCTATACTAAGCTCCACCAGATTTAAAATTAATAATAATTTTTAGCTGCATCTAGCCCGGAAAATAATTTTGGGGCTCCGAGATGCGCAAGACACATAAGTGCCTTCTTGCTGCACTACCTGCAACATGACCCTCATATTGTCAGAATTCGAAGTAATCATGACTACTGGGTTGCCACACTCTTAGATCCGCCAAACTTTTCGATCAACCTTTTCATTTTAATAAAGACCAAAAAAATGGTCATTTTTGAAATTATAAGCATTAGCAGGTTATTAGAAACTGAAATCAAACAGTTTTCAACTGAAAACTTTATTCTAGGTGATGTTACATTTTCACATAGGACCCCTTGTTCGAAAGGAGCTTCTGAACTCTCTCGTCCATTGAATTTGTCAGGTTTTGCATGGTTTCTGCTTCAATTGTTTTGCATGAGGACAGAATACCCTCCCAGAGCTGTTGCTTAGATGTGAACTGCCTCCCGCCATCATAGACACTCCTTTTGATGATGCTCCAGAGGTTCTGAATGGGGTAGAGGTCAGGGGAGCATGGGGGTCACACCATAAGTTTGTCCCGTTTTATGCCCATATCAGCCATAGATGCAGATGTTTTATGTGCAGCATGAGATGGTGCATTATCATGCAAAAAAATGATCTTGCTGTGAAATACACGGTTCTTCTTCTTGAACCATGGCAGGAAGTGCTGTTTGAGAAAATCCACATACATTATGGAGTTCATCTTTAGCACCTTCAGGGATCCTAAAGGGGCTGACAATCTCTCTCCCCATGATTCCAGCCCAAAACATTACTCCACCTCCTCCTTGTTGGCGCTGTAGCCGTGTTTGCGTGGGGTGTCCATCAACCAGCCATCCTCCACTCCATCCATCTGGACCATCGAGCGCTGCACGGCACTCATCCGTGAACAAAACAGTTTTGAAATCAGTCTTCATGTAATGTTTGGCCCACTGGAGCCATTTCTGCTTGTGTGAAGTGGATAGAGGAGGTCGACAGGATGGCGTATGCACAGCTGCAAACCTCTGAAGGACCCTGCATCTTGTTGTTCGGGGGACGTTGGAGGCACCAGCAGCTTCAAAAACTTGTCTGCTGCTATGACAAGGCTTTTTTGCCGCTGCTCTTTTAACCTGACGTAATTGCTTGTAGGAAAGAGTCCTCAATTTGCCCTTATCAGCACGCACACGTGTGTACTGTGAATCAGCTACATACTTCTTGATTGCCAAGACACTTCATCCTGATCATCGCACAATGTTGATTGTAGTCATGCCTTGACCTAAACACTCCACAATTTGTTGCTTCTCAGCAGCCGACACATCCTTTTTCTTTCCCATTTTGGCAGAAAATGTAGGCTGCTTAATAATGTGGGACAGCCTTCTTAAGTAGTCTTGCCTTTCATTGGACACATCTGCCAAACTAATTAGCACAGGTGTCTGCAATTGCTTACAGTGATATAAAGAGCCCTGACACACATCACCATCAATGAGTTTAACTGACAAACAAATTCTTCCCTTATCACTCCTAAACACTTTTTGCATAATAATTTGGAACACAGTGTACATGTGCTTTCCCACAAAACACCAGTGGTTCACGTAGTGAATCTTACAGTTCTAACTTGCCAACCGTGGTCTGTATGGAGTTGTTCAATAAAGGGCCCAAAATCAAGATAACATAGATGGGAGAGGTCTCCATGAATAGGAATTCCTAAGTATTTGATACCCTGTGAGGGCAGGCAAAGGGAAAGTTGGACTGGATGGAATCCTATATGGATTTGGGGAGGGAGACATCGAGGGCCTCAGACTTCGCTGCATTGATTTTAAAATTTGACCATGTAACAAAGTGATCTATTTCAGCCATAACAGCATGGATGGATATATGTGATTGAGTGATATATACTAGGACATCATCAGCAAATAGAGAGCACTTGTACTCGGTGCCTCCCACCTCAATCCACCTAATATTGGGGTTATGGCGAATTGATGAGAGCAGGTGCTCCGTCACTAGGATGTATAAGAGAGGGGACAGAGAACATCCCTGCCTTGTCCCATTGGTGATTGTGAAAGGTGATGAAAATGTTCTGACGCACCCCCTGGGCCTTGGGACACCCGGAGCCGGACCCTTTTTGGTGGATGCTGGTGGTTGTAGTCTCCGTGGCGGCGACCCGGTTCTGTGGCTCAGGGCGGTCAAACCAGTGGCGGAACTATTTATGTGGTTTTGATGTTTAAATGTCCGACTACGCCACCCGTGGATTGCGGTCAGAGTGAACCGCCGCTCCAGGGCAGACCGCTGAGGCTGGAGTTGTGGGTGCAGCAGAGCGTAGCATAACTCCCCACGGGAGGAGTATAGCCTCAGGGCAGTGTATGCGGAGGATGGGGGTGATGGTGCAGGGCAGCAGCAGTAACGACACGGAGTCAGTGATGCAGTCCAGGGCCTTTACTCACAGTTCTTATTATCCAGACCACGTCTGCAGGTAACGGCTGCCCACGTCGTACTGTGCTCACCAGGTGAGGGGCTCAGACAACTCCCAGATAACTTTGGAGCGCTTCACAGGACCCCCTTTGTGTGTCCTTTGTCTGGCCTTTCTTACCAATCCTTCTGTCCGGCTGCCTCGGGCCTCCTCTTGGTAAACTTGGCGCCAGTTTCCCTGACCCTATGTGGTGCCTTCCTAGCGGGTGTAGCGAGGGGCTGCGCCACATAAAATGTCACAGCCTCCAGTTTCTAGCTGAGGGTCGTTTCCTGCCTCCACTAGTTTCGGGGACCGGTCTCCCCCTTTGGCCTGACCCCTCCACGCAGGTGGATTCGGGCGTGCGGTGGCGACTCGCCCGTCCGCACCCCTGGGATCCCTTCATTCCTCGTTCCTGGAGCCTTCTCCGCTCCTCTTTCTTCCTTCCTTCTCCCTCTTCCAGGCCTGGGCCTCTGTTACTAGGCCCGCCTCCGGAGCAGAGCTCATGCAGAGCCCCTGCTCCCTGCCACTTCTGCTCAGACTTCTCTGCACTGAACTAAGATGGTGCCCACCTTTTATACTCCCTTCTCAATGCACCCAGGAACTGCTTCCTCCCTGCTCCTGCACTACAGGGTTCCCCTTCCTCAGTGTTCCCTCCCCCGACTCCAGCCAGGGACAGGGACTGTCGTGCCCATCTCAGGGGCATATTGGTCGCCCTGCCCCACGGCAATGTGGTGTAATGCATGCAGGTGTCGGGTCCTGATCCACACTCCATCCTTTCCTGAGAGTGAGATATCACACCTCTGGGTGAGGTGCAATACCTCTGTAGCAACCGAGCCCTCAGGGTAATACAGTTCCATTTATCTTCAGCCTAGGTGACGTATTGCGATACAGGGCCGTGATTTTGGCTATAAAAGGGTCCCCTAGACCCCTACCCCAAGCTTTTTAAGAGAATCATATATGGCGTGCCAGGAGACTCTATGGAATGCTTTCTCAGCATCCAACGAGAGTATCTAATTACAAATTTTTAACTGCATCTAGCCCAGGAAATACTTTGTGCCTAGTAGCAGTGTCTGCTAGTCAGCGGATTATCCTGGCTGTTAAGCAAGCTACACCACCTGTAGTTTTGACACTTAATTTTTTCTAAGGAAATGCTTTGGGACCACGGGATACTCAGTGAAGAGCATCAGGAGGCACCCCAAGGCATAGGGGCTGGGACTGGCAGTAGGATGCCTTGCGGTGGACAGCCGAGCTCGATCCTTATAAAAGCTTTTTAACTGCAGCAGCTTTAGTGGACGCTACTGGAGCTGGAATTACGCGGCTGCTGGCATGAGACTTGCCCTCCAATAGATCCTTGTAAATGGATTTAAAGTGTATTCATTCAAATTAGAGAGACAATTTAAATTAAAAAGCTTAGAGCTGCCTCCACCACAGGGGGGCTCGCTCGACCCACCAGCGGACAGGCACCAGTATTGGGAGAGGGGGGCTGGCCATCAGGGTTCACCGCGGCTCTGGCACAAACCCGGCGACACGGAGGTGGCATAGGCAGGAGCGGACTGAACGTGTCGGCTTCTCACTTTTTGGATTTTAGAAGGGCATGACATGCCTATATCTGTGTCTCCCCCTCCTTTTACTCCTCCACCTCTTTTCTTTTCGCATGACTATATGTACTTGTCACTTTTCCATGTGTTAGTTGTGTCTTCAGAGCAGTTTGTCAGCTTTTGGACACCTTTGAAGGTGTTTTCTATGTGTTTCTATGTGTTTTTGTTTGCCTGCCATTGGTTTTAACGGTGTTCGAAGGTGTTCGACGAACAGTTCGACGAACAGTTCGGCGAACACACGGGTGTTCGACGAACCGAACCGAACTCGAACACTACGGGGGTGGCTCAACACTACTCGTGTGTCTTATTTGAGACTGAGTTCCCTCAAATGGATATACTAGTATGTCCAACTGATTGTGCAAGCACAAGAGCAGGACCTTTAATTGACAGCCGAGCTCCTGCAGCAACAGCCTGGGTTAGAGCCAGCATCATTCCTGGCTGCTTAACCCTCTAGATACTGTGTTCAATAGTGAGCAATCTTGATGGTTGTGAGAGGCAGGGAGCTCCTTCTCTCACCCCATTGGCTTCTCGTGAGGCAATGATGGATGTTGTCATAGCAATTGGAGGTCCAACAATGACCTGCCGCTTTGCAAGGTACAGTGGCCTCTCAGGCTCTAGCATAGGTAGGATTTTACAGACCTACTGTAAATGTAACACTGACAGGTCTAATATAATATGCCACAGTACATGAGTATTAGACTAGTGAGTACAAAATTCAGAGCTTACGTTCCATAATGGGACAAAGTAACATAAAATGTAAAAATGTAAAAAAAAAAAAACACAAAGTAAAGCACGAAAAAAATTACAAAAAATGTTTTGCCATTAAAAATGCATCTGTTAAGTAAATACAAGGATAATCTAAAAAGTACAATGTGTTTGGTATTGTCGCATTTGTAATAACCCAGACAATAAAACTGTCGCACTATTTAACATTGAATACAGAAAAATTAGTCACAACTCTCAAAATATTAAGATGCCAAAGCAAGTCTTGGTCTTATCACATTCTTGGTTGGGTTTTATATGTTCACCCTGGCTATATCTCTAGGTGAAGTTGGGTTTAGACATTCCAACCCTTCATGTAAAGAGTTTACCTTGCATGGTAAACACTAGTTGAATTCCTTCAGTGAGTCTGTTTATTTTCCTCCCCATTTCCTCTTCCTTTCAACTCTTTAGGTTTCTGGAAGGTTATACTAGTTCTGTTTACTTTTGGCTTTCATTAGCTTTCCCTCTCTACCTTATATGTACGTGTTTTAATTTTCTCACCCTGGATTTTAGTATCTTCCTGTACATTTTCCTCTCCTCTTGTTGGCAGTGTGTTGCGGACTCCCAGTCTGGTTCCTCAGGAGGTACGAGAAACCCCTCGATGGCCTTTTAGGGAGCGAGGTCTGAGGTCGTGTTTTTGAGTTGTGCGACTAGGGTATTTCTAGCCTGTACAGATATCAGTTGAGGGCGGCATCTTTCTGTAGTAAGTCTTCCCTTTTTACATTACCAGTGAGTGAGTGTGTGTTATGTTCAGAACAAAATGTTATGATAAAGCAACATTTTAAGGAAAAAACATAGCCCACGGTTCATTTGCCGGTCTTGTTGAGGGGTCGTGGTGGAGTCAGATGCTTCTAAGTCATTTAAAGGCACATGGTGAGGCCTGAGTAAGCCTTTGATGGAGTTAGACACTCCTGATTTATAAAGAGGACTGTGTGATATGTCAGAAATCTTACACCAGTCTCTGACTGGAGTAAGATTTCTGGGGTAAGGAATGACACAGTTCATCATGAGTTAGACAAGCCATGGCGTCATGCCTCTGCCACACTCAATCACACCCAAGCTTCACGCAGTTCCACCAATTTTTGCATAGCCAGAAGAAACTAGTGTGAAATCGCAAAATGTCACAATTTTTTTGCTCAACTCCGAGTTATGTCAAAATGTTGCGACTTTTCAAAGCAGTTTATCCCAGTATTTGGCTAAATTGCTTTGATGAATCAGATGTCACGGGTGTGTCAGAGGTGACAGACAGTCGCCCTGCAGTTGGTTGCAGGAGATCTCTACATTTGGCATTACAGACATCTTCTTAGAGGCTGTCCATCCAATTACTGTTATTACTGACCATAAGAACCTGTCATATGTCCAGTCAGCTAAACGTCTCAACCCTAGGCAAGCCAGATGGTCCCTGTTTTTTACTAGGTTCAATTTTGTTGTCACTTTTCGTCCAGGGGTCAAAAATGTCAAGGTTGATGCTTTCCCCCGGAGCTTTCCTGGGGGTGGTGACCATGAGAACCCTTCCACGATATTACAGAAAGTGGTAGTCATTTCAGCACTGTATCCTAAACTGGAGGGTGAGGTGTTGGAGGCTCAGGGGGACACCCCTGCATCCTGCCCTTCAGGAAGGTTATTTGTACCATCTAATCTACGCCGCAAAGTAATTAAGGAACATCATAACTCTGTGCTTGCTGGGCATCCAGGTGCTAAGGCAACTGTGGACCTCTTCTCTCGTCATTTTTGGTGGCCAGGGTTGCATCTGGATGTAATTGAACACGTAGCTGCTTGTAGTATTTGCGCGTGTTCTAAGGTTTCACATACCCGTCTGTCTGGTACTCTTCTTCCGCTACCTGTCCCTAGTAGGCCATAGACACACTTGTCCATGGATTTTATTACTGACCTACCAGTTTCTGCAGGGAAAATGGTGGTTTTGGTGGTAGTAGATACAGTTGTGCTCAAAAGTTTACATACCCCAGCAGAATTTTTCCTTTCTTGGCCTGGTTTCAGAGAATATGAATGATAACAAAAAAACTTTTTCTCCACTCATGGTTATTGGTTGGGTGAAGCCATTTATTGTCAAACTACTATGTTTTCTCTTTTTAAATCTTAATGACAACCAAAAAGATCCAAATGAAAAGAAAGGAAAAACTCTGCCAGGGTATGTAAACTTTTGAGCACAACTGTAGGTTCAGTAAAATGGTTCACTTTGTCGCATTGCCTGCACTTCCAAATGCCAAGACTCTTGCTCAGGTGTTCATAAATGAGATTGTGAAGCTTCACGGGGGTTCCCTCCGATGTGGTGTCAGATCGGGGGACCCAGTTTATTTCCAAGTTCTGGAAGGCATTCTGTTCTCGACTGGAGGTGCAGCCGTCCTTTTCCTCTGCCTTCCACCCTCAGTCGAATGGTCAGACCGAGCGTGTCAATCAGAATTTGGAGACCTACCTCAGGTGTTCTGTCTCCGAAAATCAGGAGGATTGGACATCCTAATTACCGCTGGCAGAATTTGCCATCAATAATCATCATCAAGAATCCACTGGCAGGTTACCATTCTTCGGTGTATATGGTTATCACCCACAGTTTGGTACCTTTAGTGGGGGAGGCGCTTCAGGAGTGTTATGTTCTGCTACCAAAGCTAAGGAAAGAGAGGAGATCTGTCCCTACTATAGGACTCAGCTGAATCCCTACGATGTAACAGGGAACCTGATCCTGCGATCAGACCTGCTAAAGTCCTAATCTAGTCTGTACGGAGACCTATAGATGTGGGGAGGGAATCCCTACAAGTACTAAGGACTGGGAGGAATATGGGACACCTCCTAACAGAAATAGTAGCAGACAGACGAACAAACAAAATAGATAGAACATAGAGGTCCGTAGACCAAGCAAACTAACAGAGTTAGATACAGAGCACAGGCTAGCTAGAAAGTAGATATACAATGAAGTCCAGCAAAGCCAGAAGGGCGGAGCAGGATTAAATAGGCCAACAAGGTCATGTGACCAGCAAAGGAAAAAAAACCTAACAGCAAGGTTCTAACAAGGAGTTCCTGAGGAGGAATGGTTTGCTTCGTCGCTCTCCTCAGTATGGCAGAGTGTTCTGAGTAATTTGAGTAGAGTCCTTTGGAAGTGCATTGAGATGTAGGTTGGATTGCTGCTAAAGGGGAAAAAAAACAAACTCTTTAAATCTTCTTCCTTAGCGAGTGTGAACGAGCTGAGTGTGACCAGAGCGTAAGTGCAAACGGAAGTAAGTGTGTGACTTGTTTTACAGTGACTTGGATTCAGGGAGTTTGGAAGGGAGGAATTTGGACTGAATTGCTGTCTGTATTTATTAATTATTTACCTAACATTTCTGTCTAGTGCAATCCCCCTTATGAAATGAGCTCCATTATTGACAATGCTATCCAGTGTACATCTTGCCACATATATGCAATCCTGGAACAGACGGTCGTGGGTGCATACTGCTGTACGGTATGTGAGCACGTTGTGCCTCTGGAAACCCAGGTACTGGATCCAAATGAGCAGCTGGCAACACTGAGATCCATTGACAATATGGAAAGGAGTCTGCTGCTCACTGAGCAGCTGCTCACTGGGGTAGATGTGGGGGAGGGTGGTAGTAGGGAGCTGCAGGACAGTGAGGCAGCTAGCTGGGTGACAGTTAGGAGGGGGGTAGAGGGAAGAGTGCCAGGGAGGCTAGTCCTGATCTGGCACATCCCAATAAATTTGCAAAGTTGGCAGATGAGGGGAGTGTCAGTACAGGGGTAGCACCGCTGCAGCAAGGCATGTCCTCTAAAAGCCGGAGGAGTGTCAGCTCCAGTAAGGGGGGAAATAGGAGAGCAGGGCAGGCCAGGCAGGTGCTGGTAGTGGGGGACTCAATTACTAGGGGAACAGATAGGGCAATCTGTCACAAAGACAGGGATCGTCAAACAGTGTGCTGCCTACCTGGCGCTCGAGTCCGGCACATTGCTAATCGGGCTGACAGATTACTGGGAGGAGCTGGTGAGGACCCAGCAGTTATGGTGCACATTGGCACAAATGACAAAGTTAGAGGTAGGTGGAAGGTCCTTAAAGATGATTTCAGGGAATTAGGCTGCAAGCTTAAAGCAAGGACCTCTAATGTGGTATTCTCTGAAATACTACCTGTACCACATGCCACCCCAGAGAGGCAATGGGAGATTATGGAGATAAATAAGTGGCTCAGGAATTGATGTAGGAAGGAGGGGTTTGGGTTCCTGGAGAACTGGGCAGATTTCTCAGTTGGCTACAGGTTCTACGCTAGGGACGGGCTGCACCTCAATGGGGAGGGTGCAGCTGTGCTAGGGGAGAAAATGGCTAGAAGGTTGGAGGAGTGTTTAAACTAGGGATTGGGGGGGAGGGTATTCATTTTATAGGTGGGTAAAATAGTGCAGATAGTGACCTGGGCACAAATAAAGAAATTGGGGGAGGGGTTAGAACAGTCAATATAGTAAGAAGGAACAGAGGTACAGAGAGATACATAAAATGCATGTACACTAATGCCAGAAGCCTCACCAACAAAATGGAGGAATTAGAATTAATTTTGTTGGAAAATAATTATGACATGGTAGGGATATCTGAGACATAGCTGGACGAGAGCCATGACTGGGCAGTTAATTTACAGGGCTATAGTCTGTTCAGAATTGACCGTACAAACAAGCGAGGGGGCGTGTGTGTGTTTATATGTAAAATCATCCTTAAAACCCATCTTGCGTGAGAATATATGTGAATGTAATGAAAATGTAGAGTTCCTGTGGGTGGAGATAAGGGGAGGGGGAAAAATAATAAATTACTGATAGGGGTTTGTTATAAGTCTCCAAAAATAATGGAAGCAGCGGAGAATATCCTCATAAAGTAAATAGATGAAGCAGCGACTCAAGGAGAAGTCATTATTATGGGGGACTTCAACTACCCTGAAATACATTGGGGAACAGAAACCTGTAGTTCAAGCAAAGGTAATAGGTTTTTGACAACTATGAGAGACAATTACCTTTCACAACTGGTTCAGAACCCAACAAGAAGGGGGGCACTGCTAGACCTAATATTAACCAATAGGCCAGACCGCATATCAAATATACGAGTTGGGGGTCACTTGGGTAATAGTGATCACAAAATAATAGGTTTTCATTTATCCTTTAATAAGATGTGTAGTAGAGGGGTTACAAGGACACTAAACTTCAGGTAGGCAAATTTCCAATGGTTGAGAGATGATCTTAGTGCAATAAACTGGGATGATATCCTGAGACATAAAACTACACAAAGCAAATGGGAGACATTTATTAGCATCCTAAAAAGCATTTAGAGAACTAAAGCAAGTAGGTAATGATGAGGCATTAAATAAATACAGAAAATTAAATAAATTCTGTAAAAACCAAATCAAGGCAGCAAAGATTGAGACAGAGAGACTCATTGCCAGAGAAAGTAAAAATAATCCCAAAATATTCTTAAACTACATAAATAGTAAAAAACTAAAAAATGATAGTGTTGGCCCCCTTAAAAATAGTCTGGGTGAAATAGTGGATGAGGATGAGGAAAAAGCCAATATGCTAAATGATTTTTTTTTCAACAGTATTTACACAAGAAAATCGCATGACAGAAAACATAATCAGTGATAACAAAAATTCTCCATTAAATGTCACTTGCTTAACCCAGCAGGAAGTACGGCGGCGTCTAAAAATCACTAAAGTTGACAAATCCCTGGACCTGGATGGGATACACCCGCAAGTACTGCAGGAATTAAGTAAAGTCATAGATAGACCATTGTTTTTAACCTTTAAAGATTCCATAATAACAGGGTCTGTACCACATGACTGGCGTATAGCAAATGTGGTGCCAATATTCAAAAAGGGGACAAAAACTGAACCTGGAAATTATAGGCCAGTAAGCTTAACCTCTACTGTGGGTAAAATCCTGGAGGGTTTCCTAAGAGATGCTATACTAGAGTATATGAAGAAGAATAACCTCATGACCCAATATCAACATGGGTTTACGAGGGACCGCTCCTGTCAAACTAATCTGATCAGCTTTTATGAGGAGGCAAATTCTGGACTGGACCAAGGAAATGCAGTGGATGTTGTGTATATGGACTTTTCAAAAGCTTTTGATACGGTTCCACACAAAAGGTTGATACATAAAATGAGAACAATGGGGATAGGGGAAAATATATGTAAGTGGGTTAAGATCTGGCTCAATGATAGGAAACAAAGGGTGGAACACACTCAGACTGGGTCACAGTTAACAGTGGGGTACCACTGGGGTCAGTATTGGGCCTGCTTCTTTTTAACATATTTATTAATGACCTTGTAGGGGGCATACAGAGTAATATTTCAATATCTGCAGATGACACTAAACTCTGCAGGGTAATCAGTACAGAGGAGGACAATTTTATATTACAGGAGGATCTATGTAAACTAGAAGCTTGGGCTGATAAATGGCAAATGAGCTTTAATGGGGATAAATGTAAGGTAATGCACTTGGGCAGAGGAAATAAAATGTATAATTATATGCTTAATTGTAAAACACTGGGCAAAACTGTAACTGAAAAAGACCTGGGTGTATTGGTGGACGACAAGCTCACATTTAGTGGCCAGTGTCAGGCAGCTGCTGCAAAGGCAAATAAAATAATGGGATGCATTAAAAGAGGCATAGATGCTCATGAGGAGAACATAATTTTACCTCTATACAAGTCATTAGTGCGACCACACTTAGAATACTGTGTACAGTTTTGGTCTCCGGTGTATAAGAAAGACATAGCTGAACTAGAGAGGGTGCAGAGAAGAGCGACCAAGGTTATTAGAGGACTGGGGGGTCTGCAATACCAAGACAGGTTATTACACTTGGGGTTATTTACTGTGGAAAAAAGAAGGCTTAGGGGTGATCTTATTACTATGTACAAGTATATGAGGGGACAGTACAAAGACCTTTCTACTGATCTTTTTACTCTGAGGCCAGAGACGGGGACAAGGGGGCATCTTCTACGTCTGGAGGAAAGAAGGTTTAATCATAATCACAGACGGGGATTCTTTACTGTAAGAGCAGTGAGACTATGGAACTCTCAAACGCATGATGTTGTAATGAGTGATTCACTATTAAAATTTAAGAAGGGCATGGATGCCTTTCTTGAAAAGTATAATATTACAGGTTATATATACTAGATTCATTGATAGGGCGTTGATCCAGGGAACTAGTCTGATTGCCGTATGGAGTCAGGAAGAATTTTTTTCCCCAATGTGGAGCTTAGTGTTTGCCACACGGGTTTTTTTTTGCCTTCCTCTGGATCAACATGTTAGGCTATGGGTTGAACTAGATGGACTTATTCTTCCTTCAACCTTAAAAAACTATGTTACTTAAAACTATTTAAAGATCATGGGAGACAGGTATAAACGTAAGGCTGACAGAAAACGCTTTCCAGGTCCAGACCTGAATGTGAATGACTGTGTGGTTGTCTACCAGGAATATAACATTGAAAGTTCCTTATTGGAAGCTGGGACCTAAGTTTATTTGTCCCTATAAAATAACCGCAGTCATTAACCCAGCAGCGTTTCGTCTTGAACTCCTCAAGCCCTTAAGGTTCACAATGTGTTCCACAGGTCCTTAAAAAAAAGGATGTGGAACCTCTTGAGCCCTCACCTCTACCACCGCCCCCAGTAATGGTTGATGGTAATCTGGAGTTCCAGATTTCGAGGATTGTAGATTCTCATCTCCAACGTCGTTCTCTACAATACTTGGTGCACTGGAAAGGCTGTGGTCCAGAGGAGAGGATGTGGGTTTCAGCATCAGAGGTGAACGCTCCCAGGTTGGTTCGCTCTTTCCACACCTCTTATCCTGAGAAACCCGGTCCTGAGTGTCCGGAGACCACTCATAGAGGAGGGTTGTGTCAGAGGTGACAGACAGTCGCCCTGCAGTTGGCTGCAAAGAGCTCTATGTTTGGCATTACAGACATCTTCTTAGAGGTTATCTCTAGGACCTAGCGGCTACCTCCCTCTGACTAATTAACACCCTACCTGTGTGTATAAATACCTGCTGTGTTTCAGAGGGAGGTGCTGGCGATATTCATTACTACCTGTGAAAGTTTTAGCAAGATCAGCATGTCGTCCTCTCTGGAGCTTGAGGACGTGTGCGCATTTCTCTGGAGTTCGTCTAAAGCTAAGCAATTTCCCCCTGTTTGTCCACCCATGTTGTCTATAGTGTTTAGTGGAGATCGACTAGTGCTCATCTCCTCCCTTCCCTAGCCTTAGTCATACGCCAGGGAAAGACAGGGTGAGGCACGCATGCGGTGATTAGTGAAGAGCCAATACAGGGATGTTAGGGGAGACAGGGTGACGCTAGATCAACCTAGGAGGTCTCCACTTCCCCCTTTCCCTCTTCCCTTTGTGTTGCAATAAGTCTTTCCCACACCTTGCATGACATCAGGGCCATAATTTTTTGTTTCCACAGCCCATTGATATAAAATTTTGTGAGCTCAATATGCTGTTGGCTCAAAATGCTCACTTTTCCCTTAGATGAATTCTATAAATGTGCAATTTCTAAAATAGGGTTACTTGTTGGTGATTTCTGCTGTTTTGGCCCCCATTTTATTCCTATTACTCCTTGTGAAAATGAAAAAAAATAAAGCTAAATCAACATTATAGTGTACAAAATTTAATTTTTCATTGTTTGATTCCACCCTGGGTTAATCTCTGCAAAGCACTTAGAGGGTTAATAAACTCTATGAATGTGGTTTTAAATTCTTTAATGGGCGCATTTTGAAAAATAGGGTATTGTTTGGGTGGTTCTGACATTTAGGCACCTGTATGCCCCTTCAAAAATGAAGTGATTCCTAAAAATATAGGCTTTGTAAAATTTGTTGAAAAACTGGAAAACTGCTCCTAAATTTTTAGTCTTCCAACATTTTAATAAAATAAAAGGACTCTTCAAAAATTATGCTGACAGAAAGTAGACATATGGTAAATGTTATTTATTATTTTTTTTTGTATGGTATGACTGTTTCAATTGCATAAAAATATTGTTTTTCTACATTTTTTGGAAAAAATTATATATTTTCAGAAATGAGTGCAAATTTTATTGTAATAAATTTACTATTGAAATAAAGTATAACATGTCAGGAAAAAAAATTGACAATTATTAGGATTGGAGGAAGTATTCCACAGTTATTACCATATAAAGTAACACGTCTGTTTAACAAATATGATGTGGTCAGGAAGGTGAAAACTGGCTATGGGTTAAAAACAGAGAGGATTTTTAATAAGAGGTAAATTGCAAAATTAATTGTATTAGCTAGGTGAAAACAACCGTATGTTTTCTTATCAGAGAGAATCGGTTTGATTATGCAAATGACACTCTGATCAGAGTGTCAACATAGTGTGATCCAGTTCTCTCGGATGAGGAGTAGATAGCAAAAAAAAGTCTCCATCTTCTCCATTCTGACAGTATGGGGAAATCGGACTTCACTCCGATGACATCCAAGTGCAGTCCAAAGGTTTCCTCTCATTGACTTGCGTGGCCATGTGCGATTCGAATATTGGATCATACTTGGGCATGCTGCGATTTCTTAGCCGGACTGTCTCTGTTCGAGGAAAAAAATCGAACATGTGCATGGCCTCAAAGAATAACATTGGTCCGAGTGCGATCTGATGTTTTGTCGGATCACACTCGGATCGATATAATACAGTTGTCAGTACCTGCCCTTACAAACACTTTGCAATTTTATTTATTTAACACGATGAGACAATCCCTTTATATGCAAGTGTGTATAGTGCCTGTATAAAGTAAAAATTAGTTTATAAGCTAAAAGCAACGAATGGCAGCATTAGTAGGGACAGGTATGACTGTACTTTAGGACTATTGCAAAATATGATTGCAACATTGTGCTAATGATGTAAGTGTTACTGTGAAGTGACAGGCGCATCATCATACACTGCCAGTCACACCTTGAAGAAACTATCCAGCATTCCCAGCGCTTTCTTATATGAATGACTGTGACAAATCCTATCCATAAAATATGTTAAATGATGGGCCGGATTATAAAAAGCTATGACACTCCATAGGAATGTTGTAAGCTTATGACAACAGCCCTATAGTTTCTTTAGGGTTTCAGTCACGCATCGAGAAAATAATCACATACCGGATTCATTTTATAATTTTGTGCTAAGAACTATTTGAGGTATTTGTTCAGCAGTATTATTTCCCTATGCTTAAAAAATAATTATGGCTTGAATACAATTATAATATAATTTTTTTTTACTGCAGTCTTCTTTACTCTACAGCAGCAAATACGTCCTGTATCTGTTACTTTAGAAAGAAACTAAATATCTTTGAAACACATTGTATTATAGAGATCTGACTAAAATAACTTTTTTTTGCTTCTGTTACATTGTATTTCCTGAAAGTTCTGCACTAGAATAAAAGTGTCTTAGAGTTTTCTCACCTGGTCTGGTCTAAAGAGACTGGACCCATATAAAGCAAAAAGAGTGTAATGTTCCTAACTATAGCAGAAAATGACCATATTATGTCTAAAAGAGGATCACCAGAGAAAATATCCAGCAGTGAGGACCAGTGGTGGACATATAATAGGTGCAACCTATGCAACACAGGAGCACGAGGTGTAAGGGGGAAGCTATCACCTCCAAAGCAGGGAAATTGTACATAATGATGAGCTGTTGGGCTGCAAAGGGCCCATAAATTTCTTTTGGCACAGGAATCCTTTCTTGTCTGTGTCAGCTCCTGGTGAGGACTATTGGTTACAGACCTTTTACTCTCATCAGTTATAAAAAAAATATGCCACTTAGTGCTAGACATTAAATTTTTTTTATTCAGTACATGATTTCTTCAAACCAAGAATTTTGGGAAGATTTTTTTCAGTGTTGTAGTCTTCCCCTCCCTATCCAAAGTGTTCAGTAATATTATATGCAACTCCCCTTCCTCTATGTTTGTAAGTGCATGTTACATCTGTAGTGTGAACACTTTTGATTGGTGACGAGTGAACGAGCTCGGATAAGCTAACCGAGTATCTTCAGTGTGCTCGAAAAATATGTTTGCGTAGCTGCAGGGATTGGCTGTTTGTTGGTCAATCCCTGCATGTGTTGCGGCTGTCGAACAGCCGCAAGACATGCGGCTGCGGCGACTCGAAACTATTTTTCAAGAACGCCAAAGATATTCGGTTAACACCCAAGCGTGCTTGGATAACCCCTAACGTTCGCGGATCACTACTTGTGATCCAATGACATCTGCCAGTACTACAGTCTGTCTTCATAGGCAAGCTGTGGTAGATAAACAGTGGATTTGAGCAGCTTATCAAGCCCCTGATATTTGCCAGTCTTTATTCTTGAGGAATGTCTAAAATTTGCTAATATTACAGTCTATGAGATGAGCTGTGGTAGATATTACTTTGGAGCTCCTTTAGTGAGTATTAAGTATTATCCACAGTCACAAAAATCAACGTGCCATATATATTTTCTATACTTTACTTGAGATTGTTGGAGAGAACATTTAACTTCATGGACATCTGTCTTTTTACAATTTTTCTAACTATGTAATATCTCTGGACGAAATCCAAATTCCACATTGAAAAGCTTGTTGAACTTATATTTAGGAATACAAGAAACCCCTTATAGATGCTCACTGTATATTCAGAAACCCAATTTATACTGGAAAACACATCCATTTAGCCAATATATAATTTACATTAGATGCAAACCTTCCACTTTAAGTGACTGCTTACACCTGGCTGTGCCTAAAATAAAAAAAAAAGTTATGTTAAGTTAAAAATCTACTTAATAATTTCTCAGCTTCTCTATTCTTTTCCATTCAGCTCCCATTAAGGTTGTCACCTGCTATCCTGTGTGGTCCAATCTGGCTGTAATCTTACCACATGAAGTGGCACCAATTTTTCTTCTGTCAGATGTACTGTACTTTTTTTCGCTTGAAAGAACTATACTATCTAACTTCCAACATCCATTTCCTCACCCCCATTGTTGTACCCCCTTTCATGACCTCTTCTTTCACTTTTCATTATAGAACTATTTTAATTGCAAATACATTAGTTTGGTTATCGAGTAAGCAGATTAATATTCTGTAGAGTTCCCTGCGAGGTGTCTCACCAAATCTGCTTTCTCTCTCTTAGTCTATATTTGTCACTTAAAAATTGTAAAATTGTGCTCTGTATATAATATATAGTGTACAGGTAATACAGGGATCACCAGTGACATTATACACAGAAGCTCTGTATATAATATATAGTGTACAGGTAATACAGGGATCACCAGTGACATTATACACAGAAGCTCTGTATATAATATATAGTGTACAGGTAGTACAGGGATCACCAGTGACTTTATACACAGGAACTCTGTATAGAGTGTACAGGTAATACAGGGATCACCAGTGACATTATACACAGGAGCTCTGTATATAGTGTATAGTGTACAGTTAATCCAGGGATCACCAGTGACATTATACACAGGAGCTCTGTATATAGTGTACAGGTAATACAGTGATCACCAGTGCCATTATACATAGAGCTCTGTACATAGTATACAGTGTATAGTGTAAGTGTACAGATAATACATTGATTCACCAGTGATGTCTCTAGTTGAAGTCCTTCATCTTCACTTTTCTTCATCCAGTGCAAACTGTCATCACTTCTTCCAGCCAGGACTTGTCTCTGCAGAAAATAACACACAGTTATCTAGAGCACCGCTACCAGAGCACATTCCCCACTTTTCCCCAACTTCTACACTACATCAGAATTTAGATTGTAAGCCCCAATGGGGACAATAATAATTAATAATGTTTATACAGCACTGTAGAATTAATATAAATGCGTAAAATAAATATTCACTTTTCTTGATGATTTATGAAAAAACTTTAACTGTTTAAAGTACGTTATATTCAGGTAAAAACCCGTGACATATACATTAAACAGAGGCTGCAATGGATACATAATAGTGGTATCCTTCAGCGACATTGGGATTCTTTTAATGGCTACATCATGAAAAGCCATGTACGTACATTATAGTTTTGCAATTGACTCTGAGGGATGAAGAAGTCTAATACTCTTTTATGTTACATTTATTTTTTGTTTTATATTAACAAATGCCAATCATACAAAGACCAAAAGAACATTCTTCTTGCATCTATCTGACTAATGGGGCTCTTAGTCAAGAATAAGCAGTTCGGGAGTTTTGTCAGAGTACATACTAAATGTAAATAAACATGATGTTAAGAGGCCCTCAGGCACAGAGTGGTCACTCAACTCAATACTTAAAGCAGAAGTGCTCATACCTATGCTCCTATTTGTGTAGGGTTAAGGTCCATAATAATAGACACTTGATTACTGAACCACTAAGAATTGACACCGAGTCAAATCATCATTATATATTAATGAGTGCCAGGGCTTGCTCTTTCTTCTGGCTCATAGTTATTACAGACGTGCTACACCTTTTGAACGGAGTGCCGACAGCTTGGACTTTGTTTATCATTATATATTAATCTACTGTATCTACAAAGATAGCTGAAGATCAATTAGAACGAAATCACACTAAATCACAAGATACCGAGGGTAGGTTAATATACCACTAAAATAGGCTCGCCTTAATGACCAGGCCAAATAACTCTGGTAATAACTCTGGAATGTTTTGACATATACCAGTGATTCTGAAATATTTTTTTTGACACGTTGTACCTTATGTTAGTAGGAAACTTAAGTTGATATGTTTTGTGTTTATGTAATATCAGAAATGTATACAAAAGTTGGAAATTGTCAATTTTTAAGCTTTGAATGTTTATACCCTTAGAACAGGTAGTTATATTACATCAAATGTAATTGTTTGAAATGTCCTTTATTGGGACGCTAGAAGGGTTAACAATGTTTAATAGCAGTTTTTCAAGGAGCTTTAAAAAAAAACAACATATTTTTTAGACACCTATTCAGTTTTGAAGTGACTTTGAAGGACCTATATATTGAGCAACCCCCCAAAGCTATTCCATTTTCAAAACAGCACCCATCAAAGTATTCAACATTTTTGTCAGGTAGTTTGTTAACCCTTTAGTTGGTTCCCAAGAATTAATGTAAAGTGGAAGAATGTAATTAAAAATTATATTTTTTCCACTAAAATGTTGCTAAGATTCTAACAGGCCCCGACACTAGAGCTGGCAGACATGGTGACTATTGCTTGGCCTCACATTGTCAGGGCAAAAATCAGGACCACGCAATAGAAATCTTGGGTGCTAAATGAGTTAAAGAGGTAACCCTCTCCCTCTGTTACCCATGTAGGTACCGCTATTGTCATTGATTGATACCAACTGACCAATGCATCAAAGTGTCAGCTATAATATACACAGCTGACACCCACTATAGGTCAGCAAAATGGCATATCGGTGGTTAATGAGGGGTTACATCATTAAATGATCGAGTCAATACATTGATGCACCACCAAATATTACTAACTGACCATTGGCTCTACACTAATTAGGCACTGCATCATTGGATTATAAATGCAATATTAATTAGAAACACTTAGGTGTTGTGGAGGAATGGGTATTATTGAACAGATATAGGCCTAATGGGACAACTCCTAGGACATTGGAGTAAAGTAAAATTCTGACCCACAAAATAGTGGTCTCACTAAATTTAGTAACATGGTATAATGGCCTCGGAGCTTTATATTCCTATTCCAATTTCACAACAGCTAACATTTGCGCTTGTTTTACTGAGATGTATAATGGAATCTGGTCTCATGGAACCTGACCACAATGGGTGAACAATGGTAAAAGTGGGCAATTGAACAGCACAGCCCATGCGCTACCTTTGTAACATATTCAGTTAGTATTCTCTATTCCTCAATATGTAAACACATATAGGCAGGGCCGTCTTTCTCTCACCAATATGTATGAGCAAAGAAATGGCGATACTGTGATAGGGGAGCAGGGGCCTGCTTGGGAAATGACTTTTCAAAAAAATTATGTCATAGATAATCTGTCTCAATATTCCTGCATTGTGATCTGCAAACAAAATGGCATTGAGCAGAAATGTATTAAATTAATATATCGTTTTTTAGCAATGGACTCCGTATAATTTGGAATTTACTTTATTAATAGAAATCCCTGCTTATTCTTGGCTTAGAAAGCAAATGGATAATTCTAGTGGCAGATAATAATGTGGGCAATCTGAGCTACTGTCCAGGGCCTGAGAGTTTTGGGTACCATGGCAAGAAAGAGGGTGTCCCCATTATAATAAGTAGCACCTCTTTTACCCAGCGCAGTGAGAAAGGTAGCCGCTGTCTGCTATGCAATCTACTACAGAAGCGGTGCTGCAGGAAGCCACCAGTATGGACACAGTTTGATTATGGTATGGGCAATTACTAGGCAAGCATCTCTGCATTTCTCAAGTTTTATTTCTCTTGTAACAGGGGTGGTGCCACAGGATTGGAGGATAGCTGATGTGGTACCGATATTTAAGAAAGGTAAGAAGGTGGATCCAGGCAAGTACACCTACTACCTACTACATCAGTAGTGTGCAAAGTTTTTGAGGGCATGATAAGAGATGATCTGCAGAGTTATATCACAGAGCATAATATAATAAATGATAATCAGCATTGATTCATGAAAGATAAGTCGTGTCTAACCAACATGTTGGGGTTCTATGAGGAAGTAAGTACAATTCTGGATGTTGGTAATGCGACTGATGTGATTTATCTGGACTTTGCAAAGGCAATCGATACTATATCACATAGCAGCCTTATACTGAAGCTACAGAAGCAAGGACTTGGAACTATATGCAGATGGGAAAGGAATTGGCCAGGAAACAAAGTCGTTGTAAATGGTATGTTCATTAAATGGGATATAGTCAGCAGTGGAGTGCTGCAGGGATCTGTGCTAAGGACTGATTCTTTTTAACCTCTTTATGAATGACCTAGTGGATGGGATTGAGAGTAAAGTGTCAGTCTTTGCTGACGACACCAAACTATGGTAAAAACTGACTTTGACTGTACAATATTACAAAACAATCTGGATGTCTGAATGGGCAAACACTTTGCAGATGAGGTTTAATGTAGATGAATGTAGAGTAATGCACCTAGGACGGGGTAATCTTATTGCTGCATATACATTAAATGGAAGTATACTTGAGACTACAGAAGAGGAGAAGAACTTGGGTATTCTGGTTACAAGTAAGCTGAGCAGCAGTACTCAATGTCAAGCAGTAGCCGCAAAAACAAACAAGACTTTAGGGTGTATAAAAAGAGGTAAAATGCCCCAATCCCAACATATTGTTACTCCTTTTTAAATCACTTGTGAGGCCACATCTAAAATATGGGATCCAGTTTTGGGCTCCACATGTTAAAAACGATTTTCAGAAGTTAGAGTCAGTTCAAAGGTGGGTAACTACAGTAGATTATTACAAGGGATGGAAGGCCTCTCATACGATGAGATGTTGAAAAAGTTGGACTTGTTTAGTTTAGAAAAAAGACGTCTCAGAGGAGATCTCATTTACATGTATAAATATATGTGTGGTCAATACAAAGGACATGACTTATTCCTTCCAAAGACCATAGTAAGTACCAATGGGCACTCATTACGGGTGGAAGAAAGGCGATTCCGGCAGCTAAACAGGAAAGGGTTATTTACAGTTAAAGCAGTCAGACTGTGGAATGCCCGACCACAAGAGGTAGCAATGGCAGACACTATAACAGCTTTTAAAAAAGGGGTGGATGCTTTAATGGCGCTATATAAGTGAGTAATATAAATAAATAAATAAATAAATAAAATGCTTTCCTCAGTACAAATAACATTGTGAGTTATAGATAATTTAGAGAAAAAAAATCTATAATTGGTGGAGAAAAGTTAAACTTGATAGACCTGGATCTTTTTTCAACCTATGCAACTATGTAATTTTTTTGCTCACTTATATAGCGCCATCATATTCCACATCACTTTACAGACATTATCATCCCTCTCCCTAGTGGGGCTCACAATCTAAATTCTCAATCAGTATGTCTTTGTAGAGTATGTGGTAGCAAAAATATCTGGAGGAAACCCACAACAGGGAAAGAACAAACCCCATGCAGATGCTGGATGACCCATTTTGTGACTCAAGGGCTGCACTTCTTGAACAGCCCAGGACCCTAATCACTATTTCCGAATGCACACTTACACCACGAAGCCTAATATATCCACCCACTTGGCTGCTAAGCCCAGAATAAGCAGGGATTTCAATTAAAAAAAATACAACTTATACTAATTCTTTTCCCACAAGCCTATAAATCAATCTGCTCAGGTTCTCCTGTTCTATAACATGCGTCCACGGCTGTTAACCTGTAAATTGCCGCTTTCATTCTCTGACAGCGGCAATTACAGTGTGCGTCCTAGAGGTGCACTGTTCTAGCTGCTCATTGGCACCACAATGATGGAATCGCGGGGCCCCGATGGGTTGTCATGATGGCCGGGGATGTGCTGAAGACCCCTGTGCCTGTCATGACAGTACTCTTTCTCGCTGCTGTTCATAGGAGACCATGAATTGTGCTATATACAGCAATACTACCGTATTGCTGTATATAGTACAAGCGATTGGATGTTCACAGGTTCCGCTCCTCTAAAGAGACTAACAAATGCAATGTAAAGTGGCAAAAAAAGTTTAAACAAACCCCTAAAATTCTTACAAATCCTTTTAAAAATGCACATACGTGGTATCGCTTAGTTCATAAAAGTCTGATCTGTCAAAATATTAAATTAACTAACTCAATCGATAAACGCTGTAAAGAGAAAGGAAATTGAGATGTCAGAATTAAATTTTTTTTTGGCTACAACAAATCTCCCCAAAAATGCGAATCAAAACGTTTTATCTACCCCAAAATAGTATAAATAAAAACAAGAGGTCACCCTGCAAAAAACGAGCATTCACACAGCTCCATTAACCACAAAATGAAAACATTATGGGTCTCTGAAATGGCGACACAAGTAATTTTTTATTTCCGAATTTCAAATTTTTTTTCATCACTTAAATTAAAAAAAAACTTTGCATGTTTGGTACCAGCATAATTCTATCAACCTGATCATTTTTACTGCAGAATGAATGCCATAAAAACTAAACCACAAAAAAACAAATGCAGAATTGTGTTTTTTTGCAATTTCACCTCACTGGAATTTTTTCCCGTTTTAAAGTACATTATATGGCAAAATGAATGATTTCATTAAAAAGTACAACTCATCCTGCAAAAAAACATGCCCTCATACAGCTATGTGTGTGTAAATATAAAAAAGTTATGGCTTTAAGAAGAAGGAGAGGAAAAAAACGAAAGCACAAAAATGAAAAAAATTGCATAGTCCTTAAGGAGATAAAGTTTGAGTGAGTTAGTCTCAGAGAGAGTATTACGCAACATTGCTGTATTATAAAAAATATTCTAAATTTTATTGACTACATAAATGACAAATTAATAGAAAACTAATAGTGTCAAACAGGTCAGAAAGAGTAGTAGGTGGAACTCTACTATATTAACGAGCAAAGAAAAGATACTGTAGAATAGCAACTAAATTTACGGCCCTATTGATATGCATATTATTTTGGCAATAGTGATGTAGCTGCAAATCCTCAAAGGTCATAAATCTATCAGCATAACTATTAGCTAACTTAATGCATGGAAAACATATGTGATCAGAGATAGATATGCAAAAAATATTAAATTAATTGTGAAGACACGGGGTCTTCGGTGGGCATAATACTACTTATAAAACACAGGGTGAGGGAAAAACAGTGTGCCAATACTCTACTGAATCACCGAACAGTCCCAGCAAATACCCAAGATGGTGAAAAATTACACAGTCTCACCCTTCCGTTGGCCCGCTAGGACTAGAGCATTTTCGACTTTGGGACTTCTAGGGCCAACTACCTCAATCAGTGGCACCCCGCTTTGGGTGGACACCCACAGAGAGGAGGTAGTGGCAAGCTTAGGAAGCTGACAGTCCATTGAGGTACGTGGACAGGAGATCTGAAGTTTCCAACCTAGCTTCTCTGCTTCTCTAAAGATATCCATGGAACCAGGTGACCGGTGGGTCCCAGCCTAGTTTTCTCTGAGTGTATCCATCGGTTCCAGGTGACAGGTGGGTCCCATCCTGGTTAACCCAAAAATCTCCATGAGACCAGGTAACCGGATGGTCCCAACCTGGCTTTCTCCAAGTGTATTCATGGGTTCCAGGTGACCGGAGGGTCCCACTTGGCAACCTCAAACAACATATCCATTGGACCAGGTGACCTCATCGTCCCAACCTGTTTCCCCAAATGTATCCATGAGTTCTGTGATAGTCAATGGTGCAGATCTGTATCCCTCTTAATAGAACCATGTGTCCTGGTTGCTGTTTTGAAGAGTCTCTCTGATTTTGCTTGCAGCAAAATAGAAATCCTTTTTTATATTTACATCTGTGGCTCAAGATATCATTCACAGTTGAAGTGGGAAGGTGGCAGGGGCTCATGTTTTTGTTTGAGCATTTAATCAATTTGAATAGTTGGTATTCCACTGCTTTGCAGATCAACAAACTAGCTGGCCTAGTACAGTATACACTGCTCAAAAAAATAAAGGGAACACTTAAACAACATAATATAACTCCAAGTAAATCAAACTTCTGTGAAATCAAACTGTCCACTTAGGAAGCAACACTGATTGACAATCAATTTCACATGCTGTTGTGCAAATGGAATAGACAATAGATGGAAATTATTGGCAATTATCAAGACACCCTCAATAAAGGAGTGGTTCTGCAGGTGGGTACCACAGACCACATCTCAGTACCAATGCTTTCTGGCTGATGTTTTGGTCACTTTTGAATGTTGGCTGTGATTTCACACTCGTGGTAGCATGAGACAGACTCTACAACCCACAGAAGTTGCTCAGCTAGTGCAGCTCATCCAGGATGACACATCAATGCAAGCTGTGGCAAGAAGGTTTGCTGTGTCTGTCAGCGTAGTGTCCAGAGGCTGGAGGTGCTACCAGGAGACAGGCCAGTACAACAGGAGATGTGGAGGGGGCCGTAGGAGGGAAACAACCCAGCAGCAGGACCGCTACCTCCGCCTTTGTGCAAGTAGGAACAGGAGGAGCACTGCCAGAACCCTGCAAAATGACCTCCAGCAGGCCACAAAATGTGCATGTGTCTGCACAAACGGTTAGAAACCGACTCCATGAGGGTGGTATGAGGGCCCAACGTCCACAGATGGGGGTTGTGCTCACAGCCCAACACCATGCAGGACGCTTGGCATTTGCCACAGAACACCAGGATTGGCAAAGTCGCCACTGGCGCCCTGTGCTCTTCACAGATGAAAGCAGGTTCACACTGAGCACATGTGACAGACGTGACAGGGTCTGGAGACGCTGTGGAGAGCGATCTGCTGCCTGCAACATTCTTCAGCATGACCTGTTTGGCAGTGGGTCAGTAATGGTGTGGGGTGGCATTTCTTTGGAGGGCCGCACAGCCCTCCATGTGCTCGCCAGAGGTAGCCTGACTGCCATTAGGTACCGAGATGAGATCCTCAGACCCCTTGTGAGACCATATGCTGGTGCGGTTGGCCCTGGGTTCCTCCTAATGCAGGACAATGCCAGACCTCATGTGGCTGGAGTGTGTCAGCAGTTGCTGCAAGATGAAGGCATTGAAGCTATGGACTGGCCCGCCCATTTCCCAGACCTGAATCCGATTGAGCACATCTGGGACATCATGTCTCGCTCCATCCACCAACGTCACGTTGCACCACAGACTGTCCAGGAGTTGGTGGATGCTTTAGTCCAGGTCTGGGAGGAGATTCCAGAGAAGACCATCTGCAACCTCATCAGGAGCATGCCCAGGCATTGTAGGGAGGTCATACAGGCATGTGGAGGCCACACACAATACTGAGCCTCATTTTGACTTGTTTTAAGGACATTACATCAAAGTTGGATCAGCCTGTAGTGTGTTTTTCCACTTTAATTTTGGGGGTGACTCCAAATCTAGGCCTCAATTGGTTAATAAATTTGATTTCCATTGATGATTTTTGTGTGATTTTGCTGTCAGCACATTCAACTTTGTACAGAACAAAGTATTCCATGAAAATATTTCATTCATTCTGATCTAGGATGTGTTATTTGAGTGTTCCCTTTATTTTTTTGAGCAGGGTATAATTAGCATATTAGCAAACATCATTGTTCCAAGACTCTGCGTTGCTGTCTTGCAAATCTAGCAGACAATAAGTTATAGGAGCTAATATAAGATGTAAATAACAGCCATTCATCAATTAACAAATATTAACTCAAGTGATCAACATCCAGGCTTATTCAAACAATAGTCTGTGTTGATCAACCAAATAAATTCAAAAGTCAACATGAAAATAAAGGTGTATGGCTCCTGGCCTACAGAATTTACAAGTCTAGATAATTAAGATTTAGAGCTGTGTTGTCACAGTAATCAATTATGATATATATAGTGAAATACTAATGTCTCCACATTAATGTATAAATATGCAATGAAATATGAAAGTATCAGATCACAGGACCATAGTTGTTACATAGAAATAAGCAATAACCATGAAAAATTATTTTTGAATACTATAAATAGAAAAACACTGAAAAAAAACACCTTATAAAGGATGGCAAATTATTATGTCAAATATACAAAGAGGATGGACATGGTACAATGAAAAAAAGAGAGATGTCCTCTGGTGCTTCTCTGCCCAATTGTTCATTATTATGGCTAAAGATAATTATAAGCACTAGCACTTTATAACTGAAGCTGCTTCACATAGGACATCTTTAATTTTTTTCACTGTACCATGTACAACCAGTACAATTGTTTTAAAGAAAACTATAAGTAATGTACTCAACTTCCATGGCGTGTATGCACGCTCACAATGCAAGTCCCATTGCTGAACAAAAAGCATGTTCAAGTATGTTTAAAGTTTGCTCAACAACATTTAGACAAGCCTGTGAAATACTGGGAGACTATAGCCTGGTCAAATGAGACCAAAATTGAACTGAATGTCATATTACACACCATTTTTGGCGGTCAAAAGGTACTGCATACCACCCCAAAAACAGTGAAATTTGGAAGTGAGAACATCATGGTGTGGGGCTGTTTTTCAGCATGCGGCAGTGGTAAACTTCATATAACTAACGAAGTTTGAATGGACAAATGTACAGAGACATTCTTGATAAAAATCTGCTGCGATCTACCAGGATGATAAAGATGTAACGAGAGTGGAAATTTCAGCAAGATGATGATCCCAAACACACAGGCAAGGAAACCCTAAACTGGTTTCAGAAAAAGAAAATAAAGCTGCTAAAAATGGCCTATCCAATCACCTGACCTGAATCCAATAGAGCATTTATGGAAGGAAGTAAAGCTCAGAGACAATGGAACCTTCAGGATTTGAAGAGTGCTTGTGTGGAAGAAAGGCCAAAATTACACTTGAGCAATGCAGGTGACTAGTTTCTCCGTACAGAAGGCGTCTAGAAGCTGTCATCACCAACAAAGACTTGTATGAAGTATTAAATAAATTTCAGTAAGCGTGTTCAATACTTTTTCCCTGTGTGGATTGGATGGGTTGTTACCAATATCTGGTGAGAATTTCATTTCTATAGCACCTTTAGAAATATATTTATGTAGAAAATTGGTGACGTGTTTAATACTTATTTCACTTGCTGTATATTCATATATATATGTATATCTATATGTACACTACCGTTCAAAAGTTTGGGGTCATTTAGAAATTTCATTATTTTTGAAAGAAAAGCGCATTTTTTTCCAATGAAGCTAACATTAAATGAATCAGAAATACACTATATACATTATTAATGTGATAAATGACTATTCTAGCTGCAAAAGTCTTGTTTTTATTGCAATATCTACATAGGTGTATAGAGACCCATTTCCAGCAACCACCACTCCAGTGTTTTAATGGTACATTGTGCTTGCTAACTGTGTAAGAAGGCCAATGGATGTTTAGAAAACCCTAGAAAACCCTTGCACAAGTATGTTAGCCCAGCTGAAAATGTTTTGGCTGATTTGAGAAACTATAAAATTTAACTTCCATTGAGCTAGTTGAGAATCTGGAGCATTACATTTGTTTGTTCTATGAAACATTCAAAATGGCCAGAAAAAGAGAACTTTCATGTGAAACTCGACAGTCTATTCTTGTTCTTTGAAATTAAAGCTATTCCATGCGAGAAATTGCCAGGAAACTGAAGATTTCCTACAACAGTGTGTACTACTCCCTTCAGAGGAGAGCATAAACAGGCTCTAACCAGAGTAGAAAGAGAAGTGGGAGGCCCCGCTGCACAACTGAGCAACAAAACAAGTACATTAGAGTCTCTAGTTTGAGAAATCAACGCCTCACAGCTCCTCAACTGGCAGCTTCATTAAATAGTACAGGCGAAACTCCAGTGCCAACGTTTACAGTGAAGAGGTGACTCCGGGATGCTGGCTTTCAGGGCAAAGTGGCAAAGAATAAGCCATATCTGAGACTGGCTAATAAAAGGAAAAGATTAATATGGGCAAAAGAACACAGACATTGGACAGAGGAAGATTGGAAGAAAAGTTTTATGGACAGACGAATCAAAGTTTGAGGTGTTTGGATCACACAGAAGAACATTTGTGAGACGCAGAACAACTGAAAAGATGCTGGAAGAGTGCCTGACACCATCTGTCAAGCATGTTGGAGGTAATGTGATGGTCTGGGGTTGCTTTGGTGCTGGTAAAGTGGGAGATTTGTACAAGGTAAATGGGATTTTGAATAAGGAAGGCTATCACTCCATTTTGCAACGCCATGCCATACCCTGTGGACAGCGCTTGATTTGAGCCAATTTCATCCTACAACAGGACAATGACCCAAATCACACCTCCAAATTATGCATGAACTATTTAGGGAAGAAGCAGGCAGCTAGTATTCTATCTGTAATGGAGTGGCCAGCGCAGTCAACAGATCTCAACCCCATTGAGCTGTTGTGGGAGCAGCTTGACCGTATGGTACACAAAAAGTGCCCATCAAGCCAATCCAACTTGTGGGAGGGGCTTCAGGAAGCATGGGGTGAAATTTCTCAAGATTACCTCAGCAAATTAACAGCTAGAATGCCAAAGGTCTGCAATGCTGTAATTGATGCAAAGGGAGCATTCTTTGACGAAAGCAAAGTTTGAAGGAGAAAATTATTCTTTCTAATAAAAATCATTATTTCTAACCTTGTCAATGTCTGGACTATATTTTCTAATCATTTTGCAACTCACTTGATAAATAAAAGTATGAGTTTTCATGGAAAACACAAAATTGTCTGGGTGACCCCAAACTTTTGAACGGTAGTGTATATCTATATATATATCTATTGTGACAAAGTCACTGGCAAAGTGCTGGAGGGGACATATGTTTCACTGAGGCTATTAGCTTCAGTGATTTGAAACCCAGAAGTTTTGCTCCAGCACACTAAGTGTTGCAAGGGGTTAAGCAGCCATTTTAAAAGGGCAGGGTTTTTGTGAACAACCATAGAGCAGGTGGGAGGTTGTTCACCATATCTCCACCTCAGGGTGTGGTCTGGGGTTTAAATAGACGGCCTTCTGAGGCATTCAGTGTTCAGTGTATATGGAGAGGCTAGCTCCAGAGAGTTGGTCATGGTTATTGCTAAACTGAACCATGTGTTTGCTAAACCCTGAGCGGGCGGATCTCTGCTACCACAAGGACTGTGCTTTGTGTCAGCACTGTTTTGTTTTCCTGTTTTTAACAAAGGGCCGTGTTTACTTTGATGAACTCTATGTTGGTTTATGTCACATTACAATAAACCAACAATAAATTTAAATAGACAACATACCTGTGTCTACCTACGTGTGCAGTCGAGAGAGCCACTCTAACACACTATATATATATATATATAAATATATATATATATATATACAGTGGTGGCCAAAAGTATTGCCACCCCTGCAATTCTGTCAGATAATACTCAGTTTCTTCCTGAAAATGATTGCAATCACAAATTCTTTGGTATTATTATCTTCATTTAATTTGTTTGCAAGGAAAAAACACAAAGGAGAATGAAGCAAAAATCAAATCATTGATCATTTCACACAAAACTCCAAAAAAGGGCCGGACAAAAGTATTGGCACCCTCAGCCTAATACTTGGTTGCACAACCTTTAGCCAAAATAACTGCGAACAACCGCTTCCGGTAACCATCAATGAGTTTCTTACAATGCTCTGCTGGAATTGTAGACCATTCTTCTTTGGCAAACTGCTCCAGGTCCCTGATATTTGAAGGGTGCCTTCTCCAAACTGCCATTTTGAGATCTCTCCACAGGTGTTCTATGGGATTCAGATCTGGACTCATTGCTGGCCACCTTAGAAGTCTCCAGTGCTTTCTCTCAAACCATTTTATAGTGCTTTTGGAAGTGTGTTTTGGGTCATTGTCCTGCTGGAAGACCCATGACCTCTGAGGGAGACCCAGCTTTCTCACACTGGGCCCTACATTATGCTGCAAAATTTGTTTTTAGTCTTCAGACTTCATAATGCCATGCACACGGTCAAGCAGTCCAGTGCCAGAGGCAGCAAAGCAACCCCAAAACATCAGGGAACCTCCGCCATGTTTGACTGTAGGGAACGTGTTCTTTTCTTTGAATGCCTCTTTTTTTTTCCTGTACACTCTATGTTGATGATTTTTGCCAAAAAGCTCTACTTTTTCTCATCTGACCAGAGAACATTTTTCCAAAACGTTTTCGGCTTTCTCAGGTAAGTTTTGGCAAACTCCAGCCTCGCTTTTTTATGTCTCGGGGTAAGAAGTGGGGTCTTCCTGGGTATCCTACCATACAGTCCCTTTTCATTCAGACGCCGACGGATAGTACGGGTTGACACTGTTGTACCCTCGGACTGCAGGGCAGCTTGAACTTGTTTGGATGTTAGTCGAGGTTCTTTATCCACCATCCGCACAATCTTGCGTTGAAATCTCTCGTCAATTTTTCTTTTCCGTCCACATCTAGGGAGGTTAGCCACAGTGCCATGGGCTTTAAACTTCTTGATGACACTGCGCACGGAAGACACAAGAGCATTCAGGTCTTTGGAGATGGACTTGCAGCCTTGAGATTGCTCATGCTTCCTCACAATTTGGTTTCTCAAGTCCTTAGACAGTTCTTTGGTCTTCTTTCTTTTCTCCATGCTCAATGTGGTACACACAAGGACACAGGACAGAGGTTGAGTCAACTTTAATCCATGTTAACTGGCTGCAAGTGTGATTTAGTTATTGCCAACACCTGTTAGGTGCCACAGGTAAGTTACAGGTGCTGTTAATTGCACGAATTAGAGAAGCATCACATGATTTTTCAAACAGTGCCAATACTTTTGTCCACCCCCTTTTTTAGGTTTGGTGTGGAATTGTATCCAATTTGACTTTAGGACAATTCTTTTTGTGTTTTTTCATTGAAGACAAATTAAATGAAGATAATAATACCAAAGAATTTGTGATTGCAAACATTTTCAGGAAGAAACTGAGTATTATCTGACAGAATTGCAGGGGTGCCAATACTTTTGGCCACCACTGTATATATAGACATGTATATATATATATATGTATATATGTATATATATATATATATATATATATATATATATATATATATATATAATGTTTGCTTGCATAGTGTATATAAGTAGTAATGGAATTGTTGGGCATTCTGTCCTACCCGAGCTCCACCCATTTTTTAAAAAAGGTTGGTGGAGCTAGCTGGGACTGACATTCTAGACAGTTTTATTTCACAATTCTGATGAAAAGTAAATGATAACTTGGTCCCATAGAATAAAGGGTCTGAAATTATTATTATGTTTTGTTATGTTCTGCATTTAATTACCGTACTTTTCGGACTATAAGACGCACTTCCCCCCCCCAATTTTGAGAGGAAAATGGGGGTGAATCTTATAGTCCGAATGTAGCTTACCGGGGAAAAGGGCGGCGGGGGAGTGGGGTCACAGAAGGCAGGGACGCTGCTTTAAAAAGCCGGGGTCCCTGGGCTGGCAGGAAAGGGTGTCTTGGCGGTGCGAGGCAGTTGCCATTGATCTCCCAGTGGTGGGCTTCAGGAAAATAGCGCCGGTGTCGGCGCATGCGCAGATTTAGATCTGGGCTCAATGACAAGCTGAGATCTCAATCTGCACATGCGCTGCATCCGGCGACATTTTCCTGATGCCCACGGCCGGGAGATCAATGTGCACAGCGGGGACTCTGCTCCTGCTTCACACCGCCGACATTTTCCTAAAGTCCACCGCAGGGAGATCAATGGCTCCTGCCTCGCATTGCCTAACTCATGCAGCCACCAGTTTCCTGAAGCGGCACTCTGCCTCCTGTAACCCCGCTCCGCTGCTGCTGCTCCCCCTCCCCCAGTAAGCTAAATTTGGACTATAAGAAAAAAAAACATTTTCACATTCAAATTCTTTTATTCCTGTTTTCCTCCTCTAAATTTGGGGTGTGTCTTATGGTAAATACGGTAAATGTACATAGTCACATAGTTACATAGGTTGAAAAAAGACCTAGGTCCATCAAGTTCAATCTTTCTCTACCAATTAAACAGTTTTTATCACTAAATTATTTATAAACCTCAATATTATGTGTACTGAGGAATTCATCCAGCCCTTTTATAAAAGCTGTTATAGTGTGTAACGGGTCTGGGAGGTGGAACCTCTGAGCAACTATACAAGGGGGCAGTCCTTGTAAGGAAGCGGGTGGCTCCCAGGGAAGACGGGCAGGTAGTCACGGCAAGTGACAGGGACAGTCTCTGGGTAGAGGGGCAGGTAGTCACGGCAAGTGACAGGGACAGTCTCTGGGTAGAAGGGCAGCGGGCTGGTGGCTGGTGAGCGCTCCCAGGTGAGCGGGCGAAAGTCTCTGGACAGGCAGGTGGTCACGGCAAGTGACGGCAGAGCCTCCAGGTAGGCTAGCAGGCAGGTAACAGGTGAGCGCTCCCAGGCGAGCGGGCAAGAGTCTCTGGACAGGCAGGTGGTCACGGCAAGTGATGGCAGAGCCTCCAGGTAGACTAGCAGGCAGGTAACAGGTGAGCGCTCCCAGGTGAGCGGGCAGGCTGGTCCATAGACAGACTGACTGGAGTCGGAGGGCAGACCGTCGGACCGCAGGCTTGCAAGCGGGTAGCGGATATCAGGCAGGTATCAAGCAGGAATCTGGCAGGTGACTGGCAGGTAACTGGTAACGGGACCCGAGAGCTGAAGCAGAGTGAAGGCTTTGCAACAACATTGCTCGGGCACCTCCATTTTGGAGGAGGTGCCTTATATATGGGAGGTCCTCCGGCAATTGGCCGGGGACTCCTTAGGATGGCGCGCGGTCCCTTTAAGAGAGGGGGAGCGCGCGCGCGCCCTAAGCACACTGCTGGGGAAGGAGCACATGCCGGAAGCAGCGGGGAGAGAAGCGCTGGAGGACGCCGCGCCAGGAGCGGGGAGGTGAGAGGGACGGCATCTCTGCCTAGTACGGGGCAGAGACGCCGATGCTACAGTACCCCCCCCTTTAGGCCCCCTCTTTTTTTGGCCAGAAAGAAATTTTTCAAGGAGAAGCGGGGCGGTGATGTTCTCCCTGGGTTTCCAAGTTCTCTCCTCAGGACCAAACCCCTTCCAATCTACAAGAAAAAAGGTCTTTCCTCTTACCCTCTTGGAGGCCGGAATACTCTCTACCTCAAAGACGTCATCAGCGGTAACCGGAGCAGGAGGGGCACCTGGATTATTGGAAAAAGGGTTAAAGACAATGGGTTTGAGGAGAGATACATGGAAGGAGTTGGGAATCCGTAGGGTGGCCGGGAGTTTTAATTTGTAGGCCACAGGGTTAATTTGCCTGAGGACTTCGAAGGGACCGATGAATCGAGGGCCCAACTTGAAGGAGGGTACTTTGAGCCGCACATGTTTGGACGAGAGCCAAACCTTGTCTCCCGGACGGAATTGAGGTGGATCCAGACGTCTCTTATCAGCATATCTCTTCATCCGCTCAGAGGACAGAAGAAGAGCGGACCTGGTACTCTCCCAAATAGTAGAAAATTCGCTGACAAGAGACTCCGCAGCAGGGTGGTCCACAGAAACGGAGACAGGAAGTGGAATCCGGGGATGTTGGCCACCGACTATGAAGAACGGGGATTTGGAAGAGGATTCGCTCTCATGGTTATTGTAAGAGAACTTGGCCCATGGTAGGAGATCCACCCAGTCCGAATGGTGTGCATTAACGAAGTGCCGGAGGTAACTGGTCAGGATCTGATTGATCCGCTCCACTTGACCATTGGACTGTGGGTGGTAAGCGGAGGAGAAGTCCAGGGTGATGTCTAGCAGCTTACATGTGGCTCTCCAGAAGCGTGAGGTGAACTGAACCCCACGATCCGACACGATGTGGAGGGGCAGGCCATGGAGACGGAAGATGTGGCGGATAAAGTCTTTAGCCAACTCGGGTGCAGATGGGAGACCAGGCAGGGGAATGAAATGGGCCATCTTAGAAAAGCGGTCAGCGACAACCCAAATGACTGTACAACCGGCAGAAATAGGAAGATCGGTGATAAAGTCCATAGCGATGTGCTGCCAAGGAGCAGCAGGTACGGGAAGGGGCAGGAGATGGTCGGCTGGTAGATGTCTGGGAACTTTGTTACGGGCACAGGATGAGCAGGTCGCGACGAAGTCTACCACGTCCTTATGCAGGGTAGGCCACCAGTAATGCCGGGAAATGAGTTGGAAGGTCTTCTTTTGGCCAGCATGGCCAGCTAGCTTAGAAGAATGTCCCCAGCGAAGAACCCTCTCCCGATCTGGTACGGCTACAAACGACTTACCGGGTGGGAGACGAGTCAGATTCAAGGGGGCCACATTCATCACCTTGGAGGAGTCGATGATGTGCGTAGGCTCCTCCTCTTGATCGGAGGACAGGAAGGACCGGGACAAGGCATCAGCTTTGACGTTCTTGTCCTCCGGACGGAAATGAAGAATGAAGTCGAAGCGGGCAAAAAACAACGACCACCGGGTCTGGCGAGGATTGAGTCTCTGGGCATTTTGGAGATATGCCAGGTTTTTGTGATCCGTGTAGATAATTACCGGGTAGAGAGCCCCTTCAAGCAGATAGCGCCACTCCCCCAGTGCCAATTTAATGGCTAACAATTCACGGTCTCCTATGGAGTAGTTGCGCTCAGACGAGGAGAAGATTTTGGAGAAGAAGCCGCAGGTTACCATTCTCCCGGTAGAAGATTTTTGGGTGAGTACCGCTCCGGCTCCGGAGGAGGAGGCATCAACCTCCAGGTAGAATTGTTTATTACAGTCCGGATGGTGCAGGACGGGGGCAGAGGCGAAGGCTTTCTTTAAGGAAAGGAAGGCCTCCTCGGCTTCAGGCGACCATGTCCTGGGATTAGCCCCCTTACGGGTAAGTGCAGATATGGGAGCAGTCCGAGATGAGAAGTGTGGGATGAATAGACAATAGTAATTAGCGAAGCCCAGGAATCGCTGTATCGCCTTCAAACCTTCAGGACGAGGCCATTTTAGAACGGAAGAGAGCTTCTCGGGATCCATTTGCAGACCTGTCTGGGAGATCACATAGCCCAAGAACGGTAGGGAGGTCTGGTCGAAAAGGCACTTCTCGTATTTGGCATAGAGGTGGTTCTGCCGAAGCCTAAGCAGGACCTGACGAACATCCCTTCGGTGTGTGGGGAGATCCGGAGAGAAGACCAAGATATCGTCCAGGTATACCACTACGCAGGAGTACAGGAGGTTGCGGAAGATGTCGTTGACTAGTTCTTGAAAGGCAGCGGGAGCATTACAGAGACCGAAGGGCATCACAAGGTACTCATAGTGACCGTCCCCGGTATTGAATGCCGTCTTCCACTCGTCTCCTTGACGGATACGGACCAGGTTATATGCTCCTCGTAGATCCAGCTTGGAGAAGATCCTGGCGCCCTTGAGACGGTCAAACAATTCGGAGATGAGCGGCAGGGGGTATTTGTTTTTTACTGTGATGAGATTGAGTCCTCTGTAGTCAATACAGGGACATAGCGAGCCGTCTTTCTTTTTGACAAAGAAGAATCCGGCTCCAGCCGGGGAGGTAGATTTTCGGATAAATCCCCTAGCCAGATTCTCTTCAATGTACTCAGACATGGCCTGGGTCTCGGCTGCAGACAACGGGTAGATACGCCCACGGGGAGGAGTGGTGCCAGGTACCAGGTCGATCGGGCAGTCATATGGCCTATGGGGTGGCAACGTCTCTGCTTCCTTCTTACCGAAGACATCCGCATAGGGCCAGTAAGGAGCCGGGAGACCTGGTACATTAGCTGGAGTAGGCGGAGGGCGAGCTGGGCGGACCGGAACCAGGCAGGTCCTATGGCAGTCTGGACCCCATCGGAGTACTTCACCGGATCGCCAGTTCAGTACGGGTTCGTGTGTCTGGAGCCAAGGTAGACCTAGCAACAGGGAGTGAGAAAGTCCGGACAGCACATGGAATGAGATTTCCTCAGAGTGCAGCATTCCCACCTGCAGGGTTATGGGTTCAGTGACGAGCAGCATGGTCTCCGAGAGAAGTTTTCCATCCACGGAGGCGACTGACAATGGTTCAGCCAGGGATTTGGTGGGAATACGGTATCTCTCTACTAGAGACTGGGAGATTAGGTTTCCAGCAGCTCCAGAATCCAGGTGGGCGAGTTCAAAGTGACGGTTTTCTCCCCAAGCAATAGAGACCGGTAAAGTCAGAGACGGAGAGGGCTTACTTTTGTCTAGGACGACCTCTCCGAGCGGTCCTAGACACTGGCGTTTCCCGGCTTTTCCGGGCAGGAACGAATGAAGTGCTCCATACTGCCACAATAGAAACAGCTTCCCTCGGCTCGGCGAGATTCTTGGCGAGATCTGACCATCTTGGTCTGGTCGATCTGCATAGGTTCAGGCGAGAGCGCCCGCGGGGTGACTGGTTGAGAGGCAGGTCTCAGGGAAGTAGGAGCAGAGCAAGAAAAGTCTTTCTCCCAGGCAGTCTCTTTGGCACGTTCTTGGAACCGGATGCCAATCCGGGTAGCTAGTGACACCAGGTCATCCAGAGTGGTAGGAATGTCCCGAGCAGCTAACTCGTCCTTAATCCAACCGGAAAGACCTTCCCAGAAGACGGACACCAGAGCCTCATTTTCCCAGGCAAGCTCAGAAGCGAGGGTGCGGAACCGTATGGCATATTGGCCCATGGTGAGACTCCCTTGGCGGAGACGTAGCAGAGAGGAGGCAGAAGAGGTTTTCCGTCCAGGTTCATCGAAGACTTTCCGGAAAGCAGCGAGGAAAGATGGCAGGTCGGACACCAGGGGATCCCCTCTCTCCCACAGGGGATTTAGCCATGCCAGTGCCTCCCCAGTGAGATGGGACATGATGAAGGCCACCTTGGCCCGGTCGGAGATGAACTGGTATGCCAATAGCTCAAAGTGCAGGGTGCACTGGTTTATGAAACCCCGAGCTAAAGTAGGTTCGCCGGCAAAGCGTGGAGGTGCCAGAAGCCGAGGTCCATAGTCGGGTACCATGAAGGGACTGGATTGCGGTACCGCAGGAATGGGCACGGCTGGACCAGAGGTAGACATAGACGAGTCACACAATGCGCCTAGACAAGAGTTAACGGACCGTAGATAGGACAGTACCACCTCCTGCTGAGTTTTCTGACGTAAGACTTCCTGGTGCAGATCGGAGATCTGGGGGCCACCGGGTTCCATGGCCCGAGCAAACTGTAACGGGTCTGGGAGGTGGAACCTCTGAGCAACTATACAAGGGGGCAGTCCTTGTAAGGAAGCGGGTGGCTCCCAGGGAAGACGGGCAGGTAGACACGGCAAGTGACAGGGACAGTCTCTGGGTAGAGGGGCAGGTAGTCACGGCAAGTGACAGGGACAGTCTCTGGGTAGAAGGGCAGCGGGCTGGTGGCTGGTGAGCGCTCCCAGGTGAGCGGGCGAAAGTCTCTGGACAGGCAGGTGGTCACGGCAAGTGACGGCAGAGCCTCCAGGTAGGCTAGCAGGCAGGTAACAGGTGAGCACTCCCAGGCGAGCGGGCAAGAGTCTCTGGACAGGCAGGTGGTCACGGCAAGTGACGGCAGAGCCTCCAGGTAGGCTAGCAGGCAGGTAACAGGTGAGCGCTCCCAGGTGAGCGGGCAGGCTGGTCCATAGACAGACTGACAGGAGTCGGAGGGCAGACCGTCGGACCGCAGGCTTGCAAGCGGGTAGCGGATATCAGGCAGGTATCAAGCAGGAATCTGGCAGGTGACTGGCAGGTAACAGGCAGGAATCTGGCAGGTGACTGGCAGGTAACAGGCAGGAATCTGGCAGGTGACTGGCAGGTAACTGGTAACGGGACCCGAGAGCTGAAGCAGAGTGAAGGCTTTGCAACAACATTGCTCGGGCACCTCCATTTTGGAGGAGGTGCCTTATATATGGGAGGTCCTCCGGCAATTGGCCGGGGACTCCTTAGGACGGTGCGCGCGGTCCCTTTAAGAGAGGGGGAGCGCGCGCGCGCGCGCCCTAAGCACACTGCCGGGGAAGGAGCGCGTGCCGGAAGCAGTGGGGAGAGAAGCGCTGGAGGACGCCGCGCCAGGAGCGGGGAGGTGAGAGGGACGGCGTCTCTGCCTAGTACGGGGCAGAGACGCCGATGCTACATAGTGTCTGCCATTGCTACCTCTTGTGGTAGGGAATTCCACAATCTGACTGCTCTAATTATAAAGAACCCTTTCCTATTTAGCTGCTTGTATCACCTTTCTTCCACCAATAATGAGTGCCCCCTGATCCTTATTATGGTCTTTGGCAGGAATAAGTCATGTGCCAGTCCTTTGTATTGTGTGCAAATTGAAGTGGTCAGTGGGGCGCTAGAAACTGGATAAGGCGCTGGAAAAGGATAAAACAAACCTCTTTATTGAAGTTCTAATGCCCACTTTTGAACACACATGTATTTATTAGTGATGAGTGAGCATGCTCGCTACTGCTCGGTGCTCGCATGAGCATCTCACTGCTCGAGATGCTCGGCGCTCGCCGAGTATTTCCGGGGTTGCTCGGCGGGAGCTCGGGTCCCCTCCCTGCATGTTTGGCGCTCTTTAGAGCGCCAATCAACATGCAGGGATTGCCTGCCACTCATTGTAATGCCGCAGCCATGGTGGTTGTGGAATTACAGTGATTGGCTGCCCGCACAGCGTCATCTGGTCTATATCAGACCTGGCGCCGCTGTGCTCGTCACAGTCACTCCGGAATCAGGCTGAGTAGGGAGAGGTGCTGCTGCGTCTGGGAGAGATTTGCTTGTGTATTAGGTAGTGTAGGGAGAAAAACCATACATTACACATATCCATCTTAACAAACAGTCCTTTTGAGGACTAACTAATCCATCTGCAGAGATCTCAGGCAGGCAGGCTATATAGGCAGGCAGTGTATATTGTAGACTGCAGTGCATATAGCACAAGAGGCTCCATTCCAATTCTGCCTTCTGCTGCTGTTAGATATTTCTATATAAAGGCCCAGGTCTCAGTGGCCAGGAATACTTTTTTTATGGATCTTAATCCTCATTATTTGCTTAAAAAGCAATGCAGAGAACACCGGTTTTCTGCGCCATTTGCTTGTTGGCACTGCAGAATACAGCCAGGTCCTTTCCATATTACAGCGCTAGAAATCCAGCAATTTAAAACTGTGTGTCACACGGATCACATATATGTTTTCAGAAAATACTGCCATTTTTGGCCTCCATTCTAATTTTTTTTCACTGTATCAGTGAAGTTTTTGACACAAGTTTGCTGTTCAAACTACTTACCTACAGGCCAGGTATTTAAAACCGTGTTTTCTCCGTCACACGGCTCACATATATGTTGTCAGAAAATACTGCCATTTCTGTCTTCCATTAAAAATTTCCTTCAGAGTGTCAGTGAAGCAATTCACACCAGTTTGCTGTTCAAACTAGTTACCTACAGGCCAGGTATTTAAAACTCTGTTTTCTCCGTCACATGGATCACATGTAAGTTCACTCTAAACTCAGTCATTTGTAGTGAGCTTGGAAGATACTGTCCTCCATTTAAAATGGGCAAGGCACGTGGCAAGGGACGGGAAACTGGACGTGATGGTGATGGTGCATGCAGAGGCCAATGACAAGGCCGTGGGCAAGCTGAAATTGTGCCACAACAAACACCCACATCTTCTCGCCCGACCTTCCTGTCCTAATTCCTAGGGGACTGCAGCACACCACTATTGAACCCAGAGCAGTGTCAAAAGGTTGTTGGTTGGATAGCGGATAATGCTTCCTGTCACTTAGCCACCACCACCACCACCCTGTCTTCCACACGGTCAAGTCTCAGTAGCCATGAGTCTGGACCGCATATTCCTCACCTTGATCCTCCTTCCTCCCACAATGCCGAGTGCCCGGAGACAACTGATCCCACACTTGGACACTCTGAAGAGCTGTTCACTTTTCCATTTATAGATTTGGGCCTCTCGCCCGGTCCGCTTGAAGCGGGGCAAGAGGAGATCGCATGTAGCAATGCACAAATATTTGAGCAGCCACGATCACATGAAGGCGACGGTGGGAAACTGTCACAATAGGTGGATGATGATGAGATACAATTGCCAGAAAGTCAGGAGGAGAACCAGGGTGCGGAATTGCAAGATGAGGTGATGGACGATGAAGTCACTGACCCAACCTGGCAAGGTGACATGCAGAGCAAGGACAGCAGCACACAGGGGGAGGGAGGCGTAGCACCACAACAGGCAAGAACAAGCAGTGTGGTGGCCACAGACAGAAGGCGGGCAACCATTCCCCGTAACATCAACACGACGGAAGTAGCCAGTAAAACTGTTAGGTCTTCCCGAGTCTGGTTGTTTTTTAAAGACTCTGCCGATAACCCCCAAAAAGGCCATTTGCACCACCTGTCAGGCCGACATCAGCAGGGGTAGCAAAACTAGCAGTCTGACCACCACCAGCATGATCAGGCACATGGCAGCAAAGCACACGACTAAGTGGGCCGAACTCCAGGGTCCAGCAACAGTATCTGCGGGTGACACCACCGCTTGTTCCGCTGTTGTGCGTGCATGCCAATCCCCTGTCCATGGCGCATGCCAAGATGCCTCCCGCCCTGCACCTATCATTGAACACTCTCAACTAGCACCATCAGCAAGCAAGTCCACGTCCTTGTCCCAGCGCAGTGTTCAGTTGCCTCTACCCCAGTCCTTAGAATGCAAGCGCAAGTATGTGTTAGAACCCTCCTTTTTTTTTTCCATCTTGTGTTTTGCGGTCACGTGACCATCTGCCTTTATATTCCAGCTCTGCCCTTTTGGCTGTGCTGGACTTCAGTGTTTGACTGTTTCTCTAGCCAGGTGTTTTGTGCCTTTCTCTGTCAGTTCGCTTGGTTCTTCTGGGACCTCTAGTACCTTTTTGTCTTTTTGTGTTCTGCAACAACTTCTCTGTTTAGGAGGTGTCCCATTTTTTGTCCCAGTCCTTAGTTCTTTTAGGGACCCCTCTCCTTATGCTATAGGTCTTCGTTCAGACTAGCCGAGGACAAAGGCGGGTCTGTTCGCTAGGAACAGGCAGCCCGCTACATCGTAGGGATTCAGCTTAGTCTTACTGTAGGGACAGTTTTCCCTTATCTTTCCTTAGTACTTGTTGCAGATCATAACAGTATGCAGCTAACGCCTCACAGGCCATACTACTAAATTCACACATTTCACGAATGCTTGTGCTCGAAATGTGGCCTTTTAGATTCGTGGAGAGGGAATTTTTCCGCAACCTCATGGCGGCGGCCGTCCCTCGGTACTCGGTCCCCAGCCGCCACTATTTCTCCTGGTGTGCCATCCCCGCATTACACTAGCACTTGTCCCACAACATTAGCCGTGCCCTCAACAACACAGTTACTGGGTAAGTCCACCTAACCACGGACACGTGGACAAGTGCTTGTGGGCAGGGACAGTACATCTCGCTGACAGCACACTGGGTTAACATAGTGGAAGCTGGAACCCAGTCGGACCTTGGGACGGAACACGTCCTCCCGACACCGAGGATTGAGGGCCCTAGGTCAATCAGGGTTTCCCCCACATTCTACAGCTCCTGCACCTCCTCCTCTTCAGCATCCATCTCCAGAATGAGCACATCAGTTGCAAGCTGGAAGCACTGCAGCACTGCCTTGGTCAAGCGGCAACAGACTGTGCTGAAGCTAAGATGCTTAGGTGGCAAACCACACAACCTAAGAGTTGAGGACAGCTCTGAAAGAGCAGGCAGATCTGTGGCTGAAACCGCTGAATCTACAGCCAGGCATGGTCGTGTGTGATAATGGCCGGAACCTGGTGGCGGCTCTGAGGCAAGCTCACACACGTACCATGCCTGGCCCATGTGCTCAACCTCGTGGTTCAGCAGTTTCTCAAAACCTATCCGGATCGGTCGGATCTGCTTGTCAAAGTACGCCGCCTGTGTGCCCATTTTAGAAAGTCAGCTACAGCTTCTGCCGCTCTTGCCGTGCTTCAGCAGTTTCTGGTGCTTCCGGCTCACAGACTGGTGTATGATGTCCCCACGTGTTGTAACTCTATATTGCAGATGTTGGGAAGGATTTGTGAGCAGAAGAGGGCAGTTGTTGACTACCTGCATCAACAAGGCCATCGGTATTCAAGTCAAACTCCACACATAAAGCCTCAGGAGTGGACATGGATGTCAGACATCTGTATCATCCTCCAAAACTTAGAGGACTCCACCAAGATGGTGAGCGGCGATGATGCCATAATTATCTTCACCATCCCGCTTCTCTGTCTTTTGAAAGGCTCTCTGCTCTCAATTAAAGAGGATGCATTGCAGGCGGAGCACGATGAGATGGAGCAAGGAACCATACACGGTGATTACACACAGCCCAGCCTCATCTCATCCCAACGTGGATTGAGTGACAATGAGGAAGAGGAAGAACAGGAGCTAGTTTCCTGCGCTATAGACCATACTTCCTGCACAACTGCCAAACCGTCTGTTCAGCGTGGATAGCCTGAGGACAGGGAGGAGGAGGAAGAGGAGGAGAGCATGGTCAGTCGTCCTCTTGGGGAAGACACGGAAGTCTTGCCTCTTTGCAGTGTGGCACACATTGCTGAGTTTATGTTACGCTGCCTTTCCCATGACTTTTGCGCTGTCCAAATTTTGGGTGACAGTCATTACTGGGGAGAACTTTATGTCTCTTATTCCTTTGCAGGACCGGCCTAATAAAATGGGGCAGTACAAGAAGGCCCTAGTTGCGGAATTAGTAAAAAAATTCCCATCTGACAACGCTGGCGGCAGAGGTCACAGTTCGTTGGACAACCAAGAAGTACAGGCGAGAAAGCCACAAATGCAATCCAGCAGAGGCTGGGGAACACTGTCAAAGTTCTGGGACAGTTTTCTCAGACCCTCCCATCGCACAGGCCTTGAGGCGGGGGGTCCTCTCACAAGGAGTGCAAAGTTTCGGAAGATGGTGAGGGAGTACCTTGCCGACCATACCAACGTCCCCCGTGATTCCTCTGTGCTTTCTACGCCTTGGAGATCCTGGCCTGCCCTGCCACTAGCGTTTTATCAGAGTGGGTTTTTAGTGCTGCTGGTGGAATTATAACTGATAGGCGCATTCGTCTGTCAACTGAAAACGCTGACAGGCTGACTCTTATAAAAATGAACAAGGGCTTGATTTATCCCGACTTCTCAACACCACCGAATGAAAGCAGCGTAACAAACTCAAATCCAGTGTCTTTTTTGGGGGAGGTCTAACTCTATTCCCATGCACCTCAGTCTTCAGACTCAGACATGGGTATACGCTTCTTGATTTTGTCTATTTGCTCTTGTCCTCCTCCTTCTCTGCATCCTTATCCTCCACCACCATATGTACCATATCAACATATCTACGTCTCTTGCAAGGGGCATTGAAGTTCCTCCAAATTTTTGGCAGCCGTTGCTTCAATGCATAGGCAAACGCTATGGGAGATCCACTTCCTAATAAAGGGAACATTGTTTTAAGGAGGCTCTCTGACCTCTACGTCTCTTGCAAGGGGCATTGATGTTCCTCCAAATTTTTGGCAGCCATTGCAGTCACTGCATACGTAATAACAGTATAGGAGACCCACTCGTTAATAATGGGAACAACAAATCATAGCCGGCTGATGGCTCTCTAACAATAGCGAGGGCTGACTGCTGGCCCTATAAAAATAGGCTTTGTGCCTTTCAGAGTCCCTCCATCATAAATGAAACAGGATGTGTCTGATCATGTCTCACACACCACATGGCCAGATGAGGTTGTAAAATGTTAAAATGACATTTCCCGGTGAATGCATTTGTCTTGGTTGAAAGCAATGCAAAAGTGAAAAAAAGCATCAAAAACGCTACGTATGAACATAGCCCAAGGTGTGGAGGAGTATTTTTGTTTTTGGTTATTTATTTTGCCTTATATACAAGTCATTACCCTTAACATGTTTCCCAGGAAAATCCATTTTGGATTCGCTTTTGTATGTTTTATTGTGAGTCCGTTAATGTGGCATAATACCGCTGACAACGTTGTTGACAGCAGTGACCTGGAAGTCAAATGCTTCCAGGGTCTTCCCCATGCTGTTCCCATGTCATTTGAGCACTGTTCCCGTCAATTTGGGCAATTTTTAGGCCCTCTGCAGACCGCGTGGGGGTGTCGCCGGAAAAATTCTCGAGTTTCCCATAGACTTACATTGGGCTCGTTACTCAGACCGAGCACTCGAGCATTCCAATTTGCTCGCTCATCACTAGTCTTGACCTGAGGTCTACAAAACGGAGAGCTGTAGTACAGAGAGATCATGTCTCCCTGCTCTACCGTGGAGCTTAACTATATCGGTGTGTTGAGTGGCAGCAGCTCCAGGTGGGCCCTTCACTTTTTGCCACCCAGGTAGCAACGCTTTGGGATCTGCCTCATTATACTCAGAGAATAAGATGCAGTTTAATATACCAAAGCATTTCATACCCCTCATTTTGACCTTATATTATAATAATACAGTAGGGCAGTTTTATCAATATATTTATGTCAGTTTTCAAATGTGACAGATAAATGAACAGGCATCAGAGTATGACAGTTTGCCCATAGAAAGGTATGAGTAACAACACCAGGGATTAATCTGCCTGGCATGTGCATTGTTCGCATTTTAATGTACATTAATCTGGCTCATACTGCACTAGAGAAGAAGCTTACAAACTGCTTGTTCAGGGTGCTAATGCTGATATCACCCAGACTGTTAGACAATATTATTCGTCTAATTTTCCCAAATAACAAATATACATTTGTTGTTCTTTTGTTCATATATCATTTTCTTTTTCTATCATCTGTAATAAAGTGCAGAAGAAATGTAAATGACCACCGATATTATTTTATACAATTTCATCACACTAGGAATATGGAAATGTAGGAGATTATATTTTAAAGCTCTACATGACTCATATTCTAATATCTAAGCTTACCCTAGAATAGTAACAGCTGATGTAGAAGCGAAAGTGGGGGACCACCAGTACCATATTAATGCCCATAGATTAGGAATATGTTGATATGTTCATCAAGCATATACCATAAGGATATGAATTTATACGGTGTATCTAAAACTAATCTTGTTTTTGTTCCAAGATTCTTTTCTTTTTACTTTAACCCCTTTAAAGCCCAAGACGTTCTAATACGTATCTGTGCCCTGGGCTTTAAGAGCCTTATACGTATTAGTACATTTTTGCTGTGATCGAAGTTGATCGCAGCATTGCGGGGGCAAGGGGAGGTGATCGGGATACTCACCTCTCCTGCCGGCGTCCAGCGATGTCTGCCACGGCTTCCCGGATGTTGCCATGATGACCCGATGTCGTCATGACAACATCCGGGTCACAAGACAGCAGGAAGATATTTTGGTCATGCGCAGTGCATGACCAAAGTATCTTCTGCATCTGCAGCGCTGACAGCCTGTATAGCAGAGGGATGGTGCTCAATCCCTATGCTATATAGGCAATCAGAATAAAAAAGGTGAAAGTCCCTTAGTGGGACAAAGAATAAAAGTAAAAAAAGTGTCAAAGTGAAAAAAAAAGAAAAATTGTAAAAATATAAAAAAATAAATAAAAAAAATAATCCACCAAAATAAAAATATAATGTACCCATCAATAAATATTATTATGAAAAAAAAACAAAAAAACAAAACAATAAAAGTACACATACAGTTATATGAAAAAGTTTGGGCACCCCTATTAATCTTAAGCTTAATGTTTGATATATGTAATAGCTGTTGGACACAGTAATGTTTCTGCCTTGAAATGAGGTTTATAGTACTAACAGAAAATGTGCAATCTGCATTCAAACAAAATTTGACAGGTGCATAAGTATGGGCACCCTTATTATTTTCTTGTTTTAAATACTCTTACCTACTTTTTACTGACTTACTAAAGCACTTTTTTGGGTTTTGTAACCTCATTGAGCTTTGAACTTCATAGCCAGGTGTATGCAATTATGAGAAAAGCTACTTAAAGTGGCCACTTGCAAGTTGTTCTCCTGTTTGAATCTTCTCTGAAGAGTGGCATAATGGGCTCATCAAAACAACTGTCAAATGTTGTGAAAACATAGATTATTCAACATAGTTGTTCAGGGGAAGGATACAAAAAGCTGTCTCAGAGATTTAACCTGTCAGTTTCCACTGTGAGTAACATAGTAAGGAAATGGAAGAACACAGGGACAGTTCTTGTTAAGGCCAGAAGTGGCAGGCCAAGAAAAACATCAGAAAGGCAGAGAAGAAGAATGGTGAGATCAGTCAAGGACAATCCTCAGACCACCTACAGAGAGCTGCAGCATCAACTTGCTGCAGATGGTGTCACTGTGCATCGGTCAACTATACAACGCACTTTGCACAAGGAGAAGCTGTATAGGAGAGTGATGCAAAAGAAGCCGTTTCTGCAAGCACGCCACAAACAGAGTCGGCTGAGGTATGCAAAAGCACATTTGGAGAAGCCAATTTCTTTTTGGAAGAAGGTCCTGTGGACTGATGAAACCAAGATTGAGTTGCTTGGTCATATAAAAAGGCGTTATGCATGGCGGCAAAAAAACACAGCATTCCAAGAAAAACACTTGCTACCCACAGTAAAATTTGGTGGAGGTTCCATCATGCTTTGGGGCTGTGTGGCCAATGCCGGCACCAGGAATCTTGTTAAAGTTGAGGGACGCATGGATTCCACTCAGTATCAGCAGATTCTTGACAATAATGTTCAAGAATCAGTGACAAAGTTGAAGTCACGCAGGGAATGGATCTTTCAGCAAGACAATGATCCAAAACACCGCTCCAAATCTACTCAGGCATTCATGCAGAGGAACAATTACAATGTTCTGGAATGGCCATCCCAGTCGCCAGACCTGAATATCATTGAACATCTGTGGGATCATTTGAAGAGGGCTGTCCATGCTCGGCGACCATCAAACTTAACTGAACTGGAATTGTTTTGTAAAGAGGAATGGTCAAAAATACCTTCATCCAGGATCCAGGAAATCATTAAAAGCTACAGGAAGCGACTAGAGGCTGTTATTTTTGCAAAAGGAGGATCTACTAAATATTAATGTCACTTTTCTGGTGAGGTGCCCAAACTTTTTCATATAACTGTATTTGGTATCGCCGCGTCCGGAACGACCTGACCTATAAAACGGTCCCACTAGTTAGCCTCTTCAGTGAACACGGTAAAAAAATAAATAAAAAACGAAGCAAAAAACAATGCTTTATCATCATACCACCAAACAAAAAATGGAATAATACGCGATCAAAAAGATGAATATAAATAAAAATGGTATAGCTGAAAACTACATCTTGTCCCGCAAAAAACAAGCCGCCATACAGCTCCATCAGCCAAAAAATAAAAAAGGTATAGCTCTCAGAATAAAGCGATGCAAAAAAATTTTTTTTCTATAAAATAGCTTTTATTGTGTAAAAGCGCCAAAACATAGAAAAACAATATACATGTGGTACCACTGTAAGCATACTGACCCGAAGAATAAAGCTACCTTATCAATTTTACCACACACGGAACAGAATTAAAAAATTGTTGGTTTTTCTTTAATCTGCCTCCCAAAAATCGGAATAAAAAGCGATCAAAAAATGTCACGTACCTGAAAATGGCACCAATAAAAACTGCAACTCATCCCCCAAAAAACAAGCCGTCACATGACTCTGTCGGCCAAAATATTGAAAAATTATAGCTCTCAATATATGGTGATGCAAAAACTAGATTTTACAAAAAAATTCGTCTTTTAGTGTGACAGCAGTCAATCATAAAAACCCGATATGATTCTGGTATCACTGTAATCGCACCGACCCGAACAAAAAAGTTTTATAATCACTTATACTGCACGAGGAACGGCGTAAAAAAATAAACTCTAGGGTTAGGGTCGGGGTTGGGCTAGGGTTGTGCTAAGTTTAGGTTTGGGGTTAGGGTTGGGCTAGGGTTGTGCTAGGGTTAGGGTTGGGGTTAGGGTTGGGATTTTTTTCAAAAGTTTAAAAAAAAAAGATGATATGGCGACTAGTGTTGAGCGCAAGTGCTCGCTACTTGAGTTTGCATCGGGTGCTCGAGTGACATGCTCGAGTCTCCGCCCCATATGCTTTGCTGCCATAAAAACCTCGTGGGGATTGCCTGCCATGCTCGAGCGATCCCTGTATGGTTTCTTTGGGTGTCTAATAACCGTGAAACATGAGGGTGGGGACTCGAGCATGTCACTCGAGCACCCGCGATACATGGTGCATACCTGAGTACCCGATGCAAACTCAAGTAGCGAGCACTTGCGCTCAAGACTAATGACAACTTATTCAATATGATGACCTAATGTTATCAAATTCTGTGTCGTGCCTCTGGGTTCAAAATGTTCACTATACCCCTTGATAAAATCCATGAGGGGTGTAGTTTCCAAAATGGGGTCAGTTGTGGGGGGTTTCCGCTATTTAGGTACATCAGGAGCTCTCCAAATGCAACATGGCGTCCGCTCTCGATTCCAGCCAATTTTGCATTCAAAAAGTCACACAGTGCTCCTTCCCTTCTGAACTCTGCCGTGCACCCAAACACTGTATTTTCCCCACATATGGGGTATTGTCGTACTCAGGAGAACTTGCACAAACGTTTTTGGGTTCCATTTTCTCTTCTTACCCTTGTGAAAATAAAAAATTGGGGCTAAAACATCATTTTTGTGTAAAAAGTTTGATTTTTTTATTTTCACAGCTCCATATTATAAACTTCTATAAAGCACTTGGGGGTTCAGGGTGCTCACCACACATCTAGATAAGTTCCCTGAGGGGTCTAGTTTCCAAAATGGTGTCACTTGTGGGGGTTTCCACTGTTTAGGCACATCAGGGGCTCTCCAAACGCAACATGGCGTCCGCTAATTATTCAAGCAAAATTTGCAATCAACAAGTCAAATGGCGCTCCTTCCTTTCTGAACCCTGCCGTGCGCCCAAAGAGTGGTTTTCCCCCACATATGGGGTATCTGCTTACTCAGGAGAAATTGCACAACAAACTGCATGGTGAAATTTCTCCTGTTACCCTTATGAAAATGCAAAATTAGGGGCTGAAAAACATTTTTGTGGGAAAAATGTGAAAATTTTATTTTTAAGGCTCAATGTTATAATAAACCTCTGTGAAGCACCTGGGGGTTCAAGGTGCTCACCACACATCTAGATAAGTTCCCTGAGGGGTCTAGTTTCCAAGATGGTGTCACTTGTGGGGGGGGTTTTCCACTGTTTAGGCACATCAGGGGCTCCCCAAACGCAACATGGCGTCTGCTAATTATTCAAGCAAATTTTACATTCAAAAAGTCAAATGGCACTCCTTCCCTTCCGAACCCTGCCGTGCGCCCAAACAGTGTTTTTTCCCAACATATGGGGTATCTGCGTGCTCAGAGAAAATTGCACAACAAATTTTGGGGTCCATTTTTTCCTGTTACCCCTGAAAAAATAAAAAAAATTGGGTCTAAATTAACATTTTTGTGAAAAAAGTTAAATGTTAATTTTTTTCTTCCACATTCCAAAAATTCCTGTGAAGCACCTGAAGGGTTAATGAAGTTCTTGAATGTGGTTTTGAGCACCTTGAGGGGTGCAGTTTTTAGAATGGTGTCACTTTGGGGTATTTTCTGTCATAAAGACCCCTCAAAGTGACTTCAAATGTGATGTGGTCCCTAAGAAAATGGTTTTGTAAATTTTGTTGGAAAAATGAGAAATCGCTGGTCAACTTTTAACCCTTAAATTGTGCTGATGTAAAGTAGACATGTGGGAAATGTTATTTATTAACTATTTTGTGTGACATATCTCTCTGATTTAAGGGCATAAAATTTAAAATTTTGAAAATTGCTAAATTTTCGCCAAATTTCTGTTTTTTTCCCAAATAAACGCAAGTGATATCGAAGAAATTTTTACCACTATCATGAAGTACAATATGTCACGAAAAAACAATCTCAGAATCAGGGGGATCCGTTGAAGTGTTCCAGAGTAATTACCTCATATAATGACAGTGGTCAGAATTGTAAAAATTGGCCTGGTCATTAGCGTGCAAACCACCATGGGTTGTAAAGGGGTTAATCTTAAAGAGATTACACCTATCACTAGGAAGTTTTCACTTCTTAATCTATCAGACTTTACGGAGTTATAATCCTTTTGGATTTGCACAGCTTTACACTGTAGATTTTCTCTACAGACTACTTTACTCCTTTGGCTTATAGGGGTTTTCCCACGAACAAAAGTTCATTTTAATCAATAGTTCTTGAAATAATAATAACTTCCACAATTGGATGTGTTTCAAAAAAATATTCCAGTGTTGAGATAATCTGATACATGTGCCCCTGCTGTGTACTGTGTAATGGCTGTGTCTGACCGTGCAGGAACATGGTCTGATCATACCACATCTCCTGGCAGGAGGGGAGAAAAAAGTATACAGACATTACAGCAGGGGATCACAAATTATTCTTTCTTTGAGGTAAAACATTGCTTAAAAACAGGCAGGGAAATGTTTTAACCCGCAAAAAGAATCATCTGTGATCTCCTGCTGTAATGTCTATATAATCTCTATTGCTTCCTCCCTTGCCAAGGAGCTGTGGTATGATCAGACCATGTTCCTGCACGGTCAGACACAGCCATTGCACAGTACACAGCAGGGGCACATTTATAAGATTATCTCAGCACAGGAACATTTTATGCAAACTGATCCAATTGTGGAACTTATTATTATTCCAAAATCTATTGATTAAAATCAACTTTTGTTCGTGGGAGAACCCCTTTAAGTCTGCAGTTACTCCTTGTGACTGGAGACTGCCAAATAATGATAGAGTGTAATATGCACATGATCAACATTTCCCTGTATTCTACTGAGAAAAGAGCACGAGAATCAAGTAGGCACGTGACTGCAGGTATGAAAATCACATACATGCTGTCACTGACCAACTCACTTAAGCTGCGAATATAGAAAAATTGTGACATTGCATACTGTCACGATTTGGCAGTCCGCAATCACGTAGAGTGACTGCAGAATTTTGTTTTCAGATGAAAAAACACTTTACATGATACCATTATGAAATGTCATGCTTTCATCATATGCAGCTGTCTGATTATTTGTTCAATATTTTCCCTTTTTTCTGCTTTCTCCCTCTATTTGAGTCAGTCAGTTTTCAGTCTTGAGTTTACATTTCTCATGGACCCAGTTGTAATTCCTTCTGAGATACATTTTACTGACATATAAATACAAAACATAACTACAGTAAAACATTTTTAACATTATATAAAAGTAATGGAGTCTACAGTTTCAGGTCCTAGCTCCCTATGACTTTCCCAGTAATTGTATAAAAAATATAATTATTGATATCAGCTAGTGTAGTGTGCAATATGCAGGCTAATAATTTAAAGTAATGCTTTTAATAATGCATAAGATATTTTCCATGCCATTAAAGCGACTCGCCAGCCTTCCCTTAATAGTGCTAATTCTCCTCCATATATGTATGATAGTTACTAGAGCTAATCAAATCTTTTAAAATTAGGATTTTCCAGATTCGACAAATTTTTCCCCAAATTTTGATTTGCAGCAATACTGCAAAACCTCCAATTGCATTGAAAAGACATGTTAACACTATGAGGTCTCTCAAGACTATGTCCAACTGCTTTTAAGCTGTTTAACACAAACAGAGCCTTAGTAATGTCAAAGTGACCTCACCTTAGTAACCCCCAAATAACCAACAACCCGTTTAAAAACATAGTACAATTAAATAACGGTCCAAAAATTACCCCTCTTAATCATTTGTGATCAGGCAGACTGTTCTATATAGAACACTGACTCAAACTGACAGTGTTGCTCTCAGAGGTAACATCCTGCTGCTGTGACTGAGATGAATCATGTGCAATATATTTCCCACCAATACAGTTGCCGGATGCAGAGAAGACCAATTGTGACCAGCATTTGGTAGTATTGCTACCTACAAGGATGGCTGGTGCCAGTGGTAGTGGTTCTTACACTTCTGCTTGCATTACATTCTTCGCCATGATATATATATATATATATATATATATATATATATATATATATTTTTTTTACACTACCCCATTCATTGCCACTTTTCCCTTTAGTGTACATTTTGTACCACACAAAAATGAACCTTTGACAATTTTTTCAACCCTAATTAGTCAACTGTTGCCAAAAGGATGTAATAAGAAATGCTAGGTAGGTAGGTAGGTAGGTACATGCACAGAAGGAAAAATGCGGCGACAGGCTGCAGTATAGGAGTAGTATGTGTGGTTGTCACATTGGAGTAGTAAAATAGGTGTGCAAAACAGGCATGCAGAGTGTAATATCAACATTTAAAAAAAATATATATTTTTAATAAAATTCAACCCTCTTCCTAAAAATAACAAAATAATAAATGCAGGTACACATCCATAAAAGCCATTACATGCAACAGGGCACTGTATTGGTGTAGTGTGTATGAATGTAAAATGCGACTAGTAAAATAGATGTACGAAAGACAAAACAAATTGTTAGTTAGTTGAAGTTAAATGTCTAGATTTTGGGGAGTTTTACTGGTATTTATTAAAAACAATTATCCTCCCTTCAATAAAATGATTGCGAAAGTAATCCAAAAACTCAGTCTGCACACCATTTCTGACTAACACAGATTTCAGGGTTTTTTTTCTGTCTTTTCCTTCTAGTGCATTAAGGATGAAGAGACAAAAAGTGTGTCATTGTAATTCAGATAAGGCAGCCATACCATATCACTGATCAGTCATGACTGGACACTAACTTTAAGTAGATTGGCCCCACCAGTGAAATTTGAATAGTCAAAACACACGTTTTCATACTTTTTTACAGTACTTTTCCACTTCATCAAATGTGGAACAAACACACTACAGCAAAAGTTAAAAAAATAGAAACAAAAAGGTTAAACTACCTCAATACAATACTCAAATCAGTATAAGTAAGGTGTTAAAAACCTAACATTTATATAAGAAAAATAAAAAAAAGAGTCTCATTAAAACTCAGCAATGTATTTGTGCAACATAAGACATATTTCTGCCTGGGGATACAATAAATTAAAGCAAAAATGCGTATCTCAGACATACTTATACACCAAAGATATACACGGACAGCTGACCTTGTATTGTCATGTCCATACTGAGTTATCACTGTATCTGTACAGTAAGACAGCCTTACCAGCTCCTTGTCGGTGTCACAGCAGAAAGGATATTTGTAGTCCAGTAAGCACACGGTACGGGCACGACAAAATGAGTTCAGGTGTCCATGTTCATCATGTTTGGTTAAGGTGCTCCTGAGATTTGCATTTTTTGCTGTTATTTATGGTGTCCCCAGAAGGGAATATGTTTTGTATTGATCGAAAGCACTTCTATGTTTCATAAGGCTTCTTTTAAGAAAAAAATGTTGTATTCTCTTCTAAACTTATAACAGTACAAAACCAGAAGCACTAACAAAAGGGAATTGTCAAAACTTCACATAAATCATGTATTTTCATATCATTAGTAGAACTTCCTTTACAATTTGAAGCAAGCAGTTAACAAGCTTAGAGTGGTGCTTTAAACTCAAGTTTCCTGTTCTTTTACCTGAATCCGTCAGCAGTCTGTCGGTTACAACAAGCAACTTCTATTCTTATCTATGAACAAGTTGACATAGAAAAAATAACTGTGTCTATTGATTAACGTAAAGGGGTTGTCCACCATTAGGACAATCCCTTCTCATTCTGAATGTTTTCACCTGTTAAAGTAAAAACAGTTATTCTCAGATCTTGTGCCAGCGCCATTCCAGCGGTGTTGACACTTGCACTCCCGGGGCTCATGTGAGATTGTCGTCAAGTGAGTCCTGCGTCCAATCAATGGGAAGTGAGAGCTGCGGCTGGCTGCTTACTTCCTCTTGAATACATATACATCCTAAGGCAGGGATAGTGACAACAGCACTGATTGGGAGCAGGGCTTACATGACGTAACAGCCTCAAGTGTTAACCTGGAACTCGAGTGCCAACATAGCTGGAACAGCACCAGCATGGGAGCTGAGTATAGGTGTTTTTATTTTAAGGGGGCCAAACATGAGGGATGAGAAGGGGTTGGGAATCTGTCAGCAGGTTTTTGCTATGTTAAATGTGAAGCTAAGTCACTTTTCACGGCCAGGCCGTGAGACGTGATAGTCAAGGAGTCCGAAGTCAAAGGCAGGAGGGTATGTCATGAACAGAGGGAAGAGGCAAAGGCGTAGTCATGTAACGTACCATTGGTCAGAATACCAGGAGGATAGCAGATCAGAGCAGAAGGGGTTAAACAGACGGATGGTCAGAACAAGGTCCAAAGTCAGGCAGCAGAAGATCAATAAACAGAAGGCACAGAGAACAAACCCCACACACTAGCTGAATGTACGTCTGGCTGAGATCTGGGACAAATAGCTCAGTTAAGTAGCCAGGCATTCACCTGGGATAATGAACACCTGAAGATAGCCCGTGCCTCCCAGTCTCAGATTGGACAGCTGAGCTGTCACAGCTATTGCACGCCCCTGTACCAGATTGGATGGTTGAGCTGTCAATCACAGTACTGACAGCTCCAGCACTCCCCTGTACAAGATTTGATGTCTGATCTGTCAGTAACTGCGTCCCCGAAACAGTGAGGGGTGGAACAGTGACATTATATCACAGCAGCATGATGTAGGGGCTGAAACCCTGATTCTAGAGATGTGTCACTGCTGGTCTGCATGCTGTTATTTTGATACAATCACTTTATAGCCCCACCTCCCACAACTGATTGGCAATTTTCTGTGTACACTGTACATGGACAAAAAGCTGTGAATCAGCGGTGTGGGCGGGGTTATACAGAGTAGTTGACTTGGAGGCACGAGACACCTAGTCTTTTAGTGATAATTTCCAGTTGCTAAAACACTAATTTTATTGAAACAGCAACATACAGCCAGGTAAATGACACACCACTGGAATCAGGCTCTCAGCCCCTACATCATGCTGCTCTCATATTACATAGAAAAACCTGCTTGCAGATTACCTATAGGATTCCCTATATTAAAACTGCAATTCTTACAGTGTGAAGGGTGCACTTCCTATAGGTATATATTAGAACATTACTATATACATTTATAATTGTATTTATAATCTTAGTGTTATTCCTACTGTACTCTAATGCTTGAACACATACGTGGAAAATATACATGTGTGAAAATAAAAATGTGGTTAGAATTGTTGCTTTGCAGCGCAGGGTTCGTGTGTTCAAATCCCATCAAAGAGCAACATTTGCAAGGACTTTGTCTGTTCTCCTCCTGATTCTTCAGGGTACTTAGGTTTTCTCCCATATTCCAAAGACATACTGATAGGGAATTTCGATCGTGAGCCAAATAGAGAACAGTGATGACAATGTCAGTAAAGCACTTTAGAATATATTGGTGCCATATAAACGAGAGTAATAAATAAATATATTTACTATTTATAATAACGTTTGTAATTGTGTGAGTTTAACTGAAACCTATTCTTTCCAAGGAACAAGTTAATTGTCATTTTTTGAGTTTGCTGTATGAAGTAATGTATTTAGTAGACCCAAGCAAGGGCGTTGCTAGAAAATATATCCCCTGGTGATTGCCACATTCAGCCTTATACACTGTGTGCAGAATTATTAAGCAAGTTGTATTTTAGAGGATTATTTTTATTATTGATCAACAACTATGTTCTCAATCAACCCAAAAGACTCATAAATATCCAAGTTTAATATTTTTGGAAGTTGGAGTGGGGTTTCTTTAGATTTGGCTATCTTAGGAGGATATCGGTTTGTGCAGGTAACTATTACTGTGCAGAATTATTAGGCAACTTAATAAAAACCAAATATAATCCCATCTCACTTGTTTATTTTCACCAGGTAAACCAGTGCACAAAATTTAGAAATAAACATTTCTGACATGCAAAAACAAAAGCCCAAAAAATTAGTGATCAATATAGCCACCTTTCTTTATGATGACACTCAACAGCCTTCCATCCATAGATTCAGTCAGTTGCTTGATCTGTTTTCGATCAACATTGCATGCAGCAGTCACCACAGCCTCCCAGACACTGTTCCGAGAGGTGTACTGTTTTCCCTCCCTGTAGATCTCACATTTTATGATGGACCACAGGTTCTCTATGGGGTTCAGATCAGGTGATCAAGGGGGCCATGTCATTATTTTTTCTTCTTTTTGACCTTTACTGGCCAGCCACGCTGTGGAGTAGTTGGATGCATGTGATGGAGCATTGTCCTGAATGAAAATCATGTTTTTCTTGAACGATACCGACTTCTTCCTTACCACTGCTTGAAGAAGTTGTCTTCCAGAAACTGACAGTAGGTCTGGGAGTTGAGCTTTACTCCATCCTCAACCCTAAAAGGTCCCACAAGTTCATCTTTGATGATACCAGCCCATACCAGTACCCCAACTCCACATTGCTGGTGTCTGAGTCGGAGTGGAGCTCTCTGGCCTTTATTGATCCAGGCTCTGGCCCATCCATCTGGCCCATCAAGAGTCACACTCATTTCATCAGTCCATAAAACCTTTGAAAAATCAGTCTTAAGATATTTCATGACCCATTTTTGACGTTTTATCTTATGTTCCATGTTCAAAGGTGGTCGTTTTTCAGCCTTCCTTACCTTGGCCATGTCCCTGAGTATCGCACACCTTGTGCTTTTTGATACTCCAGTAACGTTGCAGCTCTGAAATATGGCAAAACTGGTGGCGAATGGCATCTTGGCAGCTTCACGCTTGATTTTCCTCAGTTCATGGACAGTTATTTTGCGCCTTTTTTGTCCAACACGCTTCTTGCGACCCTGTTGGCTATTTGCCATGAAACGCTTGATTGTTCGGTGATCACGCTTCAAAAGTTTGGAAATTTCAAGACTGCTGCATCCCTCTGCAAGACATCTCACAATTTTGGACTTTTCAGAGGCCGTCAAATCTCTCTTCTGACCCATTTTGCCAAAGGAATGGAAGTTGCCTAATAATTAAGCACACCTTATATAGGGTGTTGATGTCATTAGTCAACACCCCTCCTCATTACAGAGATGCACATCACCAGATTTACTTAATTGGTAGTTGGCTCTCAAGCCTATGCATCTTGGAGTAGGACAACATGTATAAAAAGTATCAAAGTGATCAAAATACGCATTTGCCTAATAATTCTGCACACAGTGTATGCTTCCTGAGGATATAGTTGAATACTTTCAAAAACAAAATTGCAGAATGAAATCAATGTACATGTGCAGGTTCCCTGCATTGAACTAGCTTACAAACAGTTTTAGTTTTTTTTTTTAATGTGACAGCCTTCATATTGGCTGGGAATCCTCCCATTTGTAGGAAAGAGCTTGCAAGTGCACTGGCCACCTTTGGTTTTCTGCAGTAATGGCTGGTAATATAGGTATCGAGCAGTAAACCATAGAATTAAAAAAGGGGAACAAAGAGAATTTTTAATAATGAAAAAATTGTACAATTGCTGTTTTTTGCAAACATTTTGCAATTTAAACTATTTATAATGTTGAGAATAACACTTTAATTGTGATACATTCGTCTGGCTGCATTGTTCAAAAGTATACCCTATGGGTGAAGCTAAACGTGGCGTAAAGTTAGAAGACTCTGAAGAAATGCCCAGTTGAATTGCAAGTAGAGATTTCACATAACACGCTCCAAAATTAACAAATACGAATATCTCTGCTATGAAGCAATGCAGTGCAAAGACAGCAGCAGAAACAGGAGAGAGAAATGAGTTTTACAAACTCAATTTTATTGCGCAAGTGACAGGTCTTCTTTAAGAAATACAATGTTGGGAGTTTACTTGAACTGTACAGAGGCGTTAGGCATGTGTAAACAATGAAGAGGATATGGAGCTCACAGTGTTGCCTCGGCCCCCTCATTGTGCTGATTGTCAGGGGTCCTGGACTGGCAGATTTCAAACAATTAAACAATAATGGCCTATTCTAAGTATAGGTTCTAGAAAACTGCCTTCAGGGGAAGTATCTTTTTAAAGAGACTCTGCCAGTACAGAATCACTGCTCAAACCGAAATGTTGCATTATGGCATGGCCAAACATTTAAATTCACCTTCCCACCATTTTTGTTTTCTCTTTATCTATACCTCTCTCCCTTTTCTTTGATTTACAGCCAGCTCTCATAGAGAAGGGTGGAGATAGAAGGAAAACAAGCAAGTTGGAAGGTGTAGTTTCTGCAAATGATTGGCCCCACCATAAAGCACTGAGCGCCTCTACTTGGTTTGAACAGTCATCCTGTGCTGGCAGAGTCCCTTTAAACAGAAGCCAGCAGTCGATCATTCCTGTTTTAGTTTCTCTAGGCAGAAGTTAGACTAGACAGAAATTACTCTGAGGCTATGTGCCCACGATGCAGAAATGCTCCAGATTTTTTCCTGAGCGTTTCTTCATCTCCCTGACAGAAAAAACGCATGCGGATTGTACATGTGGATTGTACATGCATTTTTCCTGCCAGGGACATGCGGATGTGAAGCATTCTTCACTTGCATTTCCGCATGCGGGTTGTCAAGCGCTTTCCAAGCGATTTTAGCATCACCTGGAAAGTGCTTGTCAACTTGGTCACACTATATAAATCCATGCAACCAGCATGGATTTATACAGTGTGACCGAAAGAATGGTAAAAAATAAAAAATAAATATTATACTTACCTTCTGATGGCCCCCGGTGTCCTTGTCTTGGTTTGCCGGCAGCTCGCGGTAGATTAAAGGACCTGCCGACGTCAGCGGTCGTGTGACCCGTCACATGACTAAATTATGTCACCGCAGGTCCTTTTAGTCTAAGTACTATGGTACCCGGGTCTGGAGGAGAGTCTCCTCTTCTCCAAACCCGGTACCATCCGCACATTGAAACGCATGGATTCCGCAAGTACAGATCCAGTGATGCGGATGACATGCGGTCCAATGCAAGTCAAGGGCGGCGAAAACGCCGCGCTCTCGTAAAATAATTGGTAGTGCTGCAGATTTTTCCGCAATGATAATCCGCAGTGGAAATTTCCGCAGCATGTGCACAGCACATGCAGATTATCATTGGGGAACATTGCCGACCTTCTACCAAGCGTTTAAGCATTTCTGCAGCGGAATTTGCTGCTGCGGAAATGATAAAAAAACGCATAGTGGGCACACAGCCTTGGAGAATGTTCACACTGCGTTTATTTTAGGTGCCAGAGAAAGTGCTCAGAAAACGCTATAAAGACTCTTCCTGTTTATTTCCATTTCAAAATGACATTGCTGTTCATATGTTCAGATTTTTAAGTCAACCACTTCCGGTTTCCAAAAGTGCCAAGTGGTTAAAAGAAATGATCTAACCCATTATTCAGGCGTTTTCCGCCAAGAAGCCACTCAATAGTTAACAATGGAAGTCGATGGGAACGCTAAAATAATGCAAGTGAGACGTCTGGTAATTTTTTGAGAATTTTTTAAATGCTTTCGCCTAAAAAAAAAAACTAGCGTTCTATTTATTGATTATTGGATTTTTAAAAATGTGAGAAAATTGCCCCAAAATAAGAATGATGAAAACAGGCAAAAAAAAAAAAAAGCAGAAAACACCCCCCTCGCAAGTCCCCCCCAAAAAAGAAACAGTGACAAAATGCTTCAGAAAACATTAACAAAATGCTAAACAAAATTGCCAGCATTTCCCAAGTGGTTTCTGTTTGTAAAACTGGTTTTTGACAGCTAGTAAAAAAAAACATAGTTTCAACGTACCCTTATTGTCTGAGTCTGTTCTGACCCATAGAGGAGAGTTTGCAGTAAGGAACTATCTTAATAAAGCTCATAGACATTTATAAGGTTAATGGGCAGAAATTGATACAGTGGAAAAAAAGTTGTGCAACTAATATTTTTCAATATTCTTGCTACTTGCTCATTTTTGTCTCACCCTAAGGTGTTACTTGAACAGTATCGAAACACACCTGATCATGCCAAAGCAAAGTAGCCATGGATGAATCACACAAGTACGTATGCGTCAGACAGGCGGTCATAGCACCGTTGTGATACCCGGGGCTGATTGTTGTGAAGTTTCTTGAGGTACAAATGGAGAAATACAAGAAATGATGTCTCGCAGCCAAATATATGCAGATATCTGCATGACATATATTCTGCAGACGTCAGAAAATGTTCTCTTGATGACCTCAGATTGTCATTCTTTGTAAAACACTAAACTGTTTTTTCATTCGTGTAGAAGTAAATCTACAGGTAGTAACAGTTTAGTGCTTTTCTTCTGTGATTGTATTGTGACTTGTAATATGACTTTTTTACTTTGATGCTTTTCTTTTCAGCAGTATACTTTTACAAAGTGTAATAAATGTTTACAGAAGTTTTAGAGATCAGAGGGCGTAACTCCTCGCTTCTTATCCCAGGCTTCATACAAGACCTGCATCTGAAGGCTCACACTGGGCAGGGTCATGCGAACACTTTAAAAATAAGGGTGTGTAGAGAAGCGATGAGTATTATACAAATTAACCTAATAAACAGGGTGTATGGTCACACACTAAATTAAAAGGCTTAAGGTAATGAAGACCGTGTGCCGTAAGGTACGATGGAGCAAATTTACTACTGTTGTGCCAGAATTCCCATGCCATATGGGCCAGAATTGTGGCTCAAAATAATTTAGATAAAAGTTGTGGGCACCTCACAAGTCACTTTATAATAGTGTCTAAAAGGATGTGACTTTGTCGAGTCATAAAATAAGGGAGAATAATTAATATACGGTGCTAGTTTTTGACATTGCACCAAAGATTTGCCAAATTTACCACTGTAATACATGCCATTTCATAGATTTGATGAATCTTTGGCAAACACACAACTCCTGAGTACCTTTCTAGTGTTTGGTAAATCTGAGTAATGTTCTGTCTGTTCCATTTCCTTTTTACCCTACAATTGTAAAGTGCTGTGGAATATGTTGGCGCTATAAAAATAAAAATTATTATTATTTATTATTATTACTACTAGTGATTGCACTGTTAAAGGAGAAGGAAAAACAAAACTCATGCATGGAGTGGATCTGTCACATGATGGACACAAACCCCACCAGGCAGATTCCATAGACCATGAGGGTGTCCATCATTTTAACAGAAAAATAATGCAACATACTGCATTTTTTTTTTGGAGACAGAAATATTCACGCTGCTGCATGGTACATAATGGGCCAGAATTGCCAACATTTATTTACGGTGTATGCTCAGCATATTCATTTTACTACGATTATGACTTGCATGAATACCCAAGGCAGTGCTTCATCTCTTAATAACATGTGAACAGCCACACAGCCAGATTAACCCTTAAAGGACAAGGTCTATTTGGAATTTAGAAATCAAATTATTTTTGTGGCATTCTTAAAAGCAATGATTTTATTTATTTTTCATCTACCTAGCTGTGTGAGGGGCTTGTTTTTTTCAGGCATGAGTGGTATCTTCTTGGGGTACATGTAATTTAGGTCTAAACATTTATTAATTCTTTCTGGGAGGTATGGATAAAATCATCTATTCCGGCATTGCATTTTGCACTATAAATCTGACAGCGTACACCATGCAGTATATACAACATGTTATATTTATTCTGCATGTCCTTATGATTACAGCAATACCAAACCTCTTAAGTTTTCTTGTGTTTAACTACTTTTGCACAAGAAAATCAGTTTTTCTAAGAGAAATCTTGTTTTTATTTGTCGCTTTTTTTCTGACAGCTATAGCTTTGATCACCAACAAAGCCATTTTTGGGATTGTTTTTGTAGAGTGAATTGAATTTCTTATTGATATCATTTTTAGGGTAAATATAATTTTTTTAAAGCTTTTTTGAGATGTTGGAAAGAATAATCAGAAATTCTGGCATTTTTTTCATTACATTTTTTTCATGCCATTATTATGATATTTAATTGAGTCGTTGTAGAGATATCAATCAAATACATCTTTTTTCTTCATATTTTTACATTTCAAAGCATGTTTGAAAAGTAAAAGGACTAAATACTAATCAGTATTAGGCTTAATGGCCAGTGGAAAAATTGCAAGATTTCAAAGATTTCATATTTTTTTAACATAATGATAATGAAAATGTAAAAACACCAAAACATTATTAAATATTTAACCCCTTTGTTCTAATGTCAGTGGAATGTGGAGGTTGGAGTGGACACAGGGGCTGTGTCCATGCCATTTACAGTGGGAGCCGACTGTTACAGCTAAGTTCCCACTGTAACAGCCAGGATTCCAGCTATGTGTGATCCTGGCTGTTTAACTACTGACCACACACTAACCACGGATGTAAAGACTTTGGCAGAGAGAGCTTGCTCTTTCTGTTAGATCACCGGCACCCCCACAGTGTGATTGCCAATGGGTTGGCAATGGCAGCCAGAGGCCTAGCAATGGCCTCCATGTCTATCATATACAGAAATCCTCAGATCTGACCAGGGGCGGGGTATGATATACTACCAATTAGGGCACAGTCAGATGGCTGTATAAATCAGGCCAAGACCAGAATACAGTTATAGGACTGGCCGGCGGCTCTCCCGACCCGAGCTGTATGTGTTTTTATGCAGCTGTCACACTTGGGTTGGGAGAGCCACCGGCCAGTCTGTGCACTGCGCTCTGATCTCAGTCTGATTTATACTGCCTTCTGACTGTGACCTTAGTCAAACATTGACAGGTTACATAAGTTGTACAATACATTATCAATGCGATCAAAGGATCAAGTATCCTTATTGGACTAGGAAGTATTGTAAAACAAAATTATATAAAAAAAAGTTTTAAATGTAAAAAAAAACAAAAACCCAAATTCCTGTAGACTAATAAAAAGTTATGTATTTATAAAAAAGAAACCAGCCCCCCTCAAAAAACAACATATATTTGGCATCGCCACATGAGAAATGTTCGTGAATCTCATAATTTATCTCCATCATTAAACAACACAAAAAATAAGCAACAAATAGTTTGAAAATGAATGCCAGAATTGCTTTTCATGTTTAACCATTCTCACAAAATAATAAATAAAAAGTGATTAAAAAGTTACATGCATCCAAAAATGGTACAAAAAATTCAGCTGGTAATGCAAAAAACAAGTCCTTATTCAGTCTTGTAAACCCAAAGATGAAAGAATTATAGCTCTCCCCAACTTGTTGTGAATAGATTTTCTGCTGTAAAAGTAGTAAGATATAAAAAATGTACATAAATTTGGTATTACTGTAATCGTATAGAATCGCAGAACAAAGGTAACATGTAAATTATGCTGTAGAATGCATGATGTAAAAATATACACTGTGTGCAGAATTATTAAGCAAGTTGTATTTTAGAGGATTAATTTTATTATTGATCAACAACTTCTCAATCAACCCAAAAGACTCATAAATATCCAAGCTTAATATTTTTGGAAGTTGGAGTGTTTTTTTTTTTATATTTGGCCATCTTAGGAGGATATCTGTTTGTGCAGGTAACTATTACTGCGCAGAATTATTAGGCAACTTAATAAAAACCAAATATAATCCCATCTCACTTGTTTATTTTCACCAGGTAAACCAATATCAGTGCACAAAATTTAGAAATAAACATTTCTGACATGCAAAAACCAAAACCAAAAAAATGAGTGATCAATATAGCCACCTTTCTTTATGATGACACTCAACAGCCTTACATCCATAGATTCTGTCAGCTGCTTGATCTGTTTTCGATCAACATTGCGTGCAGCAGCCACCACAGCCTCCAGACACTGTTCCGAGAGGTGTACTGTTTTTCCTCCCTGTAGATCTCACATTTTATGATGGACCACAGGTTCTCTATGGGGTTCAGATCAGGTGAACAAGGGGGCCATGTCATTATTTTTTTCTTCTTTTAGACCTTTATTGGCCAGCCACGCTGTGAAGTAGTTGGATGCATATGATGGAGCATTGTCCTGCATGAAAATCATGTTTTTCTTGAACGATACTGACTTCTTCCTGTACCATTGCTTGAAGAAGTTGTCTTCCAGAAACAGGCAGTAGGTCTGGGAGTTGAGCTTCACTCCATCCTCAACCCGAAAAGGTCCCACAAGTTCATCTTTGATGATACCAGCCCATACCAGTACCCCACCTCCACCTTGCTGGCGTCTGAGTAGGAGTGGAGGTCTCTGCCCTTTACTGATCCAGCCTCTGGCCCATCCATCTGGCCCATCAAGAGTCACTCTCATTTTATCAATCCATAAAACCTTTGAAAAATCAGTCTTAAGATATTTCTTGGCCCATTCTTGATGTTTTATCTTATGTTTCTTGTTCAAAGGTGGTCGTTTTTCAGGCTTCCTTACCTTGGCCATGTCCCTGAGTATCGCACACCTTGTGCTTTTTGATACTCCAGTAACGTTGCAGCTCTGAAATATGGCAAAACTGGTGGCGAATGGCATCTTGACAGCTTCACGCTTGATTTTCCTCAATTCATGGGCAGTTATTTTGCGCCTTTTTTGGCCAACACGCTTTTTGCGACCCTGTTGGCTATTTGCCATGAAACGCTTGATTGTTCGGTGATCACGCTTCAAAAGTTTGGAAATTTCAAGACTGCTGCATCCCTCTGCAAGACATCTCACAATTTTGGACTTTTCTGAGCCCGTCAAATCTCTCTTCTGACCCATTTTGCCAAAGGAAAGGAAGTTGCCTAATAATTAAGCACACCTTATATAGGGTGTTGATGTCATTAGTCAACACCCCTCCTCATTACAGAGATGCACATCACCAGATTTACTTAATTGGTAGTCGGCTCTCAAGCCTATGCAGCTTGGAGTAGGACAACATGTATAAAAAGTATCATGTGATCAAAATACTAATTTGCCTAATAATTCTGCACACAGTGTATGTAAAAAAAACTTTTTCCAGATTCATTCTTTTAATTCATCTTGAAACAAAAAGATGGAATAAAAGCATGTACCCTAAAACGATAATAGTGAAAACTAGTTTGTTCTGCAAAAAAAGTCCTAAAACAGCTTTCTCTCCAGAAAAATAAAAAAATTATGAACCTACAAATATACTGACAATCAAAAAAAATGCATTTTTTTAAATTAAAACGGTTTGTTTTTCTGTGTAAAAGAAGTAATATATTAAGCAATAACCTACATTTGGTATAATCGTAACAGTTATTGACCCACAGAATATGTCAATTATCCAAAACAAAGAGGCATGAGAGAATGGTGTACAGTTACCAAGTAATATAGCAAAACAATTCAGATGCAAAAACATGAAATTCTCACAGTGAACAATTAAAATTAAAAATATTATTTTTCAATAAAGCCAATTAGGTCTCTACTAGTGTTGAGCCACCCCTGTAGTGTTCGGGTTCGGTTCGGTTCGTCGAACACCGGGATGTTCGTGGAACTGTTCGTCGAACACCGTTGAAAACCACTGGCAGGCAAACAAAAACACATAGAAACACATAGAAAACACATAGAAAACACCTTCAAAGGTGTCCAAAAGCTTACAAACTGCTCAGAAGACACTCTCTTTAAAAAAGCCGGCCGGCAATTCAGCAGCGGCGTACACCGGTACCTGACAATTTAGAACAGAAAGAATAGAGCATCACACATAGATTAGATAGATAGAAACATGTCAGTCACATATATAAGAAGTACAGTGGCAGTGTTGCTTACTGTACTTGTCATTTAGTGCTAAAATAAAGGATTTATTAAAAAAATAATAGTGTTTTCATGCATCAACTCTTTAAAAAAGCCGGCCGGCAATTCAACATCGGTACCCGACAATTTAGAATAGAAAGAATAGAGCATCACACATAGATTAGATACACAGAAACATGTCAGTCACATATATAAGAAGTACAGTGATAGTGTTGATTACTGTACTTGTCATTTAGTGCTAAAATAAAGGATTTATTAAAAAAAAAATTGGCGTGGGGTTCCCCGTAATTTTAGTCTCTAGCGGAGGTTAAGCAGACGACTGGGGCAGATGTTTGAAGCCTGGGAAGGGGGTAATACCCACGGAGCTTCCCAGGCTACTAATATCAGCCCCCAGCTGTCTGCCTAGCCTTCACTAGCTATTAAAATGGGGGACCCCCAAAAAAATGACGTGGGGTCCCCCCTATTTTAATAGCTAGCAAAGGCTAGGCAGACAGCTGGGGACTGATATTAATAGCCCAGGAAGGGTGGCATGAATATTGGCCCCCTCCCAGGCTAGAAACACCAGCCGTCAGCCGCCCCAGAAATGGCGCATCTATAGGATGCGCCAATTCTGGCACTTAGCCTCGCTCTTCCCACTGCCCTGTAGCGGTGGAGGGGGTAATAGGGCTGGGGTTGATGTCAGCTTATAATGCCAGCTGACATCAAGCCTAGGTTAGTAATGGAGAGGCGTCTATAAGACACCCCCATTACTAACCCCATAGTCAAAGTTAAAAAAAAACCACAAACACCCAGAATAAAGTCCTTTAATTGAAATAAACACACAATTCTATATTGTTCTAAATTAAACCATACTTACCATCACGCCCATTCCAGCTGAAGCCAACGATCTCCTGTAATAAAAGTAAAATAATAAACCAACATCATCCTTACCTTTCCATGGTTCCCACGATGGCTCCAGCTCTGCTACATTCACATGACAGGCTGGATCGCAGCCGAAAGCTGCCATCCAGCTTGCCATGCCGCAGACACTGAGAAGCGCAGGCATGCTTGCGCTCCTCAGTGTCTGGCTGTGACGGCATAAAGATGAGCCGAGGTCATGTCCAATGAACTCAGCTCACCTCATGCACGTCATTGACAGCGTGGGAAAATTCTCCTGCGCTTGCAGTGAGCATGAGAGAATTCTCCTGCTGAAGCGCTGAGTGCAGGAGAATTCTCCCACGCTGTCAGTGACGTACATAAGGTGAGCTCTTGTCCAATGAACTCAGCTCACCTCATGCACGTCACTGACAGCGTGGGAGAATTCTTCTGCGCTCAGCGCTTCAGCAGGAGAATTCTCCCACGCTGGGATGGCATTGAGATGACAGGCTGGATCGCAGCTGAACGCTGCCATCCAACTTGTCATCCTTCAGAGACACTGCAGAGCACAAGCATGCCTGCGCCCTGCAGTGTCTATGAAGGATGGCATGATCCAGAAGCTTATACATTTTGGTTAGGGAGGGGAGGGGATGATTGATGGAATTTGCAATCAGAAATATAGATGATAAAAAAATCCATACATTTCATAAATATTGTCCTTTCTTTAATCTTGCATCTGCATTCAATTTCTCATGTCTTTCATCCTTGGTTGCCACTTACTCTACTCCACCTCTGGGGTGAGGTTAGTGGAGGTGGGCCCATTAACTTGCTGCTACCTTGGTAGTCAAATTTCACTAAAGACACTTAGATTGTGGACTAACGATTGATATTGAACAAACCAAGGCCAACCATAAGACGCTAAATGGACCACGGTACCTGAACAAACATGTTGAGTCCCGGGTCCAGAAAAGCCTACTCATATCACCAATCAAAAAACAGGAGAACAAAAATTGAGTAATTAGGCAAAATAAGTAAAGTTTTATTATTAGATAAATTCAAGACATGAAGGTATACAAAATACTTAGAATGGGGGAATAAAGTGCGAGGTGCCAGACAAAAGGGACGGAGGGGGGAGATTTTCTGGGAGGGCAAGAACAATCACAATAGTTTAAATATATGTATACATGACCAAGGGTAGATATGCATCAATAAAATCGACAGGAGAGAGTAACTGGGACAGTAAAAGAGGCTCACCCCCATGAAACAGCAAAAGTCTCCTAGTCAATGCTAGATAGAGAATGTATATACAACACAGATCCTGTTCAATGGCAGGGGATGAGGTCTCAAGTTAAGGGCAATTATAACTGCAAAAAACATGTCAATAAATAGAGGGTGGACTGCAGTAATGTCCCAGAGAGATTCCCAGACTCATGAGCCATAACACTCACCCGTGAGGTCAGTAGACGAGAGACCACAGTTCCCAGATACCCCCAGGATGGCACATGTGGAGAAGAACGCGCCCCGACGCGCGTTTCGCCAATTTTTCTCAAGAGGCGCATTGTTAAAGCGCCACCAGGACCTGTAATTATACGACCCGGATCGATCACGTGATCCAAGGGTCAGGGGAGCTGATTGGAGGATGACGGCGCGTGTGCCTGGAGCCACGCCCCCCCGTCGCGCGCACCCTAGCCATCAAGTCAGAAGCGCGTCGGGGACATAAAGACAGCTGGGCACGAGCGCAGGTGCGCAAGGGACCGCCGCACACGCGCACTACTCCCGCAGCTACAAGAATACCCCATTAGGAGAACAGAATAGTAATATCCATAACATGTCAATGAAGGTGGGGAATATTATGTCTGGGAAATCTATCCATGGCTGTGCGATCCAATTGGATAGCAGGGACACGCCACAGAAAGTATGTCAGTCACTCAGCCCCACCATCAGAGAGTAATACAGACTTTCCATGTATAAAATACATACAATAAATGCAAAGCAAAAATGTATAATGTGAAAAAATATATAAATTAAATCTGTCACAGAGATGATAAAACTGTCTCCGGGGCAAATCTCGTCCATATTAAGTATCAGATGTCACACATGAGAGTTGGTCCAAAGGGGTGGCGCACATTGCTTGTGTAGAGAAATATTGACTAAATCTAAACGGTGAAAAGAGGAGAAAAGAAATCAGAAATTAAAACCAAAAAATTAATTTTAAAAAACAAGCTTAAAACCATCAGTGCCAATTAGACCGACAATACAGGAGGAGAAGGCTAAGGGAGAGCATCAGAACACAGGGAGAGCCATTATAAAAAGGCAGAGAACCCCAAATTTTCGTTTAGGCCACGCGTTGCCAGGGTATCCAAAGTGGTTATCCATCTGGCCTCTTTCTGCGCATGACAGAGTTTAGAATTGCCCCCCCGGGAGCCCAAATGCACAACGTCAATACCACGCACCATAAGGCTGCGTGGATCGCAGTCATGGGCTGCCTTAAAGTGTCGCGGCAGCGTTCTGAGCTCCCGGGGATCCGTCACAGACTTGGCCGCGCCAATGTCCCGCACATGCTCCCGTACTCGAATCCTCAACTCTCTAGTGGTAAGTCCCACGTAAATCTTTTGACAACCACATGTGGCGTAATACACCACATGGGTTGTACAACGGATGCGTTGTATATACATTCTCTATCTAGCATTGACTAGGAGACTTTTGCTGTTTCATGGGGGTGAGCCTCTTTTACTGTCCCAGTTACTCTCTCCTGTCGATTTTGATGCATATCTACCCTTGGTCATGTATACATATATTTAAACTATTGCGATTGTTCTTGCCCTCCCAGAAAATCTCCCCCCTCCGTCCCTTTTCTCTGGCACCTCGCACTTTATTCCCCCATTCTAAGTATTTTGTATACCTTCATGTCTTGAATTTATCTATTAATAAAACTTTACTTATTTTGCCTAATTACTCATTTTTTGTTCTCCTGTTTTTTAACTATTGATATTGGCAGCGTTAGTCTGGCAACATAGTTCACTTATTCTTATTTACCAGGGAGAGATGCCAAGAGACTGGTAGTAGAAGAACAACCGTGTTCCCTTATAGAAGGGGAGCACTACCTGTGATCCAGAGACCAGATGTGGTTCACGATGTCATGTGTGGCCCTCAACTATCTGGTGACAGACATGATTGACAATGTCTAGTGGCTGCCTGCATGTACTTTCCATGTCAGAGAGAAGTAGCATGTAGCACCACAGCAGGGAAGGATAAGCATTAATGGTGTTTCAATCTCTGGGAAACACATATTTTAGCAAAATCATGGTAGCACGGAAAGGTGTGGAGAGGAGGCGAAGAAGTGGCTACATATGAGTGCTGCTAAATTCACTGTCGTGTATGTGAGAAGGAAAACACTAAACTGTTTCAGTGTCTCACATAAAATACTGCTTGCATGGTCTGTTTCTTTCCGGATTTCAAATGGGGAAAAAGGAGCCTTTATCTTCCAAAAAGGTGAGAGTCAAGAGAGGTCAACTGAACTAAATCAATACTGCTAACAAAATTATGTAACTCAGTATTTATTACTTTTCATTTGTTATACACAGTCATTGATGCTAGCTGTGCGCATGGAACTGACTACTCCCGACTACTCCTTCTACGCTACATTTCCCGCCCCTATGCCAATCATAGTGAGATACATTACATGGAGCTCAAGCGTTTCTCATGGGCTAAAGGCAATTGCTGGACAAAGAGACTCAACCTCAGTCTCTAGAATAACTACAGAAGCTTCTATCTTTTATCTACTATCTATTGCAGGGACATCATATGGGATGTCTACTACTTTGATATTGAGGACCTATTCTTAGATAAAAAAGCTCAAAAAACTCTAATGCATCAACTGCTGAATATATCTGCCAAAATGTAAGGGATTATTTCCCTATAAGGGGCAAGGAGTAGCCACACCAGACGAGTCTGCAGAGTGTGAAGAGAAAAGACACACCAGAGATGAGGAGACCAGCGCCTAACACACGTAGGGTAATATGACTGAAGGTTATGTCATAAGACTGTGCAAAGTGCCAAACAAGCTACTCCAGGAATGAGGTGACCAAGAGAGGGTGTGCTGTGACAAATTGTATGCAACACAAAGGTGGTGACAGAGTGGAGGTGGTGCTAATGAAAAGATTGTCAGCAAAGTGTCACAAGTTTCACAGTAAAGTGTCCCAAATGTCAGCCCAGTCTTGCCATCCTTGTCTTTATGTCTTTTAACTCTTGCGATACTGTTGAAACCATTAAATTTGTTGTCTCCTTGTGAGTAAAGTTCTTGAACTTTTGCCTCTACACTCATACTTAAACCATCCAACATCTCACCTTTTATAGGGGGTTCGTGATGCTCACAATCCAATCCAAATTGATCCCCCTTATACTTTTGGTGTAGTAAAGCAATTGTCCGGTCCAAATCGATAAGACTATCGACTATAAATCCCCCCAGCGCACGCATTGAATGTCTATTATATTGTTTAAGGGCAGCATACTGCCACTTGCAGGTAGAAGAGTCTCACATTGTGGGCTTCAAAAGGGGAATGTGAGTGATGGTATGGGGGAAATAACTTGAAATATACATTGTGGAAAAAAAAAGCTGTCCAACACCTTCACATTGACAAATAAGAGACTTTAGGTGACACTCTGTGAGGTGGATAATGGCGGTGGGAGTGTAATTGTGTGACAAGCACACTCAACTTAATCTGTGAACTGCTGCATTTTTTCCCTCCTGATCAAGTCGCTAATCAGGTTTTGATAAATGGATGGACAACGCACGTGATGTCCCAATGCACAAGCAATCAAATACCTTTTACCTTGTGTGTACTCACATTTAAGGTTACGAAAAAAGTGTACCCCACCACGAGACGGCAGCAGAAAAGCTGGTGTCCGATGGTTTCAGTGAGAGCCATTGGGTTCAGAACATCTAAAAGTAAGAAGTTGTGAATAGAGGGAAATTTGTTAAACACTAATTGGAAGCTCCAGAGGACACAGTTAAAGGAGAAAGGTGAAGACATGCAATGAATGTTAAAAATATAAGCAGCAAAGCAAAAATTGGTGGTGAAAGATGGGTCAGGGTTGAGAGAGATGTCAACAACATCTAGAAGTAGGAAAAGAGAGTCAAGCAGATGGTTCAGCGATTTGTGAGAGGGACTGATGTGGATAGATTGCACTGGAGATGTGAATAAGTACATCTGAAAAAAAACAGCAGCTAAAACATAGAAGGAGGCATTAAATATGGAAAAATATCTAGCAATATACAGTGCCTTGAAGAAGTATTCATACCCCATGAACTTTTCCATATTTTGTCAAGTTACACCCACAAATGTAAATGTATTTTAATGAGATTTTATGTGATATACCAACACAAAGTAGCAAGTATTTGTGAATTATAAAGGAAATGATACATAGTTTTCTAATCATTTTAAAAATATAAATCTGAAAATTGTGGCATGCATCTATATTGAGCCTGTAGTCTGATATCCTTAAATAAAATACTGAATGACCAATTGCCTCCAAAAGCAACATCATTAGTAAATTGAGTCCACATGTGTGTAATTTATTATCAGTATAACTACAGCTGTTCTGTGAAGGCCTCAGAAATTTGTTGGAGAATATTATGGATCAAACAGCATCATGAAAACCAAACCAAGGAACACACTAGACAGGTCAGTGATAAATTTGTGGAAAAGAGAAAATCACAGTCATGTTATATAAAATAGCCCAAGATCTGAACATCTCACGGAGCACTGTTCAATCCTTCATCCAAAAAATGTGCAAAGCTGTTAGAGACAAACCCCAAAAGACTTGTAAGGCTATGTGACCACGATGCAGAAATGCTCCGGATTTTTTCCTGAGCATTTCTGCATCTCCCTGGCAGAAAAAAAACGCATGCGGATTGTACATGCGGATTGTACATGCGTTTTTCCTGCCAGGGACAAGCAGATGTGAAGCGCTCTTCACATGTATTTCTACATGCGGGTTGACAAGCGCTTTCCTAGCGATTTTAGCATCACTTGGAAAGTGCTTGACAACTTGGTCACACTATATAAATCCAAACGGCATGGATTTATATAGTGTGTCCTTAAAGAATGGTAAAAAATAAAAAAATAAATCTATACTTACCTTCTGATGTCCCCCGGAGTCTTTATTCGCTCCGTCCTGGCTTGCCGGCAGCTCGTGGTACACTGAAGGACCTGCCGTCACCTGACTAAACGAGGTCAGTGCAGGTCCTTCAGTCCGATCTGCCGGCAAGCGAAGACAAGCGCACCGCGGGCCATCAGAAAGTAAATATAATATTTATTTTTTATTTTATTCTTTTTTTTACAGGTTCTATTGTACCCGGGTCTGGAGGAGAGTCTCCTCTCCTCCAGACCAGGGTACCATCCGCACATTGAAACGCTTGGATTCCGCATGTACAGATCCAGTGATGCGGATTCCATGCGTTCCAATGCAAGTCAATAGCGGCGAAAACGCAGCGCTTCCACAAAATAATTGGTAGTGCTGCGTTTTTTTCCGCAATGATAACCCGCAGCGGAAATTTCCGCAGCATGTGCACAGCATCATTGGGGAACATGGCAGACCTTCTACCATGCGTTTTTTAAGCGTTTCTGCAACGTTTTTGCCGCTGCGGAGACGCTTAATAAAAACGCATCGTGGGCACACAGCCTAACAGTAATTGCAGCGAATGGTAGTCCTACAAAGTATTGACTCAGGGGGGCAGAATCCAAATGTACGTCACAAATTTCAGATTTATATTTTTAAAATATTTACAAAACCATGAATCACTTCCTTGACAATTCAAGTAAACACTTTTATGCCCAAAAATGACAAAAGTATTCTCGGAATGATACCTTTATTGGCTAATCAGAAAAAAATATATATATGCAAGCTTTCAGAGCACAGAGGCTTCTTCGTCAGGCAATATTACAAATGAATTGATAAGACAAAAGGCACAACATTTAAGAGATGTTACAGCAAGACATTTTATTCATGAGGTGTAAGGGGTGATGCCTCCTAATAAATACTTGCAACTTTATGTTAGTATATCAAATAAAATCCCAATAAAAACCATTTACCTTTGTGGGTGTAATGTGAAAAAAATGTGGAAACGTTCACAGGGTATGAATACTTTTTCCAGGCAGTGTACATGAATTAAAAACACGTTTGAATATCTTGCACAGCATATCTGTCTGCTGCCTGTTTAGCTACGATGTTTAACTTCAAACCTCAAAGTGAAAAACTACTTTGCCATTATGGGCTATGGCATGTTGCTGAAATACAGTATGCCATCACTTTGCTGGTGAGGGTCCAACGTTCGTGACCCTCTAAGGATCCTAAGTAAAAAAAAAGGGCTGCAGAGATGGTTTAGCTTTTGTATTAATAATGCGACCTGAAGTGTTTAATCATACTGAGTGGACTCAGTTTTGAAAGAACTTATCAGAAATGCTCAGGTAGACTTATATCTACTTGTATACTAATAGTATATAGTATGCAAATCTGTATACTACTACACACTGTAAATGTTGAGACTTGCAGTGGAAGAGTCATTGGCTCGCTTCACACCCTTGGTGTCTTACTGGACCTGGCAGAAGGAACCACTCATACATGTACACACCCAAGGAGTCAGGATACAAATCCAGTGTAATGCTTTTCAAATTAAAAAACAAGAGAAAAGCAAGAGCCACCCTGGGATCCCATCTGCAGTCTTATACAGCTTAATGCATAATTAAAAAGATTAAGTTTCGTCAATGAAATATGAAAGTTTAAAAGTATTGCAACTATCTTTTGCGTAAGATCAACAGATATGAGAATAATGGACTTTTCTGCAAATTTAAGCACTCATTTTTTTTTTTCGACTATGATATATAGAATAAATTCATATACATTATACTTTAATTATAATATAATTTACTTTTTCAAAATGGGCACTGAAAATACTTTGGGCTTGCTGGTCTTGAAGAGTAATATGTGAACCACAAACAAAATTATTAACTCATCTTGTGAACACATGATTCATTGGATTCATATTGGTATTAACACTGGCAAAAATGTCAATTGCAGGCTTGTCATGGAGATAATTATAATTTTATGACACTAAGTTGAAAAGGACACTTAAATATACAAGCATGCTCTTCCAAGAATCGCCTAAAGAAATGAGTGAAGAGCTACATAAGCATGTCCACTAGAGATCAGTGGATCAATCTGTGGGGTTCGACTTCAAATTCGGGTGGAACCGTAAATTTCAGGAAATTAAATGCAAACGCTTTAAGATTCAATTCATGAGGATTGCAAAAATATAAAAAAAATGAATACAAACATGCTAGTCCTTATTTCCCGCACTGCTTAAAGGGAACCTGTCACCAAGAAACCTGTATTTTCATCATTTAATCCTCTGCTCTTTCTAAGATTTTCGGTCGACTGGTCGGTCCTATCAGTGACTGACAGCTTTCTTTGTATAAGTGTGCATACAGAGATAGCTGTCAGTCACTGACAGGACCGGCCACTTGACCAAAAATTCTAAAAAGAACAAAAGATCAAATGATAAAAACACGGGTTATACTGAATCTTTTCTCACAAAACTGTACATTAGTTCACTCAGCCCCACCTGCTCTGTAACATGATGCCTGCAGATTGGATAGCATTTTCATGAAGGCAGGTTCCCTTTAAAGGGAATCTGTCAGCAGATTTTTGCTCCCCTATCACAGTGACCCTGATTCCAGTAATGTGTTACTTACTGAGCTGCCGGCTGTCATTTTAATAAAATCACTGTTTCTCTGCTGCAGATCTAGCAGTTCTCTGAATGCTGAGCTCTGTATTACCCCACCCACACCACTGATTGGCAGCTTTATGCCCAAAAACAGCCAATCAGTGATGGTGGTGGGGTTATACAGAACTCATAAATATGCTTGACTACCTGGCAGGAGTTTTACTAGTCTTCTAATAATAATCTCCTGGTAATAAAACAGTGATTTTATCAAAACTACTCTAAGAAGTCAAGTAAGTGACACATTGCTGGGATCAGAGTCTTGATCCCTACAATAGACTGCTCTCAGTTTAGGTGGCAAAAACCTGGTGACAGATTCCCTTTAAGCAACAAAGTAGGCTAACAATGTTTTGTGCTTTCGAGTGAGTGTCTCTCTCTCTCACTCACCATATTAAGGCAACAAAATATTTACTATCGGAAAATTAATATGATCTGTATTAAGAACAACTTACAGACAGATCATATTTTAAAATAGCAGTAATATTTCCACTTTTTTTTAGTATTATAGGCTCAGAACCCTTAGGAACTGTACCCCTCATAAATGTTAACTGCAGTCACTGCAACTGTTTTACATGGCAGTATTAGGTTATGTTCCCACGATGAGTATTTGGTGAGTTTTCAATGTTGCAGATTTTCTGCATCATTTCTGCACCTATTATGTAAATTAGACTACTTGCATATTTCATGGTGTTTTTGAGTATTTTTTTACATGCATTTTTATGGTGTTTTTGCAACTGCAGTTTTGTCTCTTTAAATAAAGCTGCTTTGTTTTTGACACTTCCTGGTATATATTTTGGCAAAACTTTATTGATAGCCATGTGTGGATTACATGCAGTTTTAGTGCATTTCCTCACGCATAACTGTTTAGGGGAACAGCAGAACAAAACTCTGATCAATTGTAGTCAATTGTGCCTCAAAGGGAAAATAAAAAAATATTCTCGGTGAAACATAAGTGGCTGTAATAAAATGACTTAGATCAATCAAAAATGATTAATTTTAATGTAATGCTCAATACCATTCATGCCTAGCCTGGTTTAAATTCCATAGCTGAATCTGAATTTACTACCTCTTGGGACAATAAAAAGTATTACTACTAACTGTAAAGAGTCCTGTATAGGCTGTTCCAATCCTGTTTTTTCTTTCCCCAAGAGAATATCTGTATATGTCCTATAGAGGGTTGAAACATATACCACAGATTTACCATACTAAGGTATACATCAGGGAAGAACTGGGACTGAAACTCAGCCATGATATTTAAAAGCACATAGACCCATGTTGTCCACTCCCCCGAGACCCAGAATGGGGTCTCTATTACTAATACTACCCTGCCTGGAGGAAATCAAGATTTAATACAAGACCTAGTATTATAATAAAACCAATAATACCAATATAAGATTTCATAATTATAATACTGCAATAATAATGTTGCAGTATACCAGACAAATAACAACTAACCATAACAAAATATTACCAGAATATAAATTAATAAAACCACCATACTGACCGTTAATCAAAACCACTAGGATTGATATTACCGCCATACAATGACTATATAATGGTAATATCAGTTCTACACAAGTGCTCTGCAGACCATATATTTATATGTGTATACTGTACAGATTCTAATCAGTGATGTTCTCACTCATTGCTGTCATTTGTTACAACACAGCAGTTCTTCTTAATTATCTAGACGTATAAATCAGTAGGCCAGGAGCCATACACCTTTATTTTTATGTTGACTTTTGAATTTGTGTTCTTCTTTGGTTGATCAACACTGACTATTGTTTGCATAAACCTGACTGTTGATCACTTGAGTTGATATTTGGTAATTGATGAATGACTGTTATTTACATCTTATATCAGCTCCTACAATGTAACATCTGCTAGTTTTGCAATACAGCAACACAAGGTTCTTTGAACAACGGATGTCTACTAGATATGTTAAATGCCATTGTAAGGTGTTTGCCAGTCAACATTGGGGGATGAGCTGTGGATACTCGAGGACTGTGAGTTAATATTATCTTCCCTGACCCTTGACCTGTGGATGTGTGCTTGAAAAAACAATTGTGAACTATTTAAGGGGCATATGCCCCTTAAATAGGGACATATGCCCCTTAAATAGCATATGCCCCCTTATATAGCCCCCACAGCATGTTGCATCCCCCACACACTAGGATGATCACCCACAGCCCCAATACAGTATGATGGTCCCCCCACAGACCCCCCTTAATAGTATGATGGCCCCCAACATACCCCCATATAGTACGATAGTACTCCCAAGAGCCCCTCATATAGTATTATGATCCCCCCAATTGCACCCTATATAGTATGATGGTCCCCCCAACAGCTCCCATATAGTATGGTACAATCAGGGCTGTATTTGTCATTCATGCTGCCCTAGGCACTTTAAATGGCCATGGATACATTTGGGGACACCAGGTTGGGACGATGAAGTCACCTGTTCCCATGGATATGTTGTTTGAGGTTGCCAGGTGGGACCCTTTGGTTGCCTGGAACCCATGAAGACATTTGGAGAAGCCAGATTGGGACCCGTCAGTCATCTGGCCCCATTGAAACTCTCAGAGAGGCCAGGGTGGGACCTCCTGACCTTGTACCTCGATGGACGGCTAGCTTACTAAGCTTGCTGCTACCTTCTCTCTGTGGGAGATCGCCAGAAGAGGGGTGTCACTGGTTGATGTAATTGGCCCTGGAAGTCCCAAAGTCGAAGTTGTTCTATCCCAGGCGGGCAGAGAGGAAAGGTTAGACTGTGTAATGTTGTACCATCTTGGGTATTTGCTGGGACTGTTCTATGTGTTTACTGTCCACTTTATGGTTCAATAAAGTATTACCACACTGTATTACCATCAGCCTATGTTGTCTGAGCAATATTATGCCCACAGAAGACCCTGGGTCTTCACAGCCGAGAATACAGAAATAACATTTTAGGAGTATAAAGATCTAAAAAAGAAATGTAAAAAATAAATCAAGCTAGCAAAGTTATCTACCGAGAAACAAATCACCAGGGACATTAAAATAAATCCCAAATTATTTTATAAATGCATCAATGCCAAAAAGAAAAAAACAGATGATGTCGGCCTTTTAAAAGACGATAGTAACAAGATAATTATAGAGGGCAAAGAAAAGGCAGAGATATTAAACAGGCAGTTTTCATCCATGTTTACCAATGAACTGTCTGTTCCAGGGATCTTTCAACAAGGCAAAAATCAAATTTTGCTATCTGCTATATCTAGTTTAACACAAAAAGAAGTATGCCTGCGTCTGAGAAAATTAAACAATGATAAATCCCCTGGCCCAGGTGACATTCGTCCATGGATACTGAGGGAAGTGAGCTCAGTAATTGATAGACCGCTGTATCTGATATTCTTAGACTGATATTCTAATGTCAAGCACCAGCCGCAAAAGCAAACAAGATTTTAGGATGTATAAAAAAAAGAGAGATAAAATCCCACGATCCCAATGTATTGTTACCCCTTTATAAACCACTGGTGAGGCCACATCTAGAATATGGGATCCAGTTTTTAGAGTCAGTTCAAAGGCAGGCAACTAGATTATTATATGGGATGGAAGGCCTGTTATATGATGAGAGGTTGGAAAAGTTGGGCTTGTTTAGCTTAGAAAAACAAAGCCTCAGAGGGGGTCTCATTTACATGTATAAATATATGTGTGGTCAGTACAAAGTACTAGCGCATGACTTATTCCTTCCAAAGACCATACTAAGGACCAGGGAGCCCTCATTATGGATGGAAGAAAGGCGATTCTGGCAGCTAAATAGGAAAGGGTTCTTTACAGTTAGAGCAGTCAGACTGTTGAATGCCCTACCACAAAAGGGAGTAATGGCAGACACTATAACAGCTTTTAAAAAAGGACTGGATGATTACCTCAATACAAATAACATTGTGGGTTATAGTTAAACTAGTGACAAAATGTAGAATTGGTGGAGAAAGGTTGAACTTGATGGACCTAGGTCTTTTTTCAACCTCTGTAACTATGTAACCTTGTCTATAATTCTTACAGTGGTAGAAACATAGGGCAGGGCTCGGTGCTGTAACAATGCCTCTGCATCAGCGACAGACCCTTCCTAGGCCAGCAGTGATAATACAGTAATTCCCCAGCAGGCTGGAAGACCTGGAACTCTATTTCCACCAACTTGGACAACTTTTAAAAAAATGTGGTTTTGTTGTAAAAAACATGTTCCATGCATTTCATTTTCCAGATATTCTCTTCATGTTTCCAGATAAGATAGGGTTTATTAGATATTGTTCACTATGGATCAACTAAGACAATTGAACTGATTACATTAAATATATCTGTCAACTACAAGGTTACTATGGGCAAGATTGTTAAAGATATAGTGTCTCTAGATATAGTATCTCTAGTATCTCTATATAGTATCCTATATAAAATAGGGGGTAGGGTACATTAATACAGTGTCGGACTTGGGTACCAAAGGCCCACAGTAACATTGACTCTAGAGGCCACTGTTCAGCTACATGCAAATATATCATTATTCTCATTGACAAATTTACCAAAGCTTCGATATTATAATAAACTGGCAGTTTGTGGGTGGGTTGGTGGTTTAGCCTGTATGTATTCTCTTTTTTGCATTATATGTACTTTATTAATTACCTGTGGGACTCTTTGTTATAGTGTTGGCACCGTAACTTTCCACCTGTACATTTTATGCTTATATCTGTTGCGTGACCATATATATACTTATTTATTCTGTGTATGCACCTTGATATCTGCCTTCTACATATACTCTGGTACTTACCAGTCTTTACCCATACTTACATCAGGGTGCATACAGCCTTCTGCTTGTGCACTTACTTCTTAGGGTAATTTTTCTCCCTGTATGGCTCACCGACTTTCTATATCTGTATTTACTATGTAGGATATTCATACTGGATATTTATTTCCCATATCCCTGCTTTAATAGCATTTTTTAAGATCTATATCATTAATTTTGTCCCAGCACTTTTCTTCTTATTGGTTGTTGTCTGTATATAGAGAATTAAGTGTATTGTGTCAATTACTGCTTATATTGTGGAAAAAGGGTCTCTCTCCTGCAATGCGGCTCACCAAAGGAAACACCTGTTCCCCAGTTGGACAGTCTGGAAAGCCCAATCTACTGGTTAGATGTTCATACCTTTTTTGAATATAAAATTAGGGTTTCTGGGAGTGTGCGCTCCAGCTTACTGGACTTGGTAGTGGATTAGATTCTCACTAAATAAGATAAAATCCTGTAACGATTACAATAGAAAATCTATCCTGCTGAAGTGGAAGCTCCCAAAAACACCATAGAAACAAGACTGAGCACAACTAGTAGATGAAGCCCTGCCTATGTTTAAACGGACATATTTGGCTGTGGGGACCCAAGATAGATTTCTACAAATTTTGGATCCATAGCACCATGCTTCAAACGGCCATTGAAAAGTCATTTCTATGACGAGTAATTCAAGTAGATGAATGGTATATGAATGGCCTTTTGGTGCATAGAAGTACCTGATCACATGATGTCATAACATGTCTAGATGAAAATGCATTGATATAATTTTACAGTATTCAATTTTATATACCTGGGTCTTTCCATTGTCTGCATGTTCAATGTCTCCAATGTTAATATTGAAAATGCAAACTAGAAAAAAAACACTGTTTACTATCACTATAAGTGGTACACAAAGCATAGTGACCTCCAGTTCTAAATGGCACTATAAATTGCACATGACACCATCTGTGCAACCAGAAAAAAGGCTCAGCCGCAGTATGCGTCATATGGTGGGCCTCTGGTGTACATCTGTTAACTGTTGTGGAGTGCTGCTTAAATTGTTTCTCTCATACTTGGCAAGTAATATTTTTATGCAGCTAAACAGCAGAACAGTTGCAGAAATAGTATTTTTCGCATAAGTGACCCCTTTGAAGGCTTCAAACGATGGTTAGCTTTGGGCTTCACTCCTCCTCAGGCTTCCGTAACTCACTTGGCCGCTCCTTGCTGGCCGCTAGGTAATGCACTTACTGCCAGAGGCGCCAAACAATCATATGGGCACACCTGATTTCATACTACAAATGTTAAGTAGCAATAATGAGATGTTGCAACATCCGCTGTCAACTCAGTGTGCCAAGGGAATAGCCCCCTCTGACTGACTCTTACTACACCTGCTGGTTGGATTCCAGGAATAGCTACAAAAAAATGCATGTTTTTTATTTTTCTGTCTATAGTGTCAGGTAAAAAACAAAAACAGTCCATTTTTTATTTTTTAAACCCTTTACCCCCCAGGGTGGTTTGCACGTTAATGACCATGCCAATTTTTACAATTCTGACCACTGTCACTTTATGAAGTAAGAACTCTGGAACGCTTCAACGGATCCCCCTGATTCTGAGAATTTTTTTTATGACATATTGTACTTCATTATAGTGGTAAAAATTATTCGATATCACTTGTGTTTATTTGTGAAAAAAATTGAATTTTGGCAAAAATTTAGAAAATTTCACAATTTTCAAACTTTGAATTTTCATGCCCTTAAATCAGAGAGATATGTCACATAAAATAGTTAATAAATAACATTTCCCACATGTCTACTTTACATCAGCACAATTTTGGAAACAACATTTTTTTTGTTAGGGAGCTATAAGGGTTAAAAGTTGACCAGCGATTTCTCATTTTTACAACAAAATTTACAAAACCATTTTTTTTAAGGTCCACGTCACATTTGAAGTCACTTTGAGGGGTCTTTATGACAGAAAATAACCAAAAGTGACACCATTCTAAAAACTGCACCCTTCAAGGTGCTCAAAACCACATTCAAGAAGTTTATTAACCCTTCACGTGCTTCACAGCAATTAATTGAATGTGGAAGGAAAAAAATGAACATTTAACTTTTTTTCACTAAAATTTTACTTTAGACCCCAATTTTTTTAATTTCACGAGGGTAACAGGAGAAATTGGAAACCAACAGTTGTTGTCCAATTTCTCCTGAGTACGCTGATACCCCATATGTGGGGGAAAGCCATTGTTTGGGCGCACGGCAGGGCTCAGAAGGGAAGGAAAAACATTTGACGTTTTCAATGCAAAACTCGCTGGAGTTGACAGTGGACCCCATGTCGCATTTGGAGAGCCCCTGATGTGCCTAATCAGTGGAAACCCCCCCACAAGTGACCCCATTTTGGAAACTAGACCCCTTAAGGAACTTATTTAGATGTGTGGTGAGCACTTTGAACACCCAAGTGTTTTGCAAAAGTTTATGACGTAGAGCCATGAAAAAAAAAGAAATATTTCTTTTCCACAAAAATGATCTTTTAGCTGCAATTTTTTTATTTTCACGAGGGTACCTGGAGAAATTGGACCTCAAAATCTGTTGTTCAGTTCCTCCTGAGTACGCTGATACCCCATGTGTTGGAGAAAACTACTGTTTGGTTGCACATTAGGGCTCGGAAGTGAAGGAGTGACCCTTTGGAATGCAGACTTTGATGGAATGGTCTGCGGGCGTCATGTCATGTTCTGAGAGCTCCTGATGTGCCTAAACAGTGGAAATGCCCAATAAGTGCCCCCTTTTTGGAACTGATACCCGATTTGTGAATTCTATAATGTAGTGTTATATGTCAGTTGTGTAGTGTTCATCAGGTTGTCATACTTCAGAAATTAATTTAGTAGTGCATGGAAGTATGGTACCTTCTGAAGCATTCTTTCATGCACAGGCCAGGTTTGTCGGGGCAGGTGTCACATTGGTAAGTGGTATCCTTGCGTATTCCCCTTTTGGAACACACTCGGCACCTCTTTTGTGACTTACCTTTTTTTCCTGTTTGAGGGACCGCTTCCGGAAATGCTGGCCTGGTACAATTCAAGGTCCTTCAGTTCCGGAAGTACTGGGGCCTGCTCCGTCACCGCTGCCAAATATCAGGGCCTTGATAACTACCTCCTGGAAGTGAAGCTACGACGTAGAAGTCTGGCCTACACATTGTATCAGAAGGAAAGAGTTGTGCATTGCCATCTGAACGATGTGCACGGCCAGCTGCTTATACCATACCTTGGCCTTTCTCAAAGCACTGTACAGCTGGAGTATTTGATCAGAGAGATAAACTCCCCCAATGTACTTGTTGTACCCCACGACACAGTCTGGTTTGATGATCTATGTAGTGGAACCTCGTACAGTGCTGAGGGTGCTGCCATCACCATGTATGTTGGTCAAGAAAAGGACATCCCTCTTGTCCTTGTACTTGACCAACAACAGGTGGTCACTACATTGGGCTCTGCTGTCACCCCTTCTGAGCAGCTGCCCAATTAGCGTCTTTGGGAGGCCTCTCTCATTTTTTCGGACAGTACCGCAGGCTGCAGTACGTCGCGCAGAGAGGGACTTGAAGAGCGGGACGCTTGTATAAAAGTTATCCACGTAGAGGTGATAACCTTTATCCAACAGTGGGAGCACCAAATCCCACACAATTTTCCCACTCACTCCCAGGACAGGGGGGCATTCAGGGGGTTCAATCCGGGAGTCCTTCCCTTCGTAAACTCTAAACTTGTGAGTGTAGCCTGAGGTACTCTCACAAAGTTTATACAGCTTGATTCCATACCTGGCCCTCTTACTGGGCAGGTACTGCCGGAATTCAAGCCGCCCCTTAAAATGAATTAAGGACTCATCCACGCAGATGTCCCTTTGGGGCACATACACGTCAGCAAACTTATTGTTGAAGTGCTTGATGACCAGCCCAACTTTGAAAAGACGATCAAAGTTTGGGTCATCGCGTGCAAGACTCCTTGCATTATAGTTGTAATGCAAGAACTTGTGGATGGCCTCAAAACGTTTCCGGGTCATGACCATTCGGAACACTGGAGTGTTATAGAAAACGTCAACACTCCAGTATTGCCGAAGTTCTGGCTTCTTCAGGATCCTCATATGAAGGACCAGGCCCCAAAACTTCATCATTTCTTCTGCGTCTACAGGAGACCAGTTAGAAAACGATGAAGATGGGTTTTGCTCCAAAAATTGATGAGTGTACAAATTAGTTTGGCCCACCATGAGGTTTACAAAATCCTCAGAGAAAAAGACTTTGAAAAAGTCTGTTTCTGTGAGGCCGGTGGTGTCAAACTTGATTCCTGATTCCTCCACGAAATCAGGAATCAGTGGCTCATAATTTTTGGGGGGGCGAGGTCCAAACGGGGTCAGTAATGGGGGGCGCTGGTTCATCTTCTCTCCTGGGGCGACTGCGTGGCGGTCCAGCAGCACCTGCGGAGGAAGAGGAGGAGGAAGAAGAAGAGGAAGAAGAAGAAGAGGAGGAAGATGAGGACTCAGAAAAATAAAGAAATGTTGGATCCTCACCCTCGCTGTCAGTGTTGGAGGCAAGGAAAGCGTATGCCTCCTCCGCTGAATAGTGAGTTTAGGATGAGCGGGACATTTTTTGTTGTGTATGTGGTGAGTGTGTCAGTACTTTATTTAGAGTGTGTGTGTGTGTCAGTGTGCTTGGTGTGAACTTTTTTTTTTCTGGAAAAAAAAAAGGAACAACCGTAGGTGGTGCAAACAGCGAGCACAAGTGCGGATCGGTGAACTATGTCACCAATCAACTCTCGGCAGCTGCTGGGTGTGCGCGCGGATGTGATGCAAATGAGGGGGAGTGTAAAACTGCGAGCACGAGTGCAGATCAGTGATCTGTGGTCACTAATCAGCGCTCAGCCGCTGCAGAAAACACCAATAAAAATACACAGACAAAAGTCGAGCGATCAAGTACTGATCAAGTAATGATCAGCACTTGGGGCAGAAAGGCAGATGGGAAGGGGGGAATAGGAGAGGTGAGAGAGGAGGATTGGGGTGGATGAGGATGGATCAAAAAATCCTACTTAGGCTATGTGCCCACGATGCAGAAATGCTGCATATTTTTTCCGCTTCTCCCTGGCAGGAAAAACGCATGCGGATTTTACATGCGTTTTCCCCGCCAGGTAGAAGCGTTTGTCAAGCGTTTTTGCATGCATTTCTGCATGCGGGTTATCAAGCTCTTTTCCAAGAGATTTTAGCATCACTTGGAAAAGTGCTTAACAACTTGGTCACACTATATAAATCCATGCAACCGGCAACTCCCCGGTGTCTCGCGGTGGTGTGAAGGACCTGCGATGACGTCATGTGACAGGTCACGCGACCGCCGACGTCAGCGGTCGCGTGATGACCTGTCACATGACTCAGTGACGTCATGTCAGGTCCTCACACCACCGCAAGCCGTCCAACACACTGCATGCATCGCTGAGGAGGCCGGGGGACATTGGAAGTTAAGTATAATCTTTATTTTTTATTTTAAATTTTTTTTTTACAGTTTCTATGGTACCCAGGTCTGGAAAAGAGTCTCCTCTTCTCCAGGCCTGGGTACCATCCGCACACTGAATCGCTTCATATCCGCGCGTGCACATGTAGTGATGCGAATATGAAGCGTTTCAATGCAACTCAATGGCGGCAATTACGCCGTGTGTCCGCAAAATTTATGGACATGCTGCGTATTTTTCCGCAATGATAATCCGCAGTGGAAATTTCCGCAGCATGTGCACAGCACATGTGGATTATCAAGCATTGTTTAAGCGTTTTCGCTGCGGAAAATCTGCGGCAAAAATGCTTGAAAAACGCATAGTGGGCACGCAGCCTTAAGCTATGTACCCACGATGCAGAAATGAAGCAGAAATTTTCCTGAGCATTTCTGCATCTCCTTGGCAGAAAAAACGCAATCAGATTTTACATGCGTTTTTCTGCCAGGGAGAAGCGTTTTTTAAGCGATTTTGCATGCATTTCTGCATGCGTTTTTTCAAGCGCTTTTCCAAGCGATTTTGAGCATCACTTGGAAAAGTGGGTTGGGGAGAGGGCTGGGGCCTCCTAGCAACAGCCTAGGATCGGTGCTCTTATGAATCTGATTGCTGGAAACAGAGATTTGAAACAGATTTGAACAGCCAATCACAGCGATTGTGGTAGCGGGGGGGCGACGTCACCCCCGGGATAAATTTATAGCGGTCACCACGACTTTGGTCGCGGGATCGCATTAAAGATCGCGCGTAATCGTACGTAGCTGGTCCATAAAGCCCAGGGTGCAGCAACGTACTATTACTGACAAGGTCGGAAAGGGGTTAAAGTTTAAAGCATAGTGCATGCAAAGAGGAACCTCTCAAATCAGGGAGATGGTAATGGAAGGGGACGCTTTACCCTGTATGCTTCCCCTGAGCTGACTCACAACTATGAACTCAAGAATACTCGTCTTGACAACTTCCATTCCATACTTATCTTCTTTTAACACTCTCTCAGCTCTCCTCAGGTCCACCTTCTCATGGTTTAAAGGATTAAGTGCAATTTGTTTGCCCTTCTCCTTCTCCAAGGAGGCCTCGTTCACTGATTTGTACTTAGCCAGGCGACCTTTGAGCTCAACAACTTCTTCCTCTAGCTCAGCTACTCACCTCTCAGCAACCCATCTCTGAAGCTCTTCCGGCTTCAACTGCTCCTTTATCAGCAGAATTCTCTCAGACCTCGCTGTCTCCAATGCGCCCACTCGGCTCTCGACAGCCAGTTTCTCAAGCTTCTCTTGCTTCAAATGGGCTTGTAGCGTCTCCTTGAGCTCCTTGATCTCGGCTCTTACATCCACCGAATCATCCAAGCTCGCATTATTCGAAGAGGCATTTGCTTCATACCTCCTTTCTCCGATAGACTCCTCCATCTTTTTCCGCTCAGCTTCCATCCTGCCGATTCTATCCTTAAGGCACGTCTCTGCCCTCTGGAGATCATCACAGAACGTCTGCAGCTCCTTCACCTGAGCTTCCAGTCCTGAGATCTTTCTGCGGAGATCATCATTCTCATCACGGGTGTCCTGTAGAGTAGTCTCAATCACTTGGCCCATGTGCTCTGCATCCGCCTTATCATCCTCTAGTTTTTTCTTAACCTTAAGGAGATCCTCATAGTCTCTCTTGGTTTGTTGCAGTTCCCTATTGAACTTTTCATGCATCTTTTCTGCCTCACTGTCGTGACCAGACACTTCTTCTTTTAATGCCCCTTTCAGGGCGGATAGCTCCCGGTCTCACTGGTACAGAGAGCCCTGCAGCCGCTCCTTCTCCTGCATTAGAGACTTTACTTGGTCTTGGAATTGCTGCAGCTCCCTCATGTGTTCATCATACTCCTTCTTGGATTCACACTGCTCCCGGTTGAATTGTTCGCGTAGTTGTTCTAGGTCTTGATTACGTCCAGAAACTTCATCCTTCAGCACCCTTTTTAAGGCAGATAGCTCCCTATCCCTCTGGTGTAGACCCTCATCCAGCCTTTGCTTCTCCTGCATCAGCTCTGACTGCACCAGGGAGAGATGATTTTTCATCTCGTACAGCTCATCTTCATACTCCACTTTCTAAAGCTTCCACTGAAAAACCTCCCCTTTTAGCGCCCCTTTCAGGGCTGTCGGTTCCTGATCTTTTTGTCTCAGTAGATCATCCTGCTTGTAACGAATCGGCAAAACCGCATCCATACTCACTCTGATGATGTCACAGTCATGTGATCAGTCACCTGAAGGGGAAGTACGTGGTCAGCCAGAACACACCCCCTGGACATTTTAGTAATTGCAGCAAGCCACTGGATTACAAGGTCCTTAAGGTGGTTTTGCTGCTTTTAACTCTTTCAGTTCGGTTAGTCCTATTTGTTTAATTGTGTTATCTAAATCTACTGGTTTTTAGTTTGTTTGTTTCTTTGCTAAAAATAGTTTTTTTCATTAACTCACTGTGTCTTAATCCTCATTCTAAGAACAATTTTGCTTTATTCATAATAATTGACTCTCACAGTTTATGACAACTTTAAGAAATTTTAAAGGACAGTTAAAAAAAGCATTTCAAATGGATAATTCTATTTTCAAGTGAAATACAGAGGTCCAAAAAAATCAACACTGTAAGAGCTAGTTTCAGTAAATAAAAAGGTTCATATTTTTCTTTGGAGCTCCAGCCTCATGGTGTTCTCCTTTCCAAAGGAACAGACAGTCATCTATATATCAATTTCACAGGGGGTTCCGCGGAAAAAAATGAGACAATGAGACAAAAATATCGTCCAAATTTACCGTAAAATTATTGGCAAAACTGGGGTGAATTTCATTCCTTCGCAGTTCCTGCTATCTGTAAATTAAAGTTATCATGCCAAAAATAATTGTGCTTTGGTCCAGTGCAGAAAGTAAGGGCTGGAAAGTCATGGCTGGGTGAATCGGCTGTGGAAAAACTTGACTGGCTCAGAGTCCTGGACTCAACCCCATCGAACACCTTTGTGATGACCTAGAAAGGAGATTGTGAGCCAGGTCTACTCACCCAACATCAGTGTCTGACCTCACAAATGTTTTGAAAGAATAGGAAAAATGTCCACAGAAACAGTCCAGAATATAGTAGAAAACTATCTGAGAAGAGTGGAACTGTTTTATCTGCAAAAGGGGTGGGGGTGACGGACCAACTCCATGCTAATGCAAAGTAATGCAAAGTAATGCCAGCGTTTGTTCAGATTGGGAGCTCAGCTGCCATTTTCCTGTAGATCACGGCTTCAGGAAGATGGCCGCGGCCACCGGAAAAGCAGTGCATCCCGCTCTGCCTCACTGCCTACAGCCAGACACGGGCCCCATAGCATTTCACCTCTTCTGCTGCCACCTCCGGGTTTGTGTGGGAGGGAACGGAGGACGCTGCTTCTTACGTTCCGGCTCCACCACCACCGCAGCTCCCCGCTGCTGGAGCACCCCGAGTTCGCAGCATTCCTCCACTTCTGGCGGCTTCCTAAGGGACCCTGCCTCCTGTGACCCCCACTCCACCACCCTCTAGGTAACATACCTATTCAGACTATAAGACGGACCCCCATCTTTTAAAACATGTTTTTTTCCTATTTTCCACCCCAAAATTTGGGGTGCGTCTTATGGCCCGGTGCCATGATTTTAAAGATGGCAACAGCCAGCTATATCATTGTGTAACCTATCCTAGATTTCAGAAGACACACAGTAGGACGGGCTGCGTGAAGAACGAAACAGATGCACTAAAACTGTCAGTCTGATTGAAATGAATGTTAATTTTCAGTCAACTAAAGAAAGGTTTTTATCTTCTCCTTAAGTCCGGCACTGCTCAGTGTACTGTCAAGTTGACCAAACAGAGGAATGCACGTTCATGATACCTTACCAAATGCTGCTGTAAACAAAACCAAGAACCAAAGGCTCAAAAAATAATAGAAAATAGGTGTATCAAAAATACAAAAACCACAATGAACATAAAGTATACACCCTAAGATATAACTTTTAATAGATATTTTAAAAGATAATAACGATAAATCCAGGACAAAAATTCACCCTATAGACCCTAAGGGAGGAATGCCCTAACAGCGGAGTAGTCACCCTAATGTGCCGGCGTGGTGTCCCCGCTCAACGGAGGCTGTCCCTTGCGTGTCCCTATCACATCCCTATGCAGACATACAGACATAAAAACAAAAGACAAAAAACAAACCGGTGTCCCAAAATTGGGAGACCTGACAGTTATATCAAAAATTAATATGCTGTAAAAGTAAAAAAAAAAACATGCATCAGTTATGATAAGGTGGGTAAAGAGTGTCAAAGATTATCCATATAAGTAAACAGGATAACTTATTGCAAAGATCACTGACAATCAGTGTCAAAATGGGCAAACGAGATGACTTATTGCAGAGAACACAAACAATCAGTGTCAATATGTCCCAAAATGTCAGGATTACAGTTGTGAGAAAATGGGAGTAAAAGAGACCATATATCCCTATCAGTAAATTTCTATATGAGAAACCATAGAGCACTGTCTTTTTTAAACAACCAAAGGTAAAATTGGAATAACTAATTTTTTGCGTCTCAGTTAACTCACATAATGGCCAAAAAAATACCTGTAAATCACTCTAATAATCATATAGTGACAACAGTATTAGTCAAATGTTCACAATAAGATAATGTAACAGCAGTCATAAATAAACAGACTGCTAGATAACAGGAATATCTGATACTCAGCAGTTCATGGTCATAATATACGCTACAGTCCCAGCACTTAAACCAATGTACTAAATAAGTTTATACCACAACAATCACATAATAACAAACTGCTAAATTGCAGACTTATCTGATGCTGTTCATGATCACTATATATAAATGAAGTCCCAGTCCCAATGCGTTTCACCCCTCCTAGGTCGGGGCTCATCAGGGGACAATCACAGGAGTACACCATAATAGGTCGGGCAGGATGGAAAAATGAATATATCCCATCAGACGAATCACCAAGCCAGAAGAGTCAGTGACCCATCAGACTTAAATAAACCCCCTGCATTAATTACACAGGCAACACCTGTCAGCTGTATCTAGCATGGCTAAATTGTCACCGTCAATGCTGCTGTAACCTGACATCTGTCTCAAGAAGAGGTTTTTAAAGCAGCTCATCCTACTGCGTGTCCTTTGAAATCTAGGACGGATTGTGATAGATGACAGTTGCCATCTTTAAAATCCTGACAGAGTGCACTAGATAAAGCATACCTTTTTGGTTATATAAATGTATTTAGAAAAATGTTTTTAATATTTACTTTATTTTATTACATTTCTCGGAGAACCTCTTTAACGTCATGCCTGCTAGTGTGTAGTGCAGTAGACCTTGTTCTGGATTTCACACTTTGTATTGCCCATACTGCCCCTGGTAAAACCCTACATTTTGAGGGGAAATGCTTCCGGACATGTGACCTATGTCTTGCAAGATAGATCAAGCATGGGCCAGTGAGACCATTTTTTTTATATCACTAGAGATCTATATATTTGATTTAATGACTCTGAGACACTTCTAGTGTTTAACATATGAATTTACTTTAGGTTGGAGTGAGATTTTCCATTGTTATGTGCATTACGTTATGTGTTATTTGTGTTAAATATTTTATTTCTATCCTACTTCCTTGGGTGATTTAGGGATTTTAAGCGACAGTCTCATTTTAGCTAATAGAATACCAACCTCCTTGGTAAAAGTGTAAAGGGTATGTATATAGTATAGACTAGAGTCTCAATTAATTATTTTAAGTAAGCTAAGACCTTGAAAAAAGCGGAACCCATATTTGCCTTGACTTGCTTGAGTAATCCCAGGTTGAAATATCTGCTTTCTGCGGGATTTAAGGGGTGATTTTCAAGCTCAGTACTCCCAAGTTGACATATCGGCTTTCTGCAGGGGTCACAGGATGATTTTCAGGCTCAGTGGACGTCCATCCTGAGCTCCAGCAGTAGAGCACATGCTACTCACACACCCTGTGGACAATCTGGAATTGGGGATCGTCTTTTGTGTCAGCACCTCCACCTGTCAGCCTAGGAGACGGGAATGGAGCGTCCACTTCCATTACCATCGCCCTGATTTGCACTATGCTTTAAACTTTAACCCCTTTCCGACCTTGTCAGTAATAGTACGTAGTACCTGCCTGTCACCTCCCTGTAAATCCTCATATCACTACCTCAGAAATAGTCTGATAGCGTTGGTTGACAAGTAAACAAGAGAATCAAGTTGTGGTACGAAGGCAGAAGGTTAGAATTGTGGTCAAGTGCAACAAGGCTCAAATTAGGAGTAAGATAGGTGCCTCAATGATAAAAGACATCACTTACACTATATAGACAAAAGTGTTGAGACACAAACATACTATACCTACAAGAGCTTGTATGACTGACCATTCTAAATCCATAGGCATTAGCATGGAGTTGGTCCATCACCCCCACCCCTTTTGCAGATAAAACAGCTCCACTCTTCTCAGATAGTTTTCTACTATATTCTGGACTGTTTCTGTGGATATTTTTCCCATTCATTCAAAACATTTGTGAGGTCAGACACTGATGTTGGGTGAGTAGACCTGGCTCACAATCTCCTTTCTAGGCCATCACAAAGGTGTTCGATGGGGTTGAGTCCAGGACTCTGTTTGAGCCAGTCAAGTTTTTCCACAGCAGATTCACCCAGCCATGACTTTCCAGCCCTTACTTTCTGCACTGGACTAAAGCACAATTATTTTTGGTATGATAACTTTAATTTACAGATAGCAGGAACTGCGAAGGAACGAAATTCATCCCAGTTTTGCCAATAATTTTATGGTAAATTTGGACGATATTTTTGTCTCATTTTTTCAGCGGAACCCCCTGTGAAATTGATATATAGATGACTGTCTGTTCCTTTGGAATGGAGAACACAATGAGGCTGGACAGTTTGTTGTAGCTCCAAAGAAAAATATGAACCTTTTTATTTACTAGCTCTTACAATGTTGATTTTTTTGGACCTCTGTATTTCACTTGAAAATAAAAAAAGCATTTCAAATGGATAATTCTAACTGTCCGGTAAAATTTCTTAGAGTTGTCATAAACTGTAAGAGTCAATTATTATGAATAAAGCAAAATTGTTCTTAGAATGAGGATTAAGACACAGTGAGTTAATGAAAAAAAATGATTTTTAGCAAAGAAACAAACAAACTAAAAACCAGTAGATTGAGATAACACAATTAAACAAATAGGACTAACTGAACTGAAAGAGTTAAAAGCAGCAAAACCACCTTAAGGACCTTGTAATGCAGTGGCTTGCTGCAATTACTAAAATGTCCAGGGGGTGTGTTCTGGCTGACCACGTACCTCCCTTTCAGGTGACTGATCACTTGACTGTGACATCATCAGAGTGAGTATGGATGCGGTTCTGCAGATTCGTTACAAGCAGGATGATCTACTGAGACAAAAGGATCAGGAACCGACAGCCCTGAAAGGGGCGCTAAAAGAGGAGGTGGCCAATCATGACCAAGAGCTGGAGCCTATCAGGCAGCAGTATCAGAGTGACATGCAGCAACTAAGGAAAAACATGGAGAAAGTGTCCCAGGACCAGCTGAGCCTGGAGTCTGAACGGCAGCAAATAAACCAGGTTGTGAGGAACTTGCAGAGAGAACTGGTGGAAAGCAGCGAGGAAATCAACAAATGGAAGGAAATGCTCCAGAAAAATAAAGAAGACCTCCGCAAAACCAAAGAGGAGGTTTTTCAGTGGAAGCTTGAGAAAGTGGAGTATGAAGATGAGCTGTACGAGATGAAAAATCGTCTCTCCCTGGTGCAGTCAGAGCTGATGCAGGAGAAGCAAAGGCTGGATGAGGGTCTACACCAGAGTGATAGGGAGCTATCTGCCTTAAAAGGGGCGCTGAAGGATGACGTTTCTGGACGTAATCAAGACCTAGAACAACTACGTGAACAATTCAACCGGGAGCTGTGTGAATCCAAGAAGGAGTATGATGAACACATGAGGGAGCTGCAGCAATTCCAAGACCAAGTAAAGTCTCTAATGCAGGAGAAGGAGCGGCTGGAGGACTCTCTGTACCAGCGAGACCGGGAGCTATTCGCCCTGAAATGGGCATTAAAAGATGAAGTGTCTGGTCACGACAGTGAGGCAGAAAAGATGCATGAAAAGTTCAATAGGGAACTGCAACAAACCAAGAGAGACTATGAGGATCTCCTCAAGGTTAAGAAAAAACTAGAGGATGATAAGGCGGATGCAGAGCACATGGGCCAAGTGATTGAGACTACTCTACAGGACACCCATGATGAGAATGATGATCTCCGCAGAAAGATCTCAGGACTGGAAGCTCAGGTGAAGGAGCTGCAGACGTTCTGTGATGATCTCCAGAGGGCAGAGACGTGCCTTAAGGATAGAATCGGCAGGATGGAAGCTGAGCGGAAAAAGATGGAGGAGTCTATCGGAGAAAGGAGGTATGAAGCAAATGCCTCTTCGAATAATGCGAGCTTGGATGATTCGGTGGATGTAAGAGCCGAGATCAAGGAGCTCAAGCAGATGCTACAAGCCCATTTGAAGCAAAGAGAAGCTTGAGAGACTGGCTGTCGAGAGCCAAGTGGGCGCATTGGAGACAGCGAGGTCTGAGAGAATTCTGCTGATAAAGGAGCAGTTGAAGCCGGAAGAGCTTCAGAGATGGGTTGCTGAGAGGCGAGTAGCTGAGCTAGAGGAAGAAGTTGTTGAGCTCAAAGGTCGCCTGGCAAAGTACAAATCAGTGAACGAGGCCTTCTTGGAGAAGGAGAAGGGCAAACAAATTGCGCTTAATCCTTTAAACCATGAGAAGGTGGACCTGAGGAGAGCTGAGTGTTAAAAGAAGATAAGTATGGAATGGAAGTTGTCAAGACGGGTATTCTTGAGTTCATAGCTGTGAGTCAGCTCAGGGGAAGCATACAGGGTGAAGAAGCTGAAAGTCAGTTGTCCCTGAAACCTGAGCCAGATGATAGTTTGGAAACCACTGGTGAGACAGAAACGTCTCGGTACAAGTGCCTCATAGATGTACCCAAAGATTTGAGAGAAGAATGCACCAGAGAGTCAGTGCATGAAGAGTTTAAGAAGGCCGTGGGAGCCTGTAAGGTGTAGTTGACCTCAGAAGCTAAACAACTGGTGGTCCTGTCCACAACCAAAGTCACAGTGAAGAGGGTGGCTATCCTAAGTGACATGCACTGGCGATGTGTTCGCACGAAGTGGTTTGTCCGGTTGAAGACGGAAAAAGCCATTAGACTACTGGAACTTATGAGAAAAGCTCAAAGTCTGTGGGAAGAGGTCATCTGGGTGCCTCATGCTCTGGTAAGAAAGCTCATTGGGTGAAATGGCCAAGCCATGCAAATGACGGTAAAGAAGTCTGGTGTGATGAAAGTAAGCAGTCCACGTGATCATCAGGACTGGATACCGGATGAAGATGGCATGGTGTCATTCTCCGCTGTAGGGACGGAAGAAAATCTTGCATATATACGAATGCTGATGGAGAACCGAGTGACCTACCTGCGACAGTTGAATCTCGCCAGACTGCGAATGGAAAGACAGCATCACCTGAGCAGCAGAAGATGGCAGCCATCTATAAATTGTGAGACCAGACAGAGAAAGGGCCCACCAAATAATAGAACGGCTACAGTAGAAGTTAGAAACCTTTCAAGATGTCCTGAGGATAGTGGGCGTGGGTTTAGAGGTAGTGAGACCTCCAGTAACTCAGGTCTGAGAGGCCCATACAAATGACCCAATAGACTACGAGACAGTATGAAGTCGGACCTGACCTTAGATACAAGGGCAAGTGAGTCGCACTGCTGTATTGACCGATGGGAGCGGGGGAGGTCTGACAAGGTTACGACTCGGAAATGTGACTTGACGAAGTTAGTGACAATGAGAGATGGTAGGTCCCTAAGGAATGGGCGAATATTGATGACTAATGTTCCAGGGGCTGAGCAGCGCAAATGTCAAGTACATGGTCTCTGTGTGTACCGTGGGTTATAATGTGATTGTGTATAATATGTGTTCAACCCCACAAGTTTGAACAGAGGGGGGGTATGTAATGCAGCGGCTTGCTGCAATTACTAAAATGTCCAGGGGGTGTGTTCTGGCTGACCACATACCTCCCCTTCAGGTGACTGATCACATGACTGTGACATCATCACAGGTTCTGTGCGCACAGAAGGATATATAAATCCTGGTGGTTTTGAAACAGTGGAGAGGAAAGAGGCCTGGTCCCTGTGTCTGGGACACCATTAGCCTGGAGAGGCAAGAGGCCTGGTCCCTGTGTCTGGGACACCATTAGCCATGGAAGGCACGTGGCCTGGAGACCACATCTGGTGAACCTTAAACCACAGCTGTGGCAGAACAGAGCTGATGGAAGCCGCTACACCCGGCAGAGGTAAAAGCGGTGCGTTATATGGACATTGATGTTGTTACCTTGCTGAAGTCTGTATCTGAAGCCAAGCAGGCATAGCTGCCATTGAAATGTGTAACATTTCTGTGAGTCACTGAGATGGACTATGTTATAAGCAGTTTCTGATGTGTAATAAACTGCTGGACTTCATATTACCGGAAAACATTGCATGTGAGCTTTAATTGTCCCGGTGAAGTGAGTGCCCTCAACATGATAAATAGTGCTACCTTACAGACCTTAAAATAGTTAAAATGATTTAAATGTACTTTTGTTACACAATATAATAAAGATGCACTAATGTAAATTATTAGATAAATATTGGAAAATTCGAAAATTATGACTCAGTTTTAGATCCGCTTATACCACATAAACCATATATTGTTTATAACAGAACTCCTAACCTCAAGATTCAATAAGTGAAAAGTTGTCTTAATAATGAAGTAAGCAATAAAAATGGGTCTTGTTAAAAAAGTGTCATGTGTGTAGGATGTAAAAATGTACCTTTACATGAACAATGCAAATATGTCACTATTATTAAGTCACAAAAAGATGGTAGGCTATACGAAATAAAAGCTACCATCAGGGGCGTACATAGAAATCATGGGGCCCCATAGCAGAAGTTCTAATTGGGCCCCCCCCCCAAAAAAAGTAAATAATTGTCGGGATCACAGAACAGCAGATCTCACTACTTTCCAGCCTTTACATAGTAATTTTCCCCCTGCTGAAGTCCTAGATTCCTCTTTCATTTCCCCTATAAGGTATGATGCCAACAAAAGTGCCCCCCCCCCCAAACACAGTGATACGCCCAAGTTGAATTCCTCCACATGCGCAGTATAATGACCCTACTGTACCTCATCTCCAGGGCCGGCGTCAGCACCCGGCGTACCCGGGCAACTGCCGGGGCCCTGGAAAATCAGAGGGGCCCACCGCCCACTCACTGTCGGGGCCCGGGCCCAGCTGCCCACTCACTGTCGGGGCCCGGGCCCACACACCCACCCGCCCACTCACTGTCGGGGCCGGGCCCACACACCCACCCGCCCACTCATCACTGTCGGGGCCGGGCGCACACACCCTCCCGCCCACTCATCACTGTCGGGGCCGGGCCCACACACCCACCCGCCCACTCACTGTCGGGGCCCTGGCCGCATCTTCGGCACCTGTTCAGTGACGCAGGCGCTGCTTGATTGCCGGCACTCCCCCCAGACACGGCCGCGCGCTGTCCGGCTGTGTCTGCTAGTAATGACGCGGCAGGGTCGACGGCACTGCACCTTTAATTGTGCTTGTGTGTCGCCCCTGCCGCGTCATTACTAGCAGACACAGCCGGACAGCGCGCGGCCATGTCTGGGGGGAGTGCCGGCAATCAAACACCGTCGGAGTGGAGGTCCTGCACAGATGGAGAGGAGCGGCCCGGACCCGACCGCAAGTGGGCCCCTCTGATGGTCCAGGGCCATGAAGTCTGTGACACGCTGGGGGCCCTGCACTGCCCCATACCTGAGGAGCTGCTGGACAGGACACTGGACCGGGGACAGGTGAGTGAGGCTTCCCCAATCCCCATATTAAAAATATTTGTAATGGGTCTGTGTGAGTGCATGTATGTGAATGTCAGTGTGTATGACTGTGTGTATATATTTGTCTGTTTTATATATGTCTTTAAGAATTTGTGTAAAAATATGTGTATGTCTGTATGTGTACAAATCTGTGTACCGTGTGTGTGTACATATGTCTGCGTACCGTGTATGCGTGCGCGTGTCTGGGTACCGTGTGTGCGTACCGTGTGTGCGTGCATGTGTCTGCGTGCATGTGTCTGTGTACCGTGTGTGCGTGCGCTTGTCTGCGTACCGTGTGTGCGTGCGCGTGTCTGCGTACCGTGTGTGCGTGCGCGTGTCTGCGTACCGTGTGTGCGTGCGCGTGTCTGGGTACCGTGTGTGTGCGCGTGTCTGCGTACCATGTGTGCGTGCGCGTGTCTGCGTACCGTGTGTGCGTGCGCGTGTCTGCGTACCGTGTGTGCGCGTGTCTGCGTACCGTGTGTGCGTGCGCGTGCCTGCGTGTGCCTGCATACCGTGTGTGCGTGCGCATATGCCTGCGTACCGTGTGTGCGTGCGCATATGCCTGCGTACCGTGTGTGCGTGCGCATATGCCTGCGCACCGTGTGTGCGTGCGCATATGCATGCGTACCGTGTGTGCGTGCGCATATGCCTGCGTACCGTGTGTGCGTGCGCATATGTCTGCGTACCGTGTGTGCGTGCGCATGTCTGCATATGTGAAGGATGAGGGGGCAGGCTGGGCCCTGTGTACTATATATATATATATATATATATATATATATTTCTCCGCCATATCTGTGCATCATGAATCGTGGTATGTGTTAAAAGGACCCACTGAGACTCTTTTGCCCGGGGCCCAGAAAAACCTGGAGCCGGCCCTGCCCATCTCAACTCCCAGGGCAAAGTATGCTGACCCCAACACAGTATGATCCCCTAACTGTGACCCCCTAGAGCTAGAGAGGATGGTAGGTAATAAGGGAGGGTGTTATACATAATAAAAGATGAAACTAAATAATTAAGGACAACGCTATACATAATAAGTGAGTACACTATAAACTAAGGGACTGTGCTATACATAATAAGTGAGTACACTATAGACTAAGGGACTGTGCTATACATAATGAGTGAGTACACTATACACTAAGGGACTGTGCTATACTATACATAATAAGTGAGTACATTATATACTAAGGGACTGTGGTATACATAGTAAGTGAGTACACTATATACTAAGGGACTGTGCTATACATAATAAGTGAGTACAGTATAAACTTAGGGACTGTGCTATACATAATAAGTGAGTACACTATATACTAAGGGACTGTGGTATGCATAGTTAGTGAGTACACTATATACTAAGGGACTGTGCTATACATAATAAGGGAGTACAGTATATACTAAGGGACTGTGCTATACATAAGTGAGTACACTATATTCTAAGGGACTGTGCTATAAATAATGAGTACACTATATACTAAGGGACTGTGCTATACATAATACGTGAGTACATTATATACTACGGGACTGTGCTATACATAATAAGTGAGTACACTATATTCTAAGGGACTGTGCTATACATAATAATAATAATAATAATAATAATAATATTTAGTTTTATATAGCGCCAACATAATCCGCAGCGCTTAGCATACATTATAATAAGGCTACATTCTTGTATCTGTGTGCAGTGTCGGTGTGCTGCCCTATTTTAAAGACATATTGAGCATGTCCTATTCTAATCCTCAAAATCGGATCAGAACAGGACATTCTCTGACGCTCACAGATCTCATTCTCAGATCCATGATTTTCATGGATGTGTGAATGGATCTATAAAACTCTACGAGTCCGTGGACCATCCGATAAAAAAATCTGGACATTTCTCACACAAATGTGAGAATGCAGCCTAAGGGATTTTACAGAGAACATTATCACTCCAAGTCACACAGTGCAGATACAGAATAATATTTACATCCAGGCACTTACCGCTGATGTCTCATCTGATCAGAGACGGTTTCTGCTGCTTCTTCTACATCTGGTCAGACCTTCATGTCCACATCTCCCAGCCACGTCTCGTCTTGTCACGATGATCTCCAGCCTAGAAAATAACAAGGTCACATATATTGTATATATACATGTATCTCCCCCACACTGCGCCCCTGAATAGAGATATGTACCACCCCATGATTAATATACTATTAGCCACTTAGTAATCAAAATGTAAAGTGATAAGCTGCACTGTGCCCCCCATTAACTATAATCTCCTCCGGCCAATAATATAAATTATTCAGTCTCTGTGATTCTCCCCAATTAACTGTAAGGCTATGTGCACACGGAAAACATACAAGGCTTTACAGTACAAGCAAAGTGAAACCCCCATGATTGCTCTCTCCCAGCACCCCCATGATTGCTCTGTCCCAGCACCCCCATGATTGCTCTCTCCCAGCACCCCCATGATTGCTCTCTCCCAGCACCCCCATCATTGCTCTGTAATAGCACCCCCATCATTGCTCTGTAATAGCACCCCCATCATTGCTCTGTAATAGCACCCCCATCATTGCTCTGTAATAGCACCCCCATCATTGCTCTGTCCCAGAACCCCCATCATTGCACTCTCCCAGCACCTCCATCATAGCTCTGTCTCAGCACCCCCATCATTGCTCTGTCTCAGCACCCCCATCATTGCTCTGTCCCAGCACCCCCATCATTGCTCTGTCCCAGCACCCCATCATTGCTCTGTCCCAGCACCCCCATCATTGCTCTGTCCCAGCACTCCCATCATTGCATTGTCCCAGCACCCCCATCATTGCACTCTCCCAGCACCCCCATCATTGGTTTATCCCAGCACCCCCATCATTGGTCTGTCCCAGCACCCCCATCATTGCTCTTTCCCAGCATCCCCATCATTGCACTCTCCCAGCACCCCCATCATTGCTCTGTCCCAGCACCCCCATCATGGCTTTGTCCCAGCACCCCCATCATTGCTCTGTCCCAGCACCCCCATCATTGCTTTGTCCCACCACCCCCATCATTGCTCTGTCCCACCACCCCCATCATTGCTCTGTCCCCATTGCCACCAGCCCCATCATTGCTGTCCCCATTGCCACCAGCCCCATCATTGCTGTTCCCATTGCCACCAGCCCCATCATTGCTGTGCCCATTGCCACCAGCCCCATCATTGCTGTGCTCATTGCCACCACCTCCATCATTGCACTCTCCCAGCACCTCCATCATAGCTCTGTCTCAGCACCCCCATCATTGCTCTGTCTCAGCACCCCCATCATTGCTCTGTCCCAGCACCCCCATCATTGCTCTGTCCCAGCACCCCATCATTGCTCTGTCCCAGCACCCCCATCATTGCTCTGTCCCAGCACTCCCATCATTGCATTGTCCCAGCACCCCCATCATTGCACTCTCCCAGAACCCCCATCATTGGTTTATCCCAGCACCCCCATCATTGGTCTGTCCCAGCACCCCCATCATTGCTCTTTCCCAACATCCCCATCATTGCACTCTCCCAGCACCCCCATCATTGCTCTGTCCCAGCACCCCCATCATGGCTTTGTCCCAGCACCCCCATCATTGCTCTGTCCCAGCACCCCCATCATTGCTTTGTCCCACCACCCCCATCATTGCTCTGTCCCACCACCCCCATCATTGCTCTGTCCCCATTGCCACCAGCCCCATCATTGCCCTGTCCTACCACCCCATCATTGCTCTGTCCCCATTGCCACCAGCCCCATCATTGCTGTCCCCATTGCCACCAGCCCCATCATTGCTGTTCCCATTGCCACCAGCCCCATCATTGCTGTGCCCATTGCCACCAGCCCCATCATTGCTGTGCTCATTGCCACCAGCCCCATCATTGCTGTCCCCATTGCTACCAGCCCCATCATTGCTGTGCCCATTGCACCAGCCCCATCAGTGCTGTGCCCATTGCCACCAGCCCCATCAGTGCTGTCTCCATTATTGCTGTCCCCATTATTGCTGTGACCCACCTCCCCAGCATTTCAGTAAAAAAAAAAAAAAAATACAACTTACCTCTTGGCCTGCTCCCCTGCAGCATCCTCCTCATTTCCGGCAACTTTCTCCCTGACCCAGGCGCTCGCTGCATGATGACGTCATCAAGCTGCGCGCGTCTGTGTCAGGGAGGAAGCGACAGGCAGGAAGCAGAGGACGGATCCCTCCGGCTCCGCTGCCATTTTCTCTTGTCAGCAGCGGAGCTGCAGGGATCGCTCCCTGCCCGCCGCTCAATATTAGCTGCCCGGCCAGGGCCCCCCTGACCCTCCAGACCCCGGTGCAGCTGCACCGGCGGTATGTCCGCCCCTGGACTGCTATGGGGCCCCCCCCGGCTCACGGGCCCCATAGCAGTCGCGTGGTCTGCCGCCATTGGCGGTACGCCACTGGCTACCATGATCTATGAAAACATGAATCTAATTTATTTGCTTGAATGTCTGTGCTGCCTCTATTATGCATGACAGGGAAAATAATGACTATGGTTAGGAATCACATATATTATAAAAAGTTCTCAAAACATAGTTCTTTCATTTTAAAAATTCACGTGGAAAAAATTAATTTGGATTGAAACCCCATGTGATAAAGAAAATCAGTAAAGATGATCGAGGTGGTCTCATAATAAGGCATATACACCTGCTCGAGAATTATTGGATATGCACATTAGGGACACTAGCTCCAAACGGTTTGAATGCAGAGTAGAAATAACTATTCAGAATGTTTGAAAAGAAGCACCTTTCAATGAACCTGCAAAAGAGAAATGGAAGCATGTGACCCAAAGAAGCAGGAAGATGAGGAGGCAGTCAACACTCAAACCGCTGAAGAATCGCTACTAGGCTCTCACACAGGACAACTATGAAGATGGACATTAAAAAAGTGCTTTGCCCACAAAGAACATTGCAGTAAGGAATCATAAGCCTCTTTAAGGGAGAAAAAGAAGAGCTGTGGTGAAGAAGAAAAGGAGAGTGGTGGACATGGGGGATTCCCTACTGAGAGGAACAGAAGTCGCTATCTGCCGACCGGACATTACCTCACAAGAAGTGTGCTGTCTTCAAGGTGCCCAAATCAATGATGTGTCTGATAGGGTATCAGTACTCTTCAGTGCTACAGACGACTAGCTATGCTAACTAATATATGTAGAAACAAATGACACAGCAAAAAAGGACCTGGAAATTATATGCAGAGACTTTAAAGACCTAAGCCCCCGTCTCACATAGCGAGATCGCTAGTAAGATCGCTGCTGAGTCACGGTTTTGGTGACGCAACAGCGACCTCACCAGCGATGTCGCTATGTGTGACACTTTTCAGCGATCAGGCCCCTGCTGTGAGGTCGCTGATCGCTGCAAAATGTCCTGGACCATTTTTTGGTCTTTGCCCTCCTGCTGGTCAGCACACATCGCTGTGTGTGACCAGCGATCAGGCTGGTAACCATGATAAACAGCGCGTTACTAGGGGCACACGCGCACTTAGTAACTCACTGTTTATCATGGTTACGAGCCTGCTAAAGTGAGCGGTAACCTCCCGCTCACCGTAGCAGAGTGGTAACCATGATAAACAGTGGGTTACTAAGTGTGCGTGTGCCCCTAGTAACGTACTGTTTATCATGGTTACCAGCCTGCTCCTGCTTCAGCAGGCTGGTAACCAGGAGCAGGACATCGTGGAAAGATTCTTTCCACGATGTCGCTGCTCCCCTAATCGCTGGTGAGCCTGCCTGTTTAACAGCTCACCAGTGATCACATAGCGACGCAGCAACGATCCCTGACAGGTCGTATTGTTGTCGGGATCGCTGTAGCGTCGCTATGTGTGACGGGGCCTCTAGGCTGAAAAGTGAAGGAACTGGGAGCGCAGTTTATCTTCTCATCCATCCTCCCAGTGGATGGACATGGGCCAAGGAGATTGAACAGGATTCTACAGGTGACTAACTGGCTACGTCGATGGTGCCGTGAGCAGCGTTTTGGGTTTCTTGACCATGGAGTGAATTATCTGTATGGACTCCTTTCAGAGATGGGTTGCATCTTGCGAAAACAGGAAAACACATATTTGGTAGACGCATTGCTACACTCATCAGCAGAGCTTTAAACTAGAGCAATATGGGATGGGAAATATACGGCCTGCAAAAAATATGCAGCTAATGAATTCTTTTGAGAACCCTGAAATTAGAAGTGGAAGAAAAGAACAAAAACAACACATTATGAATGAAAATAGAGGAGCAAGGGAAACTCACTACAAACTAAAATGTGTCAATACAAATGCACAGAGCATGGGAAACAAACAAGGAGAATTGGAAATGCTAACACAGGATGAGAGATATTATGTCATAGGCATCACTGAAACTTGTTGGGATGATACACATGATTAGGATACAAACCTTGAAGGTTACAACTTCTTTACTAGAAACAGGACTAACAAGACGGGAGGAGATTTTGCATTGTATGTTAGGAAAGCTATTTGGGTAAGAATACAAGGAGAGAAGAACATAAAGGACACTATTGTAGGAGTTTACTATAGACCAAATGGACAGACTGAAGATATGGATGAAATCTTTTTACATCAGATGTCTCTGTTCTCAAAAAAGTATGACATGGGAGATTTTAACGATCCAGATATTTGTTGTGAATCTCTCTCAGGCAAATGTATTGGGACCAGAAAATTCTTATCTTCTCTCGCTGACAACTTTATCTTTCAAAAGGTAGAAGAGAGAACAAGAGGATCTGCCATCTTGGACCTAATTTATGCCAAAAGGGAAGAAATGGTTGAGGAAGTAAAGGTGGTTGGGAATTTAGGAGACAGCGATCATGCTATCCTCAAGTTTTGGATTACAAGAGAAGGAAGACCAGCGAGGACTCAAAATTTAAGGTTGGACTTCAGAAAAGCAGATTTTAATGGACTCAGAAAGAGGGTATGAAAGATCCAATGGCTGGATGTTCTAAAGGACTGAAATGTCAAAAAAGGATGGGAGATTTTGCTAAATGAAATTCTCACTGCACAGTCTGCAACAATCCCAAAAAGAAGGAAGAATTGGAAGCATTTAAAGTGACCAGGATGGATGAACATAGAATTTAAACACTTGTTAAAAAGTAAAAAATAAATGTATATTAAATGGAAAGAGGGGGGAATATCTAAAGAAGAATATAATGCTGTCTGCAAGGAATGCAGGGCAAGCGTTAGAAGAGCTAAAGTCAGTAATGAAGTGAGGCTTGCAAGGAATACCAAAAGCAATAAAAAAGGATTTTGGGGTACGTCAAAAGCAAAAGAAAAGCCAAAGATGCTATAGGATTTTTACAGGATGAAAAGGGTGAAGTGGGCAAATGTTGTCCCTATCTTTAAAAAGGAAAGAAGATGTAGCCAGGAAATTACAAGCCAGTGAGCCTTACTTCTATACAAGGAAAGATCTTTGAACAAATTATTAAACAGCATGTATGTAAGTACTTGGATAAGAATACAGTAATTAACCAGAGCCAGCATGGGTTTGTAGCAAAGTCATGCCAAACTAATCTAATTTAGACTAATCTAATTTCCTTCTATGATAGAATCACTGACTGAGTGAATCAGGGAAATGCGGTAGATATACACTGCTCAAAAAAATAAAGGGAACACTCAAATAACACATCTTAGATCTGAATGAATGAAATATTCTCATTGAATACTTTGTTCTGTACAAAGCTGAATGTACTGACAACAAAATCACACAAAAATCATCAATGGAAATCAAATTTATTAACCAATGGAGGCCTGGATTTGGAGTCACCCCCAAAATTAAAGTGGAAAAACACACTACAGGCTGATCCAACTTTAATGTAATGTCCTTAAAACAAGTCAAAATGAGGCTCAGTATTGTGTGTGGCCTCCATTTGCCTGTATGACCTCCCTACAATGCCTGGGCATGCTCCTGATGAGGTTGCGGATGGTCTGCTGTGGGATCTCCTCCCAGACCCAGACTAAAGTATCCGCCAACTCCTGGACAGTCTGTGGTGCAACGTGACGTTGGTGGATGGAGCGAGACATGATGTTCCAGATGTGCTCAATCGGATTCAGGTCTGGGGAACGGGCGGGCCAGTCTATAGCTTCAATGCCTTCATCTTGCAGGAACTGCTGACACACTTCAGCCACATGTGGTCTAGCATTGTCTTGCATTAGGAGGAACCCAGGGCCAGCCACACCAGCATATAGTCTCATAAGGGGTTTGAGGATCTCATCTCGGTACCTAATGGCAGTCAGGCTACCTCTGGCGAACACATGGAGGGCTGTACAGCCCTCCAAAGAAATGCCACCCCACACCATTACTGACCCACTGCCAAACCGGTCATGCTGAAAGTTGTTGCAGGCAGCAGATCGCTCTCCACGGCGTCTCCAGACTCTGTCACATGTGCTCAGTTTGAACCTGCTTTCATTTGTGAAGATCACAGGGCACCAGAGGTGACTTTGCCAATCCTGGTGTTCTGTGGCAAATGCAAAGCATCCTGCATGGTGTTGGGCTGTGAGCACAACCCCGATCTGTGGACATCAGGCCCTCATACCACCCTCATGGATTCTGTTTCTAAAGGTTTGTGCAGACACATGCACATTTGTTGCCTGCTGGAGGTCATTTTTCAGGGCTCTGGCAGTGCTCCTCCTGTTCCTACTTGCACAAAGGCGGAGGTAGCGGTCCTGCTGCTGGGTTGTTGCCCTCCTACCGCCCCCTCCACGTCTCCTGGTGTACTGGCCTGTGTCCTGGTAGCGCCTCCAGCCTCTGGCCACTACGCTGACAGACACAGCAAACCTTCTTGCCACAGCTCGCATTGATGTGCCATCCTGGATGAGCTTCACTACCTTCTGTGGGTTGTAGAGTCCATCTCATGCTACCATGAGTGTGAAAGCACAACCAACATTCAAAAGTGACCAAAACATCAGCCATAAAGCATTGGTACTGAGATGTGGTCTGTGGTCCCCACCTGCAGAACCACTCCTTTATTGAGTGTGTCTTGATAATTGCCAATAATTTCCATCTATTGTCTATTCCATTTGCACAACAGCATGTGAAATTGATTGTCAATCAGTGTTGCTTCCTAAGTGGACGGTTTGATTTCACAGAAGTTTGATTTACTTGGAGTTATATTCTGTTGTTTGTGTTCCCTTTATTTTTTTGAGCAGTGTAGTATATCTCGACTTCAGCAAAGCATTTGATGAAGTATCTCATACTATCCTTATTGAAAAAATGACCAAATATGGTATTGACAAGGCTACAGTTAGGTGGATTCATAAGTGGCTCAGTGATCGTACTCAAAGAGTGGTAATAAATGATTGCACATCCAATTGGAAAAGTGTTTCAAGTGGGGTACCACAAGGCTTTGTCCTGGCCCCAGTGTTGTTCAACATTTTTATAAATGATCTAGAGAAGAAAACTGAAGGAAAAGCTAATCAAATTTACAGACAATGAAAGGCTAGGAGGGATAGCTAATAGAGAAGACAGAGAAAGGATTCAGAAAGATCTAGATAAGCTTGAACAATGGCCAACGACTAACAGAATGGTATTTAACAGGGAGAAATGAAAGATTCTACATCTGAACAAGAAAAATGAAAATTACATCCACAGAATGGGAGGAATAGAACTAAGCAACAGCACGTGTGAAAAAGACTTGGGCATACTAAGGGCCCCGTCACACTAAGCGATGCAGCAGCGATCCCGACAACGATACGACCTGTCAGGGATCGTTGCTGCATCGCTAATACATCGCTGGTGAGCTGTCAAACAGGCAGGCTCACCAGCGATCAGGGGAGCAGCGATATCGTGGAAAGAATCGTTCCACGATGTCCTGCTCCCGTTACCAGCCTGCTGCAAGCAGGAGCAGGCTGGTAACTATGGTAAACATCGGGTTACTAAGTGCGCGTGTGCCCCTAGTAACCCGCTGTTTACCATGGATACCACTCTGCTACGGTGCGCGGGAGCCTCCGTGCACCGTAGCAGAGTGGTATCCATGGTAAACAGCGGGTTACTAAGTGCGCGCGTGCCCCTAGTAACCCGATGTTTACCATAGTTACCAGCCAGATCGTTGGTCCCGCTGGTCACACACAGCGATGTGTGCTGGCCAGCGGGAGGCCAACGACCAAAAAATGGTCCAGGACACTTTGCAACGATCAGCGACCTCACAGCAGGGGCCTGATCGTTGCAAAGTGTCACACACAGCGACATCGCTGGTGAGGTCGCTGGTGAGTCACCAAAACCGTGACTCAGCAGCGATATGGCTAGCGATATCGCTATGTGAGACGGGGGCTTAACAGACCACAGACTGCACATGAGTCAACAGTGTGATGCAACAACAAAAAATGCAAACAACGTTTTGGGATGTATGTTAAGAGAAGCATAGAGTCTAGATCACGTGAAGTAATTATTCCCCTCTACTCCTTCTTGGTCAAGCCTCATCTGGAGTACTGTGCTTGGTTTCTGGGCACCACATTTTAAAAAGACATTGAAAAACTGGACCAAGTTCAGAGAAGAGCTACCGAGATGGTGAGTGGACTGCAAAGTATGTCCTACGAGGAATGGTTAAAGGATCTGGGAATGTTTAGCTTGCAAAAAAGAAGGCTAACAAGAGACTTAATAGCGGTCTACAAATATCTGATGGGATGTCACAGTGTACAGGGATCATTCTTATTCTCATTTGCACATGGAAATATGAGAGGCAATGGAATGAAACTGAAAGGGAGAAGATACTGATTAGATATCAGAAAAAACTTTTTGACAGTGAGGGTGACCAATGAGGGGAACAGGCTGCCACGAGAGTTGGTGAGTTCTCCTTCAATGGAAGTCTTCAAACAGAGGCTGGACAGACATCTGTCTGAGATGGTTTAGTGAATCCTGCATTGATAAGGGGGTTGGACATGATGACCCTGGAAGTCCCTTCCAACTTTAAAATTCTATGATTCTATTATTCTAATGTTTACACTAGAGGTTTCTCATTTTTATATGGTGGTTGCTGTAAACTGATTGCATCGTTCGTGTCAGAACCTATTTTGTGTTTTTTAAACCCTTATAATTTACTTTTCAAAGCTTCAAAATAGCAAATAGTTTATTTCTCTTTTGAGCTGATGAGACATTTTCATTGACCGTTAAACACCATCTATATATATAATCGTCTAATTCCGTCTGTTTGTCTGTAACGGAAATCCCGCGTCGCTGATTGGTCGCAGGCCGCTGGAGCTACCAATCAGCGACAGGCGCAGTCCGGCCGCGAATTGGAGCGGGATTTGAATCACGCTTCGCTGATTGGTCGCGCCCGGCTGGCCGCGACCAATCAGCGATATTGGCGCGGCTACTTTAAATTAACCCTCCAATGTATCCCCCGGGGCCCCGAGCACAGGCAGCACGTGACCCCCGGCTGCAATCGGCTCTTGATTCTGCTTACGTCGCAACTATTTGCGGCTGCAGCCAGAGGTCTCCTGTTCCGCGTTTCACAGTAAGTGATGGGTTGTGGGCAGGGTTATCCCCCATCGCGTCACACCCGGCATCCACCGCGCGCTCTCTCAATGAATGGGCGCACGGTGGATGCCGGGTGTGACGCGATGGGGGATAACCCAGCCCACAACCTGTCACTCACGGTGGAACACGGAACAGGAGACCCCTGGCTGCAGCCGCAAATAGTCGTGATGTAAGCAGAAACTGCAGCCGGGGGTCATGTGCTGCCTGTGTGTGGTCAGCGATAGCGCCGCGCACAGGCAGTTTCGGCAATATGAGGTATTTCCGAAATTCATTAGGGGCCCTGGGGGGATACATTGGGGGGTTAATTTAAAGTGGTGGACAACCTCTTTAAACCCCGCTTCGCTGATTGGTTGCTGCTGGCCAGGCTCGACCAATCAGCGATATTGGTGCGTAATTTAAACCCCGGTTCGCGGATTGGTAGCGGCCCGCCGCGACCAATCAGAGATATTGACGTGGAATTTAACCCCCAGTCACAGCGCGAAGTAATTCACTCACGTTTACTGAACAAGATCTGTCAGTCACAGTGTGATGTAGTTCAGTCATGTTTACTGAACACGTTCTGTCAGTCACAGCGCTCTGAACAGATACTTCTTTACTGTACGCTATCATGATTTACGCTGTCTTCCAATGGGTCGTAAGCGAAAATACGCCAATGAGGATGACAGAATAAACTACGTACATATTCTAGAATACCCGATGCGTTAGAATCGGGCCACCATCTAGTTGTTATGATCTGCAACAAGTACTAAGGAAAGAAAGTGGAAAGCTGTCCCTACAATAAGACTAAGCTGAATCCCTACGATGTAGCGGGCTGCCTGTTCCTAGCGAACAGACCCGCCTTAGTCCTCGACTAGTCTGAACGAAGACCTATAGCATAAGGTCCTCTTAAGGGGAGGGGTCCCTAAATAAACTAAGGACTGGAACAAAAATGGGACACCTCCTAAACAGAGAAGTTGTTGCAGAACACAAAAAGACAAACTGACAAAAAGGTACTAGAGGTCCCAGAAGTACCAAGCAAACTGACAAAGAAAGGCACCGAAGTACCTGGCTAGAGAAACAGTCAAAACAACACTGAAGTCCAGCACAGCCAGGAGGGCAGAGCTGGAATATAAAGGCAGATGGTCACGTGACCACAAAACACAAGATGGAAAAACAAACAAACAGGAGGGTTCTAACAGTACCCCCTCTCTTATGAGGATCCTTCGGATCCTCCAGGCCCAGGACTATCCAGAAGCCTCTTGTGGAAAGCTTTAACAAGCCTAGGAGCAGAGACATCATCCGTCCTTACCCAGGAGTTATCTTCTGGACCGAAACCCTTCCAGGAGACAAGATACTGTAATCTCCCTCTATGCCATCTAGAATTCAAGATATGAGAAATTTCATATTCGCCGTCTTCCACCACAGGAGGAACTGTGACAGTGGCATCCCTATCTGATACATCAGCCTTTTTCAACAAGGAAACATGAAACACAGGATTAATCTTCCAGGAAGTAGGGACATCCAACCTAACAGCAGACGGGTTAACAACCTGAATCACTTTAAATGGACCCACAAACTTAGGACCCAGGTTTTTAGAGGGAATCCTCAACCGCAGGTTCTTTGAGGACAACCAAACCATGTCACCCACAGTAAACAAAACCTCCTTACGTTTCCTGTCAAAATACTTCTTGGACTTCTTGTTAGCCTCTTGAAGGTTGCAACATACATTAGTCCAAACTCTCTCCAAATCACCAGAAAAATTCTCCTTCTCCGGCACCTCCGACCCCAATTTGGAGAACGAAGCAAAAGACGGATGTCTCCCAGTACAACAAAAAAAAGGAGAACACCCAGCAGAGGAGGATGTATTACTGTTAAGAGCAAATTCCGCGAGAGGCAGAAACTCAGACCACACCTCTTGATTGTCCGCCACAAAATAACGCAAAAACTGTTCTACATCCTGGTTCTTTCTTTCTTTCAGTCTGTCCATTAGACTCAGGATGATACCCAGATGAAAATGACAAATGGACTCCCAACCTGTCACAAAAAGCACGCCAAAAGAGAGCCACAAACTGAGGTCCTCTATCAGAAACAATATCCGTGGGAACGCCATGGAGCTTGACAATCTCCTTAACAAAGGCCTTAGCGAGTGTCTTGGCGCAGGGCAACTTAATCAATGGAACCAAATGACACATCTTACTAAAACGGTCCATGACCACCCAGACACCTCGGACACAGGAAGATCAGTAATAAAATCCATTGTGCGATGCGTCCAAGGCGCATTAGGAATCTCCAGAGGGCAAAGCACCCCCGCAGCAGGAGTATGTGAAGCCTTTGACCTAGCACACACAGTACATTGACACACCCACTTGATGATTTCTTTATGCAATCCAGGCCACCAAAAACTGCAACTGATAAGTCTCTTAGTCTCAGAAATTCCATGATGACCTGCCAACCGAGACTCATGACACTCTACAAACAAATCTCTCCTAAAGGTTCTAGGCACGAACAACCTCCCATGGGGAGTGTTAGATGGGGCATCATCTTGAGCTTTCAGAATCCCATTCTCCAAAATGGAGTCCAATGCCGCCACCACAACTCCTTTCTGTAAAATGCTCTCCTCCTCCTCAGCACTGACAGTAGGAGAGAAGCTACAAGATAAAGCATCAGCTTTAACATTCTTAGTACCAAGGATATAGGTAACAGAAAAATGAAACAGAGAAAAAAAAAGTGCCCACCTAGCTTGACGGGCATTCAAGTGCTTGGCAGCATCCAGATAGATCAAATTCTTATGATCTGTGAAAATCTGAATATGAAATCTAGCACTTTCCAAAAAAATGACGCCAACGTTCAAACGCAAGTTTAATAGCCAGCAACTCCTGATTTCCAACATCATAATTCAGTTCGGTTTCCGCACCTTTCCTGGCGAGATCGGTTAGAGGCTTAACAAGTACAGAAAAATTGTTAATGAATTTCCTGTAATAATTGGCAAAACCTCAAAATCTCTGTATAGATTTCAAACCAATAGGCCTAGGCCATTCCTGCACAACCTGAACCTTCATAAGGTCCATCTCAAAGCCCTCGCTGGAGACAATGTAGCCCAAAAAACTAATTTTCTGCTCAGCGAACTCACATTTCTCCAGCTTAGCAAAGAGTGAATTATCACTCAATAACTGCAAAACTTCACGTACACTCTGCCAATGGGACTCTAGATCTGGTGAATAAATCAAAATGTCATCCAAATACACAACCACATTTTTACCAATCAAAGGTCTCAGGATGTCATTAATAGGGATCTGAAAAAATGCAGGTGCATTGGTAAGACCAAAAGGCATCACCAGATTCTCAAAATGACCTACCGGAGTGTTAAAAGCAGTTTTCCATTCATCACCCTCCTTCACTCATAGCAAATTGTATGCCCTCCGGAGATCAATTTTAGAGAACCACTTAGCCCCCACTAACTGGTTAAACAAGTCAGGAATTAATGGCAATGGATAGGAATTGCGTACAGTAATCTTATTAATTTCACGAAAATCCAGACATGGATGTAAACCCCCGTCCTTTTTTTTTAACAAAGAAAAATCCAACTGCCACAGGCAACTTAGAAGGTCTAATGTGACCAGCAGCCAGGCTAGTCTGTATGTACTCCTCCAAGGCCTTTCTTTCAGGGATAGTCAGATTACACAAGCGACTCTTGGGAAGAGAAGCTCCCGGAACAAACTCAATGGCGCAATTATAATCCCTATGAGGAGGTAAAACTTGCGACTTCTCCTCCGAAAAAACCCTTCAAAAATCTTGAATAGGTACAGGTAATTCCCCTTTTTCCACAGCCGCCATGCGACCATTACAACATTTTTCATAGCACTTCGGACTTCAAGACTTAATCACATTAGTAGACCAGGCCAGTAAAGGATTGTGCAGTTTTAACAAAAGCAATCCTAGAACGACTGGAGAGGGTAAATTATCCAATACAACCAAGTCCAAAATTTCTTGGTGAACTCCATTGATAGTGAGGAGAAATGCAGCAACCTTGTGAGTAATACATTTCAAGGGAGTGTTATCAATTGCAATCACAGAAATAGGTGATGACAAAGGTTTGGATTTCAATTTAAGTTTTTCGAAAAACCCTTTATCAATCACATTAAGTGTTGAACCACAATCCACAAATACATGAAATTCAATCAAATCTTCCTGCAAAGTAGTACTCCCAGAAAGAAATACTCCTGCAGAGCGTAAACAAGCAATACGAGCGTACCTGACCTCTTTTTTTTTTCTTTACTTAAACGAAGCTCACAATACTTAATCAAATGGTCAGCTTTACCACAATAAAGACACAATCCCTCAGCGAACCTCCGGTCTCTTTCCTGAGAGCGGAGCGACATCACCCCAACCTCCATCGGTTCTCCGCCGTCAGAGCAGATTTTCTGGGGACTAGGACCTGACATTACAGGAGTCTTTACCTCATGCAGCCTGGAGCTCAGCCTCCTGTCCACACGAACAGCTAATTGCATGGCATCCTGCAGAGTCTCAGGTGCGGGAATGCAATTAGCAAATCCTTAACCCCTTCACTCAGACCACCAAGAAATAAACACTGCAGAGCAGGATAATTCCATTTGACTTCTGAAGCCCATCTTCTGAAGTGTGTGCAATAATTTTCATCATCACCTGACCCCTGATTTAAACGCCTGAGTCTTGCCTCAGCAGATGAGATTCGATCAGGATCGTCATATAACAGCCCCACAGCAGAAAAAATTCTTCTACCGACCTTAATCATGAATCAATAGGTTGGAGAGAAAAGGCCCACCCTTGTGGTTCACTGCGCAAAAGTGACATAATAAAACCAATGCGCTGTGATTCATTCCCAGAGGACCTTGGTCTCAAACGAAAATATAACAAACAAGCATTTTTAAAGGAAAAAAAATCTTGCTGTTTACCATAAAAAACATCAGGGTTCCACAAAATGTGCTCCAGAACAGCTACTCACGTGTTGCTGGAGCTCGGCCACCTCCAGAGACAATCCCTGCAAGCGTTGAGCCAAATCCTGGACTGAAATCATACTGATCCCCGAATTTCTTTCCTTTTAGTTTTTTGGGCTGGACTTACTGTTATGATCTGCAACAAGTACTAAGGAAAGAAAGGGGAAAGCTGTCCCTACAGTAAGACTAAGCTGAATCCCTACGATGTAGCAGGCTACCTGTTCCTAGCGCACAGACCCGCCTTAGTCCTCGGTAGTCTGAACGAAGACATATAGCATAAGGGGAGGGGTCCCTAAAAGAACTAAGGACTGGAACAAAAATGGGACACCTCCTAAACAGTGAAGTTGTTGCAGAACACAAAAAGACAAACTGACAAAAAGGTACTAGAGGTCCCAGAAGGACCAAGCAAACTGACAGAGAAAGGCACCGAAGCACCTGGCTAGCAAAACAGTCAAAACAACACTGAAGTCCAGCACAGCCAGGAGGGCAGAGCTGGAATATGAAGGCAGATGGTCACATGACCGCAAAACACAAGATGGAAAAAAAAAAAACTGGAGGGTTCTAACACTAGTATGATATAAAGGTCCAGCTATTTTTTCTGTATTTGTTTTTATTATAAATGGATTTATTTTTCTGCTAAAGAGTGGGGTTCTGCTTGGATGTGATCAGTGAATAGACTTTTTATTGTGCTATATTGGATAATTTGTTTCATAATACTGTCAACTTTTTTAAATAAGGCAGATACTGTAAAGACAAAACCTAAGAAACAATCGCGGAATTGCATTTTTTCACCAATTCATCCTATTTGGAATTCTTTTCCCATTTTTCATCACATTATATGTTAAAATGAATGACATTATTCAAAAGTACAACTCGTCTCTGATGTAAAGCGCCATGGAATAAATGGCGCTATAATAATAAATAATAATAATACGTCAATGTTGATAAAAAAAAGGTATGGCTCTTGGAGGTAGTGAAAGAAAAATTAAAGCGCAAAAACAAAAAATTCCCTGCTCCTTAAACGGTTAATAGATGATTAGTCATAACTCAGCCTACGAATACAACTATGGTGCGTAGCTCTCTTTTGACATACATCAAATAATACAGGTAAGCTACATCTGTAGGAAAAAACCCTCATATTCAAGTCATATATGAAAAATTGAAGGGTTTGTAAAGTCCTTCACATATGAAGATGTCTGTCATAAGCAGGGATCTTGCAGAATTCAGGACAGACAGTAATCAAATGAACAGGATCAGGAGAGAAGGGTGATGCTTGTGTAGATTTTCCAGAATGACTAATGAAAGCTAACTGCCCAGGGAAGTAAGTTTACCCAGTTGACTTGCCGAAAGGAGACAAAGGCAGTGATTCATCAGTGTTTTCGCCAGAAAATTGGCATAAAACATTCTGAAGAGTCGCAATATTTTTGCGCAATGTGGAGTTAAGCAAAAATGTTGCTACTTTTGGCGCCTCCAGTTTGAAGCAAAATGGGCTGAGCTTGGGAGGGGCATTGCTACGCCCACTCGTCAAAGTGAGCAAAAGTGCCAGGATTTCTGATGAGGCAAGGCAGTGAGAAGATGCACCAAATTCATGAAGTGGCATGCACCTCTTAATGAATTCGGAGCATCGTACTCCGGCAAGCCCTTCAGTAAGACTGGCGTGTGCAATGCCAATCTTACTTAATCAACCTGATGTTTCTGAAAATGTTCTCCAGAATCTGATTTATTCTTTCAGTTTGGAATAGTTGGATTTGGATTTAAAGGAGTCAAAAAGTATAAGTTGACTAGTTTGAATAGTTTCACATAGTGCTCATTGTCAGAGACTATGCCTTGTCAGAGACTATGTGCTAATTAAGATAGTGGAGGTAGAAGATGTGTGTGCTGAATATACTGGATAATGTGACCAAAGAGGGGAATACAACACTTAAGGGAATAGAGCTTTTTTAAAAAAGTGACCACCACTTGCAAGAAAAAAAGTTCTATGGAGATATCAGACCTTGGGGGTTTGTATGGAGCAGGCAAAGGAAGAAACAACTCCACAGATCAGATTGTTCGTATGACCCATTGTTTTGATCACCGGAAGAACTAACTACCACAAACAGTAAAGAATGTAGCTTGAATATATGATATATTGTGATTCTGGAGTTTCATGGCGAGGGTCAAAAATTATAATGTGGTGCTCTTTTTTATTTTTTTTTATCAGTCAGAGTTTTATGATGTGGACTGTACAGCAGATTCACTCCAAAATCTATGACAAAAAAGCTTTAAGAACTTCAAATTAGTATTAATTACTAACCGTACCTATACTGCACGTGCTTCTATACCTGCTTTTTCCATGTGTTAATAAATTTGTGATACTTTAGATAATTTTTAGGAGCAGAATAAACAATGCATTGGATTTTTTAAGTAGTTTCAGAATCAGATTTTTCTGCCAATAAATTCCATGTAAAAAACAACGCTTTGTAAGCATAACTTTGGGCTATGATTACCTGGACTTTTTGGTGTGGACATGCTGTAGAAACCACCTCAAACCGCTTGAAAGCCTCTCCTTCATTTCAATGTTAATCCACTTTGCTTTACATATGTTCAGTCATTTGAGTATTCTTTTTCTATTTAGGTTTTGAATAACACCTGGTGGAATAAAAAGAAGTGAATGCTATTTCTTTGAGATAGATTCCTCCTGGAATCCACTCCAAATATAGACACATTCAGACAAAAGGCTACAAAAGTCTTTATTCACATGCTGTGTTTTTGCCGCGGTTTGTCTGCTTGTTTTTGCAAGAGAAATAACACATTTTACAGTAAAAGCAATGCGTGCATATTTTTGAAGCATTTTTCCTGCCAAAACATTGGCAAACTTTGCCAAAGAGTGTGCACATACCCAAAAACCACTTCAAGAAACTCCTCAAGAGGTCTAGAAAAAAATACACTTCTGGAAAATAAAAGCTCTTCAAAAACTCTTTATTTTTAAACGCCTTAAAAAAAGCTCAGTGTGGACATAGCCTAGCCAATGTGTTGAGCTGAAAAAACACTGAAAAGTCGGAAATACTTACCGGTAATGTAATTTTCCAGAACACAAGATTGCACCACGGAGAGAGGGAATCAGCCCTTCAAGGACAGGAAACATACAGAATAGAAGGGTGGACCATCTCCCACGCATCAGTTGGATTACAGAGCATGAGAGGACACCCCTTTAACAGTTACAGTGCCTACAAGTAGTATTCAACCCCCTGCAGATTTAGCTGGCTGACACATGCGGAATTAACTTGGCATTGTGACATTTGTACTGTAGATCAGCCTGGAAGTGGGAAATGCACTGCAGCAATTTTTTTTTTTTTTTTTAAAACGTTAAAAGTTAATTCAGAGTGTCATTTATTATTCAACCCCTCAAACCACAAGAATTCTGTTTGGTCCCCCTAAAGTATTAAGAAGTAGTTCAGGCACCAAGAATAATGAGCTTCACATGTGTGGATTAAAGATCTCTTTTGCCAGCCTTTTCTGACTATTTAAGACCCTCCCCAAACTTGTGAACAGCACTCAGACATGGTCAACATGGGAAAGACAAAGGAGCATTCCAAGGCCATCAGAGACAAGATCGTGGAGGGTCACAAGGCTGGCAAGGGGTACAAAACCCTTTCCAAGGAGTTGGGCCTACCTGTCTCCACTGTTGGGAGCATCATCCATAAGTGGAAGGCTTATGGAACTACTGTTAGCCTTCCACGGCCTGGACAGCCTTTGAAAGTGTCCTCCCGTGCCGAGGCCAGGCTTGTCCGAAGTGTCAAGGCTAACCCAAGGACAACAAGGAAGGAGATCCGGGAAGATCTCATGGCAGTGGGGACATTGGTTTCAGTCAATACCATAAGTAACGTACTCCACCGCAATGGTCTCCGTTCCAGACGAGCCCGTAAGGTACCTTTACTTTCAAAGCGTCATGTCAAGGCTCGTCTACAGTTTGCTCATGATCACTTGGAGGACTCTGAGACAGACTGGTTCAAGGTTCTATGGTCTGATGAGACCAAGATCGAGATCTTTGGTGCCAACCACACACGTGACGTTTGGAGACTGGATGGCACTGCATACGACCCCAAGAATACCATCCCTACAGTCAAGCATGGTGGTGGCAGCATCATGCTGTGGGGCTGTTTCTCTGCCAAGGGGCTTGGCCATCTGGTCCGCATCCATGGGAAGATGGATAGCACGGCCTACCTGGAGATTTTGGCCAAGAACCTCCGCTCCTCCATCAAGGATCTTAAGATGGGTCGTAATTTCATCTTCCAACAAGACAACGACCCAAAGCACACAGCCAAGAAAACCAAGGCCTGGTTCAAGAGGTAAAAAGTCAAGGTGTTGGAGTGGCCTAGTCAGTCTCCTGACCTTAACCCAATTGAAAACTTGTGGAAGGAGCTCAAGAATAAAGTCCACATGAGACACCCAAAGAACCTAGATAACTTGGAGAAGATCTGCATGGAGGAGTGGGCCAAGATAACTCCACAGACCTGTGCCGGCCTGATCAGGTCTTATAAAAGACGATTATTAGCTGTAATTGCAAACAAGGGTTATTCCACAAAATATTAAACATAGGGGTTGAATAATAATTGACCCACACTTTTATGTTTAAAATTTAATAAAATTCAACTGAGCAACATAACTTTTTGGTTTGTAAGATGTATGCTTCTGTTCATAAAACCTACTCTCGTTTGCAGTTTGAAGGCTCTAACTTATTTGCATCTTATCAAACCAGCTAAATCTGCAGGGGGTTGAATACTACTTGTAGGCACTGTATATGTAGCACCCTGAGGATTCGGCTGCTACAGGGGTATTGCACCTCAGCCAGAGGTGTGGTATTCCACTCCCGGGTAAGGATGGAGTGTGGAGCTGAGCTCAGAAGGCTGCATGCACTACACACATCCCATTTCCGGAGGGCAGACCAACGGTACTCCCACTTAGAAATGTGCAGGTACGACCGAGTCTGTCCTTGGCTGGAGTGGGAGGGGGGGTGGACCATCCCAGTAGTGTAGGGGCAGATAGGGGGAGCAGTCTGGGTAGTGCTAGGAGCTCATTGGGTGCTGGTCACCTGAGCTCACACATAGAGGGAGTATAAAAGGTGGGAACCATCTAAGATCAGGGTCAGTCAGTAAGTCTTTGTAGAGGAAGAGAGCAGAGGAGCAGAGCAGCCCCAGAGCCAAGAGTGAGAGAGGAGAAAGAAAGACCCAGAGGGGGAGAAAGAAGGAACTCTGAGAGCCCAAATACAATCAAAGGGTGAAGAGTTGGCAACAGGGTACCGGATCCCAAGCTGGCAGAGGCTACAGCACACCTTAGCCAGGAACCGGAGGTCGTGGGCAGGACTGATCTGCCACGGCCACCCACTATATCCACCCGGAAGGCAGACCACGAATAGGGTCAGGGAGCCCAGAAACAAGGGTTCACCAACAAGAGGCCCGAGGGAGCCGGACTTAGGTGGATCCCTGGTGGGGAAGGCCAGAGACGAGGACAGGACAGAAAGGGAGCTCAGAACCACGCTCCAGAACTACTTGGGGGTTGGCCGAGTCCAGGACCTGGTGGACGCAGCACGGCTCGGGTGGTCACTCAAGGCCGGAGTGACCGGTACAAGAACAGCAGTAAGTAAAGAACCCTGAACTGCACAACCCGACTCTGACTCTCATTACCATCTTCCCTGCACTTCCACAACCACCATCCTCTGCACCTGACCCCCTGAGGCTATACCCCTCCCGTTGGGGGTTATACTACCTAAGCTGCACAAACACCATCAGCCTCAGCGGACCCTGCTGCAGCGGCGGCCGTAGTGACCGCAATTCAACGGGTGGCGTAGTCGACATAAAGAACTTTAGTAACATCAGTAAGGACTGCCACACACTGAGTTTGACACCCTGGGCACGGACCGGGTCACAGCCACTCGGAGACTACAACCCCCATCTGATCCGGCTCCGGGTATCCCTAAACAACACTGGCCCAGGGGGCGCGTCATATATACAACATCAAACATTAACACAGAATTGCTTTCCCAAGCACTACGTGAAACCAATGCACTACGTGAAACAAAGTGTCAGAAGGGAATATAAGGGTGCATGCCATTACCGGTAAGTAATTACGTCTTTTCCTATCACTAATTAATCTAGGTAAGTGGACTACCAATCAAGTTAACAATTACATGGTCAGCAAGGTAGGGAGTATTAATAAAATATAACTTTTAATTATGGTAATGTAATTTAAAATGCCTAAGGTTCGTGATATTACAGTACATTGTGAAAGTATTTGGCCCCCTTGAACTTTTCTACCTTTTGCCACATTTCTGGCTTCAAACATAAAGATATAAAATTCTAATTTATTGGGGAAGAATCAACAACAAGTGGGCCACAATTGTGAAGTGGAACAAAATTTATTGGATATTTTAAACTTTAACAAATTCAAAACTGAAAAGTGGGGTGTGCAATATTATTCGGCCCCTTTACTTTCAGTGCAGCAAACTCACTCCAGAAGTTCAGTGAGGATCTCTGAATGATCCAATGTTGTCCTAAATGATGGGTAATGATAAATAGAATCCACCTGTGTGTAATCAAGTCTCCATATAAATGCACCTGCTCTGTTCTGTTCCAAGTGCAGAGAGCATCATGAAGACCAAGGAACACACCAGGCAGGTCCGAGATACTGTTGTGGCGAAGTTTAAAGCTGGATTTGGATACAAAAAGATTTCCCAAGTTTTAAACATCTCAAGGAGCACTGTGCAAGCGATCATATTGAAATGGATGGACTATCAGACCACTGCAAATCTACCAAGACCCAGCCGTCCCTCTAAACTTTCATCTTGAACAAGGAGAAGACTGATCAGAGATGCAGCCAAAAGGCCCATGATCACTCTGGATGAACTGCAGAGATTTACAGCTGAGGTGGGAGAGTCTGTCCATAGGACAACAATCAGTACACTGCACAAATCTGGCCTTTATGGAAGAGTGGCAAGAAGAAAGCCATTTCTCAAAGATATCCATAAAAAGTCTTGTTTGACATTTGCCACAAGCCACCTGGGGGGCACACCAAACATGTGGAATAAGGTGCTCTGGTCAGATGAAACCAAAACCGAACTTTTTTGCCACAATGCAAAACGATATGTTTGGCGGAAATGCAACACAGCTCATCACCCTCAAAACACCATCCTCACTGTCAAACATGGTGGTGGCAGCATCATGGTTTGGGCCTGCTTTTCTTCAGTAGGGACAAGGAAGATGGTAAAAATTGATGGGAAGATGGACGGAGCCAAATACAGGACCATTCTGGAAGAAAACCTGTTGGAGTCTGCAAAGACCTGAGACTGGGACGGAGATTTATCTTCCAACAAGACAATGATCCCAAACATAAAGCAAAATCTAAACCTATCCAGGTGTTAGAATAGTCAAGTCAAAGTCCAGACCTCAATCCAATCAAAAATCTGTGGAAAGAGCTGAAAGCTGCTGTTCACAAACGCCCTCCATCCAACATCAATGAGCTTGAGCTGTTTTGCAAGGAAGAATGGGCAAGAATTTCAGCCTCTCGATGTGCAAAACTGATAGAGACATACCCCAAGCGACTTGCAGCTGTAATCTCAGCAAAAGGTGGTGCTACAAAGTATTAACTCAAGGGGGCCGAATAATATTGCACACCCCGCTTTTCAGTTTTTAATTTGTTAAAAAAGATTAAAATATCCAATAAATTTCGTTCCACTTGACGATTGTGTCCCACTTGTTGTTGATTCTTCCTAAAAAAATTTGAATTTTATATCTTTATGTTTGAAGTCAGAAATGTGGCAAAAGGTAGAAAAGTGCAAGGGGGCCAAATACTTTCACAATGCACTGTACAATGGACAAATAGACACATAATGGCTTAAAAATGACCATCATTTGTCTGGATAAGGTTACACTAGAATGTATTTTCAAGCATTGTGATACCCATCCAGGTGATGTATATATTCCGTATAATGAAATAATAGGAACAATCTGACCGTGTGATCAGGTGGTGTCCTATGGAGGAAGATTCAGGTCAGATCCCTTATGCAAGATAGATCAATTTCCATATGCCCGATAGAATAGAGGAAGGAAGGGGGGGGGGGGGGTTTCACAAAAAAAGCCACACATATGCACACAATTATTCTCCCAGGGATCAATAAAAAGAGTGTCCTGTGGTGCCCCCAATGCATTTTGTCATTGACTCATCAGGGGAGTGATGTGGTATAATATAACAGCCGTGTTAGCTGAGGCTTATGATTGCCACACAAATAAGCCCCAGCTAACACGACTTATATTATACCCCATTTCTCCCCTGATGAGTCAATGACGAAATGTGTTTTGAGCACTATGGGGCACTCTTTTTATTGATCCCTAGGAGAATAATTGTGGGGAAATGTGTAGTTTTTTTGTTACAATTCACCCCCCCTTCTTCTATCCGGCATATAGAAATTAATCTATCCAGCATAAGGGATCTGACCTGGATCAACCTCCATAGGATACCACATGATTACAAGGTGATATTGTTCCTATTATTTCTTTATACGGAATATATAAATAACCTGGATGGGAATATGCTAACTAGATAGCCTCTAATGAATCTAGCTAGTGTGCTTTACCTCTACAAGAATGACTCAATGATCGGGGAAGAAACAGACTGAAAGTTATCGAGAGCTGAACATCCTGAAAGACAAAGTAGTTGCTGCGATAAAGCTTCTGTCAAATAACAAAGCGCCTGGATGTGACATAATTCCAATAAAGCTAACAAAATTCTTCATGCGCGGGAATGGAACAGTCTAGACTAAATGTCCCCTGGCTAGTATTTCAACCATAGTTTTCTACGGGCGGCTTTAGATAGGGCAGCAGACCTAGCTGCCAACTGCATTGAGTCTGCTGAAGCTTCAACCAGGAATGCTGCTGCCCTCTGCATCATAAGAGTAGTGGATATTTTCCTTTGCTTTTTTTATTATTTAGTTGACCTTCCAACTAATCCAGCCAAGCCAAACCATCAGGCACCTGGCTGTACAGGTCACTGAAATGTCTGTCTTAAAGGAACTTGCAGAGGATTCCCAAGCTTTCCTCAGGAGACTATCTGCCTTCATATCCAGGGGGTCTTCAGAGCTCCCATATTGTCAAAGGGTAACTTCCCTTTGTTCAACACTTTTGAAACAGCCATATCAATTTTTGGAGCCTTGTTCCATATAGCTGGGGGATCCTTCTGACTCGCCCCCTGGGCCGAGGGGCACCCGGAACCGGGCTTCTGGGGGTTGTAGTATCCATGGCGGTGACCCGGTCCCGTGGCTCAGGGTGGTCAGGCCAATGGCGGTATTTTGTGGGTTTTAGGTTAATTGTCCGACTACGCCACCCGTGGATTGCGGTCAGGGTGTACCGCCGCTGCGAGGCAGTCCGCTGAGGCTGGTGTGGTGTGCGCAGCAAAAGATGGGATAACTCCCCACGGGAGGAGTATGGCCTCAGGGCAGGGAATGTGGATGATGGGAGTGATGGTGAGCGGGCGTCCCAGCACTAGTAGTACTGGTGTGGCGATGAGCAGGAAAGACTCAGAGTCTTTGCAGTGCAGTTCAGGGTCTTTACTGGTGATATGAAGGCAGACCCTCCCGGGAGTACTGGCTAGCATAAGGGGCCTGGTCAGTCTGCGAGCAAGCAGGAGTTCCCCTGGCCAGGTGGAGTTGTAGGCCTCCCCGTCTATCTGCACTCTTTCTGGCTACCTTGCTGTAAGCGGGTAGAAGTAGCCCACGTCCCTGAGTATACCGTGTGGTGCTCACCCGTATGGCTGGTGACTTGGGGCCTTCTGTTAGCCTCCGCTCCTGGATGGCGGTGCTGGTCCCTTCCTTGTGACTGAGCCTCTGGGCTTCTATGGCCAGAGGACCTGGAATCCCCTGCCGGCTGGTTTCTGCTGCTGGGTGGATATCAGTCCCCACAGCCTCGGACTCCGGTGTCCGGTTATCAGATTCTTCTGCCAGGGCGAGCTATATCTCTGCTTAGCTTCCAGCCCCCGGTCTTCTGCTCCTAGCTCCTACAGAGCTCCTTGCTGACACTGTCTCCAGGCTCTAACTCTCCTAATCCCGCCCCAGACCCAGTTTATAAGGGCAGATTCTTCCCCTCCCAGGTCTGGGCGGGAGGTGTTGCATGCTCAAGGGCTCCTGACCAGAGAAACCTCCCTCTTGCTCTCAGACGTAATATTTCTATTACTGTGGCAACCAGACCCCTGGGGTGCCACACTTCCTCAAAGTCATATTTGCATTTTGAAGGTGACGGTAGGGGTCCCTTCCTTTCGGGCTATTTTCACTCCCTTTTAATGAGGGACAGAACCTTATCATTACCGGAAAGGCTCTACGCTTCTGCTGCTCCAGCCCCCTGAAAATAATATACTGAACTGATTTTGGGGCCTTGGTTTCCTCTACTTCCATAGTTGACCTCACAGCTTTAATTAATTTGTCTGTTCCTTCTATCGGAAAATGTGGACGAGCTCCTTTCCCCCTGAACAGGAAAAGGAAGACAAATACTCCCCTTCTGAGATAATCAGCCCCTCAGAATCCAAAGGAACCACTCTGGATTTTTTAATCTTTCCTCTTTTAGTCACGTTATAGTGAATTAGGGATTTAAAGAAACTTTTAACTTCCATTTTAATTGAAGATCTTATATCTTAGGTGAAGTTAGTGGATTCCTCTAACTGTGGATTAGAGGGGAGGGGGAAACATTATAATTAATCCAGGAGGTGGGGATTTTTTGCGGGCCCCGGGTCTCCAAAGCATCAGAAACCTGTAGGAATAAAAAGAAGTTTCACAGGAAATAGACCTCTAATATGAGGCACACAGGTAGGTATAGATTTTCATTTCTATCACCTGTATGCCCATATTAGAGGTCAGATAAGTGCCAGGGGGTGACAGATTCCCTTTAAACTCTTCATGACAGATGACGTATATATATGTTATACATTTACTGCTATGTGTAACACAAGCGATCTAATGATCGTAGCTTCTAGTCTCCTATGGAGACTATTAAAGCAAGTAAAAAGTAGAAAAAAAAGGTTTTTAAAAAAATTACATTCAAAATAAAATAATAAAAAAAGAAAAACTACACATATTTGGTATCGCTGCGTTCAAAAATGCCCGATCTATCAAAATATAAGAAGAATTAATCTGATCGGTAAACACTGCAATAAGATGCAGTAACAGGCGATCAAAACATCGTATCTACCCCAAAATGGTATCAATAGAAACGTCAGCTCGGCACCCAAAAAATAAGCCCTCACCTGGCCCCAGGTCTAAAAAAATTGAGATGCTACAAGTCTTGGAATATGACGGAATTTTATTTATTTTTTTAACAAACTTTGGATTTTTTTTTCACTACTTAAAGATAACCTGTCACATCCTAGCTGCCCTCTAGACTGCCCCCATAGCATTGTTAGTGATGCGATGTGCATCAATAACGAGCTGTTTTCATTAAACTTGGTGCAGCTATAATGATTTTATAATGTTTAATATACTTAGATCCTACCTGTGTTTTCAGTCATAGGGGCTTGCTTGTCATATTCAGTCACGGGAAGCACTGCATTAACTCACTGCTGGCAACGCCCATCTATTTGAATCCTGCTCCCGGCAAGTGCTGATATTGTGGGGCGCAGGCGCACTTGTATATGTCCGGCCACCTGGCAGTGAGGCTGTGTGATTACCACCTTCACTGCGCATGCACTATGACGCTCTATTCCCCGTGTATGCGCAGTGAAGCTGTGTGATTACCAGCTTCCCCGCGCACGCGCCATGTTCCCCGCGCATGCGCAGTGAAGGTGGTAATCACACAGCCTCACTGCGCAGGCGGCCGGACATATACAAGTACGCCTGCGTCCCACAATATCAGCACTTGCCGGGAGCAGGATTCAAATACATGGACGACGTCAGCAGTGAGTGAATGCGGTGCTTCCTGTGACTGAAAAGGCAGGAAGGATCTAAGTATATTAAACATTATAAAATCATTATAGCTGCAACAATTTTAATGAAAACAGCTAGTTAGTGATGCACATTGCATCCCTGTTTTTTCATACATGATATGGTAAAACCAATGATGTTGTTCAAAAGGACAAGCAAAAAAAAAGTCCTTACACGGCCATATTGGCGAAAAAATATAAGTTATAGCTCTGGGAAGAAGGGACGCAAATAACGGAAATGGAAAATGGCCAGGGGGTGAAGGGGTTAACAAGGTGCCGAGATTAGAATCTGGGAAGTGGGCAGAAGCCGGGGTATTACATAGAGATGTGTGTGTAGGTTCTCCTGAGCGGTTTCTGATCCGTTTCTCAGGTGTATTTCCGCCTGAATAAGCTGTGGTGTGTACACTCCCTAATGCTATGTGCACACAGCTTGTGGGGGAGTTTTAGGGGTGGAAGCGGAGTCTTTATGGATTAGTAGAGGGTCTGCTACAAATACGGTCTAAGGTACATGATATAAGGAAAAAGACGCATCCAAAGAGAAGCTCGGCGCTCTCCTGTAACAGCAGCCATGTGATGGGAACCCCGGGGCCAGGCGGCGAGTGGCGGAGCCGCCCGTGACCCGCACAGGAGCGCCGGGGACACATTCTTCCGCGCCGCATCACTGCAGACTCCGGCAGGAATAATGGCCGGTCTCTGTGCAGGACACAGGAATAATGGCCGGTCTCTGTGCAGGACACAGGAATAATGGCCGGTCTCTGTGCAGGACACAGGAATAATGGCCGGTCTCTGTGCAGGACACAGGAATGCGCCCTCTCCTCCCGGCCCGGGCTGACTGCGGCTGGACGTCGCCCTGACTCACAACCGGTGACACAAGGCGGGGGACTTTGCTCTCCTCCCAGGTAACAGAATATGACTCTCCGCGCAGTCACAGGTGGGAGGCAATAAAAGTTTATTTATGAAACTGGCGAGGCCCCGCCCGGCGGGGAGGTCACACCTCTATGGCCTCCACCAGGGAGGGGACAGGTGAGCAGTGTGATCAGGGAAGACGGGCAGACAGCAGCTGAGTGTGCAGTGTGGAGGAGCCGACAGCCAGGACGGACAGAGCCGCACTGACAAGGAAGCCGGCGGAGTGTGAACCTTCCCCATCTTATCACCACCTGGAGCGGCTAACCCTTCACCTGCCGCGGGGACCTGCTCATCATGGGGTGCGGACGGTTGTGTCTTCTGGGCTGCTTCCTGGCGCTGCTCCTGGTGAGAGCCATTATTATTAGTGTTAACCCCTTCTACTTCACTCATCCGTGTCCGACACCATAAGACCGAAACGCGGTGTCAGGCCGCTCCTCAGCGACCACAAGTCAGAGCGCAGCCTAGTGGCCGATCCGTGGCTGTAACAGCAGAGATCGGAGGAGGGAGTGCTGCACGGACGGTGTACGGGAGTGCCACAAACCGATCGTATCGATGTAGCAGAGCTAAGTGTGTCATTAAGGTTAGATAATGGGGCATCACACACTGTAAGCCAGGAGAGGACAGGGCTGTGTGTGCCCCCCTCCTGATTGTGCCCCCCTCCTGATTGATTGTGCCCTGTGCTTCACCCTCTCCTGCTTTGGGTTTCCATATGCGCAGTGCCGGCCCCTGTAGTGGGACCCTCAGCTCTGCTCCACCTGTACCCCACACGTTCAGTCTTCTCTGGGGCTCGGTGTCCTCTCCGGCCTCTAGATGGCTGTGACATAATATTACAATCTAAAGTCTCACTTTATACCATTAATGCCCATGCCGCTCCTGATGGAGGCAATGAATGGCGGTGGTATCTCTGGTTGCATCTGATGTGGTAGAAATACTCTGGGATTTGTATCAGTCTGTTCTAATTATGTCAGTAATATATGTTTTGGCCTCAGATTATATAGAATCGGTGGAGAATTCCCAGTTGTCCTTTGTGTGCCGCCCTGACAGCTCGTGTCCTCAGCCAGCAGCGGGCAGCCAGACACTTAGACATGGCTTCCTATGTTTTTCCCACGTAAGGGCTCATCCAGATGTCACTTTTTGGTGTACAAGCTCTGTGTTTTTCATGGATACACAAAAAAGGGACACATCTGACTTTGATCTAAGTCACGATCAGACCCATATATGCAAGTCTGTGGAAAAATCGGACAGCACTCGGATGCTGTCGGTTTTCTGTCTGCGTTCCCTGTGTGAAAGAAGTTTGAGGAATCTTTTATTTTCCCCCACATCAGAGAAAACTGATGAAACTCTTGATGGTAAAAACTGACACTGATCAAATCTGATCCTAAACACTGCTGAAAATTGGTCATTGTTTTTTTTGTGTACGTGTGAAATCCCTGCCGTCTGAGCCCTGATGGTTTGACTGTTTGCTCTTACATTGCTTGTACAAATAGTAGCTCAGTATTTTAAAATACCTGAGGACCAAAAGTCCTATGTAAATATTTGGAAACAACACCATGAGTTTTGCCAAATTACAATCCCAGCACTGCTACATCTGCTTGGCCACAATTTGGTGTAGGAGTGTACAGGATTTAGTATGGTCACTACCTGTCAGTATGTTTGCCAAATATTTGCTTTTTTGACTCTTGCTAGATATGTAATATGCTTTGGTTAATGTGTGCCAGGACTTAACCCTTTGTTTGCTCAGTGCATTTATCAGTAGTGCGGAGGAGGTCAGGGTGTAGTAATTGTTTGGGTGTGAATGGATACCTTGGCTCTTGTCTCTGTGCTCTGGTATCGACACTAGCGAGTCATGGGTGGAGAGAAAGCCATTGCCCCATCATTGGGATGGCACTTATATGGGAAGTATTTGTCTCATGGAACATTTTACATCTGTGTCACAACGTGTGAGTGGATGATGGCCTGTGCTTCAGGTCTGGCTTGTTGGACGCTATTTTTTATTTAAGGCATAAATCATAAGTGGTATAATGATATGGTACAACATGGCAGCAGGAGCCGTGAACATCAGTGGAGAGAGGGTGATGCAATGCATTGATTAATGCCGGCTATTTACTGGTGTAGACTCGCTAATACGTGAGCTCCATTCTGTCTTATTTCTTATAAATATAGGAAAAGTAGGACAGAGCTTCGATTGGGCTGATGGGCCAACAATTGAGACCTGACGCCGTTGTGTTTATTTTGCAGGAGGTCTAGATCCTGTTTTCCTGGTCTCGCTTGTGTTGATGGCTTGTATGGCTCTTCTAGACATAGCCTTATAATCTTTCATAACTGCAGTGTTCACACACATTTTTTATGCTGGATTTTCAGCAGATAAGCTTCAAAATCAGTGTCCAGAAATATAACAAGGGATTTGATTGGTCATTTTATTTTTAAAATCTCTGCCATGACCTTTTTTCCAAGTACACTTTAAGGCCACTTTCAGTATTGGGTCAGTATTTTACATCAGTATTTGTAAGTCCAAAACCAGGAATGGAACAATCAGAGGAAAAGTATAATAGAAACACGTCACCACTTCTGTATTTATCACCCACTCCTGATTCTGGCTTGCAAATTGTGAACTTGACTTAAATGTAACAGGCCTTACATATATTAGAAGGGTAAATTTCCTAATAAATTATACCAAGCTTGAATTATATCTATCAGAATCGATACAGGAAATCCATAAAGGGCTTTTATGACTACATAAAATAAGCTTTTGTTTTCTTGAGAAGTGTCGTTGTCTTTGTTTTTAATCACTTTGCACTGGTACAATGTCTGGTACAGTAGCTGTGGCGGATTGTATGTCTCACCCAGAACTATATGCCAATAATGTGGAAGTAAAGCTCCTTTCTTTGTACTGTACATAACAATCCTGCATGTTAATTCTGTAATGACAGCCCGGCTTTCATACTTGTTAAGTTCTTTTAAGTTGGATCAAATAGGCTTGTATATCCGGGAGTTTCATATACAGCAATTGCCTAATATGCTTCTATTGCCTGTGTTTTGTTAGAGCGTGAGAATGATAATAGATCTCGGGTTGGTATTGTATTTCTTTATTGTGTTGGCCAAGCCTGTAATAGAGGGTACAGTCTCCCCCTTTTTAGTTAAAAACGCAGGGCGTTTTTGTGCATTAGTGTCTTATCTGCATTTTTTTTTAACATTACATGTCGTGTATTTCATGGATCGCGTGATTTCAAGAGTTCTCATAAAATCACAAGTTTTGATGTGAAAAATGCAACAAAAGTATGACCTTGGAAAACGCTAAACAATTTAGACAAAATCCATTGCGATCTGAGCGAAAACCCGCCGCCAACCAAGAGACCTAGTGCATGTGGGATTAAAAATAAAAACAAACAAGCCAAAAAAAACAGTTCAGCTATCAATAAAATGTATATTGTATGGAGGAAAAACACAAACTGATCAACAGAATTTCCTATTTGGTTTTTGAATAAAAACGGTCCAATAAAACCAGCATTATTTTTCTCAACGGTTTGCACGACGGCTTACTGAACTGGACATTAGCCAAAAACCAAGGGTATTTGGGATTATTTATTATTTAATGGCCTTCAGCTTGATTTTCAGCCGTGGTGACTTGATGGATGTACACCCGGTTGGAAGATCGATCTTATGAAAGACTAGATAGGTCCACCAGGGTCTCCTCCGCTGTTATTTTGATTGTATCAAGCCATCGGGTTGCTGGTCTTCCTCTTCGCCTTATTTCTGTTCTTCCGAGTATAATGTCCTCTCTTCATATGATGTGTCCAAAGTTGGCAAGTCGTTGCTTGGTGATCCTTACAAAACGCTGTGGACACTGTATACTAGTTAGAATATTGCAGGAGCCAATTTGACCTTTAGAATGGCCCCTGAATACCAATTTTCACAGACCTTAATAGAGGCGACCTGTGAGAATGGAAACTGCTGTGGAATGTTGGTGCTGTATAAATAATGAGAATATTTATGTAGGATAGCTATAGAGAGCTATGTAGCATCAGTACAAGTAGTTATTCATTATCGGGTTTAATTTAATCCTCATTCACACATCCATGTTTAAACACGTACGTGCTAAAATGGTGCCGCTGTCCTCAGTGTGGTCATCCGTGTTTTTCATGTATGTATAAATAAATGACAAAGCTTCTCCTATACTTTGCCATGGTAAATACAGATGGCACACATTGTACACTGATGCCATCCATGTGCTGTAGGTGTTTTTCATAGACTTGTATTGGCTCGTTTCATCCGTGATACCGGAGAAAAATAGACACATGGTCTGTGAAAAAACAGATGTGTATAGCACCATAGGTTATAATGGGTACATGTTGTATCTGGGAACAAAATGGATGCCACACGGATGTCTGAATCAGGCCTAAGATGTATGAATGTACAAATTAAATTTAAAGAACTGAAAATAGTTTAATTGCCCCCTAAGTGTTGAGGACCCCAGTACTGATCTAGAGGGCATGTGGTGGCACTATATGATTGTGGACGTAGTGCTGGGATTTCACCACATTAGGGTGTGAGGCTGGTGTTTTTTTTCCATTCATTACAAAATGCTGAATTCTCTGAATAACCTTTTGAACTGGGTTAACTACTGCTCCTTTATTCCCAGGATAAGCAGTAAAGTGATCTGTTCCTCTCCAGGAGACGTGCTGATGTATTCTGTCCAGAGATGCTTTGGTCTCATGACCCCTAACACAGGTTACTTAGGAAAGACCATCACCAAGACGCAGGAATGTGGAGGGTGGGCACTTGGGAAGCCCACTGACAAGCAGATGAATTGGTTTCTGATAAATAAAATTGCTTTACAGCATTCCATTTTACTTTTTTTTTATACTTTTGAAATGGGTTTATAGGAGATTCTGCAAGATTTAAATAAGAAATAGTTAAATGTGTTTCCTGACAAGAAAACCTCTTTCTGGTCTCTTTGTGTCCCACACATTTTACAAGGAGCTGAATAAAGCAGCATGTCATGTACATAAATCTCCATGATACTGAATGTCTTCACATGTTCTTATGTATGTGCCCAGCACAACTTAGGGCATGGTCTGTGCAGCCCGAGGGAAAAAGATAGTGGAAAACCAAACGATAATGAAAGCTGCAAATAATTCTCCTACAACAAAAATGAACCTGAGTGGATCTAAATTTCTGCTTATTTTGCTTAGAAGCTGGCATGTTCTGGATGGGCAAGTGCTTTTACCTTCGTTTTCTGTGCGGAAGAAATAGGCCCCAATTCATCATTTGTGGGATTTTTTTTAAGGCACTTTACTTTCCTGTTTTGTGGTATTAGTTGTCGTTTTTGGCATTAAATTCATCAAAATACTGAGGTAAAATACTGACCGATCAAGAGGAAAAGTATAATAGAAATGACGCGCCCCCTGGGCCAGTGTTGTTTGGGGGATACCCGGAGCCGGATCAGATGGGGGTTGTAGTCTCCGAGTGGCGGTGACCCGGTCCGTGCCCAGGGTGTCAAGCTCAGTGTGTGGCAGTCTTTACAGATGTTATTAGTTGTTCTTTGTGTCGACTACGCCACCCGTTGATTTGCGGTCAATACGGCCGCCGCTGCAGCAGGGTCCGCTGAGGCTGGTGGTATGTGTGCAGCTTCGGGTAGTATAACCCCCAACGGGAGGGGTATAGCCTCAGGGGGTCAGGTGTAGAGGATGGTGGTAGTGGTGGTGCAGTGTGGATGGTAAGAAGACTCAGAGTCGGGCTGTGCAGTTCAGGGTTTTTACTTACTGCTGTTCTGTTGGTCACTCTGGCCTTGAGTGACCGCCCGAGCCGTGCTGCGTCCACCAGGTCCTGGACTCGGCCAACCCCCAAGCAATTCTGGAGCGTGGTCCTGAGCTCCCTTTCTGACTGTCCTTTCTACTGGCCTTTCTCACCAGGGGTCCACTTATATCCGGCTCCCTCGGGCCTCTTGGTGGGTGCACCTCTCCGGGGTTCCCTGACCCTATGCCTGGTGTGCCTTCTTAGTGGACTTAGTGAGGGGCTGCTCCACATGTAATGTCGCAGCCTCCGGTTCTTAGCTGAGGGTTGTTTCTCTCCTCCACTAATTTGGGATCCGGTTCCCTTGCGTGCCAACCCTTCACCCTTCTGGTTGTATACTAGGTTCTTGGGGTTCCTTCTTCTCCCCCTCTGGGTCCTTCTCTTCTCCTCTCTCTTCTCTCTGCAGGCGCTCCTGGACCTCTCTCAGAACTCACTCACTCTCTACAGAAGACTGACTGACTGACCCTGATCTAAGATGGTTCCCACCTTATATACTCCCTCTATGTGTGAGCTCAGGTGACCAGCACCCAATGAGCTCCTAGCATTACCCAGACTGCTCCCCCTATCTGCCCCTACACTACTGGGATGTTCCACCCCCCTCCCACTCCAGCCAGGGACAGACACTGTCGTACCTGCACATATACCTAGTGGGAGTACCATCGGTCTGTCCCTCGGAAATGGGATGTATGTAGTGTATGCAGCTAACTGAGCTCAGTTCCACACTCCATCCTTACCCGGGAGTGGAATATCACACCTCTGGGTTGAGGTGCAATACCCCTGTAGCAGCCGAATCCTCAGGGTGCTACAGAAACACGTCACCACTTGTGTATTTTTCACCCACTCCTGGTTTTGGCTTACAAATACTGGGGAAAAAAACTCACCAAATACGGAACATATGCATGTGGCCTGATCTGTCTTGAGCGGCTTTTGTGACGATTGGTGCCAAAAGTCACACGTTTTGCAAAGTGGTGCAAAAAAAAAAAGTGTCAAAATCCACTGGGGAGAAACTGGATCAGCGTTGCACCAAAAAGGCAAAATAGTATAATTGGGTTCAGACATAAAGGCACAAAACTAGACAAAAAAAACAAACAGGCGCAAAGGCAATGATAAATCGGGACCAAGGTGCTAGCTAAGCCGAATGAATTAGATATCTTATTCTAGAGACATTTTTGTTACGACTAGCGCACATTACTTATTTCTCTATTTTTATTTCAGCCATTGATCGTCTTGGGAAAGTCATGCCACAAAGTGAAGCTCACAGTACCACCTGTTATCTACTCCGGGTATTCGGTTGGCAAAGGTGAGTTGGGTTTTGTCCTTTTACTTGTTCCAGGTAACTGTAGACCATCCCTGTGTTTAGATTAATATTTTAAAAGGGGTTTTCCAGGATTTTGATTTTGTCTCATAGGGAAAGTGATAATATAGTAAAATAACCCTTTGAAATCTGGCTGCACTGGTGGTCCTCATCGTGTATATATTTCACATGACTGCTGCAGCCAGACACTGGACTTGGTGATGCCGGCTTGTGCAGCATGAGACCACCTGGTGAGACATGGTTATGTTATAATGTTATTACATTGCCTGCTGTTGGGTGAATTTCGTATAGTCCTGGAAAAGATGGTTGGAGTGTGCTAGTGAAATTGTGTGGCTAGTAATGATGAGCGAAAGTGCTCGTTACTCGAGTTTGCCTTGGGTATGTCAGACAATCTCCGCATGTTTTGTGTATAAAAGCTGAGAAATGTGTGGCCGTGAGGACTCGAACATGTCACTCGAGCAGCCGTGATACTCTGTGCATACCCGAGCACCCTAGGAAAACTCCAGTAACGGGCACTTGTGCTCATCACTAGTGCCCAAGCTTTAAAACACAGGGTACATATGGATTTGTGAGCCAAAGTGACTTCTAATAGCATAAAACATTTTTAGGTCATTGATATTCTCAAATAGGTCAGTGGTTAGGACGTAGCTTACCCAAAATGTTATTGAGCACACCCAGCTTGAGAACGGGGCCCTGAAGTAATTGGTCATTTATAAGGAAATTATTTTGACTACAATGAAAAGGTTTGACCACATTCTTCAGTTCCCGCATTTATTACCACTTTTATATTACATAAGTTAATAGGATGCCGCATAACCACAGCGATGCTCTCCGACTTTAATTAGTGACTTGGCTAAAATTTATCTTTTAGGGTGCCTGCAGACGAGCATATGGAAAATCGTCCCAGTTTTCTAGATGAAACTCGGATAATTTTCCATACAGTCGTCTACAAGCACTCTAAAGATGATTTTTTGTTTTTCCCCTCATTTTCATACATGTGCCATTCGTGTCTGTTTTTATGTGCGATCCATTTTCATACAACTACATTAAAACCTGTGCATGATCACTTACATTTTCCTAGGTTTATAATAAAAATCTTCCCTGTAAAAATCAAATGCCACGTTTTTTTTTTCCTTCATGGTCGCTCGGACCGAGAAAAAATTGACTTAACTGAACAGCACTATTAAATAACATGGGTCCGAGCGCTGTCCGATTACAAATGGCACACATCTGATTTATACACTCGTCTGCTTGAGCCCTTAGGGTAAGAATACATTCAGATAATACCATGCTTTTCATGATTGTTAATGGTCGTACAGGTTTGCAGGTAGAATTGCCGTCTTAGGCTTATGTCCACAGAGTTTTCTGAGGAGTTGACATCATGGTAGTAACATGACAACTACACATTTGTGTCACATGGACAAATGATGGTAGTATAAATATTCAGTGCTATTGTGTAACACCGATAAAGCCGATACATTGGTTTGTTTTTAGTGCTGTTTCTTTTCCTCGAATGTTCACTGAATATTTCGGATAGCACATAGAGATTCTCTCTTATAATTTTTTATATATTTCTTTTTATTCACTAGTTGACCTGAAATCATGTATGCATCTCAATGATGTTATCAATGGAACAGACAATCCTGATTTTGTTGTTGAACACGTGGATTCCCATTACACCATATATGCTACTAAGAAGATTGCAATGGCTGGCCGTTCTCTGTCATTTGGAATTATTCTGAAAGATGAAGTTTCCTCCTCTGAGAAGATTATTTCTGTGAAGCTTGTAACAGAATCAAAGGTAAATCCAATAATTTGGATAATTTAATCTCATGTGAAGTCTTGAACTCCCAATGCAAACAGGTACAGCATTTCTTGCTGTTCTTATGAATACTGCGCTTTACTGGGAACCCAGATATACAAAACAGGAGCAACCGCTTGATCTAGTATAAGATTTGACACTTCACACCAGCCACATCAAGGATTTTCCATCTGACTTGCACAATAGGAGCTAACACACCATCTCTCTCCGTTTCAGAGAAAGACTAGCGAGCAGATATAGTGCAATCACTGTATACATCAGATGAGTGCTATCCAATTTTTTATTTTTTGTGTCCCTTTGAACAATCAACTCTATAGAGCCTTTTATCCAGTTGGGAATTGATTGCACTACGTCCACTCACTTTTTTTCTATCCCCAATACAGAAATAGATGGGGTGTTTAAACTCTAATGTGGAAATATGGTGCTCAATTCACATTAGCTGTTACCAGTATTATCAACTCTTGTCTTGAATGATTAAAAAAAAAAAAAAAAAAAATCAGTTGTTTTGTGGATGGTTTCATGGAGAAATGCAACAATTGCTTATTTTAAAGGGAGTCTGTCAGCACAATATGAATTTCGCAGCCTGGCATAGGCTCTCGATGCACCTTTGTGTGGCTGAGTAGTTCAGTGCACCTTCCATCTATCTCTGCCCTCCTCTACCTCTTGTACAGTGAGTGCTATCAATCAAGGAGAAAGGGGGTGGAGATAGATGAATAACAGATGGGTGGGAAGGTCCATTCATGCCAAGAGTACACCGATCGCCTGTGTTTGGTTTGAACAGTCGTTTTGTTGTGACAGACTCCCTTTTAATTAACTTTGAATTACTGATCCTCGATGTATCCTGCTGACGTAGCTTCAAACTGCTGAGTCTGTGTGTAGCCTGTGTGATGTGACCTCAGTCTGGTCCCTGTCTCCTTCTTCTGATAGTTTCTCCCAGTCATCTCTTACCAGCAGAAGGCAGGGGAGCACTGAGAAATTGCATTTCGTCCAATACACAGGCAATTCTGCACACAGCACTTGTGGATAAAAGAAGTTTTCTTGCTTTGCAGCTCATCATTGTATACACTCACCTATCAACTTTCTTATATAACAGAAAAGAAATTTCCGCTTCAGGGGGTCAAACATAGGATGGTGGAGATGTGAATGGAAGGGGACAGAGTGACCTCTTGCCAACAAAGGAGAGCGTGTACTATATTGGTGGTTAGACGGGGATGACATGACACTGCTGCCTGTAATGATTTGTTCAGAATCCCTGGCTGAATCTGAGCTGAGGCGAAACTACTTGCTCTGCCATTATTGGTCCGATCAGACAGCAGCTTACTGCATGCAACGGAAATTCCGCCCACTGAGATGGTCATACACTATAACTGGGGAAAAAAATGCTAAAGTGCTGCTTTAACAGCACACAAACTTTGTATAATATGTCCTGTTTGTCCTCAAAGAATGGCCCATCACCATGAATGTTGGGTGTGTAGTGCTAAAAATAATTTACAGAAAACACCTGCAGAAGCTTTAGATATCTCTTGCAGGTAAGAAAAGTCTGATGAAAACATTGGACCTGCTTTACATGGTATTCTTTATAATTGTGCCAAGCTTATTTTCTGTTATTTCTTAATGTAATTGATCATGAGGCTAAGATCCCTTCTTGAATTACATTATTTGTGGTGTAAAAAATGCCACCAAAATATGACCTTAAATGGGTTTTCCCACTTTTAGAAAAGTGGACCCCCCAACTGATTTCCGTAATGTAGAATAACAAAGATAGTTTTCTGCCTCCCCTGTTCTGCCATCTCTTCCCCGATGATGCTCCAGTGCCTATGTTTTGGCTGCAGCGGTGATGTGAGCTGTGACCGCTGCCAGCAAAGCCGGTGCTAAACACGAGGAGGCAGATTATTGTGGGTCTGGTCTCTTATTTTAAATTACTGGAGTGGAAAGCCCCATTACTAACAAGCTTTTTTTTTTTTTTTTTTTTTGTAAAATATTTCACCTTAGACTTTAATGCAACATCTCTGAATGGACAGCTAGACAACAATGCTGAGCAATGGAGAGAGGACATAAACTTTTAAAACGCTATTGTTTCCCTGTTTGTGTTAATATTCTGTATTTTGTTTTTTAGGCTAAAAAAACAAGACATGCCAGAGAACTATTAAAGCGTACAAAAAGAAGATGGCGCCCTATGCCCTTTTCAGTCCATGAGAACTATAGAGGAAAATACCCTTGCTTCGTTGAACGGGTACCATAGCACTAAGCTTTGTCTCTCTTATGTCTTAGTACCATTTTTTTTTTTTTTTACTATAAGACGCACCCCAGGTTTAGATGGCAGAAAAAAGGATAACAAATTGTCCTACTAATTAAAATAACCCTGGTGGTGTAAAGTGGAGGGGTCATTCTCATTAATTTTAATGCACTAGGGAGGTAATAGTGCTATTGTCTCTCTAATATCTTGTGCATTATACAGGTATAGCTTCACAACACAAACACACACACACACACACACACACACACACACACACACACACACACACACACACACACACACACACACACACACACACACACACACACACACACATACACATACACATACACACACACACATATATACACACACATATATACACACATACATACATACATACATACATACACACACACACACACACACATACACATACACATACACATACACATACACATACACATACACACACACACACACACACACACACACACACACACACACACACACACATACACATACACATACACATACACACACACACGTACATTTACCACACACTTCCATTTTTTCCAGGTTTTTCTAGGCATGTGATTGATCACCAAGTCGGGTAGAAGGTATTTCAGCTGCTTACGACATGCCCTATACTGATCAAATAGATCAATGTGGGGTAGGAGGAGAGAGAACAGTTCTCTCTGATCAGGAAGGATGCTGTGACAGCATTCACCTGCATCACAGGAAGCTGCCTCCAAACTAAAAGACACGCACACTTTTTAGCAAGATTTTTTTTCTTGCTAAAAACTGCGTCTTGCAGTCTGAAAAATATGGTATATGTTCTATACATGTGAAATGCTCTGCAGCTCACCACTGGTGTTAAACCCAAACTGACACCTGACAATTAGGCTGAATTAAGACGTCCAATACAGTTGGTTTCCTGAATCCTCCACAGGACTTCTAACCTAATAGGTATATTTGAAGTTTTTGACTTTGGGTCCGGAAATTGTGGTCTGTTCTTGAATTCAGCCTTGCATGCAGATGGACAATGGAAGTTATTATGGCTGTATACATTTAAATTATAGCCAAATTACTCAGATACAGTCATTCATAATGAATAACTTTGTGATCCAACAGCAATTATTACTGAAATTTGGAAAGGAAGGTGTTTGCATGTCGGTCTAATGACGAGGGTAGGCAACTGCATGCACCCCTTTATATAACCAGGTGTGGGGAAGCCAAGCAGAATCCAGGTTTTTGGGCTGTTTTATGATAGCATCTGTTTGCAGCTCTATAAAGAGGACATATAGCACAATTTAGTATGGTGTAAACCTAACAGGTGGTGATGGGGCATCTGTTGCTGTTTTAAGTTCTTGCTTGTATCGTAAGTGATTGCAAGGATGTCCTTTATATGGATGGGATGGTTTATGTAGTTACTGTTAAAGGGAACCTCTGATTAGCTTCATGCTGCCCGAACCTTGTCCAGCATGGATCAGAGCCTGGCTGCGTGATTACAGCTATGTATGATTTATTCTAAAAGTAGTAGCATTTCAGAGAAAACATAATTTGAAAACTTGGCGGTGTCCTCCTTTCCTCCACTCTAGAGACCTGTCAATGAACTGAAGTGGGACAGGTTGAAGCTGGCTACGGGTCCGCCTGGGTTTCAGACTGTTCACTTTGAAATGCCGCATTGTTTTAGAGTAGAACATGCCTGGATGCAGTTGTATTTTCGGCAGCATGAATCTAGTGACTGGTTCCCCTTTAATATTTGTGTACATACACTAAGACAGATGAAGAAGAATCAGAGGCAGGTTCTTATGCTGAGTTTTGAGTTTGCTATGTGCTCTTCCTCCATGTCAATGCTAACTACCTTCTCAGTTTTCATGCATTGTAGTGATTTTTTTTTTATATTCTCAGCCAAACTTAGGGCATGTTTTGCCATTCTATCAAACCCCTAGCATGCAGTACAGTATGTCTTCCTACGAATTTAGTATGTGTAAGTTATTGACAAGTGTTTAAAGAATCTATTTTTTTTTTCTCCTGCAGATCCAGTCCGACACTCAATTAGATTATGAAATCTACTACTCTATCACAGGACAGGGGGTAGATCAGCACCCTATTGGATTGTTTGAGATAAATCCTAAAACTGGTGATATATATATTACTGCCCCAGTTGATCGTGAAGAATTTCCGTTCTTCCAGGTATATTTTCCATTTTATTTAATCTGATGTGAGAACATATTGTACAAAACAATCACTTAATGTTGTTGTGCACTACTAGGACAGCCTCTTAGCGATCTGAATGTTATCCTCCACGAAAATAAAAACTCTTATACTCGCCTCCCGGGCAGGCGCTGTTCCAGTGGTGTCAGCACTCGTTCTCCCAAGGCTCACGTAAAGTTATGACACGTGAGCCCTGCGATCAATCGGCGCTGGCGTCACTGTCCCCACCTTCGGCCGTAGAAGTAATCAAGAGGTAGTGAGCGGCCAGCTGCAACTCTCACTTTTTCTTGATTACGTATATGTTCAAAGGCGAGGACAGTGACGCCAGCGCTGATTGATCGCAGGGCTCACGTGTCATAACCGTACACGAGCCTTGGGAGAACAAGTGCCGACACTGGTGAAACAGCGCCAGCCTGGGAGGGGAGTATAAGTGTGTTTATTTTCACTGGGGAAAAACATTCAGATCGAGAAGGGATTATCCTAATGGACAACCACTTTAATGAATTAAGAACTATTCAAATTATTGTCACCTGGATGTAAAACAATAAATGTCCTGATTAATATGTCTGCCTGCAGAGGGTCAAACTGTAGGGAATTAATAAAAAACGACTAGCTCAGTGAGTTTTATCATTTGCCATTTTAATTGTTACTTTATTTTGCTAAAATAGTAAATTGAGGAATGTAAGCTTTTAGACTTTGATGGGCATTGTCTTGCCAATTTCTTTCACAGCCCAGTCTAAGAATAGAAAAGCACATTACCTTTAATAATGCATGTATAGGGCTTATTAGCATCTGCCTTTTACACTTTGTTTTTAAATATTCTTTGTATTTTGCTTGTAGCTTATGGCTTATGCAAAAACAAAAGATGGCTACGCACCTGAATCTCCCCTCGACCTGCCAGTCATAGTGGAAGATGACAATGATAATGCACCTGTTTTTACAGAAGCGATATTTTGTGCAGAAATTCTGGAGCATAGCAAAGCTGGTAAGTCAAAACTTTAGCAATATTATTTCCTGTCACATTGGTGCATTAAAATGCTCTTGTATATGCTGCCATCCAAGTGTTGTATCTAACCATGTGGTCTTATAATGGTTATTTTGGATGTATATGAGGCACTTTAGCATGCACAAAAGTGCCTGACAACTGGCATTTACATGTAGTTAAGAGACAATAAGATCAGCACTGTCATATTTTATTCTGCAAAGCCATCTCATATCTCAACGGACATTGCTGCTACTTGTCATTGCTGCATTACAGTGGGTGCTGGCATTTATATACAGGGCCGTTCAGCATAACCATTACCACTACTGCTTAGAATTTTGGAGGTGTGAGAACTTTTCCACCCATTAGGCTTCACTTGAGCTCAGGCACTTTATCGAGCACCACAATCCTTTTGATGTAGGATTTGGCAGGGATTTAAGCCCGCGGTCGCAGATCTAACAGTTGGCGCTTCTGACACGCTGTGATGGCATTTCTCAAGATGTGTTTATTTGGATTGGCAGACTTCCTCTTTTAAAGGGAACTTGTCATCAGAAAATAGCCAATTGTATAAATCAAGTTTTTATGTCAAAGGGAACCTGACAGTGGATCTGCACTTAAAAGCTGACTAGGGACCAAGCCACACAGGTGACTAGTTGAAAAGGCTGATCCCCCAGTGGCTTTTCCCCTCTTAATGCAAATGATTGACAGGTCTCTCCTTATACATGCACACTACAGAGACCCATCGCTCAAGGGGAGCCGGTGGGGGCTTGGTTCCCAAACTGCTTTTAAAGTGTGTTTCAGTGTCATATATACATGTCAGCCATCACTCAGTCAGCGTCTAATATGTGCTGGCCTTGGATCGGGCAACATGTCAGGTTCCTTTTAACACAGAAACCTGCATTATACAATAGGTCATCTTTTGATGATACGTTCTCACACGACTGTAGATTATCTTATCTGAGAGAATCTGGTTAAATACGCTAATGCCACATTGATCAGAATTTAATCAGAGAGTCAGATGAGAGAATCGGAGCACATGGAGTTGAAGATAGAGAACAGAATTTCTCCATCTTCTTCATTCTGTGAGTCCGTGGAAATCCACGCACCTATAGACTTGAATGGATGATTCGGATCCTACTTCAGATTGAAATCGCAGCAGGCTGTGTTTTTTTGTTTTTTTGTTTTTTTTACTGACTGATTCGATCAGTGCAAAAAAAAAACGGGCATCAATATTGCCCCATTGAACAACATTGTCCCGAGTGCTATCTGATAAAAAATCGTCTAGCACTCGTCCGATGTATACGCTTGTGTTTGCGAGCTTTCAAGGTAAAATTTTCTTCTGAAGTGCATTGTCATTTTATTTAGTAAACGACTTTTTAGTAATTCTATATTTAACTATAAAACTTATTTGTTTGCTCATGCATTTTCCATTAATGTTTTCTTATTTTCCTGTGTAGGGAGTGTTGTGGGGAGGGTAAATGCTACAGACAGAGATCTCCAAGGCACAAGGCACACCCTTCTGAGATATGCTCTTCTTCAACAAATTCCTCCGTCGCCTATCATGTTCAACATACACCCAGAATATGGCATAATCACTACAGCTTCAAACAGGCTCGACCGAGAGGTATTACATTTTCTTCTGACACATGAGTTGTTTAGTTTAGGCTTTGGAGTATACAGCAAGAGGACAGCTGACCGTGCAGAATGCTAGCGAGCCCAAGCTGTCAGCTCTGACTCCAGGAGAGCTAGAAGACCTGCCACTATTGTAAGGCCTGACATTGCAAAAATAAATGCATTGTATTGAAAATAATATTACAAGAACGCTGGGTAAAGATGAGAAAACTTTCAGACAATGAACGCTCTTTCTTCTCCGTGGATTTTGAGGTGAGAAATCAGCAGTGTAGTACAGCAAAGTGAATGAGATTTTACCAAATCTTATCCACACGCTCTGAAAAAATCTGCAGTGTAATTTGACCTTCGATTTTTAAATTAGAAACAAGTCAATTTATGTGTTGACTGTACCCACTGAGGGACATAAGTACTATAAAGGAATAATCTGGGCAAAATAAAACCTTTTGCGGGTGACTTTGAGAAGCACATCATTGGATGTTTTGTAATCACACACTGCTCAGCCACTTGACCACTGCAGCCAATCACAGTATGCAGCGTTCCAATGGCTGGTTGAACTGTGACTTTTCTTCCTTTCCCTGCGTAGACCAGTGGGTGCCAGGAGGTGAGAAATTGCTGAAGGTTTTTTTTTTTTTTTTTTTTTTTTTTAAACATCTTGCCCCCTTTTGCAAGACTGTAACATTTTGCCCAATAAGTCCTTTTAAATGTTTCTCAAACTTATTAATAGAGGTGCTCAGAAACCATTCAAAAGGTTAAATAAGAAGGAATGCCAGAAAGTTGTTAAATTAGAAATTCTTTGTTTGTAGCAGAATAAAATGTAGCTTCCCATTAGACAGACAGACTTTTGATTCTATGTTTTAACTTTTATGTGCGGTCTTTGCTTATGTTCAAGACTCAAAACCAGTACACCCTTATAGTTGAAGTTCGTGATATGGGAGGCGGCATCGGTGCTTTATCTTCCACTGGAACAATGTCTATAACTGTCGTGGACGTCAATGACTATGCTCCCGCTTTCGTTAAGCAATCAGTAAGTATTTCCATTTTCTGTAGTATCCTTGATACACTAACATATATTGACTTATTGGGTCTTTAGAACAAAGCGCCAGATTTACTACAGGAAGAGACATTACCAAGTACTGAAATCTGTGAATACATCATTTTCATCTCCGTGTCCTTTATTCTACATTTACTAATATTCCTATGATTTTTTCCATCAGTATCAAGTAGAAGTAAATGAAAATGAAAGTGGAATGGTCATACTGCAAATCCCGATAATAGACAATGACCTGGTTGACACGCCCAACTGGAGAGCTGTGTTTTCTATCACCCAAGGAAACGGTTTGGGTCATTTTAATATTACTACTGATCCAAAAACAAATGAGGGATTGCTCCGTGTTATAAAGGTAAAAAGACTTCAGATTTTGATGTACTATTGCTTCTTCTGTTACATCTTTGTTGCATACAAATAAATGACAGTATGGTAGTTTCCGCTAAGCTAAACGTAGGAAATCTCTTGGTTCTTTTTTTTCCCCTGAAACAGATCTTATCTCTGCTATTTGTTGTGTATGGTATTGAATTTCCTTCAATGAGATGGAACTGCAGTACCAGACTTGTCCATTACATATGTGTGGTACTATTTCTGTCGTAAAGCTATAATCTCCCACTGCCACTATAAGAAAGGTTTAGTATATGGGCAGCACGGTGGCGCAGTGCTTAGCACTGCAGGCTTGCAGCGCTGGGGTCCTGGGTTCAAATCCTACAAGGGCCAACATCTGCAAGGAGCTTGTGTGTTCTCCCCGTGTTTGCCTGGGTTTCTTCCACATGCAAATACATACTGATAGGGAATTTAGACTGTGAGCTCCAATGGGGACAGTGATAAGTGCTGTGGAATTAATGGCACTATATAAGTGAGTAAAATAAATATATGGACGTGAAACATTCAGGCTTTGTTTATGAACATTAGCACCAAAAATTGAACACGAAAGGGCCAAACAAGCAACCGATGCCTCGGATCATTAGTGCAGACTTGAAAATGACATCTGTAATAATCCATCCTCTCATTTTATTCATGTCTATATATTATATTATATTATAAATTAATAATTTTTTAAGGGGTTGTCGCATCTTGTTAAATGGGTAAAATTCTAAAGTGGTATTAAAAACAAATAATATTTAATTTACCTCTGGATGGGGAAGGAGAAGCTTTTAATTCTGTAGTGTATTGCTCATTGCCTTGACTGCAGTAGTGGCCGGTGTCCTAAGCAGGGAGCGCCTACTCTGATTTTGAGCTTACAAGCGCGGCTCACAAGCTGGCTGGGTCTGGTCAACCTCTGAGCCGCCTCCTATGCCAAGCTGCCTCTGCTTCTAGCATGGAAGAGCACACAGATCAGACTAGCGCTGCGACTATGTCACTGGTCCGGGCGCTCAGTCATGAGGAGCACATTGTCTACGGCAAGCAGTTAGCTGGACCTAAAATGAGAGAAAATAATTTTAATGCTTTTTTTACCTGATTATTTATCTGGCTTACCATTCTTCACATGCAGATCAAGTTACAATGCACAATTCTAAACTAAATTACATATGGAGTATGTGATAGACATGCATGGAGAAAGGATGCAGTCCATGTTTTACTGATCTTCACATAATCAAATACGGACCGATTTTATTTTCGTCCGACCGTGGTTTGAGAGTGGTCTGTTTTTCTCATGTAGAGAAAATATTAAAAAAAAAAAAAAATCTCCATTCTGACAGTAAAAATTGGACTGTAGTCTGAGTGCAGGCCAATTTTTTTTTTTCTTTCACACACATTGTTTTTCATTGCCGAATCTTGGATAAAAATTGGACATGTCTCTGTGATTTTCCTAGAACCTCTTTCCTCGAAAAATCACGGACGTGTGAACGGCCCCATAGACTGTCACAGGTATGAGTGTTATTCATAAAAAACTCGGATGGCACTCATACATGAAATTCGGACATTTGTATTTACTATTCAGCAATGACTCGAATGTGGACCACTGTCAAATAAACTTTCTTTTCTCTTCAGGCAATCAACTATGAAGAAACCAAACAATTTGTATTACAAGTGGCAGCTGCTAATGAACTGAACGTTGTAACACAGGCCGGGACAAAAACCAGTGGTGTAAACACTATTCCAGTTACGGTCATTGTAAAAGATGTGGATGAAGGACCCGAGTGCCATCCCATGATTAAAGAAGTACGTGTGAAAGAAAATCAGACAGCCGGAATTATTGTTACTGACTTCCCAGCAATCGATCCTGAAACTAAAAGCAGTTCTGGAATACAGTAAGTGACTTTGTTCGATGTATTTATCCACTCTAAAAGGGACTGTGCAGTACTAGAAAATCATGGCTGCTGCCAGTAACTGCACCGTTCCTGACTGTGGGCTGTGCATGCTACAGCATCTCTGCTCCATTGTGGCGAGTAGGGCTGAGCTGCAATATCGTACCCAACCTGCGGACAGGTTGTGGTATGAAGGCAGCCATGTTTTTGGAATCCTAGGCACCTACTTGAAACGCACTGGTTCTCGTATCTTTCATTTTTAGTGTACTAATAATAAATACTTCACCACAGGTACAAGATTCTGACAGATCCTCTGTCCTTGGTTAAAGTTAATGGAAATACGGGCCAGATAACAACGGCAAAAGTATTGGACTATGAGTCTAAAGAAATTCCAACTCATCAATACAATGTAACAGTTTTGGCAACTGATCAAAGTAAGCTTTTCTCCTTTTTTTTTTTTTTATTAGCAATGTTTGTTTTGGTGCGGTTTTATTTTACTTGAATTTTGAGCCTAGAGATACGTAATGGCAATGTTTGGATGGAAGAATGAGCTCAACGGGTTGCAGCTTATTTCAAGTTTTCATGATTCTTGAGTATAATGCCTTAACTACCTTTGCATAAAGAATAATGGGCATTTCACACCATTAATGCAATGCACAGTTTGTGGTTTCTAGCTAGCCATGGGAAATCATGTTGGTGGTGGAGGTGAGTGGGGGGGGTCTGGGGAGGGGAAGCATTATTAGCACTTCTCAAAAAGTCTGTAAACTGAGGCTTGGTCAATAACATGAGTGATTTATGACCGTGAGCTTGTGTATCCAGAAATGTTATATATTGCATGAGACACTGAAATTGTAGAATTGGAAGGATTCCCTATAATGTCGCCTTGAGACCTCCTGCAACATAGTCACAAAGGTTGACGATTTTCTGTCACTGCTTACAAGTTGCACACTACTTGCATCAATGCCAAGGCACATGCATTGTGATTATTTTTTTTTTTTACAGCAAAATCACCGCTTTAACATGGCCTCACAACAAGAAGTCTCAGTCATTTTTTGTTATCTATGAACTGCTGTTGCATCTCGCACACACGTTTATAGTAGCGTTTTCATGTGGTTGCTTTCTAATCTTGAAATGATGCAGCCTCGTTTTCTCCCTATAAGTGAAAAAGGTAGAACAAAGGCAGATGTTTATCCAAAGGAATACATTTTATACTGAATGAAAGAAAGTGGAAATCTTGAAAGTTGCTAGGCACTTTCATTGGAAAATTGTATACCTTTCATTATTGAACACATTTCATTTTTACATAAGGAGTTGAGCAACTGTGGTCAATGTGTCAAACAAGATTGCAACTCCATCCTAATTTTTTTTCCTTATAACTAGGTGGAAAATCTGGTACCTGCACATTAGTGATGACAATTGAAGACGTGAATGACAACTTCCCTGTTGTACCAAGAAGTGAATATACCATTTGCCAACTTGGCAGGACCTATACACTGGTTGAAGCGACTGATGATGACAGTGTGCACCATGGCAATCCCTACATTTTTTCCTTGGATAGCAGCAGAGATGCAACTGTCACAAAGAACTGGCACATTGAATCTCAAGACGGTATGCACTGTGGCTGGATGTGTTATGCAGTTGGTTATGTGTCTATGGATAAAAAATTTAATATATTCACATAATACTGAATATTTCCATTATGGATAATTTTTTTTTTTTTTCTTAAAGTCTGTGGCCAAATTCATTTAGACTTGCCCATTTCATAGGTGGTGTTATATACATATGTATTAAAACCATGCCTCTGAGTAATTTCTAGCTGCTCTAAATTATTATTGGCAATATTGAAACAGTCTAATTGGTTTGTAAGACTTATTGATTAGCCCAAAAGCGTGACTTTTGCCTAATACATGAAAAAATGGTAACAAATTTCAGTTTGACTACATTCGTATATCTGTCTTCTGTAGGAAATTCTGCACGTATAGCAGAAACGGGCAGCCTTCCAGTTGGAAGTTATATAGTTCCATTGATGATAGTTGACAAGCAGGGTTATGGCGTTACACAGGAAATCGTTATCCGAAAGTGCGATTGCTTCGATAGTCTCTCTTGCTCCAACCGAGCGACCGATAAAAATGCTTCTCTTGGAGGTCTGGCTATTCTCGTCATGGTCCTGTCAGCGCTGCTGTTTGCGTTACTTCTTTGTAAGTTCATTTTTATTTGTGTTCTTGTTTATTCAGTTGACTATCAAAGACTTTCAAGAAAGTGAAAAAACACTCCATCTTAAACACCAAGTAACTGTATTCATACTTCCAATCTTATATTCTAACAGCCATGTTTCATAAGTGTGTGTTTTTTTTGTGGGGTTTTTTTTTTTTTTTTTTTGGTATAGATATTTAAAGCCATTATATTATGTTATATGAAAAGGAATTTATTTTATTTTTCCAGGCTGGCTAACATCAATTGTCGGTATTCCTTTGATTTTTTTTTTTTTATGACTTGGAATTAATAGTAATGTTGCACCAATTATAGACCTAGGGGCTTATTCTAGTGACTATGACGGTAACCCATCTGTATGCTGTTATTGTGTTGTGGTGTGCCTATGGCCACACAAAGCATCCTCCTCATGTACGACACCTTACATGCTATGGCTGCTGTTGACGGTGTCCCAGGAATTATTTCTTATAATTATTCATTTACATTTTTTCAACAATGGCCAGATCATAGTGACAACTTAGCCACACTAGTGGTCAAAGTCCAGTTTAAGCCACTATAATGTTAAACTGTGCTCAAAATTGGTAATTTGTATTAATAAACCAAACCTTGCTGTTCTCAAAGTGGTCAGATGCAATGCAATCTGCATCTGGTTACTCCTGCCAAAGTTAAAGGGCAGCTTACTTAGACCCCTAACTTTATTTTTAATACCCATATGATGTTACCACTTTGGGGGGGGGGGGATAATATAAATATTAATTATGTTTCTACATCCTATAGGTTTGTTAACGGCCTGCCTGTGCGGATCCGGAGCAGGTATATCGAAAGCGGGCTTTCCTGACGATGGACCACAGCAAAATCTACTTATCAATAATACTGAAGCACCTGGAGCAGATGTTATGGTGAGTGTATGGGACCTTTTTTTTTTTTTTAATTTTTTTATTTATTTATTTATTTTATTTTTTTTCTCCCCCTGCTTTAATGGTTTTATTTTTATATCGACATAACTCTTGTTTCTTGCAAGGAGAGATGTAGGTTTGAATAGAATCATTAATTTTAGCCTGTAGTATGTTGGAAAAATAGTAACAATTTCATTTAGGGTTGAATTGTTTCGTTTTTACGATGGTCACTTTGAAGTACAATTAACCTGGTAAATTTGTTTTATGGGTTAGTATAATTGTGGTGAGGACAACAAATGTTCTTATTTCTTATTAGTTGTTTTGTGTGTGGGATGAGCCATACTTTTTATTGGTACTATTTTGAGGTCTAAACAACTCTTTTCCTGTTCCATGTTTTTGTCTGTTTTGACATTCACCATATGTGATCAGTATTATATCCGTTCAGACAACTGTTGCCTTACCAAATATGTTAATTCGTTAAAACTTTATTTAATTAGACCCACTAAGTTGAAACTGTGATTGCTTTATATAATTGACATTCTCCTATGGCATACCTGGGAGCCTTTTATGGATCTCAGACAGCCATGACTACACCACCGGTACTCCACCATCACGTGGAATAGGTGGGTGGCTTGGACAATGGAAAAAAATCTCCTCTATTTCCAACCACTTAAATGCTACTTTCAAGATTGGCAACAGCATCTTAGGGGTTTAGCTGCTGCAATTGGAGCACTACATCTGGTGCTAGTTGTATGACATAGACCCACCCTCACAGTATGAAACATTGCATGGTGGATGTCTACAAGAAGTTAAAGGTAATCGTCCCCTTCTGCCTAACAAAAGTATTGATAGACAAAGGCCTGTTTTAATATTTTTTATTACTTTCTAAGTTTGAGTACCTTCGACTATTAAGTGATATCATTATCTTACAGGAGGGCAACTTCAAAGTTCCTGTGATCATGGTAAATCCTGATATTGTTGGAAATGCTCCACCCAGTCTTCATGAAGGTGGACAAAATGTTTCACAAATGGGACAACACCTTACGCAGACCATAAAACAAACCAATCTGCATTCAGACTCCACTGGTGGTAGACTAACATACCAGTCCCTCAGAGATGGACATCACATGATGGAAGGAAGCAGGCACAATTATGGAGAGTGGCACAGTTTCGTGAACACTCATCTTGGAGATGTAAGTATTTTCATGTGATGCTTTGTCGGCGATATGTTAGCTAAATGTGATGAATTAGTATAAAGGATAGTATAAGTTTGTTATCATATATGGCCAACTATTACATACATAATTAAAAACACAAAGGAAAAAACTGCATATGCCCTCATGCATAAAAGCAGACCTTAAAAAGTGTCAGATGCCCATAGCAAATTTTCTTTCAAAGCAGAAATCAGAGTGAGTGAAAGGATTGCAAACTACAAAAGCAACATAATTTCATCCATTTTGTTGCCTTTATAAATGTATTACATTTTGTTTATTCTCCATTGGCAGAAATTATACATGTGCGGACAGGATGAAGAACATCAGCATGGTGAAGATTATGTTGTGCCATATAACTATGAGGGTAAAGGGTCTGTGGCCGGGTCTGTAGGCTGCTGCAGCGAACTTCGAGGAGAAGACGACAAACTGGACTTTTTAAATCAATTAGAACCTAAATTCAGGACATTAGCAGAAGTCTGTGCAAAGAAATAAATGAGCTTTTTGTCTACGAGTAGGAATTCTTTTAAAATTTTGCTTAGGTCTAAATTCTTACAACATTTTAAAGCTAAAGCCAATTACAAAAGTTTGCAGTTCCGTATGTTTATATGGAAAATCTCTTCTGTAGCAATTACGTTTTAACACAAATATTGCCATATACAATATATTCCATATTGGCTTCAATTAATTGCCCTTGGTACAAAAATTAGAGTAGAAATACATTTTCAAAGCAAAACGTATGTTGCAAGTTTATTTTTAAGAGTCTTGGATATAACCTTTGATAGTTCTCGAGATGGATGATATGTGTCTGTATATTGAGTTTTCTATGTGGAGTTCTTGTTGTTTTTTTTCTAAAGCCAAATTACTTTTAATGTTTGTCATACACTATACACTATTTATCGGATTGGTCGAACACTGAATCCAATTTGGCACAAAATTAGAACACTTTTTATACCTTTTGTGCAGCTTTTTACTAACAATTACCACTTATACCTTTACCTTAGAGGAGGAGGGTTTTCTAGCTCACATGTCACTAATATAAATTGGACACTTCCTTTTTAAGACACTGCACCTTATCAATTTATTTTTTTTAAGAAATTAGTGAAATTTAGAAAAAGTATCTTTATATTCACCTGAAAATATAAAAAAATCCTAGTAAATATGTACACTAATACCTATGTACACACATTTTCCTTTTTTTTTAATGTGTATTTATATTTCTGTGTAACTGAGAACTAGTCTTCTATTGAGTATCTTTAAAAAGAAAATGCGCCCATCATTGAGCCGTAAACTATACACAAGATTTCCGTCAGAGGTGTAAATTGAATCTCTTTGACTCTAATGCAAAATCCATTACCATGCCTCACAACTATTATACGTTTATAGAGCTGCTTCCTTGGTATCTGGGGCAAGGGGACGCTGATTTCAGCAATGTCATTTGTGGGTCTACAGGCTATGATTTTGACAAAATCATAGTTTTCTTTGCTATAGATTTAACAGTGCTCTGAATGCTGAGCTCTGTAGCCCAGCTCCTACCACTGATTGGCATCTTTCTGTGCACTATGTACATTGACAGAAATCTGCCAATCAGTGGTTTGGTTGTGGTTGCATAGAGCAGCAGGACTATATGGCATGAGACACCTAGTCATGTAGTGATAATCTTCTGATAAAACACAGATTTTTATTGAAACAACAACACGCAGCCTAGTAAGAGACTAATCTTTGGATTCAGGCTCTGAGACCCTACATCGTGCAGCTTTCCGATTAGTTGGCAAAACACTGTTGACAGATTCACTATAAAATATTTGTTGTGAGCACTTCTATAAGCCACAGGGCCTTAGTACGACAGTATCCTCAGCACCCAATAATTGTGCCTTCACTTTCAGTAGTCTGTTATACGTGGTGGTCACGTGAAGTTGTGTGAATACTATAAGTGAGAGCAACTCTAAAACCCATTCTCTGCTGTCAAATATGTCACTGATAAATTGTGTTTATTTCCTCCAATGTAAATTGCACTGGTATTATTTAAATTGTTAATTTGCAAAGTATATGTTAAGTATGCAACTTCTGTGGAATTTAAGAATTATTGCGAAAGTGATGTCTAAACTAGATTGTACACTATGGGCCCGATTCGTTACACCCTTTTCTCAAGAAAACTGTTGCAAAATTTTGTGGGCAAAAATTTAAAGACCTTCTTTTTTTTTGCCAGTTTCGGCATCTTTTTGAGAAGTGAAGGGATATGGTCTATTTTAGCCTAACCAACTTATTATAATTGACAACAAAAAAGTAGCATAAATTGCAACAACTAAGCTATGATCATAATTCATTAAGCAGTGGACTTCTCTCAATGAATTTTGTACATCTTATTCGAGGGGATTCTGCATCTAGAATGGCGCACAAGACCAGAAATCTTGATGAATCGGGCCCTTTGTGCATTGCACTAACTGAAACGGGAGGAAAGTGTACAGTGTTGTTACTTTTTATGTTTTGTTTTTTTTCTCTTTTTTTGTGGCTTTCAAACTTTTACTTTTGTAGATGCAAATAAAATGAAAACCATCACTTCCAATACAAAATGTACAGTGTTAAAATATTTTTGTAAGAATATGCTTTTTAATAACAATTTCTAGTCAAATATAGATAGCCTTGTTAAAAAAAAATACCGCATAATGTGTATGAACTGGTTTTAAACTGTTTAGTACTTTAACTTTTATTTACCCAGTCGCCTTTAATCACTGAACAAAAAAGGATACGTTATGTAATATGCTTGGGTTTCAAATATTTGTTACTTTCTTTATCGCTAATAAGCCAGCAAACATCAAGAAATATAATTGTATCCATTCCAGAAAAATACATCAGCAAGGTCACATTTTTGTTTTATCCTGCTGCAATGTCATTTATCCACCACAGTGGATTGCCTAGAAGCAAGATTGTGTTTTCAGTCTCTAGTTGCAAACAAGAATAATTTAATTCATCTACAGTAAGCATAGATCTTGAAAATGTGAAGTTAAATATTAAAGGGGTTTTCGAGGACTATTTTTTATTTTTTTTTATTGGGAAAAGAACTGATAGGGCAGGTAATTTTAACTATTTTCCTTTTTCTGACCGGCGTCGACTGAGTGATCACAAGCTGCTCCTGCCAACGATTCAGCTGCTTCACGTCAACAGAGCAGTTCTTCCTTTTCCGGGCTGCTCTGTCAATGGGGCGTGACTGCCGGCATCAAGCCGATTTGATGGCCAGCTCCCTATAATTATGCACAGGGAGTCCTCTATCAATCAACATGGCAAGTTCTTAGGTCCATAAGAAAAAAATTAAATAGTCCCTGATTATCTCTTTTTAAGCTTTACTTAGATCAGTGTTTCCAAACTCCAGTCCTCATGGCCCCCACAGATCATATTTTCTGGATTGCTTAGTATTACACAAAAGAATGCAGAAATTTCTACTGCCTTGATTGTTCAATCACCTGTGCAATACTAGGGAAATCCTGAAAACATGATCTGTTGGGGGGCATGAAGACTGGAGTTTGGGAAGCACTGATTTAGATAAAGCCTTTTGAGTTTAACATGTTTTATAAATGACTTAAGATTTGGCTAAATCAAAGACTTTACCATATAAAAGCCATTGTCACTGCTTATTCCCAACGTCAGGCAGCAGGACAAGCTACCACAATTTCAGATAATCCTGGATGGAGAGGCAGCGACTTGCATGCTTTTCCGACAGTTGGCAAAGTCTATTATGTAGCCGGCCTGATGAGCCGGAATGACTCTTATTATTGCTAGCTTAAAGGCTTCTGCTTCTTTCATTTTCTTTTAAAAGTTTTTATATATTGTAAATAGGATTTCACCCAGAACAGAAAATTACCCATATTACCCACATAGTAGCCACAGTGTAGTAATTATAGTTTGTTTTACTTGCAGACATTTTCTGTTAAGCTGTAAGAGACAATTTTTTGCCAAAGTGAAAACTGGAAGTAAAGCCATATATTGCTTATCATATGAAATGATATTCTCAGAATATTGTATCAAAGTGATTAATAGTCAAACTGGTAACCAATATGGCTTCAGTTCCTGTCGCTACTTTGGGGAAAAACGGCTACCTCGACAAAGCCCACCCCCAAAAAATGGAAATATCTCTGTGAATGAAAAAAATTATAAGTACCAAATTTTTGATGCGACATATCTTCCAGGTTTAGGAATATATTATGTGTAACATGATGCAGTTTTAAATGGAATCAAATTGTTTGGAGATAATGGTATTTTTATGGTATGTTAAAAATGTCTGAAATTTTAAACTGTTCATAAAAATATTGACATGTCACACATTTGTGCAGTATTTTTAAATAAAAGCTAAATAATACACTTGTGTTTGTTCTTGCTTCTTCTTCTAGCCCATCAGATTAATAAAAATGTATGCTAGAAAAATAAAAATGTACTCCAGTCCCCGACACTTTCTTATACTGGCGCGCACGCCTTTTAATGAATTTGTCTTATCTTTCTTCAGCACTCCTTTCAAGACTGGCACACAAAACTCCAGCCTGATGAATCAGGGCCTCAATGTCTGCATTGTCATTAGGAACAATGCCTAAGCCTGTTTAAAAAAAAAAAAAAAAATGTTGTGATTTTGATACTCATGGAAGATTAAATGTCCATTATGACCACCGATGAATGAGAAAACTAAAGATGATTGATGCTCATTTAAGACGCCTTTTACACGGTCCAATGAAAATGGTATAGGGACAAATGATGTATTGTTTGGCCCACCTTACAGTTTGCACATTGTTCGTAGCACCACCGCTATTTCCATTGAGATATACAGTAGTGTTCAAAATAATAGCAGTCCAATATAACCAGATTAATCACTGTTTTTGGTAGAAATTATATTACCACATGTCAAACAATTCACCAGTTGGTGCAGTAGATTCTAAGAAAACCAACAGATTCAGCATTCATGATCTGCATGTTTTTGAGTCTGTATTTGAATAATTAATTGAAAGAGGTTGTGTTCAAAATAATAGCAGTGTAGAGTTCAATTAGTGAGGTCAATCATTCTGTGAAGAAAGAGGTGTGAATCAGGTGGCCCTTATTTAAGGTTGAAGCCAGCACATGCCATTTCTCCTTGAAAGCCTGAGAAATATGACATTGAACAAGACATTGTTCAGAAGAACAGCGTACTTTGATCAACTTTTTAATCGATTGGAGAGGGTAAAACTTATAAAGAAGTGCAGACAATGATAGGCTGTTCAGGTAAAATGATCTCCAATGCTTTATAATGGAAAGCAAAACCAGAGAGAAGTGGAAGAAAATGGAAGACTACCATTCGAATGGATCGAAGAATAGACAGAATGGCAAAGGCTCAGCCATTGATCAACTCCAGGATGATCAGTCAGTCTCAAGTTACCTGTGAGAACTGTGACAGTTAGAGGACGACTGTGAAATTAATCTCTTAGCAAGAAGTCCCCGCAAAGTTCCTGTTTCTTTAAAAAAAATAAAAAATAAATACTGAAGCGGATCCAATTTGCAAAAGAACACATCAACTGACCTAAAGAGAAATGGGGAAGATTTTGTGGACTGATGATAGTAAAATTGTTCTTTTTGGTTCCAAGGGCCACAGACATTTCGTCAGACAACCCCAAAACTCTGCATTCAAGCCACAGTACGCTGTGAAGACAATGAAGCATGGTGGTGCAAGCATCATGATATGGGCATTTTTCTCTTACTATGGTCCTGGACCTATTTACCGCGGATCATAGACCAGTATGCATATATTAAAATACTTGAAAAGGTCATGTTGACTTGCGCTGAAGAGGATATGCCCATGAAATGGGTGGTTCAACAAGACAATGACCCTAAACACACCAGTAAACGAGCAAAATCTTGGTTTCAGTCCAGCAAAATTTGAGGTTGTGGAGTGGCCAGCCCAATCCCTGGACTTTAATCCAATAGAACACTTGTGGGGTGACATCAAAAATACTGTTTCTGAGGTAAAGCCAACAAATGCCAGAAAATTGTGGGATGTAGTCAAAGCATCCTAGGCTGGAATAACCGTTGACAGGTGCCAGAAGTTGGTTGACTCTATGTAACATAGATGTGAAGCAGTTCTAAAAAAACTGTGGGTACACAAATATTAGGTTAGTGATTCACAGGAATGCTTAATCCTCAAAAAAGAGTACATATTGTGAGTTTAAGACAAATGCAGACACTGCTATTTTTTTAGAACAGCCCAATGTTCATTTTTTTTGTTTTCTATAAAGTAGTTAAATTATATACCTTTCTCTATATTTTGAATTAGAAAACCGTATGCAGTGTTCCCAATGCATGGAAATAAAAACTAGTACAGATTTTGTGCTTAACTCATGTTTTTGAACACTACTGTACTGCTGACAGCAAAGATCCTTTCATATATATTATAAATGCAATTAGGCGACACACAGGTTTTGCTCATGCACATGTCAGATTTTCTCACGTACGAGAAAAACGGACCGATTAACTTGATCAGTTTGGTCTGAGTGACATTAGTTTTACTCGTACAGTACAGACCAAAAGTTTGGACACAGGGCTATTTGACCAAGTAGGAGAGTGATGGGGTGCTATGCCTGAAGACCTGGCCTCCACAGTCACCAGACCTGAACCCAATCGAGATGGGGTGAGCTGGACCGCAGAGTGAAGGCAAAAGGGCCAACAAGTGCTAAGCATCTCTGGGAACTCCTTCAAGATTGTTGGAAGACCATTTCCGGTGCCTACCTCTTGAAGCTCATCAAGAGAATGCCAAGAGTGTGCAAAGCAGTCATCAAAGCAAAAGGTGGCTACTTTGAAGAACCTAGAATATAAGACATATTTTCAGTTGTTTCACACTTTTTTGTAAAGTATATAATTCCACGTGTTAATTCATAGTTTTTGATGCCTTCAGTATGAATGTACAATTTTCATAGTCATGAAAATACAGAAAAATCTTTAAATGAGGTGTGTCCAACTTTTGGTCTGTACTGTATGTCACGCAAAATAGTTAATAAATAACACTTCCCACATGTCTACTTTACATCAGCACAATCTTGGAGCCAACATTTTTTTTATTAGGAAGTTATATGGGTTAAAATTTGACCAGCGATTTCTCATTTTTCCAACAAAATTTACAAAACCATTTTTTTAGGGACCACATGACATTTGAAGTGACTTTCAGAAGTCTTTATGACAAAAAATACCCAAAAGTGACACCATTCTAAACAGGGCACCCCTCAAGGTGCTTAAAAGCACATTCAAGTTTATTAACTCTTCAGTTTCTTCACAGGAATTTTTGGAATATGGAAGAAAAAATTGAGCATTTCACTTTTTTCACAAAAATGTTACTTTAGACCCAATTTTTTTTATTTTTGAAACGGTATCAGGAAAAATGGACCCCAAAATTTGTTTTGCAATTTCTCCTGAGCACGCCGATACCCCATATGTGGGGGAAAACCACTGTTTAGGCACACGGCATGGTTCAGAAGGGAAGGAGCGCTATTTGACTTTTTCAATGTAAAATTTGCTTGAATAATTACCGGACGCCATGTCGCATTTGGGGAGCCCCTGATGTGCCTAAACAGTGGAAACCCCCCACAAGTGACACCACTTTGGAAACTAGACCCCTTAGAGAACTTATCTAGATGTCTGGTGAGCTCCTTGAACCCCCAGGTGATTCACAGAAGTTTATAACGTAGAGCCGTGAAAAAAAAAAAAAAATCAAACTTTTTCTCTAAAAATGAACTTTTAGCCCCAAATTTTTTATTTTCAAAAGGGTAAGAGGAGAAAATGGACCCCAAAACTGTTGTGCAATTTCTCCTGAGTACGCCAATACCCCATATGTTGGGAAAATACACTCTTTGGGTGCATGGCAGAGTTCAGAAGGGAAGGAACACTGTGTAACTTTTTGAACGCAAAATTGGCTGGAATCGAGAGGGGACGCCATGTCTTGTTTGGAGAGCCCCTGATGCACCTAAACAGTGGAAACCCCACTAAGTGACCCCATTTTGGAAACTAGACCCCTCAAGGATTTTATCAAGTGGTATAGTGAACATTTTGAACCCAGAGGTACGACACAGTATTTGATAACATTAGGTCATCACATTGAATAAGTTGTCATTAGGCTTGAGCTCAAGTGCTCGCTAGTTGAGTTTGCATCGGGTATGCACCAAGTGTCTTGGGTGCTCGAGTGACATGCTCGAGTCCCCGGCCCGCATGTTTCACGGTTGTTAGACACCCAAAAAAAACATGCGGGGATTGCTTGTGCATGGCAGGCAATTCCCGTGAGTTTTTTTTGCTGTATAACAGCCGCAAAACATGTGGGGACTCGAGCATGTCACTCTAGCATCCACGATACTCTGTGTATACCTGAGCACCCGATGCAAACTCAAGTAGCGAGCACTTGCGCTCAACACTAGTCGCCATATCGTCATCATTTTTTTTCTTTACTTTTGAAAAAATCCCAACCCCCAACCTTAGCACAATCCTAACCCTAGAACATCCCTAACCCAAGCACAACCCTAACCCTAGAGTTTATTTTTTATGCCGTTCCTCATGCCGTATAAGTGATTAGATGACTTTATTCTTCGAGACAATGCGATTACAGCGATACCAGATTCATATGGAGTTTTTATGTTTGGCAGCTGTCACACACTAAAATATGCTTTTTTTTGCAAAGACTAGTTTATCATTTTTACGCATTTCGGTCGACAGGGCTGTAAGGGCTTGTTTTTTGCTGGACAAGTTGAGATTTTTATTGGTACCATTTTCTGGCACATGCCATTTTTTGATCGCTTTCTATTCCGATTTTTGGGAGGCAGAATAAACAAAAAACAACAATTCAGGAATTGTTTTTTTTTTTTTTTTTGCTGTTCCTCATTACACGTGTGGTAAAATTGATAAGGTAACTTTATTTTTTGGGTCAGTACATTTACAGCGATACTACATTCATATCTTTTTTTATGTTTTGGCGCTTTTACACAATAAAAACTATTTTATAGAAAAAATAATTTTTTTGTATCGCTTTATTCTGAAAGCTATAACTTTTTTTATTTTTCTACTGATGGAGCTGTACTTGGCTTGTTTTTTGTGGGACAAGATGTTGTTTTCAGCGGTACCATTTTTATTTACATTTGTCTTTTTGATCGCGTTATATTCCATTTTTTGTTTGGCGGTATGATGATAAAACCTCGTTTTTTGCTTCGTTTTTTTTTTTTTTTTTTTTTTTTTTTTTTTTACAGTGTTCACTAAAGGGGTTAACTTTTGGGACAATGTTATAGGTCAGGTCGTTCCGGACGCGGTGATACCAAATATGTGTACTTCTATTGTTTTGTTTTTTTTCCATAATAATATTTATTTATAGGTACAGTATATTTTTATTTTTTTATTTTTTCATTTTTTTTTTTCACTTCCTGACAATTTTATTTACTTTTACACTTTGTTCCACTATGGGACTTTCATTTTTTGCAGGCTGTTCGCTTGCATAGCATAGAGATGCAGTAGGATCTCTATGCTATGCAGGCTGTCAGCCCTGCACAGGCACAAGTTACTTTGATCGTGCACTGCGCATGATCAAAGTAACTTCCTGATGCCTGGTGACCAAGATGTCATCATGAGCTGTGAGCACAGGGTCCCGATTCAATGTAAGAGGGGCGCACTTACCTCCCCTTGCTCCCGGAATGCTTTGATCGCAGCATTTTGGGGGTTAATGTGCCGGAAGTGGTGCGGGACCGCTCCTAGCACTTAGTACCAGGTGTCAGCTGTGAGAATCAGCTGACACCCGGTGGTGATCACCCCGCACAGCTTTTGTGCGGGCGCGATCACATTGTGCGTAATAGTACGTACCTGGTCCATAAGGCCCAGGGCACAGGGACGTACTATTACTGACAGTGTCAGTAAGGGATTAAGGCTCATTTACAGGACCGCATTTTCAGCCGAGTGGTGTCCATCAACAAGACGGACATCACTCATACCAATGTTATTCAATGGGGCAGTGCAGATGAACAACTTTTTTTACTGACCAAATCTGCATGTGAAAAAAATCGCACCATGCACTATTTTCTTCTATCAATCGGATGAGACTCATCCATTCAAGTCTTTGGGTGTGTAAAAAAAATCATATAGAGAGACTACAGTATAGCATCTGATTTTTACGGATACATTACCATAGAAAGCTGTAAATAACTTTGTACATTTTTAACTGCAGCTGTAAAAATAAAACAGATTGCATACTAAGTGAGAAAAAAATTGTCCCACTTTTCTGAATGAAATATTTTTGATACGCTTGTGTGAGCCTGGCCTTATACTGATGACATTATACACAGAATATTTGGGGGAAAAAGTATATTCTGGCAAGTCACTCCTCAACAACTAAGCCACACCACACCAATGCCAAAGTGTCATTGAAAAAAAAATGGAAATATTATCAAATGTGTAATTCTATTCTATTTACTATGAAAATATTTTTTTCAATCTGAAATTAAAGACTCTTTATGATGATAAGTGTCAAAAGTGATTCAAGTCAAACAATGGAAAATGCTCTTATTAAATTTGGGACAGATTTATAAAACCTGTCTTAGAAGAAAAATTGTCTTTGTTTCCCATAGCAACCAACTATTGTGCAGCTTATATTTTTCAAGGGTGCTCTATGAATTAGTTTTCAGAAATCTTCCACTCCGTACAAATAGAGGGTTGCTTGTTACTGCAGTAATACTGCACACCACAAGATGGTGCTATAACATAACGTAAATTGTATTCCTGACGTAAATGTAGAATAAAATGGAATTTTATAAACATTATGTAAATGCACATTTTTCACCAGAGACAACACAATAAATAAATCACTGCTTACATTTTTTTGAAACTCAAGTTCAAGAGTTCAAAAACGTCTTAAGCCCTATGCATTTGAACCTGCTGTTGAAGGTATATATTGATATTTCTTGATGTGCATATATTCCTCTAATGGAAAAATTACAAAATCAGCATTACTCAACTACCCCTTTGAGCTCCAGTGCAGCCTCTCCCCTGTTGCCCCCTGGTTATTATTGACATGACAGCAGCAGTGATATCACATGACCGCTGCAGCTATTCACTAGGCTCATCAGTCTGCTGCCGTCTTCATCGGCATATCAGCTGAGTTCATTGCCTGAATCAAACATGCTGTGGTTATGACATCACAGGTACTGTCATATCAACATAGCGAAGAGGCAAAGCTTTAGCTGCAAAGGGCAGATAATGTCCATTCTGTTTTTTAATTCTTTTTTTTGCATAGGCATCCTACATGTAAAAGTTACATTAAAGGTCTATGAAATTCTTATGTGGCTAAAATCATATGATGCTTGTAAATAAAAGCAGCTTTGCAATTTACTTCCTATTACAAATCCTCTCCATTCTCAATGATAACAGGATTTTTAATCTTATGTTGTGCAGCTCATTTCTTAGGTTGTTGGACCACCTTGCGGTCTTAGAAGGGCCGGCTACTGAGTTAAGGAGTGCGTGCTATTTGCAAGCTTTTAACTTTAGAACTCAAAAAGTTTGGAACCCGGCTAGATGTGAATAGTGTCAGTCCCCCTGCACTTTTCCCATGCTGCTGAGGCAAAGATCCCTCTGCTAACAGCCTGGGAGGACGCACAGTTCTGGCCAGCAGCTGGACCATGCTACTAGTGTGATCCATCAGTCTTCCTTAAAGAGGTTGTCCACTACTTTAGTATTGATAAATTATCCCGCCGCCGGCCGGAAATACTCACTTGTGGAACTGTCCGTCTTCTGGTAGTGGCCGCCGCAGGGTACTACACATCTGCCTCCTATTGATTTGAATTGGAGGCGGATGTGTAGTACCAAGCCTCGGATGCATTATCAATTCTAAAGTAGTGGACAATCTCTTTAAATAGAGCACCTTCCCCTGGCTGCAGGAAAATAATCCAGAGGAGCGGTGCTCTCCTGAAAAAAAGTTGAGACAACTCCTTTAAACCTTGAAAACCCTTTTAATTCTTTAAATATCTCTTATTATTTTGAATAATTTGAGCCACCACAGGCTTTCAATAATGGAGCTATATTATTAAATGACAAATTAAATAGCCATATTGCCATATTCTGTACTTGAAAGGGTCCTATAGTTTTAAACTTCTTGGTTGTTAATTTGTTAAATGTTCATACAGTATTATGTTCCTCACAGATCCCCCTCAGTATTATGGCCCCCATAGACCTGCACTTTGCATGATGGCCTCCATAGCCCCTCATTCAGTCTGATCAGCTCCACAGCCACCCCATACAATGTGATGTCCACCATAATCCCGCACACAATATGATGTCCACCTCAGCTCCCCACGCAGTATGATCATCACAGACCTCATACAGTATTGTCACCAAAGCTCCCACACAGTATGATGTCCACCGCAGCCCTCCACACAGTACGATGTCTGACACAGCCCCCACACTGCATGATATCCCCCACAGCAACCATCATAGAATGATGTGTTCACTTGTTAATGTTCATACAGTATTATGTTCCCCACAGCCCCTCTCAGTATTATGGCCCCCATAGACCTGCACTTTGTATGATGGCCTCCATAGCCCCTCATTCAGTATGATCAGCACCACAGTCTCTCATTCAGTGTGATGGTCACCACAGCCACCCCATACAGTGTGATGACCACCACAGCTACCACTCAGTATGATGTCCACCATAATCCCCAACACAGTATGATGTCCACCACAGCTCCCCACACAGTATGATCATCACAGATCCCATACAGTATTGTCACCACAGCTCCCACACAGTATGATGTCCATTAAAGCCCTTCACACAGTACGATGTGCGACACAGCCCTCATACTGCATGATATCCCCCACAACAACCCACATACAATGATGTACCCATGCAGTATAATACCCCTTCTATCTACCTCACAGGCCCAATAATTAGAAAAATTAAAAAAAAATTAAAACTTTATACTCACCTAATCCTGGTACCCTTTCACCACATCCTCAGTTTACTCTTCTATCTTGTCTCACAGTGAGCTGGCTCAGGCTATGTGATGCAGTGACGTTGCCGTGCCACCTGATATGCACTGCATGGCGCCAGCATCCAGCAGGCCGCACCCAGTAAGTAAGCCTGTGGCCCACTAAAGTAATTGATGGAGCCAGGAGCTTGTGGCTCTATGCTCTACCACAGCTGTTAACAGTACCTGTGTCTTGAGTATGCCGTTACTGTTAACAATATCGTAATCCATGTAGATGGTAGAGAATTAGTCAGATAGGAAACTGTATGGGAGGAGAATGCACAGAAACATATGGTGAATTCTACACTTAGATTAGCTTGATTATAACTCAGAGAGATGGAACTTTCCAGGACGATACTAGGAAGAGATTTGCAGCACTGAGGAGGAAGGTGCTGCTGGGAAATATCGTTTTAACAGTGTAAGAATTGGACCAACCATTCTGCTATACGATGGTAGATACACAAAGGGGCTGATGGAGATGAAAAAGCCAAAAAGAAAGATACAAGAACATTTTTTTAGACTGTATATAATAAGTTTATTTACTGTGCTTTGTTAAAAATAATGCAATTGTATGAAAAACCCTTTAAGAGTGTCAAAACAGAGAAAAATAAACGTCTTCTTTCAATGGTGTGATTACATTTACTCATAGCCTGCAAAATGTCTTTTCGTGATGGTTGTTATGTTTTTTGTTGCATTGACTTACAGTTTCAGCAGCAGTATCAGGATTAGTAAAAAGTACTAGAGTACCAGAGCCACCAATAACATTCTCACTGTTAATGCTTGTAAGAGACAAGACTGGCTAATAGTTACTTGTGCATTGGCGAGGTTTGCGTCGCCATCCCTGAACACCCTGCTACGGTACTCCTCAGTATGTGTGGGGTTTGCTGCTTACCCCTTTTCAGGCCACAAGTGGTATGATGGTATGGGAACCTTAAATTCAAGGGATGAACCAGGGAGACCAACAACTGTTTCAAAAAATTAAAAATGTCTTTACTCGAATTATTAAACCATATCTTCAACATCTGATAAATAACATGCATTTCTTTAAACATTTCTTCTGCAAAAGGCAGAGACTCAAACTTTAGTTTCATAGCAAATGACATAACAATGTTCAGTTCCAGAGAGACAGAGTATTTATTCCAAAAGCTTCCTAGGTCTAACCTCCCACTGACCGTGTCCTCCACTTGGGTGCAGCACCCTCTGCTCCTTCCTGGTCAGAGTGGAATTCTACTTAGTCCTCCAGGATCAGTTTGACATGTTACCCTGTAGCCCACTTCTTGCTAGCTGCCAATGGTAATCATGCCTCCGTCAGCTTTGTTTGTGCTACAGCAGGTACTCACTGTTGGTGATGTATCTTTCTTATCAGTATAAGAGTCGCACAGGTCAATGTGTGTCGCTGTGACTTTCTTTCCATGAGAAAAGGTGTTGGCCGGTTTTCATCAACTTGGCTTAGCAATTTTGTGCGTTAATAAAAGGTCAGGACTTTATTTGGTATTGAATACCATTATCTTTTCTTACCTGAATTCTAACATAGCTCTTTCTATGAGCTGAGCACCACTACTGTGTTTCCTTTTCTATCTGCCTTGGGGAGTGTTTTAAGATCTGTGGATGGGTGTTTCCCATGGATGGTTGTTTCTAAGTAGTTGTTATCTTGAGTGCCGGTGAGCATTACGTTCTTTTTCACCAAAAAAAAATGTCTCTATGTATGTTGCTGGTATTAAAATATCTAATATAAAGTACATGAGTAAAAGATGCTTGCACAATAGCAAATGTTGTACAATGTACAGAGGGAAAAATAAGTATTTGATACACTGCCGATTTTGCAAGTTTTCCCACCTACAAAGAATGGAGAGATCTGTAGTTTTTATCGTAGGTACACTTCAACTGTTAGAGACAGAATCTAAAAATGAAAAATAGAAAATCACATTATAAGATTTTTAAATGATTAAATTGCATTTTATTGAACGAAATAAGTATTTGATCACCAACCAACCAACAAGAATTCTATATCATAGACTTGTTAGTTTTTCTTTAAGAAGACCTCCTGCTCTGCACTCATTACCTGTATTAATTGCACCTGTTTGAACTCATTACCTGTATAAAAGACACCTATCCACATAATTAATCACACTCCAACCTCTCCACCATGGCCAAGAACAAAGAGTTGTCTAAGGACACCAGGGACAAAATTGTAGACCTGCACAAGGCTGGGATGGGCTACAGGACAATAAGCTAGCAGCTTGGTGAGAAGGCAACAACTGTTGGCACAATTATTAGAAAATGGAAGAAACACAAGTTGCCTGTCAATCTTCCTCGGTCTGTGGCCCCATGCAAGAGCTCACTTCGTAGGGTAAGGATGATTCCAAGAAAGGTCAGGAATCAGCCTAGAACTAAAAGAGAGGACCTGGTCAATGACCTGAAGAGAGCTGGGACTATAGTATCAAACACTACCATTAGTAACATACTACGTCATCATGGATAAAAATCCTGCAGGGCACGCATGGTCCCCCTGATGATGCCAGCAAATGTCCAGGCCCATATGAAGTTCACCAATGACCATCTGGATGATCCAGAGGAGGCATGGGAGAAGGTCATGTGGTCAGATGAGACCAAAATAGAACTTTTTAGTATCAACTACACTTTCCGAATTTGGAGAAAGAAGAAGGATGAGTACAACCCGAAGAACACCGTCCCAACTGTGAAGCATGGTGGGGGAAACCTCACAGTTTGGTTGTGAAAAGGGGACAGGACGACTGCACTGTATTGAAGGGAGGATGGATGGGGTAATGTATTGCGATATTTTGGCCAACAACCTCCTTCCCTCAGTAAGAGCATTGAAGATGGGTTGTGGCTGGCTCTTCCAGCATGACAATGACCCGAAACACACAGCCAAGGCAACTAAGGAGTGGCTTCATAAGAAGTATTTTAAGGTCCTGGAGTGGCCTAGCCAGTCTCTAGACCTGTACCCAATAGAAAATATTTGGAGGGAGCTGAAACTTAATGTTACCCAGCGACTGCCCCAAAACCTGAAAGATTTGGAGAACATCTGTATGGAGGAGTGGGCCAAAATCCCTTCTGCAGTGTGTGCAAACTTGGTAAAGAACTACAGGAAACTTCTGACCTCTGTAATTGCAAACAAAGGTTTCTGCACCAAATATCAAGTTTTGTTTTTCTATTGTATCAAATACTTATTTCATGCAATAAAATGCAATTTAATTATGTAAAAATCATACAATGTGATTTTCTGGATTTTTTTTTAACATTTAGGCTGTGTGCCCACGATTCGTTTTTTAAGCCTTACCGCAGCGGCAAAAACGCTGCAGAAACGCTTAAAAAACGCATGGTAGAAGGCCTGCCATGTTCCCCAATGATAATCCGCATGTGCTGTGCACATGCTGCGGAAATTTCCGCTGCGGATTATCATTGCGAAAAAAAACGTAGCACTACCAATTATTTTGCGGAAGTGCTGCGTTTTCGCCATTGACTTGCATTGAAACGCATGGATTACGCATCACTGCATATGTAGATGCGCATTCCACGCGTTTCAATGTGTGGATGGTACCCGGGTCTGGAGGACAGGAGACTCTCCTCAGGACCCAGGTACCATAGAACCTGTGAAAAAATGAATAAAATAAAAAATAAATATTATATTTACCTTCTGATGGCCCCCTCTGTGCTCGTCCTCCCTTGCCGGCTTGGTGAGAAGGCAACAACTGTTGGCACAATTATTAGAAAATGGAAGAAACACAAGTTGACTGTCAATCTTCCTCGGTCTGTGGCCCCATGCAAGAGCTCACCTCGTAGGGTAAGGATGATTCCAAGAAAGGTCAGGAATCAGCCTAGAACTAAAAGAGAGGACCTGGTCAATGACCTGAAGAGAGCTGGGACTATAGTATCAAACACTACCATTAGTAACATTCTGATGGCCCCCTCTGTGCTCGTCCTCCCTTGCCGGCAGATCGCGGTGGACTGAAGGACCTGCGCTGACGTCATAGTCATGTGACGGCAGGTCTTTCAGTGTAGGACAAGGGAGAACGAAGCGAAGCAAGACTGCGGGGGCCATCGGAAGGTAAGTATAGATTCATTTTTTTTATTTTTTACCATTCTTTTACCGTCAGACTATATAAATCCATGCCGTTTGCATGGATTTATATAGTGTGACCAAGTTGACAAGCACTTTCCAAGTGATGACCCCCATGCGGAAATGCATGTGAAGAACGCTTCACTTCCACATGTCCCTGGCAGGAAAACGCATGTACAATCCGCATGCGTTTTTTTTACGCCAGGGAGATGCAGAAACGCTCAGGAAAAATCCGGAGCATTTCTGCATCGTGGGCACATAGCCTTAAGTTGAAGTGTACCTATGATAAAAATTACAGACTTCTTCATTCTTTGTAGGTGGCAAAATCAGCAGTGTATCAAATACGTATATTCCCCACTGTATCTGTGCTGCTACTATTGTTATACATCATAATTTACTTTGCTTTTTCAATTTATCAACTGTACATACTAAACAGAGCAATTTGTGTTTTCATTCGTGTATTTTTAAGTTGACTTTCAATTATTCTAGTGCTTATAAAGTTAATCTGTTTACATAAGTTACAATTAAAATGCAAATGGAAAACCAAAATTTAGCAATTATCATTATCCATAACAGTGGAGCAGACAACTAATAAATAAATGGGTCTACTAAATTCTGGCTTTTATTGTTGTGTTTAGTAATCTCTCAAACATGAATAAATTATATATTCATAGCATATAAAATGCAAAACATTCAGAAATTGAGTTTGATACTGCGTGTATCCTCCTCATATTCAACTCTTCTGATTTAGAGGGTATTTTTTTAGCAGTTAAAACCAAATTGTAAAACATATGATTTTTCCTAATCAGTTTTTATTTTGTGATTATATGTTTTTTTTATTGTACACTCCTCAGTATTGAACAAGTGACACCAAGAAAAAAAAGGAGTAGAATTATGGAAACCACAAGATCAGTATATTTGTTAATGATATGATAAAAAATGTCAAAACATCTTGATTTATCCAGTATTGAGTATGATCAACACTTGGTCTGTAGGAACCTGCTCTAAAAGATGACTGATTCCTATGGAAAGTAATATCATAGGATGAGGTCTAAGTTCAAAACACCATCAAAAGTATAAATGAAAACCATAACAATATATACAAATGTAGTCCCTATCTTCAAAAAGAGAAAGAAGATGGAGCCAGGAAATTACAGACCAGGTAGCCTTACTTTTATACCAGGAAAGATCTCTGAACAAATTATTAAACAGCACTTATGCAAGTATTTGGATAAGAATACAGTAATTAACCAGAGCCAGCATGGGTTTGTAGCAAACAAGTCGTGCCAGACTAATCTAATTTCCTTCTATGATGGAATCACTGACTGGTTAGATCAGGGAAATGAGGTAGATATTGTATATCTCGACTTCAGCAAAGCATTTGATAAAGTATGTCATACTATCCTTATTGAAAATATGACCAAGGCTACGGTTAGGTGGATTCATAACTGACTCAGTGATCGTACTCAAAAAGTGGTTATAAATGGTTACACCTCCAATTGGAAGAGTTTTTCGAGTGGGGTACCACAAGGCTCTGTCCTGCCCCAGTGTTGTTCAAAATTTTTATAAATGATCTAGATAAGGGAACTTAAGGTAAACTAATGAAACTTGCAGATGATGCAAAGCTAAGAGGGATAGCTAGCACTGGAGAAGACAGAGAAAGGATTCAGAAGGATCTAGATAAGCTTGAACAATGGGGAGTGACTAATAGAATGTTACTTAAGAAGGAGAAATGCAAGATTATACAACTGGGCAAGAAAAACAAAAATTACATCCACAGAATGGGAGGAATATAACTAAGCAACAGCACATGTGAAAAAGGCTTGAGTATACCTATAGACCACAGACTGTGCATGAGTCAAGAGTGTGATGCAGCAGCAAAAAAGGCAAACACAGTTCTGGGATGTGAGTGACAATTCATTTTTAAAAATGAGCAAAATAGCGTGTCCTTCACTAAAACGTTGAAGATATGTTCCCCTTGGTTGGATTCACACTGATGGATCCAGCACAACTACTATGTTATCCACTGAAATATCATGTTGAGATGCAGGCTTATAATTTGTTAAAATTATAATTCATTAACAACTTATTAATATATATACAGTCATAGCCGCAAGTGTTGGCACCCTTGAAATTGTTCCAGAAAATGAAATATTTCTCTCAGAAAGTTATTGCAATAACACATGTTTTATTATACACATGTTTATTTCCTTTGTGTGTATTGGAACAACACAAAAATACAGAGAATAAATTGCAAATTGGACAAATTTCACACAAAACCCCAAAAATGGTCCTGACAAAATTGTTTGCGCCGTCAATTTAATATTTAGTTGCAATAAATAACTGCAATTAATCGCTTCTTATAACCATCATCAAGCTTCTTACACCTCTCAACTGGAATTTTGGACCACTCTTCTTTTAGGAGGTCTGATCCTACTAACAGATTCCTTTTTAAAGACTGTTCCTATTCATTTATATTGTGAAATAATTTTGTTCAGTGTTTTGGGCATTATTTTTACCTAAGGTTTTGAAAAATGGCTGATGATAAAAAAGAAAGTTCATGTAATTTCCTTGAACCAGCTCCTGATGAAATCCACTACAAACTAGGTACTGTCCAATAAAAAGGCTGCAAAAATTGCTTCAGAAAAATCTTTTCTAAAATGCTTCTAAAATTCTTCAAAACTGCTTGGGGAAATGAAAAACTCCTCCAAAACTCCCCAAATGAGGAACATTTCCTGAAGCAGTTTCTACTAGAAAACTCTTCAGTTTTTCCACCACAAAAAAACCCATTGTGCACACTAATGGTGTGTAATATACACACTGCTATGATTCTGCTCTCCTTGCAACTTTGAGCAGTTGACACGTGACCGTAGGTATGCAAATTGCATATTTATGGTCATGTGATGACCGCTAGAACTGGCAAATCATAACACATTGCGTATATGGCTCACTACTGGGAATTGGCAAACTGCAGTGCTTGGTGAAAATTTTTCTAATTCTGGACAACCATTTGAAAGAGAAAACAGACGATAAATTCTATACAAATTGGAGTTACTTGTAATAAATATGTTATTACAAACTCTAATGCAGGAAAGCATAAAAATCTCATTGAAGTTGTCTGTGCATTAGTAGTGTATCAAATATCTTCTTTTTATGACTGGTAACTGAGCTGCGCCTAGGTCATATGTGCTGGATGCTGATAAATTCCAACAAGCTAATCTCAACATTAAATATTGTTACAAGAACAAACGTAGGAGGATATTATGCAGCTTACACCACTGATTAAAAGTTAATTAAAAAATGTCAGATTGTAAAACTGGCATCTTGAGCAGATTGTCTACTGTATGATTTATCAAAGGGAGACAAGCGCTTCAGAAATGTTAGAATTAATGCTGTATCCTTCCTTTGTATATTTAGGCAACACTGCCTTTGAGGTGAGTTCTGGGAAAAGATTCAGAGGTTGACACACAAGTATTCAGGGGAATCTGTCATTTTAAGAACTTTCAAAATGAGCTCAACAAACGCGTTGTACAGCACAGCTGTTCTGAAGAGATATCACTTTCTCTTTTCTGAGTTTCCATGCCGTCAGTTTTTATAGACCGCCAATCTTTAAATAAAGTGTTCCTATCATTACAAAAAACAAAAATGGCAATTACTTCGTAAGCAGCTGGGGATGTACAGTACAGACCAAAAGTTTGGACACACCTTCTCATTTAAAGATTTTTCTGTATTTTTATTTCCATGAAAATTGTACATTCACACTGAAGGCATCAAATCTATGAATTACCACATGTGGAATTATATACTTAGCAAAAAAGTGTGAAACAACTGAAAATATGTCTTATATTCTAGGTTCTTCACAGTAGCCACCTTTTGCTTTGATGACTGCTTTGCACACTCTTGGCATTCTCTTGATGAGCTTCAAGAGGTAGTCACCGGAAATGGTTTTCACTTCACAGGTGTGCCCTGTCAGGTTCAATAAGTGGGATTTCTTGCCTTATAAATGGGGTTGGGACCATCAGTTGTTTTGTGCAGAAGTCAGGTGGATACACAGCTGATAGTCCTACTGAATAGACTGTTAGAATTTGTATTATGGCAAGAAAAAAGCAGCTAAGTAAAGAAAAACGAGTGGCCATCATTACTTTAAGAAATGAAGGTCAGTCAGTGCGAAAAAATTGGGAAAACTTTGAAAGTGTCCCCAAGTGCAGTTGCAAAAACCATCAAGCGCTACAAAGAAACTGACTCACATGAGGACCGCCCCAGGAAAAGTAGACCAAGAGTCACCTCTGCTTCTGAGGATAAGTTTATCCGAGTTAACAGCAGATCAGATTAGAGACCAGGTCAATGCCACACAGAGTTCTAGCAGCAGACACATCTCTTCAACAACTGTTAAGAGGAGACTTTGTGCAGCAGGCCTTCATGGTAAAATAGCTGCTAGGAAACCACTGCTAAGGACAGGCAACAAGCAGAAGAGACTTGTTTGGGCTAAAGAACACAAGGAATGGACATTAGACCAGTGGAAATTTGTGCTTTGGTCTGATGAGTCCAAATTTCAGATCTTTGGTTCCAACCACCGTGTCTTTGTGTGACGCAGAAAAGGTGAGTGGATGGACTCTACATGCCTAGTTCCCACCGTGAAGCATGGAGGATGAGGTGTGATGGTGTGGGGGTGCTTTGCTGGTAACACTGTTGGGGATTTATTCAAAATTGAAGGCATACTGAACCAGCATGGCTACCACAGCATCTTGCAGCGGCATGCTATTCCATCCGGTTTGCGTTTAGTTGGACCATCATTTATTTTTCAACAGGACAATGACCCCAAACACACCGCCAGGCTGTGTAAGGGCTATTTGACCAAGCAGAGTGATGGGGTGCTACGCCAGATAACCTGGCCTCCACAGTCACCAGACCTGAACCCAATCGAGATGGTTTGGGGTGAGCTGGACCGCAGAGTGAAGGCAAAAGGGCCAACAAGTGCTAAGCATCTCTGGGAACTCCTTCAAGATTGTTGGAAGACCATTTCTGGTGACTACATCTTGAAGCTCATCAAGAGAATGCCAGGAGTGTGCAAAGCAGTCATCAAAGCAAAAGGTGGCTACTTTGAAGAACCTAGAATATAAGACATATTTTCAGTTGCTTCACACTTTTTTGTTAAGTATATAATTCCACATGTGGTAATTCATAGTTTTGATGCCTTCAATGTGAATGTCCAATTTTTATAGTCAAGAAAATACAGAAAAATCTTTAAATGAGAAGGTGTGTTTAAACTTTTGGTCTGCACTGTATAATGGATATTGTGCAGCCAAAATGTTCAGTGCAATCTGCATATTTTGTGTCTTCCTTCCCTCTACATCATTCCGGATGTTTCCTCTGCTCACGCTTGCTGAGTGGATCTTCTGTGCTTTATCTGAGCTGTGCTATGTGCTCTGAACCAATCAGATGCCTCCCTTTAGCTTCTCCTCCTCCATTTTTCCTGCAACTGCATCTCCCTCTTTTTCCTAACTACAGACCATACAATCAAGAAAACACCTGGAGGGTAAGAAACTTTCTCATTCATCTAATGAAATAATATAATTGCAAAGTTCCACATCTTTCCATGTAAAACGGATTTATGCAGAATATTTCAACCCTATCAATATCTTATATGTGGCATGGTAGCTCAATGGTAAGCACAGTTGCTTTGTAATGCTGGAGTCCTGGGTTCAAATCGACCAAGGACAACATCTGCAAGGAATTTGTATGTTCTCACCATGTTTGTGTGGGTTTCCCTGGGTTGTCTGGTTTCCTCCCACACTCCAAAGACATACTGATAGGAAATTTAGATTGTGATCCCCAATGGGGACAGTGATGAAGATGTCTGTGGAATATGATGGTGCTATGTAAGCAAAGAATAATAATAATTGCAGAAATTCAAGACATAAAATAATAGAGCATTTGCTTCGATCACTCTGGACCTTACTTGCTGTAAAGCTCTTATTAAAAGGGTTCCCTGAGATTTTTTTTCAAAATTGGTCAGAAGAACTTTGGAATATTCTAAACATAGAAACATAAAAAGTTAGAGTTGGAAGGGACCTCCAGGGTCATCGTGTCCAGCCCCTGCTCAATGCAGGATTCACTAAACCATCTCAGACAGATGTCTGTCCAGACTCTGTTTGAAGACTTCCATTGAAGGAGAACTCACCACCTCTCGTGGCAGCCTGTTCCACTCATAGATCACCCTCACTGTCAAAAAGTTTTTCTAATATCTAATCTGTATCGTCTCCCATGCAGTTTCATCCCATTGCTTCTAGTCTTTATTTGTTCAAATGATAATAAGGATGATACCTCTACAGTGTGACTGCCTTAAGATATTTGTAGACAGCAATTAAGTCTCCTCTCAGTCTTCTCTTTTGCAAGCTAAACATTCCCAGATCCTCTAACCGTTCCTCGTAGGACATTGTTTGTAAACTGGTCACCATCCTGATAGCTCTTCTTTGTACTTGCTCCAGTTTCTTCATGTTTTTTTATAATGTGGTGGCCAGAACTGGACACATTATTCCAGATGTGATCTGACCAAAGAGGAGTAGAGGGGGATAATTGCTTCACATGATCTAGTCTGTATGCTTCTGTTAATGCAACCCAGAATTGTGTTTCCTTTTTTTGCTGCTGCATCACACTGTTGACTCATGTTAAGTCTGTGATCTATTAATATACCCAAGTATTTTTCACATGTGCTGTTGCTTAGCCCTATTCCCCCCTTCTATATATGCTTTGTTTAATTTTTCTTGCCCAGATGTAGGACTTTGCATTTCTTCCTGTTAAAAACCATTCTGTTTGTTGCTGCTCACAGTTCCAGTTTGTTTAAATCTTTTTGAATTCTCTCTCTCTCTTCTCAAGAGAAATAAGCATTTCTTACCCATTCAGTTCTCTACCGCAGAAGCACCAATGGTTTATACCAGGGGTCTCAAACACGCGGCTCGCGGGCCCATGCGGCCCCTCCGGCTGCTTCTTGTGGCCCGCAGGCACAGACCCCGTAACAATCGCGCCTCTCTCCAGCAGCCGCCGACATCAGCGCTGTAATGCAGTGTATTGCCGCGCAGAGATCGGCTCTCTGCACAGCAATACCAGTGCCAGCCACCGGCCTATCAGAGGCCAGCAGCTGATATCTGCGTTCCAGCGCAGCGGCGTATGACATCACTGCCATGCGTAGATGTCAGCTGCTGGCCTCTGATAGGCTGGCGGCTGACACTGGTATTGCTGTGTAGAGAGCCGGTCTCTGCGTGGCAATACACTGCACTACAGCGCTGATGTCGGCGGCTGCTGGAGAGAGCCGCGATAGGTAATGGGGTCTATGTGCCTGCGGGCCACAGGTGCAGAAAGGACGCCGAGGGAACGGAGAACAGGTGAGAATCTTTTTTTTTTCTCTCTGTCATGTGAAATACACCACAGGGGACCTGTGCTCAGTATGGGGGGGACTGTGTGCAGTATGGGGGACGGGAACCCTGAATGCTGTATGGGGGGACGGGGACCCTGAGTGCTGTATGGGGGGACGGGGACCCTGAGCGCTGTATGGGGGTACGGGGACCCTGAGCGCAGCATGGGGGGACAGGGACCCTGAGCGCAGTATGGAGGGACGGGGACCCTCAGCACAGTATGGGGGGACGGGGACCCTGAGCGCAGTATGGGGGGACGGGGACCCTGAGTGCAGTATGGGGGGATGGAGACCTGTGCTTAGTATGGGGGGGCCCTCTGAGCGCTGTATGGGGGGATGGGGACCCTGAGTGCTGTATGGGGGGATGGGGACCCTGAGCGCAGTATGGGGGACGGAGACCCTGAGCTCTGTATGGGGGGACGGGACCCTGAGCGCAGTATGGGGGGACAGGGACCCTGAGAGCAGTATGGGGGGGACGGGGACCCTGTGCGCAGTATGGGGGGACGGGGACCCTGTGTGCAGTATGGGGGGGGGCGGCGACCCTGTGCGCAGTATGGGGGGGACGGGGACCCTGTGCGCAGTATGGGGGGGATGGGGACTCTGTGCGCAGTATGGGGGGGACGGGGACCCTGTGTGCAGTATGGGGGGGACAGGGACCCTGTGCGCAGTATTGGGGGGACGGGGACCCTGTGCGCAGTATTGGGGGGACGGGGACCCTGTGCGTCGTATGGGGGGGGGACCTGGATGGGGGACATGTCTGCAAGATAAGGACCAGAATGGGGGACCATGTCTGCAATATGGGGGACCATGTCTGCAATATGGGGGACCTGGATAGGAGACCATGTCTGCAATATGGGGACCATGTCTGCAATATGGGGGACCTGGATGGGAGACCATGTCTGCAATATGGGGGACCAGGATGGGAGACCATGTCTGCAAATATGGGGGACCTGGATGGGAGACCATGTCTGCAATATGGGGGACCTGGATGGGAGACCATGTCTGCAATATGGGGGACCTGGATGGGAGACCATGTCTGCAATATGGGGACCATGTCTGCAATATGGGGGACCTGGATGGGAGACCATGTCTGCAATATGGGGACCATGTCTGCAATATGGGGAACCTGGATGGGAGACCATGTCTGCAATATGGGGGACCTGGGTGGGAGACCATGTCTGCAATATGGGGGACCATGTCTGCAATATGGGGGACCTGGATGGGGGACCATGTCTGCAATATGGGGGACCCGGATGGGAGAGCATGTCTGCAATATGGGGGACCTGGATGGGAGACCATGTCTGCAATATGGGGGACCTGGATGGGAGACCATGTCTGCAATATGGGGGACCTGGATGGGAGACCATGCCTGCAATATGGGGGACCTGGATGGGAGACCATGTCTGCAAATATGGGAGACCTGGATGGAAGACCATGTCTGCAATATGGGGGACCTGAATGGGAGACCATGACTGCAATATGGGGGACCTGGATGGGAGACCATGTCTGCAATATGGGGGACCTGGAGGGGAGACCATGTCTGCAATATGGGGGACCTGGAGGGGAGACCATGTCTGCAAGATGAGGATCAGTTCAAAAGGTGTATAGAAAATAAAATGGTATCACTAAAAATGTCACTTTGTCATGCAAATAATGCGGCCCCCCAAATTAAATGTTTTTCTGTTTGCGGCCCATATGCCCAGCTGAGTTTGAGACCCCTGGTTTAGACCTTCCCTGGTACTAAAATAATGATTTCCTGATCGGTGATATGTGCAAATGTCAATTCTGAGGACCATGTTTGACTGCAATGGTCAGGGGGATAATAATGAATGGGATGACATCACTTCAAGTACCAGCAAAAACCACAAGAGCTGAAATATTGAAGCTGCTGAGCATTTAAGGGGAGAGTAATGTTTAATTATTTTTGAACATTCCATATTTTATCTTTCATTTAAAAAATAATTTATAGTCCTTGTTTACCTATGAAGCTATGTAGATATAACTTGAAATTATTGGGTACCAATGCAAAATCGGTAAGAATGTTAAGGTTTAGGGACAGCTTTCAGGTCACAGGGGATCACTGAACCAGTGTGATGGTAGATATGAAGAGAGCCAGACTGGGACACAGAAAAAACAATGCCGCCTGAAACTCACTCTTCCTTCTCATCTGTCCTGCCTATAGGAGTGAGGAGAGGTGCAGCTTCCTTCGCTATACCCCCAGTCCACCTAACAACAAATCAGAAGTTAAATACTGGTGAAATATTGTGCATTTGTTGCATTACCAAAGTATGTGTAATTGTGGTTATTTAACTGTAAAATGTCATACTGCTCTGGAGCCTTTTTATTTATTGCTAGGGCCAAAATTTAAACAATCTCATATATAAGATGCCACTTACAACTCAGGTACATCTTGATAATAAACTAACCCAGAACAATCAAGTATTTTGCAGGTGTTCCAAGCTACCTAATGGCCGGAATAGATGGTATACTTACTTGACCTGACCAGGACTACGGCAGGTCACTACAATGACCAGCAGACTTCCCTGAGGAGTCGATGGATGAAATGCTGGTTGGAATCCCTCTGACAAGTGAACATTTGGAAATTAAACTGAGGCACCTTCACTTAAATGACCCCGAGGATTAACTTGGAACACCTGCAAGTCCTTGATGGATTTGGATGAAATTGTTCTGGGTTAGTTTATCACCAAGATGTACAGTAGGTGGCATCTTATATATGAGATTGTTTAAATATTGGCCCTAGCAAGGTCAGTATTTTTTCTCAGGAGTGGGAGCCCAAACCAGGTGAGGAACAATCAGAGAAAAGGTATAATAGAAACAAGTCACCAATTCTGCATTTATCACCGACTTCTGGTTTTGGCTCGCACTCTTGAGAAAAAATACTGACCAAATACTGATAGCGGGGCTGTGGCCTAAAACTGAAAGTATCTTGGTACTATTGCGGTTTGGTTTATAGATTTATGTGTATATTGTTCTTAGGTAGGTAGGATATTTTTAATTAGAATAATTAAAGGTTATGTTTTAATCATCCCACCTTTTGCTATTTCATGCTTATATAGCAGCATTAATCCGACAGTACTTTACAGACATAATCACTGTCCCCATTGGGGCTCATAATCTAAATTTCCTATTAGTATGTCTTTGGAGTGTGGGAGGAAACCAGAACCAGAGAATTCGGAGGAAACCCACACAAACACAGGGAGAACATAAACTCTTTGCAGATGTTGTCCTTAGTGGGAATTGAATCCAGGACCCCACTGCAAGGCCACATTGCCAACCACTGAGCCACCATGCTGACTTGCATATCTGATCTAAATAAAAAGTTTGTAAAAACCATAGTCTATAAAAAGCTGGTTGCATGAAAAAAGAACCCAATATAATCCACTACTTCACTGTGGAAGTGTAGAGCTCTTTAGGAAAAAGCTTCTTGTTGGTAGAAGTGGATATTCTGATACAGTTCAGTCTTTAGTAGAGTTGAGTTACAGCTAAACATTATAAGATTCTTTAGCATTTTCAATTAACCTTTAAGATTTACTGAAGACACAAGACAGTGTGGCTCATATTTCTTTTTATAACACTTCATCTATGACACTTCAGTATAACTGTGTGATTCTACTCTGCCTCGGGTGTATATAGCATTTATGTCTAAGTGTTTTCAAATATTCAAGAGGTGACACCATAGATATGGTATACATGGAGAAGTATTAGGATAAGAAATCACATCAGGTTAAAATGGTGATAAAGTAGTCTCTCATCTATAGTGAGCTTTGCTGATTAATTTAGCATTAAGGATTGAATAGGGAACTAGCCTAATAATAATAATCTTCTGATATATCCTAGATGCACATGATATATCCATATTGTCATACTGTTCTATTTACTTGCTAAAGAGCTGGGTAACAGATTGACACTACAGAGCAAACCATAGTATAACAGACAAAATGATTCAGACACAAAATAATGCTAAAATCCTCTCTGTATAGTAAATGATTAGGAAACTCGTATAAAGCAGCAAACATCCTTATTTCCTCTTAGATTCTTCCCTGGTTTCCAAAGAATTCTAAGTTCTTATGAATGCACAGTTTGTAGTCTTTCTCATTTTGTCTGTACTTTTAATCTGTGAATTCTTAAGTGCTGTAAAATATTTTGGCGTATATATAAATATAGATTTTCATTATTATTACATTAGACATTAAAAACTTTCCTGGTCAAGCAATTAAATCAAAATATGTCAGTCGTATTGGTATGGAGATTTTACTAATATCTGAATTTATTGTTCCAATGACAATTAAAGGAAACCTGTCACCATTTTTTCACTTATAAATTATGCCCATCACCTTTAAGTTCATGTGAATGGGGTTCGTGCAACCCCTTTAAATTCTCAGACGTGCCCCTGCATAGCCCAGAAAAAGTGTTTTACTCTTCTCCCACACTGCATGTAAATTGGTCCAATGGGTGTCTGCAGATTGCGAACAACGCTGCCCCAGTCCCTTCAAACGCCACCCCGATTAATTTTAAAGCCACCTCTTCTAACTGCATGTAAGTGGATGACATCTCTACTTCATCCATATAGTGCCTGAAGTCTCACATTGAGACACACCTGCGCAGGTACACCTCATTGTGTCCTATTGAACAGTCAGTGATTCCACTGCGCAGGCGCGAGACTTTGGGCACTACGTGGATGATGGAGAGACATCATCCACTTATATGCAGTTAGAAGAACTGGCATTTGAAGAAACTGGGGCTGCATTTGAAGGGACTGGGACAGCGTTAATCGCAATCTGGAGACACCCATTGGACCGGACCACGCAATTTACATGCAGTGTCGGACAAGTATAAGACACTTTTTCTGAGGTGTGCAGGGGCTACTCTGAAGATATAAAGGGATTGCAGGAACCCCATTCAAGTGATGTTAAAGGTGATGGGCATTGTTTCTAAGCGAAAAAACTGGTGACAGGTTCCCTTTAACTGTCTAACAAAAAGAAAACCAAGAAAACTCTCCCTTTATTCTTAAAACATTGATATTTATTAGTAATACACTGAAAACCTAGAAAAACACCAAAATGACAAACATTAATTCATTTAAAAAAAGGGATATTCACTACATCTGATTGCCGAACAGATATACCAAGGGAAATAAGGGGAGTAGCCCATGTAAAAAATGGCTAATGTTCCCCTATTTATGTATCCTAACCGCAAAAGTTGGTACCCTAGTAGGCAACACAAGAATAGCTCCCCCGCTCATCATTGTCTCGTCCTCCTAGTTGCTAGATATACCTTAAGCTTAATCCCTTTAAGAGAATACAAAGAAAGCACAAAGCCAAGGAGACCAATTGACATATATTGTCAGTCACATGTAAAAGAAAGGTTCACAACCGTGGATAGCTACAAGATGATGAAGGCATTAATAATACACCAATATGTCCAATGGATTTTGTATATCAAAAATTGAGCACTGATGTATATTCACATATAATAGAAGAATTTTTTTTTTATGCATAGTGATTTATACAATGATGCTCTCAACATGTCAAAAATGCTCACAACATTGTGTCTAGAATAGATAAAAAATAAATAATGAAAAAAGTATACTTCTTTAATGCTGGTGTATACAAAGGGCCTTAATGCGTTTCCCCTCCATATAGCACTTCACAAGGCCAATGATTAGTACTTAAAACTGATCCCTATTTGCTGACACATGGATGCTTGTCAGTAATTGACATTAAACTATTTTAAAAAATCTCAGCTTTTTAATCCTGCAATTTCTGGTGCGCCTGAAACCTTATCTGACTGATGGAAAGGTTCTTTCATAATGTCAAAAACTATAAAGAAGGGGGCTGGAGGCATGGGAACCTAGAAGGAAGCCCCACATGACCGGGATTGGCCAGGAGGGTGCAATTTTTAAATCCCAATGGTCGGGATTGGGTATAGGCTTGGAGGGGCTGGGATTTGGATGGGGGTGGGGTAAAGGGGGGAAGAGGTATAATAGGGAAAAGTGCGGGAAAACGGGCAGTCCAAGGAAGAAGTCATTGAGAGAAGTTCTGGAGCACTGATCAAAAAAAAAAAAAATATATATATATATATATATTTTTACCTTTCTAATTGCTTGGACACTCTTCTCGCTATTATGGAGTCCGTGGAGTCCCTTATCGCCAGGCTGAGGGAGACTGCCAGATCCAGGCAAGGAGGGTGGCTGGAGGCCCAGCTGGCCGGACTTCTGGGGAATGCCGGAGAGGAAGAATCCCCGTCGGGTTTGGGAAGAAGTGCCAGGAGGACGCGGCCCCCCGAGAGGCTTTCCCTGGAGATGGTTGGTACAGGCAGCAGGCGCAGGCTGCGGAGCCCCTCAGGGGACCCTGTGTCCGGGGAGCATGCCGGCGGAATCCCCTGCCGGCGTGCCCGCCGTGGCAGGAATCCGCCCAGCCGGTCTGCGGGCTCCCCCTGCATCGGGTCGCGGTCCGCGACTGAAGTTCCCCGGTCCGTCGTGGTGCGGCCTCCCCCGTCGGCGCGCCGCAGTACTAGAGCCCAGGCCGCGCCGGAAGCAAGGCCCGGGCCGCAGACGCGTCTTCCGGGGGGCGGGGCCTCACCGGAAATGGGGACTACGTCACTTCCGGCCCCGGAGACAGACGAAAGGGACGCACAGCCAATGAGCGGCGGGCGCAGGGACACGCCCCCCGCTCCAAGATCCAGCGGCGATTCAAGACGCCGGTTATTCAAAAGAAAAAAGGGCGGCAATCCTGCAGCGGGGAACGGAGGGAACACCAGCGCGGCAGGCACACCTGGCGACGTTCCTGTCGGGGTGCCTGCCAGACAGACCAGAGGGCGCAGACAGCAGCGGAGCTACACGGCAGGCAGCAACAATTCCAGGACCTGCTGCCTGGCTCAAGTTTCTCCAGGCAGAGGGATGGAGCGGCGAGCAGCAGCACGGAGTTGCCTGGCAGTTATCCACGGACCAACACGGATCGGGCTGGTGAGTCCGGGTCTAAAAATCGCGGAGGTGCACGGTCGGCGGTGAGGACTGGAGGACGAACGGCGGGGAGGTCGGCACGGGCTCGGGTCCCCCCTGGTGACGAGGAGGCCAGGGGCGCGGGCCTTGAGCAGCAGGGGTCGGTCGGACTGGATTATGGAGAAGAACAAGTCGAACCAAGGACTCATCAGGACTCGGGGAGTACGGCTGGCGGGGACACAGCACCTGCGCAGCTTCGTGAGTATGCGTCTATGTATGGTTTGTCGCCCGCGGGGTCTGTAGCGGATGGGTTAGGTGATAGGCAGGTGTCTGGGCCCAGCAGGGAAAATGGTAGGGGAGGTAGTGGGTCAGATGTAAGCGGGTTTAGGGATTTGTTGGTTAGCATGTCGCGCATTTTGGCGAGAATAGACGGCGGGGGGGCCATTCAAAGGGGGTTGTCACCGGCGGGGGCTTGGCTACCTAGTCAACCGGCGTTGTTGCAGGTGGGGAGCGAGTCGGCCAGGTCGGCGGGGTGTACAGCTGGGACACCTTCTGGGGTGTCGGTGTGTGTGCAGACAGAAAAGGAAAATGCGGATAGTATAAAACTGGATGATAGGGCGAAAGGGGAGGTATACGTGTGCTTTGAGAGGCCATTGGGGGCGCATTTAAAAAAAGAGGTTAAAGAAAAAATTTGGCGGGACGAGTATGTCGAAATTTTTTCCCTTCTTCCGTTGGAAAAGTTTAACCTGGATAAGGGAAAAAAGGAAGACAGTAAAAAAGAGGAAGAAGAGAAGCGTAGGTGGAGGTTGATTCCACAGACGTTTGTCAATTGGTTGCAAGCTTTTGCAATAATGGCTAGCGTTATTGGAGAAAAAGCTCCTGATAATTGTTCGGGTTTGTTTTGCTACCTTGATGCTATTGGGGAGGCTCATAGGACTTACGGGGGTCAGGCATGGTTACGATATGACGAGCAATTTCGGCAGAGGAAGGCAGTCCGCCCTGAGATCAGATGGGATCAAAAGGACATTGGTTTGTGGCTGAAGGTTATGGCCCCAGTGAGGTATGGGCAGTCCTTTCACGGGAGCAGCAGTAGTGGTAACCAATCAGCAGGACAAAGGGGAGGTAACCAAGGGGCACAAAGCACTAAGAAGGAAGTGGGAACTTGCTGGCAATTTAATGACGGCCAATGCAAGTACGGGACCTCCTGTAAATTCAAACATCAAAATGCTTTAAGAAGGGTAAGGGAAAGCCGACAGTGGGTACCGGTCAAAGGGTTGACTCCGGTGAGGGTGCACGCGATGGCCCCCTTTCTAAGTAGGTATCCGGATCAGTCGAAGGCTAAGGTCATTTCGGATGGGTTTTTGGAAGGTTTTAGAATCCCTCCTCCTGAGCACGAGGTCCCCTTTTCACTAAAAAATTTGACGTCGGCTTCCCTTCATCCGGATGTGGTTAGCGTGAAGTTGGCTAAGGAGGTGGAATTGGGCAGGATGGCGGGACCGTTTCGGGTATTACCTAGCAGCAGGGTGATTATCTCGCCACTGGGGGTTGTGCCCAAAAAAGAGCTGAATAAGTTTCGTTTGATTCAGCATTTGTCGTACCCGAAAGGGCTCTCGGTGAATGATGGCATTGCACAGGAATTATGTTCAGTTGAATATACATCATTTGATGCGGCGGTGCGATGGGTACGGCGATATGGGTCAGGATCGTTGCTAGCCAAGACGGATATCGAGTCGGCTTTTCGGTTGCTGCCAGTTCACCCGGATAGCATCCCGTTGTTGGTTGTTTTTGGAATGGGGCATATTACATGGATAGGTGTTTGCCAATGGGTTGTGCAATTTCGTGTTCTTTGTTTGAAACGTTTAGTACCTTTTTGGAATGGGTGGTGAAGGACCTGGCATCAGTTAATTCAGTCATTCATTATTTGGATGATTTTTTGTTTATAGGCCCTCCGCAATCGTTATTGTGTAGGAATTTGTTAGGTACTATGGTGTGGGTAGCGGAGCATTTTGGCGTACCATTGGCAAAAGAAAAGACGGAAGGCCCTTGCACAATCCTAAGTTTTTTGGGCATTGTTATTGATACAGAAAGGATGGAGTGCCGGTTACCTGAAGATAAATTGTGTCTGCTCAAGCAGGAGGTCGATAGAGTCGGGAGGTTGCGCAAGGTGACCCTGAGGGAGCTACAATCGCTGTTGGGGCGCTTAAATTTTGCATGCAGGATTATGCCAATGGGCAGAATATTTTGTCGCAGGTTGTCAGGCGCCACAGCAGGAGTGCGTGGGGCTCATCATTTTATCCACCTAAATAAGGAACACAAGGAGGACCTGAGGGTTTGGAAGTTGTTTTTGGAAAGCTATAATGGCAGGTCATTAATCCAGCAGGAGTTTGTAAGCAGTTTTGATTGTGAGATTTTTACAGATGCTGCGGGAGGTGCTGGATACGGGGCCTACTGGAAAGGGCGGTGGAGTGTTGGGGCATGGCCGATTGGGTGGACGGAGAGGGGACTTACGAGGAACCTGGCGTTTTTGGAATTGTTCCCTATTGTTGTTGCGGTTACTATTTGGGGGGAGTGTTTTGCCAACAGGAGAATTCGGTTTCATTGCGATAACATGGGAGTGGTGTCTGTCATCAACAGCTTGTCGGCCTCGTCCCCACCGGTTATTAGGCTGCTCAGGGAACTAGTTCTTTGTTGTCTCAATTTGAACGCTTGGATTACAGCGGTACATGTTCCAGGTGTACAAAATTCTATAGCAGATGCCTTATCTCGTTTTCAGTGGGACCGTTTTCGGGCGCTAGCACCAGAGGCAGGGGACGTGGGTCAAGAATGCCCTTCGCATTTGTGGCAACTGGTTATGGAGGAGCCGGACGGTTAATAAGGGAGTCCATTACGAGGCAGACCTGGGCATCATACGAGGCATCGTGGCGAGTATGGCAAAGTTGGATTCTGGAGTGGGGTGTGGTGGAAGGTGAAGGAGATAGAGAGATGGCGGTGTTGTTTCTTGTGGGAAGGGCAGCAGAGATTGGATGGTCTGTGTCAAAAGTTGGTAAATTTGTTGCAGGATTGGCATTCGGTTTTAGATTACAGGGGTTAAAAGATGTTACAAAATCGTTTTTAGTGAAGCAAGCACTTAGGGGCTTTAGGAGAGGAAGTAAAGTGTTAGATAAACGAAGACCGGTGACTTTTAGTATTTTAGAGCGGTTGGGTTTAGTGTTGGATAAGATCTGTTGTTCGGTTTTTGAAGCCACACTGTTTAGATTGGCTTTTTCATTGGCGTTCTTTGGGCACTAAGATTAGGTGAGTTGGTGGCACCAAGTAGGAATAAGGTTGGGGGTTTGTTTGCTGAGGATGTGAGCGGTCGGAAAGGGGGCATCGAATTTTGGATTAGGAGGGCGAAGATGGATCAATTGGGCAGAGGCAAGCTAGTGGTATTGGGTGAGGTTAATGGATCTTTTATTTGTCCTAGGAGATGTTTAATGGCTTACTGGCAGGTTTGGTCGGGACGTAAGGGCCCATTATTGTGTCATAAAAACGGAGAATTTTTGTCACGTTTTCAATTTATTGCAGTATTTAAAAAAGGGATCTGGGAGTTGGGCCTTAGTCCTGAGGTGTACGGGTCGCATTCTTTCAGAATCGGTGCGGCGTCAGAAGCGGACGGTTTGGGTTTAGGAAAGGATGTGATAAAACGCATCGGGAGGTGGAGTTCAGATCGTTATCTGTCCTATGTACGGCATTAGGTATGCGGAATGGTGGTTTTTATTTTGTCCAGAAGTGAATACCCCCCCCCTTTTTGGTTATCTTATTGCAGGTGACGTCCCGTTATTAGTCTGGATTCTTGGACACTCTTTCGTTCATTGGGGGGCGCTGCGGGCGGATGTGAGGCCAAACGGTAGGCAACTGGGTTTTAGCAGAGAGCAAGTGGTGGTCCGGTGGCTGGGTTTTAGAGGGATGGTATGGAGAAGGGTGCTGCCTGAATTCCATAAGGCGGCTCGTTTGGACCGGGCGCCGGACATTTTGGTGGTGCATATGGGGGGGAATGATTTGGGGGTTCGGCCAGTTAGGGAATTGATGAGGGATATTCGAATTGATTTTTTAAGGTTATGGACATCTTTTCCTGGGGTGTTGACGGTTTGGTCTGACATTGTGCCGAGAAAAAATTGGAGGGAGGCCAGATCAGTGAAGGGCATTAATAGGGCACGAGTAAAGTTGAATAGAGCCATAGCAGCTTTTGTTGGTAGAAATGGGGGTGTAAGTGTTCGGCATCTTGATCTTGAGGCAGGGGTTGGTGATTTTTGGGCAAAGGATGGGGTGCACCTGAACGATATTGGGATTGATTTATGGGCATTATCTATACAGGAGGGGATTGAGAGGGCTTTGGCAGTGTTGGGGCGCTTACGAGCCTGAGGTGGTCAGGGCTGTTCGTTTGTGGCGGGGGGTGGGGTTCTTGGAGTTGGCACAGAAGTGTCGGTGGGAAAGTTATTGGAAATTTACAGGCAGTGGCTTGATTAACCGGGGTGATCTGGCATTTGGTTTTGGGGCTCTGGACGAGGTTTTACCCTGGGAGCTGTTTGGTGCCCTTGAGCTGGTGATGGACGGCTGAGGGTAATACGGTGGTTCGATTTCGGTTTAGTTATGCCAGATCTAATTTTTAACTCCAAGAACCCTCCCTTCTTATTTATTTGAATAATAATGTTTATATGTTAATGTTGTTTGTTAATAAAATGGCCGCTGTGGCCAAATTTATCCAAAGAAATTACAGGTGCAGTGTTTTTATTTGTTAAGGTACTTGAGGTCGGTAAGATGGGGAGGGGTCTTACGGAACTATGGAACCCGGGTTGGCCGTACACGGTCAAGAAGGGGGCTGGAGGCATGGGAACCTAGAAGGAAGCCCCACATGACCGGGATTGGCCAGGAGGGTGCAATTTTTAAATCCCAATGGTCGGGATTGGGTATAGGCTTGGAGGGGCTGGCATTTGGATGGGGGTGGGGTAAAGGGGGGAAGAGGTATAATAGGGAAAAGTGCGGGAAAACGGGCAGTCCAGGGAAGAAGTCATTGAGAGAAGTTCCCACCCACTCACCCTCTTTTTTGTTTTCCATTGGTATATTTTGTGATTAACGGTAAAAGGGTGGTTGTTTATCGTGAAAGAATTAAAGGGGTATTTGATGTTGTGCATTATACTGGGTTATATTAAAAGTGTTATGTAAAGTTGTGTAAGAAGGTATGTCGCAGTGGCTTGGCGGGGGGTGGGGTTCTTGGAGTTGGCACAGAAGTGTCGGTGGGAAAGTTATTGGAAATTTACAGGCAGTGGCTTGATTAACCAGGGTGATCTGGCATTTGGTTTTTGGGGCTCTGGACGGGGTTTTACCCTGGGAGCTGTTTGGTGCCCTTGAGCTGGTGATGGACGGCTGAGGGTAATACGGTGGTTCGATTTCGGTTTAGTTATGCCAGATCTAATTTTTAACTCCAAGAACCCTCCCTTCTTATTTATTTGAATAATAATGTTTATATGTTAATGTTGTTTGTTAATAAAATGGCCGCTGTGGCCAAATTTATCCAAAGAAATTACAGGTGCAGTGTTTTTATTTGTTAAGGAACTTGAGGTCGGTAAGATGGGGAGGGGTCTTACGGAACTATGGAACCCGGGTTGGCCGTACACGGTCATGTAAAAGGATCACTAAAATCAGTTAGTATATGTCTCCTATGAGCAATGTTAGTCCAGTTGTAGAAAGCCACCTTTGGACATTTTACTGCAGATTACTTCTCACATTTTGCAAGTTCTGAATAGAAAAAGAAAATGTTGCAGCAAACTCACCCAGTGAAGTTCATATGGTATGGGAGCATGGAAGTCCGTTCTGACAAAATGTGAGGTATCCAATCAAAAAAGGTTAATTCCAACTCCTCGTAAAATACAAAACTTTAATGAAAAAAGTTACAATGGAAATTATATCGCAAAGAAAGCACAAGAAATCATAGCTATGCGTTTCAGACGTGCTCTGGCATCCTTTGTCTGAGCTAGGATCCTTTGTCTCAGGGTCCTAATAAGCCCATAGGAGATCGGTGCAGGTGTGTGGATAAATCACATGACTAACCAATTATGAATGCAATAAGATCTACACAAAAGAAAATAAGAAATAGACCCATTGTAGTGACTAATTAATTAAAATAACAGAAGTGAAGAAACTTAAAAAGAAAAAGAATTCAATACATATTTAATAGTGAAAGATAACCTACTTGTGCTTGTTCCGACCATATGGAACGTGTGTACATGTGTACATAGCCAATAGATCCAAACGGCTTCTCTAGTGAGGAGACTCCTCCTGTGGTTTCCTCCCCTGATAGATCTATTAACCTGCTCAATGTTAAATACCTGGAATGAGGAAATTTGTCGTTGATGGTGAGTAATAAAGTGTTGATGCATGGGACATGCATGTAGTATGGCTGGTGCTTGTAATACTGACTATGTCTGTAATATGTTCTGAAGTACATCTCTTACGTTTTTATGAGGTATTGCAACTCTCTACTAATCGGTCTCCCTCATACTAAACTCTTGAATTTCCAATCCATCCTGCATGCAGCAGCCAGGATCATATCCCTCTCCAACTGTTACACCGATGCCTCTACCCTATTTCAGTTGTTGCACTTGTTACCCATCCACTACAAAGTCCAATATAAGCATAGCACTTTCAACCATAAAGCACTCCATAGTTCTGTACCACCCTACATCTCCTCCCTCATCTCTGTCTATCACCCTACCTGTGCCCTCCTTTCCATTAATAACCTAACATCCTCAATAATCCTAACCTCCCACTCCCATCTCCAAGACTTCTTGTGAGCTGCGCCACTTCTCTGGAATGCACTACCTACAACAATTCAATTAATTCCCAATACCCACAGTTTTAGGTGTGCCCTAATAATGCACTTCTTTAGATTGCAACAAACATGTTCTTCTAAATCTGGTCCCTTGTATCATCTGTTTACACACCATCCATACACTTAATAGTATGGGAATAAGGACACGAACATTGGGTGTTTGCCACATTGTCATGTGCATGACAGCGCCGCAAACACTGCCTTTTATCGGCGGTAAGAATAATACCACTGGTCAGAGCGCTGCGGTTCCCATGCTGTCAGATGACGGCTGCTGTCGCCAATAACAGCGACAGCAGGCACGGCTGATGGGAGTAGTCATCTGTCGGCGCCTGTGCTATAAATAAATAATAATAAAAAAAATGGTGTGGGTTCCCTTGTATTTTTGATAACCAGCCAGGCAAAACTGACAGTTGTAGGCTGCAACCCTCAGCTGTCAGCTTTAGCAAGGCTGGTTATCAAGAATAGAGGGGACCCCACGCCATTTTTTAAATTATTTAAAGAAATAATAATAATAAAAAAAAAAAAACAGCATGGGGTTCCCCTCATTTTTGACAACCAGCTAAGCTAAAGCAAACAGCTGAGGGCTGGTATTCTTAGGCTGGTAAGGGGCCATGGATATTGGCCCCCCCAGCCTAAAAATTGCAGCCTGCAGCCGCCCCCAAAAAGGTGCATCTATTAGATTAGATTGCCCAGCTCTCCCCATTGCCCTGTGGCGGTGGCAAGTGGGGTAATATTTGTGGGGTTGTATTGTCCGGTGACATCAACCCCACGAGTTAGTAAAGGAGACGCCTATCCATTGCTAATCCTATAGTCAAATTGTTAAATAAAGTAAAACACCCAGAATAAAGGCTTTTATTTGATATACATTTATTTATAAATAACAAACACAGTTATACTCACCTAATCCCCAATGCCCTTGTCTCCTGCAAGAAAAAAATCACAGTATGCTGTCATCTGAATGCAGTCCGACATCCACGGCCTCAGACAATGGAGAAATTAAGTTTTCCGTCTTCTTCTCAGTTTGCTCGGATTCTCCCATCAAAGGGAGACAGTAAGATCACAGTAAGCTGACACTTGGCTCAAACTCGGATAAGAGTTTGAGCCAAGTGTCAGTAGCAAAATTTTGCCGATTTTCTCGCATGAGAGAATCATCATTCATGTGACTCCGACCTTACAATTTTTTCCTTTGCACTTTACAGTGCTGCCTCAATTCTTTTATATAACTTAATTAGTCTCAGAGCGATCAGCCGCCAGAGGAGTCTGGCAGCGGCTCTCCTATAGAGGACTCAGGAGCGCTCAGCATAGCAAGTGCTCCTGTGTGTGTGAAAGTTGGGAGAGATAACTGTTGGCCAAATAATTGGCCACACTATCGTTTGTACAATAACTCTGATGTATATGGGGGGCTTAATGTTCACAAAAAAAGTCGTCTTGGCTTATTTTATCACTTTTGTGTTGAGATGTTAGCCTGACCACAGGTCGAGAGATACAGTTGAATGCAATGGTGGAACAGGGAGCCGTCTGCTGTGAGGGTCCTTTTACTGTATGCGAGGGCAGTCGTACTGTGTGAGGGTATCATACAGTGAGTATTTTTGTTGGCATCATACCCTATGGGGGCCATGAAAGGCTTATTGTAGTGAGCGACTACACTAAGGGGCTTCAATAGGGGCAAAGTTATTGTGTAAATGTAGCAATACATGTTCCTCTCTATGTCTCTAAAATTTAGGAGGTATGTATACACTTCTTTGACTGCACATATACACCGTGAAACCCCACCTATTCTGACTATATTTATATTTTTCTTTTGGGTTTGGGGACCCCAGTTAGAACTTTTGCTATGAGGCCCAATGATTTATATCTTCCCTGGTATTACCCATGATGAAAAAAAAATTAAAAAAACTTATCCAGAAGTTGACATCTTTCCATTGACATTCAGTTAACTGAGGTCCTTGGTCCTGGAAAAGTGAATACATTGATTACCTTTGTTAGCATTTCTTGCATAAAGTTGTCAGGAAAATATGCAAATCCAATGCATACACAGAGAAACAATGTATAAAATGTATTTCTGTTAAGTAATCTATTGTAAATATTCTGTTCTTGGAGATATGCAAATTCCAAAGTACTTGTTCTAAGCATATAGAAGATGCATTAGTACATTCATTGTAAGGAATGAAAATACATTATTTGTCAAGGGTGGTGAGAAAAAGACACTGCACATTGCTGCTATCCATCTCAGGAATGTTAATGCTCAGCATAATAAACCTCAGAACTTTGTGATTGAGTGTAGATTGTTAGGTTATGAGCAAAATCATTAGCAAATATATGAAATAAAAAATAGTTTCACTATTGTAAAATCCAGAGTTATGCACATTACATTTTAATCCACCTTATTCCATCCTTTACAATAGCAGTATGCCTGTTCTAACATTTAAACACCTAGCTGTGTTAAAGGGGTTGTCCGGTCTTGCAAGTGTGCAAGTCTGCAGTCACTATGTGCGTGCGCTGTGAGGATTTCTCGGTGTTGGCATCGACCACAAGTATGAGACTTGCATACATGCAGTCACATGCCCATTAGACGTACGCAATTATGCAAGAATATAAAGTGAGGCAGAAAATGTCTAGTCGGAATGTGTCCGAAAGCATGCAAATCGCATACTTGCAGTCATGTGACTGCCCCTGGTCCCAACACCGGGGAATCCTCACAGCGTGTAGTGTATGTGGTGTGAAGAGTCGCATTGACATAGAGTGACTGCAGACTTGTACCCTTTTTTTTCTCTTTTTTCTTTTTCCTCGTTTCCTCCCCCTCCCCTTTTAGGGGCGTTCCTTATGCTTTTTGGAGCCATGTTCTACTGCTTAAAGCCCTCAGTTGTTGTGTCCTGTTCATTTGGTTTTTATACCTTAAGAAAGGCGCCGGTTTGGCACAGAAACGCGTTGGTATTAATAAAAACCGTCTTGGAATCCCAAGCCTCTTCATTCTCGCAACACAGCCCACCTAAACGTGCCAGCTTCCATTTTTTTGCTCATTCTGTTTATATGGCCCTAGCGGGGGTCACCGGTTCTTCCCGCTAGGCCGCAAGTTTCTTCCAGATAAAGGCTATCAGATCCCGTTTAACCTCCCATGCACCAAACGGCCCCCACCCAACCTGAGATCATAATCCAAACTGTCCCCTGTACCGTAGGTAAGAGTTGAAAGTGATGGCTCTGCTCACTTGCGCGGTTCCTCCGCTGCTACTGGCTTGTCTTTCCTGTCGTGGTCCTCTCTCAGCTCTTCTCAGCTTGACCGTTGAAGGTAGTCTCTCACGCTTGGGGGAAGGGGGTCCTGACCTCGGCTCCTGACAGGGGGCGTCGGATCCCGGGAACTTACTCAGTGTGGGGCGCAGGTTCTGACTCTGACCAACATGTGCAGTGTTCAGGGGGGCTTCTGTGAGGAGTGCGGAGCCTCTCAGGAGATGTCCAACTCTGGTGCAGCGCAGCCCTCCGGCTGAGGCCTGTCGCACTGGGCTCTTCTTTCCCTCTGGAGCACGTCTGCTCCACTCTGCAGCCTGGCGCCAAAACTCTCTGGCTGCAGCGTCTCCTATGGTACACATCCGCACCCTGCACTCTCTTGGCACCAAAAGCCCCTGCAATCTGCCACACAAGGCCTTTATACCCAGGAAACTCTCTGGGTCACATGATCAGGTCCATCACACAAAAGTCTCACTCCCTGCAAATCTGCCAGCAACATTTAGCTCCTGCTAGCACAATTCTTTGTTCACTTTCATTTTCAGTTTGTTCCAGGGTGGTGGTTGCTTACAGTTACTTAGTCTCTCTTGTCCATCTCTCTACACATATCTGATCTTTTTGGGGCACTCTGTCTATCTGTGTCATATGTGTCCCATTACTTGGCCCCTTGCTGGTCTAACACATGATAAATAGATAGATAGATCTAGTTAAGATCTTGCACTGGGTAAATGAAGATACTGTATTTCTAATTTCTGTACATGGCATAACATTCCTAGTTGGTAGGAATGTTTTTTTTTATTTAGATATTCTCTCAGCTTTTTAAAAAAATGTTTTATTATCAATACATTTATAGCATTCATTGATGACTTGAAACTAACTTGATCAAATAACTCTCAGTCCAGGTAAAAAAAACCTCAGTTTTGAGATAAAAAGTCAGAATTCTGAATCAAGAACTCAAAATTTTGAGATAAAAGGTTTGAATTTTTAGAAAATACGAAAAGTTAGCCAGGTAAATTAATTCTCTCACTTAGTTATTACAGATAGAAGGAAACACACTAGCTGGCATTGGAACGCTTTGCATTTCCTTAATATTTTTCAAAATTTCCAATTAAGTCAGTCTTTTATTTCATATATTTTTCGTTTCTGTACTCCACTCTGCTCTACAAAGCAAGAGGCTTTGGAGTTAGCAGTAGAAAATTAAATTACTACTGAAAAGCAACTTCACCCTGGAGAGTCGTTTGCTGACCAAGTATTAAAAATATTGAGCCATAATTCAATCCAAAACTTAATCTACACATTCAATGCCTCTGCATGACTGCTCACCACGACAATGATGTTTTCCTTTTTCTGCCTCCTGATACACACAGAGCAGCCACATGCACATTAAAAAGTAGAATATTGGCTGTGTACTTTCCATGTAACTGCTTGCTTTGTGTTTCTGGAAGAGATTTAAAAGATCAATCAATTTCTAGTGAACAAACATAGCAATTCAGTTTGGTGACTGCACTTTTTGAGTGAGACAGTCCTGCTTTACTGCCATAAGAGCTCAATGGATTTCAATTAATGCCATTACAATGTGTGTTGGAGGCAAGATCAGTATCCTGACAGAACATTGTGGATTGCAAAAACAACTGTTGTGTAAATGCATATATTATTATTAATATTATTATACTTGGCAATGTTATTACTACTACTACTATTATTATTGTTATTGCTATTATTATTACTATTATTAATATTGCTACTATTAGTATTATTATTGTTATTGCTATTATTATTATTACTATTATTATGAATGTTATTATTACTACTATTATTGTTATTGCTATTATTATTGCTATTAATATTATTAATACTACTAGTATTATAGTTATTGTTATTATTATTATTACTATTATTGTTATTGCTAGTATTATTATTACTATTATTATTAATGATATTACTACAACTAGTATTATTGTTATTGCTAGTATTATTATTATTATTACTATTATTATTACTATTATTATTAATGCTATTACTACAACTAGTATTATTCTTGTTATTGCTAGTATTATTATTACTATTATTATTCATGTTATCACTACTACTAGTATTATTATTGTTATTGCTATTATTATTACTATTATTATTAATGTTATTACTACTACTATTATTATTATTATTGTTATTGCTATTATTATTATTGCTATTATTATTGTTATTGTTGTTACTATTATTATTTCTACTGCTAATATAGCAACATTTTCTGCAGTGCTTGCAGATATTGTTATTACTTGCATCTCTCCTGCCTCCACTGAGGTTCACAATCTAAATTCCCTTTCTCAGTCAATATGTTTTTGAAGCATCTGAGAGCGTCTCGAGTACCCATGGGAAACCTACACAGATATGGAGAGAACATACAAACTCCGCACAGATATTGCCCTCAGTCAGAATCGATCTCCCGAGTGTTGAAATGCAGCTATGCAAACCACTAAACCATCATGCTGACCATTGTACTTAGTTTATCCAAAAATAAGTATTTATTTAGGCCAAGAGTGTCCTGCCAGGAAAATTAAAGGGCTTCATACACAATAGATAGCTGTTGTACGAGCAAGGGTTTGTCTGATCGTTTGGTCGGCATCTATCTCTCCAGACTCCTCCATACACAGAAGTGATCGCACTATCGAGCGCTCCACTGTTCTCTACAAGAGAGCGGCTGCTAGACTCCTCTGGTAGCTGCTTATTACACCGAGAATGAAAAGATCGGCAGCTGAAATTAGACATTTCAGATCTTTATCTCCTTGACAGGGTTAGAAGGCCCCTATACACATTAGACTGTTGGTCGGCTGGCTCGGCCAACATTGGTTGTGTGAGAAGGGTCTTAAAACTCCAAACTCTATTTTTGTCCTATAATAAAGACATTTTTGTAAGTTTTTGGAGCAACTACTGCAAATTTCAAGGCTCATTTCCATTATTCTCCTAGTAAAGCATGCTAGTAGGAAGAAAAACCATGAAAATGTGACAAATTAGAAAAAAAAAATAGAAAAACTCCAGTGAGTTGCAAATACCTTTTCACAGCACTGTACAGGCAGCCATACAGCTTTTCATTTTTCCTAGCCGTTTTCACAGTTTCTGTCCTGTTCATCCCTCTGGCTGTGGTAACATATAATTGGGTGTCAGCAGTGGCATAGCGTGGGTTGCCAGTGCCCAGGTAAGGCAAGTATTGCACTACGTAGCCAAGTAGTAATGCCCTCTGAGTGCCCTCTTAAAATAAATAATGTACGATTTAGAAAGTGATCATGCCTATTTAGTTCCCTTTAAAAATGTAATGATGCCCCCTGAGTGGCCCCTTTAAAAGTAACAATGCCCCCTTTATACACATCTAATTCGAGCTCCCGAGTTCTCGTCTTCTCAGCACACACATTGGGCGATACTCATAAGATTCTCTGGGGCAGCTTTAGATTGCTCAACAAAGTTACCCTGGGAGCAATAACCTTTTGAAGAAGACCCTAAAAATTTGCATATTGGGTGCAATGAATAAAAAGGCCCATATCGCTAAAACATTATGGATGATTTAAAAAAATAGAAAATAAAAAACAGAATACTCAAGGGAACCGTGGGAATAAAAGAGGAACAAGAACTGTCCAGATTTGATCAGGTTACAGGTCATCTATAAAGCCGGGGTCACACGAAAATAGATTCTCTCATCCTAGAGAATCAGGTCGATTATGCTCATGACACTCTGATTAAACTCTGATCTGAGTTCGCTCAAGTGTCAGCATAGCGTCTCATCTATTGGATGAGAGAATTGGAGCACGCTATGAGGAGCAGATGGAGAACAAAATTTCTATATCTTCTCCGTCGTGTGAGTCCGCGGAAATTGGATTGCACTCAGATGTCATCCGAGTGCAGTCCCATGTTTTCCACGCACCCAAAGACTTGAATGAGTGAATGTCTTCCGATTTCAGAGTGAAATCACAGCATGCTGCAATTTTTTTCACAGACAGATTCTGTAACTGAAAAAATCAGTCATCAGTATTGCCCCATTGAATAACATGGGTCAGTGTGCTATCCAATAAAAAATCGCATGGCACTCGTCAGCTTTATACATGGTCTGGTATAGTGACAGATCGCCCTTAGCTTCTCCTTGCCTCACTTATGTTGACAATTTATTTTATAATGGTTTGACTACAACATTGCAGGAGAGCGGATACGATTCTAGAAGAATCATGATGTCTTGTGTGAAAATTAATCAGTCCATTTATATATGTATTTACTTTGTTAAAAGCAATCATGTGGTTACACAAAAGAAATATCTGTGTTTTGAATTACAGTAAAATACTTTCTATATATAGTTCTTGGATATGTTACTTTTTTATAGAATTACAGTTTTGCTTTATTATGACAGTGTTTCAATTGCCTCTTTGTTCCGCCATGTACGAGTGTTTCTGGCTGGTTGGGTTTTATTATGACTGGCAAGCTCATATAATCAATTTTTACCATATCTCAGGGAAAGAAGAATCAATCACTTTGATATTTTTCAAGCTAGTCACAATAATAAAAATTCAAAAGTTCATGCTCTTCTATTATTACTGTTCTCTGTAGGCTGTGGTTCATGTCATGAAACAATTTAAAAGAATGCTATCGTATCAAGCAACTGCTGCCTATGGGGAATATGGCATTGTGAGCTATTTAAAGAGTTCCTATCTATTAGCTTAACAGCCTCCTCTTACCAGGAATTCTTTGTATTTCAATGCGTAAGCATAGCTAATGGGTTTAATGTTTAGTATAGTAAGACGGGTACAGAGTGTGTGCTTGGCATTTTAAGTGCATTTTAACAACATACCCCATTCTGAACCTACAGTACTTTAGAACATATTTCATGCATAACAACATCTTACTGTATGTTTTTTACATCTCTTTTTTACCGTTTATATTTTAAAGTGAACTTCCACCTATCTGTTATGTTGTTTTTAAATCCAACATTCTGAGATTATTAATTTCTTAATATATTATCATAATGGTCAAGGTTACATTTTCCTGCAATGGAAGTCCAAATTCCTCTCGTTAAATTTTTTTTTATATCTGCAGGTGCCACCAGGGGAAGTTCAAACTTAGTTTTTTTTCTTTCTTCCCATAAATCAATAGTATACAGTACAGACCAAAAGTTTGGACACACCTTCTCATTTAAAGATTTTTCTGTATTTTCATGACTATGAAAATTGTACATTCACACTGAAGGCATCAAAAGTATAAATTAACACATGTGGAGTTATATACTTAACAAAAAAGTGTGAAACAACTGAAAATATGTCTTATATTCTAGGTTCTTCAAAGTAGCCACCTTTTGCTTTGATGACTTCTTTGCACACTCTTGGCATTCTCTTGACCATTACTTACCATTAGTGTTTCTATGCATTATATTCTACATTATATGTTTTTATTATGTTAAAGCTGTGAGGCAGTGACCGGGATCGTATACGAGGGACGGTATATATACCCCAGAATGTGTACAGAGACCTATTAAATCCATTGGAGTGCATTGCAGTCACAAATTCACCTGCGGCTAATGCAGGAATGAAGGTAAGCATTGACCTGGTCAGGCTATCTGCCTAAGGCAGATTAGTAAAACCTGGCTGGGCCTTCATTTCTTGGAGGAGGCTACAGGAAGGCAGTGGGGCGGCCTCCTCCCTCCAACCCGGGTTTTCCAGTGGCTCTTGCCACAGGTCCTTTAAAAACCCTGCACTAAGGATTAGTGTTGTTCAGTGTTGGGACCTTCTAGGAGTATAGCAGGAAAGCTTGGCGGGCCTGTGTGTAGCTGAACCCACGCCTGGGAAGGCTCTGCACCCTTCAAGCTCTGAGCGGCCTGGCGTGGCCGTTGCCCACGGCAACCATTGTTTAAGGAATCATGTTAACCCGGCTGCGAACCAGAGGACTTTTCTGTTTACCCGTGAGTTGCTGAATAAAGCTGTTTATGTTGGACTTGCTTGGGTCACAGCCTCAGTTACTGCACGATGTGAAGACCGCCGCCTTACAAAGCATTATTTCTATCTCAATATTTGATTGGATATTACTAGATTATACCATCACTTTATGACCGGTGAGGGTTTTGACTCTTAAGAGCATCCTTCTACCACCTAGCTGAGCCAGCTGCACTAAATGTGGCCGACTGCAGCTTTCTTTACAGCTGGTTGAATGAAAGCTCGGCAATGCTGGAAAGAACAGGGAAGCTGAGTTCAATTTCCCTAACCACACACAGGCCTGTTTACTGCCACACCTGTTCTCAATCAAGAAATCACTTAAATAGGACCTGCCTAACAAAGTGAAGTAGACCAAAAGATCCTCAAAGGCTAGACATCTTCTTGCGATCCAAAGAAATTGAGGAACAAATGAAAAACAAAGTAATTGAGATCTATCAGTCTGGAAAAGGTTATAAAGCCATTTCTAAAGCTTTGAAACCCCTGCAAACCACAGTGAGATCCATTATCCACAAATGGCGAAAACATGGAAAAGTGGTGAATCTTCCAAGAATTGGCCGGCCGACCAAGAGCGCAGCGAAGACTCAACCAAGAGGTCACAAAATACCCCACAACAACATCCAAAGAACTGCAAGCCTCACTTGCCTCAGTTAATGTCAGTGTTCATGACTCCACCATAAGAAAGAGACTGGGCAAAAATGGCATGCATGGCAGATTTCCAAGATGAAAACTACTGCTGAGCAAAAATAACATAAGGGCTCATCTCAGTTTTGTCAGAAAATATCTTGATGATCACCAAAACTTTTGGGAGAATACTCTGTGGACTGACAAGAGAAAAATTGAGCTTTATGGATGGTGTGTGTCCCATTACATCTGGAGTAAAAGTAACAGAGCATTTCAAAAAAGGAACATCATACCAACAGTAAAATATGTTGTGGTAGTGTGAGAGTCTGGAGCTGTTTTGCTGCTTCATGACCTGGAAGACTTGCTGTTGTGAATGGAACCATGAATTCTGCTGTCTACCAAAAAATCCTAAAGAAGAATGTCCTGCCATCTGTTTGTGGCCTCAAGCTGAAACACACTTGGGTTATGCAACAGGACAATGATCCAAAACACACCAGCATGTCCACCTCTGAATGGCTTAAGAAAAACAAAATTAAGACTTTGGAGTGGCCTAATCAAAGCCCTGACCTTAATCCGATTGAGATGCTGTGGCATGACCTTAAAAAGGTGGTAACCCTCCAATGTGGCAAAATTACAACAATTTTGCAAAGATGAGTGGGCCAAAATTCCTCCAGAGCGTTGTAAAAGGCTCATTGCCAGTTATCGAAAATGCTTGATTGCAGTTGTTGCTAAGTGTGGCCCAACAATTTATTAGGAGTAGGGGGCACTTACTTTTTCACACAGGGCCCTATAGGTTTGGATTTCTTTTTCCCTTAATAATAAAGATCTTTATTTGAAAACTGCATTTTGTGTTTACTTGTGTTATCTTTGTCTAATATTAAAATTTGTTTTGTGATCTGAAACATTTAAGTGTGACAAACATGCAAAAGAATAAAAAATCAGGACGAGGGCAAGCATTTTTTCATACCACTGTATATCTTATCAGATTTTACAAATTTTGACCACAAATTGAGAAAGAAAGATCAATACAGAAGTTGAAAGAAGCAGGTTTCTCTATGTTCAGTGAAGACAGATTTTCCCATTAATGAAATAGGAATTCACAGTTGGTGCTTTTAAAATTCTATGAATGGTGGAGGTAGAAGCAGATACAGACATTCTGCTGTAAGTTTTTCTGAAATGACCACTGCAGTTTTCCATAGATCTTTATGAGCACCAACTGCCATTTTCTCCTATCGCATTATGGGAAAATCTGTCTTCACTGAAGACAGATTTTACACGTGAAGTAGGGCTGGTGATTTTGCTTAAAATTTAAATTTTTATCAATAAACATTTTTTTACAGCAGGCAATTAATTTGATTAATTCACCATTTCTCTTTCTCATTATTCTGATTGTGGTCCGAATCGAAAATTTAACTTGGGCTCCACCCCTGAAGGCAGAGTTAATATCGACTCCCAGTGCAACCTGCAGCAGCATGTAAAGGAAACCATCCAGTGCAACAGCGCTGTAGAGGAGTCAGAGCTTTGGAGGGAGATGTCTATAGAGTGTAGACAGCAAGAGCTGCTCACCTCTGGAGACTTCTGTGCAGTCTGGTCTTCAGTCACTTTGCCGATGCCCGGTGGGGCTTATCGCCACAGACTGAACCATCGTATCAGGTCACACTGTCAACGTGAGGTCACTGTCTGAGCGTCACCTGTGCATTAATTTAATACTAAAGGTGTGTGGGCCCTATTTTTTCTTTTTTGAGTAATACATATTGTGAGAGTGTGAAATGTGATAACAGCAGGAGGAGAGCACTAGGACCCTGTGACTTTTGCCTGGCTGAGCTCAGAGGAGGGGCAGTGCAAGAAACTCTGTGTGTTCTAAGAGTGTCTGAGGTGTGAGAGGCTAGACAGGAAGTCTGTGAGAACTGAGCTGCAAGAAGACACTGTCTTTACACTCTTCCCTTTGGAGTTTGTTTACCCCTTTCTCTGTCTAAGAAAGCTTCTAGACCCAGGGGCCATGGGGGCATTCCGAAAGGTAGACCGCTTACTCCGGGACCAATTCATCACAGGGTTAGCCAATAGACTCCTTCGAGACAAAATGATGGAGATGTCCCGAGCTACCCCGGAATTATCCTTCTGGCAGATTTATCGGGCTGCGGTGGAAAGGGAGGAGGAGTCTACTCTGGTGGCTGAGGGGGCAGTTGACAGTGCACAGCTGGAGGGACGTCCGGCACCAGTTTCAGGAAGGGGAGGACTGGTAAACGTTGTACAGGCTCTACGTGCCGAACTGAAGGAGTTAAAGCTGGAGGTGTCTAAACTCAGAGCTGGTCCGGTCCCTACTCCTACAGAAGGGCCACCCACCCCGTCCTCTGGAATGGTGGTTCCACAGCCTGCCCGGTCGCTCTCCTCGAATGATCCAAGTTCTCGTCCACGAGGAGCGGTCACCTGCTGGAGGTGTGGGCGTCGGGGACACATCTCCCGGTACTGCCGGATGTCTGCAGCCCCGGAGCCTCCTTCGCCAGCGTTAAACTCCCAGCCGCTGCCATGAGAGGGCGAGCAGGAGCGGCCCACCCCCCACAAAGCCCTCGACGGGAAGAACAAGATTTGTTCGCACGCAGTCCAGTGCTGGAAGTAGAGTTTGAAGGGTGGAAGATGAGATGTTTGGTTGACACAGGATCCGAATGTACCATAATGCCCTTTAAGGTGTACGAAAGGCACTTCAGTCAACTCGTGGTTCCCGAGGACGTCCGAGTGATAAGGCTTACAGCCGCTAACAATGGCCAACTGACGGTGAAGGGGATCATGTGGATGCAACTGAAAATGCTTGGTCAAGAGCTGGGTCAGAAAGGGATAGTGCTGGTGGAGCACCCTCCTAGAAGAGGGATGGAGGTGACGCTCGGAATGAACATTCTGCGAGATTTAAATCATCAGATGTATGCCAGTGAGGGACCCCTATACTGGGCGCGTGCTACCCACCATCGACCCACCCAGAGAATGTTACACCGTCTAGTGCTGAGTTGCGATCTCCTGAAGAGTGCGGTCCCTGGGGGTCGGGTGGGCCTGGTCCGAGTGCCATCGCGGACCACGATCTCGCTAGCACCCCATCATGAAGAATTCTTCATGCTACCGGTGGGGGCTGCGCAGAGACTGAATGGGCTTGAAGTACTCATGGAGCCAGCCCCAGAGAAGTCCTCGTTCGCCAAGGCGCATGTGGCCCGGTCTCTGGCGATTGTGAAGAATGGATGGGTGCCAGTCAGATGTATCAACGTTTTAGATGAGGCTGTTACAATTCCTGCTGGGACCATTCTGGCTGAACTGTTCGTGCCAGCAGAAAAGGTGCCTGACAAGACAGTGTTCGAACTTTGCCCAGATGAACAGTCTTCCTGGACATTCGCGGTCGAAGTAGGCCAGACCGAATCTCCTACCGAAGAATGGAATGGTCGTGTGATCATGGACCAGATGGGAGTGGATCGGGAGAAACTGACCCCCATGCAATTGGAGCAGCTGGAGAAGGTTTTGTGGGAACATCAAGAGACCTTTTCGCAACATGCGGAGGATTTTGGTTGTTCCCGGACGATTGAGCATGAGATTCCCACAGGGGATACTCCTCCTATTAGGGAACGTTATCATCAAATTCCCCCAACGCTCTATCAAGAGGTGAAGCGCATGGTGGCCAGTATGCTTGACAACCAAGTGATCCGAGAAAGCCAGAGCCCCTGGGCGGCCCCTGTGGTCTTGGTGCGGAAGAAGGATGGGACCCTTCGGTTTTGTGTGGACTATCGCAAATTGAATGTTCACACTGTGAGGGACGCATATCCATTACCTCGCATAGAAGAGTCTCTGTCGGCATTGGGTCGGGCCAAATATTTCTCGACGTTGGATTTAGCAAGTGGCTATTGGCAGGTACCAATGGCCGAAAAAGATCGAGCCAAGACGGCATTTGTCCTACCAATGGGGCTCTTTGAATTCAACCGGATGCCCTTCGGGCTCACTAACGCTCCGGAAACTTTTCAACGTCTGATGGAACATTGCTTAGGCGATCTGAATTTTGAATCAGTCCTGATATACCTAGATGACATTGTGGTGTTCGGGACCACATTTGAAGACCATCTTGAGAAGTTACGTCAAGTTCTCTGGCGGCTCAGTTGTTATGGCCTAAAAATAAAACCGAAGAAGTGGCAACTGTTACAAAGTCAGATTAAGTATTTAGGTCACGTGGTGACTCCGGACGGGGTTCTGCCCGCGACCAGTAAGGTCATGGTTGTGCTGGAGTGGTCACCCCCCCGTACCCTGCGAGAGGTTCGGGCCTTCTTAGGTTTAGCGGGGTACTATCGTCAATTTGTACCTAAGTTTTCACAAGTAGTGAGTCCCCTGAATGAGCTCTTAAGAGGGACGGCACAAGGCATTTGAGGAGGTGAAGGCCGCCCTAACGAGTGCTCCGTTGTTAGCGTATGCCCGGTTCGATTACCCTTTCCTGTTATATACCGATGGCAGTCTGCATGGGCTGGGGGCGGTACTAGCACAAGTGCAGGATGGTCAGGAGCGAGTAATCGCCTATGGCAGCAGGTCTTTAAGAGACACTGAACGCAACCCAGCTAACTACAGTTCATTTCGCCTAGAGCTACTGGCCCTGGTGTGGGCGATGACGGAACGCTTTGCCGAGTATTTAACGGGAGCTGAGGTGCTGGTCATGACTGATAATAACCCTTTGGCTCACCTAGAAAACGCAAAGCTGGGAGCATTGGAGCAGCGGTGGGTCGCTCGCCTTGCTAAGTTTAACTATCGAATTAAGTTTCGATCTGGGCGGGAAAACGGAAATGCGGATGCACTCTCAAGGGTGCCCCTTGGGTCCTCGGGGGGAAAATGTTGATAACCAGCTTGAGGACACTGAAACCCCTGACTTGGGGCAGGTACCTATCTTCCGAAGTGTGGTACATTCAAGTGGGGTGGCGTCAGGGATGCCATGTGTTCTGGGAAAAACACCCTCGGTTTGGGCGAAGGACCAGAAAGATTGCCCTGACATTGCACTAGTGCGCAATTGGGTACAAAAAGGGGTCTGGCTGCGTGCAGAGGAAAAGGCCCAGCTGTCCGTGGAAGGAGTGAAACTACTGCGACAGTGGGATAAGTTGTGCGTGGAACAGGGCCTCTTGTACCGTAAGGTGTACCTGCCATCTGAGCTGCAGCACCGGTACCAGCTAGTAATCCTATGGGGATGGGTCCGGTGGTCGCTCGCGAGGCGCATGGGAAGGGGGCCCACTTTGGGAGTGAAAAGACACTCCAGTGGCTACAGCGAGTCCTCTATTGTCCTGAATTGGGGGAGATGGTGACAGAGGCGTGTCGGCAGTGTCGGGTCTGTGGGCTCAGTAAGAGCACTGAGCAGCGGGCGCCCACGCAATCTATTAAGACTTCCGCTCCTTTAGAGCTGCTCATGATTGACTATGTCCTGATAGGATACTCAACATCTGGGTATTCCTATTGCTTGGTAATGACAGACCACTTCACCAAGTATGCTGTAGCAGTGCCGACAAAAGATCAGACGGCGGAGTCGGCGGCTGAAGCCGTGTGTCGATATTTCATTCAGGTGTTTGGGTGTCCGCAAAGAATACACTCGGATCAAGGGGCATGTTTTCAGGGGGCATTGATGAAGGAGCTGTACCAGCTGTATGGTGTCTCACAGTTGAGAACGACACCTTACCATCCCCAAGGTAACGGAGCTTGTGAGCGCTTTAATCAGACTCTGTTGCAGATGTTGAGGACGTTGGAGGGTAAACAACAGGTACGCTGGCCTGAGTATCTTCCTGAATTGATGTGGGCCTACAATAATAGAGTGCACAGCACTACTGGCTACTCACCACACATGTTGATGTTCGGGAGGCCAGGGCAGGACATTGAGGATTTGAGCATGCCAGATCCCTCCTCTAATCCCCCTCGGACCGCATCAGAATGGGTTCAAGAACACGGGCGGTGATTGAGGGTGGTGTATCAGGTGGTGGGTGATCGACTCAGTCAGGTGACCCATAGGGACACGCGCCCCGTGCAAACCGAGCCTTTCTCCCCGGGGGATAGAGTGTTGGTGAGAATCAAACGACGGTTCGGAAAGCTGAGTGAACGGTGGGAGGCGACTCCATACCTGGTCAAAAAACGGCTGAGCCCTGAGATTCCAGTCTACGAGGTCGAACCGGTGGGGACAGGGGGACCATCCCGTAATCTTCATCGTAACATGCTACAACGGTGCTGGTTTAAAGATGCTGTCCCCGTTTCCCCGGAACCACAGGCCGTGTCCCGAGGAGTGGGCATCCCTAATGCTCTTGAATTTGATGGTGAGTCTGCCTCCGCCCCTGCTTACTTGCCCCCTGCGATTGATCTGTCCCCGTGTGGAGAGAGTATTGAGAATGTGGTATCAGGTCAGTTACCTGGTCCATATGATGTGGCACAGGGCGCCACACCTCAGGAGGGAGCAGCCTCATTGGCTCCCATTGAAGAGACTTCTGCTCCCTCAGGAGCCGAGCCTGTTGGGGTGGGTCTCAGGAGAACTACTCGAGCTACGGCGGGTATACCTCCACAGCGCTATGCACAAGACGACTTTGAGTGGGGAGGTGTGTCGAGGACGCCAACCTCTAGTGGGGTGGCATGTGAGAGTGTGAAATGTGATAACAGCAGGAGAGCACTAGGACCCTGTGACTTTTTCCTGGCTGAGCTCAGAGGAGGGGCAGTGCAAGAAACTCTGTGTGTTCTAAGAGTGTCTGAGGTGTGAGAGGCTAGACAGGAAGTCTGTGAGAATGGAGCTGCAAGATGACGCTGTCTTTACACTCTTCCCTGTGGAGTTTGTTTACCCCTTTCTCTGTCTAAGAACAAGTGCTGAGCTGGGGAAAGCTGTGTGGCTCTGTGGAGTTCTGTGGAAGTCCATGCTGAGTGGATTAGAGACTTTGTGATGAAGGAGTCACGTGTCGAGTGATAAAGGAAGGGACTAAGGAATCCATTTCTGTGACGGAGCACATGGTTGGTGTACTGGACAAGAGTGAGAGACTTCGGGAGGAAAGAAGGTTTCTGGTGCCATTTCTACTGAGAGGATATTGACAAGCCTTTGTGAAGAGATCTTACTAGACCTTAATCTGAGGCTACAGGACTAAAGTCCCCGGCGTGTGGGCTCGGCATCGGCCGACAAGACAAGGAATTTTTGCTGTTTTTGTGAACTTTGTTTTTGTTTTAATGCCAAAGTTTTCCGGGACTAACTGCAGCCACCATGATTCACAGGCCTGTGATAGACTGGATCTGAGGTTAACGGTACCATAACTTTAAGATACCAGGGTATCCTGATAATAAGGGTATAAGAGCAATTGATATAGTTTCATGCATTATTATTGTTAATAGTGGTAGGATTGTATTCAGTGTGCCATCTCAGGGGGTCCCCACATACCGCCCTCACTAGACTGACTTTGTGTTTAGGTAAAATTGTTCCAGATCACTAGAATAATTCACATAAGCTGGAAACCTTGAGATTGGCACATTGATTTCAGCTTTTGCTGATTGCGTGTATTTAGTAGAGACAGTGTCCCAGGCAGAACCTGAGACTGATTCGTTCAATACTGAATTTTAATCTAATCCCTGTTTTAGTAAGGAAAGTGTTGTTTATTTCTGTCTCTGTCTCAATTTGTGACTCACTGGATCTCTCTTGGACCTCCGGTCATTACACATATAAGGGGGTGTTGCCCCCTCCAGAGCTCAGCACCCTTTTCCATCCATCTTTACCACATAATGTTTTAACTGCGAGCTATGCCTGTTCAATTCCCATTCACATGAGACTGTTTTGGCACATAGAGAGGTAAGACATTTAGTGGTTAGGTACCATCCGTATTAAGAAGTACATTTTGACTTGGTTGAATGGCTTTTGCGCTCTTTGATCAAAAAATGCTAACCAAGTACCTTACATGTTTAATATTTGCAGCAATACTGGAGTTCATGTGTTCATTAGCTGCAATGTGCTGACGCATCGTATATGTATAGAATGGAGAAGATGGAGACATTTTTTCTCTATCTTCTAATCATCCAATCAGATCACACTCTGATCAATATATGGCCGTCTGCATCTGCCCTTAGGTTAAAATAACTGGATAACCAAAACCACACCCATAATGAAGAACCATAAAAACAAGCAAAAAAAACATATAAAACCAGTCTGAGGTGGCCAGTTTCCTAGGCAAGGACCACACACTTGAAAGCTCCTTGCTTTTGAATTGCAAATGCTGCTCTGAAACTGGCCAGAGAGATCCAGCCAGGTTCATTGCCACTCCAATTGGATGCTTAAATAGACTATATTGAGAACTTGACATTCATTTTATGGATGTGCCATAGAAAGCTGTTGAAAAAGTATTGTTAGATGTAGTGATGAGCAAATATTTTCGAGGAAAATTGAATTTTCCTTAAAGGGGTCGTCCACTACTGGGACAACACCTTCTTGAACTAATTGTTTGGCCCTGATAAAATAAAAAAAACCTATACTCACCTCCCGTGCTGGTGCCGTTCCCACGGTGTCAGCACTCGCTCTCCCCGATGCTCCCGTGCTGTTGTTGTGACACTGGCGCCCAATCAGCGCTGGCGTCTCCATCCCCGCCTACGTACAGATTGAACATGAAGAGGAAGTCCGGGCTGCAGTTGACCCTGACTTCCTCCTCCTCTTCAATCCATATGTAGACGGGGATGTAGACGCCAGCGCTGATTAAACGCCGGGATCACGTGTCATTCTAACGCACCAGAGCCCCGGGACCATGAGTGCTGACATCGCTGGAACGGCTCCAGCATGGGAGATGAGTATGTTTTTTTTTTTATTTTTTTGGGTCCAAATAATTAGTTCAAGAAGGGGTTGTCCAAGTAGTGGGCAACTCCTTTAAAAGTTCCAGAAATTTGTATTTTCCAGAACATGCTTTATGTGCAACTCACTTGGCATGAAATCAGAAAAATGTTAGTCAGCTGTGGCTGCTATTTTGCTGAACCGTAAAAGGCTGGCAAAAGGCTACAAAAAAAAAATACTTACCTCACCACTCACCTGTCCCTCTGCCCCTGCAGCCGGCTGTCCAGTCTTCCATGCCTGTCCCTTTCAGCCTACTTTACTGTGTGCTGGGACTCCTGAAGCCGATAAGGTCTCTGATATCACTGTGTGCCGTGCAGTTGCAGCACACATCGTGATATCACAACATTATGACCGAGGAATAGTCAGCACCTTGGGAAAAAGCATGGCACCCAGAGGCCTAGTTGGCTCTGAAGGCCCTGACATAGAGTGAAGATTGCCAAAAAAGAAGTAAAAAAGACAAGGAATAGCAGACCGAACAGAAGGCTGCAAGGGCCACTTCAATAGTGAGCTGTGAGGATTTCTTTTTTCATTGTATGTTTATAATGCTCTGGGGTCTGGAGAGACTATAGAGCATAATAAGGAACATTTAACATTCAATTTAAATTTAATTTACTTGTTCAGGTTGCTGCAATTTGCCAAATTTGTACCTTGGTAGATTCATATCTAGCTTGATTGATACCATTATAGTCTATGGGAGATGGTTCTACTGTTAGGCATCCATCAGAACCCCAATTTAATGTATATGTCGCAGAGCTTTTATTTAGTGAATTAAAAAAAACTTTTGAGTGTCCCTTAGAATTCTTCATCTTTTTAGCTTCATTTATTTCTTACATTTTATTAACATTTTTTCCACATTATTTACTTTGCAGATTTTTGAAGCATAACTTTTCACACTTTTTATCTTTGTCCTCATAGTTGGAAGTTTAAAAAGAAGAAATAATTTCTTCCAACTTAAAGTAACACATTTAAGCCTGAATGCGCATTTAGTGGTGAATGTATTTAGAACTTCTCTATTTCACATTCTCTAATTAAAGAAATATATCTTCCTCTCTCTCTGCCACTGCTGGATTCCCTAATCACAAATGAAGATTGTGGAGCACAGGGCTCTGTATCACGGATAATGTTATGTGTTTTATTGCTTAGTACAATGTAACTTATCTAGATCACTTTTACCATTGTCCTCAATTTCCACATACAAAAAATACTGGGTGTTCAAAATGTAGGATACTAGCAAAACTAATTAGAGGATATACACTGACATAATGTCAAATACTAATTATCTATGCTAAATCTTTGTGCAAATGGGTGTGGCCTAAATTGTATCAAAACTCTGATGCAAAATTCTGGAGCAAAGTAAGCCAAGTAATAGATGATATAAAGTTACGTCAAAGTGTTCATCAATGTACTAAATTTAATAATCAGCATAACTCACTGTGATACATTTCATGCATTTAATTCATCCTGTCTAAGTTTAATAAGTCTATAAATGAAACAGTTTTAGTAAATCTGCTCCTGTGTATCCAGACTAAGGGCTCGTGCACATGACCGTATTTTAGGTCCGATTACCGTGGAGCTTTGCACATGTCCGATTTTATTTTTGGACATAGTCTCTCCGAGGACAAAATCGCAGCATGCTCAAGTTTGGTCCGATATTCAGATCGCACTATGCCATGCAAGTCAATGAGTCCGTGGAAACCATCGGACTGCACTCAGATGACATCTAAGTGCAGTCCGATTTCCGCAGACTGACAGAATGGAGAAGTTGGAGACATTTTTTTCTCCATCTTCTCCTCATCCAAGAGAATCAGATCATACTATGCTCACACTCTGATTGGAGTTTGATCAGAATGTGATATGCATAATCTTTCCGATACTTTTTGATGAGAGAAAATACATTTGTGTGACCCTAACCTACATGTGACAAATTTATTACAGTGGCGCATACTGGATGATATTATTTGCATACCTTGAGACTTTCTAGTCTAACATTGCACTTTCCCTAGTTAACTTATTTTAGAACAAAATGTTGGTGCAATTTAGTGAATTCTCAGCTACACTCTCTTACTTTAAGCCCTGTCCAAGTGCACTCAGACCAATGTTAGTCAATGGGGTAATGCACATAATCTTGGGTGAGGAGCAACAACCCATGTTGTTGGGTCTGGAGAAAAAAGTGTATTTAACAATTATAACTTTAAGAGAGGTCATCAAGATGCGATTGGATTGGTGAGGGTCCAAAGCTCTTCACTGCCACCGATCAGCTGTTATTAGCTCCGGCAGCAGCTGGATGTAAACACATTGAATGATGCTGCACTGTTCAGCTCCATTGAGCATGTAGGAACTGATCTGAAGCACCTGGCAGAGGCCATTACACATTGAATGGAGCTGAGCTGTGCGGCTCCTTTGTGTGTGCTTACGTGCAGCCGCTACGGGAGCTTTTGACAGCTGATCAGTGAAGGTTCTGGGCGTCGGACTGATCTAATGTCCAACCATAAAGATCCATAATTAAAATCCAGAAACTGGACAACTTCTTTAATGTGGTGCACCAAATGCATGCCAGAAGTCTGGCTCAATGCAAGTCAGTAATATAAGTAGTAGTAAATCTGCCCCATAGTGTGAAGAGTCTATGGTTATCTGCTGAATTCTGTAATAAGCAGTACAGGCAGTATTTATATTTTATACAATGAAGATAGCAGATTTCTAGAGCAACAGCGTCTACATCATGAAACCCTAGATCACTTTAGTTGAAATGATTGTGCTGAAATTGATATCTTGTAACATACCGTATTTTTCGGACTATAAGACGCACTCCAAATTTTGGGGTGGAAAATAGGAAAAAATTTTTTTGGATAAGATGGGGGTCCATCTTATAGTCTGAATAGGTATCTTACCTGGATGGGCTGTGTAGCGGGAGACACAGGAGGCAAGGTCCTTCAGGAAGCCGGGCTTGGCGCTGGTGGCTTGCGCTGGTCGCCTGGTGGCCTGGGTGCCTGGTGCTGGTGGCCTGGGGCTGGGCGCCTGGCGGCCTGGTGCTGGTGGCCTGCAGTGGGCGCCTGGTGGCCTGGGGCTGGGCGCCTGGTGGCCTGGTGCTGGTGGGCTGGGGGCCTGGTGGCTGGCGCTGGGCGTCTAGTTGCTGGTGCTGGGGCTTGGGTGCCTGGGTGAGTGGAGGCTGGTGCTGGGTTTGGGGCCTGGGTGAGTGGTGTCTGGGAGCTTGGGGCCTGGGTGAGTTGTGGCTGGGAGCTTGGGGCCTGGGTGAGTGGTGGCTGGTGCTGGGTTTTGGGGCCTGGGTGAGTGGTGGCTGGGGGCTTGGGGCCTGGGTGAATGGTGGCTGGGGACCTGGGGCCTGGTACCGGGGCCGGTGTCTTGCTGTGAGTAGCGTGGCAGAGCAGCGTGAGCAGCTTCCCATGCACGCGGCCATCTTTCTGAAGCTGAGATCTACAGGAAAATGGCCCCGGCTCCCAGTCAGATACCTCTTCTGCTGCCGCCGCCTGCTGCCACCGCTGCCACCTGCTGCCGCTGTCGCCGCCACCTGCTGCCGCTGTCACCGCCGCCGCCACCTGCTGCCGCTGTCGCCAATCCCACTCCACCACCATTGGTAAGTTACGCACCCCCCCATTTTCCTCCCAATTTTGGGGGAAAAAAGTGCGTCTTATGGTCCGAAAAATACCATACTTTTCTCAGATAAACACTTTCCTTTACTGATTGGTTTTACCTACACTGATACATTGTTACAAACCACAACTGTGCAACCATTACTTGGTCAAGAGGAGTTTGAAGCCTCTGAATGTTAACAATAAATATTTTCATTCCCCAAATGTGAGGGAATTTTGAGGCATTGGAATACATGATTATAATTTCCAGAACTTTTCTTCATACTGCAGCTACACAATATTTTAATAACTCTCAATGTCACTTAAGAAAGAAAAAGGTTCTATACATATTGTAATGTGTTCTATAGTCAAAGTCATACAGGGGTTGCCTAATCTGTGTAGTTTTTCAATGGCCTTTCTTTTGAAACCTATGAAAAATAAAGCGATTTCATTTTAAATCAATATTTTACTTTATTGTTTTCACTTTCATTGTCGCTTTCCAGCATGAACATATTCTGCGCCACTGTACAGAGAAGTGATGAAAGTGACTGTATAATTAAAGCCATATTTACAAGGTCTTACAGAATGGGTCTATTTTAACCATGACTGCTATGCAATTAAATCTATTGTTGCCTCTAGGACCATTTACATGATAATTCATGAATTATTCCAGCATCACTTTTAGTAGCTATTTTTTTAAAAGCCATTAGCACTTTAGTACATTATATGTCCTCTAAGATGGTGCCATTGAAAAATACAACTCTTCTTGCAATAAATAAGACATACAGCAACAGAAAATAAAGAGGATAATGGCTGAAGAAGATAAGAAGATGTACCTGGGTTAAAATGAAATAATCCACAACTTTACTGCCCAAAGTGTCTTTACCACGTTACCTATGCGTTAATTCATTTGTTTTCTTTTGCTTCCTTTACATTAAAAGTAAACTTTTATACTTTACTTTGTTTTTTTTTAAAGAAACTTTGATGCCTTTTGTTCCAGGTGGGAAGACTGTCTGATTTTCAGTCTTTCAAAATTAAAGCTCCATTTGCTTATGTAAGCATTTTGGGAATTATCATCAGCACAAATGTACTAATGTTTCTTTGATTTAATCACTTCCTAAGCATATTCATTCATCCGTATAAATAATTAGTTTTTGAGAGAACATGAAAATAATTCTTGTTCAATATTTTGAAATGCAAGAATATCTCTGTCATTTGACAGCTGGCAAAAAAAAAACAAAGAAAAAAAACAAAGCACAAATTATAATCAAAGAGAATAAGAATGTTATCATATAGAATATGTTAAATGATGTTAATGGAAGTGGGCTTGATATAAACACCAGTCCCAGGATATATATAAAGGATGAACTAATTATTTTATTATTTATTATGGTATGAAAGAGTGCTTTCTATTTTAAAAGGGTCATCCTCATCAGCAAACCTCTGCCCGCAGGCTCAGTTACGCTCAAGAAAGCAAACTGATCTTTTCTTACATTCCACAGGTCTAGTGTTATATCAACGCCACTGCCGATCCCTCTTGTTTGACTGCAGTGAGTCCGTCACATCGACAACGCTGCAGCCAATCACTGAGATCAGCTATTTATTCCCGCTATATCAGCAGAGCTTTTCAGCTCAGTGATTGGCAGCAGCGCTGTCAACATAGTGTTCCTGCTCCAATCAAACAACAGAAAACACTAAGTAAAAGTAAAAGATGGTTAGCGAAATGCAGTTTGTTTTACGCCGGTGTTAAGAAATTTTCTTAAAGAGAACAACCCCCTCAAATAGGAAACCATAGTGCATCATTAGTTGTAGTTGGTTGAAAGGGGCTGCCCTATCTCTACATTTATAGAATATCACCAAGTTATGGTCTTAGTGTATGATGTATACTATATAAATGAAAGAAGAGAGCCATGCTTGTATCGCCACCTCTCTTCGTCTAGAGGCTCTCGTACTCGAGATTTATGTGGATCCCATCTGCAATACATTTACACATATCCTGTGGATGTTCCATAAATGTATGAGATGGGAATACCCCTTTAAAGGGAAGGTGAGATCCCCAAAAATTTTTTTCAACAACTTAAAAATATGATGTCTTAATGTTTAACTTTTTTCTTAAATATTACACATTTTTTCTAATGGTATAAAATATGAAGAATAATGTAAACAGTTTGATAGTTATAACTTTTAAATACTAGGGGGAGCAGCTCCTGAAATTTGCCTTAAAAAACTGCTAGCTCACATTATAACTGCAGTAAAAGTGGGCGGGCACTGCTTACATGCATGTGACATCACTCTTCCCCTCCCCTTATGGGTGTTTTCAAAAATATAACATGTTGGTGACGGCAAAGTGATACAGAGTTGTGGATAGTGTCATCAAGGACGACTGGCAGCGCCAATACTTTTAGTTGTTGCTGCTTGGTTTGTCATACGGCAGGACTACATATGTGGATTGTATCACGTGTTGGGATTAGATACACAGACTGTATCACATGCTGGAATTAGATACGTGGGTTGAATCATGTGCTGGGATTAGATATGCAGACTATTACGATATAGGATTAGATACACTGTATCACGTGTTGGGATTAGATAAGTGGACTGTATCACGCAATGAGAGTAGATACACCATATGTATCATGCATTGGGATTAGTTATGTGGAATGTATCATGTGATAGGATTAGATACGCATACTGTATAATGCGCTGGAATTATATACAGTGGGTATGGAAAGTATTCAGACCCCTTTAAATTTTTCACTCTTTGTTTCATTGCAGCCATTTGGTAAATTCTAAAAAGTTCATTTTTTTCTCATTAAAGTACACTCTGCACCCCATCTTGACTGAAAAAACAGAAATGTAGAAATTTTTGCAAACTTATTAAAAAAGAAAAACTGAAATATCACATGGTCATAAGTATTCAGACCCTTTTCTCAGTATTGAGTAGAAGCACCCTTTTGAGCTAGTACAGCCATGAGTCTTCTTGGGAATGATGCAACAAGTTTTTCACGCCTGGATTTGGGGATCCTCTGCCATTCTTCCTTGCAGATCCTCTCCAGTTCCGTCAGGTTGGATGGTGAACGTTGGTGGACAGCCATTTTCAGGTCTCTCCAGAGATGCTCAATTGGGTTTAGGTCAGGGCTCTGGCTGGGCCAGTCAAGAATGGTCACAGAGTTGTTCTGAAGCCACTCCTTTGTTATTTTAGCTGTGTGCTTAGGGTCATTGTCTTGTTGGAAGGTGAACCTCTGGCCAAGTCTGAAGTCCAGAGCACTCTGGAGGAGGTTTTCATCCAGGATATCTCTGTACTCCACATTCATGTTTCCTTCAATTGCAACCAGTCGTCCTGTCCCTGCAGCTAAAAAACACCCCCATAGCATGATGCTGCCACCACCATGTTTCACTGTTGGGATTGTATAGGGCAGGTGATGAGCAGTGCCTGGTTTTCTCCACACATACCACTTAGAATTATCACCAAAAAGTTCTATCTTCGTCTCATCACACCAGAGAATCTTATTTTTCATAGTCTGGTAGTCCTTCATGTGTTTTTGAGCAAACTCTATGCGGCCTTTCATATGTCTTGCACTGAGGAGAGGCTTCAGTCTGGCCACTCTGCCATAAAGACCTGACTGGTGGAGGGCTGCAGTGATAATTGACTTTGTGGAACTTTCTCCCATCTCCCTACTGCATCTCTGAAGCTAAGCCACAGTGATCTTGGGGTTCTTCTTTAACTCTCTCACCAAGGCTCTTCTCCCACGATTGCTCAGTTTGGCTGGATGGCCAGGTTTAGGAAGACTTCTTGTGGCCCCAAACTTTTTCCATTTAAGGATTATGGAGGCAACTGTGCTTTTAAAAACCTTGAGTAATGCAGGAATTATTTTATAACCTTGGACAGATCTGTGCATTGCCAGAATTCTGTCTCTGAGCTCCTTGGGCAGTTCCTTTGAGCTCATGATTCTCATTTGGTCTGACATGCACTGTGAGCTGTGAGGTCTTATATAGACATGTGTGTGCCTTTCCAAATCAAGTCCTATCAGTTTAATTAAACACAGCTGGACTCCAATGAAGGAGTAGAACCATTTCAAGGAGGATCACAAGGATTTGGACAGCATGTGACTTAAACACAAAGTCAACTATCACTGCAGCCCTCCACCAGTCGGGCCTTTATGGCAGAGTGGCCCGACAGAAGCTTCTCCTCAGTGCAAGACATATGAAAGGCCGCATAGAGTTTTCTCAAAAACACATGAAGGACTCCCAGACTATGAGAAATAGGATTCTCTGGTCTGATGAGACGAAGATACAACTTTTTGGTGATAATTCTAAGCGGTATGTGTAGAGAAAACCAGGCACTGCTCATCACCTGCCCAATACAATCCCAACAGTGAAACATGGTGGTGGCAGCATCATACTATGGGTGTGTTTTTCAGCTGCAGGGACAGGACGACTGGTTGCAATTGAAGGAAACATGAATGTGGCCAAGTACAGAGATATCCTGAATGAAAACCTCTTCCAGAGTGCTCTGGACCTCAGACTTGGCCGAAGGTTCACCTTCCAACAAGATAATGACCTTAAGTACACAGCTAAAATAACAAAGGAGTGGCTTTAGAACAACTCTGTGACCATTCTTGACTGGCCCAGAGTATACTTTAATGAGAAAATAAAATGAACTTTTTAGAATTTACCAAATGGCTGCAATGAAACAAAAAGTGAAAAATTTAAAGGGGTCTGAATACTTTCCGTACCCACTGTGTGAATTCAATAGAAAGGAAAAAGTTAGTTGGCACTACATTTACCATAGTGGTTCTTGTGCAGAAATAGCAGTAGATAGCAGTAGACAAAATGGAATCCCGTCACTCACATGCATTTAAGTTAATTTAATGCACATATGGAAATCCAAATCACAGACGTTTCAGCCCATCCCAGGCTTTCATCAAGCTGAATAGATAGACTGAAATTTCTGTGATTTGGGTTTCCATATGTGCATTAAATGAACTTCAATGCATATAACATATGAATGCAGCCTAAATGGAAACTCAGTTTCACAATGAAATATGCAAGCTTTATTCTTTGTTTTTATCCTTTTTTTATTTACACTTTCAGGCAGTTGTTGTTGACTTAAGTTTGTAGAACAGTTTATAATTAGAGATAATTGAACCATTTGAAATTAAAATTCGCTGTCTTAGTCGAATTTTCCCATGAAACACGTTTTGCGCTAAATAAATTTTACCACAAATTGCTATATTGGAAAGCCTTTATTTGCATAAAAAGAGGGATAGAACACTCTGAGGTTTTCTAGGACTGTATTGAACCCCTTTTGAGCTCTTAAATCCAAACACTGACTTATTAATGTCCAAGTGACCTAAACCTATCTATCTCGGAAAAAACACATGGTAATCAGTGATAAATTTAACAACACATTTCAATATTAGATTTGTTAGTCTGCTTAAATTGTATAAACTGTCCAAAAATTATTGCTTTGGGGGGCAGATGCATGCTTTGCTGGTGTTTACTATATACACGGTTGGTATAAAGTGAAGAAGGCTTGGCTTTTTCACACACAGTGGTGCAAAAATTATCCCTGTTTGATGAATTTCAAAATTCTTTTTTCTTTGTTAAATAAAGAAGCGGAAGCTTTTTTAGAAAGCATCCAAAAATTATCCTTTTGATTAGGGAGCAAAAACAGGTGTGCACAGCACTTAGAAAATGAAGATGTAATGGTTTCTCAATTCGTAGATAAGTCACAAAGGCTTTTTGTCCAAGCGTCCAAAATTTACACTTTTTTAGGAAGCAGAAACAGGTTAGAAGTTTTCAAAGTGAAAAAGCAATGGCTTGTGATTAACAAGCCTTTCAAAAAAATGCCATGTATTGTTAGCTACTTGATGTTTGTGTACGCTACTCTATAGATAACATGAAGGACAAGATGTAGATGCTCAGCTGAGTATGTGCCATTGGCACTGGCAGCAGCAGAAATGTGAAGTAGATGGCAGACAATGGACAGTCAGAAAGGCCAATTTAATCATTGGCATTAGCCATAGGTGAATGAAAGTCACTACTGATCCATGCTTGATTCATTTTGACAAATGTAAGGTTTTCCTCCCTTGCGTGTCATGAATAACCTAGCATGCTTGGATGTAACAAAACCACTGGCTGCACTGAATGCTGCATTACAATTAAGGCTGGACATGACAATACACAAATAGCAAAGTGGACAGTTCTTGCCACTAGTCCAATTTCTTGACCCAGAAGTCAACGGAATTGTGGCTCAGGGTATCTGCCTGAGCAAGGACATAGTCTTGGTATGACTGATCATGGCTGTTCATATGGAGCATCTCTGTTTGCTGAAGGGGGTCAGGTTGGCGCAATAGTAGATAAAACATCTGTTCCATCATTTTAAAGATACTGAAGCTGTTGCTGCTTGCTACCTCAGCTATTTGTTATAGGCCAAATGTTGGAATAGCCAGAGTAGCATTTGAACTGTGGGAATCGCAGAAGGTCTGCTGATCAGTCGTGCAGATAGCAGGCTTGGTAAAATTCTTTGCAAAGCAGATAACACAGGTTATCCTGGTAATTAACCAATTTGGACTCCCTTTCGAGCCAGAAAACACTTGCTACACTTCCAGGTATATTAGTGTAGTGAGTTACGTCAGCAGAAAGAACACAGGCAGGGGAACGCACCTGGCCACTGTGGCTGGTAACAGGCAACGTCAGTACACATGCTCTCACACGCTATCAGCATTCAGACAATACTTGCTTTTGGAAGTACTGTCTGCGATCCACACAAATTGAATTACAAATGGTTCAAATTGGCAGGGATTTGCGAAATTCAAGGATTTCAGCTTGAATTTGATTATCTGCAGATCTTTTTCCTTCTGCTTATTTATCCTAATATTGATCTCCCCTCCCTTCTGTTTCTTGACAGCCCTTTATCTTTCACTCATTTATTAATCTTCAAGCTTGTGACTTGATAGGGATGTGTTGGGGCCATTAGATGTCATCATTCTATTGGTGACATTGACTGAAGCACACCATGGAAGTTGTAAACTACATACCACTGTCAGGACATGTATAAAAGCAATGTCAATCTTGTCAACTTAAAATTAATTCGGTACTGCAGAGTATTTTGAGATGTACTCTAAGAGCTGCACTGGCAGTCCAGAGGGAATACAGACAAGCTACACAGTCGAAAGAATTCTTATCCGATCATTTGTTAGGCGAGCCACTGCATTATATTATCTACAAAATAATGGCAAAACTATAATTATGAGTGTTCCTGTCTTTTACTGTCACTCTTATGTAAATGTTATGGGGATAGTCAGTGAACTGGAAAAATACATAATTGGGAATAATTCAACAATTGACAGCGAATGATGGTATTGTTAGAAATCCTATATCCAGACTCCTGGCTTGTGAAAGGTAATCTTTTATTATTATTTCCATTCTTCCCCACTAATTTGCTGATATCTACAGTGTTGTTAGTATAATGACTAGGACTTGACTTGTCACAGAAAAGTCCAATGTCTCTTATTCTAAAATCACTGACTAAATCACAGCTTGCAGTAACAGCTCTTCGTGCTGAGAGGTGAGAAGGAAACATAACCATTTAATCTCTGAATGATATGACAAAATAGTCGTGTGTGCCATATTCGTCAATGCAGACCATAATGATCGTGTAATACAGTGGCAGTACTGAGATTAATCCTTCCACAGCGCTCTGCTACTTTTCTGTGCCAAAATAAGTGGCAGAAATATTTTGCTGCAATCTTCAATTGACACTTTTGGAAAAGTATCACAAGATGTAACAAAGAATTTGTTTAACCAGCTGAAGACTGGGCCCTTTTCCTTTTTTATATGACTACAATTTTATGTACTAAGCTTTATCATTTTTATATATGTTTATTTTATAAACCATCCCTTCCTTCTCACTTCTGCGGTTGCATGATCTTCATGCAGCTTCTGACTCTGCAATGATATTTTAAAATGTCAGAATTATATGCAGACCAGCCTGATGGTTTAAGTAATTGGGTGGTCCGCATGCAGTTAATAATAAAAAAGTAAAAATGTTTGATAAATAGTAATAAATGAAGTCTCAAAACACATGTTACAGTCTAATTTAAGACCTAATCTTGATTCCTTGCTTAATTATTAAAGAAGAATCATTACAACATCTGTATGAAGATTTCCATATTAGACTGAAAATGACATAAATGGATGATTTTAAAGGGAATCTGTCAACAGGATTTCACCCCAAGAATATTAATATGCATATATAGTGCTTTTAAAGATAAGTCCTTTACATGGCCAGTCCTTTACTCCGTTGCTGAAAAATGAGCATTTGAATTGATCTGCAAATTAGGCTGTAAATATGAAGCCTCTGTCACTACAGCGGTCAGCACTCATAGCAAGTGTAATAATGCACAACAAGGAAAGAAGGTATGTATGGAAAGACAGGGAGCACTAAATATATACCAACATGATTTTATTAATCATCAAAATCGGACAGACATGCAAAAATTAAAAACATTTAAAAAGCACAAAGCTTAAATCCAACAGTATGCCACATTGAAATATAATAGTGGTCAAGACCTCAAGACAATATATGCACCACCAATAAACACACCCAATATATTTGTGTAAACCCACATAGGTCCATATAAATAAATAAATAAATAAATGAGCCCCTCTCCTATTAAGGCACCGATAGTTAGTGTAAGCAATATTTAGTCAAAAGCTTTTTCTTTTTCTTTAATAGAAAAAGTGCTATCTATATTCATCATAGACAAAATGCACAATATACCAAAAGGAGATAGGAGGGAGATGATTCCCCCTATACCAGCCTTATAGGCTCCTTAAATAAGACCGGTAGGCTAAAGGCGACAGTGTACCCATGTACACCCGAGAGGCCAAGAAGACCGCAACCCCACGCGTATCGCCACTACCACTGTGGCTTCATCAGGGGAAAGGTGTGGTGTTTAGGCAGCTGTCCCAGTCTTATATTTATTTCCCGAAGTGTAATTACCCAGATTTGTCCCGGCTGTAGGGAGCTCCGTCCGATATGGTTGCCATATTGCTACGGCGCGTGCACTCTGAGGTTGGCCACGTGACACCGGAGGAGAGAGAGTGTTTCCAGATCAAGCCTACAGGGCATTTGGACCCCGCGCATGCGCGAGAGCGGGCCCTATGTAGGGGTGTACAAATACGTCCTTACGGGCACCCAAACTGTGAGTCCTGTCAGTACCTGTGGGAGGGACGCTCGAAGCCTCATCCGACACACTGGTTTGTGCAGATCAGCATGTCAGTGTGTGGGATAGTTGTGTGATTGCGCGCATCAGCGCATCAGCATAACAGACACCAAGTCAAGGTGTCAAGATCCCTGCAGAGGGCAGTCACAAGGAAGTGTAGCCCTAACTGCTGGATACACATATCCCAAAAGGCTGGAAGCGCAGCATCTTACATCCCTCAATGGCCACATATGACAAGAAATGATATTCAGAAAAACATATATGTGTAGCCTCTGAGGGGATGCTTAAGTCACACTTTCAAGACTATTGAAGCTAGTGAGAAGTTAAAAAAAAAATGATTTTAAAAATATTGCAAAAATTAAAAAAAATATAAAAGTTCAAATCACCCCTTTTTTGCCCCATTCAAAATAAACCAATAAAAAAAGTCAAATTTCCACATATTTGGTATCGCCGCATTCAGAATCGCCCGATCTATTAGTATATAAAGAGAATTAATTCAATCGGTAAATAATGTAACGAGAAAAAAAATCAAAACGCCATAATTAAGTTTTTTTGGTCACCGCAACATTGCAATAAAATTCAATAACAGGCGATCAAAATATTGTATCGACCACAAAATGATATCAATAAAAATGTCAGCTCGACGCGCAAAAAATAAGCCCTTACTCGGCCCCAGATCCTCAAAAATGGAGACGCTATGGGTCTCTGAAAATTGCAACTTTTTTTCACCACTTAAATTAAAAAGGACCTATGCATGTTTGGTATCTACGAACTCGTAAGGACCTGGGGAATCACAATGGCAGGTCAGTTTTAGCATTTACTGAACATAATAAAAAAAAACAAGTGTGGAATTGACTTTTTTTGCAATTTCACCACGCTTTGAATTTTTTTCCCGTTTTACAGCTATGGTAAAACCAATGGTGTTGTTCAAAAATACAACTTGTCCTACAAAAAATAAGCCCTCACATGGCCATATTGATGGAAAAAAATTAAGGCTCTGAGAAGAGGAGCAAAAAATGAAAATGAAAAAACGGAAAAACCCAAGGTGGTGAAAGACTTAAAGGGGTTGTCCCACAAACAAAAGTTCATTTTAATGAATAGATCTTGGAATAATTATAATTTCCATAATTGGATGTGTTTAAATAAAATGTTCCTGTGCTGAGATAATCTTATAAATGTGCCCCTGCTGTGTACTGTGTAATGGCTGTGTGTGACTATGCAGGAACATGGTCTGATCATACCACAGCTCCTGGGTAGGGGAGGAAGCAATAGAGTATACAGACAGGACAGTATGGGATCACAGCTGATTCTTTTTCTGAGGCAAAACATTTTTATCACACCTTTTTCTAATTAATAAACATCACAAATCAGCAAATAGACATATTTGTGTCCCTGTAATCAAAATGACCCATTGTAATAAAAATGTAACACTGAGGACGTGTTCACATGTAGTATAAATGCTGCACTTTTTGTACCGCTTTATTTCTGCACATTTTCTGCAGGTGTCCACACCACACGACACATTAATAATCTTTTCTGATTATTGCATATATTGCATTTCTTTTATGCCTTTTACCCCTTATTTGATTCTTATTTGGTGCAGATGTGCGGCACTGAATGATTTGTCCCTCTTTCAGTTCTGTGAAAGTTGGGAGGTATGCTGAATTGCCTGTGCTAATTGCAAATCAATCACAGTCCAATAGTATTCTTAATTAGCACGGCACTATACTTTTTTTTGGATTATAATAATATTATAAATCTGGTAGTTGGTAATTATAGAGTATCAGTTATATGTCAAGCATACTTATCCGAGGCCCAGTTATTTCAGCCTTTTTAATCCTAGATATAAAACTTTTTTAATATCTACTTTGTAGCCCTTGGACATCATCAAATAAAGCAAGTTTCATACAGTACAGGAATAATTAGATGTTGCATTTCTACAGAATTCTGAATCCATGTCTTGTAAGTGACACAAGAAAGTCAAGGTGAAGTCATATTCCATTGCCACACAAAAGCAGATGAGTTATAAAAGTGCTGCATATAGGATTTAATTTCTGTGTGTTCCTGCTTACCTGGAAAGTTAATTTTCTGCATGAAAATATAATTTAATGAATTAAACATTTCTTTTGTGGTATAAAATTATCAATTAATATTCATGCAAGAATGATGCTGTTTAAAGGGCAAAAAGGTATACCTGTACCGCTTATCTTAATTAGACATTCAAAAAGTGGTGTCAGTAATTAATTATAGGACAAGAAAACATATTACACAGAATGAATTACCGACTATAAGGATACAGTAAAATAAGTCAACAATATCCAACTGGCAATTAGAACCAACAGGCAGCACACTTATAAATATTCATTTACACCTAATTATAGAATAAATATACATCTTCCAGTACACAGGGGGATCAACAAACCAGTGATTTAGTTGAGAAGTGCGGCATTATTAATGCATCAAGGTCACAGTTTCTAAAACTACGATTTATCAATAGTATTGAATTCTCAAATTGGAAAGTTTGTTCAAATGGTCTCCTAGAGGAAAAAGTTCCATGTTAACTATTACAAAAAAAAGTAATACATTAAGAATACTATTTTAATTGTAAAAAACTTATATAGACCTACGATAAAATGTAAATCCTCTTAATGTTGCATTCTATCAAGACAGAGTCTGTTAATAGACCTCCCCACAATAAAGATCTGCAACCGGGGGCGTAACGGGCTCATGGGGAACGCACCTACATTGTGGAGCAGAGAGCCATTGACTCTCTGCCTGGCACTTACTCTACATCCACAGGCCTATTAGAGGCCCACAGCTGAAGAACACACCGGCATCAATGTTCCCTGCAGCTGCAGATCTTTCATATCCTTAATGTTGTAGAGTAAGTGCAGGGTACAAAGCTAGCCAAGCGGGGAAAAGGAGGAAGAGGACAGAGCCTCTCAGTATAGAAGCGGGGGCAGGTGAGAGATTTAGTTGTATTTCTAAATAATTATGTGAGGAGCACTGTTGGGGCAGATTGCAGTGGCACAATGGTGGCATTACTTGTAGGCAATATTACTATATGAGGCCACATAGGGGGACATTATTAATGCATGCAGTCAGGGGAATATTAGTACTCTATCAGGGCCATTAGAAGGGAGGTTACACCCATATGGGGCAAAATAGGTGGACAATACAACTGTACGGGTGCCTCGATGGGCAAATTCTACTGTATTTGGGGCACAAAGGGGACATAAGTATTACTACTCTATGGGGACAGATAAGGGAGCATCACTACTGTATATTATTTTTGGGGATACTTTCACTGAGGGACAAAAGAAAGGTACTGTTATTTTAGAATTGGGAGAAAATATGGAGAGGGTGCTCTAGAAGTGCTCAGCCATAAAGTCTGCTTGTTACATTAGAAAGAAGTAAAAGTGCTCTATTCCAGATGAGAAAGAAAACTGAGAATGAATCACTAAAATTGATACGTCACTGGTGATTTATTTATACTGTATATATTGATACCATCCATTATACGTTTATTGTATGGGGGTGATATTGGCCTTGATATAGAGGAGTTTGTTCAGTATAGTATGGGGATAATATTTGTTATTCAGCAACTGTATAACTGCATTACTTAGATTTATTACTTAGAAAATTATCTTACTGTATTGGCGTGTTATTCTGTCAGATTTATATATTTTTATGCTTGGCTAATAGAGATTCTATCACTGCTAATGGGGCTGACTTATCTGAGTAATATTCTGGTGGGGGGGAGGTGTTCACGGTCCAAATTTTCCCCTCAGGCCCTTGGAGTTCTAGTTACGCCACTCTCTGAAACATATCCAATTCATACTACATTAAAGGGAACCTGTCACCAAAAATAATGCTATTGACCTGCAGATATAGTGTTAATCTGCAGGTTAATAACGTTATAATGCTGCCCGACGCCCGCACACAGCCGAATGCAGGGAGGAGAAAGTTAACTTTATTCTCCCCGGCAGCGTTCGCTTTCAGTCATGGGGACAGGAGCAGCGCTGGTTCAGGCACCGCTCTGAGGGGATTGCCTGACAAACACATTTCTGGCATTTTGATATTTTGTTCTTGCTAAAATGTTTGTCTATCAGGTTAATTAATTTTATATTTTAATAGATCAGACTTTTATGAACGTGGCGATACCAAATATATTTTTTATTATTATTTTTTTAATATATATTTTCAAAAACCTTTTTTTTTATTTTCAACTTTATTTTTTAGTCAAGGGAATTGAACCTGAAATCATCGCTTATACTCTATACTGTAATACCATAGTAAAGTATTGCAGTTTATAGTGTAAATCTTGGTCTCTTGTAAAGCTCAGCATATAGCTGAGTTTCAGAGGAGTACCAAGATGGCAGAGACGGGGGCCTTCAGCATGCCCCCAGCCATAGTAACTCATCAGTGCCTGGTGATCAAGTCACAAGATGCTGATGAGAGTTGGTAAGCGAGAGCAGTGATGTGGGTTCCATATAAATGCTGCTATCAGAGATTGACACCAGCGTTTAAAGGGAATCTGTCACTAGGTTTTTGCTACCTTATTTGAGAACAGAATAATGTAGGGGCATTACTGAGCTGCATGCTTCATTTTGATACAATCACTGTTTTATCTGCTGCAGATCTAGCAGTTCTCTGAATGCTGAGCTCTGTATAACCCCGTCCACACCACTGATTGGCTGCTTTCTGCCCATGTCCAGTACACACAGAAAGCTGCCAATCAGTGGTGGGGGCGGCATTAATTAGAGCTCATGAATATGCTAGACTACAAGACAGGAAGTAATTTTACTAAAACTACACTAAACAGCCCAGTAAGTGACACATTGCTGAAATCAGGGACTTTGCTCTTAGATTAAGTGGCAAAGACCTGGTGACAAATTCCCTTTAAATGGTTAACAGCAGCTCATCTCCGGCGGCATCTGGTAGCTGGTATCTGCTGTGTGTGAAAAGAGGTCAGCTCCGAGCTCTCTCCAAATGCGATCATATGGACAATCATGTACATCTATGTGATATTGCATTAACACGTTTATATGTCATTTGTAGTGGTCCAAATCATTAACTCCTTACCAATCTTTCCTCGTAAAAAGTCAACTATGCATAGGCTATTACTCTTCTTTTAACTCTATAGGATATTATGAGAGATACAAAAACAACCCAATCAGTGCTATCCATGTCTGCCATAGTGTTCATTCAGTATATTAAAATTGTAATATATCCAATTAAACTGTAACTGTATTTGTTTCCTGTTCCAAACTTTTTCCCCCTTAGTGTTAGTGTACAATGGAAAAATCACTACATAGAGTAAATAATGCGGGAAAAGTGTTTTGCAGGAATCCCCATAATAAAGTGCCCCACCTTCCATGGTTTTGCATACACAGAGAAAAAGGTATATCATTACATACTAAGGGTCCCCTACAACGTACTTTGGCGACCCCGCGCCGTGGCACTTTCCTGTGTTTGGGGTGCCTACAGTGCTCTAATGTCATGAAAGGCGATTCAGTCACACATCCACAATAAGGTAAAAGGTATCCTATTAAAGAGTATTACACGTGCGACTCATTCTATGTGATATAACTTATCAAATGGCCTTGCGGTCTCGGATATGTTGGAGAGACATCCCAACATATCCGATACCGTATTTCCCAGCATAAATCTACAATTAGATGTGGTTGCACGATGCTTCTTATACCGGTCCATTTCAGCCAGATGTCACATAGAATATCACAATTAAGATACCAAGTTATTGACCATGTTCCACTTAATAGAAGAGGGGGAAATTTTTTCAATAGACTTAAAGAGCGCGAAACCTTTTGGATTCATACACTACAAACCCTATCTCCAAAAGGTTTAAATAGGGAATACGAATTACATTATTGATTAAAAAAATTTTTCTGAAGGACTTATATGAATTTTATATCTGTTTTCATATTATGTAGTATATATTATGTATATGAAATAGTATACTAGTGTGACTTTGATTGTTCCCTCTGTTTGTTTATTTTCCAGGTTACTCATTAATTCAGTTTTCATAGTCCATTCAATAGAGGCTTGGATGATACCATACTTATAATCAGTCCTTACACACTTTCCTATACCTAGTGGTCATCGATCCTAATTTATCTATAACGCGCATGCCTGAAATTTTCCCCCAATATGTTCTATTACAATAAGCGCTGTTCCCTTGGATCCTCTAATGCGCATGATCGGCGACGCTGTTGCGCATGTCCGGAAGTCCTTGTCAGTGCGTTCCACCACGGTGTGTGGTCCAACAGCCGGACCGTGGACTGCGCATGACAGGATGACCCTTAGTGCGCACTGTTACACACTTGAACCACCAATGATACTCATACTATGGGGTATATAAGGGATGGCATTTCCCTCGGACCTTTACCACACCGCTCACCACTACGGCGATTCCATAGGCACCCCACGCAGTAGATATGTGTGTTTCTCTGGACATAATCTCATGACACACGGTCTCTATTTTATTAGCACTAATATTACATGAATTTGCACTATCAGTGTCGCTCTTTTATACTATGCCAGGATATTGTAGGATTTCCTTTGACTACCAGACCTCTGGTCCTGAACCTCATAGATAAACTTTTTCCTGTGAACTAGGTATTGATTTTGTTTATTTATTTTGGTAAAATTCACCTTTAGTAATGATGTATTTCCCCTTTTTTTGGGATATAATCTCTATGAAATACAGTACAGACCAAAAGTTTGGACACAACTTGTCATTTAAAGATTTTTCTGTATTTTCATGACTTTGAAAATTGTACATTCACACTGAAGGCATCAAAACTATGAATTAACACATGTGGAATTATATACTTAACAAAAAAGTGTGAAACAACTGAAAATATGTCTTATATTCTAGGTTCTTCAAAGTAGCCACCTTTTGCTTTGATGACTGCTTTGCACACTCTTGGCATTCTCTTTTAAGTATATAATTCCAAATGTGTTAATTCATAGTTTTGATGCCTTCAGTGTGAATGTACAATTTTCAAAGTCATGAAAATACAGAAAAATCTTTAAATGAGAAGGTGTGTCTAAACTTTTGGTCTGTACTGTATGTGTGTATGTAGATCAATTTCAGATATCACTTATCCACTAATTTACATTATTTCTATCAGATAGCCATATGAACTAATAATTATGAATTTGGAATTATTAAGTAATTACTGGACCCTACTTAATTCCTTATATTTTGGTCTATATTAGTATGTATTTCATGTTATTTGGACATTCATATATTTTGATTCTCTTTTCTGTACATTTATTTAGTGTATTGCCTTGAAAAAGACCGAAAGGTCGAAACGTTGTCAGCAAGCACCCTGCTTTTTGTATATGGGGTCTCAATAAAACGTTATAAAAGCATCTACATTGGAGTGCCAAAGTCTTTTCTATTTATCATTACATACTGACATATGTCAAAATGTAATAGTAGCATTTTCCATTCAGTATATCATTACCTACTAACATATGACTTTTAGGCTAATTTTAGACTGTAATTATGCTTTGAATATGTGTTAGCAGTATCCCATATATATACAATAATCGTACACAGGAAAGTGGGGTGAACATAGCTTTAGAAACTAAAGAGGATTGTAAAAAAAATCTGTAGAAAAATGAACGTCGCTAACAGGAATTGTAAAGTGCAATATATCTTAATCTGTTAAAGATGTTGGCCACTTAATCATTATTTTAACAATTGTGTTGGGGACATGATTTTGTGGCACTTACTATTATATATATAATATTATATTAGATACGACAGGTTCTCCTCCTGCTCTTGTTACTGCAGCTTTCCCCACAGACTGTACAGCTATATACAGTAGTTGGTAAAATGGCGGCTGGTGGAGGAGCAGTGGCCAGACGAGTTCATCAGCCTCCTCCAATAGAATAGCAGCTTTCCCATGTGGGGTGTTTTTCTATTGGAGGAGGCTGATGGACCAGTCTGGTCACATGTTCGTCCACCAACAGCCATTTTATGGACAGGAGAGCTGTGCAGTCTGGGAATGCTACACTAACAAGTGCTGAAGAAGATCCAGTCACATCTGTACAATAAAAAATTTACTCAACACAACTTTTTAAAATAAAGATAAAGTAACCAAACTCTTTACAGCACAATTCCAGGACCACTCCCTAGTAATATACTCACCAGCTGCCGTTTTCAGCCCTTCCTGTCACCGCTCCAGTCGGTCTTCAGCAGTTTGTGACCTACCTGATTGATCCAATGTTCTCTGGGTGATCCGGATGTCAAAACTCAATGTAAGTCTATGAGAGCCAGAACGAGGACAGAACAAGATTCTCATAGACTTACATTGAGTTCTTATGAGCATTACCTCTGATTTCTGGTCAGTCAAAAGTTGTGGTCACAAGACGATGGCGCTGTACCAGAGCGGCGCCAGGAAGAGTTGAAGACTAAAGGTGGTGAGTATAATACTAGGGACAGGGAACTTAGATTAGAAGCACCACTCAAGCGCTGAAATAAAAAAACGCTGGAGTGGGCTTTGTGTTACAGACTTGTCACCGCTTCCATGCAGTTCCTTGGCTCCTTCTCTTAAAGTGATGTCTTCTTGTCAGTGTAACATTTTCTTTCACGCTCCATAATCATAGACTCTGTTCCAGGCCCTCTAGTTTACATCACTGATCTCCAGGACATGCCGATGAATCAGCAGCTTATTGAACGTGGAATCCGCCGGTGGACATTGACTGATTGTAGGTATTGTTGGCTGTCTAAGTTCTCGCTATTGCTATTTCTATCTGACATCCAGTCCTCACCTCTCGATTGCTTACTGCCTGTGTTTTTGCACGATCCTTGGCTTTGCCGTGACTTATTTTATAACGGATCTGACCTTGACTTTTTTATTGGAGTTGTCTTCTTTTCCAGCTGCAGTACCTTTGCTGACCTCACGTTGCCCACCCTTGATTCATTGACCATACTATCGCTACCGCTACCAATTAGTACCATTGATTCAGACTATCTAAAAGATGATGTCTGCTCATCAAAGCAAAATCACAGCATGAGGCCGCATCTATTAGGATTTTTTGCAGCTTTGTTGTGTGTTCTTTACCAATACCATTATATGTGAATGCAGCCTAAGGTCTCATGTACCTCTGTACTATAGATCTATGCTGGAGTCTTATATGACCAAACTATGCTCTCCTGTCTCTGATGTTCTATAGCATATTCATGCTTTCATCTTGCTGATAGTTATGGAATAGGAGATACACATAATTGACAGTAGATTATACATTATTTATGATTGTTCATAGGTATTACTATGGTAATTCACATTTTTCCAATTTGAAACAGTAATTGGTACATCATATAAAGGAGGCTGTATAATAGGAGCAAGTATAATAAATAGATTTAAGTTTTCCTATTTAGAATCCGATCCTGGTTTTGTGAAAAAAAAAATCATGCTGTCTGTGTAATGTAAATTTCTTGTGTAAAATGTCCAGGGAGACCAAGTCGAAATGCAGCTTTGTGTGAAAAATCTTTATAGGTCAAATAACATATTTGAACTCGTTGAATCCAAACCCCAAATGATTATGTAATTTTAATCATTTTAATTGCATGGTCTGTCTCTGACAATTTCTTCTGTATTGTTTTTCTGAAATAATGTTGAAAATTATTCTAATTATTAGCTAATTATATTAGTGAAGAACTTGCATTCAGTGATAAGTCACATTATGACATCTCCATCGCTACAATATGTTGTTGGCTAATTCTGTTTGGTTATTTTTGCATAAAAAAAGAATAGCGGGAAACTGTAAACCAAATATATGTGTTAAAATATAGGTGGTTATTGAAAATATAGGCTATATGTCAGTTGCATGGCAAGGTCAATATCTTCTGTAATAAATCTTAGTTTTCTAGTTTATTTTTACTATGTTGCAATCGATAATGGTTAGTCATTGGCAAATAAGTCATTCAATCAAGCACAGTTCTGCTTACATGGTAAGGTCACTTCTAAATGTCCAAAAAGAAACATAAAGCTGCAGCAGTGGAGCAATTGTGCAAGTAAATGTTATATTACAATAGATGTTGCAATTTCCCACTTGCATGTAATCTATGTGCTTACATTTTATGACCACACATGAGACTACTATTGATAATATAATATCTGTTCGTAATAAAAAATATGCATAAAGCATTCAAGTCATTTAATCTTGAGCGGCATTATACTTTCTGAACACCTTGTTTAATTATAAGCTAATTTCACAAATTCAGGGTAAGAGTGGCACACCAGAGTACCAGAGGAACCTGACACAATAATGGGTCTCAAAAGTCAATCACTTGCTTCTAGAGAAGATTCTTATTGGCTTTACTCACGCATAAGGATAATTGACAGGAGAATATGAAAATAATGCGAAAAAATAAATTTAGCCTCTCACCCTAGGTTTTGTTGACTTTTGGATCCAATGTTGATAATATTGCAGTTCAAAAAGAGGGATACACGGATGATAAGTCCCAACTGGTTATCACATATTCGCAATAATGGAGGTAACAAGTTTTCACTCTAGCAATGCCAGGAATGAAATTACAACTTTATTTAAAAAAAATGACAAAAAAACACGTTGAAAAAAATGGAAGGAAAATAGGGAAGGAGAGGAGGTGATAAAATCACATGACAAGGTGACGCATTTCGAACCACATGGGTTCTAAATAGTGATGATCAAGTATGCCTCATTAACTATAGCCTGGCGAACAGGCTATCTCTGCATGTGTCACAACTGTCAAATAGCCGTGACACTTGCTGGCGCGGCGACAATGAATGGAACCCCAAGCACGCCAAAATACTCGGCGAGCACCCGAGCGTGCTCGCCGAAAGAGTTAATGAGGCATACTCGCTCATCACTAGTTCTTAATCACAGGCTGAATTGAAAGCTGAATTTAAACCTTGTTACCTCCAATATAATTGAGAGTTGACCTTCAGAATTGGTCCATCTGGTGGACTTCAGGCCCTCATGTCTTACACTTACATTGTGGACAATACTATGCTTGTCAGGAACTGGATCTTCTGAAAAAAAGAGTAAGTTGGAAGTCTCAGTAGGGAATATCATATATAATGGACCATCCTACTCTAATGATCTAATCTTTAATGTAATTTTTGAGGTAATCCACTGAAATGTATGCATGAAAAAAATCTCTGGTGGAAAACAACAATTATTATTCAACCCGAAAATGTAATCTTTCTCTTTAGGTTGGCAATACTATTTCATGTTCCTAAGTGTATACAATACCAAGAATTTTCAAAAGAACACAAGGAAAAAAAATATTGCAGACCCATGGTTTTTCTGCCATGAATTTGTAGCATGATTTGCTCAATAGCTTTAAATGGGGGAGGTGGCTAGATACCTACCAAGGTTTTAACGCAGAATCTGTGTCAATAAGTAACAATTTCAATTCTTTAGGAAAAAAATATTGGCACAATATACTACTCTTAGGAACCTGATTCTATGAAAGTTCAGCATTATAATTACAAACACAATATGATCACAAATCATATAAATATAAATCATAATTACAAATATCAAATTGTCTCAAATTGGACTTCCTGGGAATACTTTTCATATAGAATACAATAGAGTAACGTAAAAAATGAAAACATTTTTTGTTTAATGTCACTGTGTTCCTAATTGAAAAGACCATGGATATGGGGTCCTGGATTCAAATCCCATCAAGGACAACATCTGCAAGGAGTATATGTACTCCCCGTGTTTTCATCGGTTTCCTCCAGGTTCTCCGGTTTCCTCCCACACGCCAAAGACATACTGATAGGGAATGTAGATTGTGAGCCCCAATGGGGACAGTGCCGATAATGTCTGTAAATTGTCTGAATTGTAAAGTGTAAATTGTAAATATGTTGGCGCTATATGAATAAAAAGATTATTATTATTATTATTATATGTGCTCACGCTAAGTATCTGCCTCAGACATTTCTGCGCCAAAAAAATGTGTCTTTTGACAGGAAAAATGTTGCATAAATTGTGTTTTTAATGTGCTTTTTCCATTTATTTAAATGAGTGAAAAATGCTGCAAAATACCTGAAAGAATTAACATTCTGAAGATCTGAAACTGCTTCAAAAAAACAAGCAGCATGTGCATGAGATTTCAGAAATCGTATTCATTTTGCTTTTTTCACAACAAAAACATGTGGGAAGACATGGCTTAAACGCCACTTTATCTTGCCTATCTTGACAAGAAAATATTTATTATGCGTTTGTAAGGTGCCTGAGCGAGGTAGTCATGGACAAGCTGCTGCTTCTGCACGCTCTGGCACCATACAGGAAAATCGTGTCCCAGTCCCGGTGTGCTTTTGTGTATGGGGTGCTTCACACTTACTTGTGGTATGCAAGCCTCCACTGGCTCCAGGCTTTCATCTTCCAGAACTGCAACACACAATCCAGGGGACACCGAATACTTTATAACAGTCAAACTTTTATTGGGCAGCTTACGGTCATTACAATGAAGCATATAGGATAGGGCACAACAGGCTACAATCTTTCCCACAGTTACCGGACATAACTTCAGCCCTAGTTCTTGGTCGGGGTAGAGCATCCCTCTTGCTTACTCCTCTAGCACTAGGAATTCTTCATTTTGTACCCTAATAAAAATTCTACAATTTTTGTAGAGATCCACTGTTCAAGTCATGAGAAATCTAAGGTTGAGGCCATGTGCAAATCAGGCTGGGAGTAAATAAGGGCATGTTAATGTAATAGGATTGCTTCTTTCAAGTGCATTGACATGCCAACATTGCACTTACACCAACCTGATTGCATATTGTTTTTATACTATATTTCTCAAGACTGGCATATTGGATCTGTAGAAAAGATGTAGCATTTTTTTGGGGAAGAAAGCACCTATTCAGCTACACCAGTACTTCTATAAGTAAAAATGTTCTGACAAGGTCCACTTAAAGAGCTCTGAGCTCTACTGGTGGGTCTGGTAGTAAATATTTGTATTCTCTATTATATAATGATTGTGTAATCTTTTCTTAGATCTGTATATTGTACTCTTCCTCTGGTATTCCTTCTTAAAATTGAATTTTACATGTAACTTTTTCATTCATGGTTACGCATTCAAATATGCAAATTACCTCTTTAGAGAGGATGAGGACCTGAATTCTACAGCCACCTATTGGAAGCAGCAATTCCAAAAGTCAATATCAACCCCCTAATGAGCCTTCTCATATGATTTAAGATAAAAGAAAAAAGAGAATCTCAATTTGCACACACAGTGTTTTGGGTTGTTGCCCCTGGTCAGTGCAAAGCATGACATCTGATTTGGCTTTATGAGATGCTTCTGACTGTGATCTAAGGGGAAAAGTTTCTCCTTGTTGAGCGTGACATGCCAGTGTAAGGAGGCTTATAAGCCATGCAATGCGCCCCTTGGAAATTAAATATGCAAATTGTCTCTTTAGAGAGTATGAGGACTTGAACTCTAGTGCCACCTATTGGAAGCAGCAATCCCAAAAGTCTATATAGACCCCCTAATGAGCCTTGCCATATGACTTAGGATAAAAGCCAAACCATAATTTCAATTTGCAGACACAGTGTCTTGGGGTGTTGCCCATCATCAGTGCAAAGCATAAGATCTGATATGGCTGTATAAGAGGCTTCTGCCAGGGGTCTAAAGGGTAATGTTTCTCCTTGTGGAGAGTAACATGCTTGGCATGCCAGAGTAAGGAGGCTTATAAGCTATGGTTATGCATTCAGTTACCATGTGAAAAACATTGTCATTTACATGAAATTTTAAAGCACATTTATTTATTTTGCTTATATATTGTCAACATATTCTGGGGCTCACAATCTAAATTCCTTATCAGTATGTCTTTGGAGTGTGAAAAAATCTGCACAGTACCCGTAGGATACCCACAGAAACTCAAGTAAAACATAACTCCTTACAGATGTTGTCCTTGGTTGGATTTAACTGAAATAAAACAGTGTTAACAACAAAGTCACTGTACCCTGCAACATATTTGTAGGATTCCATTGCAAAAATGTTCAAAAATATGATTTTATTGTTCACCCGCATTAACAATTTATTATAATATTGATGTGTGTAAAGAATTGCACTAACTTTTCTAATTGTGTAACATACAGTTGGTCCTTGAATTTGAGATGGCAGCAGGTTGTCAATCATGATTTATATACTGTTAAGTTTTAGCATCATTATCCTGTCATAAAAAAACTATCATAATACTATTATTGTAATTAAACTATTAAAACAATGCCGAGTTTTTATTATGCTGTGAGTATCAAACAGGAACATGGGAGCAAGAGAATCTATACACAGTCTCTTCTTGTTTTCTAGACCTTAAATTATGGATGCCAAAGAGAAATCACACTGCGCCTGCACTGCAGGACAGCACAGGGGACACAGCGAAGAAATGTTTTGCATCTTTCATATTGTGAATAATTATTTCGGCTCTCATTTACTTCAGTGCATATGCCTGTAACCTTCCAATGCAGTGATATTTACATAAGATAAAAAGTAGAATCTACATTTTTGTTTGTCATTTAATTATTCATAACTAATTGAGAAAACTGTCAGGATTTCCTTCTCCATGTTGGCTTGTTTATGTGGGCAATATATTGCGCTGACATTATTTTAATTGTACTCACTCTAGTGAATAAAACATGGTTATCCAATTATATAAATTGTGTGAAACTTCTGAGAGGTTTAAACTGTAAGACGTAATAGATAGAACTGTCTTACATAACTATTGGCCAGTACATTAAAATGAAAATTGAATGATTGGCAGACATTTTTCTTCTTCACCTTGTGCTGCAAATTATATTAGGAATTAGCGGTTCAGGGTCCTTAGGGTCTAATTATGCATCTGAAATGTTGGAGAAACAACACTAGAATAATGTTTCTAAGGTTTCCCAGGAATACACTTTAAGCATTATTTAAATAATACATCAATTCACCCTTTGGACCAATTTTGTGCAGTTGCTGTGCCGATGCATTAAATAGCTCCCACGCCACATTATATTCACACTTGTATTTCCAATAACACACGGCTGTGTGAGTATGAAATATTTATTAATGTATCTGTTATGAAAAATGCACAAGATGTAGTTAATACATACGGAATACATATGGAGTTCATTGGTGGAACGCTCAAGTCTGTGGAGAATTTAAATGATCATGAGCCTAGTGCGCTATTCCCACTCTGGGACCTTGTAGGCATGGACATCTATCATGATACTATACATAATAATTGCAATAAAACAGCAAAGAAATACTCCTGTGCTCAATGGTTCATGGCTTACTTCACATATTGTAATATTGGGATCTAATCTGGATACTATGACACAAAGCATTCCACTGTATGTAGCACGACTTATTCCACACCTTCTCATTTTCCTTAATATATGATCAGTGTATAACTTGAAGATCTTTATCCCCAACTCTTATCCCAAGTAATAGTTCCCTCATGAGATGACATTTACTGCACTGCAGTTCTCCTTTTTAACGTGATCATTATGCCCTGCTGCGAACAAGGCCTGGCTGTGTCTGTAACTTCTACATCCCCTGTTTTTATGCCCTGGAATGCCTGATTTATATGTTCTATTTTATGTTTTGAATAAACTATAAGAGATGTCTAAACCATTGCATACTTGTGTTCTTTACATTTTACACAATGTCCCAATGTTTTGAGAATATATATATATATATATATATATATACATATATATATATACACATGTATATGTGTATATATATACAGGGTGGTCCAAAAGTAGGTGGACAGAAAGTGTAATAAGGTTATGAAGGGGGAGATTTATCAAACAATATCCAGTAATTTTACATAACATTATGTGGAGTGATGAAGCTTCTTTCAAATTATCCGGCCATATTAACAGACATAATTGTATTTAATGGTACAATGAGAACATGCATTTAACATTAGAGCAACAACTAAATGAGCCTGGTGTCAGTGTTTGGGGTGATATTTCAAGTTTTGGTGTTTTAGGACCAATATTTTTTGATGGAACAGTCACAGGAGATAAGTATCTCGAAATTATAATGAATCAAGTTGTTCCCCAGTTACAGCAACAGCCTAAATCAAATGACCTTTATTTCCAACAAGATGGGGCCCCTCCACATTATTCAAGAGTAGTCCGCGAGTATCTTGATGAAACATTTCCTAATAAATAGATTGGCCAAAGAGGCCCACTTGATTGGCCGGCACGTTCACCAGACTTGACCCCAATGGATTTTTTCTTTTAGGGAGTACTCAAGGACAAATTTTATAGTCGAAAACCAAAAAGTGTCAGTGATTTGAAAAATTACATAAGAGATGCATTTCAAGAAATTAATACCCAAAGAAACTTGTGCAAAAAAGTTTGTTGAAGCGTAAGAGGCAGACTTCAAAGCTGTGCAAATTGTAATGGAAAACAGTTTACGCACCTGCGTTGATAAAATTTAAGGGCTTTTGTATTATTATTCAGAATAAAATTTAATTGTCAATGTTATGCTTGTGTTAGTAAATATAATTTTATATATAAATCAAAATAAATGTTATTATTTTCTGGCCACCTACTTTTGGACCACCCTGTATATATACACAGTGGATTGAAAAAGTTTTTTGCTCCGTTCCTGATTTCTTATTCTTTTGCATGTTTATCACACTGAAATGTTTCAGACCACAAAACAAATTTAATTAAGACAACGAAAACACAAGTAAACGCAAAATGCAGTTTTTAAATGAAGGTCTTTATTATTAAGGGAAAAAGAAATCCAAACCTACAGGGCCATGTGTGAAAATGTTTTTTCCCCTCCCCCTTAAAACATAAATTAACTGTGGTTTATAACATCTTTGGAAAGCTGAGTTCAATTTCCCTAGCCACACACAGACCGGATTACTGTCACACCTGTTCGCAACCAAGAAATCACTTCAATAGGACCTGCCTGACAAAGTGAAGTAGACAGAAAGATCCTCAACAGCTAAACATCATGCTGCAATCCAACAAAATTCAGGAACAAATGATAAACAAAGTAATTGAGATCTATCAGTCTGGAAAAGGTTATAAAGCCATTTCTAAAGCTTTGGGACTCCAGCGAACCACAGTGAGAGCCATTATCCACAAAAGGCAAAAACATGGAACAGTGGTGAACCTTCCCAGGAATGGCTGGCCGATAGTGATGAGCGAGCATACTCGCAAGTACTCGGTACTCGCCCGAGCATCTCGGTACTCAAGATGCTCGGAGCTCGCCGAGTACTTGCGAGATGCTTGGGCGGATGCTCGGGTCCCCTCCCTGCATGTTTGGCACTCTTTAGAGTGCCAATCAACATGCAGGGATTGCCTTCCACTCATTGTAATGCCGCAGCCATGGTGGTTGTGGCATTACAGTGATTGGCTGGCCGCACAGCGTCATCAGGTCTATATCAGACCTGGCGCCGCCATGCTCATCACAGTCACTCTGGAATCAGGTAGAGTAGGGAGAGGTGCTGCTGAGCTAGTGAGAAATTTGCTTGTGTATTAGGTAGTGTAGGGAGAAAAACCATACATTACACATATCCATCTTAACAAACAGTTCTTCTGAGGACTAATCCATCTGCAGAGATATCAGGCAGGCAGTGTATATAGGCAGGCAGTGTATATAGCAGACTGCAATGCATATAGCACAAGAGGCTCCATTCCAGTTCTGCCTTCTGCTGCTGTTAGATATTTCTAGACAAAGGCCCATGTCTCAGGGGCCAGGAATATTTTTTTTCCTCCGTCACACAGATCACATATATGTTTTCAGAAAATACTGCCATTTCTGGCCTCCATTAAAAATTTGTTTCAGGGTGTCATTGAAGCAATTGACACCAGTTTGCTGTTCAAAATAGTTACCTACAGGCCAGTTATTCAAAACTGTGTTTTCTCCGTCACACGGATCACATATCCGTTTTCAGAAAATACTGCCATTTCTGGCCTCCATTAAAAATTTGTTTCAGTGTGTCAGTGCAGCAATTGACACCAGTTTGCTGTTCAAAAGAGTTACCTACAGGCCAGGTATTTAAAACTGTGTTTTCTCCATCACACGGATCACATGTACGTTTTCAGAAAATACTAAGAAATAGATTATAAAAAGTCCAGCACCTTCTTCGTATCCATCACTAGAGATGTAAAGTTAAAACGTCCATTTTATTAGTTCCATTAAAAAAACGCCATATGTAAGGCAGACCTTACGCGTTTCGAACCAAACAGAGGTTCTTAATCATAGGTTACATTGCTATAGTTAAAAGACATATATATATACATATGGACTGAAAACAGAAGAGAAAATAAAAGGGCTCAGCAAAATTTTGCTGATTTTCACTGTGGTGATCTTTCCACACTAAAGCCCCCGTCTCACATAGCGAGATCGCTGCTGTGTCATGGTTTTGGTGACGCAACAGCGACCTCACCAGCGATGTCGCTATGTGTGACACTTTACAGCGATCAGGCCCCTGCTGTGAGGTCGCTGATCGCTGCAGAATGTCCTGGACCATTTTTTGGTCATTGCCCTCCGGCTGGTCAACACACATTACTGTGTGTGACCAGCGGGAGCAGCGATCTGGCTGGTAACCATGATAAACATCGGGTTACTAGGGGCACACGTGCCCATAGTAACCCGCTGTTTATCATGGTTACGAGCCTGCTAAAGTGAGCGGTAACCTCCCGCTCACCGTAGCAGAGTGGTAACCATGATAAACAGCGGGTTACTAGGTGCGCGTGTGCCCCTAGTAACCCTATGTTTACCATGGTTACCAGCCTGCTGCTGCTTCAGCAGGCTGGTAACCAGGAGCAGGATATCGTGGAAAGATTCTTTCCACGATGTCGCTGTTCCCCTGATCGTTGGTGAGCCTGCCTGTTTGACAGCTCACCAGCGACCACATAGCGACGCAGCAACGATCCCTGACAGGTCGTATCGTTGTCGGGATCGTTGCAGCGTCGCTAAGTGTGACGGGGCCTTTAAGGTTATTGGTATAGATAAGGTGCAAAGACAAATAGTGGAGGAGATAGAGGCAAGCTTCTCTTAGCCAGAGAAGCCTCATGGATTCATAAACTTAACTCTCGCATTCCCAATGGTCTCAATTTTCGCAATGATCTAATGTACATTTTTTGATACTTTTTTCTAATGGTGTACTTAATTTGCCAGCATACCATGCACATAAGTTTAATTTATGCATATTACTGAGCATTTATCCTCAGGAGGATTTTCATTCACTAATGAACTTCTTTGTCGTCTCCACCCTATTTTCTCTTCTGTTTTCAGTCCATGTGTATATTTATGTCTTTTAACTATAGCAATGTAACCTATTATTAAGAACCCCTGTTTGGTTCGAAACGCGTAAGGTCTGCCTTGCAAATGGTACTTTTTTAATGGAACTAATAAAATGGACGTTTTAACTTTACATCTCTTGTGATGGATACGGAGAAGGTGCTGGAGTTTTTCTAATCTACTTCTTATTGCTTCTCATCCCTGGATTTGCTACCAAGGATTTCCGTGAACCAGTGGACCCTTATGGCATATGCATGGTAGGCTGAAATTTTCCCTTTTTTTCCCTTGTACACTTCAGGAAATACTGCCATTTCTGGCCTCCATTAAAAATTTGTTTCAGTGTGTCAGTGAATCAATTGACACCAGTTTGCTGTTCAAAATAGTTACCTACAGGCCAGGTATTTAAAACTGTGGTTTGTCCGCCACACGGATCACATATAAGTTCACTCCAAATTCAGTCATTTGTAGTGAGAGTGGAAGATATTGTCCTCCATTTAAAATGGGCAAGGCACGTGGCAAGGGACGGGGAACTGGACGTGATGGTGATGGTGCATTCAGAGGCGGAGGACAAGGCAAGCTGAAATTGTGCCACAACAAACACCCACATCTTCTCGCCCGACCTTCCTGTCCTAATTCCTAGGGGATCGCAGCACATCACTATTGAACACATAGCAGTGTCAAAAGGTTGTTGGTTGGATAGCGGATAATGCTTCCAGTCACTTAGCCACCACCACCACCACCCTGTCTTCCACACGGTCAAGTCTCAGTAGCCGTGAGTCTGGACCGCATATTCCACACACTGATCCTCCTTCCTCCCACCATGCCAAGTGCCCGGAGACAACTGATCCCACACTTGGACACTCTGTTTATAGATTCGGGCCTCTCGCCCAGTCCTCTTGAAGCGGGGCAAGAGGAGATTGCATATAGCGATGCCCAAATATTTGAGCAGCCACGGTCACACGAAGGCAACGGTGGGAAAGTGTCACAAGAGGTGGATGATGATGAGACACAATTGCCAGAAAGTCAGGAAGAGGACCAGGGTGCGGAAGTGGAAGATGAGGTGGTGGATGATATGGTAACTGACCCAACCTGGCAGGAGGACATGCAGAGCGAGGACAGCCGCACACAGGGGGAGGGAGGCAGAGCACCCCAACAGGCAGGAAGAAGCAGTGTGGTGGCCGCAGAAAGAACGCAGGCAACCGTTCCCTGTAACACCAACACAAAGGAAGTTGCCAGTACAACTGTTAGGTCTTCCCGAGTCTGGTTGGTTTTTAAAGACTCTGCCAATAACCCCAAAAAGTCCATTTGCCCCACCTGCAAGGCCAGCATCAGCAGGGGTGGCAAAACGACCAGCCTGACCACCACCAACATGATGAGGCACATGGCAGCAAAGCACCCGACTTTGTGGGCTGAACCCCAGGGTCCCGGAACAGTGTCTGCGGGTGGCACCATTGCTTCTTTCGCTTTTGTGCATGCAAGCCAATCCCCTATCCATGGTGCATTCGAAGATGCCTCCTGCCCTGCACCTGTCGTTGCACACTCTCAAGTAGCAACATCAGGAAGTACGTCCACATCCTTGTCCCAGCGCAGCGTTCAGTTGTCCATACCCCAGTCCTTGGAACGCAAGCGCAAATACGCAGCCAACACCCCACAGGCCACATTATAAAATTTTCACATTTCACGACTGCTTGCTCTCGAAATGTTGCCTTTTAGACTTGTGGAGACGGAAGCATTCCGCAACCTGATGGCTGCGGCCGTCCCTCGGTACTCATTCCCCAGCAGCCACTATTTCTCCCGATGTGCCGTCCCCGCATTACACAAGCACGTGTCCCAAAACATTAGCCGTGCCCTCAACTATGCAGTTATGGGGAAAGTCCACCAAACCACGGACACGTGGATAAGTGCTTGTGGGCAGGGACGGTACATCTTGCTGACGGCACACTGGGTTAACATAGTGGAAGCTGGGACCCAGTCAGACCTTGGGACGGAACACGTCCTCCCGACGCCAAGGATTGCAGGCCCTAGGTCAATCAGGGTTGCCCCCATGGTCTACAGCTCCTGCACCTCATCCTGTTCAGCCTCCTCCTCCTCTTCAGCCTCCATCTCCGAAATGACCTCATCAGTCACATGCTGGAAGTAATGCAGCACTGCCTCGGCCAAGCGGCAACAGGCTGTGCTGAAGCTAATATGCTTAGGTGACAAACCGCACAATGCTGAAGAGTTGTGGACAGCTCTGAAATAGCAGGCAGATCTGTGGCTCACACCGCTGAACCTACAGCCAGGCATGGTCGTGTGTGACAATGGCCGGAACCTGGTGGCGGCTCTGAGGCGAGGCTAGCTCACACACGTACCATGCCTGGCCCATGTGCTTAACCTCGTGGTTGAGCGGTTTCTCAAATCCTACCCAGAGCTGCCGGATCTGCTTGTTAAAGTATGCCGCCTGTGTGCCCATTTTAGAAAGTCACCTACAGCTTCCGCCGCCCTTGCCGTGTTTCAGCAGCGTTTGCAGCTTCTGGCTCAAAGACTGGTGTGTGATGTCCCCATGTGTTGGAACTCTACACTGCAAATGTTGGGAAGGATTTGTGAGCAGAAGAGGGCAGTTGTTGAGTACCAGCATCAACAAGGCCGTCGGTATTCAGTTCTGACCTCACACATAAGACCTCAGGAGTGGACATGGATGTCAGACATATGTACCATCCTCCAAAACTTTGAGGACTCCACCAAGATGGCGAGCGGCGATGATGCCATAATTAGTGTCACCATCCCGCTTCTCTGTCTTCTGAAACACTCTCTGCTCACAATCAAAGAGGATGCATTGCAGGCGTAGCACGATGAGATGGAGCAAGGAACCATACAGGGTGATTACACACAGCCCAGCCTCATCTCATCCCAACATGGATTGGGTGACAATGAGGAAGAGGAGGAAGAACAGGAGATAGTTTCATGTACTATAGACGGTACTACCTGCACAGCTGTCATACCGTCTGTTCAGCGTGGATGGCCAGAGGACAGAGAGGAGGAGGAGGAGGAGAGCATGGTCAGTTATCCTCTTGGTGAGGACACGGAAGTCTTGCCTGTTAGAAGTCTGGCACGCATGGCTGAGTATATGTTACACTGCCTTTCCCATGACCCTCGCTTTCTCAAAATTTTGGGTGACAGTCATTACTGGTTGGTGACACTTCTAGACCCATGATACAAGGAGAACTTTATATCTCTTATTCCTGAGGCTGACATGTCTACAAAAATGGGGCTGTACCAGATGGCCCTTGTTGCGGAACTATTAAAAAAATTCCCATCTGAAAACGCTGGCGGCAGAGGGCACACAATGCTATACCACATACTGCATCCATCACATCAGCATGGCTTCGTCTTTGCACAAGAAGAGTTTTGGTGAAGTTTCAGGACTGTTCACCTGCAGTCCAGACCTTTCACTAATAGAAAACAAAATATCCCGCAAAGACCCAGGACTGTTGAGCAGTGAGAATCAGCAATCAGCAAAACTGTGGCAAATGGTCTCCTCACTTCCCAGACGTTTAGCTATGAAAGAGGAGGAAATGCTACACAATGGTAGAAAATAACCATAAGAAAGAAAAATGAGCTGCACTCACCAGTCCTTAAAAGCAGTATCTTTATTCCATGAGAATAAAAAGTCCAGCAAGCAGGGAGACCGCTCTCCCTGCTTGCCGGACTTTTTATTCTCATGGAATAAAGATACTGCTTTTAAGGACTGGTGAGTGCAGCTCATTTTTCTTTCTTATGGTTATTTTGGACTGTTTAAACTTTTTTTATGAGCTTTTGCACCTGAAATGTTACCAAGTCCTATTTAGGTGTCTGCACTGTATATGCTCAGATTTGCACTGACTATTGCAGCTGCTTGCAGGTGGTGCAGGTTTTTCACTTTCCTCGCTGTAAGATACACAATGGTAGAGATGGTGCTGTCCTAACCTTTTTTCATGGGAAAATATCTTACTGTTAACTTCTGATCTGTATTCTATGTTCTGCTGTGAATAAAATATGGTTATGAGAGATTTCCAAGTCATTGTATTCTTGTTTTTTTTTTACTTTTCAAACAGCGTTCAATATATGTTGACATCTGTTTTCCCATCTGCTAAATCTGATAAAATGATACAATATATACTAATGGTTTTATACACATCTATCTATCTATCTATCTATCTATCTATCTATCTATCTATCTATCTATCTATCTATCTATCTATCTATCTATCTATCTATCTACAATTGGAGGTATTGACTGCCTCCTTTGCTGACTGTGCACTCCTCCCATCAGCCTAAGGTGGTTTTTAATTAATGCTGGATTCCACCTGCCCTTTAAATTTGTAGGCTTTTAGCCCGGGAGAGGCATGTTTGATAAATTTTCGGTTTATGGTCCAATCAAAGAAAGGTCGCCTTGCCGTGGTTGATGAGCACACATGAATTGGCCAATTTATGCGCTCAGTACCTTAATTTTTATAAGTATATTTCATATAGCAGTAATGCAGTTCAAATTTCAAACATTCAATGTTTGCAAAAATAGTAGCCCTCGCAGAGTGCTGCTGTATTCTTTTGTTTATCTATCTGCATATCTCACAGACATGCCATGCGCACTGACCTCTGAGGTCTGATCACTGCTTGAAGTCACGGCCTAGAGTGAATAGGTCAAAGATAAAAATGCAAAAGCTGAAAGAATAGGACTGAGCGGCGGGCAGCGCTGTCCCCAGAGTATAATGAGGGACATTCAATTCACAGTGAATCACTCTGAGTTAAATTTCCTTGGGAAATCAGCCTGATTTGGCAAATTTGAATTTTGGCAGATCCATTTATCTTTAGAGGGGTTTTCCCACAAACAAAAGTTCATTTTACTCAATAGATCTTGGAATAATAATTTCCACAATTGGATGTGTTTAAATAAAATGTTCCTGTGCTGAGATAATCTTATAAATGTGCCCCTGCTGTGTACTGTGTAATGGCCGTGTCTGACCATGCAGGAACATGGTCTGATCATACCACAGCTCCTGGGCAGGGGAGGAAGCAAAAGAATATACTAAAATTACAGCAGGGGATCACAGCTGATTATTTCTTTGAAGTAAAACATTGTTTAAAAACAGGCAGAGAAATGTTTTACCTCACAAAAACGATCAGCTGTGATCCTGTGCTGTCTTGTCTATATACTCTTTTGCTTCCAGCTCTTGTCCCAGTTGGATCTGTGTGACGTGGGTAGATACTTCAGTCAGACTAGATCATACAGGGAAATCCAGGTCTGACCTTCTCTTAGGACTGTTATCTTTTTTCCTCTGCATGGTGCCTTATGCTTATGATTGGCTAATGTCATACAGATGAAAAAGTACACACCCCCAATGAAGAATCTCTGCTAACATCCCTTTCTTGGTCTTAGCAAAAATTAGAATATAAACTTTACAAAATAGTATATCCTCAAAGGAGATTAGAAATTAAAAACTAAAATTTACATTTTACTCAGCTCTGCAGCCACTATGCTATGATGCTGCCATTTAACATGTTAACACTAGAGAAAGGTCATCTTTAACAAAAAATATTAAAACCAAAGACCGAACTCTTTAAACCTTACATACTTCATACATACAATGTAAGATTACTTTGAGGGCTTCAATAAAGATATGTATGCTCAATTATGCTTTGTTATGTATATCCAAATTCTTAGTGCTCTTGCTTATCATAGGGAGAATAAAGACAATAAAAGTCCCCTCTGCAGGAATTGTGTATGCACCCCCTCTAATCTCAGAGCTCATCACAAAGCACCTCACTTTTCTCTTTAATAATTGACTGGTAACGGTAAGCTTAGAAGTTTATGACCCTATAGATATATCATCTATCTATGTATCTATCAAACAACCTCTGTGCAAGAACTTCATATGGACCCCTTTTACACCATAGTTCATAATATTGATATCATTTTTATAGGTTTTCCTATATACATTTTCCACCAGCAGTACCACCTATCTACCAGAAGGTGGTGCTGTTGAATAATAACACAGTTTATTTTCACTTTGCAACAATAAACTGGTGATCAATGCATTATCACTTCTGTCATTCTTGATTGAACTTTAAAGAACCAACCATATGGAAAGTATTTATAATGCTTGACTTATCCTAAATGACTCTAAGAGCAAATACTTTAATTGTGGCATTACAATAAATGTATATACAGCAGTGCGTTATTACATTGCTAAATCCAGAATTCTCAGTTTATTTCTTACCAATAATTAAAAATCTCTTAAATAATATTATAATGATACGCAATCATCCAAATAGTTTCTTTTTCAAAATTTCCCAAGGTTTCTGTATCATGTAATGGAATTACAGTATGTATAGAATAATTATTTCTACATCTTCACAGAAGCATTAAATGAAAGAAGAGAAAGAATAAACTTTGCTTATTTTTCTCCCCAAATCCATGCTTAAAATGATAAGCTGATAGAATAAATCAAGATAGAATGATTTTTATTTCCTTTCGTGCCATTTTAACAAAACATCACATGGTACATTACAGGGATGACTGAGCCTGAGTAGCGAACATTTATTTCGAGGAGGGGGATGCACAAAGATGTGTAGCACGCTTCCTTTGAAGCATGAAGTCCTTTACACTCAATGAAGAATGTGTCAGTTACATTGCATTGCTTTACAGTGTACTGGTAAATAGAAAACCTATCCTGGGCCCCTTGGGGGCGCTATTGCATTTTGTTCTCATAACCACAATATTTCATGAGACTGTATTACTGTGATTTCTCTTCGGGTCAACTATTTTCTTTTCAGAAGTTGGATAATCTAAAACTGAATACTTGAACCACAATATTCATTGGTGATCAGCTATCATATTGCTTTTTACTGACACTACAATGAATCATTTTTCTTTTCAGGATACAAGAATAGAATTTTTGAGACATTTTTTTAGCCAAACATAGGAAAGAGAAAATAGTACAAACATCAAAAAATTAGGGGGAAACATTAAGAAAGATGTTTAGTATTTATTATATATTGTGGAGGGTACTTTCTCGGATTCCCCAACGACATCTACCTCTCTGTAAGCACACAATGTCACAGGTTACCCATAGTCTACCACTATAAAAATGCATGCTGTGTGGTATTCCAAGGTATATCCTTGTATACAAGCATGACGGAGGCAAGAGGGACACTATTTTGGCATCTGTTGGGTGAATAATGGATATATCTGGTAAATGCTGGCTAAATTATTTAGCCAGCATTTGTAACATTCATGCTCAGTGTCCGCATCTGTGGTTTAAATGCCACTGTCAATCTCTGAAAGCACCATTTAAAAGGAACATGCACCTGTGCTCATAGACAGAGGTTCCTATTGGCTTAACACAACTCGATCGCGGAGAACCGATGGGTTAGCATGGCCTTTGGAAGTGCATTGAGCTGTAGGGTGCATTGCTGCAAAAGGGGAAAAAAAACCAAAAAAAAACCCTCTTTAAATCTTTTTCTTTAGCGAGTGTGAATGAGCTGAGTGTGACCGGAGCGTAAGTGCAAACGGAAGTAAGTGTGTGACTTTGGATTCAGGGAGTTTGGAAGGGAGGAATTTGGACTGAATTGCTGTCTTTATATTTTAGTAATTCTTTACATTTTTTTTTACCTAACATTTCTGTCTAGTGCAATCCCCATTAGGAAATGAACTCCATTATTGGCAATGCTATCCAGTGTACATCTTGCCACATCTATGCAATCCTTGAACAGCCGGTCGTGGGTGCATACTGCTGTGCGAGATGTGTGCACATTGTGCGTTTGGAAGCCCAGGTACTGGATCTAAATGAGCAGCTGGCAACACTGAGATCCATTGACAATATGGAAAGGAGTCTGCTGCTCACTGAGCAGCTGCTCACTGGGGTAGATGTGAGGGAAGGTGGTTGTAGGGAGCTGCAGGAGAGTGAGGCAGCTAGCTGGGTGACAGAAGGGGGGTAGAGGGAAGAGTGCCAGGGAGGCTAGTCCTGATCTGGCAGACCTCAATAAGTTTGCAAAGTTGGCAGATGAGGGGGGTGTCGGTACAGGGGTAGCACTGCTGCAGCAAGGCATGTCCCCTGAAAGCCGGAGGAGTGTCAGTGTCAGCTCCAGTAAGGGGGGAAATAGGAGAGCAGGGCAGGCCAGTCAGGTGCTGGTAGTGGGGGACTCAATTATTAGGGGAACAGATAGGGCAATCTGTCACAAAGACAGAGATCGTCGAACTGTGTGCTGCCTACCTGGCGCTCGAGTCCGGCACATCGCTGATCGGGTTGACTGATTACTAGGAGGGGCTGGTGAGGACCCAGCGGTCATGGTGCACATTGGCACAAATGACAAAGTTAGAGGTAGGTGGAAGGTCCTTAAAGCTGATTTCAGGGAATTAGGCTGCAAGCTTAAAGCTAGGACCTCCAAGATGGTATTCTCAGAAATACTACCTGTACCACATGCCACGCCAAAGAGGCAACAGGAGATTAGGGAGATAAATAAGTGGCTCAAGAACTGGTGTAGGAAGGAGGGATTTGGGTTCCTGGAGAACTGGGCCGACTTCTCAGTTGGGTACAGACTCTACGGTATGGACCGGCTGCACCTCAATGGGTAGGGTGCAGCTGTGCTGGGGGAGAAAATGGCTAGAAGGTTGGAGGAGTGTTTAAGCTAGGGATTGCGGGGGGAGGGTATTCATTTTATAGGTGCGGAAGATAGTGCAGATAGTGACCTGGGCACAAATAAAGAAATTGGGGGAGGGGTTAGAACAGTCAATAAAGTAAGAAGGAATAGAGGTACAGAGAGATACATAAAATGCATGTATACTAATGCCAGAAGCCTCACCAACAAAATGGAGGAATTAGAATTAATTTTGTTGGAAAATAATTATGACATGGTGGGGATATCTGAGACATGGCTGGATGAGAGCCATGACTGGGCAGTTAATTTACAGGGCTATAGTCTGTTCAGAAATGACCGTACAAATAAGCGAGGGGGCTGTGTGTTTATATGTAAAATCATCCTTAAAACCCATCTTGCGGGAGAATATATGTGAATCTATTGAAAATGTAGAGTCTCTGTGGGTGGAGATAAGGGGAGGGGGAAAAATAATATATTACTGATAGGGGTTTGTTATAAGTCTCCAAAAATAATGGAAGCAGTGGAGAATATCCTCGTAAAGCAAATAGATGAAGCAGCGACTCAAGGAGAATTCATTATTATGGGGGGACTTCAACTACCCTGAAATACATTGGGGGACAGAAACCTGTAGTTCAAGCAAAGGTAATAGTTTTTTGACAACTATGAGAGACAATTACCTTTCACAACTGGTTCAGGACCCAACAAGAAGGGCGGCACTGCTAGACCTAATATTAACCAACAGGCCAGACCACATATCAAATATACGAGTTGGGGGTCACTTGTGTAATAGTGATCACAAAATAATGTTTTCATGTAACCTTTAATAAGATGTGTAGTAGAGGGGTTACAAGGACACTAAACTTCAGGAAGGCAAATTTCCAACAGTTGAGAGATGATCTTAGTGCAATAAACTGGGACGATATCCTGAGACATAAAGCTACACAAAGCAAATGAGAGACATTTATTAGCATCCTGAATATGACCTGTGCACAATATATACCTTATGGGAATAAACATGCTAGAAATAGGAGGAAACCACTATGGCTAAATAGAGCTGTAAGGGGCACAATAAGTGACAAAAAGAAAGCATTTAGAGAACTAAAGCAAGTAGGTAGTGATGAGGCATTAAATAAATATAGAAAATTAAATAAATTCTGTAAAAACCAAATCAAGGCAGCAAAGATTGAGACAGAGAGAATCATTGCCAGAGAAAGTAAAAATAATCCCAAAATATTCTTTAACTACATACTGTAAATAGTAAAAAACTAAAAAATGATAGTGTTGGCCCCCTTAAAAATAGTCTGGGTGAAATGGTGGATGAGGATGAGGAAAAAGCCAATATGCTAAATTATTTTTTTTCAACCCTATTTACACAAGAAAATCGCATGACAGAAAACATGATTAGTGATAACAAAAATTCTCCATTAAATGTCACTTGCTTAACCCAGCAGGAAGTACGGCGGCGTCTAAAAATACTAAAGTTGACAAATCCCCCGGCCCGGATGGGATATACCCGCGAGTACTGCAGGAATTAAGTAACGTCATAGATAGACCATTATTTTTAATCTTTAAAGATTCCATAATAACAGGGTCTGTACAACAGGACTGGCGCATAGAAAATGTGGTGCCAATATTCAAAAATGGGACAAAAACTGAACTTGGAAATTATAGGCCAGTAAGCTTAGCCTCTACTGTGGGTAAAATCCTGGAGGGTTTCCTAAGAGATGCTATACTAGAGTATCTGAAGAAGAATAACCTCATGACCCAATATCATTATGGGTTCATGAGGGACCGTTCCTGTCAAACTAATTTTATCAGTTTTTATGAGGAGGCAAGTTCCGGACTTGACCAAGGAAATTCAGTGGTTGGTGTGTATATGGACTTTTCAAAAGCTTTTGTAACATAGTAACATAGTTTTTAAGGTTGAAGGAAGACTAAGTCCATCTAGTTCAACCCATAGCCTAACTTTGATACGGTTCCACGCAAAAGATTCATACATAACTTGAGAACAATGGGGATAGGGGAAAATATATGTATGTGGGTTAAGAACTGGCTCAGTGATAAGAAACAAAGGGTGGTTATTAATGGAAAACACTCAGACTTGGTCTCAGTTAACAGTGGGGTACCACTGGGGTCAGTATTGGGCCCCCTTCTTTTTAACATATTTATTAATGACCTTGTAGGGGGCATACAGAGTAATATTTCAATATTTGTAGATGACACTAAACTCTGCAGGGTAATCAATAGAGAGGAGGACAATTTTGTATTACTGGAGGATCTATGTAAACAAGAAGCTTGGGCTGATAAATGGCAAATGAGCTTTAATGGGGATAAATGTAAGGTAATGCACTTGGGCAGAGGAAATAAAATGTATAATTATATGCTGAATTGTAAAACACTGGGCAAAACTGTAACTGAAAAAGACCTGGGTGTATTGGTGGACGACAAGCTCATGCTTAGTGGCCAGTGTCAGGCAGCTGCTGCAAAGGCAAATAAAGTAATGGGATGCATTAAAAGAGGCATAGATGCTCATGAGGAGAACATAATTTTACCTCTATACAAGTCACTAGTGCGACCACACTTAGAATATTGTGTACAGTTCTGGTCTCTGGTGTATAAGAAAGACATAGCTGAACTAGAGAGGGTGCAGAGAAGAGCGACCAAGGTTATTAGAGGACTGGGGGGTCTGCAATACTAAGACAGGTTATTACACTTGGGGCTATTTACTGTGGTAAAACGAAGGCTTAGGGGTGATCTTATTACTATGTACAAGTATATGAGGGGACAGTACAAAGATGTTTCTACCGATCTTTCTACTCTGAGGCCAGAGACGGGGACAAGGGGGCATCTTCTACGTCTGGAGGAAAGAAGGTTTAATCATAATCACAGGCGTCGATTCTTTACTGTAAGAGCAGTGAGACTATGGAACGCTCTGCCGCATGATGTTGTAATGAGTGATTCACTATTAAAATTTAAGAAGGGCATGGATGCCTTTCTTGAAAAGTACACTGCTCAAAAAAAAATAAAGGGAACACTTAAACAACACAACGTGACTCCAAGTCAATAACACTTCTGTGAAATCTACATGTCCAGTTTTGAAGCAACACTAATTATGAATCTATTTCTCCTGCTGTTGTGCAAATGGAACAGACAACTGATAGAAATGATCGGCAATTAGCAAGAGACCCCCTATAAAGGAGTGGTTCTGCAGGTGGTGACCACAGACCATTTCTCTGTTCTCATCCTTTTTGGCTGTTGTTTTGGTCACTTTTTCATTTTGCCATTGCTCTCACCCCTAGAGGTACAGTAGCATGAGGCTGTGTCTACAGTACAACCCACAGAAGTTGCTCAGGTAGTGCAGTTCATCCAGGATGGCACATCAGTGCGAGCCGTGGCAAGAAGGGTAGCTGTGTCTGTCAGTACAGTGTCCAGAGCATGGAGCAGATGCGAGGAGATGTGGAGGGAGCCATAGGAGGGCAACAACCCAGCAGCAGGACTATTACCTCCTCCTTTTTGCAAGGAGGAACAGGAGGAGCACTGCCAGAGCCCTGCAAAATGACCTCCAGCAGGCCACAAATGTGCATGTGTCTGCACAAATGGTTAGAAACCAACTCCATGAGGGTGGTATGAGGGCCCGACGTCCACAGATGGGGGTTGTGCTCACAGCCCAACACCGTGCAGGATGCTTGGCATTTGCCACAGAACACTAGGATTGGCAAAGTCGCCACTGGTGCCTTGTGCTCTTCAGAGAAGAAAGCAGGTTCACAGTGAGCACATGTGACAAACGTGACAGAGTCTGGAGACACCGTGGAGAGAGATCTGCTGCCTGCAACATCCTTCAGCATGACCGGTTTGGCAGTGGTTCAGTAATTGTCTGGGGTGGCATTTCTTTGGAGGGCCGCACAGCCCTCCATGTGCTCGCCAGAGGTAGCCTGACTGCCATTAGGTAACGAGATGAGATCCTCAGACCCCTTGTGAGACCACATGCTGGTGCGGTTGGCCCTGGGTTCCTCCTAATGCAGGACAATGCCAGACCTCATGTGGCTGGAGTGAGTCAGCAGTTCCTGCAAGATGAAGGCATTGAAGCTATGGACTGGCCCGCCCGTTCCCCAGACCTGAATCTGATTGAGCACATCTGGGACATCATGTCTCGCTCCATCCACCAACGTCACATTGCACCACAGACTGTCCAGGAGTTGGTGGATGCTTTAGTCCAGGTCTGAGAGGAGATCCCACAGGAGACTATCTGCAACCTCATCATGTGCATGCCCAGGCGTTGTAGGGAGGTCATATAGGCACGTGGAGGCCACACACAATACTGAGCCTCATTTTGACTTGTTTTAAGGACATTACATCAAAGTTGAATCAGCCTGTAGTGTGTTTCTCCACTTTAATTTTGGGGGTGACTCCAAATCCAGGCCTTCATTGGTTAATAAATTTGATTTCCATTGATGATTTTTGTGTGATTTTGTTGTCAGCACATTCAACTTTGTACAGAACAAAGTATTCAATGAGAATATTTCATTCATTCAGATCTAGGATGTGTTATTTGAGTGTTTCCTTTATTTTTTTGAGCAGTATATAATATTACAGGTTATATATACTAGATTCCTTGATAGGGCGTTGATCCAGGGAACCAGTCTGATTGTCGTATGGAGTCAGGAAGGAATTTTTTTCCCCAATGTGGAGCTTAGCCTTCCTCTGGATCAACATGTTAGGCTATGTGTTGAACTAGATGGACTTAGTCTTCCTTCAACCTTAAAAACTATGTTACTATGTTACTATGATGTAGCCACGTTGATGCTCCTATGAAGCTCAGACACATATTGAGCTTCAAAGAAGACCAAGATTTTTACGTTACATTGCAATACGATGGTATTGCAGTATATACAGTTGAAACCAGAAGTTTACATACACTATATAAAAAGACACATCTGCATGTTTTTCTCAATATCGGACATGAAATCACAATAATCCTTTGCCGTTTTAGGTCAATTAGGATTACCATAATTTTTAATATTTGCCAAATGCCAGAATAATGAGAAAGAGAGAATGGTTTAAGGCATTTTGTATGTAAACTTCTGGTTTCAACTGTAGTATAAGCGATCAGATGATCTCAGGTTCAAGTCCTCTGAGGGGACTAAAAATGTAAGTAAAAATGTAAAAAAAGAAGTTCAATATACAGTGGGGAAAATAAGTTTTAATAATAATAATAATTTTTACATAAAAGATATACTGTATTTTTCGGACTATAAGACACACTTTTTTCCTCCAAAATTTTGGAGGAAAGTGGGGGATGCGTCTTATAGTCTGAACATATGTTCTGTGGCTGTGGGTGGTGGGGGGGCTGGTGGGGAGTGGTAGCGGGGGATGGGTGGGGCACAGATGGCAGCAGCCGCCTTCAGCTGCTGCAGCCTACACTGTGCCCGCTGCTAAAGAAAATGAATATTCCCTGCTCCCCACACCCATGGGCATGGAGAGCAATAAATATTAATTTTCCTTAATAGCGTGCACATTGTAGCCGCAGCAAGGCTCCTGCTACGGCCGGCGGTCAGTGTGCCCGCTATTAAAGCTCATGAATATTCGCTACAACTCACTCCTATGGGATGTAGTGAATATTCACTGTCTTTAATAGTGGGCACACTGACCGCCCAGCGCAGCAGATGCACAGAGACCTGGCGTGGGGAGCAGTGACTATTCTGACACAGCACTTCACTGTGTGAGGTTGCATGGCAGGGATGCCATGCGCGCCCTGTCATGCGCGGCTCACACAGTGAGAGTGTCGTCAGCAGAGCGGGACGCAGAGCTGGTGGAGAGAGGAGGTGAGTATGATTGTTTATTTTTTTTGTGGGCAGCGTGATGGGGATCAGGGGGTGCCAAGCATACCAGGATCAAGGAATGCCATTCATACCAGGAAGAAGGTTGTCATGCATACCAGGAACAAGAGGTGCCATGCATACCAGGATGGGGGAATCAAGGGGTGCCATGCATACCAGGATGGGGAAATCAAGAGGTGCTATACATACCAGGATGAGGGATCAAGGGGTGCCATGCATACCAGGATGGGGGAATTTAGGGGTGCCATACATACCAGGATAAGGGATCAAGGAGTGCCATGCATACTAGGATGGGGGAATCAAGGGGTGCCATGCATAACAGGATGGAGGATCAAGGGGTGCCATGCATACCAGGATAAAGGAGTGCCATGCATACCAAGATCAAGGGGTGCCATGCATGCCAGGATCAAGGGGTGCCATTTATACTAGGATGGGGGATCAAGGGGTGCCATGCATACCAGGATGGGGTATCAAGGGGTGCCATGCATGCAAGGATGGGGGATCAAGGGGTGACATGCATACCAGGATGTGGGATCAAGGGGTGCCATGCATACCAGGATCAAGGGGTGCAAAGCATACCAGGATCAATGGGTGCCATGCATACCAGAATCAAGGGGTGCCATGCATACCAGGATGGAGGATCAAGGGGTGCCATGCATGCCAGGATAGGGGATCAAGGGGTGCCATGCATGCCAGGATCGGGGATCAAGGGATGCCATGTATACCATGAAGGGGGATTGGGGTGCCATACATACCAGGATGGGGATGAGGGCCACGTATACCAAGATGGGGATGAGGGCCACGTATACCAGGAAAGAGGGGCCATACATACCAGGATGATGGATATTAATAGAATTGGGGGACATTACCCAAATACCAGTGTCAGCAGCAGACCCCCTCCCCCATAACAGTGCACCATGACCACATTTTTTGCTTACATTTTTTTTTCTATTTTCCTCCTCTAAAACCTAGGTGCGTCTTATGGTCCGGTGTGTCTTATAGTCCGAAAATACAATATATATATTTATATATATATTTATATATACAGTGTGTATGGAAAGTATTCAGACCCCTTTAAATTTTTCACTCTTTGTTTCATTGCAGCCATTTGGTAAATTCTAAAAAGTTAAGTTCATTTTTTTTCTCATTAACCCCTTTCTGACATGTGACCTAATAGTATGTCATTGTGACCTGGGCTAACTGGACCAATGACGTACTATTAGGTCATATGGAATCGCGCCCGCACACAGCTGACACCCGGTACTATGTGCAGAGAGCGGTCCTGCACCACTCACTGCACATTAACCCCCTCAATGCTGCGATCGAAGTCTATCGCAGCATTGTGGGGGCAAGGGGAGGTGATCGCCGATACTCACCTCTCCTGCCGGCGTCCAACGCTCTCTGCCGCGGCTCCTGGATGTTGCCATGATGACCCCATGTCGTCATGACAACATCCGGGTCACCAGACAGCAGGAAGATACTTTGGTCATGCGCAGTGCATGACCAAAGTATCTTCTCCCTCTGCAGCAGTGACAGCCTGTATAGCACAGGGAGCTGCTGCTGCTCTCTATGCTATACAGGCGATCTGAAAATAAAATGTGAAAGTCTCATAGTGGGACAAGGTGTTAAAGTGAAAAAAGAATCAGAATGTGAAAAAATAAATAAAACATTTTTGTAAAAATATAAAAAAAAAAATGAAAAAAAAAATCCAAAAAAATAAAAATATATTGTACCCATAAATAAATATTATTGTGGAAAAAAAAACAAAAAAACAATAAAAGAACCCAGATATGGTATTGCCGCATCCGTAAAGAACTGTCCTATAAAACTGTCTCACTAGTTAACCCCTTTAGTGAACACGGTAAAAAAAACAAAAAAAACCTTGCTTTATCATTATACTGCCAAACAAAAAATGCACTAAAGCGCGATTAAAAAGATGAATGCAAATAAAAATGGTACCGCTAAAAACTTCATCTTGTCCCGCAGAAAACAAGCCACCATACAGCTCCATCGGCCGAAAAATAAAAAAGTTATAGCTCTCAGAATAAATCGATACAAAAAACATTTTTTCTATAAAATAGTTTTTATTGTGTAAAAGCGCCAAAACATAAAAAAAATGTAAATGTAGTACCGCTGTAAACGTACTGACCCAAAGAATAACTCTGCCTTATCAATTTTACCACACGCGGAACGGTATAAAAAAAAAAAACAATTCCGGAATTGTTGGTTTTTGTTTATTCTCCCTCCCAAAAATCAGAATAGAAAGCGATAAAAAATGTCACCTGCCCAAAAATGGTACCAATAAAAAACAAGCCGTCGCATGACACTGCTGACCGAAATACGTAAAAATTATAGCTCTCAAAATATGGTGATGCAAAAACTAGTCTTTGCAAAAAAAGCGTCTTTTAGTGTGTGACAGCTGTCAATAATAAAAACCCGATATGAATCTGGTATCTCTGTAATCGCACCGGCCCGAAGATTAAAGTCATCTAATTACTTATACAGCATGAGGAACGGCATAAAAAAATAAACTCTAGGGTTAGGGTTGTGTTAGGGTTGTGCTAGGGTTAGGATTGGGATTTTTTCAACAGTAAAGAAAAAAAATGACAACGATATGGCGACTAATGCTGAGCGCAAGTGCTCACTGCTTGAGTTTGCATCGGGTGCTCGGGTATGCACTGAGTATCGCGGGTGCTGGAGTGACATGCTCGAGTCTCCTCCCCATATGTTTTGCAGCTGTTATACAGCCAAAAAAACCTTGCGGGGATTGCCTGCAATGCTCGTGCAATCCCTGCATATTGTTTTTTTTTGGGTGTCTAATAACCATGAAACATGTGAGCGGGGACTCGAGCATTTCACTTGAGCACCCGCGATACATGGTGCATACCTGAGTACCCGATGCAAACTCAAGAAGTGAGCACTTGCACTCAAGACTAATGACAACTTATTCAATGTGATGACCTAATGTTATCAAATTCTGTTTCGTACCTCTGGGTTCAAAATGTTCACTCTACCCCTTTATAAAATCCTTGAGGGGGCTAGTTTCCAAAATTGGGTCACTTGTGGGGGGTTTCCACTGTTTAGGTGCATCAGGGGCTCTCTAAAAGCAACATGGAGTCCGCTAATTATTCAAGCAAATTTTACATTCAAAAAGTCAAATGGCGCTCCTTCCCTTCTGAGCCCTGCCGTACGCCCAAACAGTGGTTTTCCCCCACATATGGGGTATCTGCTTACTCAGGAGAAATTGCACAACAAATTGCATGGTGCATTTTTTCCTGTTACCCTTATGAAAATTCAAAATTGGAGGCAGAAAAACATTTTTGTGGCAAAAATGTGAAAATTGTATTTTTACGGCTCAATGTTCTAAACTTCTGTGAAGCACCTGGGGGTTCAAGGTTCTCACCATACATCTAGATAAGTTCCCTGAGGGGTTTAGTTTCCAAAATTGGGTCACTTGTGGGGGGTTTCCACTGTTTAGGTGCATCAAGGGTTCTCCAAACGCAACATGGCGTCCGCTAATTATTCAAGCAAATTTTACATTCAAAAAGTCAAGTGGCGCACCGTCCCTTCTGAGCCCTGCCGTGCGCCCAAACAGTGGTTCTCCACCACATATGGGGTATCGTCATGTTCAGGAGGAATTGTACAACAAATTGCATGGTGCAATTTCTCCTGTTACCCTTATGAAAATGCAAAATTGGAGGCTGAAAATCATTTTTGTTGCAAAAATGTGAAAATTTTATTTTTACGGCTCAATTTTCTAAACTTCTGTGAAGCACCTGGGGGTTCAAGGTGCTCACCACACATCTAGTTAAGTTCCCTGAGGGGTCTAGTTTCCAAAATGGTGTCACTTGTGGGGGGTTTACACTATTTAAGCACATTAGGGGCTCTCCAAACGCAACATGTTGTCGCTAATTATTCAAGCAAATTTTACATTCAAAAAGTCAAATGGTGCTCCTTCCCTTCCGAGCCCTGCCGTGCGCCCAAACAGTAGTCTGCCCCCACATATGGGGTATTGGAGTGCTCAGGAGAAATTGCACAACAAATTTTGGGGTCCATTTGTTCCTGTTGCCCTAGCAAAAATTAAAATATTGGGGTCTAATTAACATTTTTGTGAAAAAAGTTAAATGTTCATTTTTTTCTTCCACATTCCAAAAATTCCTGTGAAGCACCTGAAGGGTTAATAAACTTCTTGAATGTAGTTTTGATCACCTTGAGGCTTGCAGTTTTTAGAATGGTGTTACTTTTTGGGTATTTTCTGTCATAAAGGCCCCTCAAAATCACTTCAAATGTGATGTGGTCCCTAAAAAAATGGTTTGTAAGTTTTGTTGGAAAATGTAGAAATCGCTGGTCAACTTTTAACCCTTAAAGCTCCCTATCAAAAAAAAAATTTTGGATCCAAAATTGTGCTGATGTAAAGTAGACATGTGGGAAATGTTATTTATTAACTATTTTGTGTGACATATCTCTCTGATTTAAGGGCATAAAAATGAAAATTTTGAAAATTGCAAAATTTTCTAAATTTCAGCCAAATTTCCATTTTTTTCACAAATATACGCAAGAGTTATCAAAGAAATTTTACCACTATCATGAAGTACAATATGTCATAAAAAAACGGTCTCAGAATCAGGAGGATACGTTGAAGAGTTCCAGAGTAATTACCTCATAAACTGACAGTGGTCAGAATTGTAAAAATTGGCCCACTCATTAACCTGCAAACCACCCTCGGGGGTAAAGAGGTTAATGTACACTCTGCACCCCATCTTGACTGAAAAAAACAGAAATGTAGAAATTTTTGCAAATTTATTAAAAAAGAAAAACAGAAATATCACATGGTCATAAGTATTCCGACCCTTTGCTCAGTATTGAGTAAAGCACCCTTTTGAGCTAGTACAGCCATGAGTCTTCTTGGGAATGATGCAACAAGTTTTTCACACCTGGATTTGGGGATCCTCTGCCATTCTTCCTTGCAGATCCTCTCCAGTTCCGTCAGGTTGGATGGTGAAAATTGGTGGACAGACATTTTCAGGTCTCTCCAGAGATGCTCAATTGGGTTTAGGTCAGGGATCTGGCTGGGCCAGTCAAGAATGGTCACAGACTTGTTCTGAAGCCACTCCTTTGTTATTTTAGCTGTGTGCTTAGGGTCATTATCTTGATTGAAGGTGAACCTTTGGCCAAGTCTTAGGACCAGAGCACTCTGGAATAGGTTTTCATTCAGGATATCTCTGTACTTGGCCGCATTCATGTTTCCTTCAATTGTAACCAGTCGTCCTGTCCCTGCAGCTGAAAAACACCCCCATAGCATGATGCTGCCACCACCATGTTTCACTGTTGGGATTGTATTGGGCAGGTGATGAGCAGTGCCTGGTTTTATCCACACATATCGCTTAGAATTATCATCAAAAAGTTCTATCTTCATCTCATCAGACCAGAGAATCTTATTTCTCATAGTCTGGGAGTCCTTCATGTGTTTTTGAGCAAACTCTATGCAGGCTTTCATGTCTTGCACTGAGGAGAGGCTTTTGTCGGGCTACTCTGCCATAAAGGCCCGACTGGTGGAGGGCTGCAATGATAGTTGACTTTGTGGAACTTCTCCCATCTCCCTACTGCATCTCTGGAGCTCAGCCACAGTGATCTTGGGGTTCTTCTTTACGTCTGTCACCAAGGCCCTTCTCCCACGATTGCTCAGTTTGGCTGGACAGCCAGGTCTAGGAAGACTTCTGGTGGTCCCAAACTTCTATTTAAGGATTATGGAGGCGACTGTGCTTTTAGGAACCTTGAGTAATGCAGAAATTCTTTTGTAACCTTGGACAGATCTGTGCCTTGCCACAATTCTGTCTCTGAGCTCCGTGGGCAGTTCCTTTGAGCTCATGATTCTCATTTGGTCTGACATGCACTGTGAGTTGTGAGGTCTTATATAGACAGGTGTGTGCCTTTCCAAATCAAGTCCTATCAGTTTAATTAAAAACAGCTGGACTCCAATGAAGAAGTAGAACCATCTCAAGGAGGATCACAAGGAAATGGATAGCATGTGACTTAAATATGAGTGTCTGAGCAAAGGGTCTGAATACTTATGACTGTGATATTTCTGTTTTTCTTTTTTAATAAATTTGTAAACATTTCTAGATTTCTGTTTTTTTTAGTCAAGATGGGGTGCAGAGTGTACTTTAATGAGAAAAAAAATTAACTTTTTAGAATTTACAAAATGGCTGCAATGAAATGAAGAGTGAAAAATTTAAAGGGATCTGAATACTTTCCGTACCCACTGTATGTATCTCGTATGCATATATAGTGGGGAAAATAAATATTTGATACACTGATGATTTTGCAAGTTTCCCACCTACAAAGAATGGAGAGGTCTGTAATTTTTATCATAGGTACTCAGATATCACATTGTATGATTTTTAAATAATTAAATTGAATTTTGTTGCATGAAATAAGTATTTGATCACCAACTAACCAGCAAGAATTCTGTCTCTCACAATCCTGTTAGTTTTTATTTAATAAGCCCTTCTACTCTGCATTCATTACCTGTATTAATTTCACCTGTTTGAACTTGTTACCTTTGGACAAGACCAAATACCTGTCTAAGGACACCAGGGCCAAAATTGTAGCCCTGCACAAGGCTGGGATGGGCTACAGGACAATAGGCAAGCAGCTTAGTGAGAAGGAAACAACTGTTGACACAATTATTAGAAAATTGAAGAAACACAAGATGACTGTCAAACTTTCTTAGTCTGGGGCTCCATGCAGCATCTCGCCTTGTGGGGTAAGGATGATTCTGAGAAAGGTCATGAATCAGACTGGAACTACACTGGAGGACCTGGTCAATGACCTGAAGAGAGCTGGGACCACAGTCTCAAACATTACTGTTAGTAACACACTATGCCATCATGGATAAAAATCCTGCAGGCCATACAATGTCAGCCTGCTGAAATCAGCACATGTCCAGGCCAATTTGAAGTTTGTCAGTGACCATCTGGATGATCCAGAGGAGGCATGGGAGAAGTTTACGTGGGAGTTGTTCAGAGATCCAATGCTGTGGGGTGATGCTGACGAGATCTCAGTGCTGAGATCTCAATCTGTGCAGGCGCCGTCTCTGGTGGCCATTTTCCCGGAGTCCACTGCATAGAGAACATGGAAGTGCAAGGGCTCCAGACTTTCACAAAATGGCGACGAAGCCCCCGCACAGCCAAGGACCGTCAGACACCCCCTCTTACCATCCTGGAACACGCAGAGTCGCACCTCCAGACATCCCTTCCTTCAAGCACAGGACTCGGAGCATCACCCGTAGTATTGCCCGACTCCTGCTATTGCCTACCCCCGGTAAGCTACATTTGGTCTATAAGGAGCACCCCAATTTTCTGCCAAAATTTGGGGGGAAAATTTTTTTTATGTAAAAATTTGAATCATCACCCCTTCCCCATATTAAAAATGAAGAAATGAAATACATGAATAAATACATAAATGAAAAAACATATTTGGTAGCACCATATTCATAAAAGTCCAATCTATCAAAATATAAGATTAATGTATGCATACACTAAACACAGTAAAGAGAAAAAAAATTGGAAATAACAGAATTTTTTTTTTTTGGGAACCACACATCCCTAAAAAATGCAGTAAGAAGTGATAAATACTTTGAATTTATGACAAATTGTCTCTTCAGAGAGGAAGGGAACTAGAACTCTAGTGCCACCTACAGGAAGTAGCAATCCTAAAAGTCAATACTGACTCTTCAACGAGCCTTATCACATGACTTATGATAATACCCAAAACCCAAATCTCAATTTGGAGACACTGTGTTTTGGGGTACTGCCCCTCGTCAGTGCAAAGTGTAAGATAGGTTTGGCTGGGTGAGAGGCGTCTGACCAGTATCCAAGGGGTAACATTTCTCCTTGCGGAGAGGGACGTGTTAAGCATCTGAAGGTGAGGAGACTTTTAAGCCGCAAAACAGCATCAATAAATCCATCAGCTTACCACGCAAAAAATAAGCCTTACAAAGCTCAAACAGAAAAGGTTGGAGGTCTCTGAAAATGACAACCAAAATCAAATATTTTTTATATGACTTAGATAAAAAAAATCTATGGAAGTTTGGTATTGCCTGGAGAATCATGTTTCTGGTTATTTTTACCTCTGTGGCAGAATTGTATTTTTTCACAATTTCATCCCATTCTTTCCCAATTTTCAGTTCATTATATGGTAAAATGAATGGTGTCATTAAAAACTACAACTCATCCAGCAAAAAAGGACTTCATATGACTGTGTCAAAAGAAAAATAAAAAGTTATGCCTCTTGGAAAAAGGGGAGGAGAAAACAAAAGCGCAAAAAGGAAAATTTAAGGGGTTAAAGTGATGCTTTTTTAGACAAGTACAGTATATGTAATTCCTTTAGTTTTTCCTTCTTTTTAAATCCCCTTCTGGTTTTGGTTAATAAATTGGTAAGTAAATAATTGACACATTTTTAAATACGTTACATTACTTATATTTTATAATCCTTAACGATTGTTATTGTTATAGTTTAGAATTGTATTCACAATTCACAATTCTGCAATTTTTGATAACCTCATATGTATAAAGAAACACAGAATTCTAAAGGACCTATAGCAAGACTCAGAATGGGCTCTATACAACACTGAAAGTCTCTCCAAATAGAACCGTGCAATGTTTAGGTCCATGACTATGTGCCAAATCATTTTCTTATATATCCATTTAAGGGAACTTTTTTTTTTCTGACCTGTTATGATATGAATCCGGACATCATCTGTTGACGTTTGTATGCATTAAGATGTACATGTTGCTCACAGCCAAAAATCTTACATTTAGAGTTATTATAAGGTCAGATTTTCTGTAATCTAGCATCAACTGTTGGTTTCTTTGCCCAAACAGTCTCCTTTAAATGATTGATTTGATATTTGTCTGCTGCTTGAGCTCATTGAAACATTCAATTGAACTGTAAACCTTTAAACGGTGGGTCTGTCAACCAACTTTTTGTGAGCTTTTGTGGGATGGTTTTCCCATTGCACTTGAATAGATGTTTAATGTTCTTGCAATAATCTATATTTAATGACCCACATAACCTGAGCTGTTCTAGCCACATTGTGGACTGCTACAAACAGAAAAACCCAAACAGCGTTATTGATACCTCTGATTGGCATTCGACATAGAAAGGAAAGAAATGCCATAAATTACCCCTTTTTCTGTACATTATGCACACACTTATTATATATATAATAGAATCTATGTATAATATGTATATATATATATATATATATAATGTATTATTATTGTTATTTTCCTTAAATGATGACAAGTTTCAACAATTTCCAGGTTCAAAATGAAATGTGTGCAATACATTTTTCAAAAGATTGTTCTCACAAAACTAACAATTTATTCATGCAGAGTGAAAATAACTGTAAGCGTCCAAGCCATAAGCCTGTACATCAAATGCCTCTGAAACGAGAATCTTCAATATTCAGTCAGGTGTACCAAAATTTTTGCCAGCTACTCTATATGTGATAAAAGCAAAACTTTTGAACAGTTGAACAGACTAATGGTGCTCTATTTGCCTGCATCCTTCTGTGAATTGGGCTATTCTGGAGCTCCCCAATAGAACAGCATCATTATGAGTAGAGATGAGCGTTGTTCTACTCGAACTGTTCGCCAATCTCAAATTCGAGCTGTTTTGGGCGGTGTTCGAGCCGGTCGGCGAACACGAACAATTTGAGAAAAATTCGGCTGTTCGAGGTTATGTTCGATAACTGTTCGTGCACCAAAATCATAACTGGATTTTTTCTCAGTAATGATGAAAATTAATGTTAATACGCAGTTTGAGTGTACAGCGGGGCGGGGGGAGGGGCAGGGGATGGATCTCTGCAGGAACAATGAAGATCTCCATTTTTTTTTCTCTTTCCCGCATTTGCAGTGGGGAGGTGCAATCTGTCAGCCTATCAGCAGCGCACACACGGAGCGAAGTGCTTTTTTTCACACAAGCAAGGGCATGTGTGATTGGCAGTGTATGTCACATGTCCTTGCCCTATAAGACCAAGCCATTTTCCCCGTCGCCACCATTTTCTCACTGCTGCAGCTGCGTGTTAGACGGCACCGCTGTTGCTGTGTGCGCTATACCTTGTTAATTTCAAGCCAATTTTCGCACAAATATACAGATAGCTTGGGAGTAGGGAATAGTTGTGATTGCAGTCCTTTTAAGGACTAGGTTACAGCATTTCCTACGACTTTTATCAGGCAGGTCTGTGCTCTTAAATAGATAGATTGTGGGAGTAAAGACTAATTGTAATTGGAGTCCTTTTCAGGACTAGGTTACATCAGTTCCTATCAGTTTTTGCCAGGCAGGTCTGTGCCAGTGCTGTGCAAGTTTTTTTCACAGCATTTGGCTGAATCTAGCAAAGCTAATCCTTTTTGGCCTATTGCAGAGTGTGTTAGTCAGTGGAGTAGCCTATCTGTGTTGCAAGATATACCACCTGTGTATAGAATACCAATTTTTTTACTGCACCTAGTGAAGTAAAATCTTTTGGGCATAGCATCATTCTATTAGTCCATCTATACTGACCTCCATCAGGTTGCAAACTGAATATAATTTTTTTCTGCATCTAGCTCTGAAAAAATATTTGGGCTTCTAGCAGTGTGTGGGACTTGGTCTATTAGTCCATCTATACTGACCTCCATCAGGTTGCAAATTAAAAATAATTTTTTTCTTCATTTAGCTCTGAAAAAATATTTGGGCTTCTAGCAGTGTGTGGGACTTGTTCTTTTAGTCCTTCTATACTGACCTCCAGCAGGTTGCAAATTGAATATAATTTTTTTCTGCATCTAGCTCTGAAAAAATATTTGGGCTTCTAGCGGTGTGTGGGACTTGGTCTATTAGTCCATCTATACTGACCTCCATCAGGTTGCAAATTAAAAATAATTTTTTTCTGCATCTAGCTCTGAAAAAATATTTGGGCTTCTAGCAGTGTGTGGGACTTGGTCTATTAGTCCATCTATACTGACCTCCATCAGGTTGCAAATTAAAAATAATTTTTTTCTTCATTTATCTCTGAAAAAATATTTGGGCTTCTAGCAGCGTGTGGGACTTGTTCTATTAGTCCATCTATACTGACCTCCATCAGGTTGCAAATTAAAAATAATTTTTTTCTGCATCTAGCTCTGAAAAAATATTTGGGCTTCTAGCAGTGTGTGGGACTTGGTCTATTAGTCCATCTATACTGACCTCCATCAGGTTGCAAATTAAAAATAATTTTTTTCTGCATCTAGCTCTGAAAAAATATTTGCGCTTCTAGCAGTGTGTGGGACTTGGTCTATTAGTCCATCTATACTGACCTCCATCAGGTTGCAAATTGATTAAAAAAAATTTCTGCATCTAGCTCTGAAAAAATATTTGGGCTTCTAGCGGTGTGTGGGACTTGGTCTATTAGTCCATCTATACTGACCTCCATCAGGTTGCAAATTAAAAATAATATTTTTCTGCATCTAGCTCTGAAAAAATATTTGGGCTTCTAGCAGTGTGTGGGACTTGGTCTATTAGTCCATCTATACTGACCTCCATCAGGTTGCAAATTAAAAATAATTTTTTTCTTCATTTAGCTCTGAAAAAATATTTGGGCTTCTAGCAGTGTGTGGGACTTGTTCTATTAGTCCTTCTATACTGACGTCCAGCAGGTTGCAAATTGAATATAATTTTTTTCTGCATCTAGCTCTGAAAAAATATTTGGGCTTCTAGCGGTGTGTGGGACTTGGTCTATTAGTCCATCTATACTGACCTCCATCAGGTTGCAAATTAAAAATAATTTTTTTCTGCATCTAGCTCTGAAAAAATATTTGGGCTTCTAGCAGTGTGTGGGACTTGGTCTATTAGTCCATCTATACTGACCTCCATCAGGTTGCAAATTAAAAATAATTTTTTTCTGCATCTAGCTCTGAAAAAATATTTGGGCTTCTAGCAGTGTGTGGGACTTGGTCTATTAGTCCATCTATACTGACCTCCATCAGGTTGCAAATTAAAAATAATTTTTTTCTTCATTTAGCTCTGAAAAAATATTTGGGCTTCTAGCAGTGTGTGGGACTTGTTCTATTAGTCCATCTATACTGACCTCCAGCAGGTTGCAAATTGAATATAATTTTTTTCTGCATCTAGCTCTGAAAAAATATTTGGGCTTCTAGCAGTGTGTGGGACTTGGTCTATTAGTCCATCTATACTGACCTCCATCAGGTTGCAAATTGAATAAAAAAATTTTCTGCATCTAGCTCTGAAAAAATATTTGGGCTTCTAGCGGTGTGTGGGACTTGGTCTATTAGTCCATCTATACTGACCTCCATCAGGTTGCAAATTAAAAATAATTTTTTTCTGCATCTAACCCAGCCAATAGTTTTGGCCTAATACCACAGTTTGGCCACTCAGCTCTGCTCGGTTACCATCCATTGTTTTTTTGTGCAAACAACTCCAGAGTTGTGAATTAGTTAACCACCAAAATGAGTGGAAAAAGGCCTGCTGCTGGTGGAAAGGGGAATAGGCGTGTTGGGAAGGGGAAAAAAGGTTGTGTCCGTGGGGTAGGTGCAGAAGAAAGACCATCTTCCAGCCAAACTAAAATGTCTACTTCTTTTAGCGGACAATGTGATAAGATCCCTTTCTTACGGCCACGCCAATCGCTACAAATTCCAGATGAGGCACAAAAACAGCAGGTGCTTCAACGGATATCAAGTGCTCCTTTAAGTGGGCTCTCCTCCACATCAACTTCAACATCACAAATGCTCCAGTCCTCAAAGGTGTCACCCAAATCGCACTTGCTTCCTCACAGCTCCCAAATCTCCAGCTGCCCGTCTGAGTATGAGGTAGAACAGATGGTTGAGTCTGCAGAGCTGTTTACTCATACTATAGCCTGGGAATCAGAGGTCGACTCCAGCGCTTCTGTGAATCCAGACGAGGAAATGATCTGCACTGATGCCCAGAATCTTTATGAGTCGGATCCAGGACCAGACGCAGAAGGTTCTGACCATAATGTAGACCCTCATTCCCAAACTGTAACTCCTGTTGGTGGAGACAATGAGGAAGACGATGATAAGACTCAAATACCTGATTGGAGCGACAACTTTAGTTTTTTGTCAGGGCAGGAACAGGTTGGCTCTAAGGACGACGGGTGTGATAACGCACAGGGTGATGATGATGAGGTCGGAGATCCCACTTACTGTCAACCCACAGTCAGCCAAGAGATGAGGTCAGCAGAGGAGGTGGAGGAAGATGCTAGTGACGACGAGGTCAGGTTGCGCCTTCCTGGACAGAGACGTAGTACTGGAAGCACGTCAACAACTGCATCCTCAAACACAACTCTGCCTCTCACCACAAGTCGTGGTGGCTCTTCAGGTCGCATGGGTGCTAAGCCTTGCATAGCCTGGGCATTTTTTCAGATCGATAAAGATGACCCAACTCGTGTTATCTGTAACATTTGTCAGCATAAGCTAAGTAGAGGCCAAAAAATACATAGTTTGAGTACTTCATGCATGAACCGGCACATGGACATGAAGCATAAGTTGCAGTGGGAAGCTCAGTGTGCCACAATGCGGTCTAGCCGGCCGGGCCAACCACCGTCTGCCATATCTTGTGCATCCGCGGCCTCTTCATCCTCTGTGACTGGGGGGACAGCAGTCACACCTGTTTTGGGGCGCAGACCTGCCACCTCTTTACCCGCAACAGCCAGCGTGATTGGCAGGTCATCATTTTCTTTGGAGGTGGTAACACCAGCTGGTCTTGAGCGCTGTCCGACATCGATAGCACCACCTTTGGATCAAGGCAACCTAACATGTCCGCCTGCATCTTCCTCACAGACCGGCAGTTTGCCGGGGACACCCTTATCAACCCCGTCTAAGCACAATAGCCAGCCCTCGGTCCCTCAGATGTGGACAAGTAAAAGACCATTTCCTCCTAGCCATGAGAAAGCTAAGAGGTTGAATTTCACCATCTGCAAGCACTTGGCTACAGAAATGCTGCCTTTCCGCCTGGTGGACACAGAGGATTTTCGAGACCTTATGTCCGTCGCAGTGCCCCAGTACCAGATGCCCAGTCGGCACTACTTCTCAAAGAAAGGTGTGCCTGCGCTCCACCAGCATGTCGCACACAACATCACCGCTTCTTTGAGAAACTCTGTGTGTGACAGGGTGCATTTCACCACAGACACTTGGACGAGTAGGCATGGACAGGGGCGTTACATGTCGCTGACTGGGCACTGGGTAACTATGGTGACAGCAGGACAAGGGGCTGCTGTCCAAGTCTTGCCGTCCCCACGAGTTGTGCGTCAATCCTCTTTATGTCATTTTTCCTCCACTGCTTCTGCCTCCTCAACCTCCTCTCGGTCTTCCACCTGCACCCAAAGCCTGTCTGGTCATGCCACAAGCTTTCTAACTGCGCAGAAGGGATCCTGCACACCTCCTTACTATGCTGGCAGTAGGGCTCAACGTCATCAGGCGGTTTTTACATTGAAATGTCTGGGAAATGTGAGTCACACAGCTGAGGAGTTGTGGTCAGCTCTGGAGAACCAATTTCATGAATGGTTGTCTCCACTGGACCTGAAACCAGGGAAGGCCGTGTGCGACAATGCTGCAAACCTGGGTGCGGCCCTTCGCCGGGGCAATGTCACACACGTGCCTTGTATGGCTCACGTGTTGAACCTGGTTGTCCAGCAATTTTTAGCCCACTATCCCAGACTAGATGGCCTTCTGCAGAGGGCACGGTCGCTGTGTGCTCACTTCCGCCGTTCGCATCCCGCAGCTCAGCGACTTACATCTCTACAGAAGTCGTTGGGCCTGCCACTTCACCGGCTAAAATGCGATGTGCCTACCCGGTGGAATTCAACTCTGCACATGTTGCAGCGACTGTGGCAGCACCGACAAGCCCTGGTGCAATACGTTCTGACGTATAGCCTGGGCCAACGAGATTCAGAGGTGGGGCAAATCACGCTGGAGGAGTGGTCTCAGATCAGGGACCTATGCACCCTTCTGCACAGTTTTGAAATGGCGACGAAGATGTTTAGTGCTGACGATGCCATTATCAGCATGACTATTCCGGTGATTTACATGCTGGAGCACATGTTAAACAGAATTCGGAGTCAGGTGGTGGCACAAGAGGAGGTGGAGGAAGTAGAGGAGGAGGAGTTGTATGCGGAAGGGCTAACATCTGCAAGGTCCAGACGGTCGGCAGCACCAGGGCGGCAGGCATGTGAGGGTGGGGGAGATGATTTTACCAGGGCGCATGGTAGCAGCCAAACTAGTGAGGAAGGTGCAGGAGCCCAGGAAGAAGTGGAGGACGAACTGATGGAAGACTCATCAGATGAGGGAGACCTTGATCACATTTCTGTTGTGCGAGGTTGGGGGGAGAGGACAGAGGAAGGAAGCATGATTGTTACCTCGCCACCAACACAACAGGGACTTGGTGCTCCTGGATGCGCAACACACATGAGTGCCTTCTTGCTGCACTACCTGCAACATGACCCTCGAATTGTGAGAATTAGAAATAATCCTGACTACTGGGTTGCCACACTGTTAGATCCCCGGTACAAAAGTAAATTTGCAGAAATTATTCCTGCCATAGAAAGGGATGCACGCATGCAGGAGTATCAGCAGAGACTGTTGCAGAATCTTACATGTGCTTTTCCACAAAATACCAGTGGTGCACGTAGTGAATCTCACAGTTCCAACTTGCCAACCGTGGGACCGTCAAGTGTTCAGCACTCAAACCGTAACAGAACCACAGTATCTGCTGGTAACATCAATTTTGCGGAATCATTTCACCACTTTTTTAGCCCATCCTTTGCAAGGCCACAGGAGACAAGAAGTCTGACACATAGTCAACGCCTAGAGACGATGGTACAGGAGTATCTCCAAGTAAACATTGAAGCCACGACTGTGTCACTGGACCCTTGCTCTTTTTGGGCTTCCAATCTGGATAAATGGCCGGAGCTAGCCACTTACGCCTTGGAGATCTTGTCATGCCCCGCAGCCAGCGTTCTGTCTGAACGTGTGTTCAGCGCTGCTGGTGGTGTGCTGACAGATAAGCGCACGCGGCTCTCCACTGATAATGTAGACAGACTCACGTTCATAAAGATGAACAAATCATGGATCCGAAACGACTTTTCTACCCCTGTGTCATCCTGGGGAGAGTAAAAGCTTGATGATTGGTTAAAATCACCCTACCAACCGTTTTAAGCTTTCAAATTACTAATCATGTTTATCTGTATCTTGACTGGAAAATAATTTGGGCTTTGTAGCAGTGTGCAGCACTGATCCTATTAGGCCATCTATAATAAGCTTCACCAGATTTAAAATTAAAAATAATTTTTAGCTGCATCTAGCCCGGAAAATAATTTTGGGGCTCCGAGATGCGCAAGACACATAAGTGCCTTCTTGCTGCACTACCTGCAGCATGACCCTCATATTGTCAGAATTCGAAGTAATCATGACTACTGGGTTGCCACACTCTTAGATCCCCCAAACTTTTCGATCAACCTTTTCATTTTAATAAAGACCAAAAAAATGGTCATTTTTGAAATTATAAGCATTAGCAGGTTGTTAGAAACTGAAATCAAACAGTTTTCAACTCAAAACTTTATTCTAGGTGATGTTACATTTTCACATAGGACCCCTTGTTCGAAAGGAGCGTCTGAACTCTCTCGTCCATTGAATTTGTCAGGTTTTGGATGGTTTCTGCTTCAATTGTTTTGCATGAGGACAGAATACCCTCCCAGAGCTGTTGCTTAGATGTGAACTGCCTCCCGCCATCATAGACACTCCTTTTAATGATGCTCCAAAGGTTCTGAATGGGGTAGAGGTCAGGGGAGCATGGGGGTCACACCATAAGTTTGTCCCCTTTTATGCCCATATCAGCCAGAGATGCAGATGTTTTATGTGCAGCATGAGATGGTGCATTATCATGCAGAAAAATGATCTTGCTGTGAAATACACGGTTCTTCTTCTTGAACCATGGCAGGAAGTGCTGTTTGAGAAAATCCACATACATTATGGAGTTCATCTTTAGCGCCTTCAGGGATCCTAAAGGGGCCGACAATCTCTCTCCCCATGATTCCAGCCCAAAACATTACTCCACCTCCTCCTTGTTGGCGCTGTAGCCGTGTTTGCGTGGGGTGTCCATCAACCAGCCATCCTCCACTCCATTCATCTGGACCATCGAGCGCTGCACGGCACTCATCCGTGAACAAAACAGTTTTGAAATCAGTCTTCATGTAATGTTTGGCCCACTGGAGCCGTTTCTGCTTGTGTGAAGTGGATAGAGGAGGTCGACAGGATGGCGTATGCACAGCTGCAAACCTCTGAAGGACCCTGCATCTTGTTGTTCGGGGGACGTTGGAGGCACAAGCAGCTTCAAAAACTTGTCTGCTGCTATGACAAGGCTTTTTTGCCGCTGCTCTTTCAACCTGACGTAATTGCCTGTAGGAAAGAGTCCTCAATTTGCCCTTATCAGCACGCACACGTGTGTACTGTGAATCAGCTACATACTTCTTGATTGCCAAGACACTTCATCCTGATCATCGCACAATGTTGATTGTAGTCATGCCTTGACCTAAACACTCCACAATTTGTTGCTTCTCAGCAGCCGACACATCCTTTTTCTTTCCTATTTTGGCAGAAAATGTAGGCTGCTTAATAATGTGAGAGAGCCTTCTTAAGTAGTCTTGCCTTTCATTGGACACACCTGCCAAACTAATTAGCACAGGTGTCTGCAATTGCTTACAGTGATATAAAGAGCCCTGACACACATCACCATCAATGAGTTTAACTGACAAACAAACAAATTCTTCCCTTATCACTCCTAAACACTTTTTGCATAATAATTTGGAACGCGGTGTACATGTGCTTTTCCACAAAACACCAGTGGTTCACGTAGTGAATCTTACAGTTCTAACTTGCCAACCGTGGTCTGTATGGAATTGTTCAATAAAGGGCCCAAAATTAAGATAACATAGATGGGAGAGGTCTCTATGAATAGGAATTCCTAAGTATTTGATACCCTGTGAGGGCCAGGCAAAGGGAAAGTTGGACTGGATGGAATCCTATATGGATTTAGGGAGGGAGACATCGAGGGCCTCAGACTTCGCTGCATTGATTTTAAAATTTTACCATGTAACAAAGTGATCTATTTCAGCCATAACAGCAGGGATGGATATATGTGATTGAGTGATATATACTAGGACATCATCAGCAAATAGAGAGCACTTGCACTCGGTGCCTCCCACCTCAATCCACCTAATATTGGGGTTATGGCGAATTGATGAGAGCAGGTGCTCCGTCACTAGGATGTATAAGAGAGGGGACAGAGGACATCCCTGCCTTGTCCCATTGGTGATTGTGAAAGGTGATGAAAATGTTCTGACGCACCCCCTGGGCCTTGGGACACCCGGAGCCGGACCCTTTTTGGTGGATGCTGGTGGTTGTAGTCTTCGTGGCGGCGATCCGGTTCCGTGGCTCAGGGCGGTCAAACCAGTGGCGGAACTATTTATGTGGTTTTGATGTTTAAATGTCCGACTACGCCACCCGTGGATTGCGGTCAGAGTGAACCGCCGCTACAGGGCAGACCGCTAAGGCTGGTGTTGTGGGTGCAGCAGAGCGTAGCATAACTCCCCACGGGAGGAGTATAGCCTCAGGGCAGTGTATGCGGAGGATGGGGGTGATGGTGCAGGGCAGCAGCAGTAACGACACGGAGTCAGTGATGCAGTTCAGGGCCTTTACTCACAGTTCTTATTATCCAGACCACGTCTGCAGGTAACGGCTGCCCACGTCGTACTGTGCTCACCAGGTGAGGGGCTCAGACAACTCCCAGATAACTTTGGAGCGCTTCACAGGACCCCCTTTGTGTGTCCTTTGTCTGGCCTTTCTTACCAACACTTCTGTCCGGCTGCCTCGGGCCTCCTCTTGGTAAACTTGGCGCCAGTTTCCCTGACCCTATGTGGTGCCTTCCTAGCGGGTGGAGCAAGGGGCTGCGCCACATAAAATGTCAGAGCCTCCGGTTTCTAGCTGAGGGTCGTTTCCTGCCTCCACTAGTTCGGGGACTGGTCTCCCCCTTTGGCCTGACCCCTCCACGCAGGTGGATTCGGGCGTGCGGTGGCGACTCGCCCGTCCGCATCCCTGGGATCCCTTCATTCCTCGTTCCTGGAGCCTTCTCCGCTCCTCTTCCTTCCTTCTCCCTCTTGCAGGCCTGGGCCTCTGTTACTAGGCCCGCCTCCGGAGCAGAGCTCATGCAGAGCCCCTGCTCCCTGCCACTTCTGCTCAGACTTCTCTGCACTGAACTAAGATGGTGCCCACCTTTTATACTCCCTTCTCAATGCACCCAGGAACTGCTTCCTCCCTGCTCCTGCACTGCAGGGTTCCCCTTCCTCAGTGTTCCCTCCCCCCACTCCAGCCAGGGACAGGGACTGTCGTGCCCATCTCAGGGGCATATTGGTCGCCCTGCCCCACGGCAATGTGCTGTAATGCATGCAGGTGTCGGGTCCTGATCCACACTCCATCCTTATCTGAGAGTGAGATATCACACCTCTGGGTGAGGTGCAATACGTCTGTAGCAACCGAGCCCTCGGTGCTACAGTTCCATTTATCTTCAGCCTAGGTGACGTATTGTGATACAGGGCCGTGATTTTGGCTATAAAAGGGTCCCCTAGACCCCTACCCCAAGCTTTTTAAGAGAATCATATATGGCGTGCCAGGAGACTCTATGGAATGCTTTCTCAGCATCCAACGAGAGTATCTACTTACAAATTTTTAACTGCATCTAGCCCAGGAAATACTTTGTGCCTAGTAGCAGTGTCTGCTAGTCAGCGGATTATCCCGGCTGTTAAGCAAGCTACACCACCTGTAGTTTGGACACTTAATTTTTTCAAAGGAAATGCTTCGGGACCACGGGATACTTAGTGAAGAGCATCAGGAGGCACCCCAAGGCATAGGGGCTGGGACTGGCACTAGGATGCCTTGCGGTGGACAGCAGAGCTCGATCCTTATAAAAGCTTTTTAACTGCAGCAGCTTTAGTGGACGCTACTGGAGCTGGAATTACGCGGCTGCTGGCATGAGACTTGCCCTCCAATAGATCCTTGTAAATGGATTTAAAGTGTATTCATTCAAATTAGAGGGACAATTTAAATTAAAAAGCTTAGAGCTGCCTCCACCACAGGGGGGCTCTCTCGACCCACCAGCGGACAGGCACCAGTATTGGGAGAGGGGGGCTGGCCGTCAGGGTTCACCGCGGCTCTGGCACAAACCCGGCGACACGGAGGTGGCACGGGCAGGAGCGGACTGGCCGTCTCGGCTTCTCACTTTTTGGATTTTAGAAGGGCATGACATGCCTATATCTGTGTCTCCCCCTCCTTTTACTCCTCCACCTCTTTTCTTTTCGCATGACTATATGTACTTGTCACTTTTCCATGTGTTAGTTGTGTCTTCTGAGCAGTTTGTCAGCTTTTGGACACCTTTGAAGGTGTTTTCTATGTGTTTCTATGTGTTTTTGTTTGCCTGCCATTGGTTTTAACGGTGTTCGAAGGTGTTCGACGAACAGTTCGACGAACAGTTCGGCGAACACACGGGTGTTCGACGAACCGAACCGAACTCGAACACTACGGGGGTGGCTCAACACTAATTATGAGCCACAAGCCATCATTAGAAATAGTGAAATTCCCTGAAATTCCATATGAATTCGAAACATTTTGAGATTCGATTTGCAAAGATTAGCAAAAAAAAAAAATTCCAAACACCATTTCCCACAATGCTGAAGAATCAGATAGTGGTCTAATGACGTTTTGCATAGCCGTGAGGGCTTCAAATGGATTAACACACTTTATACCTTGGCAATCAGAGATCAGCAGGTCCAAGCGATGCCAGGGGCAGGTCTACTAGTTTGTAAGGCAGAGCTGGATTCCAGTTCCAGATTCACCCGGTAAATGGATTATGCAGATCATATTGGAACAAAATGTTGGTCTCCCTCTTTTCCCCTTAAAAAAAACTTATACATGTTATACATGTATTTGCCAAACAAATAGAAACTTCCCAGGATTTAAATTCTCAGCAATTCTTTTACACGTGAATCACATTTTTGTGGAATTCGGTAAAGCAGGGGAATTCAAATTTCAAGAAATCCACTCATCTCTAGTTATTATATTATTATATTTTTGTAATATTGTCACCCAAGAAATTGTATACAAAATACTTAAAAAGACCATTGTTTTTTCTTTGTAGTTGTATTTTTATTCTTTTTTGTCCATTTGTTTTCTTCTTTTACTGTATGTCTGTGGTATTTTCAGAGTACCCCATTCACACAGTATTCTTCAGTGTCTACTAGTAATCTAACCCCTTCCTTTCCACTTCATGTGGGCACAATGATTACACCAGCTCTTGAGTCTAACCCTAACCTCAGCCCTGGCCACTACAATGAGGATGGCAGACTGCTGGTGAATGTCTGGTTGCTTAGAGTTCATTCTGTATCATTTCTTCTTTTTTGTTTGCTGGATTCATTTTCATTATTTTTCTTTAACTTTGGAATGTAACAATAGTAATGACGGTATCCAATAGAAAATTTCTAGCTTTGAACTTGGTGTCAACATAAAGTGGGGTCAATTAGGCTGTCATCACTTCTATGTTTCCATATTGTCTACCTCTACACCAGCCTAGAGATGTTAGAACCAGGCCTTTATTTATGATTGTCAAATATTAGGGCAGATGTAGCTTGGTCTTGTTAGGTTGGGGAGTGGTCAATATAGATGGACCTTCCCATACTGTTCAAAGTAGGCCGTGTCTGTTGTCCTTTGACTAGTTATATAAATATTCACAAATGTTTTAAATTGTTTTGAAATTTATCTATATTAACGTGAATGGGGAAATGGAGATTTGGGGATAATTACCCTGCCCATAAACTAGGAGGAGTGAAGGATCTTTGTGGCAGAACCACAGCACCATTCAGGAGCTATAAGCACTGAGGATGCAGCTTTACATTGTGCTAAGTAAATTCAGGATGCTGTGATCGTTATAACAGTGACTGGCAAGAACTTCCTTATGAAATATTGATGAATCTCACAGTCCACTCTGCGGGCAAGTTTCTTATGATCATTCATTCCGAAAATAATGCATTAATCTCCACATTTTGGATTGTTGAATATTTACCATTTTAATGTTTTTACTGTGAATGAGTTTCAAGAATAGAAGAGACAGTAGGTAGGAAAATCTAATTTCAGAACATACCTAATAACTTTTGCAATGCTTGACTCCCTAATACAACCAGAACTGGAACTGCTTCACATTATGGCTAATAGCGGAATTTTCTGGCAGCGTACCCACACACTGGGAGGAGTCATCTTCTTGAGACCTAAAAGGCAGTACGTTTATGGCCTCATTCAGATGTTCATGTACTTGTTCGATCCATGTTACCTATCATAGTCTATGGGGCTGTACTCATTCTCATTTTTTTTGTGGGCTATGTGCTGTGCAAAAATAATGGAGGCATTGGAGAAGTAGTAATACTAGTCTGTGAGTCACAGACAGCTCACGGATGGCATTGGTGTGCAGTATATTTGTTGTCTGTGATTAGCATTGCAAAGGATAGCAAAAGCTTTGAAATTTATTTACTTATACATATGTGAAAATCACTGATGAAAAACTGACGGTAAAAACTGACACACAGACCAAACATTGATGACACTCTGATCAAAAATATTGATGACATTTGGACTATTTTTATATATACGTGAACACAAACGTATGATTGGGGCCTTAAAGGGCTTTTCCCATGGACAAATTACCCTTTAATCAATAGATCTTGCAATAAAAACAAATTTCACAATTCTAGATGTTAAAAAAAAAAATGTTTCTGTGCTGAGATAATCTTATCAATGTGTCCCTGCGGTGTACAGTGTGATGGCTGTGTCTGACCATGCAGGAACACGGTCTGATCATACCACATATATTGTACAGGGGAGGTAGAAAAAAGAGAGGATACAGACAGGACAGCATAAGATCACAGCTGCTGATTTCTGTAAGGAAAAACATTTTCCTACCTATTTAAAAACTTGTTTTACCCCACAGAAAGAATCAGCTGTCCTGTCTGTATACTCTGTTTTTCTTCTCCACTGCCCAGGAGATGTGGTATGATCAGACCATGTTCCTGCACGGTCAGACACATCCATTCTACAGAGGCATATTTATAAGATTATCTCTGGACAGGAACATTTTTAAACACATCCACTTGTGGAACTCATTTTTATTCCGAGATCTATTGATTAAAGTGTACTTTGTGGGAAAACACCTTAAAGCAGTAAACATTATTCTTCATTCAATTTGATATTTTATTTAGTATTTATGAAGCATTTATCAGTGTATTCTATACTTGGTTAGTGTAAATTTGTGCCAATAGCGCTGTGTATATATAGTTAATATTTCTGAGCTATAATGCATTTGGTTTGAATAGCAAAATATTACTGCTGCAAATGAATTTTAACCACACGGTATATTTGTGTTCCTGTAGACACTGTGAAATTCAACATCAATGTTCCAAACCCTTTATCTTGACAGATATTTTTTCTGCCATGCAGCACAGTCCAAAAATGTCACACGTATCCATGTTGCGCCTTTGCAGGAGGAATATTCAATTTCAGATGTTGACATTCTTAAGGATTTACCAGTGGAAGCCTTAAAGTCATCCAGTATTCCGTTCTAGCTCGATTTAAGCACCTTGTCACAGTGAGTTATTTCGGTGTGCGCTACTTATGGCATCAGTGGGAAATTTTTCTAGTACCTACTTATTAATCTCCTCCTTCTCTAAGCTCTGAATACAGAAAGAATACAGGCTGCCAGAGAGTCAATCTGGATGTAATGTGTTCCCCTGATAAATGGCTCTTATCCTTTTTTTTCAGCCTGGCAGAGTACTTTTGTTCTTTATTTTTTGTTAATGCTTATGATAAAAAATTAAATTACTGTTCATCTTTTCAATAAGTTTTCCACTGAGATTCCCCAGCTCAAGAACAAACATTTAAAAGACTGCAGAAAAGGTTTAGCTTTATACACATCTCTGCTATATTATTCATTGCAATCTATTTTTAATGGCTTAAAAAAAAAAAAAAAAACCCCGAGTAAAATATAGTTTAATTTCCATGACCAAGCTGCCTGAGATTTACAGAGTGATAACTTTACACATCCTTCTGAGACATACACAATGGAAAGATACAGCGTTCTCGCCTTTACTAAAGCAGAGATGCTCATAAGAGATTCATGCATGCTCGGAGGATATTGTCAAGAGATTTCATCAGGTGCCAAGGATCTTCTAACCTTTAACTTACAAGCATTAATTTAGCTTTGCTATGAGAATAAAAAACTAGGTCAGCTAAACAATATCTGTTCATATTGAAATAAAAGGGAAAAAAAATTAAAAAAATGGCAGCAGTGTGTCCGTTATTAGAATTTGTGAGGTTAAGTAATTAAAAACATTGGAAATTGCCATTTAATGTGAACTATAAATCGCGTGCATTGAAATTCATGAAAAGAGGAATATATATACTGTAGAAGTAAATGCAGTTTGGTTTCAATGATGCTGCGCTACTTATACTTAGATAGACTAATGGATAATTTTGCACAAAATGTCAGGGACCCTGATGATTTCATCAGAATAGCAAGTTTACATCCAAGGTTGTTCTGTATGGTTTTTATCACCGATATTTCATGTTCGAGTGAAAACATGAAAACAACCATTATTGGGGATTTTATACCTTTTAGTATAGCTTTTTAATAAATAGAGATATCAGATACAGATGAATTAATGGCTCTCTGCTATAGAACTGCTGTGGATCCAGATATAGCTACATACTGAATTATGATAAACTGTGAAGTTGTGTGTAAACAAATATGTCTTGCAGGCTTGCTAGAGGCGTAAAAGGAAGCTCCATGGTCCTTATGCAAAAAAATTGGAACACAGCCCCCACCTATCATGTGCCATTTGTAATGCTGGAATATTGATACATAAGTGGCAGAGGCCTTTGGTTCCCCTAAGGCACCAGGACCTGAGTGCAACTGCTACCACTGCACCTACTATAATTATTCCCCTGCATTTTTGACATTTTAGAGTTTCAACATTTCGTAAAGGGTTTTTCTTCTACTGTTTGACCCCCTTCCATATGTTCTAACTTTTTTGAACAATTGCTTTTCTACTCTACTTTTATTACCTTGTGATGCATCTCAGTGTGGGTCACATAACCATTTGTTGCAATGCAAGCACTGCTTTCTATCTGTTACTTCCAATCTGGGTACTGGAATTAGAAAAAAATGACCAGAGCACATCACGAATGGGGGCAGAAGTGTGTTTCAATGATTGACAGTGTCCGGAATCGGATGGAATGAGAACCACACATCACTGGTGTGGACAGAACTGCCTTTCAATGATTGACTGTCAGGAATTGGATGAAATAAGAAGAGCATGTCACTGATGGGGGCACTACTGTCTTTCATTGATTGATAGTGTCTGGATTCAGATGTAATGAGAAGAGCATGTCACTGATGGTGGCAGTACTGTCTTTCATTGATTGACAGTGTCTGGATTCAGATGTAATGAGAAGAGCAAGTCACTGATGGTGGCAGTACTGCCTTTCATTGATTGACAGTGTCTGGATTCAGATGTAATGAGAAGAGCAAGTCACTGATGGTGGCAGTACTGTCTTTCATTGATTGACAGTGTCTGGATTCAGATGCAATGAGAAGAGCATGTCACTGATGGTGGCAGTACTGCCTTTCATTGATTGACAGTGTCTGGATTCAGATGTAATGAGAAGAGCAAGTCACTGATGGTGGCAGTGTAGCACCCTGAGGATTCGGCTGCTACAGGGGTATTGCACCTCAACCCAGAGGTGTGATATTCCACTCCCGGGTAAGGATGGAGTGTGGAACTGAGCTAGTAGGCTGCATGCACTACACACATCCCATTTCCGGGGAACAGACCGATGGTACTCCCACTAGAGAAATGTGCAGGTACGACAGTGTCTGTTCCTGGCTGGAGTGGGAGGGGGGTGGAACATCCCAGTAGTGTAGGGGCAGATAGGGGGAGCAGCCTGGGTAAAGCTAGGAGCTCATTGGGTGCTGGTCACCTGAGCTCACACATAGAGGGAGTATTTAAGGTGGGCACCATCTTAGATCAGGGTCAGTCAGTCAGTTGTCAGTCTGTGAGACGTCAGTCTGTCAGAGTGTAACCTGAGAAGCAGAGCAGAGGAGAAGAGAGAGAGACCCAGAGGCGCAGAGGGGACCCCAAGAGCCCATAAGAGAGCTAATAGTGTGAAGGGTCTTCAACAGGGTACCGGATCCCAAGCTGGCAGAGGCTACAGCACACCTTAGCCAGGAACCGGAGGTCGTGGGCAGGATCTGCCATGATCACCCACTAAATCCACCCGGAAGGCAGACCAAGAATAGGGTCAGGGAGCCCAGAGGAGGCTTGACCAACAAGAGGCCCGAGGGAGCCGGACTTAGGTGGATCCCTGGTGGGAACGGCCAGAAGAAGGGAGAGACAGAAAGGAGCTCAGTGCCACACTCCGGAGTTGCCTGGGAGTTGACCGAGTCCAGGACCTGGTGGACGCAGCACGGCTTGGGTGGTCACTGCTGTACACAGTGACCCGAGCAACACCAGTAAGTAAAACCCTGGAACTGCATTTTATGCCTCTGAGTCTCCTTGCTGCACCTTCACAACCACCATCCTCCACGGCTGACCCCCTGAGGCTATACCCCTCCCGTTGGGGGTTATACTACCTAAGCTGCACACACATCACCAGCCTCAGTGGACCCTGCTGCAGCGGCGGCCTTTTGACCGCAAATCAACGGGTGGCGTAGTCGACACAAAGAACTCTAATAACATCTGTAGGACTGCCACACACTGAGCTTGACACCTTGGGCACGGACCGGGTCACCGCCACTCGGAGACTACAACCCCCATTCGATCCGGCTCCGGGTATCCCCCAAACAACACTGGCCCAGGGGGCGCGTCAACTTTGGCGTAGTCGGCAGGATAACGTGCCCGCAACAACCGGGTACTGCGTGCCTGAAGAAAAGTACACAGTTACCTCAAAAAGAAGTCTCCTGCCGGTTCCGGAGGGTCCCCGCCAACGGACCCCATCACAGGTCGTTTCCCGCCGGTTGTCCGCCATTTGCAGCTTTTTCCCGCCATCCATGGAGTTTCCCGCCACTGGGAGACGATTCCCGCCATTTCCAAGGATTTCCCGCCTTGGGGGAGCGGACGCCATTATGGGCGTGCCAGAGGGTGGCAAGAGGCCACCTCCCATCGTGGGCCAGGTCGAAGAATGGAGCCAAAAGCGGAAACCGCGTCCACCAACAGAGACTGTGATGCTGGAAGTGTCCATCAGCGTAAGAGAACTGCCCCTGGAACTGACAATCACAAAGTTGCCCCGGGACCACCCTCGATGTGGGCGGAGACAGAACAAGAGAACGAAGATGGGTGCAGCCTGGAGGAGTCTGGAGAGAGCGCACCCGGAGACAAGACGTCTGGAAGAGAGTCCAGAGAGAGCCTACCCGGAGATGGAGGGAGAGTCAGGCAGCACCGACCCAGTGGTCAGGAGCCTGTTGCAGGTCGCCACTCCAGAAGGCCTGTTAGAGATCCTAGCACAGCTCCCCCGAGACCGGGAGTGTGCACAGACCGCGCTGGAGGGCCTCGCACGGAGGATGGCCCGGGTGCAGCGAGAGACGTTGGCGGAGTGGAGCCGAGAGATGGCCCAGCAGACCGAAACCTGTCAGCGGAGCACGCCGCCCGAGACGAGGAGACAGACCGCCTCTGAGGATGGCGCAGGAGGAATGAAGGCAGGAGACGGCGCCGAGAAGGGAGCTGAACGGACGGAGGCAGGTAAAGGGGACGTCTCTACCCCGAGCCGGGAAACCGCGTGCCTGCCCCAGCTCCCCGTCGCAGAGCCCGAAATTCCCCCTGCCGTGCCCGTCGCTGCATCGTCACCGTGCCAGACTAGGCCTCAAGTAGAAGCCGCGGCCGCGACCCCTGTGACGTCACACGCCTCAACCTCGAGCGTGGCCAAGCAGGAAATACCACCGGCCTGGTCGCAAGGCCTAGTACCTCCGGGCGCCGCAATACCAACAGCGCCCCCTACCTCCGCGGAGCCACCGGCCTGGCCGCAGGGCCGAGTAACCACGGGCGCCGCCGTTCTTACGGTGCCCTTTGCCTTTAGGGTGCCCCAAGCCTGGTCGCAAGGCCTGGTCGACCCGGGCGCCACTACCATCAACGCGCCCTCAACATCTAGAGTGCCGCACCTGGGTGAAAATCTATTTGCCCAGCATACGTGCCCGGATGGGCAGCCCTTTATATGGCCACCGGAGTTTCACCATCCCCGACTCCGGAAAGAGAGACCCCTAGACGAGCCCCTGATTCCGTCTCCGAAGCCTGTAAAGAGGACCTCGCCCCCGCTGGAGGAGGCACAGTTCGAGTGGGACCCCACCGGAGAAGACCTCATGGGGTTCACTCAGGAGACTCGGGCGGCCGCAGCAGAGCGTGCAGAGTGCTGCCGGCAGCAGCTCGAGGTCTTCGAGAGGGAGCGGAGAGAGAGGCGGGTCCGGGAACAGCAAGCGCAGATAAGGAGCGCGGAGCAGAAGAGCCGGACCCGGAGGAACCCCCGTGCAGCCCACGGTCCCCGTGCCACCGGGACTGTAATTAAATTCCAACTGCAGCACGGTTGGGGTTTCATCGGGGATCATCACACCCCCGGCGACGTCTTTGTCACCCGCAGAGACGTAGAAAGCCATCTGCCGGAGGGACACAGAGGTCGTGACCTGTATGTAGGGGACGAGGTCACCTTCGCCCGGCACAAGTGTGCCAAAGGACCCTACGCCCTCCATGTGCATCGCCTGACGGAGGAGGAGCTGCGGTGTGAGGAGGAGCAAGAGGACCCGGACGGGTCTGAAACTGAAACCAACCAACAAGAAAGAGCAGGAGGACGCCGTCGTTGAAGTACGGTAGAGAGAGACTGTACATAGTTACCCGTCAGGGTATAAGAACTGTTCTAGTTAAAATATAGTCCCCGTTGGGACCAGCCGATTGAACTGAAACCGTGTGTCCCTATTCCCACTGACCGAGGACTGAGAGCGGTCATCCCTAGTTCCTAATACCTGGCCGAGGACTGAGAGCGGCCATATCCCCTTGTATATAGTTGCGCTTCCTAAAGCGCCCCCTACCGGTTTTATAGGGAACTGCTTTATTCCAAGAGATACTGTCGCACTTTACCCGGTCACAAGTTGCACAGTGACCGGAGGAACCAGAAACAAGAATGTTATTTATATGAAAAGTTTATTGCTGATATATCTATATGATGTTTTCTATGTTTATGTTTATGAAAAAAAATTTGTATGTTTTGGATGTTTATATTTTACAGCCCGAGGACGTGCTGTGATTTACCAGGGGGGAATGTAGCATCCTGAGGATTCGGCTGCTACAGGGGTATTGCACCTCAACCCAGAGGTGTGATATTCCACTCCCGGGTAAGGATGGAGTGTGGAACTGAGCTAGTAGGCTGCATGCACTACACACATCCCATTTCCGGGGAACAGACCGATGGTACTCCCATTAGAGAAATGTGCAGGTACGACAGTGTCTGTTCCTGGCTGGAGTGGGAGGGGGGTGGAACATCCCAGTAGTGTAGGGGCAGATAGGGGGAGCAGCCTGGGTAAAGCTAGGAGCTCATTGGGTGCTGGTCACCTGAGCTCACACATAGAGGGAGTATTTAAGGTGGGCACCATCTTAGATCAGGGTCAGTCAGTCAGTTGTCAGTCTGTGAGACGTCAGTCTGTCAGAGTGTAACCTGAGAAGCAGAGCAGAGGAGAAGAGAGAGAGACTCAGAGGCGCAGAGGGGACCCCAAGAGCCCATAAGAGAGCTAATAGGGTGAAGGGTCGGCAACAGGGTACCGGATCCCAAGCTGGCAGAGGCTACAGCACACCTTAGCCAGGAACCGGAGGTCGTGGGCAGGATCTGCCATGATCACCCACTAAATCCTCCCGGAAGGCAGACCAAGAATAGGGTCAGGGAGCCCAGAGGAGGCTTGACCAACAAGAGGCCCGAGGGAGCCGGACTTAGGTGGATCCCTGGTGGGAACGGCCAGAAGAAGGGAGAGACAGAAAGGAGCTCAGGACCACACTCCGGAGTTGCCTGGGAGTTGACCGAGTCCAGGACCTGGTGGACGCAGCACGGCTTGGGTGGTCACTGCTGTACACAGTGACCCGAGCAACACCAGTAAGTAAAACCCTGGAACTGCATTTTATGCCTCTGAGTCTCCTTGCTGCACCTTCACAACCACCATCCTCCACGGCTGACCCCCTGAGGCTATACCCCTCCCGTTGGGGGTTATACTACCTAAGCTGCACACACATCACCAGCCTCAGTGGACCCTGCTGCAGCGGCGGCCTTTTGACCGCAAATCAACGGGTGGCGTAGTCGACACAAAGAACTCTAATAACATCTGTAGGACTGCCACACACTGAGCTTGACACCCTGGGCACGGACCGGGTCACCGCCACTCGGAGACTACAACCCCCATCCGATCCGGCTCCGGGTATCCCCCAAACAACACTGGCCCAGGGGGCGCGTCAGCAGTACTGCCTTTCACTGTTTGGCAGTGTCCAGAATTGGAAGGAATGAGAAAAGCACGTCACTGATGGGGGCAGAACAGCCTTTCATTAATTGTCCATCTGGAATTGTATGACATGAGAAGAGCAAATGGAATGAGAAGAGCACGTCATTGATGGCGGCAGTACTGCCTTTCGATGATTGACAGTGTCCAAAATCAAATGGAATGAGAAGAGCACGTCACTGATGGCGGCAGTACTGCCTTTCGATGATTGACATTGTCCAGAGTTGGAAGGAATGAGAAACGCACGTTACTGATGGCGGTAGTACTGCCTTTCGATGATTGACATTGTCCAGAATTGGAAGGAATGAGAAACGCACGTTACTGATGGCGGCAGTACTGCCTTTCGATGATTGGCAGTGTTCAGAATTGGAAGGAATGAGAAACGCACGTTACTGTTGGGGGCAGAACTGTCTTTCATTGATTGACCGTGTCTGGATTCAGATTTAATGAGAAGAGCATGTCACTAATGGGGGGCAGTACTGCCTTTCGATGACTGGCAGAAGGAATGAGAAAAGCATGTTACTGATGGGGGCAGAACTGCCTTTCATTAAATGAACATCTGGAATTGGATGACATGGGAAGAGCACTTCACTGATTGGTGCCGAACTGTCTTTCAATAATTGACAGTATCTGGATTTGGATGCTGTTCACATGCTCAGATTACAGTCTTCATTCTCTTCTGCATTGATTCTGATGATGCTTTGGAGTCCCAGTCCCTTCAGCTAATAAGCTCTGCCATGTGCCGCTTTTCATTAGAAATCAAATTGCAATGCTCGTCAATAGAAAAGGCCTGAACTTGTGCTTCAAAGCATTGGCAGAGTCTGTCTACACTATGCATTGATACTCCAAAAAAATGAATGGAGTGCTGACTTCATATGTGTAATCAATTAGACATAATTTATTAATAACAAAATTGAACTAACAACAAGTATATTTTAAATACAACACAAGTAAAAACGAGGTGAACATAAACAAGAGCTAATGTTCCACAGGGAGAAGGTATGGGCAAGAAGTTCTCAGTTAAGTTTAAATGTATAACTCCAAGGGCATGAGAACAAAGACAGGTGGTTAAGAGAATCCTTACAGTCAGGATCACTGATCTAATCAGACAGAAGGGTGATGTGCATGTGCATCTAACATATCTTATGTCCTATGTAATACATAATATTTGCTGCCTGGCAGTCATAGAAAGTATCCCAGCAAAGTATAAGTGTATATATAATGGCAGTAGTTAATAGAACTTACCCATAATAAAGTACTTGTTGCTAATGCAATCTCCCAGGGGGCCACCTCAATGCGCGTTTTGCATTAGCTTTCTCACAGGGGTGTGAATTATACACTATGCATTGGCAAGCTCAGATATTTCTCTTTTTTATCCTGCTGATGCTTTGGAGCACCAGCCCCTTCAATTGACTACGATATGCTTTCTAATGACAAGCAGCACATGATCGTGCTTGTTAGCAGAAGGGACCGCACTCAAAACCAATGGCAAGATCAGTGCAAAGGATAGTGAAGACTATGATCTGAACATGTAATGTTCTGTAACATTACAAAATGTAACGTGCTGTAATGGCACTATAATATTGATTAGAGTGATACCTTTGGTGAAGAAATCCGCTTTGTTGTTCGTCTTTAAACACCATTTGAAGTTTTCTGCTGATTAAATTTTGGTGCACAGGGGCTTCTCCTCACTGTCTGTCATTCCCTGATCCCTCCGCCTGCCTCCGGTCTTAAATGACAGGTCACTGCTGGGATTTCAAACAGAAGAGGCCGGTCATTCACCGATGGGAGATAGGCGGAGGGGCCAGGAAATCACAGAGCGGGAGGAGAAGACCCAATGAACTTTCCAGCCTCTGTGCACCAAAATCTAAAATGGCAAATCGTGATTGAAGAAGAACCACAAATCAGATTTTTTCACCAAAGGTATCAATTTAATCAGTATTGCAGCACCATTACAGCCATGTATTTACTCTACATTACAAAATTGTGCTGACAGGTTCTTTTTAACAGAATTTTCCTTTTCTGAAAGGCCAATGACAATGATAGATTTACCGTTAAAAGATTTTTCTCTTTAGAGGCAATTCCTTCAGAAGAAGCCACTCCTTGTACCCTCAGCAAATAACTGATTTTGACAGGGAAAGCTATGACCAGACGAGTATTTGTACTCAGACAGAGGTTATCTTTGTGAGACAAACTACTTTGATCGCTGAAAGGGTTGTCTGTTGCAGAAAGTAAAAAAATTGTATACTTATCTTGCAGACTGTCCATGCTCCTGCAATCTCCCTGCTTTCTCTCTCAGCAATCACATTACATTGTTATGTTACGTCAACGCTGCAGCCAATCAGCAGTCACTGATTTGATGCAGCCATTCAGTATTCCATCAGAGCAGTATATAATTTCTAGATTTTATTTTGTAACAGACTGAAGCTATTAAGACAGGATTGTCTAGTAGCGGAAAACCCTATTAACAATGCCATCCATTAGTTTACTGGTTGTAAAGCATTATGATGAAGTGGCCTCAGGGCTTGGTGATGATAGGTGGTCCCTTCTAAGTTAATTGAATTGGCAAGTGGAATAAATGACGCTATTCATGGAAATATAATGCTGTTTTAAGGAAGATATTAGAAGGTGTTATGGTTCTCCACTGAGTGCTGTAGCCATTTTCTCATACCATTATACAGGCACTTTAAAATGAGGATTGGCCTCTAGAGCTACAGGGTCATTAATGTGTAACAGCTTTAACACAGAAAATAACTGTCTCAAGGGTGAAATATCTGGCACTGCAAATCAATTTACTTTTTATCTCATTTAAACAGTCTAGTTCAAAGAATCACACATGGGCACCATGTCTGATGCTATTATATACGTGTTATGGCAGCATCACTGTACATAATAGATTAGCTGCCACTCTTATGACTTTTATGTGAGCAACATAGTCAGCACTATTACAGCATGTAGGACCTATTCTTGGTGCTATTATATCAATATAGAGCTTGAAATTTTATGTGGTTAATAATGGGGCTGGTACAATTATATGTGTGTTCTGATAAGAAGCAGGTACAGTAAGTGGCGATTGTGCACAGCACATAGCAGGTTTTGTTAGTCATTATTATAAAAAAAGACTGAGGATTAAAGGGATTATCCAGAACTTTTATATTGATGACCTATCGTCAGGATAGGTCACTAGTACCAGATTGATAGGCATCTGATTAGTATTCTGCAGCTTCCACTCCGGCCAGAGGTACACAATGTGCAGAGCCAGAACACTGCACTGCGGACTCCATTCACTGCATATTGGTTGTTATTGAGTACTGCTCCACTCATCAAGTCCATAGAGCAGCTACTTCTCTTCCTCTTCCGCTCTACGAAGTCAATAGGGCATCTTTACCAATGTCATGCTGATTTACAACTGGCTCCCTGCTGCCTAACTGCGGGGACCCAACAATCAATTAGCATAACGTCAGCAGATACGTCATATGTCATGTCCCTGCCTTTGATGCCGAGCAAACATCTTTCCATTTGATTTAATAAGCCATCATGTACCTCTCACAGCCACGGGTGGAGTGGAGATCCGTCCGTGGCTGTGAACCTGTTAAATCTCTAACAGTGGCATTCAACATGTGCCGACAGGCGTGCGTCATTCCATGCTCCCATTGTCGTGTCCGTGACATGATTGTGGGATGCCGATGGGCTCTCATGACAGCTGGGGGTCTGCTGAAGACCCTGATACCTGTCATAATGATATTCCTTAACAAACAAAATAGCACTCTGAATACAAAGTGCTACTTTGTTTGTTAATTGTATATGGAGGTAGCTCCCCCTAGTAAGCACCTGTTCACATCTATTTCTTGCATTGGAAGTGCCATCAGTTTTTTCTGCTTCTATAATGATATTCCTGTGAAGGCCAGCCTGTGGCTGGTGTTCATAGAAAATCGTGAGTTTAGCAACATGAATATATGTATAGCACAGGTGATTGGATGATAGCAGATTTAAAGTCCCCTGAGGAGGCTATTAAAGCCAGTAAAAAGTGAGAAAAAAAGTTTTAAAAAATATGAAAAAAAAGCACAAAGTTCAAATCACTTCCTTTTTGCTCTATTAAAAATAAAAAATACACATATTTGGTATCACTGTGTTCATAAAAGTCCAATCTATCCAAATATAAAATAAATTAACTCGATTAGCAAGAGAACTATCCCAAAATGGTATCAATAAAAACGTCAGCTCAGGGTAAAAAAATAAGCCCTCGCACAGCCCCAGATCCTGAAAAATGAAAACATTACAGGTCTTGGAAATGGCGACAAAAGCAACATTTTTTTTCTTGCAAATTTCCGATTTTTTTTCAACACTTAAATAATAATAAAATATGCATGTTTGGTATCTTCATACTCATATTCACCTGGTGAGTCATATTGCCAGGTCAGTTTTACCATATAGTGAACATGGTAAATAAAAATTTTTTTTTTGCAATTTCACTGCATTTGGAATTATTCCCTCTTTTCCAGTACACTAAATGGTAAAATGAATGGTGTCATTCAAAAGAAAAACTCTTCCCAAAAAAACAAGCCCTCATACTGCTATATTGTAGGAAAAATAAAAAAGTTAAAGCCCTTGGAAGAAGGAGAGGAAAAGCAAAAACAAAAAAATGGAAAATAGCCACGGTGTGAGGGAGTTAACCTTTGAGAGATCTCTGCAGGGCAGTACGGGCAGGCAGTTAGCAACTACCTGCTTGTAAGTTTTTATCCCAATAGGGAAAAAAAACTAAGTTCTGGATAAACCCTTTAGTCATTCATGTAGAATATAATTTGTTACATAAAGAAGTTGTCCACTACTTGGACAACTCCTTGTCATTACCCACACTTGGCCCCAGTACAATAAAAAAGCATATACTCACCTCCTGTGCTGGCACCGTTCCCACAGTATTGGTACTCGCTCTCCCCGGGGCTCCCGTGCAGTTGTTGTGACACATGATGCCGGCGCCAAATCAGCGCTGGAGTCACTGTCCCTGCCTCCTGTCGAATTGAACATGAAGAGGACGTCAGATAGCAGCCGCAGCCCGGACTTCCTCTTCATGTTCGATTTGTCTGAAGGCATCATGTGTCATAACAACAGCATGGGAGCCCCGGGGAGAGTGAGTGCTGACACTGCGGGAAAGGCGCCAGCACGAGAGGTGAGTATAGACTTTTTTATCTTATCGGGGCCAAACATTTGGATCAAGGAGTGGTTGTCCAAGTAGTGGACAACCTCTTTAAGTTGCCTTTTTACTGTTGGAGTGCAGTCAGAACATTGTATGTGTGTCTTTGTATGCATGAGGGTTGGGATTTAGCACCTATCTTAGATTAATAATTGGTGGCTGCATTAATGCTCCTGTGGTGACTGTTTGAGATATGTGGTATGCTGTACTAGTGAGTCTGGGATTGAACTGTGTAATAGTGGTAATTATGCTAAAAAGGGTGCTCACCGAAATGGCATTGTTTATCCTCTAGGTAGAGGATAACTTGTTGATCTTTGGGGGTTTGACTTCTGGGACCCCCAGTAATCAAAAGAACAGGGCTGTGCGGAGCGGCATCTGAATGGAGCGGAAATGTGCATGCTCTGCTTTATTCCCTGTTTAGTCGACTGTCAGAGAAAGCTATCTGGAGCGCTGCACTATTCTATTATGCGTATTGACAATGAATGCAGCGAGGTTGAGCATTTAAATTCCACTCCAATAAGTTTGCTTATCTCTCGAATTATTATCTTACATATTTGAAAAATTTTGAAAAATTGAGAGCTAGCAATGACAATATGTTGATTAGAAACTATTGAGGGAAAGAGAAAAGATAATAAGACACATTGTATAATCTGGAGTGAATTGGGATCAAAGGTTGGTTGAATGAGTTAATTTTGAATAGATCATATAAGGTAACACAATGTTTTAAATTCTACTTAAATTCTCTGAATGAACAGTAAAATAAGCAGTGAACAAGGTCATTATGGAAGTCCTCCTTAAATCACGTAACTCAAAAACTGATGTATTTCTTGTTTATTGCATTTCTAATATTTGAATTCAATTTGTTATCATACCAATTTGTTTTATGTATGATGATTTGATTGTGTTTTATCATGTCCACAGGCTATTCTCTCCCCCCCATCATGGGCTTACTTTAGTGTGTAGTCAGCATTCGTTTGCTGTAATAGAATCCTGTCTTTGTTGCAGTTTAGGAATTCACAGCATGTTGCCTGTTTTCCGTTTCAAGCAGATGATTTCTCACTAAATGCATTCACTTTCATGACAAATGTTATAAGGTGATATAAAAATCTGCTTACATTTCTACATCTAAAATGGTTATTTGAAGAAATTTAAAATTCAAATTGCATTGACTAAGTGCCAGTTATTTTATACATTTATTCCATTTACGAAAAGTGCACTTTTCCATGATTTTGAAAAAAAAGTGTGCACTTTAGACATTATTTAATCTTCAAGCTATACTTTAGGTTGACATCATTTCAGAGCAAGAAGTTTTTGAGGAGGACAACAACAGAAGCATCCATAGACACAATAAGGGCTCAATCACAGGACAGTATTTTAAGTCTGAGTGCTGTCCGTGGAGAAAAAGTACAGCACTCAGGCCAATGTTATTCAATGGGGCAGTGCGGATAAGCGATTATTTATCACTGACCCAATCTGCATGTGAAAAAAAATCACAGCCTGCACTAGTTTCTTCTGTAAATTGGATCAGACTCATCCATTCAAGTCTATGAGTGCGCAAAAATAAAATCGGATAACATAAGGAGACACAGTATGGTATCCGATTTTTACAGATACATTGCAGTTCTGTAACATTGGAAACTGTAAATAATCTTGTAAATGATTAATAAATGTTGATAATGAGGCGAATAATTGGTAGAGCACCTACATTAAGCATAAACAAGGTAGTAGTGTTAAAAGACCCTCTTTAAGGTCTCATTCAGATGTCCGTAAGTCACATGAAAAACATGGATAGAAAACGTGTTTTTTTGTTGTACTGAGTGATCCGCAAAAAATCACAGAGATGTCGTTTTTTGATCTGAGTCAGGGATCAAAATAACTCATATAAGTCTATGGGTGTGTGAATATCATGAGCAGCACATGGATGGCATCAGTATGTAATCTGTGTGCTGTCTGTGATTAACATTGTAAGGGCAGGAGCAGACGAGTGTATATTCGGTCCAACAAAACACTGGATCATACTCGGACCAATGTTTGCTATGAGGCCATGCACATATAAGATTTTTTCCTTGCACCGGCAATTCGCTGCACGCATGAGTTTGATCTAATATTCGGATCGCACTCAGGCATGCAAGTCAATGAGTCCATGGAAACCAATGGACTGCACTCAAGTGCCATCTGAGTGCAGTCTGATTTCCATGGACTTCCGGAATGGAGAAGATGGAGACATTTATTTCTCCATCGTTCTCCTCATCCAAGAAAATCAGTGCACACTATGCTGACACTCTGATCAAACTCGGATGAGAGAATACATGGTTGTCTGCACTTGCCCTCATAGATAGGAGAATCTTTGCAGTCTATTTTATTTCCATCATTGAAAAATCACTGATGAAACTGATGGTAAAAATGCACATACTGACCAAACACTGATGAAATTTGGATCAAAAAACACTGATGAACAAGGATCCGTATGAGAAAAATCACAGATGACTGAATGAGGCCTAAAGCTGGGATCTCATATTTCCAGTGTTTCCATCCAATACCATATGTAAAATGATGGAGTTGTTACGCTAGACAGGAGGAGTTGTTGTGTTACACAGGTGCAGGTGCTGGTCCGGAGACCGGATCACTATGTCTCATCTAAAGTCGTGATCTGGCCCATGACAAGCGCTTGGGAGTAAAGAGGGAAAAAGTCTCATGGCAGCTCATGCAGTTTTGCAAAAAACTGATTCTGATGCGACGGCTATATAGAATGGAAAACAGTAGACTATGTTGCATATTAGTTTAAATATTTACCTTTTTACTATTGTTTATTATTATCTGTTTTCTTGGATTGATTAAATGAGAAAAGTGTCAAATGCTCTTAGTGGGACTCACGGGCTTTCTCTAATAGCCCTGTCAGCATCTAACAACCTTATAAGTGATAATACCTGATCAATCTTGGAAAATCATACATCTTGGAGCCCAGTGTATCCCCCTTAGTTAGATTAGCACAGAAGACCAGATAAAACAACTATAAGGCTAGGTTAACACCTTCATGTCCATTTTTGTGTAAGATGTTGCTTTTTCCTTGACATATCTCTCAGTGAACCTTATTCAGAGCGGTAATTTATAATAAAAGTGCTGATACTCTTAAGAAACTATTGGGCACCTTTAGATACCAGTTACAAGGTGGGACTGCAGCCTTTGCATCTCATATACTTATTGCATTAAAAATGTAAAAAGTAACGTCAAAGCAGAACAAGTATTCTTAGGCTAGAGTCACATGGCCATTTTCTTTCTGAGAAAATCGGTCCGGTTGTGCTAATCACACTCTGATCAGAGCTTGATCAGAGTGTGATCCAATTTTCTCGGAGGTGGAGAAAAAAAAAAAGTTTTTCCACCTTCTCCATTCAGTCTGTCCATGAAAATGGGACCGAGTGTGGTCCGATGTTTTCCACATGACCCATAGACTTGAAGGGCCGTGTGCCATCCGATTATTGGAGGCAAATCGCGCATGCTGCAATATTTCTCCTTGGACCACTTGGTCCATGAAAAAAGATTGTGCACGTCCTGATTGAATAACTTGGGGACGAGTGCTATCCGTTAAACCGATGGATAGCACTCATATGAGTTGTCATCTGAACGAGCCCTTACAGTGATGTCATTAAACCTGGATAATACAAACATTTATATTCTCTCAAAGGGATAACTTATACAGTGAAGTAATAACACAGGGATAATGAACATAGCCATTGGACAGAACAATATGTAAACTCCCAAGAGAGTGCAGAAAGTGATGATAAAAAAGTAATTACAGTGATAATACTCTACATTAATAATTCGGAGTGCGGAGTGATGTCATAGGGAAGTCTTAATGCCCACAGGGATGTCACAATGTAGGAAAATTATTGATATTGAAAAATGGGTTATGTCACAGAAAAAATAAGAGAATAATATACAAAGCATTATATTACAGATATTATTTATAGAGACAGAGCCTTTTTTACGTTCATCACCACAATTGAGATAATTGGAGGATCAACCCGCACACATTTAGACATGTGACATCAAGTCTAAATTCATACAGTGATCCTGTTTATGAAAGAAGCATACAATTCTGTTTTGGCAAAAATAATTCAGATTTTATCTATATTAATATTCACTATATATTCACAGAAATGAAACGTAGAGAGATACTGAGAGCAGTAAACTGGCAAATTCCCACAAAGATTATATGATACAGCAAGTTTGATGGGTAAGTCTGAACATTTCCTTCAAGCAAACCTGTCATAGCAAAATACTGTACACTTAGGAGTACCGATTCACTGCATAATAAATGGGATCTTGCATAATAAATGGGTTCTTGCAGAATAGATGAAATGTTGACTTTTCTGCCGTAACAAAAAAGGAGGAATAGCTCAGAGCTACTGTTAGATGACTGACAGTTTTTGGTTAAAAAATTGTTGCACACTCTTTCTGCATAATGGGACGCACATCTGCACCATTTTCAGAAACAGAAAACTGTCATCTAAGTGTAACAGTTGGAATCCATGATATTCATTTGTGATATAAATACTTTATGTTATATGTCCCATTTTCTGTGTCATTTTTGTACTACTGTGCTCCTAAATATTGACAGTAAGTCTGCATTTCTACATGTTTTTTGTATAAGTTGTTTACTTTTGCTGCAATTTTCATGACCGCATCAAAAATCGCCACAAAATTGTCACAGGTAAAAATATCCTTCCATTTTCATCATTACTAACCAAACTGTATATTTTCATGTCTAATAGCCATTTCACTTTGTATACTGGTCATCTAGACGTACATTTGCATGCTTTTGAAAGCTGCTTGTGGAAGGGACGTGGGGGTGAGTGGGGTATCTAGTGCAATTATAGTTTACAAGAAAACAGGACCCTATAGAGCAATGTGCATGCTCAGAACTCTGAAGTTAATGAGAGCCTACAGTACTTGAAGGACCAGGAAAATAGTAGAAGAAAGAATGTATTCATCAGTGACCTGCCAGAATCCTATGCTCAGGAGTCAGGACTCTTTGTCTATGGCCATCATGCATTTCCTTAACCGGGTGGGTCTGGGTGACCTACTAAAACTCTCATTGATAAGATACTAAGCAGCTGCAAAATTACCAAATTATCCCAAAATATGAGGTAAATAGTAGAAATGAACAAAGGTTGTAAAATTCAAATTGGTGATTTATTTGTTGTGAATTGAAAGTACTGAAAAGCTTCAATTGACCTGAAAAGATGCAAATAACACTTTGATGTCTCCAAGGATTGTATTCAACCACATTCAACACTTTAAAACACGCACAAAATTAGTAATGTCAAAGTGATGTCAACATTCATGGCTATGGGGAAACAGATGGTAATCAGTGGTAACTAACAGCCTGTTTAATAACACAGTGAACTGCCCACACTTTCTATGCTGTTTAAAATTAACCCCTTCAAGACATCCACTATACATGTATGGCGCAATTCGAAAGCGGATGCATGGAGCGGGCTCATGGGGTGAGCGTACCCGAAACCCGGAAGTTTTTGGCTGTATATTACAGCCAGGACCTGCCTTTAAAAATCTTCACTCCATCCACCACTGTTAACCTGCTAAATGCTGCTGTCAAACTCTGGCATGGCATGGGGGCTCTGGCAACGCTGTATGTAGCACAAGTGATCAGATGATCGTTGATTCAAGTCCCCTAATGGGACTAACAAGTACAATGAAAAGTAGAAAAAAAATGTTAAAAAAATATGAAAAAAATAAAAAAAATAAATAAAAGTTCAAATCACTCCTCTTTTCCCCCATTAAAAATAAAGATATATATATATATCTATAATATAACCGTCCAAGCGTCCCTCTGTCTGAAGCCTCTATAGACTGTGCATGCACGAAGCGCAGTCTGGCTCCAGACAGAAGAACGCTTGGAGCCGTTACAGGTAAGAGGAGTGTATGGCGCCGGAGATCGCTGTATGCGTAGACACTGAACGCATACCTCGATCTCTGGCGCCATACTTACATACTTACCTGACTGGGAGGAGCGCTGCCACAGCACCTCTCTTCTGGCCGGAGACTGGGGGCAGAGTGAAGGCGTCGAAATCGGCGCATGCGCATTGCGCTATTCGTGCCATTGTACTGAAGCCACATTTACAGTGTGTCTTCAGTAAAATGGTGCCGGACAGCGCGGTGCTCCGGCGCTGCACTCCTCCCCCGGCCTCCGGCAGAAGAGAGTATTAGTGTTTATTTTTTTATATGTGTGCAGAGGATACCATGCATACCAGGATTAGGGGGATGAGGGGTACCATGCATACCAGGATTAGGGGGCTGAGGGGTACCATGCATATCAGGATAGGGATCAGGGGGGCCATGCATACCAGGATAGGGATCTGAGGGGACCATGCATAGCAGGACTGGGGGATGAGGGGATCATGCATACCAGGATTAGGGGGATGAGGGGACCATGCATGCCAAGATTGGGAGATGAGGGGGGCCATGCATACCAGGATTAGGGGGATGAGGGGTACCATGCATACCAGGATTAGGGGGCTGAGGGGTACCATGCATATGAGGATAGGGATCTGGGGGGGCCATGCATACCAGGATAGGGATCTGAGGGGACCATGCATACCAGGATTGGGGGATGAGGGGACCATGCATACCAGGATTAGGGGGATGAGGGATACCATGCATACCGGATTGTGGATGAGGGGGACCATGCATACCAGGATTAGGGGAAGAGGGGACCATGCATACCATGATTAGGAGGATGAGGTGTACCATGCATACCAGGATTAGGGATGAGGGGGACCATGCATACCAGGATTAGGGGGATGAGGGGTACCATGCATACCAGGATTGGGGGATGAGGTGTACCATGCATACCAAGATTGGTGGGTGAGGGGTACCATGCATACCAGGATTGGGGGATGAAGGGTACCATGCATACCAGGATTGGGCAATGAGGGGTACCATGCATACCAGGATTGGAGGATGAGGGGTACCATGCATACCAGGATTGGTGGGTGAGGAGACCATGCATACCAGGATTGGGGGATGAGGGGGGCCATGCATACCAGGATTGGGGGTGAGGGGACCACACATACCAGGATTGGAGGATGAGGGGTGCAATGCATAGCAGGATTGGGGATGAGGGGACCATGCATACCAGGTTTGTTGGTGAGGGTACCACGCATACCAGGATTGGGGGATGAGGGGTACCATGCATACCAGGATTGGGGGATGAGGGGTACCACGCATACCAGGATTAGAGGATGAGGGGTACCACGCATACCAGGATTGGGGATGAGGGGTACTATGCATACCAGGATTGGGGTGTAATGGGGCCAAATATACCAGGATTGGAGGGTGAGGGGGTCACACATACCAGGATTTGGGGATGAGGAGGGGGCCACACATACCAGGATTGGGGGATGAGGGGTACCATACATACCAGGATTGAGGGATGAGGGGTACCATACATACCAGGATTGAGGGATGAGGGGGCCACACATACCAGGATTTGGGGGATGAGGGGACCATGCATACCAGGATTGGGGGATGAGCGGTACCATGCATACCAGGATTGTGGAATGAGGGGTACTATGCATACCAGGATTGGGGTGTGAGTGGGCCACACATACCAGGATTGGGGGGTGAGGGGTACCATACATACCAGGATTGGGAGATGAGGGGTACCATGCATACCAGGATTGGGGGATGAGGGGTGCCATGCATACCAGGATTGGAGGATGAGGAGTGCCATGCATACCAGGATTGGGGATGAGGGGTGCCATTCATACCAGGATTGGGGGAAGAGGGGTGCCATGCATATCTGGATTGGGGGGTGAGGGGTACCATGCATACCAGGATTGGGGGATGAGGGGTACCATGCATACCAGGATTGGGGGATGAGGTGTACTATGCATACCAGGTTTGGCGGATGAGGGTTCCATGCATACCAGGATTGGGGGATGAGGGGTGCCATGCATGCCAGGATTTGGGGATGAGGGGTACCATGCATACCAGGATTGGGGGATGAGGGGTACCATGCATACCAGGATTGGGGGATGAGGGGTACCATGCATACCAGGATTGGGGGATGAGGGGTACCATGCATACCAGGATAGGGATGAGGGGTACCATGTATACCAGGATAGGGATGAGGGGTACCATGCATACCAGGATGAGGAATGAGGGTGCCATGCATACCAGGATGAGGGTCGCCATGCATGCCAGGATTGGGGATGAGGGGTACCATGCATACCAGGATTGGGGATGAGGGGTGCCATGCATACTAGGATTGGGGGTGAGGGCTGCCATACATACCAGTAGTGGAGGTGAGGGGCGCCATGCATACCAGGATTGGAGGTGAGGGGTGCCATGCATACCAGGATTGGAGGTGAGGGGTGCCATGCATGTCAGGATTGGAGGTGAGGAGTGCCATGCATACCAGGATTGGGGGTGAGGTCTGCCATGCGTACAAGGATTGGGGGTGAGGGGTGCCATGCGTACCAGGATTAGGGGTGAGGGGTGCCATGCGTACCAGGATTGGGGGTGAGGGGTGCCAAGTGTTTCAGGATTGAGGGTGAGGGGTGCCATGCGTACCAGGATTGAGGGTGAGGGGTGCCATGCATACCAGGATTGAGGGTGAGGGGTGCCATGCATACCAGGATTGAGGGTGAGGGGTGCCATGCATACCAGGATTGAGGGTGAGGGATGCCATGCATACCAGGATTGAGGGTGAGGGGTGCCATGCATACCAGGATTGAAGGTGAGGGGTGCCATGCGTACCTGGATTGGGGTGAGGGTGCCATGCATACCAGGATTGGAGGTGAGGGGTGCTATGCATACCAGGATTGGGGGTGAAGGGTGCCATGCATACCAGGATTGGAGGTGAGGGGTGCCATGCATACCAGGATTGGGGGTGAAGGGTGCCATGCAGACCAGGAATGGAGGTGAGGGGTGCCATGCATACCAGTATAGGTATGAGGGGTGCCATGCATACCAGGATTGAGGGTGAGGGGTGCCATGCGTACCAGGATTGAGGGTGAGGGGTGCCATGCATACTAGGATTGAGGGTGAGGGGTGCCATGCGTACCAGGATTGAGGGTGAGGGGTGCCTTGCGTACCAGGATAGAGGGTGAGGGGTGCCATGTGTACCAGGATAGAGGTGAGGCGTGCCATGCATATCAGGATAGGGATGGGGGCAGCACATAACAGGATGGGGGAACAGGATTGGGGACCACAAATACCAAGACGGGGGCAGAACAAATACCAGGATGGGAGACCATTTACCAATAAAAATGCTCGCCACCCGGTCGTAGAACGGGCTCAATAGCTAGTATATACAGTACAGACCAAAAGTTTGGACACACCTTCTCATTTAAAGATTTTTCTGTATTTTCATGACTATGAAAATTGTACTTTCACACTGAAGGCATCAAAACTATGAATTAACACATGTAGAATTATATACTTAACTAAAAAGTGTGAAACAACTGAAAATATGTCTTATATTCTAGGTTCTTCAAAGTAGCCACCTTTTGCTTTGATGACTGCTTTGCACACTCTTGGCATTCTCTTGATAAGCTTCAAGAGGTAGTCACCGGAAATGGTCTTCCAACAATCTTGAAGGAGTTCCCAAGAGATACTTAGCACTTGTTGGCCCTTTTGCCTTCACTCTGCGGTCCAGCTCACCCCAAACCATCTCGATTGGGTTCAGGTCTGGTGACTGTGGAGGCCAGGTCATCTGGCGTAGCACCCCATCACTCTCCTTCTTGGTCAAATAGCCCTTACACAGCCTGGAGGTGTGTTTGGGGTCATTGTCCTGTTGAAAAATAAATGATGGTCCAACTAAACGCAAACCGGATGGAATAGCATGCCGCTGCAAGATGCTGTGGTAGCCTTGCTGGTTCAGTATACCTTCAATTTTAAATAAATCCCCAACAGTGTCACCAGCAAAGCACCCCCACACCATCACACCTCCTCCTCCATGCTTTACGGTGGGAACCAGGCATGTAGAGTCCATCCGTTCACCTTTTCTGCATCCCACAAAGACATGGTGGTTGGAACCAAAGATCTCAAATTTGGACTCATCAGACCAAAGCACAGATTTTCACTGGTCTAATGTCCATTCCTTGTGTTCTTTAGCCCAAATAAGGCTCTTCTGCTTGTTGCCTGTCCTTAGCAGTGGTTTCCTAGCAGCTATTTTACCACGAAGGCCTGCTGCACAAAGACCACTCTTAACAGTTGTTGAAGAGATGTGTCTGCTGCTAGAACTCTCTATGGCATTGACTTAGTCTCTAATCTGAGCTGCTGTTAACCTGCGATTTCTGAGGCTGGTGACTCAGATAAACTTATCCTCAGAAGCAGAGGTGACTCTTGGTCTTCCTTTCCTGGGGCGGTCCTCATGTGAGCCAGTTTCTTTGCAGCGCTTGATGGTTTTTGCAACTGCACTTGGGGACACTTTCAAAGTTTTCCCAATTTTTTGCACTGACAGACCTTCATTTCTTAATGTAAAGTAATGATGGCCACTTGTTTTTTTTCCTTAGCTGCTTTTTTCTTGCCATAACAACAAATTCTAACAGTCTGTTCAGTAGGACTATCAGCTGTTTATCCACCAGACTTCTGCACAACACAACTGATGGTCCCAACCCCATTTATAAGGCAAGAAATCCCACTTATTAATCCTGACAGGGCACACCTGTGAAGTGAAAACCATTTCCGGTGACTACCTCTTGAAGCTCATGAAGAGAATGCCAAGAGTGTGATGCTATTCCATCCGGTTTGCGTTTAGTTGGACTATCATTTATTTTTCAATAGTACAATGACCCCAAACACACCTTCAGGCTGTGTAAGGGCTATTTGACCAAGTGGGAGAGTGATGGGGTGCTATGCCAGATGACCTGGCATCCACAGTCACCAGACCTGAACCCAATCAAGATGGTTTGGGGTGAGCAGGACCGCAGATTAAAGGCAAATGGGCCAACAAGCGCTAAGCATCTCTGGGAACTCCTTCAAGATTGTTGGAAGACCATTTCCGGTGCTTACCTCATGAAGCTCATCAAGAGAATGCCAAGAGTGTGCAAAGCAGTCATCAAAGCAAAAGGTGGCTACTTTGAAGAACCTAGAATATAAGACATGTTTTCAGTTGTTTCACACTTTTTTGTTAAGTACATAATTCCACATGTGTTAATTCATAGTGTTGATGCCTTCAGTGTGAATGTACAATTTTCATAGTCATGAAAATACAGAAAAATCTTTAAATGAGAAGGTGTGTCCAAACTTTTGGTCTGTACTGTATATATACAGTTGTGCTCAAAAGTTTACAAACCCCGACAGAATTTTTGCTTACTTGGCCTTGTTTCAGAAAATGAATGATAAGAATAAAACTTTTTTTCCACTCATGGTTATTGGTTGGGTGAAGCCATTTATTGTCAAACTACTGTGTTTTATCTTTTTAAATCTTAATGACAAGACAACCAAAAACATCCAACTGACCCTGATCAAAAGTTCACATACCCCAGTTCTTTATACTGTGTATTGCCCCCACTAACATCAATGACAGCTTGAATTCTTTTGTGGTTGTTGTGGATGAGGTTCTTTATTTTCTCAGATGGTAAAGCTGCCCATTCTTCTTGGCAAAAAAGTCTCCAGTTCCTGTAAATTCCTGGGCTGTCTAGCTTGAACTGCGCACTTGAGATGTCCCCAGAGTGGCTCAATGATATTGAGGTCAGGAGACTGAGATGGTCACTCCAGAACCTTCACCTTGTTCTGCTGTAGCCAATGACAGGTCGACTTGTGTTTGGATCGTTTTCATGTTGGAACGTCCAGATTAAGTGCTGATGAGTGCAAATTTGCCTCCAGTATTTGCTGATAACGTGCTGGATTCATCTTTCCTTCAACTTTTACTAAGTTTCCTGTGCCTTTGTAGCTCACACATCCCCAAAACATCAGTGATCCACCTCCATGCTTTACAGTAGGAATGATGTTCCTTTCATCATAGGCCTTGTTGACCAATCTCCAAATGTAACGTTTATGGTTGTGGCCAAAAAGTTCAATTTTGGTCTCATCACTCCAAATTACCTAGTTCCAGAAGTTTTGAGGCTTGTCTCTGTGCTGTTTGGCGTATTGTAGGCTAGATACTTTGTTGCATTTGTGCAGTAATTGCATTCTTCTGGTGACTCGAGCATGCGGCCCATTTTTCAAGTGCCTCCTTATTGTGCATCTTGAAACAGTCACACCGCTAGTTTTCAGAGAGTCCTGAATTTCAGCTGATGTTATTTGAGGTTTTTTTTTTGCATCCCGAACAATTTTCCTAGCAGTTGTGGCTGAAATTTTTGTTGATCTACCTGACAGTGTTTTTTTTTTTACAGAGCCCCTGATTTTCCATTTGTTAATCAAAGTTTGAACTCTGTTGACTGGCATTATCAATTCCTTGGATATCTTTTTGTATCCGTTTCCTGTGTTATACAGTTCAACTACCTTTTCCCGTAGATCCGTTGACAATTCTTTTGCTTTCCCCATGACTCACAATCCAGAAATGTCAGTGGCTGTATGAAAGATGCAAGAGTCTGACTGGATCCCAAAAACTCGCTCAACTTTTATGCACACATACTGATTACAAGAAAACAGGTCACAGGTGAGGATGTTACCTTTAGTAGCCATTCAAACCCATTTGTGTCAAATTCTGAGCATGTTATCAGGCCAACATCACCAGGGTATGTGAACTTTTGATCAGCGTCATTTGGATGTTTTTGGTTGTCATTAAGATTTAAAAAGAGACAATAAATGACAATAAATGGCTTCACCCAACCAATAACCATGAGTGGAGAAAAAGTTTTTTGTTATCATTCATATTTTCTGAAACAAGGCCAAGGAAGCAAAAATTCTGTCGGGGTATGTAAACTTTTGAGCACAACTGTATAAATATACTGTGCATATATATATATATATATATATATATATATATATATATATATATATATATAATATATATATATATATAAAAATACACATATGTGGTATTGCCGCTTTCAGAAAAGTCCAATCTGTCAAAATATTGCGGAGATTCATAAGTCTGCAGTCACACAGAGTGACTTCAGAATTATCAACTTGGATGGACAACCCCTCTAAAGAAAGTTAGAGCAGCAGGACAAGGTCCTTAGCCCAGGACAGTAAGCCTGATTGCCTGATTGATGAAGCATAGAATCGCTCAGGTGATGTGGTAGGACAAGGTCCTTGGTTGAAAAGCCTGAAGCCTACTTAAAGGGATGGTCAATCAAGTGTGCAGAAAAGGCAGGAAGCCTAGTGAAAGGGATTGTCGATGAAGTGAATGGAAAAGGCAGGAAGCCTGCTTAAAGGGACGGTCCATCGAGTGAACGGAAAAGGCAGGAAGCCTACTTAAAGTGAAGGTTGTTCAGCTGAGCAGAAAAGGGCAGAAAGCCTACTGAAAGGAACGATAGAGTGAGCTGAGGCCATAAGGCCCAGACAAATGTACAGAAGGGACTTGAGCTGCGCTCTAGAAAAAGGAGGCAGCCGGAATAGATCATTGGTGCAGGGAGTCGCCAGTGTACTAAAGCGTAAGACTCTCAGGTTAACGGGGAAATAGAGTCGACTCCCGCTGGGGCCTGTCTCAGTGACCATAACAACAGTTTGAGAGGTTAGGTGACAACAGTACTAGATACGGACATTGACAGTCTATGAACCAATGAATTTTTCTTATAATTATTGTTTGGTGTACTATTTAGCTAACTTTGCAATTTAGATTGTATTGTAAAAGGGAGTGCTTATGTATAAATGTCCAAAGCAATAATTTGCAGCATTGTATAGCAGTTCAACTGTTTTTTTTTGTGATTTGTGAACTGTCAAATTGCCAGACATCGCATTGTTGAGTACTGAAATTGTCAATAGCCAATACATAACCGTTTTGTTTACATTACCACCGAGTCGGCATATTCTGTGCCGTTGCATCCGCGTACCTGTTTACACTGCCTGTGCCAGGGAAAGCTTAATGTCTCCCTTTGTATCTGTCTGCTGATGCTGCTACTCCTCCTCCTCTTCCTGTTGCATTTGACATTGTCCTTGAAGGACAATTACTCTAACATGACACCTTGGCACCTTGGTTACAGTTTTTCACAAACAGTTATGAGTATGGTAGGGGGTTTTCACCCTCGTCTATTGAAATTTCATTTAATTATTTTATGCTTTTTGCTTCAATGCCCTCTTCATACTGTAGTATCTACTGTCAAACCAAGAAAGTTTACCTTGCCATACATGTCTATTTTACATATCAGGGTTTTTTTTTGTTCCAGAACAATTTTTTGTTAGAAAACCATGAATTAAGTTCCTACAACCTATGCACTATATGTAGAGATATTTTTATGTTTGCTTCCTACATAGGGAATATTAGCAGTTCCATTTTTCTGGGAGAACAATAAGGCATACATTAGTGTGTGGGGTTCCTAAAACTTGATTCCTTTGTGACAAAACAGAAATCTAAAATATAATCTATGCTTAAATAAACAGCTAAAATATAGAGTTTTCATAGGAGATCCTTTTGCAATAAAAGAACAATAAACTCTTCTAGGTGTACAGAAATCCCTAAAGGACCTATTAAATGTTAATGCAGCATCTTATGTTATTGTCTGCCATAAATATTACACTTTTCAGCTCAAAGGTGGCAAGGTGATGTTCACATTGGTTAAGAAAACCAAGGAAAGTTGTTTTTATTCTCAGTCACCATGCAAGAACTGAAGAGGATTTAAACACAACCCTAGTCTGTTAACCAAGAGAAAATATCATTAACGCCTTCACGCCTCAGCCAGTTTTTGTTTTTACACACATAGCTATATTTCCCAACAACAAGCATTATTTTATGGCACTATTTAATTTACCATATAATGTTTTGGAAAACTTTTGTATTGGAACAAAAAAAAATACTTTTAGGGCATTTAAAATGACATTTAAACTTTATTCTATGGGTCAGTATAATAATCGTGATGCTAAATGTATATTATATTTTTATGTTTTTCTTAAATTAAAAATCTGTTTTTAGTTTTTGTTTTTTTTCTTCAGTAAAGCTATTATAGGGCTTATTATCTAATTTTATTTTATTTGCATGGCCAGCTGCAGCATTGATTGGTACCACACTGGCATACAAACAGCTCTTTGATCATTTTTGTCACATTTCCATGATATCTCTCCTTTTATGTTTTTGTCATTTACTTCTCGTTGTCAGGAGGACTGGCCCTAGAGTGCAGTTTATAAGCACTGGGAAAACATACACAGTGTTTACAAGCTCTTTCATATTGAGCTTGTAAGCACTACATTTAGGCTGGACAGGATTGCAGTTATCTTGGTGTTCAGTTACGTAGCTCCTAATCCTGGCCACCTCTTTGGAGCCGCATTACACTTCCAATATTTCATGGGCAGGGCTACCAAATTTAGTAGTATTGGAAATGTGTACAGTTCAGGTCAGCAACGATGCTGCAGGTCTGAACTGTCATTCAAAGAGGAAGACCTCCTCACTCAGCAACTAGTAAGTCGGGAGTCTGGTGAGAGATGTGCTCTTAAAGATACAAGTTGAGGAAGACCCTTTATGCTGTGTCTTCCAACAGCCACTAATGATAAAATAACTACAAAAGGTATACTCACAAAATTAACACCTGACTTTCTAGCATCTCATCTGCTGTGTTTCAAGGGTTGTACCCCTTCCTTGCATATATTATCTGATCAAATAATACTTTGAACTGATCGTACAGTACACTATATTTTAATATTGAAGTTAGACAATTTTTACTGAAGAAATAAATTGTGACTGTTGTTGAAAAATCAGATTTATAAATTACAGAGTTAAATAAGTATATGTTCTTTGCAATTAGTATGGCAGAGTACAAACCACTGGGCATAGAGTAATCAGTTATCAACAGAGGTTCATGGCTCATCTGATCCTGATAATTAAAGAGTTCTGAGTTTTATATGACATAGAAATACCTCTTATTGTTAAATTGTTAGGAAGAGTAAATTTTACAGTAAAGATTGCATTTGCTGTAATAAATCTAGAAAAAAAAATCACTTGTTATTAGCAGGAGAACACAGTGAACAACATCTTATATTTCATAGATCTGTACTTCTGGAAGGATCTTAATTCGGTTTGTAGCAGGGAAGTATTTCTTGAATGGTTTATGTGTAGAAGCTATTAAATTATTAAGCAATTTAAGCAATATTCAAACATTGTATCCCCCAAGTAAAACTATAATTGTAATGTGATTAAAGTCTAAACAATGATTTAATTAAACCACCTACATTTCGATCTGTACATGATTAATATGATTACAATATTATAATGATACTGTATTCTTACATAATAACCTTTTGTTGATAGATCATTATAAATAAATGAAGCATGCTTTACAATGATCTCATGTAAACTGATTTATTAACCATGCATTAGCTCACTTTCCAATATCAATTAGGAAGCTCAAAGTTTGCTGGTGTACATGATAGGTTTTCAAATTGAAAAGACCTTGAAGGGATCATGTGTAAACTCTGGAAGTATCTGAGTGTTTAGATATATTTGTAGTTTGCTGTATCTTTTGTAATTGTTCTAAAGTGATACTTTTTCACTCCTTTTTAAACTATTTAATAATCGATTACTTACATTTGCAGGTTCAGGTCCCCTAAAGAGACAGAAAAATAAAGTAAAAATTATTATTTTTTTTAAAAAGATATGTAAACAAATATTAAAATTTAAGTTATTTTTTTTTCAACTAAATATAATTGTTATTGTAGTTACCATAAAAGTCAGATCTATCAAAGTATACAATTACTTCAATCATTAAAAACATACGTTAAACACTGAAAAGAAGAATAAAAGTTAGAATGTCAAAATATAGGAAGCAAAACAGTTCTTGTAAATGGTACATTTTCTTAAATGAGATAAAATCAGCAGTGGCGAGTGCAAGGATCTGTGTTAGGACCAATTCTTTTTCTTCTTTTTAGTAATGAACTTGTGGATGGGATTAAGAATAAAGTGTCAGCCTTTGCTGATGACACCAAACTATATAGGATAATAAAAACTTGAGTTTGACAGTATATAATTATAAAACGATCTGGATAAGATGTCTGTATGGGCAAACACATGGTAGATGAGGTTTAATGTTGATAAATGTAGAGTAATGCACCATGGCCGGAGTAATCCTATTGCTGCATATACATTAAATGGGAGTATACTCGGGGTTACAGAACAGGAGCAGGACTTGGGTATTCTGGCTACAAGTAAGCTGAGCAGCAGTACTCAATGTCAAGCAGCAGCCGCAAAAGCAAACAAGATTTTATTTTTTATTTATTTAACGGCCTTTGGCTAGGTCTTGAGCCATGGCAACTTGATGGATGAATGCTCTGTAGGAAGATCGATCTAATATAAGCCTACTGTACTTACATTCAATTAAACAAACAATTTTTCTCAAGACTTGGTCTAATGGGGATTTGAACCCACAACCTACATCATTATAGTTATTAGCAGAAGCTAAGAGCTACAATCTACACTGACAAGCAATGGAGAATTCTTTTTACTTGAATTTGCTTGTGTAGGCTCTGCCATTATAGGCAGATTTTAATCATACATAGGGCTATATCTCTATATACCAGTGCATTTCTATCTACCTGTATTCTAGAAGGAAAACAAGAGTAAGATTTCTTTTCCGCCTATAAAATTACTAAAAAATAATGAAAAACAATTTCATGAATATCATTTTTAATGTACTAACAAAATAATCAGAAATCAGCAAATAACACAGACATATTTGGTATCCATGAACAGCAATTGTAACAACCCATACAATAAAATCAACAAATTTGGTAAATGGCATAAAAAATGGCGTGATTCATTTTTTATCCATTAAACCTTTACAAAATGTAACAAAAGTCTAATACTGAGGGCGTGTCCACATGTCGTGTAAATGCTACGATTTCTCTGTTTATTTTTTCTGCACTTTTTCTGCTGATGTCCGCACCACTTGACACAATAACAATCTTACGATCTTCCATTTTCCACTTTCATTATTGCCTTTTTGTGGACATCGATGACATTATACAAAAACTGCATTTTTTCTTGTTTGAATACATATCTATGTATAGTTTTGCACTTTTATTTACTTATTTGTTTGGACTTATTTTACAACTCTATTTGTCACTATTCTTAAGGGTTAACGCTCCACACCATAACCCTCACTGCACGTTTGAGTTATAGAACCATGATTTTTCAACTCATTGCAATGTAGCTACTTTTCAAATGTAGCATTTTCACTTAAATTTTACTATCCTATATATAAATAATTTTATGATGGCTTTCTTTGTACATTGATGACAACATATAGATGCTGTATATTTTCCTCTTTAAACTGCACATATCTCTATCTATCTATCTATCTATCTATCTATCTACCCATCTGTTTGTCTATCTATCTATTGTTCTTTTTAGCTACACTCAGTTATATACAGTGGGTACGGAAAGTATTCAGACCCCTTTAAATTTTTCACTCTTTGTTTCATTGCAGCCATTTGGTAAATTCTAAAAAGTTCATTTTTTTTCTCATTAACCCCTTAATAACATCTGACGTACTAATACGCGTCTGTGCCCTGGGACTTAAGAGCCAGACCCGTATTAGTACGTCATGGCGATCGCGCGCGCACACAGGCTGTGCGGGCGCGATCGCCGCCGGGTGTCAGCTGATTGTCACAGCTGACACCCGGTACTATGTGCAGGGAGCGGTCCTGCACCGCTCCCAGCACATTAACCCCTGCGATGCTGCGATCGAAGTCGATCGCGGCATTGCGGGGGCAAGGGGAGGTGATCGGCGATACTCACCTCCTCTTCCGGCTTCCAGCGCAGTCTGCAAAGGCTTCCCGGGTGTTGCCATGGCGACCCGATGTCGTCATGACAACATCCGGGTCACCAGAGAGCAGGAAGATTGCTTGGGCATGCGCAGTGCATCGCCAAGCAATCTTCACACTGTGCACTTCTGACAGCCTTCATGGCATAGGGATGGTGCTTCATTCCTGTGCCATGCAGGCGATCAGAAAAAAAAAAGTGAAAGTCCCAGAGTGGGACAAAGTAATAAAGTGTATAAACTGTGTGAAAGTGGAAAAAAAAAAAAAATGTGCAAAAATATTATAAAAAAATAAAAAAAATAATACACCAAAAATAAAAATATAATGTACCCATCAATAAATATTATTATAAAAAAAAACAAAAAAACAATAAAAGTACACATATTTGGTATCGCCGCGTCCGGAACAACCTGACCTATAAAACTGTCCCACTAGTTAACCCCTTCAGTAAACACGGTAAAAAAAAAAAAAAAAAAACGAAGCAAAAAACAATGCTTTATCACCATACCGCCAAACAAAAAGTGGAATAACACGCGATCAAAAAGACGCATATAAATAAAAATGATACCGCTGAAAACGTCATCTCGTTCCGCAAAAAACAAGCCACAATACAGCTCCATCAGCCAAAAAATAAAAAGTTATAGCTCTCAGAATAAAGCTATGCTAAAAAATATTTTTTTCTATAAAATAGCTTTTATTGTGTATAAGCGCCAAAACATAGAAAAATGATACAAATGTGGTACCGCTGTAAACGTACTGACCCGAAGAATAAAGCTACCTCATCAATTTTACCACACGCGGAACAGAATAAAAAAAAAAAAAAAAAAACAATTCCTGAATTGTTGGTTTTTGTTTATTCTGCCTCCCAAAAATCGGAATAGAAAGCGATCAAAAAATGTCACGTGCCTGAAAATGGCACCAATAACAACGTCAAGTCATCCCGCAAAAAACGAGCCGTCACATGACTGTCTGCCAAAATCTGGAAAAATTATAGCTCTCAAAATATGGCGATGCAAAAACTAGATTTTACAAAAAATGCGTCTTTTAGTGTGTGACAGCTGTCAGTCATAAAAACCCCATATGATTCTGGCATTGCTGTAATCACACCGACCCGAAGAATAAAGTCGTCTAATCACTTATACCGCACAAGGAACGGCGTCAAAAATAAACTCTTGGGTTAGGATTGGGCTAGGTTTAGGGCTGGGTTTGGGGCTAGGGTTGTGCTGGGGCTAGGGTTGTGCTGGGGCTAGGGTTGTGCTGGGGCTAGGGTTGTGCTGGGGCTAGGGTTGTGCTGGGGCTAGGGTTGTGCTAGGGCTAGGGTTGTGCTAGGGCTAGGGTTGTGCTAGGGTTAGGGCTGGGGTTGGGATTTTTTTCAAAAGTAAGAAAAAAAGATGACGATATGGCGACTAGTGTTGAGAGCAAGTGCTCGCTACTTGAGTTTGCATCGGGTGCTCTGGTATGCATTGAGTATCGTGGGTATTTGAGCGACATGCTCGAGTCTCTGCCCCATTTGCTTCGCGGCCAAAAAACTTTACGGGGATTGCCTGCCATGCACGAGCGATCCCCGCATGTTTTTTTTTGGGTGTCTAATAATCGTGAAACATGCGGAGCAGGGACTCGAGCATGTCACTCGAGCACACGCTGTACATGGTGCATACCTGAGTACCCGATGCAAACTCAAGTAGCGAGCACTTGCGCTCAAGAATAATGACAACTTATTCAATATGATGACCTAATGTAAACAAATTCTGTGCCGTACCTCTGGGTTCAAAATGTTCACTATACACCTTAATAAAATCCTTGAGGGGTATAGTTTCCAAAATGGGGACACTTGTGGGGGAGCTCCACTGTTTAGGCACATCACGGGCTCTCCAAACGCGACATGGTGTCTGCTAACAAATTGAATGGAAAATCGGCTCAAATTGTTAGCGGACGCCATGTTGCGTTTGGAGAGCCCCTGTGTGCCCAAACATTGGAGCTCCCCCACAAGTGACCCCATTTTGGAAACTAGACCCCCCAAGGCACCTATCTAGATGCATAGTGAGCACTTGGAACCCCCAGGTGCTTCACAAATTGATTCGTAAAAATGAAAAAGTGAAAAAAAAACACTTTTTCATTTTTATGAATCAATTTGTGAAGCACCTGGGGTTCCAAGTGCTCACTATGAATCTAGATAGGTGCCTTGGGGGGTCTAGTTTCCAAAATGGGGTCACTTGTGGGGGAGCTCCAATGTTTGGGCACACAGGGACTCTCCAAATGCAACATGATATCCGCTAACAAATTGTCGGCTCAATTTGTTAGCGGATATCATGCTGCATTTGGAGAGTCCCTGTTTGCCCAAACATTGGAGCTCCCCCACAAGTGACCCCATTTTGGAAACTAGACCCCCCAAGGCACCTATATAGATGCATAGTGAGCACTTGGAACCCCAGGTGTTTCACAAATTGATTCATAAAAATGAAAAAGTGTTTTTTTTTTCACTTTTTCATTTTTACGAATCAATTTGTGAAGCACCTGGGGGTTCCAAGTGCTCACTATGCATCTAGAAAGGTGCCTTGGGGGGTCTAGTTTCCAAAATGGGGTCACTTGTGGGGGAGCTCCAAAGTTTGGGCACAGAGGGGCTCTCCAAACGCAATGTGGTGTCCGCTAACAATTTGAGCCGATTTTCCATTCAATTTGTTAGCGGATACCATGTTGCATTTAGAGAGTCCCTGTGTGCCCAAACATTGGAGCTCCCCCACAAGTGACCCCATTTTGGAAACTAGACCCCCCAAGGCACCTATCTAGGTGCATAGGGAGCACTTGGAACCCCTAGGTGCTTCACAAATTGATTCGTAAAAATGAAAAAGTGTTTTTTTTTCACTTTTTCATTTTTACGAATCAATTTGTGAAGCACCTGGGGGTTCCAAGTGCTCACTATGCATCTATAAAGGTGCCTTGGGGGGTCTAGTTTCCAAAATGGGGTCACTTGTGGGGGAGCTCCAAAGTTTGGGCACACAGGGGCTCTCCAAACACAACATGACGTCCGCTAATTATTCAAGCAAATTTTACAATCAAAAAGTCAAATGGCGCTCTTTCCCTTCCGAGCCCTGCCGTGCGCCCAAACAGTGTTTTTTCCCCAAATATTGGGTATCTGCGTGCCCAGGGGAAATTGCACAACAAATTTTGGGGTCCATTTTTTCTTGTTACCCCTGTGAAAATAAAAAAAATTGGGTCTAAAGTAACATTTTTGTGAAAAAAGTTAAATGTTCATTTTTTTCTTCCACATTCAAAAAATTCCTGTGAAGCACCTGAAGGGTTAATAAAGTTCTTGAATGTGGTTTTGAGCACCTTGAGGGGTGCAGTTTTTAGAATGGTGTCACTTTTGGGTATTTTCTGTCAAAAAGACCTCTCCAAGTGACTTCAAATGTGATGTGGTCCCTAAAAAAATGGTTTCGTAAATTTTGCTGGAAAAATGAGAAATCGCTGGTCAACTTTTAACCCTTATAGCTCCCTAACAAAAAAAAATTTGGGTTCCAAAATTGTGCTGATGTAAAGTAGACATGTGGGAAATGTTATTTATTAACTCTTTTGTGTGACATATCGCTCTGATTTCAGGGCTTAAAAATTCAAATTTTGGAAATTGCAAAATTTTCGCCAAATTTCTGTTTTTTTCACAAATAAACGCAAGTGATATCGAAGAAATTTTTCCACAATCATGAAGTACAATATGTCACGAAAAAACAATCTCAAAATCAGGGGGATCCGTTGAAGCGTTCCAGAGTAATTACCTCATAAAGTGACAGTGGTCAGAATTGTAAAAATTGGCCCGGTCATTAACGTGCAAACCACCCGCGGGGCTTAAGGGGTTAAAGTACACTCTGAACCCGATCTTGACTGAAAAAAAACAGAAATGTAGAAATTTTTGCAAATGTATTAAAAAAGAAAAACTGAAATATCACATGGTCATAAGTATTCAGACCCTTTGCTCAGACACTCATATTTAAGTCACAATCTGTCCATTTCCTTGTGATCCTCCTTGAGATGGTTCTACTCCTTCATTGGAGTCCAGCTGTGTTTAATTAAACTGATAGGACTTGATTTGGAAAGGCACACACCTGTCTATATAAAACCTCACAGCTCATAGTGCATGTCAGACCAAATGAGAATCATGAGCTCAAAGGAAGTGCCCAAGGAGCTCAGAGACAGAATTGTGGCAAGGCACAGATCTGTCCAAGGTTACAAAAGAATTTCTGCATTACTCAAGGTTCCTAAAAGCACAGTCGCTTCCATAATCCTTAAATAGAAGTTTGGGACCACCAGAAGTCTTCCTAGACCTGGCCGTCCAGCCAAACTGAGCAATCGTGGGAGAAGAGCATTGGTGAGAGAGGTAAAGAAGAACCCCAAGATCACTGTGGCTGAGCTCTAGAGATGCAGTAGGGAGATGGGAGAAAGTTCCACAAAGTCAACTATCACTGCAGCCCTCCACCAGTCGGGCCTTTATGGCAGAGTGGCCCGACGGATGCCTCTCCCCAGTGCAAGACATATGAAAGCCTGCATAGAGTTTGCTCAAAAACACACAAAGGACTCCCAGACTATGAGAAATAAGATTCTGTGGTCTGATGAGACGAAGATAAAACTTTTTGGTGATAATTCTAAGTGGTATGTGTGGAGAAAACCAGGCACTGCTCATCACCTGCCCAATACAATCCCAATAGTGAAACATGATGGTGGCAGCATCATGCTATGGGGGTGTGTTTCAGCTGCAGGGACAGGGCGACTGGTTGCAATTGAAGGAAAAATGAATGCGGAGTACAGAGATATCCTGGATGAAAACCTCTTCCAGAGTGCTCTGGACCTCAGACTTGGCTGAAGGTTCACCTTCCAACAATGACCTTAAGCACACAGCTAAAATAACAAAGGAGTGGCTTCAGAACAACTCTGTGACCATTCTTGACTGGCCCAGCCAGAGCCCTGACCTAAACCCAATTGAGCAACCTGACTGAACTGGAGAGGATCTGCAAGGAAGAATGGCGGAGAATCCCCAAATCCAGGTGTGGAAAACTTGTTGCATCATTCCCAAGAAAGCTCATAGCTGTACTAGCTCAAAAGGGGGCTTCTACTCAATACTGAGCAAAGGGTCTGAATACTTATGACCATGTGATATTTCAGTTTTTCTTTTTTAATAAATTTGCAAAAATTTCTACATTTCTGTTTTTATTCAGTCAAGATGGGGTGCAGAGTGCACTTTAATGAGAAAAAAATTAACTTTTTAGAATTTACCAAATGGCTGCAATGAAACAAAGAGTGAAAAATTTAAAGGGGTCTGAATACTTTACGTAACCACTGTATGTCTATTTTGTCAGTACTCTAGGGAGCTAAATTTTTGCCCAGAATTGATATAGCCTCAATGCAGGCTTTATAACCAGAGTTATGGCATAACGATTAGACTCTGTGAAATTTTCTATCTCTAAGCACTATATTCACTGTTAACATGTAGCATTTTCTTGCTTACAGCTCACACTTTTTTTTAAATGCCTTTATTTGTGCATAGAGATAACAGTATATAGACAATAAGGGCAATTCATTAAAGTTTTTTCAACAGATTACTGGTAGCTTTGAAAAGTCACAGTTTTTTTGTGCATTGCAAAGTTGCGCAATACAATGTGACTTCTGGCATCTTCACAACATTCTCGTCACAGCTCCAACAAAGTGGGCAGAACTGGGGTGGGACGGGTGAGTGGCACCTCCCGCTCATAAAAGTCATTACGAGTGGCAGTATTTGCTATGACACAAATCTTACTTCAGCATGGGCTGTAGAAAGATTTGTGGCGAGGTGCACATAGTGGTGCACACCAATACGAGCCCCACCTGATTCATTTCGTCCGCTCCAGAATGTCCCCTCATAATTACCGGTTGAGAAAATCATCGATTATATACAGTTATATATCATCTTTGTAAATATACAGTGGCATGTAAAAGTTTGGGTGTCCCTGGTCAAAATTACTGTTTTTGTGAACAGTTAAGCAAGTTGAAGATGAAATGATCTCTAAAAGGCCTAAAGTTAGAGATGACACATTCCCTTTGTATTTTAGGCTAAAAAAATAGTATTTTTTTACATTTTAAAAATTACAAAAAGGAAAATTTTATGATATGTGCTTATCAGCTTACTGTGGAAAGCATGTTATACTTTCGTTACCACAATTTCAGGATGCTGTATAGTACATTATTGTTAGCTGTTTCTTTTAGTTATAGCAAAAACAAACAATATAAAATTGGTAGCACTGTATGTGTAAAGATCAGCACTATAAAATGATAAAGATGAGTTGATCTAACAACATTTTAATTCACCAAATCACGTGGATTTTACCAGTTTTGCAGTACAGTTAGTCCCCAAGAAGTGACTTTTCCACATTAGGCTCTGGGGTTCTCTCTAGACCAGAGGTCTCCAACCTTTCTGACCTTGAGAGTCACATTCAGCTTTGAGAGATAGTTGCGAGCCACATTTAGGTCTAAGAGAGAGTTGCGAGCCACATCCAGCTCCTGCCCCCTCACAGTAGTGACACACAAAGCCCCCATTACTGGTATAATAACAGCCAAATCTTTTCCACAGAAGTCACTTTGAAGCAGTATGCCAAGCTCCAGAGGTTCCCACAATACCTCCATTCAGTATTCTCGCATCAATCACTCCCACCGCACTGTTGCATGCAGCTTCCAGCACCTCCTCTGACAGTTAGCATCACCCCGTCTCCAGCTTACCATACTTAAATTATTGCCAACCCTCCAAGGCCAGAATATACACATTCAGATCTGTTATTCTGTGCAGGGCTACACACAAAATTCACCATCTGGAGATCTGCTCTTCATAGTTTAGTTGTTTGCTATGCCTAGAGCTAATGCACCAAGCTGGCAGACAGCCGCAAGCCACACATCATGGGCCTGCGAGCCACATGTGGCTCCTGAGCCACAGGTTGGGGGCCCCTGCTTTAAACCTTGAAGCATAATAAATGTAACATGTAAAAAGTAAAAAAAAAAAAAAATACTCACCTCATCGGTCACCTGTCCCAGCACCATCGCTGCCACCGGTGCCCATGAAGACACTGATGCACGACTGTGGAAAGAAGAGGCCCCATGGATTTGATGGTGGCTAATGAGTCCCAGAGTCAAGATGGATGACAGTATAAGTGAGTATTATGTTATTTTGTTTTTTTAACCTTTTGGCGGCTGCAGCTGGCCCCCATTATGCTAAATTTTCATGGAGTGAATTGCAAATTATCTCTATTCTGGAGAATATGGATTTTTTTGTAAAAGTCGAGTAGAATTCAATTCCATTTCAATAAATTTGTCTATAACTAGATAAAACCATTAAACCTTTATTTGACTTGAAAGTCAAAAATGTGATTAAATTATGGAAAAAAATAACTTATTTATATAAAAATACAAACCATTTGTGCAGTCAATATTTTTCCTCTGATCCTTATTAATGACAAGTACAAAAAAAAGGGAAAGGTATGAAAAGTAAATGACTTACTTGCTTAATTGCTATTCTTGATATTCCAGGATTGCGAAAAGAACACTTGATGCCTGGTAAAAATTGTCCAGTTTTTGCTTTTATTCCATCTCTGCTGCTCCCATGAATATTCTTTTTTTTTAACCACCATACAATTCCAGAGATATGGGCCTCTTTATTTAGGGCTGATTGTTTTGGTCTTTACAATGGGTAAATGATAATAATAAAGAGATGTCCCCAGAGAAAAAAAAATATTACTCAGGAGAGCAGCAGCGATAAAATAAGAGCAAAAACTCTTTTGAGCTCTTTGGATTCCTCTTCGTGATTATATGCGCTTTATAGATGCCATCATACAATGTAGAAATGATTCTAATAGCCCACATGTAATGTAAAGCATCTCCCAATCATTGAAATAAAATACTTCTGAATCAAGAATGATATTAGATTCAGTAAAATTCAAAGCAGTTTGACTTTCCATTCATGGCAGATTATAATAAACATGCCGCTTATATCAGAATGTCTATGAAAATCCATTATTACAAATAAAGTAATACAGAGCAAATATTTTAAAATGCTATTCTGCTGTGCACAGTTGTGGATGTAAGGTGCATATCTACAAACATCAGACAGCGGTAACAAAAAAAGTGTATGAAAGAACAGATCATCAATAAGCTGAATTTTATTAGGAACCTACGATATACTAAAAGAAGCTGATGAAATCCCAGCAGACACGGTAGGATATAGATGTAAAATAAAAATGCTGGACTGTCTGATACATTGGAGAGATAATAAAAGAGTTTTATGTATAAGCTCCAATACTCAGTGGTCTTCAGACAGTTATGAAGCATTTGTCACACTACTAGATGACGGAACAGATGGCGAGATCACATTAGAATATATTAACATCAAGACTGTGGATAAGTAACACATAAAACAAAAAACTACAAGTAGCAGTGTAACCAGAGTAAAGTCTCCATCACTGAAAACTAAGGCTCCCATTCATCAATGTTTTTTAGCTAGAAAACTGTTGTAAAAAGCTTTGAAAAGTCTCACATTTTTTTGCGAAAAGCTAGGGTGTGAACAAATATTGTGACTCTTGTCGTTTTCATGCCATTTTCACCCAACTCTGATAAAGTGGGAAGAGCTGGGGCGGGACAGAGACGTTACAATTTGTGGCGACCCTACCTCTTCAAATTCCTGATGAGCGCTGGCATACTTTACGCCACAAATCTTACTCCTGTCTCTGATTGGAGTAAGATTTATGGTGAGGTGCACAGGGAGACACGTATCAGTTTGCTCCTCGTCTGATTTATTAAGAGGTGTGCGCCATCGGGACCCCCAAAAATCGCTATTGCTGTACTTGGCTGATTCCACAATACCACAGAGATTGATTAATGCAGCAGTGAACAAGTTCAAATCCTGCTTCATTCATAGGTTGGGTCAGAAGTCCTATCGTTTAGTCATTGGTAGGCGTTACAGTCTGTCATTGATTCAAGAAGGGAGGATTAAGTTGTCACGAGGGCCCTGTCGTGAAGAAGGAGAGGCCGGTTCCAGGTTAAAAGGATTTATTGCACTACGTGTTTCAGGGATGGTCCGTCCCCTTCATCTTGTATAACAAAAAGGAAACAACTTCTGATATTTATAGCGGTCAGAAACGACAGAACACTTACATCTAAAACATTAACCCTTTGCTTGTAAGGACACTACAACCTTTACTTTCTCTCATGGAGTTATGCTCCGGTCTATAGGAACAGCTGTCACATGTGCAGTAGCAAAAAAAGGTTTACACAACACACAAACAATAGTACAATGTATTATATATAACATACAGTATAAAACCATATATTTTAGTGAAAATTGTTTTAAAAGGAACCAATACAGCTTACATAACCATTACTATTACTTATCACATATTTTCTATACACTCATTCAGACCCTCTGGCATCAGAGTTTTTAAAACCTAACCTGGACTTTTTCCGGAATTTGCTCAAGCAATGTTAACCATAAATTAACCTGATTTTTTTGATGTTTATTACAAAAATATCTAGAGATTGTGTGATTCATTACTCCATTCCTAATATTCGACCTGTGTGTATTAATTCTATTATGGACTGGTTGTATAGTACGACCTACATATTGCAGATTACATTCAAGTAGGTAAACCACATAGGATATATTACAATTTAAAAACTGATTGATGGAAAAATTCTCACCCGTAGCAGCTGACTGAAAACTCCTACAACCATGCTTGATTATTGCACAGCATTGGTATTTGGCCCCCCACAATGATAAGGAAATACTAGTTCCAGAAATAGAGATAATTAGCCCTTCCCATAGGTCAATTTTTTCTTTTTCATACCAATACAACTTGGTGCTATATGATTATTAAGATTTCTATTTCTCCTAAAAACTATATCAGGGTTATTTTTCTATGATCTTGGATAAAATTGGGTCATTTTTCAAAATGAACCAGTATTTATAGAGTATCCCTCTAATGTTCTCATGGGAACTATTAAAGGTAGTAACAAAACTATATTTAAATCTGTTATCAACTCCAGTTTTCCTTTTACACATTCCTGATACATTTTGGTAAGTGCCCACTGGAAAAATCCAGGTAACTGTTCACATCCACATTTTCTAAATCAGTAGATATGCAAATCCCACCATTCTCATCTTTGGAGATAGAAATGTGACAACACTGGCTCATGATAAAAAATTCTACAAATGATGGGCACTTCAAGGAAGAGTCCCATATTCTCCAAATGAAGTTTAAGGAAAAAGGTTATCCTGCAGGTATTTTGAGGGATGCCTATAAAAGGACCAGCAAATTTCAACAGGTGGATTGTCTAAATATTATAAGGGCTGAGGAACATCAAATGTGAAGACTGGAGTTGATAACAGATTTAAATATAATTTTGTAACTACAGTACCTTTAATAGTTCCCATGGAAACATTATATACTCAATAAATACTGGTTAATTTTGAAGAATGATCAGGTTTCATCCAAGGTCATACCAAAAAATCCTAATATGGTTTTTTGGAGAAAAATAAATCTTAAACCAACCAGAGCTTTATGGGCGAAGGCCAAGGAAGAAACTATTGCTGAAGAAAAGACTTAAAAAGGAACAAATGATCTTTGCCAAAGAATACCTTGACAAACCACAATCCTTCTGGGAAAATGTTCTGTTAACAGATTTTTGGCGATGCAAAGCAACAGTTTGTTTACAGACGGCTCAATGAAGCTTATAATGAAAACAACACCTTACCAACAGTTAAGCATGGTAGAGGATCTAAAATTCTGTGGGGTTGCTTTGCTGCGTCTGGTACTGAAGGCCTTGACTGTATCACAGGAAGCATGAAATCAGAGAATTAGCAAGAGATTTTAGAGCGAAATGTCCTACCCAGTATAAGAAAACTTGATTTGAGTAAAAGATCACGAGTCCTCCAGCAAGACAATGACCCAAAGCACACATCCAAAAGTACAAGGAATGGTTTAAAAAGAAATAATGAACTGTTTTAAATTGGCCAGCAATGAGTCCTGACCTCAATCCCATTGAAAATCTTTGAGGTGAACTGAAATCTGCCATTGGGAAAAAGAACCCTGCAAACATTCAAGAGCTTAAACAAACTGTAAAGGAAGAGTGGGAGAAAATTGCAGCTGAGAATTGAAAGAAGCTTATAGATGGCGACAAAAAAACATTTAGAGGCGGTCAGCAATGCCAAAAGGGGTGCAACCAAGTATTTATTAGTGGTGCCTTTATTGCTGCACATGCTGTTTATTCTGTTTCTTTTTTGAAATTGCAACATGGAAGTTGAAAAACAATGTTTCATTGTTGTATTACTTTGGACCACTAATTAAAAAAATCCTGATATAACTTTACTACATTTCCATTTATTTCTGAAGATATTGTACAGTCTATGAAAAAAATGAAGGGTTACCAATAATGGAGAGCAGCACTGTAAGATAAGTTTAATGAGTGACACTATCAAATATAACACAGTTCCATCCATCACTCATAAGGTTCCATGGTAAAAAGACCTCCTTATATGTATTTTTTACTGCATTTTGATGTATGAAATACTAAAGTGTACAGTTTTACTCTTTACCAGATGGAGGCCACAACGGCACTCTTTTGGCCTCCATCTCATTCATATAACCCTACAGACATGTCTAGTGAGTATGTCAAGAACTTTCCCAGTAAACATTAAATGTACATCACAAATGTGATGTGAATTCAGCCTTGACAGAGTCAATTTACCAAAGGATGATCGTGATGGAATATGTTTATTTTTATTTGTGATGATAATGACTTGACTTCACTAAAAATATACTTAAAGTAAAAATAAAATACCAAGTTTCATGTGCCTCATTTCGATTGTGTAATAGCTCCTGTTTTGATCAGCATGAAACAAATACATACTCAGTCACATATTATTGATGTGCAGCTGAAAATTATACGACATGTGTGTAATGTGCAAATGAGATCCAAAGCAAATAGCACTTTAAAAACAGAATAATGAAGGTCCTACTCTAACACTGATATCTATTATGTCCATATCAAAACATTTTAATAGACAAAAAGCTTTTCGTAAACGTCTAAGTTTTAATATAGCTGCATGATTTGTCAAGAGCAGCCACTGAACAATTTGTTTCTGGTTATTGCTGACATGCTTGAATAGAAGGGTAGATTAAGTCTTCCATTTATTTCATAAGTGCCTTAAAAAGTCTTTCTTATTTCTAAGACATTATGTCATGAAACTGCAGGAGATGAGACTTAATTCACAGAAGCTTTCTGGCCTATTACTAGAGACTTTTTAGAAAGACGATACTCATTACATGAATAACAGAAAATGAGCGCATCTGGCTGTGCTTGTGTGGTTCCTAATGTTAGAAGTACACGATCATAAGTTACTTTTCATATGACAAATTTGGCTTTACATTTTTTTATTTTATAATACAAATGAGATGATTTACATGAATTTCTATGGATATTATGTCTTTTTCTTTGTTAACTAAACGATCTTTTATGGTTTTGTAACAAAATGCAGAGAGCAATGGGATTTGTGTTTTCAATGACAGTCATTTTTTATTCTCTAGTTAACCATTTTGATATTGGTGTCTTTTATGTTAATTATATTTCTTGTTAGTTCATAATGAGCCCTGAACATTTTATACTCTGTGCTATCTGTGAGTTTGTAACTTCTCTCATTCTATTGACTTTGGACAAGATCATATAAAATAAACTACCGGTACTTGGTTGGTTCGGCCACTTATTCATACCCATACCAATCTAAACTGCATCTACTGTATTACCCGCTCTGTAAGAAGGGACTCTGAGAAGATGACATCGTTGCTGCTGATGACCAGACATTTGAGTGAACCTGTTATATCATTTAAAGGCTTATTTACCAAATGTTATGAAGGTCTTGAATATTCAGTGCAGTCTTCAAGTAAAAACACAGTACAGCGCTAGGCCCAAAAACTGACAAATACAGTCTCAGTACAAGGTTGTAATTTAGTTGCCATTTTGTTTAAAACGGTTGTCCTGGAAAAGTGACTGTAACATACAGAATCTTAACAGTTTGTGATTAACCCATTGTTAGGATTTCGCTGTTTCTATACTCCTGTTACTCGTCATGTTACTGCTTCTATGCAATTTGCATACTTGCCATTATGTGACAGCTGCTTTTTCTTCTATTTCTACTTTATTTTCTACTTTTCTTAATTGACACTTATGAGAGAAGCGGCAACTTTGCAAGCAGATATTCCATGCAATGGCGTACATACAGACACTGTAGATACAGTATCAACACCAAGGGCTGATTAAGTGTACCATAGGCATTAAACTGTTCAAAAATTGTGCCCCTCCCGGTTATTATCCATCATATGCCATTTCACTTACAAATAGTATATACTATATGACAACATTTATCAGGCATGAAAATAAATACAAATCATATCCTATACAAAGGACACATACGGAGACATCAGTCACTGTATATAATAAAGGTAGACACTGATTAAATAAATAAGAGACATTACTGCACATATTAAGTGATGACTATGCAATAAGAAGCAGTGCAAGCCATAATAACAGGATAGAGAATACAATGAGGAAAGGCATTAAACATAATAACAGAGGATGCTGCAATAAAAGATAACACTACACATGATAAGAGAGGTGACAGTATCTAAAAGGTATGTTATTGTAAATATTAAATGAGGACACCATACAATAGAAGATGGCGCTGCACATAATAAGGGAGGGCAATATATGTAATAAGTGGCAATCCTATTCGTAATGGGACACTGTATGTAATAAGGGACAACGCTAAATATAATAAAGAAGATTAGTTTACAAACAAGGCTTCTACTACTCATTATCTATCTCCATGCTATATAATAAAGATACATCCAACGAAGAAAAAAAATGCCAGGACCAAAATACATCCACATTATTTAAAAAAGATGTAAATTTTATTGAATAAAAGACACAAACAAATATTATAGGAATCCAACAATAGGTATAATGATGCACAGAAAGGTGAGTGAGCAACAGAGATAGCCCAATACTGTATATACTCTAATTAATTCTGTAGGTATAAAGTGATATAGTGCTCAATAAATCTCTGATCTTATAAATAATACACAAAATACATATTAAAAAAAAAAAAAAACCTCACCTGGAACTGATGGTGGTCCTAACACTGTAGATATCGGATATAATGGGAATGTCTTTTAATTAAATGGCATTAGTTGGGACTCTCAGAACCTATAATAGGTGATGTGACTTCTGGCGGTTTATTTAGGTTCCCTGTAAAGGTTGACCCTAAAGTCAGAATTGGCACCGTTATGGGGGTAAAAATCTAGAAAATGCTGCTAATCATTATTTTTCTCCCTGCCCCCATTTCCTAAAAGCTGCTACACTTTTTTTTTTTTTTTGGTCATGTGCATTTCACTAGAATACTTGATATTGCGTTGACGTTTATTAAAAGATGGATCTGCTTTCCACTGTGGATTCTAAACATGGAGCCAATTCCTCCCTAGTCTGCTCAGGTGATATGTCTGGAGCCGCATTATTAAAGGTTATTGTCACTGCCCCACCCTATGCACATTCTCTGCACCTGTTCTTATAACCCCTCCAATGGTGCTGGAATAACAGACTTGAGTAGCTTTAGGTCTGTTTTTTAACCGCTCATGAACTGATCTAATGGGCGGCCTCTTGGGTTTGGCACATACAGGTACTACTTGGTTTGGTAAAGCTTGTCTTTTAATATTACATGAATTGTACATTTATTTTGGGTCACTTGACTATCTGTGCCTTAAACCATTATCTTATGCATCTTGCAGTCACTCGCACTTGTAGACTTCTGTGTTTGCAATCTTTTACGTTTCCCATTGGTGTCACTCAGCATATTTATAATTTCAGGCCCTGATGAAGCTATTGCAAAATGCGCATTGGGTTGTTGATGAGTGAGCAGTGACTATGTTACTCTATATTCATGGATTGCTTATATGATTAAAGTTGAGGGATAGTACCCAATTATGTATGTAGGTTTAACTCACAAATACATTGATTTATGATTATGTTGATTATATACTCACTTTGAGTGTACACATATATATTTTCTTTATTTATATGTATTTGATGTATTATTTATATGATCAGAGATTTATTGAACACTATGTCACTTTATACCTACAGAATTAATTAGAGTATATACAGTATTGGGCTATCTCTGTTGCTCACTCACCTTTCTGTGCATCATTATACCTGTTGTTGGATTCCTATAATATTTGTTTGTGTCTTTTATTCAATAAAATTTACATCTTTTTTTAAATAATGTGGATTCATTTTGGTCCTGCCATTTTTTTTTCTTCGTTGGATGTATTTATAAGCAATAATGCCCTCTAGAACATCTTATATATACCAGGGATTCGTTGCTTTAGTCTTGAATATATAATAAAGATACAGAATAAAAATTTACATCCAGTGACTTACCTCTGAATCCTCATCTGCTTTTTTTCTTTCTTCACCACCTCCTTCAGACATTCAAGAAGAATTCTTCTGGCATTGACTTGACCTGACAATCATGATTACCCACACATACACACACACACATTATATATATATATATATATATATATATATATATATATATATATATATATATGTATATATACACGTATATACAGTACAGACCAAAAGATTGGAAACCCCTTCTCATTTAAAGATTTTTCTGTATTTTCATGACTTTGAAAATTGTACATTCACACTGAAGGCATCAAAACTATGAATTAACACATGTGGAATTATATACTGAACAAAAAAGTGTGAAACAACTGAAAATATGTCTTATATTCTAGGTTCTTCAAAGTAGCCACCTTTTGCTTTGATGACTGCTTTGCACACTCTTGGCATTCTCTTGATGAGCTTCAAGAGGTAGTCACCGGAAATGGTTTTCACTTCACAGGTGTGCCCTGTCAAGTTTAATAAGTGGGATTTCTTGCCTTATAAATGGGGTTGGGACGATCAGTTGTGTTGTGCAGAACTCTGGTGGATACACAGCTGATAGTCCTACTGAATAGGCTGTTAAAATTTGTATTATGGCAAGAAAAAAGCAGCTAAGTAAAGAAAAATGAGTGGCCATCATTACTTTAATAAATGAAGGTCAGTCAGTTCGAAAAATTGGGCAAATTTTGAATGTGTCCCCAAGTGCAGTTGCAAAAACCATCAAGCGCTACAAAGAAACTGGCTCACATGAGGACCACCCCAGGAAAGGAAGACCAAGAGTCACCTCTGCTTCTGAGGATAAGTTTATCCGAGTCACCAGCCTCAGAAATCGCAGGTTAACAGCAGCTCAGATTAGAGACCAGGTCAATGCCACACAGAGTTCTAGCAGCAGACACATCTCTACAACAACTGTTAAGAGGAGACTTTGTGCAGCAGGCCTTCATGGTAAAATAGCTGCTAGGAAACCACTGCTAAGGACAGGCAACAAGCAGAAGAGACTTGTTTGGGCTAAAGAACACAAGGAATGGACATTAGACCAGTGGAAATCTGTGCTTTGGTCTGACGAGTCCAAATTTGAGATCTTTGGTTTGCTTTGGATCTTTGTGCGACGCAGAAAAGGTAAACGGATGGACTCTACATGCCTGTTTCCAACCGTGAAGCATGGAGGAGGAGGTGTGTGTTATGTTCTGCTACCAGAGCTAAGGGAAGAGAGGAGATCTGTCCCTACGATAGAACTCAGCTGAATCCCTACGATGTAACAGGGGACCTGATCCTGCGATCAGACCTGCTAAAGTCCTAAGCTAGTCTGCACGGAGACCTATAGATGTGGGGAAGGAATCCCTACAAGTACTAAGGACTGGGAGGAAAATGGGACACCTCCTAACAGAAATAGTAGCAGACAGACGAACAAACAAAATATATAGAACATAGAGGTCCGTAGACCAAGCAAACTAACAAAGTAAGATACAGAGCACAGGCTAGCTAGAAAGTAGTTATACAATGAAGTCCAGCAAAGCCAGAAGGGCGGAGCAGGATTAAATAGGCCAACAAGGTCATGTGACCAGCAAAGGAAAAAACCTAAGAGCAAGGTTCTAACAGTACCCCCCCTTCTAAGAGGATCCTCCGGATCCCCTAGGACCAGGCTTATCAGGAAATCTCCTGTGAAACGCTCTGATAAGTCTGGATGCGGAAACATCATCTGACCTCACCCAAGAGTTATCCTCGGGTCCGAAACCTTTCCAGGCCACAAGATACTGCAAACTACCTCTATACCGTCTAGAGTTAAGGATGCGAGAAATTTCATATTCCCCGTCCTCCACCACCGGAGGAACAGAGGCAGAGGCGTCACCATCCGACACAACAGCTTTTTTTAACAGAGAGACATGAAATACCGGATTAATTCTCCAGGAGGTAGGAACCTCCAACCTAACAGCAGATTGGTTGACAACCTGAAGCACCTTAAAGGGCCCTACAAACTTGGGACCCAATTTCTTAGAAGGAATCCTCAACCGCAGATTCCTAGAGGACAACCAAACCATGTCACCAACAGCGAACAAAACCTCCTGTCGTTTCCTATCAAAGTAGTCTTTAGATTTTCTGTTGGCCTCCTGAAGATTACCACGCACATCCGTCCAAACTCTCTCCAAATCACCGGAAAAATTCTCCTCCTCAGGCACGGCAGATCCCAACTTGGAGAACGACCCAAACGACGGATGTCTCCCAGAACAACAAAAAAAAGGCGAACAACCAGCAGAAGAAGATGTATGATTGTTCAGAGCAAATTCAGCAAGTGGCAGAAACTCAGACCACCCCTCTTGATTGTCTGCCACAAAACAACGCAAGAACTGCTCAACATCCTGGTTTTTCCTTTCTGTCTGGCCATTAGATTCAGGATGATATCCGGACGAGAACGATAAATGAACTCCCAACCTGTCACAAAAGGCACGCCAAAAACGAGCCACGAACTGAGGACCCCTATCAGAAACAATGTCAGTAGGAACGCCATGAAGTCTGACAATTTCCTTGACAAAGGCCTTAGCGAGAGTTTTAGCGCAGGGCAGTTTGACGAAGGGAACCAAGTGACACATCTTGCTAAAACGGTCCACCACCACCCAGATGACAGTAAAACCCTCAGAGGGGGGAAGGTCAGTTATCAAACCCGGGGAGGAGTCCTGAGGAGATAATTTGCATATTCCCACTGCATTTTGGGGTAAGTGAAGAGTCTCCGCGAGCTCAAAGAACACTGGATTTTGGCTCTTGGAGCTGAAAAGAGGACATCGGTAAACCAGGGGAGGAGTCCTGAGGAGATAATTTGCATATTCCCACTGCATTTTGGGGTAAGTGAAGAGTCTCCGCGAGCTCAAAGAACACTGGATTTTGGCTGTTGGAGCTGAAAAGAGGACATCGGTAAACCAGGGGAGGAGTCCTGAGGAGATAATTTGCATATTCCCACTGCATTTTGGGGTAAGTGAAGAGTCTCCACGAGCTCAAAGAACACTGGATTTTGGCTGTTGGAGCTGAAAAGAGGACATCGGTAAACCAGGGGAGGAGTCCTGAGGAGATAATTTGCATATTCCCACTGCATTTTGGGGTAAGTGAAGAATCTCCGCGAGCTCAAAGAACACTGGATTTTGGCTGTTGGAGCTGAAAAGAGGACATCGGTAAACCAGGGGAGGAGTCCTGAGGAGATAATTTGCATATTCCCACTGCATTTTGGGGTAAGTGAAGAGTCTCCGCGAGCTCAAAGAACACTGGATTTTGGCTGTTGGAGCTAAAAAGAGGACATTGGTAAACCGCGCGCATTTTGAGGCTTTTTTTTAAGCTTTTTTTTTTTCACTGTTTTCAGAACATTAACAGTAAGAACATGGAAGAGTCCAGGAGCCATTTGGTGAGCTGCATATCCTGCTACATGTTCACAGACTTGCCAGTGGAAAAGCCAAACTTCACATGCCAGAAATGCAAGCTTGTGTCCCTGTTGGAGGAAAAGTTGCGAAATCTAGAAGAGAGGTTAACTACCTTGAAAATCATTAAGGAAGGTGAAGAGTTCTTAGACAGAGCAGAATTATCTCTTCATGATTCAGAAAGAGAAGAAATTCGAACTGCACCTGAGGAAACAGAGGAATGGAAGCATGTGACCCAGAGAAGTAGGAGGATCGAGAGGCAGTCAGCACCCAACCATGAAGAAATACAGCAAAATAAGACTTTGCCAGCAATGAATAACCTTGTAAGCCCTCAGAATCCTCCTGGATGGAGAAAGAAGAATGTTGTCAAGAAAAAACGGAGAGTGGTGATCATGGGGGATTCCCTGTTAAGAGGAACAGAGGCCGCTATCTGCAGACCAGACATAACCTCAAGAGAAATGTGCTGTCTTCCAGGAGCAAAAATTAAAGATGTGTCTGACAGGATATCAAGACTCTTCAGACCTACAGATCACTACCCATTCCTGCTAATACATGTGGGGACAAATGACACCGCAAGAAAGGACCTGGAAACCATCTGCAGTGACTTTGAAGACTTAGGCAAGAAAGTGAAACAATTGGGAGCGCAGGTCGTCTTCTCATCCATCATCCCAGTGGATGGCCATGGAACAATGAGGTGGAATAAGATTCTACAGGTGAACAACTGGCTACGTCGATGGTGCCGTCAACAAGGATTTGGATTTCTGGATCACGGAATGAATTACCTATACGATGGACTACTTGCTAGAGATGGGGTGCACCTTACGAAGACTGGAAAACATGTATTTGGAAGTCGCCTTGCTACACTCATCAGGAGAGCTTTAAACTAGAACAATGTGGGAAAGGAAGCAAAAGGCCAGAAAAAGCCATACAGCTGACAAATACTATTGAGATCTCTGCTACTGGAAGTGGAAAGGAAGAACAAAGACAAAACAATTTAAATAATAAAAATATGGGAGGAAGAGAAACCAATCACAAACTAAAATGTTTTTATACAAATGCACAAAGCATGGGCAACAAACAAGGAGAATTGGAACTACTAACGCAGGAAAAGGAATATGATGTTATTGGAATCACTGAAACTTGGTGGGACGATACACATGATTGGAATAAAAGGCTAAAAGGATACAACTTATTTGCAAGAAACAGACTTGATAAACGAGGAGGAGGTGTCGCATTGTATGTTAGAAAAGCATATATCTGCACAGAGATTGAAGCTTCAGAGACTGGGAGTTCTGTGGAAACTGTTTGGGTAAGAATACAAGGAGAGAACAACGGAAAGGACACCATTGTAGGCATTTACTACAGGCCACCTGGGCAAGCTGAAGATATGGATGAACTCTTTATGTATCAAATGACCAAGTTCTCCAAAAAATATGACGTAGTGGTCATGGGAGATTTCAACTATCCAGACATTTGTTGGGAATCTCTCTCAAGTAAAACTAACAGGTCAAGCAAATTCTTATCCTCTCTTGCTGACAACTTTATCTTCCAAAAGGTAGGGGAGAAAACAAGGGGATCTGCTACTTTGGATCTAATCCTTATAAACAGGGAGGAAATGGTTGAGGAGGTAAAGGTGGCTGGGACGCTAGGAGGCAGCGATCATGCTATTATAGAATTTTGGATAACTAGAGGAGGAAGACATGTGAAGACTCAAACTTCAAGGTTAGATTTTAGAAAGGCAGATTTTAAGAGACTCAGAAAGAGAATAGGAGGGATCCAATGGCTGGATGTCCTTAAGGACAAAAATGTCCAGGAAGGATGGGAAATTTTTAAAAATGAGATTCTCAAAGCACAATCGTTAACAATCCCGAAAAGTAGGAAGAATGGGAAGCATTTAAGGAAACCAGGATGGATGAACACAGAACTTAAACACATGCTAAAAAGAAAGAAAGAAATGTTTATTAAATGGAAAGAGGGAGGCATATCTAAAGAAGATTATAATGCAGTCTGCAGATCCTGCAGGGCACGTATCAGGTTAGCTAAAGCTGACAATGAATTAAGGCTTGCAAGAGATGTCAAAAGCAATAAAAAAGGATTTTGGGGGTATGTCAAAAGTAAAAGAAAAGTCAAAGATGCTATAGGCTTTTTACAGGATGAAAATGGAGAAATGGTAAGAGAGGATGTTGAGAAGGCCGAACTTTTTAATTCCTATTTTGCATCTGTTTTCTCTCAGAAAGAAAATGTAACATCAACTGATCTTCACTGTCCTTTTAGAGGAATAGAGGAATCCAAGTTATCTGTAAACAGAAAGATTGTGAGGGAATATTTAGCTAACATAAATGAGTTCAAGTCTCCAGGTCCAGATGAATTACACCCCAGAGTACTGAAGGAGATCATAGAAGAAATTTTAGAACCACTCTCCATAATCTTTGAAAATTCTTGGAGAACAGGAGAAGTCCCAGAAGACTGGAGAAGAGCAAATGTTATTCCTATCTTCAAAAAGGGGAAGAAGGTGGACCCAGGGAACTACAGGCCGGTGAGTCTGACTTCTATACCAGGAAAGATCTTTGAACAAATTATTAAACAACATGCATGTAAGTACATGGATAAGAATGAAGTGATTAACCAGAGTCAGCATGGGTTTGTAACTAACAAGTCATGTCAGACTAACTTAATTTCCTTCTATGACAGAATCACTGACTGGGTGGATCAGGGAAATGCTGTAGATATAGTATATCTTGACTTCAGCAAAGCATTTGACAAAGTATCTCACACCATCCTTATTGAAAAAATGACCAAGTATGCAATGGACCAGGCAACTGTTAGGTGGATTCATAACTGGCTTAGTGATCGGACTCAAAGGGTGGTTGTAAATGGCTTCACATCCAGCTGGATGAATGTCTCAAGTGGGGTACCACAGGGCTCCGTCCTGGGACCTGTATTGTTCAACATCTTTATCAATGATTTAGATGAAGGAATTGAGGGTAAACTGATTAAATTTGCTGATGACACAAAGCTAGGAGGGATAGCTAATACTAGAGAAGAGAGAGAGAGGATTCAAAAAGACCTAAATAAACTGGAGCAGTGGGCAGCAACCAACAGAATGGTTTTTAACAGGGAAAAATGCAAAGTACTACATCTGGGCAATAAAAATGAAAAAAGCATATACAGAATGGGAGGAATAGAGCTAAGCAACAGTACATGTGAAAAAGACTTAGGTATACTAATAGATCATAGACTGAACATGAGTCAACAGTGTGATGCAGCAGCAAAAAAGGCAAATACAATTCTGGGATGTATTAACAGAAGCATACAGTCTAGATCACGTGAAGTCATTATCGGTCTTTACTCCTCTTTGGTCAGACCTCATCTGGAATACTGTGTACAGTTTTGGGCACCACATTTTAAAAAAGACATAGACAAACTGGAGCAAGTTCAGAGAAGAGCGACCAGAATGGTGACTGGTCTGCAAACCATGTCCTATGAGGAACGGTTGCAGGATTTGGGAATGTTTAGCTTGCAAAAAAGAAGACTGAGAGGAGACTTAATAGCTGTCTACAAATATGTCAAGGGCTGTCACATTGTAGAAGGATCATCTTTATTCTCATTTGCACAAGGAAAGACTAGAAGCAATGGGATGAAACTAAATGGGAGGAGACACAGATTAGATATTAGAAAAAACTTTTTGACAGTTAGGGTGATTAATGAGTGGAACAGGCTGCCACGAGAGGTGGTGAGTTCCCCTTCAATGGACGTCTTCAAACAGAGGCTGGACAGACATCTGTCTGAGATGATTTAGTGAATCCTGCTTTGAGCAGGGGGTTGGACCAGATGACCCAGGAGGTCCCTTCCAACTCTACCATTCTATGATTCTATGATTCTATGATAAAGTCCATAGCCAAATGTGTCCAAGGAGCACTGGGAACCTCCAAAGGACAAAGCAACCCCGCAGCAGGAGTATGTGAGGACTTAGATCTAGCACATATAGTACATTGACGCACCCACTTAATGACTTCCTTCTGCCATCCAGGCCACCAAAAACTGCGACCCACCAGTCTCTTGGTCTCAGAGATTCCGGGATGACCTGCCAACCGAGATTCGTGACACTCAACAAACAAATCTCTCCTAAAGGTCCCAGGCACAAACAACCTCCCATGAGGAGTGTTAGATGGGGCATTCTCCTGTGCTTTAAGAATCTCATCTTCCAAAACGGAGTCCAAAGCAGCTATCACAACACCTTCTTGTAAAATGTTCTCCTCTTTCTCAGCACCGACTATGGGAGAAAAACTGCGAGACAAGGCATCCGACTTAACATTCTTAGTACCAGGGATGTAAGTAACGGAGAAATTAAACCGCGAGAAAAACAGTGCCCACCTAGCCTGACGGGCATGCAGGCGCTTGGCAGCATCAAGATATATCAGATTTTTATGATCCGTAAGAACCTGAACGGGAAATTCCGCACCTTCCAAGAAGTGGCGCCAGTGTTCAAATGCGAGTTTAATAGCCAATAATTCCCGATTACCAATATCGTAATTCAGTTCAGTCTCCGAAAATTTTTTTGAAAAAAAGGCACAGGGATGTAATCCATCCCCGTTATCCTGAGACAATACTGCGCCAACCCCCACAGAGGAAGCATCAACCTCAACCAAAAACGGCTTAGTCACATCAGGCTGCATAAGGATGGGAGCAGAGGTGAACCTCTCCTTGAGATACACAAAAGCTTCAATAGCCTCAGAAGACCACTGAACCGCATCAGCACCTTTCCTGGTGAGATCGGTCAGAGGTTTGACAATACTAGAAAAATTTTTTATGAATTTTCTGTAATAATTGGCGAAACCTAAAAACCTCTGTATCGATTTCAAACCAATAGGCCTAGGCCATTCCTGTACAGCTTGAACTTTAACCGGGTCCATCTCAAAACCTTCGCTGGAGATAATGTAACCCAAAAAACTAATTCTCTGTACAGCGAACTCACATTTCTCCAGCTTAGCAAAAAGCGAATTGTCCATTAACAGCTGTAATACCTCACGTACGCTCCGCCAATGAGACTCCAGATCCGGCGAATAAATCAAAATGTCATCCAAATACACAACCACATTTTTGCCGATCAAAGGTCTAAGGATGTCATTAATAAGATTCTGAAAAAATGCAGGAGCATTAGTAAGACCAAAAGGCATAACCAGATTCTCAAAATGACCCACAGGAGTGTTAAAAGCAGTCTTCCATTCGTCACCCTCCTTCATGCGCAACAGATTGTATGCCCCCTTAAGGTCAATTTTAGAGAACCACTTGGCCCCCATTAACTGGTTAAATAAATCAGGAATCAATGGCAGTGGGTAAGGATTGCGTACAGTAATTTTGTTAATCTCACGAAAATCCAGACAAGGACGTAAACCGCCGTCCTTTTTTTTTACAAAAAAAAATCCAACCACCACAGGAGACTTAGAAGGCCTAATGTGACCGGCGGCCAAACTTGTCTGTATGTATTCCTCCAAAGCCTTCCTCTCAGGAATAGTAAGGTTAAATAAACGACTTTTAGGAAGAGTCGCTCCAGGGACAAATTCAATAGAACAATCATAGTCTCTATGGGGAGGCAAAACCTGCGATTCCTTCTCAGAAAAAACTCTCCAAAAATCCTGAATAGGAACAGGCAATTCTCCCCTATCCAAAGCTGCAATACGCCCGTTACAACACTTGTCATAACATTTATGGCTCCAGGATTTAATTTCACTGGTAGACCAATCCAGTACAGGATTGTGAAATTTTAACCAGGGCAATCCCAATATTACTGGAGAAGGCAAGTTATTCAAAACTACCAAATCCAATTTCTCATGGTGAACACCATTAATAGTGAGAGGAAATTCACAGACCTTGAGAGTAATATTCTTCAAAGGGGAACCATCCACAGAAACCACAGCAATGGGGGATGATAAAGGTTCGGGTTTTAAATTGAGTCTTTCCAAGAATCCCCCATCAATTACATTCAGAGTAGACCCACAATCGACAAACACCCGAAATTCCATTAATTTTTCCTGAGCAATCGTGGAAGCAGCTAAAAATACACCCTTGGAATTTAAACAGGCAATACGGGCATGACTGACCATTTTTTTTTCTTTCTTCATACGAAGCTCACAGCCTTTAATCAAATGACCAGATTTTCCGCAATAGAAACACAAGCCTTCAAAAAATCTATGGTCTTTTTCTTGAGAGCGAGGTGCCACCGATCCAATCTCCATTGGTTCACCACTGTTAGTACACACATTCTCATAACCAGAAACTGACATAGCAGAGGATTTGCTCTCATTAACCCTTGCACGCAGTCTCCTATCCACCCGTATAGCTAATTGCATAGCCTGTTGCAAATCTTCAGGTGTAGGATAAGCAACTAGCAGGTCTTTAACCCTTTCATTGAGCCCAGCAAGAAATAGACTTTTCAGAGCAGAATCGTTCCACCCTGTTTGAGTAGACCATCGACGGAAATGAGTACAATATTTTTCCACATTACCTGATCCCTGTCTCAAACGTCTTAACTCAGTCTCAGCTGATGCGACACGGTCAGGATCATCATATAATAGCCCCAAAGCAGAAAAAAAACTATCCACTGATCTGAAGCATGTATCACTAGGTTGCAAAGAAAAGGCCCACTCCTGAGGCTCTTTGCGCAAAAGTGACATTATGAACCCTATGCGATGGGATTCATCCCCAGAGGACTTGGGTCTCAAACGAAAATACAATAAGCAAGCATTTTTAAATGAAAAAAATTCTCAGTGTTCACCAAAAAATAAATCCGGCAAACATACCTTAGGCTCCAAGAAATGTGCTCCAGGACAGTTACTCACGTGCTGACGGAGCTCGGCCACCTCCAGAGAGAGTCCCTGCAGGCGAAGAGCCAAATCCTGAACCGACACCATGATGGAACAGAAAAATCTTTCCTTAGAGAATTTGCAGGCTGGACTTACTGTTATGTTCTGCTACCAGAGCTAAGGAAAGAGAGGAGATCTGTCCCTACGATAGAACTCAGCTGAATCCCTACGATGTAACAGGAGACCTGATCCTGCGATCAGACCTGCTAAAGTCCTAAGCTAGTCTGTACGGAGACCTATAGATGTGGGGAAGGAATCCCTACAAGTACTAAGGACTGGGAGGAAAATGGGACACCTCCTAACAGAAATAGTAGCAGACAGACGAACAAACAAAATATATAGAACATAGAGGTCCGTAGACCAAGCAAACTAACAGAGTAAGATACAGAGCACAGGCTAGCTAGAAAGTAGTTATACAATGAAGTCCAGCAAAGCCAGAAGGGCGGAGCAGGATTAAATAGGCCAACAAGGTCATGTGACCAGCAAAGGAAAAAACCTAAGAGCAAGGTTCTAACAGTGTGATGGCGTGGGGGTGTTCTGCTGGTGACACTGTTGGGGATTTATTCAAAATTGAAGGCATACTGAACCAGCATGGCTACCACAGCATCTTGCAGCGGCATGCTATTCCATCTGGTTTGCGTTTAGTTGGACCATCATTTATTTTTCAACAGGATAATGACCCCAAACACACCTCCAGGCTGTGTAAGGGCTATTTGACCCAGAAGGAGAGTGATGGGGTGCTACGCCAGATGACCTGGCCTCCACAGTCACCAGACCTGAACCCAATCGAGATGGTTTGGGGTGAGCTGGACCGCAGAGAGAAGGCAAAAGGGCCAACAAGTGCTAAGCATCTCTGGGAACTCCTTCAAATTGTTGGAAGACCATTTCCAGTGACTACCTCTTGAAGCTCAACAAGAGAATGCCAAGAGTGTGCAAAGCAGTCATCAAAGCAAAAGATGGCTACTTTGAAGAACCTAGAATATAAGACATATTTTCAGTTGTTTCACACTTTTTTGTTAAGTATCTAATTCCACACGTGTTAATTCATAGTTTTGATGCCTTCAGTGTGAATGTACAATTTTCATAGTCATGAAAATACAGAAAAATCTTTAAATGAGAAGGTGTGTCCAAACTTTTGTTCTGTACTGTATATATATATATAAATATATTCACTGCTCAAAAAAATAAAGGGAACACTCAAATAACACATACTAGATCTGAATGAATGAAATATTCTCATTGAATACTTTGTTCTGTACAAAGTTGAATGTGCTGACAACAAAATCACACACCACAGGCTGATCCAACTTTAATGTAATGTCCTTAAAACAAGTAAAAATGAGGCTCAGTATTGTGTGTGGCTTCCACGTGCCTGTATGATCTCCCTACAACGCCTGGGCATGCTCCTGATGAGGTTGCGGATGGTCTCCTGTGGGATCTCCTCCCAGACCAGGAATAAAGCATCTGCCAACTCCTGGACAGTCTGTGGTGCAACAGTCTGTTGGTGGATGGAGTGAGACATGATGTCCCAGATGTGCTCAATCAGATTCAGGTCTGGGGAATGGGCGGGCCAGTCCATAGCTTCAATGCCTTCATCTTGCAGGAACTGCTGACACACTCCAGCCACATGAGGTCTGGCATTGTCCTGCATTGGGAGGAACCCAGGGCCAACTGCAACAGCATATGGTCTCACAAGGGGTCTGAGGATCTCACCTCGGTACCTAATGGCAGTCAAGCTACCTCTGGTGAGCACATGGAGGGCTGTGCGGCCCTCCAAAGAAATGCCACCCCACACCAATACTGACCGACTGCCAAACCGGTCATGCTGAAGGATGTTGCAGGCAGCAGATCGCTCTCCACGATGTCTCCAGACTGTGTCATGTCTGTGTGACACCCCAGGGGTCTGGTTGCCACAGTGATAGAGATATTACGTCTGAGAGCAGGTGGGAGGTCTCTTGGTCAGGAATCCTATGCATGCCACACCTCCTGCACAGTCCTGGGAGGGGAAGAACTTCCCCTATATAAAACTGGGGCTGAGGCAGGGTTAGTGAGTAGAGAAGAAGTAGAGACAGAGAAAAGAAGCAAATATAGGAACAGAACATCAGGAGCTCTGTGGGAGCAGTGTTACAAGGAGTCAGGGGCTGGCAGCTGCAGAGCTCGCCCTGACTGAGAAGATTTCTTACCGGACCCGGAGTCCGAGGCTGTGGGGACTAACTCCTACCCAGCAGCAGAATCCGTCAGGCAGGGGATTCCAGGTCCTCTGGCCAAGAAACCCGAAGGCACGGTCACACGCGTGGGACCAGCACCGCCGTCGTGGAGCGGAAGCTACTAGAAGGCCCCGAGTCACCGGCCATACGGGTGAGCACCACACGGTACACTCAGGGACGTGGGCTACTTATACCCGCCTCTAGCAAGGTAGCCAGAAGAGTACAGTTAGTTTGGGAGGCCTACAACTCCGCCTGGCCAGGGGAGATCCCATCTGCTCAAGGACTGACCAGGCCCCAATCGCTAGCCAGTACTCCGGGAGGGTCTATCTTTGTCACCAGTAAAGACCCTGAACTACACTGTACCGTCTCCGAGTGGTTCCTGCTACCCCCATCATCCACGTCGGCTGCCCTGAGGCCATACCCCTCCCGTTGGGGGATATACTATCACGCTGCACAATCCTACCACCGGCCTCAGCGGTCTGCCCTGCAGCAGCAGCTCCTTAGCTGTACTCAACGGGTGGCGTAGTCGTCCAACATCTAGCGCTGATACATCGCCGCTCAGTTTGACTCCCTGGGCACGGACCGGGTCACCGCCACGAGACTACAACCCTCAACAGATCCGGCTCCGGGTAAGCTCCCGCGTGCGCAACGCAGCGCGACACAGGCCCAGGGGCGCGTCAACTTTTGGCGTAGTCGGCAGGATCTCGTGCCCGCAACCACCGGGTACTGCGTGCCTGAAAAAGACTGTTCAAACTTACCTGTGGTGAAGATTCCCGCCATCCGGCGCCATTTCCAGCCTTCTTCCCGCCTTCCGTGGAGTTTTCCCGCCATTGGACGCCATCTTGAAGACGTCGCGCGGGAAGAAGAGGGGCGTGGACTCCGAAAGCGCGCGAGAACTGAAGCCCCGCCTCACGTCCGGACGTCGCGTAAGGTCCTGGAAGGAGCCCAGCAGACGCCGACGTCACAGGAGCGCGACGGAAGGTCCTCAACCCTGACGATCTACTGCGGAGCCGCGGCCTACGGAAGAGGATCATCGCAAGGTAGGCCACGGTCCACTAGGGGGGAGGAGGATGTCGGATACGGAGGAGAGCTTCACTGCCTCAACCCCCGCCAGCGCCACCGCTGCTGCAGTCATGCCTTTCACCATGCCCTATATCCCGGGAGCGGCCTGGCTACCCCAGTACTCAGGGGAGTCACATACCCTGCATGACTTTAGAGAAAAGCTGGATAGCCTCTTCCAGGTGTACCCCCTCACAGAAGAGCAAAAAGTGAGCATCCTGGTGGCCCAATTAACTGGGGAAGCCCGAAGGGAGGTAAAGTCCTGGCCACCTGTGGGGAGGACTGTCGCAGGGATACTAACCCGGCTGAGGGACACCTTTGATACCCGCACCTCAGCCGAGATCAAGCTTAGATTCTACGGGTGCAAACAGCGGGCACATGAGAGTATAAGGGACTATGCCCTGAACCTACAAGAGGCCCTGAGAGCCATTAAGCAGACCGACCCTGACGGCGTGGGAGACGAGGACAGGCTGTTGACTGAACAATTTATATAGGGTTTATATTGCAATGCCCACCGAACCCAGTTGCGGGCAATGGCCTTACAGGACCCTCATCTGGGATTTGCACAGTTCAAGGACAGAGCCATCCGGGTGCTTCAAGAACCGGCGCCAAGTGGCGTTGTGACCCCCAGACGCCCCACTACCACTTACCACCAGGAGGCGGCGCCCTTGTCGGCAGGGCCTGTGGGAGCTGATGCGCAGGCTTTGAACAATGACCCGGCTCCAGACCTGCACCATCAGGTCCAAGAGCTAGCTAAAAGCGTTGCTGCGCTAACCCGAACTGTGCAGTCTTTACAGGTTTCCACTCCAGGGAAGATCCAGCTGGCATCCGGACCGGAGGACATCCCGTGGCGTCGACCAAGGAGGACCCCACCGGCCAGAGGAAGACCCAGCGACCGATACAACGAGGACGGACGACCCATCTGCCGCCGCTGCAATCAACCCGGACATATGGCAAGGTACTGTCCTTTAAACTGGCACAACCTGGGGTAGAGGGCCAACCCCCAGGAAAAAGATCACCAGGCCCATCGAACTGGCGCGACAAATATGTGGGAGGACGTCCAGTCTTACCCGTGGTACTGGATGGCATTCCTATGAGTGCCCTACTGGACACCGGGTCACAGGTCACCACCATCCCGTACGTGCTCTTCAAGCAGTACTGGAATGACTCGGATATCACCCGCTACCCTGACGACGACTTGAGTATCATCGCCAGCAATGGTCAGCCCGTGCCACAGATTGGATTTAAAGAGGTGACCATTAAAATCGGTAGAGTTGAACTGGCAGCACAGGGACTGATCATTGTAGACATTGACAAACACGAGAGTCACCCAAAGATAACTCTAGGAACTAATGTAATTGAAAATTGTCTTGCAGAGGTGATTTTCCTTTTACAGCAGGTTGCCAAGAACGCCAGCTCCGGCGAGCAGCGAGTGCTCCAAAAAGAGATCCGGGCACTGATGCGACGGCAACAGGTGGAACTCTCCGGCGATGAGATTGGTAGCGTGAGAATGTGTGACCCTTTCCCTATTGCCATGCCCCCAAAAAGTGAAATGATGATTTGGTGCCGGGCAGCTATTGGTCTGAGAGGTAGAGATTACCAGGCAATGGTAGAACCAGTTTACTCAGACAGTAGGCCCACCATCTTGACAGCACGGGGGGTGGTTAATGTACGCCATGGGAGGGTGCCCGTTCGCATAATCAATATCGGGAAGAGGGAAGTGTACCTGCCCCGGTATGCCACGCTAGCCAAATTATATACCATTAACCAAAATGCTATACAATCTGTGGAACCCTTGCCTCCATCTCACCCGGAGGAAGGTAACGGCTCTAAGAAAACAATGGAGGACTGGTGTCAGCAACTACATTTGGGTACTGACTCCACTCCCTCACACCAGAAACAGGGAGTCTATCGGGTGGTTCAAGAGTACGAGAGAGTGTTTAGTAAACACCCGTTAGACTTCGGGCGAGTCAAGGGGGTAGAACACCACATCCCCACGGGAGACCATCCTCCCATAAAAGAGAGGTATCGACCCGTACCCCCTGCACACTACCAACACGCCAAGGGGATGCTTAGAGACATGAAGGAGGCTGGGGTGATCAGGGATAGCTGTAGCCCCTGGGCAGCTCCACTAGTCTTAGTCAAAAAGAAAGACAACACCATGAGGATGTGTGTAGATTACCGGAAAATCAACCGTATCACACACAAGGATGCGTACCCCTTACCAAGGATAGAGGAGTCTTTGGCTGCTTTAAGATCTGCTAACTTCTTCTCTACCTTGGATCTCACTAGTGGGTACTGGCAGGTTCCTGTAGCAGAGGCGGACCGGGAGAAGACCGCATTCACCACCCCGATGGGACTTAGCGAGTTTACCTGTATGCCGTTCGGACTCTGCAACGCACCAGGAACCTTCCAACGATTAATGGAGTGCTGTCTGGGCCACAGAAACTTCGAGACGGTCCTGTTGTACCTGGACGATGTCATCTTATATTCTAAGACTTATGAGGACCACCTGAAACACCTGGCGGAAGTGTTCGAAGCTCTGGCAAGCTACGGCCTAAAGGTGAAACCCTCCAAGTGTCACCTCCTGAAACCAAAGGTGCAGTACCTGGGACACGTGGTGAGCGCTGACGGAGTGGCTCCCGACCATGATAAGATCACCGCAATTAAGGAATGGCCAAGTCCCTCCAGTGTAAAGGAAGTGCGGCAGTTCCTCGGGTTGGTAGGCTACTACCGCAGGTTCATCCCCGGTTTCACCAAAAAGGCAGCTCCTATGCAGGACCTCCTGATAGGAAAGTCCCGGAAGGCCAAGAACCAGAAGCCGCCCTTCAGATGGGAGAAATTGGAAGAAGAGTCCTTCCGCCAGCTGAAGATGGCCCTCACGGGGGATGAAATCCTGGCGTACCCGGATTACAGCCAGCCCTTTATCCTCTACACCGACGCAAGTAACATCGGGCTAGGAGCCGTGCTGTCCCAGATCCAGCAGGGGAAAGAGCGAGTAATCGCTTACGCAAGCCGAAAACTGCGACCCACCGAAAGAAACCCTGAGAATTACAGCTCATTTAAGCTAGAGTTCCTGGCAGTGGTGTGGGCAGTCACCGAACGCTTTAAGCACTACCTCGCTTCTTCCCGGTTCGTCGTGTACACGGATAACAACCCGTTGACACACCTGGACACGGCAAGACTCGGTGCCCTAGAGCAGAGATGGATGGCCCGCCTGTCCAACTACGAGTTCACCATCAAATACCGGGCAGGACGCTCCAATACCAACGCGGACGCCCTGTCCAGGATGCCAAACCTACTGGACGTAGGAGAAGATCCAGAGGGACTGGAAGAAGTCGAACTCCCCGTGTTTCACCGTCATGGGACTATCCAGTATTCCCATCGGGTAAGGAGTAAGCAAGGCGCTACGCTTAACCCCTTACCTCACTACAACTGGGCGGAAACGCAAGACAGTGACCCTGCCGTCCGGCTGGTGAAGGAGATGCTGACTCGGCCAGAGGCTCGCCTTGACCCAGACGCTCCGGAGGAAGCCAAGCAACTGTGGGCAGAAAAGAGTAGACTGTTCCTTTACAAGGGGAAGTTGTGCCGCAGGATGGTTAACTCCCGGACGCATGAACTAATCTGGCAAGTAGTGGTGCCACGACGAGACGCAGCCATGGTGATGGAGGCATACCACGATGGAGCTGGGCATTTCGGATGGAAGAAGCTGGAGTTCCTGCTGCGCGGGCGGTTCCATTGGGTAGGCATGAGGGGAACCATCGAGAGGTGGTGCAGAGACTGTGGCCCGTGCAACCTGAGGAGGAAGGACCGTGCCAGCCAGAAGACTCCCCTGCAGTCCATCGTCACCCGGCAGCCGTTGGAACTGGTAGCCTTGGATCATGTAAAACTGACCCCAAGCAGAAGTGGCTACGTCTACGCGTTAACCATCGTGGATCATTACTCCCGGTTCTTGGTTGTCGTCCCCGTCAAGGACTTAACGGCTCAAACAGCAGCTAGAGCCTTCCAGCAGCACTTCTGCCGTCCACACGGGTACCCGGACCAAGTGCTGACGGACCAGGGACCTGCCTTTGAAGCGGAGGTCTTCCAGGAATTCTGCAATCTGTATGGCTGCCGGAAGATAAGGACGACACCCTATCATCCGCAAACTAATGGACTTTGTGAGAAAATGAACCAGGTGGTAATGGATCTTCTGAAAACGTTGCCCCTGGAAGAACGCAGTCTGTGGCCTGAGAAGCAGCCCGATCTGGTGGACCTATACAACCACATCCCGGTAGGTTCCACCAACTGTACCCCGGCTTACCTAATGAGGGCGAGACCTGGTAAGCTACCTGTTGACCTGGAAATGGGAGTCCTGACACCCGAGGACACTTCACCAGAAGCAGACTGGGACACAGAGAGGCAGCAGCAGTACCGGAAAGTACAGGAGAGCGTGGAGCGAAGTCTCTGTCAGGCTAGGGAGAGACAAGAGAAAACTTACAACCAGTATGCTCCCGCTGTTCCCCTGGTGCCCGGAGAGCAGGTCTTGAAGAGGAAAAGACGGCTCCACAAGTTGGACGACCAGTGGGAGAAGGACCCGTACACCGTACTGCCCTCAAGCCACGAGAACCCGAAGGTCTGTACCATCAGTAAAGACGGAGGGGAGACCACAGCCATTGTATCCCGGGATCACCTGAAGAAGTGTCCTGAACAGCTACGGAACCCTGAAGAGGAACAAGAAGACCATCGACCCGTAGAGGAAAGGGAAGATATGGTTAGTACTGTGCTCGGAGACTTCCCTCGGTCTTGGACTCAAGTCAATGGTGCAGTTGTGGTACCCGTACTCACCTTCCTCCAACCAGCATCCCAAGCACCTACGGAGCAACAGGTAGAGCTGGAAGAACAGCCGGTCCAGGAGGCAGAAGACCCCACACCAGCAGATCAGGAGGATCAACCCTCTGCTTACAGTGAGCCTGCCATATCCCTAGTGAGCCAAAGGGCCCATAGACAGCTTCCCAATTTACCCTTGACAGCTCCTACACCCTGTAGTTCAGGGCCAGACAGTCAGCTCCGTAGGTCCACTAGGGCCACTAGAGGCCAGTTACCCGCACGATGGAGGATTTGAAGTGTATAAGTTGTTTTATTTATGGTTACCTGTTTTTCTTGTTGCTTGTAAATAATTATGTGTTTCTAGTTATTTTTAGGAGTCCTTGGTGGATTTACCGGGAATCCTGTGTACATAGTTGGAGCGTAACCCAGGACGGACTAAAGACTGTTAAGGACTCGGGGCAGGACAGACCCCTACCTGGTTACGTCTCCCTGTTTTGGTGAAATGGACACCTTGCTTTCTTCAAAGACTGCACCCGGTTACGGACATGCCGTGACCACCTTTATGTGTTTCTTTATTGTATTGTTATTGTTATATCTTGTTATGTTTTTCTAAAATATGTTTAGTCCCGGAGTACTAAATTTCACTAGGGGGGAATGTGACACCCCAGGGGTCTGGTTGCCACAGTGATAGAGATATTACGTCTGAGAGCAGGTGGGAGGTCTCTTGGTCAGGAATCCTATGCATGCCACACCTCCTGCACAGTCCTGGGAGGGGAAGAACTTCCCCTATATAAAACTGGGGCTGAGGCAGGGTTAGTGAGTAGAGAAGAAGTAGAGACAGAGAAAAGAAGCAAATATAGGAACAGAACATCAGGAGCTCTGTGGGAGCAGTGTTACAAGGAGTCAGGGGCTGGCAGCTGCAGAGCTCGCCCTGACTGAGAAGATTTCTTACCGGACCCGAAGTCCGAGGCTGTGGGGACTAACTCCTACCCAGCAGCAGAATCCGTCAGGCAGGGGATTCCAGGTCCTCTGGCCAAGAAACCCGAAGGCACGGTCACACGCGTGGGACCAGCACCGCCGTCGTGGAGCGGAAGCTACTAGAAGGCCCCGAGTCACCGGCCATACGGGTGAGCACCACACGGTACACTCAGGGACGTGGGCTACTTATACCCGCCTCTAGCAAGGTAGCCAGAAGAGTACAGTTAGTTTGGGAGGCCTACAACTCCGCCTGGCCAGGGGAGATCCCATCTGCTCAAGGACTGACCAGGCCCCAATCGCTAGCCAGTACTCCGGGAGGGTCTATCTTTGTCACCAGTAAAGACCCTGAACTACACCGTACCGTCTCCGAGTGGTTCCTGCTACCCCCATCATCCACGTCGGCTGCACTGAGGCCATACCCCTCCCGTTGGGGGTTATACTATCACGCTGCACAATCCTACCACCGGCCTCAGCGGTCTGCCCTGCAGCAGCAGCTCCTTAGCTGTACTCAACGGGTGGCGTAGTCGTCCAACATCTAGCGCTGATACATCGCCGCTCAGTTTGACTCCCTGGGCACGGACCGGGTCACCGCCACGAGACTACAACCCTCAACAGATCCGGCTCCGGGTAAGCTCCCGCGTGCGCAACGCAGCGCGACACAGGCCCAGGGACGCGTCATCTGTCACATGTGCTCAGTGTAAACCTGCTTTCATCTGTGAAGAGCACAGGGCATCAGTGGTGACTTTTCCAATCCTGGTGTTCTGTGGCAAATGCCAAGCATCCTGCACGGTGTTGGGCTGTGAGCACAACCCCAATCTGTGGACGTCTGGCCCTCATACCACCCTCATGGAGTAGTTTTCTAACCATTTGTGCAGACACATGCACATTTGTGGCCTGCTGGAGGTCATTTTGCAGGGCTCTGGCAGTGCTCCTCCTGTTCCTCCTTGCACAAAGGCGGAGGTAGTGGTCCTGCTGCTGGGTTGTTGCCCTTCTACGGCCCCCTCCACGTCTCCTGGTGTACTGGCCTGTCTCCTGGTATCGCTTCCAGCCTCTGGACACTACGCTGACCGACACAGCAAACCTTCTTGCCACAGCTCGCATTGATGTGCCATCCTGGAGGAGATCCCACAGGAGACCATCCGCAACCTCATCAGGAGCATGCCCAGGCATTGTAGGGAGGTCATACAGGCACGTGGAGGCCGCACACAATACTGAGCCTCATTTTGACTTGTTTTAAGGACATTACATCAAAGTTGGATCAGCCTGTAGTATGTTTTTTCCAGTTTAATTTTGGGGGTGACTCCAAATCCATGCCTTCATTGGTTAATAAATTTGATTTCCATTGATGATTTTTTGTGTGATTTTGTTGTCAGCACATTCAACTTTGTACAGAACAAAGTATTCAATGAGAATATTTCATTCATTCAGATCTAGGATGTGTTGTTTGAGTGTTCCTTTATTTTTTTGAGCAGTGTATATATATCTATATATATAGATATATATACGGTAATAAAATTAATAAATTAAAAGTCCCACATTGCACCCTTGAATACAAATACTCACCATATAATTAATATAAAACTGGACACTGTTCAATCTCTCATTAAAAATATGAATTAATTGGCTAGCAGTATGTACCCCTGATTAACTACAAATTAATTAGCCATTTTCCCGTACTCCATAAAAAAGAGCCACTGTTCACCCTAAATTGAATATCTGAATCAATTATACACTGTCATTCCTAATTCAATAACACTGTGCACTCTCCCCAATAACTTTACTTTGTGTAATCTCCAACCACCCCAATTCATTATTCACTGTGCAATCTCCAATTCCCTCCCCAGTTAGTCAGCCACTATTAGCTCCTCCAATTGATTATCCACAGTGATCTCTTTCAATTCAATATCCATTGTGTCTCCTCTAATGTGCCTCTGTTAATGATCTAAAGTTTCTGTGTGAGGCCGCTTCCAGAAGTGACATTATCTTTCTCTGGCTGCTATCCTGCTGAACAAAGCAAGTGGGAAAAAGTTATCACGGTGGCACCTCCATCACAGAAAAGTTTTGCCACCCACTTATAATGCCAAAACTGATAGGTGGTCGATGAATTCATGTGATGGTTTAAAGTATGAGTAAGTTATTTTTTATATATATTTTTTTGTTTTTTATTCTTTATTATTTATTTTCTATTTTTTTATTTTCTGTATGTTATTATTTTATAATTTTTTATGTTGTTACTCTTTATTTATTTTTATTTTAAGTTATTTTTTTGCATGTTTTGTGTTATTTTTTCCTTATTTTCCTTCTTTTCACATGTTTTCTCATGTTTTTACTTTATTCTCCCCTTTTTCCTTTCTGTCTCTCCCTTTGCCTCTGATTTCATATTCTAATCCCAAATGTTGTGCTGACAATATTTTCCATTTTTGTACTCATTTTACTATCTTTTCCATCTACCATAATGATACAATCTCTATGGGGCTTCATAGTCATCTTAAGAGAGTTGTATCCCATGTATGCTGTCACCCTATTTGAAATACACAACACGCCAGCGATATACGATAGCGTACTGCATAACTCAGACTAGCACTGCCTTCACAGTGATCGCAGGTCGTGGCTTAGGTAGGCAGTGCCAAATATCATGATTCTCTGATTGTGTGACTTGGCTGGCCCGCACCATGTGATCATCATCAGTGTCACGTCACTTCCGGCTCCTGGGGGAGACCGGAAGTGAAACACAGCACTCTGCGTATAAATCACACCATGAGGATGCCAGGGAGACATCCATGTCGGCAGGCATTGCGACTGAGGTTGCCACTCAACGCAGTCATTACGAACACCACTGACCCATATCTGGAAACAGGGCAAGTAGGGGTAAGAGGACAAACTTTATATCACCTCTTGCAGGATAATAGATTAACAAATATCACCTTTACTCACTCAAAAACCCCTTACTTGATTCCCCACAACTAGGGATCATCCTCAGCTGCATTTTTTTCCACAGCAGCACAATTTTACCCAAGCCACAATCCTGAATCCAGGAGTATATGGGTAAGCACAGGTCTTTACATAGTTCTGAGATGGTTTCTACTATATGAGAGTTTATGTAGAGCAAAAGGGATGTAGCATAGGGATCTAAGCTATCTGGCAATGGAGTGGGACTTATAGTATCAACCATGCTATCATAATTACTTTAATATCGTGGGTGTTCCTGACAATTCTATGTTTATTTCTGCCACTTTCTCTTTTTTTTCTAATAATCTGGATTATACTGGTGTGGCACCCCAGGGGTCTGATTGCCACAGTAATAGAAATATTATGTCTGAGAGCAAGTGGGAGGTTTCTCTGGTCAGGAGCCCTAAGCATGCAACACTGCCCGCCCAGACCTGGGAGGGGAGGAATCTGCCCTTATAAACTGGGTCTGGGGCGGGATTAGGAAGTGAAGTCCCAGACAGAGACGCAGTCTGGTCTGGAGGACAGCAGACAGAGGGAAAGCAAGAACTAGGAGCTCTGTAGGAGCAGGAGCGAGTGCCAGAGGCTGGAAGCTAGAAAGCTCGCCTTGGCTGAAGACACTAAACCCGGACACGGAGTCCGAGGCTGTGGGGACATCCAGGTCCAGCAGCAGAATCCAACCGGCAGGGGATTCCATTTCCTCTGGCCTTAGAAGCCCGGAGGCACGGTCACAAGCAAGGGACCAGCACCGCCATCGTGAAGCAGAGGCTAACGGAAGGCCCCAAGTCACTGGCCATACGGGTGAGCACCACACGGTATACTCAGGGACGTGGGCTACTTCTACCCGCATAGAGCAAGGTAGCCAGGAAAGAGTGCAGATAGTCGGGGAGGCCTACAACTCCACCTGGCCAGGGGAGATCCTACTTGCTTACAGACTGACCAGGCCCCTACTGCTAACCAGTACTCCCGGGAGGGTCTGCGTTATTCCATCAGTAAAGACCCTGAACTGCACCACACGTCTCTGTGTTTCATCACCGCACCAGCACCATTACTACTGGGACGCTCACACCATCACTCCCATCTTCCACACTAGCTGCCCTGAGGCAATACTTCTCCCATGGGGAGTTATCCCATACTCGGCTGCGCAAACAACATCAGCCTCAGCGGTCTGCAGCGCAGCGGCGGTCCCCACTGACCGCAATCCACGGGTGGCGTAGTCGGACATTGTTATTACCTAAGACTGCCACTGGTTTGACCGCCCTGGGCACGAACCGGGTCACCGCCACACTGAGACTACAACCCCCAGCGATCCGGCTCCGGGTATCCCCTGCACAGCACAGGCCCAGGGGGCGCATAAACTTTGGCGTAGTCGGCAGGATTTCGTGCCCGCAACCACCGGGTACTGCGTGCCTGAAAAAGACTTTTATACTTACCTGTGGCGAAGTTTCCCGCCGTCCGGAGTCGTTTCCCGCCATCGGACGCCATCTTGGGTCGTTTCCCGCCATCTTCTGCCATCTTCCCGCCATCCGCAGCCCTTCCCGCCATCGGACGCCATCTTCGGGACACCGCACGGGAAGAAGAGGGGTGTGGACGCCGAAAGCGCGTGAGATCCGAAGCTCCGCCCCACGCACTGACGCTGCGCAAGGTCCTGGAAGGGAGGAAGAGCGACGCTGACGTCATCGGAGCACGACGCCAGGTCCTCTACCCCGACAATTGACTGCGGAGCCGCGGCCTACGGAAGAAGAGCATCGCAAGGTAGGCCATGGTCCACTACGGGGGAAGGAGGATGTCGGACACCGAGGGGAGCTCCACCGCCACACCGGCCGCCAGCGCAACCGCTGCAGCGGTCATGCCAATTACCATGCCCTATATCCCGGGGGCAACCTGGCTACCCCAGTACTCAGGGGAGTCACATACCCTAAGTGACTTTAGGGAAAGATTGGATAGCCTCTTCCAGGTATACCCCCTCACGGAAGAGCAAAAAGTAAGCATCCTGGTGGCCCAGTTAATCGGGGCAGCCCAAAGGGAGGTAAAGTCCTGGTCACCTGGGAAGAAGAGGACTGTCAGAGAAATACTAGCCCGGCTGAAAGACACATTTGATACCCGAACCTCAGCCGAAATAAAGCTCAGATTTTACGGGTGCAAACAGCGGGCACATGAAAGCATAAGAGACTATGCACTAAACCTACAAGAGGCCCTGAGAGCCATTAAGCACGCAGACCCTGACAGCGTGGGAAATGAAGACAAGCTGTTGACCGAACAATTTATTGAGGGTCTACTGTGCAATGCCCACCGAACCCAGTTGCGGGCAATGGCCTTACAGGACCCTGACCTGGACTTTGCACAGTTCAAGGACAGAGCCATCCGGGTGCTCCGAGAACCGGCACCAGGTGGCGCTGTGACCCACAGGCGCCCTGCTATCACTTATCACCAGGACGCGGCGCCCTTGTCTGCAGGGCCTGTGGGAGCTGATGCGCAGGCTTTGAACAATGACCCGGCTACAGACCATCAGGTCCAAGAGCTGACTAAGAGTGTTGCCGCACTAACCAGAACTGTGCAGTCTTTACAGGTCTCTTCTCCAGGAAAGATCCAGCTGGCATCCGGACCGGAGGACGTCCCGTGGTGCCGACTGAGGAGGACCCCACCGGCCAGAGGAAGACCCAGCGACCGATACAACGAGGACTGACAACCCATCTGCCGCCGCTGCAATCAACCCGGACATATGGCAAGGTACTGTCATTTAAAGTGACACAACCTGGGGTAGAGGGCCAACCCCCAGGCATAAGATCATCAGGCCCATCGAACTGGCATGACAAATACGTAGGGGGACGTCCAGTCTTGCCTGTAGTACTGGATGGCATTCCTATGAGTGCCCTACTAGACACTGGGTCACAGGTGACTACCATCCCGTACGTGCTCTTCAAGCGGTACTGGAATGACTCGGACATAACCCGCTACCCAGATGACGACCTGAGCATTATCGCCAGCAATGGTCAGCCCGTGCCACAGATAGGATTTAAAGAAGTGACCATCAAGGTCGGTAAAGTTGAACTGCCGGCACAAGGACTGATCATTGTGGACATTGACCGTCGCGAGAATCACCCAAAAATAACCCTAGGTACTAACGTAATTGAAAACTGTCTTGCAGAGGTGATTCTTATTTTGCAACAGGTTGCCAAGAACGCCAGTTCCAGCCAGCAGCGTGTCCTCGAAAAAGAGATCCGGGCACTGATGAAACGGCAACAGGTGGAACTATCTGGTGGTGAGATAGGTAGCGTGAGAATGTGTGACCCATTCCCTATTGCCATGACCCCGACTAGTGAGATGATGATTTGGTGCCGGGCAGCTATTGGTCTAAGAGGTAGAGACTACCAAGCAATGGTAGAACCCGTCTACTCAGACAGTAGGCCCACCATTTTGACAGCACGTGGGGTGGTCGATGTACGCCATGGGAGGGTGCCCGTCCGCATCATCAATATCGGGGAGAGAGAAGTATACCTGCCCCGGTATGCCACGCTAGCCAAATTGTTCACCATCAACCAGAACTCTGCACAGGCCGTGGAACCCTTGCCTCCATCTCAACCAGAGGAAGGTAACGGCTCTAAGAAACCAATGGAGGACTGGTGTCAGCAACTGCATTTGGGTACTGACTCCACTCCCTCACACCAAAAACAGGGAGTCTATCGGGTGGTTCAAGAGTACGAGAGAGTGTTTAGCAAACACCCGTTAGACTTTGGGCGAGTAAAGGGGTTAGAACATCACATCCCAACGGGAGACCATCCTGCCATAAAGGAGAGATACCGACCCGTACCCCCTGCACACTATCAACACGCCAAGGGGATGCTAAAAGACATGAAGGAGGCTGGGGTAATTAGGGACAGCTGTAGCCCCTGGGCAGCTCCACTAGTCTTAGTGAAAAAGAAAGACAACACCATGAGAATGTGTGTAGACTACAGGAAGGTCAACCGTATCACACACAAAGATGCGTACCCGTTACCAAGGATAGAAGAGTCCTTAGCTGCATTAAAATCTGCTAACTTCTTCTCTACTTTGGATCTCACTAGCGGGTACAGGCAGGTTCCTGTAGCAGAGGCGGACCGGGAGAAGACCGCATTCACCACCCCGATGGGACTCAGCGAATTTAACTGTATGCCGTTCGGGCTCTGGAACGCACCAGGAACCTTCCAACGGTTGATGGAATGCTGTCTGGGACACCGGAACTTCGAGACGGTCCTATTATACCTGGACAACGTCATCGTCTATTCCAAGACCTATGAGGACCATCTGGAACACCTGATAGAACTGTTTGAAGCCCTGGCAAACTATGGCCTAAAAGTAAAACATTCAAAGTGTCATCTACGGAAGCCAAAGGTACAGTACCTAGGACACGTGGTGAGTGCTGATGGAGTGGCTCCCGACCCTGACAAGATCACCATGATTAAGGACTGGCCAAGCCCATCCAGCATAAAGGAAGTGCGGCAGTTCCTCGGGTTGGTAGGATACTACCGAAGATTCATTCCCGGTTTTACCAAGAAGGCAGCTCCTATGCAGGACCTCCTGATAGGCCAGTCCAGGATTGCCAAAAACCAGAAGCCACCCTTCAAATGGGAAAAGCTGGAAGAGGAGTCCTTCCGCCAGCTGAAGATGGCCCTCACGGGGGATGAAATCCTGGCGTACCCTGATTACAGCCAGCCCTTTATCCTCCACACGGACGCAAGCAACATCGGGCTAGGAGCCGTATTGTCCCAGATCCAGCAGGGGAGAGAACGGGTAATTGCTTACGCCAGCCGAAAACTGCGACCCACGGAAAGAAACCCTGAGAATTACAGCTCGTTCAAGCTAGAGTTCCTGGCAGTGATGTGGGCAGTAACCGAACGTTTTAAGCATTACCTTGCCTCTTCCAGGTTCACCGTGTACACGGACAACAACCCGTTGACACACCTGGACACTGCAAGACTGGGTGCCCTGGAGCAGAGATGGATGGCCCGCCTGTCCAATTTTGAGTTCACGATCAAATACCGGGCAGGACGCTCCAATACCAACGCGGACGCCCTGTCCAGGATGCCAAACCTACCGGACGAAGGGGAGGATCCAGAAGAATTGGAAGAGATCGATCTCCCTGCGTTTCACTGTCATGGGATTACCCAGTATTCCCACCATGTGAGGGGCCAGCGATCCGCTACGTTCAACCCCTTACCCCACTACAACTGGGCGGAGACGCAAGACAGTGACCCCGCAGTCCATCTGGTAAAGGAGATGCTGACCCAGGCTGACGCCCGCCTGGACCCAGATGCTCCGGAAGAGACCAAGCAACTGTGGACGGAAAAGAGTAGACTGTTTCTCTACAAGGAGAAGTTGTGCCGCAGAATGGTCAATTCCCGGACACATGAACTGATCTGGCAGGTTGTGGTGCCGAGGCAGGACGCAGCTATGGTGCTGGAGGCCTACCACAATGGGGCAGGGCACTTCGGATGGAAGAAGCTGGAGTTCCTGCTGCGTGAACGGTTCTACTGGACAGGCATGAGAGGAGCCATTGAGAGGTGGTGTAGAGACTGTGGCCCGTGCAATCTAAGAAGAAGGGACCGTGCCAGCCAGAGGACTCCCCTGCAGCCCATAATCACCAGGCAGCCGCTGGAACTGGTCGCTCTGGACCATGTTAAACAGGCTCCAAGCAGAAGCGGGTATGTCTACGCCCTAACCATCGTGGATCACTACTCCCGGTTCCTGGTGGTGGTCCCTGTCAAAGACCTGATGGCTCAGACAGCAGCCAGAGACTTCCAGCTGCACTTCTGCCGCCCACACGGGTACCCGGACCAAGTGCTGACGGACCAAGGACCAGCCTTCGAAGCGGAGGTCTTCCAGGAGTTCTGCAACCTGTATGGCTGCAAGAAGATAAGAACAACGCCCTATCACCCCCAAACCAATGGACTCTGCGAGAAGATGAAACAGGAGGTGATAGATCTGCTAAAAACATTGCCCCTGGAAGAACGCAGTCTGTGGCCTGAGAAACTGCCCGATCTGGTGGACCTGTATAACCACATCCCGGTAGGTTCCACCAACTGTACCCCGGCTTACCTAATGCGAGCAAGACCTGGAAAGCTGCCTGTTGACCTGGATATGGGAGTCCTGATACCCGAGGACACCTCGCCAGAGGCAGACTGGGATACAGAACGGCAGCAGCAGTACCGGAAAGTACAGGAGAGCGTCGAGCGAAGTCTCTGTCAATCAAGAGAAAGGCAGGAGAGGACTTATAACCAACATGCTCCCGCTGCTCCCCTGGTACCTGGAGAGCAGGTCTTGAAAAAAAAGGCGGCTCCATAAGTTGGACGACCAGTGGGAAAAGGACCCGTACACCGTACTGCCCTCAAGCCACAATAATCCAAAGGTGTACGTCATCCAGCAAGGATGGAGGAGAGACCACAGCCACTGTCTCCAGAGACCACCTGAAAAAGTGCCCCGAGAAGTTGCAAAGCACGGATGAAGATCAGGAAGACCCTCAACCCGTAGAGGAAAAGGAGGAAATGATCAGCACTGTACTCAGAGACTTTCCCCGGTCCTGGACACAAGTAAACAACGCTATCGTGGTGCCCGTCCTCACCTTTCTCCAGCCAGCCCCTCAAGTGCCTACAGAAGACCAGGTAGAGCTGGAAGAGCAGCCGGCCCAGGAGGCAGAAGAGTCCACACCAGCAGCGCAGGAGGATCAACCCTCTGGTAGTAGTGAGCCTGCCGTGCCCCTAGTGAGCCAAAGAGTGCGCAGACAGCTGCCCAGCTTACCAATAACACCTCCTACACCCTGTAGTGCAGGACCAGTTAGTGAGCTCCGTAGATCCACTAGAGTCACTAGAGGTCAGATGCCCGCTCGCTGGAAAATCTAAACTAATGCACTGTGAATTTATCTGTTTAACTGTTTATGGTTTATGTTTGTTGCCTGTTATTAATTATGTTTCTCAGTTACCCTACAGATTTCTTGGACTAACAGGTTATGGATGCTGGATAACCGGAACAATCTTGTAGATAGTTGCACATTGTGCCTCTTGCGAAGATGTCCGCAGAAGAGAAAACCTGTCTGGCGTGGCCTCCTTGCGGCCCAAAGTAGCTAGATTCAGCCTTGCAGCCACGCCCAAGGCCAACGCAAGGGGTTTGCTTTGGACAGGTCCCCTACTTCGCTTAAAGCTTCACCTTGGGTGATATGGACACCCGGTTGCGGACACGCCGTGACCTTTTAAGAACTAAAGCTTCTTGTAAATATGTTATTGTATTATCGTTTATACCCTTGTATTTATGTTTCTTTAAAAATGTGTTTAGTCCCGGAGTACTAAAATTTACTAGGGGGGAATGTGGCACCCCACGGGTCTGGTTGCCACAGTAATAGAAATATTATGTCTGAGAGCAAGTGGGAGGTTTCTCTGGTCAGGAGCCCTAAGCATGCAACACTGCCCGCCCAGACCTGGGAGGGGAGGAATCTGCCCTTATAAACTGGGTCTGGGGCGGGATTAGGAAGTGAAGTCCCAGACAGAGACGCAGTCTGGTCTGGAGGACAGCAGACAGAGGGAAAGCAAGAACTAGGAGCTCTGTAGGAGCAGGAGCGAGTGCCAGAGGCTGGAAGCTAGAAAGCTCGCCTTGGCTGAAGACACTAAACCCGGACACGGATTCCGAGGCTGTGGGAACATCCAGGTCCAGCAGCAGAATCCAACCGGCAGGGGATTCCATGTCCTCTGGCCTTAGAAGCCCGGAGGCACGGTCACAAACAAGGGACCAGCACCGCCATCGTGAAGTGGAGGCTAACGGAAGGCCCCAAGTCACCGGCCATACGGGTGAGCACCACACGGTATACTCAGGGACGTGGGCTACTTCTACCCGCATAGAGCAAGGTAGCCAGGAAAGAGTGCAGATAGTCGGGGAGGCCTACAACTCCACCTGGCCAGGGGAGATCCTACTTGCTTACAGACTGACCAGGCCCCTACTGCTAACCAGTACTCCCGGGAGGGTCTGCGTTATTCCATCAGTAAAGACCCTGAACTGCACCACACGTCTCTGTGTTTCATCGCCGCACCAGCACCATTACTACTGGGACGCTCACACCATCACTCCCATCTTCCACACTAGCTGCCCTGAGGCAATACTTCTCCCATGGGGAGTTATCCCATACTCGGCTGCGCAAACAACATCAGCCTCAGCGGTCTGCAGCGCAGCGGCGGTCCCCACTGACCGCAATCCACGGGTGGCGTAATCGGACATTGTTATTACCTAAGACTGCCACTGGTTTGACCGCCCTGGGCATGGACCGGGTCACCGCCACACTGAGACTACAACCCCCAGCGATCCGGCTCCGGGTATCCCCTGCACAGCACAGGCCCAGGGGGCGCGTCACTGGAATTACATAATATCCAGTTGAGTATTGATGTGACTTTTGGGGAAATATCTTTGTACATGAACGCAATGTTTCTCATACAGTCTCCTTTGTTTGGCAGGCTATTTACTGAATTTGGATCAGCCGGAAACCTAACACTACACATATATGCATAGATCACTAGATAACTATGAAATTTATTTGAATTTTGATACGTATGCTTATAGATCTGCGTACCTATATTATTTTTGATGGAACTTTTTTCTGCTATGTACTGTGGTTTTGCCATAACCCCCTTTTTTGTTTGTTTATTTTATATCTTATTTTTGTATTTTGAACATGCATATTATCTTTGTTTCAGTGTAAGTTCTGAAGAAGGTGATTGAGACCCAAACGACAAAAAAGTTTTTTATACACTATACCAGTGATGAGCGAGCATGCTCGCTACTGCTCGGTGCTCGACCGAGCATCTCACTGCTCTACGCTCGCCGAGTATTTACAGGGTTGTTCGGTGGGAGCTCGCGTCCCCTCCCTGCATATTTGTCACTCTTTAGAGCACCAATCAACATGCAGGGATTGTCTGTAATGCCGCAGCCATGTTGGTTGTGGCATTACAGTGATTGGCTGGCTACACAGAGTCATCAGGTCTATATCAGACCTGGCGCCGCCGTGCTCATCACAGTCTACTCTGCAATCAGGCAGTGTAGGGAGAGGTGCTGCTGAGCTAGGGAGAGATTTGGTTGTTTATTAGTTAGTGTAGCAATTCTACAAGATTCTCTAAATATCCATCTCAACTAACAGTCCTTCTGAGGACTAATCCAGCTGTAGAGATATCAGTGCTAGGCAGGCAGGCAGGCAGGGTATACAGCAAACTGCAGTGCATATAGCAAAAGGGTCCATTCCAGTTCTGTCTGCTGGTGCTTTTACAGATATTTGTAGAATTAGTCCCAGGTATCAGGGGCCAGGGATATTTTTTTTTTATCTTAAACCTGATTATTTGCTTAGAAAGCAATCCAGAGAACACAGTTTTTCTGCGCCATTTGCTTGTTGGCACTGCAGAATATAGCCAGGTCCTTTCCATATTACAGAGCTAAAAATCCAGCTATTTAAAATTGTGGTTTGTCTGTCATACGAGTCACATATAATTGCATTGAAAATATTGCCATTTCTGGCCTCCATTGAAATTTTGTTTTAGTGTGTCAGCGAACTTATTGACATGACGTCGGCGCTGATAAAAATAGTTACCTACAGGCCAGCTATTTAAAACTGTGGTTTTTCCATCACACGGATCACATATAATTGCACTGAAAATATTGCCATTTCTGGCCTCCATTGAAATTTTGGTGCAGTGTGTCAGCGAACTTATTGACACGAGGTCGGCTCTGTTAAAAATAGTTACTTACAGGCCAGGTATTTAAAACTGTGGTTTGTCCGTCACACAGATCACATATAATTGCACTGAAAATATTGCCTTTTCTGGCCTCCATTTAAATTTTATTGTAGTGTGTCAGTGAACTTATTGACACAAGGTCGGCACTGTTAAAAATAGTTATCTACAGGCCAGCTATTTAAAACTGTGGTTTGTCCGTATAAATGCACTGAAAATATTGCCTTTTCTGGCCTCCATTTAAATTTTATTGTAGTGTGTCAGTGAACTTATTGACACAAGGTCGGCGCTGTTAAAAATAGTTACCTACAGGCCAGCTATTTAAAACTGTGGTTTGTCCATCACACGGATCACATATAAGTTCGCTCCAAATTGAGCCATTTGTAGTGAGCATGAAAGATATTGTCCTCCATTTAAAATGGGCAAGACGTGTGGCAAGGGACGGGGAACTGGACATGATGGTGATGATGATGGTGCATGCAGAGGCTGAGGCCGTGGGCAAGCTGAAATTGTGCCACAACAAACACCCACATCTTCTTGCTCGGCCTTCCTATCCCAATTAATAGGGGACCGCAGAACATCACTATTGAGCACAGAGCAGTGTGAAAAGGTTATTGGTTGGATAGCAGATAATGCTTCCAGTCACTTAGCCACCACCACCACCACCACCACCATTTTTTCCACACGGTCAAGTCTCAGTAGCTGTGAGTCTGGACCGCATATTCCTCACCCTGATCCTCCTTCCTCCCACCATGCCGAGTGCCTGGAGACAACTGATACCATACTTTGACACTCCAGAGAGCTGTTCACTTTTCTATTTATAGATTCGGGCCTTTCACCTGGGCCACTTGAAGCGAGGCAAGAGGAGATCGAATGTAGCGATACCCAACTATTTGTGCAGCCACGGTCATACAAAGGCAACTGTGGGAAAGTGTCACAAGAGGTTGAGGATGATGAGACACAATTGCCAGAAAGTCAGGGTTGAGGACCAGGGTGCGGAAGTAGATGACGAGGTGGTGGATGATATAGTAACTGACCCAACCTGGCAGGAGGACATGCAGAGCAAGGACAGCAGCACACAGGGGGAGGGAGGCAGAGCACCCAAAAAGGCAGGAAGAAGCAGTGTGGTGGCCGCAGAGAGAAGGCGGGCAACCGTTCCCCGTAACACCAACACGACGGAAGTTTCCAGTACAACTGTTAGGTCTTCCCGAGTCTGGTTGGTTTTTAAAGACTCTGCCGATAACCCCAAAAAGGTCATTTGCACCACCTGCCAGGCCAGCATCAGCAGGGGTAGCAAAACTACCAGCCTGACCACCACCAGCATGATCAGGCACATGGCAGCAAAGCACCCGACTTTGTGGGACGAACCCCAGGGTCCAGGAACAGTGTCTGCGGGTGAGACCACTGCTTCTTCCGCTGTTGTGCGTGCAAGCCAATCCCCTTTCCATAGTGCATGCAAAGATGCCTCCTGCCTTGCACCTGTCATTGCATACTCTCAACTAGCACCGTCAGCAAGCACGTCCTTGTCCCAGCACAGCGTTCAGTTGTCCATACCTCAGTCCTTGGAATGCAAATACGCAGCCAACGCCCCACAGGCCACATTACTAAATTCCCACATTTCGCGACTGCTTGCGCTTGAAATGTTGCCTTTTAGGCTCGTGGAGACGGAAGCTTTCCGCAACCTGATGGCAGCGGCCGTCCCTTGGTACTAGGTCCCCAGCCGCACTCTTTCTCCCGCTGTGCCGTCCCCGCATTACACAAGCACGTGTCCCATAACATTAGCCGTGCCCTCAACAATGCAGTTACAGGGAAAGTCCACCTAACCACAGACACATGGACAAGTGCTTATGGGCAGGGACGGTACATCTAGCTGACAGCACAATGGGTTAACATAGTGGAAGCCGGGACCCAGTCAGACCTTGGGATGGAACAGATCCTCCTGACGCCGAGAATTGTGGGCCCAAGTTCAATCAGGGTTGCCCCCACATTCTACAGCTCCTGCACCTCCTCCTCCTCAGCCTCCTCCTCCTCTTCAGCCTCCATCTCCAAAATGACCACATCAATCACAAGCTAGAAGCACTGCAGCACTGCCTCAGCCAAGCGGCAACAGGCTGTGCTGAAGCCAATATGTTTAGGTGACAAACTGCACAATGCTGAAGAGTTGTGGACAGCTCTGAAAGAGCAGGCAGATCTATGGCTGATACCGCTGAACCTACAACCAGGCATAGTCATGTGTGACAATGGCCGGAACATGGTGGCGGCTCTGAGGCGAGCTCACACATGTACCATGCCTGGCCCATGTGCTTAACCTCATGGTTAAGCGGTTTCTCAAAACCTACCCGGAGCTGCCGGATCTGCTTGTCAAAGTACGCCGCCTGTGTGCCCATTTTAGAAAGTCAGCTACAGCTTCCGCCACCCTTGCCATGCTTTAGCAGCGTTTGCAGCTTCCGGCTCACCGACTGGTGTGTGATGTCCCCACGCGTTGGAACTCTACACTACAGATGTTGGGAAGGATTTGTGAGCAGAAGAGGGCAGTTGTTGAGTACCAGCATCAACAAGGCTGTTGGTATTCAGTTCAGACTCCACACATAAGACCTCAGGAGTGGGCATGGATGTCAGACATATGTACCATCCTCCAAAACTTTGAGGACTCCATCAAGATGGTGAGCGGCGATGACGCCATAATTAGTGTCACGATCCCTCTTCTCTGTCTTTTGAACCACTGTCTGCTCACAATCAAAGAGGGTGCATTGCAGGCAGAGCACGATGAGATGAAGCAAGGAACCATACAGGGTGTAATGCACACGCCCTGACTGACTGGCGTGTGCGTGTATATGTAGTGATTCCACTGGACCGTACCGGAGAGTGAATGCCTGGAGGGGCGTAACTAAGTATCCACCCGATCCGACCAAGGACGCTTGATGGCATACGACGCCAGTGCACCAAGGAGTAACCGAGCAGAGGGACCAGGTGCTACTCCAGGTCAGACCCCGGACACGGCTGTTGACCCACACCGGGGAATACAGGAACAGGCAGGTTACGCTGGCACACAGACTGGTGGGTATAGGCAGACACGGCTGGTATGCAGATGGGTGGATGCAGGCAAGCACGACTGGTATGCAGGCAGGGAGGTACTGGCAGGTACGACAGGTTGGAGCACAGAGTGGATAGGACCCAGTACAGACTGGGACTCAGGAACAGAACCGCATATGCGGTGGACAAACACAGCAGAGTGAGGCTACCCGGAGCGGCGAGCAAGAGCAGAGCAAGACGAGACCGCCTAGAGCGGTGAGCAAGAGTAGAGCAGGACGAGGCCGCCTGGAGCGGTGAGCGAGAGTAGAGCAGGACAAGACTGCCGGAGCAGTGAGCAAAGGGTCAGAGCAGAGCGAGACTGCCGGAGCAGTGAGCAAAGGGTCAGAGCAGAGCGAGACTGCCGGAGCAGTGAGCAAAGGGTCAGAGCAGAGCGAGACTGCCGGAGCAGTGAGCAAAGGGTCAGAGCAGAGCGAGACTGCCGGAGCAGTGAGCAAAGGGTCAGAGCAGAGCGAGACTGCCAGAGCAGTGAACAAAGGGGCAGAGCAGAGCGAGACTGCCGGAGCAGTGAGCAAAGGGGCAGAGCAGAGCGAGACTGCCAGAGCAGTGAGCAAAGGGTCAGAGCAGAGCGAGACTCCCGGAGCAGTGAGCAAAGGGTCAGAGCAGAGCAAGAACCGCTGGAGCGGTGAACAAGGCAGAGCAGGCAGAAACCGCCGGAGCGGCGAGCAAGACAGAGCAGAGGGGACAGGGCTCTGTTCACACGGAACAGACTGGAAGGGAAAGGCAGAACCAGATACACACAAGATACTTGCAGTGAAGTAGCGAGTGGACTCTAAACTCACAAACGGAAGTACAGCGACAACGAGTAGGAGTTAGGTGCAGGTTCAGACTCTGCAGAAAAAGGGAAGGTACTGACATAGAGAAAATCAGGAGACAGGTTAGGAGACAGTTCAGACAGGAACTGTTACTGCAACAAATACTGGAACGAGCCAAGGTAAAGCCAAGTGCTGGTTCAGACAATGCAGGAGAAAGGGAAGGTACGGACATAGAGAAAAACAGGAAGCAGGTAAGGAGACAGTTCAGACAGGAACTGTTACTGTAGCGAGATACAGGAGCGAGTCTGGGTATGCGGCCCCCAGATGGCGGGACGAACAGGCTAAGAGCGTGTTCACAAGGGCCTAGAATTACAGCCTCCAGGAAAGGCAGAAAGACAGCTGGCTAGAGTGCAGAGACAGGACACAGTTCAGACACAGGAACTGATACCGCAAGGCAGGAAACATAGACAGGACCTGGCACATCAGTGACAAGAAGCTAACTGACAGAACAAGATGCTCAGGCATGGATTCCAAGGAGACAGACAGCAATAGACTGAGGACGCATTAGGGGTGTGTCTGCAGCAGCTACAAGAAACAGGAAGTTTAGCGGGCGTCGCCCTAAGCAGCCAGAGCAGAGCAAAGCAGACAGTATGAAAAGAAGCCAGAGTGGCAGTCTGGACTGGAAATCAAGTGCGCGCTCTTGCACAGTGGGAGATGGACCACAATGCAAGGACGCCGCCAGGTATGTTATACAGGTTGATTACACACAGCCCAGCCTCATCTCATCCCAACATGTATTGGGTGACAATGAGGAAGAGGAGGAGGAGGAGGAAGAACAGGAGCTAGTTTCATGTTCTATAGACGGTACTACCTGCACAACTGTCATACCATCTGTTCAGCGTGGATGGCCTGAGGACAGGGAGAAGGAGGAGGAGGAGAGCATGGTCAGTCATCCTCTTGGTGAGGACATGGAAGTCTTGCCTGTTAGCAGTCTGGCGCACATGGCTGAGGTTATGGGAGACTATGGGAGACCCACTTCCTAATAATGGGAACATTTTTTCATGAGGCCCTCTACGTCTCTTCCAAAGGGCATTGGAGTGCCCCCAAATTTTTGGCAGCCCTTGCATTCACTGCATAGGCCAAGACTATGGGAGACCCACTTCCTAATAATGGGAACATTTTTTCATGATGCCCTCTACATCTCTTCCAAGGGGCATTGGAGTGCCTCATAATTTTTGTCAGCCCTTGCATTCACTGCATAGGCAAACAGTATGGGAGACCCACTTCCTTAAAATGGGACCATTGTTTTCAGGAGGCCCCCTCTACCTCTCTTCAAAGGGGTATTGGAGTGCATCCAAAATTTCAAAGGGATATTGGGGTGCGTCCAAATTTTGGGCAGCCCTGCCACTCATTGCATACACAATAACAGTATAGGAGACCCACTCTTTAGTAATGGGAACAACAAAACATAGCCGGCTGATGGCTCTCTAACAAAAGTGAGGGCTGACTGTTGGCCCTTTAAGAATGGTAAAGGCCGCCTGATGGCCCTATAAAAATAGGCTTTGTGACTTCCAGAGTCCCTCCTTCATAAATGAAATAGGATATGTCTGATGATGTGTCACACACCACATGGCCAGATGAGGTTGTAAAATGTTAAAATGACATTTCCTGGTGAATGCATTTGTCATGGTTGAAAGCAATGCAAAAGTGCAAAAGCGCATCAAAAACACTACGTGTGAACAAAGCCCAAGGTGTGGAGGAGTATTTTTGTTTTTGGTTATTTATTTTGCATTATATACAAGTCACTACCATGGAAAGGATGTTCCTTAACATATTTCCCAGGAAAATCCATTTTGATTTCATTTTTGCATGTTTTATTGTGAGTCCGTAAAAGTGGCATAATACCTCTGACAGCATTGTTGACAGCAGTGACCTGGGAGTCAGAAATGTTTCCAGGGGTCTGTTCCCATCGATTTGGGCAATTTTTAGGCCCTCTGCAGACCACCGGGGGGAGCCGCCTGAAAAATGCTCGCGTTTCCCATAGACTTACATTGGGCTCATTGCTAGGGTCGAGCACCCGAGTATTCCAATGTGCTCGACCCGAGCAATGCGCACCTGAGCATTTTATTGCTCGCGCTTCACTACACTATACTTCTAATAAAATTTCAAAAAAGAGTGCCGGATTCCATCATTTTTGTATTGTAAGGTTTGGGATCCTATCCGTGCACCTGATACACACCAAGTAGTGCCGTTCTTCCCTCTATATAAAGTTTCTGTGTGAGGGCGCTTCCAGAAGTGGCATTACCTTTCTCTGGTTGCTATCCTGCTGAATAATGCAGGTGGGAAAAAGTCATCACGGTGCCACCTGCATCACAGAAAAAGTTTTGCTACCCACTTCCAGTCCTTTGGAAGTGCATTGAACTGTAGGTTGGATTGCTGCTAAAAGGGAAAAAAAAACCTCTTTAAATCTTCTTCCTTAGCGAGTGTGAACGAGCTGAGTGTGACCGGAGTGTAAGTGCAAATGGAAGTAAGTGTGTGACTTGTTTTTCAGTGACTTTGGATTCAGGGAGTTTAGAAGGGAGGAATTTGGACTGAACTGCTGTCTGTATTTTATTAATTCTTTACATTTCTTTTTACCTAACATTTCTGTCTAGTGCAATCCCCATTAGGAAATGAGCTCCATTATTGACAATGCTATCCAGTATACATCTTGCCACATGTATGCAATCCTTGAACAGCTTTTCATGGGTGCATACTGCTGTGCGAGATGTGTGCACGTTGTGCGTTTGGAAGCCCAGATACTGGATCTAAATGAGCAGCTGGCATCACACACATCCATTGACAATATGGAAAGGAGTCTGCTGCTCACTGAGCAGCTGCTCACTGTGGTAGATGTGGGGGAGGGTGGTAGTAGGGAGCTGCAGGACAGTGAGGCAGCTAGCTGGGTGACAGTTAGAAGGGGGGGTAGAGGGAAGAGTGCCAGGGAGACTAGTCCTGATCTGGCACATCCCAGTAAGTTTGCAAAGTTGGCAGATGAGGGGGGTGCGGTACAGGGGTAGCACTGCTGCAGCAAGGCATGTCCTCTGAAAGCCGGAGAAGTGTCAGCTCCAGTAAGGGAGGAAATAGGAGAGCAGGGCAAGCCAGGCAGGTGCTGGTAGTGGGGGACTCAATTATTAGGGGAACAGATAGGGCAAAGACAGGGATCGTCGAACAGTGTGCTGCCTACCTGGCGCTCGAGTCCGGCACATCGCTGATCGGGTTGACAGATTACTGGGAGGGGCTGGTGAGGACCCAGCGGTCATGGTGCACATTGGCACAAATTACAAAGTTAGAGGTAGGTGGAAGGTCCTTAAAGCTGATTTCAGGGAATTAGGCTACAAGCTTAAAGCAAGGACCTCCAAGGTAGTATTCTCTGAAATACTATCTGTACCGCGTGCCACACCAGAGAGGCAACAGTAGATTAGGGAGATAAATAAGTGGCTCAGGAACTGGTGTGCGAAGGAAGGGTTTGGGTTCCTGGAGAACTGGGCCGACTTCTCAGTTGGCTGCAGATTCTACGCTAGGGACGGGCTGCACCTCAATGGGGAGGGTGCAGCTGTGTTGGGGGAGAAAATGGTGTTGGGGGAAAAAAGGACAAGATAAAGGATTGTTACAAATAGCTTTGGCTTGGTACGGAACAGCAGAGAATTTTCCGAAAAAAAAAGGGTGAATGGAGGAAGAAAATACAGACAATAAGGGAAAGACGCTACGTTATGTGTATTACAAAGATACTGCTCTCCGATAATGGCGGCGTAATGAATTGTTGGGAATATTCTAATTGTGGCCAGCAGAATCCATTGTCAGCAGATTATTGTGTTGCATGTCATGCACCCCGTTCAGGAGGCCCACCCCTCGCTACTACCCAAGCCACTCCTAGTGCCCCATCCTCATCTGTTATACCTATGTTCGCCCAAAGTTCCAACCCTTCCTGCAGCGGCCATGTTGCTACACCCATTGCATCACCTCCGGTCTTTGACCAGATGCTTCCTTCTGGTGGCGGCCATCTTGGCACACCCGGAATACAGGCAGCAATACACACTACACCTGGAATGTGTATGAGGAAGATCATCATGTGACAGAGCATTAGACGCCTATACGTATGAGAGTGGGGTTAACTTCTGTCAAGCCCTTAAAATATGGGCTCAGGATAAGTTGGCTGATCAATCCACTACCCTCAACAGCACATATTTATGTCCACTTTGACATTAGGGCTAAAATATGGTGATGTAAACTAATTTTCTAGATGGTCATATATCCTTAAGTTCCTAATAGATGCACATACACGTTGTCTGGTTTAAAGTAATTGAATTAGCAAACGTTTTTTTTTTTTTTTAAGCATAACACTACACAAAGACTGTCAGTTTCTGTTTGCATTTACATATCAGGGCAGGCAAATGACTTGGACGGTGATGCCGCAGGGTGCGCAGAATAGCGCTAATCAGTTTGCAAAGAACATGTCTAGCTGTCTGCTGCCGTGGCAGCTGGACAACTCTGAGGTAGTACTTTTACAATACGTGGATGATCTTCTTTTGTGTGTCCCCACGGAGCAAATGTCCATCAGGGCCAGTGTTAGCCTCCTCAAGCATCTAGCAAAACTGAATTGTCGAGTCTCAGCCTCGAAACTTTAGTTTTGCCTTGGTCAAGTGGTCTTCTTAGGCCACTGCCTTACTCAGGGTGCCAGACATCTCACAGAAGAAAGGAACGCGGCCATCTACCTACTACCATTCCCAAAAGATCCCATAGAGCTGCAACGGTTCCTCGGACTATGTACATATTGCAGACAATGGATCCCAGATGCCTCACGTCTGATGCAACCCCTATATGATGCACTAAAAGAAGACACTCTGGCTGATGTAAACAACAAGGACCACCAAGAACTGTTGCAACAAGCCTTTGAGCAACTAAAGTCAAGGATAATGACAGCCCCTGCCCTTGGAAACCCAGACTATGCTCAACCTTTCCATTTGTATGTCTCTGAGACCGGAGGGCATGCAGCCGGAGTACTCATGCAGAGACACTGTACAAAGCAGCACCCAGTCGGTTATTACTCAGCGCATCTGGACCCGGTAGCCAGGGCCTCCCTCAGCTGTCTACGAGTGGTTCACGCCGCACAGCAACCTAAACATCTGTCTACACAGAGACACCTGCGGCTGCAGTGTTCGTTGATTTTGCCAGAAAATGTGAAACTACATTGGCGCACCACCATTAACCCAGCCACCCTGCTACCAGCACCTGAAGGAGAGGGGAAAGAGGCTCCACCGCATGATTGTCTGGAACAAATTACTGCAAAGTCAACTCCACTTGTTCTAGTGGGGGAAGTACCCTTGGATGATCCAGAACTTACGTTATATACGGATGGATCCAGATATGTTTACACCTCTGGCAGGTTTCATACTGGATACTGGATATGCTTTCACAACTGAAGATACATTGGTAGAGGCTGCAACCTTACCACCGCCAAGAAGCTGGTCTCTGAAGTTGTTTGCCGGTATGGAGTCCCAGAAGTTATCAAAAGTGATTAAGGACCAGCCTTTTCCTCATGTGTATATCAAGAAATACTTACCATGATCAGATCAACAGTAACGTTACATACTCCTTACCATCCACAGTCAAGTGGCAAGGTGGAGAGATTGAATGGCACACTGAAAAGGCAATTAACCAAAATGATGCAGGAGACTACGGCCCAATAGCCTGAGCTCCATCCCATTGCACTATATCACATACGCACCCATAGGGAAACACAAACTGTCACACTATGAGATACTATTTGGGTCTAGATTTACCCCACAACAATTATCAGAAGAAACAGATCATGTTGTGCAATATGTGATTCAGCTTGCCAAAGCCTTAACTAACACCCATGCGTTAGTATCATCTTCTATTCCAGATCCAGCTGATGCAGAAGGTTGTCATACCCTCAAGCCTGGAGATTATGTGTATGTGAAGAAGCTTGTTCGGAAACACGGACTAGAACCACTGTATGACGGACCATACCAAGTGCTCCTGACAACCCCAACAGCATGAATTTTCTGAATATAAGTCTAGTGATCCAACATGTAGTAATCCAGATGTTGGATATTGTAGCCCCCTGGGACAAATGTCTTCATGGTATATGTTATCAAATAACACCGTTTTTATCGATTTGGTACATAAATTAGAATTACAGCACTCTGTTTTATGAGACCTGCCATCAGCCACATATTGGGTCTGTGGAAATAATGCGTACAAATGGCTCCCAGTCGGAGTAGGGGGGACTTGTACGTTGGCCCAGCTAACTCCAGCCACTTATCTTATTCCCCATAGAAAAGTAGATATGAGAGCCATCCCTCTTCATACCATCTATAAATGTGCTAAGGACAACACCCCACGCCCATCAGGAAGACCTCATTTAGTACAAATGAGTATACCCAATAAGATAGCCAGTACTGTCTTCCTCTACCCTATGGTAACACAAATGTGGGACAAATTAGTGGAAGTCACTGATTACTTAGATGACCAGATTTGGAGTGTATTGGAAGTAATTAATACTACTGTTGCAGTGCAGAATCAACTTATTATAGTGGCCAATCAACATACTTTAGTGCTGGACTATTTGACAGCAGCTCAAGGAGGAATGTGTCAGGTTATAGGCCCAGCCTGTTGTCACTATATTGATCCCGACTCTACCATATGGTTAAAGACTAAAATGGAAGACATTAGGAAACTCAGGGAAGAATATAACAAACATAATGAATTGACCAAAGACAGTTGGTGGTCTGATACATTTTCCTTTTTAAATCCTGCTAATTGGTTTAAAGGGATTGGTGGATGGATTGCTGGAATATTACAAGGAGTGTTGCATATTGCTGCTTGAGTCTTGTTAATATATGTTTTACTAAAACTAGTCTTTTATTGTATCCCATTTTGCATGTGGAAAACCTGCCAGTCATCAGAGAGCAAGGAGGACGCTGTTAACCGACATCCAGTGCTACTGTACATGGACCTCCCAGATGTAACCAGCATTGAGGACCTGAACGGCAAGGGAATGATGTCCTTTACCCCCATGCCCCGACCAACCTCACGTCTGAAGATCAGAGCATTATGATCATGTCAACAAACAAGGGGGATGGACATGCCGCGACAGCCTCGATTGGTAGCAAGGGCACCAATTGAGTGAAGACCAATGTCCCTCAGGCTCAAAGCATGACCCTGGGAAAGCACCTCTATTGTTGATAATTGTAGCGCCGGCGTCCCTGCCCTCTGCTAGGCAGGGACGCTGTTCCCCTCACCGCTCTGCTCCGTGCCCGGCGTCCTCCTCCCACTCTGCTGGCAGCGCGCGCTCCTTCCCGGCCACTGTGCTTAGGGCGCGCGCGCGCTCTCGCTCCGTCTTAAAGGGGCCGCGCGCGCCGTCCTAAGGAGTCCCCGGCCAATGGCCGGAGGACTTCACCATATATAAGGCACCTCCTCCAAAATGGAGGTGCCCGAGCAATGTTGTTGCACTGTTCACTACTCTGCTTCAGCCCTCAGGTCCCGTTGCCAGTTACCTGCCAGATACCTGCCAGATTCCTGCCAGCTTGCTGTCTTATTCCTGCCTGATTATCTGCTACCTGCCTGCTAGTCTGAGGTCCGACGGTCTGCCTTACTACTCCTGTCAGTCTGTCTAAGGACCAGCCTGTCCGCTCACCTGGGAGCGCACTTCAGCCACCTGCCTGCTTGCCTGAGGTCCGACGGTCTGCCTTCCAACTCCTGTCAGTCTGTCTATGGACCAGCTTGCCTGCTGACCTGGGAGCACACATCTGCTACCTGCCTGCTAGCCTACCTGGAGGCTCCGCCGTCACGTGCTGTGACCACCTGCCTGTCCAGTGACTCCTGCCCGCTCACCTGGGAGCGCTCATCTGCTGCCTGTCTGCTAGCCTACCTGGAGGCTCTGCCGTCACGTGCTGTGACCACCCGCCTGTCCAGAGACTTCTGCCCGCTCACCTGGGAGCGCTCATCTGCCGCCTGTCTGTTGGTCTTCCTGGAGGCTCCGCCGTCACATGCTGTGACCACCCGTTCTTCCAGAGACTCTCGCCTGCTCACCTGGGAGCTCACGTCTATCATCAGCCGCCACAGGTCGTACCAACCCTTTACCCAGAGACTGCCCCGGTCACTTGCCGTGACCATCTGCCCGTTCATCCAGAGACTGCCCCGGTCACTTGCCGTGACCATCTGCCCGTTCATTCAGAGACTGCCCCGGTCACTTGCCGTGACCATCTGCCCGTTCATTCAGAGACTGCCCCGGTCACTTGCCGTGACCATCTGCCCGTTCATCCAGAGACTGCCCCGGTCACTTGCCGTGACCTCCAGCCCGTTCACTCAGAGATTGTCCCGGTCACCTGCTGTGACTCCCTGCCCGTCTTCCCTGGTCGCCACCCGCTCCCTTACAAGGACAGCCCCCTTGTATAGTAGCTCAGAGTTTCCGCCTCCCAGACCCGTTACAGTTTGCTCGGGCCATGGAACCCGGTGGCACCCAAGCTCTCTCGCTTTCGGACCTACGTCATGAACTGTCCCGTCAGAGGTCCCAACAGGAGTCCATCCTGAGTCATCTGCGGAATGTCAACTCTTTCCTGGACACTCTGACTGCTCCACCCGCAACCACCGCTAGTGTCATGACTCGCAGCCCGGCAGCGCCGCTGCCCACCAATACCATGACATCCTGCCCCGGACCCCGGCTTTCTACACCTCCACGCTTCGGAGGCGACCCCGCTCAAGCTAAGGGCTTCATAAACCAGTGCACCCTGCACTTTGAACTATTGTCCCACCAGTTTAACTCCGACCGGGCCAAAATTGCCTTCATCATGTCCCATCTCACCGGGGAGGCCCTGGCCTGGCTAAATCCTCTATGGGAGAGAGGAGACCCCCTGGTGTCCGACTTGCCTGCCTTTCTCTCGGCTTTCCGGAAAGTCTTCGACGAACCCGGACGGAAGACCTCATCCGCATCATCTCTGCTGCACCTCCGTCAGGGAAATCTCACCGTGGGCCAATATGCCATACGGTTCCGTACCCTTGCCTCGGAGCTGGCCTGGGATAACGACGCTCTGGTATCCGTCTTCTGGGAGGGTCTGTCCGGCTGTATTAAAGATGAACTTGCCGGTCGGGACATTCCTACCACTCTCGATGACCTAATAACTCTTGCCACCCGGATTGACCTACGGTTCCAGGAGCGTTCCAAAGAGGTCACCCGTGAGAGGAGGTTTCCACATCTAGCTCCTACTCTTCAGAAACCCGTCACTCCCTCCGTCTCTCCCCAGGTACACTCTCCTGAGCCTATGCAGGTCGACCAGACCAAGATGGTCAAAACCCGTAAGGACTTACGCCGTGCCGAGGGGAGCTGCTTCTACTGTGGCAGTAAGGAGCACCGGATCCGTACCTGTCCGGAGAGGTCGGGAAACGCCTGTGTCTAGGTTCGCTCAGAGAGGTCGACCTAGACAAGAATAAATCCTCTCCATCTCTGCTGCTGTCAGTCTCAATTATCTGCGGGGAGAATCGTTATTTCGAACTAGCCCAACTTGACTCTGGAGCGGCCGGGAATCTTATTTCACAGGCCCTGGTAGAAAAATACCGCATTCCCACCAAACCTCTGGCTATACCATTATCTGTCGCTGCTGTGGATGGGGGCCTCTTACCACGTCCCATCCAACTCATCACCGAATCCGTAACTCTGCAGGTGGGAATGCTGCATTCTGAGAGCATCTCCTTTCATGTTCTGCCTGGACTCTCTCACGCCTTCTTACTAGGTCTACCTTGGCTCCAGAGACATGCACCCGTGCTTGACTGGCAGACCGGAGAAGTCCTTCGCTGGGGACAGGACTGTCATAAGACTTGTTTGGTTCCTGTTCATCCCGCCCGTCCTTCTCCTACCCCAGCTAATCTACCTGGACTTCCGATTCCTTATTGGTCTTATGCTGATGTCTTTAATAAAAAGGAAGCAGAGACACTACCCCCTCATAGACCATACGACTGCCCTATCGACCTGTTACCTGGTACTACTCCTCCCCGTGGGCGTATTTATCCATTATCCGCTGCTGAGACCCGGTCGATGTCCGAATATATTGAGGAGAATCTGGCCAGGGGATTCATCCGGAAATCTACCTCCCCGGCGGGAGCAGGCTTCTTTTTCGTCAAAAAGAAGGATGGCTCTCTCCGTCCCTGTATAGACTATAGAGGCCTTAACCAGATCACGGTGAAGAATAAGTACCCCCTTCCGCTCATTCCGGAGTTATTTGATCGTCTGAGGGGGGCTAGAATCTTCACCAAACTGGACCTCCGTGGGGCGTACAACCTGGTTCGTATCCGTCAGGGGGATGAATGGAAGACGGCATTCAACACCCGGGACGGCCACTATGAATATCTGGTAATGCCCTTTGGTCTCTGTAACGCTCCTGCCGTCTTTCAAGAGTTGGTCAATGACATCTTCCGGGACCTTCTCTACTCCTGCGTAGTGGTGTACCTGGACGACATCTTGGTCTTCTCTCTGGATCTCCAGACTCACCGGAGGGACGTTCGTCAGGTCCTGCTCAGGCTCAGGCAGAATCACCTCTTCGCTAAATACGAGAAGTGCCTCTTTGAGCAGACCTCGCTTCCGTTTTTGGGCTACATTATTTCTCAGACCGGCCTACGAATGGATCCAGAGAAACTGTCTGCCATCGAGAAATGGCCTCGACCGGAGGGGTTGAAGGCCATTCAGCGATTCCTGGGCTTCGCTAACTACTACCGCCTCTTCATACCACACTTCTCTTCCCGGACTGCCCCAATTTCCGCGCTCACCCGTAAGGGTACTAATCCCAAAGAGTGGCCGCCCGAAGCAGAGGAGGCCTTTCTTTCCCTAAAACAGGCTTTCTCTTCCGCCCCGGTGCTGCACCGCCCGGACGGCAACAAGCAGTTCTTCCTGGAAGTTGACGCCTCCTCCTCTGGAGCCAGAGCGGTACTTACTCAAAAATCATCTTCCGGGAAAATGGTAACTTGTGGCTTCTTCTCCAAACTCTTCTCCTCTTCTGAGCGCAACTATTCCATAGGAGACCGAGAGTTATTGGCCATCAAGCTGGCGTTGGAGGAGTGGCGTTACCTACTCGAGGGGGCTCTTCACCCAGTAATAATTTACACTGACCACAAGAACTTGGCTTACCTCCAGCATGCCCAGAGACTTAACCCGCGCCAAGCCCGGTGGTCCTTGTTTTTTGCTCGCTTTGATTTTGTTCTTCATTTTCGCCCGGCTGACAAAAACGTCAAAGCAGACGCCTTGTCCCGATCCTTTCTGGTGTCCGATCTCGAGGAAGAACCTAAACATATCATCGATCCCGCCAGAGTAATGCAGGTGGCTCCCGTGAGTCTAAATCGTCTCCCTCCCGGTAAGACGTTTGTTTCAGTACCTGATCGGAAGAAGATCCTACACTGGGGCCATTCGTCTAAACTAGCTGGCCACGCCGGTCAGAAAAAGACCCTCCAGCTTATTGCCCGGCACTACTGGTGGCCTACCCTGCACAAGGACGTAATAGACTTTGTTTCTGCCTGTGTGTCCTGCGCCCGCAACAAAGTCCCGAGACACCTGCCAGCCGGTCGCCTCCTTCCGCTTCCTGTGCCTGCTGCCCCCTGGCATCATATTGCTATGGACTTCATAACTGATCTCCCCGTCTCCGCCGGTTGTACGGTCATTTGGGTGGTCGCGAATCGCTTTTCCAAGATGGCTCACTTTATTCCCCTGCCAGCCCTCCCGTCTGCACCCGAGCTGGCTAAAGACTTTATCCGCCACATCTTCCGTCTTCATGGCCTGCCCCTCCACATCGTGTCGGATCGTGGGGTACAGTTTACCTCACGTTTCTGGAGAGCCACTTGTAAACTGCTAGACGTCACCCTGGACTTCTCTTCCGCTTACCACCCACAGTCCAATGGTCAAGTGGAGCGGATCAATCAGAACCTGACCAGTTACCTCCGGCACTTCGTTAATGCCCATCATTCAGACTGGGTGGATCTCCTACCATGGGCCGAGTTCTCTTATAACAATCACGAGAGCGAATCCTCCTCCAAATCCCCGTTTTTTGTAGTCTTCGGTCAGCATCCTCGGATTCCTTTTCCTGTCTCCACCTCTGTGGACAACCCGGCTGCGGAATCTCTCGTTAGCAAATTTTCCTCCATTTGGGAGAGTACCCGATCCGCACTCCTTCAGTCGTCCGAACGGATGAAAAGACACGCTGACAAAAAACGCCTGGATCCTCCACAATTTCGTCCTGGAGATAAAGTCTGGCTCTCATCTAAATATGTCCGATTCAAGATACCTTCTTACAAGTTAGGGCCTCGGTTCATCGGTCCTCTGGAGGTCATCAGTCAGATCAACCCGGTGGCCTATAAATTGAAACTCCCGGCCAACTTACGGATCCCTAACTCCTTCCATGTATCTCTCCTCAAACCTGTGGTACTTAACTCTTTTTCCAAGTCTACAGGTACGCCTCCTGCTCCGGTTTCTGCTGAGGACGAGTTTGAGGTAGAGAACATTCTTGCCACCAAAAGGGTAAGAGGAAAGACCTTTTTTCTAGTAGATTGGAAGGGGTTTGGTCCTGAGGAGAGAACGTGGGCGCCCCGGGAGAACATCCATGCCCCTCTTATCCTAGCTAAATTTCTGTCTGGCCTAAAAAAGGGGGGGCCTAAAGGGGGGGGTACTGTAGCGCCGGCGTCCCTGCCCTCTGCTAGGCAGGGACGCTGTTCCCCTCACCGCTCTGCTCCGTGCCCGGTGTCCTCCTTCCGCTCTGCTGGCAGCGCGCGCTCCTTCCCGGCCACTGTGCTTAGGGCGCGCGCGCGCGCTCTCCCTCCCTCTTAAAGGGGCCGCGCGCGCCGTCCTAAGGAGTCCCCGGCCAATGGCCGGAGGACTTCACCATATATAAGGCACCTCCTCCAAAATGGAGGTGCCCGAGCAATGTTGTTGCACTGTTCGCTACTCTGCTTCAGCCCTCAGGTCCCGTTGCCAGTTACCTGCCAGATACCTGCCAGATTCCTGCCAGCTTGCTGTCTTATTCCTGCCTGATTATCTGCTACCTGCCTGCTAGTCTGAGGTCCGACGGTCTGCCTTACTACTCCTGTCAGTCTGTCTAAGGACCAGCCTGTCCGCTCACCTGGGAGCGCACTTCAGCCACCTGCCTGCTTGCCTGAGGTCCGACGGTCTGCCTTCCAACTCCTGTCAGTCTGTCTATGGACCAGCTTGCCTGCTCACCTGGGAGCACACATCTGCTACCTGCCTGCTAGCCTACCTGGAGGCTCCGCCGTCACGTGCTGTGACCACCTGCCTGTCCAGTGACTCCTGCCCGCTCACCTGGGAGCGCTCATCTGCTGCCTGTCTGCTAGCCTACCTGGAGGCTCTGCCGTCACGTGCTGTGACCACCCGCCTGTCCAGAGACTTCTGCCCGCTCACCTGGGAGCGCTCATCTGCCGCCTGTCTGTTGGTCTTCCTGGAGGCTCCGCCGTCACATGCTGTGACCACCCGTTCATCCAGAGACTCTCGCCTGCTCACCTGGGAGCTCACGTCTATCATCAGCCGCCACAGGTCGTACCAACCCTTTACCCAGAGACTGCCCCGGTCACTTGCCGTGACCATCTGCCCGTTCATCCAGAGACTGCCCCGGTCACTTGCCGTGACCATCTGCCCGTTCATTCAGAGACTGCCCCGGTCACTTGCCGTGACCATCTGCCCGTTCATCCAGAGACTGCCCCGGTCACTTGCCGTGACCTCCAGCCCGTTCACTCAGAGACTGTCCCGGTCACCTGCTGTGACTCCCTGCCCGTCTTCCCTGGTCGCCACCCGCTCCCTTACAAGGACAGCCCCCTTGTATAGTAGCTCAGAGGTTCCGCCTCCCAGACCCGTTACAATAATAACATCATTTTTAGGGGGGAATGTAAAGGACATATTAATATTCATGCTATCCAAGTGTAAAAGACATATTAATACTCATGCTAGATTAACTCCATTTTGTCTGCTTGCTTTAAAATCATGTTATTATCACTCCTTGCATAACATACATTCTTTCTTTCTCTTCCCATGGAACTTTCCCACACTAACCTTTTTCTCACAAGAACATTTTGTCAGACACCCGCTCCTGTTATCTAATTAGTCTAGGCCAGGATTGACCTTGTACATTTCCACCATGCACCGAACTAACGATAATATGACCATATGTGTGATTCCGTAATAATTGTACTAACATTGGTTCAAGCCTGTAGTACGGCAGTAGATGATTGGACATTAATAAACTCAAAACAATATAAAATGCTAAGCAAAATAAACGGGATCAGAGATTCTTTGAATCCTCCCAATACAGAGCACGCATTGCCTCCTTTTGGTTTTCTGTGGATTGCGCAATCAACATAATAATTTGACACTCACTTGGTCAACTGTGAAGGGTTATTGCCCTCCCTTAACAGGATGAGTGTTTAAACTAGGGATTGGGGAGGAGAGTATTCATTTTATAGATGGGGAAGATAGTGCAGATAGTGACCTGGGCACAAATAAAGAAATTGGAGGTGGGGTTAGAACAGTCAATATAGTAAGAAAGAATAGAGGTACAGAGAGATACATAAAATGCATGAACACTAATGTCAGAAGCCTCATCAACAAAATGGAGGAATTAGAATTAATTTTGTTGGAAAATAATTATGACATGGTGGGGATATCTGAGACATGGCTGGATGAGAGCCATGACTGGGCAGTTAATTTACAGGGCTATAGTCTGTTCAGAATTGACCTTACAAACAAGCGAGGGGGCGTGTGTGTGTTTATATGTAAAATAATCCTTAAAACCCATCTAGCGTGAGAATATATGTGAATCTAATGAAAATGTAGAGTCCCTGTGGGTGGAGATAAGGGGAGGGGAAAAAATAATAAATTACTGATAGGGGTTTGTTATAAGTCTCCAAAAATAATGGAAGCAGTGGAGAATATCCTCATAAAGCAAATAGATGAAGCAGCGACTCAAGGAGAAGTCATTATTATGGGGGACTTCAATTTCCCTGAAATACATTGGGGAACAGAAACCTGTAGTTCAAGCAAAGGTAATAGGTTTTTGACAACTATGAGAGACAATTACCTTTCACAATTGGTTCAGGACCCAACAAGAAGGGGGGCACTGCTAGACATAATATTAACCAACAGGCCAGACCGCATATCAAATATACGAGTTGGGGATCACTTGGGTAATAGTGATCACAGCATAATAAGTTTTCATGTATCCTTTAATAAGATGTGTAGTAGAGGGGTTACAAGGACACTAAACTTCAGGAAGGCAAATTTCCAACGGTTGAGTGATGATCTTACTGCAATAAACTGGGACGATTTCCTAAGTGATAAAGCTACACAAAACAATTGGGAGACATTTATTAGCATCCTGAATAGGACCTGTGCACAATATATACCCTATGGGAATAAACATGCTAGAAATAGGAGGAAACCACTATGGCTAAATAGATCTGTAAGGGGCGCAATAAGTGACAAAAAGAAAGCATTTAGAGAACTAAAGCAAGTAGGTAGTGATGAGGCATTAAATAAATACAGAAAATGAAATAAATTCTGTAAAAACCAAATCAAGGCAGCAAAGATTGAGACAGAGAGACTCATTGCCAGAGAAAGTAAAAATAATCCCAAAATATTCTTGAACTATATAAATAGTAAAAAGCTAAAACATGATAGTGTTGGCCCACTTAAAAATAGTCTGGGTGAAATGGTGGATTAGGATGAGGAAAAAGTCAATTTGCTAAATGATTTTTTTTCAACCGTATTTACACAAGAAAATCACATGACAGAAAACATGATCAGTGATGACAAAAATTCTCCATTAAATGTCACTTGCTTAACCCAGCAGGAAGTTCGGCAGCATCTAAAAATCACTAAAGTTGACAAATCCCCGGGCCCGGATGGGATACATCCGCGAGTACTGCAGGATTGAAATAACGTCATAGACAGACCATTATTTTTAATTTTTAAATATTCCATAATAACAGGGTCTGTACCACAGGACTGGCGTATAGTAAATGTGGTGCCAATATTCAAAAAGGGGACAAAAACCGAACTTGAAAATTATAGGCCAGTAAGCTTAACCTCTACTGTGGGTAAAATCCTGGAGGATTTCCTAAGAGATGCTATACTAGAGCATCTGAAGAAGAATAACCTCATGACTAGTGTTGAGCATTCCGATACTGAAATATCGGGTATCGGCCGATATTCGCGGTATTGGAATTCCGATACTTAATTCCGATACTTTTACAATATCGAATACCGGAATCGGAAGTTCCCATAATGCCTGCGCTCTGCAGTGTCTCTAAAGGATGACAAGCTGGATGGCAGCGCTCAGCTGAGATCCAGCCTGTCATCAGAACGCCATCCCAGCATGAGAGAATTCTCCTGATTGTTTAAAAGCCGGCGGGCGGTAAAAAGCCGCCGGCTTTTAAACAATCACACAGCCCCATACAGCTACCACGCAGCCTCCCACCCCGATCCTCCGCTCCCCTCGCCACCTCCCATCCCGATCGTAAGTTAGGACCGGGCGGGGAGCACAGCACCAAGGAGCGGGGAGCGAAGGACCCGGGCGGGGAAGCCGGCAGTGAAAAGACTTCACCGCCAGCTTTCCCGTTCTGTGCTGTGCTTTCCCGCCGGATATTTCAAATGAACAGCTGAGGTATCAGCTGATGCCGATCAGCTGTTTATTTGAAGTCGCCGCGTTGCCCTCAGAGGGTTCATGTGAGTTCATGCTTGACTGCATGAACTCACATGAACTTTCCCACGGCCGCACAGGTCAGCCTCACCTCCCAGACCCGTCATGATTGGTGTGTGTGGGTGTCTGTGCGATGTGTGCGGGTGTGCGCGGTGTCTGTGCGATGTGTGCGGTGTCTGTGCGATGTGTGCGGGTGTGTGCGTGCAGGCAGACATTGGCCGATGTGACACTACTACTCCCATCGGCCTATGTCTGTCCCCCGTCCACTCGTGCCAGCAGGATCAGCTCGATGGGAGCAGTAGTTCCCATCAGCCTGATCCTGCTATATAAATTGCCCTACTGTGTCCCCAATAAATGTTAAATACATGTCATTGGTGGCCAGTGGTTGCCTACAATAAATTAGTTCATACATTACCTGTCCCCGCCGATCGCCACCTAAAATAAAGAAAAAAGCAAAAAACTACACCTATACTCACCTAGACACCTAATTCCCCGAAGCCATCAATCTCCTGTAATAAAATATAAAATAATAAACCACAACCTTATCCTTACCCCTCCGTAGTAGTCCACGAGTGTCCCACGAAGATCTCCAGTTCAGAGCAGCCACATAGAATGTGACTGCTCTGAACCGCTGCCGCCGCTAGAATGATGGGGCCGTAAAGCAGCCCCGTCATTGCATAAGCGGGTTCGCCGGAGTTCAGGCAGCGCTGCTCCGGTTAGCTGCTTTACGGCCCTGCTGTATCGTGAGAAATTCCCACGGTACAGCAGTGCCGTAAAGGAGGTCTCCGGAGCAGCGCTGACTGAATGCACTCCGGTGACCTCAGTCAGTGGCTACCGCTGCCGGGAGCGGACATGTTCCCGGCAGCGTGAGCTTACAGCAACCATGCACTGCTGTCACCATCTCCAGATGTGACAGCTGTGCATGGGAGATCAGCGCAGGAACGTGGACAGGTAACTATTTTTTTTTAGTAAACTAAGAATTAAATAAAATGGTGTGTTTTATTTCAAATAAATTATTTTTTTCTGGGTGTAGTGTGTTTTTTCTTTTTAACACTTTGTAGGTTAGTAATGGGGGTGTCTTATAGATGCCCATCATTACTAACCTGGGCTTCATGGCAGCTGGCGCTGACATGAACCCCAGCCCTATTACCCCCTGCCACCGCACCAGGGCAGCGTGGAAGAGCGAGGCTAAGTGCCAGAATTGGCGCATCCTATGGATGCGCCATTTCTGGGGCGGCTGACGGCTGGTGTTTCTAGCCTGGGAGGGGGCCAATATTCATGGCACCCTTCCTGGGCTATTAATATCAGCCCCCAGCTGTCTGCCTAGCCTTTGCTAGCTATTAAAATAGGGGGGACCCCACGTCATTTTTTTGGGGGGTCCCCCATTTTAATAGCTAGTAAAGGCTAGGTATTCAGCTGGGGGCTGATATTAGTAGTCTGGGAAGATCCGTGGGTATTACCCCCTTCCCAGGCTTCAAACATCTTCCCCAGCCGTCTGCTTAACCTCCGCTAGAGACTAAAATTATGGGGGATCCCACGCCAATTTTTTTTAAAATAAATCCTTTATTTTAACACTAAATGACATTTGATGAGTTAATAAAGATGCAGTCCCTAAATTATTATTTATTTTTTAATTAATTTTTCCCAAAAATTTTGACCTGGGCTTTGCCATATTTTTGTATGTCAGCCAGGTACAGCATCCAGCTTCTATGAACGCGCCATTTTCCGGGGCGGCTGCAGACTGCAATTTGCAGCGGGTGGGGCCCAGAAAGCTTGGGTCTCCCTGCGCTGCGGATTCCAGCACCCAGCTGCCTAGTTGTACCTGGCTGGACACAAAAATAGGGCGAAGCTCCACGTATTTTTTTTTTAATTATTTCATGAAATTCATGAAATAATAAAGAAAAAAAGGGCTTCCCTATATTGTTGTGTCCGGCCAGGTACAAATAGGCAGCTGGTGGTTGGGGGCAGCCCGTTCCTGCCTGCTGTACCTGGCTGGACCCAAATATAGTGCGAAGCTCCACGTCAATTTTTTTTAAATTATTTCATGAAGTAATTTTTTTAAAAAAGGGCTTCCCTATATTGTTGTGTCCAGCCAGGTACAAATAGGCAGCTGGTGGTTGGGGGCAGCCCGTTCCTGCCTGCTGTACCTGGCTGGACACTAATATAGTGCAAAGCCCCACGTCAATTTTTTTTAAATTATTTCAGAAAATTCATGAAAGAATTAAAAAAAAATTGATGTGGGGCTTCGTCCTATATTTGTGTCCAGCCAGGTACAGCAGGCAGGAACGGGCTGCCCCCAACCACCAGCTGCCTATTTGTACCTGGCCGGACACGACAATATAGGGAAGCCCTTTTTTTAAAAAATTATTTCATGAAATAATTAAAAAAAAATTGACGTGGAGCTTCGCACTATATTTGTGTCCAGCCAGGTACAGCAGGCAGGAACGGGCTGCCCCCAACCACAAGCTGCCTATTTGTACATGGCCGGACACAACAATATAGGGAAGCCCTTTTTTTCTTAATTATTTCATGAATTTCATGAAATAATTAAAAAAAAAAATACGTGGGGCTTCGCCCTATTTTTGTGTCCAGCCAGGTACAACTAGGCAGCTGGGGGCTGGAATCTGCAGCGCAGGGAGGCCCAAGCTTTCTGGGCCCCACCCGCTGCAAATTGCAGTCCGCAGCCGCCCCGGAAAATGGCGCGTTCATAGAAGCGCCATCTTCTGGCGCTGTACCCAACTCATCCAGGGCCCTGGTGCGGTGGCTTACTGGGTAATAAAGGGGTTAAGGCCAGCTTGGCATTATCAGCTGGCCCTAAGCCCGAAATTCATGGGGTCACGCCAATATTAGACATGACCACCATGAATTTCTAGTAAAGTATTTAAAAAAAACACAACACCCAGAATAAAGTCCTTTAATTGAAATAAAGACACAATTCTTTATTGTTCTAAATTAAACTATACTTACCATCACGCTCATTCCAGCTGAAGCCAACGATCTCCTGCAATAAAAGAAAAATAATAAACCAACCTCATCCTTACCTTTCCATGGATCCCACGACAGCTTCAGCTCTGCTACATCGAGATGACAGGCTGGACCGCAGCAGAACGCTGCCATCCAGCCTGTCATCCCGCAGACACTGAGAAGCGCAGGCATGCTTGCGCTCCTTAGTGTCTCTCTGTGACGGCATAAAAATGAGCCGAGTTCATGTCCAATGAACTCAGCTCACCTCATGTACGTCACTGACAGCGTGGGAAAATTCTCCTGCACTCAGCGCTTCAGCGTGAGAATTCTCCCACGCTGTCAGTGACGTGCATGAGGTCAGCCGAGTTCATTGTTGGCTCATCTGGATGCCGTCACAGAGAGACACTGAGGAGCGCAAGCATGCCTGCGCTTCTCAGTGTCTGCGGGATGACAGGCTGGATGGCAGCGTTCTGCTGCGGTCCAGCCTGTCATCTCAATGTAGCAGAGCTGGAGCCGTCGTGGGAACCATGGAAAGGTAAGGATGATGTTGGTTTATTATTTTTCTTTTATTGCAGGAGATCGTTGGCTTCAGCTGGAATGGGCGTGACGGTAAGTATGGTTTAATTTAGAACAATAAAGAATTGTGTGTTTATTTCAATTAAAGGACTTTATTCTGGGTGTTTGTGTTTTTTTTTTAACTTTCACTATGGAGTTAGTAATGGGGGTGTCTTATAGACGCCTCTCCATTACTAACCTGGGCTTGATCTCAGCTGGCATTATAAGCTGACATCAACCCCAGCCCTATTACCCCACTGCCACCGCTACAGGGCAGTGGGAAGAGCGAGGCTAAGTGCCAGAATTGGCGCATCCTATGGATGCGCCATTTCTGGGGCGGCTGACGGCTGGTGTTTCTAGCCTGGGAGGGGGCCAATATTTATGGCTCCCTTCCTGGGCTATTAATATCAGCCCCCAGCTGTCTGCCTAGCCTTTGCTAGCTATTAAAATAGGGGGGACCCCACGTCATTTTTTTGGGGGGTTCCCCCATTTTAATAGCTAGTAAAGGCTAGGTATTCAGCTGGGGTCTCATATTAGTAGCCTGGGAAGCTCCGTGGGTATTACCCCCTTCCCAGGCTTCAAACATCTGCCCCAGCTGTCTGCTTAACCTCCGCTAGAGGCTAAAATTAAGGGGATCCCACGCCAATTTTTTTTTTAATAAATCCTTTATTTTAACACTAAATGACAAGTACAGTAATCAACACTATCACTGTACTTCATATATATGTGACTGACATGTTTCTATCTATCTAATCTATGTATGATTCTCTATTCCTTCTATTCTAAATTGTCGGGTACAGATGCTGAATTGCCGGCCGGCTTTCTTAAAGAGACGGTGCATGAAAACACTAATATTTTTTTAAATAAATCCTTTACACTAAATGACAAGTACAGTAACCAACACTGTCACTGTGCTTCTTATATGTGTGACTGACATGTTTTTATCTATCTAATCTATGTGTGAAGCTCTATTCTGTCTGTTATAAATTGTCAGGTACCGCTGATGAATTGCCGGCCGGCTTTTTTAAAGAGACGGTGCATGAAAACACTATTATTTTTTTAAATAAATCCTTTACACTAAATGACAAGTACAGTAACCAACACTGTCACAGTACTTCATATATATGTGACTGACATGTTTCTATCTATCTAATCTATGCGTGAAGCTCTATTCTGTCTGTTATAAATTGTCGGGTACAGATGCTGAATTGCCGGCCGGCTTTTTTAAAGAGATGGTGCATGAAAACACTATTATTTTTTTAAATAAATCCTTTACACTAAATGACAAGTACAGTAAGCAACACTGTCCCTGTACTTCATATATATGTGACTGACATGTTTCTATCTATCTAATCTATGTGTGAAGCTCTATTCTTTCTGTTGTAAATTGTCGGGTACCGGTGTATGCGCTGATGAATTGCCGGCTTTTCGCATAATACATTCTACATTATTCTTAGTTGTTTTACTTCATGTAGAATTAACCTACAAGGAAAGAAAGGGTTTATTTTCATTCCGATATTAGTGTCCCATTGACTTGCATTGGTTTCCGGTATCGGAATCGGCGATATCCGATACTTTTTGAGTATCGGTCCGATCCAATCCGATACGATATTTCCTGATATCGGAAGGTATCGCTCAACACTACTCATGACCCAATATCAATATGGGTTTACGAGGCACCGTTCCTGTCAAACTAATCTGATCAGCTTTTATTAGGAGGCAAGTTCCGTACTGGACCAAGGAAATGCAGTGGATGTTGTGTATATGGACTTTTCAAAAGTTTTTGATACGGTTCCACACAAAAGGTTGATACATAAAATGAGAACAATGGGGATAGGGGAAAATATATGTATGTGGGTTAAGAACTGGCTCAGTGATAGGAAACAAAGGGTGGTTATTAAAGGAACACACTCAGACTGTGTTTCAGTTAACAGTGGGGTACCACAGGGGTCAGTATTGGGCCAGCTTCTTTTTAACATATTTATTAATGACCTTGTAGGGGGCATACAGAGTAATATTTCAATATTTGCAGATGACACTAAACTCTGTAGGGTAATCAATACAGAGGAGGACAATTTGATATTACAGGAGGATCTATGCAAACTAGAAGCTTGGGCTGATAAATGGCAAATGAGCTTTAATGGGGATAAATGTATGGTAATGCACTTGGGCAGAGGAAATAAAATGTATAATTATATGCTTAATTGTACAACACTGGCAAAACTGTAACTGAAAAAGACCTGGGTGTATTGGTCGGTGACAAGCTCATGTTTGGTGGCCAGTGTCAGGCAGCTGCTGCAAAGGCAAATAAAATAATGGGATGCATTAAAAGAGGCATAGATGCTCATGAGGAGGACATCATTTTACCTCTATACAAGTCACTAGTGCGACCACATGTAGAATACTGTGTACAGTTCTGGTTTCCGGTGTATAAGAAAGACATAGCTGAACTAGAGCGGGTGCAGAGAAGAGCGACCAAGGTTATTAGAGGACTGGGGGGTCTGCAATACCAAGACAAGTTAGTACACTTGGGTTTATTTACTTTGGGAAAACGAAGGCTTAGGGGTGATCTTATTACTATGTACAAGTATATGAGGGGACAGTACAAAGACCTTTCTAGTGATCTTTTTACTCTGAGGCCTGAGACGGGGACAAGGAGGCATCTTCTACATCTGGAGGAAAGAAGGTTTAATCATAATAACAGACGCAGATTCTTTACTGTAAGAGCAGTGAGACTAAGGAACTCTCTGCCGCATGATGTTGTAATGAGTGATTCACCACTTAAATTTAAGAAGGGCATGGATGCCTTTCTTGAAAAGTATAATATTACAGGTTATATATACTAGATTCCTTGATAGGGCGTTGATCCAGGGATCCAGTCTGATTGTCGTATGGAGTCAGGAAGGAATTTTTTTCCCCAATGTGGAGCTTAGTGTTTGCCACATGTTTTTTTTTTCCTTCCTCTGGATCAACATTAGTGTTGAGCCACCCCCGTAGTGTTCGAGTTCGGTTCGGTTCGTCGAACACCCGTGTGTTCGCCGAACTGTTCGTCGAACTGTTCGTCGAACACCTTCGAACACCGTTAAAACCAATGGCAGGCAAACAAAAACACATAGAAACACATAGAAAACACCTTCAAAGGTGTCCAAAAGCTGACAAACTGCTCAGAAGACACAACTAACACATGGAAAAGTGACAAGTACATATAGTCATGCGAAAAGAAAAGAGGTGGAGGAGTAAAAGGAAGGGGAGACACAGATATAGGCATGTCATGCCCTTCTAAAATCCAAAAAGTGAGAAGCCGACACGTTCAGTCCGCTCCTGCCCGTGCCACCTCCGTGTCGCCGGGTTTGTGCCAGAGCCGCGGTGAACCCTGATGGCCAGCCCCCCTCTCCCAATACTGGTGCCTGTCCGCTGGTGGGTCGAGCGAGCCCCCCTGTGGTGGAGGCAGCTCTAAGCTTTTTAATTTAAATTGTCTCTCTAATTTGAATGAATACATTTTAAATCCATTTACAAGGATCTATTGGAGGGCAAGTCTCATGCCAGCAGCCGCGTAATTCCAGCTCCAGTAGCGTCCACTAAAGCTGCTGCAGTTAAAAAGCTTTTATAAGGATCGAGCTCGACTGTCCACCGCAAGGCATCCTACTGCCAGTCCCAGCCCCTATGCCTTGGGGTGCCTCCTGATGCTCTTCACTGAGTATACCGTGGTCCCGAAGCATTTCCTTTGAAAAAATTAAGTGTCCAAACTACAGGTGGTGTAGCTTGCTTAACAGCCGGGATAATCAGCTGACTAGCAGACACTGCTACTAGGCACAAAGTATTTCCTGGGCTAGATGCAGTTAAAAATTTGTAATTAGATACTCTCGTTGGATGCTGAGAAAGCATTCCATAGAGTCTCCTGGCACGCCATATATGATTCTCTTAAAAAGCTTGGGGTAGGGGTCTAGGGGACCCTTTTATAGCCAAAATCACGGCCCTGTATCACAATACGTCACCTAGGCTGAAGATAAATGGAACTGTAGCACCCTGAGGGCTCGGTTGCTACAGAGGTATTGCACCTCACCCAGAGGTGTGATATCTCACTCTCAGGTAAGGATGGAGTGTGGATCAGGACCCCGACACCTGCATGCATTACACCACATTGCCGTGGGGCAGGGCGACCAATATGCCCCTGAGATGGGCACGACAGTCACTGACCCTGGCTGGAGTGGGGGGAAGAAACACTGAGGAAGGGGAACCCTGTAGTGCAGGAGTAGGGAGGAAGCAGTTCCTGGGTGCATTGATAAGGGAGTATAAAAGGTGGGCACCATATTAGTTCAGTGCAGAGAAGTCTGAGCAGAAGTGACAGGGAGCAGGGGCTCTGCATGAGCTCTGCTCCGGAGGCGGGCCTAGTAACACAGGCCCAGGCCTGGAAGAGGGAGAAGGAAGGAAGAGGAGTGGAGAAGGCTCCAGGAATGAGGAATGAAGGGATCCCAGGGTTGCGGACGGGCGAGTCGCCACCGCACGCCCGAATCCACCTGCGTAGAGGGGTCAGGCCAAAGGGGGAGACCGGTCCCTGAAACTAGTGGAGGCAGGAAACGACCCTCAGCTAGAAACCGGAGGCTGTGACATTTTATGTGGCGCAGCCCCTCGCTACACCCGCTAGGAAGGCACCACATAGGGTCAGGGAAACTGGTGCCAAGTTTACCAAGAGGAGGCCCGAGGCAGCCGGACAGAAGCGTTGGTAAGAAAGGCCAGACAAAGGACACACAAAGGGGGTCCTGTGAAGCGCTCCAAAGTTATCTGGGAGTTGTCTGAGCCCCTCACCTGGTGAGCACAGTATGACGTGGGCAGCCGTTACCTGCAGACGTGGTCTGGATGATAAGAACTGTGAGTAAAGGCCCTGGACTGCATCACTGACTCCGTGTCGTTACTGCTGCTGCCCTGCACCATCACCCCCATCCTCCGCATACACTGCCCTGAGGCTATACTCCTCCCGTGGGGAGTTATGCTACGCTCTGCTGCACCCACAACACCAGCCTCAGCGGTCTGCCCTGCAGCGGCGGTTCACTCTGACCGCAATCCACGGGTGGCGTAGTCGGACATTTAAACATCAAAACCACATAAATAGTTCCGCCACTGGTTTGACCACCCTGAGCCACGGAACCGGGTCGCCCCCACGAAGACTACAATCACCAGCATCCACCAAAAAGGGTCCGGCTCCGGGTGTCCCAAGGCCCAGGGGCTGCGTCAGAACATTTTCATCACCTTTCACAATCACCAATGGGACAAGGCAGGGATGTCCTCTGTCCCCTCTCTTATACATCCTAGTGACGGAGCACCTGCTCTCATCAATTCGCCATAACCCCAATATTAGGTGGATTGAGGTGGGAGGCACCGAGTACAAGTGCTCTCTATTTGCTGATGATGTCCTAGTATATATCACTCAATCACATATATCCATCCATGCTGTTATGGCTGAAATAGATCACTTTGTTACATGGTCAAATTTTAAAATCAATGCAGCGAAGTCTGAGGCCCTCGATGTCTCCCTCCCCAAATCCATATAGGATTCCATCCAGTCCAACTTTCCCTTTGCCTGGCCCTCACAGGGTATCAAATACTTAGGAATTCCTATTCATAGAGACCTCTCCCATCTATGTTATCTTAATTTTGGGCCCTTTATTGAACAACTCCATACAGACCACGGTTGGCAAGTTAGAACTGTAAGATTCACTACGTGAACCACTGGTGTTTTGTGGAAAAGCACATGTACACTGTGTTCCAAATTATTATGCAAAAAGTGTTTAGGAGTGATAAGGGAAGAATTTGTTTGTTTGTCAGTTAAACTCATTGATGGTGATGTGTGTCAGGGCTCTTTATATCACTGTAAGCAATTGCAGACACCTGTGCTAATTAGTTTGGCAGGTGTGTCCAATGAAAGGCAAGACTACTTAAGAAGGCTGTCTCACATTATTAAGCAGCCTACATTTTCTGCCAAAATGGGAAAGAAAAAGGATGTGTCGGCTGCTGAGAAGCAACAAATTGTGGAGTGTTTAGGTCAAGGCATGACTACAATCAACATTGTGCGATGATCAGGATGAAGTGTCTTGGCAATCAAGAAGTATGTACCTGATTCACAGTACACACGTGTGCGTGCTGATAAGGGCAAATTGAGGACTCTTTCCTATAGGCAATTACGTCAGGTTAAAAGAGCAGCGGCAAAAAAGCCTTGTCATAGCAGCAGACAAGTTTTTGAAGCTGCTGGTGCCTCCAACGTCCCCCGAACAACAAGATGCAGGGTCCTTCAGAGGTTTGCAGCTGTGCATACGCCATCCTGTCGACCTCCTCTATCCACTTCACACAAGCAGAAACGGCTCCAGTGGGCCAAACATTACATGAAGACTGATTTCAAAACTGTTTTGTTCACGGATGAGTGCCGTGCAGCGCTCGATGGTCCAGATGGATGGAGTGGAGGATGGCTGGTTGATGGACACCCCACGCAAACACGGCTACAGCGCCAACAAGGAGGAGGTGGAGTAATGTTTTGGGCTGGAATCATGGGGAGAGAGATTGTCGGCCCCTTTAGGATCCCTGAAGGCGCTAAAGATGAACTCCATAATGTATGTGGATTTTCTCAAACAGCACTTCCTGCCATGGTTCAAGAAGAAGAACCGTGTATTTCACAGCAAGATCATTTTTTTGCATGATAATGTACCATCTCATGCTGCACATAAAACATCTGCATCTCTGGCTGATATGGGCATAAAAGGGGACAAACTTATGGTGCGACCCCCATGCTCCCCTGACCACTACCCCATTCAGAACCTCTGGAGCATCATCAAAAGGAGTGTCTATGATGGCGGGAGGCAGTTCACATCTAAGCAACAGCTCTGGGAGGGTATTCTGTCCTCATGCAAAACAATTGAAGCAGAAACCATCCAAAACCTGACAAATTCAATGGACGAGAGAGTTCAGAACAAAGCTCCTTTCGAACAAGGGGTCCTATGTGAAAATGTAACATCACCTAGAATAAAGTTTTGAGTTGAAAACTGTTTGATTTCAGTTTCTAATAACCTGCTAATGCTTATAATTTCAAAAATGACCATTTTTTGGTCTTTATTAAAATGAAAAGGTTGATTGAAAAGTTTGGGGGATCTAAGAGTGTGGCAACCCAGTAGTCATGATTACTTCGAATTCTGACAATATGAGGGTCATGTTGCAGGTTGTGCAGCAAGAAGGCACTTATGTGTCTTGCGCATCTCGGAGCCCCAAAATTATTTTCCGGGCTAGATGCAGCTAAAAATTATTATTAATTTTAAATCTGGTGGAGCTTAGTATAGATGGCCTAATAGGATCAGTGCTGCACACTGCTACAAAGCCCAAATTATTTTCCAGTCAAGATACAGATAAACATGATTAGTAATTTTAAATCTGGTGGCGCTTATTATAGATGGCCTAATAGAATCAGTGCTGCACACTGCTACAAAGCCCAAATTATTTTCCAGCCAAGATACAGATAAACATGATTAGTAATTTGAAAGCTTAAAAAGGTTGGTAGGGTGATTTTAACCAATCATCAAGCTTTTACTCTCCCCAGGATGACACAGGGGTAGAAAAGTCATTTCGGATCCATGATTTGTTCATCTTTATGAACGTGAGTCTGTCTACATTATCAGTGGAGAGCCGCGTGCGCTTATCTGTCAGCACACCACCAGCAGCGCTGAACACACGTTCAGACAGAACGCTGGCTGCGGGGCATGACAAGATCTCCAAGGTTTAAGTGGCGAGCTCCGGCCATTTATCCAGATTGGAAGCCCAAAAAGAGCAAGGGTCCAGTGACACAGTCATGGCTTCAATGTTTACTTGGAGATACTCCTGTACCATCGTCTCTAGGCGTTGACTATGTGTCAGACTTCTTGTCTCCTGTGGCCTTGCAAAGGATGGGCTAAAAAAGTGGTGAAATGATTCCGCAAAATTGATGTTACCAGCAGATACTGTGGTTCTGTTACGGTTTGAGTGCTGAACACTTGACGGTCCCACGGTTGGCAAGTTGGAACTGTGAGATTCACTACGTGCACCACGGGTGTTTTGTGGAAAAGCACATGTAAGATTCTGCAACAGTCTCTGCTGATACTCCTGCATGCGTGCATCCCTTTCTATGGCAGGAATAATTTCTGCAAATTTACTTTTGTACCGAGGATCTAACAGTGTGGCAACCCAGTAGTCAGGATTATTTCTAATTCTCACAATTCGAGGGTCATGTTGCAGGTAGTGCAGCAAGAAGGCACTCATGTGTGTTGCGCATCCAGGAGCACCAAGTCCCTGTTGTGTTGGTGGCGAGGTAACAATCATGCTTCCTTCCTCTGTCCTCTCCCCCCAACCTCGCATAACAGAAATGTGATCAAGGTCTCCCTCATCTGATGAGTCTTCCATCAGTTCGTCCTCCACTTCTTCCTGGGCTCCTGCACCTTCCTCACTAGTTTGGCTGCTACCATGCGCCCTGGTAAAACCATCTCCCCCACCCTCACATGCCTGCCGCCTTGGTGATGCCGACCGTCTGGACCTTGCAGATGTTAGCCCTTCCGCATACAACTCCTCCTCCTCTACTTCCTCCACCTCCTCTTGTGCCACCACCTGACTCCAAATTCTGTTTAACATGTGCTCCAGCATGTAAATCACCGGAATAGTCATGCTGATAATGGCATCGTCAGCACTAAACATCTTCGTCGCCATTTCAAAACTGTGCAGAAGGGTGCATAGGTCCCTGATCTGAGACCACTCCTCCAGCTTGATTTGCCCCACTTCTGGATCTCGTTGGCCCAGGCTATATGTCAGAACGTATTGCACCAGGGCTTGTCGGTGCTGCCACAGTCGCTGCAACATGTGCAGAGTTGAATTCCACTGGGTAGGCACATCGCATTTTAGCCGGTGAAGTGGCAGGCCCAACGACTTCTGTAGAGATGTAAGTCGCTGAGCTGCAGGATGCGAATGGCGGAAGTGAGCACACAGCGACCGTGCCCTCTGCAGAAGGCCATCTAGTCTGGGATAGTGGGCTAAAAATTGCTGGACAACCAGGTTCAACACGTGAGCCATACAAGACACGTGTGTGACATTGCCCCGGCGAAGGGCCGCACCCAGGTTTGCAGCATTGTCGCACACGGCCTTCCCTGGTTTCAGGTCCAGTGGAGACAACCATTCATGAAATTGGTTCTCCAGAGCTGACCACAACTCCTCAGCTGTGTGACTCACATTTCCCAGAGATTTCAAAGTAAAAACCACCTGATGACGTTGAGCCCTACTGCCAGCATAGTAAGGAGGTGTGCAGGATCCCTTCTGCGCAGTTAGAAAGCTTGTGGCATGACCAGACAGGCTTTGGGTGCAGGTGGAAGACCGAGAGGAGGTTGAGGAGTCAGAAGCAGTGGAGGAACTTTGACATAAAGAGGATTGACGCACAACTCGTGGGGACGGCAAGACTTGGACAGCAGCCCCTTGTCCTGCTGTCACCATAGTTTCCCAGTGCCCAGTCAGCGACATGTAACGCCCCTGTCCATGCCTACTCGTCCAAGTGTCTGTGGTGAAATGCACCCTGTCACACACAGAGTTTCTCAAAGAAGCAGTGATGTTGTGTGCGACATGCTGGTGGAGCGCAGGCACACCTTTCTTTGAGAAGTAGTGCCGACTGGGCATCTGGTACTGGGGCACTGCGACGGACATAAGGTCTCAAAAATCCTCTGTGTCCACCAGGCGGAAAGGCAGCATTTCTGTAGCCAAGAGCTTGCAGATGGTGAAATTCAACCTCTTAGCTTTCTCATGGCTAGGAGGAAATGGTCTTTTACTTGTCCACATCTGAGGGACCGAGGGCTGGCTATTGTGCTTAGACGGGGTTGATAAGGGTGTCCCCGGCAAACTGCCGGTCTGTGAGGAAGATGCAGGCGGACATGTTAGGTTGCCTTGATCCAAAGGTGGTGCTATCGATGTCGGACAGCGCTCAACACCAGCTGGTGTTACCACCTCCAAAGAAAATGATGACCTGCCAATCACGCTGGCTGTTGCGGGTAAAGAGGTGGCAGGTCTGCGCCCCAAAACAGGTGTGACTGCTGTCCCCCCAGTCACAGAGGATGAAGAGGCCGCGGATGCACAAGATATGGCAGACAGTGGTTGGCCCGGCCGGCTAGGCCGCATTGTAGCACACTGAGCTTCCCACTGTAACTTATGCTTCATATCCATGTGCCGGTTCATGCATGAAGTACTCAAACTATGTATTTTTTGGCCTCTACTTAGCTTTTGCTGACAAATGTTACAGATAACACGAGTTGGGTCATCTTTATCGATCTGAAAAAATGCCCAGGCTATGCAAGGTTTAGCACCCATGCGACCTGAAGAGCCACCACGACTTGTGGTGAGAGGCAGAGTTGTGTTTGAGGATGCAGTTGTTGACGTGCTTCCAGTACTACGTCTCTGTCCAGGAAGGCGCAACCTTACCTCGTCATCACTAGAATCTTCCTCCACCTCCTCTGCTGACCTCATCTCTTGGCTGACTGTGGGTTGACAGTAAGTGGGATCTCCAACCTCATCATCATCACCCTGTGCGTTATCAAACCCGTCGTCCTCAGAGCCAACCTGTTCCTGCCCTGACAAAAAACTAAAGTTGTCGCTCCAATCAGGTATTTGAGTCTCATCATCGTCTTCCTCATTGTCTCCACCAACAGGAGTTACAGTTTGGGAATGAGGGTCTACATTATGGTCAGAACCTTCTGCGTCTGGTCCTGGATCCGACACATAAAGATTCTGGGCATCAGTGCAGATCATTTCCTCGTCTGGATTCACAGAAGTGCTGGAGTCGACCTCTGATTCCCAGGCTATAGTATGAGTAAACAGCTCTGCAGACTCAACCATCTGTTCTACCTCATACTCAGACGGGCAGCTGGAGATTTGGGAGCTGTGAGGAAGCAAGTGCGATTGGGGTGACACCTTTGAGGACTGGAGTATTTGTGATGTTGAAGTTGTTGTGGAGGAGAGCCCACTTAAAGGAGCACTTGATATCCGTTGAAGCACCTGCTGTTTTTGTGCCTCATCTGGAATTTGTAGCGATTGGCGTGGCCGTAAGAAAGGGATCTTATCACATTGTCCGCTAAAAGAAGTAGACATTTTAGTTTGGCTGGAAGATGGTCTTTCTTCTGCAGATGTTACTGTTGCTTTAACACCTACCCCACGGACACAACCTTTTTTCCCCTTCCCAACATGCCTATTCCCCTTTCCACCAGCAGCAGGCCTTTTTCCACTCATTTTGGAGGTTAACTAATTCACCACTCTGGAGTTGTTTGCACAAAAAAACAATGGATGGGAACCGAGCAGAGCCGAGTGGCCAAACTGTGGTATTAGGCCAAAACTATTGGCTGGGTTAGATGCAGAAAAAAGTTTTATTCAATTTGCAACCTGATGGAGGTCAGTATAGATGGACTAATTGAACAAGTCCCACACACAGCTAGAAGCCCAAATATTTTTTCAGAGGTAGATGCAGAAAAAAATTGTATTCAGTTTGCAACCTGATGGAGGTCAGTATAGATGGACTGATAGAACAAGTCCTACACACAGCTAGAAGCCCAAATATTTTTTCAGAGGTAGATGCAGAAAAAAAATATATTCAGTTTGCAACCTGATGGAGGTCAGTATAGATGGACTAATAGAGAAAGTCCCACACACTGCTAGAAGGCCAAATATTTTTTCAGAGCTAGATGCAGATATAAATTATTTTTAATTTGCAACCTGATGGAGGTCAGTATAGATGGACTAATAGAGAAAGTCCGACACACTGCTAGAAGGCCAGATATTTTTTCAGAGCTAGATGCAGAAAAAAATTATATTCAGTTTGCAACCTGATGGAGGTCAGTATAGATGGACTAATAGAACAAGTCCTACACACAGCTAGAAGCCCAAATATTTTTTCAGAGGTAGATGCAGAAAAAAAATATATTCAGTTTGCAACCTGATGGAGGTCAGTATAGATGGACTAATAGAGAAAGTCCCACACACTGCTAGAAGGCCAAATATTTTTTCAGAGCTAGATGCAGATATAAATTATTTTTAATTTGCAACCTGATGGAGGTCAGTATAGATGGACTAATAGAGAAAGTCCCACACACTGCAAGAAGGCCAATTATTTTTTCAGAGCTAGATGCAGAAAAAAATTATATTCAGTTTGCAACCTGATAGAGGTCAGTATAGATGGACTAATAGAACAAGTCCCACACACAGCTAGAAGGCCAAATATTTTTTCAGAGGTAGATGCAGATAAAAATTAATTTTAATTTGCAGCCTGATGGAGGTCAGTATAGATGGACTAATAGAGAAAGCCCCACACACTGCTAGAAGGCCAAATATTTTTTCAGAGCTAGATGCAGACAAAAAATTATTTTGAATTTGCAACCTGATGGAGGTCAGTATAGATGGACTAATAGAGAAAGTCCCACACACTGCTAGAAGGCCAAATATTTTTTCAGAGCTAGATGCAGATAAAAATTATTTTTAATTTGCAACCTGATGGAGGTCAGTATAGATGGACTAATAGAGAAAGTCCCACACACTGCTAGAAGGCCAAATATTTTTTCAGAGCTAGATGCAGAAAAAAATTATATTCAGTTTGCAACCTGATGGAGGTCAGTATAGATGGACTAATAGAACAAGTCCCACACACAGCTAGAAGCCCAAATATTTTTTCAGAGGTAGATGCAGAAAAAAATTAGATTCAGTTTGCAACCTGATGGAGGTCTGTATAGATGGATTAATAGAATAAGTCCCACACACAGCTAGAAGCCCAATATTTTTTCAGAGGTAGATGCAGAAAAAAATTGTATTCAGTTTGCAACCTGATGGAGGTCAGTATAGATGGACTAATAAAACAAGTCCTACACACAGCTAGAAGCCCAAATATTTTTTCAGAGGTAGATGCAGAAAAAAAATATATTCAGTTTGCAACCTGATGGAGGTCAGTATAGATGGACTAATAGAGAAAGTCCCACACACTGCTAGAAGGCCAAATATTTTTTCAGAGCTAGATGCAGATATAAATTATTTTTAATTTGCAACCTGATGGAGGTCAGTATAGATGGACTAATAGAGAAAGTCCCACACACTGCTAGAAGGCCAAATATTTTTTCAGAGCTAGATGCAGAAAAAAATTATATTCAGTTTGCAACCTGATGGAGGTCAGTATAGATGGACTAATAGAACAAGTCCTACACACAGCTAGAAGCCCAAATATTTTTTCAGAGGTAGATGCAGAAAAAATATATATTCAGTTTGCAACCTGATGGAGGTCAGTATAGATGGACTAATAGAGAAAGTCCCACACACTGCTAGAAGGCCAAATATTTTTTCAGAGCTAGATGCAGATATAAATTATTTTTAATTTGCAACCTGATGGAGGTCAGTATAGATGGACTAATAGAGAAAGTCCCACACACTGCTAGAAGGCCAAATATTTTTTCAGAGCTAGATGCAGAAAAAAATTATATTCAGTTTGCAACCTGATGGAGGTCAGTATAGATGGACTAATAGAACAAGTCCCACACACAGCTAGAAGGCCAAATATTTTTTCAGAGGTAGATGCAGATAAAAATTATTTTTATTTTGCAGCCTGATGGAGGTCAGTATAGATGGACTAATAGAGAAAGCCCCACACACTGCTAGAAGGCCAAATATTTTTTCAGAGCTAGATGCAGACAAAAAATTATTTTGAATTTGCAACCTGATGGAGGTTAGTATAGATGGACTAATAGAGAAAGTCCCACACACTGCTAGAAGGCCAAATATTTTTTCAGAGCTAGATGCAGATAAAAATTATTTTTAATTTGCAACCTGATGGAGGTCAGTATAGATGGACTAATAGAGAAAGTCCCACACACTGCTAGAAGGCCAAATATTTTTTCAGAGCTAGATGCAGAAAAAAATTATATTCAGTTTGCAACCTGATGGAGGTCAGTATAGATGGACTAATAGAACAAGTCCCACACACAGCTAGAAGCCCAAATATTTTTTCAGAGCTAGATGCAGAAAAAAATTATATTCAGTTTGCAACCTGATGGAGGTCAGTATAGATGGACTAATAGAACAAGTCCCACACACAGCTAGAAGCCCAAATATTTTTTCAGAGGTAGATGCAGAAAAAAATTAGATTCAGTTTGCAACCTGATGGAGGTCTGTATAGATGGATTAATAGAATAAGTCCCACACACAGCTAGAAGCCCAATATTTTTTCAGAGGTAGATGCAGAAAAAAATTGTATTCAGTTTGCAACCTGATGGAGGTCAGTATAGATGGACTAATAAAACAAGTCCTACACACAGCTAGAAGCCCAAATATTTTTTCAGAGGTAGATGCAGAAAAAAAATATATTCAGTTTGCAACCTGATGGAGGTCAGTATAGATGGACTAATAGAACAAGTCCCACACACAGCTAGAAGGCCAAATATTTTTTCAGAGCTAGATGCAGATAAAAATTATTTTTAATTTGCAGCCTGATGAAGGTCAGTATAGATGGACTAATAGAGAAAGTCCCACACACTGCTAGAAGGCCAAATATTTTTCAGAGCTAGATGCAGACAAAAAATTATTTTGAATTTGCAACCTGATGGAGGTCAGTATAGATGGACTAATAGAGAAAGTCCCACACACTGCTAGAAGGCCAAATATTTTTTCAGAGCTAGATGCAGACAAAAAATTATTTTGAATTTGCAACCTGATGGAGGTCAGTATAGATGGACTAATAGAGAAAGTCCCACACACTGCTTGAAGGCCAAATATTTTTTCAGAGCTAGATGCAGAAAAAAATTATATTCAGTTTGCAACCTGATGGAGGTCAGTATAGATGGACTAATAGAACAAGTCCCACACACAGCTTGAAGCCCAAATATTTTTTCAGAGGTAGATGCAGAAAAAAATTATATTCAGTTTGCAACCTGATGGACGTCTGTATAGATGGATTAATAGAACAAGTCCCACTCACAGCTAGAAGCCCAATATTTTTTCAGAGGTAGATGCAGAAAAAAAATATATTCAGTTTGCAACCTGATGGAGGTCAGTTTAGATGGACTAATGAGAAAGTCCCACACACTGCTAGAAGGACAAATATTTTTTCAGAGCTAGATGCAGACAAAAAATTATTTTTAATTTGCAACCTGATGGAGGTCAGTATAGATGGACTAATAGAGAAAGTCCCACACACTGCTAGAAAGCCAAATATTTTTTCAGAGCTAGATGCAGATATAAATTATTTTTAAATTGCAACCTGATGGAGGTCAGTATAGATGGACTAATAGAGAAAATCCCTCACACTGCTAGAAGGCCAAATATTTTTTCAGAGCTAGATGCAGAAAAAAATTATATTCAGTTTGCAACCTGATGGAGGTCAGTATAGATGGACTAATAGAACAAGTCCCACACACAGCTAGAAGGCCAAATATTTTTTCAGAGATAGATGCAGATAAAAATTATTTTTAATTTGCAGCCTGATGAAGGTCGGTATAGATGGACTAATAGAGAAAGTCCCACACACTGCTAGAAGGCCAAATATTTTTTCAGAGCTAGATGCAGACAAAAAATTATTTTGAATTTGCAACCTGATGGAGGTCAGTATAGATGGACTAATAGAGAAAGTCCCACACACTGCTAGAAGGCCAAATATTTTTTCAGAGCTAGATGCAGACAAAAAATTATTTTTAATTTGCAACCTGATGGAGGTCAGTATAGATGGACTAATAGAGAAAGTCCCACACACTGCTAGAAACCCAAATATTTTTTCAGAGCTAGATGCAGAAAAAATTATATTCAATTTGCAACCTGATGGAGGTCAGTATAGATGGACTAATAGAATGATGCTATGCCCAAAAGATTTTACTTCACTAGGTGCAGTAAAAAAATTGGTATTCTATACACAGGTGGTATTTCTTGCAACACAGATAGGCTACTCCACTGACTAACACACTCTGCAATAGGCCAAAAAGGATTAGCTTTGCTAGATTCAGCCAAATGCTGTGAAAAAAACTTGCACAGCACTGGCACAGACCTGCCTGGCAAAAACTGATAGGAACTGATGTAACCTAGTCCTGAAAAGGACTGCAATTACAATTAGTCTTTACTCCCACAATCTATCTATTTAAGAGCACAGACCTGCCTGATAAAAGTCGTAGGAAATGCTGTAGCCTAGTCCTTAAAAGGACTGCAATCACAGCTATTCCCTACTCCCAAGCTATCTGTAGATTTGTGCGAAAATTGGCTTGAAATTAACAAGGTATAGCGCACACAGCAACAGCGGTGCCGTCTAACACGCAGCTGCAGCAGTGAGAAAATGGTGGCGACGGGGAAAATGGCTTGGTCTTATAGGGCAAGGACATGTGACATACACTGAAATTGACACATGCCCTTGCTTGTGTGAAAAAAAGCACTTCGCTCCGTGTGTGCGCTGCTGATAGGCTGACAGATTGCACCTCCCCACAGTAAATGCGGGAAAGAGAAAAAAAAATGGAGATCTTCATTATTCCTGCAGAGATCCATCCCCTGCCCCTCCCCCCACCCCGCTGTACACTCAAACTGCGTATTAACATTAATTTTCATCATTACTGAGAAAAAATCCAGTTATGATTTTGGTGCACGAACAGTTATCGAACATAACCTCGAACAGCCGAATTTTTCTCAAATTGTTCTTGTTCGCCGAACGGCTCGAACACCGCCCAAAACAGCTCGAATTTGAGATTGGCGAACAGTTCGAGTCGAACAACGCTCATCTCTAATCAACATGTTAGGCTATGGGTTGAACTAGATGGACTTAGTCTTCCTTCAACCTTAAAAACTATGTTACTATGTTACTTATTTTGTCAATACTGATAGGTGGTCGATAAATTCATGTAATGGTTTAAAGTATGCACAGCAAAACACTAATTAGGGCATCATCATTCAGGATTACATTATACAGATGAAATATAATTTCAAGAAATGAAATATATTTATTATTGGATTTTCAACTACCTGAGATAAAAATTTAAATGCTATCCCTCCCTGCAGTGCAATATAAACCTGCATGAATAAACACAATTACGTTTTTGGGGTTTTGATTTTAAGGTATTCATTGTACGGTATAAGTGACCTGTGAACATGATTCTTCAGGATACTTCTATTATAGTGATACTAAACATTGCGAAATTTTTTCTTTTTGTAAAAAAAAAAATTAGAAAAAATCTTCGGTTTATGATGCCATTTTTTCAGACCTGTAACATTTTTACTGTTTCATCCATGAAACTGCGTGAGTTCCTTTTTGAATGGTGATTAAAAGTTTTTATTGATACCAATTTGGGACATATAAGACATTTTGATCCCTTTTTACTACATTTATTTTTGGGAGGTGAGATGCCAAAGAAATAAGCAGTTCTGGCATTTCTTTTTTCTCTCCTAACCATTGGGGTTAACTTGTTTTATATTTTGGACAAAGTTTTATAGATATGGGTCTGCTATATGTTTTATTTTTTTAATTTCTTTATTTTAACTAGGGAATACATCACCAGAATCACCACCACTGCATTAATACATCTCTAGGCATATTGACAGCAGCGGGTAGTCAATCAGTGAGCTCTGCAGCTCTGTCAGGGTAGATGAAACGCCCAACTCATAGTGGCTGATCTCACTTATTCTCTGCAACGCGGTTAACATGACAGTATCAGTATTGCAGCCAATTCCAGATTCTGTAGCTGGAGACTCAGTTTTATAAAGCTTGCTTGACAACTGAAATTTTTTAGAAAAGCAATCAATTGGAATGTCAAATCAGCCCAACACCATATAAATTTGTACTGCATAAACCTCCAACTCTTAGTATGTCTCTTTAATAATGGTAAGGAGATACTAGCAGTTGTTACTAGGCATCATCAGACTGTGGACGATACATGAACCACAGTATTGATGAAACTTAGTCGGTATCACAATTCAATAATTACATTCAGGTACCACACATTGCTCCTTTCCATACTGTCCCTTGCACGCTGCCCCTCTCTATACTATCAGACACAAGCTGCCCATTCTCTAGACTGTCCCCCACAAGCTGACCATTTCCATTCTGCTGCCCAAATTTTGCCCATTTTCATACTACCCCTCACAAACTGCCCCTTTTTTTACTGTTAGCGACATGCTGTCATTCTCAATACTGTCCTCCACATGCTGACCACTACTCATACTGTCTCCCACATTCTACCACTCGGCAGACTGTCCCCGACACACTGCCCCTCACCATACTTTCCACTACAAGCTGCTCTTCTCCATACTGTCCACCGCACACTGTTCCCTTTCCATACTATTCCCCCACATTATCCTTCCAACATGACTCTCTCTCACATTTCCCCCCTCTTGCACCCTACCCCTTCTATACTAACACCATCACACTAAATCCCTCTTCCCATCTAGAACAACAGTCTTCTTTATCTTAAGCTCCAAGTGAGCTTTTACCCTATCTCTGTCTTTGGCGCAACTGTGACATCATCAGTGTAATAAGACCACCCTTCTCCACAGTCAAATTTTACTGTCCCCAGAGTATCAAGCAGTCACTGCTAGCTCAATGTATGAATTCAACCAAATATCTCTAATGGGTAAGCTACTCTCAGCCACCAGTAAACATCATCTCTCGGACAAGCTTACCTATTTGACATACCAACTACAACTCCACTTAGGTACCTTATGTAGACTATTTCCACTCTCCTATGTTGGTGCCATGATTTTCCCTGATTTGTTTTTACCAATAGCCTTGTGGAGTAGTGCTCCAGTCTTACCATCCACCACAGGGGCAGACATAATATGGGTGCAACCTGTGCAGCTGTATGGGTGTGTACCGTGACTGTCATGTTCCTGCGTCTGAAGACAGCTATTGTGTGAAGTGAATAGTGTCATACTTTTTTGTACATGTATTGTGATATGTGAAGTGTGAACTATGTCATGCAGTTTTAGGAATGTAATGTACAGCTATGCATAATGTTTTAGGAAATGGTGCTGCTGTGTAGGTACTGTAAAGGTAATGCCTAGTGTGAGTAATGTACGCATGTAGTGTAAGCACAGGATAAGACATAGAATAAGATTTAGGACATAAGATAGAGTATGATAGGCATTATATGGACAATTTGCTTAGTGCATATTGTTAGAAGATAGTGACTGTAGTTAAGTAGTTATGTTAGAATATAGGTGAAAGGTTAAATCTGCCCAGCAACAGGCTGCAGGGACAGATATAGTGAAGTGTTTGGTCTAGCCCACAGTGGGAGGGCTTAAATTCAGTAAAAAGGAGATTGCTTCCTGTTTCTAGAGGAGAGTTAGTTTGCTAAGTGACAAGATGAAGTTCAAGGTGCAGTGGGCTGATAACAGAGGCGAGTACAAAGTGTTCTAGGCAATATGCGGCCTTACAAGACTCCCTGCGGACATGAACGTGAAATCCCTGGGGCTGACAGGATTAGTGGATGTAAGGATAGTTCAGGAAGAATGGAAAGTAAAGCGGGAAATGTACTGTATTACTGAAACAAGACACCTAGGGTGCTGTGCCCAATACTGCATGAAACAATCTGATGTACTTGAACTATCCAGTAAACATTTATGTGTTGAAACATACTAGGTGTCCATTGAGTTGTGTGTGGCTGTTCCTGAATATAAAGAACTGAAGACAGCAGAGGCCTGTGGCCTACAAGTGAGTGTAATGCTCCCGACACGAGACAGCACTCTGGGACTGGGACACAAATTTCCGATTAAGTGCCAGGGCGATTTAAAGAGGCAGCTCAACCACGACTACCGCCCTCTGACACCTAACCCAGCCACAAAGTGACCTATAAGGTAAGGGGGCCCACTTTTGCCTCCAAAAGCAGCATATAGAAATGAGCACTATGATGAATTATTGGGCTGCAAAGGGCCCACATACTGTCTTTACACAAGGGCCCTCAGCTGTCTCTGTCTGCCCCTGATGCACACCTTCTTGCCAGTATCAGGCCTATTCTGAGGTTTGTATTTCACACCTGTAGCTGATAGATACAAATTCTCCTGCACTCAGCGCTTCAGCGTGAGAATTTTCCCACGCTGTCAGTGACGTGCATGAGGTGAGCTGAGTTCATTGGACATGACCTCACCTCATTCACGTCACTGACAGCGTGGGAAAATTCTCACGCTGAAGCGCTGAGTGCAGGAGAATTTTCCCACGCTGTCAGTGACGTGCATGAGGTGAGCCGAGTTCATTGGACATGACCTCGGCTCATCTTTATGCCGTCACAGAGAGACACTGAGGAGCGCAAGCATGCCTACGCTTCTCAGTGTCTGCAGGATGACAGGCTGGATGGCAGCGTTCTGCTGCGGTCCAGCCTGTCATCTCGATGTAGCAGAGCTGAAGCTGTCGTGGGAACCATGGAAAGGTAAGGATGAGGTTGCTTTATTATTTTTCTTTCATTGCAGGAGATCGTTGGCTTCAGCTGGAATGGGCGTGATGGTAAGTATAGTTTAATTTAGAACAATAAAGAATTGTTTGTTTATTTCAATTAAAGGACTTTTTTCTGGGTGTTGTGTTTTTATTAAATACTTTACTAGAAATTCATGGTGGTCATGTCTAATATTGGTGTGACCCCATGAATTTCGGGCTTAGGGCCAGCTGATAATGCCAAGCTGGCCTTAACCTCTTTATTACCCAGTGAGCCACCGCACCAGGGCCCTGGATGAGTTGGGTACAGCGCCAGAAGATGGCGCTACTATGAACGCGCCATTTTTCGTGGTGGCTGCGGACTGCAATTTGCAGCGGGTGGGGCCCAGAAAGCTTGGGCCTCCCTGCGCTGCGGATTCCAGCCCCCAGCTGCCTAGTTGTACCTGGCTGGACACAAAAATAGAGCGAAGCCCCACGTATTTTTTTTTTAATTATTTCATGAAATTTATGAAATAATTAAGAAAAAAGGGCTTCCCTATATTGTTGTGTCCAACCAGGTACAAATAGGCAGCTGGTGGTTGGGGGCAGCCCGTTCCTGCCTGCTGTACCTGGCTGGACACAAATATAGTGCGAAGCCCCACGTCAATTTTTTTTTAATTATTTCATGAAATAATTTTTTAAAAAAAGGGCTTCCCTATATTGTTGTGTCCGGCCAGGTACAAATAGGCAGCTGGTGGTTGGGCGCAGCCCGTTCCTGCCTGCTGTACCTGGCTGGACACAAATATAGGGCGAAGCCCCACATCAATTTTTTTTAATTATTTCATGAATTTCCTGAAATAATTAAAAAAAAATTGACTTGGGGCTTCGCACTATATTTGTGTCCAGCCAGGTACAGCAGGCAGGAACGGGCTGCGCCCAACCACCAGCTGCCTATTTGTACCTGGCCAGACACAACAATATAGGGAAGCCCTTTTTTTCTTTATTATTTCATGAATTTCATGAAATAATTTAAAAAAAAAATACGTGGGGCTTCTCCCTATTTGCGTGTCCAGCCAGGTACAACTAGGCAGCTGGGGGATGGAATCTGCAGCGCAGGGAGGCCCAAGCTTTCTGCCCCCCCCCCCCGGTGCAAATTGCAGTCCGCAGCCACCCCGGAAAATGGCGCGTTCATAGAAGCTGGATGCTGTACCTGGCTGGCATACAAAAATATGGCAAAGCCCACGTCAAAATTTTTGGGAAAAATTAATTAAAAAATAAATAATAATTTAGGGACTGCATCTTTATTAACTCCTCAAATGTCATTTAGTGTTAAAATAAAGGATTTATTTAAAAAAAAATTGGCGTGGGATCTCCCATAATTTTAGGCTCTAGCGGAGGTTAAGCAGACGGCTGGGGCAGATGTTTGAAGCCTGGGAAGTGGGTAATACCCACGGAGCTTCCCAGACTACTAATATCAGCCCCCAGCTGAATACTTAGCCTTTACTAGCTATTAAAATGGGGGACCCCCCCCAAAAAAAATGACGTGGAGTACCCCCTATTTAATAGCTAGCAAAGGCTAGGCAGACAGCTGGGGGCTGATATTAATAGCCCAGGAAGGGTGCCTTGAATATTGGCCCCCTCCCAGGCTAGAATCACCAGCCGTCAGCCGCCCCAGAAATGGCGCATCCATAGGATACGCCAACTCTGGCACTTAGCCTCTCTCTTCCACGCTGCCCTGGTGCGGTGGCAGAGGGTAATAGGGTTGGGGTTGATGTCAGCGCCAGATGCCATGAAGTCCAGGTTAGTAATGATGGGCGTCTATAAGACACCCCCATTACTAACCTACAAAGTGTTAAAAAGAAAAAACACACACTACACCCAAAAAAAAATAATTTATTTGAAATAAAACACACAATTTTATTTAATTCTTAGTTTACTAAAAAAAAATAGTTACCTGTCCACGTTCCTGCGCTGATCTCCCATGCACAGCTGTCACATCTGGAGATGGTGACAGCTGTGCATGGCTGCTGTAAGCTCACACTGCCGGGAACACGTCCGCTCCCGGCAGCGGGAGCCACTGACTGAAGTCACCGGAGTGCATTCAGGCAGCGCAGCTCCGGAGACCTCCTTTACGGCAGTGCTGTACCGTGGGAATTTCTCACGATACAGCAGGGCCGTAAAGGAGCTAACTGGAGCAGCGCTGCCTGAACTCCGGCGAACCCGCTTATGCAATGACGGGGCTGCTTTACGGCCCCATCATTCTAGCGGCGGCAGCGGTTCAGAGCGGTCACATTCTATGTGGCTGCTCTAAACTGGAGATCATCGTGGGACACTCGTGGACTACTACGGAGGGGTAAGGATAAGGTTGTGGTTTATTATTTTATATTTTATTACAGGAGATCGATGGCTTCGGGGAATTAGGTGTCTAGGTGAGTATAGGTGTAGTTTTTTATTTTTTACTTTATTTTAGGTGGCGATCGGCGGTGACAGGTAATGTATGAACTAATTTATTGTAGGTAACCACTGGCCACCAATGACATGTATTTAACATTTATTGGGGACACAGTAGGGCAATTTATATAGCAGGATCAGGCTGATGGGAACTACTGCTCCCACCGGGGACAGACATAGGCCGATGGGAGTAGTAGTGTCACATTGGCCTATGTCTGCCTGCACGCACACACCCGCACAGACACCGCACACACTCGCAGACATCGCACACACTCGCAGACATCACACAGACACCGCACACACTCGCAGACATCGCACAGACACCGCGTACACCCGCACACATCGCACACACTCGCAGACACACGCACAGACACCCACACACACCAATCATGACGGGCTGATCGTCTGGGAGGTGACGCTGTGCGGCCAGCCAATCACTGTAATGCCCACAAACAACATGGCTGTGGCATTACAGTGACTGGCTGGCAATCCCTGCATGTTCATTGGCTCTGTAAAGAGCACCAAACATGCAAGGCGGAGACCCGAGCTCCCGCCCGAGTAACCCGGAAATGCTCGGTGCTCGCCGAACATCCCGAGTAGCGTGATGCTCGGGCGAGTGCCGAGCAGTGTCGAGCATGTTCGCTCAACACTAATTTTTACATAATTAATTGGCATTTATTGCATGAAATAAGTATTTGATACAATAGAAAAACAGAACTTAATATTTGGTACAGAAACCTTTGTTTGCAATTACAGGTCAGACGTTTCTTGTAGTTCTTGACAAAGCAGGGATTTTGGCCCACTCCTTCATACAGATCTTTTCCAGATCTTTCCGGTTTCGGGGCTGTCACTGGGCAACATTGAGTTTCAGCGCTATCCAAAGATATTCTATTGGGTTCAGGTCTGGAGACTGGCTAGGCCACTTGAAATGCTTCTTACAGAGCCACTCCTTAGTTGCTGTGGCTGTGTGTTTCGAGACATTGTCATGCTGGAAGACCCAACCACGACCCATCTTCAATGCTCTTGCTGAGGGAAGGAAGTTGTTGGCCAAAATCTCACAATACATGATCCCATCCATCCTCCCTTCAATACGGTGTAGTCATTCTGTCCTGCCTGTACAGAAAAGTACATCCAAAGAATGATATTTCCCTCACCATGCTTCAGGGTTTGGACGGTGTTCTTGGGGTTGTACTCATCCTTATTTTTCCTCCAAACACGGCAAGTGAAGTTGACACCAAAAAGTTCTATTTTGATCTCATCTGACCACATGACCTTCTCCCATGCCTCCTCTAGACCATCCAGATGGTCATTGGCAAACTTCAAACAGGTCTGGACATGTGCTGGCATGATCAAGAAGACCTTGTATGCATTGCAGGATTTTAATCCATGGTGGCGTAGTGTGTTACTAAAGGTAATGTTTGAGGCTGTGGTCCCAGCTCTCTTTAGGTCATTGACCAGGTCCTCCCATGTAATTCTTAGCTGATTCGTGACCATTCTCAGAATCATCCTTACCCACGAGACGAGATCGTGCATGAAGCCCCAGACCAGAAGATTGACAGTCATCTTGTGTTTCTTCCATTTTCTAATAATTGTGCCAACGGTTGTTGTCTTTTCAGCAAGCTGCTTGCCTATTGTCCTTTAGCCCACCCCAGCCTTGTGCAGGTCTACAATTTTGTTCCTGGAGTCTTTAGACAGGTTTTTGGTCTTGGCCATGGTGGAGGGGTTGGAGTGTGATTGATTGAGAGTGTGGACAGGTGTAGTTCAAACAGGAGCAATTAATACAGGTAATGAGTGTAGAGAAGGAGGGCTACTTAAAGAAAAACTAACAGGTCTGTGAGAGCCAGAATTCCTGCTGGTTGGTAGGTGTTCAAATACTTAGTTCATGAAATAAAATGCAATTTAATTATTTAATAATCATACAATGTGATTTTCTGGTTTGTATTTTTAGATTCTGTGTCTCACAGTTGAAGTGTACCTACATTAAAAATTACACACCTCTCCATTCTTTGTAGGTGGGAAAACTTGCAAAATGGTCAGCGTATCAAATACTTATTTTCCCTACTGTATATAAATTATTTTTACTATTTTGAATTAGTTTAATTACAAAAAATATATTATACACTACTCAAAAAAATAAAGGAAACACTCAAATAACACATCCTAGATCTGAATGAATGAAATATTCTCATTGAATACTTTGCTCTGTACAAAGTTGAATGTGCTGACAACAAAATCACACAAAAATCATCAATGGAAATCAAATTTATTAACCAATTGAGGCCTGGATTTAGAGTCACCCCCAAAACTAAAGTGGAAAAACACACTACAGGCTGATTCAACTTTGATGTAATGTCCTTAAAACAAGTCAAAATGAGGCTCAGTATTGTGTGTGGCCTCCACGTGCCTGTATGACCTCCCTACAATGCCTGGGCATGCTCCTGATGAGGTTGCGGATTGTCTCCTGTGGGATCTCCTCCCAGACCTGGACTAAAGTATCTGCCAACTCTTGGACAGTCTGTGGTGCAACGTGACGTTAGTGGATGGAGCGAGACATGATGTCCCAGATGTGCTCAATCGGATTTAGGTCTGGTGAACGGGCAGGCCAGTCCATAGCTTCAATGCCTTCATCTTGCAGGAACTGCTGACACACTCCAGCCACATGAGGTCTGGCATTGTCCTGCATTAGGAGGAACCCATGGCCAACCGCACCAGCATATGGTCTCACAAGGGGTCTGAGGATCTCATCTTGGTACCTAATGGCAGTCAGGCTGGTGAGCACATGGAGGGCTGTGCGGCCCTCCAAAGAAATGCCACCCCACACCATTACTGACCCACTGCCAAACCGGTCATGCTGAAGAATGTTACATAGTTACATAGTTTATAAGGCCGAAAAAAGACAAGCGTCCATCCAGTTCAGCCTATTTCTTGTGCACTGCAGCTATTCCGCAGCGTTGATCCAGGGGAAGGCAAAAAAAAAAAAAAACATGCGGTATAGGCCAATTTACATCATTGAGGAAAAATTCACTTCCCGACACCAATCTGGCAGTCAGATTAAATCCCTGGATTAATTAACTAAGCATAAGATGTAATTTTATTGTTCTCAAGAAAGGCGTCCAGGCCTCTCTTGAACTCATTAAGTGAGTTGGACATCACCACTTTCTCTCCCAGAGAGTTCCAGAGTCTCACGGCTCTGACCGTAAAGAATCCCCTTCTATGCTGGTGCAGGAACCTCCTTTCCTCCAGACGCATAGTGTGCCCCCTCGTCTTTGTCACCATCCTTGGTATAAACAGGTCATGGGAGAGATCTCTGTACTCCCCCCTGATGTATTTATACATGTTTATGAGGTCTCCCCTAAGCCTTCTCTTTTCCAACGTAAATAGGCCTAATTTTGACAACCTCTCTGGGTATTCTAGTCCCTCCATTCCCTTTATTACCTTAATCGCCATCCTTTGTACCCTCTCTAGCTCCAATATGTCTTTCCTGAGCACCGGAGCCCAGAACTGTGCACAATATTCTAAGTGCGGCCTTACCAGCGCTTTATACAGAGGAAGAACAATGTTCTCATCATATGCCCCTATTCCTCTTCTGATGCATGCCATGACTCTATTTGCCTTCGCAGCTGCTGCCTGACACTGGGCACTCCAATTTAATTTGCTATTAACCAAGACGCCCAGGTCCTTCTCCATGTCAGATTTCCCCAACGGTTTTCCATTTAATATGTATGGGTGACTGCTGTTTTTCTTTCCCTTTTTCCCATGTTGCAGGCAGCAGATCGCTCTCCACGGCGTCTCCAGACTCTGTCACGTCTGTCACATGTGCTTAGTGTGAACCAGCTTTCATCTGTGAAGAGCACAGGGCGCCAGTGATGACTTTGCCAATCCTGGTGTTCTGTGGCAAATGCCAGGCATCCTTCACGGTGTTGGCCTGTGAGCACAAGCCCCATCTGTGGATGTCGGGCCCTCATACCACCCTCATGGAGTTGGTTTCTAACCGTTTGTGCAGACACATGCACATTTGTGGCCTGCTGGAGGTCATCTTGCAGGGCTCTGGCAGTGCTCCTCCTGTTCCTCTTTGCACAAAGGCGGAGGTAGTGGTCCTGCTGCTGGGTTATTTCCCTCCTATGGCCCCCTCCACGTCTCCTGGTGTACTGGCCTGTCTCCTGGTAGCGCTTCCAGCCTCTGGACACTACGCTGACAGATACAGCAAACCTTCTTGCCACAGCATTGATGTGCCATCCTGTATGAGCTGCATTACTTGAGCAACTTCTGTGGGTTTTAGAGTCCGTCTCATGCTACCACGAGTGTGAAAGCACAGCCAGCATTCAAAAGTGACCAAAACATCAGCCAGAAAGCATTGGTACTGAGATGTGGTCTGTGGTCCCCACCTGGAGAACCACTCCTTTATTGAGGGTGTCTTGATAATTGCCAATAATTTCCATCTATTGTCTATTCCATTTGCACAACAGCGTGTGAAATTGATTGTCAATCAGTGTTGCTTCCTAAGTGGACAGTTTGATATCACAGAAGTTTGATTCACTTAGAGTTATATTCTGTTGCTTAAGTGTTCCCTTTAATTATTTGAGCAGTGTGTTTTGTTCATGCAAATTGAAAACAAATAAATGTGTAATGCAATTGAAAGAGCACATACAGTGGGTATGGAAAGTATTCAGACCCCTTTAAATTTTTCACTCTTTGTTTCATTGCAGCCATTTGGTAAATTCTAAAATGTTAATTTTTTTCTCATTAAAGTACACTCTGCACCCCATCTTGACTGAAAAAAACAGAAATGTAGAAATTTTTGCAAATGTATTAAAAAAGAAAAACTGAAATATCACATGGTCATAAATATTCAGACCCTTTGCTCAGACACTCATATTTAAGTCACATGCTGTCCATATCCTTGTGATCTTCCTTGAGATGGTTTTACTCTTTCATTGGAGTCCAACTGTGTTTAATTAAACTGATAGGACTTGATTTGGAAAGGCACACATCTGTCTATATAAGACCTCACAGCTCACAGTGCATGTCAGACCAAATGAGAATCATGAGCTCAAAGGAACTGCCCAAGGGGCTCAGAGACAGAATTGTGGCAAGGCACAGATCTGGCCAAGGTTACAGAAGAATTTCTGCATTACTCAAGGTTCCTAAGAACATAGTGGCCTCCATAATCCTTAAATGGAAGACGTTTGGGACCATCAGAAATCTTCCTAGACCTGTCTGTCCAGCGAAACTGAGCAATCGTGGGAGAAGAGCCTTGGTGAGAGATGTAAAGAAGAACTCCAAGATCACTGTGGCTGAGCTCCAGAGATGCGGTAGGGAGATGGGAGAAAGTTCCACAAAGTCAACTATCACTGCAGCCCTCCACCAGTTGGGCCTTTATGGCAGAGTGTCCCAACGGAAGCCTCTCCTCAGTGCAAGACATATGAAAGCCCACATAGAGTTTTTCAAAAGCACATGAAGGACTCCCAGACTATGAGAAATAAGATTCTCTGGTCGGATGAGACAAAAATAGAACTTTTTGGTGATAATTCTAAGCGGTATGTGTGGAGAAAACCAGGCACTGCTCATCACCTGCCTAATACAGTCCCAGCAGTGAAACATGGTGGAGGCAGCATCATGCTATGGGGGTGTTTTTCAGCTGCAGGTGCGGGACGACTGGTTGCAATTGAAGGAAACATGAATGTGACCAAGTGCAGAGATGTCCTGGATGCAAACCTCTTCCAGAGTGCTCTGGACCTCAGACTTGGCCAAAGGTTCACCTTTCAACAAGACAATGACCCTAAGCACACAGCTAAAATAACAAAGGAGTGGCTTCAGAACAAGTCTGTGACCATTCTTGACTGGCCAAGCCAGAGCCTTGACCTAAACCCAATTGAGCATCTCTAGAGAGACCTGAAAATGGCTGTCCACCAACATTCACCATCCAACCTGATGAAACTGGAGAGGATCTGTAAAGAAGAATGGCAGAGGATCCCCAAATCCTGGTGTGAAAAACTTGTTGCATCATTCCCAAGAAGACTCATGACTGTACTAGCTCAAGGGGTGCTTCTACTCAATACTGAGCAAAGGGTCTGAATACTTATGACCATGTGACATTTCCGTTTTTCTTTTTTAATAAATTTGGAAAAATTTCTTCATTTCTGTTTTTTTTCTGTCAAGATGGGGTGCAGAGTGTACTTTAATGAGAAAAAAAAATGAACTTTTTAGAATTTACCAAATGGCTGCAATGAAACAAAGAGTGAAAAATTTAAAGGGGTCTGAATACTTTCCGTACCCACTGTACATACAGTCATGGCCAAAAGTTTTGAGACTAATGCAAATTTTGATTTTCACAACCTTTGCTACACTCCATTGTTTTTGGATATTTTAGTCAGATGTTTCCATGGTTGTCTAAGTACAAATATAAGCACTTTATAAGTTTTTACACTTTTATTTACTTATACATCAAGTTTATGCAAAGACTCAATATTAACAGAGTTGACACTTAATGTTTGCCCTGGCTGCTGGATATTTGTTTCTTGGCCAAATCTATTTATTACAATTTCTTTGTTTCATTTGTCTGCGTAATTTTTGAGGATCAATCATAGGTTTACCATGGGATAGAGATCAGAGAAGGTTACGGGTTATGGACCCAAAATTTCAATGTTTTGTTCACTGAGACATTTAGTCATCACTTTTTATAATGTGTAAAGGTACTCCATCAGGCTGGAAAAAGCATTGTTCATCACCAAATTGCTCATGCATCATTGGGACAATGTCTCTTGGGGAATGCATAGATACCATTCTTTTTTATGTCAGTGTTTTTAGGCAAAAAATTGTGTGTGAGGACACTCCCCTGGACGAAAAGCAATTCCACACATGAATGGTCTCAGGATGCTGTACTGCTGGCATGTCATAGGGCTCGTGGTAGCACTCACTTAGTCTGATCTGGATAATTATTCTTTCATATGTTCCAAAGAGTTTGAATGGGGCTTCATCAGAAAAAATAACTTCAACTCAGTCCAATCCCTCCTTGTATTTCCTGCAGATTGTCAGTCTGTCTTTAATATTTTCATTGGAGAGAAGTGCCTTTTTGCTGCCCTTCTTAACAGCAGGCCAGCCTGTAAAATATTTTTCCTCACAGTGCATGCAGATCCTCTGACACCTGCTTCCTGCTATTTTTGAAAAAGCTCTACACTAGAGTTGAACCAATTCCATAGCTTTTAGGCTGGGCTTCACAGGGGAACCTCAATTTAATTATTAACTTCAATATTTTATGTATTTGCAGTAATAGAAAGGAACACACGAGTGCAGTTTCAATTTCCTCCAGGGGTTTGAAATATGGAAAAAAATATATAAAATTTCCCAGTTAAAATGTAAAGAAATAAAATGATAAGAAATAAGCATATTTGGTGACACCATGTGACACCAAAGTCCGATGATCAAAATATAAAATGATTTAATTGTATTTTTTTCATCACTAAAATATTGAAAACTTTCTAAGTTTGGTTTCACTGTAGTTGTACTGACCCAAAGAGCCATATAACATTACAAAATTACAAGCCTTCAAAAATTATTATTCTTGAAAGAAGAAGCAGAAGAAGAAATTAAAGCGCAAAAAAATTATAAATCGCCAGGCCATGAATGGTTTAAACTATTCCAGTATGTTAAATTATACAGTAGTCTATTTAGAAAAATATTTATTATTCTTACTTGCTACTTAGTATTTAAACTCATTATTAACACATTGTTCAGAAAATAGAATTGTTATAAACCTAAACAATATTATATCGCTTCATTGCACATGCAACAATATGGAATTGTCATAGGGCGGAATATTAGTTCTCCATAGTATAGAAAAATGAAGAAAATAACCTTTGACTTAAAAAAACATGTAAGCTCTACTGATGTTCCTGCTTTAATAAATATTTGAATTTCCAATAAATTATCACTTCCTTATGATAGTACAGGTGCATCGCAATAAATTAGAATATCATCAAAAAGTTCATTTATTTCAGTTCTTCAATACAAATAGTGAAACTCATATAATATATAGAGTCATTAAAAACAGAGTGATCTATTTCAAGTGTATATTTCTGTTAATGTTGATGATTATGGCTTACAGCCAATGAAAACAAAGTCATTATCTCAGTAAATTAGAATAATTAGCATAAAACACCTGCAAAGGCTTCATAAAGATTTAAAAAGGTCCCTTAGTCTGTTTCAGTAGACTCCACAGTCATGAAGAAGACTGCTGACTTGACAGATGTCCAGAAGGCAATCATTGATACACTCAACAAGGAGAGGAAGCCACAAAAGGTCATTGCTAAAGAAGCTGGCTGTTCACAGAGTGCTGTATCCAAGCATATTAATGAAAAGTTGAGTGGAAGGAAAAAGTGTCGTAGTAAAAGGTGCACAAACAACCGGGATAACCGCAGCCTGAAAAGGATTGTTGAGAAAAGGTCATTCAAAAATTTGGGGGATATTCACAAGGGGTGGACTGCTGCTGGAGTCATTGCTTCAAGAGCCACCACACACAGACGCATCCAGGACATGTGCTACAAGTGTCGCATTCCTTGTGTGAAGCCACTCATGACCAATAGACAATGCCAGAAGCGTCTTACCTGGGCCAAGGAGAAAAAGACCTGGACTGATGCTCAGTGGTCCAAGGTGTTGTTTTCAGATGAAAGTAAATGTTGCATTTCATTTGGAAATCAAGGTCCCAGGGTCTGGAGGAACAGTGGAGAGGCACACAATCCAAGCTGCTTGGGGTCTAGTGTGATGTTTCCACAATCAGTGATGGTTTGGGGAGCCATGTCATCTGCTGGTATATGGCCACTGTGTTCTATCAAGACCAAAGTCAGCACAGCTGTCTACCAGGAAATTTTACAGCACTTCATGCTTCCCTCTGCCGACAAGCTTTTTGGGGATGGAAATTTCATTCTCCAGCAGGACTTGGCACCTGTCCACACTGACAAAAGTACCAATACCTGGTTTAAAAACAACAGTATCACTGTGCTTGATTGGCCAGCAAACGCGCTTGACCTTAACCCCATAGATAATCTATAGGGTATTGTCAAGAGCAAGATGAGAGACACCAGACCCAACAATGCAGACAAGCTGAAGGCTGCTATCAAAGTAACCTGGGCTTCCATAACACCTCAGCAGTGCCACAGGCTGATCGCCTCCATGCCACGCCGCATTGATGCAGTAACTGATGCAAAAGGAGCCCCGACCAAGTATTGAGTGCATTTACTGAACATACATTTCAGTAGGCCAACATTTCGGATTTTAAAAACATTTTTCAAGCTGTTGTTATTAAGTATCCTAATTTACTGAGATAATGACTTTTGTGATTTCATTGGCTGTAAGCCATAATCATCAACATTAACAGAAATAAACACTTGAAATAGATCACTCTGTTTGTAATGACTCTATATAATATATGAGTTTCACTTTTTGCATTTAAGAACTGAAGTAAACTTTTTCATGGTATTCTAATTTAGTGAGATGTACCTGTATCTCTGATTGTCTGCGCTAGACCATGTACTGTGGTAGTTGCAAGGCATGATGGGGAAGCCCACATGGCCACACTTGATGCCATGAGCCCACTCTATGGATGATGCAATCTTCACCAATCAGTGAAATGGTGGCAGGAATTTTTTTTTTTAAATCCATGCAAATTAAATCTCAACTTATTCAAATTTGCTAAAGCATGCAAATTTCAGGAAATTCTACTTAGAATCTTAAAATCCCTTGATGCAAGTATTCTTTCTTCCATTATTCCTTGGGAAAACGTAAGAATAAAATGACAGCTGGATTCCCTTGGCAATAGTTTGTTTCCCTGTACAGTCTGACACTGATTAGACAGTATACAAGCATAACGGTAACATGTCTAGAAAAGATATACAGACTAAACCTTCAAAATGTTTTATTTTGATGCTTCTTTTAAAAATGTATGGCAAAATACAATTACATTTCAATTTTGAATCATAATATTTACAATTTCTAAAGTTTTATTATATGTTCAAAATAAGTTTTTTTTGAAGAACTATTTTTTTTTCAAAATTTTAGATTTACAGAAATAATATATCTGCAATGTAGCATTTGCACACAAGGCATAAATGTAAACTCAAATGATTTCTAAGCATTGCCACAAGCTGTTTGATAGCATGCAGCATGCAACTATTCTTAGATTTGATTGAGCAGTAATTTTTTTTCATTGAGTGTTTTGAATAGTTTTCAACAAAATTCCAAAGGCTAAGAGGTCGCTTTTAACATTCTTTTACAAATGTATTTTAGACCAACACTCAATATGTTAGGAGGGGCATAAAAATATTACTGCTACAGAAAAAAAGTCTGATAAAACAGTTGAAAGTGCATTAAGAAATCTTTGCCTTGGCAGTAATAACATGGTGACAGGAAATCAATAAACTACATTAAAGCTCTTTTCAGTTCCCCAAAACCTTTATTTTTTGTTTTGTTCTTAACAGAGTTAAGTACAGTGTAATTTTTAAAAGCAAAGTATAGATTGTTAGACATATTCCATGTTACACATTAGCATGTTTCAATGTCTACTTTGCTTGTACTAATGTAAATAAGTTTTGTGAAATTAAATTTTATAACCTACAATCCATTTTTGTAAATTTTTCCTTCCAAGAATTTCCACAAACAACATTTTTTAAACTGAAGCAATAGAATGATGAGTAAAGTTCATCCAATATATATAATTGTCTTATCCCGTCTGTCTGTCTGTCTGTGTCCAGGAAATCCCGCGTTGCTGATTGGTCTGGCCGCGGCCAAACAGCAACGCGGGATTTCAGAAAAAAGATGGCGGCCGTTAGCGGCTCATCTGCCGCACGGAGGTCAGCGGCGATGCAGTCGGGAGATGACCGGAGCCAGCCGGTCATCTCCCGGCTGATCGCAGCAGAACTACCCCGACCGGCGGCGCCGCTGACCTCCATGCGACTACCGTCGGGAGATCAGCTGATCTCCCGACGGTAAGTGTGAAGGGAGGACCGGGGAGCGGCGCCGCCGGTCGGGATGCTTCTGCTGCGAGCAGCCGGTCATCTCCCAGCAGCGGAAGTACCCGCACAAGCAGCGCCGCTCCCGGGCCCACACTAATGCAACGCTGATTGGTCGCTGCCGACGGCCGCGACCAATCAGCTATATTGGCGCCAAGTCTAAACACCGCTCTGCTGATTGGTCGCGGCCGCCGGCCGCGACCAGTCAGCGATATTGGCGCCAAGTTTAAACACTGCTCTGCTGACTGGTCGCGGCCACCGGCCGCGACCAATCAGCTATGTTGGCGCCAAATTTAAACACTTTTAAGCTGATTAGTCGTGGCCGCCGGCCACGACCAATCAGCGATATTGGCGCCAACTTTAAACACTGCTCTTCACAGAGGTCAGCGGCGATGCAGCCAAAGTACCCCCACCGGCGGCCACGACCAATCAGCGATATTGGCGCCAAATTTAAAAACCGCTGTGCTGATTGGTCGCGGCCGCAGCCCCCTGCAAACATATCACAAGCACATAAAAGAGAGAGGCACTCTCATCTTTGCTGAAGCCTATCAGTAATTTAATACAGTAGCAAAAAGCCTTGGATGCTTTTTTTTGTGATGTGTGAAGTGAGTGGTTCATATCTGATAACTTCCATAATAGTAGTTCAATCTGATGCCATTGGTTTACATTACCAGAATTGCTGCTTTCCATTTAGCTGCGTACTAATTAAAAAAGCGACTAAAAGTTAAATGTATCTCAAAATGAAAATGTCAGCTTGTCCTGCCAAAAAAAATTCCCTCACTGCTTTGTTGATGGAAAAATATAAATGTTTTTGTTCTTGAAATGCAGTAACACAAAAATCAATTGTGTTTTCTATAAAAAAAAAAGTTTTTATAGTGCAAAAGTAGTAAATATAGAACTATAGCAATTTGGAAATAATTAATTCAACCCAAGGAATGAAGTTATCAGGTTATTTATCCCACATAATAAATGACATAAAAATGGTAAAAAATGCCAGAATTGCTGTTTTTGTTCATGCTCCTAAAAAATGAAATAAGAGATCAAAAAATCATTTTTAACGTATGATAGATTCAACAAGAACTACAAGTCATCGTGCAAGAAACTTGCAAAGAGCCTGTCACCTCAGGTCCACTATTTACCTGCACATATAGGGTTAATGCTGCCTGGCCACCTTACTGAAAGTGTGGCTACTGGGAGTAAATTAAATTATTTTCTCTCATGGCTCATCAGCTTTCAGTCATGGAGGTGTACATGCAGCAGCCACAGACTTTGCTCACAATATTGTGATCAGCACCTGTAAGCACGCCCTGTCACTATGATTGACAGCTTACTCTACACAGTATATCTGTGCAGGCCGAGCTGTCAATCAAAGTGCAGGGGCATTGCTTTGTCCACTGCTCACAGCATAGTGAACACTGACTGTAAAAGCCTCGTGCAAACCCCATTGCTAAAAGCTGACGGCTTCCGGTAGGAAATAAATTCAGATTCTCCCAATAAAAGCACTTTCAGAAAGCATAATAATGCTCATTATCTGCAGAATAACCCTATATCTCCAAGTAAATAGTGACAGGTTCTATTTAAGCAAGTTGACTGTTTTTTAATCATGTAATTTAAACAGGATAATAAACATTATTAAAATAGTAGAAAAATAAAGTAAAAAATTCAAATTATATAACTTTTTCATCAATGTAAAATGCAGAAGTTACTTTTTGTTATTCTGAGTTAATTTATGAATAAATTTATTTTGTTTAGCTTTTTTTATTTTCTAAATTTTTAAAATAGTTATAGTGCACCTTTAATTTCAAGGAAGAATTTAAGAAAATGGCAATTTTAGCCTACAAAATTTGTTATTATATTTATATATAACACCACTTATTTAGCAAAAGTGACAAATAAAATTGTAAGATAATGTTCCGCAAATGTGAGAAGTCACAGTTTGCTGAACTTTTAAGCAGAAGCATGAGCTGAAAGGTAGCTACCAAATTTACGATGTGCATAAATCTGTCTCAACTATTGATTTTTGCTCAACTTCCATTGCCATGGGCTTAGAACTAACAAGAAGATGCTTCCTATACTGATTGCTATTCATTTACTGGTGACACAGGAATCTAATTCAAGTATGTACTTTAACTGTCTTTTTTATAATTTTTTATAAAACTGAATTTTTTGAAAATTGTAAAATGATATAAAAATATTTCTGTGATTTTCCAATTAGACTTAAACAGTAACTCACTTTTTTTTTTCCATAAATCAACAGTACAAGTGAAGATAAGAAACCTTGTAACATACTGGTATTTTATTAGAGTAAAATGCTATGCTTCCTTCCCCGCCTATTAAATATTTATTTTCTTTATTTTCTGATCATTCACTATCAAATATTGCTCAACTTTTTCAGCGAGGGATCAAACACTGCTATTAAAGTCAATGGGGAGATATTGTGTGTGAGCTGGAGAGAGGCACAAAGCAAAACTTCCAAGGCCGATAGTGCAGAGGGAAAACTCCTAAAAATGTAGGATACAAGCTTAAAATGACCAGAAATAGTGGTATTCCTCATGTATATAACTGCTTATTCTGAAAATTCACCTGAAAGTTCAGTTACACTATAAGATTTGCACTCATCTCTTACAGGGAAAAAATATATACAGTTATATGAAAAAGTTTGGGCACCCCTATTAATCTTAAGCTTAATGTTTTATAAAAATTGGTGTTTTTGCAACAGCTATTTCAGTTTGATATATGTAATAACTGTTGGACACAGTAATGTTTCTGCCTTGAAATGAGGTTTATTGTACTAACAGAAAATGTGCAATCTTCATTCAAACAAAATTTGACAGGTGCATAAGTATGGGCACCTCACCAGAAAAGTGACATTAATATTTAGTAGATCCTCCTTTTACAAAAATAACAGCCTCTAGTCGCTTCCTGTAGCTTTTAATGAGTTCCTGGATCCTGGATGAAGGTATTTTTGACCATTCCTCTTTACAAAACAATTCCAGTTCAGTTAAGTTTGATGGTCGCCGAGCATGGACAGCCCTCTTCAAATGATCCCACAGATGTTCAATGATATTCAGGTCTGGGGACTGGGATGGCCATTCCAGAACATTGTAATTGTTCCTCTGCATGGATGCCTGAGTAGATTTGGAGTGGTGTTTTAGATCATTGTCTTGCTGAAAGATCCATCCCCTGCATAACTTCAACTTTATCACTGATTCTTGAACATTATTGTCAAGAATCTGCTGATACTGAGTGGAATCCATGCGTCCCTCAACTTTAACAAGATTTCCGGTGCCGGCATTGGCCACACAGCCCCAAAGCATGATGGAACCTCCACCAAATTTTACTGTGCGTAGCAAGTGTTTTTCTTGGAATGCTGTGTTTTTTTGCCGCTATGCATAACGCCTTTTTGTATGACCAAACAACTCAATCTTGGTTTCATCAGTCCACAGGACTTTCTTCCAAAAAGAAATTTGCTTCTCCAAATGTGCTTTTGCATACCTCAGCCGACTCTGTTTGTGGCGTGCTTGCAGAAACGGCTTCTTTCGCATCAATCTCCCATACAGCTTCTCCTTGTGCAAAGTGCGTTGTATAGTTGACCGATGCACAGTGACACCATCTGCAGCAAGTTGATGCTGCAGCTCTCTGGAGGTGGTCTGAGGATTGTCCTTGACTGATCTCACAATTCTTCTTCTCTGCCTTTCTGATGTTTTTCTTGGCCTGCCACTTCTGGCCTTAACAAGAACTGTCCCTGTGTTCTTCCATTTCCTTACTATGTTCCTCACAGTGGAAACTGACAGGTTAAATCTCTGAGACAGCTTTTTGTATCCTTCCCCTGAACAACTATGTTGAATAATCTTTGTTTTCAGATCATTTGACAGTTGTTTTGAGGAGCCCATGATGCCACTCTTCAGAGGAGATTCAAACAGGAGAACAACTTGCAAGTGGCCACTTTAAGTAGCTTTTCTCATGATTGCATACACCTGGCTATGAAGTTCAAAGCTCAATGAGGTTACAAAACCAAAAAAAGTGCTTTAGTAAGTCAGTAAAAAGTAGGTAGGAGTATTTAAAATAAGAAAATGATAAGGGTGCCCATACTTATGCACCTGTCAAATTTTGTTTGAATGCAGATTGCACATTTTCTGTTAGTACAATAAACCTCATTTCAAGGCAGAAACATTACTGTGTTCAACAGTTATTACATATATCAAACTGAAATAGCTGTTGCAAAAACACCAATTTTTATAAAGCATTAAGCTTAAGATTAATAGGGGTGCCCAAACTTTTTCATATAACTGTATATATTTTTGTACCGTGTTAGCCAGTAGATAGAAAAATATTTACATTTGAGAGTCCTCAGTGATACCTTTTAATGGCTAACTGAAAAGATGGTAACAGGCTGCAAGCTTTCAAGGCTACTCAGGCCTCTTCATCAGGCTAATATAACACAAAATCTGAAGAATCACATATTTATACACATTAGGACACAGAAATAGTGCAATAGATGAGACAGGTAACGTTAAGCAGAGCTATTACTGTGGGAGAAAGATAAACAGTTCTGGCTGTAAATATTGGATTGGTTCATAGATAAGGACTGCTATGATGACCCCAAAGCTCTGAGGACCACATTCCTTAATTGATGTAGAATGACATAAATCCATGCGACACATTCATTCCTGCTCTGAAGGTGTCAATGGTCACTCGGGTACTTGTAGCTCAGGTCGAGCAAATTGGAATACTCGGGTGCTCGACCTGAGCAACGAGCCCAATGTAGGTCTATGGGAAACTCGAGCATTTTTCATGCTGCTCCCCCGGCGGTCTGCAGAGGGCCTAAAAATTGCCCAAATCGATAGGAACAGTGCTCAAATAACATGGGAATAGCATGGGGAAGACCCCTGGAAGCATCTCTGACTCCCAGATCACTGCTGTATGCAACGTGGTCAGAGTATTACGCCACTTTTACGGACTCACAATAAAACATACAAAAACGAAACCAAAATGGATTTTCATGGGAAATATGTTAAGGAACATGCTTTCCAGGGTAATGACTTGTATATAAGGCAAAATAAATAACCAAAAACAAAAATACCCCTCCACAACTTGGGCTATGTTCACACGTAGCGTTTTTGATGCTTTTTGCACTTTTGAATTGCTTTCAACCAAGACAAATGCATTCACCAGGAAATGTCATTTTAACATTTTACAACCTTATCTGGCCATGTGGTATGTGACACATCATCAGACACGTGCATACAGTGCTGAAAAGACATGGGAAAAGCATGGGGAAGACCTCTGGAAGCATCTCTGACTCCCAGGTCACTGCCTAAAAGTGTGCCCATCATAAGTGATCCTTGGTCCATGCGAAGATGCCTCCCGCCATGCACCTGTTGTTGCAGACTTGCAACAATCACCGTCCACGTCCTTGTCCCACTGCAGCGTTCAGTTGTCCCTACTCCATTCCTTGGAACGCAAGCGCAAGTAGGCAGGCAGCCACCCACCCACCCACAGGCTGCAATACTATACTGCCAAATTTTTGACAGCTGCTTGCACTTGAAATATAGCCTTTTAGGCTCGTGGAGGCGGAAGCTTTTCACAACCTCATGCCGACGGCGGCCGGGTGTCCATACTCGGTCTCCAGCCGCCACTATATTTCCCGGTATCGCCTCCGCCTTCCACAAGCACGGGTCCCACAACATTACCCGTGCCCCCCCAGTGCACTTACTGGGAAGGACTGCCTAACCACAAACACGTGGACAGGTGAATGTGGCCAGGGATGGTACGGAGCTAGTCCACAACTTTTTTTGCTAAGAGTTGTATTTAGCTCGGTGAAAGGACTGGCTTAGAGGGAAACCGTATCTACCCTGCGTGTCATTTCTCCAAGGAAGTCCTGTAATTAAGCTTGTTGCAGAAGCAATGGCAGCCCATTCAACATCAACTCTCACTTGTCGGTGGTGCTTTGACACACACACATCTCTCTTTGCGCATTTAATTTCTTGAATACAGAGTTAGAAAATGGCCTGATCTGTAATGCGTTTTGAGAAATAACATGCATAAGCATGGCCGATCCACATTAAAAAAGCAGCCATAGAGTGTCCGGGAACCTTCCCCCAACACTTTTCTTAGCCAGGGCTGCTTTTCGGCAGGGTTGGACGGGCTCACCAGAGAACCGGAAACTCCTCCGGCGGGCCCTGGCTTCTCCTTCAGGAGAGTTCATAGTGCCGAGGTGAGGCCATGATGATGATAGAGGCCACCATCTGCTTAGTTTTCTGTTACTTGGAATGCAAGTGCAAGTATGCAGCCAGCCACCCACCCACCCACAGGCCGCAACACTAAACTGCCAGATTTCTGGGTAGCTCTTTGCACTTGAAATATGGCCTTTTAAGCTTGTGGAGGCGGAAGCTTTCACAACCTCATGCCGGTGGTGGCCGGGTGTCCATACTCAGTCCCCAGCCAACACTATATTTCCCTGTATCGCCTCCACCTTCCACAAGCACGGGTCCCACAACATTACCCATGCCCTCCCCAGTGCACTTACTGGGAAGGACCGCCTAACCACAAACACGTGGACAGGTGAATGTGGCCAGGGACGGTACGGAGCCAGTCCACATTTTTTTTGCTAAGAGTTGTATTTAGCTCGGTGAAAGGACTGGCATAGAGGGAAACCATATCTACCCTGCGTGTCATTTCTCCCAGAAAGTCCTCTAAAGCTGCTTGCACTTGAAATGTGGCCTGAACATTACTGCTGGTACTTTTCTGTGGGAATTTGCTTGCCTCCTACCAGCCTGGAATATTTCTAGCAAACTGTGGTACGACGCCATGGTATTAGCACTGCCCCCAGTACCAGTAGCGAAGCCATCCCCAATTTCCTTCTCAGGAAAATTTATTTGGCAGACTGAGTGGCTGCCCAAATACATTTTTTCACAAAGAAGCTGAAGATAGAGTGGCAGTAGATGCAAGTTTCTCCAGCCTGTTAGATATTAGAGGGTGAACGGCAGCACATTGGATCAGTGGTTAGCACTGAAACCTTGCAGCGTTGGGATCCTGGGTTCAAATCCCAGCAAGGACAACATCTGCAAGGACTTTGTATGTTCTCCCAGTGTTTGCGTGTGTTTCCTCCTCAGTAAAAAAGCAGCCATAGAGTGTCCGGGGACTTTCCCACACACTTTTCTTAGCCAGGACTGCTTCTTGGCAGGGTTGGACTGTCCCACCAGAGAATCCTCTGGTGTGCCTTGGCTTCTACCTCAGGAGAGTTCATGATAGCGCTAACTTTGCAGCTGCTATGGGGCTCTTGAGCAGGTGAGAAAGGTTAGCCCTCAGAATCAAATCTTCTGGTGGGCACAATATTTTTCAATCTGAAACAGCTTCTCAGTGGGAGTGGTATTTCACCATAGCCATATTCTTTAGCTTGGTGAAAGGACTGGCATAGAGGGAAACCGTATATACCCCAGCTGTCATTTCTCCATCACCAGGTTCCACCCATTGTCACACACAACCATGCCTGGCTGTATGTTCAGCGGTGAGAGCCACAGATCAGGCTGCTTTGTTACAGCTTTCAACAGCTCTGCAGCGCCGGGCGGTTTGTAAATTAAGCATTAAGCATTTTATCTTCAGCACAGCCTGTTGCCGCTTGGCCAAGGCAGTGCTGCAGTGCTGTCAGCTTGTGACTGATGTGGTCATTTCAGAGATGGAGGAGGAGGTGCATGAGCTGAACAATGTGATTACATTGAGGTTAAAATGGTGACGCTGTTGTTTATACTAAAGAAAGATCCTATTGTTTTGGTTTTTTTACGTTATTTTTTAAGACAAATGCATTCACCGGGAAATGTCATTTTAACATTTTACAACCTTATCTGGCAATGTGGTGTTTGACACATCATCAGACACATCCTTTTTTATTTATGATGGAGGGACTCTGAAAGTCATAAAGCCTATTTTTACAGGGACAGCAGTCGGCCCTAGATGTTGTTAGAGAGCCATCAGCTGGCTAAGCTATGCTGTTCCCATTATTAACAAGTGGGTCTCCTATACTGTTATTGGTATCCAGTGACTGCAAGGGCTGCCAAAAATTTGGACCCAACCCAATACCCCTTTGAAGAGACAAAGAGGAGGGTCTCAGTAAAAAAAATGTTCCCATTTTAAAGGAGCAGATCTCCTATAGTGGTAATGCCCATGCTGTGACTGCAAGGGATGCCAAAATTTGGGAAAAACCCCACTAAGAATTTAAAGACACATAGAGCAGGGCCACAGTAACAAGGTACGACATGTTCCCATTAGAAAGGAGAGGGTCTGCTATACAGTTATAGGGTATGCAGTGAGTCCAACGGCTGACCAATTTTAGGAAAAACACCACTAAGAATTTAAAGACACATAGAGCAGGGCCACAGTAACAAGGTACGACATGTTCCCATTAGAAAGGAGAGGGTCTGCTATACAGTTATAGGGTATGGAGTGAGTCCAACGGCTGACCAATTTTATGAAAAAACCCACTAAGAATTTAAAGACACACGGAGCAGGGCCACAGTAACGACAAATTCCCATTATAAAGGAGAGAGTCTCCCATAGTGTTGGCTTATGCAGTGAATGCAAGGGCAAATTTGGAGGCACTTCAATGCCCCTTGGAAGAGACGTGGAGGAGGGCCTCATAAAAAAATGTTCCCATTAGAAAGGAGAGGGCCTCATATACTTGTAATGCCTATGCACTAAGTGTATGGGCTGACAAACATTTACCCCTGGGGTGTATACATGAACATACTGTATACAGTTATATGAAAAAGTTTGGGCACCCCTATTAATCTTAAGCTTAATGTTTTATAAAAATTGGTGTTTTTGCAACAGCTATTTCAGTTTGATATATGTAATAACTGTTGGACACAGTAATGTTTCTGCCTTGAAATGAGGTTTATTGTACTAACAGAAAATGTGCAATCTTCATTCAGACAAAATTTGACAGGTGCATAAGTATGGGCACCTCACCAGAAAAGTGACATTAATATTTAGTAGATCCTCCTTTTACAAAAATAACAGCCTCTAGTCGCTTCCTGTAGCTTTTAATGAGTTCCTGGATCCTGGATGAAGGTATTTTTGACCATTCCTCTTTACAAAACAATTCCAGTTCAGTTAAGTTTGATGGTCGCCGAGCATGGATAGCCCTCTTCAAATGATCCCACAGATGTTCAATGATATTCAGGTCTGGGGACTGGGATGGCCATTCCAGAACATTGTAATTGTTCCTCTGCATGGATGCCTGAGTAGATTTGGAGTGGTGTTTTAGATCATTGTCTTGCTGAAAGATCCATCCCCTGCATAACTTCAACTTTATCACTGATTCTTGAACATTATTGTCAAGAATCTGCTGATACTGAGTGGAATCCATGCGTCCCTCAACTTTAACAAGATTTCCGGTGCCGGCATTGGCCACACAGCCCCAAAGCATGATGGAACCTCCACCAAATTTTACTGTGGGTAGCAAGTGTTTTTCTTGGAATGCTGTGTTTTTTTGCCGCTATGCATAACGCCTTTTTGTATGACCAAACAACTCAATCTTGGTTTCATCAGTCCACAGGACTTTCTTCCAAAAAGAAATTGGCTTCTCCAAATGTGCTTTTGCATACCTCAGCCGACTCTGTTTGTGGCGTGCTTGCAGAAACGGCTTCTTTCGCATCAATCTCCCATACAGCTTCTCCTTGTGCAAAGTGCGTTGTATAGTTGACCGATGCACAGTGACACCATCTGCAGCAAGTTGATGCTGCAGCTCTCTGGAGATGGTCTGAGGATTGTCCTTGACTGATCTCACAATTCTTCTTCTCTGCCTTTCTGATGTTTTTCTTGGCCTGCCACTTCTGGCCTTAACAAGAACTGTCCCTGTGTTCTTCCATTTCCTTACTATGTTCCTCACAGTGGAAACTGACAGGTTAAATCTCTGAGACAGCTTTTTGTATCCTTCCCCTGAACAACTATGTTGAATAATCTTTGTTTTCAGATCATTTGACAGTTGTTTTGAGGAGCTCATGATGCCACTCTTCAGAGGAGATTCAAACAGGGGAACAACTTGCAAGTGGCCACTTTAAGTAGCTTTTCTCATGATTGCATACACCTGGCTATGAAGTTCAAAGCTCAATGAGGTTACAAAACCAAAAAAAGTGCTTTAGTAAGTCAGTAAAAAGTAGGTAGGAGTATTTAAAATAAGAAAATGATAAGGGTGCCCATACTTATGCACCTGTCAAATTTTGTTTGAATGCAGATTGCACATTTTCTGTTAGTACAATAAACCTCATTTCAAGGCAGAAACATTACTGTGTCCAACAGTTATTACATATATCAAACTGAAATAGCTGTTGCAAAAACACCAATTTTTATAAAGCATTAAGCTTAAGATTAATAGGGGTGCCCAAACTTTTTCATATAACTGTAAATTTTTTTTATTTACAGGCATCATAAACACTCTTTAAAAAATTATGTGGGTGTTGCATCATGGACCACGGTCACCCTGGTGATATGGTGGTGGAGGATGAGGAGAAGGAAGAGGACAAGAGCAAATAGACAAAATCCGGAAGCGTATACCCATGTGTGGGTGTGAAAAGGTGCATGGAAATACACCTCCCAAGAAAAGACATTGGATTTGAGTTTATGTTACACTGCTATCATTCGGTGGTGTTGAGAAGTCTGACCCAATCCAGCCCTTGCTCATTTTTATAATAGTCAGCCTGTCAGCATTTTCATTTGACAGGCAGATGCGCTTATCAGTTATAATTCCACCAGCGGCATTAAAAACCCGCTCTGATAAAACGCTGGCGGCAGGGCAGGCCTGGACCTCTAAGGCATAGAGAGCCAGTTCATTCCATGTATCCAGCTTGGATACCCAATAATTATAAGGCACAGAGGATTCACGGAGGATGTTGGTACGGTCGGCAAGGTACTCCCTCAGCATCTTCCCAAACTTTGCACTCCTTGTGAGAGTACCCCACGCCTCAGGGCCTGTGCGATGGGAGGGTCTGAGAAAACTCTCCCAGAACTTTGACAGTGTTCCCCTGCCTCTGCTGTATTGAAGTTGTGTCTCTCTCGCCTGTACTCCTTGGTTGTCCAACGAAGTGTGCTCTCTGCCGCCAGCGTTTTCAGATGGGAATTTTTTTAATAGTTCCGCAACAAAGGCCTTCTGGTACTGCCCCATTTTTATAGACCTGTATGCCTCAGGAATAAGAGATATAATGTTCTCCTTGAAGCGTGGGTCTAGAAGTGTCACCGACCAGTAATGACTGTCACCCAAAATTTTTAGAACGCGAGGGTCATGGGAAAGGCAGCATAACATAAACTCAGCCATGCGTGCCAGACTACTAACAGGCAAGACTTCCGTGTCTTCAACAAGAGGATGACTGACCATGCTCTCCTCCTCCTCTCTGTCGTCTGGCCATCCATGCTGAACAGACAGTATTACAGCTGTGCAGGTAGTACCATCTATAGTGCTTGAAACTAGCTCCTGTCCTTCCTCCTCCTCCTCATTATCACCCAATCCATTGGGATGAGATGAGGCTTGCTGTGTGTAATCACCCTGTATGGTTCCTTGCTCCATCTCATCGTGCTACGCCTGCAATGCATCCTTTTTGATTGTGAGCAGAGAGCTTTTCAGAAGACAGAGAAGCAGGATGGTGATGATAATTATGACATCATCGCCGCTCACCATCTTGGTGGAGTCCTCAAAGTTTTGGAGGATAGTACATATGTCTGACATCCATGTCCACTCCTGATGTCTTATGTGTGGAGTCTGAACTGAATACTGACGGCCTTGTGAATGCTGGTACTCCTTCCCAACATCTGCAGTGTAGAGTTCCAATGCGTGGGGACATCACACTCCAGTCTGTGAGCCAGAAGCTGCAAACGCTGCTGAAACACTGCAAGGGCGGCGGAAGCTGTAGCTGACTTTCTAAAATGGGCACACAGGCGGTATACTTTAACAAGCAGAATCGGCAGCTCCGGGTAGGATTTGAGAAACCGCTGAACCACGAGGTTAAGCACATGGGCCAGGCATGGTACGTGTGTGAGCTCGCCTCGCCTCAGAACCGCCACCAGGTTTTGGCCATTGTCACACACGACCATGCCTGGCTGTAGGTTCAGCGGTGTGAACCACAGATCTGCCTGCTCTTTCAGAGCTGTCCACAACTCTTCAGCATTGTGCGGTTTGTCACTTAAGCATATTAGCTTCAGCACAGCCTGTTGCCGCTTGGCCGAGGCAGTGCTGCAGTGCTTCCAGCTTGTGACTGATGTGGTAATTTCGGAGATGGAGGCTGAAGAGGAGGAGGGGGCTTAGGAGGATGAGGTGAAGGAGCTGTAGACCGTGGGGGCAACCCTGATTGACCTAGGGCCCGCAATCCTTGGCGTCGGGAGGACGTGTTCCATCCCAAGGTCTGACTGGGTCCCGGCTTCCTCTATGTTAACTCAGTGTGCCGTCAGCGAGATGTACCGTTCCTGCCCACAAGCACTTGTCCACGTGTCCGTGGTTAGGTGTACTTTACCGATAACTGTGTTGTTGAGAGCACGGCTAATGTTTTTGGACACGTGTTAGTGTAATGTGGGGACGGCACACCGGGTGAAATAGTGGCGGCTGGGGACCGAGTGCCGAGGGACAGCCGCCGCCATCAGGTTGCGAAATGCTTCCGTCTCCATGATCCTAAAAGGCAACATTTCAAGTGCAAGCAGTTGTGAAATGTGAGAATTTAGTAGTGTGGCCTGTGGGGCGTTGGCTGCATATTTGCGCTTGCGTTCCAAGGACAGGGATATGGACAACTGAACGCTGCCAGGGACAAGGACATGGACGTGCTTCCTGATGCTGCTACTTGAGAGTATGCAATGACAGGTGCAGGGCAGAAGGCGTTTTCGCATGCACCATGGACAGGGGATTGGCTTGCACAACAGCGGAAGAAGCAATGGTGCCACTCGCAGACGCTGTTTCTGGACCCTGGGGTTCGGCCCACAAAGTCGGGTGCTTCGCTGCCATGTGCCGAATCATGATGGTGGTGGTCAGGCTGGTTGTTTTGCCACCCCTGCTGATGCTGGCCTGGCAGGTGGTGCAAATGGCCTTTTTGGGGTTATCGGCAAAGTCTTTAAAAAACAACCAGACTCGGGAAGACCTAACAGTTGTACTGGCAACTTCCTTCATGTTGTTGTTACGGGGAACTGTTGCCTGCCTTTTGTCTGCGGCCACCACACTGTTTCTTCCTGCCTGTTGGGGTGCTCTGCCTACCTCCCCCTGTGTGCTGCTGTCCTCGTTCTGCATGTCCTCCTGCCAGGTTGGGTCAGTTACTATATCATCCACCACCTCGTCTTCCACTTCCGCACCCTTTTCATCCTCCTGACTTCCTGGCAATTGTGTCTCATCATCGTCCACCTCTTGTGACACTTTCCAACCGTCGCCTTCGTGTGACCGTGGCTGCTCAAATATTTGGGCATCGCTACACGCAATCTCCTCTTGCCCTGCATCAAGTGGACTGGGCAAGAGGCCCGAATCTATAAATGGAAAAGTGAACAGCTCTTCAGAGTGTCCAAGTGTGGGATCAGTTGTCTCTGGGTACTCAGCATGGTGGGAGGAAGGAGGATCAGGGTGAGGAATATGCGGTTCAGACTCATGGCTACTGAGACTTGACCGTGTGGAAGACGGTGGTGGTGGCTAAGTGACTGGAAGCATTATCCGCTATCCAACCAACAACCTTTTAACACTGCTCTGGGTTCAATAGTGGTGTGCTGCGGTCCCCTAGAAATTGGGACAGGAAGGTCAAGCAAGAAGATGTGGGTGTTTGTTGTGGCACAATTTCGGCTTGCCCACGGCCTTGTCCTCGGCCTCTGCATGCACTATTACCATCACGTCCAGTTTCCCGTCCCTTGCCACATGCCTTGCCCATTTTAAATGGAGAACAGTATCTTCCCCGCTCACTACAAATGACTGAGTTTGGAGCGAACTTACAGTTATATGAAAAAGTTTGGGCACCCCTATTAATCTTAAGCTTAATGCTTTATAAAAATTGGTGTTTTTGCAACAGCTATTTCAGTTTGATATATGTAATAACTGTTGGACACAGTAATGTTTCTGCCTTGAAATGAGGTTTATTGTACTAACAGAAAATGTGCAATCTGCATTCAAACAAAATTTGACAGGTGCATAAGTATGGGCACCTCACCAGAAAAGTGACATTAATATTTAGTAGATCCTCCTTTTACAAAAATAACAGCCTCTAGTCGCTTCCTGTAGCTTTTAATGAGTTCCTGGATCCTGGGATCCATGGGGCGTCTCTCTCGACATGTGCCTCCCCATTATGGACCCCTAACAGTGTTATTGCCCCCTGGTGATTACATTTGGATACTGGAGAGTTGCGATAAGCATTCAATGGGGACTCCTATGTTCCCTCTATTCATCTAGTGCACCGCACATGACAATAATAGTAGATAATAGGAGGGTGATATGGTAAATGACTTCTATTGGTTTCTATCACACAGCAGTGAGGGTAATCAGCATATATAGTATCCATTCCAATGCTTATACGTGTTATATATACAGCAGATATGATATAATAAAAGTAAATACATAGGATCTAGGTCTGCTATGGATTACCTATATTATGGGTCCCTGTGTGGAGTCACATGTGGAGAGGGCTGTTATTGATTTTATTGTCCTTTTTTATAATATTGTACTGACCTTTGTATATGTCTGATCTTTGTATCATAATAAATATTGACCATTTTTTGCTACAGAATTGTTGATTCGGTCTTCGCTTTTTTCTCTGGTAGTTCTATATTTGGCGATGGAGTCGCATTTAGTCCATATAGGGTAGTAATTAATAAAAGGTACATATCATACCTATATCTACACACATGGTGTGATTTATACTACCCATCTATGATTGGTGTTCTTTATATATACACTGTCTGCCTATATACACTGCCTGCCTGATATCTCTGCAGATGGATTAGTCCTCAGAAGGACTCTTTGTTAAGATGGATATGAGTAATGTACATTTTTTCTCCCTACACTACCTAGTAGAGATGAGCGGTGTTCGACTAGAACTGTTCGCCAATCTCAAATTCGAGCTGTTTTGGGCGGTGTTCGAGTTGTTCGACGAACCCGAACGATTTGCAAAAAATTCGGCTGTTCGAGGTTATGTTCGATAACTGTTCGTGCACCAAAAGCGTGTCCTGCATGTCTGGCGCTATTTAGAGCACCAATCATGCAGGGATTGTCTGCCACTCACTGTAATGCCACAGCCATGGTGGTTGTGGCATTACAGTGATTGCCCAAATCGATGGGAACAGTGCCAACAGTGAAACATGAAAAGCCGGCAATTCAGCAGCGGCATACACCTGTACCCGACAATTTAGAACCGAAAGAATAGAGCTTCACACATAGATTAGATAGATATAAACATGTCAGCCACATATATACGAAGTACAGTGAAAGTGCTGCTTACTGTACTTGTCATTTAGCGTAAAGGATTTATCAAAAAAAATAATAGTGTTTTCATGCACCGTCTCTTTAAAAAAGCCGGCCGGCAATTCAGCAGCGGTACCCGACAATTTATAACAGACAGAATAGAGCTTCACACATAGATTAGATAGATAGAAACATGTCAGTCACATATATATGAAGTACAGTGATAGTGTTGGTTACTGTACTTGTCATTTAGTATTAAAATAAAGGATTTATTATTAAAAAAATTGGCGTGCGGTTCCCCTTAATTTTAGGCTCTAGCGGAGGTTAAGCAGACGGCTGGGGCAGATGTTTGAAGCCTGGGAAGGGGGTAATACCCACGGAGCTTCCCAGGCTACTAATATCAGCCCCCAGCTGAATACATAGCCTTTACTAGCTATTAAAATGGGGGACCCCCCAAAAAAAATGACGTGGGGTCCCCCCTAATTTAATAGCTAGCAAAGGCTAGGCAGACAGCTGGGGGCTGATATTAATAGCCCAGGAAGGGAGCCATGAATATTGGCCCCCTCCCAGGCTAGAAACACCAGCCGTCAGCCGCCCCAGAAATGGCGCATTCATAGGATGCGCCAATTCTGGCACTTAGCCTCGCTCTTCCACGCTGACCTGGTGCGGTGGCAGGGGGTAATAGGGTTGGGGTTGATGTCAGCTTATAATGCCAGCTGACATCAAGCCCAGGTTAGTAATGGAGAGGCGTCTATAAGACACCCCCATTACTAACCCCATAGTCAAAGTTAAAAAAAACACAAACACCCAGAATAAAGTCCTTTAATTGAAATAAAGACACAATCCTTTATTGTTCTAAATTAAACCATACTTACCGTCACGCCCATTCCAGCTGAAGCCAACGATCTCCTGCAATAAAAGAAAAATAACAAAGCAACCTCATCCTTACCTTTCCATGGTTCCCACGACAGCTTCAGCTCTGCTACATCGAGATGACAGGCTGGACCGCAGCAGAACGCTGCCATCCAGCCTCTCATCCCGCAGACACTGAGAAGCGCAGGCTTGCTTGCGCTGCTCAGCGTCTCTCTGTGACGACATCCAGATGAGCCGAGTTCATGTCCAATGAACTCGGCTCACCTCATGCACGTCACTGACAGCGTGGGAAAATTCTCACGCTGAAGCGGTGAGTGCAGCAGAATTCTCCCACGCTGTCAGTGACGTGCATAAGGTGAGCTCATGTCCAATGAACTCAGCTCACCTCCTGCACGTCACTGACAGCGTGGGAGAATTCTCCTGCACTCAGCGCTTCAGCGTGAGAATTCTCCCACGCTGAAGCGCTGAGTGCAGGAGAATTTTCCCACGCTGTCAGTGACGTGCATAAGGTGAGCTCATGTCCAATGAACTCAGCTCACCTCCTGCACGTCACTGACAGCGTGGGAGAATTCTCCTGCACTCAGCGCTTCAGTGTGAGAATTCTCCCACGCTGAAGCGCTGAGTGCAGGAGAATTTTCCCACGCTGTCAGTGACGTGCATGAGGTGAGCCGAGTTCATTGGACATTAACTCGGCTCATCTGGATGCCCTCACAGAGAGACACTGTGGAGCGCAAGCAAGCCTGCGCTTCTCAGTGTCTGCGGGATGACAGGCTGGATGGCAGCGTTCTGCTGCGGTCCAGCCTGTCATCTCGGTGTAGCAGAGCTGAAGCTGTCATGGGAACCATGGAAAGGTAAGGATGATGTTGCTTTATTATTTTTCTTTTATTTCAGGAGATCGTTGGCTTCAGCTGAAATGGGCGTGATGGTAAGTATGGTTTAATTTAGAACAATAAAGAATTGTGTGTTTATTTCAATTAAAGGACTTTTTTCTGGGTGTTGTGTTTTTTTTAAATACTTTACTAGAAATTCATGGTGGTCATGTCTAATATTGGCGTGACCCCATGAATTTCGGGCTTAGGGCCAGCTGATAATGCCAAGCTGGCCCTAACCCCTTTATTACCCAGTGAGCCACCGCATCAGGGCCCTGGATGAGTTGGGTACAGCGCCAGAAGATGGCGCTTCTATGAACGCGCCATTTTCTGGGGTGGCTGCGGACTGCAATTTGCAGCGGGGGTGGCCCAGAAAGCTTGGGCCTCCCTGCGCTGCGGATTCCAGCCCCCAGCTGCCTAGTTGTACCTGGCTGGACACAAAAACAGGGCGAAGCCCCACGTCAATTTTCTTTAAATTATTTCATGAAATAATTAAGAAAAAAAGGGCTTCCCTATATTGTTGTGTCCGGCCAGGTACAAATAGGCAGCTGGTGGTTGGGGGCAGCCCGTTCCTGCCTGCTGTACCTGGCTGGACACAAATATAGTGCGAAGCCCCACGTCAATTTTTTTTTAATTATTTCATGAATTTCCTGAAATAATTTAAAAAAATTGAAGTGGGGCTTCGCACTATATTTGTGTCCAGCCAGGTACAGCAGGCAGGAACGGGCTGCCCCGATCCACCAGCTGCCTATTTGTACCTGGCCGGACACAACAATATAGGGAAGCCCTTTTTTTCTTAATTATTTCATGAATTTCATGAAATAATTAAAAAAAATTGAAGTGGGGCTTCGCACTATATTTGTGTCCAGCCAGGTACAGCAGGCAGGAACGGGCTGCCCCCATCCACCAGCTGCCTATTTGTACCTGGCCGGACACAACAATATAGGGAAGCCCTTTTTTTCTTAATTATTTCATGAATTTCATGAAATAATTAAAAAAAATTGAAGTGGGGCTTCGCACTATATTTGTGTCCAGCCAGGTACAGCAGGCAGGAACGGGCTGCCCCCAACCACCAGCTGCCTATTTGTACCTGGCCGGACACAACAATATAGGGAAGGCCTTTTTTTCTTAATTATTTCATGAATTTCATGAAATAATTAAAAAAAAAGTACGTGGGGCTTCGCCCTATTTTTGTGTCCAGCCAGGTACAACTAGGCAGCTGGGGGCTGGAATCTGCAGCGCAGGGAGGCCCAAGCTTTCTGGGCCCCCCCCCCCCGCTACAAATTGCAGTCCGCAGCCACCCCGGAAAATGGCGCGTTCATAGAAGCGCCATCTTCTGGCGCTGTACCCAACTCATCCAGGGCCCTGGTGCGGTGGCTCACTGGGTAATAAAGGGGTTAGGGCCAGCTTGGTATTATCAGCTGGCCCCAAGCCCAAAATTCATGGGGTCACGCCAGTATTAGACATGACCGCCATGAATTTCTAGTAAAGTATTTAAAAAAAACACAACACCCAGAATAAAGTCCTTTAATTGAAATAAAGACACAATGCTTTATTGTTCTAAATTAAACCATACTTACCATCACACCCATTCCAGCTGAAGCCAACGATCTCCTGCAATAAAAGAAAAATAATAAACCAACCTCATCCTTACCTTTCCATGGTTCCCACGACAGCTTCAGCTCTGCTACATCGAGATGACTGGCTGGACCGCAGCAGAACGCTGCCATCCAGTCTGTCATCCCGCAGACACTGAGAAGCGCAGGCATGCTTGCGCTCCTCACTGTCTCGCTGTGACGGCATCCAGATGAGCCGAGGTCATGTCCAATGAACTCGGCTCACCTCATGCACGTCACTGACAGCGTGGGAAAATTCTCATGCTGAAGTGATGAGTGCAGGAGAATTCTCCCACGCTGTCAGTGATGTGCATGAGGTGAGCTCATGTCCAATGAACTCAGCTCACCTCCTGCACGTCACTGACAGCGTATGAAAATTCTCCTGCAATCAGCGCTTCAGCGTGAGAATTTTCCCACGCTGTCAGTGACGTGCATGAGGTGAGCCGAGTTCATTGGACATGAACTCGGCTCATCTGGATGTCGTCACAGAGAGACGCTGAGCAGCGCAAGCAAGCCTGCGCTTCTCAGTGTCTGCGGGATGAGAGGCTGGATGGCAGCGTTCTGCTGCGGTCCAGCCTGTCATCTCGATGTAGCAGAGCTGAAGCTGTCGTGGGAACCATGGAAAGGTAAGGATGAGGTTGCTTTGTTATTTTTCTTTTATTACAGGAGATCGTTGGCTTCAGCTGGAATGGGCGTGATGGTAAGTATGGTTTAATTTAGAACAATAAAGGATTGTGTCTTTATTTCAATTAAAGGACTTTATTCTGGGTGTTTGTGTTTTTTTTAACTTTGACTATGGGGTTAGAAATGGGGGTGTCTTATAGACGCCTCTCCATTACTAACCTGGGCTTGATGTCAGCTGGCATTATAAGCTGACATCAACCCCAACCCTATTACCCCCTGCCACCGCACCAGGGCAGCGTGGAAGAGCGAGGCTAAGTGCCAGAATTGGCGCATCCTATGAATGCGCCATTTCTGGGGCGGCTGACGGCTGGTGTTTCTAGCCTGGGAGGGGGCCAATATTCATGGCTCCCTTCCTGGGCTATTAATATCAGCCCCCAGCTGTCTGTCTAGCCTTTGCTAGCTATTAAATTAGGGGGGACCCCACGTCATTTTTTTTGGGGGGTCCCCCATTTTAATAGCTAGTAAAGGCTATGTATTCAGCTGGGGGCTGATATTAGCAGCCTGGGAAGCTCCGTGGGTATTACCCCCTTCCCAGGCTTCAAACATCTGCCCCAGCCATCTGCTTAACCTCCGCTAGAGCCTAAAATTAAGGGGAACCCCACGCCAATTTTTTTAATAATAAATCTTTTATTTTAATACTAAATGACAAGTACAGTAACCAACACTATCACTGTACTTCATATATATGTGACTGACATGTTTCTATTTATCTAATCTATGTGTGATGCTCTATCTTTCTGTTCTAAATTGTCGGGTACCGCTGCTGAATTGCCGGCCGGCTTTTTTAAAGAGACAGTGCATGAAAGCACTATTATTTTTTTAAATAAATCCTTTACACTAAATGACAAGTACAGTAAGCAACACTCTCACTGTACTTATTATATATGTGACTGACATGTTTCTATCTATCTAATCTATGTGTGAAGCTCTATTCTTCTGTTCTAAATTGTCGGGTACAGATGCTGAATTGCCGGCCGGCTTTTTTAAAGAGACGGTGCATGAAAACACTAATATTTTTTTTAATAAATCCTTTACACTAAATGACAAGTGCAGTAACCAACACTGTCACTGTGCTTCTTATATGTGTGACTGACATGTTTCTATCTATCTAATCTATGTGTGATGCTCTATTCCTTCTTGTCTAAATTGTCGGGTACCGGTGTATGCCGCTGCTGAATTTGCCGGCCGGCTTTTTTAAAGAGAGTGTCTTCTGAGCAGTTTGTCAGCTTTTGGACACCTTTGCAGGTGTTTTCTATGTGTTTCTATGTGTTTTTGTTTGCCTGCCATTGGTTTTAACGGTGTTCGACGGTGTTCTAAGGTGTTCGACGAACAGTTCGACGAACAGTTCCTCGAACATCCCGGTGTTCGACGAACCGAACCGAACCCGAACACTACGGGGGTTGCTCAACACTACTACCTAGTACACGATCAAATCTCTCCCTGACACAGCAGCAGCTCTCCCTACACTGTCTGATATAGACCTGATGACGCTGTGCGGCCAACCAATCACTGTAATGCCCACAACCAACATGGCTACAGCATCACAGTGCATGGCAGGCAATCTCTGCATGTTCATTGGCTCTCTAAACAGCGCCAAACATGCAGGGAGGGGACCCGAGTTCCCGCCCGAGCAACCCAGAAATACTCGGCGAGCGCCGAGCATCTTGAGCAGTGAGATGCTCGGGCGAGCACCAAGCAGTAGCGAGCATGCTCGCTCATCACTAGTGTTAGCACATTACGATTGAAAAATTAAGAAGGAATGTATACATTCCCCAATGTTACTAAAAATGTTTATTAAAACAAAATAAATGTTTAACTGCACAAAGTAACTGATAAAACACACGGTCAACATTGACTAGGAGGAATTGAATCGCAGAAGGGGCTTCCACCAGCAACCACAGTCATGGCAGCCGCCTGCTTATAATAATCCAACTGGTACTACACATATATTAGAAGAAGGAGGAGAGCTGCTCAAGTGTGTCTAATGTGTAGCTTCTCCGTCTTAACTTCCAACATTTCTTCCTCGATTAATGTCAATATATACTAGGCATTATGCAAAAATTTGTTAAAATGCAAGTAACTAGGAAAAACTGAAGAAGGGGATAAGAGCTCAGACAAAATTAGTCATACCAATAACTAAAATATAATAAACTTTATTAAGAACAATTAATAAAAACAACGGTGTACAATTAAATCCGGCGGTACAGACATGAATGTTGAAAATTGGTGGGTGAACACCTGTGGGAACCACATTAATACAAGGTATAATGTATGGATCACAGATAAATATGAAGTAAAGGTAAGTATGAATCAATATTCAAGAGTATATTGACATACACCTATGTAAAGGTAGCTAATACAAGTAACTATCTCTGTCTTTGTGAACAAAATCAGGCAAGTAAATGTTTGAATCCAATGGCTAAACTATTGTTAATAAATGTAAATTAGAAGCACCCTAAGTATTAATGAACTTTTTTTTCACTAATAATCGGACATAAACTCCCCAGAAATCAAAAATGTTATTACTATACAAAATTTCATACCATAAAATAATAAACAGAAATATCAAGCAAATGATTATATACAGCCCTAAATTCATGCTCTTATAATGATTATAATTGCACAGCACAGAATGAAATTAATTATGTATACATTTCTGAATATTGAAAAATACATATGCAGGTAATTGCTATATTACAATGTAATTATTATGCATGAAAAGGTTTGCACATGTAAACATCATAGACTGATGAATTTTATAAATTTATTTCGTTCATGATAGTTAATGTACCATTAAAACATGTAAACATGATGTTGTATATACATTACAAAGACTCAGGCTTGCAGCATGGGTACTGTAAGACACCAGGTCGTCCGCCCCGCTGGTGCACTGTCGCCATGGCAGTGGTGGTTGGCGCATGGAAAAACACCTTTAAGACTATAAAAAGTTAGGTACCCACTGAGAGGTTCACCATGACTTGGCAGAGGACGTCGTACAGTCTGATCAGAATGTAACACTAACCTGTACACTTTTGCCTAGCGGAATTAGATCAGCGTATGATTTTTGGATGTACGGTTGATGTCTTTTTCTACAGCTTTGGCACATTACAAAGTATATATACACCCACAGTGTATAATTCATGCTTTATTTTTATTTTTTTGTCATTTTCTAATTATACCAAATTGACTTGTCAAGAGTAATCTCAGTTCTAAGAAATTTCTAATGATGGGTGCATGTGTTGAGTCTATTACTTACATTAAAGAGGAACTTTCGCCAAATTTTAAATATTGAGCTGGACAAACAGTGACTGGAGAGCAAAATAAAAGGGATAAAAGGTTTTATATCTGTTGCAGATATATTGATAATCAAAGTATTTGGTTGGCACCTAATGACTTAACTTTTGTTAACTCCAAGTGGATGTTTTCACTGGGTGCATGTACTTCCTACTGTTTGGGTTGCTGTTGCTGTTTGAAGTTAACAAAATATACTTCATTATGGTGCCAAATAATTTGATTGCTAATATCTCTGCAACAGAGAAGTGAAAATTAAAAATACAAAAATGTTGTATTCCGCTCTGCAGCCAATATTACATAATGTGTCCAGTTCAACGTGAAAAATTTGGTGAAAAGTCCTCTTAAATAATGAAGACACTTCAGCTTCCGTCGAATTATTTTATTTAGGATAGGCACAGAGGGGAAATAAACAGTAATGTGCTTAGCCAGAAGAAGTGGAATGGAGGGCATTGGCTCAGGGACATCTTGCATTAACTTGATATACTCTAAATGTGTCCGTTGTTTCATAAACAATGCCATTAAATGATGGATAGGCTCCCCCTTTTATCTCCTACCTGCACAGAGGACACAAAGAATGTTCATCAACATACCAAGTCAATAAGTTGTTTTCTGACTACTAGACTGAGTTGAATTGCGTTTAAGAATAAAAATCCTAAATTCAATCCTCTTGCAAGACCTAGCTATGTACATATCATTCTACCATTTTTAGCATTGCAGCATATCCCCCATAGATGAAATCTTTGTGGGTAGGCTTTATAGGTTTGTGTTTTATGGAATTCAATTATTTATACAAATTTTGAAGTTTAGATGCTCAATCTAATATCTTTCATCTTTTGGTTTTAAAAGTGAAAATTTTTAAAACCAAAAGATGAAAATTTTATTTACTTGTAAATTTTTACCTGTAAATATATCATGACATTGGGCAGTAAGTCTTTAGATATCCATGTCAAAAAATCTTCTTGATCTGCATTTAATCCATCCTTTTTCTACCTTAGAAAAATTATTTGAGTTTGAAAAGAAGTTTTATATTGGCCTCAGTGTACTTGTGCACCTGCATTTTACTTCAATATTAAAAGTTTACAGGGCATTTTTTTTCCGCTGCATTTGATGATGAGGCCCTTCCCGGAGTGTGCGTTTTTATCTACCCATCTTTCCAAAAAAGGTTTCATTAACAGCCAAGCCTAGTACCTATCTTTCAATTGGGCCCTGACTGGGCGCCTGGAGAAGTGAGTCATTAGAGTTAAGGATTATCCATATTGAGGTCACCTTTGTGTGGTTGTTTGACTTTTATACTTTTTGATAAAAAATGTTAAGTAAGTACCTAATGTTTTTATTTGCATAGAAATAGGGGAATTCATGTATTCATTAATCACAATATACTGACGCACAGTGTATGTACATATGTCAAGTAGAGAGGTCTCTGGAGCCTGCCTCCCCCAAAATGCCTATTAAACTGCATATCATATAGAAACTGGAGAAAAGTGGAGGAAAATCCACTCTGCCAAAGGTATCAAATGCAGTTGGAGATCTCAAAGATGTAAATGCATTTTTTATTTATCATTGCGTCTCAAAGCACACTTGCTTTTTCCTCAGAACAAACCGTAATGATAAGTAGCTCTCTAACATAGAAGCAATGAATTATAATGGAGTCAATGGTGAGAAAGGAAATCCCCCAGTTAGCTGAGTTCACTGCCAAGTGTGGGATAATGATTTGCATATGTAGATCAAAGTTAAAAGAGCTGTGAGTGCTGGGGGTGAACTAGGTTAATGCTCAAAAAAGACCAGAGCTGTCCAGGAGAATTGAAAAAAGAAAAAGAAAGAAAGGAGTTCATAGCATGGGGTCAATTGTGGGGAGTTCCACTGCATATGCACATCAGGGGCTCTGCAAATGCGACATGGCATCTTCTAACTATTCCAGCCAATTTTGCGCTCCAAAAGTCAAATGGTGCTCCTTGCCTTCCAGGCCCTGTCGTGCGCCGAAAAAGTAGGTTTTCACCACATATTGGGTATCAGTCTTCATAGGAAAATTTGCAGAACAAATTGCATGGTCCATTTTCTCCTGTTACCCTTGTGAAAATGAAAAATGTGGGGCTGAAGCAGCGGTTTTGAGGGAAAAATATATTTTTTCATTTTCACGGCTCAACATTATAAAATTCTGTGAAGTACCTATAGCTTCACAGAATTGCTGATAACTATTAACCCTTCTAGCTTCCTAACAAAAAAATTGTTTAAAAATGATGTTTATGTGAAGTATACATGTGGTAAATGCTATTTATTACCTACTTTGTATGGTATAACTATCTGGTTTAAATGCATAAAAAATCAAAGTTTGAAAATTGCAAAATTTAAATTTTTTTTTCAAATTTTCGATATTTTCGGTGAAAATTTACGACTAACATGAAGTACAACATGTCATGAAAAAATAGTTTCAGAATCACTGGAATTCATTGAAGCGTTCCAGAGTTGTTACCTCATAAAATGACACTGGACAGAATTTAAAAATTGGCATGGTCAAGAAGGTGGAAAAAGGCTGGGGGTGAAGGGTTAAGAGTTCATGCCCTTTACTGGTAAGTCCCACTAAAAATGGGGTCTCAGAATCCAGATCCTCAACAATCTGCACAGAATTAAAGTGCCTTAAACCTTTTAAAAAACTCCCAAAAGTTCAATTACTCTTTTAGGTGCATTTACATTGGAACTGATCGGCCTATCTAAACAGGTTTCCTTTCACCTGATGTATGAACAACATATTAGTTCATCGGGTGAAATAATTTTTAAGCTTGCTTAGATATCATTATTCTTGGCAGCAGATCATCCTGTGTAAACATCTGCTTCCGAAAACATTTTTATTCTATGCACAGAGTGATCATATTAAGAGTCGCTTTATGCACATGAAAGTTCAGTCATCCTCTCTAAACAGGCTGATTGGCTTTCTGAAACCAGTCAGTGGTCAATTAAGTGCCGCTATTGGCCAGTGTAAATGCACCTTTAGAAACAGGTACCTTATAGGTGACATCTCCTCTGACTAAAGTTCTCATCCTTTTCTTCTTTTTCTGGTCCCGATGCTACATCTGGTCTCCACAGACATCCCTATTCCTCAGTCTTCTGTAGCATATGCCACATAGTGTTTATGGTGCCTCCTTAATAAAAATATCTGTGCATGCTATGTGTCCTAAATAAATAATTGTGCCTCATTGTGCTCTCTGGCCAAAAAGTGAAATCCACACTGTCCCTCTTATGATATGTAGCCTCCTCTCCTATAAAATATTGCCTACACACCATCATCCTTATACAGTGGGGTGAAAAAGTGTTTGCCCCCTTACTGATTTCTTATTCCTTTGCATGTTTGTTACACTTTTATGTTTCAGATCACAAAAAAATTTAAATATTCAACAAAGATAACACAAGCAAACACAAAATACAGCTTTTAAATGAAGGTCTTTATTATTAAGGGAAAAATTAATCCAAACCTACAGGGCCTGCGTGAAAAAGTAGTTTACCTCCCCCCTTAAAACATAAATTAACTGTGGTTTATCACATCTTTGGATGTCAGACAAGGTGTGGGAAAGACTAAGTGCAACACAAAGGGAAGAGGGAAAGGGAGCCCAGACTCTAGGGAAAGGGGGGAGTAGAGACCTCCTAGGCTGATCTAGTGTCACTCTGCACCACTAACATCCCTATATTGGTTGTTCTCCAATCGCCGCATGCGTACCTCGCCCTGTCTTTCCCTGGCGTTAGGCTCAGGCTAGGGAAGGGAGGGGATGAGCACTAATCGATCCCCACTGAACACTAAAGACTACAAGGGAGGACAAACAAGAGAAAATTGCTTAGCTTTAGCTGACTCTAGACAAATGCACCTCCAGACACTCAGGACCAGGTTTCTCAGGATAAGAGGTGTGAAATAAACGAACCAAACTGTGAGCGTTCACCTCTGATGCTGAAACCCATATCCTCTCCTCTGGACCATAGCCGTTCTAGTGCACCAAGTATTGTAGAGAATGACGTTGGAGACGAGAATCTACAATCCTCGAAATCTGGAACTCCAGATTACCATCAACCATTGCTAGGGGCGGTGGTAAAGGTGAGGGCTCCAGAGGTTCCAAATACTTCTTGAGTAAGGACCCGTGGAACACATTGTGGACCTTAAGGGCCTGAGGAAGTTCAAGACAAAACGCCGCTGTGTTAATGGCGATGGTTATTTTATAGGGACCAATAAACCTAGGTCCCAGCTTCCAAGAGGGAACTTTCAATCTTATATACCTGGTAGACAACCACACAAAGTCATTCACATTCAGGTCCGGACCTGGCAAGCGTTTTCTGTCAGCCATATGTTTATACCTGTCTCCCATGATTTCTAAATTACTCAGAACACCCTGCCATATCGAGGAGAGCGACAAAGCAAACCGTTCCTCTTCAGGAACTCCTGAAGCTCCTCCCCCACTAAAGGTACCAAACTGTGGTTGATAACCATATGAACCGAAGAACGGTGAACTGCCAGTGGATTCTTGATGATATCCTGATTTTCGGAGATGAAACACCTGAGGCAGGTCTCAAAATTCTGATTGACACGCTTGGTCTGTCCATTCGACTGAGGATGGAAGGCAGAGGAAAAGGACAGCTGCACCCCCAGTCAAGAACAGAATGCCTTCCAGAACTTGGAAACAAGCTGGGTCCCCCGATCTGACACCACATCGGAGGGAACCCCGTGAAGCTTCTTGATCTCATTTAAGAACACCTGAGCAAGTGTCTTGGCATTTGTAAGTGCAGGTAATGCGAAGAAGTGAATCATTTTACTGAACCTATCTACTACCACCAAAACCACCGTTTTGCCTGCCGAAACCGGTAGGTCAGTAATAAAATCCATGGACAAGTGTGTCCATGGCCTACTAGGGATAGGTAGTGGCAGAAGAGTACCAGACAAACGGGTATGAAAATCCTTAGAATGCGGCGCGCAAATACTACAATCAGCTACATGTTCAATTACATCCTGATGCAACCCCAGCCACCAAAAACGACGAGAGAGGAGGTCCGCTGTTGCCTTATCACACCTTGATGCCCAGCAAGCACAGAGTTATGATGTTCCTTAATTACTTTGTGGCGCAGATTTACAAATAACCTTCCTGAAGAGCAGGAGGCAGGGGCGTCCCCATGAACCTCCAACACCTCAACCTCCAGTTCAGGATACAGTGCTGAAATGACTACCCATTTATGTAATATTGGGGCAGGGTTCCCATGGTCACCACAACCAGGAAAGCTCCGGTACAAAGCATCAGCCTTGACATTTTTGATCCCTGTATGAAAAGTGAGAACAAAATTGAACCTAATAAAAAACAAGGACCATCTGGTATGCCTAGGGTTGAGACCATTAGCTGACTGGAGATATAACAGATTCTTATAGTCAGTAATAACAGTAATAGGATGGACAGCCCACTCCAACCAATGTCGCCATTCTTCGAACGTCAATTTAACCGCCAAATGTTCCCTATTACCCACATCATAATTTCTCTCAGCCGAAGACAATTTTTTAGAAAAGAAGGTGCATGGATGCCATTTACCAGGGAACGGACCCTGAGACAACACAGCCCCAACCCCGACATCCAACACATCAACGTCCACAATAAAGGGTTGGGAAACATCGGGTTGACTGAGTATAGGTGCAGTGGCAAAATGATTCTTTAGGGAAGAAAAAGCCTGGAGGGAGGCATCTGGCCATTTGGAAAAATCAGACCCCTTCTTAGTCATGTCAGTAAGGGGTTTCACAATTAATGAGTAATTTTGAATGAATTTCCGGCAAAAGTTGGTAAAGCCGAGAAAAAATATATTTTTGTACCGTGTTAGTCAGTAGATAGAAAAATATTAAGATTTGAGAGTCCTCAGTGGTTGATACCTTTTAATGGCTTACTGAAAAGATGGTAACAAGTTGCAAGCTTTCGAGACTACTCAGGTCTCTTCATCAGGCATAGTATAACACAAAATCTGAAGAGTCTCATATTTATACACAATGGGACACAGAAATAATGTAATAGATGAGACTGATAATGTAAAGCAGAGCTTTACTGTGGGAGAAAGATAAACAGTTCTGGCTATAAATATTGGATTAGTTCATAAATAAGAACTGTGAAAGTTTTATTGTCCAGTGATTGAGGTCTGGTCCAGGGTTATGATGACCCCAAAGTTCTGAGGACCTTATTCCTTAGTTGATGTAGAATGGCTTAAATCCATGCAACACATTCATTCCTGCTCTGAAGATGTCAAAGGTCATCATCAGTTTATATTCCCAAACTTTTCTGTCTCTCTGAGATTTGAAGTTACCTTTTAATACCAATAATTTCATGTCTGTGATCAGGGAATTAAAAATGATTGGCCACAGGTAGATCTATTTTTTCTTTTATTGTGTGGCAATGAGAATTCATCCTTGTTAAGTTTTTGCCCTGTCTCCCCTACATACAGACCCCCCAGATGGACATTTGGTGCATATAATTAAGTACACTACATGAGATGTGATGCAGCTGAAAGTACCTGGGATCTTGTAGTCCTGATGTGAATTGGGGATCTTTATCTTGTCTGTGGTCATTATAAATGGACAGGTTTTACATTTTTCTGGTTGCAGGGAAAGGTACCTGTAGCTGGTGAAGATGACAGGGAGCTTTTGACAATGATGCTTCTTAAATTTGGGGGCTGCCTGAAACACAGAAGTGGTGGGTCTGGAAATATGGATTGTATTCCTGCATCTTTTTTTTCTAAGGGTTGCAGTTTCCATGCAGCTCTCCTTAGCACCTCCAGATTTGGATTGTAGGTGACTACTAGAGGCACCCGGTTGCTTTCTTGTTTAGTCTTGTAATGTAGGAGATGATTCCTTGATATTCTGGTGGCTCTTGTAATCTGGTTCTCAATTGTTCATGGATGGTAGCCCTGATTCAAAAAGGTCTTTCTGAGGCCACCAAGGTGTTTGTCTCTATCCATAGGGTACAGAAAACAATAGGTGTGGGAAGATTGTCCAGGACATAGCAAGGGATTATTTCACATTGAACTGACCCCACCCTCAGTTTTACATTATGTACAATCTGAGTAAATGCTTTCTGTGGAAGTGGTGCCCAGTCGATGGCGAAGATGGAAATAGGTTTAGCTAAAGTACAGCAAGCAAGACCATGAGTTTTCACAAACTCAGCATCAACCATGCTGACTCCAGTTCCACTGTCAACAAACACAGACATTTTCTCGGTTTTTATTTCTAGCACCACCTCTGCTGTCAGGACAAAGCCTGAATGGCAGGTTGGCAACAAATGCACTACTTGTTTCTCCAAATCCAGACTACCAAGAGTTAATTGAGTCTCCTTTTGTTTAGGAATTGAAGGACAGGTCCCAACAAAATGTCCCTTTTTCCCACAAAAAAAATACGCCTTTTTTCTTGGGAATCTCCAGGGGATGTATGATGCACAGACACCCCCTAACTGCATAGGTTCATCCACCTCCCCCAGTAATGATTCACCCCCAGACCTCCCCCCAGCAGAGGTTCATAGCCCCGACAAGAAGGCCCTGGTGAAGAAGGTCTCACCCGTCTATCCCAAAGGCGTCTATCAAGATATCAACGACATGGCAGCCTCCAAGGACTGAGGGGTTTCATATACTGCCAAGGCATCTTTCAACTTTTCAGTAAGCCCCTCACAAAATTGACTTCTAAGGGCTGAGTCATTCCATTTGGAATCCGTTGCCCATCTACGGAATTCCGAACTGTACATTTCCACTGACCAATTCCCCTGCTGAAGGCAACATAGCCTATACTCAGCCAAGGTGACTCAGTCAGGGTCATGATAGATGAGGGCCAGAGCCCCAAAAAACCCTTCCACAGACTGGAGACAAACTGAGTCCTGCGGTAAAGAAAAGAGGATCTCCCTGCAATATATACAGTGTGGGCCATTTATATGGATACACCTAAATTAAATGGGAATCGTTGGTGATATTAACTTCCTGTTTGTGGCACATTTGTATAAGGGAGGGGGAAAACTTTTCCAGATGGGTGGTGTCCATGGTGGCCATTTTGAAGTCGGTCATTTTGGATCCAAATTTATTATTTTCAATGGGAAGAGGGTCATGTGACACATGAAACTTATTGAGAATTTTAAAACAAAAACAATGGTGGGCTTGTTTTTAACATAACTTTATTCTTTCATGAGTTTTTTACAAGTTTATGACCACTTATAAAATGTGTTCAAAGTGCTGCCCATTGTGATGGATTGTCAATGCAACCCTCTTCTCACACTCTTGACACACTGATAGCAACACCACAGAAGAAATGCTAGCACAGGTTTCCAGTATCCGTTGTTTCAGATGCTGCACATCTTGTATCTTGATGGTATGGTGTGGTATATGGAATACAAAGATAGTGGGGCAATTCTTCATCAATGGAAACCTCAATGCCACTAGATATCTGAAATTGCTACATGATGATGTGTTGCCCTCTTTATGCACTGAAGATGGCACGTTCCCTGAGTTTTTCCAACAAGATGGTGCACCACCACATTATGGGTGTCAGGTCCGAGCATTCCTACATGAACAGTTTCCTGGAAAGTGGATTGGTCATTGTGGGCCAGTTGAGTGGCCACCAAGGTCTCCCAATCTGACCCCCTTAGACTTTTATCTTTGGGGTCATCTGAAGGCAATTGTCTATGCTGTGAAGATGCGAGATGTGCAGCCTCTGAAACAACGGATACTGGAAGCCTGTGCTAGCATTTCTTCTGCGGTGTTGCTATCAGAGTGTCAAGAGTGGGAGAAGAGGGTTGCATTGACAATCCAACACAATGGGCAGCACTTTGAACACATTTTATAAGTGGTCATAAACTTATAAAAAACTAATGAAAGAATAAAGTTACGTTAAAACCAAGCACACCATTGTTTTTCTTATAAAATTCTCAATAAGTTTGATGTGTCAAATGACCCTCTTCCCATTGAAAAAAATAAAGTTGGATCCAAAATGGCCGATTTCAAAATGGCCGCCATGGTCACCACCCATCTGGAAAAGTTTTCCCCCTCTCATATACAAATGTGCCACCAGCAGGAAGTTGATATCCACCAACCATTCCCATTTAATTTAGGTGTATCCATATAAATGGCCCACCCTGTAGATCATAATTTCCGGAGGAGTAAGGACGAAGTTTAAAATACAGTTTGTAGGCCTCCTTGAAAGCAAAAAACTTGTCCCTACCTCCTGAAAACCTACCCTGGAGGGCAACCTTGGGTTCGGGCTGGATAGACCTATCTGCAGAGACCCCAACATTGGCGACCTGTAGCCGCTGATGCTGCTGCTGAACCTCACAGCGGAAGTAATTCACCTCCAGAGACAGACTGCGCAGCCGCTTTGTGAGCTCTGCAACTGAACCCATACCAAGAGAGAAAGGAAAAATAAAAAGGTCCACACCCAAAAACACACAGAGAAAAAAAACCCCAAAGTGTCAGGTTTTTTTTTCCTTTTCAAAATGTGCTCGGCAAGCGATAATATCACCCAAGGTGTGGGAAAGACTAAGTGCAACACAAAGGGAAGAAGGAAAGGGAGCCCAGACTCTAGAGTAAGGGGGGAGTAGAGACCTCCTAGGCTGATCTAGTGTCACTCTGTCTCCACTAACGTCCCTATATTGGTTCTTCACCAATCGCCGCACGCGTACCTCGTCCTGTCTTTCTCTGGCATTAGGCTCAGGCTAGGAAAGGGAGGGGATGAGTGCTAGTCAATCCCCACTGAACACTAAAGACAACTAGGGGGGAAAAACAAGGGAAAATTGCTTAGCTTTAGTTACTTCAGACAAATGCGCACATGTCCTCTATCACCAGAGAGGAAGAAGTACTGATTTTGCTCAAGCATTCACAAGGAGTAATGAATAGCGTCGGCACCTCCCTCTTGCACACAGCAGGTATTTATTCACCCAGGCCAGGGTGTAAATTAGCCAGAGGAAGGTAGCCGCTTGGTCCTAGAGATACAGCTTCTAAGAAGCCAAGCGAAGAGATTTCCTGCAACCACTTCTGACACACCCGTGACATTGGGAAGCTGAGTTCAATTTCCCTAGCCACACAAAGGCCTGATTACTGCCACACATGTTCTCAATCAATGAATCACTTAAATAGGACCTGCGTGACAAAGTGAAGTAGACCAAAAGATCCCCAAAAAGCTAGACATCATGATGCGATCCAAAGAAATTCAGGATCAAATGAGAAACAAAGTAATTGAAATCTATCAGTCTGAAAAAGGTTGTAAAGCCATTTCTAAAGCTTTGTGAATCCAGCAAACCACAGTGAGAGCCATTATCCACAAATGGCAAAAACATGGACAGTGGTGAACCTTTCCAGGAGTGGCGGGTCGACCAAAATGACCCGAAGAGCATAGTGAAGACTCATCCAAGAGGTCACAAAAGACCCCACAACAATATCCAAAGAACTGCAGGCCTCACTTGCCTCAGTTAAGGTCAGTGTTCATGACTTCACCATAAGAAAGAGACTGGGCAAAAATAACATGCATGACAGAGTTCCAAGACGAAAACCACTGCTGAGCAAAAAGAACATAAAGACTCGTCTCAGTTTTCTCAGAAGAAGAGCCTGCCGCTTTAGGCACCCGCCCTCGGGTGCCTAGTGGCAAATATGGCCCTGTCTGGATGCATCATGGGCAGTCATACACAGGCGAGAGTCAGGCTTCAGCGCTCGCACACACTGGCACTTGAAGTGTGTCACTGGGCTCCCCCAATATCTGTGTGCAAGTGTAGACACACAGACTGATTTTAGACATTGTTCACTCTTACCAACAGAATGCTGTCAATCAAGACAAGAGACTGGCTTAAATGTGTAAATCGCAGGGCATAATGGTGCACCAAGGCATAGGCCATGCCAATGGTGCGAAAAGGAGTCCTCATTTGTGCATGAAATAAAAGTAGATTTTTCAGCAAATATTAAGTTAAACTGTATGATTTTTTTAGATGACGTGTATAAATGTTTATGCTGTTTAAATGTTTATACAGTTTAACTGGCATTTTGGAGGTGAAAGACTCCCTTTATCTAAAGAAATGAAAAGAAAACAAATGATATGTATCCAATATACAAAGTGAAATAGATATTGCTATCAAACACATGTCTTTAATAGTGCTGTAGCTTTGGTTGTGTGTTTAGATTGTCATCATAGTCGTAATCCTAATCAAACATTTATCTTCAGGGAAATAAATTACGCATTCACTCAGAAAATGAATTGTTTTCATTAGCAGCTACTGTCAGTGCTTAATTGGATTGAACACAGAAATTCAGCTACATTTCAAAGCACTACAGTAAGTATCACAGAATTCAAAAATAATTAGGTGACCTTTTCAAAACCGTTTTCAGTGTTAAAACTTTGACCTTATCAGATTATGCAGCTGAACTTCTACCAAGCCATTGATTGCAAAATCATCACATGTAGGCTAGTACTCAAGATGCCATAAAGAATGTCTATGCAACAAGCTGAAAGGCATTTAAATATCTGGAGATTTAATTTCAATTGCTTAGTTTGTATGGATGATGCAAAGCTCTGGTAATGCTTGAAGACTCTGATCATTTATTTAGTTTGATGGGAATGATAATTGAAACTGTCAGCCAAGTGATGAAATATTGCTCGGCTCTGTGACCTTTGTTTAGCTGCTAAAATGCGGTTTTACGTTACGCTTATTGCTACTTTGTATGGGGAAAAATATTTGAAATGTAAAAAATGAAAAATAGTTTTAGTTTTTATAATACTATTGAAAAATGTAAAAATATCCACATATCAAACATTTAATAGAACATAAAACAGTTTTTATTGCAGGGTGATTATAGTGGAAACTATCCTTCTGCAGACTGAACAATAAAGTAAACACTTTAAACAAAGGGAAACATCTGCTCAATATGTGCATCATTGACATAAAATTGACTGTTTGCTATTGTTTTATTACACTAATATGGCTTGGCAGAGCTCTCTAAGCACAATTACTTCATTGTAAATACCACAAGGGATTTATCAAAGTCTACTGATCTGTTTCATATGGTTGGTATAATTTAAATATTCTTTAATATAAAGCGAAATTACAATAATGATATTTCATCAAAGTGTGGAGGAAATAATTACAAAATACAAATGTGATCATCATGTCAATTTATTTTATTTCCATGTAATTATCACTATGTGTTTGCTCATCACCCTAATCTAGCAATGAAATGTACCCTTTGTACTTAATGTAAAACAGTGAAATAGAATTGTATTCTCTACATGCATATTAATTTTTCAGGCAGATTGGTTCCACCTTATGAAATGGAGAACCACACTTTATGACTTTTGTAAAACAGCTACAAGTATTGAGGTTCTTATTACATTGTATAACAACTTTAGATTATTGGTATACTGCTTTCTGCTTTTTTACATGTATGCTTAGAAGGAGATAATCGTTCAGTTCTGGAAGACACGGCCTAAATGACAGAGCCATTGTCAAGCTAAACAAAATGTGTTTCCATTTATGTGCTGAGTGGCCAAAAATGGCCCAATAATACTCTACAGCTTCTAAAGACTGAAATGACAAAGTGAGTATCATTCTTTTACTTGGGAAAACATCAGATTATCTGCCCTAGTTCTTTTTTCAAATATACTGGCCAAACTAGAGTGACATATTGACCTTTCTAATGATGTAAAAGAAAAGAAAAAATAGGGCACACCTTTAGTATTAAATTTATGTACAGGTATACCCTATGTGGCTAATATACAAACATATACAACACACTGCGATTAATGAATACATGAACTCCAATATTTCTCTAAGCGTTAATAACATAAGGTACTTAGTGTATTTGATCAAAGAGCGCAAAAGCAATCCGACCACGACAAGGTGTACCTCAATATGGATGGTCCCTATCACTAGGCATGGTACCGCGTGTGTGTGAATTGCACCCTATTGCAAGTTTCATCTGTGTGCAGTTTTAGTGCTGGGCAGTCGCTCCTCCAGTGAGAGGGGATGAGAGTGATTGTTCATCAGCATTCTGCACCTGTGTTACCTCCTTCTAACAAAAGGGGGCCGGCTGCATCCTGGTGTGCATTTTTCTTGACATCCTGGCTTGTGAGTACCATTGTCTTTTTGCTGTTTTCTAATTTGACTTTGGAAAAAATTGACTTTAAAAAATTCTGTTTATTGTTCTGGCTATGCTGTTTGTTTTTAATGATAGAGTAGGGACTCGTTAAATCGTGAGGACCCTTGACGTTTGGGTTGCAAGCCTACGTATTTTGGCCAAAATATTAACTAATACCTCATATGATAATTTTGCACTTCTTTTATCTGCCAGGGCGCAGCCAGGCCCAGTAATGGTGACCTTGTGAATTAGGGGCTTTGCACCTCTTTGATGCACTGATAGGGTGCCGGGCATCCCGCCTAATCGAATAGTAGGGGCGTGTAATAGGATGCTGACTAGGCACAGTGCCGCGTGTGTGTGAAATGCTCCCTATCACTAATGTCCTACCTCTTCATGTGCAAAACCAGGCCTTTACTAAATGGGGAGTGAAAAGGAGACCAGGCATAGCTCGCAATTAAAATGTTGTGTGGAAAAGATGGGTGGAAAGGATGCAGAGCTCTGGAGGCAACCCCCCCCCATATGTACTACAAAAAAGAAAAAGTAGGGTCCAACTCTTTTAGTGTTAATTGAATGTACAGGTGCACAGATACCCTATGTGGCCAATATACAAACATGTACATACACTATGCATGAGTACACTGCGATTATTGAACTTCAATATTGCTGTAAATGTTAAAAACGTAAACTACTTAGTGTTTTTTAGCGATCCTAACCACTAAATGTCCTACATTTCCATGTGCCAAACCAGGCCTCATCTGAATGGGAAGGCCTGGTTTGGCACACGGACAGGTAGGACATTTAGCGGTTAGGGACTATGCATATTTAAAGGTACTCCTTGATATGGTTGGATGGCTTTTGCTCTCTATGATAAAAAAAATGACAACTAAGTACCCTACATTTTTAACATTTACAACATTGGAGTTCATATATTCATTAATCACAGAGTGCTGACGCATCATGTATGTAGATCTTTCCAATGATGCCCAGAACCCAGAATAAATGTTGGTGTGTATACAGTAGAGCTTAATTTAATTTTTATAACTGGTGTCTGAGTTTTAATATAAATGCGCTTTTAAGTGATGATACAGTGTCAGCTTATATGAATTTCTGATCAACATTTCATATAGAAATTTTTCTCACATATTCAAGTCCTTGAGCTCCTTTAAAAAAAATCATACATATATCCCAGATGATGATGTAAAGAAGCAATAAAGTGCTTCATAATCATTAATCCTTACCATTAATTAAGACATAGATCATAGGATATACATCAGAATGCTTTTCATCTATTGTTTAGTAAGCAGTATATTCTACACTGCTCAAAAAAATAAAGGGACCACTTAAACAACTGATTATAACTCCAAGTAAATCAAACTTCTGTGAAATCAAACTGTCCACTTAGGAAGCAAAACTGATTGACAATCAATTTCACATGCTGTTGTGCAAATAAAATAGACAATAGATGGAAATTATTGGCAATTATCAAGACACCCTCAATAAAGGAGTGGTTCTGTAGGTGGGGACCATGACCACATCTCAGTACCAATGCTTTCTGGCTGATGTTTTGGTCACTTTTGAACGTTGGTTGTGCTTTCACACTTGTGGTAGAATGAGACGGACTCTACAACCCACAGAAGTTGCTCAGGTAGTGCAGCTCATACAGGATGGCATATCAATGCAAGCTGTGGCAAGAAGGTTTGCTGTGTCTGTCAGCGTAGTGTCCGGAGGCTGGAGGCACTACCAGGAGACAGACCCATACACCAGGAGGTGTGGAGGGGGCCATAGGAGGGCAACATCCCAGCAGCAAGACCGCTACCTCCACCTTTGTGCAAAGAGGAACAGGAGGAGCACTGCCAGAGTCCTGCAAAATGACCTCCAGCAGGCCACAAATGTGCATGTGTCTGCACAAACAGTTCGAAACCGACTCCATGAGGGTGGTATGAGGGCCTGAAGTCCACAGATGGGGGTTGTGCTCACAGCCCAACACCGTGCAGGACGCTTGGCATTTGCCACAGAACACCAGGATTGGCAAAGTCGCCACTGGCGCCCTGTGCTCTTCACAGATGAAAGTAGGTTCACACTGAGCACATGTGACAGACGTGACAGAGTCTGGAGACGATGTGGAGAGCGATCTGCTGCCTGCAACATCCTTCAATATAACCAGTTTGGCAGTGGGTCAGTAATGGTGTTTCTTTGGAGGGCCACACAGCCCTCCATGTGCTCGCCAGAGGTAACCTGACTGCCATTAGGTACCAAGATGAGATCCTCAGACCCCTTGTGAGTCTATATGCTGGTGCGGTTGGCCCTGGGTTCCTCCTAATGCAGGACAATGTCAGACCTCATGTGGCTGGAGTGTGTCAGCAGTTCCTGCAAGATGAAGGCATTGAAGCTATGGACTGGCCCACTCATTCCCCAGACCTGAATCCGATTGAGCGCATCTGGGACATCATGTCTCACTTAATCCACCAACGTCACATTGCACCGCAGACTGTCCAGGAGTTGGCGGATGCTTTAGTCCATGTCTGGGAGGAGATCCCACAGGAGACCATCTGCAACCTCATCAGGAGCATGCCCAGGCATTGTAGGGAGGTCATACAGGCACGTGGAGGCCACACACAATACTGAGCCTGTTTTAAGAACATTACATCAAAGTTGGATCAGCCTGTAGTGTGTTTTCCACTTTATTTTTGGGGGTGACTCTAAATCCAGGCATCCATTGGTTAATAAATTTAATTTCCATTAATGATTTTTGTGTGATTTTGTTGTCAGCACATTCAACTTTGTACAGAACAAAGTATTCAATGAGAATATTTCATTCATTCATATGTAGGATGTGTTATTTGAGTGTTCCCTTTATGTTTTTTTAGCAGTGTATATAATAAGATAAGACTTAAAACTAACTGTTTTTATCATTGTATGTTCTAAAGAATCCATAACCTTTTTGTGAGTGTTTAACCTTTTGATTTCTGGAGAATAGCGCGCATTCTGGGGACTCAGCGCCCTTTTTTTTTTCTTGAAAGGAGGCAACTTGTGTATCTAGGGTGTTGTTATGTTCTGCTACCAGAGCTAAGGAAAGAGAGGAGATCTGTCCCTACGATAGAACTCAGCTTGATCCCTACGATGTAACAGGGAACCTGATCCTGCGATCAGACCTGCTAAAGTCCTCAGCTAGTCTGTACGGAGACCTATAGATGTGGGGGAGGAATCCCTACAAGTACTAGGGACTGGGAGCAAAATGGACACCTCCTAACAGAAATAGTAGCAGACAGACGAACAAACAAACAATATAGAACACAGAGGTCCGAAGACCAAGCAAACTAACAGAGTTAGATACTGAGCACTGGCTAGCTAAAGAGTAGTAATACAATGAAGTCCAGCAAAGCCAGAAGGGCGGAGCAAGACTAAATAGGCCAACAAGGTCATGTGACCAGCAATAGAAAAAACCTAAGAGCAAGGTTCTAACAGTACCCCCCCTTCTAAGAGGATCCTCCGGATCCCCTAGGACCAGGCTTATCAGGAAATCTCCTGTGAAACGCTCTGATAAGTCTGGACGCGGAAACATCATCCGACCTCACCCATGAGTTATCCTCGGGTCCGAAACCTTTCCAGGCCACGAGATACTGCAAACTACCTCTATACCGTCTAGAATTAAGGATGAGAGAAATTTCATATTCCCCGTCCTCCACCACCGGAGGAACAGAGGCAGAGGCGTCACAATCCGACACAACAGCTTTTTTCAACAGAGAGACATGAAACACCGGATTAATTCTCCAGGAGGTAGGAACCTCCAACCTAACAGCAGATTGGTTGACAACCTGAAGCACCTTAAAGGGCCCTACAAACTTGGGACCCAATTTCTTAGAAGGAATCCTCAACCGCAGATTCCTAGAGGACAACCAAACCATGTCACCAACAGCGAACAAAACCTCCTGTCGTTTCCTATCAAAGTAGTCTTTAGATTTTCTGTTAGCCTCCTGAAGATTACCACGTACATCCGTCCAAACTCTCTCCAAATCGCCGGAAAAATTCTCCTACTCAGGCACGGCAGATACCAACTTGGAGAACGACCCAAACGACGGATGTCTCCCAGAACAACAAAAAAAAGGCGAACAACCAGCAGAAGAAGATGTATGATTGTTCAGAGCAAATTCAGCAAGTGGCAGAAAGTCAGACCACCCCTCTTGATTGTCTGCCACAAAACCACGCAAGAACTGCTCAACATCCTGGTTTTTCCTTTCTGTCTGGCCATTAGATTCAGGATGATATCCGGATGAGAACGACAAATGAACTCCCAACCTGTCACAAAAGGCGCGCCAAAAACGAGCCACGAACTGAGGTCCCCTATCAGAAACAATGTCAGTAGGAACGCCATGAAGTCTGACAATTTCCTTGACAAAGGCCTTAGCGAGAGTCTTAGCGCAGGGCAGTTTGACGAAGGGAACCAAGTGACACATCTTGCTAAAACGGTCCACGACCACCCAGATGACAGTAAAACCCTCAGAGGGGGGAAGGTCAGTTATAAAGTCCATAGCCAAATGTGTCCAAGGAGCACTGGGAACCTCCAGAGGGCAAAGTAACCCCACAGCAGGAGTATGTGAGGACTTAGATCTAGCACATATAGTACATTGACGCACCCACTTAATGACTTCCTTCTGCCATCCAGGCCACCAAAAACTGCGACCCACCAGTCTCTTGGTCTCAGAGATACCGGGATGACCTGCCAACCGAGATTCGTGACACTCAACAAACAAATCTCTCCTAAAGGTCCCAGGCACAAACAACCTCCCATGGGGAGTGTTAGATGGGGCATTCTCCTGTGCTTTAAGAATCTCATCTTCCAAAACGGAGTCCAAAGCAGCTATCACAACACCTTCTTGTAAAATGTTCTCCTCTTTCTCAGCACCGACTATGGGAGAAAAACTGCGAGACAAGGCATCCGCCTTAACATTCTTAGTACCTGGGATGTAAGTAACGGAAAAATTAAACCGTGAGAAAAACAGTGCCCACCTAGTCTGACGGGCATTCAGGCGCATGGCAGCATCAAGATATATCAGATTTTTATGATCCGTAAAAACCTGAACAGGAAATTCAGCACCTTCCAAGAGGTGGCGCCAGCGTTCAAATGCGAGTTTAATAGCCAATAATTCCCGATTACCAATATCGTAATTCAGTTCAGTCTCCGAAAATTTTTTTGAAAAAAAGGCACAGGGATATACTCCATCCCCGTTATCCTGAGACAATACTGCGCCAACCCCCACAGAGGAAGCATCAACCTCAACCAAAAACGGCTTAGTCACATCAGGCTGCATAAGGATGGGAGCAGAGGTGAACCTCTCCTTGAGATACACAAAAGCTTCAATGGCCTCAGAAGTCCACTGAACCGCATCAGCACCTTTCCTGGTGAGATCGGTCAGAGGTTTGACAATAATAGAAACATTTTTAATGAATTTTCTATAATAATTGGCGAAACCCAAAAACCTCTGTATCGATTTCAAACCAATAGGCCTAGGCCATTCCTGCACAGCTTGAACTTTACCGGGTCCATCTCAAAACCTTCGCTGGAGATAATGTAGCCCAAAAAACTAATTCTCTGTACAGCGAACTCACATTTCTCCAGCTTAGCAAAAAGCGAATTGTCAATTAATAACTGTAATACTTCACGTACGCTCCGCCAATGAGACTCCAGATCCGGCGAATAAATCAAAATGTCATCCAAATACACAACCACATTTTTGCCGATCAAAGGTCTAAGGATGTCATTAATAAGATTCTGAAAAAATGCAGGAGCATTAGTAAGACCAAAAGGCATAACCAAATTCTCAAAATGACCCACAGGAGTGTTAAAAGCAGTCTTCCATTCGTCACCCTCCTTCATGCGCAACAGATTGTATGCCCCCCGAAGGTCAATTTTAGAGAACCACTTGGCCCCCACTAACTGGTTAAACAGATCAGGAATCAATGGCAGTGGGTAAGGATTGCGTACAGTAATTTTGTTAATCTCACGAAAATCCAGACAAGGACGTAAACCGCCGTCCTTTTTTTTTACAAAAAAAAATCCAACCGCCACAGGAGACTTAGAGGGCCTAATGTGACCGGCGGCCAAACTTGTCTGTATGTATTCCGCCAAAGCCTTTCTCTCAGGAATAGTAAGGTTAAATAAACGACTTTTAGGAAGAGTCGCTGCAGGGACAAATTCAATAGTACAATCATAGTCTCTATGGGGAGGCAAAACCTGCGATTCCTTCTCAGAAAAAACTCTCCAAAAATCCTGAATAGGAACAGGCAATTCCCCCCTATCCACAGCTGCAATACGCCCGTTACAACACTTGTCATAACCTTTATGGCTCCAGGATTTAATTTCATTGGTAGATCAATCCAGTACAGGATTGTGCAATTTTAACCAGGGCAATCCCAACACTACCGGAGAAGGCAAGTTATTCAAAACTACCAAATCCAATTTCTCATGGTGAACACCATTAATAGTGAGGGGAAATTCACAGACCTTGAGAGTAACATTCTTCAAAGGGGAGCCATCCACAGAAACCACAGCAATGGGGGATGACAAAGGTTCGGGTTTTAAATTGAGTTTTTCCAAGAATCCCCCGTCAATTACATTCAGAGTAGACCCACAATCGACAAACACCCGAAATTCCATTAATTTTTCCTGAGCAATAGTGGAAGCAGCTAAAAATACACCCTTGGAATTTAAACAGGCAATACGAGCATGACTGACCATTTTTTTTTTCTTTCTTCATACGAAGCACACAGCTTTTAATGAAATGACCAGAATTTCCGCAATAGAAACACAAACCTTCAGAAAATCTGCGGTCCTTTTCTTGAGAGCGAGATGCCATCTCTCCAATCTCCATCGGCTCTCCACTGTCAGTACACACATTCTCATGACCAGAAACTGACATAGCAGAGGATTTGCTCTCATTAACCCTTGCACGCAGTCTCCTATCCACCCGTATAGCTAATTGCATAGCCTGTTGCAAATCTTCAGGTGTGGGATAAGCAATTAGCAGGTCTTTAACCCTTTCACTAAGCCCAGCAAGAAACAGACTCTTCAGAGCAGAATCGTTCCACCCTATTTGAGTAGACCACCGATGGAAATGAATATAATATTTTTCCACATTACCTGATCCCTGTCTCAAACGTCTCAACTCAGTCTCAGCAGATGAGACACGGTCAGGATCATCATATAATAGCCCCAAAGCAGAAAAAAAACTATCCACTGATCTAAAGCATGTATCACTAGGTTGCAAAGAAAAGGCCCACTCCTGAGGCTCTTTGCGCAAAAGTGACATTATGAACCCTACGCGCTGGGATTCATCCCCAGAGGACCTGGGTCTCAAACGAAAATACAATAAGCAAGCATTTTTAAATGAAAAAAATTCTTGGTGTTCACCAAAAAATAAATCAGGCAAACATACCTTAGGCTCCAAGAAATGTGCTCCAGGACAGTTACTCACGTGCTGACGGAGCTCGGCCACCTCCAGAGAGAGTCCCTGCAGGCGTTGAGCCAAATCCTGAACCGACACCATGATGGAACAGAAAAATCTTTCCTTAGAGAATTTGCAGGCTGGACTTACTGTTATGTTCTGCTACCAGAGCTAAGGAAAGAGAGGAGATCTGTCCCTACGATAGAACTCATCTTGATCCCTACGATGTAACAGGGAACCTGATCCTGCGATCAGACCTGCTAAAGTCCTCAGCTAGTCTGTACGGAGACCTATAGATGTGGGGAGGAATCCCTACAAGTACTAGGGACTGGGAGCAAAATGGTCACCTCCTAACAGAAATAGTAGCAGACAGACGAACAAACAAACAATATGGAACACAGAGGTCCGAAGACCAAGCAAACTAACAGAGTTAGATACTGAGCACTGGCTAGCTAAAGAGTAGTAATACAATGAAGTCCAGCAAAGCCAGAAGGGCGGAGCAAGACTAAATAGGCCAACAAGGTCATGTGACCAGCAATAGAAAAAACCTAAGAGCAAGGTTCTAACAGGTGTTGACTGTGTTGGGATGTGATTAATGTTCCACTTGAAGCTTGAGTGAAAGGTAAATGCAAAATTGGAGCAGCAGTGGTTAACACTGTTGCTTTACAGCACTGGTTTCCTGGGTTCAAATCCCACTAGGAACAACATCTGCAAGGATTTTATATGTTCTCCTTATGTTTACGTAGCTTTCCTCCGGATACCCTGGTTTCCTTCCACACTCCAAAGACATACTGATAGGGAATTTTAGATTGTGAGTTACAATGAGGACAGTGATAATGATGTCTGTATAGTCCTGTGGAATATGATGGATCTATATAAGCAAGTATAGTAAATAAAATTGAGTGAGCAGAGATGGATAAACGTCTTTAAAGAAGCAAATTTTTTATCATCTTAATATATTGCAATCATCATATTATATAGTACTGTGTACTTACAATTGCTCATTTTGCCTTTCTATCCAGTTAATTCTTCTCTTTCCCATTAGGTCTATGAAATCAAGTGATTAAAATCTGACTGACTCCTTCTAAGCTCTATGTAGAAACAGGAGGTCAATTTTCCCTGTATGACTCACCAGTCACTGCAAAAGTCAATGGCAGGGGGAGGAGCAAAGCAGATAGGTCAGGAATTGAAGAAGGGAATGATAAATACAGGGACAAGATACTTCCTGTTTCAAAGCAGACCAGAGAAAAGAGAATAATTAAGTAGGTAGAAAGGCAAAATTAGCAATTGTAAGTACACAGTGCTATATAATATGATGATTGCAATATATTAAGAGGATAAAATCTTTGATAGGAGTGCTTCTTTAAGTTGCACCATGTCAAGTACTGAAAAGTGTACACATCCAGTTTTAAAAAAAATAATTAAAAAGTAGCAGAAAAACAAAAAAGAACTACTACATTCATAACTGCAATCACAAATAACAGTGTCACACGACTGCTGTGGTTCCATTGATTGGCTACAGAAGCCATATGCTGGATTTTTCAGAACTACATAAGAAAAGTAAGGGAAAGATGAGTGGTTTCCTATTTTTTTTTATTTTACAGCATTTGCTGGATTTTTTTTTCACTAGATATCCCCTTTAAATCTTTGTGATTTTATCTTCTCGGCTATTATTTTTACACTTGTGTAGTAAAGAAATTCCTTAACATCTCTTAGGTAGTCTTTAGTAAACTTTAGAAGCAAATTAATTAATCACCAAAGGTTAGTAAGACCATTATTCAATACAAATTGGGTGGCTGTGATCTACTATAGGCCTAAGGCAATTGTGGGAAACATTTTTTTCTTGGTATTATTATTTTTTTTTAATTTAAACTCCGTAGTAAAATTAATTTTTGTAAACCTACTACATTAACATTAAAAATTGACAGCTAGTGTTACATTTGGTGTAATATATGTGGAAATGTATAAAAATTTAAACTTTCTCATTTTCAGATCTTTTAAGTCTCATTTAAAAATGCTTTCAAAGTCTGATCTGAGCTTTAAAATTAATTAGGAATTTGTAATGCGTTCTGATTATTTAGGGCTTTTTAAAGTCTATTAACATTATACAATAAATACATTCTTAACTATGGGATTAGGATTTTCTTCCAGTGGTTTTTACTGCAGCTGTCCAGAATTTGATCTATTTATTATAACAAAATGGCAATGCCAGCACTCAATTCAGTTTCAGCCTTAAGATAAAGTGAGTGTTACTTAAAAATGTATATATAGTAGCAAATCAAGGGAAAACCAAAGAGAACTGGGGCAACTCATAGAATCAGTGCATGACTGAAATAAAACAGTGTAATACAGTGATTCCTTTTCCAATATTTTTTATTGAAATTTTTAAACCAACATAGGGAGGAGAAGGGGAAGATAGGGTAAGGGAGAGGGATAAGTAAGTAAGTTTATCCATCAGGTGGGGGAAAGGAAGGGGAAGGGCAAGGGATTTGGGGAGAACTTGATTTGTTACAGGCAGGATATAACAGAAAACAGCATTGTAGTATGCAGATAGAATCAATTCAACTAAAACAATTACACACAAACTTTGGTAGATTTAATTTACCCATGAGAGTACCAAAGAGTACCAGAGATTCGGAAGTGAGGAGGATGTTTAGATGTATTTGGCAGTGACTAGTAAAGTTAGGGGAAGTTTGAGGTTCAACAATCCAATTTTTTTAGCTATTTTGGAAGATAGTTGTTAATTAAAGCCTATCTGAGCTCTAAGGAACTGTGCAGGGAGATCGTTTCGATGATATCACATAATTTGCGTGGTGAAGAATCTTTCTAAAGAAAAGAAATGGAGTTTTTGACTACAAGGAGGATGTGTATCAAGAGCTGACTGTGAGCAGGTTCAAAATTCTCCAATTCTAGGGAGAGGAGGGCCATTTGTGGAGAAATTAGTATATTTTATTGAATTTTTTTATGGTCAAGGAAAAGATCTGATTCCAGAGTGACTTAATTTTAGGGCAACTCCAAAAGATATGAAAGCGAGTGCTCGGTAATGCAGTGATTTTTAACCTGGGTGCCACAGCACACTAGTGTGCCGCTGAAGGACACCAGTGGTCCTGCAACATTCCTGTTTAAAATGGGGACAGCAGTGCAGTGCCTCTAATTTATCAATTGCATTATAATCTTTAAAGCATGGGTACAATTGAATAAAGTAAGGGTACTGCAATAAGCCATATTCAGCTTTCTACCTAGTGCCCTGCTGTCATGTCTTCTCCTAGATGGTGCAATAATATGACTGTGTCACAGCAGAATACTGAGCAGTGTAATGCAATGTGCTGAGTGGGTTTTTATTTTATTACAAGGGGGCACAGTGTATATTTCAATGTGTACTCTAGGGCATTGTAATAATTAATAAATTCAGGGTCCACGAGGTACAGTGTATATTTAATGTGCCTCTACATATATTTATATATACAGTACAGACCAAAAGTTTGGACACACCTTCTCATTTAAAGATTTTTCTGTATTTTCATGACTATGAAAATTGTACATTCACACTGAAGGCATCAAAACTATGAATTAACACATGTGGAATTATATACTTAACAAAAAAGCGTGAAACAACTGAAAATATGTCTTATATTCTAGGTTCTTCAAAGCAGCCACCTTTTGCTTTGATGACTGCTTTGCACACTCTTGGCCCCAGTCCAAGGCCCCCTGTGTACATCCAGGTGCTTGTATAGTGGTTAAAGGGAGAAAGCAAGGGAGACTCCTGGGAACTGGCAAACTGAGTGTCTAGCATCAAGCTAATTTGTCGTAGACATTTTTAGAGCTGCCAGGTGAACAAGAACAATACCTTTGTGACAGTATGTTACTTTCTGTGTCTACTATTGTGTTCAGACCATGGGAAACATAGTCAGTTTGGTTCCCAGTTCCATTACCCTTTCCAACCTTTTCTCACTGGCCTATCAGGATAATTCATACCTATCAAGATACCAAAAAATCCTAATTTTAGCAAAAACTGAGAATGATGGTATTCACAGAAGCCCATGAGTATTTGTTTCAAAAATTTTTGTGAAGTCCTGGGCATGTATCCAATGAGGTACAGGGTCCTGCTGATTGAATTCACTCCAGTCGAATCCCACAAGATAATCATTTTTGTAAAAAATGAGAATGATGGTGAAAAAAATCGTAATAATGGAAGCCTAAGAATCTTTCTTTTTCTTTTTTTTTTCAAATGCCTTTTGTTCCCATTCATGAGCAGAACCACTATGTCCTTGCTGGGGCAATTTGGCCCACTTAAAGAGCACATTTCACTACATTTTTCATGTTAAACTGGACACATAATATAATAGTGACTGCAGAGTGGATTAAAATGTATTTTTTTTCTAATTTCACCTATCCATTGGGGAGACATTAGCAATCAAACTATTAGCCATCTAATGAGTTAACTTTGTTAAATAAAACTGGGTTTTTCAAGTATTTTCACTGGGGAATGTAAATCTTAACCCTATATGATGCTGGCCATTTATAAGCAGGCAGCAAGCTTACAGCCGGGGTCTTAGTATGTGAGATGTTCCTTCTATTGTTCTATTGTTCTGACTATAATGTCCTTCTCTAGTGATTGCTCTCTTCATATGATGTGTAAAAAGTAGGCAAGTCGTAGCCTGGTGATCCTTGCTTCGGGTGACATTTCTGGCTTGATTTGTTCCAAAATGTATTTTTTGTTCTTCTTGTTATCTATAGTGTTGAGCCACCCCCGTAGTGTTTGAGTTCGGTTCGGTTCGTCGAACACCCATATGTTCGCCGAACTGTTCGTCAAACTGTTCGTCAAACACCTTCGAACACCGTTAAAACCAATGGCAGGCAAACAAAAACACATAGAAACACATAGAAAACACCTTAAAAGGTGTCCAAAAGCTGACAAACTGCTCAGAAGACACAACTAACACATGGAAAAGTGACAAGTACATATAGTCATACGAAAAGAAAAGAGGTGGAGGAGTAAAAGGAGGGGGAGACACAGATATAGGCATGTCAAGCCCTTCTAAAACCAAAAAAGTGCAAAACCGACACGGCCAGTCCGTTCCTGCCCGTGCGACCTCCGTGTCGCCGGGTTTGTGCCAGAGCCGCGGTGGACCCTGACGGCCAGCCTCCCTCTCCCAATACTGGTGCCTGTCCGCTGGTGGGTCGAGCGAGCCCCCCTGCGGTGGAGGCAGGTCTAATCTTTTTAATTTAAATTGTCTCTCTAATTTGAATGAGTACACTTTAAATCCTTTTACAAGGATCTATTGAAGGGCAAGTCTCATGCCAGCAGCCGCGGCACTTCCTGGGTGTGTCAGAGTGTGAACTGCAGCTGAGGAGAAAGGTGGTGGACTGAAGAGCTCCCGGGCTGTAAGGCTTTTCCCAGCTGGAAGGACCCCCCCCTTTGGACCCAGAGGAGGGAGGGTGGTTTTTGGACTACAGTGGGGCTTGTCCCCCGTCTCCCACCCCTCGGTTGATACCGGGGGTGGGAGTCCCATTTGGACTGTTTGGACTGTGGGAACTTTTATTTTTATTATTATTTTTATAAGCCTCCCCCAAGATGAGGGGCACCAAGGAGGCCAAGAAGAAAAAGGAGGCCAAAGTGGCCAAGGAGGCCAAGGCGGCGCAGCCGGGGAGAGGCGGCAGGGCGCCGGCCGCAGCTAGGCCTGGCGCAGAGGAGATCTCTCCTCCCGGAGGGGAACCTGGTGCTTGCTGGGGTGCAGCGGCAGTCCCCAAGGACTGGGGTGTCCAGGCCGCGGGGGAGCCCATAACCACCTATGGCTCCCGCCTGAATTTGTACCTCAGCGAGCACAAAGAGGTATGTAAGACCCTGAAGCGACTCCAGGAGGAGCTGCGGTGCGCCCAGCAGGCTGTAAACTGTGCGTCAAAGAACCGGAGGCCAGCCCTGTCATCTCATGGGGAGGAGCTGAAAAGTTCCATTACAATAGTGGAGGAGAGGAAGATGGAGATCTTGGCAAATGCAGGACCTTTCAGAGAGAAGTTGGTGAACGACGAAAGGTTCTGGGGGGCGCCAGTGGGGTCTGGCTGCCCAACCCAGGCAGAGGAGGATGAGGCCGAGGAGCCTGCCATCAAGGAGCCTGCCATCAAGGAGTCTGCTATGGAGGAGGAGGAGGAGAAGCCGGACAACCTGCCTGGGGACCTGGTAAGTGATCACCAGGTCACACATAGTGGGCAATTAGATCCTTACCAAGTCACGCTCCCATCGGACGCCAGCAGTGTGGAGGATGATGATGGGAGTAGTGACAATGGTAGCGAGGGGGATTGCCTCATGCGCCAGATCCGACAGCTCGAGTCCCCGGGAGTGGATTTCTCCCAGTTTACATTTGGGGATGAGGGCTGCCTGGATGAGGCAACTGGGAAGAGGAGGAAGGGAAAAGGGAAGAATAAGATCAGAGCGGAGGAAAAACTTGTGTATGTCCCCCTTCCTGGAACCCCCTGGTCCCACTATGTGCCCGCTTCCCACCCCGGCCTGGGTTCTGGTGTGGGCCCAGTGCAAGGCAGCGGGAAGAGAAATGTAACCATGGTGAAGGCTACCATCCATGCTGATTGTAGCATGGATGGGGGAAAGGGACCTAACATGAGGATGGTGCCGGAGGTCCGGCTGATCCGCGACCCCACCTCGGTGGGGGAGGTTGTGCTGCCGGGGTCCCTGGCAAGTGTGTCATCTACTGGGTCTGCGGGGGCCCCGGGGCCGGCTAGTAAGAGCAAGGGGTCGGCCGTGATAGCCGCCGCCATCCTACCCCCACCCGCACCCTCGGCGGAGGGGGCCGGTCTGCTGGGGCCCCCTGCGAGCCCGCTTCCACCTGGGGCTGCGGGGGCCTTGGCCCCGGTAACATCGAAGGGCGGGAGGTGTGCCGTGGCTGAGGTACAGCCGGCCGTGTCCCGGACCGCACCACCGGCGGTGGGGGCGGTGTCGCCGGGGTCCCCTGTGTGCCTGCCACCATCTGGGGCCATAGGGGCCTCGACGCCGGCAGTGAGTAAGGGTGGGCATTTTATGGTTAAAACTGCGGCTACACAGCCGGCCGTGTCCCTGACTGCCACTTTGGCAGGGGGCACGGCGCTGCCAGGGTCTGCAGAAGTCCTGGTGCCAGTTTTTAGAAAAACAAAACCAAAATAGCAATAATAACAGCAATAACTACAATAACAACTGAAGCCCTGCCCCCAGCCGTGCGGGGGGCCCGCCGTCAGGGGCCCCCGCTAGCATTGTCTCACCTGGGTCAGTGGGGTCCGTTCAGCAAACAGAAGTGGAGGAGCGACGCTCTGCAGCAGCTCCCACTGTTGCTGCACGCCCTGCTCAGTAAGGAGGCATGTCCAGCTTAGACAGCAGCAGTGGTGGCTGTGAAAGGAGAGAGGAGACAACACCCATAACACCCATACCACCCATACCTAAGCCCAGGCTCCATAGGACAACAGCAGCTGCTCCAAATCAGCACACTGTGAATAATGTCAGTAATGTGTGTAATAGGAATTACAACGGAAGGGAAAATGAGAGGGGGTCTGGAGTGAAAGTGGTAGGGAAGAGGCAGGATGTGAATGGGGGAGGGGGAAAACGCTGGGAGGGGAAAAAACGCAGGGTTATGGTGTGAATGGTGCCAATGGTGAAAATGGCGAATGTGTGGAAATGGATGAATGGCCGGTTTTGGGAGGGGGCAGTGTGAGTGGTGAGGCTGGTGAGGCGAGTGGGGTGAATGGTGATGTGGGGGCCAGTCCACCGTCCAATCGCACGAGTGGTGCCGGCGCTAGTGGTGACGCCGGAATGAATTTTTCGGGGGCTGTGGCGGGGTCTTCCTCACCCTCAGGCTCGGGTGATGGAGATTTCCACCGCCATCTCGTGCAGGCCCTGAGGCGTAGGGATCTGACGATCTCAGTAGAGGGGAGGGATGTGGACCTGTCCTTTTGGTTGGACAAATTTGGACAGGCCGCCTTCCAAGAGAAAAGGGGGAGAGAGACTGTATGGTCTCTCCCTACAGCCAGGCGGGGGGTGTACAGGAGGAATGTGGTCCATCTCCGGTGAAGGGGTGATGATGCGTGCCCACCAAGATCAAGGGTGGTGAAACTCCTCCTGGAGATGGGATTCAGGGCGAATGACATCTTTGCCCTGATACATCCTTTTGGCGCCCCCATCTTCGATGTTAACTTTGTTCGGCCAGAGGGCATGGAGCTTTTTTGGTTGAGCTACGAGCTTGCAAAGGAGACGCCTGGCGGGCGGGGTCTCGTCGCGGAGGCGATATCCCGCCAGAATGGGCCCAAGAAGGTGACCGTGCTGACATGCAATGAGTCACTTTCAGGAGTCGATATTATGACCTGGCTCAGTAGGTACGGAGAAGTGATGGAGGTACCAAAAAAGATAATGGATTAGGGCATTTGGTCAGGGGGCTGGACCTTCATGATGAGGTTGAAGAGGTCCGGCGGTACTGTCACCCTCATCCCTTCCTTGGCTTTCCTTGGGAGGGGCAGGATCCTGGTTTTCTACCAGGGGCAGCCGAAAGTGTGCCACAGGTGCAGTGATTCCACGCACTTTAGTGCAGCATGCAGGATGCAGAAATGCACCTTGTGTGGTGGGATAGGCCATCTCGCCGCCTCCTGTGGTACGGTCCGGTACCACCTGTGTGATGCCGTCGGGCATCCGTTCAGTCGCTGCCCTCGTTCCTTCGCCAACGCCGTCTTTGGTCAGGTGGAGGGTGGCCGTGTCGGGGTGGATCCCGGTAGTGCGCCCTCTGCTGAGCCTGAGGCTGGTGGAAGCGGGGGGGCTGAGGGGCCAGTGAAGAACAAGAGGGTCCGGGGCCCCTCTTATTATTGGAGGCAGGAGAGGCGCCTGCTTGGGGAAGGGCAGGGGGATCCCCAGGCAACTGGGGTGATGACTGCCCCCCCTCTGGGGGTCTCGACCAGTGCCACTGAGGCCCTGGGGGAGGAGGCGCTGAGTGAGGAGACCAGGAGGATGGAGAAGGAGGAGGCAGCTGCGCTCTCAGATTCCTCCCAATATGAAAGTGTTGAGGAGGATGAGGATGCGCAGCATACAGCAGAGGGTGACAGTGAAACCAAAAAAAAGAGGCGAAGGAGGAAGAGGAAGATCAATGGGAAGGGGGTTAAAAAATCTGCTCCCCCCTTGACCAGCAAGGTGCCGGCGGAGGGCTCCACAATCTCCCCTCTGATCTCTGTCTCCAACCGGTTTGGAGTCCTCGAGGACCCTGATGTGGCGGGGGTCGAGGGCAAAGAGCCGGGGGAGCCACCTGAGAGGCCTGTGGGGGACGGCAAGGTCCTTCCCTCAGGGGGTATGCCATCTTCCTCTGGGGGAGGGACTGTCCCTGAACCTGGGGGTGAGGAAAAAAGGGGAGGAGGGGGTGCTATGGATATGACAGTGTCCCTCAAACGCCGTGAGCGTGACAGCAAGGGGTCTTTGTCGGACGGTGAGGGGGGTGGAGGGAAGAAGAAAGCCATCTAATTCGATCACCCAATGGCTGCACCCACCCCGTTGATGCTGGTGTCCATTAATGTCGCCAGCATAAAATCAGATGCGGCTAGATTTACGGCCATTGATTTTCTCACCCGGTTTGAGGCTGAAATTTTATTTTTGCAGGAGACGAGACTAACGGACATGGGGGCCATTCACAAGGCAAGAAGTGAGTGGAGGTGTGGGCCCTCATACTGGTCTCTTGCGGCCGAGCCGTATAGCGGGGTGGTGGTCCTTTTTAAGACCGCAGCGGTAGAATGCCGGAGCGTTATCGAAGTAGAAATGGGGAGGTGCTTGGTTTTAGACGTCTTCATGGGGGGACAGGAGCTTCGGCTCATAAACATCTACGGTCCCCAATCTAAGTGGGACCGCAAATGTCTCCTCCTGAAGATCAAGCCCTATCTTTTTACGAGTCGGCAGGTGGTCTTTGGAGGGGACTTCAACACCATCACAAGATTACGTGACCGGGGAGGCTCCAATGGCCGGCTGGCTTACGATAGCGTGACTCTGAACAGTATAGCTAGTGATGCTCGCCTGGTGGATGTCCACATCCGGCACACCTCAGGTCACAGTGGTTTCACCTATTATAGGGGTAGTTGTAGGTCTAGAATAGACAGGTTTTTTTTAAAGGAGGAGGCCGTCTCTTCAGCAGTGTCCGCTGTTGAGGTGGAATTCTCCGATCACTGTCTAATTTTCTTTTCCTTGAATGTTTCAGAAACCCCCCGGATGGGGAGAGGACTATGGAAGCTGAATTCATCACTGCTGGAAGAATCGGAGGTGAGACAATCCTTTTAGGATTTTCTTCAGAGCCAGGTACTGCTGTTGGATCTGTGTAGCACTAAGTCTGAGTGGTGGGAGATGTTCAAAGATCGGGTTGCGAGTTTCTTCCGCCAGCTCTCTAGCCTCAGGAGCCTGAGCAGGTACCGCCTGTACCAGAGCCTGAGGAGGAAACTTGAGCAGCTCGTCTCGACTGGAGGTGACCGTGAGGAGATCTCCAGAGTGAAGTCTTTGCTCAAGAGGAGTCAGTATGATACACACACATCTTTGTTTTTTGAGAGGGATTTCGGGAAGTACCGCTCACCTGACCCCTACATAAACTGTAAGATGTCAGTGAATCGTAAAGTAGTGACCGGCCTGATCGATGGTACAGGTTCCCTGAACAGATCCAAATCAGGGATCCTGGAAGTCGTCAGGTCGTTCTACTCACGCCTCTTGGGAAAGAGAGAACTAGATCGAGACGTGACGTCGACTTTCCTGGCCGAAGCCGTTCCTGAGCCAGGGGATGACCCCTCTCTCGGCGTTTTGACTGAGGCAATCAGGGAAGAGGAAGTGAGACTGGCCATTGATTGGCTTCGGCTCAAGAAATCGCCAGGTCCAGACGGCTTAACGTCTGAATTTTATAAGACCTTTAGGGACTCTTTGGTCCCCCTCTTGACGGAGGTGTTCAACGAGTGCCTTTCCTCGGGTGCTCTTCCCCATTCAATGAGGAGGTCTGCCCTGATTATCCTGTCAAAGGGTAGGGACTTGTCCCGTATTGAGAATTGGCGTCCCATAGCGCTTCTCAATAAGGACCGGAAGGTTCTGGCAAAGGTGCTTTTTAATCAGTTGGTGAAATTTGCACCCCGGCTCCTCTCGGGGTCCCAGCATTGCTCTGTTCCAGGCCACAGCACATTTAGTGCTGTACTCGGTGTCCATGAGGCAGTGGAGCAGGGTAGGGCTGGCCTCTGGAAGGGGTTTCTGCTGTCCCTAGATCAGGCAAAAGCTTTTGATCGGGTGAACCACGACTACCTCTGGTCTGTCCTTTTGAGGTACGGTCTGCCCGGGGAGTTCGTAAATTGGTTAAAGGCATTGTATGCAGGGGCTGAGACTTTCCCACTGGTGAATGGTTGGTCTGGTCGCCCTTTTGAGGTGGAATCTGGGGTTCGCCAGGGCTGTCCGTTGAGCCCGCTGTTATACGTGTTCGCCCTCGACCCCTTTTTAAGGAGGATCGAGGATGGACTGTTGGCGGGAGTCCGGATGGACCGGGTAGCCCCGGAGGCCACCTTGAGGGTAGTGGCGTACGCCGATGATGTCTCCTTGTTTGTATCCTCGAAAGAGGAGGCGGACTGGGTGATGTCTGAGGTTGACCGCTACTCGGAGGCATCTGGGTCTAAGATCAACCAGGAGAAGTGTGAGAGTCTCTGGCTGGGAGGGGGAGCAAAAGATCTTAGGCATCAATTTCGGCCCGTGTGATTACTCCCAGCTAAATTGGGAGGGCAGGCTAAAGATCGCCGCTCAAAAGGTGGACCAGTGGAAGGGTTGGACTTTGACCCTAAGGGAGCGGGTGAATCTGATCAAGGGTTACCTTCTGCCTTTGCTGAACTATTTGGGCAGCGTTTGCATTTTGCCAGAGCCTCTTTGGACACGGGTCTATGGCCTGTTTTTCCAGATGTTATGGGGAAACAGGCTCAACCTAGTCAAGAGGGAGGTCACGTACCGTACGAGGAGACTAGGCGGGTTGGGTATGGTCAACCCGGTGGTATTCTTAGTGAATGCCTTCCTTAAAACCAACATAGGGAACCTCTGGCCAGAGAGGGCTCCTCCGTGGGTTTTCTCCTGCAGGGGATGGCTTCGACCCTTCTTCCAGGAATGGGAGTCAGGAGGGCGAGTGAGGGACCTATGTACACCGCACGGGCATCTCCCGGCTTATGCTACCCTGGTTTTGAAGGTGATCTGCCAGTGGGGTCTGGGAATGTGGGAGATCAGAACTATGCAGAGGAAATTCCTTGACAGAAAGGTTCTGTTGACCCGTTTCCAGAAGCCTCTGGTCCTCAAGGATTGCCCAGGTTGGGATCTGGAGGGGGGCTGAGGTTGCTAAATTCTACTCGGAACCCCTTGAAGTTTTGGGACTTGGCCTGGTGCTGCTTTCACGGGAGGCTGTATGTAAGGGGCAATTTGAAGTACAGGAATTCCGATGACCGGGGTTGCCCCCGTGAGGAATGCTGTGACGTGCTGGAAAGCATGGAGCATTTCCTCCTTCAGTGCCCCTTTAATACAGGGGTCTACAACAGGGTGGGTGCTTCCATTGGCTGGCCTAGGCTGGCTCGCCTCTCCTATCCGGAGTAGGCGTACGGACCATTCGGGTCCCCTGGTGGCCGAGATCGGTGCACGTTATTTCTAGCTAGTCTAGTAGTCAGGTTCTACACTTGGAATGCACGCTGTCTTGTGTCCACTCAGCAGAAAACCCTCCCCATGGATGAGGTGGTTATGAACATTCTGGGTGACCTTGGTAAAATGTGCTCGCTGGAATTTGACAGGTTGGGCACTGAGAAGGCCTCCAGCCTCTGGAGGGGTCTCTCATTTGAAGTGCCTTGAGGGACAGATTAATTTTAGTTTTATAGCAGTAGGGGCAGGTATTTAGGCAGTAGGGAGAGATACGCATAGGGACAGTTAGGGACAGAGGAGGGAAAGAAAGCTAGGCACGTGGTGAGGTAGATAGGGCGATAGGGGCAGGGAGGGATAGATAGGGATAAGGTTTTAATTAGGGACAGCTTTGAGATAGTGAGGGTAAGACAGGTTTATTTATTTATTTATTTATTTTTTATTTATTTATTTATTTTTTTTGTCAGGGAAAAAGCCTGCTTTTCCGGCTCCCGGTGGTGGGCTGTTAACTTTCACTGGTAGCTTTTTGTTTTCAAGGATACTGAGGTGTATGGGGCTCGCAAGCACCGAGCCATGGCTTAAATAGAGTGGTAGGTATGGTGTTGTTATGCTTTTATGTGGTTATGCTATTATGGTTTTATGCTGAGAAGCAACAAATTGTGGAGTGTTTAGGTCAAGGCATGACTACAATCAACATTGCCAAGACACTTCATCCTGATCATCGCACAAGATGTATGTAGCTGATTCACAGTACACACGTGTGCGTGCTGATAAGGGAAAATTGAGGACTCTTTCCTACAGGCAATTACGTCAGGTTAAAAGAGGAGCGGCAAAAAAAGCCTTGTCATAGCAGCAGACAAGTTTTTGCCGCTGCTGGTGCCTCCAACGTCCCCCGAACAACAAGATGCGGGGTCCTTCAGAGGTTTGCAGCTGTGCGTAAGCCATCCTGTCGACCTCCTCTATCCACTGTACACAAGCAGAAACGGCTCCAGTGGGCCAAACAATACATGAAGACTGACTTCAAAACTGTTTTGTTCACGGATGAGTGCCGTGCAACGCTCGATGGTCCAGATGGATGGAGTGGAGGATGGCTGGTTGATGGACACCCCATGCAAACACGGCTACGGCGCCAACAAGGAGGAGGTGGAGTAATGTTTTGGGCTGGAATCATAGGGAGAGAGATTGTCGGCCCCTTTAGGATCCCTGAAGGGGTAAAGATGAACTCCATAATGTATGTGGAGTTTCTCAAACAGCACTTCCTGCCATGGTTCAAGAAGAAGAACCGTGCATTCCGCAGCAAGATCATTTTCATGCATGATAATGCACCGTCTCATGCTGCACGTAACACATCTGCATCTCTGGCTGATATGGGCATAAAAGAGGACAAACTTATGGTGTGACCCCCATGCTCCCCTGACCTCAACCCGATTGAGAACCTCTGGAGCATCATCAAAAGGAGTGTCTATGATGGCAGGAGGCAGTTCACGTCTAAGCAACAGCTCTGGGAGGGTATTCTGTCCTCATGCAAAACAATTGAAGCAGAAACCATCCAAAACCTGAAAAATTCAATGGACGAGAGAGTTCAGAAGCTTCTTTCGAACAAGGGGTCCTATGTGCAAATGTAGCATCACCTAGAATAAAGTTTTGAGTTGAAAACTGTTTGATTTCACTTTCTAATAACCTGCTAATGCTTATAATTTCAAAAATGACCATTGTTTGGTTCTTTATTAAAATGAAAAGGTTGATCGAAGAGTGTGGGGGATCTAAGAGTGTGGCAACCCAGTAGTCAGGATTATTTAGAATTCTGACAAACTGAGGGTCATGTTGCAGGTAGTGCAGCAAGAAGGCACTCATGTGTCTTGCGCATCTAGGAGCCCCAAAATTATTTTCCGGGCTAGATGCAGCTAAAAATTATTATTAATTTGAAAGCTGGTGGAGCTTAGTATAGATGGCCTAATAGAATCAGTACTGCAAACTGCTACAAGGCCCAAATTATTTTCCAGCCAAGATACAGATAAACATGATTAGTAATTTTAAATCTGGTGGAGTTTAGTATAGATGGTCTAATAGAATCAGTACTGCACACTGCTACAAGGTCCAAATTATTTTCCATCCAAAATACAGATAAACATGATTAGTAATTTGAAAGCTTAAAACGGTTGGTGAGGTGATTTTAACAAATCATCAAGCTTTTACTCTCCCCAGGATGACACAGGGGTAGAAAAGTCGTTTCGGTTCCATGATTTGTTCATCTTTATGAACGTGAGTCTGTCTACATTATCAGTGGAGAGCCGATTGCGCTTATCTGTCAGCACACAACCAGCAGCGCTGAACACACGTTCAGACAGAACGCTGGCTGCGGGGCATGACAAGATCTCCAAGGCGTAAGTGGCTAGCTCCAGACATTTATCCAGATTGGCAGCCCAAAATGAGCAAGGGTCCAGTGACACAGTCATGACTTCAATGTTTACTTGGAGATACTCCTGCACCATCGTCTCTAGGCGTTGACTATGTGTGAGACTTCTTGTCTCCCGTGGCATTGCAAAGGATGGGCTAAAAAAGTGGTGAAATGATTCCGCAAAATTGATGTTGCCAGTAGAGATGAGCGTTGTTCTACTCGAACTGTTCGCCAATCTCAAATTCGAGCTGTTTTGGGCGGTGTTCGAGCCGTTCGGCGAACACGAACAATTTGAGAAAAATTTGGCTGTTCGAGGTTATGTTCGATAACTGTTCGTGCACCAAAATCATAACTGGATTTTTTCTCAGTAATGATGAAAATTAATGTTAATACGCAGTTTGAGTGTACAGCGGGGTGGGGGGAGGGGCAGGGGATGGATCTCTGCAGGAACAATGAAGATCTCCATTTTTTTTTTCTCTTTCCCGCATTTACAGTGGGGAGGTGCAATCTGTCAGTCTATCAGCAGCGCACACACGGAGCGAAGTGCTTTTTTTCACACAAGCAAGGGCATGTGTCATTGGCAGTGTATGTCACATGCCCTTGCCCTATAAGACCAAGCCATTTTCCCCGTCGCCACCATTTTCTCACTGCTGCAGCTGCGTGTTAGACGGCACCACTGTTGCTGTGTGCGCTATACCTTGTTAATTTCAAGCCAATTTTCGCACAAATCTACAGATAGCTTGGGAGTAGGGAATAGTTGTGATTGCAGTCCTTTTAAGGACTAGGTTACAGCATTTCCTATGACTTTTATCAGGCAGGTCTGTGCTCTTAAATAGATAGATTGTGGGAGTAAAGACTAATTGTAATTGGAGTCCTTTTCAGGACTAGGTTACATCAGTTCCTATCAGTTTTTGCCAGGCAGGTCTGTGCCAGTGCTGTGCAAGTTTTTTTCACAGCATTTGGCTGAATCTAGCAAAGCTAATCCTTTTTGGCCTATTGCAGAGTGTGTTACTCAGTGGAGTAGCCTATCTGTGTTGCAAGATATACCACCTGTGTATAGAATACCAATTTTTTTACTGCACCTAGTGAAGTAAAATCTTTTGGGCATAGCATCATTCTATTAGTCCATCTATACTGACCTCCATCAGGTTGCAAATTGAATATAATTTTTTTCTGCATCTAGCTCTGAAAAAATATTGGGCTTCTAGCTGTGTGTGGGACTTGTTGTATTAGTCCATCTATACTGACCTCCATCAGGTTGCAAACTGAATATATTTTTTTCTGCATCTACCTCTGAAAAAATATTGGGCTTCTAGCTGTGTGTGGGACTTGTTCTATTAATCCATCTATACAGACCTCCATCAGGTTGCAAACTGAATATATTTTTTTCTGCATCTACCTCTGAAAAAATATTGGGCTTCTAGCTGTGTGTGGGACTTGTTGTATTAGTCCATCTATACTGACCTCCATCAGGTTGCAAATTAAAAATAAATTTTATCTGCATCTACGGTACCTCTGAAAAAATATTTGGGCTTCTAGCTGTGTGTGGGACTTGTTCTATTAGTCCATCTATACTGACCTCCATCAGGTTGCAAATTGAATATAATTTTTATCTGCATCTAGCTCTGAAAAAATATTTGGCCTTCTAGCAGTGTGTGGGACTTTCTCTATTAGTCCATCTATACTGACCTCCATCAGGTTGCAAATTAAAAATAATTTTTATCTGCATCTACCTCTGAAAAAATATTTGGGCTTCTAGCTGTGTGTGGGACTTGTTCTATTAATCCATCTATACAGACCTCCATCAGGTTGCAAACTGAATATATTTTTTTCTGCATCTACCTCTGAAAAAATATGTGGCCTTCTAGCAGTGTGTGGGACTTTCTCTATTAGTCCATCTATACTGACCTCCATCAGGTTGCAAATTCAAAATAATTTTTTGTCTGCATCTAGCTCTGTAAAAATATTGGGCTTCTAGCTGTGTGTGGGACTTGTTGTATTAGTCCATCTATACTGACCTCCATCAGGTTGCAAACTGAATATATTTTTTTCTGCATCTAACTCTGAAAAAATATTGGGCTTCTAGCTGTGTGTGGGACTTGTTCTATTAATCCATCTATACAGACCTCCATCAGGTTGCAAACTGAATATATTTTTTTCTGCATCTACCTCTGAAAAAATATTGGGCTTCTAGCTGTGTGTGGGACTTGTTGTATTAGTCCATCTATACTGACCTCCATCAGGTTGCAAACTGAATATATTTTTTTCTGCATCTACCTCTGAAAAAATATTGGGCCTTCTAGCAGTGTGTGGGACTTTCTCTATTAGTCCATCTATACTGACCTCCATCAGGTTGCAAATTCAAAATAATTTTTTGTCTGCATCTAGCTCTGAAAAAATATTGGGCTTCTAGCTGTGTGTGGGACTTGTTGTATTAGTCCATCTTTACTGACCTCCATCAGGTTGCAAATTAAAAATAATTTTTATCTGCATCTACAGTACCTCTGAAAAAATATTTGGGCTTCTAGCTGTGTGTGGGACTTGTTCTATTAGTCCATCTATACTGACCTCCATCAGGTTGCAAATTCAAAATAATTTTTTGTCTGCATCTAGCTCTGTAAAAATATTGGGCTTCTAGCTGTGTGTGGGACTTGTTCTATTAATCCATCTATACAGACCTCCATCAGGTTGCAAACTGAATATATTTTTTTCTGCATCTAACTCTGAAAAAATATTGGGCTTCTAGCTGTGTGTGGGACTTGTTCTATTAATCCATCTATACAGACCTCCATCAGGTTGCAAGCTGAATATATTTTTTTCTGCATCTACCTCTGAAAAAATATTGGGCTTCTAGCTGTGTGTGGGACTTGTTGTATTAGTCCATCTATACTGACCTCCATCAGGTTGCAAACTGAATATATTTTTTTCTGCATCTACCTCTGAAAAAATATTGGGCCTTCTAGCAGTGTGTGGGACTTTCTCTATTAGTCCATCTATACTGACCTCCATCAGGTTGCAAATTCAAAATAATTTTTTGTCTGCATCTAGCTCTGAAAAAATATTGGGCTTCTAGCTGTGTGTGGGACTTGTTGTATTAGTCCATCTTTACTGACCTCCATCAGGTTGCAAATTAAAAATAATTTTTATCTGCATCTACAGTACCTCTGAAAAAATATTTGGGCTTCTAGCTGTGTGTGGGACTTGTTCTATTAGTCCATCTATACTGACCTCCATCAGGTTGCAAATTGAATATAATTTTTATCTGCATCTAGCTCTGAAAAAATATTTGGCCTTCTAGCAGTGTGTGGGACTTTCTCTATTAGTCCATCTATACTGACCTCCATCAGGTTGCAAATTGAATATAATTTTTATCTGCATCTAGCTCTGAAAAAATATTTGGCCTTCTATCAGTGTGTGGGACTTTCTCTATTAGTCCACCTATACTGACCTCCATCAGGTTGCAAATTAAAAATAATTTTTATCTGCATCTACCTCTGAAAAAATATTTGGGCTTCTAGCAGTGTGTGGGACTCATTGTATTAGGCCATCTATACCAAGCTCCACCAGCTTTGAAATTAATAATAATTTTTAGCTGCATCTAGCCCTGAAAATAATTTTTCCCAATAGTGGTAGCAATAGAAATATGGGGCGCGCGCCTGGCTAACAAAAATATATGCTTCATAACACAAAACACCAGCCTAGCGCACTGCATTAATAAGATGGCATCATCGTCTCTCCCAGTGCTAGGCCTACTACGCAGGCTAGTGTTCCTGTGCCTAAAACACAATGTATGGGTCCGCGCTAGCCACTATGCTGAGGGGTATAAAGCTGCTGCTAACACTTTATAACAATTCAATTGGCAGATTTTCACAGAGCTCTTCCACAACGCCCACCCATCGGGCAACAGTTGCCCACCCTCCCTATGGGATCTAGTGGTGAATAGTTGATGCCATTAATCAGAGCGTCAGTTGCCCCGTCAACGTGGCAAGCATATGGTAAGGCATGGGAAGAGTGGACACGACTAGTAGCAGGCAGACGGGTTGACCAATGTGAACAAGCCAGATCACAAGTCACCATAGAATTTCTCCACCAGCTCATGATGAGGGGCATATCAGGGGCGTCAGCGCAGCGGTGTCTGACCGGAGTAGCATTTCACTTCCAACTACTGAATTGGGGAGATGTGACAAAGATTCATCATCAGACAATCCATAAAAGGGTGGAAAAGGGGTCAGCCAAGTCAGGAATGTAGACGTCCCGTCCCGTGTCACTAAAACTGATTTCTCACATCTTATCCCTAACACCATTAACATGACACTCACAATTTGAAGAAACACTAATGTCTACTGCATTTGTGATCGCCTTCTTCGGGGCGCTATGTATAAGCGAATTAGTTCCTCAATCCAAAATTACCACCAGTGGACGCTTATTACACCAGGAAGTAGTCATAGCCAATAATGCAATACGTGTACTCATACACCAATCGAAAACGGTTCCAGCGGGCAGGGGTACTTGGGTACTTCTATAACCCACAAACGGTACACTGAGTCGGATAACAATAGTAAAAACATATCTAACCATCAGATCACAAAGTAATTTCTTCGTATCACACATTGATGGAACGCCATTATCAAGATACCTGTTCCAAGCTATATTTAATAAATGCATAACATCGGCAGGGAACCACCCCAAAGATTACGGGACACACTCATTCCGCATAGGTGCGGCCACGGAAGCAGCAAGAGCAGGACTGTCAGAAACGGAAGTTCAAAGGATAGGGAGATGGCGATCCACGTTTTTAGCGAGATACATAAGACCGGACTTGTTATCCTAACGTGGTTTGTTTCTTTTACAGGTGACGCTAAGCTAACAGTGTGAGTGATAGGCCACTCGTATATATATTGGGCACAAAAAAGGGCGAAAGTCCGCCCAGGCGGGAGGAAATTAGAGTTTCATAACACATATTTCAACTGGAGAGGTATTAGAGGCCTGCTATGGCCACAGGTACTAATGGAGGTAATCAAGGTAGGGAGAGAGGCAAGAGATCCGGTCATCTTAGTTATACAGGCCGGGGGAAACAACCTAGGTCATCACAAGAGCGCATAACTAATGGCAATAATGAAACTAGACACTGAGCGCTTCAGAGAATTTTTCACAAAATTAGCTATAGTATGGTCAGAGATTGTGCCGATAGCGGTATGGCAAGGTGCGCGAGACATCACGGCCATCGAATGGACAAGGCGGGTAATAAATATTCGGATGGCAAAATTTAGAAGAGACAGAGGCGGTGTAGTGATACGACACCGACAACTGGAAGGAGATAAAGCAGGCCTCATACGGCCCGACGGTGTTCACTTAATAGATATTGGACTGGACATATTCCTGTCAGGACTCCAGGACGGAGTGGAACAAGCGTTAAGAGTGATGGGTGGGGGTCAGAGTCCTGCATACGAGTACGCTGGATCCTCCGTGGCCTGGAAATAGAAAGGACATGTTGGAGAGTTACACTTGTTGGCCAACTTGCCGGAGTGGGGACCCAGGGCATGCTGCAACAAGCTGAATTATTTTAGAAATAAAATGCCTTTCTAATGGAATGAGTATAAAGAGTTAATAAAGCTGTGACCGATCCTCACCCATCCAGTTGTAAGAGTTACATTATTGGGTTGTCCATGAAAGGGGGGCGGTAGGGGGGCTGAGCATCTGGGTTTGGTTGGGGGTCCCCACAGTCTGCCTAGGCTAGATTAATTAAAAAATTCTTATTAGATACACAGGCGGTGCAGCTTGCTTCGCAGCTGGGCTACTACGCCCAAAGTATTGCCTAGGCTAGATGCAGTTAAAAATTCTACGCTGACTAGCAGACACTGAAGATTTGGAGCAGACCTCTGAGTAAACAGCTCTTCAGACTCAACCATCTGTGTTACCCCAAGCCATAGTGTATGTAGTTTCTTACAGTTAAAAGGGGGGTGGTGCGACCCAACCCACCTGGAATTGACGATGCCAACGTCACGTAAGACACAGCAAGGGGACTCCCAAAATTGTGGCACAGACACCACTTAACCCTAGAACGCATACCTGTGGCCTTGCAGGCCCGCCCAGTTAATTGTTTTCTATTTTCTGCAAGATTGCTTTAGTTAGAATTTTGAAACTCTAGGTATTCTTCATGTATATAGTTGTTTGTCATTTGAGTTTGAGTTATTCCATGTTATTTGCACACGGGCCTAAAGGGCCCCAGGTATGTGAAAGTGTAGATTTTTATGGTCATGCGTTCTAGGGTTAAGTGACATCATTTGCCCCACTGTTGCTTAAAACGGTTGGTGAGGTGATTTTACCAAATCCCCAAGCTTTTAGTCTCCCAACGATGACACAGGGGTAGAAATGTCCTTGCGAATCCATGATTTGATCATCTTTATGAACGTGAGTCTGTCTACATTCTCAGTGGACAGCCGCGCGCGCTTATCTGTCAGCACACCACCAGCAGCGCTGAACACACGTTCAGAGAGAACGCTGGCTGCATGGCATGACAAGATCTCCAAGGCGTGAGTGGCGAGCTCCGGCGATTTTTCAAGATTGGAATACCAAAATGAGCAAGGGTCCAGTGACACAGTCATGGCTTCGATGTTCACTTGGAGATTCTCCTGTACCATCCTCTCTAGGCATTGACTATGTGTCAGACTTCTTGTCTCCTGTGGCCTTGCAAAGGATGGTCTAAAAAAGTGGTGAAACGATTCCACAAAATTGCTGTTACCAGCAGATACTGTGTTACTGTTACTGTTTGAGTGATGAAGACTCGACAGTCCCACCGTTGGCAAGTTAGAACTGTGAGATTCACTACGTGCACCACTGGTGTTTTGTGGAAAAGCACATGTAAGATTCTGCAACAGATACTCCTGCATTCGTCAATACCTTTTTATGGCAGGAATTATTTTGGCAAATATACTTTTGTACCGGGGATCTAAGAGTGTGGCAACCCAGTAGTCGGGATTACTTCTAATTCTGACAATCCGGGGGTCATGTTGCAGGTAGTGCAGCAAGAAGGCACTCATGTGTCTTGCGCATCCAGAAGGACCAAGTCCTTGTTGTGTTGGTAGCGAGGTAAGAATCATGCTTCCATCCTCTGCCCTCTCCCTCCAACCTCGCACAACAGAAATGTGATCAAGGTCTCCCTCATCTGATGAGTCTTCCATGCCCATTGCCAGTTCGTCCTCCACTTGTTCCTCGGCTCCTGCACCGTCCTCAACAGTTTGGCTGCTACCATGCGCCCTGGTTAATCCCTCTCCCCCACCCTCCCATGCCTGCCGCCTTGGTGCTGCCAACCGTCTGGACCTTGGAGATGTTATCCCTTCCGCATACGACTCCTCCTCTACTTCCTCCACCTCCTCTTGTCCCACCACCTGACTCCGAATTCTGTTTAACATGTGCTCAAGGCATGTAAATCACCGTAATAGTCATGCTGATAATGGCATCGTCAGCACTAAACATCTTCGTCGCCATTTCAAGACTGTGCAGAAGGGTGCATAGGTCCCTGATCTGAGACCACTCCTCCAGCGTGATTTGCCCCACCTCTGGATCTCGTTGGCCCAGACTATACGTCAGAACGTATTGCACCAGGGCATGTCGGTGCTGCCACAGTCGCTGCAACATGTGCAGAGTTGAATTCCACCGTGTCGGCACATCACATTTCAGCTGGTGAACTGGCAGGCCCAACGAATTCTGTAGAGATGTAAGTCGTTGAACTGCGGGATGCGAACGGCGGAAGTGAGCACACAGCGACCGTGCACTCTGCAGAAGGCCATCTAGTCTGGGATAGTGGGCTAAAAATTGCTGGACAACCAGGTTCAACACGTGAGCCATACAAGGCACGTGTGTGACATTGCCCCGGCGAAGTGCCGCACCCAGGTTTGCAGCATTGTCGCACATGGCCTTCCCTGGTTGCAGGTCCAGTGGAGACAACCTTTCATGAAACTGGGTCTCCAGAGCTGACCAAAACTCCTCAGCTGTGTGACTCACATTTCCCAGACATTTCAAAGTAAACACTGATGCGTTGAGCCCTGCTGCCAGCATAGTAAGGAGGTGTGCAGGATTCCTTCTGCACAGTTAGAAAGCAGGTGGCATTACCAGACAGGCTTTGGGTGCAGGTGGAGGATCGAGAGGAGGTTGAGGAGGCAGAAGCAGTGGAGGAAGTTCGAGATAAAGAGGATTAACACACAACTCGTGGGGACGGTAAGACTTGGACAGCAGCCCCTTGTCCTGCTGTCACCATAGTTACCCAGTGCCCAGTCAGCGACATGTAACGCCCCTGTCCATGCCTTCTCGTCCAAGTGTCTGTGGTGAAGTGCACCCTGTCACACACAGAGTTTCTCAAAGAAGCGGTGATGTTGTGTGCGACATGCTAGTGGAGTGCAGGCACACCTTTCTTTGAGAAGTAGTGCCGACTGGGCATCTGGTACTGGGGCACTGTGACGGACATAAGGTCTTGAAAATCCTCTGTGTCCTCCAGGTGGAAAGGCAGCATTTCTGTAGCCAACAGCTTGCAGATGGTGAAATTCAACCTCTTAGCTTTCTCATGGCTAGGAGGAAATGGTCTTTTACTTTTCCACATCTTAGGGACCGAGGGCTGGCTGTTGTGCTTAGACGGTGTTGAGTAGGGTGTCCCCGGCAACTGCCGGTCTGTGAGGAAGATGCAGGCGGACATGTTAGGTTGCCTTGATCCAAAGGTGGTGCTCTCGATGTCGGAGAGCGCTCAACACTAGCAGGTGTTTCCACTTCCCAATGAACTGACGACCTGCCAATCACACTGGCTGTTGCGGGTAAAGAGGTGGCAGGTCTGCGTCCAAAAACATGTGTGACTGCTGTCCCCCCAGTCACAGAGGATGAAGAGGCTGCGGATGCACAAGATGGGGCAGACGGTGGTTGGCCCAGCCGGCTAGGCCGCATTGTAGCACAGTGAGCTTCCCACTGCAACTTATGCTTCATATCCATGTGACGGTACATGCATGAAGTACTCAAACTATGTATTTTTTGGCCTCTACTTAGCTTTTGCTGACAAATATTACAGATAACACGAGTTGGGTCATCCTTATCGATCTGAATAAATGCCCAGGCTATGCAAGGCTTAGAGCCCATGTGACCTGAAGAGCCACTACGACTTGTGGTCAGAGGCAGAGTTGTGGTTGAGGATGCAGTTGTTGACGTGCTTCCAGTACTCCGTCTCTGTTCAGGAAGGCGCAACCTAACCTCGTCATCAATAGCATCTGTGATGCCCCGCTGCGCTTGGTATCACAGATCCTACAAGAGTGCATTGATGGAATCCTCCACAAGAGGCCCCCATAAACATTCACACATCTCCACCTTCCACCTCAGACCAGCAGAGGGAGCCCGTTAGGGATATAAATAGGGAAGGTGGAGCTAGGCAGTTCAGTTCCTCTGAAGAGTTCCTGCAGTAGAGAAGCCTAAGAGAGGTCAGTCTGCAGTGGAGCTCAGTCTAGTCTAGAGAACGCAGTTAATAGTTCAGCAGTGGAGCACGAGGCTCCTGCTTGCTAGATTCAGGGAGCCCAGACAGAGCTTAAGGTGTGCCGGTGCCGTAAAATCAGTGAAGCGCGGCAAGCTGCCTTTAGTGTGTATAGCCTAGTGAGGGCCCGAGTAGGCCGAAGGCGAGTGGCGAGTTAGTACATAAGGGGCAGAGGAGCTTAACCAGCTCACCCCAAAGCATTTACCAGACACAGGATCTGAGCTTACCGGTATCTCTATGACCCAGTAAGGCATAACCGGAATCCCTGGAGAACTACAAGTCCCAGGATCGCTAAGGTGCTGATATGTAACAGAGCCAGGAGACGCTTAGGCCCCGCATACTGGGAGTGTGAACTCCAAGAGAAGGCCCTACCACAAGGTCAGCCAGCGCAGGACAGAGACAAAGTTAGGCCTAGCTCCACGCAGGTCAGAAACTTACTACGCAGAGGCAAGAAACAGGAGGCCCTACACCCGCTCATTGGGGAGGATCCTGATATGCACCCTTCACCCTACAGTGCTCCGGGATGTGCCTGAATTTCCACCAGTAAAAGGTACTGAAGTGACTACCGTGTCCGTTCCCGTTCTTGCTCTGACCCAGCTGGGTCTCGCCTGTCCTGCATTCCCCCTGCATACGCTGCCCTGAGACCTAGCTCCACCTGTGGGGAGCTATACCATCGAGCTGCCTTATCACCGGCCTCAGTGGACTGCTGCAGCGCTGGTGCTTGTCACCAGATACCACAGGTGGCGTCATGAACTCTTATAAAATTAACAATTATCCACCCTTTTAAAGAGAGACCCCAGGGTACGGGGCAGGGAGCCGACCACCGCGACATCCCCAAGGCCAGGCAAATGCCCGGGTACCGAGTCATCCCCATCCCCAGGGCTAGTCACATCCTCCTCCACCTCCTCTGCTGACCTCATCGACTGTCTGACTGTGGGTTGACAGTAAGTGGGATCTCCAACCTCGTCATCATCACCCTGTGTGTTATCACACCCGTCGCCCTCAGAGCCAACCTCTTCCTGCCCTGACCGAAAAGTTAAGTTGTCGCTCCAATCAGGTATTTGAGTCTCATCATCGTCTTCATCATTGTCTCCACCAACAGGAGTTACAGTTTGGGAACAAGGGTCTACATTATGCTCAGAACCTTCTTCATCTGGTCCTGGATCCAACTTATAAAGATTCTGGGCATCGGATCAGATCATTTCCTCATCTGGATTAACAGAAGCTCTGGAGCAGACCTCCGTTTCCCAGGCTATAGTATGAGTAAACAGCTGGGCAGACTCAGCCATCTGTGTTACCCCATACTCAGACGGGCAGCTGGAGACTTGGGAGCTGTGAGGAAGCAAGTGCGATTGGGGTGACACCTCTGAGGACTGGAGTATTTGTGATGTTGAAATTGAGGTGATGGAGAGCCCACTTGAAGGAGCACTTGATATCCGTTGAAGCACCTGCTGTTTTTGTGCCTCATCTAGAATTTGTAGCGATGGGCGTGTCCGTAAGAATGGGATCGTATCACATTGTCCACGAAAAGAAGTCGACATCTTAGTTTGGCTGGAAGATGGTCTTTCTTCTGCAGATATTACTCCCCCCCCACCGTGGGGGGCCTCGACCCACCGGCGGACAGGCACCAGTATTGGGATAGGGGGGCTGGCCGTCAGGGTCCACCGCGGCTCTGGCACAAACCCGGCGACACAGAGGTGGCACAGGCAGGAACGGACTGGCCGTGTCGGCTTCTCACTTTTTGGATTTTAGAAGGGCATGACATGCCTATATCTGTGTCTCCCCCTCCTTTTACTCCTCCACCTCTTTTCTTTTCGCATGACTATATGTACTTGTCACTTTTCCATGTGTTAGTTGTGTCTTCTGAGCAGTTTGTCAGCTTTTGGACACCTTTGAAGGTGTTTTCTATGTGTTTCTATGTGTTTTTGTTTGCCTGCCATTGGTTTTAACGGTGTTCGAAGGTGTTCGACGAACAGTTCGACGAACAGTTCAGCGAACACACGGGTGTTTGACAAACCGAACCGAACTCGAACACTACGGGGGTGGCTCAACACTAGTTACCAGCAGATACTGTGTTTCTGTTACTTTTTGAGTGCTGAAGACTTGACGGTCCCACGGTTGGCAAGTTGGAACTGTGAGATTCACTACGTGCACCACTAGTGTTTTGTGGAAAAGCACATGTAAGATTCTGCAACAGTCTCTGCTGATACTCCTGCATGCGTGCATCTCTTTCTATGGCAGGAATAATTTCTGCAAATTTACTTTTGTACCGGGGATCTAACCGTGTGGCAACCCAGTAGTCAGGATTATTTCTAATTCTCACAATTCAAGGGTCATGTTGCAGGTAGTGCAGCAAGAAGGCACTCATGTGTCTTGCGCATCCAGGAGCACCAAGTCCCTGTTGTGTTGGTGGCGAGGTAACAATTATGCTTCCTTCCTCTGCCCTCTCCCCCCAACCTCGCACAACAGAATTGTGATCAAGGTCTCCATCATCTGATTAGTCTTCCATCAGTTTGTCCTCCACTTCTTCCTGGGCTCCTGCACCTTCCTCACTAGTTTGGCTGCTACCATGCGCCCTGGTAAAACCATCTCCCCCACCCTCACATGCCTGCCGCCTTGGTGCTGCCGACCGTCTGGACCTTGCAAATGTTAGCCTTTCCGCATACAACTCCTCCTCCTCTACTTTCTCCACCTCGTCTTGTGCCACCACCTGACTCCGAATTCTGTTTAACATGTGGTCCAGCATGTAAATCACCGGAATAGTCATGCTGATAATGGCATCGTCAGCACTAAACATCTTCGTCGCCATTTCAAAACTGTGCAAAAGGGTGCATAGGTCCCTGATCTGAGACCACTCCTCCAGTGTGAATTGCCCCACCTCTGGATCTCGTTGGCCCAGGCTATACGTCAGAATGTATTGCACCAGGGCTTGTCGGTGCTGCCACAGTTGCTGCAACATGTGCAGAGTTGAATTCCACCGGGTAGGCACATCGCATTTTAGCCGGTGAAGTGGCAGGCCCAATGACTTCTGTAGAGATGTAAGTCGCTGAGCTGCGGGATGCGAACGGCGGAAGTGAGCACACAGCGACCGTGCCCTCTGCAGAAGGCCATCTAGTCCGGGATAGTGGGCTAAAAATTGCTGAACAACCAGGTTCAACACGTGAGCCATACAAGTGACATTGCCCCGGCGAAGGGCCGCACCCAGGTTTGCAGCATTGTCGCACACGGCCTTCCCTGGTTTCAGGTCCAGTGGAGACAACCATTCATGAAACTGGTTCTCCAGAGCTGACCACAACTCCTCAGTTGTGTGACTCACATTTCCCAGACATTTCAAAGTAAAAACTGCCTGATGACGTTGAGCCCTGCTGCCAGCATAGTAAGGAGGTGTGCAGGATCCCTTCTGCGCAGTTAGAAAGCTTGTGGCATGACCAGACAGGCTTTGGGTGCAGGTGGAGGACCGAGAGGAGGTTGAGGAGGCAGAAGCAGTGGAGAAACTTTGAGATAAAGAGGATTGACGCACAACTCGTGGGGACGGCAAGACTTGGACAGCAGCCCCTTGACCTGCTGTCACCATAGTTACCCAGTGCCCAGTCAGCGACATGTAACGACATAAGGTCTCGAAAATCCTCTGTGTCCACCAGGTGGAAAGGCAGCATTTCTGTAGCCAAGAGCTTGCAGATGGTGAAATTCAACCTCTTAGCTTTCTCATGGCTAGGAGGAAATGGTCTTTTACTTGTCCACGTCTGAGGGACCGAGGGCTGGCTGTTGTGCTTAGACGGGGTTGAGAAGGGTGTCCCTGGCAAACTGCCAGTCTGTGAGGAAGATGCAGACGGACATGTTAGGTTGCCTTGATCCAAAGGTGGTGCTATCGATGTCGGACAGCGCTGAACACCAGCTGGTGTTTCCACCTTCAAAGAAAATGATGACCTGCCAATCACGCTGGCTGTTGCGGGTAAACAGGTGGCAGGTCTGCGTCCCAAAACAGGTGTGACTGCTGTCCCCCCAGTCACAGAGGATGAAGAGGCCACGGATGCACAAGATGTGGCAGACGATGGTTGGCCCGGCCGGCTAGGCCGCATTGTAGCACTGTGAGTTTCCCACTGCAACTTATGCTTCATATCCATGTGCCGGTTCATGCATGAAGTACTCAAACTATGTATTTTTTGGCCTCTACTTAGCCTTTGCTGACAAATGTTACAGATAACACGAGTTGGGTCATCTTTATCGATCTGAAAAAATGCCCAGGCTATGCAAGGCTTTGCACGTATGCGACCTGAAGAGCCACCACGACTTGTGGTCAGAGGCAGAGTTGTGTTTGAGGATGCAGTTGTTGATGTGCTTCTAGTACTACGTCTCTGTCCAGGAAGGCGCAACCTGACCTCGTCGTCACTAGCATCCTCCTCCACCTCCTTTGCTGACCTCATCTCTTGGCTGACTGTGGGTTGACAGTAAGTGGGATCTCCAACCTCGTCATCATCACCCTGTGTGTTATCACACCCGTCGTCCTCAGAGCCAACCTCTTCCTGCCCTGACAAAAACTAAAGTTGTCACTCCAATCAGGTATTTGAGTCTCATCATCCTCTTCCTCATTATCTCCACCAACAGGAGTTACAGTTTGGTAACGAGGATCTACATTATGGCTAGAACCTTCTGCGTCTGGTCCTGGATCCGACTCATAAAGATTCTGGGCATCAGTGCAGATCATTTGCTCGTCTGGATTCACAGAAGCTCTGGAGCCGACCTCTAATTCCCAGGCTATAGTATGAGTAAACAGCTCTGCAGACTCAACCATCTGTTCTACCCCATACTCAGACGGGCAGCTGGAGACTTGGGAGCTGTGAGGAAGCAAGTGCGATTGGGGTGACATCTCTGAGGACTGGAGTATTTGTGATGTTGAAATTGAGGTGGAGGAGAGCCCACTTAAAGGAGCACTTGATATCCGTTGAAGCACCTGCTGTTTTTGTGCCTCATCTGGAATTTGTAGCGATTGGCGTGGCCGTAAGAAAGGGATCTTATCACATTGTCCGCTAAAAGATGTAGACATCTTAGTTTGGCTGGAAGATGGTCTTTCTTCTGCAGATGTTACTGGTGCTTTGACACCTACCCCAGGGACACAACCTTTTTTTCCCTTCCCAACATGCCTATTCCCCTTTCCACCAGCAGCAGGCCTTTTTCCACTCATTTTGGTGGTTAACTAATTCACAACTCTGGAGTTGTTTGCACAAAAAACAATGGATGGGAACCGAGCAGAGCTGAGTGGCCCAACTGTGGTATTAGCCCAAAAGTATTAGCTGGGTTCGATACAGATAAAAATTATTTTGAATTTGCAACCTGGTGGAGGTTAGTATAGATGGACTAATAGAACAAGTCCCACACACTGCTACAAGCCGAAATATTTTTTCAGAGCTAGATGCAGATAAAAATTATATTGAATTTGCAACCTGGTGGAGGTTAGTATAGATGGACTAATAGAACAAGTCCCACACACTGCTACAAGCCAAAATATTTTTTCAGAGCTAGATGCAGAAAAAAATTATATTGAATTTGCAACGTGGTGGAGATTAGTATAGATCAGGGGCCCTCAAACTACGGCCCACGGGCCACATGCGGCCCGCGGAGGACTTTCATCCGGCCCGCCGGGCTATGCTCGGAGGAGAGGAGAGCGGTGCCATTGCCCGCCCTTCCCCCCGCTTGCTCAGGGCCCCGGCAGGCGGATACTTACCTCTCCCCGTGCCTCCGCAGATCCGCTGTCTTCCGTGCTCTGTGCTTCCTGTGACGTCTCAGGTCAGAGGGCGCGGTGACGTCTTTACACCGCGCCCTCCCGAGTGCCGTCACAGGTAGCGCAGAGCGGGACAACGCCGCCGCGACGCTGGAGTCCAGACCAGAGCAGCGGCAGCAAGTGAGGTGAGTATTGGATTTTTTTTTTTTTTTTAATGTATGGAGGCATAGGTCATTATATGGAGGGTGACATCCTGCAAGGGGTATAATATGGGGGGGTGACAACCTGCTTGCGGCATGATATGGGGGGTGACATCCTGCATGGGGCATTATATGGGGGGTGACATCCTGCATGGGGCATTATATGGAGGGTGACATCCTGCAAGGGGTATTATATGGGGGGGTGACATCCTGCATGGGGTATAATATGGAGGGTGACATCCTGCAAGGGGTATAATATGGGGGGGTGACAACTTGCATGGGGCATTATATGGAGGGTGACATCCTGCAAGGGGTATAATATGGGGGAGTGACAACCTGCATGGGGCATGATATGGGGGGTGACTGTTATGTTCTGCTACCAGAGCTAAGGAAAGAGAGGAGATCTGTCCCTACGATAGAACTCAGCTTAATCCCTACGATGTAACAGGGAACCTGATCCTGCGATCAGACCTGCTAAAGTCCTAAGCTAGTCTGTACGGAGACCTATAGATGTGGGGAAGGAATCCCTACAAGTACTAAGGACTGGGAGGAATATGGGACACCTCCTAACAGAAATAGTAGCAGACAGACGAACAAACAAAATATATAGAACATAGAGGTCAGTAGACCAAGCAAACTAGCAGAGCAAGACACAGAGCACAGGCTAGATATACAATGAAGTCCAGCAAAGCCAGAAGGGCGGAGCAGGATTAAATAGGCCAACAAGGTCATGTGACCAGCAAAGGAAAAAAAAACTAAGAGCAAGGTTCTAACAGTACCCCCCCTTCTAAGAGGATCCTCCGGATCCCCTAGGACCAGGCTTATCAGGAAATCTCCTGTGAAACGCTCTGATAAGTCTGGATGCGGAAACATCATCCGACCTCACCCAAGAGTTATCCTCGGGACCGAAACCTTTCCAGGCCACAAGATACTGCAAACTACCTCTATACCGTCTAGAGTTAAGGATGCGAGAAATTTCATATTCCCCGTCCTCCACCACCGGAGGAACAGAGGCAGAGGCGTCACAATCCGATACAACAGCTTTTTTCAACAGAGAGACATGAAATACCGGATTAATTCTCCAGGAGGTAGGAACCTCCAACCTAACAGCAGATTGGTTGACAACCTGAAGCACCTTAAAGGGCCCTACAAACTTGGGACCCAATTTCTTTGAAGGAATCCTCAACCGCAGATTCCTAGAGGACAACCAAACCATGTCACCAACAGCGAACAAAACCTCCTGTCGTTTCCTATCAAAGTAGTCTTTAGATTTTCTGTTGGCCTCCTGAAGATTACCACGCACATCCGTCCAAACTCTCTCCAAATCACCGGAAAAATTCTCCTCCTCAGGCACGGCAGATCCCAACTTGGAGAACGACCCAAACGACGGATGTCTCCCAGAACAACAAAAAAAAGGCGAACAACCAGCAGAAGAAGATGTATGATTGTTCAGAGCAAATTCAGCAAGTGGCAGAAACTCAGACCACCCCTCTTGATTGTCTGCCACAAAACAACGCAAGAACTGCTCAACATCCTGGTTTTTCCTTTCTGTCTGGCCATTAGATTCAGGATGATATCCGGACGAGAACGACAAATGAACTCCCAACCTATCACAAAAGGCACGCCAAAAACGAGCCACGAACTGAGGACCCCTATCAGAAACAATGTCAGTAGGAACGCCATGAAGTCTGACAATTTCCTTGACAAAGGCCTTAGCGAGAGTTTTAGCGCAGGGCAGTTTGACGAAGGGAACCAAGTGACACATCTTGCTAAAACGGTCCACGACCACCCAGATGACAGTAAAACCCTCAGAGGGGGGAAGGTCAGTTATAAAGTCCATAGCCAAATGTGTCCAAGGAGCACTGGGAACCTCCAAAGGACAAAGCAACCCCGCAGCAGGAGTATGTGAGGACTTAGATCTAGCACATATAGTACATTGACGCACCCACTTAATGACTTCCTTCTGCCATCCAGGCCACCAAAAACTGCGACCCACCAGTCTCTTGGTCTCAGAGATTCCGGGATGACCTGCCAACCGAGATTCGTGACACTCAACAAACAAATCTCTCCTAAAGGTCCCAGGCACAAACAACCTCCCATGAGGAGTGTTAGAAGGGGCATTCTCCTGTGCTTTAAGAATCTCATTTTCCAAAACGGAGTCCAAAGCAGCTATCACAACACCTGCTTGTAAAATGTTCTCCTCTTTCTCAGCACCGACTATGGGAGAAAAACTGCGAGACAAGGCATCCGCCTTAACATTCTTAGTACCAGGGATGTAAGTAACGGAGAAATTAAACCGCGAGAAAAACAGTGCCCACCTAGCCTGACGGGCATTCAGGCGCTTGGCAGCATCAAGATATATCAGATTTTTATGATCCGTAAGAACCTGAACGGGAAATTCCGCACCTTCCAAGAAGTGGCGCCAGTGTTCAAATGCGAGTTTAATAGCCAATAATTCCCGATTACCAATATCGTAATTCAGTTCAGTCTCCGAAAATTTTTTTGAAAAAAAAGGCACAGGGATGTAATCCATCCCCGTTATCCTGAGACAATACTGCGCCAACCCCCACAGAGGAAGCATCAACCTCAACCAAAAACGGTCTAGTAACATCAGGCTGCATAAGGATGGGAGCAGAGGTGAACCTCTCCTTGAGATACACAAAAGCTTCAATGGCCTCAGAAGACCACTGAACCGCATCAGCACCTTTCCTGGTGAGATCAGTCAGAGGTTTGACAATACTAGAAACATTTTTTATGAATTTTCTATAGTAATTGGCGAAACCCAAAAACCTCTGTATCGATTTCAAACCAATAGGCCTAGGCCATTCCTGCACAGCCTGAACCTTAACCGGATCCATCTCAAAACCTTTGCTGGAGATAATGTAGCCCAAAAAACTAATTCTCTGTACAGCGAACTCACATTTCTCCAGCTTAGCAAAAAGCGAATTGTCCATTAATAACTGTAATACCTCACTCACGCTCCGCCAATGAGACTCCAGATCCGGCGAATAAATCAAAATGTCATCCAAATACACAACCACATTTTTACCGATCAAAGGTCTAAGGATGTCATTAATCAGATTCTGAAAAAATGCAGGAGCATTAGTAAGACCAAAAGGCATAACCAGATTCTCAAAATGACCCACAGGAGTGTTAAAAGCAGTCTTCCATTCATCACCCTCCTTCATGCGCAACAGATTGTATGCCCCCTTAAGGTCAATTTTAGAGAACCACTTGGCCCCCATTAACTGGTTAAACAGATCAGGAATCAATGGCAGTGGGTAAGGATTGCGTACAGTAATTTTGTTAATCTCACGAAAATCCAGTCAAGGACGTGAACCGCCGTCCTTTTTTTTAACAAAAAAAAATCCAACCGCCACAGGAGACTTAGAGGGCCTAATGTGACCGGCGGCCAAACTTGTCTGTATGTATTCCTCCAAAGCCTTCCTCTCAGTAATAGTAAGGTTAAATAAACGACTTTTAGGAAGAGTCGCTCCAGGGACAAATTCAATAGAACAATCATAGTCTCTATGGGGAGGCAAAACCTGCGATTCCTTCTCAGAAAAAACTCTCCAAAAATCCTGAATAGGAACAGGCAATTCTCCCCTATCCAAAGCTGCAATACGCCCATTACAACACTTGTCATAACATTTATGGCTCCAGGATTTAATTTCACTGGTAGACCAATCCAGTACAGGATTGTGAAATTTTAACCAGGGCAATCCCAATATTACTGGAGAAGGCAAGTTATTCAACACTACCAAATCCAATTTCTCATGGTGAACACCATTAATAGTTAGAGGAAATTCACAGACCTTGAGAGTAATATTCTTCAAAGGGGAACCATCCACAGAAACCACAGCAATGGGGGATGATAAAGGTTCAGGTTTTAAATTGAGTCTTTCCACGAATCCCCCATCAATAACATTCAGAGTAGACCCACAATCGACAAACACCCGAAATTCCATTAATTTTTCCTGAGCAATCGTGGAAGCAGCTAAAAATACACCCATGGAATTTAAACAGGCAATACGGGCATGACTGACCATTTTTTTTTCTTTCTTCCTACGAAGCTCACAGCCTTTAATCAAATGACCAGATTTTCCGCAATAGAAACACAAGCCTTCAAAAAATCTACGGTCTTTTTCTTGAGAGCGAGGTGCCACCGATCCATTCTCCATCGGTTCACCACTGTTAGTACACACATTCTCATAACCAGAAACTGACATAGCAGAGGATTTGCTCTCATTAACCCTTGCACGCAGTCTTCTATCCAGCCGTATAGCTAATTGCATAGCCTGTTGCAAATCTTCAGGTGTAGGATAAGCAATTAGCAGATCTTTAACCCTTTCACTGAGCCCAGCAAGAAATAGACTTTTCAGAGCAGAATCGTTCCACCCTGTTTGAGTAGACCAACGACGGAAATGAGTACAATATTTTTCCACATTACCTGATTCTTGTTTTAAACGTCTCAACTCAGTCTCAGCTGATGCGACACGGTCAGGATCATCATATAATAGTCCCAAAGCAGAAAAAAAACGATCCACTGATCTGAAGCATGTATCACTAGGTTGCAAAGAAAAGGCCCACTCCTGAGGCTCTTTGCGCAAAAGTGACATTATGAACCCTACGTGCTGGGATTCATCCCCAGAGGACTTAGGTCTCAAACGAAAATACAATAAGCAAGCATTTTTGAATGAAAAAAATTCTCGGTGTTCACCAAAAAATAAATCCGGCAAACATACCTTAGGCTCCAAGAAATGTGCTCCAGGACAGTTACTCACGTGCTGACGGAGCTCGGTAACCTCCAGAGAGAGTCCCTGCAGGCGATGAACCAAATCCTGAACCGACACCATGATGGAACAGAAAAATCTTTCCTTAGAGAATTTGCTGGCTGGACTTATTGTTTTGTTCTGCTACCAGAGCTAAGGAAAGAGAGGAGATCTGTCCCTACGATAGAACTCAGCTTAATCCCTACGATGTAACAGGGAACCTGATCCTGTGATCAGACCTGCTAAAGTCCTAAGCTAGTCTGTACGGAGACCTATAGATGTGGGGAAGGAATCCCTACAAGTACTAAGGACTGGGAGGAATATGGGACACCTCCTAACAGAAATAGTAGCAGACAGACGAACAAACAAAATATATAGAACATAGAGGTCAGTAGACCAAGCAAACTAACAGAGCAAGACACAGAGCACAGGCTAGCTAGAAAGTAGATATACAATGAAGTCCAGCAAAGCCAGAAGGGCGGAGCAGGATTAAATAGGCCAACAAGGTCATGTGACCAGCAAAGGAAAAAAAACCTAAGAGCAAGGTTCTAACAGTGACATCCTGCATGGGACATTATATGGGGGGTGACATCCTGCATGGGGCATTATATGGAGGGTGACATCCTGCAAGGGATATAATATGGTGGGGTGACATCCTGCATGGGGTATAATATGGGGGGTGACATCCTGCATGGGGCATGATATGGGGGGAAAGGGACATCCTGCATGGGGCATAATATGGGGGGGTGACATGCTGCATGGGGCATAATATGGGGGAGTGACATGCTGCATGGGGCATAATATGGGGGGGTGACATCCTGCATGTGGCATTATATGGGGGGGTGACGTGCTGCATGGGGCATTATATGGTGGGGGGTGACATGCTGCATGGGGCATTATATGGGGGGTGACATGCTGCATGGGGCATTATATGGGGGGTGACATGCTGCATGGGGCATTATAAAGACAGGGGAGTGATATCCTGCATGGGGCATTATATGGGGGAGTGACATCCTGCATGGGGCATTATATGGGGGGTGACATCCTGCATGTGGCATTATATGGGGGGTGACTTGCTGCATGGGGCATTATATGGGGGGGTGACATGCTGCATTATATGGGGGGGTGACATGCTGCATGGGGCATTGTAAAGACAGGGGAGTGATATCCTGCATGGGGCATTATATGGGGGGTGACATCCTGCATGGGGCATGATATGGGGGGTGACATCCTGCATGGGGCATTATATGGGGGGGAAAGGGACACCCTGTATGGGGCATTATAAAGACAGGGGAGTGATATCTTGCATGGGGCATTATATGGTGTGAGAAAGGGACATCCTGCATGGGACATTATATGGCGGGTGGCATCCAGCATGGGGCATTATAAGGGGGGAACAGCCTGCATGGGGAATTAAAAGTGGGGGAACAGCCTGCATATGGCATTATAAGGGGGAAACAGCCTGCCTATTGGGAACATTTACCTGCCCATTGAGGACCTATTCTGCCTATTGGGGTCCTATGCTGCCTATTGGGGACCTTTGCTGCCTATTGGGGATATTTACCTGCCTATTGGGGACATTTACCTGCCTATTGGGGATATTTACCTGCCTATTGGGGACCTTTTTCCTGCTATTGGGTACATTTACCTGCCTATTGGGGACCTATGCTGCCTATTGGGTACAGTTACCTAACTATTGAAATACCGGTTGATTTAACTTTACTTGTTCTTCATTTTAAATATTGTATTTGTTCCTGTATTGTTTTTTTTACTTCAAAATAAGATATGTGCAGTGTGCATAGGAATTTGTTCATAGTTTTTTTAAAAAACTATATTCCGGCCCTCCAATGGTCTGAGGGACCGTGAACTGGCCCCCTGTTTAAAAAGTTTGAGGACCCCTGGTATAGATGGACTAATAGAACAAGTCCCACACACTGCTACAAGCCAAAATATTTTTTCAGAGCTAGATGCAGAAAAAAATTATATTGAATTTGCAACCTGGTGGAGGTTAGTATAGATGGACTAATAGAACAAGTCCCACACACTGCTAAAAGCCGAAATATTTTTTCAGAGCTAGATGCAGATAAAAATTATTTTGAATTTGCAACCTGGTGGAGGTTAGTATAGATGGACTAATAGAACAAGTCCCACACACTGCTACAAGCCCAAGCCCAAATATTTTTTCAGAGCTAGATGCAAATAAAAATTATTTTGAATTTGCAACCTAGTGGAGGTTAGTATAGATGGACTAATAGAACAAGTCCCACACACCGCTACTAGCCCAAGCCCAAATATTTTTTCAGAACTAGATGCAGATAAAAATTATTTTGAATTTGCAACCTGGTGGAGGTTAGTATAGATGGACTAATAGAATGATGCTATGCCCAAAAGGTTTTACTTCACTAGGTGCAGTAAAAAAATTTGTATTCTATACACAGGTGGTGTAGCTTGCAACACAGATAGGCTACTCCACTGACTAACACACACTGCAAGAGGCCAAAAAGGATTTGCTTTGCTAGATTTAGCCAAATGCTGTGAAAAAAAACTTGCACAGCACTGGCACAGACCTGCCTGGCAAAAAGTGATAGGAACTGATGTAACCTAGCCCTCAAAAGGACTGCAATTACAATTAGTCTTTACTCCCAACCTATCTATTTAAGAGCACAGACCTGCCTGATAAAAGTCATAGGAAATGACGTAACCTAGTCCTCAAAAGGACTGCAATTACAATTAGTCTTTACTCCCAACCTATCTATTTAAGAGCACAGACGTGCCTGATAAAAGTGATAGGAACTGATGTAACCTAGCCCTGAAAAGGACTGCAATTACAATTAGACTTTACTCCCAACCTATCTATTTAAGAGCACAGACCTGCCTGATAAAAGTCATAGGAAATGATGTAACCTAGTCCTTAAAAGGACTGCAATCACAACTATTCCCTACTCCCAAGCTATCTGTAGATTTGTGCAAAAATTGGCTTGAAATTAACACTGAAAGTATAGCGCACACAGCAATAGTGGTGCCGTCTAACACGCAGTTGCAGCAGTGAGAAAATGGTGGCGATGGGGAAAATGGCTGGGTCTTATAGGGCAAGGACATGTGACATACACTGCCAATGACACATGCCCTTGCTTGTGTGAAAAAAAGCACTTCGCTCCGTGTGTGCGCTGCTGATAGGCTGACAGATTGCACCTCCCCACTGTAAATGCGGGAAAGAGAAAAAAAATGGAGATCTTCATTATTTCTGCAGAGATCCATCCTCTGCCCCTCCCCCCACCCCGCTGTACACTCAAACTGCGTATTAACATTAATTTTCAGCATTACTGAGAAAAAATCCAGTTATGATTTTGGTGCACGAACAGTTATCGAACATAACCTCGAACAGCCGAATTTTTTTCAAATTGTTCGTGTTCGCCGAACGGCTCGAACACCGACCAAAACAGCTCGAATTTGAGATTGGCAAACAGTTCGAGTCGAACACCGCTCATCTCTAGTTATCTATGGTATTGATAACATACTTCTGCAGCACTCCATTTTGAAGGCATCGACTCTTCCTGTCTAGTTTCTTTATTGTTCAGGTTTCGCATCCGTATGTTACTACAGAAAACATTAAACTATGTACGAGCCGTGTCTTAGTCATCAGTGAAATGTTCCTCAACTTGGAGACCTTGTCAAGTGACTTCACTATTGATTTGCCCATAGCTATTCTCCTATTGTCTTTCAGTTTTTTCGTGGCTGTCACAGTCCCTCCACTCACTGTTTCCTAAGGACAGCTCATCCAGCATTACCTTATAGCGGGGGCGTGCCGGGTTGTTGTTGTTTCCTGCTGCGCATTGTTGCCACAGATACTAGAGGGGTGCATGGACGGATTCGTCCACAAGAGGCCCTCATAGCATACACACACCTCCACCTTCCACCTCAGAGCAGCAGAGGGAGCCCGGATAGGGATATAAAAAGGGAAGGTGGAGCTAGGCAGTTCAGTCTAGTCTGTGAGGAGGTCAGTCTGCTGCAGCCAGAGAAGTTGCCAGTCCAGCCTATGCTCAGGTAGCTCAGGTTAGTGAGCCTAAGGTGTGCCGGTGCCATAAGAGCGGTGAAGAGTAGTGAGGCCTACTGCCAGTGTGAAGCCTAGTGAGGGCCCCGAGCGAGGCCGAGGGCAAGTGGAGTAAGCAAGCTACATAGGGGGCAGAGGAGCTTAACCAGCTCACACCACAAGCATTTACCGGACACCGGGTCCGTGTCTGCAAGGATCTCTAGGACCAACAGAAACTAACAGAACCCCTGGCGAACTACATGTCCCAGGAACACCAAAAGCTGACTGATATACCAGGGTCAGGAGTCACTGAGGCCCAAGAGACCAGGGAGTGTGAACTCCAACAGAAGGCCCTACCACCAGGTCAGCCGGTGCAAGACAGAGACCAAGTTAGGCCTAGCTCCAGGCAGGTCATAAACTTATCAAGAAAAGGCAAGAAACAGGAGGCCCCACACCCGCTCACTGGGGAGAGTCCTGAAATGCACCCTTCACCCTACAGTGCCCTGGATCGTGTCTGAAACACCACCAGTAAAGGTACTGAAGTGAACTGTTGTGAGTGTGCCTATTCTTCTTCTGACCCGGCTGGGTCCCCTTTGTCCTGCATCCCTTCTCCTACGCTACCCTGAGGCTTCGCTCCACCTGTGGGGTGGCGCACCAGCCAAGCTGCCTGACCACCGGCCTCAGAGGACTGTAGCAGCGCTGGTGATCCTCACCAGACACCACGGGTGGCGTCACGAACAATTTCCCTTTTCCCATACACCTTTCCCCCATTCCTCCTTGCTTTTAAGAGTGACCCCAGGGTACGGGCCCGGGAGCCGGCCACCGCGGCATCCCCCAAAACCAACAGCAAGGACCGGGCGCCGAGTCCCCATCCCTTGGGCGCGTCACTGTCAGTATTGTGAGTGACAGCACAGCCACCGAATAGTATGCAAAGGCGTGCTGAGCTGTCAGTATTGTTATAGGATTGCCCAGTAGCTCAATCAGGCTGCGCTTGCCAGTTTTCCTCCAGGTGTCACCCTTTTAGGGTGATTAGCTGGCTATTTAGCTGACTGATAATGATCAGAACATTGCCAGTCATAGCTCTAGGTGGTGTGTGCTTTTAGCTCTGTGTCTTGTTATTCTGATCTTCATTGCCTGACCTCAGATTTTTCCCCTTAGACTATTTGCTAGTATAGTCCCCTTTTACCTCTGACATACTCTGACCTTTGTTGGCTTACCTTGGACTTTGCCTTTCACTATTTGTTTGTCTTATCCCTTTGTCTCTGATGTACTCTCCAGGCATTTGACCTCGGATTCCTTGACTTCCCTGCCTTATAGCTTGTTCGTGAGAAGTGACTCAACAGTGTCACGGTGGAATCATGAGTGACCATCAATCCAAGTAGATTGAAAACCTTTACAACTTCAAGTTTGTTGCTGTCCATCTCAAATATATCCCGGTCACACCTGCCAGCAGTCAATATCTTTGTCTTCTTTGTGTTGTGTAGCAGTTCTATGTTCGAGCTTTCCAGCTTGACACTCCATAATAAGCTTGTCATTCCATCTACGCTTGTTGCTATCAATGTTGTTCTGTATGTGTATTTAAGCTTGTTGATAATTCGTCCAGCAATTTTGATTTCTTCTTTCTTTTGGCAAGTCCAGTCATCCTAAAAATAGCTGATGCCCTGCTCTACTTTGAGCCATGCCATGTTGCCGTGTTTCGTTCTCCCTATAACGATAATAAACGATCCTTGTTGGTCCTGTTAATAATGCCCTTTGTTCTGGCTCCACTTAATAATGTTTCCGTGCATTGAAATAATGCACTCCACAGTGTTATTCCTCTTTATAGAAATAATAATGCCACGTATGTGTCTGTCAAGAATAAAGAACTAATATCTCACTTGCTTCCACCCCATGTAGATGTTTTGCTCCTCTGGAATCTCCGGACCAGCATGTGATATAGTGATGTCATCTTGTCACCTCATGTTCCCTGCTTGATGCTGGCCTGCTTGAGTGAGTGCCAGTTGCTAACAGTTTTGGCATCAAGAGGATGCTGATACTGTTTAAATTGTTGTGTGCTGATGAGACCCATTGCTGGACTGGCCCATCTGGCATTTTTCACAATTGCCAATTCGCTAGTGCGGCCCTTGAAAAAATGTCCTATACTGTAATTTTTGCCAGGTACGCTGAATTTTTCCTAAAAATTTGATTTGCAGCTAATCAACGGGCCACAATTCTCAAAAGCCTCTTTCTATGAAAAGCCTATAATTGCCTGGAAAAGGTATGTGGAACACTCTGAGGCCTCCAAGGACTGGAGAAATAAACATTATTACAGTATACAATTATTCTAGTTCAATAAAATTTTAATTTCAAAATTGCAAAATCAAATTTATTAGAGATGAGAAAAGTGGTTCAAAGCAAATTAAATGCTTCTCGAATTTTACCAAAAAATTCAGATTCTGCTGAATCTGAATTATTTTGTGATTTGCTTTTTGTGAATTCAATAAAATGATAGGTAGCTCACCACTATGTTTTAGATTTGTAGAGGACTGGGAAAACATTTTAAAAATATAATGTACACCTCACTGCTCAGCAATCCCACCACTTCCATCTGTTTCTCCATAAAGCTCCAGCAATCCTCTTCTTTCCTTCTCTACTGCTCACAACATCTACTTTCTGGATTAAGTGCAGGGGCCTCTTGTGCGATAATGCTTGAAATGAAGCATGAGGTGATGCCAGAGCCTTACTCTGTTCCCCCGACAAAGAGTTGAGATGCAGGAAGAGGGCATTACCCACAGTGCAGCAAGAAAGAAGAAGTCAGAGGGAGATGTGTGGAGTACGGATGGGGGGGCTGCAGTAGTTGGACAGGTGAGTGGCAGGGTATTAACTTTTCTTACCCCATTTGTATTATGCTTAGGTTATGGTGAGACCCCAGAGCATAAAAAGGAACATTCAATTTTCGTCTAATAAGTTCAATGCAAATGCGATTTCCTGACAAAATTTAAGTGAACTGCCGAAGAGGAAATATTCGGAGATAATTATGTATTTTCTGAATTATATTTTAATTCTAAAATATTTCACTAGCTTGTGATTTATGATTTATATAAATATGCAGCAATATTTTTAAGAGCATATAAAATGTTACTAAATTATATTTCTGAAAAAACAGGTCCTCCTTTTGGCCTTTTTGGGTTCATTAAAATCAAAGTACACCTAATTATTAACATGCAGAATTAATATAAATTGCCTCTCTAATCTAATTTTAATATTATAAAGAATTATATGATTTATTTCCAGCACAAAATATATCAGTAAATTGTATAAACATGTTTAATTTAGACTTAAATGAATTTGAAAATAAAGCATAATTATTAGGTTTCCCTCTACGAAGTTTTAATTAATTAAACAAAAGTAGAGGAAAAGTTTAATTTGCTTTAGAGAGTGAAATATCAATGTTTTATACCATACGTCTAATCCAATTGCTCAGAAATTGTTACATTATAACTTCTCCTTTAATTATTTTATAATTTAATAATAATACAATTTGTTAATCTAATGATATAATAATCCCAGGTTAAATGATTTTCTAAGCACTGAAATTAAACTTTAGAAAATTCATAAAGAGAAAAATTGTCAAGTTATAGTGGTTTCAAAAACCGCTTATTTTTATTGGGCGAAAAAAGGGGAAGCTACAGATATTTTTAGCAGTTTTCTATCCAATTTTTAAGCTAAAGCCAGAAGGAAATTTAAAATAAATACTTCTTAGGACCTCACCTTGTGAGGTGAATTCTCTACGCTGTACATCAGGATTTTCAGTACAAGCTAGGGTGATGATTCGGTGGAAATGGACTTGCCATACATTACGTGGTTCATCGAGGACTATAACAATAGAGTATGCAGGATGACAGATGAGCAAGTGAAGCTGGAAGGAGTAGATGCAGCTGAAGGACAGCTATATACAGGAACAAAAGAGGATATGGTTAACCATTGGAATAGCTGAGACATATTTGCAATCAATAATTTCCAGCATGGACATTGTTAGCCACAGGAATAACCATAATTGAACTTGTATGAAATAAGGTAGCTTGAAAGCAGAAACGAGTTTGATTCAGCAGTGTTTCTTATCGGAGAGTAGTTTGTATCTTGTAGCTTGACACAGCAGGGCTGACAGATTCACTGAACTGGGTTAGGAAGGAGTGAGCGAATGCTGGAATGCAGGCAAGAATTGCAAGGACATAATTAGCCAACTGGCTGGAGTCTAAAGGAAAATGAGGCTAACTCCTGCAAACTGACTTGGTAACAACATGGCATACTGTCTCAATATTCAGGTAACTCATGGTCACCAACAGTACAGACCAAAAGTTTGGACACACCTTCTCATTTAAAGATTTTTCTGTATTTTCATGACTATGAAAATTGTACATTCACACTGAAGGCATCAAAACTATGAATTAACACATGTGGAATTATATACTTAACAAAAAAGTGTGAAATAACTGAAAATATGTCTTATATTGTAGGTTCTTCAAAGTAGCCACCTTTTGCTTTGATGACTGCTTTGCACACTCTTGGCATTCTCTTGATGAGCTTCAAGAGGTAGTCACCGGAAATGGTTTTCACTTCACAGGTGTGCCCTGTCAGGCTTAATAAGTGGGATTTCTTGCCTTATAAATGAGGTTGGGACCATCAGTTGTGTTGTGCAGAAGTCTGGTGGATACACAGCTGATAGTCCTACTGAATAGACTGTTAGAATTTGTATTATGGGAAGAAAAAAGCAGCTAAGTAAAGAAAAACGAGTGGCCATCATTACTTTAAGAAATGAAGGTCAGTCAGTGTGAAAAATTGGGCAAACTTTGAAAGTGTCCCCAAGTGAAGTTGCAAAAACCATCCAGCGCTACAAAGAAACTGGCTCACATGAGGACCGCCCCAGAAAAGGAAGACCAAGAGTCACCTCTGCTTCTGAGGATAAGTTTATCTGAGTCACCAGCCTCAGAAATCGCAAGTTAACAGCAGCTCAGATTAGAGACCAGGTCAATGCCACACAGAATTCTAGCAGCAGACACATCTCTTCAACAACTGTTAAGAGGAGACTTTGTGCAGCAGGCCTTCATGGTAAAATAGCTGCTAGGAAACCACTGCTAAGGACAGGCAACAAGCAGAAGAGACTTGTTTGGGCTAAAGAACACAAGGAATGGACATTAGACCAGTGGAAATCTGAGCTTTGGTCTGATGAGTCCAAATTTGAGATCTTTGGTTCCAACCACCGTGTCTTTGTGTGACGCAGAAAAGGAGAACGGAGGAGGAGGTGTGATGGTGTGGGGGTGCTTTGCTGGTGACACTGTTGGTGATTTTTTCAAAATTGAAGGCACACTGAACCAGCATGGCTACCACAGCATCTTCAGCGGCATGCTATTCCATCCGGTTTGCATTTAGTTGGACCATCATTTATTTTTCAACAGGACAATGACCCCAAACACACCTCCAGGCTATGTAGGGGCTATTTGACTAAGAAGGAGAGTGATGGGGTGCTACGCCAGATGACCGGGCCTCCACAGTCACCAGACCGGAACCCAACCGAGATGGTTTGGGGTGAGCTGGACCGCAGAGTGAAGGCAAAAGGGCCAACAAGTGCAAAGCATCTCTGGGAACTCCTTCAAGATTGTTGGAAGACCATTTCCAGTGACTACCTCTTGAAACTCATCAAGGGAATGCCAAGAGTGTGCAAAGCAGTCATCAAAGCAAAAGGTGGCTACTTTGAAGAACCTAGAATATAAGACATATTTTCAGTTGTTTCACACTTTTTTGTTAAGTATATAATTCCACATGTGTTAATTCGTAGGTTTGATGCCTTCAGTGTGAATGTACAATTTTCATAGTCATGAAAATACAGAAAAATTTTTCAATGAGAAGGTGTGTCCAAACATTTGGTCTGTACTGCATATCCCTTTGAGAAGGATGCTCTCCATCATCGTTTTGAAAAACAACTGCGACCTCATATACACGTGGTTTGTTGTAACATCGGGGATCTTGTTTACGTTCTTGTTTAATGGCCATGATAATAGAAGGCATTTCCGTCCCATTTTGTGTAGCCCTCTGTTCCTCCTCAGCTTCGACGTCTTTTAGCATGCGATATGCGGCAGCAAATGGGCTGATTGTTTGTAAATGTACGGCAATTCGAATCATCAGTTCAGCATTAGACTTTTCATTTTCTTTCAGGTTCTTCCTTTGTTCTGTAGCCTCATTTGTATCAAAGATGTCTAATTGTGCAAATTTTGGTGGTTGTCCTATTTCTGAGTGAAGTGTTCCAGTGCGGTGGTAGATCTGGCCATGAATTTTAAAACAATACGGTCCGAATCCAGGATGTGGTGCACCAAATGAAGCTAACGCATGAGAACTGTTGATACTTCTGATATTTTCCATAAAATTTCTACTGTGTTCATGCGTTCCTTTCATCAACTGCTCAAACAGATCTGAGTAATGACGTCTCAGTAGCATAACTTTTCCTTTTTGGCAGCATTGAATAATCTGATTGCCAGATGGTTTTTCCTCAATGAAATTCAGAGAGTCGCATTTAGAACAAACTACATTCATATTCTCACAGTAGTGTTGAATAATTATAGTTTCATTGTCTGTTACGTAACGTGCAAGTTGTTGAATATTTTGCTGGGTTTGCCTTAGTTGGTAGAGAATTTGTTTTTGATAAATTCGGCGATCGTGTTGTTCTCTGTTTGCCCTGGATTCTGGAGATTCATTCACCCGACATTGTTTATGGGATTCCGCATCGTGTTCCTGCCTTGCCGCGATCTGCCGGCAAGTGAGGACAAGCACACCGGGGGCCATCAGAAGGTAAATATGATATTTATTTTTTATTTTATTCTTTTCTTTTAAAGGTTCTATGGTACTCGGGCCCGGAGGAGAGTCTCCTGTCCTCCAGACCCGGGTACCATCCACACATGGAAATGCTTGGATTCCGCATCTACAGATGCAGTGATGCGGAATCCAAGCGATTCAATGCAAGTCAATGGCGGCACAATTGGTAGTGCTGCATTTTTTTCCACAATGATAACCCGCAGCGGAAATTTCCGCAGCATGTGCACAGCACATGCGGATTATCATTGGGGACAATGGCAAGCCTTCTACCATGCATTTTTGTAAGCGTTTCTGCAGCATTTCTGCTGCTGCGGAAACGCTTAAAAAACGCATCGTGGGCACACAGCCTTAGGGTGTTCTTTTGTAATACATGCAAATTTAAAGGATAGATGGGATCTTGCTCTAAATAAAAATAGGTTTGGCAGATGGAAGAAATTATCTTGCACATATGCAATTAGTTTTAAACTGCAAAACATTTGGGGGTGAGTGTCTCCATATTTGACTGAACTTTCCTTCCATCTGGACAAGGTTGTATTTAATTATAGCTAGAATATACCTAGGGCAGGCGTCACCACCTGGCATACCTAGCAAGTGCCGGGGCCCTGGGACAGACAGGGGGCCCACTCACCATCAGGAACACTGGCACGCTATGGGGCCCGTGAGTTAGAGGGGCCTGGTGCCAGCACTTGCATCGGGCCCCCCCCCCCACATCTTGCTTTTAACTGTTTCAGTATCCTGGACGCCGATACTGTTGAAAACAATGATGGGAGAGGGAGTGTCAGCTGATGCTCCCATTCTCATCATTCCCTCCCTGTGTTTGAGCTCTGTGACGTCTCAGCTCAGAGGGCATAATGACGTTACTACAGCTTGCCCTCTTTGTTGAGCAGTGCAGGGGGTCAGAAGACACTGAAGAAACCGAAGCAGCAGGGGAACTGGGATAGGTGAGTATTTGATTATTTATTTTTTATGTATGGAGCATTAAATGAGGCCCATTATACGTATGGAGTAATATATGGGGCCCATTATACTGTATGGATTAATATATAGGGTCCATTATCCTGTATGGAGTAATATATGGGGCACATTATACTGTATGGAGTTATATATGGGGCCCATTATACTTTCAGGAGTAGTATATGGGGTCATTATACTGTATGAAGCACTATGTGGGGCCATTATATTGTATGGAGTAATATATGGAGCCCATTATACTGTATGGAGTAATATATGGGGCCCATTATACTGTATGGAGCACTATGTGGGGCCATTATACTGTATGGAGTAATATATGGGGGTCATTATACTGTATTGAGTAATATATGTGGCCAATATACTGTATGGAGCACTATGTGGGGCCGTTATACTGTATGGCGTAATATATATGGGGCTCATAATACTGTCTGAAGCATTATATGTGGCCCATTATACTGTCTGGAGAATTATATGGGGCCCATTATACTGTATGGAGCATTATATGGAGCCCATAATACTGTATGGAGCACTATGTGGTGCCCATAATACTGTATTGAGCACCATGTGGTGCCCATAAAACTGTATGGACCATTATGTGGTGCCCACAATATTGTATGGAGCACTATATGGTGCCCATAATACTGTATAGAGAACTATGTGGTACACATAATACAGTATGGACAACTATGTGGTTCCCATGATACTGTATAAAGGACTATGTAGTGCCAATATTACTGTATGTAGGACTATGTGGTGCCCACAACACTGTATGGAAGACTATACTGTCCGGTCTAAAATAAAAAGTCTGCAGTCAATCTGTGTGACTGCAGACTTTTGAATCTCCCCAGCATGCACACTGTACTCTGCGAGGATTCATCAGTTTCTGAACTATTGTAAAATTTACAATACATATCGCTCATGTAATGTAAGAAGTAAGTGAAATCTTTGGCATTGTACTATATTTATATTTCTCTGCAGTATCTGTGCATCATGAATGGTGGTATATGATAAAGGGGTCCACTGAGACTCTTTCACCCGGGACTAGTGTTGAGCGATACTTTCCGATATCGGGAAATATCGGATCGGATTGGATCGGACCGATACCGAAAAAGTATCGGATATCGCCGATTCCGATACCGGAAACCAATGCAAGTCAATGGGACAGAAATATCGGAATGAAAATAAACCCTTTCTTTCCTTGTAGGTTAATTCTACATGAAGGAAAACAACTAAGAATAATGTAGAATGTATTGGGGGAGGTGGGGGAGACAATAAAGGCATAGAGGTTTAGCCCAATCAAATGGAATAGCAGGAATTAATATTTTTTTTAAGACGTTCTGAGTTACGGAAATATTGACTATGTTAAGTATTTTTATATTTTATCAGATATTTATGTTTCACTACTTCCATGCTCTTCACCTTCTTTTTTACTTCTCCCACACTTTCTCCTTCATCATCCTCAGCATCTTTTTCATCCTCTTCTTCTTCACCTTCTTCATCTTCTTCTTCTTCTTCACCTTCTTCGTATTATTCTTTTTTTTTACATTCTTCATATTCTACTTCTTCATCTTCTTCATATTCTTCTTCTTCATCATATTCTTATTTGTGACAGGCATTCCTGTAGTTGTTATCTATAAAAGGTTGGACATTACACCTTTCGTTCTGCCCGTCACAAAAGATTTACAACAGGATTTGTCCGCGTTCAGTTTGGCCTCCAGCAGCAGGGCTTTTCCAGGGGCACCACGAGGAGGAACGGACTCACCCCCATACACTGCTTAGTCATCTTCTGCTTATAATTTAGATATTATCTTTTGTTCTGATTTTTAGTCTTATGCTTAATGTTCTTCCGCTTTTTGTTCTGCAGCTTCTTGTATTTCTGCTTCTTGGTTTTCTGTCTCTCGTTCTTCTGTATCTTGGTGGTTGTCTTCTCTTCTTTGTCCTCTTGGTCAACTTCTTCAGGGTCATCTTCTTGGTCTTCTTCGGGGTGGTCTTCAGGGTCGTCGTCTTCGGGGGTCCTCGTCTTCGGGGTCCTCGTCTTCTTCGGGTTGGTCTTCTGGGTCCTCGTCTTCGGGGTCCTCGTCTTCTTCGGGGTGGTCTTCAGGGTCCTCGTCTTCTTCGGGGTGGTCTTCAGGGTCCTCGTCTTCTTCGGGGTGGTCTTCAGGGTCCTCGTCTTCAGGGTCGTTGTCTTCGGGGTCCTCGTCTTCTTAGGGTTGGTCTTCAGGGTCCTCGTCTTCAGGGTCCTCGTCAGGGAGATCCAGAGTGATTACCAAGAACCATTTCAAAAAGCTTGAACTTGGAAATGTAGCAGAAGGTACAAGAAAGCTGAGGAACTACCGAGAACCAGCTGACAGTACTGGAACCCGGATGGGTAGCAGAAGGTACAAGAGCCAATGGAACTGCCGAAGACCAGCTGACGGTACTGGAACTCCGTTACTAAGCAGGAGGTACCTGTGCCAGAAAGCACTACCAAGGACCAGCAGATGGTGGTGGAACTTGGATACCGAGAAGGAGGCACCTAATCCAAAGGCACTGCCGAGAACCAGCTGACGGTACTGGAACCCGGATGGGTAGCAGAAGGTACCCATGTAAAAAAAAGTTCAAGGCCTCGAGCCGGCCGCAGTTACCAAAACCCACAGTCCTACAGGGGGTGCTTGTCCTATTGACACTATGGAACCAGCCTTCATTGCCTGATCCCGCAGCCCACATAGGAGTCACCTAAACTGCAGGCACCATAGAGTCGGCTAACCCGACCGCAACACGACAGGACAACGCATTGGAGGCAAAGTGACGTTGACACTACCCGGAAACAGCTGGCGTGCTGGAACCAGGCTGGGCAGGAGGGAGTACCCGTGCCAAAGTCACTGCCGAGAATCAGCTGACGGTACTGGAACCCGGATGGGTAGTAGAAGGTACAAGAGCAAATGGAACTACCGAGGACCAGCTGACGGTACTGGAACCCGGATGGGTAGCAGAAGGTACAAGAGCCAATGGAACTGCTGAAGACCAGCTGATGGTACTGGAACTCGGTTACAAAGCAGGAGGTACCTGTGCCAGAAAGCACTACCAAGGACCAGCAGACGTTGGTGGAACTTGGATACCGAGAAGGAGGCACCTAATCCAAAGGCACTGCCGAGAACCAGCTGACGGTATTGGAACCTGGATGGGTAGCAGAAGGTACCCATGTAAAAAAAAGTTCAAGGCCGCGAGCCGGCCGCAGTTAACAAAACCCACAGTCCTACAGGGGGTGCTTGTCCTATAGGCACTATGGAACCAGCCTTCATTGCCAGATCCCGCAGCCCACATAGGAGTCACCTAAACTGCAGGCACCATAGAGTCGGCTAACCCGACTGCAACACGACAGGACAACGCATTGGAGGCAAAGTGACGTTGACACTACCCGGAAACTGCTGGCGTGCTGGAACCAGGCTGGGCAGGAGGGAGTACCCGTGCCAAAGACACTGCCGAGAACCAGCTGACGGTACTGGAACCCGAATGGGTAGTAGAAGGTACAAGAGCCAATGGAACTGCCGAAGACCAGCTGACGGTACTGGAACTCGGTTACTAAGCAGTAGGTACCTGTGCCAGAAAGCACTACCAAGGACGAGCAGACGTTGGTGGAACTTGGATACCGAGAAGGAGGCACCTAATCCAAAGGCACTGCCGAGAACCAGCTGACGGTACTGGAACCCGGATGGGTAGCAGAAGGTACCCATGTAAAAAAAAGTTCAAGGCCGCGAGCCGGCCGCAGTTACCAAAACCCACAGTCCTACAGGGGGTGCTTGTCCTATTGGCACTATGGAACCAGCCTTCATTGCCTGATCCCGCAGCCCACATAGGAGTCACCTAAACTGCAGGCACCATAGAGTCGGCTAACCCGACCGCAACACGACAGGACAACGCATTGGAGGCAAAGTGACGTTGACACTACCCGGAAACAGCTGGCGTGCTGGAACCAGGCTGGGCAGGAGGGAGTACCCGTGCCAAAGTCACTGCCGAAAACCAGCTGACGGTACTGGAACCCGGATGGGTAGTAGAAGGTGCAAGAGCAAATGGAACTACCGAGGACCAGCTGACGGTACTGGAACCCGGATGGGTAGCAGAAGGTACAAGAGCCAATGGAACTGCCAAAGACCAGCTGACGGTACTGGAACTCGGTTACTAAGCAGGAGGTACCTGTGCCAGAAAGCACTACCAAGGACCAGCAGACGTTGGTGGAACTTGGATACCGAGAAGGAGGCATCTAATCCAAAGGCACTGCCGAGAACCAGCTGACGGTACTGGAACCCGGATGGGTAGCAGAAGGTACGCATGTAAAAAAAAGTTCAAGGCCGCGAGCCAGCCGCAGTTACCAAAACCCAGAGTCCTACAGGGTGTGCTTGTCCTATTGGCACTATGGAACCAGCCTTCATTGCCTGATCCCGCAGCCCACATAGGAGTCACCTAAACTGCAGGCACCATAGAGTCGGCTAACCCGACCGCAACACGACAGGACAACGCATTGGAGGCAAAGTGACGTTGACACTACCCGGAAACAGCTGGCGTGCTGGAACCAGGCTGGGCAGGAGGGAGTACCCGTGCCAAAGTCACTGCCGAGAACCAGCTGACGGTACTGGAACCCGGATGGGTAGTAGAAGGTACAAGAGCAAATGAAACTACCGAGGGCCAGCTGACGGTACTGGAACCCGGATGGGTAGCAGAAGGTACAAGAGCCAATGGAACTGCCGAAGACCAGCTGACGGTACTGGAACTCGGTTACTAAGCAGGAGGTACCTGTGCCAGAAAGCACTACCAAGAACCAGCAGACGTTGGTGGAACTTGGATACCGAGAAGGAGGCACCTAATCCAAAGGCACTGCCGAGAACCAGCTGACGGTACTGGAACCCGGATGGGTAGTAGAAGGTACAAGAGCAAATAGAACTACCGAGAACCAGCTGGCGGTGCTGGAACCCAGGGTAAATGCTAAAAACAGAGTGGAGCCAGAGGTGTAATTGGAGCAAGTTTTAAATCAGTAGTACAGTGGATGTGGACAAAGCAGGAGAATTTGCCGAACACACAGCAGGGGAACAGCTGACGTTACTGAACCCCAATAACATGGCAGCAAGTGTTAACTGTGCAGACGGCACTTCCGAGCGCCAACTGGCGGTGTTGGAGCTCAGGGATAATACTGAAAACAGAGGAGCCAGAGGTGTAATTGGAGCAACTTTAAAATCTGTAGTAGTGAGAATGTGGACAGAGCAGGAGAAATTGCCGTCCGCACAGCAGGGGAACAGCTGACGTTACCGAACCCCAATAACATGGCAGCAAGTGATGACTGTGCAGACGGCACTTCCGAGCGCCAACTGGCGGTGTTGGAGCTCAGGGATAATACTGAAAACAGAGGAGCCAGAGGTGTATTTGGAGGAGGTTTTAAATCAGTAGTACAGTGGATGTGGACAGAGCAGGAGAAATTGCCGTCCGCACAGCAGGGGAACAGCTGACGTTACTGAACCCCAATAACACAGCAGCAAGTGTTGACTGTGCAGACGGCACTTCCGAGCGCCAACTGGCGGTGTTGGAGCTCAGGGATAATACTGAAAACAGAGGAGCCAGAGGTGTAATTGGATCAACTTTAAAATCTGTAGTAGTGAGAATGTGGACAGAGCAGGAGAAATTGCCGTCCGCACAGCCGGGGAACAGCTGACATTACTGAACCCCAATGACACGGCAGCAAGTGTTGACTGTGCATACGGCACTTCCGAGCGCCAACTGGCGGTGTTGGAGCTCAGGGATAATACTGAAAACAGAGGAGCCAGAGGTGTAATTGGAGCAACTTTAAAATCTGTAGTAGTGAGAATGTGGACAGAGCAGGAGAAATTGCCGTCCGCACAGCAGGGGAACAGCTAACGTTACTGTACCCCAATGACATGGCAGCAAGTGTTGACTGTGCAGACGGCACTTCTGAGCGCCAACTGGCGGTGTTGGAGCTCAGGGATAATACTGAAAACAGAGGAGCCAAAAGTGTATTTGGAGGAGGTTTTAAATCAGTAGTACAGTGGATGTGGACAGAGCAGGAGAAATTGCCGTCCGCACAGCAGGGGAACAGCTGATGTTACTGAACCCCAATAACACGGCAGCAAGTGTTGACTGTGCAGACGGCACTTCCGAGCGCCAACTGGCGGTGTTGGAGCTCAGGGATAATACTGAAAACATAGGAGCCAGAGGTGTAATTGGAGCAACTTTAAAATCTGTAGTAGTGAGAATGTGGACAGAGCAGGAGAAATTGCCGTCCGCACAGCAGGGGAACAGCTGATGTTACTGAACCCCAATGACACGGCAGCAAGTGTTGACTGTGCAGACGGCATTTCCGAGCGCCAACTGGTGGTGTTGGAGCTCAGGGATAATACTGAAAACAGAAGAGCCAGAGGTGTAATTGGATCAACTTTAAAATCTGTAGTAGTGAGAATGTGGACAGAGCAGGAGAAATTGCCGTCCGCACAGCAGGGGAACAGCTGACGTTACTGAACCCCAATGACACGGCAGCAAGTGTTGACTGTGCAGACGGCATTTCCGAGCGCCAACTGGCGGTGTTGGAGCTCAGGGATAATACTGAAAACAGAGGAGCCAGAGGTGTAATTGGAGCAACTCTAAAATCTGTAGTAGTGAGAATGTGGACAGAGCATGAGAAATTGCCGTCCGCACAGCAGGGGAACAGCTGACGTTACTGAACCCCAATGACACGGCAGCAAGTGTTGACTGTGCAGACGGCACTTCCGAGCGCCAACTGGCGGTGTTGGAGCTTAGGAATAATACTGAAAACAGAGGAGCCAGAGGTGTATTTGGAGGAGGTTTTAAATCAGTAGTACAGTGGATGTGGACAGAGCAGGAGAAATTGCCGTCCGCACAGCAGGGGAACAGCTGACGTTACTGAACCCCAATAACATGGCAGCAAGTGTTGACTGTGCAGACGGCACTTCCGAGCGCCAACTGGCGGTGTTGGAGCTCAGGGATAATACTGAAAACAGAGGAGCCAGAGGTGTAATTGGAGCAACTTTAAAATCTGTAGTAGTGAGAATGTGGACAGAGCAGGAGAAATTGCCGTCCGCACAGCCGGGGAACAGCTGACGTTACTGAACCCCAATGACACGGCAGCAAGTGTTGACTGTGCAGACGGCACTTCCGAGCGCCAACTGGCGGTGTTGGAGCTCAGGGATAATACTGAAAACAGAGGAGCCAGAGGTGTATTTGGAGGAGGTTTTAAATCAGTAGTACAGTGGATGTGGACAGAGCAGGAGAAATTGCCATCCGCACAGCAGGGGAACAGCTGACGTTACTGAACCCCAATAACACGGCAGCAAGTGTTGACTGTGCAGACGGCACTTCCGAGCGCCAACTGGCGGTGTTGGAGCTCAGGGATAATACTGAAAACAGAGGAGCCAGAGGTGTAATTGGATCAACTTTAAAATCTGTAGTAGTGAGAATGTGGACAGAGCAGGAGAAATTGCCGTCCGCACAGCCGGGGAACAGCTGACATTACTGAACCCCAATGACACGGCAGCAAGTGTTGACTGTGCATACGGCACTTCCGAGCGCCAACTGGCGGTGTTGGAGCTCAGGGATAATACTGAAAACAGAGGAGTCAGAGGTGTAATTGGAGCAACTTTAAAATCTGTAGTAGTGAGAATGTGGACAGAGCAGGAGAAATTGCCGTCCGCACAGCTGGGGAACAGCTGACGTTACTGTACCCCAATGACATGGCAGCAAGTGTTGACTGTGCAGACGGCACTTCCGAGCGCCAACTGGCGGTGTTGGAGCTCAGGGATAATACTGAAAATAGAGGAGCCAGAGGTGTATTTGGAGGAGGTTTTAAATCAGTAGTACAGTGGATGTGGACAGAGCAGGAGAAATTGCCGTCCGCACAGCAGGGGAACAGCTGACGTTACTGAACCCCAATAATATGGCAGCAAGTGTTGACTGTGCAGACGGCACTTCCGAGCGCCAACTGGCGGTGTTGGAGCTCAGGGATAATACTGAAAACAGAGGAGCCAGAGGTGTAATTGGAGCAACTTTAAAATCTGTAGTAGTGAGAATGTGGACAGAGCAGGAGAAATTGCCGTCCGCACAGCCGGGGAACAGCTGACGTTACTGAACCCCAATGACACGGCAGCAAGTGTTGACTGTGCAGACGGCACTTCCGAGCGCCAACTGGTGGTGTTGGAGCTCAGGGATTACACTTCAGGTGGTAGAAACATGAACAGAACAGGAGACCTGGATACTTTGGCCAACAATTATTTATTCTGGAAGAGGACTGGCAAATTCATGAGGAAATCCAGGTCTTGTTGATTTTGAGAAAAGTAAGCCGGTCAACGTTATCGGAGGATAGTCGCATGCGACGGTCTGTTAGTACACCACCTGCGGCACTAAGGACGCGTTCCGATAATACCCTAGCAGCAGGGCAAGCTAGCACCTCCAATGCATACTGACTTAGCTCTGGCCATGTATCTAGCTTACAGACCCAAAACTTGAAGGGAGAAGAGCCGCCTGGGAGTACACTAAGAGGGCAAGACATGTAGTCTGTCACCATCTGACGGAAACGTTGCCTCCTGCTGACTGGAGCCGTCTGTGATGGTGTAGACATTTGTGGCGGCGGGGACACAAAACTTTGCCACATTTCGGCCATACTGGTCTTGCCTTGTGCTGAGGCGCTGCTTCTGCTCCCTCTTTGTGCAGAGCTTCCTCCACTGCCTCGACGCACTGAGCTGCTTTGTAAAGCACTAGCAGCACTGCTCTCGGTTGGAATGGAGAACATGATGGAATGCACCAGTGCGTCTTGGTACTCCCGCATTTTACGCTCCCGGTTCAACGGTGTTATGAGGCTTTGTAAGTTGTCCCGGTAGCGAGGATCTAGGAGGGTGGACACCCAATAATCAGCCGTGTTGAGAATGTGGGCGATACGGCGGTCGTTTCTCAGGCACTGCAGCATGAAATCAACCATGTGCTGCAGACTGCCAACTGGCCAAGAAACGCTGTCCCCTGCTTGAGGCGTGATCTCTGCCTGCTCTTCATCACCCCACCCTCGCTCTAGATACTGACTATTAGAGCATTGTGTACCTCCCTCCTCTGGACAGATGTCTTCCTCATCCATTGACTCCTCCTCATCCTCCTCACAAAGTGTCCCCTGCCTAGGCCTTTGTGAGGAACCACGTTGCGCAGACTGTAGAGAAGCAGATGGCATTTGTGACTCCTCATCCTCCACCTCTTCCAAAACCTCGTCCCTTAGTGCTTGCAGTGTTTTTTCAAGCAGGCAGATAAGGGGGATAGTCATGCTGACTAGTGCATCATCTGCACTCGCCATCCGCGTGGAATAATCGAAGGCACGCAAAACGTGGCAAATGTCCTTCATAGAGGCCCACTCAGTGGTGGTGAAGTGTGAACGGCGCGCACTGCGACTTGTTTGCGCCTGCTGCAGCTGGTACTCCATTACTGCTGCCTGCTGCTCACACAACCTCTCCAACATATGTAACGTTGAATTCCACCTGGTGGGTAGGTCACATATGATGCGATGTTCCGGAAGACGTAATCGGCGCTGCAGAGCTGCAATGCGTGATCTTGCATTGCTGGAACGCCGCAAGTGAGCGCACTCTATGCGGACCTTGTGAAGCAGTGCATCAAGATCCGGATAGTCCCTCAAAAAACTCTGCACGACCAAGTTGAGCACATGTGCCAGACATGGGATGTGAGTGAGGTTGCCTAGGCCCAGAGCTGCCACCAGATTTCGGCCATTGTCACACACTACCATGCCTGGCTGGAGATTCGCTGGCACAAACCACACGTCGCTCTGCTGCTTGATGGCATTCCAGAGCTCCTGCGCTGTGTGGCTTCGATTCCCCAAAGAAATTAATTTTAATACGGCCTGTTGACGTTTGGCCACGGCTGTGCTCATATTGGTCACCATAACAGGTAACCATTCACGGGTCGATGTGGAGGTAGACCGTGACGGCTCCTGCAGCGCTGATTCAGAGGAACTGGAGTATGAGGAGGAGTCAATATGTACAGACTGGATTCCTGCAATCCTTGGAGTTGGCAGAACACGTACAGCGCCACTCTCAAGATCTGTACCCGGCTCCACAACATTTACCCAATGGGCAGTGAGGGAAAGGTATCGTCCCTGTCCATGCTTACTGGTCCACGCATTGGTGGTCAGGTGGACCTTGCTACTGACGGTGTTTTGTAGCACATGTTTAATTTTTACCTCCACATGATGTTGCAGGGCAGGGACGGCTTGCCTGCTGAAATAAAATCGGCTGGGCACGTTGTATTGTGGGACTGCCAATGCCATAAAGTTACGGAATGTGTCAGTCTCCACCAGCCTGAATGATAGCATTTCAAGGGCCAGTAGTTTAGCAATGCCAGCATTCAGAGCCTGTGCTCGGGTGTGGTTTGCCGAGTATGGGCGCCTTTTCTCCCATGCCTGTGCTAACGATGGCTGTAGACTGGCCTAGGAGTGTGAGGATGACTGGGAAAGTGGTGCTGTGGGTGGAATTACACTGTGTCTCTGTACAACAGTGCCAGAGATTCTTCCATGGCGATCCTGTGAGGAAGCTGTGTGTGAGCTGGAGGAAGAGGCTACAACACGAGCTGAAGAGGTGGTAGGTGGCGCTGTAGGTTGGCCTAGGTCTTCAGTGTGTTTTTGTAACTCCACCACGTGCTTGGTCCGCACATGTTTCCACATATTTGTGGTATTGAGGTTGCTGACACTTTTCCCTCTTTTCACCTTCTGATTACACAGCTTGCATTTGACAAAGCAAATGTCATCTGCAACTTTGTCAAAAAAGGACCAGGCACTGCAAGTCTTGGGAGCGCCCGCTTTGGATTTTGGAAGAGCCATGCTCCTAATGGGTGCCGAAGTGGAGGCTACAGGCAACCAAGTCTGCCCCCTCCCTCTCCCTCCTTTTTGGGCTGTTCGGGGAATCTCTTCCTCAGAGCTGCTCCCACCACCTTCCTGTCCCTCACGCCATGATGGGTCAAGGACCTCATCATCTACACCACCCTCTTCAAACAACTGCTTCTCCTGGGTAGTCTCGACAGCACAGTATGCACCAGAAAGTGGCACCTGAGTCTCATCATCAGATGCGTACTAAGGTGTGCTGCTGACCATAGGCACTGGCCCACCCGCCTCTTCAGATTCAGAGAGACAAAACGGTTGCGCATCACTGCATACTACCTCTTCTTCAAATTCTCGAATTCTGCTTGGCTGGCCCCCTCTTTCCAAGCCAAGAGATTCAGAGAACAGAAGTAGAGATGGCTCCTGTCCAGGGCTCTCTGACTGCCTGGGCAATTTGGCAGGTGGTGAAGAGACAGATGGGTGCTCTTCAGTGCTCAGGACCTGAGAGGATCTGGAACTAATTGAAGTCGATGCGTTAGCTGCCATCCATCCGACAACGGCTTCAATTTGGTCCTCCCGCAGCAGTGGGGTACGGCTAGCTCCTACAAAGCTGCGCATAAAGGACTGTTCCCTGGTAAAACTGGGGGATGCTGAGTCACTGGTGCCCACAGCAGGCACAGAATCCCCACGTCCTCTCCCTGCAGGCACAGAATCCTCACGTCCTCTCCCTGCAGAAACTCCACGCCCACGCCCATGCCCACGACCACATGCCTTACTCCCTGCCTTCTTCATCTTGGTAGACTGATAAAGATAGGCAGAAAAGTACTAAGGGCTTAGTGTGCTTATTCCTGAACAGCTGCTAACAGGTATAAGAAACACTAATTTTATAAAGTGTGGACTAGACTTTAATATGAGCTAATGTGGCCTACACAACTGTAAAGTGGAGTGTTTGGTGAACCTTATTTAGGTTTTTTTTGTCACAAAAAGACACTGGATGTGCCTAAAGATGTAATAACGATAGTATCACAAACTTTTTGTAGCTATTACAATGTAGGAAGGTAACCTAAAATGCAATAGATGAGGCTGCAAAAAATAGGCTAATACTAATCTGGCTGGGGCTGCAGGGCCCAATGCTGCAGAAAGGCTCCTCTATCTACTCCTATATAGTGTGTTTGGAACCAATTTAGCTGAAAATGGATGGAACCACCACACTAATAGGAGAAATCAGGAAAAATTATGAATTGGCAAAAAAGGACAATGTATGAGGCAGTGACACACACTGAGTGCACTACAACCAGACGTGGTTGAAGCACACACTACAGGGTGAGCTGCACTCACACACCAGATCTTGCAGACAGCGGTGAACAGTACAGATGCAGAGCACTGTGCACTAGCACTGCAAGACCAAAAAAATTTCTCTATCTACTCCTATATAGTGTGTTTGGAACCAATTTAGCTGAATACGGATGGAACCACCACACTAATAGGAGATATCAGGAAAAATTATGAATTGGCAAAAAAGGACAATGTATGAGGCAGTGACACACACTGAGTGCACTACAACCAGATGTGGTTGAAGCACACACTACAGGGTGAGCTGCACTCACACACCAGACCTTGCAGACAGCGGTGAACAGTACAGATGCAGAGCACTGTGCACTAGCGCTGCAAGACCAAATCATTTCTCTATCTACTCCTATATAGTGTGTTTGGAACAAATTTAGCTGAATATGGATGGAACCACCACACTAATATGAGATATCAGGAAAAATTGTGAATTGGCAAAAAAGGACAATGTATGAGGCAGTGACACACACTGAGTGCACTATAGCCAGACGTGGCTGAAGCACACACTACAGGGTGAGCTGCACTCACACACAGAGACCTTGCAGACAGCGGTGAACAGCACAGAGAACTGTGCACTAGCACTGCAAGGCACAGCGATTTATAAAGTAGCTTGGGTAAAGCAGAATAGACCAAATAGGTAGCTAAAACTGTCCCTCAGAACAACAGCATCCTATCCCTAACTGAATTCACAGCAGAGTGAGCTCAAAATCGCGGCGGCGGCTTATATAGTGCATCATGACATCATTTCAGCAGCCATTCACAGCCATGCCATTAGTTAAGATGCCTACATGCCTAACAGGATGTGCCCACACTTCTTAGGATCCTCATTGGCTGAATAAAATGAAAATGGCTCATTGCATTATGGGAACTTCCGATTCCGGTATACGATATTGCAAAAGTATCGGAATTAAGTATCAGAATTCCGATACCGCGAATATCGGCCGATACCCGATATTTCAGTATCGGAATGCTCAACACTACCCGGGACCCATGAAAATCTGGAGCCGGCCCTGAATCTACCTGTCCCTTAAATTTGTAGGTCTAGACTCTGGAGAGTCAAGTCTGTTGGTGTTGGATTCCATCTAAAGATTTTGTCTTGTCAAATCGTATAAGTATAGTCTATACAGAAGTAATGCAGTTCAAATTCATACAATCTATGGTGGAAAAATGCCCCCAAGAGGTCCAGCACTAAAATGCAGCATGCTTATGTCAACTCTGCATGCTTAGTAAAACAGACAGTTATACACATTTGTATGTAGCATATATGGCCAATGTCTCTCCTATTTTCCAGCTAGTAACTGCCCATCATAGGCTTTTGAGAATGATTCAGTAGTGTTTTGTTGTAGAAAATATTTTATCACTGTAATTGTAATTATCTGGATGAGGGATTCAGTTATGGGATTCCGAATGAGGTGATGAACATATTTATGTAAATATGTAGTTATTTTGCAGATTAGGTACACGTTCATATTGTCAAAAGCATTGCATATTGTATTGTAATGTGAAAATTGTGGATTTATTTTGAATTGCAATTTACTTGCTCATTGACAGTTCTTCAAACATCCATGTTTGATGTACAGTAATGAACCATTCTGCATAATTGCTCAAATTGTGGCAGCCAGCCTGCGCTGTAAACAAAATGTGTTTTCATTCAATTAGAAAAAAAATCAATGCTTAGCCAAAGTTACTTGAATGGATTTGAGTATGCTGAAAAGAGTACAAGCTGCAGCATACATTCATTTTTTTCTTTGATTTTCTACCTGATTGCAAATTTGACAGTGTAAAGATGCATTGCAATCATTCAGGACAATTTGTTGTAATTTTAATACACATGTCTAGATGATATAAGAGAATGATTGATAACTAGATAACTATGGAATTCATTTGGTAAAGATAAAGAAAAATTTTAAAATAATGATAATATTTGGATTATTACTAAATATTTCAGGATATCTTAGACATGCCAAATTATTAGAAATTTTAAATAGGTTCAATATTTTATATTTTGTAATGTGCACTTCATTGTAAGGTTTCTAAGTGAAATACCATAAGGCTATGTGCCCACGATGCAGAAATGCTCCGGATTTTTTCCTGAGCGTTTATGCATCTCCCTGGCAGAAAACACGCATGCGGATTGTACATGCGTTTTCCTGCCAGGGACATGAGGATGTGAAGCGTTCTTCACATGCATTTCCGCATACGGGAAGACAAGCGCTTTCCAAGCTATTTTAGCATCACTTGGAAAGTGCTTGACAACTTGGTCACACTATATAAATCCATGCAGTGGAATTGCCGCTGCGGAAACGCTTAAAAAATGCATCGTGAGCACACAGCCTTAATGACGCACTTGATTATAGAACACACCAAAGTTTAGACTAGGCTGTGTGCCCACGATGCGTTTTTTAAGCGTTTCCGCAGCGGCAATTCCGCTGCAGAAACGCTTAAAAAACGCTTGGTAGAAGGTCTGCCATGTTCCCCAATGATAATTCGCATGTGCTGTGCACATGCTGCGGAAATTTCCGCTGCGGATTATCATTGCAGAAAAAAACGCAGCACTACCAATTATTTTGCAGAAGGTCTGCGTTTTCGCCGCTATTGACTTGCATTGGAACGCATGGAATCCGCATCACTGCATCTGTACATGCGTTTCAATGTGTAAATGGTACCCGGGTCTGGAGAAGAGGAGACTCTCCTTCAGACCCGGGTACCATAGAACCTGTAAAAAAAAGAATAAAATAAAAAATAAACATTATACTTACCTTCTGATGGCCCCCAGTGTCTTTGTCCTGGCTTGTCGGCAGATTGCGGTGGACTCACGGACCTGCCATGACGTCATTTAGTCATGTGATGGGTCACACGACCGCTGATGTCGGCAGGTCCTTTCAGGGTACCGTGAGCTGCCGGCAAGCCGAGGCGCATCGAATAAAGATACCGGGGGCCATTAAAAAGTAAGTATGATATTTATTTTTATTTTTTACCATTCTTTCGGTCGCACTATATAAATCGTTGCCGGTTGCATGGATTTATATAGTGTGACCAAGTTGACAAGCACTTTCCAAGTGATGCTAAAATCGCTTGGAAAGCGCTTGACAACCCGAATACGGAAATGCAAGTGAAGAACGCTTCACATCCGCTTGTCCCTGGCAGGAAAAATGCATGTACAATCCGCATGCTTTTTTTATGCCAGGGAGATGCAGAAATGCTCAGGAAAAAATCCGGAGCATTTCTGCATCGTGGGCACATAGCCTTACAAAAAATGAGAGCCAAAAATATTTAATACTAATTAAAACTTCAAAAACTTTCTAAGGAAGTGGATGGGTCAATGCCACTAACATTGGTGATCTAGAGTAGTACCTTTATTCTAGTTGGTCTGTTGTATTTTATTCCCTAATTATCTCAGGAAAAAGTGGTGGTTCGATCAAGGAATTAATGTTTTCCCTATTGGCATATTGGAAATGATATATATGAGGTTTTAAGGTATAGTTATAGGTTGGTATATTAATTCCTAGGGGCTAGTGTTTATACTTACTTCCCCAGACACCAGCAGTGTGTTCTGTCATAAAGCTTATTTTTTCTTGTTTGCAGTGTCCGATCACGAATCAGAATGTGCAATGTTCATGCTTATTTTAAAAAACCGAACATTTTCCGAACATGTTTCCAAACATGTTCATCTCTAATCACAACGACGCAAACTTATGATGTGCAAATGCAGTGATGCTAATCCTGGCCTAGAATGTACATCGAAAGGTGACGACACATATAGTGATGTCACAAAAGTCCGGCAGCAGCAAGAACAGTTCCGGGGTTTCAGTGCATTCGGTGGACAGAAAAGAAGAAAAGCGAGGAGCAGAAGTGGCTGTAAAGGTGAGTGGTGAAATAAGTATTAGTATTTTTTTTGCTTTTCAACTTTCAGCTGGCCCTCTACAATTCAGCAAAATGGTTGCCGGTTTCCAATTTGCTGAATTTGCATTGAGAAATTTGCAAAAAAATCAGATTTCTGGAGATTAGATTTATACAAGTAAAATACAAGTGAAATTCAGTTCCACTTGAATAGACTCATCTAAATTTGCAGCTGTAGTATGAGTTGCATTTAACAAGCTAATGCGCCACAACACTAGAGAAGAGAGAGAGAGGATTCAAAAAGACCTAAATAAACTGGAGCAGTGGGCAGCAACCAACAGAATGGTTTTTAACAGGGAAAAATGCAAAGTACTACATCTGGGCAATAAAAATGAAAAAAGCATATACAGAATGGGAGGAATAGAGCTAAGCAACAGTACATGTGAAAAAGACTTAGGTATACTAATAGATCATAGACTAAACATGAGTCAACAGTGTGATGCAGCAGCAAAAAAGGCAAATACAATTCTGGGATGTATTAACAGAAGCATACAGTCTAGATCACGTGAAGTCATTATCGGTCTTTACTCCTCTTTGGTCAGACCTCATCTGGAATACTGTGTACAGTTTTGGGCACCACATTTTAAAAAAGACATAGACAAACTGGAGCAAGTTCAGAGAAGAGCGACCAGAATGGTGACTGGTCTGCAAACCATGTCCTATGAGGAACGATTGCAGGATTTGGGAATGTTTAGCTTGCAAAAAAGAAGACTGAGAGGAGACTTAATAGCTGTCTACAAATATGTCAAGGGCTGTCATATTGTAGAAGGATCATCTTTATTCTCATTTGCACAAGGAAAGACTAGAAGCAATGGGATGAAACTAAATGGGAGGAGACACAGATTAGATATTAGAAAAAACTTTTTGACAGTTAGGGTGATTAATGAGTGGAACAGGCTGCCACGAGAGGTGGTGAGTTCCCCTTCAATGGACATCTTCAAACAGAGGCTGGACAGACATCTGTCTGAGATGATCTAGTGAATCCTGCTTTGAGCAGGGGGTTGGACCAGATGACCCAGGAGGTCCCTTCCAACTCTACCATTCTATGATTCTATGATTCTATGAACAACTACTAGCTTATGCCACAATATACTTTCTGTGCATGTAGCTATGTAGCAACCTAGAATTTTGGGGTTCAGCAATTTTTGATAAGAGGGGGAGAATTTAAAATAGAAAATATCTACCTCTCCCAAAAATAAATGAAAACAATATGTACATTTTGCTTAACTATTTTAATATTCTTACTTGGGAACTGTATACCCCTCAACTATACTGTGGTCTGTTGCAGAATTTTTAGGCAATGTTTCTTCCTGTTGGCATTTGTTGTTTCATGGACCTTTTTAGGCTGAGGAAAACTAATCTACTTTATTCCAAAAGCAAGCGTATTAGTGGGGAGTAGTGTTGAGCGAGCACTAAAATGCTCGGGTGGTCGAAGCTCAAGCCGAGCTCGCCGTGATACTTGGGTGCTCGACACGAGCAACAAGCCCAATGTTAGTCTATGGGAGATCCGAGCATTTTTGCGGCGGCACCCCCGGCAGTCTTTTAAAAGCCTAACAAGTGCCCAAAACGATAGTGACAGTGCTCAAATGACATGGGGACAGCATGGGGATCACCCCAGGAAGCATTTCTGACCCCCAGGTCACTGTTGTCAACAACGTGGTCAGAGGTATTAAGCCACTTTTAAGGGCTCACAATAAAACGTTCAAAAACAAAACTGAAACTGCTTTCCTGTGAAATATGTTAAGGACGTTCCTTTCCAGGGTAAAGACTTGTGTATAAGGTAAAATAAATAACCCCCAAAAAAATACTCCTCCACACCTTGGGCTATGTTCACAAGTAGCATTTTTTATGCATTTTTGCACTTTTGTATTGCTTTCAACCGTGACAAATGCATTCACCGGGAAATGTCATTTTAACATTTTACAACCTTATCTGGCCATGTGATGTGTGACACATGCATACAGTGCTGAAAAGACATGGGAACAGCATGGGGAAGACCCCTGGAAGCATCTCTGACACCCAAGTCACAGCCTAAAAGTGTGCCCATCAGAAGTCATCTTTGCCGCATCAGAAGATGCAGACTTGCAACTATCCCCGTGCAAGTTCTTGTCCCAGGGCAGTGTTCAATTGTACCTCCCCCATTCCTTGCAATGCAAGCGCAAATATGCAGCCAACCACCCACCCCCAGGCTGCAATACCATATTGCTTGCTTGCACTTGAAATTGGGCCTTTTAGGCATGTGGAGGCGGAATCTGGCCACCACGTCATGGCTGCGTTGGCGGCCTGGTATCCATACTCAGTCCGCAGCCGCCCGGCGGCCGGGAGTCCACACTCGGTCCCCAGCCACCAGGGGGTGGCCGGTTGTCTACACACGGTCCCCAGCCGCCTGGGGGCAGCCGGGTGTCCATAAATGGTTCCCAGCCGCCCCTATTTCTCCTGTCAACTTCCCCCCACACACTTTTCTTAGCCCGGCCTGCTTTAGGGCAGCATTGGACGAGCCCACCAGAGAACCAGACTCCTCCGGTGGGACCTGGCTTCTCCATCAGGGGAGTTGAGAGTGCCAAGGTGAGGAGAATGATGATGATGATAGAAGTTAGCATCTGTTTTGTTTTCTTGGAATGCAAGCATAAGTGTGCAGCCTGCCACCCACCCACCCCCAGGCTGCAATACTATACTGCTTGCTTGCACTTGAAATTGGGCCTTTTAGGCATGTAGAGGCGGAATCTGGCCACCACATCATGGCTGCGTTGGCGGCCTGGTATCCATACTCAGTCCCCAGCCGCCCAGCGGCCGGGTGTCCACACTCGGTCCCCAGGCGCAAGGGGGCGGCCGGGTGTCAATACTCGGTCCCCAGCCGCCCCGAAGCCGGGTGTCCACACATGGTCCCCAGTCGCCTGGGGGCAGCCGGGTGTCCATAAAGGGTCCCCAGCCGCCCATATTTCTCCTGTCAACTTCCCCCCACACACTTTTCTTAGCCCGGCCTGCTTTAGGGCAGCCTTTGACGAGCCCACCAGAGAACCAGATTGCTCCGGTGGGCCCTGGCTACTCCATCAGGGCAGTTGAGAGTGCCAAGGTGAGGAGCATGATGATGATGATAGAAGTTAGTGATGCGCCCCCTGGGCCAGTGCTGTTTGGGGGATACCCGGAGCCGGATCAGATGGGGGTTGTAGTCTCTGAGTGGCGGCGACCCGGTCCGTGCCCAGGGTGTCAAACTCAGTGTGTGGCAGTCTTTACAGATGTTGTTAGTGTTCTTAGTGTCGACTATGCCACCCGTTGATTTGCAGTCAAAAGGCCGCCGCTGCAGCAGGGTCCGCTGAGGCTGGTGGTATGTGTGCAGCTGTGGTAGTATAACCCCCAACGGGAGGGGTATAGCCTCAGGGGGTCAGGTGTAGAGGATGGTGGTAGTGGAGGTGCAGTGTGGATGGTAAGAAGACTCAGAGTCGGGCTGTGCAGTTCAGGGTTTTTACTTACTGCTGTTCTGTTGGTCACTCTGGCCTTGAGTGACCGCCCGAGCCGTGCTGCGTCCACCAGGTCCTGGACTCGGCCAACCCCCAAGCAATTCTGGAGCGTGGTCCTGAGCTCCCTTTCTGACTTTCCTTTCTACTGGCCTTTCTCACCAGGGGTCCACTTATGTCCGGCTCCCTCGGGCCTCTTGGTGGGTGCACCTCTTCGGGGTTCCCTGACCCTATACCTGGTGTGCCTTCCTTGTGGACTTGGTGAGGGTCGTGGCAGATCCTGCCCACGACCTCCGGTCTCTGGCTAAGGTGTGCTTTGCCTCTGCCAGCTTGGGATCCGGTACCCTTGTGCCAACCCTTCACCCTTCTGGTCTGGTTCTGGGTTCTTGGGGTTCCTTCTTCTTCCCCTCTGGGTCCTTCTCTCCTCCTCTCTCTTCTCTCTGCAGGCTCTCCTGGACCTCTCTCAGGACTGACTGACCCTCTACAAAAGACCCTGTTCTAAGATGGTGCCCACCTTATATACTCCCTCTATGTGTGAGCTCAGGTGACCAGCACCCAATGAGCTCCTAGCCTTACCCAGACTGCTCCCCCTATCTGCCCCTACACTACTGGGATGTTCCACCCCCCTCCCACTCCAGCCAGGGACAGACACTGTCGTACCTGCACATATACCTAGTGGGAGTACCATCGGTCTGTCCCCCGGAAATGGGATGTATGTAGTGCATGCAGCCTACTAAGCTCAGTTCCACACTCCATCCTTACCCGGGAGTGGAATATCACACCTCTGGCTTGAGGTGCAATACCCCTGTAGCAGCCGAATCCTCAGGGTGCTACATTAGCATCTACTTTGTTTTCTTGGAATGCAAGCGCATGTATGTAGTAGCGGCTAGGCCTGAGGAGGTCAGCGTTTTGGCGCATTTCCTACCTCCTCCGAGGATTGCTGGATGTTTTCCTGCTACTATCCCAGTTCTATGACTCCCGTTAAAACAAAGCTTCAGGTGATAAATGATGGATGAGGTGGTGGAAAAGGAGAAAGAGCAGGAGGAACAGGGACCATTCACATCAATATCAGGCCAGTCAACCACATATGTCTTGTAGCATATGTTTCTATAACAAAAGGAGCGGTTCGGCTACACAGTTATAGGGCATACAGTGAGTGCAATGCCTACCAAAAATTTTGAGGCACTCCAATGCCCCTTGGAAATGACATGGAGGTCAGAGGGCCTTAACTAAACCGTTTTTTCCATTTATAGCAACTGGGTCTCCTGTGCACTGTTGGCCTAAGCAGTTAAAGGAAGGCTTTCCAAAAATTATAAGGAACTGCAATGCTCCTTGAAACAGACGTGGATTACAGCGTTCTAAAAACCTTCTACCCATAATTGGGGAGTGGGTCTCCCTTAGTTTTCGCCTTTGCATTGAAAAGCAAAAGCTGACTAAAATTAGGAGGAAATGCAATGCCCGTTGGAAGAGTCGTGGAGGTTAGAGGTAATTAAAAACAACATTTCAATGCCACTTGGAAGAGCTGTGGAGTTCAGAGTGGCTTAAGAAGATGCTTTTAATGCCCCTTTGAAGAGACGTGGAGGTCACAGTAGCTTAACAAGACGGTTTTAATGCCCCTCGGAAAAGACGTGGAGGTCCCAATAGCTTAGCAAGACGGTTTGAATGCCCCTTGGAAGTGACGTGGAGGTCACAGTAGCTTAACAAGATGGTTTTAATGCCCCTCGGAAAAGTGGTGGAGGTCGCAGTAGCTTAACAAGATGGTTTTAATGCCCCTTACAAGAGCCATACAGTACAGCATCTTAAAAACATTATTCCAATTATTGGGGAGTGTGTCTCCCATAGTCTTTGCTTATGCCTTCCAAGCAAAAGCTGCCAAAAATTAGGACGGAGGTACTTACAATGCCCCTTGCAAGAGCCATGCAGTACAGCATATTACAAACATTATTCCCATTATTGGGGAGTATGTCTCCCATAGTCTTTGCTTATGCCTTCCTTACAAAAGCTGCCAAAAATTAGGACGGAGGAACTTGCAATTAGTGTTGAGCCACTCCCGTAGTGTTCGAGTTCGGTTCGGTTCGTCGAACACCCGTGTGTTCGCCGAACTGTTCGTCGAACTGTTCGTCGAACACCTTCGAACACCGTTAAAACCAATGGCAGGCAAACAAAAACACATAGAAACACATAGAAAACACCTTCAAAGGTGTCCAAAAGCTGACAAACTGCTCAGAAGACACAACTAACACATGGAAAAGTGACAAGTACATATAGTCATGCGAAAAGAAAAGAGGTGGAGGAGTAAAAGGAGGGGGAGACACAGATATAGGCATGTCATGCCCTTCTAAAATCCAAAAAGTGAGAAGCCGACACGGCCAGTCCGCTCCTGCCTGTGCCGCCTCTGTGTCGCTGGTTTGTGCCAGAGCCACGGTGGACCCTGACGGCCAGCCCCCCTATCCCAATACTGGTGCCTGTCCGCCGGTGGGTCGAGGCCCCCCACGGTGGGGGGGGAGTAACATCTGCAGAAGAAAGACCATCTTCCAGCCAAACTAAGATGTCGACTTCTTTTCGTGGACAATATGATACGATCCCATTCTTACGGACACGCCCATCGCTACAAATTCTAGATGAGGCACAAAAACAGCAGGTGCTTCAACGGATATCAAGTGCTCCTTCAAGTGGGCTCTCCATCACCTCAATTTCAACATCACAAATACTCCAGTCCTCAGAGGTGTCACCCCAATCGCACTTGCTTCCTCACAGCTCCCAAGTCTCCAGCTGCTCGTCTGAGTATGGGGTAACACAGATGGCTGAGTCTGCCCAGCTGTTTACTCATACTATAGCCTGGGAAACGGAGGTCTGCTCCAGAGCTTCTGTTAATCCAGATGAGGAAATGATCTAATCTGATGCCCAGAATCTTTATAAGTTGGATCCAGGACCAGATGAAGAAGGTTCTGAGCATAATGTAGACCCTTGTTCCCAAACTGTAACTCCTGTTGGTGGAGACAATGATGAAGACGATGATGAGACTCAAATACCTGATTGGAGCGACAACTTGACTTTTCGGTCAGGGCAGGAAGAGGTTGGCTCTGAGGACGACGGGTGTGATAACACACAGGGTGATGATGACGAGGTTGGAGATCCCACTTACTGTCAACCCACAGTCAGACAGTCGATGAGGTCAGCAGAGGAGGTGGAGGAGGATGTGACTAGCCCTGGGGATGGGGATGACTCGGTACCCGGGCATTTGCCTGGCCTTGGGGATGTCGCGGTGGTCGGCTCCCTGCCCCGTACCCTGGGGTCTCTCTTTAAAAGGGTGGATAATTGTTAATTTTATAAGAGTTCATGACGCCACCTGTGGTATCTGGTGACAAGCACCAGCGCTGCAGCAGTCCACTGAGGCCGGTGATAAGGCAGCTCGATGGTATAGCTCCCCACAGGTGGAGCTAGGTCTCAGGGCAGCGTATGCAGGGGGAATGCAGGACAGACGAGACCGAGCTGGGTCAGAGCAAGAACGGGAACGGACACGGTAGTCACTTCAGTACCTTTTACTGGTGGAAATTCAGGCACATCCCGGAGCACTGTAGGGTGAAGGGTGCATATCAGGATCCTCCCCAATGAGCGGGTGTAGGGCCTCCTGTTTCTTGCCTCTGCGTAGTAAGTTTCTGACCTGCCTGGAGCTAGGCCTAACTTTGTCTCTGTCCTGCGCTGGCTGACCTTGTGGTAGGGCCTTCTCTTGAAGTTCACGCTCCCAGTATGCGGGGCCTAAGCGTCTCCTGGCTCTGTTACATATCAGCACCTTAGCGATCCTGGGACTTTTAGTTCTCCAGGGATTCCGGTTATGCCTTACTGGGTCATAGAGATACCGGTAAGCTCGGATCCTGTGTCCGGTAAATGCTTCGGGTTGAGCTGGTTAAGCTCCTCTGCCCCTTATGTACTAACTCGCCACTCGCCTTCGGACTACTCGGGCCCTCACTAGGCTATACACACTAACGGCAGCTTGCCGCGCTTCACTGATCTTACGGCACCGGCACACCTTAAGCTGTATCTGGGCTCCCTGAATCTAGCAAGCAGGAGCCTCGTGCTCCACTGCTGAACTATTAACTGCGTTCTCTAGACTAGACTGAGCTCCACTGCAGACTGACCTCTCTTAGGCTTCTCTACTGCAGGAACTCTTCAGAGGAACTGAACTGCCTAGCTCCACCTTCCCTATTTATATCCCTAACGGGCTCCCTCTGCTGGTCTGAGGTGGAAGGTGGAGATGTGTGAATGTTTATGGGGGCCTCTTGTGGAGGATTCCATCAATGCACTCTTGTAGGATCTGTGATACCAAGCGCAGCGGGGCATCACAGATGCTATTGACGACGACGTTAGGTTGCGTCTTCCTGAACAGAGACGGAGTACTGGAAGCACGTCAACAACTGCATCCTCAACCACAACTCTGCCTCTGACCACAAGTCGTAGTGGCTCTTCAGGTCACATGGGCTCTAAGCCTTGCATAGCCTGGGCATTTATTCAGATCGATAAGGATGACCCAACTCGTGTTATCTGTAATATTTGTCAGCAAAAGCTAAGTAGAGGCCAAAAAATACATAGTTTGAGTACTTCATGCATGTACCGTCACATGGATATGAAGCATAAGTTGCAGTGGGAAGCTCACTGTGCTACAATGCGGCCTAGCCGGCTGGGCCAACCACTGTCTGCCCCATCTTGTGCATCCGCAGCCTCTTCATCCTCTGTGACGGGGGGACAGCAGTCACACATGTTTTTGGACGCAGACCTGCCACCTCTTTACCCGCAACAGCCAGTGTGATTGGCAGGTCGTCAGTTCATTGGGAAGTGGAAACACCTGCTAGTGTTGAGCGCTCTCCGACATCGAGAGCACCACCTTTGGATCAAGGCAACCTAACATGTCCGCCTGCATCTTCCTCACAGACCTGCAGTTGCCGGGGACACCCTACTCAACACCGTCTAAGCACAACAGCCAGTCCTCGGTCCCTCAGATGTGGAAAAGTAAAAGACCATTTCCTCCTAGCCATGAGAAAGCTAAGAGGTTGAATTTCACCATCTGCAAGCTGTTGGCTACAGAAATGCTGTCTTTCCACCTGGAGGACACAGAGGATTTTCAAGACCTTATGTCCGTCACAGTGCCCCAGTACCAGATGCCCAGTCGGCACTACTTCTCAAAGAAAGATGTGCCTGCGCTCCACTAGCATGTCACACACAACATCACCGCTTCTTTGAGAAACTCTGTGTGTGACAGGGTGCACTTCACCACAGACACTTGGACGAGAAGGCATGGACAGGGGCGTTACATGTCGCTGACTGGGCACTGGGTAACTATGGTGACAGCAGGACAAGGGGCTGCTGTCCAAGTCTTACCGTTCCCACGAGTTGTGTGTTAATCCTCTTTATCTCGAACTTCCTCCACTGCTTCTGCCTCCTCAACCTCCTCTCGGTCCTCCACCTGCACCCAAAGCCTGTCTGGTAATGTCACCTGCTTTCTAACTGCGCAGAAGGAATCCTGCACACCTCCTTACTATGCTGGCAGCAGGGCTCAACGCATCAGTGTTTACTTTGAAATGTCTGGGAAATGTGAGTCACACAGCTGAGGAGTTTTGGTCAGCTCTGGAGACCCAGTTTCATGAAAGGTTGTCTCCACTGGACCTGCAACCAGGGAAGGCCATGTGCGACAATGCTGCAAACCTGGGTGCGGCCCTTCGCCGGGGCAATGTCACACACGTGCCTTGTATGGCTCACGTGTTGAACCTGGTTGTCCAGCAATTTTTAGCCCACTATCCCGGACTAGATGGCCTTCTGCAGAGTGCACGGTCGCTGTGTGCTCACTTCCACCGTTCTCATCCCGCAGTTCAACGACTTACATCTCTACAGAAGTCGTTGGGCCTGCCAGTTCACCGGCTGAAATGCGATGTGCCGACACGGTGGAATTCAACTCTGCACATGTTGCAGCGACTGTGGCAGCACTGACAAGCCCTGGTGCAATACGTTCTGACGTATAGCCTGGGCCAATGAGATCCAGAGGTGGGGCAAATCACGCTGGAGGAGTGGTCTCAGATCAGGGACCTATGCACCCTTCTGCACAGTCTTGAAATGGCGACGAAGATGTTTAGTGCTGACGATGCCATTATCAGCATGACTATTACGGTGATTTACATGCTGGAGCACATGTTAAACAGAATTCGGAGTCAGGTGGTGGGACAAGAGGAGGTGGAGGAAGTAGAGGAGGAGTCGTATGCGGAAGGGATAACATCTCCAAGGTCCATACGGTTGGCAGCACCAAGGCGGCAGGCATGGGAGGGTGGGGGAGAGGGATTAACCAGGGCGCATGGTAGCAGCCAAGCTGTTGAGGAACGTGCAGGAGCCGAGGAAGAAGTGGAGGATGAACTGGCAATGGGCATGGAAGACTCATCAGATGAGGGAGACCTTGATCACATTTCTGTTGTGCGAGGTTGGAGGGAGAGGGCAGAGGAAGGAAGCATGATTCTTACCTCGCTACCAACACAACAAGGACTTGGTCCTTCTGGATGCGCAAGACACATGAGTGCCTTCTTGCTGCACTACCTGCAACATGACCCCCGGATTGTCAGAATTCGAAGTAATCCCGACTACTGGGTTGCCACACTCTTAGATCCCCGGTACAAAAGTATATTTGCCGAAATAATTCCTGCCATAAAAAGGTATTGATGAATGCAGGAGTATCTGTTGCAGAATCTTACATGTGCTTTTCCACAAAACACCAGTGGTGCACGTAGTGAATCTCACAGTTCTAACTTGCCAACGGTGGGACTGTCGAGTCTTCATCACTCAAACAGTAACAGTAACACAGTATCTGCTGGTAACAGCAATTTTGTGGAATCGTTTCACCACTTTTTTAGACCATCCTTTGCAAGGCCACAGGAGACAAGAAGTCTGACACATAGTCAATGCCTAGAGAGGATGGTACAGGAGAATCCCCAAGTGAACATCGAAGCCATGACTGTGTCACTGGACCCTTGCTCATTTTGGTATTCCAATCTTGAAAAATCGCCGGAGCTCGCCACTCACGCCTTGGAGATCTTGTCATGCCATGCAGCCAGCGTTCTCTCTGAACGTGTGTTCAGCGCTGCTGGTGGTGTGCTGACAGATAAGCGCACGCGGCTGTCCACTGAGAATGTAGACAGACTCACGTTCATAAAGATGATCAAATCATGGATTCGCAAGGACATTTCTACCCCTGTGTCATCCTTGGGAGACTAAAAGCTTGGGGATTTGGTAAAATCACCTCACCAACCGTTTTAAGCAACAGTGGGGCAATTGATGCCACTTAACCCTAGAACGCATGACCATAAAAATCTACACTTTCACATACCTGGGGCCCTTTAGGCCCGTGTGCAAATAACATGGAATAACTCAAACTCAAATGACAAACAACTATATACATGAAGAATACCTAGAGTTTCAAAATTCTAACTAAAGCAATCTTGCAGAAAATAGAAAACAATTAACTGGGCGGGCCCGCAAGGCCACAGGTATGCGTTCTAGGGTTAAGTGGTGTCTGTGCCACAATTTTGGGAGTCCCCTTGCTGTGTCTTACGTGACGTTGGCATCGTCAATTCCAGGTGGGTTGGGTCGCACCCCCCCCTTTTAACTGTAAGAAACTACATACACTATGGCTTGGGGTAACACAGATGGTTGAGTCTGAAGAGCTGTTTACTCAGAGGTCTGCTCCAAATCTTCAGTGTCTGCTAGTCAGCGTAGAATTTTTAACTGCATCTAGCCTAGGCAATACTTTGGGCGTAGTAGCCAGCTGCGAAGCAAGCTGCACCGCCTGTGTATCTAATAAGAATTTTTAAATTAATCTAGCCTAGGCAGACTGTGGGGACCCCCAACAAAACCCAGATGCTCAGCCCCCCTACCGCCCCCCTTTCATGGACAACCCAATAATGTAACTCTTACAACTGGATGGGTGAGGATCGGTCACAGCTTTATTAACTCTTTATACTCATTCCATTAGAAAGGCATTTTATTTCTAAAATAATTCAGCTTGTTGCAGCATGCCCTGGGTCCCCACTCCGGCAAGTTGGCCAACAAGTGTAACTCTCCAACATGTCCTATCTATTTCCAGGCCACGGAGGATCCAGTGTACTCGTATGCAGGACTCTGACCCCCACCCATCACTCTTAACGCTTGTTCCACTCCGTCCTGGAGTCCTGACAGGAATATGTCCAGTCCAATATCTATTAAGTGAACACCGTCGGGCCGTATGAGGCCTGCTTTATCTCCTTCGAGTTGTCGGTGTCGTATCACTACACCGCCTCTGTCTCTTCTAAATTTTGCCATCCGAATATTTATTACCCGCCTTGTCCATTCGATGGCCGTGATGTCTCGCGCACCTTGCCATACCGCTATCGGCACAATCTCTGACCATACTATAGCTAATTTTGTGAAAAATTCTCTGAAGCGCTCAGTGTCTAGTTTCATTATTGCCATTAGTTATGCGCTCTTGTGATGACCTAGGTTGTTTCCCCCGGCCTGTATAACTAAGATGACCGGACCTCTTGCCTCTCTCCCTACCTTGATTACCTCCATTAGTACCTGTGGCCATAGCAGGCCTCTAATACCTCTCCAGTTGAAATATGTGTTATGAAACTCTAATTTCCTCCCGCCTGGGCGGACTTTCGCCCTTTTTTGTGCCCAATATATATACGAGTGGCCTATCACTCACACTGTTGGCTTAGCGTCACCTGTAAAAGAAACAAATCACGTTAGGATAACAAGTCCGGTCTTATGTATCTCGCCAAACACGTGGATCGCCATCTCCCTATCCTCTGAACTTCCTTTTCTGACAGTCCTGCTCTTGCTGCTTCCGTGGCCGCACCTATGCGGAATGAGTGTGTCCCGTAATCTTTGGGGTGGTTCCCTGCCGATGTTATGCATTTATTAAATATAGCTTGGAACAGGTATCTTGATAATGGCGTTCCATCAATGTGTGATACGAAGAAATTACTTTGTGATCTGATGGTTAGATATGTTTTTACTATTGTTATCCGACTCAGTGTACCGTTTGTGGGTTGTAGAAGTACCCAAGTACCCCTGCCCGCTGGAACCATTTTCAATTGGTGTATGAGTACACGTATTGCATTATTGGCTATGACTACTTCCTGGTGTAATAAGCGTCCACTGGTGGTAATTTTGGATTGAGGGACTAATTCGCTTATACATAGCGCCCCCAAGAAGGCGATCACAAATGCAGTAGACATTAGTGTTGCTTCAAATTGTGAGTGTCATGTTAATGGTGTTAGGGATAAGATGTGAGAAATCAGTTTTAGTGACACGGGACGGGACGTCTACATTCCTGACTTGGCTGACCCCTTTTCCACCCTTTTATGGATTGTCTGATGATGAATCTTTGTCACATCTCCCCAATTCAGTAGTTGGAAGTGAAATGCTACTCCGGTCAGACACCGCTGCGCTGACGCCCCTGATATGCCCCTCATTATTAGCTGGTGGAGAAATTCTATGGTGACTTGTGATCTGGCTTGTTCACATTGGAAAACCCGTCTGCCTGCTACTAGTCGTGTCCACTCTTCCCATGCCTTACCGTATGCTTGCCACGTTGACGGGGCAACTGACGCTCTGATTAATGGCATCAACTATTCGCCACTAGATCCCATAGGGAGGGTGGGCAACTGTTGCCCGATGGGTGGGCGTTGTGGAAGAGCTCTGTGAAAATCTGCCAATTGAATTGTTATAAAGCGTTAGCAGCAGCTTTATACCCCTCAGCATAGTGGCTAGCGCGGACCTATACATTGTGTTTTAGGCACAGGAACACTAGCCTGCGTAGTAGGCCTAGCACTGGGAGAGACGATGATGCCATCTTATTAATGCAGTGCGCTAGGCTGGTGTTTTGTGTTATGAAGCATATATTTTTGTTAGCCAGGCGCGCGCCCCATTTTTCTATTGCTACCACTATTGGGAAAAATTATTTTCAGGGCTAGATGCAGCTAAAAATTATTATTAATTTCAAAGCTGGTGGAGCTTGGTATAGATGGCCTAATACAATGAGTCCCACACACTGCTAGAAGCCCAAATATTTTTTCAGAGGTAGATGCAGATAAAAATTATTTTTAATTTGCAACCTGATGGAGGTCAGTATAGATGGACTAATAGAGAAAGTCCCACACACTGCTAGAAGGCCAAATATTTTTTCAGAGCTAAAAGCATATAAAAATTATATTCAATTTGCAACCTGATGGAGGTCAGTATAGATGGACTAATAGAGAAAGTCCCACACTGCTAGAAGGCCAAATATTTTTTCAGAGCTAGATGCAGATAAAAATTATATTCAATTTGCAACCTGATGGAGGTCAGTATAGATGGACTAATAGAACAAGTCCCACACACAGCTAGAAGCCCAAATATTTTTTCAGAGGTACTGCAGATGCAGATAAAAATTATTTTTAATTTGCAACCTGATGGAGGTCAGTATAGATGGACTAATACAACAAGTCCCACACACAGCTAGAAGCCCAATATTTTTTCAGAGCTAGATGCAGACAAAAAATTATTTTGAATTTGCAACCTGATGGAGGTCAGTATAGATGGACTAATAGAGAAAGTCCCACACACTGCTAGAAGGCCCAATATTTTTTCAGAGGTAGATGCAGAAAAAATATATTCAGTTTGCAACCTGATGGAGGTCAGTATAGATGGACTAATACAACAAGTCCCACACACAGCTAGAAGCCCAATATTTTTTCAGAGGTAGATGCAGAAAAAAATATATTCAGTTTGCAACCTGATGGAGGTCTGTATAGATGGATTAATAGAACAAGTCCCACACACAGCTAGAAGCCCAATATTTTTTCAGAGGTAGATGCAGAAAAAAATATATTCAGTTTGCAACCTGATGGAGGTCAGTATAGATGGACTAATACAACAAGTCCCACACACAGCTAGAAGCCCAATATTTTTTCAGAGCTAGATGCAGAAAAAAATTATATTCAATTTGCAACCTGATGGAGGTCAGTATAGATGGACTAATAGAATGATGCTATGCCCAAAAGATTTTACTTCACTAGGTGCAGTAAAAAAATTGGTATTCTATACACAGGTGGTATATCTTGCAACACAGATAGGCTACTCCACTGACTAACACACTCTGCAATAGGCCAAAAAGGATTAGCTTTGCTAGATTCAGCCAAATGCTGTGAAAAAAACTTGCACAGCACTGGCACAGACCTGCCTGGCAAAAACTGGTAGGAACTGATGTAACCTAGTCCTGAAAAGGACTCCAATTACAATTAGTCTTTACTCCCACAACCTATCTATTTAAGAGCACAGACCTGCCTGATAAAAGTCTTAGGAAATGCTGTAACCTAGTCCTTAAAAGGACTGCAATCACAACTATTCCCTACTCCCAAGCTATCTGTAGATTTGTGCGAAAATTGGCTTGAAATTAACAAGGTATAGCGCACACAGCAACAGCGGTGCCGTCTAACACGCAGCTGCAGCAGTGAGAAAATGGTGGCGACGGGGAAAATGGCTTGGTCTTATAGGGCAAGGACATGTGACATACACTGCCAATGACACATGCCCTTGCTTGTGTGAAAAAAAGCACTTCGCTCCGTGTGTGCGCTGCTGATAGGCTGACAGATTGCACCTCCCCACTGGAAATGCGGGAAAGAGAAAAAAAAAATGGAGATCTTCATTGTTCCTGCAGAGATCCATCCCCTGCCCCTCCCCCCACCCCGCTGTACACTCAAACTGCGTATTAACATTAATTTTCATCATTACTGAGAAAAAATCCAGTTATGATTTTGGTGCACGAACAGTTATCGAACATAACCTCGAACAGCCGAATTTTTCTCAAATTGTTCGTGTTCGCCGAACGGCTCGAACACCGCCCAAAACAGCTCGAATTTGAGATTGGCGAACAGTTCGAGTAGAACAACGCTCATCTCTACTTGCAATGGCCCTTACAAGAGCCATGCAGTACAGCATATTACAAACATTATTCCCCTTATTGGGGAGTGTGTCTCCCATAGTCTTTGCTTATGCTTTCCAAGCAAAAGCTGCCAAAAATTAGGACGGAGGAACTTGCAATGCCCCTTACAAGAGCCATGCAGTACAGCATATTACAAACATCATTCACATTATTGGGGAGTGTGTCTCCCATAGTCTTTGCTTATGCCTTCCAAGCAAAAGCTGCCAAAAATTAGGATGGAGGAACTTGCAATGCCTTTTACAAGAGCCATGCAGTACAGCATATTACAAACATTATTCCCATTATTGGGGAGTGTGTCTTCCATAGTCTTTGCTTATGCCTTCCAAGCAAAAGCTGGCAAAAATTAGGATGGAGGAACTTGCAATGCCCCTTACAAGAGCCATGCAGTGCAGCATATTACAAACATTTTTCCCATTATTGGGGAGTGGGTTTCCCATAGTCTTTGCTTATGCCTTCCAAGCAAAAGCTGCCAAAAATTAGGACGGAGGAACTTACAATGCCCCTTACAAGAACCATGCAGTACAGCATATTACAAACATTATTCCCATTATTGGGGAGTGTGTCTCACATAGTCTTTGCTTATGCCTTCAAAGCAAAAGCTGCCAAAAATTAGGACGGAGGAACTTGCAATGCCCCTTACAAGAGCCATGCAGTGCAGCATATTACAAACATTATTCCCGTTATTGGGGAGTGGGTCTACCATAGTATTTGCTTATGCCTTCCAAGCAAAAGCTGCCAAAAATTAGGAGGAAATGCAATGCCCGTTCAAAGAGTCGTGGAGGTTAGAGTTAATTAAAAACAACATTTCAATGCCCCTTGGAAGAGCTGTGGAGTTCAGAGTGGTTTAACAAGACGCTTTTATTGCCCCTCAGAAGAGACGTGGAGGTTCCAATAGCTTAACAAGACGGTTTTAATGCCCCTCGGAAAAGTGGTGGAGGTCACAGTAGCTTAACAAGATGCTTTTAATGCCCCTCAGAAGAGACCTGGAGGTCCCAGTAGCTTAACAAGACGGTTTTAATGCCCCTCGGAAAAGTGGTGGAGGTCGCAGTATCTTAAAAAGACGCTTTTAATGCCCCTCACAAGAGCCATACAGTACAGCATCTTAAAAATATTATTCCTATTATTGGGGAGTGGGTCTCCCACAGTCTTTGCTTATGCCTTCCAAGCAAAAGCTGACAAAAATAAGGACGGAGGAACTTTCAATAATGGCACGGACCACGGTCACCCTGGTGGTGTAGTGGAGGTGGAGGCTGAGGATAAGGAGAAGAACATAAAACAGCCGAAATGAGGAAGTGTATACCCATGTGTGGGTGTGAAGCGGTACATGTGAATACACCTCCTGAAATAACACAGTGGATTTGACTTTATGTTACTCTGCTGTCATTTGGTGGTTATGAGAAGTCTGGCCCAATCCAGCCCTTGTTCATTTTGATAAGGGTCAGCTTGTCAGCATTGTCAGTTGACAGGTGAGTGCGCTTATCAGTTATAATTCCCCCAGAGGCACTAAAAACACGCTCCGATAACACGCTAGCGGCAGGGCAAGCCAGGACGTCCAAGGCATACAGAGCGAGTTCATTCCAAGTGTCCAGCTTGGATACCCAATAATTAAAAGGCACAGAGGGATCACGGAGGATGCTGGTATGGTCGGCAAGGTACTCCCTCACCATCTTTTGAAACTTTCCACTCCTTGTAAGAGTACCCCGCGCCTCAGGGCCTGTAAGCTGGGTGGGTCTCAGAAAACTGTCCCAGAATGTTGACAGTGTTCCCCTGCCTCTGTTGGATTGGAGTTGCCTCTCTCTCGCTTGTACGCCTTGGTTGGTCAACGAACTGTGACCTCTGCCGCTAGCGTGTTCAGATGGGAATTTTTTTGACAGTTCTGCAGCAAGGGCCTTCTGGTACTGCCCCTATTTTTAGACCTCTCCACCTCAGGAATAAGAGAGTGAAAGTTTTCCTTGTAGCGGGGGTCTAAAAGTGTCACCAACCAGTAATGGCTGTCACCCAACATTTTGACAACGCGAGGGTCACGGTTAAGGCAGCGTAACATAAAGTCAGCCATGCATGCCAGACTGGTAACGGGCAAGACTTACGAGACCTCACCAAGATGATGACTGACCATGCTCTCCTCCTCCTCCTCCTCCTCCTCCCCCCTGTCCTCAGACCACCCACGCTGAACCGACGGTATGACATTTTTACAGGTTCTACCGTCTACAGCGCATGATACAAGCTCCTGTCTTTCCTCCTCCTTCTCTCCCTCATTGTCCCCCAATGCACGTTGGGATGAGATGAGGCTGGGCTGTGTGTAATCGACCGCTATGGCTTCTTCAGCCATCTCATCATACTCTGGCTGCAATGCCTCCTCTTTAATTCTCTGCAGAGAGCGTTGCAAAAGACAGACAAGTGGAATGCTGACGCTAATGATGGCGTCATCGCCACTCACCATCTTGGTGGACTCCTCAAAGTTTGTCAAGATGGTACATATGTCAGACATCCAGGTCCACTCCTGAGGTCTTATGTGTGGAGTCTGGCCTGAATATCGACGGCCTTGTTGCAGCTGGTACTCCACAACTGCTCTCTTCTGCTCACAAATCCTTTGCAACATGTGGAGGGTACAGTTCCAACGTGTGGGGACATCACACACCAGTCGGTGTGATGGAAGCTGCAAACGCTGCTGCAACACAGCAAGGGCGGCGGAAGCTGTAACCGACTTGTGAAAATGAGCTGACAGGCGGCGTACTTTGATGAGCAGATCTGGCAACTCGGGGTACGATTTAAGAAACCGCTGAACCACGAGGTTAAGCACATGAGCCAGGCATGGTACGTTTGTGATCTCGCCTCGCCTCAGAGCTGCCACCAGGTTACGGCCATTGTCACACACGACCATGCCTGGATGTAGGTTCAGCGGTCTCAGCCACAGATCTGCCTGCTCTTTCACAGCTGTCCACAACTCACAAGCAGTGTGAGGTTTATCACCTAAGCTTATGAGTTTCAGCACAGCCTGTTGCCGCTTGGCGGAGGCAGTACTGCAGTGCTTCAAGCTTGTAACTGATGTGGTGATATCTGAGATGGAGGTTGAACATGAAGAGGAGGAGGAGGATGATGCGCAGGAGCTGTACACTGTGGGGGCAACTCTGACTGACATAGAGCCCGCAATCTTCGGTGTGGGGAGGATGTGTTCCGTCCCAAGGTCCGACTGGGTCCCGGCTTCCACTATGTTTACCCAGTGTGCCGTCAGGGAGATGTACCGTCCCTGGCCTCAAGCACTTGTCCACGTTTCCGTTGTCAGTTGGACTCTCCCAGTAACTGCGTTGTTGAGGGCACGGCAGATGTTTTGGGACACGTGCTTGTGTAGTGCGGGGATGGCACACAGGGCAAAATAGTGTCGGCTGGGGACCGAGTACCGAGGGACAGCCACCGCAATAAGGTTGCGGAAAGATTCCATCTCCACCAGCCTAAAAGGCAGCATTTCCAACGCAAGCAGTCGTGAAATGTGCAAATTTAGGACTGTGGCCTGTGGCGCGTTAGCTGCGAATTTCCACTTTCGTTCAAATGTCTGGGATATGGACAATTGAACGCTGCGGTGGAACGTGGATGTGGACATTGATGCTGTTTCTTGAGAAACTGCCATAACAAGTGAAGACTGAGAGGAGGGGCATCTTTGCATTCAGTATGGACAGGGGATTGCCTTGCACACACAACAGGGGGTTCTATTACACACACAACAGCGGAAGAAGCAGTAGTGACACCCGCTGACACTGGTCGTGGACCCTGGGGTTCGCCCCACAAAGTCGGGTGCTTTGCTGCCATGTGCCTGATCATGCTGGTGGTGGTCAGGCTGGTAGTTTTGTCACCCCTGCTGATGCTGGCATGGCAGGTGGTACAAATGGCCTTTTTGGGGTTATCAGCAGAGTCTTTAAAAAAATTCCAGACTCTGGAAGACCTACAGGTTGTACTGGCAACGTCCCTCGTGTGGGTGTTACGGGGAACTGTTGCCCACCTTCTGTGTGCGGCCACCACACTGCTTCTTCCTGCCTGTTGGGGTTCTCTGCCTCCTCACCCTGTGTGCTGCTGGCCTCGCTCTGCATGTCCTCCTGCCACATTGGGTCAGTTACTAGATCATCCACCACACCACCTCCTCCTCTTCCACTTGCGCACCAAGATCCTACTCCTCACTTCCTGGCAATTGTGTCTCGTCATCGTCCACCTCTTGTGACAATTTGCCAGTGTCGACTTCCTGTGGCCGTGGCTGTTCAAATATTTGGGCATTGCTGCATGGATCTCCTCTTCCACCACTTCAAGCGGAGCAGGCGAGGGGCACAAATCTGGTAATGGACCAGTGAACAGCTCTTCAGGGTGTCCAAGTGTGGGATCAGTTGCTGTCTGACGACATTCGGCACGGTGGGAGGAAGGAGCATCAGGGTGAGGAGGAGTATGCGGTCGAGACTCACGGCTACTAAGAGTTGACCGTGTGGAAGACAGACCGGAGGTGGTGGTGCCCAAGTAACTGGAAGTATTATCTGCTATCCAATTAATCTTTTCACACTGATCAGTTCGCAATACTGGTGTTGTTCTGTGCTTCCCTAGTAATTCGGTCAAGAAGTGGGAGCGAGAAGATGTGGCTGTTGGTTGTGGCACATTTTCATCTTGGTCACGATCCCGTCCTCTGCACGCACCATCACTAGAACGTCCACTTCCACGTCCCTTGCCACTCACCTTGCCCATTGTAAAGGAAGTAAAATAGCTTACACTCACACTATCAATGGAAAAAGGGTAATAAAAAGGAGATTAGAACCGTGGAAGAGGAAAACCACAGTTCTATTTCTCTGTCCTACACCCGACTCTTTTAAAGAATCTGAACAATCAGGGAGAGACTATTACTGCTTTTCTTTACGGAAAAAAATAACAAAAGCTGAATAATAGAGATTTTTTACCATGGAATGGCAAAACCACAGTTATTGTTTACTGGGGTATACCAGAAAATTTTAAAATTATATATTTGCGGCTGAACAGTGAGCGACACACTCAAACTGTTTTTCTTTACGGCAAAAAATGGAAAAAAGCAGGATAATACAGAGATTTGACCCGTGGTACTGCAAAACCACATTTGTATTTCTCGGGCCTACACCACAATATTTTCAACAGATATATTTGTGTCTGAACAATCAGGAGACACTACTGTATTTCTTTACAGCAAAAATTGTAAAAAATCAGGATAATACAGAGATTGGACCCGTGTAACTGCAAAACCACACTTGTATTTCTCGGGCCTACACCAGACTATTTTCAACAGATATATTTGTGTCTGAACAATCAGGAGACACTACTGTTTTTCTTTACGGCAAAAAATGCCAAAAGAAGGATAATACAGAGATTTGACCCGAGGAACTGCAAAACCACACTTGTATTTCTCGGGCTACACCAGACTGTTTTCAACAGATATATTTGTGTCTGAACAATCAGGAGACACTACTGTTTTTCTTTACAGCAAAAAATGCCAAAAAGCAGGATAATACAGAGATTTGACCCGTGAAACGGCAAAACCACAGTTCTAGTAATCTGGCCTACACCAGACTATTTTCAACAGATATATTTGTGCCTGAACAATCAGGAGACACTACTGTTTTTCTTGACGGCAAAAGATGCAAAAAAGCAGGATAATACCGAGATTTGACTCCTGGAACTGCAAAACCACACTTGTATTTCTCGGGCCTACACCAGACTATTTTCAACAGATATACAGTATTTGTGTCTGAACAATCAGGAGACACTACTGTTTTTCTTGACGGCAAAAGATGCCAAAAAGCAGGATAATACAGAGATTTGAACCGTGGAACTGCAAAACCACACTTGTATTTCTCTGGCCTACACCAGACTATTTTCAACAGATATATTTGTGTCTGAACAATCAGGAGACACTACTGTTTTTCTTTAAGGCAAAAAATGCAAAAAAGCAGGATAATACAGAGATTTGACCCGTAGAACTGCAAAAATACACTTGTATTTCTCGGGTCTACACCAGACTATTTTCAACAGATATATTTGTGTCTGAACAATCAGGAGACACTACTGTTTTTCTTTACGGCAAAAAATGCCAAAAGAAGGATAATACAGAGATTTGACCCGAGGAACTGCAAAACCACACATGTATTTCTCGGGCCTACACCAGACTGTTTTCAACAGATATATTTGTGTCTGAACAATCAGGAGACACTACTGTTTTTCTTTACGGCAAAAGATGCAAAAAAGCAGGATAATACCGAGATTTGACCCCTGGAACTGCAAAACCACACTTGTATTTCTCGGGCCTACACCAGACTATTTTCAACAGATATACAGTATTTGTGTCTGAACAATCAGGAGACACTACTGTTTTTCTTGACGGCAAAAAATGCCAAAAAGCAAGATAATACAGAGATTTGACCCGTGGAACTGCAAAACCACACTTGTATTTCTCTGGCCTACACCAGACTATTTTCCACAGATATATTTGTGTCTGAACAATCAGGAGACACTTCTGTTTTTCTTTACGGCAAAAAATGCAAAAAAGCAGGATAATACAGAGATTTGACCCGTGGAACAGCAAAACCACACTTGTATTTCTCGGGCCTACACCAGACTATTTTCAACAGATATATTTGTGTCTGAACAATGAGGAGACACTACTGTTTTTCTTTAAGGAAAAAAATGCAAAAAAGCAGGATAATACAGAGATTTGACCCGTGGAACTGCAAAAATACACTTGTATTTCTCGGGCCTACACCAGACTATTTTCAACAGATATATTTGTGTCTGAACAATCAGGAGACACTACTGTTTTTTTTTACGGCAAAAAATGCCAAAAGAAGGATAATACAGAGATTTGACCCGAGGAACTGCAAAACCACACTTGTATTTCTCGGGCCTACACCAGACTGTTTTCAACAGATATATTTGTGTCTGAACAATCAGGAGACACTACTGTTTTTCTTTACAGCAAAAAATGCCAAAAGCAGGATAATACAGAGATTTGACCCGTGGAACGGCAAAACCACAGTTCTAGTAATCTGGCCTACACGAGACTATTTTCAACAGATATATTTGTGTCTGAACAATCAGGAGACACTACTGTTTTTCTTTACGGCAAACAATACAAAAAAGCAGGATAATACAGAGATTTGACCAGTGGAACCACAAAACCATACTTGTATTTTTCGGGCCTACACCAGACTATTTTCAACAGATATGTTTGTGTCTGAACAATCAAGAGACACTACTGTTTTTCTTTACGGTAAAAAATGCCAAAAGCAGGATAATACAGAGATTTGACCCGGGGAACTGCAAAACCACAGTTCTAGTAATCTGGCCTACACCAGACTAATTTCAACAGATATATTTGTGTCTGAACAATCAGGAGACACTACTGTTTTTCTTTACGGCAAAAGATGCAAAAAAGCAGGATAATACACAGATTTGACCTGTGGAACTGCAAAACCACACTTGTATTTCTCGGGCCTACACCAGACTATTTTCAACAGATATACAGTATTTGTGTCTGAACAATCAGGAGACACTACTGTTTTTCGTTATGGCAAAAAATGCAAAAAAACAGGATAATACAGAGATTTGACCCGGTGAACTGAAAAACCACATTTGTATTTCTCCGGCCTGCACCAGACTATTTTCAACAGATATATTTGTTTCTGAACAATCAGGAGACACTGCTGTTTTTCTTTACGGCAAAAAATACAAAAAAGCAGGATCATACAGATATTTGACCCGAGGAACTGCAAAACCACACTTGTATTTCTTGGGCCTACACCAGACTGTTTTCAACAGATATATTTGTGTCTGAACAATCAGGAGTCACTACTGTTTTTCATTACAGCAAAAAATGCAAAAACGCAGAATAATACAGAGATTTGACCCGTGGAACGGCAAAACCACAGTTCTAGTAATCTGGACTACACCAGACTATTTTCAACAGGTATATTTGTGTCTTAACAATCAGGAGACACTACCCTATCTCTGTACGGCAAAAAATGCAAAAAAGCAGGATAATACAGAGATTTGACCAGTGGAACCGCAAAACCATACTTGTATTTTTCGGGCCTACACCAGACTTTTTTCAACAGATATATTTGTGTCTGAACAATCAGGAGACTCTACTGTTTTTCTTTACGGCAAAAAATGGCAAAAAGCAGGATAATACAGAGATTTGACCCATGGAACTGCTAAACCACAGTTCTAGTAATCTGGCCTACACCAGACTATTTTCAACAGATATATTTGTGTCTGAACAATCAGGAGACACTACTGTTTTTCTTTACGGCAAAAAATGCAAAAAAGCAGGATAATACAGAGATTTGACCTGTAGAGCTGCAAAACCACACTTGTATTTCTCGGGCCTACACCAGACTGTTTTCAACAGATATATTTCAGTCTGAACAAACAGGAGACAGTACTGTTTTTCTTTACGTCAAAAAATGCAAAAAAGCAGGATAATACACAGATTTGACCCGTGGAACTGCAAAACCACACTTGTATTTCTCGGGCCTACACCAGACTATTTTCAACAGATATATTTGTGTCTGAACAATCAGGAGACACTACTGTTTTTCTTTACGGCAAAAAATGCAAAAAAGCAGGATAATACAGAGATTGGACCCATGGAGCTGTAAAACCACAGTTCTAGTAATCTGGCCTACACCAGACTATTTTCAACAGATATATTTGTGTCTGAACAATCAGGAGACACTACTGTTTTTCTTTACGGTAAAAATGCAAAAAAGCAGGATAATACAGGGATTTGACCCGTAGAGCTGCAAAACCACACTTGTATTTCTCGGGCCTACACCATACTATTTTCAACAGACATATTTGTGTCTGAACAATCAAGAGACACTACTGTTTTTCTTTACGGTAAAAAATGCCAAAAGCAGGATAAAACAGAGATTTGACCCGGGGAACTGCAAAACCACAGTTCTAGTAATCTGGCCTACACCAGACTAATTTCAACAGATATATTTGTGTCTGAACAATCAGGAGACACTACTGTTTTGCTTTACGGCAAAAGATGCAAAAAAGCAGGATAATACACAGATTTGACCTGTGGAACTGCAAAACCACACTTGTATTTCTCGGGCCTACACCAGACTATTTTCAACAGATATACAGTATTTGTGTCTGAACAATCAGGAGACACTACTGTTTTTCGTTATGGCAAAAAATGCAAAAAAACAGGATAATACAGAGATTTGACCCGGTGAACTGAAAAACCACACTTGTATTTCTCCGGCCTGCACCAGACTATTTTCAACAGATATATTTGTGTCTGAACAATCAGGAGACACTACTGTTTTTCTTTACGGTAAAAATGCAAAAAAGCAGGATAATACAGGGATTTGACCCGTAGAGCTGCAAAACCACACTTGTATTTCTCGGGCCTACACCATACTATTTTCAACAGACATATTTGTGTCTGAACAATCCGGAGACACTACTGTTTTTCTTTACGGCAAAAAATGCAAAAAAGCAGGATAATACAGAGATTTGACCCATGGAGCTGTAAAACCACACTTGTATTTCTCGGGCCTACACCAGACTATTTTCAACAGATATATTTTTGTCTGAACAATCAAGAGACACTACTGTTTTTCTTTACGGCAAAAAATGCAAAGAAGCAGGGTCATACAGGGATTTGACCCGTGGAGCTTCATAACCACACTTGTATTTCTCGGGCCTACACCAGACTAATTTCAACAGATGTATTTGTGTCTGAACAATCAGGAGACACTACTGTTTTTCATTACGGCAAAAAATGGCAAAAAGCAGGATAATACAGAGATTCGACCCATGGAACTGCAAAACCACAGTTCTAGTAATCTGGCCTACACCAGACTATTTTCAACAGATATATTTGTGCCTGAGCAATCAGGAGACACTACTGTTTTTCTTTACGGTAAAAAATACAAAAAAGCAGGATAATACAGAGATTTGACCAGTGGAACCACAAAACCATACTTGTATTTTTCGGGCCTACACCAGACTATTTTCAACAGATATGTTTGTGTCTGAACAATCAAGAGACACTACTGTTTTTCTTTACGGTAAAAAATGCCAAAAGCAGGATAATACAGAGATTTGACCCGGGGAACTGCAAAACCACAGTTCTAGTAATCTGGCCTACACCAGACTAATTTCAACAGATATATTTGTGTCTGAAAAATCAGGAGACACTACTGTTTTTCTTTACGGCAAAAGATGCAAAAAAGCAGGATAATACACAGATTTGACCTGTGGAACTGCAAAACCACACTTGTATTTCTCGGGCCTACACCAGACTATTTTCAACAGATATACAGTATTTGTGTCTGAACAATCAGGAGACACTACTGTTTTTCGTTATGGCAAAAAATGCAAAAAAACAGGATAATACAGAGATTTGACCCGGTGAACTGAAAAACCACACTTGTATTTCTCCGGCCTGCACCAGACTATTTTCAACAGACATATTTGTTTCTGAACAATCAGGAGACACTGCTGTTTTTCTTTACGGCAAAAAATACAAAAAAGCAGGATCATACAGATATTTGACCCGAGGAACTCCAAAACCACACTTGTATTTCTTGGGCCTACACCAGACTGTTTTCAACAGATATATTTGTGTCTGAACAATCAGGAGTCACTACTGTTTTTCATTACAGCAAAAAATGCAAAAACGCAGAATAATACAGAGATTTGACCCGTGGAACGGCAAAACCACAGTTCTAGTAATCTGGCCTACACCAGACTATTTTCAACAGGTATATTTGTGTCTTAACAATCAGGAGACACTACCCTATCTCTGTACGGCAAAAAATGCAAAAAAGCAGGATAATACAGAGATTTGACCAGTGGAACCGCAAAACCATACTTGTATTTTTCGGGCCTACACCAGACTTTTTTCAACAGATATATTTGTGTCTGAACAATCAGGAGACTCTACTGTTTTTCTTTACGGCAAAAAATGGCAAAAAGCAGGATAATACAGAGATTTGACCCATGGAACTGCTAAACCACAGTTCTAGTAATCTGGCCTACACCAGACTATTTTCAACAGATATATTTGTGTCTGAACAATCAGGAGACACTACTGTTTTTCTTTACGGCAAAAAATGCAAAAAAGCAGGATAATACAGAGATTTGACCTGTAGAGCTGCAAAACCACACTTGTATTTCTCGGGCCTACACCAGACTGTTTTCAACAGATATATTTCAGTCTGAACAAACAGGAGACAGTACTGTTTTTCTTTACGTCAAAAAATGCAAAAAAGCAGGATAATACACAGATTTGACCCGTGGAACTGCAAAACCACACTTGTATTTCTCGGGCCTACACCAGACTATTTTCAACAGATATATTTGTGTCTGAACAATCAGGAGACACTACTGTTTTTCTTTACGGCAAAAAATGCAAAAAAGCAGGATAATACAGAGATTGGACCCATGGAGCTGTAAAACCACAGTTCTAGTAATCTGGCCTACACCAGACTATTTTCAACAGATATATTTGTGTCTGAACAATCAGGAGACACTACTGTTTTTCTTTACGGTAAAAATGCAAAAAAGCAGGATAATACAGGGATTTGACCCGTAGAGCTGCAAAACCACACTTGTATTTCTCGGGCCTACACCATACTATTTTCAACAGACATATTTGTGTCTGAACAATCCGGAGACACTACTGTTTTTCTTTACGGCAAAAAATGCAAAAAAGCAGGATAATACAGAGATTTGACCCATGGAGCTGTAAAACCACACTTGTATTTCTCGGGCCTACACCAGACTATTTTCAACAGATATATTTTTGTCTGAACAATCAAGAGACACTACTGTTTTTCTTTACGGCAAAAAATGCAAAGAAGCAGGGTCATACAGGGATTTGACCCGTGGAGCTTCATAACCACACTTGTATTTCTCGGGCCTACACCAGACTAATTTCAACAGATGTATTTGTGTCTGAACAATCAGGAGACACTACTGTTTTTCATTACGGCAAAAAATGGCAAAAAGCAGGATAATACAGAGATTCGACCCATGGAACTGCAAAACCACAGTTCTAGTAATCTGGCCTACACCAGACTATTTTCAACAGATATATTTGTACCTGAGCAATCAGGAGACACTACTGTTTTTCTTTACGGCAAAAAATGCAAAGAGCAGGATAATACAGAGATTTAACCCGTGGAGCTGCAAAACCACACTTGTATTTCTCGGGCCTACACCAGACAATTTTCCACATATATATTTGTGTCTGAACAATCAGTAGACACTTCTGTTTTTCTTTACGGCAAAAAATGCAAAAAAGCAGGATAATACAGAGATTTGACCCGTGGAACTGCAAAAATACACTTGTATTTCTCGGGCCTACACCAGACTATTTTCAACAGATATATTTGTGTCTGAACAATCAGGAGACAGTACTGTTTTTCTTTACAGCGAAAAATGCCAAAAGAAGGATAATACAGAGATTTGACCCGTGAAACTGCAAAACCACACTTGTATTTCTCGGGCCTACAACAGACTGTTTTCAACAGATATATTTGTGTCTGAACAATCAGGAGACACTACTTTTTTTCTTTACGGCAAAAAATGCTAAAAAGCAGGATAATACAGAGATTTGACCCGAGGAACTGCAAAACCACACTTTTATTTCTCTTACCTACACCAGACTATTTTCAACAGATATATTTGTGTCTGAACAATCAGGAGACACTACTGTTTTTCTTTACGGCAAAAAATGCAAAAAGGCAGGATAATACAGAGATTTGACCAGTGGAACCACAAAACCATACTTGTATTTTTCGGGCCTACACCAGACTATTTTCAACAGATATGTTTGTGTCTGAACAATCAGGAGACACTACTGTTTTTCTTTACGGTAAAAAATGGCAAAAGAAGGATAATACAGAGATTTGACCCGGGGAACTGCAAAACCACAGTTCTAGTAATCTGGCCTACACCAGACTAATTTCAACAGATATATTTGTGTCTGAACAATCAGGAGACACTACTGTTTTTCTTTACGGCAAAAGATGCAAAAAAGCAGGATAATACACAGATTTGACCTGTGGAACTGCAAAACCACACTTGTATTTCTCGGGCCTACACCAGACTATTTTCAACAGATATACAGTATTTGTGTCTGAACAATCAGGAGACACTACTGTTTTTCGTTATGGCAAAAAATGCAAAAAAACAGGATAATACAGAGATTTGACCCGGTGAACTGAAAAACCACACTTGTATTTCTCCGGCCTGCACCAGACTATTTTCAACAGATATATTTGTGTCTGAACAATCAGGAGACACTGCTGTTTTTCTTTACGGCAAAAAATACAAAAAAGCAGGATCATACAGATATTTGACCCGAGGAACTGCAAAACCACACTTGTATTTCTCGGGCCTACACCAGACTGTTTTCAACAGATATATTTGTGTCTGAACAATCAGGAGTCACTACAGTTTTTCATTGCAGCAAAAAATGCAAAAACGCAGGATAATACATAGATTTGACCTGTGGAACGGCAAAACCACAGTTCAAGTAATCTGGCCTACAACAGACTATTTTCAACAGGTATATTTGTGTCTTAACAATCAGGAGACACTACTCTATTTCTGTACGGCAAAAAATGCAAAATAGCAAGATAATACAGAGATTTGACCAGTGGAACCGCAAAACCATACTTGTATTTTTCGGGCCTACACCAGACTTTTTTCAACAGATATATTTGTGTCTGAACAATCAGGAGACTCTACTGTTTTTCTTTACGGAAAAAAATGACAAAAAGCAGGATAATACAGAGATTTGACCCATGGAACTGCAAAACCACAGTTCTAGTAATCTGGCCTACACCAGACTATTTTCAACAGATATATTTGTGTCTGAACAATCAGGAGACACTACTGTTTTTCTTTACGGCAAAAAATGCAAAAAAGCAGGATAATACAGAGATTTGACCTGTAGAGCTGCAAAACCACACTTGTATTTCTCGGGCCTACACCAGACTGTTTTCAACAGATATATTTCAGTCTGAACAAACAGGAGACAGTACTGTTTTTCTTTACGTCAAAAAATGCAAAAAAGCAGGATAATACACAGATTTGACCCGTGGAACTGCAAAACCACACTTGTATTTCTCGGGCCTACACCAGACTATTTTCAACAGATATATTTGTTCTAACAATCAGGAGACACTACTGTTTTTCTTTACGGCAAAAAATGCAAAAAAGCAGGATAATACAGAGATTGGACCCATGGAGCTGTAAAACCACAGTTCTAGTAATCTGGCCTACACCAGACTATTTTCAACAGATATATTTGTGTCTGAACAATCAGGAGACACTACTGTTTTTCTTTACGGTAAAAAATGCAAAAAAGCAGGATAATACAGGGATTTGACCCGTAGAGCTGCAAAACCACACTTGTATTTCTCGGGCCTACACCATACTATTTTCAACAGACATATTTGTGTCTGAACAATCCGGAGACACTACTGTTTTTCTTTACGGCAAAAAATGCAAAAAAGCAGGATAATACAGAGATTTGACCCATGGAGCTGTAAAACCACACTTGTATTTCTCGGGCCTACACCAGACTATTTTCAACAGATATATTTTTGTCTGAACAATCAAGAGACACTACTGTTTATCTTTACGGCAAAAAATGCAAAGAAGCAGGGTCATACAGGGATTTGACCCGTGGAGCTTCATAACCACACTTGTATTTCTCGGGCCTACACCAGACTAATTTCAACAGATGTATTTGTGTCTGAACAATCAGGAGACACTACTGTTTTTCATTACGGCAAAAAATGGCAAAAAGCAGGATAATACAGAGATTTGACCCATGGAACTGCAAAACCACAGTTCTAGTAATCTGGCCTACACCAGACTATTTTCAAGAGATATATTTGTGCCTGAGCAATCAGGAGACACTACTGTTTTTCCTTATGGCAAAAAATGCAAAGAGCAGGATAATACAGAGATTTGACCCGTGGAACTGCAAAACCACACTTGTATTTCTCGCGCCTACACCAGACAATTTTCCACATATATATTTGTGTCTGAACAATCAGTAGACACTTCTGTTTTTCTTTACGGCAAAAAATGCTAAAAAGCAGGATCATACAGAGATTTGACCCGAGGAACTGCAAAGCCACACTTGTATTTCTCTTACCTACACCATACTATTTTCAACAGATATATTTGTGTCTGAACAATCAGGAGACACTACTGTTTTTCTTTACGGCAAAAAATGCAAAAAAGCAGGATAATACAGAGATTTGACCAGTGGAACCACAAAACCATACTTGTATTTTTCGGGCCTACACCAGACTATTTTCAACAGATATGTTTGTGTCTGAACAATCAGGAGACACTACTGTTTTTCTTTACGGTAAAAAATGCCAAAAGAAGGATAATACAGAGATTTGACCCGGGGAACTGCAAAACCACAGTTCTAGTAATCTGGCCTACACCAGACTAATTTCAACAGATATATTTGTGTCTGAACAATCAGGAGACACTACTGTTTTTCTTTACGGCAAAAGATGCAAAAAAGCAGGATAATACACAGATTTGACCTGTGGAACTGCAAAACCACACTTGTATTTCTCGGGCCTACACCAGACTATTTTCAACAGATATACAGTATTTGTGTCTGAACAATCAGGAGACACTACTGTTTTTCGTTATGGCAAAAAATGCAAAAAAACAGGATAATACAGAGATTTGACCCGGTGAACTGAAAAACCACACTTGTATTTCTCCGGCCTGCACCAGACTATTTTCAACAGATATATTTGTGTCTGAACAATCAGGAGACACTGCTGTTTTTCTTTACGGCAAAAAATACAAAAAAGCAGGATCATACAGATATTTGACCCGAGGAACTGCAAAACCACACTTGTATTTCTCGGGCCTACACCAGACTGTTTTCAACAGATATATTTGTGTCTGAACAATCAGGAGTCACTACAGTTTTTCATTACAGCAAAAAATGCAAAAACGCAGGATAATACATAGATTTGACCCGTGGAACGGCAAAACCACAGTTCTAGTAATCTGGCCTACACCAGACTATTTTCAACAGGTATATTTGTGTCTTAACAATCAGGAGACACTACTCTATTTCTGTACGGCAAAAAATGCAAAAAAGCAGGATAATACAGAGATTTGACCAGTGGAACCGCAAAACCATACTTGTATTTTTCGGGCCTACACCAGACTTTTTTCAACAGATATATTTGTGTCTGAACAATCAGGAGACTCTACTGTTTTTCTTTACGGCAAAAAATGGCAAAAAGCAGGATAATACAGAGATTTGACCCATGGAACTGCAAAACCACAGTTCTAGTAATCTGGCCTACACCAGACTATTTTCAACAGATATATTTGTGTCTGAAAAATCAGGAGACACTACAGTTTTTCTTTACGGCAAAAAATGCAAAAAAGCAGGATAATACAGAGATTTGACCTGTAGAGCTGCAAAACCACACTTGTATTTCTCGGGCCTACACCAGACTGTTTTCAACAGATATATTTCAGTCTGAACAAACAGGAGACAGTACTGTTTTTCTTTACGTCAAAAAATGCAAAAAAGCAGGATAATACACAGATTGACCCGTGGAACTGCAAAACCACACTTGTATTTCTCGGGCCTACACCAGACTATTTTCAACAGATATATTTGTGTCTGAACAATCAGGAGACACTACTGTTTTTCTTTACGGCAAAAAATGTAAAAAAGCAGGATAATACAGGGATTTGACCTGTAGAGCTGCAAAACCACACTTGTATTTCTCGGGCCTACACCAGACTATTTTCACAGATATATTTGTGTCTGAACAATCAGGAGACACTACTGTTTTTCTTTACGGCAAAAGAAACGAAAAAGCAGGATAATACTGAGATTTGACCCGTGGAACTGCAAAACCACATTTATATTTCTCGGGCCTACACCAGACTATTTTCAACAGATATACTGTATTTGTGTCTGAACAATCAGGAGACACTACTGTTTTTCTTTATGGCAAAAAATGCAAAAAAGAAGGATAATACAGAGATTTGACTCGTGGAACTGCAAAACCACACTTGTATTTCTCGGGCCTACACCATAATATTTTCAACAGACATATTTGTGTCTGAACAATCCGGAGACACTACTGTTTTTCTTTACGGCAAAAAATGCAAAAAGGCAGGATAATACAGAGATTTGACCCGTGGAACTGCAAAACCACACTTGTATTTCTCGGGCCTACACCAGACTATTTTCAACAGATATATTTGTGTCTGAACAATCAGGAGACACTACTGTTTTTCTTTACGGCAAAAAATGCAAAAAAGCAGGATAATACAGAGATTTGACCCATGGAGCTGTAAAACCACACTTGTATTTCTCGGGCCTACACCAGACTATTTTCAACAGATATACAGTATTTGTGTCTGAACAATCAGGAGACACTACTGTTTTTGTTTATGGCAAAATATGCAACAAAGCAGGATAATACAGAGATTTGACCCGTGGAACTGCAAAACCACACTTGTATTTCTCGGGCCTACACCAGACTATTTTCAACAGGTATATTTGTGTATGAACAATCAGGAGACACTACTGTTTTTCTTTATGGCAAAAAATGGCAAAAAGCAGGATAATACAGAGATTTGACTCATGGAACTGCAAAACCACAGTTCTAGTAATCTGTCCTATACCAGGCTATTTTCAACAGATATATTTGTGTCTGAACAATCAGGAGACACTACTGTTTTTCTTTACGGTAAAAAATGCAAAAAAACAGGATAATACAGAGATTTGACCTGTGAAACTGCAAAACCACACTTGTATTTCTCGGGCCTACACCAGACTATTTTCAACAGACATATTTGTGTCTGAACAATCAGGAGACACTACTGTTTTTCTTTACGGCAAAAAATGCAAAAAAGCAGTATAAAACAGGGATTTGACCTGTGGAGCTGCAAAACCACACTTGTATTTCTCGGGCCTACACCAGACTGTTTTCAGCAGATATATTTGAGTGAGAACAAACAGGAGACACTACTGTTTTTCTTTACGGCAAAAAATGCAAAGAAAGCAGGATAATACAGAGATTTGACCCGTGGACTGCAAAACCACACTTGTATTTCTCGGGCCTACACCAGACTATTTTCAACAGATATATTTGTGTCTGAACAATCAGGAGACACTACTGTTTTTCTTTACAGCAAAAAATGCAAAAAAGCAGGATAATACTGAGATTGGACCCATGGAGCTGTAAAACCACAGTTCTAGTAATCTGGCCTACAACAGACTGTTTTCAACAGATATATTTGTGTCTGAACAATCAGGAGACACTACTGTTTTTCTTTACGGTAAAAAATGCAAAAAAGCAGGATAATACAGAGATTTGACCAGTGGAACTGAAAAACCACACTTGTATTTCTCGGGCCTACACCAGACTATTTTCAACAGACATATTTGTGTCTGAACAATCAGGAGACACTACTGTTTTTTTTTATGGCAAAAAATGCAAAAAAGCAGGATAATACAAAGATTTGACCCATGGAACAGCAAAACCACACTTGTATTTCTCTTACCTACACCAGACTGTTTTCAGCAGATATATTTGAGTGAGAACAAACAGGAGACACTACTGTTTTTCTTTACGGCAAAAAATGCAAAAAAGCAGGATAATACAGAGATTTGACCCGTGGAACAGCAAAACCACACTTGTATTTCTCGGGCCTACACCAGACTAATTTCAACAGATATATTTGTGTCTGAACAATCAGGAGACACTACTGTTTTTCTTTACGGCAAAATATGCAACAAAGCAGGATAATACAGAGATTTGACCCGTGGAACTGCAAAACCACACTTGTATTCTTTGGGCCTACACCAGACTATTTTCAACAGGTATATTTGTGTCTGAACAATCAGGAGACACTACTGTTTTTCTTTACGGCAAAAGATGCAAAAAAGCAGGATAATTCAGAGATTTGACCCGTGGAAAAGCAAAACCACACTTTTATGTCTCTGGCCTACACTAGACTAATTTCAATAGATATATTTGTGTCTGAACAATCAGGAGACACTACTGTTTTTCTTTACGGCAAAAGATGCAAAAAAGCAGGATAATACTGAAATTTGACCCGTGGAACTGCAAAACCACACCTGTATTTCTCGGGCCTACACCAGACTATTTTCAACAGATATACAGTATTTGTGTCTGAACAATGAGGAGACACTAGTGTTTTTCTTTATGGCAAAATATGCAACAAAGCAGGATAATACAGAGATTTGACCCGTGGAACTGCAAAACCACACTTGTATTTCTCGGGCCTACACCAGACTATTTTCAACAGGTATATTTGTGTATGAACAATCAGGAGACACTACTGTTTTTCTTTACGGCAAAAATGCAAAAAAGCAGGATAATACAGAGATTTGACCAGTGGAACCGCAAAACCATACTTGTATTTTTCGGGCCTGCACCATACTTTTTTCAACAAATATATTTGTGTCTGAACAATCAGGAGACACTACTGTTTTTCTTTATGGCAAAAAATGGCAAAAAGCAGGATAAAACAGAGATTTGACTCATGGAGCTGCAAAACCACAGTTCTAGTAATCTGGCCTATACCAGACTATTTTCAACAGATATATTTATGTCTGAACAATCAGGAGACACTACTGTTTTTCTTTACGGCAAAAAATGCAAAAAAGCAGGATAATACAGGGGTTTGACCCGTGGAGCTGCAAAACCACACTTGTATTTCTCGGGCCTACACCAGACTATTTTCCACAGATATATTTGAGTCTGAACAATCAGGAGACACTACTGTTTTTCTTTACGGCAAAAGATGCAAAGAAACAGGATAATACAGAGATTTGACCCGTGGAACTGCAAAACCACACTTGTATTCCTCGGGCCTACACCAGACTGTTTTCAACAGATATATTTGAGTGAGAACAAACAGGAGACACTGCAGTTTTTCTTTACGGCAAAAAATGCAAAAAAGCAGGATAATACAGAGATTTGACACGTGGAACAGCAAAACCACACTTGTATTTCTCGGGCCTACACCAGACTAATTTCAACAGATATATTTGTGTCTGAACAATCAGGAGACACTACTGTTTTTCTTTACGGCAAAATAAGCAACAAAGCAGGATAATACAGAGATTTGACCCGTGGAACTGCAAAACCACATTTGTATTTCTCGGGCCTACACCAGACTATTTTCAACATGTATATTTGTGTCTGAACAATCAGGAGACACTACTGTTTTTCTTTACGGCAAAAGATGCAAAAAAGTAGGATAATTCAGAGATTTGACCCGTGGAACAGCAAAACCACACTTGTATTTCTCGGGCCTACACCAGACTAATTTCAACAGATATATTTGTGTCTGAACAATCAGGAGACACTACTGTTTTTCTTTACTGCAAAAGATGCAAGAAAGCAGGATAATACTGAAATTTGACCCGTGGAACTGCAAAACCACACTTGTATTTCTCGGGCCTACACCAGACTATTTTCAACAGATATACAGTATTTGTGTCTGAACAATCAGGAGACACTACTGTTTTTCTTTTTGGCAAAATATGCAACAAAGCAGGATAATACAGAGATTTGACCCGTGGAACTGCAAAACCACACTTGTATTTCTCGGGCCTACACCAGACTATTTTCAACAGGTATATTTGTGTATGAACAATCAGGAGACACTACTGTTTTTCTTTACGGCAAAAATGCTAAAAAGCAGGATAATACAGAGATTTGACCAGTGGAACCGCAAAACCATACTTGTATTTTTCGGGCCTGCACCATACTTTTTCAAACAAATATATTTGTGTCTGAACAATCAGGAGACACTACTGTTTTTCTTTATGGCAAAAAATGGCAAAAAGCAGGATAATACAGAGATTTGACTCATGGAACTGCAAAACCACAGTTCTAGTAATCTGGCCTATACCAGACTATTTTCAACAGATATATTTGTGTCTGAACAATCAGGAGACACTACTGTTTTTCTTTACGGCAAAAAATGCAAAAAAGCAGGATAATACAGGGACTTGACCCGTGGAGCTGAAAAACCACACTTGTATTTCTCGGGCCTACACCAGACTATTTTCCACAGATATATTTGTGTCTGAACAATCAGGAGACACTACTGTTTTTCTTTACGGCAAAAGATGCAAAGAAGCAGGATAATACAGAGATTTGACCCGTGGAACTGCAAAACCACACTTGTATTCCTCGGGCCTACACCAGACAGTTTTCAACAGATATACAGTATTTGTGTCTGAACAATCAGGAGACACTACTGTTTTTCTGTATGGCAAAAAATGCAAAAAAGCAGGATAATACAGAGATTTGACCCGTGGAACTGCAAAACCACACTTGTATTTCTCGGGCCTACCCCAAACTATTTTCAACAGATATATTTGTGTCTGAACAATCAGGAGACACTACTGTTTTTCTTTACGGCAAAAATGCAAAAAAGCAGGATAATACAGAGATTTGACCAGTGGAACCGCAAAACCATACTTGTATTTTTCGGGCCTGCACCATACTTTTTTCAACAAATATATTTGTGTCTGAACAATCAGGAGACACTACTGTTTTTCTTTATGGCAAAAAATGGCAAAAAGCAGGATAAAACAGAGATTTGACTCATGGAGCTGCAAAACCACAGTTCTAGTAATCTGGCCTATACCAGACTATTTTCAACAGATATATTTATGTCTGAACAATCAGGAGACACTACTGTTTTTCTTTACGGCAAAAAATGCAAAAAAGCAGGATAATACAGGGGTTTGACCCGTGGAGCTGCAAAACCACACTTGTATTTCTCGGGCCTACACCAGACTATTTTCCACAGATATATTTGAGTCTGAACAATCAGGAGACACTACTGTTTTTCTTTACGGCAAAAGATGCAAAGAAGCAGGATAATACAGAGATTTGACCCGTGGAACTGCAAAACCACACTTGTATTCCTCGGGCCTACACTAGACTGTTTTCAACAGATATATTTGAGTGAGAACAAACAGGAGACACTGCTGTTTTTCTTTACGGCAAAAAATGAAAAAAAGCAGGATAATACAGAGATTTGACACGTGGAACAGCAAAACCACACTTGTATTTCTTGGGCCTACACCAGACTATTTTCAACAGGTATATTTGTGTCTGAACAATCAGGAGACACTACTGTTTTTCTTTACGGCAAAAAATACAAAAAAGCAGGATAAAACAGAGATTTGACCTGTGGAGCTGCAAAACCACACTTGTATTTCTCGGGCCTACACCAGACTAATTTCAACAGATATATTTGTGTCTGAACAATCAGGAGACACTACTGTTTTTCTTTACGGCAAAATATGCAACAAAGCAGGATAATACAGAGATTTGACCCGTGGAACTGCAAAACCACACTTGTATTTCTCGGGCCTACACCAGACTATTTTCAACATGTATATTTGTGTCTGAACAATCAGGAGACTCTACTGTTTTTCTTTACGGCAAAAGATGCAAAAAAGTAGGATAATTCAGAGATTTGACCCGTGGAACAGCAAAACCACACTTGTATTTCTCGGGCCTACACCAGACTAATTTCAACAGATATATTTGTGTCTGAACAATCAGGAGACACTACTGTTTTTCTTTACTGCAAAAGATGCAAGAAAGCAGGATAATACTGAAATTTGACCCGTGGAACTGCAAAACCACACTTGTATTTCTCGGGCCTACACCAGACTATTTTCAACAGACATACAGTATTTGTGTCTGAACAATCAGGAGACACTACTGTTTTTCTTTATGGCAAAATATGCAACAAAGCAGGATAATACAGAGATTTGACCCGTGGAACTGCAAAACCACACTTGTATTTCTCGGGCCTACACCAGACTATTTTCAACAGGTATATTTGTGTATGAACAATCAGGAGACACTACTGTTTTTCTTTACGGCAAAAATGCTAAAAAGCAGGATAATACAGAGATTTGACCAGTGGAACCGCAAAACCATACTTGTATTTTTCGGGCCTGCACCATACTTTTTCAAACAAATATATTTGTGTCTGAACAATCAGGAGACACTACTGTTTTTCTTTATGGCAAAAAATGGCAAAAAGCAGGATAATACAGAGATTTGACTCATGGAACTGCAAAACCACAGTTCTAGTAATCTGGCCTATACCAGACTATTTTTAACAGATATATTTGTGTCTGAACAATCAGGAGACACTACTGTTTTTCTTTACGGCAAAAAATGCAAAAAAGCAGGATAATACAGGGACTTGACCCGTGGAGCTGAAAAACCACACTTGTATTTCTCGGGCCTACACCAGACTATTTTCCACAGATATATTTGTGTCTGAACAATCAGGAGACACTACTGTTTTTCTTTACGGCAAAAGATGCAAAGAAGCAGGATAATACAGAGATTTGACCCGTGGAACTGCAAAACCACACTTGTATTCCTCGGGCCTACACCAGACTGTTTTCAACAGATATATTTGAGTGAGAACAAACAGGAGACACTGCTGTTTTTCTTTACGGCAAAAAATGCAAAAAAGCAGGATAATACAGAGATTTGACACGTGGAACAGCAAAACCACACTTGTATTTCTCGGGCCTACACCAGACTATTTTCAACAGGTATATTTGTGTCTGAACAATCAGGAGACACTACTGTTTTTCTTTACGGCAAAAAATACAAAAAAGCAGGATAAAACAGAGATTTGACCTGTGGAGCTGCAAAACCACACTTGTATTTCTCGGGCCTACACCAGACTAATTTCAACAGATATATTTGTGTCTGAACAATCAGGAGACACTACTGTTTTTCTTTACGGCAAAATATGCAACAAAGCAGGATAATACAGAGATTTGACCCGTGGAACTGCAAAACCACACTTGTATTTCTCGGGCCTACACCAGACTATTTTCAACATGTATATTTGTGTCTGAACAATCAGGAGACACTACTGTTTTTCTTTACGGCAAAGGATGCAAAAAAGTAGGATAATTCAGAGATTTGACCCGTGGAACAGCAAAACCACACTTGTATTTCTCGGGCCTACACCAGACTAATTTCAACAGATATATTTGTGTCTGAACAATCAGGAGACACTACTGTTTTTCTTTACTGCAAAAGATGCAAGAAAGCAGGATAATACTGAAATTTGACCCGTGGAACTGCAAAACCACACTTGTATTTCTCGGGCCTACACCAGACTATTTTCAACAGACATACAGTATTTGTGTCTGAACAATCAGGAGACACTACTGTTTTTCTTTATGGCAAAATATGCAACAAAGCAGGATAATACAGAGATTTGACCCGTGGAACTGCAAAACCACACTTGTATTTCTCGGGCCTACACCAGACTATTTTCAACAGGTATATTTGTGTATGAACAATCAGGAGACACTACTGTTTTTCTTTACGGGAAAAATGCTAAAAAGCAGGATAATACAGAGATTTGACCAGTGGAACCGCAAAACCATACTTGTATTTTTCGGGCCTGCACCATACTTTTTCAAACAAATATATTTGTGTCTGAACAATCAGGAGACACTACTGTTTTTCTTTATGGCAAAAAATGGCAAAAAGCAGGATAATACAGAGATTTGACTCATGAAACTGCAAAACCACAGTTCTAGTACTCTGGCCTATACCAGACTATTTTCAACAGATATATTTGTGTCTGAACAATCAGGAGACACTACTGTTTTTCTTTACGGCAAAAGATGCAAAAAAGCAGGATAATTCAGAGATTTGACCCGTGGAACAGCAAAACCACACTTGTATTTCTCGGGCCTACACCAGACTTATTTCAACAGATATATTTGTGTCTGAACAATCAGGAGACACAACTGTTTTTCTTTACGGCAAAAAATGCAAAAAAGCAGGATAATACATGGACTTGACCCGTGGAGCTGAAAAACCACACTTGTATTTCTCGGGCCTACACCAGACTATTTTCCACAGATATATTTGTGTCTGAACTATCAGTAGACACTACTGTTTTTCTTTACGGCAAAAGATGCAAAAGAAGCAGGATAATACAGAGATTTGACCCGTGGAACTGAAAAACCACACTTGTATTCCTCGGGCCTACACCAGACAGTTTTCAACAGATATACAGTATTTGTGTCTGAACAATCAGGAGACACTACTGTTTTTCTGTATGGCAAAAAATGCAAAAAAGCAGGATAATACAGAGATTTGACCTGTGGAACTGCAAAACCACACTTGTATTTCTCGGGCCTACCCCAAACTATTTTCAACAGATATATTTGTGTCTGAACAATCAGGAGACACTACTGTTTTTCTTTACGGCAAAAAATGCAAAAAGGCAGGATAAAACAGAGATTTGACCTGTGTAGTTGCAAAACCACACTTGTATTTCTCGGGCCTACACCAGACTGTTTTCAACAGATATATTTGAGTGAGAACAAACAGGAGACACTACTGTTTTTCTTTACGGCAAAAAATGCAAAAAAGCAGGATAATACAGAGATTTGACCCGTGGAACTGCAAAACCACACTTGTATTTCTCGGGCCTACACCAGACTATTTTCAACAGATATATTTGTGTCTGAACAATCAGGAGACACTACTGTTTTTCTTTACAGCAAAAAATGCAAAAAAGCAGGATAATACTGAGATTGGACCCATGGAGCTGTAAAACCACAGTTCTTATAATCTGGCCTACACAAGACTATTTTCAACAGATATATTTGTGTCTGAACAATCAGGAGACACTACTGTTTTTCTTTACGGTAAAAAATGCAAAAAAGCAGGATAATACAGAAATTTGACCTGTGGAACTGCAAAACCACACTTGTATTTCTCGGGCCTACACCAGACTATTTTCAACAGACATATTTGTGTCTGAACAATCAGGAGACACTACTGTTTTTCTTTATGGCAAAAAATGAAAAAAAAAAGCAGGATAATACAGAGATTTGACCCGTGGAACAACAAAACCACACTTGTATTTCTCTTGCCTACACCAGACTGTTTTCAGCAGATATATTTGAGTGAGAACAAACAGGAGACACTACTGTTTTTCTTTATGGCAAAAAATGCAAAAAAGCAGGATAATACAGAGATTTGACCCGTGGAACAGCAAAACCACATTTGTATTTCTCGGGCCTACACCAGACTAATTTCAACAGATATATTTTTGTCTGAACAATCAGGAGACACTACTGTTTTTCTTTGCGGCAAAAGATGCAAAAAAGCAGGATAATACAGAGATTTGTCCCATGGAGCTGTAAAATCACACTTGTATTTCTCGGGCCTACACCAGACTATTTTCAACAGATATATTTGTGTCTGAACAATCAAGAGACACTACTGTTTTTCTTTACGGCAAAAAATGCAAAAAAGCAGGATAATATAGGGATTTGACCCGTGGAGCTGCATAACCACACTTGTATTTCTCGGGCCTACACCAGACTAATTTCAACAGATATATTTGTGTCTGAACAATCAGGAGACAATACTGTTTTTCCTTACGGCAAAAGATGCAAAAAAGCAGGATAATTCAGAGATTTGACCCGTGGAACTGCAAAACCACACTTGCATTTCTCGGGCCTACACCATACTTTTTTCAACAAAGATATTTGTGTCTGAACAATCAGGAGACACGACTGTTTTTCTTTATGGCAAAAAATGGCAAAAAGCAGGATAATACAGAGATTTGACTCATGGAACTGCAAAACCACAGTTCTAGTAATCTGGCCTATACCAGACTATTTTCAACAGATATATTTGTGTCTGAACAATCAGGAGACACTACTGTTTTTCTTTACGGCAAAAAATTCAAAAAAGCAGGATAATACAGAGATTTGACCCGTGGAACTGCAAAACCACACTTGTATTCCTCGGGCCTACACCAGACTGTTTTCAACAGATATACAGTATTTGTGTCTGAACAATCAGGAGACACTACTGTTTTTCTTTATGGCAAAAAATGCAAAAAAGCAGGATAATACAGAGATTTGACCCGTGGAACTGCAAAACCACACTTGTATTTCTCGGTCCTACAACAAACTATTTTCAACAGATATATTTGTGTATGAACAATCAGGAGACACTACTGTTTTTCTTTACGGGAAAAATGCTAAAAAGCAGGATAATACAGAGATTTGACCAGTGGAACCGCAAAACCATACTTGTATTTTTCGGGCCTGCACCATACTTTTTCAAACAAATATATTTGTGTCTGAACAATCAGGAGACACTACTGTTTTTCTTTATGGCAAAAAATGGCAAAAAGCAGGATAATACAGAGATTTGACTCATGGAACTGCAAAACCACAGTTCTAGTACTCTGGCCTATACCAGACTATTTTCAACAGATATATTTGTGTCTGAACAATCAGGAGACACTACTGTTTTTCTTTACGGCAAAAGATGCAAAAAAGCAGGATAATTCAGAGATTTGACCCGTGGAACAGCAAAACCACACTTGTATTTCTCGGGCCTACACCAGACTTATTTCAACAGATATATTTGTGTCTGAACAATCAGGAGACACAACTGTTTTTCTTTACGGCAAAAAATGCAAAAAAGCAGGATAATACATGGACTTGACCCGTGGAGCTGAAAAACCACACTTGTATTTCTCGGGCCTACACCAGACTATTTTCCACAGATATATTTGTGTCTGAACTATCAGTAGACACTACTGTTTTTCTTTACGGCAAAAGATGCAAAAGAAGCAGGATAATACAGAGATTTGACCCGTGGAACTGAAAAACCACACTTGTATTCCTCGGGCCTACACCAGACAGTTTTCAACAGATATACAGTATTTGTGTCTGAACAATCAGGAGACACTACTGTTTTTCTGTATGGCAAAAAATGCAAAAAAGCAGGATAATACAGAGATTTGACCTGTGGAACTGCAAAACCACACTTGTATTTCTCGGGCCTACCCCAAACTATTTTCAACAGATATATTTGTGTCTGAACAATCAGGAGACACTACTGTTTTTCTTTACGGCAAAAAATGCAAAAAGGCAGGATAAAACAGAGATTTGACCTGTGTAGTTGCAAAACCACACTTGTATTTCTCGGGCCTACACCAGACTGTTTTCAACAGATATATTTGAGTGAGAACAAACAGGAGACACTACTGTTTTTCTTTACGGCAAAAAATGCAAAAAAGCAGGATAATACAGAGATTTGACCCGTGGAACTGCAAAACCACACTTGTATTTCTCGGGCCTACACCAGACTATTTTCAACAGATATATTTGTGTCTGAACAATCAGGAGACACTACTGTTTTTCTTTACAGCAAAAAATGCAAAAAAGCAGGATAATACTGAGATTGGACCCATGGAGCTGTAAAACCACAGTTCTTATAATCTGGCCTACACAAGACTATTTTCAACAGATATATTTGTGTCTGAACAATCAGGAGACACTACTGTTTTTCTTTACGGTAAAAAATGCAAAAAAGCAGGATAATACAGAAATTTGACCTGTGGAACTGCAAAACCACACTTGTATTTCTCGGGCCTACACCAGACTATTTTCAACAGACATATTTGTGTCTGAACAATCAGGAGACACTACTGTTTTTCTTTATGGCAAAAAATGAAAAAAAAAAGCAGGATAATACAGAGATTTGACCCGTGGAACAACAAAACCACACTTGTATTTCTCTTGCCTACACCAGACTGTTTTCAGCAGATATATTTGAGTGAGAACAAACAGGAGACACTACTGTTTTTCTTTATGGCAAAAAATGCAAAAAAGCAGGATAATACAGAGATTTGACCCGTGGAACAGCAAAACCACATTTGTATTTCTCGGGCCTACACCAGACTAATTTCAACAGATATATTTTTGTCTGAACAATCAGGAGACACTACTGTTTTTCTTTGCGGCAAAAGATGCAAAAAAGCAGGATAATACAGAGATTTGTCCCATGGAGCTGTAAAATCACACTTGTATTTCTCGGGCCTACACCAGACTATTTTCAACAGATATATTTGTGTCTGAACAATCAAGAGACACTACTGTTTTTCTTTACGGCAAAAAATGCAAAAAAGCAGGATAATATAGGGATTTGACCCGTGGAGCTGCATAACCACACTTGTATTTCTCGGGCCTACACCAGACTAATTTCAACAGATATATTTGTGTCTGAACAATCAGGAGACAATACTGTTTTTCCTTACGGCAAAAGATGCAAAAAAGCAGGATAATTCAGAGATTTGACCCGTGGAACTGCAAAACCACACTTGCATTTCTCGGGCCTACACCATACTTTTTTCAACAAAGATATTTGTGTCTGAACAATCAGGAGACACGACTGTTTTTCTTTATGGCAAAAAATGGCAAAAAGCAGGATAATACAGAGATTTGACTCATGGAACTGCAAAACCACAGTTCTAGTAATCTGGCCTATACCAGACTATTTTCAACAGATATATTTGTGTCTGAACAATCAGGAGACACTACTGTTTTTCTTTACGGCAAAAAATTCAAAAAAGCAGGATAATACAGAGATTTGACCCGTGGAACTGCAAAACCACACTTGTATTCCTCGGGCCTACACCAGACTGTTTTCAACAGATATACAGTATTTGTGTCTGAACAATCAGGAGACACTACTGTTTTTCTTTATGGCAAAAAATGCAAAAAAGCAGGATAATACAGAGATTTGACCCGTGGAACTGCAAAACCACACTTATATTTCTCGGTCCTACAACAAACTATTTTCAACAGATATATTTGTGTATGAACAATCAGGAGACACTACTGTTTTTCTTTACTGCAAAAAATGCTAAAAAGCAGGATAAAACAGAGATTTGACCCGTGGAACTGCAAAACCACACTTGTATTTCTCGGGCCTACAACAGACTATTTTCAACATATATATTTGTGTCTGAACAATCAGGAGACACTTCTATTTTTCTTTACGGCAAAAAATGCAAAAAAGAAGGATAATACAGAGATTTGACCCATGGAACTGCAAAACCACACTTGTATTTCTTGGACCTACACAAGACTATTTTCAACAGATATATTTGTGTCTGAACAATCAGGAGACACTACTGTTTTTCTTTATGGCAAAAGATGCAAAAAAGCAGGATAATACAGAAATTTGACCCATGGAACTGCAAAACCACACTTGTATTTCTCGGGCCTACGCCAGACTATTTTCAACAGATATACAGTATTTGTGTCTGAACAATCAGGAGACACTACTCTTTTTCTTTATGGCAAAATATGCAACAAAGCAGGATAATACAGAGATTTGACCCGTGGAACTGCAAAACCACACTTGTTTTTCTCGGGCCTACACCAGACTATTTTCAACAGGTATATTTGTGTCTGAACAATCAGGAGACACTACTGTTTTTCTTTACGGCAAAAATGCAAAAAAGCAGGATAATACAGAGATTTGACCAGTGGAACCGCAAAACCATACTTGTATTTTTCGGGCCTGCACCATACTTTTTTCAACAAATATATTTGTGTCTGAATAATCAGGAGACACAACTGTTTTTCTTTATGGCAAAAAATGGCAAAAAGCAGGATAATACAGAGATTTGACTCATGGTACTGCAAAACCACAGTTCTATTAATCTGGCCTATACCAGACTATTTTCAACAGATATATTTGTGTCTGAACAATCAGGAGACACTACTGTTTTTCTTTACGGCAAAAGATGCAAAGAAGCAGGATAATACAGGGATTTGACCCGTGGAGCCGCAAAACCACACTTGTATTTCTCGGGCCTACACCAGACTATTTTGAACAGATATATTTGTGTTTGAACAATCAGGAGACACTACTGTTTTTCTTTACGGCAAAAGATGCAAAGAAGCAGGATAATACAGAGATTTGACCCGTGGAACTGCAAAACCACACTTGTATTTCTCGGGCCTACACCAGACTATTTTCAACAGATATATTTGTGTCTGAACAATCAGGAGACACTACTGTTTTTCTTTGCGGCAAAAGATGCAAAAAAGCAGGATAATACAGAGATTTGTCCCATGGAGCTGTAAAACCACACTTGTATTTCTCGGGCCTACACCAGACTATTTTCAACAGATATATTTGTGTCTGAACAATCAAGAGACACTACTGTTTTTCTTTACGGCAAAAAATGCAAAAAAGCAGGATAATATAGGGATTTGACCCGTGGAGCTGCATAACCACACTTGTATTTCTCGGGCCTACACCAGACTAATTTCAACAGATATATTTGTGTCTGAACAATCAGGAGACAATACTGTTTTTCCTTACGGCAAAAGATGCAAAAAAGCAGGATAATTCAGAGATTTGACCCGTGGAACTGCAAAACCACACTTGCATTTCTCGGGCCTACACCATACTTTTTTCAACAAAGATATTTGTGTCTGAACAATCAGGAGACACGACTGTTTTTCTTTATGGCAAAAAATGGCACAAAGCAGGATAATACAGAGATTTGACTCATGGAACTGCAAAACCACAGTTCTAGTAATCTGGCCTATACCAGACTATTTTCAACAGATATATTTGTGTCTGAACAATCAGGAGACACTACTGTTTTTCTTTACGGCAAAAAATTCAAAAAAGCAGGATAATACAGAGATTTGACCCGTGGAACTGCAAAACCACACTTGTATTCCTCGGGCCTACACCAGACTGTTTTCAACAGATATACAGTATTTGTGTCTGAACAATCAGGAGACACTACTGTTTTTCTTTATGGCAAAAAATGCAAAAAAGCAGGATAATACAGAGATTTGACCAGTGGAACTGCAAAACCACACTTGTATTTCTCGGTCCTACCCCAAACTATTTTCAACAGATATATTTGTGTCTGAACAATCAGGAGACACTACTGTTTTTCTTTACGGCAAAAGATGCAAAAAAGCAGGATAATTCAGAGATTTGACCCGTGGAACAGCAAAACCACACTTGTATTTCTCGGGCCTACACCAGACTAATTTCAACAGATATATTTGTGTCTGAACAATCAGGAGACACTACTGTTTTTCTTTACGGCAAAAGATGCAAAAAAGCAGGATAATACTGAAATTTGACACGTGGAACTGCAAAACCACACTTGTATTTCTCGGGCCTACACCAGACTATTTTCAACAGGTATATTTGTGTCTGAACAATCAGGAGACACTACTGTTTTTCTTTACGGCAAAAGATGCAAAAAAGCAGGATAATTCAGAGATTTGACCCGTGGAACAGCAAATCCACACTTGTATTTCTCGGGCGTACACCAGACTATTTTCAAAAGATATATTTGTGTCTGAACAATCAGGAGCCACTTCGGTTTTTCTTTATGGCAAAAAAATGCAAAAAAGCAGGATAATACAGAGATTTGACCCGTGGAACTGCAAAACCACACTTGTATTTCTCGGGCCTACAACAGACTATTTTCAACATATATATTTGTGTCTGAACAATCAGGAGACACTACTGTTTTTCTTTACGGCAAAAAATGCAAAAAAGAAGGATAATACAGAGATTTGACCCATGGAACTGCAAAACCACACTTGTATTTCTCGTACCTACACAAGACTATTTTCAACAGATATATTTGTGTCTGAACAATCAGGAGACACTACTGTTTTTCTTTACGGCAAAAGATGCAAAAAAGCAGGATAATACAGAAATTTGACCCGTGGAACTGCAAAACCACACTTGTATTTCTCGGGCCTACGCCAGACTATTTTCAACAGATATACAGTATTTGTGTCTGAACAATCAGGAGACACTACTCTTTTTCTTTATGGCAAAATATGCAACAAAGCAGGACAATACAGAGATTTGACCCGTGGAACTGCAAAACCACACTTGTTTTTCTCGGGCCTACACCAGACTATTTTCAACAGGTATATTTGTGTCTGAACAATCAGGAGACACTACTGTTTTTCATTACGGCAAAAATGCAAAAAAGCAGGATAATACAGAGATTTGACCAGTGGAACCGCAAAACCATACTTGTATTTTTCGGGCCTGCACCATACTTTTTTCAACAAATATATATGTGTCTGAACAATCAGGAGACACTACTGTTTTTCTTTATGGCAAATAATGGCAAAAAGCAGGATAATACAGAGATTTGACTCATGGAACTGCAAAACCACAGTTCTAATAATCTGGTCTATACCAGACTATTTTCAACAGATATATTTGTGTCTGAACAATCAGGAGACACTACTGTTTTTCTTTACGGCAAAAGATGCAAAGAAGCAGGATAATACAGAGATTTGACCCGTGGAACTGCAAAACCACACTTGTATTTCTCGGACCTACACCAGACTATTTTGAACAGATATATTTGTGTTTGAACAATCAGGAGACACTACTGTTTTTCTTTACGGCAAAAGATGCAAAGAAGCAGGATAATACAGAGATTTGACCCGTGGAACTGCAAAACCACACTTGTATTTCTCGGGCCTACACCAGACTATTTTCAACAGATATATTTGTGTCTGAACAATCAAGAGACACTACTGTTTTTCTTTACGGCAAAAAAGCAGGATAATATAGGGATTTGACCCGTGAAGCTGCACAACCACACTTGTATTTCTCGGGCCTACACCAGACTAATTTCAACAGATATATTTGTGTCTGAACAATCAGGAGACAATACTGTTTTTCTTTAAGGCAAAAGATGCAAAAAAGCAGGATAATACAGAAATTTGACCCGTGGAACTGCAAAACCACACTTGCATTTCTCGGGCCTACACCATACGTTTTTCAACAAATATATTTGTGTCTGAACAATCAGGAGACACGACTGTTTTTCTTTATGGCAAAAAATGGCAAAAAGCAGGATAATACAGAGATTTGACTCATGGAACTGCAAAACCACAGTTCTAGTAATCTGGCCTATACCAGACTATTTTCAACAGATATATTTGTGTCTGAACAATCAGGAGACACTACTGTTTTTCTTTACAGCAAAAAAGCAGGATAATACAGAGATTTGACCCGTGGAACTGCAAAACCACACTTGTATTTCTTGGGCCTACGCCAGACTATTTTCAACAGATATACAGTATTTGTGTCTGAACAATCAGGAGACACTACTCTTTTTCTTTATGGCAAAATATGCAACAAAGCAGGATAATACAGAGATTTGACCCGTGGAACTGCAAAACCACACTTGTTTTTCTCGGGCCTACACCAGACTATTTTCAACAGGTATATTTGTGTCTGAACAATCAGGAGACACTACTGTTTTTCTTTACGGCAAAAATGCAAAAAAGCAGGATAATACAGAGATTTGACCAGTGGAACCGCAAAACCATACTTGTATTTTTCGGGCCTGCACCATACTTTTTTCAACAAATATATATGTGTCTGAACAATCAGGAGACACTACTGTTTTTCTTTATGGCAAAAAATGGCAAAAAGCAGGATAATACAGAGATTTGACTCATGGAACTGCAAAACCACAGTTCTAATAATCTGGTCTATACCAGACTATTTTCAACAGATATATTTGTGTCTGAACAATCAGGAGACACTACTGTTTTTCTTTACGGCAAAAGATGCAAAGAAGCAGGATAATACAGGGATTTGACCCGTGGAGCCGCAAAACCACACTTGTATTTCTCGGGCCTACACCAGACTATTTTGAACAGATATATTTGTGTTTGAACAATCAGGAGACACTACTGTTTTTCTTTACGGCAAAAGATGCAAAGAAGCAGGATAATACAGAGATTTGACCCGTGGAACTGCAAAACCACACTTGTATTTCTCGGGCCTACACCAGACTATTTTCAACAGATATATTTGTGTCTGAACAATCAAGAGACACTACTGTTTTTCTTTACGGCAAAAAAGCAGGATAATATAGGGATTTGACCCGTGGAGCTGCATAACCACACTTGTATTTCTCGGGCCTACACCAGACTAATTTCAACAGATATATTTGTGTCTGAACAATCAGGAGACAATACTGTTTTTCTTTAAGGCAAAAGATGCAAAAAAGCAGGATAATACAGAAATTTGACCCGTGGAACTGCAAAACCACACTTGCATTTCTCGGGCCTACACCATACGTTTTTCAACAAATATATTTGTGTCTGAACAATCAGGAGACACGACTGTTTTTCTTTATGGCAAAAAATGGCAAAAAGCAGGATAATACAGAGATTTGACTCATGGAACTGCAAAACCACAGTTCTAGTAATCTGGCCTATACCAGACTATTTTCAACAGATATATTTGTGTCTGAACAATCAGGAGACACTACTGTTTTTCTTTACGGCAAAAAATGCAAAAAAGCAGGATAATACAGAGATTTGACCCGTGGAACTGCAAAACCACACTTGTATTCCTCGGGCCTACACCAGACTGTTTTCAACAGATATACAGTATTTGTGTCTGAACAATCAGGAGACACTACTGTTTTTCTTTATGGCAAAAAATGCAAAAAAGCAGGATAATATAGAGATTTGACCCGTGGAACTGCAAAACCACACTTGTATTTCTCGGGCCTACCCCAAACTATTTTCAACAGATATATTTGTGTCTGAACAATCAGGAGACACTACTGTTTTTCTTTATTGCAAAAAAATGTTAAAAAGCAGGATAAAACAGAGATTTGACCTGTGGAGCTGCAAAACCACACTTGTATTTCTCGGGCCTACACCAGACTGTTTTCAGCAGATATATTTGAGTGAGATCAAACAGGAGACACTACTGTTTTTCTTTACGGCAAAAGATGCAAAAAAGCAGGATAATTCAGAGATTTGACCCGTGGAACAGCAAAACCACACTTGTATTTCTCGGGCCTACACCAGACTAATTTCAACAGATATATTTGTGTCTGAACAATCAGGAGACACTACTGTTTTTCTTTACGGCAAAAGATGCAAAAAAGGAGGATAATACTGAAATTTGACACGTGGAACTGCAAAACCACACTTGTATTTCTCGGGCCTACACCAGACTATTTTCAACAGGTATATTTGTGTCTGAACAATCAGGAGACACTACTGTTTTTCTTTACGGCAAAAGATGCAAAAAAGCAGGATAATTCAGAGATTTGACCCGTGGAACAGCAAAACCACACTTGTATTTCTCGGGCCTACACCAGACTAATTTCAACAGATATATTTGTGTTTGAACAATCAGGAGACACTTCTGTTTTTCTTTGCGGCAAAAAATGCAAAAAAGCATGATAATACAGAGATTTGACCTGTGGAACAGCAAAACCACACTTGTATTTCTCGGGCCTACACCAGACTATTTTCAAAAGATATGTTTGTGTCTGAACAATCAGGAGCCACTTCGGTTTTTCTTTATGGCAAAAAATGCAAAAAAGCAGGATAATACAGAGATTTGACCCGTGGAACTGCAAAACCACACTTGTATTTCTCGGGCCTACAACAGACTATTTTCAACATATATATTTGTGTCTGAACAATCAGGAGACACTTCTGTTTTTCTTTACGGCAAAAAATGCAAAAAAGAAGGATAATACAGAGATTTGACCCATGGAACTGCAAAACCACACTTGTATTTCTCGGACCTACACAAGACTATTTTCAACAGATATATTTGTGTCTGAACAATCAGGAGACACTACTGTTTTTCTTTACGGTAAAAGATGCAAAAAAGCAGGATAATACAGAAATTTGACCAATGGAACTGCAAAACCACACTTGTATTTCTCGGGCCTACGCCAGACTATTTTCAACAGATATACAGTATTTGTGTCTGAACAATCAGGAGACACTACTCTTTTTCTTTATGGCAAAATATGCAACAAAGCAGGATAATACAGAGATTTGACCCGTGGAACTGCAAAACCACACTTGTTTTTCTCGGGCCTACACCAGACTATTTTCAACAGGTATATTTGTGTCTGAACAATCAGGAGACACTACTGTTTTTCTTTACGGCAAAAATGCAAAAAAGCAGGATAATACAGAGATTTGACCAGTGGAACCGCAAAACCATACTTGTATTTTTCGGGCCTGCACCATACTTTTTTCAACAAATATATTTGTGTCTGAACAATCAGGAGACACAACTGTTTTTCTTTATGGCAAAAAATGGCAAAAAGCAGGATAATACAGAGATTTGACTCATGGTACTGCAAAACCACAGTTCTATTAATCTGGCCTATACCAGACTATTTTCAACAGATATATTTGTGTCTGAACAATCAGGAGACACTACTGTTTTTCTTTACGGCAAAAGATGCAAAGAAGCAGGATAAAACAGGGATTTGACCCGTGGAGCCGCAAAACCACACTTGTATTTCTCGGGCCTACACCAGACTATTTTGAACAGATATATTTGTGTTTGAACAATCAGGAGACACTACTGTTTTTCTTTACGGCAAAAGATGCAAAGAAGCAGGATAATACAGAGATTTGACCCGTGGAACTGCAAAACCACACTTGTATTTCTCGGGCCTACACCAGACTATTTTCAACAGATATATTTGTGTCTGAACAATCAGGAGACACTACTGTTTTTCTTTGCGGCAAAAGATGCAAAAAAGCAGGATAATACAGAGATTTGTCCCATGGAGCTGTAAAACCACACTTGTATTTCTCGGGCCTACACCAGACTATTTTCAACAGATATATTTGTGTCTGAACAATCAAGAGACACTACTGTTTTTCTTTACGGCAAAAAATGCAAAAAAGCAGGATAATATAGGGATTTGACCCGTGGAGCTGCATAACCACACTTGTATTTCTCGGGCCTACACCAGACTAATTTCAACAGATATATTTGTGTCTGAACAATCAGGAGACAATACTGTTTTTCCTTACGGCAAAAGATGCAAAAAAGCAGGATAATTCAGAGATTTGACCCGTGGAACTGCAAAACCACACTTGCATTTCTCGGGCCTACACCATACTTTTTTCAACAAAGATATTTGTGTCTGAACAATCAGGAGACACGACTGTTTTTCTTTATGGCAAAAAATGGCACAAAGCAGGATAATACAGAGATTTGACTCATGGAACTGCAAAACCACAGTTCTAGTAATCTGGCCTATACCAGACTATTTTCAACAGATATATTTGTGTCTGAACAATCAGGAGACACTACTGTTTTTCTTTACGGCAAAAAATTCAAAAAAGCAGGATAATACAGAGATTTGACCCGTGGAACTGCAAAACCACACTTGCATTTCTCGGGCCTACACCATACTTTTTTCAACAAAGATATTTGTGTCTGAACAATCAGGAGACACGACTGTTTTTCTTTATGGCAAAAAATGGCACAAAGCAGGATAATACAGAGATTTGACTCATGGAACTGCAAAACCACAGTTCTAGTAATCTGGCCTATACCAGACTATTTTCAACAGATATATTTGTGTCTGAACAATCAGGAGACACTACTGTTTTTCTTTACGGCAAAAAATTCAAAAAAGCAGGATAATTCAGAGATTTGACCCGTGGAACAGCAAATCCACACTTGTATTTCTCGGGCGTACACCAGACTATTTTCAAAAGATATATTTGTGTCTGAACAATCAGGAGCCACTTCGGTTTTTCTTTATGGCAAAAAATGCAAAAAAGCAGGATAATACAGAGATTTGACCCGTGGAACTGCAAAACCACACTTGTATTTCTCGGGCCTACAACAGACTATTTTCAACATATATATTTGTGTCTGAACAATCAGGAGACACTACTGTTTTTCTTTACGGCAAAAAATGCAAAAAAGAAGGATAATACAGAGATTTGACCCATGGAACTGCAAAACCACACTTGTATTTCTCGTACCTACACAAGACTATTTTCAACAGATATATTTGTGTCTGAACAATCAGGAGACACTACTGTTTTTCTTTACGGCAAAAGATGCAAAAAAGCAGGATAATACAGAAATTTGACCCGTGGAACTGCAAAACCACACTTGTATTTCTCGGGCCTACGCCAGACTATTTTCAACAGTTATACAGTATTTGTGTCTGAACAATCAGGAGACACTACTCTTTTTCTTTATGGCAAAATATGCAACAAAGCAGGACAATACAGAGATTTGACCCGTGGAACTGCAAAACCACACTTGTTTTTCTCGGGCCTACACCAGACTATTTTCAACAGGTATATTTGTGTCTGAACAATCAGGAGACACTACTGTTTTTCATTACGGCAAAAATGCAAAAAAGCAGGATAATACAGAGATTTGACCAGTGGAACCGCAAAACCATACTTGTATTTTTCGGGCCTGCACCATACTTTTTTCAACAAATATATATGTGTCTGAACAATCAGGAGACACTACTGTTTTTCTTTATGGCAAAAAATGGCAAAAAGCAGGATAATACAGAGATTTGACTCATGGAACTGCAAAACCACAGATCTAATAATCTGGTCTATACCAGACTATTTTCAACAGATATATTTGTGTCTGAACAATCAGGAGACACTACTGTTTTTCTTTACGGCAAAAAATTCAAAAAAGCAGGATAATACAGAGATTTGACCCGTGGAACTGCAAAACCACACTTGTATTTCTCGGGCCTACACCAGACTATTTTCAACAGATATATTTGTGTCTGAACAATCAAGAGACACTACTGTTTTTCTTTACGGCAAAAAAGCAGGATAATATAGGGATTTGACCCGTGAAGCTGCATAACCACACTTGTATTTCTCGGGCCTACACCAGACTAATTTCAACAGATATATTTGTGTCTGAACAATCAGGAGACAATACTGTTTTTCTTTATGGCAAAAGATGCAAAAAAGCAGGATAATACAGAAATTTGACCCGTGGAACTGCAAAACCACACTTGCATTTCTCGGGCCTACACCATACGTTTTTCAACAAATATATTTGTGTCTGAACAATCAGGAGACACGACTGTTTTTCTTTATGGCAAAAAATGGCAAAAAGCAGGATAATACAGAGATTTGACTCATGGAACTGCAAAACCACAGTTCTAGTAATCTGGCCTATACCAGACTATTTTCAACAGATATATTTGTGTCTGAACAATCAGGAGACACTACTGTTTTTCTTTACGGCAAAAAAGCAGGATAATACAGAGATTTGACCCGTGGAACTGCAAAACCACACTTGTATTTCTTGGGCCTACGCCAGACTATTTTCAACAGATATACAGTATTTGTGTCTGAACAATCAGGAGACACTACTCTTTTTCTTTATGGCAAAATATGCAACAAAGCAGGATAATACAGAGATTTGACCCGTGGAACTGCAAAACCACACTTGTTTTTCTCGGGCCTACACCAGACTGTTTTCAACAGGTATATTTGTGTCTGAACAATCAGGAGACACTACTGTTTTTCTTTACGGTAAAAGATGCAAAAAAGCAGGATAATACAGAAATTTGACCAATGGAACTGCAAAACCACACTTGTATTTCTCGGGCCTACGCCAGACTATTTTCAACAGATATACAGTATTTGTGTCTGAACAATCAGGAGACACTACTCTTTTTCTTTATGGCAAAATATGCAACAAAGCAGGATAATACAGAGATTTGACCCGTGGAACTGCAAAACCACACTTGTTTTTCTCGGGCCTACACCAGACTATTTTCAACAGGTATATTTGTGTCTGAACAATCAGGAGACACTACTGTTTTTCTTTACGGCAAAAATGCAAAAAAGCAGGATAATACAGAGATTTGACCAGTGGAACCGCAAAACCATACTTGTATTTTTCGGGCCTGCACCATACTTTTTTCAACAAATATATTTGTGTCTGAACAATCAGGAGACACAACTGTTTTTCTTTATGGCAAAAAATGGCAAAAAGCAGGATAATACAGAGATTTGACTCATGGTACTGCAAAACCACAGTTCTATTAATCTGGCCTATACCAGACTATTTTCAACAGATATATTTGTGTCTGAACAATCAGGAGACACTACTGTTTTTCTTTACGGCAAAAGATGCAAAGAAGCAGGATAATACAGGGATTTGACCCGTGGAGCCGCAAAACCACACTTGTATTTCTCGGGCCTACACCAGACTATTTTGAACAGATATATTTGTGTTTGAACAATCAGGAGACACTACTGTTTTTCTTTACGGCAAAAGATGCAAAGAAGCAGGATAATACAGAGATTTGACCCGTGGAACTGCAAAACCACACTTGTATTTCTCGGGCCTACACCAGACTATTTTCAACAGATATATTTGTGTCTGAACAATCAGGAGACACTACTGTTTTTCTTTGCGGCAAAAGATGCAAAAAAGCAGGATAATACAGAGATTTGTCCCATGGAGCTGTAAAACCACACTTGTATTTCTCGGGCCTACACCAGACTATTTTCAACAGATATATTTGTGTCTGAACAATCAAGAGACACTACTGTTTTTCTTTACGGCAAAAAATGCAAAAAAGCAGGATAATATAGGGATTTGACCCGTGGAGCTGCATAACCACACTTGTATTTCTCGGGCCTACACCAGACTAATTTCAACAGATATATTTGTGTCTGAACAATCAGGAGACAATACTGTTTTTCCTTACGGCAAAAGATGCAAAAAAGCAGGATAATTCAGAGATTTGACCCGTGGAACTGCAAAACCACACTTGCATTTCTCGGGCCTACACCATACTTTTTTCAACAAAGATATTTGTGTCTGAACAATCAGGAGACACGACTGTTTTTCTTTATGGCAAAAAATGGCACAAAGCAGGATAATACAGAGATTTGACTCATGGAACTGCAAAACCACAGTTCTAGTAATCTGGCCTATACCAGACTATTTTCAACAGATATATTTGTGTCTGAACAATCAGGAGACACTACTGTTTTTCTTTACGGCAAAAAATTCAAAAAAGCAGGATAATACAGAGATTTGACCCGTGGAACTGCAAAACCACACTTGCATTTCTCGGGCCTACACCATACTTTTTTCAACAAAGATATTTGTGTCTGAACAATCAGGAGACACAACTGTTTTTCTTTATGGCAAAAAATGGCACAAAGCAGGATAATACAGAGATTTGACTCATGGAACTGCAAAACCACAGTTCTAGTAATCTGGCCTATACCAGACTATTTTCAACAGATATATTTGTGTCTGAACAATCAGGAGACACTACTGTTTTTCTTTACGGCAAAAAATTCAAAAAAGCAGGATAATTCAGAGATTTGACCCGTGGAACAGCAAATCCACACTTGTATTTCTCGGGCGTACACCAGACTATTTTCAAAAGATATATTTGTGTCTGAACAATCAGGAGCCACTTCGGTTTTTCTTTATGGCAAAAAATGCAAAAAAGCAGGATAATACAGAGATTTGACCCGTGGAACTGCAAAACCACACTTGTATTTCTCGGGCCTACAACAGACTATTTTCAACATATATATTTGTGTCTGAACAATCAGGAGACACTACTGTTTTTCTTTACGGCAAAAAATGCAAAAAAGAAGGATAATACAGAGATTTGACCCATGGAACTGCAAAACCACACTTGTATTTCTCGTACCTACACAAGACTATTTTCAACAGATATATTTGTGTCTGAACAATCAGGAGACACTACTGTTTTTCTTTACGGCAAAAGATGCAAAAAAGCAGGATAATACAGAAATTTGACCCGTGGAACTGCAAAACCACACTTGTATTTCTCGGGCCTACGCCAGACTATTTTCAACAGTTATACAGTATTTGTGTCTGAACAATCAGGAGACACTACTCTTTTTCTTTATGGCAAAATATGCAACAAAGCAGGACAATACAGAGATTTGACCCGTGGAACTGCAAAACCACACTTGTTTTTCTCGGGCCTACACCAGACTATTTTCAACAGGTATATTTGTGTCTGAACAATCAGGAGACACTACTGTTTTTCATTACGGCAAAAATGCAAAAAAGCAGGATAATACAGAGATTTGACCAGTGGAACCGCAAAACCATACTTGTATTTTTCGGGCCTGCACCATACTTTTTTCAACAAATATATATGTGTCTGAACAATCAGGAGACACTACTGTTTTTCTTTATGGCAAAAAATGGCAAAAAGCAGGATAATACAGAGATTTGACTCATGGAACTGCAAAACCACAGATCTAATAATCTGGTCTATACCAGACTATTTTCAACAGATATATTTGTGTCTGAACAATCAGGAGACACTACTGTTTTTCTTTACGGCAAAAAATTCAAAAAAGCAGGATAATACAGAGATTTGACCCGTGGAACTGCAAAACCACACTTGTATTTCTCGGGCCTACACCAGACTATTTTCAACAGATATATTTGTGTCTGAACAATCAAGAGAAACTACTGTTTTTCTTTACGGCAAAAAAGCAGGATAATATAGGGATTTGACCCGTGAAGCTGCATAACCACACTTGTATTTCTCGGGCCTACACCAGACTAATTTCAACAGATATATTTGTGTCTGAACAATCAGGAGACAATACTGTTTTTCTTTATGGCAAAAGATGCAAAAAAGCAGGATAATACAGAAATTTGACCCGTGGAACTGCAAAACCACACTTGCATTTCTCGGGCCTACACCATACGTTTTTCAACAAATATATTTGTGTCTGAACAATCAGGAGACACGACTGTTTTTCTTTATGGCAAAAAATGGCAAAAAGCAGGATAATACAGAGATTTGACTCATGGAACTGCAAAACCACAGTTCTAGTAATCTGGCCTATACCAGACTATTTTCAACAGATATATTTGTGTCTGAACAATCAGGAGACACTACTGTTTTTCTTTACGGCAAAAAAGCAGGATAATACAGAGATTTGACCCGTGGAACTGCAAAACCACACTTGTATTTCTTGGGCCTACGCCAGACTATTTTCAACAGATATACAGTATTTGTGTCTGAACAATCAGGAGACACTACTCTTTTTCTTTATGGCAAAATATGCAACAAAGCAGGATAATACAGAGATTTGACCCGTGGAACTGCAAAACCACACTTGTTTTTCTCGGGCCTACACCAGACTGTTTTCAACAGGTATATTTGTGTCTGAACAATCAGGAGACACTACTGTTTTTCTTTACGGCAAAAATGCAAAAAAGCAGGATAATACAGAGATTTGACCAGTGGAACCGCAAAACCATACTTGTATTTTTCGGGCCTGCACCATACTTTTTTCAACAAATATATATGTGTCTGAACAATCAGGAGACACTACTGTTTTTCTTTATGGCAAAAAATGGCAAAAAGCAGGATAATACAGAGATTTGACTCATGGAACTGCAAAACCACAGTTCTAATAATCTGGTCTATACCAGACTATTTTCAACAGATATATTTGTGTCTGAACAATCAGGAGACACTACTGTTTTTCTTTACGGCAAAAGATGCAAAGAAGCAGGATAATACAGGGATTTGACCCGTGGAGCCGCAAAACCACACTTGTATTTCTCGGGCCTACACCAGACTATTTTGAACAGATATATTTGTGTTTGAACAATCAGGAGACACTACTGTTTTTCTTTACGGCAAAAGATGCAAAGAAGCAGGATAATACAGAGATTTGACCCGTGGAACTGCAAAACCACACTTGTATTTCTCGGGCCTACACCAGACTATTTTCAACAGATATATTTGTGTCTGAACAATCAAGAGACACTACTGTTTTTCTTTACGGCAAAAAAGCAGGATAATATAGGGATTTGACCCGTGGAGCTGCATAACCACACTTGTATTTCTCGGGCCTACACCAGACTAATTTCAACAGATATATTTGTGTCTGAACAATCAGGAGACAATACTGTTTTTCTTTAAGGCAAAAGATGCAAAAAAGCAGGATAATACAGAAATTTGACCCGTGGAACTGCAAAACCACACTTGCATTTCTCGGGCCTACACCATACGTTTTTCAACAAATATATTTGTGTCTGAACAATCAGGAGACACGACTGTTTTTCTTTATGGCAAAAAATGGCAAAAAGCAGGATAATACAGAGATTTGACTCATGGAACTGCAAAACCACAGTTCTAGTAATCTGGCCTATACCAGACTATTTTCAACAGATATATTTGTGTCTGAACAATCAGGAGACACTACTGTTTTTCTTTACGGCAAAAAATGCAAAAAAGCAGGATAATACAGAGATTTGACCCGTGGAACTGCAAAACCACACTTGTATTCCTCGGGCCTACACCAGACTGTTTTCAACAGATATACAGTATTTGTGTCTGAACAATCAGGAGACACTACTGTTTTTCTTTATGGCAAAAAATGCAAAAAAGCAGGATAATATAGAGATTTGACCCGTGGAACTGCAAAACCACACTTGTATTTCTCGGGCCTACCCCAAACTATTTTCAACAGATATATTTGTGTCTGAACAATCAGGAGACACTACTGTTTTTCTTTATTGCAAAAAAATGTTAAAAAGCAGGATAAAACAGAGATTTGACCTGTGGAGCTGCAAAACCACACTTGTATTTCTCGGGCCTACACCAGACTGTTTTCAGCAGATATATTTGAGTGAGAACAAACAGGAGACACTACTGTTTTTCTTTACGGCAACAGATATATTTGTGTCTGAACAATCAGGAGACACTACTGTTTTTCTTTACGGCAAAAGATGCAAAAAAGGAGGATAATACTGAAATTTGACACGTGGAACTGCAAAACCACACTTGTATTTCTCGGGCCTACACCAGACTATTTTCAACAGGTATATTTGTGTCTGAACAATCAGGAGACACTACTGTTTTTCTTTACGGCAAAAGATGCAAAAAAGCAGGATAATTCAGAGATTTGACCCGTGGAACAGCAAAACCACACTTGTATTTCTCGGGCCTACACCAGACTAATTTCAACAGATATATTTGTGTTTGAACAATCAGGAGACACTTCTGTTTTTCTTTGCGGCAAAAAATGCAAAAAAGCAGGATAATACAGAGATTTGACCTGTGGAACAGCAAAACCACACTTGTATTTCTCGGGCCTACACCAGACTATTTTCAAAAGATATGTTTGTGTCTGAACAATCAGGAGCCACTTCGGTTTTTCTTTATGGCAAAAAATGCAAAAAAGCAGGATAATACAGAGATTTGACCCGTGGAACTGCAAAACCACACTTGTATTTCTCGGGCCTACAACAGACTATTTTCAACATATATATTTGTGTCTGAACAATCAGGAGACACTTCTGTTTTTCTTTACGGCAAAAAATGCAAAAAAGAAGGATAATACAGAGATTTGACCCATGGAACTGCAAAACCACACTTGTATTTCTCGGACCTACACAAGACTATTTTCAACAGATATATTTGTGTCTGAACAATCAGGAGACACTACTGTTTTTCTTTACGGTAAAAGATGCAAAAAAGCAGGATAATACAGAAATTTGACCAATGGAACTGCAAAACCACACTTGTATTTCTCGGGCCTACGCCAGACTATTTTCAACAGATATACAGTATTTGTGTCTGAACAATCAGGAGACACTACTCTTTTTCTTTATGGCAAAATATGCAACAAAGCAGGATAATACAGAGATTTGACCCGTGGAACTGCAAAACCACACTTGTTTTTCTCGGGCCTACACCAGACTATTTTCAACAGCTATATTTGTGTCTGAACAATCAGGAGACACTACTGTTTTTCTTTACGGCAAAAATGCAAAAAAGCAGGATAATACAGAGATTTGACCAGTGGAACCGCAAAACCATACTTGTATTTTTCGGGCCTGCACCATACTTTTTTCAACAAATATATTTGTGTCTGAACAATCAGGAGACACTACTGTTTTTCTTTATGGCAAAAAATGGCAAAAAGCAGGATAATACAGAGATTTGACCCATGGAACTGCAAAACCACAGTTCTAATAATCTGGCCTATACCAGACTATTTTCAACAGATATATTTGTGTATGAACAATCAGGAGACACTACTGTTTTTCTTTACGGCAAAAGATGCAAAGAAGCAGGATAATACAGGGATTTGACCCGTGGAGCCACAAAACCACACTTGTATTTCTCGGGCCTACACCAGACTATTTTGAACAGATATATTTGTGTTTGAACAATCAGGAGACACTACTGTTTTTCTTTGCGGCAAAAGATGCAAAGAAGCAGGATAATACAGAGATTTGACCCGTGGAACTGCAAAACCACACTTGTATTTCTCGGGCCTACACCAGACTATTTTCAACAGATATATTTGTGTCTGAATAATCAGGAGACACTACTGTTTTTCTTTGCGGCAAAAGATGCAAAAAAGCAGGATAATACAGAGATTTGTCCCATGGAGCTGTAAAACCACACTTGTATTTTTCGGGCCTACACCAGACTATTTTCAACAGATATATTTGTGTCTGAACAATCAAGAGACACTTATGTTTTTCTTTACGGCAAAAAATGCAAAAAAGCAGGATAATACAGGGATTTGACCCGTGGAGCTGCATAACCACACTTGTATTTCTCGGGCCTACACCAGACTAATTTCAACAGATATATTTGTGTCTGAACAATCAGGAGACAATACTGTTTTTCTTTACGGCAAAAGATGCAAAAAAGCAGGATAATACAGAAATTTGACCCGTGGAACTGCAAAACCACACTTGTATTTCTCGGGCCTACACCGGACTGTTTTCAGCAGATATATTTGAGTGAGAACAAACAGGAGACACTGCTGTTTTTCTTAACGGCAAAAAATGCAAAAAAGCAGGATAATACAGAGATTTGACCCGTGGAACTGCAAAACCACACTTCTATTTCTCGGGCCTACACCAGACTGTTTTCAACAGATATATTTGTATCTGAAAAATCAGGAGACACTACTGTTTTTCTTTACGGCAAAATATGCAACAAAGCAGGATAATACAGAAATTTGACCCGTGGAACTGCAAAACCACACTTGTATTTCTCGGGCCTTCACCAGACTATTTTCAACAGGTATATTTGTGTCTGAACAATCAGGAGACACTACTGGTTTTCTTTACGGCAAAAGATGCAAAAAAGCAGGATAATTCAGAGATTTGACCCGTGGAACAGCAAAACCACACTTGTATTTCTCGGGCCTACACCAGACTAATTTCAACAGATATATTTGTGTCTGAACAATCAGGAGACACTACTGATTTTCCTTACGGTAAAAAATGAAAAAAAGCAGGATAATGCAGAGATTTGACCCGTGGAACTGCAAAACCACACTTGTAATTCTCGGTCCTACACCAGACTATTTTCAACAGATATATTTGTGTCTGAACAATCAGGAGACACTACTGTTTTTCTTCACGGCAAAAGATGCAAAAAAGCAGGATAATACTGAAATTTGACCCGTGGAACTGCAAAACCACACTTTTATTTCTCGGGCCTACACCAGACTAATTTCAACAGATATACAGTATTTGTGTCTGAGCAATCAGGAGACACTACTGTTTTTCTTTATGGCAAAATATGCAACAAAGCAGGATAATACAGAGATTTGACCCGTGGAACTGCAAAACCACACTTGTATTTCTCGGGCCTACACCAGACTATTTTCAACAGGTATATTTGTGTATGAACAATCATGAGACACTACTGTTTTTCTTTACAGCAAAAAATGCAAAAAAGCAGGATAATACTGAGATTGGACCCATGGAGCTGTAAAACCACAGTTCTAGTAATCTGGCCTACACTAGACTATTTTCAACAGATATATTTGTGTCTGAACAATCAGGAGACACTACTGTTTTTCTTTATGGTAAAAAATGCAAAAAAGCAGGATAATACAGAGATTTGACCTGTGGAACTGCAAAACCACACTTGTATTTCTCGGGCCTACACCAGACTATTTTCAACAGACATATTTGTGTCTGAACAATCAGGAGACACTACTGTTTTTCTTTACGGCAAAAAATGCAAAAAAGCAGGATAATACAGAGATTTGACCCGTGGAACAGCAAAACCACACTTGTATTTCTTGGGCCTACAACAGACTAATTTCAACAGATATGTTTGTGTCTGAACAATCAGGAGACACTACTGTTTTTCTTTACGGCAAAAAATGAAAAAAAGCAGGATAATGCAGAGATTTGACCCGTGAAACTGCAAAACCACACTTGTAATTCTCGGTCCTACACCAGACTATTTTCAATAGATATATTTGTGTCAGAACAATCAGGAGACACTACTGTTTTTCTTTACAGCAAAAAATGCAAAAAAGCAGGATAATACTGAGATTGGACCCATGGAGCTGTAAAACCACAGTTCTAGTAATCTGGCCTACACTAGACTATTTTCAACAGATATATTTGTGTCTGAACAATCAGGGGACACTACTGTTTTTCTTTACGGTAAAAAATGCAAAAAAGCAGGATAATACAGAGATTTGATCTGTGGAACTGCAAAACCACACTTGTATTTCTCGGGCCTACACCAGACTATTTTCAACAGACATATTTGTGTCTGAACAATCAGGAGACACTACTGTTTTTCTTTACGGCAAAAAATGCAAAAAAGCAGGATAATACAGAGATTTGACCCGTGGAACAGCAAACCCACACTTGTATTTCTCGGGCCTACAACAGACTATTTTCAACAGATATATTTGTGTCTGAACAATCAGGAGACACTTCTGTATTTCTTTACGGCAAAAAATGCAAAAAAGCAGGATAATACAGAGATTTGACCCGTGGAACTGCAAAACCACACTTGTATTTCTCGGGCCTACCCCCAAACTATTTTCAACAGATACATTTGTGTCTGAACAATCAGGAGACACTACTGTTTTTCTTTACAGCAAAAAATGCAAAAAAGCAGGATAATACTGAGATTGGACCAATGGAGCTGTAAAACCACAGTTCTAGTAATCTGGCCTACACTAGACTATTTTCAACAGATATATTTGTGTCTGAACAATCAGGAGACACTACTGTTTTTCTTTATGGTAAAAAATGCAAAAAAGCAGGATAATACAGAGATTTGACCTGTGGAACTGCAAAACCACACTTGTATTTCTCGGGCCTACACCAGACTATTTTCAACATACATATTTGTGTCTGAACAATCAGGAGACACTACTGTTTTTCTTTACGGCAAAAAATGCAAAAAAGCAGGATAATACAGAGATTTGACCCGTGGAACAGCAAAACCACACTTGTATTTCTTGGGCCTACAACAGACTAATTTCAACAGATATGTTTGTGTCTGAACAATCAGGAGACACTACTGTTTTTCTTTACGGCAAAAAATGAAAAAAAGCAGGATAATGCAGAGATTTGACCCGTGGAACTGCAAAACCACACTTGTAATTCTCGGTCCTACACCAGACTATTTTCAACAGATATATTTGTGTCTGAACAATCAGGAGACACTACTGTTTTTCTTTACAGCAAAAAATGCAAAAAAGCAGGATAATACTGAGATTGGACCCATGGAGCTGTAAAACCACAGTTCTAGTAATCTGGCCTACACTAGACTATTTTCAACAGATATATTTGTGTCTGAACAATCAGGGGACACTACTGTTTTTCTTTACGGTAAAAAATGCAAAAAAGCAGGATAATACAGAGATTTGATCTGTGGAACTGCAAAACCACACTTGTATTTCTCGGGCCTACACCAGACTATTTTCAACAGACATATTTGTGTCTGAACAATCAGGAGACACTACTGTTTTTCTTTACGGCAAAAAATGCAAAAAAGCAGGATAATACAGAGATTTGACCCGTGGAACAGCAAAACCACACTTGTATTTCTTGGGCCTACAACAGACTATTTTCAACAGATATATTTGTGTCTGAACAATCAGGAGAGACTTCTGTATTTCTTTATGGCAAAAAATGCAAAAAAGCAGGATAATACAGAGATTTGACCCGAGGAACTGCAAAACCACAGTTGTATTTCTCGGGCCTACACCAGACTATTTTCAACAGATACATTTGTGTCTGAACAATCAGGAGACACTACTGTTTTTCTTTAAGGCAAAAAATGCAAAAAAGCAGGATAATACAGAGATTTGACCCATGGAACTGCAAAACCACACTTCTCGGGCCTACACCAGACTATTTTCAACAGGTATATTTGTGCCTGAACAATCAGGAGACACTACTGTTTTTCTTTACGGCAAAAGATGCAAAAAAGCAGGATAATTCAGAGATTTGACCCGTGGAACAGCAAAACCACACTTGTATTTCTCGGGCCTACACCAGACTAATTTCAACAGATATATTTGTGTCTGAACAATCAGGAGACACTACTGTTTTTCTTCACGGCAAAAGATGCAAAAAAGCAGGATAATACTGAAATTTGACCCGTGGAACAGCAAAACCACACTTGTATTTCTCGGGCCTACACCAGACTATTTTCAACAGATATTCAGTATTTGTGTCTGAACAATCAGGAGACACTACTGTTTTTCTTTAAGGCAAACAATGCAAAAAAGCAGGATAATACAGAGATTTGACCTGTGGAACTGCAAAAATACACTTGTATTTCTTGGGACTACACCAGACTATTTTCAACAGATATATTTGTGTCTGAACAATCAGGAGACACTACTGTTTTTCTTTACGCCGAAAAATGCCAAAAGAAGGATAATACAGAGATTTGACCCGTGGAATTACAAAACCACACTTGTATTTCTCGGGCCTACAACAGACTGTTTTCAACAGATATATTTGTGTGTGAACAATCAGGAGACACTACTGTTTTTCTTTACGGCAAAAAATGCAACAAAGCAGGATAATACAGAGATTTGACCCGAGGAACTGCAAAACCACACTTGTATTTCTCGGGCCTACACCAGACTGTTTTCAACAGATATATTTGTGTCTGAACAATCAGGAGACACTACTGTTTTTCTTTACGGCAAAAGATGCAAAAAAGCAGGATAATACAGAAATTTGACCCGTGGAACTGCAAAACCACACTTGTATTTCTCGGGCCTATGCCAGACTATTTTCAACAGATATACAGTATTTGTGTCTGAACAACCAGGAGACACTGCTCTTTTTCTTTATGGCAAAATATGCAACAAAGCAGGATAATACAGAGATTTGACCCGTGGAACTGCAAAACCACACTTGTTTTTCTCAGGCCTACACCAGACTACTTTCAACAGGTATATTTGTGTCTGAACAATCAGGAGACACTACTGTTTTTCTTTACGGCAAAAATGCAAAAAAGCAGGATAATACAGAGATTTGACCAGTGGAACCGCAAAACCATACTTGTATTTTTCGGGCCTGCACCATACTTTTTTCAACAAATATATTTGTGTCTGAACAATCAGGAGACACTACTGTTTTTCTTTATGGGAAAAAATGGCAAAAAGCAGGATAATACAGAGATTTGACTCATGGAACTGCAAAACCACAGTTGTAGTAATCTAGCCTATACCAGACTATTTTCAACAGATATATTTGTGTCTGAACAATCAGGAGACACTACTGTTTTTCTTTACGGCAAAAAATGCAAAAAAGCAGGATAATACAGGGATTTGACCCGTGGAGCTGCAAAACCACACTTGTATTTCTCGGGCCTACACCAGACTATTTTGAACAGATATATTTGTGTCTGAACAATCAGGAGACACTACTGTTTTTCTTTACGGCAAAAGATGCAAAGAAGCAGGATAATACAGAGATTTGACCCGTTGTACTGCAAAACCACACTTGTATTCCTCGGGCCTACACCAGACTGTTTTCAACAGATATACAGTATTTGTGTCTGAACAATCAGGAGACACTACTGTTTTTCTTTATGGCAAAAAATGCAAAAAAGCAGGATAATACAGAGATTTGACCCGTGGAACTGCAAAACCACACTTGTATTTCTCGGGCCTACACCAGACTATTTTCAACAGAAATATTTGTGTCTGAACAATCAGGAGACACTACTGTTTTTCTTTACGGCAAAAAATGCAAAAAAGCAGGATAATACAGAGATTTGACCCGTGGAACAGCAAAACCACACTTGTATTTCTCGGGCCTACAACAGACTATTTTCAACAGATATATTTGTGTCTGAACAATCAGGAGACACTTCTGTATTTCTTTACGGCAAAAAATGCAAAAAAGCAGGATAATACAGAGATTTGACCCGTGGAACTGCAAAACCACACTTGTATTTCTCGGGCCTACACCAGACTATTTTCAACAGATATATTTGTGTCTGAACAATCAGGAGACACTCCTGTTTTTCTTTACGGCAAAAGATGCAAAAAAGCAGGACAATACAGAGATTTGTCCCATGGAGCTGTAAAACCACACTTGTATTTCTCGGGCCTACACCAGACTATTTTCAACAGATATATTTGTGTCTGAACAATCAAGAGACACTACTGTTTTTCTTTACGGCAAAAAATGCAAAAAAGCAGGATAATATAGGGATTTGACCCATGGAGCTGCATAACCACACTTGTATTTCTCGGGCCTACACCAGACTAATTTCAACAGATATATTTGTGTCTGAACAATCAGGAGACAATACTGTTTTTCTTTACGGCAAAAGATGCAAAAAAGCAGGATAATACAGAAATTTGACCCGTGGAACTGCAAAACCACACTTGCATTTCTCGGGCCTACACCAGACTATTTTCAACAGATATACAGTATTTGTGTCTGAACAATCAGGAGATACTACTGTTTTTCTTTATGGCAAAATATGCAAAAAAGCAGGATAATACAGAGATTTGACCCGTGTAACTGCAAAACCTCACTTGTATTTCTCGGGCCTTCACCAGACTATTTTCAACAGATATATTTGTGTCTGAACAATCAGGAGACAATACTGTTTTTCATTACGAGAAAAATGCAAAAATGCAGGATAATACAGAGATTTGACCAGTGGAACTGCAAAACCATACTTGTTTTTTTCGGGCCTACACCAGACTTTTTTCAATAAATATATTTGTGTCTGAACAATCAGGAGACACTACTGTTTTTCTTTACGGCAAAAAATGGCAAAAAGCAGGATAATACAGAGATTTGACTCATGGAACTGCAAAACCACAGTTCTAGTAATCTGGCCTATACCAGACTATTTTCAACAGATATATTTGTGTCTGAACAATCAGGAGACACTACTGTTTTTCTTTACGTTAAAAAATGCAAAAAAGCAGGATAATACAGGGATTTGACCCGTGGAGCTGCAAAACCACACTTGTATTTCTCGGGCCTACACCAGACTATTTTCAACAGATATATTTGTGTCTGAACAATCAGGAGACACTACTGTTTTTCTTTACGGCAAAAGATGCAAAGAAGCAGGATAATACAGAGATTTGAGCGGTGGAACTGCAAAACCACACTTGTATTCCTCGGGCCTACACCAAACTGTTTTCAACAGATATACAGTATTTGTGTCTGAACAATCAGGAGAAACTACTGTTTTTCTTTATGGCAAAAAATGCAAAAAAGCAGGATAATGCAGAGATTTGACCTGTGGAACTGCAAAACCACACTTGAATTTCTCGGGCCTACCCCAAACTATTTTCAATAGATATATTTGTGTCTGAACAATCAGGAGACACTACTGTTTTTCTATACGGCAAAAAATGCAAAAAAGCAGGATAATACAGAGATTTGACCCGTGGAACAGCAAAACCACACTTGTATTTCTCGGACCTACACCAGACTATATTCAACAGATATATTTGTGTCTGAACAATCAGGAGACACTTCTGTTTTTCTTTGCGGCAAAAAATGCAAAAAAGCAGGATAATACAGAGATTTGACCCGTGGAGCAGCAAAACCACACTTGTATTTCTCGGGCCTACACCAGACTATTTTCAAAAGATATATTTGTGTCTGAACAATCAGGAGACACTTCGGTTTTTCTTTATGGCAAAAAATGCAAAAAAAGCAGAATAATACAGAGATTTGACCCGTGGAACTGCAAAACCACACTTGTATTTCTCGGGCCTACAACAGACTATTTTCAACAGATATATTTGTGTCTGAACACTCAAGAGACACTACTGTTTTTCTTTACGGCAAAAAATGCAAAAAAGCAGGATAATATAGGGATTTGACCCGTGGAGCTGCATAACCAGACTTGTATTTCTCGGGCCTACACCAGACTAATTTCAACAGATATATTTGTGTCTGAACAATCAGGAGACAATATTGTTTTTCTTTACGGCAAAAGATGCAAAAAAGCAGGATAATACAGAAATTTGACCCGTGGAACTGCAAAACCAGACTTGCATTTCTCGGCCCTACACCAGACTATTTTCAACAGATATACAGTATTTGTGTCTGAACAATCAAGAGATACTACTGTTTTTCTTTATGGCAAAATATGCAAAAAAGCAGGATAATACAGAGATTTGACCCGTGGAACTGCAAAACCACACTTGTATTTCTCGGGCCTTCACCAGACTATTTTCAACAGATATATTTGTGTCTGAACAATCAGGAGACACTACTGTTTTTCTTTATGGGAAAAATGCAAAAATGCAGGATAATACAGAGATTTGACCAATGGAACTGCAAAACCATACTTGTATTTTTCGGGCCTACACCAGACTTTTTTCAATAAATATATTTGTGTCTGAACAATCTGGAGACACTACTGTTTTTCTTTACGGCAAAAAATGGCAAAAAGCAGGATAATACAGAGATTTGACTCATGGAACTGCAAAACCACAGTTCTAGTAATCTGGCCTATGCCAGACTATTTTCAACAGATATATTTGTGTCTGAACAATCAGGAGACACTACTGTTTTTCTTTACGGTAAAAAATGCAAAAAAGCAGGATAATACAGGGATTTGACCCGTGGAGCTGCAAAACCACACTTGTATTTCTCGGGCCTACACCAGACTATTTTCAACAGATATATTTGTGTCTGAACAATCAGGAGACACTACTGTCTTTCTTTACGGCAAAAGATGCAAAGAAGCAGGATAATACAGAGATTTGAGCGGTGGAACTGCAAAATCACACTTGTATTCCTCGGGCCTACACCAGACTGTTTTCAACAGATATACAGTATTTGTGTCTGAACAATCAGGAGACACTACTGTTTTTCTTTATGGCAAAAAATGCAAAAAAGCAGGATAATGCAGAGATTTGACCCGTGGAACTGCAAAACCACACTTGTATTTCTCGGGCCTACACAAGACTATTTTCAACAGATATATTTGTGTCTGAACAATCAGGAGACACTACTGTTTTTCTTTACGGCAAAAAATGCAAAAAAGCAGGATAATACAGAGATTTGACCCATGGAGCTGTAAAACCACACTTGTATTTCTCTGGCCTACACCAGACTATTTTCAACAGATATATTTGTGTCTGAACAATCAGGAGAAACTACTGTTTTTATTTGTAGCAAAAAAATGCAAAAAAGCAGGATAATAGAGAGATTTGACCCGTGGAACAGCAAAACCACACTTGTATTTCTCGGGCTTACACCGGACTATTTTCAGCAGATATATTTGTGTCTGAACAATCAGGAGACACTACTGTTTTTCTTTACGGCAAAAAATGCAAGAAAGCAGGATAATACAGAGATTTGACCCGTTGAACTGCAAAACCACACTTGTATTTCTCGGGCCTACACCGGACTATTTTCAACAGATATACATTATTTGTGTCTGAATAATCAGGAGACACTACTGTTTTTCTTTATGGCAAAAAATTCAAAAAAGCAGGATAATACAGAGATTTGTCACGAGGCACTGCAAAACCACACTTGTATTTCTCGGGCCTACACCAGACTATTTTCAACAGATATATTTGTGTCTGAACAATCAGGAGACACTGCTGTTTTTCTTTACGGCAAAAAATGCCAAAAGAAGGATAATACAGCGATTTGACCCGTGGAACGGCAAAACCACACTTGTATTTCTCGGGCCTACACGAGACCATTTTCAACAGATATATTTGTGTCTGAAAAATCAGGAGATACTACTGTTTTTCTTTACGGCAAAAAATGCTAAAAAGCAGGATAATACAGAGATTTGACCCGTGGAACTGCAAAACCACACTTTATTTCTCGGGCCTACACCAGACTATTTTCATCAGATATATTTGTGTCTGAACAATCAGGAGACACTACTGTTTTTCTTTATGGCAAAAAATGCAAAAAAGCAGGATAATACAGAGATTTGACCCATGGAGCTGTAAAACCACACTTGTAGTTCTTGGGCCTACACCAGACTATTTTCAACAGATATATTTGTGTCTGAACAATCAGGAGACACTACTGTTTTTCTTGACGGCAAAAAATGCCAAAAGAAGGATAATGCAGAGATTTGACCCGTGGAACTGCAAAACCACACTTGTATTTCTCGGGCCTACACCAGACTATTTTCAACAGATATATTGGTGTCTGAACAATCAGAGGACACTACTGTTTATCTTTAAGGCAAAAAGTGCAAAAAAGAAGGATAATACAGAGATTTGACCCATGGAGCTGTAAAACCACACTTGTATTTCTCGGGCCTACACCAGACTATTTTCAACAGATATGTTTGTGTCTGAACAATCAGGAGACTCTACTGTTTTTCTTTACAGCAAAAAATGCAAAAAAGCAGGATAATACAGAGATTTGTCACGAGGCACTGCAAAACCACACTTGTATTTCTCGGGCCTACACCAGACTATTTTCAACAGATATATTTGTGTCTGAACAATCAGGAGACACTGCTGTTTTTCTTTACGGCAAAAAATGCCAAAAGAAGGATAATACAGCGATTTGACCCGTGGAACGGCAAAACCACACTTGTATTTCTCGGGCCTACACGAGACCATTTTCAACAGATATATTTGTGTCTGAACAATCAGGAGATACTACTGTTTTTCTTTACGGCAAAAAATGCTAAAAAGCAGGATAATACAGAGATTTGACCCGTGGAACTGCAAAACCACACTTTATTTCTCGGGCCTACACCAGACTATTTTCAACAGATATATTTGTGTCTGAACAATCAGGAGACACTACTGTTTTTCTTTACGGGAAAAATGCAAAAAAGCAGGATAATACAGAGATTTGACCAGTGGAACCGCAAAACCATACTTGTATTTTTCGGGCCTACACCAGACTTTTTTCAACAAATATATTTGTGTCTGAACAATCAGGAGACACTACTGTTTTTCTTTACGGCAAAAAATGGCAAAAAGCAGGATAATACAGAGATTTGACTCATGGAACTGCAAAACCACAGTTCTAGTAATCTGGCCTATACCAGACTATTTTCAACAGATATATTTGTGTCTTAACAACCAGGAGACACTACTGTTTTTCTTTACGGTAAAAAATGCAAAAAAGCAGGATAATACAGGGATTTGACCCGTGGAGCTGCGAAACCACACTTGTATTTCTCGGGCCTACACCAGACTATTTTCAACAGATATATTTGTGTCTGAACAATCAGGAGACGCTACTGTTTTTCTTTACGGCAAAAGATGCAAAGAAGCAGGATAATACAGAGATTTGACCCGTGGAACAGCAAAACCACACTTGTATTCCTTGGGCCTACACCAGACTGTTTTCAACAGATATACAGTATTTGTGTCTGAACAATCAGGAGACACTACTGTTTTTCTTTATGGCAAAAAATGCAAAAAAGCAGGATAATACAGAGATTTGACCCGTGGAACAGCAAAACCACACTTGTATTTCTCGGACCTACACCAGACTATTTTCAACAGATATATTTGTGTCTGAACAATCAGGAGACACTTCTGTTTTTCTTTACGGCAAAAAATGCCAAAAAGCAGGATAATACAGAGATTTGACCCGTGGAGCAGCAAAACCACACTTATATTTCTCGGGCCTACACCAGACTATTTTCAAAAGATATATTTGTGTCTGAACAATCAGGAGACACTTCTGTTTTTCTTTATGGCAAAAAATGCAAAAAAGCAGGATAATACAGAGATTTGACCCGTGGAACTGCAAAACCACACTTGTATTTCTGGGGCCTACAACAGACTATTTTCAACAGATATATTTGTGTCTGAACAATCAGGAGACACTACTGTTTTTCTTTACGGCAAAAAATGCAAAATAGCAGGATAATACAGAAATTTGACCCATGGAGCTGTAAAACCACACTTGTATTTCTCGGGCCTACACCAGACTATTTTCAACAGATATATTTGTGTCTGAACAATCAGGAGACACTACTGTTTTTCTTTACGGCAAAAGATGCAAAGAAGCAGGATAATACAGAGATTTGAGCGGTGGAACTGCAAAACCACACTTGTATTCCTCGGGCCTACACCAAACTGTTTTCAACAGATATACAGTATTTGTGTCTGAACAATCAGGAGAAACTACTGTTTTTCTTTATGGCAAAAAATGCAAAAAAGCAGGATAATGCAGAGATTTGACCCGTGGAACTGCAAAACCACACTTGAATTTCTCGGGCCTACCCCAAACAATTTTCAATAGATATATTTGTGTCTGAACAATCAGGAGACACTACTGTTTTTCTATACGGCAAAAAATGCAAAAAAGCAGGATAATACAGAGATTTGACCCGTGGAACAGCAAAACCACACTTGTATTTCTCGGACCTACACCAGACTGTATTCAACAGATATATTTGTGTCTGAACAATCAGGAGACACTTCTGTTTTTCTTTGCGGCAAAAAATGCAAAAAAGCAGGATAATACAGAGATTTGACCCGTGGAGCAGCAAAACCACACTTGTATTTCTCGGGCCTACACCAGACTATTTTCAAAAGATATATTTGTGTCTGAACAATCAGGAGACACTTCGGTTTTTCTTTATGGCAAAAAATGCAAAAAAAGCAGAATAATACAGAGATTTGACCCGTGGAACTGTAAAACCACACTTGTATTTCTCGGGCCTACAACAGACTATTTTCAACAGATATATTTGTGTCTGAACACTCAAGAGACACTACTGTTTTTCTTTACGGCAAAAAATGCAAAAAAGCAGGATAATATAGGGATTTGACCCGTGGAGCTGCATAACAAGACTTGTATTTCTCGGGCCTACACCAGACTAATTTCAACAGATATATTTGTGTCTGAACAATCAGGAGACAATATTGTTTTTCTTTACGGCAAAAGATGCAAAAAAGCAGGATAATACAGAAATTTGACCCGTGGAACTGCAAAACCAGACTTGCATTTCTCGGCCCTACACCAGACTATTTTCAACAGATATACAGTATTTGTGTCTGAACAATCAAGAGATACTACTGTTTTTCTTTATGGCAAAATATGCAAAAAAGCAGGATAATACAGAGATTTGACCCGTGGAACTGCAAAACCACACTTGTATTTCTCGGGCCTTCACCAGACTATTTTCAACAGATATATTTGTGTCTGAACAATCAGGAGACACTACTGTTTTTCTTTATGGGAAAAATGCAAAAATGCAGGATAATACAGAGATTTGACCAATGGAACTGCAAAACCATACTTGTATTTTTCGGGCCTACACCAGACTTTTTTCAATAAATATATTTGTGTCTGAACAATCTGGAGACACTACTGTTTTTCTTTACGGCAAAAAATGGCAAAAAGCAGGATAATACAGAGATTTGACTCATGGAACTGCAAAACCACAGTTCTAGTAATCTGGCCTATGCCAGACTATTTTCAACAGATATATTTGTGTCTGAACAATCAGGAGACACTACTGTTTTTCTTTACGGTAAAAAATGCAAAAAAGCAGGATAATACAGGGATTTGACCCGTGGAGCTGCAAAACCACACTTGTATTTCTCGGGCCTACACCAGACTATTTTCAACAGATATATTTGTGTCTGAACAATCAGGAGACACTACTGTCTTTCTTTACGGCAAAAGATGCAAAGAAGCAGGATAATACAGAGATTTGAGCGGTGGAACTGCAAAATCACACTTGTATTCCTCGGGCCTACACCAGACTGTTTTCAACAGATATACAGTATTTGTGTCTGAACAATCAGGAGACACTACTGTTTTTCTTTATGGCAAAAAATGCAAAAAAGCAGGATAATGCAGAGATTTGACCCGTGGAACTGCAAAACCACACTTGTATTTCTCGGGCCTACACAAGACTATTTTCAACAGATATATTTGTGTCTGAACAATCAGGAGACACTACTGTTTTTCTTTACGGCAAAAAATGCAAAAAAGCAGGATAATACAGAGATTTGACCCATGGAGCTGTAAAACCACACTTGTATTTCTCTGGCCTACACCAGACTATTTTCAACAGATATATTTGTGTCTGAACAATCAGGAGAAACTACTGTTTTTATTTGTAGCAAAAAAATGCAAAAAAGCAGGATAATAGAGAGATTTGACCCGTGGAACAGCAAAACCACACTTGTATTTCTCGGGCTTACACCGGACTATTTTCAGCAGATATATTTGTGTCTGAACAATCAGGAGACACTACTGTTTTTCTTTACGGCAAAAAATGCAAGAAAGCAGGATAATACAGAGATTTGACCCGTTGAACTGCAAAACCACACTTGTATTTCTCGGGCCTACACCGGACTATTTTCAACAGATATACATTATTTGTGTCTGAATAATCAGGAGACACTACTGTTTTTCTTTATGGCAAAAAATTCAAAAAAGCAGGATAATACAGAGATTTGTCACGAGGCACTGCAAAACCACACTTGTATTTCTCGGGCCTACACCAGACTATTTTCAACAGATATATTTGTGTCTGAACAATCAGGAGACACTGCTGTTTTTCTTTACGGCAAAAAATGCCAAAAGAAGGATAATACAGCGATTTGACCCGTGGAACGGCAAAACCACACTTGTATTTCTCGGGCCTACACGAGACCATTTTCAACAGATATATTTGTGTCTGAAAAATCAGGAGATACTACTGTTTTTCTTTACGGCAAAAAATGCTAAAAAGCAGGATAATACAGAGATTTGACCCGTGGAACTGCAAAACCACACTTTATTTCTCGGGCCTACACCAGACTATTTTCATCAGATATATTTGTGTCTGAACAATCAGGAGACACTACTGTTTTTCTTTATGGCAAAAAATGCAAAAAAGCAGGATAATACAGAGATTTGACCCATGGAGCTGTAAAACCACACTTGTAGTTCTTGGGCCTACACCAGACTATTTTCAACAGATATATTTGTGTCTGAACAATCAGGAGACACTACTGTTTTTCTTGACGGCAAAAAATGCCAAAAGAAGGATAATGCAGAGATTTGACCCGTGGAACTGCAAAACCACACTTGTATTTCTCGGGCCTACACCAGACTATTTTCAACAGATATATTGGTGTCTGAACAATCAGAGGACACTACTGTTTATCTTTAAGGCAAAAAGTGCAAAAAAGAAGGATAATACAGAGATTTGACCCATGGAGCTGTAAAACCACACTTGTATTTCTCGGGCCTACACCAGACTATTTTCAACAGATATGTTTGTGTCTGAACAATCAGGAGACTCTACTGTTTTTCTTTACAGCAAAAAATGCAAAAAAGCAGGATAATACAGAGATTTGTCACGAGGCACTGCAAAACCACACTTGTATTTCTCGGGCCTACACCAGACTATTTTCAACAGATATATTTGTGTCTGAACAATCAGGAGACACTGCTGTTTTTCTTTACGGCAAAAAATGCCAAAAGAAGGATAATACAGCGATTTGACCCGTGGAACGGCAAAACCACACTTGTATTTCTCGGGCCTACACGAGACCATTTTCAACAGATATATTTGTGTCTGAACAATCAGGAGATACTACTGTTTTTCTTTACGGCAAAAAATGCTAAAAAGCAGGATAATACAGAGATTTGACCCGTGGAACTGCAAAACCACACTTTATTTCTCGGGCCTACACCAGACTATTTTCAACAGATATATTTGTGTCTGAACAATCAGGAGACACTACTGTTTTTCTTTACGGGAAAAATGCAAAAAAGCAGGATAATACAGAGATTTGACCAGTGGAACCGCAAAACCATACTTGTATTTTTCGGGCCTACACCAGACTTTTTTCAACAAATATATTTGTGTCTGAACAATCAGGAGACACTACTGTTTTTCTTTACGGCAAAAAATGGCAAAAAGCAGGATAATACAGAGATTTGACTCATGGAACTGCAAAACCACAGTTCTAGTAATCTGGCCTATACCAGACTATTTTCAACAGATATATTTGTGTCTTAACAACCAGGAGACACTACTGTTTTTCTTTACGGTAAAAAATGCAAAAAAGCAGGATAATACAGGGATTTGACCCGTGGAGCTGCGAAACCACACTTGTATTTCTCGGGCCTACACCAGACTATTTTCAACAGATATATTTGTGTCTGAACAATCAGGAGACGCTACTGTTTTTCTTTACGGCAAAAGATGCAAAGAAGCAGGATAATACAGAGATTTGACCCGTGGAACAGCAAAACCACACTTGTATTCCTTGGGCCTACACCAGACTGTTTTCAACAGATATACAGTATTTGTGTCTGAACAATCAGGAGACACTACTGTTTTTCTTTATGGCAAAAAATGCAAAAAAGCAGGATAATACAGAGATTTGACCCGTGGAACAGCAAAACCACACTTGTATTTCTCGGACCTACACCAGACTATTTTCAACAGATATATTTGTGTCTGAACAATCAGGAGACACTTCTGTTTTTCTTTACGGCAAAAAATGCCAAAAAGCAGGATAATACAGAGATTTGACCCGTGGAGCAGCAAAACCACACTTATATTTCTCGGGCCTACACCAGACTATTTTCAAAAGATATATTTGTGTCTGAACAATCAGGAGACACTTCTGTTTTTCTTTATGGCAAAAAATGCAAAAAAGCAGGATAATACAGAGATTTGACCCGCGGAACTGCAAAACCACACTTGTATTTCTGGGGCCTACAACAGACTATTTTCAACAGATATATTTGTGTCTGAACAATCAGGAGACACTACTGTTTTTCTTTACGGCAAAAAATGCAAAATAGCAGGATAATACAGAAATTTGACCCATGGAGCTGTAAAACCACACTTGTATTTCTCGGGCCTACACCAGACTATTTTCAACAGATATATTTGTGTCTGAACAATCAGGAGAAACTACTGTTTTTCTTTGCGGCAAAAAAATGCAAAAAAGCAGGATAATACAGGGATTGACCCGTGGAGCTGCAAAACCACACTTGTATTTCGCGGGCCTACACCAGACTATTTTCAACAGATATATTTGTGTCTGAACAATCAGTAGACACTACTGTTTTTCTTTACGGGAAAAGATGCAAAAAAGCAGGATAATTCAGAGATTTGACCCGGGAACTGCAAAACCACACTTGTATTTCTCGGCCCTACACCAGACTATTTTCAACAGATATACAATATTTGTGTCTGAACAATCAGGAGACACTACTGTTTTTCTTTATGGCAAAAAATGCAAAAAAGCAGGATAATACAGAGATTTGACCCGTGGAACTGCAAAACCACACTTGTATTTCTCGGGCCTACACCAGACTATTTTCAACAGATATATTTGCGTCTGAACAATCAGGAGACACTACTGTTTTTCTTTACGGCAAAAAATGCCAAAAGAAGCATAATGCAAAGATTTGACCCGTGGAGCTGTAAAACCACACTTATATTTCTCGGGCCTACACCAGACTATTTTCAACAGATATATTTGTGTCTGAACAATCAGAGGATACTACTGTTTTTCTTTACAGCAAAAAGTGCAAAAAAGAAGGATAATTCAGAGATTTGACCCATAGAGCTGTAAAACCACACTTGTATTTCTCGGGCCTACACCAGACTATTTTCAACAGATATATTTGTGTCTGAACAATCAGGAGGCTCTACTGTTTTTCTTTACGGCAAAAAATGCAAAAAAGCAGGATAATACAGAGATTTGTCACGAGGAACTGCAAAACCACACTTGTATTTCTCGGGCCTACACCAGACTATTTTCAACAGATATATTTGTGTCTGAATAATCAGGAGACACTACTGTTTTCCTTTATGGCAAAAAATGCCAAAAAGCAGGATAATACAGAGATTTGACCCATAGAGCTGCAAAACCACACTTGTATTTCTCGGGGCTACACCAGACTATTTTCAACAGATATATTTCTGTTTGAACAATCAGGAGACACTACTGTTTTTCTTTACGGCAAAAAATCCAAAAAAGCAGGATAATACAGAGATTTGACCCATGGAGCTGTAAAACCACACTTGTATTTCTCTGGCCTACACCAGACTATTTTCAACAGATATATTTGTGTCTGAACAATCAGGAGAAACTACTGTTTTTATTTGCAGCAAAAAAATGCAAAAAAGCAGGATAATAGAGAGATTTGACCCGTGGAACAGCAAAACCACACTTGTATTTCTCGGGCTTACACCAGACTATTTTCAACAGATATATTTGTGTCTGAACAATCAGGAGACACTACTGTTTATCTTTACGGCAAAAAATGCAAGAAAGCAGGATAATACAGAGATTTGACCCGTTGAACTGCAAAACCACACTTGTATTTCTCGGGCCTACACCGGACTATTTTCAACAGATATACATTATTTGTGTCTGCATAATCAGGAGACACTACTGTTTTTCTTTATGGCAAAAAATTCAAAAAAGCAGGATAATACAGAGATTTGACCCGTGGAACTGCAAAACCACACTTTTATTTCTCGGGCCTACACCAGACTATTTTCAACAGATATATTTGTCTCTGAAAAATCAGGAGACACTACTGTTTTTCATTATGGCAAAAAATGCCAAAAAGCAGGATAATACAGAGATTTGACCCATGGAACTGCAAAACCACACTTGTATTTCTCGGGCCTACACCAGACTATTTTCATCAGATATATTTGTGTCTGAACAATCAGGAGACACTACTGTTTTTCTTTATGGCAAAAAATGCAAAAAAGCAGGATAATACAGAGATTTGACCCATGGAGCTGTAAAACCACACTTGTAGTTCTTGGGCCTACACCAGACTATTTTCAACAGATATATTTGTGTCTGAACAATCAGGAGACACTACTGTTTTTCTGGACGGCAAAAAATGCCAAAAGAAGGATAATGCAGAGATTTGACCTGTGGAACTGCAAAACCACACTTGTATTTCTCGGGCCTACACCAGACTATTTTCAACAGATATATTGGTGTCTGAACAATCAGAGGACACTACTGTTTTTCTTTAAGGCAAAAAGTGCAAAAAAGAAGGATAATACAGAGATTTGACCCATGGAACTGCAAAAACACACTTGTATTTCTCGGGCCTACACAAGACTATTTTCAACAGATATATTTGTGTCTGAACAATCAGGAGACACTACTGTTTTTCTTTACGGCAAAAAATGCAAAATAGCAGGATAATACAGAAATTTGACCCTTGGAGCTGTAAAACCACACTTGTATTTCTCGGGCCTACACCAGACTATTTTCAACAGATATATTTGTGTCTGAACAATCAGGAGAAACTACTGTTTTTCTTTGCGGCAAAAAAATGCAAAAAAGCAGGATAATACCGGGATTGACCCGTGGAGCTGCAAAACCACACTTGTATTTCTGGGGCCTACACCAGACTATTTTCAACAGATATATTTGCGTCTGAACAATCAGGAGACACTACTGTTTTTCTTTACGGCAAAAAATGCCAAAAGAAGCATAATGCAAAGATTTGACCCGTGGAGCTGTAAAACCACACTTATATTTCTCGGGCCTACACCAGACTATTTTCAACAGATATATTTGTGTCTGAACAACCAGAGGATACTACTGTTTTTCTTTACAGCAAAAAGTGCAAAAAAGAAGGATAATACAGAGATTTGACCCATAGAGCTGTAAAACCACACTTGTATTTCTCGGGCCTACACCAGACTATTTTCAACAGATATATTTGTGTCTGAACAATCAGGAGGCTCTACTGTTTTTCTTTACGGCAAAAAATGCAAAAAAGCAGGATAATACAGAGATTTGTCACGAGGAACTGCAAAACCACACTTGTATTTCTCGGGCCTACACCAGACTATTTTCAACAGATATATTTGTGTCTGAATAATCAGGAGACACTACTGTTTTCCTTTACGGCAAAAAATTCCAAAAAGCAGGATAATACAGAGATTTGACCCATAGAGCTGCAAAACCACACTTGTATTTCTCGGGGCTACACCAGACTATTTTCAACAGATATATTTCTGTTTGAACAATCAGGAGACACTACTGTTTTTCTTTACGGCAAAAAATCCAAAAAAGCAGGATAATACAGAGATTTGACCCATGGAGCTGTAAAACCACACTTGTATTTCTCTGGCCTACACCAGACTATTTTCAACAGATATATTTGTGTCTGAACAATCAGGAGAAACTACTGTTTTTATTTGCAGCAAAAAAATGCAAAAAAGCAGGATAATAGAGAGATTTGACCCGTGGAACAGCAAAACCACACTTGTATTTCTCGGGCTTACACCAGACTATTTTCAACAGATATATTTGTGTCTGAACAATCAGGAGACACTACTGTTTATCTTTACGGCAAAAAATGCAAGAAAGCAGGATAATACAGAGATTTGACCCGTTGAACTGCAAAACCACACTTGTATTTCTCGGGCCTACACCGGACTATTTTCAACAGATATACATTATTTGTGTCTGCATAATCAGGAGACACTACTGTTTTTCTTTATGGCAAAAAATTCAAAAAAGCAGGATAATACAGAGATTTGACCCGTGGAACTGCAAAACCACACTTTTATTTCTCGGGCCTACACCAGACTATTTTCAACAGATATATTTGTCTCTGAAAAATCAGGAGACACTACTGTTTTTCATTATGGCAAAAAATGCCAAAAAGCAGGATAATACAGAGATTTGACCCATGGAACTGCAAAACCACACTTGTATTTCTCGGGCCTACACCAGACTATTTTCATCAGATATATTTGTGTCTGAACAATCAGGAGACACTACTGTTTTTCTTTATGGCAAAAAATGCAAAAAAGCAGGATAATACAGAGATTTGACCCATGGAGCTGTAAAACCACACTTGTAGTTCTTGGGCCTACACCAGACTATTTTCAACAGATATATTTGTGTCTGAACAATCAGGAGACACTACTGTTTTTCTTGACGGCAAAAAATGCCAAAAGAAGGATAATGCAGAGATTTGACCTGTGGAACTGCAAAACCACACTTGTATTTCTCGGGCCTACACCAGACTATTTTCAACAGATATATTGGTGTCTGAACAATCAGGAGACACTACTGTTTTTCTTTAAGGCAAAAAGTGCAAAAAAGAAGGATAATACAGAGATTTGACCCATGGAACTGCAAAAACACACTTGTATTTCTCGGGCCTACACAAGACTATTTTCAACAGATATATTTGTGTCTGAACAATCAGGAGACACTACTGTTTTTCTTTACGGCAAAAAATGCAAAATAGCAGGATAATACAGAAATTTGACCCATGGAGCTGTAAAACCACACTTGTATTTCTCGGGCCTACACCAGACTATTTTGAACAGATATATTTGTGTCTGAACAATCAGGAGAAATTACTGTTTTTCTTTGCGGCAAAAAAATGCAAAAAAGCAGGATAATACCGGGATTGACCCGTGGAGCTGCAAAACCACACTTGTATTTCGCGGGCCTACACCAGACTATTTTCAACAGATATATTTGTGTCTGAACAATCAGTAGACACTACTGTTTTTCTTTACGGGAAAAGATGCAAAAAAGCAGGATAATTCAGAGATTTGACCCGGGAACTGCAAAACCACACTTGTATTTCTCGGCCCTACACCAGACTATTTTCAACAGATATACAATATTTGTGTCTGAACAATCAGGAGACACTACTGTTTTTCTTTATGGCAAAAAATGCAAAAAAGCAGGATAATACAGAGATTTGACCCATGGAGCTGTAAAACCACACTTGTATTTCTCGGGCCTACACCAGACTATTTTCAACAGATATATTTGTGTCTGAACAATCAGGAGACACTTCTGTTTTTCTTTACGGCTAAAAATGCAAAAAAGCAGGATAATACAGAGATTTGACCCGTGGAACTGCAAAACCACACTTGTATTTCTCGGGCCTACACCAGACTATTTTCAACAGATATATTTGCGTCTGAACAATCAGGAGACACTACTGTTTTTCTTTACGGCAAAAAATGCCAAAAGAAGGATAATGCAAAGATTTGACCCGTGGAGCTGTAAAACCACACTTATATTTCTCGGGCCTACACCAGACTATTTTCAACAGATATATTTGTGTCTGAACAATCAGAGGATACTACTGTTTTTCTTTACAGCAAAAAGTGCAAAAAAGAAGGATAATACAGAGATTTGACCCATAGAGCTGTAAAACCACACTTGTATTTCTCGGGCCTACACCAGACTATTTTCAACAGATATATTTGTGTCTGAACAATCAGGAGACACTTCTGTTTTTCTTTACGGCAAAAAATGACAAAAAGCAGGATAATACAGAGATTTGACCCGTGGAGCAGCAAAACCACACTTATATTTCTCGGGCCTACACCAGACTATTTTCAAAAGATATATTTGTGTCTGAACAATCAGGAGACACTTCTGTTTTTCTTTATGGCAAAAAATGCAAAAAAGCAGGATAATACAGAGATTTGACCCGTGGAACTGCAAAACCACACTTGTATTTCTGGGGCCTACAACAGACTATTTTCAACAGATATATTTGTGTCTGAACAATCAGGAGACACTTCTGTTTTTCTTTACGGCAAAAAATGCAAAAAAGAAGGATAATACAGAGATTTGACCCATGGAACTGCAAAAACACACTTGTATTTCTCGGGCCTACACAAGACTATTTTCAACAGATATATTTGTGTCTGAACAATCAGGAGACACTACTGTTTTTCTTTACGGCAAAAAATGCAAAATAGCAGGATAATACAGAAATTTGACCCATGGAGCTGTAAAACCACACTTGTATTTCTCGGGCCTACACCAGACTATTTTCAACAGATATATTTGTGTCTGAACAATCAGGAGAAACTACTGTTTTTCTTTGCGGCAAAAAAATGCAAAAAAGCAGGATAATACAGGGATTGACCCGTGGAGCTGCAAAACCACACTTGCATTTCGCGGGCCTACACCAGACTATTTTCAACAGATATATTTGTGTCTGAACAATCAGTAGACACTACTGTTTTTCTTTACGGGAAAAGATGCAAAAAAGCAGGATAATTCAGAGATTTGACCCGGGAACTGCAAAACCACACTTGTATTTCTCGGCCCTACACCAGACTATTTTCAACAGATATACAATATTTGTGTCTGAACAATCAGGAGACACTACTGTTTTTCTTTATGGCAAAAAATGCAAAAAAGCAGGATAATACAGAGATTTGACCCATGGAGCTGTAAAACCACACTTGTATTTCTCGGGCCTACACCAGACTATTTTCAACAGATATATTTGTGTCTCAACAATCAGGAGACACTTCTGTTTTTCTTTACGGCTAAAAATGCAAAAAAGCAGGATAATACAGAGATTTGACCCGTGGAACTGCAAAACCACACTTGTATTTCTCGGGCCTACACCAGACTATTTTCAACAGATATATTTGCGTCTGAACAATCAGGAGACACTACTGTTTTTCTTTACGGCAAAAAATGCCAAAAGAAGCATAATGCAAAGATTTGACCCGTGGAGCTGTAAAACCACACTTATATTTCTCGGGCCTACACCAGACTATTTTCAACAGATATATTTGTGTCTGAACAATCAGAGGATACTACTGTTTTTCTTTACAGCAAAAAGTGCAAAAAAGAAGGATAATACAGAGATTTGACCCATAGAGCTGTAAAACCACACTTGTATTTCTCGGGCCTACACCAGACTATTTTCAACAGATATATTTGTGTCTGAACAATCAGGAGGCTCTACTGTTTTTCTTTACGGCAAAAAATGCAAAAAAGCAGGATAATACAGAGATTTGTCACGAGGAACTGCAAAACCACACTTGTATTTCTCGGGCCTACACCAGACTATTTTCAACAGATATATTTGTGTCTGAATAATCAGGAGACACTACTGTTTTCCTTTACGGCAAAAAATGCTAAAAAGCAGGATAATACAGAGATTTGACCCGTGGAACTGCAAAACCACACTTTATTTCTCGGGCCTACACCAGACTATTTTCAACAGATATATTTGTGTCTGAACAATCAGGAGACACTACTGTTTTTCTTTATGGGAAAAATGCAAAAAAGCAGGATAATACAGAGATTTGACCAGTGGAACCGCAAAACCATACTTGTATTTTTCGGGCCTACACCAGACTTTTTTCAACAAATATATTTGTGTCTGAACAATCAGGAGACACTACTGTTTTTCTTTACGGCAAAAAATGGCAAAAAGCAGGATAATACAGAGATTTGACTCATGGAACTGCAAAACCACAGTTCTAGTAATCTGGCCTATACCAGACTATTTTCAACAGATATATTTGTGTCTTAACAACCAGGAGACACTACTGTTTTTCTTTACGGTAAAAAATGCAAAAAAGCAGGATAATACAGGGATTTGACCCGTGGAGCTGCGAAACCACACTTGTATTTCTCGGGCCTTCACCAGACTATTTTCAACAGATATATTTGTGTCTGAACAATCAGGAGACACTACTGTTTTTCTTTACGGCAAAAGATGCAAAGAAGCAGGATAATACAGAGATTTGACCCGTGGAACAGCAAAACCACACTTGTATTCCTTGGGCCTACACCAGACTGTTTTCAACAGATATACAGTATTTGTGTCTGAACAATCAGGAGACACTACTGTTTTTCTTTACGGCAAAAAATGGCAAAAAGCAGGATAATACAGAGATTTGACTCATGGAACTGCAAAACCACAGTTCTAGTAATCTGGCCTATACCAGACTATTTTCAACAGATATATTTGTGTCTGAACAATCAGGAGACACTTCTGTTTTTCTTTACGGCAAAAAATGCCAAAAAGCAGGATAATAGAGAGATTTGACCCGTGGAACAGCAAAACCACACTTGTATTTCTCGGGCTTACACCAGACTATTTTCAACAGATATATTTGTGTCTGAACAATCAGGAGACACTACTGTTTTTCTTTGCGGCAAAAAATGCAAGAAAGCAGGATAATACAGAGATTTGACCCGTTGAACTGCAAAACCACACGTGTATTTCTCGGGCCTACACCGGACTATTTTCAACAGATATACATTATTTGTGTCTGAATAATCAGGAGACACTACTGTTTTTCTTTATGGCAAAAAATTCAAAAAAGCAGGATAATACAGAGATTTGACCCGTGGAACTGCAAAACAACACTTTTATTTCTCGGGCCTACACCAGACTATTTTCAACAGATATATTTGTCTCTGAAAAATCAGGAGACACTACTGTTTTTCTTTATGGCAAAAAATGCCAAAAAGCAGGATAATACAGAGATTTGACCCATGGAACTGCAAAACCACACTTGTATTTCTCGGGCCTACACCAGATTATTTTCATCAGATATATTTGTGTCTGAACAATCAGGAGACACTACTGTTTTTCTTTATGGCAAAAAATGCAAAAAAGCAGGATAATACAGAGATTTGACCCATGGAGCTGTAAAACCACACTTGTAGTTCTTGGGCCTACACCAGACTATTTTCAACAGATATATTTGTGTCTGAACAATCAGGAGACACTACTGTTTTTCTTGACGGCAAAAAATGCCAAAAGAAGGATAATGCAGAGATTTGACCCGTGGAACTGCAAAACCACAATTGTATTTCTCGGGCCTACACCAGACTATTTTCAACAGATATATTGGTGTCTGAACAATCAGAGGACACTACTGTTTTTCTTTAAGGCAAAAAGTGCAAAAAAGAAGGATAATACAGAGATTTGACCCATGGAGCTGTAAAACCACACTTGTATTTCTCGGGCCTACACCAGACTATTTTCAACAGATATGTTTGTGTCTGAACAATCAGGAGACTCTACTGTTTTTCTTTACAGCAAAAAATGCAAAAAAGCAGGATAATACAGAGATTTGTCACGAGGCACTGCAAAACCACACTTGTATTTCTCGGGCCTACACCAGACTATTTTCAACAGATATATTTGTGTCTGAACAATCAGGAGACACTGCTGTTTTTCTTTACGGCAAAAAATGCCAAAAGAAGGATAATACAGCGATTTGACCCGTGGAACTGCAAAACCACACTTGTATTTCTCGGGCCTACACGAGACCATTTTCAACAGATATATTTGTGTCTGAACAATCAGGAGATACTACTGTTTTTCTTTACGGCAAAAAATGCTAAAAAGCAGGATAATACAGAGATTTGACCCGTGGAACTGCAAAACCACACTTTATTTCTCGGGCCTACACCAGACTATTTTCAACAGATATATTTGTGTCTGAACAATCAGGAGACACTACTGTTTTTCTTTATGGGAAAAATCCAAAAAAGCAGGATAATACAGAGATTTGACCAGTGGAACCGCAAAACCATACTTGTATTTTTCGGGCCTACACCATACTTTTTTCAACAAATATATTTGTGTCTGAACAGTCAGGAGACACTACTGTTTTTCTTTACGGCAAAAAATGGCAAAAAGCAGGATAATACAGAGATTTGACTCATGGAACTGCAAAACCACAGTTCTAGTAATCTGGCCTATACCAGACTATTTTCAACAGATATATTTGTGTCTTAACAACCAGGAGACACTACTGTTTTTCTTTACGGTAAAAAATGCAAAAAAGCAGGATAATACAGGGATTTGACCCGTGGAGCTGCGAAACCACACTTGTATTTCTCGGGCCTACACCAGACTATTTTCAACAGATATATTTGTGTCTGACCAATCAGGAGACACTACTGTTTTTCTTTACGGCAAAAGATGCAAAGAAGCAGCATAATACAGAGATTTGACCCGTGGAACAGCAAAACCACACTTGTATTCCTTGGGCCTACACCAGACTGTTTTCAACAGATATACAGTATTTGTGTCTGAACAATCAGGAGACACTACTGTTTTTCTTTATGGCAAAAAATGCAAAAAAGCAGGATAATACAGAGATTTGTCCCGTGGAACAGCAAAACCACACTTGTATTTCTCGGATCTACACCAGACTATTTTCAACAGATATATTTGTGTCTGAACAATCAGGAGACACTTCTGTTTTTCTTTACGGCAAAAAATGCCAAAAAGCAGGATAATACAGAGATTTGACCCGTGGAGCAGCAAAACCACACTTATATTTCTCGGGCCTACACCAGACTATTTTCAAAAGATATATTTGTGTCTGAACAATCAGGAGACACTTCTGTTTTTCTTTATGGCAAAAAATGCAAAAAAGCAGGATAATACAGAGATTTGACCCGTGGAACTGCAAAACCACACTTGTATTTCTGGGGCCTACAACAGACTATTTTCAACAGATATATTTCTGTCTGAACAATCAGGAGACACTTCTGTTTTTCTTTACGGCAAAAAATGCAAAAAAGAAGGATAATACAGAGATTTGACCCATGGAACTGCAAAAACACACTTGTATTTCTCGGGCCTACACAAGACTATTTTCAACAGATATATTTGTGTCTGAACAATCAGGAGACACTACTGTTTTTCTTTACGGCAAAAAATGCAAAATAGCAGGATAATACAGAAATTTGACCCATGGAGCTGTAAAACCACACTTGTATTTCTCGGGCCTACACCAGACTATTTTCAACAGATATATTTGTGTCTGAACAATCAGGAGAAACTACTGTTTTTCTTTGCGGCAAAAAAATGCAAAAAAGCAGGATAATACAGGGATTGACCCGTGGAGCTGCAAAACCACACTTGTATTTCGCGGGCCTACACCAGACTATTTTCAACAGATATATTTGTGTCTGAACAATCAGTAGACACTACTGTTTTTCTTTACGGCAAAAGATGCAAAAAAGCAGGATAATTCAGAGATTTGACCCGGGAACTGCAAAACCACACTTGTATTTCTCGGGCCTACACCAGACTATTTTCAACAGATATACAATATTTGTGTCTGAACAATCAGGAGACACTACTGTTTTTCTTTATGGTAAAAAATTCAAAAAAGCAGGATAATACAGAGATTTGACCCATGGAGCTGTAAAACCACACTTGTATTTCTCGGGCCTACACCAGACTATTTTCAACAGATATATTTGTGTCTGAACAATCAGGAGACACTTCTGTTTTTCTTTACGGCTAAAAATGCAAAAAAGCAGGATAATACAGAGATTTGACCCGTGGAACTGCAAAACCACACTTGTATTTCTCGGGCCTACACCAGACTATTTTCAACAGATATATTTGCGTCTGAACAATCAGGAGACACTACTGTTTTTCTTTACGGCAAAAAATGCCAAAAGAAGGATAATGCAAAGATTTGACACGTGGAGCTGTAAAACCACACTTATATTTCTCGGGCCTACACCAGACTATTTTCAACAGATATATTTGTGTCTGAACAATCAGAGGATACTACTGTTTTTCTTTACGGCAAAAAGTGCAAAAAAGAAGGATAATACAGAGATTTGACCCATAGAGCTGTAAAACCACACTTGTATTTCTCGGGCCTACACCAGATTATTTTCAACAGATATATTTGTGTCTGAACAATCAGGAGGCTCTACTGTTTTTCTTTACGGCAAAAAATGCAAAAAAGCAGGATAATACAGAGATTTGTCACGAGGAACTGCAAAACCACACTTGTATTTCTCGGGCCTTCACCAGACTATTTTCAACAGATATATTTGTGTCTGAACAAACAGGAGACACTTCTGTTTTTCTTTACGGCTAAAAATGCAAAAAAGCAGGATAATACAGAGATTTGACCCGTGGAACTGCAAAACCACACTTGTATTTCTCGGGCCTACACCAGACTATTTTCAATAGATATATTTGCGTCTGAACAATCAGGAGACACTACTGTTTTTCTTTACGGCAAAAAATGCCAAAAGAAGGATAATGCAAAGATTTGACACGTGGAGCTGTAAAACCACACTTATATTTCTCGGGCCTACACCAGACTATTTTCAACAGATATATTTGTGTCTGAACAATCAGAGGATACTACTGTTTTTCTTTACAGCAAAAAGTGCAAAAAAGAAGGATAATACAGAGATTTGACCCATAGAGCTGTAAAACCACACTTGTATTTCTCGGGCCTACACCAGACTATTTTCAACAGATATATTTGTGTCTGAACAATCAGGAGGCTCTACTGTTTTTCTTTACGGCAAAAAATGCAAAAAAGCAGGATAATACAGAGATATGTCACGAGGAACTGCAAAACCACACTTGTATTTCTCGGGCCTACACCAGACTATTTTCAACAGATATATTTGTGTCTGAATAATCAGGAGACACTACTGTTTTCCTTTACGGCAAAAAATGCCAAAAAGCAGGATAATACAGAGATTTGGCCCATAGAGCTGCAAAACCACACTTGTATTTCTCGGGGCTACACCAGACTATTTTCAACAGATATATTTGTGTTTGAACAATCAGGAGACACTACTGTTTTTCTTTACGGCAAAAAATCCAAAAAAGCAGGATAATACAGATATTTGACCCGTGGAACTGCAAAACCACACTTGTATTTCTCGGGCCTACAGCAGACTATTTTCAACAGATATATTTGTGTCTGAACAATCAGGAGACACTACTGTTTTTCTTTACGGCAAAAAATGCAAAAAAGAAGGATAATACAGAGATTTGACCCATGGAACTGCAAAATCACACTTGTATTTCTCGGGCCTACACCAGACTATTTTCAACAGATATATTTGTGTCTAAACAATCAGGAGACACTACTGTTTTTCTTTACGGCAAAAAATGCAAAAAAGCAGGATAATACAGAGATTTGACCCATGGAGCTGTAAAACCACTCTTGTATTTCTCGGACCTACACCAGACTATTTTCAACAGATATATATGTGTCTGAACAATCAGAGGATACTACTGTTTTTCTTTACAGCAAAAAGTGCAAAAAAGAAGGATAATACAGAGATTTGACCCATAGAGCTGTAAAACCACACTTGTATTTCTCGGGCCTACACCAGACTATTTTCAACAGATATATTTGTGTCTGAACAATCAGGAGGCTCTACTGTTTTTCTTTACGGCAAAAAATGCAAAAAAGCAGGATAATACAGAGATTTGTCACGAGGAACTGCAAAACCACACTTGTATTTATCGGGCCTACACCAGACTATTTTCAACAGATATATTTGTGTCTGAATAATCAGGAGACACTACTGTTTTCCTTTACGGCAAAAAATGCCAAAAAGCAGGATAATACAGAGATTTGACCCATAGAGCTGCAAAACCACACTTGTATTTCTCGGGGCTACACCAGACTATTTTCAACAGATATATTTGTGTTTGAACAATCAGGAGACACTACTGTTTTTGTTTACGGCAAAAAATGCAAAAAAGCAGGATAATACAGAGATTTGACCCGTGGAACTGCAAAACCACACTTGTATTTCTCGGGCCTACAGCAGACTATTTTCAACAGATATATTTGTGTCTGAACAATCAGGAGACACTACTGTTTTTCTTTACGGCAAAAAATGCAAAAAAGAAGGATAATACAGAGATTTGACCCATGGAACTGCAAAATCACACTTGTATTTCTCGGGCCTACACCAGACTATTTTCAACAGATATATTTGTGTCTAAACAATCAGGAGACACTACTGTTTTTCTTTACGGCAAAAAATGCAAAAAGCAGGATAGTACAGAGATTTGACCCATGGAGCTGTAAAACCACACTTGTATTTCTCGGGCCTACACCAGACTAGTTTCAACAGATATATTTGTGTCTGAGCAATCAGGAGACTCCACTCTTTTTCCTTACGGCAAAAAATGCAAAAAAGCAGGATAATACAGAGATTTGTCACGAGGAACTGCAAAACCACACTTGTATTTCTCGGGCCTACACCAGACTATTTTCAACAGATATATTTGTGTCTGAACAATCAGGAGACACTACTGTTTTTCTTTTACCGCAAAAAATCCCAAAAAGCAGGATAATACAGAGATTTGACCCGTAGAACTGCAAAACCACACTTGTATTTCTCGGGCCTACACCAGACTATTTTCAACAGATATATTTGTGTCTGAACAATCAGGAGACACTACTGATAATATTTACGGCAAAAAATGCAAAAGAGCAGGATAATACAGAGATTTGACCCATGGAGCTGTAAAACCACACTTTTATTTCTCGGGCCTACACCAGACTATTTTCAACAGATATATTTGTGTCTGAAAAATCAGGAGACACTACTGTTTTTCTTTACGGCAAAAAATGCAAAAAAGCAGGATAATTCAGAGATTTGACGCGGGAACTGCAAAACCACACTTGTATTTCTCGGCCCTACACCAGACTATTTTCAACGGATATACAGTATTTGTGTCTGAACAATCAGCAGACACTACTGTTTTTCTTTATGGCAAAAAATGCAAAAAAGCAGGATAATACAGAGATTAGACCTGTGGAACTGCAAAACCACACTTGTATTTCTCGGGCCTACACCAGACTATTTTCAACAGATATATTTGTGTCTGAACAATCAGGAGACACTTCTGTTTTTCTTTATGGCAAAAAATGCAAATAAGCAGGATAATACAGAGATTTGACCTGTGGAACTGCAAAACCACACTTGTATTTCTCGGGCCTACAACAGACTATTTTTAACAGATATATTTGTGTCTGAACAATCAGGAGACACTACTGTTTTTCTTTACGGCATAAAATGCCAAAAAGCAGGATAATACAGAGATTTGACCCATGGAACTGCAAAACCACACTTTTATTTCTCGGGCCTACACCAGACTATTTTCAACAGATATATTTGTGTCTGAAAATCAGGAGACACTACTGTTTTTCTTTACGGCAAAAAATGCAAAAAAGCAGGATAATACAGAGATTTGACCCATGGAGCTGTAAAACCACACTTGTATTTCTCGGGCCTACACCAGACTATTTTCAACAGATATATTTGTGTCTGAACAATCAGGAGACACTACTGTATTTCTTTACGGCAAAAAATGCCAAAAGAAGGATAATGCAGAGATTTGACCCGCGGAACTGCAAAACTACACTTGTATTTCTCGGGCCTACACCAGACTATTTTCAACAGATATATTTGTGTCTGAACAATCAGAGGACACTACTGTTTTTCTTTACGGCAAAAAATGCAAAAAAGAAGGATAATACAGAGATTTGACCCATGGAGCTGTAAAACCACACTTGTATTTCTCGGGACTGCACCAGACTATTTTCAACAGATATATTTGTGTCTGAACAATCAGGAGACTCTACTGTTTTTCTTTACGGCAAAAAATGCAAAAAAGCAGGATAATACAGAGATTTGTAACGAGGAACTGCAAAACCACACTTGTATTTCTCGGGCCCACACCAGACTATTTTCAACAGATATATTTGTGTCTGAACAATCATGAGACACTACTGTTTTTCTTTTACCGCAAAAAATGCCAAAAAGCAGGATAATACAGAGATTTGACCCATGGAGCTGTAAAACCACACTTGTATTTCTCGGGTCTACACCAGACTATTTTCAACAGATATATTTGTGTCTGAACAATCAGGAGACACTACTGTTTTTCTTTACGGCAAAAAATGCAAAAAGAAGGATAATACAGAGATTTGACCCGTGGAACTGCAAAACCACACTTATATTTCTCGGGCCTACACCAGACTATTTTCAACAGATATATTTGTGTCTGAACAATCAGGAGACACTACTGTTTTTCTTTACGGCAAAAAATGCAAAAAAGCAGGATAATACAGAGATTTGACCCATGGAGCTGTAAAACCACACTTGTATTTCTCGGGCCTACACCAGACTATTTTCAACAGATATATTTGTGTCTGAACAATCAGAGGATACTACTGTTTTTCTTTACAGCAAAAAGTGCAAAAAAGAAGGATAATACAGAGATTTGACCCATAGAGCTGTAAAACCACACTTGTATTTCTCGGGCCTACACCAGACTATTTTCAACAGATATATTTGTGTCTGAACAATCAGGAGGCTCTACTGTTTTTCTTTACGGCAAAAAATGCAAAAAAGCAGGATAATACAGAGATTTGTCACGAGGAACTGCAAAACCACACTTGTATTTCTCGGGCCTACACCAGACTATTTTCAACAGATATATTTGTGTCTGAATAATCAGGAGACACTACTGTTTTCCTTTACGGCAAAAAATGCCAAAAAGCAGGATAATACAGAGATTTGACCCGTGGAACTGCAAAACCACACTTGTATTTCTCGGACCTACAGCAGACTATTTTCAACAGATATATTTGTGTCTGAACAATCAGGAGACACTACTGTTTTTCTTTACGGCAAAAAATGCAAAAAAGAAGGATAATACAGAGATTTGACCCATGGAACTGCAAAATCACACTTGTATTTCTCGGGCCTACACCAGACTATTTTCAACAGATATATTTGTGTCTAAACAATCAGGAGACACTACTGTTTTTCTTTACGGCAAAAAATGCAAAAAGCAGGATAATACAGAGATTTGACCCATGGAGCTGTAAAACCACACTTGTATTTCTCGGGCCTACACCAGACTATTTTCAACAGATATATTTGTGTCTGAACAATCAGGAGACACTACTGTTTTTCTTTTACCGCAAAAAATGCCAAAATGCAGGATAATACAGAGATTTGACCCGTAGAACTGCAAAACCACACTTGTATTTCTCGGGCCTACACCAGACTATTTTCAACAGATATATTTGTGTCTGAACGATCAGGAGACACTACTGATTTTCTTTACGGCAAAAAATGCAAAAGAGCAGGATAATACAGAGATTTGACCCATGGAGCTGTAAAACCACACTTTTATTTCTCGGGCCTACACCAGACTATTTTCAACAGATATATTTGTGTCTGAACAATCAGGAGACACTACTGTTTTTCTTTACGGCAAAAAATGCAAAAAAGCAGGATAATTCAGAGATTTGACGCGGGAACTGCAAAACCACACTTGTATTTCTCGGCCCTACACCAGACTATTTTCAACGGATATACAGTATTTGTGTCTGAACAATCAGGAGACACTACTGTTTTTCTTTATGGCAAAAAATGCAAAAAAGCAGGATAATACAGAGATTTGACCTGTGGAACTGCAAAACCACACTTGTATTTCTCGGGCCTACACCAGACTATTTTCAACAGATATATTTGTGTCTGAACAATCAGGAGACACTTCTGTTTTTCTTTATGGCAAAAAATGCAAATAAGCAGGATAATACAGAGATTTGACCCGTGGAACTGCAAAACCACACTTGTATTTCTCGGGCCTACAACAGACTATTTTTAACAGATATATTTGTGTCTGAACAATCAGGAGACACTACTGTTTTTCTTTACGGCATAAAATGCCAAAAAGCAGGATAATACAGAGATTTGACCCATGGAACTGCAAAACCACACTTTTATTTCTCGGGCCTACACCAGACTATTTTCAACAGATATATTTGTGTCTGAAAATCAGGAGACACTACTGTTTTTCTTTACGGCAAAAAATGCAAAAAAGCAGGATAATACAGAGATTTGACCCATGGAGCTGTAAAACCACACTTGTATTTCTCGGGTCTACACCAGACTATTTTCAACAGATATATTTGTGTCTGAACAATCAGGAGACACTACTGTTTTTCTTTACGGCAAAAAATGCAAAAAGAAGGATAATACAGAGATTTGACCCGTGGAACTGCAAAACCACACTTATATTTCTCGGGCCTACACCAGACTATTTTCAACAGATATATTTGTGTCTGAACAATCAGGAGACACTACTGTTTTTCTTTACGGCAAAAAATGCAAAAAAGCAGGATAATACAGAGATTTGACCCATGGAGCTGTAAAACCACACTTGTATTTCTCGGGCCTACACCAGACTATTTTCAACAGATATATTTGTGTCTGAACAATCAGAGGATACTACTGTTTTTCTTTACAGCAAAAAGTGCAAAAAAGAAGGATAATACAGAGATTTGACCCATAGAGCTGTAAAACCACACTTGTATTTCTCGGGCCTACACCAGACTATTTTCAACAGATATATTTGTGTCTGAACAATCAGGAGGCTCTACTGTTTTTCTTTACGGCAAAAAATGCAAAAAAGCAGGATAATACAGAGATTTGTCACGAGGAACTGCAAAACCACACTTGTATTTCTCGGGCCTACACCAGACTATTTTCAACAGATATATTTGTGTCTGAATAATCAGGAGACACTACTGTTTTCCTTTACGGCAAAAAATGCCAAAAAGCAGGATAATACAGAGATTTGACCCGTGGAACTGCAAAACCACACTTGTATTTCTCGGACCTACAGCAGACTATTTTCAACAGATATATTTGTGTCTGAACAATCAGGAGACACTACTGTTTTTCTTTACGGCAAAAAATGCAAAAAAGAAGGATAATACAGAGATTTGACCCATGGAACTGCAAAATCACACTTGTATTTCTCGGGCCTACACCAGACTATTTTCAACAGATATATTTGTGTCTAAACAATCAGGAGACACTACTGTTTTTCTTTACGGCAAAAAATGCAAAAAGCAGGATAATACAGAGATTTGACCCATGGAGCTGTAAAACCACACTTGTATTTCTCGGGCCTACACCAGACTATTTTCAACAGATATATTTGTGTCTGAACAATCAGGAGACACTACTGTTTTTCTTTTACCGCAAAAAATGCCAAAATGCAGGATAATACAGAGATTTGACCCGTAGAACTGCAAAACCACACTTGTATTTCTCGGGCCTACACCAGACTATTTTCAACAGATATATTTGTGTCTGAACGATCAGGAGACACTACTGATTTTCTTTACGGCAAAAAATGCAAAAGAGCAGGATAATACAGAGATTTGACCCATGGAGCTGTAAAACCACACTTTTATTTCTCGGGCCTACACCAGACTATTTTCAACAGATATATTTGTGTCTGAACAATCAGGAGACACTACTGTTTTTCTTTACGGCAAAAAATGCAAAAAAGCAGGATAATTCAGAGATTTGACGCGGGAACTGCAAAACCACACTTGTATTTCTCGGCCCTACACCAGACTATTTTCAACGGATATACAGTATTTGTGTCTGAACAATCAGGAGACACTACTGTTTTTCTTTATGGCAAAAAATGCAAAAAAGCAGGATAATACAGAGATTTGACCTGTGGAACTGCAAAACCACACTTGTATTTCTCGGGCCTACACCAGACTATTTTCAACAGATATATTTGTGTCTGAACAATCAGGAGACACTTCTGTTTTTCTTTATGGCAAAAAATGCAAATAAGCAGGATAATACAGAGATTTGACCCGTGGAACTGCAAAACCACACTTGTATTTCTCGGGCCTACAACAGACTATTTTTAACAGATATATTTGTGTCTGAACAATCAGGAGACACTACTGTTTTTCTTTACGGCATAAAATGCCAAAAAGCAGGATAATACAGAGATTTGACCCATGGAACTGCAAAACCACACTTTTATTTCTCGGGCCTACACCAGACTATTTTCAACAGATATATTTGTGTCTGAAAATCAGGAGACACTACTGTTTTTCTTTACGGCAAAAAATGCAAAAAAGCAGGATAATACAGAGATTTGACCCATGGAGCTGTAAAACCACACTTGTATTTCTCGGGCCTACACCAGACTATTTTCAACAGATATATTTGTGTCTGAACAATCAGGAGACACTACTGTTTTTCTTTACGGCAAAAAATGCCAAAAGAAGGATAATGCAGAGATTTGACCCGCGGAACTGCAAAACTACACTTGTATTTCTCGGGCCTACACCAGACTATTTTCAACAGATATATTTGTGTCTGAACAATCAGAGGACACTACTGTTTTTCTTTACGGCAAAAAATGCAAAAAAGAAGGATAATACAGAGATTTGACCCATGGAGCTGTAAAACCACACTTCTATTTCTCGGGACTGCACCAGACTATTTTCAACAGATATATTTGTGTCTGAACAATCAGGAGACTCTACTGTTTTTCTTTACGGCAAAAAATGCAAAAAAGCAGGATAATACAGAGATTTCTAACGAGGAACTGCAAAATCACACTTGTATTTCTCGGGCCCACAACAGACTATTTTCAACAGATATATTTGTGTCTGAACAATCATGAGACACTACTGTTTTTCTTTTACCGCAAAGAATGCCAAAAAGAAGGATAATACAGAGATTTGACCCATGGAGCTGTAAAACCACACTTGTATTTCTCGGGTCTACACTAGACTATTTTCAACAGATATATTTGTGTCTGAACAATCAGGAGACACTACTGTTTTTCTTTACGGCAAAAAATGCAAAAAGAAGGATAATACAGAGATTTGACCCGTGGAACTGCAAAACCACACTTATATTTCTCGGGCCTACACCAGACTATTTTCAACAGATATATTTGTGTCTGAACAATCAGGAGACACTACTGTTTTTCTTTACGGCAAAAAATGCAAAAAAGCAGGATAATACAGAGATTTGACCCATGGAGCTGTAAAACCACACTTGTATTTCTCGGGCCTACACCAGACTATTTTCAACAGATATATTTGTGTCTGAACAATCAGGAGACATTACTGTTTTTCTTTACCGCAAAAAATGCAAAAAAGCAGGATAATACAGAGATTTGACCCATGGAGCTGTAAAACCACACTTGTATTTCTCGGGCCTACACCAGACTATTTTCAACAGATATATTTGTGTCTGAACAATCAGGAGACACTACTGTTTTTCTTTACGGCAAAAAATGCAAAAAAGCAGGATAATACAGAGATTTGACCCGTGGAGCTGCAAAACCACACTTGTATTTCTCGGGCCTACACCAGACTATTTTCAACAGATATATTTGTGTCTGAACAATCAGGAGACACTACTGTTTTTCTTTACGGCAAAAGATGCAAAAAAGCAGGATAATTCAGAGATTTGACCCGTGGAACAGCAAAACCGCACTTGTATTTCTCGGACCTACACCAGACTATTTTCAACAGATATATTTGTGTCTGAACATCAGGAGACACTACTGTTTTTCTTTACGGCAAAAAATGAAAAAAAGCAGTATAATACAGAGATTTGACCCATGGAGCTGTAAAACCACACTTGTATTTCTCGGGCCTACACCAGACTATTTTCATCAGATATATTTTTGTCTGAACAATCAGGAGACACTACTGTTTTTCTTTACGGCAAAAAATGCCAAAAGAAGGATAATGCAGAGATTTGACCCGCGGAACTGCAAAACTACACTTTTATTTCTCGGGCGTACACCAGACTATTTTCAACAGATATATTTGTGTCTGAACAATCAGAGGACACTACTGTTTTTCTTTACGGCAAAAAATGCAAAAAAGAAGGATAATACAGAGATTTGACCCATGGAGCTGTAAAACCACACTTGTATTTCTCGGGCCTACACCAGACTATTTTCAACAGATATATTTGTGTCTGAACAATCAGGAGACTCTACTGTTTTTCTTTATGGCAAAAAATGCAAAAAAGCAGGATAATACAGAGATTTGTCACGAGGAACTGCAAAACCACACTTGTATTTCTCGGGCCTACACCAGACTATTTTCAACAGATATATTTGTGTCTGAACAATCAGGAGACACTACTGTTTTTCTTTTACCGTAAAAAATGCCAAAAAGCAGGATAATACAGAGATTTGACCCGTAGAACTGCAAAACCACACTTGTATTTCTCGGGCCTACACCAGACTATTTTCAACAGATATATTTGTGTCTGAACAATCAGGAGACACTACTGTTTTTCTATACGGCAAAAAATGCAAAAAAGCAGGATAATACAGAGATTTGACACATGGAGCTGTAAAACCACACTTGTATTTCTCGGGCCTACACCAGAATATTTTCAACAGATATATTTGTGTCTGAACAATCAGGAGACACTACTGTTTTTCTTTAAGGCAAAAAATGCCAAAGGAAGGATAATACAGAGATTTGACCCGTGGAACTGCAAAACCACACTAGTATTTCTCGGGCCTACACCAGACTATTTTCAACAGATATATTTGTGTCTGAAAAATCAGGAGACACTACTGTTTTTCTTTACGGCAAAAAATGCAAAAAAGCAGGATAATACAGAGATTTGACCCATGGAGCTGTAAAACCACACTTTTATTTCTCGGGCCTACACCAGACTACTTTCAACAGATATATTTGCGTCTGAACAATCAGGAGACACTACTGTTTTTTTTTACGGCAAAAAATGCAAAAAAGCAAGATAATACAGGGATTTGACCCGTGGAGCTGCAAAACCACACTTGTATTTCTCGGGCCTACACCAGACTATTTTCAACAGATATATTTGTGTCTGAACAATCAGGAGACACTACTGTTTTTCTTTACTGCAAAAAATGCAAAAATGCAGGATAATACAGAGATTTGACCCATGGAGCTGTAAAACCACACTTGTATTTCTCGGGTCTACACCAGACTATTTTCAACAGATATATTTGTGTCTGAACAATCAGGAGACACTACTGTTTTTCTTTACGGCAAGAAATGCAAAAAGAAGGATAATACAGAGATTTGACCCGTGGAACTGCAAAACCACACTTATATTTCTCGGGCCTACACCAGACTATTTTCAACAGATATATTTGTGTCTGAACAATCAGGAGACACTACTGTTTTTTTTTACGGCAAAAAATGCAAAAAAGCAGGATAATACAGAGATTTGACCCATGGAGCTGTAAAACCACACTTGTATTTCTCGGGCCTACACCAGACTATTTTCAACAGATATATTTGTGTCTGAACAATCAGGAGACACTACTGTTTTTCTTTACGGCAAAAAATGCAGAAAAGCAGGATAATACAGGGATTTGACCCGCGGAACTGCAAAACTACACTTTTATTTCTCGGGCGTACACCAGACTATTTTCAACAGATATATTTGTGTCTGAACAATCAGAGGACACTACTGTTTTTCTTTACGGCAAAAAATGCAGAAAAGCAGGATAATACAGGGATTTGGCCCGTGGAGGGGCACAACCACACTTGTATTTCTCGGGCCTACACCAGACTATTTTCAACAGATATATTTGTGTCTGAACAATCAGGAGACACTACTGTTTTTCTTTACGGCAAAAAATGCCAAAAGAAGGATAATGCAGAGATTTGACCCGCGGAACTGCAAAACTACACTTTTATTTCTCGGGCGTACACCAGACTATTTTCAACAGATATATTTGTGTCTGAACAATCAGAGGACACTACTGTTTTTCTTTACGGCAAAAAATGCAAAAAAGAAGGATAATACAGAGATTTGACCCATGGAGCTGTAAAACCACACTTGTATTTCTCGGGACTACACCAGACTATTTTCAACAGATATATTTGTGTCTGAACAATCAGGAGACTCTACTGTTTTTCTTTATGGCAAAAAATGCAAAAAAGCAGGATAATACAGAGATTTGTCACAAGGAACTGCAAAACCACACTTGTATTTCTCGGGCCTACACCAGACTATTTTCAACAGATATATTTGTGTCTGAACAATCAGGAGACACTACTGTTTTTCTTTTACCGCAAAAAATGCCAAAAAGCAGGATAATACAGAGATTTGACCCGTAGAACTGCAAAACCACACTTTTATTTCTCGGGCCTACACCAGACTATTTTCAACAGATATATTTGTGTCTGAGCAATCAGGAGACACTACTGTTTTTCTATACGGCAAAAAAATGCAAAAAAGCAGGATAATACAGAGATTTGACACATGGAGCTGTAAAACCACACTTGTATTTCTCGGGCCTACACCAGAATATTTTCAACAGATATATTTGTGTCTGAACAATCAGGAGACACTACTGTTTTTCTTTACGGCAAAAAATGCAAAAATGCAAGATAATACAGGGATTTGACCCGTGGAGCTGCAAAACCACACTTGTAGTTCTCGGGCCTACACCAGACTATTTTCAACATATATATTTGTGTCTGAACAATCAGGAGACACTACTGTTTTTCTTTACCGCAAAAAATGCAAAAATGCAGGATAATTCAGAGATTTGACCCATGGAGCTGTAAAACCACACTTGTATTTCTCGGGTCTACACCAGACTATTTTCAACAGATATATTTGTGTCTGAACAATCAGGAGACACTACTGTTTTTCTTTACGGCAAAAAATGCAAAAAGAAGGATAATATAGAGATTTGACCGGTGGAACTGCAAAACCACACTTATATTTCTCGGGCCTACACCAGACTATTTTCAACAGATATATTTGTGTCTGAACAATCAGGAGACACTACTGTTTTTCTTTACGGCAAAAAATGCAAAAAAGCAGGATAATACAGAGATTTGACCCATGGAGCTGTAAAACCACACTTGTATTTCTCGGGCCTACACCAGACTATTTTCAACAGATATATTTGTGTCTGAACAATCAGGAGACACTACTGTTTTTCTTTACGGCAAAAAATGCAAAAAAGCAGGATAATACAGGGATTTGGCCCGTGGAGCGGCAAAACCACACTTGTATTTCTCGGGCCTACACCAGACTATTTTCAACAGATATATTTGTGTCTGAACAATCAGGAGACACTACTCTTTTTCTTTACGGCAAAAGATGCAAAAAAGCAGGATAATTCAGAGATTTGACCCGTGGAACAGCAAAACCGCACTTGTATTTCTTGGGCCTACACCAGACTATTTTCAACAGATATATTTGTGTCTGAACAATCAGGAGACACTACTGTTTTTCTTTACGGCAAAAGATGCAAAAAAGCATGATAATTCGGAGATTTGACCCGTGGAACAGCAAAACCGCACTTGTATTTCTCGGACCTACACCAGACTATTTTCAACAGATATATTTGTGTCTGAACATCAGGAGACACTACTGTTTTTCTTTACGGCAAAAAATGCAAAAAAGCAGTATAATACAGAGATTTGACCCATGGAGCTGTAAAACCACACTTGTATTTCTCGGGCGTACACCAGACTATTTTCAACAGATATATTTGTGTCTGAACAATCAGAGGACACTACTGTTTTTCTTTACGGCAAAAAATGCAAAAAAGAAGGATAATACAGAGATTTGACCCATGGAGCTGTAAAACCACACTTGTATTTCTCGGGACTACACCAGACTATTTTCAACAGATATATTTGTGTCTGAACAATCAGGAGACTCTACTGTTTTTCTTTATGGCAAAAAATGCAAAAAAGCAGGATAATACAGAGATTTGTCACGAGGAACTGCAAAACCACACTTGTATTTCTCGGGCCTACACCAGACTATTTTCAACAGATATATTTGTGTCTGAACAATCAGGAGACACTATTGTTTTTCTTTTACCGCAAAAAATGCCAAAAAGCAGGATAATACAGAGATTTGACCCGTAGAACTGCCAAACCACACTTGTATATCTCGGGCCTACACCAGACTATTTTCAACAGATATATTTGTGTCTGAACAATCAGGAGACACTACTGTTTTTCTATACGGCAAAAAAATGCAAAAAAGCAGGATAATACAGAGATTGACACATGGAGCTGTAAAACCACACTTGTATTTCTCGGGCCTACACCAGAATATTTTCAACAGATATATTTGTGTCTGAACAATCAGGAGACACTACTGTTTTTCTTTACGGCAAAAAATGCCAAAGCAAGGATAATACAGAGATTTGACCCGTGGAACTGCAAAACCACACTAGTATTTCTCGGGCCTACACCAGACTATTTTCAACAGATATATTTGTGTCTGAAAAATCAGGAGACACTACTCTTTTTCTTTACGGCAAAAAATGCAAAAAAGCAGGATAATACAGAGATTTGACCGATGGAGCTGTAAAACCACACTTTTATTTCTCGGGCCTACACCAGACTATTTTCAACAGATATATTTGCGTCTGAACAATCAGGAGACACTACTGTTTTTTTTTACGGCAAAAAATGCAAAAAAGCAAGATAATACAGGAATTTGACCCGTGGAGCTGCAAAACCACACTTGTATTTCTCGGGCCTACACCAGACTATTTTCAACAGATATATTTGTGTCTGAACAATCAGGAGACACTACTGTTTTTCTTTACTGCAAAAAATGCAAAAATGCAGGATAATACAGAGATTTGACCCATGGAGCTGTAAAACCACACTTATATTTCTCGGGCCTACACCAGACTATTTTCAACAGATATATTTGTGTCTGAACAATCAGGAGACACTACTGTTTTTCTTTACGGCAAAAAATGCAAAAAAGCAGGATAATACAGAGATTTGACCCATGGAGCAGCAAAACCACTCTTGTATTTCTCGGGTCTACACCAGACTATTTTCAACAGATATATTTTTGTCTGAACAATCAGGAGACACTACTGTTTTTCTTTACGGCAAAAAATGCAAAAAAGCAGGATAATTCAGAGATTTGACCCGTGGAACAGCAAAACCGCACTTGTATTTCTCGGACCTACACCAGACTATTTTCAACAGATATATTTGTGTCTGAACAATCAGGCGACTCTACTGTTTTTCTTTATGGCAAAAAATGCAAAAAAGCAGGATAATACTGAAATTTGACCCGTGGAACTGCAAAACCACACTTGTATTTCTCGGGCCTACACCAGACTATTTTCAACAGATATACAGTATTTGTGTCTGAACAATCAGGAGACACTACTGTTTTTCTTTATGGCAAAATATGCAACAAAGCAGGATAATACAGAGATTTGTCCCGTGGAACTGCAAAACCACACTTGTATTTCTCGGGCCTACACCAGACTATTTTCAACAGGTATATTTGTGTATGAACAATCAGGAGACACTACTGTTTTTCTTTACGGCAAAAATGCAAAAAAGCAGGATAATACAGAGATTTGACTAGTGGAACCGCAAAACCATACTTGTATTTTTTGGGCCTGCACCATACTTTTTTCAACAAATATATTTGTGTCTGAACAATCAGGAGACACTACTGTTTTTCTTTATGGCAAAAAATGGCAAAAAGCAGGATAATACAGAGATTTGACTCATGTAACTGAAAAACAACAATTCTAGTAATCTGGCTATACCAGACTATTTTCAACAGGTATATTTGTGTCTGAACAATAAGGAGACACTACTGTTTTTCTTTACGGCAAAAGATGCAAAGAAGCAGGATAATACAGAGATTTGACCCATGGAACTGCAAAACCACACTTGTATTCCTCGGGCCTACACCAGAATATTTTCAACAGATATACAGTATTTGTGTCTGAACAATCAGGAGACACTACTGTTTTTCTTTATGGCAAAAAAAGCAAAAAAGCTGGTTAATACAGAGATTTGACCCGTGGAACTGCAAAACCACACTTGTATTTCTCGGGCCTACCCCAAACTATTTTCAACAGATATATTTGTGTCTGAACAATCAGGAGATACTACTGTTTTTCTTTAAGGCAAAAAATGCAAAAAAGCAGGATAATACAGAGATTTGACCCGTAGAACTGCAAAACCACACTTGTATTTCTCGGGCCTACACCAGACTATTTTCAACAGATATATTTGTGTCTGAACAATCAGGAGACACTACTGTTTTTCTTTATGGCAAAAAATGCAAAAAAAGCAGGATAATACAGAGATTTGACCCATGGAGCTGTAAAACCACACTTGTATTTCTCGGGCCTACACCAGACTATTTTGAACAGATATATTTGTGTCTGAACAATCAGGAGACACTACTGTTTTTCTTTATGGCAAAAACTTCAAAAAGAAGGATAATACAGAGATTTGACCCGTGGAACTGCAAAACCACACTTGTATTTCTCGGGCCTACACCAGACTATTTTCAACAGATATATTTGTGTCTGAACAATCAGGAGACACTAATGTTTTTCTTTACGGGAAAAAATGCAAAAAAGCAGGATAATACAGAGATTTGACCAATGGAGCTGTAAAACCACACTTGTATTTCTCGGGCCTACACCAGACTATTTTCAACAGATATATTTGTGTCTGAACAAATTGGAAACACTACTGTTTTTCTTTATGGCAAAAAATGCAAAAAAGCAGGATAATACAGAGATTTGACCCATGGAGCTGTAAAACCACACTTGTATTTCTCGGGCCTACACCAGACTATTTTGAACAGATATATTTGTGTCTGAACAATCAGGAGACACTACTGTTTTTCCTTATGGCAAAAAATGCAAAAAGAAGGATAATACAGAGATTTGACCCATGGAACTGCAAAACCACACTTGTATTTCTCGGGCCTACACCAGACTATTTTCAACAGATATATTTGTGTCTGAACAATCAGGAGACACTAATGTTTTTCTTTACGGGAAAAAATGCAAAAAAGCAGGATAATACAGAGATTTGACCAATGGAGCTGTAAAACCACACTTGTATTTATCGGGCCTACACCAGACTATTTTCAACAGATATATTTGTGTCTGAACAAACTGGAAACACTACTGTTTTTCTTTACGGCAAAAAATGCAAAAAAGCAGGATAATACAGGGATTTGACTCGTGGAGCGGCAAAACCACACTTGTATTTCTCGGGCCTACACCAGACTATTTTCAACAGATATATTTGTGTCTGAATAATCAGGAGACACTACTGTTTTTCTTTATGGCAAAAAATGCAAAAAAGCAGGATAATACAGAGATTTGACCCATGGAGCTGTAAAACCACACTTGTATTTCTCGGGCCTACACCAGACTATTTTCAACAGATATATTTGTGTCTGAACAATCAGGAGACACTACTGTTTTTCTTTACGGCATAAAATGCCAGAAAGCAGGATAATACAGAGATTTGACCTATGGAACTGCAAAACCACACTTGTATTTCTCGGGCCTACACCAGACTATTTTCAACAGATATATTTGTGTCTGAACATCAGGAGACACTACTATTTTTCTTTACGGCAAAAAATGCAAAAAAGCAGTATAATACAGAGATTTGACCCATGGAGCTGTAAAACCACACTTGTATTTCGCGGGCCTACACCACACTATTTTCAACAGATATATTTGTGTCTGAACAATCAGTAGACACTACTGTTTTTCTTTACGGCAAAAAATGCCAAAAGAAGGATAATGCAGGGATTTGACCAGCGGAACTGCAAAACTACCCTTGTATTTCTCGGGCCTACACCAGACTATTTTCAACAGATATATTTGTGTCTGAACAATCAGAGGACACTACTGTTTTTCTTTACGGCAAAAAATGCAAAAAGCAGGATAATACAGAGATTTGACCCATGGAGCTGTAAAATCACACTTGTATTTCTCGGGCCTACACCAGACTATTTTCAACAGATATATTTGTGTCTGAACAATCAGGAGACACTACTGTTTTTCTTTACGGCAAAAAATGCCAAAAGAAGGATAATACAGAGATTTGACCCGTGGAACTGCAAAACCACACTTGTATTTCTCGGGCCTACACCAGACTATTTTCAACAGATATATTTGTGTCTGAACAATCAGGAGACACTACTGTTTTTCTTTACGGCAAAAAATGCAAAAAAGCAGGATAATACAGAGATTTGAACCGTGGAGCTGCAAAACCACACTTGTATTTCTCGGGCCTACACCAGACTATTTTCAACAGATATATTTGTGTCTGAACATCAGGAGACACTACTATTTTTCTTTACGGCAAAAAAAGCAAAAAAGCAGTATAATACAGAGATTTGACCCATGGAGCTGTAAAACCACACTTGTATTTCTCGGGCCTACACCAGACTATTTTCAACAGATATATTTGTGTCTGAACAATCAGGAGACACTACTGTTTTTCTTTACGGCAAAAAATGCAAAAAAGCAGGATAAAACAGAGATTTGACCCGTGGAGCTGTAAAACCACACTTGTATTTCTCGGGCCTACACCAGACTATTTTCAACAGATATATTTGTGTCTGAACAATCAGGAGACACTACTGTTTTTCTTTACGGCAAAAAATGCCAAAAGAAGGATAATGCAGAGATTTGACCCGCGGAACTGCAAAACTACCCTTGTATTTCTCGGGCCTACACCAGACTATTTTCAACAGATATATTTGTGTCTGAACAATCAGAGGACACTACTGTTTTTCTTTACGGCAAAAAATGCAAAAAAGCAGGATAATACAGAGATTTGACCCATGGAGTTGTAAAATCACACTTGTATTTCTCGGGCCTACACCAGACTATTTTCAACAGATATATTTGTGTCTGAACAATCAGGAGACACTACTGTTTTTCTTTACGGCAAAAAATGCCAAAAGAAGGATAATACAGAGATTTGACCCGTGGAACAGCAAAACCACACTTGTATTTCTCGGGCCTGCACCAGACTATTTTCAACAGATATATTTGTGTCTGAACAATCAGGAGACACTACTGTTTTTCTTTACGGCAAAAAATGCAAAAAAGCAGGATAATACAGAGATTTGACCCGTGGAGCTGTAAAACCACACTTGTATTTCTCGGGCCTACACCAGACTATTTTCAACAGATATATTTGTGTCTGAAAAATCAGGAGACACTACTGTTTTTCTTTACGGCAAAAAATGCAAAAAAGCAGGATAATACAGGGATTTGACCCATGGAGCTGCAAAACCACACTTGTATTTCTCAGGCCTACACCAGACTATTTTCAACAGATATATTTGTGACTGAACAATAAGGAGACACTACTGTTTTTCTTTACTGCAAAAAATGCAAAAAAGCAGGATGATACAGAGATTTGACCCATGGAACTGCAAAACCACACTTGTATTTCTCGGGCCTACACCAGACTATTTTCAACAGATATATTTGTGTCTGAACAATCAGGAGACACTACTGTTTTTCTTTACGGCATAAAATGCCAGAAAGCAGGATAATACAGAGATTTGACCTATGGAACTGCAAAACCACACTTGTATTTCTCGGGCCTACACCAGACTATTTTCAACAGATATATTTGTGTCTGAACATCAGGAGACACTACTATTTTTCTTTACGGCAAAAAATGCAAAAAAGCAGTTTAATGCAGAGATTTGACCCATGGAGCTGTAAAACCACACTTGTATTTCTCGGGCCTACACCACACTATTTTCAACAGATATATTTGTGTCTGAACAATCAGGAGACACTACTGTTTTTCTTTACGGCAAAAAATGCCAAAAGAAGGATAATGCAGAGATTTGACCCGCGGAACTGCAAAACTACCCTTGTATTCCTCGGGCCTACACCAGACTATTTTCAACAGATATATTTGTGTCTGAACAATCAGAGGACACTACTGTTTTTCTTTACGGCAAAAAATGCAAAAAAGCAGGATAATACAGAGATTTGACCCATGGAGCTGTAAAATCACACTTGTATTTCTCGGGCCTACACCAGACTATTTTCAACAGATATATTTGTGTCTGAACAATCAGGAGACACTACTGTTTTTCTTTACGGCAAAAAATGCCAAAAGAAGGATAATACAAAGATTTGACCCGTGGAACTGCAAAACCACACTTGTATTTCTCGGGCCTACACCAGACTATTTTCAACAGATATATTTGTGTCTGAACAATCAGGAGACACTACTGTTTTTCTTTACGGAAAAAAATGCAAAAAAGCAGGATAATACAGAGATTTGACCCGTGGAGCTGTAAAACCACACTTGTATTTCTCGGGCCTACAAAAGACTATTTTCAACAGATATATTTGTGTCTGAACAATCAGGAGACACTACTGTTTTTCTTTACGGCAAAAAATGCAAAAAAGCAGGATAATACAGGGATTTGACCCGTGGAGCTGCAAAACCACACTTGTATTTCTCAGGCCTACACCAGACTATTTTCAACAGATATATTTGTGTCTGAACAATCAGGAGACACTACTGTTTTTCTTTACGGCAAAAAATGCAAAAAAGCAGGATAATACTGAAATTTGACCCGTGGAACTGCAAAACCACACTTGTATTTCTCGGGACTACACCAGATTATTTTCAACAGATATACAGTATTTGTGTCTGAACAATCAGGAGACACTACTGTTTTTCTTTACGGCAAAAATGCAAAAAAGCAGGATAATACAGAGATTTGACTAGTGGAACCGCAAAACCATACTTGTATTTTTCGGGCCTGCACCATACTTTTTTCAACAAATATATTTGTGTCTGAACAATCAGGAGACACTACTGTTTTTCTTTATGGCAAAAAATGGCAAAAAGCAGGATAATACAGAGATTTGACTCATGTAACTGAAAAACAACAATTCTAGTAATCTGGCTATACCAGACTATTTTCAACAGGTATATTTGTGTCTGAACAATAAGGAGACACTACTGTTTTTCTTTACGGCAAAAAATGCAAAAAAGCAGGATAATACAGGGATTTGACCCATGGAGCTGCAAAACCACACTTGTATTTCTCGGGCCTACACCAGACTATTTTCCACAGATATATTTGTGTCTGAACAATCAGGAGACACTAATGTTTTTCTTTACGGCAAAAGATGCAAAGAAGCAGGATAATACAGAGATTTGACCCGTGTAACTGCAAAACCACACTTGTATTCCTCGGGCCTACACCAGACTATTTTCAACAGATATACAGTATTTGTGTCTGAACAATCAGGAGACACTACTGTTTTTCTTTATGGCAAAAAAAGCAAAAAAGCTGGATAATACAGAGATTTTACCCGTGGAACTGCAAAACCACACTTGTATTTCTCGGGCCTACCCCAAACTATTTTCAACAGATATATTTGTGTCTGAACAATCAGGAGATACTACTGTTTTTCTTTACGGCAAAAAATGCAAAAAAGCAGGATAATACAGAGATTTGACCCGTAGAACTGCAAAACCACACTTGTATTTCTCGGGCCTACACCAGACTATTTTCAACAGATATATTTGTGTCTGAACAATCAGGAGACACTACTGTTTTTCTTTACGGCAAAAAATGCCAAAAGAAGGATAATACAAAGATTTGACCCGTGGAACTGCAAAACCACACTTGTATTTCTCGGGCCTACACCAGACTATTTTCAACAGATATATTTGTGTCTGAACAATCAGGAGACACTACTGTTTTTCTTTACGGCAAAAAATGCAAAAAAGCAGTATAATACAGAGATTTGACCCATGGAGCTGTAAAACCACACTTGTATTTCTCGGGCCTACACCAGACTATTTTCAACAGATATATTTGTGTCTGAACAATCAGGAGACACTACTGTTTTTCTTTACGGCAAAAAATGCAAAAAAGCAGGATAAAACAGAGATTTGACCCGTGGAGCTGTAAAACCACACTTGTATTTCTCGGGCCTACACCAGACTATTTTCAACAGATATATTTGTGTCTGAACAATCAGGAGACACTACTGTTTTTCTTTACGGCAAAAAATGCCAAAAGAAGGATAATGCAGAGATTTGACCCGCGGAACTGCAAAACTACCCTTGTATTTCTCGGGCCTACAGCAGACTATTTTCAACAGATATATTTGTGTCTGAACAATCAGAGGACACTACTGTTTTTCTTTACGGCAAAAAATGCAAAAAAGCAGGATAATACAGAGATTTGACCCATGGAGTTGTAAAATCACACTTGTATTTCTCGGGCCTACACCAGACTATTTTCAACAGATATACAGTATTTGTGTCTGAACAATCAGGAGACACTACTGTTTTTCTTTATGGCAAAATATGCAACAAAGCAGGATAATACAGAGATTTGACCCGTGGAACTGCAAAACCACACTTGTATTTCTCGGGCCTACACCAGACTATTTTCAACAGGTATATTTGTGTATGAACAATCAGGAGACACTACTGTTTTTCTTTACGGCAAAAATGCAAAAAAGCAGGATAATACAGAGATTTGACTAGTGGAACCGCAAAACCATACTTGTATTTTTCGGGCCTGCACCATACTTTTTTCAACAAATATATTTGTGTCTGAACAATCAGGAGACACTACTGTTTTTCTTTATGGCAAAAAATGGCAAAAAGCAGGATAATACAGAGATTTGACTCATGTAACTGAAAAACAACAATTCTAGTAATCTGGCTATACCAGACTATTTTCAACAGGTATATTTGTGTCTGAACAATAAGGAGACACTACTGTTTTTCTTTACGGCAAAAAATGCAAAAAAGCAGGATAATACAGGGATTTGACCCATGGAGCTGCAAAACCACACTTGTATTTCTCGGGCCTACACCAGACTATTTTCCACAGATATATTTGTGTCTGAACAATCAGGAGACACTAATGTTTTTCTTTACGGCAAAAGATGCAAAGAAGCAGGATAATACAGAGATTTGACCCGTGGAACTGCAAAACCACACTTGTATTCCTCGGGCCTACACCAGACTATTTTCAACAGATATACAGTATTTGTGTCTGAACAATCAGGAGACACTACTGTTTTTCTTTATGGCAAAAAAAGCAAAAAAGCTGGATAATACAGAGATTTTACCCGTGGAACTGCAAAACCACACTTGTATTTCTCGGGCCTACCCCAAACTATTTTCAACAGATATATTTGTGTCTGAACAATCAGGAGATACTACTGTTTTTCTTTACGGCAAAAAATGCAAAAAAGCAGGATAATACAGAGATTTGACCCGTAGAACTGCAAAACCACACTTGTATTTCTCGGGCCTACACCAGACTATTTTCAACAGATATATTTGTGTCTGAACAATCAGGAGACACTACTGTTTTTCTTTACGGCAAAAAATGCCAAAAGAAGGATAATACAAAGATTTGACCCGTGGAACTGCAAAACCACACTTGTATTTCTCGGGCCTACACCAGACTATTTTCAACAGATATATTTGTGTCTGAACAATCAGGAGACACTACTGTTTTTCTTTACGGCAAAAAATGCAAAAAAGCAGTATAATACAGAGATTTGACCCATGGAGCTGTAAAACCACACTTGTATTTCTCGGGCCTACACCAGACTATTTTCAACAGATATATTTGTGTCTGAACAATCAGGAGACACTACTGTTTTTCTTTACGGCAAAAAATGCAAAAAAGCAGGATAAAACAGAGATTTGACCCGTGGAGCTGTAAAACCACACTTGTATTTCTCGGGCCTACACCAGACTATTTTCAACAGATATATTTGTGTCTGAACAATCAGGAGACACTACTGTTTTTCTTTACGGCAAAAAATGCCAAAAGAAGGATAATGCAGAGATTTGACCCGCGGAACTGCAAAACTACCCTTGTATTTCTCGGGCCTACACCAGACTATTTTCAACAGATATATTTGTGTCTGAACAATCAGAGGACACTACTGTTTTTCTTTACGGCAAAAAATGCAAAAAAGCAGGATAATACAGAGATTTGACCCATGGAGTTGTAAAATCACACTTGTATTTCTCGGGCCTACACCAGACTATTTTCAACAGATATACAGTATTTGTGTCTGAACAATCAGGAGACACTACTGTTTTTCTTTATGGCAAAATATGCAACAAAGCAGGATAATACAGAGATTTGACCCGTGGAACTGCAAAACCACACTTGTATTTCTCGGGCCTACACCAGACTATTTTCAACAGGTATATTTGTGTATGAACAATCAGGAGACACTACTGTTTTTCTTTACGGCAAAAATGCAAAAAAGCAGGATAATACAGAGATTTGACTAGTGGAACCGCAAAACCATACTTGTATTTTTTGGGCCTGCACCATTCTTTTTTCAACAAATATATTTGTGTCTGAACAATCAGGAGACACTACTGTTTTTCTTTATGGCAAAAAATGGCAAAAAGCAGGATAATACAGAGATTTGACTCATGTAACTGAAAAACAACAATTCTAGTAATCTGGCTATACCAGACTATTTTCAACAGGTATATTTGTGTCTGAACAATAAGGAGACACTACTGTTTTTCTTTACGGCAAAAAATGCAAAAAAGCAGGATAATACAGGGATTTGACCCATGGAGCTGCAAAACCACACTTGTATTTCTCGGGCCTACACCAGACTATTTTCCACAGATATATTTGTGTCTGAACAATCAGGAGACACTACTGTTTTTCTTTACGGCAAAAGATGCAAAGAAGCAGGATAATACAGAGATTTGACCCATGGAACTGCAAAACCACACTTGTATTCCTCGGGCCTCCACCAGAATATTTTCAACAGATATACAGTATTTGTGTCTGAACAATCAGGAGACACTACTGTTTTTCTTTATGGCAAAAAAAGCAAAAAAGCTGGTTAATACAGAGATTTGACCCGTGGAACTGCAAAACCACACTTGTATTTCTCGGGCCTACCCCAAACTATTTTCAACAGATATATTTGTGTCTGAACAATCAGGAGATACTACTGTTTTTCTTTAAGGCAAAAAATGCAAAAAAGCAGGATAATACAGAGATTTGACCCGTAGAACTGCAAAACCACACTTGTATTTCTCGGGCCTACACCAGACTATTTTCAACAGATATATTTGTGTCTGAACAATCAGGAGACACTACTGTTTTTCTTTATGGCAAAAAATGCAAAAAAAGCAGGATAATACAGAGATTTGACCCATGGAGCTGTAAAACCACACTTGTATTTCTCGGGCCTACACCAGACTATTTTGAACAGATATATTTGTGTCTGAACAATCAGGAGACACTACTGTTTTTCTTTATGGCAAAAACTTCAAAAAGAAGGATAATACAGAGATTTGACCCGTGGAACTGCAAAACCACACTTGTATTTCTCGGGCCTACACCAGACTATTTTCAACAGATATATTTGTGTCTGAACAATCAGGAGACACTAATGTTTTTCTTTACGGGAAAAAATGCAAAAAAGCAGGATAATACAGAGATTTGACCAATGGAGCTGTAAAACCACACTTGTATTTCTTGGGCCTACACCAGACTATTTTCAACAGATATATTTGTGTCTGAACAAATTGGAAACACTACTGTTTTTCTTTATGGCAAAAAATGCAAAAAAGCAGGATAATACAGAGATTTGACCCATGGAGCTGTAAAACCACACTTGTATTTCTCGGGCCTACACCAGACTATTTTGAACAGATATATTTGTGTCTGAACAATCAGGAGACACTACTGTTTTTCCTTATGGCAAAAAATGCAAAAAGAAGGATAATACAGAGATTTGACCCATGGAACTGCAAAACCACACTTGTATTTCTCGGGCCTACACCAGACTATTTTCAACAGATATATTTGTGTCTGAACAATCAGGAGACACTAATGTTTTTCTTTACGGGAAAAAATGCAAAAAAGCAGGATAATACAGAGATTTGACCAATGGAGCTGTAAAACCACACTTGTATTTATCGGGCCTACACCAGACTATTTTCAACAGATATATTTGTGTCTGAACAAACTGGAAACACTACTGTTTTTCTTTACGGCAAAAAATGCAAAAAAGCAGGATAATACAGGGATTTGACTCGTGGAGCGGCAAAACCACACTTGTATTTCTCGGGCCTACACCAGACTATTTTCAACAGATATATTTGTGTCTGAATAATCAGGAGACACTACTGTTTTTCTTTATGGCAAAAAATGCAAAAAAGCAGGATAATACAGAGATTTGACCCATGGAGCTGTAAAACCACACTTGTATTTCTCGGGCCTACACCAGACTATTTTCAACAGATATATTTGTGTCTGAACAATCAGGAGACACTACTGTTTTTCTTTACGGCATAAAATGCCAGAAAGCAGGATAATACAGAGATTTGACCTATGGAACTGCAAAACCACACTTGTATTTCTCGGGCCTACACCAGACTATTTTCAACAGATATATTTGTGTCTGAACATCAGGAGACACTACTATTTTTCTTTACGGCAAAAAATGCAAAAAAGCAGTATAATACAGAGATTTGACCCATGGAGCTGTAAAACCACACTTGTATTTCGCGGGTCTACACCACACTATTTTCAACAGATATATTTGTGTCTGAACAATCAGGAGACACTACTGTTTTTCTTTACGGCAAAAAATGCCAAAAGAAGGATAATGCAGGGATTTGACCAGCGGAACTGCAAAACTACCCTTGTATTTCTCGGGCCTACACCAGACTATTTTCAACAGATATATTTGTGTCTGAACAATCAGAGGACACTACTGTTTTTCTTTACGGCAAAAAATGCAAAAAGCAGGATAATACAGAGATTTGACCCATGGAGCTGTAAAATCACACTTGTATTTCTCGGGCCTACACCAGACTATTTTCAACAGATATATTTGTGTCTGAACAATCAGGAGACACTACTGTTTTTCTTTACGGCAAAAAATGCCAAAAGAAGGATAATACAGAGATTTGACCCGTGGAACTGCAAAACCACACTTGTATTTCTCGGGCCTACACCAGACTATTTTCAACAGATATATTTGTGTCTGAACAATCAGGAGACACTACTGTTTTTCTTTACGGCAAAAAATGCAAAAAAGCAGGATAATACAGAGATTTGAACCGTGGAGCTGCAAAACCACACTTGTATTTCTCGGGCCTACACCAGACTATTTTCAACAGATATATTTGTGTCTGAACATCAGGAGACACTACTATTTTTCTTTACGGCAAAAAAAGCAAAAAAGCAGTATAATACAGAGATTTGACCCATGGAGCTGTAAAACCACACTTGTATTTCTCGGGCCTACACCAGACTATTTTCAACAGATATATTTGTGTCTGAACAATCAGGAGACACTACTGTTTTTCTTTACGGCAAAAAATGCAAAAAAGCAGGATAAAACAGAGATTTGACCCGTGGAGCTGTAAAACCACACTTGTATTTCTCGGGCCTACACCAGACTATTTTCAACAGATATATTTGTGTCTGAACAATCAGGAGACACTACTGTTTTTCTTTACGGCAAAAAATGCCAAAAGAAGGATAATGCAGAGATTTGACCCGCGGAACTGCAAAACTACCCTTGTATTTCTCGGGCCTACACCAGACTATTTTCAACAGATATATTTGTGTCTGAACAATCAGAGGACACTACTGTTTTTCTTTACGGCAAAAAATGCAAAAAAGCAGGATAATACAGAGATTTGACCCATGGAGTTGTAAAATCACACTTGTATTTCTCGGGCCTACACCAGACTATTTTCAACAGATATATTTGTGTCTGAACAATCAGGAGACACTACTGTTTTTCTTTACGGCAAAAAATGCCAAAAGAAGGATAATACAGAGATTTGACCCGTGGAACAGCAAAACCACACTTGTATTTCTCGGGCCTGCACCAGACTATTTTCAACAGATATATTTGTGTCTGAACAATCAGGAGACACTACTGTTTTTCTTTACGGCAAAAAATGCAAAAAAGCAGGATAATACAGAGATTTGACCCGTGGAGCTGTAAAACCACACTTGTATTTCTCGGGCCTACACCAGACTATTTTCAACAGATATATTTGTGTCTGAAAAATCAGGAGACACTACTGTTTTTCTTTACGGCAAAAAATGCAAAAAAGCAGGATAATACAGGGATTTGACCCATGGAGCTGCAAAACCACACTTGTATTTCTCAGGCCTACACCAGACTATTTTCAACAGATATATTTGTGACTGAACAATAAGGAGACACTACTGTTTTTCTTTACTGCAAAAAATGCAAAAAAGCAGGATGATACAGAGATTTGACCCATGGAACTGCAAAACCACACTTGTATTTCTCGGGCCTACACCAGACTATTTTCAACAGATATATTTGTGTCTGAACAATCAGGAGACACTACTGTTTTTCTTTACGGCATAAAATGCCAGAAAGCAGGATAATACAGAGATTTGACCTATGGAACTGCAAAACCACACTTGTATTTCTCGGGCCTACACCAGACTATTTTCAACAGATATATTTGTGTCTGAACATCAGGAGACACTACTATTTTTCTTTACGGCAAAAAATGCAAAAAAGCAGTATAATGCAGAGATTTGACCCATGGAGCTGTAAAACCACACTTGTATTTCTCGGGCCTACACCACACTATTTTCAACAGATATATTTGTGTCTGAACAATCAGGAGACACTACTGTTTTTCTTTACGGCAAAAAATGCCAAAAGAAGGATAATGCAGAGATTTGACCCGCGGAACTGCAAAACTACCCTTGTATTCCTCGGGCCTACACCAGACTATTTTCAACAGATATATTTGTGTCTGAACAATCAGAGGACACTACTGTTTTTCTTTACGGCAAAAAATGCAAAAAAGCAGGATAATACAGAGATTTGACCCATGGAGCTGTAAAATCACACTTGTATTTCTCGGGCCTACACCAGACTATTTTCAACAGATATATTTGTGTCTGAACAATCAGGAGACACTACTGTTTTTCTTTACGGCAAAAAATGCCAAAAGAAGGATAATACAAAGATTTGACCCGTGGAACTGCAAAACCACACTTGTATTTCTCGGGCCTACACCAGACTATTTTCAACAGATATATTTGTGTCTGAACAATCAGGAGACACTACTGTTTTTCTTTACGGCAAAAAATGCAAAAAAGCAGGATAATACAGAGATTTGACCCGTGGAGCTGTAAAACCACACTTGTATTTCTCGGGCCTACACCAGACTATTTTCAACAGATATATTTGTGTCTGAACAATCAGGAGACACTACTGTTTTTCTTTACGGCAAAAAATGCAAAAAAGCAGGATAATACAGGGATTTGACCCGTGGAGCTGCAAAACCACACTTGTATTTCTCAGGCCTACACCAGACTATTTTCAACAGATATATTTGTGTCTGAACAATCAGGAGACACTACTGTTTTTCTTTACGGCAAAAAATGCAAAAAAGCAGGATAATACTGAAATTTGACCCGTGGAACTGCAAAACCACACTTGTATTTCTCGGGACTACACCAGATTATTTTCAACAGATATACAGTATTTGTGTCTGAACAATCAGGAGACACTACTGTTTTTCTTTACGGCAAAAATGCAAAAAAGCAGGATAATACAGAGATTTGACTAGTGGAACCGCAAAACCATACTTGTATTTTTCGGGCCTGCACCATACTTTTTTCAACAAATATATTTGTGTCTGAACAATCAGGAGACACTACTGTTTTTCTTTATGGCAAAAAATGGCAAAAAGCAGGATAATACAGAGATTTGACTCATGTAACTGAAAAACAACAATTCTAGTAATCTGGCTATACCAGACTATTTTCAACAGGTATATTTGTGTCTGAACAATAAGGAGACACTACTGTTTTTCTTTACGGCAAAAAATGCAAAAAAGCAGGATAATACAGGGATTTGACCCATGGAGCTGCAAAACCACACTTGTATTTCTCGGGCCTACACCAGACTATTTTCCACAGATATATTTGTGTCTGAACAATCAGGAGACACTAATGTTTTTCTTTACGGCAAAAGATGCAAAGAAGCAGGATAATACAGAGATTTGACCCGTGGAACTGCAAAACCACACTTGTATTCCTCGGGCCTACACCAGACTATTTTCAACAGATATACAGTATTTGTGTCTGAACAATCAGGAGACACTACTGTTTTTCTTTATGGCAAAAAAAGCAAAAAAGCTGGATAATACAGAGATTTTACCCGTGGAACTGCAAAACCACACTTGTATTTCTCGGGCCTACCCCAAACTATTTTCAACAGATATATTTGTGTCTGAACAATCAGGAGATACTACTGTTTTTCTTTACGGCAAAAAATGCAAAAAAGCAGGATAATACAGAGATTTGACCCGTAGAACTGCAAAACCACACTTGTATTTCTCGGGCCTACACCAGACTATTTTCAACAGATATATTTGTGTCTGAACAATCAGGAGACACTACTGTTTTTCTTTATGGCAAAAAATGCAAAAAAGCAGGATAATACAGAGATTTGACGCATGGAGCTGTAAAACCACACTTGTATTTCTCGGGCCTACACCAGACTATTTTCAACAGATATATTTGTGTCTGAACAATCAGGAGACACTACTGTTTTTCTATATGGCAAAAAATGCAAAAAGAAGGATAATACAGAGATTTGACCCGTGGAACTGCGAAACCACACTTGTATTTCTCGGGCCTACACCAGACTATTTTCAACAGATATATTTGTGTCTGAACAATCAGGAGACACTAATGTTTTTCTTTACGGGAAAAAATGCAAAAAAGCAGGATAATACAGAGATTTGACCAATGGAGCTGTAAAACCACACTTGTATTTCTCGGGCCTACACCAGACTATTTTCAACAGATATATTTGTGTCTGAACAAACTGGAAACACTACTGTTTTTCTTTACGGCAAAAAATGCAAAAAAGCAGGATAATACAGGGATTTGACTCGTGGAGTGGCAAAACCACACTTGTATTTCTCAGGCCTACACCAGACTATTTTCAACAGATATATTTGTGACTGAACAATCAGGAGACACTACTGTTTTTCTTTACTGCAAAAAATGCAAAAAAGCAGGATGATACAGAGATTTGACCCATGTAACTGCAAAACCACACTTGTATTTCTCGGGCCTACACCAGACTATTTTCAACAGATATATTTGTGTCTGAACAATCAGGAGACACTACTGTTTTTCTTTACGGCATAAAATGCCAGAAAGCAGGATAATACAGAGATTTGACCTATGGAACTGCAAAACCACACTTGTATTTCTCGGGCCTACACCAGACTATTTTCAACAGATATATTTGTGTCTGAACATCAGGAGACACTACTATTTTTCTTTACGGCAAAAAATGCAAAAAAGCAGTATAATACAGAGATTTGACCCAGGGAGCTGTAAAACCACACTTGTATTTCTCGGGCCTACACCACACTATTTTCAACAGATATATTTGTGTCTGAACAATCAGGAGACACTACTGTTTTTCTTTACGGCAAAAAATGCCAAAAGAAGGATAATGCAGAGATTTGACCCGCGGAACTGCAAAACTACCCTTGTATTTCTCGGGCCTACACCAGACTATTTTCAACAGATATATTTGTGTCTGAACAATCAGAGGACACTACTGTTTTTCTTTACGGCAAAAAATGCAAAAAAGCAGGATAATACAGAGATTTGACCCATGGAGCTGTAAAATCACACTTGTATTTCTCGGGCCTACACCAGACTATTTTCAACAGATATATTTGTGTCTGAACAATCAGGAGACACTACTGTTTTTCTTTACGGCAAAAAATGCCAAAAAAAGGATAATACAGAGATTTGACCCGTGGAACTGCAAAACCACACTTGTATTTCTCGGGCCTACACCAGACTATTTTCAACAGATATATTTGTGTCTGAACAATCAGGAGACACTACTGTTTTTCTTTACGGCAAAAAATGCAAAAAAGCAGGATAATACAGAGATTTGACCCGTGGAGCTGTAAAACCACACTTGTATTTCTCGGGCCTACACCAGACTATTTTCAACAGATATATTTGTGTCTGAACAATCAGGAGACACTACTGTTTTTCTTTACGGCAAAAAATGCCAAAAGAAGGATAATGCAGAGATTTGACCCGCGGAACTGCAAAACTACCCTTGCATTTCTCGGGCCTACACCAGACTATTTTCAACAGATATATTTGTGTCTGAACAATCAGAGGACACTACTGTTTTTCTTTACGGCAAAAAATGCAAAAAAGCAGGATAATACAGAGATTTGACCCATGGAGCTGTAAAATCACACTTGTATTTCTCGGGCCTACACCAGACTATTTTCAACAGATATATTTGTGTCTGAACAATCAGGAGACACTACTGTTTTTCTTTATGGCAAAAAATGCCAAAAGAAGGATAATACAGAGATTTGACCCGTGGAACTGCAAAACCACACTTGTATTTCTCGGGCCTACACCAGACTATTTTCAACAGATATATTTGTGTCTGAACAATCAGGAGACACTAATGTTTTTCTTTACGGGAAAAAATGCAAAAAAGCAGGATAATACAGGGATTTGACTCGTGGAGTGGCAAAACCACACTTATATTTCTCGGGCCTACAGCAGACTATTTTCAACAGATATATTTGTGTCTGAACAATCAGGAGACACTAATGTTTTTCTTTACGGGAAAAAATGCAAAAAAGCAGGATAATACAGAGATTTGACCAATGGAGCTGTAAAACCACACTTGTATTTCTCGGGCCTACACCAGACTATTTTCAACAGATATATTTGTGTCTGAACAAACTGGAAACACTACTGTTTTTCTTTATGGCAAAAAATGCAAAAAAGCAGGATAATACAGAGACTTGACCAATGGAGCTGTAAAACCACACTTGTATTTCTCGGGCCTACACCAGACTATTTTCAACAGATATATTTGTGACTGAACAATCAGGAGACACTACTGTTTTTCTTTACGGCAAAAAATGCAAAAAAGCAGGATAATACAGGGATTTGACTCGTGGAGCGGCAAAACCACACTTGTATTTCTCAGGCCTACACCAGACTATTTTCAACAGATATATTTGTGACTGAACAATCAGGAGACACTACTGTTTTTCTTTACGGCATAAAATGCCAGAAAGCAGGATAATACAGAGATTTGACCTATGGAACTGCAAAACCACACTTGTATTTCTCGGGCCTACACCAGACTATTTTCAACAGATATATTTGTGTCTGAACATCAGGAGACACTACTATTTTTCTTTACGGCAAAAAATGCAAAAAAGCAGTATAATACAGAGATTTGACCCATGGAGCTGTAAAACCACACTTGTATTTCTCGGGCCTACACCACACTATTTTCAACAGATATATTTGTGTCTGAACAATCAGGAGACACTACTGTTTTTCTTTACGGCAAAAAATGCCAAAAGAAGGATAATGCAGAGATTTGACCCGCGGAACTGCAAAACTACCCTTGTATTTCTCGGGCCTACACCAGACTATTTTCAACAGATATATTTGTGTCTGAACAATCAGAGGACACTACTGTTTTTCTTTACGGCAAAAAATGCAAAAAAGCAGGATAATACAGAGATTTGACCCATGGAGCTGTAAAATCACACTTGTATTTCTCGGGCCTACACCAGACTATTTTCAACAGATATATTTGTGTCTGAACAATCAGGAGACACTACTGTTTTTCTTTACGGCAAAAAATGCCAAAAAAAGGATAATACAGAGATTTGACCCGTGGAACTGCAAAACCACACTTGTATTTCTCGGGCCTACACCAGACTATTTTCAACAGATATATTTGTGTCTGAACAATCAGGAGACACTACTGTTTTTCTTTACGGCAAAAAATGCAAAAAAGCAGGATAATACAGAGATTTGACCCGTGGAGCTGTAAAACCACACTTGTATTTCTCGGGCCTACACCAGACTATTTTCAACAGATATATTTGTGTCTGAACAATCAGGAGACACTACTGTTTTTCTTTACGGCAAAAAATGCCAAAAGAAGGATAATGCAGAGATTTGACCCGCGGAACTGCAAAACTACCCTTGCATTTCTCGGGCCTACACCAGACTATTTTCAACAGATATATTTGTGTCTGAACAATCAGAGGACACTACTGTTTTTCTTTACGGCAAAAAATGCAAAAAAGCAGGATAATACAGAGATTTGACCCATGGAGCTGTAAAATCACACTTGTATTTCTCGGGCCTACACCAGACTATTTTCAACAGATATATTTGTGTCTGAACAATCAGGAGACACTACTGTTTTTCTTTATGGCAAAAAATGCCAAAAGAAGGATAATACAGAGATTTGACCCGTGGAACTGCAAAACCACACTTGTATTTCTCGGGCCTACACCAGACTATTTTCAACAGATATATTTGTGTCTGAACAATCAGGAGACACTAATGTTTTTCTTTACGGGAAAAAATGCAAAAAAGCAGGATAATACAGGGATTTGACTCGTGGAGTGGCAAAACCACACTTATATTTCTCGGGCCTACAGCAGACTATTTTCAACAGATATATTTGTGTCTGAACAATCAGGAGACACTAATGTTTTTCTTTACGGGAAAAAATGCAAAAAAGCAGGATAATACAGAGATTTGACCAATGGAGCTGTAAAACCACACTTGTATTTCTCGGGCCTACACCAGACTATTTTCAACAGATATATTTGTGTCTGAACAAACTGGAAACACTACTGTTTTTCTTTATGGCAAAAAATGCAAAAAAGCAGGATAATACAGAGACTTGACCAATGGAGCTGTAAAACCACACTTGTATTTCTCGGGCCTACACCAGACTATTTTCAACAGATATATTTGTGACTGAACAATCAGGAGACACTACTGTTTTTCTTTACGGCAAAAAATGCAAAAAAGCAGGATAATACAGGGATTTGACTCGTGGAGCGGCAAAACCACACTTGTATTTCTCAGGCCTACACCAGACTATTTTCAACAGATATATTTGTGACTGAACAATCAGGAGACACTACTGTTTTTCTTTACTGCAAAAAATGCAAAAAAGCAGGATGATACAGAGATTTGACCCATGGAACTGCAAAACTACACTTGTATTTCTCGGGCCTACACCAGACTATTTTCAACAGATATATTTGTGACTGAACAATCAGGAGACACTACTGTTTTTCTTTACGGCATAAAATGCCAGAAAGCAGGATAATACAGAGATTTGACCTATGGAACTGCAAAACCACACTTGTATTTCTCGGGCCTACACCACACTATTTTCAACAGATATATTTGTGTCCGAACAATCAGGAGACACTACTGTTTTTCTTTACGGCAAAAAATGCCAAAAGAAGGATAATGCAGAGATTTGACCCGCGGAACTGCAAAACTACCCTTGTATTTCTCGGGCCTACACCAGACTATTTTCAACAGATATATTTGTGTCTGAACAATCAGAGGACACTACTGTTTTTCTTTACGGCAAAAAATGCAAAAAAGCAGGATAATACAGAGATTTGACCCATGGAGCTGTAAAATCACACTTGTATTTCTCGGGCCTACACCAGACTATTTTCAACAGATATATTTGTGTCTGAACAATCAGGAGACACTACTGTTTTTCTTTACGGCAAAAAATGCCAAAAAAAGGATAATACAGAGATTTGACCCGTGGAACTGCAAAACCACACTTGTATTTCTCGGGCCTACACCAGACTATTTTCAACAGATATATTTGTGTCTGAACAATCAGGAGACACTACTGTTTTTCTTTACGGCAAAAAATGCAAAAAAGCAGGATAATACAGAGATTTGACCCGTGGAGCTGTAAAACCACACTTGTATTTCTCGGGCCTACACCAGACTATTTTCAACAGATATATTTGTGTCTGAACAATCAGGAGACACTACTGTATTTCTTTACAGCAAAAAATGCCAAAAGAAGGATAATGCAGAGATTTGACCCGCGGAACTGCAAAACTACCCTTGTATTTCTCGGGCCTACACCAGACTATTTTCAACAGATATATTTGTGTCTGAACAATCAGAGGACACTACTGTTTTTCTTTACGGCAAAAAATGCAAAAAAGCAGGATAATACAGAGATTTGACCCATGGAGCTGTAAAATCACACTTGTATTTCTCGGGCCTACACCAGACTATTTTCAACAGATATATTTGTGTCTGAACAATCAGGAGACACTACTGTTTTTCTTTACGGCAAAAAATGCCAAAAGAAGGATAATACAGAGATTTGACCCGTGGAACTGCAAAACCACACTTGTATTTCTCGGGCCTACACCAGACTATTTTCAACAGATATATTTGTGTCTGAACAATCAGGAGACACTAATGTTTTTCTTTACGGGAAAAAATGCAAAAAAGCAGGATAATACAGAGATTTGACCAATGGAGCTGTAAAACCACACTTGTATTTCTCAGGCCTACACCAGACTATTTTCAACAGATATATTTGTGTCTGAACAAACTGGAAACACTACTGTTTTTCTTTACGGCAAAAAATGCAAAAAAGCAGGATAATACAGGGATTTGACTCGTGGAGTGGCAAAACCACACTTATATTTCTCGGGCCTACACCAGACTATTTTCAACAGATATATTTCTGTCTGAACAATCAGGAGACACTAATGTTTTTCTTTACGGGAAAAAATGCAAAAAAGCAGGATAATACAGAGATTTGACCAATGGAGCTGTAAAACCATACTTGTATTTCTCGGGCCTACACCAGACTATTTTCAACAGATATATTTGTGTCTGAACAATCAGGAGACACTAATGTTTTTCTTTACGGGAAAAAATGCAAAAAAGCAGGATAATACAGAGATTTGACCAATGGAGCTGTAAAACCACACTTGTATTTCTCCGGCCTACACCAGACTATTTTCAACAGATATATTTGTGTCTGAACAAACTGGAAACACTACTGTTTTTCTTTACGGCAAAAAATGCAAAAAAGCAGGATAATACAGGGATTTGACTCGTGGAGCGGCAAAACCACACTTGTATTTCTCAGGCCTACACCAGACTATTTTCAACAGATATATTTGTGACTGAACAATCAGGAGACACTACTGTTTTTCTTTACAGCAAAAAATGCCAAAAGAAGGATAATGCAGAGATTTGACCCGCGGAACTGCAAAACTACCCTTGTATTTCTCGGGCCTACACCAGACTATTTTCAACAGATATATTTGTGTCTGAACAATCAGAGGACACTACTGTTTTTCTTTACGGCAAAAAATGCAAAAAAGCAGGATAATACAGAGATTTGACCCATGGAGCTGTAAAATCACACTTGTATTTCTCGGGCCTACACCAGACTATTTTCAACAGATATATTTGTGTCTGAACAATCAGGAGACACTACTGTTTTTCTTTATGGCAAAAAATGCCAAAAGAAGGATAATACAGAGATTTGACCCGTGGAACTGCAAAACCACACTTGTATTTCTCGGGCCTACACCAGACTATTTTCAACAGATATATTTGTGTCTGAACAATCAGGAGACACTAATGTTTTTCTTTACGAGAAAAAATGCAAAAAAGCAGGATAATACAGAGATTTGACCAATGGAGCTGTAAAACCACACTTGTATTTCTCAGGCCTACACCAGACTATTTTCAACAGATATATTTGTGTCTGAACAAACTGGAAACACTACTGTTTTTCTTTACGGCAAAAAATGCAAAAAAGCAGGATAATACAGGGATTTGACTCGTGGAGTGGCAAAACCACACTTATATTTCTCGGGCCTACACCAGACTATTTTCAACAGATATATTTCTGTCTGAACAATCAGGAGACACTAATGTTTTTCTTTACGGGAAAAAATGCAAAAAAGCAGGATAATACAGAGATTTGACCAATGGAGCTGTAAAACCATACTTGTATTTCTCGGGCCTACACCAGACTATTTTCAACAGATATATTTGTGTCTGAACAATCAGGAGACACTAATGTTTTTCTTTACGGGAAAAAATGCAAAAAAGCAGGATAATACAGAGATTTGACCAATGGAGCTGTAAAACCACACTTGTATTTCTCCGGCCTACACCAGACTATTTTCAACAGATATATTTGTGTCTGAACAAACTGGAAACACTACTGTTTTTCTTTACGGCAAAAAATGCAAAAAAGCAGGATAATACAGGGATTTGACTCGTGGAGCGGCAAAACCACACTTGTATTTCTCAGGCCTACACCAGACTATTTTCAACAGATATATTTGTGACTGAACAATCAGGAGACACAACTGTTTTTCTTTACTGCAAAAAATGCAAAAAAGCAGGATGATACAGAGATTTGACCCATGGAACTGCAAAACCACACTTGTATTTCTCGGGCCTACACCAGACTATTTTCAACAGATATATTTGTGTCTGAACAATCAGGAGACACTACTGTTTTTCTTTACGGCATAAAATGCCAGAAAGCAGGATAATACAGAGATTTGACCTATGGAACTGCAAAACCACGCTTGTATTTCTCGGGCCTACACCAGACTATTTTCAACAGATATATTTGTGTCTGAACATCAGGAGACACTACTATTTTTCTTTACGGCAAAAAATGCAAAAAAGCAGTATAATACAGAGATTTGACCCATGGAGCTGTAAAACCACACTTGTATTTCTCGGGCCTACACCACACTATTTTCAACAGATATATTTGTGTCTGAACAATCAGGAGACACTACTGTTTTTCTTTACGGCAAAAAATGCCAAAAGAAGGATAATGCAGAGATTTGACCCGCGGAACTGCAAAACTACCCTTGTATTTCTCGGGCCTACACCAGACTATTTTCAACAGATATATTTGTGTCTGAACAATCAGAGGACACTACTGTTTTTCTTTACGGCAAAAAATGCAAAAAAGCAGGATAATACAGAGATTTGACCCATGGAGCTGTAAAATCACACTTGTATTTCTCGGGCCTACACCAGACTATTTTCAACAGATATATTTGTGTCTGAACAATCAGGAGACACTACTGTTTTTCTTTACGGCAAAAAATGCCAAAAAAAGGATAATACAGAGATTTGACCCGTGGAACTGCAAAACCACACTTGTATTTCTCGGGCCTACACCAGACTATTTTCAACAGATATATTTGTGTCTGAACAATCAGGAGACACTACTGTTTTTCTTTACGGCAAAATATGCAAAAAAGCAGGATAATACAGAGATTTGACCCGTGGAGCTGTAAAACCACACTTGTATTTCTCGGGCCTACACCAGACTATTTTCAACAGATATATTTGTGTCTGAACAATCAGGAGACACTACTGTATTTCTTTACAGCAAAAAATGCCAAAAGAAGGATAATGCAGAGATTTGACCCGCGGAACTGCAAAACTACCCTTGTATTTCTCGGGCCTACACCAGACTATTTTCAACAGATATATTTGTGTCTGAACAATCAGAGGACACTACTGTTTTTCTTTACGGCAAAAAATGCAAAAAAGCAGGATAATACAGAGATTTGACCCATGGAGCTGTAAAATCACACTTGTATTTCTCGGGCCTACACCAGACTATTTTCAACAGATATATTTGTGTCTGAACAATCAGGAGACACTACTGTTTTTCTTTACGGCAAAAAATGCCAAAAGAAGGATAATACAGAGATTTGACCCGTGGAACTGCAAAACCACACTTGTATTTCTCGGGCCTACACCAGACTATTTTCAACAGATATATTTGTGTCTGAACAATCAGGAGACACTAATGTTTTTCTTTACGGGAAAAAATGCAAAAAAGCAGGATAATACAGAGATTTGACCAATGGAGCTGTAAAACCACACTTGTATTTCTCAGGCCTACACCAGACTATTTTCAACAGATATATTTGTGTCTGAACAAACTGGAAACACTACTGTTTTTCTTTACGGCAAAAAATGCAAAAAAGCAGGATAATACAGGGATTTGACTCGTGGAGTGGCAAAACCACACTTATATTTCTCGGGCCTACACCAGACTATTTTCAACAGATATATTTCTGTCTGAACAATCAGGAGACACTAATGTTTTTCTTTACGGGAAAAAATGCAAAAAAGCAGGATAATACAGAGATTTGACCAATGGAGCTGTAAAACCATACTTGTATTTCTCGGGCCTACACCAGACTATTTTCAACAGATATATTTGTGTCTGAACAATCAGGAGACACTAAGGTTTTTCTTTACGGGAAAAAATGCAAAAAAGCAGGATAATACAGAGATTTGACCAATGGAGCTGTAAAACCACACTTGTATTTCTCCGGCCTACACCAGACTATTTTCAACAGATATATTTGTGTCTGAACAAACTGGAAACACTACTGTTTTTCTTTACGGCAAAAAATGCAAAAAAGCAGGATAATACAGGGATTTGACTCGTGGAGCGGCAAAACCACACTTGTATTTCTCAGGCCTACACCAGACTATTTTCAACAGATATATTTGTGACTGAACAATCAGGAGACACTACTGTTTTTCTTTACAGCAAAAAATGCCAAAAGAAGGATAATGCAGAGATTTGACCCGCGGAACTGCAAAACTACCCTTGTATTTCTCGGGCCTACACCAGACTATTTTCAACAGATATATTTGTGTCTGAACAATCAGAGGACACTACTGTTTTTCTTTACGGCAAAAAATGCAAAAAAGCAGGATAATACAGAGATTTGACCCATGGAGCTGTAAAATCACACTTGTATTTCTCGGGCCTACACCAGACTATTTTCAACAGATATATTTGTGTCTGAACAATCAGGAGACACTACTGTTTTTCTTTATGGCAAAAAATGCCAAAAGAAGGATAATACAGAGATTTGACCCGTGGAACTGCAAAACCACACTTGTATTTCTCGGGCCTACACCAGACTATTTTCAACAGATATATTTGTGTCTGAACAATCAGGAGACACTAATGTTTTTCTTTACGAGAAAAAATGCAAAAAAGCAGGATAATACAGAGATTTGACCAATGGAGCTGTAAAACCACACTTGTATTTCTCAGGCCTACACCAGACTATTTTCAACAGATATATTTGTGTCTGAACAAACTGGAAACACTACTGTTTTTCTTTACGGCAAAAAATGCAAAAAAGCAGGATAATACAGGGATTTGACTCGTGGAGTGGCAAAACCACACTTATATTTCTCGGGCCTACACCAGACTATTTTCAACAGATATATTTCTGTCTGAACAATCAGGAGACACTAATGTTTTTCTTTACGGGAAAAAATGCAAAAAAGCAGGATAATACAGAGATTTGACCAATGGAGCTGTAAAACCATACTTGTATTTCTCGGGCCTACACCAGACTATTTTCAACAGATATATTTGTGTCTGAACAATCAGGAGACACTAATGTTTTTCTTTACGGGAAAAAATGCAAAAAAGCAGGATAATACAGAGATTTGACCAATGGAGCTGTAAAACCACACTTGTATTTCTCCGGCCTACACCAGACTATTTTCAACAGATATATTTGTGTCTGAACAAACTGGAAACACTACTGTTTTTCTTTACGGCAAAAAATGCAAAAAAGCAGGATAATACAGGGATTTGACTCGTGGAGCGGCAAAACCACACTTGTATTTCTCAGGCCTACACCAGACTATTTTCAACAGATATATTTGTGACTGAACAATCAGGAGACACAACTGTTTTTCTTTACTGCAAAAAATGCAAAAAAGCAGGATGATACAGAGATTTGACCCATGGAACTGCAAAACCACACTTGTATTTCTCGGGCCTACACCAGACTATTTTCAACAGATATATTTGTGTCTGAACAATCAGGAGACACTACTGTTTTTCTTTACGGCATAAAATGCCAGAAAGCAGGATAATACAGAGATTTGACCTATGGAACTGCAAAACCACGCTTGTATTTCTCGGGCCTACACCAGACTATTTTGAACAGATATATTTGTGTCTGAACAATCAGGAGACACTACTGTTTTTCTTTACGGCAAAAAATGCAAAAAAGCAGGATAATACAGGGATTTGACCCGTGGAGCTGCAAAACCACACTTGTATTTCTCAGGCCTACACCAGACTATTTTCCACAGATAAATTTGTGTCTGAACAATCAGGAGACACTACTGTTTTTCTTTACGGCAAAAGATGCAAAGAAGCAGGATAATACAGAGATTTAACCCGTGGAACTGCAAAACCACACTTGAATTCCTCGGGCCTACACCAGACTGTTTTCAACAGATATACAGTATTTTTGTCTGAACAATCAGGAGACACTACTGTTTTTCTTTATGGCAAAAAATGCAAAAAAGCAGGATAATACAGAGATTTGACCCGTGGAACTGCAAAACCACACTTGTATTTCTCGGGCCTACCCCAAACTACTTTCAACAGATATATTTGTGTCTGAACAATCAGGAGACACTACTGTTTTTCTTTACGGCAAAAAATGCAAAAAAGCAGCATAAAACAGAGATTTGACCTGTGGAGCTGCAAAACCACACTTGTATTTCTCGGGCCTACACCAGACTGTTTTCAGCAGATATATTTGAGTGAGAACAAACAGGAGACACTACTGTTTTTCTTTACGGCAAAAAATGCAAAAAAGCAGGATAATACAGAGATTTGACCCCTGGAACTGCAAAACCAAACTTGTATTTCTCGGGCCTACACCAGACTATTTTCAACAGATATATTTGTGTGTGAACAATCAGGAGACACTACTGTTTTTCTTTAAAGCAAAAAATGCAAAAAAGCAGGATTATACTGAGACTGGACCCATGGAGCTGTAAAACCACAGTTCTAGTAATCTGGCCTACACCAGACTATTTTCAACAGATATATTTGTGTCTGAACAATCAGGAGACACTACTGTTTTTCTTTACGGTACAAAATGCAAAAAAGCAGGATAATACAGAGATTTGACCTGTGGAACTGCAAAACCACACTTGTATTTCTCGGGCCTACACCAGACTATTTTCAACAGATATATTTGTGTCTGAACAATCAGGAGACACTACTGTTTTTCTTTATGGCAAAAGATGCAAAAGAGCAGGATAATACTGAAATGTGACCCGTGGAACTGCAAAACCACACTTGTATTTCTCGGGCCTACACCTGACTATTTTCAACAGATATACAGTATTTGTGTCTGAACAATCAGGAGACACTACTGTTTTTCTTTATGGCAAAATATGCAACAAAGCAGGATAATACAGAGATTTGACCCGTGGAACAGCAAAACCACACTTGTATTTCTCGGGCCTACAACAGACTATTTTCAACAGATATATTTGTGTCTGAACAATCAGGAGACACTTCTGTATTTCTTTACGGCAAAAAATGCAAAAAAGCAGGATAATACAGAGATTTGACCCGTGGAACTGCAAAACCACACTTGTATTTCTCGGGCCTACACCAGACTATTTTCAACAGATACATTTGTGTCTGAACAATCAGGAGACACTACTGTTTTTCTTTAAGGCAGAAAATGCAAAAAAGCAGGATAATACAGAGATTTGACCCGTGGAACTGCAAAACCACACTTGTATTTCTCGGGTCTACAACAGACTGTTTTCAACAGATATATTTGTGTCTGAACAATCAGGAGACACTACTGTTTCTCTTTATGGTAAAAAATGCAAAAAAGCAGGATAATATAGAGATTTGACCTGTGGAGCTGCAAAACCACACTTGTATTTCTCGGGCCTACACCAGACTGTTTTCAACAGATATATTTGAGTGAGAACAAACAGGAGACACTACTGTTTTTCTTTACGGCAAAAAATGCAAAAAAGCAGGATAATACAGAGATTTGACCCGTGGAAATGCAAAACCACAATTGTATTTCTCGGGCCTACACCAGACTATTTTCAACAGATATATTTGTGTCTGAACAATCAGGAGACACTACTGTTTTTCTTTATGGCAAAAAATGGCAAAAAGCAGGATAATACAGAGATTTGACTTATGGAACTGCAAAATCACAGTTCTAGTAATCTGGCCTATACCAGACTATTTTCAACAGATATATTTGTGTCTGAACAATCAGGAGACACTACTGTTTTTCTTTACGGCAAAAAATGCAAAAAAGCAGGATAATACAGGGATTTGACCCGTGGAGCTGCAAAACCACACTTGTATTTCTCGGGCCTACACCAGACTATTTTGAACAGATATATTTGTGTCTGAACAATCAGGAGACACTACTGTTTTTCTTTACGGCAAAAGATGCAAAGAAGCAGGATAATACAGAGATTTGACCCGTGGTACTGCAAAACCACACTTGTATTCCTCGGGCTTACACCAGACTGTTTTCAACAGATATACAGTATTTGTGTCTGAACAATCAGGAGACACTACTGTTTCTCTTTATGGCAAAATATGCAAAAAAGCAGGATAATATAGAGATTTGACCCGTGGAACTGCAAAACCACACTTGTAATTCTCGGGCCTACCCCAAACTATTTTCAACAGATATATTTGTGTCTGAACAATCAGGAGACACTACTGTTTTTCTTTACGGCAAAAAACGCAAAAAAGCAGGATAAAACAGAGATTTGACCTGTGGAGCTGCAAAACCACACTTGTATTTCTCAGGCCTACACCAGACTGTTTTCAGCAGATATATTTGAGTGAGAACAAACAGGAGACACTACTGTTTTTCTTTACGGCAAAAAATGCAAAAAGCAGGATAATACAGAGATTTGACCCGTGGAACTGCAAAACCACAATTGTATTTCTCGGGCCTACACCAGACTATTTTCAACAGATATATTTGTGTCTGAACAATCAGGAGACACTACTGTTTTTCTTTACAGCAAAAAATGCAAAAAAGCAGGATAATACTGAGATTGGACCCATGGAGCTGTAAAACCTCAGTTCAAGTAATCTGGCCTACACCAGGCTATTTTCAACAGATATATTTGTGTCTGAACAATCAGGAGACACTACTGTTTTTCTTTACAGGAAAAAATGCAAAAAAGCAGGATAATACAGAGATTTGACCTGTGGAACTGCAAAACCACATTTGTATTTCTCAGGCCTACACCAGACTATTTTCAACAGACATATTTGTGTCTGAACAATCAGGAGACACTACTGTTTTTCTTTACGGCAAAACATGCAAAAAAGCAGGATAATACAGAGATTTGACCCTTGGAACAGCAAAACCACACTTGTATTTCTCGGGCCTACAACAGACTATTTTCAACAGATATATTTGTGTCTGAACAATCAGGAGACACTTCTGTATTTCTTTACGGCAAAAAATGCAAAAAAGCAGGATAATACAGAGATTTGACCCTTGGAACTGCAAAACCACACTTGTATTTCTCGGGCCTACACCAGACTATTTTCAACAGATATATTTGTGTCTGAACAATCAGGAGACACTACTGTTTTTCTTTACGGCAAAAGATGCAAAAAACAAGGATAATACAGAGATTTGTCCTATGGAGCTGTAAAACAACACTTGTATTTCTCGGGCCTACACCAGACTATTTTCAACAGATATATTTGTGTCTGAACAATCAAGAGACACTACTGTTTTTCTTTACGGCAAAAAATGCAAAAAAGCAGGATAATATAGGGATTTGACCCGTGGAGCTGCATAACCACACTTGTATTTCTCGGGCCTACACCACACTAATTTCAACAGATATATTTGTGTCTGAACAATCAGCAAACACTGCTGTTTTTCTTTGCGGCAAAAAATGCAAAAAAGCAGGATAATACAGAAATTTGACCCGTGGAACTGCAAAACCACACTTGCATTTCTCGGGCCTACACCAGACTATTTTCAACAGATATACAGTATTTGTGTCTGAACAATCAGGAGATACTACTGTTTTTCTTTATGGCAAAATATGCAAAAAAGCAGGATAATACAGAGATTTGACCCGTGGAACTGCAAAACCACACTTGTATTTCTCGGGCCTTCACCAGACTATTTTCAACAGATATATTTGTGGCTGAACAATCAGGAGACACTACTGTTTTTCTTTACGGGAAAAATGCAAAAAAGCAGGATAATACAGAGATTTGACCAGTGGAACTGCAAAACCATACTTGTATTTTTCGGGCCTACACCAGACTTTTTCAATAAATATATTTGTGTCTGAACAATCAGGAGACACTACTGTTTTTCTTTACGGCAAAAAATGGCAAAAAGCAGGATAATACAGAGGTTTGACTCATGGAACTGCAAAACCACAGTTCTAGTAATCTGGCCTATAACAGACTATTTTCAACAGATATATTTGTGTCTGAACAATCAGGAGACACTACTGTTTTTCTTTTCGATAAAAAATGCAAAGAAGCAGGATAATACAGAGATTTGAGCGGTAGAACTGCAAAACCACACTTGTATTCCTCGGGCCTACACCAGACTGTTTTCAACAGATATACAGTATTTGTGTCTGAACAATAAGGAGACACTACTGTTTTTCTTTATGGCAAAAAATGCAAAAAAGCAGGATAATGCAGAGATTTGACCCGTGGAACTGCAAAACCACACTTGTATTTCTCGGGCCTACCCCAAACTATTTTCAACAGATATATTTGTGTCTGAACAATCAGGAGACACTACTGTTTTTCTTTATGGCAAAAAATGCAAAAAAACAGGATAATCCAGAGATTTGACCCATGGAACTGCAAAACCACACTTGTATTTCTCGGACCTACACCAGACTATATTCAACAGATATATTTGTGTCTGAACAATCAGGAGACACTTCTGTTTTTCTTTATGGCAAAAAATGAAAAAAAAGCAGGATAATACAGAGATTTGACCCGTGGAACAGCAAAACCACACTTGTATTTCTCTGGCCTACACCAGACTATTTTCAAAAGATATATTTGTGTCTGAACAATCAGGAGACACTTCTATTTTTCTTTATGGCAAAAAATGCAAAAAAGCAGGATCATACAGAGATTTGACCCGTGGAACTGCAAAACCACACTTGTATTTCTCGGGCCTACAACAGACTATTTTCAACAGATATATTTGTGTCTGAACAATCAGGAGACACTTCTGTTTTTCTTTACGGCAAAAAATGCAAAAAAGAAGGATAATACAGAGATTTGACCCATGGAACTGCAAAACCACACTTGTATTTCTCGGGCCTACACAAGACTATTTTCAACAGATATATTTGTGTCTGAACAATCAGGAGACACTTATGTTTTTCTTTACGGCAAAAAATGCAAAAAAGCAGGATAATACAGAGATTTGACCAATGGAGCTGTAAAACCACACTTGTATTTCTCGGGCCTACACCAGACTATTTTCCACAGATATATTTGTGTCTGAACAATCAGAAGAAACTACTGTTTTTATTTGCGGCAAAAAAATGCAAAAAAGCAGGATAATGCAGGGATTTGACCCGTGGAGCTGCAAAACCACACTTGTATTTCTCGGGCCTACACCAGGCTATTTTCAACAGATATATTTGTGTCTGAACAATCAGGAGACACTACTGTTTTTCTTTACGGCAAAAGATGCAAAAAAGCAGGATAATTCAGAGATTTGACCCGGGAACTGCAAAACCACACTTGTACTTCTCGGCTCTACACCAGACTATTTTCAACAGATATACAGTATTTGTGTCTGAACAATCAGGAGACACTACTGTTTTTCTTTATGGCAAAAAATGCAAAAAAGCAGGATAATACAGAGATGTGACCCGTGGAACAGCAAAATCACACTTGTATTTCTCAGGCCTACACCAGACTATTTTCAACAGATATATTTGTGTCTGAACAATCAGGAGACACTACTGTTTTTCTTTATGGCAAAAAATGCAAAAAAACAGGATAATCCAGAGATTTGACCCATGGAACTGCAAAACCACACTTGTATTTCTCGGGCCTTCACCAGACTATTTTCAACAGATATATTTGTGGCTGAACAATCAGGAGACACTACTGTTTTTCTTTACGGGAAAAATGCAAAAAAGCAGGATAATACAGAGATTTGACCAGTGGAACTGCAAAACCATACTTGTATTTTTCGGGCCTACACCAGACTTTTTCAATAAATATATTTGTGTCTGAACAATCAGGAGACACTACTGTTTTTCTTTACGGCAAAAAATGGCAAAAAGCAGGATAATACAGAGGTTTGACTCATGGAACTGCAAAACCACAGTTCTAGTAATCTGGCCTATAACAGACTATTTTCAACAGATATATTTGTGTCTGAACAATCAGGAGACACTACTGTTTTTCTTTTCGATAAAAAATGCAAAGAAGCAGGATAATACAGAGATTTGAGCGGTAGAACTGCAAAACCACACTTGTATTCCTCGGGCCTACACCAGACTGTTTTCAACAGATATACAGTATTTGTGTCTGAACAATAAGGAGACACTACTGTTTTTCTTTATGGCAAAAAATGCAAAAAAGCAGGATAATGCAGAGATTTGACCCGTGGAACTGCAAAACCACACTTGTATTTCTCGGGCCTACCCCAAACTATTTTCAACAGATATATTTGTGTCTGAACAATCAGGAGACACTACTGTTTTTCTTTATGGCAAAAAATGCAAAAAAACTGGATAATCCAGAGATTTGACCCATGGAACTGCAAAACCACACTTGTATTTCTCGGACCTACACCAGACTATATTCAACAGATATATTTGTGTCTGAACAATCAGGAGACACTTCTGTTTTTCTTTATGGCAAAAAATGAAAAAAAAGCAGGATAATACAGAGATTTGACCCGTGGAACAGCAAAACCACACTTGTATTTCTCTGGCCTACACCAGACTATTTTCAAAAGATATATTTGTGTCTGAACAATCAGGAGACACTTCTATTTTTCTTTATGGCAAAAAATGCAAAAAAGCAGGATAATACAGAGATTTGACCCGTGGAACTGCAAAACCACACTTGTATTTCTCGGGCCTACAACAGACTATTTTCAACAGATATATTTGTGTCTGAACAATCAGGAGACACTTCTGTTTTTCTTTACGGCAAAAAATGCAAAAAAGAAGGATAATACAGAGATTTGACCCATGGAACTGCAAAACCACACTTGTATTTCTCGGGCCTACACAAGACTATTTTCAACAGATATATTTGTGTCTGAACAATCAGGAGACACTACTGTTTTTCTTTACGGCAAAAGATGCAAAAAAGCAGGATAATTCAGAGATTTGACCCGGGAACTGCAAAACCACACTTGTACTTCTCGGCTCTACACCAGACTATTTTCAACAGATATACAGTATTTGTGTCTGAACAATCAGGAGACACTACTGTTTTTCTTTATGGCAAAAAATGCAAAAAAGCAGGATAATACAGAGATGTGACCCGTGGAACAGCAAAATCACACTTGTATTTCTCAGGCCTACACCAGACTATTTTCAACAGATATATTTGTGTCTGAAAAATCAGGAGACACTACTGTTTTTCTTTATGGCAAAAAATGCAAAAAAACAGGATAATCCAGAGATTTGACCCATGGAACTGCAAAACCACACTTGTATTTCCCGGGCCTACACCAGACTATTTTCAACACATATATTTGTGTCTGCACAATCAGGAGACACTACTGTTTTACTTTAGGGCAAAAAATGCAAAAAAGCAGGATAATACAGAGATTTGACCCGTGGAACAGCAAAACCACACTTGTATTTCTCGGGCCTACACCAGACTATTTTCCACAGATATATTTGTGTCTGAACAATCAGGAGACACTTCTGTTTTTCTTTACGGCAAAAAATGCAAAAAAGCAGGATAATACAGGTATTTGACCCGTGGAAATGCAAAACCACACTTGTGTTTCTCGGGCCTACACCAGACTATTTTCAACAGATATATTTGTGTCGAAGAATCAGGAGACACTACTTTTTTTCTTTACGGCAAAAGATGCAACAAAGCAGGATAATACAGAGATTTGACCCGTGGAGCTGCAAAACCACACTTGTATTTCTCGGGCCTACACCAGACTATTTTCAACAGATATATTTGTGTCTGAACAAACAGGAGACACTACTGTTTTTCTTTACGGCAAAAAATGCAAAAAAGTAGGATAATACAGAGATTTGACCCGTGGAACTGCAAAACCACACTTGTATTTCTTGGACCTACACCAGACTATTTTCAACAGATATATTTGTGTCTGAACAATCAGGAGACACTACTGTTTTTCTTTACAGCAAAAAATGCCAAAAGAAGGATAATACAGAGATTTGACCCATGGAACTGCAAAACCACACTTGTATTTCTCGGGCCTACACCAGACTATTTTCAACAGATATATTTGTGTCTGAACAATCAGGAGACATTTCTGTTTTTCTTTACGGCAAAAAATGCAAAAAGCAGGATAATACAGAGATTTGACCCGTGGAACTGCAAAACCACACTTGTATTTGTTGGGCCTACACCAGACTATTTTTAACAGATATATTTGTGTCTGAACAATCAGGAGACACTACTGTTTTTCTTTACGGCAAAAAATGCCAAAAAGCAGGATAATACAGAGATTTGACCCGTGGAACTGCAAAACCACACTTGTATTTCTCGGGCCTACACCAGACTATTTTCAACAGATATATTTGTGTCTGAACAATCAGGAGACACCACTGTTTTTCATTACGGCAAAAAATGCCAAAAAGCAGGATAATACAGAGATTTGACCCGTGGAACTGCAAAACCAGACTTGTATTTCTGGGGCCTACACCAGACTATTTTCAACAGACATATTTGTGTCTGAACAATCAGGAGACACCACTGTTTTTCTTTACGGCAAAAGATGCAAAAAAGCAGGTAAATACAGAGATTTGACCCATCGAACTGCAAAACCACACTTGTGTTTCTCGGGCCTACACCAGACTATTTTTAACAGATATATAGTATGTGTGTCTGAACAATCAGGAGACACTACTGTTTTTCTTTATGGCAAAAAATGCGAAAAAGCAGGATAATACAGAGATTTGATCCGTGGAACTGCAAAACCACACTTGAATTTCTCGGGCCTGCACCAGACTATTTTCAACAGATATATTTGTGTCTGAACAATCAGGAGACACTACTGTTTTTCTTTACGGAAAAAGATGCAAAAAAGCAGGATAATACAGAGATTTGACCCATGGATCTGCAGAACCACACTTGTATTTCTCGGGCCTACACCAGACTATTTTCAACAGATATATTTGTGTCTGAACAATCAGGAGACACTTCTGTTTTTCTTTACAGCAAAAAATGCAAAAAAGCAGGATAATACAGAGATTTGACCCGTGGAACTGCAAAACCACACTTGTATTTCTCGGGCCTACACCAGACTATTTTCAACAGATATATTTGTGTCTGAACAATCAGGAGACACTACTGTTTTTCTTTACGGCAAAAGATGCAAAAAAGCAGTATAATACAGAGATTTGACCCATGGAACTGCAAAACCACACTTGAATTTCTCGGGCCTACACCAGACTATTTTCAACAGATATATTTGTGTCTGAACAATCAGGAGACACTTCTGTTTTTCTTTACAGCAAAAAATGAAAAAAAGCAGGATAATACAGAGATTTGACCCGTGGAACTACAAAACCACACTTGTATTTCTCAGGCCTACACCAGACTATTTTCAACAGATATATTTGTGTCTGAACAATCAGGAGACACTTATGTTTTTCTTTACGGCAAAAAATGCAAAAAAGCAGGATAATACAGGTATTTGACACGTGGAGCAGCAAAACCACACTTGTGTTTCTCGGGCCTACACCAGACTATTTTCAACAGATATATTTGTGCCTGAACAATCAGGAGACACTACTGTTTTTCTTTACGGCAAAAGATGCAACAAAGCAGGATAATACAGAGATTTGACCCGTGGAACTGCAAAACCACACCAGACTATTTTTAACAGATATACAGTATTTGTGTCTGAACAATCAGGAGACACTACTATTTTTCTTTATGGCAAAAAAATGCAAAAAAGCAGGATAATACAGAGATTTGACCCATGGAACTGCAAAACCACATTTGTATTTCTCGAGCCTACACCAGACTATTTTCAACAGATATATTTGTGTCTGAACAATCAGGAGACATTACTGTTTTTCTTTACCGCAAAAAATGCAAAAAAGTAGGATAATACAGAGATTTGACCCATGGAACAGCAAAACCACACTTGTATTTCTTGGACCTACACCAGACTATTTTCAACAGATATATTTGTGTCTGAACAATCAGGAGACACTTATGTTTTTCTTTACAGCAAAAAATGCCAAAAGAAGGATAATACAGAGATTTGACACATGGAACTGCAAAACCACACTTGTATTTCTCGGGCCTACACCAGACTATTTTCAACAGATATATTTGGGTCTGAACAATCAGGAGACATTTCTGTTTTTCTTTACGGCAAAAAATGCAAAAAAGCAGGATAATACAGGTATTTGACCCGTGGAGCTGCAAAACCACACTTGTGTTTCTCGGGCCTACACCAGACTATTTTCAACAGATATATTTGTGTCGAACAATCAGGAGACACTACTGTTTTTCTTCACGGCAAAAGATGCAACAAAGCAGGATAATACAGAGATTTGACCCGTGGAACTGCAAAACCACACTTGTATTTCTCGGGCCTACACCAGACTATTTTTAACAGATATACAGTATTTGTGTCTGAACAATCAGGAGACACTACTATTTTTCTTTATGGCAAAAAATGCAAAAAAGCAGGATAATACAGAGATTTGACCCATGGAACTGCAAAACCACATTTGTATTTCTCGAGCCTACACCAGACTATTTTCAACAGATATATTTGTGTCTGAACAATCAGGAGACATTACTGTTTTTCTTTACGGCAAAAAATGCAAAAAAGTAGGATAATACAGAGATTTGACCCATGGAACAGCAAAACCACACTTGTATTTCTTGGACCTACACCAGACTATTTTCAACAGATATATTTGTGTCTGAACAATCAGGAGACACTACTGTTTTTCTTTACAGCAAAAAATGCCAAAAGATGGATAATACAGAGATTTGACCCATGGAACTGCAAAACCACACTTGTATTTCTCGGGCCTACACCAGACTATTTTCAACAGATATATTTGGGTCTGAACAATCAGGAGACATTTCTGTTTTTCTTTACGACAAAAAATGCAAAAAAGCAGGATAATACAGAGATTTGACCAATGGAGCTGTAAAACCACACTTGTATTTCTCGGGCCTACACCAGACTATTTTCCACAGATATATTTGTGTCTGAACAATCAGAATAAACTACTGTTTTTATTTGCGGCAAAAAAATGCAAAAAAGCAGGATAATACAGGGATTTGACCCGTGGAGCTGCAAAACCACACTTGTATTTCTCGGGCCTACACCAGGCTATTTTCAACAGATATATTTGTGTCTGAACAATCAGGAGACACTACTGTTTTTCTTTACGGCAAAAGATGCAAAAAAGCAGGATAATTCAGAGATTTGACCCGGGAACTGCAAAACCACACTTGTACTTCTCGGCTCTACACCAGACTATTTTCAACAGATATACAGTATTTGTGTCTGAACAATCAGGAGACACTACTGTTTTTCTTTATGGCAAAAAATGCAAAAAAGCAGGATAATACAGAGATGTGACCCGTGGAACAGCAAAATCACACTTGTATTTCTCAGGCCTACACCAGACTATTTTCAACAGATATATTTGTGTCTGAACAATCAGGAGACACTACTGTTTTTCTTTATGGCAAAAAATGCAAAAAAACAGGATTATCCAGAGATTTGACCCATGGAACTGCAAAACCACACTTGTATTTCCCGGGCCTACACCAGACTATTTTCAACACATATATTTGTGTCTGCACAATCAGGAGACACTACTGTTTTACTTTAGAGCAAAAAATGCAAAAAAGCAGGATAATACAGAGATTTGACCCGTGGAACAGCAAAACCACACTTGTATTTCTCTGGCCTACACCAGACTATTTTCAAAATATATATTTGTGTCTGAACAATCAGGAGACACTTCTGTTTTTCTTTACGGCAAAAAATGCAAAAAAGCAGGATAATACAGAGATTTGACCCATGGAGCTGTAAAACCACACTTGTATTTCTCGGGCCTACACCAGACTATTTTCAACAGATATATTTGTGTCTGAACAATCAGAAGAAACTACTGTTTTTATTTGCGGCAAAAAAATGCAAAAAAGCAGGATAATACAGGGATTTGACCCGTGGAGCTGCAAAACCACACTTCTATTTCTCGGGCCTACACCAGGCTATTTTCAACAGATATATTTGTGTCTGAACAATCAGGAGACACTACTGTTTTTCTTTACGGCAAAAGATGCAAAAAAGCAGGATAATTCAGAGATTTGACCCGGGAACTGCAAAACCACACTTGTATTTCTCGGCTCTACACCAGACTATTTTCAACAGATATACAGTATTTGTGTCTGAACAATCAGGAGACACTACTGTTTTTCTTTATGGCAAAAAATGCAAAAAAGCAGGATAATACAGAGATTTGACCAATGGAGCTGTAAAACCACACTTGTATTTCTCGTGCCTACACCAGACTATTTTCCACAGATATATTTGTGTCTGAACAATCAGGAGACACTTCTGTTTTTCTTTACGGCAAAAAATGCAAAAAAGCAGGATAATACAGGTATTTGACCCGTGGAAATGCAAAACCACACTCGTATTTGTTGGGCCTACACCAGACTATTTTTAACAGATATATTTGTGTCTGAACAATCAGGAGACACTACTGTTTTTCTTTACGGCAAAAAATGCCAAAAAGCAGGATAATACAGAGATTTGACCCGTGGAACTGCAAAACCACACTTGTATTTCTCGGGCCTACACCAGACTATTTTCAACAGATATATTTGTGTCTGAACAATCAGGAGACACCACTGTTTTTCATTACGGCAAAAAATGCCAAAAAGCAGGATAATACAGAGATTTGACCCGTGGAACTGCTAAACCAGACTTGTATTTCTCGGGCCTACACCAGACTATTTTCAATAGACATATTTGTGTCTGAACAATCAGGAGACACCACTGTTTTTCTTTACGGCAAAAGATGCAAAAAAGCAGGATAATACATAGATTTGACCCATCGAACTGCAAAACCACACTTGTGTTTCTCGGGCCTACACCAGACTATTTTTAACAGATATATAGTATGTGTGTCTGAACAATCAGGAGACACTACTGTTTTTCTTTATGGCAAAAAATGCGAAAAAGCAGGATAATACAGAGATTTGATCCGTGGAACTGCAAAACCACACTTGAATTTCTCGGGCCTGCACCAGACTATTTTCAACAGATATATTTGTGTCTGAACAATCAGGAGACACTACTGTTTTTCTTTACGGAAAAAGATGCAAAAAAGCAGGATAATACAGAGATTTGACCCATGGATCTGCAGAACCACACTTGTATTTCTCGGGCCTACACCAGACTATTTTCAACAGATATATTTGTGTCTGAACAATCAGGAGACACTTCTGTTTTTCTTTACAGCAAAAAATGCAAAAAAGCAGGATAATACAGAGATTTGACCCGTGGAACTGCAAAACCACACTTGTATTTCTCGGGCCTACACCAGACTATTTTCAACAGATATATTTGTGTCTGAACAATCAGGAGACACTACTGTTTTTCTTTACGGCAAAAGATGCAAAAAAGCAGTATAATACAGAGATTTGACCCATGGAACTGCAAAACCACACTTGTATTTCTCGGGCCTACACCAGACTATTTTCAACAGATATATTTGTGTCTGAACAATCAGGAGACACTTCTGTTTTTCTTTACATCAAAAAATGAAAAAAAGCAGGATAATACAGAGATTTGACCCGTGGAACTACAAAACCACACTTGTATTTCTCGGGCCTACACCAGACTATTTTCAACAGATATATTTGTGTCTGAACAATCAGGAGACACTTATGTTTTTCTTTACGGCAAAAAATGCAAAAAAGCAGGATAATACAGGTATTTGACACGTGGAGCAGCAAAACCACACTTGTGTTTCTCGGGCCTACACCAGACTATTTTCAACAGATATATTTGTGCCTGAACAATCAGGAGACACTACTGTTTTTCTTTACGGCAAAAGATGCAAAAAAGCTGGATAATACAGAGATTTGACCCGTGGAACTGCAAAACCACACTTGTATTTCTCTGGCCTACACCAGACTATTTTCAACAGATATATTTGTGTCTGAACAATCAGGAGACACCACTGTTTTTCTTTACGGCAAAAAATGCAAAAAAGCAGGATAATACAGGTATTTGACCCGTGGAGCTGCAATTCCACACTAGTGTTTCTCGGGCCTACACCAGACTATTTTCAACAGATATATTTGTGTCTGAACAATCAGGAGACACTACTGTTTTTCTTTACGGCAAAAGATGCAAAAAAGCAGGATAAGACATAGATTTGACCCGTGGAACTGCAAAACCACACTGGCATTTCCCGGGCCTACACCAGACTATTTTTAACAGATATCCAGTGTTTGTGTCTGAACAATCAGGAGACACTACTGTTTTTCTTTAAGGCAAAATATGCAAAAAAGCAGGATAATACAGAGATTTGACCCATGGAACTGCAAAACCACATTTGTATTTCTCGGGCCTACATCAGACTATTTTCAACAGATATATTTGTGTCTGAACAATCAGGAGACACTACTGTTTTTCTTTATTGCAAAAAATGCAAAAAAACAGGATAATCCAGAGATTTGACCCATGGAACTGCAAAACCACACTTGTCTTTCTCGGGCCTACACCAGACTATTTTCAACAGATATATTTGTGTCTGAACAATCAGGAGACACTTCTGTTTTTCTTTACGGCAAAAAATGCAAAAAAGCAGGATAATACAGGTATTTGACCCGTGGAGCTGCAAAACCACACTTGTGTTTCTCGGGCCTACAAAAGACTATTTTCAACAGATATATTTGTGTCGAACAATCAGGAGACACTACTGTTTTTCTTTACGGCAAAAGATGCAACAAAGCAGGATAATACAGAGATTTGACCCATGGAACTGCAAAACCACATTTGTATTTCTCGAGCCTACACCAGACTATTTTCAACAGATATATTTGTGTCTGAACAATCAGGAGACATTACTGTTTTTCTTTACCGCAAAAAATGCAAAAAAGTAGGATAATACAGAGATTTGACCCATGGAACAGCAAAACCACACTTGCATTTCTTGGACCTACACCAGACTATTTTCAACAGATATATTTGTGTCTGAACAATCAGGAGACACTTATGTTTTTCTTTACAGCAAAAAATGCCAAAAGAAGGATAATACAGAGATTTGACCCATGGAACAGCAAAACCACACTTGTATTTCTCGGGCCTACACCAGACTATTTTCAACAGATATATTTGGGTCTGAACAATCAGGAGACATTTCTGTTTTTCTTTACGACAAAAAATGCAAAAAAGCAGGATAATACAGAGATTTTACCCGTGGAACTGCAAAACCACACTTGTATTTCTTGGGCCTACACCAGACTATTTTCAACAGATATATTTGTGTCTGAACAATCAGGAGACACTTCTGTTTTTCTTTACGGCAAAAAATGCAAAAAAGCAGGATAATACAGGTATTTGACCCGTGGAGCTGCGAAACCACACTTGTGTTTCTCGGGCCTACACCAGACTATTTTCAACAGATATATTTGTGTCGAACAATCAGGAGACACTACTGTTTTTCTTCACGGCAAAAGATGCAACAAAGCAGGATAATACAGAGATTTGACCCGTGGAACTGCAAAACCACACTTGTATTTCTCGTGCCTACACCAGACTATTTTTAACAGATATACAGTATTTGTGTCTGAACAATCAGGAGACACTACTATTTTTCTTTATGGCAAAAAAATGCAAAAAAGCAGGATAATACAGAGATTTGACCCATGGAACTGCAAAACCACATTTGTATTTCTCGAGCCTACACCAGACTAATTTCAACAGATATATTTGTGTCTGAACAATCAGGAGACATTACTGTTTTTCTTTACGGCAAAAAATGCAAAAAAGTAGGATAATACAGAGATTTGACCCATGGAACAGCAAAACCACACTTGTATTTCTTGGACCTACACCAGACTATTTTCAACAGATATATTTGTGTCTGAACAATCAGGAGACACTACTGTTTTTCTTTACAGCAAAAAATGCCAAAAGAAGGATAATACAGAGATTTGACCCATGGAACTGCAAAACCACACTGGTATTTCTCGGGCCTACACCAGACTATTTTCAACAGATATATTTGGGTCTGAACAATCAGGAGACATTTCTGTTTTTCTTTACGACAAAATATGCAAAAAAGCAGGATAATACAGAGATTTGACCCGTGGAACTGCAAAACCACACTTGTATTTCTTGGGCCTACACCAGACTATTTTCAACAGATATATTTGTGTCTGAACAATCAGGAGACACTACTGTTTTTCCTTACGGCAAAAAATGCCAAAAAGCAGGATAATACAGAGATTTGACCCGTGGAACTGCAAAACCACACTTGTATTTCTCGGGCCTACACCAGACTATTTTCAACAGATATATTTGTGTCTGAACAATCAGGAGACACCACTGTTTTTCTTTACGGCAAAAAATGCCAAAAAGCAGGATAATACAGAGATTTGACCCATGGAACTGCAAAACCACACTTGTATTTCTCGGGCCTACACCAGACTATTTTCAACAGATATATTTGTGTCTGAACAATCAGGAGACACCACTGTTTTTCTTTATGGCAAAATATGCAAAAAAGCTGGATAATACAGAGATTTGACCCATGGAACTGCAAAACCACACTTGTATTTCTCGGGCCTACACCAGACTATTTTTAACAGATATATAGTATGTGTGTCTGAACAATCAGGAGACACTACTGTTTTTCTTTATGGCAAAAAATGCAAAAAAGCAGGATAATACAGAGATTTGATCCGTGGAACTGCAAAACCACACTTGTATTTCTCGGGCCTGCACCAGACTATTTTCAACAGATATATTTGTGTCTGAACAATCAGGAGACACTACTGTTTTTCTTTACGGAAAAAGATGCAAAAAAGCACCATAATACAGAGATTTGACCCATGGATCTGAAGAACCACACTTGTATTTCTCGGGCCTACACCAGACTATTTTCAACAGATATATTTGTGTCTGAACAATCAGGAGACACTTCTGTTTTTCTTTTCAGCAAAAAATGCAAAAAAGCAGGATAATACAGAGATTTGACCCGTGGAACTGCAAAACCACACTTGTATTTCTCGGGCCTACACCAGACTATTTTCAACAGATATATTTGTGTCTGAACAATCAGGAGACACTACTGTTTTTCTTTACGGCAAAAGATGCAAAAAAGCTGGATAATACAGAGATTTGACCCGTGGAACTGCAAAACCACACTTGTATTTCTCGGGCCTACACCAGACTATTTTCAACAGATATATTTGTGTCTGAACAATCAGGAGACACTTATGTTTTTCTTTACGGCAAAAAATGCAAAAAAACAGGATAATACAGGTATTTGACCCGTGGAGCAGCAAAACCACACTTGTGTTTCTCGGGCCTACACCAGACTATTTTCAACAGATACATTTGTGTCTGAACAATCAGGAGACACTACTGTTTTTCTTTACAGCAAAAGATGCAAAAAAGCTGGATAATACAGGGATTTGACCCGTGGAAACTGCAAAACCACACATGTATTTCTTGGGCCTACACCAGAGTATTTTCAACAGATATATTTGTGTCTGAACAATCAGGAGACAATTATGTTTTTCTTTACGGCAAAAAATGCAAAAAAGCAGGATAATACAGGTATTTGACCCGTGGAGCTGCAATTCCACACTTGTGTTTCTCGGGCCTACACCAGACTATTTTCAACAGATATATTTGTGTCTGAACAATCAGGAGACACTACTGTTTTTCTTTACGGCAAAAGATGCAAAAAAGCAGGATAATACAGAGATTTGACCCGTGGAACTGCAAAACCACACTGGCATTTCTCGGGCCTACACCAGACTATTTTCAACAGATATATTTGTGTCTGAACAATCAGGAGACACTACTGTTTTTCTTTATGGCAAAAAATGCAAAAAAACAGGATAATCCAGAGATTTGACCCATGGAACTGCAAAACCACATTTGTATTTCTCGGGCCTACACCAAACTATTTTCAACAGATATATTTGTGTCTGCACAATCAGGAGACACTACTGTTTTTCTTTACGGCAAAAAATGCAAAAAAGCAGGATAATACAGGTATTTGACCCGTGGAGCTGCAAAACCACACTTGTGTTTCTCGGGCCTACACCAGATTAATTTCAACAGATATATTTGTGTCTGAACAATCAGGAGACACTTCTGTTTTTCTTTATGGGAAAAAATGCAAAAAAGCAGGATAATACAGAGATTTGACCCGTGGAACTGCAAAACCACACTAGTATTTCTCGGGCCTACACCAGACTATTTTCAACAGATATATTTGTGTCTGAACAATCAGGAGACACTACTGTTTTTCTTTACGGCAAGAAAAGCAAAAAAGCAGGGTAATACAGAGATCTGACCGGTGGAACTGCAAAACCACACTTGTATTTCTCGGGCCTACACCAGACTATTTTCAACAGATATATTTGTGTCTGAACAATCAGGAGACACTTATGTTTTTCTTTACGGCAAAAAATGCAAAAAACCAGGATAATACAGGTATTTGACCCGTGGAGCAGCAAAACCACACTTGTGTTTCTCGGGCCTACACCAGACTATTTTCAACAGATATATTTGTGTCTGAACAATCAGGAGACACTACTGTTTTTCTTTACGGCAAAAGATGCAAAAAAGCTGGATAATACAGAGATTTGACCCGTGGAACTGCAAAACCACACTTGTATTTCTCGGGCCTACACCAGACTATTTTCAACAGATATATTTGTGTCTGAACAGTCAGGAGACACTTATGTTTTTCTTTACGGCAAAAAATGCAAAAAAGCAGGATAATACAGGTATTTGACCCGTGGAGCTGCAATTTCACACTTGTGTTTCTCGGGCCTACACCAGACTATTTTCAACAGATATATTTGTGTCTGAACAATCAGGAGACACTACTGTTTTTCTTTACGGCAAAAGATGCAAAAAAGCAGGATAATACAGAGATTTGACCCGTGGAACTGCAAAACCACACTTGTATTTCTCGGGCCTACACCAGACTATTTTCAACAGATATATTTGTGTCTGAACAATCAGGAGACACTTATGTTTTTCTTTACGGCAAAAAATGCAAAAAACCAGGATAATACAGGTATTTGACCCGTGGAGCAGCAAAACCACACTTGTGTTTCTCGGGCCTACACCAGACTATTTTCAACAGATATATTTGTGTCTGAACAATCAGGAGACACTACTGTTTTTCTTTACAGCAAAAGATGCAAAAAAGCTGGATAATACAGAGATTTGACCCGTGGAACTGCAAAACCACACTTGTATTTCTCGGGCCTACACCAGACTATTTTCAACAGATATATTTGTGTCTGAACAATCAGGAGACACTTATGTTTTTCTTTACGGCAAAAAATGCAAAAAAGCAGGATAATACAGGTATTTGACCCGTGGAGCTGCAATTCCACACTTGTGTTTCTCGGGCCTACACCAGACTATTTTCAACAGATATATTTGTGTCTGAACAATCAGGAGACACCACTGTTTTTCTTTACGGCAAAAAATGCCAAAAAGCAGGATAATACAGAGATTTGACCCGTGGAACTGCAAAACCACACTTGTATTTCTCGGGCCTACACCAGACTATTTTCAACAGATATATTTGTGTCTGAACAATCAGGAGACACCACTGTTTTTCTTTACGGCAAAATATGCAAAAAAGCTGGATAATACAGAGATTTGACCCATGGAACTGCAAAACCACACTTGTATTTCTCGGGCCTACACCAGACTATTTTTAACAGATATATAGTATGTGTGTCTGAACAATCAGGAGACACTACTGTTTTTCTTTATGGCAAAAAATGCAAAAAAGCAGGATAATACAGAGATTTGATCCGTGGAACTGCAAAACCACACTTGTATTTCTCGGGCCTGCACCAGACTATTTTCAACAGATATATTTGTGTCTGAACAATCAGGAGACACTACTGTTTTTCTTTACGGAAAAAGATGCAAAAAAGCACCATAATACAGAGATTTGACCCATGGATCTGAAGAACCACACTTGTATTTCTCGGGCCTACACCAGACTATTTTCAACAGATATATTTGTGTCTGAACAATCAGGAGACACTTCTGTTTTTCTTTTCAGCAAAAAATGCAAAAAAGCAGGATTATACAGAGATTTGACCCGTGGAACTGCAAAACCACACTTGTATTTCTCGGGCCTACACCAGACTATTTTCAACAGATATATTTGTGTCTGAACAATCAGGAGACACTACTGTTTTTCTTTACGGCAAAAGATGCAAAAAAGCTGGATAATACAGAGATTTGACCCGTGGAACTGCAAAACCACACTTGTATTTCTCGGGCCTACACCAGACTATTTTCAACAGATATATTTGTGTCTGAACAATCAGGAGACACTTATGTTTTTCTTTACGGCAAAAAATGCAAAAAAACAGGATAATACAGGTATTTGACCCGTGGAGCAGCAAAACCACACTTGTGTTTCGCGGGCCTACACCAGACTATTTTCAACAGATACATTTGTGTCTGAACAATCAGGAGACACTACTGTTTTTCTTTACAGCAAAAGATGCAAAAAAGCTGGATAATACAGGGATTTGACCCGTGGAACTGCAAAACCACACTGGCATTTCTCGGGCCTACACCAGACTATTTTTAACAGATATCCAGTGTTTGTGTCTGAACAATCAGGAGACACTACTGTTTTTCTTTAAGGCAAAATATGCAAAAAAGCAGGATAATACAGAGATTTGACCCATGGAACTGCAAAACCACACTTGTATTTCTCGGGCCTACACCAGACTATTTTCAACAGATATATTTGTGTCTGAACAATCAGGAGACACTACTGTTTTTCTTTATGGCAAAAAATGCAAAAAAACAGGATAATCCAGAGATTTGACCCGTGGAACTGCAAAACCACACTTGTATTTCTCGGGCCTACACCAGACTATTTTCAACAGATATATTTGTGTCTGAACAATCAGGAGACACTACTGTTTTTCTTTACGGCAAAAGATGCAAAAAAGCAGTATAATACAGAGATTTGACCCATGGAACTGCAAAACCACACTTGTATTTCTCGGGCCTACACCAGACTATTTTCAACAGATATATTTGTGTCTGAACAATCAGGAGACACTACTGTTTTTCTTTATGGCAAAAAATGCAAAAAAACAGGATAATCCAGAGATTTGACCCATGGAACTGCAAAACCACATTTGTATTTCTCGGGCCTACACCAAACTATTTTCAACAGATATATTTGTGTCTGCACAATCAGGAGACACTACTGTTTTTCTTTACGGCAAAAAATGCAAAAAAGCAGGATAATACAGGTATTTGACCCGTGGAGCTGCAAAACCACACTTGTGTTTCTCGGGCCTACACCAGACTAATTTCAACAGATATATTTGTGTCTGAACAATCAGGAGACACTTCTGTTTTTCTTTATGGGAAAAAATGCAAAAAAGCAGGATAATACAGAGATTTGACCCGTGGAACTGCAAAACCACACTAGTATTTCTCGGGCCTACACCAGACTATTTTCAACAGATATATTTGTGTCTGAACAATCAGGAGACACTACTGTTTTTCTTTACGGCAAGAAAAGCAAAAAAGCAGGGTAATACAGAGATTTGACTCGTGGAACTGCAAAACCACACTTGTATTTCTCGGGCCTACACCAGACTATTTTCAACAGATATATTTGTGTCTGAACAATCACTAGACACTACTGTTTTTCTTTACGGCAAAAGATGCAAAAAAGCTGGATAATACAGAGATTTGACCGGTGGAACTGCAAAACCACACTTGTATTTCTCGGGCCTACACCAGACTATTTTCAACAGATATATTTGTGTCTGAACAATCAGGAGACACTTATGTTTTTCTTTACGGCAAAAAATGCAAAAAACCAGGATAATACAGGTATTTGACCCGTGGAGCAGCAAAACCACACTTGTGTTTCTCGGGCCTACACCAGACTATTTTCAACAGATATATTTGTGTCTGAACAATCAGGAGACACTACTGTTTTTCTTTACGGCAAAAGATGCAAAAAAGCTGGATAATACAGAGATTTGACCCGTGGAACTGCAAAACCACACTTGTATTTCTCGGGCCTACACCAGACTATTTTCAACAGATATATTTGTGTCTGAACAATCAGGAGACACTTATGTTTTTCTTTACGGCAAAAAATGCAAAAAAGCAGGATAATACAGGTATTTGACCCGTGGAGCTGCAATTCCACACTTGTGTTTCTCGGGCCTACACCAGACTATTTTCAACAGATATATTTGTGTCTGAACAATCAGGAGACACTACTGTTTTTCTTTACGGCAAAAGATGCAAAAAAGCAGGAAAATACAGAGATTTGACCCGTGGAACTGCAAAACCACACTGGCATTTCTCGGGTCTACACCAGACTATTTTTAACAGATATCCAGTGTTTGTGTCTGAACAATCAGGAGACACTACTGTTTTTCTTTAAGGCAAAATATGCAAAAAAGCAGGATAATACAGAGATTTGACCCATGGAACTGCAAAACCACACTTGTATTTCTCGGGCCTACACCAGACTATTTTCAACAGATATATTTGTGTCTGAACAATCAGGAGACACTACTGTTTTTCTTTATGGCAAAAAATGCAAAAAAACAGGATAATCCAGAGATTTGACCCGTGGAACTGCAAAACCACACTTGTATTTCTCGGGCCTACACCAGGCTATTTTCAACAGATATATTTGTGTCTGAACAATCAGGAGACACTACTGTTTTTCTTTACGGCAAAAGATGCAAAAAAGCAGTATAATACAGAGATTTTACCCATGGAACTGCAAAACCACACTTTTATTTCTCGGGCCTACACCAGACTATTTTCAACAGATATATTTGTGTCTGAACAATCAGGAGACACTTCTGTTTTTCTTTACAGCAAAAAATGAAAAAAAGCAGGATAATACAGAGATTTGACCCGTGGAACTGCAAAACCACACTTGTATTTCTCGGGCCTACACCAGACTATTTTCAACAGATATATTTGTGTCTGAACAATCAGGAGACACTTATGTTTTTCTTTACGGCAAAAAATGCAAAAAAGCAGGATAATACAGGTATTTGACCCGTGGAGCAGCAAAACCACACTTGTGTTTCTCGGGCCTACACCAGACTATTTTCAACAGATATATTTGTGTCTGAACAATCAGGAGACACTACTGTTTTTCTTTACGGCAAAAGATGCAAAAAAGCTGGATAATACAGAGATTTGACCCGTGGAACTGCAAAACCACACTTGTATTTCTCGGGCCTACACCAGACTATTTTCAACAGATATATTTGTGTCTGAACAATCAGGAGACACTTATGTTTTTCTTTACGGCAAAAAATGCAAAAAAGCAGGATAATACAGGTATTTGACCCGTGGAGCTGCAATTCCACACTTGTGTTTCTCGGGCCTACACCAGACTATTTTCAACAGATATATTTGTGTCTGAACAATCAGGAGACACTACTGTTTTTCTTTACGGCAAAAGATGCAAAAAAGCAGGATAATACAGAGATTTGACCCGTGGTACTGCAAAACCACAGTGGCATTTCTCGGGCCTACACCAGACTATTTTTAACAGATATCCAGTGTTTGTGTCTGAACAATCAGGAGACACTACTGTTTTTCTTTAAGGCAAAATATGCAAAAAAGCAGGATAATACAGAGATTTGACCCATGGAACTGCAAAACCACACTTGTATTTCTCGGGCCTACACCAGACTATTTTCAACAGATATATTTGTGTCTGAACAATCAGGAGACACTACTGTTTTTCTTTATGGCAAAAAATGCAAAAAAACAGGATAATCCAGAGATTTGACCCATGGAACTGCAAAACCACATTTGTATTTCTCGGGCCTACACCAGACTATTTTCAACAGATATATTTGTGCCTGCACAATCAGGAGACACTACTGTTTTTCTTTACGGCAAAAAAAGCAAAAAAGCAGGATAATACAGAGATTTGACCCGTGGAACTGCAAAACCACACTTGTATTTCTCGGGCCTACACCAGACTATTTTCAACAGATATATTTGTGTCTGAACAATCAGGAGACACTACTGTTTTTCTTTACGGCAAAAAATGCAAAAAAGCAGGATAATACAGAGATTTGACCCGTGTAACTGCAAAACCACACTTGTATTTCTCGGGCCTACACCCGGGTCGCTGCCACGGAGACTACAACCCCCAGCATCCACCCAAACGGGTCCGGCTCTGGGTGTCCCAAGGCCCAGGGGGCGTGTCAGAACATTTTCATCAGCTTTCATAATCACCAATGGTAAAAGGCTGGGATGTCCTCTGTCCCCTCTCTTATACATCCTAGTGACGGAGCACCTGCTCTCATCAATTCGCCATAACCCTAATATTAGGTGGATTGAGGAGGGAGGCACCGAGTAAAAGTGCTCTGCATTTGCTGATGATGTCCTAGTATATATCACTCAATCACATATATCCATCCCTGCTGTTATGGCTGAAATAGATCACTTTGTTACATGGTCAAATTTTAAAATCAATGCAGCGAAGTCTGAGGCCCTCGATGTCTCCCTCCCCAAATCCATACAGGATTCCATCCAGTCAAACTTTTCCTTTGTCTGGCCCTCACATGGTATCAAATACTTACGAATTCCTATTCATAGAGACCTCACCCGTCTATGTTATCTTAATTTTGGGCCCTTTATTGAACAACTCCATACAGACCACGATGCGTGCCGTGCAATGCTCGATGGTCCAGATGGATGGAGTGGAGGATGGCTGGTTGATGGACACCCCACGCAAACACGGCTACGGTGCCAACAAGGAGGAGGTGGAGTAATGTTTTGGGCTGGAATCATGGGGAGAGAGATTGTTGGCCTCTTTAGGATCCCTGAAGGGGTAAAGATGAACTCCATAATGTATGTGGAGTTTCTCAAATAGCACTTCCTGCCATGGTTCAAGAAGAAGAACCGTGTATTCCACAGCAAGATCATTTTCATGCATGATATTGCACCGTCTCATGCTGCACATAAGACATCTGCATCTCTGGCTGATATGGGCATAAAAGGGGACAAACTTATGGTGTGACCCCCATGCTCCCCTGACCTCAACCCCATTGAGAACCTCTGGAGCATCATCAAAAGGAGTGTCTATGATGGCGGGAGGCAGTTCACATCTACGCAACAGCTCTGGGAGGGTATTCTGTCCTCATGCAAAACAATTGAAGCAGAAACCATCCAAAACCTGACAAATTCAATGGACGAGACAGTTCAGAAGCTCCTTTCGAACAAGGGGTCCTATGTGCAAATGTAACGTCACCTAGAATAAAGTTTTGAGTTGAAAACTGTTTGATTTCAGTTTGTAATAACCTGCTAATGCTTAGAATTTCAAAAATGCCCATTTTTTTGTTCTTTATTAAAATGAAAAGGTTGATCGAAGAGTGTGGGGGATCTAAGAGTGTGGCAACCCAGTAGTCAGGATTACTTTGAATTCTGACAATCTGAGGGTCATGTTGCAGGTAGTGCAGCAAGAAGGCACTCATGTGTCTTGCGCATCCAGGAGCACCAAGTCCCTGTTGTGTTGATGGCGAGGTAACAATCATGCTTCCTTCCTCTGTCCTCTCCCCACAACCGCGCACAACAGAAATGTGATCAAGGTCTCCCTCATCTGATGAGTCTTCCATTAGTTCATCCTCCACTTCTTCCTGGGCTCCTGCACCTTCCTCACAAGTTTGACTGCTACCATGCACCCTGGTAAAACCATCTCCCCCAGCCTCACATGCCTGCCGCCTTGGTGCTGCCGACCGTCTGGACCTTGCAGATGTTAGCCCTTCTGCATACAACTCCTCCTCCTCTACTTCCTCCACCTCCTCTTGTGCCACCACCTGACTCCGAATTCTGTTTAACATGTGCTCCAGCATGTAAATCACCGGAATAGTCATGCTGATAATGGCATCGTCAGCACTAAACATCTTCGTCGCCATTTCAAAACTGTGCAGAAGGGTGGATAGGTCCCTGATCTGAGACCACTCCTCCAGCGTGATTTGCCCCACTTCTGGATCTCGTTGGCCCAGGCTATACATCAGAACGTATTGCACCAGGGCTTGTCGGTGCAGCCACAGTCGCTGCAACATGTGCAGAGTTGAATTCCACCGGGTAGGCACATCGCATTTTAGCCGGTGAAGTGGCAGGCCTAACGACTTCTGCAGAGATGTAAGTCACTGAGCTGCGGGATGCGAACGGAGGAAGTGAGCATACAGCGACCGTGCCCTCTGCAGAAGACCATCTAGTCCGGGATAGTGGGCTAAAAATTGCTGGACAACCAGGTTCAACACGTGAGTCATACAAGGCACGTGTGTGACATTGCCCCGGCGAAGGTCCGCACCCAGGTTTGCAGCATTGTTGCAAACGGCCTTCCCTGGTTTCAGGTCCAGTGGAGACAACCATTCATGAAACTGGTTCTCCAGAGCTGACCACAACTCCTCAGCTGTGTGACTAACATTTCCCAGACATTTCAAAGTAAAAACCGCCTGATGACGTTGAGCCCTGCTGCCAGCATAGTAAGGAGGTGTGCAGGATCCCTTCTGCACAGTTAGAAAGCTTCTGGCATGACCAGACAGGCTTTGGGTGCAGGTGGAGGACCGAGAGGAGGTTGAGGAGGCAGAAGCAGTGGAGGAAGTTTGAGATAAAGAGGATTGACGCACAACTCGTGGGGACGGCAAGACTTGGACAGCAGCCCCTTGACCTGCTGTCACCATAGTTACCCAGTGCCCAGTCAGCGACATGTAAAGCCCCTTTCCATTCCTACTCGTCCAAGTGTCTGTGGTGAAATGCACCCTGTCACACACAGAGTTTCTCAAAGAAGCGGTGATGTTGTGTGCGACATGCTGGTGGAGCGCAGGCACACCTTTCTTTGAGAAGTAGTGCCGACTGGGCATCTGGTACTGGGGCACTGCGACCGACATAAGGTCTCGAAAATCCTCTGTGTCCACCAGGCGGAAAGGCAGCATTTCTGTAGCCAAGAGCTTGCAGATGGTGAAATTCAACCTCTTAGCTTTCTCATGGCTAGGAGGAAATGGTCTTTTACTTGTCCACATCTGAGGGACCGAGGGCTGGCTGTTGTGCTTAGACGGGGTTGAGAAGGGTGTACCTGGCAAACTGCCAGTCTGTGAGGAAGATGCAGGCGGACATGTTAGGTTGCCTTGATCCAAAGGTGGTGCTATCGATGTCGGACAGCGCTGAACACCAGCTGGTGTTTCCACCTCAAAATAAAATGATGACCTGCCAATCACGCTGGCTGTTGCGGGTAAAGAGGAGGAAGGTCTGTGTCCCAAAACAGGTGTTACCGCTGTCCCCCCAGTCACAGAGGATGAAGAGGCCGCAGATGCACAAGATGTGGCAGACGGTGGTTGGCCCGGCCGGCTAGGTTGCATTGTAGCACAGTGGGCTTCCCACTACAACTTATGCTTCATGTCCATGTGCCGGTTCATGCATGAAGTACTCAAACTATGTATTTTTTGGCCTCTACTTAGTTTTTGCTGACAAATGTTACAGATAACACAAGTTGGGTCATCTTTATCGATCTGAAAAAATGCCCAGGCTATGCAAGGCTTAGCACCCATGCGACCTGAAGAGCCACCACGACTTGTGGTGAGAGGCAGAGTTGTGTTTGAGGATGCAGTTGTTGACTTGCTTCCAGTACTACGTCTCTGTCCAGGAAGGCGCAACCTGAACTCATCGTCACTAGCATTCTCCTCCACCTCCTCTGCTGACCTCATCTCTTGGCTTACTGTGGGTTGACAGTAAGTGGGATCTCCAACCTCATCATCATCACCCTGTGTGTTATCACACCCGTCGTCCTCAGAGCCAACCTGTTTCTGCCCTGACAAAAAACTAAAGTTGTCGCTCCAATCAGGTATTTGAGTCTCATCATCGTCTTCCTCATTGTCTCCACCAACAGGAGTTACAGTTTGGAAACGAGGGTCTACATTTTGGTCAGAACCTTCTGCGTCTGGTCCTGGATCTGACTCATAAAGATTCTGGGCATCAGTGCAGGTCATTTCCTCGTCTGGATTCACAGAAGTTCTGGAGCTGACCTCTGATTCCCAGGCTATAGTATGAGTAAACAGCTCTGCAGACTCAACCATCTGTTCTACCCCATACTCAGACAGGCAGCTGGAGACTTGGGAGCTGTGAGGAAGCAAGTGCGATTGGGGTGACACCTCTGAGGACTGGAGTATTTGTGATGTTGAAGTTGAGGTGGAAGAGAGCCCACTTAAAGGAGCACTTGATATCCGTTGAAGCACCTGCTGTCTTTGTGCCTCATCTGGAATTTGTAGCGATTGGCGCGGCCGTAAGAAAGGGATCTTATCACATTGTCCACTAAAAGAAGTAGACATTTTAGTTTGGCTGGAAGATAGTCTTTCTTCTGCAGATGTTACTGTTGCTTTAACACCTACTCCACGGACACAACCTTTTTTCCCCTTCCCAACACGCCTATTCCCCTTTGTTGAGCTTATTAGTATATATGTAGCTTACCACTGGCCTAGGTGGTCTGGAGTTGGGACCCGGTCCTATTTGTCTACCCTTTTACATGCATTACTTCAACTTTGATATACAGTAAGGTTTTTAATATAGACAGTGTAGGTACCGTCCCAATTTAGGGTCACCTTGTCGCTGGTGGGACGGCTTGTATACTTTTTTTGATCAAAAATAGTTCACTAAGTACCCTATATTTAATATGCAACTTTGCTTTACATTTATATATAATGATGGTAGGGTATGAGATATATATTTTTTGTCTTTTGTATGCTTTGCTTCTTTTTGCTAGTGTGAACATGCTCCTATTTCTTGCATGCGTACCATCTTAGACCTCAGTTCACATTGCTTGGTTTCTCATCTGGAATTTGTAGCGATTGGCGCGTCCGTAAGAAAGGGATCTTATCACATTGTCCGCTAAAAGAAGTAGACATTTTAGTTTGGCTGGAAAATGGTCTTTCTTCTGCAGATGTTACTGTTGCTTTAACACCTACTCCACGGACACAACCTTTTTTCCCCTTCCCAACACTCCTATTCCCCTTTCCACCAGCAGCAGGCCTTTTTCCACTCATTTTGGTGGTTAACTAATTCACAACTCTGGAGTTGTTTGCACAAAAAAACAATGGATGGGAACCGAGCAGAGCTGAGTGGCCAAACTGTGGTATTAGGCCAAAAGTATTGGCTGGGTTAGATGCAGAAAAAAATTATATTGAATTTGTAACCTGATGGAGGTCAGTATAGATGGACTAATAGACCAAGTCCCACACACTGCTAGAAGCCTAAATATTTTTTCAGAGCTAGATGCAGAAAAAAATTATTTTTAATTTGCAACCTCGTGGAGGTTATTATAGATGGACTAATAGAACAAGTCCCACACACTGCTAGAAGCCTAAATATTTTTTCAGAGCTAGATGCAGAAAAAAAATTATTTTTAATTTGCAACCTGGTGGAGGTTAGTATAGATGAACTAATAGAACAAGTCCCACACACTGCTAGAAGACTAAATACTTTTTCAGAGCTAGATGCAGAAAAAAATTATATTGAATTTGCAACCTGATGGAGGTCAGTATAGATGGACTAATAGACCAAGTCCCACACACTGCTAGAAACCTAAATATTTTTTCAGAGCTAGATGCAGAAAAAAATTATATTGAATTTGCAACCTGATGGAGGTCAGTATAGATGGACTAATAGACCAAGTCCCACACACTGCTAGAAGCCTAAATATTTTTTCAGAGCTAGATGCAGAAAAAAGTAATTTTTAATTTGCAACCTCGTGGAGGTTATTATAGATGGACTAATAGAACAAGTCCCACACACTGCTAGAAGCCTAAATATTTTTTCAGAGCTAGATGCAGAAAAAAATTATATTGAATTTGCAACCTGATGGAGGTCAGTATAGATGGACTAATAGACTAAGTCCCACACACTGCTAGAAACCTAAATATTTTTTCAGAGCTAGATGCAGAAAAAAATTATATTGAATTTGCAACCTGATGGAGGTCAGTATAGATGGACTAATAGACCAAGTCCCACACACTGCTAGAAGCCTAAATATTTTTTCAGAGCTAGATGCAGAAAAAGTAATTTTTAATTTGCAACCTCGTGGAGGTTATTATAGATGGACTAATAGAACAAGTCCCACACACTGCTAGAAGCCTAAATATTTTTTCAGAGCTAGATGCAGAAAAAAATTATATTGAATTTGCAACCTGATGGAGGTCAGTATAGATGGACTAATAGACTAAGTCCCACACACTGCTAGAAACCTAAATATTTTTTCAGAGCTAGATGCAGAAAAAAATTATATTGAAATTGCAACCTGATGGAGGTCAGTATAGATGGACTAATAGACTAAGTCCCACACAATGCTAGAAGCCTAAATATTTTTTCAGAGCTAGATGCAGAAAAAAATTATATTGAATTTGCAACCTGATGGAGGTCAGTATAGATGAACTAATAGACCAAGTCCCACACACTGCTAGAAGCTGAAATATTTTTTCAGAGCTAGATGCAGAAAAAAAATATTTTTAATTTGCACCCTGGTGGACGATAGTATAGATGGAATAATAGAATGATGCTATGCCCAAAAGGTTTTACTTCACTAGGTGCAGTAAAAAAATTTGTATTCTATACACAGGTGATGTAGCTTGCAACACAGATAGGCTACTCCACTGACTAACACACTCTGCAATAGGCCAAAAATGATTTGCTTTGCTAGATTTACCCAAATGCTGTGAAAAAAACTTGCACAGCACTGGCACAGACATGCCTGGCAAAAAGTGATAGGAACTGATGTAGCCTAGCCCTGAAAAGGACTGCAATTACAGTTAGTCTTTACTCCCAACCTATCTATTTAAGAGCACAGACCTGCCTGATAAAAGTCGTAGGAAATGATGTAACCTAGTCCTTCAAAGGACTGCAATCACAACTCTTCCCTACTCCCAAGCTATCTGTAGATTTGTGCCAATATTGGCTTGAAATTAAGAAAGTATAGCACACACAGCAACAGCGGTGCCGTCTAACACGCAGCTGCAGCAGTGAGAAAATGGTGTCGACGGGGAAAATGGCTGGGTCTTATAGGGCAAGGACATGTGACATACACTGCCAATGACACATGCCCTTTTCGTTTTTAAAAAAAGCAGTTCGCTCCGTGTGTGCGCTGCTGATAGGCTGACAGACTGCACCTCCCCACTGTAAATGCGGGAAAGAGAAAAAAAATGGAGATCTTCATTATTCCTGCAGAGATCCATCCCCTGCCCCTCCCCCGCCCCGCTGTACACTCAAACTGCGTATTAACATTAATTTTCAGCATTACTGAGAAAAAATCCAGTTATGATTTTGGTGCATGAACAGTTATCGAACATAACCTCGAACAGCCGAATTTTTTTAAAATGGTTCGTGTTCGCCGAACGGCTCAAACACCGCCCAAAACAGCTCGAATTTGAGATTGGCGAACAGTTCGAGTCAAACACCGCTCAACTCTAATGGGGACGGAGGAGATGGAGACCACCTTTAAAATGCTTAGCTGTGTTGCTAACTCTGTGTCTAGGGACGCAGTCAGTACTAGTAGCACTCTGAGTAAGGGCAAATCTCAAGGTGGGAATCTTGACACTCTGCAAGGAGCTCAATTGCCTCTGTGTGGGAAATAACCTTTCAGTTAAATCAGGGATGATGATGATTCTGTGGTGGACAACCTGGGAACCAACCAGGGGTGCCAAAATAGGTGATCTTGTTAGCCTCAGTACTACATAGTGCAGGCAACGTGTGTCTAAAAGAATATCTAGGGCAAAAAAAATTCTGTGGCCAGTTCTGGAGCAGATAATGCTTTGACTTTTGTTAATTGTTGATGTAGAAGGCCCAATAGAGCTTGAAACATGGCCAGTATTATTTATTGTACTAAAATGCTGTACATGTCTGGTTTGGGCAACATCAACATTTATTATGTTACATGCATCAATTTTTCAATACAGCTCATCTTTTTTATAATTTTGATGAAATTAAATTTTACTGTAACTGCATCTGGTTTGAATTTTCCTGGTACATTGTGACAAAAAGCAAAATTGTTTAAAATTATCAAACCAAAATTCTTGGCATTCCATAAGTCCAATTTTCTTTCGCAAGATTTTCAATTACCATGAAAATCTATGTTCATAATTAGCGAAACTCTTGCACAGCGATCACTTCCAACCACATTTATGACCAGCTGACCACTTTCTGCTCCCTGCAGAGTCAACATTTCTTCATTTGTGTGGCTTCTCGGCAGGGCATACCAGAAAAGGCAATTTTTTTAAATTGTCAAACCAAAGTGCCATTTTCTTTCACAAAATTAACTATATTACAAATAACGAAGTCAGCACCCAAACCAATTATAATATATATGACATAATGGACTAAATGGTTTATTTATCAGTGCAACAAACTGATGGATATCAGCAATCAGAGTTACACCACCTGAATAGTCAGATTCACTTATACCTGAACTGTGTCTTTCTCCAGCATATACCCTGAGTTCTGATCTCATGGTCTTCTTGGTCAGTAGATTTAACCAGTGGCAAGAACCGGCACAGTTTACGCTGGAAGATGTACATGACAGTATGCCCATAGCAATGTAAGAGAGGATGTTCAATGTAGGTGTTGCCAGTGGCTTTGTCACATCCAAGCATACTAGGTTATCTACCACAAGCTTTGAAAATATAACATTTTTCAAAATGAATAATAAGTAGTGATGAGAAAGCACTAAAATGCTCAGGTACTCGTTGTCCGAGTGGAGCAAATTGGAATGCTTGAGTGATCGGTCCGAGTAACGAGCCCAATGTAAGTCTATGGGAAGCTAGAGCATTTTTCAGGCGGCTCCCCCCGGCGATCTGCAGATGGCCTAAACATTGCCCAAATCGATGGGAACAGTGCTCAAATGACATGGGAACAGCATGGGGAAGACCCCAGAAAGCATTTCTGACTCCCAGGTCACTGCTGTCAACAATGTTGTCAGAGGTATTACGCCACTCTTACGGGCTCACAATAAAACATGCAAAATCAAAACCAAAATGGATTTTTCTGGGAAATATGTTAAAGAACATCCTTTCCAGAGTAATGACTTGTATATAAGGCAAAATAAATATCCAAAAACAAAAATGCTCCTCCACACCTTGGGTTATGTTCACACGTAGCGTTTTTGATAAGTTTTTGCACTTTTGCATTGCTTTCAAAGAAGACAAATGCATTCACTGGGAAATGTCATTTTAATATTTTACAACCTTATCTGGCCATGTGGTGTGTGACACATCATCAGACACATGCATACAGTGCTGAAAAGAGATGGGAAGAGCAAGACCCCCTGGAAGCATCTCTGACTCCCAGGTCACTGCCTAAAAGTGTGCCCATCATAAGTGATCCTTGATGCATGCGAAGATGCCTCCCGCCATGCACCTGTCATTGCAGACTTGCAACAATCACTATCCACGTCCTTGTCCCAGCGCAGTGTTTAGTTGTCCCTACCCCATTCTTTGGAATGCAAGCGCAAGTTTGCAGCCAGCCACCCACCCACCCACCCACAGGCTGCAATACTATACTGCTAAATTTTTGACAGCTGTTTGCACTTGAAATGTGGCCTTTTACGCTCGTGGAGGCGGAAGCTGTTCACCACCTCATGGCGGCGGCCGGGTGGTCATACTCGGTCCCCAGCCGCCACTATTTCTCCCGGTGTCGTCTCCGCCTTCCAAAAGCACGGGTCCCACAACATTACCCGTGCCCTCCACAGTGCACTTAGGTGGGAAGTACCGCCTAACCACAAACACGTGGACAGGTGAATGTGGCCAGGGGTGGTACGGAGCCAGTCCACATTAAAAATTCAGCCATAGAGTGACCTGCAACCTTCCCAAACACATTTTGTAGACAGGGCTGCTTCTCGGCAGGGTTGGACGGGCCCAACTGAGAATCCTCGGGTGGGCCCTGGCTTCTCCATCAGGAGTTTGCAGAAGCTATGGGGCTCTTGAGGGGGGGAGAAAGTTGAGCCCTCAGAATCAAATCCTCGGGTGGGTCCAATGTTTTTCAGTTTGAAACTGCTTCTCAGTGGGAATTGTATTTCACCACAGCCATATTCTTTAGCTCGGTGAAAGGACTGGCATAGAGGGAAACCGTATCTACTCCGGCTGTCATTTCTCCATCACCACCAGGTTCCGCCCATTGTCACACACGACCATGCCTGGCTGTATGTTCAGCGGTGAAAGCCACAGATCAGGCTGCTGTGTTACAGTTTCAACAACCCTGGAGCTGTGGGCAGTTTGTCACCTAAGCATTAAGCATGTTATCTTCAGCCCAACCTGCTGCCACTTGGCCAAGGCAGTGCTGCAGTTCTTTCAGCTTGTGACTGATGTGGTCATTTTGGAGATGGAGGCTGAACTGGAGGAGTAGGTGCAGGAGCTGAACAATGTGATTACATTGAGGTTACATTGGTGAGTCTGGTATTTATACTAAATAAAGATCCTACTGTGTTTTTATTTATTTTTTATTTATTTATTTTTACGTTATTTTTTAAGACAAATGCATTCCCCGGAAAATGTCATTTTAACATTTTACAACCTTATCTGGCCATGTGGTGTGTGACACATGATCAGACACATCCTGTTTCAGTTATGAAGGAGGGACTCTGAAAGTCACAAAGCCTATTTTTATGGAGTCATCAGGCGGCCCTTACTATTCTTAAAGGGCCAGCAGTCGGCCCTCGCTATTGTTAAAGAGTCATCAGCCGGCTATGCTTTGTTGTTCCCATTATTAACGAGTGGGTCTCCTATACTGTTATTGCGTATGCAGTGACTGCAAGAGCTGCCAAAATTTGGGAAAAACCCCACTAACAATTTAAAGACACATAGAGCTTGGCCACAGTAATGACATGTTCCCATTAGAAAAGAGAGGGTCTGCTATACAGTTAAAGGCTATGCAGTGAATGCAACGGTTGCCAAAAATTTGGAGGAACTCCAATGCCCCTTGCAAGAGACGTAGAGGTCGGAGGGCCTCGTGAAAACAATGTTCCCATTATTAATAATTGTGTTTCCCATACTGTTTGCCTATGCAGTGAAGCAATGGCTGCCAAAAAAGTTGGAGGAACTCCAATGCCCCTTGCTAGAGACGTAGAGATTGTAGGGCCTCCTGAAAACAATGTTCCCATTATTAAGAATTGTGTCTCCCATACTGTTTGCCTATGCAGAGAAGCAACGGCTGCCAAAAATTTGGAGGAACTCCAAGGCCACTTGCAAGAGACATAGAGGTTGGAGGGCCTCCTGAAAACAATGTTGCCATTATTAGGAAGTGTGTCTCCCATACTGTTTGCCTATGCAGTGAAGCAACGGCTGGCAAAAATTTGGAGGAACTCCAATGCCCCTTGCAAGAGATATAGAGGTCGGAGGGCCTCCTGAAAACAATGTTCCCATAATTAGGAAGTGTGTCTCCCATACTGTTTGCCTTTGCAGTGAAGCAACGGCTGCCAAAAATTTGGAGGAACTCCAATGCTCCTTTGCAAGAGATGTAGAGGTTGGAGGGCCTCCTGAAAACAATGTTCCCATTATTAGGATGTGTGTCATCTATACTATTTACCTATGCGGTGAAGCAATGGCTGCCAAAAATTTGGAGGAACTTCAATGCCCCTTGCAAGAGACATAGATATGTTGATATGTTACATATGGTGGTGATATGGTGGTGGAGGATGAGGAGAAGGAGGAGGACAAGAGCAAATAGACAAAATCAGGAAGTGTATACCTATGTCTGGATGTGAAGACAGAGGTGCATGGAGAGTTAGACCTCCCAAAAACAAACTGTATTTGAGTTTATGTTACACTGCTATCATTTGGTTGTGTTGAGAAGTCTGTCCCAATCCAGCCCTTGTTCATTTTTATAAGAGTCAGCCTGTCAGTATTTTCAGTTGACATTCAGCTATCGGTTATAATTCCTCCAGCAGCACTAAAATCCTGCTCTGACAAAATGCTAGCGGTAGGGCAGGCCAGGACCTCCAAAGCGTAGAGTGCCAGTTGATGCCACGTGTCCAGCTTGGATACCCAATAATTATAAGGCACAGAGGAATCAAGAAGGATGTTAATACGGTCAGCAAGGTACTCCCTCACCATCTTCCGAAACTTTGCACTCTTTGGGAGAGTACCCCAGGACTCATGGCCTGTGCGATGGGAGAGTCTGAGAAAACTGTCCCAGAACTTTGACAGTGTTCCTCTGCCTCTGCTGGATTGCATTTGTGGCTCTTTCACCTGTACTCCTTGGTTGTCCAACAAACTGTGACCTCTGCCGCCAACATTTTCAGATGGGAATGTTTTTAATAATTCCGCAACAAGGGCCTTCTCGTACTGCACCATTTTATTAGGCCTGTCCTGCAAGGGAATAAGAGACATAAAGTTCTCCCTGTAGCGTGGGTCTAGAAGTGTCACTAACCAGTAATGACTGGACAACACGAGGGTCACGGGAAAGGCAGCTTAACATAAATTCAGCCATGTATGCCAGACTGCAAAGAGGCAAGACTTCCGTGTCCTCACCAAGAGGACGACTGACCATGCTCTCCTCCTCATCCTCCTCCTCTTCCTCCTTCTCCCTGTCCTCAGGCCATCCACGCTGAATAGACGATGTGACAGTTGTGCAGGTAGTACCGTCTATAGCGCAGGAAACTAGCTCCTGTTCTTCCTTCTCTTCCTCTTCCTCATTGTCACCCAATCCATGTTGGGATGAGATGAGGCTGGGCTGTGTGTAATCACCCTGTATGGTTCCTTGCTCCATCTCATTGTGTTTTGCCTGCAATGCATCGTCTTTAATTGCGGGCAGAAAGCGTTTCAGAAGACAGAGAAGCGGGATGGTGATGCTAATTATGGCATCATCGCCACTCACCATCTTGGTGAAGTCCTCAAAGTTTTGGAGGATGTTACAGATGTCAGACATCCATGTCCACTCCTGAGGTTTTATGTGCGGAGTCTGACCTAAATAACGATGGCCTTGTTGATGCTGGTAGTCAACAACTGTCCTCTTCTGCTCACAAATCCTTCCCAACATCTGCAGTGTAGAGTTCCAACGCGTGAGGACATCGCAGATCAGTCGTTGAGCTGGAAGCTGCAAACACTGCTGAAGCACGGCAAGGGCGGTGGAAGCTGTAGCTGACTTTCTAAATTGGGCACACAGGTGGTGTACTTTGACTAGCAGATCCGACAGATCCGGGTGGGTTTTGAGAAATCACTGAACCATGAGGTTAAGCACATGGGCCAGGCATGGTACTGTCAGGGGTGTGTCGGATGTGACAGACAGTCGCCCTGCAGTGGCCTGTAGGAGATCTCCACATTTGGCATTTCAGACAGCTTCCTAGATAGGAGTTTGTCTTTAGGACCCAGCGACTAACTCCCTCTGGCCTGGGTGAATATATACCTGGTCTCTCTAGGTGGGTGTCGCCGGTTATACTCATTCCTTCTTGAAGCTTGGCTGAAGTAGTATCATGTCCTCTTTGGAGTCTTGAGGCTGTGTGCTCTGTTGGAGTTTCTTCTAAAGCTAAGTTAATTCCCCTGTGTTGTCTTCCCCTTTTGTCTTTAGAGTGCTAGTGGGGGTTGACTAATGCTCATCTCCTTCCACCCCGAGTTGTAGCCTGATGCCAGGGATAGTAGGGCGAGGCACGTGATCGGCGACAGCTGAAGAGGCTATATAGGGATGGTAGGGGAGGACAGGGTGACGCTAATCCAGTTTAGCAGGTCACCTCATCCCCTTTGCCTAGTGTCTGGGCTCCCTTTACCATTCCCCCTGTATTGCATTCACACCTGCCGTAAGTGACAGGTAAGTGTGTGAACTCTTCTCAGAGCTGCCACCAGAATCCAGCCATTGTGACAGACGACCATGCCTGGCTGTAGGTTCAGTGTGTCAGTCACAGATCTGCCTGCTTTTTCAGAGCTGTCCACAACTTTTCAGCGTTGTGTGGTTTGTCACCTAAGCTTATTAGCTTCAGCACAGCCTGTTGCCACTTGGCCGAGGCAGTGCTGCAGTGCTTCCAGCTTGCAACTGATGCGGTCATTTTGGAGATGGATGCTGAAGAGGAGGAGGATGAGGTGCAGGAGTTGTAGAATGTGGGGGCAACCTTGACTGACCCAGGGCCCGCAATCCTCAGCGTCGGGAGGACGTGTTCCATCCCAAGGTCCAACTGGGTCCCGGCTTCCACTATATTAACCCAGTGTGCCGTCAGCGAGATGTACCATCCCTGCCCACAAGCACTTGTCCACGTGTCCGTGGTTAGGTGGACTTTTCCAGTACCTGCATTGTTGAGGGCACGTCTAATATTATGGGACACGTGCTCGTGTAATGCAGGGATGGCTGGGCGAGAAATAGTGGCGGCTCGGGACTGAGTACCGAGGGACGGCCGCCACCATCAAGGTTGTAGAGAGTTTCCATCTCCACGAGCCTTAAAGGCAACATTTCGAGCGCAAGCATTCGCGAAATGTGTGAATTTAGTACTGTGGCCTTTGGGGCATTGGCTGCGTATTTGCACTTGCGTTCCAAGGACTGGGGTAGGGACAACTGAACACTGCGCTGGGACAAGGATGCTTGTTGATGGTGCTAGTTGAGAGTGTGTAACGACAGGTGCAGGGCAGGAGGCTTCTTGGCATGCGCCATGTACAGGGGATTGGTGTGCATGCACAACAGCGGAAGAAGCAGTGGTGTCACCTGCAGACACTGTTGCTGGACCCTGGGGTTCGGCCCACTTAGTCGGGTGCTTTGCTGCCATATGCTTGATCATGCTGGTGGTGGTCAGGCTGCTAGTTTTGCTACACCTGCTGATGCTGGCCTGGCAGGTGGTACAAATGGCCTTTTTGGGGTTATCTGCAGAGTCTTTAAAAAAATAGCCAGTTGTACTGGCAACTTCCATTGTGTTGGCGTTATGAGGAACGCTTTCCCGTCTTGTGTCTTTGGCCACCACACTGCTTCTTCCTGCCTGTTGTGGTGCTATGTCTCCCTACCCCTGTGTGCTGCTGTCCTCGCTCGGTGTATCCCCCTGCCAGGTTGGATCAGTTACTATATCATTCACCACCTCGTCTTCCAGTTCCGCACCCTGGTCCTGCTCCTGACTTTCTGGCAATTGTGTCTCATCATCATCATCCACCTCTTGCGACAGTAATTGCACCATTGCCTTCATGTGACCGTGGCTGCTCCAATATTTGGGCATCGCTACACGTGTTCCCCTCTTGACTCGCTTGAAGCTGGCTGAGCGAGAGACCCGAATCTACAAGTGGAAAAGTGAACAGCTCTTCTGAGTGTCGAAGTGTGGGGTCAGTTGTCTCCGGGCACTCGGCATGGTGGAAACAAGCAGGATCAGGGTGAGGAATATGCGGTCCAGACTCATGGCTACTGAGACTTATCATGTGGAAGACAGGGTGGAGGTGGTGGTGGCCAAGTGACTGGAAGCATTATCTGCTATCCAACCAATAACCTTTTTACACTGCTCTCTTTTCAATATTGGTGCTCTGCGGTCCCCTAGTAATTGGGACAGGAAGGTTGAGCGACAAGAAGCGGGTGTTTGCTATGGCACAATTGCACCTTGCACACGGCCACGTCCTTGGCCTCTGCATGGACCATCACCATCATGTCCAGTTCCCTGTCCCTTGCCACGCACCTTGCCCAATTTAAATGGAGGACAATATTTTTCACGTTCACGAGAAATGGCTGATTTTGGAACTCAGTTATATGTGATATGTCAGAGAACCACGACTTTAAATTGTAGGCCTGTAATTTACTAATATTATTCTACAAGGAGAAGTAGTGTGAATAGCTTCACTGGCACACTGCAACGGAATAAAAATGGAACAAATGTATGATTTTTCAACCGTTTTTTAGGTGATATGTCTGACTGAGAACCACGGCTTTAAATTGTAGGCCTGTAATTTACGAATATTATTCTACACAGAGAAGTAGTTTGAATAGCTTCATCGACAAACTTCAACGGAATAAAAATGGAAGAAATTAATGATTTTTGAAGTCTTTTCGGTGATATATCTGATAGAGAACCACGGCTTTAAATTGTAGGCCTGTAATTTACTAATATTATTCTACACGGAAACCTAGTGTGAATAGCTTCACCGACACACTGCAACAGAATGGAAAAGGAGGCCAATATTTTCCAGGGTTAGTTCAAATTTCTGGATTTTTATCACTGAAATATGGAACAGATCTGGCTTTATTCAGCAGTGAGCAGAAAAATGGTGTACTTTGGATTGCTTTTTAAGAAAATAACCAGGATTAAGATAAAAAAAGTTTTGACTTTCTATGTCTAAGAAATATCTGTAATTATTACAGCAGCAGCAGACAGGACGTTCAATGGACCCTCTTGTGCTGTATCATACACTGCAGTCTGCCACATACACTACCTGCCTGCCTAGCACTGATTATATGCAGCTGGATTAGTACTCAGAAGGACTGTTAGTTCAGATATATATATATAGTACAGACCAAAAGTTTGGACACACCTTCTCATTTAAAGATTTTTCTGTATTTTCATGACTATGAAAATTGTACATTCACACTGAAGGCATCAAAACTACGAATTAACACATGTGGAATTATATAGTTAACAAAAAAGTGTGAAATAAGTGAAGATATGTCTTATATTCTAGGTTCTTCAAAGTAGCCACCTCTTGCTTTGATGACTGCTTTGCACACTCTTGGCATTCTCTTGATGAGCTTCAAGAGGTAGTCACCGGAAATGGTCTTCCAACAATCTTGAAGGAGTTCCCAGAGATGCTTAGCACTTGTTGGCCATTTTGCCTTCACTCTGCGGTCCAGCTCACCCCAAATCATCTCGATTGGGTTCAGGTCGGGTGACTGTGGAGGCAAGGTCATCTGGCGTAGCATCCCATCACTCTCCCTCTTGGTGAAATAGCCCTTATACAGCTTGGAGGTGTGTTTGGGGTCATTGTCCTGTTGAAAAATAAATGATGGTCCAACTAAATGCAAACCGGATGGCATAGCATGCCGCTGCAAGATGCTGTGGTAGCCATGCTGGTTCAGTATGCCTTCAATTTTGAATAAATCCCCCACAGTGTCACCAGCAAAGCACACCCACACCATCACACCTCCTCCTCCATGCTTCATGGTGGGAACCAGGCATGTAGAGTCCATTCGTTCACCTTTTCTGCGCCGCACAAAGACACAGTGGTTGGAACCAAAGATCTCAAATTTGGACTCATCAGACCAAAGCACAGATTTCCACAGGTCTAAAGTCCAATACTTGTGTTCTTTAGCCCAAACAAGTCTCTTCTGCTTGTTGCCTGTCCTTAGCAGTGGTTTCCTAGCAGCTATGTTACCATGAAGGCCTGCTGCACAAAGTCTCCTCTTAACAGTTGTTGTACAGATGTGTCTGCTGCTAGAACTCTGTGTGGCATTGACCTGGTCTCTAATCTGAGCTGCTGTGAACCTGCGATTTCTGAGCCTGGTGACTCAGATAAACTTATCCTCAGAAGCAGAGGTGACTCTTGGTCTTCCTTTTCTGGGGCGGTCCTCATGTGAGCCAGTTTCTTTGTAGCGCTTGATGGTTTTGCAACTGCATTTATGGACACTTTCAACGTTTGCCCAATTTTTTCGGACTGACTGACCTTCATTTCTTAAAGTAATGATGGCCACTCGTTTTTCTTTACTTATCTGCTTTTTTCTTGCCATAATACAAATTCTAACAGTCTATTCAGTAGGACTATCAGCTGTGTATCCACCTGACTTCTGCACAACACAACTGATGGTCCCAACCCTATTTATAAGGCAAGAAATCCCACTTATTAAACCTGACAGGGCACACCTGTGACGTGAAAACCATTTCCGGTGACTACCTCTTGAAGCTCATCAAGAGAATGCCAAGAGTGTGCAAAGCAGTCATTAAAGCAAAAGGTGACTACTTTGAAGAACCTAGAATATAAGACATATTTTCAGTTGTTTCACACTTTTTTGTTAAGTATATAATTCTACATGTGTTAATTCATAGTTTTGATGCCTTCAGTGTGAATGTACAATTTTCATAGTCATGAAAATACAGAAAAATCTTTAAATGAGAAGGTGTGTCCAAACTTTTGGTCTGTACTGTATACGCCTGCTGATGCTGTGCGGCCAGCCTATCACTGTAATGCCCACAACCAAGATGGCTACGGCATTAAAGTGCATGGCAGGAAATCCCTGCATGTTCATTGGCTCTCTAAAGAGCGCCAAATATGCCGGGAGGGGACCCGAGCACCGAGCTTGTCGAGCACAGTGATGCTCGGGTGAGTACCGAGCAGTGGTGAGCACGTTCGCTCATCACTAATAATAAGCCTTGGATCAAAACAAACTTTCATTCACCTACGGGTGATGTCAATTAAATTGGCCATAGCATCTGCCTGCTTTACTCTGCATTGTCTGTCTTCTACACTGTTCTGCTGACACCAGTGCCAATGGCCTAAGCTTAGCTTATCTACGTATCTACTCCCTTTCCATCATGATATCAATAATGCAGTAATGCTGCTGTTAGGGCTGCCATTGACTGCCCCAACCTAGCTCACTACCATGCAGTTTTTGCCACTGAGACTGCAGAGCCCTGAAAGCCACATGTCTTCTATATACTTACTGTCTAGCACTATAAAGCATAATGTGTTTTATTGTGCTAGACTGCTACTGTTGCTGGGACTGTCGTTGTGTGCCTTACATTGACAGACATCTCCTTGTCTACCCAATCCTTATTCTCTATTGCCACTGCAGAAACAAGCTAGACACACATCTCCTGATCATTTTTTTATAGTGCTAAACTGTCCATCTGTTGCCAGGGCTGCTGATGCTGGCCCTGAACAGCCACACATCTACTTACATGCCTCTTACTAATTCTTTACTGCATGGTTTCTCCCACTAAAAATTATAACACCAATGCCTGCACCCCTGCTTGGCATCTGCCACCATGCAGGGACACCGACTTACTCACCACCCTGGGCTGTGCAGTGGGTTCCTTGTTCTATGCTTACTGCGTGCAGTGTGCTCCTTGTCCTCTGCTTGCTGTGCATGTTTTCTGAACCAGTACCTATCTCTAATCTGTTTCCTCTGTGCAACATTAGTGGTTTGCGTGTGTGGCACCCTGCTATCACAGGTACCACAGGACCCAAAAGGGTGCATGGATGGACTCCTCCACAAGAGGCCCTCACTACAAACAAACACCTCCACCCTTCCACCTCATACCACCAGAGGGAGCCTGTTAGGGATATATATATGGAGGGTGGAGTCAGGCAGTGCAGTCGGAGAGTGAGTTCAGTCCGACAGTGTGCTGGCACTTAGATCAGTGAAGAAACAGCACACCTGATGCTGTGTTGAGGGCCCTGAGTGTGGCCGAGGTAAAGAGAGAAAGAGAGGAGTTAAGGGGGCAGAGGAGCATCACAGGCTCACCCCAAGACACAATACGGACACCGGGTCTGCACCTACAGGGTTCTCTTCACCCAGTAGGGACAACCGGCATACCAGGAGGCTTCCAGACACCTGGTCATCCTAAAGCCACCACCAAATACAGGACTAGGAACCACGAAGGCCCCGGCGTCCAGGGATAGTGGTTGTCAAAGGAAAGTCCTACTACCAAGCGGTCAGGTGAGAGAGCAACGCAACATAGAAGCCAGGCCAAGTTCCAGGCTGGCCAGAAGCTTAGAGAGAGGGAGACATGGATCAGGAGGCCTTATACCCGCTCATTGGGGAGAGAACTGAAGTACATGCTTCCTAGCAAGTACCCTGAACCATACCTGCTGTTACACCAGTAAAGGTACTGAAGTGAATCCCCTGTGTGCGTGTCCGTCATTCCCCCTTACCCGACCGGGCCATCTCTCACCGGCATTCCCATCTATTAACTCTGCCCCGGGGGCCCGCTCCGCCTGTGGGGAGAAGAAAACATCCCAGCTGCCATCCCATCACCCCCGGAGGTCTGCAGCAGCGCTGGTAACTATTACCAGAAACCACAGGTGGCGTCACGAAACCAACTGTTAAACAACGCTAAAACCCCTTTTTAAAGAGTGACCCAGAGGACGGGCCCGGGAGCCGACTGCCGTGACATCCCACAGAAGGTAAAAGCCCGGGTACCGAGTCCCCTATATTCCCCCTGGGCGAGACACATGTATACGTGCTACTTCATTGTAAGTACTTGGGCGAATCTAGCTATGTCTGTCCTGTGTGTACCTGTCCTTTTGCTCATCCTGTGTGAACCTGACCTTGTCTGTTCTACATGAACTTGCTCCTGTTTGTTCTGTGGTGTCCTGCCTGTCCGCACCTGCGGTTCCCTGCCTGTCTGCACCTGTGGTGCCCTGCCTGTCTACACCTGCAGTCCAGTAGTCCCCTGCCAGTGACCCAGTTTTTCCTGAAACTGTTCCTACCCGTCCAGTCTGAACAGGGTCCTACACCCTGCTCGGCATACAAGCCTGCATCAAAGTCAGGGATCCGGCATATAACGTACCAGTACGTCATATGTCGGTAAGGGGTTAATAAAGTAGCTATATGATGTAATTATGTGAAAAAAATCTTAAAACTTCAATCCATTGCATGGTTGTGAACTGAAAAATGTCTTTGTTAATTATACTAGTTTTCTGTCAATGCCATTATAAATTCTAGCCACATTTTTAAAATGTCTTGTTGAAGTTTACATTTTTATGAATATGTATTAGTCTGCTTCATATTCCTGTTAGGCTGATACAACATTTACCCTTATCTCAGACTAATTTGAGCTTTTGTTTTGACATGAAAAACTGTTGCCTTACAGGGACAATATCTACATGCTTCAGACTTCCTCCAACACGAGATAAATACATTAACCATGGGATGCTGATATTATTGTGATTTACTGCAATAATCTAAGAGTTTTAAGCTATTAGTATAAATAATGTTTTCTATCCCACAGGTTAAAATGAATGTAATCCTATAAACAGAATTGGCTCTATTTCAACTTTTTGTAGTGTAATGTAAAATTGTCTTTAATTTCAATATAGTTTAAGAAAAACTAGATTTTCAATTGGAGACTTCTAAATATTTTAGAGATATTTTTTTTACATAAATGCACATGCTTACAAGTTAATGTTAAAAAAGAATGTCTAATTTTAATAGTATATTGCTTTTAGCTCCAATATATTGTTCCTATAATTTTTATATACACTATCGTGGACAAACCAATTAAAGGGGTTGTCTGGTCCAAATCGATAAGTCTGCAGTCACTCTGCGTGACTGCAGACTTATGAATCCCCCCAGCACAGGCACTGTGCGCTATGGGAATTCAACAGTTTATGAGCCGGGACCATACTGTATATATATGTTATATATACTCCCTGCCTGAGTCCGTCCAGTGGGCACGGCCTTGCTCCATACATTTGTATGGAGCGAGGCCACGCCATGTCACCGGCCACACCCACTGGATGGCTGTGTCACTAGTTGGGGCAAAGCCTCGCTCAATATAAGTGTATGGAGCAAGGCCGTGCCCACTGGCCAGATTCTGTCTGGGAGTATGTATAACTCATACATAAACCTCTGGTCCCATTTCAGAAACCGTTGAATCCCTGCAGCGCACAGTTCGTGCACTGGGGGAATTCATATGTCTGCAGTCACACAGATTGACTGCAGAATTATCAATTTGGACCGGACTACCCCTTTAAGTAAACCACATATGACACTTATAGGAGACTAGATGGTGGCCCGATTCTAATGCATCGGGTATTCTAGAATATGTATGCGGCCGACCGGGCTCAATCAGCAATGCGGTGTTAAAATTTGGCACCTATATCGCAGATTGGTCACGGCCGGCGGTCGCGACCAATCAGCCGAGCGGGGTTTCAATTTGGCGCCAATAATGCTGATTGGTTGCGGCCGGCGGTCGCGACCAATCAGCAGAGCGTTGGTTAAATTTGGCGCCAATGTGGCTGATTGGTCGCAGACACCAGACGCGACCAATCAGCAGAGCGTTGTTTAAATTTGGCTCCAATCTCACTGATTGGTTGCGGCTGGCAACCGCGAACAATCAGCAGAGTGCTGTTTAAATTTGGCACCAATCTCGCTGATTGGTCGCGGCTGGAGTCCGCGACCAATCAGCATAGCGTTGTTTAAATTTGGCGCCAATGTCGCTGACAGGTTGCGGCTGGCGTCCGTGACAAATCAGCACAGCGTTGTTTAAATTTGGCGCCAATCTCGCTGATTGGTCGCGGGCAGCATCCGCGACCAATCAGCACAGCAGTGTTTAAATGTGGCGCCAAGATCCGTGATTGGTCGCGGCTGGCATTCGCGACCAATCAGCAGAGCGATGTTTAAATTTGGCGCCAATCTCGCTGATTGGTCGCGTCTGGCGTCCGCGACCAATCAGCACAGCAGTGTTTAAATGTGGCGCCAAAATCGCTGATTGGTCGCATGCAGCATCCGCGACCAATCAGCATAGCGTTGTTTAAATTTGGCGCCAATCTCGCTGATTGGTTGCGGCTGGCGACTGCGACCAATCAGCAGAGCGCTGTTTAAATTTGGCGCCAATCTCGCTGATTAGTCGCAGCTGGAGACCACGACCAATCAGCATAGCGTTGTTTAAATTTGGCGCCAATCTCGCTGATTGGTCGCAGCTGGCAGCCGCGACCAATCAGCAGAGCGTTGTTTAAATTTGGCGCCAATTTCGCTGGTTGGTCGCGGCTGGCATCCGCGACCAATCAGCACAGCAGTGGTTAAATGTGGCGCCCAAATCGGTGATTGGTCGCGGCCGCTATTTAAATGTGGCGCCAAGATCGGTAATTGGTCGCGGCTGGCATCCGCGACCAATCAGCAGAGCGTTGTTTAAATTTGGCGCCAATCTCGCTAATTGGTCGCGTCTGGCGTCCACGACCAATCAGCAGAGCATTGTTCAAATTTGGCGCCAATCTCGCTGATTTGTCGCAGATGGCCGGCCACCGCGCCCAAATCGGTGATTGGTCGCGGCCGCTATTTAAATGTGGCGCCAAGATCGGTGATTGGTCGCGGCTGGCAGACGCGACCAATCAGCAGAGCGTTGTTTAAATTTGGCGCCAATCTCGCTGATTGGTCGAGCCTGGCGTCCGCGACCAATCAGCACAGCAGTGTTTAAATGTGCCGCCCATCTCGCTGATTGGTCGCGGCCGGCCACCGCGACAAATGAGCAGAGCGGCGTTTAAATTTGCCGCCCATCTCGCTGATTGTTCGCGGTCGGCCACCGTGACCAATCAGCAGAGCGGCGTTAAAAATTTGCAGCCTATATCGCTGATTGGTCGCGGCCGGCGACCAATCAGCAGAGCGGCGTTTAAATTTGCCGCCGATATTGCTGATTGGTCGCGGTGGCCGGCCGCGACCAATCAGCAGAGCGGCGTTTAAATTTGCCGCCCATCTCGCTGATTATTCGCGGCCGGCCACCGCGACCAATCAGCAGAGCGGTGTTTAAATTTGCCGCCCATCTCGCTGATTGGTTGCGGTAGCCAGCCGCGACCAATCAGCAGAGCGGCGTTTAAATTTGCCGCCCATCTCGCTGATTGGTCGCAGTGGCCAGCCGCGACCAATCAGCACAGCGGTGTTTAAATTTGCCGCCCATCTCGCTGATTGGTTGCGGTGGCCGGCCGCGACCAATCAGCAGAGCGTCGTTTAAATTTGCCGCCCATCTCGCTGTTTGGTCACGGCCGGCCACCGCGACCAATCAGCACAGCGGCGTTTAAATTTGCCGTCCATCTCGCTGATTGGTCGCAGGCGGTCGGCCGGCCACCGCGACCAATCAGCAAAGCGGCATTTAAATTTGCCGCTCATCTCACTCATTGGTCGCGGTGGCCACCGCGATCAATCAGCACAGCGGTGTTTAAATTTGCCGCCCATCTCGCTGATTGGTCACGGCCGGCCACCGCGACCAATCAGCACAGCGGCGTTTAAATCTGCCGCCCATCCCGCTGATTGGTCGCGGGCGGTCGGCCGGCCACCGCGACCAATCAGCAGAGCGGCGTTTAAATTTGCCGCTCATCTCGCTCATTGGTCGCGGTGGCCACCGCGACCAATCAGCACAGCGGCGTTTAAATTTGCCGCCCATCTCGCTGATATGTCACGGCCGGCCACCGCGACCAATCAGCAGAGCGGCGTTCAAATTTGCCACCCATCTCGCTGATTGGTCGCGGCCGGCCACCGCGACCAATCAGCAGAGCGGCGTTTAAATTTTCCGCCCATCTCGCTGATTGGTCGCGGTTGGCCGGCCACTGCGACCAATCAGCAGAGCGGCGTTAAAATTAGCCGCCAATCTCGCTGATTGGTCGCGGTGGCCTGCCGCGATTAATCAGCAGAGCGGCGTTTAAATTTGCCGCCCATCTCGCTGATTGGTCATGGCCGGCCACCGCGACCAATCAGCAGAGCTGCGTTTAAATTTGCCGCCCATCTCGCTGATTGGTTGCGGCTGGCCACCGCGACAAATCAGCAGAGCGGCGTTTAAATTTGCCGCCCATCTCGCTGATTGGTCGCGGCAGGCCACCGCGACCAATCAGCAGAGTGGCTTTTAAATTTGGCGCCCATCTCGCTGATTGGTCGCGGTCGGCCGGCCACTGCGACCAATCAGCGTCGTATTAGTGTGGGCCCGGGAGCGGCGCTGCTTGTGTGGCTCCGTATTAGCGAGGACCGGGGAGCGGCACTGCCTGTGCGGCTCCTTCTGCTGCGAGAAGCTGGGAGATGAGCGGCTGCTCGCAGCAGAAGCATCCCGACCGGCGGCGCCGCTCCCCGGTCCTCCGTTCACACTTGCTGTCAGGAGATCAGCGGGCCAAGCCGCTGATCTTCCGACGTTAGCCGCATGGAGGTCAGCGGCGTCGGTCGGGGTAGTTGTGCTGCTAGCACCGCTCATCTCCCCGCTGCATCGCCGCTGACCTCCGTCCACCAGATGAGCCGCTAACGGCCGCCATCTTTTTTCAGAAATCCCGCGCCGCTGATTGGCCGCTGCCGGACCAATGAGCGACGCGGGATTTCCAGGACAGACAGACAGAAAGACAGACAGAAAGACAGACAGAAAGACAGACAGACAGATAGACAGACAGACAGACAGACAGACGGGATAAGACAATTATATAGTAGATTTTGTGACATTTAATTTTAAATTCTTAGAAATTAGTATGGAGTTTGTCCTCTCTTTGCAGCTAAAACAACTTCCATTCTTTTGGGAAGGTCCTCTACCTGATTTTACAGTGTACCTCTGGGAATTTTTGCCACTTTAACGAGAAGAACATAGTGTTGGATGAGAATGCCAGGCTCACAATGTCTATATCGTGATCTTCCCAAAGATGTTAAAAAATGTTGAGGTTGGGGCAGGTCAAGTTCTTCCACATGAAACTCTTCCAACCATGCTTTTATGGACTTGGATTTGTGCACTGGGCAAACTCATGTAACAGGAAAAACTGTTCCCACAAACCAAGAAGCATATAATTGTCCAAAATGTCTCAATACACTGAAGCACTAAGATTTCCCTTCACTGGAACTAAGGGGAACAAAGTACATTCCACATAACCATTTCCACTGCTCCAGAACTCAGCGGTCGAATGATTTAAACCACTCTGTCAGACTTCTGACATTATGCTTGGTGATGTAAGGCTTGCATGCAGATGCTTGGCCATGGAGACTCATGCTGTGAAACTTCTGACTCACAGTTTTTGTGCTGATGCTGATACCAGATAAGGATTTTTTTGTGCTGATTTTAATGCCAACAAAAGTTTGAAACTGTGCAGCTAATGAGTTGGTCACTTTTATACACTATATGTTTTAGCACTATGCAACCTCACTCTTTACCTTTACGTGGTATTTCACTTTGTGGCTGAGTTTCTGTGGTTCATAAATGCTTCCATTATTCAATAACATCAATAATTTAAGACAGAATAAATTTAACGAACTGACATGATTCAATAGTGGAATCAATCATGCTTGAATTCAGAAAGTTCTTTAGAATGGATAGTCTTTCACAAATGTTTTGTAAAGGCAGACTGCATTAATAGTAGTGTTGAGCCACCCCCGTAGTGTTCGAGTTCGGTTCGGTTCGTCGAACACCCGTGTGCTCGCCGAACTGTTCGTCGAACTGTTCGTCGAACACCTTCGAACACCGTTAAAACCAATGGCAGGCAAACAAAAACACATAGAAACACATAGAAAAAACCTTCAAAGATGTCCAAAAGCTGACAAACTGCTCAGAAGACACAGCTAACACATGGAAAAGTGACAAGTACATATAGTCATGCGAAAAGAAAAGAGGTGGAGGAGTAAAAGGAAGGGGAGATACTCTCGTTGGATGCTGAGAAAGCATTCCATAGAGTCTCCTGGCACGCCATATATGATTCTCTTAAAAAGCTTGGGGTAGGGGTCTAGGGGACCCTTTTATAGCCAAAATCACGGCCCTGTATCACAATACGTCACCTAGGCTGAAGATAAATGGAACTGTAGCACCCTGAGAGCTCGGTTGCTACAGAGGTATTGCACCTCACCCAGAGGTGTGATATCTCACTCTCAGGTAAGGATGGAGTGTGGATCAGGACCCGACACCTGCATGCATTACACCACATTGCCGTGGGGCAGGGCGACCAATATGCCTCTGAGATGGGCACGACAGTCCCTGTCCCTGGCTGGAGTGGGGGGAGGGAACACTGAGGAAGGGGAACCCTGTAGTGCAGGAGCAGGGAGGAAGCAGTTCCTGGGTGCATTGAGAAGGGAGTATAAAAGGTGGGCACCATCTTAGTTCAGTGCAGAGAAGTCTGAGCAGAAGTGGCAGGGAGCAGGGGCTCTGCATGAGCTCTGCTCCGGAGGCGGGCCTAGTAAGAGAGGCCCAGGCCTGGAAGAGGGAGAAGGAAGGAAGAGGAGCGGAGAAGGCTCCAGGAACGAGGAATGAAGGGATCCCAGGGGTGCGGACGGGCGAGTCGCCACCGCACGCCCGAATCCACCTGCGTGGAGGGGTCAGGCCAAAGGGGGAGACCGGTTCCCGAAACTAGTGGAGGCAGGAAACGACCCTCAGCTAGAAACCGGAGGCTCTGACATTTTATGTGGCGCAGCCACTCGCTACACCCGCTAGGAAGGCACCACATAGGGTCAGGGAAACTGGCGCCAAGTTTACCAAGAGGAGGCCCGAGGCAGCCGGACAGAAGGGTTGGTAAGAAAGGCCAGACAAAGGACACACAAAGGGGGTCCTGTGAAGCGCTCCAAAGTTATCTGGGAGTTGTCTGAGCCCCTCACCTGGTGAGCACAGTACGACGTGGGCAGCCGTTACCTGCAGACGTGGTCTGGATAATAAGAACTGTGAGTAAAGGTCCTGGACTGCATCACTGACTCCGTGTCGTTACTGCTGCTGCCCTGCACCATCACCCCCATCCTCCGCATACATTGCCCTGAGGCTATACTCCTCCCGTGGGGAGTTATGCTACGCTCTGCTGCACCCACAACACCAGCCTCAGCGGTCTGCCCTGCAGCGGCGGTTCACTCTGACCGCAATCCACTGGTGGCGTAGTCGGACATTTAAACATCAAAACCACATAAATAGTTCCGCCACTGGTTTGACCACCCTGAGCCACGGAACCGGGTCGCCGCCACGATGACTACAACCACCAGCATCCACCAAAAAGGGTCCGGCTCCGGGTGTCCCAAGGCCCAGGGGGTGCATCAGAACATTTTCATCACCTTTCACAATCATCAATGGGACAAGGCAGGGATGTCCTCTGTCCCCTCTCTTATACATCCTAGTGACGGAGCACCTGCTCTCATCAATTCGCCATAACCCCAATATTAGGTGGATTGAGGTGGGAGGCATCGAGTACAAGTGCTCTCTATTTGCTGATGATGTCCTAGTATATATCACTCAATCACATATATCCATCCATGCTGTTATGGCTGAAATAGATCACTTTGTTACATGGTCAAATTTTAAAATCAATGCAGCGAAGTCTGAGGCCCTCGATGTCTCCCTCCCCAAATCCATATAGGATTCCATCCAGTCCAACTTTCCCTTTGCCTGGCCCTCACAGGGTATCAAATACTTAGGAATTCCTATTCATAGAGACCTCTCCCATCTATGTTATCTTAATTTTGGGCCCTTTATTGAACAACTCCATACAGACCACGGTTGGCAAGTTAGAACTGTAAGATTCACTACGTGAACCACTGGGGTTTTGTGGAAAACCACATGTACACTGTGTTCCAAATTATTATGCAAAAAGTGTTTAGGAGTGATAAGGGAAGAATTTGTTTGTTTGTCAGTTAAACTCATTGATGGTGATGTGTGTCAGGGCTCTTTATATCACTGTAAGCAATTGCAGACACCTGTGCTAATTAGTTTGGCAGGTGTGTCCAATGAAAGGCAAGACTACTTAAGAAGGCTGTCTCACATTATTAAGCAGCCTACATTTTCTGCCAAAATGGGAAAGAAAAAGGATGTGTCAGCTGCTGAGAAGCAACAAATTGTGGAGTGTTTAGGTCAAGGCATGACTACAATCAACATTGTGCGATGATCAGGATGAAGAGTCTTGGCAATCAAGAAGTATGTAGCTGATTCACAGTACACACGTGTGCGTGCTGATAAGGGCAAATTGAGGACTCTTTCCTACAGGCAATTACGTCAGGTTAAAAGAGCAGCGGCAAAAAAGCCTTGTCATAGCAGCAGACAAGTTTTTGAAGCTGCTGGTGCCTCCAACGTCCCCCAAACAACAAGATGCAGGGTCCTTCAGAGGTTTGCAGCTGTGCATACGCCATCCTGTCGACCTCCTCTATCCACTTCACACAAGCAGAAACGGCTCCAGCGGGCTAAACATTACATGAAGACTGATTTCAAAACTGTTTTGTTCACGGATGAGTGCCGTGCAGCGCTCGATGGTCCAGATGGATGGAGTGGAGGATGGCTGGTTGATGGACACCCCACGCAAACACGGCTACAGCGCCAACAAGGAGGAGGTGGAGTAATGTTTTGGGCTGGAATCATGGGGAGAGAGATTGTCGGCCCCTTTAGGATCCCTGAAAGCGCTAAAGATGAACTCCATAATGTATGTGGATTTTCTCAAACAGCACTTCCTGCCATGGTTCAAGAAGAAGAACCGTGTATTTCACAGCAAGATCATTTTTTTGCATGATAATGCACCATCTCATGCTGCACATAAAACATCTGCATCTCTGGCTGATATGGGCATAAAAGGGGACAAACTTATGGTGTGACCCCCATGCTCCCCTGACCTCTACCCCATTCAGAACCTCTGGAGCATCATCAAAAGGAGTGTCTATGATGGCGGGAGGCAGTTCACATCTAAGCAACACCTCTGGGAGGGTATTTTGTCCTCATGCAAAACAATTGAAGCAGAAACCATCCAAAATCTGACAAATTCAATGGACGAGAGAGTTCAGAAGCTCCTTTCGAACAAGGGGTCCTATGTGAAAATGTAACATCACCTAGAATAAAGTCTTGAGTTGAAAACTGTTTGATTTCAGTTTCTAATAACCTGCTAATGCTTATAATTTCAAAAATGACCATTTTTTTGGTCTTTATTGAAATGAAAAGGTTGATCGAAAAGTTTGGGGGATCTAAGAGTGTGGCAACCCAGTAGTCATGATTAGAGATGAGCGTTGTTCTACTCGAACTGTTCGCCAATCTCAAATTCGAGCTGTTTTGGGCGGTGTTCGAGCCGTTCGGCGAACACGCACAATTTGAGAAAAATTCGGCTGTTCGAGGTTATGTTCGATAACTGTTCGTGCACCAAAATCATAACTGGATTTTTTCTCAGTAATGATGAAAATTAATGTTAATACGCAGTTTGAGTGTACAGCGGGGTGGGGGGAGGGGCAGGGGATGGATCTCTGCAGGAACAATGAAGATCTCCATTTTTTTTTCTCTTTCCCGCATTTACAGTGGGGAGGTGCAATCTGTCAGCCTATCAGCAGCGCACACACGGAGCGAAGTGCTTTTTTTCACACAAGCAAGGGCATGTGTCATTGGCAGTGTATGTCACATGTCCTTGCCCTATAAGACCAAGCCATTTTCCCCGTCGCCACCATTTTCTCACTGCTGCAGCTGCGTGTTAGACGGCACCGCTGTTGCTGTGTGCGCTATACCTTGTTAATTTCAAGCCAATTTTCGCACAAATATACAGATAGCTTGGGAGTAGGGAATAGTTGTGATTGCAGTCCTTTTAAGGACTAGGTTACAGCATTTCCTACGACTTTTATCAGGGAGGTCTGTGATCTCAAATAGATCGGTTGTGGGAGTAAAGACTAATTGTAATTGCAGTCCTTTTCAGGACTAGGTTACATGAGTTCCTATCAGTTTTTGCCAGGCAGGTCTGTGCCAGTGCTGTGCAAGTTTTTTTCACAGCATTTGGCTGAATCTAGCAAAGCTAATCCTTTTTGGCCTATTGCAGAGTGTGTTAGTCAGTGGAGTAGCCTATCTGTGTTGCAAGATATACCACCTGTGTATAGAATACCAATTTTTTTACTGCACCTAGTGAAGTAAAATCTTTTGGGCATAGCATTATTCTATTAGTCCATCTATACTGACCTCCATCAGGTTGCAAATTAAAACTAATTTTTATCTGCATCTACAGTACCTCTGAAAAAATATTTGGGCTTCTAGCAGTGTGTGGGACTTGTTCTATTAGTCCATCTATACTGACCTCCATCAGGTTGCAAACTGAATATATTTTTTTCTGCATCTACCTCTGAAAAAATATTGGGCTTCTAGCTGTGTGTGGGTCTTGTTCTATTAATCCATCTATACTGACCTCCATCAGGTTGCAAACTGAATATATTTTTTTCTGCATCTACCTCTGAAAAAATATTTGGCCTTCTAGTAGTGTGTCGGACTTTCTCTATTAGTCCATCTATACTGACCTCCATCAGGTTGCAAATTAAAACTAATTTTTATCTGCATCTACAGTACCTCTGAAAAAATATTTGGGCTTCTAGCAGTGTGTGGGACTTGTTCTATTAGTCCATCTATACTGACCTCCATCAGATTGCAAACTGAATATAGTTTTTTCTGCATCTACCTCTGAAAAAATATTGGGCTTCTAGTAGTGTGTCGGACTTTCTTTAATAGTCCATCTATACTGACCTCCATCAGGTTGCAAACTGAATATAATTTTTTTCTACATCTAGCTCTGAAAAAATATTTGGCCTTCTAGTAGTGTGTCGGACTTTCTCTATTAGTCCATCTATACTGACCTCCATCAGGTTGCAAATTAAAACTAATTTTTATCTGCATCTACAGTACCTCTGAAAAAATATTTGGGCTTCTAGCAGTGTGTGGGACTTGTTCTATTAGTCCATCTATACTGACCTCCATCAGGTTGCAAACTGAATATAGTTTTTTCTGCATCTACCTCTGAAAAAATATTGGGCTTCTAGATGTGTGTGGGTCTTGTTCTATTAATCCATCTATACTGACCTCCATCAGGTTGCAAACTGAATATATTTTTTTCTGCATCTACCTCTGAAAAAATATTTGGCCTTCTAGTAGTGTGTCGGACTTACTCTATTAGTCCATCTATACTGACCTCCATCAGGTTGCAAATTAAAAATAATTTTTATCTGCATCTACAGTACCTCTGAAAAAATATTTGGGCTTCTAGCTGTGTGCGGGACTTGTTGTATTAGTCCATCTATACTGACCTCCATCAGGTTGCAAACTGAATATATTTTTTTCTGCATCTACCTCTGAAAAAATATTTGGCCTTCTAGTAGTGTGTCGGACTTTCTCTATTAGTCCATCTATACTGACCTCCATCAGGTTGCAAATTCAAAATAATTTTTTTCTGCATCTAACCCAGCCAATAGTTTTGGCCTAATACCACAGTTTGGCCACTCAGCTCTGCTCGGTTACCATCCATTGTTTTTTTGTGCAAACAACTCCAGAGTTGTGAATTAGTTAACCACCAAAATGAGTGGAAAAAGGCCTGCTGCTGGTGGAAAGGGGAATAGGCGTGTTGGGAAGGGGAAAAAAGGTTGTGTCCGTGGGGTAGGTGTTAAAGCAACAGTAACATCTGCAGAAGAAAGACCATCTTCCAGCCAAACTAAAATGTCTACTTCTTTTAGCGGACAATGTGATAAGATCCCTTTCTTACGGCCACGCCAATCGCTACAAATTCCAGATGAGGCACAAAAACAGCAGGTGCTTCAACGGATATCAAGTGCTCCTTTAAGTGGGCTCTCCTCCACATCAACTTCAACATCACAAATACTCCAGTCCTCAAAGGTGTCACCCAAATCGCACTTGCTTCCTCACAGCTCCCAAATCTCCAGCTGCCCGTCTGAGTATGAGGTAGAACAGATGGTTGAGTCTGCAGAGCTGTTTACTCATACTATAGCCTGGGAATCAGAGGTCGACTCCAGCGCTTCTGTGAATCCAGACGAGGAAATGACCTGCACTGATGCCCAGAATCTTTATGAGTCGGATCCAGGACCAGACGCAGAAGGTTCTGACCATAATGTAGACCCTCATTCCCAAACTGTAACTCCTGTTGGTGGAGACAATGAGGAAGACGATGATAAGACTCAAATACCTGATTGGAGCGACAACTTTAGTTTTCTGTCAGGGCAGGAACAGGTTGGCTCTGAAGACGACGGGTGTGATAACGCACAGGGTGATGATGATGAGGTCGGAGATCCCACTTACTGTCAACCCACAGTCAGCCAAGAGATGAGGTCAGCAGAGGAGGTGGAGGAAGATGCTAGTGACGACGAGGTCAGGTTGCGCCTTCCTGGACAGAGATGTAGTACTGGAAGCACGTCAACAACTGCATCCTCAAACACAACTCTGCCTCTCACCACAAGTCGTGGTGGCTCTTCAGGTCGCATGGGTGCTAAGCCTTGCATAGCCTGGGCATTTTTTCAGATCGATAAAGATGACCCAACTCGTGTTATCTGTAACATTTGTCAGCAAAAGCTAAGTAGAGGCCAAAAAATACATAGTTTGAGTACTTCATGCATGAACCGGCACATGGACATGAAGCATAAGTTGCAGTGGGAAGCTCAGTGTGCTACAAAGCGGCCTAGCCGGCCGGGCCAACCACCGTCTGCCATATCTTGTGCATCCGCGGCCTCTTCATCCTCTGTGACTGGGGGGACAGCAGTCACACCTGTTTTGGGGCACAGACCTGCCACCTCTTTACCCGCAACAGCCAGCGTGATTGGCAGGTCATCATTTTCTTTGGAGGTGGTAACACCAGCTGGTGCTGAGCGCTGTCCGACATCGATAGCACCACCTTTGGATGAAGGCAACCTAACATGTCCGCCTGCATCTTCCTCACAGACCGGCAGTTTGCCGGGGACACCCTTATCAACCCCGTCTAAGCACAATAGCCAGCCCTCGGTCCCTCAGATGTGGACAAGTAAAAGACCATTTCTTCCTAGCCATGAGAAAGCTAAGAGGTTGAATTTCACCATCTGCAAGCTCTTGGCTACAGAAATGCTGCCTTTCCGCCTGGTGGACACAGAGGATTTTCGAGACCTTATGTCCGTCGCAGTGCCCCAGTACCAGATGCCCAGTCGGCACTACTTCTCAAAGAAAGGTGTGCCTGCGCTCCACCAGCATGTCGCACACAACATCACCGCTTCTTTGAGAAACTCTGTGTGTGACAGGGTGCATTTCACCACAGACACTTGGACGAGTAGGCATGGACAGGGGCGTTACATGTCGCTGACTGGGCACTGGGTAACTATGGTGACAGCAGGACAAGGGGCTGCTGTCCAAGTCTTGCCGTCCCCACGAGTTGTGCGTCAATCCTCTTTATGTCAAAGTTCCTCCACTGCTTCTGCCTCCTCAACCTCCTCTCGGTCTTCCACCTGCACCCACAGCCTGTCTGGTCATGCCACAAGCTTTCTAACTGCGCAGAAGGGATCCTGCACACCTCCTTACTATGCTGGCAGTAGGGCTCAACGTCATCAGGCGGTTTTTACATTGAAATGTCTGGGAAATGTGAGTCACACAGCTGAGGAGTTGTGGTCAGCTCTGGAGAACCAATTTCATGAATGGTTGTCTCCACTGGACCTGAAACCAGGGAAGGATGTGTGCGACAATGCTGCAAACCTGGGTGCGGCCCTTCGCCGGGGCAATGTCACACACGTGCCTTGTATGGCTCACGTGTTTTAGCCCACTATCCCAGACTAGATGGCCTTCTGGAGAGGGCACGGTCGCTGTGTGCTCACTTCCGCCGTTCGCATCCCGCAGCTCAGCGACTTACATCTCTACAGAAGTCGTTGGGCCTGCCACTTCACCGGCTAAAATGCGATGTGCCTACCCGGTGGAATTCAACTCTGCACATGTTGCAGCGACTGTGGCAGCACCGACAAGCCCTGGTGCAATACGTTCTGACGTATAGCCTGGGCCAACGAGATTCAGAGGTGGGGCAAATCACGCTGGAGGAGTGGTCTCAGATCAGGGACCTATGCACCCTTCTGCACAGTTTTGAAATGGCGACGAAGATGTTTAGTGCTGACGATGCCATTATCAGCATGACTATTCCGGTGATTTACATGCTGGAGCACATGTTAAACAGAATTCGGAGTCAGGTGGTGGCACAAGAGGAGGTGAAGGAAGTAGAGGAGGAGGAGTTGTTTGCGGAAGGGCTAACATCTGCAAGGTCCAGAAGGTCGGCAGCACCAAGGCGGCAGGCATGTGAGGGTGGGGGAGATGGTTTTACCAGGACGCATGGTAGCAGCCAAACTAGTGAGGAAGGTGCAGGAGCCCAGGAAGAAGTGGAGGACGAACTGATGGAAGACTCATCAGATGAGGGAGACCTTGATCACATTTCTGTTGTGCGAGGTTGGGGGGAGAGGACAGAGGAAGGAAGCATGATTGTTACCTCGCCACCAACACAACAGGGACTTGGTGCTCCTGGATGCGCAACACACATGAGTGCCTTCTTGCTGCACTACCTGCAACATGACCCTCGAATTGTGAGAATTAGAAATAATTCTGACTACTGGGTTGCCACACTGTTAGATCCCCGGTACAAAAGTAAATTTGCAGAAATTATTCCTGCCATAGAAAGGGATGCACGCATGCAGGAGTATCAGCAGAGACTGTTGCAGAATCTTACATGTGCTTTTCCACAAAATACCAGTGGTGCACGTAGTGAATCTCACAGTTCCAACTTGCCAACCGTGGGACCGTCAAGTGTTCAGCACTCAAACCGTAACAGAACCACAGTATCTGCTGGTAACATCAATTTTGCGGAATCATTTCACCACTTTTTTAGCCCATCCTTTGCAAGGCCACAGGAGACAAGAAGTCTGACACATAGTCAACGCCTAGAGACGATGGTACAGGAGTATCTCCAAGTAAACATTGAAGCCACGACTGTGTCACTGGACCCTTGCTCTTTTTGGGCTTCCAATCTGGATAAATGGCCGGAGCTAGCCACTTACGCCTTGGAGATCTTGTCATGCCCCGCAGCCAGCGTTCTGTCTGAACGTGTGTTCAGCGCTGCTGGTGGTGTGCTGACAGATAAGCGCACGCGGCTCTCCACTGATAATGTAGACAGACTCACGTTCATAAAGATGAACAAATCATGGATCCGAAACGACTTTTCTACCCCTGTGTCATCCTGGGGAGAGTAAAAGCTTGATGATTGGTTAAAATCACCCTACCAAACGTTTTAAGCTTTCAAATTACTAATCATGTTTATCTGTATCTTGACTGGAAAATAATTTGGGCTTTGTAGCAGTGTGCAGCACTGATCCTATTAGGCCATCTATAATAAGCTCCACCAGATTTAAAATTAAAAATAATTTTTAGCTGCATCTAGCCCGGAAAATAATTTTGGGGCTCCGAGATGCGCAAGACACATAAGTGCCTTCTTGCTGCACTACCTGCAGCATGACCCTCATATTGTCAGAATTCGAAGTAATCATGACTACTGGGTTGCCACACTCTTAGATCCCCCAAACTTTTCGATCAACCTTTTCATTTTAATAAAGACCAAAAAAATGGTCATTTTTGAAATTATAAGCATTAGCAGGTTGTTAGAAACTGAAATCAAACAGTTTTCAACTCAAAACTTTATTCTAGGTGATGTTACATTTTCACATAGGACCCCTTGTTCGAAAGGAGCTTCTGAACTCTCTCGTCCATTGAATTTGTCAGGTTTTGGATGGTTTCTGCTTCAATTGTTTTGCATGAGGACAGAATACACTCCCAGAGCTGTTGCTTAGATGTGAACTGCCTCCCGCCATCATAGACACTCCTTTTAATGATGCTCCAAAGGTTCGGAATGGGGTAGAGGTCAGGGGAGCATGGGGGTCACACCATAAGTTTGTCCCCTTTTATGCCCATATCAGCCAGAGATGCAGATGTTTTATGTGCAGCATGAGATGGTGCATTATCATGCAGAAAAATGATCTTGCTGTGAAATACACGGTTCTTCTTCTTGAACCATGGCAGGAAGTGCTGTTTGAGAAAATCCACATACATTATGGAGTTCATCTTTAGCGCCTTCAGTGATCCTAAAGGGGCCGACAATATCTCTCCGAATGATTCCAGCCCAAAACATTACTCCACCTCCTCCTTGTTGGCGCTGTAGCCGTGTTTGCGTGGGGTGTCCATCAACCAGCCATCCTCCACTTCATCCATCTGGACCATCGAGCGCTGCACGGCACTCATCCGTGAACAAAACAGTTTTGAAATCAGTCTTCATGTAATGTTTGGCCCACTGGAGCCGTTTCTGCTTGTGTGAAGTGGATAGAGGAGGTCGACAGGATGGCGTATGCACAGCTGCAAACCTCTGAAGGACCCTGTATCTTGTTGTTCGGGGGACGTTGGAGGCACAAGCAGCTTCAAAAACTTGTCTGCTGCTATGACAAGGCTTTTTTGCCGCTGCTCTTTCAACCTGACGTAATTGCCTGTAGGAAAGAGTCCTCAATTTGTCCTTATCAGCACGCACACGTGTGTACTGTGAATCAGCTACATACTTCTTGATTGCCAAGACACTTCATCCTGATCATCGCACAATGTTGATTGTAGTCATGCCTTGACCTAAACACTCTACAATTTGTTGCTTCTCAGCAGCCGACACATCCTTTTTCTTTCCCATTTTGGCAGAAAATGTAGGCTGCTTAATAATGTGAGAGAGCCTTCTTAAGTAGTCTTGCCTTTCATTGGACACACCTGCCAAACTAATTAGCACAGGTGTCTGCAATTGCTTACAGTGATATAAAGAGCCCTGACACACATCACCATCAATGAGTTTAACTGACAAACAATCAAATTCTTCCCTTATCACTCCTAAACACTTTTTGCATAATAATTTGGAACGCGGTGTACATGTGCTTTTCCACAAAACACCAGCGGTTCACGTAGTGAATCTTACAGTTCTAACTTGCCAACCGTGGTCTGTATGGAATTGTTCAATAAAGGGCCCAAAATTAAGATAACATAGATGGGAGAGGTCTCTATGAATAGGAATTCCTAAGTATTTGATACCCTGTGAGGGCCAGGCAAAGGGAAAGTTGGACTGGATGGAATCCTATATGGATTTGGGGAGGGAGACATCGAGGGCCTCAGACTTCGCTGCATTGATTTTAAAATTTTACCATGTAACAAAGTGATCTATTTCAGCCATAACAGCATGGATGGATATATGTGATTGAGTGATATATACTAGGACATCATCAGCAAATAGAGAGCACTTGTACTCGGTGCCTCCCACCTCAATCCACCTAATATTGGGGTTATGGCGAATTGATGAGAGCAGGTGCTCCGTCACTAGGATGTATAAGAGAGGGGACAGAGGACATCCCTGCCTTGTCCCATTGGTGATTGTGAAAGGTGATGAAAATGTTCTGACGCACCCCCTGGGCCTTGGGACACCCGGAGCCGGACCCTTTTTGGTGGATGCTGGTGGTTTTAGTCTTCGTGGCGGCGACCCGGTTCCGTGGCTCAGGGCGGTCAAACCAGTGGCGGAACTATTTATGTGGTTTTGATGTTTAAATGTCCGACTACGCCACCCGTGGATTGCGGTCAGAGTGAACCGCCGCTACAGGGCAGACCGCTGAGGCTGGTGTTGTGGGTGCAGCAGAGCGTAGCATAACTCCCCACGGGAGGAGTATAGCCTCAGGGCAGTGTATGCGGAGGATGGGGGTGATGGTGCAGGGCAGCAGCAGTAACGACACGGAGTCAGTGATGCAGTCCAGGGCCTTTACTCACAGTTCTTATTATCCAGACCACGTCTGCAGGTAACGGCTGCCCACGTCGTACTGTGCTCACCAGGTGAGGGGCTCAGACAACTCCCAGATAACTTTGGAGCACTTCACAGGACCCCCTTTGTGTGTCCTTTGTCTGGCCTTTCTTACCAACACTTCTGTCCAGCTGCCTCGGGCCTCCTCTTGGTAAACTTGGCGCCAGTTTCCCTGACCCTATGTGGTGCCTTCCTAGCGGGTGTAGCGAGGGGCTGCGCCACATAAAATGTCAGAGCCTCCGGTTTCTAGCTGAGGGTCGTTTCCTGCCTCCACTAGTTTGGGGACCGGTCTCCCCCTTTGGCCTGACCCCTCCACGCAGGTGGATTCAGGCGTGCGGTGGCGACTCGCCCGTCCGCACCCCTGGGATCCCTTCATTCCTCGTTCCTGGAGCCTTCTCCGCTCCTCTTCCTTCCTTCTCCCTCTTCCAGGCCTGGGCCTCTGTTACTAGGCCCGCCTCCGGAGCAGAGCTCATGCAGAGCCCCTGCTCCCTGCCACTTCTGCTCAGACTTCTCTGCACTGAACTAAGATGGTGCCCACCTTTTATACTCCCTTCTCAATGCACCCAGGAACTGCTTCCTCCCTGCTCCTGCACTACAGGGTTCCCCTTCCTCAGTGTTCCCTCCCCCCACTCCAGCCAGGGACAGGGACTGTCGTGCCCATCTTAGGGGCATATTGGTCGCCCTGCCCCACGGCAATGTGGTGTAATGCATGCAGGTGTCGGGTCCTGATCCACACTCCATCCTTACCTGAGAGTGAGATATCACACCTCTGGGTGAGGTGCAATACGTCTGTAGCAACCGAGCCCTCAGGGTGCTACAGTTCCATTTATCTTCAGCCTAGGTGATGTATTGCGATACAGGGCCGTGATTTTGGCTATAAAAGGGTCCCCTAGACCCCTACCCCAAGCTTTTTAAGAGAATCATATATGGCGTGCCAGGAGACTCTATGGAATGCTTTCTCAGCATCCAACGAGAGTATCTAATTACAAATTTTTAACTGCATCTAGCCCAGGAAATACTTTGTGCCTAGTAGCAGTGTCTGCTAGTGAGCGGATTATCCCGGCTGTAAAGCAAGCTACACCACCTGTAGTTTAGACACTTAATTTTTTCAAAGGAAATGCTTCGGGACCATGGGATACTCAGTGAAGAGCATCAGGAGGCACCCCAAGGCATAGGGGCTGGGACTGGCAGTAGGATGCCTTGCGGTGGACAGCCGAGCTCGATCCTTATAAAAGCTTTTTAACTGCAGCAGCTTTAGTGGACGCTACTGGAGCTGGAATTACGCGGCTGCTGGCATGAGACTTGCCCTCCAATAGATCCTTGTAAATTGATTTAAAGTGTATTCATTCAAATTATAGAGACAATTTAAATTAAAAAGCTTAGAGCTGCCTCCACCACAGGGGGGCTCGCTCGACCCACCAGCGGACAGGCACCAGTATTGGGAGAGGGGGGCTGGCCATCAGGGTTCACCGCGGCTCTTGCACAAACCCGGCGACACGGAGGTGGCACGGGCAGGAGCGGACTGGCCGTGTCGGCTTCTCACTTTTTGAATTTTAGAAGGGCATGACATGCCTATATCTGTGTCTCCCCCTCCTTTTACTCCTCCATCTCTTTTATTTTCGCATGACTATATGTACTTGTCACTTTTCCATGTGTTAGTTGTGTCTTCTGAGCAGTTTGTCAGCTTTTGGACACCTTTCAAGGTGTTTTCTATGTGTTTCTATGTGTTTTTGTTTGCCAGCCATTGGTTTTAACGGTGTTCGAAGGTGTTCGACGAACAGTTCGACGAACAGTTCGGTGAACACACGGGTGTTCGACGAACCGAACCGAACTCGAACACTACGGGGGTGGCTCAACACTATTCATGATTACTTCGAATTCTGACAATATGAGGGTCATGTTGCAGGTAGTGCAGCAAGAAGGCACTTATGTGTCTTGCGCATCTCGAAGCCCCAAAATTATTTTCCGGGCTAGATGCAGCTAAAAATTATTATTAATTTTAAATCTGGTGGAGCTTAGTTTAGATGGCCTAATAGGATCAGTGCTGCACACTGCTAAAAAGCCCAAATTATTTTCCAGCCAAGATACAGATAAACATGATTAGTAATTTTAAATCTGGTGGAGCTTATTATAGATGGCCTAATAGAATCAGTGCTGCACACTGCTACAAAGCCCAAATTATTTTCCAGCCAAGATACAGATAAACATGATTAGTAATTTTAAAGCTTAAAACGGCTGGTAGGGTGATTTTAACCAATCATCAAGCTTTTACTCTCCCCAGGATGACACAGGGGTAGAAAAGTCGTTTCGGATCCATGATTTGTTCATCTTTATGAACGTGAGTCTGTCTACATTATCAGTGGAGAGCCGCGTGCGCTTATCTGTCAGCACACCACCAGCAGCGCTGAACACACGTTCAGACAGAACGCCTGCTGCGGGGCATGACAAGATCTCCAAGGCGTAAGTGGCTAGCTCCGGCCATTTATCCAGATTGGAAGCCCAAAAAGAGCAAGGGTCCAGTGACACAGTCATGGCTTCAATGTTTACTTGGAGATACTCCTGTACCATCGTCTCTAGGCGTTGACTATGTGTCAGACTTCTTGTCTCCTGTGGCCTTGCAAAGGATGGGCTAAAAAAGTGGTGAAATGATTCCGCAAAATTGATGTTACCAGCAGATACTGTGGTTCTGTTACGGTTTGAGTGCTGAACACTTGACGGTCCCACGGTTGGCAAGTTGGAACTGTGAGATTCACTACGTGCACCACTGGTGTTTTGTGGAAAAGCACATGTAAGATTCTGCAACAGTCTCTGCTGATACTCCTGCATGCGTGCATCCCTTTCTATGGCAGGAATAATTTCGGCAAATTTACTTTTGTACCGGGGATCTAACAGTGTGGCAACCCAGTAGTCAGGATTATTTCTAATTCTCACAATTCGAGGGTCATGTTGCAGGTAGTGCAGCAAGAAGGCACTCATGTGTGTTGCGCATCCAGGAGCACCAAGTCCCTGTTGTGTTGGTGGCGAGGTAACAATCATGCTTCCTTCCTCTGTCCTCTCCCCCCAACCTCGCACAACAGAAATGTGATCAAGGTCTCCCTCATCTGATGAGTCTTCCATCAGTTCGTTCTCCACTTCTTCCTGGGCTCCTGCACCTTCCTCACTAGTTTGGCTGCTGCCATGCGCCCTGGTAAAACCATCTCCCCCACCCTCACATGACTGCCGCCTTGGTGCTGCCGACCGTCTGGACCTTGCAGATGTTAGCCCTTCCGCATACAAATCCTCCTCCTCTACTTCCTCCACCTCCTCTTGTGCCACCACCTGACTCCGAATTCTGTTTAACATGTGCTCCAGCATGTAAATCACCGGAATAGTCATGCTGATAATGGCATCTTCAGCACTAAACATCTTCGTCGCCATTTCAAAACTGTGCAGAAGGGTGCATAGGTCCCTGATCTGAGACCACTCCTCCAGCGTGATTTGCCCCACCTCTGGATCTCGTTGGCCCAGGCTATACGTCAGAATGTATTGCACCAGGGCTTGTCGGTGCTGCCACAGTCGCTGCAACATGTGCAGAGTTGAATTCCACCGGGTAGGCACATCGCATTTTAGCCGGTGAAGTGGCAGGCCCAACGACTTCTGTAGAGATGTAAGTCGCTGAGCTGTGGGATGCGAACGGCGGAAGTGAGCACACAGCGACCGTGCCCTCTGCAGAAGGCCATCTAGTCTGGGATAGTGGGCTAAAAATTGCTGGACAACCAGGTTCAACACGTGAGCCATACAAGGCACGTGTGTGACATTGCCCCAGCGAAGGGCCGCACCCAGGTTTGCAGCATTGTCGCACACGGCCTTCCCTGGTTTCAGGTCCAGTGGAGACAACCATTCATGAAATTGGTTCTCCAGAGCTGACCACAACTCCTCAGCTGTGTGACTCACATTTCCCAGACATTTCAAAGTAAAAACCGCCTGATGACGTTGAGCCCTACTGCCAGCATAGTAAGGAGGTGTGCAGGATCCCTTCTGCGCAGTTAGAAAGCTTGTGGCATGACCAGACAGGCTTTGGGTGCAGGTGGAAGACCGAGAGGAGGTTGAGGAGGCAGAAGCAGTGGAGGAACTTTGACATAAAGAGGATTGACGCACAACTCGTGGGGACGGCAAGACTTGGACAGCAGCCCCTTGTCCTGCTGTCACCATAGTTACCCAGTGCCCAGTCAGCGACATGTAACGCTCCTGTCCATACCTACTCGTCCAAGTGTCTGTGGTGAAATGCACCCTGTCAAACACAGAGTTTCTCAAAGAAGCGGTGATGTTGTGTGCGACATGCTGGTGGAGCGCAGGCACACCTTTCTTTGAGAAGTAGTGCCGACTGGGCATCTGGTACTAGGGCACTGCGACGGACATAAGGTCTCGAAAATCCTCTGTGTCCACCAGGCGGAAAGGCAGCATTTCTGTAGCCAAGAGCTTGCAGATGGTGAAATTCAACCTCTTAGCTTTCTCATGGCTAGGAGGAAATGGTCTTTTACTTGTCCACATCTGAGGGACCAAGGGCTGGCTATTGTGCTTAGACGGGGTTGATAAGGGTGTCCCCGGCAAACTGCCGGTCTGTGAGGAAGATGCAAGCGGACATGTTAGGTTGCCTTGATCCAAAGGTGATGCTATCGATGTCGGACAGCGCTCAACACCAGCTGGTGTTACCACCTCCAAAGAAAATGATGACCTGCCAATCACGCTGGCTGTTGCGGGTAAAGAGGTGGCAGGTCTGCGCCCCAAAACAGGTGTGACTGCTGTCCCCCCAGTCACAGAGGATGAAGAGGCCGCGGATGCACAAGATATGGCAGACGGTGGTTGGCCCGGCCGGCTAGACCGCATTGTAGCACACTGAGCTTCCCACTGCAACTTATGCTTCATGTCCATGTGCCGGTTCATGCATGAATTACCCAAACTATGTATTTTTTGGCCTCTACTTAGCTTTTGCTGACAAATGTTACAGATAACACGAGTTGGGTCATCTTTATCGATCTGAAAAAATGCCCAGGCTAGGCAAGGCTTAGCACCCATGCGACCTGAAGAGCCACCACGACTTGTGGTGAGAGGCAGAGTTGTGTTTGAGGATGCAGTTGTTGACGTGCTTCCAGTACTACGTCTCTGTCCAGGAAGGCGCAACCTGACCTCGTCGTCACTAGCATCTTCCTCCACCTCCTCTGCTGACCTCATCTCTTGGCTGACTGTGGGTTGACAGTAAGTGGGATCTCCAACCTCATCATCATCACCCTGTGCGTTATCACACCCGTCGTCCTCAGAGCCAACCTGTTCCTGCCCTGACAAAAAACTAAAGTTGTCGCTCCAATCAGGTATTTGAGTCTCATCATCGTCTTCCTCATTGTCTCCACCAACAGGAGTTACAGTTTGGGAATGAGGGTCTACATTATGGTCAGAACCTTCTGCGTCTGGTCCTGGATCCGACTCATAAAGATTCTGGGCATCAGTGCAGATCATTTCCTCGTCTGGATTCACAGAAGCGCTGGAGTCGACCTCTGATTCCCAGGCTATAGTATGAGTAAACAGCTCTGCAGACTCAACCATCTGTTCTACCTCATACTCAGACGGGCAGCTGGAGATTTGGGAGCTGTGAGGAAGCAAGTGCGATTGGGGTGACACCTTTGAGGACTGGAGTATTTGTGATGTTGAAGTTGATGTGGAGGAGAGCCCACTTAAAGGAGCACTTGATATCCGTTGAAGCACCTGATGTTTTTGTGCCTCATCTGGAATTTGTAGCGATTGGCGTGGCCGTAAGAAAGGGATCTTATCACATTGTCCGCTAAAAGAAGTAGACATTTTAGTTTGGCTGGAAGATGGTCTTTCTTCTGCAGATGTTACTGTTGCTTTAACACCTACCCCACGGACACAACCTTTTTTCCCCTTCCCAACACACCTATTCCCCTTTCCACCAGCAGCAAGCCTTTTTCCACTCATTTTGGTGGTTAACTAATTCACAACTCTGGAGTTGTTTGCACAAAAAAACAATGGATGGTAACCGAGCAGAGCTGAGTGGCCAAACTGTGGTATTAGGCCAAAACTATTGGCTGGGTTAGATGGAGAAAAAAATTATATTCGATTTGCAACCTGATGGAGGTCAGTATAGATGGACTAATAGAACAAGTCCCACACACAGCTAGAAGCCCAAATATTTTTTCAGAGGTAGATGCAGAAAAAAAATATATTCAGTTTGCAACCTGATGGAGGTCAGTATAGATGGACTAATAGAGAAAGTCCCACACACTGCTAGAAGGCCAAATATTTTTTCAGAGCTAGATGCAGACAAAAAATTATTTTGAATTTGCAACCTGATGGAGGTCAGTATAGGTGGACTAATAGAACAAGTCCCACACACTGCTAGAAGGCCAAATATTTTTTCAGAGCTAGATGCAGAAAAAAATTATATTCAGTTTGCAACCTGATGGAGGTCAGTATAGATGGACTAATAGAACAAGTCCCACACACAGCTAGAAGCCCAAATATTTTTTCAGAGGTAGATGCAGAAAAAAATTATATTCAGTTTGCAACCTGATGGAGGTCTGTATAGATGGATTAATAGAACAAGTCCCACACACAGCTAGAAGCCCAATATTTTTTCAGAGGTAGATGCAGAAAAAAAATTATTTTTAATTTGCAACCTGATGGAGGTCAGTATAGATGGACTAATAGAACAAGTCCCACACACAGCTAGAAGCCCAAATATTTTTTCAGAGGTAGATGCAGATAAAAATTATTTTTAATTTGCAACCTGATGGAGGTCAGTATAGATGGACTAATAGAGAAAGTCCCACACACTGCTAGAAGGCCAAATATTTTTTCAGAGCTAGATGCAGATAAAAATTATTTTTAATTTGCAACCTGATGGAGGTCAGTATAGATGGACTAATAGAGAAAGTCCCACACACTGCTAGAAGGCCAAATATTTTTTCAGAGCTAGATGCAGATAAAAATTATTTTTAATTTGCAACCTGATGGAGGTCAGTATAGATGGACTAATAGAGAAAGTCCCACACACTGCTAGAAGGCCAAATATTTTTTCAGAGCTAGATGCAGAAAAAAATTATATTCAGTTTGCAACCTGATGGAGGTCAGTATAGATGGACTAATAGAACAAGTCCCACACACAGCTAGAAGCCCAAATATTTTTTCAGAGGTAGATGCAGATAAAAATTATTTTTAATTTGCAACCTGATGGAGGTCAGTATAGATGGACTAATAGAGAAAGTCCCACACATTGCTAGAAGGCCAAATATTTTTTCAGATCTAGATGCAGATAAAAATTATTTTTAATTTGCAACCTGATGGAGGTCAGTATAGATGGACTAATAGAGAAAGTCCCACACACTGCTAGAAGGCCAAATATTTTTTCAGAGCTAGATGCAGAAAAAAATTATATTCAGTTTGCAACCTGATGGAGGTCAGTATAGATGGACTAATAGAACAAGTCCCACACACTGCTAGAAGCCCAAATATTTTTTCAGAGCTAGATGCAGATAAAAATTATATTCAATTTGCAACCTGATGGAGGTCAGTATAGATGGACTAATAGAATGATGCTATGCCCAAAAGATTTTACTTCACTAGGTGCAGTAAAAATATTGGTATTCTATACACAGGTGGTATATCTTGCAACACAGATAGGCTACTCCACTGACTAACACACTCTGCAATAGGCCAAAAAGGATTAGCTTTGCTAGATTCAGCCAAATGCTGTGAAAAAAACTTGCACAGCACTGGCACAGACCTGCCTGGCAAAAACTGATAGGAACTGATGTAACCTAGTCCTGAAAAGGACTGCAATTACAATTAGTCTTTACTCCCACAATCTATCTATTTAAGAGCACAGACCTGCCTGATAAAAGTCGTAGGAAATGCTGTAACCTAGTCCTTAAAAGGACTGCAATCACAACTATTCCCTACTCCCAAGCTATCTGTAGATTTGTTCGAAAATTGTCTTGAAATTAACAAGGTATAGCGCACACAGCAACAGTGGTGCCGTCTAACATGCAGCTGCAGCAGTGAGAAAATGGTGGCGACGGGGAAAATGGCTTGGTCTTATAGGGCAAGGACATGTGACATACACTGCCAATGACACATGCCCTTGCTTGTGTGAAAAACAGCAGTTCGCTCCGTGTGTGCGCTGCTGATAGGCTGACAGACTGCACCTCCCCACTGCAAATGCGGGAAAGAGAAAAAAAAATGGAGATCTTCATTATTCCTGCAGAGATCCTTCCCCTGCCCCTCCCCCCACCCCGCTGTACACTCAAACTCCGTATTAACATTAATTTTCATCATTACTGAGAAAAAATCCAGTTATGATTTTGGTGCACGAACAGTTATCGAACATAACCTCGAACAGCCGAATTTTTCTCAAATCGTTCGTGTTCGCCGAACGGCTTGAACACCGCCCAAAACAGCTCGAATTTGAGATTGGCGAACAGTTCGAGTAGAGCAACGTTCATCTCTAATTAATAGCTGTTGTACAGGTGCATTTCACTAAATTAGAATATCATAAAAAGTTAATTTATTTCAGGTCTTCAATACAAAAAGTGAAACTCATATATTATATAGAGTCATTACAAACAGAGTAATCTATTTCAAGTGTTTATTTCTGTTAATGTTGATGATTATAACTTACAGCCAATGAAAACACAAAGGCATTATCTCAGTAAATTTGAATAATTAACAAAAAACACCTGCAAATGCTTCCTAAGCATTTAAAAAGGTCACTTAGTCTATTTCAGTAGGCTCCACAATCATGGGGAAGACTGCTGATTTGACAGATGTCCAGAAGGCAGTCATTGACACACTCCACAAGGTCCTAAAGTTCCAATTTGGGTTATGAGACATCAGCGGTTCCTAGGGGAGCACAGTGGCTTGCAGGACTAATAGTTTGTACAGCAGAATTGGATTCCACATTCAGATTCTCTGTGCAAGTGGATTAATAAAGATCATATATAAACAAAATTTCTCTCTCTCTCTTCTCCTCTCCTTCCAAAAACTAAGCGTTCTATAAAAGTATTTTACAAGCAATTAGAAGCTTTCCAGTGTTGCGATTTGCTATTAAATTTATTCAACGTAAATTTAATCTTTGGGGAAAATTCGGCAAAACTGTCAAATTCAAATTTCAATCTGCTGATCTCTAATCCCAATACTTTTTTCAATATAGTGCATCTTTGTAGGGATGGGACATCCAATTTTCAGACCATAGGACTTGAAAATTTTAGGTTACTTTGCAAGGGTCATGTCTTTGAAGAAAGCAGAGTGTTTTTTTGGAAAGTAGAGAGGTTTAAGATGTCCAACTTTAAATCAAAATTTTGAGCATGAGCATGTGCTGCATCTAGTATAATTTCAAGCTGTATAAAGCTTAAACAGGAACAATAAATCTGCCCCTGAATTTTTTTTTCTCCACCTAGAAAAAGTATAATTTTGTCTTTTGAATATTTGTACATGTGTTTATAAGCCCATCCAATTTTCGAAAATTATTATGTCCCTACTTAAACATCTCTTCTTAACACTAAATTAACATCTTTCAGTATTTCTGCCTAAGATTCTCCAGACCAGTTATCAGTTTAGTTGCTCTTCTTTGTACCTTTTCCAACTTCAGAGTATCCTTTTCATGAACCAGTGCCCAGAACACAACAGGATCCTACTTGCCTTAGAAGCAGCTTATTGACATTGCATGCTGTTATTTTGTTTAATATTTACAAGTACACCTAGATCATTCTCAATAAGTGATTCTCCTATTTTTACTTCCTCTAGGACATATGGTACCTGCATATAATTTCATTTATGCACTTGGCATCAATTAAATTTGCTAAGTAAATAATCCAACACCCGGTGTATCCTAGTCAGTTCTAGTTACCATTTAAAATTTCAAGAACTTTTAAACTTCTTTTATATAAATAAGACTAATTAGTTAATAAAAAATAAAATGTATTTAATAATACCTATATGCTTTTTAGCATTTTCCAGCTGTGTTAATACAATTTAAGTAATAATTGCCTTACTGCCTTTAAAATGTAAAAAATAAAGATGAGAGAATCTTTTGAAATTCAAATAACCCAGTTTCACCAATTTTTTTTTAAAAAAGTTCAGTGGTTATTCAGTTTATGGTGAATTGAAAGTACTCCAATTTTCCTGAACAGATATGTATAACACTCTGAGGTCTGCTAGGACTGTGTCCAAGTCATTTCAAGCTCTTTAGCACAAATGCAATCTCACTCTTAGTAAAATCTAAGTGACCTTACCATAAATGATCTACTGTACAGTCCTAAGTTGTGAGTTGTGACATTCTCTTACTATTAAATTCACCATCAAATGGCTTCTGCATTCCCTACCTCTGCTTTTATAAAGTATTTTATATGATACAGACTTTTATATGATAGTCTATCCTAATTGGTTGTGCTATACCTTGTGATGAGATAGCTACAAGGCATTTTTGGGAAGCCCGGCAAGCCACACCTAAGGACATTTGAGTCTTTTACGGCTGATAAAATCTTCTCCAATGTGTAAAATGATGGCGACCATTTTAGGCAATCTATGCTAATTGAATCACATACTGTTTCATTTTTCAAGCTTCAGAAAATTCCTAAAAATTAGGCACAGATTCATTTTACATTGAAGTGGAGTGAGGAATCAGATATGTGCATAGTTTAATACAATATAATAGTCTGTGATAACTGTACAACTGATTTATTTGTTTGGGTCATTATTTCTTCATTTGAGTGGTGATTAAAGTTTTTAGTTAACAAAAAAAATGTAAAAATAATTAATAGTATTAATTGGTTAACTAATAAACCTGCATCTTGTTAACATATTGCACTACTAGTTCCATAGACTCCAAGCAAGGGTTTCTGAGTAGAGCAAGGACTATAGTTCAGTGCAAGGACTATGGTTAAGTGATTATCATAAAATTGGGAAGGGGCAATGCCTTAAGCTGACCCCTAATCTGTCCTTACCTCACAGCGAAGGTTGGTACCCCCTTGAATGCAAATGGCGCCCCTGGGCACCCCGCCTCGCTATGGGACCCGTGAGAGGAGGAGAGCATTGTCAGCGCCCATCACCCCGCTTACTCAGGGCACCGGCAGCCGGTGGCAGAATACTTACCTCTCCCCGTGCCTCCGCAGCAGCTCCGGTCTCTTCCGCGGCTGCTGTACTGTGACGTCTCCGGTCAGAGGGCGCGGTGAGGTCTTTACACTGCGCTCTCTCCTGAGCAGTCACAGCGCAGAGCGGGAAGACACCGGCACGGGTGAGGGATCCGGAGCAGCAGCAGCAGGTGAGAAGAAGTGAGGTGAGTATTTGATTTTTCTTTTAAATGTATGGAGGCATGAGGCATTATATGGAGGAGGGGGGTGATGACATCCTGCATGGGGCATTAGAAGGGGGGAAGTAACATCCTGCATGGGGCATTAAAAGGGGTTGGGGGGGTGACATCCTGCATGGGGCATTAAAAGGGGAGGGTGACATAATGAATGGGGCATTAGAATGGAGGGGGCGGCGTGACATCCTGCATGGGGCATTATAAGGGAGGAGGGGTGTGACATCCTGCATGGGGCATTATAAGGGAGGGGGGAGGTGATATCCTGCATGGGGCATTATAAGGGGGGTGACATCCTGCATGGGGTATTATAAGGGGGGTGACATAACGCATGGGGCATTATAAGGGGGGTGACATCCTGTATGGGGCATTATAAGGGGGGGTTACATCCTGCATGGGGCATTATAAGGGAGGGGAGAGGTGACATCCTGCATGAGGCATTATAAATGGGGGTTACATCCCACATGGGGCATTATAAGGGGGGTGACATAATGCATGGGGCATTATAAGGGGGGTGACATCCTGCATTGGACATTATAAGAGGGGTGACATCCTACCTGGGGCATTATATGGGGGGAACAGCCTGCATGGGGCATTATAAGGGGGAATAGCCCGCGTGGGCATTCTGTGGGGGGAACAGCTTGCATGAGGCATTATGTGGGGACACAGCCTGCATGGAGCATTATATGGGGACCAGTATTCTGTATGGAGCGTTATATGGGGGCCAGTATCCTATATGGAGCATTATATGGGGGCCAGTATCCTGTATGGAGCATTATATGGGGGACAGTATTCTGTATGGAGCGATATGCCGGTTTCTGAGCTATTGTGGAATTTACAATAGATATCGGTCATGTAATGTAATGTAATTGGCCTTGTACTATATATATATTTCTCTGCGATATCTGTGCATAATTAATCGTGGTATGTGTTAAAGGGGCCCACTGAGACTCTTTCACCCAGGGCCCACAAAAACCTGGAGCCGGCCCTGGTGGTGGGAGTCAATTATCAGTGTAAGGGAACACAAGAGGGAAATCACCATTCAATCCGCAAGACAAATGGGCCACCACTGACAATTGACTCCCACCTCTATCAGATAATCAGGGACTTATAGGGTCCTTTAGGGTGAGCAGACGAGGAGCGGTGGCGCCATTTGCGTTCAAGAGGGTGCCAACCTCCGCTGTGAGGTAGGGACAGATTAGGGGTCAGTTTAGGGCATTGCCCATTCACCACTTTATGATAATCTCTTTTTGGGCTGAGAATACTTTACAGCCTTTTAACCATTTTTGGTGTTTTTCCTTTTTTGATGTTCAGTTACAATTGAATTTTTAATGATACTAATAAACATAAATTTTAGGTGTATTTTTTGTGTGAACTTGTTTAAATACTATACACTTTCATTATAATCTGTGATTTCATGTCGACTATAGTTAAGTGCAAGGAAGCAGATAAGTCCATAGTTTAGCACAATATCATAGTTCAACACACGAACACAGGAAACTAAGGGGTGGTGTTTTCTTTGTTTTTTTTCATTGTTTTTTTTCTGATATTTTCTGTACTGTTTATCCTCATGTATACTGTATATGTGCTCCATGATCAGTGCTACTAAGTGTGTATATTTTGAGATGTATACATGCCTTCCACAACATTTTGAGTGTGAATATATCTGTGCTTGATGCCAGCGTGGTGTATATTTGGAAGGCCAGGTCATCAAACTAAATGACACGCGTCAGGTACATTTTTTTTATACGTAATGTGTACTCCATGTCACTGTGCATTACTATCATTATGTGTACTTTTATGTAATATCACTTTCTCCCTTTTTATCTGTATGTACAGTACAGACCAAAAGTTTGGACACACCATCTCATTTAAAGATTTTTCTGTATTTTCATGACTTTGAAAATTGTACATTCACACTGAAGGCATCAAAACTATGAATTAACACATGTGGAATTATATACTTAACAAAAAAGTGTGAAACAACTGAAAATATGTCTTATATTCTAGGTTCTTCAAAGTAGCCACCTTTTGCTTTGATGACTGCTTTGCGCACTCTTGGCATTCTATTGATGAGCTTCAAGAGGTAGTCACCGGAAATGATTTTCACTTCACAGGTGTGCCCTGTCAGGTTTAATAAGTGGGATTTCTTGCCTTATAAATTGGGTTGGGACCATCAGTTGTGTTGTGCAGAAGTCAGGTGGATACACAGCTGATAGTCATACTGAATAGACTGTTAGAATTTGTATTATGGCAAGAAAAAAGCTAAGTAAAGAAAAACGAGTGGCCATCATTACTTTAAGAAATGAAGGTCAGTCAGTCCGAAAAATTGGGCAAACTTTGAATGTGTCCCCAAGTGCAGTTGCAAAAACCATCAAGCGTTACAAAGAAACTGGCTCACATGAGGACCGCCCCAAGAAAGGAAGACCAAGAGTCACCTCTGCTTCTGAGGATAAGTTTATCCGAGTCACCAGCCTCAGAAATCGCAGGTTAACAGCAGCTCAGATTAGAGACCAGGTCAATGCCACACAGAGTTCTAGCAGCAGACACATCTGTACAACAACTGGTAAGAGGAGACTTTGTGCAGCAGGCCTTCATGGTAAAATAGCTGCTAGGAAACCACTGCTAAGGACAGGAAACAAGCAGAAGAGACTTGTTTGGGGTAAAGAGCACAAGGAATGGACATTAGACCAGTGGAAATCTGTGCTTTGGTCTGATGAGTCCAAATTTGAGATCTTTGGTTCCAACCACCGTGTCTTTGTGTGACGCAGAAAAGGTGAACTGATGGACTCTACATGCCTGGTTCCCATCGTGAAGAATGGAGGAGGAGATGTGATTGTGTGGGGGTGCTTTGCTGGTGACACTGTTGGGGATTTATTCAAAATTGAAGTCATACTGAATCAGCATGGCTACCACAGCATCTTGCAGCGGCATGCTATTCCATCCGGTTTGCGTTTAATTGGGCCATCATTTATTTTTCAACAGGACAATGACCCCAAACACACCTTCAGGCTGTGTAAGGGCTATTTGACCAAGAAGGAGAGTGATGGGGTGCTACGCCAGATGGCCTGGCCTCCACAGTCACCAGACCTGATCCCAATCGAGATGGTTTGGGGTGAGCTGGACCGCAGAGTGAAGGCAAAAGGGCCAACAAGTGCTAAGCATCTCTGGGAACTCCTTCAAGATTTTTGGAAGACCATTTCCGGTGACTACCTCTTGAAGCTCATTAAGAAAATGCCAAGAGTGTGCAAAGCAGTCATCAAAGCAAGAGGTGGCTACTTTGAAGAACCTAGAATATAAGACATATTTTCAGTTGTTTCACACTTTTTTTGTTAAGTATATAATTCCACATGTGTTAATTCATAGTTTTAATGCCTTCAGTGTGAATGTACAATTTTCAAAGTCATGAAAATACAGAAAAATCTTTAATTGAGAAGGTGTATCCAAACTTTTGGTCTTTACTGTACTTTAAATGGCCTTTACTTATGCTGCACTGGCTATTTTGGTTTGTACCTTTTCGGTTCCGTCCTTAATTTTTTGATATAACTCTTTATTGATTTGTAGTATTCACACAAGAGAGTTTTGTTATTATCATTTACGGTATCTACCTTTAGCATGTTATATGTCTGATCTTTGTATGTATATTTTTATGCTTTTAATTATTTTGTTTTTATCCAATAAAGAATAAATTGTTAATGATTTTGAGCCTTCCACATTTCTATTCTTGAATTTATTTTTGCAGTTGGCCCCTTATGCATTGCTTCTTATACTCATGTAGGTGTTTTAAATATGTAATTTGTTAGAGATGGGCTAAGAAGTAAATCCAAAACTAAAATGTAGAAATAATATCAGTATTTCATATGGATATAAACCAATTCGATATATAGGTAAAGGTTCCAGAAAGTTGTGTTTCCTACATTTTTATATGATGATCTTTTTGTTCGCTCCAAATGAACTGTCCTGCAGAGCGTTGGACTTTGCTCAATAGAGATCCTGGCAAATGTCCTGCAGAGCGTTGCACTATACTCAATAGAAATCCTGGAAAATGTCCTGCAGAGTATTGCATTGTGCTCAATAGAGATCCTGGCAAATGTCCTGCAGAGCATTGTACTTTGCTCGAAAGAGATCCGGTCAAATGTCCTTCAAAGCGTTGCACTTTGTTCGATGTAGATCCTGGCAAATGTCCAACAGACAGATGGGGTGCAGAGTGTACATTAATGAGAAAAAAAGTGAACTTTTTAAAATTTACCAAATGGCTGCAATGAAACAAAGAGTGAAAAATTTAAAAGGGTCTAAATACTTTCCGTACCCACTGTACACTGCAGTCTGCCACATACACTGCCTGCCTAGCACTGATTATATGCAGCTGGGTTAGTCCTCAGAAGGACTGTTAGTTCAGATGGATATATATATATATGTTGTGGAATACCTAAACTAACTATAAACAAGCAAATCTCTCCCTGACGCAGCAGCAGCTCTTCCTACTCTGCCTGTTTCCGGGGTAGACTGTGACGAGCATGGTGACGCCCGGTCTTATATACACCTGATGATGCTGTGCGGCCAGCCAATCACTGTAATGCCCACAACCAACATGGCTATGGCATTACAGTGTGTGGCAGGCAATCCCTGCATGTTCATTGGCTCTCTAAAGAGCGCCAAACATGCAGGGAGGGGACCCGAGTTCCCGCCCGAGCAACCCGGAAATACGCGCCGAGCTTGTTGAGCACAGTGAAGCTCGGGCGAGTACCGAGGAGTGGCGAGCACGTTCGCTCATCACTAGTGCTCAATGATGACATTGGTAACAGTTGCAATAATATAGAGTCAGTATGGGTAAATAAGAATGGGGCTAGCAATAATGGCAAGCTACTAACTATAAACCTCCTAAAATAACTGAGCAGTTAGAGCATGAAATTCTTCAACAAATGTAAAAGGCAGCAAACAATAATAGGGTCCTTATTTTGGAGAAGTTTAACAATCCAGACATTCAATGTGACATACTGTCTTCTGGTCGTGCTTAAAGCTATACGTTTTTATCCACAATTCAAGACATCTTCTTCTATCAGTCTCTTGTTGATACAAACAGAAAATATAATTAATTTGGTAAATTTCGAAGGAATATTGAACAAAACATTAGAAAGGGGATATACATAAACCTGGAGCTATAGAAAAACTAAATTCAATTGACTAAGGGAAGAGTCTTGTAGATTGGGATTATGTCCGTGTAAATGTCTATATCAAAGAAAAATGGGGAATTTTTAAAGATTTACTACTTTAATCATTTGTAAGTTTGTACCTCTTCACAACAAAATATCCAGTAATAAAAAGAAACCTTGAAGGTTAAATCGGGTAGTACACAGTATAATAAGGCAAAAAGATTGACATGAAGATCTTTGAAGGCCAAGGGGTCAGATATAGCATTCCAGGAGTATAATGATCCCAATAGGAAATGTAAAAATGAAATCAAGCTAGCAAAGTTAGCTACAGAGACTTTAAAATAATTAATGACATTAAAGTTCAAAATGCATTTTAAAATATATGAATAACAAAAATGAAAAAAATTAGATGGTTTTGGCCCCTTAAAAGATGATCGTAGTAATATAATTGTAGAGGACAAAGGAAAGGTTCAGATATTACACTTGTATTTTCCATATACATTCACCAATGAACTGCTTGTGCTAGGTATCATTCAGCAAGGCAATAATCAAGGTTCAGCATCCAATATAATTAACTTGAGACAAGAAGAAGTACATTTGGGTTTGAGCAAATTAAATATTGACAAAGCCACGGGGCAATACAACATTCATTCACGGATATTGAGGGAGTTGAGAACAGTATTTGACAGACTGCTGTTTCTCATCTTCTTAAGCCCCCGTCTCACATAGCGATATCGCTAGCGATATCGCTGCTGAGTCACGGTTTTGGTGACTCACCAGCGATGTCGCTGTGTGTGACACTTTGCAACGATCAGGCCCCTGCTGTGAGGTCGCTGATCGTTGCAAAGTGTCCTGGACCATTTTTTGGTCGTTGGCCTCCCGCTGGCCAGCACACATCGCTGTGTGTGACCAGCGGGACCAACGATCTGGCTGGTAACTATGGTAAACATCGGGTTACTAGGGGCACGCGCGCACTTAGTAACCCGCTGTTTACCATGGATACCACTCTGCTACGGTGCACGGAGGCTCCCGCGCACCGTAGCAGAGTGGTATCCATGGTAAACAGCGGGTTACTAGGGGCACACGCGCACTTAGTAACCCGATGTTTACCATAGTTACCAGCCTGCTCCTGCTTGCAGCAGGCTGGTAACGGGAGCAGGACATCGTGGAACGATTCTTTCCACGATATCGCTGCTCCCCTGATCGCTGGTGAGCCTGCCTGTTTGACAGCTCACCAGCGATGTATTAGCGATGCAGCAACGATCCCTGACAGGTCGTATCGTTGTCGGGATCGCTGCTGCATCGCTTAGTGTGACGGGGCCCTTAGACTGTGTTGAAACAAGGTTGGTGACACAAGATTAGAAGATGGCTTACGTGATACTGATATTTAAGAATGGTAAGAGGGTGCAACTGTTCAACTACCACAGAATAAGTCTAACATCAGTGGTGTGCAAATATACTACAGATATAATAACTGACAACCAGCATGTGTTCATGAAACAGCATGTCTAAACAACATGTTGGGTTTCTATGAAGAGATAAGTGCTAATCTGGATGTTGGTCATGTGGCTGATGTGCTATATCTGGACTCTACAAAATCATTTGATACTGTACCACACAGCAGTCTTGTATTTTAGCTTTAGAAGAAGGGACTAGGAGAAACTATATGCCCATTGGTAAAACACTGCTTAAGAGACAGGAAACAAAGAGTCATCAAGACCGTGGGGACCACAGGGATCAGTGTTAGGCCCAATTCTTTTTAACATCCTAAATAACTTTGTGGATAGGCTTAAGAGTAAAGTGTCAGTCTTTTCTGATGACACAAAAATATGTAGGATAATAAAAATTGAGCTTGAGTGTATACTTTTCACAGGTTTACCACATCGGAGAGGGTCCAGAAGACCGTGGCATCTGGTTTCACATACTCCTTCACTGATTAGAAGCACTTCACCATCACATTAAACAGTGCAGGTTTCTGCTAGCAGTCCACGGGTTAATCTGTTCAGTTGAAAGCTCTGGAGTTTTCCAGCTTTGTTGGTCTCAGATGTTCAGTGTTGGCCACTCCCCTCTATTTTATATACTCGACTCTGGCAATCATGGATTGCCAGTGTTAGTCTTATACTGCCTTGTGTGGAGTTGGAGACATTTGTTGCGAAGGTGTTTGGAGTGTTGTTCAAAAGATTGTTGCTTGGTGATTTGGCTGTGTGCAGAACATCATCCTCTTTTATTTGTTTTTTTTAACTTCCTTTTACTTCCCGGTGTTCCACTCTGTTGTTTTGACTGCATATTTGTATGATTGATATTTTCAGTTATCCCTGTACGTCTTCCCTTGTTAGTCTGGTTTGTGTATTCTTATATACAACTACTCCCCACTTCCCTGGGTGGGGGAGGAGACAGATAAGGACTGATTCATGAGTTCAGTTTGTACATGGCCCCGGAGTCTTCACCATTAGAAATAATCCGGGGAGCAGGTATAGCTAGGGTGCCCCTAGCTTTAGTGATAGAGAAGGAGCCCCTAACCCAGGGATATCAAACAACAGTCTCGTGATAATACTATTACAGAACAATCTAGATAAGATGTCTATATGGGCAAAAATATGGCAGATGAAATTTAATACACAGTGGCTATCAAAAGTTTTGCTTTTTTTTTTTTTAAAGTGTTATTACTTCTGTCTAGCTGTTGTGATGCCATTTCCCTGGTGATGAATTGAAAGTGCATGAAGTTGTCATCATGCAAGACCTTAATTTTAAACAAAATGCTTTTGAATATAGGTATGGTTATTTAATTAAAGAAAACTGACTGCCAAAAGTTTTGCATATACTATTTATTAATCACAACATAGAGAATAATTAATTGTTTACAAAGCCATAACTTAGTATTTTTTAGCATAACCTCTTGCTTTGTTTACTGCACCACACCGACGGGGCATTGAAGTTACTCTTGCTCCATTCCATTTGCTAATCTGCAAACAATTCACCTTTATTGAGTCCCAACTTATCACCCTAACTCATCCCACAGGTGCTCTATAGGGTTTACATCAGGTGATTGGCTTGGCCATTGCAACAGGTGAAAGTTTTTCTTTGCCAACCAATTTTTGACTAAATTGGATGTTTGCTTAGGATCATTGTCTTGCTGGAATCTCTATCCCCTGCCTACTTTGGTTTTACCATGTGACAGCATTACATTGTCCAGTATATCCTTGTACATGGCAGCATTCATATTTCCATCAATTCTATGTAGAGAACCACTGGCATATGCAGAAAAGCAGTCCCAAACCATGACATTGCCACCATGTTTCACTGTAGGTGTTTGGTACCTTACATCATTAAGTCTCCAATAGGGCAGTATATATAGTGCTTGCCATCACTACCAAACAGATTGAACTTGGATTCATCCGACCACAACACCTTAGACCAATCTGTCTCTTTCCATTGGCTGTGTTTTTTGGCAAACTCGGGTCAGATCTTTTGGTTCTTTGCAGAGATGAAAGGCTTCTTGACTGGAACTCATGCATTCTACCCTACTGCTCTTAGCCATCGCACCACAGTTTGGTGACTCACTTTGACCCCATATTCTTTGTTCATTTCATGCAAAATCTGTGCAGCACTTTTATGGACATCAGATACTGACGTTTTCTTAACAATGTGATCAACTCTGGAGGAAGCTTTCTGTGGTCATCTACTTCTAGGTTTGTCAGCTGTTCCATAACCTTCTTTTTCTTTCTTTAATATACGTAACCCTTGACTCTTAGAACAGTTGAATTCCATAGCTACCTCTTTTTGGCTTTTGCCTAACTTTACTCTCAGAATAATAAGCTTCCTGACATCTGGTGATAAATTTGACTTTGTCTTTGCCATGTTTTAACCTAAAAGCACATACATAAGAAAAAAAAAATTTGACAAAATTTGACTACCCATTAGTGTTGAGCGAGCACTAAAATGCTCGGGTGCTCGAAGCTCGGGCCGAGCTCACGGTGATACTCGGGTGCTCGACCCGAGCAACGAGCCCAATGTTAGTCTATGGGAGACCCGAGCATTTTTGCGGCGGCACCCCCGGCAGTCTGTAGAAAGCCTAAAAAGTGCCCAAAACGATAGTGACAGTGTTCAAATGACATGGGGACAGCATGGGGATCGCCCCAGGAAGCATTTCTGACCCCCAGGTCACTGCTGTCAACAACGTGGTCAGAGGTATTAAGCCACATTTATGGTCTCAAAATAAAACGTTCAAAAACGGAACTGAAACGGTTTTCCTGTGAAATACATTAAGGAACTTCCTTTCCAGGGTAAAGACTTTTGTATAAGGTAAAATAACCAAAAACAAAAATACTCCTCCACACCTTGGGCTATGTTCACAAGTAGCATTTTTTATGCGTTTTTGCAATTTTGTATTGCTTTCAACCGTGACAAATGCATTCACCGGGCAATGTCATTTTAACATTTTACAACCTTATCTGGCCATGTGCTGTGTGACACATGCATACAGTGCTGAAAAGACAAGGGAACAGCATGGGGAAGACCACTGGAAGCATCTCTGACACCCAGGTCACTGCCTAAAAGTGTGCCACATCAGAAGATGCAGACTTGCAACTATCCCCGTGCAAGTCCTTGTCCCAGGGCAGTGTTCAATTGTACCTCCCCCTTTCCTTGCCATGCAAGTGCAAGTATGCAGCCTGCCACCCACCCACCCCCAGGCTGCAATACCATACTGCTTGCTTTCTTGCACTTGAAATTGGGCCTTTTAGGCATGTGGAGGCGGAATCTGGCCACCATGTCATGGCTGCGTCGGTGGCCTGGTATCCATACTCAGTCCCCAGCCGCCCGGCGGCCGGGTGTCCACGCTTGGTCCCCAGCCGCCAGGGGGCGGCCGGGTGTCCATACTCTGCCCCCAGCCCCTATTTGAAGGACAGCCTAACCACAAACACGTGGACAAGTGAATGTGGCCAGGGATGGTCCATCTCACTGACGTCTTCACACTGGGTTAATATTGTGGAAGCCGGGACACAGTTGGATACTGGGATGCAACACGTCCTCCAGACAAAGAGGATTGCGGGTCCTAGGTCAATCAGGCCTCAACACAAAGTTCAGAAAGTAGACAAAAGCAGTGGTCAGCCTCCTACACAACGAGTAAATTATTCATGATCATGAGGCCATCCATCTCCTTAGCTTTCTGTTCCTTGGAATGCAAGCGCATGTATGTAGTAGCAGCTAGGCCTGAGGTGGTCAGCGTCTTGGCATATATGATACCTCCTCCGAGGATTGATGGATGTTTTCCTGCTACTATCCCAGTTCTATGACTCCCGTTAAAACAAAGCTTCAGGTGATGAATTATGGATGAGGTGGTGGCAAAGGAGAAAGAGCAGGAGGAACAGGGACCATTCACAACAATATCAGGCCAGTAAACCACAAATGTCTTGTAGGATATGTTTCTGTACCAAATGGAGCGGTTCGGTTACACAGTTATAGGGCATACAGTGAGTGCAATGACTACCAAAAATTTCGAAGCACTCCAATGCCCCTTGGAAGTGACATGGAGGTCAGAGGGCCTTAACTAAACCATTTTTCCATTTATAGCAACTGGGTCTCCTGTACACTGTTGGCCTAAGCAGTGAATGGAAGGCTTTCCAAAAATTATGAGGAAATGCAATGCCCCTTGAAACAGACGTGGATTACAGCGTACTAAAAACCTTCTACTCATTATTGGGGAGTGGGTCTCCCTTAGTTTTCACCTATGCATTGAAAAGCAAACGCTGACTAAAATTAGGAGGAAATGCAATGCCCGTTGGAAGAGTCATGGAGGTTAAAGGTAATTAAAAACAAAATGTCAATGGCCCTTGGAAGAGTGGTGGAGGTCGCAGTGGAATAAAAAGACAATATCAATGCCCCTTGGAAGAGTGGTGGAGGTCACAGTAGCTTAACAAGATGGTTTTAATGCCCCTTGGAAGAGCTGTGGAGTTCAGAGTGGTTTAACAATACGGTTTTCATGCCCCTTGGAAGAGACGTGGAGGTCACAGTAGCTTAACAAGACGGTTTTAATGCCCCTTGGAAGAGACGTGGAGTTCAGAGTGGTTTAACAAGATGGTTTTAATGCTACTTGGAAGAGACGTGGAGGTCACAGTAGCTTAACAAGACCGTTTTAATGCCCCTTGGAAGAGTGGTGGAGGTCGCAGTGGAATAAAAAGACAATATCAATGCCCCTTGGAAGAGTGGTGGAGGTCACAGTAGCTTAACAAGATGGTTTTAATGCCCCTTGGAAGAGCTGTGGAGTTCAGAGTCGTTTACCAAGATGGTTTTAATGCCCCTTGGAAGAGCTGTGGAGTTCAGAGTGGTTTAACAAGACATTTTTAATGCCCCTTGGAAGAGACGTGGAGGTCACAGTAGCTTAACAAGACAGTTTTAATGCCCCTTGGAAGAGTGGTGGAGGTCACAGTACCTTAACAAGATGGTTTTAATGCCCCTTGGAAGAGCTGTGGAGTTCAGAGTGCTTTAAAAATACGGTTTTCATGCCCCTTGGAAGAGACGTGGAGGTCACAGTAGCTTAACAAGACCGTTTTAATGCCCCTTGGAATAGCTGTGGAGTTCAGAGTGGTTTAACATGACGATTTTAATGCTACTTGGAAGAGACGTGGAGGTCACAGTAGCTTAACAAGACTGTTTTAATGCCCCTTGGAAGAGTGGTGGAGGTCGCAGTGGAATAAAAAGACAATATCAATGCCCCTTGGAAGAGTGGTGGAGGTCACAGTAGCTTAACAAGACGGTTTTATTGCCCCTTGGAAGAGCTGTGGAGTTCAGAGTGGTTTAACAGGACGGTTTTAATGCCCCTAGGAAGAGACGTGGAGGTCACAGTAGCTTAACAAGACAGTTTTAATGCCCCTTGGAAGAGTGGTGGAGGTCGCAGTGGAATAAAAAGACAATATCAATGCCCCTTGGAAGAGTGGTGGAGGTCTCAGTAGCTTAACAAGACGGTTTTAATGCCCCTTGGAAGAGCTGTGTAGTTCAGAGTGGTTTAACAAGACGGTTTTAATGCCCCTTGGAAGAGATGTGGAGGTCACAGTAGCTTAACAAGACGGTTTTAATGCCCCTTGGAATAGCTTTGGAGTTCAGAATGGTTTAACAAGACGGTTTTAATGTCCCTTGGAAGAGACGTGGAGGTCACAGTAGCTTAACAAGACAGTTTTAATGTCCTTTGGAAGAGTGGTGGAGGTCGCAGTGAAATAAAAAGACAAAATCAGTGCCCCTTGTAAGAGTGGTGGAGGTCACAGTAGCTTAACAAGACGGTTTTAATGCCCATTGGCAGAGCTGTAGAGTTCAGAGTGGTTTAACAAGACGGTTTTCATGCCCCTTGGAAGAGACGTGGAGGTCACAGTAGCTTAACAAGACAGTTTTAATGTCCCTTGGAAGAGTGGTGGAGATCACAGTGGAATAAAAAGACAAAATCAATGCCCCTTGTAAGAGTGGTGGAGGTCACAGTAGCTTAACATGATGGTTTTAATGCCCATTGGCAGAGCTGTGGAGTTCAGAGTGGTTTAACAAGATGGTTTTCATGCCCCTTGGAAGAGACCTGGAGGTCACAGTAGCTTAACAAGACAGTTTAAATGCCCCTTGGAAGAGTGGTGGAGGTCGCAGTGGAATAAAAAGACAATATCAATGCCCCTTGGAAGGGTGGTGGAGGTCTTCGTAGCTTAACAAGATGGTTTTCCTGCCCCTTGGAAGAGCTGTGGAGTTCAGAGTGGTTTAACAAGATGGTTTTAATGCCCCTTGGAAGAGATGTGGAGGTCACAGTAGCTAAACAAAAAAGTTTTAATGCCCCTTGGAAGAGTGGTGGAGGTCATAGTAGAATAAAAAGACAATATCAATGCCCCTTTTTGAAGAGTGGTGGAGGTCTCAGTAGCTTAACAAGATGGTTTTAATGCCCCTTGGAAAAGCTGTGGAGTTCAGAGTGGTTTAACAAGACAGTTTTAATGCCCCTTGGAAGAGACGAGGAGATCACAGTAGCTTAACAAGACGGTTTTAATGCCCCTTGGAAAAGCTGTGGAGTTTAGAGTGGCTTAACAAGACGGTTTTAATGCCCCTTGGAAGAGACGTGGAGGTCACAGTAGCTTAACAAGACAGTTTTAATGCCCCTTGGAAGAGTGGTGGAGGTCGCAGTGGAATAAAAAGACAATATCAATGCCCCTTGGAAGAGACGTGGAGGTCACAGTAGCTTAACAAGATGGTTTTAATGCCCCTTGGAAGAGCTGTGGAGTTCAGAGTGGTTTAACAAGACGGTTTTCATGCCCCCTTGAAGAGACGTGGAAGTCACATTAGCTTAACAAGACGGTTTTCATTCCCCTTGGAAGATCTGTGGAGTGCAGAGTGGTTTAACAAGATGGTTTTAATGCCCTTTGGAAGAGACGTGGAGGTCACAGTAGCTTAACAAGACAGTTTTAATGCCCCTTGGAAGAGTGGTGAAGGTCACAGTGGAATAAAAAGACAATATCAATGACCCTTGAAAGAGTGGTGGAGGTCACAGTAGCTTAACAAGATGGTTTTATTGCCCCTTGGAAGAGCTGTGGAGTTCAGAGTGGTTTAACAAGGCGGTTTTAATGCCCCTTGGAAGAGACGAGGAGGTCACAGTAGCTTAACAAGATGGTTTTAATGCCCCTTGGAAGAGACGTGGAGATCACTGTAGCTTAACAAGACAGTTTTAATGCCCCTTGGAAGAGTGGTTGAGGTCGCAGTGGAATAAAAAGACAATATCAATGCCCCTTGGCAGGGTGGTTGAGATCACAGTAGCTTAACAAGACAGTTTTAATGCCGCTTGGAAGAGACGTGGAGTTCAGAGTGGTTTAACAAGACGGTTTTAATGCCCTTTGGAAGAGACGTGGAGGTCACAGTAGCTTAACAAGACAGTTTTAATGCCCCTTGGAAGAGTGGTGGAGGTCACAGTGGAATAAAAAGACAATATCAATGCCCCTTGGAAGAGCTGTGGAGTTCAGAGTGGTTTAAGAAGACCGTTTTAATGCCCCTTGGAAGAGCTGTGGAGTTCAGAGTGGTTAACAAGACAGTTTAAATGCCCCTTGGAAGATACGTAGAGGTCACAGTAGCTTAGCAAACAGTTTTAATGCCCCTTGGAAGAGTGGAGGAGGTCGTAGTGGAATACAAAGACAATATCAATGCCCCTTGGAAGAGTGGTGGAGGTCTCAGTAGCTTAAAAAGACGGTTTTAATGCCACCTGGAAAAGCTGTGGAGTTCAGAGTGCTTTAGCAAGACGGTTTTAATGCCCCTTGGAAGAGACGTGGAGGTCACAGTTGCTTAACAAGACGGTTTTAATGCCCATTGGCAGAGCTGTGGAGTTCAGAGTGGTTTAACAAGACGGTTTTCATGCCCCTTGGAAGAGACGTGGAGGTCACAGTCGCTTAACAAGACAGTTTTAAAGCCCCTTGGAAGAGCTGTGGAGTTCAGAGTGGTTTAACAAGACGGTTTTCATGCCCCTTACAAGAGCCATACAGTACAGCATATTAAAAACATTATTCCCATTATTGGGGAGTGGGTCTCCCATAGTCTTTGCCTATGCCTTCCAAGCAAAAGCTGCCAAAAATTAGGATGCAGGAACTTGCAATGCCCCTTACAAGAGCCATGCAGTACAGCATATTAAAAACATTATTCCCGTTATTGGGGAGTGGGTCTCCCATAGTCGTTGCCTATGCCTTCTAAGCAAAAGCTGCCAAAAATTAGGATGGAGGAACTTGCAATGCTGGCAAAAAAGAGCCATGCAGTGCAGCATTTTAAAAACATTATTCCCATTATTGGGGAGTGGGTCTCCCATAGTCTTTGCCTATGCCTTCCAAGCAAAAGCTGCCAAAAATTAGGATGGAGGAACTTGCCATGCTGGCAACACGGTCCACGGTCACCCTGGTGGTATAGTGGTGGTGGAGGCTGAGGATAAGGAGAAGAGCAAAAAACCGCCGAAATGAGGAAGCGTATACCCATGTGTGGGTGTGAAGCGGTGCATGGGAATACACCTCCCAAAATAACACAGTGGATTTGACTTTATATTACTCTGCTGTCATTTGGTGGTGATGAGAAGTCTGGCCCAATCCAGCCCTTGTTCATTTTGATAAGGATCAGCTTGTCAGCATTGTCAGTTGACAGGCGAGTGCACTTATCAGTTATAATTCCCCCAGCGGCACTAAAAACACGCTCCGATAAGAAGCTAGCGGCAGGGCAGGCCAGGACCTCCAAGGCATACAGAGCGAGTTCATTCCAAGTGTCCAGCTTGGATACCTAATGATTAAAAGGCACAGAGGAATCATGGAGGACGCTGGTACGGCAAGGTACTCTTTCACCATCTTTTGAAACTTTCCACTCCTTGTGAGAGTACCCCTCGCCTCAGGGCCTGTAGGCTGGGCGGGTCTCAGAAAATTGTCCCAGAACGTTGACAGTGTTCCCCTGCCTCTTCTGGATTGGAGTTGCGTCTCTCTCGCCTGTACGCCTTGATTGGGCAACGAACTGTGACCTCTGCCGCTAGAGTGTTCAGATGGGAATTTTTTTAACAGTTCTGCAGCAAGGGCCTTCTGGTACTGCCCCATTTTTGTAGACCTCTCCACCTCAGGAATAAGAGAGTGAAAGTTCTCCTTGTAGCGGGGATCTAAAAGTGTCACCAACCACTAATGACTGTCACCCAACATTTTGACAACGCGAGGGTCACGGTTAAGGCAGCGTAACATAAAGTCAGCCATGCGTGCCAGACTGGTAACGGGCAAGACTTCCGTGTCCTCACCAAGATGACGAATGATAATGCTCTCCTACTTCCTCCTCCTCCCCCCTGTCCTCAGGCCACCCACGTTGAACCGACGGTATGACAGTTGTACAGGTACTACCGTCTACAGTGCATGATACCAGCTCATGTTCTTCCTCCTCCTCCTCTCCCTCATTGTCCCCTAATGCACGTTGGGATGAAATGAGGCTGGGCTGTGTGTAATCGCCCGTTATGGCTTCTTGATCCATCTCATCATACTCTGGCTGCAATGCCTCCTCTTTAATACTCTGCAGAGAGCGTTGCAAAAGACAGACAAGTGGGATGCTGACGCTAATGATGGCGTCATCGCCACTCACCATCTTGGTGGACTCCTCAAAGTTTGTCAGGATGGTACATATGTCAGACATCCAGGTCCACTCCTGAGGTCTTATGTGTGGAGTCAGACCTGAATATCAACGGCCTTGTTGCAGCTGGTATTCCACAACTGCTCTCTTCTGCTCACAAATCCTTTGCAACATGTGGAGGGTAGAGTTCCATCGTGTGGGGACATCACATACCAGTCGGTGTGCCGGAAGCTGCAAATGCTGCTGCAACACAGCAAGGGCGGCGGAAGCTGTAGCCGACTTGTGAAAATGAGCTGACAGGCGGCGTACTTTGACGAGCAGATCTGGCAACTCGGGGTACGATTTAAGAAACCGCTGAACCACGAGGTTAAGCACATGAGCCAGGCATAGTACGTGTGTGATCTCGCCTCGCCTCAGAGCCGCCACCAGGTTACGGCCATTGTCACACACGAACATGCCTGGATGTAGGTTCAGCGCTCTCAGCCACAGATCTGCCCGCTCTTTCACAGCTGTCCACAACTCACAAGCAGCGTGAGGTTTATCACCTAACGTTATGAGTTTCAGCATAGCCTGTTGCCGCTTGGCTGAGGCAGTACTGCAGTGCTTCCAGCTTGTAACTGATGTGGTTATATCTGAGATGGAGGCTGAACATGAGGAGGAGGAGTAGGATGCTGCACAGGAGCTGTACACTGTGGGGGCAACTCTGACTGACATCCTCGGTGTGGGGAGGATGTGTTCCGTCCCAAGGTCCGACTGGGTCCCGGCTTCCACTATGTTTACCCAGTGTGCCGTCAGGGAGATGTACCGTCCCTGGCCACAAGCACTTGTCCACGTGTCCGTTGTCAGGTGGACTCTCCCAGCAACTGCATTGTTGAAGGCATGGCAGATGTTTTGGGATACGTGCTTGTGTAGTACGGGGATGGCACACCGGGCAAAATAGTGTCGGCTGGGGACCGAGTACCGAGGGATGGCCACCGCCATTAGGTTGCGGAAGGATTCCGTCTCCACCAGCCTAAAAGGCAGCATTTCCAACTCAAGCAGTCGTGAATTGTGTGAAATTAGGACTGTGGTCTGTGGGGCGTTGGCTGCGAATATGCGCTTTCGTTCAAAGGTCTGGGATATGGACAATTGAACGCTGCGGTGGGACGTGGACGTTGATGCTGTTTCTTGAGAAACTGCCATAACAAGTGAAGATTGAGAGGAGGGGGCATCTTTGCATGCAGTATGGACAGGGAATTGCCTTGCTCGCACAACAGGGGGTTCTCTTACATGCACAACAGTGGAAGAAGCAGTGGTGACACCCGCTGACACTGGTCGTGGACACTGGGGTTCGCCCCACAAAGTCGGGTGCTTTGCTGCCATGTGCCTGATCATGCTGGTGGTGGTCAGGCTGGTAGTTTTGTCACCCCTGCTGATGCTGGCATGGCAGGTGGTACAAATGGCCTTTTTGGGGTTGTTAGCAGAGTCTTTAAAAAAATTCCAGACTCTGGAAGACCTACAGGTTGTACTGGCAACGTTCCTCATGTTGGTGTTATGGGGAACAGTTGCCCGCCTTCTGTGTGCGGTCACCACACTGCTTCTTCATGCATGTTGGGGTACTCTGCCTCCCTCCCCCTGTGTGCTGTTGGCCTCGCTCTGCATGTCTTCCTGCCATGTTGGGTCAGTTACTAGATAATCCACCATCTCCTCCTCTTCCACTTGCGCACCACGATCCTCCTCCTCAATTCGTGGCAATTGTGTCTCGTCATCGTCCACCTCTTGTGACAAATTGCCAGCGTCGACTTCCTGTGGCCGTGGCTGTTCAAATATTTGGGCATCGCTACATGGGATCTCCTCTTCCACCACTTCAACGGAGCAGGCGAGGGGCACTAATATGGAAATGGACCAGTGAATAGCTCTTCAGAGTGTCCAATTGTGGGATCAGTTGCTGTCTGACGACACTCGGTGGGAGGAAGGAGCATCAGGGTGAGGAGGAGCATGCGGTCGAGACTTACGGCTACTAAAACTTACTTGACCGTGTGGAAGACAGACCGGAGGTGGTGACTGGAAGTATTATCTACTATCCAATTAATAACCTGTTCACACTGATCAGTTTGCAATACTCGTCTTGTAGGGTTCTTCCCTAGTAATTCGGTCAAGTAGTGGGAGCAAGAAGATGTGGCTGTTGATTGTGGCACATTTTCACCTTGGCCACGGCCCCGTCCTCTACACGCACCATCACCAGAACGTCCAGTTCCACGTCCCTTGCCACGCGCCTTTCCCATTGTAGATGAAGTAAAATAGCTTACACTCGCACTATCAATGGAAAAAGGGTAATAAAAAGGAGATTAGAACCGTGGAAGAGGAAAACCACAGTTCTATTTCTCTGGCCTACACTAGAAACTTTTAAACAGATATATTTGTGTCTGAACACTGAGCAAACTGTTTTTTTTTATGAAAAAAAGGCAAAAAGGTGGATAATACAGAGATTTGAACCGTGGAATTGCAAAACCACAGTTATAGTTATGTGGCCTACACCAGAAACTTTTAAACAGATATATTTGTGTCTGAACAGTCAGCGAGACACTATTATTGTTTTTTTTTATGGAAAAAAGGCCAAAAGCTGGATAACACAGAGATTTGAACTGTGGAACTGCAAAACCACAGTTATAGTTATGTTGCCTACACCAGAATCTTTTAAACAGATATATTTGTGTCTGAACAGTCAACGAGATACTATTATTGTTTTTTTTTATGGAAAAAAAGGCCAAAAGCTGGATAATACAGAGATTTGAACCGTGGAACTGCAAAACCACAGTTATAGTTATGTGGCCTACACCAGAATCCTTTAAACAGATATATTTGTGTCTGAACAGTCAGCGAGACACTATTACTGTTCTTTTTAACGGAAAAAAGTCCAAAAGCTAGCTAATGCAGAGATTTAAACCGTGGACCTGCAAAACCACAGTTATAGTTATGTGGCCTACACCAGAATCTTTTAAACAGATATATTTGTGTCTGAACAGTCAGCGAGACACATTACTGTTTTTTTAACGGAAAAAAGGCAAAAAGCTGGATAATACTGAGATTTGAACCGTGGAACTGCAAAACCCCAGTTATAGTTATGTGGCCTACACCAGAATCTTTTTAACAGATATATTTGTGTCTAAACAGTCAGGGAGACACTATTACTGTTTTTTTTTACGGAAAAAAGGCCAAAAGCTGGATAATACAGAGATTTGAACTGTGGAACTGCAAAACCACAGTTATAGTTATGTGGCCTACACCAGAATCTTTTAAACAGGTATATTTGTGTCTGAACAGTCAGAGAGACACATTACTGTTGTTTTTAACGGAAAAAAGGCAAAAAGCTGGATAATACCGAGATTTGAACCGTGGAACTGCAAAACCACAGTTATAGTTATGTGGCCTACACCAGAATCTTTTAAACAGATAAATTTGTGTCTGAACAGTAAAGGAGGCACTCTTACTGTTCTTTTTTACGGAAAAAAGGCCAAAAGCTGGATAATACAGAGATTTGAACCGTGGAACTGCGAAAGCACAGTTATAGTTATGTGGCCTACACCAGAATCTTTTAAACAGGTATATTTGTGTCTGAACAGTCAGAGAGACACATTACTGTTTTTTTTAACGGAAAAAAGGCAAAAAGCTGGATAATACAGAGATTTGAACCGTGGAACTGCAAAACCACAGTTATAGTTATGTGGCCTACACCAGAATCTTTTAAACAGATAAATTTGTGTCTGAACAGTCAAGGAGACACTATTACTGTTTTTTTTTACGGAAAAAAGGCCAAAAGTTGGATAATACTGAGATTTGAACCGTGGAACTGCAAAACCACAGTTATAGTTATGTGGCCTACACCAGAACCTTTTAAACAGATATATTTGTGTCTGAACAGTCAGCGAGACACTATTACTGTTTTTTTTATGGAAAAAAGGTCAAAAGCTGGATAATACAGAGATTTGAACCGTGGAACTGCAAAACCACAGTTATAGTTATGTGGCCTACACCAGAATCTTTTAAACAGATATATTTGTGTCTGAACAGTCAGGGAGACACTATTACTGTTTTTTTTTTTACGGAAAAAAGGCCAAAAGCTGGATAATACTGAGATTTGAACCGTGGAACTGCAAAACCACAGTTATAGTTATGTGGCCTACACCAGAACCTTTTAAACAGATATATTTGTGTCTGAACAGTCAGCGAGACACTATTACTGTTTTTTTTACGGAAAAAAGGTCAAAAGCTGGATAATACAGAGATTTGAACCGTGGAACTGCAAAACCACAGTTATAGTTATGTGGCCTACACCAGAATTTTTTAAACAGATATATTGGTATCTGAACAGTCACAGACACACTCAATTTTTTTTTTGGGGGGGGGGAATACCAGAAGTTTAATAAGACGCGTATTTGTACAGTCTGACTGAGGAAAAAAAAAAATACAGGATTTAGATGAAAAAAAAAGGATTTTTCCTGGCCCCTGAGACCGGGGGATAAGTCTAGCAATTTGACCAGCAGGAGCACACAGGACTGTAACGCACTGTTTGTTGGTATAACCACTGCGTCTCCTATACAGCCTGCCTGCCTGCCTGATATCTTGGATGGATATTAATCCTGAGTAGTGTTGAGCCACCCCCGTAGTGTTCGAGTTCGGTTCGGTTCGTCGAACACCCGTGTGTTCGCCGAACTGTTCGTCGAACTGTTCGTCGAACACCTTCGAACACCGTTAAAACCAATGGCAGGCAAACAAAAACACATAGAAACACATAGAAAACACCTTCAAAGGTGTCCAAAAGCTGACAAACTGCTCAGAAGACACAACTAACACATGGAAAAGTGACAAGTACATATAGTCATGCGAAAAGAAAAGAGGTGGAGGAGTAAAAGGAGGGGGAGACACAGATATAGGCATGTCATGCCCTTCTAAAATCCAAAAAGTGAGAAGCCGAGACGGCCAGTCCGCTCCTGCCCGTGCCACCTCCGTGTCGCCGGGTTTGTGCCAGAGCCGCGGTGAACCCTGACGGCCAGCCCCCCTCTCCCAATACTGGTGCCTGTCCGCTGGTGGGTCGAGAGAGCCCCCCTGTGGTGGAGGCAGCTCTAAGCTTTTTAATTTAAATTGTCCCTCTAATTTGAATGAATACACTTTAAATCCATTTACAAGGATCTATTGGAGGGCAAGTCTCATGCCAGCAGCCGCGTAATTCCAGCTCCAGTAGCGTCCACTAAAGCTGCTGCAGTTAAAAAGCTTTTATAAGGATCGAGCTCGGCTGTCCACCGCAAGGCATCCTAGTGCCAGTCCCAGCCCCTATGCCTTGGGGTGCCTCCTGATGCTCTTCACTAAGTATCCCGTGGTCCCGAAGCATTTCCTTTGAAAAAATTAAGTGTCCAAACTACAGGTGGTGTAGCTTGCTTAACAGCCGGGATAATCCGCTGACTAGCAGACACTGCTACTAGGCACAAAGTATTTCCTGGGCTAGATGCAGTTAAAAATTTGTAAGTAGATACTCTCGTTGGATGCTGAGAAAGCATTCCATAGAGTCTCCTGGCACGCCATATATGATTCTCTTAAAAAGCTTGGGGTAGGGGTCTAGGGGACCCTTTTATAGCCAAAATCACGGCCCTGTATCACAATACGTCACCTAGGCTGAAGATAAATGGAACTGTAGCACCGAGGGCTCGGTTGCTACAGACGTATTGCACCTCACCCAGAGGTGTGATATCTCACTCTCAGATATGGATGGAGTGTGGATCAGGACCCGACACCTGCATGCATTACACCACATTGCCGTGGGGCAGGGCGACCAATATGCCCCTGAGATGGGCACGACAGTACCTGTCCCTGGCTGGAGTGGGGGGAGGGAACACTGAGGAAGGGGAACCCTGCAGTGCAGGAGCAGGGAGGAAGCAGTTCCTGGGTGCATTGAGAAGGGAGTATAAAAGGTGGGCACCATCTTAGTTCAGTGCAGAGAAGTCTGAGCAGAAGTGGCAGGGAGCAGGGGCTCTGCATGAGCTCTGCTCCGGAGGCGGGCCTAGTAACAGAGGCCCAGGCCTGCAAGAGGGAGAAGGAAGGAAGAGGAGCGGAGAAGGCTCCAGGAACGAGGAATGAAGGGATCCCAGGGGTGCGGACGGGCGAGTCGCCACCGCACGCCCGAATCCACCTGCGTGGAGGAGTCAGGCCAAAGGGGGAGACCGGTCCCCGAACTAGTGGAGGCAGGAAACGACCCTCAGCTAGAAACCGCAGGCTCTGACATTTTATGTGGCGCAGCCCCTTGCTCCACCCGCTAGGAAGGCACCACATAGGGTCAGGGAAACTGGCGCCAAGTTTACCAAGAGGAGGCCCGAGGCAGCCGGACAGAAGTGTTGGTAAGAAAGGCCAGACAAAGGACACACAAAGGGGGTCCTGTGAAGCGCTCCAAAGTTATCTGGGAGTTGTCTGAGCCCCTCACCTGGTGAGCACAGTACGACGTGGGCAGCCGTTACCTGCAGACGTGGTCTGGATAATAAGAACTGTGAGTAAAGGCCCTGAACTGCATCACTGACTCCGTGTCGTTACTGCTGCTGCCCTGCACCATCACCCCCATCCTCCGCATACACTGCCCTGAGGCTATACTCCTCCCGTGGGGAGTTATGCTACGCTCTGCTGCACCCACAACACCAGCCTTAGCGGTCTGCCCTGTAGCGGCGGTTCACTCTGACCGCAATCCACGGGTGGCATAGTCGGACATTTAAACATCAAAACCACATAAATAGTTCCGCCACTGGTTTGACCGCCCTGAGCCACGGAATCGGATCGCCGCCACGAAGACTACAACCACCAGCATCCACCAAAAAGGGTCCGGCTCCGGGTGTCCCAAGGCCCAGGGGGTGCGTCAGAACATTTTCATCACCTTTCACAATCACCAATGGGACAAGGCAGGGATGTCCTCTGTCCCCTCTCTTATACATCCTAGTGACGGAGCACCTGCTCTCATCAATTCGCCATAACCCCAATATTAGGTGGATTGAGGTGGGAGGCACCGAGTACAAGTGCTCTCTATTTGCTGATGATGTCCTAGTATATATCACTCAATCACATATATCCATCCCTGCTGTTATGGCTGAAATAGATCACTTTGTTACATGGTAAAATTTTAAAATCAATGCAGCGAAGTCTGAGGCCCTCGATGTCTCCCTCCCTAAATCCATATAGGATTCCATCCAGTCCAACTTTCCCTTTGCCTGGCCCTCACAGGGTATCAAATACTTAGGAATTCCTATTCATAGAGACCTCTCCCATCTATGTTATCTTAATTTTGGGCCCTTTATTGAACAATTCCATACAGACCACGGTTGGCAAGTTAGAACTGTAAGATTCACTACGTGAACCACTGGTGTTTTGTGGAAAAGCACATGTACACCGCGTTCCAAATTATTATGCAAAAAGTGTTTAGGAGTGATAAGGGAAGAATTTGTTTGTTTGTCAGTTAAACTCATTGATGGTCATGTGTGTCAGGGCTCTTTATATCACTGTAAGCAATTGCAGACACCTGTGCTAATTAGTTTGGCAGGTGTGTCCAATGAAAGGCAAGACTACTTAAGAAGGCTCTCTCACATTATTAAGCAGCCTACATTTTCTGCCAAAATGGGAAAGAAAAAGGATGTGTCGGCTGCTGAGAAGCAACAAATTGTGGAGTGTTTAGGTCAAGGCATGACTACAATCAACATTGTGCGATGATCAGGATGAAGTGTCTTGGCAATCAAGAAGTATGTAGCTGATTCACAGTACACACGTGTGCGTGCTGATAAGGGCAAATTGAGGACTCTTTCCTACAGGCAATTACGTCAGGTTGAAAGAGCAGCGGCAAAAAAGCCTTGTCATAGCAGCAGACAAGTTTTTGAAGCTGCTTGTGCCTCCAACGTCCCCCGAACAACAAGATGCAGGGTCCTTCAGAGGTTTGCAGCTGTGCATACGCCATCCTGTCGACCTCCTCTATCCACTTCACACAAGCAGAAACGGCTCCAGTGGGCCAAACATTACATGAAGACTGATTTCAAAACTGTTTTGTTCACGGATGAGTGCCGTGCAGCGCTCGATGGTCCAGATGAATGGAGTGGAGGATGGCTGGTTGATGGACACCCCACGCAAACACGGCTACAGCGCCAACAAGGAGGAGGTGGAGTAATGTTTTGGGCTGGAATCATGGGGAGAGAGATTGTCGGCCCCTTTAGGATCCCTGAAGGCGCTAAAGATGAACTCCATAATGTATGTGGATTTTCTCAAACAGCACTTCCTGCCATGGTTCAAGAAGAAGAACCGTGTATTTCACAGCAAGATCATTTTTCTGCATGATAATGCACCATCTCATGCTGCACATAAAACATCTGCATCTCTGGCTGATATGGGCATAAAAGGGGACAAACTTATGGTGTGACCCCCATGCTCCCCTGACCTCTACCCCATTCAGAACCTTTGGAGCATCATTAAAAGGAGTGTCTATGATGGCGGGAGGCAGTTCACATCTAAGCAACAGCTCTGGGAGGGTATTCTGTCCTCATGCAAAACAATTGAAGCAGAAACCATCCAAAACCTGACAAATTCAATGGACGAGAGAGTTCAGAAGCTCCTTTCGAACAAGGGGTCCTATGTGAAAATGTAACATCACCTAGAATAAAGTTTTGAGTTGAAAACTGTTTGATTTCAGTTTCTAACAACCTGCTAATGCTTATAATTTCAAAAATGACCATTTTTTTGGTCTTTATTAAAATGAAAAGGTTGATCGAAAAGTTTGGGGGATCTAAGAGTGTGGCAACCCAGTAGTCATGATTACTTCGAATTCTGACAATATGAGGGTCATGCTGCAGGTAGTGCAGCAAGAAGGCACTTATGTGTCTTGCGCATCTCGGAGCCCCAAAATTATTTTCCGGGCTAGATGCAGCTAAAAATTATTTTTAATTTTAAATCTGGTGAAGCTTATTATAGATGGCCTAATAGGATCAGTGCTGCACACTGCTACAAAGCCCAAATTATTTTCCAGTCAAGATACAGATAAACATGATTAGTAATTTGAAAGCTTAAAACGGTTGGTAGGGTGATTTTAACCAATCATCAAGCTTTTACTCTCCCCAGGATGACACAGGGGTAGAAAAGTCGTTTCGGATCCATGATTTGTTCATCTTTATGAACGTGAGTCTGTCTACATTATCAGTGGAGAGCCGCGTGCGCTTATCTGTCAGCACACCACCAGCAGCGCTGAACACACGTTCAGACAGAACGCTGGCTGCGGGGCATGACAAGATCTCCAAGGCGTAAGTGGCTAGCTCCGGCCATTTATCCAGATTGGAAGCCCAAAAAGAGCAAGGGTCCAGTGACACAGTCGTGGCTTCAATGTTTACTTGGAGATACTCCTGTACCATCGTCTCTAGGCGTTGACTATGTGTCAGACTTCTTGTCTCCTGTGGCCTTGCAAAGGATGGGCTAAAAAAGTGGTGAAATGATTCCGCAAAATTGATGTTACCAGCAGATACTGTGGTTCTGTTACGGTTTGAGTGCTGAACACTTGACGGTCCCACGGTTGGCAAGTTGGAACTGTGAGATTCACTACGTGCACCACTGGTATTTTGTGGAAAAGCACATGTAAGATTCTGCAACAGTCTCTGCTGATACTCCTGCATGCGTGCATCCCTTTCTATGGCAGGAATAATTTCTGCAAATTTACTTTTGTACCGGGGATCTAACAGTGTGGCAACCCAGTAGTCAGGATTATTTCTAATTCTCACAATTCGAGGGTCATGTTGCAGGTAGTGCAGCAAGAAGGCACTCATGTGTGTTGCGCATCCAGGAGCACCAAGTCCCTGTTGTGTTGGTGGCGAGGTAACAATCATGCTTCCTTCCTCTGTCCTCTCTCCCCAACCTCGCACAACAGAAATGTGATCAAGGTCTCCCTCATCTGATGAGTCTTCCATCAGTTCGTCCTCCACTTCTTCCTGGGCTCCTGCACCTTCCTCACTAGTTTGGCTGCTACCATGCGCCCTGGTAAAACCATCTCCCCCACCCTCACATGCCTGCCGCCTTGGTGCTGCCGACCTTCTGGACCTTGCAGATGTTAGCCCTTCCGCATACAACTCCTCCTCCTCTACTTCCTCCACCTCCTCTTGTGCCACCACCTGACTCCGAATTCTGTTTAACATGTGCTCCAGCATGTAAATCACCGGAATAGTCATGCTGATAATGGCATCGTCAGCACTAAACATCTTCGTCGCCATTTCAAAACTGTGCAGAAGGGTGCATAGGTCCCTGATCTGAGACCACTCCTCCAGCGTGATTTGCCCCACCTCTGAATCTCGTTGGCCCAGGCTATACGTCAGAACGTATTGCACCAGGGCTTGTCGGTGCTGCCACAGTCGCTGCAACATGTGCAGAGTTGAATTTCACCGGGTAGGCACATCGCATTTTAGCCGGTGAAGTGGCAGGCCCAACGACTTCTGTAGAGATGTAAGTCGCTGAGCTGCGGGATGCGAACGGCGGAAGTGAGCACACAGCGACCGTGCCCTCTGCAGAAGGCCATCTAGTCTGGGATAGTGGGCTAAAAATTGATGGACAACCAGGTTCAACACGTGAGCCATACAAGGCACGTGTGTGACATTGCCCCGGCGAAGGGCCGCACCCAGGTTTGCAGCATTGTCGCACACGGCCTTCCCTGGTTTCAGGTCCAGTGGAGACAACCATTCATGAAATTGGTTCTCCAGAGCTGACCACAACTCCTCAGCTGTGTGACTCACATTTCCCAGACATTTCAATGTAAAAACCGCCTGATGACGTTGAGCCCTACTGCCAGCATAGTAAGGAGGTGTGCAGGATCCCTTCTGCGCAGTTAGAAAGCTTGTGGCATGACCAGACAGGCTTTGGGTGCAGGTGGAAGACCGAGAGGAGGTTGAGGAGGCAGAAGCAGTGGAGGAAAAATGACATAAAGAGGATTGACGCACAACTCGTGGGGACGGCAAGACTTGGACAGCAGCCCCTTGTCATGCTGTCACCATAGTTACCCAGTGCCCAGTCAGCGACATGTAACGCCCCTGTCCATGCCTACTCGTCCAAGTGTCTGTGGTGAAATGCACCCTGTCACACACAGAGTTTCTCAAAGAAGCGGTGATGTTGTGTGCGACATGCTGGTGGAGCGCAGGCAGACCTTTCTTTGAGAAGTAGTGCCGACTGGGCATCTGGTACTGGGGCACTGCGACGGACATAAGGTCTCGAAAATCCTCTGTGTCCACCAGGCGGAAAGGCAGCATTTCTGTAGCCAAGAGCTTGCAGATGGTGAAATTCAACCTCTTAGCTTTCTCATGGCTAGGAGGAAATGGTCTTTTACTTGTCCACATCTGAGGGACCGAGGGCTGGCTATTGTGCTTAGACGGGGTTGATAAGGGTGTCCCCGGCAAACTGCCGGTCTGTGAGGAAGATGCAGGCGGACATGTTAGGTTGCCTTGATCCAAAGGTGGTGCTATCGATGTCGGACAGCGCTCAAGACCAGCTGGTGTTACCACCTCCAAAGAAAATGATGACCTGCCAATCACGCTGGCTGTTGCGGGTAAAGAGGTGGCAGGTCTGCGCCCCAAAACAGGTGTGACTGCTGTCCCCCCAGTCACAGAGGATGAAGAGGCCGCGGATGCACAAGATATGGCAGACGGTGGTTGGCCCGGCCGGCTAGACCGCATTGTAGCACACTGAGCTTCCCACTGCAACTTATGCTTCATGTTCATGTGCCGGTTCATGCATGAAGTACTCAAACTATGTATTTTTTGGCCTCTACTTAGCTTTTGCTGACAAATGTTACAGATAACACGAGTTGGGTCATCTTTATCGATCTGAAAAAATGCCCAGGCTATGCAAGGCTTAGCACCCATGCGACCTGAAGAGCCACCACGACTTGTGGTGAGAGGCAGAGTTGTGTTTGAGGATGCAGTTGTTGACGTGCTTCCAGTACTATGTCTCTGTCCAGGAAGGCGCAACCTGACCTCGTCGTCACTAGCATCTTCCTCCACCTCCTCTGCTGACCTCATCTCTTGGCTGACTGTGGGTTGACAGTAAGTGGGATCTCCGACCTCATCATCATCACCCTGTGCGTTATCACACCCGTCGTCCTCAGAGCCAACCTGTTCCTGCCCTGACAAAAAACTAAAGTTGTCGCTCCAATCAGGTATTTGAGTCTTATCATCGTCTTCCTCATTGTCTCCACCAACAGGAGTTACAGTTTGGGAATGAGGGTCTACATTATGGTCAGAACCTTCTGCGTCTGGTCCTGGATCCGACTCATAAAGATTCTGGGCATCAGTGCAGATCATTTCCTCGTCTGGATTCACAGAAGTGCTGGAGTCGACCTCTGATTCCCAGGCTATAGTATGAGTAAACAGCTCTGCAGACTCAACCATCTGTTCTACCTCATACTCAGACGGGCAGCTGGAGATTTGGGAGCTGTGAGGAAGCAAATGCGATTTGGGTGACACCTTTGAGGACTGGAGTATTTGTGATGTTGAAGTTGATGTGGAGGAGAGCCCACTTAAAGGAGCACTTGATATCCGTTGAAGCACCTGCTGTTTTTGTGCCTCATCTGGAATTTGTAGCGATTGGCGTGGCCGTAAGAAAGGGATCTTATCACATTGTCCGCTAAAAGAAGTAGACATTTTAGTTTGGCTGGAAGATGGTCTTTCTTCTGCACCTACCCCACGGACACAACCTTTTTTCCCCTTCCCAACACGCCTATTCCCCTTTCCACCAGCAGCAGGCCTTTTTCCACTCATTTTGGTGGTTAACTAATTCACAACTCTGGAGTTGTTTGCACAAAAAAACAATGGATGGTAACCGAGCAGAGCTGAGTGGCCAAACTGTGGTATTAGGCCAAAACTATTGGCTGGGTTAGATGCAGAAAAAAATTATTTTTAATTTGCAACCTGATGGAGGTCAGTATAGATGGACTAATAGACCAAGTCCCACACACTGCTAGAAGCCCAAATATTTTTTCAGAGCTAGATGCAGAAAAAAATTATTTTTAATTTGCAACCTGCTGGACGTCAGTATAGAAGGACTAATAGAACAAGTCCCACACACTGCTAGAAGCCCAAATATTTTTTCAGAGCTAAATGAAGAAAAAAATTATTTTTAATTTGCAACCTGATGGAGGTCAGTATAGATGGACTAATAGACCAAGTCCCACACACTGCTAGAAGCCCAAATATTTTTTCAGAGCTAGATGCAGAAAAAAATTATTTTTAATTTGCAACCTGATGGAGGTCAGTATAGATGGACTAATAGACCAAGTCCCACACACTGCTAGAAGCCCAAATATTTTTTCAGAGCTAGATGCAGAAAAAAATTATTTTTAATTTGCAACCTGATGGAGGTCAGTATAGATGGACTAATAGAACAAGTCCCACACGCTGCTAGAAGCCCAAATATTTTTTCAGAGATAAATGAAGAAAAAAATTATTTTTAATTTGCAACCTGATGGAGGTCAGTATAGATCGACTAATAGACCAAGTCCCACACACTGCTAGAAGCCCAAATATTTTTTCAGAGCTAGATGCAGAAAAAAAATATTTTTAATTTGCAACCTGATGGAGGTCAGTATAGATGGACTAATAGACCAAGTCCCACACACCGCTAGAAGCCCAAATATTTTTTCAGAGCTAGATGCAGAAAAAAATTATATTCAATTTGCAACCTGCTGGAGGTCAGTATAGAAGGACTAATAGAACAAGTCCCACACACTGCTAAAAGCCCAAATATTTTTTCAGAGCTAAATGAAGAAAAAAATTATTTTTAATTTGCAACCTGATGGAGGTCAGTATAGATGGACTAATAGACCTAGTCCCACACACTGCTAGAAGCCCAAATATTTTTTCAGAGCTAGATGCAGAAAAAAATTATATTCAGTTTGCAACCTGATGGAGGTCAGTATAGATGGACTAATAGAATGATGCTATGCCCAAAAGATTTTACTTCACTAGGTGCAGCAAAAAAATTGGTATTCTATACACAGGTGGTATATCTTGCAACACAGATAGGCTACTCCACTGACTAACACACTCTGCAATAGGCCAAAAAGGATTAGCTTTGCTAGATTCAGCCAAATGCTGTGAAAAAAACTTGCACAGCACTGGCACAGACCTACCTGGCAAAAACTGATAGGAACTGATGTAACCTAGTCCTGAAAAGGACTCCAATTACAATTAGTCTTTACTCCCACAATCTATCTATTTAAGAGCACAGACCTGCCTGATAAAAGTCGTAGGAAATGCTGTAACCTAGTCCTTAAAAGGACTGCAATCACAACTATTCCCTACTCCCAAGCTATCTGTATATTTGTGCGAAAATTGGCTTGAAATTAACAAGGTATAGCGCACACAGCAACAGCGGTGCCGTCTAACACGCAGCTGCAGCAGTGAGAAAATGGTGGCGACGGGGAAAATGGCTTGGTCTTATAGGGCAAGGACATGTGACATACACTGCTAATCACACATGCCCTTGCTTGTGTGAAAAAAAGCACTTCGCTCCGTGTGTGCGCTGCTGATAGGCTGACAGATTGCACCTCCCCACTGCAAATGCGGGAAAGAGAAAAAAAAATGGAGATCTTCATTGTTCCTGCAGAGATCCATCCCCTGCCCCTCCCCCCGCCCCGCTGTACACTCAAACTGCGTATTAACATTAATTTTCATCATTACTGAGAAAAAATCCAGTTATGATTTTGGTGCATGAACAGTTATCGAACATAACCTCGAACAGCCGAATTTTTCTCAAGTTGTTCGTGTTCGCCGACCGGCTCGAACACCGCCCAAAACAGCTCGAATTTGAGATTGGCGAACAGTTCGAGTAGAACAACGCTCATCTCTAATCCTGAGAAGGACTGATTGTTTGATTTGGCAGGCTTTAGAGACCCTGCACTAACTATTTCGCACTATATATCTCTCCATAACTCAGCAGCACTGACCCTACACTGTCTGATCCTGAGCGACTTTGTCCAAGATGGCCACGCCCGGTTTTAAATACTCGAGGTGACGCTGTGTGGCCAGCCAATCACTGTAATGCCCACAAACAACATGGCTGCGGCATTACAGTGACTGGCTAGCAATCCCTGCATATTCATTGGCTCTGTAAAGAGCGCCAAACATGCAGGGCAGAGACCCGAGCTCCCGCCCGAGTAACCCGGAAATGCTCGGTGCTTGCCGAACATCCCGAGTAGTGAGATGCTCGGGTGAGTACCGAGCAATGTCGAGCATGCTCGCTCAACACTACTACCCATGACAAAATATGCAAAACATTTAGCCCAGAAAATGTTGAAAACTAACACAAAAAGGGATAAAACAATGTCAAACACAATTTTCATCCTTATAGCTGACAACCATTTGTTTCTGGTTTACTAAAATCACTAGGAAAGTGGCATCACAACAACCAGACAAATGGCATCACAACAACTAGTACTTGGGATGCTCGGAGCTTGCCTAGTACTTCCAAGATGCTCGGGCGGATGCTCGGGTCCCCTACCTACATGTTTGGCGCTCTTAGAGCACCAATCAACATGCAGGGAGCAGGGATTGTCTGCCACACACTGTAATGCCGCAGTCATGTTGGTTGTGGCATTACAGTGATTGGCTGGCCGCACAGCGTCATCAGGTCTACAGTATCTCAGACCTGGCACCGACGTGCTCGTCACAGTCTACTCCGCAATCAGGCAGTGTAGGGAGAGGTGCTGCTGATCTAGGGAGAGATTTGGTTGTTTATTAGTTAGTGTAGGTATTCCACAAGATTCTCTACATATCCATCTCAACTAACAGTCCTTCTGAGGACTAATCCAGCTGCGGAGATATCAGTGCTAGGCAGGCAGGCAGGGTATATAGCAGACTTCAGTGCATGTAGCAAGAGGGTCCATTCCAGTTCTTTCTGCTGGTGCTTTTATAGATATTTGTAGAAATAGCCCCAGGTATCAGGGGCCAGGAATATTTTTTTTTATCTTAATCCTGATTATTTGTTTAAAAAGCAATCCAGAGAACACTGTTTTTCTGCGCCATTTGCTTGTTGGCACTGCAGAATACAGCCAGGTCCTTTCCATATTACATCGCTAAAAATCCAGCTATTTCAAACTGTGGGTTGTCCGTCACAAGGATCACATATAATTGCTCTGAAAATTCTGCCATTTCTGGCCTCCATTGAAATTTTGTTGCAGTGTGTCAGCAAAGTTATTGACACGAGGTCACTGTTAAAAATAGTTACCTACAGGCCAGCTATTTAAAACTGTGATTTGTCCGTCACACGGATCACATATAATTATGCTGAAAATTCTGGCATTTCTGGCCTCCACTGAAATTTTGTTGTAGTGTGTAGGTGCAGCTATTGAAACTGGTTTGCTGTTAAAAATAGTTACCTACAGGCCAGCTATTTAAAACTGTGGTTTGTCCGTCAAACACAATTGCCAGAAAGTCAGGAGGAGGACCAGGGTGCGGAAGTGGAAGACGAGGTGGTGGATGATATATTAACTGACCCAACCTGGCAGGAGGACATGCAGAGCGAGGACAGCAGCACACAGGGGGAGGGAGACAGAGCACCCCAACAGGCAGGAAGAAACAGGGTAGTGGCCACAGACAGAAGGCAGGCAACCGTTCCCCGTAACACCAACACGAAGGAAGTTGCCAGTACAACTGTTAGGTCTTCCTGATTCTGGTTGTTTTTTAAAGACTGCCGATAACCCCAAAAAGGCCATTTGCACCACCTGCCAGGCCAGCATCAGCAGGGGTAGCAAAACTATCAGCCTGACCACCACCAGCATGACTTTGCCGAACCCCAGGGTCCAGGAACAGTGTCTGCGGGTGACACCACTGCTTCTTCCGCTGTTGTGCGTGCAAGCCAATCCCCTGTCCATAGTGCAAACGAAGATGCCTCCCGCCCTGTACCTGTCGTTGCATATTCTCAACTAGCACCATCAGCAAGTACGTCCTTGTCCCAGCACAGCGTTCAGTTGTCCATACCCCAGTCATTGGAACGCAAGCGCAAATACGCAGCCAACGCCCCACAGGCCACACTACTAAATTCCCACATTTCACTACTGCTTGCACTCAAAATGTTGCCTTTTAGTCTCGTGGAGACGGAGTCTTTCCGCAACTTGATGGCGGCGGCCCTCCCTCGGTACTCGGTCCCCAGTCGCCACTATTTCTCCCGGTTTGCCGTCCCCGCATTACACAAGCACGTGTCCCACAACATTAGTCGTGCCCTCAACAATGCAATTACTGGGAAAGTCCACCTAACCACGGACAGGTGGACAAATGCTTGTGGGCAGGGACGGTACAACTCGCTGACAGCACACTGGATTAACATAGTGGAAGCCTGGACCCAGTTGGACCTTGGGATGGAACACATCTTCCCGACACCGAGGATTGCGGGTATAGGTCACTCAGGGTTGCCCCCACAGTCTACAGCACCTGCACCCCATCCTCCTCAGCCTCCTCCTCCTCTTCAGCCTCCATCTCCGAAATGACCACATGAGTCACAAGCTGGAAGCATTGCAGCATTTCTGCAACCAAGCGGCAACAGGCTGTGCTGAAGCTAATATGCTTAGGTGACAAACCGCACAAGAGTGCTGAAGAGTTGTGGACACCTCTGAAAGAGCAGGCCGATCTGTGGCTGACACTGCTGAACCTACAGACAGGCATAGTCGTGTGTGACAATGGCCGGAACCTGGTGGTAGCTCTGAGATGAGGCGAGCTCACACATGTACCATGCCTGGCCCATGTGCTTAACCTTGTGGTTCAGCGGTTTCTCAAAATCTACCCACAGCTGCCAGATCAGCTTGTCAAAGTACGCCTCCTGTGTTCCCATTTTGGAAAGTCAGCTACAGCTTCTGCCGCCCTTGCAGTGCTTCAGCAGCATTTGCAGCTTCCAGCTCACCGACTGATCTGCGGTGTACCCACGCGTTGGAACTCTACACTGCAGATGTTGGGAAGGATTTATGAGCAGAAGAGGGCAGTTGTTGACTACCAGCATCAACAAAGCTGTCAGTATTTAGTTCAGACTCCACACAAAACCTCAAGAGTTGACATGGATGTCAGATATATGTACCATCCTCCAAAACTTTGAGGACTCCACCAAGATGGTGAGTGGCGATGATGCCATAATTAGCATCACCATCCCGCTACTCTGTCTTCTGAAACCCTCTCTGCTCACAATCAAAGAGGATGCATTGCAGGCGGAGCATGATGAGATGGAGCAAGGAACCATACAGGGTGATTACACACAGCCCAGCCTCATCTCATCCCAACGTGGATTGGGTGACAATGAGGAAGAGGAGGAAGAACAGGAGCTAGTTTCATACGCTATAGACGGTACTACCTGCAGAACTGCCATAACGTCTGTTCAGCGTGGATGGCCTGAGGACAGGGAGGAGGAGGAGGAGAGCATGGTCAGTCGTCCTCTTGGTGAGGACATGGAAGTCTTGCCTGTTAGCAGTCTGGCACTCATGACTGAGTTTATGTTACACTGCCTTTTCCGTGACCCTCGCGTTCTCCAAATTTTGGCTGACAGTCATTACTGGTTGGTGACACTTCTAGACCCATGCTACAAGGAGAACTTTCTGTCTCTGAGGCGGACAGGTCTACAAAAATGGGGCAGTACCAGAAGGCCCTTGTTGCGGAACTATTAAAAAAATTCCCATCTGAAAACGCTGGTGGCAGAGGTCACAGTTCATTGGACAACAAAGGAGTACAGACGAGAGAGACACCCAACTCCAATCCAGCAGAGGCAGGGGAACACTGTCAAAATTCTGGGAGAGTTTTCTCAGCCCATCCCATTGCACAGGCCCTGAGGCGCAAGGAACTCTCACAAGGAATGCAAAGTTTGGGAAGATGCTGAGAGAGTACCTTGTCGACCGTACTAACGTCCTCCGTGATTCCTCTGTGCCTTATAATTATTGGGTATCCAAGCTGGATACGTGGAATGAACTGGCTCTCTACGCTTGGAGGTCCTGGCCTGCCCTGCCACTAGTGTTTTATCAGAGTGGGTTTTTAGTGCCGCTGGTGGAATAATAACTGATAAGCGCATCCGCCCGCCAACTGAAAATGCTGACAGGCTGACTCTTATATAAATGAACAAGGGCTGGATTGGGCCAGACTTCTCAACACCATCGAATGATAGCAGCGTAACAAACTTAAAACCAGTGTCTTTTTTTGGGAGGTGTATATTCCCATGCACCTTTTCAAACCCACACATGGGTATACGCTTACTGATTTTGGCTATTTACTCTTGTCCTCCTCCTTCTCCTCATCCTCATCCTCCACCACGATATCACCAGGGTGACTAGTCCATGATGCAACACTCACATAATTTTTTTAAAGGGTGTTTATGATGCCCGTAAAAAAAAAAATTATACAGTATGTTCATGTATACCCTCAGGGGTAAATGTTTGTCAGCCCATACACTTAGTGCATGGGCATTACAAGCATAGGAGACCCGCTCCTTTCTAATAGGAACATTTTTTTATGAGGCCCTCCTCCACGTCTTTTCCAGGGGGCATTGAAGTGCCTCCCAATTTTTGGCAGCCCTTGCATTCACTGCATAGGCCAACACTATGGGAGACCCACTTCATAATAATGGGAAAATTGTTTTCAGGAGGCCCTCTGACATTCTAGTCTCCTCCAAGGGGCATTGGAGTGCCTCCAAAGTGTTGGCAAACCTTGCATTCACTGCATAGGCAAACACAATGATAGACCCACTTCATAATAATGGGAACATTGTTTTCAGGAGGCCCTCTGACCTCCACATCTCTTCCAAGGGGCATTGGAGTGCCTCCAAATTTTTGGCAACCCTTGCATTCATTACATAGGCAAACACTATGGGAGACCCACTTCCTAATAATGGGAACATTTTTTTTCAGGAGGCCCTCCTCTACGTCTCTTCCAAGGGGCATTGGAGTAGGTCCAAATTTGTGGCAGCCCTTGTATTCACTGCATAGGCAAACAGTATGGGAGACCTACTTCCTAATAATGGGAACATTGTTTTCAGGAGGCCCTCCTCTAAGTCTTTTCAAAGGTGTATTGGGGTCCGTCCAAAATTTTCAAAGGGGTATTGAGGTGCGTCAAAATTTTGGGCAGCCCTGCCACTCACTGCATACGCAATAACAGTATAGGAGACCCACTCTTTAGTAATGGGAACAACAAAGCATAGCTGACTGATGGCTCTCTAAGAATAGCGAGGGCCGACTGCTGGCCCTTTAAGAATAGTAAAGGCTGCCTGATGGCCCTATAAAAATAGGCTTTGTGACTTTCAGAGTCCCTCCTTCATAAATGAAACAGGATGTGTCTGATCATGTCTCACACACCACATGGCAAGATAAGGTTATAAAATGTTAAAATGACATTTCCCGGTGAATGCATTTGTCACGGTTGAAAGCAATGCAAAAGTGCAAAAACGCATCAAAAACGCTATGTGTGAACATAGCCCAAGGTGTGGAGGAGTATTTTTGTTTTTGGTTATTTATTTTGCCTTATATACAAGTTATTATCCTGGAAAGGATGTTCTGTAACATATTTCCCAGGAAAATCCATTTTGGTTTAGTTTTTGTATGTTTTATTGTGAGTCCGTAAAAGTGGCTTAATACCTCTGACAACATTGTTGACAGCAGTGACCTGGGAGTCAGAAATGCTTCCAGGGGTCTTCCCCATGCTGTTCTCATGTCATTTGAGCACTGTTCCCATCGATTTGGGCAATTGTTAGGCCCTCTGCAGACCACCAGGGGGAGCCGCCTGAATAATGCTTGAGTTTCCCATAGACTTACATTGGGCTCGTTGCTCGGGTCGAGCACCCGAGTATTCCAATGTGCTTGACCCGAGCAACGAGCACCCGAGCATTTTAGTGCTCGTCCGTCACTAGTAATCACACTTTAAATAAAAAAGCAAAACTTTTGGTCGCCACTGTAGATTAATGTAGGGTAATGCACCTAGACTGGAGTAATCATATTGCAGCAAATACATTGAATGGAAGTATACTTGGGACTACAGAACAGGAGAAGGACTTGGGTATTTTGGTTACAAGTGAGCTAAGAAGCAGTACTCAATGTCAAGCAGTAGATATTAAGGTGTATAAAAAGAACGATAAAACCCTGTGATCTGAATGTATTATTACCCCTTTATATATCACTTGTAAAGTTACATTTAGAATCTGGCATCAAATTTTGGCCTCCACATTTTAAAAAGGATATTGATGTAGTTGAAAGGCGAGCACCTAGATTTATATTTGGAATGGAATGTCTCTACAATGTTGAAAGTTTAGAAAAGTTGAGCTTGCTTAGCTTAGGAAAAAAATACCTCAAAGGTGATCTAATTTATTTGTATAAATACATGTGTGGTCAATACAAAGGACTGGTAAATTATTTATTCTTTCCAAAGACCTCACAAAGGACCAGAGGAGATTGTGTGAAAAAAAGTGATTTTGTCAGCTAATTAAGAAAGAATTCTTTACAGTTAAAGCAGTCAAACTGTGGAATGCCCCACCGCACGAGACAGTAATGGCAAACGATACCAGCATTTGGAAGGAGTCTAGATTCTTTTCTCACAACAAATGGCATTGTGGGTTATAAATAATCTTGTGACAGAGAATGTATGACAGGTCAAAGATGGTTGAACTTGATTGACCTATGTCTTTCTTTCACCTATCTAACTATATAACTTTGAATCAATTTGTTCACCCCTAGTAAAATATACTCACTGTGTGTAAATCACATAAAAATAGTAATAAGCAATATATGTTTACAAAGACCTGTGGGCACATAGGAATTATGCACAGGAGCCGGCGAGTCACTGTAAGTAGGGAGTGGGGAGAGCACCTTATCACCATGCACGTCGGAGGTCACTGGAGTGGAAGTAGCAGTGACTCACCGGCGCCTGCATAGAAAAAAGAAGAAGCCAATGCCCATAGGAGGGCGGAAATGTAAAGTGTAATCGCGCTATTGCAGGGCGCAGGATTTGGGGACAACACAATGCGTCACAGGGCTCTGTGACGATAATTGCACATTGCTGGTATGCTAATGAAGACCGGAGGCAGAGTTTTCTTCCAGACAACGCATGACCCATAGCCTGGAAGAACTCATTACCATAAACGAATAAAAGAGGATTTATCCAGAACAAGATTGCAGATATCGGCTGTAGGGATGGCACTCACTCAGGTGCGGTTTGAGGCAATCAGGAAACATGTTCCTTTAAATGTCCATAATGGTTTATTGGCTTCATAAACCATTCAAAAGAAAAATGCAAACCAACAGCCTTAGGCGCAGGCAAAAACAAAGAAACAGTCCATTAGCAGAGTCTCTGGATGGTCAGCGCTATGCTCACGCAGGCTTGTGTAGCGTCCAGTGTCCTGACTTGGTCTGGAGACAAAGCATACACAGGAGGCCTTCTCCCTCCAAACACACAAAACATGTGCCAAACAACAGCCTCCATTTTATAGGCTGCTAACCACACCGAGAGGTGAGGTATGTGGTTTGCTGGATCCACCCATTCTCTCCTAGCAACCCGTAACCCGGCTCCCAGGTGCACCAAATGATTCTTTTAGTGCTTATGTGCACTAGAGAAACACTCCAGGCTACATCACAGAGACCAGCCATCTCTGTGACATATACCTCCCATCGACTATGCAACCATTAGCCACCTTACAGGGCATACAGCTATGACTATTTTAATAATTCTATAAACTGTATTCCCCTATTAATAGGTTACCTATGTCCAAGGGGGGGTGACAGATTCCCTTTAAGTGATTCTCGACCTCTTGCAATCACAGCCAGGGGCGGTGTCCACACTGACTGGCTGTTTAATCCCCTAAATGCCGCAAGCTATTGCGATCGCAGTATTTAGAAGGTTAGAAGAAGGAGGTGGCTCCCTCTCCCACCTGATCGCCACTCCCCATGCCATAATCACAGACTGACGATGGCATTCATGGCAACTGGAGGTCAAATAATATCCTCCGGGTCTGTCAGCTATGGTGGCTTGTTAGACCATGCCAGCAGCATGGTCTAAAAGGCATTTTGTAAAGATGTTGTCACATCTGTCTCATTGGAAATAGAAACACACTGGTGTACATCACCACTGAATAATAGAAATCTAAAGGGAAAGGATACGAAAGGAAAAAAGTGTGTATAAAATTTAACCTTTATTATAAATAATGCTAAAACCTAATGGTAAAATATATCATTTTCACATACATCCTTTGCGGACATATATTGGATCACAGTCATTGAAGTTGGCATATGATTCAAACATTCCTACGACCTGCTAGATTTAGATGAGGTCAAGTATAAATTGTGAATCAAATGGTAATCCTGACTATTGTCCCTACTAAATTGGAAGTCAGGTAATTAAATTCCTTATCATATATACATAGCATGAGTCATAAGGGAGATTATTAGTTTATAAATCTCCAGATAAATAATAATCAGTTGGTGTGCTTAATCATAAGTAATTACAGTACAATAGCAGGAGTGGTACATCGACCACAATAACTGTCAGAGTATATTATGGTTAAAACTAGTACACACATCCATACAGTTGAGATGTGACTCTATCCAAAAATGTATGACTCTGCCTAGATACAGTCGTAAGCAAGCCCCAGTCTTTATGCTGGTCTATATTATATGCAGTGGGGGGCTTTAATAATTCATGAAGAGTGTTGGAGAAAGATATTCTCACTTATCACAAACACACCACCACTGCATGTGCCCCACCAACCGCATCTGAGTATGCGTGGTTCACATCAGTGGTCACACACTGGAGCTATGCTGCCAATGTTACTGTTGTGGATTTAGGTGGTTGTGTGTACTAGTCGGTTTTAACAATAATATATTCTGACAGTTACACATGTGGTCAAAATAGTTGGTACCCATCATTTATTGAAACAAAAACCCACAATAGTCACAGAAATAACTTGAATCTGACAAAAGTAATAATAAATTAAAAATCTTTGAAAATGAACAAATGAAAGTCAGACATTACTTTTCAACCCTGCTTCCACAGAATTAAAAAAAAAAATTAAACTCCTGAAATAGGCCTGGACCGAAATGATGGTACTCTTAACTTAATATTTTGTTGAACAACCTTTTGAGGCAATCACTGCAATCAAACGATTCCTGTAATTGTCAATGAGACTTCTGCACCTTTCAACAGGTATTTTGGCCCACTCCTCATGAGCAAACTGCTCCAGTTGTCTCATGTTTGAAGGCTGTCTTTTCCAGACGGCATGTTTCAGATGTTTCCAAAGATGCTCAATAGGATTTAGGTCAGGGCTCATAGAAGGCCACTTCAGAATAGTCCAATGTTTTCCTCTTAGCCATTCTTGGGTGTTTTTAGCTGTGTGTTTTGGGTCATTATCCTGTTGCAAGACCCATGACCTGCGACTGAGACCAAGCTTTCTGACACTGGGCAGCACATTTCTCTCTAGAATCCCTTGATAGTCTTGAGATTTCATTGTACCCTGTACAGATTCAAGACACCCTGTGCCAGATGCAGCAAAGCAGCCCCAGAACATAACAGAGTGTCCTCCATGTTTCACAGTAGGGACAGTGTTCTTTTCTTGTTATGCTTAATTTTTCCATCTGTGAACATAGAGCTGATGTGCCTTGCATTTTTTCTCATCTGTCCATAAGACATTCTCCCAGAAGCTTTGTGGCTCGTCACCATGTAGTTTGGTAAATTCCAGTCTGGCTTTTTTATGATTTTTTTTCAGCAGTGGTGTTCTCCTTGGTTGTCTCCCATGAAGTCCACTTTGAATCAAACAACGACGTATGGTGCAATCTGACACTGATGTTCCTTGAGCTTGAAGTTCACCTTTAATCTCTTTAGAAGTTATCCTGGGCTCTTTTGTTACCATTCATATTATCCATCTCTTTGATTTGTCATCAATTTTCCTCCTGCGGCCACGTCCAGGGAGGTCCAGTCCCATGGATCTTAAATTTCTGAATAATATGTGCAACTGTAGTCAAAGGAACATTAAGCTGCTTGGAGATGGTCTTGTAACCTTTACCTTTAACATTTTCTTTCTAATCTCCTGAGACAACTCTTTCCTTTGCTTCCTCTGGTCCATGTTGAGTGTAATACACACCATGTCACCAAACAGCACAGTGTGTATCTGTAGCCCTATATACAGACCCACTGACTGACTACAAGATTGTGGACACCTGTGATGCTAATTAGTGGACACAACTTGGTTTAACATGTCCCTTTTGTCACATTATTTTCAGGGGTACCATCATTTCTGTCCAGGTCTATTTCATGAGTTAAATTTTTTTTTCAATTCTGTGGAAGCAGGGTTGAAAAGCAATGTCTGACTTTCATTTGTTCATTTTCATAGATTTTTAATTTATTATTACTTTTGTCAGATTCAAGTTATTTCAGTGACCATTGTGGGTTTCTCTTGCATTAAACTATGGGTACCCACAATTTTGACCACGTGTGTATTGTGGTCAATGTACCACTCCTGCAATTGTATTGTGATTATTTATGATTAAGCACACCAACTGATTATTATTCATCTGGAGATTTATAAACTAATAATCTCCGTTATGACTCATTCTATGACTTTTAATATATGATATGGAATTTAATTACCTGACTCACAATTTAGTAGGGGCAATAATCAGGATTACCATTTGATTCACAATTTAAACTTGACCTCATCTAAATCTAGTGGGCCGCAGGAACGTTTGACTCATTCCAACTTTAATGACTGTGACCCAAGATAAGTCCGCAAAGGAAGTATGTGAAAATGATATATTTTATTATTAGACAAATAAAATTGTGTGTAGGCGCTGGTAGGTGGGCCTGGATATTACCTGCTGCGAGGGATAGACAACCAACCACAGGTTGACAATATTGGAATAGTCCAATTTTTAAAATGAAAATGCTTAAAATCTCCTGCGCTGGTAACGTTTAGGCCGTATAAAAGAAGGGGGTGGGTTTTTTTAGGGACAAGATATGAACAGTAGGAGAGGATGATAAAAAATGTTTTTATTTAGGATAGTAGATCTCACATAAAAATGACGTTAAATCACATTGAAACTTAAAATGTTAAAATAATAAATAGGGATTGATGGTGGGTCTTTTGGTGTAGAGGCTCTGTGTGGATTCCTGGTACTAGTGGCCTCATGGGTTTCTAGGCCAGTTTTAGAGGGGTTGTAGTCTGGATGGTTCCTAAGTGTAGAAAAAGGGGGGGAGAAAGGGGGAAAGGAGGGGTTAATGACTAGATGGTTCCCCGTGTGGTTGGAGTAGCTGATCTCCCTAGTGGAAGATGTGATTTACCTGTTATCGGTCAGATTAGATTTCCAAGTGTGGATGGCTTGTGCTTGGGGTGATAATCGTTCCTGGTTAAGGCAGCGGGGGAAATTACCGCTAGTGGATATAGAGTATTATTAGTTATACCTATAACACAGTAGAGAGGGTCTAAATGGCACATAAGAAGAAATGCAGTATTTACCCGTGAAGGAGGAGGACTCTGTGTGGGTGACAGGGCTGCACTTGATGGTATCTACGGTCTTGATTGTTGTCCGGTTCCGTGCGATGGACGGCTATTGTGAATCGCAGTATTTTATTATTAGGTTTTAGCATTATTTATTATAAAGGTTACATTTTATACACACTCTTTTCTATTCTTATCCCTTCCCTTCAGATTTCTAAAAGGTATTTTGGTAGTGTAACACTGACAGCTATAATGCATTGCAGTACATGTGCATTGCAATGCATTAGAACTGTGATCAAAGTAGTAAAAGTTGAAGTCTGAAAGAGGGACTAAGTAAAAATTGTTAATTATTTAAATAAAAATAAGATGCAAATACTTTTATGCCCAAAAATGACAAAAGTATTCTCAGAGTGATACCTTTATTGGCTAACCAGAAAAAAAAAAAAATATTTGCAAGCTTTCAGAGCCGGAAAGCTTGCTCTGAAAGCTTTCAATGCTCTGAAAGCTTACGTGCGCTCAAAGCTTGCAATTATATATTTTTTTCTGGTTAGCCAATAAAGGCATCACTCCAAGAATACTTTTGTTATTTTTGGGCATAAAAGTATTTACATCAATTTTTCTGGCTAACACCGTGCCAAAATATAATTTTGTACTGTGCATCATAATAAAAATAAGAAAAACACAAAATAATTAACAAAAAAATGGTCAAAAAAATATTACGCCAAAAAACGCATATTTATGGAAAAACAAAATTAAATTAAAGAGTACACACATATTTGGTATTGCTGAGTCTGGAACAACCTGATTTATGAAACTGTTATATTATTTAACCCTCTTCAGTGAACACCGTAAAAAATTTAAAACTTTAATTTAAAATTTAAAATTATGCTTGTTCATCATACAACTGAACAAAAAGTAGGAATGAAATAAAATGTAGGAATGGTATCCCTTAAAAAAAAATCTTATCCTGCAGAAAACAAGCTCTAATTTATCTTTCAGTGGAAAAATAAAAAAGCTACAGCTGTCAGAATAAGGCCATGCAAAAACTATTTTTTATAACATTGCTTTTAATGTGTAAAAGCAGCAAAACATCAAAAAATGATATATATATATGGTAATATACACTGCTCAAAAAAATTAAGGGAACACTTAAACAACAGAATATAACTCCAAGTAAATCAAACTTCTTTGAAATCAAACAGTCCACTTAGGAAGCAACACTGATTGACAATCAATTTCACATGCTGTTGTGCAAATGGAATAAACAATAGATGGAAATTATTGGCAATTATCAAGACTCCCTCAATAAAGGAGTGGTTCTGCAGGTGGGGACCACAGACCACATCTCATTACCAATGCTTTCTGGCTGATCTTTTGGTCACTTTTGAATGTTGGTTGTGCTTTCACACTCGTGGTAGCATGAGAAAGTCTCTACAACCCACAGAAGTTGCTCAGGTAGTGCAGCTCTTCCAGGATGGCACATCAATGCGAGCTGTGGCAAGAAGGTTTGCTGTGTCTGTCAGCATAGTGTCCAGAGGCTGGAGGCTCTACGAGGAGACAGGCCAGTACACCAGAAGACGTGGAGGGGGCTGTAGGAGGGCAACAACCCAGCAGCAAGACCGCTACCTCCGCCTTTGTGCAAGGAGGAACAGGAGGAGCACTGCCAGAGCCCTGCAAAATGACGTCCAGCAGGCCACAGATGTGCATGTGTCTGCACAAATGGTTAGAAACCGACTCCATGAGGGTGGTATGAGGGCCCGACATTCACAGATGGGGGTTGTGCTCAGAGCCCAACACCGTGCAGGACGCTTGGCATTTGCCACAGAACACCAGGATTGGCAAAGTCGCCACTGGCGCCCTGTGCTCTTCACAGATGAAAGCAGGTTCACACTGAGCACATGTGACAGACGTGACAGAGTCTGGAGATGCCGTGGAGAGCGATCTGCTGCCTGCAACATCTTTCGGCATGACCGGTTTGGCAGTGGGTCAGTAATGGTGTGGGGTGGCATTTTTGTGGAGGGCCGCACAGCCCTCCATGTGCTCGCCAGAGGTAGCCTGACTGCCATTAGGTACCGAGGTGAGATCCTCAGACCCTTTGTGAGACCATATGCTGGTGCGGTTGGCCATGGGTTCCTCCTAATGCAAGACAATGCTAGTCATCATGTAGCTGGAGTGTGTCAGCAGTTCCTGCAAGATAAAGGCATTGAAGCTATGGACTGGTCCGCCCGTTCCCCAGACCTGAATCCGATTGAACTCATCTGGGACATCATGTCTCGCTCCATCCACCAACGTCACGTTGCACCACAGACTGTCCAGGAGTTGGTGGATGCTTTACTCCAGGTCTGGAAGGAGATCCCACAGGAGACCATCCGCAACCTCATCAGGAGCATGCCCAGGCGTTGTAGGGAGGTCATACAGGCACGTGTAGGCCACACACAATACTGAGCCTCATTTTGACTTGTTTTAAGGACATACATCAAAGTTGGATCAGTCTATAGTGTGTTTTTCCACTTTATTTTTGGGGGTGACTCCAAATCCTGGCCTCCATTGGTTAATAAATTGGATTTCCATTGATGATTTTTGTGAGATTTTGTTGTCAGCACATTCAACTTTGTACAGAACAAAGTATTCAATGAGAATATTTCATTCATTCAGATCTATGATGTGTTATTTGAGTGTTCCCTTTATTTTTTTGAGCAGTGTACATATGGTATCGCTGTAATTGTACTCGCCCGAAGAATAAAGCTGACTTATCGCTTTTACCACATGGTGAGCAGAATAAAAAATCAATGGAAAAACTATTCCTAAATTGCTGCCTTTTGCTGATTCAGCCACCCAAAAATTGGAATAGAAAAAAATGCTACAAATGAAAACTCCAGCTCATCCCGCAAAAAACAAGCCCTCATATGACTCTGTCAGCAGAAAAATAGAAAAATAATAGCTCTCAAAGTAAGGTAATACAAAAAAGTTATTTACAAAAAAACCTTTTTAGTGTGTAGTAGCAAAACATAAAAAACTATATAAATCTGTAATCATAATGACTCGAAGAATAAAGCCGTTTTTTCACTTATAAGGCAAGGTGAATGGCATAAAAAAAAATAAAACCTCCCAAGCCCTGTTGTGTAGCCAAACAGTACTGTACTGCTACATGTGGGGTACTGCCATATTCAGGAGAAATTATGTAACAAACTAAGGGGCCTTAGTTTCCCCCTTGTAAAAATAAAAAATCTGGTGCTAAAACAGGATTTTAATGTCAAAAATGTAAATATTCTTTCTTCACCACCTGTGACACACCTGTGGTGTCAATATTCTCACTGCACCACTAGCTGTATTCTCTGAGGAGTGCAGTTTGTTAAACAGGGTCACTTACCGTATGGAGGAAAATGGGGGGTGCGTCTTATAGTCTGAATGTTGCTGGGGGGTAAATATATATACATACTGTGGCTGTGGGTGGTGGGGGAAGCGACATTGGAGGAGTTTGCGGGGCACAGGAGGCAGCAGCCACCTGCTGCAGCCTACACTGTTCCCACTGCTAAAGAAAATGAATATTCAGTGCTCCCCACGCCCATGCATACCAGGATAAGAATAAAGGGTGCCATGCATACAAGGATAATAATGAGGGGTGCCATGCATGCCAGCATTGGGGATGATGGGTGCCATGTATACCAGGATTGGGGGATGAGGGGTGCCATGCATACCAGGATAGGGATGAGGAGTGCCATGCAAACCAGGATAGGGATGAGGGGTGCCATGCATACCAGGATAGGGATGAGGGGTGCCATGCATACCAGGATAGGGATGAGGGGTGCCATGCATACCAGGACAGGGATGAGGGGTGCCATGCATACCAGGATAAGGATGAGGGGGCCATGTATACTAGGATAAGGATGAGGGGTGCCATGCATACCAGGATAGGGATGAGGGGTGCCATGCATATCAGGATAAGGATGAGGGGTGCCATGCATCCGGGAACAGGGATGAGGGGTGCCATGCATACCAGGATAGGGATGAGGGGTGCCATGCATACCAGGATAGGAATGAGGGGTGCCATGCATACCAGGATAAGGATGCAGTGTGTCATGCATATCAGGATGGAGGGGTGCCATGCATATCAGGATGGGGATGGGAGCCACGTATAATGGGAAGGGGGGGCATATTTACCAGGATGGGGATATTATCAGAATTGGGGGACATTACCCCTATTCCAGTGTCAGCAGCAGACCTGCTTAACAGTGCATCGTAACTCCATTTTTTGCTTACATTTTTTTTCTATTTTCCTCCTTTAAAACCTAGGTGCGTCTTATGGTCTGAAAAATACTGTATAGAGGGACCTGCTGTTCTGGCACCTGCTTGGCTCCACCAATGTTATATGACACCTGCAAACTATTCCAGCAAAATCTGCATTTTAATATGCCTCTTCTTCCTTTTCTGAGCTTTACACTGTGCCTGAAAAGTAGTTTCTGACAACATATGAGGTATTTGTGTACTCAGGGAAATTGTGTCACAAATTATGCAGTCCATTTTCTTCTACTTCTCCTTTTGAAAATTTAAATTTTGAGGCAAAAACAACATTTTAGTGGTAAAAATGCAATTTATTTTTACTTCACCACCCAATAGTATAACATTTTGTGACATGCCTGTGGTGTCAACATTCTCACTGCATATTAATTTCCACTGCCCAATATTACACAGTTCTGTGAGTCATCTGAGGGTTTAAAATGCTCACTAACCCCAATACAAATTCCTCAATAGGTGTAGGCTCCAAAATAGGGTCAAGTGTGTTGGGTTTCTGCTGTTTTGGCCCCATAGCAGTTCTTCAAATGCGACATGACGACTGCAGTTTATTCCTGCTAAATATGCGCTCGAATGTAAAATAGCGCTCCTTGCCTTCCGAGACCTGTGATGTGCCCAAACAGTGATTTTACACCATATATGGGGCATTGGCATACTCAGGAAAAATTGCACAACAAATTGGGCTGTCCATTTTCTCCTGTTACTTACTATTGTAAACATAAAAAAATTGGAACTAAAGCAATATTTTTGTGAAAAAAGTATATATTTTTTGTTTTTATGTTCCAATATTTTAAAATCCTGTAAAACACCTGTGGTTCAAAATATTCATCAAACTCCTACGTAAATTCCATGAGGGATGTAGTTTCCAAAATGGGGTCACTTGTGCAATGTTTCTGCTGTCATAGTACTCAGGAAAAAGTTGTATAACAAATTGTGCAGTCCATTCTTGTTACCCTTTTGAAAGTATAAAGTTTGGGGATAAAACAATATTTTTGTGGAAAAAACGTAATGTTTCACTTTTTACAGTCCAATGTTTTAAAATTCTGAGAAGCCCCTATGAGTTCAAAATAGTCACCACACATCTAGATAAATTTCTTAAGGGGTGTAGTGTCCAAAATGTGGTCACTTTTTGGGGTTTTATGCTGTTTTGGCACCATAGTGGCTCTCCAAGTGCGACATGGCGTCAGCAGTCAATTTATGCCAAATCTGAGCTCGAAAAGTCAAATAGCGCTCCTCCCCTTCTGTGCCCTGTTATGTACACAAACACATGCTCAAGGGAAAATGGGCCACTCAAATTGTTGTGCATTGTCTCCTGTTATCCTTGTGAAAATGAAAAATTTGGAGCTAAAACAACATTTTAGAGAAAAACACATAAATTTTCATTGTTTTCTTCCAATTTTCTATTATTCCTGTGAAGCACCTGAAGGGTTAATAACCTTCCTGAATGCAGATTTGAAGGGGTGTAGTTTTTGTAATGGGGCCTTCTTTGGGGTTTTTCTGACATATAGGACCCTCAAAGTCACTTCAAAGGGAAGTGGTCATTTATTCCAACAAAATGTTAAAAATCTAATTTTTAAATGAAAAATTACTTCTAATTGTTTAACCCTTTCAAATTTTTTATGAAAAATCGCAAGTCATATCGACCTCCTACTATCATGAAGTACAATGTGTCATGAAAAAACAATCTCAAAATCACTGGGATATTTAGAAGCATTCCAGAGTTATTACCACATAAAATTGCACTGGTCAGAATAGAAAATTTTTTCCTGGTCAAGAAGAGGACAACAGGCTTTGGCATGAAGTGGTTAAAAAAAAGAGCCATATGCGTTAAAAATGACACCATTTTGTTGGTGTCATAAACTTGGTTTTATTTTGATGTAAACACATGTAGTTATTATTATGATTCACAAATAAAGTTGGATTATACATTGAATAATAAGCATGTGTGGGCCCTTGTATTAACCAGTAGACCTTTTCAGACCTGTGTACTCAGTTGAGATCAGCTGATATGTTTTCTTTTTTATTAGTATACAAATATTTCAAAGATTTTTAAAATATAAAAATCCATTTGTTTGTTAGTCTCTTGATGTTGTTTGACTATTCTCCTTAGGTACTGTGAGGAAAGAAAAGATCAAACCGAACCTGCGGTCCATAGATCAATAAGGAACAGTTAAACAGTGTCTAAAGAATCAAATACCTTTATTGAATATACAAACCATGGTACCCTATACAAGAGAAGTACATGTGCAGCACATCACATATATCATATAGATAGAAAAATGATTATACATACTCATATATTATGATTACACAGGAAGGAAACAAATAGTACAGTAGTCAGTTCATTCAAAAAAGCACCTGAAAAGCTCTCCACTATTCCATAATGCATAAATGAAAGGATGATATTTGCTTGGTATGAATCTAGACTGTATGCCATCAAATACAGAGAGAGGGATCCAGTAAATACAGACCCCCTGACGAAGGACGGCAGTCCAAAATGCGCGTCGGGGTGTACATGGTGCAGTGCTCCAACGATACTCATGTACTTTTACCGAATGGTCTGCCATTCTATGGTCCTTGTGCTGACTTCCACATTTTGGATTTCATGCCGGAGACTGGATTCCAATACACAATTGTATTTAGACAGTTTTCCAGTGGCCTCATTTTCTCCTTAGGTACTGTACAAGGTCCCTCTGAATTGTAAAGTGCTGTGGAATATGTTGGTGCTTTAAAAATTAAAATTATGGTAATTAAATTATTATACAAAACAAAATTTCCTGTTAATATATCAGCAACCTCTCTTTACTATTATAGCTATTTTCTCTACACTTTGATACATGCAATATTTTATTTTAATGACTGACTTTAAAATAATGACTTTTGAAATATACACTTTTGTTGCTTAACATTGCATCCAATTGCTTTGCCATTTTCAAGCTGCATTTCATCCAGATGGCCTCCTGTTTACTACTGCCAAAAAGTTTACTGCATGGAACCATGTATTATTTACGTTGTTCCCTTATCACCAAAGCTATATTTTTCATATGATAAGAAAATTATATGCATGGCAATTCATAGTCAGCATGGCATGCTATGAATAAACATAGTTCATTAACATTTGGACTGAGTTTTGACAAGCACTTCCCTTGTTTTAGCAAATCAAGATTTTATTTCAAAGATAATATATGTAAATGGCTTCTGAAAAATAAGATTACGTAATACAAAAACTGTGCTGTATTAACAACATATAGTTAATTTTTATTGGACAGGATGGACAGAATGTCCTTGTGAAAAATCACAGCAAGCACTGTTCTCTTCCATATACTCAATGACACTCACCCATTCAAGTTTATGGTTGCAAAAGAAAAAATCAGACCTTTTAATGAATTCGGCGAATCATACCTCATCAAAGACTTTCTTAAGACTGGCGTATGAAAACGTATGAAATTTGACTCATGGTGAATAAATTCACTGTGAATCACAGATATTCCAAGTATGTAATACTCTGAGGTCTCCTTAGGCCTCATTCATACGTTGGTGTTTAAACACTTCCGTGAAAAAATTGTACTGGTGTCATTAGTGTTATCGAGCTCTTCGACATCAGTGTACAGTTTGTGTGTTAGTGTTTACCATAGTGTGTCATCAGTGTTTGGATAAATAAATTAATGAATTGCAAAGTGTCATAGAAAAATTAAAATCCATATGACATAAGACATCTCCAGGGAGGACACATTCACACCCCCCCCACCCCGCACACACAGATCATCAGGGACAAATAGCTGACACTTTGGGCAAATGGGGAAGAGGAAACCAGTATAGCTAGGGGACAAAAAGTAATTAAAACTAATTAAAATCCCCTCTGAAGCTGGGATTGCCTGCAGTGACCAAATGGTTAAAACAGGATATCTATTGTGGAGAACAGGATATCTCTTCTGGGAAAACAATAACCAGGCTGAAATTTACACATGGGAAGGGAACTATCCTTTCACAGGCCCAGATTCTAGTCACACCATCTCTGATGTTCAGACATGAATATTGGGGTTTGTGTTGCTCCGATATTTATGAGATATAGATTTCCAGCATTGTAGCAAAGGGACGAGCATGATGCAGTAACTCACATCAGTGTAGGGCTGCTAGAATCCCTTCAATTGAATAACTGACTGATAGATGACGCTACACCTGTCATATATAGTATCTATGTAATGGTAAAATCATGATAAAAAATATGACGACAATGTGTAAACGCTGGAAACCTTAAGAAGCAAAGATATCTCATAAGCTGGGGATTTCATAAAATGAAGGGCTGAGAACATCCCACAACCCAGCCCACATGAGGTCATCAAGGGGAGGTGTGTGGGTGTAACTTAGGAGCTAATAAAAGGCAAATGCCAATAATGATCTGTGTTCAATGCTAAGAAAGATACATACCTGTGTAGGCTTGATCCATGTTCACCAGACGTTTCTCAATCAAAGTGTTTCCCTTCACTTAACTCTGAGCCATTTCCGTGATATCAGGTTTAGTAATTTTCTTTCATTATTCCTTTTTATTTTTAGTAATTGGATATGCTTTTGTCCGCTTTGCAAAATCTTTTGTATATTTTTAATAAACATTGCCTATCTTTCTGGATTTAATATAAAATGTAATAGTTCTGCTCCTTTTGTTCTGTATACCGCACTCCTGAAAGCCATACGCTACCTGTAAAGGGTGTCCAATTGGCCTGTAACCGACTGTTGGTGGCAGCTAATAATCTTTCTTGGGTTATTGTGCATCTGGCAGTGACCTTACCGAGGCATATATATATTCCATGCGTTGTAATTCGTTGTATATATACAATACGCTCACTGTGAGCTCCCCAATAACCGTCTCAGTAGTGGAAACAGCCGCTGACATCCTCTGTTAATCATTAGTCAATTGTGTAATTGTCCTGATGATAGGGGGCAGCAGAGAGCTGTTTGTGACAAAAAGGTAGCAGTGGGGTGGTTCAGTGCAACCCCCCCCGGCTGTGATCTTTAACACAAAGCTTCTCCTATTCTTTGCAGTATTTTCATGGACCTATAGACTTGTATTGACACTTTTTATCCATGTTTCCGTGAGTTTTGCATGCACACATGGTCCATGAAAAAACATGGACATGTGAATAGCCCCATAAATTATAATGGGTATGTGTTGAATCTGTGAAAAATATGGTGTGGAGACACGAGGGTCAGTGGGTGCTTTCGTCCGCTGACCTGGCTGACTTTAGAAAGACCACAGGGACCAGGGCTCATCCCACTGAATGCCCTACTCGTTCCCCGTGTGCACAATACTACTCAGACAACACAGGGTGAGGGTAACACACTACAGTAATAATTTATTGGATCAACAACAGTCAATAGCACATAGTACAGACCCAGAACGTAAATAAGATGGTGCAACCGACAGAGTCTCACCCTTCCGCTGGCTCGCCAGGAATTAGAATAACTGTGACTTCAGGTAATACAGGGCCAACTACACCAACCAGTGGCACCCTGCTTTTGGTGGGCACCAACAAAGAGGAGGTAGCGTCAAGCTTAGGAAGCTGACAGAGTACTTTGAGGTATTTTGCCAGGTGACCTGATTGTCCCAACCTGGGTTTTCCAAATGTCTTTGAGGGTTCATTGATGGTCAATGGAGCAGATCTGTATTCCTCCAGTTGGTGCCATGGTTCCTTGGTTGCTGTCCTGTAGAGTCTCAAATCTGTATTCCTCCGGATGAAGCCATGGTGCCTTGGCTACTGTCATGTCCACAGCTCTAATTCACGCCATTATCCACAGGTTTGGGGGAAGGTTGGTAGAGGTCATCATCCCTTTGTTTGAGTGCTCAATTAAAATGCATATTTTGTCCTTCAATGTTTGCAGAACAACAAGTTGCATGGACTGATACAATAGGTAATCAGCAGCCATTCAACAAATCAGCAAACATCAATTCAATGTTCAGGCTCATATGATCAATATCTTATGTCTCTTGACCTACCGAAAAATACATCTGGCATAATTAATAATAAATGCTGTGTTGTCATATTCCTTCCCCTTCTTAATTAGCCAGACGTGATAAGCTTCCTATCATCCTTCTCCAATTGTCGGGGACAGTCCATCAGCATTTCTTTCAGCACAGACCCAAATGTAAGAAGTTTCACCTTCATGGAAATGAACCTTTGTATCATCCAGTTTCCTCAAAGCATATTCCATGTCTTCCATGTGAATAAACTCCACAATCCCTGTTCCATCTTTGTATACATCAGCACAGCAGACATCTCCAGCTTCTCTCATATCTTTCAGATCCTGCCAACTCCCTGATGGGGAAAGCCCTGAAACAAGGACCCTGTATACATGTCACCAGGAAAGGGGTCCGTTTCTCGTGCGGGGTCCTTCATATCCTCCCCTGGTCTCCGGTTTGACCTAGGAAACTCCACACGTAATCAACGAGAACTGAACTCGTATCCATTATGTCCACACATGGCATCCTCCTCATCCCGTGATTCCTGGAATCTGATGAAGGCGAATGGTGTGGCACCCCCCCTCCCCCTCGATTCTTTATCTTGACAGTAAGGACCTACCCTTACCAATGGAACAACTCCTCCAGCTCCTTCTCCCGTTTGAGGCTCCGGGTCCCAATGCGACCAACAACTCCTGGATTCGGTCTGCTTGGGAATGGGTATTTGATTCCAGACTGCCACTGGATCCTTGATTTGGCAGGAAGTTCAACTCCTCTTGTTCAAACTCATCGTCCGCCACCACGTTCTGGGCATCCCAAAGGACCAATTCCTGTATCAGATCCGACCAAGTGTCGGTGGCTCTGTATTCGATCAGTCGAAGCTAGCACAACTCCTGTAGTTGTCATTTCATATTGAGGCTGTATTTCCTCTCCAGTTCTCTTTTCAAGGCCGAGCTGGTGGGGTTGGACATGGTAGCATCCGAAACCTGCTGTGCATGCCTCACCCGTGGTCTGCTGGGTCTGTTTATCTGTCTCCCTGGTTGTGGAGCCCTTGGTGTCTGTCCATGGCAGCTTCCCTGAATCCACCAGGCTGAATAGTATCCCACTGCTTCCACCAAGTGTGGATATAGGAGGGTCAGTGAGTGCTCTCATCCTCTGACCTGACTGTCTTTACAAAGAACGCATAGACTAGGGCTCATCCCACTGAACGCCTGTACTCCTTTTCCATGTGCAGAATATTACTCATTCAACCTGGAAATTAGGCCCAGCTTGATATGCAATGGTGGTAACAAAATCTTATGTGGGTCAACAAGTGCTGGATGCAGGACATTTTTACTCCCTGGCTGAAGTGAATGTTGGAGACTCCAGTCTCTTTTATTGTTGCGATATTCTCTTGCACGATTATTCCGCTCACACAGAAAGCAGCAGTACTTTCTGTATCCACCCTGGAGACCAAATAAGAGGGCAACGCCCTTTAAGTTACCACAAAGGGGCCACAAATGTTGGTTATAGTTCAGGCATCTCAATAGCTGTTTCATGTTGTCATAGGTTTCTTTCATGTGGACTACTTAACCAACTGGAATTGAAGGTAGTGCATTGCTATTATGTGGCATGACAGCTTTTATGTTTGTTTTGGACAAATCAATAAAGTGCCGAAATTCCTCTAGATTATGACTTATCTTCAGAGCTTCCATTAAACTGTTGATGTTGTTGCATGCAACGAGATCACCCACCAAGAAGAAGTAATGGACAAGATCTTTATCACGGTTGCAGAAAAAGAAATCTGAACATTGCCCGCTAGGAGATTGCCCACTAGCCTGGAACCTAATAGCTCAGCCTTACTCTTGGGCAGATCCAAATCTCTAGCAAGATCATTCAATTCACTTTGTGTTATAAGATGTGGTCCAGTTGAGGTTGCTAAGAGACAATGTTAATAGTTTATAATCATAATACAAATAAAGAATAGAAGATTATATATATAATTTCTTGATGAAAAGTAAAAATTTGTGAAGGAAGAAAGGAAAGAAAAAAATTGCTCCCCAATTTTTTTTCAAAATAAAAAAAAAAAAGTTTTCTTTTTCTTACAATAATCACACAAGTCTATTGATGGGCATGTTCCCGTCACTATTTCATTTAAATCCTCAGTGCACAAAGTGCCTAGCTTGAAAATCCAAAAGGCTTCTGTATTAACCAACCTCCTAAAATGATATGCATGAAATTCAGGGAGTTGTTCTATTAGTTTCATTCTTAAACAAGAGGGATCTTTATTGTGTGTATAACAAAAATGTTTAGACAAATTATCATTTTTTATGATGTGTCTGTGTTTATTCATCCTTTTCCTAACTGCCTAAATACTTCTTTTGAAGCATTGTAAATTGCAACAACAGTGTAACAAATATATAACAAAAGAACTACTGCATTTTAAAAATTAACCCATGTAAAAAAATCTCATCTGTCACTAGAGAATCAAAGTCATTGCTCTTATGCGTTAATATACCTCAACACAAACACTTCAAACTGCCACATTTAAAAAACCTTTTAAATCAGGAAACATAGAACAATTATTAGAAGAAAACGGTAGACTACATTTATCCTGCATTTATTAACATCTGCTCCATCATATTAAATATTCTGTAGGTGTTGCTGCTGCTGCCATGGCTACTTGTTTTAGCTCTAATGCTGGCACAGGTGGGGGAGCATTGTGTCTGTGAGAATGGCAGAGGAGTTTGCTGGTCAGTAGTGCTGTTAGCAGGCATTTGCTCGGTGAAATCTTCGTAAAGTAGGTATAAGAGCTTATACTGGTAGTAAGCCAATTTTGACTTCCTTTTCGAAAGCTGCAAATAATTCCCCAATTTTATTTTTATAGTAAAGGTCTAAAAGTGTGGCTATCCTATAGTCATCACTAGAGATGAGCGGTGTTCGACTAGAACTGTTCGCCAATCTCAAATTCGAGCTGTTTTGGGCGGTGTTCGAGTTGTTCGACGAACCCGAACGATTTGCAAAAAATTCGGCTGTTCGAGGTTATGTTCGATAACTGTTCGTGCACCAAAAGCGTGTCCTGCATGTCTGGCGCTATTTAGAGCACCAATCATGCAGGGATTGTCTGCCACTCATTGTAATGCCACAGCCATGGTGGTTGTGGCATTACAGTGATTGCCCAAATCGATAGGAACAGTGCTCACAGTGAAACATGAAAAGCCGACAATTGAGCAGCGGCATACACCGGTACCCGACAATTTAGAACCGAAAGAATAGAGCTTCACACATAGATTAGATAGATATAAACATGTCAACCACATATATACGAAGTACAGTGAAAGTGCTGCTTACTGTACTTGTCATTTAGCGTAAAGGATTTATCAAAAAAAATAATAGTGTTTTCATGCACCGTCTCTTTAAAAAAGCCGGCCGGCAATTCAGCAGCGGTACCCGACAATTTAGAATAGAAAGAATAGAGAATCACACATAGATTAGATAGATAGAAACATGTCAGTCACATATATATGAAGTACAGTGACAGTGCTGCTTACTGTACTTGTCATTTAGCGTAAAGGATTTATCAAAAAAAATAATAGTGTTTTCATGCACCGTCTCTTTAAAAAAGCCGGCCGGCAATTCAGCATCTGTACCCGACAATTTATAACAGACAGAATAGAGCTTCACACATAGATTAGATAGATAGAAACATGTCAGTCACATATATATGAAGTACAGTGATAGTGTTGGTTACTGTACTTGTCATTTAGTATTAAAATAAAGGATTTATTATTAAAAAAATTGGCGTGGGGTTCCCCTTAATTTTAGGCTCTAGCGGAGGTTAAGCAGACGGCTGGGGCAGATGTTTGAAGCCTGGGAAGGGGGTAATACCCACGGAGCTTCCCAGGCTACTAATATCAGCCCCCAGCTGAATACATAGCCTTTACTAGCTATTAAAATGGGGGACCCCCCCAAAAAAATGACGTGGGGTCCCCCCTAATTTAATAGCTAGCAAAGGCTAGGCAGACAGCTGGGGGCTGATATTAATAGCCCAGGAAGGGAGCCATGAATATTGGCCCCCTCCCAGGCTAGAAACACCAGCCGTCAGCCGCCCCAGAAATGGCGCATTCATAGGATGCGCCAATTCTGGCACTTAGCCTCGCTCTTCCACGCTGCCCTGGTGCGGTGGCAGGGGGTAATAGGGTTGGGGTTGATGTCAGCTTATAATGCCAGCTGACATCAAGCCCAGGTTAGTAATGGAGAGGCGTCTATAAGACACCCCCATTACTAACCCCATAGTCAAAGTTAAAAAAAACACAAACACCCAGAATAAAGTCCTTTAATTGAAATAAAGACACAATCCTTTATTGTTCTAAATTAAACCATACTTACCGTCACGCCCATTCCAGCTGAAGCCAACGATCTCCTGCAATAAAAGAAAAATAATAAAGCAACCTCATCCTTACCTTTCCATGGTTCCCACGACAGCTTCAGCTCTGCTACATCGAGATGACAGGCTGGACCGCAGCAGAACGCTGCCATCCAGCCTCTCATCCCGCAGACACTGAGAAGCGCAGGCTTGCTTGCGCTGCTCAGCGTCTCTCTGTGACGACATCCAGATGAGCCGAGTTCATGTCCAATGAACTCGGCTCACCTCATGCACGTCACTGACAGCGTGGGAAAATTCTCACGCTGAAGCGGTGAGTGCAGGAGAATTCTCCCACGCTGTCAGTGACGTGCATAAGGTGAGCTCATGTCCAATGAACTCAGCTCACCTCCTGCACGTCACTGACAGCGTGGGAGAATTCTCCTGCACTCAGCGCTTCAGCGTGAGAATTCTCCCACGCTGAAGCGCTGAGTGCAGGAGAATTTTCCCACGCTGTCAGTGACGTGCATAAGGTGAGCTCATGTCCAATGAACTCAGCTCACCTCCTGTACGTCACTGACAGCGTGGGAGAATTCTCCTGCACTCAGCGCTTCAGTGTGAGAATTCTCCCACGCTGAAGCGCTGAGTGCAGGAGAATTTTCCCACGCTGTCAGTGACGTGCATGAGGTGAGCCGAGTTCATTGGACATTAACTCGGCTCATCTGGATGCCCTCACAGAGAGACACTGTGGAGCGCAAGCAAGCCTGCGCTTCTCAGTGTCTGCGGGATGACAGGCTGGATGGCAGCGTTCTGCTGCGGTCCAGCCTGTCATCTCGATGTAGCAGAGCTGAAGCTGTCATGGGAACCATGGAAAGGTAAGGATGATGTTGCTTTATTATTTTTCTTTTATTTCAGGAGATCGTTGGCTTCAGCTGGAATGGGCGTGATGGTAAGTATGGTTTAATTTAGAACAATAAAGGATTGTGTCTTTATTTCAATTAAAGGACTTTATTCTGGGTGTTTGTGTTTTTTTTAACTTTGACTATGGGGTTAGTAATGGGGGTGTCTTATAGACGCCTCTCCATTACTAACCTGGGCTTGATGTCAGCTGGCATTATAAGCTGACATCAACCCCAACCCTATTACCCCCTGCCACCGCACCAGGGCAGCGTGGAAGAGCGAGGCTAAGTGCCAGAATTGGCGCATCCTATGAATGCGCCATTTCTGGGGCGGCTGACGGCTGGTGTTTCTAGCCTGGGAGGGGGCCAATATTCATGGCTCCCTTCCTGGGCTATTAATATCAGCCCCCAGCTGTCTGCCTAGCCTTTGCTAGCTATTAAATTAGGGGGGACCCCACGTCATTTTTTTTGGGGGGTCCCCCATTTTAATAGCTAGTAAAGGCTATGTATTCAGCTGGGGGCTGATATTAGTAGCCTGGGAAGCTCCGTGGGTATTACCCCCTTCCCAGGCTTCAAACATCTGCCCCAGCCATCTGCTTAACCTCCGCTAGAGCCTAAAATTAAGGGGAACCCCACGACAATTTTTTTAATAATAAATCCTTTATTTTAATACTAAATGACAAGTACAGTAACCAACACTATCACTGTACTTCATATATATGTGACTGACATGTTTCTATCTATCTAATCTATGTGTGATGCTCTATCTTTCTGTTCTAAATTGTCGGGTACCGCTGCTGAATTGCCGGCCGGCTTTTTTAAAGAGACAGTGCATGAAAACACTATTATTTTTTTAAATAAATCCTTTACACTAAATGACAAGTACAGTAAGCAACACTATCACTGTACTTATTATATATGTCACGAAGTGCCTAAGCAAGAAACCATACGAATATACGGCCAAAAATTATCATAAAAAAATATCTTTATTGAAAAAATATATATATAGATAAATAATCACAGTATCAATACAGGTAATGGTGGCACAACATATGTCAGAAAACATTACAGAGACATAAATAAAACATACTTAAAACCAACCACCAGGTGTCGCCACAGAGTACAGATATCGCATACCACATATAGCATTGTGGACTATAGCCATATCAATGAGGGTAATCATATATGAATGATGATGAATGGCTAACAAAATTATCAACAGCACAACCACCTAAAGATGTGCACCTTCATTATATATATATGGTTCATAAGAAAATACCAAGAGAAGGAAATGACACATCAGACATATGATTCACCTTAATATTGGGATCGAGACTGCACGCTGTGTGGCTCCCCGACGCGCGTTTCGGCGCTCCTGCCTTTTTCAAGGGGATAGCTATAACCGGAGCCGTTCCCCCTATAAATACCCCCACATATAGGGGTGGGACCTGCCGCTAGTGCCGGAACTAGATGGTCATGTGACCGTTGTCATAGTGGCACATAACGCTATCAACTATGGATACAAACACAGTGGGATGGGCCATGCCGCTAATACCGGAACCAGACGGTCATGTGACCGTAGTCATAATAGCACATGATGCTACCCATCATGCACTGAGATCCGGAAGTTACCTGACCATGTGATCATTGCCATAGCAGCGCATAGCGATACACACTATGCCCCGCAACCCGGAAGCCACATAGGCATGTGACCGTTACTATGGTAGCGTGGGACGCTAGCCACTGCATCTTACAGCCAAGCAAAACAAATAGGTCGTCATCATAGGGGTATAGGGGTATAGGAGCATATGTATGTGACTGGTGGCAGCACAAAAAACTGCCTACCCTACAAATGACCCGAGAAAAAGACGCAGAATGCCTCGCTGTAAATAGACGACGGACTACATCAGCGTCGCAGCAGCAAGCCGCCCAGGACACCTATGGAGTCAGAAGCCACAGACAGGGAGGCATCTGCGTACGGAGTCATCAAGGTAAGAATGTATATATACAACTAATGTATAACACTGGGGGAAGGGAAGAGGGAAGAGGGGAGGGAAGGGGAAGGGGGAAGGAAAAAGGGAAAGAGGGGGGGGAAAGGGGGAAGGGAAGGAGGGGGAAGGAGAAAAGGAAAAAACATCACCCCAGTGATGACAATATACAGAGGGTTATAATACACCCCATACATAACACAAGAAATATATATCCAACCCTAGCATGACTAATTACTGTGTATATAAATTACCTTTGATGCTGACATCCTGTCTATACATATAAATTGTGCACATACAACACGTCACATCACAGTGTATGGATGATGATATATATATTCATAGGGATACAACCCATATTTTAATACATATAACATGACTATGCCCTATTGATGGAGCTGTTAGAGTTCACACTCACGCATAATTTTTTTGTTTTTAAGGGGTCCTTCTACCTACAGCTCCAGGGGACCGCGATGGGGGCGGCTTTTGCCCCCTCATATGCTAACTTTTTCCTGGGGTTGTGGGAGATGGACCTCTCCCTGCCGGATCGGGAGTCCTCGATGGGCCATGTCCTTTCTTGGACGCGGTACATCGATGACATTTTCCTGATCTGGCAGGGACCACGTGAACATCTTGAATCCTTTATTCATGATCTTAACATTAACTCCCTGAACATACGGCTTACTTTTTGCTGTAATCCAGATAAAATTGAATTTTTGGATGTATGTTTGACTCGTGGTTCTGACAATGCCATTCAAACAAATATTTACAGAAAGCCTACTGCTTCAAATACTTTATTGCATGCTTCCTCCTCTCACCCACCACATGTTATTCAATCTGTCCCGGTGGGGCAGTTTCTGCGCCTTCGCAGAATCTGCTCCAATGACCGGGATTTTGAATTGCAATCTCAGGAATTGAGGGAACGTTTTTATGCAAGAGGATATAGTCGTAGGTGTGTAAAGAAAGCATATAATCGAGCTAGACACTCTTCCCGCCATGATTTATTATATAAATCTAATACTAAAAAGGAAAGCGATGTTGTTAGGTTTATCACAACTTTTCATTCTCAAATACCGGCTGTAAGGAATGCCTTGAGAAAGGCCTGGCCGATACTTAGAGCAGATCCGGTGCTAGCTAAGTACACTACAACTAAACCCACTCTGGTATTTCGTCGTAGCAAAAACCTCCGTGATCACCTTGTTCGCAGCCATTATGAGGGGGGCAGGGTTGGTACTTTTTTGGATAATTTTAGGAACCGCCCGGGATGTACCCCATGTGGTCGGTGTGTGGCCTGCCCCAACGTGGTGAGGAGTACCACATTTATGGACTCTACGGGGAAATATGTATATGATATTAAGAAACGCATTACATGTAGCTCTCAGAATGTTATATATCATGCTACATGTCCCTGTGGCCTCATCTACGTGGGGATGACCACACGCTGTCTTAAAACACGTATTAGGGAACACGTTCTAGGGATATTAGCGGCATCAGAGCAAAACGATATATCTACGCTAAAAACAATACCAAAGCACTTTAAAAGATACCACAATTGTAATCCAGGGTTATTAAGGTTTAAAGGGATTGATTCAGTGGAGGTGGGTATACGTGGAGGTCCTGTTTCGCAGAGACTGGCACGTATGGAAACAAGGTGGATTTGGGCCCTTAATACAATAAATCCAAATGGTCTAAATGAACATAACAGCTTCGCCCCATATTTGTGAATCCGGTCCTGCTATTTCACCTTATATATGTGTTAGATATTTTACAGTGAATTTTGCTGTGTTCTTTCGTTCTTTTAATTGTGCACATTTTTATGATTTTTTATCAGGTGCTGTGAATCTGTGAGCTTTGATTGGACATGTGTCCCCCTCCCATATCGGACCATTCTACGTGACCTGTTGCTCTATCCCCTTGTATCCATACTGGACTATGTTGTCTTACACTTGGGTACCGGACAATTCCTTGATGAGACACTACGCGTTATGTCATCTGATAATATGCAATGTATTTCTTTCTTTATTGGATCTGTATATATATTGTGTATATGCCATATGTCATAGTCATGTTATATGTATTAAAATATGGGTTGTATCCCTATGAATATATATATCATCATCCATACACTGTGATGTGACGTGTTGTATGTGCACAATTTATATGTATAGACAGGATGTCAGCATCAAAGGTAATTTATATACACAGTAATTAGTCATGCTAGGGTTGGATATATATTTCTTGTGTTATGTATGGGGTGTATTATAACCCTCTGTATATTGTCATCACTGGGGTGATGTTTTTTCCTTTTCTCCTTCCCCCTCCTTCCCTTCCCCCTTTCCCCCCCCCTCTTTCCCTTTTTCCTTCCCCCTTCCCCTTCCCTCCCCTCTTCCCTCTTCCCTTCCCCCAGTGTTATACATTAGTTGTATATATACATTCTTACCTTGATGACTCCGTACGCAGATGCCTCCCTGTCTGTGGCTTCTGACTCCATAGGTGTCCTGGGCGGCTTGCTGCTGCGACGCTGATGTAGTCCGTCGTCTATTTACAGCGAGGCATTCTGCGTCTTTTTCTCGGGTCATTTGTAGGGTAGGCAGTTTTTTGTGCTGCCACCAGTCACATACATATGCTCCTATACCCCTATACCCCTATGATGACGACCTATTTGTTTTGCTTGGCTGTAAGATGCAGTGGCTAGCGTCCCACGCTACCATAGTAACGGTCACATGCCTATGTGGCTTCCGGGTTGCGGGGCATAGTGTGTATCGCTATGCGCTGCTATGGCAATGATCACATGGTCAGGTAACTTCCGGATCTCAGTGCATGATGGGTAGCGTCATGTGCTATTATGACTACGGTCACATGACCGTCTGGTTCCGGTATTAGCGGCATGGCCCATCCCACTGTGTTTGTATCCATAGTTGATAGCGTTATGTGCCACTATGACAACGGTCACATGACCATCTAGTTCCGGCACTAGCGGCAGGTCCCACCCCTATATGTGGGGGTATTTATAGGGGGAACGGCTCCGGTTATAGCTATCCCCTTGAAAAAGGCAGGAGCGCCGAAACGCGCGTCGGGGAGCCACACAGCGTGCAGTCTCGATCCCAATATTAAGGTGAATCATATGTCTGATGTGTCATTTCCTTCTCTTGGTATTTTCTTATGAACCATATATATATAATGAAGGTGCACATTGTTATGCACACGCCCGGGCTAAGCGGCGTGTGCGTGTGATTGTAGTGATTCCACTGGACCGTGCCGGAGAGTGAATGCCTGGAGGGGCGTGACTAAGTATTCACCCGATCCGACCAGGGTCGCACGACGGCATACGACGCCAGTGCACCAAGGAGGAACCGAGCAGAGGGACCAGGTGCTACTCCAGGACAGACCCCGGACACGGCTGTTGACCCACACAGGGGAATACAGGAACAGGCTGGTAGGCTGGCACACAGACTGGTGGGTATAGGCAGGCACGACTGGTATGCAGGCAGGCGGGTATGCAGGCAGGGGGGTAAAGGCAAGCACAGCTAGAGTGCAGACAGGGAGGCACTAGCAGGTAGGAACACAGGCGGGATAGGACCCAGTACACACCGGGACTCAGGAACAATACAGGCAGAGGGTTACAGGCAAGCACAGCTAGAGTGCAGACAAGGCTGAGCAGGGAGGACAGGGCTCTGTTCACACGGAACAGACAGGAAGGGAAAGACAGAGCCAGATACTCACACAGTACTTGCAGAGACAACAAGCAGGAGTTAGGTACGAGTTCAGACTCTGCAGAAAAAGGAAGGGAACGGACATAGAGGCAAAACAGGTAAAGGACAGGAGAGAGTTCAGACTGGAACTGAGTGTACGGAGGAGACCGACACTGCAGAGGGATACAGGAGCGGGTCTGGGAATACGGCCCCCAGAGAGGCGGAACGAACAGGCAAGGAGCGTGTTCAGACAGGACAGACCAGACGCAGGAGCGGGTCTAGGAAATCGGCCACTAGAAGGCGGAACGAACAGGCAAGGAGCGTGTTCAGACAGGACAGACCAGAGAACACAAAAAGGACACAGTTCAGACACGGGAGCTGATACCGCAAAGCAGGAGACATACAGGACTCAGTTCAGACACGGGAGCTGAAACCGCAAAGCAGGAGACATACAGGACTCAGTTCAGACACGGGAGCTGATACCGCAAAGCAGGAGACATACAGGACACAGTTCAGACACGGGAGCTGATACCGCAAAGCAGGAGACATACAGGACTCAGTTCAGACACGGGAACTGATACAAAAAGCAGGAGACAAGAGACGGGACCTGGCACCTTCAGAGTGCAAGCACACACTGAAGGAAACACTATGCTCAGGCAGGGATAGAAGGGAGCTGCTGAGCTATATACCAAGTGACAGACAGCAATAGGCTGAGGACGCACAAGGGGTGTGACCCACAGCAGGTACAAAAGGCAGGAAGTGATCGGGCGCCGCCCTTAAGCAGCAGAAACAGACACAAACAGACAGCATGGAGGGAAGCCAGAGAGACATTCTGGACAGGAGATCAAGTGCGCCCTCTTGCACAGTGGGAGATGGACCACCATGCAAGGACGCCGCCAGGTATGTTACAGTACCTCCCCCCTTACGCCCCCTCTTCTTCAGGCCTGCCAGAATCTTCCGCAGGGAATTCGAGGGCCAGTCGTTCACTGGGTTGGAGGGGGACAGAGACTTAAGGGTAATCTCTGCTTCGAGGTACATCTTGTCAAGCTCACAGGAAGAAATAGACGGGTTATCAGGTACATAATGAGGAAAAGTCACTGTCTCTTTGTTATCTGGTGGTATCCCGGAGGATTCAGGAAACAACTGGAGGTCCTCCGCCGGGTCAGAAGAGTGCAGAGGCTCAGAGAAAACAACTGCTTCAGAGTACACTAGGTCGGACTCACTGGAGGAAGCAGGCGAGGTATCGGGTACCGAGTATAGGAAAGTCTCTGTCCATTCACCACCAGGTGGCACCCCGAAGGGTTCTGGAGACAGCTGGCGGTCCTCCGCCTGGTCAGAGGGGTGTAGAGACTCACGGGTAACCTCTGCTTCAGAGTACACTAGGTCGGACTCACTGGACGAAGCAAGCGAGGTATCAGATCCAGGATATAGGAAAGTCTCTGTCCATTCACCACCAGGTGGCACCCCGAAGGATTCTGAACACAACTGGAGGTCCTCCGCCTGGTCGGAGGGGTGTAGAGACTCAGGAGTAACCTCTGCTTCGGAGTACACTAGGTTGGACTCACTGGACGAAGCGAGCGAGGTATCAGGTACAGAGTATAGGAGAGTCTCTGTCCTTTCGCTACCAGGTAGCACCCCGAAGGGTTCAGGAGACAACTGGAGGTCCTCCGCCTGGTCGGAGGGGTGTAGAGACTCGGAGGTAACTACCACTTTGGGGTACCCATTGTCAGGCTCACAGGACGAAGCGGACAAAGTATTGAGTACCGGGTGTAGAGAAGTCTCTCTCCATTTGTCATCGAGTGGTATCCCGGAGGGTTCAGGAGGCAACAGGGGATCCTCCGCCTGGTCGGAGGGGTGTAGAGACTCGGAGGTAACTACCACTTTGGAGCATCCTTGGACATGCACACCGGTTAAAGAGAAAGAAGCATCTGATGCCGGGTGCAGGAAGTTCTCCTGTGTGGAGTCTGGATGGGCAGAAGTCTCTTCGGCCAGGAGAACTGGTGCACTACCCACGCACATTACCCATTGGGGTTTCTCCGGGATACAGGGAGATGAAGCTTCAGTAGGGACTTCAAGGTTGGGGTCAGGAGGTCTCAGGGAGGACAGACCCTGGCGTGACGGCTTGCCTCTAAGTCTAGCACGTCTGGACTGCCTCTTGAGGTTGAGAGAAGTATTCCGGAAAGCGTAGTCACCCTGTGAGGATTCTGGGTGGGCAGTAGTCTCATTGGGCTGGAGGACTATTGCGCTACCCACACACATTACCCGTCGGGGCTGCTCCGGGATATTGGGAAGTGAAGCTTCAGCAGGGGCTTCAGAGTTAGGGTCCTCGAAGACCATACGAAAGGCCACCAGGAAGGCCTGCAGGTCAAGGATGACAGGATCCCATGCTTCCCATAGGGGGGTGACCCATTTCAAGGCATCACCCGCTAGGTAGTCAATCATAAAGGCCACTTTAGCCCAATCGGAAGGAAAATAGAGAGGGTAGGCCTTAAAGTGTAGCAAGCATTGCTCCACAAATGCACGACACTGTCTTGGATCCCCATAGTAACGTGGCGGATCCGCAGGAACGAGGGCTGATAGATCCATCTGGACGGGTGCGTAATTCGCCTGGAACTCAGCTAAAGGGGGAAAAAAAATTTATTTATTTTATTTTAATGCATGTATTCGCTGGAAAAACTTCTCAAAGAGCGAAGGCCGTGGGGCTCAACGGGAACCATGGCCTGAGCATGCTGTTATGCACACGCCCGGGCTAAGCGGCGTGTGCGTGTGATTGTAGTGATTCCACTGGACCGTGCCGGAGAGTGAATGCCTGGAGGGGCGTGACTAAGTATTCACCCGATCCGACCAGGGTCGCACGACGGCATACGACGCCAGTGCACCAAGGAGGAACCGAGCAGAGGGACCAGGTGCTACTCCAGGACAGACCCCGGACACGGCTGTTGACCCACACAGGGGAATACAGGAACAGGCTGGTAGGCTGGCACACAGACTGGTGGGTATAGGCAGGCACGACTGGTATGCAGGCAGGCGGGTATGCAGGCAGGGGGGTAAAGGCAAGCACAGCTAGAGTGCAGACAGGGAGGCACTAGCAGGTAGGAACACAGGCGGGATAGGACCCAGTACACACCGGGACTCAGGAACAATACAGGCAGAGGGTTACAGGCAAGCACAGCTAGAGTGCAGACAAGGCTGAGCAGGGAGGACAGGGCTCTGTTCACACGGAACAGACAGGAAGGGAAAGACAGAGCCAGATACTCACACAGTACTTGCAGAGACAACAAGCAGGAGTTAGGTACGAGTTCAGACTCTGCAGAAAAAGGAAGGGAACGGACATAGAGGCAAAACAGGTAAAGGACAGGAGAGAGTTCAGACTGGAACTGAGTGTACGGAGGAGACCGACACTGCAGAGGGATACAGGAGCGGGTCTGGGAATACGGCCCCCAGAGAGGCGGAACGAACAGGCAAGGAGCGTGTTCAGACAGGACAGACCAGACGCAGGAGCGGGTCTAGGAAATCGGCCACTAGAAGGCGGAACGAACAGGCAAGGAGCGTGTTCAGACAGGACAGACCAGAGAACACAAAAAGGACACAGTTCAGACACGGGAGCTGATACCGCAAAGCAGGAGACATACAGGACTCAGTTCAGACACGGGAGCTGAAACCGCAAAGCAGGAGACATACAGGACTCAGTTCAGACACGGGAGCTGATACCGCAAAGCAGGAGACATACAGGACACAGTTCAGACACGGGAGCTGATACCGCAAAGCAGGAGACATACAGGACTCAGTTCAGACACGGGAACTGATACAAAAAGCAGGAGACAAGAGACGGGACCTGGCACCTTCAGAGTGCAAGCACACACTGAAGGAAACACTATGCTCAGGCAGGGATAGAAGGGAGCTGCTGAGCTATATACCAAGTGACAGACAGCAATAGGCTGAGGACGCACAAGGGGTGTGACCCACAGCAGGTACAAAAGGCAGGAAGTGATCGGGCGCCGCCCTTAAGCAGCAGAAACAGACACAAACAGACAGCATGGAGGGAAGCCAGAGAGACATTCTGGACAGGAGATCAAGTGCGCCCTCTTGCACAGTGGGAGATGGACCACCATGCAAGGACGCCGCCAGGTATGTTACACACATCTTTAGGTGGTTGTGCTGTTGATAATTTTGTTAGCCATTCATCATCATTCATATATGATTACCCTCATTGATATGGCTATAGTCCACAATGCTATATGTGGTATGCGATATCTGTACTCTGTGGCGACACCTGGTGGTTGGTTTTAAGTATGTTTTATTTATGTCTCTGTAATGTTTTCTGACATATGTTGTGCCACCATTACCTGTATTGATACTGTGATTATTTATCTATATATATATTTTTTCAATAAAGATATTTTTTTATGATAATTTTTGGCCGTATATTCGTATGGTTTCTTGCTTAGGCACTTCGTGATATATGCTATTTATACGAATGGCCCTATATACATAGTCCTCTGAATAGCTTCCAATATGGAGATACTTGTAATCTCCTTTATATATTTGTTTGGTAATTTATTTTTCGGTTCTAATCTTTTCTCTATTATTATATATGTGACTGACATGTTTCTATCTATCTAATCTATGTGTGAAGCTCTATTCTTTCTGTTCTAAATTGTCGGGTACAGATGCTGAATTGCCGGCCGGCTTTTTTAAAGAGACGGTGCATGAAAACACTAATATTTTTTTTAATAAATCCTTTACACTAAATGACAAGTGCAGTAACCAACACTGTCACTGTGCTTCTTATATGTGTGACTGACATGTTTCTATCTATCTAATCTATGTGTGATGCTCTATTCCTTCTTGTCTAAATTGTCGGGTACCGGTGTATGCCGCTGCTGAATTTGCCGGCCGGCTTTTTTAAAGAGAGTGTCTTCTGAGCAGTTTGTCAGCTTTTGGACACCTTTGCAGGTGTTTTCTATGTGTTTCTATGTGTTTTTGTTTGCCTGCCATTGGTTTTAACGGTGTTCGACGGTGTTCTAAGGTGTTCGACCAACAGTTCGACGAACAGTTCCTCGAACATCCCGGTGTTCGACGAACCGAACCGAACCCGAACACTACGGGGGTGGCTCAACACTAGTCATCACTTACTTCATGTTAACAATACACCTGCCCTCCCACAAACATTGCAACATGCAGCTTTAGCATGACCAAGAGCCCTGTTGTTTCAATATAGTAACCCCACTGTAATGGTTGGTTTTGTGAGCTTCATAGTCATCGTCATTTTTGCTCTTATTATCTGCTTTGTCCCCTGCCTGCACCAAGTCTATGTCCTTCTCCACTTCCACCTGCTCCTGCTCCTCGTCTTCCTCCTCCAAATCCTGCAGCATGAAACATGGATCTTAAGGGTCTCCAACAGACAAAGGGTAACAATGAACAGGTGTAAAATTATGTTCTTCCTTAGTCCTCTCCCTCATGCTTTTTAATGTGTTTTTTTCCTTGACAATTGCAAGCAGAATAATATTGCTGATTTCACAAGTGTCCCTACTGACAAATGGTGCCTCTTCAACAGACTTAAAGGGGTTGTGCCACCATAAAGAATACTTTTATCCAAGCAGAAAAGGTGGAAATAAATGGTTTTACTTTTGCGCTGTCAGACGTGTGAGGAAAATACTGGAGGAGGGGGGTTGGTGGTTGTCGGACCTTTTATGATGACAGGAACTGTGCAAACTCGACCAGCTGATTGCCCACTATGAGGATGGAATGGAATAATGACAGGGGCGCTAGGTAGCATACTTCAGAAAATAAAAGCTTGATATTTATTGAATGGAGCATATTTTTTAATAACTGTAAATTATAAAACCATTTATTTGCACCTTTTCTGCTTGATTAAAAGTATTCTTTATGGTGGCACAACCACTTTAATTGTGCTGCACTGCATCTCTCATTATCTGCCAATGTTGGATCATAAAGTAATCCATACTCCAGTTTGACTGCTGCATGATGTAGTCCATCACCACTTTACACTGTTCATACAAAAGTTGCAACATATGCAGTGTCGAATTCCAGCGGTTTCTGACATTGCTAACCAAGTTTTGTAAAGGAAGCCCTTTTTTTGCAAAACTAGGAGGGTGTGCTTTGTTACATTAGACCACTTGAAAAGGGCTGACACTTTTCTGGCCAAAGCCACCACCTTTCTCAAAAGTTTTTATTTTGCAAAAATATTTCGATTTGAGAGTCCTCAGTGGTTGATACCTTTTAATGGCTAACAGAAAAGATGGTAACAAATTGCAAGCTTTTGAGACTACTCAGGTCTCTTCATCAGGCATAATATACCACAAAATCTGAAGAGTCACATATTTATTCACAATAAGACACAAAAATAATGCAATAGGTAAGACAGGTGATGGAAAGCAGAGTTATTATGGAAGAGATAAACAGTCCTGGCTATAAATATTTTAGCAGTTAATAGATAAGGCGTGTGAAGGTTTTATTGTCCTGTGACTAGGTCCAGTGTTATGATGGCCTCATAAGTCTGAGGGGCACATTCCTTAGTTGATGTAGAATGACATAAATCCATGTGACACATTAATTCCTGCTCTGAAAGTGTTAAAGGTCACCATCAGTTTATATTCTGAGATTCTTCTTTCTCTTTGAGATTTGAAGTTACCTTTTAATACCAGTAATTTCTTGTCTTTTATGCTGTGATCAGGGGAACAAAAATGCTTGGCTACAGGTAGATGTATTATTTTTTCTTTTATTGTGTGGCGATGATGATTCATCCTTGTCCTAAGTTTTTGTCCTGTCTCCCTTACATAAAGACCACCAGCTGGACATTTGGTACATATAATTAAGTCACTACGTTAGATGTGATACAGCTGAACGTACCTGGGATCTTATAGCCCTGATGTGAATTGGGGATTTTTATCTTTTCTGTGGTCGTTATAAACAGACAGGTTTTACATTTTTTCTGGTTGTAAGGGAAGGTACCTGTAGCTGGAGGAGATGACAGGGAACTTCTGACAATGATGCTTCTTAGATTAGGGGTCTGCCTGAAACACAGAAGTGGGGGGTCTGGAAATATGGATTGTAATCAGGCATCTTTTTGTAGTAAGGGTTGTAGTTTCCGTGCAGCTCTCCTTAGCGCCTCCAGATTTGGATTGTAGGTGACTACTAGAGGAACCCGGCTGCTTTCTTGTTTGGTTTTGTAATGTAGGAGATGATTCCTTGATATTCTGGTGGCTCTTGTAATCTGGTTCTCAATTGTTCTTGGATGGTAGCCCTGATTCAAAAAGGTCTTTCTGAGGCCATCAAGGTGTTTGTCTCTATCCATAGGGTTGGAACATATCCAATTGTATCTGATGGCTTGGCTGTAAACAATAGTGTTTTTTATGTGTTTTGGATGGAAACTGTCCCATTTAAGGTATGTAGGACAGTCGATTGGTTTCCGGTACAAGGATGTCTCTATGTCTCTATGTCATTGTTCTGTAGCTTGATGATGGTGTCCAAAAAGTTAATTTCAGTACAGGAATAGTTGAGCATTAGGTTGATGGTGGGTGAAATCGATTAAAGTGTTCATGGAACGTCTTCAGCTGTTGCTCAGACCCCGTCCAGAAGATTAAAATTTCGTCAATGAAATGATAGTAGGCCAGAGACCTGATGGGACATGAGGACAAAAAGTCACTTTCAAGCTTGGCCATGAAAAGATTTGCGTACTGTGGAGCCATTTTACTTCCCATCGCTGTACCTTTTCTTGTAGATATATGTTGTTATCAAATTCAAAGTAATTGTGGGTGAGGATGAATTCTGTAAGTTTGATCACAGATCAGCAACAATTCCTGTATTTTCCATGAAGATTTTGCAGGCATTTAATCCATCCTGGTGTGGGATATTAGAATACAAAGATTCCACATCCATGGTGGCCAGTATGGTTCCTTCTGGAAGAGGACCTATTGCTGCTAGTTTATTCAGTAGGTCTGTCGTGTCCTGAATGTAGCTGGGTGTAATCTTTACCAGTGGTTTAAGAACACACTCTACCCATCCATAATTCCAACCACGACAAGGTCTTGGAGATTAGTGCACGTCAAGACTTGTGACACACAGTGACCACCGAGGTCTGGTCATGGCTGAAAGTCCCAAGATGTGGTTCACGACAGGGGAAAGAAGAGGTGGCTGTGAGAACCAAATGGCAGGCAGCGAGCTGCGGAAAGGCGGGACAAGTGAGATGTGAGGTGAGGGTATTTTTTTTTTCTCTTTTTAATGTTTTGCTGGCCTTTTCCAGTTTAGCAAAATGGCAGCCAACCAGTCGCCATTTTGCTGAATCAGCGCAAAGTGAATTTACAAACATCTGAATTTTTAAAAATGTCGATTTTTTCATAAATTCAAATACAATCCATTTCCATTTTCATGAATTTGCCTATCTCAAGTTATATTCTCATTTTGATGGTGTATAGTGGCAGCAAGAATATTATCTAGTGTAATTCCATGGCTTCATAAAGGGAGACAGTGAAATTGAAGCTCTGATAAATCAAAATAATAGATATATTAATAAATTAATAGACACAAAATGGTGTATAATATTAGATAAGATTATCAAGATAAGGTGTATGTTTTCTTGGCTCCATTTAATTTACTGTATAATATAGTGAACAATAAAAAAAAACTCTTATGGTGTGCAATTGAAATAACCTAGCAATTCTGTTATTAATTTGGGTGTTTTGTTCATTTACTGTGCAGTAAAAAGACCTGTCAAAAAAAATCTAGCTTTTGACCCTATTCTGTCCTTCAAAGGAGTACTGACTTTTGGCAGGCCTCCACCTGCTAGGACAATCTATCGGCAGTCTGCAATGGAGTCATTGGGGTAAAACAAAGTACAGTATATGCAGTAGCCTAACTTGAAGCTTGTGGGCCTCAATGCAAAATCTTCCACAAAGCTTCCAAATATTATGCGTCTTTATTAGTATTTATTTTCTTTTATGGGCTAAAAGTATGTTTTGGGGCCCGCTAAGCTCCAGGACTCATGTGCAACTGCAATTCCTGCACCCATTATATATTCATGCGCCTGGGTATATATACAGTGGGATCAAAACCATATATTACATGTGATTGCTGCAGAACCTGTAGGATTCATCAAGGCAGTGGTGCTGGAGCAGCATAAGTTCGATTTTGTAATTGTTATTTTTTTAAGCGATTTCCTGCCTTCAGTCCTGAGTTGTTTGGGTTTTACAAAATTCAGATAACCCCTTGTACCAAAGAATATAACAGCAGATTCAATAAAGCAATCCCATTATTAAACAATGCATCCCAGCATGTCCGGTCGGCTTGCAAGCTGCGATTTAGTAAAAAATTAGAAAAAAATGCATATGACAAAAGAAAACACATTGAAAATATGTTACAACACGTTGTATCATTGGTTTGACCCTCTAGATTATTAACCTTTCCAAGAACATCTGCAGAATTCTGTCTGTTTTCAGCAATTCATTATCTTTTCTTCGTGTCTCTGTCATCCCTCAACTACCTGCTCAACAGGCAGATGAGTCTCTTATCAGAAGCAGCAGATGGCAGACCAGTTTGCTTTAATTCTCAGATATAAACTTGGCAAACACTTCCTTGAATTTTTGTGAATTTCGTGCTGAGAATGGAAGCATAAAATATTTTTCATTCTTTATTTATAGCAAAGTCAGTTAAAGGAAAAAAATGGCTTTGTTAGTTTACTTAATGGTTTTAACTGTAGCAGGAAAGTTTACACTCATCTTGTCCAAGACCTTTTTATTAAATATTGAAATCAAATGTACTTTTTAAACTTTTTTTTTATGAATTTATTCTAATTGCAAATAAAAAATCAAATTGTAAACTTAAAGGGGTATTCCCATCTCCAAGATCCTATCCCAATATGTAGAATATGTAATACTAATAATATTAGCAAAAGAAGAACTATACTACATTTCTAATTGGAGGTATTTGTTAGTATTATTATTACACCTGCTACATGTTGGTATAGCATCTTGGAGATGAAAATATTCCTTTAATCCTGCTGTTCTGTTCAGGTCTACTATACACTTATAATGTTTTTGACCGGACTTATTAAAGTCTTGATTTTTAGCTATTTTGAGTGTTTTATTTGAATACTTGTTGCATTATTATACTGTATGTGAACATGGTTGTTCATAAACAAATGAAAAATGAAATCAAAAACTTAATTTTTATTTTTTTTGCATCAAAAAATGTTACATGGCCTTATAGCTATATTCATGCATATTGCACATAAAAAAATATTATTTATATAACTGTAAACTATAACTAATAACATCAAACTGTATGTAAATATATTTAAAAAAAAAAATACGAATAAAAGTTCAGTTTTTTCTATATACAATGGTAAATAAGGTTCACGGTGATAAATTTACTGTTTGTTTTTGTCACAAGTATAATTTATGCGTATTTTGAAAAAGTACTTTGCACAACGTCAGCATATCCCATTTGTTTTGTGATTACTTGATGTTGGACAGAAGGCACATTGTTTCCGTTTTAGGCTGGTTGCGTTGCTGGTGGAGGCCGTGGGTATCGTAGCAGTGTCGGTGGAATCCGTTGGTTCACTTTCTTTAGCATGCTGTTGGATCCTGTGGACAATGGCTGCCACTCCATCATCTCTGGGTGTTACTTTTCCTTCTTCGATCTATGGGCTAACCAGTGATTTTTCCAACTTCTCTATAAAAATTCTTCTTTTATATAGTTTATATTTGTTCCAATTTGGGTGTATTTCACGCCATAACACGAATGCATTGTATGCCGACACATCAAGAATGTTGTAAAAAACAACCATTGGCCAACAATTTGTTTTGCATTTACAGGTGTAAGTGTCTATGAGTTGGTCTAGAGTATCAACTGCCCCTTTTGTGGCATTGTAATGTAAAATCATGTCTGGCTTTCTGTCATCTTGATTACTGATGGCACTATCATGGTGCATTGTGCTCATCAGAATGACCTGTTTGTGTTTTTTGGGAACATAAGAAACTACTGTTGCATCCTTAGTAAAATAAAACATAGAACTATAAACGTCTCTCTTACTGAGGATACCTTGCGGCAGTTCTGGCTTATTTTTTCTAACAGTACCCAGTATGGTCATTTTTCTTTTCAGCAACATCTGCCCCAGTTGGTATGATGTGAAAAAATTGTCGCATGTAATATTTTGTCCTTTGAGTTCGTGTGTCAAATCCAAAACTACTCGCATACCTTGATTTTTTTTCAGCTCTTTCTCCAGTGTTTTTTCCAATGTATACCTGAACATTTACAGCCTATGAACTTTTACTGTCGCACAGAGTCCATATTTTGATACCATACTTTGCAGGCTTGCTTGGAATATACTGTCTGAACGGGCACCTACCTCTGAATGACACCAGTTGTTCATCTGCAGTCACATTTTCACCAGTATTATAAAATGTTGATAGAATCTCTACCCATTTATTCCACATATCTCTAATACGGGCAAGTTTCTCTGTGGCTCTTCTTTCAATTTGATTGGTTTTATTATCAAACTGAAATCTCATGAAATCTTTCTAGAGACATTGTGGCCCTAAAAATGTGGCGACCAGTTTCGGAATTCCATAAACTTTTGGTTGATTCCCCATACGATCTGTACACTCCTGCTAACAGTAGTAAACCTATGAATGCATTTAGAGCTGTCAAATCAAAATTCTTCCATTTCTCGCCATAAACTTGTTGTCCCTCAATGTTTGTCATTTGTATTATGATGTTTTGCATGACTATATTTATGAACAATTTGATTGCAGATTGTATGTTATCAATTCTTGATATAGCATACCTAGTAGGACCTGGAGTATGTTTTATGACATTTGAAGAAGACCTTCTACCAGCCTGAGCAGAAGGCTGCAAGTTCCAAACTACATCTTTGTTTTTCGAATGGATTTCTTGCATCCGACTAGTTGTCTGGGTTTCCTCATCAGATTCCACTTAAGAATCAGAGTTCTCTGCATTGGTTTCCCCATCACTTATGTGGTCCTCCTCTTCGGACACATTTTCAAGTGGGACATCATCATCTGAATCGGAGGCGTTTACAAGCGTCTCCAATTCAGCTTCAGTCAATATCTGTTTTCTCATCATGCAAAAAGGCAACACTGTGGAATGAAAAAATAAAATATATACATAAGCAATAATAATAAAATAAGAGAACAAACTATTACCAGTTTCACAACAATACACACAATAAGGGCACCGTCACACATTGAGACATCCCCTGCGATTGCGATGCTTGAGCGTCGCAAACGAAACCATCCATATAAGCATGCACTCATTCTATCACAGCAGTGAGAATATATCCTCCTCATAAGCAGACATTGAGTCTACACAGCCATAATGCTCCCCCAACTTGCATACCAAAGAATGGGTCATCAAAGTACAAGTCTCATGCAAGATGAAATAAGTGCTGGGCATTATTTCAACAAGCAGGCAGTGACCATTTTCTTACATCATGACACAGTAATCAACCAATGGATGAGCAAAATTAAAAAAATTGCTGCTTTACACTATGCAAGCTAATCAAAAGAATTTAATAATTTGAAACTAAAAGAATCGTCTGCCACATACCTGTAAAGATGAGTTTTCAGAGCTCTGACATCTATACATGTGCTCTCTCTGTGTTCTCTCCAGCTGTACTGAAAGTGAAATAACTGTATAGACTAGTATGGTAATTGTCTACTGATAAGATCAGAGAAAACATGATCCTTTAGCATAAGATAGCCCACAGTAAAACAAGCACATTTGTCAAACAGAATGTATTAGTGCTCTTTTCAGGTCAACATTAAACAGCAATAGAACCAGGAAAACAAGAAAATCTTTTAATTTACAATATGAAATGTTGAATTGAACTATTTCTATTTGAACAGCAGGGTAAATAATGTACAGCGAAAAAAATTTGCACATAACTATACTGGAAGTGAATCCATCTGCTGTATTGTAATTTGAAAATGTATGTATGTGTAAATCTGCAAGGACCACAAGGACCTAGATAAATTGATAAATATTAGTAGATGCAATATATAGTCCAAAGTGAGATTCATAACTCCTTTATTTTACTCAAAAAATGTCTAGAGATTAGTATAAAAGGCTACCGGTCATTTTTGACCGAACAGTACAAGTGTAAAAAAAAACGTGGAGCAAAAAGTAAACAAAAAAAAATACCCATAGTAAGAACCTCTCAAATGAGGAAAAGTCAATTAACCATAACTTTCAAAACCGCATAATGAATATTTTAAAAAATATCAAATTTCAAATTCGGTCATTTTTGACCGAACAGAACAGCAGGGTTAAATTCTATAATTTTTATTATCATTATTATTACCGTATTTTTCGGACTATAAGACGCACTTTTTTCTTCCAAAATTGTGGAGGAAAATGGGGGGTGTGTCTTATAGTCCGAATGTTGGGGGGTGTATATTTATGTGTGGTCTGGGGGGAGCGGTATTGGTGGAGGAGCGGGGCACAGGAGGCAGCAGCCGCCTACTGCAGCCTACACTGTCCCCGCTGCTAAAGAAAATGAATATTCACTGCTGCATGGGGCGTGGGGAGCACTGAATATTCATGCTCCTTAATAGCGGTATACAGTGTAGCCACGCTGCGGCTCCTGCTGCTGCCGGCTATCTCCTGTGCCCGCTGTTAAAGGGCATGAATATTCAACCTCTCTCCATGCCCATGGGCGTGGGGAGGGGGTGAATATTCATGCCCTTTAATGAGGGGGCACAGGAGATAGCCGGCAGCAGCAGCCGCAGTTCGGCTCCGCTGTGTGCCGGCTATGAAGGAGAGTGAAGTCACTGTTCCCCGCGCACACAGTCCCGGCGTGGGGAGCAGTGACTTTCGGCAGCTGATCTCTCCTTGTGAGCCGCGCATGGCAGTGACGTCATGCGCGGCTCACATGGAGAGATCAGTGCGGGCAAACAGGACGCAGCGCTGATGGAGAGAGAAGAGAGGTGAGTAGGAGTGTTTACTTTTTTTCAATGTGCAGCATGATGGGAATTAGGGGGACCAAGCATACTTGGACAGGGATTAGGGGTGCCATACATACCAGGATAGGGATTAGGGGTGCCATGCATACCAGGATAGGGATGAGGGGTGCCATGCATACCAGGATAGGGATGAGGGGTGCCATGCATACCAGGATAGGGATGAGGGGTGCCATGCATACCAGGATAGGGATAAGGGGTGCCATGCATACCAGGACAGGGATAAGGGGTGCCATGCATACCAGGATAGGGATGATGGGTGCCATACATACCTGGACAGGGATTAGGGGTGCCATGCATACCAGGATAGGTATGAGGGGTGCCATGCATACCAGGATAAGGATGAGGGGTGCCATGCATACCAGGATGGAGGGATGCCAGTCATACCAGGATGGGATGGGGACCACGTATAAAAGGAAGGGGGGCGGCATATATACCAAGATAGGGGATATTGTCAGAATTGGGGGACATTACCCCTATACCAGTGTCAGCAGAAGACCCCCTACCACTTAAAAGTGCATCATGACCACATTTTTTGCTTAATTTTTTTTTTTTTCCTCCTCTAAAACCTAGGTGCGTCTTATGGTCCGGTGCGTCTTATAGTCTGAAAAATACGGTATACCATGTAAAATTTTCCCCTTTTGGCATTGTGAGGAAATTCAAGTATACACATACTGTGTCTTTTGATGAAAGAATTATTGTATAGTTGTTTAAACCATTACCTACATTTGACATACAGTCATGGCCAAAAATGTTGGCACCTTTGAAATTGTTCCACAAAATGAAGTATTTCTCTCAGAAAATTATTGCAGTTACATGTTTTGCTATACACTTGTTTATTTCCTTTGTGTGTATTGGAACAACAAAAAAAAATAGAGAAAGAAAAAGCAAATGGGAAAATGTTTCATTTTCTGGAACAATTTCAAGGGTGCCAACACTTTTGGCCATGACTGTACATGCATGTCATAATTGGAAAGATGTACCCGCATTATGACCTGTAGTAAGGTCAAGGTGATTATGTGGGCACAAGAGCTGTGCCCGCATGATTTCCACTGGAAGCTTGGCTTAACTGAGAGACAAGCTACTGCACCAGCTCTCCCAAGTTGTTTAAACTTCTGGATGCCACGATCAAAAGCAATCATAGCATCCAGGGGGTTGTGAGAGAGCTCCCTTTTTCACCCCATCGCCCCCAAACTTCATTTTGCGATTGTAGGAAGCCGATGATTGTCTTGGAAAAAGGAGAATAATGACCTTGGAGGCTGCCAGTGGCCTTTTGAGCCTTGCCATAAAAAAGGGTCTAATACTAGAGATGAGCGGTGTTCGACTCGAACTGTTCGCCAATTTCAAATTCGAGCTGTTTTGGCCGGTGTTAGAGCCGTTCGGCGAACACGAACAATTTGAAAAAAATTCGGCTGTTCGAGGTTATGTTCAATAACTGTTCGTGCACCAAAATCATAACTGGATTTTTTCTCAGTAATGCTGAAAATTAATGTTAATACGCAGTTTGAGTGTACAGCGGGGCTTAGGGAGGGTCAGGGGATGGATCTCTGCAGAAATAATGAAGAACTCCATTTTTTTTCTCTTTCCCGCTTTTACAGTGGGAGGTGCAATCTGTCAGCCTATCAGCAGCGCACACACGGAGCGAACTGCTTTTTTTCACACAAGCAAGGGCATGTGTCATTGGCTGTGTATGTCACATGTCCTTGCCCTATAAGACCCAGCCATTTTCCCCGTCGCCACCATTTTTTCATTGCTGCAGCTGCGTGTTAGACGGCAGCGCTGTTGGTGTGTGCACTATACTTTGTTAATTTCAAGCCAATTTTCGCACAAATCTACAGATAGCTTGGGAGTAGGGAATAGTTGTGATTGCAGTCCTTTTAAGGACTAGGTTACATCATTTCCTACGACTTTTATCTGGCAGGTCTGTGCTCTTAAATAGATAGGTTGGGAGTAAAGACTAATTGTAATTGCAGTCCTTTTCAGGGCTAGGTTACATCAGTTCCTATCACTTTTATCAGGCACGTCTGTGCTCTTAAATAGATAGGTTGGGAGTAAAGACTAATTGTAATTGCAGTCCTTTTGAGGGCTAGGTTACATCAGTTCCTATCACTTTTTGCCAGGCAGGTCTGTGCCAGTGCTGTGCAAGTTTTTTTCACAGAATTTGGCTAAATCTAGCAAAGCAAATCCTTTTTGGCCTCTTGCAGTGTGTGTTGGTCAGTGGAGTAGCCTATCTGTGTTGCAAGCTACACCACCTGTGAATAGAATACAAATTTTTTTACTGCACCTAGTGAAGTAAAACCTTTTGGGCATAGCATCATTCTATTAGTCCATCTATACTAACCTCCACCAGATTGCAAATTCAATATAATTTTTTCTGTATGTAGCTCTGAAAAAATATTTCGGCTTGTAGTAGTGTGTGGGTCTTGCTCTATTTGTCCATCTATACTAACCTCCAACAGGTTGCAAATTCAATATAATTTTTTTCTGCATCTAGCTCTGAAAAAATATTTCGGATTGTAGCAGTGTGTGGGAATTGTTCTATTAGTCCATCTATACTAACCTCCACCAGGTTGCAAATTCAATATAATTTTTTTCTGCATCTAGCTCTGAAAAAATATTTTGGCTTGTAGCAGGGTGTGGGACTTGTTCTATTAGTCCATATATACTAACCTCCACCAGATTGCAAATTCAATATAATTTTTTTCTGCATCTAGCTCTGAAAAAATATTTCGGCTTGTAGCAGTGTGTGGGAATTGTTCTCTTAGTCCATCTATACTAACCTCCACCAGGTTGCAAATTCAATATAATTTTTTTCTGCATCTAGCTCTAAAAAAATATTTCGGCTTGTAGCAGTGTGTGGGAATTGTTCTATTAGTCCATCTATACTAACCTCCACCAGGTTGCAAATTCAATATAATTTTTTTCTGCATCTAGCTCTGAAAAAATATTTTGGCTTGTAGCAGTGTGTGGGACTTGTTCTATAAGTCCATATATACTAACCTCCACCAGGTTGCAAATTCAATATAATTTTTTTCTGCATCTAGCTCTGAAAAAATATTTCGGCTTGTAGCAGTGTGTGGGAATTGTTCTATTAGTCCATCTATACTAACCTCCACCAGGTTGCAAATTCAATATAATTTTTTTCTGCATCTAGCTCTGAAAAAATATTTTGGCTTGTAGCAGTGTGTGGGACTTGTTCTCTTAGTCCATCTATACTAACCTCCACCAGGTTGCAAATTCAATATAATTTTTTTCTGCATCTAGCTCTGAAAAAATATTTCGGATTGTAGCAGTGTGTGGGACTTGTTCTATTAGTCCATCTATACTAACCTCCACCAGGTTGCAAATTCAATATAATTTTTTTCTGCATCTAGCTCTGAAAAAATATTTTGGCTTGTAGCAGTGTGTGGGACTTGTTCTATTAGTCCATATATACTAACCTCCACCAGGTTGCAAATTCAATATAATTTTTTTCTGCATCTAGCTCTGAAAAAATATTTCGGCTTGTAGCAGTGTGTGGGAATTGTTCTCTTAGTCCATCTATACTAACCTCCACCAGGTTGCAAATTCAATATAATTTTTTTCTGCATCTAGCTCTGAAAAAATATTTCGGCTTGTAGCAGTGTGTGGGAATTGTTCTATTAGTCCATCTATACTAACCTCCACCAGGTTGCAAATTCAATATAATTTTTTTCTGCATCTAGCTCTGAAAAAATATTTTGGCTTGTAGCAGTGTGTGGGACTTGTTCTATTAGTCCATATATACTAACCTCCACCAGGTTGCAAATTCAATATAATTTTTTTCTGCATCTAGCTCTGAAAAAATATTTCGGCTTGTAGCAGTGTGTGGGAATTGTTCTCTTAGTCCATCTATACTAACCTCCACCAGGTTGCAAATTCAATATAATTTTTTTCTGCATCTAGCTCTGAAAAAATATTTCGGCTTGTAGCAGTGTGTGGGACTTGTACTATTAGTCCATCTAAACTAACCTCCACCAGATTGCAAATTCAAAATAATTTTTATCTGCATCTAACCCAGCCAATACTTTTGGGCTAATGCCACAGTTTGGCCACTCAGCTCTGCTCGGTTCCCATCCATTGTTTTTTGTGCAAACAACTCCAGAGTTGTGAATTAGTTAACCGCCAAAATGAGTGGAAAAAGGCCTGCTGCTGGTGGAAAGGGGAATAGGCGTGCTGGGAAGGGAAAAAAAGGTTGTGTCCATGGGGTAGGTGTTAAATCAACAGTAACATCTGCAGAGGAAAGACCATCTTCCAGCCAAACTAAAATGTCTACTTCTTTTAGCGGACAATGTGATAAGATGCCTTTCTTACGGCCATGCCAATCGCTACAAATTCCAGATGAGGCACAAAAACAGCAGGTGCTTCAACACATATCAAGTGCTCCTTTAAGTGGGCTCTCCTCCACCTCAACTTCAACATCACAAATACTCCAGTCCTCAGAGGTGTCACCCCAATCGCACTTGCTTCCTCACAGCTCCCAAGTCTCCAGCTGCCCATCTGAGTATGGGGTAGAACAGATGGTTGAGTCTGCAGAGCTATTTACTCATACTGTAGCCTGGGAATCAGAGGTCGGCTCCAGAGCTTCTGTGAATCCAGACGAGGAAATGATCTGCACTGATGCCCAGAATCTTTATGAGTCAGATCCAGGACCAGACGCAGAAGGTTCTGACCATAATGTAGACCCTCGTTCCCAAACTGTAACTCCTGTTGGTGGAGACAATGAGGAAAACGATGATGAGACTCAAATACCTGATTGGAGCGACAACTTTAGCTTTTTGTCAGGGCAGGAAGAGGTTGGCTCTGAGGACGATGGGTGTGATAACACACAGGGTGATGATGACGAGGTTGGAGATCCCACTTACTGTCAGCCAGTCGATGAGGTCAGCAGAGGAGGTGGAGGAGGATGCTAGTGACGACGAGGTCAGGTTGCGCCTTCCTGGACAGAGACGTAGTACTGGAAACACGTCAACAACTGCATCCTCAAACACAACTCTGCCTCTGACCACAAGTCATGGTGGCGCTTCAGGTCGCAAGGGTGCTAAGCCTTGCATAGCCTGGGCATTTTTTCAGATCGATAAAGATGACACAACTCGTGTTATCTGTAACATTTGCCAGCAAAAGCTAAGCAGAGGACAAAAAATATATAGTTTGAGTAATTCATGCATGAACCGGCACATGGACATGAAGCATAAGTTGCAGTGGGAAGCTCACTGTGCTACAATGCAGCCTAGCCGGCCGGGCCAACCACCGTCTGCCACATCTTGTGCATCTGCGGCCTCTTCATCCTCTGTGACTGGGGGGACAGCAGTCACACCTGTTTTGGGACGCAGACTTGCCACCTCTTTACCCGCAACAGCCAGCGTGATTGTCAGGTCATCATTTTCTTTGGAGGTGGAAACACCAGCTGGTGTTCAGCGCTGTCCGACATCGATAGCACCACCTTTGGATCAAGGCAACCTAACATGTCCGCCTTCATCTTCCTCACCGACCGGCAGATTGCCGGAGACTCCCTTCTCAACCAAGTCTAAGCATAACAGCCAGCCCTCGGTCCCTCAGATGTGGACAAGTAAAAGACCATTTCCTCCTAGCCATGAGAAAGCTAAGAGGTTGAATTTCACCATCTGCAAGCTCTTGGCTACAGAAATGCTGCCTTTCCGCCTGGTGGACACAGAGGATTTTCGAGACCTTATGTCCGTCGCAGTGCTCCTGTACCAGATGCCCAGTCGGCATTACTTCTCAAAGAAAGGTGTGCCTGCGGTCCACCAGCATGTCGCACACAACATCACTGCTTCTTTGAGAAACTCTGTGTATGACAGGGTGCATTTCACCACAGACACTTGGACGAGTAGGCATGGACAGGTGCGTTACATGTCGCTGACTGGGCACTGGGTAACTATGGTGACAGCAGGACAAGGGGCTGCTGTCCAAGTCTTGCCGTCCCCACGAGTTGTGCGTCAATCCTCTTTATCTCGAAGTTCCTCCACTGCTTCTGCCTCCTCAACCTCCTCTCGGTCCTCCACCTGCACCCAAAGCCTGTCTGGTCATGCCACACGCTTTCTAACTGCGCAGAAGGGATCCTGCACACCTCCTTACTATGCTGGCAGCAGGGCTCAACTTCATCAGGTGGTTTTTACTTTGAAATGTCTCGGAAATGTGAGTCACACAGCTGAGGAGTTGTGGTCAGCTCTGGAGAACCAGTTTCATGAATGGTTGTCTCCACTGGACCTGAAACCAGGGAAAGCCGTGTGCGACAATGCTGCAAACCTGGGTGCGACCCTTCGCCGGGGCAATGTCACACACGTGCCTTGTATGGCTCACGTGTTGAACCTGGTTGTCCAGCAATTTTTAGCCCACTATCTCGGACTAGATGGCCTTCTGCAGAGGGCACCGTCGCTGTGTGCTCACTTCCGCCGTTCGCATCCCGCAGCTCAGCGACTTACATCTCCACAGAAGTCGTTGGGCCTGCCACTTCACAGGTTAAAATGCGATGTGCCTACCCGGTGGAATTCAACTCTGCACATGTTGCAGTGACTGTGGCAGCACTGACAAGCCCTGGTGCAATACGTTCTGACGTATAGCCTGGGCCAACGAGATCCAGATGTGGGGCAAATCACACTGGAGGAGTGGTCTCAGATCAGGGACCTATGCACCCTTCTGCACAGTTTTGAAATGGCGACGAAGATGTTTATTGCTGACGATGCCATTATCAGCATGACTATTCCGGTGATTTACATGCTGGAGCACATGTTAAACAGAATTCGGAGTCAGGTGGTGGCACAAGAGGAGGTGGAGGAAGTAGAGGAGGAGGAGTTATATGCGGAAGGGCTAACATCTGCAAGGTCCAGACGGTCGGCAGCACCAAGGCGGCAGGCATGTGAGGGTGGGGGAGATGGTTTTACCAGGGCGCATGGTAACAGCCAAACTAGTGAGGAAGGAGCAGGAGCCTAGGAAGAAGTGCAGGACTAACTGATGGAAGACTCATCAGATGAGGGAGACCTTGATCACATTTCTGTTGTGCGAGGTTGGGGGGGAGAGGGCAGAGGAAGGAAGCATGATTATTACATCGCCACCAACACAACAGGGACTTGGTGCTCCTGGATGCGCAAGACACATGAGTGCCTTCTTGCTGCACTACCTGCAACATGACCCTCGAATTGTGAGAATTAGAAATAATCCTGACTACTGGGTTACCACACTGTTAGATCCCTGGTACAAAAGTAAAGTTGCAGAAATTATTCCTGCCATAGAAAGAGATGCACGCATGCAGAAGTATCAGCCGAAACTGTTGCAGAATCTTACATGTGCTTTTCCCGAAAACACCAGTGGTGCACGTAGTGAATCTCACAGTTCCAACTTGCCAACCGTGGGAACGTCGAGAGTTCAGCACTCAAAACATAACAGAAACACAGTATCTGCTGGTAACATCAATTTTGCGGAATCATTTCACCACATCTTTAGCCCATCCTTTGCAAGGCCACAGGAGACAAGAAGTTTGACACATAGTCAACGCCTAGAGACGATGGTACAGGAGTATCTCCAAGTAAACATTGAAGCCATGACTGTGTCACTGGACCCTTGCTCTTTTTGGGCTTCCCATCTAGATAAATGGCCGGATCTCGCCACTTACACCTTGGAGATCTTGTCATGCCCCGCAGCCAGCGTTCTGTCTGAACGTGTGTTCAGCGCTGCTGGTGGTGTGCTGACAGATAAGCGCATGCGTTTCTCCACTGATAATGTAGACAGACTCACGTTCATAAAGATGAACAAATCATGGATCCGAAACGACTTTTCTACCCCTGTGTCATCCTGGGTAGAGTAAAAGCTTGATGATTTGTTAAAATCACCTCACCAACCATTTTAAGCTTTCAAATTGCTAATCATGTTTATCTGTATCTTGGCTGAAAAATAATTTGGGCCTTGTAGCAGTGTGCAGTACTGATTCTATTAGGCCATCTATACTTAACTCCACCAGATTTAAAATTACTAATCATGTTTATCTGTATCTTGGCTGGAAAATAATTTGGGCCTTGTAGCAGTGTGCAGTACTGATTCTATTAGGCCATCTATACTAAACTCCACCAGATTTAAAATTACAAAATATTGTTTATCTGTATCTTGGCTGGAAAAAAATTGGGCCTTGTAGCAGTGTGCAGTACTGATTCTATTAGGCCATCTATACTAAACTCCACCAGATTTAAAATTACTAATCATGTTTATCTGTATCTTGGCTGGAAATTAAATTGGGCCTTGTAGCAGTTTGCAGTACTGATTCTATTAGGCCATCTATACTAAGCTCCACCAGCTTTCAAATTAATAATAATTTTTAGCTGCATCTAGCCCGGAAAATAATTTTGGGGCTCCTAGATGCGCAAGACACATGAGTGCCTTCTTGCTGCACTACCAGCAACATGACCTTCAGATTGTCAGAATTCGAAATAATCCTCACTACTGGGTTGCCACACTCTTAGACCCCCACACTCTTCGATCAACCTTTTCATTTTAATAAAGAACAAAAAAATGGTCATTTTTGAAATTATAAGCATTAGCAGGTTATTAGAAACTGAAATCAAACAGTTTTCAACTCAAAACTTTATTCTAGGTGATGTTACATTTGCACATAGGACCCATTGTTCGAAAGGAGCTTCTGAACTCTCTCGTCCATTGAATTTGTCAGGTTTTGGATGGTTTCTGCCTCAATTGTTTTGCATGAGGACAGAATACCCTCCCAGAGCTGTTGCTTAGATGTGAACTGCCTCCTGCCATCATAGACACTCCTTTTGATGATGCTCCAGAGGTTCTCAATGGGGTTGAGGTCAGGGGAGCATGGGGGTCACAAAATAAGTTTGTCCCCTTTTATGCCCATATCAGCCAGAGGTGCAGATGTGTTATGTGCATCATGAGACGGTGCATTATCATGCTTGAAAATGATCTTGCTGCGGAATACGTGGTTCTTCTTCTTGAACCATGGCAGGAAGTGCTGTTTGAGAAACTCCACATACATTATGGAGTTCATCTTTACCCCTTCAGGTATCCTAAAGGGGCCGACAATCTCTCTCCCCATGATTCCAGCCAAAAACATTACTCCACCTCCTCCTTGTTGGCGCCGTAGCCGTGTTTGCATGGGGTGTCCATCAACCAGCCAACCTCCACTCCATCCATCTGGACCATCGAGCGTTGCACGGCACTCATCGGTGAACAAAACAGTTTTGAAGTCAGTCTTCATGTATTGTTTGGCCAACTGGAGCCGTTTCTGCTTGTGTACAGTGGATAGAGATGGTCGACAGGATGTCTTACGCACAGCTGCAAACCTCTGAAGGACCCTGCATCTTGTTGTTCAGGGGACGTTGGAGGCACCAGCAGCTTCAAAAACGTGTCTGCTGCTATGACAAGGCTTTTTTGCCGCTGCTCTTTTAACCTGACGTAATTGCCTGTAGGAAAGAGACCTCAATTTTCCCTTTTCAGCACGCACACGTGTGTACTGTGAATCAGCTACATACTTCTTGATTGTGCGATGATCAGGATGAAGTGTCTTGGCAATGTTGATTGTAGTCATGCCTTGACCTAAACACTCCACAATTTGTTGCTTCTCAGCAGCCGACACAACCTTTTTCTTTCCCATTTTGGCAGAAAATGTAGGCTGCTTAATAATGTGGGACAGCCTTCTTAAGTAGTCTTGCCTTTCATTGGACACACCTGCCAAACTAATTAGCACAGGTGTCTGCAATTGCTTACAGTGATATAAAGAGCCCTGACACACATCACCATCAATGAGTTTAACTGACAAACAAACAAATTCTTCCCTTATCACTCCTAAACACTTTTTGCATAATAATTTGGAACACAGTGTACATGTGCTTTTTCACAAAACACCAGTGGTTCACGTAGTGAATCTTACAGTTCTAACTTGCAAACCATGGTCTGTATGGAGTTGTTCAATAAAGGGCCCAAAATTAAGATAACATAGATGGGAGAGATCTCTATGAATGCGAATTCCTAAGTATTTGATACCCTGTGAGGGCCAGGTAAAGGGAAAGTTGGACTGAATGGGATCCTGTTTGGATTTGGGGAGGGAGACATCAAGGGCCTTAGACTTCGCTGCATTGATTTTAAAATTTGACCATGTAGCAAAGTGATCTATTTCTGCCGTAACAGCAAGGATGGATATATGTGATTGAGTGATATATACTAGGACATCATCAGCAAATGCAGAGCACTTGTAATCGGTGCCTCCCACCTCAATCCACCTAATTTTGGGGTTATGGCAAATTGATGAGAGCAGGTGCTCCGTCACTAGGATGTATAAGAGAGGGGACAGAGGACATCCCTGCCTTGTCCCATTGGTGAATATGAAAGGTGATGAAAATGTTCCATTTATCTTCAGCCTAGGTGACGTATTGCGATACAGGGCCGTGATTTTGCCTATAAAAGGGTCCCCTAGACCCCGACCCAAAGCTTTTTAAGAGAATAATATATGGCGTGCCAGGAGACTCTATGGAATGCTTTCTCAGCATCCAACGAGAGTATCTAATTACAAATTTTTAACTGCATCTAGCCCAGGAAATACTTTGTGCCTAGTAGCAGTGCCTGCTAGTCAGCGGATTATCCCAGCTGTTAAGCAAGCTACACCACCTGTAGTTTGGACACTTAAATTTTTCAAAGGAAATGCTTCGGGCCCCCGGGACACTCAGTGAAGAGCATCGGGGAGGCACCCCAAGGCAGGAGCTGGGACTGGCGGTAGGACGCCTTGCAGTGGACCGCCAAGCTCGATCCTTATAAAAGCTAATTAACTGCAGCAGCTTTAGTGGATGCTACTGGAGCTGGAACTCTATTTTATTATAAATGTAAAAACACAAACTAGTACAAGTAACGAAAACAACTTCCAGCAATATAACCGATACATAAACAATGTATATACAAGGGACCCCACCTGCCTGACAACCACCATACAACCACAGCCTATCCAAACATACCTCAAACTTCCTCCACACTTACACCTGATTCTGCCGTAACAAAAACCAGAGATGCAGAAGCAAAATACATATAACAAAATATAAACCACATAAACCATATGAAATAACACACAACACTTAAATCATGAGTAACACATAATAACACATACACTACCCCAACTCTCACTATACCCCCAACCCGAACCGGCCTCTAAGTTCCGAAAAAGTCCTTCCGGACTTAGGGCGAACCCCGACAGTTTTGGGCCCGGGCCAGTCCAAGTTCATGCTTAACCCCCCTCAAAACCCCCACCCCACCTAACTAATCCCCAAAGTAAAAGAACAATAAGACAACAATAATAATAACAACAAGAACAATAACAAAAATACCATCTGCACCGGTTCGGTGCTTGTAAACCCTTTTCATGATACCATTCTCAAAACAAAAAGCTACGGTGAGAACTTAGCCCACCACCAGGAGGCTTGGAGCAATCCAGAACTAAGGCACCTGGAAGGAGAAACCCCTCCAGAGACGGGAGGCCCCCAATGCACCCAGCCTTTCATACTCCAAGGAGCGCACCTTCACCAAGTCACCAAGGATGTTGCTACATACCTCACCCACTGGGAGGATTTTACTGCCCGTCGACACTAAACACCGTGCATTCCATGTGAAAAACCTAACCACTAGGCTAACTAGAAAAAGAGTGCACTGGTCCCGTCCACCAAGGTCTCTGAACGCTCCATAGGCCCACTCAGCGTAGGAGAGGCCTGCCAGCCTAGGCCAGTCAATGGAAGCGCCCACCCTGTTGCATACCTCTGCATTAAAGGGACACTGAAGCAGGAAGTGCTCCATGCTCTCAAGCGTGTCAGCACAACTCTCACGAGGACAATTCCTATACTCGGAGTTCCTGTACTTCAAGTTGTCCCTCACATACAGCTTACCCTGAAAGCAGCGCCAAGTCAAGTCCCAATACTTCGCGGGGATCCGTTTTGAATTTAAAAGACGCAACCCCACCTCCAGATCCCGACTTGGGCAGTCCCTGAGTGCCAGTGGCTTTTGAAAATGGGTCGATAAGATCCTCCCCTCGAGAAGTTTCCTCGTGAGAGTCCTCACCTCCCACACTCCCAAACCCCACCGGCGTATTACTTTCAAAACCGGGGTAACATAAGCCGGGAGATGCCCGTGCGGTGTGCGAAGATCCTTCACACGCCCTCCTGTCTCCCAATCCTGGAAGAAGGACTGCAACCATCCCCTACAGGAGAATACCCACAGAGGAGCCCTCTCTTTCCAGAGGTTTGATATATTTAGCTTAAGAAAGGTGCAAACCAAGAACACCACGGGGTTGACCATATTCAACCCCCCTAGTCTCCTCGTACGGTAAGTAACCTCCCGCTTGACTAGGTTCAGCCTGTTTCCCCATAACAGTTGGAAAAACAGGCCATAGACCCGCGTCCAGAGAGGCTCTGGAAAAATGCAAATGTTGCCTAGATACATTAACAATGGGAGCAGGAAACCTTTGCACAAGCTCACCCTTTCCCTCAGGGTCAAAGACCAACCCTTCCACTGGTCCACTCTCTGGGCGGCAGTTTTAAGTCTACTTTCCCAGTTTTTGGTTGGGTAATCACCCTGGCCAAATTCAACGCCTAGGATCTTGGCATACTCTTGGGGCTCTGGGAGGGTGTCCGGGAGATCAAACCTGGGATCTCCTCCCCCCAGCCAAAGACTCCCACACTTGCTCCGATTGACAATGGAACCAGAGACCCTGGAGTAGCCCTCCACCTCAGACATCACTGCCCGCACCTCCTCTTCCGAGGAGACAAAAACAGAGACATCATCAGCATAGGCCACTACCTTCAGGGCGGCCTCCCGTTCGCCCGCCTGGTCCATCCTCACCCCCGCTATTGGTCCACGATCCACCCTCCTTATGAAGGGATCAATCGCGAACACATACAGCAGGGGACTGAGTGGACATCCCTGACGAACACCGGAGCCCACCGCAAAGACCTGTCCAATCCAACCATTCACAAGTGGGAAACTCTCCGCCCCTCTGTACAATGTCTTCAGCCAGTCCACGAACCTCCCTGGCAGACCATACTTCAGAAGAGCGGACCACAGGTACTCGTGATCAACCCGGTCAAAGGCTTTGGCCTGATCCAAGGACAGCAGATACCCCTTCCAGAGGCCAGCCCTACCCTGTTCCACAGCCTCCCGGACACCGAGAACAGCACTAAAAGTGCTACGGCCAGGAACACAGCAGTGCTGGGACTCAGAAAGGAGCCGTGGCGCAAACTTCACCAACCTGTTAAAGAGTACTTTAGCCAAAACCTTCCTGTCCACATTGAGAAGCGCTATGGGCCTCCAGTTCTCAATGTGCGACGGATCCTTTCCCTTAGAAAGAAGGATCAAAGCTGACCTCCTCATTGATCTCGGAAGAGTGCCCGAGGAGAGACACTCATTAAAAACCTGAGTCAATAAGGGGACCAAAAGGTCCTTAAAGGTCTTGTAGAACTTCGACGTTAAGCCGTCCGGACCTGGTGATTTTTTGAGCTGGAGCCCGTCAATCGCCAGTCTAACTTCCTCTTCTTTGATCTCATCCACCAAGACATCGAGCGAGGGGTCTACCCCTGATTCAGGAATGGCCTCAGCCAGGAAAGCCGACGTCTCATCTCGATCCAGCTCCTTCCTCCCCAAGAGATGTGAGTAAAAGGATCTGACGACCTCCAAGATCCCTGACCTGGACCTGGTCAGGGATCCTGTACTGTCCCTCAGACCCGCCACTATCTTACTACTCACTGACATCTTGCAGTTTCTGTAGGGGTCGGGTGAGCGATACTTCCCGAAGTCCCTCTCAAAAACCAAAGATGTGTGCCTATCATACTGACATCTCTTGAGTAAGGCTTTCACCCTGGTGATGTCCTCACGGCCACCCCCAGTCGAGACAAGTTCCTCGAGTTTCCTCCTCAGGCCCCGATACAGGAGATCCCTGTTCAGGCTTCTGAGGTTAGAAAGCTGGCGGAAGAATCTCGCCACCCGATGTTTGAAGATCTCCCACCACTCTGACTTAGTGTTACCAAGGCCCAGTAGCGGTACCTGACTTTGAAAGAAATCCTCAAAGGACTGTCTTACAGCTGCTTCCTTCAGGAGTGACGAATTCAGCTTCCAAAAACCTCTTCCCATCCGAGGAGTCTCTGTAACATTCAGAGAAAACATAATCAGGCAGTGGTCGGAGAATTCAACCTCTACCACCGATAAAGGTGAAGAGACTGCCTCCTCCTTCAAATAAAACCTGTCTATTCTAGACCTAGTCTGACTACCTCTGAAATAAGTGTAACCCGCGTGGCCCGTGGTGTTCCGGATGTGGACATCCACTAGGCGAGCCTCACTAACTATGCTATTCAAGGCAACGCTGTCGTAGGCCAACCGGTCTCTGGAACCTCCTCTCTCTTGGGGCCTCGAGACATTGTTGAAGTCCCCTCCAAAGACCACCAGTCGGCTACAAAACAAAAAGGGTTTAATACTCATAAAGAGACACTTGCGGTCCCACTTAGTCTGGGGACCATAGATGTTTATGAGCCGAAGCTCTTGTCCCCTTATGAACACATCCAAGATCAAGCACCTCCCCATTTCCAACTCAATAACCCTTCGGCATACTACATCTGCGGTCTTGAAAAGGACCGCCACACCGCTATACGGCTCAGCCGCAAGAGACCAATAGGAAGGCCCGTGTACCCACTCCCTCTTAGCTTTTTAAAGGGACGTGAGATCGACCAACCTGGTCTCCTGCAAAAACAAAATGTCGGCATCAAGCTGGCCGAGAAAATGAAAGGCCATGAACCTAGCCGCATCAGACTTTATGCTGGCAACATTAATGGTCGCCAGCGTCAACGGGGTGAGTGCCACCATCATGAGTGATCAGGTTGGACAGCGACCTTCTTCCCACCCACCTTACCCTTTACATGTGCTCCATTTTCCTCCTCAGAGGACGATATAGCACGTTTCAGGCACACCGACACATCCATACCTGCTGTTCCACACACAACTTTAATGGGCACAACTGTTTCAGGTGCACCCTTGCCCTTGTCAGGAGGCCCTGGGTCGACCCCCCCCACCAGAGGCCCGGTTTCCCCGACCCCCGATGTTGAGGGCCTGGCGCCCCCTTTAGCCCCTACATCCTTGTCCGCAACCCCCAGCACCAGACCCCCCTCCTCCCCCCAACCGAAAAGACAAGGGAGACTCGCTTAGGGCCTGGTACTGGTTGGAGAGCTCCACCGGAGGAAGGGAGGAAGAGCCTTCCTTTGGCACCTGGCCCCGGGTTGCCTTCTCCTTCGAGTTACCCTTCTTCCTCACCCTTTTATTCTCCCTCTTCTTTTGCTGTTGCCACTCTTCATTCCCCCCTCATCCACACCTTCGTTGGATGAGGATAAGGGAGAGCTGGCCCCATCCTCCCTGACCATCCTCCTGACCTCTTCGTCTATCTCACTGTCCGGGACCTCAGCTGCAAGCTCCCCCGAACTAGGGACCAGAGGCAGGGACATAATCCCCTGGTCCCTCTCCACCACTCTCCTCGGACGCTGCTCTTTCCCTCCCGCCTCAGGGGGAGTTCTGCTCCTCACCGGTCCCTTACTTCCTACGCCGCCGCTAGTCCCTTCACCGGCTGGTCTGGTCCTCGCCTCCTCCCTACCAGCACCTCCCGGATTCAGGCCAACATTGGCATAGGAGCGCGGACAGCGACTAAACGGGTGTCCCAAGACACCACACAGGTTACACCGAATGTCCCTACAGGTTGCGACCAGATGACCCACCCCTCCACACATTGCGCACTTCTCCACCTTGCACCCCGCGCTGAACTGAGAGGGGCTGCCGCACCTGTGGCACAACTTCGGCTGCCCCTGGTAAAAGATCAGGATTCGGTCCCTTCCCAAGAATGTTGAAGTGGGAATGTGGGTAACCGAGTAACCCGAGACCTTCAGTTTTACCATAAAGGTCCAGGCCCCTGACCAGATGCCATGCTTGTCCAGATTCTTTTTGGAAATCTGGACCACCTCCCCATACCTGCTCAGCCAGGTCATGATGTCCATCTCAGAAAGTGACTCGTTACTGGGGAGCACGGTCACTTTCTTCACTGAGTTTTGGCGAGAGATAGCCTGGACTATAAACCCTCGCCATTCAGGGCAAATCCGAGCCAGCTCATACTGAGACCAGAAGAGCTCTAGGCCCTCCGATCTCACAAAGCTGACGTCGAAAAAGGTGGCACCATAGGGATGAATCAGGGCATAGATGTCATCAGCACCGAAGCCCATCCCCAGGAAAAGCTCCACCACCTTGTCCCTAGAGGGGCACGTTTCATTGCCTTCCCACCGGAGACGGACCACATTCCTACGGACGCCACCCTGCCCTGCTGTCGGCAGAGACCACGTAACGTTCTCTGCCCCTAACTCTCGGAAGGCGGACAGACCATGTCGGTCTATCCAGAACGATAAATCTACCTCCCTACCCTCCACTGTAATGGACTGCTCTCCCCTCTTCAGGGCATCCAGGAGACGCCATTGCAAGTAACCCTGCCCAGTGTCCCCTGACAAGGACCCTCCACTACCCGCGGCAGCGGCCGCCGCAAAGGTGCGGACATGTGAACCGCCCTCTAACGAGGCCGCCAACGAACTGGGATTCCTTGGCCTCACACTTGGCCCCTCATTCACACTCACACTCTGCCTCACAGCCTCACCTACCGCCCCTGCACCACTACCATCACCACCAGCCGTACCACTCACCACTTCCATACCTGCATCCTCACCTCCATCCTCACCTCCTTCATGTACGCCATTCATCCCCACCTCATGCACCCCATCCATGCCAGCCAGAACAGGTGGGGTACTAACCGCTTTACCCAAGGTCCTGGCATCACTGGGGGGGGTTTCAGGACACTCACCACATCCGCAGCATTGTCCTTATTCCCCTTCTCCCCCTCTGCCACCTTGGACCCTCCAATATTCATGCGCTGGGTATCACAGGGGCCGGGATTTTGGGCGCCGGGTTTTACCAACCTCACAGGTGCAGACACCCCGGCCGGTTTACCCCCGGCAGCCTTGTCCCCAGCATGCGGCCCCTCAACCCTCTGGCCAGATATGGAAGCAGTGTCTCTCTCCTCCCCCACCATCCTCCGGACCTCAGCTAAGATCACTGAAAAAGCTGCTCCGGCTCCACCGCCACAACCCCAACTCCCTCTGCCCGAGACCCAGAGGCCATGGGAGACAGAGACGGGAACTCCACCACACTGAATATGTCTGGCGCCACCGCCAACGATGACCCTTTGCCATCCCTACTGTCCTCCATAGGGATCGCCACACCATCACCACTCGCCTTACATTTGCCTTTACTCTCCCCACCGGACCTGCGCCGAGGACCAACTTCATGATTCGGGCGCCCTTGACCGGTGGGGGTTACACAGGAGACAGCAGCAGCATCAGTATCATCATTAAACACGTAACGCATACTCACTGTCTCCTGTGCCTTCTTCTTGCGCCCCTTCTTCTTTCCGGGTCCCGGATCTTCGTCCCCGAAACAAAAATGCTGGAGGTTCACCGGGGACTCCAGCAACCGGATGGCCGTCATGAGCCCCCCGGACCCCAAAGACGCCTCCATGTCCTCCTCCTCTGATGTGCTGGAGGCAGGCAGCGCCACCTGCTCAGGACGCAGACCGGAAGATTTAGGAGGCTCCCCAGTAACGCCGGCAGGCTGCTGCTCGACCGGGGTTACTGCCACCTCCTGGGACACTGTTCCTGGATCCGTCTCTGTCTTCCCTGCTGTTTTCCCTGCTGCCTCCCACCCAGCCGCAGGTTTCTTCTGGGCAACTCCAGGTGCTGTGGTGGGCAGGACGAGGGGCGGGGCACCGGCGCAAGGCTTGCTGAGCCTTGTGGTACTATAAGCATTGCTTGCTGCTTTTTCTTTCATGTCCCTCCTGCCTCCCTCCTTCCCTCCGCCCACAGACTGTACAGAGGCAGTGCAGAGAGCTGCGGTGGGCGGGACTAGAGGCAGACCAGCAGACCGGGAACTGCTGGGCTCTGCAGTTCCACTCGCGGCTCTCATGGTAGCTGCGCCGAGCGCTGAGGTGGGCAGGGCTTGGGGCGGGTTGGCAGACTGGGGGCCGCTGGGCTCGGTAGTTCCATGTGTGCCTCTCATGGTGGCCGCGCTGAGCGCCGAGGTGGGCGGGGCTAGGGGCGGACCGGCAGACCGGGTGCCGCTGGGCTCTGCAGTTCCACGCGTCTCTCTCATGGTGGCCACGCCGAGTGCCGAGGTGGGCAGGGCTTGGGGCGGGTTGGCAGGCTGGGGGCCGCTGGGCTCGGTAGTTCCACGTGTGCCTCTCATGGTGGCCGCGCTGAGCGCCGAGGTGGGCGGGGCTAGGGGCGGGCTGGCAGACCGGGTGCCGCTGGGCTCTGCAGTTCCACATGTGTCTTGCATGGTGGCCACGCCGAGTGCCAAGGTGGGCGGGGCTAGGGGCGGGCCGGCAGACCGGGTGCCGCTGGGCTCTGCAGTTCTACGTGTGTCTCTCATGGTGGCCACGCCGAGCGCTGAGGTGGGTGGGGCAAGGGGCGGAGCCCCGGACCGCGATCCCCCGGCCTTTGTGCCCGCACCCACACTATGCTCTGCTCGCACTAACAGCGCGCCACTTCCTCCACCCCCCACCTTCTCCTCCTCCATGGCAGCACCCAGAGCTGTGGTGGGTGGGACAGGGGGCGGGGCTCCAGACAAACGTTCCTTTCCAGACTCCTGGCTGCCATGCATAGTCCTGGGAGTGCCTTCACTGGCCGGCAGGCCCCCTTCATACGCCCCCCTTCCTTGCTGCGTGGTTAACCCCTCCTGGCCCGAGAACTGCCGATCATTAGAGAATTTCTCCAGAAAGGGACCCGCAGCCCTCTCTATTTCCGCCTGCATCTGCTCCACCTCGGCAATCCTATCCTTGACCCTCTGGATTTGCGTGGCGATCGCCGGGCGCTTCCTCTGGGCTGCTGCATTATATAGCGCCTTGGCCTGCCGCAAGTCCAGCAGGAGTTTCGCCAGTGCCACCTTCCACTTTTCGTGGCACCGCAACATCTCCACCACCCGCTGGGAGAAAGCCTCCGCTGACTCGTCCGGGCCCCTCTCGGCCCATGGGGCACTCCCCTTTCTTCCCTTGGGCTTGCCAGTCACCTTGTTAGCCGATGCCGGCATGCTCACCGTAGCCGCTTCACGCTGGGACAGCCTCCCAGACCTCCTCACAGAGTCCTCCGATGGATCCATATTCAGTTCTCCGACCCCACCCGGCCCAGACCGGGAGGGCCGGAGCCCGGGGATACCCCCCGACACCCCTGCCTCGGTCCTGGGAAAACGAAGAGGCAAGGATCGGGCTTAGAAAAAAGTCCTAGTTGGAGCTTCTCAGGAGCTCCTCCACACAGCTCTCACTCAGCTAGGAACACAGGCCACACCTCCTCCACTTCCTGCTACCGTGGCTGCTGGCATGAGACTTGCCCTTCAATACATCCTTGTAAAAGGATTTAAAGTGTACTCATTCAAATTAGAGAGACAATTTAAATTAAAAAGATTAGACCTGCTTTCACCACAGGGGGGCTCGCTCGACCCACCAGCGAACAGGCACCAGTATTGGGAGAGGGGGGCAGGCCATCAGGGTCCACCGCGGCTCTGGCACAAACCCAGCGACACGGAGGTGGCACGGGCAGGAACGGACTGGCCGTGTCGGCTTCCCACTATTTTGGTTTTAGAAGGGCATGACATGCCTATATCTGTGTCTCCCCCTCCTTTTACTCCTCCACCTCTTTTCTTTTCACATGACTATATGTACTTGTCACTTTTCCATGTGTTAGTTGTGTCTTCTGAGCAGTTTGTAAGCTTTTGGACACCTTTGAAGGTGTTTTCTATGTGTTTCTTTGTGTTTTTGTTTGCCTGCCATTGGTTTTAACGGTGTTCGACGGTGTTCGACGAACAGTTCGACGAACAGTTCGGCGAACATACGGGTGTTCGACGAACCGAACCGAACTCGAACACTACGGGGGTGGCTCAACACTATCTAATACCGATCAATAAGTATTGCAGGTATTAGACTAATGATCCAACTATAAAATGTTCAAGTCCCATTCAAGAGATTAAGTAAAAAAGTTAACCAAAAAAATAAAAAAAAATGAAAAAAAAACAAAAAAGAACATAAAAATCACTGAAAAATATGTAGCCAATATATAGCATTCTTTATATACGTGCAAAAATAAACAAAAAAATTAATAAATATTTGACATTGTCGCATCCTGAGCAATCTGAACTATAAAATTGTCACACACTATCTAACAGTGAATACCATAAAAAATGTAAGTCATGGCAAAAATTATGTTTTTCATCATTCCACTGCTCAAAAAGTGGAATAAAATGCAATCAAAAAGTCATATATAAAAAAATCACTGAAAACATTATGCTGTTTTGCAACAAAACACAAACCTTAAGTAATCTTTGTCAGTGGAAAAATAAAAAAATTCAAACTCTCAGAATATAATGTAGAAACAATTTATTTTAACAAAATTGTTAATGTGCAAAACCTAAATAAACTGATATAAAGTATAAATGTAGTATTGCTGTACTCGTATTACTCGAAGAATAAAACTGGAATATCACTTTTACTGCTCAGCAAACAGCACAAAAAAATAATATAAATAAACAATCCCATAAGTGTTATTTTTTGCTAATTTGTTAATATTACCTTCCAAAAATCAGAATAAAAAGTAATCAAAAGAGATATGTACCCAAAAATGCTACCCATAAAGACTTAAACTCATCCCACAAAAAGTAAACCCTCATAATTCCCTGTCAGCAGAAAAATAGTAAAATTATAGAATTCAAAATGTGATAATGCAAAAAAGTCTCCTTTTTAAAAAAACATATTTATTATGTAAACATATCAAAAAATAAAAAAACTCTACTTGTAATTGTAGTGACCTGTGAAACACCTGTGATGTGAACTTGTTCACTACATCTCTAAATGAATTAATTTAAGGATTAGTTTGTAAAATCAGGTTACTTGTCAGAGGCTTTGCTGTTCTGACATCTCAGGAGCTCTGCCAATGTGAAACGACAAAAACCAATCAAGAACAACCGAACAAATAGTCACAAATAATAAGAAATTAAAAAACCTTTAATGAATACATGGTTAGGTAAGAGAGTGACACTGTAGAGATAGGCGCTCACATCTATGTACACTCCCTGACAGAAGTTATGTCGCTTATCCATGTTACGTAAATAAAAGCTTATAACCTGAAGTTAAATTCATCCATTGGTTTTATAAATTACTCTTTTGAAAGCTGAAACCCTCCCAAATTTGGTTTGGGTTAAGAAAATAAATTGGCATCAATGCTGAAATATTGATCATTTAATGAACACAGAATTGTCAGATTTTGGCAAGACAAAAGTTTTGTCGCCCACAGAAAGTAATGTGATATTCAAACAAATAATTATCTTAAAATACAAATATATGTTGCATAACATTGGTGAATGAAGTTGTGGTGCTATTAGAGTCATATTTAATACTTTGTGTGACTTCCATGAGCTTGAAGGACTGCATCCATGCGGTTCAACAATGATTCATACAATTTATTAATGAAGTCATCAGGAATAGCAAAGAATGCAGTCTTACATGCCTCCCATAGTTCATCTAGATTCTTTGGTTTTGTCTTCCAGGCTTCCTCTGTAATCCTACCCCAAACATGCTCAATGATGTTCATGTCTGGTGACTGGGCTGGCCAGTTCTTGAGCACCTTGATCTTTTTTGCCTGGAGGAACTTTGTTGTAGAGATGGATGTATGAGATGGAGCACGATCCTCCTGCAGAATTTGACCCCTTTTATGATTTGGAATGTAAGAGGTAGCTAATACTTCTTGATATTTTAGGCTATTGATATTGCCTTCCACCTTGCAAGTGTTTTGCACACCCCCATACTGAATGTAACCCCAGACCATGATCTTTCCACCACCAAATTTAACTGTTTTCTGGGTGTATTTTGGATCCATACGGGCTCCAGTAGGTCTCCTGCAGTATTTGCGTCGGCTGTGGTGTAATTATACTGAAGATTCATCAGAGAAATCGACCTTCTGCCACGTGTCCAGCGTTCATCTGTTTAGCAGGCTGTAGGACTTTGCAAATGCCACACGGTTTTTTATTTGCCTTTTGTTTACAGCTGGCTTCTGGGTAGAGATGAGCGTTGTTCGACTCGAACTGTTCGCCAATCTCAAATTCGAGCTGTTTTGGGCGGTGTTTGAGCCATTCGGCGAGCACGAACGATTTGAGAAAAATTCGGCTGTTCGAGGTTATGTTCGATAACTGTTCGTGCACCAAAATTGTAACTGGATTTTTTCTCAGTAATGATGAAAATTAATGTTAATACGCAGTTTGAGTGTACAGCGGGGCGGGGGGAGGGGCAGGGGATGGATCTCTGCAGGAATAATGAAGATCTCCATTTTTTTTTCTCTTTCCCGCATTTACAGTGGGGAGGTGCAATCTGTCAGCCTATCAGCAGCGCACACACGGAGCGAAGTGCTTTTTTTCATACAAGCAAGGGCATGTGTCATTGGCAGTGTATGTCACATGCCCTTGCCCTATAAGACCCAGCCATTTTCCCCGTCGCCACCATTTTCTCACTGCTGCAGCTGCATGTTAGACGGCACCGCTGTTGCTGTGTGCGCTATACCTTGTTAATTTCAAGCCAATTTTCGCACAAATCTACAGAGAGCTTGGGAGTAGGGAATAGTTGTGATTGCAGTCCTTTTAAGGACTAGGTTACAGCATTTCCTACGACTTTTATCAGGCAGGTCTGTGCTCTTAAATAGATAGGTTGTGGGAGTAAAGACTAATTGTAATTGCAGTCCTTTTCAGGACTAGGTTACATCAGTTCCTATCAGTTTTTGCCAGGCAGGTCTGTGCCAGTGCTGTGCAAGTTTTTTTCACAGCATTTGGCTGAATCTAGCAAAGCTAATCCTTTTTGGCCTATTGCACAGTGTGTTAGTCAGTGGAGTAGCCTATCTGTGTTGCAAGATATACCACCTGTGTATAGAATACCAATTTTTTTACTGCACCTAGTGAAGTAAAATCTTTTGGGCATAGCATCATTCTATTAGTCCATCTATATTGACCTCCATCAGGTTGCAAAATGAATATAATTTTTATCTGCATCTAGCTCTTAAAAAATATTTGGGCTTCTAGCAGTGTGTGGGACTTGTTCTATTAGTCCATCTATACTGACCTCCATCAGGTTGCAAACTGAATATAATTTTTTTCTGCATCAAGCTCTGAAAAAATATTTGGCCTTCTAGCAGTGTGTGGGACTTGTTCTATTAGTCCATCTATACTGACCTCCATCACGTTGCAAATTCAAAATAATTTTTTGTCTGCATCTAGCTCTGAAAAAATTTTTGGCCTTCTAGCAGTGTGTGGGACTTTCTATATTAGTACATCTATACTGACCTCCATCAAGTTGCAAATTAAAAATAATTTTTATCTGCATCTACCTCTGAAAAAATATTTGGGCTTCTAGCTGTGTGTGGGACTTGTTCTATTAGTCCATCTATACTGACCTCCATCAGGTTGCAAACTGAATATAATTTTTTTCTGCATCTAGCTCTGAAAAAATATTTGGCCTTCTAGCAGTGTGTGGGACTTTCTCTATTAGTCCATCTATACTGACCTCCATCAGGTTGCAAATTAAAAATAATTTTTATCTGCATCTACCTCTGAAAAAATATTTGGCCTTCAAGCAGTGTGTGGGACTTTCTCTATTAGTCCATCTATACTGACCTCCATCAGGTTGCAAATTAAAAATAATTTTTTGTCTGCATCTAGCTCTGAAAAAATATTTGGCCTTCTAGCAGTGTGTGGGACTTTCTATATTAGTACATCTATACTGACCTCCATCAGATTGCAAATTAAAAATAATTTTTATCTGCATCTAGCTCTGAAAAAATATCTGGGCTTCTAGCTGTGTGTGGGACTTGTTCTATTAGTCCATCTATACTGACCTATATCAGGTTGCAAACTGAATATAATTTTTTTCTGCATCTAGCTCTGAAAAAATATTTGGCCTTCTAGCAGTGTGTGGGACTTTCTCTATTAGTCCATCTATACTGACCTCCATCAGGTTGCAAATTAAAAATAATTTTTATCTGCATCTAGCTCTGAAAAAATATTTGGCCTTCTAGCAGTGTGTGGGACTTTCTCTATTAGTCCATCTATACTGACGTTCATCAGGTTGCAAATTAAAAATAATTTTTTGTCTGCATCTAGCTCTGAAAAAATATTTAGCCTTCTAGCAGTGTGTGGGACTTTCTCTATTAGTCCATCTATACTGACCTCCATTAGGTTGCAAACTGAATATATTTTTTTCTGCATCTAGCTCTGAAAAAATATTTGGCCTTCTAGCAGTGTGTGGTACTTTCTCTATTAGTCCATCTATACTGACCTCCATCAGGTTGCAAATTAAAAATAATTGTTATCTGCGTCTACCTCTGAAAAAATATCTGGGCTTCTAGCTGTGTGTGGGACTTGTTCTATTAGTCCATCTATACTGACCTCCATCAGGTTGCAAACTGAATATAATTATTTTCTGCATCTAGCTCTGAAAAAATATTTTGCCTTCTAGCAGTGTGTGGGACTTTCTCTATTAGTCCATCTATACTGACCTCCATCAGGTTGCAAATTAAAAATAATTTTTATCTGCATCTAGCTCTGAAAAAATATTTGGCCTTCTAGCAGTGTGTGGGACTTTCTCTATTAGTCCATCTATACTGACCTCCATCAGGTTGCAAATTAAAAATAATTTTTATCTGCATCTAGCTCTGAAAAAATATTTGGCCTTCTAGCAGTGTGTGGGACTTTCTCTATTAGTCCATCTATACTGACCTCCATCAGGTTGCAAATTAATAATAATTTTTATCTGCATCTAGCTCTGAAAAAATATTTGGCCTTCTAGCAGTGTGTGGGACTTTCTCTATAAGTCCATCTATACTGACCTCCATCAGGTTGCAAACTGAATATATTTTTTTCTGCATCTAGCTCTGAAAAAATATTTGGGCTTCTAGCAGTGTGTGGGACTTGTTCTATTAGTCCATCTATACTAACCTCCATCACGTTGCAAATTCAAAATATTTTTTTGTTTGCATCTAGCTCTGAAAAAATATTTGGCCTTCTAGCAGTGTGTGGGACTTTCTCTATTAGTCCATCTATACTGACCTCCATCAGGTTGCAAATTAAAAATAATTTTTATCTGCATCTACCTCTGAAATTATATCTGGGCTTCTAGCTGTGTGTGGGACTGGTTCTATTAGTCCATCTATACTGACCTCCATCAGGTTGCAAACTGAATATAATTTTTTTCTGCATCTAGCTCTGAAAAAATATTTGGCCTTCTAGCAGTGTGTGGGACTTTCTCTATTAGTCCATCTATACTGACCTCCATCAGGTTGCAAATTAAAAATAATTTTTATCTGCATCTATCTCTGAAAAAATATTTGGCCTTCTAGCAGTGTGTGGGACTTTCTCTATTAGTCCATCTATACTGACCTCCATTAGGTTGCAAACTGAATATATTTTTTTCTGCATCTAGCTCTGAAAAAATATTTGGCCTTCTAGCAGTGTGTGGTACTTTCTCTATTAGTCCATCTATACTGACCTCCATCAGGTTGCAAATTAAAAATAATTGTTATCTGCATCTACCTCTGAAAAAATATCTGGGCTTCTAGCTGTGTGTGGGACTTGTTCTATTAGTCCATCTATACTGACCTCCATCAGGTTGCAAACTGAATATAATTATTTTCTGCATCTAGCACTGAAAAAATATTTTGCCTTCTAGCAGTGTGTGGGACTTTCTCTATTAGTCCATCTATACTGACCTCCATCAGGTTGCAAATTAAAAATAATTTTTATCTGCATCTAGCTCTGAAAAAATATTTGGCCTTCTAGCAGTGTGTGGGACTTTCTCTATTAGTCCATCTATACTGACCTCCATCAGGTTGCAAATTAAAAATAATTTTTATCTGCATCTAGCTCTGAAAAAATATTTGGCCTTCTAGCAGTGTGTGGGACTTTCTCTATTAGTCCATCTATACTGACCTCCATCAGGTTGCAAATTAATAATAATTTTTATCTGCATCTAGCTCTGAAAAAATATTTGGCCTTCTAGCAGTGTGTGGGACTTTCTCTATTAGTCCATCTATACTGACCTCCATCAGGTTGCAAACTGAATATATTTTTTTCTGCATCTAGCTCTGAAAAAATATTTGGGCTTCTAGCAGTGTGTGGGACTTGTTCTATTAGTCCATCTATACTAACCTCCATCACGTTGCAAATTCAAAATAATTTTTTGTTTGCATCTAGCTCTGAAAAAATATTTGGCCTTCTAGCAGTGTGTGGGACTTTCTCTATTAGTCCATCTATACTGACCTCCATCAGGTTGCAAATTAAAAATAATTTTTATCTGCATCTACCTCTGAAATTATATCTGGGCTTCTAGCTGTGTGTGGGACTGGTTCTATTAGTCCATCTATACTGACCTCCATCAGGTTGCAAACTGAATATAATTTTTTTCTGCATCTAGCTCTGAAAAAATATTTGGCCTTCTAGCAGTGTGTGGGACTTTCTCTATTAGTCCATCTATACTGACCTCCATCAGGTTGCAAATTAAAAATAATTTTTATCTGCATCTATCTCTGAAAAAATATTTGGCCTTCTAGCAGTGTGTGGGACTTTCTCTATTAGTCCATCTATACTGACCTCCATCAGGTTGCAAATTAAAAATAATTTTTATCTGCATCTATCTCTGAAAAAATATTTGGCCTTCTAGCAGTGTGTGGGACTTTCTCTATTAGTCCATCTATACTGACCTCCATCAGGTTGCAAATTAAAAATAATTTTTTGTCTGCATCTAGCTCTGAAAAAATATTTGGCCTTCTAGCAGTGTGTGGGACTTTCTCTATTAGTCCATCTATACTGACCTCCATCAGGTTGCAAATTAAAAATAATTTTTTGTCTGCATCTAGCTCTGAAAAAATATTTGGCCTTCTAGCAGTGCGTGGGACTTTCTCTATTAGTCCATCTATACTGACCTCCATCAGGTTGCAAACTGAATATATTTTTTTTCTGCATCTACCTCTGAAAAAATATTTGGGCTTCTAGCTGTGTGTGGGACTGGTTCTATTAGTCCATCTATACTGACCTCCATCAAGTTGCAAACTGAATATAATTTTTTTCTGCATCTACCTCTGAAAAAATATTTGGGCTTCTAGCTGTGTGTGGGACTTGTTCTATTAGTCCATCTATACTGACCTCCATCAGTTTGCAAATTGAATATAATTTTTTTCTGCATCTAATCCAGCCAATAGTTTTGGCCTAATACCACAGTTTGGCCACTCAGCTCTGCTCTGTTCCCATCCATTGTTTTTTTTTGCAAACAACTCCAGAGTTGTGAATTAGTTAACCACCAAAATGAGTGGAAAAAGGCCTGCTGCTGGTGGAAAGGGGAATAGGCGTGTTAGGAAGGGGAAAAAAGGTTGTGTCCGTGGGGTAGGTGTTAAAGCAACAGTAACATCTGCAGAAGAAAGACCAACTTCCAGCCAAACTAAAATGTCTACTTCTTTTAGCGGACAATGTGATAAGATCCCTTTCTTACGGCCACGCCAATCGCTACAAATTCCAGATGAGGCACAAAAACAGCAGGTGCTTCAACGGATATCAAGTGCTCCTTTAATTGGGCTCTCCTCCACATCAACTTCAACATCACAAATACTCCAGTCCTCAAAGGTGTCACCCCAATCGCAATTGCTTCCTCACAGCTCCCAAATCTCCAGCTGCCCGTCTGAGTATGAGGTAGAACAGATGGTTGAGTCTGCAGAGCTGTTTACTCTTACTATAGCCTGGGAATCAGAGGTCGATTCCAGTGCTTCTGTGAATCCAGACGAGGAAATGATCTGCACTGATGCCCAGAATCTTTATGAGTCGGATCCAGGACCAGACGCAGAAGGTTCTGACCATAATGTAGACCCTCATTCCCAAACTGTAACTCCTGTTGGTGGAGACAATGAGGAAGACGATGATGAGACTCAAATACCTGATTGGAGTGACAACTTTAGTTTTTTGTCAGGGAAGGAACAGGTTGGCTCTGAGGACGACGGGTGTGATAACGCACAGGGTGATGATGATGAGGTTGGAGATCCCACTTACTGTCAACCCACAGTCAGCCAAGAGATGAGGTCAGCAGAGGAGGTGGAGGAGGATGCTAGTGACTTCGAGGTCAGGTTGCACCTTCCTGGACAGAGACGTAGTACTGGAAGCACGTCAACAACTGCATCCTCAAACACAACTCTGCCTCTCACCACAAGTCGTGGTGGCTCTTCAGGTCGCATGGGTGCTAAGCCTTGCATAGCCTGGGCATTTTTTCAGATCGATAATGATGACCCAACTCGTGTTATCTGTAACATTTGTCAGCAAAAGCTAAGTAGAGGCCAAAAAATACATAGTTTGAGTACTTCATGCATGAACCGGCACATGGACATGAAGCATAAGTTGCAGTGGGAAGCTCACTGTGCTACAATGCGGCCTAGCCGGCCGGGCCAACCACCGTCTACCATATCTTGTGCATCCACGGCCTCTTCATCTTCTGTGACTGGGGGGACAGCAGTCACACCTGTTTTGGGGCGCAGACCTGCCACCTCTTTACCCGCAACAGCCAGCGTGATTGGCAGGTCATCATTAGAGATGAGCGTTGTTCTTCTCGAACTGTTCGCCAATCTCAAATTCGAGCTGTTTTGGGCGGTGTTCGAGCCGGTCGGCGAACACGAACAATTTGAGAAAAATTCGGCTGTTCGAGGTTATGTTCGATAACTGTTCGTGCACCAAAATCATAACTGGATTTTTTCTCAGTAATGATGAAAATTAATGTTAATACGCAGTTTGAGTGTACAGCGGGGCGGGGGGAGGGGCAGGGGATGGATCTCTGCAGGAACAATGAAGATCTCCATTTTTTTTTCTCTTTCCCGCATTTGCAGTGGGGAGGTGCAATCTTTCAGCCTATCAGCAGCGCACACACGGAGCGAAGTGCTTTTTTTCACACAAGCAAGGGCATGTGTGATTGGCAGTGTATGTCACATGTCCTTGCCCTATAAGACCAAGCCATTTTCCCCGTCGCCACCATTTTCTCACTGCTGCAGCTGCGTGTTAGACGGCACCGCTGTTGCTGTGTGCGCTATACCTTGTTAATTTCAAGCCAATTTTCGCACAAATATACAGATAGCTTGGGAGTAGGGAATAGTTGTGATTGCAGTCCTTTTAAGGACTAGGTTACAGCATTTCCTACGACTTTTATCAAGCAGGTCTGTGCTCTTAAATAGATAGATTGTGGGAGTAAAGACTAATTGTAATTGGAGTCCTTTTGAGGACTAGGTTACATCAGTTCCTATCAGTTTTTGCCAGGCAGGTCTGTGCCAGTGCTGTGCAAGTTTTTTTCACAGCATTTGGCTGAATCTAGCAAAGCTAATCCTTTTTGGCCTATTGCAGAGTGTGTTAGTCAGTGGAGTAGCCTATCTGTGTTGCAAGATATACCACCTGTGTATAGAATACCAATTTTTTTACTGCACTTAGTGAAGTAAAATCTTTTGGGCATAGCATCATTCTATTAGTCCATCTATACTGACCTCCATCAGGTTGCAAACCGAATATAATTTTTTTCTGCATCTAGCTCTGAAAAAATATTTGGGCTTCTAGCAGTGTGTGGGACTTGGTCTATTAGTCCATCTATACTGACCTCCATCAGGTTGCAAATTAAAAATAATTTTTTTCTTCATTTAGCTCTGAAAAAATATTTGGGCTTCTAGCAGTGTGTGGGACTTGTTCTATTAGTCCTTCTATACTGACCTCCAGCAGGTTGCAAATTGAATATAATTTTTTTCTGCATCTAGCTCTGAAAAAATATTTGCTCTTCTAGCGGTGTGTGGGACTTGGTCTATTAGTCCATCTATACTGACCTCCATCAGGTTGCAAATTAAAAATAATTTTTTTCTTCATTTATCTCTGAAAAAATATTTGGGCTTCTAGCAGCGTGTGGGACTTGTTCTATTAGTCCATCTATACTGACCTCCATCAAGTTGCAAATTAAAAATAATTTTTTTCTGCATCTAGCTCTGAAAAAATATTTGGGCTTCTAGCAGTGTGTGGGACTTGGTCTATTAGTCCATCTATACTGACCTCCATCAGGTTGCAAATTAAAAATAATTTTTTTCTACATCTAGCTCTGAAAAAATATTTGGGCTTCTAGCAGTGTGTGGGACTTGGTCTATTAGTCCATCTATACTGACCTCCATCAGGTTGCAAATTGAATAAAAAAATTTTCTGCATCTAGCTCTGAAAAAATATTTGGGCTTCTAGCGGTGTGTGGGACTTGGTCTATTAGTCCATCTATACTGACCTCCATCAGGTTGCAAATTAAAAATATTTTTTTTCTGCATCTAGCTCTGAAAAAATATTTGGGCTTCTAGCAGTGTGTGGGACTTGGTCTATTAGTCCATCTATACTGACCTCCATCAGGTTGCAAATTAAAAATAATTTTTTTCTTCATTTAGGTCTGAAAAAATATTTGGGCTTCTAGCAGTGTGTGGGACTTGTTCTATTAGTCCTTCTATACTGACCTCCAGCAGGTTGCAAATTGAATATAATTTTTTTCTGCATCTAGCTCTGAAAAAATATTTGGGCTTCTAGCAGTGTGTGGGACTTGGTCTATTAGTCCATCTATACTGACCTCCATCAGGTTGCAAATTAAAAATAATTTTTTTCTGCATCTAGCTCTGAAAAAATATTTGGGCTTCTAGCAGTGTGTGGGACTTGGTCTATTAGTCCATCTATACTGACCTCCATCAGGTTGCAAATTAAAAATAATTTTTTTCTGCATCTAGCTCTGAAAAAATATTTGGGCTTCTAGCAGTGTGTGGGACTTGGTCTATTAGTCCATCTATACTGACCTCCATCAGGTTGCAAATTGAATAAAAAAATTTTCTGCATCTAGCTCTGAAAAAATATTTGGGCTTCTAGCGGTGTGTGGGACTTGGTCTATTAGTCCATCTATACTGACCTCCATCAGGTTGCAAATTAAAAATAATTTTTTTCTTCATTTAGCTCTGAAAAAATATTTGGGCTTCTAGCAGTGTGTGGAACTTGTTCTATTAGTCCTTCTATACTGACCTCAAGCAGGTTGCAAATTGAATATAATTTTTTTCTGCATCTAGCTCTGAAAAAATATGTGGGCTTCTAGCGGTGTGTGGGACTTGGTCTATTAGTCCATCTATACTGACCTCCATCAGGTTGCAAATTAAAAATAATTTTTTTCTGCATCTAGCTCTGAAAAAATATTTGGGCTTCTAGCAGTTTGTGGGACTTGGTCTATTAGTCCATCTATACTGACCTCCATCAGGTTGCAAATTGAATAAAAAAATTTTCTGCACCTAGCTCTGAAAAAATATTTGGGCTTCTAGCGGTGTGTGGGACTTGGTCAATTAGTCCATCTATACTGACCTCCATCAGGTTGCAAATTAAAAATATTTTTTTTCTGCATCTAACCCAGCCAATAGTTTTGGCCTAATACCACAGTTTGGCCACTCAGCTCTGCTCGGTTACCATCCATTGTTTTTTTGTGCAAACAACTCCAGAGTTGTGAATTAGTTAACCACCAAAATGAGTGGAAAAAGGCCTGCTGCTGGTGGAAAGGGGAATAGGCGTGTTGGGAAGGGGAAAAAAGGTTGTGTCCGTGGGGTAGGTGCAGAAGAAAGACCATCTTCCAGCCAAACTAAAATGTCTACTTCTTTTAGCGGACAATGTGATAAGATCCCTTTCTTACGGCCACGCCAATCGCTACAAATTCCAGATGAGGCACAAAAACAGCAGGTGCTTCAACGGATATCAAGGGCTCTTTTAAGTGGGCTCTCCTCCACATCAACTTCAACATCACAAATACTCCAGTCCTCAAAGGTGTCACCCAAATCGCACTTGCTTCCTCACAGCTCCCAAATCTCCAGCTGCCCGTCTGAGTATGAGGTAGAACAGATGGTTGAGTCTGCAGAGCTGTTTACTCATACTATAGCCTGGGAATCAGAGGTCGACTCCAGCGCTTCTGTGAATCCAGACGAGGAAATGATCTGCACTGATGCCCAGAATCTTTATGAGTCGGATCCAGGACCAGACGCAGAAGGTTCTGACCATAATGTAGACCCTCATTCCCAAACTGTAACTCCTGTTGGTGGAGACAATGAGGAAGACGATGATAAGACTCAAATACCTGATTGGAGCGACAACTTTAGTTTTTTGTCAGGGCAGGAACAGGTTGGCTCTGAGGACGACGGGTGTGATAACGCACAGGGTGATGATGATGAGGTCGGAGATCCCACTTACTGTCAACCCACAGTCAGCCAAGAGATGAGGTCAGCAGAGGAGGTGGAGGAAGATGCTAGTGACGACGAGGTCAGGTTGCGCCTTCCTGGACAGAGACGTAGTACTGGAAGCACGTCAACAACTGCATCCTCAAACACAACTCTGCCTCTCACCACAAGTCGTGGTGGCTCTTCAGGTCGCATGGGTGCTAAGCCTTGCATAGCCTGGGCATTTTTTCAGATCGATAAAGATGACCCAACTCGTGTTATCTGTAACATTTGTCAGCAAAAGCTAAGTAGAGGCCAAAAAATACATAGTTTGAGTACTTCATGCATGAACCGGCACATGGACATGAAGCATAAGTTGCAGTGGGAAGCTCAGTGTGCTACAATGCGGCCTAGCCAGCCGGGCCAACCACCGTCTGCCATATCTTGTGCATCCGCGGCCTCTTCATCCTCTGTGACTGGGGGGACAGCAGTCACACCTGTTTTGGGGCGCAGACCTGCCACCTCTTTACCCGCAACAGCCAGCGTGATTGGCAGGTCATCATTTTCTTTGGAGGTGGTAACACCAGCTGGTCTTGAGCGCTGTCCGACATCGATAGCACCACCTTTGGATCAAGGCAACCTAACATGTCCGCCTGCATCTTCCTCACAGACCGGCAGTTTGCCGGGGACACCCTTATCAACCCCGTCTAAGCACAATAGCCAGCCCTCGGTCCCTCAGATGTGGCCAAGTAAAAGACCATTTCCTCCTAGCCATGAGAAAGCTAAGAGGTTGAATTTCACCATCTGCAAGCTCTTGGCTACAGAAATGCTGCCTTTCCGCCTGGTGGACACAGAGGATTTTCGAGACCTTATGTCCGTCGCAGTGCCCCAGTACCAGATGCCCAGTCAGCACTACTTCTCAAAGAAAGGTGTGCCTGCGCTCCACCAGCATGTCGCACACAACATCACCGCTTCTTTGAGAAACTCTGTGTGTGACAGGGTGCATTTCACCACAGACACTTGGACGAGTAGGCATGGACAGGGGCGTTACATGTCACTGACTGGGCACTGGGTAACTATGGTGACAGCAGGACAAGGGGCTGCTGTCCAAGTCTTGCCGTCCCCACGAGTTGTGCGTCAATCCTCTTTATGTCAAAGTTCCTCCACTGCTTCTGCCTCCTCAACCTCCTCTCGGTCTTCCACCTGCACCCAAAGCCTGTCTGGTCATGCCACAAGCTTTCTAACTGCGCAGAAGGGATCCTGCACACCTCCTTACTATGCTGGCAGTAGGGCTCAACGTCATCAGGCGGTTTTTACATTGAAATGTCTGGGAAATGTGAGTCACACAGCTGAGGAGTTGTGGTCGGCTCTGGAGAACCAATTTCATGAATGGTTGTCTCCACTGGACCTGAAACCAGGGAAGGCCGTGTGCGACAATGCTGCAAACCTGGGTGCGGCCCTTCGCCGGGGCAATGTCACACACGTGCCTTGTATGGCTCACCTGTTGAACCTGGTTGTCCAGCAATTTTTAGCCCACTATCCCAGACTAGATGGCCTTCTGCAGAGGGCACGGTCGCTGTGTGCTCACTTCCGCCGTTCGAATCCCACAGCTCAGCGACTTACATCTCTACAGAAGTCGTTGGGCCTGCCACTTCACCGGCTAAAATGCGATGTGCCTACCCGGTGGAATTCAACTCTGCACATGTTGCAGCGACTGTGGCAGCACCGACAAGCCCTGGTGCAATACGTTCTGACGTATAGCCTGGGCCAACGAGATTCAGAGGTGGGGCAAATCACGCTGGAGGAGTGGTCTCAGATCAGGGACCTATGCACCCTTCTGCACAGTTTTGAAATGGCGACGAAGATGTTTAGTGCTGACGATGCCATTATCAGCATGACTATTCCGGTGATTTACATGCTGGAGCACATGTTAAACAGAATTCGGAGTCAGGTGGTGGCACAAGAGGAGGTGGAGGAAGTAGAGGAGGAGGAGTTGTATGCGGAAGGGCTAACATCTGCAAGGTCCAGACGGTCGGCAGCACCAAGGCGGCAGGCATGTGAGGGTGGGGGAGATGATTTTACCAGGGCGCATGGTAGCAGCCAAACTAGTGAGGAAGGTGCAGGAGCCCTGGAAGAAGTGGAGGACGAACTGATGAAAGACTCATCAGATGAGGGAGACCTTGATCACATTTCTGTTGTGCGAGGTTGGGGGGAGAGGACAGAGGAAGGAAGCATGATTGTTACCTCGCCACCAACACAACAGGGACTTGTTGCTCCTGGATGCGCAACACACATGAGTGCCTTCTTGCTGCACTACCTGCAACATGACCCTCGAATTGTGAGAATTAGAAATAATCCTGACTACTGGGTTGCCACACTGTTAGATCCCCGGTACAAAAGTAAATTTGCAGAATTTATTCCTGCCATAGAAAGGGATGCACGCATGCAGGAGTATCAGCAGAGACTGTTGCAGAATCTTACATGTGCTTTTCCACAAAATACCAGTGGTGCACGTAGTGAATCTCACAGTTCCAACTTGCCAACCGTGGGACCGTCAAGTGTTCAGCACTCAAACCGTAACAGAACCACAGTATCTGCTGGTAACATCAATTTTGCGGAATCATTTCACCACTTTTTTAGCCCATCCTTTGCAAGGCCACAGGAGACAAGAAATCTGACACATAGTCAACGCCTAGAGACGATGGTACAGGAGTATCTCCAAGTAAACATTGAAGCCACGACTGTGTCACTGGACCCTTGCTCTTTTTGGGCTTCCAATCTGGATAAATGGCCGGAGCTAGCCACTTACGCCTTGGAGATCTTGTCATGCCCCGCAGCCAGCGTTCTGTCTGAACGTGTGTTCAGCGCTGCTGGTGGTGTGCTGACAGATAAGCGCACGCGGCTCTCCACTGATAATGTAGACAGACTCACGTTCATAAAGATGAACAAATCATGGATCCGAAACGACTTTTCTACCCCTGTGTCATCCTGGGGAGAGTAAAAGCTTGATGATTGGTTAAAATCACCCTACCAACCGTTTTAAGCTTTCAAATTACTAATCATGTTTATCTGTATCTTGACTGGAAAATAATTTGGGCTTTGTAGCAGTGTGCAGCACTGATCCTATTAGGCCATCTATAATAAGCTTCACCAGATTTAAAATTAAAAATAATTTTTAGCTGCATCTAGCCCGGAAAATAATTTTGGGGCTCCGAGATGCGCAAGACACATAAGTGCCTTCTTGCTGCACTACCTGCAGCATGACCCTCATATTGTCAGAATTCGAAGTAATCATGACTACTGGGTTGCCACACTCTTAGATCCCCCAAACTTTTCGATCAACCTTTTCATTTTAATAAAGACCAAAAAAATGGTCATTTTTGAAATTATAAGCATTAGCAGGTTGTTAGAAACTGAAATCAAACAGTTTTCAACTCAAAACTTTATTCTAGGTGATGTTACATTTTCACATAGGACCCCTTGTTCGAAAGGAGCTTCTGAACTCTCTCGTCCATTGAATTTGTCAGGTTTTGGATGGTTTCTGCTTCAATTGTTTTGCATGAGGACAGAATACCCTCCCAGAGCTGTTGCTTAGATGTGAACTGCCTCCCGCCATCATAGACACTCCTTTTAATGATGCTCCAAAGGTTCTGAATGGGGTAGAGGTCAGGGGAGCATGGGGGTCACATCATAAGTTTGTCCCCTTTTATGCCCATATCAGCCAGAGATGCAGATGTTTTATGTGCAGCATGAGATGGTGCATTATCATGCAGAAAAATGATCTTGCTGTGAAATACACGGTTCTTCTTCTTGAACCATGGCAGGAAGTGCTGTTTGAGAAAATCCACATACATTATGGAGTTCATCTTTAGCGCCTTCAGGGATCCTAAAGGGGCCGACAATCTCTCTCCCCATGATTCCAGCCCAAAACATTACTCCACCTCCTCCTTGTTGGCGCTGTAGCCGTGTTTGCGTGGGGTGTCCATCAACCAGCCATCCTCCACTCCATTCATCTGGACCATCGAGCGCTGCACGGCACTCATCCGTGAACAAAACAGTTTTGAAATCAGTCTTCATGTAATGTTTGGCCCACTGGAGCCGTTTCTGCTTGTGTGAAGTGGATAGAGGAGGTCGACAGGATGGCGTATGCACAGCTGCAAACCTCTGAAGGACCCTGCATCTTGTTGTTCGGGGGACGTTGGAGGCACAAGCAGCTTCAAAAACTTGTCTGCTGCTATGACAAGGCTTTTTTGCCGCTGCTCTTTCAACCTGACGTAATTGCCTGTAGGAAAGAGTCCTCAATTTGCCCTTATCAGCACGCACACGTGTGTACTGTGAATCAGCTACATACTTCTTGATTGCCAAGACACTTCATCCTGATCATCGCACAATGTTGATTGTAGTCATGCCTTGACCTAAACACTCCACAATTTGTTGCTTCTCAGCAGCCGACACATCCTTTTTCTTTCCCATTTTGGCAGAAAATGTAGGCTGCTTAATAATGTGAGAGAGCCTTCTTAAGTAGTCTTGCCTTTCATTGGACACACCTGCCAAACTAATTAGCACAGGTGTCTGCAATTGCTTACAGTGATATAAAGAGCCCTGACACACATCACCATCAATGAGTTTAACTGACAAACAAACAAATTCTTCCCTTATCACTCCTAAACACTTTTTGCATAATAATTTGGAACGCGGTGTACATGTGCTTTTCCACAAAACACCAGTGGTTCACGTAGTGAATCTTACAGTTCTAACTTGCCAACCGTGGTCTGTATGGAATTGTTCAATAAAGGGCCCAAAATTAAGATAACATAGATGGGAGAGGTCTCTATGAATAGGAATTCCTAAGTATTTGATATCCTGTGAGGGCCAGCAAAGGGAAAGTTGGACTGGATGGAATCCTATATGGATTTAGGGAGGGAGACATCGAGGGCCTCAGACTTCGCTGCATTGATTTTAAAATTTTACCATGTAACAAAGTGATCTATTTCAGCCATAACAGCAGGGATGGATATATGTGATTGAGTGATATATACTAGGACATCATCAGCAAATAGAGAGCACTTGTACTCGGTGCCTCCCACCTCAATCCACCTAATATTGGGGTTATGGCGAATTGATGAGAGCAGGTGCTCCGTCACTAGGATGTATAAGAGAGGGGACAGAGGACATCCCTGCCTTGTCCCATTGGTGATTGTGAAAGGTGATGAAAATGTTCTGACGCACCCCCTGGGCCTTGGGACACCATGAGCCGGACCCTTTTTGGTGGATGCTGGTGGTTGTAGTCTTCGTGGCGGCGATCCGGTTCCGTGGCTCAGGGCGGTCAAACCAGTGGCGGAACTATTTATGTGGTTTTGATGTTTAAATGTCCGACTACGCCACCCGTGGATTGCGGTCAGAGTGAACCGCCGCTACAGGGCAGACCGCTAAGGCTGGTGTTGTGGGTGCAGCAGAGCGTAGCATAACTCCCCACGGGAGGAGTATAGCCTCAGGGCAGTGTATGCGGAGGATGGGGGTGATGGTGCAGGGCAGCAGCAGTAACGACACGGAGTCAGTGATGCAGTTCAGGGCCTTTACTCACAGTTCTTATTATCCAGACCACGTCTGCAGGTAACGGCTGCCCACGTCGTACTGTGCTCACCAGGTGAGGGGCTCAGACAACTCCCAGATAACTTTGGAGCGCTTCACAGGACCCCCTTTGTGTGTCCTTTGTCTGGCCTTTCTTACCAACACTTCTGTCCGGCTGACTCGGGCCTCCTCTTGGTAAACTTGGCGCCAGTTTCCCTGACCCTATGTGGTGCCTTCCTAGCGGGTGGAGCAAGGGGCTGCGCCACATAAAATGTCAGAGCCTCCGGTTTCTAGCTGAGGGTCGTTTCCTGCCTCCACTAGTTCGGGGACCGGTCTCCCCCTTTGGCCTGACCCCTCCACGCAGGTGGATTCGGGCGTGCGGTGGCGACTCGCCCGTCCGCACCCCTGGGATCCCTTCATTCCTCGTTCCTGGAGCCTTCTCCGCTCCTCTTCCTTCCTTCTCCCTCTTGTAGGCCTGGGCCTCTGTTACTAGGCCCGCCTCTGGAGCAGAGCTCATGCAGAGCCCCTGCTCCCTGCCACTTCTGCTCAGACTTCTCTGCACTGAACTAAGATGGTGCCCACCTTTTATACTCCCTTCTCAATGCACCCAGGAGCTGTTTCCTCCCTGCTCCTGCACTGCAGGGTTCCCCTTCCTCAGTGTTCCCTCCCCCCACTCCAGCCAGGGACAGGGACTGTCGTGCCCATCTCAGGGGCATATTGGTCGCCCTGCCCCACTGCAATGTGGTGTAGGTGACGTATTGTGATACAGGGCCGTGATTTTGGCTATAAAAGGGTCCCCTAGACCCCTACCCCAAGCTTTTTAAGAGAATCATATATGGCGTGCCAGGAGACTCTATGGAATGCTTTCTCAGCATCCAACGAGAGTATCTACTTACAAATTTTTAACTGCATCTAGCCCAGGAAATACTTTGTGCCTAGTAGCAGTGTCTGCTAGTCAGCGGATTATCCCGGCTGTTAAGCAAGCTACACCACCTGTAGTTTGGACACTTAATTTTTTCAAAGGAAATGCTTCGGGACCACGGGATACTCAGTGAAGAGCATCAGGAGGCACCCCAAGGCATAGGGGCTGGGACTGGCACTAGGATGCCTTGCGGTGGACAGCCGAGCTCGATCCTTATAAAAGCTTTTTAACTGCAGCAGCTTTAGTGGACGCTACTGGAGCTGGAATTACGCGGCTGCTGGCATGAGACTTGCCCTCCAATAGATCCTTGTAAATGGATTTAATGTGTATTCATTCAAATTAGAGGGACAATTTAAATTAAAAAGCTTAGAGCTGCCTCCACCACAGGGGGGCTCTCTCGACCCACCAGCGGACAGGCACCAGTATTGGGAGAGGGGGGCTGGCCGTCAGGGTTTACCGCGGCTCTGGCACAAACCCGGCGACACGGAGGTGGCACGGGCAGGAGCGGACTGGCCGTCTCGGCTTCTCACTTTTTGGATTTTAGAAGGGCATGACATGCCTATATCTGTGTCTCCCCCTCCTTTTACTCCTCCACCTCTTTTCTTTTCGCATGACTATATGTACTTGTCACTTTTCCATGTGTTAGTTGTGTCTTCTGAGCAGTTTGTCAGCTTTTGGACACCTTTGAAGGTGTTTTCTATGTGTTTCTATGTGTTTTTGTTTGCCTGCCATTGGTTTTAACGGTGTTCGAAGGTGTTCGACGAACAGTTCGACGAACAGTTCGGCGAACACACGGGTGTTCGACGAACCGAACCGAACTCGAACACTACGGGGGTGGCTCAACACTAGTCATCATTTTCTTTGGAGGTGGTAACACCAGCTGGTGTTGAGCGCTGTCCGACATCGATAGCACCACCTTTGGATCAAGGCAACCTAACATGTCCGCCTGCATCTTCCTCACAGACCGGCAGTTTGCCGGGGACACCCTTATCAACCCCGTCTAAGCACAATAGCCAGCCCTCGGTCCCTCAGATGTGGACAAGTAAAAGACCATTTCCTCCTAGCCATGAGAAAACTAAGAGGTTGAATTTCACCATCTGCAAGCTCTTGGCTACAGAAATGCTGCCTTTAAGCCTGGTGGACACAGAGGATTTTCTAGACCTTATGTACGTCGCAGTGCCCCAGTACCAGATGCCCAGTCGGCACTACTTCTCAAAGAAAGGTGTGCCTGTGCTCCACCAGCATGTCGCACACAACATCACCGCATCTTTGAGAAACTCTGTGTGTGACAGGGTGCATTTCACCACAGACACTTGGACGAGTAGGCATGGACAGGGGCGTTACATGTCGCTGACTGGGCACTGGGTAACTATGGTGACAGCAGGACAAGGGGCTGCTGTCCAAGTCTTGCCGTCCCCACGAGTTGTGCGTCAATCCTCTTTACCTCAAAGTTCCTCCACTGCTTCTACCTCCTCAACCTCCTCTCGGTCCTCCACCTGCACCCAAAGCCTGTCTGGTCATGCCACAAGCTTTCTAACTGCGCAGAAGGGATCCTGCACACCTCCTTACTATGCTGGCAGTAGGGCTCAACGTCATGAGGCAGTTTTTTCTTTGAAATGTCTGGGAAATGTGAGTCACACAGCTGAGGAGTTGTGGTTCGCTCTGGAGAACCAATTTCATGAATGGTTGTCTCCACTGGACCTGAAACCAGGGAAGGCCCTGTGCGACAATGCTGCAAACCTGGGTGCGGCCCTTCGCCGGGGCAATGTCACACACGTGCCTTGTATGGCTCACGTGTTGAACCTGGTTGTCCAGCAATTTTTAGCCCACTATCCCCGGACTAGATGGCCTTCTGCAGAGGGCACGGTCGCTGTGTGCTCACTTCCGCCGTTCGCATCCCGCATCTCAGCGACTTACATCTCCACAGAAGTCGTTGGGCCTGCCACTTCACAGGTTAAAATGCGATGTGCCTACCCGGTGGAATTCAACTCTGCACATGTTGCAGCGACTGTGGCAGCACCGACAAGCCCTGGTGCAATACATTCTGACGTATAGTCTGGGCCAACGAGATCCAGAGGTGGGGCAAATCACGCTGGAGAAGTGGTCTCAGATCAGGGACCTATGCAACCTTCTGCACAGTTTTGAAATGGCGACGAAGATGTTTAGTGCTGACGATGCCATTATCAGCATGACTATTCCGGTGATTTACATGCTGGAGCACATGTTAAACAGAATTCGGAGTCAGGTGGTGGCACAAGAGGAGGTGGAGGAAGTAGAGGAGGAGGAGTTGTATGCGGAAGGGCTAACATCTGCAAGGTCCAGACGGTCGGCAGCACCAAGGCGGCAGGCATGTGACGGTGGGGGAGATGGTTTTACCAGGGCGCATGGTAGCAGCCAAACTAGTGAAGAAGGTGCAGGAGCCAAGGAAGAAGTGGAGGACGAACTGATGGAAGACTGATCAGATGAGGGAGACCTTGATCACATTTCTGTTGTGCGAGGTTGGAGGGAGAGGACAGAGCAAGGAAGCATGATTGTTACCTCGCCACCAACACAACAGGGACTTGGTGCTCCTGGATGCGCAACACACATGAGTGCCTTCTTGCTGCACTTCCTGCAACATGACCCTCGAATTGTGAGAATTAGAAATAATCCTGACTACTGGGTTGCCACACTGTTAGATCCCCGGTACAAAAGTAAATTTGCAGAAATTATTCCTGCCATAGAAAGGGATGCACGCATGCAGGAGTATCAGTAGAGACTGTTGCAGAATCTTACATGTGCTTTTCCACAAAACACCAGTGGTGCACGTAGTGAATCTCACAGTTCCAACTTGCCAACCGTGGGACCATCGAGTGTTCAGCAATCAAACCGTAACAGAACCACAGTATCTGCTGGTAACATCAATTTTGCGGAATCATTTCACCACTTTTTTAGCCCATCCTTTGCAAGGCCACAGGAGACAAGAAGTCTGACACATAGTCAACGCCTAGAGACGATGGTAAAGGAGTATCTCCAAGTAAACATTGAAGCCATGACTGTGTCACTGGACCCTTGCTCTTTTTGGGCTTCCAATCTGGATAAATGGCCGGAGCTAGCCTCTTACGCCTTGGAGATCTTGTTATGCTCCGCAGCCAGCGTTCTGTCTGAACGTGTGTTCAGCGCTGCTGGTGGTGTGCTGACAGATAAGCGCACGCGGCTCTCCACTGATAATGTAGACAGACTCACGTTCATAAAGATGAACAAATCATGGATCCGAAACGACTTTTCTACCCCTGTGTCATCCTGGGGAGAGTAAAAGCTTGATGATTGGTTAAAATCACCTCACCAACCGTTTTAAGCTTTCAAATTACTAATCATGTTTATCTGTATCTTGGCTGGAAAATAATTTTGGCTTTGTAGCAGTGTGCAGCACTGATTCTATTAGGCCATCTATAATAAGCTCCACCAGATTTAAAATTACTAATCATGTTTATCTGTATCTTGTCTGGAAAATAATTTGGGCTTTGTAGCAGTGTGCAGTACTGATTCTATTAGGCCATCTATACTAAGCTCCACCAAATTTAAAATTACTAATCATGTTTATCTGTACCTTGGCTGGAAAATAATTTGGGCTTTGTAGCAGTGTGCAGCACTGATTCTATTAGGCCATCTATCCTAAGCTCCACCAGATTTAAAATTAATAATAATTTTTAGCTGCATCTAGCCCGGAAAATAATTTTGGGGCTCCGAGATGCACAAGACACATAAGTGCCTTCTTGCTGCACTACCTGCAACATGACCCTCATATTGTCAGAATTCGAAGTAATCCTGACTACTGGGTTGCCACACACTTAGATCCCCCAAACTTTTCGATCAACCTTTTCATTTTAATAAAGACAAAAAAAATGGTCATTTTTGAAATTATAAGCATTAGCAGGTTATTAGAAACTGAAATCAAACAGTTTTCAACTCAAAACTTTATTCTAGGTGATGTTACATTTTCACATAGGACCCCTTGTTCGAAAGGAGCTTCTGAACTCTCACGTCCATTGAATTTGTCAGGTTTTGGATGGTTTCTGCTTCAATTGTTTTGCATGAGGACAGAATACCCTCCCAGAGCTGTTGCTTAGATGTGAACTGCCTCCCGCCATCATAGACACTCCTTTTGATGATGCTCCTGAGGTTCTGAATGGGGTAAAGGTCAGGGGAGCATGGGGGTCACACCATAAGTTTGTCCCCTTTTATGCCCATATCAGCCAGAGATGCAGATGTTTTATGTGTAGCATGAGATGGTGCATTATCATGCATAAAAATGATCTTGCTGTGGAATACACGGTTCTTCTTCTTGAACCATGGCAGGAAGTGCTGTTTGAGAAACTCCACATACATTATGGAGTTCATCTTTACCCCTTCAGGGATCCTAAAGGGGCCGACAATCTCTCTCCCCATGATTCCAGCCCAAAACATTACTCCACCTCCTCCTTGTTGGCGCTGTAGCCGTGTTTGCGTGGGGTGTCCATCAACCAGCCATCCTCCACTCCATCCATCTGGACCATCGAGCGTTGCATGGCACTCATCCGTGAACTAAACAGTTTGGAAATCAGTCTTCATGTAATGTTTGGCCCACTGGAGCCGTTTCTGCTTGTGTGAAGTGAATAGAGGAGGTCGACAGGATGGCGTATGCACAGCTGCAAACCTCTGAAGGACCCTGCATCTTGTTGTTCGGGGGACGTTGGAGGCACCAGCAGCTTCAAAAACTTGTCTGCTGCTATGACAAGGCTTTTTTGCCGCTGCTCTTTTAACCTGACGTAATTGCCTGTAGGAAAGAGTCCTCAATTTGCCCTTATCAGCACGCACACGTGTGTACTGTGAATCAGCTACATACTTCTTGATTGCCAAGACACTTCATCCTGATCATCGCACAATGTTGATTGTAGTCATGCCTTGACCTAAACACTCCACAATTTGTTGCTTCTCAGCAGCCGACACATCCTTTTTCTTTCCCATTTTGGCAGAAAATGTAGGCTGCTTAATAATGTGGGACAGCCTTCTTAAGTAGTCTTGCCTTTCATTGGACACACCGCCAAACTAATTAGCACAGGTGTCTGCAATTGCTTACAGTGATATAAAGAGCCCTGACACACATCACCATCAATGAGTTTAACTGACAAACAAACTATTTCTTCCCTTTTCACTCCTAAACACTTTTTGCATAATAATTTGGATCACAGTGTACATGTGCTTTTCCACAAAACACCAGTGGTTCACGTAGTGAATCTTACAGTTCTAACTTGCCAACCGTGGTCTGTATGGAGTTGTTCAATAAAGGGCCCAAAATTAAGATAACATAGATGGGAGAGGTCTCTATCAATAGGAATTCCTAAGTATTTGATACCCTGTGAGGGCCAGGCAAAGGGAAAGTTGGACTGGATGATATCCTGTATGGATTTGAGGAGGGAGACATCGAGGGCCTCAGACTTAGCTGCATTGATTTTAAAATTTGACCATGTAACAAAGTGATCTATTTCAGCCATAACAGCATGGATGGATATATGTGATTGAGTGATATATACTAGGACATCATCAGCAAATAGAGAGCATTTGTACTCGGTGCCTCCCACCTCAATCCACCTAATATTGGGGTTATGGCGAATTGATGAGAGCAGGTGCTCCGTCACTAGTATGTATAAGAGAGGGGACAGAGGACATCCCTGCCTTGTCCCATTGGTGATTGTGAAAGGTGATGAAAATGTTCTGATGCACCCCCTGGGTCTTGGGACACCCTTAGCCGGACCCTTTTTGGTGGATGCTGGTGGTTGTAGTCTCCGTGGCAGCGACCCGGTTCCGTGGCTCAGGGCGGTCAAACCAGTGGCGGAACTATTTATGTGGTTTTGATGTTTAAATATCCGACTACGCCACCCGTGGATTGCGGTCAGAGTGAACCGCCGCTGCAGGCTGGTGTTGTGGGTGCAGCAGAGCGTAGCATAACTCCCCACGGGAGGAGTATAGCCTCAGGGCAGTGTATGCGGAGGATGGGGGTGATGGTGCAGGGCAGCAGCAGTAACGACACGGAGTCAGTGATGCAGTCCAGGGCCTTTACTCACAGTTCTTATTATCCAGACCACGTCTGCAGGTAACGGCTGCCCACGTCGTACTGTGCTCACCAGGTGAGGGGCTCAGACAACTCCCAGATAACTTGGAGCGCTTCACAGGACCCCCTTTGTGTGTCCTTTGTCTGGCCTTTCTTACCAACCCTTCTGTCCGGCTGCCTCGGGCCTCCTCTTGGTAAACTTGGCGCCAGTTTCCCTGACCCTATGTGGTGCCTTCCTAGCGGATGTAGCGAGGGGCTGCGCCACATAAAATGTCACAGCCTCCGGTTTCTAGCTGAGGGTCGTTTCCTGCCTCCACTAGTTTCGGGGACCGGTCTCCCCCTTTGGCCTGACCCCTCCACGCAGGTGGATTCGGGCGTGCGGTGGCGACTCGCCCGTCCGCACCCCTGGGATCCCTTCGTTCCTCGTTCCTGGAGCCTTCTCCGCTCCTCTTCCTTCCTTCTCCCTCTTCCAGGCCTGGGCCTCTGTTACCAGGCCCGCCTCCGGAGCAGAGCTCATGCAGAGCCCCTGCTCCCTGTAACTTCTGCTCAGACTTCTCTGCACTGAACTAATATGGTGCCCACCTTTTATACTCCCTTCTCAATGCACCCAGGAACTGCTTCCTCCCTGCTCCTGCACTACAGGGTTCCCCTTCCTCAGTGTTCCCTCCCCCCACTCCAGCCAGGGACAGGGACTGTCGTGCCCATCTCAGGGGCATATTGGTCGCCCTGCCCCACGGCAATGTGGTGTAATGCATGCAGGTGTCGGGTCCTGATCCACACTCCATCCTTACCTGAGAATGAGATATCACACCTCTTGGTGAGGTGCAATACCTCTGTAGCAATTGAGCCCTCAGGGTGCTACAGTTCCATTTATCTTCAGCCTAGGTGACGTATTGCAATAGAGGGTCGTGATTTTGGCTATAAAAGGGTCCCCTAGACCCCTACCCCAAGCTTTTTAAGAGAATCATATATGGCGTGCCAGGAGACTCTATGGAATGCTTTCTCAGCATCCAACGAGAGTATCTAATTACAAATTTTTAACTGCATCTAGCCCAGGAAATACTTTGTGCCTAGTAGCAGTGTCTGCTAGTCAGCAGATTATTCCGGCTGTTAATCAAGCTACACCACTTGTAGTTTGGACACTTAATTTTTTCAAAGGAAATGCTTCGGGACCATGGGATACTCAGTGAAGAGCATAAGGAGGCACCCCAAGGCATAGGGGCTGGGACTGGCAGTAGGATGCCTTGCGGTGGACAGCCGAGCTCAATCCTTATAAAAGCTTTTTAACTGCAGCACCTTTAGTGGACGCTACTGGAGCTGGAATTACGCGGCTGCTGGCATGAGACTTGCCCTCTAATAGATCCTTGAAAATGGATTTAAAGTGTATTCATTCAAATTAGAGAGACAATTTAAATTAAAAAGCTTAGAGCTGCCTCCACCACAGGGGGGCTCGCTCGACCCACCAGCGGACAGGCACCACTATTGGGAGAGGGGGGCTCGCCGTCAGGGTTCACCGCGGCTCTGGCACAAACCCGGCGACACGGAGGTGGCACGGGCAGAAGCAGACTGGCCGTATCGGCTTCTCACTTTTTGGATTTTAGAAGGGCATGACATGCCTAAATCTGTGTCTCCCCCTCCTTTTACTCCTCCACCTCTTTTCTTTTCGCATGACTATATGTACCTGTCACTTTTCCATGTGTTAGTTGTGTCTTCTGAGCAGTTTGTCAGCTTTTGGACACCTTTGAAGGTGTTTTCTATGTGTTTCTATGTGTTTTTGTTTGCCTGCCATTGGTTTTAACGGTGTTCGAAGGTGTTCGACGAACAGTTCGACGAACAGTTCGGCGAACACACGGGTGTTCGACGAACCGAACCGAACTCGAACACTACGGGGATGGCTCAACACTACTTCTGGGTACTGATTCGACCATGGAGGCCATTTCGAGACAGAATCCTACAAACTGTTCTAGTTGACACAGGGACTTGAGGTGACCACTCCTGTTGGAGCTCTGCTGCAGTGGAAGAGGGGCTTGCTTTGGATTTTCTAACCAACTAACGTTCCTCCTGAGCAGTTGTCTTGCGGGGTCTGCCGGTCCTGGGCTTGTCAAACACATCTCCAGTCTCTTCAAATTTTTTTTTAATTCTTTGTACTTGACGCTGAGACACATTAAAGATGCCAGCCACCTCTGCAGTGGATCTAGTCTTCCGCTTCTTGATAATCAAGGCTTTGGTCGCAGGGTGGATTTTTGGCATATTGTCAGAGCTCAAGTTGCAGTTCAAGTGAAGGTCTGGGGTGCTGGGTTTCTTTTTATACACACCCACTAATTAACCAATCATTTACTGAGCACTGGTGAGGATGTAACATAGGATTGGGTGCATTATATGCCCAGGCGACAAAACTTTTGTCTTGCCAAAATCTGACCATTCTGTGTTCATTAAATGACCAATATTTCAGCATTGATGCCAATTTATTTACTTAACTGAAACCAAATTTTGGAGGGTTTCAGGTTTCAAAAGAGTAATTTATAAAACCAATGGATAAATTTAACGTCAGGTTATAAGCTTTTATTTACATAACATGGATAAGCGACATAACTTCTGTCAGGGAGTGTACATACAATGGTTAAAATAGAGCAATAGACACAAGGCACAATATGTGGTATAGGAATCCAACATATAATATATTACAGCAGAGAATGTAGATGTATCGTAATTAGTGATGAGCGAGCATGCTCACTACTGCTCGGTGCTCGCCCGAGCATCTCACTGCTCGAGATGCTCGGCGCTTGCTGAGTATTTCCGGGTGGCTTGGGCGGGAACTCGGGTCCAATCCGTGCATGTTTGGCGTTCTTTAGAGAGCCAATGAACATGCAGGGATCGCCTGCCATGCACTGTAATGCCATAGCCATGTTGGCTGTGGGCATTACAGTGATTGGCTGGCCGCACAGTGTCATCAGGTCTATATAAGACCTGGCGCCGTCATGCTCGTCACAGTCACTCCGTATCAGACAGTTTAGGGAGAGCTGCTGCTGTGTCAGTGAGAGATTTGATCGTGTATTAGGTAATGTATGGAGAAAAAACGTACATTACACATATCCATCTAAACAAATAGTCCTTCTGAGGACTAATCAATCTGCAGAGATATCAGGCAGGCAGGGTGTATAGGCAGGCGGTGTATATAGCAGACTGCAGTGCATATAGCACAAGAGGCTCCTTTCCAATTCTGCCTTCTGCTGCTGTTAGATATTTCTATACAAAGGCCCAGGCCTCAGGGGCCAGGAATACTTTTCTTTGGATCTTAATCCTCATTATTTGCTTAAAAAGCAATCCAGAGAACACCATTTTTTATGCGCCATTTGCTTGTTGGCACTGCAGAATACAGCTAGGTTCTTTCAATATTAGAGCGCTAGAAATCCAGCTATTTAAAACTGTGTTTTCTCCGTCAAACAGATCACATTTACGTTGTCAGAAAATACTGCTATTTCTGGCCTCCATTAAAAATTTCCTTTAGTGTGTCAAAACGACCAGCCTGACCACCACCAGCATGACCAGGCACATGGCAGCAAAGCACCTGACTTTGTGGGCCGAACCCCTGTGTCCAGAAACAGTGTCTGTGGGTGGCACCATTGCTTCTTCCGCTGTTGTTCATGCAAGCCAATCCCCTGTCCATGGTGCATGCCAAGACGCCTACTGCCCTGCACCTGTCGTTGCACACTCTCAAGTAGCAGCATCAGGAAGCACGTTCATGTCCTTGTCCCAGTGCAGTGTTCAGTTGTCCATACCCCAGTCCTTGGAACGCAAGAGCAAATATGCAGCCAATGCCGCACAGGCCACACTTCTAAATTCTCACATTTCACGACTGCTTGCGCTCGAAATGTTGCCTTTTAGGCTCGTGGAGACGGAAGCATTCCGCAACCTGATGGGGGCAGCCGTCCCTCGTTACTCCGTCCCCAGCCGCCACTATTTCTCCCTGTGTGCTTTCCCCGCATTACACAAGCACGTGTCCCAAAACATTAGCCGTGCTCTCAACAACGCAGTTACTGGTAAAGTCCACCTAAACACGGACACGTGGGAAAAGTGCTTGTTGGCAGAGATGGTTTATCTCACTGACGGTACACTTTGTTATCATAGTGGAAGCCGGAACCTTGGGACGGAACACGTCCTCCTGACGCCAAGGATTGCGGGCCCTAGGTCAATCTGGGTTGCCCCCACGGTCTACAACTCCTGCACCTTATCCTCCTCAGCCTCCTCCTCCTCTTCAGACTCCATCTCCGAAATGATGACATCAGTCACAAGCTGGAAGCACTGCAGCACTGCCTCGGCCAAGCGGCAACAGGCTTTGCTGAAGCTAATATACTTAGGTGAAAAACTACACAATGCTGAAGAGTTGTGGACAGCTCTGAAAGAGCAGGCAGATCTGTGGCTCACACCGCTGAACCTACAGCCAGGCATGGTCGTGTGTGACAATGGCTGGAACCTGGTGGCGGCTCTGAGGCGAGGCGAGCTCACACACGTACCATGCTTGGCCCATGTGCTTAACCTCCTGGTTCAGCGGTTTCTCAAATCCTACTCGGAGCTGCCGGATCTGCTTGTTAAAGTACGCCACCTGTGTGCCCATTTTAGAAAGTCAGCTACAGCTTCCACCGCCCTTGCAGTGTTTCAGCAAAGTTTGCAGCTTCTTGCTCACAGACAGGTATGTGATGTCCCCACGCATTGAAACTCTATACTGCAGATGTTGGGAAGGATTTGTGAGCAGAAGGGGGCAGTTGCGCTCTCTGCTCACTATCAAAGAGGATGAATTGCAGGCGGAGCACGATGAGATGGAGCAAGTAACCATACAGGGTGATTACACACAGCCAAGCCTCATCTCATCCCAATGAATGGATTGGGTGACAATGAGGAAGAGGAGGAGGAGGAGGAAGGACAGGAGCTAGTTTCATGCACTATAGATGGTACTACCTGCACAGCTGTCATACTGTCTGTTCAGCGTGGATGGCCAGAGGACAGAGAGGAGGAGGAGGAGGAGAGCATGGTCAGTAATCCTCTTGGTGAGGACACGGAAGTCTTGCCTGCTAGTAGTCTGGCACGCATGGCTGAGTTTATGTTACGCTGCCTTTCCCATGACCCTCGCGTTCTCAAAATTTTGGGTGACAGTCATTACTGGTTGGTGACACTACTAGACCCACGCTACAAGGAGAACTTTATATCTCTTATTCCTGAGGTGGACAGGTCTACAAAAATGGGGCAGTACCAGAAGGCCCTGGCTGCGGAACTATTAAAATAATTCTCATCTGAAAACGCTGGTGGCAGAGGGCACACTTCATTGGATAACCAAGGAGTACAGACGAGAGAGACACAACTTCAATCCAGCAGAGGCAGGGGAACACTGTCAAAGTTCTGGGAGAGTTTTCTCAGACCCTCCCATTGCACAGGCCCTGAGGCGCGGGGTACTATCACAAGGAATGCAAAGTTTGGGAAGATGCTGAGGGAGTACTTTGCCGACCAGACCAACGTCCTCCGTGATTCCTCTGTGCCTTATAATTATTGGGTATCCAAGCTGGATACATGGAATGAACTGGCTCTCTATGCCTCGGAGGTCCTGGCCTGCCCTGCCGCCAGCGTTTTATCAGAGGGGGTTTTTAGTGCCGCTGGTGGAATTACAGTATAACTGATAAGAGCATCCGCCTGTCAACTGAAAATGCTGATAGGCTGATTCTTATAAAAATGAACAAGGGCTGAGTTGGGCCAGACTTCTCAACACCACCGAATGATAGCAGCGTAACATAAACTCAAATCCAGTGTCTTTTCTTGGGAGGTGTATTCCCATGCACCTTTTCACAACCACACATGGGTATTCGCTTCCTGATTTTGTCTATTTGCTCTTGTTCTCCTCCTTCTCCTCATCCTCCACCACCATATCACCAGGGTGACCGTGGTCCGTGATGCAACACCCACATAATTTTTTTAAAGGGTGTTTATGATGCCCATGAACAAATTTTTTTATACAGTATGTTCATGTATACCCCCCAGGGGTAAGTGTTTGTCAGCCCATACAATTAGTGCATGGGCATTACAAGTATAGGAGGCCCACTCCTTTCTAATGGGAACATTTTTTTATGAGGCCCTCCTCCACGTGTCTTCCAAGGGACATTGAAGTGCCTCCAATTTTTTGGCAGCCCTTGCATTCACTGCATAGGCCAACACTATGGGAGATTCTCTCCTTTCTAATGGGAATTTGTCTTTACTGTGGCCCTGCTCTGTGTGTCTTTAAATTCTTAGTGGGGTTTTTTCTAAAATTGGTCAGCCATTGGACTCACTGTATACCCTATAACTATATAGCAGACCCTCTCCTTTCTAATGGAAACATGTATTTGTTACGTGTCTTAGTGGGGTTTTTCCTAAAATTGGTGTTAGAACCCTCCTGTTTGTTTTTTCTCTCTTGTGTTTTGCGGTCACGTGACCATCTGCCTTTATATTCCAGCTCCGCCCTTCTGGCTGTGCTCGACTTCAGTGTTTGACTGTTTCTCTAGCCTGGTGCTTCGGTGCCTTTCTCTGTTAGTTTGCTTGGTACTCTGGGACCTCTAGTACATTTTTGTCAGTTTGTCTTTTTGTGTTCTGCAACAACTTCTCTGTTTAGGAGGTGTCCCATTTTTTGTCCCAGTCCTTAGTTCTTTTAAGGACTCCTCCCTTAATTCTATAGGTCTTCGTTCAGACTAGTCGAGGACTAAGGCGGGTCTGTTTTGGATAATTTGCCCTCTCCAGTTGTTCTAGGATTGCCTTGGTTAAAACTGCACAATCCTTTATTGGACTGGTCTACTAATGTGATTAAGTCTTGGAGTCCGAAGTGCTATGATAAATGTTGTAATGGTCGCATTGTGACTGTGGAAAAAGAGGAATTACCGGTACCTATTCAAGATTTTTGGAGGGTTTTTTCGGAGCAGTCGCAAGTTTTACCTCCTCATAGGGATTATGATTGCGCCATTGTGTTTGTTCCTGGTGCTACTCTTCCCAAAAGTCACTTGTTTAATCTGACTATCCCTGAAAGAAAGGCCTTGGAGGAGCACATAGAGACTAGCCTGGCTGCTGGTCACATTAGACCTTCTATGTCGCCTGTGGCAGTTGGATTCTTCTTTGTTAAAAAAAGGACGGGGGTTTACGTCCATGTCTGGATTTTCGTGAAATTAATAAGATTACCGTACGCAATTCCTACCCATTGCCGTTAATTCCTGACTTGTTTAACCAGTTAGTGGGAGCCAAGTGGTTCTCCAAAATTGATCTCCGGGGGACATACAATTTGTTACGAGTGAAGGAGGGTGATGAATGGAAAACTGCTTTTAACAATCCGGTAGGTCATTTTGAGAATCTGCTGATGCCTTTTTGTCTTACCAATGCACCTGCATTTTTTCAGAACCTTATTAATGACATTCTGAGACATTTGATTGGTAAGAATGTGGTTGTGTATTTGGATGACATTTTAATTTATTCACCAGATCTAGAGTCCCATTGACAGAGTGTACGTGAAGTTTTGCAGTTATTGAGTGATAATTCACTCTTTGCTAAGCTGGAGAAATGTGAGTTTGCTCTGCAGAAAATTAGTTTTTTGGGCTACATTGTCTCCAGCGAGGGCTTTGAGATGGACCCTGTGAAGGTTCACGCTGTGCAGGAATGGCCTAGGGCTATTGGTTTGAAATCTATACAGAGAGTTTTTGGGTTTTGACAATTATTACAGGAAATTCATTAAGAATTTTTCTGTAATTGTTAAACCTCTAACCGATCTCACCAGGAAAGGTGCGAATACGGCCCAGTGGACTACTGAGGCCATTGAAGCGTTTGAGTATCTCAAAGAGAGGTTCAGTTCTGCCCCTATCCTTATGCAGCCTGATGAGACCAAGCCTTTTTTGGTCGAGGTCGATGCTTCATCGGTGGGGGTCCGAGTTGTTTAGTCTCAGGAGAACAAGGGTGGAGTACATCCTTGTGCCTTCTTTTCGAAAAAAAAATTCGGAAACGGAACTGAATTATGATGTTGGAAATCGGGAGTTGCTGGCTATTAAACTTGCGTTTGAACATTGGCGTCATTTTTTGGAAGGCGCTAGATTTCCTATTCAGGTTTTCACAGATCATAAGGATTTGATCTATCTGGATGCTGCCAAGTGCTTGAATGCCCGTCAAGCTAAGTGGGCACTTTTTTTTTCTCGGTTTCATTTTTCTGTTACCTATATCCCTGGTACTAAGAATGTTAAAGCCGATGCTTTATCTCGCAGCTTCTCTCCTACGGTCGGTGCCGAGGAGGAGCATTTTACAGAAAGGAGTTGTGGTGGCGGCTTTGGACTCTTTTTTGGAGAATGGGATTCTGAAAGCTCAAGATGATGCTCCATCTAACACTCCCCATGGGAGGTTGTTCGTGCCTAGAGCCTTTAGGAGAGATTTGTTTGTGGAGTGTCATGAGTCTCGGTTGGTAGGTCATCCAGGAATTTCGGAGTCTAAGAGATTTATCAGTCGCAGTTTTTGGTGGCCTGGATGGCAGAAGGAAGTCATCAAGTGGGTGCGTCAGTGTCCTGTGTGTGCTAGGTCAAAGGCTTCACATACTCCTGCTGTGGGTTTGCTTTGCCCTCTGCAAGTTCCTAGTGCGCCTTGGACGCATCTCACAATGGATTTTATTACTGATATTCCTGTGTCCGAGGGTTTTACTGTCATCTGGGTAGTCGTGGACCGTTTTAGTAAGATGTGTCATTTGGTTTCATTCATTAAGTTGCCCTGCATCAAGACACTTGCTAAGGCATTTGTTAAGGAGATTGTCAAGCTCCATGGTGTTCCCACGGATATTGTTTCTGATAGAGGACCTCAGTTTGTGGCTCGCTTTTGGCATGCTTTTTGTGACAGGTTGGGAGTCCATTTGTTATTTTCGTCTGGTTATCATCCTGAGTCTAGTGGACAATCTAAAAGAAAGAACCAGGATGTTGAACAGTTTTTGCGTTGTTTTGTGGCGGACAATCAAGAGGTGTGGTCTGAGTTTCTGCCTCTCACAGAATTTGCTCTTAACAATCATACATCCTCCTCTGCTGGGTGTTCTCTTTTTTTTGTTGTACTGGGAGACATCCGTCTTTTGGTTCGTTCTCCAAATTGGGGTCGGCGGTGCCGGAGGAGGAGAATTTTTCTGGTGATTTGGAGAGAGTTTGGACTAATGTATGTTGCAACATTCAAGAGGCTAACAAGAAGTCCAAGAAGTATTTTGACAGGAAACGTAAGGAGGTTTTGATTACTGTGGGTGACATGGTTTGGTTGTCTTCAAAGAACCTGCGATTGAGGATTCCCTCTAAAAAACTGGTTCCTAAGTTTGTGGGTCCATTTAAAGTGCTTCAGGTTGTTAACCCGTCTGCTGTTAGGTTGGATGTCCCTACTTCCTGGAAGATTAATCCTGTGTTCCATGCTGCCTTGTTGAAAAAGGCTGACATATCTGATAGGGACACCACTGTCACAACTCCTCCTGTGGTGGAAGATGGCAAATATGAAATTTCTTGTATCTTGAATTCTAGATGGCCAGTACCTTGTTACTGCGGCCCTGCTCTATGTGACTTTAAATTCTTAGTGGGGTTTTTCCCAAATTTCGGCAGCCCTTGCAGTCACTGCATGTGCATTACCACTATAGGAGACCCGCTCTTTTATAATGGGAACATTTTTTTTACTGAGACCCTTCTCTATGTCTCTTCAAAGGAGTATTGGGTTGCGTCCAAATTTTTGACAGCCCTTGCAGTCCCTGGATACGCAATAACAGTATAGGAGACCCACTTGTTAATAATGGGAACAACAAAGCATAGCCAGCTGATGGCTCTCTAACAATAGCTACGGCCAACTGCTGGCCTTTTAAGAATAGTAAGGGCCATCTGATGTCCCTGTAAAAATAGGCTTTATGACTGGAGTCCCTCCATCATAAATAAAAAATAATGTGTCTGATGATGTGTCACACACCACATTGCCAGATAAGGTTGTAAAATATTAAAATGACATTTCCCGATGAATGCATTTGTTTCAAAAAATAACAAAGAAAAAACAAAACAATAGGATCTTTCTTTAGTAGAAAAAGCGGCGTCACCAATTTAACTTCAATGTAATCACATTGTTCAGCTCATGCACCTCCTCCTCCATCTCCGAAATGATCACATCAGTCACAAGCTGACAGCACTGCAGCACTGCCTTGGCCAAGCGGCAACAGGCTGTGCTGAAGATAACATGCTTAATGCTTAATTGACAAACCGCCCAGCGCTGCAGAGTTGTTGAAAGCTGTAACACTGCAGCGTGATCTGTGGCTCTCACCGCTGAACATACAGCCAGGCATGGTCGTGTATGACAATGGGCGGAACCTGGTGATGGAGAAATGACAACCGGGGTAGATACGGTTTCTCTCTATGCCAGCCCTTTCACCGAGCTAAAGAATATGGCTGTGGTGAAATACAACTCCCACTGAGAAGCTGTTTCAGATTGAAAAACATTGTGCCCACCAGAGGATTTGATTCTGAGGGCTAACCTTTCTCACCCGCTCAAGAGCCCCATAGCAGCTACACAGGTAGCGCTACCACAAACTCTCCTGAGGTAGAAGCCAAGGCCACCATGCCCCCTGAGGAAGTATGGAAACACGTGTCGGGGCCTCCCCTGGCACTGCTGGTCGCCTGTTTACTTTCATTAAGTATGTCTTACTTAACCCTTGCCATGTGATGTTTGTACTTTTTATGTGTTGCTGAAAAAACCTCTGATGGTTGATTATACTGTGACTTGTTATAGGTCACTTGATCTATGTTATTTAACATTTTCTGCACACATTGTCTGTTACTTATGGATGTATGGGTTGGACTATGTGACCTATTATAGGTCCAATGTGAATTTGATACCAGCTGTGTCTCTATCTATCCCCTGCTGCCTCACATACCCATGTTATGTCTTTTCACACATGTTATTTATACCTCTGTGTTATTTCTTAGAAAATACATAAATAAAGCATTTATCACTTTTAGTCAACATATGGTGATTTAATTATGTTATTTTGGGGTTTTGAAAATACCTATGGTTTCTCTGGTTTATATAATGTTTAGTGGTATGCCCCTTATTACATCCAAGGTCCTATCTGTCATTGTTATTTTAGTGTTTGTGGTTTGGCGGTCCTTCCCAGTAAGTGCACTGGGGAGGGCACGGGTAATGTTGTGAGACCCGTGCTTGTGGAAGGTGGAGGCGATACCGGGAAATATAGTGGCAGCTGGGTACCGAGTAAGGACACCGGGCCGCCGCTGGCATGAAGTTGTGAAAAGCTTCTGCCTTCACAGGCTTAAAAGGCCATATTTCAAGTGGAAAGAGCTGCCCAGAAATCTGGCAGTTTAGTGTTGCGGCCTGTGGGTGAGTGGGTGGCTGGCTGCATACTTGCACTTGCAGTCCAAGTAACATAAAACTAATATGGTGGCATCTATAATCATCATGGCCTCACCTCGGCACTATAAACTCTCCTGAAGGAGAAGCCAGGGCCCGCCGGAGGAGTCTCCTTTTCTCTGGTGGGCCCGTCCAACCCTGCCAAAAAGCAGCCCTGGCTAAGAAAAGTGTGGGGGAAAGTTCCCGGACACTCTATGGCTGCTTTTTTAATGTGTATCAGCCATGCTTATGCATGTTATTTCTCAAAATGCATTACAGATCAGGCCATTGTCCAACTCTGTATTCAAGAAATTAAATGCGCAAAGAAAGATGTCTGTGTGTCAAAGAACCACCGACAAGTGCGAGTTGATGTTGGACAGGCTGCCATTGCTTCTGCAACAAGGTCAATTACAGGACTTCCTGGGAGAAATGACACGCAGGGTAGATACAGTTTCCCTCTTTACAAGTCCTTTCACTGAGCTAAATACAACTCTTAGCCAAAAAAGTTCTGGACTGACTCCGTACCGTCCCTGGCCACATTCACCTGTCCACGTGTTTGTGGTTAGGCGGTCCTTCTCAGTAAGTGCACTGAGGAGGGCACGGGTAATGTTGTGGGACCCATGCTTGTGGAAGGCGCAGGCGATACTGGGAAATATAGTGGCGGCTTGGGACCGAGTATGGACACTTGGCCGCCGTCAGCATGAGGTTGTGAAAAGCCTCCGCCTTCACGAGCTTAAAAGGCCATATTTCAAGTGCAAAGAGCTGCCCAGAAATCTGGCAGTGTAGTGTTGTGGCCTGTGGGTGGTTGGCTGGCTGCATACTTGCACTTGTATTCCAAGTAACAGAGAACTAAGCAGATGGTGGCCTCTATCATCATCATGGCCTCACTTCGGCACTATGAACTCTCCTGAAGGAGAAGCCAGGGCCCGCCGGAGGAGTCTCCTTTTCTCTGGTGAGCCCATTCAACCCTGCCGAAAAGCAGCCCTGGCTAAGAAAAGTGTGGGGGAAGGTTCCGGGACACTCTATGGCTGCTTTTTTAATGTAGATCGGCCATGCTTATGCATGTTATTTCTCAAAACGCATTACAGATCAGGCCATTGTCCAACTCTGTATTCAAGAAATTAAATGCGCAATGAAAGATGTGTGTGTGTAAAAGCACCACCGACAAGTGCGAGTTGATGTTGGACGGGCAGCCATTGCTTCTGCAACAAGCTCAATTACAGGACTTCCTGGGAGAGAATTAACCGGTATGTGCACACCCTTTACTCACCACTGCAATGGATAGATTTCCCCCTTCCACTATTTAACTCTGTTTTTTCTGTGTCTCCCCCCACCCCTTTGTTTCCCCTGGCCTCCCATTTAAGGTACTATAGAAAATATTTTGTTTCTGAGAAAATATTTTATTTCTGAGCAACCTGACTTAACATCAGTGGTGTTTTACCTGATTAGTAACTTTGCACACTCTCCTTTTTTATGTTGATATTATTTTGCTATTTTTGCTGTAGTTTTTTGATAATCTCTCTATATGTGATATTCCATCTGTTTTTGATACTGTTATTTGTCTTATCCTCTACAGTCAACTGAAGAAGGTCATTATGACCGAAACGTTGTCTGAGCCCCCACATGCTACATAGTATGCAGCCCAATTGGGACCCTATCTTTCCCCATACTCAGCTGCTGAATTAACCGTCAACTGAAGAAGGTCATTATGAACGAAACGTTTTGTGTTATTTCTGTGTGCAAATCATGTTCCACAATAAATTTTCACTAGCAAAGGACATTTGAGTGCCGAGGTTATTTGTACTGTATACTAGGTTCGGCCCCTACTCGAGCACCCACATAGGGAGTGCAGTGATATCTATTTCTACTTCCTGGGAGAGATGACACGCAGGGTAGATACAGTTTCCCTCTATGCCAGTCCTTTCATCGAGCTAAATACAACTCTAAGTAAAAAAAGTTTTGGACTGGCTCCGTACCATCCCTGGCCACATTCACCTGTCTACGTGTTTGTGGTTAGGTGGTCCTTCCCAGTAAGTGCACTGGGGAGGGCACGGGTAATGTTGTGGGACCTGTGCTTGCGGAAGGCGGAGGCGATACCGGGAAATATAGTGGCGGCTGGGGACCGAGTATGGACACTCGGCCGCCGCCGGCATGAGGTTGTGAAAAGCTTCCGCCTCCACAAGCCTAAAAGTCCACATTTCAACTGCAAGCAGCTGTCAAAAATTTGGCAGTATAGTATTGCAGCCTGTGGGTGGGTGGGTGGCTGCCTGCAAACTTGCGCTTGCATTCCAAGGAATGGGGTAGGGACAACTGAACGCTGCAGTGGGACAAGGACCTGGACGGTGATTGTTGCAAGTCTACAATGACAGGTGCATGGCGGGAGGCATCTTCGCATGCGCCAAGGATCACTTATGATTAGTGTTGAGCCACCCCCGTAGTGTTCGAGTTCGGTTCGGTTCGTCGAACACCCGTGTGTTCGCCGAACTGTTCGTCGAACTGTTTGTCGAACACCTTCGAACACCGTTAAAACCAATGGCAGGCAAACAAAAACACATAGAAACACATAGAAAACACCTTCAAAGGTGTCCAAAAGCTGACAAACTGCTCAGAAGACACAACTAACACATGGAAAAGTGACAAGTACATATAGTCATGCGAAAAGAAAAGAGGTGGAGGAGTAAAAGGAGGGGGAGACACAGATATAGGCATGTCATGCCCTTCTAAAATCCAAAAAGTGAGAAGCCGACACGCTCAGTCCGCTCCTGCCCGTGCCACCTCCGTGTCGCCGGGTTTGTGCCAGAGCCGCGGTGAACCCTGACGGCCAGCCCCCCTCTCCCAATACTGGTGCCTGTCCACTGGTGGGTCGAGTGAGCCCCCCTGTGGTGGAGGCAGCTCTAAGCTTTTTAATTTAAATTGTCTCTCTAATTTGAATAAATACACTTTAAATCCATTTACAAGGATCTATTGGAGGGCAAGTCTCATGCCAGCAGCCGCGTAATTCCAGCTCCAGTAGCGTCCACTAAAGCTGCTGCATTTAAAAAGCTTTTATAAGGATCGAGCTCGGCTGTCCACCGCAAGGCATCCTACTGCCAGTCCGAGCCCCTATGCCTTGGGGTGCCTCCTGATGCTCTTCACTGAGTATCCCGTGGTCCCGAAGCATTTCCTTTGAAAAAATGAAGTGTCCAAACTACAGGTGGTGTAGCTTGCTTAACAGCCGGGATAATCCGCTGACTAGCAGAACCTGCTACTAGGCACAAAGTATTTCCTGGGCTAGATGCAGTTAAAAATTTGTAATTAGATACTCTCGTTGGATGCTGAGAAAGCATTCCATAGAGTCTCCTGGCACGCCATATATGATTCTCTTAAAAAGCTTGGGGTAGGGGTCTAAGGGACCGTTTTATAGCCAAAATCACGGCCCTGTATCGCAATACGTCACCTAGGCTGAAGATAAATGGAACTGTAGCACCCTGAGGGCTCGGTTGCTACAAAGGTATTGCACCTCACCCAGAGGTGTGATATCTCACTCTCAGGTAAGGATGTAGTGTGGATCAGGACCCGACACCTGCATGCATTACACCACATTGCCGTGGGGCAGGGCGACCAATATGCCCCTGAGATGGGCACGACAGTCCCTGTCCCTGGCTGGAGTGGGGGGAGGGAACACTGAGGAAGGGGAACGCTGTAGTGCAGGAGCAGGGAGGAAGCAGTTCCTGGGTGCATTGAGTAGGGAGTATAAAAGGTGGGCACCATCTTAGTTCAGTGCAGAGAAGTCTGAGCAGAAGTGGCAGGGAGCAGGGGCTCTGCATGAGCTCTGCTCCGGAGGCGGGCCTAGTAACAGAGGCCCAGGCCTGGGAGAGGGAGAAGGAAGGAAGAGGAGCGGAGAAGGCTCCAGGAACGAGGAACGAAGGGATCTCAGGGGTGCGGACGGGCGAGTCGCCACCGCACGCCCGAATCCACCTGCGTGGAGGGGTCAGGCCAAAGGGGGAGACCGGTCCACGAAACTAGTGGAGGCAGGAAACGACCCTCAGCTAGAAACAGGAGGCTGTGACATTTTATGTGGCGCAGCCCCTCGCTACACCCGCTAGGAAGGCACCACATAGGGTCAGGGAAACTGGCGCCAAGTTTACCAAGAGGAGGCCCGAGGCAGCCGGACAGAAGGGTTGGTAAGAAAGGCCAGACAAAGGACACACAAAGGGGGACCTGTGAAGCACTCCAAAGTTATCTGGGAGTTGTCTGAGCCCCTCACCTGGTGAGCACAGTACGACGTGGGCAGCCGTTACCTGCAGACGTGGTCTGGATAATAACAACTGTGAGTAAAGGCCCTGGACTGCATCACTGACTCCGTGTCATTACTGCTGCTGCCCTGCACCATCACCCCCATCCTCCGCATACACTGCCCTGAGGCTATACTCCTCCCGTGGGGAGTTATGCTACGCTCTGCTGCACCCACAACACCAGCCTCAGCGGTCTGCCCTGGAGCGGCGGTTCACTCTGACCGCAATCCACGGGTGGCCTAGTCGGACATTTAAACATCAAAACCACATAAATAGTTCCGCCACTGGTTTGACCGCCCTGAGCCACGGAACCGGGTTGCCGCCACGGAGACTACAACCACCAGCATCCACCAAAAAGGGTCCGGCTCCGGGTGTCCCAAGGCCCAGGGGGTGCGTCAGAACATTTTCATCACCTTTCACAATCACCAATGGGACAAGGCAGGGATGTTCTCTGTCCCCTCTCTTATACATCCTAGTGACGGAGCACCTGCTCTCATCAATTCGCCATAACCCCAATATTAGGTGGATTGAGGTGGGAGGCACCCAGTACAAGTGCTCTCTATTTGCTGATGATGTCCTAGTATATATCACTCAATCACATATATTCATCCATGCTGTTATGGCTGAAATAGATCACTTTGTTACATGGTCAAATTTTAAAATCAATGCAGCGAAGTCTGAGGCCCTCGATGTCTCCCTCCCCAAATCCATATAGGATTCCATCCAGTCCAACTTTCCCTTTGCCTGGCCCTCACAGGGTATCAAATACTTAGGAATTCCTATTCATAGAGACCTCTCCCATCTATGTTATCTTAATTTTGGGCCCTTTATTGAACAACTCCATACAGACCACGCTTGGCAAGTTAGAACTGTAAGATTGACTACGTGAACCACTGGTGTTTTGTGGAAAAGCACATGTACACTGTGTTCCAAATTATTATGCAAAAAGTGTTTAGGAGTGATAAGGGAAGAATTTGTTTGTTTGTCAGTTAAACTCATTGATAGTGATGTGTGTCAGGGCTCTTTATATCACTGTAAGCAATTGCAGACACCTGTGCTAATTAGTTTGGCAGGTGTGTCCAATGAAAGGCAAGACTACTTAAGAAGGCTGTCTCACATTATTAAGCAGCCTACATTTTCTGCCAAAATGGGAAAGAAAAAGGATGTGTCGGCTGCTGAGAAGCAACAAATTGTGGAGTGTTTAGGTCAAGGCATGACTACAATCAACATTGTGCGATGATCAGGATGAAGTGTCTTGGCAATCAAGAAGTATGTAGCTGATTCACAGTACACACGTGTGCGTGCTGATAAGGGCAAATTGAGGACTCTTTCCTACAGGCAATTACGTCAGGTTGAAAGAGCAGCGGCAAAAAAGCCTTGTCATAGCAGCAGACAAGTTTTTGAAGCTGCTTGTGCCTCCAACGTCCCCCGAACAACAAGATGCAGGGTCCTTCAGAGGTTTGCAGCTGTGCATACGCCATCCTGTCGACCTCCTCTATCCACTTCACACAAGCAGAAACGGCTCCAGTGGGCCAAACATTACATGAAGACTGATTTCAAAACTGTTTTGTTCACGGATGAGTGCCGTGCAGCGCTCGATGGTCCAGATGGATGGAGTGGAGGATGGCTGGTTGATGGACACCCCACGCAAACACGACTACAGCGCCAACAAGGAGGAGGTGGAGTAATGTTTTGGGCTGGAATCATGGGGAGAGAGATTGTCGGCCCCTTTAGGATCCCTGAAGGCGCTAAAGATGAACTCCATAATGTATGTGGATTTTCTCAAACAGCACTTCCTGCCATGGTTCAAGAAGAAGAACCGTGTATTTCACAGCAAGATCATTTTTCTGCATGATAATGCACCATCTCATGCTGCACATAAAACATCTGCATCTCTGGCTGATATGGGCATAAAAGGGGACAAACTTATGGTGTGACCCCCATGCTCCCCTGACCTCTACCCCATTCAGAACCTTTGGAGCATCATTAAAAGGAGTGTCTATGATGGCGGGAGGCAGTTCACATCTAAGCAACAGCTCTGGGAGGGTATTCTGTCCTCATGCAAAACAATTGAAGCAGAAACCATCCAAAACCTGACAAATTCAATGGACGAGAGAGTTCAGAAGCTCCTTTCGAACAAGGGGTCCTATGTGAAAATGTAACATCACCTAGAATAAAGTTTTGAGTTGAAAACTGTTTGATTTCAGTTTCTAACAACCTGCTAATGCTTATAATTTCAAAAATGACAATTTTTTTGGTCTTTATTAAAATGAAAAGGTTGATCGAAAAGTTTGGGGGATCTAAGAGTGTGGCAACCCAGTAGTCATGATTACTTCGAATTCTGACAATATGAGGGTCATGCTGCAGGTAATGCAGCAAGAAGGCACTTATGTGTCTTGCGCATCTCGGAGCCCCAAAATTATTTTCCGGGCTAGATGCAGCTAAAAATTATTATTAATTTTAAATCTGGTGAAGCTTTAGTATAGATGGCCTAATAGGATCAGTGCTGCACACTGCTACAAAGCCCAAATTATTTTCCAGTCAAGATACAGATAAACATGATTAGTAATTTTAAATCTGGTGGAGCTTATTATAGATGGCCTAATAGAATCAGTGCTGCACACTGCTACAAAGCCCAAATTATTTTCCAGCCAAGATACAGATAAACATGATTAGTAATTTGAAAGCTTAAAACGGTTGGTAGGGTGATTTTAACCAATCATCAAGCTTTTACTCTCCCCAGGATGACACAGGGGTAGAAAAGTCGTTTCGGATCCATGATTTGTTCATCTTTATGAACGTGAGTCTGTCTACATTATCAGTGGAGAGCCGCGTGCGCTTATCTGTCAGCACACCACCAGCAGCGCTGAACACACATTCAGACAGAACGCTGGCTGCGGGGCATGACAAGATCTCCAAGGCGTAAGTGGCTAGCTCCGGCCATTTATCCAGATTGGAAGCCCAAAAAGAGCAAGGGTCCAGTGACACAGTTTGTGGCTTCAATGTTTACTTGGAGATACTCCTGTACCATCGTCTCTAGCCGTTGACTATGTGTCAGACTTCTTGTCTCCTGTGGCCTTGCAAAGGATGGGCTAAAAAAGTGGTGAAATGATTCCGCAAAATTGATGTTACCAGCAGATACTGTGGTTCTGTTACGGTTTGAGTGCTGAACACTTGACGGTCCCACGGTTGGCAAGTTGGAACTGTGAGATTCACTACGTGCACCACTGGTATTTTGTGGAAAAGCACATGTAAGATTCTGCAACAGTCTCTGCTGATACTCCTGCATGCGTGCATCCCTTTCTATGGCAGGAATAATTTCTGCAAATTTACTTTTGTACCGGGGATCTAACAGTGTGGCAACCCAGTAGTCAGGATTATTTCTAATTCTCACAATTCGAGGGTCATGTTGCAGGTAGTGCAGCAAGAAGGCACTCATGTGTGTTGCGCATCCAGGAGCACCAAGTCCCTGTTGTGATGGTGGCGAGGTAACAATCATGCTTCCTTCCTCTGTCCTCTCCCCCCAACCTCGCACAACAGAAATGTGATCAAGGTCTCCCTCATCTGATGAGTCTTCCATCAGTTCGTCCTCCACTTCTTCCTGGGCTCCTGCACCTTCCTCACTAGTTTGGCTGCTACCATGCGCCCTGGTAAAACCATCTCCCCCACCCTCACATGCCTGCCGCCTTGGTGCTGCCGACCGTCTGGACCTTGCAGATGTTAGCCCTTCTGCATACAACTCCTCCTTCTCTACTTCCTCCACCTCCTCTTGTGCCACCACCTGACTCCGAATTCTGTTTAACATGTGCTCCAGCATGTAAATCACCGGAAGAGTCATGCTGATAATGGCATCGTCAGCACTAAACATCTTCGTCGCCATTTCAAAACTGTGCAGAAGGGTGCATAGGTCCCTGATCTGAGACCACTCCTAAAGCGTGATTTGCCCCACCTCTGGATCTCGTTGGCCCAGGGTATACGTCAGAACGTATTGCACCAGGGCTTGTCAGTGCTGCCACAGTCGCTGCAACATGTGCAGAGTTGAATTCCACCGGGTAGGCACATCGCATTTTAGCCGGTGAAGTGGCAGGCCCAACGACTTCTGTAGAGATGTAAGTCGCTGAGCTGCGGGATGCGAACGGCGAAAGTGAGCACACAGCGACCGTGCCCACTCCAGAAGGCCATCTAGTCTGGGATAGTGGGCTAAAAATTGCTGGACAACCAGGTTCAACACGTGAGCCATACAAGGCACGTGTGTGACATTGCCCCGGCGAAGGGCCGCACCCAGGTTTGCAGCATTGTCGCACACGGCCTTCCCTAGTTTCAGGTCCAGTGGAGACAACCATTCATGAAATTGGTTCTCCAGAGCTGACCACAACTCCTCAGCTGTGTGACTCACATTTCCCAGACATTTCAATGTAAAAACCGCCTGATGACGTTGAGCCCTACTGCCAGCATAGTAAGGAGGTGTGCAGGATCCCTTCTGCGCAGTTAGAAAGCTTGTGGCATGACCAGACAGGCTTTGGGTGCAGGTGGAAGACCGAGAGGAGGTTGAGGAGGCAGAAGCAGTGGAGGAACTTTGACATAAAGAGGATTGACGCACAACTCGTGGGGACGGCAAGACTTGGACAGCAGCCCCTTGTCCTGCTGTCACCATAGTTACCCAGTGCCCAGTCAGCGACATGTAACGCCCCTGTCCATGCCTACTCGTCCAAGTGTCTGTGGTGAAATGCACCCTGTCACACACAGAGTTTCTCAAAGAAGCGGTGATGTTGTGTGCGACATGCTGGTGGAGCGCAGGCACACCTTTCTTTGAGAAGTAGTGCCGACTGGGCATCTGGTACTGGGGCACTGCGACGGACATAAGGTCTCGAAAATCCTCTGTGTCCACCAGGCGGAAAGGCAGCATTTCTGTAGCCAAGAACTTGCAGATGGTGAAATTCAACCTGTTAGCTTTCTCATGGCTAGGAGGAAATGGTCTTTTACTTGTCCACATCTGAGGGACCGAGGGCTGGCTATTGTTCTTAGACGGGGTTGATAAGGGTGTCCCCGGCAAACTGCCGGTCTGTGAGGAAGATGCAGGCGCACATGTTAGGTTGCCTTGATCCAAAGGTGGTGCTATCGATGTCGGACAGCGCTCAACACCAGCTGGTGTTACCACCTCCAAAGAAAATGATTACCTGCCAATCATGCTGGCTGTTGCGGGTAAAGAGGTGGCAGGTCTGCGCCCCAAAACAGGTGTGACTGCTGTCCCCCCAGTCACAGAGGATGAAGAGGCCACGGATGCACAAGATATGGCAGACGGTGGTTGGCCCGGCCGGCTAGGCCGCATTGTAGCACACTGAGCTTCCCACTGCAACTTATGCTTCATGTCCATGTGCCGGTTCATGCATGAAGTACTCAAACTATGTATTTTTTGGCCTCTACTTAGCTTTTGCTGACAAATGTTACAGATAACACGAGTTGGGTCATCTTTATCGATCTGAAAAAATGCCCAGGCTATGCAAGGCTTAGCACCCATGCGACCTGAAGAGCCACCACGACTTGTGGTGAGAGGCAGAGTTGTGTTTGAGGATGCAGTTGTTGACGTGCTTCCAGTACTACGTCTCTGTCCAGGAAGGCGCAACCTGACCTCGTCGTCACTAACATCTTCCTCCACCTCCTCTGCTGACCTCATCTCTTGGCTGACTGTGGGTTGACAGTAAGTGGGATCTCCAACCTCATCATCATCACCCTGTGCGTTATCACACCCGTCGTCCTCAGAGCCAACCTGTTCCTGCCCTGACAAAAAACTAAAGTTGTCGCTCCAATCAGGTATTTGAGTCTTATCATCGTCTTCCTCATTGTCTCCACCAACAGGAGTTACAGTTTGGGAATGAGGGTCTACATTATGGTCAGAACCTTCTGCGTCTGGTCCTGGATCCGACTCATAAAGATTCTGGGCATCAGTGCAGATCATTTCCTCGTTTGGATTCACAGAAGCGCTGGAGTCGACCTCTGATTCCCAGGCTATAGTATGAGTAAACAGCTCTGCAGACTCAACCATCTGTTCTACCTCATACTCAGACGGGCAGCTGGAGATTTGGGAGCTGTGAGGAAGCAAGTGCGATTGGGGTGACACCTTTGAGGACTGGAGTATTTGTGATGTTGAAGTTGATGTGGAGGAGAGCCCACTTAAAGGAGCACTTGATATCCGTTGAAGCACCTGCTGTTTTTGTGCCTCATCTGGAATTTGTAGCGATTGGCGTGGCCGTAAGAAAGGGATCTTATCACATTGTCCGCTAAAAGAAGTAGACATTTTAGTTTGGCTGGAAGATGGTCTTTCTTCTGCAGATGTTACTGTTGCTTTAACACCTACCCCACGGACACAACCTTTTTTCCCCTTCCCAACACGCCTATTCCCCTTTCCACCAGCAGCAGGCCTTTTTCCACTCATTTTGGTGGTTAACTAATTAACAACTCTGGAGTTGTTTGCACAAAAAAACAATGGATGGGAACCGAGCAGAGCTGAGTGGCCAAACTGTGGTATTAGGCCAAAACTATTGGCTGGGTTAGATGCAGAAAAAAATTATATTCAATTTGCAACTTGATGGAGGTCAGTATAGATGGACTAATAGAGAAAGTCCCACACACTGCTAGAAGGCCAAATATTTTTTCAGAGGTAGATGCAGAAAAAAATATATTCAGTTTGCAACCTGATGGAGGTCTGTATAGATGGATTAATAGAACAAGTCCCACACACAGCTAGAAGCCCAATATTTTTTCAGAGGTAGATGCAGAAAAAAATATATTCAGTTTGCAACCTGATGGAGGTCAGTATAGATGGACTAATACAACAAGTCCCACACACAGCTAGAAGCCCAATATTTTTTCAGAGGTAGATGCAGAAAAAAATATATTCAGTTTGCAACCTCATGGCGGTCTGTATAGATGGATTAATAGAACAAGTCACACACACAGCTAGAAGCCCAATATTTTTTCAGAGGTAGATGCAGAAAAAAATATATTCAGTTTGCAACCTGATGGAGGTCAGTATAGATGGACTAATACAACAAGTCCCACACACAGCTAGAAGCCCAATATTTTTTCAGAGGTAGATGCAGAAAAAAATATATTCAGTTTGCAACCTGATGGAGGTCTGTATAGATGGATTAATAGAACAAGTCCCACACACAGCTAGAAGCCCAATATTTTTTCAGAGGTAGATGCAGAAAAAAATATATTCAGTTTGCAACCTGATGGAGGTCAGTATAGATGGACTAATACAACAAGTCCCACACGCAGCTATAAGCCCAACATTTTTTCAGAGGTAGATGCAGAAAAAAATATATTCAGTTTGCAACCTGATGGAGGTCTGTATAGATGGATTAATAGAACAAGTCCCACACACAGCTAGAAGCCCAATATTTTTTCAGAGGTAGATGCAGAAAAAAATATATTCAGTTTGCAACCTGATGGAGGTCAGTATAGATGGACTAATACAACAAGTCCCACACACAGCTAGAAGCCCAATATTTTTTCAGAGGTAGATGTAGAAAAAAATATATTCAGTTTGCAACCTGATGGAGGTCTGTATAGATGGATTAATAGAACAAGTCCCACACACAGCTAGAAGCCCAATATTTTTTCAGAGGTAGATGCAGAAAAAAATATATTCAGTTTGCAACCTGATGGAGGTCAGTATAGATGGACTAATACAACAAGTCCCACACACAGCTAGAAGCCCAATATTTTTTCAGAGGTAGATGCAGAAAAAAATATATTCAGTTTGCAACCTGATGGAGGTCTGTATAGATGGATTAATAGAACAAGTCCCACACACAGCTAGAAGCCCAATATTTTTTCAGAGGTAGATGCAGAAAAAAATATATTCAGTTTGCAACCTGATGGAGGTCAGTATAGATGGACTAATACAACAAGTCCCACACACAGCTAGAAGCCCAATATTTTTTCAGAGGTAGATGCAGAAAAAATTATATTCAGTTTGCAACCTGATGGAGGTCTGTATAGATGGACTAATACAACAAGTCCCACACACAGCTCGAAGCCCAATATTTTTTCAGAGGTAGATGCAGAAAAAAATATATTCAGTTTGCAACCTGATGGAGGTCAGTATAGATGGGCTAATACAACAAGTCCCACACACAGCTAGAAGCCAAATATTTTTTCAGAGGTAGATGCAGAAAAAAATATATTCAGTTTGCAACCTGATGGAGGTCTGTATAGATGGATTAATAGAACAAGTCCCACACACAGCTAGAAGCCCAATATTTTTTCAGAGGTAGATGCAGAAAAAAATATATTCAGTTTGCAACCTGATGGAGGTCAGTATAGATGGACTAATACAACAAGTCCCACACACAGCTATAAGCCCAATATTTTTTCAGAGGTAGATGCAGAAAAAAATATATTCAGTTTGCAACCTGATGGAGGTCTGTATAGATGGATTAATAGAACAAGTCCCACACACAGCTAGAAGCCCAATATTTTTTCAGAGGTAGATGCAGAAAAAAATATATTCAGTTTGCAACCTGATGGAGGTCAGTATAGATGGACTAATACAACAAGTCCCACACACAGCTAGAAGCCCAATATTTTTTCAGAGGTAGATGTAGAAAAAAATATATTCAGTTTGCAACCTGATGGAGGTCTGTATAGATGGATTAATAGAACAAGTCCCACACACAGCTAGAAGCCCAATATTTTTTCAGAGGTAGATGCAGAAAAAAATATATTCAGTTTGCAACCTGATGGAGGTCAGTATAGATGGACTAATACAACAAGTCCCACACACAGCTAGAAGCCCAATATTTTTTCAGAGGTAGATGCAGAAAAAAATATATTCAGTTTGCAACCTGATGGAGGTCTGTATAGATGGATTAATAGAACAAGTCCCACACACAGCTAGAAGCCCAATATTTTTTCAGAGGTAGATGCAGAAAAAAATATATTCAGTTTGCAACCTGATGGAGGTCAGTATAGATGGACTAATACAACAAGTCCCACACACAGCTAGAAACCCAATATTTTTTCAGAGGTAGATGCAGAAAAAATTATATTCAGTTTGCAACCTGATGGAGGTCTGTATAGATGGACTAATACAACAAGTCCCACACACAGCTCGAAGCCCAATATTTTTTCAGAGGTAGATGCAGAAAAAAATATATTCAGTTTGCAACCTGATGGAGGTCAGTATAGATGGGCTAATACAACAAGTCCCACACACAGCTAGAAGCCAAATATTTTTTCAGAGGTAGATGCAGAAAAAAATATATTCAGTTTGCAACCTGATGGAGGTCTGTATAGATGGATTAATAGAACAAGTCCCACACACAGCTAGAAGCCCAATATTTTTTCAGAGGTAGATGAAGAAAAAAATATATGCAGTTTGCAACCTGATGGAGGTCAGTATAGATGGACTAATACAACAAGTCCCACACACAGCTAGAAGCCCAATATTTTTTCAGAGCTAGATGCAGAAAAAAATTATATTCAATTTGCAACCTGATGGAGGTCAGTATAGATGGACTAATAGAATGATGCTATGCCCAAAAGATTTTACTTCACTAGGTGCAGTAAAAAAATTGGTATTCTATACACAGGTGGTATATCTTGCAACACAGATAGGCTACTCCACTGACTAACACACTCTGCAATAGGCCAAAAAGGATTAGCTTTGCTAGATTCAGCCAAATGCTGTGAAAAAAACTTGAACAGCACTGGCACAGACCTGCCTGGCAAAAACTGATAGGAACTGATGTAACCTAGTCCTAAAAAGGACTCCAATTACAATTAGTCTTTACTCCCACAATCTATCTATTTAAGAGCACAGACCTGCCTGATAAAAGTCGTAGGAAATGCTGTAACCTAGTCCTTAAAAGGACTGCAATCACAACTATTCCCTACTCCCAAGCTATCTGTAGATTTGTGCGAAAATTGGCTTGAAATTAACAAGGTATAGCGCACACAGCAACAGCGGTGCCGTCTAACACGCAGCTGCAGCAGTGAGAAAATGGTGGCGACGGGGAAAATGGCTTGGTCTTATAGGGCAAGGACATGTGACATACACTGCCAATGACACATGCCCTTGCTAGTGTGAAAAAAAGCACTTCGCTCCGTGTGTGCGCTGCTGATAGGCTGACAGATTGCACCTCCCTACTGTAAATGCGGGAAAGAGAAAAAAAAATGGAGATCTTCATTGTTCCTGCAGAGATCCATCCCCTGCCCCTCCCCCCACCCCGCTGTACACTCAAACTGCGTATTAACATTAATTTTCATCATTACTGAGAAAAAATCCAGTTATGATTTTGGTGCACGAACAGTTATCGAACATAACCTCGAACAGCCGAATTTTTCTCAAATTGTTCGTGTTCGCCGAACGGCTCGAACACCGCCCAAAACAGCTCGAATTTGAGATTGGCGAACAGTTCGAGTAGAACAACGCTCATCTCTACTTATGATGGGCACACTTTTAGGCAGTGACCTGGGAGTCAGAGATGCTTTCAGAGGTCTTCCCCATGCTGTTCCCATGTCTTTTCAGCACTGTATGCATGTGTCTGATGATGTGTCACACACCACATGGCCAGATAAGGTTGTAAAATGTTAAAATGACATTTCCTGGTGAATGCATTTGTCTTGCTTTAAAGCAATTCAAAAGTGCAAAAATGCATCAAAAACGCTACGCATGAACATAGCCCAATTTGTGGAGGAGTACTTTTGTGTTTGGTTATTTATTTTGCCTTATATACATGTCATTACCCTGGAAAGTATATTCCTTAATATATTTCCCAGGAAAATTCCTTTTGTTTTTGTTTTTGTATGTTTCATTGTGAGTCCGTAAAAGTGGTGTAATACTCTGACCACGTTGCTGACAGCAGTGATCTGGGAGTCAGAGATACTTCCAGTGGTCTTCCCCATGCTGTTCCCATGTCATTTGAGTGCTGTTCCCATTGATTTGGGCAATTTTTAGGCCCTCTGCAGACCGCCGGGGGAATCCGCCTGAAAAATGCTCGAGTTTCCCATAGACTTACATTGGGCTCGTTGCTCGTGTCGAGCACCTGAGTATTCCAATTTGCTTGATCCGAGCAACGAGTACCCAAGCATTTTAGTGCTCGCTCATCACTAATCATAATGCAATAGCTCTATCCAAAAATAATTAAATAAATAAGTCTACTACGAGATAGCAATTTTATAAGTATGCTTGTGCATAAATAAACCATGGATTATGAGGTAGACCTATTGCAAAAGTACTGGTACATAATCTGAATGTAGATTTCCAACACAAAGAATATATACTGGTGCTTAGTGCATATCAAAGTCAATAGTACAGTCTACCAGTAGTACATATAGCATGAGTACCTATGTATATAAAAGTGCTAAGTGCATTTCAAAATCGATAATTAGGGTTGCCAATAGTGCAAATAGCATTATTACCTGTGTAGTCCAGGAAACTGTGTGTGGCACTCACCCTGATGCGCGTTTCGGCTTAAGCCTTCGTCAGGGGGTGGTGTCAGACAGGAGGCAGAGGTTTAAAAATGAAGATCCAGCCAATAAGCATAGACCGGAGGTCCTGTGATGCACTTGCTGCCCTGAAGACTCTGGAAGACTTCCGCGTCACGTGAGCCACCGCATCAGGTAATGTGACCTGACGACAGTCATCTCAGGGGCTCTGCCTATGTGACATGAAAACTAGAAACCAATCCAGCAAAATCTGCACTCTTAAGCAGTGCTCCTTACTTTGTAAGCTTTGCAGTAGACCCAAACAGTGGATACTGATTTGCAACAAAAAACAAAAAAATAGGCCAGACTATAAGCAGGTAAATCCAGGTTAAGAAAAAAGGTATATAGCCCTCCCTAAAAAAACATACTGAGTAAATGGGGAGTACTGTCATAACATTATTAAACCCAAAAGACCAAACCAAAATGGACTAAGCAAAGACAACCAACCAAGGGAATGAATAAAATCACCTTTTATTAACTGTATGTTAAAAATAAATTACTGTCAAGTATATACAAGGAGGTCTAATAAGGAGGAAATAGCAGGCAAAACATCAAAATCCAAAGCAAGACATATAATAAATACCAGCTTGCACCATATAATCAGTCCATATAAAAACTATTTAAGATAGATATAAAAACTATTTAAGATAGATAAAGTGACAGTGACCTAAAGTGACATATGTTGATTAGTACATTGTGTAATGCTTACTCATTATAAGGGAGGATCTGATGAGCCCACAACGCTGCCCCGACACGTGTTTCGCTTAATGCGTTCTCAGATACGCATCGGGGCAGCGCGGTGAGCTCATCGGATCCCTATCATGGGTAAGCATTACACAATGTACTAATCACTATGTCACTTTAGGTCATGTCACTTTAATCATATCTATCTTAGTTTTTATATGGACTGATTATATGGTGCTAGCTGGTATTTATTATATGTCTTGCTTTGGATTTTGTTGATTCCCCTGCTAATTCCTCCTTATTAGACCTACTTGTATATATTTGACAGTAATTGATTTGTTAACATATAGTCAATAAAAGGTGGTTTTATTAATTTCCTTGGTTAGAGGTCTTTGCTTACTTCATTTTGGTTTGGACTTTTGGGCTTAATATAAGCTAGTATACATGGAAAATGTAAGAGCATGTTCACACTGTCCATTTCACAGACAAAACCAAAGAAAAAACAAAACGAGAATATACCCTACAGCAAGTAAATATGGGTGAACATTGCCGTGGTAGGATGGCTTTTATGTCCTTTGATCAAAATAACGTTAGCTAAGTACCCTATGTTATTTACAAGTATTATTACTATATACTTGCTGTAGGGTATATGCTTGTTTTGTTCTTTGGTTTTGTCTGTGAAATGGCCACAGTGTGAGCGTGCTCTTATACTTTGCATTTATACCAGCTTATAGTCTGGCTAATTTCTTTGTTTTTTCTGTAGTCTTTTGTACGTTGTAGAAACAGGGGATGTGACCATCCTTTCTGGGCTAAGAATTCCATCTGTACAGTAGGTACGGAAAGTATTCAGACCCCTACATTTTTCACTCTTTGTTTCATTGCAGCCATTTGGTAAATTCTAAAAAGTTTATTTTTTTTCTCATTAAAGTACACTCTGCATCCCATCTTGACTGAAAAAAAGCAGAAATGTAGAAATTTTTGCAAATTTATTAAAAAATAAAAACTGAAATATCACATGGTCATAAGTATTCAGACCCTTTGCTCAGACACTCATATTTAAGTCACATGCTGTTCATTTCCTTGTGATCCTCCTTGAGATGGCTCTACTCTTTCATTGGAGTCTAGCTGTGTTTAATTAAACTGATAGGACTTGATTGAGAAAGGCACACACCTGTCTATATAAGACCTCACAGCTCCCAGTGCATGTCAGACCAAATGAGAATCATGAGCTCAAAGGAACTGCCCAAGGAGCTCAGAGATAGAATTGTGGCAAGGCACAGATCTGGCCAACATTACAAAAGAATTTCTGCATTACTCAAGGTTCCTTTAAGTGGCCTCCATAATCCTTAAAGGGAAGAAGTTTGGGACCACCAGAAGTCTTCCTAGACCTGGCCATCTAGCCAAACTGAGCAATCGTGGGAGAAGAGCCGTGGTCTGAGAGGTAAAGAAAAACCCCAAGATCACTGTGGCTGAGCTCCCGAGATGCAGTAGGGAAATGGGAGAAAGTTCCACAAAGTCAACTATCACTGCAGCCCTTCACCAGTCGGGCCTTTATGGCAGAGTTGCCCAACGGAAGCCTCTCCTCAGTGCAAGACATATGAAAGCCTGAATAGAGTTTGCTCAAAAACACATGAAGGACTCACAGACTATGAGAAATAAGATACTCTGGTCTGATGAGGCGAAGATAGAACTTTTTGCTGATAATTCTAAATGGTATGTGTGGAGAAAACCAGGCACTGCTCATCACCTGCCCAATGCAATCCCAACAGTGAAACATGGTGGTGGCAGCATCGTGCTATGGGGGTGTTTTTCAGCGCAGGGACAGGATGACTGGTTGCAATTGAAGGAAACATGAATGCGGCCAAGTACAGAGATATCCTGGATGAAAACCTCTTCCAGAGTGCTCTGGACCTCAGGCTTGGCCGAAGGCTCACCTTCCATCAAGACAATGACCCTAAACACACAGCTAAAATAACAAAGGAGTGGCTTCAGAACAACTCTGTGACCATTCTTGACTGGTGCAGCCCGAGCCCTGACCTAAACCCAATAGAGCATCTCTGGAGAGACCTGAAAATGGCTGTCCACCAATGCTCACCATCCAACCTGACGGAACTGGAGAGGATCTGCAAGGAAGAATGGCAGAGGATCCCCAAATCCAGGTGTAAAAACCTTGTTGCGTCATTCCCAAGACGACTCATGGCTGTACTAGCTCAAAAGGGTGCTTCTACTCAAAACTGAGCAAAGGGTCTGAATACTTATGACCATGTGATATTTCAGTTTTTCTTTTTTAATAAATTTGCAAAAATGTCTACCTTTCTGTTTTTTTTCAGTCAAGATGGGATGCAGAGTGTACTTTAATGAGAAAAAATGAACATTTTAGAATTTACCAAATGGCTGCAATGAAAGAAAGAATGAAAAATTTAAAGGGGTCTGAATACTTTCCATACCCACTGTATATCTTCCCATGGATGGGTGTCTTAGTCGTGGCCCTGTTCTGCTCTGCCCTTATTCACATTGACATTGTTTGACACAAGGTAAGGTTTTAATGCTAGAGACAGGTTAGGACTAGTGTTGAGCCACCCCCGTAGTGTTCGAGTTCGGTTCGGTTCGTCGAACACCCATGTGTTCGCCGAACTGTTCGTCGAACTGTTCGTCGAACACCTTCGAACACCGTTAAAACCAATGGCAGGCAAACAAAAACACATAGAAACACATAGAAAACACCTTCAAAGGTGTCCAAAAGCTGACAAACTGCTCAGAATACATAACTAACACATGGAAAAGTGACAAGTACATATAGTCATGCGAAAATAAAAGAGGTGGAGGAGTAAAAGGAGGGGGAGACACAGATATAGGCATGTCATGCCCTTCTAAAATCCAAAAAGTGAGAAGCCGACACGGCCAGTCCGCTCCTGCCCGTGCCACCTCCGTTTCGCCGGGTTTGTGCCAGAGCCGCGGTGAACCCTGACGGCCAGCCCCCCTCTCCCAATACTGGTGCCTGTCCGCTGGTGGGTCGAGCGAGCCCCCCTGTGGTGGAGGCAGCTCTAAGCTTTTTAATTTAAATTGTCTCTCTAATTTGAATGAATACACTTTAAATCCATTTACAAGGATCTATTGGAGGGCAAGTCTCATGCCAGCAGCCGCGGTAATTCCAGTTCCAGTAGCGTCCACTAAAGCTGCTGCAGTTAAAAAGCTTTTATAAGGATCGAGCTCGGCTGTCCACCGCAAGGCATCCTACTGCCAGTCCCAGCCCCTATGCCTTGGGGTGCCTCCTGATGCTCTTCACTAAGTATCCCATGGTCCCGAAGCATTTCCTTTGAAAAAATTAAGTGTCTAAACTACAGGTGGTGCAGCTTGCTTAACAGCCGGGATAATCCGCTCACTAGCAGACACTGCTACTAGGCACAAAGTATTTCCTGGGCTAGATGCAGTTAAAAATTTGTAATTAGATACTCTCGTTGGATGCTGAGAAAGCATTCCATAGAGTCTCCTGGCACGCCATATATGATTCTCTTAAAAAGCTTGGGGTAGGGGTCTAGGGGACCCTTTTATAGCCAAAATCACGGCCCTGTATCGCAATACGTCACCTAGGCTGAAGATAAATGGAACTGTAGCACCCTGAGGGCTCGGTTGCTACAGACGTATTGCACCTCACCCAGAGGTGTGATATCTCACTCTCAGGTAAGGATGGAGTGTGGATCAGGACCCGATACCTGCATGCATTACACCACATTGCCATGGGGCAGGGCGACCAATATGCCCCTGAGATGGGCACGACAGTCCCTGTCCCTGGCTGGAGTGGGGGGAGGGAACACTGAGGAAGGGGAACCCTGTAGTGCAGGAGCAGGGAGGAAGCAGTTCCTGGGTGCATTGAGAAGGGAGTATAAAAGGTGGGCACCATCTTAGTTCAGTGCAGAGAAGTCTGAGCAGAAGTGGCAGGGAGCAGGGGCTCTGCATGAGCTCTGCTCCGGAGGCGGGCCTAGTAACAGAGGCCCAGGCCTGGAAGAGGGAGAAGGAAGGAAGAGGAGCGGAGAAGGCTCCAGGAACGAGGAATGAAGGGATCCCAGGGGTGAGGACGGGCGAGTCGCCACCGCACGCCCGAATCCACCTGCGTGGAGGGGTCAGGCCAAAGGGGGAGACCGGTCCCCGAACTAGTGGAGGCAGGAAACGACCCTCAGCTAGAAACCGGAGGCTCTGACATTTTATGTGGCGCAGCCCCTCGCTACACCCGCTAGGAAGGCACCACATAGGGTCAGGGAAACTGGCGCCAAGTTTACCAAGAGGAGGCCCGAGGCAGCCGGACAGAAGTGTTGGTAAGAAAGGCCAGACAAAGGACACACAAAGGGGGTCCTGTGAAGTGCTCCAAAGTTATCTGGGAGTTGTCTGAGCCCCTCACCTGGTGAGCACAGTACGACGTGTGCAGCCGTTACCTGCAGACGTGGTCTGGATAATAAGAACTGTGAGTAAAGGCCCTGAACTGCATCACTGACTCCGTGTCGTTACTGCTGCTGCCCTGCACCATCACCCCCATCCTCCGCATACACTGCCCTGAGGCTATACTCCTCCCGTGGGGAGTTATGCTACGCTCTGCTGCACCCACAACACCAGCCTCAGTGGTCTGCCCTGTAGCGGCGGTTCACTCTGACCGCAATCCACGGGTGGCGTAGTCGGACATTTAAACATGAAAACCACATAAATAGTTCCGCCACTGGTTTGTCCGCCCTGAGCCACGGAACTGGGTCGCCGCCACGAAGACTACAACCACCAGCATCCACCAAAAAGGGTCCGGCTCCGGGTGTCCCAAGGCCCAGGGGGTGCGTCAGAACATTTTCATCACCTTTCACAATCACCAATGGGACAAGGCAGTGATGTCCTCTGTCCCCTCTCTTATACATCCTAGTGACGGAGCACCTGCTCTCATCAATTCGCCATAACCCCAATATTAAGTGGATTGAGGTGGGAGGCACCGAGTACAAGTGCTCTCTATTTGTTGATGATGTCCTAGTATATATCACTCAATCACATATATCCATCCATGCTGTTATGGCTGAAATAGATCACTTTGTTACATGGTAAAATTTTAAAATCAATGCAGCGAAGTCTGAGGCCCTCGATGTCTCCCTCCCCAAATCCATATAGGATTCCATCCAGTCCAACTTTCCCTTTGCCTGGCCCTCACAGGGTATCAAATACTTAGGAATTCCTATTCATAGAGACCTCTCCCATCTATGTTATCTTAATTTTGGGCCCTTTATTGAACAACTCCATACAGACCACGGTTGGCAAGTTAGAACTGTAAGATTCACTACGTGAACCACTGGTGTTTTGTGGAAAAGCACATGTACACTGCGTTCCAAATTATTATACAAAAAGTGTTTAGGAGTGATAAGGGAAGAATTTGTTTGTTTGTCAGTTAAACTCATTGATGGTGATGTGTGTCAGGGCTCTTTATATCACTGTAAGCAATTGCAGACACCTGTGCTAATTAGTTTGGCAGGTGTGTCCAATGAAAGGAAAGACTACTTAAGAAGGCTCTTTCACATTATTAAGCAGCCTACATTTTCTGCCAAAATGGGAAAGAAAAAGGATGTGTCGGCTGCTGAGAAGCAACAAATTGTGGAGTGTTTAGGTCAAGGCATGACTACAATCAACATTGTGCGATGATCAGGATGAAGTGTCTTGGCAATCAAGAAGTATGTAGCTGATTCACAGTACACATGTGTGCGTGCTGATAAGGGCAAATTGAGGACTCTTTCCTACAGGCAATTACGTCAGGTTGAAAGAGCAGCGGCAAAAAAGCCTTGTCATAGCAGCAGACAAGTTTTTGAAGCTGCTTGTGCCTCCAACGTCCCCCGAACAACAAGATGCAGGGTCCTTCAGAGGTTTGCAGCTGTGCATGCGCCATCCTGTCGACCTCCTCTATCCACTTCACACAAGCAGAAACGGCTCCAGTGGGCCAAACATTACATGAAGACTGATTTCAAAACTGTTTTGTTCACGGATGAGTGCCGTGCAGTGCTCGATGGTCCAGATGGATGGAGTGGAGGATGGCTGGTTGATGGACACCCCACGCAAACACGGCTACAGCGCCAACAAGGAGGAGGTGGAGTAATGTTTTGGGCTGGAATCATGGGGAGAGAGATTGTCGGCCCCTTTAGGATCCCTGAAGGCGCTAAAGATGAACTCCATAATGTATGTGGATTTTCTCAAACAGCACTTCCTGCCATGGTTCAAGAAGAAGAACCGTGTATTTCACAGCAAGATCATTTTTCTGCATGATAATGCACCATCTCATGCTGCACATAAAACATCTGCATCTCTGGCTGATATGGGCATAAAAGGGGACAAACTTATGGTGTGACCTCCATGCTCCCCTGACCTCTACCCCATTCAGAACCTTTGGAGCATCATTAAAAGGAGTGTCTATGATGGCGGGAGGCAGTTCACATCTAAGCAACAGCTCTGGGAGGGTATTCTGTCCTCATGCAAAACAATTGAAGCAGAAACCATCCAAAACCTGACAAATTCAATGGACGAGAGAGTTCAGAAACTCCTTTCGAACAAGGGGTCCTATGTGAAAATGTAACATCACCTAGAATAAAGTTTTGAGTTGAAAACTGTTTGATTTCAGTTTCTAACAACCTGCTAATGCTTATAATTTCAAAAATGACCATTTTTTTGGTCTTTATTAAAATGAAAAGGTTGATCGAAAAGTTTGGGGGATCTAAGAGTGTGGCAACCCAGTAGTCATGATTACTTCGAATTCTGACAATATGAGGGTCATGCTGCAGGTAGTGCAGCAAGAAGGCACTTATGTGCCTTGCGCATCTCGGAGCCCGAAAATTATTTTCCGGGCTAGATGCAGCTAAAAATTATTTTTAATTTTAAATCTGGTGAAGCTTTAGTATAGATGGCCTAATAGGATCAGTGCTGCACACTGCTACAAAGCCCAAATTATTTTCCAGTCAAGATACAGATAATCATGATTAGTAATTTGAAAGCTTAAAACGGTTGGTAGGGTGATTTTAACCAATCATCAAGCTTTTACTCTCCCCAGGATGACACAGGGGTAGAAAAGTCGTTTCGGATCCATGATTTGTTCATCTTTATGAACGTGAGTCTGTCTACATTATCAGTGGAGAGCCGCGTGCGCTTATCTGTCAGCACACCACCAGCAGCGCTGAACACACGTTCAGACAGAACGCTGGCTGCGGGGCATGACAAGATCTCCAAGGCGTAAGTGGCTAGCTCCGGCCATTTATCCAGATTGGAAGCCCAAAAAGAGCAAGGGTCCAGTGACACAGTCGTGGCTTCAATGTTTACTTGGAGATACTCCTGTACCATCGTCTCTAGGCGTTGACTATGTGTCAGACTTCTTGTCTCCTGTGGCCTTGCAAAGGATGGGCTAAAAAAGTGGTGAAATGATTCCGCAAAATTGATGTTACCAGCAGATACTGTGGTTCTGTTACGGTTTGAGTGCTGAACACTTGACGGTCCCACGGTTGGCAAGTTGGAACTGTGAGATTCACTAAGTGCACCACTGGTATTTTGTGGAAAAGCACATGTAAGATTCTGCAACAGTCTCTGCTGATACTCCTGCATGCGTGCATCCCTTTCTATGGCAGGAATAATTTCTGCAAATTTACTTTTGTACCGGGGATCTAACAGTGTGGCAACCCAGTAGTCAGGATTATTTCTAATTCTCACAATTCGAGGGTCATGTTGCAGGTAGTGCAGCAAGAAGGCACTCATGTGTGTTGCGCATCCAGGAGCACCAAGTCCCTGTTGTGTTGGTGGCGAGGTAACAATCATGCTTCCTTCCTCTGTCCTCTCCCCCCAACCTCGCACAACAGAAATGTGATCAAGGTCTCCCTCATCTGATGAGTCTTCCATCAGTTCGTCCTCCACTTCTTCCTGGGCTCCTGCACCTTCCTCACTAGTTTGGCTGCTACCATGCGCCCTGGTAAAACCATCTCCCCCACCCTCACATGCCTGCCGCCTTGGTGCTGCCGACCGTCTGGACCTTGCAGATGTTAGCCCTTCCGCATACAACTCCTCCTCCTCTACTTCCTCCACCTCCTCTTGTGCCACCACCTGACTCCGAATTCTGTTTAACATGTGCTCCAGCATGTAAATCACCGGAATAGTCATGCTGATAATGGCATCGTCAGCACTAAACATCTTCGTCGCCATTTCAAAACTGTGCAGAAGGGTGCATAGGTCCCTGATCTGAGACCACTCCTCCAGCGTGATTTGCCCCACCTCTGAATCTCGTTGGCCCAGGCTATACGTCAGAACGTATTGCACAAGGGCTTGTCGGTGCTGCCACAGTCGCTGCAACATGTGCAGAGTTGAATTCCACCAGGTAGGCACATCGCATTTTAGCCGGTGAAGTGGCAGGCCCAACGACTTCTGTAGAGATGTAAGTCGCTGAGCTGCGGGATGCGAACGGCGGAAGTGAGCACACAGCGACCGTGCCCTCTGCAGAAGGCCATCTAGTCTGGGATAGTGGGCTAAAAATTGCTGGACAACCAGGTTCAACACGTGAGCCATACAAGGCACGTGTGTGACATTGCCCCGGCGAAGGGCCGCACCCAGGTTTGCAGCATTGTCGCACACGGCCTTCCCTGGTTTCAGGTCCAGTGGAGACAACCATTCATGAAATTGGTTCTCCAGAGCTGACCACAACTCCTCAGCTGTGTGACTCACATTTCCCAGACATTTCAATGTAAAAACCGCCTGATGACGTTGAGCCCTACTGCCAGCATAGTAAGGAGGTGTGCAGGATCCCTTCTGCGCAGTTAGAAAGCTTGTGGCATGACCAGACAGGCTTTGGGTGCAGGTGGAAGACCGAGAGGAGGTTGAGGAGGCAGAAGCAGTGGAGGAACTTTGACATAAAGAGGATTGACGCACAACTCGTGGGGACGGCAAGACTTGGACAGCAGCCCCTTGTCCTGCTGTCACCATAGTTACCCAGTGCCCAGTCAGCGACATGTAACGCCCCTGTCCATGCCTACTCGTCCAAGTGTCTGTGGTGAAATGCACCCTGTCACACACAGAGTTTCTCAAAGAAGCGGTGATGTTGTGTGCGACATGCTGGTGGAGCGCAGGCACACCTTTCTTTGAGAAGTAGTGCCGACTGGGCATCTGGTACTGGGGCACTGCGACGGACATAAGGTCTCGAAAATCCTCTGTGTCCACCAGGCGGAAAGGCAGCATTTCTGTAGCCAAGAGCTTGCAGATGGTGAAATTCAACCTCTTAGCTTTCTCATGGCTAGGAGGAAATGGTCTTTTACTTGTCCACATCTGAGGGACCGAGGGCTGGCTATTGTGCTTAGACGGGGTTGATAAGGGTGTCCCCGGCAAACTGCCGGTCTGTGAGGAAGATGCAGGCGGACATGTTAGGTTGCCTTGATCCAAAGGTGGTGCTATCGATGTCGGACAGCGCTCAACACCAGCTGGTGTTACCACCTCCAAAGAAAATGATGACCTGCCAATCACGCTGGCTGTTGCGGGTAAAGAGGTGGCAGGTCTGCCCCAAAACAGGTGTGACTGCTGTCCCCCCAGTCACAGAGGATGAAGAGGCCGCGGATGCACAAGATATGGCAGACGGTGATTGCCCCGGCCGGCTAGGCCGCATTGTAGCACACTGAGCTTCCCACTGCAACTTATGCTTCATGTCCATGTGCCGGTTCATGCATGAAGTACTCAAACTATGTATTTTTTGGCCTCTACTTAGATTTTGCTGACAAATGTTACAGATAACACGAGTTGGGTCATCTTTATCGATCTGAAAAAATGCCCAGGGTATGCAAGGCTTAGCACCCATGCGACCTGAAAAGCCACCACGACTTGTGGTGAGAGGCAGAGTTGTGTTTGAGGATGCAGTTGTTGACGTGCTTCCAGTACTACGTCTCTGTCCAGGAAGGCGCAACCTGACCTCGTCGTTACTAGCATCTTCCTCCACCTCCTCTGCTGACCTCATCTCTTGGCTGACTGTGGGTTGACAGTAAGTGGGATCTCCGACCTCATCATCATCACCCTGTGCGTTATCACACCCGTCGTCCTCAGAGCCAACCTGTTCCTGCCCTGACAAAAAACTAAAGTTGTCGCTCCAATCAGGTATTTGAGTCTTATCATCGTCTTCCTCATTGTCTCCACCAACAGGAGTTACAGTTTGGGAATGAGGGTCTACATTATGGTCAGAACCTTCTGCGTCTGGTCCTGGATCCGACTCATAAAGATTCTGGGCATCAGTGCAGATCATTTCCTCGTCTGGATTCACAGAAGCGCTGGAGTCGACCTCTGATTCCCAGGCTATAGTATGAGTAAACAGCTCTGCAGACTCAACCATCTGTTCTACCTCATACTCAGATGGGCAGCTGGAGATTTGGTAGCTGTGAGGAAGCAAGTGCGATTTGGGTGACACCTTTGAGGACTGGAGTATTTGTGATGTTGAAGTTGATGTGGAGGAGAGCCCACTTAAAGGAGCACTTGATATCCGTTGAAGCACCTGCTGTTTTTGTGCCTCATCTGGAGTTTGTAGCGATTGGCGTGGCCGTAAGAAAGGGATCTTATCACATTGTCCGCTAAAAGAAGTAGACATTTTAGTTTGGCTGGAAGATGGTCTTTCTTCTGCAGATGTTACTGTTGCTTTAACACCTACCCCACGGACACAACCTTTTTTCCCCTTCCCAACACGCCTATTCCCCTTTCCACCAGCAGCAGGCCTTTTTCCACTCATTTTGGTGGTTAACTAATTCACAACTCTGGAGTTGTTTGCACAAAAAAACAATGGATGGTAACCGAGCAGAGCTGAGTGGCCAAACTGTGGTATTAGGCCAAAATTATTGGCTGGGTTAGATGCAGAAAAAAATTATTTTGAATTTGCAACCTGATGGAGGTCAGTATAGATGGACTAATACAAATAGTCCCACACACTGCTAGAAGCCCAAATATTTTTTCAGAGGTACTGTAGATGCAGATAAAAATTATTTTTAATTTGCAACCTGATGGAGGTCAGTATAGATGGACTAATAGACCAAGTCCCACACACTGCTAGAAGCCCAAATATTTTTTCAGAGCTAGATGCAGAAAAAAAATATTTTTAATTTGCAACCTGATGGAGGTCAGTATAGATGGACTAATAGACCAAGTCCCACACACCGCTAGAAGCCCAACTATTTTTTCAGAGCTAGATGCAGAAAAAAATTATATTCAATTTGCAACCTGCTGGAGGTCAGTATAGAAGGACTAATAGAACAAGTCCCACACACTGCTAGAAGCCCAAATATTTTTTCAGAGCTAAATGAAGAAAAAAATTATTTTTAATTTGCAACCTGATGGAGGTCAGTATAGATAGACTAATAGACCAAGTCCCACACACTGCTAGAAGCCCAAATATTTTTTCAGAGCTAGAGGCAGAAAAAAATTATTTTTAATTTGCAACCTGATGGAGGTCAGTATAGATGGACTAATAGACCAAGTCCCACACACCGCTAGAAGCCCAAATATTTTTTCAGAGCTAGATGCAGAAAAAAAATATTTTTAATTTGCAACCTGATGGAGGTCAGTATAGATGGACTAATAGACCAAGTCCCACACACTGCTAGAAGCCCAAATATTTTTTCAGAGCTAGATGCAGAAAAAAAATATTTTTAATTTGCAACCTGATGGAGGTCAGTATAGATGGACTAATAGACCAAGTCCCACACACCGCTAGAAGCCCAACTATTTTTTCAGAGCTAGATGCAGAAAAAAATTATATTCAATTTGCAACCTGCTGGAGGTCAGTATAGAAGGACTAATAGAACAAGTCCCACACACTGCTAGAAGCCCAAATATTTTTTCAGAGCTAAATGAAGAAAAAAATTATTTTTAATTTGCAACCTGATGGAGGTCAGTATAGATGGACTAATAGACCAAGTCCCACACACTGCTAGAAGCCCAAATATTTTTTCAGAGCTAGAGGCAGAAAAAAATTATTTTTAATTTGCAACCTGATGGAGGTCAGTATAGATGGACTAATAGACCAAGTCCCACACACCGCTAGAAGCCCAAATATTTTTTCAGAGCTAGATGCAGAAAAAAAATATTTTTAATTTGCAACCTGATGGAGGTCAGTATAGATGGACTAATAGACCAAGTCCCACACACTGCTAGAAGCCCAAATATTTTTTCAGAGCTAGATGCAGAAAAAAAATATTTTTAATTTGCAACCTGATGGAGGTCAGTATAGATGGACTAATAGACCAAGTCCCACACACCGCTAGAAGCCCAAATATTTTTTCAGAGCTACATGCAGAAAAAAATTATTTTTAATTTGCAACCTGATGGAGGTCAGTATAGATGGACTAATAGACCAAGTCCCACACACTGCTAGAAGCCCAAATATTTTTTCAGAGCTAGATGCAGAAAAAAATTATATTCAGTTTGCAACCTGATGGAGGTCAGTATAGATGGACTAATAGAATGATGCTATGCCCAAAAGATTTTACTTCACTAGGTGCAGTAAAAAAATTGGTATTCTATACACAGGTGTTATATCTTGCAACACAGATAGGCTACTCCACTGACTAACACACTCTGCAATAGGCCAAAAAGGATTAGCTTTGCTAGATTCAGCCAAATGCTGTGAAAAAAACTTGCACAGCACTGGCACAGACCTGCCTGGCAAAAACTGATAGGAACTCATGTAACCTAGTCCTGAAAAGGACTCCAATTACAATTAGTCTTTACTCCCACAACCTATCTATTTAAGAGCACAGACCTCCCTGATAAAAGTCGTAGGAAATGCTGTAACCTAGTCCTTAAAAGGACTGCAATCACAACTATTCCCTACTCCCAAGCTATCTGTATATTTGTGCGAAAATTGGCTTGAAATTAACAAGGTATAGCGCACACAGCAACAGCGGTGCCGTCTAACACGCAGCTGCAGCAGTGAGAAAATGGTGGCGACGGGGAAAATGGCTTGGTCTTATAGGGCAAGGACATGTGACTTACACTGCCAATGACACATGCCCTTGCTTGTGTGAAAAAAAGCACTTCGCTCCGTGTGTGCGCTGCTGATAGGCTGACAGATTGCACCTCCCCACTGCAAATGCGGGAAAGAGAAAAAAAAATGGAGATCTTCATTGTTCCTGCAGAGATCCATCCCCTGCCCCTCCCCCCACCCCGCTGTACACTCAAACTGCGTATTAACATTAATTTTCATCATTACTGAGAAAAAATCTAGTTATGATTTTGGTGCACGAACAGTTATCGAACATAACCTCGAACAGCCGAATTTTTCTCAAATTGTTCGTGTTCGCCGAACGGCTCGAACAACGCCCAAAACAGCTTGAATTTGAGATTGGCGAACAGTTCGAGTAGAACAACGCTCATCTCTAGTTAGGACCATCCCAATGAGTATACCTTGTCGTGGTGGGAAGGCATTTACGGATTTTGGATCAAAATAGAACTAAGCACATGATGTTACTTTCATGTACTATTACAATTTATTCATTTGCTTGCTGTAGGGTATATGCGTATTTAGTTTTTTTGTGTTTTTTTTCTTGAGTTTTGTCTGTGAAATGGCCACAGTGTGTATGTGCTCTTACACTTTCCACATATACCAGCTTATAGTCTGACTCATTTCTTCGGCTTTGCTGTAATCTCTTGTACTTTGTACAAAAACTGGGTGTGGCCCCCCTTTCTGAGCTAATCATACCCTCTCTATAACTTCCCATGGATGGGTGTCTCAGTCATGGTCCTATTCTGCTCAGCCCTTACTCACATTGAAGTTGTTTGACATGTGGAAAGGTTTTCATACTAGAGAGAGGTTATGACCGTCCAGATGTGTACATTTTGTCGTGGTAGGAAGGCTTTTATTAGTGATGAACGAGTGTGCTTGCTACTGCTCGGTAATCTCCCGAGCATCACCCTGCTCTACATGCTCGGCGACTATTTCTGGGGAGCTCTGGCCCCCGCCCAGCATTTTTGGTGCTTTTTAAAGATCCAATGAACATGCAGAGATTGTCTGCCATGCACTGTAATGCCGTAGCCATGTTATTTGTGGCATTACAGTGACTGGCTGGCCGCATAGCATCATTGGGTCTATATAAGAGAGGTGCTGCTGTGTGAGGGACAGAATTGGCGGTGTAATAGCTACATATAGGTAGTGGTACTCCAGGAGTATATATATATCCATCTGAACTAACAGTTCTTCTGAGGACTAATCCAGCTGCATATATTAATCCTGATAGCAGGGGTTAGGCAGACAGGCAGGGTTTGTGGCAGTGTAAACAGCACAAGAGAGTTCATTGCACATTCTGTCTGCTCCTGCTGTTACAGATATTCGTAGACATAGCCCCAGATATCAAGGGCCAGGGCCCCTTAATCCTGATTATTTGCATAAAAAGCAATCCAGAGTACACCATTTTAGTGCTCCATTTGCTTGTTAGCACTGCAGAATATAGCCATATCTTTTCCATCATCAGACGTGATCCCACATTACAGCGATAAAAATGCAGACATTTGTAGTGAGTGTGAAAAATATTATGCTTCATTTACAGTTTGTAGCAGTGTGTCAGTGAAGCTATTCACACATTGTCGCTGTGAATAATAAGAAACTACAAGCCCGCTATTTAAAACCGTTTGTATCCTTCAGACGCATCACATATAACTGCAGTATAAATCCAGCCATTTGTAGCGAGCGTGGAAAATATTGTCTTCCATTTCCAGTTTGTAGCAGTGTGTCAGTGAAGCTATTCACACGTGGTCACTGTGTATAATAGGAAACTACAACCCCGCTATTTAAAACCGTTGGCGTCCGGCATATGTATCACATATAACTGCGGTACAAATCCAGCTATTTGTAGTGAGCATGTAAAATATTGTCTTCCATTTAAAATGGGCAAGGCATGTGGCAAGGGATGGGGAAGTGGATGTGATGCTGATGGTGCATGCAGAGGCCAAGTCAGAGGCCATGGGCAAGCTGAAATTGTGCTACAACAAATACCCACATCTTGTTGCCCGACCTTCCTGTCCCAATTGCTAAGGGACCACAGCACACCACTAGTGATGAGCGAGCATGCTCGCCACTGCTCGGTACTCGCCCGAGCATCTCAGTACTCGAGATGCTTGGAGCTCGCCGAGTACTTTCAAGATGCGGGCGGGACTGTAATGTCACAGTCATGGTGGTTGTGGCATTACAGTGATTGTCCAAATCGATGTGAACAGTGCTCACAGTGAAACATGGTAAGCCGGCAATTCATCAGCAGCATACATCGGTACCCGACAATATAGAACAGAAAGAATAGAGCATCACACATAGATTAGAGAGATAGAAACATGTCAGTCACATATATAATAAGTACAGTGACAGTGTTGGTTACTGTACTTGTTATATAGTGTTAAAATAAAGGATTTCTAAAAAAAAAAAAAAAATAATAGTGTTTTCATGCACCCGTCTCTTTAAAAAAGCCGGCCGGCAATTCATCTGCAGCATACATCGGTACCCGACAATTTAGAATAGAAAGAATAGAGCATCACACATAGATTAGATAGATAGAAACATGTCAGTCACATATATAATAAGTAGAGTGACAGTGTTGGTTACTGTACTTGTCATTTAGTGTTAAAATAAAGCATTTATTAAAATAAAAATTGGCGTGGGGTTCCACGTAATTTTAGTCTCTAGCGGAGGTTAAGCAGACCGCTGGGGCAGATGTTTGAAGCCTGGGGAGAGGGTAATACCCACAAAGCTTCCCAGGCTACTAATATCTGCCCCCAGCTGAATACCTAGCCTTTACAAGCTATTAAAATGGGGGACCCAAAAAAAAAATGACGTGGGGTCCCCTCTATTTTAATAGCTAGCTAAGGCTAGGCAGACAGCTGGGGGCTGATATTATTAACCCAGGAAGGGTGCCATGAATATTGGCCCCCTCCCAGGCTAGAAACACCAGCCGTCAGCCGCCCCAAAAATGGCGCATCCATAGGATGCACCAATTCTAGCACTTAGCCTCGCTCTTCCCACTACCCTATAGCGGTGGCAGTGGGGTAATAGGGTTTGGGTTGATGTCAGCTTATAATGCCAGCTGACATCAAATCCAAGTTAGTAATTGTGAGCCGTCTATAAGACACCCCCATTACTAACTCCATAGTGAAAGTTAAAAGAAATCACAAACACCCAGAATAAAGTCCTTTAATTGAAATAAAGACAAAATTCTTTAATGTTCTAAATTAAACTCTACTTACCGTCACGCCCATTCCAGCTGAAGCCAACGATCTCCTGCAATGAAAGAAAAATAATAAACCAACCTCATCCTTACCTTTCCATGGTTCCCAGGACGGCTTCAGCTCTGCTACATTGACATGACAGGCTGGATCGCAGCAGAACGCTGCCATCCAGCTTGCCATGCCGCAGACACTGAGAAGCTCCTCAGTGAAGCTCCTCAGTTTCTGGCTGTGACGGCATCCAGATGAGCTGAGTTCATGTCCAATGAACTCAGCTCACCTCATGCACGTCACTGACAGTGTGGGAGAATTCTCCTGCGCATGCAGTGCCGGCAAATAACGTCACCGCTTAAGCAGGAGAATTCTCCCACGCTGGGACGGCATTGAGATGGCAGGCTGGATGGTAGCAGAACGCTGCCATCCAGCTTGTCATCCTTCAGAGACACTGCGGAGTGCAGGCATGCTTGCGCTCCACAGTGTCTCGCTGCGACTGCATCCAGATGAGCCAGGGTCCAGGAACAGTGTCTGCGGGTGACACCACTGCTTGTTTCGTTGTTGTGCATGCATGCCAATCCTCTGTCCGTGGCACATGCCAAGATGCCTCCTCTCCTGCACCTGTCATTGAACACGCTCAACTAGCACCATCAGCAAGCACGTCCACCTCCTAGTCCCAGCGCAGCGTTCAGTTGTCCCTATCCCAGTCCTAGGAATGCAAGCGCAAATACGCAGACAACACCCCACGGGCCACACTACTAAATTCACACATTTCACGAACGATTGCGCTCTAAATGTTGCATTTTAGGCTCGTGGATACGGAAGCTTTCTGCAACCTGATGGCGGTGGCCGTCCCTCGGTACTCGGTCCCCAGCCGCCACTATTTCTCCCGGTGTACCATCCCCGTATTACACAAGCATGTGTCCCACAACATTAGACGTGCCCTCAATACGCAGATACTGGGAAAGTCCACCTAACCACGGACAAGTGGAAAAGTGCTTGTGGGCAGGGACGGTACATCTCGCTGATGCCACATTGGGTTAATATAGTGGAAGCCGGTACCCAGTCGGACCTTGGGACAAAACATGTCATCCCGACACTGAGGATTGCAAGCCCTGGGTGAAGCTGGGTTGCCCCCACATTCTACAGCTCCTCCTCTTCAGCTGCCTCCATCTCAGAAATGCCCACATCAGTCAGAAGCTGGAAGCACTGCAGCACTGCCTCAGCCAAGCGGCAACAGGCTGTGCTGAAGCTAATGCTTAGGTGATAAACCGCACACCGCTGAAGAGTTGTGGACAGCTCTGAAAGAGCAAGCAGATCTGTGGCTGTCACCGCTGAACCAACAACCAGGCATGGTCATGTGTGACAATGGCCGAAACGAAACCTGGTGGCGCCTCTGAAGCAAGATGGGCTCACACATGTACCATGCCTGGCCGATGTGCTTAACCACGTGGATCAGTGGTTTCTCAAAACCTACCCAGATATGCCGAATCTGCTTGTCAAAGTATGCCGCGCGTGTGCCCATTTTAGAAAGTCAGCTCCAGCTTCCTCCGCCCTTGGCATGATTCAGCAGCATTTGCAGCTTCCAGCTCACCGACTAGTGTGCAATGTTTCCATGCATTGGCACTCAACCTTGCAACCTTGTTGAGAAAGATTTGTGAGCGGCAAAGGGCAATTGTTCAGTACCAGCTTCAAAACGTCCGTCGGTATTCAGGTAAGCCTCCGCACATAAAAGCTGAGGAGTGTGCATGGATGTCAGACATCTGTGCCGCCCTCCAAAACTTTGAGGACTCCACCAAGATGGTGAGCGGGGATAACTAGTAATGAGAGAATGTGCTCGCCACTGCTCGATACTTGCCCGAGCATCATTGTACTCGACGAGCTCGGTGAGTATTTCCGTGTTGCTCGGGCCAGAACTCGGGTCCCTCCCTGCATGTTTGGCGCTCTTTAGAGAGCCAATGAACATGCAGGGATTGCCTGCCATGCACTGTAATGCCGTAGCCATGTTGTCAGATGTATCCCATATAACTGCGTTCCAAAATCAGTCATTTCTCATGAACGTAGAATACATTGTCCTCCAATAAAAATGGGCAAGGTGCGTGGTAAGGGACGAGGAAGTGGATGTGATGATGCTTGCAAAGAACGAGGCCGAGGATGTGGCCATGGGCAAGCTGAAATTGTGCCACAACAAACACCCACATTTTGTCACTCAACCTTCCTGTCCCAATTACCAGGGAACCGCAGTACACGACTATTGAACCCAGAGCAGTGTCAAAAGGTTGTTGGTTGGATAGCAGATAATGCTTCCAGTTACTCTGTCACCACCACCACCACCACCACCCTGTTTTCCACACGGTCAAGTCTCAGTAGCCGTGAGTCTGGAATGCATATTCTTCACCATGATCCATCTTCCTCCCACCATGCCGAGTGCCCGGAGACAACTGATCCCACACTTGGACACTCAGAAGAGCTGTTCACTTTTCCATTTGTAGATTCGGGCCTCTCCCCCGTCCAGCATCAAGCGAGTCAAGAGGAGAACGCGTGTAGTAATGCCCAAATATTGGAGCAGCCACGGCCACATGAGGCGACGGTGGGAAAGTGCAATTACTGTCGCAAGAGGTGGATAATGATGATGATGAGACACAATTGTCAGAAAGTCAGGAGGAGGATCAGGGTGCGGAAGTGAAAGACGAGGTGGTGGATGATATAGTAACTGACCCAACCTGGAAGGGGGACATACAGAGCAAGGACAGCAGCACACAGGGGGAGGGAGACGTATCACCCCAACAGGCAGAAAAAAGCAGTGTGGTGGCTGCAGATACAAGGCGGGAAAGCATTCCTCATAACTCCAACACGACGGAAGTTGCCAGTACAACTGTTAGGTCTTCCCGAGTCTGGTTATTTTTTAAATACTCTGCAGAAAACCCCAAAAGGGCCATTTGCACCACCTGTCAGGCCAGCATCAGCAGGGGTAGCAAAACTAGGAGCCTGATCACCCCCAGCATGATCAGGCACATGGCATCAAAGCACCCAACTAAGTGGACCGAACCCCAGGGACCAGGAACAGTGTCTGCGGGTGACACCACTGCTTCTTTCACTGTTGTGCGTGCATGCCAATCCCCCTGTCCATGGCGCATGCCAAGATGCCTCACCTTCTGCACCTGTCTTTCAACACTCTCAACTAGCACCATCAGCAAGCACGTCCACGTCCTTTTCCCAGCGCAGCGTTCAGTTGTCCCTACCCCAGTCCTTGAAACGCAAGCGCAAATACGCAGCCAACGCCCCACGGGCCATACTACTAAATTCACACATTTTGCGAATGCTTGCACTTGAAATTTTGCCTTTTAGGCTCGTGGAGATGGAAGCTTTCTGCAACCTGATGGCGGCGGCCATCCCTCGGTACTTGGTCCCCAGCCGCCACTATTTCTCCTGGTGTACCATCCTCATATTACACAAGCATGTGTCCCCCTACATTAGACATGCCCTCAAAAACGCAGCTACTGGGAAAGCCTACCTAACCACCAACAGGTGGACAACAAGGGCTTGTGGGCAGGGACGGTACATCTCGCTGATGGCACACTTGGTTAATATAGTGGAATCCGGTACCCAGTCGGACCTTGGGACAGAACATGTCCTCCCAACGCCGAGGATTGCAAGCCCTGGGTCAATCTGGGTTGCCCCCACATTCTCCAGCTCCTGCACCTCCTCCTCTTCATCCTCCATCTCCGAAATGACCACATCAGTCACAAGCTGGAAGCTCTAGAGCACTGCCTCGGCCAAGCGGCAATAGGCTGTACCAAAGCTAATATGCTTAGGTGACAAACCGCACAACACTTTAGAGTTGTGGACGGCTATGAAAGAGCAGGCAGATCTGTGTCTGACACCACTGACCCTACAGCCAGACATGGTCGTGTGTGACAATGGCCGGAACCTGGTGTCGGCTCTGAGGCGAGCTCACACAAATAAAAATGTCTGGCCCATATGCTTAACCTCGTGGTTCAACAGTTTCTCAAAACCTACCCGGATCTGCCGGATCTGCTTGTCAAAGTACGCCGCCTGTCTGCCCATTTTTGAAAGTAAGCTGCAGCTTCCGCCTCCCTTGCCGTGCTTCAGCAGCGTTTGCAGCTTCCAGCTCACCGACTGATCTGCGATGTCCCCACGCGTTGAAGCTCTACATTGCAGATGTAGGGATGGATTTGTGAGCAGTAGAGGGCAGTTGTTGACTACAAGCATCAACAAGGCCATTGGTATTCAGTTCAGACTCCACACATAAGACCTCAGGAGTGGACCTGGATGTCAAACATATGTACCATCCTCCAAAACTTTGAGAACTCCACCAAGATGGTGAGTGGCGATGATGCCACAATTAACATCACCATCCCGCTTCTCTGTCTTCTGAAATGCTCTCTGCTCAAAATTAAAGAGGATGCATTGCAGGCGGAACATGATGAGATGGAGCAAGGAACCATACAGGGTGATTCCACACAGCCCAGCCTCATCTCATCCCAACGTGGATAGGGTGAAAATGAGGAAGAGGAAGAGGAGGAGGAAGAACAGAAGCTAGTTTCCTGCACTATAGACAGTACTACCTGCACAACTCTCATACTGTCTGTTCAGCGTGGATGGCCTGAGGACAGAGAGGAGGAGGAAGAGGAGTAGGATGAGTAGGAGAGCATTGTCAATTGTCCTCTTGGTGAGGACACGGAAGGCTTGCCTCTTTGCAGTCTGGCACTCATGGCTGAGTTTATGTTACACTGCCTTTTCTGTGACCCTCAGATTCTCCAAATTTTGGATGACAGTCGTTACTCGTTGGTGAAACTTCTAGACCTATGCTACAAGGAGAATTTTCTGTCTCTTATTCCCGCGCAGGACAAGCCTAATAAAATGGGGCAGTATGACAAGGCCTTTGTTGCGGGATTATTAAAAAATTTCCCATATGAAAAATCTGGCGGCAGAGGTCACAGTTCATTAAACAACTAATAAGTACAGGCGAGAAAGACACAAATGCAATCCAGCAGAGGCAGAGGAACACTGTCAAAATTCTGGGACAGTTTTCTCAGACCCTCCCATGGCACAAGCCCTGATGCGCGGGGTACTTTTCCAAGAAGGGAAAAGTTTCGAAAGATGCTGAGGGAGTACCTTGCTGACCGTACCAACGTCCTCTTTGATTCCTCTGTGCCTTACAATTATTGGGTGTTCAAGCTGGACACATGGCATGAACTGGCTCTCTACACTTTTGAGGTCCCTGGCCTGCCCTGCCGCTAACATTTTGTCAGAACGGGTTTTTAGTGCCGCCGGTGTAATTAGAACCGATAGGCGCATCGACCTGTCAACTGAATATGTTGTCAGGCTGACTCTTATAAAAATGATCAAGGGCTGGATTGCGCCAGACTTCTCAACACCACAAAATGATAGCAGCATAACATAAACTCAAATACAGTGTCTTGTTTTGGGAAGTCTCTTCCCATGTACCTCTTCACACCCAGACATGGGTATACACTTTCTGATTTTGTCTATTTGCTGTTGTCCTCCTCCTTCTCCTCATCCTCCACCACCATATCACCACCATATCTACCATATCACCATATTTACGTCTCTTGCAAGGGGCATTAGAGTGCCTTCAAATTTTTGGCAGCCCTTGCATTCACTGCATGGGCAATGACAGTATGGGAGACCCACTTCCTAATAATGGGAACATTTTTTTCATGAGGCCCTCCTTTACGTCTCTTGCAAGGGGCATTGGTGTGCCTCCAAATTTTTGGCAGCCCTTGCATTTGCTACATAGGCAATGACAGTATGGGGACCCACTTCCTAATAATGGGAACATTTTTTTCGGGAGGTCCTCCTCTACATCTCTTGTGAGGGGCATTGGAGTGCCTCCAACTTTTTGGCAGCCCTTGCATTCACTGCATAGGCAATAACAGTATGGGAAACCCACTTCCTAATAATGGGAAAAATTTTTCCATGAGGCCCTCCTCTACGTCTCTTCCAAGGGGCATTGGAGTGCTTCCAAATTTTTGCCAGCTGTTGCAATCACTGCGTACACAAGAACAGTATGGGATACCCGCTCTTTTATAATGGGAACATGTTTTTAAGGAGGCCCACCTCTATGTGTCTTCAAATTGGTATTGGGGTATTTCCCAAATTTTGGCAGTCGTTGTACTCACTGTATATGCAATAACTGTATAGCAGAACCGCTCCTTTCTAATGGGAGCATGTTGTTACTGAGGCCCACCTCTACGTGTCTTTAACTTGGTATTGGGTTTTTTACCAAATTTAGGTAGCCGTTGTACTCACTGCTAACACAATAACTGTATAGCAGAACCGCTCTTTTCTAATTGCAGTCACTGCATGGGCTATAGGAGACCCACTCTTTTATAATGGGAAAATTTTTTTTTTACTGAGGCCCTCCTCTATGTCTCTTCAAAAGGGTATTGGGGCGCATCCACATTTTTGGAAGCCCTTGCAGTCACTGCATACGCAATACCAGTATAGGAGACACACTCTTTAATAATGGGAACAACAAAGCATAGCTGGCTGATGGCTCTCTAACAATAGTGAGGGCTGACTCTTGGCCCTTTAAAAATAGTAAGGGCCGCCTGATGGCCCTATAAAAAAAAGGCTTTGTGACTTTTAGAGTCCCTCCTTCATAAATGAAACAGACCACACGGGAACATAAGGTAGTAAAATGACATTTACCGGTAAATGCATTTTTCACCATTGAAAGCAATGCAAAAACGCATCAAAAACGCTACGTGTGAGCATAGCCCAAGGTCTGGAGGAACATTTTTGTTTTTGGTTATTTATTTTACCTTATATACAAGTCATTACCCTGGAAAGGATGTTCCTTAACTCCTTTACAACCCAAGGTGGTTTGCATGTTAATGACCAGGCCAATTTTTAAAATTCTGACCACTGTCACTTTATGAGGTAATTACTCTGGAACGCTTCAAAGGATCCCCCTGATTCTGAGAATGTTTTTTCATGACATATTGTACTTTATGACTGTGGTAAAATTTCTTCTGTTTCTTCACTTATGTTTATTTGTGAAAAAAAAGGAAATTTTCAAAATTTTTATTTTTATGACCTTAAATCAGAGAGATATGTTACACAAAATAGTTAATAAATAACATTTCCCACATGTCTACTTTACATCAGCACAATTTTGGAACCAATTTTTTTTTCTCATTAGGGAGCTATAAGGGTTAAAAGTTGACCAGCGATTTCTCATTTTTCCAACAAAATTCACAAAACCATTTTTTTAGGGCGTGGCTTTGAAGGACCTTTATGATAGAAAATACCCAAAAGTGACACCATTCTAAAAACTGCACCCCTCAAGGTGCTCAAAACCACATTCAAGAAGTTTATTAACCCTTCAGGTGCTTTACAGGAATTTTTGGAATGTGGAAGAAAACAATTTTACTTTTTAGACCCATTTTTTTTTATTTTCGCAGGGGTAACAGGAAAAAATGTCTCCCAAAATTTGCTGTGCAATTTCCCCTGAGCACGCAGATACCCCATATGGGGGAAAAAACACTGTTTGGGTGCACGGCAGGGTTCGGAAGGGAAGGAGCGCATTTGACTTTTTGAATGTAAAATTTGCTTGAATAATTAGCGGATGCCATGTTGCGTTTGGAGAGCCCCTGATGTGCCTAAACAGTGGAAACCCCCACAAGTTACACCATCTTGGAAACTAGACACCTCAGGGAACATATCTAGATGTTTGGCGAGCACCTTGAATCCCCAGGTTCTTCACAGAAGTTTATAACATTGAGCCGTAAAAATAAAATTTTCACATTTTTCCCACAAAAATGTTTTTCAGCCCCCAATTTTGCATTTTCATAAGGGTAACAGGAAAAATTGCACCATGCAGTTTGTTGTGCAATTTTTCCTCAGTAAGCAGATACCCCATATTTCGGGGAAAACCACTGTTTGGGTGCATGGCAATGTTCGGAAGGGAAGGAGTGCCATTTGACTTTTTGATTGTAAAATTTGCTTGAATAATTAGCATGTTGCGTTTGGAGAGCCCCAGATGTGCCTAAACAGTGGAAACCCCCCCACAAGTGACACCATTTTGGAAACTAGCCCCCTCCGGGAACTTATCTAGATGTGTGGTGAGCACCTGAACCCCCAAGTGCTTTAAAGAAGTTTATAACACGGAGCCGTGAAAATAAAAAAATCTAACTTTTCCACAAAAATGATGTTTTAGTCCAATTTTTTATATTTTCACAAGGGTAAGAGGAGAAAATGGACCCCAAAAACTTCTGTGCAATTTCTCTTGAGTACGTCAATACCCCATATGTGGGGAAAATACAGTGTTTGGGCACACGGCAGAGTTCAGAAGGGAAAGAGCACTGTGTGACTTTTTAAACGCAAAATTGGCTGGAATCAAGAGCAGAAACCATGTCGCGTTTAGACATACCCTGATGTGCCTAAATAGTGGAAACCCCCCCACAAGTGACTCAAGGATTTTATCAAGGGGTATAATGAACATTTTGAACCCAGAGGTACGATACAGAATTTGATAACATTAGGTCATCATATTGAATAAGTTGTCATTAGTCTTCAGCGCAAGTGCTCGCTACTTGAGTTTGCATCGCATACTCAGGTATGCACCATGTATCGCGGGTGCTTGAGTGACATGCTTGAGTCCCCGCCCGCATGTTTCATGGTTATTAGACACCCAAAAAACCATGCGGGGATCGCTCGTGCATGGCAGGCATTCCCAGCGAGTTTTTTTGGCCACGAAGCATATGGGGCAGAGACTTGAGCATGTCATCACTCGAACACCCGCGATACTCAGTGCATACCCGAGCACCCAATGCAAACTCAAGTAGCGAGTACTTGAACTCAACACTAGTCGCCATATCGTCATCATTTTTTTTTTTTAATTTTGAAAAAAATCCTAATACTAAACCTAGCCCAACCCTAACCCCAGCCCAACCCTAACCCAAGCCCAACCCTAACCCCAACCCTAACCCCAACCCCAACCTTCGGGTCATCATGGCAACATCCGGGAAGCCACGGTAGACAGCGCTGGAGGCCGGCAGGAGAGGTGAGTATCCCGATCACCACCCCTTGCCACCACAATGCTGCGATCGCCTTCACATAGCACCGGGTGTCAGCTGTGACAATCAGCTGACACTCGGCGGCGATCACACCCACACAGCCTGTGTGCAGGCGCTATCGCAAACACGTACTAATACGTGTCAAGCTCTTAAAGCCTAGGGCGCAGGTACGTATTAGTACATCTTGGGATTTAAAGGGGTTAACATTTTTCCCAGGAAAATCCATTTTGGTTTAGTTTTTGTATGTTTTATTGTGAGTCCATAAAAGTGGTGTAATACTCTGACAACACTGTTGACAGCAGTGACCTGGGAGTCAGAGATGCTTCTAGGGGTCTTGCCCATGCTGTTCCCATGTCATTTGAGCAGTTTTTATGCCCCTACAGACCTCCGGGAGGGGGAACCACCGGAAAAATGTTTGAGCTTCCCATAGACTTACATTGGGCTCATTACTCGGGTTGAGCCCTTGAGCATTCCAATTTGTTCGACTCGAGCAATGAGTACCCGAGCATTTTAGTGCTCGCTCATCACTAGCTTTTATGCTCTTTTGATCAAAATAGCATTAACTAAGTACCCTATGTTATTTACATGTACTATTACTGTTTACTTATTTACTTGCTGTAGACTGATTTGCATATGCATGAGAAATTGTCTTAAAAATTACATAGTCCATTTTCTCCTATTGCTTTCTGTTTAACTGAAAACTGTTAGGCTATAATATTTTAGAGGAAAAAGTTAACTTCATTGGTTTAAATCTTATAAAATCATGTGTTGTACCTGTGGGTGCAAAATGTTCACTACACTACTAGATTAATTCTTTAAAAGATATAGTTTCTAAAATGGCGTCTGCAAATATGACATGGCTTCTACAATCTATTCTAACCGAAATTTCACTGCAAAAGAGAAATAGTGCACCTCCCATTACATGCCCTGCTATCTGCACAAACAGTAGTTTTCAATCATATATGGGGTATTGCAGAATTCGGGAGACATTGCAGAATAAACTAGGCTGTATATTTTCTCCTATGACCTTATGTAAAAAAATTTTAAAGATTCAGCCAAACTAAATTTTAAGAAAAAAAACGTAATTTTTTTATAGCCCACTTTTATAAAATTCCGTGAATTCCTGTGGTTTCAAAATGATCAGTACACCACTAGATGGATTGTTTGAGTAGTGTGGTTTCCAAATGCAACATTGCATCTGCAATCTATTTGAGTCAAAATTGCGCTCCAAAAGTCAAATAGTTCTTGATTCCCTTCTGATCCTTCCTGTGTGCCCAAATAGTAATTTCCAACAATATATGGGTTATTTGCATATGCAAAAGAAATTGCACAACAAATTATGGGCTCCTTTATTCATGTTACCCTTGTGAAGATAAAAAAAATTGGGGTTAAAGCAACATTATAGTGTACAAAATGTAACTTTTCATCTTCACGACTCACTGTTAGAAAATTCTATGGAGCACCTGTGGGTTCAAGACCCTCACCAAACCCCTGGATTAATTCCAAGATGAGCGTAATTTCCTAAACAGGATTGGTGAGGCTTGTTTGCTGTTTTAACATCTCTGAGCTTCTGGAAATGCGACATACAATTCGCAATCTATTCCAGTCAAATTTGTGCTACTAAAGTCAAATAACGCTCCCTTCTGAGCACTGGAGTGTGCCTAAACAGTAGTTTCCAACCACATTTAAGATTACTCAAGAAAAATTTCATAACAAAGCGAGGGGTCCATTTATACCTATTACCCCTTGTAGAAATGAAAAAATAGAGCTAAAGCAACATTTTACTAAAATTGTTTTTCATTTATTTCTTTGACTTTGTGTTACTTCCTGTGAAACACGTAAACAGTTAACAAACTTTATAAATGCAGTTTTTAATGCCTATAGATGTGCAGGTTTTTAAAAAGGATCTTCTTTTGGTGTTTTATAACATTTAAACCCTTCAAGTCAATTCAAATGTGAAGTGGTGCCCATAAAGAAAGGTTTTTAAATTTCATTGAAAAAATGAAAAAGATGTTTAAAAAAATTGTAAATAATTAAATGTGCTAATAGTATTAAATGTCTGCTTGCAAATTCAAGAAGTCTTGCAAACAAAATGAATGAATTGGAGACTCTTATGTTGGCCACAGAATACGATGGTGGGCATTACGGAAACCTGGCTTGATGAAAGCCATGACTGAGTGACAAACATAGAGCGTTACACTACATTCAGAAAGGACAAGAAAGACAAAAAAGGTGGAGGGGTATGTATTTTCATTAAATCCAACTTAAGACCTGTGCTCAGTGATGACATTGGGGGAGCTGCAACAATGTAGATTCAGTATGGGTAAATATACATGGGAATGGCAATAATGGAGAGCTGCTATTTGGAGTTTGCAACAAGACTCCTAATATAGCTTAACAAATAGAGGATAAAATGCTGCAACAGATTAAAAATACAGCAAATAATATTAGGGTCCTTGTTATGGGTGATTGGGTGATTTTAACTATCTAGACATTCAATGGGACATAGAATCTTCTGGTTGTATTAAAAACTGCAAGATCTTATCCATAGTTCAAGACAATTACCTCTCTCAGTTGGTAGATGAACTAACCTGGGGAGATAATTTGATGTATCTGGTTCTGTCAAATAGACCAGATACAATATCAGATCTACAGGTCGTGGAGCTTTTGGGAAACAGCGACCATAATATGCTAAGTTACAATGTAATATTCTATAAAACATTTCAAAGGGGAAATGCAAAAACCTGGAACTCCAGGAAAGCTGATTTCAACAAATTAAGGGAAGAGGTTAATCGTGTAGACTGGGACTATGTCATGGTAACTGGGGATACCGAACATAAATGGGGAATGTTTAAGGATTTACTACTAGAATCCTATAGAAAACTTATATCCTCTGGGAATAAAATGTACAGGAATAAAAAGTAGCCATTATGGATAAATAAGACAGTACAAAGTTTAATAAGATAAAAACAAAGGGCATTCAAAATCTTTAAGGCCGAGAATACAGAAATAGCATTTCAGGACTATAAAGATCTCAAAAAGAAATGTAAAAAAGAAATCAGGCTAGCAAAGTTATCTACAGAGAAACAAATCGCCAGCGACATTAAAATAAATCCTCAACATTTTTATTAATATATCAATGCCAAAAAGAAAAAAACAGATGATATTGGCAACTTAAAAGATGATAATAACAATTATAGAGGACAAAAATATGACTTAGATATTAAACAGGCAATTTTCATCCATGTTCACCATTGAACTGACTGTTCCAGAGATGATTCATCAAGGCAAAAATCAAAGTTCACCGCCTGATATAACCAGTTTATTACAAAAATAAGTACGCCTGTGTCTGAGCAAATTAAACATTGACAAATCTCCCGGCCATGATGGCATTCATCCACGGATATTGGAAGAATTGAGCTGAGCAATTGACAAACCGATGTATTTCATATTCTTAGACTCTTTTGTAACAGTGTTGATGCCACAGAATTGGAGGATGGCTGACATAGTATCGATATTTAAGAAAGGTAAGAAGGTGGATCCAGGCAACTACCGTCCGCTAAGTTTTACATCAGTAGTGTGCAAAGTTATTGAGGGCATCAAAAGAGATGACCTGCAGAAATATTTCACAGAGCATAATATAATAACAGACAACCTGCACGGAATCATGAAAGATAAGTTATGTCTAACCAACATGTTGGGATTCTATGAGGAGTTAAATGCAAATCTGGATGTTGGTAATGCGGCTGATGTGATTTATCTGGACTTTGCAAAGGCATTTGATAATGTACCACATAGCAGCCTTATACTGAAGCTACAGAAGCAAGGACTAAGGGAAACTATATACAGATGGGTAAGGAATTGGGTAAAATACAGGAAACAAAGAGTCATCATAAATGGTAAATTCTCTAAATGGGATATAGTCAGTAGCAGGGTACCCCAGGGATCCGTGCTAGGACCAATTCTTTTTAACCTCTTTATAAATCACTTAGCGGATGAGATTGAGAGTAAAGTGTCAGTCTTTAGTGACGACCATAAAGTATGTAGGATATTAAAATCTGACTTTGATATTAAAATATTGCAAAACGATCTGGATAAGATGACTGAATGGACAAACACTTGACAAATGAAATTTAATGTTGATAAATGCAGAGTAATGCACCTAGGATGGAGTAATCCTATTGCTGCATATACATTAAATGGAAATATACTCGAGACTAGAGAACAGGAGAAGGACTTGGATATTCTGATCACAAGTAAGTGGAGCAGCAGTGGCATAAGTAAACTAGATTTTAGGGTGTATAAAAAGAGAGAGAAAATCCTGTGATCCTAACCTAGTGTTACCCAGTTTTCAGCTTCACATTTTTAAAAGAATATTCAGAAATTAGAGTCAGTTCAAAGGCGGGCAACTAGGTTATTGCAAGAGATGGAAGGCATCTCATATGATGAGATGTTGGAAAAGTTGGGTTTGTTTAGCTTAGAAAAAAAGACGTCTCAGAGGAGATCTCATTTACATGTATAAATACAGTCAACCAAAAGTTTAGCATTTTTTTTAAAATGGAAAAGCAAACAAAACTTTTGGTCACCATTGTATATGTGGGGTCATTAAAAAGGACTGACATATGACTTATTCCTTCCAAAGACCATATTAAGGCTCAGGGGGCACTTATTATGGGTGGAAGAAAGGCAATTCCGGCAGCTAAATAGAAAAGGGTTCTTTACAGTTAGAGCAGTCAGACTATGGAATGCCGACCACAAGAGGTAGTAATGGCCGACACTATAACAGCTTTCAAAAAAGGGCTGGGTGATTTCCTCAGTACAAATAACATGGTGGGTTATAGTTAATTTAGTAACAATGTATAGTTGCGCAGAAATGTTGCGACTTTTGGCATTTTCATGCTAGTTTGAAGCAGAAAGGAGTAGGGCTGGGGAGGATATGGGGTGTGACTATGCCCACATGTCAAATTCAAATAATGCGCTGAAAAAAAGAAAAGTCTGGGTTGTCTGGGAAAGCCTGGTGTTTTGTATTTTATTTTACAAAATGATAAATCTTTTATTTCTACTGTTTAAAACATGTGATTTTATTAAATCACAAAACGGAATAAAAATGTATTGAGTAGTCAGAACAATTAAAAACAATTTAAGAAAAACCTTGAAATTATTTAAAAAATTCAAGATTCATTATCTGCAAAATGTACAAAGAAAGACTTTTATTAACTTTTTTTCAATGTTTTCGATTTTGTATTAAAAAAGTTATCATCTTTGAGAATTTGCACCAATGATGTCACTAAGCACTGAATTTTGTGTAAGTTGCTGTAATTCACCTGTTTATTATGTAAACTGTATTTTCTATGTTGGCAATAGAATTGTTTTTTAATATATGTAAATTTTATGTTTTGTATGAAATTTACAATAATTTTTATAAATTGTATGTAAATGAGTGTAAATGTTATTATAGTCATGTTTACTTATCGCTTTAAAGCAACTATCAGTATTTGGTCAGTATTCAGTCAGTATTTTTTCTCAGGAGTGGGAGCCAAAACCAGGTAAAGAACAATCAGAGAAAAGGTATAATAGAAACAAGTCACCAATTCTGCATTTATCACCCACTCCTGGTTTTGTCTCCCACTCCTGAGAAAAAATACTGACCGAATACTGACCAAATACTGACAGTTGGGCCGTGGCCTTTAGGCGAGAGTTTAAAACATGAGGAATATTGATAAAAACTATCTATTGAAGACAATGTGATTACTGTAAATAGTCAGTATACTCTAATGGGTTAATACTTACAATTCTATCTGATTGCCAAGTGAGAACACACACCGGGCTAGCGCTGCCTTGACGTCATAGCAGGAGCCAATGTTGTGCTGCATCTCCCGGCTGACTGGCATGGTATCACCCATGGTTATGTGACTGGGTGATGCAGATACTGCACTTTCCACCTGAAGTTGCAGCATCCTCATGGAGGTACCCCGGAATTACTCGGACATCACACGCATTTCTCTAAGTATTCAACAAAGCTATAAAAGCATCCATTTGAACACAGCATACAGTATTAGCTCCTGATGAAACTATGTTAGTGCAGTAAAACGCGAGTGAAGGGGGCTTCTATTTATTCCCACACAGGGGCCATTATGTCCAAAGGTATGTATTTGACATTTGTTATGTTGTCTGCTTGTCTGTGAATTATGGCATATTGATTCAGTGTGTTACATGTGGTTAGTGAATTCTAATGTAACTATTTTGCACTCTACATACATCCGCAAGAAAATACTTTTATTTGTAAGATTATACAGTAGCTGTTGATACCATTTGGCTTGTTAACTTATTCTTGAATATCTATTTATTATTGGATATTTCAACATTAGCGATATTTTTTTTAAACTTATTACATATCTGGTCCCTTATATGTGGTTGAATGTTTACTGTGTTTTTGATGGTTATTAGATCAGAGCCCATCCTTCTCGCTGTATTAATTTACTTGTGAATTGTGTTATTATTGTAATTATTTAATATAGTTATATGCTTTTTTAAAATACTGAGTAACTTTGCTAGTCCTCTTTTTAGTTGTAGGTAGTGATTGGTATCCAAGGATGCAGCTGTTGTTCAATAATGAGGTAATTTTCTTGTTTTCTAAATCCCCAATATGTGTTCGGAAAACTTCAGATGGAAAATCGCGCCAATTTGGAAAGCATATTTTGCTGGAATGGTATCCAGGTGCCATGTCACATTATTAAAGCCCCTAACGTGCAGTAACAACAGAACCCTCCATTTCACAAAGTACACCTCTCAATTAGAGATGAGCGGTGTTCGACTAGAACTGTTCGCCAATCTCAAATTCGAGCTGTTTTGGGCGGCGTTCGAGTTGTTCGACGAACCCGAACGATTTGCAAAAAATTCGGCTGTTCGAGGTTATGTTCGATAACTGTTCGTGCACCAAAAGCGTGTCCTGCATGTCTGGCGCTATTTAGAGCACCAATCATGCAGGGATTGTCTGCCACTCACTGTAATGCCACAGCCATGGTGGTTGTGGCATTAGAGTGATTGCCCAAATCGATGGGAACTGTGCTCACAGTGAAACATGAAAAGCCGGCAATTCAGCAGTGGCATACACCGGTACCCGACAATTTAGAACCGAAAGAATAGAGCTTCACACATAGATTAGATAGATAGAAACATGTCAGTCACATATATATGAAGTACAGTGACAGTGTTGATTACTGTACTTGTCATTTAGTGTAAAGGATTTATAAAAAAAAATATTAGTGTTTTCATGCACCGTCTCTTTAAAAAAGCCGGCCGGCAATTCAGCAGCGGTACCCGACAATTTAGAATAGAAGGAATAGAGAATCACACATAGATTAGATAGATAGAAACATGTCAGTCACATATATATGAAGTACAGTGACAGTGTTGATTACTGTACTTGTCATTTAGTGTTAAAATAAAGGATTTATTTAAAAAAAAATTGGCGTGGGATCCCCCATAATTTTAGTCTCTAGCGGAGGTTAAGCAGACGGCTGGGGCAGATGTTTGAAGCCTGGGAAGGGGTAATAACCACGGAGCTTCCCAGGCTACTAATATCAGCCCCCAGCTGAATGCCTAGCCTTTACTAGCTATTAAAATGGGGGACCCCCCAAAAAATTGACGTGGGGTCCCCCCTATTTTAATAGCTAGCAAAGGCTAGGCAGACAGCTGGGGGCTGATATTAATAGCCCAGGAAGGGTGCCATGAATATTGGCCCCCTCCCAGGCTAGAAACACCAGCCATCAGCCACCCCAGAAATGGCACATCCATAGGATGCGCCAAATCTGGCACTTAGCCTCGCTCTTCCCACTGCCCTGTAGCGGTGGGAGTGGGGTAATAGGGCTGGGGTTGATGTCAGCTTATAATGCCAGCTGACATCAAGCCCAGGTTAGTAATGGAGAGGCGTCTATAAGACACCCCCATTACTAACCCCATAGTCAAAGTTAAAAAAAAACACAAACACCCAGAATAAAGTCCTTTAATTGAAATAAAGACACAATTCTTTATTGTTCTAAATTAAACCATACTTACGATTACGCCCATTCCAGCTGAAGCCAACGATCCCCTGCAATAAAAGAAAAATAATAAAGCAACATAATCCTTACCTTCCCATGGTTCCCACGACAGCTTCAGCTCTGCTACATCGAGATGACAGGCTGGACCGCAGCAGAAAGCTGCCATCCAGCCTGTCATCCCGCAGACACTGAGAAGCGCAGGCTTGCTTGCGCTCCTCAGCGTCTCCCTGTGACGGCATCCAGTTGAGCCGAATTCATGTCCAATGAACTCGGCTCACCTCATGCACGTCACTGACAGCGTGGGAAAATTCTCACGCTGAAGCGCTGAGTGCAGGAGAATTTTCCCACGCTGTCAGTGACGTGCATGAGGTGAGCCGAGTTCATTGGACATTAACTCGGCTCATCTGGATGCCCTCACAGAGAGACACTGTGGAGTGCAAGCAAGCCTGCGCTTCTCAGTGTCTGCGGGATGACAGGCTGGATGGCAGCGTTCTGCTGCGGTCCAGCCTGTCATCTCGATGTAGCAGAGCTGAAGCTGTCATGGGAACCATGGAAAGGTAAGGATGATGTTGCTTTATTATTTTTCTTTTATTTCAGGAGATCGTTGGCTTCAGCTGGAATGGGCGTGACGGTAAGTATGGTTTAATTTAGAACAATAAAGAATTGTGTGTTTATTTCAAATTAAGGACTTTATTCTGGGTGTTGTGTTTTTTCTAAATACTTTACTAGAAATTCATGGTGGTCATGTCTAATATTGGCGTGACCCCATGAATTTCGGGCTTAGGGCCAGCTGATAATGCCAAGCTGGCCCTAACCCCTTTATTACCCAGTGAGCCACCGCATCAGGGCCCTGGATGAGTTGTGTACAGCGCAAGAAGATGGCGCTTCTATGAACGTGCCATTTTCCGGGGTGGCTGCGGACTGCAATTTGCAGCGGGGGTGGCCCAGAAAGCTTGGGCCTCCCTGCGCTGCAGATTCCAGCCCCCAGCTGCCTAGTTGTACCTGGCTGGACACAAAAACAGGGCGAAGCCCCACGTCAATTTTCTTTAAATTATTTCATGAAATAATTAAGAAAAAAAGGGCTTCCCTATATTGTTGTGTCCGGCCAGGTACAAATAGGCAGCTGGTGGTTGGGGGCAGCCCGTTCCTGCCTGCTGCACCTGACTGGACACAAATATAGTGCGAAGCCCCATGTCAATTTTTTTTTAATTATTTCATGAATTTCCTGAAATAATTTAAAAAAATTGAAGTGGGGCTTCGCACTATATTTGTGTCCAGCCAGGTACAGCAGGCAGGAACGGGCTGCCCCCAACCACCAGCTGCCTATTTGTACCTGGCCGGACACAACAATATAGGGAAGGCCTTTTTTTCTTAATTATTTCATGAATTTCATGAAATAATTTAAAAAAATTGAAGTGGGGCTTCGCACTATATTTGTGTCCAGCCAGGTACAGAAGGCAGGAACGGGCTGCCCCCAACCACCAGCTGACTATTTGTACCTGGCCGGACACAACAATATAGGGAAGGCCTTTTTTTCTTAATTATTTCATGAATTTCATGAAATAATTAAAAAAAATTGAAGTGGGGCTTCGCACTATATTTGTGTCCAGCCAGGTACAGCAGGCAGGAACGGGCTGCCCCCAACCACCAGCTGACTATTTGTACCTGGCCGGACACAACAATATAGGGAAGGACTTTTTTTCTTAATTATTTCATGAATTTCATGAAATAATTAAAAAAAAAATACGTGGGGCTTCGCCCTATTTTTGTGTCCAGCCAGGTACAACTAGGCAGCTGGGGGCTGGAATCTGCAGCGCAGGGAGGCCCAAGCTTTCTGGGCCCCCCCCCGCTGCAAATTGCAGTCCGCAGCCACCCCGGAAAATGGCGCGTTCATAGAAGCGCCATCTTCTGGCGCTGTACCCAACTCATCCAGGGCCCTGGTGCGGTGGCTCACTGGGTAATAAAGGGGTTAGGGCCAGCTTGGTATTATCAGCTGGCCCCAAGCCCAAAATTCATGGGGTCACACCAGTATTAGACATGACCGCCCTGAATTTCTAGTAAAGTATTTAAAAAAAACACAACACCCAGAATAAAGTCCTTTAATTGAAATAAACACACAATTCTTTATTGTTCTAAATTAAACCATACTTACCATCACGCCCATTCCAGCTGAAGCCAACGATCTCCTGCAATAAAAGAAAAATAATAAACCAACCTCATCCTTACCTTTCCATGGTTCCCACGACAGCTTCAGCTCTGCTATATCGAGATGACAGGCTGGACCGCAGCAGAACGCTGCCATCCAGCCTGTCATCCCGCAGACACTGAGAAGCGCAGGCATGCTTGCGCTCCTCAGTGTCTCGCTGTGACGGCATCCAGATGAGCCGAGGTCATGTCCAATGAACTCGGCTCACCTCATGCACGTCACTGACAGCGTGGGAAAATTCTCACGCTGAAGTGCTGAGTGCAGGAGAATTCTCCCACGCTGTCAGTGACGTGCATGAGGTGAGCTCATGTCCAATGAACTCAGCTCACCTCATGCACCTCACTGACAGCGTGGGAAAATTCTCCTGCACTCAGCGCTTCAGCGTGAGAATTCTCCCACGCTGTAAGTGACGTGTATGAGGTGAGCCGAGTTCATTGGACATGACCTCGGCTCATCTGGATGCCGTCACAGCCTGACACTGATGAGCGCAAGCATGCCTGCGCTTCTCAGTGTCTGCGGGATGACAGGCTGGATGGCAGCGTTCTGCTGCGGTCCAGCCAGTCATCTCGATGTAGCAGAGCTGGAGCTGTCCTGGGAACCATGGAAAGGTAAGGATGATGTTGGTTTATTATTTTATTTTTATTACATTAGATCGTTGGCTTCAGCTTGAATGGGCGTGACGGTAAGTATGGTTTAATTTAGAACAATAAAGAATTGTGTGTTTATTTCAATTAAAGGACTTTATTCTGGGTGTTTGTGTTTTTTTTAACTTTGACTATGGGGTTAGTAATGGGGGTGTCTTATAGACGCCTCTCCATTACTAACCTGGGCTTGATGTCAGCTGGCATTATAAGCTGACATCAACCCCAGCCCTATTACCCCACTGCCACCGCTACAGGGCAGTGGGAAGAGCGAGGCTAAGTGCCAGAATTGGCGCATCCTATGGATGCGCCATTTCTGGGGCGGCTGACGGCTGATGTTTCTAGCCTGGGAGGGGGCCAATATTCATGGCACCCTTCCTGGGCTATTAATATCAGCCCCCAGCTGTCTGCCTAGCCTTTGCTAGCTATTAAAATAGAGGGGACCCCACGTCATTTTTTTGGGGGGGTCCCCCATTTTAATAGCTAGTAAAGGCTAAGTATTCAGCTGGGGGCTGATATTAGTAGCCTGGTAAGCTCCGTGGGTATTACCCCCTTCCGAGGCTTCAAACATCTGCCCCAGCCGTCTGCTTAACCTCCGCTAGAGACTAAAATTATGGGGGATCCCACGCCAATTTTTATTTTAATAAATCCTTTATTTTAACACTAAATGACAAGTACAGTAACCAACACTGTCACTGTACTTATTATAAATGTGACTGACATGTTTCTATCTATCTAATCTATGTGTGATGCTCTATCTTTCTGTTCTAAATTGTCGGGTACCGCTGCTGAATTGCCGGCCGGCTTTTTTAAAGAGACAGTGCATGAAAACACTATTATTTTTTTAAATAAATCCTTTACACTAAATGACAAGTACAGTAAGCAACACTGTCACTGTACTTATTATATATGTGACTGACATGTTTCTATCTATCTAATCTATGTGTGAAGCTCTATTCTTTCTGTTCTAAATTGTCGGGTACCGCTGCTGAATTGCCGGCCGGCTTTTTTAAAGAGACGGTGCATGAAAACACTAATATTTTTTTTAATAAATCCTTTACACTAAATGACAAGTGCAGTAACCAACACTGTCACTGTGCTTCTTATATGTGTGACTGACATGTTTCTATCTATCTAATCTATGTGTGATGCTCTATTCCTTCTTGTCTAAATTGTCGGGTACCGGTGTATGCCGCTGCTGAATTTGCCGGCCGGCTTTTTTAAAGAGAGTGTCTTCTGAGCAGTTTGTCAGCTTTTGGACACCTTTGCAGGTGTTTTCTATGTGTTTCTATGTGTTTTTGTTTGCCTGCCATTGGTTTTAACGGTGTTCGACGGTGTTCTAAGGTGTTCGACGAACAGTTCGACGAACAGTTCCTCGAACATCCCGGTGTTCGACGAACCGAACCGAACCCGAACACTACGGGGGTGGCTCAACACTACTCTCAATAAATTCATCTAGAGGTGAAATTAACGTGTTTACACCACAGAGGTTCCACAGATTTACATAACATTGGGCTATAAAAATAAAACAATGACATAACCACTAAAATGTTGTTTTAATCCCAGGTTTTTAATTTTCACCATGGGTATTGGGCGAAAATGGCCCCATAATTTGTTAAACAATTTCTTACGAATGAGACAATATTTCACGTGGTTGTTTGGCCATATGGCAGGGCCCAAAAAGGAAGGATTACTATTTTACTTTCGGAAGGCATATTTTCTTGGAATAGTTGGTAGCGCTCCTAAGTGCCAAAATGCTGATTCTTCTACAAATAATTTTGTGAATTACATCCCTATTGTAATTCATCTATACATGTAGAGACTATTTTGGCAGAGTACTGTATTTTCCAGAAGTAAACAGAGTTGGTGTTGCAGAGGAAAAATTATAAATATGCCATAGTAGTGTCCAAAATATTGTGCCAAGCATGTGCTTCTGGAGACACGCCAGGGCCAATTTTACCATGAGGTGAGATGGGCATCTCACCACAATGTCAGCAGGTGGGCCAATGTGCAGCAGCATGATGAGGTCAACACATCATGTTGCTAATCTCACATCTGCGCCTCAGAGACAATGAAGATGGAGATATGTAGTATGGGGGCAGGGTGCAAAAATGGTGAGAAATGTAAGAGAGAGCAGTGCAGGGAGGACATTGTGAATAGGGATGAGAGAACCCAAACTGTAAAGTTAGGGGTTCGTACCGGACACCTAGTGTCCAATACCGATCCTCGAAAACATAATTTTCACGAGAATGTTTAGTTTACTGTTTGGGTTCGGATGCCGAATAAAGTTTGTTGAAAGGCTGCAGCACAGCTAATCAACAAGCTTTTAGGCTGCGGGCACTTCCTGAGCCATCACAGCCATGCCAAATATTGGCATGGCAGTGATTGGCAGGCGCGCTTTGTTTCCTGGCCTGTATAAATGCCGGATCACCGGTGCTGCCAAAATTCTTCTCTGATTCCTGTAGGGACAGTACGCAGCTGGAGTGAGGGACAGTATTACACTTTGAGTCTGCTCACTCTGCAAAACAGCCTTTATGTGTACTCTGCACACATCTCAGTGGGAATACGGTACCAAAAAAACGCTGTGTGTGCTCTGCACCCATATCTGTGGGAGTACTGTTCCAAAATGCCTCAGTGTGTACTCTACCCCCACCAGTGAGAGTACTCTGCCAAAATGATGTGTGTACTCTGGTCTTATATAGATAGGACGAGGGTGCACAATTAATAGATGCCAATAAAAAAGGGTGCGTCTTCAAGAAAAGAATAGATATCCATATAGCAAAATAAGAAAAAATGGCACTGCATATAGATGTGCATACCTAGTATAATATAATGTACAAAAAGTTTATTGAAACCAAAAACACACTACATTAATAACATTTAAAAACCAAACAGTGATAGATCAGTCATCCTCAAACCAGATTTAACCCCAATAGTGTATTGCAGCCTCCATAAGCCAATAATATGTTGAACAGAAATCCCCAGCTAATGAAAGAATGCCCTAAATCTGTAAATCAACAGGTGGATATGGCAGAAGAAAGGTGTATAGATATCCACGCAACTCTGTATGAAAAGATGATCCGGTGATCAAAGGGTTAATGGAAATATTTTTTATTAATATACTACATTCACAGACGTCCTGTCTGCTTTGTCAGTGAGTAGCTGAAGGACGTCCGTTAATCGCGTATGAATGTAGTTTATTAATAAAAAACATTTCCATTAACCCTTCGATTACCGGATCATCTTTTCATACGGAGGAGCGCGGATATCTATACACCTTTCTTCTGCCATATCCACCTGTTGATGTACCTTGGAACCCTGATTTGGGCTGGTGTTGTCTGCAGCTCTCTACACAAGCGCCTACATGTGTTGTGCATTAACACAACTCTACGAGGTGAGCAACTTATCTGCATATATTATTATTTGCCATTTGGTAATGGCACCATCTGCGCCCCTTTCTCTATTTCTTTTTCCTAAATCTGTAAACATATACACAATAATGGTTGTTATAATACCACATGGCATAGAGTAAAACAGATATACCCCAGAAACGGATACAATGTTAACTGTAGAGTTATCTATTATGGTAATTAGGTATATTGATGCAACTGGTGTATACCAAAAACAGATCTCATGACAGAAAGCAGAAAGTCATAGAGTACCCTCCAGACATATCCATAATGGAGGCGAGGGCAAGTGGTAGATGTCGCAACAGTGTACGTAAAGTAATACCGCTGGGCTCTGTATCACATAATAATGCAATCCTATATCAAAGTTAAAAGGAATGACCAATAAGATTATATAGTCCTAAATAGCTGCTGGGTATGAAGTGCCCAGACATATATAAGGTCATAATGGAGATAGACAAAGAGACCATGAAAGATTTGCTATAATAGCGGAGCACTAGCCCAGAAATGGTAGCTCAGGAGTAGTGAGGATATACCTGCTGGCATCTGCTTGAGGAGTAATGGAGAGTGCAAGGAGGAAAAAAAAAAGTAAGGGGTTGTAGGGAGAACCCCACACGTATTGTCGTGTACCTCATGGCTTCGTCAGGGGAATGTGACCTCCCATGGTTCAACAAACATGTACCCCTAAAATTATAGACTGTTCATGTCTTTGTCAGTGGGCAAACCTACAAAAGCAGCAAGGGATCAAATAATTATTTCTTTCACTGTATATACAGTCATGGCCAAAAGTATTGAGAATGAGACAAATAGTAATTTTTCCAAAGTTTACTGCTTCATTTTTTGTAATTGCAATTTGCATATACTTCTGAATGTCAAAGAGTGATCAGCTTAACAGCAATTACTGTACTTGCAAAGTCAATATTTGCCCAGAAAATGAACTTTAACCCCCAAAACACATTTCAACATCATTGCAGTCCTGCCTTAAAAGGAGCAGCTAACATCGTTTTAGTGATTGATCCATTAACACAGGTGTGGGTGTTGATGAGGACAGGGCTGGCGATCAATCAGTCATGATTAAGTAAGAATGACATCACTGGACACTTTAAAAGGAGGCTGGTTCTTGGTATCTCTTGGTTTCTCTTCAGTTAACCATGGTTATCTCTAAAGAAACACGTGCAGCCATCATTGCACTGCACAAAAATGGCCTAACAGGGAAGAGTATCGCAGCTACAAAGATTGCACCTCAGTCAACAATCTATCGCATCATCAAGAACTTCAAGGAGAGAGCTTCCATTGTTGTCAAAAAGGCTCCAGGGCGCCCAAGAAAGACCAGCAAGCGCCAGGACCGTATCTTAAAACTGTTTCAGCTGCGGGATCGGACTACCAGCAGTGCTGAGCTTGCTCAGGAATGGCAGCAGGCTGGTGTGAGTGCTTCTGCACGCACTGTGAGGCGGAGACTCTTTGAGCAAGGGCTGGTTTCAAGGAGGGCAGCAAAGAAGCCACTTCTCTCCAGAAAAAACATCAGGGACCGACTAATATTCTGAAAAAGGTACAGGGAGTGGACTGCTGAGGACTGGGGCAAAGTAATTTTCTCTGATGAATCCCCTTTTCGATTGTTTGGGACATCTGGAAAACAGCTTATTCGGAGAAGAAGAGGTGAGCGCTACCACCAGTCTTGTCTCATGCCAACTGTAAAGCATCCTGAAACCATTCATGTGTGGGGTTGCTTCTCAGCCAAGGGAATCGGCTCACTCACAGTCTTGCCTAAAAACACAGCCATGACTAAAGAATGGTACCAGAATGTCCTCCAAGAGCAACTTCTCCCAACTGTCCAAGAGCAGTTTGGCGCCCAACAATGCCTTTTCCAGCATGATGGAGCACCTTGCCATAAAGCAAAGGTGATAACTAAATGGCTCATGGAACAAAACATAGAGATTTTGGGTCCATGGCCTGGAAACTCCCCAGATCTTAATCCCATTGAGAACTTGTGGTCAATCATCAAGAGACGGGTGGACAAACAAAAACCAACAAATTCTGGCAAAATGCAAGCATTGATTATGCAAGAATGAACTGCTATCAGTCAGGATTTGGTCCAAAAGTTGTTTGAGAGCATGCCAGGGAGAATTACAGAGGTATTGAAGAAGAAGGGGCAACACTGCAAATATTGACTTGCTGCATTAACTCATTCTAACTGTCAATATAACCTATTGGTACTCATAATATGATTGCAATTATATTTCTGTATGTGATAAAAACATCAGACAAACACTAATAAAAACCAGAGGCCAGCAGATCATGTGAAAATATAATTTTGGTGTCATTCTCAAAACTTTTGGCCATGACTGTATGTTATGATCTGCAACATGAACTAAGGAAAGATAGGAGAAAGCTGTCACTACAGTAAGACTAAGCTGAATTCCTACGATGTAGTGGGCTGCCTGTTCCTAGTGAACAGACCCGCCTTAGTCCTCGGCTAGTCTGAACGAAGACCTATAAAATTAAGGGAGGTGTCCCTAAAAGAACTAAGGACTGGGACAAAAATGGGACACCTCCTAAACAGAAGTTGTTGCAGAACACAAAAAGACAAACTGACAAAATGTACTAGAGGTCCCAGAGGACCAAGCGAACTTGACAGAGAAAGGCACCGAAGCACCAGGCTAGAGAAACAGTCAAACACTAAAGTCCAGCACAGCCAGAAGGGTGGAGCTGGAATATAAAGGCAGATGGTCATGTGACCGCAAAACACAAACTTGCAATGCCCCTTACAAGAGCCATGCAGTACAGCATATTACAAACATTATTCCCATGATTGGGGAGTGGGTCTCCCATAGTATTTGCTTATGCCTTCAAAGCAAAAGCTGCCAAATATTAGGATGGAGGAACTTGCAATGCCCCTTACAAGAGCCATACAGTACAGCATCTTAAAAATATTATTCCCATTATTGGGGAGTGGGTCTCCCACAGTCTTTGCTAATGCATTCCAAGCAAAAGCTGACAAAAATAAGGACGGAGGAACTTTCAATAATGGCAACACGGACCATGGTCACCCTGGTGGTATAGTGGTGGTGGAGGCTGAGGATAAGGAGAAGAACATAAAACAGCCGAAATGAGGAAGCGTATACCCATGTGTGGGTGTGAAGCGGTGCATGTGAATACACCTCCCGAAAAAACACAGTAGATTTGACTTTATGTTACTCTGCTGTTATTTGGTGGTGGTGAGAAGTCTGGCCCAATCCAGCCCTTGTTCATTTTGATAAGAGTCAGCTTGTCAGCATTGTCAGTTGACAGGCGAGTGCACTTATCAGTAATAATTCCCCCAGCGGCACTAAAAACACGCTCCTATAACACGCTAGCGGCAGGGCAGGCCAGGACTAGAGATGAGCGGTGTTCGACTCGAACTGTTCGCCAATCTCAAATTCGAGCTGTTTTGGGCGGTGCTCAAGACGTTCGGCGAACACGAATGATTTGAAAAAAATTCGGCTGTTCAAGGTTATGTTCGATAACTGTTCGTGCACCAAAATCATAACTGGATTTTTTCTCAGTAATGCTGAAAATTAATGTTAATACGCAGTTTCAGTGTACAGCGGGGCGGGGGGATGGGTAGGGGATGTATCTCTTCAGGAATAATGAAGATCTCCATTTTTTTTTCTCTTTCCCGCATTTACAGTGGGGAGGTGCAATCTGTCAGCCTATCAGCAGCGCACACACGGAGCGTACTGCTTTTTTTCACACAAGCAAGGGCATGTGTCATTGGCAGTGTATGTCACATGCCCTTGCCCTATAAGACCCAGCCATTTTCCCCGTCACCACCAATTTCTCACTGCTGCAGCTGCGTGTTAGACGGCACCGCTGTTGCTGTGTGCGCTATACCTTGTTAATTTCAAGCCAATTTTGGCACAAATCTACAGATAGCTTGGGAGTAGGGAAGAGTTGTGATTGCAGTCCTTTTAAGGACTAGGTTACAGCATTTCCTATGACTTTTATCAGGCAGGTCTGTGCTCTTAAATAGATAGGTTGGGAGTAAAGACTAATTGTAATTGCAGTCCTTTTCAGGACTAAGTTACATCAGTTCCTATCAGTTTTTGCCAGGCAGGTCTGTGCCAGTGCTGTGCAAGTTTTTTTCACAGCATTTGGCTAAATCTAGCAAAGTAAATCCTTTTTGGCCAATTGCAGAGTGTGTTAGTCAGTAGAGTAGCCTATTTGTGATGCAAGCTACACCACCTGTGTATAGAATACCAATTTTTTTACTGCACCTAGTGAAGTAAAATCTTTTGGGCATAGCATCATTCTATTAGTCCATCTATACTAACCTCCACCAGGTTGCAAATTGAATATAATTTTTTTCTGCATCTAGCTCTGAAAAAATATTTTGGCTTCTAGCAGTGTTGGGACTTGGTCTATTAGTCCATCTATACTGACCTCCATCAGGTTGCAAATTAAAAATAATTTTTATCTGCATCTAGCTCTGAAAAAATATTTGGGCTTCTAGCAGTGTGTGGGACTTGTTCTATTAGTCCATCTATACTGACCTCCATCAGGTTGCAAATTGAATATAATTTTTTTCTGCATCTAGCTCTGAAAAAATATTTGGGCTTCTAGCAGTGTGTGGAACTTGGTCTATTAGTCCATCTATACTGACCTCCATCAGGTTGCAAATTAAAAATAATTTTTATCTGCATCTAGCTCTGAAAAAATATTTGGGCTTCTAGCAGTGTGTGGGACTTGTTCTATTAGTCCGTCTATACTGACCGCCATCAGGTTGCAAATTCAAGATAATTTTTATCTGCATCTAGCTCTGAAAAAATATTTCAGCTTCTAGCAGTGTGTGGGACTTGTTCTATTAGTCCATCTATACTGACCTCCATCAGGTTGCAAATTCCATATCATTTTTATCTGCATCTAACCCAGCCAATACTTTTGGCCTAATACCACAGTTTGGCCACTCAGCTCTGCTCGGTTCCCATCCATTGTTTTTTTGTGCAAACAACTCCAGAGTTGTGAATTAGTTAACCACCAAAATGAGTGGAAAAAGGCCTGCTGCTGGTGGAGAGGGGAATAGGCATGTTGGGAAGGGGAAAAAAGGTTGTGTCCGTGGGGTAGGTGTTAAAGCAACAGTAACATCTGCAGAAGAAAGATCATCTTCCAGCCAAACTAAAATGTCTACTTCTTTTAGCGGACAATGTGATAAGATCCCTTTCTTACGGCCACACCAATCGCTACAAATTCCAGATGAGGCACAAAAACAGCAGGTGCTTCAACGGATATCAAGTGCTCCTTTAAGTGGGCTCTCCTCCACCTCAACTTCAGCATCACAAATACTCCAGTCCTCAGAGGTGTCACCCCAATCGCACTTGCTTCCTCACAGCTCTCAAATCTCCAGCTGCCCGTCTGAGTATGGGGTAGAACAGATGGTTGAGTCTGCAGAGCTGTTTACTCATACTATAGCCTGGGAATCAGAGGTCGGCTCCAGAGCTTCTGTGAATCCAGACGAGGAAATGATCTGCGCTGATGCCCAGAATCTTTATGAGTCGGATCCAGGACCAGACGCAGAAGGTTCTGACCATAATGTAGACCTTCATTCCCAAACTGTAACTCCTGTTGGTGGAGACAATGAGGAAAATGATGATGAGACTCAAATACCTGATTGGAGCAACAACTTTAGTTTTTTGTCAGGGCAGGAACAGGTTGGCTCTGAGGACGACGGGTGTGATAACACACAGGGTGATGATGATGAGTTTGGAGATCCCACATACTGTCAGCCCACAGTCAGCCAAGAGATGAGGTCAGCAGAGGAGGTGGAGGAGGATGCTAGTGACGACGAGGTCAGGTTGCGCCTTCCTGGACAGAGACGTAGTACTAGAAGCACGTCAACAACTGCATCCTCAAACACAACTCCGCCTCTGACCACAAGTCGTGGTGGCTCTTCAGGTCGCATGGGTGCTAAGCCTTGCATAGCCTGGGCATTTTTTCAGATCGATAAAAATGACCCAACTCGTGTTATCTGTAACATTTGTCAGCAAAAGCTAAGTAGAGGCCAAAAAATACATAGTTTGAGTACTTCATGCATGAACCGGCACGTGGACATGAAGCATAAGTTGGAGTGGGAAGCTCACTGTGCTACAATGCGGCCTAGCCGGCCGGGCCAACCACCATCTGCCACATCTTGTGCATCCGCGGCCTCTTCATCCTCTGTGACTGGGGGGACAGCAGTCACACCTGTTTTGGGACGCAGACCTGCCACCTCTTTACCCGCAACAGCCAGCGTGATTGGCAGGTCATCATTTTCTTTGGAGGTGGTAACACCAGCTGGTGTTGAGCGCTGTCCGAAATCGATAGCACCACCTTTGGATCCAGGCAACCTAACATGTCCGCCTGCATCTTCCTCACAGACCAGCAGTTTGCCGGGGACACCCTTATCAACCCAGTCTAAGCACAACAGCCAGCCCTCGGTCCCTGAGATGTGGACAAGTAAAAGACCATTCCCTCCTAGCCATGAGAAAGCTAAGAGGTTGAATTTCACCATCTGCTAGCTCTTGGCTAGAGAAATGCTGCCTTTCCGCCTGGTGGACACAGAGGATTTTTGAGACCTTATGTCCGTCGCAGTGCCCCAGTACCAGATGCCCAGTCGGCACTACTTCTCAAAGAAAGGTGTGCCTGCGCTCCACCAGCATGTTGCACACAACATCACCGCTTCTTTGAGAAACTCTGTGTGTGACAGGGTGCATTTCACCACAGACACTTGGACGAGTAGGCATGGACAGGGGCGTTACATGTCGCTGACTAGGCACTGTGTAACTATGGTGAAAGCAGTACAAGGTTCTGCTGTCCAAGTCTTTCCGTCCCCACGATTTGTGCATCAATCTTCTTTATCTCAAAGTTCCTCCACGGCTTCTGCCTCCTCAACCTCCTCTCGGTCCTCCACCTGCACCCAAAGCCTGTCTGGTCATGCCACAAGCTTTCTAACTGCGCAGAAGGGATCCTGCACACCTCCTTACTATGCTGGCAGTAGGGCTCAATGTCATCAGTAGTGTTGAGCCACCCCCGTAGTGTTCGAGTTCGGTTCGGTTCGTCGAACACCCGTGTGTTCGCCGAACTGTTCGTCGAACTGTTCGTCGAACACCTTCGAACACCGTTAAAACCAATTTCAGGCAAACAAAAACACATAGAAACACATAGAAAACACCTTCAAAGGTGTCCAAAAGCTGGCAAACTGCTCAGAAGACATAACTAACACATGGAAAAGTGACAAGTACATATAGTCATGCGAAAATAAAAGAGGTGGAGGAGTAAAAGGAGGGGGAGACACAGATATAGGCATGTCATGCCCTTCTAAAATCCAAAAAGTGAGAAGCCGACACGGCCAGTCCGCTCCTGCCCGTGCCACCTCCGTGTCGCCGGGTTTGTGCCAGAGCCGCGGTGAACCCTGACGGCCAGCCCCCCTCTCCCAATACTGGTGCCTGTCCGCTGGTGGGTCGAGCGAGCCCCCCTGTGGTGGAGGCAGCTCTAAGCTTTTTAATTTAAATTGTCTCTCTAATTTGAATGAATACACTTTAAATCCATTTACAAGGATCTATTGGAGGGCAAGTCTCATGCCAGCAGCCGCGGTAATTCCAGCTCCAGTAGCGTCCACTAAAGCTGCTGCAGTTAAAAAGCTTTTATAAGGATCGAGCTCGGCTGTCCACCGCAAGGCATCCTACTGCCAGTCCCAGCCCCTATGCCTTGGGGTGCCTCCTGATGCTCTTCACTAAGTATCCCATGGTCCCGAAGCATTTCCTTTGAAAAAATTAAGTGTCTAAACTACAGGTGGTGCAGCTTGCTTAACAGCCGGGATAATCCGCTCACTAGCAGACACTGCTACTAGGCACAAAGTATTTCCTGGGCTAGATGCAGTTAAAAATTTGTAATTAGATACTCTCGTTGGATGCTGAGAAAGCATTCCATAGAGTCTCCTGGCACGCCATATATGATTCTCTTAAAAAGCTTGGGGTAGGGGTCTAGGGGACCCTTTTATAGCCAAAATCACGGCCCTGTATCGCAATACGTCACCTAGGCTGAAGATAAATGGAACTGTAGCACCCTGAGGGCTCGGTTGCTACAGACGTATTGCACCTCACCCAGAGGTGTGATATCTCACTCTCAGGTAAGGATGGAGTGTGGATCAGGACCCGACAGCTGCATGCATTACACCACATTGCCGTGGGGCAGGGCGACCAATATGCCCCTGAGATGGGCACGACAGTCCCTGTCCCTGGCTGGAGTGGGGGGAGGGAACACTGAGGAAGGGGAACCCTGTAGTGCAGGAGCAGGGAGGAAGCAGTTCCTGGGTGCATTGAGAAGGGAGTATAAAAGGTGGGCACCATCTTAGTTCAGTGCAGAGAAGTCTGAGCAGAAGTGGCAGGGAGCAGGGACTCTGCATGAGCTCTGCTCCGGAGGCGGGCCTAGTAACAGAGGCCCAGGCTTGGAAGAGGGAGAAGGAAGGAAGAGGAGCGGAGAAGGCTCCAGGAACGAGGAATGAAGGGATCCCAGGGGTGCGGACGGGCGAGTCGCCACTGCACGCCCGAATCCACCTGCGTGGAGGGGTCAGGCCAAAGGGGGAGACCGGTCCCCAAACTAGTGGAGGCAGGAAACGACCCTCAGATAGAAACCGGAGGCTCTGACATTTTATGTGGCGCAGCCCCTCGCTACACCCGCTAGGAAGGCACCACATAGGGTCAGGGAAACTGGCGCCAAGTTTACCAAGAGGAGGCCCGAGGCAGCCGGACAGAAGTGTTGGTAAGAAAGGCCAGACAAAGGACACACAAAGGGGGTCCTGTGAAGTGCTCCAAAGTTATCTGGGAGTTGTCTGAGCCCCTCACCTGGTGAGCACAGTACGACGTGGGCAGCCGTTACCTGCAGACGTGGTCTGGATAATAAGAACTGTGAGTAAAGGCCCTGAACTGCATCACTGACTCCGTATCGTTACTGCTGCTGCCCTGCACCATCACCCCCATCCTCCGCATACACTGCCCTGAGGCTATACTCCTCCCGTGGGGAGTTATGCTACGCTCTGCTGCACCCACAACACCAGCCTCAGTGGTCTGCCCTGTAGCGGCGGTTCACTCTGACCGCAATCCACGGGTGGCGTAGTCGGACATTTAAACAAGAAAACCACATAAATAGTTCCGCCACTGGTTTGACCGCCCTGAGCCACGGAACTGGGTCGCCGCCACGGAGACTACAACCACCAGCATCCACCAAAAAGGGTTCGGCTCCGGGTGTCCCAAGGCCCAGGGGGTGCGTCAGAACATTTTCATCACCTTTCACAATCACCAATGGGACAAGGCGGTGATGTCCTCTGTCCCCTCTCTTATAAATCCTAGTGACGGAGCACCTGCTCTCATCAATTCGCCATAACCCCAATATTAGGTGGATTGAGGTGGGAGGCACCGAGTACAAGTGCTCTCTATTTGCTGATGATGTCCTAGTATATATCACTCAATCACATATATCCATCCATGCTGTTATGGCTGAAATAGATCACTTTGTTACATGGTAAAATTTTAAAATCAATGCAGCGAAGTCTGAGGCCCTCGATGTCTCCCTCCCCAAATCCATATAGGATTCCATCCAGTCCAACTTTCCCTTTGCCTGGCCCTCACAGGGTATCAAATACTTAGGAATTCCTATTCATAGAGACCTCTCCCATCTATGTTATCTTAATTTTGGGCCCTTTATTGAACAACTCCATACAGACCACGGTTGGCAAGTTAGAACTGTAAGATTCACTACGTGAACCACTGGTGTTTTGTGGAAAAGCACATGTACACTGCGTTCCAAATTATTATACAAAAAGTGTTTAGGAGTGATAAGGGAAGAATTTGTTTGTTTGTCAGTTAAACTCATTGATGGTGATGTGTGTCAGGGCTCTTTATATCACTGTAAGCAATTGCAGACACCTGTGCTAATTAGTTTGGCAGGTGTGTCCAATGAAAGGCAAGACTACTTAAGAAGGCTCTCTCACATTATTAAGCAGCCTACATTTTCTGCCAAAATGGGAAAGAAAAAGGATGTGTCGGCTGCTGAGAAGCAACAAATTGTGGAGTGTTTAGGTCAAGGCATGACTACAATCAACATTGTACGATGATCAGGATGAAGTGTCTTGGCAATCAAGAAGTATGTAGCTGATTCACAGTACACACGTGTGCGTGCTGATAAGGACAAATTGAGGACTCTTTCCTACAGGCAATTATGTCAGGTTGAAAGAGCAGCGGCAAGAAAGCCTTGTCATAGCAGCAGACAAGTTTTTGAAGCTGCTTGTGCCTCCAACGTCCCCCGAACAACAAGATGCAGGGTCCTTCAGAGGTTTGCAGCTGTGCATGCGCCATCCTGTCGACCTCCTCTATCCACTTCACACAAGCAGAAACGGCTCCAGTGGGCCAAACATTACATGAAGACTGATTTCAAAACTGTTTTGTTCACGGATGAGTACCGTGCAGCGCTCGATGGTCCAGATGGATGGAGTGGAGGATAGCTGGTTGATGGACACCCCACGCAAACACGGCTACAGCGCCAACAAGGAGGAGGTGGAGTAATGTTTTGGGCTGGAATCATGGGGAGAGAGATTGTCGGCCCCTTTAGGATCCCTGAAGGCGCTAAAGATGAACTCCATAATGTATGTGGATTTTCTCAAACAGCACTTCCTGCCATGGTTCAAGAAGAAGAACCGTGTATTTCACAGCAAGATCATTTTTCTGCATGATAATGCACCATCTCATGCTGCACATAAAACATCTGCATCTCTGGCTGATATGGGCATAAAAGGGGACAAACTTATGGTGTGACCCCCATGCTCCCCTGACCTCTACCCCATTCAGAACCTTTGGAGCATCATTAAAAGGAGTGTCTATGATGGCGGGAGGCAGTTCACATCTAAGCAACAGCTCTGGGAGGGTATTCTGTCCTCATTCAAAACAATTGAAGCAGAAACCATCCAAAACCTGACAAATTCAATGGACGAGAGAGTTCAGAAGCTCCTTTCGAACAAGGGGTCCTATGTGAAAATGTAACATCACCTAGAATAAAGTTTTGAGTTGAAAACTGTTTGATTTCAGTTTCTAACAACCTGCTAATGCTTATAATTTCAAAAATGACCATTTTTTTGGTCTTTATTAAAATGAAAAGGTTGATCGAAAAGTTTGGGGGATCTAAGAGTGTGGCAACCCAGTAGTCATGATTACTTCGAATTCTGACAATATGAGGGTCATGCTGCAGGTAGTGCAGCAAGAAGGAACTTATGTGCCTTGCGCATCTCGGAGCCCGAAAATTATTTTCCGGGCTAGATGCAGCTAAAAATTATTTTTAATTTTAAATCTGGTGAAGCTTTAGTATAGATGGCCTAATAGGATCAGTGCTGCACACTGCTACAAAGCCCAAATTATTTTCCAGTCAAGATACAGATAAACATGATTAGTAATTTGAAAGCTTAAAACGGTTGGTAGGGTGATTTTAACCAAGCATCAAGCTTTTACTCTCCCCAGGATGACACAGGGGTAGAAAAGTCGTTTCGGATCCATGATTTGTTCATCTTTATGAACGTGAGTCTGTCTACATTATCAGTGGAGAGCCGCGTGCGCTTATCTGTCAGCACACCACCAGCAGCGCTGAACACACGTTCAGACAGAACGCTGGCTGCGGGGCATGACAAGATCTCCAAGGCGTAAGTGGCTAGCTCCGGCCATTTATCCAGATTGGAAGCCCAAAAAGAGCAAGGGTCCAGTGACACAGTCGTGGCTTCAATGTTTACTTGGAGATACTCCTGTACCATCGTCTCTAGGCGTTGACTATGTGTCAGACTTCTTGTCTCCTGTGGCCTTGCAAAGGATGGGCTAAAAAAGTGGTGAAATGATTCCGCAAAATTGATGTTACCAGCAGATACTGTGGTTCTGTTACGGTTTGAGTGTTGAACACTTGACGGTCCCACGGTTGGCAAGTTGGAACTGTGAGATTCACTACGTGAACCACTGGTATTTTGTGGAAAAGCACATGTAAGATTCTGCAACAGTCTCTGCTGATACTCCTGCATGCGTGCATCCCTTTCTATGGCAGGAATAATTTCTGCAAATTTACTTTTGTACCGGGGATCTAACAGTGTGGCAACCCAGTAGTCAGGATTATTTCTAATTCTCACAATTCGAGGGTCATGTTGCAGGTAGTGCAGCAAGAAGGCACTCATGTGTGTTGCGCATCCAGGAGCACCAAGTCCCTGTTGTGTTGGTGGCGAGGTAACAATCATGCTTCCTTCCTCTGCCCTCTCCCCCCAACCTCGCACAACAGAAATGTGATCAAGGTCTCCCTCATCTGATGAGTCTTCCATCAGTTCGTCCTCCACTTCTTCCTGGGCTCCTGCACCTTCCTCACTAGTTTGGCTGCTACCATGCGCCCTGGTAAAACCATCTCCCCCACCCTCACATGCCTGCCGCCTTGGTGCTGCCGACCGTCTGGACCTTGCAGATGTTAGCCCTTTCGCATACAACTCCTCCTCCTCTACTTCCTCCACCTCCTCTTGTGCCACCACCTGACTCCGAATTCTGTTTAACATGTGCTCCAGCATGTAAATCACCGGAATAGTCATGCTGATAATGGCATCGTCAGCACTAAACATCTTCGTCGCCATTTCAAAACTGTGCAGAAGGGTGCATAGGTCCCTGATCTGAGACCACTCCTCCAGCGTGATTTGCCCCACCTCTGAATCTCGTTGGCCCAGGCTATACGTCAGAACGTATTGCACCAGGGCTTGTCGGTGCTGCCACAGTCGCTGCAACATGTGCAGAGTTGAATTCCACCGGGAAGGCACATCGCATTTTAGCCGGTGAAGTGGCAGGCCCAACGACTTCTGTAGAGATGTAAGTCGCTGAGCTGCGGGATGCGAACGGCGGAAGTGAGCACACAGCGACCGTGCCCTCTGTAGAAGGCCATCTAGTCTGGGATAGTGGGCTAAAAATTGCTGGACAACCAGGTTCAACACGTGAGCCATACAAGGCACGTGTGTGACATTGCCCCGGCGAAGGGCCGCACCCAGGTTTGCAGCATTGTCGCACACGGCCTTCCCTGGTTTCAGGTCCAGTGGAGACAACCATTCATGAAATTGGTTCTCCAGAGCTGACCACAACTCCTCAGCTGTGTGACTCACATTTCCCAGACATTTCAATGTAAAAACCGCCTGATGACGTTGAGCCCTTCTGCCAGCATAGTAAGGAGGTGTGCAGGATCCCTTCTGCGCAGTTAGAAAGCTTGTGGCATGACCAGACAGGCTTTGGGTGCAGGTGGAAGACCGAGAGGAGGTTGAGGAGGCAGAAACAGTGGAGGAACTTTGACATAAAGAGGATTGACGCACAACTCGTGGGGACGGCAAGACTTGGACAGCAGCCCCTTGTCCTGCTGTCACCATAGTTACCTAGTGCCCAGTCAGCGACATGTAACGCCCCTGTCCATGCCTACTCGTCCAAGTGTCTGTGGTGAAATGCACCCTGTCACACACAGAGTTTCTCAAAGAAGCGGTGATGTTGTGTGCGACATGCTGGTGGAGCGCAGGCACACCTTTCTTTGGGAAGTAGTGCCGACTGAGCATCTGGTACTGGGGCACTGCGACGGACATAAGGTCTCGAAAATCCTCTGTGTCCACCAGGCGGAAAGGCAGCATTTCTGTAGCCAAGAGCTTGCAGATGGTGAAATTCAACCTCTTAGCTTTCTCATGGCTAGGAGGAAATGGTCTTTTTCTTGTCCACATCTGAGGGACCGAGGGCTGGCTATTGTGCTTAGACGGGGTTGATAAGGGTGTCCCCGGCAAACTGCCGGTCTGTGAGGAAGATGCAGGCGGACATGTTAGGTTGCCTTGATCCAAAGGTGGTGCTATCGATGTCGGACAGCGCTCAACACCAGCTGGTGTTACCACCTCCAAAGAAAATGATGACCTGCCAATCACGCTGGCTGTTGCGGGTAAAGAGGTGGCAGGTCTGCGCCCCAAAACAGGTGTGACTGCTGTCCCCCCAGTCACAGAGGATGAAGAGGCCGCGGATGCACAAGATATGGCAGACGGTGATTGGCCCGGCCGGCTAGGCCGCATTGTAACACACTGAGCTTCCCACTGCAACTTATGCTTCATGTCCATGTGCCGGTTCATGCATGAAGTACTCAAACTATGTATTTTTTGGCCTCTACTTAGCTTTTGCTGACAAATGTTACAGATAACACGAGTTGGGTCATCTTTATCGATCTGAAAAAATGCCCAGGCTATGCAAGGCTTAGCACCCATGCGACCTGAAGAGCCACCACGACTTGTGGTGAGAGGCAGAGTTGTGTTTGAGGATGCAGTTGTTGACGTGCTTCCAGTACTACGTCTCTGTCCAGGAAGGCGCAACCTGACCTCGTCGTCACTAGCATCTTCCTCCACCTCCTCTGCTGACCTCATCTCTTGGCTGACTGTGGGTTGACAGTAAGTGGGATCTCCGACCTCATCATCATCACCCTGTGCGTTATCACACCCGTCGTCCTCAGAGCCAACCTGTTCCTGCCCTGACAAAAAACTAAAGTTGTCGCTCCAATCAGGTATTTGAGTCTTATCATCGTCTTCCTCATTGTCTCCACCAACAGGAGTTACAGTTTGGGAATGAGGGTCTACATTATGGTCAGAACCTTCTGCGTCTGGTCCTGGATCCGACTCATAAAGATTCTGGGCATCAGTGCAGATCATTTCCTCGTCTGGATTCACAGAAGCGCTGGAGTCGACCTCTGATTCCCAGGCTATAGTATGAGTAAACAGCTCTGCAGACTCAACCATCTGTTCTACCTCATACTCAGACGGGCAGCTGGAGATTTGGGAGCTGTGAGGAAGCAAGTGCGATTTGGGTGACACCTTTGAGGACTGGAGTATTTGTGATGTTGAAGTTGATGTGGAGGAGAGCCCACTTAAAGGAGCACTTGATATCCGTTGAAGCACCTGCTGTTTTTGTGCCTCATCTGGAATTTGTAGCGATTGGCGTGGCCGTAAGAAAGGGATCTTATCACATTGTCCGCTAAAAGAAGTAGACATTTTAGTTTGGCTGGAAGATGGTCTTTCTTCTGCAGATGTTACTGTTGCTTTAACACCTACCCCACGGACACAACCTTTTTTCCCCTTCCCAACACGCCTATTCCCCTTTCCACCAGCAGCAGGCCTTTTTCCACTCATTTTGGTGGTTAACTAATTCACAACTCTGGAGTTGTTTGCACAAAAAAAAAATGGATGGTAACGGAGCAGAGCTGAGTGGCCAAACTGTGGTATTAGGCCAAAACTATTGGCTGGGTTAGATGCAGAAAATAATTATTTCGAATTTGCAACCTGATGGAGGTCAGTATAGATGGACTAATACAAATAGTCCCACACACTGCTAGAAGCCCAAATATTTTTTCAGAGGTACTGTAGATGCAGATAAAAATTATTTTTAATTTGCAACCTGATGGAGGTCAGTATAGATGGACTAATAGACCAAGTCCCACACACCGCTAGAAGCCCAACTATTTTTTCAGAGCTAGATGCAGAAAAAAATTATATTCAATTTGCAACCTGCTGGAGGTCAGTATAGAAGGACTAATAGAACAAGTCCCACACACTGCTAGAAGCCCAAATATTTTTTCAGAGCTAAATGAAGAAAAAAATTATTTTTAATTTGCAACCTGATGGAGGTCAGTATAGATGGACTAATAGACCAAGTCCCACACACTGCTAGAAGCCCAAATATTTTTTCAGAGCTAGATGCAGAAAAAAATTATTTTTAATTTGCAACCTGATGGAGGTCAGTATAGATGGACTAATAGACCAAGTCCCACACACCGCTAGAAGCCCAAATATTTTTTCAGAGCTAGATGCAGAAAAAAATTATTTTTAATTTGCAACCTGATGGAGGTCAGTATAGATGGACTAATAGACCAAGTCCCACACACTGCTAGAAGCCCAAATATTTTTTCAGAGCTAGATGCAGAAAAAAAATATTTTTAATTTGCAACCTGATGGAGGTCAGTATAGATGGACTAATAGACCAAGTCCCACACACCGCTAGAAGCCCAAATATTTTTTCAGAGCTAGATGCAGAAAAAAATTATTTTTAATTTGCAACCTGATGGAGGTCAGTATAGATGGACTAATAGACCAAGTCCCACACACTGCTAGAAGCCCAAATATTTTTTCAGAGCTAGATGCAGAAAAAAATTATTTTTAATTTGCAACCTGATGGAGGTCAGTATAGATGGACTAATAGACCAAGTCCCACACACCGCTAGAAGCCCAACTATTTTTTCAGAGCTAGATGCAGAAACAAATTATATTCAATTTGCAACCTGCTGGAGGTCAGTATAGATGGACTAATAGACCAAGTCCCACACACTGCTAGAAGCCCAAATATTTTTTCAGAGCTAGATGCAGAAAAAAATTATTTTTAATTTGCAACCTGATGGAGGTCAGTATAGATGGATTAATAGACCAAGTCCCACACACTGCTAGAAGCCCAAATATTTTTTCAGAGCTAGATACAGAAAAAAAATATTTTTAATTTGCAACCTGATGGAGGTCAGTATAGATGGACTAATAGACCAAGTCCCACACACTGCTAGAAGCCCAAATATTTTTTCAGAGCTAGATGCAGAAAAAAATTATTTTTAATTTGCAACCTGATGGAGGTCAGTATAGATCGACTAATAGACCAAGTCCCACACACTGCTAGAAGCCAAAATATTTTTTCAGAGCTAGATGCAGAAAAAAATTATTTTTAATTTGCAACCTGATGGAGGTCAGTATAGATGGACTAATAGACCAAGTCCCACACACCGCTAGAAGCCCAACTATTTTTTCAGAGCTAGATGCAGAAAAAAATTATATTCAATTTGCAACCTGCTGGAGGTCAGTATAGAAGGACTAATAGAACAAGTCCCACACACTGCTAGAAGCCCAAATATTTTTTCAGAGCTAAGTGAAGAAAAAAATTATTTTTAATTTGCAACCTGATGGAGGTCAGTATAGATGGACTAATAGACCAAGTCCCACACACTGCTAGAAGCCCAACTATTTTTTCAGAGCTATATGCAGAAAAAAATTATATTCAGTTTGCAACCTGATGGAGGTCAGTATAGATGGACTAATAGAATGATGCTATGCCCAAAAGATTTTACTTCACTAGGTGCAGTAAAAAAATTGGTATTCTATACACAGGTGTTATATCTTGCAACACAGATAGGCTACTCCACTGACTAACACACTCTGCAATAGGCCAAAAAGGATTAGCTTTGCTAGATTCAGCCAAATGCTGTGAAAAAAACTTGCACAGCACTGGCACAGACCTGCCTGGCAAAAACTGATAGGAACTCATGTAACCTAGTCCTGAAAAGGACTCCAATTACAATTAGTCTTTACTCCCACAACCTATCTATTTAAGAGCACAGACCTCCCTGATAAAAGTCGTAGGAAATGCTGTAACCTAGTCCTTAAAAGGACTGCAATCACAACTATTCCCTACTCCCAAGCTATCTGTATATTTGTGCGAAAATTGGCTTGAAATTAACAAGGTATAGCGCACACAGCAACAGCGGTGCCGTCTAACATGCAGCTGCAGCAGTGAGAAAATGGTGGCGACGGGGAAAATGGCTTGGTCTTATAGGGCAAGGACATGTGACATACACTGCCAATGACACATGCCCTTGCTTGTGTGAAAAAAAGCACTTCGCTCCGTGTGTGCGCTGCTGATAGGCTGACAGATTGCACCTCCCCACTGCAAATGCAGGAAAGAGAAAAAAAAATGGAGATCTTCATTGTTCCTGCAGAGATCCATCCCCTGCCCCTCCCCCCACCCCGCTGTACACTCAAACTGCGTATTAACATTAATTTTCATCATTACTGAGAAAAAATCCAGTTATGATTTTGGTGCACGAACAGTTATCGAACATAACCTCGAACAGCCGAATTTTTCTCAAATTGTTCGTGTTCGCCGAACGGCTCGAACACCGCCCAAAACAGCTCGAATTTGAGATTGGCGAACAGTTCGAGTAGAACAATGCTCATCTCTAGTCATCAGGCGGTTTTTACTTTGAAATATCTGGGAAATGTGAGTCACACAGCTGAGGAGTTGTGGTCAGCTCTGGAGAACCAGTTTCATGAATGGTTGTCTCCACTGGACCTGAAACCAGGGAAGGCCGTGTGCGACAATGCTGCAAACCTGGGTGCGGCCCTTCGCCGGGGCAATGTCACACACGTGCCTTGTATGGCTCACGTGTTGAACCTGGATGTCCAGAAATTTTTAGCCCACTATCCCGGACTAGATGGCTTTCTGCAGAGGGCACGGTTGCTGTGTGCTCACTTCCGCCGTTCGCATCCCCCAGCTCAGCGACTTACATCTCTACAGAAGTCGTTGGGCCTGCCACTTCACCGGCTAAAATGCGATGTGTCTACCTGGTGGAATTCAACTCTGCACATGTTGCAGTGACTGTGGCAGCACCGACAAGCCCTGGTGCAATACTTTGTGATGTATAGCCTTGGCCAACGAGATCCAGAGGTGGGGCAAATCACGCTGAAGGAGTGGTCTCAGATCAGGGACCTATGCACCCTTCTGCACAGTTTTGAAATGGCGACGAAGATGTTTAGTGCTGACGATGCCATTATCAGCTTGACTATTCTGGTGATTTACATGCTGGAACACATGTCAAACAGAATTCGGAGTCAGGTGGTGGCACAAGAGAAGGTGGAGGAAGTAGAGGAGGAGGAGTTGTATGCGGAAGGGCTAACATCTGCAAGGTCCAGACGGTCGGCAGCACCAAAGTGGCAGGCATGTGAGGGTGGGGGAGATGGTTTTACCAGGGAGCATGGTAGCAGCCAAACTAGTGAGGAAGGTGCAGGAGCCCAGGAAGAAGTGGAGGACGAACTGATGGAAGACTCATCAGATGAGGCAGACCTTGATCACATTTCTGTTGTGCGAGGTTGGGGGGAGAGGGCAGAGGAAGGAAGCATGATTGTTACTGGCCACCAACACAACAGGGACTTGGTGCTCCTGGATGCGCAAGACACATGAGTGCCTTCTTGCTGCACTACCTGCAACATGACCCTCAAATTGTGAGAATTAGAAATAATCCTGACTACTGGGTTGCCACACTGTTAGATCCCCGGTACAAAAGTAAATTTGCAGAAATTATTCCTGCCATAGAAAGGGATGCACGCATGCAGGAGTATCAGCAGAGACTGTTGCAGAAGCTTACATGTGCTTTTCCACAAAACACCAGTGGTACACGTAGTGAATCTCACAGTTCCAACTTGCCAACCGTGGGACCGTCGAGTGTTCAGCACTCAAATATTAACAGAAACACAGTATCTGCTGGTAACATCAATTTTGCGGAATCATTTCTCCACTTTTTTAGCCCATCCTTTGCAAATCCACAGGAGACAAGAAGTCTGACACATAGTCAACGCCTAGAGATGATGGTACAGGAGTATCTCCAAGTAAACATTGAAGCCATGACTGTGTCACTGGACCCTTGCTCTTTTTGGGCTTCCAATCTGGATAAATGGCCGGAACTCGCCACTTACGCCTTGGAGATCTTGTCATGCCCCGCAGCCAGCGTTTTGTCTGAACGTGTGTTCAGCGCTGCTGGTGGTGTGCTGACAGATAAGCGCACGCGGCTCTCCACTGATAATATAGACAGACTCACGTTCATAAAGATGAACAAATCATGGATCCGAAACGACTTTTCTACCCCTGCGTCATCCTGGGGAGAGTAACAGCTTGATGATTGGTTAAAATCACCTCACCAAACGTTTTAAGCTTTCAAATTACTAATCATGTTTATCTGTATCTTGGCTGGAAAATTATTTGGGCTTTGTAGCAGTGTGCAGTACTGATTCTATTAGGCCATCTATACTAAGCTCCACCAGAATTAAAATTAATAATCATGTTTATCTGTATCTTGGCTGGAAAATAATTTGGGCTTTGTAGCAGTGTGCAGTACTGATTCTATTAGGCCATCTATACTAAGCTCCACCAGATTTAAAATTACTAATCATGTTTATCTGTATCTTGGCTGGAAAATAATTTGGGCTTTGTAGCAGTGTGCAGTACTGATTCTATTAGGCCATCTATACTAAGCTCCACCATATTTAAAATTAATAATAATTTTTAGCTGCATCTAGCCCAGAAAATAATTTTTTGGCTCCTAGATGCGCAAGACACATGAGTGCCTTCTTGCTGCACTACCTGCAACATGACCCTCAGATTGTCAGAATTCGAAGTAATCCTGACTACTTGGTTACCACACTCTTAGATCCCCCACACTCTTCGATCAACCTTTTCATTTTAATAAAGAACAAAAAAATGGTCATTTTTGAAATTATAAGCATTAGCAGGTTATTAGAAACTGAAATCAAACAGTTTTCAACTCAAAACTTTATTCTTGGTGATGTTACATTTGCACATAGGACCCCTTGTTCGAAAGGAGCTTCTGAACTGTCTCGTCCATTGTATTTGTCTGGTTTTGGATGGTTTCTGCTTCAATTGTTTTGCATGAGGGCAGAATACCCTCCCATAGCTGTTGCTTAGATGTGAACTGCCTCCCGCCATCATAGACACTCCTTTTGATGATGCTCCAGAGGTTTTAATGGGGTAGAGTTCAGGGGAGCATGGGGGTCACACCATAAGTTTGTCCCCTTTTATGCCCATATCAGCCAGAGATGCAGATGTGTTATCTGCAGCATGAGACGGTGCATTATCATGCATGAAAATGATCTTGCTGTGGAATACACGGTTCTTCTTCTTGAACCATGGCAGGAAGTGCTGTCTGAGAAACTCCACATACATTATGAAGTTCATCTTTACCCCTTCAGGTATCCTAAAGGGGCCTTCAATCTCTCTCCCCATGATTCCAGCCCAAAACATTACTCCACCTCCTCCTTGTTGGCGCTGTAGCCGTGTTTGCGTGGGGTGTCCATCAACCAGCCATCCTCCACTCCACACATCTGGACCATCGAGCGTTGCACGGCACTCATCCGTGAACAAAACAGTTTTGAAGTCAGTCTTCATGTATTGTTTGGCCCACAGGAGCCGTTTCTGCTTGTGTGCAGTGGATAGAGGAGGTCGACAGGATGGCTTACCCACAGCTGCAAACCTCTGAAGGACACTGCATCTTGTTTTTCGGGGGACGTTGGAGGCACCAGCAGCTTCAAAAACTTGTCTGCTGCTATGACAAGGCTTTTTTGCTGCTGCTCTTTTAACCTGACGTAATTGCCTGTAGGAAAGAGTCCTCAATTTGCCCTTATCAGCACGCACACGTGTGTACTGTGAATCAGCTACATACTTCTTGATTGCCAAGACACTTCATCCTGATCATCGCACAATGTTGATTGTAGTCATGCCTTGACCTAAACACTCCACAATTTGTTGCTTCTCAGCAGCCGACACATCCTTTGTCTTTCCCATTTTGGCAGAAAATGTAGGCTGCTTAATAATGTGGGACAGCCTTCTTAAGTAGTCTTGCCTTTCATTGGACACACCAGTTAAACTAATTAGCACAGGTGTCTGCAATTGCTTACAGTGATATAAAGAGCCCTGACACACATCACCATCAATGAGTTTAACTGACAAACAAATAAATTCTTCCCTTATCACTCCTAAACACTTTTTGCATAATAATTTGGAACACAGTGTACATGTGCTTTCCCACAAAACACCAGTGGTTCACGTAGTGAATCTTACAGTTCTAACTTGCCAACCGTGGTCTGTATGGAGTTGTTCAATAAAGGGCCCAAAATTAAGATAACATAGACGGGAGAGGCCTCTATGAATAGGAATTCCTAAGTATTTGATATCCAGTGAGGGCCAGGCAAAGGGAAAGTTGGACTGGATGGAATCCTGTACGGATTTGGGGAGGGTGACCTCGAGGGCCTCAGACTTCGCTGCATTGATTTTAAAATTTGACCATGTAACAAAGTGATCTATTTCAGCCATAACAGCAGGGATGGATATATGTGATTGAGTGATATATACTAGGACATCATCAGCAAATAGAGAGCACTTGTACTCGGTGCCTCCCACCTCAATCCACCTAATATTGGGGTTATGGCGAATTGATGAGAGCAGGTGCTCCGTTACTAGGATGTATAAGAGAGGGGACAGAGGACATCCCTGCCTTGTCCCATTGGTGATTATGAAAGGTGATGAAAATGTTCTGACGCGCCCCCCTGGGCCTTGGGACACCCAGAGCCGGACCCTTTTTGGTGGATGCTGGTGGTTGTAGTCTCCGTGGCGGCGACCCGGTTCCGTGGCTCAGGGCGGTCAAACCAGTGGCGGAACTATTTATGTGGTTTTGATGTTTAAATGTCCGACTACGCTACCCGTGGATTGCGGTCAGAGTGAACCGCCGCTGCAGGGCTGACCGCTGAGGCTGGTGTTGTGGGTGCAGCAGAGCAAAGTATAACTCCCCACGTGAGGAGTATAACCTCAGGGCAGTGTATGCGGAGGATGGGGGTGATGGTGCAGGGCAGCAGCAGTAACGACACGGAGTCAGTGATAGAGTCCAGGGCCTTTACTCACAGTTCTTATTATCCAGACCTCTTCTGCAGGTAACGACTGCCCACGTCGTACTGTGCTCACCAGGTGAGGGGTTCAGACAACTCCCAGATAACTTTGGAGCGCTTCACAGGACCCCCTTTGTGTGTCCTTTGTCTGGCCTTTCTTACCAACGCTTCTGTCCGGCTGCCTCGGGCCTCCTCTTGGTAAACTTGGCGCCAGTTTCCCTGACCCTATGTGGTGCCTTCCTAGTGGGTGTAGAAAGGGGCTGAGCCACATAAAATGTCACAGCCTCCGGTTTGTAGCTGACGGTCGTTTCCCGCCTCCACTAGTTTCGGGGACCGGTCTCCCCCTTTGGCCTGACCCCTCCACGCAGGTGGATTCGGGCGTGCGGTGGCAACTCGCCCGTCTGCACCCCTGGGATCCCTTCGTTCCTCATTCCTGAAGCCTTCTCCGCTCATGCACGGCCCCTGCTCCCTGTCACTTTGGCTCAGACTTCTCTGCACTGAACTAGGATGGTGCCCACCTTTTATACTTCCTTCTCAATGCACCCAGGAACTGCTTCCTCCCTGCTCCTGCACTACAGGGTTCCCCTTCCTCAGTTTTCCCTCCCCCCCACTCCTGCCAGGGACAGGGACTGTCGTGCCCATCTCAGGGGCATATTGGTCGCCCTGCCCCACGGCAATGTGGTGTAAAGCATGCAGGTGTCGGGTCCTGATCCACACTCCATCCTTACCTGAGAGTGAGATATCACACCTCTGGGTGAGGTGCAATACCTCTGTAGCAACCGAGCCCTCGCGGTGCTACAGTTCCATTTATCCTCAGCCTAGGTGACGTATTGCAATACAGGGCCATGATTTTGGCTATAAAAGGGTCCCCTAGAACCCTACCCCAAGCTTTTTAAGAGAATAATATATGGCATGCCAGGAGACTCTATGGAATGCTTTCTCAGCATCCAACGAGAGTATCTAATTACAAATTTTTAACTGCATCTAGCCCAGGAAATACTTTGTGCCTAGTAGCAGTGTCTGCTAGTCAGTGGATTATCCCAGCTGTTAAGCAAGCTACACCACCTGTAGTTTGGACACTTAATTTTTTCAAAGGAAATAATTCGGGACCACGGGATACTCAGTGAAGAGCATCAGGAGGCACCCCAAGGCATAGGGGCTGGGACTGGCGGCAGGACGCCTTGCGGTGGACCGCCGAGCTCGATCCTTATAAAAGCTTTTTAACTGCAGCAGCTTTAGTGGACGCTACTAGAGCTGGAATTACGCTGCTGCTGAGCATGAAACTTGCCCTCCAATAGATCCTTGTAAAAGGATTTAAATTGTATTCATTCAAATTAGAGAGACAATTTAAATTAAAAAGCTTAGACCTGCCTCCACCACAGGGGGGCTCGCTCGACCCACCAGCGGACAGGCACCAGTATTGGGAGAGGGGGGCTGGCCGTCAGGGTCCACCGCGGCTCTGGCACAAGCCCGGCGACACGGAGGTGGCACGGCCAGGAACGGACTGGCCGTGTCGGCTTCTCACTTTTTGGATTTTAGAAGGGCATGACATGCCTATATCTGTGTCTACCGCTCCTTTTACTCCTCCACCTCTTTTCTTTTCGCATGACTATATGTACTTGTCACTTTTCCATGTGTTAGTTATGTCTTCTGAGTAGTTTTTCAGCTTTTGGACACCTTTGAAGGTGTTTTCTATGTGTTTCTATGTGTTTTTGTTTGCCAGCCATTGGTTTTAACGGTGTTCGAAGGTGTTCGATGAACAGTACAACGAACAGTTCGGTGAACACAAGGGTGTTCGACGAACCGAACCGAACTCGAATACTACGGGGGTGGCTCAACACTAGCCAGGACCTCCAAGACGTACAGAGCGAGTTCATTCCAAGTGTCCAGCTTGGATACCCAATAATTAAAAGGCACAGAGGAATCACGGAGGACACTGGTACAGTCGGCAAGGTACTCCCTCACCATTTTTTGAAACTTTTCACTCCTTGTGAGAGTACCCCGCGCCTCAGGGCCTGTAAGCTGGGCGAGTCTCAGAAAACTGTCCCAGAACATTGACAGTGTTCCCCTGCCTCTGCTGGATTGGAGTTGCCTCTCTCTCGCTTGCATGCCTTAGTTGGTCAACAAACTGTGACCTCTTCCGCTATCGTGTTCAGATGGGAACTTTTTTAACAGCTCTGCAGCAAGGTCCTTCTGGTACTGCCCCATTTTTGTAGACCTCTCCACCTCAGGAATAAGAGAGTGAAAGTTCTCCATGTAGTGGGGGTCTAAAAGTGTCACCAACCAGTAATGACTGTCACCCAACATTTTGACAATGTGAGGGTCACGGTTAAGGCAGCGTAACATAAAGTCAGCCATGCGTGCCAGACTGGTAACGGGCAAGACTTCCGTGTCCTCACTAAGATGACGACTGACCATGCTCTCCTCCTCCTCCTCCTCCCCCCTGTCCTCAGGCCACCCACGCTGTACCGACGTTATAACAGTTGTACAGGTAATACTGGCTACAGCGCATGATACCAGCTTCTGTTCTTCCTCCTCCTCCTCCTCCTCTCCTTCATTGTCCCCCAATGAACGCTGGGATGAGATGAGGCTGGGCTGTGTGTAATCGACCGCTACGGCTTCTAGATCCATCTCATCATACTCTGGCTGCAATGCCTCCTCTTTAATTATCTGCAGAGAGAGTTGCAAAAGACAGACAAGTGGAATGCTGACGCTAATGATGGCGTCATCGCCACTCACCATCTGAGTGGACTCCTCAAAGTTTGTCAAGATGGTACAGAAGTCAGACATCCAGGTCCACTCCTGACGTCTTATGTGTGGAGTCTGACCTGAATATCGACGGCCTTGTTGCAGCTGGAACTCCACAACTGCTCTCTTCTGCTCACAAATCCTTTGCAACATGTGGAGGGTAGAGTTCCAATGTGAGGGGGCATCACACACCAGTCGGTGTGACGGAAGCTGCAAACGCTGCAGCAACACAGCAAGGGCGGCGGAAGCTGTAGCCGACTTGCGAAAATGAGCTGACAGGTGGCGTACTTTGACGAGCAGATCTGGCAACTCGGGGTATGATTTAAGAAACCGCTGAACCATGAAGTTAAGCACATGAGCCAGGCATGGTACGTGTGTGATCTCGCCTCGTCTCAGAGCCGGCACCAGGTTACGGCCATTGTCTCACACGACCATGCCTGGATGTAGGTTCAGCGGTCTCAGCCACAGATCTTCCTGCTCTTTCACAGCTGTCCACAACTCAGTGTGAGGTTTCTCACCTAAGCTTATGAGTTTCAGCACAGCCTGTTGCCGCTTGGCGGAGGCAGTACTGCAGTGCTTCCAGCTTGTAACTGATGTGTTGATATCTGAGATGGAGGCTGAACATGAGGAGGAGGAGGATGATGCACAGGAGCTGTACACTGTGGGGGCAACTCTGACTGACATATGGCCTGCAATGCTCGGTGTGGGGAGGATGTGTTCCGTCCCAAGGTCCGACTGGGTCCCGGCTTCCACTATGTTTACCCAGTGTGTCGTCAGGGAGATGTACCGCCCCTGGCCACAAGCACTTGTCCACGTGTCCGTTGTCAGGTGGACTCTCCCAGTAACTGCGTTGTTGAGGGCACGGCAGATGCTTTGGGACACGTGCTTGTGTAGTGCGGGGATGGCACACCGGGCAAAATAGTGTTGGCTGGGGACCGAGCACCGAGGGACGGCCACCGCCATAAGATTGCGGAAGGTTTCCGTCTCCACCAGTCTAAAAGGCAGCATTTCCAATGCAAGCAGTCGTGAAATGTGTGAATTTAGGACTGTGGCCTGTGGGGCGTTAGCTACGAATTTCCGCTTTTGTTCAAAGGTCTGGGATATGGACAATTGAACGCTGCGGTGGGACGTGGACGTGGACGTTAATGCTGTTTCTTGAGAAACTGCCATAACAAGTGAAGACTGAGAGGAGGGGGCATCTTTGCAAGCAGTATGGACAGGGGATTTCCTTGCACACACAACAGGGGGTACTATTGCACGCACAACAGCGGAAGAAGCAGTGGTGACACCCGCTGACACTGGTCGTGGACCCGGGGGTTCGCCCCACAAAGTTGGGTGCTTTGCTGTCATGTGCCTGATCATGCTGGTGGTGGTCAGGCTGGTAGTTTTGTCACCCCTGCTGATGCTGGCATGGCAGGTGGTACAAATGGCCTTCTTGGGGTTATCAGCAGAGTCTTTAAATAAATTCCAGACTCTGAAAGACCTACCAGTTGTACTGGCAACGTCCCTCTTGTTGGTGTTACGGGGAACGGTAGCCAGCCTTCTGTCTGAGGTCACCACACTGCTTCTTCCTGCCTGTTGGGGTACTCTGCCTCCCTCCCCCTGTGTGCTGCTGGCCTCACTCTGCATGTCCTCCTGCCACATTGGGTCAGTTACTAGATCATCCACCACCTTCTCCTCTTCCACTTGCACACCACGATCCTCCTCCTCACTTCCTGGCAATTGTGTCTCGTCATCGTCCAGTTCTTGTGACAAATTGCCAGCATCAACTTCCTGTGGCCGTGGCTGTTCAAATATTTGGGCATCGCTACATGGGATCTCCTCTTCCACCACTTCAAGCGGAGCAGACGAGGGGCACAAATTTGGAAATTGACCAGTGAACAGCTCTTCAGAGTGTCCAAGTGTGGGATCAGTTGCTGTCTGATGACACTCGGCATGGTGGGAGGAAAGAGCATCAGGGTGAGGAGGAGTATGCGGTCGAGACTCACAGCTACTAAGAGTCGACCGTGTGGAAGACAGGCCGGAGGTGGTGGTGCCCAGGTAACTGGAAGTATTATCTGCTATCCAATTAATAACCTGTTCACACTGATCAGTTCGCAATACTGGTGTTGTTCTGTGCTTCCATAGTAATTCAGTCAAGAAGTGGGAGATAGAAGATGTGGCTGTTGGTTGCGGCACATTTTCACCTTGGCCACAGCCCCATCCTCTGCACGCGCCATCACCAGAACGTCCACTTCCACATCCCTTGCCACGCGCTTGCCCATTGTAAAGGAAGCAAAATAGCTTACACTCGCACTATCCATGGAAAAAGGGTAATAAAAAGTAGATTAGAACCGTGGAAGAGGAAAACACAGTTCTATTTCTCTGGCCTACACCCGACTCTTTTAAACAATCTGAACAATCAGGGAGAAACTATTACTGTTTTTCTTTACGGAAAAAATACCAAAAGCTGAATAATAGAGATTTCTTATCGTGGAACAGCAAAACCACAGTTATAATTTACTGGTGTATTCCAGACTTTTTTAAGTATATATATTTGCGGCTGAACAGTGAGCGACACACTCAAACTTATTTTTTTAGATACAAATGGCCCAAAAGTGGATAATACAGAGATTTGACACATGGAACTGCAAAACCACACTAGTATTTCTCGGGCCTACACCAGATTGTTTTCAACAGATATATTTGTGTCTGAACAATCAGGAGACACTATTATTTATTTTTTACGGCAAAAAATGCCAAAAGCAGGATAATACAGAGATTTGACCCGTGGAACTGCAAAACCACACTTGTATTTCTCGGGCCTACACCAGACTATTTTCAACAGATATATTTGTGTCTGAACAATCAGTAGACACTATTATTTGTTTTTGACGGCAAAAAATGCCAAAAGCAGGATAATAGAGATTTTTTTACCGTGGAACAGCAAAAGCACACTTCTGTCTCTTTGGCCTACACCAGACTATTTTCAACAGATATATCTGTGTCTGAAAAATCAGGGAGACACTATTATTTTTTTTTTACGGCAAAACATACCAAAAGCAGGATAATAGAGATTTTTTTACCGTGGAACAGCAAAAGCACACTTCTGTCTCTCTGGCCTACACCAGACTATTTTCAACAGATATATTTGTCTGAAAAATCAGGGAGACACTATTATTTTTTTTTTTACGGCAAAAAATGCCAAAAACAGGATAATAGAGATTTTTTACTGTGGAACAGCAAAACCACAGTTATAATTTACTGGTGTATACCAGACTTTTTAAAATATATATATTTGCGGCTGAACAGTGAGCGACACACTCAAACTGTTTTTTTTTAGATACAAATGGCCCATGGAACTGCAAAGCCACACTTCTATTTCTCTGACCTACACCACACTATTTTAAACAGATATATTTGTGTCTGAAAAATCACACACTTTTTTTTTTTGGGGGGGGAGGGGACACCTAAAGGTTAATAAGATGGGTATTTGTACAGTGTGAAGGAAGAAAAAAAAAGAGGATTTAGATGAAAAAAAAAGGATTTTTCCTGGCCCCCGAGACCTGGAGCTAAGTCCAGCAATTTCAGCAACAGGAGCACACAGGACTGTAATGCAGCTGTTGCTGGTATAACCACTGCATCTCCTATACAGCCTGCCTGCCTGCCTGATATCTGGGATGGATATTAGTCCTGAGAAGGACTGTTTGTTTGATCTGGCAGCCTTTACAGACCCTACACTAACTATTTCGCAGGATATGTCTCTCCCTAAATCAGCAGCGCTGTCCCTACACTGTCTGATCCGGAGCGACTGTGTCCAAGATGGCGGAGCCCGGTTTTAAATACTCGAGGTGATGCTGTGCGGCCAGCCAATCACTGTAATGCCCACAAACAACATGGCTGCGGCATTACAGTGACTGGCTGGCAATCCCTGCATGTTCATTGGCTCTGTAAAGAGTGCCAAACATGCAGGGCGGAGACCCGAGCTCCCGCTCGAATAACCCGGAAATGTTCGGTGATCGCCGAACATCCCGAGTAGCGTGATGCTCGGGCGAGTACCGAGCAGTGTCGAGCATGCTCGCTCAACACTAGCTAAAATATATGATGTTCTGATGGTACCGTGGGGTGTCATCACTAGAGCTGAATGGGATAAATAAATCTCCGCACATATCCCCCCAACATGTTTCACCACACAGGCAGCGTCATCAGAGGATGGGACACTAACATGATTGGCCGCCTGCCAGACATGTCCCATATACAGTATATCATCTGTATGCATCCCATAACCAATAGAAACGTGTTTAACCAAATAGAGGAAGTGACCACATATTCATTTACACCAATGGTAGGTAGCCAAATATCTAGCCAATTGTTTCCTAGCATAAATCTGATATAAGGAGCACCATGAATTGTTCACACAATATGCATCATACCTCATTGTAACCATGGAAATCGCCATCCAATAGCACATTTAGTTTCTGTAACTCTCCAATCACAAATGGCCACTACATTCACATTTTAGTATAAAGATTAAAAGTTACATTTTATAGCCTGTTTAGAGAAGGATAATTATATGAGTTTTCCCATTTGGTTTATTATTTGTACATACATTCCTCCTAGACTATCCTTTTCCTCTTTGGTTGTGATAGCTGGCTACACATGACATAAGTGTAGAGGCAGTACTCTGATGTGGCCCAGACAGTACGTTTGCATTGTTGGAATGACAGCAATTCATCCCCGTGTGCTTGGCACAATAGTGTCTGCGCATATGTCGCTGCACCACACAGCAAAGAGGCAGAACGGTCACATGATCTAATGGGTGTGACCATCGCCTATGTGCACGGTCCTTAGTTCGAGTGCATGGGCAGAAGTAGGGAAGAGAAAAGAGCTCCCTCGTGTGGTCAAGTTAGGACAAGAGACTCTATAAATAGTGCATGCAGTAGTACCAACTACTATAAAATAGAAGGTAAAATATAACCTCCAAAAGCATCACTGGAGATTTTGGGTGGTGGATAGTTCATATACTATCCCTATGTCTCCTAAATTGTCTGGCGACATGATTACAGACACTATTGTCACCAGATACTTAATGAGACATAGGGATACTATATAAATTGTCCTGTACCCAAAATCTCTAGTGATGCTTTTTGCACTGGAACTATGGACCTTGCTCATCTCTTCGTATGATGTGTCCAAAGTGGGCAAGTCGTAGCTTGGTGATCCTTGCTGCAAGCAACATGTCTGGCTTGATTTGTTTCAAAATTGATTTGTTTTTTTACTTCTTGCAATCCATGGTATTGATAACATCCTTCTCCAGCACCACATTTCGAAGACGTCGATTCTTCTGTCTTGTTTCTTTACCATACAGCTTTCGCATCAGTATGTTACCACTGAAAAGACCAAACTATGTATGAGTTGAGTCTTCATTGCCAGTGAAATGTTCCTTGATTGTCCAGTGACTTCATTGTTGATTTGCCTGTACCATGGCGCAGGGCGGTAGCCATGCTGAGGGGTCCTGGCTGGGTGTGTGGACCTCTCAAATACCATCAGAAAAGCTTCTACATCATCACCCGGGGTGATTTTCTACAGAGTTCCCCTTACCGCCTCCCGGATGGAAAAGTTGTCCACTGATCTTAGCGTTGGAACTGTCACTGTGCCACAAATCGCCTTAGTGAGAAAATTGATTTGCTGCTGCTGTTGTCGGCGCTGATCCTTTTGCAGTTGCTGCTGGAGCTGGAGCTGCTACATAAGAAGCTTAGTGGTCTTCTGTTGCGCCATCTGCTGTTGCTGCTGCTTCATACTGTGTTGCTGGAGCTACCGCTGGTGCTGCTGGTGCTGTGCCTGCTGTGCTTGAACCAGATAATTAATTAGTCCCTCCATTTTGTCCAGTGTCGATTCCTGGCTTATGTCAGACTTCACCCAGGACATGCAGCACCTCTTGTAACAGTCACACGTGTTCGCTGGGAATGCAGCCCACATTCTCCACCACCTGCGATAAAGCAGCTTGCTTGGCTGTACACGGAGGTATACACGGAACACTGTCTCTTTTAGGTTTTGGGTTAGTTTATTAAAACGTCATCAACCAACCTAGAGTTCATAAAGTAAATACAACCCATTCGGCAAAACGGCAAAGCAAAATACAAAGATGCAGCACAGTCCGTAGATCGGCCGGGGTCTGTCCACTCAGGGTTAACCACACACAGTTCAACAAAATACATGCAATCTCCTCTCTGGAGAAAGTCTCTCCAGATACTGAACCACAGCTGATTCACAATGCAGGCTATTTAAAGCCCAGACCACACCATGGGGTGGAGATATGGTGAATGGCTTCCTGTCCGCACTATGGCCATTCACCTATAAAAAATTCCCTTTTAAAAATGTCTGATTAACCCTGTCTGCATCTACTATACAGGAGAAAACTTCCATGTTTTACATCACTGAAGCTAATAGCCTCAGTGAAACATATCTGCCGTACAGTATTCTGCCAGTCACTTTGTCACAATGTCTAAACACTATTGCGAGTTATAAACAGTTACAGAAATTGCACTACAAAATTTGGTCCACATTCAGTGACAACTCTTTTTTGCTTGTCTCTTGTACTTCTGCATCAAATCATCTCTTACAATTGTCCAACAGGAATCTGAAAGCATTGACAGATTCCATTTTCCTTGATATCTTTTCTCTATAGCCGCAATATTTTGGTAAAATCTTTCACAGTGCTCATCACTCACTGCTCTGCAGTTGGGTGGAAAAAAGTCTAGATGCGAATGTAAGAAATGAATCTTTAAGGACATTTTACAGCCAAGGTCCTTTTACGTTTTGAAGATATTTTCCACCAACTCTTCATAGTTATCTACTCTAGAGTTTCCCAAAAAATTAGTTACCACTAATGCAATGGTCAGAACTCATGGCACTATTTTGATGCTCAGTGGTAGGATGTCAACCCATAAAATAAGTGCAAGGAAACTAATGTGCTCAATTTGCATCTCAAAGAAAACATGTTTATTGGAAGATTATCATTTTGTATCTGTCCATATTGCTTGTTATAGCCAAAGTTTTATTCCTTCCATGACTTTTCTGAAACTACCTGAGGAAGATAGCTTCTGCTATCGAAACGTGTAGTGGCGTTAGAGAGCGTATTAAACAATAAAAGGTTTGTGTTTTATAACCTTAATTCCCTGTCTAGTTGTTCTAGCACTTCCCTAACACCGCACAATTCTTTCCTTCTTGATGACATTTCTGAAGGCCTCTGTCATGATTAGTCTATATGTATCAAAATGCAGCAAAAAAAAAATCCTGACATGTGAATAGCCCCTTATAATAATACAATGTGGAAAAAAACAGCACAAATATGACAAAATTGGACATGTAAATAAACTTTTAATGTTACACAATTCAATTTATGTACCAATATGAAAGTATTTGATAGGACGATAAGGTCTCTCAGAATTTCATTGTTGTGCTCAAAAAATGTAGACATGCACCGTCTGCTGCAGACTGTTGAAAAATTGAGATATTTTGTGAAGCAAAATTACATATGTTTAGTAAGCAATCAGTTAAGCTTTTCATTGTGAATCATTGTGTATTCCGTGAAATACATGGTTGCTAAATTAGTCCTAGGGGAGCAAAATTGTAATGTTAGAATGGAATGCAGCTGTGAACTTTACAGGGTTGTGTTTTGCAAAAGTATGCTCAGTGATGTAATTTATACATATAACAGTGTACTAAATGATCTTAGGAGAGAAACATTTAAACTGAGAAGGCTAGCTTGGGAAAGCCTATATCTGTGAAAACAGCTGTTTTGTGAGTTGCAACTTGTCATTTAAAATTTCAGTTTTCTTGTTAAAAATACCAAATGCCTAGAGAATCACACTGTTGTGGTGACAAAGTAGAGAACTGAAAATTCTTTAATGTTTAATTTACTAAATATTCAGAACAAACAAAAACAACAATAATAATAATATAAAAAGTTTCATATCTTTTAGAGTAATATATAGTTTTATCCAGTTTTCAGGGGCTATGATAGACTGTGTGACCTAGGGCACTTATTAGAAATTAATGAATTTTTTAAAATTGGAATTTGACAGCTTTGTCAAATTTTTCCAAAATATTTTATTTACAGAGAAAAAATTCACTATGAATCGCAAATAGAACAAGACATTCAATTGCCCTGAAAAGAAAATGTGTGACAGTCTGAGAACTGAACTGTATCCAACCACTTTCAAGCTCTTTACCACAAACATAGCCTTAGTAATGTTAAAGTGATCTCACCATATAAACGGATGGTAATCCGATAGTAACCAACAGAAATTTCATGTTTAATTTTTAATTAATAAAATGTCCAAAAATTATCCCTCCCAGTCATTTGTGATCAAGTACACTGTTTTGTGAGTCCAAGAGAATGAAGGAAAAGAAATTAAGCCTGACAGCTGATAAATACTGCCAGCAGCACGTATCAGGAACTCGCTGTAGCATCTCAACCAGCCATGTTTGACACTGACACACTAGGGCATTTCAGAGAAGCTGCTGTGGACCCAGCCGCACTGCAGACTATAGAACAGGTAGGTCTCTGGTGGCTTCTCCTTGCCCACTGAACTGGATGACAGGTCTCTGCCTTCATGCACTTCTATCAAGATTGTTTATTCCCCTTACATTTCCACTACTCCTGTAGATCTCTAATGCAAGCTTCCATATGAGCGACATGCTTACATCTGCCACAGTGGTGTCCACCCTGGAATACCTGCTCTAATTGTGCATACATATGGCAGACTTTGCCCTGTAGGAAACCTCCCATTCTGCTATCCATTATCCAATTAAACAAACAGTTAAGATTAATAAAAGTAGTGATAATTAATTACTTACAGGTCTTGAACTTCTGCTTTTAACTTTTTTTTTTAACTCCTACCTTGTTCACAAGCCTCTTAATTCAGCAAGACAACATTTGCCTGTGTCATCTCACAGAATGATAATGCCCCATTTTTGTCTCTGAAAACAGAATTAATGTTCCCTGCTTTAATATAAGTACTTTGAAACAATTAACTCTGCATCTCTTTCAATATAAATACATTGTGCAAAGTGAAAAAGGGCTTTAAATTGTGTCAACAATAGTAGTCACACAAAAGGGCAATACAAACCTTTGCTAAATGGTACAAACAAGACAAAAAAACTGCTAAATACCGCATTCAACCGTTTAACCATGATACAGATTCATATTTAGCAGTAAAAACTTCTGCTTTTATAACTCCTACTTTGTTCACAAGCCATTTAGTTCAGCAAGCCCATTTAGCAAATAAAAATGCTTGATTGTGTGACCCCACATAATAATAATATCTCTTTTTGTCCCTCAAAACAGTAATATAATGTCTCATTTTGTGCTACCCTACAGAGTAATAATGTTCTTTTCTGTGCTTTCCCACAGTAGTGTAGTAGTAGCAGCGCTAGCCTTAAAAATTAAACATAGGTTTGCATGAATTAAATTCTGTCACCATGACAAACAAAGTGTCTTTCCTTGCTTATGCTATAAATGAGCCTGTGTTTGCGAATAGATACAGTGACGTCAGTGCTAATGACCTGTGCTCTCACTGAAGGTAGAATTGCAGAAATGGTTAAAAGCCTCATATGATGAAGGCAGTGCAAGGAATCAAGGCAAGGCCTAGGATAGCTTGTGATTCTTTTTTTATTTTACATCTCCGTTCCTTTTCCTCTTTTGTACTTTGGGGTCTAGCGAGAACACAGAGCACGATAAAATGTTTTTTTGAGCAGCAATAGCGACACTTCTGATTTGTACTGAAATCAGCAATTTCCCAAGTTTTAGGAGATTTGCTCATCTCTAGTCATCTTCAAACCTCATAATAATCAAAATGTAGTGTAACTGAGCCATGTATTAATATGTTTGTAATATAGATGTTAAGAAATGTGGTGTTTTTTTTGTTCGTGTGTTTAATTTTCTTATGTAACTTCATATTTTTAAATTTTTTTATTTTTTATTTCATGTTTCTTGTAACTTTATAAACTAAGCTTCAATATTGCTAACTTTCTGTGACCCTGTTAAGATGGAATGCTTACATTGGAATTTATTCAGTTGCGTGATCATTGTCCTATATTTCTGAAAAATCTAGGTTTTTGTTGGTACTGTTTTTCTAAAGCATTTACATTGCAATATGATCTATTGTCTTCAGGAACTTTTCTTAACTTTGCCAGCATAGCTGTGTTCTGATGGGTTTTATTCTCACCTCAGTGTATATCTATCACATTTGTTTACCATAGTTTTATTATCAGTATTGTCTTTTTCATGTTTTTCATTCTTCTTTTTATATTGATGATGTCCCTGGGCTTTCACACAAAGGTAGCCTAGCAACTGAATTCTCATTTGGCTCTGTAGTAAGTACAGTAGAACTAAATTTAAAGTTTATTTTAGTTATCTGTATTATTTCCTTTTCTTTCCTTATTTATTGCATTTAAGCTATTTATTCAGATTCTTAGGAGCCCCCTTAATCAAATACAAGAATAATTCATATACCTGTTGACAAAAAGTCGTATGCTGGTCAAAAGCTGTTTTTTCATTAAATGAGGTTAAAGAGGAAGGTGAAATAGAATTAATAGATACAATAAGATATATACAATAAGATAATAAGACAATTTTTAACAATTCAAGAATATAGAATAGCAGATAAAGTAGTGCAAATGTACATATTTTCTTTATTAGAGATGAGTGAATATATTTGAGTGGAAATGAATTCCACCCGAATTTTACAATATCTATATTTACCAAAATGCGGATATTTTGCAATTCGCTTCCGTGTGGATTCAGCAAAATGGAGGCTACTGCCCATCATTTTTCAGAGTCATAAAGTGGCATCAAAAGGTTAAAAAAAACAAAAAATCCTTATACTCACCCTACCTCTCACCTCTTCTCGCCCTCCATTCCTCACTTTCACATGTCTTGAGAGCTAAAACACTCAGGACAATTTGGTGCATGTGCAGCTCATGTCATGACATTATGACTTTTCACTCGCTTGCACAGAACTATCCCAAGCCTCACTAGACCCAGAAGTCCTCAGTGTGAAAAGCCCGGGGATTCAAGCGCTCGTGCAGGGGATCAGATGATATAACAGAGACTGGGGAACAGTGAGGAACAGAGGCACCAGAGAGGTGAATGATAAGGTGAGTAATAGGATTTTTTTTTATTTTTTAAACATTAGGTTTTTAAGCTTTGAGGTCCTTAATGTATATTTATAATGCGCAATTATTGAGAATGCTTATTTCATAATAATTATGCAGTAAAACTGACAAATGAGTGAAACGCTCGTTCATCATGTGAACTGATCTTTTAGGTTGCTCAAAAAATCATCGTTATTGGCAGCACATCATCCTGTGTATACAGGACCTGCATTGCTGAGAACAATAGCAGCCTATACTCAATGAACTGTCTATTACTTACATAACTATGTAACTATTAAAAAAGGGCTGGATGATTTCCTTGATACACATAACATTGTGGGTTATAGTTAAAGTAGTGACAAAATGGACAATTGTGAGAGGAAGGTTGAACTTGATGGACCTAGGTCTGCAATCAGCCTACGTAACCATCACTGATTTTTTAATGTGAATCTTATGCAAGGTCGACATATACAGACAGGCTATTAAGCAACAACTGGTCAGCAGTCATTTAAGGTTGTGTATTGCGCAACATAAATGAATCTTTACGATCAAAGCTGCTGACATGTCTCAATGACATGGTAACAGTTTTGTGTCACTACACTTCAAGATTATTGGCTTCTGTGACAGTACATTAATCTGTTAAATAAAGTATTCAACATTTCAGTGCGGTGTTATCCCCATATTTCTTATCTTCTACAGCTAAACCCATGTCGGTGATACCAAAGTTTAATTTTGATTTTATATTAAAATGTTGTAAAGTTTGACAGTGGGCTTCAGTTTGACAGTTGTACTTTTTATAACCATAGTTTACTGTTGCTGCTCATACATGTGTCTACAATATGGCTCTAACCAGAATCAGATATTTACAATGTGGGTTGAAAGTTTGTGAACCCTTTAGAATTTTCCAGATATCTGCATAAATTTGACCTAAAAGTACATCAGATTTTCTCACAAGTCAATAACTGCATCTAATAATTTCAAGTAATTGTTGATTGAACCTGCACATTTGCTTGGATGAATTTTAGCCCATGCCCCCGAATAAAACAGCTTCATCTTTATGTTGGTGGGTTTTCTGCAATGAACTGATCACTTCAGGTCCTTCCACAACATTTATATGGGACTAAGGTCAGGACTTTTATGTGGTTATTACAAAACGTTAACATTATTGTTCTTTAACCATTTTGTAGAACAACCAGTGTGCTTTGGGACATTGTCTTGCTGCATGACCCACATTCTCTTGGGATTAAGCTCATGGACAGATATCCTTACATTTTCCTTTAGAATGTGCTAAATTTCAGAATTCATTGTTCTATCAGTAACGGCAAGCTGTGCTGGTACACAAACAGCAAATCAAGCCCAAACTATAATACTATCACCACCATGTTTCATACATGGTACAAGGTTATTATGCTGTAATGCAGTTTGTTTCTTCCTCCTTACATAACACTTCTCATTTAAATAAATAATATATAATTTTACCTCATTTGTCCACAATACACTGTTTCAGTAACCTTCTAGCTTGTCCAGGTAACCTTTAGTAAAATGCAGATGAGTAGCAATGTTCTTTTGGGAGAACAGTGGCTTTTTACTTGCAATCCTGCCATGCACACCATTGTTGTTCAATGTCATCCTGATGGACTTATGAATATTACATTAGTTAGTGTAAAAAAGGCCTTCAGTTACTTAAATGACCCTAGGTTGTGACTGTACAGATTATTAAATGATTGCTCGTGGAGTCATGTTAATTGAAAAAAATAAAAAAAACAAGATACAGCACATCTAAAAAATAGTAAGCTTTATTTTCTTACAATTAAAAGCATGGCAATAAAACAATGGCATTTCAAAAACTTTATAGAGGTAAAAAGTCCCTTTAGCACATTATAGTTTATGTGTTTCTAGTTAAGAGGCGTTTGTCTCGAAATGTGTCAACTCTTCTTAACTAGAAACATGTCAACTAATATATGTTAAAGAAACCTTTTACCTCTACAAGGTTTTTGACATGCCATTCTTTTATTGTCATTCTTTTAATTGAAATAAAATAAAGCTTACTATTTTTTAGGCTTGCTGGATCTCGCTTTTTTTAACTTTTTTTATCTACGAAGGATTAAGATCCTGGTCTCTCTTCAAGAAAGTTGAGCCAGATGTCTTATTCAGTCTTCTGAGTTGGTCGAGCAATACTGGGTAGGATGATAATTGTTTTAAATGTCCTCCATTTGTACTCAATCTGTCTGACTGTGGATTGAAGTCAAAATTCTTTGGAGATATTTTGCAACCTTTTCCAGCCTGATGAGCAACAACAATTCTTCTTATGAGGTCCCCAGAAAGCTCCTTTGTTGATGCCATGATACACTTCCAAAAACATGTGTTTTGAAGGCCAGAGTTCGATAGACCTCTGAACTTTAAATAAACAGGTTGTCCACTCACTTCTGATTGAAAACAATTTACATCTTTTTCTTATAAATTATCTGCTAAGGCAAAGAGTACACATACTTTTGACACAAACGTGATTTGATCATTTCTCTTAATAGAAAAATACAAAGTCTGACTTACTTGTTTGATTTGGTTCTCATTCTCTACTTTTAAGACTTGTGTTAAGATCTGAAGTAGTTTAATGTAAATTTTATGTAAAAAATGTGGAAATCTGGATTCTGAAAGCTTCATAAACTTGAAATCACCACTGTAGGTACAATACTCATCATTATTATCATTGTTAATTTAGTTTAGATTTGCCCATCTTGCTGTACACAGAATATCTAGTTGTATTAAATTAGTTTGTCATATCACATTAGAAACTTCAAAAAAAATTCTAAATTACCTTTTTTCCATTCTGTCTTCTTGCAGAATCTTCTTAAGTATGCAAGCATTCCAGAAAAAAAAATATTCAGATTTTTTTGTATGTCTTGTCAAAATTTGCAAAAGTTCTAATAAAGCTGACAAAAATCATTTTAAATCCAGGTATCATGTTTTTTTTAATTACATATTCTCTTTTAATTAAAAATATTGTTAGCATCTGCTTTGCATGTACTGACATATAGTCTTTGAAAATTCACTTTTATGGCTTCCCTGTCTCTGTTATACTTTCTTTGTTCAACCTCTTTCAAAAGTCTTTCTAAAAGTGCATTCATTAAAGAAGCAGATAAATATGGTTCAATTAACTAACCAATTAGGCATATTTTTTCCAACCCATACTGTTATAAAGCAAAATTAATTGTAAGCATGCAGTGAAATGCTAAGCAGACATTTCAATCAGATTGTCGACTGTAGTTTTAAGTTTTAGGCTTTTTTATTACATCAAAAGCCTTATGTTTAATGTTATTGTCTTGAAATGACTTTTGTTTCTTATCTATTCATGAATAAATGCTTCAATTTGAATACATATCAATTTTCATTTATTCATGCCATTGCTATTTCTTTTTAAATACCCTAAAATATTTAGTGTATTTGCACCAAATCTGAGTTACTGAGTATATGGGATGCATCACTTTTCACTACTGAAGCTATCTACCTATCTATCTATCTATCTATCTATCTATCTATCTATCTATCTATCTATCTATCTATCTATCTATCTATCTACTAGTACACTATGTTAAACACACACACTGACTGTTAAACACATGCACACTATATGTTACACACATGCACTACTTATTACATAAACATACACTGTAAGAAAACACATTCAATGTTAGACACACAATTAGACACTATGTCGTACACACATAAAACCATACACACTCCATGTTAAACTTATTGTAATGTACATGCACACTGTGGGTTACACACACCCATTATACAGTGGCATGTAAAACTTTGGGCACCCCTGGTCAAAATTACTGTTATTGTGAACAGTTAAGCAAGTTGAAGATGAAATGATCTTTAAAAAAGGCCTAAAGTTAAAGATTACACATTTCCTTTGTATTTTAGAAAAAAATATATATACATTTTCATCTTTTACATTTTAAAAATTACAAAAAGGAAAATGGCCAAAAGTTTGAGGACATTTTGAAAGTACCACAGCTTGAAACACTTTTTGTAGCCAGCCTAGAGTCTTTCAATTCTTGTCTAAGGGATTTTCATCCATTCTTCCTTGGATACTTCTTCCAGTTCTGTGAGATTGATGTGTCATCTTGCATGCATTGCTATTTTGAGGTCTAGCCACAGATTTTCAATGATGTTTAGATCAGGGGACTGTGAGGGCCATTGTAAAACCTTCTGCTTGCGCCTTTTGAGGTAGTCTATTGTGGATTTTGACATATGTTTAGGATCATTGTCCATTTGTAGAAGCCATCCTCTTTTCAACTTCAACTTTTTTACAGATGGTGTTATGTTTGTGTGAAGAATTTTTGAAATGTAATAAAATCCATTCTTCCCTCTACCCCTTAAATGTTCCCCGCACCAATGGCTTCAACACAACCCCAAAGCATGATTGATCCACTCCCATGCTTTATGGATGGCAAGATGTACTTTTCCTGAAATTCTGTGCCCCTTTTTCTCAACACATATCTTTAATCATTGTGGCCAACAAATTTTATTTTAACCTCATCAGTACACAGTGTGCATCCTGGAGATATGTGACTGGCAGTTTCCAAAATGCATCAGACTTGTTTAGATATTCTTTTGCATACTTCTGATGCTGAATGTTATGTTGAGGATGCAGGAGAGGTTTTCTTCTGATGACTCTTCCATGAAGGCCATATTTGTGCAGGAGTGTCTGAACAGTAGAACAATGTACCACAACTCCAGTCTGCTAAAGGTTTTTTGCAGTCAAGCAGGGGTTCTGATTTGCCTCTCTAGCAATAATACGAGTGGCTCTTACTGAAATTTTGTTTGGTCTTCCAGAACTTATCTTGACCTCCGCTGTTCCTGTTAATTGCCATTTCTTAATTACATTTCGAACTGAGGAAAGGGCAACTTGAAAACGCTTTTCTATCTTCTTATAGCCTTCTCCTTCTTTGTCGGCCACCACCATTTTTATTTTCAGAGTGCTAGGCAGCTGCTTAAAACCAATGTCTGCTGTTTTTTGGAACAAGGTTAGAGGAGGCTGGGTTTTTAAAAAGCCGGGAAATTTGAATCACCTGGTCTTTCTTAACAATGATATTGAACAAGCCATAACCCTAACAGGCTAATTAAGGTTTGAAACCCTGGTCAAAGTTATCTGAGCACACAAATTTCCAAGGGTGGCCAAACTTTTGCATCGGCTCATTTTCCTTTTTATAATTTTTGAAATGTAAAAGATGAATATATATATATTTGCCTAAAATACAAAGGAAATGTGTCATCTTTAACTTCAGGCCATTTAGAGATCATTTCATCTTCAACTTGCTTAACTGTTCACAATAACAGTAATTTTGACCAGGGATGCCCACACTGTTACATGCCACTATACTACTATGATACTACTGTATCATACACAGACACACTGTTTCTCTCACACATACACACACACACACACACACACAGTATGGTAGAAAAACATTCCATTGTAGACACACAGACACTGTTTGTTATATATGTACATCATACGCACACACTGTCCATGTTAACAAACACCCATACATTGTGTTACAAAATACATTCCATGCAAGAACCTGTATTTAATGAAAACACTAAACACTATTGTAACCTCATATTATACACACAGACACACTCACACTCACACTGTCCATTCTACACTCAAACTGAATGTTACGCATACCCCATGTTGCGCAAACAGTATGTCTAGCACACACAATCCATGCTTTACACACACTCAATGCTACACTGAATGCAGAATGTATATTACACACATATACTGTCACGATTCCTCCTCTCAGTGTGGTGAGTGGCAGCTCAGCGGTCCAATCTGGGGCAAGGGTATGCTGAACTGTCCATATTGTGATAGACAACTCAGCCATCCAATCTGAGACTTGGGCATGCTGGGCTGTCAGTGTGATGAGTGACAGTCCAGTCGCTCAATCAGGGTCGGGGCATACTGGGCTTCCTACAGGTGTCTCCTGTTCAGAATTATTCCAGGCTATTTAGGTGGCTGTCTGTCTCTTGTCTCTGTCAGCTGTAGCTTTGTTCTGTGAGGTGTGTGCTCATTGCTTTGTGTCTGATTCCCTTATATTGCTGCCAGACCTAGGATTTGTTGTGACTACTCATGTGTGTTATTCCTTTTGCTCTTGATGCTCTGTGAGCTCAGGTACCTGACTCCGGACTTGACCTCTGACATTCCATTGTCTTATCCCCTTATTATCTTGTCATACCTTTCTGGAATTTGGACCCAGGATTTTTACTTGACCACACTTTTGTATAGCCCCTCAGTACTACGAGCCCTTCTGGTATTTAACTTCGAAACTCCTGACTACCATGGCTCACATTTTGTCCATCAGCAGTGACTCAGCGTCACACATACATTATGTGTTACATACACAATCTACATGCTACACAACCTCCATGTTGCAGAAACACTGCTACACATACATGCACACATACTTTGTGTTAAAAATCACATGCTAGACACTTCATACTACACGCATACTGTATGCTACATGTACAGTGTATGATAAATACATGCACATTGCTTGTTACACACACACTCTATATTACATCCAGACATACACGGTATGCTATACACATATATACTCTATCTTAGAAAACAGAATCCATATTAGAAACACACACTAAATTTAACAAACATATGGTACATTCCATGTTAAACACACAAACACACAATATATATTACACACAGATACACATCACAAAATGCTACAAACGAACTGTATGTTATACACACTCTATGCTACACACACACACACACACTTTGCTATGCATACACTCTCCATGCTACACACACACACTATAGAGTATGCTGCATACATAATCTTCATGCTCCACACACACACACACACACACACACACACCCTTAATGCTGCACCCACTGTTACACATACATGCACGCACTCACACACAAGGACACACAAACACACACACACGCACTGTATGTTAGAAAAAACACTTACATGCACTGTTTGTGTGTCTGGCATGAACAGACACAATGCTACACACACTGTATGTCCCAAGTTCACTGCATGTTACAGACACATTGTATATTACACACACGCTGTATACTACACACATACACTGAATGTTAGATATCACACTCCTTGCCAGACATGCAAATACTTTATTTATTAAACACACAATACATGTTACATACACACACTCTATTTTACACACAGATACAAAAACACACACTCACTCACACAATCCATGCTACACACAAACTATATGTTATACACACACTCCATGCTATACAAACAGTATGACATACACACAATCTATTTGCTGATCACCTACACACCGCACATATTCAATTTATAATTTTTTATTGTGTGGTACTGAAAGAACGCGGTGACAGATGCCATATCAGCCAGATCCCTGTCGTTCTATCAGGTGGAATGTATAATAGTAGGTTGAGACACTAGAATTTAAGTGACAATTTGACAAATTAATAGCAGCCATGTTGAATCAACAAATTAACCAGGTTTTCAGTATAGCAGAAAACTAAACTGAAAATCACATAGGTAAGAATACTTAAGAGCTGCAAAAAAATAAATAAATAAAGCTGCTGAAATCCCAATATAGACAAAACAGAGCAAACAATATATTAGAATGTTATATCTCTATAATAAGACTAGTAGTTACATGAAATATAATAAAATTATATTTGTATATATACAATACTGTGCAAAAGTTTAAGGCAGGTATAGAAAAAATGCTGCAAAGTAAGAATGCTTTCATAAATAGTGCTATTGTTTATTTTACCAAAATACTAAGTGAAAGAACAAAACAGAGTCTAAATCAAATCAGTATCAATTCTTCTGCATACACTTGCGCACAGTTTTTGCTGGAACTCATCAAGGAGGTTGTTCTAAACATCTTGGGAACTACCAATAGATCTTCTGTCGCTGTAGGCTTGTGTAAAACCTTTTGTTTCTTCATGCAATCCCAGACAGATTCAATGATGTTGATATCAGGATTCTCTTGGGACCACAGAACTTCCAGAACTCCATTTTCTTCTTTTTGTTGATGATACAGTACTTCTTAATGAAATTAGCTGTATGATTGGGTTTGTTGAACTGCTGCAGAATAAATTTGCTGCATTTGGTGTCAATCAGAGGCTTCCCTGATGGCATTGCTGATGGATAAGTGTTTGTCTGTATTACTGTCGCCTTCCATCGTCTTATGGTTTGGCTGTTTAAAAATACTGCTGTCAATAAACGAATTTCTGTATCACTTCCACTAAGAATGTGCGATGAATTAACTCAGATTACATGGATTGGATAATGTATGCCCCTTACATAAGCACCCCCACCCAGGGCCTTATTTGGAGTTCCTGCTGCCCTAGGCACTGTCAGCGGTGGCTCCCCCTCCCCCCCCATCGCAGCCCTCCCCCGTCGAGGCCCCGTTGCGTACAATCCCCTCCCCCTCGGACCCCCCCAATCGCAGACAATCTTCCCCCCTGTCGCGGCCCAAGTTTCATGTAGCTTCTCCCCCCATCCTTGCAGCTTCTCCCCCCACATTCCAGGTAGCACATATAAAAGGTTTGTAGGGGTAAAATCCTGCAGACAGACTACCTTGAGATAAATAGAAAAAATAATAATCTTTTAATGATTTTAATTGGTTTATGTGCAAGTTTATTCTCCAAGTGTTTGCATGGGTTTCCAACCACACTACAGAGACATACTGATAGGATGTTTACATTGTGAGCCCCAGTGGGGACAGTGTTGATGATGTCTGTAAAGTGCTGTGGAATTCATAGTGTAATATAAATGCAAAAAATATTATTCCTAATATTATGTCACAATACCAGGATCTGAGGATCTTCTATTTCGAGGTCAGGGGCTCCCTGATGCGATGTTGCTGCCTGTCTCGCTCTCTTCCTCTTGACACTGCAGTGCGGTGCACAAGAGAGCATTAACTCGTTAATAACAAGAAGTATGGAGTGTGTACTAACTGAGCCATAAACCCTCCCCATACCATAACTGTAAGGCTATGTGCACACGGAAAACATACAAGGCTTCACAGTACAAGCAAAGTGAAACCCCCATAATTGCTCTCTCCCAGCACCCCCATCATTGCTCTCTCCCAGCACCCTCGTCATTGCTCTCTCCCAGCACCCCCATCATTACTCTCTCCCAGCACCCCCATCATTGATCTGTCCCAGCACCCCCGTCATTGCTCTGTCCCAGCACCATCATCGTTGCTCTCTTCCAGCACCCCCATCATTGCTCTCTCTCAGCACCCGCATCATTGCTCTGTCCCACCACCCCTATCATTGCTCTCTACCAGCCCCCATCATTGCTCTGTACCAGTACCCCCATCATTGCTCTGTCCCAGCACCCCCATCATTGCTCTGTCCCAGCACCTCCATCATTGCTCTCTCCCTGCCCCCCATCATTGCTCTGTCCCAGTACCTCCATCATTGCTTCTCCCAGCACTCCCATCATTTCCTCTCAGCACCCCCATCATTACTCTGTCCCAGCACCTCCATCATTGCTCTCTCCCAGCCCCACATCATTGCTCTCTCCCAGCCCCCCACCATTGCTCTGTCCCAGCACCCCCATCATTGCTCTCTCCCAGCACCCCCATCATTGCTCTCTCCCAGCAACACGTCATTGCTCTCCCCTTCCCCACCATCCCCATCATTGCTCTCCCCAGCCCTATTAGCCCCATTATTGCTCTTCCCAGCCCCATCATTCCTCTCCCCAGCCCCATCCGCCCCATTATTGCTCTTCCCAGCCCCATCAGCCCCATTATTCCTATCTCCAGCCCCATCAGCCCTCTCTCCAGCCCCAATATTTCTCTCCCCAGCCCCATCATTGCTCTCCCCAGCCCCATCAGCCCTATTATTACTCTTCCCAGCCCCATCATTCCTCTACCCAGCCCCACCATCCCACCATTGCTCTCCCCCCACCTCCCCTCCCCAGCATTTCAGTAAAAAAAACGGAAAAAAAACAACAACAATTTACCTCAGCTTGCTCCCCTGCAGCTGCATCCTCCTGGTTGCCGGCAGCTTTCTTCCTGACCCTGGCGCATGCTGCATGATGACATCATCAAGCTGCATGCGCCTGGGTCAGGGAGGAAGCAGAAGACGAACCCTCCAGCTCCGCTGCTATTCTCCTCCTGACAGCAGCGGAGCTGCAGGGATCGCTCCCTGACCGCCGCGTGCAGAGACAGCTGCACCTTGCGGGCCCCTTGGTGCAGCTGCATGGTGGGGACCCGGCGCAGCTGCACCGGCAGCGGTATGTCCACCCCTGGACTGCTATGGGGCCCCCTCGGCTCACGGGCCCCATAGCAGTCGCATGGTCTGCCGCGGTACGCCACTGGCGGGAGACTATGTACCACCATGTCCTCAGCTCTGTGCTGTGCACAGTGTACCGCCATGTACCACCATGACAGCTCGCACACCAGGGCGAGTGGCGGCAGCTCGGTGCCGGTCAGGCAGGAGAAGATCTCCACCAGGATCTCTGGCGAAAGCTGCAGCAGATCTCCACCTGATGCACCTCCGCCTGCTGCCCATCCTCCGGATCCGTCTGACCGCCACCAGCACCGCAGCAGCAGTATTTGGGAGCCACCGCGGGACAGGAAGGATCAGAGCTGTACAGAACCCGGAAGTGCGGGTTCCGTACAGCTCCCAGTAGCTTCCTGTCTGACCCGGTGACAGGAGTGCTCTCAGCATCGAGACAAATGCGGGCGGCAATGCAATGACAGCACCGCGCTCTGCACCGGCGACACCCCCCCTCCCCTACAAAGACTCCGGTTTTCATATGGAGTCTGGGGGAGGGGAGGGAAGTAAAAAAAATAAAATAAATAAAAAATAAATAAAAAATCTCCCCTGGCGCCGCCTCCTGCGATCTGCCGCCCTAGGCACCAGACCGTGAGTGCCTAAGTGTAAATACGACCCTGGCTTCAACTGAGCCTGCAAAAAACAAGCCCTCACAAGACTATGTTAGCAGATAAATAAAGAAAATTATAGCTTTCAAAAAATGGATATAATTTTTTTTTTTTTAAAGTGTCTTTTAGTGTGTGTGACCGCACCGACCCAAAGAATAAAGTTGTCCTATCACTTATACCACATGAAAAACAGCGCAATAAATAATTGAGAAATTATAATTTATCATTTATTTAGTGATGGTAATTTATACTGCTGACAGCAGCAGGGTGTTGTGTTTGTGTTAACACTTTCCATTTTGTCATACCTATCTTTGAAAACGTCACAACATCTTCCATATGGCTTTGCTTACTTTAGAGTTGTTTTCCCCTCTATACTTATGTCCTTTAATGGACCTTTTTTTGTTTCTGTGCCTTCACCAAATCTGACTAGTATAATTTATTATTGTGGTATTGAAATAATCAATAAAATTGTATTTTATACTTTCCTAAATAAGGTTGTGTGACTCAGTTTCTTTGTAGGAAATAAGCCATCTGAATGAGGTGGTATATTTTAACCCAACAAGTATTTGGCTAAAGCTCCCATACACTGTAGACAACTATCCAGTGATTCAGCTAGCAGCTATCTTGCCTGATTCTCCCATACACAGAAGTGCTCACTCTGCCAAGCGTTCCTGTGTTCTTTATGGCTGGAAAAAACTAGGAGGAAAAATACAGCGCAATAGGGTTTTATCAGAGGAAGATAAGGGTATTAAATAATGTTATGCTAACCTGATTTAGTTGTGTATAAACAACATTTCCAACTACTGTATGTTTAACGGGTCGTCAGACCAGGAAAGCACAGATAAGGAGGATTTTGCAGATAATCTGCACTGCTGGTATCACATATAATAGATCCAAGTCCAGACAGAAAGTATTTTGCGTTTTTTCTTTATTCAGTCAATGCTTTTCGAAGTACTACAGACTTCTTAATCAGGACAAGATGGTTTTCTTGTCCTCATGAAAGAAGTCTGTAGTACGTTGAAAAGCGTTGACTGAATAAAGAAAAACTGCAAAATAGTTTGTTTTGACTTGGATCTACTATATGTGATACCAGCAGATTATCAGCAAATCCTTCGTATCTGTTCTTCATGAATGAACAGTTGCTAAACATCTCTCATGGAAGCTTATCACTTAGAGAACAAAAGGATCTGCAGTTCAAAACTGGACATGCCGGATCCTTATCTCCCCCAACAATCATCAGTCAAGGGAACCCATAAGCATTAGACTGTTGATCAAACTTGTCGATATCTATGAGTTCAGAAAACGTTAATATATTTTCTATTGGTGCATAAACTACTATCTACTATTTTAAATCGGATGAGTGCAACGCGAGAAAAAAAAATATCATTTCACTCTTGCCAATGTTATTCAATGAGTCAGTGCTGCTCTGCGAGTTTTCCCTTAGCTGTAATTGGGCTGAGGAAAAAATTGCAGCATCCTGCGTATGGCCACGTACAGAATATCGGACGAGATTCAACAATGCAAGTCAATGAGTGCGAGAAATAAAACGGACGGCACATGGACCATGCGTATGCCGTCAGATTTTTATGCACACATCTCAAAAGAACCACAAAATTTCATCAGCCAAGTACAGTAAATTCACAGCCAGAACCTTCAAAATAGATAGATGTATGGATAGAATAGATAGATATGACAGACAGAATAAATAGATAGATAGAATAGATAAATACATAGATAGATGGAATAGATAGATATTCTGTTGATACATAATTTCTCAAGTTCCCTACATTTAATAAACACGCTCCCTTTAGTGCCTTTCATGTTGCACTAAAGGGTGTTTAGCCTTGTTTAACCTAATAAATAAATATTTAAAAAAAAAACGATGTTGGTCGCCCCTTTTTTTAATAACAAACACAGGTAAAGCAGACAGCTGCTAGCTGATATTATCAGGCTGGGAAGGTCCCTGGTTATTGGGCCCTTCTCAGCCTAAAAATACCAACCCACAGCTGCCCCAGAAGTGTTGCATCACATTAGATGTGAGAATTCAGAAGTCTACAGTCACATAGAATGACTGCAGACTCATCACAAACTTTGAAAATCCCATTAATGCTCCTAACATAAATAAAAATATGAGAATTAGTCAGTATCTCAAAAAATTTTTTACATCTAGGTACCTTATAAAAGACGTTGTCTCTGGCTGGAGTCATTTTCTTTCTTTTCTTCTTCATCTTGTACCTCTTATGGTACATTCTCTCCACACTGCCCTCTCCTTTCCATACTGGGCCCCCTCTTCAAATTGTCCTCTCACACTGTGCCCCCTATAGGGCCCAGTCTCCATACTGTGCCCCCTCATAATACTCCCCCTTCTTGGCATACTGTCCACTCCTGGCTGTGCCCTTACACTGTCCCCCCATGTTACCTCCCACTCTACACTACTCAGTCTCTATTCTGTGCCCACTCACACTTACTCCCCCCATACTGTCTCTTCACACTATTCCCCTCAATAGTCTCCTCACAAGTTTTCCCCTCCCTCCTCTCCTATTTCCCTGATAATCATACTGTCTCCTCAAATATATGTCCACTTGCTCTCCATACTACCTCCTCACACATCACCCTCACTCCCCATACTGTGTCCACACCATCCCCCCACTCAGCATACTATGTCTGCACTATCCCCACCAACTCAACATACTGTGTCCGCACCCTTCCCACCATACTGTTTCCTCATACATGCCCTCCATCTCCCACCCGCTCCTCATTTATTTCTCCTGCTCCCCATATTGTTTCTGCACCTGTCCCTTACTTGCTCCCCAAACTAGTGTCCTCAAATCTCCCAGTTACACTAAATCTCCCCAACCCCTCCCCTTACACTAAATCTCCCCCCACACACTAAATCACCCCATTCTAAATCACCCCACTCGCTAAACACCCCCATCCCAAATCTCCCCCCACACACTAAATACATCCCACACACATTGAATACTGCCATCCTAAATCCCTCCACCTTACATTGAATCTTCAGTGTCTTCAGCTCTGGAGCACAGAGCACTTACCATCAATGTGTGCCTCTGTCTCTGAAGTGCCGATGAGTGACGTGATCACATGACCTGATCACTGCCAAAGTTTTCCCACCCACAAAGAATGGACAGATCTGTAATTTTTCTCATAGGTACACATGATTTTTAAATACTTAAATTGCATTTTATTCCATGAAATATATATTTGATCACCTATCAACCAGCAAGAATTCAGGTTCTCACAGACCTGTTAGTTTTTCTTTAAAAAACTCTCCTACTCCACACTCATTACCTGTATTAATTACACCTGTTTGAACTGGTTACTTGTGTAAAAGACATCTGTCCACACACTCAACCAATCAAACTCCAACCTCTCTACCATGGCCAAGACCAAAGAGCTGTCTAAGGCCACAGGGACAAAATTGTAGACCTGCACAAGGCTGGCGTGGGCTACAGGACAATAGGCAAGTAGCTTGCTGAGAAAATAGAAGAAACTCAAGATAACTGTCAATCTTCCTCGAGTTGGGGCTCCATGCAAGATCTCGCCTCGTGGGGTAAGGATGATTCTGAGAAAGATCAGGAATCAGCCCAGAACTACACAGGAGGACTTGGTCAATAACCTGAAGAGAGCTGGGACCACACTGCCAAACATTTACGGTTAGTAACACACTATGCCTTTATGGATTAAAATCCTGCAGGGTACGCAAGTTTGCCCTCCTCACGCCAGCAAATGACCAAGCCTGTTTGAAGTTCACCAATGACCATCTGGACGATTCAAAGGAGGTATGGGAGAAGGGTATGTGGTCAGATGAGACCGAAATAGAACTTTTTGGTATCAACTCCACTCGCCGTATTTTGAGGAAGAAGAAGAGTGATTACAACCCCAAGAACACTGTCTCAACCGTGAAACATGGTGGGGGAAACATCATACTTTGGGAGTGTTTTTCTACAGAGGGGAAAGGACGACTGCACCATATTGAAGGGAGTATGGATGGGGTCATGTATCTCGGGATTTTGGCCAACAACCTCCTTCTCTCAGTAAGAGCATTGAAGATGGGTCATGGCTGGGTCTTCCAGAATTACAATGACCCAAAACACACTGCCAAGGCAACTAAGAAGTGGCTCCATAAGAATCATTTCAAGGTCCTGAAGTGGCCTATCCAGTCTCGAGACCTGAACCCAATAGAAAATCTTTGAAGGGAACTGAAACTCAATGTTGCCCACTGATAGCCCTGAAACCTGAAGGATTTGGAGGCGATCTGAATGGAGGAGTGGTCCAAAATCTCTGCAGTGTGTGGAAACTTGATCAAGAACTACAGGAAACGTCTGACTTCTGTAACTGCAAACAAAGGTTTCTGCACCAAATATTAAGTTCTGTTTTTCTATTGTATGTATCAAATACTTATTTCATGCAACAAAATACAAATTAATTACTGTATTTTTTGGACTATGAGATACTTTTTTCCTCCAAAATTTTGGAGGAAAATGGGAGGTGCGTCTTATAGTCCGAATGTTGGGGGGGGGAGGGAGTATATATATATATGCTGTGTGGGGTGTGGAGGGAGAGGTAGCAGTGGAGGAGCAGGGCACAGGAGGCAGCAGCCGCCTGCTGCAGCCTACACTGTCCCCGCTGCTAAATAAAATGAATATTCACCGCTCCCCATGCCCATGGGGTGTGGTGAGCACTGAATATTCATGCTCTTTAATAGCGGCACACAGTGTAGCTGCAGCGTGGCTCCTGCTGCTGCCGGAATCGCCTGTGCCCGCTGTTAAAGGGCATGAATATTCAACTTCTCTCCACGCCCATGGGCGTGGGGAGGGGTGAATGTTCATGCCCTTTAATAGCGGGCACACGCGATCGCCCGGCAGCAGCAGGAGCTGTGCTGCGGCTACACTGTATGCCGCTATTAAGGAGCATGAAATCACTGCTCCCTGCGCACACAGTCCCAGCATGGGGAGCAGTGACTTCCAGCAGCTGATCTCTCCTTGTGAGCCGCGCATGGCAGTGATGCCATGAGCGGCTCACATGGCGAGATCAGTGCGGCCAGACAGGACGCAGCGCTGGAGGAGAGAAGAAAGGTGTGTAGGAGTGTTTATTTTTTTATGTGAAGCATGGTGGGCATTAGGGGGACCATGCATACCAGGATAAGGATGAGGGGACATATATAACAGGATAAAGTTGAGGGTCATACATGCCAGGATAAGGATGAGGGGTGCCAGGCATACCAGGACAGGGATGAGGGGTGCCATGCATACCAGGACAGGGATGAGGGGTGCCATGCATACCAGAACAGGGATGAGGAGTGCCATGCATATCAAGACAGGGATGAGGGGTGCCATGCATATCAGGACAAGGATGAGGGGTACCATGCATACCAGGATGGGGATTGCTGTGCCATGCATACCAGGATAGGGATGAGTGGTGCCATGCCTACCCGGACAGGGATGAGGGGTGCCATGCATACCAGGATAAGGATGAGGGGTGCCATGCATACCAGGATAGGGATGAGGGGTGCCATGCATACCAGGATGGAGGGGTTCCATGCATACCAGAATGGGGATGGGGGCCATGTATAAAAGGAAGGGGGCATATATACCAGGATGGGGGATATTGTCAGAATTGGGGGACATTACCCCTATACCAGTGTCAGCAGAAGACCCCCTCTCCCTTAAAAGTGCATCGTGAACACATTTTTTGCTTACATTTTTTTCTTTTTTCCTCCTCTAAAACCTAAGTGCGTCTTATGATCCGGTGCGTCTTATAGTCCGAAAAATACGGTATGTAAAAATCATACAATGTGATTTTCTGGATTTCTTTTTTAGATTCTGTCTCTCACAGTTGAATTGTACTTGCGATAAAAATTACAGACCTCTCCATTCTTTGCAGGTGGGAAAACTTGCAAAATCGGCAGTGTATCAAATACTTATTTTCCCCACTGTATCTATTGATCTTGTGATTTTCAAAATCCCATGACTTTTCATTCTTGATATTTCAATTTAATATTTGAGGAGTATACATTTATAAAAATATAGACAAATATTTTTTAAGATGAATGTCCAATAATAGGTAACACTAGCTATATTAGAAAAAAGTAACAAATAATATTGACACCTATCACACAAAAAATGTAAATCAGGTCTTTTATCAGTTAGTTTCTATTTCCTCTATTTATTCTTCTTCTCACATTTTTATGGAATGTTACACTACTAAAGATAACTGTTACGCCCTAGCAATACTATACCAATGCAACGGTATAATTAAAAGGAAAAAAACCTGTATTGCTTTATATTGAGGCTATAGTACAATGGTAGAATAGCTAATCAAAATTCATTTTTAAAGTCTTAATAAGAACCATTATCTTGGTTTTATTATGAACGAGAGGGAGAACATTTCAAAGAGAAAAACTATGCTTGACTGCTCAGGCATTAACTCTGCGAAATGAAACGGCAGAAACAATACCATAATGACAGTGAAAAAAATGTTCATTTGCAAGTTAAATATAATGTTCAGATTCTGATGCATTGTCTTCTTACAATACTGGAATTGCAATATCGCAATAAATAGAGCGACAGAGAAAGCTTAACGGGTATTTAAACCTTATTGAAATCTTCATAAGACACCTTACATTTCCAATCTTTCTCCTCCCAGTCAATAAATTATGGTATTTATGACACTGTGCATTATACCCTATGTACTGCAATAGGAAACCTACTCTTCAATATTAAACTCTATAGTCTAATTTTAAATCAGTTATTAGTTGCCTTAATGTAGGTCACTTTTTGAACCAAACTGTAGAACACTTTTAGTAAATTTGGCATAATTTACAAACGTAGTCACACCATATTTTCCATACACTGTCAAAAATTTTCAGGTAAAGTGCAAAAGTTTCTAAAACACTTAGTAAATGTGGTGCATGGTATGGGCTCCAGAATTTTAGCTAAATTGGATACAGAATTCTTGGATATTTCAATTTATAAATATGCCCCACTGCTTCAAATATAATAAGGATGACAAAATAAATTTGAGAGGAATTTAATTCCACTTGAACTTCACAAAAATCCAAATGTACTAAAATGAATATTTTTTATAATTTGCTTCAGCAAAATTCAGTCACTGGTCAACATTTATCTGAACCGCAGAAAGCTAATAAAATGCCACATCTTCAGATAGCCTTCACTTGCGCTGAAATATATATGAACAACTCATGCTGAGCCTTGACACCACATTTTGATGAGAGCCCGTTAGAGTTCTAAGAGCACTCCCAGGCTCCATTAAAACCAGAAGTCCTGTTCCACAGTGTGAGGCCTAGGGATTTTTGCACGACAGGTGTCGATCTGAATATTCAGGGGGGGGCTGTATGGGCGACGAGGAAGAACGAGAGAGGTGAGCAGGAAGGTCAGTATAAGGTTGATTTATTATTTATATCTTATGCTTATTATGCTCTTGGGTCTAACGAGAACCCAGTGAAAAATAAGGGACATTAAATTCCTAATAAATATCATCTCCACAAATCGAAATTTCCCGGAAAAACTAAGTGATCTTATATCACACACTTAAAAATGTCAATAGGCCACTATATCTGATTGTTACATATTGGCTGGAAACCAGAATCAGCAGCAAGGGCAGGTTGGGCCATAGTCTAGGAGGGCATTTTCCCCATAGGCCAGTCCCTTAGTGTGCAATTAAGGCCAGAATATGGACATTTTGGGTCTGAAAATACCGTGAGACCTTTGGCAGACCAAACTGTCCACCATCCATACTTCTTTACAGAATCCAAAAGTGCCTAATGCAACCAAATTAGTACTATAGTTCTAACTTTAATGTTCTAGGTCACCTGAACAGGCCAAATACACAAAGACCAAATGTAAGCAAGAGTTCTTTTGGAGAACATAAGGATCAGGCATTTGAAATCCAATATCAGGAGGCTCCCATACACATTAGAATGTTGGCCTATACCACTGATATTGGTGAGTTAGTTGATTTTAGTCTAATGTGTATGGGGTCAATAGACTGAAATTGCACAGATATGCCCACCAGTATACTTGAGAAAGAATATATATATATTATGGGATCCCCTGCATTTGAGAAACGCCCCCGGAAGAAGCAGAGGCGAAACGGCGTCGGATGAGGGGAGGACATTACCTTAGTTTGCCTTACAGACAGATCGTTTTGGTAATATACCTTATTAATTTATGGACTATGTTGGTTTAAATGGTTATATCTGTTTAGTATTGGCATGCTCAGTGGCAATTTTTGTTCAGAGGTTATGTTATCATACTTTGCAATATATATCAGCCTAGAGGTATACCATTGTAGCCTAAAATAGTTGGGCTGGGGTTATGCACTTGCACTTTATATGGATTAATTATTCCTGGCTCAGGCTATCCTTTATGCAATCTATTATGCTTTTATTAGTGTTGAGTGAGCACTAAAATGCTCGGGTGCTCGAAGCTCGGGCCGAGCTCGACCCAAGCAACGAGCCCAATGTTAGTCTATGGGAGACCCGAGCATTTTTGCGGCAGCACCCCCGGCAGTCTGTAGAAAGCCTAAAAAGTGCCCAAAACGATAGTGACAGTGCTCAAATGTCATGGGGACAGCATGGGGTCGCCCCAGGAAGCATTTCTGACCCCCAGGTCACTGCTGTTAACAACGTGGTCAGAGGTATTAAGCCATTTTTACAGGCTCACAATAAAACGTTCAAAAACGAAACTGAAACTGCTTTGCTCTGAAATATGTTGAGGAACATCCTTTCCATGGTAAAGACTTGTGTATAAGGTAAAATAAATAACTAAAAACAAAAATACTCCTCCATACCTTGGGCTATATTCACAAGTAGCATTTTTTATGCGTTTTTGCACTTTTGTAATGCTTTCAACCGTGACAAATGCATTCACCGGGAAATGTGATTTTAACATTTTACAACCTTATCTGGCCATATGCTGTGTGACACATGCATACAGTGCTGAAAAGACATGGGAACAGCATGGGGAAGACCCCTGGAAGCATCTCTGACACCCAGGTCACTGCCTAAGAGTGTGCCCATCAGAAGTGATCCTTGCCGGATCAGAAGAAGCAGACTTGCAACTATCCCCATGCAAGTCCTTGTCCCAGGGCAGTGTTCAATTGTACATCCCCCATTCCTTGCAATGCAAACGCAAGTATGCAGCCTGCCACCCACCCACCCCCAGGCTACAATAACATACTGCTTGCTTGCTGCACTTGAAATTGGGCCTTTTAGGCATGTGGAGGCGGAATCTAGCCACCACGTCATGGCTGCATCGGTGGCCTGGTATCCATACTCGGTCCCCAGCCGCCCCGCGGCCGGGTGCCCACACGCGGTCCCCAGCCACCTGGGGGCGGCCGGGTGTCCATAAACGGTCCCCAGCCGCCCCTATTTGTCCCGGTCCACCTTATACACAAGCGCTTATACCAAAACATTACCTGTGCCCTCCCCAGTGCATTTAGTGGGAGGGACAGCCTATCCACAAACACATGGCAAGTGAATGTGGCCAGGGATGGTCCATCTCACTGACGCCTTCACACTGGGTTAATATTGAGGAAGCCGGGACACAGTTGGACACTGGGATTCAACACGTCCTCCAGACATAGAGGATTGCGGGTCCTGGGTCAATCAGGCTTCAATACAAAGTTCAGAGGGTAGACAGCAGCAGTGGTTGGCCTCCTACACAATGAGTAAATTATTCATGATCATGAGGCCATCCATCTCCTTAGCTTTCTGTTCCCTGGAATGCAAGCGCATGTATGTAGTAGCGGCTAGGCCTGAGGTGGTCAGCGTTTTGGCGCATATCCTACCTCCTCCGAGGATTGCTGGATGTTTTCCTGCTACTATCCCAGTTCTATGACTCCCATTAAAACAAAGCTTCAGGTGATGAATGATGGATGAGGTGATGGCAAAGGAGAAAGAGCAGGAGGAACAGGGACCATTCACATCAATATCAGGCCAGTTAACCACACATGTATTGAAGGATATGTTTCTGTACCAGAAGGAGCGGTTCGGCTACATAGTTATAGGGCATACAATGAGTGCAATGCCTACCAAAAATTTCGAGGCACTCCAATGCCCCTTGGAAGTGACATGGAGGTCAGAGGGCCTTAACTAAACTGTTTTTTCCATTGATAGCAACTGGGTCTTCTGTACACTGTTGGCCTAAGCAGTGAATGGAAGGCTTTCCAAAAATTATGAGGAACTGAAACAGACCCCTTGAAACAGACGTGGATTATAGCGTACTAAAAACCTTCTACCCATTATTTGGGAGTGGGTCTCCCTTAGTGTTCGCCTATGCATTGAAAAGCAAAAGCTGACAAAAATTAGGACGCAATTCAATGCCCGTTGGAAGAGTCGTGGAGGTTAGAGGTAATTAAAAACAACATTTCAATGCCCCTTGGAAGAGCTGTGGAGTTTAGAGTGGTTTAACAAGATTGTTTTAATGCCCTTGGAAGAGACGCGGAGGTCAGAGTGGTTTAACAAGACGGTTTTAATGCCCCTTGAAAGAGACGTGGAGTTCAGAGTGGTTTAACAAGATGGTTTTAATACCACTTGGAAGAGACGTGGAGTTCAGAGTGGTTTAACAAGACGGTTTTAATGCCCCTTGGAAGAGACATAGAGATCAGAGTGGTTTAACAAGACGGTTTTAATGCCCCTTGGAAGAGAAGTGGAGGTCAGAGTGGTTTAACAAGACGGTTTAATGCCACTTGGAAGAGACGTGGAGGTCACAATAGCTTAATAAGATGGTTTTAATGCTCCTTGGAAGAGACATGGAGTTCAAAGTGGTATAACAAGACGGTTTTAATGCCCCTTGGAAGAGCTGTGGAGTTCAGAGTGGTTTAACAAGAAGGTTTTAATGCACCTTGGAAGAGACGTGGAGGTCAGAGTGGTTTAACAAGACGGTGTTAATGCCCCTTGGAAGAGACGTGGAGGACACAGTAGCTAAACAAGATGGTTTTAATGCCTCTTGGAAGAGACGTGGAATTCAGAGTGGTTTAACAAGACCGTTTTAATGCCCCTTGGAAGAGACTTGGAGGTCACAGTAGCTTAACAAGACAGTTTTAATGCCCCTTGGAAGAGACGTGGAGTTCAGAGTGGATTAACAAGACGGTTTTAATGGCCCTTGGAAGAGACGCGGAGGTCACAGTAGCTTAACAAGATGGTTTTAATGCCCCTTGGAAGAGACATGGAGCTCAGAGTGGTTTAAAAAGACCGTTTTAATGCCCCTTGGAAGAGATGTGGAGGTCACAGTAGCTTAACAAGACGGTTTTAATGCCCCTTGGAAGAGACATGGAGTTCAGTGTGTTTTAACAAGACGGTTTTAATGCCCCTTGGAAGAGACGTGAAGGTCACAGTAGCTTAACAAGACGGTTTTAATGCCCCTTACAAGAGCCATGCAGTACAGCATATTAAAAACATTATTCCCATTATTGGGGAGTGGGTCTCCCATAGTCTTTGCCTATGCCTTCCAAGTAGAGATGAGCGTTGTTCTACTCGAACTGTTCGCCAATCTCAAATTCGAGCTGTTTTGGGCAGTGTTCGAGCCGTTCGGCGAACACGAACGATTTGAGAAAAATTCGGCTGTTCGAGGTTATGTTCGATAACTGTTCGTGCACCAAAATCATAACTGGATTTTTTCTCAGTAATGATGAAAATTAATGTTAATACGCAGTTTGAGTGTACAGCGGGGTGGGGGGAGGGGCAGGGGATGGATCTCTGCAGGAATAATGAAGATCTCCATTTTTTTTTCTCTTTCCCGCATTTGCAGTGGGGAGGTGCAGTCTGTCAGCCTATCAGCAGCGCACACACGGAGCGAACTGCTGTTTTTCACACAAGCAAGGGCATGTGTCATTGGCAGTGTATGTCACATGTCCTTGCCCTATAAGACCAAGCCATTTTCCCCGTCGCCACCATTTTCTCACTGCTGCAGCTGCGTGTTAGACGGCACCGCTGTTGCTGTGTGCGCTATACCTTGTTAATTTCAAGCCAATTTTCGCACAAATATACAGATAGCTTGGGAGTAGGGAATAGTTGTGATTGCAGTCCTTTTAAGGACTAGGTTACAGCATTTCCTATGACTTTTATCAGGCAGGTCTGTGCTCTTAAATAGATAGATTGTGGGAGTAAAGACTAATTGTAATTGCAGTCCTTTTCAGGACTAGGTTACATCAGTTCCTGTCAGTTTTTGCCAGTCAGGTCTGTGCCAGTGCTGTGCAAGTTTTTTTCACAGCATTTGGCTGAATCTAGCAAAGCTAATCCTTTTTGGCCTATTGCAGAGTGTGTTAGTCAGTGGAGTAGAATATCTGTGTTGCAAGATATACCACCTGTATATAGAATACCAATTTTTTTACTGCACCTAGTGAAGTAAAATCTTTTGGGCATAGCATCATTCTATTAGTCCATCTATACTGACCTCCATCAGGTTGCAAATTGAATATAATTTTTTTCTGCATCTAGCTCTGAAAAAATATTTGGCCTTCTAGCAGTGTGTGGGACTTGTTCTATTAGTCAATCTATACTGACCTCCATCAGGTTGCAAACTGAATATAATTTTTTTCTGCATCTAGCTCTGAAAAAATATTTGGCCTTCTAGCAGTGTGTGGGACTTTCTCTATTAGTCCGTCTATACTGACCTCCATCAGGTTGCAAATTAAAAATAATTTTTATCTGCATCTAGCTCTGAAAAAATATTTGGCCTTCTAGCAGTGTGTGGGACTTTCTCTATTAGTCCATCTATACTGACCTCCATCAGGTTGCAAACTGAATATATTTTTTTTCTGCATCTACCTCTGAAAAAATACTGGGCTTCTAGCTGTGTGTGGGACTTGTTCTATTAATCCATCTATACAGACCTCCATCAGGTTGCAAACTGAATATATTTTTTTTCTGCATCTACCTCTGAAAAAATATTGGGCTTCTAGCTGTGTGTGGGACTTGTTCTATTAATCCATCTATACAGACCTCCATCAGGTTGCAAACTGAATATAATTTTTTTCTGCATCTAGCTCTGAAAAAATATTTGGCCTTCTAGCAGTGTGTGGGACTTTCTCTATTAGTCCATCTATACTGACCTCCATCAGGTTGCAAATTAAAAATATTTTTTATCTGCATCTAGCTCTGAAAAAATATTTGGCCTTCTAGCAGTGTGTGGGACTTTCACTATTAGTCCATCTATACTGACCTCCATCAGGTTGCAAATTAAAAATAATTTTTATCTGCATCTACCTCTGAAAAAATATTTGGGCTTCTAGCTGTGTGTGGGACTTGTTCTATTAGTCCATCTATACTGACCTCCATCAGGTTGCAAACTGAATATAATTTTTTTCTGCATCTACCTCTGAAAAAATATTTGGCCTTCTAGCAGTGTGTGGGACTTTCTCTATTAGTCCATCTATACTGACCTCCATCAGGTTGCAAACTGAATATATTTTTTTTCTGCATCTACCTCTGAAAAAATATTGGGCTTCTAGCTGTGTGTGGGACTTGTTCTATTAATCCATCTATACAGACCTCCATCAGGTTGCAAACTGAATATAATTTTTTTCTGCATCTACCTCTGAAAAAATATTTGGCCTTCTAGCAGTGTGTGGGACTTTCTCTATTAGTCCATCTATACTGACCTCCATCAGGTTGCAAATTAAAAATATTTTTTATCTGCATCTAGCTCTGAAAAAATATTTGGCCTTCTAGCAGTGTGTGGGACTTTCTCTATTAGTCCATCTATACTGACCTCCATCAGGTTGCAAATTAAAAATAATTTTTATCTGCATCTAGCTCTGAAAAAATATTTGGCCTTCTAGCAGTGTGTGGGACTTTCTCTATTAGTCCATCTATACTGACCTCCATCAGGTTGCAAATTAAAAATAATTTTTATCTGCATCTACCTCTGAAAAAATATTTGGGCTTCTAGCTGTGTGTGGGACTTGTTCTATTAGTCCATCTATACTGACCTCCATCAGGTTGCAAACTGAATATAATTTTTTTCTGCATCTAGCTCTGAAAAAATATTTGGCCTTCTAGTAGTGTGTGGGACTTTCTCTATTAGTCCATCTATACTGACCTCCATCAGGTTGCAAATTAAAAATAATTTTTATCTGCACCTAGCTCTGAAAAAATATTTGGCCTTCTAGCAGTGTGTGGGACTTTCTCTATTAGTCCATCTATACTGACCTCCATCAGGTTGCAAATTAAAAATAATTTTTATCTGCATCTACCTCTGAAAAAATATTTGGGCTTCTAGCTGTGTGTGGGACTTGTTCTATTAGTCCATCTACACTGACTTCCATCAGGTTGCAAGCTGAATATAATTTTTTTCTGCATCTACCTCTGAAAAAATATTTGGCCTTCTAGCAGTGTGTGGGACTTTCTCTATTAGTCCATCTATACTGACCTCCATCAGGTTGCAAACTGAATATATTTTTTTTCTGCATCTACCTCTGAAAAAATATTTGGCCTTCTAGCTGTGTTTGGGACTTGTTCTATTAGTCCATCTATACTGACCTCCATCAGGTTGCAAATTGAATATAATTTTTTTCTGCATCTAACCCAGCCAATAGTTTTGGCCTAATACCACAGTTTGGCCACTCAGCTCTGCTCGGTTCCCATCCATTCTTTTTTTGTGCAAACAACTCCAGAGTTGTGAATTAGTTAACCACCAAAATGAGTGGAAAAAGGCCTGCTGCTGGTGGAAAGGGGAATAGGCGTGTTGGGAAGGGGAAAAAAGGTTGTGTCCGTGGGGTAGGTTTTAAAGCAACAGTAACATCTGCAGAAGAAAGACCATCTTCAAGCCGAACTAAAATGTCTACTTCTTTTAGCGGACAATGTGATATGATCCCTTTCTTACGGCCACGCCAATCGCTGCAAATTCCAGATGAGGCACAAAAACAGCAGGTGCTTCAACGGATATCAAGTGCTCCTTTAAGTGGGCTCTCCTCCACATCAACTTCAACATCACAAATACTCCAGTCCTCAAAGGTGTCACCCCAATCGCACTTGCTTCCTCACAGCTCCCAAATCTCCAGCTGCCCGTCTGAGTATGAGGTAGAACAGATGGTTGAGTCTGCAGAGCTGTTTACTCATACTATAGCCTGGGAATCAGAGGTCGACTCCAGCGCTTCTGTGAATCCAGACGAGGAAATGATCTGCACTGATGCCCAGAATCTTTAAGAGTCGGATCCAGGACCAGACGCAGAAGCTTCTGACCATAATGTAGACCCTCATTCCCAAACTGTAACTCCTGTTGCTGGAGACAATGAGGAAGACGATGATGAGACTCAAATACCTGATTGGAGCGACAACTTTAGTTTTTGTCAGGGCAGGAACAGGTTGGCTCTGAGGACGACGGGTGTGATAACGCACAGGGTGATGATGATGAGGTTGGAGATCCCACTTACTGTCAACCCACAGTCAGCCAAGAGATGAGGTCAGCAGAGGAGGTGGAGGAAGATGCTAGTGACGACGAGGTCAGGTTGCGCCTTCCTGGACAGAGACGTAGTACTGGAAGCACGTCAACAGCTGCATCCTCAAACACAACTCTGCCTCTCACCACAAGTCGTGGTGGCTCTTCAGGTCGCATGGGTGCTAAGCCTTGCATAGCCTGGGCATTTTTTCAGATCGATAAAGATGACCCAACTCGTGTTATCTGTAACATTTGTCAGCAAAAGCTAAGTAGAGGCCAAAAAATACATAGTTTGAGTACTTCATGCATGAACCGGCACATGGACATGAAGCATAAGTTGCAGTGGGAAGCTCAGTGTGCTACAATGCGGCCTAGCTGGCCGGGCCAACCACCGTCTGCCATATCTTGTGCATCCGCGGCCTCTTCATCCTCTGTGACTTGGGGAACAGCAGTCACACCTGTTTTGGGGCGCAGACCTGCCACCTCTTTACCCACAACAGCCAGCGTGATTGGCAGGTCATCATTTTCTTTGGAGGTGGTAACACCAGCTGGTGTTGAGCGCTGTCCGACATCGATAGCACCACCTTTGGATCAAGGCAACCTAACATGTCCGCCTGCATCTTCCTCACAGACCGGCAGTTTGCCGGGGACACCCTTATCAACCCCGTCTAAGCACAATAGCCAGCCCTCGGTCCCTCAGATGTGGACAAGTAAAAGACCATTTCCTCCTAGCCATGAGAAAGCTAAGAGGTTGAATTTCACCATCTGCAAGCTCTTGGCTACAGAAATGCTGCCTTTCCGCCTGGTGGACACAGAGGATTTTCGAGACCTTATGTCCGTCACAGTGCCCCAGTACCAGATGCCCAGTCGGCACTACTTCTCAAAGAAAGGTGTGCCTGCGCTCCACCAGCATGTCGCACACAACATCACCGCTTCTTTGAGAAACTCTGTGTGTGACAGGGTGCATTTCACCACAGACACTTGGACGAGTAGGCATGGACAGGGGCGTTACATGTCGCTGACTGGGCACTGGGTAACTATGGTGACAGCAGGACAAGGGGCTGCTGTCCAAGTCTTGCCGTCCCCACGAGTTGTGCGTCAATCCTCTTTATGTCAAAGTTCCTCCACTGCTTCTGCCTCCTCAACCTCCTCTCGGTCTTCCACCTGCACCCAAAGCCTGTCTGGTCATGCCACAAGCTTTCTAACTGCGCAGAAGGGATCCTGCACACCTCTTTACTATGCTGGCAGTAGGGCTCAACGTCATCAGGCGGTTTTTACTTTGAAATGTCTGGGAAATGTGAGTCACACAGCTGAGGAGTTATGGTCAGCTCTGGAGAACCAATTTCATGAATGGTTGTCTCCACTGGACCTGAAACCAGGGAAGGCCGTGTGCGACAATGCTGCAAACCTGGGTGCGGCCCTTCGCCGGGGCAATGTCACACACGTGCCTTGTATGGCTCACGTGTTGAACCTGGTTGTCCAGCAATTTTTAGCCCACTATCCCAGACTAGCTGGCCTTCTGCAGAGGGCACGGTCGCTGTGTGCTCACTTCCGCCGTTCGCATCCCCCAGCTCAGCGACTTACATCTCTACAGAAGTCGTTGGGCCTGCCACTTCACCGGCTAAAATGCGATGTGCCTACCCGGTGGAATTCAACTCTGCACATGTTGCAGCGACTGTGGCAGCACCGACAAGCCCTGGTGCAATACGTTCTGATGTATAGCCTGGGCAACGAGATCCAGAGGTGGGGCAAATCACGCTGGAGGAGTGGTCTCAGATCAGGGACCTATGCACCCTTCTGCACAGTTTTGAAATGGCGACGAAGATGTTTAGTGCTGATGATGCCATTATCAGCATGACTACTCCGGTGATTTACATGCTGGAGCACATGTTAAACAGAATTCGGAGTCAGGTGGTGGCACAAGAGGAGGTGGAGGAAGTAGAGGAGGAGGAGTTGTATGCGGAAGGGCTAACATCTGCAAGGTCCAGACGGTCGGCAGCACCAAGGCGGCAGGCATGTGAGGGTGGGGGAGATGGTTTTACCAGGGCGCATGGTAGCAGCAAAACTAGTGAGGAAGGTGCAGGAGCCCAGGAAGAAGTGGAGGACGAACTGATGGAAGACTCATCAGATGAGGGAGACCTTGATCACATTTCTGCTGTGCAAGGTTGGGGGGAGAGGAAAGAGGAAGGAAGCATGATTGTTACCTCGCCACCAACACAACAGGGACTTTGTGCTCCTGGATGCGCAACACACATGAGTGCCTTCTTGCTGCACTACCTGCAACATGACCCTCGAATTGTGAGAATTAGAAATAATCCTGACTACTGGGTTGCCACACTGTTAGATCCCCGGTACAAAAGTAAATTTGCCGAAATTATTCCTGCCATAGAAAGGGATGCACGCATGCAGGAGTATCAGCAGAGACTGTTGCAGAATCTTACATGTGCTTTTCCACAAAACACCAGTGGTGCACGTAGTGAATCTCACAGTTCCAACTTGCCAACTGTGGGACCGTCAAGTGTTCAGCACTCAAACCGTAACAGAACCACAGTATCTGCTGGTAACATCAATTTTGCGGAATCATTTCACCACTTTTTTAGCCCATCCTTTGCAAGGCCACAGGAGACAAGAAGTCTGACACATAGTCAACGCCTAGAGACGATGGTACAGGAGTATCTCCAAGTAAACATTGAAGCCATGACTGTGTCACTGGACCCTTGCTCTTTTTGGGCTTCCAATCTGGATAAATGGCCAGAGCTAGCCACTTACGCCTTGGAGATCTTGTCATGCCCCGCAGCCAGCGTTCTGTCTGAACGTGTGTTCAGCGCTGCTGGTGGTGTGCTGACAGATAAGCGCACGCGGCTCTCCACTGATAATGTAGACAGACTCACGTTCATAAAGATGAACAAATCATGGATCCGAAACGACTTTTCTACCCCTGTGTCATCCTGGGGAGAGTAAAAGCTTGACGATTGGTAAAAATCACCCTACCAACCGTTTTAAGCTTTCAAATTACTAATCATGTTTATCTGTATCTTGGCTGGAAAATAATTTGGGCTTTGTAGCAGTGTGCAGCACTGATTCTATTAGGCCATCTATAATAAGCTCCACCAGATTTAAAATTACTAATCATGTTTATCTGTATCTTGGCTGGAAAATAATTTGGGCTTTGTAGCAGTGTGCAGCACTGATCCTATTAGGCCATCTATACTAAGCTCCACCAGATTTAAAATTAATAATAATTTTTAGCTGCATCTAGCCCGGAAAATAATTTTGGGGCTCCGAGATGCGCAAGACACATAAGTGCCTTCTTGCTGCACTACCTGCAACATGACCCTCATATTGTCAGAATTCGAAGTAATCATGACTACTGGGTTGCCACTGTTAGATCCCCCAAACTTTTCGATCAACCTTTTCATTTTAATAAAGACCAAAAAAATTGTCATTTTTGAAATTATAAGCATTAGCAGGTTATTAGAAACTGAAATCAAACAGTTTTCAACTCAAAACTTTATTCTAGGTGATGTTACATTTTCACATAGGACCCCTTGTTCGAAAGGAGCTTCTGAACTCTCTCGTCCATTGAATTTGTCAGGTTTTGGATGGTTTCTGCTTCAATTGTTTTGCATGAGGACAGAATACCCTCCCAGAGCTGTTGCTTAGATGTGAACTGCCTCATAGACACTCCTTTTGATGATGCTCCAGAGGTTCTGAATGGGGTAGAGGTCAGGGGAGCATGGGGGTCACACCATAAGTTTGTCCCCTTTTATGCCCATATCAGCCAGAGATGCAGATGTTTTATGTGCAGCATGAGATGGTGCATTATCATGCAAAAAAATGATCTTGCTGTGAAATACACGGTTCTTCTTCTTGAACCATGGCAGGAAGTGCTGTTTGAGAAAATCCACATACATTATGGAGTTCATCTTTAGCGCCTTCAGGGATCCTAAAGGGGCCGACAATCTCTCTCCTCATGATTCCAGCCCAAAACATTACTCCACCTCCTCCTTGTTGGCGCTGTAGCCGTGTTTGCGTGGGGTGTCCATCAACCAGCCATCCTCCACTCCATCCATCTGGACCATCGAGCGCTGCATGGCACTCATCCGTGAACAAAACAGTTTTGAAATCAGTCTTCATGTAATGTTTAGCCCACTGGAGCCATTTCTGCTTGTGTGAAGTGGATAGAGGAGGTCGACAGGATGGCGTATGCACAGCTGCAAACCTCTGAAGGACCCTGCATCTTGTTGTTCGGGGGACGTTGGAGGCACCAGCAGCTTCAAAAACTTGTCTGCTGCTATGACAAGGCTTTTTTGCCGCTGCTCTTTTAACCTGACGTAATTGCCTGTAGGAAAGAGTCCTCAATTTGCCCTTATCAGCACGCACACGTGTGTACTGTGAATCAGCTACATACTTCTTGATTGCCAAGACACTTCATCCTGATCATCGCACAATGTTGATTGTAGTCATGCCTTGACCTAAACACTCCACAATTTGTTGCTTCTCAGCAGACGACACATCCTTTTTCTTTCCCATTTTGGCAGAAAATGTAGGCTGCTTAATAATGTGAGACAGCCTTCTTAAGTAGTCTTGCCTTTCATTGGACACACCGGCCAAACTAATTAGCACAGGTGTCTGCAATTGCTTACAGTGATATAAAGAGCCCTGACACACATCACCATCAATGAGTTTAACTGACAAACAAACAAATTCTTCCCTTATCATTCCTAAACACTTTTTGCATAATAATTTGGAACACAGTGTACATGTGCTTTTCCACAAAACACCAGTGGTTCACGTAGTGAATCTTACAGTTCTAACTTGCCAACCGTGGTCTGTATGGAGTTGTTCAATAAAGGGCCCAAAATTAAGATAACATAGATGGGAGAGGTCTCTATGAATAGGAATTCCTAAGTATTTGATACCCTGTGAGGGCCAGGCAAAGGGAAAGTTGGACTGGATGGAATGCTATATGGATTTGGGGAGGGAGACATCAAGGGCCTCAGACTTCGCTGCATTGATTTTAAAATTTGACCATGTAACAAAGTGATCTATTTCAGCCATAACAGCATGGATGGATATATGTGATTGAGTGATATATACTAGGACATCATCAGCAAATAGAGAGCACTTGTACTCGGTGCCTCCCACCTCAATCCACCTAATATTGGGGTTATGGCAAATTGATGAGAGCAGGTGCTCCGTCACTAGGATGTATAAGAGAGGGGACAGAGGACATCCCTGCCTTGTCCCATTGGTGATTGTGAAAGGTGATGAAAATGTTCTGATGCACCCCCTGGGCCTTGGGACACCCGGAGCCGGACCCTTTTTGGTGGACGCTGGTGGTTGTAGTCTTCGTGGCGGCGACCCGGTTCCGTGGCTCAGGGTGGTCAAACCAGTGGCGGAACTATTTATGTGGTTTTGATGTTTAAATGTCCGACTACGCCACCCGTGGATTGCGGTCAGAGTGAACCGCCGCTACACGGCAGACCGCTGAGGCTGGTGTTGTGGGTGCAGCAGAGCGTAGCATAACTCCCCACGGCAGGAGTACAGCCTCAGGGCAGTGTATGCGGAGGATGGGGGTGATGATGCAGGGCAGCAGCAGTAACGACACGGAGTCAGTGATGCAGTCCAGGGCCTTTACTCACAGTTCTTATTATCCAGACCACGTCTGCAGGTAACGGCTGCCCACGTCGTACTGTGCTCACCAGGTGAGGGGCTCAGACAGCTCCCAGATAACTTTGGAGCGCTTCACAGGACCCCCTTTGTGTGTCCTTTGTCTGGTCTTTCTTACCAACCCTTCTGTCCGGCTGCCTTGGGCCTCCTCTTGGTAAATTTGGCGCCAGTTTCACTCACCCTATGTGGTGCCTTCCTAGCGGGTGTAGCAAGGGGCTGCGCCACATAAAATGTCACAGCCTCCGGTTTCTAGCTGAGGGTCATTTCCTGCCTCCACTAGTTTCGGGGACCGGTCTCCCCCTTTGGCCTGACCCCTCCACGCAGGTGGATTCGGGCGTGCGGTGGCGACTCGCCCGTCCGCACCCCTGGGATCCCTTCATTCCTCGTTCCTGGAGCCTTCTCTGCTCCTCTTCCTTCCTTCTCCCTCTTCCAGGCCTGGGCCTCTGTTACTAGGCCCGCCTCTGGAGCAGAGCTCATGCAGAGCCCCTGCTCCCTGCCACTTCTGCTCAGACTTCTCTGCACTGAACTAAGATGGTGCCCACCTTTTATACTCCCTTCTCAATGCACCCAGGAACTGCTTCCTCCCTGCTCCTGCACTACAGGGTTCCCCTTCCTCAGTGTTCTCTCCCCCCACTCCAGCCAGGGACAGGGACTGTCGTGCCCATCTCAGGGGCATATTGGTCGCCCTGCCCCACGGCAATGTGGTGTAATGCATGCAGGTGTCGGGTCCTGATCCACACTCCATCCTTACCTGAGAGTGAGATATCACACCTCTGGGTGAGGTGCAATACCTCTGTAGCAACCGAGCCCTCAGGGTGCTACAGTTCCATTTATCTTCAGCCTAGGTGACGTATTGTGATACAGGGCCGTGATTTTGGCTATAAAAGGGTTCCCTAGACCCCTACCCCAAGCTTTTTAAGAGAATCATATATGGCGTGCCAGGAGATTCTATGGAATGCTTTCTCAGCATCCAACGAGAGTATCTAATTACAAATTTTTAACTGCATCTAGCCCAGGAAATACTTTGTGCCTAGTAGCAGTGTCTGCTAGTCAGCGGATTATCCCGGCTGTTAAGCAAGCTACACCACCTGTAGTTTGGACACTTAATTTTTTCAAAGGAAATGCTTCAGGACCACGGGATACTCAGTGAAGAGCATCAGGAGGCACCCCAAATCATAGGGGCTGGGACTGGCAGTAGGATGCCTTGCGGTGGACAGCCGAGCTCGATCCTTATAAAAGCTTTTTAACTGCAGCAGCTTTAGTGGACGCTACTGGAGCTGGAATTACGCGGCTGCTGGCATGAGACTTGCCCTCCAATAGATCCTTGTAAATGGATTTAAAGTGTATTCATTCAAATTAGAGAGACAATTTAAATTAAAAAGCTTAGAGCTGCCTCCACCACAGGGGGGCTCGCTCGACCCACCAGCGGACAGGCACCAGTATTGGGAGAGGGGGGCTGGCCGTCAGGGTTCACCGCGGCTCTGGCACAAACCCGGCGACACGGAGGTGGCACGGGCAGGAGCGGACTGAACGTGTCGGCTTCTCACTTTTTGGATTTTAGAAGGGCATGACATGCCTATATCTGTGTCTCCCCCTCCTTTTACTCCTCCACCTCTTTTCTTTTCGCATGACTATATGTACTTGTCACTTTTCCATGTGTTAGTTATGTCTTCTGAGCAGTTTGTCAGCTTTTGGACACCTTTGAAGGTGTTTTCTATGTGTTTCTATGTGTTTTTGTTTGCCTGCCATTGGTTTTAACGGTGTTCGAAGGTGTTCGACGAACAATTCGACGAACAGTTCGGCGAACACACGGGTGTTCGACGAACCGAACCGAACTCGAACACTACGGGGGTGGCTCAACACTACTTCCAAGCAAAAGCTGCCAAAAATTAGGACGGAGGAAATTGCAATGCCCCTTACAAGAGCCATGCAGTACAGCATATTAAAAACATTATTCCCATTATTGGGCAGTGGGTCTCCCATAGTCTTTGCCTATGCCTTCCAAGCAAAAGCTGCCAAAAATTAGGATGGAGGAACTTGCAATGCAAGCAACATGGACCACGGTCATCCTGGTGGTATAGAGGTGGTGGAGGCTGAGGATTAGGAGAAGAGCAAAAAACAGCCAAAATGAGGAAGCGTATACCCATGTGTGCCTGTGAAGCGGTGCATGGGAATACACCTCCCGAAATAGCACAGTGGATTTGACTTTATGTTACTCTGCTGTCATTTGGTGGTGATGAGATGTCTGGCCCAATGCAGCCCTTGTTCATTTTGATAAGGGTGAGCTTGTCAGCTTTGTCAGTTGACAGGCGAGTGCGCTTATCTGTTATAATTCCCCCAGTGGTACTAAAAGCACGCTCCGATAACACGCTAGCGGCAGGGCAGGCCAGGACCTCCAAGGCGTGCAGAGCGAGTTCATTCCAAATGTCCAGCTTGGATACCCAATAACTAAAAGGCACAGAGGAATCACGCAGGATGCTGGTACGGTCGGCAAGGTGCTCCCTCACCATCTTTTGAAACTTTCCACTCCTTGTGAGAGTACCCCACGCCTCAGGGCCTGTAAGCTGGGCGGGTCTCAGAAAACTGTCCCAGAACATTGACAGTGTTCCCCTGCCTCTGCTGGATTGGAGTTGAGTCTCTCACGCCTGTACACCTTGGTTGGGCAACGAACTGTGACCTCTGCTGCTAGCGTATTCAGATGGGAATTTTTTTAACAGTTCTGCAGCAAGGGCCTTCTGGTACTGCCACATTTTTGTAGACCTCTCCACCTCAGGAATAACAGAGTGAAAGTTCTCCTTGTTGCGGGGGTCTAAAAGTGTCACCAACCAGTAATGACTGTCACCCAACATTTTGACAACGTGATGGTCACGGTTAAGGCAGCGTAACATAAAGTCAGCCATGCGTGCCAAACTGGTAGCGGTCAAGACTTCCATGTCCTCACCAAGATGACGACTGACCATGCTCTCGTCCTCCTCCTCCCCGCTGTCCTCAGGCCACCCATGCTGAACCAAAGGTATGACAGTTGTACAGGTACTACCATCTACAGCGCATGATACAAGCTCCTGTTCTTCCTCCTCCTCCTCCTCTCCCTCGTTGTCCCCCAATGCACGTTGGGATGAGATGAGGCTGGGCTGTGTGTAATCGCCCAATACTGCTTCTTGATCCATCTCATCATACTCTGGCTGCAATGCCTCCTCTTTAGTTCTCTGCAGAGAGCATTGCAAAAGACAGACAAGTGGGATGCTGATGCTAATGATGGCGTCATCGCCACTCACCATCTTGGTGGACTCCTCAAAGTTTGTCAGGATGGTACATATGTCAGACATCCAGGTCCACTCCTGAGGTCTCATGTGTGGAGTCTTACCTGAATATCGACAGCCTTGTTGCAGCTGGTACTCCACAACTGCTCTCTTCAGCTCACAAATCCTTTGCAACATGTGGGGGGTAGAGTTCTAACATGTGGGGACATCACACAACAGTCGGTGTGCCAGAAGCTGCAAATGCTGCTGCAACACAGCAAGGGCGACGGAAGCTGTAGCCGACTTCCGAAAATGAGCTGACAGGCGGCGTACTTTGACGAGCAGATCTGGCAACTCGGGGTACGATTTAAGAAACCGTAGAACCACGAGGTTAAGCACATGAGCCAGGCATGGTACGTGTGTGATCTCGCCTCACCTTAGAGCCGCCACCAGGTTACGGCCATTGTCACACACAACCATGCCTGGATGTAGGTTCAGTGGTCTTAGCCACAGATCTGCCTGCTCTTTCACAGCTGTCCACAACTCACAAGCAGTGTTAGGTTTATCACCTAAGCCTATGAGTTTCAGCACAGCCTGTTGCCGCTTGGCTGCAGCAGTACTGCATGCTTCCAGCTTGTAACTGATGTGGTGATTTCTGAGATTGAGGCTGAACATGAGGAGGAGGACGAGGATGATGTGCAGGAGCTGTACACTGTGGGGGCAACTCTGACTGACATAGGGCCCGCAATCCTCGGTGTGGGGAGGATGTGTTCCGTCCCAAGGTCTGACTGGGTCCCGGCTTCCACTATGTTTACCCAGTGTGCCATCAGGGAGATGTACCATCGCTGGCCACAAGCACTTGTCCACGTGTCCGTTATCAGGTGGACTCTCCCAGTAACTGCGTTGTTGAGGGCACGGCAGATGTTTGGGACACATGCTTGTGTAGTGCGGGGATGGCACACCGGGCAAAATAGTGTCGGCTGGGGACCGAGTACCGAAGGATGGCCACAGCCATAAGGTTGCGGAAGGATTCCGTCTCCACCAGCCTAAAAGGCAGCATTTCCAACGCAAGCAGTCGTGAATTGTGCGAATTTAGGACTGTGGCCTCTGGGGCGTTGGCTGCGAATTTGCGCTTTCGTTCAAAGGTCTGGGATATGGACAATTTAACGCTGCGGTGGGACGTGGACGTTGATGCTGTTTCTTGAGAAACTGCCATAACAAGTGAAGACTGAGAGGAGGGGGCATCTTTGCATGCAGTATGGACAGGGGATTGCCTTGCACGCACAACAGGGGGATCTCTTACATGCACAACAGTGGAAGAAGCAGCGGTGACACCCGCTGACACTTGTCGTGGACCCTGGGGTTCGCCCCACAAAGTCGGGTGCTTTGCTGCCATGTGCCTGATCATGCTGGTGTTGGTCAGGCTGGTAGTTTTGTCACCCCTGCTGATGCTGGCCTGGCAGGTGGTACAAATGGCCTTTTTGGGGTTATCAGCAGAGTCTTTAAAAAAATTCCAGACTCTGGAAGACCTACCGGTTGTACTGGCAACGTCCCTCGTGTTGGTGTTACGGGGAACGGTTGACTGCCTTCTGTCTGCGGCCACCACACTGCTTCTTCCTGCCTGTTGGGGTACTCTGCCTCCCTCCCCCTGTGTGCTGCTGACCTCGCTCTGCGTGTCCTCCTGCCACATTGGGTCAGTTACTAGATCATCTACCACCTCCTCCTCTTCCACTTCCGCACCACAGTCCTCCTACTCATTTCGTGACAATGGTGTCTCGTCATCGTCCACCTCTTGTGACAAATTGCCAGCGTCGCCTTCCTGTGACCGTGGCTGTTCAAATATTTGGCCATTGCAACATGGGATCTCCTGTTCCACCACTTCAAGCGGAGCTGGCGAGGGCCCCAAATATGGAAATGGACCAGTGAACAGCTATTCAGAGTGTCCAACTGTGGGATCAGTTGCTGTCTGACGACACTCTGCATGGTGGGAGGAAGGAGCATCAGGGTGAGGAGGAGTATGCAGTCGAAACTCACGGGTACTAACACTTGATCTTGTGGAAGACAGACCAGAGGTGGTGGTGCCCAGGTGACTGGAAGTATTATCTGCTATCCAATTAATAACCTGTTCACACTGATCAGTTCGCAATAGTGGTGCTGTTGTGTGCTTCCCTAGTAATTCGGTTAAGAACTGGGAGCGAGAAGATGTGGCTGTTGGTTGTGGCACATTTTCACCTTGGCCACGGCCCCATCCTTTGCACGCACCATCACCAGAACGTCCAGTTCCACGTCCCTTGCCACGCGCCTTGCCCATTGTAAATGAAGTAAAATTGCTTACACTCGCACTATCAATGGCAAAGGGATAATAGAAAGGAGATTTGAAAACCACAGTTTTAGTTATCTGGCCTACACCAGAATCTTTTAAACAGATATATTTGTGTCTGAACAGTCAGCGAGACACTCAAAATATTTTTTTTTATTCAAAAAGGTGGATTACATCCTGATTTGAACCGTGGTACTGCAAAACCACAGTTCTAGTTATCTGGCCTACTCCAGACTCTTTTAAACAGATATATTTGTGTCTGAACAGTCAGCGAGACACTCAAAATGTTTTTTTTTTATTGAAAAAAGGCAAAAAAGTGGATAATACAGAGATTTGAACCGTGGAGCTGAAAAAACACCGTTCTAGGTATCTGGCCTACACCAGACTCTTTTAAACAGATATATTTGTGTCTGAACAGTCAGCGAGACACTCAAAATGTTTATTTTTTATGTAAAAAGGTGGATTACACCCTGATTTGAACCGTGAAACTGCAAAACCACAGTTCTAGCCATCTGGCCTACACCAGACTCTTTTAAACAGATATATTTGTGTCTGAACAGTCAGCGAGACACTCAAAATGTTTTTTTTTTATTGAAAAAAGGCAAAAAAGTGGATAATACAGAGATTTGAACCGTGGAACTGCAAAACCACAGTTCTAGCTATCTGGACTACACCAGACTCTTTTAAACAGATATATTTGTGTCTGAACAGTCAGCGAGACACTCCAAATGTTTTTTTTATGCAAAAAGGTGGATTACACCCAAATTTGAATCGTGGAAGAGGAAAACCACAGTTCTAGTTATCTGGCCTACACCAGAATCTTTTAAACAGATACATTTGTGTCTGAACAGTCAGCGAGACACTCAAAATATTTTTTTTTTATTCAAAAAGGTGGATTACATCCTGATTTGAACCGTGGTACTGCAAAACCACAGTTCTAGTTATCTTGCCTACTCCAGACTCTTTTAAACAGATATATTTGTGTCTGAACACTCAGAGAGACACTCAAAATGTTTTTTTTTTATTGAAAAAAGGCAAAAAAGTGGATAATACAGAGATTTGAACCGTGGAGCTGAAAAAACACCATTCTAGGTATCTGGCCTACACCAGACTCTTTGAAACAGATATATTTGTGTCTGAACAGTCAGCGAGACACTCAAAATGTTTATTTTTTATGTAAAAAGGTGGATTACACCCTGATTTGAACCGTGAAACTGCAAAACCACAGTTCTAGTCATCTGGCCTACACCAGACTCTTTTAAACAGATGTATTTGTGTCTGAACAGTCAGCGAGACACTCAAAATGTTTTTTTTATTGAAAAAAGGCAAAAAAGTGGATAATACAGAGATTTGAACCATGGAACTTCAAAACCACAGTTCTAGCTATCTGGACTACACCAGACTCTTTTAAACAGATATATTTGTGTCTGAACAGTCAGCGAGACACTCAAAATGTTTTTTTTTATGCAAAAAGGTGGGTTACACCCAGATTTGAACCGTAGAAGAGGAAAACCACAGTTGTAATTATCTGGCCTACAATAGAATCTTTAAAACAGATATATTTGTGTCTGAACAGTCAGCGAGACACTCAAAATGTTTTTTTTATGCACAAAGGTGGATTACACCCTGATTTGAACCATGAAACTGCAAAACCACAGTTCTAGCTATCTGGCCTACACCAGAATCTTTTAAACAGTTATATTTGTGTCTGAACAGTCAGCGAGACACTCAAAATGTTTTTTTTATGCAAAAAGGTGGATTACACCCTGATTTGAACAGTGAAACTGCAAAACCACAGTTCTAGTTATCTGGCCTACACCAGACTCTTTTAAACAGATATATTTGTATCTCAACAGTCAGCAAGACACTCAAAATGTTTTTTTTTTATTGAAAAAAGGCAAAAAAGTGAATAGTACAGAGATTTGAACCATGGAACTGCAAAAACCACAGTTCTAGTTATCTGGCCTTCACCAGACTCTTTTAAACAGATATATTTGTGTCTGAACAGTCAGAGAGACACTCCAAATGTTTTTTTTTTTTGCAAAAAGGTAGATTACACCCTGATATGAACCGTGGAAGAGGAAAACCACAGTTCTAGTTATCTGGCCTACACCAGAATCTTTAAAACAGATATATTTGTGTCTAAACAGTCAGCGAGACACTCAAAATGTTTTTTTTATTGAAAAAGGGCAAAAAAGTGGATAATACAGAGATTTGAAACTTGGAACTGCAAAACCACAGTTCTAGTTTTCTGGCCTACACCAGACTCTTTTAAGCAGATATATTTGTGTCTGAACACTCACAGACACACTAATTTTTTTTTTTTGGGGGGGGGGGATACCAAAAGGTTAATAAGACGAGTATTTGTACAGTCTGACTAAGGAAAAAAAAAAAGAGGATTTAGATGAAAAAAAAAGGATTTTTCCTGGCCCCTGAGACCTGGGGATAAGTCTAGCAATTTGACCAGCAGAGCACACAGGACTGTAATGCAGTGTTTGTTGGTATAACCACTGCATCTACTATATAGCCTGCCTGCCTGCCTGATATCTGGGATGGATATTAGTCCTGAGAAGGACTGTTTTTTGATTTGGCAGGCTTTAGAGACCCTACACTACCTATTTCGCAGTATAAATCTCTCCCTAACTCAGCAGCACTCTCCCCACACCGTCTGATCCGTAGCGACTGTATCCAAGATGGCGGCACCCGGTTTAAATACTCGAGGTGACGCTGTGCGGCCAGCCAATCACTGTAATGCCCACAACCAACATGGCTGCTGCATTACAGTGACTGGCTGGCAATCCCTGCATGTTCATTGGCTCTGTAAAGAGCGCCAAATGTGCAGGGCGGAGACCCGAGCACCCGCCCAAGTAACCCGGAAATGCTCGGTGCTCGCTGAATATCCCGAGTAGTGAGATGCTCGGGTGAGTACCGAGCAGTGTAGAGCATGCTCGCTCAACACTATTTTTTATATCTTGCACTGTTGAATTTATAGTATTGATAGATACTTTGTGTATACATTAATGTTCTTTCCACATATGACTATTTATTGATTCTGTGTTCCCTCCCCTTTTTTTCTGGCGTTTTTTCTGCTCTGTTTTTTTAATGTTTTTTTTTATAAGATTAATAAAAATTTGATATTTTTAAATTTTGAGCTGGAATCTCTTTTTATTGGGACAGCCATATAATTTATTGGCTGTCGCTGATATTTGACATTCCTTAATCAACACCTTGCAGTAAAAGCGTCATATGCTGTAAATAGATAAACAACCAATAGGTTAAAAAGTAAATTATCATGTGCATGTGAATTTTTTGAATATATGTATTATTAGTCAGTAGATATAATAAAGATTGCAATATGCCACCGGTGGACAGACAACCAATAGTGCAAGAATGAATGATCATGTGCATATGCACCTTTTTGATCTATATACAGTGGGGAATAAAAGTATTTAGTCAGCCACCAATTGTGCAAGTTCTCCCACTTAAAAAGATGAGAGGCCTGTAATTTACATCATAGGTAGACCTTAACTATAAGAGACAAAATTAGAAAACAAATCCTGAAAATCACATTGTCTGATTTGGAAAGAATTTTTTTTTTCAAATTTTGGTGGAAAATAACTATTTGGTCAATTGCAAACAAGCAAGATTTCTGGCTCTCACAGACCTGTAACTACTTCTTCAGGAGGCTTCTCTGTCCTCCACTCATTACCTGTAGTACTGGCACCTGTTTGAACTTGTTAGCAGTATAAAAGACACCTATCCGCAACCTCATACAGTCACACTCCAAACTCCACTATGGTGAAGACCAAAGAGCTGTCGAAGGACACCAGAAACAAAATTGTAGCCCTGCTCCAGGCTTGGAAGACTGAATCTGCAATAGGCAAGCAGCTTGGTGTGAAGAATTCATCTGTGGGAGCAATAATTAGAAAATGGAAGACATACAAGACCACTGATAATCTCCCTTGATCTGGGGCTCCACACAAGATCTCAACCCATGGGATCAAAATGATCTCAAGAACGGTGAGCAAAAATCCCAGAACCACACGGGGGGACCTAGTGAATGACCTGCAGACAGCTGGAATCAACATTACACAGGCTACCATCAGTAGCACACTACACCGCCAGGAACTCAGATCCTGCAGTGCCAGACATATCCCCCTGCTTAAGCCATTACATGTCTGGGTCCATCTGAAGTTTGCTAGAGAGCATTTGGATGATCCAGAAGAGTATTGGTAGAATGTCATATGGTCAGATGAAACCAAAGTAGAACTGTTGGGTAGAAACTCGTCATGTTTGGAGAAGAAAGAATGCTGAGTTGCATCCTAAGAACACCATACCTACTGTGAAGCATGGGGGTGGCAACATAAGGCTTTGGGGCTGTTTCTCTGTCAAGGGCCCAGGATGACTGATCCGAGTTCATGAAAGAATAAATGGGGCCATGTATCGTGAGATTTTGAGTGCAAACCTCCTTCCATCAGCAAGGGCATTGAAGATGAAATGTGGCTGGGTTTTTCATCATGACAATGATACCAAGCACACCACCAGGGCAACGAAGGAGTGGCTTCGTAAGAAGCATTTCAAGGTCCTCGAGTGGCCTAGCCAGTCTCCAGATCTAAAGGATATAGAAAACCTTTGGAGGGAGTTGAAACTCAGTGTTGCCCAGCGACAGCTCCAAAACATGACTGCTTTAGAGGAGATCTCCATGGAGGAATGGACCAGCATACCAGCAACAGTGTGCGACACCTTGTGAAGACTTACAGAAAACATTTGACCTCTGTCATTGCCAACAAAGGATATATAACAAAGTATTGAGATGAACTTTTTTAATTGACCAAATACTTATTTTCCACCAAAATTTGAAAAAAATGTATTTTCAAATTAGACAATGTGATTTTCAGGATTTGTTTTCTCATTTTGTCTCTCATAGTTGAGGTCTTCCTATGATGTCAATTACAGGCCTCTCTCATCTTTTTAAGTGGGAGAACTTGCACAATTGGTGGCTGACTATATACTTTTCTTCCCCACGGTATTGTTAGTCAGTATAGGTATATGTGACGGCATCACATTTATTCTTAATTATGCCAGACAACTTACTAAGTAGGCCCAGGGACACGAGTTATTGTTCATGTGAGCCTGAGCATTGATTCTTGTGTAGGTTGAATTGATGTTTGTTGGTTTGATGAATGCTTGCTGACTACCTATTGTATCAGTCCCCGAAGCTTATGTTTCTGCTATCCTTGAGGGACAAAGGTGCAGGTTAATTGAACAATCAATGTTTGTTAATTTGGTGAATGCCTGCTGACTACTTATTGTATTAGAGCCTGCAGCTTGTTGTTCTTAAAATATTGAAGGATAAAATGTGCTGTTTAATTGAACACTCGGACAATGAGTGATTACCTCCTTCCACCTCCCCAGAAACTGTAGATGATGCCCTAAAGGACAGCTGTGGGTATAAAATGGACCTCTGTCCTTCCACAATGAGACTCTAGAGGACAGCAGCTAAGGCACCATGACTCCAAATGGAGGAATACAGATTTGATTCAATGCCCATCACTGAACCCAAGGAGACGTTTGGAGAACCCAGGTTTGGACAATCAGGTCAACTGGCCACATACCTCAAAGGACTCTATCAGCTTCCTAAGCTTGAAGCTATCTCCTTTCTGTGGGTGCCCACCAAAAGCTGAGTGCTACTGTTTGAGGTAGTTGAATCCCTGAAGTCACAGATATTCTAATTTCCAGTGAGCCAGCAGAAGGGTGAGACTCTGTAATTTGCACCATCTTATGTACTTGCTGTGACTGTACTATATGTTGTTGACTGTTGGTAATGCAATAAAGTATCACCAGACTTTGATACCCTGAGCATGTGTTGTCTGAGTAGTATTCTGACCACGGGAAAGGAATGCGGGCGTTCTGTGGGATGAGTCCTGGTCCATTTGGTATTTCTAAAGACAGCCAGGCTAGTAGACGAGAGCACCCACTGACCCGCGTGTCTCCACAATATATATAACAATTAATCAAAACCAAATAATTTATCCATGTGGCATAAGATGACAACTGCTTTAAGTAAATAGACAGGTAGTAAGTACAAAGGTAAGTTAATGTGCATATCAACCTGGTAAATCTGTTTATTATGAGCCAGTACAGACATACATAGCAAAGTAAATATTAGTCAATGGAAACAAAATGTTTTCAAACCCCCACAATCAATGTGGTGTGCCCAACGCATATCTCGCCCGCTGCTTTCGCTCAAGAATTTCCCTTGTGTATTTACTAATTGCAGCACGTACCACTTTAAATTACCAGTCTCACGTACCCTATGGTAATTTTATCTTTTTTGAGGAAATTTTCCCTTCACGATTCTATTCATCTTTTTTGTATTATGTAACTAATAAAATTTGAGATTTTATGAAATACTATTAGTTGTGTGTCACATTTATAGGTTTAATATTTCCAGTGGATACACAATGGCTGTTTATTTTCTTCTGTTTAATCTGTTCCTATATATGCAGAAAGCTTTCTTCTGGTTCTGTATCTAAGTAGTAAATTTGGTTCTGTTCTCCAATCTATGTAATAAATTTGGTTCTGTTCCCATTTATGTAGTAAGCTTGATTTTGTTTCAAAATCTATCTATTAACTCTTTCACGCCATGGCCATTTACCTGTTTTTCATTTTAATGTTATCTCCCCTTCTTCCTAGAGCTCTAACTTTTTTATATCTCCGTTAATATAGACCTATAAGGGCTTATTTTTTTGAAGAACGAGTTGCATTAGAGCAGCTCTCTATCACTTGAATCATTGTATTATTATTCACTGACTGAGACAACTACTCACATTTTCAATGTGAAAGTGCTTCAGCAGTTTACCACAATCAGATTTAGGCCAATCTATCCCACTCTGTAATGATGAGTTTTGTGCTCTGACCTCCCATCACTAGCTGTAAAATCCTAAAATAGGTACTGCTTTCTTTATCCTCATCTATTTTAGTACCTCCAATAGTCCCCCCTGATTGGCTGAGCTAGACCATGTAATATGATAGCTGCAAGGCATTTGGGGCATGCCCATGCAGCCCTGCCAGACTTAATTAGCCTGTTCTCTGCCTGATGCCATCTTCAGCAGTGTGAAATTGTGATGAGCCTTTTTTTTTGACAATTCTCAAAAATTGATTTGCATGTTATTCAAATTTGTTGGGACCTACCAATTTCAGGAGATTTGACTCAATCTCAATCTCTGATCATCTCTACCTAATAAGTCTTGTGTTCTCCAAAAAATGTACTAAAATTTTGACGCAACTTTGTCACATTAAAAAAATCATTTAATAGGAGGTATAGACAGTCTAAAGATGCTCTAAATTTATCATCCTGCATAATGGACTGTGCTAAATTTAGTGCATTTTAAGACTGTCAACTGAAAGGAACATAGGAGATCCTTGTTGGAAGTAGGTAGATTACAAAATTTATTTGACCATAACATGTTGCCTTTCTTCAAATAATTACCCAATCTAACCCCTGCTTTACCAATACAGCTGTGTTAAGTCCACCTCCTCCCCCCACTCCCTGCTTTCCATTCATTTTATCTGAATATGAAATAAAGGGCTCTTATTTTTACATAAACGGTGAGTGCAGCTTTTCATCATCTCCTCTCTATTGGAACAAAATTATTTAATTATTTCATATCCAGAAAAGGAAAAAGCACGCACTGGTTTAAATTTTGTTGATTGTCATTGGGTCATTAATAATATATAGATGTAGTAAAAATTGGCTACAAATACTCAGTATAATTCTAATTCATTCTACTTTTCTGACTATAATTGTTGCCAATTTTAAATATCTAGCTATAATTGCTGGAAAATATCTACAGTGCATACCCATACCCAGGGCCAGACTGGCCATCAGGAAATTCTGGCAAATGCCAGATGGGCTGGTGCCAGCAGTGGTCCTCTCCTCCTGCGTGACTGAAACCGGTGGTTTCTAGGTGAAATACAAATTATTTTGCTCTGGGTGCCACACTTTCAGTACAGTGGCTGGGCACCTTCATAAAACTATTAACCTGCAGATTAACCCTATATCTGCAGGTAAATAGAGTTATCTGACCTGACAGGATCCCTTTAAATTTCACATAGTGTTATTCTGGCTTCACAGCAGTTTGCATTCTGTAAATGTAATATATATATCTCGAGCGATCCACAAAAATCGATAAACATATATCACATTCACTTCATAGCAAGTGGGCCTGTGTGCTCGCAGATGCCAGGGCTGAATTTAAGTCCCAGTCTGACCCTGCCTATACCCATACAGGCAGAACGGTGGCTCAGTGGTTAGCACTGCAGCCTTGCAGCGCTGGGGTCCTGGGTTCAAATTCCACCAAGAACAACATCTACAAGGAGTTTGTCTGTGTTTGCGTGTATTTCCTCCAGCTTCCCTCTGGGTTGTAAGCCCCAATGGGGACAGTGATGATAATGTGTGTAAAGTGCTGTGGAATATGTTGGCACTATATAAAATTAAGATTATTATTACTATACTCAGTACAGCTGTGTGAAAAAAGCACTGTGGTTCAATGATTTAAAGGAAGACACCAAGCCCTCTAACATGTTTCACCAGATACACTGACTTCATCAGGGGAAATGGAGCAAATGATAATTTAATAGGGTGGGTGATAAGGCAGTGCTGATTTTCCTTTGCTATTTCATGTAATGATTGTCAACTGCTTTCATTTCTTCTAGTGAAAAAAATTGAAAAATGGTTTCAATATGATTATTATTTGATCACCGTGTTATGGACCAAAAACCTCACAGATATGCATCAAAGTAGGAATATATCACAAAAAAGAGTTACTCACAATCTGTAAAATAGCAGCTTGCGGGATGCATGAAGGCAATGGTTGGTTCACTTATTAAAATGCCTCTACAGTTTTAATTGTGGCGTCATGATGCTTCCTTTGAGCATTCCTCAATACTGAACATCATGGTATCCTACTAAAATAAATTATTTTAAATATAAAGTGATACTTCTGTTCGAAAAAAGAAATTGCAATTTTCTATACGACACTAGAGGAAAACAGGTAAAGCATATTTGTTATTAAAACGGTCCTTACACTTGTCTCTGAATAATCCAACTAACTTCTCCCCTCAGCAATATTTTCTGATGAACGCTAGTGATGAGCGAACATGCTCGCCACTGCTTAGTACTCGCCCAAGCATCACGGTGCTTGACAAGCTTGGCGCTCGACGAGTATTTCCGGGTTGCTTGGGTGGAAACTCGGGTCCCCACCCTGCATGTTTGGTGCTCTTTAGAGAGCCAATGAACATGCAGGGATTGCTTGCCACGCACAGTAATGCCATAGCCATGTTGGTTGTGGGAATTACAGTGATTGGCTGGCCGCACAGCGTCATCGGGTCTATTTAAGACCCGGTGACGCTAGGCTCGCCACAGTCTACCCTGGAAACCGGCAGAGTCGGGAGAGCTGCTGTTGAATCAGGGAGAGATTTGCTTGTTTATAGTTAATAAAAGTTTTCCGCAATATATCTATATATCCATCTGAACTAACAGTCCTTCTGAGGACTAATCCAGGTGCACATATTCAGTGGTGAAGGTGAAAGCAGGAGTTAGGCAGGCAGTGTATGTGGCAGACAGCAGTGTATATAGTTCAAGAGGGTCCATAGCACGTTCCTGCTGCTGCTGTTCTTACAGATATTTGTAGACATAGCCCCATATATCAGAGGCCAGGGCCAATTTTTTTTATCTTAATCTTGATTATTTGTTTACAAAGCAATCCGGAGTACACATTTTTTCTGCTCCATTTGCTTGTTAGCACTGCAGAATACAGCCAGATCTTTTCCGTATTACAGCGATAAAAATCCAGAAATTGGAACTGAACGTGGAAAATATTGGCTTACATTTTCATTTTGTTGCAGTGTGTGGGTCAAGCTATTCACACTAAGTCTCTGAGAAGAGTAGAATAAACTACAGGCCTGCTATTTAAAACCGTGGTTCTTTGTCAGACTTATCACATATATAACTGTGTTCCAAAATCAGCCATTTCTGCCTTTCATTTCGTTGCAGTGTGTCAATCAAGCTATTCATACTAGGCCTCTATGAGAAATAGTATTACTAATTTACAGGCCTGCTATTTAAAACCGTGGTTCTCTGTCAGACGTATTACATATAACTGCGTTCCAAAATCAGCCATTTCTAGTGAAAGTGGAAAATATTGTCCTTCATTTCAAATTGGCAAGGTGCATGGCAATTGACGGGGAAGTGGACGTGATGGTGATGGTGCACGCAGAGGCCGAGGTCGTGGGCAAGCTGAAATTGTGCCACAACAAACACCCACATCTTCTCGCCCGACCTTCCTGTCCCAATTGCTAGGGGACTGCAGCACACCACTATTGAACCCAGAGCAATGTCAAATGGTTGTTGGTTGGATTGCAGATAATGCTTCCAGCCACTATCGCGGTCAAGTCTCAGTAGCCGTGAGTCTGGACTGCATATTCCTCAACCTGATACTCCTTCCTGCCACCATGCCGAGTGCCCAGAGACTAGTGTTGAGCCACCCCCGTAGTGTTCGAGTTCGGTTCGGTTCGTCGAACACCCGTGTGTTCGCCGAACTGTTCGTCGAACTGTTCGTCGAACACCTTCGAACACCGTTAAAACCAATGGCAGGCAAACAAAAACACATAGAAACACATAGAAAACACCTTCAAAGGTGTCCATAAGCTGACAAACTGCTCAGAAGACATAACTAACACATGGAAAAGTGACAAGTACATATAGTCATGCGAAAATAAAAGAGGTGGAGGAGTAAAAGGAGGGGGAGACACAGATATAGGCATGTCATGCCCTTCTAAAATCCAAAAAGTGAGAAGCCGACACGTTCAGTCCGCTCCTGCCCGTGCCACCTCCGTGTCGCCGGGTTTGTGCCAGAGCCGCGGTGAACCCTGACGGCCAGCCCCCCTCTCCCAATACTGGTGCCTGTCCGCTGGTGGGTCGAGCGAGCCCCCCTGTGGTGGAGGCAGCTCTAAGCTTTTTAATTTAAATTGTCTCTCTAATTTGAATGAATACACTTTAAATCCATTTACAAGGATCTATTGGAGGGCAAGTCTCATGCCAGCAGCCGCGGTAATTCCAGCTCCAGTAGCGTCCACTAAAGCTGCTGCAGTTAAAAAGCTTTTATAAGGATCGAGCTCGGCTGTCCACCGCAAGGCATCCTACTGCCAGTCCCAGCCCCTATGCCTTGGGGTGCCTCCTGATGCTCTTCACTAAGTATCAAATGGTCCCGAAGCATTTCCTTTGAAAAAATTAAGTGTCTAAACTACAGGTGGTGTAGCTTGCTTAACAGCCGGGATAATCCGCTGACTAGCAGACACTGCTACTAGGCACAAAGTATTTCCTGGGCTAGATGCAGTTAAAAATTTGTAATTAGATACTCTCGTTGGATGCTGAGAAAGCATTCCATAGAGTCTCCTGGCACGCCATATATGATTCTCTTAAAGAGCTTGGGGTAGGGGTCTAGGGGACCCTTTTATAGCCAAAATCATGGCCCTGTATCGCCATACGTCACCTAGGCTGAAGATAAATGGAACTGTAGCACCCTGAGGGCTCGGTTGCTACAGACGTATTGCACCTCACCCAGAGGTGTGATATCTCACTCTCAGGTAAGGATGGAGTGTGGATCAGGACCCGACACCTGCATGCATTACACCACATTGCCGTGGGGCAGGGCGAACAATATGCCCCTGAGATGGGCACGACAGTCCCTGTCCCTGGCTGGAGTGGGGGGAGGGAACACTGAGGAAGGGGAACCCTGTAGTGCAGGAGCAGGGAGGAAGCAGTTCCTGGGTGCATTGAGAAGGGAGTATAAAAGGTGGGCACCATCTTAGTTCAGTGCAGAGAAGTCTGAGCAGAAGTGGCAGGGAGCAGGGGCTCTGCATGAGCTCTGCTCCGGAGGCGGGCCTAGTAACAGAGGCCCAGGCCTGCAAGAGGGAGAAGGAAGGAAGAGGAGCGGAGAAGGCTCCAGGAACGAGGAATGAAGGGATCCCAGGGGTGCGGACGGGCGAGTCGCCACCGCACACCCGAATCCACCTGCGTGGAGGGGTCAGGCCAAAGGGGGAGACCAGTCCCCGAACTAGTGGAGGCAGGAAACGACCCTCAGCTAGAAACCGGAGGCTCTGACATTTTATGTGGCGCAGCCCCTTGCTCCACCCGCTAGGAAGGCACCAAATAGGGTCAGGGAAACTGGCGCCAAGTTTACCAAGAGGAGGCCCGAGGCAGCCGGACAGAAGTGTTGGTAAGAAAGGCCAGACAAAGGACACACAAAGGGGGTCCTGTGAAGCGCTCCAAAGTTATCTGGGAGTTGTCTGAGCCCCTCACCTGGTGAGCACAGTACGACGTGGGCAGCCGTTACCTGCAGACGTGGTCTGGATAATAAGAACTGTGAGTAAAGGCCCTGAACTGCATCACTGACTCCGTGTCGTTACTGCTGCTGCCCTGCACCATCACCCCCATCCTCCGCATACACTGCCCTGAGGCTATACTCCTCCCGTGGGGAGTTATGCTACGCTCTGCTGCACCCACAACACCAGCCTTAGCGGTCTGCCCTGTAGCGGCGGTTCACTCTGACCGCAATCCACGGGTGGCGTAGTCGGACATTTAAACATCAAAACCACATAAATAGTTCCGCCACTGGTTTGACCGCCCTGAGCCACGGAACCGGATCGCCGCCACGAAGACTACAACCACCAGCATCCACCAAAAAGGGTCCGGCTCCGGGTGTCCCAAGGCCCAGGGGGTGCGTCAGAACATTTTCATCACCTTTCACAATCACCAATGGGACAAGGCAGGGATGTCCTCTGTCCCCTCTCTTATACATCCTAGTGACGGAGCACCTGCTCTCATCAATTCGCCATAACCCCAATATTAGGTGGATTGAGGTGGGAGGCACCGAGTACAAGTGCTCTCTATTTGCTGATGATGTCCTAGTATATATCACTCAATCACATATATCCATCCCTGCTGTTATGGCTGAAATAGATCACTTTGTTACATGGTAAAATTTTAAAATCAATGCAGCGAAGTCTGAGGCCCTCGATGTCTCCCTCCCTAAATCCATATAGGATTCCATCCAGTCCAACTTTCCCTTTGCCTGGCCCTCACAGGGTATCAAATACTTAGGAATTCCTATTCATAGAGACCTCTCCCATCTATGTTATCTTAATTTTGGGCCCTTTATTGAACAATTCCATACAGACCACGGTTGGCAAGTTAGAACTGTAAGATTCACTACGTGAACCACTGGTGTTTTGTGGAAAAGCACATGTACACCGCGTTCCAAATTATTATGCAAAAAATGTTTAGGAGTGATAAGGGAAGAATTTGTTTGTTTGTCAGTTAAACTCATTGATGGTGATGTGTGTCAGGGCTCTTTATATCACTGTAAGCAATTGCAGACACCTGTGCTAATTAGTTTGGCAGGTGTGTCCAATGAAAGGCAAGACTACTTAAGAAGGCTGTCTCACATTATTAAGCAGCCTACATTTTCTGCCAAAATGGGAAAGAAAAAGGATGTGTCGGCTGCTGAGAAGCACCAAATTGTGGAGTGTTTAGGTCAAGGCATGACTACAATCAACATTGTGCGATGATCAGGATGAAGTGTCTTGGCAATCAAGAAGTATGTAGCTGATTCACAGTACACACGTGTGCGTGCTGATAAGGGCAAATTGAGGACTCTTTCCTACAGGCAATTACGTCAGGTTGAAAGAGCAGCGGCAAAAAAGCCTTGTCATAGCAGCAGACAAGTTTTTGAAGCTGCTTGTGCCTCCAACGTCCCCCGAACAACAAGATGCAGGGTCCTTCAGAGGTTTGCAGCTGTGCATACGCCATCCTGTCGACCTCCTCTATCCACTTCACACAAGCAGAAACGGCTCCAGTGGGCCAAACATTACATGAAGACTGATTTCAAAACTGTTTTGTTCACGGATGAGTGCCGTGCAGCGCTCGATGGTCCAGATGAATGGAGTGGAGGATGGCTGGTTGATGGACACCCCACGCAAACACGGCTACAGCGCCAACAAGGAGGAGGTGGAGTAATGTTTTGGGCTGGAATCATGGGGAGAGAGATTGTCGGCCCCTTTAGGATCCCTGAAGGCGCTAAAGATGAACTCCATAATGTATGTGGATTTTCTCAAACAGCACTTCCTGCCATGGTTCAAGAAGAAGAACCGTGTATTTCACAGCAAGATCATTTTTCTGCATGATAATGCACCATCTCATGCTGCACATAAAACATCTGCATCTCTGGCTGATATGGGCATAAAAGGGGACAAACTTATGGTGTGACCCCCATGCTCCCCTGACCTCTACCCCATTCAGAACCTTTGGAGCATCATTAAAAGGAGTGTCTATGATGGCGGGAGGCAGTTCACATCTAAGCAACAGCTCTGGGAGGGTATTCTGTCCTCATGCAAAACAATTGAAGCAGAAACCATCCAAAACCTGACAAATTCAATGGACGAGAGAGTTCAGAAGCTCCTTTCGAACAAGGGGTCCTATGTGAAAATGTAACATCACCTAGAATAAAGTTTTGAGTTGAAAACTGTTTGATTTCAGTTTCTAACAACCTGCTAATGCTTATAATTTCAAAAATGACCATTTTTTTGGTCTTTATTAAAATGAAAAGGTTGATCGAAAAGTTTGGGGGATCTAAGAGTGTGGCAACCCAGATACTGTGGTTCTGTTACGGTTTGAGTGCTGAACACTTGACGGTCCCACGGTTGGCAAGTTGGAACTGTGAGATTCACTACGTGCACCACTGGTATTTTGTGGAAAAGCACATGTAAGATTCTGCAACAGTCTCTGCTGATACTCCTGCATGCGTGCATCCCTTTCTATGGCAGGAATAATTTCTGCAAATTTACTTTTGTACCGGGGATCTAACAGTGTGGCAACCCAGTAGTCAGGATTATTTCTAATTCTCACAATTCGAGGGTCATGTTGCAGGTAGTGCAGCAAGAAGGCACTCATGTGTGTTGCGCATCCAGGAGGACCAAGTCCCTGTTGTGTTGGTGGCGAGGTAAAAATCATGCTTCCTTCCTCTGTCCTCTCCCCCCAACCTCGCACAACAGAAATGTGATCAAGGTCTCCCTCATCTGATGAGTCTTCCATCAGTTCGTCCTCCACTTCTTCCTGGGCTCCTGCACCTTACTCACTAGTTTGGCTGCTACCATGCGCCCTGGTAAAATCATCTCCCCCACCCTCACATGCCTGCCGCCTTGGTGCTGCCGACCGTCTGGACCTTGCAGATGTTAGCCCTTCCGCATACAACTCCTCCTCCTCTACTTCCTCCACCTCCTCTTGTGCCACAACCTGACTCCGAATTCTGTTTAACATGTGCTCCAGCATGTAAATCACCGGAATAGTCATGCTGATAATGGCATCGTCAGCACTAAACATCTTCGTCGCCATTTCAAAACTGTGCAGAAGGGTGCATAGGTCCCTGATCTGAGACCACTCCTCCAGCGTGATTTGCCCCACCTCTGAATCTCGTTGGCCCAGGCTATACGTCAGAACGTATTGCACCAGGGCTTGTCGGTGCTGCCACAGTCGCTGCAACATGTGCAGAGTTGAATTCCACCGGGTAGGCACATCGCATTTTAGCCGGTGAAGTGGCAGGCCCAACGACTTCTGCAGAGATGTAAGTCGCTGAGCTGCGGGATGCGAACGGCGGAAGTGAGCACACAGCGACCGTGCCCTCTGCAGAAGGCCATCTAGTCTGGGATAGTGGGCTAAAAATTGCTGGACAACCAGGTTCAACACGTGAGCCATACAAGGCACGTGTGTGACATTGCCCCGGCGAAGGGCCGCACCCAGGTTTGCAGCATTGTCGCACACGGCCTTCCCTGGTTTCAGGTCCAGTGGAGACAACCATTCATGAAATTGGTTCTCCAGAGCTGACCACAACTCCTCAGCTGTGTGACTCACATTTCCCAGACATTTCAATGTAAAAACCGCCTGATGACGTTGAGCCCTACTGCCAGCATAGTAAGGAGGTGTGCAGGATCCCTTCTGCGCAGTTAGAAAGCTTGTGGCATGACCAGACAGGCTTTGGGTGCAGGTGGAAGACCGAGAGGAGGTTGAGGAGGCAGAAGCAGTGGAGGAACTTTGACATAAAGAGGATTGACGCACAACTCGTGGGGACGGCAAGACTTGGACAGCAGCCCCTTGTCCTGCTGTCACCATAGTTACCCAGTGCCCAGTCAGCGACATGTAACGCCCCTGTCCATGCCTACTCGTCCAAGTGTCTGTGGTGAAATGCACCCTGTCACACACAGAGTTTCTCAAAGAAGCGGTGATGTTGTGTGCGACATGCTGGTGGAGCGCAGGCACACCTTTCTTTGAGAAGTAGTGCCGACTGGGCATCTGGTACTGGGGCACTGCGACGGACATAAGGTCTCGAAAATCCTCTGTGTCCACCAGGCGGAAAGGCAGCATTTCTGTAGCCAAGAGCTTGCAGATGGTGAAATTCAACCTCTTAGCTTTCTCATGGCTAGGAGGAAATGGTCTTTTACTTGTCCACATCTGAGGGACCGAGGGCTGGCTATTGTGCTTAGACGGGGTTGATAAGGGTGTCCCCGGCAAACTGCCGGTCTGTGAGGAAGATGCAGGCGGACATGTTAGGTTGCCTTGATCCAAAGGTGGTGCTATCGATGTCGGACAGCGCTCAACACCAGCTGGTGTTACCACCTCCAAAGAAAATGATGACCTGCCAATCACGCTGGCTGTTGCGGGTAAAGAGGTGGCAGGTCTGCGCCCCAAAACAGGTGTGACTGCTGTCCCCCCAGTCACAGAGGATGAAGAGGCCGCGGATGCACAAGATATGGCAGACGGTGGTTGGCCCGGCCGGCTAGGCCGCATTGTAGCACACTGAGCTTCCCACTGCAACTTATGCTTCATGTCCATGTGCCGGTTCATGCATGAAGTACTCAAACTATGTATTTTTTGGCCTCTACTTAGCTTTTGCTGACAAATGTTACAGATAACACGAGTTGGGTCATCTTTATCGATCTGAAAAAATGCCCAGGCTATGCAAGGCTTAGCACCCATGCGACCTGAAGAGCCACCACGACTTGTGGTGAGAGGCAGAGTTGTGTTTGAGGATGCAGTTGTTGACGTGCTTCCAGTACTACGTCTCTGTCCAGGAAGGCGCAACCTGACCTCGTCGTCACTAGCATCTTCCTCCACCTCCTCTGCTGACCTCATCTCTTGGCTGACTGTGGGTTGACAGTAAGTGGGATCTCCGACCTCATCATCATCACCCTGTGCGTTATCACACCCGTCGTCCTCAGAGCCAACCTGTTCCTGCCCTGACAAAAAACTAAAGTTGTCGCTCCAATCAGGTATTTGAGTCTTATCATCGTCTTCCTCATTGTCTCCACCAACAGGAGTTACAGTTTGGGAATGAGGGTCTACATTATGGTCAGAACCTTCTGCGTCTGGTCCTGGATCCGACTCATAAAGATTCTGGGCATCAGTGCAGATCATTTCCTCGTCTGGATTCACAGAAGCGCTGGAGTCGACCTCTGATTCCCAGGCTATAGTATGAGTAAACAGCTCTGCAGACTCAACCATCTGTTCTACCTCATACTCAGACGGGCAGCTGGAGATTTGGGAGCTGTGAGGAAGCAAGTGCGATTTGGGTGACACCTTTGAGGACTGGAGTATTTGTGATGTTGAAGTTGATGTGGAGGAGAGCCCACTTAAAGGAGCACTTGATATCCGTTGAAGCACCTGCTGTTTTTGTGCCTCATCTGGAATTTGTAGCGATTGGCGTGGCCGTAAGAAAGGGATCTTATCACATTGTACGCTAAAAGAAGTAGACATTTTAGTTTGGCTGGAAGATGGTCTTTCTTCTGCACCTACCCCACGGACACAACCTTTTTTCCCCTTCCCAACACGCCTATTCCCCTTTCCACCAGCAGCAGGCCTTTTTCCACTCATTTTGGTGGTTAACTAATTCACAACTCTGGAGTTGTTTGCACAAAAAAACAATGGATGGTAACCGAGCAGAGCTGAGTGGCCAAACTGTGGTATTAGGCCAAAACTATTGGCTGGGTTAGATGCAGAAAAAAATTATTTTTAATTTGCAACCTGATGGAGGTCAGTATAGATGGACTAATAGACCAAGTCCCACACACCGCTAGAAGCCCAAATATTTTTTCAGAGCTAGATGCAGAAATTTTTTTTATTCAATTTGCAACCTGATGGAGGTCAGTATAGATGGACTAATAGACCAAGTCCCACACACTGCTAGAAGCCCAAATATTTTTTCAGAGGTAGATGCAGAAAAAAATTATTTTTAATTTGCAACCTGATGGAGGTCAGTATAGATGGACTAATAGACCAAGTCCCACACACCGCTAGAAGCCCAAATATTTTTTCAGAGCTAGATGCAGAAAATTTTTTTATTCAATTTGCAACCTGATGGAGGTCAGTATAGATGGACTAATAGACCAAGTCCCACACACTGCTAGAAGCCCAAATATTTTTTCAGAGCTAGATGCAGAAAAAAATTATTTTTAATTTGCAACCTGATGGAGGTCAGTATAGATGGACTAATAGACCAAGTCCCACACACTGCTAGAAGCCCAAATATTTTTTCAGAGCTAGATGAAGAAAAAAATTATTTTTAATTTGCAACCTGATGGAGGTCAGTATAGATGGACTAATAGAACAAGTCCCACACGCTGCTAGAAGCCCAAATATTTTTTTCAGAGATAAATGAAGAAAAAAATTATTTTTAATTTGCAACCTGATGGAGGTCAGTATAGATGGACTAATAGACCAAGTCCCACACACCGCTAGAAGCCCAAATATTTTTTCAGAGCTAGATGCAGAAAAAAATTATATTCAATTTGCAACCTGCTGGAGGTCAGTATAGAAGGACTAATAGAACAAGTCCCACACACTGCTAGAAGCCCAAATATTTTTTCAGAGCTAAATGAAGAAAAAAATTATTTTTAATTTGCAACCTGATGGAGGTCAGTATAGATGGACTAATAGACCAAGTCCCACACACTGCTAGAAGCCCAAATATTTTTTCAGAGCTAGATGCAGAAAAAAATTATATTCAGTTTGCAACCTGATGGAGGTCAGTATAGATGGACTAATAGAATGATGCTATGCCCAAAAGATTTTACTTCACTAGGTGCAGTAAAAAAATTGGTATTCTATACACAGGTGGTATATCTTGCAACACAGATAGGCTACTCCACTGACTAACACACTCTGCAATAGGCCAAAAAGGATTAGCTTTGCTAGATTCAGCCAAATGCTGTGAAAAAAACTTGCACAGCACTGGCACAGACCTGCCTGGCAAAAACTGATAGGAACTGATGTAACCTAGTCCTGAAAAGGACTCCAATTACAATTAGTCTTTACTCCCACAATCTATCTATTTAAGAGCACAGACCTGCTTGATAAAAGTCGTAGGAAATGCTGTAACCTAGTCCTTAAAAGGACTGCAATCACAACTATTCCCTACTCCCAAGCTATCTGTATATTTGTGCGAAAATTGGCTTGAAATTAACAAGGTATAGCGCACACAGCAACAGCGGTGCCGTCTAACACGCAGCTGCAGCAGTGAGAAAATGGTGGCGACGGGGAAAATGGCTTGGTCTTATAGGGCAAGGACATGTGACATACACTGCCAATCACACATGCCCTTGCTTGTGTGTAAAAAAGCACTTCGCTCCGTGTGTGCGCTGCTGATAGGCTGACAGATTGCACCTCCCCACTGCAAATGCGGGAAAGAGAAAAAAAAATGGAGATCTTCATTGTTCCTGCAGAGATCCATCCCCTGCCCCTCCCCCCACCCCGCTGTACACTCAAACTGCGTATTAACATTAATTTTCATCATTACTGAGAAAAAATCCAGTTATGATTTTGGTGCACGAACAGTTATCGAACATAACCTCGAACAGCCGAATTTTTCTCAAATTGTTCGTGTTCGCCGACCGGCTCGAACACCGCCCAAAACAGCTCGAATTTGAGATTGGCGAACAGTTCGAGTAGAACAACGCTCATCTCTACCAGAGACAACTGATCCCACACTTGGACACTCAGAAGAGCTGTTCACTTTTCCATTTGTAGATTTGGACCTCTTGCACAGCCAGCTTCAAGCGAGTCAAGAGGAGAATGCATGTAGCGATGCCCAAATATTTAAGCAGCCACGGTCACATGAAGGCAATGGTGGGAAAGTGCAATTACTGTCGCAAGAGGTGGATGATGATGATGATGATGAGACACAATTGCCAGAAAGTCAGGAGGAGGACCAGGGAGCAGAAGTGGAAGATGAGGTGGTGGATGATATAGTAACTGTCCAAACCTGGCAGGGGAACATGCAGAGCGAGGACAGCACCACACAGGGGGAGGGAGGCGTAGCACCCCAACAGACAGGAAGAAGCAGTGTGGTGGCCATAGAGACAATGTGGGAAAGCATTCCCCGTAACACCAACACGACAGAAGTTTACCAGTACAACTGTTAGGTCTTCCCGAGTCTGGTTGTTTCTTAAAGACTCTGAAGATAACCCCAAAAAGGCCATTTGCACCACCTGCCAGGCCAGCATCAGCAGGGTTAGCAAAACTAGCAGCCTGACTACCACCAGCATGATCAGGCACATGGCAGCAAAGCACCCGACTTTGTGGGCTGAACCACAGGGTCCAGGAACAGAGTCTGCGGGTGTGAGGACCTGGCCACTTACTAAATACTTTTCCAGCACTGAGCACCCATTTTCATCGATCTTACTTTTGTATTTTGTTAGAAATTTGCTTGCTGTGTTTTGTTAGTGATTTGTTTGCTCATCAGTTCAACCTCAGGTATCTATTCCATTCACTTACCATAACTCCGAGTCCTTGGGCCATTGTTCTCTCCGTCACCACAGGTAGTCTCACATGCAAACCCAGGTGATGGGTTCCACCTGAGAAAATATCTCCACTAAGGCACAATTAGCTGGGGGAGGGAGGGGTGAGCTCTTCTGCCGATTCAGGGGGCTGAACCCTGTGCAGGAGAAAGAGAAGATTCATTGCTAGTCGGACTGAGAGCTGGCTGGAATCACGGACTGCGGTCGTGATATCCATCATCCGAAGGAGCATATGCTGTGACTTGCTAATATACCGGCGGGAGCTACAAAAAGCTGTGGGCCAACCAAAAGTTGGGCGACAGTGGGTATCACCTGGTATAGGGCAGTGGAACTACTGATCCCAGGTTGGAAACTCAAGGACTAAGAGAATTGCCTGTTGGACATTTACCTGGAATTGCTGTTCACCGTGGTCGGAAGGAATAAAACAAATTGCATCAATAACCTGCCTAGGTGATTATTAAAATCCACAACCGCACATCTTTACAAGTTGTGGCAGCGGTGGGATCACCTATCCCTGGACAGTATACCAGGGAAAGTTACTGACCGGTGACTTGGCAGAAGAGATGGCAGACTCCATCTACAAGAGGCTCAAAAAAGGAGGAGCTGAGAACTCTTTGCTCTGGAAGAGAGCTAGAGTGGTTGCCAGAGGATAACCGTGCGACCCTAATACAACGCTTGGATGATTGGGACCGTGAACAGCCACAGGAGGAGGTCAGTTCAGAAGTGGAGGAGGGCACCTCCCTTGAGGGACCACAGCCCAGGACTGTCATCCAGATGGCAGAGGATCAACCAACTGAGTTGAGGTGGCTGCTTGACGCGCTAGGAGAGCGGTCCATGGAGATAAAGCGGGCGGCAGTGCTAAGCAAATATCTGGGTGTGCATGTAGCGATACCCCCACCCGCCCCAGTGCAGAGGACAATGGATAACAGAAGAGAGGGGTTTACATCTTTAAGATTCCGAGATATACCACAGTTTAATGAGGACACCTCAGATATTGATGAACATCTCCGGTTATTTGAGAACCTCTGCCTGCTGCATGAGGTGTCAGTCCGTGACTGGCCCAGATTTTTGAGCATTGGCCTGACTGGTAAAGCAAGAGAAGCTTTTAATAACTTGTCTTCGGTGTATCAGAGATGTTACTCTACCATTCGCAGTGCATTGCTAGAGAGGTATGCCGGAAACCTACCGGAGGAAGTTTCGGGAGACTGACAAGCACACTGCACACACACATCGGGAGTTTGCCAACACGCTATGGACGGCATGCACTCGGTGGATAGAAAGACTGGGGGCTTGGGAAGCAGAACATGTAATGGACATAATCATGGCACCACTGCTTCTTCCACTATTGTGGGTGCATGCCAATCCCCTCTCCATGTCGCATATGAAGATGCCTCCTGCCCTGCACGTGTCGTTGCACACTCACAACTAGCACCATCAGCAACCACGCCCTTGTCCCAGCACAGTGTTCAGTTGTCCCTACCCCAGTCTTTGGAACGTAAGTGTAAATACGCAGCCAACGCCCCACTGGCCACACTACTAAATTCACACATTTCGCGACTGCTTGCACTCAAAATGTTGCCTTTTAGGCTCGTGGAGATGGAAGTTTTCCGCAACCTGATGGCGATGGCCATCCCTCGGTACTTGATCCCCAGCTGCCACCATTTCTCCCAGTGTGTGGTCCCCGCATTACACCAGCACGTGTCCCACAACATTAGCCATGCCCTCAACAACGCAGTTACTGGGAAAGTCCACCTAACCATGGACACGTGGAGAAGTGCTTGTGGGCAGGGATGGTACATCTCGCTTACGGCACACTGGGTTAATATAGTGGAAGCTGGGACCCAGTCGGACCTTGGGATGGAACACGTCTTCCCTATGCCAAGGATTGTGGGCCCTGGGTCAATCAGGGTTGCCCACACATTCTACAGCTCCTGAACCTCTTCCTCCTCTTCTGCCTTCATCTCCGAAATGACCACATCAGTCGCAAGCCGGAAGCACTGCAGCACTGCCTCAACCAAGCGGAAACAGGCTGTGCTGAAGCTAATATGCTTAGGTGACAAACCACAAAATGCTGAAGAGTTGTGGACAGTTCTGAAAGAGCAGGCAGATCTGTTGCTGACACCACTGAACTTACAGCTAGGCATAGTCATGAGTAACAATGGCCGTAACATGGTGGCGGCTCTGAGGCGAGGCGAGCTCACACATGTACCATGCCTGGCCCATGTGTTTAACCTCGTGGTTCAGCAGTTTCTTAAAACCTACCCAGATCTGCCGGATCTGCTTGTCAAAGTATGCCACCTGTGTGTCCATTTTAGAAAGTCAGCTACAGCTTTCATCGCCCTTGCGTTGCTTCAGCAGCATTTGCAGCTTCCAGCTCACCGACTGGTGTGCGATGTCCCCACACGTTGGAACTCTACATTGCAGATGTTGGGAAGCATTGGTGAGCAGAAGAGAGACTTTTTTGACTACTAGCATCAATACGGCCGTCGGTATTCAGGTCAGACTCCACACATAAGATCTGAGGAGTGGACATGGATGTCAGACATCTGTACCATATTCCAAAACTTTGAAGACTCCAGCAAGATGGCGAGCGGCGATGACATCATAATTAACATCACCATCCCTCTTCTCTGTCTTTTTAAATGCTCTCTGCTCACAATTAAAGAGGATGCATTGCAGGCGGAGCACGTTGAGATGGAGCAAGGAACCATACAGGGTGATTACACACAGTCCAGCCTCCTCTCATCCCAACGTGGATTGGGTGACAATGAGGAGGAGGAGGGGGAGGATGAACAGGAGCTTTTCCTGCGCTATAGACGGTACTACCTGCACAACTGTTATACCATCTGTTCAGCGTTGATGGCCTGAGGACAGGGAGGAGGAGGAAGAGGAGGAGGATGAGGAGAGCTTGGTCAATTGTCCTCTTGGTGAGAACACGGAAGTCTTGCCTCTTTGCAGTCTGGCACACATGGCTGAGTTTATGTTACGCTGCCTTTCCCGTGACCCTCGCATTATCAAAATTTTGGGTGACAGTCATTACTGGTTGGCGACACTTCTAGACCCGTACTACAAGGAGAACTTTCTATCTCTTATTCTCACACAGGACAGGCCTAATAAAATGAGTCAATATGAGAAGGCCCTTGATGAATGATTATTAAAAAAATTCCCATCTGAAAATGCTGGCGGCAGAGGTCACAGTTCGTTGAATAACCAAGGAGTACAGGCTAGAGAGAGACACAAATGCAATCTAGCAGAGGAAGGGAAGCACTGTCAAAGTTCTGGTACAGTTTAGTGCTGAGCCACCCCTGTAGTGTTCGAGTTCGATTCGGTTCGTCGAACACCCGTATGTTCGACGAACTGTTCGTCGAACTGTTCATTGAACACCTTCGAACACCGTCAAAACCAATGGCAGGCAAACAAAAACACATAGAAACACATAGAAAACACATAGAAAACACTTCAAAGGTGTCCAAAAGCTGACAAACTGCTCAGAAGACACAACTAACACATGGAAAAGTGACAAGTACATATAGTCATGCGAAAAGAAAAGAGGTGGAGGAGTAAAAGGAGGGGGAGACACAGATATAGGCATGTCATGCCCTTCTAAAACCAAAAAAAGTGCGAAGCCGCTACGGCCAGTCCGTTCCTGCCCGTGCGACCTCCATGTCGCCGGGTTTGTGCCAGAGCTGCGGTGTACCCTGACGGACAGCCCCCCTCTCCCAATACTGGTGTCTGTCCGCTGGAGGGTCGAGCAAGCCCCCCTGCGGTGGAGGCAGGACTAAACTTTTTCATTTAAATTGTCTCTCTAATTTGAATGAGTACACTTTAAATCCTTTTACAAGGATCTATTGGAGGGCAATTCTGATGCCAGCAGCTGCGGGAATTCCATCTTCAGTAGCGTCCACTAAAGCTGCTGCAATTAAAAAGCTTTTATAAGGATCGAGCTTGGCGGTCCACCGCAAAGCGTCCTACCGCCAGTCCCAGCCCCTGTTCCTTGGGGTGCCTCCCGATACTCTTCACTGAGTATCCTGGGGGCCCGAAGCATTTCCTTTGAAAAAATTAAGTGTCCAAACTACAGGTGGTGTAGCTTGCTTAACAGCTGGGATAATCCGCTGACTAGCAGACACTGCTACTAGGCACAAAGTATTTCTTGGGCTAGATGCAGTTAAAAATTTGTAATTAGATACTCTCGTTGGATGCTGAGAAAGCATTCCATAGAGTCTCCTGGCACGCCATATAATATTCTCTTAAAAAGCTTGGGGTAGGGGTCTAGGGGACACTTTTATAGCCAAAATCACGGCCCTGTATCGCAATACGTCACCTAGGCTGAAGATAAATGGAACTGTAGCACCCCGATTGCTCAGTTGCTACAGAGGTATCCTTACCCAGAGGTGTGATATCTCACTCTCAGGTAAGGATGGAGTGTGGATCAGGACCCCGACACCTGCATGCATTACACCACATTGCCGTGGGACAGGGCGACCAATATGCACCTGAGATGGGCACGACAATCCCTGTCCCTGACTGGAGTGGGGGGAGAGAACACCGAGGAAGGGGATCCACGTAGTGCAGGAGCAGGGAGGAAGCAGTTCCTGGGTGCATTGAGAAAGGAGTATAAAAGGTGGGAATCATCTTAGTTCAGTGCAGAGAAGTCTGAGCAGAAGAGACAGGGAGCAGGGGCTCTGCATGAGCTCTGCTCCAGAGGTGGGCCTAGTAACAGAGGCCCAGGCCTGGAAGAGGGAGAAGGAAGGAAGAGGAGTGGAGAAGGCTCCAGGAACGAGGAATGAAGGGATCCCAGGGGTGCGGGCGGGCGAGTCGCCACCGCACGCCCGAATCCACCTGCGTGGAGGGGTCAGGCCAAAGGGGGAGACCGGTCCCCGAAACTAGTGGAGGTGGGAAACTACCCTCAGCTAGAAACCGGAGGCTGTGACATTTTATGTGGCGCAGCCACTCGCTACACCTGCTAGGAAGGCACTACATAGGGTCAGGGAAACTGGCGCCAAGTTTACCAAGAGGAGGCCCGAGGCAGCCGGACAGAAGCGTGGTCACTGTTGGGGTAAGAAAGGGCAGAGAAAGGACACACAAAGGGGGTCCTGTGAAGTGCTCCAAAGTTATCTGGGAGTTGGCCGAGCCCCTCACCTGGTGAGCACAGTACGAAGTGGGCAGCCATTACCTGCAGAAGTGGTCTGGATAATAAAAACTGTGAGTAAAGGCCCTGGACTGCATAACTGACTCCATGTCATTACTGCTGCTGCCCTGCACCATCACCCCCATCCTCCGCATACACTGCCCTGAGGCTATACTCCTCCCGTGGGAAGTTATACTATGCTCTGCTGCACCCACAACACCAGCCTCAGCGGTCTGCCCTGCAGCGGTGGTTCACTCTGACCGCAATCCACGAGTGGCATAGTCGGACATTTAAACATCAAAACCACATAAATAGTTCCGCCACTGGTTTGACCGCCCTGAGCCACGGAACCGGGTTGCTGCCACGGAGACTACAACCCCCAGCATCCACCAAAAAGGGTCCGGCTCCGGGAGTCCCAAGGTCCAGGGGGCGCGTCAGAACATTTTCATCACCTTTCATAATCACCAATGGGAAAAGGCAGGGATGTCCTCTGTCCCCTCTCTTATACATCCTAGTGACGGAGCACCTGCTCTCATCAATTCGCCATAACCCCAATATTAGGTGGATTGAGGTGGGAGGCACCGAGTACGAGTGCTCAGCATATGCTGATGTTGTCCTAGTATATATCACTCAATCACATATATCCATCCCTGCTGTTATGGCTGAAATAGATAACTTTGTTACATGGTCAAATTTTAAAATCAAATCAGCGAAGTCTGAGGCCCTCGATGTTTCCCTCCCCAAATCCATACAGGATTCCATCCAGTCCAACTTTCCCTTTGCCTGGCCCTCACAGGGTATCAAATACTTAGGAAGTCGTAGTCATAGAGATCTCTCCCGTCTATGTTATCTTAATTTTGGGCCCTTTATTGAACAACTCCATACAGACCATGGTTGGCAAGTTAGAACTGTAAGGTGTTTTGTGGAAAAGCACATGTACACTGTGTCCCTAATTACTATGCAAAAAGTGTTTAGGACTGATAAGTAAGAATTTTTTTGTTTGTCAGTTAAACTCATTGATGGTGATGTGTGTCAGGGCTCTTTATATCACTGTAAGCAATTGCAGAAACCTGTGCTAATTAGTTTGGCAGGTGTGTACAATGAAAGGCAAGACTACTTAAGAAGGCTGTCCCACATTATTAAGCAGCCTACATTTTCTGCCAAAATGGGAAAGAAAAAGGATGTGTCGGCTGCTGAGAAGCAACAAATTGTGGAGTGTTTAGGTCAAGGCATGACTACAATCAACATTGCCAAGACAATTCATCCTGATCATCGCACAATCAAGAAGTATGTAGCTGATTCACAGTACACACGTGTGCGTGCTGATAAGGGAAAATTGAGGACTCTTTCCTACAGGCAATTACGTCAGGTTAAAAGATCAGTGGCAAAAAAGCCTTGTCATAGCAGCAGACAAGTTTTTGAAGCTGCTGGTGCCTCCAACGTCCCCCGAACAACAAGATGCAGGGTCCTTCAGAGGTTTGCAGCTGTGCGTAAGCCATCCTGTCGACCTCCTCTATCTACTGTACACATGCAGAAACGGCTCCAGTGGGCCAAACAATACATGAAGACTGACTTCAAAACTGTTTTGTTCACCGATGAGTGCCGTGCAACGCTTGATGGTCCAGATGGATGGAGTGGAGGATGGCTGGTTGATGGACACCCCATGCAAACACGGCTACGGCGCCAACAAGGAGGAGGTGGAGTAATGTTTTGGGCTGGAATCATGGGGAGAGAGATTGTCGGCCCCTTTAGGATCCCTGAAGGGGTAAAGATGAACTGCATAATGTATGTGGAGTTTCTCAAACAGCACTTCCTGACATGGTTCAAGTAGAAGAACCGTGTATTCCGCAGCAAGATCATTTTCATGCATGATAATGCACCGTCTCATGCTGCACATAACACATCTGCATCTCTGGCTGATATGGGCATAAAAGGGGACAAACTTATGCTGTGAACCCCATGCTCCCCTGACCTCAACCCCATTGAGAACCTCTGGAGCATCATCAAAAGGAGTGTCTTTGATGGCGGGAGGCAGTTCACATCTAAGCAACAGCTCTGGGAGGGTATTCTGTCCTCATGCAAAACAATTGAAGCAGAAACCATCCAAAACCTGACAAATTCAATGAACGAGAGAGATCAGAAGCTCCTTTCGAACAAGGGGTCCTATGTGCAAATGTAACATCACCTAAAATAAAGTTTTGAGTTGAAAACTGTTTGATTTCAGTTTCTAATAACCTGCTGATGCTTATAATTTCAAAAATGACCATTTTTTTGTTCTTTATTAAAATTAAAAGGTTGATCGAAGAGTGTGGGGGATCTAAGAGTGTGGCAACCCAGTAGTCAGGATTATTTCGAATTCTGACAATCTGAGGGTCATGTTGCAGGTAGTGCAGCAAGAAGGCACTCATGTGTCTTGCGCATCTAAGAGCCCCAAAATTATTTTCCGGGCTAGATGCAGCTAAAAATTATTATTAATTTGAAGGCTGGTGGAGCTTAGTATAGATGGCCTAATAGAATCAGTACTGCAAACTGCTACAAGGCCCAAATTATTTTACAGCCAAGATACAGATAAACATGATTAGTAATTTTAAATCTGGTGGAGTTTAGTATAGATGGCCTAATAGAATCAGTACTGCAAACTGCTACAAGGCCCAAATTATTTTCCAGCCAAGATACAGATAAACATGATTAGTAATTTGAAAGCTTAAAATGGTTGGTGAGGTGATTTTAACAAATCACCAAGCTTTTATCCTCCCCAGGATGACACAGCGGTAGAAAAGTCCTTTCGGATCCATGATTTCTTCATCTCTATGAACGTGAGTCTGTCTACATTATCAGTGGAGAGACGTGTGTGCTTATCTGTCAGCACACCACCAGCAGCGCTGAACACATGTTCAGACAGAACGCTGGCTGAGGGGCATGACAGGATTTCCAAGGCGTAAGTGGCGAGCTCTGGCCATTTATCCAGATTGGAAGCCCAAAAAGAGCAAGGGTCCAGTGACACAGTCATGGCTTCAATGTTTACTTGGAGATACTCCTGTACCATCGTCTCTAGGCGTTGACTATGTGTCAGACTTCTTGTCTCCTGTGGCCTTGCAAAGGATGGGCTAAAAAAGTGGTGAAATGATTCCGCAAAATTGATGTTACCAGCAGATACTGTGTTTCTGTTACGCTTTGAGTGCTGTACACTTGACGGTCCCACGGTTGGCAAGTTGGAACTGTGAGATTCACTACGTGCACCACTAGTGTTTTATGGAAAAGCACATGTAAGATTCTGCAATAGTCTCTGCTGATACTCCTGCATGCGTGCATCTCTTTCTATGGCAGGAATAATTTCTGCAAATTTACTTTTGTACCGGGGATCTAACAGTGTGGCAACCCAGTAGTCAGGATTATTTCTAATTCTCACAATTCGAGGGTCATGTTGCAGGTAGTGCAGCAAGAAGGCACTCATGTGTCTTGCGCATCCAGGAGCACCAAGTCCCTGTTGTGTTGGTGGCGATGTAACAATCATGCTTCCTTCCTCTGCCCTCTCCCCCCAACCTCGCACAACAGAAATGTGATCAAGGTCTCCCTCATCTGATGAGTCTTCCATCAGTTCGTCCTCCACTTCTTCCTGGGCTCCTGCACCTTCCTCACTAGTTTGGCTGCTACCATGCGCCCTGGTAAAACCATCTCCCCCACCCTCACATGCCTGCTGCCCTGGTGATGCCGACCGTCTGGACCTTGCAGATGTTAGCCCTTCCGCATACAACTCGTCCTCCTCTACTTCCTCCATCTCCTCTAGTGCCACCACCTGACTCCGAATTCTGTTTAACATGTGCTCCAGCATGTAAATCTCCAGAATAGTCATGCTGATAATGGCATCGTCAGCACTAAACATCATTGTCGCCATTTTAAAACTGTGCAGAAGGGTGCATAGGTCCCTGATCTGAGACCACTCCTCCAGCGTTATTTGCCCCACCTCTGGATCTCGTTGGCCCAGGCTATACATCAGAACGTATTGCACCAGAGCTTTTCGGTGCTGCCACAGTCGCTGCAACATGTGCAGAGTTGAATTCCACCGGGTAGGCACATCACATTTTAGCCGGTGAAGTGGAAGGCCCAACGACTTCTGTAGAGATGTAAGTTGCTGAGCTGCGGGATGCGAATGGCGGAAGTGAGCACACAGCGACCGTGCCCTCTGCAGAAGGCCATCTAGTCCGGGATAGTGGGCTAAAAATTGCTGGACAACCAGGTTCAACACGTGAGCGCCATACAAGGCACGTGTGTGACATTGCCCCGGCGAAGGGCCGCATCCAGGTTTGCAGCATTGTTGCACACGGCCTTCCCTGGTTTCAGGTCCAGTGGAGACAACCATTCATGAAACTGGTTCTCCAGAGCTGACCACAACTCCTCAGCTGTGTGACTCACATATCCCAGACATTTCAAAGTAAAAACTGCCTGATGACATTGAGCCCTGCTGCCAGCATAGTAAGGAGGTCTGCACGATCCCTTCTGCACAGTTAAAAAGCTTGTGGCATGACCAGACAGGCTTTGGGTGCAGGTGGAGGACCAAGAGGAGGTTGAGGAGGCAGAAACAGTGGAGGAACTTCGAGATAAAGAGGATTGACGCACAACTCGTGGGGACGGCAAGACTTGGACAGCAGCCCCTTGTCCTGCTGTCACCATAGTTACCCAGTGCCCAGTCAGTGACATGTAACGCCCCTGTCCATGCCTACTTGTCCAAGTGTCTGTGGTGAAATGCACCCTGTCACACACAGAGTTTCTCAAAGAAGAGGTGATGTTGTGTGCGACATGCTGGTGGAGCGCAGGCACACCTTTCTTTGAGAAGTAGTGCCGACTGGGCATCTGGTTCTGGGGCACTGCGACGGACAAAAGGTCTCGAAAATCCTCTGTGTCCACCAGGCGGAAAGGCAGCATTTCTGTAGCCAAGAGCTTGCAGATGGTGAAATTCAACCTCTTAGCTTTCTAATGGCTAGGAGGAAATGATCTTTTACTTGTCCACATCTGAGGGACCGAGGGCTGGCTGTTGTGCATAGACGGGGTTGAGAAGGGTGTACCCGGCAAACTGCCGGTCTGTGAGGAAGATGCAGGCGGACATGTTAGGTTGCCTTGATCCAAAGGTGGTGATATCAATGTCGGACAGCGCTGAACACCAGCTGGTGTTTCCACCTCCAAAGAAAATGAAGATCTGCCAATCACGCTGGCTGTTACGGGTAAAGAGGTGGAGGTCTGCGTCCCAAAACAGGTGTGACTGCTGTCCCCCCAGTCACAGAGGATGAAGAGGCAGCAGATGCACAAGATGTGGCAGACGGTGGTTGGCCCAGCCGGCTAGGCCGCATTGTAGCACAGTGAGCTTCCCACTGCAACTTATACTTCATATCCATGTGCCGCTTCATGGAAGAAGTACTCAAACTATGTATTTTTTGGCCTCTACTTAGCTTTTGCTGACAAATGTTACAGATAACACGAGATGGGTCATCTTTATAGATCTGAATAAATGCCCAGGCTATGCAAGGCTTAGCACCCAAGTGACCTGAAGAGCCACCACGACTTGTGGTCAGAGGCAGAGTTGTGTTTGAGGATGCAGTTGTTGACGTGCTTCCAGTACTACGTCTCTGTCCAGGAAGGCGCAACCTGACCTCATCGTCACTAGCATCCTCCTCCACCTCCTCTGCTGACCTCTTCGACTTGCTGACTGTGGGTTGACAGTATGTGGGATCTCCAACCTCGTCATCATCACCCTGTGTGTTATCACACCCGTCGTCCACAGAGCCAACCTCTTACTGCCCTGACAAAAATCTGAAGTTTTCGCTCCAATCAGGTATTTGAGTCTCATCATCGTCTTCCTCATTGTCTCCACCAACAGGAGTTACAGTTTGGGAATGAGGGTCGACATTATGGTCAGAACCTTCTGCGTCTGGTCCTGGATCCGACTCATAAAGATTCTGGGCATCAGTGCAGATCATTTCCTCGTCTGATTCACAGAAGCTCTGAAGCCGACCTCTGATTCCCAGGCTATAGTATGAGTAAACAGCTCTGCAGACTCAACCATTCATTCTACCCCATACTCAGACGGGAAGCTGGAGACTTGGGAGATGTGAGGAAGAAAGTGCGATTGGGGTGACACCTCTGAGGACTGGAGTATTTGTGATGTTGAAGTTGAGGTGGAGGAGAGCCCACTTAAAGGAGCACTTGATATCCGTTGAAGCACCTGCTATTTTTGTGCCTCATCTGGAATTTGAAGCGATTGGCGTGGCCGTAAGAAAGGGATCTTATCACATTGTCCGCTAAAAGAAGTAGACATCTTAGTTTGGCTGGAAGATGGTCTTTCTTCTGCAGATGTTACTGTTGCTATAACACCTACCCCATGGACACAACCTTTTTTTCCCTTCCCAGCATGCCTATTCCCCTTTCCACCAGCAGCAGGCCTTTTTCCACTCATTTTGCTGGTTAACTAATTCACAAGTCTGGAGTTGTTTGCACAAAAAACAATGGTTGGGAACCGAGCAGAACTGATTGGCCAAACTGTGGTATTAGCCCAAAAGTATTGGCTGGGTTAGATGCAGATAAAAATTATTTTGAATTTGCAACCTGTTGGAGGTTAGAATAGATGGACTAATAGAACAAATCCCACATACTGCTACAAGCCGAAGCCCAAATATTTTTTCAGAGCTAGATGCAGATAAAAATTATATTGAATTTGCAACCTGGTGGAGGTTAGTATAGATGGACTAATAGAACAAGTCCCACACACTGCTACAAGCCGAAATATTTTTTCAGAGATAGATGCAGAAAAAAATTATATTGAATTTGCAACCTGGTGGAGGTTAGTATAGATGGACTAATAGAACAAGTCCCACACACTGCTACAAGCCGAAATATTTTTTCAGAGCTAGATGCAGAAAAAAAATTATATTGAATTTGCAACCTGGTGGAGGTTAGTATAGATGGACTAAGAGAACAAGTCCAACACACTGCTACAAGCCAAAATATTTTTTCAGAGCTAGATGCAGAAATTTTTTTTATTGAATTTGCAGCCTGGTGGAGGTTAGTATAGAAGGACTAATAGAACAAGTCCCACACACTGCTACAAGCCGAAGCCCAAATATTTTTTCAGAGCTAGATGCAGATAAAAATTATATTGAATTTGCAACCTGGTGGAGTTTAGTATAGATGGACTAATAGAACAAGGCCCACACAATGCTACCAGCCGAAATATTTTGTCAGAGCTAGATGCAGAAAAACATTATATTGAATTTGCAATCTGGTGGAGGTTAGTATAGATGGACTAATAGAACAAGTCCCACACACTGCTACAAGCCAAAATAATTTTTCAGTGCTAGGTGCAGAAAAAAATTATATTTAATTTGCAACCTGGTAGAGGTAAGTATAGCTGGACTAATAGAACAAGTCCCACACACTGCTACAAGACGAAAGATTTTTTCAGAGCTAGATGCAGAAAAAAATTATATTGAATTTGCAACCTGGTGGAGGTTAGTAGAGATGGACTAATAGAACAAGTCCCACACACTGCTAGAAGCCGAAGCCCAAATATTTTTTCAGAGCTAGATGCAGATAAAAATTATATTGAAATTGCAACCTGGTGGAGGTTAGTAAAGATGGACTAATAGAACAAGTCCCACACACTGCTACAATCCGAAATATTTTTTCAGAGCTAGATGCAGAAAAAAATTAAATTGAATTTGCAACCTGGTGCAGGTTAGTTTAGATGGACTAATAGAACAAGTCCCACACAGTGCTACAAGGCGAAGAACAAATATTTTTTCAGCGTTAGATGCAGATAAAAATTATATTGAATTTGCAACCTGGTGGAGGTTAGTGTAGATGGACAAATAGAATAAGTCCCACACACTGCTACAAGCCAAAATAATTTTTCAGTGCTAGATGCAGAAAAAAATTATATTGAATTTGCAACCTGGTGGAGGTTAGTATAGCTGGACTAATAGAACAAGTCCCACACACTGCTACAAGCCAAAGCCCAAATATTTTTTCAGAGCTAGATGCAGATAAAAATTATATTGAATTTGCAACCTGGTGGAGGTTAGTATAGATAGACTAATAGAACAAGTCCCACACACTGCTACAAGCCAAAATATTTTTTCAGAGCTAGATGCAGATAAAAATTATATTGAATTTGCAACCTGGTGGAGGTTAGTATAGATGGACTAATAGAACAAGTCCCACACACTGCTACAAGCCGAAATATTTTTTCAGAGCTAGATGCAGAAAAAAATTATATTGAATTTGCAACCTGTTGGAGGTTAGTAAAGATGGACTAATAGAACAAGTCCCACACACTGCTACAAGCTGAAATAATTTTTCAGAGATAGATGCAGAAAAAAATTATATTGAATTTGCAACCCGGTGGAGGTTAGTATAGATGGACTAATAGAACAAGTCCCACACACTGCTACAAGCCGAAATATTTTTTCAGAGCTAGATGCAGAAAAAAATTATATTGAATTTGTAATCTGGTGGAGGTTAGTATAGATGGACTAATAGAACAAGTCCCACACACTGCTACAAGCCAAAGCCCAAATATTTTTTCAGAGCTAGATGCAGATAAAAATTATATTGAATTTGAAACCTGTTGGAGGTTAGTATAGATGGAATAAAAGAACAAGTTCCACACACTGCTACAAGCCGAAATATTTTTTCAGAGCGAGATGCAGAAAAAAATTATAATGAATTTCCAACCTGGTGAAGGTTAGTAAAGATGGACTAATAGAACAAGTCCCACACACTGCTACAAGCCGAAATAATTTTTCAGAGCTAGATGCAGAAAAAAATTAGATTGAATTCGGAACCTGGTGGAGGTTAGCATAGATGGACTAATAGAACAAGTCCCATACACTGCTATGCTAAAAGCCCAAATATTTTATCAGAGCTAGATGCAGATAAAAATTATATTGAATTTGCAACCTGGTGGAGGTTAGCATAGATGGACTAATAGAACAAGTCCCACACACTGCTACAAGCCGAAATATTTTTTCAGAGGTAGATGCAGAAAAAAATTGTATTGAATTTGAAACCTGGTGGAGGTTAGTATAGATGGACTAATAGAACAAGTCCCACACACTGCTACAAGCCAAAGCCCAAATATTTTTTCAGAGCTAGATGCAGATAAAAATTATATTGAATTTGCAACCTGGTGGAGGTTAGTATAGATGGACTAATAGAACAAGTCCCACACACTGCTACAAGCCGAAAGATTTTTTCAGAGTTAGATGCAGAAAAAAATTAAATTGAATTTGCAACCTGGTGGAGGTTAGTATAGATGGACTAATAGAACAAGTCCCACACACTGCTACAAGCCGAAATAGTTTTTCAGAGCTAGATGCAGAAAAAAATTATATTGAATTTGCAACCTGGTGGAGGTTAGTATAGATGGACTAATAGAACAAGTCCCACACACTGCTACAAGCCGAAGCCCAAATATTTTTTCAGAGCTAGATGTAGATAACAATTATATTGAATTTGCAACCTGGTGGAGGTTAGTATAGATGGACTAATAGAACAAGTCCCACACACTGCTAGAAGCCCAAATAATTTTTCAGAGCTAGATGCAGAAAAAAATTAAATTGAATTTGCAACCTGGTGCAGGTTAGTATAGATGGAATAATAGAACAAGTCCCACACACTACTTCAAGCCGAATCCCAAATATTTTTTCAGAGCTAGATGCAGATAAAAATTATATTGAATTTGCAACCTGGTGGAGGTTAGCATAGATGGACTAATAGAACAAGTCCCACACACTGCTACAAGCCAAAATATTTTTTCAGAGCTAGATGCAGAAAAAAATTATATTGAATTTGCAACCTGGTGGAGGTTAGTATAGATGGACTAATAGAACAAGTCCCACACACTGCTACAAGCCAAAGCCCAAATATTTTTTCAGAGCTAGATGCAGATAAAAATTATGTTGAATTTGCAACCTGGTGGAGGTTAGTATAGATGGACTAATAGAACAAGTCCCATACAGTGCTACAAGCCGAAATATTTTTTCAGAGCTAGATGCAGAAAAAAATTATATTGAATTTCTAACCTGGTGGAGGTTAGTATTAATGGACTAATAGAACAAGTCCCACACACTGCTACAAGCTGAAATAATTTTTCAGAGCTAGATGCAGAAAAAATTATATTGAATTTGCAACCTGATGGAGGTTAGTATAGATTGATTAATAGAACAAGTCCCACACACTGCTACAAGCCGAAATATTTTTTCAGAGCTAGATACAGAAAAAAATTATATTGAATTTGTTGCCTGATGGAGGTTAGTATAGATGGACTAATAGAACAAGTCCTACACACTGCTTCAAGCCAAAACCCAAATGTTTTTTCAGAGCTAGATGCAGATAAAAATTATATTGAATTTGCAACCTGGTGGAGGTTAGTATAGATGGACTAATAGAACAAGTCCCACACACTGCTACAAGCCGAAATATTTTTTCAGAGCTAGATGCAGAAAAAAATTATATTGAATTTGTAATCTGGTGGAGGTTAGTATAGATGGACTAATAGAACAAGTCCCACACACTGCTTCAAGCCAAAACTCAAATGTTTTTTCAGAGCTAGATGCAGATAAAAATTATATTGAATTTGCAACCTGGTGGAGGTTAGTATAGATGGACTAATAGAACAAGTCCCACACACTGCTACAAGCCGAAATATTTTTTCAGAGCTAGATGCAGAAAAAAATTATATTGAATTTGTAATCTGGTGGAGGTTAGTATAGATGGACTAATAGAACAAGTCCCACACACTGCTACAAGCCAAAGCCCAAATATTTTTTCAGAGCTAGATGCAGATAAAAATTATATTGAATTTGCAACCTGGTGGAGGTTAGTATAGATGGACTAATAGAACAAGTCCCACACACTGATACAAGCCGAAATATTTTTTCAGAGCTAGATGCAGAAAAAAATTATATTGAATTTGCAACCTGGTGGATGTTAGTATAGATGGACTAATAGAACAAGTCCCACACAAGGCTAGAAGCCCAAATATTTTTTCAGAGCTAGATGCAGAGAAAAATTATATTGAATTTGCAACCTGTTGGAGGTTAGTATAGATGGACTAATAGAACAAGTCCCACACACTGCTACAAGCCGAAATATTTTTTCAGAGCTAGATGCAGAAAAAAATTATAATGAATTTGCAACCTGGTGGAGGGTAGTTAAGATGGACTAATAGAACAAGTCCCACACACTGCTACAAGCCGAAATAATTTTTCAGAGCTAGATGCAGAAAAAAATTATATTGAATTTGCAACCTGGTGGAGGTTAGTAAAGATCGACTAATAGAACAAGTCTGACACACTGCTACAAGCCAAAATATTTTTTCAGAGCTAGATGCAGAAAAAAATTAGATTGAATTCGGAACCTGGTGGAGGTTAGCATCGATGGACTAATAGAACAAGTCCCATACACTGCTTTGCTAAAAGCCCAAATATTTTTTCAGAGCTAGATGCAGATAAAAATTATATTGAATTTGCAACCTGGTGGAGGTTAGTAGAGATGGACTAATAGAACAAGTCCCACACACTGCTAGAAGCCGAAGCCCAAATATTTTTTCAGAGCTAGATGCAGATAAAAATTATATTGAAATTGCAACCTGGTGGAGGTTAGTAAAGATGGACTAATAGAACAAGTCCCACACACTGCTACAATCCGAAATATTTTTTCAGAGCTAGATGCAGAAAAAAATTAAATTGAATTTGCAACCTGGTGCAGGTTAGTTTAGATGGACTAATAGAACAAGTCCCACACAGTGCTACAAGGCGAAGAACAAATATTTTTTCAGCGTTAGATGCAGATAAAAATTATATTGAATTTGCAACCTGGTGGAGGTTAGTATAGATGGACAAATAGAATAAGTCCCACACACTGCTACAAGCCAAAATAATCTTTCAGTGCTAGATGCAGAAAAAAATTATATTGAATTTGCAACCTGGTGGAGGTTAGTATAGCTGGACTAATAGAACAAGTCCCACACACTGCTACAAGCCAAAGCCCAAATATTTTTTCAGAGCTAGATGCAGATAAAAATTATATTGAATTTGCAACCTGGTGGAGGTTAGTATAGATAGACTAATAGAACAAGTCCCACACACTGCTACAAGCCGAAATATTTTTTCAGAGCTAGATGCAGATAAAAATTATATTGAATTTGCAACCTGGTGGAGGTTAGTATAGATGGACTAATAGAACAAGTCCCACACACTGCTACAAGCTGAAATAATTTTTCAGAGATAGATGCAGAAAAAAATTATATTGAATTTGCAACCCGGTGGAGGTTAGTATAGATGGACTAATAGAACAAGTCCCACACACTGCTACAAGCCGAAATATTTTTTCAGAGCTAGATGCAGAAAAAAATTATATTGAATTTGTAATCTGGTGGAGGTTAGTATAGATGGACTAATAGAACAAGTCCCACACACTGCTACAAGCCAAAGCCCAAATATTTTTTCAGAGCTAGATGCAGATAAAAATTATATTGAATTTGCAACCTGTTGGAGGTTAGTATAGATGGAATAATAGAACAAGTTCCACACACTGCTACAAGCCGAAATATTTTTTCAGAGCGAGATGCAGAAAAAAATTATAATGAATTTGCAACCTGGTGGAGGTTAGTAAAGATGGACTAATAGAACAAGTCCCACACACTGCTACAAGCCGAAATAATTTTTCAGAGCTAGATGCAGAAAAAAATTAGATTGAATTCGGAACCTGGTGGAGGTTAGCATAGATGGACTAATAGAACAAGTCCCATACACTGCTGTGCTAAAAGCCCAAATATTTTATCAGAGCTAGATGCAGATAAAAATTATATTGAATTTGCAACCTGGTGGAGGTTAGCATAGATGGACTAATAGAACAAGTCCCACACACTGCTACAAGCCGAAATATTTTTTCAGAGGTAGATGCAGAAAAAAATTGTATTGAATTTGAAACCTGGTGGAGGTTAGTATAGATGGACTAATAGAACAAGTCCCACACACTGCTACAAGCCAAAGCCCAAATATTTTTTCAGAGCTAGATGCAGATAAAAATTATATTGAATTTGCAACCTGGTGGAGGTTAGTATAGATGGACTAATAGAACAAGTCCCACACACTGCTACAAGCCGAAAGATTTTTTCAGAGTTAGATGCAGAAAAAAATTAAATTGAATTTGCAACCTGGTGGAGGTTAGTGTAGATGGACTAATAGAACAAGTCCCACACACTGCTACAAGCCGAAATAGTATTTCAGAGCTAGATGCAGAAAAAAATTATATTGAATTTGCAACCTGGTGGAGGTTAGTATAGATGGACTAATAGAACAAGTCCCACACACTGCTACAAGCCGAAGCCCAAATATTTTTTCAGAGCTAGATGTAGATAACAATTATATTGAATTTGCAACCTGGTGGAGGTTAGTATAGATGGACTAATAGAACAAGTCCCACACACTGCTAGAAGCCCAAATAATTTTTCAGAGCTAGATGCAGAAAAAAATTAAATTGAATTTGCAACCTGGTGCAGGTTAGTATAGATGGAATAATAGAACAAGTCCCACACACTACTTCAAGCCGAATCCCAAATATTTTTTCAGAGCTAGATGCAGATAAAAATTATATTGAATTTGCAACCTGGTGGAGGTTAGCATAGATGGACTAATAGAACAAGTCCCACACACTGCTACAAGCCAAAATATTTTTTCAGAGCTAGATGCAGAAAAAAATTATATTGAATTTGCAACCTGGTGGAGGTTAGTATAGATGGACTAATAGAACAAGTCCCACACACTGCTACAAGCCAAAGCCCAAATATTTTTTCAGAGCTAGATGCAGATAAAAATTATGTTGAATTTGCAACCTGGTGGAGGTTAGTATAGATGGACTAATAGAACAAGTCCCATACAGTGCTACAAGCCGAAATATTTTTTCAGAGCTAGATGCAGAAAAAAATTATATTGAATTTCTAACCTGGTGGAGGTTAGTATTAATGGACTAATAGAACAAGTCCCACACACTGCTACAAGCTGAAATAATTTTTCAGAGCTAGATGCAGAAAAAATTATATTGAATTTGCAACCTGATGGAGGTTAGTATAGATGGATTAATAGAACAAGTCCCACACACTGCTACAAGCCGAAATATTTTTTCAGAGCTAGATACAGAAAAAAATTATATTGAATTTGTTGCCTGATGGAGGTTAGTATAGATGGACTAATAGAACAAGTCCTACACACTGCTTCAAGCCAAAACCCAAATGTTTTTTCAGAGCTAGATGCAGATAAAAATTATATTGAATTTGCAACCTGGTGGAGGTTAGTATAGATGGACTAATAGAACAAGTCCCACACACTGCTACAAGCCGAAATATTTTTTCAGAGCTAGATGCAGAAAAAAATTATATTGAATTTGTAATCTGGTGGAGGTTAGTATAGATGGACTAATAGAACAAGTCCCACACACTGCTTCAAGCCAAAACTCAAATGTTTTTTCAGAGCTAGATGCAGATAAAAATTATATTGAATTTGCAACCTGGTGGAGGTTAGTATAGATGGACTAATAGAACAAGTCCCACACACTGCTACAAGCCGAAATATTTTTTCAGAGCTAGATGCAGAAAAAAATTATATTGAATTTGTAATCTGGTGGAGGTTAGTATAGATGGACTAATAGAACAAGTCCCACACACTGCTACAAGCCAAAGCCCAAATATTTTTTCAGAGCTAGATGCAGATAAAAATTATATTGAATTTGCAACCTGTTGGAGGTTAGTATAGATGGAATAATAGAACAAGTTCCACACACTGCTACAAGCCGAAATATTTTTTCAGAGCGAGATGCAGAAAAAAATTATAATGAATTTGCAACCTGGTGGAGGTTAGTAAAGATGGACTAATAGAACAAGTCCCACACACTGCTACAAGCCGAAATAATTTTTCAGAGCTAGATGCAGAAAAAAATTAGATTGAATTCGGAACCTGGTGGAGGTTAGCATAGATGGACTAATAGAACAAGTCCCATACACTGCTGTGCTAAAAGCCCAAATATTTTATCAGAGCTAGATGCAGATAAAAATTATATTGAATTTGCAACCTGGTGGAGGTTAGCATAGATGGACTAATAGAACAAGTCCCACACACTGCTACAAGCCGAAATATTTTTTCAGAGGTAGATGCAGAAAAAAATTGTATTGAATTTGAAACCTGGTGGAGGTTAGTATAGATGGACTAATAGAACAAGTCCCACACACTGCTACAAGCCAAAGCCCAAATATTTTTTCAGAGCTAGATGCAGATAAAAATTATATTGAATTTGCAACCTGGTGGAGGTTAGTATAGATGGACTAATAGAACAAGTCCCACACACTGCTACAAGCCGAAAGATTTTTTCAGAGTTAGATGCAGAAAAAAATTAAATTGAATTTGCAACCTGGTGGAGGTTAGTGTAGATGGACTAATAGAACAAGTCCCACACACTGCTACAAGCCGAAATAGTATTTCAGAGCTAGATGCAGAAAAAAATTATATTGAATTTGCAACCTGGTGGAGGTTAGTATAGATGGACTAATAGAACAAGTCCCACACACTGCTACAAGCCGAAGCCCAAATATTTTTTCAGAGCTAGATGTAGATAACAATTATATTGAATTTGCAACCTGGTGGAGGTTAGTATAGATGGACTAATAGAACAAGTCCCACACACTGCTAGAAGCCCAAATAATTTTTCAGAGCTAGATGCAGAAAAAAATTAAATTGAATTTGCAACCTGGTGCAGGTTAGTATAGATGGAATAATAGAACAAGTCCCACACACTACTTCAAGCCGAATCCCAAATATTTTTTCAGAGCTAGATGCAGATAAAAATTATATTGAATTTGCAACCTGGTGGAGGTTAGCATAGATGGACTAATAGAACAAGTCCCACACACTGCTACAAGCCAAAATATTTTTTCAGAGCTAGATGCAGAAAAAAATTATATTGAATTTGTAACCTGGTGGAGGTTAGTATAGATGGACTAATAGAACAAGTCCCACACACTGCTACAAGCCAAAGCCCAAATATTTTTTCAGAGCTAGATGCAGATAAAAATTATGTTGAATTTGCAACCTGGTGGAGGTTAGTATAGATGGACTAATAGAACAAGTCCCATACAGTGCTACAAGCCGAAATATTTTTTCAGAGCTAGATGCAGAAAAAAATTATATTGAATTTCTAACCTGGTGGAGGTTAGTATTAATGGACTAATAGAACAAGTCCCACACACTGCTACAAGCTGAAATAATTTTTCAGAGCTAGATGCAGAAAAAATTATATTGAATTTGCAACCTGATGGAGGTTAGTATAGATGGATTAATAGAACAAGTCCCACACACTGCTACAAGCCGAAATATTTTTTCAGAGCTAGATACAGAAAAAAATTATATTGAATTTGTTGCCTGATGGAGGTTAGTATAGATGGACTAATAGAACAAGTCCTACACACTGCTTCAAGCCAAAACCCAAATGTTTTTTCAGAGCTAGATGCAGATAAAAATTATATTGAATTTGCAACCTGGTGGAGGTTAGTATAGATGGACTAATAGAACAAGTCCCACACACTGCTACAAGCCGAAATATTTTTTCAGAGCTAGATGCAGAAAAAAATTATATTGAATTTGTAATCTGGTGGAGGTTAGTATAGATGGACTAATAGAACAAGTCCCACACACTGCTTCAAGCCAAAACTCAAATGTTTTTTCAGAGCTAGATGCAGATAAAAATTATATTGAATTTGCAACCTGGTGGAGGTTAGTATAGATGGACTAATAGAACAAGTCCCACACACTGCTACAAGCCGAAATATTTTTTCAGAGCTAGATGCAGAAAAAAATTATATTGAATTTGTAATCTGGTGGAGGTTAGTATAGATGGACTAATAGAACAAGTCCCACACACTGCTACAAGCCAAAGCCCAAATATTTTTTCAGAGCTAGATGCAGATAAAAATTATATTGAATTTTCAACCTGGTGGAGGTTAGTACAGATGGACTAATAGAACAAGTCCCACACACTGATACAAGCCGAAATATTTTTTCAGAGCTAGATGCAGAAAAAAATTATATTGAATTTGCAACCTGGTGGATGTTAGTATAGATGGACTAATAGAACAAGTCCCACACAAGGCTAGAAGCCCAAATATTTTTTCAGAGCTAGATGCAGAGAAAAATTATATTGAATTTGCAACCTGTTGGAGGTTAGTATAGATGGACTAATAGAACAAGTCCCACACACTGCTACAAGCCGAAATATTTTTTCAGAGCTAGATGCAGAAAAAAATTATAATGAATTTGCAACCTGGTGGAGGTTAGTTAAGATGGACTAATAGAACAAGTCCCACACACTGCTACAAGCCGAAATAATTTTTCAGAGCTAGATGCAGAAAAAAATTATATTGAATTTGCAACCTGGTGGAGGTTAGTAAAGATCGACTAATAGAACAAGTCTGACACACTGCTACAAGCCAAAATATTTTTTCAGAGCTAGATGCAGAAAAAAATTAGATTGAATTCGGAACCTGGTGGAGGTTAGCATAGATGGATTAATAGAACAAGTCCCATACACTGCTTTGCTAAAAGCCCAAATATTTTTTCAGAGCTAGATGCAGATAAAAATTATATTGAATTTGCAACCTGGTGGAGGTTAGTAGAAATGGACTAATAGAACAAGTCCCACACACTGCTAGAAGCCGAAGCCCAAATATTTTTTCAGAGCTAGATGCAGATAAAAATTATATTGAAATTGCAACCTGGTGGAGGTTAGTAAAGATGGACTAATAGAACAAGTCCCACACACTGCTACAATCCGAAATATTTTTTCAGAGCTAGATGCAGAAAAAAATTAAATTGAATTTGCAACCTGGTGCAGGTTAGTTTAGATGGACTAATAGAACAAGTCCCACACAGTGCTACAAGGCGAAGAACAAATATTTTTTCAGCGTTAGATGCAGATAAAAATTATATTGAATTTGCAACCTGGTGGAGGTTAGTATAGATGGACAAATAGAATAAGTCCCACACACTGCTACAAGCCAAAATAATTTTTCAGTGCTAGATGCAGAAAAAAATTATATTGAATTTGCAACCTGGTGGAGGTTAGTATAGCTGGACTAATAGAACAAGTCCCACACACTGCTACAAGCCAAAGCCCAAATATTTTTTCAGAGCTAGATGCAGATAAAAATTATATTGAATTTGCAACCTGGTGGAGGTTAGTATAGATAGACTAATAGAACAAGTCCCACACACTGCTACAAGCCGAAATATTTTTTCAGAGCTAGATGCAGATAAAAATTATATTGAATTTGCAACCTGGTGGAGGTTAGTATAGATGGACTAATAGAACAAGTCCCACACACTGCTACAAGCCGAAATATTTTTTCAGAGTTGGATGCAGAAAAAAATTATAATGAATTTGCAACCTGGTGGAGGTTAGTACAGATGGACTAATAGAACAAGTCCCACACACTGATACAAGCCGAAATATTTTTTCAGAGCTAGATGCAGAAAAAAATTATATTGAATTTGCAACCTGGTGGATGTTAGTATAGATGGACTAATAGAACAAGTCCCACACAAGGCTAGAAGCCCAAATATTTTTTCAGAGCTAGATGCAGAGAAAAATTATATTGAATTTGCAACCTGTTGGAGGTTAGTATAGATGGACTAATAGAACAAGTCCCACACACTGCTACAAGCCGAAATATTTTTTCAGAGCTAGATGCAGAAAAAAATTATAATGAATTTGCAACCTGGTGGAGGTTAGTTAAGATGGACTAATAGAACAAGTCCCACACACTGCTACAAGCCGAAATAATTTTTCAGAGCTAGATGCAGAAAAAAATTATATTGAATTTGCAACCTGGTGGAGGTTAGTAAAGATCGACTAATAGAACAAGTCTGACACACTGCTACAAGCCAAAATATTTTTTCAGAGCTAGATGCAGAAAAAAATTAGATTGAATTCGGAACCTGGTGGAGGTTAGCATAGATGGACTAATAGAACAAGTCCCATACACTGCTTTGCTAAAAGCCCAAATATTTTTTCAGAGCTAGATGCAGATAAAAATTATATTGAATTTGCAACCTGGTGGAGGTTAGTATAGATGGACTAATAGAACAAGACCCACACACTTCTACAAGCCAAAATATTTTTTCAGAGCTAGATGCAGAAAAAAATTATATTGAATTTGCAACCTGGTGGAGGTTAGTATAGATGGACTAATAGAACAACTCCCACACACTGCTACAAGCCGAAGCCCAAATACTTTTTCAGAGCTAGATGCAGATAAAAATTATATTGAATTTGCAACCTGGTGGAGGTTAGTATAGATGGACTAATAGAACAAGTCCCACACACTGCTACAAGCCAAAATATTTTTTCAGAGCTAGATGCAGAAAAAAATTATATTGAATTTGCAACCTGGTGGGGGTTAGTATAGATGGACTAATAGAACAAGTCCCACACACTGCTACAAGCTGAAATATTTTTTCAGAGCTAGATGCAGAAAAAAATTATATTGAATTTGTAATCTGGTGGAGGTTAGTATAGATGGACTAATAAAACAAGTCCCACACACTGCTTCAAGCCAAAACTCAAATGTTTTTTCAGAGCTAGATGCAGATAAAAATTATATTGAATTTGCAACCTGGTGGAGGTTAGTATAGATGGACTAATAGAACAAGTCCCACACACTGCTACAAGCCGAAATATTTTTTCAGAGCTAGATGCAGAAAAAAATTATATTGAATTTGTAATCTGGTGGAGGTTAGTATAGATGGACTAATAGAACAAGTCCCACACACTGCTACAAGCCAAAGCCCAAATATTTTTTCAGAGCTAGATGCAGATAAAAATTATATTGAATTTGCAACCTGGTGGAGGTTAGTACAAATGGACTAATAGAACAAGTCCCACACACTGATTCAAGCCGAAATATTTTTTCAGAGCTAGATGCAGAAAAAAATTATATTGAATTTGCAACCTGGTGGATGTTAGTATAGATGGACTAATAGAACAAGTCCCACACAAGGCTAGAAGCCCAAATATTTTTTCAGAGCTAGATGCAGAGAAAAATTATATTGAATTTGCAACCTGTTGGAGGTTAGTATAGATGGACTAATAGAACAAGTCCCACACACTGCTACAAGCCGAAATATTTTTTCAGAGCTAGATGCAGAAAAAAATTATAATGAATTTGCAACCTGGTGGAGGTTAGTTAAGATGGACTAATAGAACAAGTCCCACACACTGCTACAAGCCGAAATAATTTTTCAGAGCTAGATGCAGAAAAAAATTATATTGAATTTGCAACCTGGTGGAGGTTAGTAAAGATCGACTAATAGAACAAGTCTGACACACTGCTACAAGCCAAAATATTTTTTCAGAGCTAGATGCAGAAAAAAATTAGATTGAATTCGGAACCTGGTGGAGGTTAGCATAGATGGACTAATAGAACAAGTCCCATACACTGCTTTGCTAAAAGCCCAAATATTTTTTCAGAGCTAGATGCAGATAAAAATTATATTGAATTTGCAACCTGGTGGAGGTTAGTATAGATGGACTAATAGAACAAGACCCACACACTTCTACAAGCCAAAATATTTTTTCAGAGCTAGATGCAGAAAAAAATTATATTGAATTTGCAACCTGGTGGAGGTTAGTATAGATGGACTAATAGAACAACTCCCACACACTGCTACAAGCCGAAGCCCAAATACTTTTTCAGAGCTAGATGCAGATAAAAATTATATTGAATTTGCAACCTGGTGGAGGTTAGTATAGATGGACTAATAGAACAAGTCCCACACACTGCTACAAGCCAAAATATTTTTTCAGAGCTAGATGCAGAAAAAAATTATATTGAATTTGCAACCTGGTGGGGGTTAGTATAGATGGACTAATAGAACAAGTCCCACACACTGCTACAAGCCGAAAGATTTTTTCAGAGCTAGATGCAGAAAAAAATTATATTGAATTTGTAATCTGGTGGAGGTTAGTATAGATGGACTAATAAAACAAGTCCCACACACTGCTTCAAGCCAAAACTCAAATGTTTTTTCAGAGCTAGATGCAGATAAAAATTATATTGAATTTGCAACCTGGTGGAGGTTAGTATAGATGGACTAATAGAACAAGTCCCACACACTGCTACAAGCCGAAATATTTTTTCAGAGCTAGATGCAGAAAAAAATTATATTGAATTTGTAATCTGGAGGAGGTTAGTATAGATGGACTAATAGAACAAGTCCCACACACTGCTACAAGCCAAAGCCCAAATATTTTTTCAGAGCTAGATGCAGATAAAAATTATATTGAATTTGCAACCTGGTGGAGGTTAGTACAGATGGACTAATAGAACAAGTCCCACACACTGATACAAGCCGAAATATTTTTTCAGAGCTAGATGCAGAAAAAAATTATATTGAATTTGCAACCTGGTGGATGTTAGTATAGATGGACTAATAGAACAAGTCCCACACAAGGCTAGAAGCCCAAATATTTTTTCAGAGCTAGATGCAGAGAAAAATTATATTGAATTTGCAACCTGTTGGAGGTTAGTATAGATGGACTAATAGAACAAGTCCCACACACTGTTACAAGCCGAAATATTTTTTCAGAGCTAGATGCAGAAAAAAATTATAATGAATTTGCAACCTGGTGGAGGTTAGTTAAGATGGACTAATAGAACAAGTCCCACACACTGCTACAAGCCGAAATAATTTTTCAGAGCTAGATGCAGAAAAAAATTATATTGAATTTGCAACCTGGTGGAGGTTAGTAAAGATCGACTAATAGAACAAGTCTGACACACTGCTACAAGCCAAAATATTTTTTCAGAGCTAGATGCAGAAAAAAATTAGATTGAATTCGGAACCTGGTGGAGGTTAGCATAGATGGACTAATAGAACAAGTCCCATACACTGCTTTGCTAAAAGCCCAAATATTTTTTCAGAGCTAGATGCAGATAAAAATTATATTGAATTTGCAACCTGGTGGAGGTTAGTATAGATGGACTAATAGAACAAGACCCACACACTTCTACAAGCCAAAATATTTTTTCAGAGCTAGATGCAGAAAAAAATTATATTGAATTTGCAACCTGGTAGAGGTTAGTATAGATGGACTAATAGAACAACTCCCACACACTGCTACAAGCCGAAGCCCAAATACTTTTTCAGAGCTAGATGCAGATAAAAATTATATTGAATTTGCAACCTGGTGGAGGTTAGTATAGATGAACTAATAGAACAAGTCCCACACACTGCTACAAGCCAAAATATTTTTTCAGAGCTAGATGCAGAAAAAAATTATATTGAATTTGCAACCTGGTGGGGGTTAGTATAGATGGACTAATAGAACAAGTCCCACACACTGCTACAAGCCGAAAGATTTTTTCAGAGCTAGATGCAGAAAAAAATTAAATTGAATTTGCAACCTGGTGGAGGTTAGTATAGATCGACTTATAAATAGTGTTGAGCATTCCGATACTGTAATATAGGGTATCGGCCGATATTCGCGGTATTGGAATTCCGATACTTAATTCCGATACTTTGACAATATCGGATACCGGAATAGGAAGTTCCCATAATGCCTGCGCTCTGCAGTGTCTGTGAAGGATGACAAGTTGGATGGCAGCGCAATCCAGCCTGTCATCAGAATGCCATCCCAGCGTGGGAGAATTCTCCTGATTGTTTAAAAGCCGGCGGGCGGTATAAAGCCGCCGGCTTTTAAACAATCACACAGCCCCATACTGCTTCCCCGCAGCCTCCCACCCCGATCCTCCGCTCCCCTCGCCACCTCCCATCCCGATCGTAAGTTAGGACCGGGCGGGGAGCGCAGCTCCAAGGAGCGGGGAGTGAAGGACCCGGGCGGGGAAGCCGGCAGTGAAAAGACTTCACCGCCGGCTTTCCCGTTCTGTGCTGCGCTTTCCCGCCGGTTATTTCAAATGAACAGCTGAGGTATCAGGTGATGCCGATCAGCTGTTCATTTGAAGTCGCCGCGTTGCCCTCAGAGGGTTCATGTGAGTTCATGCTTGACTGCATGAACTCACATGAACTTTCCCACGGCCGCACAGGTCTGCCTCACCTCCCAGACCCGTCATGATTAGTGTGTGTGCGGGGTGTGTGTGCGGGGTGTGTGCGCGATGTTTGTGCGGGTGTGCGCGGTGTCTGTGCGATGTGTGCGGGTGTGTGCGGTGTGTGTGCGGGTGTGTGCGTGCAGGCAGACATAGGCCGATGTGACACTACTACTCCCATCGGCCTATGTCTGTCCCCCGTCCACTCCTGCCAGCAGGATCAGCTCAATGGGAGCAGTAGTTCCCATCAGACTGATCCTGCTATTTAAATTGCCCTACTGTGTCCCCAATAAATGTTAAATACATGTCATTGGTGGCCAGTGGTTGCCTACAATAAATTAGTTCATACATTACCTGTCCCCGCCGATCGCCACCTAAAATAAAGTAAAAAATAAAAAACTACACCTATACTCACCTAGACACCTAATTCCCCGAAGCCATCGATCTCCTGTAATAAAATATAAAATAATAAACCACAACCTTATCCTTACCCCTCCGTAGCAGTCCACGAGTGTCCCACGAAGATCTCCAGTTCAGAGCAGCCACATTAATGTGACCGCTCTGAACCGCTGCCGCCGCTAGAATGACGGGGCCGTAAGGGTTCACCGGAGTTCAGGCAGCGCTGCTCCGGTTAGCTCCTTTACGGCCCTACTGTATCGTGAGAAATTCCCACGGTACAGCAGTGCCGTAAAGGAGGTCTCTGGAGCTGCGCTGCCTGAATGCACTCTGGTGACCTCAGTCAGTGGCTCCCGCTGCCGGGAGCAGACGTGTTCCCGGCAGCGTGAGCTTACAGCAGCCATGCACAGCTGTCACCATCTCCAGATGTGACAGCTGTGCATGGGAGATCAGCGCAGGAACGTGGACAGGTAACTATTATTTTTAGTAAACTAAGAATTAAATAAAATTTGTGTGTTTTATTTCAAATAAATTATTTTTTTCTGGGTGTAGTGTGTTTTTTCTTTTTAACACTTTGTAGGTTAGTAATGGGGGTGTCTTATAGACGCCCATCATTACTAACCTGGGCTTCATGGCAGCTGGCGTTGACATGAACCCCACCACTATTACCCCCTGCCACCGCACCAGGGCAGCGTGGAAGAGCGAGGCTAAGTGCCAGAGTTGGCGCATCCTATGGATGCGCCATTTCTGGGGCGGCTGACGACTGGTGTTTCTAGCCTGGGAGGGGGCCAATATTCATGGCACCCTTCCTGGGCTATTAATATCAGCCCCCAGCTGTCTGCCTAGCCTTTGCTAGCTATTAAAATAGGGGGGACCCCACGTCATTTTTTTTGGGGGGGTCCCCCATTTAAATAGCTAGTAAAGGCTAGGTATTCAGCTGGGGGCTGATATTAGTAGCCTGGGAAGCTCCGTGGGTTTTACCCCCTTCCCAGGCTTCAAACATCTGCCCCAGCCGTCTGCTTAACCTCCGCTAGAGACTAAAATTATGGGGGATCCCACGCCATTTTTTTTTTAAATAAATCCATTATTTTAACACTAAATGACATTTGAGGAGTTAATAAAGATGCAGTCCCTAAATTATTATTTATTTTTTAATTAATTTTTCCCAAAACTTTTGACGTGGGCTTCGCCATATTTTTGTATGCCAGCCAGGTACAGCATCCAGCTTCTATGAACGCGCCATTTTCCGGGGCGGCTGCGGACTGCAATTTTCAGCGGAGGGCAGAAAGCTTGGGCCTCCCTGCGCTGCAGATTCCATCCCCCAGCTGCCTAGTTGTACCTGGCTGGACACAAAAATAGGGAGAAGCTCCACGTATTTTTTTTTTTAATTATTTCATGAAATTCATGGAATAATTAAGAAAAAAAGGGCTTCCCTATATTGTTGTGTCCGGCTAGGTACAAATAGGCAGCTGGTGGTTGGGGGCAGCCCGTTCCTGCCTGCTGTACCTGGCTGGACCCAAATATAGTGCAAAGCCCCACGTCAATTTTTTTTAAATCATTTCAGGAAATTCATGAAATAATTAAAAAAAAATTATGTGGGGCTTCGCCCTATATTTGTGTCCAGTCAGGTACAGCAGGCAGGAACGGGCTGCCCCCAACCACCAGCTGCCTATTTGTACCTAGCCGGACACAACAATATAGGGAAGCCCTTTTTTTCTTAATTATTCCATGAATTTCATGAAATAATTAAAAAAAAAAATACGTGGGGCTTCGCCCTATTTTTGTGTCCAGCCAGGTACAACAAGGCAGCTGGGGGCTGGAATCCGCAGCGCAGGGAGGCCCAAGCTTTCTGGGCCCCACCCGCTGCAAATTGCAGTCCGCAGCCGCCCCGGAAAATGGCGCGTTCATAGAAGCGCCATCTTCTGGCGCTGTACCCAACTCATCCAGGGCCCTGGTGCGGTGGCTCACTGGGTAATAAAGGGGTTAAGGCCAGCTTGGCATTATCAGCTGGCCCTAAGCCCGAAATTCATGGGGTCACGCCAATATTAGACATGACCACCATGAATTTCTAGTAAAGTATTTAAAAAAAACACAAACACCCAGAAAAAAGTCCTTTAATTGAAATAAAGACACAATTCTTTATTGTTCTAAATTAAACCATACTTACAGTCACGCCCATTCCAGCTGAAGCCAACGATCTCCTGCAATAAAAGTAAAATAATAAAGCAACCTCATCCTTACCTTTCCATGGTTCCCAGGACAGCTTCAGCTCTGCTACATCGAGATGACAGGCTGGACCGCAGCAGAACGCTGCCATCCAGCCTGTCATCCCGCAGACACTGAGAAGCGCAGGCATGCTTGCGCTCCTCAGTGTCTCGCTGTGACGGCATCCAGATGAGCCGAGGTCATGTCCAATGAACTCAGCTCACCTCATGCACGTCACTGACAGCGTGGGAAAATTCTCCTGCACTCAGCGCTTCAGCGTGAGAATTTTCCCACGCTGTCAGTGATGTGCATGAGGTGCGCCGAGTTCATTGTTGGCTCATTTGGATGCCGTCACAGCCAGACACTGAGGAGTGGAAGTATGCCTGCGCTTCTCAGTGTCTGCGGGATGACAGGCTGGATGGCAGCGTTCTGCTGCGGTCCAGCCTGTCATCTCGATGTAGCAGAGCTGGAGCCGTCGTGGGAGCCATGAAAAGGTAAGGATGAGGTTGCTTTATTATTTTTCTTTTATTGCAGGAGATCGTTGGCTTCAGCTGGAATGGGCGTGATGGTAAGTATGGTTTAATTTAGAACAATAAAGAATTGTGTGTTTATTTCATTTAAAGGACTTTTTTCTGGGTGTTTGTGTTTTTTTTAAATACTTTACTAGAAATTCATGGTGGTCATGTCTAATATTGGCGTGACCCCATGAATTTCGGGCTTAGGGCCAGCAGATAATGCCAAGCTGGCCTTAACCCCTTTATTACCCAGTGAGCCACCGCACCAGGGCCCTGGATGAGTTGGGTACAGCGCCAGAAGATGGCGCTTCTATGAACGCGCCATTTTCCGGGGCGGCTGCGGACTGCAGTTTGCAGCGGGTGGGGCCCAGAAAGCTTGGGCCTCCCTGCGCTGCAGATTCCAGCCCCCAGCTGCCTAGTTGTACCTGGCTGGACACAAAAATAGGGCGAAGCTCCACGTTTTTTTTTTTTAAATTCATGAAATTCATGGAATAATTAAGAAAAAAAGGGCTTCCCTATATTGTTGTGTCCGGCTAGGTACAAATAGGCAGCTGGTGGTTGGGGGCAGCCCGTTCCTGCCTGCTGTACCTGACTGGACACAAATATAGGGCGAAGCCCCACATCAATTTTTTTTAATTAATTCATGAATTTCCTGAAATGATTTAAAAAAAATTGACGTGGGGCTTCGCACTATATTTGTGTCCAGCCAGGTACAGCAGGCAGGAATGGGCTGCCCCCAAACACCAGCTGCCTATTTGTACCTGGTTGGACACAACAATATAGGGAAGCCCTTTTTTTCTTAATTATTCCATGAATTTCATGAAATAATTAAAAAAAAAAATGCGTGGGGCTTCGCCCTATTTTTGTGCCCAGCCAGATACAACTAGGCAGCTAGGGGCTGGAATCCGCAGCGCAGGGAGACCCAAGCTTTCTGGGCCACCCCCGCTGCAAATTGCAGTCCGCAGCCGCCCCAGAAAATGGCGCGTTCATAGAAGCGCCATCTTCTGGCGCTGTACCCAACTCATCCAGGGCCCTGGTGCGGTGGCTCACTGGGTAATAAAGGGGTTAAGGCCAGCTTGGCATTATCAGCTGGCCCTAAGCCCAAAATTCATGGGGTCACGCCAATATTAGACATGACCACCATGAATTTCTAGTAAAGTATTTAAAAAAACACAACACCCAGAAAAAAGTCCTTTAATTGAAATAAACACACAATTCTTTATTGTTCTAAATTAAACCATACTTACCATCACGCCCATTCCAGCTGAAGCCAACGATCTCCTGCAATAAAAGTAAAATAATAAAGCAACATCATCCTTACCTTTCCATGGCTCCCACGACAGCTTCAGCTCTGCTACATCGAGATGACAGGCTGGACCGCAGCAGAATGCTGCCATCCATCCTGTCATCCCGCAGACACTGAGAAGCGCAGGCATACTTCCACTCCTCAGTGTCTGGCTGTGACGGCATCCAGATGAGCCGAGGTCATGTCCAATGAACTCAGCTCACCTCATGTACGTCACTGACAGCGTGGGAAAATTCTCCTGCACTCAGCACTTCAGCGTGAGAATTTTCCCACGCTGTCAGTGACGTGCATGAGGTTAGCTGAGTTCATTGGACATGACCTCACCTCATGTATGTCACTGACAGCGTGGGAGAATTCTCACACTGAAGCGCTGAGTGCAGGAGAATTTTCCCACGCTGTCAGTGACGTGCATGAGGTGAGCTGAGTTCATTGGACATGAACTCGGCTCATCTGGATGACGTCACAGAGAGACACTGAGGAGCGCAAGCATGCCTGCGCTTCTCAGTGTCTGCGGGATGACAGGCTGGATGGCAGCGTTCTGCTGCGGTCCAGCCTGTCATCTTGATGTAGCAGAGCTGAAGCTGTCGTGGGAACCATGGAAAGGTAAGGATGAGGTTGCTTTATTATTTTACTTTTATTGCAGGAGATCGTTGGCTTCAGCTGGAATGGGCGTGATGGTAAGTATGGTTTAATTTAGAACAATAAAGAATTGTGTCTTTATTTCAATTAAAGGACTTTATTCTGGGTGTTTGTGTTTTCTTCTAACTTTCTGTTGTAAATTGTCGGGTACCGGTGTATGCCGCTGATGAATTGCCGGCTTTTCATGTCATACTACATTATTCTTAGTTGTTTTACTTCATGTAGAATTAACCTACAAGGAAAGAAAGGGTTTATTTTCATTCCGATATTTGTGTCCCATTGACTTGCATTGGTTTCCGGTATCGGAATCGGCGATATCCAATACTTTTTCTGTATCGGTCCGATCCAATCCGATACGATATTTCCTGATATCGGAAGGTATCGCTCAACACTACTTATAAAACAAGTCCCACACACTGCTACAAGCCGAAATATTTTTTCAGAGCTAGATGCAGAAAAAAATTATATTGAATTTGCAACCTGGTGGAGGTTAGTATAGATGGACTAATAGAAGTAGTCCCACACACTGCTACAAGCCGAAGCCCAAATATTTTTTCAGAGCTAGATGGAGATAACAATTATATTGAATTTGCAACCTGGTGGAGGTTAGTATAGATGGACTAATAGAACAAGTCCCACACACTGCTAGAAGCCCAAATATTTTTTCAGAGCTAGATGCAGAAAAAAATTAAACTGAATTTGCAACCTGGTGGAGGTTAGTACAGATGGACTAATAGAACAAGTCCCACACACTGCTTCCAGCCAAATCCCAAATATTTTTTCAGAGCTAGATGCAGAAAAAAATTATATTGAATTTTCAACTTGGTGGAGGTTAGTAAAGATGGACTAATAGAACAAGTCCCACACACTGCTACTAGCTGAAATAATTTTTCAGAGCTAGATGCAGAAAAAAATTATATTGGATTTGCAACCTGATGGAGGTTAGTATCGATGGACTAATAGAACAAGTCCCACACACTGCTACAAGCCAAAATATTTTTTCAGAGCTAGATGCAGATAAAAATTATATTAAATTTGTAGCCTGGTGGAGGTTAGTAGAGAAGGACTAATAGAACAAGTCCCACACACTGCTACAAGCCAAAGCCCAAATGTTTTTTCAGAGCTAGATGCAGATAAAAATTATATTGAATTTGCAACCAGGTGGAGGTTAGTATTAGTGGACTAATAGAACAAGTCCCACACACTGCTACAAGCCGAAATATTTTTTCAGAGCTAGATGCAGAAAAAAATTATATTGAATTTGCAACCTGGTGGAGGTTAGTATAGATGGACTAATAGAACAAGTCCCACACACTGCTACAAGCCGAAGCCCAAATATTTTTTCCGAGCTAGATGCAGATAAAAATTATATTAAATATGCAACCTGGTGGACGTTAGTATAGATGGACTAATAGAACAAGTCCCACACACTGCTACAAGCCGAAATATTTTTTCAGAGCTAGATGCAGAAAAAAGTGATATTGAATTTGCAACCTGGTGGATGCTAGTATAGATGGACTAATAGAACAAGTCCCACACACTGCTACAAGCCGAAACATTTTATCAGAGCTAGATGCAGAAAAAAATTATATTGAATTTGCAACCTGGTGGAGGTTAATATAGATGGACTAATAGAACAAGTCCCACACACTGCTACAAGCCAAAGCACAAATATTTTTTCAGAGCTAGATGCAGATAAAAATTATATTGAATTTGCAACCTGGTGGAGGTTAGTATAGATGGACTAATAGAACAAGTCCCACACACTGCTAGAAGCCCAAATATTTCTTCAGAGCTAGATGCAGAAACAAATTAAATTGAATTTGCAACCTGGTGGAGGTTAGTATAGATGGACTAATAGAACAAGTCCCACACACTGCTTCAAGCCGAATCCCAAATATTTTTTCAGAGCTAGATGCAGATAAAAATTATATTGAATTTGCAACCTGGTGGAGGTTAGCATAGATGGACTAATAGAACAAGTCCCACACACTGCTACAAGCCGAAATATTTTTTCAGGGCTAGATGCAGAAAAAAATTATATTGAATTTGCAACCTGGTGGAGGTTAGTATAGATGGACTAATAGAACAAGTCCCACACACTGCTACAAGCCAAAGCCCAAATGTTCTTTCAGAGCTAGATGCAGATAAAAATTATATTGAATTTGCAACCTGGTGGAGGTTAGTATAGATGGACTAATAGAACAAGTACCATACAGTGCTACAAGCCGAAATATTTTTTCAGAGCTAGATGCAGAAAAAATTATATTGAATTTGCAACCTTGTGGAGGTTAGTAAAGATGGACTAATAGAACAAGTCCCACACACTGCTACAAGCTGAAATAATTTTTCAGTGCTAGATGCAGAAAAAATTATATTGAATTTGCAACCTGATGGAGGTTTGTATAGATGGACTAATAGAACAAGTCCCACACACTGCTACAAGCCGAAATATTTTTTCAGAGCTAGATGCAGAAAAAAATTTATATTGAATTTGTAACCTGGTGGAGGATAGTATAGATGGACTAATAGAACAAGTCCCACACACTGCTACAAGCCAAAGCCCAAATATTTTTTCAGAGCTAGGTGCAGATAAAAATTATATTGAATTTGCAACCTGGTGGAGGTTAGTATAGATGGACTAATAGAACAAGTCCCACACACTGCTACAAGCCGAAATATTTTTTCAGAGCTAGATGCAGAAAAAAATTATATTGAATTTGCAACCTGGTGGATGTTAGTATAGATGGACTAATAGAACAAGTCCCACACACTGCTACAAGCCGAAACATTTTTTCAGAGCTAGATGCAGAAAAAAATTATATTGAATTTGCAACCTGGTGGAGGTTAGTATAGACGGACTAATAGAACAAGTCCCACACACTGCTACAAGCCAAAGCCCAAATATTTTTTCAGAGCTAGATGCAGATAAAAATTATATTGAATTTGCAACCTGGTGGAGGTTAGTATAGATGGACTAATAGAACAAGCCCCATACAGTGCTACAAGCCGAAATATTTTTTCAGAGCTAGATGCAGAAAAAAATTATATTGAATTTGCAACCTGGTGGAGGTTAGTAAAGATGTACTAATATAACAAGTCCCACACACTGCTACAAGCTGAAATAATTTTTCAGAGCTAGATGCAGAAAAAAATTATATTGAATTTGCAACCTGGTGGAGGTTAGTATAGATGGACTAATATAACAAGTCCCACAAATTGCTACATGCCGAAATATTTTTTCAGAGCTAGATGCAGAAAAAAATTATATTGAATTTGTAACCTGGTGGAGGTTAGTATAGATGGACTAATAGAACAAGTCCCACACACTGCTACAAGCCAAAGCCAAAATATTTTTTCAGAGCTAGATGCAGATAAAAATTATATTGAATTTGCAACCAGGTGGAGGTTAGTATAGATGGACTAATAGAACAAGTCCCACACACTGCTACAAGCCGATATATTTTTTCAGAGCTAGATGCAGAAAGAAATTATTTTGAATTTGCAACCTGGTGGAGGTTAGTATAGATCGACTAATAGAACAAGTCCCACACACTGCTACAAGCCGAAGCCCAAATATTTTTTCCGAGCTAGATGCAGATAAAAATGATATTGAATTTGCAACCTGGTGGACGTTAGTATAGATGGACTAATAGAACAATTCCCACACACAGCTACTAGCCGAAATATTTTTTCAGAGCTAGATGCAGAAAAAAATTATATTGAATTTGCAACCTCTTGGATGTTAGTATAGATGGACTAATAGAACAAGTCCCACACACTGCTACAAGCCGAAACATTTTTTCAGAGCTAGATGCAGAAAAAAATTATATTGAATTTGCAACCTGGTGGAGGTTAGTATAGATGGACTAATAGAACAAGTCCCACACACTGCTACAAGCCGAAATATTTTTTCAGAGCTAGATGCAGAAAAAAATTAAATTGAATTTGGAACCTGGTGGAGGTTAGTATAAATGGACTAATAGAACAAGTCCCACACACTGCTACAAGCCGAAGCTAAAATATTTTTTCCGAGCTAGATGCAGATATAAATTATATTGAATTTGCAACCTGCTGGACGTTAGTATAGATGGACTAATAGAACAAGTCCCACACACTGCTACAAGCCGAAATATTTTTTCAGAGCTAGATGCAGAAAAAAATTATATTGAATTTGCAACCTGGTGGATGTTAGTATAGATGGACTAATAGACCAAGTCCCACACACTGCTACAAGCCGAAACATTTTTTCAGAGCTAGATGCAGAAAAAAATTATATTGAATTTGCAACCTGGTGGAGGTTAGTATAGACAGACTAATAGAACAAGTCCCACACACTGCTACAAGTAAAAGCCCAAATATTTTTTCAGAGCTAGATGCAGATAAAAATTATATTGAATTTGCAGCCTGGTGGAGGTTAGTATAGATGGACTAATAGAACAAGCCCCATACAGTGCTACAAGGCGAAATATTTTTTCAGAGCTAGATGCAGAAAAAAATTATATTGAATTTGCAACCTAGTGGAGGTTAGTAAAGATGGACTAATAGAACAAGTCCCACACACTGCTACAAGCTGAAATAATTTTTCAGCGCTAGATGCAGAAAAAAATTATATTGAATTTGCAACCTGGTGGAGGTTAGTATAGATGGACTAATAGAACAAGTCCCACACACTGCTACAAGCCGAAATATTTTTTCAGAGCTAGATGCAGAAAAAAATTATATTGAATTTGTAACCTGGTGGAGGTTAGTATAGATGGACTAATAGAACAAGTCCCACACACTGCTACAAGCCGAAGCCCAAATATTTTTTCAGAGCTAGATGTAGATAACAATTATATTGAATTTGCAACCTGGTGGAGGTTAGTATAGATGGATTAATAGAACAAGTCCCACACACTGCTAGAAGCCCAAATATTTTTTCAGAGCTAGATGCAGAAAAAAATTAAATTGAATTTGCAACCTGCTGGAGGTTAGTATAGATGGACTAATTGAACAAGTCCCACACAATGCTTCAAGCCGAATCCCAAATATTTTTTCAGAGCTAGATGCAGATAAAAATTATATTGAATTTGCAACCTGGTGGAGGTTAGCATATATGGACTAATAGAACAAGTCCCACACACTGCTACAAGCCGAAATATTTTTTCAGAGCTAGATGCAGAAAAAAATTATATTGAATTTGCAACCTGGTGGAGGTTAGTATAGATGGACTAATAGAACAAGTCCCACACACTGCTACAAGCCAAAGCCCAAATATTTTTTCAGAGCTAAATGCAGATAAAAATTATATTGAATTTGCAAACTGGTGGAGGTTAGTATAGATGGACTAATAGAACAAGTCCCACACACAGTGCTACAAGCCGAAATATTTTTTCAGAGCTAGATGCAGAAAAAAATGATATTGAATTTGCAACCTGGTGGAGGTTAGTAAAGATGGACTAATAGAGCAAGTCCCACACACTACTACAAGCTGAAATAATTTTTCAGAACTAGATGCAGAAAAAAATTATATTGAATTTGCAACCTGATGGAGGTTAGTATAGATGGACTAATAGAACAAGTCCCACACACTGCTACAAGCCGAAATATTTTTTCAGAGCTAGATGCAGAAAAAAATTATATTGAATTTGTAACCTGGTGGAGGTTAGTATAGATGGACTAATAGAACAAGTCCCACACACTGCTACAAGCCAAAGCCCAAATATTTTTTCAGAGCTAGATGCACATAAAAATTACATTGAATTTGCAACCTGGTGGAGGTTAGTATAGATGGACTAATAGAAGAAGTCCCACACACTGCTACAAGTCAAAATATTTTTTCAGAGCTAGATGCAGAAAAAAATGATATTGAATTTGCAACCTGGTGGAGGTTAGTATAGATGGACTAATAGAACAAGTCCCACACACTGCTACAAGCCGAAGCCCAAATATTTTTTCCGAGCTAGATGCAGATGAAAATTATATTGAATTTGCAACCTGGTGGACGTTAGTATAGATGGACTAATAGAACAAGTCCCACACACTGCTACAAGCCGAAATATTTTTTCAGAGCTAGATGCAGAAAAAAATTATATTGAATTTGCAACCTGGTGGATGTTAGTATAGATGGACTAATAGAACAAGTCCCACACAATGCTACAAGCCGAAACATTTTTTCAGAGCTAGATGCAGAAAAAAATTATATTGAATTTGCAACCTGGTGAAGGTTAGTAAAGATGGACTAATAGAACAAGTCCCACACACTGCTACAAGCTGAAATAATTTTTCAGAGCTAGATGCAGAAAAAAATGATATTGAATTTGCAACCTGGTGGAGGTAAGTAAAGATGAACTAATAGAACAAGTCCCACACACTGCTACAAGCCGAAATATTTTTTCAGAGCTAGATGCAGAAAAAAATTATATTGAATTTGTAACCTGGTGAAGGTTAGTATAGATGGACTAACAGAACAAGTCCCACACACTGCTACAAGCCAAAGCCCAAATATTTTTTCAGAGCTAGATGCAGATAAAAATTATATTGAATTTGCAACCTGGTGGAGGTTAGTATAGATGGACTAATAGAACAAGTCCCACACACTGCTACAAGCCGATATATTTTTTCAGAGCTAGATGCAGATAAAAATTATATTGAATTTGCAACCTGGTGGAGGTTAGTATAGATGGACTAATAGAACAAGTCCCACACACTGCTACAAGCCGAAGCCCAAATATTTTTTCCGAGCTAGATGCAGATAAAAATTATATTGAATTTGCAACCTGGTGGATGTTAGTATAGATGGACTAATAGAACATGTCCCACACACTGCTACAAGCCGAAATATTTTTTCAGAGCTAGATGCAGAAAAAAATTATATTGAATTTGCAACCTGGTGGATGTTAGTATAGATGGACTAATAGAACAAGTCCCACACACTGCTACAAGCCAAAACATTTTTTCAGAGCTAGATGCAGAAAAAAATTATATTGAATTTGCAACCTGGTGGAGGTTAGTATAGATGGACTACTAGAACAAGTCCCACACACTGCTACAAGCCGAAATATTTTTTCACAGCTAGATGCAGAAAAAAATTATATTGAATTTGCAACCTGGTGGAGGTTAGTATAGATGGACTAATAGAACAAGTCCCACACACTGCTACAAGCAGAAATATTTTTTCAGAGCTAGATGCAGATAAAAATTAAATTGAATTTGCAACCTGGTGGACTTTAGTATAGATGGACTAATAGAACAAGTCCCACACACTGCTACAAGCCGAAATATTTTTTCAGAGCTAGATGCAGAAAATAATTATATTGAATTTGCAACCTGGTGGAGTTTAGTATAGATGGACTAATAGATCTAGTCCCACACACTGCTACAAGCCGAAGCCCAAATATTTATTCAGAGCTAGATGCAGATAAAAATTATATTGAAATTGCAACCTGGTTTAGGTTAGCATAGATGGACTAATAGAACCAGTCCCACACACTGCTACAAGCCAAAATATTTTTTCAGAGCTAGATGCAGAAAAAAATTATATTGAATTTGAAACCTGGTGAAGGTTAGTATCGATGGACTAATAGAACAAGTCCCACACACTGCTGCAAGCCGAAATATTTTTTCAGAGCTAGATGCAGAAAAAAATTATATTGAATTTGCAACCTGGTGGAGGTTAGTATAGATGGACTAATAGAACAAGTCCCACATACTGCTACATGCCAAAAATTTTTTTCAGAGCTAGATGCAGAAAAAAATTATATTGAATTTGCAACCTGGTGGAGGTTAGTATAGATGGACTAATAGAACAAGTCCCACACACTGCTACTAGCCGAAATATTTTTCAGAACTAGATGCAGAAAAAAATTATATTGAATTTGCAACCTGGTGGAGGTTAGTATAGATGGACTAATAGAACAAGTCCCACACACTGCTACAAGCCGAAGCCCAAATATTTTTTTAGAGCTGGATGCAGATAAAAATTATATTGAATTTGCAACCTGGTGGAGGTTAGTATAGATGGACTAATAGAACAGGTCCCACACACTGCTACAAGCCGAAATATTTTTTCTGAGCTAGATGCAGAAAAAAATTATATTGAATTTTCAACCTGGTGGAGGTTAGTATAGATGGACTAATAGAACAAGTCCCACACACTGCTACAAGCCAAAATATTTTTTCAGAGCTAGATGCATATAAAAACTATATTGAATTTGCAACCTGGTGGAGGTTAGTATAGATGGACTAATAGAACAAGTCCCACACACTGCTGCAAGCCGAAGCCCAAATATTTTTTCAGAGCTAGATGCAGATAAAAATTATATTGAATTTGCAACCTGGTGTAGGTTAGTATAGATGGACTAATAGAATGATGCTATGCCCAAAAAGTTTTACTTCACTAGGTGCAGTAAAAAAAATTGGTATTCTATGCACAAATGGTGTAGCTTGCAGCACATTTAGGCTACTCCACTGACTAACACACACTGCAAGAGGCCAAAGAGGATTTGCTTTGCTAGATTTAGCCAAATGCTGTGAAAAAAACTTGCACAGCACTAAAACAGACCTGCCTGGCAAAAAGTTATGGGAACTGATGTAACCTAGCCCTGAAAAGGACTGCAATTACAATTAGTCTTTACTCCCAACCTATCTATTTAAGAGCACAGACCTGCCTGATTAAAGTCATAGGAAATGATGTAACCTAGTCCTTAAAAGGACTGCCATCACAACTATTCCCTACTCTCAATCTATCTGTAGATTTGTGCGAAAATTGGCTTGAAATTAGCAAAGTATAGCGCACACAGCAACAGCGGTGCCGTCTAACATGTAGCTGCAGCAGTGAGAAAATGGTGGCGACGGGGAAAATGGCTGGGTTTTATAGGGCAAGGACATGTGACGTACACTGCCAATGACACATGCCCTTGCTTGTGTGAAAAAAAGCAGTTCGCTCCGTGTGTGCACTGCTGATAGGCTGACAGATTGCACCTCCCCACTGTAAATGCAGGAAAGAGAAAAAAAAATGGAGATCTTCATTATTTCTGCAGAGATCCATCCCCTGCCCCTCCCCGTTGTACACTCAAACTGCGTATTAACATTAATTTTCAGCATTATTGAGAAAAAATCCAGTTATGATTTTGGTGCACGAACAGTTATCGAACATAACCTCGAACAGCCGAATTTTTTTCAAATCGTTCGTGTTCGCCGAACGACTCGAACATCCCCCAAAACAGCTTGAATTTGACATTGGCGAACAGTTCGAGTCGAACACCGCTCATCTCTAGTACAGTTTTCTCAGACCCTCCCATCACACAGGCTCTCAGAGGTGGGTTGCTCTAACAAGGAGGGAAACATTTTGGAAGATGGTGAGGGAGTACCTTCCTGACCGTACCAATGTCCTCTGAATTTCCTTAGAATTATTTTCCAAGTTGGACACCTGGCCTGCCCTGCCACTAGTGTTATGTCAGAGCGGGTTTTTAGTGCTGCTGGTGAAATTATAACTGATAGGCGCATCCGCCTGTCAACTGAATATGCTGACAGGCTCTATCTACCATATAACCATATCTATGTCTCTTGCAAGGGACATTGGAGTCCCTCCAAATTTTTGGCAGCCGCTGCATTCACTGCATAAGCAAACAGTACGGGAGACCCACTTCCTAATAATGGGAACATTGTTTTCAGGAGGCCCTCCAACCTTTATGTCTCTTGCAAGGGACATTGGAGTTCCTTCAAATTTTTGGCAGCTGTTGCAGTCACTGCATAAGCAATAACAGGAGGAAACAGAAATATTTACATGAACTAGAATCACTGAACGTTCCCACTCCTTTCTAATGGGAACATGTCATTACTGATGCCCAGCTGTATGTGTCTTTAAATAGGTATTGGGATTTTTCCTAAATTTTGGCTGCCATTGTACTCACTGCATACCCTATAACTGTATAGCAGACCCGCTCCTTTCTAATGGGAACATGTTGTTACTGAGGCTCAGCTCTATGTTTCTTTAAATTTTTATTGGGGTCTTCACTAATTTTGGCAGCCCTTGCAGTCACTGCATGGGCATTACCACTATAGGAGAACCACTCCTTTATAATGAGAACATTCTTTTTACTGAGGCCCTCATCTATCTCTCTTCAAAGGGGCATTGGAGTGCGTCTAAATTTTTGGCAGCCCTTGCAGTCGCTGCATACCCAATAACAGTATAGGAGACCCTCTCTTTAATAATGGGAACAACAAAGCATAGTCGACTGATGGCCCTTTAAGAATAGTAAGGGCCGCCTGATGGCCCTATAAAAATAGTGTTTGTGACTTTCAGAGTCACTCCTTCATAAATCAAACAGGATGTGTGTGATCATGTCTCACACACCACATGGCAAGATAAGGTAGTAAAATGTTAAAATGACATTTATCGGTGAATGTATTTTTCACTGTTGAAACCAATGCAAAAGTGCAAAAATGCATCAAAAACGCTTCGTGTGAACATAGCCCAAAGTATGGAGGAGCATTTTTGTTTTTGTATATTTATTTTGGCTTATATACAAGTCATTACCCTGGAAAGGATGTTCCTTAACATTTTTCCCAGGAAAATCCATTTTGATTTTGTTTTGGTATGTTTTATTGTGAGTCCGTAAAAGTGGCGTAATACCTCTGACAACATTGTTGACAGCAGTGACATGGGAGTCAGAGATGCTTCCAGGGGTCTTCCCCACGCTGTTCCCATGTCATTTGAGCACTGTTCCCATCGATTTTAGCAATTTTTAGGCCCTCTGGAGACCGCAGGAAAAATGCTTGAGTTTCCCTTAGACTTACATTGCTCTCGTTACTTGGACAGAGCACTCGAGCATTCCAATTTGCTCGACCCGAGCAACGAGTACCCAAGCATTTTAGTGCTCGCTTATCTCAAATGAACACCCTTTTTTCCTGCAGGTTAACTACTTCAAACCACTGTGGAATCAGCTTAATGACACTCAGGTACTGGCTCTATCAATTTTAATGATCCCTTCCTGAAAGTGTAGATCACCTGTCACATAAAGGTTTCTTATTGTTTTCCCTATATAAAAGAACTTGGACAAAAAAATTATTTACTCTAATTAGAATTTAACTGATAAGTGTAAAAATTGTCCGGATTTATATATCGGAACAATTTTGTTATTACAAGTAGATGTTGCCTTGATTCTGTTTCTAACAAGATTACCCTTAAGATTACAATTGCGTTGACATATAATAAAAGGCTTTCGTCATGCGCCCTTCTTCAAATTTTTGTCACTACAATATGTACCAATTTTTTCAATAGACGACCTTATGATTTTACGAATTGGACAATATTTAAAATGAAAAAGTAAAATTAAACCTTTTGACTTTTGATTGGAGCCCTGATTTTTATAATGACCTGTCAGGACAACATTCTATCTAAGGCTTTTACCGTATTTAAGGACTAATCTAATATATCCTTAGGATAGTCTCTTTGAATAAACTTCTTCTATTCTTGTATTTCTTGCATTGAAAGCTCCTCACTGTTATTAATCACTGATAGGTAGTGATTTTTTAACATTCTGCAGATGTGCACCATTAAAAAGGAATAAAGAATTTGTATTTGTGGGCTTTTTAAAAGCATAAGTACAAACCTTACTATTTATGACATGAATTTTACATAGAGATAAGGGAGTCTTTTGAAATTCTAGTTTGCTGACCTTGCCAAATCCCCCCCCCCAAAATTAGATTTGCCGTGAATAAATTAGCGCAAATTTCAATACTGGAAATCTTGAAATTGCTTGGAAAATACATGTGGGAGACAGGTGAGAGAGAGAGGACCCCACTGACCATGAGAGCTTACAATCTACAAGAGAGAGAGAACCTTGCTGATCATAAGAGCTTACACTCTACAGAATTGAGAGACTTACTCAGTGACTCTGTAGGTGAAAAACGACTCTGCCGTACAAACTGTGCTCCGCTGGGAACCGCTGATCTGTGATGGTCCAGGTACTGACCACCAAGGTGTGATAATCTGTAAGATGTCATAGCTGCAGGGCATCATGGGTAGGCCCTTGATGCAATGCAAAATAAGGTTAGCCTGCTCTCTCATGCTTCAGCAGTGTGAAAAATGGTGCTGGGCAAGTTTTTTTTTTTCAAACCACAATCAATTATCTAAATGTTTGAATTTGTGTGAAACGGCAAGTTTCAGGAAATTCAACTTGAATTTAGTCCTCCATGAATAAATCTCCTAATCTCTAATTTTAATGTCTGGGAATTCCAATCCATAACCTCCAAATTATGAGGTAAACTATGCTGCATGTTCATAGAATTATTTTCATCAAGACGAGAAACAAACGCATGAAATTGTTCTTCAGAACATGCCAAAATTATTAAAATTACGTCACCATAACAAAAGAATAATCTTCTTCAAGGGATTTTACTCTCTATATTACGTCATTTTTGAAGGGTATGTTCTTTTTGGGAGGATACATTGTGTATTTTCTGTTCATATTTTTCATGCAGAAAATCCTTAGCATATTAAAGTCCTGCAGAAAATCTGAACTCTCCTCACTGCAGTCCATGTCTCTGCATTGTCCATTTTGAGTAAGAAAAAAAATGGGCAACCTATCTCACAGATGTCAGCAGTGACAGCAGAACCGAGGACATTAGTTATGGTGACAAAACATTCGAGATGTATTCACATTTAATGTGAGGGTGGGGGGTCACTTTAAAACGTCTAGTCAGCCATCGTCTGTATAAATATTCACAATTTCCTTCCTCTGCCATCATAAATTGCTTGTTAATTATATGTACAGTATAGTAACCCTATAGACATATTCCTGTGTTTTTTGTGCCTATTTACAGGGAACCCACCGGCAGATTCCCGCTTCCTGAACTATGTGCCGCATGAAACAGAGATTAGCTCTATTATTGCCGACATTTATGTTTTACTCAAAAATTCTGTGGCATTTCAGAAAAGATGTAATTTAAGATACCAGACCGGGATAAGGTGACTAGAATGAGCAGGTCAAGAAACAGGTCCAGACCAGCTTCTCCCCATCCTACTCACCTAGATTGAGAGGAATCTTCCTATGTGTGTGCATAAAGGGAAACCTGTCAGTCTTGGGGAGCTATTTATGCAACTAATAATCCTAATCACCTTGTCCCCAGTCGGCTTTTTAAAGTATATTTTTATTGAAATGCAGCATTTAAATTAAGTAATTAATTTATTCTTTGAAATAACAAAGTTGGACTCTGATTTAATGCGGACTGGAGTACGGGAGGTATGAATCAGCTGACAGGTTCCCTTTAAATTAGTGTTTAAAGGGAACCTTTCACCTGTTTTTTTGCTTACAAACCCTTCCCATGACCTTTAAGATTATGTCAAAGGGGTTCAAAATCTCGCACGGTTGCCTTGAAATCAGACCAGCAGTGCAAAGTCAAGTCACTGGATCCCTGGCTGTTCAATAGGGCAGAGTGAGGCATGCCTGCACAGCTCTCGGATTTCACTGCATAGACGTGAGATTTTGGACACTATGTGAATGACGGCATCCACTTACAATCAGAGAGAAGAGGCGGCGTTTGAAGAGACCGAAGTGAAACTGATCGCAATCTGGATTAATCCATCTGACTAGACCATGCAATTTACATGCAGTGGGCACCTCTGAGGATATAATGGGGTTGTAGGAACCCCATTCACATAACCTTAAAGGTGATGGTCAGGGTTTGTAAGTGAAAAAAATGGTGACAGGTTCCATTTAAAGCACTGCTATGATGAGGTAAGAGTTGTTATATGAAAACCTAGAAAGTTTTATAAAGTTTCTGTTCAGTACAGTGTTTATTTTAGTCATTTATTCATTTATTCATTTGATGCACTTATGGGAGCTTATAGTCTCAGGAAAGAGCTATAATAACATGGCCAGGTATAGTTTTGAAATAGAAGCACAGAATTGTAATATTTCAGGTTCAAATTTAAAAAAAGCATAAATAATTGGCAATATTGAAATATTTGTGTATTCCATATGAATTTACTTGTGCAGTACTCTTTTCCCTCCCACATCAGGACCCCTGATGTACACAACCTCTAATGTTAATGACTTATAACCAAGCAATTCAATTTCTATTTTATTTTGTAAATCTACTTTCGCATCAAGCTGTGCTGTAAGAAGTTTAATTTACGTTGTTTTTGTTGTACCTGTATATTGCAATCAGAAGAAATTTATTTGAAAACAAAAGCAGGCCACTGGTGACTTTTTATTTTGTGTTTCAATTTCTCCCAAAACACAAGGGTTATGTTGGAAATTGTATTTGGATCGCATTGCCACATGGGGACTACGTTGAAAATACTTTGCTTGCAAGTAGCGATTCTATGCAATGCAATAGAAATAATAGGATATAAAACTATAGTCACCAGAGTGTTTTATGTACTGGAACACTTTTAATGTTTCTTCAATTTGAAAGCACTGTTGGTTTGTTTGAACAGGAAAAAAAAAACATTCTAAGATCAGAACTGTAACATTTATATTTCTTTTATTGGTGCTGATATTAATATGAGAGCATTTTTCATTTTACCACTTACAGAGTTGCAAAGGTATGTAGATGGAAAACCTGTTCACAAATATGCATAGATACATGCATACAATTATATTATCTAATGTGGCTGTGTTACTGAACTGTTACCCGATCTTTCAAAACGCTGAAACTAAAACAATATGCATAAAATTGTCATAGGTAAACAGACTGCCTCTATTATAAATGAAAGTCATGATGTTAGTGTGAATAGAGTCATATGTAATAAATACAAATACAGACTGTCAAAGATTTAATTGTAAAATCTATAAAACCATCTCATAATTCTCATAGGGAACATTGAAGTATGGCTTCATCATGAAATAAATGGAATAAAAACTAGTACTCTAACCTCCACATGACCCTTATTCAGCAGGGACCCCCTGCTGCAAACAGATAATTAAAGTTGATTATCTGATGGATTGCAGACACAAGTTCCATGCCCAGTTTGTAGAAGAATGTGGGAGGTGACAAATTTATGGTCCTTGCATCCCTATGTCACAGAACTGCAAACAGACTGCTTTGTTCCCATTAGAGTTATGAATATTGTTTTTTTATGAACTACGTAGATCCTATAGCTATGGCAGATATAATTCCGGCGTTGAGATGAAGTGGTGAACCTAACACACTGACTTACATCACTGGGTGCTTGCCTCATCAGTCTTAAATCTGACAGATGATTAACGCTATATATACTATGTTTTCTAACTATGGAAAGCTAAAATCATAATAGGAAGAATGACATTAATATCTCCCACCTGGGATTTCCAGGGGGAGAAAATATCCTGAACGTTGGAAATCTCTTAATTTTTGGGACCTTAGCCACATCCCATAACCAGCCATCATATGATCTCATAAAGGAGAGGAATATGGACATGGTTTTTATCTTACAAAATCATAGGTTTCTATCATTGTCAGTACTGGAAGACACAGTGCACTTTGGTTTTGTACTGTTTCCCTAAAAGGTGTGCTTCCTTCCACTATGATCCATGCCTTTTCCGTGACTCAGGTTTAGGACTTTATTTTTTTATTCCTTTTTATTTTCTGTCATTGTATATACTGTATTGTTTTGTCCCATTTTGTAATACCTTTTGTATATTTTTATAAACACTGCCTATTTTCCAGATTAAATATATAAAATTTAATAGCTTAGCTCCTCTTCCCCTATAAACCGCACCCCTGTAGTCATATGCTCCAATTGGCCTGTATGAGAAATTTATGATGGCAGCTAGTTTTTCATTTATTATTGTGGAGTTTGGCGGTGATCATACCGGGGTATATATATATTTATTCCATGCATTTAAATCAGATGTGTATATACTATTCATTCAGTGTGAACTCCCCAATAACTGGACTACTAGTGAAAACAGCTGCAGTTTTCTCCGTCACATGTCAGTCAATCGCGTACAATATTTTTTTGACTACAAGACGTACTTTTTTCCTCCAAAATTTTGAAGGAAAATGGGGGGTGCATCTTATAGTCCCAATGTACGGTCTGGCTGTGGATGGTGGGGGGTGTCGGGAGAGCGGCAGAGGAGCGGGTCACAAGTGGCAGAAGCCGCTTTCTGCAGCTAAGACTGTGCCTGCGGTTAAGGAAAATGAATATTCACTGCTCCCAATGCCCATAGGAGTAGAGAGCAATGAATTTTTATTTTCTTTAATAGCACGCACAGTTTTAACTGCAGCCGCCATCTTCCTGCTGCTTGGCGATCACGTGTGCCTGCTATTAAAGAGAATGAATACTCATTATTCTCCATTTCCATTGGCGTGGGGCGCAGTGAATATTCATCTTCTGTAAAAGCGGGCACATGTGATGACCAGATGTTGAAGGAAGCTGGCGGCTGCGGCTAACAGTGTGTGGAGCAGTGAATATTCTGGCAGCTGATTTCAGCGTGTGGGAGCGCATGGCAGTGATATCATGGGCTGCTCACACGCTGAGATCAGAAGCTGGCATCAGAACAGGATGCAGAGCTGGAGCGGAGGGGAGTATAATTGTTTATTTTTTTATGTGTGCAGCATGATGGGGATGATGGTGCCATGCATACTATGATTTAGATTAGTCTTTTTGATTGCATTTTATTCCACTTTTTGTTCGTCGGTATGATGAAAAAGCATATTTTTTTGCACAGTTTTGATTTTTTTTATGGTATTCACTGAAGGGGTTAACTAGTGTGATAGTTTTATGGGGCGGGTTGTTCCAATACCAAATGTGTACTTTTTTTTTTACATAAAAATACAAATTTATGGGTACAATATACACTACCGTTCAAAAGTTTGGGGTCATTTAGAAATTCATTATTTTTTAAAGAAAAGCACATTGTTTTTCAATGAAGCTAACATTAAATGAATCAGAAATACACTCTATACATTGTTAATGTGGTAAATGACTATTCTAGCTGCAAACGTCTTGTTTTTATTGCAATATCTACAGAGGTGTATAGCGGCCCATTTCCAACAACCACCACTCCAGTGTTTTAATGGTACATTGTGTTTGCTAACTGTGTAAGAAGGCTAATGGATGTTTAGAAAACCCTAGAAAACCCTTGCACAAGTATGTTAACCCAGCTGAAAACGGTTTGGCTGATTTGAAAAGCTATAAAATTGACCCTCCTTTGAGCTAGTTGAGAATCTGGAGCATTGCATTTGTTTTTTTCTATGAAACTCTCTAAACGGCCAAAAAAAGAGAACATTCATGTGAAACTCGACAGTCTATTCTTCTTCTTAGAAATGAAGGCTATTCCATGTGAGAAATTGCCAAGAAACTGAATATTTCCTACAATGATGTGTACTACTCCCTTCAGAAGAGAGCACAAACAGGCTCTAACCAGAGTAGAAAGAGAAGTGGGCACAACTGAGCAACAAGACAAGTACATTAGAGTCTCTAGTTTGAGAAATTGATGCCTCACAGCTTCTCAACTGGCAGCTTCATTAAATAGTACACGCAAAACGCCAGTGTCAACGTCTACAGTGAAGAAGCGACTCTGGGATGCTAGCCTTCAGGGCAAAGTGGCAAAGAAAATGCCATATCTGAGACTGGCTAATAAAAGAAAAAGATTTATATGGGCAAAAGAACACAGACATTGGACAGATGAAGATTGGAAAAAAGTTTTATGGACAGATGAATCAAAGTTTGAGGTGTTTGGATCACACAGAAGAACATTTGTGAGATGCAGAACTGAAAAAATGCTGGAAGAGTGCCTGACACCATCTATCAAGCATGGTGGAGGTAATGTGATGGTCTAGGGTTGCTTTGGTTCTGGTAAAGTGGGAGATTTGTACAAGGTAAATGGGATTTTGAATAAGAAGGGCTATCACTCCATTTGCAACGCCATGCCATACCCTGTGGACAGCGCTTGATTGGAGCCAATTTCATCCTACAACAGGACAATGACCCAAAGCACACCTACAAATTATGCATGAACTATTTAGGGAAGAAGCGGGCAACTAGTATTCTATCTGTAATGGAGTGGCCAGCGCAGTCACCTGATCGCAACCCCATTGAGCTGTTGTGGGAGCAGCTTGCCCGTCAAGCCAATCCAACTTGTGGGAGGGGCTTCAGGAAGCATGGGGGGAAATGTCTCAAGATTACCTCAGCAAATTAACAGTTAGAATGCCAAAGGTCTGCAATGCTGGAATTGCTGCAAAGGGAGCATTGTGACCAAAGCAAATTTTGAAGGAGAAAATTATTCTTTCTAATAAAAATCATTATTTCTAACCTTGTCAATGTCTGGACGATATTTTCTAATCATTTTGCAACTCATTTGATAAATAAAAGTATGAGTTTTCATGGAAAGCACAAAATTGTCTGGGTGACCCCAAACTTTTGAACGATAGTGTATATATACATATACAGTATATATATATATATATATATATATATATATATATATATATATATACATATTATTATTATTATTTCGTGATTTTGTTTTAAAATTTTTAATTTTTTGTTACATTTTTTTACTTAGTCCCTCTATGGTACTTTCACTTTCAGCAGCCTGATCACTTATATAAACCATTGCAATGCACCAGCATTGCAATGCTTTATAACTGTCAGTACTATACTGAAACAAGCCCCTTAGACCATGCTCTACACATGGAGCAATGGCACCAAATACTAATGAAATATATATAAACTTTTGACTTTGTAATAAGTAATAAAAATGCCTTAAAACATTCTCTCTCTCTCATTATTCTGGCATTTGGCAAATATTAAAAATTATGGTAATCCTAATTGACCTAAAACGGGAAAGTTTTATTCTGATTTCATGTCAGATATTGAGAAAAACATGCAATTGTGACAATTTTTCTGTAAATAATAATCTCTACTTTTCAAGTCAGTGATCATTTTGGCTCAATTGAAACTGGTAAAAGGGTACCCTTTTTATGTAATCTTTTGGTAATGGTGGCACTTTCTTGCAGATAATTCTAATCATCAGAACTTGTGCATCGTGCTCTAAAATATTCCCCAATGGATATTTTTTTTTACATAATTAGTTTGACAACTATCAGTATGTAATGTAGTATTATCTGACAAAGGTTTTCTGTATAATTTGGTAATAATACTTTGACTAAACTGGTCTCCAGTCAGAAATAGATCCAAAAAAGATATATATATGTTATTTGAATTCAAATATTTACCAGTGAGTGGGATAATGTTATGGACATCATTCCAGATGAACAGTACTTCATCTATGTACTTCCTTTCCTCCAACATTTAGTATAGAAAGGCTTTACCTTATGGTTTATTATCAGCTAAGAATAAGGGTTCATTAATCAGAATTGCGTTAGCCAATGGATCTTAATTTTCATGTGCACTCCCCATTTTGTTTTTACATTTTTCCAGTAAAAAATATGTTTTAATTTTTCCTTGCTTTTTCTGGTACCAGAGATTGTCCTACTGAATGATACCTGACACAGCTACAGATGTTTCATTGATCTCGAGACACTGCGCTCTAAGACTATCATGTTGCAGAGCAAGACTTCAAATGGAGGCTAAAATGATGGTCAATCCTCTTCAGTGATGAATCCCACTTTTGTCTTGCATGCAATGATAGCCAGAGATTGATCTGGAGATGATGTGGGAAAGCTACCAAGTCAAATTTGGTTGGTCAAACCAGGGCTGTGGAGTCGGAGTCGTTAAGTCGGAGTTAGTTTTGGTTGGAGTCAGAGTCGGTAGAAATGTACCGACTCCGACTCCAGCTTTAAAAAAAATGTATTAATATTTCATAATTGAACTTTCAAATGAATTTTATAATTGTTACTCAAATATATATGTTCTATCAAACTATGAACAACAGTGATAAGCAGTTCTGCTGGAGAGATATTTCTTACTTCTTGTGTGTCACTGTTCTCCACTGCCCTTATCTAATCTTATACTTGGTTAACCTCATGCTGCCCCAATCCCCCTACTTACAATGTATGAAACTGAAAGTGAAAATGTGTTGCAAATTCTTAGTAGTAAAGCTCCTCCTCTAGACTAGATGTTTACTAGGTGTGCGTCTTCCAAGCATCTCACAGCTGCTACTCAGAAGAGGAAGACTGTAAGAAGTATTATACTTTCAACAAACTTTGCATCAGTTAACTATGAGTACATGAGGAATAACAGTATTACTGACCACTATATCAGTTGTATGACCTGGCAATAATTTTGTACAATTGTTTTTAGGAAAAACAATTGTCATTTGGATTGTGAATGCAGAATTAAAAACCTGAGAATGTCAAAGAAGCGTCACATTAAATCAGCTATATTTGAACATTTCACCATCACTCAAGATAGAAAACATTATGTCTGTCAGTGTATGACAAATGATCCAGACGAAAACAAATGCTGTGAAGGCAAGATCAGTGCATATTCAGGCAAAGATAAAAATGCTCCTACCAGAGCTTCTAATCTAAAGAGACATTTATAGTGCTTTCATCCAGATGTACTGAAAGCAGTGGATGAGAAAGACTGCATCCAAACCAATAAACCTGTGCCCAGCTCTTCCAGCCAAACAAAGGAGCAGAGAACTTTGCAGCCATCAGTTGCAAGATATTTTGTCAGTGACAAAGTTACTGTGACAATGACAGTAGATACATTTAAAAAACAGATCATAGAGCTTGTTGTAAAGGATAGTGTGCCTATTTCATTATTTTCACGACCAGCTTTTATGTGTCTGAATGGGGAAATGGCCCGCAAGCTTAGTAATCGAAGAAGCTTTTAAACAAGAGGAAGAACTTAAAAAACTCTCAAGGGACGCTTTCTGTTTCTTAAAATGGATGCCTGCACACGTCACAGAGTGAACTATTTTGCCATCAATGTCCGATTTGTTTGTGACAAAAATGAAATAGTTACCAAGACATTTGCAGTGAAAGACACCAAAGCTCATCACACCAGTGAGTTTCTCCAGGTCTTGGTGGAAAAGGTTCTGCAAGACTATGAACTTAAAAAAGAGCAAGTTCTTTCTGTCGTAACTGACAATGCTTCAAATATGATAAGTACTATGAATCTAGTGAATGAGAGTAATGATGGTGACCAGCAGCTAGAAAAACATTCTGGGTCCACAGACACAGAAATGTTTGAAATAGAGGAACACAGTATTGTAACTGAGGAGCAAACTGAAGTTGCTTCAGATGAACAGCAACATGATAGTTTAGATGATCTTGCTGAAACTGTGTCAATACGTTCTTTCATTCATCACATGCGCTGTGTTGTGCTTACGCTACAGCTGGCTATAAGAGACCATCTGCAAGAAGGACATGCTGCTGCACTGATTGGCAAGGTGAGAAAATTGGCTACTGTTGCCAGAACCCCTAAAGTTGACTCAATTTTGAAGAGACGTGCTGGAAAAGGGGCAATTATTGATCAAGCCACATGATGGGGCAGTACTTACTTAATGATTCAGCGCTTGGTTGAACTGAAAACCTTTCTTGAAGATATGGCTAACCCTCAACTGACGCTAAATGAAAGTCAGTGGAATCAGGTGACTGAGCTGGAAAAATTGCTAGAGCACCCATTTACAGTGACTAAAATATTACAAGCAGAGGACTTAACTCCAGGTATTTTCTTAAAGGAGTGGAAGAACCTGATGTTTTGCCTGTCCCAAAGAGGAGGGTTAATTGCAAGTGGCATTGCTACATCAATGAAATGGAGAGAGGAGCTACTATTACAAAATAACATTCTTTTGGCAGCTGTTTATGTAGACCCAATGCATCGGATTCTTCTAGATGATCAACAGCTAACTAAAGGAAAAGAAGCTCTGTTTGAAATAGCAGTAAGGATGAAAGGGTTGCAGAACAGTAAGGAGGAACAAGAAGAATTTGGTCGTCCTGCCACATCTTCACCCTCATCATCAACTGATGAAGAATTTAATTTCGAAAAATATTTGGATCACAAGGACTGTGCAAAGCGTTCCCGCATAGAAGAAGAGTCATCCCCATCAAAGAACACAGCCAGTACATTTCAGCAGAATTTTTCATGTGCACTAAAAGAAATTGAGAAATTTGACCATTCATCAAAAATAACAGTGCAACAAGCGATTCCTCTGTATCCTGACATTGTCAGAGATGTTGCCCAAGTAGTTACTGCTTTGCCACCAACCCAAGTTAGTGTAGAGAGGTTGTTCTCTGCTCTCAAAATAATTTGATCAGATTTGAGGGAATCCATGAAGGAGGATCTGACAGAGGCAATACTTTTTCTGAAGACAAATTTATAGATTTCTTCTTATTAACTGCATAACAGTGTTTATTGCATATTTACTTACAAGAGTTTATAAAAGTTTATAAAAGTTATTTGCTATATTCTAATTGTATTCTAATAAATATAGTTTTTGCTCTAAGTGGTCTGATTACTTATATGATGGTGAGAAACTGAATAAGCACGATGTTAATATTTTACAACAGTAAATTTATTGTTATGAATTGGCCATTTATGAAGGAGTCGGAGTCGGAGCCGGAGTCGGAACCTGGTAAAATCCAGGAGTCAGAGTCAGAGTCGCAACTGTGGCTTACCAACTCCACAGCCCTGGGTCAAACTACTGTTTCCTATGTCAACTTGCAGAATTAAAAACACATAGGGGAGACCTCTCAATCTAGGGGAGCAATCTTTTAAATGCAAGTTTTATCTAAATTGTTTCAGCATTTAATAGTAAAATACACATAGCCAAAATAGCAAACCTGATCATACTAACCATGATACAGCTGTTAGACTTCTTTAACTTGGGCAAATCTCAGTGCCAAGAAAACCTTGAAAGCCTGGCCTAATACATTCCATTGCTTATACCAAATATTTCTCCAAATTAAATGTGTATGTAATGGGTTTATGTGGAAATAAAAGCGATTTCAACATTTCAACCTGATGTTAGTAGCAGAGGTGTGTATTATGAAGTTCTGCGGCACAGGAAGGTGATTATTATGAGGTTCTGCAGCAGTTGAAGTATGTATTACAAGGTTCTGCAGCAGTGGAGGTCTACTAATATAATGTTTATTTTTTTGAGGATTTCAAAATTATTATTATTTTTTTCTTTTTTTACATAACACAAAGGAAAATCAACAACAAATATGCACCAATATCTACATGACACGGTGTGGATTTGTGTTAGAGCTCGCAGGGTGAGAACTTACTGCCGGTTCTCACGCTGCGAGCCGTGACGTCAGTGAGGTTATGCAGTTGGCTGTGAACTGCAATAACCTTTCTGACATCACCACTCATCACAGCAGCAGGATTAACATCCTACTCTCAGTAAGTTCTAGTGATTACTGATGTCACCGCTAATCACAGCTTCCGGATGTAACAGAGTCGAGGATCGTCGTGGGATGTATATATTATGGCTTTACAGTGGACCACTTTGGATTATTTTATTTTTTTAAGGTAATAAATGGGCAAAAGATAGTAATTGTTGCGGAGTGCTTTTTACAATTAAATTACTTTTTCCTGTGTGCTGTTTATTTCTTTTGACTACAAGGTTAGTAATGGGGGTGTCTGACAGACACCTCTCCATTACTAACCTCTGGGCTTGATGTCAGCGGGAATTACACAGCTGATATCAGCTCCAAAACTATTACCCCAATTGCCAATTCCCCAGGTCAATAGGGAAGAGCCGAGGCAAATTGCTAGAATTCAAGAAAGAAAGAATTGTGCAGTCTTAGGGAAGCGCTAGAACAACTAGACAGGGGTTTAAGGTTATAACACACAAACTTTTTATTGTTTAATAGGCTCTCTAATGCCACGATGCATTTCGATAGCAAAAGCTATCTTCCTCAGGTGAATCTACCTGAGGAAGATCGCTTTTGCTATCGAAACGCGTAGTAGCATTAGAGAGCGTATTAAACAATAAAAGGTTTGTGTGTTATAAACTTAATCCCCTATCTAGTTGTTCTAGCGCTTCCCTAAGACCGCACAATTCTTTCTTTCTTGATTGCTAATCTCCCCTGTGGACAGCGATGAAGCTGCTCTGTTTACAATTAACTTACCACAGGACCTGCTGTGCTGTCATTGTGGAATGCCCACTTCGGTCACATGGTCCCGGTCATGTGACCGCTGAAGCAGGAACAAACTCCTTACAGCAGCCCCTGTTAAGCTCCGGTCATCACACAGACTCCCACCTGGAAGTTTTTTCCCTTGTTGTGCGGGGCTCCTTTGCACAACAGGACCCCCCCCCCAAACCTCAGGCTTTTCACCACTGGCGCTCCAACTGCTTTTTGTTTTCCAAATTGCCAGAATTAGCACATCTAATATATGCACCATTTTTGAGGCGGCTGCTGGCTGGTGTTATTAGTGGAGATGAGCGAATGTTTTGATGTTCGGGTTCAGCGAATAAACCCGAACATCAAAAAAATGTTTGTGTTCGAGCACCCGCTCATGAACCCGAACAGGTCCCTGAACACAGCCCTGTCATCTGCGTGACAGCGCGGGAATCAGGGGCTGTGACTGGCAGTAAGATCGCTACCGCCAGTCACAGTGCTGCGGGATCATGCTGACAGGTGTCAGTGTGATCACGCAGCCGTGACAGTGACTCGCGGTAATTACCACGGGTCACAGGTGCCAGCGGATGGGACTACTACCCCATCATCCAGCTCCTGCTGTTACAGTATACATTTTACGCAACCGCCGCTGATGGGAGATGTAATCGCTCATCAGCTGCGCTTGTGCTGTGAAAGTAAAAAAAAAGTTAAAATAAATAAATATTTAAATAAAAATAATAAACACAGTATAGTCACCTACCGCTTACCTACACCTTGACCCCGATGTTCTCGTCCACTTTAAAAAATAAAAAAACACCATACTCACTTTACAGCTCTCAGCTGATCATCAGATGTTTGAACTCCAATGACCTCAGTGCTGGAAGCTTCTCGCAATACACTGCGGGAGCAAGCGCACTCCTGTCAGTGTATCGCCGGCTGCCTGATAGGACGGTCACGTCTCCAGATATGGCTGTGCTATCAGTGACTTCGTCATGGGACATTTGGTATATGGACTGCTCCAGGACCTTATTTATGCCACAAGTGCTGTGTGGGAATTTTTGCATGCAACACTGATGCCGTAAGTGAGGTCCTGGAGCACTCAGCTGATCATCAGATGTTTGAACTCCAGTAACCTCAGTCCCAGCAGCAGCGCCGCGCTATCATCTGTGCCTGCAGATCACTCGCAGACACAGACATGCGGCGCATCTTTCAAAACCACACCATGTCAATTTCTCTTGCGGAGTCACTAGTTTCGGCAAGAGAAATCTGATCAGTACAATGTATTGAACTCATGTGGATTCACCTGCATTCAATAGAACACAGCGCTTTGGACGCAGCATAAAGTATGCTGTGTTTAAAACGCTACCTGTCCGGATCGTGTGCACATACCTTAACCCTTGGATTACCGTCGGACCCGGGGTGAGTGTTTTCGCTGCGTCCAAAATGCTGCATTCTAATGCTGCACTTGTTTTGTCAGTAAATGCGGATCCACCACATGTAATTACATTATATTTCAATCAGTCAAAATCTGCAGCGGAGACTTGCGACTCTGCTGCAGAAATTTACATGCTATGGATGAGTATATGCAGCATCAAAAATAAGCACAGTGGGCAAGGGATTTCTTATAAATGAAATAAAATGAAGAATTAAATAAAAAAACTGGCGTGGGCTCCAGTGTCATTTTCATAACTAGCAGAGGGAAAGCTGACCGCTGAGGGCTGATATTATTAGCCGGGGAAGGGGCAATTAGCCAAAGAAATTCCCTTGCTATTAATAACAGCTTACAGCTGTTAGCTTAGCCTTTACTGGCTAAATTACAGGGGGACCCCATAAAAAAATTGACGTAGGGCCCCCCTATAAAACTCTAACCAGCAAAGGCTAAACAGACAGCTGTAAGCTGATATTAATAGTCAGGAAAGGGGCCATGGATCCTGGCCCCCTCTGAGGCTAATAATATCAGCCCTCAGTGGCCCCAGAAATGGCGCATCCATAAGATGCGCCAATTCTGGCGCTTAACCTCCAATCTTCCCACTGCCATGTATCGGTAGAGAGTGGGATAATAGGGTGAGGTTCATGTCAGCCTTGTATTGGAGGCTGACATGAAGCCCAGGTTAGTAATGGAGAGTGTCTATAAGACGCCTCCATTACTAATCCCGTAGTAAGGTTTTTGACATTTTTTTAATAAAGACATGACCAGAATAAAGCATTTTATTGAAATAAAATTCCACACTGTTTTAATAATTTATTTAAAAATAAAGAACATCGTATACTCACCCAATGTCTAGTCCCTGAACCCCTTATCTCCTGTAAGAAAGCAAAAATAAAAAACAACAATATGCCTCACCTGTCCGCCGTATAGTGCTGTATAGTGCTGTGCTGCTCCTGGGGCTGAGGTCACTGGAGTTCAAACAGCTGATGATCAGATGAGAGCTCCAGGACCTCACTTATGGCATTGGTGTTGCGTGGGAAAATTCCCACATGGCAACAGTGCAGTAAATGAGGTCCCGGAGCTCTCAGTTGATCATCAGCTGTCTGAACTCTGGTGACCTCAGTGACGGCAGCTTCTCGCGATACACTGCGGGGGCCATAGTGCTCCTGTCAGTGTATTGCCAGCTGCCTGATAGGACGGTCACATATCTGGATGTGGCTGTGCTATCTGTGACATCGACGTGGTACACTTGGCATGTGGACTACGGCGGAAAAATTAAAAATAGGGAGGACCCCATGTCATTTTTTGAGGGGGTCACCCTTTTTAAAGGTTAAAGATTCTTTAGTGCCACATGAAAGCCACTAAAGGGTGCTAGTTTATTATATGTAGGGGACTTGTGACATTAAATATCCTCAGGATATCTATCCTATTTATTCTATCTCTCTCTGTCTCTATCTATATCTGTATATTAGATTGCTTTATTATTTAGAAAACTAGCTTTAAATTACAGAGAATTACTGTATCTAAAAGCTGATATTGTAAATGTATTGCATACGGATTGCATACACATGTCATACGGATGCTACTTGAGAAAATTACATTGTACTCACATGACACTCTTCCTGCTTTTCAGGAACAGCATCGGAGCGATTTTATTTACACAGATGAGTACGAGTCCTAAGTATGGTTATTTTTTTCAAAAAACAACAGCACACCCTGCCACAAGTTGATTATGTGATACTGCATCACAGCCCTGTTCAGATTAATAGAGCTGAGAGGCAGATATAACATATGGACAATTGTGCTCTTTACGCAGAGAAGCAGACATGTTTTTTTGTACTTTACCTTTTAACAACCACATTTATTGATGATAGGATGATTGGGGGAGGGACATTCTTGTAGTTCACATAGTTTGTCTTGAGTAGGGATGTCAAACTCAAACACACAAAGGGCCAAAATGAAAAACTTGGACAAATGCACGGGCCAACTAGTATACAGTGTAGTGGGCCCCACACAGTACTCCATACAGAATAATGGGCCCCACATAGTCGTACAAGCTGTACAATGGGCCCCACTTAGTCCTCTTTATGGTATTATGGGCTCCACATTGCCTTCTATACAGTATCATGGGCCCTATAAAGTCCTCCAATTAATAATAATTGCCCCACATAGGGGTGGTGGTTATGATGTCGCGGACCAAATATAATCACCCTGTGTGCCAGATTTGGCCCATGGGCCAGAATTTGACATATATGGTTTTGAATAAAAGTAGAGAAGAGATGCTAGGCAGCTGCATGACTTATCAGCTGCTAAAGAGGTATTCTCATCTTGTACATTGATGACATATTCATTGATATGCCATAAATGTATAATAGATGTGGATTCCACTTATAAGATCTACATTTTTCTTGAGTAAGTGGTCCTGAGGTACACCACTCTCAACTAAAAGATGGCCAGAATTCTTATTCATTTGTATATGAATTTTAACCACCTATTCACAAAAACACAGTGCACAACAGGGCATTACACTGGAGATAGATGTGAGTCCTATTGACGAGATCTGCATCTGCATACATTTATAGCATATCCTGTGGATATAGCATAAATACAGTATATGAGATCACAATGCTCCTTTAAGATTGAGTTCACATGTGGTGGATTTGATGTGGATTTGAAGTGCAGACTAGAGATGAGCGTTGTTCTACTCGAACTGTTCGCCAATCTCAAATTCGAGCTGTTTTGGGCGGTGTTCGAGCCGTTCGGCGAACACGAACAATTTGAGAAAAATTCGGCTGTTCGAGGTTATGTTCGATAACTGTTCGTGCACCAAAATCATAACTGGATTTTTTCTCAGTAATGATGAAAATTAATGTTAATACGCAGTTTGAGTGTACAGCGGGGTGGGGGGAGGGGCAGGGGATGGATCTCTGCAGGAACAATGAAGATCTCCATTTTTTTTTCTCTTTCCCGCATTTGCAGTGGGGAGGTGCAATCTGTCAGCCTATCAGCAGCGCACACACGGAGCGAAGTGCTTTTTTTCACACAAGCAAGGGCATGTGTCATTGGCAGTGTATGTCACATGTCCTTGCCCTATAAGACCAAGCCATTTTCCCCGTCGCCACCATTTTCTCACTGCTGCAGCTGCGTGTTAGACGGCACCGCTGTTGCTGTGTGCGCTATACCTTGTTAATTTCAAGCCAATTTTCGCACAAATATACAGATAGCTTGGGAGCAGGGAATAGTTGTGATTGCAGTCCTTTTAAGGACTAGGTTACAGCATTTCCTACGACTTTTATCAGGGAGGTCTGTGCTCTTAAATAGATAGGTTGTGGGAGTAAAGACTAATTGTAATTGGAGTCCTTTTCAGGACTAGGTTACATCAGTTCCTATCAGTTTTTGCCAGGCAGGTCTGTGCCAGTGCTGTGCAAGTTTTTTTCACAGCATTTGGCTGAATCTAGCAAAGCTAATCCTTTTTGGCCTATTGCAGAGTGTGTTAGTCAGTGGAGTAGCCTATCTGTGTTGCAAGATATACCACCTGTGTATAGAATACCAATTTTTTTACTGCACCTAGTGAAGTAAAATCTTTTGGGCATAGCATCATTCTATTAGTCCATCTATACTGACCTCCATCAGGTTGCAAATTAAAACTAATTTTTATCTGCATCTACAGTACCTCTGAAAAAATATTTGGGCTTCTACCTGTGTGTGGGACTTGTTGTATTAGTCCATGTATACTGACCTCCATCAGGTTGCAAACTGAATATATTTTTTTCCTGCATCTACCTCTGAAAAAATATTGGGCTTCTAGCTGTGTGTGGGTCTTGTTCTATTAATCCATCTATACTGACCTCCATCAGGTTGCAAACTGAATATAATTTTTTTCTGTATCTACCTCTGAAAAAATATTTGGCCTTCTAGTAGTGTGTCGGACTTTCTCTATTAGTCCATCTATACTGACCTCCATCAGGTTGCAAACTGAATATAATTTTTTTCTGCATCTAGCTCTGAAAAAATATTTGGCCTTCTAGTAGTGTGTCGGACTTTCTCTATTAGTCCATCTATACTGACCTCCATCAGGTTGCAAATTAAAACTAATTTTTATCTGCATCTACAGTACCTCTGTAAAAATATTTGGGCTTCTAGCTGTGTGTGGGACTTGTTGTATTAGTCCATCTATACTGACCTCCATCAGGTTGCAAAATGAATATATATTTTTCTGCATCTACCTCTGAAAAAATATTGGGCTTCTAGCTGTGTGTGGGTCTTGTTCTATTAATCCATCTATACTGACCTCCATCAGGTTGCAAACTGAATATAATTTTTTTCTGCATCTAGCTCTGAAAAAATATTTGGCCTTCTAGTAGTGTGTCGGACTTTCTCTATTAGTCCATCTATACTGACCTCCATCAGGTTGCAAATTAAAACTAATTTTTATCTGCATCTACAGTACCTCTGAAAAAATATTTGGGCTTCTAGCTGTGTGTGGGACTTGTTGTATTAGTCCATCTATACTGACCTCCATCAGGTTGCAAACTGAATATATTTTTTTTCCTGCATCTACCTCTGAAAAAATATTGGGCTTCTAGCTGTGTGTGGGTCTTGTTCTATTAATCCATCTATACTGACCTCCATCAGGTTGCAAATTCAAAATAATTTTTTTCTGCATCTAACCCAGCCAATAGTTTTGGCCTAATACCACAGTTTGGCCACTCAGCTCTGCTCGGTTACCATCCATTGTTTTTTTGTGCAAACAACTCCAGAGTTGTGAATTAGTTAACCACCAAAATGAGTGGAAAAAGGCCTGCTGCTGGTGGAAAGGGGAATAGGCGTGTTGGGAAGGGGAAAAAAGGTTGTGTCCGTGGGGTAGGTGTTAAAGCAACAGTAACATCTGCAGAAGAAAGACCATCTTCCAGCCAAACTAAAATGTCTACTTCTTTTAGCAGACAATGTGATAAGATCCCTTTCTTACGGCCACGCCAATCGCTACAAATTCCAGATGAGGCACAAAAACAGCAGGTGCTTCAACGGATATCAAGTGCTCCTTTAAGTGGGCTCTCCTCCACATCAACTTCAGCATCACAAATACTCCAGTCCTCAAAGGTGTCACGCAAATCGCACTTGCTTCCTCACAGCTCCCAAATCTCCAGCTGCCCATCTGAGTATGAGGTAGAACAGATGGTTGAGTCTGCAGAGCTGTTTACTCATACTATAGCCTGGGAATCAGAGGTCGACTCCAGCGCTTCTGTGAATCCAGACGAGGAAATGATCTGCACTGATGCCCAGAATCTTTATGAGTCGGATCCAGGACCAGACGCAGAAGGTTCTGACCATAATGTAGACCCTCATTCCCAAACTGTAACTCCTGTTGGTGGAGACAATGAGGAAGACGATGATAAGACTCAAATACCTGATTGGAGCGACAACTTTAGTTTTTTGTCAGGGCAGGAACAGGTTGGCTCTGAGGACGACGGGTGTGATAACGCACAGGGTGATGATGATGAGGTCGGAGATCCCACTTACTGTCAACCCACAGTCAGCCAAGAGATGAGGTCAGCAGAGGAGGTGGAGGAAGATGCTAGTGAAGACGAGGTCAGGTTGCGCCTTCCTGGACAGAGACGTAGTACTGGAAGCACGTCAACAACTGCATCCTCAAACACAACTCTGCCTCTCACCACAAGTCGTGGTGGCTCTTCAGGTCGCATGGGTGCTAAGCCTTGCATAGCCTGGGCATTTTTTCAGATCGATAAAGATGACCCAACTCGTGTTATCTGTAACATTTGTCAGCAAAAGCTAAGTAGAGGCCAAAAAATACATAGTTTGAGTACTTCATGCATGAACCGGCACATGGACATGAAGCATAAGTTGCAGTGGGAAGCTCAGTGTGCTACAATGCGGCCTAGCCGGCCGGGCCAACCACCGTCTGCCATATCTTGTGCATCCGCGGCCTCTTCATCCTCTGTGACTGGGGGGACAGCAGTCACACCTGTTTTGGGGCGCAGACCTGCCACCTCTTTACCCGCAACAGCCAGCGTGATTGGCAGGTCCTCATTTTCTTTGGAGGTGGTAACACCAGCTGGTGTTGAGCGCTGTCCGACATCGATAGCACCACCTTTGGATGAAGGCAACCTAACATGTCCGCCTGCATCTTCCTCACAGACCGGCAGTTTGCCGGGGACACCCTTATCAACCCCGTCTAAGCACAATAGCCAGCCCTCGGTCCCTCAGATGTGGACAAGTAAAAGACCATTTCCTCCTAGCCATGAGAAAGCTAAGAGGTTGAATTTCAACATCTGCAAGCTCTTGGCTACAGAAATGCTGCCTTTCTGCCTGGTGGACACAGAGGATTTTCGAGACCTTATGTCCGTCGCAGTGCCCCAGTAACAGATGCCCAGTCGGCACTACTTCTCAAAGAAAGGTGTGCCTGCGCTCCACCAGCATGTCGCACATAACATCACCGCTTCTTTGAGAAACTCTGTGTGTGACAGGGTGCATTTCACCACAGACACTTGGACGAGTAGGCATGGACAGGGGCGTTACATGTCGCTGACTGGGCACTGGGTAACTATGGTGACAGCAGGACAAGGGGCTGCTGTCCAAGTCTTGCCGTCCCCACGAGTTGTGCGTCAATCCTCTTTATGTCAAAGTTCCTCCACTGCTTCTGCCTCCTCAACCTCCTCTCGGTCTTCCACCTGCACCCAAAGCCTGTCTGGTCATGCCACAAGCTTTCTAACTGCGCAGAAGTGATCCTGCACACCTCCTTACTATGCTGGCAGTAGGGCTCAACGTCATCAGGCGGTTTTTACTTTGAAATGTCTGGGAAATGTGAGTCACACAGCTGAGGAGTTGTGGTCAGCTCTGGAGAACCAATTTCATGAATGGTTGTCTCCACTGGACCTGAAACCAGGGAAGGCCGTGTGCGACAATGCTGCAAACCTGGGTGCGGCCCTTCGCCGGGGCAATGTCACACACGTGCCTTGTATGGCTCACGTGTTGAACCTGGTTGTCCAGCAATTTTTAGCCCACTATCCCAGACTAGATGGCCTTCTGCAGAGGGCACGGTCGCTGTGTGCTCACTTCCGCCGTTCGCATCCCGCAGCTCAGCGACTTACATCTCTACAGAAGTCGTTGGGCCTGCCACTTCACCGGCTAAAATGCGATGTGCCTACCCGGTGGAATTCAACTCTGCACATGTTGCAGCGACTGTGGCAGCACCGACAAGCCCTGGTGCAATACGTTCTGACGTATAGCCTGGGCCAACGAGATTCAGAGGTGGGGCAAATCACGCTGGAGGAGTGGTCTCAGATCAGGGACCTATGCACCCTTCTGCACAGTTTTGAAATGGCGACGAAGATGTTTAGTGCTGACGATGCCATTATCAGCATGACTATTCCGGTGATTTACATGCTGGAGCACATGTTAAACAGAATTCGGAGTCAGGTGGTGGCACAAGAGGAGGTGGAGGAAGTAGAGGAGGAGGAGTTGTATGCGGAAGGGCTAACATCTGCAAGGTCCAGACGGTCGGCAGCACCAAGGCGGCAGGCATGTGAGGGTGGGGGAGATGGTTTTACCAGGGCGCATGGTAGCAGCCAAACTAGTGAGGAAGGTGCAGGAGCCCAGGAAGAAGTGGAGGACGAACTGATGGAAGACTCATCAGATGAGGGAGACCTTGATCACATTTCTGTTGTGCGAGGTTGGGGGGAGAGGACAGAGGAAGGAAGCATGATTGTTACCTCGCCACCAACACAACAGGGACTTGGTGCTCCTGGATGCGCAACACACATGAGTGCCTTCTTGCTGCACTACCTGCAACATGACCCTCGAATTGTGAGAATTAGAAATAATCCTGACTACTGGGTTGCCACACTGTTAGATCCCCGGTACAAAAGTAAATTTGCAGAAATTATTCCTGCCATAGAAAGGGATGCACGCATGCAGGAGTATCAGCAGAGACTGTTGCAGAATCTTACATGTGCTTTTCCACAAAATACCAGTGGTGCACGTAGTGAATCTCACAGTTCCAACTTGCCAACCGTGGGACCGTCAAGTGTTCAGCACTCAAACCGTAACAGAACCACAGTATCTGCTGGTAACATCAATTTTGCGGAATCATTTCACCACTTTTTTAGCCTATCCTTTGCAAGGCCACAGGAGACAAGAAGTCTGACACATAGTCAACGCCTAGAGACGATGGTACAGGAGTATCTCCAAGTAAACATTGAAGCCACGACTGTGTCACTGGACCCTTGCTCTTTTTGGGCTTCCAATCTGGATAAATGGCCGGAGCTAGCCACTTACGCCTTGGAGATCTTGTCATGCCCCGCAGCCAGCGTTCTGTCTGAACGTGTGTTCAGCGCTGCTGGTGGTGTGCTGACAGATAAGCGCACGCGGCTCTCCACTGATAATGTAGACAGACTCATGTTCATAAAGATGAACAAATCATGGATCCGAAACGACTTTTCTACCCCTGTGTCATCCTGGGGAGAGTAAAAGCTTGATGATTGGTTAAAATCACCCTACCAACCGTTTTAAGCTTTCAAATTACTAATCATGTTTATCTGTATCTTGACTGGAAAATAATTTGGGCTTTGTAGCAGTGTGCAGCACTGATCCTATTAGGCCATCTATAATAAGCTCCACCAGATTTAAAATTAAAAATAATTTTTAGCTGCATCTAGCCCGGAAAATAATTTTGGGGCTCCGAGATGCGCAAGACACATAAGTGCCTTCTTGCTGCACTACCTGCAGCATGACCCTCATATTGTCAGAATTCGAAGTAATCATGACTACTGGGTTGCCACACTCTTAGATCCCCCAAACTTTTCGATCAACCTTTTCATTTTAATAAAGACCAAAAAAATGGTCATTTTTGAAATTATAAGCATTAGCAGGTTGTTAGAAACTGAAATCAAACAGTTTTCAACTCAAAACTTTATTCTAGGTGATGTTACATTTTCACATAGGACCCCTTGTTCGAAAGGAGCTTCTGAACTCTCTCGTCCATTGAATTTGTCAGGTTTTGGATGGTTTCTGCTTCAATTGTTTTGCATGAGGACAGAATACCCTCCCAGAGCTGTTGCTTAGATGTGAACTGCCTCCCGCCATCATAGACACTCCTTTTAATGATGCTCCAAAGGTTCTGAATGGGGTAGAGGTCAGGGGAGCATGGGGGTCACACCATAAGTTTGTCCCCTTTTATGCCCATATCAGCCAGAGATGCAGATGTTTTATGTGCAGCATGAGATGGTGCATTATTATGCAGAAAAATGATCTTGCTGTGAAATACACGGTTCTTCTTCTTGAACCATGGCAGGAAGTGCTGTTTGAGAAAATCCACATACATTATAGAGTTCATCTTTAGCGCCTTCAGGGATCCTAAAGGGGCCGACAATCTCTCTCCCCATGATTCCAGCCCAAAACATTACTCCACCTCCTCCTTGTTGGCGCTGTAGCCGTGTTTGCGTGGGGTGTCCATCAACCAGCCATCCTCCACTCCATCCATCTGGACCATCGAGCGCTGCATGGCACTCATCCGTGAACAAAACAGTTTTGAAATCAGTCTTCATGTAATGTTTGGCCCACTGGAGCCGTTTCTGCTTGTGTGAAGTGGATAGAGGAGGTCGACAGGATGGCGCATGCACAGCTGCAAACCTCTGAAGGACCCTGCATCTTGTTGTTCGGGGGACGTTGGAGGCACAAGCAGCTTCAAAAACTTGTCTGCTGCTATGACAAGGCTTTTTTGCCGCTGCTCTTTCAACCTGACGTAATTGCCTGTAGGAAAGAGTCCTCAATTTGCCCTTATCAGCACGCACACGTGTGTACTGTGAATCAGCTACATACTTCTTGATTGCCAAGACACTTCATCCTGATCATCGCACAATGTTGATTGTAGTCAAGCCTTGACCTAAACACTCCACAATTTGTTGCTTCTCAGCAGCCGACACATCCTTTTTCTTTCCCATTTTGGCAGAAAATGTAGGCTGCTTAATAATGTGAGAGAGCCTTCTTAAGTAGTCTTGCCTTTCATTGGACACACCTGCCAAACTAATTAGCACAGGTGTCTGCAATTGCTTACAGTGATATAAAGAGCCCTGACACACATCACCATCAATGAGTTTAACTGACAAACAAACAAATTCTTCCCTTATCACTCCTAAACACTTTTTGCATAATAATTTGGAACGCAGTGTACATGTGCTTTTCCACAAAACACCAGTGGTTCACGTAGTGAATCTTACAGTTCTAACTTGCCAACCGTGGTCTGTATGGAGTTGTTCAATAAAGGGCCCAAAATTAAGATAACATAGATGGGAGAGGTCTCTATGAATAGGAATTCCTAAGTATTTGATACCCTGTGAGGGCCAGGCAAAGGGAAAGTTGGACTGGATGGAATCCTATATGGATTTGGGGAGGGAGACATCGAGGGCCTCAGACTTCGCTGCATTGATTTTAAAATTTTACCATGTAACAAAGTGATCTCTTTCAGCCATAACAGCATGGATGGATATATGTGATTGAGTGATATATACTAGGACATCATCAGCAAATAGAGAGCACTTGTACTCGGTGCCTCCCACCTCAATCCACCTAATATTGGGGTTATGGCGAATTGATGAGAGCAGGTGCTCCGTCACTAGGATGTATAAGAGAGGGGACAGAGGACATCACTGCCTTGTCCCATTGGTGATTGTGAAAGGTGATGAAAATGTTCTGACGCACCCCCTGGGCCTTGGGACACCCGGAGCCGGACCCTTTTTGGTGGATGCTGGTGGTTGTAGTCTTCGTGGCGGCGACCCGGTTCCGTGGCTCAGGGCGGTCAAACCAGTGGCGGAACTATTTATGTGGTTTTGATGTTTAAATGTCCGACTACGCCACCCGTGGATTGCGGTCAGAGTGAACCGCCGCTACAGGGCAGACCGCTGAGGCTGGTGTTGTGGGTGCAGCAGAGCGTAGCATAACTCCCCACGGGAGGAGTATAGCCTCAGGGCAGTGTATGCGGAAGATGGGGGTGATGGTGCAGGGCAGCAGCAGTAACGACACGGAGTCAGTGATGCAGTTCAGGGCCTTTACTCACAGTTCTTATTATCCAGACCACGTCTGCAGGTAATGGCTGCCCACGTCGTACTGTGCTCACCAGGTGAGGGGCTCAGACAACTCCCAGATAACTTTGGAGCACTTCACAGGACCCCCTTTGTGTGTCCTTTGTCTGGCCTTTCTTACCAACACTTCTGTCCGGCTGCCTCGGGCCTCCTCTTGGTAAACTTGGCGCCAGTTTCCCTGACCCTATGTGGTGCCTTCCTAGCGGGTGTAGCGAGGGGCTGCGCCACATAAAATGTCAGAGCCTCCGGTTTCTAGCTGAGGGTCGTTTCCTGCCTCCACTAGTTCGGGGACCGGTCTCCCCCTTTGGCCTGACCCCTCCACGCAGGTGGATTCGGGCGTGCGGTGGCGACTCGCCCGTCCGCACCCCTGGGATCCCTTCATTCCTCGTTCCTGGAGCCTTCTCCGCTCCTCTTCCTTCCTTCTCCCTCTTCCAGGCCTGGGCCCGCCTCCGGAGCAGAGCTCATGCAGAGCCCCTGCTCCCTGCCACTTCTGCTCAGACTTCTCTGCACTGAACTAAGATGGTGCCCACCTTTTATACTCCCTTCTCAATGCACCCAGGAACTGCTTCCTCCCTGCTCCTGCACTACAGGGTTCCCCTTCCTCAGTGTTCCCTCCCCCCACTCCAGCCAGGGACAGGGACTGTCGTGCCCATCTCAGGGGCATATTGGTCGCCCTGCCCCACGGCAATGTGGTGTAATGCATGCAGGTGTCGGGTCCTGATCCACACTCCATCCTTACCTGAGAGTGAGATATCACACCTCTGGGTGAGGTGCAATACGTCTGTAGCAACCGAGCCCTCAGGGTGCTACAGTTCCATTTATCTTCAGCCTAGGTGACGTATTGCGATACAGGGCCGTGATTTTGGCTATAAAAGGGTCCCCTAGACCCCTACCCCAAGCTTTTTAAGAGAATCATATATGGCGTGCCAGGAGACTCTATGGAATGCTTTCTCAGCATCCAACGAGAGTATCTAATTACAAATTTTTAACTGCATCTAGCCCAGGAAATACTTTGTGCCTAGTAGCAGTGTCTGCTAGTCAGCGGATTATCCCAGCTGTTAAGCAAGCTGCACCACCTGTAGTTTAGACACTTAATTTTTTCAAAGGAAATGCTTCGGGACCATGGGATACTTAGTGAAGAGCATCAGGAGGCACCCCAAGGCATAGGGGCTGGGACTGGCAGTAGGATGCCTTGCGGTGGACAGCCGAGCTCGATCCTTATAAAAGCTTTTTAACTGCAGCAGCTTTAGTGGACGCTACTGGAGCTGGAATTACCGCGGCTGCTGGCATGAGACTTGCCCTCCAATAGATCCTTGTAAATGGATTTAAAGTGTATTCATTCAAATTAGAGAGACAATTTAAATTAAAAAGCTTAGAGCTGCCTCCACCACAGGGGGGCTCGCTCGACCCACCAGCGGACAGGCACCAGTATTGGGAGAGGGGGGCTGGCCGTCAGGGTTCACCGCGGCTCTGGCACAAACCCAGCGACACGGAGGTGGCACGGGCAGGAGCGGACTGGCCGTGTCGGCTTCTCACTTTTTGGATTTTAGAAGGGCATGACATGCCTATATCTGTGTCTCCCCCTCCTTTTACTCCTCCACCTCTTTTATTTTCGCATGACTATATGTACTTGTCACTTTTCCATGTGTTAGTTATGTCTTCTGAGCAGTTTGTCAGCTTTTGGACACCTTTGAAGGTGTTTTCTATGTGTTTCTATGTGTTTTTGTTTGCCTGCCATTGGTTTTAACGGTGTTCGAAGGTGTTCGACGAACAGTTCGACGAACAGTTCGGCGAACACACGGGTGTTCGACGAACCGAACCGAACTCGAACACTACGGGGGTGGCTCAACACTAGTGCAGACTCCACACCACACACCCACAATAATTTATTGTACAATACATGTATATAGGGTCATTTCATGTCATGAAAATCTGTCTGAAGAAAGTCTAAATCCATTTGTCAAAGATACAAAAGATAGCCTCCTGTCATCGCCATATCCTAAGGAAAAAGGGTAAAAATATCAATTTGATGGGGTCTCAAAGAAACAATATTGAACAGTGCATTATTCAGCCTTAGAGCTCACTCTCACCACCAAATAAATCGGACGAGTGCTATCTGACAGTGGCATTTAACACATGCTGACATGCATGCACGTCATTCTCTTCATCCATCAGCGCACCTGTGACGTGATCGCGGGTGGCTGATGAGTTGTCGTGACAGCCGGAGGTCAGTTGATGACCCCCATGCCTTTCATTATGGAGCTCCCTTGAAACCCTGCCTGTGGTCGGGATTTAAAGAGACCATGATTTCTGCTATATGCAGCGATGCTGTGGTATTTCTGTATAAAGAACAAGTGATGACGCAGCTTCAAGTCCCCTAAGGAGACTAACAAGAACAGTAAAAAGTAAAAAAACAATGTTTTAAAAATTATGGAAAAAAAAGCATAAAAGTTCAAATTTCTTCCCTTTCCCCCATTGAAAATAAAGATATTACAAAAATAAAAAAAATACACAATATGTGGTATCGCCACATTCAAAAAAGTCCAATCTATTAAAATATAAAAATAATTAACTGGTTAACACCATAAACAAAAACAATTCAAGAACGCCAAAATTAGAAGTTTTTTTGGTGGCAACAATTACACAAAAATGCTGTACCAAACAATAAAAAAGTCACATCTATCCCACAATGATATAAATAAAACTGTTATCTTCCCCACAAAAAAATAAGCCATCACACAGCTCCATTGGCCTAAAAATGAAAATGGCGACACAACCCAAAAAACTGTTTTTCAAACTTCTGATTTTTTTTTCACCACTAAAATAATAAAGAAAACTGGATATGTTGGGTATCGCCGTAATCATATTGATGAGAAGAATCATATTGCAAGGTCATTTTACCACAAAATTTACACCGCAAAAGCAATTCTTAAAAAAACAATGTCAGGATTGTGCCTTTTTCACAATTTCTCCCCACTTGGATATTTTTCCCATTTTCCAGTACACTGCAAAAACAAGTTCTCATATGTCTATATGGAAAGAAAAATAAAAAAGTTGTGGCTCTGGGAAGAAAGGGAGAAAGAACGGAAACAGAAAACGGAAATTGGCCACGGCGTGAAGGGGTTAAAAGAATCCTGTAACTCGGATCATGCTGCCCAAACCACGAACAGCATGAATCAGAGCTTGGCAGCACAACTGCAGCCATGTATATTTTTGTCTGAAATGCCCTAGCTGGCTAGTTTCTGCTCTTGTCTCTGTCTTTGATCCCCAGTCAGCTACTGAAGCTATGTTTTCTCTAAAATTTGAGAGAAAATTGTATCAGGCTGCTGCTAGGCTCTGATTCATGTTGCTTGTGGTTTTGGTAGCATAAATCAACTTACAAACAGAAAAAACTGACGGAAAAAAACAAACAAACAGCATAGCCAGAACAATAAACAGAATTTAAAAAAAAAAATTCCAAAGTCAAATTTTTAGTGTGTAGTTTTAGTGCTAGGCAGTCACTCCTCCAGTGAGAGTGGGTGAGAGTGATTGTTCATCAGCATTTTTCACCTGTGTTACCTCCTTCTAACAAAAGGGGGCCGGCTGCGTCCTGGTGTGCATTTTTCTTGAAATTTTGCCTGGTGAGTACCATTGCCTTTTGCTATTTTCTAAAAAAAACTGACGGCACTTCCAATACAAGAAATAGGTGTGAACAGGTGCTTACTAGGACCCGCTACCTCCATAAATTACTAACAAACAAGGCAGCACACTGCAACGCTAAGTATATGAACATGAAATATATGAAATTTGAATAGCATTACTGCTCTATAAAATAGTAATAAATGAGAAATCTTAGCGCATAAATTTGGCCAATTCATGTGTACCTGGTAGCCACAGTAAGGTGTTTCTCAAAATACCAGGACCCTATCATTGTGAAATACTCTCTAAGGAGGAAATAAATACAAGAAATAGGTGTGAACAGGTGCTTAATAGATGCCGCCACCTATTTCTTGTATTGGCAGTGCCGTCAGTTTTTTCTGTTTCTATGTTTAAGCTTTGACTGAGCACTCTACCTCTATGCCGCAGGTGGTTTTAATTGCAGTAGGATCTTACTTTACTACACATAAGCAGACGGTTGTCCCTTAGAGAGGTATTCACATTGATAGGGTCCTGGTATTTTGAGAAACGCCTTACCGCGGCTACCAGGTACACATGAATTGGTCAATTTATGCGCTAAGATTTCTCAGTTATTTCTATTTTCTAGAGCAGTAATGCTATTTAAATTTCATATATTTCATGTTTGCATACTTTTCATTGCAGTGTGCTGCTTTGTTTGTTAGTATAAATCTACTTACAGGTTCCTCATAATAAAATAAGCACATGTGAGCATGTGCAGTACGAAGCTTCCCTGTTGTTTACTGAAATTAACCTATACTACATATTGTCAAACTGTCTCCAAGTCACAGCAGAGAAGCTTCATTTTTCACAGGCACTTGTCCTAGTACCAAGCTAACACAGGTTAGACAAAGTTAATTTTAGTGTACTAAAGTGCTTAAAACAAGTTTCATACCTCCCAACTTTTCAAAAAGAGAAACAGGTGTAAACCTTAACCACACCTCTAGTCACATCCCAAGACACACCCTTTTACAATTTCTTTCTAAAAAAAAACCTGCAGTTTTTTACATGTGTTTTTAAAGGCTCCACATAGAAGCCTTAAGAGAAAAAAAATATGTTATCATTCATATTCTCTGAAACAAAGCCAAGAAAGGAAAAATTCTGCTGGGGTATGTAAACTTTTGAGCACAACTGTGCATGTGTATAGACAGTACAGACCAAAAGTTTGGACACACCTTCTCAGTTAATGATTTTTTTATATTTTCATGACTATGAAAATTGTACATTCACACTGAAGCCATCAAAACTATGAATTAACACATGTGGAATTATATACTTAACAAAAAAGTGTGAAACAACTGAAAATATGTCTTATATTCTAGGTTCTTCAAAGTAGCCACCTTTTGCTTTGATGACTCTTTTGCACACTCTTGGCATTCTCTTGATGAGCTTCAAGAGGTGGCACCAGAAATGGTCTTCCAACAATCTTGAAGGAGTTCCCAGAGATGCTTAGCACTTGTTGGCCCTTTTGCCTTCACTCTGCGGTCCAGCTCACCCCAAACCATCTCGATTGGGTTCAGATCTGGTAACTGTGGAGGCCAGGTCATCTGGCATAGCACCCCATCACTCTCCTTCTTGGTCAAATAGCCCTTACATAGCCTGGAGGTGTGTTTGGGGTAATTGTCCTGTTGAAAAATAAATGATGGTCCAACTAAACGCAAACCGGATGGAATAGCATGCCGCTGCAAGATGCTGTGGTAGCCATGCTGGTTCAGTATGCCTTCAATTTTGAATAAATCCCCAACAGTGTCACCAGCAAAGCACCCCCACACCATCACACCTCTTCCTCCATGCTTCATGGTGGGAACCAGGCATGTAGAGTCCATCTGTTCACCTTTTCTGCGTCGCACAAAGACACGGTGGTTGGAACCAAAGATCTCAAATTTGGACTCATCAGACCAAAGCACAGATTTCCACTGGTCTAATGTCCATTCCTTGTGATCTTCAGCCCAGCTCAGTCTCTTCTGCTTGTTGCCTGTCCTTAGCAGTGGTTTCCTAGCAGCTATTTTACCATGAAGGCCTGCTGCACAAACTCTCTTAACAGTTGTTGAAGAGATGTGTCTGCTGTTAGAACTCTGTGTTGGATTGACTTGGTCTCTAATCTGAGCTGCTGTTAACCTGCGATTTCTGAGGCTGGTGACTCGGATAAACTTATCCTCAGAAGCAGAGGTGACTCTTGGTCTTCCTTTCCTGGGGCGGTCCTCATGTGAGCCAGTTTCTTTGTAGCGCTTGATCGTTTTTGCAACTGCACTTGGAGACACTTTCAAAGTTTTCCAATTTTTCGCACTGACTGACCTTCATTTCTTAAAGTAATGATGGCCACTCATTTTTCTTTACTTAGCTGCTTTTTTCTTGCCATAATGCAAATTCTAACAGTCTCTTCAGTAGGACTATCAGCTGTGTATCCACCTGACTTCTGCACAACACAACTGATGGTCCCAACCTCATTTATAAGGCAAGAAATCCCACTTATTAAACCTGACAGGGCACACCTGTGAAGTGAAAACCATTTCCGGTGACTACCTTTTGAAGCTCATCAAGAGAATGCCAAGAGTGTGCAAAGCAGTCTTCAAAGCAAAAAGTTGCTACTTTGAAGAACCTAGAATATAAGACATATTTTCAGTTGTTTCACACTTTTTTGTTAAGTATATAATTCCACATGTGTTAATTCATAGTTTTGATGCCTTCAGTGTGAATGTACAATTTTCAAAGTCATGAAAATACAGAAAAATCTTTAAATGAGAAGGTGTGTCCAAACTTTTGGTCTGTACTGTATATGTATATATATATATATATATATATATATATACATATACATATATATATATATATATATATATATATATATATATATATATAGCCATTTGTTAGCTTGCAAAAAAGACAGCACAAGTTTTATACATATATATCTGCTTGTGCTACAGTTCTCTTGCACTTGTCGCAAGCTGCCAAGAATAGATACATGCTATTATGAAGCTATCCTTCTTTCAGGTGAATGAGTTAATTGGGCATTCCTCTTGCAGTTTGCCCTTGTATGAAAGGCCAGTTGTCTGTGTTTTAATCTGGCAGTTAAAACTTCCCAAGGGGAAATTTCAACAAAGCACAATAGCTATTAAAACTCTCTTGCTAAAAGTGATATGACTTAGGAAGACTTTTCTGGTTTTGGAAGATCCTATTGAAGTCAAGTGCAAAAATGTGAAAATGTGTTTTATTTAGAAAATAAAACTTTCCATAGAAACTTTTCAAAGTTTGTCATTAAAATTTTGTTATTGGGATACCATTGCTGTTCATTTCTAAATATATGTTCCCATTATTAGCATCTCATAAAATTCCCCTTTTATTCTTTTATTTTTTTTAACTTATCCCTGGAAAAATTGTTGTTCAACTTACCAAGTTTATTTTTCCAGAAACTTAAGAAAGTTTCTGCATTTACAAAGAAGGCTCATTTTTCTGTCCAACAATAAATAGCATCTCCCTTGTCCTTGAGCTGTAATTAGTGTTGACTGCATATATTTTACAGTAGCGCTAGCATTTCAAGACAGAAGTATAATATCTTTAGATGTGTCAAATTAATCAAACATAGTTGAACACTTTGATATAGTTAATGAAAAAGAAAAAAACAATATAGCCACAGGCAAAACTGGCTTAAAAAATTCCCCTAACAAAAAAAAATTGCTCCTTTGTCTTTTATTATTATGAAATAATTCCACTGGCCATAGAAGCTGCTGTTTGGGAAGGTAATCAAGCTTTTTGAAGGATTCTTATTTATAAATGATTATATGTAAAGATGAGCGGATGAGGCAAAATTTGAATTCACCTGTTTGTGCGAATCTTCCTGCGAAATTTGTTTTGCAGATAAGTAAGATGTAAAAACTCCAAAAATTTTTTAGACTCACCTCACGTCTCACCGTCACCTGTTCAGCCATCGTCTCATCTTCTGATCACTGCCGCTTGCACTGAAATCCCCCAGGCATCTCACGTTAGGCTGGGACTTCTGGATCTGATAAGGCCCAAGAGGGTTTTGCTCAAGCATGTGAAATTCATGACATCATGGCAGATTTCAGCATGGGCAATGGCCATCAGAAGATGCGGTGTAGACCAGGTGGGTGGCGATGAGGAGCAAAGGGGCCCAGACAGGTAAGGTATGAGAATTTTTTTAACTTTTTAACACTTTATGTTTTAGAAAATAATTAACCAGTGGTTGCCATTGTAATGAATACACGTGGAAGCTAATTATAAAAAAATCAGCATTTTGGCAAATGCGGATTTTTGTACAATTCTAGTATAATTAAGTTTCACTCCAATATATTTGCTCATCTCTAATTGTAACTACAAATTTGTTGCATCTTTTTTTAATTCTAGATGAATCATCATTTACAGTGCTGCAGTGCACACCATTATTGGCCCTTTCATTTTTTTTATAGACTGTACAATATCTTCAGAAATAAATCAAAATGTTCCAAAGTTATATCCGCAGAACTTTTTAATTAGAGGGCCATAGTAATATAACAATAAAACATTGTTTTTCAACTACCATGTTGCAATTTCAAAGAAAAAAAAACAGAATAAGCAGCATGTGCAGCAATAAAGGCACCCCTAATTAATACTTGGTTGCCTTTGGCATTGCTGACAGCCTCTAAACGTTTCTTGTAGCCATCTATAAGCTGCTTGCACTTCTCAGCTGGAATTTTCTCCCACTCTTCCTTTGCAGTTTGTTCAAACTCTTGAATGTTTGCAGGGTTCTTTTTCCCAATGGCAGATTTCAGCTTACCCCAAAGATTTTCTTGTTGGAGGACCCATGATCTTTGACTCAAACCAAGTTTTCTTACACTAGGTAGGACATTTTGCTTTAAAATATTTTGATAATTCTCTGATTTCATGATTCCTGTGATACGGCTAAGGTCTCCAGTGCTAGACGCAGCAAAGCTACCCCACAGCATTATGGATCCTCTACTGTGCTTTACTGTTGGTAAGGTGTTCTTTTCCTTGTAAATTTCATTGCGCATCTCTAAACAAAATGTTGCTTTTCATTTACAAAAAGCTCTATTTTTGTTTCATCTGTCCACAGAACATTTCCCCAGAAGGATTGTGGTTTGTCAAGGTACTCTTTGGAAAAGATCAGTGGTTTCTTTTTAAGCATCTTGTTCAGCAATGGTTTCTTCCTTGGCCTTTGCCAATAAAATTCTGCTTTGTTTAGTGTGCGGTGTATGGTATTTGTTGACACCACGACCCCAAACTGTTCCAGGTTGGTCTTCAGGTCTTTGGATGTTTGATATGGTGTTTTTTCCACCATTCACACCAACCTTCAAAGACATCTCTTGTCAATTTTCCTCCATGTCCAGGAAGATTCTTGATGGTTCCATGCCTGGCAAATTTCTTAATAACATTGCACACTGTTGAAACTGGGATAGTAAGGTTTTTGGAGATGGCCTTATACCTTTTGGAAGTCTTGTGTTTTCTAATAATAGCAGTTCTGATGTCCTCAGACAGCTCCTTTATCTTCACCATTGTGACAAAGGAACAGGGCCTACCATGTGGCTTTTTAAAACACTGAAGTCATCATTCATTGAAAATTCATGTCATATGGGCACCGACAATTAATCACAGGTGATTCTCTTTTGTGATTTACCACATGTGCGTCAAAATGGGTTTCCATACTAAATTAATGTAACGGGTGCCAATACCAGTGACACAGCAAGCTTTACATTTTTCTATTTTTCCCTCCCATTGTTTTATGCTTTAAATTGTTGTTTATCATTTGCTCTTTTGTATTTAACATGAGTGCTCTATACAAAAAAACTGTTTCACTTGATTTATTTATTTCAGGAGATATTCCACATTATGTACTTCATGGGTGCCAATAACAATGAGTTGGACAGGAAAAGAACAGTTACATTATTTATTACTTTAACATATATTAATTGTAAGTGTACAACTGCTGTTGTTTAAGTTATACATACCAGGAGTTTATTTATTAGCTATGTTATCATTTTTATTTTATAGGGATTTTATACTTTTTTAATAGAATTCTTGTTAGCTAAGGTAAACTTACTCATTACACTTGTACAAAGTCAACATCACAGGACTACTTAACGGATTTAATTGACACCTGGGGCATACTGAAACTGCCTGACTCTTCATGATAATGATTGAGTAAGTTCAGAAGTGTACAAGCAACCCCTTTCCAATAGGTCTTCCGCAATCTAGCAAACATTATGTATTTAATTGTTTTACAGCGTGAGAGAGGGCACAAAATTGGCAAGGTGTGGTCACATCCATCAGAAGATGGCGAGTTTTGTCAATTTGAAGTAAAGCAATATGCATCAGATTCTTAGAATTCAATCCAATCTCTTGATATTATGCAATATCTATCTTCATCTGAGGGCGATAGGGCAATGAAATGTTCCATTCTGTTGTAGAGGGAGAACTCAGAGAACCATTCCACTAGGGTAGGGAAGGTATTGCTCTTCCAATGCTGAGGGATAATATTTTTAGCTGCCTGTATGAGGTAACCTATCAAGGACCATTTATACCTGGTAAAGCTGGATGTGATCATGAAAATTAAAAAAGAGCCTCAAGAGAGTTGGGGATAGATTGACTGGTCATCTTCATAATGAGCATAAGTACATGGGTCCAAAAACTCTTTATTGAAGGACAACTGCACCATATGTGTGTCATCATCCACTTCTCCACCCCACATCTCCAACATCTGTTTGATACAGCAGAGTACCATTTGTGTAACAAAACCGGTAAATGGTACCATCTAGAAATAATATTGAAAGAAGTCTCCTGGGCATTAGTTGCCTTATGGACAAGGGAGAAATATTTGCCTCATTGCGATCAAAAGACTTTCCCAATTCTTTTTCCGAAGCTGAACAGTACAATGGTCTGTCTCTAGGTGTCTGGGTAGTGAGGTAGTTATAGAGCAAAGCGATGGAGTGAGAAAGACGGGATGATGAGAGACACGGTTTTTAAAAGTTTGTAAAATCCCTATGAAGTTTCATATTTTTCTTTACTTTTAAGCAAAAGTGTTGTAGTTATTTATAATCAGAATTGTCTCTTGCAGGAAGAGGATCCCTGAAATACATCATTTCAGAAGATTAGAGAGGTGATGAATAGAACATAAACAAAAAGAAGCGGATGATATTTGTTTCTTTCCAACAATCGATTAGAAGATGATCCTGGTGGAAAGGCTAAGTTATCTGATAAAGGATATAGCGGACTGATGGGATCAATTAATGAAGCACTCCCATCAAAATTTTTATACTCTTAATATATTGCAGCCATCATATTTTATAGCACTGTGTACTTACAATTGCTAATTTTGCCCTTCTACCCAGTTAATTCTTCTTTTTTCCATTTGGTCTAGGATATCAAGTGATTAAAAACTGACTAGCGGAATTCTTCTAAGCTCTATGTACAAACAAGAAGTCTCTTTCCCCTACATGAGTCATCACTTCAAAAGTTTCTGGCACGAGGGAGGGGCCAAACAGCTGGGAAAGGAGTTAAAGAGAAGGGTGACTTATGCAGAGAAAAGAGAATTCCTGTTTCTACATAAATCTAATGGAAAAGAGAAGAATTAGCTGGGTAGAGCAATGAGTTTTGGAGCAGAGAATTTGTGATATCTGGACCAAGGGTATCCCATGTTGATGAAGGAAAACATTTAATACTCTTACATTTAAGTCCATGTGTGATGGTAGATTATTGCATCCATCATATTTCTACATATTTTTTCATGTTTGGTTAACAGCTTGCACCATAGATCTTGTATTTAAAGATAAGTTAAGGAAGGTCACATCTGTAGATAGCCAAATCTTCAGGGGTTACAAGTGTAGAACAATACTTGTACAATCTTAATGTCTATTGTATCTCTCACAAAGAGATAAAGTAAAGATAACAAAGAATCTGTAATCCCCTCAGGGAAAATTGAATCATTTTCCTATATTGAGAGTACATGCAGAATACTGTTAAGATAAAGAGAAACAGTCAGGATATAGTCTAACATACTGGGATATATAAATGTAATATACAAAAAAGTGAAAATGGAAATGAATTTCCAAGAGACAAGTTAATACATAGAAATTGCACTTTGAATACATATAAGGGATACCAGGAATAGTTGGCTAAAGGTAAATTGGCAAATAGGATGAAAGATAAAATCCAGTGAGTTATATCATAAAACACATACAACCTGTATGTTAGCTAACTGTCGAATAGCTATGAAACTGAGTGGTATAGAACAAGTACTAGTATTATTTATTTTACATAGGATGAGAATAATTAATAGATTTAAATGAAGCAGAAGTGGTCAAGTAGATGTTATGAATGCCAATCAATTACTTGTTATGGCCAATTTCAATTATAGCGATATTTTGAGGTTACTTAGTAATGTATTTCTCTTTGACAGTTGGTAATATTCTTCATCTTTATATTTTTTTATTATTATTATTATTATTATTATTATTATTATTATTGTAGAGTTTCTTATGTTCTTAGATTAAATTGTTCACTGTGCAGTTTTACAGTAAAATATTTTTTTGTGCTGTATGGAAAGTAAAAAACATTAGACTATTTACTGCAAAAAGAAAAGAGGAGTTCCTGTTTGAGAGTTTACTGTTATGTTGGAATATGTGATCCAAGATGAGTGAAAAGTTTTCCATTTGTTTGAGTTGTTTTTTTTTAATAATGCTCACACAAAATTTGAATGATCAGAGCACGTTTACAGTACCTTGAAAAAGTATTCACACCCCGTGAACTTTTCCCACTTTTTTCACATTGCACCCACAAAATTAAATGTATTTTATTGGGATTTGCTGTGAAATACCAACACAAAGTGGCAAGAATTTGTGAAGTGTAAAGGAAATGATAAGTTTTTCTAAATATTTTAAAATATGACTCTGATGTGCAATTGTACTCAGCCCCAATACTTTGTTGGAACACCTTTCGCTAAAATTATTGCCCGAAGTCTTTTGAAGCTCTGATAGTATGTTCAGGGTCGTGGCACTATTGGAAGGTGAACCTACACTCCAGTCTCAAATCCTCCATGAAAGCTCTCTATTTAGCTCTATCCATCTTCCCATCAACTCCAACCAGCTTCCCTGTTCCTAATGAAGAAAAGTATCCCCACAACATGATGCTGCCACCACTATGTTTGACAGTGGAGATAGTGTTTTTAGGATGATGTGCAGTGTTAGATTTCTACCACACATAGTGTTTTGTGTTGATCCCAAAAATTTCTACTTTTGTCTTATCTGACCAGAGCACCTTCTTCCACATGCTAGCTGTGCCCTTTTTATGGATTTTTGCAAACTGTAAAATGGGATTTCTTATGGCTTGCTTTCAAAATGACTTTCTTCTTTCCACTGTTCTGTAAAGGCCACATTTGTGGAGTATACAACTAAAGGCAGGGACACATGGCCGTATAACTCGTGCAATGATCTCATCGCACTGAACAGACTGGCCGGAATCTCTCCTGACCTGAGCATGACAGCATCTATGCAGCTGTCAAGCTCAGGTCGGGAGAGGTGCCGGCCAGTACAAAGTTTACCATGTGATCCTCGGACGTGAAATACAGCAGTGTGTCCTTGTCCTAATAGTTCTCCCGTGGACAGGTTTTCCCACTGGAGCTTTAGATCTCTGCAGCTCCTCCAGAGTGACCATGGGCCTCTTGCCTGCTTCTCTAATTAGTGCTCTCTTTGTTTGGGATATAAATTTAGCTGGATGGCCAAGTCTTGGTAGGCTTCCAGTTGTGCCACACTCCTTCCATTTTTGGTTGATGGATTGAACAGTGCTCTGTGAGATGTTCAAAGCTTGGAAATTTTTTTTTTATAAGCTAATCCTACGTTACTCTTCTTCACAACTTTATCCCTGACCCAATTGGTGCATTCCTTGGTATTTATTATGCTGTTTGATCCCTAATGTTCTCAAACAACCCTCTGAAGCCTTCACAGAACAGCTGTAGTTATATCCAAAAGAAATTACACATGGAAAGGTAAGGATGATGTTGCTTTATTATTTTACTTTTATTGCAGGAGATCGTTGGCTTCAGCTGGAATGGGCGTGATGGTAAGTATGGTTTAATTTAGAACAATAAAGAATTGTGTCTTTATTTCAATTAAAGGACTTTATTCTGGGTGTTGTGTTTTTTTAAAATACTTTACTAGAAATTCATGGTGGTCATGTCTAATATTGGCGTGACCCCATGAATTTCAGGCTTAGGGCCAGCTGATAATACCAAGCTGGCCCTAACCCCTTTATTACCCAGTGAGCCACTGCACCAGGGCCCTGGATGAGTTGGGTACAGCGCCAGGAGATGGCGCTTCTATGGACGCGCCATTTTCCGGGGTGGCTGCGGACTGCAATTTGCAGCGGGGGGGGGGCAGAAAGCTTGGGCCTCCCTGCGCTGCAAATTCCAGCCCCCAGCTGCCTAGTTGTACCTGGCTGGACCCAAAAATAGGGCGAAGCCCCACGTATTTTTTTTTTAAATTATTTCATGAAATTCATGAAATAATTAAGAAAAAAGGGCTTACCTATATTGTTGTGTCCAATCAGGTACAAATAGGCAGCTGGTGGTTGGGGGCAGCCCGTTCCTGCCTGCTGTGCCTGGCTGGACACAAATATAGTGCGAAGCCCCACGTCAATTTTTTTTTTAATTATTTCATGAAACTAGATGGTGGCCCGATTCTAACGCATCGGGTATTCTAGAATATGTATGCGGCAGACCCGGCGCAATCAGCAGAGCGGTGTTTAAATTTGGCGCCAAAATCGCTGACTGGTCGCTGCCAGCAACTGCGACCAATCAGCAAAGTGGTGTTGAAATTTGGCGACTATATCGCTGGTTGGTCACGGCCGGCGGTCGCGACTAATCAGCAGAGCGGGGTTTAAATTTTGCGCCAATAATGCTGATTGGTCGCGGCCAGCGAACGTGACCAATCCGCAGAGCGGGGTTTAAATTTTGCGCCAATAATGCTGATTGGTTGCGGTCGCGACCAATCAGCAAAGTGGTGTTTAAATTTGGCGCCAATAATGGTGATTGGTCACGACCGAGACCATTCAGCAGAGCGGGGTTTAAATTTGCCGCCAATAATGCTGATTGGTCGCTATCGCCGGCCGCGACCAATCAGCAGAGCGGTGTTTAAATTTGGTGCCAATACTGCTGATTGGTCGCGGCCGGCAACCGCGACCAATCAGCCGAGCAGGGTTTAAATTTGGCGCCAATACTGCTGATTGGTCGCGGACGGCGACCGCGACAAATCAGCAGAGCGGTGCTTCAATTTTGCGGCAATATTGTTGATTGATCTTGGCCAGCGACCGCGATCTATCAGCAGAGCGGTGTTTAAATTTGGTGCCAATAATGCTGACTAGTCGCGGCCGGCATCCGCGACCAATCAGCAGAGCGTTGTTTAAATTTGGCGCCAAGCTCGCTGATTGGTCGCGGCCGCTATTTAAATGTGGCGCCCAAATCGGTGATTGGTCGCGGGCAACGTTCGCGACCAATCAGCAGAGCGGTGGTTAACTTTAGCGCCAAGATCACTGATTGGTCGCGTTCGGAGAGCGCGACAAATCAGCGAATCGTATTGGTGAGGACCGGGGAGCGCCGCTGCCTGGTCGGATACTTGCGCTGCGAGAAGACGGGAGATGAGCGACTGCTCGCAGCAGAAGTATCCCGACCCGCAGCGCCGCTCCCCGGTCCTCCCTTCACACCCTAGCCGCTGATGTCCCCACAGTATCCGCATGGTGTTACAAAGATCCGGACATTTGTGTTAAAAATCGCTGATTGGTCGCTGGCGCTGCCCGCGACCAATCACCGATTTGGGCGCCAAATTTAAATATCGGCCGTGACCAATCAGTACAGTGGTGTTTAAATGTGAAGCCAAGATGGGTGATTGGTCGCGGCCGATATTTAAATTTGGCGCCCAAATCGGCGATTGGTCGCGGGCAGCGCCAGCGATCAATCAGCGATTTTTAACACAAATGTCCGGATCTTTGTAACACCATGGTGATTGACCCGCGACCAATCACTGATCTTGCCGCCAAAGTTAAACACTACTGTGCTACTCATGCACGTCACTGACAGCGTGGGAGAATTCTCACGCTGAAGCGCTGAGTGCAGGAGAATTTTCCCACGCTGTCAGTGACGTGCATGAGGTGAGCCGAGTTCATTGGACATGACCTCGGCTCATCTTTATGCCGTCACAGCCAGACACTGAGGAGCACAAGCATGCCTGCGCTTCTCAGTGTCTGCGGGATGACAGGCTGGATGGCAGAGTTCTGCTGCGATCCAGCCTGTCATGTGAATGTAGCAGAGCTGGAGCCGTCCTGGGAACCATGGAAAGGTAAGGATGAGGTTGCTTTATTATTTTTCTTTTATTGCAGGAGATCGTTGGCTTCAGCTGGAATGGGTGTGATGGTAAGTATGGTTTAATTTAGTACAATAAAGAATTGTGAGTTTATTTCAATTAAAGGACTTTATTCTCGGTGTTTGTGTTTTTTTGTAACTTTGACTATGGGGTTAGTAATTGGGGTGCCTTATAGACACCTCTCCATTACTAACCTGGACTTGGTGTCAGCTGGCATTATAAGCTGACATCAACCCCAGCCCTATTACCCCACTGCCACCGCTACAGGGCAGTGGGAAGAGCGAGGCTAAGTGCCAGAATTGGCGCATCCTATGGACGCGCCATTTCTGTGGCGGCTGACGGCTGGTGTTTCTAGCCTGGGAGGGGGCCAATATTCATGGCACCCTTCCTGGGCTATTAATATCAGCCCCCAGCTGTCTGCCTAGCCTTTGCTAGCTAATAAAATAGGGGGGACCCACGTCTTTTTTTTTTTGGGTCCCCCATTTTAATAGCTAGTAAAGGCTAGGTATTCAGCTGGGGGCTGATATTAGTAGCCTGGGAAGCTCCGTGGGTATTACCCCCTTCCCAGGCTTCAAACATCTGCCCCAGCCGTCTGCTTAACCTCCGCTAGAGACTAAAATTACGGGGAACCCCACGCAAATTTTTTTTTTTATAAATCCTTTATTTTAACACTAAATGAAAAGTACAGTAGCCAATACTGTCACTGTACTTCATATATATGTGACTGACATGTTTCTATATATCTAATCTATGTGTGATGCTCTATCTTTCTGTTCTAAATTGTCGGGTACCGCTGCTGAATTGCCGGCCGGCTTTTTTAAAGAGACAGTGCACGAAAACTCTATTATTTTTTTTAATAAATCCTTTACACTAAATGACAAGTACAGTAACCAACACTGTCACTGTACTTCTTATATATGTGACTGACATGTTTCTATATATCTAATCTATGTGTGATGCTCTATTCCTTCTTGTCTAAATTGTCGGGTACCGGTGTATGCCGCTGCTGAATTGCCGGACGGCTTTTTTAAAGAGACGGTGCACGAAAACACTATTATTTTTTTTAATAAATCCTTTACACTAAATGACAAGTACAGTAACCAACACTGTCACTGTACTTCTTATATATGTGACTGACATGTTTCTATATATCTAATCTATGTGTGATGCTCTATTCCTTCTTGTCTAAATTGTCGGGTACCGGTGTATGCCGCTGCTGAATTGCCGGCCGGCTTTTTTAAAGAGAGTGTCTTCTGAGCAGTTTGTCAGCTTTTGGACACATTTGAAGTTGTTTTCTATGTGTTTCTATGTGTTTTTGTTTGCCTGCCATTTGTTTTAACGGTGTTCGACGGTGTTCTAAGGTGTTCGACGAACAGTTCGACGAACAGTTCCTCGAACATCCCGGTGTTCGACGAACCGAACCGAACCCGAACACTACGGGGGTGGCTCAACACTAACCAGGAGCAGGACATCGTGGAAAGATTCTTTCCACGATGTCGCTGCTCCCCTGATTGTTGGTGAGCCTGCCTGTTTGACAGCTCACCAGCGACCACATAGCGACGCAGCAACGATCCCTGACAGGTCGTATCGTTGTCGGGATCGCTGCAGCGTCGCTAAGTGCGACGGGGCCTTTAGTGTGATTTACTGACAGTTTCCAGGAGATCTTGCTTTCAAGTCCTGTTATGGGACCAATAAATATTGTAAAAAAACAAACAAACAAACAAACAAACAAAAATAACTACAGCTTGTTAAGAAAAAAAGCCCCTATTGAACTCTGTATTTGAAAAAAATTACTTTCTGAATATGACACAGAAAAAAAGTTGTATTATAAATATATATCTTTATTTATTGGAGAATGCAAATAAAAAATACAAAAGTCAATGCCCGAATTGCATTTTTTGTTTATCCCCTCACAGATGTAAATAAAAAGTGATCAAAAAGTAATTTATACCCAATATGGTGCACAGTTCTGTTGACAGAAAAATGAGAAAGTTATGGATTTCAGAAAATGATGTCGAAAATTCATTTTTTTTGCTCTTTTTTTGTTTATCAAATGTGCAAAACATAAAAAATCTAAATGAACTTGGTATTCTTACTACAGAAAAAACAGGCACGTTAATTATGCTGAATGGTGAGTGGTGTTTAAAAGAAATGAAACACAAAAAAATTCCAGAACTGCTACAGTTTTTGTTAATAATAACTCACAAAAAAGTATTAAAAAATTATCAAAAAGTCATATGTGCCCTAAAATGGGCCCAGTTAAAATTACATCATTGTGCAAAAAAAATTGCTCTGTTATTGGGAAAGTATTAAAGTTATGACTTTAAGAATACGGTGATATAAAAACTGTGTTTTTTTTTTCAAACAGAATATATTTTTTTTATAGTAACATAGTTTTTAAGGTTGAAGGTAGACTTAAGTCCATCGAGTTCAACCTATACCCTAACAAGTTGATCTAGAGGAAGGCAAAACCCCTTTGGACCAAATGCTAATAACTCCATATTAAGAGAATTCCTTCCCGACTTCACATACGGCAATAAGACTAGTTCCCTGGATCAACGTCCCATCACAGAATCTAGCACCCATAAACTGTAATATTATGCTCTTAAAGACAGACAACCAGGTTTTTCTTGCACTTAAGTAGTAAATTAACCATTACAATATCATGTCGCAGAGAGTTCTAGAGTGTCATTGCTCTTACAGAAAGGAATCTGCATCTGTGATTACGATTAAACCTACTTGCCAATAGTTGTAGAGCAGAAGTGGGGAACCTTTTTTTCTGCAAGGGGCCATTTGGATAATTATACCATCACTTGGGGGCTGTTCAAAATTATCAGCTTGAAATTTATTCTGCTATAATTAGTCAGATATTTAATTAACTCAATCCTAATTAGAGATGAGCGTTGTTCTACTCGAACTGTTCGCCAATCTCAAATTCGAGCTGTTTTGGGCGGTGTTCGAGCCGTTCGGCGAACACGAACAATTTGAGAAAAATTCGGCTGTTCGAGGTTATGTTCGATAACTGTTCGTGCACCAAAATCATAACTGGATTTTTTCTCAGTAATGATGAAAATTAATGTTAATACGCAGTTTGAGTGTACAGCGGGGTGGGGGGAGGGGCAGGGGATGGATCTCTGCAGGAACAATGAAGAGCTCCATTTTTTTTTTCTCTTTCCCGCATTTACAGTGGGGAGGTGCAATCTGTCAGCCTATCAGCAGCGCACACACGGAGCGAAGTGCTTTTTTTCACACAAGCAAGGGCATGTGTCATTGGCAGTGTATGTCACATGTCCTTGCCCTATAAGACCAAGCCATTTTCCCCGTCGCCACCATTTTCTCACTGCTGCAGCTGCGTGTTAGACGGCACCGCTGCTGCTGTGTGCGCTATACCTTGTTAATTTCAAGCCAATTTTCGCACAAATCTACAGATAGCTTGGGAGTAGGGAATAGTTGTGATTGCAGTCCTTTTAAGGACTAGGTTACAGCATTTCCTATGACTTTTATCAGGCAGGTCTGTGCTCTTAAATAGATAGGTTGTGGGAGTAAAGACTAATTGTAATTGAAGTCCTTTTCAGGACTAGGTTACATCAGTTCCTATCAGTTTTTGCCAGGCAGGTCTGTTTTTCACAGCATTTGGCTGAATCTAGCAAAGCTAATCCTTTTTGGCCTATTGCAGAGTGTGTTAGTCAGTGGAGTAGCCTATCTGTGTTGCAAGATATACCACCTGTGTATAGAATACCAATTTTTTTACTGCACCTACTGAAGTAAAATCTATTGGGCATAGCATCATTCTATTAGTCCATCTATACTGACCTCCATCAGGTTGCAAATTGAATATAATTTTTTTCTGCATCTAGCTCTGAAAAAATATTGGGCTTCTAGCTGTGTGTGGGACTTGTTGTATTAGTCCATCTATACTGACCTCCATCAGGTTGCAAACTGAATATATTTTTTTCTGCATCTACCTCTGAAAAAATATTGGGCTTCTAGCTGTGTGTGGGACTTGTTCTATTAATCCATCTATACAGACGTCCATCAGGTTGCAAACTGAATATATTTTTTTCTGCATCTACCTCTGAAAAAATATTGGGCTTCTAGCTTTGTGTGGGACTTGTTGTATTAGTCCATCTATACTGACCTCCATCAGGTTGCAAATTAAAAATAATTTTTATCTGCATCTACAGTACCTCTGAAAAAATATTTGGGCTTCTAGCTGTGTGTGGGACTTGTTCTATTAGTCCATCTATACTGACCTCCATCAGGTTGCAAATTGAATATAATTTTTATCTGCATCTAGCTCTGAAAAAATATTTGGCCTTCTAGCAGTGTGTGGGACTTTCTCTATTAGTCCATCTATACTGACCTCCATCAGGTTGCAAATTCAAAATAATTTTTTGTCTGCATCTAGCTCTGAAAAAATATTGGGCTTCTAGCTATGTGTGGGATTTGTTGTATTAGTCCATCTATACTGACCTCCATCAGGTTGCAAATTACAAATAATTTTTATCTGCATCTACAGTACCTCTGAAAAAATATTTGGGCTTCTAGCTGTGTGTGGGACTTGTTCTATTAGTCCATCTATACTGACCTCCATCAGGTTGCAAATTGAATATAATTTTTATCTGCATCTAGCTCTGAAAAAATATTTGGCCTTCTAGCAGTGTGTGGGACTTTCTCTATTAGTCCATCTATACTGACCTCCATCAGGTTGCAAATTAAAAATAATTTTTATCTGCATCTACCTCTGAAAAAATATTTGGGCTTCTAGCTGTGTGTGGGACTTGTTCTATTAATCCATCTATACAGACCTCCATCAGGTTGCAAACTGAATATATTTTTTTCTGCATCTACCTCTGAAAAAATATTGGGCTTCTAGCTGTGTGTGGGACTTGTTGTATTAGTCCATCTATACTGACCTCCATCAGGTTGCAAATTAAAAATAATTTTTATCTGCATGTACAGTACCTCTGAAAAAATATTTGGGCTTCTAGCTGTGTGTGGGACTTGTTCTATTAGTCCATCTATACTGACCTCCATCAGGTTGCAAATTGAATATAATTTTTATCTGCATCTAGCTCTGAAAAAATATTTGGCCTTCTAGCAGTGTGTGGGACTTTCTCTATTAGTCCATCTATACTGACCTCCATCAGGTTGCAAATTCAAAATAATTTTTTGTCTGCATCTAGCTCTGAAAAAATATTGGGCTTCTAGCTGTGTGTGGGACTTGTTGTATTAGTCCATCTATACTGACCTCCATCAGGTTGCAAATTAAAAATAATTTTTATCTGCATCTACAGTACCTCTGAAAAAATATTTGGGCTTCTAGCTGTGTGTGGGACTTGTTCTATTAGTCCATCTATACTGACCTCCATCAGGTTGCAAATTGAATATAATTTTTATCTGCATCTAGCTCTGAAAAAATATTTGGCCTTTTAGCAGTGTGTGGGACTTTCTCTATTAGTCCATCTATACTGACCTCCATCAGGTTGCAAATTAAAAATAATTTTTATCTGCATCTACCTCTGAAAAAATATTGGGCTTCTAGCTGTGTGTGGGACTTGTTGTATTAGTCCATCTATACTGACCTCCATCAGGTTGCAAACTGAATATATTTTTTTCTGCATCTACCTCTGAAAAAATATTGGGCTTCTAGCTGTGTGTGGGCCTTGTTCTATTAATCCATCTATACAGACCTCCATCAGGTTGCAAACTGAATATATTTTTTTCTGCATCTACCTCTGAAAAAATATTGGGCTTCTAGCTGTGTGTGGGATTTGTTCTATTAATCCATCTATACAGACCTCCATCAGGTTGCAAACTGAATATATTTTTTTCTGCATCTACCTCTGAAAAAATATTGGGCTTCTAGCTGTGTGTGGGACTTGTTGTATTAGTCCATCTATACTGACCTCCATCAGGTTGCAAATTAAAAATAATTTTTATCTGCATCTACAGTACCTCTGAAAAAATATTTGGGCTTCTAGCTGTGTGTGGGACTTGTTCTATTAGTCCATCTATACTGACCTCCATCAGGTTGCAAATTGAATATAATTTTTATCTGCATCTAGCTCTGAAAAAATATTTGGCCTTCTAGCAGTGTGTGGGACTTTCTCTATTAGTCCATCTATACTGACCTCCATCAGGTTGCAAATTGAATATAATTTTTATCTGCATCTAGCTCTGAAAAAATATTTGGCCTTCTAGCAGTGTGTGGGACTTTCTCTATTAGTCCATCTATACTGACCTCCATCAGGTTGCAAATTAAAAATAATTTTTATCTGCATCTACCTCTGAAAAAATATTTGGGCTTCTAGCAGTGTGTGGGACTCATTGTATTAGGCCATCTATACCAAGCTCCACCAGCTTTGAAATTAATAATAATTTTTAGCTGCATCTAGCCCTGAAAATAATTTTTCCCAATAGTGGTAGCAATAGAAATATGGGGCGCGCGCCTGGCTAACAAAAATATACGCTTCATAACACAAAACACCAGCCTAGCGCACTGCATTAATAAGATGGCATCATCGTCTCTCCCAGTGCTAGGCCTACTACGCAGGCTAGTATTCCTGTGCCTAAAACACAATGTATGGGTCCGCGCTAGCCACTATGCTGACGGGTATAAAGCTGCTGCTAACGCTTTATAACAATTCAATTGGCAGATTTTCACAGAGCTCTTCCACAACGCCCACCCATCGGGCAACAGTTGCCCACCCTCCCTATGGGATCTAGTGGCGAATAGCTGATGCCATTAATCAGAGCGTCAGTTGCCCCGTCAACGTGGCAAGCATACGGTAAGGCATGGGAAGAGTGGACACGACTAGTAGCAGGCAGACGGGTTGACCAATGTGAACAAGCCAGATCACAAGTCACCATAGAATTTCTCCACCAGCTAATGATGAGGGGCATATCAGGGGCGTCAGTGCAGTGGTGTCTGACCGGAGTAGCATTTCACTTCCAACTACTGAATTGGGGAGATGTGACAAAGATTCATCATCAGACAATCCATATAAGGGTGGAAAAGGGGTCAGCCAAGTCAGGAATGTAGACGTCCCGTCCCGTGTCACTAAAACTGATTTCTCACATCTTATCCCTAACACCATTAACATGACACTCACAATTTAAAGCAACACTAATGTCTACTGCATTTGTGATCGCCTTCTTCGGGGCGCTATGTACAGTTATATGAAAAAGTTTGGGCACCCCTATTAATCTTAAGCTTAATGCTTTATAAAAATTGGTGTTTTTGCAACAGCTATTTCAGTTTGATATATGTAATAACTGTTGGACACAGTAATGTTTCTGCCTTGAAATGAGGTTTATTGTACTAACAGAAAATGTGCAATCTGCATTCAACCAAAATTTGACAGGTGCATAAGTATGGGCACCTCACCAGAAAAGTGACATTAATATTTAGTAGATCCTCCTTTTGCAAAAATAACAGCCTCTAGTCACTTCCTGTAGCTTTTAATGAGTTCCTGGATCCTGGATGAAGGTATTTTTGACCATTCCTCTTTACAAAACAATTCCAGTTCAGTTAAGTTTGATGGTCGCCGAGCATGGACAGCCCTCTTTAAATGATCCCACAGATGTTCAATGATATTCAGGTCTGGGGACTGGGATGGCCATTCCAGAACATTGTAATTGTTCCTCTGCATGAATGCCTGAGTAGATTTGGAGCGGTGCTTTGGATCATTGTCTTGCTGAAAGATCCATCCCCTGCGTAACTTCAACTTTGTCACTGATTCTTGAACATTATTGTCAAGAATCTGCTGATACTAAGTGGAATCCATGCGTCCCTCAACTTTAACAAGATTCCCGGTGCCGGCATTGGCCACACAGCCCCAAAGCATGATGGAACCTCCACCAAATTTTACTGTGGGTAGCAAGTGTTTTTCTTGGAATGCTGTGTTTTTTTGCCGCCATGCATAACGCCTTTTTGTATGACCAAACAACTCAATCTTGGTTTCATCAGTCCATAGGACCTTCTTCCAAAAAGAAATTGGCTTCTCCAAATGTGCTTTTGCATACCTCAGCCGACTCTGTTTGTGGCGTGCTTTGAGAAACGGCTTCTTTCGCATCACTCTCCCATACAGCTTCTCCTTGTGCAAAGTGCTTTGTTTAGTTGACTGATGCACAGTGACACCATCTGCAGCAAGTTGATGCTGCAGCTCTCTGGAGGTGGTCTGAGGATTGTCCTTGACTGATCTCACCATTATTCTTCTCTGCCTTTCTGATGTTTTTCTTGGCCTGCCACTTCTGGCCTTAACAAGAACTGTCCCTGTGTTCTTAAATTTCCTTACTATGTTCCTCACAGTGGAAACTGACAGTTTAAATCTCTGAGACAGCTCTTTGTATCCTTCCCCTGAACAACTATGTTGAATAATCTTTGTTTTCAGATCATTTGACAGTTGTTTTGAGGAGCCCATGATGCCACTCTTCACAGGAGATTCAAACAGGAGAACAACTTGCAAGTGGCCACTTTTAGTAGCTTTTCTCATGATTGCATACACCTGGCTATGAAGTTCAAAGCTCAATGAGGTTACAAAACCAAAAAAAGTGCTTTAGTAAGTCAGTAAAAAGTAGGTAGGAGTATTTAAAACAAGAAAATGATAAGGGTGCCCAAACTTATGCACCTGTCAAATTTTGTTTGAATGCAGATTGCACATTTTCCATTAGTACAATAAACCTCATTTCAAGGCAGAAACATTACTGTGTCCAACAGTTATTACATATATCAAACTGAAATAGCTGTTGCAAAAACACCAATTTTTATAAAACATTAAGCTTAAGATTAATAGGGGTGCCCAAACTTTTTCATATAGCTGTATAAGCGAATTAGTCCCTCAATCCAAAATTACCACCAGTGGACGCTTATTACACCAGGAAGTAGTAATAGCCAATAATGCAATACGTGTACGCATACACCAATCGAAAACGGTTCCAGCGGGCACGGGTACTTGGGTACTTCTACAACCCACAAACGGTACACTGAGTCGGGTAACAATAGTAAAAACATATCTAACCATCAGATCACAAAGTAATTTCTTCGTATCACACATTGATGGAACGCCATTATCAAGATACCTGTTCCAAGCTATATTTAATAAATGCATAACATCAGCAGGGAACCACCCCAAAGATTACGGGACACACTCATTCCGCATAGGTGCGGCCACAGAAGCAGCAAGAGCAGGACTGTCAGAAACGGAAGTTCAGAGGATAGGGAGATGGCGATCCACGTGTTTGGCGAGATACATAAGACCGGACTTGTTATCCTAACGTGGTTTGTTTCTTTTACAGGTGACGCTAAGCCAACAGTGTGAGTGATAGGCCACTCGTATATATATTGGGCACAAAAAAGGGCGAAAGTCCGCCCAGGCGGGAGGAAATTAGAGTTTCATAACACATATTTCAACTGGAGAGGTATTAGAGGCCTGCTATGGCCACAGGTACTAATGGAGGTAATCAAGGTAGGGAGAGAGGCAAGAGGTCCCGTCATCTTAGTTATACAGGCCGGGGGAAACAACCTAGGTCATCACAAGAGCGCATAACTAATGGCAATAATGAAACTAGACACTGAGCGCTTCAGAGAATTTTTCACAAAATTAGCTATAGTATGGTCAGAGATTGTGCCGATAGCGGTATGGCAAGGTGCGCAAGACATCACGGCCATCGAATGGACAAGGCGGGTAATAAATATTCGGATGGCAAAATTTAGAAGAGACAGAGGCGGTGTAGTGATACGACACCGACAACTGGAAGGAGATAAAGCAGGCCTCATACGGCCCGACGGTGTTCACTTAATAGATATTGGACTAGACATATTCCTGTCAGGACTCCAGGACGGAGTGGAACAAGCGTTAAGAGTGATGGGTGGGGGTCAGAGTCCTGCATACGAGTACGCTGGATCCTCCGTGGCCTGGAAATAGAAAGGACATGTTGGAGAGTTACACTTGTTGGCCAACTTGCCGGAGTGGGGACCCAGGGCATGCTGCAACAAGCTGAATTATTTTAGAAATAAAATGCCTTTCTAATGGAATGAGTATAAAGAGTTAATAAAGCTGTGACCGATCCTCACCCATCCAGTTGTAAGAGTTACATTATTGGGTTGTCCATGAAAGGGGGGCGGTAGGGGGGCTGAGCATTTGGGTTTGGTTGGGGGTCCCCACAGTCTGCCTAGGCTAGATTAATTAAAAAATTCTTATTAGATACACAGGCGGTGCAGCTTGCTTCGCAGCTGGGCTACTACGCCCAAAGTATTGCCTAGGCTAGATGCAGTTAAAAATTCTACGCTGACTAGCAGACACTGAAGATTTGGAGCAGACCTCTGAGTAAACAGCTCTTCAGACTCAACCATCTGTGTTACCCCAAGCCATAGTGTATGTAGTTTCTTACAGTTAAAAGGGGGGGTGCGACCCAACCCACCTGGAATTGACGATGCCAACGTCACGTAAGACACAGCAAGGGGACTCCCAAAATTGTGGCACAGACACCACTTAACCCTAGAACGCATACCTGTGGCCTTGCAGGCCCGCCCAGTTAATTGTTTTCTATTTTCTGCAAGATTGCTTTAGTTAGAATTTTGAAACTCTAGGTATTCTTCATGTATATAGTTGTTTGTTATTTGAGTTTGAGTTATTCCATGTTATTTGCACACGGGCCTAAAGGGCCCCAGGTATGTGAAAGTGTAGATTTTTATGGTCATGCGTTCTAGGGTTAAGTGGCATCAATTGCCCCACTGTTGCTTAAAACGGTTGGTGAGGTGATTTTACCAAATCCCCAAGCTTTTAGTCTCCCAAGGATGACACAGGGGTAGAAATGTCCTTGCGAATCCATGATTTGATCATCTTTATGAACGTGAGTCTGTCTACATTCTCAGTGGACAGCCGCGTGCGCTTATCTGTCAGCACACCACCAGCAGCGCTGAACACACGTTCAGAGAGAACGCTGGCTGCATGGCATGACAAGATCTCCAAGGCGTGAGTGGCGAGCTCCGGCGATTTTTCAAGATTGGAATACCAAAATGAGCAAGGGTCCAGTGACACAGTCATGGCTTCGATGTTCACTTGGAGATTCTCCTGTACCATTCTCTCTAGGCATTGACTATGTGTCAGACTTCTTGTCTCCTGTGGCCTTGCAAAGTATGGTCTAAAAAAGTGGTGAAACGATTCCACAAAATTGCTGTTACCAGCAGATACTGTGTTACTGTTACTGTTTGAGTGATGAAGACTCAACAGTCCCACCGTTGGCAAGTTAGAACTGTGAGATTCACTACGTGCACCACTGGTGTTTTGTGGAAAAGCACATGTAAGATTCTGCAACAGATACTCCTGCATTCGTCAATACCTTTTTATGGCAGGAATTATTTCGGCAAATATACTTTTGTACCGGGGATCTAAGAGTGTGGCAACCCAGTAGTCGGGATTACTTCGAATTCTGACAATCCGGGGGTCATGTTGCAGGTAGTGCAGCAAGAAGGCACTCATGTGTCTTGCGCATCCAGAAGGACCAAGTCCTTGTTGTGTTGGTAGCGAGGTAAGAGTCATGCTTCCTTCCTCTGCCCTCTCCCTCCAACCTCGCACAACAGAAATGTGATCAAGGTCTCCCTCATCTGATGAGTCTTCCATGCCCATTGCCAGTTCGTCCTCCACTTCTTCCTCGGCTCCTGCACCTTCCTCAACAGTTTGGCTGCTACCATGCGCCCTGGTTAATCCCTCTCCCCCACCCTCCCATGCCTGCCGCCTTGGTGCTGCCAACCGTCTGGACCTTGGAGATGTTATCTCTTCCGCATACGACTCCTCCTCTACTTCCTCCACCTCCTCTTGTCCCACCACCTGACTCCGAATTCTGTTTAACATGTGCTCCAGCATGTAAATCACCGTAATAGTCATGCTGATAATGGCATCGTCAGCACTAAACATCTTCGTCGCCATTTCAAGACTGTGCAGAAGGGTGCATAGGTCCCTGATCTGAGACCACTCCTCCAGCGTGATTTGCCCCACCTCTGGATCTCGTTGGCCCGGCTATACGTCAGAACGTATTGCACCAGGGCTTGTCGGTGCTGCCACAGTCGCTGCAACATGTGCAGAGTTGAATTCCACCGTGTCGGCACATCGCATTTCAGCCGGTGAACTGGCAGGCCCAACGACTTCTGTAGAGATGTAAGTCATTGAACTGCGGGATGCGAACGGCGGAAGTGAGCACACAGCGACCGTGCACTCTGCAGAAGGCCATCTAGTCCGGGATAGTGGGCGAAAAATTGCTGGACAACCAGGTTCAACACATAAGCCATACAAGGCACGTGTGTGACATTGCCCCGGCGAAGTGCCGCACCCAGGTTTGCAGCATTGTCGCACATGGCCTTCCCTGGTTGCAGGTCCAGTAGAGACAACCTTTCATGAAACTGGGTCTCCAGAGCTGACCAAAATTCCTCAGCTGTGTGACTCACATTTCCTAGACATTTCAAAGTAAACACTGATGCGTTGAGCCCTGCTGCCAGCATAGTAAGGAGGTGTGCAGGATTCTTTCTGCGCAGTTAGAAAGCAGGTGGCATTACCAGACAGGCTTTGGGTGCAGGTGGAAGTGCACCCTGTCACACACAGAGTTTCTCAAAGAAGAGGTGATGTTGTGTGCGACATACTGGTGGAGTGCAGGCACACCTTTCTTTGAGAAGTAGTGCCGACTGGGCATCTGGTACTGGGGCACTGTGACGGACATAAGGTCTTGAAAATCCTCTGTGTCCTCCAGGTGGAAAGGCAGCATTTCTGTAGCCAACAGCTTGCAGATGCTGAAATTCAACCTCTTAGCTTTCTCATGGCTAGGAGGAAATGGTCTTTTACTTTTCCACATCTGAGGGACCGAGGGCTGGCTGTTGTGCTTAGACGGTGTTGAGTAGGGTGTCCCCGGCAACTGCCGGTCTGTGAGGAAGATGCAGGCGGACATGTTAGGTTGCCTTGATCCAAAGGTGGTGCTCTCGATGTCGGAGAGCGCTCAACACTAGCAGGTGTTTCCACTTCCCAATGAACTGACGACCTGCCAATCACACTGGCTGTTGCGGGTAAAGAGGTGGCAGGTCTGCGTCCAAAAACATGTGTGACTGCTGTCCCCCCAGTCACAGAGGATGAAGAGGCTGCGGATGCACAAGATGGGGCAGACGGTGGTTGGCCCAGCCGGCTAGGCCGCATTGTAGCACAGTGAGCTTCCCACTGCAACTTATGCTTCATATCCATGTGACGGTACATGCATGAAGTACTCAAACTATGTATTTTTTGGCCTCTACTTAGCTTTTGCTGACAAATATTACAGATAACACGAGTTGGGTCATCCTTATCGATCTGAATAAATGCCCAGGCTATGCAAGGCTTAGAGCCCATGTGACCTGAAGAGTCACTACGACTTGTGGTCGGAGGCAGAGTTGTGGTTGAGGATGCAGTTGTTGACGTGCTTCCAGTACTCCGTCTCTGTTCAGGAAGGCGCAACCTAACCTCGTCGTCAATAGCATCTGTGATGCCCCGCTGCGCTTGGTATCACAGATCCTACAAGAGTGCATTGATGGAATCCTCCACAAGAGGCCCCCATAAACATTCACACATCTCCACCTTCCACCTCAGACCAGCAGAGGGAGCCCGTTAGGGATATAAATAGGGAAGGTGGAGCTAGGCAGTTCAGTTCCTCTGAAGAGTTCCTGCAGTAGAGAAGCCTAAGAGAGGTCAGTCTGCAGTGGAGCTCAGTCTAGTCTAGAGAACTCAGTTAATAGTTCAGCAGTGGAGCACGAGGCTCCTGCTTGCTAGATTAAGGGAGCCCAGATAGAGCTTAAGGTGTGCCGGTGCCGTAAGATCAGTGAAGCGCGGCAAGCTGCCGTTAGTGTGTATAGCCTAGTGAGGGCCCGAGTAGGCCGAAGGCGAGTGGCGAGTTAGTACATAAGGGGCAGAGGAGCTTAACCAGCTCAACCCGAAGCATTTACCGGACACAGGATCCGAGCTTACCGGTATCTCTATGACCCAGTAAGGCATAACCGGAATCCCTGGAGAACTACAAGTCCCAGGATCGCTAAGGTGCTGATATGTAACAGAGCCAGGAGACGCTTAGGCCCCGCATACTGGGAGTGTGAACTCCAAGAGAAGGCCCTACCACAAGGTCAGCCAGCGCAGGACAGAGACAAAGTTAGGCCTAGCTCCAGGCAGGTCAGAAACTTACTACGCAGAGGCAAGAAACAGGAGGCCCTACACCCGCTCATTGGGGAGGATCCTGATATGCACCCTTCACCCTACAGTGCTCCGGGATGTGCCTGAATTTCCACCAGTAAAAGGTACTGAAGTGACTAACGTGTCCGTTCCCGTTCTTGCTCTGACCCAGCTGGGTCTCGCCTGTCCTGCATTCCCCCTGCATACGCTGCCCTGAGACCTAGCTCCACCTGTGGGGAGCTATACCATCGAGCTGCCTTATCACCGGCCTCAGTGGACTGCTGCAGCGCTGGTGCTTGTCACCAGATACCACAGGTGGCGTCATGAACTCTTATAAAATTAAAAATTATCCACACTTTTAAAGAGAGACCCCAGGGTACGGGCCAGGGAGCCGACCACCGCGACATCCCCAAGGCCAGGCAAATGCCCGGGTACCGAGTCATCCCCATCCCCAGGGCTAGTCACATCCTCCTCCACCTCCTCTGCTGACCTCATCGACTGTCTGACTGTGGGTTGACAGTAAGTGGGATCTCCAACCTCGTCATCATCACCCTGTGTGTTATCACACCCGTCGCCCTCAGAGCCAACCTCTTCCTGCCCTGACCGAAAAGTCAAGTTGTCGCTCCAATCAGGTATTTGAGTCTCATCATCGTCTTCATCATTGTCTCCACCAACAGGAGTTACAGTTTGGGAACAAGGGTCTACATTATGCTCAGAACCTTCTTCATCTGGTCCTGGATCCAACTTATAAAGATTCTGGGCATCGGATCAGGTCATTTCCTCATCTGGATTAACAGAAGCTCTGGAGCAGACCTCCGTTTCCCAGGCTATAGTATGAGTAAACAGCTGGGCAGACTCAGCCATCTGTGTTACCCCATACTCAGACGGGCAGCTGGAGACTTGGGAGCTGTGAGGAAGCAAGTGCGATTGGGGTGACACCTCTGAGGACTGGAGTATTTGTGATGTTGAAATTGAGGTGATGGAGAGCCCACTTGAAGGAGCACTTGATATCCGTTGAAGCACCTGCTGTTTTTGTGCCTCATCTAGAATTTGTAGCGATGGGCGTGTCCGTAAGAATGGGATCATATCACATTGTCCACGAAAAGAAGTCGACATCTTAGTTTGGCTGGAAGATGGTCTTTCTTCTGCAGATGTTACCCCCCCCCCACCGTGGGGGGCCTCGACCCACCGGCGGACAGGCACCAGTATTGGGATAGGGGGGCTGGCCGTCAGGGTCCACCGCGGCTCTGGCACAAACCCGGCGACACAGAGGTGGCACAGGCAGGAACAGACTGGCCGTGTCGGCTTCTCACTTTTTGGATTTTAGAAGGGCATGACATGCATATATCTGTGTATCCCCCTCCTTTTACTCCTCCACCTCTTTTCTTTTCGCATGACTATATGTACTTGTCACTTTTCCATGTGTTAGTTGTGTCTTCTGAGCAGTTTGTCAGCTTTTGGACACCTTTGAAGGTGTTTTCTATGTGTTTCTATGTGTTTTTGTTTGCCTGCCATTGGTTTTAACGGTGTTCGAAGGTGTTCGATGAACAGTTCGACGAACAGTTCGGCGAACACACGGGTGTTCGACGAACCGAACCGAACTCGAACACTACGGGGGTGGCTCAACACTAATCCTAATGTAATTTTTGGTTAAAGCGTTGAAGATTTTAGGTGTAGTGATGAGCAAGCATGCTCGCTACTGCTCGGTGCTCGCCCAAGCATCTCACTGCTCGAGATGCTCTGCGGTCTCCGAGTATTTTCAGAGTTGCTCGGTGGGAGCTCGGGTCTCTTCCCTGCATGTTTGGTGCTCTTTACAGAGCCAACAAACATGCAGGGATGGCCTGCCACTCACTGTAATGCAGCAGAGGTGGCAGTTCGTTGGACAACCAAGGAGTACAGGCGAGAGAGACAGAACTTCAATCCAGCAGAGGCAGGGGAACACTGTCAGAGTTCTGGGAGAATTTTCTCTGCCCCTCCCATCGAACAGGCCCGGAAGCGCAGTGTACTCTCACAAGGAGTGCAAAGTTTGGGAAGATGCTGAGGGAGTACCTTGCTGACCGTACCAACGTCCTCCGTGATTCCTCTGTGCCTTATAATTATTGGGCATCCAAGTTAGCTACGTGGAATGAACTAGCTCTCTACGCCTTGGAGGTCCTGGCCTGCCCTGCCGCCAGCATTTTATCAGAGCGCGTTTTTAGTGCCGCTGGTGGAATTATAACTGATAAGCGCATCCGCCTGTCAACTGAAAATGCTGACAGGCTGACTCTTATAAAAATGAACAAGGGCTGGATTGGGCCAGACTTCTCAACACCACCGAATGATAGCAGCATAACATAAACTCAAATCCAGTGTCTTTTTTTGGGAGGTGTATTCCCATGCACCTCTTCACACCCACACATGGGTATACGCTTCCTGATTTTGGCTATTTGCTCTTGTCCTCCTCCTTCTCCTCATCCTCATCCTCCACCACCATATCACCAAGGTGACCGTTTTCCGTGATGCAACACCCACATAATTTTTTTAAAGGGTGTTTATGATGCCCGTAAAAAAAAAATTTTTATACAGTATGTTCATGCATATCCCCCAGGGGTAAATGTTTGTCAGCTCATACACTTGTTACATGGGCATTACAAGTATCGGAGACCTGCTACTTTCTCATAGGAACATTTTTTTATGAGGCCCTTCTCCACATTTTTTCCAAGGGGCATTGAAGTGCCTCCCAATTTTTGGCAGCCCTTGCATTCACTGCATAGGCCAACACTATGGGAGACCCACTTCCTAATAATGGGAACATTTTTTATGAGGCCCTCATCCACGTCTCTTCCAAGGGGCAGTGGAGTGCCTCCCAATTTTTGGCAGCCCTTGCATTCACTGCATAGGCAAACACAATGAGATAACCACTTCCTAATAATGGGAACATTGTTTTCAGGAGGCCCTCTCACTTCCATGTCTCTTCCAAGGGGCATTGGAGTGCCTCCAAATTTTTGGCAACCCTTGCATTCAATGCACAGGCAAACACAATGGGAGACATACTTCCTAATAATGTTAACATTGTTTTCAGGAGGCCCTCCTCTAAGTCTCTTCAAAGGGGTATTGGGGTGCGTCTAAATTTTTGGCAGCCCTGCCACTCACTGCATACGCAATAACAGTATAGAAGACCCACTCTTTAGTAATGGGAACAATAAAACAAAGCCGGCTGATGGCTCTCTAAGAATACTAAATGCCGCCTGATGGCCCTATAAAAATAGGCTTTGTGACTTTCAGAGCCCTCCTTCATACATGAAACATGATATGTCTGATGATATCTCACACACCACATAGCCAGATAAGGTTGTAAAATGTTAAAATGACATTTCCTGGTGAATGCATTTGTCACGGTTGAAAGCAATGCAAAAGTGCAAAAAAGCATCAAAAACGCTACGTGTGAACATAGCCCAAGGTGTGGAGGAGTATGTTTGGTTTGGTTATTTATTTTGCTTTATATACAAGTCATTACCCTTGAAAGGATGTTCTTTAACATATTTCCCAGGAAAATCCATTTTGGTTTAGTTTTGTATGTTTTATTGTGACAGAAGTGACCTGGGAGTCAGAAATGCTTCCAGGGGTCTTCCCCATTCTGTTCCCATGTCATTTGAGCACTGTTCCCATCGATTTGGGTAATTTTTAGGCCCTCTTCAGACCGCCGGGGGTAGCCGCCTGAAAAATGTTCGATTTTCCCATAGACTTACATTGGGCTCGTTGCTCTAGTCGAGCACCCAAGTATTCCAATGTGCTTGACCCGAGCATCAAGCACCCGAGCATTTTAGTGCTCGCCCATCCCTAGTTAGGTGGCATTGATGATGTTGCTACTCGCAACTCCTTTTCCAGATTTGCGTCAGTGTGGAGCACATTCGACTCTCTGCGATGAATTTTGAAAAGTACTGGCAGCACTAAAGTCTGAGCACAGATTTAGATTACACTGCAGGCCTCCCCAGAGTGGCAAATTCATCACTGGGCGGATCTTCAGTATTTACATCACATAGGAGACACCGGCAGATATACGTCACAGGAGATGCCAGGGCATATACTGTACATCACAGGAGGGGCTGTTTGTATATACATTACACATCACAGGAGGGGCTAGGGTCATATACATCACAGGATACGCCGAGGAACATACATCACAGGAGATGCAGGGGCATATACCACATGAGACTCTGTGACATATAAATTACAGGAGGGGTTGTGAGCATATACATTACATGAGACGCCAGGGCCCATACACAGGGGCGTATCTAGAGGAGAGCAGGCAGGTCATCTGCCCGGGGCGCAGCCGCCAGAGTATGCCATTTGGCCGCCTAATGTGACTGTCCGAGGTGTCTCTCCCAGGGGCTGCATTTTTCTGCCCCCTCTGGACTGGGAGTCGGTTGTACTCTAAGCCAGCTGTCAAGCTGACAGCAGGCTCAGAGAAGGTGCAGTGTGCCGGCTCCCAGTGAACAATTGTACTCATGTCTTTCGGACGTAAGTACAATTGAAGCTCTGACCACAGGTCAGGGCAATGTCAGCAGCATGATCAGGTCACGAGATCACGCTGCTGATGTCACTTGCCGGCTTGCAGAGGTACGAAAAACATTGGTGGTAAGTGCTTCAGTGGAGCTGAAGACACCAAAGATTCAGTGTAACGGGTGAGATTTAGTGTGGGGAGATTTACCCTGTGGGAGATTTACTTTGTGGGGGGGAGATTTAGTGGGGGGGAGATTTACTCTGTGGGAGATGTACCCTTTGGGGAGAGATTTATGGTGTGGGGGAGAGATTTACTGTACATATGCAGACACAACATATCTAGAAGTGCTCCCCTTTTCATTGGTTGTGAAAGGTAATTGTCTTTCATTGTTATCAAAATCTGTTTCTTTTACTGGACCTGCAGATTTCTGCTCCCCAATTTACATCAGGGTAGTTGAAGTTCCCTATAATAATTACTTTTCCCTGATTTGCTGCCTCATTTATTTGCTTTATGCATATATTTTCTGCCACTTCCATTATATTTGGAGAATTATAATAAATTATTATTTCTCCCTCACCTTATCTCAACGAAAGGAACTCTACATTTTCATTAGCAAACCTCTCCCCCTCGCTTATTTGTATGGTCATTCCTGAACAGACTATAGCCCTGTAAAATAACAGCCCAGTAATTGCTGTCATACAGTAATATCTCTGTTATCCCCAGAGTATCATAATTTTCTTCCAACAATGTTCATTCTAATTTCTCCATCTGGTTGGTGAGGCTCTGGTATTAGTATACAAGCACTTGATGTATTTCTGTGTATCTTTATTCCTACTAAGTGTATTTACTGTACTAACCTTTCTCCAGTGCCACCTCCAATTTAATTACTTATGCCCAGATCAATATCTACACTATGTTCCCCTCCTGTACAGTAATTGCCCCCACCCCAGTCTCTAGTTTAAACACTCATCAAACCTTCTACCCATTCATTCCCCCAGCATAACTGCACCATCCCCATTCAGGTGCAGCCCATTCCTAGCAAAGAGTCTGTAATCAACAGCAAAGTCAGGCCAGTTTTCCAGAGACCACAAAACCGCCATCCTACACCAATTGCTGAGCCATTTTTTTACCTGTGTGAGGAGCTGCCCATTTACCAAAGAATTTTCCAGCACGGAGCACCCATTTTCGTCGATCATATTGTTGTGTTTTGTTAAAAATTTTCTTGCTATGTTTTATTAGTGATTTGTTTGCTCATCAGTTCAGCCTCAGGCATCTATGTTTCCATTCAGTGACCTTATCTCAGGAGCCTTAAACCATTGATCCTTGAGAGGAGCCTTCACCACAGGGGTCACCAGTGATGGGCATCTGAAAGATATTTTATTCTTACAGCTAAAAGGAAATGTCTAAAGGGGAGGGGTCTGAACCCATGGAGAGAGAAAAGAGAAGCCCCATGTTTAGTCAAGGAGTTGTGTGGAATGACAACCAAGGAATAGGATCGAGACTGAGGACCTGGACCATGGATGGATTGATGGCATATGGATATCAGTACCGACTGGACTGGATAAATGTGCTACAGTTGGGAGATATGTTATTGGGATTTAAAATTTCTTAAAGAACTGTGCTTCTGGATACCTGTGCTTCCATCGTTTTATCTGTCATATGGAGGATTGTGGACTGAGACAATTGTATTTTGTACATTTATCTGGAATTGCTGTATTACCTTGGATCTTAGGAATAAAATATTGTTGCATCGTTAACCTGCCTAGATGATTATTAAAACCCACAATCTCAGATCTTCACAACCTGTATAAAAGTAAGGATAAATAAACAAAACAGAAAAATGGAATCACCACAATCATGTTGACCCACAAAAGAAAGTAAACACTTTAATTGTGAAGCAAATGAGAAGTATAAAATATGCAACGGCAAAAAACATAGCAGAATTGAGTTTTTTTGCAGAATTTTTTTTTTTTAAATTTCTTCTCATAAAGAGTTAATAAAAGCTTGGTATTAGGTTGTGTGTACCTAGACATGGGGCCACTGACAAATTAAAAATAAGCACTCATATAGCTATGTCTAATATAAATGTTATGGCTACTGGAATGTGATAATGAAACAATGCAAAAAAAAAGGGCTAGTTGTGTGGTCATTACTTCAAACATAGCAATAATTATGCTTAATATAGGTTACAGAGCATTACATGTAGCAGAAACGATCTTTCTTGAATTTAACTGAAAATTAAGCTATGTTCACAGGTTGCATTTTTGTTGCGTTTTTTTCCACAGACAAAACCTGATCTCTTGACAGTAAAGAAGCTGCTAACAAAAAGCAGGTTTTGCTGTGTTTTTGCTGCATTTTTAAGGATCCCAAATTTCAGCTTTGCTTCCACCACAAAAGCATGAATACATGTAATTTTTGTTTTTCTTGCCCAGATATAGATATAGAATATTGCTTTCCCCCCTTTTAAATGCCATTCTATTAGTTGCTGCCCATTGTTCAAGCTTATCTAGATCCTTCTGAATGCTTTCTCTGTCTTCTCTAGCGTTAGCTATCCCTTTCTCAACAGCTTATAGCCTTTCGATTTTCTACCTGCGATGTCCGAGCCTTTAGCATGGGGGATCTGCTGTATCCTGCTAGTGCATTAGTAACCTGATCTGTTGTTGGTAAGGCTGTTTCTTTTTTTGTGATGTTTTTCTAATTTATAGTGGGTACGGAAAGTATTCAGACCCCTTTACATTTTTTACTCTTTGTTTCATTGCAGCCATTTGGTAAATTCTGAAAAGTTCATTTTTTTTCTCATTAAAGTACACTCTGCACCCCATCTTGCCTGAAAAAAAATATGTGTTGAAATTTTAGCAAATTTATTAAAGAATTCAGAATTTATTAAATAAGTATTCAGACCCTTTTCTCAGTATTGACTAGAAGCACCATTTTGAGCTAGTACAGCCATGAGTCTTCTTGGGAATGATGCAACAAGTTTTTCACACCTGGATTTGGGGATCCTCTGCCATTCTTCCTTGCAGATCCTCTCCAGTTCCGTCAGGTTGCATGGTGAACATTGGTTGACAGCCATTTTCAGGTCTCTCCAGTGATGCTCAATTGGGTTTAGGTTAGGGTTCTGGCAGGGCCAGTCAAGAATGGTCACAGAGTTGCTCTGAAGCCACTCCTTTGTTATTTTAGCTGTGTGCTTAGGGTCATTGTCTTGTTGGAAGGTGAACCTTCGGCCAAGTCTGAGGTCCAGAGCACTCTGGAAGAGGTTTTCATACAGGATATCTCTGTACTTGACCGCATTCATGTTTCCTTCAATTGAAACCAGTCGTCCTATCCCTGCAGCTGAAAAACACCCCCATAGCATGATGCTGCCACCACCATGTTTCACTGTTGGGATTGTATTGAGCAGGTGAAGAGCAGTGCCTAGTTTTCTCCACACATACCACTTAGAATTATCAACAAAAAGTTAAATCTTCATCTCATCAGACCAGAGAATCTTATTTCTCATAGTCTGGGAGTCCTTCATGTGTTTTTGAGCAAACTCTATGCAGGCTTTCATATGTCTTGCACTGAGGAGAGGCTTTCGTCGGGTCACTCAGCCATAAAGGCGACTGGTGGAGGGCTGCAGTGATAGTTGACTTTGTGGAACTTTCTCCCATCTCCCTACTGCATCTCTGGAGCTCAGCCACAGTGATGTTGGGGTTCTTCTTTACCTCTCTCAACAAGGCTCTTCTCCCACGATTGCTCAGTTTGGCTGGACGGCAAGGTCTAAGAAGACTTCTGCTGGTCCCAAATTTCTTCCACTTAAGGATTATGGAGGCCACTGTGCTCTTACGAACCTTTAGTAATGCAGAAATTCTTTTATAACCTTGGCCAGATCTGTGCCTTGCCACAATTTTGTGTCTGGGCTTCTTCAGCAGTTCCTTTGAGCTCACAATTCACATTTGGTCTGACATGCACTGTAAGCTGTGAGGTCTTAAACAGACAGGTGTGTGCCTTTCCAAATCAAGTCCTATCAGTTTAATTAAACACAGCTGGACTCCAATGAAGGAGTAGAACCATCACAAGGAAATGGACAGCATGTGACTTAAATATGAGTGTTTGAGCAAAGGGTCTGAATACTTATGACCATGTGATATTTCAGTATTTCTTTTTTAATACATTTGCAAAAATTTCTACATTTCTGTTTTTTTTCAATCAAGATGGGGTGCAGAGTGAACTTTTTAGAGTTTACTAAATGGCTGCAATGAAACAAAGAGTGAAAAATTTAAAGGGGTCTGAATACTTTCCGTACCCACTGTATATCCCTTTTCTGTAAACTTTCTAAGCAAAAACAACGTGACTGGTTTGGTTTTTATCCAAAGTCATATGACAAGTCTCGTTAAAGAGTCGATATTGACTTTTAGGATTGCTACTTCCAATTGGTGAAATTAGAGTGCAAGTCCTCTTCCTCTCTAAAGAAACATTTTGCATATTTAATTTCCCAGAGGAGCATTGCAAGGCTTTTAAGCCTCCTCACATTGGCATGCCTGGCTAAACATGTCACTCTACACAAGGAGAAACATTACCCCTTAATTAGGGAAGTGAGGGGAATCCCCAAAATCACACATATAGTGAATGTATTGTAGAGTAAAGTTTTAATGAGGCAAGAAAGCAACCTGTAGCTGAGAGAATGACTTATTCTGTAGGTTTTACAGCAATAAATGAATATATATAACCCAATATCACTGCAGTCAGTAAGCAGGGAATTCCTGTCATGTATTTATGGGTAGGTCTAAGTGTTGACTTATTAATAAATGGTGTTGGCTAGAGATTAAAAATTGTCAGTGTCGAATAAGGTATGTACATTAAAAAATTAGCAAATATACTCTAGGATATGTGTTAAGATCTATGATATTCTTTTCATAAGAATTACGAATGCAATGAGAATTCTAAAATTCACAAAACACATTAATATTTTATGCAAAGAAATTCTGAATAGAGATAAATTTAAAATCAAAGCTCTCCACCTTTTGCATCTTAGATGGTGAAAAAGTTTGAAAATATACGTAGAGAACTTATCTTAAATAATAATCATTTCAAAGTAATAACCTCTGTAAGAATGAGTTCTTTGTGGTGATATATTTGGTATTCAGTGTGCAACCATCCTGTCAGTACTGCCAATGTCGACTGAAAAATGTTCAAAGGAGTTTGAAAAAATATTGACAAACCCTCAACCTGTGTGTTACATGCAGATAAGAACAGCTAAATTATGTTTACTTAAATTTCTAAACCAGCATGAATTCATGAAATGTAGCACTACAGGCACCAAACATTTTGTTTATTCATTTTTCCGCTTCTGCATTTTCTTTGATTGTGTGATTACAGAACTGGCATGGCTATGAAAAATTTTCTTTTAAATACCTACTTAAAATAAAGCAATGGTCATATAGCCAGTAGGGAAAAGCCTTGCTTTTTAATGAGTAGCACCCACTTTATGTAAAGAAAAATATATTATTACAGTTATCTCTGTATTTCTTTAGATGCTAGTTGCTCAAAATAGAAATTTAAAAGGATTGGACTGCTAACTCCTGCCAAATAGAACATTTTAAACATCTTAAAAGGCACCTTAAAAGGCATCCTTATTATTCCAGATTAATGTTTGTGTTCTTGAATAATTACAGCAATACTGGCCACAGTGTCACATATATGGTGCAGTTCTTCACCTATGCAAGGACAAGGTTTAATTATTTGTTTTTCCTGATCTCCAATTTAGAATAGTGCGGGCACTACTTGCTATGTTGCTCCTCCTCCTCCACACTCTGGAGAACTACAATTGGTCCTCCAACTAATACAGTTTTGTACCTGTTTCAGATCAACTAACAATGGCTTTTGATGAGTGTACACAGTAAAAAAAAAACAATAAATTGTCACATCAGAGCTCATTGATTGCTTCTCAGTTAACTCATTCTTCAACTAACAATAGACAGGGCAACACAGAGGCTAAAAATGGAAAATGTTGCAAAATTAAAAAAAAAAACTCAATTGTAAAAAATATTTTTAGCCAGAGATGCATGCAATTAAGTAAAGAAAAACATTTGTATCCATCTCCTTTATGTTGTAGTTGGGGAGCATGCCCTGCAATATTTTTTGATAAGCAATATTACAATATTTAAGATATAAAGCAGTGTTTCCCAAATGTTGTCATCACGGCTCCCAACAGATCAAGTTTTCAGTATCCTTAGTATTGCACAGGTGAGAGAACATGTGATAATTTCTGATGACTTGCTAATAATTCCATCACCTGTGCAACACTAAGGAAATCCTGAAAACATGATTTTTTGAGGGCCCTTGAAGAATGGAATAATGAATAATAATGACCCTGAAGCTCCTTGTAATAATACAAAAACTCCCTGAGCTTTCTTGTGATGATAATCGTAATACCCATGTACTTCCCTTTAATCTTAATGATATCCCATTGTGCTTCCTTATAATAATGACCTCCATTGCCTCTTCATTGTAATAATGCTCCTGAGGAGCATACATAGAAATCACAGCTCCCCATAGCAAAAGTCGGGGTTTAAGACGCAGTTATAGAAGCAAATGCATTTCAACTTTTTAAGATGAGGAGAGGGATATGTTTTGCCAAAATTACAGTTATCTTGCACCTCCTGAACCCCCTTAGTATTCTCACCCACTATGATACCCCTTCCCATAGAGTATGTTGCACAAAAAATGTCCCTACATAGAATGATGTTGCCACATTCTTCCAACTTTAGAGTATGATGGTTCCACAAACCCCACACAGTGTGATGGTCACCACTGCCCCCTACATAGTATTATGGTCCCCCCACAGTATAATGGTCCCCCACAGCTCCAATACAGTATGATGATCCCCCACACAACCCCATATAATATAATCCTCCTCCCACATGGTATGGTGGTCCACCACAGACCCCTTTATAGTATGAAAGTCCTTCCCGCACAGTATGATAGTCTACTACAGTACTCCTCCATATATTCTGATTGTCCCCCGTAGCCCTAACACAGTATGATAGACCCCCTACAGACTCACATACAGTATGATGATTCCCCCACAAAGTGTGATGGTCACCCATGGCCCCAATATAGTATGATTGTCCCATCACACAGTATGATGGTACCACCACAGCCCTCCATATAGTATGATGGCCCCACACAGTGTGATGGTCTCCTACTGCCCCATTACTGTATGATGGTCCCCCATGCAGACACCCACACAGTATGATGGTCCTACACAGTATGATAGTCTCACACAGCCCTCCTCCATATTGTATGATGGTTCCCCACAACCAAAATACAGTATGATGTTAGCCCACAGCTACCATATAATATGATGTTACTCCATGTAGTATGATGTTTCTTCACAACCCCAATATAGTATGATGGTATAGTATAGTTCTCTAATAGCCCCCATATAGTATGATATTCCCTCACAGCCTCCATATATTGTGTTTTTTCCTCACAGCTCCCATATAGTATGATGTTCCCCATACAGTATGATGTTCTACCAAAGCTCCCATATAGTATGATGGTATCCCACAGAGTATGATGGTCGCCCACAGCCCCAATACAGTATGATGGTCCCATCACGGCACTCCTCTATATAGTATGATGGTCCCCCACAGCCCCAATACAGTATGATGTTCCACCACAGCTCCCATATAGTATGATGGTACCCCATACAGTATGATGGTCCCCCACAGCCCCAATACAGTATGATGGTCCCCTCACAGACCCCCATACAGTATGATGGTCCCACCACAGCACTCATCTATATAGTATGATTGTGCCCAACAGCCCCAGTACAGTATGATATTCCCCCATGGCTCCCATATAGTACGATGTTCCCTCACAGCCCCCATAAAGTATGATGTTCCCCCAGAGCCCCCATATAGTATGAAGTTCCCTCACAGTCCCATATAGTATTATATTCCCTCACAGGCCTCATATAGCATGATGCTCCCTCACAGGCTAGATATAACATGATTGTCCTCCACAGGCCTCTTTATAGTATGATGTTCCCTCACAGCTCCCATATAGTATGATGGTCCCCCACAACCCTCAAAAAAATTCTATGCTCACCTAATACAGCCGCAGCCTTCGTATCCTCTTCTATCATGTCTTGCTTGTAAGGAACATAGACAGTGTGATGCAGTGATGTCATCACATTGACTGATGTCCCCTTAATGGCGCCAGCCGATAGACTGCAGGCCAGAAGTATCCTGTGGTCTACCGCAGTAAGTGACAGAGCAAGGAGCTGATGGTTCCTTGCTCCACCACAGATGTTGATAGTATTGGCATCCTAAGGACGCCAGTACTATTAATAGTGTCACAATTGATGCCGCTCATGGCCAGATCGACCCATGTAGCAATTTACCAGATTTTCCCGATGGTCAGTTCGGCTCTGGTGAAGGGAAGAATAAGTAAACCAGAAGATCAAATCCATGGAACCGCTAAAGAGGTTAAAAACTCTTAGTGGCTAAATAAAATCCTCTCAGTCAAAATTACAAATTTGAAGGATATATTCAGGAAATCAAACATGAGGTTGCTAGGTTTTAGGAAAAGACACAATAGGCATGAAGGATTACTGTTAAATCTATTTTACCTAGAAACAATCCATATACTTTAATTTTGAATCATCCATTTTTAATCTGACAGAGATGTCATTGTTAGAAATGAGCAGATCAGGCAAAAAAATTTAATTTGCCTGTCTGCGTGGATTTCCTTGGGAAATTCCCAAGGAATTAAATGTCACTTATTTTGTTTTGGGGACTTTTACTAAACCACAGAACATAATAAAAATATGACGTAAAAAATATAAAAAAAAATACTTATACTCATCATTCACTTCTCTGACCTCTCCGCTACTCACCGCTACTCACCATCACCTGGTTATCAGCGCATCTTTTTATCACTGTTGTAAGCGCTGAATAGCTTGGTTGATTTTCAGCACTGATGAGGCCCAGGAGGGTTCTACACAAGTGCGCAAAAGAACACAATGTCTTGACATCACAATGTGCAACCTGATCTTGTGCGGGCATATACAGAACCGTCCCGAGTTTCATCAGAGTCAAATCTTTCCTGCTGTCTTTATTTTTGATTGCTGTTGTTTTTTTTTTTACTTTGAGCACATCTATTGCTGCTACCTTGCGCTAGAATGAATACAGACAACATTACAGGTAGAACGGAATTTTTCACTATTATTTCTAGCCTTAATTTGGTGACCAAAAACACATATGTTTTTTTGCAAAGTGTAAGCTTAAACAAGAACTAAAGGTTATTAGCACCAAAACGCTGGAACACAAAGTTACTAATAGAGATGAGCGTTGTTCGACTCGAACTGTTCGCCAATCTCAAATTCGAGCTCTTTTGGGCGGTGTTCGAGCCGTTCGGCGAACACGAACGATTTGAGAAAAATTCGGCTGTTCAATGTTATGTTCGATAACTGTTCGTGCACCAAAATCATAACTGGATTTTTTCTCAGTAATGATGAAAATTTATGTTAATACACAGTTTGAGTGTACAGCGGGGTGGGGGGAGGGATCACTGCAGGAATAATGAAAATCTCCATTTTTTTTCTCTTTCCCGCATTTACAGTGGGGAGGTGAAATCTGTCAGCCTATCAGCAGCGCACACACGGAGCGAAGTGCTTTTTTTCACACAAGCAAGGGCATGTGTCATTGGCAGTGTATGTCACATGTCCTTGCCCTATAAGACCAAGCCATTTTCCCCGTCGCCACCATTTTCTCACTGCTGCAGCTGCGTGTTAGACTGCACCGCTGTTGCTGTGTGCGCTATACCTTGTTAATTTCAAGCCAATTTTCGCACAAATCTACAGATAGCTTGGGAGTAGGGAATAGTTGTGATTGCAGTCCTTTTAAGGACTAGGTTACAGCATTTCCTACGACTTTTATCAGGCAGGTCTGTGCTTTTAAATAGATAGATTGTGGGAGTAAAGACTAATTGTAATTGCAGTCCTTTTCAGGACTAGGTTACATCAGTTCCTATCAGTTTTTGCCAGGCAGGTCTGTGCCAGTGCTGTGCAAGTTTTTTTCACAGCATTTGGCTGAATCTAGCAAAGCTAATCCTTTTTGGCCTATTGCAGAGTGTGTTAGTCAGTGGAGTAGCCTATCTGTGTTGCAAGATATACCACCTGTGTATAGAATACCAATTTTTTTACTGCACCTAGTGAAGAAAAATCTTTTGGGCATAGCATCATTCTATTAGTCCATCTATACTGACCTCCATCATGTTGCAAATTGAATATAATTTTTTTCTGCATCTAGCTCTGAAAAAATATTTGGGCTTCTAGCAGTGTGTGGGACTTGTTCTATTAGTCCATCTATACTGACCTCCATCAGGTTGCAAACTGAATATAATTTTTTTCTGCATCTAGCTCTGAAAAAATATTTGGCCTTCTAGCAGTGTGTGGGACTTGTTCTATTAGTCCATCTATACTGACCTCCACCACGTTGCAAATTCAAAATAATTTTTTGTCTGCATCTAGCTCTGAAAAAATATTTGGCCTTCTAGCAGTGTGTGGGACTTTCTCTATTAGTCTATCTATACTGACCTCCATCAGGTTGCAAATTCAAAATAATTTTTATCTGCATCTACCTCTGAAAAAATATTTGGGCTTCTAGCTGTGTGTGGGACTTGTTCTATTAGTCCATCTATACTGACCTCCATCAGGTTGAAAACTGAATATAATTTTTTTCTGCATCTAGCTCTGAAAAAATATTTGGCCTTCTAGCAGTGTGTGGGACTTTCTCTATTAGTCCATCTATACTGACCTCCATCAGGCTGCAAATTAAAAATAATTTTTAGCTGCATCTAGCTCTGAAAAAATATTTGGCCTTCTAGCAGTGTGTGGGACTTTCTCTATTAGTCCATCTATACTGACCTCCATCAGGTTGCAAATTAAAAATAATTTTTATCTGCATCTAGCTCTGAAAAAATATTTGGCCTTCTAGCAGTGTGTGGGACTTTCTCTATTAGTCCATCTATACTGCCCTCCATCAGGTTGCAAATGAAAAATAATTTTTTGTCTGCATCTAGCTCTGAAAAAATATTTGGCCTTCTAGCAGTGTGTGGGACTTTCTCTATTAGTCTATCTATACTGACCTCCATCAGGTTGCAAACTGAAAATATTTTTTTTCTGCATCTACCTCTGAAAAAATATTTGGGCTTCTAGCTGTGTGTGGGACTTGTTCTATTAGTCCATCTATACTGACCTCCATCAGGTTGCAAACTGAATATAATTATTTTCTGCATCTACCTCTGAAAAAATATTTGGGCATCTAGCTGTGTGTGGGACTTGTTCTATTAGTCCATCTATACTGACCTCCATCAGGTTTCAAACTGAATATATATTTTTTATGCATCTAGCACTTAAAAAATATTTGGCCTTCTAGCAGTGTGTGGGACTTGTTCTATTAGTCCATCTATACTGACCTCCATCAGGTTGCAAACTGAATATAATTTTTTTCTGCATCTAGCTCTGAAAAAATATTTGGCCTTCTAGCAGTGTGTGGGACTTGTTCTATTAGTCCATCTATACTGACCTCCATCAGGTTGCAAATTAAAAATAATTTTAAGCTGCATCTAGCTCTGAAAAAATATTTGGCCTTCTAGCAGTGTGTGGGACTTTCTCTATTAGTCCATCTATACTGACCTCCATCAGGTTGCAAATTAAAAATAATTTTTATCTGCATACATAGTAGACATACATAGTACATAGTTTGTAAAGCCGAATAAAGACTTGCGTCCATCAAGTTCGACCTGTAAGTTCTGTAGTTGCTAAAGTTGATCCAGAGGAGGGCAAAAACCCCAAATGATTTAGCCAATCTTCACCTGAGGAAAAATTCCCTCTCGACTCTGAAACCAGCAGTCAGAATAAATCCCTGTATCAACCTACTATTTTATTCTATTTTTAAGTATATGCAGAAATCTGCCTGGTATCTAGAAAAGCATCCAGTCCCCGCTTGAACTGGTGTAGTGAATCCGACATTACCGTCTCCTCACTCAGTGAATTCCATATTCTCACTGCTCTTACCGTAAAGAACCCCTTCCTATGCTGGTGCTGAAACCTTTTCTCTTCCAGTCTTAGTGAGTGCCCTCTTGTTACCGTAATATCCCTCCTTTTGAACAAATCCCGGGCAAGGTCTCTATACTGTCCCCTAACATATTTGTACACATTTATTATGTCCCCCCTCAACCTTCTCTTTTCCAGGCTGAATAGTCCTAGTTTTGCCAACCTCTCTGGGTATTGCAGTCCCTCCATTCCCTTTATTAATTTTGTTGCCCTCCTTTGTACCTTTTCAAGCTCATTTATATCCTTTCTATATATTGGGGCCCATAACTGAGCACAGTATTCCAAGTGTGGTCTGACCAGTGCTTTGTACAGTGGAAGAACAATGTTCTCATCCTTTGCAGCTATACCTCTTCTGATACATCCCATTACCCTGTTTGCCCTTACAGCAGCGGCCTGACTTTGGGCACTCCAATTTAGTTTGCTATCAATCAAGATGCCCAAGTCCTTCTCCATCTCTGAATTCCCCAATGATTTCCCATTCAGTGAGTACTGGTGACTTCCATTTTTCCTTCCCATATGTATGACCTTACATTTCTCCTCGTTAAACCTCATTTGCCATTTAATGCTCCACCTACCCAGCTTATCCAAATCCCTCTGAAGGTCTTCACTATCCTCTTTTGTATTAATTGTTTTACATAACTTTGTGTCATCTGCAAATATTGATATTTTACTATTTATCCCGTTGACTATGTCGTTAATAAAGATATTAAATAACATTGGGCCTAGTACAGACCCCTGTGGTACCCCACTAGTGACGCTTACCCAATCTGAGTATATTCCATTTATAACCACCCTCTGCCTTCTATCCTTTAGCCAGTTAGCTACCCACTTGCAGACATTTTCCCCCAGCCCCATCATTCTCATTTTGTATACCAACCTATTATGTGGCACGCTATCGAACGCTTTTGAGAAGTCGAGATACACGACATCCACTGGTTCCCCCTGATCTACTCGAGAGCTAACCTCCTCGTAGAAGTCAATCAGGTTTGTTTGGCAGGAGCGATTCCTCATGAATCCATGTTGGTTCGGGGTTAATAGATTATTAGCGTCAAGATGCTCCATGATTGCCTCATTAATAAAGCCTTCAAAAATTTTGCCCACAACGGACGTCAGACTCACCGGCCGATAGTTTCCGGCGTCACTTTTTGCTCCCTTTTTGAATATTGGCACTACATTCGCCTGTCGCCAATCAAGTGGTACAGACCCAGTCTCAACAGAGTCCTTAAATATAAGATATAACGGTCTGTCTATCACATTACTTAGTTCCCTTAGTACCCGTGGGTGTATGCCATCAGGTCCTGGTGATTTGTTTATTTTAATGTTACTGAGGCGTTTCTGTACCCCAGCTTGGGTTAGATTTGTCATACTTAGTGGAGGATTAAGCTTGTCACTTCTCATTTCGCCTGTTAGTTCTTTTTCCTTTGTGAAAGTTGACGAAAAAAATTTATTTAATAGATTAGCTTTATCCTCATCTTTCTCTATGATTTTGCCTTCATCACTTTTTATCGGTCCAATATTATTCGATTTAATCCTTTTACTATTTATATACGTAAAGAACAGTTTGGGATTTGATCTACTTTCCCTAGCAATACGTCTCTCTGTTTCCTCCTTTGCTATTTTTATTTGTTTTTTGCAGGTTCTCGTTTTTTCCTTGTAACACATTAGTGCCTCCTTGCTGTTTTCCTGTTTTAATCTCTTGAATGCCTCTTTTTTGCTATTTAACGCCCCTTTTACGTTCTTATTCAACCATATTGGTTTCCTCTTATTTCTGGCCCTTTTATTCCCATACGGTATATACCTCTCGCACTGAGTATTCAGAATTCTTTTGAAGGTTTCCCATTTACTATTCGTATTTCCTTGATTAAGAACTTTGTCCCAGTCTATAAGTTGAAGGTTTTCTTTCAGCTGATCAAACTTCGCCCTCCTAAAGTTTAATGTTTTAGTTGTTCCCTTATTGATAACCCTACTGAAGGGCATTTTGAAATTGATAATATTATGATCGCTATTACCTAGGTGCCCCCCTATCTGTACCTCAGTTATTCTATCAGGCCTATTAGTCAATATTAAGTCCAACACTGCCTTCCCTCTCGTTGGTTCCTGCACTAGTTGGGAGAGATAATTATCCTTGATATTTGTCAAGAACCTTTTTCCTTTCTGCGATCTACAGGTTTCTGTTTCCCAGTCAATATCCGGGTAGTTGAAGTCCCCCATTACAATCACCTCATTATGTTTTGCTACTTTGTCTATTTGTCCTAATAGCAGTTTCTCATTCTCCTCTGTTATATTGGGTGGCTTATAGCAGACCCCCAGTAATATTTTATTATTATTTTTTGCCCCCTCTATCTCTACCCACATGGACTCGACCCCCTCTTCTCCCTCTCCTATATTTTCCCTTAGTCTGGGCTTTAGACGTGACTTTACATATAAGCAGACTCCTCCGCCCTTCCCCTGTTTCCGGTCCCTTCTAAATAAACTATAATCTGTTAAATTTACCGCCCAGTCGTAGCTATCGTCTAGCCAAGTCTCTGTTATACCTACGATGTCATACCTCTCCTCCGATATAAGCGCCCGCAGCTCATCCGCCTTATTGGTCAGGCTTCTTGCGTTGGTCAGCATGCAAGATAAAACTTTGGGGTTATTTAGCATCTTATTCTTCTCTAACGATCTAACTGTACTATCCCCACCCCCCTCTCCACCCTCATTATATTCACTTCTCCCCTTCCCCCTTGCTTGCCTCACATCCCACCTATTTCCTTGGTTCCCCCCCCCCGTCTCTAGTTTAAAAACTCCTCCAACCTATTAGCCATCTTCTTCCCCAGCACCGCTGCACCCTCCCCATTGAGGTGCAGCCCGTCCCTACGGTAGAGCCTGTAGCCGACAGCGAAGTTGGCCCAGTTCTCCATGAACCCAAACCCTTCTGCCTTGCACCAACTCTTTAGCCACTTATTCACCTCCCTAACCTCCCATTGGCGCTCCTGTGTGGCTCGCGGGATTGGTAGTATTTCTGAGAAAACTACCTTGGAGGTCCTTGCCCTAAGCTTCCTACCTAGATCCCTGAAATCATTTTTAAGGACCCTCCATCTACCACTCACTTTGTCATTGGTGCCAATGTGGACCATGACCGCTGGGTCTTCGCCAGCCTCACCCAGTAACCTGTCAACCCGATCCGCGATGTGCCGGACTCGAGCGCCAGGGAGGCAGCACACCGTTCGGCGATCCCGGTCTTTGTGACAGATTGCCCTGTCTGTCCCCCTAATAATAGAGTCACCCACTACCAGGACCTGTCTAGCCTGCCCTACACTTCCCCCCTCCCCCTCATTACTGGAGCATACACTCCCCCGGCGGTCAGAGGATCTGTCGTGCTCCAATAATGCCGGTTCTGAACCAGCCTTCCTATACTTCTTCCCTCTATCCCTTCTAACCGTTACCCAGCTCCCTGCCTGTTCAGCCTGTGCTTCCCCACTAAGCTCCACCCCCAGTGTTGACCCATTGAGTGTCTGCTCGGTGAGCAGCAAACTCCGTTCCATGTTGTCGATCCATGTTGTCGATGCTCCTCAGTACCGCTATCTGAGCACTTAGATCCAGGACTTGGGCTTCCAAGTGCACGATATGCTCACATCTCTCGCAGCAGTATGGATCCCTGAGCGGTAGCTCAGGGAATGCATACATTGCGCAAGATGTACACTGCACGGCTCCGGCCAACATGGACGTCATTCTAAATATGGGGATACAGTCAGTATATATGTACAAGTACAAAACACAATTATTTATATATAGGTGTATGGACGGGGGTCAATTAGGGATGTGCAAGTGTATCGATTAGATATCGGCGCGGGATCAGTTAAGTATGGACGGGGGATCAATTAAGTATCAATTAAGTATGGACGGGGGATCAGCTGAGTGGGTCAGGTGGATTAATTAAGTGTGGACGGTGTGTCAATTAACTATGGACTGGGATCAATAAGTATGGACTGGGGAAATAATTAATTGTGGACTAGGGATTCAATCAATTAATTATGGACAGGGGGTTTAATTAAATAGGATGGGGGGTAAAGCAAAAAAATAGGTATGGACGGTGGGTCAATTAACTAAGGACTGGGGATCAATAAGTATCAATAATATCAATAAATATGGACTGGGGAAATAATTAATTGTGGTCTGGGGAATCAATCAATTAATTATGGACAGGGGTTAATTAAATATGGTGGGGGATAAGGCAAATAGATAGGGACTGGGGATGAGTAAAAGTGGACAAGGGGAATCTATTAAATAGGACAAGGTGGATCAATCAATTATGGGCTGGGGGGTCAATCATTTAAATGTGGTCAGGGGGATCACTTTAATATGGACGGGGGTGGTCGGGGATCAATTAAATGAGGACGGGGGGGTCAATTTAATGTGGTCAGAGGGATCAGTTAAATATGGACGGGGGTGTTCAGGGGAATCAATTTAAATATGGACGGGGGGGTAATCAATTAAATATGGACTAGGGAATACAATACAATTACAATACAGATACAAATACAATACAGTACAGTACACACTTGGGTTCAGTAGGGCCGCTTATCGTGGCCTCCTGCCCCTCACTCACCTCCTCTAGGGACGCTGCACGCTATCACAGCGCGCTTGTCCCTCCGGTCGCCTCTTACCGGTCCTCCTGATCACCTCCTGGTAACCACCACCTGGCACCCTCCGCTGGCCGGCACTGCACGCTGCCACAGCGCTCTCTTGCGCTCGTCCCTCCGGTCGCCTCCTACTGGTCCTCCCGGTCTGCTCGGTCACCTCCGCCTGGCTCTCCTCCCTTCCCAGGAGCTCTCTCCACACACAGCACAACTCTTGCAGCACACGGCAGGCTCCGCCTCCACCACTTCCTGTCAGGCCTCCTCCCATCTAGCTCTGAGAAAATATTTGGCCTTCTAACAGTGTGTGGGACTTTCTCTATTAGTCCATCTATACTGACCTCCATCAGGTTGCAAATTAAAAATAATTTTTTGTCTGCATCTAGCTCTGAAAAAATATTTGGCCTTCTAGCAGTGTGTGGGACTATCTCTATTAGTCCATCTATACTGACCTCCATCGGGTTGCAAACTGAATATATTTTTTTTCTGCATCTACCTCTGAAAAAATATTTGGGCTTCTAGCTCTGTGTGGGACTTGTTCTATTAGTCCATCTATACTGACCTCCATCAGGTTGCAAACTGAATATAATTATTTTCTGCATCTACCTCTGAAAAAATATTTGGGCTACTAGCTGTGTGTGGGACTTGTTCTATTAGTCCATCTATACTGACCTCCATCAGGTTTCAAACTGAACATATATTTTTTCTGCATCTAGCTCTGAAAAAATATTTGGGCTTCTAGCAGTGTGTGGGACTTGTTCTATTAGTCCATCTATACTGACCTCCATCAGGTTGCAAACTGAATATAATTTTTTTCTGCATCTACCTCTGAAAAATTATTTGGCCTTCTAGCAGTGTGTGGGACTTGTTCTATTAGTCCATCTATACTGACCTCCATCACGTTGCAAATTCAAAATAATTTTTTGTCTGCATCTAGATCTGAAAAAATAGTTGGCCTTCTAGCAGTGTGTGGGACTTGTTCTATTAGTCCATCTATACTGACCTCCATCAGGTTGCAAATTAAAAATAATTTTTATCTGCATCTAGCTCTGAAAAAATATTTGGCCTTCTAGCAGTGTGTGAGACTTTCTCTACTAGTCCATCTATACTGACCTCCATCAGGTTGCAAATTAAAAATAATTTTTTGTCTGCATCTAGCTCTGAAAAAATATTTGGCCTTCTAGCAGTATGTGGGACTTTCTCTATTAGTCCATCTACACTGACCTCCATCAGGTTGCAAACTGAATATATTTTTTTTCTGCATCTACCTCTGAAAAAATATTTGGGCTTCTAGCTGTGTGCGGGACTTGTTCTATTAGTCCATCTATACTGACCTCCATCAGGTTGCAAACTGAATATAATTTTTTTCTGCATCTAGCTCTGAAAAAATATTTGGCCTTCTAGCAGTGTGTGGGACTTGCTCTATTAGTCCATCTATACTGACCTCCATCAGGTTGCAAATTAAAAATTATTTTTAGCTGCATCTAGCTCTGAAAAAATATTTGGCCTTCTAGCAGTGTGTGGGACTTTCTCTATTAGTCCATCTATACTGACCTCCATCAGGTTGCAAATTAAAAATAATTTTTATCTGCATCTAGCTCTGAAAAAATATTTGGCCTTCTAGCAGTGTGTGGGACTTTCTCTATTAGTCCATCTATACTGACCTCCATCAGGTTGCAAATTAAAAATAATTTTATGTCTGCATCTAGCTCTGAAAAAATATTTGGCCTTCTAGCAGTGTGTGGGACTTTCTCTATTAGTCCATCTATACTGACCTCCATCAGGTTGCAAACTGAATATATTTTTTTTCTGCATCTACCTCTGAAAAAATATTTGGGCTTCTAGCTCTGTGTGGGACTTGTTCTATTAGTCCATCTATACTGACCTCCATCAGGTTGCAAACTGAATATAATTTTTTTCTGCATCTACCTCTGAAAAAATATTTGGGCTACTAGCTGTGTGTGTGACTTGTTCCATTAGTCCATCTATACTGACCTCCATCAGGTTGCAAACTGAATACAATTTTTTTCTGCATCTACCTCTGAAAAAATATTTGGGCTTCTAGCTGTGTGTGGGACTTGTTCTATTAGTCCATCTATACTGACCTCCATCAGGTTGCAAATTGAATATAATTTTTTTCTGCATCTAACCCAGCCAATAGTTTTGGCCTAATACCACAGTTTGGCCACTCAGCTCTGCTCAGTTCCCATCCATTGTTTTTTGGTGCAAACAACTCCAGAGTTGTGAATTAGTTAACCACCAAAATGAGTGGAAAAAGGCCTGCTGCTGGTGGAAAGGGGAATAGGCGTGTTGGGAAGGGGAAAAAAGTTTGTGTCCTTGGGGTAGGTGTTAAAGCAACAGTAACATCTGCAGAAGAAAGACTATCTTCCAGCCAAACTAAAATGTCTACTTCTTTTAGAGGACAATGTGATAAGATCCCTTTCTTACGGCCATGCCAATCGCTACAAATTCCAGATGAGGCACAAAAACAGCAGGTTCTTCAACGGATATCAAGTGTTCCTTTAAGTGGGCTCTCCTCCACATCAACTTCAACATCACAAATACTCCAGTCCTCAATGATGTCACCCCAATCGCACTTGCTTCCTCACAGCTCCCAAATCTCCAGCTGCCCGTCTGAGTATGAGGTAGAACAGATGGTTGAGTCTGCAGAGCTGTTTACTCACCCTATAGCCTGGGAATCAGAGGTCGACTCCAGCGCTTCTGTGAATCCAGACGAGGAAATGATCTGCACTGATGCCCAGAATCTTTATGAGTCAGATCCAGGACCAGACGCAGAAGGTTCTGACCATAATGTAGACCCTCATTCCCAAACTGTAACTCCTGTTGGTGGAGACAATGAGGAAGACGATGATGAGACTCAAATACCTGATTGGAGCGACAACTTTAGTTTTTTGTCAGGGCAGGAACAGGTTGGCTCTGAGGACGACGGGTGTGATAACGCACAGGGTGATGATGATGAGGTTGGAGATCCCACTTACTGTCAACCCACAGTCAGCCAAGAGATGAGGTCAGCAGAGGAGATGGAGGAGGATGCTAGTGACGATGAGGTCAGGTTGCGCCTTCCTGGACAGAGACGTAGTACTGGAAGCACGTCAACAACTGCATCCACAAACACAACTCTGACTCTCACCACAAGTCGTGGTGGCTCTTCAGGTCACATGAGTGCTAAGCCTTGCATAGCCTGGGCATTTTTTCAGATCGATAAAGATGACCCAACTCGTGCTATCTGTAACATTTGTCAGCAAAAGCTAAGTAGAGGCCAAAAAATACATAGTTTGAGTACTTCATGCATGAACCGGCACATGGACATGAAGCATAAGTTGCAGTGGGAAGCTCACTGTGCTACAATGCGGCCTAGCCGGCCGGGCCAACCACCGTCTGCCATATCTTGTGCATCCGCGGCCTCTTCATCCTCTGTGACTGGGGGGACAGCAGTCACACCTGTTTTGGGGCGCAGACCTGCCACCTCTTTACCCGCAACAGCCAGCGTGATTGGCAGGTCATCATTTTCTTTGGAGGTGGTAGCACCAGCTGGTGTTGAACGCTGTCCGACATCGATAGCACCACCTTTGGATCAAGGCAACCTAACATGTCCGCCTGCATCTTCCTCACAGACCGGCAGTTTGCTGGGGACACCCTTATCAACCCCGTCTAAGCACAATAGCCAGCCCTCGGTCCCTCAGATGTGGACAAGTAAAAGACCATTTCCTCCTAGCCATGAGAAAGCTAAGAGGTTGAATTTCACCATCTGCAAGATCTTGGCTACAGAAATGCTGCCTTTCCGCCTGGTGGACACAGAGGATTTTCGAGACCTTATGTCCATCGCAGTGCCCCAGTACCAGATGCCCAGTCGGCACTACTTCTCAAAGAAAGGTGTGCCTGCGCTCCACCAGCATGTCGCACACAACATCACCGCTTCTTTGAGAAACTCTGTGTGTGACAGGGTGCATTTCACCACAGACACTTGGACGAGTAGGCATGGACAGGGGCGTTACATGTCGCTGACTGGGCACTGGGTAACTATGGTGACAGCAGGACAAGGGGCTGCTGTCCAAGTCTTGCTGTCCCCACGAGTTGTGCGTCAATCCTCTTTATCTCAAAGTTCCTCCACTGCTTCTGCCTCCTCAACCTCCTCTCGGTCCTCCACCTGCACCCAAAGCCTGTCTGGTCATGCCACAAGCTTTCTAACTGCGCAGAAGGGATCCTGCACACCTCCTTACTATGCTGGCAGTAGGGCTCAACGTCATCAGGCGGTTTTTACTTTGAAATGTCTGGGAAATGTGAGTCACACAGCTGAGGAGTTGTGGTCAGCTCTGGAGAACCAATTTCATGAATGGTTGTCTCCACTGGACCTGAAACCAGGGAAGGCCGTGTGCGACAATGCTGCAAACCTGGGTGCGGCCCTTCGCCGGGGCAATGTCACACACGTGCCTTGTATGGCTCACGTGTTGAACCTGGTTGTCCAGCAATTTTTAGCCCACTATCCCGGACTAGATGGCCTTCTGCAGAAGTCTGACACATAGTCAACGCCTAGAGACGATGGTACAGGAGTATCTCCAAGTAAACATTGAAGCCATGACTGTGTCACTGGACCCTTGCTCTTTTTGGGCTTCCAATCTGGATAAATGGCCGGAGCTAGCCACTTACGCCTTGGAGATCTTGTCATGCCTCGCAGCCAGCATTCTGTCTGAACGTGTGTTCAGTGCTGCTGGTGGTGTGCTGACAGATAAGCGCACGCGGCTCTCCACTGATAATGTAGACAGACTCACGGTCATAAAGATGAACAAATCATGGATCCGAAACGACTTTTCTACCCATGTGTCATCCTGGGGAGAGTAAAAGCTTGATGATTGGTTAAAATCACCTCACCAACCGTTTTAAGCTTTCAAATTACTAATCATGTTTATCTGTATCTTGGCTGGAAAATAATTTTGGCTTTGTAGCAGTGTGCAGCACTGATTCTATTAGGCCATCTATAATAAGCTCCACCAGATTTAAAATTACTAATCATGTTTATCTGTATCTTGGCTGGAAAATAATTTGGGCTTTGTAGCAGTGTGCAGTACTGATTCTATTAGGCCATCTATACTAAGCTCCACCAGATTTAAAATTACTAATCATGTTTATCTGTACCTTGGCTGGAAAATAACTTGGGCTTTGTAGCAGTGTGCAGCACTGATTCTATTAGGCCATCTATACTAAGCTCCACCAGATTTAAAATTAATAATCATGTTTATCTGTACCTTGGCTGGAAAATAATTTGGGCTTTGTAGCAGTGTGCAGCACTGATTCTATTAGGCCATCTATACTAAGCTCCACCAGATTTAAAATTAATAATAATTTTTAGCTGCATCTAGCCCGGAAAATAATTTTGGGGCTCCGAGATGCGCAAGACACATAAGTGCCTTCTTGCTGCACTACCTGCAACATGACCCTCATATTGTCAGAATTCGAAGTAATCCTGACTACTGGGTTGCCACACTCTTAGATTCCCAAACTTTTCGATCAACCTTTTCATTTTAATAAAGACCAAAAAAATGGTCATTTTTGAAATTATAAGCATTAGCAGGTTATTAGAAACTGAAATCAAACAGTTTTCAACTCAAAAGTTTATTCTAGGTGATGTTACATTTTCACATAGGACCCCTTGTTCAAAAGGAGCTTCTGAACTCTCTCGTCCATTGAATTTGTCAGGTTTTGGATGGTTTCTGCTTCAATTGTTTTGCATGAGGACAGAATACCCTCCCAGAGCTGTTGCTTAGATGTGAACTGCCTCCCGCCATCATAGACACTCCTTTTGATGATGCTCCAGAGGTTCTGAATGGGGTATAGGTCAGGGGAGCATGGGGGTCACACCATAAGTTTGTCCCCTTTTATGCCCATATCAGCCAGAGATGCAGATGTTTTATGTGCAGCATGAGATGGTGCATTATCATGCATAAAAATGATCTTGCTGTGGAATACACGGTTCTTCTTCTTGAACCATGGCAGGAAGTGCTGTTTGAGAAACTCCACATACATTATGGAGTTCATCTTTACCCCTTCAGGGATCCTAAAGGGGCCGACAAAATCTCTCCCCATGATTCCAGCCCAAAGCATTACTCCACCTCCTCCTTGTTGGCACTGTAGCCGTGTTTGCGTGGCGTGTCCATCAACCAGCCATCCTCCACTCCATCCATCTGGACCATCGAGCGTTGCACGGCACTCATCCGTGAACAAAACAGTTTGGAAATCAGTCTTCATGTAATGTTTGGCCCACTGGAGCCATTTATGCTTGTGTGAAGTGGATAGAGGAGGTCGACAGGATGGCGTATGCACAGCTGCAAACCTCTGAAGGACCCTGCATCTTGTTGTTCGGGGGACGTTGGAGGCACCAGCAGCTTCAAAAACTTGTCTGCTGCTATGACAAGGCTTTTTTGCCGCTGCTCTTTTAACCTGACGTAATTGCCTGTAGGAAAGAGTCCTCAATTTGCCCTTATCAGCACGCACACGTGTGTACTGTGAATCAGCTACATACTTCTTGATTGCCAAGACACTTCATTCTGATCATTGCACAATGTTGATTGTAGTCATGCCTTGACCTAAACACTCCACAATTTGTTGCTTCTCAGCAGCCGACACATCCTTTTTCTTCCCATTTTGGCAGAAAATGTAGGCTGCTTAATAATGTGGGACAGCCTTCTTAAGTAGTCTTGCCTTTCATTGGACACACCTGCCAAACTAATTAGCACAGGTGTCTGCAATTGCTTACAGTGATATAAAGAGCCCTGACACACATCACCATCAATGAGTTTAACTGACAAACAAACAAATTCTTCCCTTATCACTCCTAAACACTTTTTGCATAATAATTTGGAACACAGTGTACATGTGCTTTTCCACAAAACACCAGTGGTTCACGTAGTGAATCTTACAGTTCTAACTTGCCAACTATGGTCTGTATGGAGTTGTTCAATAAAGGGCCCAAAATTAAGATAACATAGATGGGAGAGTCTCTATGAATAGGAATTCCTAAGTATTTGATACCCTGTGAGGGCCAGGCAAAGGGAAAGTTGGACTGGATGGAATCCTGTATGGATTTGGGGTGGGAGACATCGAGGGCCTCAGACTTCGCTGCATTGATTTTAAAATTTGACCATGTAACAAAGTGATCTATTTCTGCCATAACAGCATGGATGGATATATGTGATTGAGTGATATATACTAGGACATCATCAGCAAATAGAGAGCACTTGTACTCGGTGCTTCCCACCTCAATCCACCTAATATTGGGGTTATGGCGAATTGATGAGAGCAGGTGCTCCGTCACTAGGATGTATAAGAGAGGGGACAGAGGACATCCCTGCCTTGTCCCATTGGTGATTGTGAAAGGTGATGAAAATGTTCTGATGCACCCTATGGGCCTTGGGACACCCGGAGCCAGACCCTTTTTGGTGGATGCTGGTGGTTGTAGTCTCCGTGGCGGCGACCCGGTTCCGTGGCTCAGGGCGGTCAAACCAGTGGCGGAACTATTTATGTGGTTTTGATGTTTAAATGTCCGACTACGCCACCCGTGGATTGCGGTCAGAGTGAACCGCCGCTGCAGGGCAGACCGCTGAGGCTGGTGTTGTGGGTGCAGCAGAGCGTAGCATAGGAGTATAGCCTCAGGGCAGTGTATGCGGAGGATGGGTGTGATGGTGCAGGGCAGCAGCAGTAACGACACGGAGTCAGTGATGCAGTCCAGGGCCTTTACTCACAGTTCTTATTATCCAGACCACGTCTGCAGGTAACGACTGCCCACGTCGCACTGTGCTCACCAGGTGAGGGGCTCAGACAACTCCCAGATAACTTTGGAGCGCTTCACAGGACCCCCTTTGTGTGTCCTTTGTCTGGCCTTTCTTACCAACCCTTCTGTCCGGCTGCCCCGGGCCTCCTCTTGTTAAACTTGGCGCCAGTTTCCCTGACCCTATGTGGTGCCTTCCTAGCGGGTGTAGCGAGGGGCTGCGCCACATAAAATGTCACAGCCTCCGGTTTCTAGCTGAGGTTCGTTTCCTGCCTCCACTAGTTCGGGGACCGGTCTCCCCCTTTGGCCTGACCCCTCCACGCAGGTGGATTCGGGCGTGCCGTGGTGACTCACCCGTCCGCATCCCTGGGATCCCTTTGTTCCTCGTTCCTGGAGCCTTCTCCGCTCCTCTTCTTTCCTTCTCCCTCTTCCAGGCCTGGGCCTCTGTTACTAGGCCCGCCTCCGGAGCAGAGCTCATGCAGAGCCCCTGCTCCCTGTCACTTCTGCTCAGACTTCTCTGCACTGAACTAAGATGGTGCCCACCTTTTATACTCCCTTCTCAATGCACCCAGGAACTGCTTCCTCCCTGCTCCTGCACTACAGGTTCCCCTTCCTCAGTGTTCCCTCCCCCCACTCCAGCCAGGGACAGGGACTGTCGTGCCCATCTCAGGGGCATATTGGTCGCCCTGCCCCACGGCAATGTGGTGTAATGCATGCAGGTGTCGGGTCCTGATCCACACTCCATCCTTACCTGAGAGTGAGATATCACAACTCTGGGTGAGGTGCAATACCTCTGTAGCAACCGAGCCCTCAGGGTGCTACAGTTCCATTTATCTTCAGCCTAGGTGACGTATTGCGATACAGGGCCGTGATTTTGGCTATAAAAGGGTCCCCTAGACCCCTACCCCAAGCTTTTTAAGAGAATCATATATGGCATGCCAGGAGACTCTATGGAATGCTTTCTCAGCATCCAACGAGAGTATCTAATTACAAATTTTTAACTGCATCAAGCCCTGGAAATACTTTGTGCCTAGTAGCAGTGTCTGCTAGTCAGCGGATTATCCCGGCTGTTAAGCAAGCTACACCACCTGTAGTTTGGACACTTAATTTTTTCAAGGGAAATGCTTCGGGACCACGGGATACTCAGTGAAGAGCATCAGGAGGCACCCCAAGGCATAGGGGCTGGGACTGGCAGTAGGATGCTTTGCGGTGGACAGCCGAGCTCGATCCTTATAAAAGCTTTTTAACTGCAGCAGCTTTAGTGGACGCTACTGGAGCTGGAATTACGCGGCTGCTGGCATGAGACTTGCCCTCCAATAGATCCTTGTAAATGGATTTAAAGTGTATTCATTCAAATTAGAGAGACAATTTAAATTAAAAAGCTTAGAGCTGCCTCCACCACAGGGGGGCTCGCTCGACCCACCAGCGGACAGGCACCAGTATTGGGAGAGGGGGGCTGGCCGTCAGGGTTCACCGCGGATCTGGCACAAACCCGGCGACACGGAGGTGGCACGGGCAGGAGCGGACTGGCAGTGTCGGCTTCTCACTTTTTGGATTTTAGAAGGGCATGACATGCCTATATCTGTGTCTCCCCCTCCTTTTACTCCTCCACCTCTTTTCTTTTCGCATGACTATATTTACTTGTCACTTTTCTATGTGTTAGTTGTGTCTTCTGAGCAGTTTGTCAGCTTTTGGACACCTTTGAAGGTGTTTTCTATGTGTTTCTATGTGTTTTTGTTTGCCTGCCATTGGTTTTAACGGTGTTCTAAGGTGTTCGACGAACAGTTCGACGAACACACGGGTGTTCGACGAACCGAACTGAACTCGAACACTACAGGGGTGGCTCAACACTAGTTACTAACCTTGCTGATTGTGAAGTTTGTTTATTTTGTACTATCAATTCGCTTAAATCTTATAAAGAGTATGACCTTATTCCACGAGGTCTCAGAATTTTTAAAGATATCTCTCAGTATAAGTATGATGTGGATTTCAGTTCAACTTTCAGATCAAGTCCATAGAGAACATGAGTTTAATGTGTTTTATCCTTAAATGCACTGAACAAGAAAATGCAGAAGTAACTGCCGAACTATGTAAGGCTCGCACTGTATTACATACTCACCTTACTGAACAACAAGTACAACTGTTCAATAAAAAAAAAATAGAAAAAAGCTGGTTCCTGTACAAGCTGAGATAAAACAATGAAAAAAAGACAACATTTTACGTGACAAGCATGATTGCGAATCAGAATATTTTAATGGAGTATCCAGAAGCACACATTGTAAAAAGTTTTCTAAAAAGAAACAGGTGTACTATTGGACAACATATTTCAACTCCAGCATCACTGTACTGATGAGTATTTGTTAAAACTGCAAAAGGAGTCTTGTATGGAATGCCAAGAAGTGGACAACAGACATTGTGATACCTTTAGGAAATCCATGAGATGAAGAAGAAATAAAAAGAGAACCACAAGATAGATACAAAAGGAAACAAGTTTGGAAACAATAAGTATACAAAATATACAGTACAGACCAAAAGTTTGGACACACCTTCTCATTTAAAGTTTTTTCTGTATTTTCATGACTATGAAAATTGTACATTCACACTGAATGCATCAAAACTTTGAATTAACACGTGGAATTATATACTTAAGAAAAAAGTGTGAAATAAGTGAAAATATGTCTTATATTCTAGGTTCTTCAAAGTAGCCACCTTTAGCTTTGATGACTGCTTTGCACACTCTTGGCATTCTCTTGATGAGCTTCAAGAGGTAGTCACCGGAAATGGTCTTCCAACAATCTTGAAGGAGTTCCCAGAGACGCTTAGCATTTGCTGGCCCTTTTGCCTTCACTCTGCGGTTCAGCTCACCCCAAACCATCTCGATTGGGTTCAGGTCTGGTGACTGTGGAGGCCAGGTCATCTGGCGTAGCACCCCATCACTCTCCTTCTTGGTCAAATAGCCCTTACACAGCCTGGAGGTGTGTTTAGGGTCATTGTCCTGTTGAAAAATAAATGATGGTCCAACTAAACGCAAACCGGATGGAATAGCATGCCGCTGCAAGATGCTGTGGAAGCTATGCTGGTTCAGTATACCTTCAATTTTGAATAAATCCCCAACAGTGTCACCCAAAAAGCACCCCCACACCATCACACCTCCTCCTCCATGCTTCATGGTGGAAACCAGGCAAGTAGAGTCCATCCGTTCACCTTTTCTGCGTCACACAAAGACACGGTGGTTGGAACCAAAGATCTCAAATTTGGAATCATCAGACCAAAGCACAGATTTCCACTGGTCTAATGTCCATTCCTTGTGTTCTTTAGCCCAAACAAGTCTCTTCTGCTTGTTGCCTGTCCTTAGAAATGGTTTCCTAGCAGCTGTTTTGCCATGAAGGCCTGCTGCACAAAGTCTCCTCTTAACAGTTGTTGTAGAGATGTGTCTGCTGCTAGAACTCTGTGTGTCATTGACCTGGTCTCTAATCTGAGCTGCTGTTAACCTGCGATTTCTGATGCTGGTGACTCGGATAAGCTTATCCTCAGAAGCAGAGGTGACTCTTGGTCTTCCTTTCCTGGGGCAGTCCTCATGTGAGCCAGTTTCTTTGTAGCGCTTGATGGTTTTTGCAACTGCACTTGGGGACACTTTCAAAGTTTTCCCAATTTTTCGGACTGACTGACCTTAATTTCTTAAAGTAATGATGGCCACTCGTTTTTCTTTGCTTAGCTGCTTTTATCTTGCCATAATACAAATTCTTGCAGTCTATTCAGTAGGATTATCAGCTGTGTATCCACCAGACTTCTGCACAACACAACTGATGGTCCCAACACCATTTATAGGGCAAGAAATCCCACTTGTTAAACCTGACAGGGCACACCTGTGAAGTGAAAACCATTTCCGGTGACTACCTCTTGAAGCTCATCAAGAGAATGTCAAGAGTGTGCAAAGCAGTCATCAAAGCAAAAGGTGGCTACTTTGAAGAACCTAGAATAAAAGACATCTTTTCAGTTGTTTCACACTTTTTTGTTAAGTATATAATTCCACATGTGTTAATTCATAGTTTTGATGCCTTCAGTGTGAATCTACAATTTTCAAAGTCATGAAAATACAGAAAAATCTTTAAATGAGAAGGTTTGTCCAAACTTTTGGTCTGTACTGTATATAAAACCACCTGTGACTGCGCTGAACCTCTGGTAGATGATTGTCTGATGGATGATTATCTATCAGTATTGTCTAAAGGGTTAAACCTTTATTTAACTGATGCATTTGATCCTGTACACTTTGAAATTGGTTTATTTAAATGATATTCAAAATATATCTCCACAAATGGTTTCTGAAGCCCATAGCATCTGTGAGTGCTCCCAAGCAAGGGGAAATTTCTGCACTCATAGGTCTTCTGAATTTCAGCACCATTAGAGATTTTAACATTGTGGTAGATGCTATTTTTTATATGATGATAGTGCATCAGTATAGAAAAGCTGTCAGTCAGTGCCAAGGTGTGGTTATAGCCACCACTCATTACTGTTAGAACCCTCCAATTTGTTTTTTCCATCTTGTGTTTTGCGGTCACGTGACCATCTGCCTTTATATTCCAGCTCTGCCCTTTTGGCTGTGCTGGACTTCAGTGTTTAACTGTTTCTCTAGACAGGTGCTTCAGTGCCTTTCTGTGTCAGTTCGCTAGGTCATTCTGGGACCTCTAGTACCTTTTTGTCAGTTTGTCTTTTTGTGTTCTGCAGCAAATTCTCTGTTTAGGAGGTGTCCCATTTTTGTCCCAGTCCTTAGTTCTTTTAGGGACCCCTCCCTTTATGCTATAGGTCTCCGTTCAGACTAGCCGAGGACTAAGGCGGGTCTGTTCGCTAGGAACAGGCAGCCCGCTACATCATAGGGATTCAGCTTAATCTTACTGTAGGGACTGATATCCCCTATCTTTCCTTAGTTCATGTTGCAGGTCATAACAGTAAGTCCAGCCCAAAAAACTAAAAGGAAAGAAATTCGGGGATCAGTATGGTTTCCGTCCAGGATTTGGCTCAACGCCTGCAGGGATTGTCTCTGGAGGTGGCCGAGTTTCAGCCACAGGTGAGTAGCTGTTCTGGAGCGCATTTTGTCGAACCCAAGGTAGGACTGCTTGATGTTTTTATGGTAAACAGCAAGATATTTTTTCCTTTAAAAATGTTTGTTTGTTATATTTTCGTTTGAGACCAAGGTCCTCTGGGAATGAATCACAGCACATTGGTTTTATTATGTCACTTTTGCGCAATGAACCATAGGGGTGGGCCTTTTCTCTCCAACCTAATGATCTGTGTTTAAGGTCTGTTGAAGAATTTTTTTCTGCTATGGGGCTATTATATGACGATCCTGATCGAATCTCATCTGCGGAGGCAGAACTCAGGCGTTTGAATCAGGGGTCAGGTGATGTTGAAAACTATTGCACACACTTCAGAAGATGGGCTTCAGAAGTTAAATGGAATGATCCTGCACTGAAATGTTTATTTCTTGCTGGTCTGAGTGAAAGGTTTAAGGATCTACTAATTGCATTCCCTGCACCTGAGACTCTGCAGGATGCCATGCAATTAGCTGTTCATGTGGACAGGAGGCTGAGGAACAGGCTGAATGAGGTAAAGACTCCTGTAATGTCAGTTCCTAGTCCCCAGAAAATCTGCTCAGACGGCGGAGAACCGATGGAGGTTGGGGTGATGTCACTCCGCTCTCAGAAAAGAGACTGGAGGTTTGCCGAGGGATTGTGTCTTTATTGTGGTAAAGCTGACCATTTGATTAAGCATTGTGAGCGTCGTTTAAGTAAAGAAAAAAAAAAAAGGTCAGTTACGCCCGTATAGCTTGTTTATGCTCTGCAGGAGTATTTCTTTCTGGGAGTACTACTTTGCAGGGAGATTTGATTAAATTTCAGGTATTTGTTGATTGTGGTTCAACACTTAATGTGATTGATAAAGGGTTTTTGGAAAACCTTAAATTGAAATCCAAACCTTTGTCATCTCCTATTTCCGTGATTGCAATTGATAACACTCCCTTGAAATGTATTACTCACAAGGTTGCTGCATTTCCCCTCACTATCAATGGAGTTCACCAAGAAATTTTGGACTTGGTTGTTTTGGATAATTTACCCTCTCCAGTTGTTCTAGGATTGCCTTGGTTAAAACTTTACAATCCTTTACTGGACTGGTTTACTAATATGATTAAGTCTTGGAGTCTGAAGTGCTATGATAAATGCTGTAATGGTCGCATTGCGGCTGTGGAAAAAGGGGAATTACCTGTACCTATTCAAGATTTTTGGAGGTTTTTTTCGGAGGAGGAATCGCAAGTTTTACCTCCTCATAGGGATTATGATTGCGCCATTGAGTTTGTTCTGGGAGCTACTCTTCCTAAGAGTCGCTTGTTTAATCTGACTATCCCTGATAGAAAGGCCTTGGAGGAATACATACAGAATAGCCTGGCTGCTGGTCACATTAGACCTTCTAAGTTGCCTGTGGCAGTTGGATTTTTCTTTGTTAAAAAAAAAGGACAGGGGTTTACGTCCATGTCTGGATTTTCGTGAAATTAATAAGATTACCGTACGCAATTCCTACCCATTGCCGTTAATTCCTGACTTGTTTAACCAAGTGAGGCCAAGTGGTTCTCTAAAATTGATCTCCGGGGGGCATACAATTTGTTTGAGTGAAGGAGGGTGATGAATGGAAAACTGCTTTTAACACTCCGGTAGGTCATTTTGAGAATCTGGTCATGCCTTTTGGTCTTACCAATACACGTGCATTTTTTCAGAACCTTATTAATGACATCCTGAGACTTTTGAATGGTAAGAATGTGGTTGTGTATTTGGATGACATTTTGATTTATTCACCAGATCTAGAGTCCCATTGGCAGAGTGTATGTGAAGTTTTGCAGTTATTGAGTGATAATTCACTTTTTGCTAAGCTGGAGAAATGTGAGTTCGCTGTGCAGAAAATTAGTTTTTTTGGGCTACCTTGTCTCCAGCGAGGGATTTGAGATGGACCCTGTGAAGGTTCAGGCTGTGCAGGAATGGCCTAGGCCTATTGGTTTGAAATCTATACAGAGATTTTTTGGTTTTGTCAATTATTACAGGAAATTCATTAAGAATTTTTCTGTAATTGTTAAACCTCTAACCAATCTCACCAGGAAAGGTGCGAATACGGCCCAGTGGACTACTGAGGCCATTGAAGCGTTTGAGTATTTCCAAGCCTTTTTTGGTCGAAGTCGATGCTTCATCGGTGGGGGTTGGAGCAGTTTTGTCTCAGGAGAGCAAGGGTGGAGTAGATCCTTGTGCCTTCTTTTAGAAAAAAAATTTGGAAACCGAACAGAATTATGATGTTGGATATCGGGAGTTGCTGGCTATTAAACTCACGTTTGAACATTGGCGTCATTTTTTGGAAGGCGCTAGATTTCCTATTCAGGTTTTCACAGATCATAAGAATTTGATCTATCTGGATGCTGCCAAGAGCTTGAATGCCCGTCAAGCTAGGTGGGCACTTTTTTTTTCTCGGCTTCATTTTTCTGTTACCTATATCCCTGGTACTAAGAATGCTAAAGCCGATGCTTTATCTCGCAGCTTCTCTCCTACGGTCGGTGCCGAGGAGAAGGAGAGCATTTTACAGAAAGGATTTGTGGTGGCGGCATTGGACTCCGTTTTCGAGAATGGGATTCTGAAAGAGCCTTTAGGAGAGATTTGTTTGTGGAGTGTCATGAGTCTCGGTTGGCAGGTCATCCAGGAATTTCGGAGACTAAGAGACATATAAGTCACAGTTTTTGATGGCCGAGATGGCAGAGGGAGGTCATCAAGTGGGTGAGTCAGTGTACTGTGTGTGCTAGGTCAAAGGCTTCACATACTTCTGCTGCGGGGTTGCTTTGCCCTCTGGAGGTTCCTAGTGCACCTTGGATGCATCTCACAATGGATTTTATTACTGATCTTCCGGTGTGTCCAAGGGTTTTACTGTCATCTGTGTGGTTGTGGACAGTTTTAGTAAGATGTGTCATTTTATTACATTCATTAAGTTGCCCCACTCCAAGACACTCGCTAAGGCATTTGTTAAGGAGATTGTCAAGCTCCATGGCATTCCCACGGATATTGTTTCTGATAGAGGAACTCAGTTTGTGGCTCGCTTTTGGCGTGCTTTTTGTGACAGGTTGGGAGTCCATATGTCATTTTTGTCTGGTTATTAGTGTTGAGCCACCCCCGTAGTGTTCGGGTTCGGCTCGGTTCGTCGAACACAGGGATGTTCATGGAACTGTTCGTCGAACACCTTAGAACACCGTTGAACACCGTTAAAACCAATGGCAGGCAAACAAAAACACATAGAAAACACCTTCAAAGGTGTCCAAAAGCTGACAAACTGCTCAGAAGACACTCTCTTTAAAAAAGCTGGCCGGCAATTCAGCAGCAGCATACACCGGTACCCGACAATTTAGAACCGAAAGAATAGAGCATCACACATAGATTAGATAGATAGAAACATGTCAGTCACATATATAAGAAGTACAATGACAGTGTTGGTTACTGTACTTGTCATTTAGTGTTAAAGGATTTATTTAAAAAAAATAATAGTGTTTTCATGCACCTGTCTCTTTAAAAAAGCCGGCCGGCAATTCAGCATCGGTACCCGACAATTTATAACGGAAAGAATAGAGCATCACACATAGATTAGATAGATAGAAACATGTCAGTCACATATATAAGAAGTACAGTGATAGTGTTGATTACTGTACTTGTCATTTAGTGTTAAAATAAAGGATTTATTAAAAAAAAAATTGGCGTGGGCTTCCCCGTAATTTTAATCTCTAGCGGAGGTTAAGCAGACGGCTGGGGCAGATGTTTGAAGCCTGGGAAGGGGGTAATACCCACGGAGCTTCCCAGGCTACTAATATCAGCCCCCAGCTGAATACCTAGCCTTTACTAGCTATTAAAATGGGGGACCCCCAAAAAAATGACGTGGGGTCCCCCCTATTTTAATTGCTAGCAAAGGCTAGGCAGACAGCTGGGGGCTGATATTAATAGCCCAGGAAAGGTGCCATGAATATTGGCCCCCTCCCAGGCTAGAAACACCAGCCGTCAGCCGCCCCAGAAATGGCTCATCCATGGTATGCGCCAATTCTGGCACTTAGCCTCGCTCTTCCCACTGACCTGTAGCAGTGGCAGTGGGATAATAGGGCTGGGGTTGATGTCAGCTTATAATGCCAGCTGACATCAAGCCCAGGTTAGTAATGGAGAGGCGTCTATAAGACACCCCCATTAATAACCCCATAGTCAAAATTAAAAAAAAACACAAACACCCAGAATAAAGTCCTTTAATTGAAATAAACTCACAATTCTTTATTGTTCTAAATTAAACCATACTTACCATCACGCCCATTCCAGCTGAAGCCAATGTCTGCTGCAATAAAAGTAAAATAATAATGCAAAATCATCCTTGCCTTTCCATGGTTCCCACAACAGCTTCAGCTCTGCTACATTCACATGACAGGCTGGATTGCAGCCAAAAGCTGCCATCCAGCTTGCCATGCCGCAGACACTGAGAAGCGCAGGCATGCCTGTGCTCCTCAGTGTCTCGCTGTGACGGCATAAATATAAGCTGAGGTAATGTCCAATGAACTCAGCTCACCTCATGCACGTCACTGACAGCGTGGGAAAATTCTCCTGCGCTTGCAGTCAGCGTGAGAGAAATCTCCTGCTGAAGCACTGAGTGCAGGAGAATTTTCCCACGCTGTCAGTGACGTGCATGAGGTGAGCTCATGTCCAATGAACTCAGCTCACCTCATGCACGTCACTGACAGCGTGGGAGAATTCTCCTGCGCTCAGCGCTTGAGTAGGGGAATTTTCCCACGTTGGGATGGCATTGAGATGACAGGCTGGATCACAGCTGAGCGCTGCCATCCAGCTTGTCATCCTTCAGAGACACTGCAGAGCGCAAGCATGCCTGCACTCTGCAGTGTCTATGAAGGATGGCATGCTGGATGGCAGCGCTCAGCTGCCATCCAGCCTGTCATCTCAATGCCATCCCAGGGTGGGAGAATTCTCCTGCTGAAGCGCTGAGCGCAGGAGAATTTTCCCCACACTGTCAGTGACGTGCATGAGGTGAGCTGAGTACATTGGACATGACCTCGGCTCATCTGGATGCCGGCACAGCCAGACACTGAGGAGCACAAGCATGCCTGCGCTTCTCAGTGTCTGCGGCATGGCAAGCTGGATGGCAGCTTTCGGCTGCGATCCAGCCTGTCATGTCAATGAAGCAGAGATGAAGCTGTCGTGGGAATTATGGAAAGGTAAGGATTATGTTGCTTTATTATTTTATTTTTATTGCAGAAGACATTGCCTTTAGCTGGAATGAGCGTGATGGTAAGTATGGTTTAATTTAGAACATTAAAAAATTGTGTGTTTATTTCAATTAAAGGACTTTATTCTGGGTGTTGTGTTTTTTTAAATAATTTACTAGAAATTCATGGCAGTCATGTCTAATATTGGCGTGACCCCATGAATTTCGGGCTTAGGGCCAGCTGATAATGCCTAGCTGACCCTAATTCCTTTATTACCCAGTGAGCCACCGCACCAGGGATCTGGATAAGTTGGGTACAGCGCCAGAAGATGGCACTTCTATGAACACGCCATTTTCTGGGGTGGCTGCGGACTGCAATTTGCCGTGGGGGGCCCAGAAAGCTTGGGCCTCCCTGCACTGTGGATTCCAGCCCCCAGCTGCCTAGATGTACCTGGCTGGACATAAAAATAGGGCAAAGCCCCACGTATTTTATTTTTAAATTATTTCATGAAATAATTTAAAAAAAAGGGCTTCCCTATATTGTTGTGTCCGGCCAGGTACAAATAGGCAGCTGGTGGTTGGGGGCAGCCTGTTCCTGCCTTCTGTACCTGGCTGGACACAAAAATAGGGCGAAGCCCCAGATATTTTTTTTTTAATTATTTCATGAAATTCATGAAATAATAAAAAAAAAAGGTTTACCTATATTGTTGTGTCTGGCCAGGTACAAATAGGCATCTGGTGGTTGGGGGCAGCCCGTCCCTGGATGCTGTACCTGGCTAGCATACAAAAATATGGCGAAGCCCATGTCAAAATTTTTGGGAAAAATTAATTAAAAAATAATTTAAAAAAATAATAATTTAGGGACTGCATCTTTATTGACCCCTCACGTGGAGGGGTTAATAAAGATGCAGTCCCTAAATGAGTTTTTTTTTTTTAATTTTATTGAATTTTTCACCAAAAATTTGACATGGCCTTCGGCATATTTTTGTCTCCAGCCAGGTACAGCAGGCAGGAACGGGCTGCCCCCAACCCCCAGATGCTTATTTGTACCTGACTGGAAGCAAAAATACAGGGAAGCCCTTTTTTTAATTGTTTCATGAATTTCATGAAATAATTTTAAAAAAATTGCTGTGGGGCTTCGCCCTACTTTTGTGTCCAGCCAGGTACAGCAGGCAGGAACGGGCTGCCCCCAACCACCAGCTGCCTATTTGTACCTGGCCGGACACAACAATATAGGGAAGCCCTTTTTTTTTAATTATTTAATGAATTTCATGAAATAATTAAAAAAAAAAATATGTGGGGCTTCGCCCTACTTTTGTGTCCAGCCAGGTACATCTTGGCAGCTGGGGGCTGGAATCCGCAAGCTTTCTGGGCCCCCCCCCGCTGCAAATTGCAGTCCGCAGCCACCCCAGAAAATGGCGGGTTCATAAAAGCGCCATCTTCTGGTGCTGTACCCAACTCATCCAGGGCCCTGGTGCGGTGGCACACTGGGCAATAAAGGGGTTTGGGCCAGCTTGGCATTACCAGCTGGCCCTAAGCCCGAAATTCATGGAGTCACGCCAATATTAGACATGACCGCCATGAATTTCAAGTAAAGTATTTAAAAAAACACAACACCCAGAATAAAGTCCTTTAATTGAAATAAACACACAATTTTTTAATGTTATAAATTAAACCATACTTACCATCACACCCATTCCAGCTGAAGCTAACGATCTCTGAGACACTGAGAAGCCCAGGCATGCTTGCGCTCCTCAGTGTCTCGCTGTGACGGCATCCAGATGAGCCACGGTCATGTCCAATGAACTCGGCTCACCTCATGCACGTCACTGGCAGCGTGGGAAAATTCTCCTGCGCTCAGCGCTTCAGCAGGAGAATTCTCCCACGCTGGGATGGCATTGAGATGACAGGCTGGATGGCAGCTGAGCGCTGCCATCCAGCATGCCATCCTTCATAGACACTGCAGAGCGCAGGCATGCTTGCACTCTGCTGTGATCCAGTCTGTCATCCCAATGCCATCCCAGCGTGGGAGAATTCTCCTGCTCAAGCGCTGAGCACAGGAGAATTCTCCCACGCTGTCAGTGACGTGCATGAGGTGAGCTGAGTTCATTGGACCTGAGCTCCCCTCATGCACGTCACTGAGAGCGTGGGAAAATTCTCCTGCGCTCAGCGCTTCAGCAGGAGAATTCTCTCACGCTGACTGCAAGCGCAGGTGAATTTTCCCACACTGTCAGTGACGTGCATGAGGTGAGCTGAGTTCATTGGACAGGACCTTGGCTCATCTTTATGCCGTCACAGCGAGACACTGAGGAGCACAAGCATGCCTGCGCTTCTCAGTGTCTGTGGCATGGCAAGCTGGATGGCAGCTTTCGGCTGCGATCCAGCCTGTCATGTGAATGTAGCAGAGCTGAAGCTGTTGTGGGAACCATGGAAAGGTAAGGATCATGTTGCTTTATTATTTTACTTTTATTGCAGAAGACATTGGCTTCCGCTAGAATGGGCGTGATGGTAAGTTTGGTTTAATTTAGAACAATAAAGAATTGTGTGTTTATTTCAATTAAAGGACTTTATTCGGGGTGTTTGTGTTTTTTTGTAACTTTGACTATGGGGTTAGTAATGGGGGTGTCTTATAAACGCCTCTCCATTACTAACCTGGGCTTGATGTCAGCTGGCATTATAAGCTGACATCAACCCCAGCCCTATTACCCCACTGCCACCACTACAGGGCAGTGGGAAGAGCGAGTCTAAGTGTCAGAATTGACGCATCCTCTGGATGCGCAATTTCTGGGGCGGCTGACGGCTCGTGTTTCTAGCCTGGTAGGGGGGCAATATTCATGGCACTCTTCCTGGGCTATTAATATCAGCCCCCAGCTGTCTGCCTAGCCTTTGCTAGCTATTAAAATAGGGGGGACCCCACGCCATTTTTTTGGGGGTCCCCCATTTTAATAGCTAGTAAAGGCTAGGTATTCAGCTGGGGGCTGATATTAGTAGCCTGGGAAGCTCCGTGGGTATTACCCCCTTCCCAGGCTTCAAACATCTGCCCCAGCCGTCTGCTTAACCTCCGCTAGAGACAAAAATTACGGGGAACCCCACGCCAATTTTTTTTTTAATAAATCCTTTATTTTAACACTAAATGACAAGTACAGAAACCAACACTATCACTGTACTTCTTATATATGTGACTGACATGTCTCTATCTATCTAATCTATGTGTGATGCTCTATTCTTTCTGTTATAAATTGTCGGGTACCGATGCTGAATTGCAGGCAGGCTTTTTTAAAGAGACGGTGCATGAAAACACTAATATTTTTTTAAATAAATCCTTTAACACTAAATGACAAGTACAGTAACCAACACTGTCACTGTACTTCTTATATATGTGACTGAGATGTTTCTATCTATCTAATCTATGTGTGATACTCTATTCTTTCTGTTCTAAAATGTCGGGTACCGGTGTATGCCGCTGCTGAATTGCCGGCTTTTCATGTTTCACTGTGAGCACTGTTCCCATCGATTTGGGCAACCACTGTAATGCCACAACCACCATGGCTGTGGCATTACCGTGAGTGGCAGACAATCCCTGCATGATTGGTGCTCTAAATAGCTCCAGACATGCAGGACACGCTTTTGATGCACGAACAGTTATCGAACATAGCCTCGAAAAGCCGAATTTTTTGCAAATCGTTCGCGTTCGTCGAATGACTCGAACACCGCCCAAAACAGCTCGAATTTGAGATTGGCGAACAGTTCTAGTCGAACACCGCTCATCTCTAGTAATAATGTATATAATAAGGCAGTACTGCTCACTTAGTGTGCTTGTGTAAGACATAGCACTAGTTTCAAACTAAAGGTTTTCCAGCTGCTGAAGCTCCACAGGTTGGCTTATCCAACATGGTATTCAGGTAGTCAGAGATGTGGGTAACCTGCACTGCTGGTGCTGTGTCCACAAATAATTCCAATATGTGGTCTAGAGGTAACAGTGTAGTTTATTCTCAATGTGTTCACATGAATTCACATGAATGTTTGTGGTCTACTGAAGTAGAAGTTTGAGAACTTCAAAACGTGTTGAGAATAAACTGCACTGTTACCTCTAGACCTCATTTTGGAATTATTTGTGAACACACTACCAGCTGCTTAGGTTGCCCACATCTCTGACTACATGAATATCAATGATTTAGGGAGATATTGCGTTACTGTGGAATGTCAGCTACCAAAAATTTTACAATTTTACCCAAAGATGCTAATATGTTCCCTAATCAAGGATATATCTATGGATTGTGTCAAACTCACATTTTATAGATATTGCAAGGAAAATATTGTACTTCCATTGTCATGTGAGGCCTTTCATATGGACCCGTGCAGGTGAACAGTTTTGAAGATGAAGAAGTTAATGTTTTTCAACTAGGATTGAAAAAAAGATCCCTTTTTTGGGAACTTTAACTGGTTTGCTAATTACTAAATGATTAGGCAATTACAAAGGCTTTTTATCGAGCCATACAACAATGATACCCTTTTTTAGAGAGACAAAACAGGAGTACTGTTTTCAAAGCGAAGAAGTTACAGTTTGTTATCACAAAGCCTTTTCAAACGTTAGCCGTATTATGAGAGATGTTTATGTTTGTTTTCCTCAAGAGAGAACATTTAACAGCATCAGTAGTACTGTCTAGCATTATCAAATACAGTGGGTTGCCAGCAAATGTGAACCAGGCATAGCTGAGCAATGGCTGCATCAGTATCAATATGGTAGAGAATTTGGAAGGGGCAGGCAAGGCGGTGTGTGAACAGGAAGGCAGACAAATGGCATGTCTGATTTAAGCATTGCAACCAGCTATCAGAGCATGAAAGTCTGCACTTATTCATGACTGATTCATTTTGAGAAATGTTAAGTTTTCCACGTTTGTTGCACAAAGCCTTGTCCACTTTGCGGTGACAAATCCATCAGCCACATTGATTACCCTCTCGACCCTCGGACAAAGCATTTCAGTGTGAAACGCGCGTCGGGTGTGGTGGGTCCCCGGAGCTACTATTAAGGTGCCGTTCATGTGCTGTTCATATTGTGTTTTTCCTGGCTGTGTCTAAATATGTCCATATCTATTCTTGTTACCTCCAGGCACTATTGCCTTTATGCTAGAGTGCATGCCATGACAATGTATTGGGCATGAATAACTACGTACATATTTAATATGATATAGATATGTCTAGTGTATAGAGGTATATATTTATCCTCTGGGTATTTGTAAAGCTAGAACAATATTTAATATTTAATTATTGGCACACTAATAATTATTATTACCGCCTGGCTGTTCCCAACAGTGATCTATTAGTGTCTTTCTCACTTGTTTTTTTATGTGTGTTTTTATTGTGTCTTATATTTATTACTCTAATAAAAGTTATTAATTTTTAATATATTGGCCTTTGTAAAGCCCCTTTTTTTGGTTTATTCATTAGTTATGCTTAACGTATACATGCTTTGTATATTTGTGAAATATATGTTGTACTTTTACATTCGGGACGTGGGCCATTCATGGCGCATGAGTCATTTTCCTGACTTTAAGGCAAATTTGAAGTTTTCGGGGAGCCAGGAAACAGCAACTCATAGGTCGTATGGCTTTTCTTCTCCATGCTCTTAAGCTGTGAGACTGGTTGGTAGGGCTTTGCCTTGCATGAGCGAAAAGAAAGCTGTCAGTGTGTGGAATGAACAATTTGCCTTACTGTTGTAGGGATGGGGTCATATCAATTGAATTAGATTTGGAGGAGGTGTAGGAGAAAACATATAACTGCCACCTGGTAGTGGAAAAAGACGTAGCTCCCAGTCATGAAGGCTTCACCACTTATGCCAGATGCAGACATGCTTTGCTGCCACTGAAAACATTCACCCACTGAGTTGTGAAATCCATGTATAGTCTCCGGCAATAGTTGCTGCTCCAAGTATCTATAGTGCTTTGGAGCACAAAGACAAGTCCAGAGAGCAGCCTACGTTCTCCTGCAAGGGAGAACAGAGTGTGAGTACCCCTTCCTGACAAAGAAAGGGTGAAACGCTCATTGGGGCGCGGAGAGATTCACTCCATATGACACATTTGTAATTGTGAGTATAATGGCTTTTTGCTTATGATGCTATAGAGTAATGACTTTGAGTGGTTAACATATAACAACTGGGAATAGTATTGTGGCTCTCTCTATAAAGCTTGTTGTATTTGGTTTACAGTTACTTTTAGCCTTTCCCTTATTTATTAGAGGCACTAGTCACTTTATATGATTCATCTATAATCGGTTTAGGGGGAATAATAGCCTAATGGGTAGTATATTAAATTGGAATATCCATATTTATTGATACTTGAGCTGCTATAGCCCTGCCTTTATTTTCTACAAGATAGCACTTGTCACTTTATATTTGGCATTAGCAACATGAGCTTAGGATATACAATCAAATATGATCAATTTGGCTAATACTTACCACTGTAGTATATAATATAACTCCATGCCAAATATTCTTTATATTTTAATAATGCAGCCATTTAGTATATAATTGAATACATGGTGGAGTGTCTCTCCTGGTTTGCAGTACTGTGTTGTTTTAATTTTTTCATTTGTGTATAATAAAAGAAATTTTGGTTCACAAATAACTCTGGTCTCTTGAACCCCTCTTTTTTGTACATCTATAGGCCCTATTGTGTATTTTATTATAAGAAATAATAGTGGCATGATATCTTCCAGTAAGTGCAAGTCATCATTTCTCAAAAGTCAACAAGCTGGTAAGGCAGCAATAGTACCACCAACACCTTGACAAGTTTAGTTGGCAAACCAGCAGATGACTGGTAGTGAATATGTGTTTCCTCGTCACACAATCAAGGATATTTGTGAAGGAAGAAAAAAAGGTGTTCTTGAAGAATGACATACAGAAGAGGAGTATGAAAATGATGATGGTGGTGATGATGACACTAGCCAGGTACTACATAACAGTATGGCTGGATGCTTGTTTGCTCAACACACAACAGGGATGGATATTTGTCATTCGGAAGGTGGAATCATACTTGGCCTGCGACTCGCAGTATAGAAGCATTACAATGATGATGTGGCGATGTTGATACTGATCCGCTACTACTTAAGGGTACAGTTTGACTGAAAGAAAGACAAATGTGGTGAGAAGGAGGGGAATAACTTGAGTCTCTCATTACTGTCCAACTTGACTTTGCCATATGAGTAGGTGACGTCACTTCATGTGCTGAGAGAGAGCTGGAGTTCCTAGTCTATATGACCAGAGATGTTCATGGTTTATTTTCATGTTGCAGAGTCTGTCTAGTGTAGGGGGCCTTGGGGTGATGAAGACGTCGAGTCAAGAGGGGTTTTAGAGTTATGTTGTATTTTTATATTGATCTTTATTCTATAAAAGTGTTTCTTGTGTGAAATCCCTATGGCCATTATTGTATGCCAGTTCTCCATAAGCTTTGCCTAAGGCTGTCCCTGGGATGCGGGAGGTCTTGCCAGAGGGAACCATACTATAGGTAAGGAATTTAGTTGCACTACACTGCTCAGACACTAGGTAGTTAATACAGGGGTTGACATCATCAACTGGGAGGGGTTAAGAACTGTTTTATAGAAAATCATTTCCGGGTTGCAGACAGTGTAGTGGGGGAGAGCGAGGAGTAGAAAGGAACAATAGGCAGAGTGAGACTGCCGTTAGGGGAGGCCTGTGTCAAGCCACCTCATCCCTGGGTTCAAGACTCGATTGTACTGGACCGGTGTAAGTTCTGTTCCATGTACAGAGAGAGAGATGGAGTGTGGAGGAAGACTGAGTATACAGGAAAACAGACTCCATTAGCAGTGACAACAGTGAAGAAGTATTTTACTAGTGCAAGTAGCCAGAACAGAATGAGGACACATTTGAGACGGAATCTGGACGTCGGTACAGTCCTGGGCTCATGGTCTGTCAGAGGTGCTCAAGGCAAGGCCTACTGATAGTGTCCTTACCATCATTATTTGAAGAGCTTGCTACACAGCTTGGCATTATAATGGTGTTCTCCATCTTCTTCAACTCAACATCTTCTGAGGATAAAGACTGACTGTTCATCTATTCTAAAAAGTTAACTGGAAGAAGTTGTTCTGGTGAAGTATGTTTCTTAGCCCCTAGAGTGCTGTTGGATAAGTGACTAAAGGTTAAACAGATTGAAAATTCTGCTAAAATTAAGTGTTCTGGTGGAGAAGGAGCTGGACTGAGCAGAACAACGACTCCAGTTGATGGAATCGCTGTAATAGGCTCCATCATCTCACTATGATTGAAATGAGTGATGGGACATATACTCCATAATGAACTTTACTTCTTCTCCACAAATATGCTTGCCAGAGGCAAAAGAGGCCAAATGTGATCTGTGTTTGGTACTACTACTGCCAGAACAAACATTGGTTTGCAAAAGTATTCACCTCCCCTTGTCATTTTTTTTGTTTTTCTACCGCACAACCAGGAATTTCAATGTTTTTATTTAGGGTTTGCATCAGTTCATGTAAAGAACATGCCTACAACTTTGAACATTTGGTTTTCTTTTTATTGTGAATCAAACAAAAATCTTCAAGTTTGACTACAGATTCTCAATTGGATTAAGGTCTGGGCTTTGACTAGGCCACTTCGGAACATTTACATATTTCCCCTTAAACCACTTGAGTGTTTCTTTAGAAGTATGCTTTGGGTCATTATCTCCATCTCAGTCTCAAATTACTGACAGACTGAAACAGCTATTGCTTAAGAATATCCCTGGGTTTCACACCATCCATCTACCCTCGACTCGGACTATTTTCCCTGTCCCTGCTGCCGAAAAACATCCCCACACCATGATTCTGCCATCATGTTTCACTGCGGGGATGTGTTCTTCGGGGTTATAAGCGGAGTTGGTTTGGTGCCAGACATAGCGTTTACCTTGGTGGCAAAAAAGTTCAATTTTGATCTCATCTGACCACAGCACCTTCAAAATTCTTAATTCTGAGGTAAAATCTTTACTAAATGAAAACAGACTTTCCCATTACTGAGAGAGGAGATGGCAGTTGCTACGAATACATTTCTATGTAGACAGGAAGAGGGAGGAGCTAGATGAAGAGCTCTACCCTCCTCCTATTTAGGTAGAATTTTATCAGTAGCAGCTCATCTCTTATCTCAGTAATGGGAAAATCTGTCCTCACTAAATACAGATTTTACCTCGGAATTGAGAATTTTGATAATGACTGATCAATTCTGGCAGAGAAAGCAGCAGATTTCTCTGATAAGATACATTACAAAGTTTATTGTTTTTATTTGTACTATTGAGTTATGAAATAAAAATTTCATAACTCAATTTTTTGACCAAATTTAACCAAACCCAACACTTTGATAGGTAAACAGTTGAAGTTAAGGATCATGGAGATTTCTATTTTGAAAAAAATAAATACAGTAAATTAATTTGGCTTTGGCGTGTCTCAAAATAAATGAATCACATTTTTAGTGATACACAATCTTTTGAATTCAAATTTGCATTTAGCTGCACAATTAATAATGAGGGGTTTAATACAGACCCTCCTTGCTTGCCATGTGTGAAAAAATATGCATCTGTTAAGGTGCTGTTACTGCAGTATATCACGAACCACACAATTCACAGACACAGTGACTATTCTGTTACAACAGTTCAGCGTATATCACTTGAATATTTTGATTAATATTCACAGACTGAGACTATCACTTCTATTTTCAATGTGGTACATTAGCACTGTTGTAGTATACCACAATCACGTAAGGCCTTTTTCTATCCCAATGCTGTGTGCTCTGAACTCCTATCTGTACACAGTACAAGTATAAAGTGGCATTCCTTGGCCAATCCCTATCTTTTATACTGGTTGTGATAGCCTCCTGATTGGCTGGACAAGACTATGTGATCTGATTGCTAGAGGGCATTTAGGGTGAAGCACTTTCACAATGAGTCTTCAGTAGTGTGTGAAACTGTGCCAGTATTTTTATTTCTTTTTGCCAATCTTTGCAAATCACAAATTATTTGAATTTGCATGAAATCGCAACTTTCATGAAATTCATCTCATCTGGATTCTCTGTGGATCGATTTACTCATCTGTAACCGGCTAACTGGAACCAATTATGATTGCAGCTTTGGGACAAATCTTAATTATATCCCTATGTACTGCTTAATACATTTACCACTTAATGATTTTGGTCATCAATATTTATAGAATGTTGATACATTTTACTTACTGTACAATTTTTGCAAAGTATTTTTTTAAGCTGAATCTTCATTGAAAAGAGAAAACCCAACAACAAATGCCTAGACATTTAAAATGACAGAATGTTTTTGATATGGTGTCATACTCTTTTGTCAATTCATGTTACATTATTCTTTTATGCTTGACGCATTTGGTGACATAATTTAAACCCTACGGTGCGAAAGTTACTTGAAATTTGCTGGCTACATACTTTGTCAGCGCTAAGGAAGAATGTTACTAAAATGTAAATAACACTTCTTTCAACCATGCTGCTGTTCAATGGGAAAAAAAATGAAGTGTCCTTTTTATAATGACTTTGGTTGTCTATTCATATGAATAAAAATAGCTCAAGAGAAAAATGCAGTGTGTAAAATTGACACAAACATGTTTGATGATGCCTTAATATGACGTACCCTTTCAATAGTACTAACACATTGTCAAAATGAATCACAGACGCAGCACAAAATGCATCAAGCAGAATGTAGACAGGTAGGCAGAAGGTGAGTGAATGGTATGAAAGATTTTAACACCTCCAGGGCAAGCAATGCAATTTGTCTTTCTAATCAGGTTAAAGTTTAGTTATAGATTTTTGGTTACTGCTTTATAGACATAAAAACACAAGGACAAAGATGATTTATAAGTTAAGACTGCATAATACTTTATTATTTTTTTAAGTAACATTCAATAATACACTGGTCTGAAGATTTTATTTAGAATAAAGTTTATTTAATGATAAGTTGACAGCTATGAAATTGACAACTATATCCCCTTGCTTTTGAAGACAGCCGCAGTTCACTCTAATAAATAGGCTTCCATGTAATAATGAAGATTTAGCCTCTGAATTCAAAGAACAGTTCGAAGCTGGCGACTTCCTTTCTTCACATTTATAACCCCCCCAAAAATTAAAGGATAGGTGTAGAGATTAGCGAATCCGAACTTAAAAGTTTGGCATTCATACCAGATAGTTAGTGTCTGGTGTTAAATGCTGAACACGGACTTCTCTTGGAAGTCCATAGCAATGTTTGGAGTTCAGTGGAAAGTCCATTGCAGAAAGAGAGATAGAGAAATTTTCCAGGTCCCCATTGTTCTCAATGGGGTTCGGGTACAGTTCTGCTACCCGAACCAAACTTTGGAATAAAGTTCGTTTTGGGTATCAGAACCCGAACTTCCAGAGGTTCGCTCATCCCTAGATTGGAGTTGTCTAGATGAGTGAATCCCAAATTCAATTCACTTTAAATTTGGTAATACAGTTAATATGATGAGTTTGGTGGATGGCTGCCTTTTTCCTAGATTCATTTTAAAGCTTACAAGGTGTTAAAAAATATTATGCTTATCTTTCCACTCACCTGTACCCCCACCGCAGCTCCTTGCCTGAAGAATGAAAACTGAAGAGAAGAAGACCGGAGTCAGAGTGAGCCAGTAAAGGACTGGTTGGGGGTAGACAGATGCAGGACAGATGAGGAATGACACGTTTGGAATAACCCTCCCACAGCCTGGCATCCACCGTGGAATGCAGAAGACAGAGACCCCTGGCTGCTGCCAGCACTTGCCGTGACGTCAGAGGATGTCAGAGCCGGCTGCAGCCGGGGGTCATTTGATGCCTGTGAGCAGCCAGTGATAGCGCCGCCCACAGGCAGTATTGCAGATAAGGTAAGGTAATTAGAAAAATCCTTAGGGGCCCCGGGGGGATACATTGGGGGGTAATATAAAGTACTGGACAACCCCTTTAAGCTTGCAACATTCCACAAGCAGCATTTGCTAATTGATGCTTCCGGTATCTTTTATGAATATGTTGAAACATAACAGCACAGTTTTCGTGAACCTTTAAGTTATCATGCACAGTTCAAACAGTTTCAGCAATCTGTTTGTTTTCTTTACTTAGTATATAAAAGGACATGCAATCTAATTCAATCAGATCCTTATTGCTCACTAGTTCTGTAACTTCGTACAATCATTAAATTAAAAAAATAATAATGTCTTAAACAATGATACTGACATATTTGAGCTTTTTAGGTCAATCCTATTAGACAACAGATTTCCACTAAATTAAGTCTGATAGCTCTTGATAGGATCAGATATAATTTAAGCTGTTCTTTTGCACAAATAGAGAAATCCAAATAACGTACAGAGTATGTATTGTATATGCTGTATGTAGAAATGTAAAGATTGTGTGAATTTTTTTAGCCATTGCTTCAGATAATTTAAAATAAAATAAAGCAACTTATAAATAATATAGATAAGAATTTATCATACTGTTAGTACAGATAGTACTACAAACCTCAGAGGTTTTCGCACTCCTGAATATTGATGTGGATGCTCTAAAGGAATAGTAGCAGTAAATTCTCAAAGATAACCTTCAGCACTAGAAATATGACACTTCATGTAGAGTTGTAAAGTGAAAATTTTAATTCTCAGCCGACATATGAAAAACAGAAATATAACTCCAACGTTTCGGTATATGAGCCTTTTTCAAGGATATCTGCATATATAGAATAATCACAAGGGTAAATAGAATGGTACACATAATAACCATGTGATCACAAGAATAATGAATAAATAAAAAAATTGAAAAAGAAACAATAAATGATAACAGAGAATTACATCATTTAAAAAATTAAGGTGTACAAAGCAATTGTAATAGCCATAAATGGGCTTGTCTGGTGATTCTTAATGTTGTCCAAGATGCTGGTGTGAATAGCTTTCACAAGGAATGAGTTACACCAAAGGGAAAAAAAGAGAACCAGTATAGTGTATTATAATGATAAAATCATACTGTCTAGACAGAATGTAAGACCAAAAACAGGGCTTCAGAAAAAATGTTTTTTTAGAAGTATCATCATATTATTTCTCTTAATGTAGGAGATCACCCATACCCCAAAGGGAGGAGAGGTCAAGATGCTTATAAAAGATATAGAGATGAATATAAAGAGATCCTTATGAACAACATGTTAGTTCTCTAAATAGATGTAAGTGAACAGATTAAGTAGTCAAAAGCATTACAATGAAATGCAACCGAGAGTACACAAATTCAAACATGCTCACAGGTAGGAACAGTCAGATATACAACATCTCATCCTATAGCCTCTACCCAGCCGAGCTAAGTATTTTACAGAAAGGCCTCTCCTTTTGTCCCACACCGTCATTCAATTGGTTTATGCTAGATCAGGAACTTCACCGTTTTGTCAGAACATTGAGACTAAAGGTACACTTTATGGATCAGGATTTGGGAGGACAGAGTAAGATTCTCCTCCTACTGTTAATCACACACAATATCAAGATCAGTTTAGGCTTAAACAACTCAATTTATATACACCTAGCACCTTTAATCCCCCACGGTACTATCACCCAGTCAAAACATATGTTTCCCTTGTACAGAAGGATGTCAATATTAAATTGGGATAAATACAACACGGGTCTGTATGACTTCAACACAATTTCACATTATCCGAAAAAAAAAATGCATTACAGGTGTGGCACCCCAGGAGTCCAGTTGCCACAGTGGCATTGCCTCCTTCACAAGGGGTGATGCCATGCCTGGAAGCAAGCAGGGGTCCCCTAGTCAGGTATACTAGCATGCAACACTTTCCTGGCTCCAGACCAGCAAGGGGAGCTCCTCCCCTTAGCATCTGGAATCTGGAGGCGGGGTTAGTTAGAGTTAGTGAGAGGAGTTGAAGTCAGGACAGTGACGAGGAAAGACCTGGGTAGTGGAGCTGCATGTCAGCTCATCCCAGAGAGGAGCGTAGAAGAACCGGACACCGGAGTCCGAGGTTGTGGGGCACTGAAGGCCCAGCAGCAGAAAATGGAGGGCAGGAGACTGCAGGTCTCCTGGCCCCATCAGATGCCCAGAGGCTCAGCAGCACATAGGGCCCAGCACCGCCACGTGGGAGCGACACTCCAGGAAGGCCTGAGCTGCCTGCCATACGGGTGAGCACAAAGACGTTTTACTCAGGGACGAGGGCCACAGCACAGCTATACGCAGCAGGGCCAAAGAGATTAGTGCAAAGGGAAGGCCTCTAACTTCACCTGGCGAGGTGGATTCCAAACTTGCTTCCAGGCCACCTGGACCTCTACTACCAGCTAGTACCCGTGCCCCGGTCTGCCTAACCACCGCAAGTAAAGATAAGAGGAAACCACCATTAAGTTGTTGACTGGTCATTATTAGTGTTGAGCCACCCCTGTAGTGTTTGGGTTCAGTTCGGTTCGTCGAACACCGGGATGTTCGAGGAACTGTTCGTCGAACTGTTCGTCGAACACCTTAGAACACCGTCGAACACTGTTAAAACCAATGGCAGGCAAACAAAAACACATAGAAACACATAGAAAACACCTTCAAAGGTGTCCAAAAGCTGACAAACTGCTCAGAAGACGCTCTCTTTAAAAAAGCCAGCCGGCAATTCAGCAGCGGCATACACCGGTACCCGACAATTTAGACAAGAAGGAATAGAGCATCACACATAGATTAGATAGATAGAAACATGTCAGTCACACATATAAGAAGCACAGTGACAGTGTTGCTTACTGTACTTGTCATTTAGTGTAAAGGATTTATTTAAAAAAATAATAGTGTTTTCGTGCACCGTCTCTTTAAAAAAGCCGGCCGGCAATTCAGCAGCGGTACCCGACAATTTATAACAGAAAGAATAGAGCATCACACATAGATAGATATAAACATGCCAATCACATATATAATAAGTACAGTGACAGTGTTGGATACTGTACTTTTCATTTAGTGTAAAGGATTTATTTAAAAAAATAATAGTGTTTTCATGCACCGTCTCTTTAAAAAAGCCGGCCGGCAATTCAGCATTGGTACCCGACAATTTAGAACAGAAAGATAGAGCATCACACATAGATTAAATAGATAGAAACATGTCAGTCACATATATAAGAAGTACAGTGATAGTGTTGATCACTGTACTTGTCATTTAGTGTTAAAATAAAGGATTTATTAAAAAAAAAAATTGGCGTGGGGTTCCCTGTAATTTTAGTCTCTAGCGGAGGTTAAGCAGACGGCTGGGGCAGATGTTTGAAGCCTGGGAAGGGGGTAATACCCACGGAGCTTCCCAGGCTACTAATATCAGCCCCCAGCTGAATACCTAGCCTTTACTAGCTATTAAAATGGGGGACCCCCCCAAAAAAATGACGTGGGGTCTCCCCTATTTAAATAGCTAGCAAAGGCTAAGCAGACAGCTGGGGGCTGATATTAATAGCCCAGGAAGGGTGCCATGAATATTGGCCCCCTCCCAGGCTAGAAACACCAGCCGTCAGCCGCCCCAGAAATGGCGCGTCCATAGGATGCGCCAATTCTGGCACTTAGCCTCGCTCTTCTCACTGCCCTGTAGCGGTGGCAGTGGGGTAATAGGGCTGGGGTTGATGTCAGCTTATAATGCCAGCTGACATCAAGCCCAGGTTAGTAATGGAGAGGCGTCTATAAGACACCCCCATTACTAACCCCATAGTCAAAGTTAAAAGAAAGCACAAACACCCAGAATAAAGTCCTTTAATTGAAATAAACACACAATTCTTTATTGTTCTAAATTAAACCATACTTACCATCACGCCCATTCCAGCTGAAGCCAACGATCTCCTGCAATAAAAGTAAAATAATAAACCAACATCATCCTTACCTTTCCATGGTTCCCACGACAGCTTCAGCTCTGCTACATTGAGATGACAGGCTGGACCGCAGCAGAACGCTGCCATCCAGCCTGTCATCCCGCAGACACTGAGAAGCGCAGGCTTGCTTGCGCTCCTCAGTGTCTGGCTGTGACGGCATAAAGATGAGCCGAGGTCATGTCCAATGAGCTCGGCTCACCTCATGCACGTCACTGACAGCGTGGGAGAATTCTCACGCTGAAGCGCTGAGTGCAGGAGAATTTTCCCACGCTGTCAGTGACGTGCATGAGGCTGATATTTAAATTTGGCGCACAAATCGGTGATTGGTCACGGGCAGTGTCCGCGACCAGTCAGCGCAGTAGTGTTTAACTTTGGCGGCAAGATCAGTGATTGGTCGTGGTCAAGACGGCGACCAATCACCGATTTGTGCGGCACATTTGAATAGCGGCCGCGACCAATTGGATGTCAGCGCCGCTCCCCGGTCCTCCCTTCACGCCCTAGCCGCATGGATGTCAGCGGCGCTGCCTGTGCGGATATTTCCGCTGCGAGAACCCGGGACATGAGCGGGCGCTCGGAGCAGAAGTATCCCGACCCGCAGCGCCGCTCCCCGGTCCTCCCTTCACACCCTAGCCGCTGATGTCCCCACAGTATCCGCATGGTGTTACAAAGGTCCGGACATTTGTGTTAAAAATCGCTGATTGGTCGCTGGCGCTGCCCGCGACCAATCACCGATTTGGGCGCCAAATTTAAATATCCGCCGCGACCAATCACCCATCTTGGCTCCACATTTAATCACCGCTGTACTGATTGGTCGCGGACGCTATTTAAATGTGGCGCCAAAATCGGTGATTGGTCGCGCCCAGCGTCGGCGACCAATCAGCACAGCGGTGTTTAAATGTGGAGCCAAGATCGGTGATTGGTTGCGGCCGATATTTAAATTTGGCGCCCAAATCGGTGATTGGTCGCGGGCAGCGCCCGCGACCAATCAGCGATTTTTAACACAAATGTCCGGATCTTTGTAACACCATGCGGATACTGTGGGGAGATCAGTGGCTAGGTGTCACACTGTCACAGAATACTGGAGGTAGGGGGCCTAAGCTGACCCTAAGCTGGGGCCCTGACTAATCCCTCATCCTGGAGGTACTGTTAAAGGTACAGAGGTCCAGGCCGCCAGCGTAACCCCTACCTTCTGAGGATCCCTGCACCTAAGTAATCTAGTCCTGAGAAGGACCCCGATCACAACAATAGGGAACCAGAAATAATATGCCCACACACAGTATTTAGACGAACGAGACAGTACAAGGGAAAAACCAAAACCACCTTGCATACAACTTCTAAACAACTACAACAGAGGGAACACCAACGGGAAAGGAGATAAATGATAAAGCGAGGAAAGGGAAAACACACTTCCAAATACACTTATCTCAGCAACTCCAAACACCACGATCCGCTCTGTAAGTCTGAATGAAAAGCTTTCACCGACACCTCCCAAACAGACCTGCAGGAATATAAAGGAGTCTCACTAAAGAAGCATTGATTGCAGCTGGGCGAGGCTGGACCTCAGCTAGCCCAGAGAGAGAGAGAATTAACTCCTACACTGCCGAGAAAACACAAAGCACCAACAAGTCAGCTGCGAGAAGTCAGGCTGTGTACTCGTGACGATCTTCGTGGCGACACACCCGTGACAGTACCCCCCCTTCTACGAGGGGCCTCTGGACCCTCAGGGCCAGGTTTATCCGGGTGAGTCGTGTGGAAGGCCCGAACTAATCGGTCTGCGTTAATATCCGACGCAGGAACCCACATCCTCTCCTCAGGACCATACCCCTTCCAATGAACCAAGTACTGAAGGGACCGGCGATTAAAGCGTGAATCAATGACCCTCGATACCTGGAACTCCAAGTTACCATTGACAACCACAGGAGGGGGAGGTAAAGGTGACGGTACCACCGGCGCCACATACCTCTTAAGCAATGATCTGTGAAACACGTTGTGAATTTTAAACGTAGGGGGGAGGTCAAGACGGAATGCCACCGGATTAATAACAGAACTGATTCTGTACGGCCCGATGAACCTGGGACCCAGTTTCCAGGAGGGAACCTTAAGTTTAATATGCCCACACACAGTATTTAGACGAACGAGACAGTACAAGGGAAAAACCAAAACCACCTTGCATACAACTTCTAAACAACTACAACAGAGGGAACACCAACGGGAAAGGAGATAAATGATAAAGCGAGGAAAGGGAAAACACACTTCCAAATACACTTATCTCAGCAACTCCAAACACCACGATCCGCTCTGTAAGTCTGAATGAAAAGCTTTCACCGACACCTCCCAAACAGACCTGCAGGAATATAAAGGAGTCTCACTAAAGAAGCATTGATTGCAGCTGGGCGAGGCTGGAACTCAGCTAGCCCAGAGAGAGAGAGAATTAACTCCTACACTGCCGAGAAAACACAAAGCACCAACAAGTCAGCTGCGAGAAGTCAGGCTGTGTACTCGTGACGATCTTCGTGGCGACACACCCGTGACAGTCGGGCAGTGAAGAACAAAGGGTGGGAATTGTCATCTCGCTCCTACAAGGGGACCCACAATCTTGGGCGTTCTCTCTTCCCCCAAGCTCCCCGGTTCTCCAGTCAGTGGATAGGTTTTTCGCTGCTCTGGGACTCGTATATGATGACCCAGATCGGATCTCCCTTGCTGAGTCTAAGTTACGTAGGATTCAGCAGGGAGATCGTCCGGCGGAGGAATTCTGTTCGGAGTTCCGTAGGTGGGCCACGGACACCCAGTGGAATGACCCGGCTCTTAGGAGCCAGTTTTGTCATGGTTTATCCGACAAATTACAGGATGTGTTGGCACAGTATGACTCTCCCGCGTCACTGGAAGCCGCTATGGCCCTTGCTATTCGCGTTGACAGACGGCTTCGGGAGAGGTGCGGGATAACTCTACCCCCTGTAATGTCTCCACCTCCTACAAGGTCCCCTCATATGGTGGTTCCCCTGGTCAGTCCGGAGGAGCCTATGCAATTAGGAGGGACATCATTTCGGGGAAGGGGACCGGTGGTGCGCCATAAGACAGGAAGGTGTTTTCTCTGCGGGAAAAAGGGACATTTTATTGGGGGGTGTCCATCCCGTCCCTTGCAGAGTAAAGAGTCGTCGAAAAAACTGTTGATCCCAGGTTGTGTGGTGGACGGCAATCTGGGAGTAGGTATTTCGTCCCTAGGTTCGTCTCAGTTTCTCGTACCGGCGGAGGTGGTGGTGGGTACGAGAACTGAGAGGATATCTGTTCTTCTGGATAGTGGGGCCGGGGCTAATCTGGTTGATGCTCGGTTTGCCCGGGTTCAAGGTATGCGATTGAGTGAGTTGGCTAAACCCATCCCCATATTCTCGATCGATGCCAGACCTCTCGGTCAGGGAAGTTTTTTGCAAGCTGTGCATGGCGTAAAACTTCAAGTGGGGGCAATACATAAAGAACTGTTGTCTTGCTACGTGTTGGAGGGTCTTCCCACTCCTATAGTGTTGGGCCTTCCTTGGTTAGCTAAGCATAACCCGGTTATTAATTGGCAAACCAGAGAGATAAGCCAATGGAGTAAATTCTGTAATAAAAACTGCATGAACACGGTCATACACGCGATGAGGAGGTAGTTCCTGACACCCATTCTCCGAGAATACATCCTCAAAGTCCGCCAGAAATGGAGGTAAGACCCAAGGAGTAACCGCACCGATGACCGAGGCCGCAGCCGAAAGTACAATTTGCATGCCTCCCGGAAAACAAAAAACTTGTCCCGCCCCCCAGTGAACCTGTCAGGGAGAGCTACTTTAGGTTCTGGTCCGGCTTGCTCCAGAGGATGCAAAACCTTGGACCTAACGTCCGCCAGCCCCATGGACAAACTCTGCAACTGCCGAGCTAGACCGGCTACTGGATCCATGGTAGCTGGAGAAAAACTAAGATGGTCGGTGAAAATGTCACACTGTCACAGAATACTGGAGGTAGGGGGCCTAAGCTGACCCTAAGCTGGGGCCCTGACTAATCCCTCATCCTGGAGGTACTGTTAAAGGTACAGAGGTCCAGGCCGCCAGCGTAACCCCTACCTTCTGAGGATCCCTGCACCTAAGTAATCTAGTCCTGAGAAGGACCCCGATCACAACAATAGGGAACCAGAAATAATATGCCCACACACAGTATTTAGACGAACGAGACAGTACAAGGGAAAAACCAAAACCACCTTGCATACAACTTCTAAACAACTACAACAGAGGGAACACCAACGGGAAAGGAGATAAATGATAAAGCGAGGAAAGGGAAAACACACTTCCAAATACACTTATCTCAGCAACTCCAAACACCACGATCCGCTCTGTAAGTCTGAATGAAAAGCTTTCACCGACACCTCCCAAACAGACCTGCAGGAATATAAAGGAGTCTCACTAAAGAAGCATTGATTGCAGCTGGGCGAGGCTGGACCTCAGCTAGCCCAGAGAGAGAGAGAATTAACTCCTACACTGCCGAGAAAACACAAAGCACCAACAAGTCAGCTGCGAGAAGTCAGGCTGTGTACTCGTGACGATCTTCGTGGCGACACACCCGTGACACTAGGGTGTCAAGGGAGGACCGGGGAGCGGAGCTGCGGGTCGGGATACATCTGCTGCGAGCAGTCGCTCATCTCCCGGCTTCTCGCAGCGGAAGTATCCGACCAGGCAGCGGCGCTCCCCGGTCCTCACCAATACGATTCGCTGATTGGTCGCGCTCTCCGCACGCGACCAATCAGTGATCTTGGCGCTAAAGTTAAACACCGCTCTGCTGATTGGTCGCGGAAACTGCCCGCGACCAATCACCGATTTGGGCACCACATTTAAATAGCGGCCGCGACCAATCAGTGAGATTGGCGCCAAATTTAAACAACGCTCTGCTGATTTGTTGCGGACTCCAGCCGCGACCAATCAGCGAGATTGGCCCCAAATTTAAACCCCGCTCTGCTAATTGGTCGCGGATGCCGGCCGCGACTAATCAGCATTATTGGCGCCAAATTTAAACACCGCTCTGCTGATTGATCGCGGTCGCCGTCCGCAACCAATCAGCAGTATTGGCGCCAAATTTAAACTCCGCTCTGCTGATGGGTCACGGTTGCCGGCCGCGACCAATCAGCGATTTTGGCGCCAAATTGAAACAACGCTCTGCTGATTGGTCGCGGCCGGCGATTGCGACCAATCAGCATTATTGGCGCCAAATTTAAACCCCGCTCTGCTGATTGGTCGCGACCGCCGGCCGCGACTAATCAACATTGTTGCCGCCAAATTTAAACACCGCCCTGCTGAATGGTCGCGGTCGTGACCAATCACCGTTATTGGCGCCAAATTTAAACACCACTTTGCTGATTGGTCGCAACCGCAACCAATCAGCATTATTGGCGCAAAATTTAAACACCGCTTTGCTGATTGGTCGCGACCGCGACCAATCAGCATTATTGGCGCAAAATTTAAACCCCGCTCTGCTGATTAGTCGCAACCACCGGCCGTGACCAATCAGCGATATAGTCGCCAAATTTCAACACCGCTTTGCTGATTGGTCGCGGTTGCTGGCCGCGACCAGTCAGCGATTTTGGCGCCAAATTTAAACACCGCTCTGCTGATTGCGCCGGGTCTGCCGCATACATATTCTAGAATACCCGATGCGTTAGAATCGGGCCACCATCTAGTTTCATGAAATAATTTAAAAAAAAATTGACGTGGGGCTTCGCACTATATTTGTGTCCAGCCAGGTACAGCAGGCAGGAACGGGCTGCCCCCAACCACCAGCTTCCTATTTGTACCTGGTTGGACACAACAATATAGGGAAGCCCTTTTTTTCTTAATTATTTCATGAATTTCATGAAATAATTTAAAAAAAAAATACGTGGGGCTTCGCCCTATTTTTGTGTCCAGCCAGGTACAACGAGGCAGCTGGGGGCTGGAATCTGCAGCGCAGGGAGGCCCAAGCTTTCTGGGTCCCCCCCGCTGCTAATTGCAGTCTGCAGCCACCCAGGAAAATGGCGCGTTCATAGAAGCGCCATCTTCTGGCGCTGTACCCAACTCATCCAGGGCCCTGGTGCGGTGGCTCACTGGGTAATAAAGGGGTTAGGGCCAGCTTGGCATTATCAGCTGGCCCTAAGCCCGAAATTCATGGGGTCACGCCAATATTAGACATGACCGCCATGAATTTCTAGTAAAGTATTTTAAAAAAACACAACACCCAGAATAAAGTCCTTTAATTGAAATAAACACACAATTCTTTATTGTTCTAAATTAAACCATACTTACCGTCACGCCCATTCCAGCTGAAGCCAATGTCTTCTGCAATAAAAGTAAAATGCTTGCGCTCCTCAGTGTCTCGCTGTGACGGCATAAAGATGAGACGAGTTCATGTCCAATGATCTCAGCTCACCTCATGCACGTCACTGACAGCATGGGAAAATTCTCCTGCACTCAGCGCTACAGCGTGAGAATTCTCCCACGCTGTCAGTGACGTGCATGAGGTGAGCTGAGATCATTGGACATGAATGAGCTCACCTCATGCACGTCACTGACAGCGTGGGAAAATTCTCACGCTGTAGCGCTGAGTGCAGGAGAATTCTCCCACGCTGTCAGTGACGTGCATGAGGTGAGCCGAGTTCATTGGACATGAACTCGTCTCATCTTTATGCCGTCACAGCGAGACACTGAGGAGCGCAAGCATGCCTGCGCTTCTCAGTGTCCGCGGCATGGCAAGCTGGATGGCAGCGTTCTGCTGCGGTCCAGCCTGTCATCTCGATGTAGCAGAGCTGAAGCTGTCGTGGGAACCATGGAAAGGTAAGGATGATGTTGCTTTATTATTTTACTTTTATTGCAGGAGATCGTTGGCTTCAGCTGGAATGGGCGTGGTGGTAAGTATGGTTTAATTTAGAACAATAAAGGAATGTGTCTTTATTTCAATTAAAGGACTTTATTCTGGGTGTTTGTGTTTTCTTTTAACTTTGACTATGGGATTAGTAATGGGGGTGTCTTATAGACGCCTCTCCATTACTAACCTGGGCTTGATGTCAGCTGGCATTATAAGCTGACATCAACCCCAGCCCTATTACCCCACTGCCACCGCACCAGGGCAGTGGGAAGAGCGAGGCTAAGTGCCAGAATTAGCGCATCCTATGGACGCGCCAGTTCTGAGGCGGCTGACGGCTGGTGTTTCCAGCCTGGGAGGGGGCCAATATTCATGGCACCCTTCCTGGGCTATTAATATCAGCCCCCAGCTGTCTGCCTAGCCTTTGCTAGCTATTAAAATAGGGTGACCCCACGTCATTTTTTTGGGGGGGGTCCCCAATTTTAATAGCTAGTAAAGGCTAGGTATTCAGCTGGGGGCTGATATTAGTAGCCTGGGAAGCTCCATGGGTATTACCCCCCTCCCAGGCTTCAAACATCTGCCCCAGTCGTCTGCTTAACCTCCGCTAGAGCCTAAAATTATGGGGACCCCCACGCCAATTTTTTTTTAAATAAATCCTTTATTTTAACACTAAATGACAAGTACAGTAAGCAACACTGTCACTGTACTTCATATATATGTGACTGACATGTTTCTATCTATCTAATCTATGTGTGATTCTCTATTCCTTCTATTCTAAATTGTTGGGTACCGCTGCTGAATTGCCGGCCGGCTTTTTTAAAGAGACAGTGCATGAAAACACTATTATTTTTTTTAATAAATCCTTTACACTAAATGACAAGTACAGTAAGCAACACTGTCACTGTACTTCATATATGTGACTGACATGTTTCTATCTATCTAATCTATGTGTGATGCTCTATTCTTTCTATTCTAAGTTGTCGGGTACCGCTGCTGAATTGCCGGCCGGCTTTTTTAAAGAGACGGTGCATGAAAACACTATTATTTTTTTTTATAAATCCTTTACACTAAATGACAAGTACAGTAAGCAACACTGTCACTGTACTTCGTATATATGTGGCTCACTTGTTTCTATCTATCTAATCTATGTGTGATGCTCTATTCTTTCTGTTCTAAATTGTCGGGTACCGGTCTATGCCGCTGCTGAATTGCCGCTTTTCATGTTTCACTGTTGGCACTGTTCCCATCGATTTGGGCAATCACTGTAATGCCACAACCACCATGGCTGTGGCATTACAGTGAGTGGCAGGCAATCCCTGCATGATTGGTGCTCAAAATAGCGCCAGACATGCAGGACACGCTTTCTGTGCACGAACAGTTATCGAACATAACCTCAAACAGCCGAATTTTTTGCAAATCGTTCGGGTTCGTCGAACAACTCGAACACCGCCCAAAACAGCTCGAATTTGAGATTGGCGAACAGTTCTAGTCGAACACCGCTCATCTCATTATCTGTGCCATCTCCTGCACTACACTGCACAGCAGCATCTATAACATCACCATTTCCTGCCCTGGAGCTAAGCTCTGCCTGGAGCTGAACCAACTCTGCTGTGTCACCATCAGCTCCAGAGGATCTGCACCGCAGCGGCGGCCCTATATAGCAGCATACCACAGGTGGCGTCACGAACATTATATATAGAAACTCTATTCCCTTTTCTTTAAAACCCCTTTTATTGACCGCCCTGGGTCACGGACCGGGTCACCGCCACTGTGACATCCCCCAGCATCGACCGGCCACCACTGCCCAGGGGGTGCGTCACAGGCCTTAAAGGAAAATAAACATATCATCATAACAACTGCTGATAAAAGGGGATCTATAGTCATCATGGACAAAACACACTATACATCAATAATTCAGGAAAAATTGAGTGATAGAGCCACTTACATTATGGTGGATAAGGATCCGACCTTCGAGATAGTGAAAGACATACGCATTATTTATACAAATAACAGGATGTTATTGACTCAAAACTAGGTGAGTTTCTCATTAACTCTCACCCTATCACCCCAGTCTTTCATATACTCCCCAAGGTGCATAAAAACGTCACGATACCACCAGGTCGCCCCATAGTGGCCTTTATGAGCTCTATCTTCTCACTTCTTGCTATTACTTTAGAGAAGATCTTAACCCCCTTTTACCCAATATATCATCATACCTAAGGGATACCTCAAACTTTCTGACTAGCTTACACACTATTGGACGTATCCCCCCGACTGTATTTTCGTGACATTGGACATCAATACTTTATACTAGCACTGACCATCAGAGAGGTATAGAGGCAGTTCATCGCTTCTTTGAAAAAGATACTGCTTTCTCTTCACTGCAAATGGAATTTTGCATAAGGTTGCTTACACTAGTACTAACAAAAAATGTTTTCTATTCTCAGATCAATACTATATTCAGAAAACAGGGACTGCCATGGGATCCAATGTGGCACCTCCATATGCCAATATTTTTATGCCAATTTTTGAAGAGACTTTCATATATGCTCACCCATTTTTCCAAGGACATTCCATTTATTGGAAAAGATTTATCGATGACGTTTTCATGATCTGGAAGGGAAAAGACGATTCACTTGTGCAATTCTTCCAGGAGATTAATTCATATGTCCCAAATCTCACTTTACCCATACATAGCAGTACAAAGGAAATTAATTTCCTTGACACTGCCATTTCATTTAAAGGAGATGGCGGTCTAGACATAGATCTCTATACTAAACCCACTGACAAAAACAGCCTATTACTAGTGATAAGCGAGCATGCTCGCTACTGCTCGGTGCTCGCCCGAGCATCTCACTGCTCGAGATGCTCGGCTCTCGCCGACTATTTCCGGGGTTGCTCAGGAGAGCTCGGGTCCCCTCCCTGCATGTTTTGCGCTCTTTACAGAGCCAATGAACATGCCGGTATTGCCTGGCACTCACTATAATGCCGCAGCCATGTTGTTTGTGGCATTACAGTGATTGGCTGGCCACACAGCATCATCAGGTCAATATCAGACCTGGCGCCACCGTGCTCGTCACAGTCACTCCGGAATCAGACAGTGTAGGGAAAGGTGCAGCTGAGCTAGGGAGAGATTCACTTGTTTATTTGGTAGTGTAGGTAGAACAGAAGTACAGGGTGGGCCATTTATATGGATACACCTAAATTAAATGGGAATGGTTGGTGATATCAACATCCTGTTTGTGGCACATTAGTATATGGGAGGGGGAAAACTTTTCCAGATGGGTGGTGACCATGGTGGCCATTTTGAAGTTGGCCATTTTGGATCCAACTTTATTTTTTTCAATGGGAAGAGATTCATGTGACAAATCAAACTTATCGAGAATTTCATGAGAAAAACAATGGTGTGCTTGGTTTTAACGTAACTTTATTCTTTCATGAGTTATTTACAAGTTTATGACCACTTATAAAATGTGTTCAAAGTACTGCCCATTGTGTTGGATTGTCAATGCAACCCTCTTCTCCCACTCTTGACACACTGATAGCAACACCGCAGAAGAAATGCTAGCACAGGCTTCCAGTATCCGTTGTTTCAGATGCTGCACATCTCATATCTTCACAGCATGGACAATTGCCTTCAGATGACCCCAAAGATAAGTCTATGGGGGACAGATATGGAGACCTTGGTGGCCATTCAACTGGCCAACGACGACCAATCCACTTTCCAGGAAACTGTTCATGTAGAAATGCTCGGACCTGACACCCATAATGTGATGGTGCACCATCGTGTTGGAAAAACTCAGGGAACATGCCATCTTCAGTGCATAAAGAGGGCAACACATCATTATGTAACAATTTCAGATATCCAGTGGCATTGAGGTTTCCATTGATGAAGAATGGCCCCACTATCTTTGTACCCCACATACCAGACCATACCATCAATTTTTGTGTTCCAACAGTCTTGGAGGGATCTATACACTGTGGGTTAGTGTCAGACCAATAGCGGTGGTTTTGTTTGTTAACTTCACCATTCACAAAAAAGTTTGCCTCATCGCTGAACATAATGTTCTGTGTAAACTGAGGGTCCTGTTCCAATTTTTGTTTTGCCCATTCTGCAAATTCAGTGTGCCGATCTGGGTCATCCTCGATGAGATGCTGCAGCAGCTGGATTTTATAAGGGTGCCATTTGTGAGTAGCTAATATCCGCCGAAGGGATGTTCGACTGATGCCACTCTCCAGCGACATGCGGTGAGTGCTACGCTGTGGGCTCTTGCTGAATGAAGGTAGGACAGCCACTGATGTTTCTTCATTAGTTACAGTTTTCTTGCGTCCACATTTTGGCAAATCCAACACTGCACCTGTTTCACGAAATTTGCCAAGCAGTTTGCTAACAGTAACATGGGAGATGGGTGGTCTCGTAGGGTGTCTTGCATTGAAATCTGCTTCAATGACCAGGGTACTGCATTCACCAGACATCAACAGAATTTCTACCCGCTTCTCACGTGTTAACCTCTGCAACATGTCAATGGCTGTAAACAAAGAGAAACTTGTAAATAACTCATGAAAGAATAAAGTTACGTTAAAACCAAGCACACCATTGTTTTCTTATGAGATTCTCAATAAGATTGATGTGTCACATGACCCTCTCCCCATTGCAAAAAATAAAGTTGGATTCAAAATGGCTAACTTCAAAATGGCTGCCATGGTCACCACCCATCTGGAAAAGATTTCCCTCTCCCATATACTAATGTGCCACAAACAGGAAGTTGATATCACCAACCATTCCCATTTAATTTAGGTGTATCCATATGAATGGCCCACCCTGTATATTACACATATCCATCTCAACAAACAGTCCTTCTGAGGACTAATCCATCTGCAGAGATATCAGGCAGGCAGAGTATATAGGCAGGCAGTGTATATGGCACAAGAGGCTCCATTCCAGTTTTGTCTGCTGCTGCTGTTAGATATTTCTAGACATAGGCCCAGGTCTCAGGGGCCAGGAACAATTTTTTTTTGGATCTTAATCCTCATTATTTGCTTAAAAAGCAATCCAGAGAACACCGTTTTTCTGCACCATTTGCTTGTTGGCACTTCAGAATACAGCCAGGTCCTTTCCATATTACAGCGCTAAAAATCCAGGTATTTAAAACTGTGGTTTGTCCGTCACACGGATCACATATAATTGAGCTGAAAATATTTCCATTTCTGGCCTCCATTTAAATTTTGTTGCAGTATGTCAGTGAACTGATTTTCCACGAGGTCGGCGCTGTTAAAAATAGTTACCTACAGGCCAGCTATTTAAAACTGTGGTTTGTCCGTCACACAGATCACATATAATTGAGCTGAAAATATTTCCATTTCTGGCCTCTATTTAAATTTTGTTGCAGTATGTCAGTGAACTGATTTTCCACGAGGTCGGCGCTGTTAAAAATAGTTACCTACAGGCCAGCTATTTAAAACTGTGGTTTGTCCGTCACACAGATCACATATAATTGCGTTAAAATATTGCCATTTCTGGCATCCATTTAAATTTTGTTGCAGTATGTCAGTGTACTGATTGACATGAGGTCGGCGCTGTTAAAAATAGTTACCTACAGGCCAGCTATTTAAAACTGTGGTTTGTCCGTCACACAGATCACATATAATTGAGCTGAAAATATTTCCATTTCTGGCCTCTATTTAAATTTTGTTGCAGTATGTCAGTGAACTGATTTTCCACGAGGTCGGCGCTGTTAAAAATAGTTACCTACAGGCCAGCTATTTAAAACTGTGGTTTGTCCGTCACACAGATCACATATAATTGCGTTAAAATATTGCCATTTCTGGCATCCATTTAAATTTTGTTGCAGTATGTCAGTGTACTGATTGACATGAGGTCGGCGCTGTTAAAAATAGTTACCTACAGGCCAGCTATTTAAAACTGTGGTTTGTCCGTCTGACGGATCACATATAATTGCGCTGAAAATATTGCCATTTCTGGCCTCCATTTAAATTTTGTTGCAGTGTGTCAGTGAAGCTATTGACACTAGTGATGAGCGAGCACTAAAATGCTCGGGTAGTCGTTGCTCGGGTCGAGCAAATTGAAATACTCGAGTGCTCGACTCGAGCAACGAGCCCAATGTAAGTCTACGGGAAACTCGAGTATTTTTCAGGCGGCTCCCCCTGGCGTGCTGCAGAGGGCCTAAAACTTGCCCAAATCGAGAGGAACAGTGCTCAAATGACATGGGAAAAGCATGGGGAAGACCCCTGGAAGCATTTCTGACTCCCAGGTCACTGCTGTCAACAGTGTTGTCTGAGTATTACGCCACTTTTACGGACTCACAATAAAACATACTTAAACTGAACCAAGATGGATTTCCCTGGGAAATATGTAAAGGAACATCCTTTCCACGGTAATGACTTGCATATAAGGCAAAATAAATAACCAATACCAAAAATACTCCTCCACACCTTGGGCTATGATCACACGTAGCATTTTTGATGCGCTTTTGCACTTTTGTATTGCTGTCAACGAAGACAAATGCATTCACTGGGAAATGTAATTTTAACATTTTGCAACCTTATCTGGCCATGTGGTGTGTGAGATATCATCAGACTCATGCATACAGTGCTGAAAAGACATGGGAAAAGCATGGGGAAGACCTCTGGAAGCATTTCTGACTCCCAGGTCACTGCCTAAAAGTGATCCCATCATAAGTGATCCTTGGCGCATGCGAAGATGCCTCCCGCCATGCACCTGTCGTTGCAGATTTGCAACAATCACCGTCCACATCCTTGTCCCATTGCAACTAGAGATGAGCGGTGTTCGACTAGAACTGTTTGCCAATCTCAAATTCGAGCTGTTTTGGGCGGTGTTCGAGTCGTTCGACGAACACGAACGATTTGCAAAAAATTCGGCTGTTCGAGGTTATGTTCGATAACTGTTCGTGCACCAAAAGCGTGTCCTGCATGTCTGGCGCTATTTAAAGCACCAATCATGCAGGGATTGTCTGCCACTCATTGTAATTCCACAGCCATGGTGGTTGCGGCATTACAGTGGTTGCCCAAATCGATGGGAACAGTGCTCACAGTGAAACATGAAAAGCCGGCAATTCAGCAGCGGCATAAACCGGTACCCTACAATTTAGAACCAAAAGAATAGAGTATCACACATAGATTAGATAGATGGAAACATGTCAGTCACATATATAATAAGTACAGTGACAGTGTTGGTTACTGTACTTGTCATTTAGTGTAAAGGATTTATTAAAAAAAATATAAGTGTTTTCATGCACGTCTCTTTAAAAAAGCTGGCCGGCAATTCAGCAGCGGTACCCGACAATTTATAACAGAAAGAATAGAGCATCACACATAGATTAGATAGATGGAAACATGTCAGTCACATATATAATAAGTACAGTGACAGTGTTGATTACTGTACTTGTCATTTAGTGTTAAAATAAAGGATTTATTAAAAAAAAATTGTCGTGGGGTTCCCCGTAATTTTAGTCTCTAGCTGAGGTTAAGCAGACGTCTAGGGCAGATGTTTGAAGCATGGGAAGGGGGTAATATCCATGGAGCTTCCCAGGCTACTAATATCAGTCCCCAGCTGAATACCTAGCCTTTACTAGCTATTAAATGGGGGACCCCCAAAAAAATTACGTGGGGTCCCCCCTATTTTAATAGCTAGCAAAGGCTAGGCAGAAAGCTGGTGGCTGATATTAATAGCCAATGAAGGGTGCCATGAATATTGGCCCCCTCCCAGGCTAGAAGCACCAGCCGTCAGCTACCCCAGAAATGGCACATCCATAGGATGCGCCAATTCTGGCACTTAGCCTCGCTCTTCCCACTGTCCTGTAGCGGTGGCAGTGGGGTAATAGGGTTGGGGTTGATGTCAGCTTATAAAGCCAGCTGACATCAAGCCAAGGTTAGTAATGGAGAGGCGTCTATAAGACACCCCCATTACTAACTCCATAGTCAAAGTTAGAAAAAAACACAAGCACCCAGAATAAAGTCCTTTAATTGAAATAAAGACACAACTCTTTATTGTTCTAAATTAAACCATACTTACCATCACGCATATTCCAGCTGAAGCCAACGATCTCCTGCAATAAAAGTAAAATAATAAAGCAACATCATCCTTACATTTCCATGGTTCCCAGGACAGCTTCAGCTCTGCTACATCGAGATGACAGGCTGGACCGCAGCAGAACGCTGCCATCCAGCCTGTCATCCCGCAGACACTGAGAAGCGAAGGCTTGCTTGCGCTCCACAGTGTCTCTCTGTGACGGCATCCAGATGAGCCGAGTTAATGTCCAATGAACTCGGCTCACCTCATGCACGTCACTGACAGCGTGGGAAAATTCTCACGCTGAAGTGCTGAGTGCAGGAGAATTCTCCCACGCTGTCAGTGACGTGCGTGAGGTGAGCTCATGTCCAATGAACTCAGCTCACCTCATGCACGTCACTGACAGCGTGGGAAAATTCTCCTGCACTCAGCGCCTCAGCGTGAGAATTCTCCCATGCTAAAGCGCTGAGTGCAGGAGAATTTTACCACGCTGTCAGAGAGTGTCTTCTGAGCAGTTTGTCAGCTTTTGGACACCTTTGAAGGTGTTTTCTATGTGTTTCTATGTGTTTTTGTTTGCCTGCCATTGGTTTTAACGGTGTTCGACGGTGTTCTAAGGTGTTCGACGAACAGTTCGAAGAACAGTTGCTCGAACATCCCGGTGTTCGACGAACCGAACCGAACCCGAACACTACGGGGGTGGCTCAACACTACTGATGACGTTGAGCCCTGCTGCCAGCATAGTAAGGAGGTGTGCAGGATCCCTTCTGCGCAGTTAGAAAGCTTGTGGCATGACCAGACAGGCTTTTGGTGCAGGTGGAGGACCGAGAGGAGGTTGAGGAGGCAGAAGCAGTGGAGGAACTTTGAGATAAAGAGGATTGACGCACAACTTGTGGGGACGGCAAGACTTGGACAGCAGCCCCTTGTCCTGCTGTCACCATAGTTACCCAGTGCCCAGTCAGCGACATGTAACGCCCCTGTCCATGCCTACTCGTCCAAGTGTCTGTGGTGAAATGCACCCTGTCACACACAGAGTTTCTCAAAGAAGCGGTGATGTTGTGTGCGACATGCTGGTGGAGCGTAGGCACACCTTTCTTTGAGAAGTAGTGCCGACTGGGCATCTGGTACTGGGGCACTGCGACGGACATAAGGTCTCGAAAATCCTCTGTGTCCACCAGGCGGAAAGGATGCATTTCTGTAGCCAAGAGCTTGCAGATGGTGAAATTCAACCTCTTAGCTTTCTCATGGCTAGGAGGAAATGGTCTTTTACTTGTCCACATCTGAGGGACCGAGGGCTGGCTGTTGTGCTTAGACGGGGTTGAGAAGGGTGTCCCCGGCAAACTGCCGGTCTGTGAGGAAGATGCAGGCGGACATGTTAGGTTGCCTTGATCTAAAGGTGGTGCTATCGATGTCGTACAGCGCTCAACACCAGCTGGTGTTTCCACCTCCAAAGAAAATGATGACCGGCCAATCACGCTGGCTGTTGCGGGTAAAGAGGTGGCAGGTCTGCGGCCCAAAACAGGTGTGACTGCTGTCTCCCCAGTCACAGAGGATGAAGAGGCCGCGGATGCACAAGATGGGGCAGACGGCAGTTGGCCCGGCCGGCTAGGCCGCATTGTAGCACAGTGAGCTTCCCACTGCAACTTATGCTTCATGTCCATGTGCCGGTTCATGCATGAAGTACTCAAACTATGTCTTTTTTGGCATCTACTTAGCTTTTTCTGACAAATGTTACAGATAACACGAGTTTGGTCATCTTTATCGATCTCAAAAAATGCCCAGGCTATGCAAGGCTTAGCATCCATGCGACCTGAAGAGCCACCACGACTTGTGCTCAGAGGTAGAGTTGTGTTTGAGGATGCAGTTGTTGACGTGCTTCCAGTACTACGTGTCTGTTCAGGAAGGCGCAACCTGACCTCGTCGTCACTAGCATCCTCCTCCACCTCCTCTGCTTACCTCATCTCTTGGCTAACTGTGGGTTGACAGTAAGTGGGATCTCCAACCTCATCATGATCACACTGTGTGTTATCACACCCATCATCCTCAGAGCCAACCTGTTCCTGCCCTGACAAAAAACTAAAGTTGTCGCTCCAATCAGGTATTTGAGTCTCATCATCGTCTTCCTCATTGCCTCCACCAACAGGAGTTACAGTTTGGGAATGAGGGTCTACATTATGGTCAGAACCTTCTGCGTCTGGTCCTGGAACCGACTTATAAAGATTCTGGGCATCAGTGCAGATCATTTCCTCGTATGGATTCACAGAAGCTCTGGAGCCGACCTCTGATTCCCAGGCTATAGTATGAGTAAACAGCTCTGCAGACTCAACCATCTGTTCTACCTCATACTCAGACGGGCAGCTGGAGAATTTGGAGCTGTGAGGAAGCAAGTGCGATTGGGGTGACACCTCTGAGGACTGGAGTATTTGTGATGTTGAAGTTGAGATGGAGAGCCCACTTAAAGGAGCACTTGATATCCGTTGAAGCACCTGCTGTTTTTGTGCTTCATCTGGAATTTGTAGCGATTGGCGTGGCCGTAAGAAAGGGATCTTATCACATTGTCCGCTAAAAGAAGTAGACATTTTAGTTTGGCTGGAAGATGGTCTTTCTTCTGCAGATGTTACTGTTGCTTTAACACCTACCCCACGGACACAACCTTTTATCCCCTTCCCAACACGCCTATTCCCCTTTCCACCAGCAACAGGCCTTTTTCCACTCATTTTGGTGGTTAACTAATTCACAACTCTGGAGTTGTTTGCACAAAAAACAATGGATGGGAACCGAGCAGAGCTGAGTGGCCAAACTGTGGTATTAGGCCAAAAGTATTGGCTGGGTTAGATGCAGATAAAAATGATATTGAATTTGCAACCTGGTGGAGGTTAGTATAGATGGACTAATAGAACAAGTCCCACATACTGATAGAAGCCGAAATAATTTTTCAGAGCTAGATGCAGAAAAAAATTATATTGAATTTGCAACCTGATGGAGGTCAGTATAGATGGACTAATAGACCATGTCCCACACACTGCTGGAAGCCCAAATAGTTTTTCAGAGGTAGATGCAGAAAAAAATTATATTGAATTTGCAACCTGATGGAGGTCAGTATAGATGGACAAAAAGACCAAGTCCCACACACTGCTAGAAGCCCAAATATTTTTTCAGAGCTAGATGCAGATAAAAATTATTTTTAATTTTCAACCTGGAGGAGGTTAGTATAGATGGACTAATAGACCAAGTCCCACACACTGCTAGAAGCCCAAATATTTTTTCAGAGCTAGATGCAGGAAAAAATTATATTGAATTTGCAACCTGATGGAGGTCAGCATAGATGGACTAATAGACCAAGTCGCACACACTGCTAGAAGCCCAAATATTTTTTCAGAGCTAGATGCAGAAAAAAATTATATTGAATTTGCAACCTGATGGAGGTCAGTATTGATGGACTTATAGAAAAAGTCCCACACACTGCTAGAAGTCGAAATATTTTTTCAGAGCTCGATGCAGATAAAAATTATTTTTAATTTGCAACCTGGTGGAGGTTAGTATAGATGGACTAATAGACCAAGTCCCACACACTGCTGGAAGCCCAAATAGTTTTTCAGAGCTAGATGCAGAAAAAAATTATATTGAATTTGCAACTTGATGGAGGTCAGTATAGATGGACTAATAGACCAAGTCCCACACACTGCTAGAAGCCCAAATATTTTTTCAGAGCTAGATGCAGATAAAAATTATTTTTAATTTGCAACCTGGTGGAGGTTAGTATAGATGGACTAATAGAACAAGTCCCACACACTGCTAGAATCCCAAATATTTTTTCAGAGCTCGATGCAGAAAAATATTATATTGAATTTGCAACCTGGTGGAGGTTAGTATAGATGGACTAATAGAATGATGCTATGCCCAAAAGGTTTTACTTCACTAGGTGCAGTAAAAAAATTGGTATTCTATACACAGGTGGTGTAGCTTGCAACACAGATAGGCTACTCCACTGACTAACACACTCTGCAATAGGCCAAAAAGGATTTGCTTTGCTAGATTCAGCCAAATACTGTGAAAAAAACTTGCACAGCACTGGCACAGACCTGCCTGGCAAAAACTGATAGGGACTGATGTAACCTAGTCCTGAAAAGGACTGCAATTACAATTAGTCTTTACTCCCAACCTATCAATTTAGGAGCACAGACCTGCCTGATAAAAGTCGTAGGAAATTATGTAACCTAGTCCTTAAAAGGACTGCAATCACAACTCTTCCCTACTCCCAAGCTATCTGTAGATTTGTGCGAAAATTGGCTTGAAATTAACAAGGTATTGCACACACAGCAACAGTGGTGCCGTCTAACACGCAACTGCAGCAGTGAGAAAATGGTGGCGATGGGTAAAATGGTTGGGTCTTATAGGGCAAGGGCATGTGACATACACTGCCAATGACACATGCCCTTGCTTGTGTGAAAAAAAGCACTTCACTCCGTGTGTGAGCTGCTGATAGGCTGACAGATTGCACCTCCCCACTGTAAATGCAGGATAGAGAAAAAAAAATGGAGATCTTCATTATTCCTGCAGAGATCCATCCCCTGCCCCTCCCCCCACCCCGCTGTACACTCAAACTGCGTATTAACATTAATTTTCAGCCTTACTGAGAAAAAATCCAGTTATGATTTTGGTGCATGAACAGTTATCGAACATAACCTCGAACAGCCAAATTTTTTTCAAATCGTTCGTGTTCGCCGAACGGCTCGAACACCGCCCAAAACAGATCGAATTTGAGATTGGCGAACAGTTCGAGTCGAACACTGCTCATCTCTAAAGGCTATTACAATTGCCTTGTATACCTTTACTTTAATTATTATTAGTATACGAGATGTGCAGCATCTGAAACAACGGATACTGGAAGCCTGTGCTAGCATTTCTTCTGCGGTTTTGCTATCAGTGTGTCAAGAGTGGGAGAAGAGGGTTGCATTGACAATCCAACACAATGGGCAGCACTTTGAGCACATTTTATAAGTGGTCATAAACTTGTAAAAAACTCATGAAAGAATAAAGTTACGTTAAAACCAAGCACACCATTGTTTTTCTCATGAAATTCTAAATACGTTTAATGTGTCACATGACCCTCTTCCCATTGAAAAAAATGATCAAAAATGGCTGACTTCAAAATGGGGCCTTCACCACCCATCTGGAAAAATGTTCCCCTTCCCATATACTAATGTGCCACAAACAGGAAGTTGATATCACCAACCATTCCCATTTAATTTGGGTGTATGCATATAAATGGCCCATCCTGTATATATATACGAGGGTCAGTCAATAAGTAATGCCTCCTATTTTTTTTCTCCTTTTAATTGGCAAGAAATTCAAATGCAATTACATAGGTTGAAAACCACAACATTAACGATTAATTTGTCACTTTTCAATATAATCTCCATCCACTTCCACAGTCTTGGTCCACCGTTTAACAAGGGCATGCATTCCAGCATGGTAAAAAGCATTCTTGGGACCCACCGTGCACAAACTTCTCTGTATCCCAGTTGTCCAATAATTTTCATCACACTGCCTTTACTTAGGCAGATAATGCCACACAATTCATCTGCAGTCACCCGGCGGTCACCACGAATGATGTCATCGACTCGCTGAATGTTGCTTGGAGTCACTGCGGTTACTGGCCGGCCACTCCGCATTTTGTCGGTGATGGCCCTTCAGCTGTGTTACAGCGACGAACCCATCGTCTAACAGTACTGACATCCACTGTTGCATCACCGCAAACATTTTTCAATCTCTCATGAATTCGAATGGGCGTTTCACCTTCTGCATGCAAGAATTCAATCATAGAACGTTGTCTAATACAAACATCGATGTCAGCCATTTTGCAAACGGATACAGTCCTGCCACCTGTTGGTGCAGGAAGTTGCAATTGTTGTGGATTGGAGAAGAAGGTTTGAGGAGAAAAAAAATAGGAGGCATTACTTATTGATTGACCCTCGTATATATATATATATACATATATATATATATATATATATATATATATACACATACAGTGGGGAAAATAAGTATTTGATACACTGTCGATTTTGCAAGTTTTCCCACCTACAAAGAATGGAGAGGTCTGTAATTTTTGTCACATGTGCGCGTCAACTGTGACAGGCAGAATCTAAAAATCAAAACCTGAAAATCACATTGTATGATTTTTAAATAATTAAATTGCAATAAGTATTTCATGCAATAAACCAACCAGCAAGAATACTATCTGTCACAGACCCGTTCGTTTTTCTTTAAAGCGCACCTGTCAGCAGGATTGTGCTCAGTAAACTACATACACTGTCAGGTGGGCGACATTACACTGATTAAAATGATACATTGGTTGATGAAATCCGTCCTGTGGTTCTTGTGTAATATTTACTGTCAGTTTGGAGATAATGACATGCTCGTGCTTTGGGGCGGCCTGTGGGATGGGCTCTCCTCTAATGCTTACTTATTCAGCTATATGCTCTAAAGACAGGTCACTGGTCATTCAGTGACCTGCCTCCTATTCTACCTAACCCCACCCTACCAGATGCATTATGTAAAATCGGAGGCTGGTCACTGAATGATCAGTGACCTGTCATAAGAGCATATAGGTGAATAAGTAAGCAGAACTTTTTGGTATCAACTCCACTTGCTGTGTTTGGAGGAAGTAGAAGGATGAGTACAACCCCAAGAACACCATCTCAACCGTGAAGCATGTTGGGGGAAACATCATACTTTGGGAATTTTTTTCTGCAAAAAAGACAGGACAACTGCACCATATTGAAGGGAGGATGGATGACGTCATGTATCATGAGATTTTGGCCAACAACCTCCTTCCCTCAGTGAGTGCATTGAAAATGGGTCATGGCTGGGTCTTCCAGCATGACATTGACCCGAAATACACAGCCATCGCAACTAAGGAGTGGCTCCATAATAAGCATTTTAAGGTCCTGGAGTTGCCTTGCCAGTCTTCAAACCTGAACCCAATGGAAAATCTTTGGAGGCAGCTGAAACTCAATGTTGCTCAGTGACAGCCCAGAAGCCTGAAAGATCTGGAGAAAATCTGTATAAAGGAGTGGGCCAAAATCCCTGTTACAACATGTGAAAACTTGGTCAAGAACTACAGGAAACATCTGTCCTCTGTAATTGTAAACAAAGGTTTCTATACCAAATATTAAGTTCTGTTTTTCTATTGTATCAAAAACTTATTTCATGCAATAAAATGCAAATGAATTATGTAAAAATCATACAATGTGATTTTTTGGATTTTCTTTTAGATTCTGTCTATCACAGTTGAAGTGTACCTACGATAAAAATTACAGACCTCTCCATTCTTTGTAGGTGGGAAAACTTGCAAAATCGGCAGTGAATCAAATACTTATTTTACGCACTGTATATATATATATATATATATATATATATATATATAAATATATAAAAGATATCTTTTATGGTTACTTGCATGTTTGGAGTTTATAGAATTAAGGCTTTCTAAGTTTTGTATACTTGATTGTTCCATGAAATGAATCTATGCTTTGCTAATGAAGAAATGCTTTGAAAACAAATATTTTTTTCCTTTGAAGTCAACACCATATAATACAAAAATGAAGCTGATTTGATTGCTTTTTAATTTAGTATTTTGCCTGTCACACTGAATAATTGTAATCTTTACAGCTAGAAACTGTCAACAGCGCGATTAAAGCAGAAGGAAGATACAGCAGGTGGTGAAAAGGAAAGATGGCTGAAAGCAAAACAACTGATTGTCAAAGCATGTTAATCTTTCCTATGCATAAATCGCATATAAATTATAAACAAGATTTTACTGAAGGTGATTTTTGACAGACAAGAACTGAATTGACCAATTGTTTTGCTTTTACTTTTTTGTCAAAATAATGCCGGAACGTTCATACATATTTAGTGATGCCCAGGGGAAATTTGAAGCAGTGGCTGTAACAATTACATTCATTTGTGACCTAAATATGAAATTCTATAGTTTGGATCATTTGCGGAAAGAAAAGATTTAAGCCGCATCATTAATTATCCTAAGTACTAATACAAACATTTTATTGGTAATAAGTTTGTTTCCTGATGTCTGATAGCTGTTACCAGAGATTAGACAACTTGCATTTGATGAGACTAATCAGGAGTTCTAAGGAATAGGAAATAGGATTTTGTTAAATACTAGTTTTGTATGAGAGAAAATTGCCATATGGGAAAAAAGATAATATTGTAAATGTGCAATAACTAAAAGCAAGAGATATTAATACTCTAGACCTATAAAGCTGGGATTTTTTACTATAGAATGACTGATATTATTATATACTATTGGCCTTAATTTATTGCTTCCTTATTATAATTTCGAGTAGTCTCCATACCAGGCATACAGATGTAAGGAAGTGAGTGACTCATACCCTAGGAATGCACATTGAGATTTGTGTGGATGAATGTTGCCATCTTGTGGCCACCAACAAAAGAGATGTGAACTAAAGGAACAATGTATGAGCCAATCTAAGGATTGATTGCCCAGGGGGAAGGGAGAGGCCAGATGCGACCTTCTGTGACCCAGAAAGAAAATATAAAAAAAAAACCTGAGGCCAAGGCAGAGTGTGAGTCATCACTCAGAATTGTATAAGGTCACATGTGCAGCGTCAACTGAACAGACTTATAGCCGAATCCTAGATGAGGGAGACTAGGGACTGATAACTAGCTTTGATAGTGAACTCATATGGAAAGGGATATCGCTTAGGAGATTATAATAATGATAATCTTTATTTTTATATAGCGCTAACATATTCCGCAGCGCTTTACATACATTATCGTCGCTGTCCCCATCGGGCTCACAATCTAGATTCCCTATCAGTATGTGTTTAAAGTGTGGGAGGAAACCGGAGAACCCGGAGGAAACCCACGCAAACACGGGGAGAACATACAAACTCCTTGCAGATGTTGTCCTTGGTGGGATTTTAACCCAGGACCCCAGCGCTGCAAGGCTGCAGTGCTAACCACTGCGCCACCGTGCCACCCGCAGAATGAGGTTCAAAACCACGGCCAAGAGGACTAATTAATGGAACAAAGTATCGCTCACTAGAGCAGCAGGATAAGGTCCTTCGCCCAGGACAGGAGCCCTAGTTGAGGAGACGACTGATTGGGTGAGCTTAATGCCAGGAGGCCCAGTTAAGCGAACTTAGATTGAGTGAGCTGAAGTCCAAGAGGCCTAGACAATGATACAAAAGGAATTTGAGCTGCACCCTAGGAAACAGAGGCAGCTGGAATAGATTGTTGATGCTGTCAGCAGCCTACAGAGCAAGATTTGAGGCTAATGGGGGAAAAGAGCTGACTTCTGTTAGGGCCTGTAGAGGTGGCCACTGACGACAGTCTCAGAGGCAGGGTAAAGGCCCTTATAGTAATGGTACCGACTTTGACGGACAATAGACCAGTGTATGCTTTGGAAATATCATTTGATGTATATATAGCTGAAATCTGTGATTTAAATTGTATTGTATAAATTAACGTTCTGTGATTTGTGAATTGCTATTTACCAGACATTGAATTTTTGACCTCTTGAATTGTAAACAGTTAATAAATAACAAACTTGTTTGACTGTACCACTAAGTGTGCATTCTTTGTGCTGCTGCATCCGTGCACCTGTTTAAATAGATATAGCAGAGCTGAATTAATTTATTAAATAATTTGGGCTACAATAATAGTAAATCGTAATAAAAAGACAAGTGTATTGACAGAAATTTGTAAAACGTGGCTCTTACAATATGGTGACAAAAAAACAAATGTTTTTTTTTAAACAGTGCATTTATTGTACAAAAGTGGTAAAATATAAATAAAACTATAGTAATTTGGCATTGCCTTAATCAGGCTGACCCTGAAAATAAAGTTAGCACCCTATTTGTGCTGCACTTAAATAGTGGAACACTGCTGTTTTTTTCTTCTATGCCTCCCCACAAAGAGTAAATATAATATAGGGAATATGTTTTATGCGCCACGCAATGTTGCCACTGACAAGTACAACTCATCCTGACAAAAAAAGTTGTAGCTGCGTAGCTCCCAAAAATAAAATTTTTATGGCTCCTAGAATGTGACATTGAAAAAAAAAATTGCATGTTCCTAAAGGCCCAAAATGGGCACATCCCAAATTTAGATATTTTACATTTACTGCACTCAGAATAAAGTAGGCATATGGAAATACAAATTTCATCACACATTAGCGTAGCATTTAAATATATATGAGACAATTTAGCGTTGAAGTATGAAAAAAAATTTTTTTTCAATTTTCTTTATTTTTGTGTTTTAATTAAAAAATATAAATCATGGTGGGCTAGTTTTCCAATGTAAATATAGAACACAATATCTTATAATTAACAATGTCATAATTACTTGAATACATGAAAGTTTTACGAGTTGTTATTAAATGTAGTCACATGTATCAGATTTTCAAAATCTGTCTCAGTCATTAGGTGACAAACAGGTCCAGTCTTAATGCGTTCAATAGAAAAATGTACAAACAGTGGGGCAGATGTACTAAAACAGTATAATTTTTAGACAGTGTAAACTTAAAGTAATCAGTCTGAAAATGCATGACAGTGGCTTATTCTCTTTGCATCACTTAGTCTAATTTTAAACCACCTATAGTTGGCTTACTTAGTGCCATACATATGAGCCACAATTTGGGTGGTGCATTTTCGGGTAAACAATGTCTCATAAGCTATGCCATTTTTATTGTAAAGCAGCACCCCTTCATATAAAGTCATATCTTCTTGTCAAGTGAAGCACTGAGGGTATCTAAAACACCCAAATAGAATTCTAGTATATTTAGAAAGGTAACTATCAGTTAAAGTCAATGATTAGTCATATGTAAAGTCAAAAGCACAAATCCATGATTTAAGTAGAGCATATGCAAATTGCCTCTTTAGAGAGGAAAAGTACTTCAACGCTAGTGCCACCTATTGGAAGTAGCAATCCTAAAAGTCAATATCGGCTCTTTAACAAGCCTTGCCCCATGACTTAGGGTAAAAGTCAAACCAGAATTTCAATTTGAAAACACAGTGTTTTGTGGTGTTGCCCCTCCTCAGTGCAAAGCATGGAAACTGATTTAGCTGTATGAAAGGCCTTTGACTGGGGTCTGAGGGATAACGTTCTCCTTATGGAAAGTAACGGGGGCATGCGGGGGCACTTATGCATATAGCATTTATGCATACTTTATCAAAGTGCCATAATTTATCAAAGTGTCTCGGCAGTTAGATATGACATTGCTAATATTCATCTTTCTTCTCTTCTTAGAGGTATATATTTCTCACTCCTCTACTATGTGTTATCTATTCTGAAAACTGCATTGTACCTCCATGTTCCTTGCAATGCTCTGCAGCTAATCACTGGTATATATTTATCACTCCTCTACTATGTGTTATCTATTCTGAAAACTGCATTGTACCTCCATGTTCCTTGCAATGCTCTGCAGCTAATCACTGGTATATATTTCTCACTCCTCTACGTTGTTTAATTCATGATACTTTAAGGTCATCACACTTACTTTACCAGTTTATGATCCATGTAGAGTTGCCAGTCTGTTTTTTTTCTGCAGTTTTATGGTCTCCTGTTGTCTTAAGCTAGTTGATTGATTGCTAACGAGTTAAATCTGTGTAGATCTAAGCACATACGTCCCTATATATTGAGACATAGTCAAGGGGCAGCATTTATGGGGGGCATTTATGCATATAGCATTTATGCATACTTTGTCGAAGTGCCATAATTTATCAAAGTGTCTCGGCAGTTAGATATGGCAGTTGGGCAGGGCAGGAGACAGGTAAGACATGCAAGACAATTTAACAAACTTGCTTCCAGGTCATCTTTTTTGCAAACAGTATTCACCATTTGTATCTGTGCCATTTATATTCTGGCTGCTACAATCATCCACATTCACCGTTCTCCCACAAATTCTGCAGACTTCATCCATATTAACCCCTCACTCCTCTCTTCTCCTATGTACAGCTGTCATGCTCTCTTCGCAATGTTATACCACACAGATCCATTCATTCCCACCATGCAACACAGGAAACGCTCTCACAAATCACTCAACCATCTGCTCACACTCTGTATCTTCCTTCTCTTAGTCGCAAGTGATATTTCTCCTAATCCAGGACCCTCCAGTAATAATAGCACTAACTCTTTTCCTGTTATATTCAGAAACCCTGCTAATCTCATTAATATTCCCTGCATATCTTCTGTCTCATTCAACTGTGCCCTTTGGAATGCGCGCTCAGCATGTAATAAACTCTCTTACATCCATGACTTTTTCCTCTCTAATTCCCTCAACCTTCTCACTGAAACCTGGATCCAGCAGTCAGACACCACCGCTGCTGCAGCTCTCTCCTATGGTGACCTACACTTCTCTCATACTCCGAGACCTGACAACAGATCAGGTGGAGGTGTTGGTCTTCTTCTTTCAACAAAATGTACTTTTCAGGTTATCCCCCCAGTACCCTCCCTTATCTTCCCTTCTTTTGAGGCCCACACAGTCAGACTCTACCGACCCTTCTCCCTGCGAGTGGCAGTTGTCTATCGCCCTCCAGGTCCCTCCCGTCAGCTCCTGGATCACTTTGCTTCCTGGCTTCCAAATATTCTATTCTGCGACATCCCCACGATAATCATGGGAGATTTTAACATCCCAATTGGCGATCGTCTGTCCCCATCTGCCGCTCACCTTTTATCACTAACCTCCTCCTTCGGCCTTTCACAGCTTGCTAATTCTCCTGCACATGAGGACGGGAACACATTGGACCTGATCTTCTCCCGGCTTTGCTCAGTACATGACTTTACTAACTCTCCCCTTCCACTGTCTGACCATAATCTTCTTTCATTCTCTGTCAAGAACTGTGACTCTACTCAAGACCCCCCCACTTTCCACACTTATAGAAATATACGCGCCATTAACACCCAGAAATTTATGAAAAAGTTGCAATCATCATTGGCCCCAATCTCCTCCCTCTCATGTCCCGACTCTGCATTGAAGCATTATAACGAAATAATGCTATGCGCCCTGGATGAAGCTGCACCCCCTACACAAAGAACAATTCGGCATAGATAGCGACAACCCTGGCACACACCTCAAACACGTCTTCTCCAGCTGTGTTCCAGGTGTGCTGAAAGGCTGTGGAGAAAATCTAATCTGCCTGAATTTCCTCCATTATAAATTTATGCTGAAAACATATAACTCTGTGCTTCACCTCTCCAAACAAACCTACTTTAACAACCTCATAATCTCACTTTCCAATAATCCTAAACGACTCTTTGACACTTTTCATTCTCTCCTCAATCAAACAGCACAGGCCTCGATCACTGACCTCAGCGTAGACGATTTGGCCAATTGTTTCAAAGAAAAAATTGACCATATCCGACAGGAAATTTTCTCCCAATCCCCAAACGCTATGCATGCTCTCCCCCGCCACATTGTATCTTGCTCACTTTCTGACTTCGAACCAGTCACAGAAGATGAAGTGATCAGGCTCCTTGCATCTTCTCGCCCTACCACCTGCACCAGTGACCCTATTCCCTCACATCTCCTTCAGTCCCTTGCTCCAGCTGTCACCACTCACCTAGCTAAAATTTTCAACCTCTCCCTCTCATCTGGTATCTTTCCCTCTTCTTTTAAACACACCAGCATACATCGATTACTTAAAAAAACATCCCTTGACCAGAACTGCATGGCCAACTACAGACCTGTTTCCAATCTTCCCTTTATCTCTAAGCTCCTGGAACGCCCGGTCCATTCCTGTCTAATCCGCTATCTCTCAGACAACTCTCTTCTTAACCCTTTACAATATGGTTTCCGCTCTTTACATTCTACTGAAACTGCCCTCACTAAAGTCTCTAATGATCTACTAACAGCTAAATCTAATGGTCACTATTCCCTGTTGATTCTCCTGGATCTCTCTGCAGCATTCGACACTGTGGATCACCAGCTCCTCCTCACTATGCTCCGCACTATTGGCCTCAAGGACACTGTTCTCTCCTGGTTCTCCTCCTATCTCTCTGACCTCTCCTTCTCTGTGTCTTTCGCCGGCTCCTCCTCCTCTCTCCTTCCCCTTACTGTCGGGGTTCCTCAAGGATCAGTCCTAGGCCCCCTTCTTTTCTCCTTATACACTGCTCCCATTGGACAACCAATCAGCAGATTCGGTTTTCAGTACCATCTCTTTGCTGATGACACCCAATTATACACCTCTGCTCCGGACATCACCCCTGTATTACTACAAAAGACCAGTGATTGTCTTTCTGCTGTGTCTAACATTATGTCCTCCCTCTGTCTAAAACTGAATCTGTCAAAAACTGAACTACTCGTATTTCCTACCTCCACTAACCTACCTGTGCCCGATATTGCCATTTCCGTTTGTGGCTCAACCATTACTCCCCAGCAACAAGCCCGCTGTCTTGGGGTCATTTTTGACTCTGATCTTTCCTTCACTCCTCATATCAAATCACTCGCTCGTTCATGTCATCTACACCTCAAAAACATCTCAAGAATCAGGACTTTTCTCGCCTTTGACTCGGCAAAAACTGTTACTGTAGCTCTTATTCATTCTCGTCTGGACTACTGCAACTCTCTACTTATCGGGCTCACTCTTACTAAACCCTCCCCTCTCCAATCCGTCCTTAACGCAGCAGCCAGGAGCATATTCCTCGCCAACCGCTACACCGATGCCTCTTCCCTGTGCCAATCATTGCATTGGTTACCCATCCAATATAGAGTTCAATTTAAACTTATCACGCTTACCCACAAAGCACTCCATGCTTCAGTACCCCCCTACATCTCCTCCCTTGTCTCTGTCTTCCACCCTGCACGTGCCCTCCGTTCTGCCAATGACTTAAAACTAAAATCCTCCATAATCCGAACTTCCCACTCCCGTCTCCAAGATTTCTCGCGTGCTGCGACTATTCTTTGGAATGCACTACCCAGGACAGTTCGATTAATTCCCAATACCCACAGTTTCAAGTGGACCCTAAAAACCCATTTCTTTAGACTGGTGTATCGCCTCCACACACAATTTGTCCATCCCAGTTGTCTGTCCCAGTTTTCCCCCATATTAAAATCTTCTTCAATTTCAGGTTCATACCAACCATGCACATAATAGCCTCGGTCAGGACTGCACACATACTGGCAGGCGACCAGTCCATGTATTATTTATCCTATTTAGTATATCAAGGCTGCATTATATAATATATGTACATTCTACCTTTTGTGTCTCCCCCATTTCCTCATAGACTGTAAGCTTGCGAGCAGGGCCCTCACTCCTTTCGACATGAGATATGTTTATTCTGTATTGTTTGTATAAGTCCCCCCTAAAATTTGTGAAGTGCTATAAAAATAAAAATTATTATTATTATTATTATAGTAACATGCCAATATAAGATAGGTCGGACCCTCACCTCCGCTAGCAGCCAGATGTGAACAGTTTATGGAGCTGAAAATCACTGCTCTGTCACATTGTTTAGTGAAAGTGGCAGGTCTGCTCTATTGAAAAGAATAGTAGTACCAGACAATTGGCCACAGTTTACTGAGCTGTGGTGCTCTATTCCATATACTGTTAAAATCTGGCAGCCGTTGCTGATGGTAACAGATGATTAATGAGGAGAGAGTGTCAGACCAGTGATGACAGTAAGGAGATACTCACATGTAGCAGCTATGCTGCAGGTTTTCTCTTTGATTTGTTGGTGGATAAATTGCAGTATATTAGAGTCAATGAGAAAAAAATCACATCTACAGTACATGCTGCAAAAAAACTTCATATGTCAATTATTTATGCCAATTTTTCACAGTAAATTTTCTTTTTTGCAACGCCTAATGTAAAATGTTAAACAAATCAGTAGATTTAAAACAAAATCATCTGCAGAATTTTCTTTGTATTATTTGTTGCATATCCATAAATTTGGTGGGAAATTATTGTTCATGGTAGAAAATGAATTTCTATATACTGGATATCTGACAAAAGACCATCAAATAAGTATAAAATATTCCACCAGAACTTTGGGTTTCACCAAGTTTGTAAGTCATCACCAATGCCTATGGTAGGTAAAAACTAGAGATAAGCAAAACTCCTAAAATTCTCTTTGGCAGGTTCACTTGGCCGGCAGATTCTATTTAGTCAGAATAAAATCATTACAAGTGGAAATTTCCCCAATTGCCATGAAAATACATTTATTAAGCTCTGAGGTTTCTCCAGACCCCAGAGCATATCAAACAGAGAGGAGGGAAGGGCTTAAAAAAATTAAATACATTACACTCATGTTGTCAACTGTTTTAAGCTCTCTTTTGTCCTTACATCACCTCCACTGCCACTGCAGTTTTCCACTCTGAATCCACTGGCGTAAGAAGGTATAGATTTCTGATTCTGGCACAAGTTTCAGATTCTGTGCCTCCTATTGAATTTGACTCAGTTTTCTCCAGCATATGAAACGTTTACCTTGCCATAAGAAATTTCTGTCCTGATAACTTAGCCTATAAATCTGTCACCTAATATTTTGGGACTAATGATAGAACATAAGGGATTGGTACAGGAATTACAGTCATTGATTATATGCTGTTAGTTACAAAATCAAACCTCACTAAAAATTCTATTCTGACAATCCAGCCCCTTTGTATTTGATTGATGACTTTTATATCCTCCATGTCATCCACAATAACCTGCTTTTCAATTGTGTGATTATTTGGAAAGAAACAGCCACGACAATTTAAAATCATTCAGCAAAGAATCTTGGACCTGAAGGTGGACTTTTACTTTACGGTTAGAGCTAAAACCACAGATTGATATTGAAGCTTTTCCTCCATATTTGCCATTTGAAATGACTAGCCACCTTCAAGTGTAATTTCTAAAATGCCATGTACTTTTTTACTCTGACACAGAAAACTTTAAATCATCTAATTTTTTAGTTTAGGTTTCTATTTTAAAAGTCCCTGCTGCCCATGAATAACTTGTGTAAACAATAGACAGTGGTGGTCTCCACTTCCACAGCATGGGAGAGGTCACTAAATAGTACTAAACTATGAGATTACAATGTTACATAATTAGAACATTTGAAAAAAGACATGTCCATCAAATTCAACTGTGGGATGGAAGGACTTTGAAAGGAACCTGTTAGGTGATTCATGCTGTCCAAACTGTGGGCACAAACTGTGGGCAGCATGAATCACAACCTGGATGTACAAAAAGAGCCAGGTATACTTTTCTTTGAAGTGCTCCGGCATTACAGAGAAAATATCCTTTAACGATCCAGCAGAGTGCAAATGTTCTAACAGAATAGTCAGGCTTCATCCCAGCTGGTTCTGCCCAGTGCCTCTGCAGATCATTAGCTGGTCTTTCTTTTGGGTGTATATATACAATAACCTCTAGCAGTGCTGGGAGAAGCCAGTCAGGGCAGAGCAAGATTAGTCTGGTCTCTGGCTATGATGACCAGTAGAGATGAGCGGATCTTTTGAAATTAGAATTCATTGACTTTGCTGAATTTCCATAAATTCACACAAATCACATAATACAAAGCCTGTAATTGCTTGGAAAAATTGTATAGAACATTGTGTGTTCCCTTTCGAGTCTAGTAAACATGTTTTGGGCTCCGTGAAGCAAACACAGCCTTTTTGAATGTCCAAATAACTGCCACCAATCTGGCTAAGGGAATGCAGATGGTAACCAAAGGTAACCAACAGTGTATTGCACATCACACTGCAGTGTCAGACTTTTTAGTCTACCTAAGTTGTATAAATAGTCTAAAAATTATCACTTTTTTGGGAGGTGCAGATGTATGCATTGTGGGTTTTTTACAGACAGTTGGTGCAAACAGTAGAGGCCATGACATTTTCACACAGTTGGGTGCAACAATTAACCCTATTTGGGGGTATAAAGAACTTTTCTAAATGATAAAGCGATAGCTTTTTTATAAGCTGTACAAAAATTATCAATTCAATAGTGTAGCAGATGCACTATCCTGTTTTGAATGTTAAATTTGAAATTGAATTTGAAAAAAATAACCTATTTTTGATTTCTGCAACTGGGTTGCTAATCATAAAATCCTTAGGCAATTACAAAGATTTTTTATACAGGCATCCAAATATTATTTCCTTATTTCTAAAGTCAAAACAGTGGCACTGTTTTTAACGTGAAGAAGTTCTGGCTTGTTGTCATCAAGCCTTTTAAAAAATTAGCCTTAGTTTCATAGCTGTTTTTTGAGGGTATATAAATATGCAAGTACCTTTCCCGATGGAAGCAGTAAAGTCAAGCACTATGAAACACAGTGGACAGCCAGGATGTGTGTGGCTGCTTCGGGCCAGCAAAAGTAGGCCCGACAGCATCAATAATATAGTGTTCATGACATAATGGACAGGGAGGAGATGTCTAGCAGAGTGTGGTACATTGGCCTTGATGACAGCAGGACAGTGTGGATGGCAGTCAATAGACAAGCAGGCAGACAGATGGTACAGCCGATTTAATCATTAGCATAATCCGACATTGCACGAAAATCTGCACTGATCCATGCCTGATTCATTTTGAGAAATATTACATTATTTTTGCACTATTTTTTTGCACATTTTTGATTCGCTTTCGTGTGAAAAATCCACCAGCCATGCTGAATACCCTCTTTAAGATTACACTGGGGCTGGGCATGATAGTACGCTGATAGCAAACTGTACAAGTTCTTGTCATTGGTCCAATATGTTTACCCAGAAGTCCATGGGATAGGGTTTATAGGTATCTCATTGAGAAAGGTCACAATCTAGGTACAATTGACCCTGGCTGTTGAGGGAATACAACTGTTTGCTGATATGCATACATTTTTGCACCAATAGATAAATCATCTGGTTCATTATCGCATATATATTGTCATTGGTGCTACTGACTCAGATGTTTGTAAAATTGTTAATTTTGTCAAAGAAAATTTCACTTATGAAAATCAAATAATTTGGTTTTCAGAATTTTATACAATTTGGCCTTCTGATAATTTTTCCTTTTCTCACCTCCTCTGTGCAGGGACTGACTAATTTGGGAAGTACTGACTCTGCAGGAATCGCAAAGTGGTCACCTAGTCATACATGTGGTTGATAACTGTCCTTTTTTGCACAAGCTTCACCAATTAGAAAACTCATATTTCTCTGTTAATACACTAATTCCCTGCACCAAAAATGTCCTAATATTTTTGGAAAAATTTATCTTTTTTTGACAGAAAATTTCATTTACAGTATTCAAAAAATTTTAAATATTATTTTCCAAAAATTTCAGAACAATTTTGAAAAAAAATGATCATTTAAATAAAAAAATCACTTATAATGTTTTAAAAAGTTTGGTTGAACAATTTTCAAAAATTTTGCCCCCTTCTCACAATCCTGATAAGGGTGCTACCAGGAATATTCAAAAAGACACAGTCACAATAATATTTAATTTCACCTAAAGTTAGGAAGAAGGCGATCTTGTTGTATAGATAACTTAATGCACGAAATAAGATAAATTTTGGAAAAAAATATATTTTGTGTCCAAACCTGGCAGGGATGATACAATAAATAATGGTGGCTAGGTATCTTCCATTGACCCTGAGTACACACAATTCTTTCATAAAAGGCAATACAATCCAGATGGTCTAGCATCAATTGCAGTGAACTTAGACAAATGGGAGTATAATTTCCATATAATTTAATGATTCTACGCATTTTTCTTTGGCACACAAAATGACAACTGGCAATGCAATTAAGGTAGTGAAGGGAGTGTATGGAAAGCAATAGTAGAGGATAATGATGGGGCTGATGACAACGACAAGGCATTATTTTCAGATGCACACTGGTTACCAAAAATATGATCATGAGGAGGGGAAGCAGGAGAGTTTGAACCTCGCTAACCATGGTGGTCAGGTAGTGTCTGAGTGATGTAGTTCCTATTCGATCTGTGCCAGAATGTACCTGACTTATTTTCTTTTGCTTCGCTGTGTATTGCTGATGCCAGTAACCTCCTCCTCTGATGATCTCAACTACTCTTCACCCCTGTCTGGCTTCAAGGTTTAGTCCAATACAGAATCATCATCTTCATAGTCATCCATGATTCGGCTGACAGTTGCCTATCTGTGTAAATTGGCTGGCGCTCATGCCCCTCTTCTGATTCCCATCCCGAGGTTTGCCCTGGATGTGAGTACTATTACCACAAACATTGTCCATACCACCTTGGCTCGTAGAGCCTGCAATACAGATTAGCATTAAAATTATATTGTTTGTCTGCTCTGGCTCTAATTCGAAATATCAACTAGAAGTTTTTCTGGTGTAGTATGTTCCTTAGTCCCCAGGGTGCTGTGGGTTAGAGTACTTTGAAATAGAATAGAAAGAGGTGTCATTGATGGATTTTAAATTTTGTTATGCACGACATTAATCGTTTTGGCGGCAGAGTAAGCGGACTGAGCAGAACACTTTCTCTAGCTGATGGTGTCGCTATCAGAAGCTACATCATCCTGCTGTGATTATTATGAGAGATGGGAAATTAACTCTGTCAGGGTAAAAAAGAATATATATTTTCTCTACTTTTATACTTTTATACGCTTTGCTTATGTACTAACCACCATTTTGTGTCTTATAACAATAAGCTTTCCTTGCTACGTGTTACTTAGATCGAAATTTATGCTAAGATGGCGCCAGTATCAGCCAGCACCTGTTTCAGAGAAATGAAACCGAATCATCAACTGACGGTTGTCTGCCCAGAGACTGAGTTACGGAGACGTGGACCAATCAGGAGTGGCCGGATACTAGACATTTATGGCTTACCCCGCCCCGAACAACCCCTTTCCCCTCCCCATTATGTAGTGTATTTAAGTTTGTGCATGCGGAAATAAAGACGGAACATTGCTGAGATCGTGGCTTGCCAGTAGCCTTCTGAGCATGCTCTGAGTTTGAACCAGCTTGTTGTCTGACTCATTCTTTGAATGGTTGACCCATGCTCATAGCCTTAATTTGGAGTGACTGGAGGACGAGTGGAATGCCGGACCCATATTGCTGACTTCCCTGGTGGTGACTGCGGCGGCTGAATTTGAGGCCTGATCAACCTCCATCGAACACGGTAAGTCGAGATGTGTTTTATATGTCTCACTTGCCTGTGTGTCAGCCGCAGCGGTTCCTGTGGGATTATCAGTTTGGATCTGGGTGGGTGACCGGTCGAGTGGTGAGACCTCAGGCGTCCCGCGCCACGTCCCGTACCAGCAACTGTGAGACCGAGTGACGTCGCATGCCTGCGCGTGCTCGTGTGAACACCACCTCCTCCTCCCCCGGTCACTGTTCTTTTCTTAGATAGCTGCCTCCCGTGACTGATAGTCGATTCCAAGCCATCCCTAGATTGTAGTGTAAGGAAGAAAGAATCTGTGACGAATTGAGGAGTGCTCTTCGTCTACCACAGAGACTGCTGTAAAGTCAAGGTTAGGAAAGGAGATAGATTGAGGTGTCTCTCTATCTCACCAGTGTATTGAGGAGTGCTCTACACTGACGGGTGGTGACCTGTAATCAGGGTGCCATGGTGAGTCGCACTGTAAAGTCGCCATTCAAGGTTAGGAAAGGAGATAGATTGAGGTGTCTCTCTATCTCACCAGTGTATTGAGGAGTGCTCTACACTGACCGGTGGCGACCTGTGGACTGCATCAGTGATCTGAGTCGCGACAGATCATTGCATTCTATAAGAAAATGTTGCGTATGTTCAAATCTGAAAGACCTGGCAAGTTGCCGGATGGTGCAGTGGGAGTTATCCAGCTACTAGAGTCACGGGAAGGCAAGGAGGCTGTTAAGAATGTTAGGAATCTGTATTAAATGATAAGACTACCCAGTACGGGCAGACTTCAGCCTTCAGTGTAGAAGGAATGCGTTATACAAAATAAGGGAAGTTGAGTGATGAAGGACACCTGCACCAGGCTCAGACACATCTTAGAGTAGATGGTGCAGGGGGGAACAGAGAATGCCGAGCCTTTGTTCGGATACATGAAAGCTGCAGAATGTGATTTGTTATGTGACCCTAAATTGGCCGTAACCCCGTTGATGCCTGTCACTACACCGAGCCCTCAGCCACCACCCTATAATGGTGCCGCACTAAATCATCGGAAGGATGGACGTGTCGTATGTGCTGAGAGCAGAACCCGCCCTGGGAGAAGTTCTGCTGTATCTGTGGGGCGGGCCGCCCATGGCACGATGCCCAGCCTGCCCTCAAGAACAATCCCACCCCCACTCCAACTCCTCCCTCCAACGGCCATCTTACTACACCTTTCCCTGCCCCCAAGAACAATCCCACTCCCACTCCAACTCCTCCCTCCAATGGCCATCTTACTACACCTTGTACTTGTTGTGGGAGGCCCGGGAAACCCCAATCCGGCCTATATCCACTACTAGATCCGTCCGGTGCTTATTACCAGTCGCCAGCACGGGTGGAAAAGCCCGCAGTCCCAGAGCACCCATCTGAAACTAATGCGATACCCTCTGCTCCAGTCCACGATGCTGAGGCGCTCCCTCTGTTCCCCATGGGGGTCGCCCATAACCCTGGGGATATCCTCCTCAACTCTCCAGAATTTCAGGCTAGACTGCTCTCCATCCGCCAACGTACTGTTACTCAAGACGATACAGAGCCAGATGAGGGATGGGCTCAAGATACTCCAGCGCCCCTCCCTTTACCCCATACGTCTCCTATGGCATCCTCCACCCCACATTCATTACCCATACTCCGGCCCTTGCTCCAAGCAACTGCTGAAAGAGCACCATCCCCCAGCCCCTCAGAAGTCTGGGACCCCTGCCGCTCCCGGAACCTAGTAGACCCATCAGGACGCCCCGTCACTCTGTCAATAGGCTACGGTGACATCCTTTCACATCGGGTGGGGGCCATAATCAACCCTGCAAACACCCTATGAGCCATGCTGGAGGATTGGCTCGTAAAATTGCCCTTGCTGCTGGTTCTACTCTGGCTGCAGAATGCCAGGCTCACTTAGCCGAAAACGGAGAGCTTTCAAAAGGCCATGGATTCCACAAAAGCAGGATCCCTTAGTACGTATGAATCCGGCCTAGAATACATGAAACAGTTAAAAGCCTGGGCTCAGGATCGCTTGTCAGATCAAGCTGGGTCTGTACAAGATGTTCAACAAGACCCTGATGAATCTGTGGAAAGATATGCTGCAAGACTCAGCATGCATTTTGAGGATCTCGGATACAGTCCTCATGTCAAGACGCAGGCCGCCCTGTTGGTTCAGGCCCTAGTAGATGGCCTACAAGATGCTCTCAGAGATGAGGTTCTGAGGGTACGCCCCGAGATCCGTTCTTCTTCTTTTAACGACGCGGTGGACATTGTCAAAGTTTTCCAAAAAGCCATGCTAAAAATGGAAAAGGATACTAAGCCAAAGAAGAAAGCCGCTCCTGCCATGGTATATCAAGCTCAAGAAAGCTACCCACCCCCTGGCAACCAACATGGAATCAAGTGGGTAATGGTTAAAGGCACAGGTGATGATACTCCTCCCACATATAGAAAACAAGACAGAAGAAATGACAGGGGGCCACCTAGAGACAAGAGACAATCTCGTGATTCTGAAGGACGCATGCTGTGTTGGGAATGTGGTAGCCCTAATCACATTCTCAGAGACTGTCCAACCCGCAGACAGTACCATGACCGCTCGTTTCATGACGGTCCACACAACCATGGACCTTCCCGTGAACCATCTCACCCACGCCAATGACGGCCCGGTCAACCAGTGTCCACTTTCCCGGCTACGCACCCCACGGCCGCCTGTGGGACTGTCACTTTACAGGTGGACCATCAACCTTTGAAGTTCCTGGTGGACACTGGGGCGGCCACATCTGTCATTTCTTCCACACAGCTCCCTCCCTCGGTATCCCTATCACCGGATACCCTCACCTGTGTTGGGGTGGAAGGCCAACATATTTCCTCTCCACTCACAGTCCCTGTGTCTGCAGGACCATTCACTGGAGTACTCACAAGATTCTTGGTCTCAGAAACTTGCCCCGTTAATTTGTTGGGAGCCGATCTCTTAGAGCGGATGAAGGCAACTATTACCTTCGGAAACCATGGTATGGAGCTTTTTCTGCGAGATCCTCATTCCGAACAAGGGACTGAAGATCGCTGCGTTCTCAAAGCCTTCCCTCTCATGATGATGACCATACAACCTCACACTCTTCTTGATACCTCACAGTTCCCTCACTCTCTGTGGTCCAGCGGGCCAGAGGACGTTGGCCTCCTGCAGGTTCCCCCGGTCCAAGTACACCTCAAGCCTGGACACAGGTACCCACGGTTGCCACAATACCCCCTCAAGGCGGCACAAGAACAAAGCTTGGGTACCCAAATCGCTTCCCTCCTGGAGTCAGGAGTCCTTGTCAGATGTGTATCTCCATGCAATACACACCTCTTTCCTGTAAAAAAGAAAACCGCACCGGGAGAGCCTCCAAGATACCGGTTGGTTCAGGATCTCAGAGCCGTCAATGCAGCTACCATTTTAGAAACTCCAGTGGTACCCAACCCAAACACCCTCTTGTCTCAGGTGCCTCCAACGGCCACCTTGTTTACGGTGTTAGATCTGGCCAACGCCTTCTTCAGTATACCCTTGCATGAAGATTCGTGGTTTCTTTTTGCCTTTACCTTTCAAGGAGCACAGCTTACATGGACCAGGACTCCACAAGGAGCCCAGAACTCTCCTAACCAATTCATTCATTCTATGAAGTCTATTCTGGAGCCATGGGTTCAAGAGAACCCTCAGGTCACTCTTCTACAATATGTGGATGATCTTTCACTCTGCGGCACTGAAGAAAATTTGCCAGAGATGTCAGCATCCCTTCTCTGGTTTCTTCACTCAGCTAACTGTAAAGTCTCGAAAGGCAAAGTCCAATGGTGTCTGCCCAAGGTCATTTTCCTCAGACATTGTATATCACAAGGTGCTAGACATCTGACTGAAGAAAGAAAACAAGCCATCATGGATATCACCTTCCCAACCACCTACTCCGCTATGCAAACTTTCCTTGGTCTCATCACTTACTGCAGGCAATGGATCCCGGATGCCTCAAAGCTTATGCAACCCCTGTATGACTGTCTTAAGGACGAAGGCTCCGTCTGGTTTCATGCTGAAGATTCACGTATCTCTCACCAACGCAGACTATGTTTTGACCGCCTTAAACAGGCTGTTGTCTCTGCCCCGGCCTTGGGCTTACCAGACTATACTCAGCCATTTCACCTCTTTGTCTCTGAATCGGAAGGTCATGCCTCTGGAGTTCTAGCACAATGCTATGATCATAAGTATCGGCCTTTAGGCTACCACTCAGCCCGCCTGGACCCTGTCGCCCGAACTGCCCCCACGTGCCTTAAGGCGGTCCACGCTGCTCACATCCTCCTTGACAAGTCAGCTGATATCATCCTTGGACATGATCTAGTTATACAGGCTGGCCATGATCTCTCAGCTGTTCTGCAACAAACCTCTCCGAAACATCTAACCAACCAAAGACACCTGCGGCTGCAGTGTTCCCTATTGTTGCCCTCCAATATAACATTTACCAGATGTCTGACTATCAACCCTGCCACTTTGCTTCCACCTTCTAGGGGGGAAGACGAACAGGGTGAAGGTCCATTGGTGGAACCTCATGATTGTATAAAAATTTTGCAGGAAGAGACTTCTGCTCCAGAGAATATGGTGGCACATCCGCTCGCACACCCTGCCTTGCACCTATGGACTGATGGATCCCGTTTCGCAGACCCTCAAGGGAAGTTCCACACGGGATATGCTGTCACAACAGACCTAACAGTCCTCAAGGCTGAAGCTCTACCACCATACATGTCTGCACAAGAAGCTGAACTTGTAGCTCTCACAGAAGCCTGCCACCTGGCAGCTGGAACAACGGCAAACATATATACCGATTCTAGGTATGGACATGGAATTTGCAATGATTTTGGACTCTTGTGGAAGTCTAGAGGATTCATCACAGCTGCAGGTACACCAGTGAAACATGCCTCATGGATTAAGGCCCTAATGAAGGCCCTGGAACTACCCATTCAGGTTGCTGTTATCAAGGTCAAGGCTCATGGAAGACTAGATTCCAGGGAAGCCAGGGGCAACCACCTAGCTGACCAAGCAGCGAAGACTGCGGCAGTGGAGAATGTGTCATCAAAGTGGCAGGAAAAGGAAGAAGAGATGGGGGAGACCCTGCAAACCGTAGCTGTGGCGCTCACTAGAGCAAGAGCCAAAGAACAGCCGGCGGAAGACCATACAAGTCCAGCGGAGACACGAGTGGAATCCAGGGGAGTCAGGATGCCTGAAGAAAAATTGTGTGAAGAACAAAGGAAGACCCCCACTGAAGAAGTCAAGCAATGGAAAGCGGCGGGAGCCGTGCTGGCAGGTTGTAAAGATTTAAAGGTCGACTCAGCTCTTTATCAAGTGGACGGAAAACCTTGCTTGCCCAGGCGCATGTACTCAGCCGTGGCAGCATGGGCTCACGGGCCTACACACAGAGGAAAGAATCAAGCCTTGGCATGTATCAAGAAACTGTACTTTGCACCCGGAATCTCTTCCACTGTGACTGCATACTCAAAATCCTGCTCTGTCTGCGCTACTTGCAACCCAACGTGTACGGCACGGGTCCCTCTCCAACACCTGGCTAAACCAGACTACCCTTGGCAGAGAATACAAGTCGACCATATCCAAATGCCTAAAGTAGGAAAATATGAGTACGTTTTGGTAGCCGTGGATATGTTCTCAGCCTGGCCCGAGGCCTACCCGGTTGTCAACATGACTGCTAAAGTCACAGCCAAGAAACTGATCACTGAAATTGCCTGCAGATTTGGAGTTCCCCAAGTCATAGAATCGGATCAAGGACCAGCTTTCACAGCAAATATCTACGAAGAACTTTGGAACATGTTGGGAACAGATTTGGGCCTCCACACTCCATACCATCCTGCCAGTTCAGGCAAAGTGGAATGGATGAATTCCACACTCAAGACCCAGCTCTTGAAAATGACCCAAGATCATCCCCTCCCCTGGCCCGACCTACTCCCTATAGTATTGTATCATATCAGACACACCCCACAAGCTAAACATGGGCTAACTCCCTATGAAATTTTGTTTGGGACCCCACCTAAAATAGGAGAAATTAGGCCCCAAGAGTTATCTGAAACACATGATAGAGTAGTAAAATTTGTGATTGCTCTGTCTAAAGAATTGACTAACACCCGCTCTACAGTGTCTGCTTCTCTCCCAGAATCCACAGGTGATGCGGTACATGATTTCACCCCAGGCGACCTGGTGTACGTAAAGAAGTTTGTCCAGAAAGACTGTCTCCAACCCAGATTTGAGGGACCCTACACTGTGATCCTGACTACTTCTACAGCTCTGAAGCTTGAGGGCAAGAGCACCTGGATTCACGCCTCCCACTGCAAGAGAGACAAAACGAGCCTATAAAAGATGACTACCTTCTTCTATATCCTTTAAATATGCTTACTGTCTGTCCCAGGGTGGACAGCTACCACATTTTGGGTAGATACTCACGCAAAAATCCAGACGTATCGATTTGATCACTGTGACATAGTGAATTGCGCAGGAATGACATGGTATGCTGCATAGTCCCCTTATACAGGAAAGCTATAAACAATGCTGTTCCAACCCCCCATGACAGAGTCCAATTGAGAGATCTAGTTTAGGGTCAGTTGGGAGAACTCCATGTGTCATTTAGGGTAGGGCTCAATTGTTTGGGGGCGTCCCATAAGGGGGCAGCTTCTAAGATAATTGGGTGAAGAAATCCACCTCCCCTCTCCCCACACATGGACAGTCTCAGAGGCCCCGAAGCAAGGGAAAGCTTAGTGTTTAGGGGGGAATGTCAGGGTAAAAAAGAATATATATTTTCTCTACTTTTATACTTTTATACGCTTTGCTTATGTACTAACCACCATTTTGTGTCTTATAACAATAAGCTTTCCTTGCTACGTGTTACTTAGATCGAAATTTATGCTAAGATGGCGCCAGTATCAGCCAGCACCTGTTTCAGAGAAATGAAACCGAATCATCAACTGACGGTTGTCTGCCCAGAGACTGAGTTAAGGAGACGTGGACCAATCAGGAGTGGCCGGATTCTAGACATTTATGGCTTACCCCGCCCCGAACAACCCCTTTCCCCTCCCCATTATGTAGTGTATTTAAGTTTGTGCATGCGGAAATAAAGACGGAACATTGCTGAGATCGTGGCTTGCCAGTAGCCTTCTGAGCATGCTCTGAGTTTGAACCAGCTTGTTGTCTGACTCATTCTTTGAATGGTTGACCCATGCTCATAGCTTTAATTTGGAGTGACTAGAGGACGAGTGGAATGTCGCTACGACCCCGACAACTCCATTACGCTTTCTGCTTCCTCCTCACAAATGCTCTTGCAAGAGTTTACAAAGGAGGCCTAATGTGACTTGCGTTTGGTACTACAACTGCCGGCATGGTTACTTCCAGCAATACCAACAGTGTTAGAAATGCTGCGTCAACTTTCTTATCCATGATATTAAATTATTAAATTAAATCAGATGTGACCAGAAAAAGTGGGTAGAATCACGTGCCACATGCAAGCATATGCAACAGGCCGCTGTATTCAGGTGTTGTGAGTACATAGCTAATATTAGACTAATTGGAACAATGAAGAGAGCTCAACAAATTATTTCAAACAATGCACACACTTTAATTGGTGAACAATTGTGTTTAAGTGCCAGGATTAAGTAGTTTTTTTTCTCCTTTAAAAAATAAATAAATAAAAAAAGTTCACATGCCTTAACCAAATAAGATGGGTGCAAAAAATCTAGGTAGAATCAGGTCCCTATAGCAAGCACTCATAACTGGGCACTGTATTCAGGTGGATGCGTGACTATTGAAGCAATGAAATGGGCTCAAAAAATTATTTTAAACAAAGCACAAACTTTGGTAAGTAAACACTTGTGTTTAAGCTTCAGTACTTCAGAGATCTCTCTTTAAAAAAAATCTGATCTCAAAATGCAGGGATCGCACTTTCATTTACAGAGAAACAACCCTTAAATTCAGATTTAGTTACAAAATCTGCAATGAGTGGTTTAATACTACGCATGCTTTCTGTCACTTTGTGAAAAGAAAGAAACAAAAATAAACTATTAAGGTGATGTTGCTGCTGTATATCACAGATGTACTGTATTAATTCACAGTCTGTCACAATCAGTGACACTCTGACTAGTGACGATGAAACTGCTACAACAGTTCACTGTGTATCAGTTGAATCTTGGATTTGGATTTGTATTCACAGACTAAGACTATCACTCCCATTTTCGATATGGTGCATCAGCACTGAAGTAGTACACCACAATCACATTAGGCATTTATCTATCCCTATCCTGTGTGCTCTGAGAACTTCTATCCCTACGCCGTACAGGGATAAAATGGTGTTCTTTGGAAGTTCTTTAGCGGACCCCTTTGTTTTATACTGCCTGTGATAGCCCTTCTGATTAGCTGTGTTACACCTTTTGATCGAATTGCTGCAGGGAGTCATTGGGAAGCCTGTACTGCCACAAAAGACATTATTAGCCTAATCACTGAGTATGCAGCATGTGTGATATGGTGCTGGGCATTTTTTTTTTAAATTGCGAAAGGCCACTCTAATCACAGATTGTTAAAATTTACGTAAAGCCGTGTATTTCAGGAATTTTGCCTCAAACTTGATCCTCCTGCCAATGGATTTTCTCATCTCTAGTCCTCCACCGGATCTTCAAGGTATATTTTTTCTCGAATGCCAGAGTGTTTTAGAGAATAATATACCTGACTGCAATTGTGCAGCCAGGCTGTGAATAATGCTGTCTGCAGTTTGGGACGCATGAATCGCCTGAAAGGTTCCCTTTAAACCGAAGCTTTACTGTTGATCATCCCAGTTTCAAGATGCATCTTTCCAAAATGCATGTGTCTCCTCTCCAACCCTTCATGCTTCTATTTTTATACTTTTTTATTATTTTGAAGCAGTAAAAAGTAACACAGAATAGTTATAGTATGTTATGCCATCATTCCATATTTCAAAGTAATATCTTCATAGTGTACAAAACAATGTGCATCATAAATATACTGTGAGAATCTAGGATTGTTATCTTGCCACAATTCTATATATTTTTGCAGTATTATATAAACTTCTATTGTAAGTGAATTATGCCTCCACCTAATTAAATTAACAGTGTATGTTTTAATGGTAAATTAGATGAAAGTGCTGCAATGATGTGGAATGATTCAAGTGTATTGTTGTCGTTCAAGTTGCTTCTTTTTGTTTCATTATATTTTCTAATTAAAAAATAACACAAACGTACTCTTTTGTTACCAGCGTCATACTTTATATTCAAATCTAATCATGTTCAATTATAGCTGAGAAAACTTAAAATAATTAGGCTCAAGGCGGCAAAAAATGCACAAAGTGATAAGGGATCATGGGACTCCACTATGAATAAACATACTAATAAGAGAAAAGGTCACATGCTGATATTACAGAAATTTGATTAGACTTGGGATCTATGTGCTGAAAATCATTGTTCTGGTGTCAACATTTATGCAGCAGAGGCATATGCTCTCATGAGGATGTATGTCTAATCACTAGAAATACAAGTGTTACATCCTCTTATGAACACAAAGATGGCAAGAAAATAGATCAGAATTTCAGGTCAGAACAGACAGGCATCTTAGTCCCCACTGTAAAGTAGCAACAAAGAAACATGCTGCAGCTGAAGCAATGAAGCTAAATTAACTGTCATGTTGGTCATTAAGCCTAGGAGACCTATGTGTAACCATTGAGATTTTATTGTTACTTTACTAGCTTATGAGATGGCTTTCATTTTGTGCAATAGTGTTCACATGTCGCTAAGCATTGCATGCAAGAATTTATAAAAGATACAGGCGTGAAAAATTATTCTTTTCAACAACTTATACATTATAGCAAATGAAGAGTTTTCCTATTTTTTTTACTATACTATATATATGCTGCAAATAAAAATGTGTTACTATATTCTAAATTGGACTGATTACAGATAGGATTTTTTTTTTAAAGTGGTCAGGAAAATTTCTCATTCCTGTTAGAGATTATTTACTAGAGATCGACTTTGAGTCAAATTTTCTGAAATTTGCCAGTTCAAACTAATTTGAACAATTTGCTATACAAGTTGTAAGGATCGTCAAAGAAAGATTGAAGAATGGGCTCATGACACAAGGAGCTGTCATGTGGGCTTCCCCATAATGCCTTACAGGTATCACATAATATGGTCTAGCACAGACAATCGGATGACTATTACAGCCACTCTAAAATATGATGGCCTCCATTTCATGATTTTATTGCCTATGGATAGAAGGTCAGAACCCACAGCTCAAAACACATAGGAATCGAAAAAGGCCAAAGTCTGCTTGGAGTGTACTACTGCAGTGCTGAAAAATAATGGATTATTATTCACAGACCGAGACTACCAATTTCATTTTTATAGATTCAGTGTAACTGAATTAGTTGATCTTTAATATAATGCAGTAACAGCACCTTAATTCCTTCCCAACCTTAGACGTACTCAATACGTCCTGGTTGTGAAGTGCTTCCCGACCTTGGACGTACTGAGTACGTTCAGGTGATTTTGCGCACACAGGGGCTGTGCACGTGCGATTGAAATCAGAATCAACTGACACGGCATATTAACCCCCTAAATGTTGTGATCGCTAGCTCCTGCATTGCTATGCTTGAAGTAAAAAAAGTAAATAAACAAATTGTAGAAATCTGTTAAAAAAAATAAAATAAATCAAAATAAATTAATAAATATATATATTACACCGTGGTTCTCAAAAGTTTCCATACCCCGACAGAATTTTTCCTTCCTGGCCTTGTTTCAGAGAATATGAATAATAACAAAAACACTTTTTCTCCACTCATGGTTAATGGTTGTGTGAAGCCATTTATTGTGAAACTACTGTGTTTTTTCTTTTTAAATCTTAATGACAACCAAAAACATCCAAGGGTATGTAAACTTTTGAGCACAGCTGTATACATATATATTGTATTGATAAATTTGTAATTTTATGTAAAAAAAAGAAAGAAAAAAACACGTTTGGTATCACCGCCTCCAGAACGATCTGCCCCATAAAACTGTCACACTAGTTAACCCCTTCAGTGAACACCGCAAAAAAAGAAACAGGGCAAAAACTCTGCTCTTTCATCATACCACCAAACAAAAGGTGGAAAAAAACATGATCAAAAGACAAATGTAAATCTTGTCCCGCAAAAAACAAGCTGCTAAACGGCTCAATCAGGGGAAAAATAAAAAAGTTATAGCTCTCAAAATATAGCGATGCAACAAAAATTATTTTTTTTTGCTATAAAATAGTTTTTATTATGTAAAAGCTCCAAAACATAAAAAACAATAGAAAGGTGGTATCGCTGTAATCATACCGACCCCAGGAATAAAGCTGCCTTATCAATTTTACTACACGCAGAACGGCATAAAAATAAAAATAAAAAAACAATCCCTGAATTGCTGGGTTTTGTTCATTCTGCCTCCCAAAAATCGGAATAGAAAGCGATCAAAAAATGTCATGTGCCAAAAAATGGTACCAATAAAAAAATCAAGTCGTCCCACGAAAAAACAAGCCTTCACATGACTCTGTCGGCACAAATATGGAAAAATTATAGCTATCAAAATATGATGATGCAAAAACTAGTTTTTGCAAAATAAAAAGTGTGTGACAGAAGTCAAACAAAAAAAAGCAATATAAGTTTAGGATCGCTATAATCGCACCGACCTGAAGAATACAGTTGTCTCATCACTTATACCACACGAGGAATGGCGTAAAAAATAATTAAAATCAATTCAGTAAGGGCTCTTTCGCACATCCGTGTTTCCAGTACGTGTGGTGACAGTTTCCACACATACTGGAGACACTGACACACGTAGACCCATTCAAATGAATGTGTTTGTGCAAATGTAAGTGTGTTTCCACGGACTGTGTGTCTGTGTGCTCCTCACGCTGACATGTTCATTTTTTTGCTGATGTACGGTCTTCAAAACGTCCCACACGGATGACATCCGTGTGACACGAACCGGTGCCTGGGAATAAACGCTACAGTTAGCGCTGTTCTCAAGCACCGGGTGCTGAACACTGCCCTCATCATGGTTCCCTGCCGACGCTACGATCATCACCAGCAGGGACAATGATAGGCTAGTAGCAGTCTGCTCCCGCAGTGTGCCTGTGTAAAAATAAAACTAAAATAATAAAATCCATATACTCACCTGTCCGGAGATGTCCCATGCTGTAATCGTCTAACCGCTGATGCTGGGGAGCCGGGGAGAATGAGCGGCTCTGTAGCTGTGCTCAGTGTGTGACACGACACTGCTCCTGAGCTCAGCTCAAGAGCCGCTCGCTGCAGTGGCTCATTTTCCCCAGCTCCTCAACGTCAGTGGTTAGAAGATTACAGCAGAGGACATCTCCGGACAGGTGAGTATATGGATTCTATTATTCTATTTTTACACAGGGACACTGCGGGAGCAGACTACTACTACTCTCATCATTTTCCCTGCTGGTGATGATCGCAGCACCGGCAGGGAACCATGATGGGGGCAGTGTTCAGCACCTGTTGCTTGGGAACAGTGCTAACTGTAGTGCTGATTCCCAGGCACCGACCTGTGTGATCCTGATGCGGCACACCGGTAGCACACGGTTGCCACACGGGACACGGATTTTTTTGGTACCGGAAATATATGGACGTGTGAAACCGACCTAAGGTTCAGCACACATTTCTCCTGTGCTCTGCGCTGAGCACTTGCACCGGGGTTTTCATGTAAATCTCTAAAATACATGATTCAGATGGAACCCATGGTGGAAGATTCCCTATAATGAGTCAGATGGAGGCACTGTGGATGCTGTCTGGCCTATCATCTGGCGGTGTCCATCTTTTTAGGCTTGCATAAAAGTGCTGTCAGCCACAGTTTTGTGCACTTCTGAAAAGAAGAACACCGCTGAACAGAGGCCAGATGGAGTCCAGAGTAAGTCTGCAGCCTCATTATAGTGAATGGATCCCTTGGGGATTTCATCTGAATCATGTAATTCGGAGATTTAGATGGAAACCCCAATGTAAGTGCTCAGCATAGTCAGATAAATGTGATCCCAAATGTTATGTAAAATATTCCCAATAAAAGCTTCAACTCAATCAACAAAAAAGCAAGTTCCCACTCAGGTCTGTCATCTGTTAACGGAAATATAGGTGGCTTCCACGTTACTGGTAGTGCAAAGGCTCTGGAAAAGCAAAATGGGTCCTTGCCCCCCAAAAGATACCAATGAGTTCTGCAATCCCAAATCCAAATGCCCCTCTCCCTTCTGAGCACCAGTGTGCCTAAACTACATTCTGCGTTCACATGTTTGGCATTTCTGTAGCGATGAGAGTCCACCTAATTTATTGGTGCATGTCTCCAAAAGCATGAGCTGGGCATAATGTACTGGGCACTACAATGTACGGGTGTTACGGATCTGGGTGGTGGAACCTCTGTGCTTCGGTGCAAGGAGGGACCAGAGGGGCGTGACTAAGTGCCTACTCGGCCCGACCAAGGTCACGTGGCGGCTTAGTCGACTCCGTGAACCAGGGAGGAACCAGGCAGGTGCCACTCTGGGACCAACCTTGTGTGAAAGCAGGTGACTCCCACGGGTCAGATGGCAGGAACTGACCAGTACAGCTGATGAGCACAGCAGGAAGGCTGACTGGTGGACCAGGTAGATGAGCAGGCTGGTTCGGCAGATAGCCAGATGGGTGCTCCGTGTAGGCAAGCTGGCGGGCACAACAGGTAACAGGCAGTTGCTCCAGGAAGATAGGCTGGCGGGCACGGCAGGTTACAGGCAAGTGCTCCAGGTATGTAGGCTGGCGGGCACGGCAGGTTACAGGCAGGTGCTCCAGGTAAGCTGACTGGCGGACACAACTGGTAACAGATAGGTACTCCAGGTAAGCAGACTGGCAGGCACAACTGTAGACAAACTGGGGGACAGAGCTATTAGAAAGACTGGTGGGCTGGACTGACAGACAGACTGGCAGGCATGACTGATAGGCAGCAAGACCTGAGGGCTGGAGCAAGCGTTTAGCACACGGAACAACAACCTTGCACAGGCACCTGCATATTGGAGGAGGTGCTTAATATAGGGGAAGTCCTCCGGCCATTGGCTGGGGACTCTATAGGACGGTGCGCATGGCCCCTTTAAGAGGGAGGGAACGCGCGAGCGCCCTAAACACAGAGACCGGGAAGCTGAGCGAGGTGCATGCCACAGCAGCAGGGGAGTGGGAGGACGCTGGACCAGGACCGCGGTGGTGAGGGGAATGGCGTCTCTGCCCGACAGGAGGCAGAGACACCGATGCTACAAAGGGTACTATAGGGTACTGGTCACTACAATGGCAGTTTGCAATTTTCACTCAATAACATACATTGCTGCTTGTTTCTAAAAAAACATCCATGGAGTCAAAATTGTCAGTACACCTGTAGATAAATTCCCAAAGAGGTATAATTTCAAAAATGGGGTCACTTCAGGGGGGATTCTGCTCTTTTAGAACTTAGGGGCTCTGTATATGGAGTCCGCAAACTATTTGAGGAAAATTTGTGCTCCAGGAGACATATAGCGCTCCATCCCTCCCGAGTTATGTGGCTAAGCAATACTTTATAGCCACATATGGGGTATTGCCATGTTAAGCAGAAATTGTGGGACAAATTTTATTGAAAATTTTTACCCACTTCCCCGTGTGAAAATGTAAAATCTGGGGCTAAAACAAAATTTTGGTGGTAAAAATTTAATTATTTTTTCTTGACTGCCCAATGGTATAAAATTCTGTGACACACCCATGGTGTCAATATGATCACTGCCCCCATAGATGAGTTAGTTGAGATATGTAGTTTGTAAAATGGGGTCATGTATTGGGGGCTCTGCTGTTCTGGCACCTCAGGGGCTCTCCCAGTGGATTATGGCACCTGCAAACCATAACAGTAAACTCTGCACTATAATATGTCACTCCTTCCCTTCTGAGCTTTGCACTGTACTTCAAAAGTATTTACTGATTACATGTAGGGTATTTGTGCACTCAGGAAAAAATGGACCTCAGTTTGTTGTAAAAATTTTTCCTATTAACCCTAAGAAAAATTAAAAACTTGGAGCTAAAACAACATTTTAGTGGTAAAAATGTAATTTATTCTTTCTTCACCGCCCAATGGTATAAAATTCTATGAAGCATTTGTGGTGTCAACATGATCACTGCACTGCTATATGAATTCATTGGGGGTGTAGATGTAAAATTAGGTCACAAATAGGGGGCTTTTGTTGTTCTGGCATCTTAGGGGCTTTTCCAATGTGACATGGCCCCCTCAAATCATTCCAGCAAAATCTGAACTTCAAAAAGGCTCTTCTTCCTATCTGAGCTTTGCACTGTACCTCAAAAATAGTTTTTGACCATATACAGTTATATGAAAAAGTTTGGGCACCAATATTAATCTTAAGCTTAATGTTTTATAAAAATTGGTGTTTTTGCAACAGCTATTTCAGTTTGATATATGTAATAACTGTTGGACACAGTAATGTTTCTGCCTTGAAATGAGGATTATTGTACTAACAGAAAATGTGCAATCTGCATTCAAACAAAATTTGACAGATGCATAAGTATGGGCACCTCACCAGAAAAGTGACTTTAATATTTAGTAGATCCTCCTTTTCCAAAAATAACAGCTTCTAGTCACTTCCTGCAGCTTTTAATGAGTTCCTGGATCCTGGATGAAGGTATTTTTGACCATTCCTCTTTACAAAACAATTCCAGTTCAGTTAAGTTTGATGGTCGCCGAGCATGGACAGCCCTCTTCAAATGATCCCACAGATGTTCCATGATATTCACGTCTTTGGACTGGGATGGCCATTCCAGAACATTGCAATTGTTCCTCTGCATGAATGCCTGAGTAGATTTGGAGCGGTGTTTTGGATCATTGTCTTGCTGAAAGATCCATCCCCTGCGTAACTTCAACTTTATCACTGATTCTTGAACATTATTGTCAAGATTCTGCTGATACTGAGTGGAATCCATGCGTCCCTCAACTTTAACAAGATTCCCGGTGCCGGCATTGGCCACACAGCCCCAAAGCATGATGGAACCTCCACCAAATTTTACTGTGGGTAGCAAGTGTTTTTCTTGGAATGCTGTGTTTTTTTGCCGCCATGCATAACTCCTTTTTGTATGACCAAACAACTCAATCTTGGTTTCATCAGTCCACAGGACCTTCTTCCAAAAAGAAATTGGCTTCTCCAAATGTGCTTTTGCATACCTCAGCCGACTCTGTTTGTGGGGTGCTTTCAGAAACGGCTTCTTTCGCATCACTCTCCCATACAGCTTCTCCTTGAGCAAAGTGCGTTGTATAGTTGACCGATGCACAGTGACACCATCTGCAGCAAGTTGATGCTGCAGCTCTCTGGAGGTGGTCTGAGGATTGTCCTTGACTGATCTCACCATTCTTCTTCTCTGTCTTTCTGATGTTTTTCTTGGCCTGCCACTTCTGGCCTTAATAAGAACTGTCCCTGTGTTCTTCCATTTCTTTACTATGTTCCTCACAGTGGAAACTGACAGGTTAAATCTCTGAGACAGCTTTTTGTATCCTTTCCCTGAACAACTATGTTGAATAATCTTTGTTTTCAGATCATTTGACAGTTGTTTTGAGGAGCCCATGATGCCACTCTTCAGAGGAGATTCAAACAGGAGAGTAACTTCCATGTGGCTACTTTAAGTAGCTTTTCTCATGATTGCATACACCTGGCTATGAAGTTCAAAGCTCATTGAGGTTACAAAACCAAACAAAGTGCTTTAGTAAGTCAGTAAAAAGTAGGTAGGAGTATTTAAAACAAGAAAATGATAAGGGTGCCCATACTTATGCATCTGTCAAATTTTGTTTGAATGCAGATTTCACATTTTCTGTTAGTACAATAAACCTCATTTCAAGGCAGAAACATTACTGTGTCCAACAGTTATTACATATATCAAACTGAAATAGCTGTTGCAAAAACACCAATTTTAAGAAAACATTTACGCTTAAGATTAATAGGGGTGCCCAAACTTTTTCAAAATGGTGTCACTTGTGGTGGGTTTCCACAGTTTAGGCACATCAGGGACTCTCCAACTGCGACCTGGCATCCGCTAATTATTTCAGCAAATTTTAGATTCAAAAAGTCAAACGGAGCTCCATCCTTTCTGAGCTCTGCCATGCGCCCAACCAGTAGTTTTCACCCACATATGGGGTATCAGCATGCTCAGAAGAAATTGCACAACAAATTTTGGCATCCATTTTTTCCTGTTACCCTTGCAAAAGTAAAAAAAAAATGTGTCTAAAGTAAAAATTTTGCAGAAAAAAGTTAGATGTTCTTTTTTTCCACAATGCAAAAATTCCTGTGAAGCATCTGAAAAGTTAATAAATCTTTTGAATGTGAGCTTGAGCACCTTGAGGTGTTCAGTTTTTAAAATGATATCACTTTTGGGTATTTTCTGTCATATAGACCCCTCAAAGTCACTTCAAATGTGATGTGGTCCTTAAAAAAATGGTTTTGTACATTTTGTTGGAAAAATGAGAAATCGCTGGTCAACTTTTATCCCTTATAACTTCCGAGTAAAAAAAATTAAGCTTCAAAAATTGTGCTGATGTAAAGTAGACATGTGGGAAATGTTATTTATTAACTATTTTGTGTGACATAACTCTCTGATTTAAGGGTATAAAAATTAAAAGTTTGAAAATTTCAGAATTTTCAAAATTTTCACTAAATTTCTGCTTTTTCACAAATAAACGCAAGTCATATCGAAGAAATGTTACCACTATCGTGAAGTACAATATGTCACAAAAGAGCAATCTCCGAATCGGTGGGATCCGTTGAAGTGTTCCAGAGTTATTACCTCCTAAAGTGACACTGGTCAGAATTGTAAAATTTGGCTTGATTATGAAGGTGAAAACAGGCATGGGGGTGAAGGGGTTAATAACAGCATTTTGTTTTTCTTCACACAGTGCTAACAATGAGGGTATTTTAATACTGCGCTTTCCTAATTTTGCTTGAAGTATCCTGAAACCAAGGCTTGTGTGTCACAGAAAGTGTGCTTCCTGGATTGTGAAATGGACAAGCCATAACATTGTACTTTTTAAAGATGAAATGAAAATATCCACATTCTGAAATTTAAACCCAACTGTCTGCCCATAAAGGAAGAATATAGTTTTATTGAGTTACTGGAACAACTTTTTAATAGAATCATTTCCACAAACTTAAATTCACGAAGTGCCTATGCTAGCACTCCACTAACATGGGGTACATTTATTTTTCAACAGGACAATGACCCCAAACACACCTCCAGGCTGTGTAAGGGCTATTTGACCAAGAAGGAGAGTGATGGGGTGCTACGCCAGATGACCTGGCCTCCACAGTCACCAGACCTTAACCCAATCGAGATGGTTTGGGGTGAGCTGGACCGCAGAGTGAAGGCAAAAGGGCCAACAAGTGCTAAGCATCTCAGGGAACGCCTTCAAGATTGTTGGAAGACCATTTCCGTTGACTACCTCTTGAAGCTCATCAAGAGAATGCCAAGAGTGTGCAAAGCAGTCATCAAAGCAAAAGGTGGCTACTTTGAAGAACCTAGAATATAAGACATATTTTCAGTTGTTTCACACTTTTTTTGTTAAGTATATAATTCCACATGTGTTAATTCATAGTTTTGATGCCTTCAGTGTGAATGTACAATTTTCAAAGTCATGAAAATACAGAAAAATATTTAAATTAGAAGGTGTGTCCAAACTTTTGGTCTGTACTGTACATTTGCTTTTTGTACTATCAGCAATATCAAAATCAATAAGCAATTCCTAGTATACAGTTTACTATTTTTTTTTGCATTTAAGCAGCAGTGTCCAATCACTACCATCATGAAAGAAGGTTGCAATCTCAGCTCACTTAATACCCCATAAGAGAAGGATACAGACATATATAAACTAAACCAAATGTTCAATGTTTCCAGCATTGGTAATAAAGCTAAAGGTGAACATAGCATATTAACGACAAAGTACAAAGGCTATATGAAGATGAACAATGAAATTTGTGGGACTAAAGTACACTAAAAGATAAGAAGAAAAAATAATTCCCAGAGCCCTGAGGAGCGAAAAAATATTTGTATATTCTGAACAGTTTTAATGTGAATGGTACAAAAAAAAAACATAAATGTTCCTTGGATCACATGTCACTGCTAATTAAATATGAAGAAGAAAAACGTGTTCTGATTAAAAGATACTGATGATATTAAATCTTGTTTGGAAAAGATTGTTGATGTGATACAATATCAAAATATGCCATATACTTTAACGATTTAATGAACAAAATAGAACAAAGCATTATTGCAACTAGTGATGAGCGAGCACTAAAATGCTCGGGTACTTGTTGCTCGGGTCGAGCACATTGGAATACTCTGGTGCTCGACCCGAGCAACAAGCCCAATGTAAGTCTATGGGAAACTCGAGCATTTTACAGGCGGCTCCCCCCGGCGGTCTGCAGAGGGCCTAAAAATTGCCCAAATCGATGGGAACAGTGCTCAAATGACATGGGAACAGCATGGGGAAGACCCCTGGAAGCATCTCTGACTCTCAGGTCACTGCCTAAAAGTATGCCCATTATAAATGATCCTTGGCGCATGAGAAGATGCCTCCAGCCATGCACCTGTCGTTGCAGACTTGCAACAATCACCGTCCACATCCTTGTCCCAGTGCAGCGTTCAGTTGTCCCTACCCCATTCCTTGGAATGCAAGAGCAAGTGTGCAGCCACCCACCCACCAACCCACAGGCTGCAATACTAAACTGCTTTTGACAGCTGCTTGCACTTGAAATGTGACCTTTTAGGCTCGTGGAGGCGGAAGCTGTCCACAATCTTAAGGCGGCAGTGACCGGGTATCCATACTCGGTCCCCAGCCGCCACTATTTGTCCCGGTGTCGGCTCCGCCTTCCACAAGCACGGGTCCCACAACATTACCCGAGCCCTCCCCAGTGCACTTACTGGGAAGGACCGCCTAACCAAAACACGTGGACAGGTGAATGTGGCGAGGTGAATGTGGCCAGGGACGGTACGGAGCCAGTCCACAGGTTTTTTTGCTGAGTTGTATTTCACCACAGCCATATTCTTTAGCTCGGTGAAAGGACTGGCATAGAGGGAAACCGTATCTACTCTGGGTGTCATTTCTCCCAGGAAGTCCTCTAAAGCAGCTTTTGCAGAAGCAATAGCAGCCCATCAAACATCAACTCGCACTTCTCGGTGGTGCTTTGACACACAAACATCTTTCCTTGCGCATTTAATTTCATGACTACAGAGTTGGGCAATGGCCTGATCTGCAATCCAGTTTGAGAAATAACATGCATATACAAGTCCGATCCACATTAAAAAAACAGCCATAGAGTGTCCGGGAAACTTCCCCCACACTTTTCTTAGCCAGGGCTGCTTCTCGGCAGGGTTAGACGTACCCAGCAGAAAACCGGAGACTCCTCCGGTGGGCCCTGGCTTCTCCTTCAGGAGAGTTAACAGTTCCGAGGTGAGGCCATAATGATGATAGAGGCCACCATCTGCTTCGTTTTCTGTTACTTGGAATGCAAGCTCAAGTATGCAGCCAGCCACCCACCCACAGGCTGCAATACTAAACTGCCAGATTTCTGGGCAGCTGCTTGCACTTGAAATGTGGCCTTTTAGGCTCATGGAGGCGGAAGCTTTTCACAACCTCATGCCTCGTGTCCATACTCGGTCCCCAGCAATCACTATTTCACCCAGTGTTGTCTCAGCCTTCTACAAGTGCGGGTCCCTGAACATTGCTGCTGGTACTTTTCTGTGGGAATTTGTTTGCCTCCTACCAGCCTGGAATATTTCCAGTAAACTATGGTACGACACCATGGTATTAGCACTGCCGCCAGTAACAGTAGCGAAGCCATCCCCAATTTCTTCTCAGGAATTTTATTTGGTAGACTTAGTGGCTGCCCAAATACATTAGTTTCTCTCAAAGGAGCTGAAGATAGAGTGGTAGTAGGTGCAAGTTTCTCCAGCCTGTTAGATATTAGAGGGTGAACGGCAGCACATTGGATCAGTGGTTAGCACAGAAGCCTTGCAGCGCTGGGATCCTGGGTTCAAATCCCACCAAGGACTACATCTGCAAGGACTTTGTATGTTCTCCCCATGTTTGCGTGGTTTTCCACTCAGTAAAAAAGCAGCCATAGAGTGTCCCGGAACCTTCCCACATACTTTTCTTAGCCAGGACTGCTTCTGGGCAGGGTTGGACGGTCCCAACAGAGAATCCTCTGATGTGCCCTGGCTTCTACATCAGGAGAGTTCATGATAGCGCTAACTATGCAGCTGCTATAGGGTTCTTGAGCGGGGGAGAAAGGTAAGCCCTCAGAATCAAATCCTCTGGTGGGCACAAGTTGTTCAATCTGAAACAGCTTCTCAGTGGGAGTTGTATTTCACCAAAGCCATATTCTTTAGCTGGGTGAAAGGACTGGCATAGAGGGAAACCGTATCTACTCCGGCTGTCATTTCTCCATCACCAGGTTCCGCCCATTGTCACACACGACCATGCCTGGCTGTATGTTCAGCAGTGAGAGCCAGAGATCAAGCTACTGTGTTACAGCTTTCAACAACTCTGCAGCACTGGGCTGCTTGTCACCTAACCATTAATCATGTTATCTTCAGCACAGCCTGTTGCCGCTTGGCCAATGCAGTGCTGCAGTGCTTTCAGCTTGTGACTGATGTGGTCATTTCGGAGATGGAGGAGGAGGTGCAGGAGCTGAACAATGTGATTACATTGAGGTTACATTGGTGACTTTTTTACTTTATTTTTTAAAGCAAGTGCTTTCACCGGGACATGTAATTTTAACATTTTACAACCTTATCTGGCAATGTGGTGTGTGAGACATCATCAGACACATCCTGTTTCATTGATGATGGAGGGAGTCTGAAAGACACATAGAGCACGGCCACAGGAACGAGTACGACATGTTCCCATTAGAACTCATTTATGGGCCCCAATATATAGAAAGGATATAAATGAGCTTGAAAAGGTACAAAGGAGGGCAACAAAATTAATAAAGGGAATGGAGGGACTGCAATACCCAGAGAGGTTGGCAAAACTAGGACTATTCAGCCTGGAAAAGAGAAGGTTGAGGGGGGACATAATAAATGTGTACAAATATGTTAGGGGACAGTATAGAGCTCTTGCCTGGGATTTGTTCAAAAGGAGGGATATTACGGTAACAAGAGGGCATTCACTAAGACTGGAAGAGGAAAGGTTTCAGCACCAGCATAGGAAGGGGTTTTTTACGGTAAGAGCAGTGAGAATATGGAATTCACTGAGTGAGGAGATGGTAATGTCAGATTCACTACACCAGTTCAAGCGGGGACTGGATGCATTTCTAGATACCAGGCAGATTTCAGCATATACTTAAAAATAAAATAAAATAGTAGGTTGATACAGGGATTTATTCTGACTGCTGGTTTCAGAGTCGGGAGGGAATTTTTCCTCAGGTGAAGATTGGCTAAATCATTTGGGGTTTTTGCCCTCCTCTGGATCAACTTTAGCAATTACAGAACTAACAGGTCGAACTTGATGGACGCAAGTCTTTATTCGGCTTTACAAACTATCTAAAGGAGAGAGTCTGCTATACAGTTATAGGGTATGCAGTGAGTCCAACGGCTGACCAAATTTAGGAAAAACCCCACTAAGAAATTAAAGACACATAGAGCAGGGCAATAGTAACAAGTATGACATATTCCCATTAAAAAGGAGAGGGTCTGCTATACAGTTATAGGGTATGCAGTGAGTCCAACGGCTGACCAAATTTAAGAAAAACCCCGCCAAGAAATTAAAGACACATAGAGCAGGGCCACAGTAACGACAAATTCCCATTAGAAAGGAAAGAGTCGGCTATACAGTTATAGGGTATGCAGTGAGTCCAACGGCTGACCAAATTTAGAAAAAACCCCACTAAGAAATTAAAGACACAAAGAGCAGGGCCACAGTAACGACAAATTCCCATTAGAAAGGAGAGGGTCTGCTATACAGTTATAGGGTATGCAGTGAGTCGAACGGCCGACCAAATTTAGGAAAAACCCCACTAAGAAATTACAGACACAGAGAGCAGAGCCAAAGTAACCAGTACGACATGTTTCCATTAGAAAGGAGAGGGTCTGCTATACAGTTATAGGGTATGCAGTGAGTCTAACGGCTGACCAAATTTAAGAAAAACCCCACTAAGAAATTAAAGACACATAGAGCAGGGCCACAGTAACGACAAATTCCCATTAGAAAGGAAAGAGTCTGCTATACAGTTATAGGCTATGCAGTGAGTCCAACGGCTGACTAAATTTAGGAAAAACCCCACTAAGAAATTACAGACACATAGAACATGGCCAAAGTAACAAGTATGACATGTTCCCAGTAGAAGGAGAGAGTCTGCTATACAGTTATAGGGTATGCAGTGAGTCCAACGGTGACCAAATTTAGGAAAAACCCCACTAAGAAATTAAAGACACATAGAGCAGGGCCACAGTAACAGCAAATTCCCATTAGAAAGGAGAGAGTCTGCTATACAGTTATAGGGTATGCAGTGAGTCCAACGGCTGACCAAATTTAGGAAAAACCCCACTAAGAAATTAAAGACATATTGAGCAGGGCCACAGTAATGACAAATTCCCATTAAAAAAGGAGAGAGTAAATGCAAGGGCTGCTAAAAATTTGGAGGCACTTCAATGCCCCTTGGAAGAGACATGGAGGTCAGAGGGCCTTCTCAAAATAATGTTCCCATTATTAGTAAGTGGGTCTCCCATAGTGTTGGCCTATGCAGTGAATGCAAGGGTTGCAAAAAATTGGAGGCACTCCAATGCACCTTGGAAAAGATGTGGAAGAGGGCCTCATAAAAAAATGTTCCCATTAGAAAGGAGCGGACCTCCTATACTTGTAATGCCCATGCAATAAGTGTATGGGCTGACAAACATTTACCCCTGGGGGATATACATGAACATACTGTATAATTTTTTTTTTTTAAGGGCATCATAAACACCCTTTAAAAAAATTATGTGGTTGTTGCATCACGGACCACTGTCACACTGGTGATATAGTGGTGGAGGATGATGAGAAGGAGGACAAGAGCAAATACCCAAAATCAGGAAGCGTATAACCATGTCTGGGTGTGAAAAGGTGCATGGGAAAACACCTCCTAAGAAAAGACACTGGATTTGAGTTTATGTTACGCTGCTATCATTCGGTGGTGTTGAGAAGTTTGGCCCAATACAGCCCTTGTTCATTTTTATAAGAGTCAGCCTGTCAGCATTTTCAGTTGACAGGTGGATGCGCTTATCAGTTATAATTCCACCAGCGGCGCTAAAAACCCGCTCTGATAAAACGCTGGTGGCAGGGCAGGCCAGGACCTCAAAGGCATAGAGAGCCAGTTCATTCCAGGTATCCAGCTTGGATACCCATTAATTATACGGCACAGAGGAATCACGGAGGATGTTGGTACGGTCGGCAAGGTACATCCTCAGCATCTTCCCAAACTTTGCACTTCTTGTGAGAGTACCCCGCGCCTCAGAACCTGTGCAATGGGAGGGGCTGAGAAAACTCTCCAAGAACTTAGACAGTGTTCCCCTGCCTCTGCTGGATTGAAGTTGTGTCTCTCTCGCCTGTACTCCTTGGTTGTCCAACGAAGTGTGCCCTCTGCCGCCAGCGTTTTCAGATTTTTTTAATAGTTCAGCAACAAGGGCCTTCTGGTACAGCCCCATTTTTGTAGACCTGTCAGGAAGAAGAGATATAAAGTTCTCCTTGTAGCATGTGTCTAGAAGTGTCACCAACCAGTAATGACTGCCACCCAAAATTTTGAGAACGCGAGGGTCATGGGAAAGGCAGCATAACATAAACTCAGCCATGCGTGCCAGACTACTTACAGGCAAGACTTCCGTGTCCTCACCAAGAGGATGACTGACCATGCTCTCCTCCTCCTCTCTATCCTCAGGCCATCCACGCTGAACAGACGGTATGACAGCTGTGCAGGTAGTACCGTCTATAGCGCATGAAACTAGCTCCTGTCCTTCCTCCTCCTCCTCTTCCTCATCGTCACCCAATCCACATTGGGATGATATGAGGCTTGACTGTGTGTAATCACTCTGTATGGATCCTTGCTCCATCTCATCATGCTTCGCCTGCAATGCATCCTCTTTGATTGTGAGCAGAGAGCGTTTCAGAAGACAGAGAAGCAGGATGGTGACGCTAATTATGGCGTCATCGCCGCTCACCATCTTGGTGGAGTCCTCAAAGTTTTGGACGATGGTACATATGTCTAATATCCATGTCCACTCCTGAGGTCTTATGTGTGGAGTCTGTACTGAATACCGATGGCCTTGTTGATGTTGGTAGTCAACAACTGCCCTCTTCTGCTCACAAATCCTTCCCAACATCTGCAGTGTAGAGTTACAATGCGTGAGGACATCACACACCAGTCTGTGAGCCAGAAGCTGCAAATGCTGCTGAAACATGGCAAGGGCGGCGGAAGCTGTAGCTGACTTTCTAAAATGGGCACACAGGTGGCACACTTTAAAAAGCAGATCCGGCAGCTCCCGGTAGGATTTGAGATACCGCTGAACCACGAGGTTAAGCACATGTGCCAGGCATGGTTCCTGTGTGAGCTCGCCTCGCCTCAGAGCCGCTACCACATTCCGGCCATTGTCACACACGACCATGCCTGGCTGTAGGATCAGCAGTGTGAGCCACAGATCTGCCTGCTCTTTCAGAGCTGTCCACAACTCTTCAGCATTGTGCGGTCTGTCACCTAAGCATATTAGCTTCAGCACAGCCTGTTGCCGCTTGGCCGAGGAAGTGCTGCAGTGCTGCCAGCTTGTGACTGATGTGGTCATTTCGGAGATGGAGGCTGAAGAGGAGGAGGAGGCTGACGAGGATGAGGTGCAGGAGCTGTAGACCATGGAGGTAACCTTGATTGACTTAGGGCCTGCAATCCTTGGCGTCGGGAGGACGTGTTCCGTCCCAAGGTCCGACTGTGTCCAGGCTTCCACTGTGTTAACCCAGTGTGCCGTCAGCGAGATGTAGCGTCCCTGCCCACAAGCACTTGTCCACGTGTTCATGGTTAGGGGGAATTTCCCGGTAACTGAATTGTTGAGGGCACAGCTAATGATTTGGGACACGTGCTTGTGTAATGGGGGGATGGCACAAAGGGAGAAATAGTGGCAGCTGGGAACCGAGTACTGAGGGATGGCCGCCGCCATCAGGTTGCGGAATGCTTCCGTCTCCATGAGCCTTAAAGGGAACATTTCGAGCGCAAGCAGTCGTGAAATGTGAGAATTTAGCAGTGTGGCCTGTGGGGCGTTGGCTGCATATTTGCGCTTGCATTCCAAGGACTGGGAAATGGATAACTGAATGCTGCGCTGGGACAACGACATGGACATGCTTCCTCATGCTGCTACTTGAGAGTGTGCAACGACAGGTGCAGGGCAGGAGGCATCTTCGCATGCACCATGGACAGGGGATTGGCTTGCATGCACAACAGCAGAAGAAGCAATGGTGCCACCTGCAGACACTGTTCCTGGACCCTGGGGTTCGGCCCACAAATTCGGGTGCTTTGCTGCCATGTGCCTGATCATCGTGGTGGTGGTCAGGCTGGTCGTTTTTCCACCCCTGCTGATGCTGGCCTGGCAGGTGGTGCAAATGGCCTTTTTGTGGTTATCGGCAGAGTCTTTAAAAAACAACCAGACTCGGGAAGACCTAAAAGTTGTACTGGCAACTACCTTCGTGTTGCTGTTACGGGGAAGGGTTGCCTGCCTTCTGTCTGCGACCACCACACTGCTTCTTCCTGCCTGTTGGGGTGCTCTGCCTCCCTCCCCCTGTGTGCTGCTGTCCTCGTTCTGCATAATCTCCTACCAGGTTGGGTCAGTTACTAAATCATCCACCACCTCGTCTTCCACTTCCGCACCCTCGTCCTCCTCCTGACTTTCTGGCAATTATGTCTCATCATCGTCCACCTCTTGTGACACTTTCCCACCGTCGCCTTCATGTGACCGTGGCTGCTCAATTATTTGGGCATCGCTACACGTGATCTCCTCTTGCCCTGCGTCAAGTGGACCGGGCGAGAGGCCCGAATCTATAAATGGAAAAGTGAACAGCTCTACAGAGTGTCCAAGTGTGGGATCAGTTGTCTCTGGGCACTCAGCATGGTGGGAGGAAGGAGGATCAGGGTGAGGAATATGCGGTCCAGACTCACGGCTACTGAGACTTGACCATGTGGAAGACAGGGTGGTGGTGGTGGCTAAGTGACTGGAAGCAAATGATTCCTCTGATTCAAATGTTGGATGAACAATGATTTTAAATATATGTACATTGGAGACTCCTATGCAGCAACTAGGAGACACACAATAATGCCAAGAAAATGTACCCACAAATGTATGAGTTGGAGGAATGGAAAATGGAATATTATGTAACTCACCAACAAATGAGAAAGTGAAAGATTAAGAAAAACTATTTCAAAGTGTACTAATCCTTTCTCCAATATTTCTTTCTGATGACCAAACTGAATTGCTTGGAATTTTATACCATCAAGAAATTTTGATCTGTTCCATACCTTGCTAGAAATTACATGTTTTTTTCAAAAACTTACAGTTAAGAAGCACTTATTAGTTTTACAAGAAATGGACACTAGTACTAATTCAGGTGTGAACACAGCTCCTACTGAGAACTCAGTTGAAGCAAATCAATTGGACAGTGATTAATCTATTAGAATTAACATATATTCTGTAATTTTTAAAATATGATCCATTTTATTGCAACATCTGGAACTGAATAGTATAAATAATTAGGATAGCCACAAAGCCAGAAAATGATCTTTATTGAATCCAGAATATTGTTTAACAGAATCAAGGGTGGCAGCACTGGTGAATTTCAACATCTCATTGAACGCTATTTTGTCAAATTACATGAATCTAATGCTAATAATTTAGCGAGAGGTTTAAATAGGGCTTTACATGGTCTAAAAAATAATAAACATATTACACATAAAGCTGAGAAGGGAGCATCAATGGTTGTTGTGGACAGTCTGCTGCATGCAAATCAGGCATATGTTCTGTTAAATAACGAAACCACATGTTGCAGACTGTCCCTTGACTCCCACAACTACTTTCCTTGCATCCCAGTTAAAATTAATTAAAGATGGTGAACACTTGGGTTTCCTGTCATCTAGAGAGTTAAAATATCTATATAATACAAAACCCATCATTCCTTTTTTCTATAGGAGTGCCGAAAGTTTATGAAAAACATATTCCCATCACCTCTTAGGCTGATAATATCAGGAATAGGTTCTATCAATGAACATCTTAGTAGTGTTGAGCCACCCCCGTAGTGTTCGAGTTCGGTTCGGTTCGTCGAACACCCGTGTGTTCGCCGAACTGTTCGTCGAACTGTTCGTCGAACACCTTCGAACACCGTTAAAACCAATGGCAGGCAAACAAAAACACATAGAAACACATAGAAAACACCTTCAAAGGTGTCCAAAAGCTGACAAACTGCTCAGAAGACACAACTAACACATGGAAAAGTGACAAGTACATATAGTCATGCGAAAATAAAAGAGGTGGAGGAGTAAAAGGAGGGGGAGACACAGATATAGGCATGTCATGCCCTTCTAAAATCCAAAAAGTGAGAAGCCGACACGGCCAGTCCGCTCCTGCCCGTGCCACCTCCGTGTCGCCGGGTTTGTGCCAGAGCCGCGGTGAACCCTGATGGCCAGCCCCCCTCTCCCAATACTGGTGCCTGTCCGCTGGTGGGTCGAGCGAGCCCCCCTGTGGTGGAGGCAGCTCTAAGCTTTTTAATTTAAATTTTCTCTCTAATTTGAATGAATACACTTTAAATCCATTTACAAGGATCTATTGGAGGGCAAGTCTCATGCCAGCAGCCGCGTAATTCCAGCTCCAGTAGCGTTAACTAAAGCTGCTGCAGTTAAAAAGCTTTTATAAGGATCGAGCTCGGCTGTCCACCGCAAGGCATCCTACTGCCAGTCCCAGCCCCTATGCCTTGGGGTGCCTCCTGATGCTCTTCACTGAGTATCCATGGTCCCGAAGCATTTCCTTTGAAAAAATTAAGTGTCTAAACTACAGGTGGTGTAGCTTGCTTAACAGCCGGGATAATCCGCTGACTAGCAGACACTGCTACTAGGCACAAAGTATTTCCTGGGCTAGATGCAGTTAAAAATTTGTAATTAGATACTCTCGTTGGATGCTGAGAAAGCATTCCATAGAGTCTCCTGGCACGCCATATATGATTCTCTTAAAAAGCTTGGGGTAGGGGTCTAGGGGACCCTTTTATAGCCAAAATCACGGCCCTGTATCGCAATACGTCACCTAGGCTGAAGATAAATGGAACTGTAGCACCCTGAGGGCTCGGTTGCTACAGACGTATTGCACCTCACCCAGAGGTGTGATATCTCACTCTCAGGTAAGGATGGAGTGTGGATCAGGACCCGACACCTGCATGCATTACACCACATTGCCGTGGGGCAGGGCGACCAATATGCCCCTGAGATGGGCATGACAGTCCCTGTCCCTGGCTGGAGTGGGGGGAGGGAACACTGAGGAAGGGGAACCCTGTAGTGCAGGAGCAGGGAGGAAGCAGTTACTGGGTGCATTGAGAAGGGAGTATAAAAGGTGGGCACCATCTTAGTTCAGTGCAGAGAAGTCTGAGCAGAAGTGGCAGGGAGCAGGGGCTCTGCATGAGCTCTGCTCCGGAGGCGGGCCTAGTAACAGAGGCCCAGGCCTGGAAGAGGGAGAAGGAAGGAAGAGGAGCGGAGAAGGCTCCAGGAACGAGGAATGAAGGGATCCCAGGGGTGCGGACGGGCGAGTCGCCACCTCACGCCCGAATCCACCTGCGTGGAGGGGTCAGGCCAAAGGGGGAGACCGGTCCCCGAACTAGTGGAGGCAGGAAACGACCCTCAGCTAGAAACCGGAGGCTCTGACATTTTATGTGGCGCAGTCCCTCGCTACACCCGCTAGGAAGGCACCACATAGGGTCAGGGAAACTGGCGCCAAGTTTACCAAGAGGAGGCCCGAGGCAGCCGGACAGAAGTGTTGGTAAGAAAGGCCAGACAAAGGACACACAAAGGGGGTCCTGTGAAGTGCTCCAAAGTTATCTGGGAGTTGTCTGAGCCCCTCACCTGGTGAGCACAGTACGACGTGGGCAGCCGTTACCTGCAGACGTGGTCTGGATAATAAGAACTGTGAGTAAAGGCCCTGGACTGCATCACTGACTCCGTGTCGTTACTGCTGCTGCCCTGCACCATCACCCCCATCCTCCGCATACACTGCCCTGAGGCTATACTCCTCCCGTGGGGAGTTATGCTACGCTCTGCTGCACCCACAACACCAGCCTCAGCGGTCTGCCCTGTAGCGGCGGTTCACTCTGACCGCAATCCACGGGTGGCGTATTCGGACATTTAAACATCAAAACCACATAAATAGTTCCGCCACTGGTTTGACCGCCCTGAGCCACGGAACCGGGTCGCCGCCACGAAGACTACAACCACCAGCATCCACCAAAAAGGGTCCGGCTCCGGGTGTCCCAAGGCCCAGGGGGTGTGTCAGAACATTTTCATCACCTTTCACAATCACCAATGGGACAAGGCAGGGATGTCCTCTGTCCCCTCTCTTATACATCCTAGTGACAGAGCACCTGCTCTCATCAAATCGCCATAACCCCAATATTAGGTGGATTGAGGTGGGAGGCACCGAGTACAAGTGCTCTCTATTTGCTGATGATGTCCTAGTATATATCACTCAATCACATACATCCATCCATGCTGTTATGGCTGAAATAGATCACTTTGTTACATGGTAAAATTTTAAAATCAATGCAGCGAAGTCTGAGGCCCTCGATGTCTCCCTCCCCAAATCCATATAGGATTCCATCCAGTCCAACTTTCCCTTTGCCTGGCCCTCACAGGGTATCAAATACTTAGGAATTCCTATTCATAGAGACCTCTCCCATCTATGTTATCTTAATTTTGGGCCCTTTATTGAACAATTCCATACAGACCACGGTTGGCAAGTTAGAACTGTAAGATTCACTACGTGAACCGCTGGTGTTTTGTGGAAAAGCACATGTACACCGCGTTCCAAATTATTATGCAAAAAGTGTTTAGGAGTGATAAGGGAAGAATTTGTTTGTTTGTCAGTTAAACTCATTGATGGTGATGTGTGTCAGGGCTCTTTATATCACTGTAAGCAATTGCAGACACCTGTGCTAATTAGTTGGCAGGTGTGTCCAATGAAAGGCAAGACTACTTAAGAAGGCTCTCTCACATTATTAAGCAGCCTACATTTTCTGCCAAAATGGGAAAGAAAAAGGATGTGTCGGCTGCTGAGAAGCAACAAATTGTGGAGTGTTTAGGTCAAGGCATGACTACAATCAACATTGTGCGATGATCAGTATGAAGTGTCTTGGCAATCAAGAAGTATGTAGCTGATTCACAGTACACACGTGTGCGTGCTGATAAGGGCAAATTGAGGACTCTTTCCTACAGGCAATTACGTCAGGTTGAAAGAGCAGCGGCAAAAAAGCCTTGTCATAGCAGCAGACAAGTTTTTAAAGCTGCTTGTGCCTCCAACGTCCCCCGAACAACAAGATGCAGGGTCCTTCAGAGGTTTGCAGCTGTGCATACGCCATCCTGTCGACCTCCTCTATCCACTTCACACAAGCAGAAACGGCTCCAGTGGGCCAAACATTACATGAAGACTGATTTCAAAACTGTTTTGTTCACGGATGAGTGCCGTGCAGCGCTCGATGGTCCAGATGGATGGAGTGGAGGATGGCTGGTTGATGGACACCCCACGCAAACATGGCTACAGCGCCAACAAGGAGGAGGTGGAGTAATGTTTTGGGCTGGAATCATGGGGAGAGAGATTGTCGGCCCCTTTAGGATCCCTGAAGGCGCTAAAGATGAACTCCATAATGTATGTGGATTTTCTCAAACAGCACTTCCTGCCATGGTTCAAGAAGAAGAACCGTGTATTTCACAGCAAGATCATTTTTCTGCATGATAATGCACCATCTCATGCTGCACATAAAACATCTGCATCTCTGGCTGATATGGGCATAAAAGGGGACAAACTTATGGTGTGCCCCCCATGCTCCCCTGACCTCTACCCAATTCAGAACCTTTGGAGCATCATTAAAAGGAGTGTCTATGATGGCGGGAGGCAGTTCACATCTAAGCAACAGCTCTGGGAGGGTATTCTGTCCTCATGCAAAACAATTGAAGCAGAAACCATCCAAAACCTGACAAATTCAATGGACGAGAGAGTTCAGAAGCTCCTTTCGAACAAGGGGTCCTATGTGAAAATGTAACATCACCTAGAATAAAGTTTTGAGTTGAAAACTGTTTGATTTCAGTTTCTAACAACCTGCTAATGCTTATAATTTCAAAAATGATCATTTTTTTGGTCTTTATTAAAATGAAAAGGTTGATCGAAAAGTTTGGGGGATCTAAGAGTGTGGCAACCCAGTAGTCATGATTACTTCGAATTCTGACAATATGAGGGTCATGCTGCAGGTAGTGCAGCAAGAAGGCACTTATGTGTCTTGCGCATCTCGGAGCCCCAAAATTATTTTCCGGGCTAGATGCAGCTAAAAATTATTTTTAATTTTAAATCTGGTGGAGCTTATTATAGATGGCCTAATAGGATCAGTGCTGCACACTGCTACAAAGCCAAAATTATTTTCCAGTCAAGATACAGATAAACATGATTAGTAATTTGAAAGCTTAAAACGTTTGGTAGGGTGATTTTAACCAATCATCAAGCTTTTACTCTCCCCAGGATGACACAGGGGTAGAAAAGTTGTTTCGGATCCATGATTTGTTCATCTTTATGAACGTGAGTCTGTCTACATTATCAGTGGAGAGCCGCGTGCGCTTATCTGTCAGCACACCACCAGCAGCGCTGAACACACGTTCAGACAGAACGCTGGCTGCGGGGCATGACAAGATCTCCAAGGCGTAAGTGGCTAGCTCCGGCCATTTATCCAGATTGGAAGCCCAAAAAGAGCAAGGGTCCAGTGACACAGTCGTGGCTTCAATGTTTACTTGGAGATACTCCTGTACCATCGTCTCTAGGCGTTGACTATGTGTCAGACTTCTTGTCTCCTGTGGCCTTGCAAAGGATGGGCTAAAAAAGTGGTGAAATGATTCCGCAAAATTGATGTTACCAGCAGATACTGTGGTTCTGTTACGTTTTGAGTGCTGAACACTTGACGGTCCCACGGTTGGCAAGTTGGAACTGTGAGATTCACTACGTGCACCACTGGTATTTTGTGGAAAAACACATGTAAGATTCTGCAACAGTCTCTGCTGATACTCCTGCATGCGTGCATCCCTTTCTATGGCAGGAATAATTTCTGCAAATTTACTTTTGTACCGGGGATCTAACAGTGTGGCAACCCAGTAGTCAGGATTATTTCTAATTCTCACAATTCGAGGGTCATGTTGCAGGTAGTGCAGCAAGAAGGCACTCATGTGTGTTGCGCATCCAGGAGCACCAAGTCCCTGTTGTGTTGGTGGCGAGGTAACAATCATGCTTCCTTCCTCTGTCCTCTCCCCCCAACCTCGCACAACAGAAATGTGATCAAGGTCTCCCTCATCTGATGAGTCTTCCATCAGTTCGTCCTCCACTTCTTCCTGGGCTCCTGCACCTTCCTCACTAGTTTGTCTGCTACCATGCGCCCTGGTAAAACCATCTCCCCCACCCTCACATGCCTGCCGCCTTGGTGCTGCCGACCTTCTGGACCTTGCAGATGTTAGCCCTTCCGCATACAACTCCTCCTCCTCTACTTCCTCCACCTCCTTTTGTGCCACCACCTGACTCCGAATTCTGTTTAACATGTGCTCCAGCATGTAAATCACCGGAATAGTCATGCTGATAATGGCATCGTCAGCACTAAACATCTTCGTCGCCATTTCAAAACTGTGCAGAAGGGTGCATAGGTCCCTGATCTGAGACCACTCCTCCAGCGTGATTTGCCCCACCTCTGAATCTCGTTGGCCCAGGCTATACGTCAGAACGTATTGCACCAGGGCTTGTCGGTGCTGCCACAGTCGCTGCAACATGTGCAGAGTTGAATTCCACCGGGTAGGCACATCGCATTTTAGCCGGTGAAGTGGCAGGCCCAACGACTTCTGTAGAGATGTAAGTCGCTGAGCTGCGGGATGCGAACGGCGGAAGTGAGCACACAGCGACCGTGCCCTCTGCAGAAGGCCATCTAGTCTGGGATAGTGGGCTAAAAATTGCTGGACAACCAGGTTCAACACGTGAGCCATACAAGGCACGTGTGTGACATTGCCCCGGCGAAGGGCCGCACCCAGGTTTGCAGCATTGTCGCACACGGCCTTCCCTGGTTTCAGGTCCAGTGGAGACAACCATTCATGAAATTGGTTCTCCAGAGCTGACCACAACTCCTCAGCTGTGTGACTCACATTTCCCAGACATTTCAATGTAAAAACCGCCTGATGACGTTGAGCCCTACTGCCAGCATAGTAAGGAGGTGTGCAGGATCCCTTCTGCGCAGTTAGAAAGCTTGTGGCATGACCAGACAGGCTTTGGGTGCAGGTGGAAGACCGAGAGGAGGTTGAGGAGGCAGAAGCAGTGGAGGAACTTTGACATAAAGAGGATTGACGCACAACTCGTGGGGACGGCAAGACTTGGACAGCAGCCCCTTGTCCTGCTGTCACCATAGTTACCCAGTGCCCAGTCAGCGACATGTAACGCCCCTGTCCATGCCTACTCGTCCAAGTGTCTGTGGTGAAATGCACCCTGTCACACACAGAGTTTCTCAAAGAAGCGGTGATGTTGTGTGCGACATGCTGGTGGAGCGCAGGCACACCTTTCTTTGAGAAGTAGTGCCGACTGGGCATCTGGTACTGGGGCACTGCGACGGACATAAGGTCTCGAAAATCCTCTGTGTCCACCAGGCGGAAAGGCAGCATTTCTGTAGCCAAGAGCTTGCAGATGGTGAAATTCAACCTCTTAGCTTTCTCATGGCTAGGAGGAAATGGTCTTTTACTTGTCCACATCTGAGGGACCGAGGGCTGGCTATTGTGCTTAGACGGGGTTGATAAGGGTGTCCCCGGCAAACTGCCGGTCTGTGAGGAAGATGCAGGCGGACATGTTAGGTTGCCTTCATCCAAAGGTGGTGCTATCGATGTCGGACAGCGCTCAACACCAGCTGGTGTTACCACCTCCAAAGAAAATGATGACCTGCCAATCACGCTGGCTGTTGCGGGTAAAGAGGTGGCAGGTCTGCGCCCCAAAACAGGTGTGACTGCTGTCCCCCCAGTCACAGAGGATGAAGAGGCCGCGGATGCACAAGATATGGCAGACGGTGGTTGGCCCGGCCGGCTTGGCCGCATTGTAGCACACTGAGCTTCCCACTGCAACTTATGCTTCATGTCCATGTGCCGGTTCATGCATGAAGTACTCAAACTATGTATTTTTTGGCCTCTACTTAGCTTTTGCTGACAAATGTTACAGATAACACGAGTTGGGTCATCTTTATCGATCTGAAAAAATGCCCAGGCTATGCAAGGCTTAGCACCCATGCGACCTGAAGAGCCACCACGACTTGTGGTGAGAGGCAGAGTTGTGTTTGAGGATGCAGTTGTTGACGTGCTTCCAGTACTACGTCTCTGTCCAGGAAGGCGCAACCTGACCTCGTCGTCACTAGCATCTTCCTCCACCTCCTCTGCTGACCTCATCTCTTGGCTGACTGTGGGTTGACAGTAAGTGGGATCTCCGACCTCATCATCATCACCCTGTGCGTTATCACACCCGTCGTCCTCAGAGCCAACCTGTTCCTGCCCTGACAAAAAACTAAAGTTGTCACTCCAATCAGGTATTTGAGTCTTATCATCGTCTTCCTCATTGTCTCCACCAACAGGAGTTACAGTTTGGGAATGAGGGTCTACATTATGGTCAGAACCTTCTGCGTCTGGTCCTGGATCCGACTCATAAAGATTCTGGGCATCAGTGCAGATCATTTCCTCGTCTGGATTCACAGAAGCGCTGGAGTCGACCTCTGATTCCCAGGCTATAGTATGAGTAAACAGCTCTGCAGACTCAACCATCTGTTCTACCTCATACTCAGACGGGCAGCTGGAGATTTGGGAGTTGTGAGGAATCAAGTGCGATTTGGGTGACACCTTTGAGGACTGGAGTATTTGTGATGTTGAAGTTGATGTGGAGGAGAGCCCACTTAAAGGAGCACTTGATATCCGTTGAAGCACCTGCTGTTTTTGTGCCTCATCTGGAATTTGTAGCGATTGGCGTGGCCGTAAGAAATGGATCTTATCACATTGTCCGCTAAAAGAAGTAGACATTTTAGTTTGGCTGGAAGATGGTCTTTCTTCTGCAGATGTTACTGTTGCTTTAACACCTACCCCACGGACACAACCTTTTTTCCCCTTCCCAACACGCCTATTCCCCTTTCCACCAGCAGCAGGCCTTTTTCCACTCATTTTCGTGGTTAACTAATTCACAACTCTGGAGTTGTTTGCACAAAAAAACAATGGATGGTAACCGAGCAGAGCTGAGTGGCCAAACTGTGGTATTAGGCCAAAACTATTGGCTGGGTTAGATTCAGAAAAAAATTATTTTGAATTTGCAACCTGATGGAGGTCAGTATAGATGGACTAATAGAGAAAGTCCGACACACGACTAGAAGGCCAAATATTTTTTCAGAGGTAGATGCAGAAAAAAATATATTCAGTTTGCAACCTGATGGAGGTCAGTATAGATGGACTAATACAACAAGTCCCGCACACAGCTAGAAGCCCAAATATTTTTTCAGAGGTACTGTAGATGCAGATAAAAATTAGTTTTAATTTGCAACCTGATGGAGGTCAGTATAGATGGACTAATAGAGAAAGTCCGACACACTACTAGAAGGCCAAATATTTTTTCAGAGCTAGATGCAGAAAAAAATTATATTCAGTTTGCAACCTGATGGAGGTCAGTATAGATGGACTAATAGAGAAAGTCCGACACACTACTAGAAGGCCAAATATTTTTTCAGAGGTAGATGCAGAAAAAAATATATTCAGTTTGCAACCTGATGGAGGTCAGTATAGATGGATTAATAGAACAAGACCCACACACAGCTAGAAGCCCAATATTTTTTCAGAGGTAGATGCAGAAAAAACTATATTCAGTTTGCAACCTGATGGAGGTCAGTATAGATGGACTAATAGAACAAGTCCCACACACTGCTAGAAGCCCAAATATTTTTTCAGAGGTACTGTAGATGCAGATAAAAATTAGTTTTAATTTGCAACCTGATGGAGGTCAGTATAGATGGACTAATAGAGAAAGTCCGACACACTACTAGAAGGCCAAATATTTTTTCAGAGCTAGATGCAGAAAAAAATTATATTCAGTTTGCAACCTGATGGAGGTCAGTATAGATGGACTAATAGAGTAAGTCCGACACACTACTAGAAGGCCAAATATTTTTTCAGAGGTAGATGCAGAAAAAAATATATTCAGTTTGCAACCTGATGGAGGTCAGTATAGATGGATTAATAGAACAAGACCCACACACAGCTAGAAGCCCAATATTTTTTCAGAGGTAGATGCAGAAAAAACTATATTCAGTTTGCAACCTGATGGAGGTCAGTATAGATGGACTAATAGAACAAGTCCCACACACTGCTAGAAGCCCAAATATTTTTTCAGAGGTACTGTAGATGCAGATAAAAATTAGTTTTAATTTGCAACCTGATGGAGGTCTGTATAGATGGACTAATAGAGAAAGTCCGACACACTACTAGAAGGCCAAATATTTTTTCAGAGGTAGATGCAGAAAAAAATATATTCAGTTTGCAACCTGATGGAGGTCAGTATAGATGGATTAATAGAACAAGACCCACACACAGCTAGAAGCCCAATATTTTTTCAGAGGTAGATGCAGAAAAAAATATATTCAGTTTGCAACCTGATGGAGGTCAGTATAGATGGACTAATAGAACAAGTCCCACACACTGCTAGAAGCCCAAATATTTTTTCAGAGGTACTGTAGATGCAGATAAAAATTAGTTTTAATTTGCAACCTGATGGAGGTCAGTATAGATGGACTAATAGAGAAAGTCCGACACACTACTAGAAGGCCAAATATTTTTTCAGAGGTAGATGCAGAAAAAAATATATTCAGTTTGCAACCTGATGGAGGTCAGTATAGATGGATTAATAGAACAAGACCCACACACAGCTAGAAGCCCAATATTTTTTCAGAGGTAGATGCAGAAAAAACTATATTCAGTTTGCAACCTGATGGAGGTCAGTATAGATGGACTAATAGAACAAGTCCCACACACTGCTAGAAGCCCAAATATTTTTTCAGAGGTACTGTAGATGCAGATAAAAATTAGTTTTAATTTGCAACCTGATGGAGGTCTGTATAGATGGACTAATAGAGAAAGTCCGACACACTACTAGAAGGCCAAATATTTTTTCAGAGGTAGATGCAGAAAAAAATATATTCAGTTTGCAACCTGATGGAGGTCAGTATAGATGGATTAATAGAACAAGACCCACACACAGCTAGAAGCCCAATATTTTTTCAGAGGTAGATGCAGAAAAAAATATATTCAGTTTGCAACCTGATGGAGGTCAGTATAGATGGACTAATAGAACAAGTCCCACACACTGCTAGAAGCCCAAATATTTTTTCAGAGGTACTGTAGATGCAGATAAAAATTAGTTTTAATTTGCAACCTGATGGAGGTCAGTATAGATGGACTAATAGAGAAAGTCCGACACACTACTAGAAGGCCAAATATTTTTTCAGAGGTAGATGCAGAAAAAAATATATTCAGTTTGCAACCTGATGGAGGTCAGTATAAATGGATTAATAGAACAAGACCCACACACAGCTAGAAGCCCAATATTTTTTCAGAGGTAGATGCAGAAAAAAATATATTCAGTTTGCAACCTGATGGAGGTCAGTATAGATGGACTAATAGAACAAGTCCCACACACTGCTAGAAGCCCAAATATTTTTTCAGAGGTACTGTAGATGCAGATAAAAGTTAGTTTAAATTTGCAACCTGATGGAGGTCAGTATAGATGGACTAATAGAATGATGCTATGCCCAAAAGATTTTACTTCACTAGGTGCAGTAAAAAAATTGGTATTCTATACACAGGTGGTATATCTTGCAACACAGATAGGCTACTCCACTGACTAACACACTCTGCAATAGGCCAAAAAGGATTAGCTTTGCTAGATTCAGCCAAATGCTGTGAAAAAAACTTGCACAGCACTGGCACAGACCTGCCTGGCAAAAACTGATAGGAACTCATGTAACCTAGTCCTGAAAAGGACTGCAATTACAATTAGTCTTTACTCCCACAACCGATCTATCTAAGAGCACAGACCTCCCTGATAAAAGTCGTAGGAAATGCTGTAACCTAGTCCTTAAAAGGACTGCAATCACAACTATTCCCTACTCCCAAGCTATCTGTATATTTGTGCGAAAATTGGCTTGAAATTAACAAGGTATAGCGCACACAGCAACAGCGGTGCCGTCTAACACGCAGCTGCAGCAGTGAGAAAATGGTGGCGACGGGGAAAATGGCTTGGTCTTATAGGGCAAGGACATGTGACATACACTGCCAATGACACATGCCCTTGCTTGTGTGAAAAAAAGCACTTCACTCCGTGTGTGCGCTGCTGATAGGCTGACAGATTGCACCTCCCCACTGTAAATGCGGGAAAGAGAAAAAAAAATGGAGATCTTCATTGTTCCTGCAGAGATCCATCCCCTGCCCCTCCCCCCACCCCGCTGTACACTCAAACTGCGTATTAACATTAATTTTCATCATTACTGAGAAAAAATCCAGTTATGATTTTGGTGCACGAACAGTTATCGAACATAACCTCGAACAGCCGAATTTTTCTCAAATTGTTCGTGTTCGCCGAACGGCTCGAACACCGCCCAAAACAGCTCGAATTTGAGATTGGCGAACAGTTCGAGTAGAACAACGCTCATCTCTACATCTTAGTAGACTGGTGGATACATAGTTACAAACCCTAGTCCAACGTACACCAGGATATTTGAAAGATAGTAGTATGGTAATGAAATCATTTGACAAATTCCTTTGGTCCTCTGATTAATTGCTATGTGATGTAAAAGCATTGTATTTCTGCATCCCACATGATTTAGTGATGATCATAGCTATGGAATATAATCTTAAAAAGAGCAAAAAATTCTGTTGATGTTAAACTGTTTAAAGTAATAGCTATACACTATTTATTACATCATGATTATTTTTGTTTTTTAAAAAATATTTTTTTCCTCAAATAGAAAGAACCCCGGTGGGGTCTAAGTTCTCCCCTGCTTTAGCAGACTTATTTGTAGCATGGTAGAAGGAAAATCATATTTATACTTTTAACAACCCATCAATGTTCTCTATTATTTAGTATGCATATTTTATTGATGTTGTTTTGATAGTGTGGAAAAATTAACAAACTGTCTTTTAATCATTTTTGAGATACATGAATATTAATGGGTTGAATTTAAGAATTACTGGTTTGTTTCACAAAGAAGTAGCCAACTTCTTAAACATATATTTGATTGCCAATGGAAATACAAATCGAATTAGTACATCAATCGACTGTAAATCTCAAGCAGTTAACACCATCATGAGAGAAAACAGCCTACACCCTACAATTAAATCAATCCCTATAGGTGAATTAGGAGGTCCAGTATAGATATATATAAGAAACTTTTAACTTACAATGTCAAGAAAGTGCCAATAAAATACATAAGAGAGGATATAAAGAGTGGGTGCTCCATAGAGGAGAAACATAAATTAAACATAAAATACAAGAATCTATATTATTCCAGAATACTTTGCAACATATTTTTAAAAATAAAACTGCGACCAGTACTGAGCTACATAGCATGGAATTAAGCAACAGGGAGCATCTGCAAGAAGGCCAGCACCTCCCCGTCTCTGATTGGACGGCTGAGCTGTCAATTAAAGTACCAACGGCTCAGCATACCCCTGCACCTGACTGAATAAATGAGCTGTCATTCAACACACTGTGAGCTCAGCACGCACCTGCACCTGATTGGATGACTGAGCTATCATTCACTCCACTCATGACATGATGGATCTTTTTATTTAGTACTTGAAGACCACATAGTCTGAACTGGAGGAATGATTTGTCATATCTACACTAACTACGGCCTTCAGGACATATGATTTTGTTGCCTAATGAAATGCATAATGAATACTATAAACTAACTTAAACATCATTATAATTATTTTTTACCCCCAGGGACAAAAAGCAAGTTTAAATTTAAATTAAAGTAGTGTATCTCAGTATATATATGGTTAATAACTAGTGTTGAGCGAGCATGATCGACACTGCTCGGTACTCGCCCGAGCATCTCACTACTCGGGATGTTCGGCGAGCACCGAGCATTTCCGGGTTACTCGGGTGGGAGCTCGGATCTCCGCCCTGCACGTTTGGCGCTCTTTACAGAGCCAATGAACATGCAGGGATTGCCAGCAAGTCACTGTAATGCCGCAGCCATGTTGTTTGTGGGCATTGCAGTGATTGGCTGGCCGCACAGCGTCACCTCGAGTATTTAAAACCAGGCGCCGCCATCTTGGACACAGTCGCTCCGGATCAGACAGTGTAGGGAGAGTGCTGCTGAGTTAGGGAGAGATATATAGTGCGAAATAGGTAGTGTAGGGTCTCTAAAGCCTGCCAAATCAAACAAACAGTCCTTCTCAGGACTAATATCCATCCCAGATATCAGGAAGGCAGGCAGGCAGTATAGGAGATGCAGTGGTTATACCAGCAAACACTGAATTACAGTCCTGTGTGCTCCTGTTGGTCAAATTGCTAGACTTATCCCCCATTCTCAGGGGCCAGGAAAAAATCCTTTTTTTTAAATCCAAATTCTGTTTTTTTTTTCCCTCAGTCAGACTGTACAAATACGCATCTTATTAACCTTTTGGTATTTTTTTTTCACCCAATAAAAAAAATTGAGTGTGTCTGTGACTGTTCAGACACCAATATATCTGTTTTAAAGAGTCTGGCGTAGGCCAGATTACTAGAACTGTGGTTTTGCAGTTCCACGGGTCAAATCTCTGTGTTATCCTGCTTTTGGCATTTCTTGCCGTAAAAAAAAACTGTAATAGTGTCTCCCTGACTGTTCAGGCACCATTATATCTGTTTAAAAGTGTCTGGTGTAGGCCAGAGTAATAGAACTGTGGTTTTGCAGTTCCACGGGTAAAATCTCTGTATTATCCTGCTTTTGGCATTTTTTGCCATAAAAAAAAACTGTAATAGTGTCTCCCTGACTGTTCAGACACAAATATATCTGTTTAAAAGAGTCTGGTGTAGGCCAGAGAAATAGAACTGTGGTTGTTATGATCTGCTACAGGGACTAAGGAAAAACAGGAGAACTGTCCCTACAATAGAACTAAACTAGATCCCTACGATGTAGCGGGGAACCTGATCCTGCGATCAGACCCGCTAAAGTCCTCGGCTAGTCTGAACAAAGACCTATAGATGTGAGGGAGGGATCCCTACAAGAACTAGGGACTGGGATAAGTTGGACACCTCCTAGCAGAAATAGTAGCAGTCAAAGACAAACACACAACAAAAAGCATAGAGGTCAGAAGACCTAGCAAAACTAACAGAGAACGGCAACAGAGCACCAAGCTAGCTCAAGAGTAGTAAATACAATGAAGTCCAGCAAGACCAGGTAGGCGGAGCCGGATTAAATAGGCAAAAATGGTCATGTGACCAGCAAACTAAAAAAAACCTAACAGGAGAGTTCTAACAGTACCCCCTCTTCTAAGAGGATCCTCCGGATCCCCTAGGCCCAGGCTTACCAGGAAACCTCCTGTGAAACGCTCTGACAAGTTTGGAAGCAGAAACATCATCCGCCCTCACCCATGAGTTATCCTCAGGTCCGAAACCCTTCCAAGCGACGAGATACTGCAAACTCCCTCTATACCGTCTAGAATTTAGGATGCGGGAAATTTCATATTCCCCGTCCTCCACCACCGGAGGAACAGTGGCAGAGGCGTCAACATCAGACACATCAGCTTTTTTCAACAGAGAAACATGAAACACCGGGTTAATCTTCCAGGACGTAGGAACCTCCAACCTAACAGCAGATTGGTTAACTATCTGAAGCACCTTAAAGGGCCCTACGAACTTGGGACCCAATTTTTTAGAAGGAATCCTCAATCGCAGATTCTTAGATGACAACCAAACCATGTCACCAACAGCAAACAAAACCTCTTGCCGTTTCCTATCAAAGTACCTCTTAGATTTTTTGTTAGCCTCCTGAAGATTACCACGCACATCCGTCCAAACTCTCTCCAAATCACCGGAAAAACTCTCCTCCTCAGGCACAGCCGAAACCAATTTGGAGAATGACCCAAAAGACGGATGTCTCCCAGAACAGCAAAAAAAAGGCGAACACCCAGCAGAAGAGGATGTATGGTTGTTAAGAGCAAATTCAGCAAGTGGCAGAAACTCAGACCACCCCTCTTGATTGTCTGCCACAAAACAACGCAAGAACTGCTCAACATCCTGGTTCTTCCTTTCTGTCTGGCCATCAGACTCCGGATGATATCCAGATGAAAACAACAAATGAACTCCCAACCTGTCACAAAAGGCACGCCAAAAATGAACCACGAACTGAGGTCCCCTTTCAGAAACAATGTCAGTAGGAACACCATGTAGTCTGACAATTTCCTTGACAAAGGCCTTAGCGAGTGTCTTAGCGCAAGGCAGTTTGATGAAGGGAACCAAGTGACACATCTTGCTAAAACGGTCCACGACCACCCAGATGACCGTGAAACCTTCAGAGGGGGGAAGGTCAGTAATAAAGTCCATAGCCAGATGTGTCCAAGGTGCACTAGGAACCTCCAGAGGGCAAAGCAACCCCGCATCAGGAGCATGCGAAGACTTGGATCTAGCACACACAGTACATTGGCGCACCCACTTAATGACTTCCTTCTGCCATTAAGGCCACCAAAAACTGCGACCCACAAGTCTCTTGGTCTCAGAAATTCCTGGATGACCTGCCAACCGAGACTCATGACACTCAACAAACAAATCTCTCCTAAAGGTCCTAGGCACAAACAACCTCCCATGGGGAATGTTAGATGGGGCATTCTCCTGAGCTTTAAGAATCTCATCCTCCAAAGCGGAGTCCAAAGCAGCAATCACAACTAGTGTTGAGCCACCCCCGTAGTGTTCGAGTTCGGTTCGGTTCGTCGAACACCCTTGTGTTCGCCGAACTGTTCGTCGAACTGTTCGTCGAACACCTTCGAACACCGTTAAAACCAATGGCAGGCAAACAAAAACACATAGAAACACATAGAAAACACCTTCAAAGGTGTCCAAAAGCTGACAAACTGCTCAGAAGACACAACTAACACATGGAAAAGTGACAAGTACATATAGTCATGCGAAAAGAAAAGAGGTGGAGGAGTAAAAGGAGGGGGAGACACAGATATAGGCATGTCATGCCCTTCTAAAATCCAAAAAGTGAGAAGCCGAGACGGCCAGTCCGCTCCTGCCCGTGCCACCTCCGTGTCGCCGGGTTTGTGCCAGAGCCGCGGTGAACCCTGACGGCCAGCCCCCCTCTCCCAATACTGGTGCCTGTCCGCTGGTGGGTCGAGAGAGCCCCCCTGTGGTGGAGGCAGCTCTAAGCTTTTTAATTTAAATTGTCCCTCTAATTTGAATGAATACACTTTAAATCCATTTACAAGGATCTATTGGAGGGCAAGTCTCATGCCAGCAGCCGCGTAATTCCAGCTCCAGTAGCGTCCACTAAAGCTGCTGCAGTTAAAAAGCTTTTATAAGGATCGAGCTCAGCTGTCCACCGCAAGGCATCCTAGTGCCAGTCCCAGCCCCTATGCCTTGGGGTGCCTCCTGATGCTCTTCACTGAGTATCCCGTGGTCCCGAAGCATTTCCTTTGAAAAAATTAAGTGTCCAAACTACAGGTGGTGTAGCTTGCTTAACAGCCGGGATAATCCGCTGACTAGCAGACACTGCTACTAGGCACAAAGTATTTCCTGGGCTAGATGCAGTTAAAAATTTGTAAGTAGATACTCTCGTTGGATGCTGAGAAAGCATTCCATAGAGTCTCCTGGCACGCCATATATGATTCTCTTAAAAAGCTTGGGGTAGGGGTCTAGGGGACCCTTTTATAGCCAAAATCACGGCCCTGTATCACAATACGTCACCTAGGCTGAAGATAAATGGAACTGTAGCACCGAGGGCTCGGTTGCTACAGACGTATTGCACCTCACCCAGAGGTGTGATATCTCACTCTCAGATAAGGATGGAGTGTGGATCAGGACCCGACACCTGCATGCATTACACCACATTGCCGTGGGGCAGGGCGACCAATATGCCCCTGAGATGGGCACGACAGTCCCTGTCCCTGGCTGGAGTGGGGGGAGGGAACACTGAGGAAGGGGAACCCTGCAGTGCAGGAGCAGGGAGGAAGCAGTTCCTGGGTGCATTGAGAAGGGAGTATAAAAGGTGGGCACCATCTTAGTTCAGTGCAGAGAAGTCTGAGCAGAAGTGGCAGGGAGCAGGGGCTCTGCATGAGCTCTGCTCCGGAGGCGGGCCTAGTAACAGAGGCCCAGGCCTGCAAGAGGGAGAAGGAAGGAAGAGGAGCGGAGAAGGCTCCAGGAACGAGGAATGAAGGGATCCCAGGGGTGCGGACGGGCGAGTCGCCACCGCACGCCCGAATCCACCTGCGTGGAGGGGTCAGGCCAAAGGGGGAGACCGGTCCCCGAACTAGTGGAGGCAGGAAACGACCCTCAGCTAGAAACCGGAGGCTCTGACATTTTATGTGGCGCAGCCCCTTGCTCCACCCACTAGGAAGGCACCACATAGGGTCAGGGAAACTGGCGCCAAGTTTACCAAGAGGAGGCCCGAGGCAGCCAGACAGAAGTGTTGGTAAGAAAGGCCAGACAAAGGACACACAAAGGGGGTCCTGTGAAGCGCTCCAAAGTTATCTGGGAGTTGTCTGAGCCCCTCACCTGGTGAGCACAGTACGGCGTGGGCAGCCGTTACCTGCAGACGTGGTCTGGATAATAAGAACTGTGAGTAAAGGCCCTGAACTGCATCACTGACTCCGTGTCGTTACTGCTGCTGCCCTGCACCATCACCCCCATCCTCCGCATACACTGCCCTGAGGCTATACTCCTCCCGTGGGAAGTTATGCTACGCTCTGCTGCACCCACAACACCAGCCTTAGCGGTCTGCCCTGTAGCGGCGGTTCACTCTGACCGCAATCCACGGGTGGCGTAGTCGGACATTTAAACATCAAAACCACATAAATAGTTCCGCCACTGGTTTGACCGCCCTGAGCCACGGAACCGGATCGCCGCCACGAAGACTACAACCACCAGCATCCACCAAAAAGGGTCCGGCTCCGGGTGTCCCAAGGCCCAGGGGGTGCGTCAGAACATTTTCATCACCTTTCACAATCACCAATGGGACAAGGCAGGGATGTCCTCTGTCCCCTCTCTTATACATCCTAGTGACGGAGCACCTGCTCTCATCAATTCGCCATAACCCCAATATTAGGTGGATTGAGGTGGGAGGCACCAAGTACAAGTGCTCTCTATTTGCTGATGATGTCCTAGTATATATCACTCAATCACATATATCCATCCCTGCTGTTATGTCTGAAATAGATCACTTTGTTACATGGTAAAATTTTAAAATCAATGCAGCGAAGTCTGAGGCCCTCGATGTCTCCCTCCCTAAACCCATATAGGATTCCATCCAGTCCAACTTTCCCTTTGCCTGGCCCTCACAGGGTATCAAATACTTTGGAATTCCTATTCATAGAGACCTCTCCCATCTATGTTATCTTAATTTTGGGCCCTTTATTGAACAATTCCATACAGACCACGGTTGGCAAGTTAGAACTGTAAGATTCACTACGTGAACCATTGGTGTTTTGTGGAAAAGCACATGTACACCGCGTTCCAAATTATTATGCAAAAAGTGTTTAGCAGTGATAAGGGAAGAATTTGTTTGTTTGTCAGTTAAACTCATTGATGGTGATGTGTGTCAGGGCTCTTTCTATCACTGTAAGCAATTGCAGACACCTGTGCTAATTAGTTTGGCAGGTGTGTCCAATGAAAGGCAAGACTACTTAAGAAGGCTCTCTCACATTATTAAGCAGCCTACATTTTCTGCCAAAATGGGAAAGAAAAAGGATGTGTCGGCTGCTGAGAAGCAACAAATTGTGGAGTGTTTAGGTCAAGGCATGTCTACAATCAACATTGTGCAATGATCAGGATGAAGTGTCTTGGCAATCAAGAAGTATGTAGCTGATTCACAGTACACACGTGTGCGTGCTGATAAGGGCAAATTGAGGACTCTTTCCTACAGGCAATTACGTCAGGTTGAAAGAGCAGCGGCAAAAAAGCCTTGTCATAGCAGCAGACAAGTTTTTGAAGCTGCTTGTGCCTCCAACGTCCCCCGAACAACAAGATGCAGGGTTCTTCAGAGGTTTGCAGCTGTGCATACGCCATCCTGTCGACCTCCTCTATCCACTTCACACAAGCAGAAACGGCTCCAGTGGGCCAAACATTACATGAAGACTGATTTCAAAACTGTTTTGTTCACGGATGAGTGCCGTGCAGCGCTCGATGGTCCAGATGAATGGAGTGGAGGATGGCTGGTTGATGGACACCCCACGCAAACACGGCTACAGCGCCAACAAGGAGGAGGTGGAGTAATGTTTTGGGCTGGAATCATGGGGAGAGAGATTGTCGGCCCCTTTAGGATCCCTGAAGGCGCTAAAGATGAACTCCATAATGTATGTGGATTTTCTCAAACAGCACTTCCTGCCATGGTTCAAGAAGAAGAACCGTGTATTTCACAGCAAGATCATTTTTCTGCATGATAATGCACCATCTCATGCTGCACATAAAACATCTGCATCTCTGGCTGATATGGGCATAAAAGGGGACAAACTTATGGTGTGACCCCCATGCTCCCCTGACCTCCACCCCATTCAGAACCTTTGGAGCATCATTAAAAGGAGTGTCTATGATGGCGGGAGGTAGTTCACATCTAAGCAACAGCTCTGGGAGGGTATTCTGTCCTCATGCAAAACAATTGAAGCAGAAACCATCCAAAACCTGACAAATTCAATGGACGAGAGAGTTCAGAAGCTCCTTTCGAACAAGGGGTCCTATGTGAAAATGTAACATCACCTAGAATAAAGTTTTGAGTTGAAAACTGTTTGATTTCAGTTTTTAACAACCTGCTAATGCTTATAATTTCAAAAATGACCATTTTTTTGGTCTTTATTAAAATGAAAAGGTTGATCGAAAAGTTTGGGGGATCTAAGAGTGTGGCAACCCAGTAGTCATGATTACTTCGAATTCTGACAATATGAGGGTCATGCTGCAGGTAGTGCAGCAAGAAGGCACTTATGTGTCTTGCGCATCTCGGAGCCCCAAAATTATTTTCCGGGCTAGATGCAGCTAAAAATTATTTTTAATTTTAAATCTGGTGAAGCTTATTATAGATGGCCTAATAGGATCAGTGCTGCACACTGCTACAAAGCCAAAATTATTTTCCAGTCAAGATACAGATAAACATGATTAGTAATTTGAAAGCTTAAAACGGTTGGTAGGGTGATTTTAACCAATCATCAAGCTTTTACTCTCCCCAGGATGACACAGGGGTAGAAAAGTCGTTTCGGATCCATGATTTGTTCATCTTTATGAACGTGAGTTTGTCTACATTATCAGTGGAGAGCCGCGTGCGCTTATCTGTCAGCACACCACCAGCAGCGCTGAACACACATTCAGACAGAACGCTGGCTGCGGGGCATGACAAGATCTCCAAGGCGTAAGTGGCTAGCTCCGGCCATTTATCCAGATTGGAAGCCCAAAAAGAGCAAGGGTCCAGTGACACAGTCGTGGCTTCAATGTTTACTTGGAGATACTCCTGTACCATCGTCTCTAGGCGTTGACTATGTGTCAGACTTCTTGTCTCCTGTGGCCTTGCAAAGGATGGGCTAAAAAAGTGGTGAAATGATTCCGCAAAATTGATGTTACCAGCAGATACTGTGGTTCTGTTACGGTTTGAGTGCTGAACACTTGACGGTCCCACGGTTGGCAAGTTGGAACTGTGAGATTCACTACGTGCACCACTGGTATTTTGTGGAAAAGCACATGTAAGATTCTGCAACAGTCTCTGCTGATACTCCTGCATGCGTGCATCCCTTTCTATGGCAGGAATAATTTCTGCAAATTTACTTTTGTACCGGGGATCTAACAGTGTGGCAACCCAGTAGTCAGGATTATTTCTAATTCTCACAATTCGAGGGTCATGTTGCAGGTAGTGCAGCAAGAAGGCACTCATGTGTGTTGCGCATCCAGGAGCACCAAGTCCCTGTTGTGTTGGTGGCGAGGTAACAATCATGCTTCCTTCCTCTGTCCTCTCCCCCCAACCTCGCACAACAGAAATGTGATCAAGGTCTCCCTCATCTGATGAGTCTTCCATCAGTTCGTCCTCCACTTCTTCCTGGGCTCCTGCACCTTCCTCACTAGTTTGGCTGCTACCATGCGCCCTGGTAAAATCATCTCCCCCACCCTCACATGCCTGCCGCCTTGGTGCTGCCGACCGTCTGGACCTTGCAGATGTTAGCCCTTCCGCATACAACTCCTCCTCCTCTACTTCCTCCACCTCCTCTTGTGCCACCACCTGACTCCGAATTCTGTTTAACATGTGCTCCAGCATGTAAATCACCGGAATAGTCATGCTGATAATGGCATCGTCAGCACTAAACATCTTCGTCGCCATTTCAAAACTGTGCAGAAGGGTGCATAGGTCCCTGATCTGAGACCACTCCTCCAGCGTGATTTGCCCCACCTCTGAATCTCGTTGGCCCAGGCTATACGTCAGAACGTATTGCACCAGGGCTTGTCGGTGCTGCCACAGTCGCTGCAACATGTGCAGAGTTGAATTCCACCGGGTAGGCACATCGCATTTTAGCCGGTGAAGTGGCAGGCCCAACGACTTCTGTAGAGATGTAAGTCGCTGAGCTGCGGGATGTGAACGGCGGAAGTGAGCACACAGCGACCGTGCCCTCTGCAGAAGGCCATCTAGTCTGGGATAGTGGGCTAAAAATTGCTGGACAACCAGGTTCAACACGTGAGCCATACAAGGCACGTGTGTGACATTGCCCCGGCGAAGGGCCGCACCCAGGTTTGCAGCATTGTCGCACACGGCCTTCCCTGGTTTCAGGTCCAGTGGAGACAACCATTCATGAAATTGGTTCTCCAGAGCTGACCACAACTCCTCAGCTGTGTGACTCACATTTCCCAGACATTTCAATGTAAAAACCGCTTGATGACGTTGAGCCCTACTGCCAGCATAGTAAGGAGGTGTGCAGGATCCCTTCTGCACTGTTAGAAAGCTTGTGGCATGACCAGACAGGCTTTGGGTGCAGATGGAAGACCGAGAGGAGGTTGAGGAGGCAGAAGCAGTGGAGGAACTTTGACATAAAGAGGATTGACGCACAACTAGTGGGGACGGCAAGACTTGGACAGCAGCCCCTTGTCCTGCTGTCACCATAGTTACCCAGTGCCCAGTCAGCGACATGTAACGCCCCTGTCCATGCCTACTCGTCCAAGTGTCTGTGGTGAAATGCACCCTGTCACACACAGAGTTTCTCAAAGAAGCGGTGATGTTGTGTGCGACATGCTGGTGGAGCGCAGGCACACCTTTCTTTGAGAAGTAGTGCCGACTGGGCATCTGGTACTGGGGCACTGCGACGGACATAAGGTCTCGAAAATCCTCTGTGTCCACCAGGCGGAAAGGCAGCATTTCTGTAGCCAAGAGCTTGCAGATGGTGAAATTCAACCTCTTAGCTTTCTCATGGCTAGGAGGAAATGGTCTTTTACTTGTCCACATCTGAGGGACCGAGGGCTGGCTATTGTGCTTAGACGGGGTTGATAAGGGTGTCCCCGGCAAACTGCCGGTCTGTGAGGAAGATGCAGGCGGACATGTTAGGTTGCCTTGATCCAAAGGTGGTGCTATCGATGTCGGACAGCGCTCAAGACCAGCTGGTGTTACCACCTCCAAAGAAAATGATGACCTGCCAATCACGCTGGCTGTTGCGGGTAAAGAGGTGGCAGGTCTGCGCCCCAAAACAGGTGTGACTGCTGTCCCCCCAGTCACAGAGGATGAAGAGGCAGCGGATGCACAAGATATGGCAGACGGTGGTTGGCCCGGCCGGCTAGGCCGCATTGTAGCACACTGAGCTTCCCACTGCAACTTATGCTTCATGTCCATGTGCCGGTTCATGCATGAAGTACTCAAACTATGTATTTTTTGGCCTCTACTTAGCTTTTGCTGACAAATTTTACAGATAACACGAGTTGGGTCATCTTTATCGATCTGAAAAAATGCCCAGGCTATGCAAGGCTTAGCACCCATGCGACCTGAAGAGCCACCACGACTTGTGGTGAGAGGCAGAGTTGTGTTTGAGGATGCAGTTGTTGACGTGCTTCCAGTACTACGTCTCTGTCCAGGAAGGCGCAACCTGACCTCGTCGTCACTAGCATCTTCCTCCACCTCCTCTGCTGACCTCATCTCTTGGCTGACTGTGGGTTGACAGTAAGTGGGATCTCCGACCTCATCATCATCACCCTGTGCGTTATCACACCCGTCGTCCTCAGAGCCAACCTGTTCCTGCCCTGACAAAAAACTAAAGTTGTCGCTCCAATCAGGTATTTGAGTCTTATCATCGTCTTCCTCATTGTCTCCACCAACAGGAGTTACAGTTTGGGAATGAGGGTCTACATTATGGTCAGAACCTTCTGCGTCTGGTCCTGGATCCGACTCATAAAGATTCTGGGCATCAGTGCAGATCATTTCCTCGTCTGGATTCACAGAAGCGCTGGAGTCGACCTCTGATTCCCAGGCTATAGTATGAGTAAACAGCTCTGCAGACTCAACCATCTGTTCTACCTCATACTCAGACGGGCAGCTGGAGATTTGGCAGCTGTGAGGAAGCAAGTGCGATTTGGGTGACACCTTTGAGGACTGGAGTATTTGTGATGTTGAAGTTGATGTGGAGGAGAGCCCACTTAAAGGAGCACTTGATATCCGTTGAAGCACCTGCTGTTTTTGTGTCTCATCTGGAATTTGTAGCGATTGGCGTGGCCGTAAGAAAGGGATCTTATCACATTGTCCGCTAAAAGAAGTAGACATTTTAGTTTGGCTGGAAGATGGTCTTTCTTCTGCACCTACCCCACGGACACAACCTTTTTTCCCCTTCCCAACATGCCTATTCCCCTTTCCACCAGCAGCAGGCCTTTTTCCACTCATTTTGTTGGTTAACTAATTCACAACTCTGGAGTTGTTTGCACAAAAAAACAATGGATGGTAACCGAGCAGAGCTGAGTGGCCAAACTGTGGTATTAGGTCAAAACTATTGGCTGGGTTAGATGCAGAAAAAAATTATTTTTAATTTGCAACCTGATGGAGGTCAGTATAGATGGACTAATAGACCAAGTCCCACACACCGCTAGAAGCCCAAATATTTTTTCAGAGCTAGATGCAGAAATTTTTTTTATTCAATTTGCAACCTGATGGAGGTCAGTATAGATGGACTAATAGACCAAGTCCCACACACTGCTAGAAGCCCAAATATTTTTTCAGAGCTAGATGCAGAAAAAAAATATTTTTAATTTGCAACCTGATGGAGGTCAGTATAGATGGACTAATAGACCAAGTCCCACACACTGCTAGAAGCCCAAATATTTTTTCAGAGCTAGATGCAGAAAAAAATTATTTTTAATTTGCAACCTGATGGAGGTCAGTATAGATGGACTAATAGAACAAGTCCCACACGCTGCTAGAAGCCCAAATATTTTTTCAGAGATAAATGAAGAAAAAAATTATTTTTAATTTGCAACCTGATGGAGGTCAGTATAGATGGACTAATAGACCAAGTCCCACACACTGCTAGAAGCCCAAATATTTTTTCAGAGCTAGATGCAGAAAAAAATTATTTTTAATTTGCAACCTGATGGAGGTCAGTATAGATGGACTAATAGACCAAGTCCCACACACCGCTAGAAGCCCAAATATTTTTTCAGAGCTAGATGCAGAAAAAAATTATATTCAATTTGCAACCTGCTGGAGGTCAGTATAGAAGGACTAATAGAACAAGTCCCACACACTGCTAGAAGCCCAAATATTTTTTCAGAGCTAAATGAAGAAAAAAATTATTTTTAATTTGCAACCTGATGGAGGTCAGTATAGATGGACTAATAGAACAAGTCCCACACACTGCTAGAAGCCCAAATATTTTTTCAGAGCTAGATGCAGAAAAAAATTATATTCAGTTTGCAACCTGATGGAGGTCAGTATAGATGGACTAATAGAATGATGCTATGCCCAAAAGATTTTACTTCACTAGGTGCAGTAAAAAAATTGGTATTCTATACACAGGTGGTATATCTTGCAACACAGATAGGCTACTCCACTGACTAACACACTCTGCAATAGGCCAAAAAGGATTAGCTTTGCTAGATTCAGCCAAATGCTGTGAAAAAAACTTGCACAGCACTGGCACAGACCTGCCTGGCAAAAACTGATAGGAACTGATGTAACCTAGTCCTGAAAAGGACTCCAATTACAATTAGTCTTTACTCCCACAATCTATCTATTTAAGAGCACAGACCTGCTTGATAAAAGTCGTAGGAAATGCTGTAACCTAGTCCTTAAAAGGACTGCAATCACAACTATTCCCTACTCCCAAGCTATCTGTATATTTGTGCGAAAATTGGCTTGAAATTAACAAGGTATAGCGCACACAGCAACAGCGGTGCCGTCTAACACGCAGCTGCAGCAGTGAGAAAATGGTGGCGACGGGGAAAATGGCTTGGTCTTATAGGGCAAGGACATGTGACATACACTGCCAATCACACATGCCCTTGCTTGTGTGAAAAAAAGCACTTCGCTCCGTGTGTGCGCTGCTGATAGGCTGACAGATTGCACCTCCCCACTGCAAATGCGGGAAAGAGAAAAAAAAATGGAGATCTTCATTGTTCCTGCAGAGATCCATCCCCTGCCCCTCCCCCCGCCCCGCTGTACACTCAAACTGCGTATTAACATTAATTTTCATCATTACTGAGAAAAAATCCAGTTATGATTTTGGTGCACGAACAGTTATCGAACATAACCTCGAACAGCCGAATTTTTCTCAAATTGTTCGTGTTCGCCGACCGGCTCGAACACCGCCCAAAACAGCTCGAATTTGAGATTGGCGAACAGTTCGAGTAGAACAACGCTCATCTCTAATCACAACACCTTCTTGTAAAAAGCTCTCCTCTTCCTCCTCAACACCAACCATGGGAGAAAAGCTGCGAGACAAAGCATCCGCTTTAACATTCTTGGTACCAGGGATGTAAGTAACGGAAAAATTAAACCGCGAGAAAAAAAGTGCCCACCTAGCCTGACGGGCATTCAAGCGCTTGGCAGCATCAAGATAGATCAGATTTTTATGATCAGTGAAAACCTGAATGGGAAATTCAGCACCTTCCAAGAGGTGACGCCAGTGTTCAAATGCGAGTTTAATCGCCAGCAATTCCCGATTACCAATATCGTAATTAAGTTCAGTCTCAGAAATTTTTTTTGAAAAAAAGGCACAGGGATGTACTCCATTCTTGTTTTCCTGAGACAACACCGCACCGACCCCCACCGAAGAAGCATCAACCTCAACCAAATACGGCTTAGTCACATCAGGCTGCATAAGGATGGGAGCAGAGGTGAACCTCTCCTTTAGAAACACAAAAGCTTCAATGGCCTCAGAAGTCCACTGAACCGCATTAGCACCTTTCCTGGTGAGATCGGTCAGTGGTTTGACAATAATAGAAAATTTTTTTATGAATTTTCTGTAATAATTGGCGAAACCCAAAAACCTCTGTATCGATTTCAAACCAATAGGCCTAGGCCATTCCTGCACAGCTTGAACTTTAACCGGGTCCATCTCAAAACCTTCACTGGAGATAATGTAGCCCAAAAACTAATTCTCTGTACAGCGAACTCACATTTCTCCAGCTTAGCAAAAAGCGAATTGTCCATTAATAACTGTAATACCTCACGTATGCTCCGCCAATGAGACTCCAGATCAGGCGAATAAATCAGAATGTCATCCAAATACACAACCACATTTTTGCCGATTAAAGGTCTAAGGATGTCATTAATAATATTCTGAAAAAATGCTGGAGCATTGGTAAGACCAAAAGGCATAACCAGATTCTCAAAATGACCCACAGGAGTGTTAAAAGCAGTCTTCCATTCATCACCCTCCTTCATGCGCAACAAATTGTATGCCCCCCGGAGATCAATTTTAGAGAACCACTTGGCCCCCACTAACTGGTTAAATAAATCAGGAATCAATGGCAGTGGGTAAGGATTGCGTAAAGTAATTTTATTAATCTCACGAAAGTCCAGACAAGGACGTAAACCGCCATCTTTTTTTTTTACAAAAAAAAATCCAACAGCCACAGCAACTTGGAAGGCCTAATGTGACCGGCGGCCAAGCTTGTCTGTATGTATTCCTCCAAAGCCTTTCTCTCAGGAATAGTAAGATTAAATAAACGACTTTTAGGAAGAGTCGCTCCAGGGACAAATTCAATGGTACAATCATAGTCTCTATGGGGAGGCAAAATTTGTGACTCCTCCTCAGAAAAAACTCTCCAAAAATCCTGAATAGGTACAGGCAATTCCCCTTTATCCACAGCAGCAATACGTCCGTTGCAACACTTGTCATAACACTTAGGGCTCCAGGACTTAATTTCATTGGTAGACCAATCCAGTACAGGATTGTGCAATTTTAACCAGGGTAACCCCAATATTACTGGAGAAGGCAAATTATCCAATACCACCAAATCCAAATTTTCTTGGTGAATACCATTAATAGTGAGGGGAAATTCACAGACCTTATTAGTAACAATATTCAAGGGAGAGCCATCAACAGAAACCACAGCAATAGGGGATGACAAAGTTTTAGGTTCTAATCTAAGTTTTTCCAAGAATCCCCCATCAATCACATTCAGAGTAGAACCACAATCCACAAACACCCGAAATTCAATTAATTCATCCTGAGCAGCAGTAGTGGCAGATAGGAATACTCCCTTAGAATTTAAACAGGCAATACGGGCATAACTGACCATTTTTTTTTCTTTCTTCAAACGAAGCACACAGTTCTTAATAAAATGACCAGAATTTCCGCAATAGAAGCACAAGCCTTCAGAAAGCCTGCGATCTTTTTCCTGAGAGCGGGGTGGCATCGCCCCAATCTACATCGGCTCTCCATTGTCAGCACAGACCCTCTCAAGACTCGGAGCTGACATAGCAGAGGATTTGCTCTCATTAACCCTTGCACGCAGTCTCTTGTCCACCCGTATAGCTAATTGCATAGCCTTCTGCAAGTTTCCAGGTGTGGGATAAGCAATCAGTAAATCCTTAACCCTTTCACCTAGCCCTGCAAGAAACAAGCTTTTCAAAGCTGAATCGTTCCACCCCACCTGGGCAGACAACCGACGGAAGTGAGAACAATATTTTTCCACATTACCTGATCCCTGCCTCAAACGTCTCAATTCAGACTCAGCAGATGAGACACGATCAGGATCATCATACAACAAACCCAAAGCAGAAAAAAAACTATCCACTGATCTAAAGCACGGATCACTAGGTTGGAGAGAGAAGGCCCATCCCTGAGGATCTTTGCGCAGAAGTGACATTATGAACCCTATGCGCTGTGATTCATCACCAGAGGATCCGGGTCTCAAACGAAAATACAATAAACAAGCATTTTTAAAAGAAAAAAAATCTTGTTGTTCGCCAAAAAATAAATCAGGCAGACGTACCTTTGGTTCCACAAAATGTGCTTCAGAACAGCTACTCACGTGTTGTTGGAGCTTGGCCACCTCCAGAGAGAGTCCCTGCAAGCGTTGAGCCAAATCTTGAACCGAGACCATGATGGAAAACTGGAGGTTTTTCCTTAGAGAAATTTTTTTTTTTTTTCTTTTATGGCTGGACTTACTGTTATGATCTGCTACAGGGACTAAGGAAAGACAGTAGAACTGTCCCTACAATAGAACTAAACTAGATCCCTACGATGTAACGGGGAACCTGATCCTGCGATCAGACCCGCTAAAGTCCTCGGCTAGTCTGAACGAAGACCTATAGATGTGAGGGAGGGATCCCTACAAGAACTAGGGACTGGGATAAGTTGGACACCTCCTAGCAGAAATAGTAGCAGTCAAAGACAAACACACAAAAAAAAGCATAGAGGTCAGAAGACCTAGCAAAACTAACAGAGAACGGCAACAGAGCACCAAGCTAGCTCAAGAGTAGTAAATACAATGAAGTCCAGCAAGACCAGGAGGGCGGAGCCGGATTAAATAGGCAAAAATGGTCATGTGACCAGCAAACTAAAAAAAACCTAACAGGAGAGTTCTAACAGTGGTTTTGCAGTTCCACGGGTCAAATCTCTGCATTTTCCTGCTTTTGGCATTTTTTCCGTAAAAAAAAACAGTAATAGTGTCTCCCTGACTGTTCAGACACAAATATATCTGTTTAAAAGAGTCAGGTGTAGGCAAGAGAAATAGATCTGTGGTTTTCCTCTTCCACGATTCTAATCTACTTTTATTACCCTTTTTCCATTGATAGTGTGAGTGTAAGCTATTTTACTTCATTTACAATGGGCAAGGCGCGTGGCAAGGGACATGGAACTGAATGTTCTGGTGATGGTGCATGTAGAGGACGGGGCCGTGGCCAAGGTGAAAATGTGCCACAACCAACAGCCACATCTTCTCGCTCCCACTTCTTGACCAAATTACTAGGAAAGCACACTACCACACCAGTATTGCGAACTGATCAGTGTGAACAGGTTATTAATTGGATAGCAGATAATACTTCCAGTTACCTGGGCACCACCACTTCCGGTCTGTCTTCCACACGGTCAGTTTTAGTAGCCATGAGTCTCGACTGCATACTCCTCCTCACCATGATGTTCCTTCCTCCCACCATGCCGAGTGTCATCAGACAGCAACTGATCCCACACTTGGACACTCTGAAGAGCTGTTCACTGGTCCATTTCCAGATTTGTGCCCCTTGCCTGCTCCGCTTGAAGTGGTGGAAGAGGAGATCCCATGTAGCGATGCCCAAATATTTGAACAGCCACGGCCACAGGAAGTCAACGCTGGCAACTTGTCACAAGAGGTGGATGATGACGAGACACAATTGCCACGAAGTGAGGAGGAGGATCGTGGTGCGCAATTGGAAGAGGAGGAGGTGATGGATGATCAAGTAACTGACCAATGTGGCAGGAGGACACGCAGAGCGAGGCCAGCAGCACACAGAGGGAGGGAGGCAGAGTACCCCAACAGGCAGGAAGAAGTAGTGTGGTGGCCGCACACAGAAGGCGGGCAACAGTATCCCGTAACACCGAGGGACGTTGTCAGTACAAGCGGTAGGTCTTCCAGAGTCTTGAATTTTTTTAAAGACTCTGCTGATAACCCCAAAAAGGCCATTTGTACCACCTGCCATGCCAGCATCAGCAGGGGTGACAAAACTACCAGCCTGACCACCACCATTATGATCAGGCACATGGCACCAAAGCACCCGACTTTGTGGGGCGAACCCCAGGGTCCACGACCAGTGTTAGCGGGTGTCACCACAGCTTCTTCTGCTGTTGTGTGTGTAATAGAACCCCCTGTTGTTCGTGCAAGGCAATCCCCTGTCCATACTGCATGCAAAGATGCCCCCTCCTCTCAGTCTTCACTTGTTATGGCAGTTTCTCAAGAAACAGCATCAACGTCCACGTCCACGTCCCACCACAGTGTTCAATTGTCCATATCCCAGAGCTTTGAATGAAAGCGCAAATTTTCAGCCAACGCCCCACAGGCCACAGTCCTAAATTCGCACATTTCACGACTGCTTGCTTTGGAAATGCTGCCTTTTAGGCTTTTGGAGACGGAATCCTTCCGCAACCTTATGGCGGTGGCCGTCCCTCGGTACTCGGTTGCCCAGCCGACACTATTTTGCCCGGTGTGCCATCCCCACACTACACAAGCACGTGTCCCAAAACATCTGCCGTGCCCTCAACAACGCAGTTACTGGGAGAGTGCTACTGACAACGGACACGTGGACAAGTGCTTGTGGCCAGGGATGGTACATCTCCCTGACGGCACACTGGGTAAACATAGTGGAAGCCGGGACCCAGTCGGACCTTGGGACAGAACACATCCTCCCCACAAGAGGATTGCGGGCCCTATATCAGACAGAGTTTCCCCCATAGTGTACAGCTCCTGTGCATCATCCTCCTCCTCCTCCTCATTTTCAGCCTCCATCTCAGATATCACCACATCAGTTACAAGCTGGAGGCACTGCAGTACTGCCTCAGCCAAGCGGCAACAGGCTGTGCTGAAACTCATAAGCTTAGGTGATAAACCTCACACTGTTTGTGAGTTGTGGACAGCTGTGAAAGAGCAGGCAGATCTGTGGCTGAGACCGCTGAACCTACATCCAGGCATGGTCATGTGTGACAATGGTCGTAGCCTGGTGGAGGTTCTGAGGTGAGGCGAGATCACACACGTACCATGCCTGGCTCATGTGATTAACCTCGTGGTTCAGCGGTTTCTTAAATCGTACCCCGAGTTGCCAGATCTGCTCGTCACAGTACACCGCCTGTCAGCTCATTTTCGGAAGTTGGCTACTGCTTCCGCCACCCTTGCTGTATTGCAGCAGTGCTTGCAGCTTCCGGCACACCGACTGGTGTGTGATGTCCCCACACGTTGGAACTCTACCCTCCACATGTTGCAAAGGATTTGTGAGCAGAAGAGAACAGTTGTGGAGTACCACCTGCAACAAGGCCGTCGATATTCAGGTCAGACTCCACACATAAGACCTCAGGAGTGGACATGGATGTCTGACATATGTACCATCCTGACAAACTTTGAGGAGTCCACCAAGATGGTGAGTGGCGATGACGCCATCATTAGCGTCAGCATCCCACTTGTCTGTCTTTTGCAACGCTCTCTGCAGAGAATTAAAGAGGAGGCATTGCAGCCAGAGTATGATGAGAAGGATCAAGAAGCCGTAATGGACGATTACACACAGCCCAGCCTCATGTCATCCCAACGTGCATTGGGGGATAATGAGGGAGAGGAGCAGGAGGAGGAGGAAGAACAGGAGCTGGTAACATGCGCTGTAGATGGTAGCATCTGTACAACTGTCATACAGTCAGTTCAGCATGGGTGGCCTGAGGACAGTGGGGAGGAGGAGGAGGAGGAGAGCATGGTCAGTCGTCATCTTGGTGAGGACACGGAAGTCTTGCCCATTTCCAGTCTGGCATGCATGGCTGACTTTATGCTATGCTGCCTTAACCGTGACCCTCGCGTTTTCAAAATGTTGGGGGACAGTCATTACTGGTTGGTGACACTTTTAGACCCCCGCTACAAGGAGAACTTTCATTCTCTTATTCCAGAGGTGGAGAGGTCTACAAAAATGTGGCAGTACCAGAAGGTTCTTGCTGCAGAACTGTTAAAAAAATTCCCATCTGAACACGCTAGCGGCAGAGGTCACAGTTCGTTGACCAACCAAGGCGTACAGGCGAGAGAGACGCAACTCCAATCCAGCAGAGGCAGGGGAACACTGTCAACGTTCTGGGAGAGTTTTCTGTGACCCGCCCACCTTACAGGCCCTGAGGCGCGGGGTTCTCTCACAAGGAGTGGAAAGTTTCAAAAATGGTGTGGGAGTACCTTGCCGACCATACCGGGGTCCTCCGTGATTCCTCTGTGCCTTTTAATTATTGGGTATCCAAGCTGGACACTTGGAATGAACTAGCTCTGTACGCCTTGAAGGTCCTGGCCTGCCCTGCCGCTAGCTTGTTATCGGAGCGTGTTTTTAGTGCCACTGGGGGAATTATAACTGATAAGCGCACTCACCTGTCAACTGACAATACTAACAAGCTGACTTTTATCAAAATGAACAAGGGCTGGATTGTGCCAGACTTCTCATCACCACCAAATGACAGCAGAGTAACATAAAGTCAAATCCACTGTGTTATTTCAGGAGGTGTATTCACATGCACCTCTTCACACCCACACATGGGTATACGCTTCCTCATTTCGGCTGTATTTTGCTCTCCTCCTTATCCTCAGCCTCCACCACCACTATACCAACAGGATGACCGTGGTCCATGTTGCCAGCATTGCAAGTTCCTCCGTCCTAATTTTTGACAGCTTTTGCTTGGAAGGCATAGGCAAAGACTATTGGAGACCCACACCCCAATAATGGGAATAATGTTTTTAATATGCATGTCTCTTGTAAGGGGCATGAAAACCGTCTTGTTAAGCTACTCTGAACTCCATGTCTCTTCCAAGGGGCATTAAAACTTTCTTGTTAATTTACTGCGACCTCCACCACTTTTCCAAGGGGCATTGATATTGTCTTTTTATTCCACTGCGACCTCCACCATTCTTCCAAGGGGCATTAAAACCGTCTTGTTAAGCTACTACGACCTCTGCCACTCTTCCAAGGGGAATTGATATTGTCTTTTTATTCCACTGCGACCGCCACCATTCTTCCAAGGTCCATTAAAACCATCTTGTTAAGCTACTGCGACCTCCACGTCTCTTCCAAGGGGCATTAAAACCATCTTGTTAAGCTACTGCGACCTCCACCACTTTTCCAAGGGGCATTGATATTGTCTTTTTTTTCCACTGCGACCTCCACCATTCTTCCAAGGGGCAATAAAAGCGTCTTGTTAAGCTACTGGGACCTCCACGTCTCTTCCAAGGGGCATTAAAACCGTCTTGTTAAGCTACTTCGACCTCCACCACTTTTCCAAGGGGCATTGATATTGTCTTTTTATTCCACTGCGACCTCCACCATTCTTCCAAGGGGCATTAAAACCGTCTTGTTCAGCTACTACGACCTTTGCCACTCTTCCAAGGGGAATTGATATTGTCTTTTTATTCCACTGCGACCGCCACCATTCTTCCAAGGGGCATTAAAACCGTCTTGTTAAGCTACTGCGATCTCCACCATTTTTCCAAGGGGCATTAAAACCGTCTTGTTAAGCTACTGCGACCTCCACCACTTTTCCAAGGGGCATTGATATTGTGTTTTTATTCCACTGCGACCTCCACCATTCTTCCAAAGGCGGGGACCGTGTGTGGGTACCTGGCCGCAGGGCGGCTGGGGACCGAGTATGGACACCCGGCTGCCCCCTCGCGGCTGGGGACCGAGCATGGACACCCGGCCTCCGGGCGGCTGGGGACTGAGTATGGATACCTGGCCGCTGACGCAGCCAAGACATGGTGGCCGGCGTCTGCCTCCACATGCCTAAAAGGCCCAATTTCAAGCTAGCAGTATGGTTTTGCAGCCTGGGGGTGGGTGGGTGGGTGGCAGGCTGCATACTTGCACTTGCATTGCAAGGAATGGGGGAGGTACAATTTAACACTGCCCTGGGACAAGGACTTGCATGGGGATAGTTGCAAGTCTGCATCTTCTGATGCGGCAAGTATCACTTCTGATGGGCACACTTTTAGGCAGTGACCTGGGTGTCAGAGATGCTTCCAGGGGTCTTCCCCATGCTGTTCCCATGTCTTTTCAGCACTTTATGCATGTGTCACACAGCACATGGCCAGATAAGATTGTAAAATGTTAAAATTACATTTCCCAGTGAATGCATTTGTCACGGTTGAAAGCAATACAAAAGTGCAAAAACGCATAAAAAATGCTACTTGTGAACATAGCCCAAGGTGTGGAGGATTATTTTTGTTTTTGGTCATTTATTTTACCTTATACACAAGTCTTTAACCTGGAAAGGAAGTTCCTTAACATATTTCACAGGAAAACCATTTCAGTTTCGTTTTTGAACGTTTTATTGTGAGCCCTTAAAAGTGGTTTAATACCTCTGACCACGTTGTTGACAGCAGTGACCTGGGGGTCAGAAATGCTTCCTGGGGCGATCCCCATGCTGTCCCCATTTCATTTGAACACTGTCACAATCGTTTTGGGCACTTTTTAGGCTTTCTACAGACTGCTGGGGGTGCCGGCGCAAAAATGCTCGGGTCTCCCTTAGACTAACATTGGGCTTGTTGCTCCGTTCGAGCGCCCGAGTATCACGGTGAGCTCGGCCCGAGCTTCGAGCACCCGAGCATTTTTCTCAACACTATTAAAAACACAATTAACAAAATTGTGTAATTACTAGCACAATCGTATAGGTAGAGAAAATCAAACCTAGCACACATGGGAAGGGCTGAGCAATTTTGTTTTTGAATAGTAGGACTTTGTACCATTGTAAGATATTCTATGACTAAGAGCGATTTTTGCTAGAAACATGCAACAAATCTCAATGAAGCTGTATACCATGTTTTAAATAATCTTGATTGAAGAAAGAATATAGTTTTGTCGCAGTGTTGGAACAGCTTTTTTTCAGAATCATAAAGGAGATATGTAGGATGTGAGAAATATAAGACAATCAAACTCTTATTTAGGAATTTCTTATAAGCAATTGCTAATTTAACTTAAAAATTAAAAAGGGAAAAACTTGATGTAGATGAATTTAAAGTTGTTTCAGTCAGTGAGACCTTAAAGTATAAAAGCCAAATGAAACAACAGATGGGAGCGATAGAATGAAGCTAGAAAATTAATTGAGGAAAAAATGTAGATGTGTAATCTTTTCATGCTAAAAAAAAGCCACTATTGTAACAACACAGAATAAAAATGGTTTAGTACTGAATACTAATATGCCTCAAATAAGAGAAACCAGGAAAGTCTAATGCCTGAGAGAAAGACCAAAGAGAGAATTAATGCATGTAGTGACATGAGGAGAATGGCAGAAGAAAGTGTGAAGATAAGAGAAGCAGAAAAGTATCGACCTGCAGTACTACGTGAAAGCATATTCCCAAGCTAGTAGAATAGTAAAATAAAGTACAGTTCATTATTCATTAAATAGCACATATTCACAGACACCTAGTATAATGAGTCATCTTACCCTCCAGAAAACTCAAGTTACCCTTTCCTTGCCCATAGACTTTCTGTTCACTTTTAATGTTATCCCCCAAAATACCCTTTTACAATAATACAGTAAAAAGAACATATGGAGAAAGATGCAGCTTCTGTTTATACTCCCCGGTGCAACTGAAGGGTGGGAGGGGGAGCAAACCTCAATTTGAAGACAGTAAATTGACAAAAAAATATCAGTTACTTCTTACAAATATGGTTTCCTGTGATGCATGTCTAAGATTGATTAAATATTTCTTTTTTAGGTAAACTTACTGTATGATGAGTTATACATATATGATAATAATATCCTTACATTAGCCATGACTTTATGATTTTGAAACATTGGGAAGACAATTTAAATATTGGTAAAACATTTTCTTTTAAAGTGAGTAAAAAAATATGCTAAATATATTTAACTCCTAAATATACACACTTAACACTTCTTCATGTTTACACACTTAATTAACACTTTATTAGACATACCCCTTTAGTGGCACATTGGACCTCCTATGGCATTCAGAACAGCAAAAAAGGTTTGTCATCGTGCTCCTCTATGGGCATCTCTAATAAAGGGACCATTCATTGTACAAATTTGGCTTTCAGTACAGCAACAATTTTAAAGGTGTTAATTCTATTAGCTGTTGAAATTGTTCCATAGGAATATTAGGCCATGTGGACAGGATAGCTTCTTTCAGTTGTTGAAAATTAGATGCAGGCACTGACATGCTGTGAAAAGCGCTTTCACATAGATGCTTCATATGATTCAGATCTATGGATAGTGAAGGCCAATGAAGTAAGGAAACATCACTTTCAATACAATACAAAACTTATGAAAGCCTTATGGTATATGCACACATTGTCTTTTACTGGCAGTTTCTGCCTGTAACCCACCTAAAAAAAGCTAAAAACACTAAAGAATGAAAATATGGGCAACAATGTCAAAACAGCTTGGTGTACATATATTCTGCATTTTGTTATTTCTTTTAATTGCATCAGGCTTCAAAAGCTGTGAAACACTTAAAAGAAGTGACCTATCCATTTTTCTGTCTGCTTCCGCCTATAAGCCAACAATATCTTATATATAGAATGTAGAAAAAAGATGCTGACAGCAAATCCACTGCAAAAGATATCCAAAAAGCCACCACAAAAGAAGCTTTAGGACAAACATTAAAGTTTTACTTCAATTTCTGAAGTGTGATTTGCTTCAAAAACAATGTTGGTACGCCAACATGAAAAATACAATGTGTGCACATACCCTTTCTTTCAAATTCTTCCAGTGGTATGAGAGGATCTTGGGGTTGTCAAGAATAAATCTCCACATCATTACTCCACCTTCGCCTGCCTGAACTGTTAAATAGTTACATAAGTTGAATAAAGACCTATGTCCATCAACTTCAACCTTCCTCCACCAATTGTACATTTTGTCACTAATTTAACTGTAACCCACAATGTTATGTGTACTGAGGAAATCACCCAGCCCTTTTTTGATAGCTGTTATAGTGTCTGCCATTACTACCTCTTGTGGTCGGCATTCCACAGTCTGACTGCTCTGACTGTTAAGAACCCTTTCCTGTTTAGGTGCCAGAATTGCCTTTCTTCCACCCGTAATGAGGGCCCTCTGGTCCTTAGTATGGTCTTTGAAAGGAATAAGTCATGTGCCAGTACTTTGTACTGACCACACATATATTTATGCATATAAATGAGATCCCCTCTGAGACGTCTTTTTTCTAAGCTAAACAAGCCCAACTTTTTCAACATCTCATCATATGAGAGGCCTTCCATCCCTTGTAATAATCAGTTGCCCGCCATTGAACTGATTCTAACTTCTGAATATCCTTTTCAAAATGTGGAGCCCAAAGTTAGATCCCATATTCTAGATGTGGTTTACAATTTTCTCTCTCCTTTTATACATCCTAAAATCTTGTTTGCTTTTGCAGCTACTGCTTGACATTGAGTACTGCTGCTCAGCTTACTTGTAACCAGAATACCCAAGTCCTGCTCCGGTTCTGTAGTCCCGAGTATACTCCCATTTAATGTATATGCAGCAATATGATTACTCCATCCTAGGTGCCTTTCTCTACATTTATCTACATTAAACCTCATTTGCCAAATGTTTGCCCATTCAAACATCTTGTCTAAATCGCTGTGCAATATTGTAATGTCAAGATCAGATTTTAATATCCTACATAGTTTGGTCTCGTCAGCAAAGACTGACACTTTACTCTCAATCCCATCCCCAAGGTCATTAATAAAGAGGTTAAAAAGAATCGGTCCTAACACAGATCCCTGCGGCACCCCACTGTTGACTATATCCCATTTAGAGAACGTACCATTTATGATGACGTTTCCAATCATTTAGCCAATTCCTTACGTATCTACATATAGTTCCCCCAAATCCTTGCTTCTGTGGCTTCAGTATAAGGCTGTTATGTGGCAAAGTATCAAATGTCTTTGTAAAGTCCAGATAAATCATATCAGCCGCATTACCAACATCCAGATTTGCACTTACCGCCTCATAGAAACCCAACATGTTAGTTAGATGAGACCCATTCTTCATGAATCCATGCTGATTATCATTTATTATATTATTTTCTGCAATATAACTCTGCAGGTCATTTCTTAAAATGCCCTCAAAAACTTTGCACATTAACGATGTCCGACTTACTGGATTCACCTTTTTATCTTTCTTAAATATCAATACTTGTGATGGGCAAGCACTAAAATGCTCGGGTGCTTGATGCTCATGACGAGCAAATTAGAATGCTCGGGTGCTCGACCCGAGCAACAAGCCCAATGTAAGTCTATGGGAAACTCGAGCATTTTTCAGGCGGCCCCCCCTGGCGGTCTGCAGGGGCCTAAAAATTGCCCCAATCAATGGGAACAGTGCTCAAATGACATGGGAACAGCATGGGGAAGACCCCTGGAAGCATTTATGACTCCCAGGTCACTGCTGTGAACAACGTTGTCAGAGGTATTACGCCACTTTTACGGACTCACAAAAACGAAACCAAAATGGATTTTCCTGGGAAATATGTTAAGGAACATCCTTTCCAGGGTAATGACTTGTGTATCAGGCAAAATAATTAACCAAAACCAAAAATACTCCTCCACACATTGGGCTATGTTTACAAGTAGTGTTTTTGATGCGTTTTTGCACTTTTGCATTGCTTTCAACTGTGACAAATGCATTCACCGGGAGATGTCATTTTAACATTTTCCAACCTTATCTGGCCATGTGGTGTGTGAGACATGATCAGACACATCCTGTTTCATTTGTCATGGAGGGACTCTGAAAGTCGCAAAGCCTATTTTTATAGGGTCATCAGGCGGCCTTTACTACTCTTAAAGGGCAGCAGTCGGCCCTCAATGTTGGCCATCAGCCGGCTATGCTTTGTTATTCCCATTACTAAAGAGTGGGTCTCCTATACTGTTATTGCTTATGCAGTGACTGTCAGGGCTGCCCAAAATTTGGGCTCACCCCAATAACCCTTTGAAAATTTGGACGCACCCCAATACCCCTTTGAAGAGACTTAGAGGAGGGCCTCTTGAAAACAATATTCCCATTATTGGGAAGTGGGTCTCCCATAATGTTTGCCTATGCAGTGAATGCAAGGGCTGCAAAAAATTTGGACCTAATCCAATGCCCCTTGGAAGAGACGAAGAGGAGGGACTGCTGAAAAAAAATGTTCCCATTATTAGGAAGTAGGTCTCCCATTGTGTTTGCCTATGCAGTGAATGCAAGGGTTGCCAAAAATTTGGAGGCACTCCAATGCCACTTGGATGAGCTGTGAAAGTGAGATGGCCTCCTGAAAACAATGTTCCCATTATTAGGAAGTGGGGCTCCCATTGTGTTTGCCTATGCAGTGAATGCAAGGGTTGCCAAAAATTTGGAGGCCCTCCAATGCCTCTTGGAAGAGACATAGAGAGTGTAACGGGTCTGGGAGGCGGAACCTCTGAGCAACAATACAAGGGGGCGGTCCTTGTAAGGAAGCGGGTGGCTCCCAGGGAAGACGGGCAGGTAGTCACGGCAATTGACAGGGACAGTCTCTGGGTAGAAGGGCAGGTAGTCACGGCAAGTGACAGGGACAGTCTCTGGGTAGAAGGGCAGGTAGTCACAGCAAGTGACAGGGACAGTCTCTGGGTAGACTAGCAGACAGGTAGCAGGTGGACGCTCCCAGGTGAGCGGGCAAGAGTCTCTGGACGGGCAGGTGGTCACAGCAAGTGACGGCAGTGCCTCCAGGTAGGCTAACAGGCAGGTAGCAGGTGAGCGCTCCCAGGTGAGCGGGCAAGAGTCTCTGGACTGGCAGGTGGTCACGGCAAGTGACGGCAGAGCCTCCAGGTAGGCTAGCAGGCAGGTAGCAGGTGAGCGCTCCCAGGTGAGCGGGTAAGAGTCTCTGGACTGGCAGGTGGTCACAGCAAGTGACGGCAGAGCCTCCAGGTAGGCTAGCAGGCAGATAGCAGGTGAGCGCTCCCAGGTGAGCGGGCAAGAGTCTCTGGACTGGCAGGTGGTCACGGCAAGTGACGGCAGAGCCTCCAGGTAGGCTAGCAGGCAGGTAGCAAGTAAACGCTCCCAGGTGAGCGGGCAGGCTGGTCCATAGACAGACTGACAGGTGTCGGAAGGCAGACCGTCGGACTGCAGGCTTGCAAGCAGGTAAGCGGATATCAGGCAGGTATCAAGCTGGAATCTGGCAGGTGACTGGCAGGTAACAGGCAGGAATCAGGCAGGTGACTGGCAGGTAACTGGTAACGGGACCTGAGGGCTGAAGCAGAGTTAAGGCTTTGCAACAACATTGCTCGGGCACCTCCATTTTGGAGGAGGTGCCTTATATATGGTGAGGTCCTCCGGCCATTGGCCGGGGACTCCTTAGGACGGCGCGCGCGGCCCCTTTAAGAGAGGGGGAGTGCGCGCGTGCCCTAAGCACAGTGGCCGGGAAGCAGCGCGCACTGCCAGCAGAGCGGAAGGAGGACGCCGGGCACGGTGCGGAGAGGTGAGGGGAACAGCGTCCCTGCCTAGCAGGAGGCAGGGACGCCGACGCTACAGAGAGCCTCATGAAAAAATGTTCCCATTATTAGGAAGTGGGTCTCCCATAGTGTTGGCCTATGAAGTGAATGCAAGGGCTGAAAAAAAAATTGGGAGGCACTCCAATGCACCTTGGAAAAGATGTGGAGGAGGGCCTCATAAAAAAATGTTCGCATTAGAAAGGAGCGGGTCTCATATACTTGTAATGCCCATGCACTAAGTGTATGGGCTGACTAACATTTACCCCTGGGGGGTATACATCAACATACTGTATAAACATTTTTTTTTAACGGGCATCATAAACACTCTTTAAAAAAGTTATGTGGGTCTTGCATCACGAACCAAGGTAACCCTGGTGATATGGTGGTGGAAGAGGAGGATGAGGAGAAGGAGGAGGACAGGAGAAAATAGTTAAAAACAGAAAGCGTATACCCCTGTGTGGGTGTGAAAAGGTGCATGGGAATACACCTCCCAAAAAAGACACTGGATTTGAGTTTATGTTACGCTGCTATCATTCGGTGGTGTTGAGAAGTCTGGCCCAATCCAGCCCTTGTTCATTTTTAATAGAGTCAGCCTGTCAGTATTTTCAGTTGACAGGCGGATGCTCTTATCAGTTATAATTCCACCAGCGGCACTAAAAACCCGCTCTGATAAAACACTAGCGGCAGGGCAGGCCAGGACCTCCAAGGCATAGAGAGCCAGTTCATTCCCCGTGTCCAGCTAGGATGCCCAATAATTATAAGGCACAGAGGAATCACTGAGGATGTTGGTATGGTGGGCAAGGTACTCCCTCAGAATTTCTCCAAACTTTGCACTCCTTGTGAGAGTATCCCGCTCCTCAGAGCCTGTGCAATGGGGGGGGCTGAGAAAACTCTCCAAGAACTTTGACAGCGTTCCCCTGCCTCTGCTAGACTGGAGTTGTGTCTCTCTCAGCTGTACTCCTTGGTTGTCCAAAGAACTGTGACCTCTGCCGCCAGCGTTTTCAGATGGGAATTTTTTTAATAGTTCCGCAACAAGGGCCTTCTGGTACTGCCCCATTTTTGTAGAAATGTCCGCCTCAGGAATAAGAGATATAAAGTACTCCTTGTAGCGTGGGTCTAGAAGTGTCACCAACCAGTAATGACTGTCACCCAACATTTTGACAATGCGAAGGTCAAGGGGAAAGGCAGAGTAACATAAACTCAGCTATGCATGCCAGACTGCTAACAGGCAAGACTTCCGTGTCCTCACCAAGAGGACCACTGACCATGCTCTTCTCCTCCTCCTCCTTCTCCCTGTCCTCAGGCCATCCACGCTGAACAGACGGTATGACAGTCGTGCAGGTAGTATCATCTATAGTGCATGAAACTAGCTCCTGTTCTTCCTCCTCCGCCTCCTCATTGTCACCCAATCCACATTGGGATGAGATGAGGCTGAGCATGGTGTAATCACCCTGTATGGTTCCTTGCTCCATCTCATCGTGCTTCGCCTGCAGTGCATCCTCTTTGATTGTGAGCAGACAGCGTTTCAGAAGACAGAGAAGAGGAATGGCTCATTATGGCGTCATCGCCGCTCACCATCTTGGTGGAGTCCTCAAAGTTTGGAGGATGGTAGATATGTCTGACATCCATGTCCACTCCTGAGATCTTATGTGTGGAGTTTGAACTAAATACCAATGGCCTTGTTGATGCTGGTAGTCAACAACTGCCTTCTTCTGCTCAGAAATCCTTCCCAACATCTGCAGTGTAGAGTTCCAATGCGTGGGGACATCACACACCAGTCGGTGAGCCGGAAGCTGCAAACGCTATTGAAGCACGGCAAGGGCGGCGGAAGCTGTAGCTGACTTTCTAAAATGGGCACACAATCGGCATACTTTGACAAGCAGATCCGGCAGCTCCGGGTAAGTTTGGAGAAATAGCTGAACCACGAGGTTAAGCACATGGGCCAGGCATGTGTGAGCTCACCTCATCTCAGAGCCGCCACCAGGTTCCGGCCATTGTCACTCACGTCAATGCATGGCTATAGGTTCAGCGATGTTAGCTACAGATCTGCCTGCTCTTTCAGAGCTGTCCACAACTCTTCAGCAATGTGCGGTTTGTCGCCTAAGCATATTAGCTTCAGCACAGCCTCTTGCCGCTTGGCTGAGGCAGTGCTGCAGTGCTTCCAGCTTGTGACTGATGTGGTCATTTCAGAGATGGAGGCTGAAGAGGAGGAGGAGGCTGAGGAGGATGAGGTGCAGGAGTTGTAGACTGTAGGGGAAACCCTGATTGACCTAGGGCCCACAATCCTCGGCGTCGGGAGGATGTGTTCCGTTCCAAAGTCCGACTGGGTCCCGGCTTCCACTATGTTAACCCAGTGTGCCATCAGCGAGATGTACCGTCCCTGCCCCCAAGCACTTGTCCACGTGTCCGTGGTTAGGTGAACTTTCCCTGTAACTGCATTGTTGAGGGCACGGCTAATGTTCTGGGACACGTGCTGTGTAATGCGGGGGCAGCACACCGGGTGAAATAGTGGCGGCTCTGGACCGAGTACTGAGGGACGGCCGCCGCCATCAGGTTGCGGAAAGCTTCCATCTCCACGAGCCTAAAAGGCAACATTTCAAGCGCAAGCAGTCGCGAAATGTGGGAATTTAGTAGTGTGGCCTGTGGGGCGTTGGCTGCGTATTTGCGCTTGCGTTCCAAGGACTGGGGTATGGACAACTGAACGCTATGCTGGGACAAGGATGTACTTGCGGATGGTGCTAGTTGAGATTGTGCAATGACAGGTGCAGGGCAGGAGGCATCTTCGCATGAACTATGGACAGGGGATTGGTTTGCATGCACAACAGCAGAAGAAGCAGTGGTGTCACCCACAGACACTGTTCCTGGACCCTGGGATTCGGCCCTCAAAGTCGGGTGTTTTGCTGCCATGTGCCTGATCATGCTGGTGGTGGTCAGGCTTGTAGTTTCGCTACCCCTGCTGATGCTGGCCTGGCAGGTGGTGCAAATGGCCTTTTTGAGGTTATTGGCAGAGTATTTAAAAAGCAACCAGACTTGGGAAGACCTAACAGTTGTACTGGCAACTTCTATCGTGTTGGTGTTACGGGGAGTGGTTGCTCGCCTTTTGTCTGCGGCCACCACACTGCTTCTAACTGCCTGTTAGGATCCTCTGCCTCTCTCCCCCTGTGTGCTGCTGTCCTCGCTCTGTAAGTCCTCCTGCCAGGTTGGGTCAGTTACTATTTCATCCACCACCTCGTTTTCCACTTCCGCACCCTGGTCCTCCTCCTGACTTACTGGCAATTGTTTCTCCTCATCGTCCACCTCTTGTGACACTTTGCCACTATCGCCTTCATTTGACCGTGGCTACTTAAATATTTGGGCATCGCTGCATGCGATCTCCTCTTGCCCCGCTTCAAGTCGACCAGGCTAGAGGCCCAAATCTATGAATGGAAAAGTGAACAGCTCTTTGAAGTGTCCAAGTGTGGGATCAGTTGTCTCTGGGAACTCGGCATGGTGGGAGGAAGGAGGATCAGGGTGAGGAATATGCGGTCCAGACTCACGGCTACTGAGACTTGACCGTGTGGAAGACATGGTGGTGGCTAAGTGACTGGAAGCATTATCTGCTATTCAACCAATAACCTTTTCACACTGCTCTGTGTTCAATAGTGGTGTTCTGCAGTCCCCTATTAATTGGGACAGGAAGGTCGAGCAAGAAGATGTGGGTGTTTGTTGTGGCACAATTTCAGCTTGCCCACGGCCTTGGCCTCTGCATGCACTTTCACCATCTCGTCCAGTTCCCCCGTCCCTTGCCACGTGCCTTGCCCATTTTAAATGGAGGACAATATCTTCCACGCTCACTACAAATGGCTGAATTTGGAGCGAACTTATATGTGATCTGTGTTACGGACACTTCACAGTTTTAAATAGCTGGCCTGTAGGTAACTACTTTTAACAGCGCCGACCTCGTGTCTATAAGTTAGCGGACACACTGCGAGAAAATTTCAATGGAGGACAGAAATGGCAATATTTTCAGCACATTTATATGTGATCCGTGTGACAGACAAACCACAGTTTTAAATAGCTGGATTTTAGCGCTGTAATATGAAAAGGACTTGGCTGTATTCTGCATTGCCAACAAGCAAATGCACAGAAAAATGGTGTTCTCTGGATTGCGTTTTAAGCAAATAATCAGGATTAAGATAAAAAAATATATATTTCTACAAATATCTGTAAAAGCACCAGCAGACAGAACTGGAATGGACCCTCTTGCTATGTGCATTGTAGTCTGCTATATACACTGCCTTCCTGCCTAGCACTGATATCTCTGCAGCTGGATTAGTCCTCAGAAGGACTGTTAGTTGAGATGGATATGTGTCTCTAATATAGTCTGGTATACCTACACTAACTAGAAACCAGCAAATCTCTCCCTAGTTCAGCAGGAGCTCTCCCTACACTGTCTGATTCCAGAGTGACTGTGACGAGCATGGCGGTTCATTGGTGAACAAGGATGAAAAGTGCCTGTTTAATATCTCATATCTGTTGACACTTGACAGGAAAGGTTCATCGATTCATGCTGCTTGTGACAAATTCTGACCCTTCCATCAGCATGGTGGAATAGAAATCTGTATTCATTTGACGAGGTATGTTTTAGCACTGTTCAGTGATGCAATACTTATGCTTTTTTGTCCACTGAAGTTTTAACTTTTTTGCTTCCATAAGGCAGTAATGGCATTAAAGACTAGTCCCCAGCTATTATAAACCCATGCACACTAAGTAGAGATAATCAAATCTTTTGAAATCCAAGTTTGCCACGTTGGACTGATTTTTCCATAGAATTTAATTAGTGGCGAATAACTGCAAAACGAATTTCCAAACCCTTTCAGTCTCTTTAAAGAATACACAGCCTTAGTAATGCCAACATGACCTCACCATAGAAACGAATGGAAACTAATATTAAATAAGAAACCATTTAATAGCACAGTGCACTGATAAACTTTTAATGTTTTTTTTAAATTAAAAGAAATGGTCCAAAAATATTCCCTCTTAGAAATTTTGGAAGGCAATCTGCTCTATACAGAATACTGAAGGGGTTGCTGTTAGAGGTAAATCATCCTACTGTGAGTGAAACAAGTAATGCTATATGTATTCAGTAACGCCATAAAACATTTATAGGTCTCAGAAAATGACGATACAAACAATTTTTTTTCTCAAATTTCTGATTTTTTTTCACCACTAAAATAATAAAAAGTTTGGACAAGTTTGGTAATTCCATAATTATATTGACCTGGACAAACAAGTTGCCAGGTAATTTTTACTGCAGAATGAACTCTGTAAAAACAAACCCTCAAAACAATTGTAGAATTGCTCTATTTTCACAATTTCACTGTACTTGGAATTTTTTTACCAGTTTACCAGTACACTACATGGTAAAATAAATGGAGTTCAAAATTACATCTCGTCCTTCAAAAAGAAACCTTTATATGGTGATGGAAAAATAATTTAAAAAAAATTATGATTCTTGGATAAAGGAGAGGAAAAAATGAAAATGCAAAAATTCAAAATTCTCTAGTCATTAAACGTTATGTAGAGCTTGTCCAATAGGAAACAAGGCCTTTAATCAACAAATTCAATCTGCTACTTGTGGAGATGTAAGATATGCCCAACTGCTTAGATAAGATATCAAGAAGTGTCCAATCACTAAAGACACCTGTGTACTTCAGGTGTAGTGATCCCATCATTTGAAGGTTTATTTCTGGACACAATGGGAGAGTTGCAAAACATAAAAACATTATGATTTTGCCACACGTCAGTGACTTCGTGTGAAGCCCTGAAAACTTGGCTTTAAGTTTAGCCTCCAACTATGGACTTTAGAGAGCCAGTGGGAGACACTTTGTACTCTTTCTGGTGTCTGTTTTGGCAATGTGTGCTTTCTTGATCAACTGCGTTTTTGTACCCACCTGAAGAAGGCAGAAACTGCAAAAATTACTGTCAATCAAATGGCTTAGTGGGTGGTTCCACCTTAATCCCATTTTTCAGTAGATCAGGTGGAAGCCTTAAATGAACAACTGACTTGTGGTGAAAATACAATGTGAACCTGGTGTCACTGTTCTTTTCATAAAAAGAAAAAAGTCAGTTTAGTGTTTTATAAGTCTTTATCTTTAAAAAAATAAGGAATATTAAAGTATAATTATCCACTTCCTTTCTTCTAGCACTCTTCCTAAATGGAAAAGTAAGTGACATGGTTAAATGCTTTTTGGCTCATGGGATTTTTCATTTTTTTTACTTGATCTAAGAGCATAGTGTTTTTGCAGTTATTATTCTATAAGAAGAACCTGCTCATTTGCAGGAAACAACATTATGCAACATGATCTGAGACATCCTCTCGGTGTATATAATTTCACAGAATTAATTAGCAAGACTACAGATGAAGGAGATGTGTTACCTAGAAGAGAAATTACTTTCTGCTACTATCACCCATTTTCCTTTCTTAGTTTTCTTGTTGCAACAAAGATTGATATAAGGATGTAAAAGACAGAAGTTTAAGATCCCTAATCTTAAATTAAAATCTGTGGTTTACATATGTCAATGAATACATGTCAGTATTTACTAAGTAAGCTTATTGCTAGTTTATATGCATCATCCCACTCGTCTTATCTATTGTAAATGTCTAATTATAATTGCATAGGCTAAAACATGCCAGTTAATTACATTCTAATTAGAATCCAAGTGTTTGTTCAGTGCTTAAATTAGCAAGACATCAAAATAACAGATTTCATCATAAGTCAGAAAGTATTTATTTCCTTTATGCCAACATGCGAGGCATGTTTGTAACTTGTCAGTGTTGGGTATAAATCACAAGGCTGGAGGAACACGTAGCTTTGCCAATATATTTGCATAATGTTCCTGCTTCATTAGTTCTTTTTGCGTTGTTTTCTTTTGTTTCCAAAGTAACTAGACTCATTTTATTGTATGTTTTTATTTTGCTAACAATGCAAATAACCTAGGTCAAATCTCGTTAACAACCAATAACTGGAAAGGATATCCAATCATTATCCATGCTTTCTAAAATAAAATTGAAACATGTTGTAGATTAAAGAGAACCTGTCATTTGACTTAAATGCAGAGTAAAATCATGACTTGACTCTCCTAATCCCACAAAACACGTTAAAACTGTTTTTGATGCATATACAAGTCCAATATTTGTAACTTGCCATTGACGCTTTTCTATTGGTTAACTTCTCTTCATCAGCATTCTGTCAGAACTATAGGTCCTAGAACTTTATTTCTTTTACTTCTCAGCATGCACTGAACTAGCTGAATATAGACATTTGCAAAAATCCTCTCTAAATGTACAGTATGTCCAATCTCAACAAAAATTAGAACAGCTAGCACTGATGCTTCAAAAAGACAACTTATTTGGAGGCTGGCGTGTCCTACACACATCCGAGAGGACTACACATTCTTCCACATGTAGAACAAACAATAGAAGCACTTCCCTTCAGTTGTAGCAAAATAGCAGCTCATAAAAAGATAAGTAAATCAATTTCTGAGCCTAAAATATTTTTTAGATTAAATATCAATAATAAGTGCCCTAATACTAAGAAAGGCTTTTAAACCTTTTTAAAGAAGAACTCACAAAGTTTTTATCCTAATATATTGCAATCATCACTGTGTACTTAAAATTACTCATTTTGCCTTTCTACCCAGCTAATTCTTCTCTTTTCTCTGCTCTATGTAGAAACAGGAAGTCTCTTGTCCCTGCATTTATCATTCCCCTCTTCATCTCCTGACCCTACTGCTCCCTCCTCCCCTTGTCATAGACATTTGCAGTGACTGATAAATAGGGAAAATTGTCCTCCTGTTTCTACAAAGAGCTTAGTCTTATTCGGCTAGTCAGTTTTTAATCACGTGATGTCATAGATCTAATGGAAAACAGAAGAATAACCTGGGTAGAAAGGGAAAGTGAGCAATTGTAAGTACACAGTGACTGCAATATATTGAGAAAAATAAAAATTTTAGGCTACAGCAACATTTTTGTGAGAAAATGTATTTTTCCATTTTCACCGCTTAACGTTATAAAATTTGGTGAGGCACCTGTGGGTTCAAGGTGCTCACCACATCTCTAGAGAAAATTAACTTTATTTCCCCCTGCGTCATTCCGGTTTCATTCACGAAGGCGGCGCAGGCATGAGTTCAGTGAGCACTCTGAGTATACAGAGCGGCATCTATAACCAACCCCTCAGCCCTGACTGACAGCGGGCCCTAATTCAAAGTTAGTATCAGCCAGGGCCGGGGGCGCAGATATAGACAGCACTCTCAATATTCAGACTGCTGAACCCGCGCCTGCGTTGCCCCGTGACTGGAATCAGAATGATGCCGAGGGGAATAAAATTCATTCTGTCCCCGCAGTGTTTGGCTAAGTGTGGGTGCCGGGCAGGTTAATAATGCTATTAACCTGAAGATCAACCCTATATCTGCAGGCTAATATCGTTTTTTTCTGGTGAAAAATTCCCTTTAAGTGTGAGGTTCAACTTTGAGTGCAGCGAGTGCTATGGTCACAATTAAATACTACAATTGCAGTATATATTGCTGTGGAATTGATACAATGTATAAGTCCAGTTAAAGAACAAATACCAGCCCAAATATATCTCCTATGCTAATAGTTTGCTACAATATATGGATGCAGGGAAGGAACAAATATGGAGCCCGAATCTATCTCTTGTCCTGATAGCTTGTTACAATGTATCAGTTCAGATAATAAACATAACAGCCCAAATATCCTGTTTTGAGATTTTTGTTACAATGTAACAGTGCAGGTAAAGAATAGTGTTGAGCCACCCCCGTAGTGTTCGAGTTCGGTTCGGTTCGTCGAACACCCGTGTGTTCGCCGAACTGTTCGTCGAACTGTTCGTCGAACACCTTCGAACACCATTAAAACCAATGGCAGGCAAACAAAAACACATAGAAACACATAGAAAACACCTTCAAAGGTGTCCAAAAGCTGACAAACTGCTCAGAAGACACAACTAACACATGGAAAAGTGACAAGTACATATAGTCATGCGAAAAGAAAAGAGGTGGAGGAGTAAAAGGAGGGGGAGACACAGATATAGGCATGTCATGCCCTTCTAAAATCCAAAAAGTGAGAAGCCGAGACGGCCAGTCCGCTCCTGCCCGTGCCACCTCCGTGTCGCCGGGTTTGTGCCAGAGCCGCGGTGAACCCTGACGGCCAGCCCCCCTCTCCCAATACTGGTGCCTGTCCGCTGGTGGGTCGAGAGAGCCCCCCTGTGGTGGAGGCAGCTCTAAGCTTTTTAATTTAAATTGTCCCTCTAATTTGAATGAATACACTTTAAATCCATTTACAAGGATCTATTGGAGGGCAAGTCTCATGCCAGCAGCCGCGTAATTCCAGCTCCAGTAGCGTCCACTAAAGCTGCTGCAGTTAAAAAGCTTTTATAAGGATCGAGCTCGGCTGTCCACCGCAAGGCATCCTAGTGCCAGTCCCAGCCCCTATGCCTTGGGGTGCCTCCTGATGCTCTTCACTAAGTATCCCGTGGTCCCGAAGCATTTCCTTTGAAAAAATTAAGTGTCCAAACTACAGGTGGTGTAGCTTGCTTAACAGCCGGGATAATCCGCTGACTAGCAGACACTGCTACTAGGCACAAAGTATTTCCTGGGCTAGATGCAGTTAAAAATTTGTAAGTAGATACTCTCGTTGGATGCTGAGAAAGCATTCCATAGAGTCTCCTGGCACGCCATATATGATTCTCTTAAAAAGCTTGGGGTAGGGGTCTAGGGGACCCTTTTATAGCCAAAATCACGGCCCTGTATCACAATACGTCACCTAGGCTGAAGATAAATGGAACTGTAGCACCGAGGGCTCGGTTGCTACAGACGTATTGCACCTCACCCAGAGGTGTGATATCTCACTCTCAGATAAGGATGGAGTGTGGATCAGGACCCGACACCTGCATGCATTACACCACATTGCCGTGGGGCAGGGCGACCAATATGCCCCTGAGATGGGCACGACAGTCCCTGTCCCTGGCTGGAGTGGGGGGAGGGAACACTGAGGAAGGGGAACCCTGCAGTGCAGGAGCAGGGAGGAAGCAGTTCCTGGGTGCATTGAGAAGGGAGTATAAAAGGTGGGCACCATCTTAGTTCACTGCAGAGAAGTCTGAGCAGAAGTGGCAGGGAGCAGGGGCTCTGCATGAGCTCTGCTCCGGAGGCGGGCCTAGTAACAGAGGCCCAGGCCTGCAAGAGGGAGAAGGAAGGAAGAGGAGCGGAGAAGGCTCCAGGAACGAGGAATGAAGGGATCCCAGGGGTGCGGACGGGCGAGTCGCCACCGCACGCCCGAATCCACCTGCGTGGAGGGGTCAGGCCAAAGGGGGAGACCGGTCCCCGAACTAGTGGAGGCAGGAAACGACCCTCAGCTAGAAACCGGAGGCTCTGACATTTTATGTGGCGCAGCCCCTTGCTCCACCCGCTAGGAAGGCACCACATAGGGTCAGGGAAACTGGCGCCAAGTTTACCAAGAGGAGGCCCGAGGCAGCCGGACAGAAGTGTTGGTAAGAAAGGCCAGACAAAGGACACACAAAGGGGGTCCTGTGAAGCGCTCCAAAGTTATCTGGGAGTTGTCTGAGCCCCTCACCTGGTGAGCACAGTACGACGTGGGCAGCCGTTACCTGCAGACGTGGTCTGGATAATAAGAACTGTGAGTAAAGGCCCTGAACTGCATCACTGACTCCGTGTCGTTACTGCTGCTGCCCTGCACCATCACCCCCATCCTCCGCATACACTGCCCTGAGGCTATACTCCTCCCGTGGGGAGTTATGCTACGCTCTGCTGCACCCACAACACCAGCCTTAGCGGTCTGCCCTGTAGCGGCGGTTCACTCTGACCGCAATCCACGGGTGGCGTAGTCGGACATTTAAACATCAAAACCACATAAATAGTTCCGCCACTGGTTTGACCGCCCTGAGCCACGGAACCGGATCGCCGCCACGAAGACTACAACCACCAGCATCCACCAAAAAGGGTCCGGCTCCGGGTGTCCCAAGGCCCAGGGGGTGCGTCAGAACATTTTCATCACCTTTCACAATCACCAATGGGACAAGGCAGGGATGTCCTCTGTCCCCTCTCTTATACATCCTAGTGACGGAGCACCTGCTCTCATCAATTCGCCATAACCCCAATATTAGGTGGATTGAGGTGGGAGGCACCGAGTACAAGTGCTCTCTATTTGCTGATGATGTCCTAGTATATATCACTCAATCACATATATCCATCCCTGCTGTTATGGCTGAAATAGATCACTTTGTTACATGGTAAAATTTTAAAATCAATGCAGCGAAGTCTGAGGCCCTCGATGTCTCCCTCCCTAAATCCATATAGGATTCCATCCAGTCCAACTTTCCCTTTGCCTGGCCCTCACAGGGTATCAAATACTTAGGAATTCCTATTCATAGAGACCTCTCCCATCTATGTTATCTTAATTTTGGGCCCTTTATTGAACAATTCCATACAGACCACGGTTGGCAAGTGAGAACTGTAAGATTCACTACGTGAACCACTGGTGTTTTGTGGAAAAGCACATGTACACCGCGTTCCAAATTATTATGCAAAAAGTGTTTAGGAGTGATAAGGGAAGAATTTGTTTGTTTGTCAGTTAAACTCATTGATGGTGATGTGTGTCAGGGCTCTTTATATCACTGTAAGCAATTGCAGACACATGTGCTAATTAGTTTGGCAGGTGTGTCCAATGAAAGGCAAGACTACTTAAGAAGGCTCTCTCACATTATTAAGCAGCCTACATTTTCTGCCAAAATGGGAAAGAAAAAGGATGTGTCGGCTGCTGAGAAGCAACAAATTGTGGAGTGTTTAGGTCAAGGCATGACTACAATCAACATTGTGCGATGATCAGGATGAAGTGTCTTGGCAATCAAGAAGTATGTAGCTGATTCACAGTACACACGTGTGCGTGCTGATAAGGGCAAATTGAGGACTCTTTCCTACAGGCAATTACGTCAGGTTGAAAGAGCAGCGGCAAAAAAGCCTTGTCATAGCAGCAGACAAGTTTTTGAAGCTGCTTGTGCCTCCAACGTCCCCCGAACAACAAGATGCAGGGTCCTTCAGAGGTTTGCAGCTGTGCATACGCCATCCTGTCGACCTCCTCTATCCACTTCACACAAGCAGAAACGGCTCCAGTGGGCCAAACATTACATGAAGACTGATTTCAAAACTGTTTTGTTCACGGATGAGTGCCGTGCAGCGCTCGATGGTCCAGATGAATGGAGTGGAGGATGGCTGGTTGATGGACACCCCACGCAAACACGGCTACAGCGCCAACAAGGAGGAGGTGGAGTAATGTTTTGGGCTGGAATCATGGGGAGAGAGATTGTCGGCCCCTTTAGGATCACTGAAGGCGCTAAAGATGAACTCCATAATGTATGTGGATTTTCTCAAACAGCACTTCCTGCCATGGTTCAAGAAGAAGAACCGTGTATTTCACAGCAAGATCATTTTTCTGCATGATAATGCACCATCTCATGCTGCACATAAAACATCTGCATCTCTGGCTGATATGGGCATAAAAGGGGACAAACTTATGGTGTGACCCCCATGCTCCCCTGACCTCTACCCCATTCAGAACCTTTGGAGCATCATTAAAAGGAGTGTCTATGATGGCGGGAGGCAGTTCACATCTAAGCAACAGCTCTGGGAGGGTATTCTGTCCTCATGCAAAACAATTGAAGCAGAAACCATCCAAAACCTGACAAATTCAATGGACGAGAGAGTTCAGAAGCTCCTTTCGAACAAGGGGTCCTATGTGAAAATGTAACATGACCTAGAATAAAGTTTTGAGTTGAAAACTGTTTGATTTCAGTTTCAAAAATGACCATTTTTTTGGTCTTTATTAAAATGAAAAGGTTGATCGAAAAGTTTGGGGGATCTAAGAGTGTGGCAACCCAGTAGTCATGATTACTTCGAATTCTGACAATATGAGGGTCATGCTGCAGGTAGTGCAGCAAGAAGGCACTTATGTGTCTTGCGCATCTCGGAGCCCCAAAATTATTTTCCGGGCTAGATGCAGCTAAAAATTATTTTTAATTTTAAATCTGGTGAAGCTTATTATAGATGGCCTAATAGGATCAGTGCTGCACACTGCTACAAAGCCCAAATTATTTTCCAGTCAAGATACAGATAAACATGATTAGTAATTTGAAAGCTTAAAACGGTTGGTAGGGTGATTTTAACCAATCATCAAGCTTTTACTCTCCCCAGGATGACACAGGGGTAGAAAAGTCGTTTCGGATCCATGATTTGTTCATCTTTATGAACGTGAGTCTGTCTACATTATCAGTGGAGAGCCGCGTGCGCTTATCTGTCAGCACACCACCAGCAGCGCTGAACACACGTTCAGACAGAACGCTGGCTGCGGGGCATGACAAGATCTCCAAGGCGTAAGTGGCTAGCTCCGGCCATTTATCTAGATTGGAAGCCCAAAAAGAGCAAGGGTCCAGTGACACAGTCGTGGCTTCAATGTTTACTTGGAGATACTCCTGTACCATCGTCTCTAGGCGTTGACTATGTGTCAGACTTCTTGTCTCCTGTGGCCTTGCAAAGGATGGGCTAAAAAAGTGGTGAAATGATTCCGCAAAATTGATGTTACCAGCAGATACTGTGGTTCTGTTACGGTTTGAGTGCTGAACACTTGACGGTCCCACGGTTGGCAAGTTGGAACTGTGAGATTCACTACGTGCACCACTGGTATTTTGTGGAAAAGCACATGTAAGATTCTGCAACAGTCTCTGCTGATACTCCTGCATGCGTGCATCCCTTTCTATGGCAGGAATAATTTCTGCAAATTTACTTTTGTACCGGGGATCTAACAGTGTGGCAACCCAGTAGTCAGGATTATTTCTAATTCTCACAATTCGAGGGTCATGTTGCAGGTAGTGCAGCAAGAAGGCACTCATGTGTGTTGCGCATCCAGGAGCACCAAGTCCCTGTTGTGTTGGTGGCGAGGTAACAATCATGCTTCCTTCCTCTGTCCTCTCCCCCCAACCTCGCACAACAGAAATGTGATCAAGGTCTCCCTCATCTGATGAGTCTTCCATCAGTTCGTCCTCCACTTCTTCCTGGGCTCCTGCACCTTCCTCACTAGTTTGGCTGCTACCATGCGCCCTGGTAACATCATCTCCCCCACCCTCACATGCCTGCCGCCCTGGTGCTGCCGACCGTCTGGACCTTGCAGATGTTAGCCCTTCCGCATACAACTCCTCCTCCTCTACTTCCTCCACCTCCTCTTGTGCCACCACCTGACTCCGAATTCTGTTTAACATGTGCTCCAGCATGTAAATCACCGGAATAGTCATGCTGATAATGGCATCGTCAGCACTAAACATCTTCGTCGCCATTTCAAAACTGTGCAGAAGGGTGCATAGGTCCCTGATCTGAGACCACTCCTCCAGCGTGATTTGCCCCACCTATGAATCTCGTTGGCCCAGGCTATACGTCAGAACATATTGCACCAGGGCTTGTCAGTGCTGCCACAGTCGCTGCAACATGTGCAGAGTTGAATTCCATCGGGTAGGCACATCGCATTTTAGCCGGTGAAGTGGCAGGCCCAACGACTTCTGTAGAGATGTAAGTCACTGAGCTGCGGGATGCGAACGGCGGAAGTGAGCACACAGCGACCGTGCCCTCTGCAGAAGGCCATCTAGTCTGGGATAGTGGGCTAAAAATTGCTGGACAACCAGGTTCAACACGTGAGCCATACAAGGCACGTGTGTGACATTGCCCCGGCGAAGGGCCGCACCCAGGTTTGCAGCATTGTCGCACACAGCCTTCCCTGGTTTCAGGTCCAGTGGAGACAACCATTCATGAAATTGGTTCTCCAGAGCTGACCACAACTCCTCAGCTGTGTGACTCACATTTCCCAGACATTTCAATGTAAAAACCGCCTGATGACGTTGAGCCCTACTGCCAGCATAGTAAGGAGGTGTGCAGGATCCCTTCTGCGCAGTTAGAAAGCTTGTGGCATGACCAGACAGGCTTTGGGTGCAGGTGGAAGACCGAGAGGAGGTTGAGGAGGCAGAAGCAGTGGAGGAAAAATGACATAAAGAGGATTGACGCACAACTCGTGGGGACGGCAAGACTTGGACAGCAGCCCCTTGTCCTGCTGTCACCATAGTTACCCAGTGCCCAGTCAGCGACATGTAACGCCCCTGTCCATGCCTACTCGTCCAAGTGTCTGTGGTGAAATGCACCCTGTCACACACAGAGTTTCTCAAAGAAGCGGTGATGTTGTGTGCGACATGCTGGTGGAGCGCAGGCACACCTTTCTTTGAGAAGTAGTGCCGACTGGGCATCTGGTACTGGGGCACTGCGACGGACATAAGGTCTCGAAAATCCTCTGTGTCCACCAGGCGGAAAGGCAGCATTTCTGTAGCCAAGAGCTTGCAGATGGTGAAATTCAACCTCTTAGCTTTCTCATGGCTAGGAGGAAATGGTCTTTTACTTGTCCACATCTGAGGGACCGAGGGCTGGCTATTGTGCTTAGACGGGGTTGATAAGGGTGTCCCCGGCAAACTGCCGGTCTGTGAGGAAGATGCAGGCGGACATGTTAGGTTGCCTTGATCCAAAGGTGGTGCTATCGATGTCGGACAGCGCTCAAGACCAGCTGGTGTTACCACCTCCAAAGAAAATGATGACCTGCCAATCACGCTGGCTGTTGCGGGTAAAGAGGTGGCAGGTCTGCGCCCCAAATCAGGTGTGACTGCTGTCCCCCCAGTCACAGAGGATGAAGAGGCCGCGGATGCACAAGATATGGCAGACGGTGGTTGGCCCGGCCGGCTAGACCGCATTGTAGCACACTGAGCTTCCCACTGCAACTTATGCTTCATGTCCATGTGCCGGTTCATGCATGAAGTACTCAAACTATGTATTTTTTGGCCTCTACTTAGCTTTTGCTGACAAATGTTACAGATAACACGAGTTGGGTCATCTTTATCGATCTGAAAAAATGCCCAGGCTATGCAAGGCTTAGCACCCATGCGACCTGAAGAGCCACCACGACTTGTGGTGAGAGGCAGAGTTGTGTTTGAGGATGCAGTTGTTGACGTGCTTCCAGTACTACGTCTCTGTCCAGGAAGGCGCAACCTGACCTCGTCGTCACTAGCATCTTCCTCCACCTCCTCTGCTGACCTCATCTCTTGGCTGACTGTGGGTTGACAGTAAGTGGGATCTCCGACCTCATCATCATCACCCTGTGCGTTATCACACCCGTCGTCCTCAGAGCCAACCTGTTCCTGCCCTGACAAAAAACTAAAGTTGTCGCTCCAATCAGGTATTTGAGTCTTATCATCGTCTTCCTCATTGTCTCCACCAACAGGAGTTACAGTTTGGGAATGAGGGTCTACATTATGGTCAGAACCTTCTGCGTCTGGTCCTGGATCCGACTCATAAAGATTCTGGGCATCAGTGCAGATCATTTCCTCGTCTGGATTCACAGAAGCGCTGGAGTCGACCTCTGATTCCCAGGCTATAGTATGAGTAAACAGCTCTGCAGACTCAACCATCTGTTCTACCTCATACTCAGACGGGCAGCTGGAGATTTGGGAGCTGTGAGGAAGCAAGTGCGATTTGGGTGACACCTTTGAGGACTGGAGTATTTGTGATGTTGAAGTTGATGTGGAGGAGAGCCCACTTAAAGGAGCACTTGATATCCGTTGAAGCACCTGCTGTTTTTGTGCCTCATCTGGAATTTGTAGCGATTGGCGTGGCCGTAAGAAAGGGATCTTATCACATTGTCCGCTAAAAGAAGTAGACATTTTAGTTTGGCTGGAAGATGGTCTTTCTTCTGCACCTACCCCACGGACACAACCTTTTTTCCCCTTCCCAACACGCCTATTCCCCTTTCCACCAGCAGCAGGCCTTTTTCCACTCATTTTGGTGGTTAACTAATTCACAACTCTGGAGTTGTTTGCACAAAAAAACAATGGATGGTAACCGAGCAGAGCTGAGTGGCCAAACTGTGGTATTAGGCCAAAACTATTGGCTGGGTTAGATGCAGAAAAAAATTATTTTTAATTTGCAACCTGATGGAGGTCAGTATAGATGGACTAATAGACCAAGTCCCACACACCGCTAGAAGCCCAAATATTTTTTCAGAGCTAGATGCAGAAAATTTTTTTATTCAATTTGCAACCTGATGGAGGTCAGTATAGATGGACTAATAGACCAAGTCCCACACACCGCTAGAAGCCCAAATATTTTTTCAGAGCTAGATGCAGAAAAAAATTATTTTTAATTTGCAACCTGATGGAGGTCAGTATAGATGGACTAATAGACCAAGTCCCACACACCGCTAGAAGCCCAAATATTTTTTCAGAGCTAGATGCAGAAAAAAATTATTTTTAATTTGCAACCTGATGGAGGTCAGTATAGATGGACTAATAGACCAAGTCCCACATACCGCTAGAAGCCCAAATATTTTTTCAGAGCTAGATGCAGAAAAAAATTATATTCAATTTGCAACCTGCTGGAGGTCAGTATAGAAGGACTAATAGAACAAGTCCCACACACTGCTAGAAGCCCAAATATTTTTTCAGAGCTAAATGAAGAAAAAAAATATTTTTAATTTGCAACCTGATGGAGGTCAGTATAGATGGACTAATAGACCAAGTCCCACACACTGCTAGAAGCCCAAATATTTTTTCAGATCTAGATGCAGAAAAAAATTATTTTTAATTTGCAACCTGATGGAGGTCAGTATAGATGGACTAATAGACCAAGTCCCACACACCGCTAGAAGCCCAAATATTTTTTCAGAGCTAGATGCAGAAAATTTTTTTATTCAATTTGCAACCTGATGGAGGTCAGTATAGATGGACTAATAGACCAAGTCCCACACACTGCTAGAAGCCCAAATATTTTTTCAGAGCTAGATGCAGAAAAAAATTATTTTTAATTTGCAACCTGATGGAGGTCAGTATAGATGGACTAATAGAACAAGTCCCACACGCTGCTAGAAGCCCAAATATTTTTTCAGAGATAAATGAAGAAAAAAATTATTTTTAATTTGCAACCTGATGGAGGTCAGTATAGATGGACTAATAGACCAAGTCCCACACACTGCTAGAAGCCCAAATATTTTTTCAGAGCTAGATGCAGAAAAAAATTCTTTTTAATTTGCAACCTGATGGAGGTCAGTATAGATGGACTAATAGACCAAGTCCCACACACCGCTAGAAGCCCAAATATTTTTTCAGAGCTAGATGCAGAAAAAAATTATATTCAATTTGCAACCTGCTGGAGGTCAGTATAGAAGGACTAATAGAACAAGTCCCACACACTGCTAGAAGCCCAAATATTTTTTCAGAGCTAAATGAAGAAAAAAATTATTTTTAATTTGCAACCTGATGGAGGTCAGTATAGATGGACTAATAGACCAAGTCCCACACACTGCTAGAAGCCCAAATATTTTTTCAGAGCTAGATGCAGAAAAAAATTATATTCAGTTTGCAACCTGATGGAGGTCAGTATAGATGGACTAATAGAATGATGCTATGCCCAAAAGATTTTACTTCACTAGGTGCAGTAAAAAAATTGGTATTCTATACACAGGTGGTATATCTTGCAACACAGATAGGCTACTCCACTGACTAACACACTCTGCAATAGGCCAAAAAGGATTAGCTTTGCTAGATTCAGCCAAATGCTGTGAAAAAAATTTGCACAGCACTGGCACAGACCTGCCTGGCAAAAACTGATAGGAACTGATGTAACCTAGTCCTGAAAAGGACTCCAATTACAATTAGTCTTTACTCCCACAATCTATCTATTTAAGAGCACAGACCTGCCTGATAAAAGTCGTAGGAAATGCTGTAACCTAGTCCTTAAAAGGACTGCAATCACAACTAATCCCTACTCCCAAGCTATCTGTATATTTGTGCGAAAATTGGCTTGAAATTAACAAGGTATAGCGCACACAGCAACAGCGGTGCCGTCTAACACGCAGCTGCAGCAGTGAGAAAATGGTGGCGACGGGGAAAATGGCTTGGTCTTATAGGGCAAGGACATGTGACATACACTGCCAATCACACATGCCCTTGCTTGTGTGAAAAAAAGCACTTCGCTCCGTGTGTGCGCTGCTGATAGGCTGACAGATTGCACCTCCCCACTGCAAATGCGGGAAAGAGAAAAAAAATGGAGATCTTCATTGTTCCTGCAGAGATCCATCCCCTGCCCCTCCCCCCGCCCCGCTGTACACTCAAACTGCGTATTAACATTAATTTTCATCATTACTGAGAAAAAATCCAGTTATGATTTTGGTGCACGAACAGTTATGGAACATAACCTCGAACAGCCGAATTTTTCTCAAATTGTTCGTGTTCGCCGACCGGCTCGAACACCGCCCAAAACAGCTCGAATTTGAGATTGGCGAACAGTTCGAGTAGAACAACGCTCATCTCTAGTAAAGAACACATCAGCAGCACAAATCTCTCTTCTGACTTAAGACAGGGGCGGACATATTATTGGTTCAACCTTGCGGCACAAGGGCCCAAGAGATAAGGGGCCACTAACACCTCCAAAGCAGGTGGAACTGTGGATTATGATAAACTATTGGATCAGTCAATATATTGTTCTTGCACACGGCCGTCCTCTGTCTGTGTCTGCTCCTGACCTGAGACTTTGTTCCAATGTATGAATATGGGTAAAAAACACAACAGCTGTCAAAAATGTGTCCTGTCCTGATGGTTTTGTTACAATAGATCGGTGCACGTATGGAAGAAATCAGCAGAATGAATCTCTTATCTTAAAAGTTTGTATCAGTACAGCAGTGTCGGTAAGAAACAAATAAATGCACAGCCCCAAAATGTCTCCAGTCCTGATGATTTGTTGCAATTAGTGATGAGCGAGTATGTTTTCTTAACCCTTTCATCGAGTACGCTCGGGCCGAGCACCGAGTATTTACAGCTGCTCGGTGATGTGCTTGAATCGCTCCCATGTGCATGATTTGCGACTTTTTGACAGCTTTGATACATGTGAGGAATGTCTGTTTCTTACACATTCCTCACATGTATTAAAGCTGTCAAACCGTCGCAAATCATGCACACGGGAGTGATTCAAACATATCACCGAGTACGCTGAAGATACTCGGTGCTCGGCCGAGCATACTCGGCGAAAGGGTTAACAAAACATACTCGCTCATCACTAGTTGCAGTGCATCAGTGAAAGTAGAGAAACAAAAAATTAACAAAAATCAGCAGCCCAAAACTTTCTGCTGCCCTGACAGTTTATAACATTGTATCAGTGCAGGTAATAAACATTGCCACCCAAATATATTATTTTGGGAGTTTTGTTACAATGTAACAGTGCAGGTAGAAATAGATTATGGAGTAAGTACTGGAGCCGTGTGATATAAATCAGTGAGAGATTAAATAACAACAATGTGTCATAATGGACACTATGAGTAAGACAATAAAGTGCAAATGTGACAAAATAAAATTAGAGAGATAACTTCCTGAGTAGTCAGGAATGATCATAAAGCTCCCACGTATTAAGTTCACATGAGTTTGACGAGTGCTATGGTCACAAATAAATACAATTGCTGTCTAAATTGCTGTGAAATTCTTACCATATGTAGGTGCAGATGGGGAACAAAATGTCAGCCAAAATCTCTCTCTTGTGCTGATAGTTTGCTACAATGTATCAGTGCAGATAGGGGAAAAAAACAGCAGTCCAATTGCTCTTCTGCCTCGATAGTTTGTTATACTGTATCGGTGCAGGCAAGGAACAACTTCAGAGTCCGAATGTCTCTCCTGTCCTGATAGTTTCTTACACTGTGTCAATGTAGGTGATAAACATAATATCCCAAATATCCTGTTTTAAGATATTTGTTGCAATGTATCAATGCAGATAAAAAAACACATCAGCAGCCAAAAATTGTCCTTTCCTGAAAATGTGTTACAATGTATCAGTACAAGTAAGGAACAAAGCAGCAGCCTAACGCCACGGCGCCACTATCAGTATTTTTTCAGTATTCGGTCAGTATTTTTTCTTAGGTGTGGGAGACAAAACCAGGTGAGAAACAATCAGAGAAAAGGTATAATAGAAACAAGTCACCAATTCTGCATTTATCTCCCACTCCTGGTTTTGGCTCCCACTCCTGAGAAAAAATACTGACCAAATACTGATAGTGGGGCCGTGGCCTAAATCTCTCTCCTGACAATGTATCAATATGGGTAAGAAACATATCAAAAATCCAAAAAATGTGCCCTGTCATGATGATTTGTTACAATATATTGGTGCAAGTATGGAGCAAATCAGAAGCATGAATCACTCTATCTTAAAACGTAAAAGTTTATTATAGTATACCAGCATTAGTTAGGAACAAATCAACAGCCCCAAAATGTCTCCAGTCCTGATAGTTTGTTACAATATATCATTGCAAGTAGAAATACATAAAAATTAGTACTAAAGCCATAAAATATAAATACAATGAGTGCAAAGATCTAATATCAAGTGCCCAGAGAATGCATAGAATAAACAATGATATTACACAATAACGGCAAAAACAATAAATGTTGTGACATGATGTGAAATCAATATACAAGTATATGAGCTAAAACACCTGAAATATGACATATGCACGTGTGATTAATATCCAATAGGTTGAAAAACCGGACTAAAATTGCCAGATGCATAAAAAAGGCGAAGGGAAGAAAAAAGGAAAGAATTGTACTGTGTGTAAGATGCAACATGTGCTGGAGAGATGTGTAAACACTTAACATGTAAAATGACAAAGAATAGTTAAAAGGACAAAAACGTGTATAATATGAACAGTGCCAAAGTATTTTAAGCTCTAAATTATGAAGAAAAAACGTTGTAGACTGATTGAAAGAAGTCATCAGGTAACCATTGCAGAAAAAGAAAAAATATTTGATAAAAACCAGTAAAAAAAAATATCTTCATTGATGCCATATGGAGTAACAATACCATGCGGTGTTCAAAAATCCATCTGGATTCCTTCTGATTATCCTTGGAACGTTGTTGGCCGGAAAAAAGTGTAGAAGGGTCACTGTACAGAGCAGGTCTGCAGGCTCTCGAAATAGTACGATGTGGATAAGAACAGCTTTGAAGCGAGATGTAAGGTCCCATGCAGTCGTCTTGTAATCATGTAAATCTGTACAGTGACCGTTCTACACTTCTTTCCGGCCATCAACGTTCCAAGGATAATCAGACGGAATCCAGATGGATTTCTGCTTGCCACGCTGTTACTCCGCATGGTATCAATGAAGATCTTTTGTTTACCGGTTTCTATCAGATATTTTTTCTTTTTCTGCAGCGGTTACCTGAGGTTACCTGACGACTTCTTTCCATCAGTCTACGAGCTTTTTTCTTTACAATTTGGAGCTGAATATACTTAGGCACTGTTCATATTATACACATTTTTGAATTTTAACATTTGTAATTTTATTTATTTTTCACATCACTCCAGCACTTTTTGCACCTTACATATGGTATAGTTCTTTCCTTTTTTTCCTCCCTTCCCCTCTTTCATGCATACATGATTTTGATAGCAATTTTAGTCATATCAACGTATTGAATTCATTACATGTGTATATGTCATATTTCAGTTTTTTTACTATTCATAGTTGCGTAATGATTTCAGCTCTCGTCATAACATTTATTATTTTCACCATTATAGTGTAATATGATTGTTTATTCTGTGTTCTCTGGGCACTTGATAATTCATTCTTGTACTCTCTGCATTTATATTTTATGGCTTTAATATTTATTTTTATTTTTTTCTACTTGGACTGATATATTGTAACAACCTATCAGGACAGGAGTGGATTTGAGCTGTTGATCTGTTGTAACAAATTATCAGAACTGGAGACATTTTGGAGCTGTTGATTTGTTCCTTACGTATACTGGTGTACTGTAACAAACTTTAAGGTAAGAGAGATTCGGGCTGCTGATTTTCTTCCATACCTGCACCAATATATTATAACAAATTATCAGAACAGGACACATTTTTGGAATTTCTAACACACATTAATACATTGTAACAATCTTTTAAGGTCAGGAGAAAGACTTGGGCTGCTGTCTTATTCCTTACCTGTACTGATACATTGTAACGAAAATCTTAAAATAGAATATTTGGGGTTTTATATTTACCACCTACACCAGTATTTCCCAAACCCCATCCTCATGACCACCAATGAATCATGTTTTCAGGATTTCCCTAGTATTGCACAGGTGAGAGAACCAGTGGCAATTTCTGATACGTTGATAATAATTGTATCCCCCGTACAATACTGAGGAGATCCTGAAAACATGACGCGTTGGGGGCTGTGAGGACTGGATTTCGGAAACACTGACCTACATTGACACACGATATGAAGCTATCAGACAGGGAAGACATACGGACTCCCAGTTTGTTCCTTGCCAGCACCGATACAGTGTAACAAACTATCAGGGCAGGAGAGAGATTTGGACTGCTGTTATTTTTCCTATCTACAATGATATTTTGCAGCAAACTATCAGTGCAGTAGATAGATTTGGGCTGCCATTTTTTCCCTATCTGCACCCACACATTATAACAATTTCCCAGAAATTTATACCTCAATTGTTGTATTCACTTGTGACCATAATGAGTTATTTTTTTCATTTTATTTTGTCACATTTGCACTTTATTGTCCTACTCATAGTGTCCATTATGACACATTATTGTTATTGAACCACTCACTGCACTTATGTCACGCGGCTCTAGTATTTATTTTACTATCTATTTCTACCTGCACTGATACATTGTAACAAAACTCCCAAAATAATATATTTGGTTTGCTATGTATATTATCTGCACTGATACGCTGTTACAAACTATCAGGCCAGCAAAGAGTTATTGGCTGCTGATTTTTATGAATTTTAAAATCTTTTTCTTTACCTTCACTGATACATTGCAACAAACCATCAAGACTGCAGACATCTTGGGGCTGTGAATTTACAGTGGCGACCAAAAGTTTAGCATTTTTTTAAAGTATGATTACTTCTGTCTGGTTACTGTGATGCCATTTCCCTGGTGATGAATTGAAAGTGCATGAAGTTGTCATCATGCAAGACCTTAATTTTACCAAAAATGCTTTTGAATATAGGTATGGTCATTTAATTAAAGAAAACTCACTGACAAAAGTTTTGCATATACTATTTATTGATCACAACATAGAGAATAATTCATTGTTTACAATGCCATAACTTAGTATTTTGTAGCATAACTAGAGTTGAGCGGTGTTCGACTCGAACTGTTCGCCAATCTCAAATTCGAGCTGTTTTGGGCGGTGTTCGAGCCGTTCGGCAAACACGAACAATTTGAAAAAAATTTGGCTGTTCAAGGTTATGTTCGATAACTGTTCGTGCACCAAAATCATAACTGGATTTTTTCTCAGTAATGCTGAAAATTAATGTTAATACGCAGTTTGAGTGTACGGCGGGGCAGGGGGAGGGGCAGGGGATGGATCTCTGCATAAATAATGAAGATCTTTTTTTTTTCTCTTTCCCGCATTTACAGTGGGGGGTGCAATCTGTCAGCCTGTCAGCAGCGCACACACGGAGCGAACTGCTTTTAATCACACAAGCAAGGGCATGTGGCATTGGCTGTGTATGTCACATGTCCTTGCCCTATCAGACCCAGCCATTTTCCCCGTCGCCACCATCTTCTCACTGCTGCAGCTGCGTGTTTGACGGCACAGCTGTTGCTGTGTGCGCTATACTTTGTTAATTTCAAGCCAATTTTCGCACAAATCTACAGATAGCTTGGGAGTAGGGAATAGTTGTGAATGCAGTCCTTTTAAGGACTAGGTTACATAATTTCCTACGACTTTTATCAGGCAGGTCTGTGCTCTTAAATAGATGGGTTGGGAGTAAAGAATAATTGTAATTGCAGTCCTTTTCAGGGCTAGGTTACATCAGTTCCTATCACTTTTATCAGGCAGGTCTGTGCTCTTAAATAGATAGGTTGGGAGTAAAGACGAATTATAATTGCAGTCCTTTTGAGGGCTAGGTCCCATCAGTTCCTATCACTTTTTGCCAGGCAGGTCTGTTTTAGTTCTGTGCAAGTTGTTTTCACAGCATTTGGCTAAATCTAGCAAAGCAAATCCTTTTTGGCCTCTTGCAGTGTGTGTTAGACAGTGGAGTAGCCTATCTGTGTTGCAAGCTACACCACCTGTGTATGGAACACAATGTTTTTTACTGCACCTAGTGAAGTAAAACCTTTTGGGCATAGCATCATTCTATTAGTCCATCTATACTAACCTCCACCAGATTGCAAATTCAAAATAATTTTTATCTGCATCTAGCTCTGAATAAATATTTCGGCTTGTAGCAGTGTGTGGGACTTGTTCTATTAGTCCATCTATACTAACCTCCACCAGGTTGCAAATTCAATATAATTATTTTCTGCATCTAGCTCTGAAAAAATATTTTGGCTTGTAGCAGTGTGTGGGACTTGTTCTATTAGTCCATCTATACTAACCTCCACCAGGTTGCAAATTGAATATAATTTTTTTCTGCATCTAGCTCTGAAAAAATATTTCGGCTTGTAACAGTGTGTGGGACTTGTTCTATTAGTCCATCTATACTAACCTCCACCAGGTTGCAAATTCAATATAATTTTTATCTGCATCTAACCCTGCCAATACTTTTGGGCTAATACCACAGTTTGGCCACTCAGCTCTGCTCGGTTCCCATGCATTGTTTTTTATGCAGACAACTCCAGAGTTGTGAATTAGTTAACCACCAAAATGAGTGGAAAAAGGCCTGCTGCTGATGGAAAGGTGAATAGGCGTGTAGGGAAGGGAAAAAAAGGTTTTGTCTGTGGGGTAGGTGTTAAAGCAACAGTAACATCTGCATAGGAAAGACCATCTTCCAGCCAAACTAAGATGTCTACTTCTTTTAGCGGACAATGTGATAAGATCCCTTTCTTACGGCCACGCCAATCACTACTAATTCCAGATGAGGCACAAAAACAGCAGGTGCTTCAACGGATATCAAGTGCTCCTTTAAGTGGGCTCTACTCCACCTCAACTTCAACATCACAAATACTCCAGTCCTCAAAGGTGTCACCCCAATCACACTTGCATCCTCACAGCTCCCAAGTCTCCAGCTGCCCATCTGAGTATGGGGTAGAACAGATGGTTAAGTCTGCAGAGCTGTTTACTCATACTATAGCCTGGGAATCAGAGGTCGGCTACAGAGCTTGTGTGAATCCAGACGAGGAAATGATCTGCACTGATGCCCAGAATCTTTATGAGTCAGATCCAGGACCAGACGCAGAAGGTTCTGACCTTAATGTAGACCCTCATTCCAAAACTGTAACTACTGTTGGTGGAGACAATGAGGAAGACGATGATGAGACTCAAATACCTGATTGGAGCGACAACTTGAGTTTTTTGTCAGGGCAGGAAGAGGTTGGCTCTGAGGACGACGGGTGTGATAACGAGGTTGGAGATCTCACTTACTGTCAACCCAGTCAGCCAGTTGATGAGGTCAGCAGAGGATGTGGAGGAGGATGTTAGTGACGACGAGGTCAGGTTGAGCCTTCCTGGACAGAGACGTAGTACTGGAAGCACGTCAACAACTGCATCCTCAAACACAACTCTGCCTCTGACCACAAGTCGTGGTGGTTCTTCAGGTTGCATGGGTGCTAAGCCTTGCATAGCCTGGGCATTTTTTCAGATCGATAAGGATGACCCAACTCGTGTTATCTGTAATATTTGTCAGCAAAAGCTAAGTAGAGGCCAAAAAAATACATAGTTTGAGTACTTCATGCATGAACCGGCACATGGATATGAAGCATAAGTTGCAGTGGGAAGCTCACTGTGCTACAATGCGGCCTAGCCGTCCGAGCCAACCACCGTCTGCCACTTCTTGTGCATCCGCAGCCTCTTCATCATCTGTGAATGGGGGGACAGCAGTCACACCTGTTTTGGGGCGCAGACCTGCCATCTCTTTACCCGCAACGGCCGGCGTGATTGGCAGGTCATCATTTTCTTTGGAGGTGGAAACACCAGCTGGTGTTCAGCGCTGTCCGACATTTATAGCACCACCTTTGGATCAAGGCAACCTAACATGTCCGCCTGCACCTTCCTCACAGACCGGCAGCTTGCCGGGGACACCCTTCTCAACCCCGTCTAAGCACAACAGCCAGCCCTCAGTCCCTCAGATGTGGACAAGTAAAAGACCATTTCCTCCTATCCATGACATAGCTAAGAGGTTGAATTTCACCATCTGCAAGCTCTTGGCTACAGAAATGCTGCCTTTCCGCCTGGTGGACACAGAGGATTTTCGAGACCTTATATCCGTCGCAGTGCCCCAGTACCAGATGCCCAGTCGGCACTACTCCTCAAAGAAAGGTGTGCCTGCGCTCCACCAGCATGTCTACACAACATCACCGCTTCTTTGAGAAACACTGTGTGTGACAGGGTGCATTTCACCACAGACACTTGGACGAGTTGGCATGGACAGGGGCATTATATGTCGCTGAATGGGCACTGGGTAACTATGGTGACAGCAGGACAAGGGGCTGCTGTCCAAGTCTTGCCGTCCCCACGAGTTGTGCGTCAATCCAATCTATCTCGAAGTTCCTCCACTGCTTCTGCCTCCTCAACCTCCTCTCAGTCCTCCACCTGCACCCAAAGCCTGTCTGGTCATGCCACAAGCTTTTTTACTGCGCAGAAGGGATCCTGCACACCTCCTTACTATGCTGGCAGCAGGGCTCAACGTCATCAGGCGGTTTTTACTTTGAAATGTCTGAGAAATGTGAGTCACACATCTAAAGAGTTGTGGTCAGCTCTGGAGAACCTGTTTCATGAATGGGTGTCTCCACTGGACCTGAAACCAGGGAAGGCCGTGTGCGACAATGCAGCAAAAATGGATGCGGCCCTTCGCCGGGGCAATGTCACACACGTGCCTTGTATGGCTCACGTGTTGAACCTGGTTGTCCAGCAATTTTTAGCCCAGTATCCTGGACTAGATGGCCTTCTGCAGAGGGCACGGTCGCTGTGTGCTCACTTTCGCCGTTCGCATCCCGCAGCTCAGCGACTTACATCTCTACAGAAGTCGTTGGGCCTGCCACTTCACCGGCTAAAATGCGTTGTGCCTACCCGGTGGAATTCAACTCTGCATATGCTGCAGCGACTGTGGCAGCACCGACAAGCCCTGGTGCAATACGTTCTGACGTATAGCCTGGGCCAACGAGATCCAGAGGTTGGGCAAATCACGCTGGAGGAGTGGTCTCAGATCAGGGACCTATGCACCCTTCTGCACAGTTTTGAAATGGCGACGAAGATGTTTTTTGCTGACGATGCCATTATCAGCATGACTATTCCGGTGATTTACATGCTGGAGCACATGTTAAACAGAATTCGGAGTCAGGTGGTGGCACAAGAGGAGGTGGAGGAAGTAGAGCAGGAGGAGTTGTATGCGGAAGGGCTAAGGTCCAGACGGTCTGCAGCACCAAGGCGGCAGGCATGTGAGGGTGGGGGAGATGGTTTTACCAGGGCGCATGGTAGCAGCCAAACTAGTGAGGAAGGTGCAGAAGCCCAGGAAGAAGTGGAGGACGAACTGATGGAAGACTCATCAGATGAGGGAGACCTTGATCACATTTCTGTTGTGCGAGGTTGGGGGGAGAGGGCAGAGGAAGGAAGCATGATTGTTACCTCGCCACCGACACCACAGGGACTTGGTGCTCCTGGATGCGCAAGACACATGAGTGCCCTCTAGCTGCACTACCTTTAACATGACCGTCGAATTGTGAGAATTAGAAATAATCCTGACTACTGGGTTACCACACTGTTAGATCCCCGGTACAAAAGTAAATTTGCAGAAATTATTCCTGCCATAGAAAGAGATGCACGCATGCAGGAGTATCAGCAGAGACTGTTGCAGAATCTTACATGTGCTTTTCCCCAAAACACTAGTGGTGCACGTAGTGAATCTCACAGTTCCATCTTGGCAACCAGTGGGACCGTCGAGTGTTCAGCATTCAAAACATAACAGAAACACAGTATCTGCTGGTAACATCAATTTTGCGGAATCATTTCACCACTTTTTTAGCCCATCCTTTGCAAGGCCACAGGAGACAAGAAGTCTGACACATAGTCAACGCCTAGAGACCATAGTACAGGAGTATCTCCAAGTAAACATTGAAGCCATGACTGTGTCACTGGACCCTTGCTCTTTTTGGGCTTCCAATCTGGATAAATGGCCGGAGCTCGCCACTTACGCCTTGGAGATCTTGTCATGCCCCGCAGCCAGCGTTCTGTCTGAACGTGTGTTCAGCACTGCTGGTGGTGTGCTGACAGATAAGTGCACGTGGCTCTCCACTGATAATGTAGACAGACTCACGTTCATAAAGATGAACAAATCAAGGATCCGAAACGACTTTTTTACGCCTGTGCCATCCTGGGGAGAGTAAAAGCTTGATGATTTGTTAAAATCACCTCACCAAACGTTTTAAGCTTTCAAATTACTAATCATGTTTATCTGTATCTTGGCTGGAAAATAATTTGGGCCTTGTAGCAGTGTGCAGTACTGATTCTATTAGGCCATCTATGCTAAACTCCACCTGATTTAAAATTACTAATCATGTTTATCTGTATCTTGGCTGGAAAATAATTTGGGCCTTGTAGCAGTTTGCAGTACTGATTCTATTAGGCCATCTATACTAAGCTCCACCAGTTTTCAAATTAATAATAATTTTTAGCTGCATCTAGCCCGGAAAATAATTTTGGGGCTCCTAGATGCACAAGACACATGAGTGCCTTCTTGCTGCACTACCTGCAACATGACCCTAAGATTGTCAGAATTCGAAATAATCCTGACTACTGGGTTGCCACACTCTTAGATCCCCCACACTCTTCGATTAACCTTTTCATTTTAATAAAGAACAAAAAAATGGTCATTTTTGAAATTATAAGCATTAGCAGGTTAATAGAAACTGAAATCAAACAGTTTTCAACTCAAAACTTTATTCTAGGTGATGTTACATATGCACATAGGACCCCTTGTTCGAAAGGAGCTTCTGAACTGTCTCGTCCATTGAATTTGTCAGGTTTTGGATGGTTTCTGCTTCAATTGTTTTGAATGAGGACAGAGCTGTTGCTTAGATGTGAACTGCCTCCTGCCATCATAGACACTCCTTTCGATGATGCTCCAGAGGTTCTCAATGGGGTTGAGGTCACCATAAGTTAGTCCCCGTTTATGCCCATATCAGCCAGAGATGCAGATGTGTTATGTGCAGCATGAGATGGTGCATTATCATGCATGAAAATGATCTTGCTGCGGAATACACGGTTCTTCTTCTTGAACAATGGCAGGAAGTGCTGTTTGAGAAACTCCACATACATTATGGAGTTCATCTTTACCCCTTCAGGGATCCTAAAGGGGCCGACAATCTCTCTCCCCATGATTCCAGACCAAAACATTACTCCACCTCCTCCTTGTTGGCGCCGTAGCTGTGTTTGCATGGGGTGTCCATCAACCAGCCATCCTCCACTCCATCCATCTGGACCATCGAGCATTGCACGGCACTCATCGGTGAACAAAACAGTTTTGAAGTCAGTCTTCATGTATTGTTTGGCCCACTGGAGCCGTTTCTGCTTGTGTACAGTGTATAGAGGAGGTCGACAGGATGGCTTAAGCACAGCTGCAAACCTCTGAAGGACCCTGCATCTTGTTGTTCGGGGGACGTTGGAGTCACCAGCAGCTTCAAAAACTTGTCTGCTGCTATGACAAGGCTCTTTTGCCGCTGCTCTTTTATCCTGACGTGTCCTCAATTTTCCCTTATCAGCACGCACACGTGTGTACTGTGAATCAGCTACATACTTCTTGATTGCGCGATTATCAGGATGAAGTGTCTGGGCAATGTTGATTGTTGTCATGCCTTGACCTAAACACTCCACAATTTGTTGCTTCTCAGCAGCCGACACATCCTTTTTCATTCCCATTTTGGCAGAAAATGTAGGCTGCTTAATAATGTGGTACAGCCTTCTTTAGTAGTCTTGCCTTTCATTGGACACACCTGCCAAACTAATTAGCACAGGTGTCTGCAATTGCTTACAGTGATATAAAGAGCCCTGACACACATCACCATCAATGAGTTTAGCTGACAAACAAACAAATTCTTCCCTTATCACTCCTAAACACTTTTTGCATAATAATTTGGAACACAGTGTACATGTGCTTTTCCACAAAACACCAGTGGTTCACGTAGTGAATCTTACAGTTCTAACTTGCCAACCATGGTCTGTATGGAGTTGTTCAATAAAGGGCCCAAAATTAAGATAACATAGATGGGAGAGGTCTCTATGAATAGGAATTCCTAAGTATTTGATACCCTGTGAGGGCCAGGCAAAGGGAAAGTTGGACTGGATGGAATCCTGTATGGATTTGGGGAAGGAGACATCGAGGGCCTCAGACTTCGTTGCATTGATTTTAAAATTTGACCATGTAACAAAGTGATCTGTTCCAGCCATAACAGCAGGGATGGATAAATATGATTGATTGATATATACTAGGACATCATCAGCAAATGCAGAGCACTTGTACTTGGTGCCTCCGCCCTCAATCCACCTAATATTGGGGTTATGGCGAATAGATGAGAGCAGGTGCTCCGTCACTAGGATGTATAAGAGAGGGGACAGAGGACATCCCTGCCTTGTCCCATTGGTGATTATGAAAGGTGATGAAAATGTTCCATTTATCTTCAGCCTAGGTGACGTATTGCGATACAGGGCCATGATTTTAACTATAAAAGGGTCCCCTAGACCACTACCCCAAGCTTTTTAAGAGAATAATATATGGCTTTCCAGGAGACTCTATGGAATGCTTTCTCAGCATCCAACGAGAGTATCTAATTACAAATTTTTAACTGCATCTAGCCCAGGAAATACTTTGTGCCTAGTAGCAGTGTCTGCTAGTCAGCGGATTATCCCAGCTGTTAAGCAAGCTACACCACCTGTAGTTTGGACACTTAATTTTTTCAAAGGAAATGCTTCGGACCCCCGGGACACTCAGTGAAGAGCATCGGTGAGGCACCCCAAGGCACAGGGGCTGGGACTGGTGGTAGAATGCCTTGCGGTGGACCGCCAAGCTTGATCCTTATAAAAGCTTTTTAACTGCAGCAGCTTTAGTGGACCCTACTGGAGCTGGAATTACGTGGCTGCAGGCATGAGACTTGCCCTCCAATAGATCCTTGTAAAAGGATTTAAAGTGTACTCTTTCAAATTAGAGAGACAATTTAAAATAAAAAGATTTGACCTGCCTCCACCGCAGGGGGGCTCGCTTGACCCACCAGCGGACAGGCACCAGTATTGGGAGAGGGGGGCTGGCCGTCAGGGTCCACCGCGGCTCTGGCACAAACCCGGAGACACGGAGGTCGCACGGGCAGGAACGGACTGGCCGTGTCGGCTTCGCACTTTTTTGGTTTTAGAAGGGCATGACATGCCTATATCTGTGTCTCCCCCTCCTTTTACTCCTCCACCTCTTTTCTTTTCGCATGACTATATGTACTTGTCACTTTTCCATGTGTTAGTTGTGTCTTCTGAGCAGTTTGTCAGCTTTTGGACACTTTTGAAGGTGTTTTCTATGTGTTTCTATGTGTTTATGTTTGCCTGCCATTGGTTTTAATGGTGTTCGATGGTGTTCGACAAACAGTTCGGCGAACATACGGGTGTTCGATGAACCGAACTCGAACACTACGGGGGTGGCTCAACACTAAACATAACCTCTTGCTTTAATTACTGCACCACACCAACGGGGCATTGAAGCCACTCAGGTATTCAAGACATCTTGAGGGATCTTGCTCCATTCCATTTGCAAATCTGCAAACAATTCATCTTTATTGCTATGGGTACGGGTCCCAACTCGTCACTCTAACTCTTCCCAAGGTGCTCTATAGGGTGTAAATCAGGTGATTGACTTGGCCATTGCAACAGGTGAACATTTTTCTTTGCTAACCAATTTTTGACTAAATTGGATATGTACTTAGGATCATTGTCTTGCTGGAATTGCCATCCCCTGCCTACTATGGTTTTATCATGTGGCAGCATTACATTCTCCAGAATATCCTTGTACATGGTAGCATTCATATTTCCATCAATTCTATGCAGAGGGACAATAGCAGAGGCAGAAAATCAGCCCCAATCCATGACATTGCCACCACCATGTTTCACTGTAGGTGTTTGATACCTTATATCATTACATTTTACAATTGGGCGATATATATAGTGCTTGACTTCACTATCAAACAGATTGAACTTGGATTCATCCGACCACAACACCTTAGACCGATCTGTCTCTGTGCTGTTCCCCCAGCTAATGAAGTCATCAATTACTGACTAGCAGCAACCAACGTCAGCATCTTCAGAGAAAGTGACAGTATTGTACCATCAAATAATATTTCTGTATCCGGTTTTGTTCCCCCAGAAATTTCCATTGGCTGTTTTCTTTGGCAAACTCAAGTAGGACCTTCCAGATCTTTGCAGAGATGAAAGGCTTCTTGACTGGAATTCGTGCATTCTACTCGACTGGTCTTAGCCGTCACACCACAGTTTGGCGACTCACTCACCCTATATTCTTCATTCATTTCGTGTGAAATCTGTACAGCACTTTTATGGTCATCAGATACTGTTGTTTTCTGAATAATGTGATCAACTCTGAAGGAAGTTTTCTGTGGTCATCCACTTCTAGGTTTCTCAGTTGTTCCATAACCTTCTTTTTCGTTCTTTAATATACAAGACACTTGACTCTGAGAACAGTTGCACAGTTGAATTCCATAGCTATCTCTCTTTTTACTTTTGCCTGACTTCGCTCTCAGAATGATAAGCTTCCTGACATCTGGTGATTGTTATGATCTGCAACAAGAACTAAGGAAAGATAAGGGAAAACTGTCCCTACAGTAAAACTAAGCTGAATCCCTACGATTTTACGGGCTGCCTGTTCCTAGCGAACAGACCCGCCTTAGTCCTCGGCTAGTCTGAACGGAGACCTATAGCATAAAGGGAGGGGTCCCTAAAAGAACTAAGGACTGGGACAAAAATGGGACACCTCCTAAACAGAGAAGTTGTTGCAGAACACAAAAAGACAAACTGACAAAAAGGTCCCAGAAGGACCAAACAAACTGACAGAGAAAGGCACAGAAGCACCTGGCTAGAGAAACAGTCAAACACTGGAGTCCAGCACAGCCAAAAGGGCAGAGCAGGAATAGAAAGGCAGATGGTCACGTGACAGCAAAACACAAGATGGAAAAAACAAACAGGAGGGTTCTAACAGTACCCCCTCTTTTATGAGGATCCTCCGGATCCTCCAGGCCCAGGCCTATCCAGAAACCTCTTGTGGAAAGCTTTAACAAGCCTAGGAGCAGAGACATCATCTGTCCTTAACCAGGAGCTGTCTTCGGGACCGAAACCCTTCCAGGAGACAAGATACTGTAATCTCCCTCTATGCCATCTAGAATTCAAGATATGAGAAATTTCATATTCGCCGTCTTCCTCCACAGGAGAAACTGTGACAGTGGCCTCCCTATCAGTTACATCAGCCTTTTTCAACAAGGAAACATGAAACACAGGATTAATCTTCCAGGAAGTAGGGACATCCAACCTAACAGCAGATGGGTTACCAACCTGAAGCAATTTAAATGGACCCACAAACTTAGGACCCTGTTTTTTAGCGGGAATCCTCCAGGTTCTTCGAGGACAACCAAACCATGTCACCCACAGTAAACAAAAGCTCCTTACGTTTCCTGTCAAAATACTTCTTGGACTTCTTGTTAGCCTCTTAAAGGTTGCACCGTACATTAGTCCAAACTCTCTCCAAATCACCAGAAAAATGTTCCTCCTCCGGCACCACCGACCCCAATTTGGAGAACGAACCAAAAGACGGATGTCTCCCAGTACAACAAAAAAAAGGGGAACACCCAGCAGAGGAGGCTGTATGATTGTTAAGAGAAAATTCTGCGAGAGGCAGAAACTCAGACCACACCTCTTGATTGTCCGCCACAAAACAACACAAAAACTGTTCAACATCCTGGTTCTTACTTTCAGTCTGCCCATTAGACTCAGGATGATAACCAGACGAAAATGACAAATGGACTCCCAACCTGTCACAAAAAGCACGCTAAAAGCGAGCCACAAACTGAGGTCCTCTATCTGAAACAATATCCGTGGGAACGCCATGGAGCTTGACAATCTCCTTAACAAACGCCTTAGAGAGTGTCTTGGTGCAGGGCAACTTAATGAATGGAACCAAATGACACATCTTACAAAAATGGTCCACGACCACCCAGATGACAGTAAAACCCTCGGACACTGGAAGATCAGTAATAAAATCCATTGTGAGATGCGTCCAAGGCGCACTAGGAACCTCCACAGGGCAAAGCAACCCCGCAGCAGGAGTATGTGAAACCTAGCACACACAGTACATTGACGCACCCACTTGATGACCTCCCTCTGCCATCCCGGCCACCAAAAACTGTGACTGATAAGTCTCTTAGTCTCTGAAATTCCTGGATGACCTGCCAACCGAGACTCATGACACTCCACAAACAAATCTCTCCTAAAGGCTCTAGGCACAAACAACCTCCCATGGGGAGTGTTAGATGGAGCATCATCTTGAGCTTTCAGAATCCCGTTCTCCAAAACGAAGTCCAATGCCGCCACCACAACTCCTTTCTGTAAAATGCTCTCCTCCTCCTCGGCAGCGACCGTAGGAGAGAAGCTGCGAGATAAAGCTTCGGCTTTAACATTCTTAGTACCAGGGATATAGGTAACAGAAAAATGAAACAGAGAAAAAAAAAGTGCCCATCCAGCTTGAGGGGCATTCAAGCGCTTGGCAGCATCCAGATAGATCAAATTCTTATGATCTGTGAAAACCTGAATAGGAAATCTAGCGCCTTCCAAAAAATGACGCCAATGTTCAAACGTGAGTTTAATAGCCAGCAACTCCCGATTTCCAACATCATAATTCAGTTCAGTTTCCGAAAAATTGTTTGAAATGAAGGCACAAGGATGTACTCCACCCATGTTCTCCTGAGACAAAACTGCACCGACCCCCACTGATGAAGCATCGACCTCAACCTCAAAAGGCTTGGTCTCATCAGGCTGCATAAGGATAGGGGCAGAACTGAACCTCTCTTTGAGATACTCAAATGCTTCAATGGCCTCAGTAGTCCACTGGGCCGTATTCGCACCTTTCCTGGTGAGATCGGTTAGAGGTTTAACAATTACAGAAAAATTCTTAATGATTTTCCTGTGATAATTGGCAAAACCCAAAAATCTCTGTTTATATTTCAAACCAAGAGGCCTAGGCCATTCCTGCACAGCCTGAACCTTCACAGGGTCCATCTCAAATCCCTCGCTGGAGACAATGTAGCCCAAAAACCTAATTTTCTGCACAGCAAATTCACATTTCTCCAGCTTAGCAAAAAGTGAATTATCACTCAATAACTGCAAAACTTCACGTACACTCTGCTAATGGGACTCCAGATCTGGTGAATAAATCAAAATGTCATCCAAATACACAACCACATTCTTACCAATCAAAGGTCTCAGGATGTCATTAATTTGGCTCTGGAAAAATGCAGGTGCATTGGTAAGACCAAAAGGCATCACCAGATTCTCAAAATGACCTACCGGAGTGTTAAAAGCAGTTTTCCATTCATCACCCTCCTTCACTAGTAACAAATTGTATGCCCCCTGGAGATCAATTTTAGCGAACCACTTGGCCCCCACTAACTGGTTAAACAAGTCAGGAATTAACGGCAATAGGTAGGAATTGCGTACGGTAATCTTATTAATTTCACGAAAATACAGACATGGACGTAAACCCCCGTCCTTTTTTTTTAACAAAGAAAAATCCAACTGCCACAGGTGACTTAGAAGGTCTAATATGACCAGCAGCCAGTCTAGTCTGTATGTATTCCTCCAAGGCCTTTCTTTCAGGGAAAGTCAGATTAAACAAGCGACTCTTAGGAAGAGTAGCTCCCGGAACAAACTCAATGGCGCAATCATAATCCCTATGAGGATGTAAAACTCCCGACTCCTCCTCCGAAAAAAACCTCCAAAAATCTTGAATAGGTACAGGTAATTCCCCTTTTTCCACAACCGCAATGCGACCATTACAACATTTATCATAGCACTTTGGACTCCAAGACTTAATCACATTAGTAGACCAGTCTAGTAAAGGATTGTGCAGTTTTAACCAAGGCAATACTAGAACAACCGGAGAGGGTAAATTATCTAAAACAACCAAGTCCAAAATTTCTTGGTGAACTCCATTGATAGTGAGGGGAAATGCAGCAACCTTGTGAGTAATACATTTCAAGGGAGTGTTATCAATTGCAATCACAGGTATAGGTGATGACAAAGATTTGGAATTCAATTTAAGGTTTTCCAAAAACCCTTTATCAATCACATTAAGTGTTGAATTGCAATCCACAAATACCTTAAATTCAATCAAATCTCCCTGCAAAGTAGTACTCCCAGAAAGAAATACTCCTGCAGAACGTAAACAAGCTATACGGCGTAAATTACCTTTTTTTTTTCTTTACTTAAACGAAGCTCACAAACGGTCAGCTTTACCACAATAAAGACACAATCCCTTGGCAAACCTCCCGTCTCTTTCCTGAGAGAGGAGTGATATCGCCCCAACCTCCATCGGTTCTCCGCCGGCTGAGCAGATTTTCTGGGGACTAGGAACTGACATTACAGGAGTCTTTACCTCATTCAGCCTGCACCTCAGCCTCCTGTCCACACGAACAGCTAATTGCATGGCATCCTGCAGAGTCTCAGGTGCAGGGAATGCAATTAGTAGATCCTTAACCCTTTCACTCAGACCAGCAAGAAATAGACAATTCAGCGCTGGATCATTCCATTTAACTTCTGAAGCCCATCTTCTAAAGTGTGTGCAATAATTTTCAACATCACCTGACCCCTGATTCAAACGCCTGAGTTCTGCCTCCGCAGATGAGATTCGATCACGATTGTCATATAATAGCCCCATAGCAGAAAAAAATTCTTTAACAGACCTTAAACATGGATCATTAGGTTGGAGGGAAAAAGCCCACCCCTGTGGTTCATTGCGCAAAAGTGACATAATAAAACCAATGCGCTGTGATTCATTCCCAGAGGACCTTGGTCTCAAACAAAAATATAACAAACAAGCATTTTTAAAGGAAAAAATATCTAGCTGTTTACCATAAAAAAACATCAGGCACTCCCACCTTGGGTTCGACAACATGCGCTCCAGAACAGCTACTCACATGTTGCTGAAGCTCGGCCACCTCCAGAGACAATCCCTGCAGGCGTTGAGCCAAATCCTGGGCGGAAACCATACTGATCCACGAATTTCTTTCCTTTTAGTTTTTTGGCCTGGACTTACTGTTATGATCTGCAACATGAACTAAGGAAAGATAAGGGAAAACTGTCCCTACAGTAAAACTAAGCTGAATCCCTACGATGTAGTGGGCTGCCTGTTCCTAGCAAACAGACCCGCCTTAATCCTCGGCTAGTCTGAACGGAGACCTATAGCATAAAGGGAGGGGTCCCTAAAAGAATTAAGGACTGGGACAAAAATGTGACACCTCCTAAACAGAGAAGTTGTTGCAGAACACAAAAAGACAAACTGACAAAAAGGTACTAGAGGTCCCAGAAGGACCAAATGAACTGACAGAGAAAGGCACAGAAGCACCTGGCTAGACAAACAGTCAAACACTGTAATCCAGCACAGCCAAAAGGGCAGAGCTGGAATATAAAGGCAGATGGTCACGTGACCACAAAACACAAGATGGAAAAACAAATAGGAGGGTTCTAACAGTGATAAATTTGGCTTTGTGTTTGCCATGTTTTAACTTAAAAACACACACATGAAAAAAAAATGTAGGCAAAATTCAACTACCCATGACAAAATATGCAAAACATTTGGCCCAGCAAATGTTGAAAACTAACACATAAAGGGATAAAACAATGTCAAACACAATTTTCGTCCTTATGGCTGACAACTGTTTGCTTCCGGTTTACTAAAATCACCAGGAAAATGGCATCACAACAACCAGATAGAAGTAATCACACTTTTAAAAAAAATTCTAAACTTTTGGTCACCACTGTATGTTTCTTACCTGCACTGGTGTACAGTGACAAACTTTGCTGATTTGTACCATACCTGCACCAACCTATTCTAACAAAGCCATCAAGACAGGACACATTTTTGAATAGCTGTTGTGTTTTTAACTCATATTGATACATTGTAACAAACTCTCAGGAGAGAAATTTGGGCTGCAGATGTATTCTTTACCTGCACTGATACATTTTAACAAAAATCTCCAAAGACGATAATTGGGCAGTTATGCTTAGTACCTGCAACAAAGGACAGGAGATAGAGTGGGACTCCACATTTGTTCCTTGCCTGAACCGATACATTGTAACAAACTATCCGCACAGGAGAGAGATTTGGATTGATGATTTGTTCCTTATTGTACTTCTACATTGTAACAATTTCACAGCAATTTATACAGCAATCCTTGTATTTTCTTGTGACCACAGTACTTGTTGAACTTATGTGTGAACCCCACACTTAATAGTGTGTGAACTTAATGTCCACTCCTAACTACTGAGCCATCTCATTTTATTTTGTCATACTATATTGTGTCTTACTCATTGCATCCTTTATGACATATTGTGGTTATTTATTATGTGTGTCCTATGTGGTCTCCGTGGCTACCAGTTTCTCTGGTTATATGAGCATACAATATATTCATATATTGCTTATTTTCCTGACCTTTAACTACCAGGTCATCTATCCTGCGGCCTCCTGCTATTATTCAGGACTATGCACAGGTAACATGTGGTGCGGCGAGTACTCCATTGTGCCTTTTTGGCTGCTTTATTCTCCTATTGTTCCATTTAAGATTTTACCTATTAGACCACGGTCACACTGTCAGTATTTGGTAAGCATTTTACCTTCTTTTTTTTTATCTTCAGATATGGTTGGCAAAATTGGTTTCTTTATTTTCTATGTTATGTATAATACATAATATATAAAGATTTAACATATATATATAATAGCTATGTTATATTTGTTCTCTTTTTTCATATTACAGTCTTATATTTTTTGATGTGCAGTTTTCCTTTTGAATATACTTTTTTTTCTCCATTGGTTTATTTTATATGCTCAACTGGCCCTCCATGCACATTTATAGTTTTGCCCACTGTAATTTCTTTCTGAAATGTTAATATTGTTTCGGATTGTAAAATAATACTGTATGACAGTTTCCCAGGAAAATACATGAGAGCACAAAGTTCTCTTTTTCTATTGTAAGCAGAAATGGGTGAATTAATTTACGTGGAATTGAGTTCTGCTTGAATTTTTGAAAATTTACATCTTGGAGAATACAGCATTTGTTCTGCAAGAATTCAGCAAAATGTGAGCCAGCTGCGGCCGCCACCTTGCCGAGCACTAGAAACCCGTAAATTTAAAAAAAACCACATACTCACCTCAGCGCTCACCTTTCCAACTGCCCCCGCTGCTCCCTGCCTGCTTTTCAGTTCTCTGCACCACCGTTTTGGCACATATCAGACTGGCATAAAAAAGGAAAAAAACTGTCACATCAACAATTTCATGTAAGGTTGTAGTTAATATACACTAGGAGAGACATGTAAGAAAAATTAGCAAAGCAGTGTGTATAAGAAAAACAGCACACACGAAAGTATATCAACATATCATAGAAATAATAATAATTTTTATTTATATAGCGCCAACATATTTCGCAGCACTTTACAATTAAGCGGGGATATGTACATACAATAAATTCAATACAAGGTGAGACAGTTTAAACAGTTACATTAGGAGTGAGGTCCTTGCTCTCAAGTTTACAATCTACAAGGAAATGGGGGGACACAATAGGTGAAAAGTGCTTATTATTTCAGGTCTAGCAATTATAATAGGGATTTTCATATAAAGCTGCATAATCTGGTCATCAGACAGTATGTTTAAGTGCAATAATCAAGTATCCAGTACAGTTATTGTGTGCATGGAGAGTGTGGAGACAGATGATAATAATTAGTAAAAATAATTTGAATTATCCAATGCCAATAAATATATTTGAAATATGGACAAAACTCTTAAAAAGATGTCTTAACAAATGGGAGGCATAAAGTAAGCATTTGTAGCCTGATGCTCAATCTGGGTCAGTGATTCCAGCCATCTTTCTTCGGAGTTCACTTTGCATGCTCTGAAGCCAACTCAAGGCCTAGAGTAAACATCGGGCAAGAGATAAGGCATGATGCAGGAGCAGAGGATCGGAGATTGGGCAGACTGAAACAGAAGAGGCCAAAGAGGTGAAAGGTGAGGAGAGTATGAGTTTCCCTGTAAAATCTGCATGATTAGGCGAATTCAAATTTTGTCTTGACCGATCATCTCTAATTGTAACCATTTTGGACACATTAATGAAATTAATGAAAAGGCATTAATACTGAAAAACGTTACATCTCTGCTACAGACTACTACTCTAGTGATATCACCTGTGCATCTAATGTAAACTCTTTTGGCATATCAAAAGAGGAGTTTCCCAATATGGCATAGATGTTGCAGTTAAACAGTTGTTCTTACCAAGTGGCATGACCTTGCTCTGTGGGCAATGAAAAACTGTTCAAACCAATGTACCAGAAGCTCGGTGCTTCTCAGCGGGGCCAATTATTTATGTACACCTTCCCATCTGCTGGGTTTCTATCTATCTCCAACCTTCTCTGACCCTATGAAGCGAAAGCTGTCAATCAAAGAAGAGGAGTGGAGATAGAGGCAAAACATGCAGGTGGGAAGGTGTATTTAAATGATTGACCCCACCATGAAGCAACGAGCGGCGGGACTTAGTTTGAACAGTCAATCTGTGCTGACTCTTTAAGTGGTCCTTAAACCAGGCAGTGGTTTTCCCACACAGTTTGGTTGCATGAAGGTGATATATGCTCCTCATCCTGAACAATTGTGATGCTATGAATTTTGGAGACTACAGCTACCACAGCTAGATCAATTTGGATTCTGACTTGGTAAATGAGACACTTGGCAAAAGTATGTTCTGTTACTTTGCAAGTCACTGTGGCCACTGTGCTACTACCTATCACATTTCCCAACTTTATTGTCCACAGACGTTCAACAATCATTTCATATACTGATGTAGCATTTCGTAATCTAACAAACATACCACAAAAGATCAATATGTCATGGTGCACTTACTTCGACATCTAATTAAACACTTTCAATGGCTTAATGGGATGTATAACTTAACATGCTGTGGTGTTTTAAGAGATTATATATCTGTATAAGTTCTGTGCAGCAATAAAAATAATGGTCCAAGGCCAAACAATGCCAAGTAAAGCTCCATTACAAGTTTTGGATCCCATGGCTGGAAACACCTGTTTCTGCCATCTCACACTCACTCAAGAACACCTCTTGGGTTTGTCTTTAATCCTGCAGCCAAATTTTGCTTTTATGTTTTCATTGTTTCCTTATCTTGTTCCAAGAGCCATAGCTTTCTTACTTTTCTGTAGAAATACCCACATGAGGTCTTGTATGATTATGGCTATACCAAATGTGCACAAATTTTTTTTAATTAAATGGTAAGACAAAATTCAGAAGTTTGTAAAAAAAAAAAATTTGGGTTCATGTTGCTATTTTTCGAGATCCATATCATTTTTATTTTTCTATCGATGGAGCAGTGTGAGGTCTTGTTTTATTTTGTGGCCATCTGCTACTATCATACTAACATTGATAACAATTTAAGGTACATACTACATATTGATCGTTTTTCATTGCAATTTTTACAGAGGTGAGATAACTGAAAAACCTTAATTCTGCTGTTTTAATTTTGTTCTCATTATGGTATTTGCTGATTGGGTTTATTTTGATAGACTGGACTTTAACAGAGGCAGTGATGCTAAACATGCATAAAAGTGTTATCTATTTGCGCTCAAATAAAACCGTTCACATTTGAATAGCCAACTGGCTGAAAAGTCCGTAGGTGACACAATTTATCTCAATGGTTAGTTCATACCGTATGAATCATATCACATGCCCAGAGGAATAATCACATGAGATTTCACTAATAGGAGTCTTGAGCAGAGAGAGGTTTCGGGTTGTCACATTATCAGTGATGATACCAGATCACTGGGTGGATCAAGATCATTTCCAATGCGTTTCGGAAACTACAGTTTCCTTCATCAGGAAAGTGGCCAGAGCACCGCTCAAGTGGACTTACCCATTGAACAACTTTTTCTTCACAATTACCGGATTGCAGTCAAGACTGTGAGGTACAGTGTATTTCACCGAATGAATGGTTTTGAATTACTTTATGTTGCTTTCGGACTATTCTATCTAAATGTAGACATATCACATTTCAAAATAACCTCTTTGTAGATTATCTACAGTTCATATGGTGTGAACTACCTAATGTGATAAATTGTGTCACCTACTGACAATTAAGCCAGTGGGCTATTCAAATGTGTACGGTTTTATTTGGTCACAAAATAGATAACACTTTTTTTACATTTTTAAAGTTGGACAAATAGTGAATTTTTCTCTTTATTTGCTGCTAGGTAAAACCAAAGGGCACTAGCGCCATTGTGATTTTTGTACAGTGATACCAAATATGTTCATTATTTTATTTTAGTTTTTTATTAATTTTTATTATTTTTAATGGGGTAAAAGAGGATGTTTTTACTTTAATTTTATTCCCCTTTAACTTTAACCTTGAATCATCTTACTGCTTTTACCAGTGTTTCTCAACTCCAGTACTCAAGGCCCCCCAGCAGTTCATGATTTAAGGTTATCCTATAGCGAGAACCTGTGGCAATTTCTCATGCCATGCTAATAACTCCATTATCTGTGCAATACTGAGGAAATCCTGATAACATTAACAGTTGGTGGGCCTTGAGGATTGGCATTGAGAAATACTAATTTAGGACTCGCTCACGCGACCGTATAAATCGGACAAGTGAAATCCAATAAAAAAGGTATTTCATATCTGACCAATGTTATTCAATGAGGCAGCGCTGATCAGCATATTTTTCACACCTGTATGCGGCATGAGAAAAAAATTGCAGCATGTTGCGATTTCACTCTGAAATCTGATGGGTGCGAGAAAAAAATTGGATACAATACATAGCCACTGTATAGCATCTGATTTTTACAGATAAACTACAGTTCTGTAGCAAAGGAAACTGTAAATGGTCTTGTAAATGATTAATAGCTGCTGCAAAAAAACGGATTGTATACGGATTGCACATGGACAGCACATGGATGACAAGTGAGAAAAAAATCGTCCTACTTTTCTGAATGAAAATTCTTACTGATTTTTTTTATACACTCATGTGACCCCAGCCTTATACTACTGTATATACTGCAGTGTCATAGTATTGCATTATATAGTGAAAATCACAGATAAGTATACAGTCGTGCTTCATAAGACCGGCTGAACTTGATAGGAGTACCGAAATGGCAGTGACGGGAGCCTACAGCAGATAATCCAGCAGTGCCCCATCATTGTACCAGCACCAATAGAAGCTGATACATGTGTGCACCAGCAACCACTCCATTTAAATGTCACTGTCAGAGATTGACAGCAGCATCTAACTGGTTAACAGCAGTGATGACAACTCAACTGTTAGATACAGATACTGGTTTTGAAATATAGTCAGCTAGCATCTACCACGTCATTTTGTGCTAAAGGGTTAATGATACAACTAGATGTACAGCCACAATATGTGTTGATTTGATTTTATGTCATATATGTTAATTTAGATTGTGAGCCCCAATTGGGACAGTGATGATGATGTCTGTAAACCATAGAGGAATTAAAGAGAACTGGTGACTCGAAAAAATGAAATTAACCTGCAGATATGGGGTTCATCTGCAGGTTAATAGCGTTAATAATCTGTCCGGATCTTGAACATAGCCGAATGCTGCAGGGAGAAAATGAGCTTTATTACCCATGGCAGAATTCGGTTCCGGTCACGGGGGCAGCGCTGGCATAGGTTCAGCTACCGCTGTGAATATACAGAACGGCGCCTGTAATCGCGCCCCTGGCCCTGACTGACACTCGCTTTGGGTTTGGGGCTGGCTGTTACCTTTAAAGGCGCTATATACATGAGTAAAATAAATAAATATGTTTGTGTATGTTTTCCATTATCACCCGAGGGGTTGAGGGTGTTTTAATTCAGCACTTTGAAATGTCATCCTGCATTTGGGGGGAGGGTTCTTTACTGTTTGTTCACTTGGATATTTCAATAATCAATATCTGATCTTTATGAAAAGAAATTATATCGAAGCATATGTGAGTGAACTGAGTGAAATTCATAGCCATAAATTATTTGACTACCACCCAACAAATCTTTAGCAATTAGTATAGCAATTAGTAGGTTAAATCTATTTGGTACAAGAAGGAATGTCAAAATCAATTTTGATGTACACCAAATAGCTAATACTTTTAAATTACTTGCATAATATTGAATAGGTTCCCCTTATGCCACTAAAACATCTGACTTCTTGAAAATTAGACTCCTCGAAACCCCTGAAGATTATCTCTTTCAGCAATTTGTGCTACATAGAGATGAGTGAATCGATTCCAAACTCATCAAATTTAATCAGAATTTTCCAAAATTTGTAGATTCACACAAATTTAAATTTTGAGTAATTTTGAAGACTGGAAAACTGTTAAAATCCCATAAACTTTTATATTCACCTGTCTTCAGCCCTTTGCTCATTTGTATTGCTGCCGACTCTACTACCTGCTCTTATTGTGCCTATTTCTTCTTATTTTCTCTCTGGATCTTCTGACAGGTAACTAACTGTATTCCTGGCTAAACCCCAAGCGCTCATGTGTGATGCTAATTTTGCTCAGCTAATTAGTGGCCTACTCCTCTATCAGCCATACATTTTTAGCTTATTCCAAGTAGAAGCCAACAATGTTTTTTTCATCCTAAGTAAATCCTCTTTAAAAACATGTAGCATTTTAATATTTAACAATTTAAAGGAGATAGACTAAATACATTTTTCACATTACACCATCTGTTTCAAGAAACTTTAGTTATTTTCCAAATGTATTCTGCATTTTAAGTGCTGGTAAAGTGTTTGTGAACTTTCAGCAAATGACAGATTTATCAACACACAGAAATCACGACCACCATTTACAGTGGGAAATTGAAGAACTAACCAACTGTTGGTAATTTTGCTCTGAAATAAAGCCAAGATATAAACATCAAGGTATGCAAGAATAGAAACACTTCATCTTAATTGACACCTCTTCTAATTACAGGCACCTGATGGGACATACAGTTAATATCAAATCTGCTGCTGACATTTAATAAAACTGGAACAACATCTTTTATTCTGTATCATTTTCCATGAATTTTGTGGAAATGTACAAGTGCAATTAAATACCTACTCAAAAAGGTTCAGTTAATGGCTACTACAAAAGAGTGTGATGAATTATATGTAATACAAATACTGACAACAGAGCTTCCATACCTAAGTCAGTATACTGTATACAGTGCTGGATGTAAATTTGATGCATTTGTTAAAACATGATTTAATAGAATTGTGTTAACAGAATCTAAATCAACACAAATGTAGATCTATTATGACGCTTTGAATGTTAAAGGAGTAGTCCGAAACACAAACTTATTTTAAGCTGATATCTTATCTTTTTAATGTAATAATCAAATCACTTTTCTAATACCCTTTCATTAAAAATTCCCTAACAGTCCCTCACTACTCTAACTACTTTTTTTTACTATTTCCTCTTTGATGATGCTTTGCTTGAAAATCCCAGTGCATGCTTGGATAGTCAAACTAGTCATGCTCAGGGAGTAAAGGTTTTGGTCTCTGCTGCAGCCTCTGTCCCCTCCCTGAAACAAAGCATCATCAGTGACCCCCGTTTCAGGGGTTGGGCTAGTCCCTGCTCTATTACACATGCGTCAGTTGTCAATTTCAATGTATGCTCAGTAGATATTTGTCACTGTGCAACATGCACAGTGACAGCGCACTCCCTCGCTGGCTCTGATCAGAAGTGATTAGCTGGCAAGAGAGCACATTGTCAGTGCTCATTGTTAGAAGAATGCCCAGCATGCAGAGCAGAAACCAGAACTGCCCTCGCAAGTGATGTCATTTCCCTACACACACACATAGTGAAAGCCCTGTCAATTTAGATGAGCCGGGCAGGGACATTACTCTGGGACTAGTCATCCAGTGGAGCCAGTGAGACCTTTGCTCTGGGAATAGTCATCCTAGTCATCTCATCTTCAGCCACCAATCGAAAGTATGCTTTTTCTGACCAGTTTCAGTGTAAAACAGGCATGTTGGCAATAACAAATGCAGTCGTTGATTCATGATGCCCATGATTCAGACAGCAGGAATCAGCTGGAAAGTTCCTTTTAACATTTAATATTTTGTTTAGCTGAACTACACAGAATAATATAAAGTTTCTCACCAATACTGATATATAACTAATAGTAAAGTTTGTCCTAAGCTTGGGGTGAGTCATACAGTTGAATGGAAAGGTCTGCCTTACTGGACCTTTAGGCCTCAGTCATCTGCACTATTCCTCTGTGCTGCTGTACTCAATGCTCTGACCTGGCTTTTCTTTCTATTAATAACAACTCAGCAGTTGATCGACATTCATATCTGTGGCTAAGTAGGCTTATTCGGCTTTTACCTCTAAAGTCCAGCTCAATGTAGTGTCTACTTATTACTCCTACTGTTACCACTGGAATCCTTATTCCAGATTACTACATGCAATACCTAAGTGGTCTACCATTGCTTTCTAAAAGCTATATCACCAGGAGCTGACTCCAGACCTCAACTGTTATGTCCCATCTGTCTGCAACCTTATTTGCTTCAGTGCTTTACTTAAAGCAATAGCAGCTCACCGACAGCAGTCATTTCACAGAAAACCCTCACAGAAAGGCTCTTTCATCTGCAGCTTTTTCAGCTGTCACAGTGATTCCATCTCTCCCTATATCTGGATCTCTTACTCTACAACGCTCTACTTTATGTCAGCACTCTTGTGTAGTGTTGAGCCACCCCCGTAGTGTTCGAGTTCGGTTCGGTTCGTCGAACACCCGTGTGTTCGCCGAACTGTTCGTCGAACTGTTCGTCGAACACCTTCGAACACCGTTAAAACCAATGGCAGGCAAACAAAAACACATAGAAACACATAGAAAACACCTTCAAAGGTGTCCAAAAGCTGACAAACTGCTCAGAAGACATAACTAACACATGGAAAAGTGACAAGTACATATAGTCATGCGAAAAAAAAAGAGGTGGAGGAGTAAAAGGAGGGGGAGACACAGATATAGGCATGTCATGCCCTTCTAAAATCCAAAAAGTGAGAAGCCGACACGGCCAGTCCGCTCCTGCCCGTGCCACCTCCGTGTCGCCGGGTTTGTGCCAGAGCCGCGGTGAACCCTGACGGCCAGCCCCCCTCTCCCAATACTGGTGCCTGTCCGCTGGTGGGTCGAGCGAGCCCCCCTGTGGTGGAGGCAGCTCTAAGCTTTTTAATTTAAATTGTCTCTCTAATTTGAATGAATACACTTTAAATCCATTTACAAGGATCTATTGGAGGGCAAGTCTCATGCCAGCAGCCGTGGTAATTCCAGCTCCAGTAGCGTCCACTAAAGCTGCTGCAGTTAAAAAGCTTTTATAAGGATCGAGCTCGGCGGTCCACCGCAAGGCATCCTACTGCCAGTCCCAGCCCCTATGCCTTGGGGTGCCTCCTGATGCTCTTCACTAAGTATCCCATGGTCCCGAAGCATTTCCTTTGAAAAAATTAAGTGTCTAAACTACAGGTGGTGTAGCTTGCTTAACAGCCGGGATAATCCGCTGACTAGCAGACACTGCTACTAGGCACAAAGTATTTCCTGGGCTAGATGCAGTTAAAAATTTGTAATTAGATACTCTCGTTGGATGCTGAGAAAGCATTCCATAGAGTCTCCTGGCACGCCATATATGATTCTCTTAAAAATCTTGGGGTAGGGGTCTAGGGGACCCTTTCATAGCCAAAATCACGGCCCTGTATCGCAATACGTCACCTAGGCTGAAGATAAATGGAACTGTAGCACCCTGAGGGCTCGGTTGCTACAGACGTATTGCACCTCACCCAGAGGTGTGATATCTCACTCTCAGGTAAGGATGGAGTGTGGATCAGGACCCGACACCTGCATGCATTACACCACATTGCCGTGGGGCAGGGCGACCAATATGCCCCTGAGATGGGCACGACAGTCCCTGTCCCTGGCTGGAGTGGGGGGAGGGAACACTGAGGAAGGGGAACCCTGTAGTGCAGGAGCAGGGAGGAAGCAGTTCCTGGGTGCATTGAGAAGGGAGTATAAAAGGTGGGCACCATCTTAGTTCAGTGCAGAGAAGTCTGAGCAGAAGTGGCAGGGAGCAGGGGCTCTGCATGAGCTCTGCTCCGGAGGCGGGCCTAGTAACAGAGGCCCAGGCCTGGAAGAGGGAGAAGGAAGGAAGAGGAGCGGAGAAGGCTCCAGGAACGAGGAATGAAGGGATCCCAGGGGTGCGGACGGGTGAGTCGCCACCGCACGCCCGAATCCACCTGCGTGGAGGGGTCAGGCCAAAGGGGGAGACCGGTCCCCGAACTAGTGGAGGCAGGAAACAACCCTCAGCTAGAAACCAGAGGCTCTGACATTTTATGTGGCGCAGCCCCTCGCTACACCCGCTAGGAAGGCACCACATAGGGTCAGGGAAACTGGCGCCAAGTTTACCAAGAGGAGGACCGAGGCAGCCGGACAGAAGTGTTGGTAAGAAAGGCCAGACAAAGGACACACAAAGGGGGTCCTGTGAAGTGCTCCAAAGTTATCTGGGAGTTGTCTGAGCCCCTCACCTGGTGAGCACAGTACGACGTGGGCAGCCGTTACCTGCAGACGTGGTCTGGATAATAAGAACTGTGAGTAAAGGCCCTGGACTGCATCACTGACTCCGTGTCGTTACTGCTGCTGCCCTGCACCATCACCCCCATCCTCCGCATACACTGCCCTGAGGCTATACTCCTCCCGTGGGGAGTTATGCTACGCTCTGCTGCACCCACAACACCAGCCTCAGCGGTCTGCCCTGTAGCGGCGGTTCACTCTGACCGCAATCCACGGGTGGCGTAGTCAGACATTTAAACATCAAAACCACATAAATAGTTCCGCCACTGGTTTGACCGCCCTGAGCCATGGAACCGGGTCGCCGCCACGAAGACTACAACCACCAGCATCCACCAAAAAGGGTCCGGCTCCGGGTGTCCCAAGGCCCAGGGGGTGCGTCAGAACATTTTCATCACCTTTCACAATCACCAATGAGACAAGGCAGGGATGTCCTCTGTCCCCTCTCTTATACATCCTAGTGACGGAGCACCTGCTCTCATCAATTCGCCATAACCCCAATATTAGGTGGATTGAGGTGGGAGGCACCGAGTACAAGTGCTCTCTATTTGCTGATGATGTCCTAGTATATATCACTCAATCACATATATCCATCCCTGCTGTTATGGCTGAAATAGATCACTTTGTTACATGGTAAAATTTTAAAATCAATGCAGCGAAGTCTGAGGCCTTCGATGTCTCCCTCCCCAAATCCATATAGGATTCCATCCAGTCCAACTTTCCCTTTGCCTGGCCCTCACAGGGTATCAAATACTTAGGAATTCCTATTCATAGAGACCTCTCCCATCTATGTTATCTTAATTTTGGGCCCTTTATTGAACAATTCCATACAGACCACGGTTGGCAAGTTAGAACTGTAAGATTCACTACGTGAACCACTGGTGTTTTGTGGAAAAGCACATGTACACTGCGTTCCAAATTATTATGCAAAAAGTGTTTAGGAGTGATAAGGGAAGAATTTGTTTGTTTGTCAGTTAAACTCATTGATGGTGATGTGTGTCAGGGCTCTTTATATCACTGTAAGCAATTGCAGACACCTGTGCTAATTAGTTTGGCAGGTGTGTCCAATGAAAGGCAAGACTACTTAAGAAGGCTCTCTCACATTATTAAGCAGCCTACATTTTCTGCCAAAATGGGAAAGAAAAAGGATGTGTCGGCTGCTGAGAAGCAACAAATTGTGGAGTGTTTAGGTCAAGGCATGACTACAATCAACATTGTGCGATGATCAGGATGAAGTGTCTTGGCAATCAAGAAGTATGTAGCTGATTCACAGTACACACGTGTGCGTGCTGATAAGGGCAAATTGAGGACTCTTTCCTACAGGCAATTACGTCAGGTTAAAAGAGCAGCGGCAAGAAAGCCTTGTCATAGCAGCAGACAAGTTTTTGAAGCTGCTGATGCCTCCAACGTCCCCCGAACAACAAGTTGCAGGGTCCTTCAGAGGTTTGCAGCTGTGCATACGCCATCCTGTCGACCTCCTCTATCCACTTCACACAAGCAGAAATGGCTCCAGTGGGCCAAACATTACATGAAGACTGATTTCAAAACTGTTTTGTTCACGGATGAGTGCCGTGCAGCACTCGATGGTCCAGATGGATGGAGTGGAGGATGGCTGTTTGATGGACACCCCACGCAAACACGGCTACAGCGCCAACAAGGAGGAGGTGGAGTAATGTTTTGGGCTGGAATCATGGGGAGAGAGATTGTCGGCCCCTTTAGGATCCCTGAAGGCGCTAAAGATGAACTCCATAATGTATGTGGATTTTCTCAAACAGCACTTCCTGCCATAGTTCAAGAAGAAGAACCGTGTATTTCACAGCAAGATCATTTTTCTCCATGCTAATGCACCATCTCATGCTGCACATAAAACATCTGCATCTCTGGCTGATATGGGCATAAAAGGGGACAAACTTATGGTGTGACCCCCATGCTCCCCTGACCTCTACCCCATTCAGAACCTTTGGAGCATCATTAAAAGGAGTGTCTATGATGGCGGGAGGCAGTTCACATCTAAGCAACAGCTCTGGGAGGGTATTCTGTCCTCCTGCAACAACATTTGAAGCAGAAACCATCCATAACCTGACAAATTCAATGGACGAGAGAGTTCAGAAGCTCCTTTCGAACAAGGGGTCCTATGTGAAAATGTAACATCACCTAGAATAAAGTTTTGAGTTGAAAACTGTTTGATTTCAGTTTCTAACAACCTGCTAATGCTTATAATTTCAAAAATGACCATTTTTTTGGTCTTTATTAAAATGAAAAGGTTGATCGAAAAGTTTGGGGGATCTAAGAGTGTGGCAAGCCAGAAGTCATGATTACTTCGAATTCTGACAATATGAGTGTCATGCTGCAGGTAGTGCAGCAAGAAGGCACTTATGTGTCTTGCGCATCTCGGAGCCCCAAATTTATTTTCCGGGCTAGATGCAGCTAAAAATTATTTTTAATTTTAAATCTGGTGGAGCTTATTATAGATGGCCTAATAGGATCAGTGCTGCACACTGCTATAAAGCCCAAATTATTTTCCAGTCAAGATACAGATAAACATGATTAGTAATTTGAAAGCTTAAAACGGTTGGTAGGGTGATTTTAACCAATCATCAAGCTTTTACTCTCCCAAGGATGACACAGGGGTAGAAAAGTCGTTTCGGATCCATGATTTGTTCATCTTTATGAACGTGAGTCTGTCTACATTATCAGTGGAGAGCCGCGTGCGCTTATCTGTCAGCACACCACCAGCAGCGCTGAACACACGTTCAGACAGAACGCTGGCTGCGGGGCATGACAAGATCTCCAAGGCGTAAGTGGCTAGCTCCGGCCATTTATCCAGATTGGAAGCCCAAAAAGAGCAAGGGTCCAGTGACACAGTCGTGGCTTCAATGTTTACTTGGAGATACTCCTGTACCATCGTCTCTAGGCGTTAACTATGTGTCAGACTTCTTGTCTCCTGTGGCCTTGCAAAGGATGGGCTAAAAAAGTGGTGAAATGATTCCGTAAAATTGATGTTACCAGCAGATACTGTGGTTCTGTTACGGTTTGAGTGCTGAACACTTGACGTTCCCACGGTTGGCAAGTTGGAACTGTGAGATTCACTACGTGCACCACTGGTATTTTGTGGAAAAGCACATGTAAGATTCTGCAACAGTCTCTGCTGATACTCCTGCATGCGTGCATCCCTTTCTATGGCAGGAATAATTTCTGCAAATTTACTTTTGTACCGGGGATCTAACAGTGTGGCAACCCAGTATTCAGGATTATTTCTAATTCTCACAATTCGAGGGTCATGTTGCAGGTAGTGCAGCAAGAAGGCACTCATGTGTGTTGCGCATCCAGGAGCACCAAGTCCCTGTTGTGTTGGTGGCGAGGTAACAATCATGCTTCCTTCCTCTGTCCTCTCCCCCCAACCTCGCACAACAGAAATGTGATCAAGGTCTCCCTCATCTGATGAGTCTTCCATCAGTTCGTCCTCCACTTCTTCCTGGGCTCCTGCACCTTCCTCACTAGTTTGGCTGCTACCATGCGCCCTGGTAAAACCATCTCCCCCACCGTCACATGCCTGCCGCCTTGGTGCTGCCGACCGTCTGGACCTTGCAGATGTTAGCCCTTCCGCATACAACTCCTCCTCCTCTACTTCCTCCACCTCCTCTTGTGCCACCACCTGACTCCGAATTCTGTTTAACATGTGCTCCAGCATGTAAATCACCGGAATAGTCATGCTGATAATGGCATCGTCAGCACTAAACATCTTCGTCGCCATTTCAAAACTGTGCAGAAGGGTGCATAGGTCCCTGATCTGAGACCACTCCTCCAGCGTGATTTGCCCCACCTCTGAATCTCGTTGGCCCAGGCTATACGTCAGAACGTATTGCACCAGGGCTTGTCGGTGTTGCCACAGTCGCTGCAACATGTGCAGAGTTGAATTCCACCGTGTAGGCACATCGCATTTTAGCCGGTGAAGTGGCAGGCCCAACGACTTCTGTAGAGATGTAAGTCGCTGAGCTGCGGGATGCGAACGGCAGAAGTGAGCACACAGCGACCGTGCACTCTGCAGAAGGCCATCTAGTCTGGGATAGTGGGCTAAAAATTGCTGGACAACCAGGTTCAGCACGTGAGCCATACAAGGCACATGTGTGACATTGCCCCGGCGAAGGGCCGCACCCAGGTTTGCAGCATTGTCGCACACGGCCTTCCCTGGTTTCAGGTCCAGTGGAGACAACCATTCATGAAATTGGTTCTCCAGAGCTGGCCACAACTCCTCAGCTGTGTGACTCACATTTCCCAGACATTTCAAAGTAAAAACCGCCTGATGACGTTGAGCCCTACTGCCAGCATAGTAAGGAGGTGTGCAGGATCACTTCTGCGCAGTTAGAAAGCTTGTGGCATGACCAGACAGGCTTTGGGTGCAGGTGGAAGACCGAGAGGAGGTTGAGGAGGCAGAAGCAGTGGAGGAACTTTGACATAGAGAGGATTGACGCACAACTCGTGGGGACGGCAAGACTTGGACAGCAGCCCCTTGTCCTGCTGTCACCATAGTTACCCAGTGCCCAGTCAGCGACATGTAACGCCCCTGTCCATGCCTACTCGTCCAAGTGTCTGTGGTGAAATGCACCCTGTCACACACAGAGTTTCTCAAAGAAGCGGTGATGTTGTGTGCGACATGCTGGTGGAGCGCAGGCACACCTTTCTTTGAGAAGTAGTGCTGACTGGGCATCTGGTACTGGGGCACTGCGACGGACATAAGGTCTCGAAAATCCTCTGTGTCCACCAGGCGGAAAGGCAGCATTTCTGTAGCCAAGAGCTTGCAGATGGTGAAATTCAACCTCTTAGCTTTCTCATGGCTAGGAGGAAATAGTCTTTTACTTGTCCACATCTGAGGGACCGAGGGCTGGCTATTGTGCTTAGACGGGGTTGATAAGGGTGTCCCCGGCAAACTGCCGGTCTGTGAGGAAGATGCAGGCGGACATGTTAGGTTGCCTTGATCCAAAGGTGGTGCTATCGATGTCGGACAGCGCTCAGCACCAGCTGGTGTTACCACCTCCAAAGAAAATGATGACCTGCCAATCACGCTGGCTGTTGCGGGTAAAGAGGTGGCAGGTCTGCGCCCCAAAACAGGTGTGACTGCTGTCCCCCCAGTCACAGAGGATGAAGCGGCCGCGGATGCACAAGATATGGCAGACGGTGGTTGGTTCGGCTGGCTAGGCCGCATTGTAGCACACTGAGCTTCCCACTGCAACTTATGCTTCATGTCCATGTGCCGGTTCATGCATGAAGTACTCAAACTATGTATTTTTTGGCCTCTACTTAGCTTTTGCTGACAAATGTTACAGATAACACGAGTTGGGTCATCTTTATCGATCTGAAAAAATGCCCAGGCTATGCAAGGCTTAGCACCCATGCGACCTGAAGAGCCACCACGACTTGTGGTGAGAGGCAGAGTTGTGTTTGAGGATGCAGTTGTTGACGTGCTTCCAGTACTACGTCTCTGTCCAGGAAGGTGCAACCTGACCTCGTCGTCACTAGCATCTTCCTCCACCTCCTCTGCTGACCTCATCTCTTGGCTGACTGTGGGTTGACAGTAAGTGGGATCTCCAACCTCATCATCATCACCCTGTGTGTTATCACACCCGTCGTCCTCAGAGCCAACCTGTTCCTGCCCTGACAAAAAACTAAAGTTGTCGCTCCAATCAGGTATTTGAGTCTTATCATCGTCTTCCTCATTGTCTCCACCAACAGGAGTTACAGTTTGGGAATGAGGGTCTACATTATGGTCAGAACCTTCTGCGTCTGGTCCTGGATCCGACTCATAAAGATTCTGGGCATTAGTGCAGATCATTTCCTCGTCTGGATTCACAGAAGCGCTGGAGTCGACCTCTGATTCCCAGGCTATAGTATGAGTAAACAGCTCTGCAGACTCAACCATCTGTTCTACCTCATACTCAGATGGGCAGCTGGAGATTTGGGAGCTGTGAGGAATCAAGTGCGGTTTGGGTGACACCTTTGAGGACTGGAGTATTTGTGATGTTGAAGTTGATGTGGAGGAGAGCCCACTTAAAGGAGCACTTGATATCCGTTGAAGCACCTGCTGTTTTTGTGCCTCATCTGGAATTTGTAGCGATTGGCGTGGCCGTAAGAAAGGGATCTTATCACATTGTCCGCTAAAAGAAGTAGACATTTTAGTTTGGCTGGAAGATGGTCTTTCTTCTGCAGATGTTACTGTTGCTTTAACACCTACCCCACGGACACAACCTTTTTTCCCCTTCCCAACACGCCTATTCCCCTTTCCACCAGCAGCAGGCCTTTTTCCACTCATTTTGGTGGTTAACTAATTCACAACTCTGGAGTTGTTTGCACAAAAAAACAATGGATGGTAACCGAGCAGAGCTGAGTGGCCAAACTGTGGTATTAGGCCTAAACTATTGGCTGGGTTAGATGCAGAAAAAAATTATATTCAATTTGAAACCTGATGGAGGTCAGTATAGATGGACTAATACAACAAGTCCCACACACAGCTAGAAGCCCAATATTTTTTCAGAGGTAGATGCAGAAAGAAATATATTCAGTTTGCAACCTGATGGAGGTCAGTATAGATGGACTAATACAACAAGTCCCACACACAGCTAGAAGCCCAAATATTTTTTCAGAGGTACTGTAGATGCAGATAAAAATTATTTTTAATTTGCAACCTGATGGAGGTCAGTATAGATGGACTAATAGAGAAAGTCCGACACACTGCTAGAAGGCCAAATATTTTTTCAGAGCTAGATGCAGAAAAAAATTAGATTCAGTTTGCAACCTGATGGAGGTCTGTATAGATGGATTAATAGAACAAGACCCACACACAGCTAGAAGCCCAATATTTTTTCAGAGGTAGATGCAGAAAAAAATATATTCAGTTTGCAACCTGATGGAGGTCAGTATAGATGGACTAATACAACAAGTCCCACACACAGCTAGAAGCCCAATATTTTTTCAGAGGTAGATGCAGAAAAAAATATATTCAGTTTGCAACCTGATGGAGGTCAGTATAGATGGACTAATACAACAAGTCCCACACACAGCTTGAAGCCCAATATTTTTTCAGAGGTAGATGCAGAAAAAAATATATTCAGTTTGCAACCTGATGGAGGTCAGTATAGATGGACTAATACAACAAGTCCCACACACAGCTAGAAGCCCAAATATTTTTTCAGAGGTACTGTAGATGCAGATAAAAATTATTTTTAATTTGGAACCTGATGGAGGTCAGTATAGATGGACTAATAGAGAAAGTCCGACACACTACTAGAAGGCCAAATATTTTTTCAGAGCTAGATGCAGAAAAAAATTATATTCAGTTTGCAACCTGATGGAGGTCAGTATAGATGGATTAATAGAACAAGACCCACACACAGCTAGAAGCCCAATATTTTTTGAGAGGTAGATGCAGAAAAAAATATATTCAGTTTGCAACCTGATGGAGGTCAGTATAGATGGACTAACAGAGAAAGTCCCACACAGTACTAGAAGGCCAAATATTTTTTCAGAGCTAGATGCAGAAAAAAATTATATTCAGTTTGCAACCTGATGGAGATCTGTATAGATGGATTAATAGAACAAGACCCACACACAGCTAGAAGCCCAATATTTTTTCAGAGGTAGATGCAGAAAAAAATATATTCAGTTTGCAACCTGGTGGAGGTCAGTATAGATGGACTAACAGAGAAAGTCCCACACACTACTAGAAGGCCAAATATTTTTTCAGAGCTAGATGCAGAAAAAAATTATATTCAGTTTGCAACCGGATGGAGGTCTGTATAGATGGACTAATACAACAAGTCCCACACACAGCTAGAAGCCCAATATTTTTTCAGAGGTAGATGCAGAAAAAAATATATTCAGTTTGCAACCTGATGGAGGTCAGTATAGATGGACTAATACAACAAGTCCCACACACAGCTAGAAGCCCAAATATTTTTTCAGAGGTACTGTAGATGCAGATAAAAATTATTTTTAATTTGGAACCTGATGGAGGTCAGTATAGATGGACTAATAGAGAAAGTCCGACACACTACTAGAAGGCCAAATATTTTTTCAGAGCTAGATGCAGAAAAAAATTATATTCAGTTTGCAACCTGATGGAGGTCTGTATAGATGGATTAATAGAACAAGACCCACACACAGCTAGAAGCCCAATATTTTTTCAGAGGTAGATGCAGAAAAAAATATATTCAGTTTGCAACCTGGTGGAGGTCAGTATAGATGGACTAACAGAGAAAGTCCCACACACTACTAGAAGGCCAAATATTTTTTCAGAGCTAGATGCAGAAAAAAATTATATTCAGTTTGCAACCGGATGGAGGTCTGTATAGATGGACTAATACAACAAGTCCCACACACAGCTAGAAGCCCAATATTTTTTCAGAGGTAGATGCAGAAAAAAATATATTCAGTTTGCAACCTGATGGAGGTCAGTATAGATGGACTAATACAACAAGCCCCACACACAGCTAGAAGCCCAATATTTTTTCAGAGGTAGATGCAGAAAAAAATATATTCAGTTTGCAACCTGATGGAGGTCAGTATAGATGGACTAATACAACAAGTCCCACACACAGCTAGAAGCCCAAATATTTTTTCAGAGGTACTGTAGATGCAGATAAAAATTATTTTGAATTTGCAACCTGATGGAGGTCAGTATAGATGGACTAATAGAGAAAGTCCGACACACTGCTAGAAGGCCAAATATTTTTTCAGAGCTAGATGCAGAAAAAAATTAGATTCAGTTTGCAACCTGATGGAGGTCAGTATAGATGGACTAATAGAATGATGCTATGCCCAAAAGATTTTACTTCACTAGGTGCAGTAAAAAAATTGGTATTCTATACACAGGTGGTATATCTTGCAACACAGATAGGCTACTCCACTGACTAACACACTCTGCAATAGGCCAAAAAGGATTAGCTTTGCTAGATTCAGCCAAATGCTGTGAAAAAAACTTGCACACCACTGGCACAGACCTGCCTGGCAAAAACTGATAGGAACTGATGTAACCTAGTCCTGAAAAGGACTCCAATTACAATTAGTCTTTACTCCCACAACCTATCTATTTAAGAGCACAGACCTGCCTGATAAAAGTCGTAGGAAATGCTGTAACCTAGTCCTTAAAAGGACTGCAATCACAACTATCCCCTACTCCCAAGCTATCTGTATATTTGTGCGAAAATTGGCTTGAAATTAACAAGGTATAGCGCACACAGCAACAGCGGTGCCGTCTAACACGCAGCTGCAGCAGTGAGAAAATGGTGGCGACGGGGAAAATGACTTGGTCTTATAGGGCAAGGACATGTGACATACACTGCCAATGACACATGCCCTTGCTTGTGTGAAAAAAAGCACTTCGCTCCGTGTGTGCGCTGCTGATAGGCTGACAGATTGCACCTCCCCACTGTAAATGCGGGAAAGAGAAAAAAAAATGGAGATCTTCATTGTTCCTGCAGAGATCCATCCCCTGCCCCTCCCCCCACCCCGCTGTACACTCAAACTGCGTATTAACATTAATTTTCATCATTACTGAGAAAAAATCCAGTTATGATTTTGGTGCACGAACAGTTATCGAACATAACCTCGAACAGCCGAATTTTTCTCAAATTGTTCGTGTTCGCCGAACGGCTCGAACACCGCCCAAAACAGCTCGAATTTGAGATTGGCGAACAGTTCGAGTAGAACAACGCTCATCTCTACTCTTGTGCAGCTCCCTTATTACTTGTCTCGGAGAATGCCACAACAAACTCTCTTCATCACAGAGCAAAGAAGGTCCTTCATCCTGCAGGTCCTTCTGTACAGGCTCCTATGATGGAAGGTTCTAGTCTTTCAAAACAAAGCAAGCCACCAGACACTAGCACACTTTTTTGGAGAAAAATTGAATTTGACTGAAATTGTACAAAAAAAATTTGATTCTCCTGAATCCAAATGTTTTGCAATTTTCTATATGTAAATTCATCAAAATGACAGACAGCCAACTGGAGCCAGGAAAGGGATTAAAAAAATAATTCTCACCTCGCTGCTTACCTTTCCCACCACCACTGGAGCCCATCAACCAATGCTCTACTCCATGTGGCCTCTTCTTTGATCCTTCCTGTGATATATGATGTCCTCCATGACACCCTTCACTGTGTGTCAAGGCTTACAGTGCCAAGAAGGCCTCTGATGTCACATCATTGTTATGATCTGCAACAAGTACTAAGGAAAGAAAGGGGAAAGCTATCCCCACAGTAAGACTAAGCTGAATCCCTACGATGTAGCGGGCTGCCTGTTCCTTGCGAACAGACCCGCCTTAGTCCTCGGCTAGTTTGAACGAAGACCTAATGCATAAAGGGAAGGGGTCCCTAAAAGAACTAGGAACTGGAACAAAAATGTGACACCTCCTGAACAGAGAAAGTTGTTGCAGAACACAAAAAGAAAAACTGACAAAAAGGTACTAAAGGTCCCAAAAGGACCAAGCAAACTGACAGAGATAGGCAGATAAGCACCTGGCTAGCAAAACAGTCAAACAACACTGAAGTCCAGCACAGCCAAAAGGGCGGAGCTGGAATATAAAGGCAGGTGGTCACGTGACCGCAAAACACAAGATGGAAAAAACAAACAGGAGGGTTCTAACAATCATGATGTGAGCCATGACATCGAAGGGCTACTCATCCTGGAAGCACTGGCATAGAGTAAAGATGGTTGAAAAAGATATCATGCACTGAAGGAAGGAGGAAAGAAGGGGGCAGACAGAGCAGAGGGCGGGATTGTGGGTTATGGCAGCAGCAGGATAGGTGAGAAGTAAAGTGAGTAGTATGTTTTTGTTTTTAAACCCTATACTTTTTATGTTTTGGGATCAGTAGAGACTCGAAAGCAAAAATAAAAGAAGAATGCAAGTTGTATTTCTCTGCCAAATTCAAACGTTCTGCTGAATTAGAATCTAAGTAGATTTGTTCATTCCTACAAGACATGAATGAGCTTAAAGGGGTTGTCCAGTCTTCTCCAATATCGCCAGGGGGAGCAGGTGGTCATACGACCATACGTATGCGAGTTGCATACTTCTTGCCTTATTCCAACTAAACGTGCCTGGCCTCACTCAATTCAGTTGAGTGAGTCCGAGCATGGCTAGTCGGCACGTTACTAAGTGTATGCAAATTAAATACTTGCAGTCACTTTATCATACTGTCTTGGCAGTGACACCAGAGAATCATGACAGTGTGTGTTATCCTCACTGTTAGGATTCAGGAGTCTGCAGTCACATAGAGTGACTTAGTTTCACCTCAAGACCAGGCAAACCCTTTAAAGACCCACACTGAATTCCTTCCAGGACTGAAGACTTGTGAATCTTCAGGGGATGCGCAGTGTATGCCGGCAGAATTCTCCGGTGCCAGCATTGGGAGCGGGTGGCCGCATGACAGCAAGTATGTGATTTGCATTCATGCGGTCATGTGATGGCTAGAATTGTGCGGCTTTGCTCAATGCAATAAATTGAGCAGGGTCTAGTCAGAATATGGCAAATTACATATTTACAGTCCCATGCCCACCTGCTTCCAGCAACCGAGACCCCTGAAAGCCTGCACTGTGCGCACTGTTTGGTTTCACTAGTGTAGCGTCACATTGAGTGACTGCAGACTTGAACTCCAAGCCTGAACAAACCCTTTAAGTATCTGGTACTGCAGTGATTTATGTGACTGCAGATAATACAGCAGACATACACAAGATAACAAAAGGGACAAACACATACTGTAAATGCTTATCAATAGTCATCTTCATTAAGAGCCCTTGCTATTAGTCCACTCCCACACCTCCATACGGTTTTGCCATATGCATGAATCATTAGAAGGATAACTGCTGTGACTGTGTGTTAAAGACTTAATGAAACCTATGCAACAGCCTCTACATCGATTTCTTCCCGCAGTGGCTTCAAAATGCTTTTCTTTATTTTAGATGTCTATAATAATGGATTTTTAAGTATGCTATTTCTATGATTAGCATTTTAAATGGATTTACTGCACAACACAAAAGTTTACCTCACTTTTTAGTTATAAAAAGACAAAAAGTATTATTAAGTAACCAACATAGTTATACAGATAGAAAATATATATTTTTTTACATCTCTACAAAGAGATTTCCTCTATTTTGCCCTAGAACAACCTTTAAAAAAAATCAGTCATTGAATTTTATCACACAAAAAAATGTCTCTATGTTGCAAATTTACATTAAAAAGGGTTTTGGAAGCTTCTATTGCTTTTATTCTTTCTGCAATCATTTTTCACTTACTATATAGGAAATATCTGTTAGCATATTTGTTCACATCTTAAGGTATCTTTGGAACATGATGTTTGAACTTCTACTCTTTTTCAGTAATTTGTGTCTAATGTTAGTATTAGGGCAATATTTATAACCAGGCACATGGCTAGCTGGAAGGAGTGGGCAGCAGTAGATTTGGGTTCGGACTTAGATGGTTGTCATGCTTGAATATGTCTGAGCCTGGACCACCACATAAGCTGCTTTATCAGTAGCTCTGTAACCCAGTGAGGTGCTACTGAATTTTAAAGGTAACATCCAGGAGTCTTACTCCGAAAGCAGTTTAGTGGTAATACATTTTAAGGGAAGGTGCAGACGACCGTATTTTCAGTTCGAGTGAGATCCAACAAAACATTGCATCTCACTCGGACCAATGTTTGTCTATGGGGCCGTACACAAGTTCGAGTTTGTTCCAATTCGCATCATGCCCAAGTTTGATCTGATATTCTGAATCTTCTGAGTGCAGTCTGATTTCCACACTCACAGAAAGGGAAAGATAAAGTTTACTGTAAATCCATTAAAAGGATCCTTAAAAATTCAGAAGTTTATTGTAAATGCTTTAAAATACAATCCATCACCTAGAAACCACAGACGCGTTTCAGACTACGTCTTTAGTAATTGCATAAAAAGCAGTGAACTCTGTTGAGTGTTTGATCAGAGTGTGATTTATGTAATTGACTAGATTCTCTCAAATGACAGAATATACATTCACGGTCGTCTGCACCTGCCCTAAGGCTACGTTTCCACGAGTATTTAGTGAGCTTTCGATGTTGCAGATTTTCTTCAGCATTTTTATACCTAAATTATGTCACTTGAGGTTTTTTTAATTGAATTTTTGATTCTTTTTTTAATTTATTTTTTTATTGATTTTTACATACGTTTTTATTGTATTTTTGACAATGCACTTTTTGTTTCTTTTTGGTATATGTTTTAAATTAAGCTGCTTTATTTTTGATACTTACGGGTATGTTGCATTGACACAACTTTATTGTTACAGCTATATGTGAACGATATTAGTTCTTAATGCCTATCAGCAGTGGAAACGCTATAAAAATGCATATACGTTTTTTTTACCTACAAATTTTCGGCATCTAATCCAAATCTATTGGGAAAATACCTACATAAAACTCTGCATACCCGCAAGAGAAATTGATATGTTAGAGATTACAAACACGTACCGCAGGTCAGTTTACACTGGGTAAAAAATAGCACAGTTGGCATGAGATTTCTATAATAATACTTGCTGCGACATCTCCATATAGGTAACGATGATCAAAACATTGTATAATTGCAAAACATGTTTCATTCAATGTATTGTATTTCTGCAGATACTGTACATACTAGTACTTGAAATAATTATGTCTAGTAAGCAGTGATGAGCGAGTATGTTCTGTTAACCCTTTCGGTGAGCATGCTCAGGTGCTCGCAGAGTATCTTCAGTTGTGCTCGGTGTTATGCTTTCGTCACTCAGTGCTCATGATTTGCGGCTGTTTGACAGCTTTAATACATGTGAGGAATGCCTAAGAAACAGGCATTTCTCACATGTATTAAAGTTGTCAAACAGTTGCAAATCATGCACACAGCGCAATTAAAACATAGCACCCGAGCACGCTGAAGATACTCGGGAAACACTTGAGCATGCTCGTAAATATCGAGTAACGAGCATGCTCACTCATCACTTCTGGTAAGCACTCATGTGATTGGTCTGCCCTGGCTTTACATTCTTTCATGATTTCTTGATTTAGACTATGAGTAAAGACGTTATTGTTGTGTCAGAAACATGTCGGTATTTCATAGATATCATGTAAATATTTTCCATGGCAAAAGTTTTTTTCTATTTCTTTTAGGCGATAAAGGATATTTCATTCCTGTTGGATTTGCCACTCTTTTTCTCTATAATCTAATACGTACACACCTGTTTGTATGCTGATAACATCTACTGTTGCTGTATAGAGGTTTGATCATCAGAGACTTTATGACCTGTGTAGAAATCTGCTCACTTATTGGCTTCTATTCAATGCAAAAAAAATAGCCCCGACTGTTTTTACCTTCATTGAATCATACCAATGACGTGAGGCGAAGGATAAGAAACCAGCTGGCAGCTTCCTCAATGACAACTTTTTTGAAGTACACCTAACTTATCGATTAACCTTTATTAACTTTTTTTCACAAGGAATGGAAAAAATAAGAATTTTGACATTTTTGTGTTTTAAATTTAAGTCTTCACTTTGTAACATTAATAACATGTTGTGAAAAAAGAAGTAAAAACATCAGCTTGCCCTCAGTTGGATATCCTGCATGTGCGGAAACCTTGTGGTATGGCAAGTGCTCTGGTAAAAAAATTGCATATCCAGCAAAAATATCCTTAAAAACTCAGAAGTTTATTGTCAGGATTTGGACCCTCCAGCTCTTGTGCAGCAGGCGGCTGCTTTTCCCTCTGAGCTATTCAGCTTGCTGGACAGTACCTGGCTAACCCAGATTCTAGTACCTGTGTTATTCCTTAGTAGCTCCACCCTGTGTTGTTCCTGATTGGCTTCATCCTGTGATTTCCTGATTGAACGCCCTATATAAACCTGGCCTGGCACCTCCATCCTTGCAAGATTATTGAGCTTCATGCCTTTAGTCAAGCTCTCCCTTCCCTTACTGCCTCATACAAGTGTTATGTTCTGCAATTAAGAAGTAAGGAATAGGAGGGAAAAGCTGTCCCTGCACTGAGACTCAGCTTAAACCCTACACTGGGGTGGGTGCCCTATTCCTTGTGAATAGCCCCACCAACACTCCTGCACTGAACTTTAACGAAGACCTGAAGGAAGGGGAAAGGGTGTCCCTAAAAGATCTAAGGACTGGGAGGAAAAACAGGAGACCTCCTAATAGAAAAGTTAGTTGCAGAAACAAAGATAAAAGAAAACAAAACTGGTGGAACCAGAAGTCCCAGGATATCAATTGTCCTAAGCACAAAGAACTAACAAGGCAACTTAGCCAGAGCACAAGCATAACTACACTGTACAATCCTCTGGCTTTTCCTGACTTCGCAACCTATTAAATCTTTCAAGACTATACTGCTGTTCCTGTGTATATCTTCTGGGATTACTTAGGGACCTTATCTTGGAATTGCTTGAATTTACTCTAAGTCATAATTTTTTGGGATTTAAGGGGTCCTCTTTTCTGCAGCTCCAGGGAACAGCGATGGGCGCGGCCTTTGTCCCGGCCTACGCCTGCCTGTTCTTGGGGCTGTGGGAAAGGGACCTCTGCCTGTCAGATCACGGGGAGCCGATGTGCCGGGTGCTTTTATGGACGCTGTACATCGACGACATCCTCCTGATCTGGCAGGGGTCTGCAACTTCTTTGAGGACCTTTATGTGCCATCTAAATACTAACAACCATAATATCCATCTTATGTATCATTTTGATGTAGATCATATTGAGTTCCTTGATGTGTCCTTGAGGAGGGATAATACTAACTGTATCCAGACTACTGTTTTTCGCAAGCCTACTTCTACCAACATGCTTTTGCATGCTTCTTCCTCACATCCTGGGCATATACTTCCGTGCTGGTGGGACAGTTCCTCCGCATCCGGAGGATATGTTCCACCGACACGGAGTTTGAGAGGCAGGCATTAGAGCTCAAAGAAAGGTTCTATGCCCGTGGTTATAGTAGGCGTATGATTAAAAAGGCCTATAATAGGGGTAGGTACACAACTCGGAATAGCTTACTATATGGCAAAAGAGGAAAAGGACGCGGTACAGAGCAGGTTAGATTTGTTACAAACTTTCATTCACAGTTTCCTCATCTTAGAGACATACTAGCCAGATCATGACATAGTTTGAGGGCTGATCCTTCTATTGCAAGATATGTGTCCGATAGACAATCAATCACTATTAGACGCTCTAGTAATATTCGAGATTACTTGGTACGTTCTCATTATGAGGGTTCAGCTGGTAGTACATTTTTGGATGGGCAGCCTAAGAGATGTGGATGTGTTCCGTGTGGTCGGTGTGTGGCATGCCCCAATGTAGAACGGAGTGATACATTGTTTAAATCTGATGGGTCTAGAACCTTTACAATCAATAAATTTATCACATGTACAACTAAGAATGTAATATACTTTGCTACATGTCCATGTGGTTTTATTTATGTGGGTATGACAACCCACCAGTTCAAAATACGAATTCGTGAACATGTATTGGGGATTTTGGCTGCTGCTGACCACACGGATACATCCACCCTTAAGACGATACCGCGTCATTTTAAGACCCATCACAAGTGCGATGCCTCGCTATTCCAGGTCAGGGGGATTGATTCTATCACACCCAATATACGGGGAGGCAAGATCGGACAGAAATTGGCCCAACTTGAATCTCGTTGGATCTGGACCCTAAATACTGTACAACCACGGGGGTTGAATGAAAACATCAGTTATGCACCTTTCCTTTGAATATCCCAAAAATTCTCTACCATTACATATATGTGCAACGTTTGTACCGTGCCTTATGCTTGAACCTTGTTTTTGTGTTGATGTTTTTATATTAATTTTTTTATTTGGTTTTAATGCATTTTTTATGCTGTCTAGGACCCCTCATTACCTGCTTTTCCTTGCTGTGGTTCTACTTGTTCTCTTTCAATGCCACATATATGGAGCCATTCCTGCAAGAATTTGAATACCTACACATACAACTGGATAACACGCGGCTTTATGTATTCATTCTATGTTAAAGTATTTCAGCATCTGTGTATCTATATATGTTTGTAGGTATGGACATCTTTGATAAGTGATATTGCAGTATAATTGTCATATTATGTCTATGATACAGCCAAAAACTGCCCATTGGTGGCCTTGATCAATTTTTAATGAATTTATATGATGTTTTTACTGGCTTTTATATATCGTATATATCTTATATGTGTACATCTATGTATGTATCTATTTATATATTGTAATATCTTCCTATATGATGTTTTAAAATACTTTCTCTTTTCCTTATGAGGATGGATCTAACTATTGTATCTATCTGTTGCTGTGTGGAACATATATGTGTGGACACATTGTGGGACGTCCTGATGGAACTCTCTTGTGGTTTGGTCTGGGCATCGTTCATGTGTATACACATGTTGCAGTCATGTTATTATTATCTTCCACATCGTCTCCTTTCGATCTAATTTGACATGTATTTACTCTTTGAAATATCTCCCATGTATGTGGCTGTGGTAAAACCCAGTGATCATTGTTTTTCTCTCTCTCCCCAATATATACAACCTTTATATATTTGATATAGCGCTCACCTCGTATGCATGCACGCTGCGGCTCCATGACACCTGCCGGCTCTCTGTGTCTGAGGTGGTGTTTGGCGTCGGGTCTCGTGCGGCCTGCCGTCATCGCCATGTGACGCCGGCTGGCGTCGTGCTTGCCGTAGTGACGCATGCGTCACTTCCGGGTCACGTGGGACCTGTCTACCGGTGGTAGCGTGACGTGGACGCCTTGGGGTCCTAGTAGTCATAACTACGCAAACGCCATTTCCGGTCATAGGGTCCTGTGGTACCTATTTAAATGAGATCAAATAAACATGTATCCACGCCTCCTGAAGAAGGGAAAACCGAAAAACGTGTACAGCCACTTGTTTTCACGCCCCTGTGTCCTGCCACTTCTTTCTACGGCCCTCCGTTTGACTCCCTGGTATGTATAGACAGGGTCTTCATGGATTGTACATTATGGACATATGATCGTATATGGCAGTTATTTGTGCACACTATTGGTTAGGGGTGTATAAGTGATTCTTCAGTGCATTGCGCTGACTGTTAATATATGCTAATATATATGTATCTGCAAACTGTGGATTATAGTATATGCTGTACTCAGTGGAGCCATTTTTTCAAGGTTCATATTGGCTATATTTATATCTTACCCCAAATTATGCTTGTTGTTATTCATAACAAAGTCTATTGAATTATTTTGTAAAATGAAGGCTTATTGATCGTTCTTTGTTCTCTTGTGCTATGTTGTCTGTACGATTTAGCCTATACAAAGTCCATTAGTTGGTAGTTTCTATTGATATATTTGAAATTTATGAATATAGATTGTTTCCCTGATTAAGGGTAACTATACTACCCATTTTCCATGAATTGTGTGTATTATACTGTGTACCGACTTATAGCTTTTCCTGACTAAGCTACCTGCCAGTGCTGCCCCTAGTGGTTGCAAGACCACTACTCCAACCCAGGTCAGTTCCTAACATTTACTGTAAATTCACGAAAATCCAATCCATCACCTAGAAACCATAGAAACATTTCAAACTACGTCTTTACTAATTGCATAAAAACCAGTGAACTCAGTAAGGCTTAAATTGTATACCTGATCCGGTCACATGGTGTGAATTCCACTAGTACCTTGGTTTGTTCTTTTAACTCCTTTGTGAGATCGATGTTTGAGTAGTTGACAATGTATATAACAAGCTTCTCGCACTTAGATATACTACTGACACAAAAATACAAAATCATAAAATACAAAACACACAAAATACCTTAAAAAAGAACCTGGAAAAAATTCCACCATTACTCATGTTTACAAATAAAAAATATTAGTACAGGAAAATTATTCATAATGATAAATAAGATCATGGCGCATATTCATTCCTGTTGGGGCCTTTGTTTCAAATAAGTAAATCCACCACGACTCTCTCTTAATTAATTTTGCCAATTTAACTATGATTAGTTATATGAGTATATAAAAAATCATCTGACTTTAACCGAGAAAAAAAAAGACGATTCTTCATCTGTATTGTTATCCGTAAGAGGTCCAGAAGGCATTCTATTTTATACGTTAGCAGTTATTACAATTTAGAAGACCAAATAAAGTTTCATGTGTTAAAGAACTACAATATGTCCATAAAGAGATACACAAAACACTGAATGTAGCAGCACAAACAAATAACCATATTCTGACCCACAAATAATCAGGTCCACAAATAATCATGTGCTTACTGTATGGACCAATGTAGAATGGCAGATCATTCGGTAAGACATATAACAAAAGAAAGAACCACCGAATCATAGGTCAAAAAGAGAGACAAAGATAATTAATCATAAAAAACCTTTATTTAGAAGTTATGGTTAGGTGGCACTACATGCACCAGCATGACTGCACTGCAGAGCCAAGCATAAATATGACAAATTCATTAATGTGACTAATGCACTCCAATCACTGTGCAGGACTCAACATAGAAAGAAAATTGTAGCAGAAATAGGAGAACCATGTGAATGACAGGTAACCTAATTAGATGATCATGGATTATTCACTTGAGACCCATGGCATTTGATACACATGTGATATCCATGTAAACCATATAACAATTCAATTGATCATTCGCGTGCACCATATGTGCACATTATGTATAAAATTCTTCTTTTTTTCATATGGGTTATGATGCCATGGACTTGACATTTACAATAACACCTAGACATAGTTATTAAAATCCATACATATGGTGCACGCGAATGGTCAATTGAATTGTTATATGGTTTACATGGATATCACATGTGTATCATATGCCATGGGTCTCAAGTGAATAATCCATGATCATCTAATTAAGTTACCTGTCATTCACATGGTTTCCCTTTTTCTGCTACAATTTTCTTTCTACAGTATGTTGAGTCCTGCACAGTGATTGGAGTGCATTAATCACATTAATGAATTTGTCGTATTTATGCTTGGCTCTGCAGTGCGGTCATGCTGGTGCATGTAGTGCCACCTAACCATAACTTCAAAATAAAGGTTTTTTATGATTAATTATCTTTGTCTCTCTTTTTGACCTATGATTCGGTGGTTCTCTCTTTTGTGATATGTCCATAAAGTTTGAATGCTATGTGGTTGATCCGTATGGTATCCAATTTTTTTAGCGCGCAAAAAGGCTTAAAAAGTCAATCCTCATGCAGCCTCATGCATGCTGCAACTTTTTTCACGTGGACTTTGCACTGATGAAGGGAAAAACAAAGAAACACTGTCTGCAAATAGCAATTCTGGTTTGGCTTTTGTTACGGATCGGGTGGTGGAACCTCTGTGCTGCGGTGCAAGGAGGGACCAGAGGAGCGTGACTAAGTACCTACTCGGACTGACCTAGGTCGCATGGCGGCTCAATCGACTCCGTGAACCAGGGAGGGACCGAGCAGGGGGACTAGGTGCCACTCTGGGACCAACCTTGTATGAGAGCAGGTGACTCCCACGGGTCAGATGGCAGGAACTGACCGGTACAGCGGATGAGCACGGCAGGCAGGCTGACGGGTGGTCCGGGTAGACAAGCAGGCTGATTCGGCTGATAGCCAGACGGATGTTCTGGGTAGGCAGGCTGGCGAGCACAATGGGTAGGTGCTTCCAGGTAGGCAGGCTGGTGGGCATGGCAGGTAACAGGCAGGTGCTTCCAGGTAAGCAGGCGGGCAGAGCCCATAGACAGACTGGCGGACTGGACTGTAGACAGACTGGCAGTCTGGACTGAAGAACAGACTGGCGGACAGGACTGACTGGCAAAGGGACCTGAGGGCTGAAGCAACAGTAAGAATCACAGAGCAACAACCTTGCATGGGCACCTCCATATTGGAGCAGATACTTTAAATAGGGAAAGTCGTCCGGCCATTGGCAGGGGACTTTTTAGGACGGCGCGCATGGCCCCTTGAAGAGGGAGGGAGCGAGCGTGCACCCTAAGCACAGTGCCTGGGAAGCTGCGTGCACAAACAGCAGCAACAGAGGGGTCGGAAGACGCCGGACCAGGAGTGTGGCAGTAAGGAGGACGGTGTCTCTGCCTGGCAGGGGGCAGAGATGCCCTTGCTGCAGCTTTTGATGGCACTTCCACTACAAGAAATAGGTGTGAACAGGTGCTTACTAAGAGGAGCTACCTCTATGTACAATGAACAACCAAAGTAGCACTCTGTAACGCTGAGTATATAAATATGAAGTATGAAATATGAATAGCATTACTGCTGTAGAAAATAGAAATACAGTTATATTAAAAAGTTTGGGCACCCCTCTTAATCTTAAGCTTAATGTTTTATAAAAATTGGTGTTTTTGCAACAGCTATTTCAGTTTGATACATGTAATAGCTGTTGGACAGAGTAATGTTTCTGCCTTGAAATGAGGTTTATTGTACTAACAGAAAATGCGCAATCTGCATTCAAACAAAATGCACATGAATGGGCCAATTTATGCGCTAAGATTTCTCATTTATTTCTATATTCTACGGCAGTAATGCTATTCATGTTTCATACTTCATATTTTCATGCACTAAAATTTCTCATTTATTTCTATTTTCTACAGCAGTAATGCTATTCATATTTCATACTTCATATTTATATACTCAGCGTTACAGAGTGCTACTTTGTTTGTTCATTATACATGGAGGTAGATCCTCTTAGTAAGCACCTGTTCACACCTATTTCTTGAAGTGGAAGTGCGATCATTTTCTTTGTTACTAGATTTAAGCTTTGACTGAGCACTCCACCCCAATGCTGCAGGTGGTTTTAATTGCATCAGGATCTTACTTTCCAACACATAAGCAGACGGATGTCCCTTAGAATGGTATTCACATTCTTAGGTCCTGACATCGAGAAACGCCTTATCGCGGGTCTCAGGTACACATGAATTGCCAATTTATGCGCTAAGATTTCTCATTTATTTCTATATTCTACAGCAGTAATGCTATTCATGTTTCATACTTCATATTTACATGTACTAAAGTTTCTCATTTATTTCTATTTTCTACAGCAGTAATGCAATTCATATTTCATACTTAATATTTATATACTCAGCGTTACAGAGTGCTCCTCTGTTTGTTCATAGTACATGGAGGTAGCTCCTCTTAGTAAGCACCTGTACACACCTATTTCTTGTAGTGGAAGTGCCGTCATTTTCTTTGTTACTAGATTTAAGCTTTGACTGAGCACTCCACCCCCATGCCGCAGGTGGTTTTAATTGCATCAGGATCTTACTTTCCCACACATAAGCAGACGGATGTCTCTTAGAGAGGTATTCACATAGTTAGGTCCTGACATTGAGAAGCGCCTTATCGCGGCTGTTAGGTACACATGAATGGGCCAATTTATGCATTTAGATTTCTCATTTATTTCTATATTCTACAGCAGTAAAGCTATTCATGTTTCATACTTCATATTTACATGCACTAAAATTTCTCTTTTATTTCTATTTTCTGCAGCAGTAATGCTATTCATATTTCATACTTCATATTTATATACTCAGCGTTAAAGAGTGCTACTTTGTTTGTTCAATGTACATGGAGTTAGTTCCTCTTAGTAAGCACCTGTTCACACCTATTTCTTGTAGTGGAAGTGCAGACATTTTCTTTGTTACTAGATTTAAGCTTTGACTGAGCACTCCACCCCCATACCGCAGGTGGTTTTAATTGCATCAGCATCTTACTTTCCCACACGTAAGCAGACGGATGTCCCTTAGAGAGGTATTCACATTGTTAGGTCCTGACTAGAGATGAGCGGTGTTCGACTCGAACTGTTCGCCAATCTCAAATTTGAGCTGTTTTGGGCGGTGTTCGAGCCGGTCAGCGAACACGAACGATTTGAAAAAAATTCGGCTGTTCGAGTTTATGTTCGATAACTGTTCGTGCACCGAAATCATAACTGGATTTTTTCTCAGTAATGCTGAAAATTAATTTTAATACACAGTTTGAGTGTACAGCGGGGCGGGGGGAGGGGCAGGGGATGGATCTCTGCAGGAATAATGAAGATCTCCATTTATTTTTCTCTTTCCCGCATTTACAGTGGGGAGGTGCAGTCTGTCAGCCTATCAGCAGCGCACACACGGAGCGAAGTGCTTTTTTTCACACAAGCAAGGGCATGTGTCATTGGCAGTGAATGTCACATGTTCTTGCCCTATAAGACCCAGCCATTTTCCCCATCGCCACCATTTTCTCACTGCTGCAGCTGCGTGTTAGACGGCACCGCTGCTGCTGTGTGCGATATACTTTGTTAATTTCAAGCCAATTTTCGCACAAATCTACAAATAGCTTGGGAGTAGGGAAGAGTTGTGATTGCAGTCCTTTTAAGGACTAGGTTACATAATTTCATAAGACTTTTATCAGGCAGGTCTGTGCTCTTAAATAGATAGGTTGGGAGTAAAGTCTAATTGTAATTGCAGTCCTTTTCAGGGCTAGGTTACATCAGTTCCTATCTCGTTTTGCCAGGCAGGTCTGTGCCAGTGCTGTGCAAGTTTTTTTCACAGCATTTGGGTAAATCTAGCAAAGCAAATCCTTTTTGGCCTATTGCAGAGTTTGTTAGTCAGTGGAGTAGCCTATCTGTGTTGCAAGCTACACCACCTGTGTATAGAATACAATTTTTTTACTGCACCTAGTGAAGTAAAACCTTTTGGGCATAGCATCATTCTATTAGTCCATCTATACTAACCTCCACCAGGGTGCAAATTAAAAATATTTTTTTTCTGCATCTAGCTCTGAAAAAATATTTCAGCTTCTAGCAGTGTGTGGGACTTGCTCTATTAGTCCATCTATACTGACCTCCATCAGGTTGCAAATTCAATATAATTTTTTTCTGCATCTAGCTCTGATAAAATATTTAGGCTTCTAGCAATGTGTGGGACTTGGTCTATTAGTCCATCTATACTGACCTCCATCAGGTTGCAAATTCAATATAATTTTTATCTGCATCTAGCTCTGAAAAAATATTTAGGCTTCTAGCAGTGTGTGGGACTTGTTCTATTAGTCCATCTATACTGACCACCATCAGGTTGCAAATTCAATATAATTTTTTTCTGCATCTTGCTCTGAAAAAATATTTCGGATTGTAGCAGTGTGTGACACTTGTTCTATTAGTCCATCTATACTAACCTCCACCTGGTTGCAAATTCAATATAATTTTTATCTACATCTAGCTCTGAAAAATATATTTGGGTTTCGGCTTGTAGCAGTGTGTGGGACTTGTTCTATTAGTCCATCTATACTAACCTCCACCAGGTTGCAAATTAAAAATAATTTTTTTCTGCATCCAGCTCTGAAAAAATATTTAGGCTTCTAGCAGTGTGTGGGACTTGTTCTATTAGTCCATCTACACTAACCTCCACCAGGTTGCAAATTCAATATATTTTTTTTCTGCATCTAGCTCTGAAAAAATATTTAGGCTTGTAGCAGTGTGTGGTACTCATTGTATTAGGCCATCTATACCAAGCTCCACCAGCTTTGAAATTAATAATAATTTTTAGCTGCATCTAGCCCTGAAAATATTTTTTCTTCCCAATAGTGGTAGCAATAGAAATATGGGGGGCGCGCCTGGCTAACAAAAATCTACGCTTCATAACAAAAAACACCAGCCTAGCGCACTGCATTAATAAGATGGCATCATCGTCTCTCCCAGTGCTAGGCCTACTACGCCGCCTAGCATTCCTGTGCCTAAAACACAATTGTATGGGTCCGCGCTAGCCACGATGCTGAGGGGTCTAAAGCTGCTGCTAACGCTTTATCACAATTCAATTGGCAGATTTTCACAGAGCTCTTCCCCAACGCCCACCCATCGGTCAACAGTTGCCCACCCTCCCTATGGGATCTAGTGGCAAATAGTTGATGCCATTAATTAGAGCGTCAGTTGCCCCGTCGACGTGGCAAGCATACGGTAAGGCATGGGAAGAGTGGACTCGACTAGTAGCAGGCAGACGGGTTGACCAATGTGAACAAGCCAGATCACAAGTCACCATAGAATTTCTCCACCAGCTAATGATGAGGGGCATATCAGGGGCGTCAGCGCAGCGGTGTCTGACCGGAGTAGCATTTCACTTCCAACTACTGAATTGGGGAGATGTGACAAAGATTCATCATCAGACAATCCATAAAAGGGTGGAAAAGGGGTCAGCCAAGTCAGGAGTGTAGACGTCCCGTTCCGTGTCACGAAAACTGATTTATCACATCGTATCCCTAACACCATTAACATGACACTCACAATTTGAAGCAACACTACTGTCTACTGCATTTGCGATCGCCTTCTTCGGGGCGCTATGCATAAGCGAATTAGTCCCTCAATCCAAAATTACCACCAGTGGAGGCTTATTACACCAGGACGTAGTCCTGGCCAATAATGCAATACGTCTACGCATACGCCAATCGAAAACGGTTCCAGCGGGCAGGGGCACTTGGGTACTTCTACAACCCACAAACGGTACACTGAGTCGGGTAACAATAGTAAAAACATATATAACCATCAGATCACAAAGTAATTTCTTCCTATCACACATTGATGGAACGCCATTATCAAGATACCAGTTCCAAGCTATATTTAATAAATGCATAACATCGGCAGGGAACCACCCCAAAGATTACGGGACACACTCATTCCGCATAGGCGCAGCCACGGAAGCAGCAAGAGCAGGACTGTCAGAAACGGAAGTTCAGAGGATAGGGAGATGGCGTTCCACGTGTTTGGCGAGATACATAAGACAGGACTTGTTATCCTAACATGGTTTGTTTCTTTTACAGGTGACGCTAAACCAACAGTGTGGGTGATAGGCCACTCATATATATATTGGGCAGAAAAAAGGGCGAAAGTCAGCCCAGGCGGGAGGAAATTAGAGTTTCATAACACATATTTCTACTGGAGAGGTATTAGAGGCCTGCTATGGCCACAGGTACTAATGGAGGTAATCAAGGTAGGGAGAGAGGCAAGAGGTCTGGTCATCTTAGTAATACAGGCTGGGGGAAACAACCTAGGTCATCACAAGAGCACATAACTAATGGCAATAATGAAATTAGACACAGAGCGCTTCAGAGAATTTTTCACAGAACGAACTATAGTATGGTCAGAGATTGTGCCGATAGCGGTATGGCAAGGTGCGCGAGACATCACGGCCATCGAACAGACAAGGCGGGTAATAAATATTCAGATGGCAAAATTTAGAAGAGACAGAGGCGGTGTAGTGATACGACACGGACAACTAGAAGGAGATAAAGCAGGCCTCATACGGCCCGACGGTGTTCACTTAATGGATATTGGACTGGACATATTCCTGTCAGGACTCCAGGACGGAGTGGAACAAGCATTAAGAGTGATGGGTGGGGGTCAGAGTCTTGCATAAGAGTACGTAGGATCCTCCGTGGCCTGGAAATAGAAAGGACATGTTGGAGAGTTACACTTGTTGGCCAACTTGCCGGAGTGGAGACCCAGGGCATGCTGCAACAAGCTGAATTATTTTAGAAATAAAATGCCTTTCTAATGGAATGAGTCTAAAGAGTTAATAAAGCTGTGACCGATCCTCACCCATCTAGTTGTAAGAGTTACATTATTGTATTGTCAAGGAAAGGGGGGCAGTAGGGGGGCTGAGCGTCTGGGTTTGGTTGGAGGTCCCCACAGTCTGCCTAGGCTAGATGCATTTAAAAATTCTTATTAGATACACAGGCGGTGCAGCTTGCTTCGCAGCTGGGCTACTACGCCCAAAGTATTGCCTAGGCTAGATGCAGTTAAAAATTCTACGCTGACTAGCAGACACTGAAGCTTTGGAGCAGACCTCTACCTCTGAGTAAACAGCTCTTCAGACTCAACCATCTGTGTTACCCCAAGCCATAGTGTATGTAGTTTCTTACAGTTAAAAGGTGGGGGGAGCGACCCAACCCACCTGAAATTGACGATGCCAACATCACGTAAGACACAGCATGAGGACTCCAAAAAGAGTCTCCATTTTTTCCCAAAATTGTGGCACAGACACCACTTAACCCTAGAACGCATACCTGGGGCCTCGCAGGCCCACCCTGTTAATTGTTTTCTATTTTCTGCAAGATTACTTTAGTTAGAATTTTGAAACTCTAGGTATTCTTCATGTACAGTATATAGTTATTTGTCGTTTGAGTTTGAGTTATTCCATGTTATTTGCACAAGGGCCTAAAAGGCCCCAGGTATGTGAAAGTGTAGATTTTTATGGTCATGCGTTGTAGGGTTAACCCTCCGTCAGGGGCAACTGATCGGACAGGCGCAGCTCACTTAGTTTCATTTCTCTATTTTCAGTGGTTTGTCTGGGAAACACCCTCCTCCCAGTACCTTCCTAACTTTAAAGGCTGTGTGATTATGTGTATTCTCATTTATTACATTCCTATTAAGGTAACTGATCACTTTTAGAGCATTGAAATTTTAAAAAAAGGAAAATATAGCCAATTTTCTAGCCTGTGCCTGACATGCGCAATGCCCCTAAACTCGTTATGAAAATTATTGCCCCTGACGGAAGGTTAAGTGGCATCAATTGCCCCAGAGTTGCTTAAAACAGTTGGTGAGGTGATTTTACCAAATCCTTAAGCTTTTAGTCTCCCCAGGATGACACAGGGGTAGAAAAGTCCTTGTGAATCCATGATTTGTTCATCTTTATGAACGTGAGTCTGTATATATTCTCAGTGGACAGCCGCGTGCGCTTATATGTCAGCACACCACCAGCAGCGCTGAACACACGTTCAGAGAGAACGCTGGCTGTAGGGCATGACAAGATCTCAAAGGCGTGAGTGGCGAGCTCCGGCCATTTTTCCAGATTGGAATCCCAAAATGAGCAAGGGTCCAGTGACACAGTCATGGCTTCGATGTTCACTTGGAGATACTCCTGTGCCATCCTCTCAAGGCGTTGACTATGTGTCAGACTTCTTGTCTCCTGTGGCCTTGCAAAGGATGGTCTAAAAAAGTGGTGAAACAATGCCACAAAATTGCTGTTACCAGCAGATACTGTGTTACTGTTACGATTTGAGTGATGAAGACTCGACAGTCCCACGGTTGGCAAGTTAGAACTGTGAGATTCACTACGTGCACCATTGGTGTTTTGTGGAAAAGCACATGTAAGATTCTGCAACAGCGTCTGCAGATACTCCTGCATGCATGAATCCCTTTCTATGGCAGGAATTATTTCGGCAAATTTACTTTTGTACCGGGATCTAAGAGTGTGGCAACCCAGTAGTTGGGATTACTTTGATTTCTGACAATCCGAGGGTCATGTTGCAGGTAGTGCAGCAAGAAGGCACTCATGTGTCTTGCGCATCCAGGAGGACCAAGTCCTTGTTGTGTTGGTAGCGAGGTAAGAATCATGCTTCCTTCCTCTGCCCTCTCCCCCCAACCTCGCACAACAGAAATGTGATCAAGGTCTCCCTCATCTGATCAATCTTCCATGCCCATCGCCAGTTCGTCCTCCACTTCTTCCTCGGCTCCTGCACCTTCCTCAACAGTTTGGCTGCTACCATGCACCCTGGTTAATCCATCTCCCCCACCCTCCCATGCCTGCCGCCTTGGTGCTGCCGACCGTCTGGACCTTGGAGATGTTATCCCTTCCGCATACGACTCCTCCTCTACTTCCTCCACCTCCTCTTGTCGCACCACCTGACTCTGAATTCTGTTTAATGTGTGCTCCAGCACGTAAATCACCGGAATAGTCATGCTGATAATGGCATCGTCGTCAGCACTAAACATCTTCGTCGCCATTTCAAAACTGTGCAGAAGGGTATGTGGCGCCCCTGAGGGTTCAGTCACCACAGAGTTACTGCATCTCACCCAGAGGTATGGTATCTCACCCTCAGGTAAAGAAGGAATATGGCTCGGGACCCTAACACCTGCATCCAACACATACCCGCAGTTGGGGTAGGGCGCGATTGCTCCTAAGGGAGAGCACAGTCCCCGGTCCCTAGCTGGTGGGAGGGTCCTATGTAGTGGGTGCTTAGGGGAGCAGCTTAGGGGAGCACATGACAGGGAGAGTATAAATAGGAAGCCATCTTAGAAAGAGCAAGCCATGCATGAGCTCTGCTCCGGAGGTGGGCCTAGCCTGGGAGGCCCAGGACTGAAGGAGAGAAGAGAGGAGTGGGAGCAGGAAGGCTCCAGGAAACGAAGGGACCCTAAGGGTACGGGCCGTGCAGATGGACACCCGTACGCCAGCTGCTACCAGGAGGTAGAGGGGTCAGGCCAGATAAGGGGAACCGGTCCCTCAACTAGAGGAGAAACAGCAAGGCTCAACTAGAAACCGGAGGCTGCAGCATTACATGTACTGCAGGCCAAAGTCCACACCAGTCTCACTAAGAAGGTAGCCACATAGGACCCAGGGGACGGAACACACGTCGCCCACCAAGGCCCGAGGATAACGGATAGAAGTGTCACTGGGTGTGAGGTGCAGGGAGAAGGCCAGAGAAAGGACACACAGAAGGGGGTCCTGCTAAGTACTCCAGAGCTATCTGGGGGTGGACTGAGCCCCTCACTGAGTACGCACAGCACGACGGGGGAGATTGCTCTGGTACCTGTAATCTGGACTGCAACAACTGTGAGCAAAGATCTTGGGACAGCATCACATAGACTCTGTGTTCATTACTGACTCCCTGCACTACAACCACCATCATCCACCCACACTGCCCTGAAGCTATTCTCTTACTGTGGGAAGTAATAATACCATTGCTGCAAAACCACCAGCTTCAGAGGACTGTTCCGCAGCGGTGGCCCCTTTGGCAGCACTCCACAGGTGGCGCAGTCGGACATTATGAAACCCATATATACAAATTACCCTTGGATTGACCGCCCTGGGTCACGGACCGGGTCACCGCCACAGTGACTACAACCCCCAGCGTCTATCGGCCCGGCTCCGGGTACCCCACGGCCCAGGGGGCGCATCAACTTCACAGGCCCCTGATCTGAGACCACTCCTGCAGTGTGATTTTCCCCACCTCTGGATCTCGTTGGCCCAGGCTATACGTCAGAACGTATTGCACCAGGGCTTGTCGGTGCTGCCACAGTCGCTGCAACATGTGCAGAGTTTAATTCCACCATGTCGGCACATCACATTTCAGCCGGTGAACTGGCAGGCCCAACGACTTCTGTAGAGATGTAAGTCGATGAGCCGCGGGATGCGAACGGCGGAAGTGAGCTCACAGCGACCGTGCCTTCTGCAGAAGGCCATCTAGTCCGGGATAGTGGGCTAAAAATTGATGGACAACCAGATTCAACACGTGAGCCATACAAGGCACGTGTGTGACATTGCCCCGGCGAAGGGCCGCACCCAGGTTTGCAGCATTGCCGCACACAGCCTTCCCTGGTTTCAGGTCCAGTGGAGACAACCATTCATGAAACTGGGTCTCCAGAGCTGACCACAACTCCTCAGCTGTGTGACTCACATTTCCCAGACATTTGAAAGTAAACACTGATGCCGTTGAGCCCTGCTGCCAGCATAGTAAGGAGGTGTGCAGGATTCCTTCTGCGCAGTTAGAAAGCAGGTGGCATTACCAGACAGGCTTTGGGTGCAGGTGGAGGACCGAGAGGAGGTTGAGGAGGCAGAAGCAGTGGAGGAACTTCGAGAAAAAGAGGATTGACGCACAACTCGTGGGGACGGTAAGACTTGGACAGCAGCCCCTTGTCCTGCTGTCACCATAGTAACCCAGTACCCAGTCAGTGACATGTAACGCCCCTGTCCATGCCTACTCGTCCAAGTGTCTGTGGTGAAATGCACCCTGTCACACACAGAGTTTCTCAAAGAAGCGGTGATGTTGTGTGCGACATGCTGGTGGAGCGCAGGCACACCTTTCTTTGAGAAGTAGTGCCGACTGGGCATCTGGTACAGGGGCACTGCGACGGACATAAGGTCTCGAAAATCCTCTGTGTCCACCAGGCGGAAAGGCAAAATTTCTGTAGCCAACAGCTTGCAGATGGTGAAATTCAACCTCTTAGCTTTGTCATGGCTAGGAGGAAATGGTCTTTTACTTGTCCACATCTGAGAGACCGAGGGCTGGCTGTTGTGCTTAGACGGGGTTGAGTAGGGTGTCCCAGCAAACTGCCAGTCTGTGAGGAAGATGCAGGCGGACATGTTAGGTTGCCTTGATCCAAAGGTGGTGCTCTCGATGTCAGAGAGCGCTCAACACCAGCAGACGTTTCCACTTCCAAATGAATCGACGACCTGCCAATCAAACTGGCTGTTGCGGGTAAAGATGTGGCAGGTCTGCATCCAAAACATGTGTGACTGCTGTCCCCCCAGTCACAGAGGATAAAGAGGCCGCGGATGCACAAGATGGGGCAGACGGTGGTTGGCCCGGCCCGCTAGGCCGCATTGTAGCACAATGAGCTTCCCACTGCAACTTATGCTTCATATCCATGTGACAGTTCATGCATGAAGTACTCAAACTATGGATTTTTTGGCCTCTACTTAGCTTTTGGTGACAAATATTACAGATAACACGAGTTGGGTCATCCTTATCGATATGAAAAAATGCCCAGGCTATGCAAGGCTTAGAGTCCATGCGACCTGAAGAGCCACTACGACTTGTGGTCAGAGGCAGAGTTGTGGTTGAGGATGCAGTTGTTGACGTGCTTCCAGTACTCCGCCTCTGTCCAGGAAGGCGCAACCTAACCTCGTCGTCAGTAGCATCTGTGACGTCCCGCTGCGCTTGGTATCACAGATCCTAGAAGAGTGCATTGATGGAATCCTCCACAAGAGGCCCCCATAAACATTCACACATCTCCACCTTCCACCTCAGAGGGAGCCCGTTAGGGATATAAATAGGGAAGGTGGAGCTAGGCAGTTCAGTTCCTCTGAATAGATCCTGCAGTAGAAAAGCCTAAGAGAGGTCAGTCTGCAGTGGAGCTCAGTCTAGTCTAGAGAACTCAGTTAATAGTTCAGCAGTGGAGCACGAGGCTCCTGCTAGCTAGATTCAGGAAGCCCAGTTAGAGCTTAAGGTGTGCCGGCGCCATAAGATCGGTGAAGCGCGGCAAGCTGCCATTAGTGTGTATAGCCTAGTGAGGGCCCGAGTAGGCAAAAGGCGAGTGGCCAGTTAGTACATAAGGGGCAGAGGAGCTTAACCAGCTCACCCCGAAGCATTTACCGTACACCGGATCCGAGCTTACCGGGATCTTTATGACCCAGTAAGGCATAACCAGAATCCCTGGAGAACTACAAGTCCCAGGATCGCTAAGGTGCAGATACGTAACAGAGCCAGGAGATGCTTAGGCCCCGCATACTGGGAGCGTGAACCCCAAGACAAGACCCTACCATAAGGTCAGCCAGCTCAGGACAGAGACAAAGTTAGGCCTAGCTCCAGGCAGGTCAGAAACTTACTACGCAGAGGCAAGAAACAGGAGGCCCTACACCCGCTCATTGGGGAGGATCCTGATATGCACCCTTCACCCTACAGTGCTCCTGGTTGTTCCTGAATTTCCACCAGTAAAAGGTACTGAAGTGACTACCGCGTCCGTTCCCGTTCTTGCTCTGACCCAGCTGGGTCTCGCCTGTCCTGCATTCCCCCTGCATACGCTTTTCTGAGTCCTAGCTCCACCTGTGGGGAGCTATACCATCGAGCTGCCTTATCACCGGCCTCAGTGGACTGCTGCAGAGTTGGTGCTTCTCACCAGATACCACAGGTGGCGTCACGAACTCTTATAAAATTAACAGTTATCCACCCTTTTAAAGAGTGACCCCAGGGTACGGGCCTGGGAGCCGACCACCGCGACATCCCCAACACCAGGCAAAGGCACGGGTACCGAGTCATCCCCATCCCCTGGGCTAGTCACATCCTCCTCCACCTCTTCTGCTGACCTCATTAACTGGCTGACTGTGGGTTGACAGTAAGTGGGATCTCCAACCTCGTCATCATCACCCTGTGTGTTCTCACACCCGTCGTTCTCAGAGCCAACCTCTTACTGCCCTGACCGAAAAGTCAAGTTGTCGCTCCAATCAGCTATTTGAGTCTCATCATCCTCTTCTTCATTGTCTCCACCAACAGGAGTTACAGTTTGGGAACGAGGGTCTACATTATGCTCCGAACCTTCTTCATCTGGTCCTGGACCCGACATATAAAGATTCTGGGCATCAGTGCAGATCATTTCCTCATCTGGATTAACAGAAGCTCTGGAGCAGACCTCTGTTTCCCAGGCTATAGTATGAGTAAACAGCTGTGCAGACTCAACCATCTGTGTTACCCCATACTCAGAAGGGCAGCTGGAGACTTGGGAGCTGTGAGGAAGCAAGTGCGATTGGGGTGACACCTCTGAGGACTGAAGTATTTGTGATGTTGAAGTTGAGGTGGAGGAGAGCCCACTTGAAGGAGCACTTGATATCCATTGAAGCACCTGCTGTTTTTGTGCCTCTTCTGGAATTTGTAGCGATGGGCGTGTCCATAAGAAAGGGACCGTATCACATTGTCCACGAAAAGAAGAAGACATATTAGTTTGGCTGGAAGATGGTCTTTCTTCTGCAGATGTTACTCCCCCCCACTGCGGGGGGGGCTCGACCAACCAGCGGACAGGCACGAGCATTGGGAGAGGGGGGCTGGCTGTCAGGGTCCACCGCAGCTCTGGCACAAACCCGGCGACACGGAGGTGGCACGGGCAGGAACGGACTGGCCGTGTTAGCTTCGCACTTTTTTGGTTTTAGAAGGGCATGACATGCCTATATCTGTGTCTCCCCCTCCTTTTACTCCTCCACCTCTTTTCTTTTTGCATGACTATATGTACTTGTCACTTTTCCATCTGTTAGTTGTGTCTTCTGAGCAGTTTGTCAGCTTTTGGACACCTTTGAAGGTGTTTTCTATGTGTTTCTATGTGTTTTTGTTTGCTTGCCATTGGTTTTAACGGTGTTCGAAGGTGTTCGACGAACAGTTCGACGAACATACGGGTGTTCGACGAACCGAACCGAACTCGAACACTACGGGGGTGGCTCAACACTAGTCCTGACATCGAGAAACGCCTTACTGCGGCTGTCAGGTACACATGAATTGGCCAATTTATGCACTAAGATTTCTCATTTATTTCTATATTATACAGCAGTAATGCTATTCATGTTTCATACTTCATATTTACATGCACTAAAATTTCTCATTTATTTCTATTTTCTACAGCAGTAATGCTATTCATATTTCATACTTCATATTTATATACTCAGCATTACAGAGTGCTACTTTGTTTGTTCATTGTACATGGAGTTAGCTCCTCTTAGTAAGCACCTGTTCACACCTATTTCTTGTAGTGGAAGCGCCGTCATTTTCTTTGTTACTAGATTTAAGCTTTGACTGAGCACTCCACCCCCATGCCGCAAGTGGTTTGAATTGCATCAGGATCTTACTTTCCCACACATAAGCAGACGGATGTCCCTTAGAGAGGTATTCACATTGTTAGGTCCTGACATCGAGAAACGCCTTATCGCGGCTATCAGGTACACATGATTTGGCCAATTTATGTGCTAAGATTTCTCATTTATTTCTATATTCTACAGTAGTAATGCTATTCATGTTTCATACTTCATATTTACATGCGCTAAAATTTCTCATTTATTTCTATTTTCTACAGCAGTAATGCTATTCATATTTCATACTTCATATTTATATACTCAGCGTTACAGAGTACTACTTTGTTTGCTCATGCTACAGCTTTTATCCTAAGTCATATTGCAAGACTCGTTAAAGGGTCGATATTGACTTGTAGGGTTGCTACTTCCATCAAGTGGAACTAGAGTTCAACTCATCGTCCTCTTTAAACAAACAATTTGTATATTTAATGATCCGTAGAAATAAAAAGTCATCTGAAAAGCCCAATTGAATAACATTTTACATACAGTACGGACCAAAAATTTGGACACACCTTCTCATTTTAAGATTTTTCTGTATTTTCTTGACTATGGAAATTGTACATTCACACTGAAGGCATCAAAACTATGAATTAACACATGTGGAATTATATACTTAACAAAAAAGTGTGAAACTACTGAAAATATGTCTTATATTCTAGGTTCTTCAAAGTAGCCACCTTTTGCTTTGATGACTGCTTTGCACACTCTTGGCATTCTCTTGATAAGCTTCAAGAGATAGTCACCGGAAATGGTCTTCCAACAATCTTGAAGGAGTTCCCAGAGATGTTGAGCACTTGTTGGCCCTTTTGCCTTCACTCTGCGGTCCAGCTCACCCCAAACAATCTCGATTGGGTTCAGGTCTGGTGACTGTGGAGGCCAGGTCATCTGGCGTAGCACTCCATCACTCTCCCTCTTGGTCAAATAGCCCTTATACAGCCTGGAGGTGTGTTTGGGGTCATTGTGCTGTTGAAAAATAAATGATGGTCCAACTAAACGCAAACCAGATGGAATAGCATGCCGCTGCAAGATGCTGTGGTAGCCATGCTGGTTCAGTATGCCTTCAATTTTGAATAAATGCCCAACATTGTCACCAGCAAAACACCCCTACACCATCACACCTCCTCCTCCATGCTTCACGGTGGGAACCAGGCATGTAGAGTCCATCCGTTCATCTTTTATGCGTCACACAAAGACACGGTGGTTGGAACCAAAGATCTCAAATTTGGACTCATCAGACCAAAGCACAGATTTCGACTGGTCTAATGTCCATTCCTTGTGTTCTTTAGCCCAAACAAGTCTCTTATGCTTGTTGCCCGTCCTTAGCAGTGGTTTCCTAGCAGCTATTTTACCATGAAGGCCTGCTGCACAAAGTCTCCTCTTAACAGTTGTTGAAGAAATGTGTCGGCTGCTAGAACACTGTGTGTCATTGACCTAGTCTCTAATCTGAGCTGCTGTTAACCTGTGATTTCTGAGGCTGGTGACTCGGATAAACTTATCCTCAGAAGCAGAGGTGACTCTTGGTCTTCCTTTCCTGGGGCGGTCCTCATGTGAACCAGTTTCTTTGTACCGCTTGATGGTTTTTGCAATTGCACTTGGGGACACTTTCAAAGTTTTCCCAATTTTTCGGACTGACTGACCTTCATTTCTTAAAGTAATGATGGCCACTCGTTTTTCTTTACTTAGCTGCGTTTTTCTTGCCATAATACAAATTCTAACAGTCTATTCAGTAGGACTATCAGCTTTGTATCCACCAGACTTCTGCACAACACAACTGATGGTCCCAACCCCATTTATAAAGCAAGAAATCCCACTTATTAAACCTGACAGGGCACACCTGTGAAGTGAAAATAATTTCCGGTGACTACATCTTGAAGCTCATCAAGAGAATGCAAAGAGTGTGCAAAGCAGTCATCAAAGCAAAAGGTGCCTACTTTGAAGAACCTAGAATATAAGACATATTTCCAGTTGTTTCACACTTTTTTGTTAAGTATATAATTCCACATGTGTTATTTCATAGTTTTGATGCCTTCAGTGCGAATGTACAATTTTCATAGTCAAGAAAATACAGAAAAATCTTTAAATGAGAAGGTGTGTCCAAACTTTTGGTCTGTACTGTATAAGAAAAATTGAAAGTCCACTCATCTAATGTCCTTCTCCAAAGCTGGACTTTTGTTTTTTAACCTGATTCAGAATAAATGGAAATTTTATAAGGAGCTTGAAGTACAAGCCCTTTTTCCTCGTTGGATATTTTGATCTAATTGAATAACATTGGTTCGAGAGCTTTTATTCTTTTTAAGGAAATAATGCGTATGAAAAAAAAACCAAACACATTGACGGTTATCTTTTGCAATTTTATTTGTTTTCATTGTGAACACTTTTTTTAGCTAAACTTTAATGAACTTTATATTTTTGTTTCACAAGAGAATTACACAAAATATTCTGCTAACGCTTTTAGGATTTTTTGTTACACTTGGCAGGCTTGAACTGGCCTAACGGAGAATTGGTGGATCCTCCAGTGTGCCCTGCCCCCACAACCTGTACAGGAGCTGCACACATTCGTTTAGCAGTGATCGGGGTTGAGGACCATCCTTGATCACTGCATCTTGCTGTTTACTGAGAAGCTGAGGGCTCTAGCAACAGCTAATCTGTACCCCCTTCTCCCATGATGGACAGAGGAGATCACCAACAGCTATGACAATGATTAAGGAAGGTTTTCCGAAACGTGTTTGTTATTGAACCACATTCTCTGTGTTAATACAATTGTGTCTCTGGACATGAGTCCATTTTTAAGATTTTCATTAAATATTTGTTTTTAGAAGTTCATCTCGCAGGATTTATTTTTGTCCTTTATCTTTTTTGCTTGTGCACTACTAGATCCGTGCGTTTTCTACTTGTTATGGTGAGTGAAGCTGACTTTCCTTGCTTTTTGGATCACCAACAGCTATGGTAGATGCCAGGAAGAGAACAGCCAATCTGCAGACGGGGCGGAGCCTGTTCAGTGCCGCAGCGGGAGAGAGAAAAGAAGCAAAAATAATACAGTGTGGGTAATGGGTGAAGAAGCAGTGAGGAAGGAGCAAACAGAGCAAACAAGGAACAGAGAGCAGAACAAACAGACGGAAGAAGCAGAGAGAAGAGGGAGCGGAAAGAAAAAGCTCATGAAGAATTAACATAAAGCAGAACAAACAGAAAGAGAAATCAGAGAGGAAGGAGAAGAGCAAACAAGTAACGGAGAACAGAGCAAACTGAAAAAGTAGAGAGAAGGGGGTCTGAATAAGACAGCCAGGAGGTGCTACAGGAAGTGCAGTATGGAGCCAGGCACCACCAACAATACCTTCTCTCACAGCACAGGAGCAGGTGGGTATTGATGTACAAATGTCTGTCTGAAACAATACCGAAACCCCCTCTCTATGTGACATCACTGTTTATTTTCTCTGTACTGTGACATCACTGTGTATACTACTCCTGTACTGTGACATCACTGTGTATATTACCCCTGTACTGTGACATCACTGTGTATACTACTCCTGTTCTGTGACATCACTATGTACAGCATATTACCCCTGTAAAGTGATATCACTATGTTGTCTTCCCCTGTACTATGACATCGCTATGTATATTACACCTGTACATTGACATCACTATGTATGTCATCCCTGTAGTGTGACATCACAGTGTATACAACTCCTGCACTGTGACATCACAGTGTATACTCCTGCACTGTGACATCACTATGTATACTACCCATGTACTGTGACATCACTATGCATACTCCGCCTATACTGTGATGACCCTATGTATACTACACCTGTACTGTGACATCACTATGCATACTACTCCTATACTAAGAACCACTGTTGGCCAATAAATGGATCCCCACAGATGTGATAATGGCCCATCCTAAGGATAAGCCACCAATTTGTAAAGGTTGTTAAACCCCTTTAAATGTATGACAATTTGTGAATGCGGAGTTTATGACACTGGTGTTGGGGGCTTTTGTGTGTGGCATATTTTTGAGGGCGTTGTGTATATTGCACAAGTACAGTATTAAAGACCTCACTGCATTTAGCTTGAAGTGTCCAGCTGAGTATTAATAGTGTGAATTGGATTTAAAGGGTTGTCTGATAAACTTCATTTATCACCTACCTACAGGTCCAGCTGCTGAGACCCATGATAGATATACCATCACTGGGGTCTGGCTGCACAGACCCCCCCCACTGATCCCAAGATTGTGGGTCTAAAAGCTCCCTTGGGCGTTAGTGTGTATATGCATCCACCACTCCATGGTGGTTGTCCATGCTCACTATCCGCTCTAGTCACACAGAGGACTTTGGGACCCCCATTCCTGGGATCAGTGGGCGGTTTCCGCATTTAGACCCCCAATGATCGTACATTTGTCACTTATCCTGTGGATAGATAATATATATAGTTTATGGGACAACTCCTTTAAAGGAACAGCAGGTATAACAAGAGGGATGTGCATGTACCACAATGGTGAGATGATTCTGCACCAAACGCCTTTGTAAATCTGCAGCAATCTTCTGTAATGCGTATTTGCATATATGACAATCATCAGGAAAGTGCCAGCAATTTTTTTTTTTATTCTCACATCTAGTGTAAGTGCATTGATATATAACTAATATTAAAAAGGACAGGTCTATTTTAGTAAAAACTTGTATATCCCATTAAAAACAAGCCTGGAGCATCTTTTCTTAGATCTCTGCATTGTACGGTTCCTCTGTCATTCCTCCTGGAAATGTATAAATAAATGGAGAAGTGGTGTATCCTTATACAATTTGGCCCTGTCAGCCCTAATTGGACAGTGTTAGTCAATGTAAACGCCAACTAGTAACACCAAACTGTCAGTGTATTCATACATTTCTAGATGGAATAACAGTGGAAAGGCACACAGAGCTCTCAGAAAAGATGGATTCACTAAACAAACATATTTGGTGAGCCGATAGGTCCTTATTAACTTATCAATGGAATAATCAGTGTTATGGCTCATTCAGACATTTGATGTTCTTGCATGAGTGCTGTTCGTGATTTTCACAGATATCACTCGTACCTGTGATAGTCTCTGAAGCCATTCACAAGTCCCTGATTTTTTGTGGACCAAATGTCCGTTTTCGATTAAAAAACAGGTGCAAAGGCAAAGATGAATCGGGGCCTTACTGAAAAGTGCATTGAAGTAGCTGTCCAGTCATAAAATATTGGAGACAGTTCCACAGGGATAAGTAATCATTATCAGATCAATGGGTGTCTGGCAACCAGAGCTTCCCTTGATCAGCTGTTATTTGCTCCAGCTGGATGTAAACACTTGAGCTGCAATGGGCAGCTCCTTTCAAAGAGTGGTGGCTGCTGCCTGGTATCGCAAAATAGCTCCTGTTTAGAGATGATCGACCATGTTCGGAAAATGTTCACCAATCTCAAAGTCGGCACAAACTTTGCATATTCGGATTTGTGTTCGGATTCTCGAACATTTTCCTCAAAATTTGGCCGAGCCTGAACATCAGTGGTTTCCCACGCTGTTATCTGTCCATCGTTTCCACCGGTCAGAGAACTTACGGATCAAGCTGCTGGATGTCAGCGTGATCCAACAGCTGTGACGGTAATTCACGCTAAAAAGCTTACCATGGGTCACAGGCATCGGGTGATGAGACTATTACCCCCATCAGCCGACACCTGCTGTCACTGTAAACAGCGATTACAGGAGATGCTGATGGGAGGAGTAGTCTCATCAGATGGCGCATGTGCTCCAAGTAAAAAAAAAAGTTAAAATGAATAACTATAAAAATAAAAAACACATTATACTCACCAACACCTAAGCCCCGATGCCCTTGTCCCGTAAAAAAATAAAAAACACCATAATACTCACCGTAATGCCTAATCCCCTATGCCCATATCACCTGTAAAAAAGAAAAAATAATAAACCACCATAATACTCACCTATCCGCCATAATCCAGGTAATTCAGAATGTCCCACAGTGATCTCACTTATAGAACAGTCACACCGGGAAATGTGACAGCTCTATCTGGCAGCTGGCGATACACTGACAGTAGTGTGATGGCTCCCGCAGTGTATAGCGCTGATCTGCTGTGAGAAAATTCTCATGCAGCAGTGGTGCCCTACATGAAATCACTGGAGCTCATCAGCTGATGAACTCCAGTGACCTCTCTCACGGCAGGTCAGTGCTATTCACTGGCATAGGAGCGATTACACTCCTGTGTCAGTGTGTAGCTAGCTGTCCTGTAGAGCAGTTACATCTGCTGATGTGACTGTTCAATAAGTGAGATCACCATGGGACAGTGTGAATTATTTCATCACGTCGGACAGGTGAGGAATATGGTTCTCTTTTGTTTTTATTTTTTACAAGTGACAATGGCTTCAATGGAATGGGTGTTAGGTGAGTATAACTGTTTTTTATTTTTAAATAGAAAAGTAAGTGTGTTTTTTTTATTTCAAATAAAGGATTTTTTTCTTGCTGTGTCTTTATTTCACAACTGTTACTATAGAGTTAGTAATGGTGGCATCTTATAAACGCCTCTCCATTATTAACCTGGGCTTCATGTCAGCTGTCAATACAAGGCTGATATGAACCCCAACCCTATTACCCCACTTGCCACTGCATCAGGTTAAGTGGGAATAGTGAGGCTAATGGCCAGAATTTGCACATCTTATTGATGCTCCATTTCTGGGGCTGCTGAGGGCTGATATTATTAGCCTCAGAGAGGGCCTGTAACCATGGCTCTTTCTATGGCTATTAATATGAGCTCACAGCTGTCTATTTAGCCTTTGCTAGTTAGATTTTATAGGGGGACCCTACGTCAATTTTTTTCTGGGGTCCTCCTGTAAAGTAGCCAGAAAACGCTAAGCAAACAGCTGTGGGCTGTTATTAATAGCCAGGGAGCATCTTTGGCAAATGGCCCCTTTCCCTGGCTAGTAACATCAACCCCCAATGGTCGGCAGATGACAGTGTGGGAAACCCCGGATGTTCGGGGCCCATTCGGGTTCGGGATCAGGTGCCCGAGCACAAACTTTTTTTTACCTGTTCGGCAATGGTCAGCGATCCCGAACATCACAAGTTTCGCTCATCTACTCCTGTTCTTTGGAATAGGAGATGATCTGCAAGACCCGGCAGCGGCTGTTCAACATTGAATGGCACTGTGCTTTGCTGCTACATTCAAAATGTTTACATCCCTTTTAAATAGTGGCTCATGGTCTGAAATAAAAAAACATAATTATAGACTCACCTACTGGACTCCTGCTGTTCATCGTTGCTGCACCCCATGTCCCCCACTGGTCTCCTCATCTCCTCTTCTGGATTAAACTTCATACGACCAGGGTTCTAGAGAGACACATTTGAATAGAGCAGAGGTTGAGCATGCGCATCTCAAGGGATTGCGGTTTCAGGGATTGGGGAGTTATCTCCCATCCCGGAGGTAAGAGAGAACTTCCAAACTTAGTATAACTCCATTAAGGTAAAAAACACTTTGATGTAGAACAATGGATACAAGTGTTCTATTTTGCACACTGTATTGTCTAATAAAATTCTCATGTACACAGGGATAAAGATGAACATGTACAGTAGCATTAGGTTGGGCCCCTGGAGAAAATTCCACCTGTGGGCCCTAGTCACGCCAGTCTGACCCCTATTTGTCAGTAATAAACAAATATGCAAACTATGCCATGGGCAGCCAATAATTGTGCCAGACGTCACCGACAACGGTATGACAAAGGGAAAACCACTCTGAGTAATGGTCTAGATGCTGTGGTCACTATTGACCTTGGAATAAAAGAGTTTAAAGAGCTGAGATATGGTTACATCCATTTCAGCACAATGTCAGCTGAATATTCAAACCATCTAGAGATTACAGTGATCAAAGCTTCTGTACCATTGCCAGATATAGGACATACAGTAGCTGTACAGGATGTCCATTAGTAATAAGAAAACCACCACTTAGAAGTTACATATTTAGAAGTTGAAGAAGCATTCCCATCAACAGTTTTGTTCTCTTAATATATTGCAGTCATCATATTATATAGCACTGTGTACTTATCATTACTCATTTTGCCCTTCTACCCAGATAATTCTTTTCACTTCTCTGCTCTATGTTAAGACAGGAAGTCTCTTCTCCCTGTATGAATCAAAAGTCACTGCAAAATCCCTTGCAGGAGGAGTAGCAAGCAGCTGAGCCAGGAGTTGAAGAGGATAATGATTCATGTATGGAAAATAGACTTCCTGTTTCTATATAGAATACAAACACATGGGCCATGCACATGGTGAACAAGTCTGTAGGACAGTGTTCACTCCACCAAAAGACTGAAAAACACAAGGACACAGTAAAACAAACGTATAAAAATACTCTGTTGTAAAAAAGTAACAGTAAACAGCAAGTGCTAGTAAAAAGGTGATAAAAAACAGAGTATTTAGTTGACACGTTTTTTGCAAAAAATGTATACTAAGCCGCTCTACCAACGTCAAGGTAACCCACATCAGAGCAGTCCCTAACTGATGTATTTAAAAACTGATCATGTGTATAGTACCTAAATGAGCAGAGCTGAAGGTAAAGTCCATGTGGACACGCTGCAGAGGACGGCATTTACAGTGGTGGCCAAAAGTATTGGCACCCCTGCAATTCTGTCAGATAATTCTCAGTTTCTTCCTGAAAATGATTGCAATCACAAATTCTTTGGTATTATTATCTTCATTTAATTTGTCTTCAATGAAAAAACACAAAAAGAATTGTCCTAAAGATAAATTGGATATAATTCCACACCAAACCTAAAAAAGGGGGTGGACAAAAGTATTGGCACTGTTTGAAAAATCATGTGATGCTTCTCTAATTCGTGTAATTAACAGCACCTATAACTTACCTGTGGCATCTACCAGGTGTTGGCAATAACTAAATCACACTTGCAGCCAGTTAACATGGATTAAAGTTGACTCAACCTCTGTCCTGTGTACTTGTGTGTACCACACTGAGCATGGAGAAAAGAAAGAAGACCAAAGAACTGTCTGAGGACTTGAGAAACCAAATTGTGAGGAAGCATGAGCAATGTCAAGGCTACAAGTCCATCTCCAAAGACCTGAATGTTCCTGTGTCTTCTGTGCGCTGTGTCATCAAGAAGTTTAAAGCCCATGGCACTGTGGCTAACCTCCCTAGATGTGGACGAAAAAGAAAAATTGACGAGAGATTTCAACGCAAGATTGTGCGGATGGTGGATAAAGAACCTCGACTAACATCCAAACAAGTTCAAGCTGCCCTGTAGTCCGAGGGTACAACAGTGTCAACCCGTACTATCCGTCAGCGTCTGAATGAAAAGGGACTGTATGGTAGGATACCCAGGAAGACCCCACTTCTTACCCCCAGACATAAAAAAGCCAGGCTGGAGTTTGCCAAAACTTACCTGAGAAAGCCTAAAATGTTTTGGAAGAATGTTCTCTGGTCAGATGAGACATAAGTAGAGTTTTTTGCGATAAAGCATCAACATAGAGTGTACAGGAAAAAAAAGAGGCATTCAAAGAAAAGAACACAGTCCCTACAGTCAAACATGGCGGAGGTTTCCTGATGTTTTGGGGTTGCTTTGCTGCCTCTGGCACTGGACTGCTTGACCGTGTGCATGGCATTATGAAGTCTGAAGACTACCAACAAATTTTGCAGCATAATGTAGGGCCCAGTGTGAGAAAGCTGGGTCTCCCTCAGAGGTCATGGGTCTTCCAGCAGGACAATGACCCAAAACACACTTCCAAAAGCACTATAAAATGGTTTGAGAGATAGCACTGGAGACTTCTAAGGTGGCCAGCAATGAGTCCAGACCTGAATCCCATAGAACACCTGTAAAGAGATCTCAAAATGGCAGTTTGGAGAAGGCACCCTTCAAATATCTGGGACCTGGAGCAGTTATTTTGCCTAAAGGTTGTGCAACCAAGTATTAGGCTGAGGGTGCCAATACTTTTGTCTGGCCCATTTTTGGAGTTTTGTGTGAAATGATCAATGATTTGATTTTTGCTTCATTCTCTTTTGTGTTTTTTCCTTGCAAGCAAATTAAATGAAGATAATAATACCAAAGAATTTGTGATTGCAATCATTTTCAGGAAGAAACTGAGTATTATCTGACAGAATTGCAGGGGTGCTAATACTTTTGGCCACCACTGTATGTGCATGTCCCACAAGGGAGTGGTGGAGAACTCCCTAATCTTGCAAAAGCAAGAAACAAATTGAATACAAACACATGGGCCATGCACACGTTGAACAAGTCTGTAGTCTTTTGGTGGAGTGAACACTATCCTACAGACTTGAAAGCTTGGATTGTAAAAATGGTCAGCCAACAGTACTCCCTAATAAAATGTAAACCCTTCCATATAAGAGGTTCATTTGGGGAGTTATTAGTTTTATAACTGATTGCACTTATCCAAAGAAGAGTGAAACAGTTGTAGGTTTTAATATTGTCATGTGCAATAAAACGTACAATAACCTGAGTGTCCCAGGCCACATATGTAATTATGTCAATGTCTTCAAACAGTCAGAGTAGCGTTTATTAACTTCAACTGATGTTGCAAATCTGTACAATTTGACAAACCAGAGTTAATTGGGATAATAGGCAATTAGATTTAATAAGTTTCACTTTGATTTTCCAGCTAGTTTTGTACCTTTATGATGCATGCAAAGGGTTAAGTGATGCTGTGTAACTCTTCATCAATCAGACTCCCACCAAACTACAATTTGCTATTTGCCCAATAGAAAAATAATACTTTGAAATAAATGGAATTGGATGAAAAAATAAATCTCCCCTTTGCTCCCAACATTTTTCATCTCTACCAATCAAATTTTTCAATTATTGTCTATCTCTATTGACAATGGTTAACTGGTTCTAGAACATTACACACAAAAAACACTATTATATGTGATGTACTCAACTACTAGCCTCATGATTCTTTTATGATAATAAAAGTTGATCCTTAGTTATATCAATACTTCTTCTTTTGATTTATGTCTTCTTTTAAGTCTTAATTTTACCTGCCTAGTTTTGTTCTTCTTTTCCTTAGCAAAAAAAAATACAATAAACTTCACAAAGTAATTGACAGAAATTGTCAAGAAAGTACATGCAAATAAGCTGTCAAGAATGGTGAAAAACAAAGCTCAGAACAAGTTGATTGTAACAATAGCTAAGTTTGACAGAGTAGCAAATCAAAGCTTTCTAAGGGTTTTTTTGGGAAAAAAATCTTCATAATATTACTAGGACTTACCTATAGAGATGAGCGAACCCGTGGATGTTCAGGTTCGCCTAACATACAGTAAAAAGTTTTGTTTGGGCCTGGACTTTACCTCAAACTTGAAGTTGGACCTGGACGCAATACAAGTCAATGGGGACCCGAAATTTGGTGCTTTAGAATGGCTGTAAAATGGTCATAGTCAGGGCTAGGGGGCTGCAAAAGGAAGCTAAATGGGAGAAAGAGCAGGATAATTGCCCTGCAAACAAATGTGGATATTGAAATTACTTGAAGGGGTTAATTCACCATAGCAGTCATGGTGAAATCAGAAGTAAATGAATAACATGCTTGCTACTTCCAGTCCAGTTAAAAATGTCATCCACATAGCATGGGGCAGAGTACACGCACAGAATTTTATAAAAAAATTCACCCACATAGCATGTTTACACATTTCGCCCATTGAAGCTGATAATAAATTTCACCCACCATGGGGTAGAGTACTCCCTCAGAAGCAGCTTTCAAATTTCACCAACAGACCATTGTGCAGAGTACCCTCTCAGAAGCAGCTTACAAATTTCACACCCAGACAGTGGGCCACAGTGTCCCAACAGGTATGGTTGCAGAGTAGACACAGCAGCTTTTTGCAAAGTGCTCCCACAGATATGGGTTTAAGAATACATACAGCTGCTTAAAGGCAAAATACTCACACAGATATGGGTTCTAGAATACACACAGCTGCTTAAAGGCTAAATACTCCCACAGATATGGGCTCCAGAATACTCACCATGGCTACTCATGTTACTATCACAGACACGGGTGCAGAGTACACACAGTGAGTTTGTAAAATTGCGCACACACAAAACCTAATAATGTCCCTTAGTACATCTGCATCCTATCCATATGCTAAGCATAGTATAAATAAAAAATAAGAATCTTGAACCAGTGGGAACAGGTTCAAGTGGGAAGAGGAGGTGATTGGGGTGGTATAGGTTGAAGATGCGGAGGAAGAGGTAGCCAACACAGTTTTTGTGTTTTTTTTTTATTTGGGGAGGAGGCCCACAATCGAAACAAATGTCAAATAGAGTTAAAGACTGGCTGGGTGCAGCTGCTATAGTTGTCTAGGATAAGTTGTGCGGGATCCACATCTGGTTCATTGTCAGGAATGTTAGGTTACCCATGTTAGATGTGGACAGGCGGATGCGTTTGTCTGTGATAACCCCCCCCCTGCCATGCTAAACACACGTTCCGACAGTACACTTGCCGCAGGGCAGGCCAGCACCTCCAAATCATAAAGGGCAAGCTCAGGTCATGTGTCCACTTTGGAAACCCAGAAGTTAAACGGGGCAGATTCATCTGTTAGCACGTAGAAATGTGTGCACAGGCAGTCTGCCATTATGTTGTTGTAATGCTGCTTCCTGCTAATATGTACCATGACAGAGAGTGGTGTTGGATGTTGTGGCATGCTCATTAAGTTTTGCCACATTTGGGCCATGCTAACCCTGCATTCCATGGTGCTGGCGGTGCTGTTAGCAGCTTCCTCCTCCGCCTCTGCCTTGTTGTTCCACTGAGCCCCCGCTGTAAGGTGGGAAAGCCATTAGTAGTTTTTCTACCAGCATGTGCTTGTATTAACGCATTTTGCAATCCCTTTCCAGTAAAGGAAGTAATGATGGCACATTGTCCTTGTAGCGGGGATCCATCAGGGTGGCCACTCAGTAATCTGCACTGGTAACAATATGTGAAACTCGTTGATCATTCCGCAGGAACTGCAACATGTATTGGCTCATGTGTGTCAGGCTGCCTAGAGACAACGACAAGCTTTCCTCAGTGGAAGATATATCGTCTCTGTAATCTGTATCACACCAGCCAAACTCCAGTGGTGCCCATGAGCTGATTTACGTGCCACTTTGCTGTGGAAATGGTTGGTCCTCTGCCCCACCTCCTTCTCATCATCATCCTCCCAAACTGTCCCCTGCCTGTACAGTTAGGTACCTGGCTGATGTTGGGACAATAACCCACCCTCCGAGCCCTGTGTGAACGACAGACCTGGTAATGGTGTGAATTAACTCTGCTCCTCCTCCTGCTCCTCTTCCTCCTGTACCACCACCTCATCCATCATGGCCTGAATAGTTTTTTTCCAGCAGGCATATAAGCGGTATAGTAACGCTGTCTGATGTTGGTATCATCAGAATTGGCCAAGATTGTTGGAAGACCATTTCCAGTGACTACCTCTTGAAGCTCATCAAGAGAATGCCAATATTGTGCAAAGCAGTCATCAAAACAAAAGGTGGCTACTTTGAAGAACCAAGAATATAAGACATATTTTCAGTTGTTTCACACTTTTTTGTTAATTATATAATTCCACATGTGTTAATTCATAGTTTTGATGCCTTCGGTGTGAATGTACAATTTCCAAAGTCATGAAAATACAGAAAAATCTTTAAATGAGAAGGTGCGTCCAAACTTTTGGTCTGTACTGTACAAAGCAGCGTAACATAGCACACATGTCCCGTATAGAGACCCAGTCATTGGTGGTGAAGTGGTGTTGTTCTGCAGTGCGACTCAGCCATGCGTGCTGCAGCTGAAACTCCAATATTGCCTGCTGCTGCTTGCCCAGGCTCTCCAGCATAAGCAAGGTGGAGTTCCACCTTGTTGGTACTTTGCATATCAGCCAGTGAGCAGGAAGGCAGAAGAGACGCTGCAGCACAGACAGGCAAGCACCCGGAAAAGAACTTCAAAAGTGCACACACACTGCCCGCACTTTCAGCAGCAGCTCACAAATGTGTAGGTAGTTTTTCAGGATGCTCTGCACCATCAAGTTGAGCACATGTGCCAGTGGAGGGATGTGCGTCAAATTGGCTAGGACCAGAGCAGCTATGAGATTTCACCCATTATCGCACACCACCAGGCCGGGCAAAAGGTTTACTGTTGGCAACCACTTATTTGTCTGCTTTTTAACCCAAGTCCTCAACTCCTGTGCATTGTGGGATTTGTCCCCCAAACAGAGGATTTTAACATCTTTCTGACTTGAGATGTATAGATACGTCTCGGCTATCGCGCCCTCACAGAGGCTGTGCGAGTGCGATCGCCGTCGGGTGTCAGGTGATTCTGACAGCTGACACCCTGCACAGCTGACACGCATTTATTGAGCGAGCAGAGGGACAAAAGTCCCTCTGCTCTTGGATCGGAGACCCCGCAATGTCATTGCGGTGTCCCGATCATTGCCATGGTGACCCGATGTCATCATGATGAAATCCGGGTCACCAGGACATAGCAAGATAGTTAGATCATGCACAGTGCATGATCTAAGTATCTTGTGTCTGCAGCACTGACAGCTATAAGGCATAGCAGTGATCCTGCACTGCTATGCCTTATAGCAGCGATAAGACTGCAGAAAGTGAAAGTCCCATAGTAGGACTAAATAAAAAAGTGAAAAAATAAAGTAAAATAAAGTTGTAAAAATATATATTTTTAAAAAATCACAAAATAATAATAAATATTATAGCAGGGCATGTCACAGGGCAGTTACAGGGCTCTGTGACGTGACGGGGAGGGGGGGAAGATGATAATTTAGCCAAGAGGCGGGGATTTAGCTGCATAATAAGCAGATAGAAGGGGTTTGCTTGGTGTTCCCCGGGCGCCAAGACTCTGGTGAAGAAACTTTATAAAAGACGATTTCTCTGGAATCAGACCACTGCTACTGGCCATATGGGTATGTATAGATTTACTTTTCTATCACCTGTATGGGCATAGTAGTAGTCTGACATCGCCCAGGGGGGTGACAGATTCCCTTTAAGGAGAGAGTGAAAAGTGTCAAAGAGGCGTTTAGGATTATTGGACAGTGAGATGATGAGGTTGTTAAAGTAAGTTTGTTTTGAGAGGTGAAGGGAGGAGTTATATGTTTTAAGCATGAATTTATAATGGAGGAAATCTTTGGCCAGATTCGATTTTCTCAACACCCATTCGGCACACCTGGAGTACCACTGGAGAAAACGTGTTGGCAGCGTGTGCCAGGGTTGTCACCGTCTGTGCCAAGTTTTTCTGTGTAGGAGATGCGGCTTCATTCAGGGCGCATTGCAATGTTTCATTATAATGCTTCAGTGCAGAGTCAGGACATGAGAGGGATGAGATTGGGGCCAATGATGATTGCAACGTTTTCATGAATTTTTGGGTGTTAATGGCATGTATATTTCTACAACTGTAGAAAGTGGAGGAGTCTTGAGGAGGGTGACAATGAATGAAAGAAGGTTGTGGTCAGAGAGCAGAAGAGGAGAGTTAGTAAATTCATGTATTGAACAAAGCCAGGCGAAGATCAGGTCAAGAGTATTACCATCTTCATGTGTAGGAGAATTAGTAAGCTGTGAAAGACTGAAGGAGGATGTTCGCGATAAAGGATGAACAGCAGGTGGGGAGAGGGGATCGCCAAATGGGATGGTAAAGTCCCCCATGACGACAATGGGGATGTTACAGGATAGAATGTTTGAAAAGCCAGGTGGCAAAGTGATCCAGAAACTGATGGGAGGGGCCTGGAGGGCGATACACAACCGACATTCACAGGAAGAAAGACCGGTAGAGTCTGACTGTGTGGGCCTGAACAGAAGGGAAGATAAGTGAGGTTACTGGGGAGATAACCTGAAAAGTATATTTTGCTGAAAGGAGCAGACCAACACCTCCACCTGATTTGTTATCAGTTCTCGGGGTATAAGAGAAGTGTAGGCCACCATATGAGAAAGCAGCAGCGGCGGTGGTATCCGACTGCTGGATCTATGTTTCATTGAGAGCCAGAAGGTTAAGGGAATTTGAGAGGAAGAAGTCATGAAAGAAGGAGAGTTTATTACATGCTGACCGCACATTCCAAAGGGCACAATTGAAAGAGACAGAAGGCATGCTGGGAATATTATTGAGATTAGCAGGGTTTCTGAATGTAGCAGGGAAAGAGTTAGTGTTATTATTACAAGAAGGTACTGGATTAGGAGAAATATCACCTGCGACTTAGAGTAGAAAGATACAGTGAGCAGATGGTTGAGTGATTTGTGGAAACGTTTCTTGTGTTGTAAGGTGGGAATGAATGGTTTGTGTGGTATAACATTGGGAAGAGAGCATGAGAGCTGTACATAGTAGAGGAGAGGAGAGAGGGGTTAATATGGATGAAATGTGCCAAGTTTGTGGGAGAACGGTGAATGTGGATGATTGTAACAGCCAGAACATAAATGGCACAAATACAAATGGTGAACACTGTTTGCAAAACGGATGACCTGGAAGAAAGTTTGTTTAATTGTCTTGCATATCTTACCTGTCTCCTGCTCTGTCCATCTGCCATATCTAACTGCGTCGGGACTTTGAAAAACTATGCATAAATGCTATATGCATAAATGCACCCCACACAAATGCCACCCCTTACCTTTGTCTCAATATATAGGGAAGTATGTGCTTAGATGTAACACAAATTTAACTCATTAGCAATCAATCAGCTAGCCTAAGACAGCAGGAGATAATAAAACTGCAGAAACAAAAACAGACTGGCAGATCCACATGGATCATTAACTTGGTCAAGCAAGTGTGATGACCTTAAAGCACTACCGTTCAAAAGTTTGGGGTCATTTAGAAATTTCATTATTTTTGAAAGAAAAGCATATTTTTTTCAATGAAGCTAACATTAAATGAATCAGAAATACACTATATACATTGTTAATGTGGTAAATGACTAATCTAGCTGCAAACATCTTGTTTTTATTGCAATATCTACATAGGTGTATAGAGGCCCATTTTCAACAACCACCACTCCAGTGTATAATGTTACATTCTGTTTGCTAACTTTGTAAGAAGTCTAATAGATGTTTAGAAAATCCTAGAAAACTCTTGCACAAGTATGTTAGCCCTGCTGAAAACGGTTTGGCTGATTTGAAAAGCTATAAAATTGACCTTCCTTTGAGCTAGTTGAGAATCTGGAGCATTACATTTGTTTGTTCTATGAAACTCTCAAAATGGCCCAAAAAAGAGAACTTTCATGTTAAACTCGACAGTCTATTCTTGTTCTTAGAAATGAAGGCTATTCCATGCGAGAGATTGCTGAGAAACTGAAGATTTCCTACAACGGTGTGTACTACTCCCTTCAGAGAAGAGCACAAACAGGCTCTAACCAGAGTAGAAAGACAAGTGGGAGGCCCCGTTGCACAACTGAGCAACAAGACAAGTACATTAGAGTCTCTATTTTGAGAAATCGACGCCTCACAGCTCCTCAACTGGCAGCTTCATAAAATAGTACACGCAAAACGCCAGTGTCAACCTCTACAGTGAAGAGGCGACTCCGGGATGCTGGCCTTCAGGGCAAATTGGCAAAGAAAAAGCCAAATCTGAGACTGGCCAATAAAAGGAAAAGATTAATATGGGCAAAAGAACACAGACATTGGACAATGGAAGATTGAAAAAACATTTTATGGACAGACGAATCAAAGTTTGAGGTGTTTGGATCACACAGAAGAACATTTGTGAGACACAGAACAACTGAAAAGATGCTGGAAGAGTGCCTGATGCCATCTGTCAAGCATGGTGGAGGTAATGTGATGGGCTTGGGTTGCTTTGGTGTTGGTAAAGTGGGAGATTTGTACAAGGTAAATGCCATGCCATACCTTGTGGACAGCGCTTGATTGGAGCCAATTTCATCCTACAACAGGACAATGACCCAAAGCACACCTCCAAATTATGCATGAACTATTTTGGGAAGAAGCAGGTAGCTGGTATTCTATCTGTAATGGTGTGGCCAGGGCAGTCACCAGATCTCAACCCTATTGAGCTGTTGTAGGAGCAGCTTGACCGTATGGTACGCAAAAAGTGCCCATAAAGCAAATCCAACTTGTGGGAAGGGCTTCAGGAAGCATGGGGTGAAATTTCTCAAGATTAACTCAGCAAATTAACAGTTAGAATGCCAAAGGTCTGCAATGCTGTAATAGCTGCAAAAGGAGCATTCTTTGACGAAAGTAAAGTTTGAAGAAGAAAATTATTCTTTCGAATAAAAATCATTAATTCTAACCTTGTCAATTTCTGGATTATATTTTCTATTCATTTTGCAACTCATTTGATAAATAAAAGTATGAGTTTTCATGGAAAACACAAAATTGTCTGGATGACCCCAAACTTTTGAACGGTAGTGTATATACCAATGAATAGCAGAGCAATACAGGTATGGAGATGCAATGCAGACTTCAGAAGGGTTAAAACACAGCAGATGAATGAGATATATACACCAATGAATAGTTTTTATTGTGTAAAAGCGCCAAAACATAAAAAAAACATTATAAATGTGGTATCGTTGTTAACATACTGACCCAAAGAAAAAAGCTGCCTTATCAATTTTACCACACGTGGAACGGAAAAACAAAAACCAAAAAAAAACAATTCCTGAATTGTTGGTTTTTGTTTATTCTGCCTCCCATAAATCAGATTAGAAAGTGATCAAAAAATGTCACATGCGCGAAAATTGTACCAATAAAAACGTCACATTACTATGTTGGCTGAAATATGGAAAAATTATAGCTCTCAAAATATGGCGATGCAAAAACTAGTTTTTGCAAAAAAAAAAAGCGTTTTTTTAGTGTGACAGCAGCCTAACATATAAACCAGATATAAATCTGGTATCACTGTAATCGCACCGACCAAAAGAATAAAGTCAACCAATCACTCATACCGCACAAGGAAATGGGTAAAAAGATGAGAAAATATTTCAATGTTTGCTTCAGGTTACGATCGCTGATTTTGCAATATTCGCTGATTTATTCGTCGAATATTCGCTGAACATAGCCGAACGCCATTGAATTCAATGGGGTGCAAAACCAAACACATACACAACGCCTTCAAACAGGCCCAAAAGCTGCCAAAACAGATTAATTTAGGGTCAGACACCAGGAAAATGGCATCAATTGACCCACAGTACAAATTTTGTAATTGCACAGCAGCAATCAGCCATGGGCCATGCATGAGGTATCAGGGTCTGGGACAGCATTTACAGCTTTGGATTGAACTTCAAATTAAGATGAGGTAGGTGTGGGATCGGTGTATGTCTGCTGTGCTGGGAGCCCTGATACCACATGCAACAGCTCAACCTGTTTTTATGCTAAGCCACACTCAGATGGCAGAAAAATCAGTTTCATAGATTAGTATTGATAAAAAAATTAAAGGATAGTAACACGGGTAGTTGACTGAAAGTAAATGGAGGCCTGCCGGTCTGGGAGGCCTACTGCTACAGGCAATACATATGAAGGAGACCCAACCAGGAGTCTCCCCATTTCCAAAAATTAAAGGCTGACACCACCAATTTCACCAGAGTAGAAATGTTAGAATTAGGACCGACACCTCTTCCACTACAACCAACCCAGCAGATGGAGACCCAATCAGGAGTCTTCAAATATAAAAAAATAGGTACAGACACCACCAAAGTGGCATCAATTTCAAAAGAGTAGAAATAGTATAATGGGGATCGACACCTCTTCCACTATAGCATACCCAGCAGATGGAGACCCAATCAGGAGTGTTCACATTTCCCTAAATTAGGGGCTGACACCACTGAAGTGGCATCAATTTCTGTAGAGTAGAACTAGTATAATGTGTACCGACACCTCTTCCACTACAGCATACCCAGCAGATGGAGACTCAACCAGGAGTCTCCACATTTTCCTAATTAAGGGCTGACACTAGAAAAGTGGCATCAATTGACCCAGGGTACAAATAGTATAATTATTATTATTTATTATCATAGCGCCATTTATTCCATGCCACTTTACATCTGAAAAGGAGTCACCGAATCATACAAGAGGAGAGAGGACCATGCCCGCGTGGGCGCGCAAAGAATCTACAAGGAATGGGTGAGGATACAGTAGGTGAGGGTACAGCTGGTCATGCAGCGGTATGGTGAAGTAAGGATTACTGCAAATTGTATGCTTGTCAGAAGAAGTGTGTCTTCAGCTTCATTTTGAAGGTTTCCACGGTAGGCAAGAGTCTGATGTGTTGTGGTAGAGAGTTCCACAATAGGGGAGATGCACGGGACAAATCTTGTATGCAATTGTGGCACGAAGAGATAAGAGGGAAGTAGAGAATGAGATCTTGTAAGGATGGGAGGTTGCGCACAGGTAAGTACAGATTGACAAGGTCACAGATGTATGGAGGAGAAAGGTTTTGAATGGCTTGGTATGCAAAAGTTAGGTTTCTCAACTGGAGTCTCTGGGCAACGGGGAGCCAGCACAGGAATTGACAGAGGGGAGAAGCCAGGAAATAGTGGGGTGATAGGTGGATTAGTTGGCCAGCACAGTTTAGGATAGATTGGAGGGGTGCGAGAGTGGTAGAAGGGGGGCCACAGAGCAGGAGCTTGCAGTAGTTGAGGCGGGAAATGATGAGGGTGTCCACTGGTGTTTTTGTAGATTCATGGTTGAGGAATGTGGGGATCCCGGAGATATATTTTAGAATTGGAGTCGGCAGCAAGTGGAAAGGGCTTGGATCTGACATTTGAAGGACAGATCAAAGTCAAGATTGAGGGACTCGGGAGTGTGTGAAGCCATTGACTTAGATGGATAGGTCAGTTGGGGGGGTGAATGAGATGGTGGAAAGATAATGAATTCAGTTTTATCCATGTTAAGTTTTACAAATCTAGCAGAGAAGTAAGATGAAATAGCAGACACACATTGTAATATTCTGGTTAGTAAGGAGGTGATATCAGGTCCAGAGAGGTAGATCTGTGTGTCATCAGCATACAGGTGATACTGAAAGCCGTGAGACTATGAGCTGTCCCAGGCCGAAGGTGTAGATGAAGAAGAGCAGGGCTCCTAGAACTGAACCTTGGGGGACTCCGACACATAGGAGACGAGATGAGGAGGTGGTGTGTGAGTGGGAGACAATGAATGTCCAGTCAGTTAGGTATGAAGTGATCCAAGATAGGGACAAGTCTGTGGTGCCGAGACAGCGGTACACTTTGTAGATGCGGGCCAGAAAGAACATGTGCTGCAGTAGATGATAAGCGCTTCATCAAGTGGCCTCTACTCCTCTTCCTCCACCTTAACATCACACACAGTACAGTCTTCAGAGGTGGCATTCCAATTACCCTTGTTTTCACCCGTGTCATAACTCTCCAACTGCCCAACTGACTGTTGGGAACCACAGATGGGTGAGTCTGCAGAGCTGTTCACACATTCTATTCCGGGGCATCAGAGGTCTGATCCAAAGCTTCACAGACTCAAGAGGGGGAAAGCATGTACAGCAATGCCCCAAATTTTTTTCAGTAGGGTCCCAGCAGAATCCACCCCTCGTCACCAGATATTAACCCCTGGAGATGGAGTTGATCCTGATGAGACTCAGATACTTGAGACACACCTATACAGTACTGTGCTGTCAGGGCAGGAAGAGGAAGAGTGTGACTATCAGGGCAAGGAGTGGGAGAACAGAGAGGATGATGATGAGGTTGTAGATCCCACTTGGTGTGAACCCACAGGCATGCAGCTGAGTAGCTCAGCTGAGGAGGTTGAGGAGGAGGAAGACGAGGAGGTTACGTTGCGGCTTCCCGCACAGACACAGAGTTAAGCAACTATAACAAGCACTGTATCCTCAGCCTCAACTCTGGCAGTGGCCAGTAGCGTTCAAGGGTCTTTAGTTGCCTAGCCTGGGTCCTTTTTGAGACCTCAAAAAATGACAACTCATGTTATCTGCCAACTTTGTTAAAAATTACAGAGTAAAGTAAAAAAAATGCAATAATTTGACTACTACATGCATGAACTGGCACATGTGCGATCAACATGGGTCAATCTGGGAATTTCACTGTGCTAAAATGCAGACTAGCAGGCCTTGCCAACCACTGGCCACCCCATCAACTGCATCTTCTGCTTCTGCCTCCTCCGGCACCATGGCAAGTGTTCTCGCACAGGTCTCTGGTAGAAGAGCCTCCACTTGTTTACCCGCTAAAGTCGGAGGGAGTGAGAGCCCGTCAGCTGTTACGGAAGTGGACATGCCTGCTGTTTTTGACTGATGTCAGACACCAAACGCACTCCATCTTTCTAAATCCATTGTAACATCTCCATCTGCACCTCTATCACAGTCCAGAAGCTTGTCGTATTCACCTTACTCCACCCTCTCTCAGCACAGCATCCAGCCCTTAATCTCACAGTTGTGGTCACATAAAAGATTGTTTCCTCCTACACATGCCAAAGCAAAGAGCTTGAACTTCACCATCTCCAATCTGTTGGGCACAGAAATGCTGCCTTTCCGCCTGGTGGATACAGACAGTTTCCGAAAGCTGATGGCTATCGCAGTCCCCAGTACCAGTTTCTCAGTCGCCATTACTTCTCTAAGAAAGCTGTGCCTGGGCTACACCAGCATGTTGCAGACAACATCACCTATTCCTTGAAAAAATCTAGGTCTGACAGGGTGCATTTCACCACTGACACCAGGACAAGCAAGCATGGCCAGAGGCTTTATATCTCACTGACTGGGCACTGGGCCAGAACATGGAGAACTAAACTAACAGACAACAGATGTTGGAAAAATAAACTAATGAACAGCTAGGGTTGGAGAACTAAACTTCTACACACCAGGGGATGGAGAACTAAACCACTTGACACCAAGGTGTCACTAGACAGCAAGTCTTAGAATCCCCAAGATTTGCGGGACAAACCTTTGTATATAACACTTCCTCCAGTGCTTCTGCCTCCTCTACCTCCTCTAGGGCCTCCACCTGTGACCTCAACCTCTGCCTTAATGAGACATGTAAGGGGGAAGGACGCCACCACCCCTTTAAGAAGGACTTTTCACTGTTATTATTCCCACGTGCGGCAGTAGTTGTACCCGTGTGAATGTAATGTCTAATGTAATGTTGATGCTTTTATGTGTTCTCCCTATAATGTACAGTGCAGTAGTTGCCTAGTTACAGCAGCATAGCAGAGCTGGCCAGGGGGAGGAACATAGCAGGGAGGAGCAGAGGCAGTGAGCTTAGAGACAGGAGAAAGGAAGTCAAGTAGCAGTGTCCGGGCGGCCATGCCCAGGACAAGGTGTCAGAGAAGAGCTCCAGAGAAAAGGAGCTTGTGTGAAGAAGGGGGTGTCCCCGCAAAGAAGGAGTCGAGGCAGTGGGGCCATAAGCCCATGAGTAAGGACCAGTGATGGTGTAAATGCACTCAGAGAAGAGGCCAGTACACGAGACATCAAGGGTCCATGTGAGTACCAGAGAGTCCGACAGCCAGAGACCTGAGCAAGGGTTAGGAGGTGCGCGGATCCGAGGACAGAGACTAGGCACTAAGCAGAGTCCGGCAGCCATAGACCCAGGCCAGGGTTAGAAGGTGCGCGGGAGAGAGAGAGAGTGCCGACAGCCCTCAGCAGGTGCTGAGGACCGAACAGAGGCTGAGGAGAAGGGATGTACATATATATATATATATCTATATCCGAGTAGCACAGCGAGAGAGAACAGGGACTGTGGAAAACGTATAGGAGCCTTATCCGAGTACCACAGCTTCCCTAGGACAAGCGGCAACGAGGACAGAGGGTGTGCTGAAGGTGAAAGTCTGCCTGCTGTAATAAACTGAGTCGGAAGGTAGAGAAATGGCTTATTGTCCCTGCATAAGACCTGGGCCTGAGAATATCTGCTGCACCTGCCTAAACACTGCAATCTGTCAGTAATGTTGGTTGTATTTAAAAGCACTGACTCTATCCGTTTATTCATGTGCGAGGTGCCGGGGTGCTCGCTGAAGGTTGCTCAGTAGACTCGCCCATAACTACCACCCCGTGCCACCTCGCTACATTTGGCGTAGTCGGCAGGATGCGAAGTCCAAGCATCCAAACAGCGAGGTGAGCAGGTCCTGTGGCAAGAGAGAGAAGATGCTGGATAAGGACCGCAAGAAAAATGCCCCTGGCGCAGATGAGGCGCCTGAAGATAAACAGATGAAACGGAAAGAATTGAAAAGCGTACAAACCAAGAAGGTGGACGAAAATGGCGATCTCAAGATGGTGGCCAGCAAAGTGAGTTCCAAGATGGCGGATAATGGCGTGGAGGCTGCCGATAGCTCCGCCCATCGTGGGCATCCTGAGCGCAAAACAGCACAAAAAACTGTATGGCATGGAAGCCGGGCCGGGCTGAAACTGTGGCCCCCTGTGAGCAGTGCCCGCCTGCGGTGTGTGCGGCAAAGAAAGAAGAAACCCTGCTCACCATTGAAGATCCCAGAACCAGAGTCAGAGTGGGAGGAATTGGTGGAGGCGGATCCACCTACGGACAGGTGGAGCCTGGAAGGAGGATCCCTCGTGTCAAGCAGTGCGGCGCCATTGCTGAAGGAGACGGTGAAGCAGCAACAGCCTGAGACAATGCTACATCGCGGTGGCCTTGGACACATGGACTGGGAGCGGCGCAGGCTACACAAGGAGGAAGTGCTTGAACCAATCTGGGCGGCGGGAGGACCAACGGCAGCAGTGGTGCCTGCGGATGATGGAGAGCCAGCTCTGGTGACCATGGCGGCGATGAGTCTTGATCCAGACTCACCCCCTGACCCACTCACTCCTGCGTCTAGCCCATCACCCCCAACTTACCAAGAAGCTGTGAGAACCCCCAGAGAGGAGGAGGAATGGTGGATCGAGGGGTAATCGCCGAGAAGAAGAGGCGGGAGTGCCGCATTCATTAAGAGATGCAGAGCCCGCATTACATACGGCCTAGTGAGGTACTATGAGCTTTCCCGCGGCTATGGGTTCATTCAGGAGACTGATACCAGCGAAAAAGTATAAGTGAATGCCGGATCTGTTCGCGGCTGCGGCCCCTTGCTATGGGGCAGTCGTCGAGTGTCATTCGTTAAGGAGTATGGGCCCCGAGGCCCGTATGCAGTGGCTGTCGCTATATTGCCTGAGGCAGAGCAGCAGCAGGCCGCAAACCATCCTGTGTGGCCGGAAACCGCGGCCGTTGGGCAGCAGTTGATTGTGGTGCCTGCAGATCAGGAACCAGACCCCAGTGAGATGACCTCACAAATATCCGAGTCTGTTACTCTGCTGCAGACCCTGTCTACGGCCCAGGCGCTGCATGAACTAGCTGCCCCCGCAACAAGTACCCCTACAGAGGAGGCTGGCACCTAGCCCAGCTGTACGCGAGAGGACCAGGAGTGAGCGTGGGGGCTCCTCGTCTTCTACAGGATCGTAGGGACAGACAGTCCTGATCTTCAAGGACAATGGGGTGGTAAACTACAGCCACTATGCGGAAGCCGCTGACTAAACGGGCGGTGTGTGAACCGCCACCCAAGTTGTGCTAGTTGCACTGTGAAACAAGCAAAAGGAACTGTACTGTGTTCCTATGGGCAGGAGCCCCTGTTCAGTCCGGTGACGACCCGAGGTGGCCAAGGATGTGGTCACCAATAGACACTGTTCTGCATCTCTTAAAGGGCAAGAAGCCCTGATAGCACCAGGAAGCAATGGTGCTGGCCGGACGGCCAGAAGATGACTATATGCTTGTGTGTTTCCCCCTCTCCAAGTTCTGTTGCGCACGTTTGCGCATTCCCCTGCTGGATTACGGGACTGAATCCTAATAGGGTTAAATATCCCACACTGAAGGACTGTGTGCAACTGCTCCATGGACTGAGCTCTCGTATAGGAGCTATTGAGCAGTACATGGTTCTTAAAGGGACCATACTCAGCAAAAAGGAGGGAGGGGGAGAAACTGTCAGGACGACCTGAGGATCGTGCCGGGTCACTGCTCCAGGACTGTCAGAGCAGGATTTGTTGGCCAGAGGGCATGTGATGGACATTTTTTTTGTGGGTCTCAGGAGCAAGGGGACCGGGGTCAGATGGACCCATATTCAAAGGAACTTGAACTCTGTGTTCCAGGTCCCAACCGAGTGGGACCGAGGTCAAGGTTGACTAGCAAGAAGAAGTGATTAAAGTGAATTGATCTATTGTGCATTTTAATGTACAGTAAACATATTTGTTGAATGTTTTAAATGTGCATTAGTGTTTCTTTTTACAGGTATTTTCATGGTCAGGACAACCATGTTTTAGGAGGGAGGTATGTAAGAGGGTGACCAGGACGGTCATGCGCCTCTTCCCTCTTAATGCACATAATTCTGTGTTCTATGTTTATATATGAGCATTCATATGATCTAATCTCTGATGGGTTACTTATAGGTTCAATATAGGTTGGTGCGGGTAAACTATTAGATTGATAGAAGAAGTAGTGCAGAGGTGGGCACTATAGCACACAGAGTATGCTGTTATGGTTGGGAAAGAATTAAGGGGTTTAGGAGCTGCTCCAGTGTGGGAGTGGCAGATTTACTGAAGAAAGGAATCACTTCCTGATTGCAGGGAGAGTGAGTTGAGTGAGGGACAGTGACTAGTGAGGACCTGTCAGGAGGACACAGGAGAAAGTACAGGAGAAGGGTGTGTGTGTGTCACAGTCTGGGAGTTTTTGGACAACCTTATCTGGAAGGTGAATCTGAACAGTCTAGACAGCGGGGACAACAGGAACAGATGTAAATGGAGAGGTCAATGTGGGAACTTCACTTTACGTGCCAAGACAGGACAGCCTCATCAGGGAGGTGGATCCAAGCAGGTCAGGCAGTGGGACAGAGAATGGAGTTACCCAGAGAGCTGGCGTGCTCGGCGTTGATCTTCATATCCAAATCGGTGTCCATGACTTTCATCGCTGGTAAAGTGCCGCTGTATGTGAAGAGATCACAAAGAGACTGTATCACTTGCTACTCCCTGTATGTGACTGTGGCTGCAAGTAAAGATGTTTTTACATTTTTAAGCTGGTCTGGTTTTCGCCTTCTGAAGGCTAAAAGACTCAACATCCAGGATGGCGAAACAGAAGTGAGTATGGAGGTATTCTCTACAGAGACACCTCAACACACAAACACCCAGGGATTCTCCGAGTCCCCTTTTTCTGTAGTGGGCCAGGGTGAGGATTTACTCACTGAAACTGACATGACACTCACCACCGACTGCCACCCTGCCCCCCGTTACAGACACACGTTACAACAGTGCAGATAGAATCCTCCGACATTCGTAATGCGCTGCCAGGGCTCTCTGCAATCAGGCAGTGTTTCAATGAATATGCCTTGGATATCGCAGTCAAACTGATCAAGAGTTGTGGATAGCTATCCATGCCAAGATTGAGCAATGGCTGTCACCACTGAACCTGGAGCAAGGGAAGGCCGTGTGCGATAATGGTGCAAACCTGGAGGCAGCACTACGCTGGGGCAACCTCATACATGTGCCTTGCATGGCTCGCATCTTCAATTTGATGGTAGAGCAATTTCTCCACCACTATCCTGGTCTGGATGCACTGCTACAGCAGCCATGGTCTCTGTGTGCTCATATAAAACTATAAAAACACGCAGGATCTTTAGTATAAAAACCAGACTCGCTAATGTAACCTCTTAATTAGTGATGAGCAAGTATGTTTTCTTAACCCTTTCGCCGAGTATACTCGGCCGAGCACCGAGTATTTATAGCGTGCTCGGTGATATGTTTGAATCACTCCCATGTGCATGATTTGCGATTTTTGACAGCTTTGATACATGTGAGGAATGTCTGCTTCTTACACATTCCTCACATGTATTAAAGCTGTCAAACAGTCGCAAATCATGCACACGGGAATGATTCAAACATATCACCGAACACGCTATAAATACTCGGTGCTCGGCTGAGAATACTAGGCAAAATGGTTAACAAAACATACTCGCTCATCACTACTTTTAATTAGTGATGAACGAGCATGCTCGCTACTGCTCAGTGCTCGCCCGAGCGTCTCACTGCTCGCCGAATATTTCCGGGGTTGCTCGGCGGGAGGTCTGGTCCCCTCCCTGCATGTTTGGTGCTCTTTAGAGTGTCAATCAACATGCAGGGTTTGCCTGCCACTCACTGTAATGCCGTAGCCATGTTGGTTGTGGCATTACAGTGATTGGCTGGCCGCACAGCGTCATAGGGTCTATATCAGACCTGGTGCCACCATGTTTGTCACAGTCACTCCGGACAGTGTAGTGAGAGGTGCTGCTGCGTCAATGAGAGATCTGCCTGTGTATTACTTAATGTGGGGAAAAAAAAACGGACATTACACATATCCATCTTAACAAACAGTCCATTTGAGGACTAACTAATCCATCTGCAGAGATATCAGGCAGGCAGGGTATATAGCAGACTGAAGTGCACATAGCACAAAAGGCTCCATTCCAATTCTGCCTTCTGCTGCTGTTAGATATTTCTATACAAAGGCCTAGATCTCAGGGGCCAGGAATACTTTTCTTTGGATCTTAATCCTCATTACTTGCTTAAAAAGAAATCCAGAGAACACCGTTTTTCTGCGCCATTTGCTTGTTGGCACTGCAGAATACAGCCAGGTCCTTTCCATATTACATCGCTAAAAATCCAGCTATTTGAAACTCTGTTTTCTCCGTCACACGGATCACATATACTTAGTAACAAAATACTGCCATTTCTGGCCTACATAAAAAATTTCTTTCAGTGTGTCAGTGAAGCAATTCACAGCAGTTTGCTGTTAAAACTACTTACCTATAGGCCTGGTATTTAATACTCTGTTTTCTCCGTCACATGGATCACATATACGTTGTCAGAAAATACTGCCATTTCTGGCCTCCATTAAAAATTTCTTTCAGTGTGTCAGTGAAGCAAATCACAGCAGTTTGCTGTTCAAACTACTTACCTACAGGCCAGCTATTTAAAACTCTATTTTCTCCGTCACACGGATCACATATAAGTTCGCTCCAAACTCAGTCATTTGTAGTGAGCGTTGAAGATACTGTCCTCCATTTAAAATGGGCAAGGCACGTGGTAAAAGACAGGGAACTGGATGTGATAGTAATGGTGCATGCAGAGGCCGAGGACAAGGCTGTGGGTAAGCTGAAATTGTGCCACATCAAACACCCACATATTCTTGCCTGACCTTCCTGTCCCAATTTCTAGGGGACCGCAGCACACCACTATTGAACCCAGAGCAGTGTCAAAAGGTTGTTGGTTGGATAGCGGATAATGATTCCAGTCACTTAGCCACCACCACCACCACCCTGTCTTCCACACGGTCAAGTCTCAGTAGCCGTGAGTCTGGACCGCATATTCCTCACCCTGATCCTCCTTCCTCCCACCATGCAGAGTGCCCAGAGACAATTGATCCCACACTTGGATACTCTGAAGAGCTGTTCACTTTTCCATTTACAGATTCGGGCCTCTCGCCCGATCCACTTGAAGCGGGGCAAGAGGAGATTGCGTGCAGCGATGCCCAAATGTTTGAGCAGCCACGGTCACATGAAGGCGACGGTGGGAAAGTGTCACAAGAGGTGGACGATGATGAGACACAATTGCCCGAAAGTCAGGAGGAGGACCAGGGTGCGGAAGTGGAATACGAGGTGGTGGATGATATAGTAACTGACCCAACCTGGCAGGAGGACATGCAGAGCGAGGACAGCAGCACACAGCGGGAGGGAGGCAGAGCACCCCAGCAGGCAGGATGAAGCAGTGTGGTGGCCGCAGACAGAAGGCAGGCAACCGTTCCCCGCAACACCAACACGAAGAAAGTTGCCAGTACAACTGTTAGGTCTTCCCGAGTATGGTTGTTTTTTAAAGACTCTGCCAATAACCCCAAAAAGGCCATTTGCACCACCTGCCAGGCCAACATCAGCAGGGGTAGCAAAACGACCAGCCTGACCACCACCAGCATGATCAGGCACATGGCAGCAAAGCACCCGACTTTGTGGGCCGAACCCCATGGTCCAGGAACAGTGTCTGCAGGTGGCACAATTGCTTCTTCTGCTGTTGTGCATGCAAGCCAATCACCTGTCCATGATGCATGCGAAGATGCCTCCTGCCCTGCACCTGAGGTTTCGCACTCTCAGGTAGCAGCATCCGGAAGCCCCTCCATGTCCTTGTCCCAGCGCAGCGTTCAGTTGTCCATACCCCAGTCCTTAGAATGCAAGCGCAAATATGCAGCCAACACCCCACAGGCCACACTACTAAATTCTCACATTTCACGACTGCTTGCACTCGAAATGTTGCCTTTTAGGCTTGTGGAGACGGAAGCATTCCGCAACCTGATGGCGGCTGCCGTCTCTCGGTACTCGGTCCCCAGCCGCCACTATTTCTCCCGCTGTGCCATCCCCGCATTACACAAGCATGTGGCCCAAAACATTAGCCGTGCCCTCAACAACGCAGTTACCGGGAAAGTCCACCTAACTACGGACACATGGACAAGTGCTTGTGGGCATGGACGGTACATCTCGCTGACGGCATACTGGGTTAATTTAGTGGAAGTCGGGACCCAGGCGCACCTTGGGACGGAACAGGTCCTCCCGACGCCAAGGATTGCGGGCCCTAGGTCAATCAGGGTTGCCCCTCACGGTCTACGGCTCCTGCACCTCAGCCTTCTCCAACTCTTCAGCCTCCATCTCTGAAATGACCACATCAGTCACAAGCTAGAAGCACTGCAGCACTGCCTCAGCCAAGCGGCAATAGGCTGTGCTGAAGCTAATATGCTTAGGTGACAAACCGCACAATGCTGAAGAGTTGTGGACAGCTCTGAAAGAGCAGGCAGATCTGTGGCTCACACCGCTGAACCTACAGCCAAGCATGGTGGTGTGTGACAATGGCCGGAACCTGGTGGCGGCTCTAAGGTGAGGCGAGCTCACACACGTACCATGCCTGGCCCATGTGATTAACCTCATAGTTCAGCGGTTTTTCAAATCCTACCCGGAGCTGCCAGATCTGCTTGATAAAGTACGCCACCTGTGTGCCCATTTTAGAAAGTAAGCTACAGCTTCCGCCGCCCTTGCCGTGTTTCAGCAGCATTTGCAGCTTCCGGCTCACAGACTGGTGTGTGATTTCCCCACGCATTGGAACTCTACACTGCAGATGTTGGGAAGGATTTGTGAGCAGAAGAGGGCAGTTGTTGAGTACCAGCATCAAGAAGGCCGTCTGTATTCAGTTCAGACTCCACACATAAGACCTCAGGAGTGGACATGGATGTCAGACATATGTACCATTCTCCAAAACTTTGAGGACTCCACCAAGATGGTGAGCAGTGATGATGCCATAATTAGCATCACCATCCCACTTCTCTGTTTTCTGAAACGCTCTCTTCTCACAATCAAAGAGGATGCATTGCAGGCGGAGCACAATGAGATGGAGCAAGGAGCCATACAGGGTGATTACACACAGTCAAGCCTCATCTCAACCCAATGTGGATTGGGTGACAATGAGGAAGAGGAGGAGGAGGAGGAAGGAAAGGAGCTAGTTTCATGCACTATAGACGGTACTACCTGCACAGCTGTCATACCGTCTGTTCAGCATGGATGGCCAGAGGACAGAGAGGAGGAGTAGTTGGAGGAGGAGAGCATGGTCAGTCATCCTCTTGGTGAGGACACGGAAGTCTTGCCTGTTAGCAGTCTGGCACGCATGGCTGAGTTTATGTTATGCTGCCTTTCCTATGACCCTCGCGTTCTCAAAATTTTGGGTGACAGTCATTACTGGTTGGTGACACTTCTAGACCCATGCTACAAAGAGAACTTTATATTTCTTATTCCTGAGGCGGACAGGTCTACAAAAATGGGGCTGTACCAGAAGGCCCTTGTTACGGAACTATTAAAAAAATTCCCATCTGAAAATGCTGGCGGCAGAGAGCACACTTCGTTGGACAACCAAGGACTGCAGGCGAGAGAGAAACAACTCCAATCCAGCAGAGGCAGGGGAACACTGTCAAAGATCTGGGAGAGTTTTCTCAGACCCTCTTATCGCACAGGCCCTGAGGCGCGGGGTACTCTCACAAGGAGTGCAAAGTTTTGGAAGATGCTGAGGGAGTACCTTGTCGACTGTACCAATGTCCTCCGTGATTCCTCTGTGCCTTAAAATTATTGGGTATCCAAGCTGGATACGTGGAATGAACTGGCTCTCTATGCCTTGGAGGTCCTGGCCTGCTATGCAGCCAGCGCTTTATCAGAGCGGGTTTTTAATGCCGCTGGTGGAATTATAACTGATAAGCGCATCCGCCTGTCAACTGAAAATGCTGACAGGCTGACTCTTATAAAAAAATGAACAAGGGCTGGATTGGGCCAGACTTCTCAACACCACTGAATGATAGCAGAGCAACATAAACTCAAATCCAGTGTCTTTTCTTGGGAGGTGTATTCCTATGCACCTTTTCACACCCAGACATGGGTATACGCTTCCTGATTTTGGCTATTTGCTCTTGTCCTCCTCAATCTCCCCATCCTACACCATATCACCAGGGTGACCATGGTCCGTGATGCAACACCCACATCATTGTTTTAAAGGTTGTTTATGATGCCCGTAAAAAAATTTTTTAGACAGTATGTCCATGTATACCCCCCAGGGGTAAATGTTTGTCAGCCCATACACTTAGTGCATGGGCATTACAAGTATAGGAGGCCCGTTCCTTTCTAATGGGAACATTTTTTTTATGAGGCCCTCTTCCACGTCTCTTCCAAGGGGCATTGAAGTGCCTCCAAATTTTTGTCATCACTTACATTCACTGCATAGGCCAACACTATGGGAGACTCTCTCCTTTCTAATGGGAATTTGTCATTACTGTGGCCCTACTCTATGTGTCTTTAAATTCTTAGTGGGGTTTTTCCTAAAATTGGTCAGCCGTTGGACTCACTGCATACCCTATAACTGTACTGAAGACCCTCTACGTTCTAATGGGAACATGTCATACTTGTTACTGTGGCCCTGCTCTATGTGTCTTTAAATTCTTAGTGGGGTTTTCCAAAAAATTGGTCAGCCGTTGGACTCACTGCATAACCTATAACTGTATAGCAGACTCTCTCCTTTCTAAAGTGAATTTGTCATTACTGTGGCCCTGCTCTATGTGTCTTTAAATTCTTAGTGGGGTTTTTCCTAAAATTGGTCAGCCGTTGGACTCACTGCATACCCTATAACTGTATAGCAGACTCTCTCCTTTCTAATGAGAATTTGTCGAAACAGTGGCGCTGCTCTATTTGTCTTTAAATTCTTAGTGGGGTTTTTCCTAAAATTGGTCAGCCGTTGGACTCACTGCATACCCAATAACTGTATTCTGACTCTCTCCTTTCTAATCGGAATTTGTCGTTACTGTGGCCCTGCTCTATGTGTCTTTAAATTCTTAGTGTTTTTTTTTCTAAAATTGGTCAGCCGTTGGACTCACTGCATACTCTATAACTGTATAGCAGACCCTCTCCTTTCTAATGGGAACACATCGTTCTTGTTACTGTGGCCCTGCTCTATGTGTCTTAAAATTCTTAGTGGGGTTTTTCCTAAAATTGGTCAGCCGTTGGACTCACTGCATACCCTATAACTGTATAGCAGACTCTCTCCTTTCTAATGGGAATTTGTCATTACTGTGGCCCTGCTCTATGTGTCTTTAAATTCTTAGTGGGGTTTTTCCTAAAATTGGTCAGCCGTTGGACTCACTGCATACCCTATAACTGTATAGCAGACTCTCTCCTTTCTAATGGGAATTTGTCATTACTGTGGCCCTGCTCTATGTGTCTTTAAATTCTTAGTGGGGTTTTTCGAAAATTTTGGCAGCCCTTGGCAGCCCGAGACGATATCGGGAGAAACAGTGGCAGCTGGGGACCGAGTATGGACACCTGGCCGCCGCCGGCATGAGGTTGTGAAAAGCTTTCGCCTGCACGAGACTAAATGGCCACATTTTAAGTGAAAGCAGCTTTAGAGGACTTTCTCGGAGAAATGACAGCTGGGTAGATATGGTTTCCCAAGTCCTTTCAACAAGCTAAAGAATATGGCTGTGGTGAAATACAACTCAGCAAAAAAAGCTGTGGACTGGCTTCGTACCGTCCCTGGCCACATTCACCTGTCCACGTGTTTGTGGTTAGGCGGTCCTTCCCAGTAAGTGCACTGGGGAGGGCATTAGTAATGTTGTGGGACCCGTGCTTGTGGAAGGCGGAGACGACACCGGGAGGAACAGTGGCGGCTGGGGACCGAGTATGGATACCAGGCCGCCGCCGGCATGAGGTTATGAAAAGCTTCCGCCGCATGAGCCTAAATGGCCACATTTCAAGTGCAAGTAGCGGTCAAAAGTTTGGTAATATATTATTGCAGCCTGTGGGTGGGTGGGTGGCTGGCTGCATACTTGTGCTTGCATTCCAAGGAATGGGGTAGGGACATCTGAACGCTGCACTGGGACAAGGACGTGGACGGTGATTGTTGCAAGTCTGCAATGACAGGTGCATGGTGGTGATTTGCACACATTTAGGCAGTGACCTGGGAGTCTGAAAAGCTTCCAGAGGTCTTCCCCATGCTGTTCCCATGTCTTTTCAGCACTGTATGCATGTGTCTGATGATGTGTCACACACCACATGGCCAGATAAGGTTGTAAAATGTTAAAATGACATTTCCCAGTGAATGCATTTGTCTTTGTTGAAAGCAATGAAAAAGTGCAAAAACGCATCAAAAACGCTACGTGTGAACATAGCCCAAGGTGTGGAGGAGTATTTTTGGTTTTGGTTATTTATTTTGCCTTATATACAAGTCATTACCCTGGAAAGGATGTTCCTTGATATATTTCCCAGGAAAATCCATTTTGTTTTGTTTTTGTATGTTTTATTGTGAGTTCGTAAAAGTGGCGTAATACTCTGACAACGTTGTTGACAGCAGTAACCTGGGAGTCAGAAATGCTTCCAGGGGTCTTTCCTATGCTGTTCCCATGTCATTTGAGCACTGTTCCCATCAATTTGGGCAATTTTTAGGCCCTCTGCCGACCGCCGGGGAAAGCCACCGGAAAACTGCTCGAGTTTCCCTTAGACTTACATTGGGCTCGTTGCTCGGGTTGAGCACCAGAGTATTCCAATTTGCTCAACCCGAGCAACGAGTACCTGAGCATTTTAGTACTTGCTCATCACTACTCTTAATCCTTGCAAGCTTCAACACAATGTTCACAAGGTAGACAGCAGTGGTGGTCGGTCTCCTGTACAACGAGCTAACTCCTTCATGATGATAGAGGCCACCATCTCCTTAGCTTGCTGGTAATTTTCTGTGGGAATGAGCTTGTCTTCAACCAGCCAGGAATATCCAGTGAATGGCATGCCATGGTTTGGTATTAGCACCCAGTACCAGAAGTGAAGCCATCACCAATTTCCATATCTCAGGAATTTTATTTGGTAGACTTGCTGCTCAAAAATTAGTTTCTCACAAAGGAGCTGAAGACACTGAGTAGCAGTAGGTGCAAGTTTCTCCAGCATGACCTGTTTGTTAGATATCAGAGGGAGAACAGAATTGTGCTTTGCCAAGGGGCCAGATTGCATCTTAAATCTTATAGATTGCTGGAGCCAGTCCACAGTAAAAAAGCAGCCATAGAGTGTCCGGGAATCTTCACACAGACTTTTCTTAGCCAGGGCTGCTTCTTGGTGAGAGTTTTATTTCACCACAGCCATATTCTTTAGGTTGGTGAAAGGACTGCCATAGAATGAAACCATATCTGCTCCGGCTATCATTTCTCCAAGGAAGTCCTCTAATGCAGCTTGTTCCATAAGCAATGGCAGCCCGTCCAACATCAGCTAACACTTCTAGGTGGTTCGACACACAAAGATCTTCATGCCTTGAATTTCATAACTACAGAGTTGGGCAATGGCCTGATATGCAATGTGTTTTGAGAAATAATGTGCATAAGCAAAGCCATGGTTTAGGCCACTGAAGGTCATCATTAAAAGAAACTCATACAGCTTTCCCACAGACTGAAAGAGGGGTATCAAAACTTCCAAGACTTTCTTGTCCTCACCAAGAGGACAACTGTCCATGTTCTCCTCCTCCTCATTATCACCCAAACCGCATTGAGATGAGATGAGGCTGGGCTGTGTAGCATCACCCTGTATAGTTCCTTGCTCCGCTTGCAATGCCTCATCTTTAATTGTGAGCAGCGAGCATTTCAGTAGACACAGAAACGAGATGGTGACGTTAATTGTGTCGTCATCGTCACTCACCATCTTGGTGAAGTACTCAAAATTTTGGAGGACGGCACAGATGTCAGACATCCATGCCCACTCATCAGCTCTTAAGTGCGGAGGCTGTCCTGAATTCCAACGGGCGTGTTGAAGCTGGTACACAACAACTGCCTTCTGTTGCTCACAAATCCTTCCCAACATCTGCAGCATTGATTTCCAACGTGTGGTGACATTGCACACCAGTCTGTGAGCTGGAAGCTGCAAATGCTGGTGATGCACTGCTATGGCGTCGGAAGCTGTAGCTGACTTTCTGAAAACGATACACACGCAGTGTACTTTCACAAGCAGCTCTGACAGATCTAGTTAGGTTTTGAGAAAGTGCTGAACCACTAAGTTGAGCACATTTAGTGCTCACTCATCACTAATATATACCCCTGTATGGAGAACAGTATCTTCACCAAAGAATTAAAAGATGAAATATAGCCTGCTTTACATACCACAGTAGTCAGAATAACAATTTCAATTTTATCATGTGTACCCCTGTGAGAACAATATCTGCATCCAAAAATTTGAAACTGACTTCTGGCGTCCTGTATGATGTTACAGAAGAAATATTTTTTTTCACTGTGGATGAGGCCTGTATAACTTAGAATATATGCTCCAAATAATTTCAAACTGAGATCTCCCCTGCTGCATCATGTCAGTCAGAGAAAAAAATATTTTTGTTTACTCTGCATGAGCTCTGCATACAGCTGAATTTCAGAGCCACAATATTACAAACTGAGATATGATGTGCTGCATCACTTTAGGCACAGAAAATAAAAGATTTCTTTACTCTACATGAGCTCTGCATACAGCTGAATTTCACCGCCACAAAATGATAAGATGAGATATGGCGTGCTGTATCATGTTAGTGTGGCGCCCCTGTGGGTCCAGTTGCCACAGAGGTACTGCATCTCAGCCAGAGGTGTGGTACCCCACTCTCAGGTAAGGAGGGAGCACTACCCGGGACCCACACACCCACATCCAAAACTACACCATTTCATTAGGAAAGGGTGAGATTGCTCCTGAGGGAGAGCACAGTCCCTGGTCCCTGTCAGGAGGGTGGAACTAAGTGGAGGAGGTGGGTGGAGGAAGAAGTTTAGGGGAGCACAGACAGAAGAGTATAAAAGACAGGTAGAAACATCTAGAAGAAGTTCTGTGGAGAGATCTGACTTAGGGCCAGTCTCCTGTTTCAGTGCTTGGAGCAGGAGTTCAGTTCTGATCAGGGGAGCAAGAGAGGAGTTCAGTGAACCGTGGAGGAGAAGGGCCCAGTCAGAGAGGCCCAGGAGGAGAGTGAGGAAAGAACACCGAAGCAGTAAGAGGGACTCCAGAGACAGAAGGGGCACGGCGAGTGCGGGAGGCCACCCGTGTGCCCTAGTTCACAGTGACCATGGAGGGATCAAGGCCGCATGAGGGGACCGGCCCCAGACTAGTGGAGTACTTTAAGGCTCAGCTAGCAAACTGGAGGTTGCGTTATCTTAAGGTGCTGTAGCCACAGTCCACATATAATCGCTGAAAAGGGGGCCATATAGGACCAAGGGGAAAGACCGGACATCGCCCGACAAAGCCCGCCGCCACTAACTCGGGACACTGTGTGTGAGGCGCAGGGCAGGAGGGCGAGAGCCAGCGTAGTGAGACGACTTGGAGAGGTACACCGAAAGGGGTCCCATTCAAGTGCTCCTAAGATATCTGAGAGTTGGCTGGATCACTTCCCCGGAGGACACAGGATGATGTGGATGCTTACAAACCAGTAACTGTAACCTGGAGAACTTAGCAACTTTGAGTAAAACCTGAAGACTGCACCCCGCTGTGTCCTTAACTTAATTGCTGCGTCACCTGCCCTGCACTACACTGTCCCTGCCGACAACATGTACTTTTTCAAATCACCTTATACTACCCTGGAGCTTAGCTTTGCCCGTGGAGATCTGAACCAACTCTGCTGCGTCACTATCAGCCCCAGTGGATCTGCACCGCAGCGGTTGCCCCATGTAGCTGCATACCACGGGTGGCTTCACGAACGTTGTCCCCAAATCTTTATTTCCCCAATTGACTGTTCTTTATTTGACCGCCCGGGGCCACGGACCAGGTTACTGCCGCCGTGACTACCCCAAAAAGGACCGGCCCGGCTACCGAGTACCCCACGGCCCCAGGGGGTGCGTCATTAACATCTGAAAAAAAAAAGTTTTTTTACTCTGCAACAGCTCTGCACACAGCTGAATTTCAGGGGCACTAAATGACAAGGTGAAATATGGTGTGCTGAATCACATTAGCAACTGAAAAAAATTGTTTTTTTACTTTGCAACAGCTCTGCACACAGCTGAATTTCAGCAGCACTAAATGACAAGGTGGAATATGGCTTTCTGTATCACATTAGTAACAGAAATAAGTATTTTTTTATGTGGATGAGGCCTGTATAAAATAGAAGATATGCTCCAAACAATTTAAACTGAAATCTCCCCTACTGTATCATGTTAGTAACAGAAGAAAGTATTTTTAGTGTGGATGAGGCCTGTATAACATAAAAGATATGCTCCGAACAATTTCAAACTGAGATCTCCCCTACTGTATCATGTTAGTAACAGAAAAAAGTATTTTTTTTTACTGTGGATGACGCTTGTATAACATGGAAGATATGCTCCAAACAATTTAAAACTGAATCTAGTCTGCTGTATCACATTAGTAACAGAAGAAAGTATTTTTTCAGTGTGGATGAGGCCTGTATAACATAGAATATATGCTCCAAACAATTTCAAACTGAGATCTCCCCTCCTGTATCATGTTAGTAACAGAAGAAAGTATTTTTTTAGTGTGGATGAGGCCTGTATACAATAGAATATATGCTCCAAGAAATTTCAAACTCAGATATAGCCTGCTGTATCATGTTTGTCACAGAAAAAAATAGATTTTTTACTCTGCATGAGCTCTGCATACAGCTGAATTTCACCACCACAAAATGACAAGGTGAGATATGGCATGCTGCATCACGTTAGGAACAGAAAAAAATATTTTTGTTTTCTCTGCATGAGCTTTGCATACAGTTGAATTTCCCCATCACAAAACGACAAACTGAGATATGGCGAGCTGTGTCACGTTAGTCACAAAAAAAATAGATTTTTTTACTCTGCATGAGCTCTGCATACAGCTGAATTTCACTTCCACAAAATGACAAAGTGGGATATGGCATGCTGTATCACGTTAGGAGCAGAAAAAAATATTTTTGTTTGCTCTGCATGAGCTCTGCATACAGCTGAATTTCCCGACAACAAAATGAGAAGGTGAGATATGGCGTGCTGAATCACATTAGTTACAGAAAAAAATATATTTTTAAAGATGTACTCGTGCATGGAGTACAATGAAAGCAGTGCACAACAGACTTCTATGACACATGCCCTGCTGTCTTTGTCTGGACCTCCCTAATGGCACAAGAAAAAAAATCTGCTGGAAGGTCAATTTCACAGCCACACAGGACCCTAGCTATCTAAACTATCTGACTTAGAAGCAACCGTCTAGCTAACTAGCTAAAATCTCTAATCAAATCAGGAGCTGCATCAGGATTAGCCTCTCTGACCTGTTATAATCACAAAATGGTGATAAAGCAACATGTCCGCTCTTTACATAGAGAGGGACATGTGATTTCAGCAGCAAATGGCACAAGCCCTGGCGTCTGGACATTGTGGATGGTTCCTGCGCCCTGATTGGCTAGCCGCAATTTGCACACAAAGTTAGGAAAAAAAAAGATTACAAGCACGTCGCTCCTCTGAGCTCTCCCCATCCCCTCATCAAACATTTCCTCCCCGCTCATCATACACCACCACTATTGTAGCCAAAGTGCTAAAAATACTTTTGTGGCAACACAATAATTTCCCGCACTTTTACCAAATTTTTGCCAATTTTAAGAAAAAATGCTTGTGTTTCCGATCACGAATTCCAAAGTGCCATATTCGTGACGAATTTGAAATTGTTGGTCGTTTTTCGAACATATTTGCTTATCTCTATTCTTCACCTGCTGCTGATTTGTTCATCCTGCCTAACAAAGTTCGCAGTATGGCTCGGCTCACATTTATCCTGCACTCTACGCTGAGCGCTTACACCAGGTTTTCCATGTAAATCTCTGAAATACGTGATTCAGATGGAACCCCCGGTGGAAGATTCCCTGTAATGAGGCAGATGGAGGCACCTTTGACGCCGTATGTTCTGTGACCCCACGGTGTCCATCTTTTTATTAGGCATGCATAAAAGTGTTGTTGGCCACAGTTTTGTAATCCTCTGAAAAAAGGACACCGCTAAACAGAGGCCAGATGAAGTCCAGAGAACTCGGCTGCCTCATTATAGTTAATGGATCCCTTGGGGGTTTCATCTGAATTATGTCACTCAGAGATTTAAATGGAAACTCCGATATCAGTGTTCAGTGTAAGGCACAAGATAAATGGGTACATTTTACATAACATTTTGGATCACAATAAAGCTTCAACTCACTCCACAAAAAAAGCAAATCCCCACTCAGGTCCGTCATCTGTTAACGGAAATATATTGGGCTTCCACATTACTAGTAGCACAAAGGCTCTGTAAAAGCAAAATAACCCTTGCCCCCCAAAAGAAGTTCAGCAAATTTTGTGCTCCCAAATACAAATGCCCACCTCCCTTTTGAGCCCCACAGTGTGCCTAAACACTGTTAGCGTCCATATTTTTGGCATTTCAGTAGTGATGAGAACCCACATAATTTATGGGTGCATGTCTCCATAAACATGAGCTGGGTATAACGTACTGGTCACTACAACGACAGTTTGCAATTTTCACTCAGCAACATCCACTGCTGCTTGTTTCTGGAAAACACCCATCTAGTTAAAATCCTCACCACACCTGTGGATAAATTCCCAAAGGGGTATAATTTCCAAAATGGGGTCACTTGAAGGGGTATTCTGCTCTTCTAGCACTTAGGGGTTCTGTATATGGAGTCTGCATACTATTCTATAAAAATCTGCACTCCAGGAGGCAAATATCGCTCGGTCCTTTCTGAGTCTTACTGTGTGGCTAAGCAGTACTGTACAGCCACATATGGGTTATTTCTACATTCAGTAAAAATTGTTTGACAAATTTTGGTAGCATTTTTACCCCTTTCTCAGTGTGAAAATGTAAAATCTGGGGCTAAAACAAAACTTTGGTGGTAAAAATTTAATTATTCTTTATTCACTGCCCAATGGTGTGAAATTCTGTGAGGCACATGTGGTGTCAACATGCTCACTGCACCCCTAGAAGAATTCATTGAGAGGTGCAGTTTGTAAAATGGGGTCTCTTACAGGGGGTTCTGCTGTTATGGCACCTTAGGAGCTCTGCCAATGTGACATGGCACCATCAAACCAGCCCAGCAAAATATGAACTCCAATATGGCACTTCTTCCCTTCTGAGCATTGCACTGTGCCTCAAAAGTAGTTGTCGACCACACATGGGGTATCAGCGTACTCAGGAGAAATTGCACAACAAATTTTGGGGTCAATTTTCATCTGCTATCCTTGTGAAAATGAAAATATTGGGGGCTAAAGCAGCATTGTGGGAAAAATATATATTTTTAATTTTTACAGATCCACGTTGTAAAATTTCCCTCTCCTCATTCATTGACATGACATCAGCAGAAGTAAGAGTTGGCTGCAGCCGGCGGTCACGTGTTGCCTGTGAGCGGCCAGCGATAGCGCCACAATGAATGAGGAGATGGAAAGCACGCGTGGATGCTGGGTGTGACGCGCAGGGTAACCCCGCCCACAGCCCAGCTTCCACTGAGGGGGAGCACGTCACTGATGTCACGCCTCACTTGACGTGACATCAACGGAAGGATGAGCCGGCGGCAGCCTGGGGTAACGAGATACCTGTTAGCGGCCAGTGATAGCGCCACTTGCAGAAGGACAACTAAAGGTATTTACAAAAACACTTATCGGCACAAGGTAAATACATTGGGGCCATTGTAAAAAGTAGTGTACAATTTCTTTAAGAACAGCCTGCTGTAATTTCCCCCTGGCTGTTCTCAAGTTGGTAGTGCAGGTGTTCCTGTGACCGAATTAGGAGGCGGTGGAGGAAGAAGTATAGGAGGAGAAGAGAAACGAGACAGATAAATGTCCAGCAATACTAGGTGGTGGTAGGACATGAGATAGAACTCCTTCCGCCTCTGCCCCAGTCGCCACTACATTTACCCAGTGGGTTAAGTTATGGAGATGCAACGTCCCTGGTTGTGGTTACTGGTCCACATATCGGTGGTTATGTGGACCTTGCCACTGATAGCATTGAGCAGTGCACACTTGATTTGAACATGTTTGTGCAAGGCAGGGTTGGCCCGCTGGGAAATGTAGTGGCGGTTGGAAACAACAAACTGATGGACAGCCACCTACATAATTTTTTCAAAACTGTCCATCTCCACCAGCTGGAATGGCAGCATTTCAAATGTAAGTAATTTTGAAATGCTGTCATTCAGTACCATGGCTCATGGGTGGCTAGGTTAGTGTCTCCTCGTTCTCTCAAGTATTTGGAGGATGGAAAGCTGAACACTTCTATGGGACAGTGTGGAGATGCTCGTTGACATTGGTGGTGGTATGCTATCTCATCCTCTGAATGCAGGGAGGCAGGTGGCCCTGTTGATCGTGATAAGGAGGAAGAGGCTGAGACCACAGCAGAAGAGGGAGCAGGAGGAGGCTCAGATTTGTCATTCTTTTTAATGTGTGCACTCCACTTCACCTCGTGCTTGAAATTCAGATGCCTCATCATACAGGTTGTGCTCAGGTTCAGATCATTTATAATGGATAGAAGAAAAAATGTTCCAGCTTCCAATGAAGTTTTGTTTTTTAATTGTATTCTTTATTTTGAACAGCTAAAAATAGCACAGCACAAGGGCTGTGGTAGCTGGGTCAGAGATGTATCTGCCATACCCAGGTTTATGGAGTTTGTGAATGATAGTACATTTAACATTAAATTTACTCATGTATCACATGCCTCTTATATCTCATTTCTGGATCTCAAGCTCATGGGGGAACATGAGAAATGAACTGACACTTCCACATATAAGAAGCTAATGTCTTGTAATACCATTTTGCGTGCCAACAGTAGCCATCCGACACATACGATCAAATCGATTCCTGTGAAAGAATTTACAAGGTTAAAAAGAAACTGTAGTTGCCACGACAAATTTAGAACTTTCACAATCTAGGAGTAGATTGAGGGAAAGAGGGTACTCCTACTGAACGTTAGATCATACCTCTTCTATTGTAAACCATAAAGATCGCAGGGATTTACTCAGAGATGATAATCATGGAAATAAAAAGAAAAAATAAATCCTACAGAAGTAAGCCCTTTTCATGTTTACAGGGTAGTCCACAGTTTCATAGCATTAAAAACATATTCAACACATTTTTACCTATTTTGAGTGAGGATCCGATCCTGAAAAAAATCTTTGATAATGGCTGCAATTATGTAGCCAGAAGGGTACCTTTGATAGGTAACATGATATCCCCAAATTCTAAGAGGAGTGCATAGACTACTGTGTAACCATACAGATAAATCTAACACAGCAAAATTTCCAAATAAGTACATACAGTGGGGAAAAAAGTATTTAGTCAGCCACCAATTGTGCAAGTTCTCCCACTTAAAAAGATGAGAAAGGCCTGTAATTGACATCATAGGTAGACCTCAACTATGAGAGACAAAATGAGAAAACAAATCCTGAAAATCACATTGTCTGATTTGGAAAGAAATTTTTTTCAAATTTTCCCATGATGTGAATTACAGGACTCTCTCATTTTTTTAAGTGGGAGAACTTGCCCAAATGGTGGCTGATTAAATAATTTTTTTCCCCACTGTAATTTATTGAATACCGAACTAACATACACCAAATTAATAAAAAGCAAAGAATCCAACAGGAGAAAAGACTATATGTGGGAAACACCAACACACTTGGTCAAAGGTATAAATAAGACTATCAGGATTCTGTAGAAATTCATATATAATAGTAGTTCAACCCAAGGAAAAGGAAAAAAATCATAATGTGGCAGCTGGGCAAATTAGCATACACAAATAATTTTTGTTCCAATAAGTTTTGTGTCAAACAGTTCATTAACTGCAATTCACAAAATGTGGTACATGCAGTATGTTGTGCCATTTGCTCTAAAATGTAAATAGGGTGCACTTCCCGAAAAATGAAAGTACGTATCACAGAACATCTACATGAGTTTATTAACACTAAAAATACTTACTGTAATGTGTCTGCGGCAGCTAAACATTTTATCACATGTCACCAACGCAGTGTGGCTTCTTTTCAGACCTTTGGTATTGAAAAAGTGAAAAGACCTTTCCGTGGAGGGGATATGCAGAGACGTCTTCTCACCCGTGAGACTTATTGGATATACAAGCTGGGAACCAGATTTCTCAATGGCCTCAACAAAAGAAATGAAATCATGTTCCATTGTTAATAAAAGAAAACATTAATAATGTCATGATTATTGTTCTATTTGAAATAAATGTTTGATCTGGAAGGAATTTTTCACGTGTGACAGAAATTTGGTGAAGGTGTCCTGGGCTTTTTGCCTTCTTCTGGATCAACAGATTTAGGCATGGAGATTTTAGTAATACCATTATTAGAATCACAAGAGTAATAAAAAAATATAAAACTAATTAAAAAAATTTAATTATAAACGGGTACATATTTATTTGTAATAGTGCAGCAATAATAAAAATGGTAATAATAATATTAATACATTTGTGACGCCTAGTCTCAGTTAGTAAGTTAGTGTAGTGTTAGTGTACGGAGTACAATTGGGGGAGGAAGGTTGAACTTGATGGTTTAGGTCTTTATTCAACCTATGTTAGTATGTTTTTTAGAACAAGTTCAGGGTTATTGTGCATGCTAAGGACTTGTCCGATAAACCTGAATCGAGAAGAAGTGAGGTGGCTGGGGATGTGAGCCACCGCACATGTGCATCTCGAAATGACAGAAGCATGCATGTAGGGCCACCGCTGCTGGATCGTAATGGTGTGGCAAAAGCCCCTGACTATCAGTAAAAAGTCCCTTCAGAAAAGGAAGTAGAAGAGATTGGGCAGCCTTGTAACAGCATTGATGATAGAAATTTTTCTTTATTTGCCTGTTTTCTCATTTGAATGGAATAAGAAGATGGACATAACCCCTCAACATAACAGCCACCTGGTTATCACATAGGCATGTTTAGGTTATATTAAGTCAAGATGAATGGTAAGGAAGAATACATCTGTATAAATTTATATTTAGAAAATTACTTTTGTAAGGCAAGTTGTTGTTTTTTTATTTTTTTACTTTAACTACTGAGCAGTAGCTATATACTTTAGTCATGAAAATGCTACTGGATTTGGAATGCTACAATATATCCCCTGGCTCTACTCCCCCAGTCCTCGCTTTCTTCTGATTTTATGCCTTTTTATTGCATGGGATTATAAGACCCAAGACACAGTATAATGGAGATTGTAGGCTGCACTGTTTATTTTACAAGACTCATAAAGAGTTTGTGTCATAGTAACTGAGTGAAGACTATTAAAATAAGCAGAAAGACTGCTGTCAAGAAGAATGATGAAAGTAGTAAAAGCTTTGCATCCCAAACAGGCTTAATATTAAAAGCAGGTCTTTGCTATTGTAATTTTCCTACTTGCTGTTCGAGATGAAAGAGTCCACCAGGATGCAATTTTGTAATACTACATTATTTTATCTATATTGCTTGTCTTGCATCATAATCTGAGGATGTGAGCGGGTAACACTAATATACTTTAATTCGCTGTAATACTTTTATAACACACATTGCTTACCAGAAGGTGGACAAATACGATCACTATTTTGTATTTTTCTTAGTTTTATCCACAGTTCCAATCTTTCTTATATGCAGATAAGTAGATACTTTCTGCTGCCTGGTATTAATTGTATCTTTCTCTAATTAATCTAGTACATACATGTAAACTTCAGGATAGTATTAATCATCATAATTGTGGTGAAAGGTGTAACGTGAAGGTCCTGGGCCCCAGTGCAGAATACTGGTGTCTAAGGCTGTGTACCCACGTAGCGTTTTTCAAGCGTATATGCTGCGGAATTTCCGCAGCGTAAACGCTTGAAAAACGCATGTAGATCCGCACCCCATGGTCCCCAATGGCATTCCGCAATGTCAATGCCCATGCTGCGGATTTTTCCGCAGCGTATATGCTGCAGTCAAAAATCCGCAGCATGTTCATTAATTTTGCGGAAGCGCTGCGGAATCAATGTGCGTATGGTACCCAAGTCTGGAGGAGAGGAGACTCTCATCCAGACCTGGGTACCAAAGAACCTGTAAAAAAAAGAATAAAATAAAGTTTATACTTATCTTCTGATGTTTTCCCTCCGTCGCGCTGTTGTCTGAAGGACCTGCCACGTCATTGAGTCATGTGACCCACCACATGACTCAATGACGTCACCGCAGGTCCTGCACACAACAGCGTGAGCCGCTCAAGACTCCGGACGGGGCAGAGAATGCATCAGAAGGTGAGTATAAAGTTTATTTTTTTATTTTTTACCATTCTGAACAAGTTGTCAAGCACTTTTCCAAGTGATGCTTGGAGAAGTGCTTGATAACCCGCATGCGGAAATGCATGCAAAGACGCCTCACAAACGCTTCTACCTGGCGGGAAAACCGCATGTAATATCCGCATGCGATTTTCCCGCCAGGGAGAAGCGTAAAAAATATGCTTCAGGTCCGCAACGTGGGCACATAGCCTAAAGGAGTGGAAGATGACTGACACTTCCCTGAAGATCTCCTATTGATTTAATACCATGTTCTTATGTGCTTATAACTGTGATGCATGGCATGATGCAGTGCAATTACTTGATATTATTGCAAAGTATTGTGTTTTTTTTTTAAGATCCGTGATTGTTAGGCTGTTTTGCTGTAGGAAAGATGTTTTAGTAAGTAAGCTAGGTAAGGAAGCGTTAAAGGGAATCTGTCAGCAGGTTTCTGCTATGTTATCTGAGGATGGCATGAGGTAGGGGCTAAAACACTGATTTAAACAATGTGTCACTTAGTAAGCTGTATGCTGTTGTTTACTTACAATGAAGGTTTTATCACCAAGAGAATAGTATTGCACTGATTAGCTGCCTTGTGCCAAGTCATCCTACCAACACCCACCTCCTGTGATAAGCAGCTCACTGTCAATAGACTATGTATACAGAAAGCTGATGTGTGGATGGGGCTAGCTTTCTTATCTCTGTTACATGCTAAATCTTAAAACTCCGATTGTTTCACAACTGCTGCACCCAGTAAAATTTGTGATACATTGTTGGATTCAGGGTCTCTTTTCCTACATTATGCTGCTAACAGATGAAGCAGCAAAAAACCTGGTGACAAATTCTCTTTCCTACTTAGCCATCCCTGCAATGGGTAGGAGTTTAGGAAGCAAAAGAGAATGCTTCCTGGTTAGAGTGAGTCAGCAGGTATTGTGGGAAAGTTGTGGGAAAGATAAGAATGTGAGTTTCTTACTGGGTGTTTGTGCAACAGGAAAATTGCAGAAATGGCAATCTGAAAAGTAACTGGAGAAATGGTTCAGATATACCCAGACATGGCTGGAAGAACATTGACTGATTGACTGGGAAGTGAACCTAAGAAAAGGGAGTCCAGCTGTAGTGAGTACAGCTTAAAGTCAGAAGTAGAGCTTCTGGTCATACAGCCCAGGACTGCTAAAGAGAGGTAACCTGAACGAGATAAGCTGCAAATGAAGTTATGAAAACAAAGTGAGCTCACATACTGTATATTTTCCAATCATGCAGGTCAGGCACATCCTGTACATGGAACCCTTGGAGCACAGCAAGATGAATGTAAGAAGAGATAAGATAATATCTAGTAATAGGACTCATGCCTTGATTAAATCCATCTTCTTTATTGTAAATTAGTAAAACAACTTGGAATAAATCATATGAAAGTTAAAAGTCGCAAATGCGTTTCAGAGCTATTTTCTTAATTATTTAAAATGTGTAAGCTGGTCCTGGAAGCATAGGAGCGAAGACTAGGCTGATCAAGGGTATTACTGCAGAACTAGGCTACAGATATACACTATGTGGGCAGCACTGAGGCTCAGTGGTAAATGCTGCAGCACTGCAGAATTGGGGACCAGTGTTCAAAACCCACCAAGGTCAACATCTGAAAGGAGTTTGTATGTTATGCCCTTACTTGTCTGGGTTTCCTTTGGGTACTTCAGTTTTCTCCCCACTCCAAAAATATACTAATAAGGAATTTAGATTTTGAGCCCCAAAGGAGCGTCATAGCAGAGGGGATAAATTAACATCAGTATACATCAGAGCGTTATGCTTGAATTTCTGGAAGCCTCCAGATGAAACTCTGAGAAACGAGGCAGAATAAGGGATTAAGATTGAGATAAATAAAATAATGTTCCATATGTCAATACTATACAGTATGTGTATAGCCTGAGCTTTTTAGCTAGATTATCCTGAGACTGGATTTCAGACAGAAATGAAAAATCCTTGATGCATGACTTACTATTTGATTATTATCAAACCTTTGTTTATACTGGGGACACTCCTCCATATTGATTTTTCTGAGGTCTAGTATATGTTCTATAGACAATTTGTATTTGACCTTTTGGATCCTTTATTTGTATAGACTATCGTTGTCTTTGGGATTGGCGAGGGTGCCACATCGTATCTACTAGGGTGCCAATGACGCGCCCCCTGGGGCCGTGGGGTACTCGGTAGCTGGGCCGGTAGGTGCTGGGGATGTCACGGTGGCAGTGACCCAGCCCGTGGCCCCGGGCGGTCAATTAATCAAAGGAAAAGTAAAAGGGGAATAAAGTTTTTGGAGATAATGTTCGTGACCCCACCTGTGGTATGTGGCTATATGGGGCCGCCGCAGCGGTGCAGATCCTCTGGAGCTGATGGTGACACAGCAGAGTTGGTTCAGCTCTCCACAGGCAGAGCTAAGCTCCAGGGCAGTATATGTAGAATTGTGGAGGTAGATGTTGTTGGTGCGGTGCAATGCAGGTGATGGTGCAGATAATGAGTCGAGGACACAGTGGGGTGCAGTCTTCAGGCTTTACTCACAGTTCAAAGCAGTTCCAAGTCTCCGCTGCAGCCGGGACTGACTGCCCACGTCGTCCTGTGTCCTCCGGAGTAGGGATCCAGCAATCTCTCAGGTACCTCAGGAGCACTTAAAAGGGACCCCGTTCTATGTACCTTTCCCGGTCGTCTCACTGCGCTGGCTCTCACCCTCCTGCCCTGCGCCTCACAATCAGTGTCCCAAACCAGTGGCCTCGGGCCTTGTTGGGCAACTTGCAATCCCCTGGACCCTATGTGGCCACCTTTTCAGCGATATAATTGTGGGTTTTGTCTGCAACACCTTGCAAATGCTGCAGCCTCCGGTTGGCTAGCTGAGCCTGGTTGTTCTCCACTAGTCTGGGGCTGGTCCCCTTCTGCGGCCTAATCCCTCCACGTCAGTGTGAATTCGGGCGCATGGGTGGCTTCCTGCACTCACCGTGCCCCTGGGATCCCTTCTGTCTCTGGAGCCTTTTCCCTCTGCTCCTGTCCTCTCTCACTCTCCTCCTGGGCAACTTATAACTGCCAAGCTTATGCCTCTGTTGTATGTAGAAGATGTACCTAATGCACTGAATACCATGATTAATTTTCATAAAGTGGATGGAGACCTTCCTTGTGTACCACATAGATCTGGGTTTCCTATACAATTATATAATATACAGCCTGAGTGAGAAACATTTACAGTAAAAAATGCCACACATGCACAGAGGAACCCATGTCATTAGTATCAGAGGCCGCGAGAGATCACCTCTGCCCATGGACCCTCACATTCTTATGTAGCAGGAAGTAGGACCTGGGTGTGACTTTGCATTCCAATAGCAACTTCCTGTTTGTTGTACACATCTAATTAAACTTCAAAAGAGAGGCAACGTCTTTATTTTTGTTTGGGTCTATCTAAATCAAGTGTTCATGAATATACAGATTTCATATGTTACTGACTGGCCATTTAAAATATGGGAATAAACCTGTGCATACTTTTTGATACAATTGCTGAAAATGTAAAGAAAAAAGACTGAATAGAAACATATAACCAAGTAAACAAATGTGAAACCACAATGCAAATGTGCCTACTATAATGTGATACCACCAAATCTACCTACTACTTTATAGACTGCCACATTAATTTCCGCATATAAATTGTAGTATTTATCGTCAGCATCAATACCCTTACATGACCATCACCCGTGCACAATTTTACTGTAGACTGAGGCCAAACCCATGCAGAAATTATTTGATAGTTTGAGAAGAGTTAACTAGAAAATGCAAAATAATTTTAATATAATTAATGTTTTGTATAATACAATTGTTTTATATAACTATATTATCAACATACATAGAAGTATACCAAATCATTTAGAAAAAGCATATTGTAATATGCCTAAATTAGAAATTTCTCTTTGGAGAAATAAAAAAAAACTAAGCAAAAAAATTAGCTTATATCCAGAGTCTCAGAAGGATAAGGTCAGATTTTTTCTTTATCCTTTTGTTCCATATTGCATACTATATTACAATGCACCAATATACATTCATGAATTTTGTATTACTTGTTGTCATGATTCATTTGCTTTTCATGGACATTATATGTTGAATTATTATGTTAAATGTAGCTTTTTTTTGTAGCAGTATTTCATGACATCTAATTTATAAACATACAGTCATGGCCGAAAGTGTCAGCACCCTTGAAATTGTTCCAGAAAATGAAGTATTTCTCCCAGAAAATTATTGCAATTACACATGTTTTGTTATGCACATATTTATTTCCTTTGTGTGTATTGGAACAACACAAAAAAAATAGAGAAAAAAAAGGCATATTGGACATAATTTCACACAAAACCCCAAAAATGGTCTGGCCAAAATTGTTGGCACTCTCAACTTAACATTTGGTTGCACACCCGTTGGAATAAATAGCTGCAATTAATCGCTTCCTATAACCATGAGCAAGCTTTTTACACCTCTCAACTGGAATTTTGGACCACTCTTCTTTTGCGAACTGCTTCAGGTCTCTCATATTTGAAGGGTTCCTTCTCCCAATAGAAATTTTAACATCTCTCCACATAGTGTTCAATGGGATTTAGATCAGGACTCAATGCTGACCACTTCAGGACTTTACACTGCTTTGTTTCCATGCATTTCTAGGTGCTTCTTGAAGTATGTTTGGGGTTATTGTCCTGCTGGAAGACCCATGACCTAGGATGCAAACTCAGCTTTTTTACACTGGTCACTACATTGCGACCCAAAATCCTTTGGTAATCTTAAGATTTCATGATGCCTTGCACACAGTAAAGGCACCGAGCACCAGATACAGCAAAACAACCCAAAAACATCTTTGAATCTCCACCATATTTGATTGTAGATACTGTGTTCTTTTCTTTAAAGGCCTCTGTTAGGTGTAAGGCTGTTGCTGGATTCAAAGTGGGTCCAGAACCTTCTGTGGTCTACCATTCTGGTCCAGCCAGGGCTGATGCTGCTCAGCATCATCATCAGCCCCAACGGCTAGCTGGTCCACGAGATGTACATACTGTCTCTAGGGTATTTGTGCCTAGCAATGTTAAGCATAGGTTGCGGAGGGAGACAGGGCTCTTGGAGTCTAAGTCCAGGATTCGCCACACTGAGCATGCCCGTGACCTGGCGGACCGTGATTGGTGGTTTGGTAACCACCTGACCCGGTGACCTGGCACCACCTGATTGGTCCACGGGTGGCGTCACCAATGGTGCGACGGTGGGCAGGGCTTAGTCTTTAAAAGGCCCGCCCACAAACATGGCGGCACTCTTTGATCATTGAGCATGTGATGCTGTTGTGTGGACGATTGTGTTCCACGTAGTTTCCATAGCCAGGTGTAGTGGAAATAGGCAGGAAGCTTCGTCTTGCAGTCTGGCTCTGCCAAAGGGGTTGCCTAACACCCTGAGCAGCCTGCAGGCATCCTATCCACTGCTATCGCCTGTCAGCCACATGGAGTAGTACCCTTCAGTCCGGTAGCACGCCGGCTGGAGGCACGTGTACCCGTTGGCGTAGTCACCCATGCATCCTAGCGCCGCCAGTGTAGTCTCTGTGCAGTAACAGGACTACAGATAGTTTTTCACAGCACATCTCTCGTGCTGCTAACGGAGATAGTGCGAATTGCTATACCCGTTCCAGTGTGCAGTAACACGGAAGGGTTTATCATTTAAGTTGGTTGCTTTCCTTTTCACCCGGAAAGTGTTCGGCAGCAGTCCACCAGGCTGCATTGCGGACCCCGGGGTCGGTTGCGTTCCATTATATTAAAGTTGTTTGCAACCGCCCTCCTAACAGTATCAGAGCGCCAGGGTCTTGCCGAACATGGCTGACAACCAGCAACTGCAGCGCTATATCCAGCAGCTTGATACCAGACTTAGGACTCTGGAACAAGCTGACCCGGTAGCTCATATCACTGCAGTAGCTACCCAGGCGGCTTCTCAGGCAGCCAATCTGGTTAACTCGGCTGTGGTGAATGCTGCGACAGCTGTAACTGCCCCATTACCCCGTTTTGCTCTCCCGGAAAAATTTTCTGGAGACAGCAAATCCTGCAGGGATTAATTTATGCTCCATTCAGTTGGATATGATGGAGGCACTGTTCCCCTCCGAAAGAGCCAAAGTGGGTTATGTCATCTCATTACTCTCCCACAGGGCTCTGGAGTGGGCTACTCCTCTATGGGAGCAGAATGATCCAGTTGTAGCAAATGCGGGTCTTTTCCTTATGACCCTAAAAAGTATATTCCTAGGTCCTCAGGTCACACATGATATGGCTCTTAAGCTTCTTGCGTTGATCCAGGGTTTGGCCACCGCCAGCCACTATGCCATCCAGTTTAGAACCCTAGCGGCTGAACTGGATTGGTCTGAGTGGTCGCTTACCCCGGTGTTCTGGAAGGGTCTGGCTGAGCATATTAAAAATGCTCTCTCTGCCAGAGAGATTCTAACCGCCCTGGAGGAGTTAATCTCTCTTGCTAACCAAATTGATTTGCGTCATGCAGAACACAAATTAGAGTTGGAGGTTCCCAGACCTCAGTATCGGTTGGCACCGTCCTTCTCTAGACCCGTTTCCAAACCCGCGACTCCCGACCCGGAGCCTGAGGCTATGGATATATCCCGGACTGAGTCTAGTCCCTCTCGTTCCCGACCTGCACATCTCTTGGAGCACCCCGTAAATAAGGGTTCCAAGCAGTCGGGAGAATGAGTAGGTCTTACCACCGTTGGAGGAGGTGTGTTAGATTCTAGGTCTTCTTCCTCCAAATTATTATATAAGGTCACATTGTTCTTTGGTACATCTGCAGTTACTGCCAAGGTGTTGGTGGACTCCGGTGCTGATGGCAATTTTATGTCATCTACGTTTGCCCAGAGGCACGCCATCCCTATAGAGTTACTGCCAAGACCAATGAACATTAGAGTAGTCAATGATTCACTCCTGGACATGCAAATCACCCACCAGTCGATTCCCCTCACCATGTCATTTCCTCAGGGCCACCGGGAGGTCATCTCCTTTCTTATTATTCCCAGGGGATTAGACGAGGTGTTATTGGGTCTCCCCTGGTTACATTTTCATACTCCACACATTGACTGGAATGCGGGGAGAATTTCTTCCTGGAGTGAGAATTGTGTGTCTCAGTGTATGGTCACAGTCACCCGGAGGGTAGTCTCTGTTCCCTCTACCGTTGTGGCTTCCGGTACAGATTCTTTGTCTGTCCCCAGGACCCGGGTCTTGTCAGACTATGTCAAAAAGAACTCTCTGGTAGAGAGGGTGGCTGCAGTGTCCTCTAACCAGGTTCCATCGGGGAGGACGTTTGTTCCCCCTAATTTACAAAATGTGGTGCTCTCCTGGGCTCATGCCCCTAAGATCGGAGCTCATCTGGGGGTCAAACGTGCCACTAAGTCCCTTCAACGGTCCTATTGGTGGCCCCGGTGGCGCCAGGATGTCAAGGAATTTGTTCTCGTGTGTGCCTTCTGTGCGACAGATAAATCATTCCGTCAAAGTCCGGCTGGTCTTCTCCATCTATCACCCGGAATGGACTCCACAGAGAGAGAGTCGGTTGACACTTCTCGTCGTCCTGCCTCCGGGCGACAGAGTGTGGCTCTTGGCTCGCAATACTAAACTATGCGGGAGATTTGCTAAGTTTGTTTCTCGCTTTATTGGCCCATTCAAAATTTTGACCCAGGTAAACTCTGTAAAGGACCGGTTACAGTTACCATGACACCTGAGGAGTCACGACACTTTCCATGTGTCGCTCCTTAGACCCGTTCACCTGTCAAAACTCGCTGAACCCCAACCTGCTGCTGACACCAGGGGTGATAATCTCGAGCTGCAGGCTATTATGGGGTCTAAGATGGTTAGTGTGAAAAAAGGGTACCCTGTACACCGGAGGGGTCACGGATCTGAGGATCTTCCCTGTGAATCGGTGGACCACATTCATGCTCCCCTGCTCATTGAGGAAAATGAGCATCAAGTGGAGGGGGATGTTAGAAGGGGGGATAATGTTAGACTGTTGCTGGATTTGAAATAGGTCCAGAACCTTATGTGGTCTCCCATTCTGGTCCAGCCAGGGCTGATGCTGCTCAGCATCATCAGCCCCAACGCCTAGCTGGTCCATGAGATGTACAGATTGTATCTCGAGTATTTGTGCCTAGCAATGTTAAGCATAGGTTGTGGAGGGAGACAGGGCTCTTGGAATCTAAGTCCAGGATCCGCCACACTGAACATGCCCGTGACCTGGCGGACCGTGATTGGTGGTTTGGCAACCACCTGACCCAGTGAGCTGGCACCACCTGATTGGTCCACGGGTGGCGTCACCAATGGTGCGACGGTGGGCAGGGCTTAGTCTTTAAAAGGCCCGCCCACAAACATGGCGGCATGCTCTGATCATTGAGCATGTGATGCTGTTGTGTGGACGACTGTGTTCCACGTAGTTTCCATAGGCAGGTGTAGTGGAAATAGGCAGGCTTGTGGAAATAGGCAGGTAGCTTCGTCTTGCAGTCTGGCTCTGCAAAAGGGGTCGCCTAACACCCTGAGCAGCCTGCAGATGTCCTATCCACGGCTATCGCCTGTCAGCCACGTGGACTAGTACCCTTCAGTCTGGTAGCACGCCGGCTGGAGGCACGTGTACCCGTCGGCGTAGTCACACACGCATTCTAGCGCCGCTAGTGTAGTCCCTGTGCAGTAACAGGACTACAGATAGTTTTCACCGCACATATCTCGTGCTGCTAACGGAGATAGTGTGAATTGCTATACCTGTTCCAGTGTGCAGTAACAAGGAAGGGTTTATCATTTAAGTTGGTTGCTTTCCTTTTCACCCAGAAAGTGTTCGGCAGCAGTCCACCAGGCTGCATCGCCGACCCCGGGGTCGGTTGCATTCCATTATATTAAAGTTGTTTGCAACCGCCCTCCTAACAGCCTCATTCCATTTTTGGTAAACAGCAGAATCATATACTTTACCAAAAAGCTCTATCTTGGTCTCGTCTGTCCACAAGACACTTTCCCAGAAGGATTTTAGCTTACTCACATACATTTTGCCAAATTGCAGTCTGGCTTTGTTATGTCTCTTTGTCAGCAGTGGGGTCCTCCTGGGTCTCCTGCCATAACAATTAATTGAATTTAAATGTTGACGGATATTTTGCACTGACACCGATGCGCCCTAAGCCTGCAGGACAACTTACATTTCTTTGGAACTTGTTTGGGGCTGGTTATCCACCATCCGGACTTTCCTGCATTGCAATCTTTCATCACTTTTTCTCTACTGTCCACGTCCAGGGAGATTAGCTACAGTGCCATGAGTTGTAAACGTCTTGACTATGGACAAAGGAACATCAAGATCTCTGGATATGGACTTGTAACCTTCAGGTTGTTAACATTGTTCAGCAATGTTGGTTCTGAAGTCCTCAGACAGTTCTCTTCTCTTTCTGTTCTCCATGCTTAGTGTAGCACACACAGACACACAATGCAAAAATTGAGTCAGCTTCTCTTTTTATCTGGTTTCAGGGGTGATTTTGATATTGCACATTCCTGTTACTTACCACAGGTGAGTTTGAACGATCATCACATGCATCACACCTTTTCTAAAGCTCCTGACCTCAGTCAACCCAATGTTTATTTGCCCTTTTTGGTTTAGGTGGATGCCTCTTCTGTTGGGATGGGTGCTGTTCTTTCAAAGAAGAAGGAAGGTTACTTTCATACTTGTGCTTTTTTTTTCTTGGAAATTCTCCCATGCAAAGTTCAACTATGATATAGGCCATTGGGAACTCTTGGCGGTGAAGAGAGCTTTTGAGGAATAGAGGCATTGGTTGGAGGGGGCTAGGCATAGAATAACGCTCTTTACTGATAATAAAAATTCACTGTATGTTGACAATGCTAAGTGCTTAAATACTAGACCGGCCTGGTGGGCCCTATTTTTTGCGCTGTTTGATTTCTCTGTGACAAATCTCCTTGATATTTAGAATGTTAAGGCTGATGCTTTATGATGTACTTTTGTTCAGGAGTTGAGGGACAAAAATCCAGCCAAAATTCTTAGTGTAGGGGTGGCGGTGGGTACTCTGAGATAAATCCCCAGACAGCTCATTGTGTAAGCTCAGGTTGATGCACCAGAGGGATTGCAACTTGACAAGCTCTTTGTGATGTTCTCGCTTCTCACTGATCTTCTTAATGAAGTTCATGATTCTGTGTTGACCGGACATCCAGTTTCCTCTGTAGTGTTGAGCCACCCCCGTAGTGTTCGAGTTCGGTTCGGTTCGTCGAACACCCGTATGTTCGCCGAACTGTTCGTCGAACACCTTCGAACACCATTAAAGCCAATGGCAGGCAAACAAAAACACATAGAAACACATAGAAAACACCTTCAAAGGTGTCCAAAAGCTGACAAACTGCTCAGAAGACACAACTAACACATGGAAAAGTGACAAGTACATATAGTCATGCGAAAAGAAAAGAGGTGGAGGAGTAAAAGGAAGGGGAGACACAGACATAGGCATGTCATGCCCTTCTAAAACCAAAAAGTACGAAGCCGACACGGCCAGTCCGTTCCTGCCCGTGCGACCTCCGTGTCGCCGGCTTTGTGCCAGAGCTGCGGTGGACCCTGACGGCTAGCCCCCCTCTCCCAATACTGGTGCATGTCCGCTGGTGGGTCGAGCGAGCCCCCCTGTGGTGGAGGCAGGTCTAAGCTTTTTAATTTAAATTGTCTCACTAATTTGAATGAATACACTTTAAATCCTTTTACAAGGATCTATTGGAGGGCTAGTCTCATGCCAGCAGCAGCGTAATTCCAGCTCCAGTAGCGTCCACTAAAGCTGCTGCAGTTAAAAAGCTTTTATAAGGATCGAGCTCGGCTGTCCACCGCAAGGCATCCTACCGCCAGTCCCAGCCCCTATGCCTTGGGGTGCCTCCTGATGCTCTTCACTGAGTATCCCGAGGTCCCAAAGCATTTCCTTTGAAAAAATTAAGTGTCCAAACTACAGGTGGTGTAGCTTGCTTAACAGCTGGGATAATCCGCTGACTAGCAGACACTGCTACTAGGCACAAAGTATTTCCTGGGCTAGATGCAGTTAAAAATTTGTAATTAGATACTCTCGTTGGATGCTGAGAAAGCATTCCATAGAGTCTCCTGCCACGCCATATATTATTCTCATAAAAAGCGTGGGGTAGGGGTCTAGGGGACCCTTTTATAGCCAAAATCACGGCCCTGTATCGCAATACGTCACCTAGGCTGAAGATAAATGGAACTGTAGCACCCCGAGGGCTCGGTTGCTACAGAGGTATTGCACCTAACCCAGAGGTGTGATATCTCACTCTCAGGTAAGGATGGAGTGTGGATCAGGACCCCGACACCTGCATGCATTACACCACATTGCCTTGGGGAAGGGTGACCTATATGCCCCTGAGATGGGCACGACAGTCCCTGTCCCTGGCTGGAGTGGGGGGAGGGAACACCGAGGAAGGGGAACCCTGTATTGCATGAGCAGGGAGGAAGCAGTTCCTGGGTGCACTGAGAAGGGGGTATAAAAGGTGGGCACCATCTTTGTTCAGTGCAGAGAAGTCTGAGCAGAAGTGACAGGGAGCAGGGGCTCTGCATGAGCTCTGCTCCGGAAGCGGGCCTAGTAACAGAGGCCCAGGCCTGGAAGAGGGAGAAGGAAGGAAGAGGAGCGGAGAAGGCTCCAGGAACGAGGAACGAAGGGATCCCAGGGGTGCGGACGGGCGAGTCTCCACCGCACGCCCGAATCCACCTGCGTGGAGGGCTCAGGCCAAAGGGGGAGACCGGTCCCCGAAACTAGTGGAGGCGGGAAACGACCCTCAGCTAGAAACTGGAGGCTGTGACATTTTATGTGGCGCAGGCCCTCGCTACACCCGCTAGGATGGCACCACATAGGGTCAGGGAAACTGGCGCCAAGTTTACCAAGAGGAGGCCCGAGGCAGCCGGACAGAAGCATTGGTAAGAAAGGCCAGACAAAGGACACACAAAGGGGGTCCTGTGAAGTGCTCCAAAGTTATCTGGGAGTTGTCTGAGCCCGTCACCTGGTGAGCACAGTACGACGTGGGCAGTCGTTACCTGCAGACGTGGTCTGGATAATAAGAACTGTGAGTAAAGGCCCTGAACTGCATCACTGACTCCGTGTCGTTACTGCTGCTGCCCTGCACCATCACCCCCTTCCTCCGCATACACTGCCCTGAGGCTATACTCCTCCCGTGGGGAGTTATACTACGCTCTGCTGCACCCACAACACCAGCCTCAGGGTTCTGCCATGCAGCGGCGGTTCACTCTGACCGCAATCCACGGGTGGCGTAGTGGGACATTTAAACATCAAAACCACATAAATAGTTCCGCCACTGGTTTGACCGCCCTGAACCACGGAACCGGGTCGTTGCCACGGAGACTACAACCCCCAGCATCCACCAAAAAGGGTCCGGCTTCGGGTGTCCCAAGGCCAAGGGGGCGCGTCAGAACATTTTCATCACTTTTCATAATCACCAATGGGACAAGGCAGGTATGTCCTCTGTCCCCTCTCTTATACATCCTAGTGACGGAGCACCTGCTCTCATCAATTCGCCATAACCCCAATATTAGGTGGATTGAGGTGGGAGGCACCGAGTACAAGTGCTCTGCATTTGCTGATGATGTCCTAGTATATATCACTCAATCACATATATCCATCCCTGCTATTATGGCTGAAATAGATCACTTTGTTACATGGACAAATTTAAAAATCAATGCAGCGTAGTCTGAGGCCCTCAATGTCTCCCTCCCCAAATCCCTACAGGAATGCATCCAGTCCAACTTTCCCTTTGCCTGGCCCTCACAGGGAATCAAATACTTAGGAATTCATATTCATAGAGACCTCTCCCGTCTATGTTATCTTAATTTTGGGCCCTTTATTGAACAACTCCATACAGACCACGGTTGGCAAGTTAGAACTGTAAGATTCACTACGTGAACCACTGGTGTTTTTTGGAAAAGCACATGTACACTGTGTTCCAAATTATTATGCAAAAAGTGTTTAGGAGTGATAAGGGAAGAATTTGTTTGTTTGTCAGTTAAACTCATTGATGGTGATGTGTGTCAGGGCTCTTTATATCACTGTAAGCAATTGCAGACACCTGTGCTATTTAGTTAGGCAGGTGTGTCCAATAAAAGGCAAAACTACTTAAGCAGGCTGTCCCACATTATTAAGCAGCCTACATTTTCTGCCAAAATGGGAAAAAAAAGGATGTGTCGGCTGCTGAGAAGCAACAAATTGTGGAGTGTTTAGGTCAAGACATGACTACAATCAACATTGCCAAGACACTTCATCCTGATCATCGCACAATCAAGAAGTATGTATCTGATTCACAGTACACACGTGTGCCTGCTGATAAGGGAAAATTGAGGACTCTTTCCTACAGGCAATTACATCAGGTTAAAAGAGCAGCGGCAAAAAAGCCTTGTCATAGCAGCAGACAAGTTTTTCAAGCTGCTGGTGCCTCCAACGTCCCCCGAACAACAAGATGCAGAGTCCTTCAGAGGTTTGCAGCTGTGCGTAAGCCATCCTGTCGACCTCCTCTATCCACTGCACACAAGCAGAAACGGCTCCAGTGGGCCAAACAATACATGAAGACTGACTTCAAAACTGTTTTGTTCAACGATGAGTGCCGTGCAATGCTCGATGGTCCAGATGGATGGAGTGGAGGATGGCTGGTTGATGGACACGCCACGCAAACACGGCTACAGCGCCAACAAGGAGGAGGTGGAGTAATGTTTTGGGCTGGAATCATGGGGAGAGAGATTTTCGGGCTCTTTAGGATCCCTGAAGGGGTAAAGATGAACTCCATAATGTATGTGGAGTTTCTCAAGCAGCACTTCCTGCCATGGTTCAAGAAGAAGAACCGTGTATTCCACAGCAAGATCATTTTCATGCATGATAATGCACCGTCTCAAGCTGCACATAACACATCTGCATCTCTGGCTGATATGGGTATAAAATGGAACAAACTTATGGTGTGACCCCCATGCTCCCCTGACCTCAACCCCATTCAGAACCTCTGGAGCATCATCAAAAGGAGTGTCTATGATGGCGGGAGGCAGTTCACATCTAAGCAACAGCTCTGGGAGGGTATTCTGTCCTCATGCAAAACAATTGAAGCAGAAACCATCCAAAACCTGACAAATTCAATGGACGAGACAGTTCAGAAGCTCGTTTCGAACAAGGGGTCCTATGTGCAAATGTAACATCAACTAGAATAAAGTTTTGAGTTGAAAACAATTTGATTTCAGTTTCTAATAACCTGCTAATGCTTATAATTTCAAAAATGACCATTTTTTGTTCTTTATTAAAATGAAAAGGTTGATCGAAGAGTGTGGGGGATCTAATAGTGTGGCAACCCAGTAGTCAGGATTACTTCGAATTCTGACAATCTGAGGGTCATGTTGCAGGTAGTGCAGCAAGAAGGCACTCATGTGTCTTGCGCATCAAGGAGACCCAAAATTATTTTCCGGGCTAGATGCAGCTAAAAATTATTATTAATTTGAAAGCTGGTGGAGCTTAGTATAGATGGCCTAATAGAATCAGTACTGCACACTGCTACAAAGCCCAAATTATTTTCCAGCCAAGATACAGATAAACATGATTAGTAATTTTAAATCTGGTGGAGCTTAGTATAGATGGCCTAATAGAATCAGTACTGCAAATTGCTACAAAGCCCAAATTATTTTCCAGCCAAGATACAGATAAACATGATTAGTAATTTTAAAGCTTAAAATGGTTGGTGAGGTGATTTTAACAAATCATCAAGCTTTTACTCTCCCCAGGATGACACAGGGGTAGAAAAGTTGTTTCGGATCCATGATTTGTTCATCTTTATGAACGTGAGTCTGTCTACATTATCAGTGGAGAGCCGCTTGCGCTTATCTGTCAGCACACCACCAGCAGCGCTGAATGCACATTCAGACAGAACGCTGGCTGCGGGGCATGTCAAGATCTCCAAGGCGTAAGTGGCGAGCTCCGGCCATTTATCCAGATTGGAAGCCCAAGAAGAGCAAGGGTCTAGTGACACCGACATGGCTTCAATGTTTACTTGGAGATACTCCTGTACCATCGTCTCTAGGCGTTGACTATGTGTCAGACTTCTTGTCTCCGGTGGCCTTGCAAAGGATGGGCTAAAAAAGTGGTGAAATGATTCCGCAAAATTGATGTTACCAGCCGATACTGTGTTTCTGTTACGGTTTGAGTGCTGAACACTCCACGGTCCCATGGTTGGCAAGTTGGAAATGTGAGATTCACTACGTGCACCACTGGTGTTTTGTGGAAAAGCACATGTAAGATTCTGCAACAGTCTCTGCTGATACTCCTGCATGCGTGCATCTCCTTCTATGGCAGGAATAATTTCTGCAAATTTACTTTTGTAACGGGGATCTAACAGTGTGGCAACCCAGTAGTCAGGATTATTTCTAATTCTCACAATTCGAGGGTTATGTTGCAGGTAGTGCATCAAGAAGGCACTCATGTGTCTTGCGTATCCAGGAGCACCAAGTCCCTGTTGTGTTGGTGGCGAGGTAACAATCATGCTTCCTTCCTCTGTCCTCTCCCTCCAACCTCGCACAACAGAAATGTGATCAAGGTCTCCCTCATCTGATGAGTCTTCCATCAGTTCGTCCTCCACTTCTTCCTGGGCTCCTGCACCCTCCTCACTAGTTTGGCTGCTACCATGCGCCCTGGTAAAACCACCTCCCCCACTCTCACAAGCCTGCCGCCTTGGTGCTGCCGACCGTCTGGACCTTGCAGATGTTAGCCCTTCCGCATACAACTCCTCCTCTACTTCCTCCACCTCCTCTTGTGCCACCACTTGACTCCGAATTTTGTTTAACATGTGCTCCAGCATGTAAATCACCGGAAAAGTCATGCTGATAATGGCATCGTCAGCACTAAACATCTTCGTTGCCATTTCAAAATTGTGCAGAAGGGTGCATAGGTCCCTGATCTGAGACCACTCCTCCAGCGTGATTTGCCCCACCTCTGGATCTCGTTGGCCCAGGTTATACGTCAGAACGTATTGCACCAGGGCTTGTCGGTGCTGCCACAGTCGCTGCAACATGTGCAGAGTTGAATTCCACCGGGTAGGCACGTTGCATTTTAGCCGGTGAAGTGGCAGGTCCAACGAAATCTGTAGAGATGTAAGTCACTGAGCTGCGGGATGCGAAAGGCGGAAGTGAGCACACAGCGACCGTGCCCTCTGCAGAAGGCCATCTAGTCCGGTATAGTGGGAAAAAAATTGCTGGACAACCAGGTTCAACACGTGAGCCATACAAGGCACGTGTGTGACATTGCCCCGGCGAAGGGCCGCACCCAGGTTTGCAGCATTGTCGCACACGGCCTTCCCTGGTTTCAGGTCCAGTGGAGACAACCATTCATGAAACTTGTTCTCCAGAGCTGACCACAACTCCTCAGCTGTGTGACTCACATTTCCCAGACATTTCAAAATAAAAACCGCCTGATGACGTTGAGCCCCGCTGCCAGCATAGTAAGGAGGTGTGCAGGATCCCTTCTGCGCAGTTAGAAAGCTTGTGTCATGACCAGACAGGCTTTGGGTGCAGGTGGAGGACCGAGAGGAGGTTGAGGAGGCAGAAGCAGTGGAGGATCTTTGAGATAAAGAGGATTGACGCACAACTCGTGGGGACGGCAAGACTTGGACAGCAGCCCCTTGTCCTGCTGTCACCATAGTTATCCAGTGCCCAGTAAGCGACATGTAACGCCCCTGTCCATGCCTACTCGTCCAAGTGTCTGTGGTGAAATGCACCCTGTCAAACACAGAGTTACTCAAAGAAGCGGTCATGTTGTGTGCGACATGCTGGTGGAGCGCAAGCACACCTTTCTTTGAGAAGTAGTGCCGACTGGGCATCTGGTACTGGGGCACTGCGACGGACATAAGGTCTCGAAAATCCTCTGTATCCACCTGGTGGAAAGGCAGCATTTCTGTAGCCAAGAGCTTGCAGATGGTGAGATTCAACCTCTTAGATTTCTCATGGCTAGGAGGAAATGGTCTTTTACTTGTCCACATCTGAGGGACCGAGGGCTGGCTGTTGTGCTTAGACGTGGTTGAGAAGGGTGTCCCCGGCAAACTGCAGGTCTGTGAGGAAGATACAGGCGGACATGTTAGGTTGCCTTGATCCAAAGGTGGTGCTATCGATGTCGGACTGCGCTGAACACCAGCTGATGTTACCACCTCCAAAGAAAATGATGACCTGCCAATCACGCTGGCTGTTGCGGGTAAAGAGGTGGCAGGTCTGCGTCCCAAAACAGGTGTGACTGCTGTCCCACCTGTCACAGAGGATGAAGAGGCCGCGGATGCACAAGATGTGGCAGACGGTGGTTGGCCCTGCCAGCTAGGCCGCATTGTAGCACAGTGAGCTTACCACTGCAACTTATGCTTCATGTCCATGTGCCGGTTCATGCATGAAGTACTCAAACTATGTATTTTTTGGCCTCTACTTAGCTTTTGCTGACAAATGTTACAGATAACACGAGTTGGGTCATCTTTATCGATCTGAAAAAATGCCCAGGCTATGCAAGGCTTAGCACCCATTCGACCTGAAGAGCCACTACGACTTGTGGTCAGAGGCAGAGTTGTGTTTGAGGATGCAGTTGTTGACGTGCTTCCAGTACCTTGTCTCTGTTCAGGAAGGTGCAGCCTGACCTCGTCGTCACTAGCATCCTCCTCCACCTCCTCTGCTGACCTCATCTCTTGGCTGACTGTGGGTTGACAGTAAGTGGGATCTCCAACCTCATCATCATCACACCTGTCGTCCTCAGAGCCAACCTATTCCTGCCCTGACAAAAAACTAAAGTTGTCGCTCCAATCAGGTATTTGAGTCTCATCATCGTCTTCCTCATTGTCTCCACCAACAGGAGTTACAGTTTGAGAATGAGGGTCTACATTAGGGTCACAACCTTCTGCGTCTGGTCCTGGATCCGACTCATAAAGATTCTGGGCATCAGTACAGATCATTTCCTCATCTGGATTCACAGAAGCTCTGGAGCCGACCTCTGATTCCCAGGCTATAGTATGAGTAAACAGCTCTGCAGACTCAACCATCAGTTCTACCCCATAGTCAGACAGGCAGCTGGAGACTTGGGAGCTGTGAGGAAGCAAGTGCGATTGGGGTGACACCTCTGTGGACTGGAGTATTTGTGATGTTAAAGTTGAGGTGGAGGAGAGCCCACTTAAAGGAGCACTTGATATCCGTTGAAGCACCTGCTGTTTTTGTGCCTCATCTGGAATTTGTAGCGATTGGCATGGCTCTATGAAAGGGATCTTATCACATTGTCCGCTAAAAGAAGTAGACATTTTAGATTGTCTGGAAGATGGTCTATCTTCTGCAGATGTTACTGTTGCTTTAGCACCTACCCCATGGACACAACATTTTTTCCCCTTCACAACACGCCTATTCCCCTTTCCACCAGCAGCAGGCCTTTTTCCACTCATTTTGGTGGTTAACTAATTCACAACTCTGCAGTTGTTTGCACAAAAATACAATGGATTGGAACTGAGCAGAGCTGAGTGGCCAAACTGTGGTATTAGGCCAAAAGTATTAGCTGGGTTAGATGCAGATAAAAATTATATTGAATTTGCAACCTGATGGAGGTCAGTATAGATGGACTAAAAGAACAAGTCCCACACACTGCTAGAAGCAGAAATATTCTTTCAGCGATAGATGCAGAAAAAAATTATATTGAATTTGCAACCTGATGGAGGTCAGTATAGATGGACTAATAGAACAAGTCCCACACACTGCTACAAGCTGAAATATTTTTTCAAAGCTACATGCAGAAAAAAATTATATTGAATTTGCAACCTGATGGAGGTTAGTATAGATGGACTAATAGAACAAGTCCCAAAAACTGCTAGAAGCCTAAATATTTTTTCAGAGCTAGATGCAGAAAAAAATGATATTGAATTTGCAACCTGATGGAGGTCAGTATAGATGGACTAATAGAACAAGCCCCACACACTGCTACAAGCTGAAATAAATTTTCAAAACTACATGAAGAAAAAAATTATATTGAATTTGCAACCTGATGGAGTTTAGTATAGATGGACTGATAGAACAAGTCCCACACACTGCTAGTAGCCTAAATATTTTTTTAGAGCTAGATGCAGAAAAAAATTATATTGAATTTGCAACCTAATGGAGGTCAGTATAGATGAACTAATAGAACAAGTCCCACACACTGCTAGAAGCTGAAATATTTTTTCAGAGCTAGATGTAGAAAAAAAATATATTGAATTTGCAACCTGATGGGGGTCAGTATAGATGGACTAATAGAACAAGTCCCACACACTGCTACAAGCTGTAATATTGTTTCAGAGCTAGATGCAGAAAAAAAATATATTGAATTTGCAACCTGATGGAGGTTAGTATAGATGGACTTATAGAACAAGTCAAACACACTGCTACAAGCTGAAATATTTTTTCAGAGCTAGATGCAGAAAAAAATTATATTGAATTTGCAACCTGATGGAGGTCAGTATAGATGGACTAATAGAACAAGTCCCACACACTGCTAGAGGCTGAAATATTTTTTCAGAGCTAGATGCAGAAAAAAATTATATTGAATTTGCAACCTAGTGGAGGTCAGTATAGATGGACTAATAGAACAAGTCCCACACACTGCTAGAAGCTGAAATATTGTTTCAGAGCTAGATGCGGAAAAAAAATATATTGAATTTGCAACCTGATGGAGGTTAGTATAGATGGACTTATAGAACAAGTCCCACACACTGCTAGAAGCTGAAATATTTTTCAAAGCTACATGCAGAAAAAAATTATATTGAATTTGCAACTTGATGGAGGTTAGTATAGATGGACTAATAGAACAAGTCCCACAAACTGCTAGAAGCCTAAATATTTTTTCAGAGCTAGATGCAGAAAAAAATTATATTGAATTTGCAACCTGATGGAGGTCAGTATAGATGGACTAATAGAACAAGTCCCACACACTGCTACAAGCTGAAATAAATTTTCAAAACTACATGAAGAAAAAAATTATATTGAATTTGCAACCTGATGGAGGTTAGTATAGATGGACTAATAGAACAAGTCCCAAAAACTGCTAGAAGCCTAAATATTTTTTCAGAGCTAGATGCAGAAAAAAATGATATTGAATTTGCAACCTGATGGAGGTCAGTATAGATGGACTAATAGAACAAGCCCCACACACTGCTACAAGCTGAAATAAATTTTCAAAACTACATGAAGAAAAAAATTATATTGAATTTGCAACCTGATGGAGTTTAGTATAGATGGACTGATAGAACAAGTCCCACACACTGCTAGTAGCCTAAATATTTTTTTAGAGCTAGATGCAGAAAAAAATTATATTGAATTTGCAACCTAATGGAGGTCAGTATAGATGAACTAATAGAACAAGTCCCACACACTGCTAGAAGCTGAAATATTTTTTCAGAGCTAGATGTAGAAAAAAAATATATTGAATTTGCAACCTGATGGGGGTCAGTATAGATGGACTAATAGAACAAGTCCCACACACTGCTACAAGCTGTAATATTGTTTCAGAGCTAGATGCAGAAAAAAAATATATTGAATTTGCAACCTGATGGAGGTTAGTATAGATGGACTTATAGAACAAGTCAAACACACTGCTACAAGCTGAAATATTTTTTCAGAGCTAGATGCAGAAAAAAATTATATTGAATTTGCAACCTGATGGAGGTCAGTATAGATGGACTAATAGAACAAGTCCCACACACTGCTAGAGGCTGAAATATTTTTTCAGAGCTAGATGCAGAAAAAAATTATATTGAATTTGCAACCTAGTGGAGGTCAGTATAGATGGACTAATAGAACAAGTCCCACACACTGCTAGAAGCTGAAATATTGTTTCAGAGCTAGATGCGGAAAAAAAATATATTGAATTTGCAACCTGATGGAGGTTAGTATAGATGGACTTATAGAACAAGTCCCACACACTGCTAGAAGCTGAAATATTTTTCAAAGCTACATGCAGAAAAAAATTATATTGAATTTGCAACTTGATGGAGGTTAGTATAGATGGACTAATAGAACAAGTCCCACAAACTGCTAGAAGCCTAAATATTTTTTCAGAGCTAGATGCAGAAAAAAATTATATTGAATTTGCAACCTGATGGAGGTCAGTATAGATGGACTAATAGAACAAGTCCCACACACTGCTACAAGCTGAAATAAATTTTCAAAACTACATGAAGAAAAAAATTATATTGAATTTGCAACCTGATGGAGTTTAGTATAGATGGACTGATAGAACAAGTCCCACACACTGCTAGTAGCCTAAATATTTTTTTAGAGCTAGATGCAGAAAAAAATTATATTGTATTTGCAACCTAATGGAGGTCAGTATAGATGGACTAATAGAACAAGTCCCACACACTGCTAGAAGCTGAAATATTGTTTCAGAGCTAGATGCAGAAAAAAAATATATTCAATTTGCAACCTGATGGAGGTTAGTATAGATGGACTTATAGAACAAGTCCCACACACTGCTAGAAGCTGAAATATTTTTTCAAAGCTACATGCAGAAAAAAATGATATTGAATTTTCAACCTGATGGAGGTTAGTATAGATGGACTTATAGAACAAGTCCCACACACTGCTAGAAGCTGAAATATTTTTTCAAAGCTACATGCAGAAAAAAATGATATTGAATTTGCAACCTGATGGAGGTTAGTATAGATGGACTTAAAGAACAAGTCCCACACACTGCTAGAAGCTGAAATATTTTTTCAAAGCTACATGCAGAAAAAAATTATATTGAATTTGCAACCTGATGGAGGTTAGTATAGACATATTAATAGAGCAAGTCTCACACACTGCTAGAAGCCGAAATATTTTTTCAGAGCTAGATGCGGAAAAAAATTATATTGAATTTGCAACCTGATGGAGGTCAGTATAGATGGACTGATAGAACAAGTGCCACACACTGCTACAAGCTGAAATATTTTTTCAGAGCTAGATGCAGAAAAAAATTATATTGAATTTGCAACCTGATGGAGGTTAGTATAGACGGACTAATAGAACAAGTCCCACACACTGCTAGAAGCTGAAATATTTTTTCAGAGCTAGATGCAGAAAAAAATTATATTGAATTTGCAACCTGATGGAGGTCAGTATAGATGGACTAATTGAACAAGTCCCACACACTGCTACAAGCTGTAATATTTTTTCAGAGCTAGATGCAGAAAAAAATTATATTGCATTTGCAACCTGATGGAGGTTAGTATAGATGGACTAATAGAACAAGTCCCACACACTGCTAGAAGCTGAAATATTTTTTCAGAGCTAGATGCAGAAAAAAATTATATTGAATTTGCAACCTGATGGAGGTCAGTATAGATGGACTAATTGAACAAGTCCCACACACTGCTACAAGCTGTAATATTTTTTCAGAGCTAGATGCAGAAAAAAATTATATTGAATTTGCAACCTGATGGAGGTTAGTATAGATGGACTAATAGAACAAGTCCCACACACTGCTAGAAGCTGAAATATTTTTCCAGAGCTAGATGCAGAAAAAAATTATATTGAATTTGCAACCTGATGGAGGTCAGTATAGATGGACTAATAGAACAAGTCCCACACACTGCTACAAGCCGAAATATTTTTTCAGAGCTACATGCAGAAAATAATGATATTGAATTTGCAACCTGATGGAGGTTAGTATAGATGGACTAGTAGAACAAGTCCCACACACTGCTAGAAGCTGAAATATTTTTTCAAAGCTACATGCAGAAAAAAATGATATTGAATTTGCAACCTGATGGAGGTTAGTATTAGTGTTGAGCCACCCCCGTAGTGTTCGGGTTCGGTTCGGTTCGTCGAACACCGGGATGTTCGAGGAACTGTTCGTCGAACAGTTCGTCGAACACCTTAGAACACCGTCGAACACCGTTAAAACCAATGGCAGGCAAATAAAAACACATAGAAAACACCTTCAAAGGTGTCGAAAAGCTGACAAACTGCTCAGAAGACACTCTCTTTAAAAAAGCCGGCCGGCAAATTCAGCAGCGGCATACACCGGTATCCGACAATTTAGACAAGAAGGAATAGAGCATCACACATAGATAGATATAAACATGTCAGTCACACATATAAGAAGCACAGTGACAGTGTTGCTTACTGTACTTGTCATTTAGTGTAAAGGATTTATTAAAAAAAATATTAGTGTTTTCATGCACCGTCTCTTTAAAAAAGCCGGCCGGCAATTCAGCAGCGGTACCTGACAATTTAGAACAGAAAGAATAGAGCTTCACACATAGATTAGATAGATAGAAACATGTCAGTCACATATATAATAAGTACAGTGACAGTGTTGCTTACTGTACTTGTCATTTAGTGTAAAGGATTTATTTAAAAAAATAATAGTGCTTTCATGCACCGTCTCTTTAAAAGAGCCGGCCGGCAATTCAGCAGCGGTACCTGACAATTTAGAACAGAAAGAATAGAGCATCACACATAGATTAGATAGATAGAAACATGTCAGTCAGATATATAATAAGTACAGTGATAGTGTTGGTTACTGTACTTGTCATTTAGTGTTAAAATAAAGGATTTCTTAAAAAAAAAATTAGCGTGGGGTTCCCCGTAATTTTAGTCTCTAGCGGAGGTTAAGCAGACGGCTGGGGCAGATGTTTGAAGCCTGGGAAGGGGGTAATACCCATGGAGCTTCCCAGGCTACTAATATCAGCCCCCAGCTGAATACCTAGCCTTTACTAGCTATTAAAATGGGGTACCTCCGAAAAAAAATGACGTGAAGTCCCCCCTATTTTAATAGCTATTAAAGGCTAGGCAGACAGCTGGGGGCTGATATTAATAGCTCAGGAAGGGTGCCATGAATATTGGCCCCCTCCCAGGCTAGAAACACCAGCCGTCAGCCGCCCCAGAAATGGCGCTTCCATAGGATGCGCCAATTTTGGCACTTAGCCTCGCTCTTCCCACTGCCCTGTAGCGGTGGCAGTGAGGTATTAGGGCTGGGGTTGATGTCAGCTTATAATGCCAGCTGACATCAAGCCCAGGTTAGTAATGGAGAGGCGTCTATAAGACACCCCCATTACTAATCCCATAGTCAAAGTTAAAAAAAACACAAACACCCACAATAAAGTCCTTTAATTGAAATAAACACACAATTCTTTATTATTCTAAATTAAACCATACTTACCGTCACACCCATTCCAGCTGAAGCCAACGATCTCCTGCAATAAAAATAAAATAATAAACCAACATCATCCTTACTAGTGTTGAGCGAACATGCTCGACACTGCTCGGTACTCGCCCGAGCATCACGCTACTCGGGATGTTCAGCGAGCACCGAGCATTTCCGGGTTACTCGGGCGGGAGCTCGGGTCTCCGCCCTGCATGTTTGGTGCTCTTTACAGAGCCAATGAACATGCAGGGATTGCCAGCCAGTCACTGTAATGCCGCAGCCATGTTGTTTGTGGGCATTACAGTGATTGGCTGGCCGCACAGCGTCACCTCCCAGACGATCAGTCCGTCATGATTGGTGTGTGTGGGTGTCTGTGCGTGTGTGTATGGGTGTCTGCGCGATGTCTGCGGGTGTGTGCGGTGTCTGTGCGATGTGTGCGGTGTCTGTGCGTGTGTCTGCGGGTGTGTACGGTGTCTGTGCGATGTGTGCGGTGTCTGTGCGTGTGTCTGCGGGTGTGTGCGGGGTGTCTGTGCGATGTCTGCGGGTGTGCACGGTGTCTGTGCGATGTCTGCGGGTGTGCGCGGTGTCTGTGCGATGTCTGCGATGTCTGTGCGATGTCTGCGGGTGTGTGCGTGCAGGCAGACATAGGCCGATGTGACACTACTACTCCCATCGGCCTATGTCTGTCCCAGGTCCACTCGTGCCAGCAGGATCAGCTCGATGGGAGCAGTAGTTCCCATCAGCCTGATCCTGCTATTTAAATTGCCCTACTGTGTCCCCAATAAATGTTAAATACATGTCATTGGTGGCCAGTGGTTACCTACAATAAATTAGTTCATACATTACCTGTCCCTGCCGATCGCCACCTAAAATAAAGTAAAAAATAAAAAACTACACCTATACTCACCTAGACACCTAATTCCCCGAAGTCATCGATCTCCTGTAATAAAATCTAAAATAATAAACCACAACCTTATGCTTACCCCTCCGTAGTAGTCCACGAGTGTCCCACGATGATCTCCAGTTTAGAGCAGCCACATAGAATGTGACCGCTCTGAACCGCTGCGGCCGCTAGAATGATGGGGCCGTAAAGCAGCCCCGTCATTGCATGAGCGGGTTCGCCGGAGTTCAGGCAGCGCTGCTCCGGTTAGCTCCTTTACGGCCCTGCTGTATCGTGAGAAATTCCCACGGTACAGCAGTGCCGTAAAGGAGGTCTCCGGAGCTGCGCTGCCTGAATGCACTCCGGTGACCTCAGTCAGTGGCTCCCGCTGCCAGAAGCGGACGTGTTCCCGGCAGTGTGAGCTTACAGCAGCCATGCACAGCTGTCACCATCTCCAGATGTGACAGCTGTGCATGGGAGATCAGCGCAGGAACATGGACAGGTAACTATTTTTTTTTAGTAAACTAAGAATTAAATAAAATTGTGTGTTTTATTTCAAATAAATTATTTTTTTCTGGGTGTAGTGTGTTTTTTCTTTTTAACACTTTGTAGGTTAGTAATGGGGGTGTCTAATAGATGCCCATCATTACTAACCTGGGCTTCATGGCAGCTGGTGCTGACATGAACCCCAACCCTATTACCCCCCTGCCACCGCACCAGGGCAGCGTGGAAGAGCGAGGCTAAGTGCCAGAATTGGCGCATCCTATGGATTCGCCATTTCAGGGGCGGCTGACGGCTGGTGTTTCTAGCCTGGGAGGGGGCCAATATTCATGGCACCCTTCCTGGGCTATTAATATCAGCCCCCAGCTGTCTGCCTAGCCTTTGCTAGCTATTAAATAGGGGGTACCCCACGTCATTTTTTGGGGGGGTCCCCCATTTTAATAGCTAGTAAAGGCTTGGTATTCAGCTGGGGGCTGATATTAGTAGCCTGGGAAGCTCCGTGGGTATTACCCCCTTCCCAGGCTTCAAACATCTGCCCCAGCCGTCTGCTTAACCTCCGCTAGAGACTAAAATTAAGGGGAACCCCACGCCAATTTTTTTTTAAATAAATCCTTTATTTTAACACTAAATGACAAGTACAGTAATCAACACTGTCACTGTACTTCATATATATGTGACTGACATGTTTCTATCTATCTAATCTATGTGTGAAGCTCTATTCTGTCTGTTATAAATTGTCGGGTACCGCAGCTGAATTGCCGGCCGGCTTTTTTAAAGAGACAGTGCATGAAAACACAATTATTTTTTTAAATAAATCCTTTACACTAAATGACAAGTACAGTAAGCAACACTGTCACTGTACTTCATATATATGTGACTGACATGTTTCTATCTATCTAATCTATGTGTAAAGCTCTATTCTTTCTGTTGTAAATTGTCGGGTACCGGTGTATGCCGCTGCTGAATTGCCGACTTTTCTCGTAATACATTCTACATTATTCTTAGTTGTTTTACTTCATGTAGAATTTACTTACAAGAAAAGAAAGGGTTTATTTTCATTCCGATATTTGTGTCCCATTGACTTGCATTGGTTTCCGGTATCGGAATCGGCGATATCCGATACTTTTTGGGTATCGGTCCGATCCAATCCGATCTGATATTTCCCGATATAGGAAGGTATCGCTCAACACTATCCTTAACATATTTCACAGGAAAGCACTTTAATTTTCGTTTTTGAACGTTTTATTTTGTGCCTGTAAAAGTGGCTTAATACCTCTGACCACGTTGTTGACAGCAGTGACCTGGGGGTCAGAAATGCTTCCTGGGGCGATCCCCATGCTGTCCCCATGTCATTTGAGCACTGTCACTATCGTTTTGGGCACTTGTTAGGCTTTTAAAAGACTGCCGGGGGAGCCGCCGCAAAAATGCTCGAGTCTCCTATAGACTAACATTGGGCTCGTTGCTCGGGTCGAGCACCCGAACATCACGGCGAGCTCGGCCCGAGCTTCGAGCACCCGAGCATTTTAGTGCTCGCTCAACACTAATCCTTACCTTTCGATGGTTCCCAGGACAGCTCCAGCTCTGCTACATCGAGATGACAGGCTGGACCGCAGCAGAACGCTGCCATCCAGCCTGTCAACCCGCAGACACTGAGAAGAGCAGGCTTGCTTGCGCTCCTCAGTGTCTCGCTGTGACGGCATCCAGATGAGCCGAGGTCATGTCCAATGAACTCGGCTCACCTCATGCACGTCACTGACAGCGTGGGAAAATTCTCCTGCACTCAGCGCTTCAGCGTGGCAGAATTCTCACGCTGAAGCGCTGAGTGCAGGAGAATTCTCCCACGCTGTCAGTGACGTGCATGAGGTGAGCTCATGTCCAATGAACTCAGCTCACCTCATGCACGTCACTGACAGTGTGGGAAAATTCTCCTGCACTCAGTGCTTCAGTGTGAGAATTTTCCCACGCTGTCAGTGACGTGCATGAGGTGAGCTCATGTCCAATGATCTCAGCTCACCTCATGCACGTCACTTACAGCGTGGGAGAATTCTCACGCTGAAGCGCTGAGTGCAGGAGAATTTTCCCACGCTGTCAGTGACATGCATGAGGTGAGCTGAGTTCATTGGACATGAGCTCACCTCATGCACGTCACTGACAGCGTGGGAAAATTCTCACACTGAAGCGCTGAGTGCAGGAGAATTTTCCCACACTGTCAGTGACGTGCATGAGGTGAGCTGAGTTCATTGGACATGAGCTCACCTCATGCACGTCACTGACAGCGTGGGAGAATTCTCCTGCACTCAGCGCTTCAGCGTGAGAATTCTGCCACGCTGAAGCGCTGAGTGCAGGAGAATTTTCCCACGCTGTCAGTGACGTGCATGAGGTGAGCCGAGTTCATTGGACATGACCTCGGCTCATCTGGATGCCGTCACAGCGAGACACTGAGGAGCGCAAGCAAGCCTGCGCTTCTCAGTGTCTGCGGGATGACAGGCTGGATGTCAGCGTTCTGCTACGGTCCAGCCTGTCATCTCGATGCAGCAGAGCTGAAGCTGTCGTGGGAACCATGGAAAGGTAAGGATGAGGTTGCTTTATTATTTTTCTTTTATTGCAGGAGATCGTTGGCTTCAGCTGGAATGGGCGTGATGGTAAGTACAGTTTAATTTAGAACAATAAAGAATTGTGTGTTTATTTCAATTAAAGGACTTTATTCTGGGTGTTGTGTTTTTTTTAAATACTTTACTAGAAATTCATGGCGGTCATGTCTAATACTGGCGTGACCCCATTAATTTTGGGCTTAGGGCCAGCTGATAATACCAAGCTGGCCCTAACCCCTTTATTACCCAGTGAGCCACCGCACCAGGGCCCTGGATGAGTTGGGTACAGCTCCAGAAGATGGCGCTTCTATGAATGCGCCATTTTCGGGGGTGGCTGCGGATTACAATTTGAAGCGGGGGGGGGGCCCAGAAAGCTTGGGCCTCCCTGCGCTGCAGATTCCAGCCCCCAGCTGCCTAGTTGTACTTGGCTGGACACAAAAATAGGGCGAAGCCCCACGTATTTTTTTTTTAATTATTTCATGAAATTCATGAAATAATTAAGAAAAAAAGGCCTTCCCTATATTGTTGTGTCCGGCAAGGTACAAATAGGCAGCTGGGGGTTGGGGGCAGCCCGTTCCTGCCTGCTGTACCTGGCTGGACACAAATATAGTGCGAAGCCCCACTTCAATTTTTTTAAATTATTTCAGGAAATTCATGAAATAATAAAAAAAAAATTGACGTGGGGCTTCGCACTATATTTGTGTCCACTGAGATGCAGCAGGCAGGAACGGGCTGCCCCCAACCACCAGCTGCCTATTTGTACCTGGCCAGACACAACAATATAGGGAAGCCCTTTTTTTTTTTCATTATTTCATGAAATAATTAAAAAAAAATTGACATGGGGCTTCGCACTATATTTGTGTCCAGACAGGTACAGCAGGCAGTAACGGGCTGCCCCCAACCACCAGCTGCCTATTTGTACCTGGCCGGACACAACAATATAGGGAAGCCCTTTTTTTTTTAAATTATTTCATGAAATAATTTAAAATAAAATTGACGTGGGGCTTCGCACTATATTTGTGTCCAGCCAGGTACAGCAGGCAGGAACGGGCTGCCCCCAACCAACAGCTGCCTATTTGTACCTGGCCGGACACAACAATATAGGGAAGCCCTTTTTTTCTTAATTATTTCATGAAATAATTTAAAGAAAATTGACGTGGGGCTTCGCCCTGTTTTTGTGTCCAGCCAGGTACAACTAGGCAGCTGGGGGCTGGAATCTGCAGCGCAGGGAGGCCTAAGCTTTCTGGGCCACCCCCGCTGCAAATTGCAGTCCGCAGCCACCCCGGAAAATGGCGCGTTCATAGAAGCGCCATCTTCTGGCGCTGTACCCAACTCATCCAGGGCCCTGATGCGGTGGCTCACTGGGTAATAAAGGGGTTAGGGCCAGCTTGGCATTATCAGCAGGCCCTAAGCCCGAAATTCATGGGGTCACGCCAATATTAGACATGACCACCATGAATTTCTAGTAAAGTATTTAAAAAAAACACAACACCCAGAATAAAGTCCTCTAATTGAAATAAACACACAATCCTTTATTGTTCTAAATTAAACCATACTTACCGTCACGCCCATTCCAGCTGAAGCCAACGATCTCCTGAAATAAAAGAAAAATAATAAAGCAACATCATCCTTACCTTTCCATGGTTCCCATGACAGCTTCAGCTCTGCTGCATCGAGATGACAGGCTGGACCGCAGCAGAACGCTGCCATCCAGCCTGTCATCCCGCAGACACTGAGAAGCGCAGGCATGCTTGCGCTTCTCAGTGTCTCTCTGTGAGGGCATCCAGATGAGCCGACTTAATGTCCAATGAACTCGGCTCACCTCATGCACGTCACTGACAGCGTGGGAAAATTCTCATGCACTCAGCGCTTCAGCGCGGGAGAATTCTCACGCTGAAGCGCTGAGTGCAGGAGAATTTTCCCACGCTGTCAGTGACGTGCATGAGGTAAGCTGAGTTCATTGGACATGAGCTCACCTCATGCACGTCACTGACAGCGTGGGAGAATTCTCCTGCACTCAGCGCTTCAGCGTGAGAATTTTCCCACGCTGTCAGTGACGTGCATGAGGTGAGCCGAGTTCATTGGACATGAACTCGGCTCATCTGGATGCCGTCACAGAGAGACGCTGAGAAGCGCAAGCAAGCCTGCGCTTCTCAGTGTCTGCGGGATGACAGGCTGGATGGCAGCTTTCTGCTGCGGTCCAGCCTGTCATCTCGATGTAGCAGAGCTGAAGCTGTCGTGGGAACCATGGAAAGGTAAGGATTATGTTGCTTTATTATTTTTCTTTGATTGCAGGGGATCGTTGGCTTCAGCTGGAATGGGCGTGATTGTAAGTATGGTTTAATTTAGAACAATAAAGAATTTTGTCTTTATTTCAATTAAAGGACTTTATTCTGGGTGTTTGTGTTTTTTTTCAACTTTGACTATGGGGTTAGTAATGGGGGTGTCTTATAGACGCCTCTCCATTACTAACCTGGGCTTGATGTCAGCTGGCATTATAAACTGACATCAACCCCAGCCCTATTACCCCACTGCCACCGCTACAGGGCAGTGGGAAGAGCGAGGCTAAGTGCCAGAATTGGCGCATCCTATGGATGTGCCATTTCTGGGGCGGCTGACGGCTGGTGTTTCTAGCCTGGGAGGGGGCCAATATTCATGGCACCCTTCCTGGGCTATTAATATCAGCTCCCAGCTGTCTGCCTAGCCTTTGCTAGCTATTAAAATATGGGGGGACCCCACGTCAATTTTTTGGGGGGTCCCCCATTTTAATAGCTAGTAAAGGCTAGGCATTCAGCTGGGGGCTGATATTAGTAGCCTGGGAAGCTCCGTGGGTATTACCCCTTCCCAGGCTTCAAACATCTGCCCCAGCTGTCTGTTTAACCTCCGCTAGAGCCTAAAATTATGGGGAACCCCACGCCAATTTTTTTTAAAATAAATCCTTTATTTTAACACTAAATGACAAGTACAGTAATCAACACTGTCACTGTACTTCATATATATGTGCCTGACATGTTTCTATCTATCTAATCTATGTGTGATTCTCTGTTCCTTCCATTCTAAATTGTCGGGTACCGCTGCTGAATTGCCGGCCGGCTTTTTTAAAGAGACGGTGCATGAAAACACTAATTTTTTTTTAATAAATCCTTTACACTAAATGGCAAGTACAGTAACCAACACTGTCACTGTACTTATTATATATGTAACTGACATGTTTCTATCTATCTAATCTATGTGTGATGCTCTATTCTTTCTGTTCTAAATTGTCGGGTACCGGTGTATGCCGCTGCTGAATTGCCGGCTTTTCATGTTTCACTGTGAGCACAGTTCCCATTGATTTGGGCAATCACTCTAATGCCACAACCACCATGGCTGTGGCATTACAGTGAGTGGCAGACAATCCCTGCATGATTGGTGCTCTATATAGCGCCAGACATGCAGGACACGCTTTTGGTGCATGAACAGTTATCGAACATAACCTCGAACAGCCGAATTTTTTGCAAATCGTTCGGGTTCGTCGAACAACTCGAACACCGCCCAAAACAGCTCGAATTTGAGATTGGCGAACAGTTCTAGTCGAACACCGCTCATCACTAGTTAGTATAGATGGACTAATAGAACAAGTCCCACACACTGCTACAAGCTGAAATATTTTTTCAGAGCAAGATGCAGAAAAAAATTATATTGAATTTGCAACCTGATGGAGGTTAGTATAGACGGACTAATAGAACAAGTTCCACACACTGCTAGAAGCCCAAATATTTTTTCAGAGCTAGATGCAGAAAAAATTATATTGAATTTGCAACCTGATGGAGGTTAGTATAGACAGACTAATAGAACAAGTCCCACACACTGCTGGAAGCCTAAATATTTTTTCAGAGCTAGATGCTGAAAAAAATTATATTAAATTTGCAACCTGATGGAGGTTAGTATAGATGGACTAATAGAACAAGACCCACACACTGCTTGAAGCCGAAATATTTTTTCAGAGCTAGATGCAGAAAAAAATTATATTGAATTTGCAACCTGATGGAGGTCAGTATAGATGGACTGATAGAACAAGTCCCACACACTGCTACAAGCTGTAATATTTTTTCAGAGCTAGATGCAGAAAAAAAATGATATTGAATTTGCAACCTGATGGAGGTTAGTATAGATGGACTAATAGAACAAGTCCCACACACTGCTGGAAGCCTAAATATTTTTTCAGAGCTAGATACTGAAAAAAATTATATTAAATTTGCAACCTGATGGAGGTTAGTATAGATGGACTAATAGAACAAGACCCACACACTGCTAGAAGCCGAAATATTTTTTCAGAGCTAGATGCAGAAAAAAAATATATTGAATATGCAACCTGATGGAGGTCAGTATAGATGGACTAATAGAACAAGTCCCACACACTGCTAGAAGCCGAAATATTTTTTCAGAGATCGATGCAGAAAAAAATTGTATTGAATTTGTAACCTGGTGGAGGTTAGGATAGATGGACTAATAGAATGATGCTATGCCCAAAAGGTTTTACTTCACTAGGTGCAGGAAAAAAAATTGTATTCTATACACAGGTGGTGTAGCTTGCAACACAGAGAGGCTACTCCACTGACTAACACACTCTGCAATAGGCCAAAAAGGATTTTCTTTGCTAGATTTAGCCAAATGCTGTGAAAAAAACTTGCACAGCACTGGCACAGACCTGCCTGGCAAAAAGTAATAGGAACTGATGTAACATAGCCCTGAAAAGGACTGCAATTACAATTAGTCTTTACTCCCAACCTATCTATTTAAGAGCACAGACCTGCCTGATAAAAGTCGTATGAAATGATGTAACCTAGTCCATAAAAGGACTGCAATCACAACTCTTCCCTACTCCCAAGCTATCTGTAGATTTGTGCGAAAATTGGCTTGAAATTAACAAAGTATAGCGCACACAGCAACAGCGGTGCCGTCTAACACGCAGCTGCAGCAGTGAGAAAATGGTGGCAACGGGGAAATGGCTGGGTCTTATAGGGAAAGGACATGTGACATACACTGCCAATGACACATGCCCTTGCTTGTGTGAAAAAAAGAAGTTTGCTCCGTGTGTGCGCTGCTGATAGGTTGACAGACTGCACCTCCCCACTGTAAATGTGGGAAAGAGAAAAAAAAATGGAGATCTTCATTATTCCTGCAGAGATCCATCCCCTGCCCCTCCCCCCGCCCCGCTGTACACTCAAACTGCGTATTAACATTAATTTTCTGCATTACTGAGAAAAAATCCAGTTATGATTTTGGTGCACCAACAGTTATCGAACATAACCTTAAACAGCCAAGTTTTTTTCAAATCGTTCGTGTTCGCCAAACGGCTCGAACACCGCCCAAAACAGTTCGAATTTGAGATTGACGAACAGTTCGAGTCGAACACCGCTCATCTCTACTCCTCTGCCTCTTGGAGAGCTATTTCCAGGTCCTTTTGGTGGCAGGGTGCTAGAAAGGATATTGATGAGTATGCCTGTAAGTGCAGAGTTTACACCAGGTCTAAAGCACCTAGCCAGGCCCCGGCAGGGTTCATTTTGCCTAACAAGGTTCCGTTTCAACCTTGGGCTTATTTGTCCACGGATTTCATCACAGATTTGCTTGCTTCTGTTGGTAATACTGTAGTGGTGGACCGTTTCAGCCACATGGTTCACTTTGTTCCTCTACTAAAATTGCATATGGCTAAGAGTTTAGCTACATTGTTTATCTCTTACGTCGTTAAGTTTCATGGTGTTCCTACAAACATTATTTCCAATAGAAAGGCTCTGTTTATGGCTAGTTTTTGGCATAGTTTTTGTTCCAGATTAGGAATTAAGCTTTTGTTCTCCTCAGGTTATCACTAATGGTCAGACTGAGAGAATGAACCAAGAATTAGAACAATATTTAAGATGTTTTACTTCATCAAATCAAGAAGACTAGAATTTTCTTCTGATGGGAGAGTTTGTTCTCAATAACTGCACCTCTACTGCTATTGGTACCTCGATTTTTTTTTTTGTGAGGGTTTTCATCCAGTTTTTGGAAATTTTTCTGGTTTGCAGTCTGTGGTCCCAGAGGATGAAAAATATTCTTCTCGTTTGACTAAGGTCTGGAGAGAAGTTGAAAAGGGTCTTTTGATAACTTGCGATTGGACCAGAGAACTACAAACCGCAGACATAGGAGGGCCCCTGTCTTTAAGGTGGGAGATTTTGTTTGGCTATCCTCAAAAAATCATCATCTTACAGTCCCATCAAGAAAATTTGCTCCTAAATTTGGTGGTCCATATAAAGTAGTTAAGATCATTAATTCTGTAACGGTCAAGCTTCAACTCCCGGTTGCATCGAGGATTAATGATTCCTTCCATTCCTCTATTCTTAAAAAGTTTGAGGAGATAATGGGTCCTCAGGACATCATTGAGGTTGACTTGGAGGAGGAAAAAGAGTATAAGGTGGAACGAGTTTTCGGTTCCAGAAGTGTCAGACGTTAAGTGCAAATTCACGTTAAATGAAAAAGTTTATGTCCGGAGGATAATTCCTGGATTGATGTGGAAGATTTACATGCGGATGGCCTAGGGAGGGAGTTCTGCTAGCAGCATCAGCAGTTAGGGATCTCAGTGGATCCAGTGGCCCCTCATAGAAGGGGAGGTGCTGCCATGCATCTGTGTTTGAACCCTTGAGCCTGTGGTTTGTGGTCAGATTCTCTGTCTGCCGAGCCACAGCAGATACACATTTTCTCTGGGTATTTAGTTTCTGTTATCCTTGCTTCAGTCTTTTTAGGGTAACAGATTTTTTCATTTACTCATTTGTCTGCCCTATCACCTTTTGAGTGTGACTTTATATACTTTCCCCCCCCGGTATATCATGCTGGTGATAGTCTCTTGTATGTCCAGTCATACTGCTGTAGTTTAAGCCAGTCAGTGAAAGACCAGCTAGGGTTTATCTTTCTGCTGTTTATGTTCATTACCCTGCATCTACAGTATCTTCTATTTCTTTTTAGGAATTAGGTGGCATATTTTCTAACAGTATGCACTTAATTCTTTATTTTGTATTTTGTGGCATGTTTTTCTCACTCTGAGGTCTTTCTATTTCAGCAAACTTTCCCTTCTCTAGGCAATATGCACTCTGATCTGCCCTCCGGTTCTTTAGAAGTAGAAATGAGCGAACCTTTCAAGGTTGGACTCGTTTACAATTGAGGAATTTCCTGATGTGCAGTTCGTCGAACATACCCAAACCCCATTGAATTAAATGGGAGGGAAAACCAAATGAATAGACAACACCTTCAAAGGGGCCCAAAAGCTGCAAAAACAGCTCAAATTGGGGACATACACCAGGAAAAATGGCATCAATTGACTCACAGTACAAATTTTATAATGGCACAGCAGCAGTCAGCCATGGGCCATACATGAGGTTACAGGGTCTGGGACAGCATTTACAGCTTTGAGATTTAGTTCAAATTAAGACGAGGTGGGTGAGGGATCAGTGTAGGCTGCTGTGCTGGGAGCCCTGATACCACATGCAATAGCTCAAGCTACTTTTCTTCTCAACCACACTCAGGTGACACAAATTTCAGTTTTATAGTATTGCTAGTATTGTAGTATTATGTACTATTGCTAGAAAAATTTCAGTATAGTAACACAGGTAGTTGACTGAAAGTAAATGCAGGCCTGCCATTCTGGGGCTACAGGCAACACACATGAAGGAGACTCAACTTGGAGTGTCCATATTTCAAAAATTATTGCCATATACCACTAAAGTGCCATCAATTTCACCAGAGTAGAAATAGTATAATGAGGCACTGACACCCCTTCCACTACAGTAGACACACCAAATGGAGACCCAACCAGGAGTCTCCACATTTGAAATAATTATTGATAACATCAGGAGCAGTAGCAACAGCAGGCACAGAAGTCATGACAAAGGAGTCACAGACTGCAATAACGCTAGACCAATGCAGCACACTAAAAACTACACCATCTCCTAGTCTGCACATTCTGCAATTGGGGTGCAAAAGTCCTTGGAGATCCAGGACTTGTTCATCTTGATGAAAGTTAGGCAGCCTACACTTTCAGGGGACAGCCAGATGCACTTATCCATCAGGACACCACCAGCAGCATTGAAGACACGTTCTGAGAGAACGCTGGCTGCCGGGCATGACAAAGCCTCCAAGGCATGACAGGCGAGCTCAGGCCACTCTTCCATTTTTGAAGACCAATGATGGCATTGATATTAATCTCAAGATTAGTGTTGAGCCACCCCCGTAGTGTTCGAGTTCGGTTCGGTTCGTCGAACACCCTTATGTTCGTCGAACTGTTCGTCGAACTGTTCGTTGAACACCTTCGAAAACCGTTAAAACCAATGGCAGGCAAACAAAAACACATAGAAACACATAGAAAACACCTTCAAAGGTGTCCAAAACCTGACAAACTGCTCAGAAGACACAACTAACACATGGAAAAGTGACAAGTACATATAGTATAGTATAGTACATACAGTCATGTGAAAAGAAAAGAGGTGGACGAGTAAAAGGAGGGGGAGACACAGATATAGGCATGTCATGCCCTTCTAATACCAAAAAAGTGCGAAGCCGACACGGCCAGTCCGTTCCTACCCATGCGACCTCCGTGTCGCCGGGTTTGTGCCAGAGCCGCGGTGGACCCTCACGGCCAGCCCCCCTCTCCCAATACTGGTGCCTGTCCACTGGTGGGTTGAGCGAGCCCCCCTGCGGTGGAGGCAGGTCTAATCTTTTTAATTTAAATTGTCTGTCTAATTTGAATGAGTACACTTTAAATCCTTTTACAAGGATCTATTGAAGGGCAAGTCTCATGCCAGCAGCCGCGGTAATTCCAGCTCCAGTAGCGTCCACTAAAGCTGCTGCAGTTAAAAAGCTTTTATAAGGATCAAGCTCGGCGGTCCACCGCAAGGCGTCCTACCGCCAGTCCCGGCCCCTGTGCCTTGGGGTGCCTCCCCGATGCTCTTCACTGAGTGTCCCGGGGGCCCGAACCATTTCCTTTGAAAAAATGAAGTGTCCAAACTACAGGTGGTGTAGCTTGCTTAACAGCTGGGATAATCCGCTGACTAGCCGACACTGATACTAGGCACAAAGTATTTCCTGGGCTAGATGCAGTTAAAAATTTGTAATTAGATACTCTCGTTGGATGCTGAGAAAGCATTCCATAGACTCTCCTGGCACGCCATATATTATTCTCTTAAAAAGCTTGGGGTAAGGGTCTAGGGGACCCTTTTATAGCCCAAATCACGGCCCTGTATCGCAATACGTCACCTAGGCTGAAGATAAATGGAACATTTTCATCACCTGTCATAATCACCAATGGGACAAGGCAGGGATGTCCTCTGTCCCCTCTCTTATACATCCTAGTGACGAAGCACCTGCTCTCATCAATTCGCCATAACCCCAATATTAAGTGGATTGAGGTGGGAGGCACCGAGCACAAGTGCTCTGCATTTGCTGATGATGTCCTAGTATATTTCACTCAATCACATATATCCATCCCTGCTGTTATGGCTGAAATAGATCACTTTGTTACATGGTTAAATTTTAAAATCAATGCAGCGAAGTCTGAGGCCCTCGATGTCTCCCTCCCCAAATCCATACAGGATTCCATCCAATCCAACTTTCCCTTTGCCTGGCCCTCACAGGCTATCAAATACTTAGGAATTCGTATTCATAGAGACCACTCCCGTCTATGTTATCTTCATTTTGGGCCCTTTATTGAACAACTCCATACAGACCACGGTTGGCAAGTTAGAACTGTAAGATTCACTACGTGAACCGCTGGTGTTTTGTGGAAAAGCACATGTACACTGTGTTCCAAATTATTATGCCAAAAGTGTTTAGGAGTGATAAGGTAAGAATTTTTTTGTTTGTCAGTTAAACTCATTGATGGTGATGTGTGTCAGGGCTCTTTATATCACTGTAAGCAATTGCAGACACCTGTGCTAATTAGTTTGGCAGGTGTGTCCAATTAAAGGTAAGACTACTTAAGAAGGCTGTCCCACATTATTAAGCAGCCTACATTTTCTGCCAAAATGGGAAAGAAAAAGTATGTGTCGGCTGCTGAGAAGCAACAAATTGTGGAGTGTTTAGGTCAAGGCATGACTACAATCAACATTGCCAAGACACTTCATCCTGATCATCGCACAATCAAGAAGTATGTAGCTGATTCACAGTACACACGTGTGCGTGCTGATAAGGGAAAATTGAGGACTCTTTCCTACAGGCAATTACATCAGGTTAAAAGAGCAGCGGCAGAAAAGGCTTGTCAAAGCAGCAGACAAGTTTTTGAAGCTGCTGGTGCCTCCAACGTCCCCCGAACAACAAGATGCAGGGTCCTTCAGAGGTTTGCAGCTGTGCATAAGCCATCCTGTCGACCTCCTCTATCCACTGTACACAAGCAGAAACGGCTCCATTGGGCCAAACAATACATGAAGACAGACTTCAAAACTGTTTTGCTCACCGATGAGTGCCGTGCAACGCTCGATGGTCCAGATGGATGGAGTGGAGGATGGCTGGTTGATGGACACCCCATGAAAACACGGCTATGGTGCCAACAAGGAGGAGGGGGAGTAATGTTTGGGCTGGAATCATGGGGAGAGAGATTGTCAGCTCCTTTAGGATCCCTGAAGGGGTAAAGATGAACTCCATAATGTATGTGGAGTTTCTAAAACAGCACTTCCTGCCATGGTTCAAGAAGAAGAACCGTGTGTTCCTCAGCAAGATCATTTTCATGCATGATAATGCACCGTCTCATGCTGCACATAACACATCTGCATCTCTGGCTGATATGGGCATAAAAGGGGACAAACTTATGGTGTGACCCCCATGCTCCCCTGACCTTAACCCCATTGAGAACCTCTGGAGCATCATCAAAAGGAGTGTCTTTGATGGCAGGAGGCAGTTCACTTCTAAGCAACAGCTCTGGGAGGGTATTCTGTCCTCATGCAAAACAATTGAAGCAGAAACCATCCAAAACCTGACAAATTCAATGGACGAGAGAGTTCAGAAGCTACTTTCGAACAAGGGGTCCTATGTGCAAATGGAACATCAGCTATGATAAGGTTTTGAGTTGAAAACTGTTTGATTTCAGTTTCTAATAACTAATTTCAAAAATGACCATTTTTTTGTTCTTTATTAAAATGAAAAGGTTGTTCGAAGAGTGTGGGAGATCTAAGAGTGTGGCAAAGCAGTAGTCAGGATTATTTCAAATTCTGACAATCTGAGGGACATGTTGCAGGTAGTGCAGCAAGAAGGCACTCATGTGTCTTGCGCATCTAGGAGCCCCAAAATTATTTTCCGGCTAGATGCAGCTAAAAATTATTATTAATTTCAAAGCTGGTGGAGCTTAGTCTAGATGGCCTAATAGAATCAGTACTGCAAATTGCTACAAGGCCCAAATTATTTTCCAGCCAAGATACAGATAAACATGATTAGTAATTTTAAAGCTTAAATCGGTTGGTGAGGTGATTTTAACAAATCATCAAGCTTTTACTCTCCCCAGGATGACACAGGGGTATAAAAGTCGTTTCGGATCCATGATTTGTTCATCTTTATGAACGTGAGTCTGTCTACATTATGAGTGGAGAGCCGCGTGCGCTTATCTGTCAGCACACCACCAGCAGCGCTGAACACACGTTCAGACAGAACGCTGGCTGCGGGTCATGTCAAGATCTCCAAGGCGTAAGTGGCGAGCTCCGGCCATTTATCCAGATTGGAAGTCCAAAAAGAGCAAGGGTCCAATGACACAGTCATGGCTTCAATGTTTACTTGGAGATACTCCTGTACCATCGTCTCTAGGCGTTGACTATTTGTCAGACTTCTTGTCTCCTGTGGCATTGCAAAGGATGGGCTAAAAAAGGGGTGAAATGATTCCGCAAAATCGAGGTTACCAGCAGATATTGTGTTTCTGTTACGTTTTGAGTGCTGAACACTTGACGGTCCCACGGTTGGCAATTTGGAACTGTGAGATTCACTACGTGCACCTCTGGTGTTTTGTGGAAAAGCACATGTAAGATTCTGCAACAGTCTCTGCTGATACTCCTGCATGCGTGCATCTCTTTCTATGGCAGGAATAATTTCTGCAAATTTACTTTTGTACCGGGGATCTAACAGTGTGGCAACGCAGTAGTCAGGATTTTTTCTAATTCTCACAATTCGAGGGTCATGTTGCAGGTAGTACAGCAAGAAGGAACTTATGTGTCTTGAGCATCCAGGAGCACCCAGTCCCTGTTGTGTTGGTGGCGAGGTAACAATCATGCTTCCTTCCTCTGCCCTCTCCCCCCTACCTCGCACAACAGAAATGTGATCAAGGTCTCCCTCATCTGATGAGTCTTCCATCAGTTCGTCCTCCACTTCTTCCTGGGCTCCTGCACCTTCCTCACCAGTTTGGCTGCTACCATGCGCCCTGGTAAAACCATCTCCTCCACCCTCACATGCCTGCCGCCTTGGTACTGCCGACCGTCTGGACCTTGCAGATGTTAGCCCTTCCGCATACAACTCCTCCTCCGCTACTTCCTCCACCTCCTCTTGTGCCACCACCTGAATCCGAATTCTGTTTAACATGTTCTCCAGCATGTAAATCACCGGAATAGTCATGCTGATAATGGCATCGTCAGCACTAAACATCTTCGTCGCCATTTAAAAACTGTGCAGAAGGGTGCATAGGTCCTTGATCTGAGACCACTCATCCAGCGTGATTTGCCCCACCTCTGGATCTCGTTGGCCCAGGCTATACGTCAGAACGTATTGCAGAAGGGCTTGTCGGTGCTGCCACAGTTGCTGCAACATGTGCAGAGTTGAATTCCACCGGGTAGGCACATCGCATTTTAGCCGGTGAAGTGGCAGGCCCAACGACTTCTGTCGAGATGAAAGTCGCTGAGCTGTGGGATGCGAATGGCGGAAGTGAGCACACAGCGACCGTGCCCACTGCAGAAGGCCATCTAGTCCGGGATAGTGGGATAAAAATTGCTGGACAACCAGGTTCAACACGTGAGCCGTACAAGGCACGTGTGTGACATTGCCCCGGCGAAGGGCCGCACCCAGGTTTGCAGCATTGTCACACACGGCCTTCCCTGGTTTCAGGTCCAGTGGAGACAACCATTCATGAAACTGATTCTCCAGAGCTGACCACAACTCCTCAGCTGTGTGACTCACATTTCCCAGACATTTCAAAGTAAAAACTGCATGATGACGTTGAGCCCTGCTGCCAGCATAGTAAGGAGGTGTGCAGGATCCCTTCTGCGCAGATAGAAAGCTTGTGGCATGACCAGACAGGCTTTGGGTGCAGGTGGAGGACCGAGAGGAGGTTGAGGAGGCAGACGCAGTGGAGGAACTTTGAGATAAAGATGATTGACGCACAACTCGTGGGGACGGCAAGAGTTGGACAGCAGCCCCTTGTCCTGCTGTCACCATAGATACCCAGTGCCCAGTCAGCGACATGTAACACCCCTGTCCATGCCTACTTGTCCCAGTGTCTGTGGTGAAATGCACCCTGTCACACACAGAGTTTCTCAAAGAAGCGGTGATGTTGTGTGCGACATGCTGGTGGAGCGCAGGCACACCTTTCTTTGAGAAGTAGTGCCGACTGGGCATCTGGTACTGGGGCACTGCGACGGACATAAGGTCTCGAAAATCCTCTGTGTCCACCAGGAGGAAAGGCAGCATTTCTGTAGCCAATAGCTTGCAGATGGTGAGATTCAACCTCTTAGCTTTCTCATGGCTAGGAGGAAATGGTCTTTTACTTGTCCACATCTGAGGGACCGAGGGCTGGCTGTTGTGCTTAGACGGGGTTGAGAAGGGTGTCCCCGGCAAACGGCCAGTCTGTGAGGAAGATGCAGGTGGACATGTTAGGTTGCCTTGATCCAAAGGTGGTGCTATCGATGTCGGACAGCGCTGAACACCAGCTGGTGTTTCCACCTCCAAAAAAAATGATGACCTGCCAATCACGCTGGCTGTTGCGGGTAAAGAGGTGGCAGGTCTGCATCCCAAAACAGGTGTGACTGCTGTCCCCCCAAGTCACAGAGGATGAAGAGACTGTGGATGCACAAGATGTGGCAGACGGCGGTTGGTCCGGCCGTCTAGGCCGCATTGTAGCACAGTGAGCTTCCCGCTGCAACTTATGCTTCATATCCATGTGCCGGTTCATGCATGAAGTACTCAAACTATGTATTTTTTGGCCTCTACTTAGCTTTCGCTGACAAATGTTACAGATAACACGAGCTGGTTCATCTTTATCGATCTGAAAAAATGCCCAGGCTATACAAGGCTTAGCACCCATGCGATCTGAAGAGCCACCACGACTTGTGGTCAGAGGCAGAGTTGTGTTTGAGGATGCAGTTGTTGACGTGCTTCCAGTACTACGTCTCTGTCCAGGAAGGCGCAACCTGACCTCATAGTCACTAGCATCCTCCTCCACCTCCTCTGCTGACCTCATCGACTGGCTGACTGTGGGTTGACAGTAAGTGGGATCCCCAACCTCGTCATCATCACCCTGTGTGTTATCACACCCATCGTCCTCAGAGCAAACTTCTTCCTGCCCTGACAAAAAACTAAAGTTTTCACTCCAATCAGGTATTTGAGTCTCATCATCGTCTTCCTCATTGTCTCCACCAACAGGAGTTACAGTTTGTGAACTTGGGTCGACATTATGGTCAGAACCTTCTGCGTCTTGTCCTGGATCTGACTCATAAAGATTCTGGGCATCAGTGCAGATCATTTCCTCATCTGGATTCACAGAAGCTCTGGAGCCGACCTCTGATTCCCAGGCTATAGTATGAGTAATCAGCTCTGCAGACTCAACCATCTGTTGTACCCATACTCAGACGGGCAGCTGGAGACTTGGGAGCTGTGAGGAAGCAAGTGCGATTGGGGTGACACCTCTGAGGACTGGAGTTTTTGTGATGTTGAAGTTGAGGTGGAGGAGAGCCCACTTAAAGGAGCACTTGATATCCGTTGAAGCACCTGCTGTTTTTGTGCCTCATCTGGAATTTGTAGCGATTGGCGTGGCCGTAACAAAGGGATCTTATCACATTGTCCGCTAAAAGAAGTAGACATTTTAGTTTGGCTGGAAGATGGTCTTTCTTCTGCAGATGTTACTGTTGCTTTAACACCTACCCCACGGACACAACCTTTTTTTCACTTCCCAACACGCCTATTCCCCTTTCCACCAGCAGCAGGCCTTTTTCCACTCATTTTGGTGGTTAACTAATTCACAACTCTGGAGTTGTTTGCACAAAAAACAATGGATGGGAACCGAGCAGAGCTGAGTGGCCAATTTGTGGTATTAGCCCAAAAGTATTGGCTGGGTTAGATGCAGATAAAAATTGTATTGAATTTGCAACCTGGTGGAGGTTAGTATAGATGGACTAATAGAACAAGTCCCACACACTGCTACAAGCCGAAATATATTTTCAGAGCTAGATGCAGATAAAAATTATTTAGAATTTGCAACCTGGTGGAGGTTAGTTTAGATGGACTAATAGAACAAGCTCCACACACTGCTACAAGCCGAAGCCCAAATATTTTTTCAGAGCAAGATGCAGTTAAAAATTATATTGAATTTCCAACCTAGTGGATGTTAGTATAGATGGACTAATGGAACACGTCCCACACACACTGCTACAAGCCAAAATATTTTATCAGAGCTAGATGCAGAAAAAAATTATATTGAATTTGCAACCTGGTGGAGGTTAGTATAGATGGACTAATAGAACATGTTCCACACACTGCTACAAGCTGAAATATATTTTCAGAGCTAGATGCAGATAAAAATTATTTTGAATTTGCAACCTGGTGGAGGTTAGTATAGATGGACTAATAGAACAAGTCCCACACACTGCTACAAGCCGAAGCCCAAATATTTTTTCAGAGCAAGATGCAGTTAAAAATTATATTGAATTTGCAACCTAGTGGATGTTAGTATAGATGGACTAATGGAACAAGTCCCACACACTGCTACAAGCCAAAATATTTTTTCAGAGCTAGATGCAGAAAAAAATTATATTGTATTTGCAACCTGGTGGAGGTTAGTATAGATGGACTAATAGAACAAGTCCCACACACTGCTACAAGCCGAAATATTTTTTCAGAGCTAGATGCAGATAAAAATTATTTTGAATTTGCAACCTGGTGGAGGTTAGTATAGATGGACTAATAGAATAATGCTATGCCCAAAAGGTTTTACTTCACTAGGTGCAGTAAAAAAATTGGTATTCTATACACAGGTGGTATAGCTTGCAGCACAGATAGGCTACTCCACTGACTAACACACACTGCAAGAGGCCAAAAAGGAGTTGCTTTGCTAGATTTAGCCAAATACTGTGAAAAAAAACTTGCACAGCACTGGCACAGACCTGCCTTGCAAAAAGTGATAGGAACTGATGTAACCTAGCCCTGAAAAGGACTGCAATTACAATTATTCTTTACTCCCAACCTATCTATTTAAGAGCACAGACCTGCCTGATGAAAGTCGTAGGACATGATGTAACCTAGTCCTTAAAAGGACTGCAATCACAACTCTTCCCTACTCCCAAGCTATCTGTAGATTTGTGCGAAAATTGGCTTGAAATTAACAAAGTATAGCGCACACAGCAACAGCGGTGCCATCTAACACGCAGCTGCAGCAGTGAGAAAATGGTGGCGACGGGGAAAATGACTGGGTCTTATAGGGCAAGGACATGTGACATACACTGCCAATGACACATGCCTTTGCTTGTGTGAAAAAAAGCAGTTCGCTCCATGTGTGCACTGCTGATAGGCTGACAGATTGCACCTCCCCACTGTAAATGCGGGAAAATGAAAAAAATAAGGAGATCTTCATTATTTCTGCAGAGATCCATCCCCTGCCCCTCCCCCCACCCCGCTGTACAATCAAACAGCGTGTTAACATTAATTTTCAGCATTACTAAGAAAAAATCCAGTCATGATTTTGGTGCACGAACAGCTATCAATCATAACCTCGAACAGCCAAATTTTTTTCAAATTGTTCGTGTTCGCCGAACGGCTCAAACACCGCCCAAAACAGCTCGAATTTGAGATTGGCGAACAGTTCGAGTCGAACACCGCTCATCTCTACTCAAGATAATACTGCACCATTCTCTCCAGTCATTCACTATGTGTCAGACTTGTATTCTTTTCTGCTGGTGCACAGGCTGTACTAAAAAATGTGTGAAACGACTCACAGAAATAGCTTCTGCCACTTACACTACTGCTGCTGCTACTAATGTTTTTGCACTGATAAATTGACGTTCCCGTGGTTAAAAGTCTACAACTGCAATGCACACTTTGTGCCTCACTGCTTTCTTGGGGAAAACCACTCTTAAGGTTGTCTACAAGCATGTTTCGGTACTACAGCATGCGCGCATCCCTTTCCGGGGTGGGAGGCATCTGGCAAAATTTACTCTTGTACCCTGGATCTAACAGAGTGGAAACCCAGCAGTCAGCACTATTTTGAATCCTAACAATACGGAGATAATGTTGCAGATAAAGCAGGAAGAAGGCACTCATGTGTCGGGCTCTTCCATGAGGTCAAAGTCCATGGTGTGTTGGTGGCGAGGGGACACTGTGGCTTGCTTTTTCCTTCCCCTCCCGCCAACCACGGACAGCAGAGAAGGGTTCATTATCCTCTTCATCTCCTGACTGTTGCATGCCCATCACCTCTTCCTCCAGGTACTCCTCCATTTGTTCCTTAGCTCCTGCACTTTCATTAATAGCTTGTCTTTTACCACGACTCCCCTTGGTCACTGTATTCCACCCTCCCTTGGCACCCGCCTGTTCGACGACAGTCTGGAACTTAGAGATATTGTTATCTCTTTTGCATCCTCCTCCGCTTCCTTCTCTTCCTGTGGGACCACCACCTCCTCCCGCAGGCTAGTCAAAGTGTGCTCCAGCATGTAGTTGATCGGAATAGTGATGCTGATGACGGCATTGTCAGCACTAATCTTCTTAGTATCCAGTGCAAAAGGGAGCAGAGGTCCTTAATCTGTGCCCACTCTGCAAATGTGATTTGCATCACATCCGTACTGCCTTGGCCCAGGCTATGCAAAATGAGATACTGTGTCAGGGCTCATCTCTGCTGCCACCGTCGCTGCAACATTTGCAGAGTGGAATTCCACCGTGTCGGCACATTACATATCAATTGGTTAACCGGTAGGTGCAAAGAGCTTTGTAGCGATGTAAGGCAAAGACCCGTGGGATGCGAATGGCGGAAGTGAGCATACAGCGACCATGCTTTCTGCATCAGCGCATCCAGGCCAGGAGAGTGGCAGAGAAATTGCTTTACCACCAGGTTGAGTACTTGAGATATTCAAGGCAATTGTGTGAGCTTGTCCCGGAGTGGGGGCCGCCGCCAGGTTTGCACCATTATCACACACGGCCTTCCCTGGTTCCAGGTTCAGTGGAGACTGCCATTGCTCAAACTCGGACTGGATAGCTGTCTTTAACTCTTGAGCTGAGTGACTGCGATCTCCAAGGCATATGAATTTTAACACTGTCTGAGTGTGTTGAGCCCTGTCTGTGCAGTACGGAGGTGGGGGTGATTCTCTCAGCACTGTTGGAACTCGTGTCTCATTAAGGCACATGTTGAGGATGCAGGTGGAGGCCCAAGAGGAGGTGGAGTTGGCAAAAACAGTGGAGGAATTATTAAATACAGAGGTTTGTCACACAAGCCTTGGGGATTCCAAGATTTGTGGATCAGCCCCTTCCCTGCCTGCCCCCACAGCCACCAGAGTCACCCAGTGCCCAGTCAGTGAGAAGTAATGCCTCTGGCCATGCTTGCTCATCCTGGTGTCTGTGGTGAAATGCACCCTGGCAGACATAGGTTTTATAAAGGAATGGGTAATGTTGTCTGCGACATGCTGGTGTAGCACAGGCACAGATTTCTTAGAGAAGTAATGGCGACTGTGCATCTGGTACTGGGGGACTGCAACAGCCATCAGCTTTTGGAAAACGTCTGTATCCACAAGGCGGAAAGGCAGCATTTCCGTGCCCTACAAATTGGAGATGGTGGAGTTCAAATTCTTAGATTTGCCATATGTAGGAGGAAACAATCTTTTACGTAACCATAACTGCGGGTCCAAGTGCTGGCTGCTTTGCTGAAAGAGGGTGGAGTAGGGTGAACACGACAAACTGCTGGACTGTGAGTGAGGTGCAGGCAGAGATGTTATAGTGGATTGAGAAAGATGTGGTGTGCTCGGTGAAACAAAAACATCAGGCATGTCCATTTCCATAACAGCTGACCCCGACTGAAGCGGGTAAAGAAGTGGAGGTTCTGTGCCCAGGACACTTGCTACCGTGACAGAGGAAGAATAAGCAGCAGATGCGATTGATGGGGTGGCAGGTGGTTGGTGAGGCCTGCTAGTCCGCTTTTTATCACAGTGAGGTTCACAGATTAATGTATGTTGATCGTGTATGTGCCAGTTCATGCATGTAATAGTCACATTTTTGCATTTTTTGCCTCTGCTGAGTCGCTTTTACAAAGTTGACAGATAGCATGAGTTGGGTCATCCTTTTCGGTCTCAAAAATGGCCCAGACTAGGCAACCTTTGATGCTTCTGCGAACTGCAGACCTGTGACCACTGCTGGCTACAGCCACAGTTGTGGCTGAGGATTCAATGCTTGTTGTGGTTGTATCACTCTGTGTCTGTGCGGGACGCTACAACGTAACCTCCTCATCTTCTTCCTCCTCTATCTCCTCTGTTGAATTATTTCACTGTGTGCCTGTGGGCTCACACCATCGTCATCCTCTCTGTTCTCCCACTCCTTCCCCTGAGCGTCACCCTCCTCCTCTCCCTGCCCTGACAGCATAGCACAGTCTGTGTGTGCCTCAGATATCTGAGTCTCATCAGGATCACTCTCCCCCCAGGGGTTAACGTCTGGTGACAAGGGTCTGGATTCTGCTCGGAATCTACTTTGTCCTGCCCCGGATCCAACATAAAAAAATTTTGGGCATCAGTGCAGATGCTATCCTCCTCTTAAGTTTGTGAATCTTTGAAGCAGACCTCTGATGCCGATGGCATAGAATGTGTGAACAGCTCTGCACACTCGCCCATCTGTGATTACCCACAGTCAATTGGGCAGTTGGAGAGTTGTGATGCAGGGGGAGACAAGGGTAATTGGGGTGCAACCTCTGAGGACTGTACTGTGTGTTATGTTGAGGTGGAGGAAGAGGAGGAGAGGCCACTTAATGTAGAGCTTGCCATCCATTGCAGCACATGCTCTTTCTAGCCCTCATCTACAAGGCGTACCGCTGTGTGGCTGCCAAAGAAAGGGAGTGAAGTAGCCCATCCAGTAACAAAAGTTGTCAGCTGTGTTTGGGTTGGATGAGAGGTGTTTGTTCAGTAGAGCTTTCACTAACATTACCACCTATCCCATGTACACCTTGAACACCAAGCCTATTCAAACTTCTGCCATGACCTCACTCTTTCCCACTCATGTTGGATCTTCCCTTCCCCTCTTTTTAACAGCTGTTTCACAAACCTAGGCCCAGAACAGTCAGTCACCTGTCACTAAATTAACAATCAGTATTTATTTGCTGAGATAGTGTGGCTGAAGCATGCTATTAGCAACAAAAATTTTGATTTTGAAATGTGGACTCCTGGTTACAGCAAAACTAGTAGCACAAAAAATTTATATGGAGGAATGTGGCCTGTTTTCTGTAGCATGCTAGTAGCAGAAATAATTTAGATATTCAAATGAGAACTCCTGCCTAGAGCACAATATTAGCAGTGCAAAAGAGTTATATGCTGAAATATGGCCTTGTTTCAGGGCCACACTAGTAGCACAAAACAATTTAAACTCTGAAATTATGACTCCTGGATGGAGCACAATATTATCACAAAAGAATTAAAACACGAAATGTGGCCTGATTTCAGGACCATTCTATTGCACAAACAATTTAGATTCTGAAATTTGAACTCCTGGATGGAGCACAATTTTAGCACAAAAGAATTAAAACATGAAATGTGGCCTGGTTTCAGGGCCATGCAAGTAGCTGAAAGAATTTTGATTTTCCGGCCTGCAGGAATATGGCCTGCTTTCTGTAGCATGCTAGTAGCAGAAAGAATTTAGATTTTAAAATAAGGACTCCTGTCTGGCCAAAAATATTACCAGCACCAAATCTTTCTATGCACAAATGTGACCTGGTATCAGGGCCACGCTATTAGCAGCAGAATTTAGATTTTCAAATGTGGACTCCTGTCTGCAGCACAATATTAGAGCACAAAATGTTTATATGCAGAAATATGGCCTGCTTTCTGTAGCATGCTAGTAGCAGAAAGAATTTACATTTTCAAATGAGGACTCCTGCCTGGCCAAGAATATTACCAGAACCAATTTTTTCTCTGCACAAATGTGTTCTGGTTTCAGGTCCACACTGGTAGCAGAAGGAATTTAGATTTTCAAATGTGGACTAAGACCTGCAGCACAATATTAGCAGCACAAAAGAGTTATATACTGAAATGTGGCCTGGTGACTCTGGTCCACACAATTATCAAAAAGGATTGATCTGCTGAAAGGTTGATTTCACAGCCACACAGGATCCTATCTATCTGAAGTAGCTGACTAACAAGCCACCGCCTAGCTAACTATTTCACTATCCAGTAGCAGCAGCAGGAGCAGCCTGTCTGCGCTGTTACACTGACAAAATCACGCCAAAACAACATGTCCGCTCTTTATATGGAGAGGGACATGTGACTTCAGCAGCCAATGACACAAGCCCTTGTGTCTGGACATTGTGGATGGTTTCTGCGCCCTTATTTGCAGCCAGAATCTCCACATATTAAGTTAAAAAAAAAATTAAGAATAACTGTCCGCAGCTCCTTGGACCTCTCTCCACACCTTCCCGTCATTAAACACGTCCCCCTCGCTAATCATACAACAATACTATCCTATACAAAGTCCTAAAAAAAAGCATTTTGTGAAAACGTTATGATTTACAGCACTTTTTGCCTAAATTTTGCCAATTTTGAGTAAAAACCCTTGGAGGTCCAATCATGAATCCAAATGTGCAATGTTCGTGCTGACTTTGAGATTGGCAAATGTTTTCTGAACAAGTTCGCTCATCTCTATTTAGGAGGAACGTGAAGGGCTCAAAGGCCTTTCAGTCAGCCTAGGTCCAAGTTGTTATCGTCTAGTCTGTGGTTAGCACTATCACAGCTCATGCAGGAACCACTAGGGACTGTGGGGTCGGGATCTTTAGTCTGTACAGGAACCAGCAGGATTAGTTGCAGTTTTTAGTTTGTTACCTATTTTCCCGAGTGAGTTACTAGACTATCATAACATTATCATCAGCCCACTCCATTTTTTATGTGCGGAGAAGAAATCATGGATGCGGTGGACATCCTGGCCACGCAATTGCGGTCCTTGTCTTTGGAGGTGGCAGACATAAAGTGGCAACAACAGCATGCATTATCCGCTACGCAAGTTGTACTCCACCCAATACAGCCTTTTGCATCTACAGTATCTTCAGGTTCTTTTTAGGAAGTAGGCGGCATATTCTCTAACAGCATGTATTTAATCCTTTATTTTGTATTTTGTGGTTTGCTTTACTCACTATATATATATATATATATATATATATATATATATATATATATATATATATATTTATTTATATATATTTGAAAAATCTGGAGACAGCACACCATAAGAGTGTACAGAGTGTATTTATAAGCCCATTGTGGTGACATTTTATTTCCAATTTGTGAATCTTTTTGAAACGCTTGAAAAAGGTTCACATATATACTAGTAATTAGCGAGTACCATAATATTCATAATCGCTATACTCGTAACGAGTACTTTGTAATAATCACGTATTCTTTCCGAATAGCGATTACAATGTAAGTTAATGGGAAATGCAAGTAATTTTCTGCTGGACCCTACAAAGTGGTCTGGGGGCCTGAGGAAAAGGCTGAAATGGATGGGAAAGTGATGAAACAGAATGGGAAGAGCCTGGAGAATGTGCCGGCATGCATTTCTGACTCACATATGGTTTCTGGGAATAAGTTTGTCGCAGTATTACGTCACTTTTACAGACACACAAAAACAACTATCAAACCGAAACTAAATTGCATTTAACAGGCCAAAAAGGTTAAGAAACAGTTTTTCCTGCATAATCACTTGTATATACGGCTAAATAAACAAGAGAAAACAAAAAAATATCCCTTTTAGCATTTGTTCACACATACTGTTGTGACTTTTTTTCGCCTTTTACAACTGGGAGGGCCTGACATTTTGTAGGTCCCTCTGTCATATATAATTTTTAGTTCGCTATTCCCCAGCACTTTACAAGCACAGCTAGAACGCACCAGTAGGTATGTTGATCTTTCACCTGAGAGGCCTCAGGTGGCTCTGTACTTAGACATTTGGGCGGTCTCTCCATCATTGACACTCAGATAGTGGAATGCATATTCCTTAGCAGTTTACAATGTGCCCATTGTAATGTTTGGCTTGACCCTCCTCCTCCACTTCCATGCGATACTGCGGCCCTAAATTCAAATGTTCAGAGGGCCTGCAGTAGGTAGGAAAGCTGAGTTTTGTGAGAGCCCTCATGTGGCCCTGTAACATACATTTTGAAGGGCCCTCCTCTAGAAATTTTGTAGGTCCCTCTTGTGCACATTTGAGAGTGCCCTCACTTATTCATATTGTAGGGCCCTCACTCTATTTTTTAAGGGCAGAGACTACAGAGAAAAAGGCCAAGAGACAGGGAGTACTATAAGGTAGCAGTGAGTTCAGCCTGCGATCCTCAGGTATGGCTGAACTCTGGGAACCGGAAAAATAAAGCTGCACTAGTCAACTGGATGACAAACTCAAATATATCACTTGTGCATGTCAATGGACAAAGGATATATGGTGCTCCCCCTCCAGGATGGGTTGGAGAAGCTTCTCCAAATGACTAAGAGATTTTGATTGTCAATATTCCCCAAATTATATAGGAAGAGAAGACTTCTTGATACTGTACTACTTGGTCCAGTGCAGAATGTGCATCGCATTTCCAAAAATTATTACATTTCTATTGAATATGTATCCCCTATCTCAGTCACAATGTGGCACAAGCCAGGCATGTTTTTGTGCCAAATAGGGTGACTGACAGTACATTTCCTTTGAATATGTATCCCCTATCTCAGTCACAATGTGGCACAACCTGTGACAAGGGCCTCCAATGACAAATATTAGTTTGGTAGGACCACTGTAAATTCCAGATTTGTCCACTGCACAATGTGCATAGGGTTTGTAAAAATTAGCCCTATAGGCTGAGTAATGTTTGACGCAGGAAGCCACCATCCCAAGGGCCTCCAATCACAAAAAGTAGTTAGGCTGGAGTAGGAATACTATCCTTGTTTGTCCACTGCACAATGTGCATAGGGTTTGTAAAAATTAGCTCTATGAGCTGGGTTGACTCACTATTTTGGCTGTGACAGCTAGCTTGGCTGGTGCAATCAACATCTGAAAATCTGTCAACAGAACCCAAAATGCCAAAAAAGCCTGTTAAGGGACGTGGAGTTGTCAGTGGTGCGCAAGAAGGCACTCAGTCTGTGTCAGGTCAGAAGAAGCTTGATGCATCCACTATGTTCCTTGAAAAATTTCCCGGTCTGGAACATAAACGTGTGTGGAAGCCAGAAGAGTGAGAGCAGATTCTGTCTTGGAAAGCATACAAGGCCTCTACACATTTGTCAAGCAGCAACAAATCTTCCACGACCACACAGTCTACTGTGGATAAACAGAAGTCTGTCCCATCCAATTCTGAAGCTGGTTCTCCTTCCTCCCGCCTTTATCAGTCACAGGAGACATATGATCTCAAGCTTGGCCATTCCGAGGATCTGTTTGGTGCGTATCCTTTGGTTGGCTCTGGCCTATCACCGTGCAGCATTGAAGAGGGACAAGAGGAGGTGGAGTGCGTTGATGCTCAAGTATTTGCGGACCTACAGCCAGAAGAAAGCCACTTGGAGTAATGTAATATACTGTCTCCAGAGGTGGAGGCTGATGATGATGAGACCCAGTTGACATCAGGTCAGCCTACAATGTCAACTGGGAAGGAGGATGAGATGGAAGACGAGGTGGTCGATGATGAGTCCACTGATCCGATCTGGACTGTTGGCACGCATAGCCATGACTGCAACACAGAGGAAGATGGATTTGTAGCACCAACACAGGCACCAAGGGGTTGTGGTTTGCCCAGAGTGAAAACTGGGTCAACTGTTCCCAGAAGCAACCCCACTGTGCGCCAAGTCAAGGTAAGGGGGCGCTCAGCTGCTGTGTGGAATTTTTTTCTGAAAGAAAAACATTGTGGTCTGTAGCATCTGCTATACCAAGTTGAGCAGAGGCCAGGGCAAAGGCATCCTGAGCACCACCAGTATACAAAACCACATGGCAGCCAAGCACCCCAGTAGGTGGGCAGAACACCAGGGTACCAAATATGCGTCTGTGGGTCAAACCATTGCGTAAATACCCGGCCACGCACCCACAGGCACAAATACTAAACTCACACATTTCCAAATTGCTAGCTGTTGAGATGTTGCCATTAAGGCTTGTGGGAACACAGCCTTTCCATGATCTCTTGGCTGTGGCTGCCCCACGATCCAGTGTTCCCAGTCACCACTATTTTGCTCGGTGTGCCGTCCCTGCGTTACACAAGCACGTGTTAAACAATCTGAACCGTGCTCTCACCAACACCGTATCTGGGAAGTTCCACCTAGCAATAGACAACTGGACAAGTTGTTGTGGACAGGGGTGATACATTTCTGTCACGGAACACTGGGTGAACCTGGTGGGGGGTGAGACAAATGCACAAACTGGAACATCACACATCCTACCCACGCCAAGAATTTAGGGCCCAACTTCTTTCAGGGTTTCCGCCTCTTCATATTCCACTTCCTCTCTCCCCTTCTCCTGCTCCTCATCCTCTGCTGAATTACCCTACCCATCACTGCCAAGCTGGGATCTGTGCAGCAGCGCATTGGCAAAGCGGCAACACGCTCTGCTGAAGCTGATCTGTATAGGTCAGAAAGCACACACTGCAGCACAGCTGTGGCAAGCTTTAAAACAACAAACCGATCAGTGGCTCTCCCCGGTGCACCACCTACCCTGTCTGGTCATCTGCGATAATGAGCGTAACCTGGTGGCGGCTTTAAAGATCGGCAAGCTGGTACACGTGCCATGCATGGCTCACGTGCTGAATCTAGTTGTTCAGAAATTTCTGAAAACTTACCATGACTTGCCGTACCTACTTGAGAAGGTGGGCCGTATTAACGCCCATTTACGCCATTCCTCTACTGCTTTTGCTGCTCTTACAGCGCTGCAAAAGCGATTGAATTTGCCAAGTCACCGACTCATTTGCGACCTGCCCACGTGGTGGAACTCAACCTATCATATGTTGGCGAGGATTAGTGAACAGCAGAGGGCAGTAGCTGAATTCCAGCTTCAACATGCCCGTCAAACTGAGAGTCAGCAACCACACATAACTGTCGAGTGGGTGTGGATTGCTGACATTTGTGAGGTTCTTGAGAACTTTGAGTACTGCACCAACCTCGTGAGCGGTGAACAGGCTATTAGCAGCGTAACCATCCTGCTGCTGTGTCTCATGAAACAATCACTGCATAATCTCAAAGAGGAAGCTTTGAGTACCCAGCATGTTGGTATGGAGCCAGACTTCCCAATGGGTGATACTACCTAGCCAAGCCAATATTCTGAGGCAACATTGGGTGATGAGGAGGATGAGGAGGGAGAGGACTTGTTTTTCTGTGCTACCGAGGGTACTTGTAATGCTACAGAGGGAATACCCAACCCAAGCTTCATGTCTGTCCAGCCTGGATGGGCTGGAGAGGAGGAGGTGGAGGAGGAGGAGTAGGCGAGTCAGCATGAGGAGAGAATGGGTACTGTTTCTACTGTGGAGGACACAGAACATTTGCCTTTTTGCAGCTTGGCCCACATGGCACAGTTAATGTGTAAGTGTCTGAGGCAAGACCCTCGCGTGATACACATTTTATTTAACAATAATAATAATAATAATTTTTATTTATATAGCGCCAATATATTCTGCAGCACTTTACAATTAAGCGGGGACATGTACATACAATAAACTCAATACAAGGTAAGACAGTTTAAACAGTTACATTAGGACTGAGGTCCCTGCTCGCAAGCTTACATTCTACAAGGAAATGGGTGAACACAATAGGTGAAAAGTGCTTGCTATTAGAGATGAGCGTTGTTCTACTCGAACTGTTCGCCAATCTCAAATTCGAGCTGTTTTGGGCGGTGTTCGAGCCGTTCGGCGAACACGAACAATTTGAGAAAAATTCGGCTGTTCGAGGTTATGTTCGATAACTGTTCGTGCACCAAAATCATAACTGGATTTTTTCTCAGTAATGATGAAAATTAATGTTAATACGCAGTTTGAGTGTACAGCGGGGTGGGGGGAGGGGCAGGGGATGGATCTCTGCAGGAACAATGAAGATCTCCATTTTTTTTTTCTCTTTCCCGCATTTACAGTGGGGAGGTGCAATCTGTCAGCCTATCAGCAGCGCACACACGGAGCGAAGTGCTTTTTTTCACACAAGCAAGGGCATGTGTCATTGGCAGTGTATGTCACATGTCCTTGCCCTATAAGACCAAGCCATTTTCCCCATCGCCACCATTTTCTCACTGCTGCAGCTGCGTGCTAGACGGCACCGCTGTTGCTGTGTGCGCTATACCTTGTTAATTTCAAGCCAATTTTCGCACAAATCTACAGATAGCTTGGGAGTAGGGAAGAGTTGTGATTGCAGTCCTTTTAAGGACTAGGTTACAGCATTTCCTACGACTTTTATCAGGCAGGTCTGTGCTCTTAAATAGATAGATTGTGGGAGTAAAGACTAATTGTAATTGGAGTCCTTTTCAGGACTAGGTTACATCAGTTCCTATCAGTTTTTGCCAGGCAGGTCTGTGCCAGTGCTGTGCAAGTTTTTTTCACAGCATTTGGCTGAATCTAGCAAAGCTAATCCTTTTTGGCCTATTGCAGAGTGTGTTAGTCAGTGGAGTAGCCTATCTGTGTTGCAAGATATACCACCTGTGTATAGAATACCAATTTTTTTACTGCACCTAGTGAAGTAAAATCTTTTGGGCATAGCTTCATTCTATTAGTCCATCTATACTGACCTCCATCAGGTTGCAAATTGAATATAATTTTTTTCTGCATCTAGCTCTGAAAAAATATTGGGCTTCTAGCTGTGTGTGGGACTTGTTGTATTAGTCCATCTATACTGACCTCCATCAGGTTGCAAACTGAATATATTTTTTTCTGCATCTACCTCTGAAAAAATATTGGGCTTCTAGCTGTGTGTGGGACTTGTTCTATTAATCCATCTATACAGACCTCCATCAGGTTGCAAACTGAATATATTTTTTTCTGCATCTACCTCTGAAAAAATATTGGGCTTCTAGCTGTGTGTGGGACTTGTTGTATTAGTCCATCTATACTGACCTCCATCAGGTTGCAAACTGAATATATTTTTTTCTGCATCTACCTCTGAAAAAATATTGGGCTTCTAGCTGTGTGTGGGACTTGTTCTATTAATCCATCTATACAGACCTCCATCAGGTTGCAAACTGAATATATTTTTTTCTGCATCTACCTCTGAAAAAATATTGGGCTTCTAGCTGTGTGTGGGACTTGTTGTATTAGTCCATCTATACTGACCTCCATCAGGTTGCAAACTGAATATATTTTTTTCTGCATCTACCTCTGAAAAAATATTGGGCTTCTAGCTGTGTGTGGGACTTGTTCTATTAATCCATCTATACAGACCTCCATCAGGTTGCAAACTGAATATATTTTTTTCTGCATCTACCTCTGAAAAAATATTGGGCTTCTAGCTGTGTGTGGGACTTGTTGTATTAGTCCATCTATACTGACCTCCATCAGGTTGCAAACTGAATATATTTTTTTCTGCATCTACCTCAGAAAAAATATTGGGCTTCTAGCTGTGTGTGGGACTTGTTCTATTAATCCATCTATACAGACCTCCATCAGGTTGCAAACTGAATATATTTTTTTCTGCATCTACCTCTGAAAAAATATGTGGCCTTCTAGCAGTGTGTGGGACTTTCTCTATTAGTCCATCTATACTGACCTCCATCAGGTTGCAAACTGAATATAATTTTTTTCTGCATCTAGCTCTGAAAAAATATTTGGCCTTCTAGCAGTGTGTGGGACTTTCTCTATTAGTCCATCTATACTGACCTCCATCAGGTTGCAAATTAAAAATAATTTTTATCTGCATCTACAGTACCTCTGAAAAAATATTTGGGCTTCTAGCTGTGTGTGGGACTTGTTCTATTAGTCCATCTATACTGACCTCCATCAGGTTGCAAATTGAATATAATTTTTATCTGCATCTAGCTCTGAAAAAATATTTGGCCTTCTAGCAGTGTGTGTGACTTTCTCTATTAGTCCATCTATACTGACCTCCATCAGGTTGCAAATTGAATATAATTTTTATCTGCATCTAGCTCTGAAAAAATATTTGGCCTTCTAGCAGTGTGTGGGACTTTCTCTATTAGTCCATCTATACTGACCTCCATCAGGTTGCAAATTAAAAATAATTTTTATCTGCATCTACCTCTGAAAAAATATTTGGGCTTCTAGCTGTGTGTGGCACTTGTTCTATTAATCCATCTATACAGACCTCCATCAGGTTGCAAACTGAATATAATTTTTTTCTGCATCTAGCTCTGAAAAAATATTTGGCCTTCTAGCAGTGTGTCGGACTTGTTCTATTAGTCCACCTATACTGACCTCCATCAGGTTGCAAATTCAAAATAATTTTTTGTCTGCATCTAGCTCTGAAAAAATATTTGGCCTTCTAGCAGTGTGTGGGACTTTCTCTATTAGTCCATCTATACTGACCTCCATCAGGTTGCAAACTGAATATATTTTTTTTCTGCATCTACCTCTGAAAAAATATTGGGCTTGTAGCTGTGTGTGGGACTTGTTCTATTGATCCATCCATACAGACCTCCATCAGGTTGCAAACTGAATAAAAAATTTTTCTGCATCTACCTCTGAAAAAATATTTGGGCTTCTAGCTGTGTGTGGGACTTGTTCTATTAGTCCATCTATACTGACCTCCATCAGGTTGCAAATTGAATATAATTTTTTTCTGCATCTAACCCAGCCAATAGTTTTGGCCTAATACCACAGTTTGGCCACTCAGCTCTGCTCGGTTCCCATCCATTGTTTTTTTGTGCAAACAACTCCAGAGTTGTGAATAAGTTAACCACCAAAATGAGTGGAAAAAGGCCTGCTGCTGGTGGAAAGGGGAATAGGCGTGTTGGGAAGGGGAAAAAAGGTTGTGTCCGTGGGGTAGGTGTTAAAGCAACAGTAACATCTGCAGAAGAAAGACCATCTTCCAGCCAAACTAAAATGTCTACTTCTTTTAGCGGACAATGTGATAAGATCCCTTTCTTACGGCCACGCCAATCACTACAAATTCCAGATGAGGCACAAAAACAGCAGGTGCTTCAACGGATATCAAGTGCTCCTTTAAGTGGGCTCTCCTCCACATCAACTTCAACATCACAAATACTCCAGTCCTCAAAGGTGTCACCCCAATCGCACTTGCTTCCTCACAGCACCCAAATCTCCAGCTGCCCGTCTGAGTATGAGGTAGAACAGATGGTTGAGTCTGCAGAGCTGTTTACTCATACTATAGCCTGGGAATCAGAGGTCGACTCCTGCACTTCTGTGAATCCAGACGAGGAAATGATCTGCACTAATGCTCAGAATCTTTATGAGTCGGATCCAGGACCAGACGCAGAAGGTTCTGACCATAATGTAGACCCTCATTCCCAAACTGTAACTCCTGTTGGTGGAGACAGAGGAAGACGATGATAAGACTCAAATACCTGATTGGAGCGACAACTTTAGTTTTTTGTCAGGGCAGGAACAGGTTGGCTCTGAGGACGACGGGTGTGATAACGCACAGGGTGATGATGATGAGGTTGGAGATCCCACTTACTGTCAACCCACAGTCAGCCAAGAGATGAGGTCAACAGAGGAGGTGGAGGAAGATGCTAGTGACGACGAGGTCAGGTTGCGCCTTCCTGGACAGAGACGTAGTACTGGAAGCACGTCAACAACTGCATCCTCAAACACAACTCTGCCTCTCAACACAAGTCGTGGTAGCTCTTCAGGTCGCATGGGTGCTAAGCCTTGCATAGCCTGGGCATTTTTTCAGATCGATAAAGATGACCCAACTTGTGTTATCTGTAACATTTGTCAGCAAAAGCTAAGTAGAGGCCAAAAAATACATAGTTTGAGTACTTCATGCATGAACCGGCACATGGACATGAAGCATAAGTTGCAGTGGGAAGCTCAGTGTGCTACAATGCGGCCTAGCCAGCCGGGCCAACCACCGTCTGCCATATCTTGTGCATCCGCGGCCTCTTCATCCTCTGTGACTGGGGGGACAGCAGTCACACCTGTTTTGGGGCGCAGACCTGCCACCTCTTTACCCGCAACAGCCAGCGTGATTGGCAGGTGATCATTTTCTTTGGAGGTGGTAACACCAGCTGGTGTTGAGCGCTGTCCGACATCGATAGCACCACCTTTGGATCAAGGCAACCTAACATGTCCGCCTGCATCTTCCTCACAGACCGGCAGTTTGCCGGGGACACCCTTATCAACCCCGTCTAAGCACAATAGCCAGCCCTCGGTCCCTCAGATGTGGACAAGTAAAAGACCATTTCCTCCTAGCCATGAGAAAGCTAAGAGGTTGAATTTCACCATCTGCAAGCTCTTGGCTACAGAAATGCTGCCTTTCCGCCTGGTGGACACAGAGGATTTTCGAGACCTTATGTCCGTCGCAGTGCCCCAGTACCAGATGCCCAGTCGGCACTACTTCTCAAAGAAAGGTGTGCCTGCGCTCCACCAGCATGTCGCACACAACATCACCGCTTCTTTGAGAAACTCTGTGTGTGACAGGGTGCATTTCACCACAGACACTTGGACGAGTAGTCATGGACAGGGGCGTTACATGTCGCTGACTGGGCACTAGGTAACTATGGTGACAGCAGGACAAGGGGCTGCTGTCCAACTCTTGCCGTCCCCACGAGTTGTGCATTAATCCTCTTTGTGTCAAAGTTCCTCCACTGCTTCTGCCTCCTCAACCTCCTCTCGGTCTTCCACCTGCACCCAAAGCCTGTCTGGTCATGCCACAAGCTTTCTAACTGCGCAGAAGGGATCCTGCACACCTCCTTACTATGCTGGCAGTAGGGCTCAACGTCATCAGGCGGTTTTTACATTGAAATGTCTGGGAAATGTGAGTCACACAGCTGAGGAGTTGTGGTCAGCTCTGGAGAACCAATTTCATGAATGGTTGTCTCCACTGGACCTGAAACCAGGGAAGGCCGTGTGCAACAATGCTGCAAACCTGGGTGCGGCCCTTCGCCGGGGCAATGTCACACACGTGCCTTGTATGGCTCACGTGTTGAACCTGGTTGTCCAGCAATTTTTAGCCCACTTTCCCAGACTAGATGGCCTTCTGCAGAGGGCACGGTCACTGTGTGCTCACTTCCGCCGTTCGCATCCGGCAGCTCAGCGACTTACATCTCTACAGAAGTCGTTGGGCCTGCCACTTCACCGGCTAAAATGCGATGTGCCTACCCGGTGGAATTCAACTCTGCACATGTTGCAGCGACTGTGGCAGCACCGACAAGCCCTGGTGCAATACGTTCTGACGTATAGCCTGGGCCAACGAGATCCAGAGGTGGGGCAAATCACGCTGGAGGAGTGGTCTCAGATCAGGGACCTATGCACCCTTCTGCACAGTTTTGAAATGGCGACGAAGATGTTTAGTGCTGACGATGCCATTATCAGCATGACTATTCCGGTGATTTACATGCTGGAGCACATGTTAAACAGAATTCGGAGTCAGGTGGTGGCACAAGAGGAGGTGGAGGAAGTAGAGGAGGAGGAGTTGTATGCGGAAGGGCTAACATCTGCAAGGTCCAGACGGTCGGCAGCACCAAGGCGGCAGGCATGTGAGGGTGGGGGAGATGGTTTAACCAGGGTGCATGGTAGCAGCCAAACTAGTGAGGAAGGTGCAGGAGCCCAGGAAGAAGTGGAGGACGAATTGATGGAAGACTCATCAGATGAGGGAGACCTTGATCACATTTCTGTTGTGCGAGGTTGGGGGGAGAGGACAGAGGAAGGAAGCATGATTGTTACCTTGCCACCAACACAACAGGGACTTGGTGCTCCTGGATGCGCAACACACATGAGTGCCTTCTTGCTGCACTACCTGCAACATGACCCTCGAATTGGGAGAATTAGAAATAATCCTGACTACTGGGTTGCCACACTGTTAGATCCCCGGTACAAAAGTAAATTTGCAGAAATTATTCCTGCCTTAGAAAGGGATGCACGCATGCAGGAGTATCAGCAGAGACTGTTGCAGAATCTTACATGTGCTTTTCCACAAAATACCAGTGGTGCACGTAGTGAATCTCACAGTTCCAACTTGCCAACCGTGGGACCGTCAAGTGTTCAGCACTCAAACCGTAACAGAACCAGAGAATCTGCTGGTAACATCAATTTTGCGGAATCATTACACCACTTTTTTAGCCCATTCTTTGCAAGGCCACAGGAGACAAGAAGTCTGACACATAGTCAACGTCTAGAGACGATGGTACAGGAGTATCTCCAAGTAAACATTGAAGCCATGACTGTGTCACTGGACCCTTGCTCTTTTTGGGCTTCCAATCTGGATAAATGGCCAGAGCTAGCCACTTACGCCTTGGAGATCTTGTCATGCCCCGCAGCCAGCGTTCTGTCTGAACGTGTGTTCAGCGCTGCTGGTGGTGTGCTGACAGATAAGCGCACGCGGCTCTCCACTGATAATGTAGACAGACTCACGTTCATAAAGATGAACAAATCATGGATCCGAAACGACTTTTCTACCCCTGTGTCATCCTGGGGAGAGTAAAAGCTTGATGATTGGTTAAAATCACCCTACCAACCGTTTTAAGCTTTCAAATTACTAATCATGTTTATCTGTATCTTGGCTGGAAAATAATTTGGGCTTTGTAGCAGTGTGCAGCACTGATTCTATTAGGCCATCTATAATAAGCTCCACCAGATTTAAAATTACTAATCATGTTTATCTGTATCTTGACTGGAAAATAATTTGGGCTTTGTAGCAGTGTGCAGCACTGATCCTATTAGGCCATCTATACTAAAGCTTCACCAGATTTAAAATTAATAATAATTTTTAGCTGCATCTAGCCCGGAAAATAATTTTGGGGCTCCGAGATGCGCAAGACACATAAGTGCCTTCTTGCTGCACTACCTGCAGCATGACCCTCATATTGTCAGAATTCGAAGTAATCATGACTACTGGGTTGCCACACTCTTAGATCCCCCAAACTTTTCGATCAACCTTTTCATTTTAATAAAGACCAAAAAAATGGTCATTTTTGAAATTATAAGTAGAGATGAGCGGTGTTCGACTAGAACTGTTCGCCAATCTCAAATTCGAGCTGTTTTGGGCGGTGTTCGAGTTGTTCGACGAACCCGAACGATTTGCAAAAAATTCGGCTGTTCGAGGTTATGTTCGATAACTGTTCGTGCACCAAAAGCGTATCCTGCATGTCTGGCGCTATTTAGAGCACCAATCATGCAGGGATTGTCTGCCACTCACTGTAATGCCACAGCCATGGTGGTTGTGGCATTACAGTGATTGCCCAAATCGATGGGAACAGTGCCAACAGTGAAACATGAAAAGCCGGCAATTCAGCAGCGGCATACACCTGTACCCGACAATTTAGAACCGAAAGAATAGAGCTTCACACATAGATTAGATAGATATAAACATGTCAGCCACATATATACGAAGTACAGTGAAAGTGCTGCTTACTGTACTTGTCATTTAGCGTAAAGGATTTATCAAAAAAAATAATAGTGTTTTCATGCACTGTCTCTTTAAAAAAGCCGGCCGGCAATTCAGCAGCGGTACCCGACAATTTATAACAGACAGAATAGAGCTTCACACATAGATTAGATAGATAGAAACATGTCAGTCACATATATATGAAGTACAGTGATAGTGTTGGTTACTGTACTTGTCATTTAGTATTAAAATAAAGGATTTATTATTAAAAAAATTGGCGTGGGGTTCCCCTTAATTTTAGGCTCTAGCGGAGGTTAAGCAGACGGCTGGGGCAGATGTTTGAAGCCTGGGAAGGAGGTAATACCCACGGAGCTTCCCAGGCTACTAATATCAGCCCCCAGCTGAATACATATCCTTTACTAGCTATTAAAATGGGGGACCCCCCAAAAAAAATGACGTGGGGTCCCCCCTAATTTAATAGCTAGCAAAGGCTAGGCAGACAGCTGGGGGCTGATATTAATAGCCCAGGAAGGGAGCCATGAATATTGGCCCCCTCCCAGGCTAGAAACACCAGCCGTCAGCCGCACCAGAAATGGCGCATTCATAGGATGCGCCAATTCTGGCACTTAGCCTCGCTCTTCCACGCTGCCCTGGTGCGGTGGCAGGGGGTAATAGGGTTGGGGTTGATGTCAGCTTATAATGCCAGCTGACATCAAGCCCAGGTTAGTAATGGAGAGGCGTCTATAAGACATCCCCATTACTAACCCCATAGTCAAAGTTAAAAAAAACACAAACACCCAGAATAAAGTCCTTTAATTGAAATAAAGACACAATCCTTTATTGTTCTAAATTAAACCATACTTACCGTCACGCCCATTCCAGCTGAAGCCAACGATCTCCTGCAATAAAAGAAAAATAAGAAAGCAACCTCATCCTTACCTTTCCATGGTTCCTACGACAGCTTCAGCTCTGCTACATCGAGATGACAGGCTGGACCGCAGCAGAACGCTGCCATCCAGCCTGTCATCCCGCAGACACTGAGAAGCGCAGGCTTGCTTGCGCTGCTCAGCGTCTCTCTGTGACGACATCCAGATGAGCCGAGTTCATGTCCAATGAACTCGGCTCACCTCATGCACGTCACTGACAGCGTGGGAAAATTCTCACGCTGAAGCGGTGAGTGCAGGAGAATTCTCCCACGCTGTCAGTGACGTGCATAAGGTGAGCTCATGTCCAATGAACTCAGCTCACCTCCTGCACGTCACTGACAGCGTGGGAGAATTCTCCTGCACTCAGCGCTTCAGCGTGAGAATTCTCCCACGCTGAAGCGCTGAGTGCAGGAGAATTTTCCCACGCTGTCAGTGACGTGCATAAGGTGAGCTCATGTCCAATGAACTCAGCTCACCTTCTGCACGTCACTGACAGCGTGGGAGAATTCTCCTGCACTCAGCGCTTCAGTGTGAGAATTCTCCCACGCTGAAGCGCTGAGTGCAGGAGAATTTTCCCACGCTGTCAGTGACGTGCATGAGGTGAGCCGAGATCATTGGACATTAACTCGGCTCATCTGGATGCCCTCACAGAGAGACACTGTGGAGCGCAAGCAAGCCTGTGCTTCTCAGTGTCTGCGGGATGACAGGCTGGATGGCAGCGTTCTGCTGCGGTCCAGCCTGTCATCTCGATGTAGCAGAGCTGAAGCTGTCATGGGAACCATGGAAAGGTAAGGATGATGTTGCTTTATTATTTTTCTTTTATTTCAGGAGATCGTTGGCTTCAGCTGGAATGGGCGTGATGGTAAGTATGGTTTAATTTAGAACAATAAAGAATTGTGTGTTTATTTCAATTAAAGGACTTTTTTCTGGGTGTTGTGTTTTTTTTAAATAGTTTACTAGAAATTCATGGTGGTCATGTCTAATATTGGCGTGACCCCATGAATTTCGGGCTTGGGGCCAGCTGATAATGCCAAGCTGGCCCTAACCCCTTTATTACCCAGTGAGCCACCGCATCAGGGCCCTGGATGAGTTGGGTACAGCGCCAGAAGATGGCGCTTCTATGAACGCGCCATTTTCCGGGGTGGCTGCGGACTGCAATTTGCAGCGGGGGTGGCCCAGAAAGCTTGGGCCTCCCTGCGCTGCGGATTCCAGCCCCCAGCTGCCTAGTTGTACCTGGCTGGACACAAAAACAGGGCGAAGCCCCACGTCAATTTTCTTTAAATTATTTCATGAAATAATTAAGAAAAAAAGGGCTTCCCTATATTGTTGTGTCCGGCCAGGTACAAATAGGCAGCTGGTGGTTGGGGGCAGCCCGTTCCTGCCTGCTGCACCTGACTGGACACAAATATAGTGCGAAGCCCCACGTCAATTTTTTTTTAATTATTTCATGAATTTCCTGAAATAATTTAAAAAAATTGAAGTGGGGCTTCGCACTATATTTGTGTCCAGCCAGGTACAGCAGGCAGGAACGGGCTGCCCCCAACCACCAGCTGCCTATTTGTACCTGGCCGGACACAACAATATAGAGAAGGCCTTTTTTTCTTAATTATTTCATGAATTTCATGAAATAATTAAAAAAAATTGAAGTGGGGCTTCGCACTATATTTGTGTCCAGCCAGGTACAGCAGGCAGGAACGGGCTGCCCCCAACAACCAGCTGCCTATTTGTACCTGGCCGGACACAACAATATAGGGAAGGCCTTTTTTTCTTAATTATTTCATGAATTTCATGAAATAATTAAAAAAAATTGAAGTGGGGCTTCGCACTATATTTGTGTCCAGCCAGGTACAGCAGGCAGGAACGGGCTGCCCCCAACCACCAGCTGCCTATTTGTACCTGGCCGGACACAACAATATAGGGAAGGCCTTTTTTTCTTAATTATTTCATGAATTTCATGAAATAATTAAAAAAAAAATACGTGGGGCTTCGCCCTATTTTTGTGTCCAGCCAGGTACAACTAGGCAGCTGGGGGCTGGAATCTGCAGCGCAGGGAGGCCCAAGCTTTCTGGGCCCCCCCCCCGCTGCAAATTGCAGTCCGCAGCCACCCCGGAAAATGGCGCGTTCATAGAAGCGTCATCTTCTGGCGCTGTACCCAACCCATCCAGGGCCCTGGTGCGGTGGCTCACTGGGTAATAAAGGGGTTAGGGTCAGCTTGGTATTATCAGCTGGCCCCAAGCCCAAAATTCATGGGGTCACGCCAGTATTAGACATGACCGCCATGAATTTCTAGTAAAGTATTTAAAAAAAACACAACACCCAGAATAAAGTCCTTTAATTGAAATACAGACACAATTCTTTATTGTTCTAAATTAAACCATACTTACCATCACACCCATTCCAGCTGAAGCCAACGATCTCCTGCAATAAAAGAAAAATAATAAACCAACCTCATCCTTACCTTTCCATGGTTCCCACGACAGCTTCAGTTCTGCTACATCGAGATGACAGGCTGGACCGCAGCAGAACGCTGCCATCCAGTCTGTCATCCCGCAGACACTGAGAAGCGCAGGCATGCTTGCGCTCCTCACTGTCTCGCTGTGACGGCATCCAGATGAGCCGAGGTCATGTCCAATGAACTCGGCTCACCTCATGCACGTCACTGACAGCGTGGGAAAATTCTCACGCTGAAGTGCTGAGTGCAGGAGAATTCTCCCACGCTGTCAGTGACGTGCATGAGGTGAGCTCATGTCCAATGAACTCACCTCACCTCCTGCACGTCACTGACAGCGTGGGAAAATTCTCCTGCACTCAGCGCTTCAGCGTGAGAATTTTCCCACGCTGTCAGTGACGTGCATGAGGTGAGCCGAGTTCATTGGACATGAACTCGGCTCATCTGGATGTCGTCACAGAGAGACGCTGAGCAGCGCAAGCAAGCCTGCGCTTCTCAGTGTCTGCGGGATGACAGGCTGGATGGCGGCGTTCTGCTGTGGTCCAGCCTGTCATCTCGATGTAGCAGAGCTGAAGCTGTCGTGGGAACCATGGAAAGGTAAGGATGAGGTTGCTTTATTATTTTTCTTTTATTGCAGGAGATCGTTGGCTTCAGCTGGAATGGGCGTGACGGTAAGTATGGTTTAATTTAGAACAATAAAGGATTGTGTCTTTATTTCAATTAAAGGACTTTATTCTGGGTGTTTGTGTTTTTTTTAACTTTGACTATGGGGTTAGTAATGGGGGTGTCTTATAGACGCCTCTCCATTACTAACCTGGGCTTGATGTCAGCTGGCATTATAAGCTGGCATCAACCCCAGCCCTATTACCCCACTGCCACCGCTACAGGGCAGTGGGAAGAGCGAGGCTAAGTGCCAGAATTGGCGCATCCTATGGATGCGCCATTTCTGGGGCGGCTGACGGCTGGTGTTTCTAGCCTGGGAGGGGGCCAATATTCATGGCACCCTTCCTGAGCTATTAATATCAGCCCCCAGCTGTCTGCCTAGACTTTGCTAGCTATTAAAATAGGGGGGACCCCACGTCATTTTTTTGGGGGGGTCCCCCATTTTAATAGCTAGTAAAGGCTATGTATTCAGCTGGGGGCTGATATTAGTAGCCTGGGAAGCTCTGTGGGTATTACCCCCTTCCGAGGCTTCAAACATCTGCCCCAGCCGTCTGCTTAACCTCCGCTAGAGCCTAAAATTATGGGGGATCCCACGCCAATTTTTATTTTAATAAATCCTTTATTTTAACACTAAATGACAAGTACAGTAACCAACACTGTCACTGTACTTATTATAAATGTGACTGACATGTTTCTATCTATCTAATCTATGTGTGATGCTCTATCTTTCTGTTCTAAATGGTCGGGTACCGCTGCTGAATTGCCGGCCGGCTTTTTTAAAGAGACAGTGCATGAAAACACTATTATTTTTTTAAATAAATCCTTTACACTAAATGACAAGTACAGTAAGCAACACTGTCACTGTACTTATTATATATGTGACTGACATGTTTCTATCTATCTAATCTATGTGTGAAGCTCTATTCTTTCTGTTCTAAATTGTCGGGTACAGATGCTGAATTGCTGGCTGGCTTTTTTAAAGAGACGGTGCATGAAAACACTAATATTTTTTTTAATAAATCCTTTACACTAAATGACAAGTGCAGTAACCAACACTGTCACTGTGCTTCTTATATGTGTGACTGACATGTTTCTATCTATCTAATCTATGTGTGATGCTCTATTCCTTCTTGCCTAAATTGTCAAGTACCGGTGTATGCCGCTGCTGAATTTGCCGGCCGGCTTTTTTAAAGAGAGTGTCTTCTGAGCAGTTTGTCAGCTTTTGGACACCTTTGCAGGTGTTTTCTATGTGTTTCTATGTGTTTTTGTTTGCCTGCCATTGGTTTTAACGGTGTTCGACGGTGTTCTAAGGTGTTCGACGAACAGTTCGACGAACAGTTCCTCGAAAATCCCGGTGTTCGACTAACCGAACCGAACCCGAACACTACGGGGTGGCTCAAAACTTATTATAAGCATTAGCAGGTTGTTAGAAACTGAAATCAAACAGTTTTCAACTCAAAACTTTATTCTAGGTGATGTTACATTTTCACATAGGACCCCTTGTTCGAAAGGAGCTTCTGAACTCTCTCGTCCATTGAATTTGTCAGGTTTTGGATGGTTTCTGCTTCAATTGTTTTGCATGAGGACAGAATACCCTCCCAGAGCTGTTGCTTAGATGTGAACTGCCTCCCGCCATCATAGACACTCCTTTTAATGATGCTCCAAAGGTTCTGAATGGGGTAGAGGTCAGGGGAGCATGGGGGTCACACCATAAGTTTGTCCCCTTTTATGCCCATATCAGCCAGAGATGCAGATGTTTTATGTGCAGCATGAGATGGTGCATTATCATGCAAAAAAATGATCTTGCTGTGAAATACACGGTTCTTCTTCTTGAACCATGGCAGGAAGTGCTGTTTGAGAAAATCCACATACATTATGGAGTTCATCTTTAGCGCCTTCAGGGATCCTAAAGGGGCCGACAATCTCTCTCCCCATGATTCCAGCCCAAAACATTACTCCACCTCCTCCATGTTGGCGCTGTAGCCGTGTTTGCGTGGGGTGTCCATCAACCAGCCATCCTCCACTCCATCCATCTGGACCATCGAGCGCTGCACGGCACTCATCCGTGAACAAAACAGTTTTGAAATCAGTCTTCATGTAATGTTTGGCCCACTGGAGCCGTTTCTGCTTGTGTGAAGTAGATAGAGGAGGTCGACAGGATGGCGTATGCACAGCTGCAAACCTCTGAAGGACCCTGCATCTTGTTGTTCAGGGGACGATGGAGGCACCAGCAGCTTCAAAAACTTGTCTGATGCTATGACAAGGCTTTTTTGCCGCTGCTCTTTCAACCTGACGTAATTGCCTGTAGGAAAGAGTCCTCAATTTGCCCTTATCAGCACGCACACGTGTGTTCTGTGAATCAGCTACATACTTCTTGATTGCCAAGACACTTCATCCTGATCATCGCACAATGTTGATTGTAGTCAAGCCTTGACCTAAACACTCCACAATTTGTTGCTTCTCAGCAGCCGACACATCCTTTTTCTTTCCCATTTTGGCAGAAAATGTAGGCTGCTTAATAATGTGAGACAGCCTTCTTAAGTAGTCTTGCCTTTCATTGGACACACCTGCCAAACTAATTAGCACAGGTGTCTGAAATTGCTTACAGTGATATAAAGAGCCCTGACACACATCACCATCAATGAGTTTAACTGACAAACAAACAAATTCTTCCCTTATCACTCCTAAACACTTTTTGCATAATAATTTGGAACACAGTGTACATGTGCTTTTCCACAAAACACCAGTGGTTCACGTAGTGAATCTTACAGTTCTAACTTGCCAACTGTGGTCTGTATGGAGTTGTTCAATAAAGGGCCCAAAATTAAGATAACATAGATGGGAGAGGTCTCTATGAATAGGAATTCCTAAGTATTTGATACCCTGTGAGGGCCAGGCAAAGGGAAAGTTGGACTGGATGGAATCCTATATGGATTTGGGGAGGGAGACATCGAGGGCCTCAGACTTCGCTGCATTGATTTTAAAATTTGACCATGTAACAAAGTGATCTATTTCAGCCATAACAGCATGGATGGATATATGTCATTGAGTGATATATACTAGGACATCATCAGCAAATAGAGAGCACTTGTACTCGGTGCCTCCCACCTCAATCCACCTAATATTGGGGTTATGGCGAATTGATGAGAGCAGGTGCTCCGTCACTAGCATGTATAAGAGAGGGGACAGAGAACATCCCTGCCTTGTCCCATTGGTGATTGTGAAAGGTGATGAAAATGTTCTGACGCGCCCCCTGGGCCTTGGGACACCCGGAGCCGGACCCTTTTTGGTGGATGCTGGTGGTTGTAGTCTCCGTGGCGGTGACCCGGTTCCGTGGCTCAGGGCGGTCAAACCAGTGGCGGAACTATTTATGTGGTTTTGATGTTTAAATGTCCGACTACGCCACCCGTGGATTGCGGTCAGAGTGAACCGCCGCTCCAGGGCAGACCGCTGAGGCTGGTGTTGTGGGAGCAGCAGAGCGTAGCATAACTCCCCACGGGAGGAGTATAGCCTCAGGGCAGTGTATGCGGAGGATGGGGGTGATGGTGCAGGGCAGCAGCAGTAACGACACGGAGTCAGTGATGCAGTCCAGGGCCTTTACTCACAGTTCTTATTATCCAGACCACGTCTGCAGGTAACGGCTGCCCACGTCGTACTGTGCTCACCAGGTGAGGGGCTCAGACAACTCCCAGATAACTTTGGAGCACTTCACAGGACCCCCTTTGTGTGTCCTTTGTCTGGCCTTTCTTACCAACCCTTCTGTCCGGCTGCCTCGGGCCTCCTCTTGGTAAACTTGGCGCCAGTTTCCCTGACCCTATGTGGTGCCTTCCTAGCGGGTGTAGCGAGGGGCTGCGCCACATAAAATGTCACAGCCTCCTGTTTCTAGCTGAGGGTCGTTTCCTGCCTCCACTAGTTTCGGGGACCGGTCTCCCCCTTTGGCCTGACCCCTCCACGCAGGTGGATTCGGGCGTGCGGTGGCGACTCGCCCGTCCGCACCCCTGGGATCCCTTCGTTCCTCGTTCCTGGAGCCTTTTCCGCTCCTCTTCCTTCCTTCCCCCTCTTCCAGGCCTGGGCCTCTGTTACTAGGCCCGCCTCCGGAGCAGAGCTCATGCAGAGCCCCTGCTCCCTGCCACTTCTGCTCAGACTTCTCTGCACTGAACTAAGATGGTGCCCACCTTTTATACTCCCTTCTCAATGCATCCAGGAACTGCTTCCTCCCTGCTCCTGCACTACAGGGTTCCCCTTCCTCAGTGTTCCCTCCCCCCACTCCAGCCAGGGACAGGGACTGTCGTGCCCATCTCAGGGGCATATTGGTCGCCCTGCCCCACGGCAATGTGGTGTAATGCATGCAGGTGTTGGGTCCTGATCCACACTACATCCTTACCTGAGAGTGAGATATCACACCTCTGGGTGAGGTGCAATACCTCTGTAGCAACCGAGCCCTCAGAGTGCTACAGTTCCATTTATCTTCAGCCTAGGTGACGTATTGCGATACAGGGCCGTGATTTTGGCTATAAAAGGGTCCCCTAGACCCCTACCCCAAGCTTTTTAAGAGAATCATATATGGCGTGCCAGGAGACTCTATGGAATGCTTTCTCAGCATCCAACGAGAGTATCTAATTACAAATTTTTAACTGCATCTAGCTCAGGAAATACTTTGTGCCTAGTAGCAGTGTCTGCTAGTCAGCGGATTATCCCGGCTGTTAAGCAAGCTACACCACCTGTAGTTTGGACACTTAATTTTTTCAAAGGAAATGCTTCAGGACCTCGGGATACTCAGTGAAGAGCATCAGGAGGCACCCCAAGGCATAGGGGCTGGGACTGGCAGTAGGATGCCTTGCGGTGGACAGCTGAGCTCGATCCTTATAAAAGCTTTTTAACTGCAGCAGCTTTAGTGGACGCTACTGGAGCTGGAATTACGCGGCTGCTGGCATGAGACTTGCCCTCCAATAGATCCTTGTAAATGGATTTAAAGTGTATTCATTCAAATTAGAGAGACAATTTAAATTAAAAAGCTTAGAGCTGCCTCCACCACAGGGGGGCTCGCTCGACCCACCAGTGGACAGGCACCTGTATTGGGAGAGGGGGGCTGGCCGTCAGGGTTCACCGCGGCTCTGGCACAAACCCGGCGACGCGGAGGTGGCATGGGCAGGAGCGGACTGAACGTGTCGGCTTCTCACTTTTTGGATTTTAGAAGGGCATGACATGCCTATATCTGTGTCTCCCCCTCCTTTTACTCCTCCACCTCTTTTCTGTTCGCATGACTATATGTACTTGTCACTTTTCCATGTGTTAGTTGTGTCTTCTGAGCAGTTTGTCAGCTTTTGGACACCTTTGAAGGTGTTTTCTATGTGTTTCTATGTGTTTTTGTTTGCCTGCCATTGGTTTTAACGGTGTTCGAAGGTGTTCGACGAACAGTTCGACGAACAGTTCGGCGAACACACGGGTGTTCGACGAACCGAACCGAACTCGAACACTACGGCGGTGGCTCAACACTACTTGCTATTTCAGATCTGGCAATTATAATAAGTAGGGATTTTCATATAAAGCTGCATGATCCGATCATCAGCCAGTATGCTTAAGTGCAATAATCAAGTATTGAGTTCAGTTATCGTGTGCATGGAGGGTGTGGAGACAGATGAATAGTAGGGTGCAGATTCTGAATATTATTTAGAAGGAGGGAACAGGGGAAAGTTAGTTTACTGAGTAGCTGAGGTGGTAGACTTGTTTAAAGAGATTGGTTTTTAAAGTGTGCTTGAAGACGCGTGGGCTAGGCATCAGTTGGATCATCTGGGGTAGAGCATTCCAGAGAATTAGTGCAGCACGAGAGAAGTCTTAGAGACAGAGGTGCGAGGTTCAGATTATGGAGGATGTTAGTCTTAGGTCATTTGTAGAATGGAGGGCACGTGTAGGGTGATAGACAGAGATAAGAGAGGAGATACAGTACAGACCAAAAGTTTGGACACACCTTCTCATTTAAAGATTTTTCTGTATTTTCATGACTATGAAAATTGTACATTCACACTGAAGGCATCAAAACTATGAATTAATACATGTGCAATTATATAGTTAACAAAAAAGTGTGAAACAACTGAAAATATGTCTTATATTCTAGGTTCTTCAAAGTAGCCACCTTTTGCTTTGATGACTGCTTTGCACACTCTTGGCATTCTCTTGATGAGCCAAGGCTAAATGAGTGTCATAGCAGAAGCAGCAGTGATGCAAGAAGCAGACTCAGCGGGATGACCTGACGTGGGGAGAAACCACACAGTGAGCAGAGGGGCGCTGAGGAGGCACGTGGGTTACTGTGACATTTTACATATTGTACACTCTTTTGGTGTGCTGCCTCAAGTTTTTCTTTTTTATCTGGATGTTTTGATATGTACCAGGAAGGCTTTGCACCCTCAGTTCTTAAAGGTGCTGGTCTATTTTTCTAAATAGTATATATTCTGTATAGATTTTTAAACAAATTGTGTGTGAGATTTTATTTTCTTACTGAAATAAAATGTTTTTAAAGCAATAAAATAAAAGTTGAAATATATTATATATTTATTAACAGTCTGTCATCTCTTTCCATCTCTCTGTTCACAGTGTTGTACTATTGTAGACTTTGCAGCAGAATACAACTTTTGAAGTCTCTATGCAACAAATGTCTGGGATTTGAGTTCTATGCTGTTCTGGGTGGATTTACAAAGGAGAATTTTCTTCATTTCAAAACATACTTTGAAAGTTGTATACTGTATGTGGTTTATTTATATGCTTCTTGATAAATGATCTAAAGAGTTGAACATGTATCAAAATATCAAACTCACTGAACATTCTTACAAACTTGAAGCAAAAAAAAACATATTTCTCCTACTAAATATTTCCAATAGGCCAGCAAAATATAAATAGTCCATGAAGACTAAGCAAGGTATTTACAGTATGTGTTTGTCCTAGAAGTCATGAAGTAGCTTGTAAAGCCATGGCTCTGCTGTACTTCAATAGGAAAAAAGATTCAGTTTGTTGCTCTGTCCCTGTATTTAAATACTCATAGACATAGACAGATTGGCTTGTGATTACCCCTTGACATAGCATGTGCAGCAAATGCACCCTCTCAAGCTATGCCTTTGAAAAACCGTCTGTACTTGAATGTGTATTATAATTAGATAAATTCAAATCATGGAAGAAACATAAGTTTATTATTATTTTTATCATCATTCTGCTAATTTACAGTTGCGTCTGTTGTCTCTATAAATGAATCTAATAAGCAAAGCAATTTTTTAGCCGGACATCTCTCTAAGAATTTGCCCTCTGAGCTAATTTTAAATGAAAGTGGGCATAACAGTGTGAACCATGTAATAACTGACAGTTTGCTATCCTGATCGACAAGTCTCACACTGGTAACGATCCCTTTTTTTTAAGATAAGCTTTGGAGTCAGATTCTCAATGAGATCTGCGGACGGCTCACAATTCTTAACAGCTCATTTACATATTAAGAAAAATATGGGTATCTCTGTAAAAAGACATCGGATCACAGATATCAAAGTATTGTTTTATTTAACTTTCTATGACAGGCATGCCCTTATAGATGGCTTAGAAAAGCTGATCGTACTGACCGACTCCTTTTAAACTCACAGAGGATTGGTTGCAAATTCACTATAACAAGTCTATCAAAAGGTTCATCAGTACCAGGCCATTCATCCTCAGAATTTAAGAAATACATGATTTCAATCCATAAAAGCAAACAGGAATCATGAAAACGGTAAGGAATAGGAAGACCTATTAGTATACCAGTAAGTTTAAATATAGCAAATAGCACAATTTTAAAATAAAACTCTAAGGGGTAACGTTTCTCCTTGTGGAGAGTGACATACCGGCTCTGGCACGCCAAGGTAAGGAGGCTTATTCAATGTGCAATGCTCCTCTCGGAAATGTAATATGAAAATTGCCTCTTCAAAGAAAAAGAGGACTTGAACTCTATAGCGCCACCTATTGGAAGCAGCAATCCAACAAGTCACAATCAACTCTTTAACGAGTCATGCAATATGATTTAGGATAAAACCCAAATCAGAATCTCAATTTGCAGGCATGATGTTTTAACGTGTTGGCCCTCGTCAGTGCAAAGTATAAGAACTGATTCGGCTAGATGAGAATCTCTGGACTGAGGTCTAAGGGGCAGTGATGAGCAAGCATGCTCGCTACTGCTCGGTGCTCGCCCAAGCATCTCACTGCTCGAGATGCTCATCACTCGCCAAGTATTTCCGGGGTTGCTCGGCGGGAGCTCGGGTCTCGTCCCTGCATGTTAGGTGCTCTATAGAGCACCAATGAACTTGCAGAGATTGTCTGCCACACACTGTAATGCCGCAGCCATGTTGGTTGTGGCATTACAGTGATTGGCTGGCAGCGCAGCGTCATCAGGTCTATATTAGACCTGGCACCGTCATGCTCATCACACTCTACTCCAGAATCAGGCTGTGTGAGGAGAGGTGCTGCTGAGCTAGGGAGAGATTCGCTTGTTTCTTAGTTAGAGTAGGTATACCACAACATATTCTACACATATCCATCTCAACAAACAGTCTTCTGAGGACTAATTCAGCTGCATAGATATCAGTGCTAGGCAGGCAGGCAGTGTATGTGGCAGACTGCAGTGCATATTGCAAAAGGGTCCATTCCAGTTCTGTCTGCTGGTGCTTTTACAGCTATTTTTAGAAATAGCCCCAGATATCAGGGTCCAGGAATAATTTTTTGGGGATCTTAATCCTGATTAATTGCTTAAAAATCAATCCAGAGAACATCGTTTTTATGCTCCATTTGGTTGTTCCCACTGTAGAATACAGCCAGATCCTATCCATATTACAGCGCTAAAAATCCATCTATTTAAAACTGTGGTTTGTCCGTCACACGGATCACATATAATTGCACTGAAAATTCTGCCATTTTTGGCTTCCATTTAAATTTTGTTGCAGTGTGTCAGCGAAGTTATTGACACGCGGTTGCTATTAAAAATAGTTACCTACAGGCCATCTATTTAAAACTCTGGTTTGTCACACAGATCACAGATAATTGCGCTGAAAATTCTGCCATTTCTGCCCTCCATTGAAATTTTGTTGCAGTGTGTCAGCAAAGTTATTGACACAAGGTCGCTGTTAAAAATAGTTACCTAGAGGCCTGCTATTTAAAACTCTGGTTTGGCACACGGATCACATATAATTGTGCTGAAAATTATGCAATTTCTGGCCTCCATTGAAATTTTGTTGCAGTGTGTCAGTGAAGTTATTGACATGAGGTCGCTGTTAAAAATAGTTACCTACAGGTCAGCTATTTAAAACTGTGGTTTGTCCAACACACGGATCACATATAATTGAGCTGAAAATTCTGCCATTTCTGGCCTACTTTGAAATTTTGTTGCAGGGTGTCAGCGAAGTTATTGACACGAAGTCGCTGTTAAAAATAGTTACCTACAGGCCAGCTATTTAAAACTGTGGTTTGTCACATGGATCACATATAACTTTGCTCCAAATTCAGCCATTTGTAGTGAGCGTGGAAGATATTGTCCTCCATTTAAAATGGTCAAGGCGCGTGGCAAGGGACGGGGAACTAGACGTGATGGTAATGGTGCATGCAGAGGCCGAGGCCAAGGCCGTGGGCAAGCTGAAATTGTGCCACAACAAACACCCACATCTTCTCGCCCAACCTTCCTATCCCAATTCCTAAGGGACCGCAGCACACCACTATTGAACCCAGAGCAGTGTCAAAAGGTTGTTGGTTGGATAGCAGATAATTCTTCCAGTCACTAAACCACCACCCTGTCTTCCACACGGTTAAGTCTCAGTTACCGTGAGTCTGGGCTGCATATTCCTCATCCTGATCCTCCTTCCTCCCACCATGCAGAGTGCCCGGAGACAACTGATCCCACACTTGGGCACTCCGAAGAGTTGTTCATTTTTCCATTTATAAATTCGAGCCTCTCGCCCGGTCCACTTGAAGCGGGGCTAGAGGAGATCACATGTAGCGATGCCCAAATATTTGAACAGCCACGGTCACACGAAGGCGATGGTGGGAAACAGTCACAAGAGGTGTACGATGATGAGACACAATTGCCAGAAAGTCAGGAGGAGGACCAGGGTGCGGAAGTGGATGACGAGGTAGATGATATAGTAACTGACCCAACCTGGAAGGGGGACATACAGAGTGAGGACAGCAGCACACAGGGGGAGAGAGGCATAGCACAACAACAGGCAGGAAGAAGCAGTGTAGTGGCCACAGACAGCAGGCGGGCAACTGTTCCCCATAACATCAACACAACGGAAGTTGCCAGTACAACTGTTAGGTCTTCCCAAGTCTGGTTGTTTTTTAAAGACTCTACTGATAAAAGGCCATTTGCACCACATTCCATGCTAGCATCAGCAGGGGTAGCAAAACTACCATTCTGACTACCACCAGCATGATCAGGCACATGGCAGCAAAGCACCCGACTAAGAGGGCCGAACCCCAGGATCCAGGAACAGTGTCTGCGGGTGGCACCACTGCTTCTTCTTCTGTTCTGCGTGCAAGCCAATCCTCTGTCCATGGCGCATGCGAAGATGCCTCCTACCCTGCACCTGTTATTGCACACTCTCAAGTAGCACCATCAGCTAGCACGTCCTTGTCCTTGTCCCAGCGCAGCATTCAGTTGTCCCTATCCCAGTCCTTGGAATGCAAGTGCAAATACGCAGTCAATGCCCCACAGGCCTCAATACTAAATTCACACATTTCCCGACTACTTGCACTCGAAATGTTGCCTTTTAGGCTCGTGGAGATGAAAGCTTTCCGCAACCTGATGGCGGCGGACGTCCCTCGGTACTCGATCCCCAGCCAGGCATGGTCATGTGTGACAATGGCCGGAACTTGGTGGGGGCTCTGAGGCGAGCCGTACCATGCCTGGCCCATGTGCTTAACCTCGTGGTTCAGTGGTTTCTCAAAACCTACCCAGAGCTGCTGGATCTGCGTGTCAAAGTACGCCACCTGTGTGCCCATTTTAGAAAGTCACCTACAGCTTCCACCGCCCTTGCCGTGTTTCAGCAGCGTTTGCAGCTTTCGGCTCACCAACTGCTGTGTGATGTCCCCATGCATTGGAACTCTATACTGCAGATGTTAGGAAGGATTTGTGAACAGAAGAGGGCAGTTGTTGACTACCAGCATCAACAAGGCCGTCAGTATTCAGTTCAGACTCCACACATAAAACCTCAGCAGTGGACATGGATGTCAGACATATGTACCATCCTCCAAAACTTTGAGGACTCCACCAAGTTGGTGAGCGGCGATGACGCCATAATTAGCATCATCATCCCACTTCTCTGTCTTCTGAAACACTCTCTGCTCACAATCAAAGAGGATGCTTTGCAGGCGGAGCACAATGAGATGGAGCAAGGAACCATACAGGCTGATTACACACAACGTGGTTTGGGTGACAATGAGGATGAGGAGGAGGAGCTAGTTTCATGCAATATAGATGGTACTACCTGCACAACTGTCATACCATCTGTTCAGCATGGATGGCCTGAAGACAGGGAGGAGGAGGAGGAGAGCATGGTCAGTCGTCCTCTTGGTGAGGAATGCCTGTTAGTAGTCTAGCACGCATAGCTGAGTTTATGTTGCGCTGCCTTTCCTGTGACCATCGCGTTCTCCAAATTTTTGTGACAGTCATTACTGGTTGGTGACACTTCAAGACCCAGGCAACGAGGAGAACTTTCTATCTCTTATTCCCGAGGCGGACAGGTCTACTAAACTGGGGCAGTACCAGAAGACTCTTGTTGCGGAATTATTAAAAAAATTCCCATTTGAAAACGCTGGCTGCATAGGTCACAGTTCGTTGGACAACCAAGAAGTACAGGCAAGAGAGACACAACTCCAATCCAGCAGAGGCAGGGGAACACTGTCAAGGTTCTGGGACAGTTTTCTCAGACCCTCACATCTTACAGGCCCTGAGGCGCGGGGTACTCTCACAAGGAGTGCAAAGTTTGGGAAGATGCTGAGGGAGTACCTTGCCGACTGTACCAATGTCCTCCATGATTCCTCTGTGACTTATATTTACTGGGTATCCAAGCTGGACATGTGGAATGAACTGGCTCTCCACTAGTGTTGAGCCACCCCCGTAGTGTTCGAGTTCGGTTCGGTTCGTCGAACACCCGTGTGTTCGCCGAACTGTTCGTCGAACTGTTCGTCGAACACCTTCAAACACCATTACAACCAATGGCAGGCAAACAAAAACACATAGAAACACATAGAAACACCTTCAAAGGTGTCCAAAAGCTGACAAACTGCTCAGAAGACACAACTAACACATGGAAAAGTGACAAGTACATATAGTCATGCGAAAAGAAAAGAGGTGGAGGAGTAAAAGGAGGGGGAGACACAGATATAGGCATGTCATGCCCTTCTAAAATCCAAAAAGTGAGAAGCCGACACGTTCAGTCCGCTCCTGCCCGTGCCAACTCCGCGTCGCCGGGTTTGTGCCAGAGCCGCGGTGAACCCTGACGGCCAGCCCCCCTCTCCCAATACTGGTGCCTGTCCGCTGGTGGGTCAAGCGAGCCCCCCTGTGGTGGAGGCAGCTCTAAGCTTTTTAATTTAAATTGTCTCTCTAATTTGAATGAATACACTTTAAATCCATTTACAAGGATCTATTGGAGGGCAAGTCTCATGCCAGCAGCCGCGTAATTCCAGCTCCAGTAGCGTCCACTAAAGCTGCTGCAGTTAAAAAGCTTTTATAAGGATCGATCTCGGCTGTCCACCGCAAGTCATCCTACTGCCAGTCCCAGCCCCTATGCCTTGGGGTGCCTCCTGATGCTCTTCACTGAGTATCCCGTGGTCCCGAAGCATTTCCTTTGAAAAAATTAAGTGTCCAAACTACAGGTGGTGTAGCTTGCTTAACAGCCGGGATAATCCGCTGACTAGCAGACACTGCTACTAGGCACAAAGTATTTCCTGGGCTAGATGCAGTTAAAAATTTGTAATTAGATACTCTCGTTGGATGCTGAGAAAGCATTCCATAGAGTCTCCTGGCACGCCATATATGATTCTCTTAAAAAGCTTGGGGTAGGGGTCTAGGGGACCCTTTTATAGCCAAAATCACGGCCCTGTATTGCAATACGTCACCTAGGCTGAAGATAAATGGAACTGTAGCACCCTGAGGGCTCGGTTGCTACAGAGGTATTGCACCTCACCCAGAGGTGTGATATCTCACTCTCAGGTAAGGATGTAGTGTGGATCAGGACCCGACACCTGCATGCATTACACCACATTGCCGTGGGGCAGGGCGACCAATATGCCCCTGAGATGGGCACGACAGTCCCTGTCCCTGGCTGGAGTGGGGGGGAGGGAACACTGAGGAAGGGGAACCCTGTAGTGCAGGAGCAGGGAGGAAGCAGTTCCTGGGTGCATTGAGAAGGGAGTATAAAAGGTGGGCACCATCTTAGTTCAGTGCAGAGAAGTCTGAGCAGAAGTGGCAGGGAGCAGGGGCTCTGCATGAGCTCTGCTCCGGAGGCGGGCCTAGTAACAGAGGCCCAGGCCTGGAAGAGGGAGAAGGAAGGAAGAGGAGCGGAGAAGGCTCCAGGAACGAGGAACGAAGGGATCCCAGGGGTGCGGACGGGTGAGTCGCCAACGCACGCCCGAATCCACCTGCGTGGAGGGGTCAGGCCAAAGGGGGAGACCGGTCCCCGAAACTAGTGGAGGCAGGAAACGACCCTCAGCTAGAAACAGGAGGCTGTGACATTTTATGTGGCGCAGCCCCTCACTACACCCGCTAGGAAGGCACCACATAGGGTCAGGGAAACTGGCGCCAAGTTTACCAAGAGGAGGCCCGAGGCAGCCGGACAGAAGGGTTGGTAAGAAAGGCCAGACAAAGGACACACAAAGGGGGTCCTGTGAAGCACTCCAAAGTTATCTGGGAGTTGTCTGAGCCCCTCACCTGGTGAGCACAGTACGACGTGGGCAGCCGTTACCTGCAGATGTGGTCTGGATAATAAGAACTGTGAGTAAAGGCCCTGGACTGCATCACTGACTCCGTGTCGTTACTGCTGCTGCCCTGCACCATCACCCCCATCCTCCGCATACACTGCCCTGAGGCTATACTCCTCCCGTGGGGAGTTATGCTACGCTCTGCTGCACCCACAACACCAGCCTCAGCGGTCTGCCCTGGAGCGGCGGTTCACTCTGACCGCAATCCACGGGTGGCAAAGTCGGACATTTAAACATCAAAACCACATAAATAGTTCCGCCACTGGTTTGACCGCCCTGAGCCACGGAACCGGGTCGCCGCCACGGAGACTACAACCACCAGCATCCACCAAAAAGGGTCCGGCTCCGGGTGTCCCAAGGCCCAGGGGGCGCGTCAGAACATTTTCATCACCTTTCACAATCACCAATGGGACAAGGCAGGGATGTTCTCTGTCCCCTCTCTTATACATCCTAGTGACGGAGCACCTGCTCTCATCAATTCGCCATAACCCCAATATTAGGTGGATTGAGGTGGGAGGCACCGAGTACAAGTGCTCTCTATTTGCTGATGATGTCCTAGTATATATCACTCAATGACATATATCCATCCATGCTGTTATGGCTGAAATAGATCACTTTGTTACATCGTCAAATTTTAAAATCAATGCAGCGAAGTCTGAGGCCCTCGATGTCTCCCTCCCCAAATCCATATAGGATTCCATCCAGTCCAACTTTCCCTTTGCCTGGCCCTCACAGGGTATCAAATACTTAGGAATTCCTATTCATAGAGACCTCTCCCATCTATGTTATCTTAATTTTGGGCCCTTTATTGAACAACTCCATACAGACCACGGTTGGCAAGTTAGAACTGTAAGATTCAGTACGTGAACCACTGGTGTTTTGTGGAAAAGCACAAGTACACTGTGTTCCAAATTATTATGCAAAAAGTGTTTAGGAGTGATAAGGGAAGAATTTGTTTGTTTGTCAGTTAAACTCATTGATGGTGATGTGTGTCAGGGCTCTTTATATCACTGTAAGCAATTGCAGACACCTGTGCTAATTAGTTTGGCAGGTGTGTCCAATGAAAGGCAAGACTACTTAAGAAGGCTGTCTCACATTATTAAGCAGCCTACATTTTCTGCCAAAATGGGAAAGAAAAAGGATGTGTCGGCTGCTGAGAAGCAACAAATTGTGGAGTGTTTAGGTCAAGGCATGACTACAATCAACATTGTGCGATGATCAGGATGAAGTGTCTTGGCAATCAAGAAGTATGTAGCTGATTCACAGTACACACGTGTGCGTGCTGATAAGGGCAAATTGAGGACTCTTTGCTACAGGCAATTACGTCAGGTTGAAAGAGCAGCGGCAAAAAAGCCTTGTCATAGCAGCAGACAAGTTTTTGAAGCTGCTGGTGCCTCCAACGTCCCCCGAACAACAAGATGCAGGGTCCTTCAGAGGTTTGCAGCTGTGCATACGCCATCCTGTCGACCTCCTCTATCCACTTCACACAAGCAGAAACGGCTCCAGTGGGCCAAACATTACATGAAGACTGATTTCAAAACTGTTTTGTTCACGGATGAGTGCCGTGCAGCGCTCGATGGTCCAGATGGATGGAGTGGAGGATGGCTGGTTGATGGACACCCCACGCAAACACGGCTACAGCGCCAACAAGGAGGAGGTGGAGTAATGTTTTGGGCTGGAATCATGGGGAGAGAGATTGTCGGCCCCTTTAGGATCCGTGAAGGCGCTAAAGATGAACTCCATAATGTATGTGGATTTTCTCAAACAGCACTTCCTGCCATGGTTCAAGAAGAAGAACCGTGTATTTCACAGCAAGATCATTTTTTGCATGATAATGCACCATCTCATGCTGCACATAAAACATCTGCATCTCTGGCTGATATGGGCATAAAAGGTGACAAACTTATGGTGTGACCCCCATGCTCCCCTGACCTCTACACCATTTAGAACCTTTGGAGCATCATTAAAAGGAGTGTCTATGATGGCGGGAGGCAGTTTACATCTAAGCAACAGCTCTGGGAGGGTATTCTGTCCTCATGCAAAACAATTGAAGCAGAAACCATCCAAAACCTGACAAATTCAATGGACGAGAGAGTTCAGAAGCTCCTTTCGAACAAGGGGTCCTATGTGAAAATGTAACATCACCTAGAATAAATTTTCGAGTTGAAAACTGTTTGATTTCAGTTTCTAACAACCTGCTAATGCGTATAATTTCAAAAATGACCATTTTTTTGGTCTTTATTAAAATGAAAAGGTTGATCGAAAAGTTTGGGGGATCTAAGAGTGTGGCAACCCAGTAGTCATGATTACTTCAAATTCTGACAATATGAGGGTCATGCTGCAGGTAGTGCAGCAAGAAGGCACTTATGTGTCTTGCGCATCTCGGAGCCCCAAAATTATTTTCCGGGCTAGATGCAGCTAAAAATTATTATTAATTTTAAATCTGGTGAAGCTTTAGTATAGATGGCCTAATAGGATCAGTGCTGCACACTGCTACAAGCCCAAATTATTTTCCAGTCAAGATACAGATAAACATGATTAGTAATTTTAAATCTGGTGGAGCTTATTATAGATGGCCTAATAGAATCAGTGCTGCACACTGCTACAAAGCCCAAATTATTTTCCAGCCAAGATACAGATAAACATGATTAGTAATTTGAAAGCTTAAAACGGTTGGTAGGGTGATTTTAACCAATCATCAAGCTTTTACTCTCCCCAGGATGACACGGGGGTAGAAAAGACGTTTCGGATCCATGATTTGTTCATCTTTATGAACGTGAGTCTGTCTACATTATCAGTGGAGAGCCGCGTGCGCTTATCTGTCAGCACACCACCAGCAGCGCTGAACACACGTTCAGACAGAACGCTGGCTGCGGGGCATGACAAGATCTCCAAGGCGTAAGTGGCTAGCTCCGGCCATTTATCCAGATTGGAAGCCCAAAAAGAGCAAGGGTCCAGTGACACAGTCATGGCTTCAATGTTTACTTGGATATACTCCTGTACCATCGTCTCTAGGCATTGACTATGTGTCAGACTTCTTGTCTCCTGTGGCCTTGCAAAGGATGGGCTAAAAAAGTGGTGAAATGATTCCGCAAAATTGATGTTACCAGCAGATACTGTGGTTCTGTTACGGTTTGAGTGCTGAACACTTGACGGTCCCACGGTTGGCAAGTTGGAACTGTGAGATTCACTACGTGCACCACTGGTATTTTGTGGAAAAGCACATGTAAGATTCTGCAACAGTCTCTGCTGATACTCCTGCATGCGTGCATCCCTTTCTATGGCAGGAATAATTTCTGCAAATTTACTTTTGTACCGGGGATCTAACAGTGTGGCAACCCAGTAGTCAGGATTATTTCTAATTCTCACAATTCGAGGGTCATGTTGCAGGTAGTGCAGCAAGAAGGCACTCATGTGTGTTGCGCATCCAGGAGCACCAAGTCCCTGTTGTGTTGGTGGCGAGGTAACAATCATGCTTCCTTCCTCTGTCCTCTCCCCCCAACCTGTCACAACAGAAATGTGATCAAGGTCTCCCTCATCTGATGAGTCTTCCATCAGTTCGTCCTCCACTTCTTCCTGGGCTCCTGCACCTTACTCACTAGTTTGGCTGCTACCATGCGCCCTGGTAAAACCATCTCCCCCACCCTCACATGCCTGCCGCCTTGGTGCTGTCGACCGTCTGGACCTTGCAGACGTTAGCCCTTCCGCATACAACTCCTCCTCCTCTACTTCCTCCACCTCCTCTTGTGCCACCACCTGACTCCGAATTCTGTTTAACATGTGCTACAGCATGTAAATCACCGGAATAGTCATGCTGATAATGGCATCGTCAGCACTAAACATCTTCGTCGCCATTTCAAAACTGTGCAGAAGGGTGCATAGGTCCCTGATCTGAGACCACTCCTCCAGCGTGATTTGCCCCACCTCTGGATCTCGTTGGCCCAGGCTATACGTCAGAACGTATTGCACCAGGGCTTGTCGGTGCTGCCACAGTCGCTGCAACATGTGCAGAGTTGAATTCCCCCGGGTAGGCACATCGCATTTTAGCCGGTGAAGTGGCAGGCCCAACGACTTCTGTAGAGATGTAAGTCGCTGAGCTGCGGGATGCGAATGGCGGAAGTGACCACACAGCGACCGTGCCCTCTGCAGAAGGCCATCTAGTCTGGGATAGTGGGCTAAAAATTGCTGGACAACCAGGTTCAACACGTGAGCCATACAAGGCACGTGTGTGACATTGCCCCGGCGAAGGGCCGCACCCAGGTTTGCAGCATTGTCGCACACGGCCTTCCCTGGTTTCAGGTCCAGTGGAGACAACCATTCATTAAATTGGTTCTCCAGAGCTGACCACAACTCCTCAGCTGTGTGACTCACATTTCCCAGACATTTCAATGTAAAAACCGCCTGATGACGTTGAGCCCTACTGCCAGCATAGTAAGGAGGTGTGCAGGATCCCTTCTGTGCAGTTAGAAAGCTTGTGGCATGACCAGACAGGTTTTGGGTGCAGGTGGAAGACCGAGAGGAGGTTGAGGAGGCAGAAGCAGTGGAGGAACTTTGACATAAAGAGGATTGACGCACAACTCGTGGGGACGGCAAGACTTGGACAGCAGCCCCTTGTCCTGCTGTCACCATAGTTACCTAGTGCCCAGTCAGCGACATGTAACGCCCCTGTCCATGCCTACTCGTCCAAGTGTCTGTGGTGAAATGCACCCTGTCACACACAGAGTTTCTCAAAGAAGCGGTGATGTTGTGTGCGACATGCTGGTGGAGCGCAGGCACACCTTTCTTTGAGAAGTAGTGCCGACTGGGCATCTGGTACTGGGGCACTGCGACGGACATAAGGTCTCGAAAATCCTCTGTGTCCACCAGGCGGAAAGGCAGCATTTCTGTAGCCAAGAGCTTGCAGATGGTGAAATTCAACCTCTTAGCTTTCTCATGGCTAGGAGGAAATGGTCTTTTACTTGTCCACATCTGAGGGACCGAGGGCTGGCTATTGTGCTTAGACGGGGTTGATAAGGGTGTCCCCGGCAAACTGCCGGTCTGTGAGGAAGATGCAGGAGGACATGTTAGGTTGCCTTGATCCAAAGGTGGTGCTATTGATGTCGGACAGCGCTCAACACCAGCTGGTGTTACCACCTCCAAAGAAAATGATGACCTGCCAATCACGCTGGCTGTTGCGGGTAAAGAGGTGGCAGGTCTGCGCCCCAAAACAGGTGTGACTGCTGTCCCCCCAGTCACAGAGGATGAAGAGGCCGTGGATGCACAAGATATGGCAGACGGTGGTTGGCCTGGCCGGCTAGGCCGCATTGTAGCACACTGAGCTTCCCACTGCGACTTATGCTTCATGTCCATGTGCCGGTTCATGCATGAAGTACTCAAACTATGTATTTTTTGGCCTCTACTTAGCTTTTGCTGACAAATGTTACAGATAACACGAGTTGGGTCATCTTTATCGATCTGAAAAAATGCCCAGGCTATGCAAGGCTTAGCACCCATGCGACCTGAAGAGCCACCACGACTTGTGGTGAGAGGCAGAGTTGTGTTTGAGGATGCAGTTGTTGACGTGTTTCCAGTACTACGTCTCTGTCCAGGAAGGCGCAACCTGACCTCGTCGTCACTAGCATCTTCCTCCACCTCCTCTGCTGACCTCATCTCTTGGCTGACTGTGGGTTGACAGTAAGTGGGATCTCCAACATCATCATCATCACACTGTGCGTTATCACAGCCGTCGTCCTCAGAGCCAACCTGTTCCTGCCCTGACAAAAAACTAAAGTTGTCGCTCCAATCAGGTATTTGAGTCTTATCATCGTCTTCCTCATTGTCTCCACCAACAGGAGTTACAGTTTGGGAATGAGGGTCTACATTATGGTCAGAACCTTCTGCGTCTGGTCCTGGATCCGACTCATAAAGATTCTGGGCATCAGTGCAGATCATTTCCTCGTCTGGATTCACAGAAGCGCTGGAGTCGACCTCTGATTCCCAGGCTATAGTATGAGTAAACAGCTCTGCAGACTCAACCATCTGTTCTACCTCATACTCAGACGGGCAGCTGGAGATTTGGGAGCTGTGAGGAAGCAAGTGCGATTGGGGTGACACCTTTGAGGACTGGAGTATTTGTGATGTTGAAGTTGATGTGGAGGAGAGCCCACTTAAAGGAGCACTTGATATCCGTTGAAGCACCTGCTGTTTTTGTGCCTCATCTGGAATTTGTAGCGATTGGCGTGGCCGTAAGACAGGGATCTTATCACATTGTCCGCTAAAAGAAGTAGACATTTTAGTTTGGCTGGAAGATGGTCTTTCTTCTGCAGATGTTACTGTTGCTTTAACACCTACCCCACGGACACAACCTTTTTTCCCCTTCCCAACACGCCTATTCCCCTTTCCACCAGCAGCAGGCCTTTTTCCACTCATTTTGGTGGTTAACTAATTCACAACTCTGGAGTTGTTTGCACAAAAAAACAATGGATGGGAACCGAGCAGAGCTGAGTGGCCAAACTGTGGTATTAGGCCAAAACTATTGGCTGGGTTAGATGCAGAAAAAAATTATATTCAATTTGCAACCTGATGGAGGTCAGTATAGATGGACTAATAGAACAAGTCCCACACACAGCTAGAAGCCCAAATATTTTTTCAGAGGTAGATGCAGAAAAAATTTTATTCAGTTTGCAACCTGATGGAGTTCTGTATAGATGGATTAATAGAACAAGTCCCACATACAGCTACAAGCCCAATATTTTTTCAGAGGTAGATGCAGAAAAAAAATATATTCAGTTTGCAACCTGATGGAGGTCAGTATAGATGGACTAATAGAGAAAGTCCCACACACTGCTAGAAGGCCAAATATTTTTTTAGAGCTAGATGCAGATAAAAATTATATTCAATTTGCAACCTGATGGAGGTCAGTATAGATGGACTAATAGAACAAGTCCCACACACAGCTAGAAGCCCAAATTTTTTTTCAGAGGTACTGTAGATGCAGATAAAAATTATTTTTAATTTGCAACCTGATGGAGGTCAGTATAGATGGACTAATACAACAAGTCCCACACACAGCTAGAAGCCCAATATTTTTTCAGAGGTAGAGGCAGAAAAAAATATATTCAGTTTGCAACCTGATGGAGGTCAGTATAGATGGAGTAATAGAACAAGTCCCACACACAGCTAGAAGCCCAAATATTTTTTCAGAGGTAGATGCAGATAAAAATTATTTTTAATTTGCAACCTGATGGAGGTCAGTATAGATGGACTAATAGAGAAAGTCCCACACACTGCTAGAAGGCCAAATATTTTTTCAGAGCTAGATGCAGATAAAAATTATATTCAATTTGCAACCTGATGGAGGTCAGTATAGATGGACTAATAGAACAAGTCCGACACACAGCTAGAAGCCCAAATATTTTTTCAGAGGTACTGTAGATGCAGATAAAAATTATTTTTAATTTGCAACCTGATGGAGGTCAGTATAGATGGACTACTACAACAAGTCCCACACACAGCTAGAAGCCCAATATTTTTTCAGAGGTAGATGCAGAAAAAAATATATTCAGTTTGCAACCTGATGGAGGTCAGTATAGATGGAGTAATAGAACAAGTCCCACACACAGCTAGAAGCCCAAATATTTTTTCAGAGGTAGATGCAGATAAAAATTATTTTTAATTTGCAACCTGATGGAGGTCAGTATAGATGGACTAATAGAGAAAGTCCCACACACTGCTAGAAGGCCAAATATTTTTTCAGAGCTAGATGCAGATAAAAATTATATTCAATTTGCAACCTGATGGAGGTCAATATAGATGGACTAATACAACAAGTCCCACACACAGCTAGAAGCCCAATATTTTTTCAGAGGTAGATGCAGAAAAAAATATATTCAGTTTGCTACCTGATGGAGGTCTGTATAGATGGATTAATAGAACAAGTCCCACACACAGCTAGAAGCCCAATATTTTTTCAGAGGTAGATGCAGAAAAAAATATATTCAGTTTGCAACCTGATGGAGGTCAGTATAGATGGACTAATACAACAAGTCCCACACACAGCTAGAAGCCCAATATTTTTTCAGAGGTAGATGCAGAAAAAAATATATTCAGTTTGCAACCTGATGGAGGTCTGTATAGATGGATTAATAGAACAAGTCCCACACACAGCTAGAAGCCCAATATTTTTTTAGAGGAAGATGCAGAAAAAAATATATTCAGTTTGCAACCTGATGGAGGTCAGTATAGATGGACTAATACAACAAGTCCCACACACAGCTAGAAGCCCAATATTTTTTCAGAGCTAGATGCAGAAAAAAATTATATTCAATTTGCAACCTGATGGAGGTCAGTATAGATGGACTAATAGAATGATGCTATGCCCAAAAGATTTTACTTCACTAGGTGCAGTAAAAAAATTGGTATTCTATACACAGGTGGTATATCTTGCAACACAGATAGGCTACTCCACTGACTAACACACTCTGCAATAGGCCAAAAAGGATTAGCTTTGCTAGATTCAGCCAAATGCTGTGAAAAAAACTTGCACAGCACTGGCACAAACCTGCCTGGCAAAAACTGATAGGAACTGATGTAACCTAGTCCTGAAAAGGACTCCAATTACAATTAGTCTTTACTCCCACAATCTATCTATTTAAGAGCACAGACCTGCCTGATAAAAGTCGTACGAAATGCTGTAACCTAGTCCTTAAAAGGACTGCAATCACAACTATTCCCTACTCCCAAGCTATCTGTAGATTTGTGCGAAAATTGGCTTGAAATTAACAAGTTATAGCGCACACAGCAACAGCGGTGCCGTCTAACACGCAGCTGCAGCAGTGAGAAAATGGTGGCGACGGGGAAAATGGCTTGGTCTTATAGGGCAAGGACACTTGACATACACTGCCAATGACACATGCCCTTGCTTGTGTGAAAAAAAGCACTTCGCTCCGTGTGTGCGCTGTTGATAGGCTGACAGATTGCACCTCCCCACTGTAAATGCGGGAAAGAGAAAAAAAAAATGGAGATCTTCATTGTTCCTGCAGAGATCCATCCCCTGCCCCTCCCCCCACCCCGCTGTACACTCAAACTGCGTATTAACATTAATTTTCATCATTACTGAGAAAAAATCTAGTTATGATTTTGGTGCACGAACAGTTATCGAACATAACCTCGAACAGCCGAATTTTTCTCAAATTGTTCGTGTTCGCCGAACGGCTCGAACACCGCCCAAAACAGCTCGAATTTGAGATTGGCGAACAGTTCGAGTAGAACAACGCTCATCTCTACTCTCCACGCCTTGGAGGTCCTTGCCTGCCCTGTCACTAGCGTTTTGTCAGAGCGGGATTTTAGTGCCGCTTGTGGAATTATAACTGATAAGTGCATCCGCCTGTCAACTGAAGATGCTGACAGGTTGACTCTTATAAAAATGAACAAGGGCTGGATTGGGCCAGACTTCCCAACACCACCGAATGATAGCAGCGTAACATAAACTCAAATACAGTAAGAGGTCTATTCCCATGCACCTCTTCACACCTATACATGGGAATACTCTTCCTGATTTTGTCTATTTGCTCTTGTGCTCAATCTCCTCATCCTTCATTACCATATCATTCACCACCATATCTACCATATCACCTCCTCTACATGTCTTGCAAGGGGCATTGGAGTGCCTCCAAATTTTTGACAGCTTTTGCATTCACTGCATAGGCAAACATTATGGGAGACACATTTTCTAATAATGTAAGCTTTTTTTGCAGGAGGTCCTCCGACCACTACGTCTCTTGCAAAAGGCATTGGAGTTCATCCAAATTTTTGGCAGCCGTTGCTTCACTGCATAGGCAAACAGTATGGGAGACACACTTACTAATAATGAGAATATTGTTTTTAGGAGGCTCTCCGACCTCTACATCTCTTGCAAGGGGAATTGAAGAGCCTCCAAATGTTTGGCAGCTTTTGCATTCACAGCATAGGCAAACACTATGGGAGACCCACTTACTAATAATGGGACCATTGTTTTTAGGAGGCTCTCTGACCCCTACCTCTCTTGCAAGGTGCATTGGAGTTCCTCCAAATTTTTGGCAGCCGTTGTTTCACTGCATAGGCAAACAGTATGGAAGTCCCTCTCCTTTCTAATGGGAATATGTAGTTACTGTGGCCCTGCTCTGTGTGTCTTTAAATTGTTAGTGGGGTTTTTCCTAAATTTTGTCAGCCGTTGGCCTCACTGCATACCCTATAACTGTATAGCACACCCGCTCCTTTGTAATGGAAACATGTCATTACTGTGGACCTGCTTCATGTGTCTTTAAATTGTTAGTGTTTTTTATTTTACACATTTTGGCAGCCCTTGCAGTCACAGCATGGGCATTAACACTATAGGAGACCCGCTCCTTTATAATGGGGACATTTTTTTTACTGAGACACTCCTCTATGTCTCTTCAAAAGGATATTGGGTTGCATCTGAATTTTTGGCAGTCCTTACAGTCACTGCATATGCAATAACAGTATAGGAGACCCACTCGTTAATAATGGAAACAACAAAGCACAGCCGGCTGATTGCTCTCTAACAATAGTGAAGGCCGACTGCTGGCCCTTTAAAAACAGTAAGGGCAGCCTGATGGCCCTATAAAATAGGCTTTGAGACTTTCAGAGTCCATCCATCATAAATGAAACAGGATGTGTCTGATGATGTGTCACACACCACATGGCCATATAAGGTTGCAAAATGGTAAAATTACATTTTCCAGTGAATGCATTTGTCTTAAAAAAAAAAAAAACATAAAAAAAAACGCAGTAGGATATTTCTTTAGTATAAAAACCAGAGTCGCCAACGTATCCTCAATGTAATCACATTGTTCATCTACTGCACCTCCTCCTCCTGTTTGGCCTCCATCTCCGAAATGACTACATCAGTGACAAGCTGAAAGCACTGCAGCACAACCTTAGCCAAGCGGCAACAGGCTGTGCTGAAGATAATATGCTTAATGCTTAGGTGACAAACCGCCCAGCGCTGCAGAGTTGTTGAAAGCTGTAACACATCAGCCTGATCTGTGGCTCTCACCGCTGAACATAAAGCCAGGCATGGTCATGTGTGACAATGGGCGGAACCAGGTGATGGAGAAATGACAGCCGGAGAAGATATGGTTTCCCTCCATAACTCATAATACATAATAACTCATAATACAACTCCTACTGAGAAGCAGTTTAAAACTGAAAAACATTGGGCCCACCAGAGGATTTGATTCTGAGGGCTCACCTTTCCCTCCCGCTCAAGAGCCCCATAGCTGCTACAAAGTTTGCTCTATCATGAACTCTCCTGATGGAGAAGCCAGGGCCCGCCTGAGGACTCTCTGGTGTGACTGTCCAACCCAGCAGAGAAACAGTCCTGGCAAAGAAAAGTGTGTGGGAAGGTTCCCGGACACTCTGTGGCTCCTTTTTTACTGAAGTGGAAACCCACGCAAACATGGGGAGAACATACAAAATCCTTGCAGATCTTGTCCTTGCTGGGATTTGAACCCAGGATCCCTGGGCTGCAAGGCTTCAGTGCTAACCACTGATCCAATGTGCTGCCGTTCACCCTCTAATATCTAACAGGCTGGAGAAACTTGCACCTACTGCCACTCTATCTTCAGCTCCTTTGTGAGAAACTAATGTATTTGGGCAGCCACTCAGTCTACCAAATAAAATTCCTGAGAAGGAAATTGGGGATGGCTTTGCTACTGGTACTGGGGGCAGTGCTAACACCATGGCGTCATACCATGGTTCACTGGAAATATTACAAGCTGGTAGGAGGCAAGCAGATTCCCACAGAAAAGTAAGAGCAGCAATGTTCTGGGACCCTTGCTTTTGGAAGGTGGAGACCATACCGAGAGAAATAGTGGCGGCTGGAGACCGAGAATGGCCACCTGGCCACCGCGAGCTTGAGGTTTTGAAAAGCTTCCACCTCCATGAGCCTAAAATGCCACATTTCAAGTGAAAGCAGCTTTAGAGGACTTCCTGGGAGAAAGGACAGCTGGAGTAGATATGGTTTCCCAACAGTCAGTCCTTTCACCAAGCTAAAAAATATGACTGTGGTAAAATACAGCTCACCGACAAGCTGTGGACTGGCTCTGTACTGTCCTTGGCCACATTCACTTGACCACGTGTTTGTGGTTAGGCGGTCCTTCTCAGTAAGTGCACTGGGGAGGGCACGGGTTATGTTGTGGGACCCGTGCTTGTATAAGGCGGAGATGACATTGGGAGAAATAGTGGTGGCTGGAGACCGAATATGGTCACCCGGCGCCACCGGCATGAGGTTGTGAAAAGCTTCCGCCTTTACGAACCTAAAAGGCCACATTTCAAGTGCAAGCAGCTTTAGAGGACTTCCTGGGAGAAATGACAGCTGGAGTAGATACGGTTTCCCAAAAGTCAGTCCTTTCACAGAGCTAAAAAATATTGCTGTGGAGAATGCAACTCACTGACAAGCTATGGACCGGTTCCGTATCGTCCCTGGCCACATTCACTTGTCCACGTGTTTGTGTTTAGGCGGTCCTTCTCAGTAAGTAAACTGGGGAGGGCACGGGTAATGTTGTAGGTTGCGTGCTTGTGGAACAATGGGAGAAAGAGTAGCGGCTGGGGACCGAGTATGGACACCCGGCCCCCACCGGCTTGAGGTTGTGAAAAGCTTCCGCCTCCACGAGCCTAAAAGGTCTCATTTCAAGTGCAAGCAGCTGTCAAAAATTTGGCAGCATAGTACTGCAGCCTGTTTGACTGGCTGGATACCTGCGCTTGCATTCCAAGGAATGGGGTATGGACAACTGACCGCTGCACTAGGACAAGGATGTGGATGGTGATTGTTGCAAGTCTGCAATGACAGGTGCATGGCGGGAGGCATTTTCGCATGTGCCAAGGATCACTTATGATGAGCACACTTTTAGGCAGTGACCTGGGAGTCAGAGATGCTTCCAGGGGTCTTCCCCATGTTGTTCCCATGTCTTTTCAGCACTGTATGCATGTGTCTGATGATGTGTCACACACCACATGGCCAGATAAGGTGTAAAATGTTCAAATTACATTTCCTGGTGAATGCATTTGTCTTGGTTGAAAGCAATGCAAAAGTGCAAAAACGCATCAAAAAAGTTGTGTGTGAACATAGCCCAAGGTGTGGAGGAGCATTTTTGTTTTTGTATATTTATTTTGCTTTATATACAAGTCATTATCCTGGAAAGGATGTTCTTTAACATATTTCCCAGGAAAATCCATTTTTGTTTTGATTTTGTATGTTTTATTGTGAGTCCGTAAAAATGTCATAATACCTCTGACAACGTTGTTGATAGCAGTGACCTGGGAGTCAGAAATGCTTCAAGGAGTCTTCCCCATGCTGTTCCCATGTCATTTGAGCACTGTTCCCATCAACTTGGGAAATTTTTAGGCCCTCTGCAGGCCGCCGGGGGAGCCGCCTGAAAAATGCTCGATTTTCTCATAGGGCACCCGAGCATTCCAATTTGCTCGACCCGAGCATTGAGCACCCGAGCATTTTAGTGCTCGCCCATCACTACTAGGGGGTAACGTTTCTCCTTGTGACATACCGGCTCTGGCAAGCCAAGGTAAGGAGGCTTATTCACCGTGCAATGCTCCTCTGGGAAATTTAATATGCAAATTGCCTCTTCAGAGAAGAAGGGTTGACTGTGACTTGTAGGATTGCTGCTTCCAATAGGTGATGCTATAGAGTTCAAGTCCTCTTTTTCTCTGAAGAGGCAATTTACAAAATAAAAGTCAGAATTCTTGTGTTCTGTGACAAATAGCTAGAATTATTTTTTATCAAGGAAAACAAAAATAAACATTGTCTTCTATTTAAACTGACATTTTATTTATGAGTAAAATGGGTTGCATGTTCTTGTTTATTTCTGCCATAACCTCAGGATATGCATGACAGGAGCCTCTCCTATCATCATCATTAACTGTGATAAGTTTCAACTCTGTTTAACAGACTTTGTGGAATCATTTGTTCAGTGATACTTAGTCATATATCACTAAGGAAAATTTCTTCATAATTTCATAAACAGGAATAATAAAAAAAATCAGTAAAAGCAAGAAAGCCATGAAAGCCTGATTCAGACAGTAACTACAAAATAGGCAAAGAGTGATGGATCTGCTATACTAAAGCACCAAGAAATAAGTATAGGTGTCTTATTTATGTTATTATGTTTTGATACATGAAGTGTCCTGTTAAATGACCTCCAAACTACAGTATAACAAGAACAGAAACAAAGAAATTGGGAATTATGAGACAGCGCTAAATTTTTTAGAAGATTTTACATTTCATATAGCAAAGCAAGGAGAACATTTACCACTTCGAGGTCTATATTTCACAATGAGGAAGATATGACACATCTTCAACATTGAAATTGCAACACCAAGAAGGAAAAGTGGTGAAATCATGAAAATCACAGGATGGATAGATTTGTTATTGATATGCAAATAATAAAAACAATGGACTTTTTTTTTTTAATATTTCCATTTATTCAATATTGAGTATGAGTGCCACCTCATACCATAATCCAAGGAATGGTTCATGTAGTCCCATCAGATTTTCCATTTATTCAATATTGAGTATGAGTGCCACCTCATACCATAATCCAGGGAATGGTGCATGTAGTCCCATCAGATTCAAAGAATGGCACAGAATGCTCTCCAAGTAAAATTTGATGTCACATACGAAGCCTATCGCATCAAACAGGCTACACAAACCTTGATAAGGTGTTTGCACGACATTGGGCTACCAGCCAGATTTCCAGTTACAGGTGTTAAATTGACCTTATTCCACCTCTCTCAAAGGCGGCGGTGCAGATACTTGACACTAAATAAATTAAGATCAAGATAGCTTTGTTTCCAGTTTTTGCATATCATTAACATGTCTATCAATCCTGGGATTTTCAAAATGGCACAAGTTTTCCTCCTTGGATTTGCAATTTCAATTATGAGGAGGGTGAAAAAGTGTACTATGAAGCATTACAGTACATTGTTACCTTTCGTTCAGAAAATGACGTATTTTGTATTTGTGTTTAAAATGCTCAATTTAAACATTAAACTGAAAACTCTTCCATTTAAAATGAATATCGTTCCATTAAAAAGCAGTGCATCTATTTCAAATTTTTATTATTCGAAACATAAATGGAAGAATAGATCGGTATGGGTAATAAAAGCAAACAATAGTTAGATTTCTAAATGCTATGAAAACTATTTATGTAAGATAAAGTGCACTATTAGATGGAAAACTCATGTTTTTGTAATACACATGTAGCAGAACCTGCATCTTTTGTAGCTGTAATAAGATTCTTTAAGTTAAAATTGAAATTGAAATGCAGTGAAAGTCAGCACATTTGTAAAACTCTTTGTACCAAGCAGGAAAATAAAGACAATTGTTTGCAATAAAAATTCTCCAGATTATTGCATTTATACCTATGTGCATGTGAGCATGAGCAATGTGCGCCACTAGAAAAATGACACTTTCCTGAAAATGAATTATTACTTGGCTTGCAGCAAAATACCTTGGTAATGCTTTCACGATTTAAGCCTGCATCTAGTCCTTTGTCAGATTGACACTACAATATGCAGTAAAAGGTACAATATAAAATATGCATAAATGTAACTAATACATGCTAGTCAAGTATCATTGTTGTAGCACATAACAGAACATGTGTTATATTATAATAAAGTTTACAATGTGTTCCTTAAAAGGTTTTTCCTATTATTTCATGAGATGGTGTTTGCAATAAACTAGAATATGCCATTGCTTGCTGATTGTTTGGAATCCAACTGCTTGTACTTTCAGTGATCCTCATGATAAAGGGACACAGTGCTAGTTTATCGCTAGAGACTAGTGTTCAGCGATACTTTTAGGTGTCGGTCTGGTGCTGGATTTGAAATGGGTCCAGGACCTTCTGTGGTCTCCCATTTCAGTCCAGCCAGGGCTGATGCTGCTCAGCATTGTCATCAGCCCCAATGCCTAGCTGGTCCGCAAGCACTGTTTATCTCCCAGGTAGTTGTGCCTAACAATGTTAAGCCTGGGTTGCAGAGAGAGACAGTGCTTGCGGAGTCTAAGTCCAGAGTTTGCCGTTCTGAGCATGTCCGTGACCTGGCGGATCATGATTGGTGGTTTGGTACCCACCTGACCCGGTGACCTGGCACCGCCTGATTGGTCCACGGGTAATGTCACCAATGGCGCGTCGGTGGGCAGGGCTTAGTCTTTAAAAGACATGGCGACGCGCTCAGATCATTTGAGCTGGTTGTTTGTGGTGTGCACGCTGAAACTCTTGGGCTCCTCTAAGAGCCATAGCTTTATGCAGGCAGGTAGCCATATAGAGCGGGTCTGCTCAGTCCGGTAGCACGCCGGCTGAGTGCACAAATACCCGGCGGGTATCACACCCACATACTAGCGCTGACTGCTATAGCGTAGCGCCTGTACCGAAGACAGGGCTACTGCTCCTAGTCCGGTCACACGTCTCCCTGCGGTTCTTGGAGATTGTGTTAACCGCTTTAGCGCCAATCCCCATAGCATAGCGCCTGTATCAAAGACAGGACTACTGCTGTTCCCATGGTCGCACGTCTCCCTGCGGTTCTTGTAGATCGTGCGAACCGTCTTACCCTTCCGTGTGGCTTAACACGAAGGGTTAAGATAATTGTTAGGTGCATCGCCGGTCGCTCTCTCCTCCGTGTAGTTAACGGAGAGAGAGCGTACCGCTTTACCCGGTCCGGTGTGCTGTTAACACGGACGGGTTATCTGTTTAGTTGTCGCTTTTCCTTTCCACCCGGAAAGTGTTCGGCAGCAGTCCATTTGGCTTCATTGCGGACCCCGGGGTCGGTTGCGTTCCATTTAAATAGAGTTGTCTGCAACCGCCCTCCTAACAGATACCTTCCGATATCGGGAAATATCGGATAGGATTGGATAGGACCAATACCCAAAAAATATTGGACATCGCCGATTCCGATACTGGAAAGCAATGCAAGTCAATGGGACACAAATATCGGAATAAAAATAAACCCTTTCTTTCCTTGTAGGTTAATTCTACATGAAGGAAAACAACTAAGAATAATGTAGAATGTATTACATAAAAAGCCGGCAATTCAGCAGCGGCATACACCGGTACCCGACAAGTTATAACAGAAAGAATAGAGCATCACACATAGATTAGACAGATAGAAACATGTCAGTCACATATATAAGAAGTACAGTGACAGTGTTGCTTACTGTACTTGTCATTTAGTGTTAAAGGATTTATTAAAAAAAATAATAGTATTTTCATGCATCGTCTCTTTAAAAAAGCCGGCCGGCAATTCAACAGCGGCATACACAGTTACCCGACAATTTAGAATAGAAAGAATAGAGAATCACACATAAATTAGATAGATAGAAACTTGTCAGTCACATATATAAGAAGTACAGTGATAGTGTTGATTACTGTACTTGTCATTTAGTGTTAAAATAAAGGATTTATAAAAAAAAATTGGCGTGGGGTTCCCCGTAATTTTAGTCTCTAGTGGAGGATAAGCAGATGGCTGGGACAGATGTTTGAAGCATGGGAAGGGGGTAATACCCACGGAGCTTCCCAGGCTACTAATATCAGCCCCCAGCTGAATACCTAGCCTTTACTAGCTATTAAAATGGGGGACAACAGAAAAAATTACGTAGGGCCCCCCCTAGTTTAATAGCTAGCAAAGGCTAGGCAAACAGCTGGGGGCTGATATTAATAGCCCAGGAAGGGTGCCATGAATATTGGCCACTTTCCAGGCTAGAAACACCAGCCGTCAGCCGCCCCAGAAATGGCGCATCCATAGGATGCGCCAATTCTGGCACTTAGCCTCGCTCTTCCCACTGCCCTGTAGCGGTGTCAGTGGGGTAATAGGGCTGGGGTTGATGTCAGCTTATAATGCCAGCTGACATCAAGCCCAGGTTAGTAATGGAGAGGAGTCTATAAGGCACCCCCATTACTAACCCCATAGTCAAAGTTAAAAAAAAACGCAAACACCCAGAATAAACTCCTTTAATTGAAATAAACACACAATTCTTTATTGTTCTAAATTAAACCGTACTTACCATCACGCCCATTCCAGCTGAAGCCAACGATCTCCTGCAATAAAAGTAAAATAATAAAGCAACCTCATCCTTACCTTTCCATGGTTCCCACGATGGCTCCAGCTCAGCTACATTCACATGACAGGCTGGATCGCAGCTGAAAGCTGCCATCCAGCTTACCATGCTGCAGACACTGACAAGCGCAGGCATGCTTGCGCTCTGCAGTGTCTGGCTGTGACGGCATAAACATGAGCCGAGGTCATGTCCAATGAACTCAGCTCACCTCATGCACGTCACTGACAGCGTGGAAAAATTCTGCTGCGCTTGCAGTGAGCATGAGAGAATTCTCCGGCTGAAGAGCTTAGCGCATGAGAATTTTCCCACGTTGTCAGTGACGTGCATGAGGTGAGCTCATGTCCAATGAACTCAGCTCACCTCATGCACGTCACTGACAGTGTGGGAGAATTCTCCTGCTCTCAGCGCTTGAGCAGGAGAATTCTCCCACGATGGGATGACATTGAGATGACAGGCTGGATCACAGCTGAGCGCTACCATCCAGCTTGTCATCCTTCAGAGACACTGCAGAGCGCAAGCATGCCTGCGCTCTGCAGTGTCTATGAAGGATGGCATGCTGGATGGCAGCGCTCAGCTGCCATCTAGCCTGTCATCTCAATGCCATCCCAGCGTGGGAGAATTCTTCTGCTGAAGCGCTGAGCACAGGAGAATTTTCCCACGCTGTCAGTGACGTACATGGGGTGAGCCGAGTTCATTGGACATGACCTCGGCTCATCTGGATGCAGTCACAGCCAGACACTGCAGAGCGCAAGCATGCTTGCGCTTCTCAGTGTCAGCAGCATGGCAAGCTGGATGGCTGCTTTCGGCTGCAATCCAGCCTGTCATGTCAATGTAGCAGAGCTGAAGCTGTCGTGGGAACCATGGAAAGGTAAGGATGAGGTTGCTTTATTATTTTACTTTTATTGCAGGAGATCGTTGGCTTCAGCTGGAATGGGAGTGATGGTAAGTATGGTTTAATTTAGAACATTAAAGAATTGTGTGTTTATTTCAATTAAAGGACTTTATTCTGGGTGTTGTGTTTTTTTAAATACTTTACTAGAAATTCATGGCGGTCATGTCTAATATTGCCGTGACCCCATGAATTTCGGGCTTAGGGCCAGCTGATAATGACAAGCTGGCCCTAACCCCTTTATTACCCAGTGAGCCACTGCACCAGGGCCCTGGATGAGTTGGGTACAGCGCCAGAAGATGGCGCTTCTATGAACGCGCCATTTTCTGGGGTGGCTGCGGACTGCAATTTGCAGCGGGGGGGGGGCCCAGAAAGCTTGGGCCTCCCTGCGCTGCAGATTCCAGCCCCCAGCTGCCTAGATGTACCTGGCTGGACACAAAAATAGGGCGAAGCCCCACGTTTTTTTTTTTTTTAATTATTTCATGAAATTCATGAAATAATTAAAAAAAAAAAAGGGCTTCCCTATATTGTTGTGTTCGGCCAGGTACAAATAGGCAGCTGGTGATGGAGGCAGCCCGTTCCTGCCTGCTGTACCTGGCTGAACACAAAAATAGGGCGAAGCCCCACGGCAATTTTTTTAAAATTATTTCATGAAATTCATGAAATAATTAAAAAAAGGGCTTTCCTGTATTTTTGTTTCCAGCCAGGTACAAATAGGCATCTGGGGGTTGGGGGCAGCCCATTCCTGCCTGCTCTACCTGGCTGGACACAAAAATATGGCGAAGGCCACGTCAAATTTTTGGTGAAAAATTCAATAAAAAATAAAAAAAAAAACACATTTAGGGACTGCATCTTTATTAACCCCTCCACGTGAGGGGTTAATAAAGATTCAGTCCCTAAATTATTATTTTTTTTTATTATTTTTTAATTAATTTTTCCCCAAAATTTTGACGTGGGCTTCGCCATATTTTTGTATGCCAGCCAGGTACAGCATCCCGGAACGGGCTGCCCCCAACCAGCAGATCCCTATTTGTACCTGGCCGGACACAACAATATAGGTAACCCTTTTTTTTTTATTATTGTTTCATGAATTTCATGAAATAATTAAAAAAAAATCCGTGGGGCTTCGCCCTATTTTTGTGTCAAGCCAGGTACAACTAGGCAGCTGGGGGCTGGAATCCGCAGTGCAGGGAGGCCCAAGTTTTCTGCCCCCCCCCCACTGCTGCAAATTGCTGTCCGCAGCCTCCCCAGAAAATGGCGCGTTCATAGAAGCGCCATCTTCTGGCGCTGTACCCAACTCATCCAGGGCCCTGGTGCGGTGGCTCACTGGGTAATAAAGGGGTTAGGGCCAGCTTGGCATTATCAGCTGGCCCTAAGCCCGAAATTCATGGGGTCACGCGAATATTAGACATGACCGCCATGAATTTCTAGTAAAGTATTTAAAAAAACACAACACCCAGAATAAAGTCCTTTAATTGAAATAAACACACAATTATTTAATGTTCTAAATTAAACCATACTTACCATCACGCCCATTCCAGCTGAAGCCAACGATCTCCTGCAATAAAAGTAAAATAATAAAGCAACCTCATCCTTACCTTTCCATGGTTCCCACGACAGCTTCAGCTCTGCTACATTGACATGACAGGCTGGATGGCAGCCGAAAGCTGCTATCCAGCTTGCCATGCCACAGACACTGAGAAGCGCAGGCAAGCTTGCGCTCCTCAGAGTCTCGCTGTGACGGCATCCAGATGAGCCGAGGTCATGTCCAATGAACTCGGCTCACCTCATGCACGTCACAGACAGCGTGGGAAAATTCTCCTGCACTCAGCGCTTGAGCAGGAGAATTCTCCCACGCTAGGATGGCATTGAGATGACAGGCTGGATTGCAGCTGAGTGCTGGCATGCTTGCGCTCTGCAGTGTCTCTGAAGGATGGCATGCTGGATGGCAGCGCTCAGCTGTGATCCAGCCTGTCATCTCAATGCCATCCCAGCGCGGGAGAATTCTCCTGCTCAAGCGCTGAGCGCAGGAGAATTCTCCCACGCTGTCAGTGACGTGCATGAGGTGAGCTGAGTTCATTGGACATGACCTCGGCTCATCTTTATGCCGCCACAGCGAGACACTGAGGAGCGCAAGCTTGCCTGCGCTTCTCAGTGTCTGCGGCATGGCAAGCTGGATGGCAGCTTTCGGCTGTGATCCAGCCTGTCATGTGAATGTAGCAGAGCTGTAGACATCGTGGGAACCAAGGAAATGTAAGGTTGAGGTTGCTTTATTATTTTACTTATATTGAAGGAGATCATTGGCTTCAGCTGGAATGGGCATGATGGTAAGTATGGTTTAATTTAGAACATTAAAGAATTGTGTGTTTATTTCAATTAAAGGACTTTATTCTGGGTGTTTGTGTTTTTTTTTAACTTTGACTATGGGGTTAGTAATGGGGGTGTCTTATAGATGCCTCTCCATTACTAACCTGGCCTTGATGTCAGCTGGCATTATAAGCTGACATCAACCCCAGCCCTATTACCCCACTGCCACCGCTACAGGGCAGTGGGAAGAGCGAGGCTAAGTGCCAGAATTGGCACATCCTATGGATGCGCCATTTCTGGGGCGGCTGATGGCTGGTGTTTCTAGCCTGGAAGGGGGCCAATATTCATGTCACCCTTCCTGGGCTATTAATATCAGCCCCCAGCTGTCCGCCTAGCCTTTGTTAGCTATTAAAATAGTGGGGACCCCACGTCAAGTTTTATGAGGTCCCCCATTTTAAAAGCTAGTAAAGGCTAGGTATTCAGCTGGGGGCTGATATTAGTAGCCTGGGAAGCTCCGTGGGTATTATCCCTTTCCCAGACTTCAAACTTCTGCCCCAGCAGTCTGCTTAACCTCCGCTAGAGACTAAAATTACGGGGAACCCCACGCCAATTTTTTTTTTAATAAATCCTTTATTTTAACACTAAATGACAAGTACAGTAATCAACACTATCACTGTACTTCTTATATATCTGACTGACATGTTTCTATGTATCTAATCTATGTGTGATGCTCTATTCTTTCTATTCTAAATTGTCGGGTACCGATGCTGAATTGCCGGCCGGCTTTCTTAAAGAGACGGTGCATGAAAACACTTATTTTTTTAAATAAATCCTTTAACACTAAATGACAAGTACAGTAAGCAACACTGTCACTGTACTTCTTATATATGTGACTGACATGTTTCTATCTATGTCACCTATGTGTGATGCTCTATTCTTTCTATTCTAAATTGTCGGGTACCGGTGTATGCCGCTGCTGAATTGCCGGCCGGCTTTTTTAAAGAGACGGTGCATGAAAACACTATTATTTTTTTTAATAAATCCTTTAACACTAAGTGACAAGTACAGTAAGCTGAGCGCTGCCATCCAGCTTGTCAACCTTCAGAGACACTGCAGAGCTCTGGCATTATGGGAACTTCCGATTTCGGTATTCGATATTCTAAAAGTATAGGAATAGTGTTGAGCCACCCCCGTAGTGTTCGAGTTCGGTTCGGTTCGTCGAACACCCGTGTGTTCGCCGAACTGTTCGTCGAACTGTTCGTCGAACACCTTCAAACACCGTTAAAACCAATGGCAGGCAAACAAAAACACATAGAAACACATAGAAAACACCTTCAAAGGTGTCCAAAAGCTGACAAACTGCTCAGAAGACACAACTAACACATGGAAAAGTGACAAGTACATATAGTCATGCGAAAAGAAAAGAGGTGGAGGAGTAAAAGGAGGGGGAGACACAGATATAGGCATGTCATGCCCTTCTAAAATCCAAAAAGTGAGAAGACGAGACGGCCAGTCCGCTCCTGCCCGTGCCACCTCCGTGTCGCCGGGTTTGTGCCAGAGCCGCGGTGAACCCTGACGGCCAGCCCCCCTCTCCCAATACTGGTGCCTGTCCGCTGGTGGGTCGAGAGAGCCCCCCTGTGGTGGAGGCAGCTCTAAGCTTTTTAATTTAAATTGTCCCTCTAATTTGAATGAATACACTTTAAATCCATTTACAAGGATCTATTGGAGGGCAAGTCTCATGCCAGCAGCCGCGTAATTCCAGCTCCAGTAGCGTCCACTAAAGCTGCTGCAGTTAAAAAGCTTTTATAAGGATCGAGCTCGGCTGTCCACCGCAAGGCATCCTAGTGCCAGTCCCAGCCCCTATGCCTTGGGGTGCCTCCTGATGCTCTTCACTAAGTATCCCGTGGTCCCGAAGCATTTCCTTTGAAAAAAATTAAGTGTCCAAACTACAGGTGGTGCAGCTTGCTTAACAGCCGGGATAATCCGCTGACTAGCAGACACTGCTACTAGGCACAAAGTATTTCCTGGGCTAGATGCAGTTAAAAATTTGTAAGTAGATACTCTCGTTGGATGCTGAGAAAGCATTCCATAGAGTCTCCTGGCACGCCATATATGATTCTCTTAAAAAGCTTGGGGTAGGGGTCTAGGGGACCCTTTTATAGCCAAAATCACGGCCCTGTATCACAATACGTCACCTAGGCTGAAGATAAATGGAACTGTAGCACCGAGGGCTCGGTTGCTACAGACGTATTGCACCTCACCCAGAGGTGTGATATCTCACTCTCAGATAAGGATGGAGTGTGGATCAGGACCCGACACCTGCATGCATTACACCACATTGCCGTGGGGCAGGGCGACCAATATGCCCCTGAGTTGGGCACGACAGTCCCTGTCCCTGGCTGGAGTGGGGGGAGGGAACACTGAGGAAGCGGAACCCTGCAGTGCAGGAGCAGGGAGGAAGCAGTTCCTGGGTGCATTGAGAAGGGAGTATAAAAGGTGGGCACCATCTTAGTTCAGTGCAGAGAAGTCTGAGCAGAAGTGGCAGGGAGCAGGGGCTCTGCATGAGCTCTGCTCCGGAGGCGGGCCTAGTAACAGAGGCCCAGGCCTGCAAGAGGGAGAAGGAAGGAAGAGGAGCGGAGAAGGCTCCAGGAACGAGGAATGAAGGGATCCCAGGGGTGCGGACGGGCGAGTCGCCACCGCACGCCCGAATCCACCTGCGTGGAGGGGTCAGGCCAAAGGGGGAGACCGGTCCCCGAACTAGTGGAGGCAGGAAACGACCCTCAGCTAGAAACCGGAGGCTCTGACATTTTATGTGGCGCAGTCCCTTGCTCCACCCGCTAGGAAGGCACCACATAGGGTCAGGGAAACTGGCGCCAAGTTTACCAAGAGGAGGCCCGAGGCAGCCGGACAGAAGTGTTGGTAAGAAAGGCCAGACAAAGGACACACAAAGGGGGTCCTGTGAAGCGCTCCAAAGTTATCTGGGAGTTGTCTGAGCCCCTCACCTGGTGAGCACAGTACGACGTGGGCAGCCGTTACCTGCAGACGTGGTCTGGATAATAAGAACTGTGAGTAAAGGCCCTGAACTGCATCACTGACTCCGTGTCGTTACTGCTGCTGCCCTGCACCATCACCCCCATCCTCCGCATACACTGCCCTGAGGCTATACTCCTCCCGTGGGGAGTTATGCTACGCTCTGCTGCACCCACAACACCAGCCTTAGCGGTCTGCCCTGTAGCGGCGGTTCACTCTGACCGCAATCCACGGGTGGCGTAGTCGGACATTTAAACATCAAAACCACATAAATAGTTCCGCCACTGGTTTGACCGCCCTGAGCCACGGAACCGGATCGCCGCCACGAAGACTACAACCACCAGCATCCACCAAAAACGGTTCGGCTCCGGGTGTCCCAAGGCCCAGGGGGTGCGTCAGAACATTTTCATCACCTTTCACAATCACCAATGGGACAAGGCAGGGATGTCCTCTGTCCCCTCTCTTATACATCCTAGTGACGGAGCACCTGCTCTCATCAATTCGCCATAACCCCAATATTAGGTGGATTGAGGTGGGAGGCACCGAGTACAAGTGCTCTCTATTTGCTGATGATGTCCTAGTATATATCACTCAATCACATATATCCATCCCTGCTGTTATGGCTGAAATAGATCACTTTGTTACATGGTAAAATTTTAAAATCAATGCAGCGAAGTCTGAGGCCCTCGATGTCTCCCTCCCTAAATCCATATAGGATTCCATCCAGTCCAACTTTCCCTTTGCCTGGCCCTCACAGGGTATCAAATACTTAGGAATTCCTATTCATAGAGACCTCTCCCATCTATGTTATCTTAATTTTGGGCCCTTTATTGAACAATTCCATACAGACCACGGTTGGCAAGTTAGAACTGTAAGATTCACTACGTGAACCACTGGTGTTTTGTGGAAAAGCACATGTACTCCGCGTTCCAAATTATTATGCAAAAAGTGTTTAGGAGTGATAAGGGAAGAATTTGTTTGTTTGTCAGTTAAACTCATTGATGGTGATGTGTGTCAGGGCTCTTTATATCACTGTAAGCAATTGCAGACACCTGTGCTAATTAGTTTGGCAGGTGTGTCCAATGAAAGGCAAGACTACTTAAGAAGGCTCTCTCACATTATTAAGCAGCCTACATTTTCTGCCAAAATGGGAAAGAAAAAGGATGTGTCGGCTGCTGAGAAGCAACAAATTGTGGAGTGTTTAGGTCAAGGCATGACTACAATCAACATTGTGCGATGATCAGGATGAAGTGTCTTGGCAATCAAGAAGTATGTAGCTGATTCACAGTACACACGTGTGCGTGCTGATAAGGGCAAATTGAGGACTCTTTCCTACAGGCAATTACGTCAGGTTGAAACAGCAGCGGCAAAAAAGCCTTGTCATAGCAGCAGACAAGTTTTTGAAGCTGCTTGTGCCTCCAACGTCCCCCGAACAACAAGATGCAGGGTCCTTCAGAGGTTTGCAGCTGTGCATACGCCATCCTGTCGACCTCCTCTATCCACTTCACACAAGCAGAAACGGCTCCAGTGGGCCAAACATTACATGAAGACTGATTTCAAAACTGTTTTGTTCACGGATGAGTGCCGTGCAGCGCTCGATGGTCCAGATGAATGGAGTGGAGGATGGCTGGTTGATGGACACCCCACGCAAACACGGCTACAGCGCCAACAAGGAGGAGGTGGAGTAATGTTTTGGGCTGGAATCATGGGGAGAGAGATTGTCGGCCCCTTTAGGATCCCTGAAGGCGCTAAAGATGAACTCCATAATGTATGTGGTTTTTCTCAAACAGCACTTCCTGCCATGGTTCAAGAAGAAGAACCGTGTATTTCACAGCAAGATCATTTTTCTGCATGATAATGCACCATCTCATGCTGCACATAAAACATCTGCATCTCTGGCTGATATGGGCATAAAATGGGACAAACTTATGGTGTGACCCCCATGCTCCCCTGACCTCTACCCCATTCAGAACCTTTGGAGCATCATTAAAAGGAGTGTCTATGATGGCGGGAGGCAGTTCACATCTAAGCAACAGCTCTGGGAGGGTATTCTGTCCTCATGCAAAACAATTGAAGCAGAAACCATCCAAAACCTGACAAATTCAATGGACGAGAGAGTTCAGAAGCTCCTTTCGAACAAGGGGTCCTATGTGAAAATGTAACATCACCTAGAATAAAGTTTTGAGTTGAAAACTGTTTGATTTCAGTTTCTAACAACCTGCTAATGCTTATAATTTCAAAAATGACAATTTTTTTGGTCTTTATTAAAATGAAAAGGTTGATCGAAAAGTTTGGGGGATCTAAGAGTGTGGCAACCCAGTAGTCATGATTACTTCGAATTCTGACAATATGAGGGTCATGCTGCAGGTAGTGCAGCAAGAAGGCACTTATGTGTCTTGCGCATCTCGGAGCCCCAAAATTATTTTCCGGGCTAGATGCAGCTAAAAATTATTTTTAATTTTAAATCTGGTGAAGCTTATTATAGATGGCCTAATAGGATCAGTGCTGCACACTGCTACAAAGCCCAAATTATTTTCCAGTCAAGATACAGATAAACATGATTAGTAATTTGAAAGCTTAAAACGGTTGGTAGGGTGATTTTAACCAATCATCAAGCTTTTACTCTCCCCAGGATGATACAGGGGTAGAAAAGTCGTTTCGGATCCATGATTTGTTCATCTTTATGAACGTGAGTCTGTCTACATTATCAGTGGAGAGCCGCGTGCGCTTATCTGTCAGCACACCACCAGCAGCGCTGAACACACGTTCAGACAGAACGCTGGCTGCGGGGCATGACAAGATCTCCAAGGCGTAAGTGGCTAGCTCCGGCCATTTATCCAGATTGGAAGCCCAAAAAGAGCAAGGGTCCAGTGACACAGTCGTGGCTTCAATGTTTACTTGGAGATACTCCTGTACCATCGTCTCTAGGCGTTGACTATGTGTCAGACTTCTTGTCTCCTGTGGCCTTGCAAAGGATGGGCTAAAAAAGTGGTGAAATGATTCCGCAAAATTGATGTTACCAGCAGATACTGTGGTTCTGTTACGGTTTGAGTGCTGAACACTTGACGGTCCCACGGTTGGCAAGTTGGAACTGTGAGATTCACTACGTGCACCACTGGTATTTTGTGGAAAAGCACATGTAAGATTCTGCAACAGTCTCTGCTGATACTCCTGCATGTGTGCATCCCTTTCTATGGCAGGAATAATTTCTGCAAATTTACTTTTGTACCGGGGATCTAACAGTGTGGCAACCCAGTAGTCAGGATTATTTCTAATTCTCACAATTCGAGGGTCATGTTGCAGGTAGTGCAGCAAGAAGGCACTCATGTGTGTTGCGCATCCAGGAGCACCAAGTCCCTGTTGTGTTGGTGGCGAGGTAACAATCATGCTTCCTTCCTCTGTCCTCTCCCCCCAACCTCGCACAACAGAAATGTGATCAAGGTCTCCCTCATCTGATGAGTCTTCCATCAGTTCGTCCTCCACTTCTTCCTGGGCTCCTGCACCTTCCTCACTAGTTTGGCTGCTACCATGCGCCCTGGTAAAATCATCTCCCCCACCCTCACATGCCTGCCGCCCTGGTGCTGCCGACCGTCTGGACCTTGCAGATGTTAGCCCTTCCGCATACAACTCCTCCTCCTCTACTTCCTCCACCTCCTCTTGTGCCACCACCTGACTCCGAATTCTGTTTAACATGTGCTCCAGCATGTAAATCACCGGAATAGTCATGCTGATAATGGCATCGTCAGCACTAAACATCTTCGTCGCCATTTCAAAACTGTGCAGAAGGGTGCATAGGTCCCTGATCTGAGACCACTCCTCCAGCGTGATTTACCCCACCTCTGAATCTCGTTGGCCCAGGCTATACGTCAGAACGTATTGCACCAGGGCTTGTCGGTGCTGCCACAGTCGCTGCAACATGTGCAGAGTTGAATTCCACCGGGTAGGCACATCGCATTTTAGCCGGTGAAGTGGCAGGCCCAACGACTTCTGTAGAGATGTAAGTCGCTGAGCTGCGGGATGCGAACGGCGGAAGTGAGCACACAGCGACCGTGCCCTCTGCAGAAGGCCATCTAGTCTGGGATAGTGGGCTAAAAATTGCTGGACAACCAGGTTCAACACGTGAGCCATACAAGGCACGTGTGTGACATTGCCCCGGCGAAGGGCCGCACCCAGGTTTGCAGCATTGTCGCACACGGCCTTCCCTGGTTTCAGGTCCAGTGGAGACAACCATTCATGAAATTGGTTCTCCAGAGCTGACCACAACTCCTCAGCTGTGTGACTCACATTTCCCAGACATTTCAATGTAAAAACCGCCTGGTGACGTTGAGCCCTACTGCCAGCATAGTAAGGAGGTGTGCAGGATCCCTTCTGCGCAGTTAGAAAGCTTGTGGCATGACCAGACAGGCTTTGGGTGCAGGTGGAAGACCGAGAGGAGGTTGAGGAGGCAGAAGCAGTGGAGGAAAAATGACATAAAGAGGATTGACGCACAACTCGTGGGGACGGCAAGACTTGGACAGCAGCCCCTTGTCCTGCTGTCACCATAGTTACCCAGTGCCCAGTCAGCGACATGTAACGCCCCTGTCCATGCCTACTCGTCCAAGTGTCTGTGGTGAAATGCACCCTGTCACACACAGAGTTTCTCAAAGAAGCGGTGATGTTGTGTGCGACATGCTGGTGGAGCGCAGGCACACCTTTCTTTGAGAAGTAGTGCCGACTGGGCATCTGGTACTGGGGCACTGCGACGGACATAAGGTCTCGAAAATCCTCTGTGTCCACCAGGCGGAAAGGCAGCATTTCTGTAGCCAAGAGCTTGCAGATGGTGAAATTCAACCTCTTAGCTTTCTCATGGCTAGGAGGAAATGGTCTTTTACTTGTCCACATCTGAGGGACCGAGGGCTGGCTATTGTGCTTAGACGGGGTTGATAAGGCTGTCCCCGGCAAACTGCCGGTCTGTGAGGAAGATGCAGGCGGACATGTTAGGTTGCCTTGATCCAAAGGTGGTGCTATCGATGTCGGACAGCGCTCAAGACCAGCTGGTGTTACCACCTCCAAAGAAAATGATGACCTGCCAATCACGCTGGCTGTTGCGGGTAAAGAGGTGGCAGGTCTGCGCCCCAAAACAGGTGTGACTGCTGTCCCCCCAGTCACAGAGGATGAAGAGGCCGCGGATGCACAAGATATGGCAGACGGTGGTTGGCCCGGCCGGCTAGACCGCATTGTAGCACACTGAGCTTCCCACTGCAACTTATGCTTCATGTCCATGTGCCGGTTCATGCATGAAGTACTCAAACTATGTATTTTTTGGCCTCTACTTAGCTTTTGCTGACAAATGTTACAGATAACACGAGTTGGGTCATCTTTATCGATCTGAAAAAATGCCCAGGCTATGCAAGGCTTAGCACCCATGCGACCTGAAGAGCCACCACGACTTGTGGTGAGAGGCAGAGTTGTGTTTGAGGATGCAGTTGTTGACGTGCTTCCAGTACTACGTCTCTGTCCAGGAAGGCGCAACCTGACCTCGTCGTCACTAGCATCTTCCTCCACCTCCTCTGCTGACCTCATCTCTTGGCTGACTGTGGGTTGACAGTAAGTGGGATCTCCGACCTCATCATCATCACCCTGTGCGTTATCACACCCGTCGTCCTCAGAGCCAACCTGTTCCTTCCCTGACAAAAAACTAAAGTTGTCGCTCCAATCAGGTATTTGAGTCTTATCATCGTCTTCCTCATTGTCTCCACCAACAGGAGTTACAGTTTGGGAATGAGGGTCTACATTATGGTCAGAACCTTCTGCGTCTGGTCCTGGATCCGACTCATAAAGATTCTGGGCATCAGTGCAGATCATTTCCTCGTCTGGATTCACAGAAGCGCTGGTGTCGACCTCTGATTCCCAGGCTATAGTATGAGTAAACAGCTCTGCAGACTCAACCATCTGTTCTACCTCATACTCAGACGGGCAGCTGGAGATTTGGGAGCTGTGAGGAAGCAAGTGCGATTTGGGTGACACCTTTGAGGACTGGAGTATTTGTGATGTTGAAGTTGATGTGGAGGAGAGCCCACTTAAAGGAGCACTTGATATCCGTTGAAGCACCTGCTGTTTTTGTGCCTCATCTGGAATTTGTAGCGATTGGCGTGGCCGTAAGAAAGGGATCTTATCACATTGTCCGCTAAAAGAAGTAGACATTTTAGTTTGGCTGGAAGATGGTCTTTCTTCTGCACCTACCCCACGGACACAACCTTTTTTCCCCTTCCCAACACGCCTATTCCCCTTTCCACCAGCAGCAGGCCTTTTTCCACTCATTTTGGTGGTTAACTAATTCACAACTCTGGAGTTGTTTGCACAAAAAAACAATGGATGGTAACCGAGCAGAGCTGAGTGGCCAAACTGTGGTATTAGGCCAAAACTATTGGCTGGGTTAGATGCAGAAAAAAATTATTTTTAATTTGCAACCTGATGGAGGTCAGTATAGATGGACTAATAGACCAAGTCCCACACACCGCTAGAAGCCCAAATATTTTTTCAGAGCTAGATGCAGAAAAAAATTATATTCAATTTGCAACCTGCTGGAGGTCAGTATAGAAGGACTAATAGAACAAGTCCCACACACTGCTAGAAGCCCAAATATTTTTTCAGAGCTAAATGAAGAAAAAAATTATTTTTAATTTGCAACCTGATGGAGGTCAGTATAGATGGACTAATAGACCAAGTCCCACACACCGCTAGAAGCCCAAATATTTTTTCAGAGCTAGATGCAGAAAAAAATTATATTCAATTTGCAACCTGCTGGAGGTCAGTATAGAAGGACTAATAGAACAAGTCCCACACACTGCTAGAAGCCCAAATATTTTTTCAGAGCTAAATGAAGAAAAAAATTATTTTTAATTTGCAACCTGATGGAGGTCAGTATAGATGGACTAATAGACCAAGTCCCACACACTGCTAGAAGCCCAAATATTTTTTCAGAGCTAGATGCAGAAAAAAATTATATTCAGTTTCAACCTGATGGAGGTCAGTATAGATGGACTAATAGAATGATGCTATGCCCAAAAGATTTTACTTCACTAGGTGCAGTAAAAAAATTGGTATTCTATACACAGGTGGTATATCTTGCAACACAGATAGGCTACTCCACTGACTAACACACTCTACAATAGGCCAAAAAGGATTAGCTTTGCTAGATTCATCCAAATGCTGTGAAAAAAACTTGCACAGCACTGGCACAGACCTGCCTGGCAAAAACTGATAGGAACTGATGTAACCTGGTCCTGAAAAGGACTCCAATTACAATTAGTCTTTACTCCCACAATCTATCTATTTAAGAGCACAGACCTGCCTGATAAAAGTCGTAGGAAATGCTGTAACCTAGTCCTTAAAAGGACTGCAATCACAACTATTCCCTACTCCCAAGCTATCTGTATATTTGTGCGAAAATTGGCTTGAAATTAACAAGGTATAGCGCACACAGCAACAGCGGTGCCGTCTAACACGCAGCTGCAGCAGTGAGAAAATGGTGGCGACGGGGAAAATGGCTTGGTCTTATAGGGCAAGGACATGTGACATACACTGCCAATCACACATGCCCTTGCTTGTGTGAAAAAAAGCACTTCGCTCCGTGTGTGCGCTGCTGATAGGCTGACAGATTGCACCTCCCCACTGCAAATGCGGGAAAGAGAAAAAAAAATGGAGATCTTCATTGTTCCTGCAGAGATCCATCCCCTGCCCCTCCCCCCGCCCCGCTGTACACTCAAACTGCGTATTAACATTAATTTTCATCATTACTGAGAAAAAATCCAGTTATGATTTTGGTGCACGAACAGTTATCGAACATAACCTCGAACAGCCGAATTTTTCTCAAATTGTTCGTGTTCGCCGACCGGCTCGAACACCGCCCAAAACAGCTCGAATTTGAGATTGGCGAACAGTTCGAGTAGAACAACGCTCATCTCTAGTAGGGAGTAATATTATGCAGAAAAAGCGATAATCTAGAGGTATTGTAGAGGCTGCGATTACTTGGAGGCTATAAATCACGCCATGAGTGGTGTGATTAGAAAATCTGAGGCAGGACTAGTATGTAGGAGGAGACACCCCACTGGACTAGTCCTATCTCTTTAGTATATGCCTTGCAATGGGGGGGATACATTTTTAAAATATAGTGTCGTTAGTAGGGTACATAAGAATACTTTATAGGAATAATAAAATCGGCATGCATACCGCAATAGCAGCAGTTTTGGACAGTAAGATTACTGATAGAATTGTCTAATCTAAGTTTCCCATTAAAGCATTCAGAAGTGAATAATATAAAAACTTCTTAATATGCCCCATGTTGTGTAAACTTAAAAGGGTTGTCCACCTTCAGGCTGTGTGCCCACGATGCGTTTTTAATGCGTGTCTGCAGCGTTTTTGCAGCTGTGGAAACACTGCGGAAACGCATTAAAAATGCATGATAGAAGGGCAGCAATGTTCCCCAATGATAATCCGCATGTGCTATGCACATGCTGCGGAAATTTCCGCTGCGGATTATCATTGCGGAAAAAAATGCAGCACTACCAGTTATTTTGCGGAAATGCTGCGTTTTTGCCGCCATTGACTTGAATTAGAATGCGCCAATACCGCAAGACTGCATCTGTACTTGCATAATTGGTGCGTTCTAATGTGCGGATGGTACCCGGGTGTAGAGGAGAGGAGAGTCTCATCCACACCCAGGTACCATTAAAAAATCTGTAAAAAAAGAATATATTAAAAAATAAATGTATATTTACCTCTGGCGGCCCGCGCTGCGCTCCTACTTGCTTCCCAGTACTTCACAGTGGATTGAAGGACCTGCGCTGACGTCAGAGTCAAGTGACGGGTCATTCGACGCTGACGTCGGCAGGTCTTTCAATTCACCGCTGCCGGCAGCCGGGACCGAGCGAAACAAGCCAGCGCGGGCCATTGGAGGGTAAGTATATACAGTACAGACCAAATGTTTGGACACACCTTCTCATTTAAAGATTTTTCTGTATTTTCTTGACTATGGAAATTGTACATTCACACTGAAGGCATCAAAACTATGAATTAACACATGTGGAATTATATACTTAACAAAAAAGTGTGAAACAACTGAAAATATGTCTTATATTCTAGGTTCTTCAAAGTAGCCACCTTTTGCTTTGATGACTGCTTTGCACACTCTTGGCATTCTCTTGATGAGCTTCAAGAGGTAGTCACCGGAAATGGTTTTCACTTTACAGGTGTGCCCTGTTAGGTTTAAAAAGTGGGATTTCTTGTCTTATACACTGTGTGCCGAATTATTAGGCAAGTTGTATTTTAGAGGATTATTTTTATTATTGATCAACAACTATTTTCTCAATCAACCCAAAAGACTCATAAATATCCAAGCTTAATATTTTTGGAAGTTGGAGTGTTTTTTTTTTAGATTTGGCTATCTTAGGAGGATATCTGTCAGTGCAGGTAACTATTACTGTGCAGAATTATTAGGCAACTTAAAACCAAATATAATCCCACCTCACTTGTTTATTTTCACCAGGAACACCAATATCAGTGCACAAAATTTAGAAATAAACATTTCTGACATGCAAAAACAAAAAACAAAAAAATTAGTAATCAATATTGCCACCTTTCTTTATGATGACACTCAACAGCCTTCCATCCATAGATTCTGTCAGTTGCTTAATCTGTTTTCGATCAACATTGCATGCAGCAGCCACCACAGCCTTCCAGACACTCTTCCGAGAGGTGTACTGTTTTCCCTCCCTGTAGATCTCACATTTTATGATGGACCACAGGTTCTCTATGGGGTTCAGATCAGGTGAACAAAGGGGCCATGTCATTATTTTTTCTTCTTTTAGACCTTTACTGGCCAGCCACGCCGTGGAGTAGTTGGATGCATGTGATGGAGCATTGTCCTGCATGAAAATCATGTTTTTCTTGAACGATACCGACTTATTCCTGAACCACTGCTTGAAGAAGTTGTCTTCCAGAAACTGGCAGTAGGTCTGGGAGTTGAGCTTCACTCCATCCTCAACCCGAAAAGGTCCCATAAGTTCATCTTTGATGATATCAGCCCATACCAGTACCCCACCTACACCTTGCTGACGTCTGAGTCGGAGTGGAGCTCTCTGCCCTTTACTGATCCAGCCTCTGGCCCATCCATCTGGCCCATCAAGAGTCACTCTCATTTGATCAGTCCATAAAACCTTTGAAAGATCAGTCTTAAGATATTTCTTGGCCCATGCTTGACATTTTATCTTATGTTTCTTGTTCAAAAGTGGTCGTTTTTCAGCCTTCCTTACCGTGGCCATGTCCCTGAGTATCGCACACCTTGTACTTTTTGATACTCCAGTAACATTGCAGCTCTGAAATATGGCAAAACTGGTGGCGAATGGCTTCTTGGCCGCTTCACGCTTGATTTTTCTCAATTCATGGGCTGTTATTTTGCGCCTTTTTTGGCCAATACGCTTCTTGCGACCATGTTGGCTATTTGCCATAAAACGCTTGATTGTTCAGCGATCACGCTTCAAAAGTTTGGAAATTTCAAGACTGCTGCATCCCTCTGCAAGACATCTCACAATTTTGGACTTTTCAGAGTCCGTCAAATCTCTCTTCTGACCCATTTTGCCAAAGTAAAGGAAGTTGCCTAATAATTAAGCACACCTCATATAGGGTGTTGATGTCATTAGTCAGCACTAGTGTTGAGCCACCCCCGTAGTGTTCGGGTTCGGTTCGGTTCGTCGAACACCGGGATGTTCGAGGAACTGTTCGTCGAACTGTTCGTCGAACACCTTAGAACACCGTCGAACACCGTTAAAACCAATGGCAGGCAAACAAAAACACATAGAAACACATAGAAAACACCTTCAAAGGTGTCCAAAAGCTGACAAACTGCTCAGAAGACGCTTTCTTTAAAAAAGCCGGCCGGCAATTCAGCAGCGGCATACACCGGTACCCGACAATTTAGACAAGAAGGAATAGAGCCTCACACATAGATTAGATAGATAGAAACATGTCAGTCACATATATATGAAGTACAGTGACAGTGTTGCTTACTGTACTTGTCATTTAGTGTAAAGGATTTATTAAAAAATATAATAGTGTTTTCATGCACTGTCTCTTTAAAAAAGCCGGCCGGCAATTCAGCATCTGTACCCGACAATTTATAACAGACAGAATAGAGAATCACACATAGATTAGATAGATAGAAACATGTCAGTCACATATATATGAAGTACAGTGACAATGTTGCTTACTGTACTTGTCATTTAGTGTAAAGGATTTATTAAAAAAAATAATAGTGTTTTCATGCACCGTCTCTTTAAAAAAGCCGGCCGGCAATTCAGCATCTGTACCCGACAATTTATAACAGACAGAATAGAGCTTCAAACATAGATTAGATAGATAGAAACATGTCAGTCACATATATATGAAGTACAGTGATAGTGTTGGTTACTGTACTTGTCATTTAGTATTAAAATAAATGATTTATTATTAAAAAAAATTGGCGTGGGGTTCCCCTTAATTTTAGTCTCTAGCGGAGGTTAAGCAGACAGCTGGGGCAGATGTTTGAAGCCTGGGAAGGGGGTAATACCCACGGAGCTTCCCAGGCTACTAATATGAGCCCCCAGCTGAATACATAGCCTTTACTAGCTATTAAAATGGGGACCCCCCCAAAAAAATGACGTGGGGTCCCCCCTAATTTAATAGCTAGCAAAGGCTAGGCAGACAGCTGGGGGCTGATATTAATAGCCCAGGAAGGGAGCCATGAATATTGGCCCCCTCCCAGGCTAGAAACACCAGCCGTCAGCCGCCCCAGAAATGGCGCATTCATAGGATGCGCCAATTCTGGCACTTAGCCTCGCTCTTCCACGCTGCCCTGTAGCGGTGGCAGTGGGGTAATAGGGCTGGGGTTGATGTCAGCTTATAATGCCAGCTGACATCAAGCCCAGGTTAGTAATGGAGAGGCGTCTATAAGACACCCCCATTACTAACCCCATAGTCAAAGTTAAAAGAAAACACAAACACCCAGAATAAAGTCCTTTAATTGAAATAAAGACACAATCCTTTATTGTTCTAAATTAAATCATACTTACCATCACGCCCATTCAAGCTGAAGCCAACGATCTCCTGCAATAAAAGAAAAATAATAAAGCAACCTCATCCTTACCTTTCCATGGTTCCCACAACAGCTTAAGCTCTGCTACATCGAGATAACAGGCTGGACCGCAGCAGAAAGCTGCCATCCAGCCTGTCATCCCGCAGACACTGAGAAGCGCAGGCATGCTTGCGCTCTGCAGTGTCTGGCTGTGACGGCATAAAGATGAGACGAGTTCATGTCCAATGAACTCAGCGCACCTCATGCACGTCACTGACAGCGTGGGAAAATTCTCCTGCACTCAGCGCTTCAGCGTGAGAATTCTCCCACGCTGTAAGTGACGTGCATGAGGTGAGCTCATGTCCAATGAACTTAGCTCACCTCCTGTACGTCACTGACAGCGTGGGAGAATTCTCCTGCACTCAGCGCTTCAGCGTGAGAATTCTCCCACGCTGAAGCGCTGAGTGCAGGAGAATTTTCCCACGCTGTCAGTGACGTGCATAAGGTGAGCTCATGTCCAATGAACTCAGCTCACCTCCTGCACGTCACTGACAGCGTGGGAGAATTCTCCTGCACTCAGCGCTTCAGTGTGAGAATTCTCCCACGCTGAAGCGCTGAGTGCAGGAGAATTTTCCCACGCTGTCAGTGACGTGCATGAGGTGAGCCGAGTTCATTGGACATTAACTCGGCTCATCTGGATGCCCTCACAGAGAGACACTGTGGAGCGCAAGCAAGCCTGCGCTTCTCAGTGTCTGCGGGATGACAGGCTGGATGGCAGCGTTCTGCTGCGGTCCAGCCTGTCATCTCGATGTAGCAGAGCTGAAGCTGTCATGGGAACCATGGAAAGATAAGGATGATGTTGCTTTATTATTTTTCTTTTATTTCAGGAGATCGTTGGCTTCAGCTGGAATGGGCGTGACGGTAAGTATGGTTTAATTTAGAACAATAAAGAATTGTGTGTTTATTTCAATTAAAGGACTTTTTTCTGGGTGTTGTGTTGTTTTAAAATACTTTACTAGAAATACATGGTGGTCATGTCTAATATTGGCGTGACCCCATGAATTTTGGGCTTAGGGCCAGCTGATAATGCCAAGCTGGCCCTAACCCCTTTATTACCCAGTGAACCACCGCATCAGGGCCCTGGATGAGTTGGGTACAGCGCCAGAAGATGGCGCTTCTATGAACGCGCCATTTTCCGGGGTGGCTGCGGACTGCAATTTGTAGCGGGGGTGGCCCAGAAAGCTTGGGCCTCCTTGCGCTGCGGATTCCAGCCCCCAGCTGCCTAGTTGTACCTGGCTGGACACAAAAACAGGGCGAAGCCCCACGTCAATTTTCTTTAAATAATTTCATGAAATAATTAAGAAAAAAAGGGCTTCCCTATATTGTTGTGTCCGGCCAGGTACAAATAGGCAGCTGGTGGTTGGGGGCAGCCCGTTCCTGCCTGCTGCACCTGACTGGACACAAATATAGTGCGAAGCCCCACGTCAATTTTTTTAAAATTATTTCATGAATTTCCTGAAATAATTTAAAAAAATTGAAGTGGCGCTTCGCACTATATTTGTGTCCAGCCAGGTACAGCAGGCAGGAATGGGCTGCCCCCAACCACCAGCTGCCTATTTGTACCTGGCCGGACACAACAATATAGGGAAGGCCTTTTTTTCTTAATTATTTCATGAATTTCATGAAATAATTAAAAAAAATTGAAGTGGGGCTTCGCACTATATTTGTGTCCAGCCAGGTACAGCAGGCAGGAACGGGCTGCCCCCAACCACCAGCTGACTATTTGTACCTGGCCGGACACAACAATATAGGGAAGGCCTTTTTTTCTTAATTATTTCATGAATTTCATGAAATAATTAAAAAAAAAATACGTGGGGCTTCGCCCTATTTTTGTCTCCAGCCAGGTACAACTAGGCAGCTGGGGGCTGGAATCTGCAGCGCAGGGAGGCCCAAGCTTTCTGGGCCCCCCCCGCTGCAAATTGCAGTCCGCAGCCACCCCGGAAAATGGCGTGTTCATAGAAGCGCCATCTTCTGGCGCTGTACCCAACTCATCCAGGGCCCTGGTGCGGTGGCTCACTGGGTAATAAAGGGGTTAGGGCCAGCTTGGTTTTATCAGCTGGCCCCAAGCCCAAAATTCATGGGGTCACGCCAGTATTAGACATGACCGCCATGAATTTCTAGCAAAGTATTTAAAAAAAACACAACACCCAGAATAAAGTCCTTTAATTGAAATAAACACACAATTCTTTATTGTTCTAAATTAAACTATACTTACCATCACGCCCATTCCAGATGAAGCCAACGATCTCCTGCAATAAAAGTAAAATAATAAACCAACCTCATCCTTACCTTTCCATGGTTCCCACGACAGCTTCAGCTCTGCTACATCGAGATGACAGGCTGGACCGCAGCAGAACGCTGCCATCCAGCCTGTCATGCCGCAGACACTGAGAAGAGCAGGCATGCTTGCGCTCCTCAGTGTCTCGCTGTGACGGCATCCAGATGAGCCGAGGTCATGTCCAATGAACTCGGCTCACCTCATGCACGTCACTGACAGCGTGGGAAAATTCTCACGCTGAAGTGCTGAGTGCAGGAGAATTCTCCCACGCTGTCAGTGACGTGCATGAGGTGAGCTCATGTCCAATGAACTCAGCTCACCTCATGCACCTCACTGACAGCGTGGGAAAATTCTCCTGCACTCAGCGCTTCAGCGTGAGAATTCTCCCACGCTGTAAGTGACGTGCATGAGGTGAGCCGAGTTCATTGGACATGACCTCGGCTCATCTTTATGCCGTCACAGAGAGACAATGAGGAGCGCAAGCAAGCCTGCTCTTCTCAGTGTCTGCGGGATGACAGGCTGGATGGCGGCGTTCTGCTGCGGTCCAGCCTGTCATCTCGATGTAGCAGAGCTGAAGCTGTCGTGGGAACCATGGAAAGGTAAGGATGAGGTTGCTTTATTATTTTATTTTTATTACAGGAGATCGTTGGCTTCAGCTGGAATGGGCGTGATGGTAAGTATGGTTTAATTTAGAACAATAAAGAATTGTGTCTTTATTTCAATTAAAGGACTTTATTCTGGGTGTTTGTGTTTTTTTTAACTTTGACTATGGGGTTAGTAATGGGGGTGTCTTATAGACGCCTCTCCATTACTAACCTGGGCTTGATGTCAGCTGGCATTATAAGCTGACATCAACCCTAGCCCTATTACCCCCTGCCACCGCACCAGGGCAGCGTGGAAGAGCGAGGCTAAGTGCCAGAATTGGCGCATCCTATGAATGTGCCATTTCTGGGGCAGCTGACGGCTGGTGTTTCTAGCCTGGGAGGGGGCCAATATTCATGGCTCCCTTCCTGGGCTATTAATATCAGCCCCCAGCTGTCTGCCTAGCCTTTGCTAGCTATTAAATTAGGGGGGACCCCACGTCATTTTTTTGGGGGGGTCCCCCATTTTAATAGCTAGTAAAGGCTATGTATTCAGCTGGGGGCAGATATTAGTAGCCTGGGAAGCTCCGTGGGTATTACCCCCTTCCCAGGCTTCAAACATCTGCCCCAGCTGTCTGCTTAACCTCCGCTAGAGACTAAAATTACGGGGAACCCCACGCCAATTTTTTTTAATAATAAATCCTTTATTTTAATACTAAATGACAAGTACAGTAACCAACACTATCACTGTACTTATTATATATGTGACTGACATGTTTCTATCTATCTAATCTATGTGTGAAGCTCTATTCTGTCTGTTATAAATTGTCGGGTACAGATGCTGAATTGCCGGCCGGCTTTTTTAAAGAGACGGTGCATGAAAACACTATTATTTTTTTTGATAAATCCTTTACACTAAATGACAATTACAGTAAGCAACACTGTCACTGTACTTCGTATATATGTGACTGACATGTTTCTATCTATCTAATCTATGTGTGATTCTCTATTCCTTCTATTCTAAATTGTCGGGTACAGATGCTGAATTGCCAGCCGGCTTTTTTAAAGAGACGGTGCATGAAAACACTATTATTTTTTTTAATAAATCCTTTGCAGTAAATGACAAGTACAGTAAGCAACACTGTCACAGTACTTCATATATATGTGACTGACATGTTTCTATCTATCTAATCTATGTGTGAAGCTCTATTCTGTCTGTTATAAATTGTCGGGTACCGCTGCTGAATTGCCGGCCGGCTTTTTTAAAGAGACGGTGCACGAAAACACTATTATATTTTTTAATAAATCCTTTACACTAAATTACAAGTACAGTAAGCAACACTGTCACTGTACTTCATATATATGTGACTGACATGTTTCTATCTAATCTATGTGTGATGCTCTATTCCTTCATGTCTCAATTGTCAGGTACCGGTGTATGCCGCTGCTGAATTGCCGGCCGGCTTTTTTAAAGAAAGCGTCTTCTGAGCAGTATGTCAGCTTTTGGACACCTTTGAAGGTGTTTTCTATGTGTTTCTATGTGTTTTTGTTTGCCTGCCATTGGTTTTAACGGTGTTCGACGGTGTACTAAGTAGAGATGAGCGTTGTTCTACTCGAACTGTTCGCCAATCTCAAATTCGAGCTGTTTTGGGCGGTGTTCGAGCCGGTCGGCGAACACGAACAATTTGAGAAAAATTCGGCTGTTCGAGGTTATGTTCGATAACTGTTCGTGCACCAAAATCATAACTGGATTTTTTCTCAGTAATGATGAAAATTAATGTTAATACGCAGTTTGAGTGTACAGCGGGGCGGGGGGAGGGGCAGGGGATGGATCTCTGCAGGAACAATGAAGATCTCCATTTTTTTTTCTCTTTCCCGCATTTGCAGTGGGGAGGTGCAATCTGTCAGCCTATCAGCAGCGCACACACGGAGCGAAGTGCTTTTTTTCACACAAGCAAGGGCATGTGTGATTGGCAGTGTATGTCACATGTCCTTGCCCTATAAGACCAAGCCATTTTCCCCGTCGCCACCATTTTCTCACTGCTGCAGCTGCGTGTTAGACGGCACCGCTGTTGCTGTGTGCGCTATACCTTGTTAATTTCAAGCCAATTTTCGCACAAATATACAGATAGCTTGGGAGTAGGGAATAGTTGTGATTGCAGTCCTTTTAAGGACTAGGTTACAGCATTTCCTACGACTTTTATCAGGCAGGTCTGTGCTCTTAAATAGATAGATTGTGGGAGTAAAGACTAATTGTAATTGGAGTCCTTTTCAGGACTAGGTTACATCAGTTCCTATCAGTTTTTGCCAGGCAGGTCTGTGCCAGTGCTGTGCAAGTTTTTTTCACAGCATTTGGCTGAATCTAGCAAAGCTAATCCTTTTTGGCCTATTGCAGAGTGTGTTAGTCAGTGGAGTAGCCTATCTGTGTTGCAAGATATACCACCTGTGTATAGAATACCAATTTTTTTACTGCACCTAGTGAAGTAAAATCTTTTGGGCATAGCATCATTCTATTAGTCCATCTATACTGACCTCCATCAGGTTGCAAACTGAATATAAATTTTTTCTGCATCTAGCTCTGAAAAAATATTTGGGCTTCTAGCGGTGTGTGGGACTTGGTCTATTAGTCCATCTATACTGACCTCCATCAGGTTGCAAATTAAAAATAATTTTTTTCTGCATCTAGCTCTGAAAAAATATTTGGGCTTCTAGCGGTGTGTGGGACTTGGTCTATTAGTCCATCTATACTGACCTCCATCAGGTTGCAAATTAAAAATAATTTTTTTCTGCATCTAGCTCTGAAAAAATATTTGGGCTTCTAGCAGTGTGTGGGACTTGGTCTATTAGTCCATCTATACTGACCTCCATCAGGTTGCAAATTAAAAATAATTTTTTTCTTCATTTATCTCTGAAAAAATATTTGGGCTTCTAGCAGCGTGTGGGACTTGTTCTATTAGTCCATCTATACTGACCTCCATCAGGTTGCAAATTAAAAATATTTTTTTTCTGCATCTAGCTCTGAAAAAATATTTGGGCTTCTAGCAGTGTGTGGGACTTGGTCTATTAGACCATCTATACTGACCTCCATCAGGTTGCAAATTAAAAATAATTTTTTTCTGCATCTAGCTCTGAAAAAATATTTGGGCTTCTAGCAGTGTGTGGGACTTGGTCTATTAGTCCATCTATACTGACCTCCATCAGGTTGCAAATTAAAAATAATTTTTTTCTGCATCTAGCTCTGAAAAAATATTTGGGCTTCTAGCAGTGTGTGGGACTTGGTCTATTAGTCCTTCTATACTGACCTCCATCAGGTTGCAAATTAAAAATAATTTTTTTCTGCATCTAGCTCTGAAAAAATATTTGGGCTTCTAGCAGTGTGTGGGACTTGGTCTATTAGTCCATCTATACTGACCTCCATCAGGTTGCAAATTAAAAATAATTTTTTTCTTCATTTATCTCTGAAAAAATATTTGGGCTTCTAGCAGCGTTTGGGACTTGTTCTATTAGTCCATCTATACTGACCTCCATCAGGTTGCAAATTAAAAATAATTTTTTTCTGCATCTAGCTCTGAAAAAATATTTGGGCTTCTAGCAGTGTGTGGGACTTAGTCTATTAGTCCATCTATACTGACCTCCATCAGGTTGCAAATTGAATAAAAAAATTTTCTGCATCTAGCTCTGAAAAAATATTTGGGCTTCTAGCGGTGTGTGGGACTTGGTCTATTAGTCCATCTATACTGACCTCCATCAGGTTGCAAATTAAAAATAATTTTTTTCTGCATCTAACCCAGCCAATAGTTTTGGCCTAATACCACAGTTTGGCCACTCAGCTCTGCTCGGTTACCATCCATTGTTTTTTTGTGCAAACAACTCCAGAGTTGTGAATTAGTTAACCACCAAAATGAGTGGAAAAAGGCCTGCTGCTGGTGGAAAGGGGAATAGGCGTGTTGGGAAGGGGAAAAAAGGTTGTGTCCGTGGGGTAGGTGCAGAAGAAAGACCATCTTCCAGCCAAACTAAAATGTCTACTTCTTTTAGCGGACAATGTGATAAGATCCCTTTCTTACGGCCACGCCAATCGCTACAAATTCCAGATGAGGCACAAAAACAGCAGGTGCTTCAACGGATATCAAGTGCTCCTTTAAGTGGGCTCTCCTCCACATCAACTTCAACATCACAAATACTCCAGTCCTCAAAGGTGTCACCCAAATCGCACTTGCTTCCTCACAGCTCCCAAATCTCCAGCTGCCCGTCTGAGTATGAGGTAGAACAGATGGTTGAGTCTGCAGAGCTGTTTACTCATACTATAGCCTGGGAATCAGAGGTCGACTCCAGCGCTTCTGTGAATCCAGACGAGGAAATGATCTGCACTGATGCCCAGAATCTTTATGAGTCGGATCCAGGACCAGACGCAGAAGGTTCTGACCATAATGTAGACCCTCATTCCCAAACTGTAACTCCTGTTGGTGGAGACAATGAGGAAGACGATGATAAGACTCAAATACCTGATTGGAGCGACAACTTTAGTTTTTTGTCAGGGCAGGAACAGGTTGGCTCTGAGGACGACGGGTGTGATAACGCACAGGGTGATGATGATGAGGTCGGAGATCCCACTTACTGTCAACCCACAGTCAGCCAAGAGATGAGGTCAGCAGAGGAGGTGGAGGAAGATGCTAGTGACGACGAGGTCAGGTTGCGCCTTCCTGGACAGAGACGTAGTACTGGAAGCACGTCAACAACTGCATCCTCAAACACAACTCTGCCTCTCACCACAAGTCGTGGTGGCTCTTCAGGTCGCATGGGTGCTAAGCCTTGCATAGCCTGGGCATTTTTTCAGATCGGTAAAGATGACCCAACTCGTGTTATCTGTAACATTTGTCAGCAAAAGCTAAGTAGAGGCCAAAAAATACATAGTTTGAGTACTTCATGCATGAACCGGCACATGGACATGAAGCATAAGTTGCAGTGGGAAGCTCAGTGTGCTACAATGCGGCCTAGCCGGCCGGGCCAATCACCGTCTGCCATATCTTGTGCATCCGCGGCCTCTTCATCCTCTGTGACTGGGGGGACAGCAGTCACACCTGTTTTGGGGCGCAGACCTGCCACCTCTTTACTCGCAACAGCCAGCGTGATTGGCAGGTCATCATTTTCTTTGGAGGTGGTAACACCAGCTGGTGTTGAGCGCTGTCCGACATCGATAGCACCACCTTTGGATCAAGGCAACCTAACATGTCCGCCTGCATCTTCCTCACAGACCGGCAGTTTGCCGGGGACACCCTTATCAACCCCGTCTAAGCACAATAGCCAGCCCTCGGTCCCTCAGATGTGGACAAGTAAAAGACCATTTCCTCCTAGCCATGAGAAAGCTAAGAGGTTGAATTTCACCATCTGCAAGCTCTTGGCTACAGAAATGCTGCCTTTCCGCCTGGTGGACACAGAGGATTTTCGAGACCTTATGTCCGTCGCAGTGCCCCAGTACCAGATGCCCAGTCGGCACTACTTCTCAAAGAAAGGTGTGCCTGCGCTCCACCAGCATGTCGCACACAACATCACCGCTTCTTTGAGAAACTCTGTGTGTGACAGGGTGCATTTCACCACAGACACTTGGACGAGTAGGCATGGACAGGGGCGTTACATGTCGCTGACTGGGCACTGGGTAACTATGGTGACAGCAGGACAAGGGGCTGCTGTCCAAGTCTTGCCGTCCCCACGAGTTGTGCGTCAATCCTCTTTATGTCAAAGTTCCTCCACTGCTTCTGCCTCCTCAACCTCCTCTCGGTCTTCCACCTGCACCCAAAGCCTGTCTGGTCATGCCACAAGCTTTCTAACTGCGCAGAAGGGATCCTGCACACCTCCTTACTATGCTGGCAGTAGGGCTCAACGTCATCAGGCGGTTTTTACATTGGAATGTCTGGGAAATGTGAGTCACACAGCTGAGGACTTGTGGTCAGCTCTGGAGAACCAATTTCATGAATGGTTGTCTCCACTGGACCTGAAACCAGGGAAGGCCGTGTGCGACAATGCTGCAAACCTGGGTGCGGCCCTTCGCCGGGGCAATGTCACACACGTACCTTGTATGGCTCACGTGTTGAACCTGGTTGTCCAGCAATTTTTAGCCCACTATCCCAGACTAGATGGCCTTCTGCAGAGGGCACGGTCGCTGTGTGCTCACTTCCGCCGTTCGCATCCCGCAGCTCAGCGACTTACATCTCTACAGAAGTCGTTGGGCCTGCCACTTCACCGGCTAAAATGCGATGTGCCTACCCGGTGGAATTCAACTCTGCACATGTTGCAGCGACTGTGGCAGCACCGACAAGCCCTGGTGCAATACGTTCTGACGTATAGCCTGGGCCAACGAGATTCAGAGGTGGGGCAAATCACGCTGGAGGAGTGGTCTCAGATCAGGAACCTATGCACCCTTCTGCACAGTTTTGAAATGGCGACGAAGATGTTTAGTGCTGGCGATGCCATTATCAGCATGACTATTCCGGTGATTTACATGCTGGAGCACATGTTAAACAGAATTCGGAGTCAGGTGGTGGCACAAGAGGAGGTGGAGGAAGTAGAGGAGGAGGAGTTGTATGCGGAAGGGCTAACATCTGCAAGGTCCAGACGGTCGGCAGCACCAAGGCGGCAGGCATGTGAGGGTGGGGGAGATGGTTTTACCAGGGAGCATGGTAGCAGCCAAACTAGTGAGGAAGGTGCAGGAGCCCAGGAAGAAGTGGAGGACGAACTGATGGAAGACTCATCAGATGAGGGAGACCTTGATCACATTTCTGTTGTGCGAGGTTGGGGGGAGAGGACAGAGGAAGGAAGCATGATTGTTACCTCGCCACCAACACAACAGGGACTTGGTGCTCCTGGATGCGCAACACACATGAGTGCCTTCTTGCTGCACTACCTGCAACATGACCCTCGAATTGTGAGAATTAGAAATAATCCTGACTACTGGGTTGCCACACTGTTAGATCCCCGGTACAAAAGTAAATTTGCAGAAATTATTCCTGCCATAGAAAGGGATGCACGCATGCAGGAGTATCAGCAGAGACTGTTGCAGAATCTTACATGTGCTTTTCCACAAAATACCAGTGGTGCACGTAGTGAATCTCACAGTTCCAACTTGCCAACCGTGGGACCGTCAAGTGTTCAGCACTCAAACCGTAACAGAACCACAGTATCTGCTGGTAACATCAATTTTGCGGAGTCATTTCACCACTTTTTTAGCCCATCCTTTGCAAGGCCACAGGAGACAAGAAGTCTGACACATAGTCAACGCCTAGAGACGATGGTACAGGAGTATCTCCAAGTAAACATTGAAGCCACGACTGTGTCACTGGACCCTTGCTCTTTTTGGGCTTCCAATCTGGATAAATGGCCAGAGCTAGCCACTTACGCCTTGGAGATCTTGTCATGCCCCGCAGCCAGCGTTCTGTCTGAACGTGTGTTCAGCGCTGCTGGTGGTGTGCTGACAGATAAGCGCACGCGGCTCTCCACTGATAATGTAGACAGACTCACGTTCATAAAGATGAACAAATCATGGATCCGAAACGACTTTTCTACCCCTGTGTCATCCTGGGGAGAGTAAAAGCTTGATGATTGGTTAAAATCACCCTACCAACCGTTTTAAGCTTTCAAATTACTAATCATGTTTATCTGTATCTTGACTGGAAAATAATTTGGGCTTTGTAGCAGTGTGCAGCACTGATCCTATTAGGCCATCTATAATAAGCTTCACCAGATTTAAAATTAAAAATAATTTTTAGCTGCATCTAGCCCGGAAAATAATTTTGGGGCTCCGAGATGCGCAAGACACATAAGTGCCTTCTTGCTGCACTACCTGCAGCATGACCCTCATATTGTCAGAATTCGAAGTAATCATGACTACTGGGTTGCCACACTCTTAGATCCCCCAAACTTTTCGATCAACCTTTTCATTTTAATAAAGACCAAAAAAATGGTCATTTTTGAAATTATAAGCATTAGCAGGTTGTTAGAAACTGAAATCAAACAGTTTTCAACTCAAAACTTTATTCTAGGTGATGTTACATTTTCACATAGGACCCCTTGTTCGAAAGGAGCTTCTGAACTCTCTCGTCCATTGAATTTGTCAGGTTTTGGATGGTTTCTGCTTCAATTGTTTTGCATGAGGACAGAATACCCTCCCAGAGCTGTTGCTTAGATGTGAACTGCCTCCCGCCATCATAGACACTCCTTTTAATGATGCTCCAAAGGTTCTGAATGGGGTAGAGGTCAGGGGAGCATGGGGGTCACACCATAAGTTTGTCCCCTTTTATGCCCATATCAGCCAGAGATGCAGATGTTTTATGTGCAGCATGAGATGGTGCATTATCATGCAGAAAAATGATCTTGCTGTGAAATACACAGTTCTTCTTCTTGAACCATGGCAGGAAGTGCTGTTTGAGAAAATCCACATACATTATGGAGTTCATCTTTAGCGCCTTCAGGGATCCTAAAGGGGCCGACAATCTCTCTCCCCATGATTCCAGCCCAAAACATTACTCCACCTCCTCCTTGTTGGCGCTGTAGCCGTGTTTGCGTGGGGTGTCCATCAACCAGCCATCCTCCACTCCATTCATCTGGACCATCGAGCGCTGCACGGCACTCATCCGTGAACAAAACAGTTTTGAAATCAGTCTTCATGTAATGTTTGGCCCACTGGAGCCGTTTCTGCTTGTGTGAAGTGGATAGAGGAGGTCGACAGGATGGCATATGCACAGCTGCAAACCTCTGAAGGACCCTGCATCTTGTTGTTCGGGGGACGTTGGAGGCACAAGCAGATTCAAAAACTTGTCTGCTGCTATGACAAGGCTTTTTTGCCGCTGCTGTTTCAACCTGACGTAATTGCCTGTAGGAAAGAGTCCTCAATTTGCCCTTATCAGCACGCACACGTGTGTACTGTGAATCAGCTACATACTTCTTGATTGCCAAGACACTTCTTCCTGATCATCGCACAATGTTGATTGTAGTCATGCCTTGACCTAAACACTCCACAATTTGTTGCTTCTCAGCAGCCGACACATCCTTTTTCTTTCCCATTTTGGCAGAAAATGTAGGCTGCTTAATAATGTGAGAGAGCCTTCTTAAGTAGTCTTGCCTTTCATTGGACACACCTGCCAAACTAATTAGCACAGGTGTCTGCAATTGCTTACAGTGATATAAAGAGCCCTGACACACATCACCATCAATGAGTTTAACTGACAAACAAACAAATTCTTCCCTTATCACTCCTAAACACTTTTTGCATAATAATTTGGAACGCGGTGTACATGTGCTTTTCCACAAAACACCAGTGGTTCACGTAGTGAATCTTACAGTTCTAACTTGCCAACCGTGGTCTGTATGGAATTGTTCAATAAAGGGCCCAAAATTAAGATAACATAGATGGGAGAGGTCTCTATGAATAGGAATTCCTAAGTATTTGATACCCTGTGAGGGCCAGGCAAAGGGAAAGTTGGACTGGATGGAATCCTATATGGATTTAGGGAGGGAGACATCGAGGGCCTCAGACTTCGCTGCATTGATTTTAAAATTTTACCATGTAACAAAGTGATCTATTTCAGCCATAACAGCAGGGATGGATATATGTGATTGAGTGATATATACTAGGACATCATCAGCAAATAGAGAGCACTTGTACTCGGTGCCTCCCACCTCAATCCACCTAATATTGGGGTTATGGCGAATTGATGAGAGCAGGTGCTCCGTCACTAGGATGTATAAGAGAGGGGACAGAGGACATCCCTGCCTTGTCCCATTGGTGATTGTGAAAGGTGATGAAAATGTTCTGACGCACCCCCTGGGCCTTGGGACACCCGGAGCCGGACCCTTTTTGGTGGATGCTGGTGGTTGTAGTCTTCGTGGCGGCGATCCGGTTCCGTGGCTCAGGGCGGTCAAACCAGTGGCGGAACTATTTATGTGGTTTTGATGTTTAAATGTCCGACTACGCCACCCGTGGATTGCGGTCAGAGTGAACCGCCGCTACAGGGCAGACCGTTAAGGCTGGTGTTGTGGGTGCAGCAGAGCGTAGCATAACTCCCCACGGGAGGAGTATAGCCTCAGGGCAGTGTATGCGGAGGATGGGGGTGATGGTGCAGGGCAGCAGCAGTAACGACACGGAGTCAGTGATGCAGTTCAGGGCCTTTACTCACAGTTCTTATTATCCAGACCACGTCTGCAGGTAACGGCTGCCCACGTCGTACTGTGCTCACCAGGTGAGGGGCTCAGACAACTCCCAGATAACTTTGGAGCGCTTCACAGGACCCCCTTTGTGTGTCCTTTGTCTGGCCTTTCTTACCAACACTTCTGTCCGGCTGCCTCGGGCCTCCTCTTGGTAAACTTGGCGCCAGTTTCCCTGACCCTATGTGGTGCCTTCCTAGCGGGTGGAGCAAGGGGCTGCGCCACATAAAATGTCAGAGCCTCCGGTTTCTAGCTGAGGGTCGTTTCCTGCCTCCACTAGTTCGGGGACCGGTCTCCCCCTTTGGCCTGACCCCTCCACGCAGGTGGATTCGGGCGTGCGGTGGCGACTCGCCCGTCCGCACCCCTGGGATCCCTTCATTCCTCGTTCCTGGAGCCTTCTCCGCTCCTCTTCCTTCCTTCTCCCTCTTGCAGGCCTGGGCCTCTGTTACTAGGCCCGCCTCCGGAGCAGAGCTCATGCAGAGCCCCTGCTCCCTGCCACTTCTGCTCAGACTTCTCTGCACTGAAATAAGATGGTGCCCACCTTTTATACTCCCTTCTCAATGCACCCAGGAACTGCTTCCTCCCTGCTCCTGCACTGCAGGGTTCCCCTTCCTCAGTGTTCCCTCCCCCCACTCCAGCCAGGGACAGGGACTGTCGTGCCCATCTCAGGGGCATATTGGTCGCCCTGCCCCACGGCAATGTGGTGTAATGCATGCAGGTGTCGGGTCCTGATCCACACTCCATCCTTATCTGAGAGTGAGATATCACACCTCTGGGTGAGGTGCAATACGTCTGTAGCAACCGAGCCCTCGGTGCTACAGTTCCATTTATCTTCAGCCTAGGTGACGTATTGTGATACAGGGCCGTGATTTTGGCTATAAAAGGGTCCCCTAGACCCCTACCCCAAGCTTTTTAAGAGAATCATATATGGCGTGCCAGGAGACTCTATGGAATGCTTTCTCAGCATCCAACGAGAGTATCTACTTACAAATTTTTAACTGCATCTAGCCCAGGAAATACTTTGTGCCTAGTAGCAGTGTCTGCTAGTCAGCGGATTATCCCGGCTGTTAAGCAAGCTACACCACCTGTAGTTTGGACACTTAATTTTTTCAAAGGAAATGCTTCGGGACCATGGGATACTTAGTGAAGAGCATCAGGAGGCACCCCAAGGCATAGGGGCTGGGACTGGCACTAGGATGCCTTGCGGTGGACAGCCGAGCTCGATCCTTATAAAAGCTTTTTAACTGCAGCAGCTTTAGTGGACGCTACTGGAGCTGGAATTACGCGGCTGCTGGCATGAGACTTGCCCTCAAATAGATCCTTGTAAATGGATTTAAAGTGTATTCATTCAAATTAGAGGGACAATTTAAATTAAAAAGCTTAGAGCTGCCTCCACCACAGGGGGGCTCTCTCGACCCACCAGCGGACAGGCACCAGTATTGGGAGAGGGGGGCTGGCCGTCAGGGTTCACCGCGGCTCTGGCACAAACCCGGCGACACGGAGGTGGCACGGGCAGGAGCGGACTGGCCGTCTCGGCTTCTCACTTTTTGGATTTTAGAAGGGCATGACATGCCTATATCTGTGTCTCCCCCTCCTTTTACTCCTCCACCTCTTTTCTTTTCGCATGACTATATGTACTTGTCACTTTTCCATGTGTTAGTTGTGTCTTCTGAGCAGTTTGTCAGCTTTTGGACACCTTTGAAGGTGTTTTCTATGTGTTTCTATGTGTTTTTGTTTGCCTGCCATTGGTTTTAACGGTGTTCGAAGGTGTTCGACGAACAGTTCGACGAACAGTTCGGCGAACACACGGGTGTTCGACGAACCGAACCGAACTCGAACACTACGGGGGTGGCTCAACACTAGTTCTAAGGTGTTCGACGAACAGTTCGACGAACAGTTCCTCGAACATCCCGGTGTTCGACGAACCGAACCGAACCCGAACACTACGGGGGTGGCTCAACACTACTAAAGAACACAAGGAATGGACATTAGACCAGTGGAAATCTGTGCTTTGCTCTGATGAGTCCAAATTTGAGATCTTTGGTTCCAACCACCGTGTCTTTGTGTAATGCAGAAAAGGTGAACGGATGGACTCTACATGCCTGGTTCCCACCGTGAAGCATAGAGGAGAAGGTGTGATGGTGTGGGGGTGCTTTGCTGGTGATACTGTTGGGGATTTATTAAAAATTGAAGGCATACTGAACCAGCATGGCTACCACAGCATCTTGCAGCGGCATGCTATTCCATCTGGTTTGCGTTTAGTTGGACCATCATTTATTTTTCAACAGGACAATGACCCCAAACACACCACCAGGCTGTGTAAGGGCTATTTGACCAAGAGGGAGAGTGATGGGGTGCTACGCCAGATGACCTGGCCTCCATAGTCACCAGACCTGAACCCAATCGAGATGGTTTGGGGTGAGCTGGACCGCAGAGTGAAGGCAAAAGGGCCAACAAGTGCTAAGCATCTCTGGGAACTCCATCAAGATTGTTGGAAGACCATTTCCGGTGACTACCCCTTGAAGCTCATCAAGAGAATGCCAAGAGTGTGCAAAGCAGTCATCAAAACAAAAGGTTGAAGAACCTAGAATATAAGACATATTTTCAGTTGTTTCACACTTTTTTGTTAAGTATATAATTCCACATGTGTTAATTCATAGTTTTGATGCCTTCAGTGTGAATGTACAATTTTCATAGTCATGAAAATACTGAAAAATCTTTAAATGAGAAGGTGTGTCCCAACTTTTGGTCTGTACTGTATTTATTTTTTTATTTTTAACCACTCTCTCGGTCACAGTATATAAATCCATGCCGGTTGCATGGATTTATATAGTGTGACCTAGTTGTCACCAGCACTTTCCAAGTGATGCTAATAGCTTGGAAAGCGCTTGTCAATCCGCATGCGGAAATGTCAGTGAATAAAGCTCCATTTCTGCATGTCCCTGGCAGGAAAATGCATGTACAATCCGCATGAGTTTTTTTCTGCCAGGGAGATGCAGAAACGCTCAGGAAAAAATCCTGAGCATTTCTGCATCATGGGCACATAGCCTCAGTTAAATTTCAACCCTTAGGCTAGGTGCACACGATGCAGAAATGCTCAGGATTTTTTCCTGAGAGTTTCTGCATCTCCCTGCCAGAAAAAAACGCATGCGGATTGTACATGCGTTTTCCTGCCTGGGACATGCGGAAATGAAGCGGTCCCAGGCAGGTGTAGTTATGCAAATCCCAGGATGAATAAACATGTTAATGATATGCAAATGATGAAAAAGTGGAAACACAATTTTCAAAACCTCTCGATTTATTTAGTATTGAGTATGAGTGCCCTGTACAGAAATAAATGCTGAATGCACTTTGGCACACAGGCTGATCAAAGTAAAACACTCAAAATGTGGAAGGTGTTGCCATGTTGAAAAAATGGCTCTTGGGTCACTTTGGAGAAATGGTCCTGATGTACAGTAGCCGGATTCATCTAGTCTTCATTCCAGGTACAGAAAAAAACTCTGTGTTACATTGATTTGTTGGTGGAACCAGTGGTACATCCATTTGTCCAAAGTATCCCAGAAGTCTTTTTTCAATATAACATCAGGTTGCATGTTACTTGTTCAACTGTAAGCAGCCTAAACTGGCTACCATGGTCTTAGGACTTGACTCCCATTGAGCACATCTGTGATGTCATTGGTTTGCAATTGCAAAGAGAGCTGCCATCAGTGAATCTTGATGACTTGCATGACCAAGTGCATCCAAAATGCAAACAACCATTTAACCTCTTTGATAGCATGTTAAGGCATATAAGGGCATATACTTCTGCTCTTGGCATTTGTACTCAATACTGAATAAATATGTTTTGTTCATTTTGTTTCCATTATTTCATCATTTTCATATAATTAACATGTCTGACCATCCTGTGATTTCCAGAATTATTTTCCTTAATGGTGTTGCAATTTGTATGTTGAGGAGTGATGCATGAATTTTTAAAGCCAACATTGTGGTAAATAAGAATATAGATATATGGCAAATCTACAATTGTACCAGCCCCCTACAAGATGGCACAGTATATGCAATGGCTGGAGTACAAATTATAAGAGCTGTTACAAATGTGATTAGTAGCTGCCAGCTCAGGTGTTTAGATATGGTGCTGAGCGTGTTGCAGCAGAAAACCTATGTAAGAATTAGTCTGCTGGGGCTTTGCAGCACCGAGAGGATTGTTATTTTTCCCCAGAGGAACTATCCTGGCATAGATTAGGAGGATCTTGGCTGTTGGGAAGCCATTCAGTTAGTAAATAGAAGTGATCCATCCTTGCAAGTGTACAAGTTACCTCAGTGTACATACAAACTGCCTCAAGCTACTACTTCAAGTCAGTTAGAACTATTTATGACACGTTAAATCAAAGTAAACTTATTATATGTCTCACATTCAAATATAACGCTTAAAAAATAGATTTTTTGGGGGGGGATACCATAATTAAACATTACATGCTTATTACATTAAAGACTAATGTTCTCTGATTTTGTTCTTATATGCTACTTCTTCGCATGCTCCTCAAATGATTCAAGTAATTCTTGTGGTAGAGTTCCGCAGAATCAGGAGAATGTGCTCTACTGACATGAATTTTGAAGTGCAAGCAGTAGATTTCTGAAAACATTTTCTTGATCGTGGTTAGAAGCTAGATCAATCAAAAGGGCATTTAATAGATTAAAGACAAATTACCAATATCTGTTACTATATTCAGACAAGAAACAGATACCAAGAACCAAGCAATTGAAGGATTTTATCAAGTATGGACCTACCTTTCAGCATACACCCCCCTAGAAGATCTATGGTGGATTATCCACAAGAAGGAAGAAGTAAGATAAAGCTTAAAGATGAAATAGAAAAGAGAAATATCTTACTTGTCTGGGAAGAACACAGTTTGCACAATGACATACAATAAAGACCAAAAGTTTGGACACATCTTCTCATTTAAAGATTTTTCTGTATTTTCATGACTATGAAAATTGTACATTCACACTGAAGGCATCAAAACTATGAATTAACACATGTGGAATTATATACTTAACAAAAAAGTGTGAAACAACCGAAAATATGTCTTATATTCTAGGTTCTCCAAAGTAGCCACCTTTTGCTTTGATGACTGCCTTGCACACTCTTGGCATTCTCTTGATGAGCTTCAAGAGGTAGTCACCGGAAATGGTTTTCACTTCACAGGTGTGGCCTGTCAGGTTTAATAAGTGGGATTTCTTGCCGGATAAATGGGATTGGGACCATCAGTTGAGTTGTGCAGAAGTCATGTGGATATGCAGCTGATAGTGCTACTGAATAGACTGTTAGAATTTGTATTATGGAAAGAAACAAGCAGCTAAGTAAAGAAAAACGAGTGGCCGTCATTACTTTAAGAAATGAAGGTCAGTCAGTCCAAAAAATTGGGCAAACTTTGAAAGTGTCCCCAAGTGCTGTTGCAAAAACCATCAAGTGCTACAAAAAAACTGGCTCACATGAGGACCGCCCCAGGAAAGGTAGACCAAGAGTCACCTCTGCTTCTGAGGATAAGTTTATCCAAGTCACCAGCATCAGAAATTGCAGGTTAACAGCAGCTCAGATTAGAGACCAGGTCAATACCACACAGAGTTCTAGCAGCAGACAAATCTCTACAACAACTGTTAAGAGGAGACTTTGTGCAGCAAAATAGCTGCTAGGAAACCACTGCTAAGAACAGGCAACAAGCAGAAGAGACTTGTTTGGGCTAAAGAGCACAAGGAATGGACATTAGACCAGTGTAAATCAGCTTTGGTCTGATGAGTCCAAATTTGAGATCTTTGGTTGCAACCACCATGTCTTTGTGTGACGCAGAAAAGGTGAATGGATGGACTCTACATGCCTGGTTCCCACCATGAAGCATGGTGGAGGAGCTGTGATGGCGTGGGGGTGCTTTGCGGCAGACACTGTTGGGGATTTATTCAAAATTGAAGGCATACTGAACCAGCATAGCTACCACAGCATCTTGCAGCGGCATGCTATTCCATCTGATTTGTATTTAGTTGGACCATCATTTATTTTCAACACGACAATGACCCCAAACACACCTCCAGGCTGTGTAAGAGCTATTTGACCAAGAAGGAGAGTGATGGGGTACTACGCCAGATGAACCCAATCGAGATGGTTCGGGGTGAGCTGGACCCCAGAGTGAAGGCAAAAGGGCCAACAAGTGCTAAGCATCTCTGGGAACTCCTTGAAGATTGTTGGAAGACCATATCCGGTGACTAACGTTTGAAGCTCATCAAGAGAATGCCAAGAGTGTGCAAAGCAGTCATCAAAGCAAAAGGTGGCTACTTTGAAGAACCTAGAATATAAGACATATTTTCAGTTGTTTCACACTTTTTTGTTAAGTATATAATTCCACATGTGTTAATTCATAGCTTTGATGCCTTCAGTGTGAATGTACAATTTTCATAGTCATGAAAATACAGAAAAATCATTAAATGAGAAGGTGTGTCCAAACTTTTGGTCTGTACTGTATATTCAAAAAACATCACAAAAAAACTGATAATTAGCTCATATCACCTGATACTCACAGGAATCCCAGGCTCACGGATTAGTGTCCAGCATACCCTTGCAAGGATATATAAAGAAAGTAAAATCCGGTGCTACATGCGATAAATCCTTTTATTCCAAAATTAAAAATCACAACATGTCCCTAGGAGGGGAACAACTGGACGCGTTTCGAGGACACAGCCCCTTTTAAACGCATCCAGTTGTTCCCCTCCTAGGGACATGTTGCACCGGATTTTACCTTCCTTATATATCACAAAAAACAGCCTTACCAACACCAGGTCAGATTACCGATGCACTAGCAGGATGCAGGAGACCCCCATGATAAAGGCGGGGGCAACACAAGTGCAAAATACTGATGAAATAACTATTCACAAACCTACTAATTAATGGAGGAGGGGGTTGCCTATTAAAAATGTACACATATGAGGCTTGCATAGTACACCAGTCACACATGTACTTAGGATGCACAGTGGTTGGCTTACAGCCTATTGATGAGATGACACCAATATTATGATGAGGACCCTTGATGTGGGTTGCGATTTTGCTTATTTTGACCAACATATCATCAATACCTCATGTATTTCATGCATCATTTTTCATCTTTTTATTGCACATTTTTCCATTTTTATGCGGGGTGCATCCAGGTCTTTTAGTGTTGGTTGGGTGAATTGGGTTGTCTGTCTTGTGAATTACACATATAGTGCTGGCCAGCCCACCTAATCTAATAGTATGGGCATTATCAGTAAGCTGTAAAGCAGACACTTTTCATCACATGTACCTTTGTGATTGGTGCCCTATGCAAGCCTCATCCATGTGCATTTTAATACTAGGCAACCATCCCCTCCATGAATTGGTAGGTTTGTGAGTTGTTGTTCCATCAGCATTTTGCACTTCTACTGCCCTCACCTGTATCATAGGAGTCTGCTGTATCTTGCTAGTGCATTGATAATCTGACCTGGTGTTGGTAAGGCTGTGATATTTTTGAAGAGCACTGTTTGAAACCCTTGCAGCCCATTCCTAGATATTTCAGTCAATATGATGACTTTAGTTAGAGATTAGCAGATCTTTCGAAATTTTAATTTTCTGTCTTCACTGAACTTTCCCCAATAATATGATTTGCAGTAAATACATTTTTGCAAATCTCAATACTGGAAAGCTTGTAATTACTCAAAAAATGTAGTGTAGAGGAGAGAGAGAGAACTTTGCTAACTGTAAGAGCTTATGTTCTAGATGAGAAAGAGAGAGAGATGACTCAGCTGACCGTAAGAGCTCACACATTAGAGAAGAGACAAAAGAACCAGCTGATCAGAAGAGCATTCTACAGGAGAGACCCTTGCTGACCATAATAGATAATAATAATAATAATTTTTATTTATTATTAGCCCACATATTCCGCAGCACTTTACAATTAAGCGGGGACATGTACAGACAAATTCAATACAAGGTAAGACAGTTTAAACAGTTACATTAGGAGTGATGTCCCTGCTTGCAAGCTTACATTCTACAAGGAAATGGGGGGACACAATAGGTGAAATGTGCTTGTTATTTCAGGTCTGGCAATTATAATAAATAGGGATTTTCATGTAAAGCTGTATGATCCGGTCATCAGCCAATATGTTTATGTGCAATACTCAAGTACCGACTGCAGTTATCTTGTGCATGCAGGGTGTGGAGACAGATGAAGAGTAGGGTGCAGATTCTGAATAATATTTAGAAGGAGGGAACAGGGAAAAGTTAATTTACTGAGTAGCTAAGGTGGTAGGCTTGTTTAAAGAGATGGGTTTTTAAAGCGCGCTTGAAGACATGGGGGCTAGGCATCAGTCGGATCGCCTGGGGTAGTGCATTCCAGAGAACTAGCGCAGCACAAGAGAAGTCTTGGAGATGGAGGTGCAAGATTCGGATTATGGGGGATGTTAGTCTTAGGTCATTTGTAGAATGGAGGGCACGTGTAGGGCGATAGCCAGAGATGAGAGAGGAGATATCAGGCGGTGCAGAACTGTGGAGAGCTTTGTGGGTGAGAGCGATGAGTTTATATTGAACCCTGTAGCGGATGGGTAACCAGTGTAATGACGGGTACAAGATGGAGGCATCGGTGAAGCGGCTGGACAGAAATACGACCCTTGCTGCCGCATTCAGGACAGATTGGAGAGGAGAAAGTTTGGTAAGAGGGAGACCGATCAGAAGAGAGTAGCAGTAATCCAGACGAGAATGAAGAAGAGCGACAGTTAGAGTTTTAGCAGTTTCAAAGGTGAGAAAAGGTCGGATTCTGGAGATGTTTTTAAGATGCAGGTGACAAGAGCGAATGTGTGATCGGATATGGGGAGAAAAGGAAAGGTTAGTGTCGAATATGACCCCAAGGCAGCAGGCGTGCTGCCTTGGAGTTATGGTTGAACCCTCCAAGGTAATTTCGATGTTAGGCAGAGATGGATTAGTAGAGGGGAGAAAAACAAAAAGTTTAGTTTTAGAGAGATTCAGTTTAAGATAAAGGAAGGACATGATGTTAGAGACAGCGGACAGACAATTCTTGGTATTTTGTATTAGGATAGGGGTGATGTCAGGTGAAGAGGTGTATAGTTGGGTGTCGTCAGCATAGAGATGATACTGGAACCAAAATCTGCTGATTGTTTGTCCAATAGGGGCAGTGCATAGAGAGAAGAGGAGGGGGCCTAGGACTGAGCCCTGCAGGACTCCGATAGTAAGGGGACAAAGAGAGGAAGAGGAACTGGCAAAAGATACAGTAAAGGAGCGGTCAGAGAGGTAGGAGGAGAACCAGGAGAGAACGGTTTCCTTCCTTGAGGCCTATTGAGCAGAGCATAGTGAGGAGGAGCTGGTGAGCCACTGTGTCAAATGCGGCAGAGAGATCCAGGAGAATCAGCAGGGAGCAGTGACCTTTGGATTTAGCTGTTAGTAGATCATTAGAGACTTTAGTGAGGGCAGTTTCAGTGGAATGTAAGGAGCGGAAACCAGATTGGAGAGGGTCGAGGAGAGAGTTATCTGAGAGATAGCGGATTAGGCGGGAGTGGACCAAACGTTCAAGGAGTTTAGAGATGAAAGGAAGGTTAGAGACAGGTCTGTTGTTAGCAGTGCAGTTCTGGTCCAGGGATGGTGTTTTAAGTTAAAGGGATATAATGGCATGTTTAAGTGAGGAGGGAAAGATACCTGAAGAAAGACAGAGGTTAAATATTTTAGTCAGGTGAGTGGTGACCACCGGTGAGAGAGACTGCAGGAGATGTGAAGGAATGGGGTCAATATTGTAGGTTGTAGGTCGAGAAGAAATGAGGAGTTGGGTAAGTTCTTATACTGTAACAGGCTCAAAGATGGGGAAGGGGATCCAGGCACTGAGGAGATTGGGCTGAGATGTCCTGATGGATGTGGTTGATTTTTTCTAGGAAATAAGTGGCCAGATCCTCCCCACTGAAGTTTGTGATGGGGGCCTGTGCTTTAGATTTCAGGAGGGAGTTTAAGGTTTCAAAAAGTCGTTTTGGATTGTTGGACAATGAAGTGATGAAAGTGGTGAAGTAGGATTGTTTAGCCAGATGAAGGGCAGAGTTATAGGCTTTGAGCATGAATTCATAGTGGATGAAGTCCTCTGCTAAAAGAGATTTTCACCACTGACGCTCAGCACACCTTGAGCAACGCTGAAGAAAGCGTGTTTGCATTGTGTGCCAGGGCTGCCGTTGTCTGTGTCGGGTCATTCTGCTTGTAGAAGGTTCTGCTTCATCAAGGGCGCTCTTCAGTTTATTATTGTAGTGTGACAATGCTAAGTCTGGACAGGAGAAGGAGGAGATGGGGGCTAAAGATGTGTGGAGATTGTCCATAAGCTGCTGGGTATTAATGGTATGTGTATTCCTATAAGTGTGGTAAGTGGGGGTGTCCCGGGTGAGGAGACAGTTCTTGGTAGAGAAGGAAAGACGGTTGTGGTCTGATAGCGGGAGAGGGGAGTTAGTAAAGTCATGCAGCGAGCAGAGATGGGAGAAAACCAGGTCCAGAGTATTCCCGTCTTCATGCGTAGGAGAATTAGTAAATTGTGAGAGGCCGAATGAGGAAGTTAGAGAAAGTAGATGAGAGGCAGATTGGGAGAGGGGATCATTGATGGGGATTTTAAAGTCTCCCTTTATGATGGTGGAGATGTCACAGGATAGAAAGTGAGGAAGCCAGATGGCAAAGTGATCCAGGAACTGGCGGGAGGAGCCTGGAGGGCGATACACAGCCGCCACTCGCAGGGAGAAGAGTTTGAAGAATCTGACGGTGTGCACTCAAAGGAAGGAAACATAAGTGAGGTAACTGGGGGGGTGACCTGGAAAGCACATTGTGGTGAAAGGAGCAAACCTACACCTCCACCCTGTCTATTCTCAAGTCTGGCGGTATGTGAAAATTTCAGCCCACCAAATGAGAGAGCAGCAGCTGCGGTGGTGTCTGACTGCTGGATCCAGGTTTCTGTAATAGCCAGAAGGTTAAGGGAATTAGAGAGGAAAAAATCGTGAATGTAAGTTGGTTTTTTACACACAGACCGTGCGTTCCAGAGAGCACAATGGAAAGCAATAGGAGAGGCCATGCACTGAATGTTAATAAGATTAGCAGGGTTTCTATATGCAGCTGGAGGACAGTGGTGTATGCTAGTGGAGGGAGGCACAGGCTTGGGGGAGATGTCACCAGCGACTAGGAGAAGGAGAAAAAGGAGAAAGAGCAGGTGGTGCAATGATTTGTATGAATGTTTTGACTGCTGTATGGAGGAAGTGGATGGTTTGGAGTGGGTGAGAAATGTCAGTAGAGCCTCAGAGTTATACATGGGAGAGGGGAGAAGGGAGGGGTGGATATGGAGAGTGCACAGAATGTGTTAAAGGGTGGACGAGATGTGAGAAAGCAGAAGTTAAAATAAATAAGAAGCAGATTGCTATGACCAAAGCATAATGCAATAGAACTGACCAAGAAGTAGCAAGTTTGTATGAATATCTTATGCACCTTATGTGTCTCCTGCCCTGTCTAACTGCTGTTGTAAAACTGCTTATTAAAAGCACTTTAAGGTATTGCACTTAAAGTCTGTTGCACGCGAGACCCATAGATTCCACTCTATAGGATTGCTATCAAAGACTGATCATTAGTGTTGAGCGAGCACTAAAATGCTCGGGTGCTCGAAGCTCGGGCCGAGCTCACCGTGATACTCGTGTGCTCGAACCGAGCAACGAGCCCAATGCTAGTCTATGGGAGACCCAAGCATTTGTGCGGTGGCACCCCCGGCAGTCTGTAGAAAGCCTAAAAAGTGGCCAAAACGATAGTGACAGTGCTAAAAGACATGGGGACAGCATGGGCATCGCCCCAGGAAACATTTCTGACCCCCAGGTCACTGCTGTCTACAACGTGGTCAGAGGTATTAAGCCACTTTAACGGGCTCACAATAAAACGTTCAAAAACGAAGCTGAAACGGTTGTCCTGTGAAATATGTTAAGGAACTTCCTTTCAAGGGTAAATACTTGTGTATAAGGTAAAAAAAAATAACCAAAAACAAAAATACTCCTCCACACCTTGGGCTATGTTCACAAGTAGCATTTTTTATGCGTTTTTGCACTTTTGTATTGCTTTCAACCATGACAAATGCATTCACCGGGAAATGTCATTTTAACATTTTACAATCTTATCTAGCCATGTGCTGTGTGACACATGCATACAGTGCTGAAAAGACATGGGAACAGCATGGGGAAGACTACTGGAAGCATCTCTGACACCCAGGTCACTGCCTAAAAGTGTGCCCATCAGAAGTCATCCTTGCCACATCAGAAGATGCAGACTTGCAACTATCTGCATGAAATTGGGCCTTTTAGGCATGTGGAGGCAGACACCGGCCACCATGTCATGGCTGCGTCGGTTGCCTGGTATCCATACTCAGTCCCCAGGGGGCGGCCGGGTGTACCAAAAGTAGCAGTTCAGCTACACAGTTATAGGGCATGCAGCGAGTGCAATGCCTACCAAAAATTTAGAGGCACTCCAATGCCCCTTGGAAGTGACGTGGAGGTCAGAGGGCCTTAACTAAACCGTTTTTTCCATTTATAGCAACTGGGTCTCCTGTGCACTGTTGGCGTAAGCAGTGAATTGAAGGCTTTCCAAAAATGATGAGGAACTGCAATGCCCCTTGAAACAGACGTGGATTACAGCATACTAAAAACTTTCAACCCATTATTGGGGAGTGGGTCTCCCTTAGTGTTCACTTATGCATTGAAAAGCAAAAGCTGACTAAAATTAGGAGGAAATGCAATGCCCGTTGGTAGAATGGTGGAGTTCTCCGTGGAACAAAAAGAGAATATCAATGCCCCTTGAAAAAGTGGTGGGGGTCGCAGTAGCTTAACAAGACGATTTAATGCCCCTTGGAAGAGACGTGGAGGTCGCAGTGGAATAAAAAGACAATATCAATGCCCCTGGGAAAAGTGGTGGAGGTCGCAGTAGCTTAACAAGATGGTTTTAATGCCCCTTGGAAGAGACGTGGAGGTCACAGTAGCTTAACAAGATGGTTTTAATGCCCCTTGGAAGAGTGGTGGAGGTCTCAGTAGCTTAGCAAGATGGTTTTAATGCCCCTTGGAAGAGACGTGGAGTTCAGAGTGGTTTAACAAGATGGTTTTAATGCCCCTTGGAAGAGACGTGGAGGTCACAGTAGCTTAACAAGATGGTTTTAATGCCCCTTGGAAGAGTGGTGGAGGTCTCAGTAGCTTAGCAAGATGGTTTTAATGCCCCTTGGAAGAGAAGTGGAGTTCAGAGTGGTTTAACAAGATGGTTTTAATGCCCCTTGGAAGAGACGTGGAGTTCAGGGTGGTTTAACAAGATGGTTTTAATGCCCCTTGTAAGAGACGTGAAGGTCACAGTAGCTTAACAAGATGGTTTTAATGCCCCTTGGAAGAGTGGTGGAGGTCTCAGTAGCTTAGCAAGATGGTTTTAATGCCGCTTGGAAGAGACGTGGGAGTTCAGAGTGGTTTAACAAGATGGTTTTAATGCCCCTTGGAAGAGACGTGGAGGTCGCAGTAGCTTAACATGACGGTTTTAATGCCCCTTGGAAAAGACATGGAGGTCACAGTGTAATAAAAAGACAATATCAATGCCCCTTGGAAGAGTGGTGGAGGTCGCAGTAGCTTAACAAGACGGTTTTAATGCCCCTTGGATGAGTGGTGAAGGTCGCAGTAGCTTAACAAGATGGTTTTAATGCCCCTTCGAAGAGTGGTGGAGGTCACAGTAGCTTAACAAGACTATTTTAATGCCCCTTACAAGAGCCATGCAGTACAGCATATTCAAAACATTATTCCCATTTTTGGGGAGTGGGTCTCCCATAGTCTTTGCCTATGCCTTCCAATCAAAAGTTGCCAAAAATTAGGACGGAGGAACTTGTAATGCTGGCAAACAAGAGCCATGCAGTACAGCATATTAAAAACATTATTCCCATTATTGGGGAGTGGGTCTCCCATAGTTTTTGCCTATGCCTTTCAAGCAAAAGCTGCCAAAAATTAGGACGGAGGAACTTGCAATGCTGGAAACACGGACCACGGTCACCCTGGTGGTATAGTGGTGGTGGAGGCTGAGGAAAAGGAGAAGAGCAAAATACAGCTGAAATGAGGAAGCGTATATCCATGTGTGGGTGTTAAGAGGTGAATGGGAATACACCTCCCGAAATAACACAGTGGATTTGACTTTGCTACTCTGCTGTCATTTGTTGGTGATGAGAATTCTGGCCCAATCCAGCCCTTGTTCATTTTGATAAGGATCAGCTTGTTAGCATTGTCAGTTGACAGGCGAGTGCGCTTATCAGTTATAATTCCCCCAGTGGCACTAAAAACACGCTCCGATAACACGCTAGAGGCAGGGCAGTCCAGGACCTAAAAAGCATACAGAGTGAGTTCATTTCAAGTGTCCTGCTTGGATACCCAATAATTAAAAGGTACAGAGGAATCACAGAGGATGCTGGAACGGTCAGCAAGGTACTCCCTCATCATCTTTTGAAACTTTCCACTCCTTGTGAGAGTACCCCGTGCCTCAGGGCCTGTAAGCTGGGCAGGTCTCAGAAAACTGTCCCAGAATGTTGACAGTGTTCCCCTGCCTCTGCTGGATTAGAGTTGCTTCTCTCTCACCTGTACGCCTTGGATGGTCAACAAACTGTGACCTCTGCTGCTAGAGTGTTCAGATGGGATTTTTTTTAACAGTTCTGCAGCAAGAGCCTTCTGGTAATGCCACATTTTTGTAGACCTCTCCACCTCAGGAATAAGAGAGTGAAAGTTCTCCTTGTAGCGGGGGTCTAAAAGTGTCACCAACCAGTAATGACTGTCACCCAACATTTTGACAACGCGAGGGTCACTTTTAGGGCAGCGTAACATAAAGTCAACCATGCGTGCCAGACTGGTAACGGTGAAGGCTTTCGTGTCCTCACCAAGATGACGACTGACCATGCTCTCCTCCTCCTCCTCTTTCGTGTCCTCAGGGCACCCACGCTGAACCGATGGTATGACAGTTGTACAGGTACTACCGTCTACAGCGCATGATACCAGCTCCTGTTCTTCCTCTTCCTCCTCCTCTTCCTCTCCCTCATTGTCCCCCAATGCAAGTTGGGATGAGATGAGGCTGGGCTGTGTGTAATCACCCGTTACGGCTTCTTGATCCATCTCATCATTCTCTGGCTGCAATGCCTCCTCTTTAATTCTCTGCAGAAAGCATTGCAAAAGACAGACAAGTGGGATGCTGACGCTAATGATGCCGTCATCGCCACTCACCATCTTGGTGGACTCCTCAAAGTTTGTCAGGATGGTACATATGTCAGACATCCAGGTCCACTCCAGAGGTCTTATGTGTGGAGTCTGACCTGAATATTGACGGCCTTGTTGCAGCTGGTACTCCACACCTGCTCTCTTCTGCTCACAAATCCTTTGCAACATGAGGAGGGTAGAGTTTCAACGTGTGGGGACATCACATACCAGTCGGTGTGCCGCAAGCTGCAAACGCTTCTGCAACACAGCAAGGGTGGCGGAAGCTGTAGCCGACTTGCGAAAATGAGTTGACAGGTGGCGTACTTTGATGAGCAGATCTGGCAACTCGGGGTGTGATTTAATAAACCGCTGAACCACGAGGTTAAGCACATGAGCCAGGCATGGTATGTGTGTGATCTCGCCTTGCCTCAGAGCCGCCTCCAGGTTACGGCCATTGTCACACACGACCATGCCTGGATGTAGGTTCAGCGGTCTCAGCCACAGATCTGCCTGCTCTTTCACAGCTGTCCACAACTCACAAGCAGTGTGAGGTTTATCACCTAAGCTTATGAGTTTCAACACCGCCTGTTGCCGCTTGGCTGAGGCAGTACTGCAGTGCTTCCAGCTTGTAACTGATGTGGTGATATCTGAGATGGAGGCTGAACATAAGGAGGAGGAGGATGATGCGCAGGAGCTGTACACTGTGGGGGCAACTCTGACTGATATAGGGCCCGCAATCCTCGGTGTGGGGAGGATGTGTTCCGTCCCAAGGTCTGACTGGGTCCCGGCTTCCACTATGTTTACCCAGTGTGCCGTCAGGGAGATGTACCGTCCCTGGCCACAAGCACTTGTCCACGTGTCCATTGTCAGGTGGACTCTCCCAGTAACTGCATTGTTGAGGGCACGGCAGATGTTTTGGGACACGTGCTTGTGTAGTGCGGGATGGCACACCGGGCAAAATAGTGTTGGCTGGGGACTGAGTACCGAGGGATGGCCACCGCCATAAGGTTGCGGAAGGATTCCGTCTCCACCAGCCTAAAAGGCAGCATTTCCAATGCAAGCAGTCGTGAAATGTGCGAATTTAGGACTGTGGCCCGTGGGGCGTTTGCTGCGAATTTGCACTTTCGTTCAAAGCTCTGGGATATGGACAATTGAGCGCTGCGGTGGGACGTGGACGTGGACGTTGATGCTGTTTCTTGAGAAGCAGCCATAACAAGTGAAGACTGAGAGGAGGGGGCATCTTTGCATGCATTATGGACAGGGGATTGCCTTGCATGCACAACAGAGGGTTCTATTACGTGCACAACAGCGGAAGAAGCAGTGGTGACACCCGCTGACACTGGTCGTGGACCCTGGGGTTCGCCCCACAAAGTCGGGTGCTTTGCTGCCATGTGCCTGATCAAGTTGGTGGTGGTCAGGCTGGCAGTTTTGTCACCCCTGCTAATGCTGGCATGGCAGGTGGTACAAATGGCCTTTTTGGGGTTATCAGTTGAGTCTTTAAAAAAAATTTCAGACTCTGGAAGACCTACAGGTTGTACTGGCAACATCCCTCGTGTTGGTGTTACGGGGAACTGTTGCTCGCCTTCTGTGTGCGGCCCCCCACACTGCTTCTTCCTGCCTGTTGGGGTACTCTGCCTCCCCCTGTGTGCTGCTGGCCTCGCTCTGCATGTCCTTCTGCCACATTGGGTAAGTTACTAGATCATCCAGCACCTCCTCCTCTTCCACTTGCGCACCATGATCCTCCTCCTCATTTCATGGCAATTGTGTCTCATCATCCGCCTCTTGTGAAAAATTGCCAGCATCGACTTCCTCTGGCCATGGCTGTTCAAATATTTGGGCATCGCTACATGGGATCTCCTCTTCCACCACTTCAAGCGGAGCAGGCAAGGGGCACAAATCTGGAAATGGACCAGTGAACAGCTCTTCAGAGTGTCCAAGTGTGGGATCAGTTGCTGTCTGACGAAACTCGGCATGGTGGGAGGAAGGAGCATCGGGGTGAGTAGGAGTATGCGGTCAAGACTCACGGCTACTAAGAGTCGACCGTGTGGAAGACAGGTCGGAGGTGGTGGTGCCCAGGTAACTGGAAGTATTATCTGCTATCCAATTAATAACGTGTTCACACTGATCAGTTTGCAATACTTTTGTTGTAGTGTGCCTCCCTAGTAATTCGGTCAAGAAGTGGGAGCGAGAAGATGTGGCTGTTGGTTGTGGCACATTTTCACCTTGGCCACGGCCCCGTCCTCTACACGCACCATCACCAAAACGTCCAGTTCCACGTCCCTTGCCACGCGCCTTGCCCATTGTAAATGAAGTAAAATAGCTTACACTCGCACTATCAATGGAAAATGGTAATAAAAAGGAGATTAGAACCGTGGAAGAGGAAAACCACAGTTCTATTTCTCTGGCCTACACCAGAATCTTTTAAACAGATATATTTGTGACTGAACAGACAGGGAGACACATAACTGCTTTTTTTTTTTACGTAAAACAGGCCAAAAGCTGGATAATACAGAGATTTGAACAGTGTAACTGCAAAACCACAGTTCTAATTTACTGGCGTATGCCAGACTTTTTTAAAAAGATATATTTGGGGCTGAACAGTCAGCGACACACTCAAACTGTTTTTTTTATGTAAAAAAGGCCCAAAAGTGGATAATACAGAGATCTGAACCGTGGAACTGCAAAACCACAGTTATAGTTATGTGGTGTACACCAGAATCTATCAAACAGATATATTGGTGTCTGACCAGTCAGGGAGACACTATTACAGTTTTTTTTTTACGGCAAAAAATGCCAAAAGCAGGATAATACAGAGATTTGACCCGTGGAACTGCAAAACCACAGTTATATTTTTCTGTCCTACACCAGACTTTTTTTAAACAGAGAAATTGGTGTCTGAACAGTCACAGACACGCTCAATTTTTTTTTTGTGGGGGGGAAATACCAAAAGGTTAATAAGACGCTTATTTGGACAGTCTAACTGAGGTGGGGGGGGGGGAATGCAGGATTTAGATGAAAAAAAAAATAATTTTTTACTGGCCCCTGAGACCAAGGTGATAAGTCTAGCAATTTGACCCACAGGAGCACACAGGACAGTAATGCAGCGTTTGCTGGTATAACCACTGCGTCTCCTATACAGCCTGCCTGCCTGCCTGATATCTGGGATGGATATTAGTCCTGAGAAGGACTGTTTGTTTGATTTGGCGTGCTTTAGAGACCCTACACTACCTATTTCGCACTATATATCTCTCCCTAACTCAGCAGCACTGACCCTGCACTGGCTGATCCGGAGCGACTGTGCACAAGATGGCGGCGCCCGGTTTTAAATACTCGAGGTGACTCTGTGCGGCCAGCCAATCAATGTAAGGCCCACAAACAACATGGCTGCGGCATTACAGTGACTGGCTGGCAATCCCTGCATGTTCATTGGCTCTGTAAAGAGCGCCAAACGTGCAGGGCGGAGACCTGAGCTCCTGCTCGAGTAACCCGGAAATGCTCGGTGCTCGCCGAACATCCCGAGTAGCGTGATGCTCGGGCGAGCAACGAGCAGTCTCGAGCATGCTCGCTCAACACTACTGATCATCCCTTCCAAACAGAAAACAGGTGTGAGCAGTAGAGATGAGCGTTGTTCTACTCGAACTGTTCGCCAATCTCAATTTCGAGCTGTTTTGGGCGGTGTTCGAGCCGGTCGGCGAACACGAACAATTTGAGAAAAATTCGGCTGTTCGAGGTAATGTTCGATAACTGTTCGTGCACCAAAATCATAACTGGATTTTTTCTCAGTAATGATGAAAATTAATGTTAATACGCAGTTTGAGTGTACAGCGGGGCGGGGGGAGGGGCAGGGGATGGATCTCTGCAGGAACAATGAAGATCTCCATTTTTTTTTCTCTTTCCCGCATTTGCAGTGGGGAGGTGCAATCTGTCAGCCTATCAGCAGCGCACACACGGAGCGAAGTGCTTTTTTTCACACAAGCAAGGGCATGTGTGATTGGCAGTTTATGTCACATGTCCTTGCCCTATAAGACCAAGCCATTTTCCCCGTCGCCACCATTTTCTCACTGCTGCAGCTGCGTGTTAGACGGCACCGCTGTTGCTGTGTGCGCTATACCTTGTTAATTTCAAGCCAATTTTCGCACAAATATACAGATAGCTTGGGAGTAGGGAATAGTTGTGATTGCAGTCCTTTTAAGGACTAGGTTACAGCATTTCCTACGACTTTTATCAGGCAGGTCTGTGCTCTTAAATAGATAGATTGTGGGAGTAAAGACTAATTGTAATTGGAGTCCTTTTCAGGACTAGGTTACATCAGTTCCTATCAGTTTTTGCCAGGCAGGTCTGTGCCAGTGCTGTGCAAGTTTTTTTCACAGCATTTGGCTGAATCTAGCAAAGCTAATCCTTTTTGGCCTATTGCAGAGTGTGTTAGTCAGTGGAGTAGCCTATCTGTGTTGCAAGATATACCACCTGTGTATAGAATACCAATTTTTTTACTGCACCTAGTGAAGTAAAATCTTTTGGGCATAGCATCATTCTATTAGTCCATCTATACTGACCTCCATCAGGTTGCAAACTGAATATAATTTTTTTCTGCATCTAGCTCTGAAAAAATATTTGGGCTTCTAGCGGTGTGTGGGACTTGGTCTATTAGTCCATCTATACTGACCTCCATCAGGTTGCAAATTAAAAATAATTTTTTTCTGCATCTAGCTCTGAAAAAATATTTGGGCTTCTAGCAGTGTGTGGGACTTGGTCTATTAGTCCATCTATACTGACCTCCATCAGGTTGCAAATTAAAAATAATTTTTTTCTTCATTTAGCTCTGAAAAAATATTTGGGCTTCTAGCAGTGTGTGGGACTTGGTCTATTAGTCCATCTATACTGACCTCCATCAGGTTGCAAATTAAAAATATTTTTTTTCTGCATCTAGCTCTGAAAAAATATTTGGGCTTCTAGCAGTGTGTGGGACTTGGTCTATTAGTCCATCTATACTGACCTCCATCAGGTTGCAAATTGAATAAAAAAATTTTCTGCATCTAGCTCTGAAAAAATATTTGGGCTTCTAGCGGTGTGTGGGACTTGGTCTATTAGTCCATCTATACTGACCTCCATCAGGTTGCAAATTAAAAATAATTTTTTTCTGCATCTAGCTCTGAAAAAATATTTGGGCTTCTAGCAGTGTGTGGGACTTGGTCTATTAGTCCATCTATACTGACCTCCATCAGGTTGCAAATTAAAAATAATTTTTTTCTTCATTTATCTCTGAAAAAATATTTGGGCTTCTAGCAGCGTGTGGGACTTGTTCTATTAGTCCATCTATACTGACCTCCATCAGGTTGCAAATTAAAAATAATTTTTTTCTGCATCTAGCTCTGAAAAAATATTTGGGCTTCTAGCAGTGTGTGGGACTTGGTCTATTAGTCCATCTATACTGACCTCCATCAGGTTGCAAATTAAAAATAATTTTTTTCTGCATCTAGCTCTGAAAAAATATTTGGGCTTCTAGCAGTGTGTGGGACTTGGTCTATTAGTCCATCTATACTGACCTCCATCAGGTTGCAAATTGAATAAAAAAATTTTCTGCATCTAGCTCTGAAAAAATATTTGGGCTTCTAGCGGTGTGTGGGACTTGGTCTATTAGTCCATCTATACTGACCTCCATCAGGTTGCAAATTAAAAATAATTTTTTTCTGCATCTAGCTCTGAAAAAATATTTGGGCTTCTAGCAGTGTGTGGGACTTGGTCTATTAGTCCATCTATACTGACCTCCATCAGGTTGCAAATTAAAAATAATTTTTTTCTTCATTTAGCTCTGAAAAAATATTTGGGCTTCTAGCAGTGTGTGGGACTTGTTCTATTAGTCCTTCTATACTGACGTCCAGCAGGTTGCAAATTGAATATAATTTTTTTCTGCATCTAGCTCTGAAAAAATATTTGGGCTTCTAGCGGTGTGTGGGACTTGGTCTATTAGTCCATCTATACTGACCTCCATCAGGTTGCAAATTAAAAATAATTTTTTTCTGCATCTAGCTCTGAAAAAATATTTGGGCTTCTAGCAGTGTGTGGGACTTGGTCTATTAGTCCATCTATACTGACCTCCATCAGGTTGCAAATTAAAAATAATTTTTTTCTGCATCTAGCTCTGAAAAAATATTTGGGCTTCTAGCAGTGTGTGGGACTTGGTCTATTAGTCCATCTATACTGACCTCCATCAGGTTGCAAATTGAATAAAAAAAATTTCTGCATCTAGCTCTGAAAAAATATTTGGGCTTCTAGCGGTGTGTGGGACTTGGTCTATTAGTCCATCTATACTGACCTCCATCAGGTTGCAAATTAAAAATAATTTTTTTCTGCATCTAACCCAGCCAATAGTTTTGGCCTAATACCACAGTTTGGCCACTCAGCTCTGCTCGGTTACCATCCATTGTTTTTTTGTGCAAACAACTCCAGAGTTGTGAATTAGTTAACCACCAAAATGAGTGGAAAAAGGCCTGCTGCTGGTGGAAAGGGGAATAGGCGTGTTGGGAAGGGGAAAAAAGGTTGTGTCCGTGGGGTAGGTGCAGAAGAAAGACCATCTTCCAGCCAAACTAAAATGTCTACTTCTTTTAGCGGACAATGTGATAAGATCCCTTTCTTACGGCCACGCCAATCGCTACAAATTCCAGATGAGGCACAAAAACAGCAGGTGCTTCAACGGATATCAAGTGCTCCTTTAAGTGGGCTCTCCTCCACATCAACTTCAACATCACAAATACTCCAGTCCTCAAAGGTGTCACCCAAATCGCACTTGCTTCCTCACAGCTCCCAAATCTCCAGCTGCCCGTCTGAGTATGAGGTAGAACAGATGGTTGAGTCTGCAGAGCTGTTTACTCATACTATAGCCTGGGAATCAGAGGTCGACTCCAGCGCTTCTGTGAATCCAGACGAGGAAATGATCTGCACTGATGCCCAGAATCTTTATGAGTCGGATCCAGGACCAGACGCAGAAGGTTCTGACCATAATGTAGACCCTCATTCCCAAACTGTAACTCCTGTTGGTGGAGACAATGAGGAAGACGATGATAAGACTCAAATACCTGATTGGAGCGACAACTTTAGTTTTTTGTCAGGGCAGGAACAGGTTGGCTCTGAGGACGACGGGTGTGATAACGCACAGGGTGATGATGATGAGGTCGGAGATCCCACTTACTGTCAACCCACAGTCAGCCAAGAGATGAGGTCAGCAGAGGAGGTGGAGGAAGATGCTAGTGACGACGAGGTCAGGTTGCGCCTTCCTGGACAGAGACGTAGTACTGGAAGCACGTCAACAACTGCATCCTCAAACACAACTCTGCCTCTCACCACAAGTCGTGGTGGCTCTTCAGGTCGCATGGGTGCTAAGCCTTGCATAGCCTGGGCATTTTTTCAGATCGATAAAGATGACCCAACTCGTGTTATCTGTAACATTTGTCAGCAAAAGCTAAGTAGAGGCCAAAAAATACATAGTTTGAGTACTTCATGCATGAACCGGCACATGGACATGAAGCATAAGTTGCAGTGGGAAGCTCAGTGTGCTACAATGCGGTCTAGCCGGCCGGGCCAACCACCGTCTGCCATATCTTGTGCATCCGCGGCCTCTTCATCCTCTGTGACTGGGGGGACAGCAGTCACACCTGTTTTGGGGCGCAGACCTGCCACCTCTTTACCCGCAACAGCCAGCGTGATTGGCAGGTCATCATTTTCTTTGGAGGTGGTAACACCAGCTGGTCTTGAGCGCTGTCCGACATCGATAGCACCACCTTTGGATCAAGGCAACCTAACATGTCCGCCTGCATCTTCCTCACAGACCGGCAGTTTGCCGGGGACACCCTTATCAACCCCGTCTAAGCACAATAGCCAGCCCTCGGTCCCTCAGATGTGGACAAGTAAAAGACCATTTCCTCCTAGCCATGAGAAAGCAAAGAGGTTGAATTTCACCATCTGCAAGCTCTTGGCTACAGAAATGCTGCCTTTCCGCCTGGTGGACACAGAGGATTTTCGAGACCTTATGTCCGTCGCAGTGCCCCAGTACCAGATGCCCAGTCGGCACTACTTCTCAAAGAAAGGTGTGCCTGCGCTCCACCAGCATGTCGCACACAACATCACCGCTTCTTTGAGAAACTCTGTGTGTGACAGGGTGCATTTCACCACAGACACTTGGACGAGTAGGCATGGACAGGGGCGTTACATGTCGCTGACTGGGCACTGGGTAACTATGGTGACAGCAGGACAAGGGGCTGCTGTCCAAGTCTTGCCGTCCCCACGAGTTGTGCGTCAATCCTCTTTATGTCATTTTTCCTCCACTGCTTCTGCCTCCTCAACCTCCTCTCGGTCTTCCACCTGCACCCAAAGCCTGTCTGGTCATGCCACAAGCTTTCTAACTGCGCAGAAGGGATCCTGCACACCTCCTTACTATGCTGGCAGTAGGGCTCAACGTCATCAGGCGGTTTTTACATTGAAATGTCTGGGAAATGTGAGTCACACAGCTGAGGAGTTGTGGTCAGCTCTGGAGAACCAATTTCATGAATGGTTGTCTCCACTGGACCTGAAACCAGGGAAGGCCGTGTGCGACAATGCTGCAAACCTGGGTGCGGCCCTTCGCCGGGGCAATGTCACACACGTGCCTTGTATGGCTCACGTGTTGAACCTGGTTGTCCAGCAATTTTTAGCCCACTATCCCAGACTAGATGGCCTTCTGCAGAGGGCACGGTCGCTGTGTGCTCACTTCCGCCGTTCGCATCCCGCAGCTCAGCGACTTACATCTCTACAGAAGTCGTTGGGCCTGCCACTTCACCGGCTAAAATGCGATGTGCCTACCCGGTGGAATTCAACTCTGCACATGTTGCAGCGACTGTGGCAGCACCGACAAGCCCTGGTGCAATACGTTCTGACGTATAGCCTGGGCCAACGAGATTCAGAGGTGGGGCAAATCACGCTGGAGGAGTGGTCTCAGATCAGGGACCTATGCACCCTTCTGCACAGTTTTGAAATGGCGACGAAGATGTTTAGTGCTGACGATGCCATTATCAGCATGACTATTCCGGTGATTTACATGCTGGAGCACATGTTAAACAGAATTCGGAGTCAGGTGGTGGCACAAGAGGAGGTGGAGGAAGTAGAGGAGGAGGAGTTGTATGCGGAAGGGCTAACATCTGCAAGGTCCAGACGGTCGGCAGCACCAGGGCGGCAGGCATGTGAGGGTGGGGGAGATGATTTTACCAGGGCGCATGGTAGCAGCCAAACTAGTGAGGAAGGTGCAGGAGCCCAGGAAGAAGTGGAGGACGAACTGATGGAAGACTCATCAGATGAGGGAGACCTTGATCACATTTCTGTTGTGCGAGGTTGGGGGGAGAGGACAGAGGAAGGAAGCATGATTGTTACCTCGCCACCAACACAACAGGGACTTGGTGCTCCTGGATGCGCAACACACATGAGTGCCTTCTTGCTGCACTACCTGCAACATGACCCTCGAATTGTGAGAATTAGAAATAATCCTGACTACTGGGTTGCCACACTGTTAGATCCCCGGTACAAAAGTAAATTTGCAGAAATTATTCCTGCCATAGAAAGGGATGCACGCATGCAGGAGTATCAGCAGAGACTGTTGCAGAATCTTACATGTGCTTTTCCACAAAATACCAGTGGTGCACGTAGTGAATCTCACAGTTCCAACTTGCCAACCGTGGGACCGTCAAGTGTTCAGCACTCAAACCGTGACAGAACCACAGTATCTGCTGGTAACATCAATTTTGCGGAATCATTTCACCACTTTTTTAGCCCATCCTTTGCAAGGCCACAGGAGACAAGAAGTCTGACACATAGTCAACGCCTAGAGACGATGGTACAGGAGTATCTCCAAGTAAACATTGAAGCCACGACTGTGTCACTGGACCCTTGCTCTTTTTGGGCTTCCAATCTGGATAAATGGCCGGAGCTAGCCACTTACGCCTTGGAGATCTTGTCATGCCCCGCAGCCAGCGTTCTGTCTGAACGTGTGTTCAGCGCTGTTGGTGGTGTGCTGACAGATAAGCGTACGCGGCTCTCCACTGATAATGTAGACAGACTCACGTTCATAAAGATGAACAAATCATGGATCCGAAACGACTTTTCTACCCCTGTGTCATCCTGGGGAGAGTAAAAGCTTGATGATTGGTTAAAATCACCCTACCAACCGTTTTAAGCTTTCAAATTACTAATCATGTTTATCTGTATTTTGACTGGAAAATAATTTGGGCTTTGTAGCAGTGTGCAGCACTGATCCTATTAGGCCATCTATAATAAGCTTCACCAGATTTAAAATTAAAAATAATTTTTAGCTGCATCTAGCCCGGAAAATAATTTTGGGGCTCCGAGATGCGCAAGACACATAAGTGCCTTCTTGCTGCACTACCTGCAGCATGACCCTCATATTGTCAGAATTCGAAGTAATCATGACTACTGGGTTGCCACACTCTTAGATCCCCCAAACTTTTCGATCAACCTTTTCATTTTAATAAAGACCAAAAAAATGGTCATTTTTGAAATTATAAGCATTAGCAGGTTGTTAGAAACTGAAATCAAACAGTTTTCAACTCAAAACTTTATTCTAGGTGATGTTACATTTTCACATAGGACCCCTTGTTCGAAAGGAGCTTCTGAACTCTCTCGTCCATTGAATTTGTCAGGTTTTGGATGGTTTCTGCTTCAATTGTTTTGCATGAGGACAGAATACCCTCCCAGAGCTGTTGCTTAGATGTGAACTGCCTCCCGCCATCATAGACACTCCTTTTAATGATGCTCCAAAGGTTCTGAATGGGGTAGAGGTCAGGGGAGCATGGGGGTCACACCATAAGTTTGTCCCCTTTTATGCCCATATCAGCCAGAGATGCAGATGTTTTATGTGCAGCATGAGATGGTGCATTATCATGCAGAAAAATGATCTTGCTGTGAAATACACGGTTCTTCTTCTTGAACCATGGCAGGAAGTGCTGTTTGAGAAAATCCACATACATTATGGAGTTCATCTTTAGCGCCTTCAGGGATCCTAAAGGGGCCGACAATCTCTCTCCCCATGATTCCAGCCCAAAACATTACTCCACCTCCTCCTTGATGGCGCTGTAGCCGTGTTTGCGTGGGGTGTCCATCAACCAGCCATCCTCCACTCCATTCATCTGGACCATCGAGCGCTGCACGGCACTCATCCGTGAACAAAACAGTTTTGAAATCAGTCTTCATGTAATGTTTGGCCCACTGGAGCCGTTTCTGCTTGTGTGAAGTGGATAGAGGAGGTCGACAGGATGGCGTATGCACAGCTGCAAACCTCTGAAGGACCCTGCATCTTGTTGTTCGGGGGACGTTGGAGGCACAAGCAGCTTCAAAAACTTGTCTGCTGCTATGACAAGGCTTTTTTGCCGCTGCTCTTTCAACCTGACGTAATTGCCTGTAGGAAAGAGTCCTCAATTTGCCCTTATCAGCACGCACACGTGTGTACTGTGAATCAGCTACATACTTCTTGATTGCCAAGACACTTCATCCTGATCATCGCACAATGTTGATTGTAGTCATGCCTTGACCTAAACACTCCACAATTTTTTTCTTCTCAGCAGCCGACACATCCTTTTTCTTTCCCATTTTGGCAGAAAATGTAGGCTGCTTAATAATGTGAGAGAGCCTTCTTAAGTAGTCTTGCCTTTCATTGGACACACCTGCCAAACTAATTAGCACAGGTGTCTGCAATTGCTTACAGTGATATAAAGAGCCCTGACACACATCACCATCAATGAGTTTAACTGACAAACAAACAAATTCTTCCCTTATCACTCCTAAACACTTTTTGCATAATAATTTGGAACGCGGTGTACATGTGCTTTTCCACAAAACACCAGTGGTTCACGTAGTGAATCTTACAGTTCTAACTTGCCAACCGTGGTCTGTATGGAATTGTTCAATAAAGGGCCCAAAATTAAGATAACATAGATGAGAGAGGTCTCTATGAATAGGAATTCCTAAGTATTTGATACCCTGTGAGGGCCAGGCAAAGGGAAAGTTGGACTGGATGGAATCCTATATGGATTTAGGGAGGGAGACATCGAGGGCCTCAGACTTCGCTGCATTGATTTTAAAATTTTACCATGTAACAAAGTGATCTATTTCAGCCATAACAGCAGGGATGGATATATGTGATTGAGTGATATATACTAGGACATCATCAGCAAATAGAGAGCACTTGTACTCGGTGCCTCCCACCTCAATCCACCTAATATTGGGGTTATGGCGAATTGATGAGAGCAGGTGCTCCGTCACTAGGATGTATAAGAGAGGGGACAGAGGACATCCCTGCCTTGTCCCATTGGTGATTGTGAAAGGTGATGAAAATGTTCTGACGCACCCCCTGGGCCTTGGGACACCCGGAGCCGGACCCTTTTTGGTGGATGCTGGTGGTTGTAGTCTTCGTGGCGGCGATCCGGTTCCGTGGCTCAGGGCGGTCAAACCAGTGGCGGAACTATTTATGTGGTTTTGATGTTTAAATGTCCGACTACGCCACCCGTGGATTGCGGTCAGAGTGAACCGCCGCTACAGGGCAGACCGCTAAGGCTGGTGTTGTGGGTGCAGCAGAGCGTAGCATAACTCCCCACGGGAGGAGTATAGCCTCAGGGCAGTGTATGCGGAGGATGGGGGTGATGGTGCAGGGCAGCAGCAGTAACGACACGGAGTCAGTGATACAGTTCAGGGCCTTTACTCACAGTTCTTATTATCCAGACCACGTCTGCAGGTAACGGCTGCCCACGTCGTACTGTGCTCACCAGGTGAGGGGCTCAGACAACTCCCAGATAACTTTGGAGCGCTTCACAGGACCCCCTTTGTGTGTCCTTTGTCTGGCCTTTCTTACCAACACTTCTGTCCGGCTGCCTCGGGCCTCCTCTTGGTAAACTTGGCGCCAGTTTCACTGACCCTATGTGGTGCCTTCCTAGCGGGTGGAGCAAGGGGCTGCGCCACATAAAATGTCAGAGCCTCCGGTTTCTAGCTGAGGGTCGTTTCCTGCCTCCACTAGTTCGGGGACCGGTCTCCCCCTTTGGCCTGACCCCTCCACGCAGGTGGATTCGGGCGTGCGGTGGCGACTTGCCCGTCCGCACCCCTGGGATCCCTTCATTCCTCGTTCCTGGAGCCTTCTCCGCTCCTCTTCCTTCCTTCTCCCTCTTGCAGGCCTGGGCCTCTGTTACTAGGCCCGCCTCCGGAGCAGAGCTCATGCAGAGCCCCTGCTCCCTGCCACTTCTGCTCAGACTTCTCTGCACTGAACTAAGATGGTGCCCACCTTTTATACTCCCTTCTCAATGCACCCAGGAACTGCTTCCTCCCTGCTCCTGCACTGCAGGGTTCCCCTTCCTCAGTGTTCCCTCCCCCCACTCCAGCCAGGGACAGGGACTGTCGTGCCCATCTCAGGGGCATATTGGTCGCCCTGCCCCACGGCAATGTGGTGTAATGCATGCAGGTGTCGGGTCCTGATCCACACTCCATCCTTATCTGAGAGTGAGATATCACACCTCTGGGTGAGGTGCAATACGTCTGTAGCAACCGAGCCCTCGGTGCTACAGTTCCATTTATCTTCAGCCTAGGTGACGTATTGTGATACAGGGCCGTGATTTTGGCTATAAAAGGGTCCCCTAGACCCCTACCCCAAGCTTTTTAAGAGAATCATATATGGCGTGCCAGGAGACTCTATGGAATGCTTTCTCAGCATCCAACGAGAGTATCTTCTTACAAATTTTTAACTGCATCTAGCCCAGGAAATACTTTGTGCCTAGTAGCAGTGTCTGCTAGTCAGCGGATTATCCCGGCTGTTAAGCAAGCTACACCACCTGTAGTTTGGACACTTAATTTTTTCAAAGGAAATGCTTCGGGACCACGGGATACTTAGTGAAGAGCATCAGGAGGCACCCCAAGGCATAGGGGCTGGGACTGGCACTAGGATGCCTTGCGGTGGACAGCCGAGCTCGATCCTTATAAAAGCTTTTTAACTGCAGCAGCTTTAGTGGACGCTACTGGAGCTGGAATTACGCGGCTGCTGGCATGAGACTTGCCCTCCAATAGATCCTTGTAAATGGATTTAAAGTGTATTCATTCAAATTAGAGGGACAATTTAAATTAAAAAGCTTAGAGCTGCCTCCACCACAGGGGGGCTCTCTCGACCCACCAGCGGACAGGCACCAGTATTGGGAGAGGGGGGCTGGCCGTCAGGGTTCACCGCGGCTCTGGCACAAACCCGGCGACACGGAGGTGGCACGGGCAGGAGCGGACTGGCCGTCTCGGCTTCTCACTTTTTGGATTTTAGAAGGGCATGACATGCCTATATCTGTGTCTCCCCCTCCTTTTACTCCTCCACCTCTTTTCTTTTCGCATGACTATATGTACTTGTCACTTTTCCATGTGTTAGTTGTGTCTTCTGAGCAGTTTGTCAGCTTTTGGACACCTTTGAAGGTGTTTTCTATGTGTTTCTATGTGTTTTTGTTTGCCTGCCATTGGTTTTAACGGTGTTCGAAGGTGTTCGACGAACAGTTCGACGAACAGTTCGGCGAACACACGGGTGTTCGACGAACCGAACCGAACTCGAACACTACGGGGGTGGCTCAACACTAGTGAGCAGCTTCAAGCTAAGAGCAGCCACATCCTTATATAGCTAACAAATAAAGCTGCACTCTGTAATGCTATAGCATGTAAATATGAAATATACAAAAATGGAATTGCATTACTACTCTAGAAAATAGGTTAAAATGAAGAGACTTAGCCCATAAATTGGCCAATTCATGTGTGCTCAGCAGCTAACGACAAGGCGATAATCTTTGCTGGGAACCTAACCTAAATTATACCTCTCCTGGTCTGCTAGTCAACCACTAAATGGGTGGGTAAGATCCTGCTGTGATTAAAACTGCTATAGCATTACAGAGTGCAGCTTTATTTGTTAGTTACATATGGAGGTGGGTACTCTTTGTATGTACCTGTTCACAGCTGTTTTCTGTTTGGAAGTGTCGGTCTGTCTTTGATATTTATACATAGGCTCTCTGACTGAGCACTCCACCCATCAGCCTATGACGGTTTTAATCTCAGCAGGATTACCATACAGTTGTGGGCTAGCAGCCCAGGGAAGGTATCATTTAGGTTAGGTGCCCAGCAAAGAGGATCTCCTTGTCGTTGCCTGCTGGGCACACATGAATTGTCCAATTTGTGCACTTAGTTTCTTCATTTTAATCTATTTTCTAGAGCAGTAATGCAATTCCATTTTCATATATTTCATGTTTGCATGCTATAGCCTTACAGAGAGCAGTTTTATTTGTTAGTTAATTCTACATGGTTGAGAGAGAGAGAGATGACCCCACTGACCATAAGAGCATATACTCTATAGAAAATATATACTTACCCAATGATTCTGAAGATGAAAAACAACTCTGTCATATAAACTGAGCTTCACTGGGAATGGCAGATCTGTGAAGGCCAAAGTACTGACGACCACTGTACAAGGTATGATAACCCGCTAGATGTCATAGTTACAGGGCATTATGGAGCTATTGCCATCAGTGAGCATCTGTGCATGTGGAAATATTAAGTTCATTATGGAGCATATGGATAACTTTTTATGAAGTAAATTAAAGGAGTATTCTCAAGTTGTCCCTTGAAAATAAACACAGAGGCAGGAAATATGAGAGGAAAAAAAAAAGGAAAGCGCTATCTGAGTGTAGTAAATAGGAATAAGAGCTTTCCTAGCCAAAAGAAACTCCTCCATGTAAACGTCTGGTGAAACAAAGCGATCCGAAGGCACTTCCATTGGTGAGGGGGATCCTAATCCACAATTGAGGTTAAAAAAGGAATCAAACTTGAAAATTTCTAGTTTTTATTTGCTGTAATAGTGATCCGACACTCAAAGTGCAAACAAAGTATACAAGTTGACTCTTGAGCAGTTTATAGCAAGTTTCCTTACTTTTTGGTTGCTAGCAAGATAGCTTTCCTCTTTGAGTGACAGCTCTAGTGAATAGAACTGTAGCATCAGTAAAACTACAAAGCACAGCACAAGTTTTGCTAAAACACATTTAGCTATCAGTGGTCTGTTCTGGAGTCTGAACTGCTATCCATGTATGTACACATAGAGATAACATAACATCTAAACAAGTACACAGGTTCAGTGTGAGCAGAGAGCCATGGTTAGGAGGCCTGTAATACAAAAAACAGAGAGGCGCACCCTGAGAAGTACCCGGTGGTCTAGTGGGGAAATGTGTTGTGAGGTGGGGAATTATCCGCTCACCTGATGGGGTTGTGCACCCTTGCACAACACTGGCAATGGCACGATATCGAGGGACTTCGGACTGCTGGAGGACCGCTGTCCCGTCCTCCCTCCTGGTCACGTGGCATGGAGTACTGGTCACTAGTGTTGAGCGATACCTTCCGATATCGGGAAATATCGGATCGGATTGGATCGGACCGATACCGAAAAAGTATCGGATATCGCCGATTCCGATACCGGAAACCAATGCAAGTCAATGGGACATAAATATCGGAATTAAAATAAACCCTTTCTTTCCTTGTAGGTTATTTCTACATGAAGGAAAACAACTAAGAATAATGTAGAATGTATTGGGGGAGGTGGGGGAGACAATAAAGGCATAGAGGTTTAGCCCAGTCAAATGGAATAGCAGGAATTACTATTTTTTTATTATGTTCTGAGTTACGGAAATATTAACTATGTTAAGTATTTTTATATTTTGTCAGATATTTATGTTTCACTACTTCCATGCTCTTCACCTTCTTTTTTACTTCTCCCACACTTTCTCCTTCATCATCCTCAGCATCTTTTTCATCCACTTCTTCTTCACCTTCTTCTTCTTCACCTTCTTCGTATTATTCTTTTTTTTACATTCTTCATATTCTACTTCTTCATCTTCTTCATATTCTTCTTCTTCATCATATTCTTATTTGTGACAGGCATTCCTGTAGTTGTTATCTATAAAAGGTTGGACATTACACCTTTCGTTCTGCCCGTCACAAAAGATTTACAACAGGATTTGTCCGCGTTCAGTTTGGCCTGCAGCAGCAGGTCTTTTCCAGGGGCACCACGAGGAGGAACGGACTCACCCCCATACACTGCTTAGTCATCTTCTGCTTATAATTTAGATATTATCTTTTGCTCTGATTTTTAGTCTTATGCTTAATGTTCTTCCGCTTTTTGTTCTGCAGCTTCTTGTATTTCTGCTTCTTGGTTTTCTGTCTCTTGTTCTTCTGTATCTTGGTGCTTGTCTTCTCTTCTTTGTCTTCTTGGTCAACTTCTTCAGGGTCATCTTCTTGGTCTTCTTCGGGGTGGTCTTCAGGGTCGTCGTCTTCGGGGGTCCTCGTCTTCGGGGTCCTCGTCTTCTTCGGGTTGGTCTTCTGGGTCCTCGTCTTCGGGGTCCTCGTCTTCTTCGGGGTGGTCTTCAGGGTCCTCGTCTTCTTCGGGGTGGTCTTCAGGGTCCTCGTCGTCTTCGGGGTGGTCTTCAGGGTCCTCGTCTTCAGGGTCATTGTCCCTCGGGGTCCTCGTCTTCTTAGGGTTGGTCTTCAGGGTCCTCGTCTTCAGGGTCCTCGTCAGGGAGATCCAGAGTGATTACCAAGAACCATTTCAAAAAGCTTGAACTTGGAAATGTAGCAGAAGGTACAAGAAAGCTGAGGAACTACCGAGGACCAGCTGACGGTACTGGAACCCGGATGGGTAGCAGAAGGTACAAGAGCCAATGGAACTACCGAGGACCAGCTGATGTTACTGGAACTCGGTTACTAAGCAGGAGGTACCTGTGCCAGAAAGCACTACCAAGGACCAGCAGACGTTGGTGGAACTTGGATACCGAGAAGGAGGCACCTAATCCAAAGGCACTGCCGAGAACCAGCTGACGGTACTGGAACCCGGATGGGTAGCAGAAGGTACCCATGTAAAAAAAAGTTCAAGGCCGCGAGCCGGCCGCAGTTACCAAAACCCACAGTCCTACAGGGGGTGCTTGTCCTATTGGCACTATGGAACCAGCCTTCATTGCCAGATCCCGCAGCCCACATAGGAGTCACCTAAACTGCAGGCACCATAGAGTCGGCTAACCCGACCGCAACACGACAGGACAACGCATTGGAGGCAAAGTGACGTTGACACTACCCGGAAACAGCTGGCGTGCTGGAACCAGGCTGGGCAGGAGGGAGTACCCGTGCCAAAGACACTGCCGAGAACCAGCTGACGGTACTGGAACCCGGATGGGTAGCAGAAGATACAAGAGCAAATGGAACTACCGAGGACCAGCTGACGGTACTGGAACCCGGATGGGTAGCAGAAGGTACAAGAGCCAATGGAACTACCGAGGACCAGCTGATGTTACTGGAACTCGGTTACTAAGCAGGAGGTACCTGTGCCAGAAAGCACTACCAAGGACCAGCAGACGTTGGTGGAACTTGGATACCGAGAAGGAGACACCTAATCCAAAGGCACTGCCGAGAACCAGCTGACGGTACTGGAACCCGGATGGGTAGCAGAAGGTACAAGAGCCAATGGAACTGCCGAGAACCAGCTGGCGGTGCTGGAGCCCAGGGTAAATACTAAAAACAGAGGAGCCAGAGGTGTATTTGGAGGAGGTTTTAAATCCATAGTACAGTGGATGTGGACAAAGCAGGAGAATTTGCCGGACACACAGCTGGGGATCAGCTGACGTTACTGAACCCCAATAACACTGGAGCAAGCGTTGACTGTGCAGACGGCACTTCTGAGCAGCAACTAGCGGTATTGGAGCCCAGGGTAAATAGTAAAAACGGAGGAGCCAGAGGTGTAATTGGAGCAAGTTTTAAATAAGTAGCACAGTGAATATGGACAGAGCAGGAGAAATTGCCGTGAACACAGCAGGGGAACAGCTGACGTTACCGAACCCCAATAACACCGCAGCAAGTGTTGACTGTGCAGACGGCACTTCCGAGCGCCAACTGGCGGTGCTGGAGCCCAGGGATAAGAATGAAAACAGAGGAGCCAGAGGTGTAATTGGAGCAACTTTAAAATGTGTAGTACAGTGGATGTGGACAAAGCAGGAGAAATTGCCGTCCGTACAGCAGGGGAACAGCTGACGTTACCGAACCCCAATAACACGGCAGCAAGTGTTGACTGTGCAGAGAGCACTTCCGAGCGCCAACTGGCGGTGCTGGAGCCCAGGGATAAGAATAAAAATAGAGAGGAGCCAGAGGTGTAATTGGAGCAAGTTTTAAATAAGTAGCACAGTGAATATGGACAGAGCAGGAGAAATTGCCGTGAACACAGCAGGGGAACAGCTGACGTTACCGAACCCCAATAACACCGCAGCAAGTGTTGATTGTGCAGACAGCACTTCCGAGCGCCAACTGGCGGTGCTGGAGCCCAGGGATAAGAATAAAAATAGAGAGGAGCCAGAGGTGTAATTGGAGCAAGTTTTAAATAAGTAGCACAGGGAATATGGACAGAGCAGGAGAAATTGCCGTGAACACAGCAGGGGAACAGCTGACGTTACCGAACCCCAATAACACCGCAGCAAGTGTTGACTGTGTAGACGGCACTTCCGAGCGCCAACTGGCGGTGTTGGAGCCCAGGGATAAGAATGAAAACAGAGGAGCCAGAGGTGTAATTGGAGCAACTTTAAAATGTGTAGTACAGTGGATGTGGACAAAGCAGGAGAAATTGCCGTCCGCACAGCAGGGGAACAGCTGACGTTACTGAACCCCAATAACACGGCAGCAAGTGTTGACTGTGCAGATGGCACTTCCGTGCGCCAACTGGCGGTGTTGGAGCCCAGGGTAAATACTAAAAACAGAGGAGCCAGAGGTGTATTTGGAGGAGGTTTTAAATCCGTAGTACAGTGGATGTGGACAAAGCAGGAGAATTTGCCGGACACACAGCTGGGGATCAGCTGACGTTACTGAACCCCAATAACACTGGAGCAAGCGTTGACTGTGCAGACGGCACTTCTGAGCAGCAACTAGCGGTATTGGAGCCCAGGGTAAATACTAAAAACGGAGGAGCCAGAGGTGTAATTGGAGCAAGTTTTAAATAAGTAGCACAGTGAATATGGACAGAGCAGGAGAAATTGCCGTGAACACAGCAGGGGAACAGCTGACGTTACCGAACCCCAATAACACCGCAGCAAGTGTTGATTGTGCAGACGGCACTTCCGAGCGCCAACTGGCGGTGTTGGAGCCCAGGGATAAGAATGAAAACAGAGGAGCCAGAGGTGTAATTGGAGCAACTTTAAAATGTGTAGTACAGTGGATGTGGACAAAGCAGGAGAAATTGCCGTCCGCACAGCAGGGGAACAGCTGACGTTACTGAACCCCAATAACACGGCAGCAAGTGTTGACTGTGTAGATGGCACTTCCGTGCGCCAACTGGCGGTGTTGGAGCTCAGGGATAATACTGAAAACAGAGGAGCCAGAGGTGTAATTGGAGCAACTTTAAAATCTGTAGTAGTGAGAATGTGGACAGAGCAGGAGAAATTGCCGTCCGCACAGCAGGGGAACAGCTGACGTTACTGAACCCCAATAACATGGTAGCAAGTGTTGACTGTGCAGACGGCACTTCCGAGCGCCAACTGGCGGTGTTGGAGCTCAGGGATAATACTGAAAACAGAGGAGCCAGAGGTGTATTTGGAGGAGGTTTTAAATCAGTAGTACAGTGGATGTGGACAGAGCAGGAGAAATTGCCGTCCGCACAGCAGGGGAACAGCTGACGTTACTGAACCCCAATAACACGGCAGCAAGTGTTGACTGTGCAGACGGCACTTCCGAGCGCCAACTGGCGGTGTTGGAGCTCAGGGATAATACTGAAAACAGAGGAGCCAGAGGTGTAATTGGAGCAACTTTAAAATCTGTAGTAGTGAGAATGTGGACAGAGCAGGAGAAATTGCCATCCGCACAGCAGGGGAACAGCTGACGTTACTGAACCCCAATAACATGGTAGCAAGTGTTGACTGTGCAGACGACACTTCCGAGCGCCAACTGGCGGTGTTGGAGCTCAGGGATAATACTGAAAACAGAGGAGCCAGAGGTGTATTTGGAGGAGGTTTTAAATCAGTAGTACAGTGGATGTGGACAGAGCAGGAGAAATTGCAGTCCGCACAGCTGGGGAACAGCTGACGTTACTGAACCCCAATAACACGGCAGCAAGTGTTGACTGTGCAGACGGCACTTCCGAGCGCCAACTGGCGGTGTTGGAGCTCAGGGATAATACTGAAAACAGAGGAGCCAGAGGTGTAATTGGAGCAACTTTAAAATCTGTAGTAGTGAGAATGTGGACAGAGCAGAAGAAATTGCCGTCCGCACAGCAGGGGAACAGCTGACGTTACTGAACCCCAATAACATGGTAGCAAGTGTTGACTGTGCAGACGGCACTTCCGAGCGCCAACTGGCGGTGTTGGAGCTCAGGGATAATACTGAAAACAGAGGAGCCAGAGGTGTATTTGGAGGAGGTTTTAAATCAGTAGTACAGTGGATGTGGACAGAGCAGGAGAAATTGCCGTCCGCACAGCAGGGGAACAGCTGACGTTACTGAACCCCAATAACACGGCAGCAAGTGTTGACTGTGCAGACGGCACTTCCGAGCGCCAACTGGCGGTGTTGGAGCTCAGGGATTACAGTTCAGGTGGTAGAAACATGAACAGAACAGGAGACCTGGATACTGTTGCCAACCAATTATTTATTCTGGAAGAGGACTGGCAAATTCATGAGAGATCCAGGCCTTGTTCATTTTGAGAAAAGTAAGCCGGTCAACGTTATCGGAGGATAGTCGCATGCGACGGTCTGTTAGTACACCACCTGCGGCACTAAAGACGCGTTCCGATAATACACTAGCAGCAGGGCAAGCTAGCACCTCCAGTGCATACTGACTAAGCTCTGGCCATGTATCCAGCTTACAGACCCAAAACTTGAAGGGAGAAGAGCCGTCTGGGAGTACACTAAGAGGGCAAGACATGTGGTCTGTCACCATCTGACGGAAACGTTGCCTCCTGCTGACTGGAGCCGTCTGTGATGGTGTAGACATTTGTAGCGGCGGGGACACAAAACTTTGCCACATTTCGGCCATACTGGTCTTGCCTTGTGCTGAGGCGCTGCTTCTGCTCCCTCTTTGTGCAGAGCTTCCTCCACTGCCTCGACGCACTGAGCTGCGTTGTAAAGCACTAGCAGCACTGCTCTCGGTTGGAATGGAGAACATGATGGAATGCACCAGTGCGTCTTGGTACTCCCGCATTTTACGCTCCCGGTTCAACGGTGTTATGAGGCTTTGTAAGTTGTCCCGGTAGCGAGGATCTAGGAGGGTGGACACCCAATAATCAGACGTGTTGAGAATGTGGGCGATGCGGCGGTCGTTTCTCAGGCACTGCAGCATGAAATCAACCATGTGCTGCAGACTGCCAACTGGCCAAGAAACGCTGTCCCCTGCTTGAGGCGTGATCTCTGCCTGCTCTGCATCACCCCACCCTCGCTCTAGATACTGACTACTAGAGCATTGTGTACCTCCCTCCTCTGGACAGATGTCTTCCTCATCCATTGACTCCTCCTCATCCTCCTCACAAAGTGTCCCCTGCCTAGGCCTTTGTGAGGAACCACGTTGCGCAGACTGTAGAGAAGCAGATGGCATTTGTGACTCCTCATCCTCCACCTCTTCCAAAACCTCGTCCCTTAGTGCTTGCAGTGTTCTTTCAAGCAGGCAGATAAGGGGGATAGTCATGCTGACTAGTGCATCATCTGCACTCGCCATCTGCGTGGAATAATCGAAGGCACGCAAAACGTGGCAAATGTCCTTCATAGAGGCCCACTCAGTGGTGGTGAAGTGTGAACGGCGCGCACTGCGACTTGTTTGCGCCTGCTGCAGCTGGTACTCCATTACTGCTGCCTGCTGCTCACACAACCTCTCCAACATATGTAACGTTGAATTCCACCTGGTGGGTAGGTCACATATGATGCGATGTTCCGGAAGACATAATCGGCGCTGCAGAGCTGCAATGCGTGATCTTGCATTGCTGGAACGCCGCAAGTGAGCGCACTCTATGCGGACCTTGTGAAGCAGTGCATCAAGATCCGGATAGTCCCTCAAAAAACTCTGCACGACCAAGTTGAGCACATGTGCCAGACATGGGATGTGAGTGAGGTTGCCTAGGCCCAGAGCTGCCACCAGATTTCGGCCATTGTCACACACTACCATGCCTGGCTGGAGATTCGCTGGCACAAACCACACGTCACTCTGCTGCTTGATGGCATTCCAGAGCTCCTGCGCTGTGTGGCTTCGATTCCCCAAAGAAATTAATTTTAATACGGCCTGTTGACGTTTGGCCACGGCTGTGCTCATATCGGTCATCATAACAGGTAACCGTTCACGGGTCGATGTGGAGGTAGACCGTGACGGCTCCTGCAGCGCTGATTCAGAGGAACTGGAGTATGAGGAGTAGAGATGAGCGTTGTTCTACTCGAACTGTTCGCCAATCTCAAATTCGAGCTGTTTTGGGCGGTGTTCGAGCCGGTCGGCGAACACGAACATTTTGAGAAAAATTCGGCTGTTCGAGGTTATGTTCGATAACTGTTCGTGCACCAAAATCATAACTGGATTTTTTCTCAGTAATGATGAAAATTAATGTTAATACGCAGTTTGAGTGTACAGCGGGGCGGCGGGAGGGGCAGGGGATGGATCTCTGCAGGAACAATGAAGATCTCCATTTTTTTTTCTCTTTCCCGCATTTGCAGTGGGGAGGTGCAATCTGTCAGCCTATTAGCAGCGCACACACGGAGCGAAGTGCTTTTTTTCACACAAGCAAGGGCATGTGTGATTGGCAGTGTATGTCACATGTCCTTGCCCTATAAGACCAAGCCATTTTCCCCGTCGCCACCATTTTCTCACTGCTGCAGCTGCGTGTTAGACGGCACCGCTGTTGCTGTGTGCGCTATACCTTGTTAATTTCAAGCCAATTTTCGCACAAATATACAGATAGCTTGGGAGTAGGGAATAGTTGTGATTGCAGTCCTTTTAAGACTAGGTTACAGCATTTCCTACGACTTTTATCAGGCAGGTCTGTGCTCTTAAATAGATAGATTGTGGGAGTAAAGACTAATTGTAATTGGAGTCCTTTTCAGGACTAGGTTACATCAGTTCCTATCAGTTTTTGCCAGGCAGGTCTGTGCCAGTGCTGTGCAAGTTTTTTTCACAGCATTTGGCTGAATCTAGCAAAGCTAATCCTTTTTGGCCTATTGCAGAGTGTGTTAGTCAGTGGAGTAGCCTATCTGTGTTGCAAGATATACCACCTGTGTATAGAATACCAATTTTTTTACTGCACCTAGTGAAGTAAAATCTTTTGGGCATAGCATCATTCTATTAGTCCATCTATACTGACCTCCATCAGGTTGCAAACTGAATATAATTTTTTTCTGCATCTAGCTCTGAAAAAATATTTGGGCTTCTAGCAGTGTGTGGGACTTGGTCTATTAGTCCATCTATACTGACCTCCATCAGGTTGCAAATTAAAAATAATTTTTTTCTTCATTTAGCTCTGAAAAAATATTTGGGCTTCTAGCAGTGTGTGGGACTTGTTCTATTAGTCCTTCTATACTGACCTCCAGCAGGTTGCAAATTGAATATAATTTTTTTCTGCATCTAGCTCTGAAAAAATATTTGGGCTTCTAGCGGTGTGTGGGACTTGGTCTATTAGTCCATCTATACTGACCTCCATCAGGTTGCAAATTAAAAATTATTTTTTTCTGCATCTAGCTCTGAAAAAATATTTGGGCTTCTAGCAGTGTGTGGGACTTGGTCTATTAGTCCATCAATACTGACCTCCATCAGGTTGCAAATTAAAAATAATTTTTTTCTTCATTTATCTCTGAAAAAATATTTGGGCTTCTAGCAGCGTGTGGGACTTGTTCTATTAGTCCATCTATACTGACCTCCATCAGGTTGCAACTTAAAAATAATTTTTTTCTGCATCTAGCTCTAAAAAAATATTTGGGCTTCTAGCAGTGTGTGGGACTTGGTCTATTAGTCCATCTATACTGACCTCCATCAGGTTGCAAATTAAAAATAATTATTTTCTGCATCTAGCTCTGAAAAAATATTTGGGCTTCTAGCAGTGTGTGGGACTTGGTCTATTAGTCCATCTATACTGACCTCCATCAGGTTGCAAATTGAATAAAAAAATTTTCTGCATCTAGCTCTGAAAAAATATTTGGGCTTCTAGCGGTGTGTGGGACTTGGTCTATTAGTCCATCTATACTGACCTCCATCAGGTTGCAAATTAAAAATAATTTTTTTCTGCATCTAGCTCTGAAAAAATATTTGGGCTTCTAGCAGTGTGTGGGACTTGGTCTATTAGTCCATCTATACTGACCTCCATCAGGTTGCAAATTAAAAATAATTTTTTTCTTCATTTAGCTCTGAAAAAATATTTGGGCTTCTAGCAGTGTGTGGGACTTGTTCTATTAGTCCTTCTATACTGACGTCCAGCAGGTTGCAAATTTAAATTGAATATAATTTTTTTCTGCATCTAGCTCTGAAAAAATATTTGGGCTTCTAGCGGTGTGTGGGACTTGGTCTATTAGTCCATCTATACTGACCTCCATCAGGTTGCAAATTAAAAATAATTTTTTTCTGCATCTAGCTCTGAAAAAATATTTGGGCTTCTAGCAGTGTGTGGGACTTGGTCTATTAGTCCATCTATACTGACCTCCATCAGGTTGCAAATTGAATAAAAAAAATTTCTGCATCTAGCTCTGAAAAAATATTTGGGCTTCTAGCGGTGTGTGGGACTTGGTCTATTAGTCCATCTATACTGACCTCCATCAGGTTGCAAATTAAAAATAATTTTTTTCTGCATCTAACCCAGCCAATAGTTTTGGCCTAATACCACAGTTTGGCCACTCAGCTCTGCTCGGTTACCATCCATTGTTTTTTTGTGCAAACAACTCCAGAGTTGTGAATTAGTTAACCACCAAAATGAGTGGAAAAAGGCCTGCTGCTGGTGGAAAGGGGAATAGGCGTGTTGGGAAGGGGAAAAAAGGTTGTGTCCGTGGGGTAGGTGCAGAAGAAAGACCATCTTCCAGCCAAACTAAAATGTCTACTTCTTTTAGCGGACAATGTGATAAGATCCCTTTCTTACGGCCACGCCAATCGCTACAAATTCCAGATGAGGCACAAAAACAGCAGGTGCTTCAACGGATATCAAGTGCTCTTTTAAGTGGGCTCTCCTCCACATCAACTTCAACATCACAAATACTCCAGTCCTCAAAGGTGTCACCCAAATCGCACTTGCTTCCTCACAGCTCCCAAATCTCCAGCTGCCCGTCTGAGTATGAGGTAGAACAGATGGTTGAGTCTGCAGAGCTGTTTACTCATACTATAGCCTGGGAATCAGAGGTCGACTCCAGCGCTTCTGTGAATCCAGACGAGGAAATGATCTGCACTGATGCCCAGAATCTTTATGAGTCGGATCCAGGACCAGACGCAGAAGGTTCTGACCATAATGTAGACCCTCATTCCCAAACTGTAACTCCTGTTGGTGGAGACAATGAGGAAGACGATGATAAGACTCAAATACCTGATTGGAGCGACAACTTTAGTTTTTTGTCAGGGCAGGAACAGGTTGGCTCTGAGGACGACGGGTGTGATAACGCACAGGGTGATGATGATGAGGTCGGAGATCCCACTTACTGTCAACCCACAGTCAGCCAAGAGATGAGGTCAGCAGAGGAGGTGGAGGAAGATGCTAGTGACGACGAGGTCAGGTTGCGCCTTCCTGGACAGAGACGTAGTACTGGAAGCACGTCAACAACTGCATCCTCAAACACAACTCTGCCTCTCACCACAAGTCGTGGTGGCTCTTCAGGTCGCATGGGTGCTAAGCCTTGCATAGCCTGGGCATTTTTTCAGATCGATAAAGATGACCCAACTCGTGTTATCTGTAACATTTGTCAGCAAAAGCTAAGTAGAGGCCAAAAAATACATAGTTTGAGTACTTCATGCATGAACCGGCACATGGACATGAAGCATAAGTTGCAGTGGGAAGCTCAGTGTGCTACAATGCGGTCTAGCCGGCCGGGCCAACCACCGTCTGCCATATCTTGTGCATCCGCGGCCTCTTCATCCTCTGTGACTGGGGGGACAGCAGTCACACCTGTTTTGGGGCGCAGACCTGCCACCTCTTTACCCGCAACAGCCAGCGTGATTGGCAGGTCATCATTTTCTTTGGAGGTGGTAACACCAGCTGGTCTTGAGCGCTGTCCGACATCGATAGCACCACCTTTGGATCAAGGCAACCTAACATGTCCGCCTGCATCTTCCTCACAGACCGGCAGTTTGCCGGGGACACCCTTATCAACCCCGTCTAAGCACAATAGCCAGCCCTCGGTCCCTCAGATGTGGACAAGTAAAAGACCATTTCCTCCTAGCCATGAGAAAGCTAAGAGGTTGAATTTCACCATCTGCAAGCTCTTGGCTACAGAAATGCTGCCTTTCCGCCTGGTGGACACAGAGGATTTTCGAGACCTTATGTCCGTCGCAGTGCCCCAGTACCAGATGCCCAGTCGGCACTACTTCTCAAAGAAAGGTGTGCCTGCGCTCCACCAGCATGTCGCGCACAACATCACCGCTTCTTTGAGAAACTCTGTGTGTGACAGGGTGCATTTCACCACAGACACTTGGACGAGTAGGCATGGACAGGGGCGTTACATGTCGCTGACTGGGCACTGGGTAACTATGGTGACAGCAGGACAAGGGGCTGCTGTCCAAGTCTTGCCGTCCCCATGAGTTGTGCGTCAATCCTCTTTATGTCATTTTTCCTCCACTGCTTCTGCCTCCTCAACCTCCTCTCGGTCTTCCACCTGCACCCAAAGCCTGTCTGGTCATGCCACAAGCTTTCTAACTGCGCAGAAGGGATCCTGCACACCTCCTTACTATGCTGGCAGTAGGGCTCAACGTCATCAGGCGGTTTTTACATTGAAATGTCTGGGAAATGTGAGTCACACAGCTGAGGAGTTGTGGTCAGCTCTGGAGAACCAATTTCATGAATGGTTGTCTCCACTGGACCTGAAACCAGGGAAGGCCGTGTGCGACAATGCTGCAAACCTGGGTGCGGCCCTTCGCCGGGGCAATGTCACACACGTGCCTTGTATGGCTCACGTGTTGAACCTGGTTGTCCAGCAATTTTTAGCCCACTATCCCAGACTAGATGGCCTTCTGCAGAGGGCACGGTCGCTGTGTGCTCACTTCCGCCGTTCGCATCCCGCAGCTCAGCGACTTACATCTCTACAGAAGTCGTTGGGCCTGCCACTTCACCGGCTAAAATGCGATGTGCCTACCCGGTGGAATTCAACTCTGCACATGTTGCAGCGACTGTGGCAGCACCGACAAGCCCTGGTGCAATACGTTCTGACGTATAGCCTGGGCCAACGAGATTCAGAGGTGGGGCAAATCACGCTGGAGGAGTGGTCTCAGATCAGGGACCTATGCACCCTTCTGCACAGTTTTGAAATGGCGACGAAGATGTTTAGTGCTGACGATGCCATTATCAGCATGACTATTCCGGTGATTTACATGCTGGAGCACATGTTAAACAGAATTCGGAGTCAGGTGGTGGCACAAGAGGAGGTGGAGGAAGTAGAGGAGGAGGAGTTGTATGCGGAAGGGCTAACATCTGCAACGTCCAGACGGTCGGCAGCACCAGGGCGGCAGGCATGTGAGGGTGGGGGAGATGATTTTACCAGGGCGCATGGTAGCAGCCAAACTAGTGAGGAAGGTGCAGGAGCCCAGGAAGAAGTGGAGGACGAACTGATGGAAGACTCATCAGATGAGGGAGACCTTGATCACATTTCTGTTGTGCGAGGTTGGGGGGAGAGGACAGAGGAAGGAAGCATGATTGTTACCTCGCCACCAACACAACAGGGACTTGGTGCTCCTGGATGCGCAACACACATGAGTGCCTTCTTGCTGCACTACCTGCAACATGACCCTCGAATTGTGAGAATTAGAAATAATCCTGACTACTGGGTTGCCACACTGTTAGATCCCCGGTACAAAAGTAAATTTGCAGAAATTATTCCTGCCATAGAAAGGGATGCACGCATGCAGGAGTATCAGCAGAGACTGTTGCAGAATCTTACATGTGCTTTTCCACAAAATACCAGTGGTGCACATAGTGAATCTCACAGTTCCAACTTGCCAACCGTGGGACCGTCAAGTGTTCAGCACTCAAACCGTAACAGAACCACAGTATCTGCTGGTAACATCAATTTTGCGGAATCATTTCACCACTTTTTTAGCCCATCCTTTGCAAGGCCACAGGAGACAAGAAGTCTGACACATAGTCAACGCCTAGAGACGATGGTACAGGAGTATCTCCAAGTAAACATTGAAGCCACGACTGTGTCACTGGACCCTTGCTCTTTTTGGGCTTCCAATCTGGATAAATGGCCGGAGCTAGCCACTTACGCCTTGGAGATCTTGTCATGCCCCGCAGCCAGCGTTCTGTCTGAACGTGTGTTCAGCGCTGCTGGTGGTGTGCTGACAGATAAGCGCACGCGGCTCTCCACTGATAATGTAGACAGACTCACGTTCATAAAGATGAAGAAATCATGGATTCGAAACGACTTTTCTACCCCTGTGTCATCCTGGGGAGAGTAAAAGCTTGATGATTGGTTAAAATCACCCTACCAACCGTTTTAAGCTTTCAAATTACTAATCATGTTTATCTGTATCTTGACTGGAAAATAATTTGGGCTTTGTAGCAGTGTGCAGCACTGATCCTATTAGGCCATCTATAATAAGCTTCACCAGATTTAAAATTAAAAATAATTTTTAGCTGCATCTAGCCCGGAAAATAATTTTGGGGCTCCGAGATGCGCAAGACACATAAGTGCCTTCTTGCTGCACTACCTGCAGCATGACCCTCATATTGTCAGAATTCGAAGTAATCATGACTACTGGGTTGCCACACTCTTAGATCCCCCAAACTTTTCGATCAACCTTTTCATTTTAATAAAGACCAAAAAAATGGTCATTTTTGAAATTATAAGCATTAGCAGGTTGTTAGAAACTGAAATCAAACAGTTTTCAACTCAAAACTTTATTCTAGGTGATGTTACATTTTCACATAGGACCCCTTGTTCGAAAGGAGCTTCTGAACTCTCTCGTCCATTGAATTTGTCAGGTTTTGGATGGTTTCTGCTTCAATTGTTTTGCATGAGGACAGAATACCCTCCCAGAGCTGTTGCTTAGATGTGAACTGCCTCCCGCCATCATAGACACTCCTTTTAATGATGCTCCAAAGGTTCTGAATGGGGTAGAGGTCAGGGGAGCATGGGGGTCACACCATAAGTTTGTCCCCTTTTATGCCCATATCAGCCAGAGATGCAGATGTTTTATGTGCAGCATGAGATGGTGCATTATCATGCAGAAAAATGATCTTGCTGTGAAATACACGGTTCTTCTTCTTGAACCATGGCAGGAAGTGCTGTTTGAGAAAATCCACATACATTATGGAGTTCATCTTTAGCGCCTTCAGGGATCCTAAAGGGGCCGACAATCTCTCTCCCCATGATTCCAGCCCAAAACATTACTCCACCTCCTCCTTGTTGGCGCTGTAGCCGTGTTTGCGTGGGGTGTCCATCAACCAGCCATCCTCCACTCCATTCATCTGGACCATCGAGCGCTGCACGGCACTCATCCGTGAACAAAACAGTTTTGAAATCAGTCTTCATGTAATGTTTGGCCCACTGGAGCCGTTTCTGCTTGTGTGAAGTGGATAGAGGAGGTCGACAGGATGGCGTATGCACAGCTGCAAACCTCTGAAGGACCCTGCATCTTGTTGTTCGGGGGACGTTGGAGGCACAAGCAGCTTCAAAAACTTGTCTGCTGCTATGACAAGGCTTTTTTGCCGCTGCTCTTTCAACCTGACGTAATTGCCTGTAGGAAAGAGTCCTCAATTTGCCCTTATCAGCACGCACACGTGTGTACTGTGAATCAGCTACATACTTCTTGATTGCCAAGACACTTCATCCTGATCATCGCACAATGTTGATTGTAGTCATGCCTTGACCTAAACACTCCACAATTTGTTGCTTCTCAGCAGCCGACACATCCTTTTTCTTTCCCATTTTGGCAGAAAATGTAGGCTGCTTAATAATGTGAGAGAGCCTTCTTAAGTAGTCTTGCCTTTCATTGGACACACCTGCCAAACTAATTAGCACAGGTGTCTGCAATTGCTTACAGTGATATAAAGAGCCCTGACACACATCACCATCAATGAGTTTAACTGACAAACAAACAAATTCTTCCCTTATCACTCCTAAACACTTTTTGCATAATAATTTGGAACGCGGTGTACATGTGCTTTTCCACAAAACACCAGTGGTTCACGTAGTGAATCTTACAGTTCTAACTTGCCAACCGTGGTCTGTATGGAATTGTTCAATAAAGGGCCCAAAATTAAGATAACATAGATGGGAGAGGTCTCTATGAATAGGAATTCCTAAGTATTTGATACCCTGTGAGGGCCAGGCAAAGGGAAAGTTGGACTGGATGGAATCCTATATGGATTTAGGGAGGGAGACATCGAGGGCCTCAGACTTCGCTGCATTGATTTTAAAATTTTACCATGTAACAAAGTGATCTATTTCAGCCATAACAGCAGGGATGGATATATGTGATTGAGTGATATATACTAGGACATCATCAGCAAATAGAGAGCACTTGTACTCGGTGCCTCCCACCTCAATCCACCTAATATTGGGGTTATGGCGAATTGATGAGAGCAGGTGCTCCGTCACTAGGATGTATAAGAGAGGGGACAGAGGACATCCCTGCCTTGTCCCATTGGTGATTGTGAAAGGTGATGAAAATGTTCTGACGCACCCCCTGGGCCTTGGGACACCCGGAGCCGGACCCTTTTTGGTGGATGCTGGTGGTTGTAGTCTTCGTGGCGGCGATCCGGTTCCGTGGCTCAGGGCGGTCAAACCAGTGGCGGAACTATTTATGTGGTTTTGATGTTTAAATGTCCGACTACGCCACCCGTGGATTGCGGTCAGAGTGAACCGCCGCTACAGGGCAGACCGCTAAGGCTGGTGTTGTGGGTGCAGCAGAGCGTAGCATAACTCCCCACGGGAGGAGTATAGCCTCAGGGCAGTGTATGCGGAGGATGGGGGTGATGGTGCAGGGCAGCAGCAGTAACGACACGGAGTCAGTGATGCAGTTCAGGGCCTTTACTCACAGTTCTTATTATCCAGACCACGTCTGCAGGTAACGGCTGCCCACGTCGTACTGTGCTCACCAGGTGAGGGGCTCAGACAACTCCCAGATAACTTTGGAGCGCTTCACAGGACCCCCTTTGTGTGTCCTTTGTCTGGCCTTTCTTACCAACACTTCTGTCCGGCTGCCTCGGGCCTCCTCTTGGTAAACTTGGCGCCAGTTTCCCTGACCCTATGTGGTGCCTTCCTAGCGGGTGGAGCAATGGGCTGCGCCACATAAAATGTCAGAGCCTCCGGTTTCTAGCTGAGGGTCGTTTCCTGCCTCCACTAGTTCGGGGACCGGTCTCCCCCTTTGGCCTGACCCCTCCACGCAGGTGGATTCGGGCGTGCGGTGGTGACTCGCCCGTCCGCACCCCTGGGATCCCTTCATTCCTCGTTCCTGGAGCCTTCTCCGCTCCTCTTCCTTCCTTCTCCCTCTTGCAGGCCTGGGCCTCTGTTACTAGGCCCGCCTCCGGAGCAGAGCTCATGCAGAGCCCCTGCTCCCTGCCACTTCTGCTCAGACTTCTCTGCACTGAAATAAGATGGTGCCCACCTTTTATACTCCCTTCTCAATGCACCCAGGAACTGCTTCCTCCCTGCTCCTGCACTGCAGGGTTCCCCTTCCTCAGTGTTCCCTCCCCCCACTCCAGCCAGGGACAGGGACTGTCGTGCCCATCTCAGGGGCATATTGGTCGCCCTGCCCCACGGCAATGTGGTGTAATGCATGCAGGTGTCGGGTCCTGATCCACACTCCATCCTTATCTGAGAGTGAGATATCACACCTCTGGGTGAGGTGCAATACGTCTGTAGCGACCGAGCCCTCGGTGCTACAGTTCCATTTATCTTCAGCCTAGGTGACGTATTGTGATACAGGGCCGTGATTTTGGCTATAAAAGGGTCCCCTAGACCCCTACCCCAAGCTTTTTAAGAGAATCATATATGGCGTGCCAGGAGACTCTATGGAATGCTTTCTCAGCATCCAACGAGAGTATCTACTTACAAATTTTTAACTGCATCTAGCCCAGGAAATACTTTGTGCCTAGTAGCAGTGTCTGCTAGTCAGCGGATTATCCCGGCTGTTAAGCAAGCTACACCACCTGTAGTTTGGACACTTAATTTTTTCAAAGGAAATGCTTCGGGACCACGGGATACTTAGTGAAGAGCATCAGGAGGCACCCCAAGGCATAGGGGCTGGGACTGGCACTAGGATGCCTTGCGGTGGACAGCCGAGCTCGATCCTTATAAAAGCTTTTTAACTGCAGCAGCTTTAGTGGACGCTACTGGAGCTGGAATTACGCGGCTGCTGGCATGAGACTTGCCCTCCAATAGATCCTTGTAAATGGATTTAAAGTGTATTCATTCAAATTAGAGGGACAATTTAAATTAAAAAGCTTAGAGCTGCCTCCACCACAGGGGGGCTCTCTCGACCCACCAGCGGACAGGCACCAGTATTGGGAGAGGGGGGCTGGCCGTCAAGGTTCACCGCGGCTCTGGCACAAACCCGGCGACACGGAGGTGGCACGGGCAGGAGCGGACTGGCCGTCTCGGCTTCTCACTTTTTGGATTTTAGAAGGGCATGACATGCCTATATCTGTGTCTCCCCCTCCTTTTACTCCTCCACCTCGTTTCTTTTCGCATGACTATATGTACTTGTCACTTTTCCATGTGTTAGTTGTGTCTTCTGAGCAGTTTGTCAGCTTTTGGACACCTTTGAAGGTGTTTTCTATGTGTTTCTATGTGTTTTTGTTTGCCTGCCATTGGTTTTAACGGTGTTCGAAGGTGTTCGACGAACAGTTCGACGAACAGTTCGGCGAACACACGGGTGTTCGACGAACCGAACCGAACTCGAACACTACGGGGGTGGCTCAACACTAATGAGGAGGAGTCAATGTGTACAGACTGGATTCCTGCAATCCTTGGAGTTGGCAGAACACGTACAGCGCCACTCTCAAGATCTGTACCCGGCTCCACAACATTTACCCAATGGGCAGTGAGGGAAAGGTATCGTCCCTGTCCATGCTTACTGGTCCACGCATCAGTGGTCAGGTGGACCTTGCTACTGACGGCGTTTTGTAGCGCATGTTTAATTTTTCCCTCCACATGATGTTGCAGGGCAGGGACGGCTTGCCTGCTGAAATAAAAGCGGCTGGGCACGTTGTATTGTGGGACTGCCAATGCCATAAAGTTACGGAATGTGTCAGTCTCCACCAGCCTGAATGATAGCATTTCAAGGGCCAGTAGTTTAGCAATGCCAGCATTCAGAGCCTGTGCTCGGGGGTGGTTTGCCGAATATGGGCGCCTTTTCTCCCATGCCTGTGCTAACGATGGCTGTAGACTGGCCTGGGAGTGTGAGGATGACTGGGAAAGTGGTGCTGTGGGTGGAATTACACTGTGTCTCTGTACAACAGTGCCAGAGATTCTTCCATGGCGATCCTGTGAGGAAGCCGAACCAGCTGTGTGTGAGCTGGAGGAAGAGGCTACAACACGAGCTGAAGAGGTGGTAGGTGGCGCTGTAGGTTGGCCTAGGTCTTCAGTGTGTTTGTGTAACTCCACCACGTGCTTGGTCCGCACATGTTTCCACATATTTGTGGTATTGAGGTTGCTGACACTTTTCCCTCTTTTCACCTTCTGATTACACAGCTTGCATTTGACAAAGCAAATGTCATCTGCAACTGTGTCAAAAAAGGACCAGGCACTGCAAGTCTTGGGAGCGCCCGCTTTGGATTTTGGAAGAGCCATGCTCCTAATGGGTGCCGAAGTGGAGGCTACAGGCAACCAAGTCTGCCCCCTCCCTCTCCCTCCTTTTTGGGCCGTTCGGGGAATCTCTTCCTCAGAGCTGCTCCCACCACCTTCCTGTCCCTCACGCCATGATGGGTCAAGGACCTCATCATCTACACCACCCTCTTCAAACAACTGCTTCTCCTGGGTAGTCTCGACAGCACAGTACGCACCAGAAAGTGGCACCTGAGTCTCATCATCAGATGCGTACTGAGGTGTGCTGCTGACCATAGGCACTGGCCCACCCGCCTCTTCAGATTCAGAGAGACAAAACGGTTGCGCATCACTGCATACTACCTCTTCTTCAAATTCTCGAATTCTGCTTGGCTGGCCCCCTCTTTCCAAGCCAAGAGATTCAGAGAACAGAAGTAGAGATGGCTCCTGTCCAGGGCTCTCTGACTGCCTGGGCAATTTGGCAGGTGGTGAAGAGACAGATGGGTGCTCTTCAGTGCTCAGGACCTGAGAGGATCTGGAACTAATTGAAGTCGATGCGTTAGCTGCCATCCATCCGACAACGGCTTCAATTTGGTCCTCGCGCAGCAGTGGGGTACGGCTAGTTCCTACAAAGCTGCGCATAAAGGACTGTTCCCTGGTAAAACTGGGGGATGCTGAGTCACTGGTGCCCGCAGCAGGCACAGAATCCTCACGTCCTCTCCCTGCAGGCACAGAATCCTCACGTCCTCTCCCTGCAGAAACTCCACGCCCACGCCCACGCCCACAACCACATGCCTTACTCCCTGCCTTCTTCATCTTGGTAGACTGATAAAGATAGGCAGAAAAGTACTAAGGGCTTAGTGTGCTTATTCCTGAACAGCTGCTAACAGGTATAAGAAACACTAATTTTATAAAGTGTGGACTAGACTTTAATATGAGCTAATGTGGCCTACACAACTGTAAAGTGGAGTGTTTGGTGAACTTTATTTAGGTTTTTTTTTGTCACAAAAAGACACTGGATGTGCCTAAAGATGTAATAACGATAGTATCACAAACTTTTTGTAGCTATTACAATGTAGGAAGGTAACCTACAATGCAATAGATGAGGCTGCAAAAAATAGGCTAATACTAATCTGGCTGGGGCTGCAGGGCCCAAGGCTGCAGAAAGGCTCCTCTATCTACTCCTATATAGTGTGTTTGGAATCAATTTAGCTGAATACGGATGGAACCACCACACTAATAGGAGATATCAGGAAAAATTATGAATTGGCAATAAAGGACAATGTATGAGGCAGTGACACACACTGAGTGCACTACAACCAGACGGGGTTGAAGCACACACTACAGGGTGAGCTGCACTCACACACCAGACCGTGCAGACAGCGGTGAACAGTAGAGATGAGCGGTGTTCGACTAGAACTGTTCGCCAATCTCAAATTCGAGCTGTTTTGGGCGGTGTTCGAGTTGTTCGACGAACCCGAACGATTTGCAAAAAATTCGGCTGCTCGAGGTTATGTTCGATAACTGTTCGTGCACCAAAAGCGTGTCCTGCATGTCTGGCGCTATTTAGAGCACCAATCATGCAGGGATTGTCTGCCACTCACTGTAATTTCACAGCCATGGTGGTTGTGGCATTACAGTGATTGCCCAAATCGATGGGAACAGTGCTGACAGTGAAACATGAAAAGCCGGCAATTCAGCAGCGGCGTACACCGATACCCGACAATTTAGAACCGAAAGAATAGAGCTTCACACATAGATTAGATAGATATAAACATGTCAGCCACATATATATGAAGTACAGTGACAGTGTTGATTACTGTACTTGTCATTTAGTGTAAAGGATTTATCAAAAAAAATAATAGTGTTTTCATGCACCGTCTCTTTAAAAAAGCCTGCCGGCAATTCAGCAGCGGTACCCGACAATTTAGAATAGAAGGAATAGAGAATCACACATAGATTAGATAGATAGAAACATGTCAGTCACATATATATGAAGTACAGTGACAGTGTTGATTACTGTACTTGCCATTTAGTGTAAAGGATTTATTAAAAAAAATAATAGTGTTTTCATGCACCGTCTCTTTAAAAAAGCCGGCCGGCAATTCAGCATCTGTACCCGACAATTTATAACAGACAGAATAGAGCTTCACACATAGATTAGATAGATAGAAACATGTCAGTCACATATATATGAAGTACAGTGACAGTGTTGCTTACTGTACTTGTCATTTAGTGTAAAGGATTTATTAAAAAATATAATAGTGTTTTCATGCACCGTCTCTTTAAGAAAGCCGGCCGGCAATTCAGCAGCGGTACCCGACAATTTATAACAGACAGAATAGAGCTTCACACATAGATTAGATAGATAGAAACATGTCAGTCACATATATATGAAGTACAGTGACAGAGTTGATTACTGTACTTGTCATTTAGTATTAAAATAAAGGATTTATTATTAAAAAAATTGGCGTGGGGTTCCCCTTAATTTTAGGCTCTAGCGGAGGTTAAGCAGATGGCTGGGGCAGATGTTTGAAGCCTGGGAAGGGGGTAATACCCACGGAGCTTCCCAGGCTACTAATATCAGCCCCCAGCTGAATACATAGCCTTTACTAGCTATTAAAATGGGGGACCCCCCCAAAAAAATGACGTGGGGTCCCCCCTGATTTAATAGCTAGCAAAGGCTAGGCAGACAGCTGGGGGCTGATATTAATAGCCCAGGAAGGGAGCCATGAATATTGGCCCCCTCCCAGGCTAGAAACACCAGCCGTCAGCCGCCCCAGAAATGGCGCATTCATAGGATGCGCCAATTCTGGCACTTAGCCTCGCTCTTCCACGCTGCCCTGGTGCGGTGGCAGGGGGTAATAGGGCTGGGGTTGATGTCAGCTTATAATGCCAGCTGACATCAAGCCCAGGTTAGTAATGGAGAGGCGTCTATAAGACACCCCCATTACTAACCCCATAGTCAAAGTTAAAAAAAACACAAACACCCAGAATAAAGTCCTTTAATTGAAATAAAGACACAATCCTTTATTGTTCTAAATTAAACCATACTTACCGTCACGCCCATTCCAGCTGAAGCCAACGATCTCCTGCAATAAAAGAAAAATAATAAAGCAACCTCATCCTTACCTTTCCATGGTTCCCACGACAGCTTCAGCTCTGCTACATCGAGATGACAGGCTGGACCGCAGTAGAACGCTGCCATCCAGCCTGTCATCCCGCAGACACTGAGAAGCGCAGGCTTGCTTGCGCTGCTCAGCGTCTCTCTGTGACGACATCCAGATGAGCCGAGTTCATGTCCAATGAACTCGGCTCACCTCATGCACGTCACTGACAGCGTGGGAAAATTCTCACGCTGAAGCGGTGAGTGCAGGAGAATTCTCCCACGCTGTCAGTGACGTGCATAAGGTGAGCTCATGTCCAATGAACTCAGCTCACCTCCTGCACGTCACTGACAGCGTGAGAGAATTCTCCTGCACTCAGCGCTTCAGCGTGAGAATTCTCCCACGCTGAAGCGCTGAGTGCAGGAGAATTTTCCCACGCTGTCAGTGACGTGCATAAGGTGAGCTCATGTCCAATGAACTCAGCTCACCTCCTGCACGTCACTGACAGCGTGGGAGAATTCTCCTGCACTCAGCGCTTCAGTGTGAGAATTCTCCCACGCTGAAGCGCTGAGTGCAGGAGAATTTTGCCACGATGTCAGTGACGTGCATGAGGTGAGCCGAGTTCATTGCACATTAACTCGGCTCATCTGGATGCCCTCACAGAGAGACACTGTGGAGCGCAAGCAAGCCTGCGCTTCTCAGTGTCTGCGGGATGACAGGCTGGATGGCAGCGTTCTGCTGCGGTCCATCCTGTCATCTCGATGTAGCAGAGCTGAAGCTGTCATGGGAACCATGGAAAGGTAAGGATGATGTTGCTTTATTATTTTTCTTTTATTTCAGGAGATCGTTGGCTTCAGCTGGAATGGGCGTGATGGTAAGTATGGTTTAATTTAGAACAATAAAGAATTGTGTGTTTATTTCAATTAAAGGACTTTTTTCTGGGTGTTGTGTTTTTTTTAAATACTTTACTAGAAATTCATGGTGGTCATGTCTAATATTGGCGTGACCCCATGAATTTCGGGCTTAGGGCCAGCTGATAATGCCAAGCTGGCCCTAACCCCTTTATTACCCAGTGAGCCACCGCATCAGGGCCCTGGATGAGTTGGGTACAGCGCCAGAAGATGGCGCTTCTATGAACGCGCCATTTTCCGGGGTGGCTGCGGACTGCAATTTGCAGCGGGGGTGGCCCAGAAAGCTTGGGCCTCCCTGCGCTGCGGATTCCAGCCCCCAGCTGCCTAGTTGTACCTGGCTGGACACAAAAACAGGGCGAAGCCCCACGTCAATTTTCTTTAAATTATTTCATGAAATAATTAAGAAAAAAAGGGCTTCCCTATATTGTTGTGTCCGGCCAGGTACAAATAGGCAGCTGGTGGTTGGGGGCAGCCCGTTCCTGCCTGCTGCACCTGACTGGACACAAATATAGTGCGAAGCCCCACGTGAATTTTTTTTTAATTATTTCATGAATTTCCTGAAATAATTTAAAAAAATTGAAGTGGGGCTTCGCACTATATTTGTGTCCAGCCAGGTACAGCAGGCAGGAACGGGCTGCCCCCAACCACCAGCTGCCTATTTGTACCTGGCCGGACACAACAATAAAGGGAAGGCCTTTTTTTCTTAATTATTTCATGAATTTCATGAAATAATTAAAAAAAAAATACGTGGGGCTTCGCCCTATTTTTGTGTCCAGCCAGGTACAACTAGGCAGCTGGGGGCTGGAATCTGCAGCGCAGGGAGGCCCAAGCTTTCTGGGCCCCCCCCCACTGCAAATTGCAGTCCGCAGCCACCCCGGAAAATGGCGCGTTCATAGAAGCGCCATCTTCTGGCGCTGTACCCAACTCATCCAGGGCCCTGGTGCGGTGGCTCACTGGGTAATAAAGGGGTTAGGGCCAGCTTGGTATTATCAGCTGGCCCCAAGCCCAAAATTCATGGGGTCACGCCAGTATTAGACATGACCGCCATGAATTTCTAGTAAAGTATTTAAAAAAAACACAACACCCAGAATAAAGTCCTTTAATTGAAATAAACCCACAATTCTTTATTGTTCTAAATTAAACCATACTTACCATCACACCCATTCCAGCTGAAGCCAACGATCTCCTGCAATAAAAGAAAAATAATAAACCAACCTCATCCTTACCTTTCCATGGTTCCCACGACAGCTTCAGCTCTGCTACATCGAGATGACTGGCTGGACCGCAGCAGAAAGCTGCCATCCAGCCTGTCATCCCGCGGACACTGAGAAGCGCAGGCATGCTTGCGCTCCTCACTGTCTCGCTGTGACGGCATCCAGATGAGCCGAGGTCATGCCCAATGAACTCGGCTCACCTCATGCACGTCACTGACAGCGTGGGAAAATTCTCACGCTGAAGTGCTGAGTGCAGGAGAATTCTCCCACGCTGTCAGTGACGTGCATGAGGTGAGCTCATGTCCAATGAACTCAGCTCACCTCATGCACCTCACTGACAGCGTGGGAGAATTCTCCTGCACTCATCACTTCAGCGTGAGAATTTTCCCACGCTGTCAGTGACGTGCATGAGGGGAGCCGAGTTCATTGGACATGACCTCGGCTCATCTGGATGCCGTCACAGTCAGACACTGAGGAGCGCAAGCATGCCTGCGCTTCTCAGTGTCCGCGGGATGACAGGCTGGATGGCAGCGTTCTGCTGCGGTCCAGCCAGTCATCTCGATGTAGCAGAGCTGGAGCTGTCCTGGGAACCATGGAAAGGTAAGGATGAGGTTGCTTTATTATTTTACTTTTATTGCAGGAGATCGTTGGCTTCAGCTGGAATGGGCGTGACGGTAAGTATGGTTTAATTTAGAACAATAAAGAATTGTGTGTTTATTTCAATTAAAGGACTTTATTCTGGGTGTTTGTGTTTTTTTTTAACTTTGACTATGGGGTTAGTAATGGGGGTGTCTTATAGACGCCTCTCCATTACTAACCTGGGCTTGATGTCAGCTGGCATTATAAGCTGACATCAACCCCAGCCCTATTACCCCCTGCCACCGCACCAAGGCAGCGTGGAAGAGCGAGGCTAAGTGCCAGAATTGGCGCATCCTATGGATGCGCCATTTCTGGGGCGGCTGACGGCTGGTGTTTCTAGCCTGGGAGGGGGCCAATATTCATGGCACCCTTCCTGAGCTATTAATATCAGCCCCCAGCTGTCTGCCTAGCCTTTGCTAGCTATTAAAATAGGGGGGCCCCACGTCATTTTTTTGAGGGGGTCCCCCATTTTAATAGCTAGTAAAGACTAGGTATTCAGCTGGGGGCTGATATTAGTAGCCTGGGAAGCTCTGTGGGTATTACCCCCTTCCGAGGCTTCAAACATCTGCCCCAGCCGTCTGCTTAACCTCCGCTAGAGCCTAAAATTATGGGGGACCCCCACGCCAATTTTTATTTTAATAAATCCTTTATTTTAACACTAAATGACAAGTACAGTAACCAACACTGTCACTGTACTTATTATATATGTGACTGACATGTTTCTATCTATCTAATCTATGTGTGAAGCTCTATTCTTTCTGTTATAAATTGTCGGGTACAGATGCTGAATTGCCGGCCGGCTTTTTTAAAGAGACAGTGCATGAAAACACTATTATTTTTTTAAATAAATCCTTTACACTAAATGACAAGTACAGAAAGCAACACTGTCACTGTACTTCATAAACATGTGACTGACATGTTTCTATCTATCTAATCTATGTGTGAAGCTCTATTCTGTCTGTTATAAATTGTCGGGTACAGATGCTGAATTGCCGGCCGGCTTTTTTAAAGAGACGGTGCATGAAAACACTAATATTTTTTTTAATAAATCCTTTACACTAAATGACAAGTACAGTAACCAACACTGTCACTGTGCTTCTTATATGTGTGACTGACATGTTTCTATCTATCTAATCTATGTGTGATGCTCTATTCCTTCTTGTCTAAATTGTCGGGTACCGGTGTATGCCGCTGCTGAATTTGCCGGCCGGCTTTTTTAAAGAGAGTGTCTTCTGAGCAGTTTGTCAGCTTTTGGACACCTTTGCAGGTGTTTTCTATGTGTTTCTATGTATTTTTGTTTGCCTGCCATTGGTTTTAACGGTGTTCGACGGTGTTCTAAGGTGTTCGACGAACAGTTCGACGAACAGTTCCTCGAACATCCCGATGTTCGACGAACCGAACCGAACTCGAACACTACGGGGTGGCTCAACACTAGTGAACAGTACAGATGCAGAGCACTGTGCACTAGCGCTGCAAGACCAAAAAAATTTCTCTATCTACTCCTATATAGTGTGTTTGGAACCAATTTAGCTGAATACGGATGGAACCACCACACTAATAGGAGATATCAGGAAAAATTTTGAATTGGCAAAAAAGGACAATGTATGAGGCAGTGACACACACTGAGTGCACTACAACCAGACGGGGTTGAAGCACACACTACAGGGTGAGCTGCACTCACACACCAGACCTTGCAGACAGCGGTGAACAGTACAGATGCAGAGCACTGTGCACTAGTGCTGCAAGACGGAAAAAAATGTCTCTATCTACTCCTATATAGTGTGTTTGGAACCAATTTAACTGAATACAGATGGAACCACCACACTAATAGGAGATATCAGGAAAAATTATGAATTGGCAAAAAAGGACAATATATGAGGCAGTGACACACACTGAGTGCACTACAACCAGACTTGGCTGAAGCACACACTACAGGGTGAGCTGCACTCACACACACAGACCTTGCAGACAGCGGTGAACAGCACAGGGAACTGTGCACTAGCACTGCAAGGCACAGTGATTTAGAAAGTAGCTTGGGTAAAGCAGTATAGAGCAAATAGGTAGCTAAAACTGTCCCTCAGAACAACAGCGTCCTATCCCTAACTGAATTCACAGCAGAGTGAGCTCAAAATGGCGGCGGTGGCTTTTATAGTGCATCATGACATCATTTCAGCAGCCAATCACAGCCATGCCATTAGTTAAGATGCCTACATGCCTAACAGGATGTGCCCACACTTCTTAGGATCCTCATTGGCTGAATAAAATGAAAATGTCTCATTGCATTATGGGAACTTCCGATTCCGGTATACGATATTGCAAAAGTATCGGAATTAAGTATCGGAATTCCGATACCGCGAATATCGGCCGATACCCGATATTTCAGTATCGGAATGCTCAACACTACTGGTCACCTGACGTCCGCATCACCGGATAAAGAGCTAAGAGCTCCAAGCAGCTCCAGCCACAATCCCAAGGTTGGGAAAGGCAAATTTTGAAACAAACAATTTGTGGTCAGGAACGGAGTGCTAGGTAGCAAGGAGACTCTCAGAGAGGAGATGTTATACAGACCTGTTTATTACACAATCACTACGCGTTTCGACGGCGGCCTGCTATCTACCTCAGGTGGTGTTTTCCTCCACCTGAGAAAGACAGCAGGCCGCTGTCGAAATGCATAGTGATTGTGAGGCGCCCCTGTCCAGTTGCCACAGAGGTACTGCACCTCACCCAGAGGTGTGGTACCCCACTCTCGGGTAAGGAGGGAGTACTACCAGGGACCCACCCACCTACATCCAACACTACACCACTCCAGATCAGCAGATGGGGCAAACTGCACTTGTCCTCTGCTGAGCCCTGTCTCTGGCTGGAAGGGGGGAAACAAAGGAGAAGGAACCATGTAGTGGGTGTGGGTGGAAGAAGTAGTTCATTGGAGCTCAGAGGGTAGGAGTATAGAAAGGAGGGTGGAAGTTTCTAGAGAGAGTGAGGAGAAGGTGTTCAGTTGAGAGGAGTCAGTGAGAGCTCAGGAGGAGCTCTGCTGAGGAAAGCAAGGAAGAGGAGTGAGAGGAGTCGGGCCCAGTCAGAGAGGCCCAGGAGGAGGAAAGTGAAGAGAGAGGATGGGAGCAGTGCAGAAGGGCTCCAGAGAAAGACAGAGCGGATCCCAGGGGCAAGATGAGTGCAGAGGCCACTCATGCGCCCGAATTCATGCTGACCTGGAGGGATCAGGCCACAGATGGGGCCGGCCCCAAAACTGGTGGAGAACAACCAGGCTCAGCTAGCCAACCAGAGGCTGCAGCATTTTCAAAATGTTTCAGCCAAAATCCACAATTATATCGCCGAAAAGGTGGCTGCACAGGGTCCAGGGGACTGAGAGCACATCGCCCGACAAGGCCACTGGCTTGGGACACTGATTGTGAGGTGCAGGGCAGGAGGGCTAGAGCCAGCGCAGTGAGTCAACCGGGAAAGGTACTGTATATAGAATGGGGTCCTGTTTAAGTGCTCCTGAGATACCTGAGAGATTGCTGGACCCCTACCCCGGAGGACACAGGACGACATGGGCGATCATTACCAGCTGCAGCATTAACCTGGAACTGCCGAGAACTGTGAGTAAAGACTGAAGACTGCACCCCACTGTGTCCTTGATTACTGGGCCACCAGCCCTGCACTACACCGCACCAACAACATCTACCCCATAGCATCACTATATCCTGCCATGGAGCTTAGCTCTACCTGTGGAGGGCTGAACCAACTCTGCTGCGTCACCATCAGCTCCAGTGGATCTGCACTGCAGTGGCGGCTCCACATAGCCGCATACCACAGGTGGCGTCACAAACATTATTATCCTAAAAACTTTATTCCCCTTTTACTTTCCCTTGAATTGACTGCCCTGGGTCACGGACTAGGTCACTGCCATCGTGACATCCCCAGCACCAACCGGCCCGGCTACCGAGTACCCAGGGTGTGCGTCAATTGTGTAATAAACAGGTCTGCATAACATCTCCTTTCTGAGAGTCTCCTTGCTAACTAGTGCTCCATTCCTGGTCACAAATTGCTTGTTTCAAAAAATGGTTAGGAGATCAGCTCTGAAAGCTGGCAGCTGGTGATTTATAACTGTATCTCATAAGGAGATCTAACTACAGTGCACTCACTCTTGGACAGGCACTAGAGGCCTGGCTCCATGAAAATGAGCAGTACACTATAAAATCTATCATTGCAGGAGAATTACACACATAGAAAAAGCAAGTAAATTGCAAATTTGCTTATTTGCATGCTGCTTAACAAATTAAATAAATTTAAGAATTCAAGAACACCCCTTTAATTGTATAAATATCTTAGCATGAACCTGAATACATACATAACAGACACAGGCAATAAAATAATGACTTACTTGAGCTAAGAGAATTTGCAAATTAAAAGCACAACCAACATAGTTTTAACTATTACTATAATCTTTTAATCTTTTCACAATTAAATAAACTTTGCTCCGCAGAAAGCATAATGAAGACCTTGAACCTCTTTCATAGAATACAAAGTTTCATATATGAGATCATTATGAAAGTGTGTGGGTGCTGCTTGCCAGCATAGGAAATGTGTTTTTGAGAACTTTAATAACTAATACTTTGGCTCTTTGTGCTTGCTGGATCAATCAGAGAATGCAAGACTTTGAAGGAAACTGTTCCATGTTTTTTAATCTTGCTTCAGCTTAACAGCACAGAGTCCACCCTTACCATATTAATTCACAAAATGAGATAAAGTAGAGCATGTGCATTGGTAATTTTTGACAGAACAACCATTTGTATGCCTTTTTTTTTCTTAAATCTTCAAAGTACTAAAAAAAAACCTCACATATTACATGCTACAGGAAAGCAAGTTTAGCAAATAAATTATACTTGAGAAAAACTTCAAAGTAAAAAGTTCAATGTAAACAAAAATTCCAAAATTTAGGAATTTTGCATCCACAAAATTTGTAGCATCTTGCCCCTCATTGGTAGTGGTGGCCGCTTTATCTTTATTTTAACAAATGTGTTGGAGACCAGTTTGATTATTTCCTTTATAAAGGGCAACACATCTGTTCATGTAGCTTTTTTTAATGTTTAAAACCCTCCTTTTATCAGCTGTAGAGTTGATAGAGGGAAATGTGAACAGACCTGTCTATCAGTTTTCTCCGAAAGAAAAACATTGCACAATGGATCCCTATCATTCAGATTGGAAATACTTACAATTGCTCATTTTGCCTTTCTATGCAGTAAATTATTTTCATTTCTCTGCTCTATGTACAAACAGGAAGTCTCTTTTCCCTGCAAAAATCATTCCCCTCTTCAATTCCTGATCCAACTGCTCCCCCCCCTTTTCAGGGACTATTGCCGTGACTCTGTCATGACTCATACATGGAAAATTGACCTCCTGTTTCTACTTAGAGCTTAGAAGGATTTAGCTAGTCAGTTATTAATCACGTGATGTCAGAGACCTAATGAAAAAGAGAAGAATTAACTGGGTTGAAAGGCAAAATGTGAACCTTGATGCGAGTCCTTGTTTAAGAGGCAAAAACCACTAAATAAATTTGGTGCATCTTTTCCCCGGTGTGCACCTCCTTGTGCCTCTTTCTGGAAATGCTACTTTCTGGAGTAAGAAACACCTGCACTTTTTCTGAATTTGATGGGTGAACGTAACCACGCTCCTTTCCTTCCCTGCTCCTTCCAGCCCCTGCCCACTTTGGCAGATCTGCTTCAATCTTTTGTGAAAATGCCAAAAGTCAAAACTTTTTTTGTGCAACTCAGTGTTGTACAAACATTTTGTGACATTTAAAAGTGTTCTGGAGAAAACACTTTGATGAATCGTCCCCCATTGTGTTTTATGATGAAGTGTATAACAATATTTAAGAAATATCAAACAAAAATCTATTACTTTTGTTCAGGGTCAAAGAAACTAATGGGGAATGCTTACCCATTTTTTATATAAACATAACTTATTGGAGTGGAGACTAGAGATGAGCAAACCCGTGGAAGTTCGAGTTCGGCGGGTTCAGCCGAACTTGAATACAGAGTTCAGGTCACGTTACCTAAACTTGATCCTGGACCCTAACCCCATGTAAGGGGACCTGAAATTTGGTGCTGTAAAATGGTCATAGTAAGGGATAAGGGGTCTGCAAAAGGAAGCAAAATGGGGGAAAGAGCAGGACAATTGCCCTGCAAACAAATGTGGATAGAAACATTTTTTAAAATATCATAGAAAAAAAATAATAATAATCTTGAATCAGGAGGCAGAGGTCCAAGTGGAGGAGTGGAGCAGTGCCGTGCTTGTGTAGTTTATTGTACACGTTAAATAAATAAATGAATGAATGAATGAAAAGAAAAAACTATTTGGGGTACATCCTTTTTTTTAATAACCTGCCAAGGGAAAGCAGACAGCTGTGAGCTGGTCTTATCATGCAGGGAAGGAGCTAATTTCCATTTAGTTTCCCAGCCTATTAATATCAGCCCCCAGCTGTCTGATTTGCCTTATCTGATTAATATAAATGGGGAACCCTAAAAGAAGTATGTGGGGTCCCTCTATTTTTAATAACCAGCTAAGGCAAAGAAGACAATTATGGGCTACTATTAAAGGGCTGGGAAGGGACATGGATATTTGCCCCTTCCCAGCCTAATAAGACCAGCCGTCAGCCACCCTTGAAATGGCTTATCCATTTCAAGCATTGGCGCTTCACCTTGGCTCTTCCCGATTTACCTAGTGCGTTTGGCAATTGGGGTAATGGGATTGGGGTTTATGTCAGCTGCGTAATGTCCGCTGACATCAAGCCCAGTGGTTAGTAATGGAGAGAAGACCATCAGACACCCCCATTCCTAACCCCATAGTCAAAAGGAAGAAGCACACACACACAAAAGTCCTTTATTTGCAAAAAGCATTCCTCGACAAATTCCCTCTTTCCCTCATTTATTAAAAAAATAATAAGCCACAGGCGTAATATGTTATAATCCAAATGGAGGTCCCACAATGATCCCCGTCTTCTTCCTCCATTCTATGGAGCCCCATTCAGAGAACGCAGCTCCATAGACTGGAGCTGCAGTCACTGTCGGCTCTCATGTTGTACTACGCGAGACCCAGCCGCTGTGAACTGAGGTGACATTAGTAAGGTCACCTAAGTTCACATAGGCTGGTTCTCAGGCTACGCAGCACCACCAGTGCTGTACTGATGAGCGGTCATTCAACAGTCTGGCACTGGTGCTCTGCAGTGTGAGAACCAGCCGCTATGAACTGAGGTGACCTTACTGACTTTACAGTTCAGGTTTCCTCATCCCTAGTGGCGACCTTAAAGAGTAATTTCTCACAAAATTGAAAAATGCAGTTTTTTAGCCATAAAGTTATAAAAACATGTAAAGTTTCTTTTATTTGAATAGTTTGATTACAGAGATCTCCTGCTGTCCTCCATTAGGCCTGGCTGAAGCCTACAGTATACTGGTTATAAATATTGAGCAACACTTTGATGAGGCACTTGATCCGAATAGGAAATAAAGTATATTCAAACAGACATCTATCTACTGTAGGAAAAGGTAAATTACATATAATTCACATATTTCCATATTGAAATAAATAAATTCAGGGAAATAGCAACCACTTGATGTTTGCAATGAAGAAACTATTCAGCAACTGCAAGTAGAAAGCATTAAGCATTTTTGATGCTTTGGTAGTCACATATTATATTTTCTTCTGTACCTCCTAATGATCTTATTTGTAGGCACACAGGGTTTTTCTCATAAAATGCCCCATATTACAGCACAAGAGGTCATGCGGGTGTTTTATATATGCTCATTAGGACTTATTTTGGCATAGTACAAAGTTTGATCCAAGGCATTTGTTATCATGCATGAAGACATTAGCACAGTTTTTCAATAGTTTCTTTCATTCTACCATTACTATAAAGGTTTAGTGCATTTCACATTTTCTTTAATCTGCAAGTAATTATTGCCTAATATAAGACCCATTGTCCTAGCAGATAGATTACTGTCATTACCATTACATACACAATTCTAAAGTGGCTTCTATGGCTTCCCTTTGATCTGGTGAAACTCTGGCTTTGACCTCCCCACTCCGGAAGCGGAATGATTTGGTCATGTCTAATAAACGGAAGTCATGAAACTCATTATGTCCACAATTTGCCTTGCCTTGTGCCAATGATTTAAATTCTGTTACAAGCTCCTGCTCCAATTCCCCTCGAATACTTTATATGATAAAGCCAAGTATATTTTCACTTGTGGCAGATGCACTTCAGATGTTGCGGTCAGGGGCGAACAAAGTGGGTAAATTTCTATACACACACTGTGAAAAAATCTTTAGTGTAAATTGCATTTAGTGACCTGCATTGTGCATGTAAAATCCCAAAAATGTCAGTTTTGTTGCAAGTTTTCACCCTGGATTTAACCATTTTCAGTGCAAAAAGTGAACTGAGAAACAAATGTGGATGAAAAATTCTTTGACAAATTTGTATGCAACATACAAAATTTGTTGTAGATTTCGATGAGAATTTGAATTGGATTTTCTCCAAAATCAGCAAAATCAACAGCTGAAGATTGATATATATATAGCCTTAAGGGAGGTATACCAAGAATGTAAGTTATGCAAGGATAATTTACTGACTGCTCGGTCTTCATCCACTCGAACTCCAACAATCCCTCAAATAGGGCTCAGTAGAAAAAGACCGACATTAGTAAAAATGCAAAAGATATACTGTACAGGTAAAGTAACAGTGCACATCAGGTAATGAAGATAAATAAAAATAAAAATTAATCAGATAGATGAATGTGAGGTCCATAAGAAGATATATCAGACCGCAGAGCCCAAAAGCAAGATAAAGTGGCAGCGCATGTAGGAAAGTGACCAGCCCTGTACGGGTGATTACAATTGATTGCAGTGGAGCTGTAAGATCAAAATCAATGTATAAACCAGTAAAATACTGCTATAGGCATCACTATTAGTGATAGACGAGCACTAAAATTCTCGGGTGCTCGATGCTCGGGTTGAGCACATTGGAATACTCGGGTGCTCGACACGAGCCCAATGTAAGTCTATGGGAAACTGAAGCATTTTTCAGGCGGCTCCCTTCTGCGGTCTGCAGAGGGCCTAAAAATTGCCAAAATCGATGGGAAGAGTGCTCAAATGACATGGGAACAGCATGGGGAAGATCCCTGGAAGCATTTATGACTCCCAGGTCACTTCTGTCAACAATGTTGTCAGAGGTATTACGCCACTTTTACAAACTCACAATAAAACATACAAAAACAAAGCAAAAATGGATTCTCCTGGGAAATATAATAAATAAATAATGACTTGTATATAAAGCAAAATAAATAACCAAAAGCAAAAATACTCCTCCACAGCTTAGGCTATGTTCACACTTAGTGTTTTTGATGTGTTTTTGCACTTTTGCATTGCTTTCAACCGTGACAAATGCATTCACCAGGAAATGTCATTTCACAACCTTATCTGGCCATGTGGTGTGTGAGATATAATCAGACACATTGTGTTTCATTTATGAAGGAGGGACTCTGAAAGTCACAAAGCCTATTTTTATAGGGCCATCAGGCGGCCTTTGCGATTCTTAAAGGGCCAGCAGTCGGCCCTCACTATTCTTAAAGAGCCATCAGCCATCTATGCAAAATTTGGACGCACCCCAATACCCCTTTGAAGAGACTTAGAGGAGGGCCTCCTGAAAACAATGTTCCCATTATTAGGAAGTAGGCCTCCCATTCTGTTTGCCTATGCAGTGAATGCAAGAGTTGCCAAAAATTTGGATGCACTCCAATGCCCCTTGGAAGAGACGTGGTGTTCAGAGGGCCTCATGAAAACAAAGTTCCCATTATTAGTAAGTGGGTTTCCTATTGTGTTTGCCTATGCAGTGAATGCAAGGGTGGCTAAAAATTTGGAGGCACTCCAATGCCCCTTGGAAGAGACGTAGAGGAGGGCCTCCTGAAAAAAAATGTTCCCATTATTAGGAAGTGGGTCTCCCATAGTGTTGGCCTATGCAGTGAATGAAAGGGCTGCCCAAAATTGGGAGGCACTCCAATGCCCCTTGGAAGAGACGTGGAGAAGGGCCTCATAAAAAATGTTCCCATTAGAAAGGAGCGGGTCTACTATACTTGTAATGCCCATGCACTAAGTGTATAGGCTGACAAACATTTACCCCTGTGGGGTATACATGAACATACTGTATAAAAAACTTTTTTTACGGGCATAATAAACACCCTTTAAAAAAATTATGTGGGTGTTGCATCATGAACCACGGTCACCCTGATGATATGGTGGTGGAGCATGAGAATGAGGAGAAGGAGGAGGGCAAGAGCAAATAGCCAAAATCAGGAAGCGTATACCCATGTGTTGGTGTGAAGAGGTGCATGGGAATACACCTCCCAAAAAAAGACACTGGATTTGAGTTTATGTTATGCTGCTATCATTCGGTGGTGTTGAGAAGTCTGGCCCAATCCAGCCCTTGTTCATTTTAATAAGAGTCAGCCTGTCAGCATTTTCAGTTGACAGGCGGATGCGCTTATCAGTTATAATTCCACCAGCGGCACTAAAAACCCGCTATGATAAAAAGCTAGCGGCAGGGCAGGCCAGGACCTCTAAGGCATAGAGAGCCAGTTCATTCCATGTATCCAGCTTGGATACCCAATAATTATAAGGCACAGAGGAATCACGGAGGACGTTGGTAGGGTCGGCAAGGTACTCCCTCACCATCTTCCCAAAGTTTGCACTCCTTGTGAGAGTACCCTGCGCCTCAGGACTTGTGCGATGTGAGGGGCTGAGAAAATTCTCCAAGAACTTTGACAGTATTCCCCTGCCTCTGCTGGATTGAAGTTGTGTCTCTCTCGCCTGTACTCCTTGGTTGTCCAATGAACTGGGACCTCTGCTGCCAGGGTTTTCAGGTGGGATTTTTTTTAATAGTTCCGCAACAAGGGCCTTTTGGTACTGCCCCATTTTGGGAGACCTGTCCGCCTCAGGAATAAGAGATATAAAGTTCTCCTTGTATCATGGGTCTAGAAGTGTCACAAACCAGTAATGACTAGTGTTGAGCCACCCCCGTAGTGTTCGAGTTCTGTTCGGTTCGTCGAACACCCGTGTGTTCGCCGAACTGTTCGTTGAACACCTTCGAACACCGTTAAAACCAATGGCAGGCAAACAAAAACACATAGAAACACATAGAAAACACCTTCAAAAGTGTCCAAAAGCTGACAAACTGCTCAGAAGACACAACTAACACATGGAAAAGTGACAAGTACATATAGTCATGCGAAAAGAAAAGAGGTGGAGGAGTAAAAGGAGGGGGAGACACAGATATAGGCATGTCATGCCCTTCTAAAATCCAAAAAGTGAGAAGCCGAGACGGCCAGTCCGCTCCTGCCCGTGCCACCTCCGTGTCGCCGGGTTTGTGCCAGAGCCGCGGTGAACCCTGACGGCCAGCCCCCCTCTCCCAATACTGGTGCCTGTCCGCTGGTGGGTCGAGAGAGCCCCCCCTGTGGTGGAGGCAGCTCTAAGCTTTTTAATTTAAATTGTCCCTCTAATTTGAATGAATACACTTTAAATCCATTTACAAGGATCTATTGGAGGGCAAGTCTCATGCCAGCAGCCGCGTAATTCCAGCTCCAGTAGCGTCCACTAAAGCTGCTGCAGTTAAAAAGCTTTTATAAGGATCGAGCTCGGCTGTCCACCGCAAGGCATCCTAGTGCCAGTCCCAGCCCCTATGCCTTGGGGTGCCTCCTGATGCTCTTCACTGAGTATCCCGTGGTCCCGAAGCATTTCCTTTGAAAAAATTAAGTGTCCAAACTACAGGTGGTGTAGCTTGCTTAACAGCCGGGATAATCCGCTGACTAGCAGACACTGCTACTAGGCACAAAGTATTTCCTGGGCTAGATGCAGTTAAAAATTTGTAAGTAGATACTCTCGTTGGATGCTGAGAAAGCATTCCATAGAGTCTCCTGGCACGCCATATATGATTCTCTTAAAAAGCTTCGGGTAGGGGTCTAGGGGACCCTTTTATAGCCAAAATCACGGCCCTGTATCACAATACGTCACCTAGGCTGAAGATAAATGGAACTGTAGCACCGAGGGCTCGGTTGCTACAGACGTATTGCACCTCACCCAGAGGTGTGATATCTCACTCTCAGATAAGGATGGAGTGTGGATCAGGACCCGACACCTGCATGTATTACACCACATTGCCGTGGGGCAGGGCGACCAATATGCCCCTGAGATGGGCACGACAGTCCCTGTCCCTGGCTGGAGTGGGGGGAGGGAACACTGAGGAAGGGGAACCCTGCAGTGCAGGAGCAGGGAGGAAGCAGTTCCTGGGTGCATTGAGAAGGGAGTATAAAAGGTGGGCACCATCTTAGTTCAGTGCAGAGAAGTCTGAGCAGAAGTGGCAGGGAGCAGGGGCTCTGCATGAGCTCTGCTCCGGAGGCGGGCCTAGTAACAGAGGCCCAGGCCTGCAAGAGGGAGAAGGAAGGAAGAGGAGCGGAGAAGGCTCCAGGAACGAGGAATGAAGGGATCCCAGGGGTGCGGACGGGCGAGTCGCCACCGCACGCCCGAATCCACCTGCGTGGAGGGGTCAGGCCAAAGGGGGAGACCGATCCCCGAACTAGTGGAGGCAGGAAACGACCCTCAGCTAGAAACCGGAGGCTCTGACATTTTATGTGGCGCAGCCCCTTGCTCCACCCGCTAGGAAGGCACCACATAGGGTCAGGGAAACTGGCGCCAAGTTTACCAAGAGGAGGCCCGAGGCAGCTGGACAGAAGTGTTGGTAAGAAAGGCCAGACAAAGGACACACAAAGGGGGTCCTGTGAAGCGCTCCAAAGTTATCTGGGAGTTGTCTGAGCCCCTCACCTGGTGAGCACAGTACGACGTGGGCAGCCGTTACCTGCAGACGTAGTCTGGATAATAAGAACTGTGAGTAAAGGCCCTGAACTGCATCACTGACTCCGTGTCGTTACTGCTGCTGCCCTGCACCATCACCCCCATCCTCCGCATACACTGCCCTGAGGCTATACTCCTCCCGTGGGGAGTTATGCTACGCTCTGCTGCACCCACAACACCAGCCTTAGCGGTCTGCCCTGTAGCGGCGGTTCACTCTGACCGCAATCCACGGGTGGCGTAGTCGGACATTTAAACATCAAAACCACATAAATAGTTCCGCCACTGGTTTGGCCGCCCTGAGCCACGGAACCGGATCGCCGCCACGAAGACTACACCCACCAGCATCCACCAAAAAGGGTCCGGCTCCGGGTGTCCCAAGGCCCAGGGGGTGCGTCAGAACATTTTCATCACCTTTCACAATCACCAATGGGACAAGGCAGGGATGTCCTCTGTCCCCTCTCTTATACATCCTAGTGACGGAGCACCTGCTCTCATCAATTCGCCATAACCCCAATATTAGGTGGATTGAGGTGGGAGGCACCGAGTACAAGTGCTCTCTATTTGCTGATGATGTCCTAGTATATATCACTCAATCACATATATCCATCCCTGCTGTTATGGCTGAAATAGATCACTTTGTTACATGGTAAAATTTTAAAATCAATGCAGCGAAGTCTGAGGCCCTCGATGTCTCCCTCCCTAAATCCATATAGGATTCCATCCAGTCCAACTTTCCCTTTGCCTGGCCCTCACAGGGTATCAAATACTTAGGAATTCCTATTCATAGAGACCTCTCCCATCTATGTTATCTTAATTTTGGGCCCTTTATTGAACAATTCCATACAGACCACGGTTGGCAAGTTAGAACTGTAAGATTCACTACGTGAACCACTGGTGTTTTGTGGAAAAGCACATGTACACCGCGTTCCAAATTATTATGCAAAAAGTGTTTAGGAGTGATAAGGGAAGAATTTGTTTGTTTGTCAGTTAAACTCATTGATGGTGATGTGTGTCAGGGCTCTTTATATCACTGTAAGCAATTGCAGACACCTGTGCTAATTAGTTTGGCAGGTGTGTCCAATGAAAGGCAAGACTACTTAAGAAGGCTCTCTCACATTATTAAGCAGCCTACATTTTCTGCCAAAATGGGAAAGAAAAAGGATGTGTCGGCTGCTGAGAAGCAACAAATTGTGGAGTGTTTAGGTCAAGGCATGACTACAATCAACATTGTGCGATGATCAGGATGAAGTGTCTTGGCAATCAAGAAGTATGTAGCTTATTCACAGTACACACGTGTGCGTGCTGATAAGGGCAAATTGAGGACTCTTTCCTACAGGCAATTACGTCAGGTTGAAAGAGCAGCGGCAAAAAAGCCTTGTCATGGCAGCAGACAAGTTTTTGAAGCTGCTTGTGCCTCCAACGTCCCCCGAACAACAAGATGCAGGGTCCTTCAGAGGTTTGCAGCTGTGCATACGCCATCCTGTCGACCTCCTCTATCCACTTCACACAAGCAGAAACGGCTCCAGTGGGCCAAACATTACATGAAGACTGATTTCAAAACTGTTTTGTTCACGGATGAGTGCCGTGCAGCGCTCGATGGTCCAGATGAATGGAGTGGAGGATGGCTGGTTGATGGACACCCCACGCAAACACGGCTACAGCGCCAACAAGGAGGAGGTGGAGTAATGTTTTGGGCTGGAATCATGGGGAGAGAGATTGTTGGCCCCTTTAGGATCCCTGAAGGCGCTAAAGATGAACTCCATAATGTATGTGGATTTTCTCAAACAGCACTTCCTGCCATGGTTCAAGAAGAAGAACCGTGTATTTCACAGCAAGATCATTTTTCTGCATGATAATGCACCATCTCATGCTGCACATAAAACATCTGCATCTCTGGCTGATATGGGCATAAAAGGGGACAAACTTATGGTGTGACCCCCATGCTCCCCTGACCTCTACCCCATTCAGAACCTTTGGAGCATCATTAAAAGGAGTGTCTATGATGGCGGGAGGCAGTTCACATCTAAGCAACAGCTCTGGGAGGGTATTCTGTCCTCATGCAAAACAATTGAAGCAGAAACCATCCAAAACCTGACAAATTCAATGGACGAGAGAGTTCAGAAGCTCGTTTCGAACAAGGGGTCCTATGTGAAAATGTAACATCACCTAGAATAAAGTTTTGAGTTGAAAACTGTTTGATTTCAGTTTCTAACAACCTGCTAATGCTTATAATTTCAAAAATGACCATTTTTTTGGTCTTCATTAAAATGAAAAGGTTGATCGAAAAGTTTGGGGGATCTAAGAGTGTGACAACCCAGTAGTCATGATTACTTCGAATTCTGACAATATGAGGGTCATGCTGCAGGTAGTGCAGCAAGAAGGCACTTATGTGTCTTGCGCATCTCGGAGCCCCAAAATTATTTTCCGGGCTAGATGCAGCTAAAAATTATTTTTAATTTTAAATCTGGTGAAGCTTATTATAGATGGCCTAATAGGATCAGTGCTGCACACTGCTACAAAGCCCAAATTATTTTCCAGTCAAGATACAGATAAACATGATTAGTAATTTGAAAGCTTAAAACGGTTGGTAGGGTGATTTTAACCAATCATCAAGCTTTTACTCTCCCCAGGATGACACAGGGGTAGAAAAGTCGTTTCGGATCCATGATTTGTTCATCTTTATGAACGTGAGTCTGTCTACATTATCAGTGGAGAGCCGCGTGCGCTTATCTGTCAGCACACCACCAGCAGCGCTGAACACACGTTCAGACAGAACGCTGGCTGCGGGGCATGACAAGATCTCCAAGGCGTAAGTGGCTAGCTCCGGCCATTTATCCAGATTGGAAGCCCAAAAAGAGCAAGGGTCCAGTGACACAGTCGTGGCTTCAATGTTTACTTGGAGATACTCCTGTACCATCGTCTCAAGGCGTTGACTATGTGTCAGACTTCTTGTCTCCTGTGGCCTTGCAAAGGATGGGCTAAAAAAGTGGTGAAATGATTCCGCAAAATTGATGTTACCAGCAGATACTGTGGTTCTGTTACGGTTTGAGTGCTGAACACTTGACGGTCCCACGGTTGGCAAGTTGGAACTGTGAGATTCACTACGTGCACCACTGGTATTTTGTGGAAAAGCACATGTAAGATTCTGCAACAGTCTCTGCTGATACTCCTGCATGCGTGCATCCCTTTCTATGGCAGGAATAATTTCTGCAAATTTACTTTTGTACCAGGGATCTAACAGTGTGGCAACCCAGTAGTCAGGATTATTTCTAATTCTCACAATTCGAGGGTCATGTTGCAGGTAGTGCAGCAAGAAGGCACTCATGTGTGTTGCGCATCCAGGAGCACCAAGTCCCTGTTGTGTTGGTGGCGAGGTAACAATCATGCTTCCTTCCTCTGTCCTCTCCCCCCAACCTCCCACAACAGAAATGTGATCAAGGTCTCCCTCATCTGATGAGTCTTCCATCAGTTCGTCCTCCACTTCTTCCTGGGCTCCTGCACCTTCCTCACTAGTTTGGCTGCTACCATGCGCCCTGGTAAAATCATCTCCCCCACCCTCACATGCCTGCCGCCTTGGTGCTGCCGACCGTGTGGACTTTGCAGATGTTAGCCCTTCCGCATACAACTCCTCCTCCTCTACTTCCTCCACCTCCTCTTGTGCCACCACCTGACTCCGAATTCTGTTTAACATGTGCTCCAGCATGTAAATCACCGGAATAGTCATGCTGATAATGGCATCGTCAGCACTAAACATCTTCGTCGCCATTTCAAAACTGTGCAGAAGGGTGCATAGGTCCCTGATCTGAGACCACTCCTCCAGCGTGATTTGCCCCACCTCTGAATCTCGTTGGCCCAGGCTATACGTCAGAACGTATTGCACCAGGGCTTGTCGGTGCTGCCACAGTCGCTGCAACATGTGCAGAGTTGAATTCCACCGGGTAGGCACATCGCATTTTAGCCGGTGAAGTGGCAGGCCCAACGACTTCTGTAGAGATGTAAGTCGCTGAGCTGCGGGATGCGAACGGCAGAAGTGAGCACACAGCAACCGTGCCCTCTGCAGAAGGCCATCTAGTCTGGGATAGTGGGCTAAAAATTGCTGGACAACCAGGTTCAACACGTGAGCCATACAAGGCACGTGTGTGACATTGCCCCGGCGAAGGGCCGCACCCAGGTTTGCAGCATTGTCGCACACGGCCTTCCCTGGTTTCAGGTCCAGTGGAGACAACCATTCATTAAATTGGTTCTCCAGAGCTGACCACAACTCCTCAGCTGTGTGACTCACATTTCCCAGACATTTCAATGTAAAAACCGCCTGATGACGTTGAGCCCTACTGCCAGCATAGTAAGGAGGTGTGCAGGATCCCTTCTGCGCAGTTAGAAAGCTTGTGGCATGACCAGACAGGCTTTGGGTGCAGGTGGAAGACCGAGAGGAGGTTGAGGAGGCAGAAGCAGTGGAGGAACTTTGACATAAAGAGGATTGACGCACAACTCGTGGGGACGGCAAGACTTGGACAGCAGCCCCTTGTCCTGCTGTCACCATAGTTACCCAGTGCCCAGTCAGCGACATGTAACGCCCCTGTCCATGCCTACTCGTCCAAGTGTCTGTGGTGAAATGCACCTTGTCACACACAGAGTTTCTCAAAGAAGCGGTGATGTTGTGTGCGACATGCTGGTGGAGCGCAGGCACACCTTTCTTTGAGAAGTAGTGCCGACTGGGCATCTGGTACTGGGGCACTGCGACGGACATAAGGTCTCGAAAATCCTCTGTGTCCACCAGGCGGAAAGGCAGCATTTCTGTAGCCAAGAGCTTGCAGATGGTGAAATTCAACCTCTTAGCTTTCTCATGGCTAGGAGGAAATGGTCTTTTTCTTGTCCACATCTGAGGGACCGAGGGCTGGCTATTGTGCTTGATAAGGGTGTACTCGGCAAACTGCCGGTCTGTGAGGAAGATGCAGGCGGACATGTTAGTTTGCCTTGATCCAAAGGTGGTGCTATCGATGTCGGACAGCGCTCAAGACCAGCTGGTGTTACCACCTCCAAAGAAAATGATGACCTGCCAATCACGCTGGCTGTTGCGGGTAAAGAGGTGGCAGGTCTGCGCCCCAAAACAGGTGTGACTGCTGTCCCCCCAGTCACAGAGGATGAAGAGGCCGCGGATGCACAAGATATGGCAGACGGTGGTTGGCCCGGCCGGCTAGGCCGCATTGTAGCACACTGAGCTTCCCACTGCAACTTATGCTTCATGTCCATGTGCCGGTTCATGCATGAAGTACTCAAACTATGTATTTTTTGGCCTCTACTTAGCTTTTGCTGACAAATGTTACAGATAACACGAGTTGGGTCATCTTTATCGATCTGAAAAAATGCCCAGGCTATGCAAGGCTTAGCACCCATGCGACCTGAAGAGCCACCACGACTTGTGGTGAGAGGCAGAGTTGTGTTTGAGGATGCAGTTGTTGACGTGCTTCCAGTACTACGTCTCTGTCCAGGAAGGCGCAACCTGACCTCGTCGTCACTAGCATCTTCCTCCACCTCCTCTGCTGACCTCATCTCTTGGCTGACTGTGGGTTGACAGTAAGTGGGATCTCCGACCTCATCATCATCACCCTGTGCGTTATCACACCCGTCGTCCTCAGAGCCAACCTGTTCCTGCCCTGACAAAAAACTAAAGTTGTCGCTCCAATCAGGTATTTGAGTCTTATCATCGTCTTCCTCATTGTCTCCACCAACAGGAGTTACAGTTTGGGAATGAGGGTCTACATTATGGTCAGAACCTTCTGCGTCTGGTCCTGGATCCGACTCATAAAGATTCTGGGCATCAGTGCAGATCATTTCCTCGTCTGGATTCACAGAAGCGCTGGAGTCGACCTCTGATTCCCAGGCTATAGTATGAGTAAACAGCTCTGCAGACTCAACCATCTGTTCTACCTCATACTCAGACGGGCAGCTGGAGATTTGGGAGCTGTGAGGAAGCAAGTGCGATTTGGGTGACACCTTTGAGGACTGGAGTATTTGTGATGTTGAAGTTGATGTGGAGGAGAGCCCACTTAAAGGAGCACTTGATATCCGTTGAAGCACCTGCTGTTTTTGTGCCTCATCTGGAATTTGTAGCGATTGGCGTGGCCGTAAGAAAGGGATCTTATCACATTGTCCGCTAAAAGAAGTAGACATTTTAGTTTGGCTGGAAGATGGTCTTTCTTCTGCACCTACCCCACGGACACAACCTTTTTTCCCCTTCCCAACACGCCTATTCCCCTTTCCACCAGCAGCAGGCCTTTTTCCACTCATTTTGGTGGTTAACTAATTCACAACTCTGGAGTTGTTTGCACAAAAAAACAATGGATGGTAACCGAGCAGAGCTGAGTGGCCAAACTGTGGTATTAGGCCAAAACTATTGGCTGGGTTAGATGCAGAAAAAAAATATTTTTAATTTGCAACCTGATGGAGGTCAGTATAGATGGACTAATAGACCAAGTCCCACACACCGCTAGAAGCCCAAATATTTTTTCAGAGCTAGATGCAGAAATTTTTTTTATTCAATTTGCAACCTGATGGAGGTCAGTATAGATGGACTAATAGACCAAGTCCCACACACTGCTAGAAGCCCAAATATTTTTTCAGAGCTAGATGCAGAAAAAAATTATTTTTAATTTGCAACCTGATGGAGGTCAGTATAGATGGACTAATAGACCAAGTCCCACACACTGCTAGAAGCCCAAATATTTTTTCAGAGCTAGATGCAGAAAAAAATTATTTTTAATTTGCAACCTGATGGAGGTCAGTATAGATGGACTAATAGAACAAGTCCCACACGCTGCTAGAAGCCCAAATATTTTTTCAGAGATAAATGAAGAAAAAAATTATTTTTAATTTGCAACCTGATGGAGGTCAGTATAGATGGACTAATAGACCAAGTCCCACACACTGCTAGAAGCCCAAATATTTTTTCAGAGCTAGATGCAGAAAAAAATTATTTTTAATTTGCAACCTGATGGAGGTCAGTATAGATGGACTAATAGACCAAGTCCCACACACCGCTAGAAGCCCAAATATTTTTTCAGAGCTAGATGCAGAAAAAAATTATATTCAATTTGCAACCTGCTTGAGGTCAGTATAGAAGGACTAATAGAACAAGTCCCACACACTGCTAGAAGCCCAAATATTTTTTCAGAGCTAGATGCAGAAAAAAATTATATTCAGTTTGCAACCTGATGGAGGTCAGTATAGATGGACTAATAGAATGATGCTGTGCCCAAAAGATTTTACTTCACTAGGTGCAGTAAAAAAATTGGTATTCTATACACAGCTGGTATATCTTGCAACACAGATAGGCTACTCCACTGACTAACACACTCTGCAATAGGCCAAAAAGGATTAGCTTTGCTAGATTCAGCCAAATGCTGTGAAAAAAACTTGCACAGCACTGGCACAGACCTGCCTGGCAAAAACTGATAGGAACTGATGTAACCTAGTCCTGAAAAGGACTCCAATTACAATTAGTCTTTACTCCCACAATCTATCTATTTAAGAGCACAGACCTGCTTGATAAAAGTCGTAGGAAATGCTGTAACCTAGTCCTTAAAAGGACTGCAATCACAACTATTCCCTACTCCCAAGCTATCTGTATATTTGTGCGAAAATTGGCTTGAAATTAACAAGGTATAGCGCACACAGCAACAGCGGTGCCGTCTAACACGCAGCTGCAGCAGTGAGAAAATGGTGGCGACGGGGAAAATGGCTTGGTCTTATAGGGCAAGGACATGTGACATACACTGCCAATCACACATGCCCTTGCTTGTGTGAAAAAAAGCACTTCGCTCCGTGTGTGCGCTGCTGATAGGCTGACAGATTGCACCTCCCCACTGCAAATGCGGGAAAGAGAAAAAAAAATGGAGATCTTCATTGTTCCTGCAGAGATCCATCCCCTGCCCCTCCCCTCTCCCCGCTGTACACTCAAACTGCGTATTAACATTAATTTTCATCATTACTGAGAAAAAATCCAGTTATGATTTTGGTGCACGAACAGTTATCGAACATAACCTCGAACAGCCGAATTTTTCTCAAATTGTTCGTGTTCGCCGACCGGCTCGAACACCGCCCAAAACACCTCGAATTTGAGATTGGCGAACAGTTCGAGTAGAACAACGCTCATCTCTAGTAATGACTGTCACCCAAAATTTTGAGAATGCGAGGGACATGGGAAAGGCAGCATAACATAAACTCAGCTATGCGTGCCAGACTACTAACAGGCAAGACTTCCGTGTCCTCACCAAGAGGATGACTGACCATGCTCTCCTTCTCCTTCTCCTCTCTGTCCTCAGGCCATCCACGCTGAACAGACCATATCACAGTTGTGCAGGTAATACCGTCTATAGCGAATGAAACTAACTCCTGTTCTTCCTCCTCCTACTACTTTTCCTCACCTTGCGATGAGATGAGGCTGGGCTGTGTGTAATTACCCTTGAAATTGTATGGTTCCTTGCTCCATCTCATCATGTTCCGGCTGCAATGTATCCTCTTTGATTGTGAGCAGAGAGCGTTTCAGAAGACAGAGAAGTGGGATGGTGACGCTAATTATGACATCATCGCTGCTCACCATCTTGGTGGAGTCCTCAAAGTTTTGGAGGATGGTCCATATGTCTGACATTCATGTCTAGTAGTGTTGAGCAAGCACTAAAATGCTCGGGTGCTCAAAGCTCGGGCCGAGCTCACCGTGATACTCGAGTGCTTGATCCAAGCAACGAGCCCAATGTTAGTCTATGGGAGACCCGAGCATTTTTGCGGCGGCACCCCTGGCAGTCTTTTAAAAGCCTAACAAGTGCCCAAAACGATAGTGACAGTGCTCAAATGACATGGGGACAGAATGGGGATCGCCCCAGGAAGCATTTCTGACCCCCAGGTCACTGCTGTCAACAACGTGGTCAGAGGTATTAAGCCACTTTTACGGGCTCACAATAAAACGTTCAAAAACGAAACTGAAACGGTTTTCCTGTGAAATATGTTAAGGAAGTTCCTTTCCAGGGTAAAGACTTGCGTATAAGGTAAAATAAATAACCCTAAAACATACTCCTCCACACCTTGGGCTATGTTCACAAGTAGCATTTTTTTTGCGTTTTTGCACTTTTGTATTGCTTTCAACCGTGACAAATGCATTCACCGGGAAATGTCATTTTAACATTTTACAATCTTATCTGGCCGTGTGCTGTGTGACACATGCATACAGTGCTGAAAAGACATGGGAACAGCATAAGGAATACCCCTGGAAGCATCTCTGACACCCAGGTCACTGCCTAAAAGTGTGCCCATTAGAAGTGATCCTTGCCGCATCAGAAGATGCAGACTTGCAACTATCCCAATGCAAGTCTTTGTCCCAGGGCAGTGTTCAATTGTACTTCCCCCATTCCTTGCAATGCAAGCGCAAATATTCAGCCAACCAACCACCCACCCGCAGGCTGCAATAACATACTGCTAGCTTTCACTTGAAATGGGGCCTTTTAGTTTGGAGGAGGCCGAAGCTGGCCACTACCTCATGGCTGCTTCGGCAGCGAGGTATCCATACTTAATCCCCAGCCTCCCGGCGGCCGGGTGTCCACGCTCGGTCCAGAGCCACCAGGGGGCAGCCGGGTGTCCATACTCGGTCCCCAGAAGCCCCGCGGCCGGGTGTCCACACACGGTCCCCAGATGCCTGGGGGTGGCCAGGTGTCCATAAATGGTCCCCAGCCGCCCCTATTTCTCCTGTTACCTTCCCACACACTTTTCTTAGCCTGGCCTGCTTTAGGGCAGCATTGGACGAGCCCACCAGAGAACCAGACTCCTCCGGTGGGCCCTGGCTTCTCCATCAGGGGAGTTGAGAGTGCCAAGGTGAGGAGCATGATGATGATAGACATTAGCATCTGCTTTGTTTTCTTGGAATGCAAGTGTAAGTGTACAACCTGTCACCCACCCACCCCCAGGCTACAATACCATACTGCTAGCTTGCTTGCACTTGAAATTGGGCCTTTTAGGGATGTGGAGGCAGACGCCGGCCACCATGTCATGGCTGCATCGGCGGTCTGGTATCCATACTCAGTCCCCAGCTGCCCGACAACCGGGTGTCCACGCTCGGTCCCCTGCCGCTAGGGGGCGGCCAGGTGTCCATACTCGGTCCCCAGCCGCCCCGCGGCCGAGTGTCCACACACGGTCCCCAGCCGCCCCTATTTCTCCTGTTACCTTCCCACACACTTTTCTTAGCCTGGCCTGCTTTAGCGCAGCATTGGATTAGCCCACCAGAGAAACAGACTCCTCCGGTGGGCCTTGGCTTCTCCATCAGGGTAGTTGAGAGTGCAAAGGTGAGGAGCAGGATGATGATAGAAGTTAGCATCTGCTTTGTTTTCTTGGAATGCAAGCGCATGTATGTAGTAGCGGCTAGGCCTGAGGTGGTCAGCGTTTTGGCGCATATCCTACCTCCTCCGAGGATTGTTGGATGTTTTCCTGCTACTATCCCAGTTCTATGACTCCCGTTAAAACAAAGCTTCAGGTGATGAATGATGGATGAGGTGGTGGCAAAGGTGAAAGAGCAGGAGGAACAGGGAACATTCACATCAATATCAGGCCAGTCAACCACACATGTCTTGTAGGATATGTTTCTGTACCAAAAGGAGTAGTGTTGAGCCACCCCCGTAGTGTTCGAGTTCGGTTCGGTTCGTCGAACACCCGTGTGTTCGTCGAACTGTTCGTCGAACTGTTCATCGAACACCTTCGAACATCGTTAAAACCAATGGCAGGCAAACAAAAACACATAGAAACACATAGAAAACACCTTCAAAAGGTGTCCAAAAGCTGACAAACTGCTCTGAAGACAAAACTAACACATGGAAAAGTGACAAGTACATATAGTCATGCAAAAAGAAAAGAGGTGGAGGAGTAAAAGGAGGGGGAGACACAGATATAGGCATGTCATGCCCTTCTAAAATCCAAAAAGTGAGAAGCCGACACGTTCAGTCCGCTCCTGCCCGTGCCACCTCCGTGTCGCCAGGTTTGTGCCAGAGCCGCGGTGAACCCTGACGGCCAGCCCCCCTCTCCCAATACTGGTGCCTGTCCGCTGGTGGGTCGAGTGAGCCCCCCTGTGGTGGAGGCAGCTCTAAGCTTTTTAATTTAAATTGTCTCTCTAATTTGAATGAATACACTTTAAATCCATTTACAAGGATCTATTGGAGGGCAAGTCTCATGCCAGCAGCCACGTAATTCCAGCTCCAGTAGCGTCGACTAAAGCTGCTGCAGTTAAAAAGCTTTTATAAGGATCGAGCTCGGCTGTCCACCGCAAGGCATCCTACTGTCAGTCCCAGCCCCTATGCCTTGGGGTGCCTCCTGATGCTCTTCACTGAGTATCCCGTGGTCCCGAAGCATTTCCTTTGAAAAAATGAAGTGTCCAAACTACAGGTGGTGTAGCTTGCTTAACAGCCGGGATAATCCGCTGACTAGCAGACCCTGCTACTAGGCACAAAGTATTTCCTGGGCTAGATGCAGTTAAAAATTTGTAATTAGATACTCTCGTTGGATGCTGAGAAAGCATTCCATAGAGTCTCCTGGCACGCCATATATGATTCTCTTAAAAAGCTTGGGGTAGGGGTCTAGGGGACCCTTTTACAGCCAAAATCACGGCCCTGTATCGCAATACGTCACCAAGGCTGAAGATAAATGGAACTGTATTACCCTGAGGGCTCGGTTGCTACAGAGGTATTGCACCTCACCCAGAGGTGTGATATCTCACTCCCAGGTAAGGATGGAGTGTGGATCAGGACCCGACACCTGCATGCATTACACCACATTGCCGTGGGGCAGGGCGACCAATATGCCCCTGAGATGGGCACGACAGTCCCTGTCCCTGGCTGGAGTGGGGGAGGGAACACTGAGGAAGGGGAACCCTGTAGTGCAGGAGCAGGGAGGAAGCAGTTCCTGGGTGCATTGAGAAGGGAGTATAAAAGGTTGGCACCATCTTAGTTCAGTGCAGAGAAGTCTGAGCTGAAGTGGCAGGGAGCAGGGGCTCTGCATGAGCTCTGCTCCGGAGGCGGGCCTAGTAACAGAGGCCCAGGCCTGGAAGAGGGAGAAGGAAGGAAGAGGAGCGGAGAAGGCTCCAGGAACGAGGAATGAAGGGATCCCCGGGGTGCGGACGGGCGAGTCGCCACCGCACGCCCGAATCCACCTGCGTGGAGGGGTCAGGCCAAAGGGGGAGACCGGTCCCCGAAACTAGTGGAGGCAGGAAACGACCCTCAGCTAGAAACCGGAGGCTGTGACATTTTATGTGGCGCAGCCCCTCGCTACACCCGCTAGGAAGGCACCACATAGGGTCAGGGAAACTGGCGCCCAGTTTACCAAGAGGAGGCCCGAGGCAGCCGGACAGAAGGGTTGGTAAGAAAGGCCAGACAAAGGACACACAAAGGGGGTCCTGTGAAGCGCTCCAAAGTTATCTGGGAGTTGTCTGAGCCCCTCACCTGGTGAGCACAGTACGACGTGGGCAGCCGTTACCTGCAGACGTGGTCTGGATAATAAGAACTGTGAGTAAAGGCCCTCGACTGCATCACTGACTCCGTGTCGTTACTGCTGCTGCCCTGCACCATCACCCCCATCCTCCGCATACACTGCCCTGAGGCTATACTCCTCCCGTGGGGAGTTATGCTACGCTCTGCTGCACCCACAACACCAGCCTCAGCGGTCTGCCCTGGAGCGGCGGTTCACTCTGACCGCAATCCACGGGTGGCGTAGTCGGACATTTAAACATCAAAACCACATAAATAGTTCCGCCACTGGTTTGACCGCCCTGAGCCACGGAACCGGGTTGCCGCCACGGAGACTACAACCACCAGTATCCACCAAAAAGGGTCCGGCTCCAGGTGTCCCAAGGCCCAGGGGGCGCGTCAGAACATTTTCATCACCTTTCACAATCACCAATGGGACAAGGCAGGGATGTTCTCTGTCCCCTCTCTTATACATCCTAATGACGGAGCACCTGCTCTCATCTATTCGCCATAACCCCAATATTAGGTGGATTGAGGTGGGAGGCACCGAGTACAAGTGCTCTCTATTTGCTGATGATGTCCTAGTATATATCACTCAATCACATATATCCATCCATGCTGTTATGGCTGAAATGGATCACTTTGTTACATGGTCAAATTTTAAAATCAATGCAGCGAAGTCTGAGGCCCTCGATGTCTCCCTCCCCAAATCCATATAGGATTCCATCCAGTCCAACTTTCCCTTTGCCTGGCCCTCACAGGGTATCAAATACTTAGGAATTCCTATTCATAGAGACCTCTCCCATCTATGTTATCTTAATTTTGGGCCCTTTATTGAACAACTCCATACAGACCACGGTTGGCAAGTTAGAACTGTAAGATTCACTATGTGAACCACTGGTGTTTTGTGGAAAAGCACATGTTCCAAATTATTATGCAAAAAGTGTTTAGGAGTGATAAGGGAAGAATTTGTTTGTTTGTCAGTTAAACTCATTGATGGTGATATGTGTCAGGGCTCTTTATATCACTGTAAGCAATTGCAGACACCTGTGCTAATTAGTTTGGCAGGTGTGTCCAATGAAAGGCAAGACTACTTAAGAAGGCTGTCTCACATTATTAAGCAGCCTACATTTTCTGCCAAAATGGGAAAGAAAAAGGATGTGTCGGCTTCTGAGAAGCAACAAATTGTCGAGTGTTTAGGTCAAGGCATGACTACAATCAACATTGTGCGATGATCAGGATGAAGTGTCTTGGCAATCAAGAAGTATGTAGCTGATTCACAGTACACACGTGTGCGTGCTGATAAGGGCAAATTGAGGACTCTTTCCTACAAGCAATTACGTCAGGTTAAAAGAGCAGCGGCAAAAAAGCCTTGTCATAGCAGCAGACAAGTTTTTGAAGCTGCTGGTGCCTCCAACGTCCCCCGAACAACAAGATGCAGGGTCCTTCAGAGGTTTGCAGCTGTGCATATGCCATCCTGTCGACCTCCTCTATCCACTTCACACAAGCAGAAACGGCTCCAGTGGGCCAAACATTACATGAAGACTGATTTCAAAACTGTTTTGTTCACGGATGAGTGCCGTGCAGCGCTCGATGGTCCAGATGGATGGAGTGGAGGATGGCTGGTTGATGGACACCCCACGTAAACACGGCTGCAGCGCCAACAAGGAGGAGGTGGAGTAATGTTTTGGGCTGGAATCATGGGAAGAGAGATTGTCGGCCCCTTTAGGATCCCTGAAAGCGCTAAAGATGAACTCCATAATGTATGTGGATTTTCTCAAACAGCACTTCCTGCCATGGTTCAAGAAGAAGAACCGTGTATTTCACAGCAAGATCATTTTTTTGCATGATAATGCACCATCTCATGCTGCACATAAAACATCTGCATCTCTGGCTGATATGGGCATAAAAGGGGACAAACTTATGGTGTGACCCCCATGCTCCCCTGACCTCTACCCCATTCAGAACCTCTGGAGCATCATCAAAAGGAGTGTCTATGATGGCGGGTGGCAGTTCACATCTAAGCAACAGCTCTGGGAGGGTATTCTGTCCTCATGCAAAACAATTGAAGCAGAAACCATCCAAAACCTGACAAATTCAATGGACGAGAGAGTTCAGAATCTCCTTTCGAACAAGGGGTCCTATGTGAAAATGTAACATCACCTAGAATAAAGTTTTGAGTTGAAAACTGCTTGATTTCAGTTTCTAATAACCTGCTAATGCTTATAATTTCAAAAATGACCATTTTTTTGGTCTTTATTAAAATGAAAAGGTTGATCGAAAAGTTTGGCGGATCTAAGAGTGTGGCAACCCAGTAGTCATGATTACTTCGAATTCTGACAATATGAGGGTCATGTTGCAGGTAGTGCAGCAAGAAGGCACTTATGTGTCTTGCGCATCTCGGAGCCCCAAAATTATTTTTCGGGCTAGATGCAGCTAAAAATGATTATTAATTTTAAATCTGGTGGAGCTTAGTATAGATGGCCTAATAGGATCAGTGCTGCACACTGCTACAAAGCCCAAATTATTTTCCAGCCAAGATACAGATAAACATGATTAGTAATTTAAAATCTGGTGGAGCTTATTATAGATGGCCTAATAGAATCAGTGCTGCACACTGCTACAAAGCCCAAATTATTTTCCAGCCAAGATACAGATAAACATGATTAGTAATTTGAAAGCTTAAAACGGTTGGTAGGGTGATTTTAACCAATCATCCATCTTTTACTCTCCCCAGGATGACACAGGGGTAGAAAAGTCGTTTCGGATCCATGATTTGTTCATCTTTATGAACGTGAGTCTGTCTACATTATCAGTGGAGAGCCGCGTGCGCTTATCTGTCAGCACACCACCAGCAGTGCTGAACACACGTTCAGACAGAACGCTGGCTGCGGGGCATGACAAGATCTCCAAGGCGTAAGTGGCTAGCTCCGGCCATTTATCCAGATTGGAAGCCCAAAAAGAGCAAGGGTCCAGTGACACAGTCATGGCTTCAATGTTTACTTGGAGATACTCCTGTACCATCGTCTCTAGGCGTTGACTATGTGTCAGACTTCTTGTCTCCTTTGGCCTTGCAAAGGATGGGCTAAAAAAGTGGTGAAATGATTGCGCAAAATTGATGTTACCAGCAGATACTGTGGTTCTGTTATGGTTTGAGTGCTGAACACTTGACGGTCCCACGGTTGGCAAGTTGGAACTGTAAGATTCACTACGTGCACCACTGGTGTTTTGTGGAAAAGTACATGTAAGATTCTGCAACAGTCTCTGCTGATACTCCTGCATGCGTGCATTCCTTTCTATGGCAGGAATAATTTCTGCAAATTTACTTTTGTACCGGGGATCTAACAGTGTGGCAACCCAGTAGTCAGGATTATTTCTAATTCTCACAATTCGAGGGTCATGTTGCAGGTAGTGCAGCAAGAAGGCACTCATGTGTGTTGCGCATCCAGGAGCACCAAGTCCCTGTTGTGTTGGTGGCGAGGCAACAATCATGCTTCCTTCCTCTGTCCTCTCCCCCCAACCTCGCACAACAGAAATGTGATCAAGATCTCCCTCATCTGATGAGTCTTCCATCAGTTCGTCCTCCACTTCTTCCTGGGCTCCTGCACCTTCCTCACTAGTTTGGCTGCTACCATGCGCCCTGGTAAAACCATCTCCCCCACCCTCACATGCCTGCCGCCTTGGTGCTGCCGACCGTCTGGACCTTGCAGATGTTAGCCCTTCCGCATACAACTGCTCCTCCTCTACTTCCTCCACCTCCTCTTGTGCCACCATCTGACTCCGAATTCTGTTTAACATGTGCTCCAGCATGTAAATGACCGGAATAGTCATGCTGATAATGGCATCGTCAGCACTAAACATCTTCGTCGCCATTTCAAAACTGTGCAGAAGGGTGCATAGGTCCCTGATCTGAGACCACTCCTCCAGCGTGATTTGCCCCACGTCTGGATCTCGTTGGCCCAGGCTATACGTCAGAACGTATTGCACCAGGGCTTGTCGGTGCTGCCACAGTCGCTGCAACATGTGCAGAGTTGAATTCCACTGGGTAGGCACATCGCATTTTAGCCGGTGAAGTGGCAGGCCCAACGACTTCTGTAGAGATGTAAGTCACTGAGCTGCGGGATGCGAACGGCGGAAGTGAGCACACAGCGACCGTGCCCTCTGCAGAAGGCCATCTAGTCTGGGATAGTGGGCTAAAAATTGCTGGACAACCAGGTTCAACACGTGAGCCATACAAGGCACGTGTGTGATATTGCCCCGGCGAAGGGCCGCACCCAGGTTTGCAGCATTGTCGCACACGGCCTTCCCTGGTTTCAGGTCCAGTGGAGACAACCATTCATGAAATTGGTTCTCCAGAGCTGACCACAACTCCTCAGCTGTGTGACTCACATTTCCCAGACATTTCAAAGTAAAAACCGCCTGATGACGTTGAGCCCTACTGCCAGCATAGTAAGGAGGTGTGCAGTATCCCTTCTGCGCAGTTAGAAAGCTTGTGGCATGACCAGACAGGCTTTGGGTGCAGGTGGAAGACCGAGAGGAGGTTGAGGAGGCAGAAGCAGTGGAGGAACTTTGACATAAAGAGGATTGACGCACAACTCGTGGGGACAGCAAGACTTGGACAGCAGCCCCTTGTCCTGCTGTCACCATAGTTACCCAGTGCCCAGTCAGCGACATGTAACGCCCCTGTCCATGCCTACTCGTCCAAGTGTCTGTGGTGAAATGCACCCTGTCACACACAGAGTTTCTCAAAGAAGCGGTGATGTTGTGTGCGACATGCTGGTGGAGCGCAGGCACACCTTTCTTTGAGAAGTAGTGCCGACTGGGCATCTCGTACTGGGGCACTGCGACGGACATAAGGTCTCGAAAATCCTCTGTGTCCACCAGGCGGAAAGGCAGCATTTCTGTAGCCAAGAGCTTGCAGATGGTGAAATTCAACCTCTTAGCTTTCTCATGGCTAGGAGGAAATGGTCTTTTACTTGTCCACATCTGAGGGACCGAGGGCTGGCGATTGTGCTTAGACGGGGTTGATAAGGGTGTCCCCGGCAAACTGCCGGTCTGTGAGGAAGATGCAGGCGGACATGTTAGGTTGCCTTGATCCAAAGGTGGTGCTATCGATGTCGGACAGCGCTCAACACCAGCTGGTGTTACCACTAGAGATGAGCGTTGTTCTACTCGAACTGTTCGCCAATCTCAAATTCGAGCTGTTTTGGGCGGTGTTCGAGCCGTTCGACGAACACGAACAATTTGAGAAAAATTCGGCTGTTCGAGGTTATGTTCGATAACTGTTCGTGCACCAAAATCATAACTGGATTTTTTCTCAGTAATGATGAAAATTAATGTTAATACGCAGTTTGAGTGTACAGCGGGGTGGGGGGAGGGGCAGGGGATGGATCTCTGCAGGAACAATGAAGATCTCCATTTTTTTTTCTCTTTCCCGCATTTGCAGTGGGGAGGTGCAATCTGTCAGCCTATCAGCAGCGCACACACGGAGCGAAGTGCTTTTTTTCACACAAGCAAGGGCATGTGTCATTGGCAGTGTATGTCACATGTCCTTGCCCTATAAGACCAAGCCATTTTCCCCGTCGCCACCATTTTCTCACTGCTGCAGCTGCGTGTTAGACGGCACCGCTGTTGCTGTGTGCGCTATACCTTGTTAATTTCAAGCCAATTTTCGCACAAATATACAGATAGCTTGGGAGTAGGGAATAGTTGTGATTGCAGTCCTTTTAAGGACTAGGTTACAGCATTTCCTACGACTTTTATTAGGGAGGTCTGTGCTCTTAAATAGGTTGTGGGAGTAAAGACTAATTGTAATTGGAGTCCTTTTCAGGACTAGGTTACATGAGTTCCTATCAGTTTTTGCCAGGCAGGTCTGTGCCAGTGCTGTGCAAGTTTTTTTCACAGCATTTGGCTGAATCTAGCAAAGCTAATCCTTTTTGGCCTATTGCAGAGTGTGTTAGTCAGTGGAGTAGCCTATCTGTGTTGCAAGATATAACACCTGTGTATAGAATACCAATTTTTTTACTGCACCTAGTGAAGTAAAATCTTTTGGGCATAGCATCATTCTATTAGTCCATCTATACTGACCTCCATCAGGTTGCAAACTGAATATAATTTTTTTCTGCATCTAGCTCAACATCACAAATACTCCAGTCCTCAAAGGTGTCACCCAAATCGCACTTGCTTCCTCACAGCTCCCAAATCTCCAGCTGCCCGTCTGAGTATGAGGTAGAACAGATGGTTGAGTCTGCAGAGCTGTTTACTCATACTATAGCCTGGGAATCAGAGGTCGACTCCAGCGCTTCTGTGAATCCAGACGAGGAAATGATCTGCACTGATGCCCAGAATCTTTATGAGTCGGATCCAGGACCAGACGCAGAAGGTTCTGACCATAATGTAGACCCTCATTCCCAAACTGTAACTCCTGTTGGTGGAGACAATGAGGAAGACGATGATAAGACTCAAATACCTGATTGGAGCGACAACTTTAGTTTTTTGTCAGGGCAGGAACAGGTTGGCTCTGAGGACGACGGGTGTGATAACGCACAGGGTGATGATGATGAGGTCGGAGATCCCACTTACTGTCAACCCACAGTCAGCCAAGAGATGAGGTCAGCAGAGGAGGTGGAGGAAGATGCTAGTGACGACGAGGTCAGGTTGCGCCTTCCTGGACAGAGACGTAGTACTGGAAGCACGTCAACAACTGCATCCTCAAACACAACTCTGCCTCTCACCACAAGTCGTGGTGGCTCTTCAGGTCGCATGGGTGCTAAGCCTTGCATAGCCTGGGCATTTTTTCAGATCGATAAAGATGACCCAACTCGTGTTATCTGTAACATTTGTCAGCAAAAGCTAAGTAGAGGCCAAAAAATACATAGTTTGAGTACTTCATGCATGAACCGGCACATGGACATGAAGCATAAGTTGCAGTGGGAAGCTCAGTGTGCTACAATGCGGCCTAGCCAGCCGGGCCAATCACCGTCTGCCATATCTTGTGCATCCGCGGCCTCTTCATCCTCTGTGACTGGGGGACAGCAGTCACACCTGTTTTGGGGCGCAGACCTGCCACCTCTTTACCCGCAACAGCCAGCATGATTGGCAGGTCATCATTTTCTTTGGAGGTGGTAACACCAGCTGGTGTTGAGCGCTGTCCGACATCGATAGCACCACCTTTGGATCAAGGCAACCTAACATGTCCGCCTGCATCTTCCTCACAGACCGGCAGTTTGCCGGGGACACCCTTATCAACCCTGTCTAAGCACAATAGCCAGCCCTCGGTCCCTCAGATGTGGACAAGTAAAAGACCATTTCCTCCTAGCCATGAGAAAGCTAAGAGGTTGAATTTCACCATCTGCAAGCTCTTGGCTACAGAAATGCTGCCTTTCCGCCTGGTGGACACAGAGGATTTTCGAGACCTTATGTCCGTCGCAGTGCCCCAGTACCAGATGCCCAGTCGGCACTACTTCTCAAAGAAAGGTGTGCCTGCGCTCCACCAGCATGTCGCACACAACATCACCGCTTCTTTGAGAAACTCTGTGTGTGACAGGGTGCATTTCACCACAGACACTTGGACGAGTAGGCATGGACAAGGGCGTTACATGTCGCTGACTGGGCACTGGGTAACTATGGTGACAGCAGGACAAGGGGCTGCTGTCCAAGTCTTGCCGTCCCCACGAGTTGTGCGTCAATCCTCTTTATGTCAAAGTTCCTCCACTGCTTCTGCCTCCTCAACCTCCTCTCGTTCTTCCACCTGCACCCAAAGCCTGTCTGGTCATGCCACAAGCTTTCTAACTGCGCAGAAGGGATCCTGCACACCTCCTTACTATGCTGGCAGTAGGGCTCAACGTCATCAGGCGGTTTTTACATTGAAATGTCTGGGAAATGTGAGTCACACAGCTGAGGAGTTGTGGTCAGCTCTGGAGAACCAATTTCATGAATGGTTGTCTCCACTGGACCTGAAACCAGGGAAGGCCGTGTGCGACAATGCTGCAAACCTGGGTGCGGCCCTTCGCCGGGGCAATGTCACACACGTGCCTTGTATGGCTCACGTGTTGAACCTGGTTGTCCAGCAATTTTTAGCCCACTATCCCAGACTAGATGGCCTTCTGCAGAGGGCACGGTCGCTGTGTGCTCACTTCCGCCGTTCGCATCCCGCAGCTCAGCGACTTACATCTCTACAGAAGTCGTTGGGCCTGCCACTTCACCGGCTAAAATGCGATGTGCCTACCCGGTGGAATTCAACTCTGCACATGTTGCAGCGACTGTGGCAGCACCGACAAGCCCTGGTGCAATACGTTCTGACGTATAGCCTAGGCCAACGAGATTCAGAGGTGGGGCAAATCACGCTGGAGGAGTGGTCTCAGATCAGGGACCTATGCACCCTTCTGCACAGTTTTGAAATGGCGACGAAGATGTTTAGTGCTGACGATGCCATTATCAGCATGACTATTCCGGTGATTTACATGCTGGAGCACATATTAAACAGAATTTGGAGTCAGGTGGTGGCACAAGAGGAGGTGGAGGAAGTAGAGGAGGAGGAGTTGTATGCGGAAGGGCTAACATCTGCAAGGTCCAGACGGTCGGCAGCACCAAGGCGGCAGGCATGTGAGGGTGGGGGAGATGGTTTTACCAGGGCGCATGGTAGCAGCCAAACTAGTGAGGAAGGTGCAGGAGCCCAGGAAGAAGTGGAGGACGAACTGATGGAAGACTCATCAGATGAGGGAGACCTTGATCACATTTCTGTTGTGCGAGGTTGGGGGGAGAGGACAGAGGAAGGAAGCATGATTGTTACCTCGCCACCAACACAACAGGGACTTGGTGCTCCTGGATGCGCAACACACATGAGTGCCTTCTTGCTGCACTACCTGCAACATGACCCTCGAATTGTGAGAATTAGAAATAATCCTGACTACTGGGTTGCCACACTGTTAGATCCCCGGTACAAAAGTAAATTTGCAGAAATTATTCCTGCCATAGAAAGGGATGCACGCATGCAGGAGTATCAGCAGAGACTGTTGCAGAATCTTACATGTGCTTTTCCACAAAATACCAGTGGTGCACGTAGTGAATCTCACAGTTCCAACTTGCCAACCGTGGGACCGTCAAGTGTTCAGCACTCAAACCGTAACAGAACCACAGTATCTGCTGGTAACATCAATTTTGCGGAATCATTTCACCACTTTTTTAGCCCATCCTTTGCAAGGCCACAGGAGACAAGAAGTCTGACACATAGTCAACGCCTAGAGACGATGGTACAGGAGTATCTCCAAGTAAACATTGAAGCCATGACTGTGTCACTGGACCCTTGCTCTTTTTGGGCTTCCAATCTGGATAAATGGCCGGAGCTAGCCACTTACGCCTTGGAGATCTTGTCATGCCCCGCAGCCAGCGTTCTGTCTGAACGTGTGTTCAGCGCTGCTGGTGGTGTGCTGACAGATAAGCGCACGCGGCTCTCCACTGATAATGTAGACAGACTCACGTTCATAAAGATGAACAAATCATGGATCCGAAACGACTTTTCTACCCCTGTGTCATCCTGGGGAGAGTAAAAGCTTGATGATTGGTTAAAATCACCCTACCAACCGTTTTAAGCTTTCAAATTACTAATCATGTTTATCTGTATCTTGGCTGGAAAATAATTTGGGCTTTGTAGCAGTGTGCAGCACTGATTCTATTAGGCCATCTATAATAAGCTCCACCAGATTTAAAATTACTAATCATGTTTATCTCTATCTTGACTGGAAAATAATTTGGGCTTTGTAGCAGTGTGCAGCACTGATCCTATTAGGCCATTTATACTAAAGCTTCACCAGATTTAAAATTAATAATAATTTTTAGCTGCATCTAGCCCGGAAAATAATTTTGGGGCTCCGAGATGCGCAAGACACATAAGTGCCTTCTTGCTGCACTACCTGCAGCATGACCCTCATATTGTCAGAATTCGAAGTAATCATGACTACTGGGTTGCCACACTCTTAGATCCCCGAAACTTTTTGATCAACCTTTTCATTTTAATAAAGACCAAAAAAATGGTCATTTTTGAAATTATAAGCATTAGCAGGTTGTTAGAAACTGAAATCAAACAGTTTTCAACTCAAAACTTTATTCTAGGTGATGTTACATTTTCATATAGGACCCCTTGTTCGAAAAGAGCTTCTGAACTCTCTCGTCCATTGAATTTGTCAGGTTTTGGATGGTTTCTGCTTCAATTGTTTTGCATGAGGACAGAATACCCTCCCAGAGCTGTTGCTTAGATGTGAACTGCCTCCCGCCATCATAGACACTCCTTTTAATGATGCTCCAAAGGTTCTGAATGGGGTAGAGGTCAGGGGAGCATGGGGGTCACACCATAAGTTTGTCCCATTTTATGCCCATATCAGCCAGAGATGCAGATGTTTTATGTGCAGCATGAGATGGTGCATTATCATGCAGAAAAATGATCTTGCTGTGAAATACACGGTTCTTCTTCTTGAACCATGGCAGGAAGAGCTGTTTGAGAAAATCCACATACATTATGGAGTTCATCTTTAGCGCCTTCAGGGATCCTAAAGGGGCCGACAATCTCTCTCCCCATGATTCCAGCCCAAAACATTACTCCACCTCCTCCTTGTTGGCGCTGTAGCCGTGTTTGCGTGGGGTGTCCATCAACCAGCCATCCTCCACTCCATTCATCTGGACCATCGAGCGCTGCACGGCCCTCATCCGTGAACAAAACAGTTTTGAAATCAGTCTTCATGTAATGTTTGGCCCACTGGAGCCGTTTCTGCTTGTGTGAAGTGGATAGAGGAGGTCGACAGGATGGCGTATGCACAGCTGCAGACCTCTGAAGGACCCTGCATCATTTTGTTCGGGGGACGTTGGAGGCACAAGCAGCTTCAAAAACTTGTCTGCTGCTATGACAAGGCTTTTTTGCCGCTGCTCTTTCAACCTGACGTAATTGCCTGTAGGAAAGAGTCCTCAATTTGCCCTTATCAGCACGCACACGTGTGTACTGTGAATCAGCTACATACTTCTTGATTGCCAAGACACTTCATCCTGATCATCGCACAATGTTGATTGTAGTCATGCCTTGACCTAAACACTCCACAATTTGTTGCTTCTCAGCAGCCGACACATCCTTTTTCTTTCCCATTTTGGCAGAAAATGTAGGCTGCTTAATAATGTGAGACAGCCTTCTTAAGTAGTCTTGCCTATCATTGGACACACCTGCCAAACTAATTAGCACAGGTGTCTGCAATTGCTTACAGTGATATAAAGAGCCCTGACACACATCACCATCAATGAGTTTAACTGACAAACAAACAAATTCTTCCCTTATCACTCCTAAACACTTTTTGCATAATAATTTGGAACACAGTGTACATGTGTTTTTCCACAAAACACCAGTGGTTCACGTAGTGAATCTTACAGTTCTAACTTGCCAACCGTGGTCTGTATGGAGTTGTTCAATAAAGGGCCCAAAATTAAGATAACATAGATGGGAGAGGTCTCTATGAATAGGAATTCCTAAGTATTTGATACCCTGTGAGGGCCAGGCAAAGGGAAAGTTGGACTGGATGGAATCCTATATGGATTTGGGGAGGGAGACATCGAGGGCCTCAGACTTCGCTGCATTGATTTTAAAATTTGACCATGTAACAAAGTGATCTATTTCAGCCATAACAGCATGGATGGATATATGTGATTGAGTGATATATACTAGGACATCATCAGCAAATAGAGAGCACTTGTACTCGGTGCCTCCCACCTCAATCCACTTAATATTGGGGTTATGGCGAATTGATGAGAGCAGGTGCTCCGTCACTAGGATGTATAAGAGAGGGGACAGAGAACATCCCTGCCTTGTCCCATTGGTGATTGTGAAAGGTGATGAAAATGTTCTGACGCGCCCCCTGGGCCTTGGGACACCCGGAGCCGGACCCTTTTTGGTGGATGCTGGTGGTTGTAGTCTCCGTGGCGGCAACCCGGTTCCGTGGCTCAGGGCGGTCAAACCAGTGGCGGAAATATTTATGTGGTTTTGATGTTTAAATGTCCGACTTCGCCACCCGTGGATTGCGGTCAGAGTGAACCGCCGCTCCAGGGCAGACCGCTGAGGCTGGTGTTGTGGGTGCAGCAGAGCGTAGCGTAACTCCCCACGGGAGGAGTATAGCCTCAGGACAGTGTATGCGGAGGATGGGGGTGATGGTGCAGGGCAGCAGCAGTAACGACACGGAGTCAGTGATGCAGTCCAGGGCCTTTACTCACAGTTCTTATTATCCAGACCACGTCTGCAGGTAACGGCTGCCCACGTCGTACTGTGCTCACCAGGTGAGTGGCTCAGACAACTCCCAGATAACTTTGGAGTGCTTCACAGGACCCCCTTTGTGTGTCCTTTGTCTGGCCTTTCTTACCAACCCTTCTGTCCGGCTGCCTCGGGCCTCCTCTTGGTAAACTTGGCGCCAGTTTCCCTGATCCTATGTGGTGCCTTCCTAGCGGGTGTAGCGAGGGGCTGCGCCACATAAAATGTCACAGCCTCCTGTTTCTAGCTGAGGGTCGTTTCCTGCCTCCACTAGTTTCGGGGACCGGTCTCCCCCTTTGGCCTGACCCCTCCACGCAGGTGGATTCGGGTGTGCGGTGGCGACTCGCCCGTCCGCACCCCTGAGATCCCATCGTTCCTCGTTCCTGGAGCCTTCTCCGATCCTCTTCCTTCCTTCTCCCTCTTCCAGGCCTGGGCCTCTGTTACTAGGCCCGCCTCCGGAGCAGAGCTCATGCAGAGCCCCTGCTCCCTGCCACTTCTGCTCAGACTTCTCTGCACTGAGCTAAGATGGTGCCCACCTTTTATACTCCCTTCTCAATGCACCCAGGAACTGCTTCCTCCCTGCTCCTGCACTACAGGGTTCCCCTTCCTCAGTGTTCCCTCCCCCCACTCCAGCCAGGGACAGGGACTGTCGTGCCCATCTCAGGGGCATATTGGTCGCCCTGCCCCACGGCAATGTGGTGTAATGCATGCAGGTGTCGGGTCCTGATCCATACTACATCCTTACCTGAGAGTGAGATATCACACCTCTGGGTGAGGTGCAATACCTCTGTAGCAACCGAGCCCTCAGGGTGCTACAGTTCCATTTACCTTCAGCCTAGGTGACGTATTGCGATACAGGGCCGTGATTTTGGCTATAAAAGGGTCCCCTAGACCCCTACCCCAAGCTTTTTAAGAGAATCATATATGGCGTGCCAGGAGACTCTGTGGAATGCTTTCTCAGCATCCAACGAGAGTATCTAATTACAAATTTTTAACTGCATCTAGCCCAGGAAATACTTTGTGCCTAGTAGCAGGGTCTGCTAGTCAGCGGATTATCCCGGCTGTTAAGCAAGCTACATCACCTGTAGTTTGGACACTTCATTTTTTCAAAGGAAATGCTTCGGGACCACGGGATACTCAGTGAAGAGCATCAGGAGGCACCCCAAGGCATAGGGGCTAGGACTGGCAGTAGGATGCCTTGCGGTGGACAGCCGAGCTCGATCCTTATAAAAGCTTTTTAACTGCAGCAGCTTTAGTGGACGCTACTGGAGCTGGAATTACGCGGCTGCTGGCATGAGACTTGCCCTCCAATAGATCCTTGTAGATGGATTTAAAGTGTATTTATTCAAATTAGAGAGACAATTTAAATTTAAAAGCTTAGAGCTGCCTCCACCACAGGGGGGCTCGCTCGACCCACCAGCGGACAGGCACCAGTATTGGGAGAGGGGGGCTGTGTCACGGGTGTGTCGCCACGAAGATCGTCACGATTACACAGCCTGACTTCTCGCAGCTGACTTTTTGGTGCTTTGTGTTTTTCGGCAGTGAGGGAGTTAATTCTCTCTCTCTCTGTGCTAGACGAGGTCCAGCCTCGCCCAGCTGCAATCAATGCTGCTGTAGTGAGACTCCTTCAAATGCCTGCTGGTCTGTTAGGGAAGTGTCAGTGAAAGCATTTCATGCAGACTAACAGAGCGGATCGTGGTATTTGGAGTTTCAGAGATAAGTGTATTTGGAGTGTTTTTTCCCTTCCTCGCTTTATCATTTATCTCCTTTCCCGTTGGTGTTCCCTCTGTTGTAGTTGTGTAGTTTTTGTATGCAAGGTGGTTTTGGCTTTTCCCTTGTACTGTCTCGTTCGTCTAAGTACTGTGTGTGGGCATATTATTACTTGTCCACTTTTGTTGTGATCGGGGTCCTTCTCAGGACTAGATTACTTAGGTGCAGGGATCCTCAGGAGGTAGGGGTTACGCTGGCGGCCTGGACCTCTGTACCTTTAACAGTACCTCCAGGTTGAGGGATTAGTCAGGGCCCTAGCTTAGGGTCAGCTTAGGCCCCCTACCTCCAGTATACAGAGACAGCGTGACATTTTCACCGACCACTTAGTTTTTCTCCAGCTACCATGGATCCAGTAGCCGGTCTAGCTCGGCAGTTGCAGAGTTTGTCCATGGAGCTGGCGGACGTTAGGTCCAAGGTTTTGTATCCTCAGGAGCAAGCCGGACCAGAACCTAAAGTAGCTCTCCCTGACAGGTTCACTGGGGGGCGGGACAAGTTTTTTGTTTTCCGGGAGGCATGCAAGTTGTACTTTCGGCTGCGGCCTCGGTCATCGGGGAGTGAAGAACAAAGGGTGGGAATTGTCATCTCGCTCCTACAAGGGGACCCACAATCTTGGGCGTTCTCTCTTCCCCCGGGCTCCCCGGCTCTCCAGTCAGTGGATAGGTTTTTCGCTGCTCTGGGACTCGTATATGATGACCCAGATCGGATCTCCCTTGCTGAGTCTAAGTTACGTAGGATCCAGCAGGGAGATCGTCCGGCGGAGGAATTCTGTTCGGAGTTCCGTAGGTGGGCCACGGACACCCAGTGGAATGACCCGGCTCTTAGGAGCCAGTTTTGTCAAGGTTTATCCGACAAATTACAGGATGTGTTGGCACAGTATGACTCTCCCGCGTCACTGGAAGCCGCTATGGCCCTTGCTATTCGCGTTGACAGACGGCTTCGGGAGAGGTGCGGGATAACTCTACCCCCTGTGATGACTCCACCTCCTACAAGGTCCCCTCATATGGTGGTTCCCCTGGTCAGTCCAGAGGAGCCTATGCAATTAGGAGGGACATCATTTCGGGGGAGGGGACCGGTGGTGCGCCATAAGACAGGAAGGTGTTTCTTCTGCGGGAGAAAGGGACATTTTATTGGGGGGTGTCCATCCCGTCCCTTGCAGAGTGAAGAGTCGTCGGAAAACTGTTGATCCCAGGTTGTGTGGTGGACGGCAATCTGGGAGTAGGTATTTCGTCCCTAGGTTCGTCTCAGTTTCTCGTACCGGCGGAGGTGGTGGTGGGTACGAGAACTGAGAGGATATCTGTTCTTCTGGATAGTGGGGCCGGGGCTAATCTGGTTGATGCTCGGTTTGCCCGGGTTCAAGGTATGCGATTGAGTGAGTTGGCTAAACCCATCCCCATATTCTCGATCGATGCCAGGCCTCTCGGTCAGGGAAGTTTTTTGCAAGCTGTGCATGACGTAAAACTTCAAGTGGGGGCAATACATAAAGAACTGTTGTCTTGCTACGTGTTGGAGGGTCTTCCCACTCCTATAGTGTTGGGCCTTCCTTGGTTAACTAAGCATAACCCGGTTATTAATTGGCAAACCAGAGAGATAAGCCAATGGAGTAAATTCTGTAATTAAAACTGCATGAACACGGTCATCGGTGCGGTTACTCCTTGGGTCTTACCTCCATTTCTGGCGGACTTTGAGGATGTATTCTCGGAGAAAGGGTGTCAGGAACTACCTCCTCATCGCGAGTATGACTGTTCTGTAAAACTGCTCCCTGAGGCCAAGTTACCTAAAGCTAGGTTGTATAACCTTTCTGGTCCTGAGAGGCAGGCCATGAAGGATTATATTTCAGAAAGTCTGGCTAAGGGGCATATTAGACCTTCATCTTCACCGGTGGCTGCGGGGATCTTCTTTGTTAAGAAGAAAGATGGAGGCCTACGCCCTTGCCTGGATTTCCGTGAACTTAATCGGATTACGGTCCGAGATCCGTATCCGCTCCCACTTATTCCCGATCTCTTTAATCAGATCGTGGGCGCCAAATGGTTCTCTAAGTTGGATCTCAGGGGGGCGTACAATCTGATTAGGATGAAGGAGGGGGATGAGTGGAAGACGGCGTTTAACACTCCGGAGGGGCATTATGAGAACCTTGTCATGCCATTCGGTCTGACTAATGCCCCGGCGGTGTTCCAACACTTTGTTAATGACATTTTTCGCCGCCTGGTGGGACAGTTTGTTGTCATATATCTGGATGATATCTTAATTTACTCGCTGGATCTGGTGTCTCATCAGGAGCACGTTAGGCAGGTGTTACAGATCTTGTGGGATAATAAACTGTATGCCAAATGGGAAAAGTGTGTGTTCGCCGTACAGGAACTCCAGTTTTTAGGCTTCCTGGTTTCAGCGTCCGGTTTTCGTATGGACCCTGGGAAAGTGCGGGCAGTTCTTGAGTGGGATCGGCCAGAGAATCTTAAGGCACTACAATGTTTCCTGGGGTTTGCTAATTATTACCGGAAGTTCATTCGTAATTTCTCGTCCATGGTTAAGCCTCTCACAGACATGACTAAAAAGGGGATGGATTTTTCTAGGTGGTCTGACAAGGCTTGTCAAGCATTCTCCTCCTTGAAAAAATGTTTTGCCTCGGCACCCATACTCATTCAACCTGATGCGTCACAGCCATTCATTGTAGAGGTAGACTCTTCCGAGGTAGGGGTGGGAGCAGTATTGTCACAAGGTTCGTCCCCTGGTAAGTGGCATCCGTGCTCCTTTTTCTCTAAAAAATTGTCGTCCGCTGAGAGGAATTACGATGTCGGCAATAGGGAACTCTTGGCCATTAAGTTAGCTTTTGAGGAGTGGCGCCATTTTTTGGAGGGGGCAGTCCATCCGGTCACCGTCATCACCGATCACAAGAACCTGCTATATCTGGAGTCCGCGAAACGTCTGAATCCCAGACAAGCTAGGTGGTCATTGTTTTTTACCAGGTTTAATTTTGTCGTTACATATCGTCCTGGGTCAAAAAATGTAAAGGCGGATGCCTTATCTCGTAGTTTCCCTGGGGCCGGGAATACGGACGACCCGATTCCTATCCTTCAGGAGGGGGTGGTGGTTTCGGCAGTATGCTCTGAGCTGGAGGAGGAGGTATTGGAGGCTCAGGGGGACGCCCCTGTTGGACCTCCGGGGAGACTGTTTGTTCCAGATCAGTTGTGACAAAAGGTGATCGAGGCACACCATAACTCAGTTTTTGCAGGACACCCGGGGAGTAGAGCAACTGTGGATCTCCTCTCACGTCGGTTTTGGTGGCCTAACTTACATAAGGAGGTGGTAACTTTTGTCGCGTCCTGTGGGGTTTGTGCGCGCTCTAAGACCTCACATACCCGTCCGTCTGGGGCCCTCTTACCTTTGAAGATCCCGGAGCGTCCTTGGACTCATCTGTCTATGGACTTTATTACGGACCTCCCTCCGTCTTCGGGTAAAACGGTCATACTCGTTGTAGTGAACAGGTTCAGCAAGATGGCACATTTTATCGCTCTTCCGGCTCTCCCTAATGCTAAAACTCTTGCGCAGGTGTTCATTGGGGAGATTGTGAGGCTTCACGGGGTACCCTCCGAGGTGGTGTCTGATCGGGGGTCTCAGTTTGTGTCCAAGTTCTGGAAGGCGTTTTGTGCACGGCGGGGGATGCATTTGTCGTTCTCATCAGCTTTTCATCCTCAGACCAATGGTCAGACGGAACGTATGAACCAGAGCTTGGAGACATATCTCCGGTGTTTTGCGTCAGAGAACCAGGAGGACTGGGCTTCTTTCTTACCTCTGGCAGAGTTTGCTCTTAATAATAGGCGGAGTGAGTCCACTGGTAAGTCCCCGTTTTTTGGGGCATATGGTTTTCACCCCCAGTTTTGTACTTTCAGTAGGGGGGGCTCTTCGGGGGTTCCTGAGGAGGAACGATTTTCCTCATCACTCGCTTCAGTATGGAGAGGGGTGCTGAAGAATCTGAATACTATGGGGAACCGATACAAACGTATGGCTGATAGGAGGAGAGTGCCTGGTCGGACCTAAGTGTGAACGATCGGGTATGGTTGTCTACCAGGAATATAAAACTTAAGGTTCCCTCCTGGAAACTGGGTCCCAGGTTCATCGGGCCGTACAGAATCAGTTCTATTATTAATCCGGTGGCATTCCGTCTTGACCTCCCCCCTACGTTTAAAATTCACAACGTGTTCCACAGATCGTTGCTTAAGAGGTATGTGGCGCCGGTGGTACCGTCACCTTTACCTCCCCCTCCAGTGGTGGTCAAGGGTAACTTGGAGTTCCAGGTATCGAGGGTCATCAATTCACGCTTTAATCGCCGGTCCCTTCAGTACCTGGTTCATTGGAAAGGGTATGGTCCTGAGGAGAGGATGTGGGTTCCTGCGTCAGATATTAACGCAGACCGATTAGTTCGGGCCTTCCACACGACTCACCCGGATAAACCTGGCCCTGAGGGTCCGGAGGCCCCTCGTAGAAGGGGGGTACTGTCACGGGTGTGTCGCCACGAAGATCGTCACGATTACACAGCCTGACTTCTCGCAGCTGACTTTTTGGTGCTTTGTGTTTTTCGGCAGTGAGGGAGTTAATTCTCTCTCTCTCTGTGCTAGACGAGGTCCAGCCTCGCCCAGCTGCAATCAATGCTGCTGTAGTGAGACTCCTTCAAATGCCTGCTGGTCTGTTAGGGAAGTGTCGGTGAAAGCATTTCATGCAGACTAACAGAGCGGATCGTGGTATTTGGAGTTTCAGAGATAAGTGTATTTGGAGTGTTTTTTCCCTTCCTCGCTTTATCATTTATCTCCTTTCCCGTTGGTGTTCCCTCTGTTGTAGTTGTGTAGTTTTTGTATGCAAGTTGGTTTTGGTTTTTCCCTTGTACTGTCTCGTTCGTCTAAGTACTGTGTGTGGGCATATTATTACTTGTCCCCTTTTGTTGTGATCGGGGTCCTTCTCAGGACTAGATTACTTAGGTGCAGGGATCCTCAGGAGGTAGGGGTTACGCTGGCGGCCTGGACCTCTGTACCTTTAACAGTACCTCCAGTTTGAGGGATTAGTCAGGGCCCCAGCTTAGGGTCAGCTTAGGCCCCCTACCTCCAGTATACAGAGACAGCGTGACAGGCTGGCCGTCAGGGTTCACCGCGGCTCTGGCACAAACCCGGCGACATGGAGGTGGCACGGACAGGAGCGGACTGAACGTGTCGGCTTCTCACTTTTTGGATTTTAGAAGGGCATGACATGCCTATATCTGTGTCTCCCCCTCCTTTTACTCCTCCACCTCTTTTCTTTTCGCATGACTATATGTACTTGTCACTTTTCCATTTGTTAGTTGTGTCTTCTGAGCAGTTTGTCAGCTTTTGGACACCTTTGAAGGTGTTTTCTATGTGTTTCTATGTGTTTTTGTTTGCCTGCCATTGGTTTTAACGGTGTTCGAAGGTGTTCGACGAACAGTTCGACGAACAGTTCGGCGAACACACGGGTGTTCGACGAATCGAACCGAACTCGAACACTACGGGGGTGGCTCAACACTAGAACTTCTGTGCACATCATGCAGAAATTTCCTCTCAGGCTTACCATTGCATTTTAAAACGCAGCATGTCCTTTCTATGCAGTGTTTCCCACTCATTATACCTGCGAATTTGCTGCGGTTCAATTAAAGACAATAATAAGCAGCGGAAATGCTGCGAGTGGTACCAAGGTCGGCTAGGGAGGACTGCTACTCCCCTCATCTGACCACCACTCCTGCTGATAACAGTGAGAGCGGCGCGGCTGAGGAAAGTAGTAGTCTCTTTAGCCAAGCCGGGCCTGAACGCGGTGTAAAAAAAAAAAAACACACTACCCTCACCTGTCCAGCGCCCCCGGTGTCCTCCTAGTCTTCGCGATGTCATCAGCACAGCCATCAGTTAGCCACAATCATCAACATTAACATAAATAAACACTTGAACTAGATCACTCTGTTTGTAATGGCTCTATATAGTATATGAGTGTCCCAAAGTATTAAATGATTCGCAACGGCTCTGTCATTTTTGCTGTTTAAATTATTCTTTTTCCCTTTGGGCATTCTGGGGTTAATGTCAGTCTTCCTGGCCTAGCTTGATGTGTTGATTGTTCAGCTGATGTGGGTGGGACCTCTTGCTCCACCCTATAATTAGTCTCATGCCACTTCAGCTGATGCTGGTGTTCAGTTCATTCTGCCTTAACTGGAGTGAGGAGAAGGAGTCTGTTGTCTGGAGTAGCTGGAAGTTTATCTTGGGATTGCTGCTTGCTGTTTGGCTGAGTGTTTTCCTACACTCAATTCCATTTAGTTTTCCTATCTACTCTTTCCCTATGTTTTCCTTTGTGGCTGCGAGTGTATTTTTTGGTGAGCTTACTTTGTGTTTACCCTGTCTAGTCACAGCAACATACTATTTGTACTGCCTCTTCCCTGGGGGAGAGGGGGTCACTGGCAGAGCCTGTGCAGGAGATAGGGAGATGCTGGCGGCTCAGGCCTCCTCACCATCAGAGGTACCCCTGAGATAAGGGAAAGTCAGTGCCCCTCTAGTGTGGCAGGGACAGGTCCGAGTCGCAACTCTCAGCCATTTCCCGTTTTTGCCATTTACGGCGTGACAATGAGTTTCACTTTTTGTATTGAAGAAGTAAAATAAATTAACATTTTGATGATAATTTAGTTAGAAGCACGTGTAGTCATGAAGGACCCTCCATGTTTGGTACAGTGGGCGTTTTGTTCCCCCCACATACTTCTTTTGACACTGGCATTTAATGCAATAAGTTACTCCTGGTACTGCACTGGTACTTCCTTAAAAAAGTGATATTCTCTTCATTGTTACTAAATTTTTGTATGCTATTTGTAGCTCAAAGATGCGGACAAGTCTTACATTTTTTACATGAAAAGATAACCTGTTAAGTGGGAGAAATGTAGCATGCTTCTATAAAAATGTAATTCCCTATATTGTGTGCATTTATGTAAATAAATATAGATTTGTTGCAAGAGTTTTTTCATTTTGTATCATTTTCCATTTTTTCTTATTATATTTTTAAGTATTCCAAATTTGCTTTATATTGAGTTATAACTAGTGATGGATGAGCACTAAAATGCTTGGGTGCTCGATGCTCGGGTTGAGCAAATTGGAATGCTTAAGTGCTCGACCCGAACGACGAGCCCAATATAAGTCTATGGGAAATTCTAGCATTTTTCAGGTGGCTCCTCCTGGTGGTCAGCAGAGGGCCTAAAAATTGCCAAAATCGATGGGAACAGTGCATAAATGACATGGGAACAACATGAGGAAGACCCCTGGAAGCATTTATGACTCCCAGGTCACTGCTGTCAACAATGTTGTCAGAGGTATTAAGCCACATTTACGGACTCACAATAATACAAACATACAAAAACAAAGCCAAAATGGATTTTCCTGGGAAATATGTTAAGGAACATACTTTCCAGGGTAATGACTTGTATATAAGGCAAAATAAATATAAGAAAACAAAATGCCCCTCCATACCTTGGGCTATGTTCACACGTAGTGTTTTTGATGTGTTTTTTGCACTTTTGCATTCATTTCAACCAAGACAAATTCATTCACTAGTAAATGTAATTTTAACATTTTACAACCTTATTTGGCCATGTGGTGTGTGACACACATCCTGTTTCGTTTATGATGGAGGCACTCTGAAAGTCACAAAGCCTTTTTTTATAGGGCCATCAGGTGGCCCTTACTATTCTTAAGGGGCCAGCAGTCGGCCCTTGCTATTGTTAGAGAGCCATCAGCCGGATATGCTTTGTTGTTCCCATTATAAATGACTGAATCTCCTATATTGTTATTGCGTTTGCAGTGACTGCAAGGGCTTCCAAAAATTTGGAGGAACTCCAATGCCCCTTGCAAGAGATGTAGAGGTTGGATAGCCTCCTAAAAACAATGTTCTCAATATTAGGAAGTGGATCTCCCATAGTGTTTGTCTATGCAGTGAATGCAAAAGCTGCCAAAAATTTAAAGGAACTTCAATGTCCCTTGCAAGTCACTTAGAGGAGGTGATATGGTAGATATGGAGGTGATGGAGAAGGAGGAGGACAAGAGCAAATAGACAAAATCAGGAACCACTGTATTTGGGTTTATGTTGCGCTGCTATCATTCGGTGGTGTAGAGAAGTCAGGCCCATTCCAGCCCTTGTTCATTTTTCTAAGAGTCAGCCTGTCAACATTTTCAGTTGACAGGCGGATGCGCTAATCAGTTATAATTCCACCTACGTCACTGAAAACCCGCTCTGACAAAATGCTAGCGGCAGGGCAGGCTAGGACCTCCAAGGCATAGAGAGCCTGTTCATGCCACGTGTCCAGTTTGGATACCCAATAATTATAAGACACAGAGGAATTACGGAGGACATTAGTACAGTCGGCAAGTTCCTCCCTCACCATCTTCCCAAACTTTGCACTCCTTGTGAGAGTACCCCGCGCCTCAGGGCCTGTAAGATGGGAGGGTCTGAGAAAGCTGTCCCAGAACTTTGACAGTGTTCCCCTGCCTCTGCTGGATTGGAGTTGTGCCTCTCTCGCCAGTACTCCTTGGTAGTCCAATGAACTGTGACCTCTGCCGCTAGAGTTTTCAGATGAGAATTTTTTTTTAAATTCCGCAACAACGGTCTTCTGGTACTGCCCCATTTTAGTAGGCCTGTCCGCCTCGGGAATAAAAGATAGAGAGTTCTCCTTGTAACGTGGTTCTAGAATTGTCACCAACCAGTAATGACTGTCATCCAAAATTTTGAGAACGTGAGGGTCACGAGAAAGGCAAACATAAACTCAGCCCTGCGTGCCAGACTGCTAACCGGCAAGACTTCCGTGTCCTCCTCCTCCCTGTCCTCCGGCCATCTACGCTGAGCAGAGTGTATGACAGTTATACAGGTAGTACCATCTATAGCGCACGCAACTAGCTTCACCTCCTCCTCCTCTTCCTCATTGTCACCCAATTCACGTTGGGATGAGATGAGGCTGGGCTGTGTGTAATCACCCTGTATGGTTCCTTGCTCCATTTTATTGTGCTCTGGCTGCAATGCATCCTCTTTGATTGTGAGCAGAGAGCGTTTAAGAAGACAGAGAAGTGGGATGGTGATGCTAATTATGGCATCATCACTGCTCATCTTCTTGGTGAAGTCCTCAAAGTTTTGGAGGATGGTAGATATGTCTGACATCCATGTCTACTCCTGAGGTCTTATGTGTGGAGTCTGAACTGGTTTTGGCCATTGTCACACACAACCATGCCTGGCTGTAGGTTCAGCGGTGTCAGCCACAGATCTGACTGCTCTTTCAGAGTTGTCCACAACACTTCAGCGTTGTGCGATTTGTCATCTAAGCATATTCGCTTCAGCACAGCCTATTGCCACTTGGCCGCGGCAGTGCTGCAGTGCCTCCAGCTTGTGACTGATGTGGTCATTTTGGAGATGGAGGCTGAAGAGGAGAAGGAGGAGTTGCAGGAGCTGTAGAATGTGGGGGCAACCCTGATTGACCCAGGGCCCGCAATCCTCAGCGTCGGGAGGAAGCTTTTCATCCCAAGGTCCGACTGTGTCCCGGCTTCCACTATGTTAACCCAGTGTGCTGTCAGTGAGCTGTACCGTCCCTGCCCATAAGCACTTTTCCACGTGTCCGTGGTTAGGTAGACTTTCCCAGTAACTGCGTTGTTGAGGGCACGGCTAATGTTTTGGGACACATCCTCCTGTAATGCAGGGACGGCACACCGGGATAAATAGTGGCAGCTGGGGACAGAGTGCTGAGGACGGCCGCAGGCATCAGGTTGCGGAAAGTTCCTTCTCTACCAGCCTAAAAGGCAACATTTTGAGCGCAAGCAGTCGCAAAATGTGTGAATTTAGAAGTGAGGCCTGTGGGTCGTTGGCTGCGTATTTGCACTTGCATTCCAAGGACTGGGGTAGGGACAACTGAACATTGCTCTGGGACAAGGACGTGCTTGCTGATGTGCTATTTGTGAGTGTGCAATGACAGTTGCAGGGCAGGAGGCATCTTCATATGCGCCATGGACAGAGGATTGGCTTGCACGCACAACAGTGGAAAAAGCAGTGGTGCCACCTGCAGACACTGTTCCTAGACCCTGGGGTTCGGCCCACAAAGTCGAGTGCTTTGCTGCCATGTGCCTGATCATGCTGGTGGTGGTCAGGCTGGTAGTTTTGCTCCCCCTGCTGTTGCTAGCCTGGCAGGTGGTTCAAATGGCCTTTTGGGGGTTATCGGCAGAGTGTTTAAAAAACAACCAGACTCGTCAAGACCAAACAGTTGTACTGGCAACTTCCGTCTTGTTGATGTTACAGGGAGCGGTTGCCCGCCTTTTGTCTGTTGCCACCACACTGCTTCTTCCTGCATGTTGTGGTGCTATGCCTCCCTCCCCCTGTGTGCTGCTGTCCTCGCTCTGTATGTCCTCCTGCCAGGTTGGGTCAGTTACTATATCGTCCACCACCTCGTATTCCTCATCTATAAATGGAAAAATGAACAGCTCTTCGGAGTGTCCAAGTGTGGGATCAGTTGTCTCCGGGCACTCGTCATGTTGGAAGGAAGGAGAATCAGGGTGAGGAATATGCAGTCCAGACTTGACCGTGTGGAAGACAGGGTGGTGGTGGCTAAGTGACTGGAAGTATTATCTGCTATCCAACCAATAACCTTGCCCATTTTAAATGGAGAAAAATATTTTCCACGTTCACTACAAATGGCTGGATTTGAACCGCAGTGATATGTGATTTGTGTAACGGAAAACCATAGTTTGTAAAAGCTGGCCTGTGGGTAACTATTTTTAACAGCGACCTCATATTAATAACTGCACTGACACACTGCAACAGAATTTCAATGGAGGCCCGAAATGGCTGAATTTTCAGCGCACATATGTGATCCATGTGATGGACAAACCACAGTTTTAAATAGATGGATTTTTAGTGTTGCTATATGTAAAGGATCTGGCTGTATTCTGTAGTGCCAACAAACAATTGGAGCAGAAAAACGGTGTTCTCTGGATTGCTTTTTAAACAAATAATCAGGATTAAGATCCCAAAAATTTTTATTCCTGGCCCCTGATACCTGGGGCTATTTCTAGAAATATCTGTTAAAAGCACCAGCAGCAGAAAGAACTGGAATGGACCTTCTTGCTATATGCACTGCAGTCTGCCACATACACTGCCTGCCTGCCTAGCACTGATATTTATGCAGCTGGATTAGTCCTCAGAAGGACTGTTAGTTGAGATGAATATGTAAATAATATATGGTGGCATAACTACACTAACTAAGAAACAAGCAAATCTCTCCCTTGCTCAGCAGCACCTCTCCCTACACTGCCTGATTCCGAAGTAGACTGACGAGCATGATGGCGCAAGGTCTGATAGAGACCTGATGACAATGTGCGGCCAGCCAATCACTGTAATGCCACAACCAACATGGCTGCGGCATTACAGTGTGTGGCAGACAATCTCTAAAGTGTGCCAAACATGCAGGGAGAGGACACGAGCTGCCACCGAGCAACCCCAGAAATACTGGGCAAGCGCCGAGCATCTCAAGCAGTGAGATGTTTGTCACCCTTATACGAGCACCCGGATCTTCCGGATATGTCTACTACTAGCTTTTCATTTGATGCATTGGAGATGGCAAGTATGGTCGCTAAAGTTGCTACGAACAGCGATTTTCTCCAGGTTTCCGCTAGTGAGTTCAGGTCATGGGATCTTGAGAAGGAATCTCGATATCTCACTGGTCTTGAACTACACAGCGTAACGAATGCCAAGTACATTAAAACCCAACGAATTCCGAGAGGTTTGCGGGTTTCATTACGTCCAACTCTTTTTCAGGACAATACTGATTTTTGTCAGCGTTTTGAACAAGTCCTCAACAAATGCTCTCTGGACCTAATGACCTTAACTTTGGAACACCTTCAGAAAGAGATAACATCCACCAGAGAGAAGGTTCTGAACATTGAAACTCAGCTGAGTGACACCCTAATGAAAGAAGAGTTTGATCCGCTTAAATCACGTGCCAAAGAAAACATTGACTTTTTCCGTCAAGAAACAGAAAAAAGGAAACGTCAAAAGTTTATTAGAGATACACAGGACTATTTGCAAAATAGGGAATACAGATGGCAGGGCTCCTCCTATTCCTTCAGGCCAAATTACAGATCCCGCAGATTCTCAGGGGAATCTTCAGCTACCAGTTCAGAGAACGAACGCCAAGACACCAACAAATCCTCTTCTTTTTTAGGCTAAGGCAGAAGATAGAATCCAAGAAAAGGACCAGGAGGGGGGGCTAATGCCGTAGATACAACACGCTACATGATGAACACAAGGTCACAGGTAGTAACACTAACCTAGTGATTAATATCTCTTCAAAAACATTGGACCATACTCAATTACACTTGTTACAAAAGGGTTTATAATTTAGCCCTACCTATAGGTTTAATACCTTTTAATTAGACGTTGATCTTCAAAGATTTTATAGAAATCTAAGACTCAAGACTTTCTTTTATAATCAGACACTACCCAATAGGAACACGACCAGAATCATCTCCACTCCTATTAATCTATCTGACATGGGTCTTAGGCTTAAAAGCACCTTTAACACTAGAACTACTGATGGAGTCATTTTGACTCCTTTCGTTTTTTATTTCTCTTCTGTGACTACATTTTTCAGAATTCCGGCTTGAAACTCGGTGACTTTTCCTCAAATATGATGTGAAAAAAGATTTTGTGAGAATAAATAATTTTGGTGAAAAATTTGCGCGTTTTTTTCAAAATTTACCAAGAACTACTGAAGGGAGTCATTTTGACTCCCTACTATATTTTGAGGTCCTTTTGTCACTAAATGTTGCTATAAAGTTTTGTGCATAATTTTTTCACTCTGTCTTATTTACCCTGATGTTCATATAGATGTAGATCAATTTACATGTCAACTTTTCACATTTTCCTTGTGTTTTACCTGCTTGTATTACTGTGTAATGCTGAACAAAATAGCTTGTTTACGCTAGGCTCTTATCTTATGCTAATGAAGGGTGGTGTTTTTCTAAGGTCCTAGCAGGAGACAGTATTCTGGATAGTAACTTTACTTTCAGTTCAGCTGAAGAGACAAAGAGAACAGACGCAGACATACGAGCTCTGAAGACTCATACAGGTATGAACTGTTATGAAATAGTTTAGCTGTCTGTCAACTGATTCAGCCCACCTACTTTTGAAGGTGGCAGAACAGTTATTATTTCTTTTAGTTTTCATTTAATTTCTATTTTTCAGCAGGGAACTATATAGAATTATGGAATTTGTGAGGAATATGGAGAGAAGACGTTTGATAAAGCCTCAGGATATTCTGGCTACTTTGCAATCCATACCGGAGGATGAATCGGAATCCGAATTGCAGGAACATGTATTTGATTCTGACAGTGATGAAGATTTCATTCCTCAGAACATATCAAGTGAATCTGAAGACTCAGAAGGAACAAATCCAGAAGGTAAGTAGTTATGTGTATTTATTTGTTCTTCCACACACTGAGTTAGGGCCTGTGCACACTAGCAGAATTCTGGCTGAATAGCCATCTGGATATTCTTGCCGCAATACAGGCCGTACCTGCCCGCTCATGCCTGAAGCTCCGCTCCGAACCCCGGGCTGGAGCCGCTGTCAGGGACAGAGCAGCGCTTGCTTACGCGCGAGCAAGGCTCCGTCACAGACAGCGGCTCCAGCCCGGGGTTCGGAGCGGAGCTTCAGGTATGAAACTACGCTCTGTACCTGAGCGGGCAGGTACGGGCCGGATTGTGGTGAGAATATCCGGTCGGATATTCCGCCGCTAATCCAGCCAGTGTGCACGGACCCTTACAAAACAAAAATTCTAAATATTCATCAACTTTTTTACAGATATTCCAAGCACATCAACTGGGGATCGGGCTCATGCAGTTATGTTGCCTCGTGACCATCCTCCTGGTCGTGGACAGAAAAAATCAGCAAAACGTCCCAGAAATGAAAGAACAACAGATAACGATGGCGGCGAAGGTAATGCAACAACAAACACCAGAGAAGGCGAATCTGAAGGAATACTAGTTTCAGCGGATGGTATTCAATGGAAACCTGTTGAAATTGGAGAACACTTGCCTGGTAGGCGTGACAGCCAAAATATTCTTCGAGAAGCACCTGGCCCTACAGGATACGCCAGAAGAAATATCATTATCGATAGTCCTTTGAGCGCATGGCGTTTATTTTTTGATTCATATATATTGACACATATAAAGAACTGTACGCTTGCAGAAGCATGCAGGAACAATAATTTACAGTTTACTCTATCTGATGAGGAGCTAGATGCATTCATTGCGATATTCTATGCCCGTGGAATATCTGGCACGAACCGTCACTCGATTAGCAGTATTTGGTGTAATGACTGGGGAATACCGTTTTGCAAAGCGACAATGTCTAGGGACCGCTTTGTTGAAATTATGAGGTTTCTCAGATTTGATGAGAAATCTACTCGATCGGAGAGACTGCAAACGGACAAGTTTGCTCTATTTTCTACTGTGTGGGACAGGTTTATTGAAAATTGTATTGCGTGTTACAAACCTGGCCCATACATAACGGTGGATGAGCAACTTTTCCCAAGCAAAACTAGGTGTCCATTCACGCAGTACATGCCTTCCAAACCAGATAAATATGGCCACAAATATTGGCTAGTTGTTGATAAGAGGAGCAAATATCTGGCAAATGGCTTCCCTTATCTAGGCAAAGATGACACACGCCGTGCTGAGGACCGTTTAGCTGACCATGTGGTAATGAAGTTATTGGACCCGTTTTTGAAAAAAGGTCGCAATGTTACAACCGATAATTATTTTACTTCAGTAAAATTAGCTAAACAGCTAAAAACCAAAGGAACAACCATCGTGGGAACACTGAACAAGATAAGGCGAGAAGTGCCTAAAGAAATAAAATCAATGAAAGAGGAATTGTACAACACTAAAGTGTTTAGAAATGAAGACAATTTTACACTTACAGTATATCAAGGAAAGCCCAACAAAAATGTTGTCATTTTGAGTTCCGTCCATCCAGATGTTGTTGTTGCGTCTGATTCCGCTAAAAAAACTCCAGAAATGGTAAAGTTTTACAATGAAACAAAATATGGAGTAGATGTAGTGGATCAGATGGCACGAATACCACACGAACATGCACAAGGAGATGGCCTGTTCATGCATTTGAAAATGCCTTAGACTTTGCGGGTATAAATGCATGGATAATATTCAAGGAGATTACCCACCAAAAAATGTCACGCAAGGCATTTTTGCAAACGCTTGTGAGAGAGTTGAGTGGTCCTTATGTCACAGATAGGGAAAAGGGTTCCACGTCCCAAGTTTCTACATGCTCAGAAGTGATGGTTCAAACAAAATTTTGCCAGATCAAAGAAAAGTGCAAGAAAAATAGATCTGTCGGAAATTGTAAGACTTGTGGTAAGTCTTTGTGTGGGCAATGTACTGCCATAAATCAAAGGCAATGCCTAAAATGCGAAACACCAAATGTTTAGAAGGTGAATTCTGCGCCATATTTTCATTTTTATGCTCCTCCACCTACATTTTCTCTGCTTTTTGTTCTTCAGTTGTTGTTTATATGTGTGCACTTGAATAAAAAAAAATGTTTGAAAAACGTCTATTATAATTATTGTTATTTTCTGTAGAAAAATAAGAAAAGCAGAAAAAAAACAATCAAAAGCATTACTGTTGGATCTCACAATAATAATACATTACAAAAAATATAATTATTAATAAATAACCACAAATGAAACTCTAAAAATAAACGAAAACAAGCAAGGAGTCAAAATGACTCCTTTCAGTAGTTCTAGGCGGGGTCACGAGTCCAGTAGTCCTAGTGTTAATCCTCCTAAAGCCCCCGTCTCACATAGCGAGATTGCTAGCGAGATCGCTGCTGTGTCACGGTTTTGGTGACGCAACAGTGACCTCACCAGCGATGTCGCTATGTGTGACACTTTGCAGCGATCAGGCCCCTGCTGTGAGGTCGCTGATCGCTGCAGAATGTCCTGGACCTTTTTTTGGTCGTTGCCCTCCCGCTGGTCAGCACACATCGCTGTGTGTGACCAGCGGGAGCAGCGATCAGGCTGGTAACCATGATAAACATCGGGTTACTAGGGGCACACGCGCACTTTGTAACCCGCTGTTTATCATGGTTACGAGCCTGCTAAAGGGAGCGGTAACAACCCGCTCACCGTAGCAGAGTGATAACCATGATAAACAGCGGGTTACTAGGTGCGCATGTGCCCCTAGTAATCTGATGTTTATCATGGCTACCTGCCTGCTCCTGCTTCAGCAGGCTGGTAACCAGGTGCACGACATCGTGAAAAGATTCTTTCCACGATGTCGCTGCTCCCCTGATCGTTGGTGAGCCTGCCTGTTTGACAGCTCACCAGAGACCACAAAGCGACGCAGCAACAATCCCTGACAGGTCGTATCGTTGTCGGGATCGTTGCAGCGTCGCTAAGTGTGACGGGGCCTTAAGAATAGTCCACCAGTAGAGACTTTTATCTCACTGGTTGAGAAAGAAGTCTCTATTCTTATTAAATTACAGCTGACGATTTACATTTCCAACCCAATTTAGATTTGTCCGAACGTCAAGCATTACGGACACTAATGGCAGACAAAAGTATCATAATTAAGCCCGCAGACAAAGGGGGTGCAATGGTCATTATGGACCATTCTATGTATCACAGTGAGATTCATTCACAATTGAATAACTGAGAAGTCTATTCACCTTTACCCAGTAATCCTACAGCGGTAATTCAGGACAAGATTCAGAAAATACTAACACAGGCAGTTGATTCACGCATTATAGATGTCAAAACTAGAGATTTTCTCACCAGACAGACCCTATTATACCGGGCTTTTATATTCTCCCTAAAGTCCATAAAAAATTAGACAAACCCCTGGGCAGGCCCATAGCGGCATCAATGGATTCAATTCTATCACCCTTATCCATCCTACTTCAGAAGGTCTTAACAACTTTGGTTAAAAATACATCATCCTTTATCTTAGATACGGGGTCATTTATCAATATCATTAAGCATCTCGACCGATTGCCGGAACAGACTCTACTAGTTACCTTTGATGTAAATAGTTTATATACTTCCATACAACACTCCAAGGGCATTGCAGCAACTAGAATACTTCTTGAACAATCGGATAAGGACCCACAGGTTATCAAGTTCCTTCAAGATCTTCTTGAATTGGTTTGGACAGAGAACTTCGACTTATTTGAGGATTCATATTATCTACAAATTCAGGGGACCGCCATGGGCTCACATGTCGCACCACCCTACGCAAATTGCTTTATGTCAGATTTTGAGAATCGCTATGTCTACACTAATGATCTCTATCGTACCCATTGTCTATTATGGTGTAGGTACATAGATGATATTTGCTTATGGAATGGCACTATTGAGACACTGGAACTTTTCCACACTCAATTAAATGGCATATGGCCTGAACTCACCTTAACCATCACATATGATCAGAAAGAAATCAATTTCTTAGATACTATGGTGATTCGGAACATAGAAGGGAATTTATCGATTGATCTCTATGTCAAGAAGACAGATTGAAACAATTTGCTCTCATACCAGAGCTGTCACCCAAGAGCGGTTAAAAGATTTATTCCTATATCCCAATTCCAAAGGGTAAGGAGAATTGTTTCTGATTCAGAAGTTTGCACAAAACATCTTGCAGAGATGGAAACCAAGTTTCTACAGAGGGGTTACCCTCGAGACTTACTCAGTCAGTGTCGTAATTCACCAGACTCACCATCCAGTAGAGACGCATCAAATAGAATCCCTTTTGTCCACACCTTTCACCCCTTTTCCTAATAGGTTACATCAAAAAATCCATAAACATTGGCCAATGCTGCAAAAGAGCTATCCAAACATCCCGGAATTTAAGACCTTATTCTTACCATGTTTTAGGAGACCAAATAACCTTCGGGACAAACTTGTCTGGGCAGATGAGGGATCAGCCCTCAAGAAACCCAGACAAACCATTCTTGGTACACAAAAGAAAGGTACTTTCCGTGCCTCCAGTGTGCACAATGTGCCAATGTCCTGAAAGGTGACAAGATTTCACACCCCAACACGGGAGCTGATATTCCCATACGTGATTAATTTACTTGCGTTTCTAAATTTGTCGTCTATGCGATAAAATGCCCGTGCGGTAAGATATACGTGGGTGAAACCAAACAACCCATTAAGGATCGTATATCACACCACAAATCTGACATCCGATGTGGTAGACACAACTTACCAATACCTTATCAGTTTCACACAACAGGCCATACAGTTGCCCAGCTGAGATTTCTGGTTCTAGAACAAATACATTCCAATAGGAGAGGGGGGAGCAGAATTAGGCAGTTGAAAACTAGAGAAGCCTTTTGGATTCATTACTTATAAAGCCTTGAACCAAACAGCCTTAATAGGGAGTATAATGTCATGAGTTTTTTGTAAATGGCTTAACCTCTTTTTATTTGTCTTTTCTATTTTAGCAACAATCATGAACTCATCACACCAAAGGGTATGGACCTGGTTTTGCTTGGTTACTCACACTTCAATAAATTTTTTATTTTTCATTACTTTTTATTTTATTTTTATTTTTATTTTCATTTTCTTCTCCATTTTTCTTTTTTTATAAACATTTTATTTTTCATTTTTTTTTTTTTTTCATTTTAATTTATTTTAATTTAGTTTATTTTAATTTTTCTTTTTTCTCTATTTTTTCATTTTTTTTTTTATTTTTATTTTTATCTTTATTTTTCATTTTTTCCTTTTTTTCCTCTTTTTCTATTTTTATTTATTTTTCTTTTTCTTTTCTTCTTCTCTTCCTTCTTTTTCCATTCATATTCAATTAGCCCAATTAGTTATTTTCTTTTCTCCTTCCTCTACAGTTCCCTGTGGATTAAATGCATCCGGTCCATGTTCTCCATTCAGGCTTTTCATCCGGGAGCTCACATGCCTTTGCGAGTCACCACTGTGTTCCACCATCGTCACTTCCGGTTTCCTCCCAGGCTATCTGCGCTCCACCTGTGCGTTCCAATGACGCACTTCCGGCTCATGCTAACAGGCAGCCGCATATCACATTTCCGAAGCGACGATGTGTTATTCTTTCCCCTCTTTTCACTTTGGTTACGCCCCTCCAACAGTCCATTTATACCATTGGGTCCATCCACCTCTACGCGGCACACATGCCTTTTCCACATTGCCCTGTTTTTCCTGGCATCCCACTTCTATAGCAATCTGGTAAGCCTTATCCTTTACTCATAATATGGTCCGTCTATACCTTCTTTCCTTATAATGACATCGCCCTAGAACTTACATCTCCTCTACTTTTGCTCCAATATACTTAGGATTTTACACTCTTGAAACATTATTTCAGCGTCTAACCCCTTGTTTTCTCTTTTTCCAAAGGTTTTTTTTTTACTCTAAAGGTCCAAATCTGATTATATGTCTCGACACTGCTCGTTACTTGCCCAAGCATCTCACTACTCGGGATGTTCGGCGAGCACCGAGCATTTCCGGGTTACTCGGGCGGGAGCTCGGGTCTCTGCCCTGCACGCTTGGCGCTCTTTACAGAGCCAATGAACATGCAGGGATTGTCAGCCAGTCACTGTAATGCCACAGCCATGTTGTTTGTGGGCATTACAGTGATTGGCTGGCCGTACAGTCACCTCGAGTATTTAAAACCGGGCACCACCATCTTGGACACAGTCGCTCTGGATCAGACAGTGTAGAGAGGGTGCTGCTGAGTTAGGGAGAGATATATAGTGCGCAATAGGTAGTGTAGGATCTCTAAAGCCTGCCAAATCAAACAAACAGTCCTTCTCAGGACTAATATCCATCCCAGATATCAGGCAGGCAGGCTGTATAGGAGACACAGTGGTTATACCAGCAAACGCTGCATTACAGTCCTGTGTGCTCCTGTTGGTCAAATTGCTAGACTTATCCCCCGGTCTCAGGGGCCAGAAAAAATAATTTTTTTTTCATCTAAATCCTGTATTTCTTTTTTTACTCAGTCAGACTGTACAAATACGTGTCTTATTAACCTTTTGGTATTTCCCTCCCCCCCCAAAAAAATGAAGTGTGTCTAAGACTGTTCAGACAACAATATATGTAGTGGCCGCACACAGAAGGCAGGCAACAGTTCCTCGTAACACCAACACGAGGGACATTGCCAGTACAACCAGTAGGTCTTCTTGAGTCTGGAATTTTTTTAAGGACTCTGCTGATGGCCTTTTTGGGGTTATTTGTACCACCTGCCATGCCAGCATCAGCAGGGGTAACAAAACTACCAGCCTGACCACCACCAGCATGATCAGGCACATGGCAGCAAAGCACCCGAATTTATGGGGCGAACCCCAGGGTCCACGACCAGTGTCAGCGGGAGTCACCACTGCTTCTTCCGCTGCTGTGCGTGTAATAGATCCCCCTGTTGTGCGTGTAAGGCAATCCCCTGTCCATACTGCATGCAAAGATGCCCCCTCCTCTCAGTCTTCACTTGTTATGGCAGTTTCTCAAGAAACAGCATCAACGTCCACGTCCACGTCCCACCGCAGTGTTCAATTGTCCATATTCCAGAGCTTTGAACGAAAGCACAAATTCGCAGCCAACACCCCACAGGCCACAGTCCTAAATTCGCACATTTCACCACTGCTTGGGTTGGAAATGCTGCCTTTTAGGCTGGTGGAGACGGAATCCTTCCGCAACCTTAAGGCGGTGGCCGTCCCTCAGTACTCGGTCCCCAGCCGACACTATTTTGCCCGGTGTGCCATCCCCGCACTACACAAGCACGTGTCCCAAAACATCTGCCGTGCCCTCAACAACGCAGTTACTGGGAGAGTCCATCTGACAACGGACACGTGGACAAGTGCATGTGGCCAGGGATGGTACATCTCCCTGATGGCACACTGGGTAAACATAGTGGAAGCCGGGACCCAGTTGGACCTTGGGAAGGAACACATCCTCCCCACACCAAGGATTGCGGGCCCTATGTCAGTCAGAGTTGCCCCCACAGTGTACAGCTCCTGCGCATCATCCTTCTCCTCCTCCTCCTCATGTTCAGCCTCCATCTCAGATATCATCACATCATTTGGAAGCTGGAAGCACTGCAGTACTGCCTCAGCCAAGTGGCAACATGCTGTGCTGAAACTCATAAGCTTAGGTGATAAACCTCACACTGCTTGTGAGTTGTGGACAGCTGTGAAAAAGCAGGCAGATCTGTGGCTGAGACCCCTGAACCTACATCCAGGCATGGTCGTGTGTGACAATGGCCGTAACCTTGTGGCGGCTCTGAGGCGAGGCGAGATCACACACTTACCATGCCTGGCTCATGTGCTTAACCACGTGGTTCATCGGTTTCTTAAATCGTACCCCGAGTTGCCAGATCTGCTCGTCAAAGTACGCAAGTCGGCTACAGCTTCCGCCGCCCTTGCTGTGTTGCATCAGCGTTTGCAGCTTCTGGCACACCGACTGGTGTTTGATGTCCCCACACGTTGGAATGCTACCATCCACATGTTGCAAAGGATTTGTGAGCAGAAGAGAGCAGTTGTGGAGTACCAGCTTCATCAAGGCCATCGATATTCAGGTCATACTCCACACATAAGACCTCAGGAGTGGACCTGGATGTCTGACATATGTACCGTCCTGACAAACTTTGAGGAGTCCACCAAGATGGTGAGTGGCGATGACACCATCATTAGCATCAGCATCCCACTTGTCTGTCTTTTGCAACGTTCTCTGCAGAGAATTAAAGAGGAGGCATTGCAGCCAGAGTACGATGAGATGGATCAAGAACCCGTAATGGGTGATTACAGACAGCCCAGCCTCATCTCATCCCAACGTGCATTGGGGGACAATGAGGGAGAGCAGTAGGAGGAGGAGGAAGAATAGGAGCTGGTATCATGTGCTGTAGATGGTAGTACCTGTACAACTGTCATACAGTCGGTTCAGCGTGTGTAGCCTGAGGACAGGGGGGAGGAGGAGGAGTAGGAGGAGGAGGAGGAGAGCATGATCAGTCGTCATCTTGGTGAGGACACGGAAGTCTTGCCCGTTACCAGTCTTGCACGCATGGCTGACTTTATGTTACGCTGCCTTAACCGTGACCCTCGCATTGTCAAAATGTTGGGTGACAGTCATTACTGGTTGGTGACACTTTTATACCCCTGCTACAAGGGAAACTTTCACTCTCTTATTCCTGAGGTGAAGAGGTCTACAAAAATGGGGCAGTACCAGAAGGCCCTTGCTGCAGAACTGTTAAAAAAATTCCCATCTGAACACGCTAGCGGCAGAGGTCACATTTCGTTGACCAACCAAGGCGTACAGGCGAGAGAGACGCAACTCCAATCCAGCAGAGGCAGGGGAACACTGTCAACATTCTGGGACAGTTTTCGGAGACCTGACCAGCTTACAGGCCCTGAGGCGCGGGGTACTCTCACAAGGAGTGGAAAGTTTCAAAAGAAGGTGAGGGAGTCCCTTGTCGACCGTACCAGCGTCCTCCATGATTCCTCTGTGACTTTTAATTATTGGGTATCCAAGCTGGGCACTTGGAATGAACTCGCTCTATATGCCTTGGAGGTCCTGGCCTGCCCTGCCACTAGCGTCTTATCGAAGCGTGTTTTTAGTGCCGCTGGGGAAATTATAACTGATAAGCGCACTCGCCTGTCAACAAGCTGACCATTATCAAAATGAACAAGGGCTGGATTAGGCCAGACTTCTCATCACCACCAAATGACAGCAGAGTAACATAAAGTCAAATCCAGTGTGTCATTCCGGGAGGTGTATTCCCATGCACCGCTTTACACCCAAACATGGGTATACGTTTCCTCATTTCGGCTGTATTTTGCTCTTCTCCTTATCCTCAGCCTCTACCACCACTATACCACCAGGGTGACCGTGGTCCGTGTTGCCAGCATTGCAAGTTCCTCCATCCTAATTTTTGGAAGCATTTGCTTGGAAGGCATAGGCAAAGACTATGGGAGATCCACTCCCCAATAATGGGAATAATGTTTTTAATATGCTGTACTGCATGGCTCTTGTAAGGTGCATGAAAACCGTCTTGTTAAGCTACTGCGACCTCCACCACTTTTCCCAGGGACATTGATAATGTCTTTTTATTCCACTGCGACCTCCACCATTCTTCCAAGGGGCATGAAAACCATCTTGTTAAGCTACTGCGACCTCCACCACTTTTCCCAGTGGCATTAAAACCATCTTCATAAGCTACTATGACCTCCACCATTCTTCAAAGGGGCATTAAAACCGTCTTGTTAAGCTACTGCGACCTCCACGTCTCTTCCAAGGGGAATTAAAACCGTCTTGTTAAGTTACTGCGACCTCCACATCTCTTCCAAGGGGCATTAAAACCGTCTTGTTAAGCTACTGCGACCTCCACCACTTTTCCCAGGGGCATTGATATTGTCTTTTTATTCCACTGCGACCTCCACGTCTCTTCCAAGGTGCATTAAAACCATCTTGTTAAGCTACTGCGACCTCCACCACTTTTCCCAGGGGCATTAAAATCGTCTTGTTAAGCTACTGCGACCTCCACCACTTTTCCCAGGGGCATTGATATTGTCTTTTTATTCCACTGCGACCTCCACCATTCTTCCAAGGGGTATTAAAACCGTCTTGTTAAGCTACTGCGACCTCCACGTCTCTTCCAAGGTGCATTAAAACCATCTTGTTAAGATACTGCGACCTCCACGTCTCTTCCAAAGGGCATTAAAGCCGTCTTTTTAAGCTACTGCGACCTCCACCACTTTTCCCAGGGGCATTAAAACCGTCTTGTTAAGCTACTGCGACCTCCACCACTTTTCCCAGGGGCATTAAAACCGTCTTGTTAAGCTACTGCGACCTCCACCACTTTTTCAAGGGGCATTGATATTGTCTTTTTATTCCACTGCGAACTTCACCAAGGTTTTTAGTATGCTGTAATCCATGTCTGTTTCAAGGGGCATTGCAGTTCCTCATAATTTTTGGAAAGCCTTCCATTCACTGTATAGGCCAACAGTTCACAGGAGACCCAGTTGCTATAAATGGAAAAAACGGTTTAGTTAAGGCCCTCTGACCTCCATGTCACTTCCAGGGGGCATTGGAGTACCTCGAAATTTTTGGTAGGCATTGCACTCACGGCATGCCCTATAACTGTGTAGCCGAACCGCTACTTTTGGTACAGAAACATATCCTACAAGACATGTGTGGTTGACTGGCCTGATATTGATGTGAATGGTCCCTGTTCCTCCTGCTCTTTCTCCTTTGCCAACACCTCATCCATCATTCATCACCTGAAGCTTTGTTTTAACGGGAGTCATAGAACTGGGATAGTAGCAGGAAAACATCCAGCAATCCTCGGAGGAGGTAGGATATGCACCAAAACGCTGATCACGTCAGGCCTAGCCGCTACTACATACATGCTCTTGCATTCCGAGAAAACAAAGCAGATGCTAACTTCTATCATCATCATCATGCTCTCCACCTTGGCACTCTCAACACCGCTGATGGAGAAGCCAGGGCCCACCGGAGGAGTTTGGTTCTCTGGTGAGCTCGTCTAATGCTGCCCTAAAGCAGGCCGGGCTAAGAAAAGTGTGGGGGGAAGTTCCAAGGAGAAATAGGGTCGGCTGGAGATTGTTTATGGACACCCGGCCACCCCCAGGTGGCTGGGGACCGTGTGTGGACACCCGGCCGCGGGGTGGCTGGGGGCCGAGTATGGACACCCGGCCGCCCGCTGGCAGCTGGGGACTGAGCGTGGACACCCAGCTGCCGGGCGGCTGGGGACTGAGTATGGATAAAAAGGCCACCGAAATAGCCATGACATGTTGGCCGGCATCTGCCTCCACATGCCTAAAAGGCCCAATTTCAAGTGCAAGCAAGCTAGCAGTACGGTATTGCAGCCTGGGGGTGGGTGGGTGACAGGTTGCACACTTACGCTTGCATTCCAAGAAAGCAAAGCAGATGCTAACTTCTATCATCATCATCATGCTCCTCACCTTGGCACTCTCAGCTCCCCTGATGGAGAAGCCAGGGCCCACCGGAGGAGTCTGGTTCTCTGGTGGGCTTGTCCAATGCTGCCCTAAAGCAGGTTGGGCTAAGAAAAGTGTGGGGTGAAGTTCCAAGGAGAAATAGGGGTGGCTGGGGACTGTTAATGGACACCCGGCCACCCCCAGGCGGCTGGGGACCGTGTGTGGACACCCAGCCGTGGGACGGCTGGGGACCGAGTATGGACACCCGGCCGCCGGGCGGCTGGGGACTGAGTATGGATACCTCGCTGCCAAAGTAGCTATGAGGTAGTGGCCAGCTTCGGCCTCCTCCAAGCAAGCTAGCAGTATAGTATTGCAGCCTGGGGGTGGGTGGGTGGCAGGCTGCATACTTGCGCTTGCATTGCAAGGAATGGGGGAGGTACAATTGAACACTGCCCTGGGACAAGGACTTGCACAGGGATAGTTGCAAGTCTGCATCTTCTGATGTGGCAAGGATAACTTCTAATGGGCACACTTTTAGGCAGTGACCTGGGTGTCAGAGATGCTTCCAGAGGTCTTCCCCATGCTGTTCCCATGTCTTTTCAGCACTGTATGCGTGAGTCACACAGCACATGGCCAGGTAAGGTTGTAAAATGTTAAAATGACATTTCCCGGTGAATGCATTTGTCACGGTTGAAAGCAATACAAAAGTGCAAAAATGCATAAAAAATGCTACTTGTGAACATAGCCCAAGGTGTGGAGGAGTAATTTTGTTTTTGGTTATTTATTTTACCTTATAGTTTGTAAAGCCGATTAAAGACTTGCGTCCATCAAGTTCGACCTGTTAGTTCTGTAATTGCTAAAGTTGATCCAGAGGAGGGCAAAAACCCCAAATGATTTAGCCAATCTTCACCTGAGGAAAAATTCCCTCCCGACTCTGAAACCAGCAGTCAGAATAAATCCCTGTATCAACATACTATTTTATTTTATTTTTAAGTATATGCTGAAATCTGCCTGGTATCTAGAAATGCATCCAGTCCCCGCTTGAACTGGTGTAGTGAATCTGACATTACCGTCTCCTCACTCAGTGAATTCCATATTCTCACTGCTCTTACCGTAAAGAACCCCTTCCTATGCTGGTGCTGAAACCTTTTCTCTTCCAGTCTTAGTAAGTGCCCTCTTGTTACCGTAATATCCCTCGTTTTGAACAAATCCCGGGCAAGATCTCTATACTGTCCCCTAACATATTTGTACACATTTATTATGTCCCCCCTCAACCTTCTCTTTTCCAGGCTGAATAGTCCTAGTTTTGCCAACCTCTCTGGGTATTGCAGTCCCTCCATTCCCTTTATTAATTTTGTTGCCCTCCTTTGTACCTTTTCAAGCTCATTTATATCCTTTCTATATATTGGGGCCCATAACTGAGCACAGTATTCCAAGTGTGGTCTGACCAGTGCTTTGTACAGTGGAAGAACAATGTTCTCATCCTCTGCAGCTATACCTCTTCTAATACATCCCATTACCCTCTTTGCCCTTACAGCAGCGGCCTGACTTTGGGCACTCCAATTTAGTTTGCTATCAATCAAGATGCCCAAGTCCTTCTCCATCTCTGAATTCCCCAATGATTTCCCATTCAGTGAGTACTGGTGACTTCCATTTTTCCTTCCCATATGTATGACCTTACATTATGCACAAGTATTTACCCTGGAAAGGAAGTTCCTTAACATATTTCACAGGAAAACCATTTCAGTTTCGTTTTTGAACATTTTATTGTGAGCCCGTAAAAGTGGCTTAATACCTCTGACCACGTTGTTGACAGCAGTGACCTGGGGGTCAGAAATGCTTCCTGGGGCGATGCCCATGCTGTCCCCATGTCTTTTTAGCACTGTCACTATCGTTTTGGGCACTTTTTAGGCTTTCTACAGACTGCCGGGGGTGCCGCCGCAAAAATGCTCGGGTCTCTCATAGACTAACATTGGGCTCGTTGCTCGGGTCGAGCACCCGAGTTTCACAGTGAGCTTGGCCCGAGCTTCGAGCACCAGAGCATTTTAGTGCTCGCTCAACACTAGTCACCACAAGTTGGTTATAATTTTCCTTTTTCTCTTTTTTCTTTTTGCATTTTTCTTTTTGATATAATTTTCTTAAGCTCCTTGTGGAGCATTTTCGGGTACACCCCATTTACATATACCTCTGCTTTTGATGAGGCTTGATCATCACGCTACACCATCCTATATCATTGAATATTATATTGCATTGTGATTACGGCATAGGTTATCCTCTACATGCTCTAATGAAATGATTTATTGTCTGTTTCTCCTATATGATGTATTGGGTTTCTATCCTTCCCCCTATTTCATCTATATAATGTTTCTGTACATATATTTTGTTTTTTTAGGCATTAGAGTCTGATGAAGGTCGTGGCTGAATGACCAAAATGTCACATGTTGTGGATTGCATTTTCATGAATTTCTAATGGAACCTTAATTATTTGATTAAAAATCACATCTCATACCGTGCACCGTAACCTCTCCGGAGTGACGTGTATCTGAACTTTACAGTTCCTAGCGAGCAGACCCGCTTTAGTCCTTGGCTAGTCTGAACGAAGACCTATAGCATAAGGGGAGGTGTCCCTAAAAGAACTAAGGACCGAAACAAAAATGGGACACTTCCTAAACAGAGAAGATGTTGCAGAACACAAAAAGACAAACTGACAAAACGGTCCCAGAGGTCCCAAAAGGACCAAGCGAACTGACAGAGAAAGGCACAGAAGCACCTGGCTAGAGAAACAGTCAAACACTAAAGTCCAGCACAGCAAAAAGGGCGGATCTAGAATATAAAGGCAGATGGTCACGTGACCGCAAAACACAAGATGAAAAAACAAACAGCAGGGTTCTAACAGCACCCCCCTCTTTTATGAGGATCCTCCGGATCCGCCAGGCCCAGGCCTATCCGGAAACCTCTTTTGGAAAGCTTTAACAAGCCTAGGAGCAGAGACATCATCCGTCCCTACCCAGGAGTTGTCTTCGGGACCGAAACCCTTCCAGGAGACCACATACTGTAATCTCCCTCTATGCCATCTAGAATTCAAGATACAAGAAATGTCATATTCGCCGTCTTCCACCACAGGAGGAACTATGACAGTGAAATCCCTATCTGATACATCAGCCTTTTTCAACAAGGAAACATGAAACACAGGATTAATCTTCCAGGAAGTAGGGACATTCAACCTAACCTCAGATAGGTTAACAACCAGAAGCACTTTAAATGGATCCACAAACTAAGGACCCAGTTTTTTAGAGGGAATCCTCAACCGCAGGTTCTTTGAGGACAACCAAACCATGTCACCCACAGTAAACAAAACCTCCTTACGTTTCCTGTCAAAATACTTCTTGGACTTCTTGTTAGCCTCTTGAAGGTTGCAATGCACATTAGTCCAATTTCTCTCCAAATCACCGGAAAAATTTTCCTCCTCCGGCACAGCCGACGCGAATTTGGAGAACGAACCAAAAGACTGATGTCTCCCAGTACAACAAAGAAAAAAGAGAACACCCAGCAGAGGAGGATGTATGATTGATAAGAGCAAATTCTGCAAGAGGCAGAAACTCAGACCACACCTCTTGATTGTCCGCCACAAAACAACGCAAAAACTTTTCAACATCCTGGTTCTTTCTTTCAGTCTGTCCATTAGACTCAAGATGGTACCCAGATGAAAATGACAAATGGACTCCCAAACTGTCACAAAAAGTACGCCAAAAGCGAGCCACAAACTGAGGTCCTCTATCAGAAACAGTATCCGTGGGAACGCCATGAAGCTTGACAATCTCCTTAACAAACGCCTTAGCGAGTGTCTTGGCGCAGGGCAACTTAATGAATGGAACCAAATGACACATCTTACTAAAATGGTCCACGACCACCCAGATGACAGTAAAACCCTCGGACACAAGAAGATCAGTAATAAAATCCATTGTGAGATGCGTCCAAGGCGCACTAGGAACCTCCAGAGGGAAAAGCAACCCCGCAGCAGGAGTATGTGAAGCCTTTGGCCTAGCACACACCGTAAATTGACGCACCCACTTGATGACTTCCTTCTGCCATCCAGGCCACCAAAAACTGCGACTGATAAGTCTCTTAGTCTCCGAAATTCCTGGATGACCTGCCAACCGAGACTCATGACACTCCACAAACAAATCTCTCCTAAAGGGTCTAGTCATGAAAAACCTCCCAAGGGGAGTGTTAGATGGAGCATCATCTTGAGCTTTCAGAATCCCATTTTCCAAAACGGAGTCCAATGCCGCCACCACAACTCCTTTCTGTAAAATGCTCTCCTCCTCCTCGGCACCGACCGTAGGAGAGAAGCTGCGAGATAAAGCATCGGCTTTAACATTCTTAGTACCAGGGATATAGGTAACAGAAAAATGAAACTGAGAAAAAAAGAGTGCCAAAAGTATTGGCACCCCTGCAATTCTGTCAGATAATGCTCAATTTCTTCCTGAAAATGATTGCAATCACAAATTCTTTGGTCTTATTCTCTTCATTTAATTTGCTTGCAAGGAAAAAACACAAAAGAGAATGAAGCAAAAATCAAATCATTGATCATTTCACACAAAGCTCCAAAAATAGGCCAGACAAAAGTATTGGCACCCTCAGCCTAATACTTGGTTGCACAACCTTTAACCAAAATAATTGCGAACAACCGCTTCCGGTATCCATCAATGAGTTTCTTACAATGCTCTGCTGGAATTGTAGACCATTCTTCTTTGGCAAACTGCTCCATGTCCCTGATATTTGAAGGGTGCCTTCTCCAAACTGCCATTTTGAGATCTCTCCACAGGTGTTCTATGGGATTCAGGTCTGGACTCATTGCTGGCCACCTTAGAAGTCTCCAGTGCTTTCTCTCAATCCATTTTATAGTGCTTTTGGAAGTGTGTTTTGGGTCATTGTCCTGCTGGAAGACCCATGACCTCTGAGGGAGACCCAGCTTTCTCACACTGTGCCCTACATTATGCTGCAAAATTTGTTGGTAGTCTTCAGGCTTCATAATGCCATGCACAGGGACAAGCAGTCCAGTGCCAGAGGCAGCAAAGCAACCACAAAACATCAGGGAACCTCCGCCATGTTTGACTGTAGGGACCGTGTTCTTTTCTTTGAATGCCTCTTTTTTTTCCTGTACACTCTTTGTTGATGCTTTTTCCCAGAAAGCTCTACTTTTGTCTCATCTGACCAGAGAACATTCTTCCAAAATGTTTTAGGCTTTCTCAGGTAAGTTTTGGCAAACTCCAGCCTGGCTTTTTTATGTCTCGGGGTAAGAAGTGGGGTCTTCGTGGGTATCCTACCATACAGTCCCTTTTCATTCAGATGCCGACGGATAGTACGGGTTGACACTGTTGTACCATCGGACTGCAGGGCAGCTTGAACTTGTTTGGATGGTAGTCGAGGTTCTTTATCCACCATCCGCACAATCTTGCGTTGAAATCTCTCGTCAATTTTTCTTTTCCGTCCACATCTAGGGAGGTTAGCCACCGTGCCATGGGCTTTAAACTTCTTGATGACACTGCGCACGGAAGACACAGGAACATTCAGGTCTTTGGAGATGGACTTGTAGCCTTGAGATTGCTCATGCTTCCTCACAATTTGGTTTCTCAAGTCCTCAGACAGTCCTTTGGTCTTCTTTCTTTTCTCCATGCTCAATGTGGTACATACAAGGACACAGGACAGAGGTTGAGTCAACTTTAATCCATGTTAATTGGCTGCAAGTGTGATTTAGTTATTGCCAACACCTGTTAGGTGCCACAGGTAAGTTACAGGTGCTGTTAATTACATGAATTGGAGAAGCATCACATGATTTTTCAAACAGTGCCAATACTTTTGTCCACCCCCTTTTTTAGGTTTGGTGTGGAATTATATCCAATTTGGCATTAGGACAATTCGTTTAGTGTTTTTTCATTGAAGACAAATTAAATGAAGATAATAATACCAAAGAATTTGTGATTGCAATCATTTTCAGGAAGAAACTGAGTATTGTCTGACAGAATTGCAGGGGTGCCAATACTTTTGGCCAGCACTGTAGCTTGACGGGCATCCAGATAGGTCAAATTCTTATGATCTGTGAACACCTGAATAGGAAATCTAGCGCCTTCCAAAAAATGACGTCAATGTTCAAACTTGAGTTTAATAGCCAGCAAATCCGGATTTTCAACATCATAATTCAGTTCTGTTTCCGAATTTTTTTTCGAAAAGAAGGCACAAGGATGTTCTCCATCCCTGTTCTCCTGAGACAAAAATGCTCCGACCCAGACCGTTGAAGCATCGACCTCAACCAAAAAAGGCTTGGTCTCATCAGGCTGCATAAGGATAGGGGCAGAACTGAACCTCTCTTTGAGATACTCAAACGCTTAAATGGCCTCAGTAGTCCACTGGACCGTATTCGCACCTTTCCTGGTGAGATCGGTTAGAGGCTTAAGAATTACAGAAAAATTCTTTATGAATTTCCTGTAATAATTGGCAAAACCCCAAAATCTCTGTATAGATTTCAAACCAATAAGCCTAGGCCATTCTTGCACAGCCTGAACCTTCACCGGGTCCATCTCAAAGCCCTCGCTGGAGACAATGTAGCCCAAAAAGTGAATTTTCTGCACAGCGAACTCACATTTCTCCAGCTTAGCAAAGAGTGAATTATCACTCAATAACTGCAAAACTTCACGTACACTCTGCCAATGGGATTCTAGATCTGGTGAATAAATCAAAATGTCATCCAAATACACAACCAAATTGTTACCAATCAAGGGTCTCAGGATGTCATTAATAAGGTTCTGAAAAAATGCAGGTGCATTGGTAAGACCAAAAGGCATCACCAGATTCTCAAAATGACCTACCGGAGTGTTAAAAGCAGTTTTCCATTCATCACCCTCCTTCACTCGTAACAAATTGTATGCCCCCCGGAGATCAATTTTAGAGAACCACTTGGCCCCCACCAACTGGTTAAACAAGTCAGGAATTAACGGCAATGGGTAGGAATTGCGTATGGTAATCTTATTAATTTCACGAAAATCCAGACATGGACGCATACCCCCGTCCTTTTTTTCAACAAAGAAAAATCCAACTGCCACAGGCGACTTAGAAGGTCTAATGGGACCAGCAGCCAGGCTAGTCTGTATGTACTCCTCCAAGGCCTTTCTTTCAGGGATAGTCAGATTAAGCAAGCGACTCTTGGGAAGAGTAGCTCCCGGAACAAACTCAATGGTGCAATCATAATCCCTATGAGGAGGTAAAACTTGCGACTCCTCCTCCGAAAAAACCCTCCAAAAATCTTGAATAGGTACCGGTAATTCCCCTTTTCCTACAGCCGCAACATTTATCATAGCACTTCGGACTCCAAGACTTAATGACATTAGCAGACCAGTCCAGTAAAGGATTGTGCAGTTTTAACCCAGGGTATACAACTTGGAATGATGGGGTGAATGGTAATTATGACTATGATTAGTAACACCCCATGATACGACTTATTAATCCTCATATTAGGGATTAACAAATTAATGCAGTGGAGAACAAGGGAGCACAAAAGACTTCTTAAAAACATCCCAGGTAGTGAAAATAGAAAATCTTTATTGAGAAAAAATCAAAAATGGAAACAATGGGGAACACTCAGGAACACATGGTTAAAAACAATAGAGGAGCATGGAAGCGTGGAGCGGGTTCAATATACCGCCCTGTATGAATCAATTAACTAAAGGCACAATGTGGGCACTGTGGGGCAGTTCAAGGGAGAGTAGCTCTCATGTATGTTGCATTGTAGGAACCACGAAGTGAGAGGCTAAACTGCTAGCTAATACAAAAAACATGTACCCGAGGTAATAAGTGGATGCAGGTATGGCACTAAGTACACGAGTAGAAATACCTGTCATAATAGACAGCTTGGTCCAAGTGGAGGCTAACCCATTGAATAACATAGGAGAGTTCCATACTTACAGCCACTATGATTGAATCTCCGCGCCTCGCTCCTGCTCTACCCTACACGCGTTTCGTCTTTGCTGCCTTCGTCAGGGGATGGTGAACCAGAAAGGTGGGGAAGTTTAAAAGGCTCAAACAGCCAATGAGGTGAAGAGGTGGGTAAATTGGAGCCAATCAGTGCGGGGAGGGCGTGGCGTGACGCATGTCCGTCACTGCCCCACCGCCGCATCCACGGCAACCGCGTCATGTGATCTCCGACACCACGGTCACGTGGGAAACAGTTTAGTCTCTCACTTCATGGTTCCTACAATGCGATATACATGTGAGCTGCTACTCTCCCTTGAACTGCCCCACAGTGCCCACATTGTGCCTTTAGTTAATTGATTCATACAGGGCGGTATATTGAACCTGCTCCTCGCTTCCATGCTCCTCTATTGTTTTTAATCATGTGTTCCTGAGTGTTCCCCATTGTTTCCATTTTTGATATTTTTCTCAATAAAGATTTTATATTTTCACTACCGGGGACGTTTTTACGAAGTCTTTTGTGTTCCCTTGTTCTCCAGTTTTAACCAAGGCAAACCTAGAACGACCGGACAGGATAAATTATCTAAGACAAACAAGTCCAAAATTTCTTGGTGGACTCCATTGATAGTGAGGGGAAATGCAGCAGCCTTGTGAGTAATACATTTCAATGGAGTGCTATCAATTGCAATCACAGAAATAGGTGATGACAAAGGTTTGGATCTCAATTTAAGTTTTTACAAAAACCCTTTATCAATCACATTAAGTGTTGAACCACAATCCACAAATACCTGAAATTCAATCAAATTTTCCTGCAAAGTAGTACCCCCTGAAAGAAATACTCCTGCAGAACGTAAACAAGCTATACGGGCGTACATGACCTTTTTTTTTTCTTTACTTAAACGAAGCTCACAATACTTAATAAAATGGTCAGCTTTACCACAATAAAGACACAATCCCTCGGCAAACCTCCGGTCTCTTTCCTGAGAGGAGAGCGACTTCGCCCCAACCTCCATCGGTTCTCCGCCGTCAGAGTAGATTTTCTGGGGACTAGGACCTGGCATTACAGGAGTCTTTACCTCATTCAGCCTAAATCTCAGCCTCCTATCCACACGAACAGCTATTTGCATGGCATCCTGCAGAGTCTCAGGTGCGGGGAATGCAATCAGCAAATCCTTAACCCTTTCTCTCAGACCAGAAAGAAATAGACATTTCAGAGCAGGATATTTCCATTTGACTTCTGAAGCCCATCTTCAAAAGTGTGTGCAATAATTTTCAACATCACCTGACCCCTGATTCAAATGCTGGAGTTCTGCCTCAGCAGATGAGATTCGATCAGGATCGTCATATAATAGACCCATAGCCGAAAAAAACTCTTCTACAGACCTTAAGCATGGATCATTAGGTTGGAGAGAAAAGGCCCACCCCTGTGGTTCTTTGCACAAAAGTGACATAATAAAACCAATGCGCTGTGATTCATTCCCAGAGGACCTTGGTCTCAAATGAAAATATAACAAACAAACATTTTTAAAGGAAAAAAAAATCTTGCTGTTTACCATAAAAAAGTCACGTATTGCTGGAGCTCGGCCACCTCCAGAGATAATCCCTGCAAGTATTGACCAAAACTTGGATGGAAGCCATACTGATCCCCGAATTTCTTTCCTTTAGTTTTTTTTTTTTTTGGGCTGGACTTACTGTTATGTATAGCGTCGACGTCCCTGCCACCTGCTAGGCAGGGACGCCGTTCCCCTCACCTCTCCGCTCCGTGCCCGGTGGCTTCCTCCCGCTCTGCTGGCAGCGCGCGCTGCTTCCCGGCCTCTGTGCTTAGGGCGCGCGCGCTCTCCCCCTCTCTTAAAGGGGCCGCGCGCGCCGTCCTAAGGAGTCCCCGGCCAATGGCCGGAGGATCTCTCCATATATAAGGCACCTCCTCCACCTGCTACCTGTCTGCTAGTCTACCTGGAGGTTCTGCCCTCACTTGCCGTGACCACCTGCCTGTCCAGAGACTCTCGCCCGCTCACCTGGGAGCGCTCACCAGCCACCTGTCTGCTGCCCTTCTACCCAGAGACTGTCCCTGTCACTAGCCGTGACTACCTGCCCTTCTACCCAGAGATTGTCCCTGTCACTTGCCGTGAGTACCTGCCCGTCTTCCCTGGGAGCCACCCACTTCCTTACAAGGACTGCCCCCTTGTATAGTTGCTCAGAGGTTCCACCTCCCAGACCCGTTACAGTTTGCTCGGGCCATGGAACCCGGTGGCACCCAATCTCCCTCGCTCTCGGACCTATGCCATGAACTGTCCCGTCAGAGGTCCCAACAGGAGTCCATCCTGAGCCACCTGCGGAATGTCAACTCTCGCCTGGACACTCTGACTGCTCCACCAGCAACCACCGCTAGTGTCATGACTCGCAACCCGGCAGCGCCGCTGCCCACCAATACCATGGCATCCTGCCCCGGTCCCCGGCTTTCTGCACCTCCTCGCTTCGGAGGTGACCCCGCTCAAGCTCGGGGCTTCATAAACCAGTGCACCCTGCACTTTGAACTCCTGGCCCACCAGTTTATCTCCGACCGAGCCAAAGTGGCATTCATCATGTCCCATCTCACTGGGGAGGCACTGGCATGGCTTAACCCTCTGTGGGAGAGAGGGGATCCCCTGGTGTCCGACCTGTCATCTTTCCTCACTGCTTTCCGAGGGGTCTTGGATGAACCGGGACGAAAGACCTCATCTGCCTCCTCTTTGCTACGTCTCCGCCAAGGGAGTCTCACCGTGGGTCAATATGCCATACGGTTCTGCACCATCGCTTCTGAGCTTGCCTGGGATAATGAGGCCCTGGTGTCCGTCTTCTGGGAGGGCCTTTCCGGTCGGATTAAAGATGAGCTCGCCGGTCGGGACATTCCTACCACCCTGAATGACCTGGTGTCTCTGGCCACCCGGATTGACATCCGGTTTCAAGAACGTACCAAAGAGACCACCAGTGAGAGAAGGTTTCCCCGCCTAGCTCCTACTTTCCAGAAACCTGTCTCCTCTTCTGTCACTCCCCGGGCGCACTCACCCGAGTCCATGCAGATCGACCAGACCAAGTTGGTCAAATCTCGCCAAGAGTCACGCCGAGCCGAGGGGAGCTGCTTCTATTGTGGCAGTAAGGAGCACCTGATTCGTTCCTGCCCGGAGAGGCCGGGAAACTCCACTGTCTAGGACCGCTCGGAGAGGTCGCCCTAGACAAAAATAAGTCCTCTCCAACCCTGACTTTGTCTGTATCTATCTCCTGGGGAGAGAACCATCACTTTGAACTCGCCCACCTGGACTCTGGATCCGCTGGAAACCTCATCTCTCAGTCCCTGGTTGAGAAATACCGTATTCCCACCAAGTCTCTGGCTGAACCTTTGTCAGTCGCCTCCGTGGATGGAAGACTCCTTCCGGTGACCATCCTGCTCGTCACGGAACCCATAACCCTGCAGGTCTGAATGCTGCACTCTGAGGTAATCTCCTTCCATGTGTTGTCCGGACTCTCCCACTCCCTATTGCTAGGTCTACCTTGGCTCCAGACACATGAACCCGTGTTGAACTGGCATTCCAGTGAAGTACTCCAGTGGGGGCCGGCCTGCCACAAGACCTGCCTGGTTCCGGTTCGTCCTCCACCTATCCCAGCTAATTTACCCGGTCTTCCGGCTCCTTACTGGCCCTATGCTGACGTCTTCGGTAAGAAGGAAGCAGAGACATTGCCTCCTCATAGGCCATATGATTGCCCGATCGACCTGGTACCTGGTGCCACTCCACCCCGTGGGCGTATTTATCCATTGTCTGCAGCAGAAACCCGGGCCATGTCTGAGTACATAGAGGAGAATCTGGACAGGGGATTAATCCGGAAGTCTACTTCACCGGCTGGAGCCGGATTCTTCTTTATCAAAAAAAAAGATGGCTCGCTTCGCCCCTGTATTGACTATAGAGGACTCAATCAGATCACGGTTAAAAATAAATACCCCCTTCCGCTCATCTCTGAGTTATTTGATCGTCTTAAAGGCGCCAGGATCTTCTCCAAGCTGGATCTACGCGGAGCATATAACCTGGTCCGTATCCGTCAGGGAGACGAGTGGAAAACAGCATTTAATACCCGGGACGGACACTATGAGTACCGTGTGATGCCCTTCGGTCTCTGCAATGCTCCCGCCGTCTTCCAAGAACTGGTCAACGACATCTTCCGTGACCTTCTTTACTCCTGCGTGGTGGTATACCTGGACGACATCTTGGTCTTCTCTCCGGATCTTCCCACTCACCGGAGGGATGTTAGTCAGGTCCTGCTTAGGCTCAGGCAGAACCACCTCTATGCTAAATACAAGAAGTGCCTTTTTGAGCAGACCTCTCTTCCTTTCCTGGGCTATGTTATCTCCCAGACAGGCTTGCGAATGGATCCCGAGAAGCTCTCTGCTGTCCTAAAGTGGCCCCGTCCGGAGGGCTTGAAGGCGATACAGCGATTCCTGGGCTTCGCTAATTACTATCGTCTCTTCATTCCTCACTTCTCGTCACGGACTGCGCCCATATCTGCGCTCACCCGTAAGGGAGCAAATCCCAAGGTATGGTCATCCGAAGCTGAGGAGGCCTTCCTTTCCCTGAAACAAGCCTTCTCCTCTGCCCCTGTGCTGCACCGTCCGGACTGCAACAAACAGTTCTACCTGGAGGTTGATGCCTCCTCCTCTGGAGCCGGAGCGGTGCTCACCCAGAAGTCTTCCTCCGGGAGAATGGTAACCTGCGGCTTTTTCTCTAAAATCTTCTCCTCCTCTGAGCGCAATTACTCCATAGGAGACCGAGAACTGCTTGTCGTTAAATTGGCGCTGGAGCAATGGCGTTACCTGCTTGAAGGAGCTCTATACCCGGTGATCATCTATACGGATCACAAGAACCTGGCATATCTCCAAAATGCCCAGAGACTTAATCCACGTCAGGCCCGGTGGTCTTTGTTCTTTGCCCGCTTCGATTTCATCCTTCATTTCCGCCCGGCGGACAAAAATGTCAAAGCTGATGCCTTGTCCCTATCCTTCCTGTCCTCCGACCAAGAGGAGGAGCCTATGCACATTATCGACCCCTCCAAGGTGATGACTGTGGCCCCCTTGGATTTGACTCGTCTTCCACCCGGCAAGACGTTCGTGGCGCCTCCAGACCGTGAGAGGGTTCTTCGCTGGGGTCATTCTTCTAAACTAGCTGGCCATGCCGGCCAAAAGAAGACCTTCCTACTCATTTCAGGGCATTACTGGTGGTCTACCCTGCGTAAGGATGTGGTAGACTTCGTCTCTGCCTGTTCATCTTGTGGCCGCAACAAAGTTCCCAGACACTTACCAGCCGGTCATCTCCTGCCGCTTCCCATACCTGTTGCCCCGTGGCAACACATCGCTATGGACTTCATTACCGATCTTCCTGTCTCTGCCGGGTGTACTGTCATTTAGGTGGTCGCGGACCGCTTCTCTAAAATGGCCCACTTCATTCCCCTGCCTGGTCTTCCGTCTGCACCTGAGCTGGCTAAAGACTTTATTCGCCATATCTTCCGTCTCCATGGCCTACCCCTCCAAATCGTGTCGGATCGAGGGGTTCAGTTTACCTCACGCTTCTGGAGAGCCACATGTAAACTGCTGGACGTCACCCTGGACTTCTCCTCCGCTTACCACCCTCAGTCCAATGGTCAAGTGGAGCGGATCAATCAGATCCTTACCAGCTGTCTCCGGCACTTTGTTAATGCCCACCATTCTGATTGGGTGGACCTCCTTCCTTGGGCCGAGTTCTCTTATAATAACCACGAGAGCGAATCCTCTACCAAGTCCCCGTTCTTTATTGTCTATGGCCAGCACCCCCGGATTCCGTTTCCCGTCTTCGCCTCTGTGGACAACCCTGCCGCGCAGTCTCTTGTCAGCGAGTTTTCTACCATTTGGGAGAGTACCAGGTCTGCACTTCTTCAGTCCTCCGAGCGGATGAAGCGATATGCTGATAAGAGACGTCTGGATCCGCCTCAATTCCGTCCGGGAGACAAGGTTTGGCTCTCTTCCAAACATGTACGGCTCAAGATACCCTCCTACAAGTTAGGTCCTCGCTTCATCGGTCCTTTCAAAATCCTCAGGCAAATTAATCCAGTGGCCTACAAATTAAAACTCCCGGCCACCTTACAGATTCCCAACTCCTTCCACGTATCTCTCCTCAAACCCGTTGTCTTTAACTCTTTTTCCAACAATCCAGGTACTCCTCCTGCTCCGGTTTCCGCTGAAGACGTCTTTGGGGTAGAGAGTATTCTGACCACTAAGAGGGTAAGAGGAAAGACCTTTTTTTTGGTAGATTGGAAGGGGTTTGGTCTTGAGGAGAGAACATGGGAGCCCCGGGAGAACATCCATGCCCCTCTCATCCTTGCTAAATTTCTCTCTGGCCTAAAAAAGGGGGGCCTAAAGGGGGGGTACTGTAGCGTCGGCGTCCCTGGCCCCTGGCAGGGACGCTGTTCCCTTCACCTCTCCGCTCCGTGTCCGGCGGCTTCCTCCCGCTCTGCTGGCAGCGCGCGCTGCTTCCCGGCCTCTGTGCTTAGGGCGCGCGCGCTCTCCCCCTCTCTTAAAGGGGCCGCGCTCCGTCCTAAGGAGTCCCCGGCCAATGGGCGGAGGATCTCTCCATATATAAGGCACCTCCTCCAAAATGGAGGTGCCCGAGCAATGTTGTTGCAAAGCCTTCACTCTGCTTCAGCCCTCAGGTCCCGTTACCAGTTACCTGCCAGTCACCTGCCAGATTCCTGCTAATTACCTGCCAGTCACCTGCCAGATTCCTGCTTGTTACCTGCCAGTCACCTGCCAGATTCCTGCCTGTTACCTGCCAGTCACCTGCCAGTTTCCTGCTTGATACCTGCCTGATATCCGCTTACCTGCTTGCAAGCCTGCCGTCCGACGGTCTGCCTTCCGACACCTGTCAGTCTGTCTATGGACCAGCCTGCCCGCTCCCCTGGGAGCGCTCACCTGTTACCTGCCTGCTAGCCTACCTGGAGGCTCTGCCGTCACTTGCCGTGACCACCTGCCTGTCCAGAGACTCTTGCCCGCTCACCTGGGAGCGCTCACCTGTTACCTGCCAGCTAGCCTACCTGGAGGCTCTGCCGTCACTTGCCGTGACCACCTGCCTGTCCAGAGACTCTTGCCCGCTCACCTGGGAGCGTTCACCTGCTACCTGCCTGCTAGCCTACCTGGAGGCTCTGCCGTCACTTGCCGTGACCACCTGCCTGTCCAGAGACTCTTGCCCGCTCACCTGGGAGCGTCCACCTGCTACCTGTCTGCTAGTCTACCTGGAGGTTCTGCCCTCACTTGCCGTGACCACCTGCCTGTCCAGAGACTCTCGCCCGCTCATATAAGGCACAGAGGAATCACGGAGGACGTTGGTACGGTTGGGAAGGTACTCCCTCAGCATCTTCCCAAACTTAGCACTCCTTGTGAGAGTACCCCACGCCTCAGGGCTTGTGTGATGGGAGGGGTTGAGAAAATTCTCCCAGAACTTTGACAGTGTTCCCCTGCCTCTGCTGGATTGAAGTTGTGTCTCTCTTGCCTGTACTCCTTGGTTGTCTCCAACGAACTGTGACCTCTGCTGCCAGCGTTTTCTGATGGGAATTTTTTTAATAGTTACGCAACAAGGGCCTTCTGGTACAGCCCCAATTTTGTAGACCTGTCCACCTCAGGAATAAGAGATAGAAAGTTCTCCTTGTAGCGTAAGTCTAGAAGTGTCACCAACCAGTAATGACTGTCACCCAAAATTTTGAGAACGCGAGGGTCATGGGAAAGGCAGCGTAACAAACTCAGCTATGCGTGCCAGACTGCTAACAGGCAAGACTTCCGTTTCCTCTCCAAGAGGATGACTGACCATGCTCTCCTCCTCCTCCTCCCTGTCCTCTGGCCATCCACGCTGAACAGACGGTATGACAGCTGTGCAGGTTATACCGTCTATAGCGCATGAAACTAGCTCCTGGTCTTCCTCCTCCTCTTCCTCATTGTCACCCAATCCACGTTAGGATTAGATGTGGCTGGGCTCTGTGTAATCACTTGTATGGTTCCTTGCTCCATCTCATCGTGCTTCGCCTGCAATGCATCCTCTTTTATTGTGAGCAGAGAGCATTTCAGAAGACAGAGAAGCGGGATGGTGATGCTAATAATGGCATCATCGCTGCTCACTATCTTTGTGGAGTCCTCAAAGTTTTGGAGGATGGTACATATGTCTGACATCCATGTCCACTCCTGAGGTCTTATGTGTGGAGTCTGAACTGAATGCTGATGGCCTTGTTGATGCTGGTAGTCAACAACTGCCCTCTTCTCCTCACAAATCCTTCCCAACATATGCAGTGTAGAGTTCCAACGCGCGGGGACATCACACACCAGTCTGTGAGCCGGAAGCTTCAAACGCTGCTGAAACACGGCAACGGTGTCGGAAGCTGTAGGTGACTTTCTAAAATGGGCACACAGGCTGTGCACTTTGACAAGCAGATCTGGCATCTATGGGTAGTATTTGAGAAACTTCTGAACCATGAGGTTAAGCACATGGGTCAGGCATGGTTCGTGTGTGAGCTCGCCTCGCCTCAGAGCCGCCACCAGGTTCCAGCCATTGTCACACACGACCATGCCTGGCTGTAGGTTAAGTGGTGTGAGCCACATATCTGCCTGCTCTTTCAGAGCTGTCCACAACTATTCAGCACTGTGCGGTTTGTCACCTAAGCATATTAGCTCCAGCACAGCCTTTTGCCACTTGGCCGAGGCAGTGCTGCAGTACTTCCAGCTTGTGACTGATGTGGTCATTTTGGAGATGGAGGCTCAAGAGGAGGAGGAGGCTGAGGAGGATGAGTTGCAGGAGCTGTAGACTGTGGGGGCAACCCTGATTGACCTAGGGCCCGTAATCCTTGAAGTCGGGAGGACGTGTTCCGTCCCAAGGTCTGACTTGGTCCCGGCTTCCACTATGTTAACCCAGTGTGCAATCAGCGAGATGTACCGTCCCTGCCCACAAGCAGTTGTTTACATGTCTGTGGTTAGGTGAATTTTCCCAGTAATTGCATTGTTGAGGGCACGGCTAATGTTTTAGGACACGTGATTGTGTAATGCGGGGACTGCACACCGGGAGAAATAGCGGCAGCTGGGGACTAAGTACCAAGGGATTGCCGCCACCACCATCAGGTTGCGGAATTCTTCCGTCTCCACGAGCCTAAAAGGCAACATTTTGAGCGCAAGTAGTCGTGAAATATGGGAATTTAGTAGTGTGGCCTGTGGGGCGTTGGCTGCGTATTTGAGCTTGCATTCCAAGGACTGGGGTATGGACAACTGAACACTGCACTGGGACAAGGACGTGGACATGCTTCCTGATGCTGCTACTTGAGAGTGTGCAATGACAGGTGCAGGGCAGGAGGCATCTTCGCATGCACCATGGACAGGAGATTTGCTTGCATGCACAACAGCGGAAGAAGCAATGGTGCCACCTGCAGACACTGTTCCTGGACCCTGGGGTTCAGCCCACAAAGTCGGGTGCTTTACTGCCATGTGCCTGATCATGCTGGTGGTGGTCATGCTGCTAGTTTTGCCACCCCGGCTGATGCTGGCCTGGCAGTTGGTGCAAATGGCCTTTTTCGGGATAATCGGCAGAGTCTTTAAAAAACAACCAGACTCGGGAAGCCCTAAGAGTTGTACTGGCAACTTCCTTTGTGCTGGTGTTCCGGGAAATGGTTGCCTGCCTTTTGTCTGCGGCCACCACACTGCTTCTTCCGACCTATTGGGGTGCTCTGCCTCCCTCACCCTGTCTGCTGCTGTCCTCGCTCTGCATGTCCTCCTGCCAGGTTGGGTCAGTTACTATATCATCCAACACCTCGTCTTCCACTTCCGCACCCTGGTCCTCCTCCTGACTTTCTGGCAATTGTGTCTCATCATCGTCCACCTCTTGTGACACTTTCCCACCGTCATCTTCTTGTGACCGTGGCTGCTCAAATATTTGGGCATCGCTACATGAGATGCCCGAATCTATAAATGGAAAAGTGAACAGCTCTTCATAGTGTCCAAGTGTGGGATCAGTTGTCTCCGGACACTTGGCATGGTGGGAAGAAGGAGGATCAGGGTGAGGAATATGTGGTCCAGACTCACGACTACTGAGACTTGACCGTGTGGAAGAAAGGGTGGTGGTGGTGGCTAAGTGACTGGAAGCATTATCGGCTATCTAACCAACAACCTTTTGACACTGCTCTGGGTTCAATAGTGGTGTGCTACGGTCCCCTAGGAATTGGGACAGGAATGTCGGTCGAGAAGATGTGGATGTTTGTTGTGGCACAATTTCAGCTTGCCCACAGCCTTGGTCTCGGCCGCTGCATGCACCATCACCATCACGTCCAGTTCCCTGTCCCTTGCCATGCACCTTGCCCATTTTAAATGGAGCACAATTTTTTCCGCGCTCACTACAAATGGCTGAATTTGGATCGAAGTTATATGTAATCCGTGTGACGGAGAAACTACAGTGTTAAATGCCAGGCCTGTAGGTATCTATTTTGAACAGCAAACTGGTGTCAAAAACTTCGCTGACACACTGAAAAAAAATTTGAATTGAGGCCAAAAATGACAATATTTTCAGCGCAATTATATGTGATCCGTGTGACGGACAAACCACAGTTTTAAATAGGTGGATTTTTAGCGCTGTAATATGGAAAGGACCTGGCTGCATTCTGTAGTGCCAACAAGCAAATGGCACAGAAAAACGGTGTTCTCTGGATTGCTTTTTAAGCAATTAATGAGGATTAAGATCCAAAAAAAATGTTCCTGGACCCTGAGACCTGGGCCTTTGTCTAGAAATATCTAACAGCAGCAGAAGGCAGAAGTGGAATGGAGCCTGTTGTGCTATATGCAGTCTGCTATATACCCTGCCTGCCTATATACACTGTCTGCCTGATATCTCTGCAGATGGATTAGTCCTCAGAAGGACTGTTTGTTGAGATGGATATGTGTAATGTACTTGTTTTCGCCCTACACTACCTAATACATAACCAAATCTTTCCCTAGCTCAGCAGCACCTCTCCCTACACTGCCTGATTGCGGAGTAGACTGACGAGCACAGTGGCGCCAGGTCTGATTTAGACCTGATGACGCTGTGTGGCCAGTCAATCACTGTAATGCCATAACCAACATGGCTGCGGCATTACAATGAGTGGCAGGCAATCCCTGCATGTTGATTGGCGCTCTAAAGAGCGCCAAACATGCAGGGAGGGGACCCGAGCATCCGCCCGAGCATCTCGCAATTACTCGGCGAGCTCTGAGCATCTCAAGTACTGAGATGCTCGGGCGATTACTTGCGAGTATGCTCGCTCATCACTAGTAACTATCTAGGAAGCTGACAGCTGGATTTAGAAATATAACTATTACTTTCCATGGGAAAATTGTGTAAATAGTTTTTCATTGTCCACAATTATAGGTAGAACTAAGAAGTGAATCTCTTTTTTACTGTATGTGAGTCTAAAATACAGATAAAATTCTATTTTTTATTTAGCTCCTTTATAAATTGTATTAACTCCTGTTAGGGTGATTTTCTTTTTTTTCCTTTGTGTTTTTTTCTCCCTTTATACCAAAAGCTAAAACTTTATTTTTCCATCAATACAGCTGTGTAAAGGCTTGTTTTTTTGCGGCATGAGTTGTACTTTTAAATTACACCATTTATTCTATCATAGGATGTACTGTAAAGCGGGAAAAAAAATTCATAGTGTGTCAAAATAGTAAAAAAAATTCAATTCTGCAATAGTTTTTTTTTTTACTTACAATGTTTAATTTACAGTAAAACTAACCTAGCAGTATGATTCTCCAGGTCAGTCCAATTATGCCAATACCAATATATGTATAGTTTTTGTTTTACTTAAGTATTAAAATTCTGAAATTTGTAAAAAATATTAAAAAAAAATTTTTGTCACCATTTTCGCAAGAGCCATATCGTTTTCAATTTTTGGGATATTCAGCTGTGTGAGGGCTTGCTTTTTGCACCTCAAGCCAATGTTTTTATTTATATAATTTTGGGTTATATAATGTTTTGATTGCCTGTTATTATATTTTTCTGTAGCATTTTTCTGCAGCAGTTTAAAAACTGCAATTCTGGAGTTTTGATTTTTTCCTTGTTACAGCATTTACTGATTAGATTACTTTATTTTATATTTTGATAGTTGGGACTTATACGAACACGGAGTTGAACCTGTGATCGTCTCAATGCTTGTTCTACATACAGCAATGCCACAGTATTGCTGTATATAGAAAAAAAATCGCGGTCTCCAACGAACAGAGGAACGACTGACACAGAGGTCTTTAACAGACCCCCGGCTGTCATGGCATCACATTGGCATCCCACGATCACATTGCGGGAACACCAATGAGGGGACAGAACAATATGACACCCTGATGGTGTGCTATTAATGCTCAAGCTTTCGAGACAACTTAGGTCTCTTCATGAGGTATATTATGCCAAGGTATATGAAGAAACACAAATATGTGCACACAAAGAAAGAAAAAAAAAGAGAGAAAGCAGATGCATGGCATAATAAATTGACATTTAAATAAACAAACAAACTGAACTTGGCGAGTGAGTCCTTAATTGGATTGGATTAGTGGTGTGAAACTTTTATGGTCCCAATATCCATGTTAGATCAGAGACCTGGTGCCCTCCTGTCTCTGGAACAAATCCCTCTGATTTTGTAGTGAGACATAAATCCTCCTGACACATTTATTCCTGTGTGGAGGATGTCAGAGACCCTAATCAGTTTGCATTCCCAAACTCGTCTGTGTTTTTGTGATTTAAAGTTGCCTTTTAATATGACAACATTCATATTGTTGTTTCAAATGTTTGGCCACCGGTACGTGTTTTTTTTTTATCCATAATCATGTGGCGATGAAACCTCATCCTTGCTCTCAATTTCGGTCCTGTTTCTCCCATATACAGACCCCGAATAGGGCATATAGTGCACAGAATTAAGTACACCACATTGGAAGAGAAACATGTGAATGTACCGGGAATCTTATAATCCTGCTGTGTGTTGGGAATCTGTATCCTGTCTTTGGTCTCTACATGGGTGCAGGTTTTGCAGCTCTTCACATTACAAGGAAAAGTTCCTCTTGGTGTATCTGAGGGCATTGAACTTCGGATCATGATTAGAGATGAGCGTTGTTCTACTCGAACTGTTCGCCAATCTCAAATTCGAGCTGTTTTGGGCGGTGTTCGAGCCGTTCGGCGAACACGAACAATTTGAGAAAAATTCGGCTGTTCGAGGTTATGTTCGATAACTGTTCGTGCACCAAAATCATAACTGGATTTTTTCTCAGTAATGATGAAAATTAATGTTAATACGCAGTTTGAGTGTACAGCGGGGTGGGGGGAGGGGCAGGGGATGGATCTCTGCAGGAACAATGAAGATCTCCATTTTTTTTTTCTCTTTCCCGCATTTACAGTGGGGAGGTGCAATCTGTCAGCCTATCAGCAGCGCACACACGGAGCGAAGTGCTTTTTTTCACACAAGCAAGGGCAAGTGTCATTGGCAGTGTATGTCACATGTCCTTGCCCTATAAGACCAAGCCATTTTCCCCGTCGCCACCATTTTCTCACTGCTGCAGCTGCGTGTTAGATGGCACCGCTGTTGCTGTGTGCGCTATACCTTGTTAATTTCAAGCCAATTTTCGCACAAATCTACAGATAGCTTGGGAGTAGGGAATAGTTGTGATTGCAGTCCTTTTAAGGACTAGGTTACAGCATTTCCTATGACTTTTATCAGGCAGGTCTGTGCTCTTAAATAGATAGGTTGTGGGAGAAAAGACTAATTGTAATTGGAGTCCTTTTCAGGACTAGGTTACATCAGTTCCTATCAGTTTTTGCCAGGCAGGTCTGTGCCAGTGCTGTGCAAGTTTTTTTCACAGCATTTGGCTGAATCTAGCAAAGCTAATCCTTTTTGGCCTATTGCAGAGTGTGTTAGTCAGTGGAGTAGCCTATCTGTGTTGCAAGATATACCACCTGTGTATAGAATACCAATTTTTTTACTGCACCCAGTGAAGAAAAATCTTTTGGGCATAGCATCATTCTATTAGTCCATCTATACTGACCTCCATCAGGTTGCAAATTGAATATAATTTTTTTCTGCATCTAGCTCTGAAAAAATATTGGGCTTCTAGCTGTGTGTGGGACTTGTTGTATTAGTCCATCTATACTGACCTCCATCAGGTTGCAAACTGAATATATTTTTTTCTGCATCTACCTCTGAAAAAATATTGGGCTTCTAGCTGTGTGTGGGACTTGTTCTATTAATCCATCTATACAGACCTCCATCAGGTTGCAAACTGAATATATTTTTTTCTGCATCTACCTCTGAAAAAATATTGGGCTTCTAGCTGTATGTGGGACTTGTTGTATTAGTCCATCTATACTGACCTCCATCAGGTTGCAAATTAAAAATAATTTTTATCTGCATCTACAGTACCTCTGAAAAAATATTTGGGCTTCTAGCTGTGTGTGGGACTTGTTCTATTAGTCCATCTATACTGACCTCCATCAGGTTGCAAATTGAATATAATTTTTATCTGCATCTAGCTCTGAAAAAATATTTGGCCTTCTAGCAGTGTGTGGGACTTTCTCTATTAGTCCATCTATACTGACCTCCATCAGGTTGCAAATTGAATATAATTTTTATCTGCATCTAGCTCTGAAAAAATATTTGGCCTTCTAGCAGTGTGTGGGACTTTCTCTATTAGTCCATCTATACTGACATCCATCAGGTTGCAAATTAAAAATAATTTTTATCTGCATCTATCTCTGAAAAAATATTTGGGCTACTAGCAGTGTGTGGGACTCATTGTATTAGGCCATCTATGCCAAGCTCCACCAGCTTTGAAATTAATAATAATTTTTAGCTGCATCTAGCCCTGAAAATAATTTTTCCCAATAGTGGTAGCAATAGAAATATGGGGCGCGCGCCTGACTAACAAAAATATACGCTTCATAACACAAAACACCAGCCTAGCGCACTGCATTAATAAGATGGCATCATCGTCTCTCCCAGTGCTAGGCCTACTACGCAGGCTAGTATTCCTGTGCCTAAAACACAATGGATGGTTCCGCGCTAGCCACTATGCTGAGGGGTATAAAGCTGCTGCTAACGCTTTATAACAATTCAGTTGGCAGATTTTCACAGAGCTCTTCCACAACGCCCACCCATCGGGCAACAGTTGCCCACCGTCCCTATGGGATCTAGTGGCGAATAGTTTATGCCATTAATCAGAGCGTCAGTTGCCCCGTCAACGTGGCAAGCATACGGTAAGGCATGGGAAGAGTGGACACGACTAGTAGCAGGCAGACGGGTTGACCAATGTGAACAAGCCAGATCACAAGTCACCATAGAATTTCTCCACCAGCTAATGATGAGGGGCATATCAGGGCCGTCAGCGCAGCGGTGTCTGACCGGAGTTGCATTTCACTTCCAACTACTGAATTGGGGAGATGTGACAAAGATTCATCATCAGACAATCCATAAAAGGGTGGAAAAGGGGTCAGCCAAGTCAGGAATGTAGACGTCCCGTCCCGTGTCACTAAAACTGATTTCTCACATCTTATCCCTAACACCATTAACATGACACTCACAATTTGAAGCAACACTAATGTCTACTGCATTTGTGATCGCCTTCTTCGGGGCGCTATGTATAAGCGAATTAGTCCCTCAATCCAAAATTACCACCAGTGGACGCTTATTACACCAGGAAGTAGTCATAGCCAATAATGCAATACGTGTACGCATACACCAATCGAAAACGGTTCCAGCGGGCAGGGGTACTTGGGTACTTCTACAACCCACAAACGGTACACTGAGTCGGGTAACAATAGTAAAAACATATCTAACCATCAGATCACAAAGTAATTTCTTCGTATCACACATTGATGGAACGCCATTATCAAGATACCTGTTCCAAGCTATATTTAATAAATGCATAACATCGGCAGGGAACCACCCCAAAGATTACGGGACACACTCATTCCGCATAGGTGCGGCCACGGAAGCAGCAAGAGCAGGACTGTCAGAAACGGAAGTTCAGAGGATAGAGAGATGGCGATCCACGTGTTTGGCGAGATACATAAGACCGGACTTGTTATCCTAACGTGGTTTGTTTCTTTTACAGGTGACACTAAGCCAACAGTGTGAGTGATAGGCCACTCGTATATATATTGGGCACAAAAAAGGGCGAAAGTCCGCCCAGGCGGGAGGAAATTAGAGTTTCATAACACATATTTCAACTGGAGAGGTATTAGAGGCCTGCTATGGCCACAGGTACTAATGGAGGTAATCAAGGTAGGGAGAGAGGCAAGAGGTCCGGTCATCTTAGTTATACAGGCCGGGGGAAACAACCTAGGTCATCACAAGAGCGCATAACTAATGGCAATAATGAAACTAGACACTGAGCGCTTCAGAGAATTTTTCACAAAATTAGCTATAGTATGGTCAGAGATTGTGCCGATAGCGGTATGGCAAGGTGACATCACGGCCATCGAATGGACAAGGCGGGTAATAAATATTCGGATGGCAAAATTTAGAAGAGACAGAGGCGGTGTAGTGATACGACACCGACAACTGGAAGGAGATAAAGCAGGCCTCATACGGCCCGACGGTGTTCACTTAATAGATATTGGACTGGACATATTCCTGTCAGGACTCCAGGACGGAGTGGAACAAGTGTTAAGAGTGATGGGTGGGGGTCAGAGTCCTGCATACGAGTACGCTGGATCCTCCGTGGCCTGGAAATAGAAAGGACATGTTGGAGAGTTACACTTGTTGGCCAACTTGCCGGAGTGGGGACCCAGGGCATGCTGCAACAAGCTGAATTATTTTAGAAATAAAATGCCTTTCTAATGGAATGAGTATAAAGAGTTAATAAAGCTGTGACCGATCCTCACCCATCCAGTTGTAAGAGTTACGTTATTGGGTTGTCCATGAAAGGGGGGCGGTAGGGGGGCTGAGCATCTGGGTTTGGTTGGGGGTCCCCACAGTCTGCGTAGGCTAGATTAATTTAAAAATTCTTATTAGATACACAGGCGGTGCAGCTTGCTTCGCAGCTGGGCTACTACTAAGTATTGCCTAGGCTAGATGCAGTTAAAAATTCTATGCTGACTAGCAGACACTGAAGATTTGGAGCAGACCTCTGAGTAAACAGCTCTTCAGACTCAACCATCTGTGTTACCCCAAGCCATAGTGTATGTAGTTTCTTACAGTTAAAAGGGGGTGGTGCGACCCAACCCACCTGGAATTGACGATGCCAACGTCACGTAAGACACAGCAAGGGGACTCCCAAAATTGTGGCACAGACACCACTTAACCCTAGAACGCATACCTATGGCCTTGCAGGCCCGCCCAGTTAATTGTTTTCTATTTTCTGCAAGATTGCTTTAGTTAGAATTTTGAAACTCTAGGTATTCTTCATGTATATAGTTGTTTGTCATTTGAGTTTGAGTTATTCCATGTTATTTGCACACGGGCCTAAAGGGCCCCAGGTATGTGAAAGTGTAGATTTTTATGGTCATGCGTTCTAGGGTTAAGTGGCATTAATTGCCCCACTGTTGCTTAAAACGGTTGGTGAGGTGATTTTACCAAATCCCCAAGCTTTTAGTCTCCCAAGGATGACACAGGGGTAGAAATGTCCTTGCGAATCCATGATTTGATCATCTTTATGAACGTGAGTCTGTCTACATTCTCAGTGGACAGCCGCGTGCGCTTATCTGTCAGCACACCACCAGCAGCGCTGAACACACGTTCAGAGAGAACGCTGGCTGCATGGCATGACAAGATCTCCAAGGCGTGAGTGGCGAGCTCCGGCGATTTTTCAAGATTGGAATACCAAAATGAGCAAGGGTCCAGTGACACAGTCATGGCTTCGATGTTCACTTGGAGATTCTCCTGTACCATCCTCTCTAGGCATTGACTATGTGTCAGACTTCTTGTCTCCTGTGGCCTTGCAAAGGATGGTCTAAAAAAGTGGTGAAACGATTCCACAAAATTGCTGTTACCAGCAGATACTGTGTTACTGTTACTGTTTGAGTGATGAAGACTCGACAGTCCCACCGTTTTCAAGTTAGAACTGTGAGATTCACTACGTGCACCACTGGTGTTTTGTGGAAAAGCACATGTAAGATTCTGCAACAGATACTCCTGCATTCGTCAATACCTTTTTATGGCAGGAATTATTTCGGCAAATATAATTTTGTACCGGGGATCTAAGGGTGTGGCAACCCAGTAGCCGGGATTACTTCGAATTCTGACAATCCGGGGGTCATGTTGCAGGTAGTGCAGCAAGAAGGCACTCATGTGTCTTGCGCATCCAGAAGGACCAAGTCCTTGTTGTGTTGGTAGCGAGGTAAGAATCATGCTTCCTTCCTCTGCCCTCTCCCTCCAACCTCGCACAACAGAAATGTGATCAAGGTCTCCCTCATCTGATGAGTCTTCCATGCCCATTGCCAGTTCGTCCTCCACTTCTTCCTCGGCTCCTGTACCTTCCTCAACAGTTTGGCTGCTACCATGCGCCCTGGTTAATCCCTCTCCCCCACCCTCCCATGCCTGCCGCCTTGGTGCTGCCTACCGTCTGGACCTTGGAGATGTTATCCCTTCCGCATACGACTCCTCCTCTACTTCCTCCACCTCCTCTTGTCCCACCACCTGACTCCGAATTCTGTTTAACATGTGCTCCAGCATGTAAATCACCGTAATAGTCATGCTGATAATGGCATCGTCAGCACTAAACATCTTCGTCGCCATTTCAAGACTGTGCAGAAGGGTGCATAGGTCCCTGATCTGAGACCACTCCTCCAGCGTGATTTGCCCCACCTCTGGATCTCGTTGGCCCAGGCTATACATCAGAACGTATTGCACCAGGGCTTGTCGGTGCTGCCACAGTCACTGCAACATGTGCAGAGTTGAATTCCACCGTGTCGTCACATCGCATTTCAGCCGGTGAACTGGCAGGCCCAACGACTTCTGTAGAGATGTAAGTCGTTGAACTGCGGGATGCGAACGGCGAAAGTGAGCACACAGCGACCGTGCACTCTGCAGAAGGCCATCTAGTCCGGGATAGTGGGCTAAAAATTGCTGGACAACCAGGTTCAACACGTGAGCCATACAAGGCACGTGTGTAACATTGCCCCGGCGAAGTGCCGCACCCAGGTTTGCAGCATTGTCGCACATGGCCTTCCCTGGTTGCAGGTCCAGTGGAGACAACCTTTCATGAAACTGGGTCTCCAGAGCTGACCAAAACTCCTCAGCTGTGTGACTCACATTTCCCAGACATTTCAAAGTAAACACTGATGCGTTGAGCCCTGCTGCCAGCATAGTAAGGAGGTGTGCAGGATTCCTTCTGCGCAGTTAGAAAGCAGGTGGCATTACCAGACAGGCTTTGGGTGCAGGTGGAGGACCGAGAGGAGGTTGAGGAGGCAGAAGCAGTGGAGGAAGTTCGAGATAAAGAGGATTAACACACAACTCGTGGGGACGGTAAGACTTGGACAGCAGCCCCTTGTCCTGCTGTCACCATAGTTACCCAGTGCCCAGTCAGCGACATGTAACGCCCCTGTCCATGCCTTCTCGTCCAAGTGTCTGTGGTGAAGTGCACCCTGTCACACACAGAGTTTCTCAAAGAAGCGGTGATGTTGTGTGCGACATGCTAGTTGAGCGCAGGCACACCTTTCTTTGAGAAGTAGTGCCGACTGGGCATCTGGTACTGGGGCACTGTGACGGACATAAGGTCTTGAAAATCCTCTGTGTCCTCCAGGTGGAAAGGCAGCATTTCTGTAGCCAACAGCTTGCAGATGGTGAAATTCAACCTCTTAGCTTTCTCATGGCTAGGAGGAAATGGTCTTTTACTTTTCCACATCTGAGGGACCGAGGGCTGGCTGTTGTGCTTAGACGGTGTTGAGTAGGGTGTCCCCGGCAACTGCCCGTCTGTGAGGAAGATGCAGGCGGACATGTTAGGTTGCCTTGATCCAAAGGTGGTGCTCTCGATGTCGGAGAGCGCTCAGCACTAGCAGGTGTTTCCACTTCCCAATGAACTGACGACCTGCCAATCACACTGGCTGTTGCGGGTAAAGAGGTGGCAGGTCTGCATCCAAAAACATGTGTGACTGCTGTCCCCCCAGTCACAGAGGATGAAGAGGCTGCGGATGCACAAGATGGGGCAGACGGTGGTTGGCCCAGCCGGCTAGGCCGCATTGTAGCACAGTGAGCTTCCCACTGCAACTTATGCTTCATATCCATGTGACGGTACATGCATGAAAGTACTCAAACTATGTATTTTTTGGCCTCTACTTAGCTTTTGCTGACAAATATTACAGATAACACGAGTTGGGTCATCCTTATCGATCTGAATAAATGCCCAGGCTATGCAAGGCTTAGAGCCCATGTGACCTGAAGAGCCACTACGACTTGTGGTCAGAGGCAGAGTTGTGGTTGAGGATGCAGTTGTTGACGTGCTTCCAGTACTCCGTCTCTGTTCAGGAAGGCGCAACCTAACCTCGTCGTCAATAGCATCTGTGATGCCCCGCTGCGCTTGGTATCACAGATCCTACAAGAGTGCATTGATGGAACCCTCCACAAGAGGCCCCCATAAACATTCACACATCTCCACCTTCCACCTCAGACCAGCAGAGGGAGCCCGTTAGGGATATAAATAGGGAAGGTGGAGCTAGGCAGTTCAGTTCCTCTGAAGAGTTCCTGCAGTAGAGAAGCCTAAGAGAGGTCAGTCTGCAGTGGAGCTCAGTCTAGTCTAGAGAACGCAGTTAATAGTTCAGCAGTGGAGCACGAGGCTCCTGCTTGCTAGATTCAGGGAGCCCAGATAGAGCTTAAGGTGTGCCGGTGCCGTAAGATCAGTGAAGCGCGGCAAGCTGCCGTTAGTGTGCATAGCCTAGTGAGGGCCCGAGTAGGCCGAAGGCGAGTGGCGAGTTAGTACATAAGGGGCAGAGGAGCTTAACCAGCTCAACCCGAAGAATTTACCGGACACAGGATCCGAGCTTACCGGTATCTCTATGACCCAGTAAGGCATAACCGGAATCCCTGGAGAACTACAAGTCCCAGGATCGCTAAGGTGCTGATATGTAACAGAGCCAGGAGACGCTTAGGCCCCGCATACTTGGAGCGTGAACTCCAAGAGAAGGCCCTACCACAAGGTCAGCCAGCGCAGGACAGAGACAAAGTTAGGCCTAGCTCCAGGCAGGTCAGAAACTTACTACGCAGAGGCAAGAAACAGGAGGCCCTACACCCGCTCATTGGGGAGGATCCTGATATGCACCCTTCACCCTACAGTGCTCCGGGATGTGCCTGAATTTCCACCAGTAAAAGGTACTGAAGTGACTAACGTGTCCGTTCCCGTTCTTGCTCTGACCAAGCTGGGTCTCGCCTGTCCTGCATTCCCCCTGCATACGCTGCCCTGAGACCTAGCTCCACCTGTGGGGAGCTATACCATCGAGCTGCCTTATCACCGGCCTCAGTGGACTGCTGCAGCGCTGGTGCTTGTCACCAGATACCACAGGTGGCGTCATGAACTCTTATAAAATTAACAATTATCCACCCTTTTAAAGAGAGAACCCAGGGTACGGGCCAGGGAGCCGACCACCGCGACATCCCCAAGGCCAGGCAAATGCCCGGGTACCGAGTCATCCGCATCCCCAGGGCTAGTCACATCCTCCTCCACCTCCTCTGCTGACCTCATCGACTGTCTGACTGTGGGTTGACAGTAAGTGGAATCTCCAACCTCGTCATCATCACCCTGTGTGTTATCACACCCGTCGCCCAAAGAGCCAACCTCTTCCTGCCCTGACCGAAAAGTCAAGTTGTCGCTCCAATCAGGTATTTGAGTCTCATCATCGTCTTCATCATTGTCTCCACCAACAGGAGTTACAGTTTGGGAACAAGGGTCTACATTATGCTCAGAACCTTCTTCATCTGGTGCTGGATCCAACTTATAAAGATTCTGGGCATCGGATCAGATCATTTCCTCATCTGGATTAACAGAAGCTCTGGAGCAGACCTCCGTTTCCCAGGCTATAGTATGAGTAAACAGCTGGGCAGACTCAGCCATCTGTGTTACCCCATACTCAGACGGGCAGCTGGAGACTTGGGAGCTGTGAGGAAGCAAGTGCGATTGGGGTGACACCTCTGAGGACTGGAGTATTTGTGATGTTGAAATTGAGGTGATGGAGAGCCCACTTGAAGGAGCACTTGATATCCATTGAAGCACCTGCTGTTTTTGTGCCTCATCTAGAATTTGTAGCGATGGGCGTGTCCGTAAGAATGGGATCGTATCACATTGTCCACGAAAAGAAGTCGACATCTTAGTTTGGCTGGAAGATGGTCTTTCTTCTGCAGATGTTACTCCCCCCCCCACCGTGGGGGGCCTCGACCCACCGGCGGACAGGCACCAGTATTGGGATAGGGGGGCTGGCCGTCAGGGTCCACCGCGGCTCTGGCACAAACCCGGCGACACAGAGGTGGCACAGGCAGGAACGGACTGGCCGTGTCGGCTTCTCACTTTTTGGATTTTAGAAGGGCATGACATGCCTATATCTGTGTCTCCCCCTCCTTTTACTCCTCTACCTCTTTTCTTTTCGCATGACTATATGTACTTGTCACTTTCCCATGTGTTAGTTGTGTCTTCTGAGCAGTTTGTCAGCTTTTGGACACCTTTGAAGGTGTTTTCTATGTGTTTCTATGTGTTTTTGTTTGCCTGCCATTGGTTTTAACGGTGTTCGAAGGTGTTCGACGAACAGTTCGACGAACAGTTCGGCGAACACACGGGTGTTCGACGAACCGAACCGAACTCGAACACTACGGGGGTGGCTCAACACTAATCATGATGTTACTTAAATCTGGAGGTTGCCTGTAGCACAGCAAGGGAGGATCTTTGAATATTGTGTTTAACCGGTCATCCTTGTGTAGTATGTGGTGAAGTTTTTTAGCAGTTTTTCTCAATACCTCAAGTTTTGGGTTGTAGGTATCCACCAGAGGTACACAATTGCTTTCCTCTTTTTCTCTGTACTGAAGTAGTTGACTTCTAGGGATCCTTGTGGCTCTAATGATCTGGTCATAAATGGAGATGGGGTGGTAGCCTTTGTTTAAAAATGTATTTTTAAGATGTGTTAAGTTTTCATCACTGTCCTTTGGACTGGAACAGATGCGATTGTATCTAAGGGCCTGGCTGTAAACAATGGACTTTTTGATGTGTTTCTGGTGTAAACTGTCCCATTTGAGGAATGTGGGACAGTCAATTGGTTTCCGATACACTGATGTCTGGATTGAACCATTTAAATATTTATGGTGGTATCCAGAAATTTCATTTCCATTTTTGAGTGCTCCAATGTTAAGTTTATGGTGGGGTGAAATTTAATGAATTTGTCATGGAATTTTAGAAGTTCTTGTTCAGATTCAGTCCAGATTATTAAGATGTCATCAATGTAACGAAAATAGGCCAGGGGTTTGATGGAGCATGATGCTAAAAAGTCATTTTCCAGTTTTGCCATGAAGAGGTTGGCATACTGGGGTGCCATTTTGGTGCCCATAGCAGTTCCAGTGCACTGCAGATATAGCTCCTCGCCGAAAGAGAAGTTATGTGTGAGGATAAATGTGGTGAGTCTTAATACAGATTCGGAAGGGATCCCATTAGCTTCAAGAAACATTTGGCAGTCGGATAATTCATCTTCATGTGGGATGTTTGAATATAGGGATTCCACATCCATGTTGGCTAAGATGGCACTCTTAGGGAGAGGACCTATTGTAGAAAACTTTCTTAAAAGGTCCGTGGTGTCCTGTAAATAACTGGCTGTTTTCCTTATCAGCGGTTTAAGGACATTTCTACCCACCCTGAGATGATTTTTTGGGTGAGATTTTCCACCGCTGAGATGATTGGCATCCCATGGTTGCCTGGCTTATGAATCTTGGGAATGCCTGGCTTATGAATCTTAATGCTGCTGTCACAGATTGACAGAGATCATGATTATGTCTACATGTCCTCCTTTCTGGTATTTATGTCTTTCATCCTGGCCCCATCTTGGTATATATACACATCCACCATCCTGGTATATGTCCCCCATCCTGCCAATTTTCTTAAATGTATTTAAAAAAAAAAAAACATTATACTCACCAGGGTCAAACATAGAAGTTAAAGGTGCCCATATCAGAAGTATTATGCACTCCCATAGTCCTCTATATAGTATAATGCACAGCACAAAGTCCTCCCTATAGTAAAATTCCCCCCCATAGTCCTACCTATTGTATTATGCAGAATTATGCACCACTCATAGTCCTCCATATAGTATAATGCACAGCCCGTAGTCCTCTATATAGAATACTGCGCAGCCCATAGTCCTCCATATAGTATAATGTACAGCTCATAGTCATACATGTAGTGTAATGGATAACCCATAACAATCCATATAGTCTAATGTACAGCCCATATTCATCCATATAGTTGTCACGCCAGGTGTGAATGCAATACAGGGGGAAAAGTAAAGGGAGCCCAGACACTAGGGAAAGGGGAAGTGGTGACCTCCTAAACTGGACTAGCCTCACCCTGTTTTCCCCTATAGTCCCTATACAGCTTCCACAGCTGTCGCCGATCAGGTGCCTCACCCTACTATCCCTGGCGTAGGCTATAACTGGGGGTGGAAGGAGATGAGCACTAGTCAACCTCCGCTAGCACTCTAAAGACAAAAGGGGAAGACAACACAGGGGAATTAAAACTTAGCTTTAGAAGAAACTCCAACAGGGCACACGGCCTCAAGACTACAAAAAGGACGTGATGCAACTTCAGCCAAGCTGCAAGAAGGAATGAGTATAACCAGCGATGCCCACCTAGAGAGACCAGGTATATATACACACAGGCCAGAGGGAGGTAGTCACAGGGTCCTAAAGACAACCTCCCATCTAGGAATCTGTCTGCAATGCCAAACGTGGAGATCTCCTACAGGCCACTGCAGGGCAACTGTCTGTCACCTCCGACACACCCGTGACAATAGTATAATATACAGTCATATAGTATATTGCACAGTCCATAGTCATACATATAGTATAATGCACGGCTCAGTGATTCACATAGTATAATGCATAGCCTATAGTCATCCATGTAGTGTATTGCACAGCTGCCCATAGTCATTTATGTAGTATAATGCACAGCCCATAGTCATCCATATAGTATACTGCACAGCCCATAGTCCTTCATATAATATAATGCACAGATCATAATCATCCATACAGTGTAATGGACAGCTCAAAGTCATCCATGTAGTATAATGCACAGCCCAAAGTCATCCATTTAGCATAATGCAAAGCTCAATAGTCATACATGTAATATAATGCACAGCCCAGTCATACACGTAGTATAATGCACAGCTATTAGTAATCCATGTAGTTTAATGCACAGCTCATAGTGAAACATGTAATATAAGGCACAGCCCATAGTCAAAGATGCAATATACTGCACAGGCCATAATATTCCTGTAGTATAATGCGCAGCACATAGTCATCCATGTAGTTCAATGCACAGCCCATAGTCATCCAAATAGTATACTGTACTGCCCATAGTCCTTCATATAGTATGTTGCACTTCCCATAGTCCTCATTATAGTATAATGTACTCCCTATAGTCCTCCATATACTATAAAGCACAGCCCATAGTCATCCATGTAGTAGAAAGCACAGCCCATAGTCATCCATGTAGTATATTGCACAGCCCATAGTCCTTCATATAGAATATTGCACTTCCCATAGTCATCCATACAGTATAATGCACAGCTCATAGTCATCCATGTAGTATAATGCAAAGCCCAAAGTTATCCATTTAGCACAATGCACAGCCCATAGTCATCCATGTAGTATAATGCACAGTTCAGTCATCCATGTAGTATAATGCACAGTCGATAGTCATTCATGTAATATAATGCAAAGCCTATAATCATCTATGTAGTAAAATGCACAGCCCATAGTCCTTCATGTCGTATATTGCACTTCCCATAGTGCTCCTTATAGTATAATGCATTCTCTATAGTCATCCATACAGTATAATGCAGAGCTCAAAGTCATCCATGTAGTATAATGCACAGCCCATAGCCATCCATGTAGTATAATGTACAGCTACTAGTCATCCATATAGCATATTGCACAGCAGTCCTCATTACAGTATAATGCACTCCCCATAGTCCCCTATCTAGTATAATGCACAGCTCATAATCATCCATATAGTATAATGCACAGCCTATAATCATCCATATAGTATAATGCACAGCCCATAGTCATCCATTTATTATAATGCACAGCCCATAGTCTTCCATGTAATATAATGCACAGCCCATCGTCCTTCATATAGAATATTGCACTTCCCATAGTCATCTATATAGTATAATGCACAACTCATAGTCATCCATGTAGTATAATGCACAGCCCATAGTTATCCATGTAGTACAATACACAGCCCATAGTCGGACATGTAGTATAATGTAGAGCCTAGTCATCCATGTAGTATAATGCACAGCCCATAGTCATCCATGTAGTATAATGCACTTCCCATAGTCCTCATTAAAGTAAAATGCCCTCCCCATAGTCCTCCATATAGTATAATGCACAGCTCTCAATCATCCATATAGTATAATGCACAGCCCATAGTCACCCATATAGTGCAATGCACAGCCCATAGTCATCCATATAGTATAATGCACAGCCCATAGTCCTTAATGTCGTATATTGCACTTCCCATAGTCCTCATTAAAGTATAATGCACAACCCATAGTCCTCCATATAGTATAATGCACAGCTCTTAATCATCCATATAGTATTATGCACAGCCCATAGTCATCCATGCAGTATAATGCACAGCCCATAGTCATCCATTTAGTATAATGTGCAAAATGAAGTGGTCCGTGGGGCGCCAGACACTGGATAAGGCGCTCAAGTAGGATAAAAAGAAACCTCTTTATTGAAGTTATAATTCCCACAACGCGTTTCTGCAGCGATCTGCTGCCTTCATCAGGTGGAGTTATGGGGAAATTACAGAGATAGGCACTTTTATACATAAAACAGAGGAACTAAATGGGAGGTACCAAGTGAAACTTGGTACTTAACCCATCAGTCACCATTCACAAAGAACAATTGGAATTTTATGACAAAGAGAACTTAAAAAGTCATTGCAGGCCAATAACCACACATTATAAACTTACTGTGAAGATGTAAGATGTAGATATTGGCGGCAATGCTTTAAAAAATACATACATATAAAATGTATATATAAATAAAAGCAAGTGAACACATTACATAAAAATTAATGAAACATATCCATGAAGATCTGCACCTCCACCAGTTCTTTATCTCAAAAATAATGATAATTCATCTACATACATTATCAATCGCTAAATTCAATCCTTCCGGATATAATGTACCCAATTTAAAAATCCAAAAATTCTCTTTCTTCATTAAGCCGATTTATTGCATTAACAGGGACTTGCTCTAAAATCGTGAATCTCAAGCTACTGGGATCTTTCAGATGGGCGGTCAGAAAGTGCTTAGAAACACTATGCTGCACATACCGATTTTTAATATTAGAACGATGTTTATTAAGGCGGGCCTGCATTCTTTGTATGGTCTGGCCCACATATTGCAAACCACATCCACATTGCAACAGGTAGATCACATAATCAGAATGACAGTCCACTTTACAGGTGATGGGGAATTGTTCACCAGTGGTTTGCGATGAGAAGGATACTACCCATGGTTGATGGTACTACAGCATAATCAGCCAGGAGATTTGCACGCAAAACAACCTACTACTTCTTGTCTTTGCCTGCCAGATCTCCGTACTGAAACTGCAGATTTCAATTTCGTATTACTGGGCGATATAAAAGACCGTAAATTCCAATTCTTCCTATACACAATCCTGGGTTTACATGGCAAATGCTGGGACAAAACCGGATCCCCCAATAGGACACACGAGTAACAATTTAATAATTTCTGTATGTTCATTCTAGATTTATTAAAAGTAGTCACTAGACTCCAATCTTTATATCCTATATTAGCATGCTCACATTTAGAGCCAGAAATTCGAGCCAAACATAATTCCTGACTAAGCGACTTAATTTTTTTATGTGCATCTCTAATCAATTTCTTAGGATACCCCTTCCTCAATATCTTTTTTCAAGGACATTGGCCTCGTTTTCACAATCTTCATCCTGCGTACAATTTTTCCGTATACGCCAATACTGGCCATACGGAATGTTCTTAATCCACCTTGGAAGATGGCCACTGTCGAATCTAAGGTAGCTATTTACATCCACGGTTTTGAAGTGGGTGGATGTGAGAACCCTCCCCAAATTATCCAGTTTCAAAACTAAGTCAAGAAACTGTATGGAGTAGCTTGACATGGATACAGTGAACTTAAGACTCCATGGGTTACTACCCAAAACTTCAAAGAAATCCTGGGCTGATTTTTCCGTCCCTTCCCAGATAAAAAACAGATCATCGATGTACCGACGATATAATCGTATACGGCCTTGGGTTAGAGGAAAAGATGTAATGAACAAGGATTCCAAGCATCCCATGAAGATATTTGCGTAGCTGGGAGCCACCCTCGTCCCCATTGCACAGCCTTTTGTTTGCTTATAGAAACTATCGTCAAATGAAAATGCGTTATTATTTAATATAAATCCTATTGACTTCAAAATGAACTCTTTTTGAAAAAGGTGGATACTATCATCTTCCATTAAGTAATGATGCACCGCTTCTATACCAAGTTCATGGGAAATGTTACTGTAAAGAGCTGCAACGTCTGCTTTAATGAGAATACAGTTTTTCACAGACGGCAAATTCCTAACTGTGGCAATCAAAGTTGAGGAATCTTTGAGATAAGACCCCAATTCACATACATATTTCTGAAGGAACAAGTCAATGAAGTGTGATAGATTGGACGTAGTAGAATTTATACCGGATATGATGGGGCGCCCGGGCGGGTTACAGGGATCCTTGTGTAATTTGGGCAAAAAATAAAAAATAGGGGTCCGGTAACTTGTGATATCTAAAAACCTCTTTTCATTCTTATTCAGAATGCCCTTTTCATAGCCTTCCTTAATCAAATAATTATAATTAACAAAGATGGAAATGGAGGGATCAATATCCAATTTATGGTAGTATTGATCATCACTAAGTATCCTGAGACCCTCACATAAGTGCCAAGACCTGTCCATAATCACAACTCCTCCTGCTTTATCAGCACTTTTTATTATAATGTTATTATTGTTCTTCAAGGACTGCATCGCTTCCCTTTCACTTTTTAACAAATTGTCCGATTTTTTACACCGTTCAATCGAGAGTAGATCTCTGATGACCAATTGTTGAAAAGATTCTATATGCGCACCCTTATGGTGCATCGGGTAAAACTTAAGAGAGCCTCCCCTAACCGCCATATGCTTATATTGATCAGTCGGGATGGTTACCTTATCAGATGGATTAGAAAAAACTGCAGGAGCATTGGGAGCTGGCAATTTATTACCACGTTCCTCTATCAAAAAATGTTGCTTAATGGTCAATTTACGAAAAAAGTCGTTCAGATCTAGGAAAAGATCAAAACTGTTTAATTCAGCATCTGGACAAAAAGATAATCCTTTAGCTAATAAGGAGATTTCACCTTCTGTAAGCATGTAACCTGAAAGGTTAAATATACCACGAGATCTTAAATCACTAATCTCCGAAATTTGTGAGCTGGATGCTGCCTCACCTATACCTTTGTTTTCTTGGCAACTAGAGATTCCGAGGTGACAGCCATTACCTGTGGCCCCTCTACCTCCTCTACATCCACGTGTCCTCTTTTTCTTTTTGGGTGGCACCCTGGAGCCACTTGAAAAAACTGAGTAATTTTTGAATCTTTCATTGTTATTGGTAGCTTCAATGGGCCAAGCAATGGTGTGGATCCCATTGGTATATTAGCCGTGTCTAACATGGATGCAGTTAGAACCAGGGTAGAATTTTTTACCTCCAATAATGGCGAGTCCAAATTAGTATTGCTATCTCCTGATTCAAATAATTCCTGACTACTATCTGGTCCTATTACCATATTAAAGTCTTGCGAAGTCGGGTGGATTGTGAAACATAAAGATGCATCTACAGTGTTCGTATTATTACACAACCCTTCATAACCCGATGCCCACCCAGCATCCTGGTCATCCAGAGGTGCCATGTTGGGGGGAGGGGTAATGGAGCTACTGGTACATGACAAAATGATGGGTTCCATTGTGTCATGTATAACTTCAAGCGTGTTGTTATGCATAACCATGGGGTTATTGATATCAGAGGCAGAGACTTTTTCTTTATTACTGATATTACATGTGGCAATGATGCCCTGTGACTTCGGTATGGTTGACCCTTTGGGGAATACGGACACATTGTCCATCCTCATTGAATCCCCCAAGTTATCGTTATAGCCAAACTCCAAGGGGGGAGCAAAAGGATTTAACAATGTGGTCACCTGCGTAATACAATCGCTGCCTTGCATCTTATGCTGATCTAGTAATGTACTAGATGGAATGGAAAATACAGTAGTTTTAGGTACAGTTCTATTCTTTCCTCGTAAGGTTTTCTTGTGCTTCTCGTAATTATCCCTTTGCTCTCTAGTTTTTAGAGTGCCAGCTGAACCGGTAGCAGGTGTTTTTGAACACTGTCCTACCATTTTACTAATCATGTCACCTTCACCTACGATACTATGTGCTTGGGAGGAGACCACAGGTTGAGGAGACGCAGAGCTTTCCATTTTATCTCTCAAATATTTATTCCCTTTTTTCCATTTAGTATAATGCACAGCCCATAGTCATTCATGTAGTATAATGCACAACCGAGTGATTCACGTAGTATAATGCATAGCCTATAGTCATCCATGTAGTATAATGCACAGCCCATAGTCATCCATATAGTATACTGCACAGCCCATGGTCCTTCATATAGAATATTGCACTTCCCATAGTCATCTGTATAGTTTAATGCACAGCTCATAGTCATCCATGTAGTATAATACACAGCCAATAGTCTTCCATGTAGTATAATACACAGCCCATAGTCATCCATGTAGTATAATACACAGCCCATAGTCGTACATGTAGTATAATGTACAGCCCATAGTCATCCATTTAGTATAATGCACAGCTACTAGTCATCTATATACACATCAAAATAAATGGCTCTTATCTGATAAACTAATCAGAGACCAAATAAGTTCAGCAGACATTAAATTTTATTATTAAAATGTACATACAAACAAATAATAAGAGATATAAAGCACCTCCAAACTGTGAGGGATCGACATATGCATATACGGGCCTATACCATATATACCTTGTAAGACATAGTTGTTATGCTATAATGTAGTGCTAAATGCAGACTGTGAGTAAAAAAAGACCCTAACAGTGCAACATGCAGAACATAGGTAAGCAAATGGTTAACGTACCACAAGGCAGCTGTGTTGTAGGCACCGAAGACCTACAGCGTCCCTAGTATAATACACTGCCCATAGTCATCCATGTAGTATAACGCACAGCCCTTAGTCATCCATGTAAGATAATGCAAAGCCTATAATCATCCATGTAGTATAATGCACAGCCCATAGTCATCCATGTAGTATAAAGCACAGCCCATAGTCATCCATTTAGTATAATGCACAGCCCATAGTCAACCATGTAATATAATGCACAGCCCATAGTCGTACATCTAGTATAATGCACAGCCGAGTGATTCACGTAGTATAATGTACAGCCGAGTGATTCATGTAGTATAATGCACAGCCCATAGTCATCCATATAACATATTGCACAGCCCATAGTCATCCATATATAATATTGCAGTTCCCACAGTCATCCATATAGTATAATGCACAGCTCATAGTCATCCATGTAGTATAATACACAGCCCATAGTCGTACATGTAGTATAATGCACAGCCCAGTCATCCATGTAGTATAATGCACAGCCCATAGTCATATATGTACTATAATGCACAGCCCATAGTCAGATATGTAGTAGATGTCAGCTGCTGGCCTCTGATTGGCCGGCAGCGTGTATTACCACACACGGACCCGATAAGTCTGTGTGCTGCAATACGCTTCAACTGAATGTGCATCCTCAAATGCACATGCAGCTGAAGTACTGCTGGCATCGAAGATCGTTACGCCCTTGGACATAATACATCATAAATCATTGAGGAGTTATTGAGTTTTCATCTCCTCACCAAATAAAAATCACATCATCTATGAAGTGATGCCAGGAGACCAGGTTCGCATGTAGTTTACTATTGGTGAAGATAATAAGATCCTCCCACTTGTCTACAAACAAATTTGCATAACTTTCAGTATGCATTAGAAATAATGCTACATACAATATATGTATGCACCATTAGATTTTAAAATATCTTTTATTTTGAATTTCCTTATGCACCAATAGTATTTTATTTATTTATATATTTTGATACAACTTATATTCACATTTAATTGATGCATATGCTCTATTGTACAGCAATTGTAATTTGCAGACAGGAATGCCCAATGAGATATCATAATTCTATATCCTATAGTAGACTTCTTGTTCATCTCACATTACTGTCCAATCACAAAAAAAAATGTTTATATAGGCTAGGGTCGTATGTTCAGTGATTATTTAGGTGAATCATGGTCAATGTGGCAGCAAAGTGCATGCAATTTTTGGAAATCTCATGCACATGCTGCAAAATATATCCACATCGTAAACTTACAGGAGTTGCATGTTTAAGATCCAAAGCATGTCAGCATGTTGCAAATTTAGATGCGACTTTGCATGGCAAAGTATGAAATGTTCAGCTTTCCGTACAGTTTTTGCAATAATATCCACTTCTACCAATATCACAGTGGGAGTTCCCCTGTCTGAGGTGCACAGCAAATACGTTCTGTGAGAATGTATCCTTAAACAAACCATCGCATGAAGGTTTTTTTTTTAACTAAATCTGTGTATAGAGTGGTGGCCAAAAGTATTGGCACCCCTGCAATTCTGTCAGATAATACTCAGTTTCTTCCTGAAAATGATTGCAATCACAAATTCTTTGGTATTATTATCTTCATTTAATTTGTCTTCAATGAAAAAACACAAAAAGAACTGTCCTAAAGCCAAATTGGATAAAATTCCACACCAAACCTAAAAAAGGGGGTGGACAAAAGTATTGGCACTGTTTGAAAAATCATGTGATGCTTCTCTAATTTGTGTAATTAACAGCACCTGTTACTTACATGTGGCACCTAACAGGTGTTGGCAATAACTAAATCACACTTGCAGCCAGTTAACATGGATTAAAGTTGACTCAACCTCTGTCCTGTGTCCTTGTATGTACCACATTGAGCATGGAGAAAAGAAAGAAGACCAAAGGACTGTCTGAGGACTTGAGAAACCAAATTGTGAGGAAGCATGAGCAATCTCAAGGCTACATGTCCATCTCCAAAGACCTGACTGTTCCTGTGTCTTCCGTGCGCACTGTCATTAAGAAGTTTAAAGCACATGGCACTGTGGCTAACCTCCCTAGATGTGGACGGAAAAGAAAAATTGACGAGAGATTTCAACGCAAGATTGTGCCGATGGTGGATACAGAACCTCGACTAACATCTAAACAAGTTCAAGCTGCCCTGCAGTCTGAGGGTACAACAGTGTTAACCCGTACTATCCGTTGGCGTCTGAATGAAAAGGGACTGTATGGTAGGATACCCAGGAAGACCCCACTTCTTACCCCGAGACATAAAAAAGCCAGACTGGAGTTTGCCAAAACTTACCTGAGAAAGCCTAAAACATTTTGGAAGAATGTTCTCTGGTCAGATGAGACAAAAGTAGAGCTTTTTGGGAAAAAGCATCAACATAGAGTATACAGGAAAAAAATGAGGCATTCAAAGAAAAGAACACGGTCCCTACAGTCAAACATGGCGGAGGTTCCCTGATGTTTTGTGGTTGCTTTGCTGCCTCTGGCACTGGACTGCTTGACCGTGTGCATGGCATTATGAAGTCTGAAGACTACCAACAAATTTTGCAGCATAATATAGGGCCCAGTGTGAGAAAGCTGGGTCTCCCTTAGTGGTCATGCGTCTTCCAGCAGGACAATGACCCAAACACACTTCCAAAAGCACTATAAAATGGTTTGAGAGAAAGCACTGGAGACTTCTAAGGTGGTTAGCAATGAGTCCAGACCTGAATCCCATAGAACACCTGTGGAGAGATCTCAAAATGGCAGTTTGGAGAAGGCACCCTTCAAATATCAGGGACCTTGAGCAGTTTGCCAAAGAAGAATGGTCTACAATTCCAGCAGAGCATTGTAAGAAACTCATTGATGGTTACCGGAAGCGGTTGTTCCCAGTTATTTTGGCTAAAGGTTGTGCAACCAAGTATTAGGCTGAGGGTGCCAATACTTTTGTCTGGCCCATTTTTGGAGTTTTGTGTGAAATGATCAATGATTTGATATTTTCTTCATTCTCTTTTGTGTTTTTTCCTTGCAAGCAAATTAAATGAAGATAATAATACCAAAGAATTTGTGATTGCAATCATTTTCAGGAAGAAACTGAGTATTATCTAACAGAATTGCAGGGGTGCCAATACTTTTGGCCACCACTGTATGTGTATGTACTTTACTATCAGTGTGTAAACATCCTCACTTAATGTCACTTTTTCCAGTATCTAGTGCCATTCTGCTCCTCTTCTCAGTGACGTCACCACTGTTTATACTCTCTGGCTCACTCTATGCATAAGCTGGAAGTGGCTTTTACAGTGTAAGCCTATGAAGTGTCAGAATGGGGTTCTATAGTCATGCATTGTAAAATATAGTGGCTTGCAAAAGTATTCACCCCCTCGGCTTTTTACCTATTTTGTTACATTACAACCTTTGTTTAAATATTTTGTAATCCGATTTGTGTGTGATGCATCAGCACTAAATAGTCTAAGTTGGTGAAGTGAGAAAAATATAAGCATTAATTATATTCTGCAATCCCAGAGCCTGCCGCAGTCTCACACCGCTTAACACCCTCTCCTCCCAGCCAGTTTCCTGCAGCGATCCTGCCTGCTGGGACCCTGTTCCATCGCAGAAACTCCATAAGCTACATTCATTTTATAGGATGCACCCCAATTTTTCCCCCAAAATTTTTTGGGAGAAAGTATGTTTTATAATCATAGAAATATGGTACCTTCATAAGTTACATGCTTAGTGAAAGGAAGTCCACCTGTGTGCAATTTAAGCATCACATTGTCTATAAGTACATACACACTCCTTTTCTGAAAGGACACAGAGGCTGCAACTACAATATGCAAGAAGCACCACTAACCAAACAACACCATAAAGACCAAAGAGATCTCCAAACAAGTCAGGGACCAAGATGTTGAGAAGTACAAGTCAGGGATGGGTTATAAAAAAAATATCCTAAACTCTGATGATCCCCCAGAGCACCATCAAATCCATTATCGTAAAAGGGAAAGAACATCAAACCTGCCAAAAGAAGGCCACCTACCAAAACTCTCAGCCAAGTCTAAAAGGGCAATACTCAGAGAGGCAGCATAGAGACCAAAGGTAACCCTGAAGGAGCAGAACAGTTCCCAAGTAGAGACTGGAGTATCTGTCCATACGACCAGAATAAGCCGTACACTAGATACAGGTGGCCTATATGGAAGAGTGGGCAGAAAAAAGCAATTACTTACACACAAAAATAGTAAGATTTGTTTTGAGTTTGCCAAAAGACAAGTGGGAGACTCCCCAAATGTACGGAGAAAGATGCTGTGGTCAGATGAGACAAAAATTTAACTTTTTGGCAATCAAGATAAACGCTATGTCTGGCGCCAAACCAACACAGCTCATCACCCCAAAAACACCATTTTTAGGGGCAGCAGAGACAGGAAAAATGGCCCAAATAGAGGGGAAGTTTTGGAGTGGCCTAGTCAAAACCCAGTCCTTAATCAAATTGAGAATCTGTGGTCTGACTTGAAGATTTCTGATCACTAGGGATGGGTGAACCTGAACGGTAAAGTTCGGGGTCCGTACCAGACACCTAGCGTCCATGCACAGATCCCCAAACAAGGACTTCTCCCGGAAGTCTGTGTTACTGTTCAGGTTTGGCAAGCCAGACAAGGCTTGTTGAAAGGCTGCAGCGCAGCCAACTACCTAGCATTTCCAGTGTGGGCACTTCTGGCTCCATCACAGCTATGCCAAATATTGGCATGTCTGTGATTGACCAGCGCAATATGTAAAAAAAAAAAAAAACTTGGGATCCACTCTTTCTGATAACAAGCTCAGGTGAAACAAACAGCTGCAGGCTGCAGGCTCAGCTATCTGGTTTATCTTGGCTGTTTATAAAAACTAGAGGGGCCTCAGCACAGTTTTTAAATTATTTAATTAAATATTTTAAAAAAACTGATAATCAGCCAAGTTAAAGCAGACAGCTGGGGGATGATATTCTCAGGCTTGGCAGGTGCATAGATATTTGTCTTCCCCAGCCTAAAATAGCTGCCTGCTGCTGCCCCAGAAAAGGTGGCACCATTAGATGCACCAATTCTGGCACTTTGCCTGGCTCTTCCCGCTTTCTCTGGTGCATTGGCAAGTGGTGTAATGGCTTTGGGGTTGATGTGAGTTGTTTAATGTCCACTAACATCAAGTCCAGGGGTTAGTCGAGATTCGTCTGTCAGACACCGCCATTAATATCCCCATAGTTAAAAGTAATAAACACACAAACAGAGAAAAGTCCTTTAATTGTACAAAACACTCCCCAATCCTCTTTTACAAATGTATTAATTTTATAAAATAAATTAATCCAAAAGGTGTCTCACCTTTCATTACTGTTTCGAATGTGAGACTATCATTTTAGGCAATCATCTTGGTGATCTCATACATAAATTTGACTTGCAACTATTTAGCATATGATTACGCATTTGATTATGCAGATTCTTGTCATGTCACTGCATTGTTACTGCTTTGCTCCTAAAAATTTAAATGTTCATTTTTATTATTTTGTAAGGATTTTGTAAATCCACCTGTGAGGAGCTGCCCATTTACTAAAGACTTTTTCAGCACAGAACACCCATTTTCGTCGATCTTATTGTTGTGTTTTGTTAGAAATTTGCTTGCTGTGTTTTATTAGTGATTTGTTTGCTCATCAGGTTCAACCTCATGTATCAATGCTTCCATTCAGTGCCCTTATCTCAGGAGAATTAAACCATTGTTCTCTGAGAGGAGCCATCACCACAGGGGTCACCAGTGATGGGCATCTGAAAGATTTTTCATTCTTACAGCTAAAAGAGGGGGAGGTTTTTCAAGTCCCCAAGTACGGCCAGCATCAGGGCAAAGAGGGTTAAGCTGCCATAACTGTGGATGCATAGGACATTTTGCCTGGGAAAGCCTGGAAGGTTCCAGTTCACATCGCAGCCTAGGAGCAGGATTGGTGCGCCACTGGGCCAATGTCGTAACCCGAAGCCAAGGATCGGTTCACAATGCGTCAGACGAAAGGGAAAGGAGCAATTTCAACATGCCAATGACTAACCCCTTGCCAGCTGTAATACACAAAATTCAATGACTGTTACCATGAAGGAATGTGACCTGGAGGAGGTAAATTACATCAAGGAGGATGCCCAGGGACTTCGGGACACTAGTTCTACCATCACCCTGGCCAGCCCAGATATTGTGCCCCCAGAACACTATTTACCTGGCCCGCCAAGTGACCATCCCCCGAGCTGGGGGTCAACACTCTGGGGTTGATCGCAATGGATACAAGTTTCTCATTGGGTACGTGAGGAGTTTCCCAGAACAATCCAGGGATCAGGGGGAGGATCTGGAGGACCCATGGGGAGGTACAGACCCCTGTTCCAGAGAAATAAATACAGTCCTCATCTCAGGGCTTCCCCCATTGGGGAGTTTGCAGGATCTGAAAGATCATATAAGAGAAGCTGGAGATGTCTGTTATACTGATGTATACCAGGGTGGAATGGTGACATGGAATATGCTTTGAGGAAACTGGATGATGCAAAGTATTTCTCATAAAGGTGAGACCGCTTACATTCGTGTCCGTGCTGAAAAAGTGGGGGAGGTCTGTGAGGAGCTGCCCATTTACTAAAGACTTTTACAGCACAGAGCACCCATTTTTGTTGATCTCATTGTGTTTTATTAGTGATTTGTTTGCTCATCAGTTAAACCTCAGATATTAATGATTCCATACAGTGACCTTATCTCAGGAGCCTTAAACCAGAGTTCACTGAGAGGATCCATCACCACAGGGGTCACCAGTGATAGACATTTGCTTTTAACTGTAACAATGAAAAATCTTTCAGATGCCTAAGGGGGTGCTGATCCCTGGGAGGGAGAAAAGAGAAGCCACTTGTTTTAGTCGAGGAGTTGTGTTGAAGGACATTGAAGGAATAGAATCGAGACTGAGGACCTGGTCAATGAATGGATCAATGGTATATGGAGATCAGTACCCACTGGGCTTGATAAATGTGCTACAGATTGGAGATATGCTGTTGGAATTTAAACTTTCTTAAAGGATTGTACTACTGGATACCTGTGCTTCCATCGTTTTATCTGTCATATGGAGGATTGTGAACTGAGACAAATGCATTTTGGACATTTACCTGGAATTACTGTAGTACCATGGATGTAAGGAATAAAATATTGTTGCATCTTTAACCTGCCTAAGTGATTATTAAAACCCACAATCTCAGATCTTTACCCCACCTTTGCTCTCAACACTGCCTGAATCCTTCTGAGCATGCTCTTGATCAGATTCAAGAATGTCTCAACCAAAATCCGATCCCAGGTCTCCTCTACACATTCCCAAACTTGATACATACTGGACACCTCACTTGGGTGTATGCACAGTTTTTCTTCAATTCTGCCCACAAGTGTTAGATTGGGTTGAGGTCTGAGTACTGTGGGGGCCAATCCAGAATCTCTTCATCACTGAACCATTTCTTTGCCTATCTTGACATATGCTTCAGGTTATTGTCCTGCTGGAACACTATGTCATCCTATTTACACCTATAGTACTAGAGTGTACCAAGTAACTCATCTTGTAGGAAACTCATATATAGCTTATGCTATAGGCTTCCTCCAACGAACTTGACAGTTCCTTCAATTTCTCGATCAGTGAGCCCCTTTTACCCTTGTTTCTTCTAGAGTTATTTGCACCCATCATAGCCTAGTCTATTGACTTTCATCTCATCCTTCCAACTCACCCGTTTCCAATTTTCTATTGGCCACTTTTCGTATTTTCATACTTTTTTGGAAACTCGAGCCAATGCTTCTAATGACAATATTGAAGTTGAGGTTTCTTCACCTTTTTTTCTGGCCAAGATTCCAGACTTGTGCAAAGTGGACGTCTATGATCTCACCATTACGAAGCGCATATGAGCCACCTCCACAGCAGTGTTTGTCATGCCAAAACTGATAGACCTTCTGATGATTCGACTTGTTGACTCCAATATTTTGCCTGGACTTCCACCTCTTAGCTTTTGAATGGATGTATGGACACACTTTATTTTGTATTCTTCCAACTGTCAGGGCACTCACATAATGCAGTTTGGCAATTTTCTTGGCCGAGTGACTACTATTGATGAGCTGGATGATGCTGTTTCTCTTTGCTTGAGAAATCTTCATGGCTGCTCCTCGATTCGAAACAGTGACCTTTCATTTGGGAATCAGCATAATAACACACTGAGCTGGGTGAGTGGCATCAGACTGGTATCTAATGGGTAACATTTCTCCTTGCAGAGAGCGACATGTTAAGCATGTCACGGTGAGGAGACTTTTAAAGCCACAATGGTCCTCTGGGAAATATGCAAATTGTCTCTTCAGAAAGGAAGAGAACCAGAACTCTAGTGCCACCTACTTAAAAGTCAATAATGACCCTTTAACGAGCCTTATCACATGACTTAGGATATAAGCCAGAACCAGAAACTCTATTGACAGACACTGTGTTTCGGGGTACTGCATGCAAAGTGTGAGTTCTGGTCTGGCTGGGTGAGAGGTTCTCTTCCTGGTCCTCTTCCTCTCTGAAGAGACAATTTGCATATTTGCAGAGGAGCATTGCGGCTTTAAAAGTCTCCTCACCGTGACATTCTTAACACGTCGCTCTTCGCAAGGAGAAATGTTACCCCTTAAATATCGGTCTAACGCCACTCACCCAGCCAGACCAGAACTCATACTTTGCATTGACAAGGGGTAGTACCCCGAAACACAGTGTCTGCACACAATTTCTGGTTGTGGCTTATATCCTAAGTCATGTGATAAGGTTCGTTAAAAGGTCACTATTGACTTTTAATATTGCTACTTCCTGTAGGTGGCACAAGAGTTCTGTTCCTCTTCCTCTCTGAAGAGACAATTTGCATATTTCCCAGAGGAGCATTGCAGCTTTAAAAGTTTCCTCACTGTGACATATGAATCTGATGACAGTAGTAGCCATCAGCTAATGCCTGACCAGTGGTAACTTAGCCACCGCCAGTCACAGCCGCTAGCTCACATGCTGTCCTCTGCGTGACAGCGTGGGAACACGAAGCTGTCCACAATATCCAGCGACTGTGACCGGCGGTGACTTCAGTAGGTTTTACCGCTGGTCAAAGCTGGTGTTCCCCATTATGTCACACAGATGACAGCGTGGGAACCACCAGATGTTTGGGCCACCCATTCACTTAAGGATCAAACTCGGTACTGCTCTGATACCTGAACCAAACTTTTTTATAAAGTTCGGCCGAACCTGCCGAACCCGAACATGCACGGGTCTACCTTTCCCCACTGTTCATCAAAGTAAACCATCTAACTTGAAGGCGCTGTAGCGATTTTGCCTTGAGGAATGGGCAAAAATCCCAATACAAAGGTGTGAAAAGCTCAAAGAGACTTATCCAAAGCGACTTGCAGCTGTAATTGCTGCAAAAGGAGGCTCTACAAAGTGCTGACTTAAGGGATTTGAATAGTTATGCACACTGAAATTTTCAGTTATTTTGTCCTATTTGTTGTTTGCTTCACAATAAAAAGAAAACCAAATGTTCACAGTTGTAGGCATGTTCTTTACTTGAAATGCTCTAGAGATGTGACTGCTCAATCTGGCTGCCGGCGATATATTGACAGGAGCGTCATCGCTCCTACAGTGTATAGTGCTGAGCTTCTGGGAGAGAGGTTACTTGAGTTCATCAGCTGATGAACTCCTGTGGCCTCTCTCACCGCAGCTCATTTGCATAGTCAGACACAGCCATTACACAAGGGAACATTTATAAGATTATCTCAGCACAGGAACATTTTATTTAAGCACATCCATTTGTGGAAGTTATTATTATTCCAAGATCTGTTGATTAAAATGAACTTTCATTCGTGGGTAAACAAATAATAAAGTAAAGTTATAACTGGGTGTTTCCAATTGGAAGTGTACCTCTCTACAATCTGACATTGTTACTACGGTATCAGCACTGACTGAACAAACTGTGTTGGGCCACATCCGTTTGACAAGCGAAATAGTATCACCTAGTTATTCACACATTTTCAGGAGGAATAGCAGAGGAATATCACAAAATACAGCTCTCAGAAAAGATGCATCAGCATTGTTTTTTTCGTGGAGAACACAAAGTATTCCCTAGCATAGATAGTCGCACGTCAAGCATTGTGATAGGTCTTATAGGCTGATGTGGTCTGATACTACTGTATGCTTAAATTGAATTTAGGCCAAGTCTGAGTTTTGCATAGATTCACTAACTAAATTTTATATTTTCCATTTTGGATCTGATATAATTTAAAGCTTTACTTAATAAACTATTTTTTTAATAGATATTGTGTTTTATAAATCACTACTAATTTGCCGTACAAACTTTAATGTCCCATATCTCAGATAATTTTCCATATTCAGAAATGTTGTAATGATCAGCCTGAGGAAACTGTTCCTAAATGATTCCAAAATAATTGCATAACCATTAATAATCTCACAGTTGGTGGTGTGCCATAAGCATTAATATCTTCACTTTATTTCTCATTGTCAAGTCTCCTTTTTTTGTTTTAAATTTCTAATTTGCTAAAAATGGACATAATGTAGCTAATTCTTAAAGTAAAATCACGAGCAGCAAGAATCAGACACTGGCTGCATCATTTTAGCCAGACATGTTTTACTCTGAAATGCAACAGACAGAGAAGACATATATTTAAAAAGGGCATGGGGATAATGCAACGTGGGTGACTAGTCCAAAAAGTCAGGTTGCTTCTCCCTGTTCCACTCTCCTTGGTAACAGGTGTTTCACTATACAAATAAGGAAATGAGAGACCTGGCACTTAAAGGGAATCTGTCAGCAGGTTTTTGCTCCCTCATCTGAGAGCAGCCTGACGTTGGCAAAAAGACTCTGGATCCAACAATATATCACTTACATTACTGGGAGCAGGCATTCTGACACAATCAGAGTTTTTAAATTTAGCAATGAAGCAGAGCTGAAAAAATTCCCCCGCCCACACAAAGCTCTTGGTATGCAAAGTCCATAGACAATGAGGTGGTTAGTTGCCTGACTAGTCCGACAATGTTCTCCTGATGGTGGACTAATGAACATTACCTACATATCTTACCAACATATGCCATACTGGTATGTCATATGCCAGCTCCTGACTTGGCATGTGAGCCCACATATTCCCCAGTACATGATGATTGATTTAATCAACCATCATTTGCTTTTAATTTATCCGTGAGTGGGGCAGAGCTGTTACCTTGTTAAATGCTGCTGTTAATCTCTGACAGCGGCATTTAACACGCAGTGGCAAAGTGGTGCGTCATTCTACGCACCCATCAGTGTAACCATAATGTAATCGCAGGGTGCCGATAGGTTGCTATGACAGCCATGGATCTGCTGATGACCCCTATGCCTGCCATTACGATAATCTTGTGAAAGACAGCGTGTAGCTGGCGTTCATAGGATATATTGATTTTCACTATACATAGCAATGCATATGTATAGCACAAGCCATCAGAGGATTGCAGGATCACAGTAAATACAGTAAAAAGTGAAAAAGTTTTTATAAATATGAAAAAATATCCCACAAAAGTTGAAATCACTCCCCACTTGCCACATTAAAATGAAAACAATTAAAAATAATAAAAAAATATACATATTTTGTATCGCTGCGCTCATAAAAGTCTGCTCTATCAAAATATTAAATAAATTAATCCGATTGGTAAATGGTATAACGAGAAAAAATATTGAAACAACCAAATTATGTTCTCTTTGTCCTCTGCAACATTGATATAAAATACAATAAGAGGCGATCAAAACATCGTATCTACATAAAAATGGTATCAGTAAAAACGTCAGCTGAGGGTACAAAATATATGACACCACTCAGCCCCATATTTCAAAAATCAAAAATGATACGGGTTTTGGGAAAAGTAAAAAAAAAAGCAAAAAACTTTTCTGTTACAAATTTACACATTTTTTCACCAGTTAAATAATAAGAAAAATACATGTTTGATATCTATATAATCATATTGACCTGGAGAACCATTTTGCCAGGTCAGTTTTACCATGTAGGGAGTATGGCAAATGAAAAAAAACAAAGAACAATTGTGAAATTGCACGTTTTTGCAATTTCAAAGAACTTGGAATATTTTCTGCTTTCCAGTACATCACATGATAAAATTAATGATGTCATTGAAAAGTACAACTCATTCTCCAAAAATCAAGCCCTCATATGGTTATAGGGATGAAAAAATAAAAAAGTTATGGCTCTTGGAGGAGGGAACCGAAAAAACGAATATGAAAATAAGGAAAATAGTCCCGTTAGTAAAGGGTTAAGATTAGATTGAGAGTTAAGATTTGCTATGGGAGAGATACAAGAGAGGCATTTAATTACTTCATGGTTACCTTGTGTTCCTTTGTGATATTTTACAGACTATTATGCACCTTGCTCTAGGAGTGATCATTGTTGGTCGACCACTCATGGGAAGTGTAATAATGGTCTTGAAGTTCCTCCAGGCTGTCTGACTGTGTAATGGTGGAGTCCAAACTCTTTAGAGATGATTTTGTAACTTTTTTTCAAGCATAATGAGAATCCACATTTCTTCAGAAAAGTGTTTGTGACATAGTGACATAGGTTGAATAAAGACCTAGGACCATCCAGTTCAACCTTTCTCCCCCAATTGTACTCCCTACACTAACATACTAATTTACTGGGACTAGGCCTCACAAATGTATTATTACCATTTTTATTATTGCTGCACTATTACAATTAAAATTGAACCCGTTTATAATTTTTGATTAGTTTTATATTTTGTATTACTGTTATGATTCTAATAATGGCATTACTAAAATCCCTATGCGTAAATCTGTTGATCCAGAAGAAGGCAAAAACCCTAGGACACATTCAGCCAATTTGCATGAGGAGGAAAAATTCCTTCTTGACCCCGAGAATAGGCGATCAGTCCAAGAACCCTGGATCAAACGTAATAATGATACTAGTTATGTAATTACTATTATCGCATTAAATGTACTACTATAGATATAACATTTTGTCTAATTTATCTGTAACCCACAATATTATGTGTATCGAAGAAATCTTCCAGACCTTTTTTGAAAGCTGTTATGGTGTCTGCCATTACTACCTCTTGTGGTCGGCATTCCACAGTCCAACTGCTCTGACTGTAAAGATTCCTTTCCTATTTAGGTGCCCGGAATCACCTTTCTTTCACCCGCAAGGAGTGCCCCCTGGTCCTTAGTATAGCCTTTGAAAGGGATAAGTCATGTGCTAGTTTGTACTGACCCCATATATATTTATACATGTAAATGAGATCTCCTCGTCATTTTTCTAAGCTAAACAGACTCAACTTTTTCAACCTCTCATCATATGAGAGGCCTTCCATCCCTCGTAACAATCTAGTTGCCCGTCTTTTAACTGACTCTAACTTCTGAATATCCTTTTTTAAAGTGTGGAGCCAAAACTGGATCCCATATTCCAGATGTGGCCTCACCAATGATTTATAAAGGGGTATATACTTTGGGATCACATTATTTTATTTATTTTTTTGTACATCCTAAAATCTTGTTTGCTTTTGCGGCTGCTGCTTGACATTGAGTACTGCTGCTCAACTTACTTGTAACCAGAATACCCAAGTTTTTCTCCTGTTCTCTAGTCCCGAATATACTCACATTTAATGTATATGCAGCAATAGGATTATTCCTTCCTAGGTGCATTACTCTACATATACCTACATTAAACCTCATCTGCCAAGTGTTTGCCCATTCAGTCATCTTATCCAGATCGTTCTGCAATATCATAAAGTCAAAATGTGTTGAATATTGAGCGAATTTGTTCGGCGAATGTTCGAAAGTTTCAAATTCGGCAGGAATATGGCACATTTGGATTCGTGATCGCAAAGGCGGGCAAATTTTCTTAAAATCTGAAAAGTTCGACGAATTTGCGCGGGACCGCGAATAAAGGGCAACCACAGTGTTTTGAACAGTTTTGTTAGCATAGTGCAAGTGTATGATGAGCGGTGACATGTGCCAGGTGAGTGTGGGGGCTGTGGAGAGCTTAGAACAGGTCAGATCAGCGGCGCACTGTTTTTTTGTTTTTTCTTCCTGTGGGCGGTAACTTAAACTGAGGAGAGCGCGGCCAGGCAATCATAGCACAGGAAGCATCTACACTGTCCAGACATAAGGGCTTCTGCAATTGGCTGCAGAAATCGCATGTCTTCTCAATATAAAAAGCGGCCATGTTCCCTCAGTGCCATTATATCCATGTCACTGCAGGAGACAGAAGCAGCTCAGTGTTCTCCTGTTTAATGAGAGATATTAGCTAGATAGATAGGCGCTTGTGCTGTAGTCAGATAGTGTAGATAATTTCTTGCCTCTGTACCTCTGCAACCGCTGGTGCAGCACATTTTTGGTGTTCTTGTGCAAGTAGTGAGATTCTGACAGAAACAGAGGGCCCATGCCATACAATAGTGCTATGCACCGCTGGTATAGAGCTCCATGTCTCAATATACCTTAAGGCTATGTGCCCACGATGCAGAAATGCTCAGGATTTTTTCCTGAGCGTTTATGCATCTCCCTGGCAGAAAAAAACGCATGCGGATTGTACATGCGTTTTCCTGCCAGGGACATGCGGAAGTGAAGCGTTCTTCACTTGCTTTTCCGCATGCGGGTTGACAAGCGCTTTCCAAGCAATTTTAGCATCACTTGGAAAGTGCTTGTCAACTTGGTCACACTGTATAAATCCAGGCAAACGGCATGGATCTATATACTGTGACCGAAAGAATAGTGAAAAAAAAAAAATATATATATATACTTACCTTCTGATGGCCCCCCGGTGTCTTGCTTCCCTCCGTCCTGGCTGCAGGCAGCGGTACACTGAAGCACCAGCTGACGTCAGCGTCCTTCAGTCCATCGCGATGTGCTGGAATGAAAGGAGGAGTGCAGCGGGGGCCGTTAGAAGGTAAATATAATCTTTATTTTTTATTTTATTTATTTTTTCACAGTTTCTATGGTACCCGGGTCCGGAGTAGAGTCTCCTGTCCACTTGACCCGGGTACCATCCGCACATTAGAATGCGTGCATTCTGCATGTTCTTATCTAGTGAAGCGGAATGCATGCGTTCTAATGCAAGTCAATGGCGGCGAAAACGCAGCACTTCCGCAAAATAATTGTTAGTGCTGCGTTTTTTTCCGCAGTGATAATCCGCATGGGGAACATGGCAGGCCTTCTACCATGTGTTTTTTAAGCATTTCTGCAGCGTTTTTGCCACTGCAGAAATGCTTAAAAAACGCATCGTGGGCACACAGCCTGAATCTGTTTTTGCACTTGCTAATGGGATCAATCAAGCGCAGTGCACCTTTTCATTTTGTGGGGTTGAAATTGTGCTCTGCACAATCTGCAGAGCTTCTTATTGCAGAGAATAAAATCAGTTTTTTTTTCTGTTGCTATTGTGACATTGCAAGCTGCGTGCACTAAAGTTTTTTGTGTCAGATACTATTTTAGTGGAGTTGAACTTCAGGTGTTTTCAGAGTAAAAAAAAATACATTTTTTCTCTTGCTACGCCCAGTCCAAAAAATATTTTTTCCTGTGCCAAAAGTCATACAGTGCTATAAGCCAGCTACTACGTCAGTAGCGGTCAAATTTAGCTTGTACGCACAGTCAAACCTAAATATATTTTTGGTTTTCAGACAGAGTCCACCAAAGGTGTTTTACTGTGGCAAAGTTGGTCCAGTCTACTAAAAGGCAGATTTTATTTTAGTGGCATTGAACTTGTCCTGGTTTCACAGTAAAAAAAAAAAACCTTCTCTTACTAGGCCCAGTCCAAAAAATATTTTTTCCTGTGCCAAAAGTCATACAGTGCTATAAGCCAGCTACTACGTCAATGGCGGTCAAAGTCAGCTGGACGCAGAGCTTATGCAGAGTAACCCAAAAATATTTTTTGCTCTGAGTAAAATGATACAGCTGGCTAGATCCAAGTTTGAAATATTTTGGAGCATACAGTTATATGAAAAAGTTTGGGCACCCCTATTAATCTTAAGCTTAATGTTTTATAAAAATTGCTGTTTTAGCAACAGCTATTTCAGTTTGATATATGTAATAACTGTTGGACACAGTAATGTTTCTGCATTGAAATGAGGTTTATTGTACTAACAGAAAATGTGCAATCTGCATTCAAACAAAATTTGACAGGTGCATAAGTATGGGCACCTCACCAGAAAAGTGACATTAATATTTAGTAGATCCTCCTTTTGCAAAAATAACATCCTCTAGTCGCTTCCTGAAACTTTTAATGATTTCCTGGATCCAAGATGAAGGTATTTTTGACCATTCCTCTTTACAAAACAATTCCAGTTCAGTTGAGTTTGATGGTCGCCGAGCATGGACAGCCCTCTTCAAATGATCCCACAGATGTTCAATGATATTCAGTTCTGGGGACTGGGATGGCCTTTCCAGAACATTGTAATTGCTGTTGCAAAAACAGCAATTTTTATAAAACATTAAGCTTAAGATTAATAGGGGTGCCCAAACTTTTTCATATAACTGTATATTCTATGTCATACTGGCCTCATCCACATTCAAAAAAAAAATTTCTTCTGTTCCTAAAGTAATACAGCAGGGGACATCTCAGTTTGAAATTGTTTGGAGAATATCTCGTTGGTTTTATCGGCCTCATGCACACTAACAAATTTATTTTGTCTGTTAGTAACGTTATACGGTATGCCATATCTTACCTTGTCATTTAGTGTCGCTGAAATTCAGATGTGTGCTGAGCTTTTGCACAGGAAAAAAAAGTAATTTTCTTTAGATAATTGCGTGCTTCTACCACTGTATCTGACCAACATGAGTGGGAAAACGAGAGGGCGTGGTGGAAGGGGAAATAGGCTTGGTGTTCAAGGTGTACGTGGGGTACATGGTAATGTTAGTGAAAGCACTAGTGAACCTACACAAACAGGTCCTATCCAAAGACAACTGACAAGTTATGTCAGTGGATGGCCTACTGCACTCCCTTCCTTTGGCAGCCGCACAGCGATACGCCTTGTTGATAAGGCCCAGAAAGAGCAGGTGCTCCAGTGGATGGGAAGCTCTGCTTCCAGTGGCCTGTCCTCTTCTTCCTCTACCTCAACATCACGCGCAGTACAGTCCACAGAGGTGGAACCCCAATTACCCATGCTTCCCCCCGCATCACAACTGGCCAACTGCCCAACTGACTGTAGCGAACCACAGATGGGCGAGTCTGTAGAACTCTTCACCCATTCTATACCATGTGCATCAGAAGTGTACTCCAAACAGTCAGAGTCAAGGGGAGGAAAGCATCTGGACTGATGCCCAAATTTTTTTTAGCTTGGATTCGGGGCAGGACGAAGTAGGGTCTGAGCAGGTTCCTGACCATCGTCACCAGACGTTAACCGCAGGGGAGGGAGGTGATCCCGATGAGAATCAGATAACTGAGGCTCATGCGGACTGTACTGTGCTGTCAGGGCAACAAGAGGAGAGGGGTCACTCTGAGGGCGAGGAATGGGATAACACATTGGATGATGACGAGGTTGAAGATCCTACTTGGTGTGAACCCAGAGTCATACAGACGAGTAGCTCATCTGAGAAGGTGGAGGAGGAAGAAGAGGAGATTACATTTCGCCCTACGGCACAGACACGGAATGATGCAAGCACGAGGAGCACTGCATCCTTTGCCACAACTGTGGCTGTGACCAGCAACAGTCATGGGTCTGTAGCTCACAGGGGCACCAAGGGTCGACTAGCTTGGGCCTTTTTTGTCACTGCAAAAGATGAGCCAACTCACGTTATCTTCAAAGTTTGCGATAAAAACTGCAATAATTTGACTACTACATGCACGAAGGTTCACATACTCAAACATTCTTTACGCTGGGAATCTTACCACTCTGAAATGCGGACCAGTGCACCTCAACAACCATCAGCTGCCCTATTAAACGCATCAGCTGTTTCTTCCTCCTCCTCTGTTACCATGCCAAGTATTGTCACGCAGGTCTTCCATCTCAGAAACCCCGTTTCTTTACCCGCTCCAGTCAGGCTGAGTGACAGCCTGTCAGCTGTAAAGGAAGCGGACACGCTTGCTGTGTTTGTTTCACCGAGCACACCGCATGTTTCTTAGTCCACCGTAACATCTGCACCTCACTCACGCTCCACCAGTTTTTCCAGTTCACCATAATCCACCCTCTCTCAGCACCTTAGCCAGCCCTCGGTCCCGCGGTTGTGGTCAAGTAAAAGATTGTTTCATCCTACGCATGACTAAGCTAAGAGGTTCAACTTCACCATCTCCAATCTGTTGGCCACAGAAATGCTGCCTTTCCGCCTGGTAGATACAGACAGTTTCCGAAAACTGATGGCCATCGCAGTCCCCCAGTACCAGTTGCCCAGTCGCCATTATTTCTCTAAGAAAGGCGCGCTACACCAGCATGTCGCAGACAACAACAACCATTCCTTGACTAAATCTCCGTGTGCCAGGGTGCATTTCACCACAGACACCTGGACGAGTAAGCATGGCCAAGGACGTTACATCTCACTGAATGGGCACTGGGTGACTCTGGTGGCTGTGGGGGCAGGCGGGGAAGGGGATGCTCCACAAATCTTGGAATACCCATGGCTTACAGTAGAAACCTCTGTATTTCCCACTTCCTCCGCTGCTTCTGCATCCTCCATTTCCTCTAGGGCCTTCACCTTCGCACTCAACCTCTGCCTTAACAAGACATGCGTTCTAAGGGTGCGGAGCAAATACACACCACCTCTGTACTGCACTGTCAGGGCTCACCGTAATCAGGCAGTCTTCAAATTAATATGCCTTGGAGATCGCAGTCATACAGCTGAAGAGTTGTGGGCAGCTCTCTTGGCTCAGTTTGAGCAATGTCTGTCTCTGCTGAACCTAGAGCTAGCAAAAACCGTGTGCAATAACGGTGCAAACCTGTTAGCGGCCCTAGGCCGAGGAAGGCTCGCACATGTGCCTTGCATGGCTCACGTCCTCAACCTGGTGGTACAGCAATTTCTCCGCCACTATCCTGGCCTGGTTGAGCTACTTCACAAAGTACGTATGCTGTGTGCTCACTTCCGACTTGCATCGATACAGAGGTCTTTGTCCGTGCCAGTTAAAAGGTTGATCTGCGATGTGCCGACGCAGTGGAATTCCACTCTGCACATTTTGCTTGCAGCAACTGTGCCAGCAGCAATGAGCTCTGATGCAATATATCATGACGTATAGCTTGGGGCAACGCGGTACGGACTTAGGGCATATCACGTTTGCGGAGTGGGAACAGATTAAGTACCTCTGCACCCTTCTGCATGGTATTGAAATGGCTACTAAGCTGGTTAGCGCTGACGTTGCCATAGTCAGCATCACTATTCCGTTCATATACATACTGGAGCAAACTTTGAATAACCTGCGGCAGGATGTGATGGCCCCAGAAGAAGAGGAGGATGCAGAAGGGATACCAATGTCTCAAATTTCCAGACTGTCGTCAAACAGGTGGATGCCAAGTGACGGTGGATTACAGAGAACAAGGGGGTTTGGTGATACCAGGCAAACTGTTAGTGAAGGTGCAAGAGCCGAGGAACTAATGGAGGAGGAAGAGGTGATGGGCGAGCAGCTGTCAGAGGATGAAGAGGATAATCATCCTCTCTCGTTTGAACGTGGTTGGCAGGAGTGGATGGAGGAAACAAGCATCAGTGTTACGCAGCCCACAATACAGCCTGGCTTTGGACCTTCTGGAAGAGCCCGACATATGAGGGACTTCTTGATGCACTATCTGTAACATGATCCCCGAATAGTTAGGATTCGAAATAATGCTGACTACTGGGTTGCCACTCTGTTAGATCCACGTTATAATAGTCAATATTGCCAGATGCTTCCCGCCCTGGAAAGGGACCCGCTTATATTGGAATATCGAAACAAGCTTTTAAGCAACCTTAATAGAGGTTTTCCCCCCAAGATAACAGTGAGGCACACAGTGTGCATCGCAGCTGTAGTCTTTCAACCTCCGGCACGTCAGTTTGTCAACGCCAAAATATTAGCAACAACAGCAGAGTAAGTGGCAGAAGCAATTTCTGGGAGTCGTTTCACACATTTTTTGAACGAGCTCATGCACCTGCACAACAGAATACAAGTCTGACATGTGGTGGTCTAGAGTTCAATATGAATACCATCAGGGAGGGTTTGGACCGTTTTACATTTTGGTCTTCTAAAATGGATGAATGGCCTGAGCTCGCCTTGGAGGTTTTATCATGCCCGCCAGACAGCGTTCTCTCTGAACATGTCTTCAGCACTGCTGGTAGTATCTTGACGGATAAGTGCACCCAGCTGTCCCCTGAAAGTGTAGACCGCCTAACTTTCATCAAGATGAACAAGTCATGGATCTCCAAGGACTTTTGCACCCCAATTGCAGACTGTACAGAGTAGGCGATGTTGTCGTTTTGAGTGTGCTGCATTGATCTCTTGAAATTGCAGTCTGTGATATGGCTTCTGTGCCTGCTCTTGCTGCTGCTGCAGGTTTTAGGCCCTAATTTTGGTAAATGTGGAGAATTCTGATTATGTCTCTATCCATTGGGTTTGCTGTAGTGGAACTGATTTAGGCCTCCTTTGCAATACTTATACTCTAGTGAAATTGATGCCACTTTGGTGGTGTTAGGCCCTCATTGAGGGCAATGTGAACACTCCTGGTTAGGTCTTCATCTCCTGGGTTGACTGTACTGGAAAAGATGTGGTTCTTATTTACACTATTTCTAATGTAGTGAAATTGATTAGACATTGCTAGTGTCTGCCACTAATGTTTTGAAATGTGGAGAATAATGATTGGGTCTCCATCTATTGGGTTGGCTGTAGAGGAACTGGTTTTGGCCTCCTTTGCAATAATTATACTGTACTGAAATTGATGCCACTTCGGTGGTGTTTGTTAGGCCCTCATTTAGGGCAATGTGAACACTCCTGGTTAAGTCTCCATCTCTTGGGTTGTCTGTACTGGAAGAGATGTGGGTCTGATTTACACTATTTCTACTGTAGTGAAATCGATTACAATTTGCTGGCGTCTGCCGCTAAGTTTTGGAAATGTGGGGAATCCTGAATGGGTCTCCATCCATTGGGTTGACTGTAGTCGAAGAGGTTTTAGTCTCCATGCATTTCTATAGTTATACTGTAGTGAAATTGAGCATTTGGTGCAGATATTATCCTCCCCAAATGGGTACACAAACATGATAAACTCTAAATTGATTTTCAATAAACAACCATTAGCCGCCCCATCAAACACCTCTGCTGCTTCTTCCTCCTCCTCTGTTACAGTGCCAAGTTGTGCCACGCAGGTGTCCGACAGAACCAGCTGTATACCGGCTGCAGTTAGGCTGAGTGACAGCCCGTCAGCTGTAAGTGAAGCTGACATCCCTGCTGTGTTTGTTTCTCTGAACACACCACACATTTTTCAATCCACCGTAACATCTCCGCCTGCACCTCATTCATGGTCTATCGGTTTGTCGGTTTCACCGTACTCTGCCTTCTCTCAGCTCTGCAGCCAGTCCTCAATCCCGCTGTTGTAGTCACGTAAAAGATTGTTTCATCCTACACATGACAAAGCTAAGAGGTTGAACTCCACCATCTCCAATCTGTTGGCCACGGAAATGGTGGTCTTAAGCCCTTTTTTTTTTATGTAAACACTTCTGATTGAGTCTGCATCTCGTGGGTTCACTGTAATGGGACAGGTATGGGTCTGCGTTAAACTATTTGTAGTCTGATGGCATTGATGCCACTTCGGTGGTGTTAGGCCCTCATTTAGGGCAATGTGAACACTTCTGGTTAGGTCTCCATCTCCTGGGTTGGCTGTACTGGAAGAGGTGTGGGTCTTATTTACACTATTTCTACAGTAGTGAAATTGATGCCACTTTGCTGGCGTCTGCCACTAATTTTTTTAAATGTGGGGAATCCTGATTGGGTCTCCATCTATTGGGTTGGCTGTAGTGGAACCTTCCTGTTCTGCAGTCTAAGTTGTGTAAGGTTGCGAACTAGTCTTTCCTGCACTCCTCATACAGACTCTGCCTGCTGCACTCCTCATACAGACTCTGCCTGCTGCACTCCTCATACAGACTCTGCCTGCTGCACTCCTCATACAGACTCTGCCTGCTGCACTCCTCATACAGACTCTGCCTGCTGCACTCCTCATACAGACTCTGCCTGCTGCACTCCTCATACAGACTCTGCCTGCTGCACTCCTCATACAGACTCTGCCTGCTGCACTCCTCATACTGACTCTGCCTGCTTCATCATCTAGCCTGTCCTACTTGGTCCAGCTGCTGTGTGTCCATTGGTCTGTCCTGGAGTGCCACCTGGCCTTCATTGGGAGCCAAGTCTAACCTCACCATAAGAGGCTCTAGTGAACAGTCCGGTGCTCGCTTAGTCACGCCCCTCCAGGCTCTCCGGAGTCCGTGGCACAGTGCTTCCACAAACCACGTCCGTGACAGTGCGCCCTCACAGGCAGCGTCCTTTCTCCTATTGTACCAGTCAGTGACCCCTTTTGACATGTAAAGCGCAACTGAATAAATGTCGCTGTCACAATAATAATAATTATAGTTCTTGTACTCTGGGTCAATTGATTGTACTTCCTTGGTGTCTACACCTAATTTGATGTGTTTTGGCAGCTTTTGGTCCCATTTCTAGCTGTTGTATATGCATTTTTTTGGTCCCCCCCATAGACTCTGGGATTTGGAAATGTTCGATGAACATTCGGCGAATATCAATTTGTTCGGTGAACTTTTCCGAACCGAACATTGATATGTTCGCTCATGCCTAGTCAAGATAAGATTTTAATATCCTACATAGTTTGGGTGGGATAATCTGACACTTTACTCTCAATCCCATCCCCAAGGTCAATAATAAAGATGTTGAAAAGAATCGGTCCTTGCACAGATCCCTGCGGTCCCCACTGCTGACTATATCCCATTTAGAGAACGTACCATTTATGAAGACTCTTTGCTTCCTATCGTTTAGCCAATTCCTTACCCATTTACATATCGTTCCCCCAAGTCCTTGCTTCTGTAGCTTCAGTATAAGGCTGCTTTGAGGTACAGTGTCAAATGCTTTTGCAAAGTCGAGATAAATCACATCAGCTGCATTACCAACATCCAGATTTGCATTTACCTCCTCAAAGAACCCCACACGACCTATTTTTCATGAATCCATGCTCATAATCATTTATTATATTATTCTCTATGATATAACTCTGCAGGTCATCTCTTATGATGCCCTCAAAAACCTTGCACACTACTGATGTCATACTTACCAGACGGTAGTTACCTGGATCCACCTGCTTACCTTTCCTAAATATTGGTACCACATTGGTTATCCTCCAATCCTGTGGCACTACCCCTTTTACCAGAGAGTCTAAGAAAATGAGATTCAGTGGTTTGTCAATTACTGAGCTTAAATCTCGCGCTATCCAAGGATGGATACCATCTGGGCCGGGGGATTTTTCAACTTTTAATTTGCACAGATAAGGCGTACTTCTTTTTGTGTTAAACTAGGTATATTCTGTGGTGAACTTTGATTTTTGCCATGTTGAAAGATCCTTGGAACAGATGATTTTTTGGTAAACATGGATGAAAAGTGCCTGCTTAATATCTCAGCCTTTTCTTTGTCATCTATAATTATCTTGTTATCATCTTTTAAGGGGCCGATACCATCAGATTTTTATCTTTTTGACATTGATGTACAGTACAGACCAAAAGTTTGGACACACCTTCTCATATAAAGATTTTTCTGTATTTTCATGACTATGAAAATTGTACATTCACACTGAAGGCATCAAAACTATGAATTAACACATGTGGAATTATATACTTAACAAAAAAGTGTGAAACAACTGAAAATATGTCTTATATTCTAGGTTCCTCAAAGTAGCCACCTTTTGCTTTGATGACTGCTTTGCACACTCTTGGCATTCTCTTGATGAGCTTCAAGAGGTAGTCACCGGAAATTATTTTCACTTCACAGGTGTGCCCTGTCAGGTTGAATAAGTGGGATTTCTTGCCTTATAAATGGGGTTGGGACCATCAGTTGTGTTGTGCAGAAGTCAGGTGGATACACAGCTGATAGTCCTACTGAATAGACTATTAGAATTTGTATTATGGCAAGAAAAAAGCAGCTAAAGAAAAACGAGTGGCCATCATTACTTTAAGAAATGAAGGTCAGTCAGTGCGAAAAATTGGGCAAACTTTGAAAGTGTCCCCAAGTGCAGTTGCAAAAACCATCAAGCGCTACAAAGAAACTGGCTCACATGAGGACCGCCCCAGGAAAGGAAAACCAAGAGTCACCTCTGCTTCTGAGGATAAGTTTATCCGAGTCACCAGCCTCAGAACTCACAGGTTAACAGCAGCTCAGATTAGAGACCAGGTTAATGCCACACAGAGTTCTAGCAGCAGACACATCTCTTCAACAACTGTTAAGAGGAGACTTTGTGCAGCAGGCCATCATGGTAAAATAGCTGCTAGGAAACCTCTGCTAAGGACAGGCAACAAGCAGAAGAGACTTTTTTGGGCTAAAGAACACAAGGAATGGACATTAGACCAGTGGAAATCTGTGTTTTGTTCTGATGAGTCCAAATTTGAGATCTTTGGTTCCAACCACCGTGTCTTTGTGCAACGCAGAAAAGGTGAACGGATGGACTCTACATGCCTGGCTCCCACCGTGAAGCATGGAGGAGGAGGTGTGATGGTGTGGGGGGTGCTTTGCTAGTGACACTGTTGGGGATTTATTCAAAATTGAAGGCATACTGAACCAGCATGGCTACCACAGCATCTTGCAGCGGCATGCTATTCCATCCGGTTTGCGTTTAGTTGGACCATCATTTATTTTTCAACAGGACAATGACCCCAAACACACCTCCAGGCTGTGTAAGGGCTATTTGACCAAGAAGGAGACTGATGGGGTACTACGCCAGATGACCTGGCCTCCACAGTTACCTGACCTGGACCCAATCGAGATGGTTTGGGGTGAGCTGGACCGCAGAGTGAAGGCAAAAGGGCCAACAAGTGCTAAGCATCTCTGGGAACTCCTTCAAGATTGTTGGAAGACCATTTCTGGTGACTAACACTTGAAGCTCATCAAGAGAATGACAAGAGTGTGCAAAGCAGTCATCAAAGCAAAAGGTGGCTACTTTGAAGAACCTAGAATATAAGACATATTTTCAGTTGTTTCACACTTTTTTGTTAAGTATATAATTCCACATGTGTTAATTCATAGTTTTGATGACTTCAGTGAGAATGTACAATTTTCATAGTCATGAAAATACAAAAAAATCTTTAAATGAGAAGGTGTGTCCAAACTTTTGGTCTGTACTGTATGTATAAATTTTGGGGGGATTTATTTTAATGGCTATTTGTTGCTCTGTAGATAATTTTGCTAGCTTTATTTCTTTTTTACATTTCTTATTTAGGTCTTTATACTCCTGAAATGCTATTTTCTCGGCCTTCAAGCATAGCCAGAACAATAAACAGAATTTTTAAAAAAAAAGTCAAATTAGAAAACAGCAAAAAGGCAATGGTACTCACCAGCCAAGATGTCAAGAAAAATGCACACCAGGACGCAGCTGGTCCCCTTTTGTAAGAAGAAGGTAACACAGGTGCAGAATGCTGATGAACAATCACTCTCATCCCCTCTCACTAGAGAAGCGACTGCCTAGCACTAAAACTGGACACAGATGAAACTTGCAATAGGTTGCAAATCACACACTCGCGGCACCGTGCCTAGTCAACATCCTATTACACGCCCCTACTATTCGATTAGGAGGGATGCCCGGCACCCTATCGGTGCATTGCAAAGGTGCTGAGCCCCTAATTCACAAGGTCACCATTAATGGGCCTGGCTACGCCCTGGCAGATAAAAAAAAGTGCAAAAATATAATATGAGGTATTAGTTAATATTTTGGCCAAAATACATAACCCGCAACCCAAACGTCAATGGTCCTCACGATTTTGCGAGTCCCTACTCTATCATTAAAAAGAAGCATCACAGCCAGAACAATAAACAGAATTTTTAAAAAAATTCCAAAGTCAAATTAGAAAACAGCAAAAAGGCAATGGTACTCACTAACCAAGATGTCAAGAAAAAAGCACACCAGGATGCAGCCGGACCCCTTTTGTAAGAATGAGGTAACACAGGTGCAGAATGCTGATGAACAATCACTCTCATCCCCTCTCACTGGAGGAGCGACTGCCTAGCACTAAAACTGCACACAGATGAAACTTGCAATAGGGTGCAATTCACACACTCGCGGCACCGTGCCTAGTCAGCATCCTATTACACGCCCCTACTATTCGGTACTAATGAGTACCATTGCCTTCTCTCAGGAGTGGAAGCCAAAACCAGAAGAGGAGCAATCAGTGAAAAGGTATAATAGAAACAAGTGCACCAATTCTTTATTTATCACTGACTCCTGACTTTGTCTACCACTCTAGAAAGAAAATACTGACCGAATACTGGCCAAATACTGATAGCGGGGCTGTGGACTTTTTCGATGATTATACATAGTTAAAACACTTCATTTAAAATTCTAGTTTTTCATCATTTTCATGGCATGGCATTTTTCTCTGATTTTTTGCAACATGTTTGAAGCATTTTTTTGCTGAGTTTTTAGAGTGTGGATTAAATATCTGCTTTGTCCAAAAGTACTTTAAAAACGCAGCAAAAATTACTGTTCCGTTTTTTGCAATATTTCTTAATTTTTTAATTAATTTCTGAGGGTTGAAAAATACTCCAAAACTGCTGAAAAAATTAACATGCTCCAGATTTAAAAAATGCTGCAGCTTAACAATCAAGACTTCGTTCCCATGAGCTTTTGGTGTGTTTGTGACGCTGCATGTTTTTTTGTGGCAAAAATGCAGCGTGTTACAATTCCAGCAAAGTGGATTGGATTTATAGAAATCTCATCCCTATTGTGCTTCTTTTTCACGCTGCGTAAACTCACCTGCAATGCATTTTTCAAATCTGCAGCATGTCAATTTGTCTTGCTGGTACACTGAGTTTTCTGTGCTGTTTTTCCCCATAGACTTGCATTAAATGTAGAAAATCCGCAGCAAAAAGCACACATACATTTTTAGTGCGTCTCCGTGGCAGAAAAGCATCAAGAACACATGTGATCCTCACCTAATTATGTTAACAAAGTTTTGTCAAAGCAAAATAACAGGAAGTATCAACCACAAAGAAAGTACTCTCAAGTATTCGGTACTCGCCCGAGCATCTCAGTACTCGAGATGCTCGGAGCTCGCCGAGTACTTGCGAGATGCTCGGGCGGATGCTCGGCTCCCCTCCATGCATGTTTGGCGCTCTTTAGAGCACCAATCAACTTGCAGAGATTGTCTGCCACACACTGTAATGCCGCAGCCATGTTGGTTGTGGCATTACAGTGATTGGCTGGCCGCACAGCGTCATCATGTCTATGTCAGACCTGGCGCCGCCATGCTCGTCACAGTCTACTCCGCAATCAGGCAGTGTAGGAAGAGGTGCTGCTCAGCTAGGGAGAGATTTGGTTGTTTATTAGTTAGTGTAGGTATTTCACAAGATTCTCTACATATCCATCTCAACTAGCAGTCCTTCTGAGAACTAATCCAGCTGCAGATATATCAGTGCTAGGCATGCAGGCAGGGTTTATAGCAGACTGCAGTGCATAGAGCAAAAGGGTCCATTCCAGTTCTGTCTGCTGATGCTTTTACAGATATTATATTTGTAGAAATAACCCCTGGTATCAGGGGCCAGGAATAATTTTTTTTTATCTTAATCCTGATTTTTGCTTAAAAAGCAATCCAGAGAACACCATTTTTCTGTGCCATTTGCTTGTTGCACTGCAGAATACAGACAGATCCTTTCCATATTACAGTGCTAAAAATCCAGCTATTTAAAACTGTGGTTTCTCTGTCACATGAATCACATATAATTGCACTGAAAATTCTGCCATTTCCGGCCTCCATTGAAATTTTGCTGCAGTTTGTCAGCGAAGTTATTGACACGAGGTCGCTGTTCAAAATAGTTACCTACAGGCCAGCTATTTAAAACTGTGGTTTGTCATCACACGGATCATATATAAGTTCACTATTTGTAGTGAGCGTGGAAGATATTGTCCTCCATTTAAATTGGTAAGGCGAGTGGCAAGGAACGGGGAACTGGACGTGATGGTGATGGTGCATGCAGAGGCCGAGGCCTGAAATTGTGCCACAACAAACACCCACATCTTCTCGCCTGACCATCCTGTCCCAATTACTAGGGGACCGCAGCACAGCACCCAAAGCAGTGTCAAAAGGTTGTTGGTTGCTTCCAGTTACTTTGCCACCACCATCACCGTCTTCCACACGGTCAAATCTCAGTAGCCGTGAGTCTAGACTGCATATTCCTCACTCATATTCCTCACTCTGATCCTCCTTCCTCCCACCATGCCGAGTGCCCGTAGACAACTGATCCCACACTTGGACACTCCGAAGAGCTGTTTACTTTTCCATTTATAGATTTGGGCCTCTCGCCTGGTCCACTTGAAGCGGGGCAAGAGGAAATCGCATGTAGCAAATATTTGAGCAGCAACGGTCATACGAAGGCGACGGTGGGAAAGTGTCACAAGAGGTGGACGATGATGAGACACAATTGCCAGAAAGTTAGGAGGAGGACAAGGGTGTGGAAGTGGAAGACGAGGTGGTGGATGATATATTAAGTGACCCAACCTGGCAGGAGCAAATGCAGAGCAAGAACAGCAGCACACAGGGGGGAGGCAGAGCTTCCCAACAGACAGGAAGAATAGGTGTGGTGACTGCAGACAAAAAGCGGGCAAGCATTCCCCGTAACACCAACACGACGGAAGTTGCCAGAACAACTGTTAGGTCTTCCCGAGTCTGGTTGTTTTTTAAAGACTCTGCCGATAACACCAAAAAGGGCATTTGCATCACCTGCAAGGCCAGAATCAGCAGGGGTAGCAAAACTACCAGCCTGACCACCACCAGCATAATTAGTCACATGGCAGCAAAGCACCCAACTTTGTGGGCCGAACCCCAGGGTCCAGGAACAATGTCTGTGGGTGACACCACTCTTTCTTCCGCTGTTGTGCATGCAAGCCAATCCCCTGTCCATAGTGCATGCGAAGATTCCTCCCGCCCTGCACCTGTCGTTGCACTCTCTCAACTAGCACCATCAGCAAGCACGTCCTTGACCCAGCACAGCGTTTAGTTGTCCATACCCCAGTCCTTGGAAAGCAAGCGCAAATACGCAGCCAACACTCCACAGGCCACACTACTAAGTTCCTACATTTCGTGACTGCTTGCACTCGAAATGTTGCCTTTTAGGCTTGTGGAGACGGAAGCTTTCTGCAACCTAATGGTGGTGGCCATCCCTAGGTACTCGATCCTCAGCCGCCATAATTTCTCCCGGTGTGCTGTCCCCACATTACACAAGCAGCTGTCCCACAATATTAGCCGTGCCCTCAACAATGCAGTTACTGAGAAAGTCCACATAACCACGGACACGTGGACAAGTGCTTGTGGGCATGGATGGTACATCTCACTGACGGCACACTGGGTTAACATATTGGAAGCTGGGACCCAGTCTGACACATCCTCCCGACGCCGAGGATTGCGGGCCATAGGTCAATCAGGGTTGCCCCCACAGTCTACAGCTCCTGCACCTCATCCTCCTCAGCCTCCTCCTCCTCTTCAGCCTTCATCTCCAAAATGACCACATCAGTCACAAGCTGGAAGCACTGCAGCACTGCCTCGGCCAAGCGGCAACAGGCTGTGCTGAAGCTAATATCCTTAGGTGACAAACTGCACAATGCTGAAGAATTGTGGACAGCTCTGAAAGAGCAGGCAGATCTGTGGCTGACAATGCTGAATCTACAGGCAGGCATGGTCATGTGTGACAATGGCTGGAACCTGGTGGTGGCTCTGAGGCGAGGCGAGCTCACACACGTACCATGCCTGGCCCATGTGCTTAACCTCGTGGTTCAGCGGTTTCTCAAAACCTACCCGGAGCTGCTGGATCTCCTTGTCAAAGTATGCCACCTGTGTGCCCATTTTAGAAAGTCAGCAACAGCTTCCACTGCCCTTGCCGTTTCAGCAGTGTTTGCAGCTTCCGGCTCACTGACTGGTGTGTGATGTCCCCACACAATGAAACTCTAGACTGCAGATGTTGGGAAGGATTTGTGAGCAGAAGATGACAGTTGTTGACTGCCAACATAAACAAGGCCGTCGGTATTCAGTTCAGACTCTACACATAAGACCTCAGGAGTGAACATGGATGTCAGACATCTGTACCATCCTCCAAAACTTTGAGGACTCCACCAAGATGGTGAGCAGTGATGATGCCATAATTATCATCACCATCCCGCTTCTCTGTCTTCTGAAATGGTCTCTGCTCACAATTGAAGAGGATGCATTGCAGGCGGAGCACGATGAGATGGAGCAAGGAACCATACCGGGTGATTACACACAGCCAAGCCTCATATCATCCTAACGTAGATTGGGTGACAATGAGGAAGAGGAGGAGGAGAAAGAACAGGAGCTAGTTTCATATGCTATAGACGGTACTACCTGCACAACTGTCATACCATCTGTTCAGCGTGGATGGTCTGAGGACAGGGAGGAGGAGGAGAGCATGGTCTGTCATCCTCTTGGAAGTCTTTCCTGTTAGCAGTCTGGCACGCATGGCTGAGTTTAATTTACGCTGCCTTTCCCGTGACCCTCGCGTTCTCAAAATTTTGGGTGACAGTCATTACTGGTTGGTGACACTTCTAGACCCACGCTACAAGGAGAACTTTCTATCTCTTATTCCCAAGGTGGACATTATTGGGTATCCAAGCTGGACATGTGGAATGAACTGGCTCTCTACGCCATGGAGGTCCTTGACTACCCTGCCGCTAGCGTTTTATCAGTGGGTTTTTAGTGCCGCTCGTGGAATTATAAATGATAAGTGCATCCGTCTGTCAACTGCTGACAAGCTGACTCTTATAAAAATGAACAAGGGCTGGATTGGGCCAGACTTCTCAACACCACCGAATGATAGCAACGTAACATAAACTCAAATCCTGTTGTTTTTTTTTTGGGGAGGTGTATTTCCATGCACCTTTTCACACCCACACATGGGTATACGCTCCCTGATTTTGGCTATTTGCTCTTGTCCTTATTCTCATCCTCCACCACCATATCACCAGGGTGACTGTGGTCCTTAATGCAACACCCACATAATTTTTTTAAAAGGTGTTTATGATGCCAGTATAAAAAAATTTATATGCAGTATGTTCATGTATACCCCCCAGGGGTACATGTTTGTCAGCCCATACGCTTAGTGCATGGGCATTACAAGTATAGGAGACCCGCTCTTTCTAATGGGAACATTTTTTTATGAGGCCCTCCTCTACGTCTTTTCCAAGGAGCATTGGAGTGCCTCTCAATTTTTGGCAACCGTTGCATTCACTGCATAGGCCAACACTATGGGAGACCCACTTCCTAATAATGGGAACATTTTTTCATGAGGCCCTCTACGTCTGTTCCAAGGGGCATTGGAGTTGGTCAAAATTTTGGGCAGCCCTTGCATTCACTGCTTAGGCAAATACAATGAGAGACCCACTTCCTACTAATGGTTACATTTTTTTTCAGGAGGCCCTCCTCTACGTCTCTTCCAATGGGCATTGGAGTAGGTCCAAATTTTTGGCAACCCTTGCATTCACTGCACAGGCAAACACAGTGAAGACCCACTTCATTATAATTGGGACATTTTTTTAAGGAGACCCTCCTCTATGTCTCTTCCAAGGGGCATTGGAGTAGGTCCAAATTTTTGGCAGTCCTTGCATTCACTGCAGAGAAAAACAGTATGGGAGACCCACTCGCTAATAATGGGAACATTGTTTTCAGAATGCCATCCCCTAAGTCTCTTCAAAGAGGTATTGGAGTGCGTCCAAATTTCCAAGGGGTATTGGGCTGCGTCAAAATTTTGGGCAACCCTGTCACTCCCTGCATACACAATAACAGTATAGGAGACCCACTCTTTAGGAATGGGAACAACAAATCATAGCCGGCTGATGGCTCTCTAAGAATAGTGAGGGCCGACTGCTGGCCCCTTAAGAATAGTAAAGGCCACCTGATGGCCCTATAAAAATAGGCTTTGTTACTTTCAGAGTCCATCCTTCATAAATGAAACATGATGTGTCTGATCATGTCTCACACACCACATGGCCAGATAAGGTTGTAAAATGTTAAAATGACATTTCCCCATGATTGCATTTGTCATGATTGAAAGCAATGCAAAAGTGCAAAAACGTATCAAAAATGCTACGTGTGAACATAGCCAAAGGTGTGAAGGAGTATTATTGTTTTTGGTTATTTATTTTGCCTGATATACAAATCATTACCATGGAAAGGATGTTCCTTAACATATTTCCCAGGAAAATCCATTTTGGTTTCGTTTTTGTATGTTTTATTTTGAGTCCGTAAAAGTGGCATAATACCTCTGACAACATTGTTCACAGCAGTGACCTGGGAGTCAGAAATGCTTCCAGGGGTCTTCCCCATGCTGTTCCCATGTCATTTGAGCACTGTTCCCATAGTTTTCGGCAATTTTTAGGCCCTCTGCAGACCGTCGGGGGGAGCCGCCTGAAAAATGCTCGAGTTTCCCAAAGACTTACATTGGGCTCGTTGCTCGCCCATCACTATACATTATCCAAAGAGTTCTATACTTCACTCTCTACTGTAATAATATTATTTGGTATGAAGGTATAAAAGCTCTGATTGCTCCTGTTAACCATTTAGATGCAGTTGCACCTGATAATCCGCTTCCATTGGTCTCAAGCAATGTGGTCGTGTGGCAATGATGGGTTTCTGGGATTGCTGCTGTTAACCATTTAGATCTGTTCAAGGCCCAAATCTTCTGATGCTCCATGGGAACAGATATATGTGTTCTGCATCACTGTATTATACACTACTCAAAAAAACAAAGGGAACACTTAAACAACAGAATACAACTCCAAGTAAATCAAACTTCTGTGAAATCAAACTGCCACTTAGGAAGCAACACTGATTGACAATCAATTTCAAATGCTGTTGTGCAAATGGAATAGACAATTATTGGCAATTATCAAGACACCATTAATAATGGAGTGGTTCTGCAGGTTGGGACCACAGACCACATCTCAGTACCAATGCTTTCTGGCTGATGTTTTGGTCACTTTTGAATGTTGGTTGTGCTTTCACACTCGTGGTAGCGTGAGACGGACTCTACAACCCACAGAAGTTGCTCAGGTAGTGCAGCTCATCCAGGATTGCACATCAATGCGAGCTGTGGCAAGAAGGTTTGCTGTGTCTGTCAGCATAGTGTCCAGAGGCTGGAGGCGCTACCAAGAGACAGGCCAGTACACCAGGAGACGTGGAGGGGGCCGTAGGAGGGCAACAACCCAGCAGCAGGACCGCTACCTCTGCCTTTGTGCGAGGAGGAACAAGAGGAGCACTGTCAGAGCCCTGCAAAATGACCTCCAGCAGTCCACAAATGTGCATGTGTCTGCACAAACGGTTAGAAACCGACTCCATGAGGGTGGTATGAGGGCCCGATGACCACAGATGTGGGTTGTGCTCACAGCCAAACACCGTGCAGGATGCTTGGCATTTGCCACAGAACACCAGGATTGGCAAAGTCACCACTGGCGTCTTGTGCTCTTCACAGATGAAAGCAGGTTCACACTGAGGACATGTGACAGACGTGACAGAGTCTGGAGACACCGTGGAAAGTGATCTTCTGCCTGCAACATCCTTCAGCATTAACGGTTTGGCAGTGGGTCAGTAATGGTGTGGGGTGGAATTTCTTTGGAGGGCCGCACAGCCCTCCATGTGCTCGCCAAAGGTAGCCTGACTATCATTAGGTACCAAGATGAGATCCTCAGACCCCTTGTGAGACCATATGCTGGTGCAGTTGGCCCTAGGTTCCTACTAATGCAGGACAATGCCAGACCTCATGTGGCTGGAGAGTGTCAGCAGTTCCTGCAAGATGAAGGCATTGAAACTATGGACTGGCCCACCCATTCCCCAGACCTGAATCCGATTGAGCACATCTGGGACATCATGTCTCGCTCCACCCACCAACATCACCACAGACTGTCCAGGAGTTGGCGGATGCTTTAGTCCAGGTCTGGGAGGAGATCCCACAGGAGACCAACTGCCACCTCATCAGGAGCATACCCAGGCATTGTAGGGAGGTCATACAGGCACGTGGATGCCACACACAATACTGAGCCTCATTTTGACTTGTTTTAAGGACATTACATCAAAGTTGGATCAGCCTGCAGTGTGTTTTTCCACTTTAATTTTGTGGGTGACTCACAATCCAGGCCTCCATTGGTTAAAAAATTTGATTTCCATTGATGATTTTTGTGTGATTTTGTTGTAAGCACATTCAACTTTGTACAGAACAAAGTATTCAATGAGAATATTTCATTCATTCAGATCTATAATGTGTTATTTGAGTGTTCCCTTTATTTTTTTGAGCAGTGTATATATATATTCTTCAGATTTTTTTTTTGTAATTTGTATTGTATGGGAATTTGTGCAGTGTTAGCTGTGTATGTACATGCATTTGCAAATTGATGCGCTTAATGCTCTTTATTTTGATTGGGGTACTCTACTTTTGAACTTATTTGCTTGTTATAGTATTTTGAGATTTGTCTAGCAAATGCTCCATTAGAATTATTTCCATGCATTTATTTTTTGCTAGACTGGAGTTTGTTTAAAATAGTTATGTGCACTCCATGTCTATCTAATTATATCTAGTTCCTCCTCCTTTTTTTTTGCAGACTCCACCTCATTGGGTGACTTATATATGTATATATTGTCCCAGTCTTACTTGCCTGTGTTTAATGCATTTCCTCTATTGTCGGAACACACACACACACAAAAAATGGAGCCTCCCATGAGCTTCAGTAAAATGTAGTTGGCTGTGCGCATGCGCTCTGAAGCCTGCACGCTGGTGCTCTGCCTCCGGTGGTCATGTGGGACGCGTGCTGACATGTCACGGAAAGTACACCCCCTGACCGTGGGCGTCACTGCATGATCCGGACGCAGCACAGGATTCAGCGTTGGTGCCGATACGCATGCGCCATGTTCAACCAGCTTATTTTTTACGCTTGGTGTGAGTACTATATAAACATGCAACATTGATATATGTCACATCTCCCCCCTCCCTCGAAGAAGATGTTTGTACTGAAACATGCGCTGGGGCACGGGGTCCACATTGGAATATAAGAGTAAGGCATTTTCTTTCATCATTATGCTCTTGATCATGTAGACATTGCTGTATGGTGGTTTCTCTATGGTCCCAGTGGGACATATACTATGCGGTTGCGGGTGACCTAGTTTAACCTCTATTTATGCATACTAATGCTAGACTATGTGTGCTGGTCATTTTTGTATCACTGGATACTTATTATCTGTTGTGTTGAATTATACACCGTTTGTCAACAGAAGCAACAGAGACATAGATTTAACTGGCGTGCATCTGTTGACATATATGGATTTTGTTACATGCCTTTGTAATCGCGTTAATTACTTCTACCGGGATCAATTTTTCCTATATGTTCCCTTTCCTTTTTTTAAGCTTATCCTGTTACTTCATTGGATCTATATTTTGGGAAATAATATTTCCTTTTCTTGCCAGTGCTAATTAGCACAGCTCTCTTTAATATTGAATGCATTTTGGTTATTTAATAAAATTTGTATTTTGGTACTATCTGGTGATACCCCGACTCTTTTCCTGTTCTTTGTAGGTTAAATTGTTATTATTGAGTCTTTTTCACCAAGTATGATTATTGTAGTTCAGAAATCTTTTTTCTATTAACCATTTAGATGCAGTTGCACCTGAGAATCAGCTTCCATTGGCCTCAAGCGATGTGGTTGTGTGGCAATAATGGGTTCCCAGAGACCTGCAGTAGGCAATCTTGGTACTCCTGAGAAGATTAGTTACAGGAAAAAGCAATTTTCACATAGTACTACAATATTGTGGTAGAAAATGCAATATAAACTGTTGAAAGTATCATATGTATCCCAAATTAGTATTCAATAAAACGGTCAGTTCACCAACCACATAACAAGCCGTCAAAAAGCTCCATTAGTGAGAAAATGAAAACAGTATGGGTCTCTAAAAAAAGGCAAAAAACATGTGGTCTGATTTTCACAAACTTACAGAGCTAAGAAAATCTGATCAAACTATGATCACACTCTGATCAAACTCTGATCAGAGTCTGATCAGAGTGTGATTAACCTAATGGGACAGATCAGAGAAAATACGGTTGTGTGAACCTAGCCTTAAAGTCATGATACCTTAATGCGCCATTTCCTGCACAAAGAATATCTGTTTGGATGTCTGCCTGACAACTGCGCATACTGGTGACATGACTGGAAACCTCCAAGAAGCCCCTGCTTTCTGGAAGGTTCTGAGAGACCATTGTTGAACAAAGTATATTGGTCAAATCTAACAGGATTCCATGCGGACTACACTTTTACCAAGAGCTTTTTAGACATTGTAGGAAAATTGGCAGACATGCATTATGGTCACATTTTAGGATCTGTATTATAGCCCCTAGGTGGATCTACAGAGCATTCAGATCAAGAGTTTTTCAGTTCTGTTAAATCTCATAGAGTCTAGGTCTTATATGACATATAGCCATCTAAAAAAGATGTCAAGGTTTGTGTTGCCATTGTAAGGTTTGTATTTTTTCACATCTATTTCAATATAATATTTTTCAACAGATTAAACACAGGAAAATATATAGTTCATATTAGAAAGCTTTGTATTTTTTAATAGCAATTTTGTTTTTTATCAGAAAAATATGCAGCTTTTATGAAAAATATAGTTGTTTGAAAAGCATTATTCACTTCTAAATGTTACATTATATGCTATAGCCTTCAAGTATATAATAATAATAATAATATTTTTTATTTATATAGCGCCAACATTTTCCGCAGCACTTTACAATTAAGTGGGGATATGTGCATATGACGCGCCCCTGGGCCTGTGTCGCGCTGCGTTGCGCACGCGGGAGCTTACCCGGAGCCGGATCTCTTGAGGGTTGTAGTCTCGTGGCGGTGATCCGGTCCGTGCCCAGGGAGTCAGACTAAGTGGCGCTGTATCAGCGGTAGATGATGGACGACTACGCCACCCGTTGAATGCAGCTATGGAGCTGCCGCTGCAGGGCAGACCGCTGAGGCCGGTGGAAGGATGGTGCAGCGTGGATGGTATAACCCCCAACGGGAGGGGTATGGCCTCAGGGCAGCCGACGTGGATGATGGGGGTAGCAGGAACCACTCAGAGACGATGCGGTGTAGTTCAGGGTCTTTACTGGTGACAAAGATTGACCCTCCCGGAGTACTGGCTAGCGATTGGGGCCTGGTCAGTCCTTGAGCAGATGGGATCTCCCCTGGCCAGGCGGAGTTATAGGCCTCCCAAACTAACGATACTCTTCTGGCTACCTTGCTAGAGGCGGATATAAGTAGCCCACGTCCCTGAGTGTACCGTGTGGTGCTCACCCGTATGGCCGGTGACTCGGGGCCTTCTAGTAGCTTCCGCTCCACGACGGCAGTGCTGGTCCCATGCGTGTGACCGTGCCTTCGGGTTTCTTGGCCAGAGGACCTGAAATCCCCTGCCTGACGGATTCTGCTGCTGGGTAGGAGTTAGTCCCCACAGCCTCGGACTCCGGGTCCGGTAAGAAATCTTCTCAGTCAGGGCGAGCTCTGCAGCTGCCAGCCCCTGACTCTTTGTAACACTGCTCCCACAGAGCTCCTGTTGTTTCTTCCTATGCTGCTTCTCTTCTCTACTTCTGGCATGGCCCAGGAGCTGGGCCCAGCCGGAGCCACAGCTCCCTGTCAGCCCTCCTGGCTGAACTCTCCCTCTGAACTCTCTAACCCTGCCTCAGCCCCAGGTTTATATAGGGGAAGTTCTTCCCCTCCCAGGACTGGGCAGGAGGTGTGGCATGCATGGGATTCCTGACCAAGAGACTTCCCACCTGCTCTCAGACATAACATTGCCGTTACTGTGGAAACCAGACCCCTGGGGTGTCACATTCCCCCCTAGTGAAATTTAGTACTCCGGGACTAAACATATTTTTAGAAAAACATAACAAGGTATAAACAATAATAATACAATAAGAAAAACACATAAAGAGGGTTACGGCGTGTCCGCAACCGGGTGCAGTCTTTGAAGAAAAGTAAGGTGTCCATTTCACCAAAACAGGGAGACGTAACCAGGTAGGGGTCTGTCCTGCCCCGAGTCCTTAACAGTCTTTAGTCCATTCCTAGGTTACGCTCCAACCATGTACAAGGATTCCCGGTAAATCCACCAAGGACTCCTATAAATAACTAGAAACACATAATTATTTACAGGATATGGCCGCTCTCAGTCCTCGGCCAGGTAGTGTTATGTTCTGCTACCAGAGCTAAGGAAAGAGAGGAGATCTGTCCCTACGATAGAACTCAGCTGAATCCCTACGATGTAACAGGGAACCTGATCCTGCGATCAGACCTGCTAAAGTCCTAAGCTAGTCTGTACGAAGACCTATAGATGTGGGGGAGGAATCCCTACAAGTACTAAGGACTGGGAGGAATATGGGACACCTCCTAACAGAAATAGTAGCAGACAGACGAACAAACAAAATATATAGAACATAGAGGTCAGTAGACCAAGCAAACTAACAGAGCAAGACACAGAGCACAGGCTAGCTAGAAAGTAGATATACAATGAAGTCCAGCAAAGCCAGAAGGGCGGAGCAGGATTAAATAGGCCAACAAGGTCATGTGACCAGCAAAGGAAAAAAAACCTAACAGCAAGGTTCTAACAGTACCCCCCCTTCTAAGAGGATCCTCCGGATCCCCTAGGACCAGGCTTATCAGGAAATCTCCTGTGAAACGCTCTGATAAGTCTGGACGCGGAAACATCATCTGACCTCACCCAAGAGTTATCCTCGGGTCCAAAACCTTTCCAGGCCACAAGATACTGCAAACTACCTCTATACCGTCTAGAGTCAAGGATGCGAGAAATTTCATATTCCCCGTCCTCCACCACCGGAGGAACAGAGGCAGAGGCGTCACCATCCGACACAACAGCTTTTTTTAACAGAGAGACATGAAAGACCGGATTAATTCTCCAGGAGGTAGGAACCTCCAACCTAACAGCAGATTGGTTGACAACCTGAAGCACCTTAAAGGGCCCTACAAACTTGGGACCCAATTTCTTAGAAGGAATCCTCAACCGCAGATTCCTAGAGGACAACCAAACCATGTCACCAACAGCGAACAAAACCTCCTGTCGTTTCCTATCAAAGTAGTCTTTAGATTTTCTGTTGGCCTCCTGAAGATTACCACGCACATCCGTCCAAACTCTTTCCAAATCACCGGAAAAATTCTCCTCCTCAGGCACGGCAGATCCCAACTTGGAGAACGACCCAAACGACGGATGTCTCCCAGAACAACAAAAAAAAGGCGAACAACCAGCAGAAGAAGATGTATGATTGTTCAGAGCAAATTCGGGAAGTGGCAGAAACTCAGACCACCCCTCTTGATTGTCTGCCACAAAACAACGCAAGAACTGCTCAACATCCTGGTTTTTCCTTTCTGTCTGGCCATTAGATTCAGGATGATATCCGGACGAAAACGACAAATGAATTCCCAACCTGTCACAAAAGGCACGCCAAAAACGAGCCACGAACTGAGGACCCCTATCAGAAACAATGTCAGTAGGAACGCCATGAAGTCTGACAATTTCCTTGACAAAGGCCTTAGCGAGAGTTTTAGCGCAGGGCAGTTTGACGAAGGGAACCAAGTGACACATCTTGCTAAAACGGTCCACGACCACCCAGATGACAGTAAAACCCTCAGAGGGGGGAAGGTCAGTTATAAAGTCCATAGCCAAATGTGTCCAAGGAGCACTGGGGACCTCCAAAGGACAAAGCAACCCCGCAGCAGGAGTATGTGAGGACTTAGATCTAGCACATACAGTACATTGGCGTACCCACTTAATGACTTCCTTCTGCCATCCAGGCCACCAAAAACTGCGACCCACCAGTCTCTTGGTCTCAGAGATTCCGGGATGACCTGCCAACCAAGATTCGTGACACTCAACAAACAAATCTCTCCTAAAGGTCCCAGGCACAAACAACCTCCCATGAGGAGTGTTAGATGGGGCATTCTCCTGAGCTTTAAGAATCTCATCTTCCAAAACGGAGTCTAAAGCAGCTATCACAACACCTTCTTGTAAAATGTTTTCCTCTTTCTCAGCACCGACTATGGGAGAAAAACTGCGAGACAAGGCATCCGCCTTAACATTCTTAGTACCAGGGATGTAAGTAACGGAGAAATTAAACCGCGAGAAAAACAGTGCCCACCTAGCCTGACGGGCATTCAGGCGCTTGGCAGCGTCAAGATATATCAGATTTTTATGATCCGTAAGAACCTGAACGGGAAATTCCGCACCTTCCAAGAAGTGGCGCCAGTGTTCAAATGCGAGTTTAATAGCCAATAATTCCCGATTACCAATATCGTAATTCAATTCAGTCTCCGAAAATTTTTTTGAAAAAAAGGCACAGGGATGTAATCCATCCCCGTTATCCTGAGACAATACTGCGCCAACCCCCACAGAGGAAGCATCAACCTCAACCAAAAACGGCCTAGTAACATCAGGCTGCATAAGGATGGGAGCAGAGGTGAACCTCTCCTTGAGATACACAAAAGCTTCAATGGCCTCAGAAGACCACTGAACCGCATCAGCACCTTTCCTGGTGAGATCAGTCAGAGGTTTGACAATACTAGAAAAATTTTTTATGAATTTTCTATAGTAATTGGCGAAACCCAAAAACCTCTGTATCGATTTCAAACCAATTGGCCTAGGCCATTCCTGCACAGCCTGAACCTTAACCGGATCCATCTCAAAACCTTTGCTGGAGATAATGTAGCCCAAAAAACTAATTCTCTGTACAGCGAACTCACATTTCTCCAGCTTAGCAAAAAGCGAATTGTCCATTAATAACTGTAATACCTCACGCACGCTCCGCCAATGAGACTCCAGATCTGGCGAATAAATCAAAATGTCATCCAAATACACAACCACATTTTTACCGATCAAAGGTCTAAGGATGTCATTAATCAGATTCTGAAAAAATGCAGGAGCATTAGTAAGACCAAAAGGCATAACCAGATTCTCAAAATGACCCACAGGAGTGTTAAAAGCAGTCTTCCATTCATCACCCTCCTTCATGCGCAACAGATTGTATGCCCCCTTAAGGTCAATTTTAGAGAACCACTTGGCCCCCAATAACTGGTTAAACAGATCAGGAATCAATGGCAGTGGGTAAGGATTGCGTACCGTAATTTTGTTAATCTCACGAAAATCCAGACAAGGACGTAAACCGCCGTCCTTTTTTTTTACAAAAAAAAATCCAACCGCCACAGGAGACTTAGAGGGCCTAATGTGACCGGCGGCCAAACTTGTCTGTATGTATTCCTCCAAAGCCCTCCTCTCAGGAATAGTAAGGTTAAATAAACGACTTTTAGGAAGAGTCGCTCCAGGGACAAATTCAATAGAACAATCATAGTCTCTATGGGGAGGCAAAACCTGCGATTCTTTCTCAGAAAAAACTCTCCAAAAATCCTGAATAGGAACAGGCAATTCTCCCCTATCCAAAGCTGCAATACGCCCGTTACAACACTTGTCATAACATTTATGGCTCCAGGATTTAATTTCACTGGTAGACCAATCCAGTACAGGATTGTGAAATTTTAACCAGGGCAATCCCAATATTACTGGAGAAGGCAAGTTATTCAACACTACCAAATCCAATTTCTCATGGTGAACACCATTAATAGTGAGAGGAAATTCACAGACCTTGAGAGTAATATTCTTCAAAGGGGAACCATCCACAGAAACCACAGCAATGGGGGATGATAAAGGTTCAGGTTTTAAATTGAGTTTTTCCACGAATCCCCCATCAATTACATTCAGTGTAGACCCGCAATCAACAAACACCCGAAATTCCATTAATTTTTCCTGAGCAATCGTGGAAGCAGCTAAAAATATACCCTTGGAATTTAAACAGGCAATACGGGCATGACTGACCATTTTTTTTTCTTTCTTCATACGAAGCTCACAGCCTTTAATCAAATGACCAGATTTTCCGCAATAGAAACACAAGCCTTTCGAAAAACGACGGTCTTTTTCTTGAGAGCGAGGTGCCACCGATCCAATCTCCATCGGTTCACCACTGTTAGTACACACATTATCATAACCAGAAACTGACATAGCAGAGGATTTGCTCTCATTAACCCTAGCACGCAGTCTTCTATCCACCCGTATAGCTAATTGCATAGCCTGTTGCAAATCCTCAGGTGTAGGATAAGCACTTAGCAGGTCTTTAACCCTTTCACTGAGCCCAGCAAGAAATAGACTTTTCAGAGCAGAATCGTTCCACCCTGTTTGAGTGGACCAACGACGAAAATGAGTACAATATTTTTCGACATTACCTGATCCTTGTTTTAAACGTCTCAACTCAGTCTCAGCTGATGCGACACGGTCAGGATCATCATATAATAGTCCTAAAGCAGAAAAAAAACTATCCACTGATCTGAAGCATGTATCACTAGGTTGCAAAGAAAAGGCCCACTCCTGAGGCTCTTTGCGCAAAAGTGACATTATGAACCCTACGCGCTGGGATTCATCCCCAGAGGACTTGGGTCTCAAACGAAAATACAATAAGCAAGCATTTTTAAATGAAAAAAATTCTCGATGTTCACCAAAAAATAAATCCGGCAAACATACCTTAGGCTCCAAGAAATATGCTCCAGGACAGTTACTCACGTGCTGACGGAGCTCGGCCACTTCCAGAGAGAGTCCCTGCAGGTGTTTAGCCAAATCCTGAACCGACACCATGATGGAACAAAAAAAATCTTTCCTTAGAGAATTTGCTGGCTGGACTTACTGTTCTGTTCTGCTACCAGAGCTAAGGAAAGAGAGGAGATCTGTCCCTACGATAGAACTCAGCTGAATCCCTACGATGTAACAGGGAACCTGATCCTGCGATCAGACCTGCTAAAGTCCTAAGCTAGTCTGTACGAAGACCTATAGATGTGGGGGAGGAATCCCTACAAGTACTAAGGACTGGGAGGAATATGGGACACCTCCTAACAGAAATAGTAGCAGACAGACGAACAAACAAAATATATAGAACATAGAGGTCAGTAGACCAAGCAAACTAACAGAGCAAGACACAGAGCACAGGCTAGCTAGAAAGTAGATATACAATGAAGTCCAGCAAAGCCAGAAGGGCGGAGCAGGATTAAATAGGCCAACAAGGTCATGTGACCAGCAAAGGAAAAAAAACCTAACAGCAAGGTTCTAACAGGTAGAGGGAAAGAACGACCGCTCTCAGTCCTCGGTCAGTGGGGATAAGGAATGGCTGCTCACAGTCCTCAGCCTGGTTTAAGATAGGGGCACATGGGGAACAATTCACTAATCCCAACGGGGACCATATTTTAATTAGCAGCAGTCCTTGTACCCTTACGGGTAACTATTTACAGCTCTTTATTCACGCTACTTCCCTTCAGTAGCTATGTCCTCTTTGTGCTCCCTCCTGAGGGTAGTCCACAGACCCGTCCGGGTCCTCTTGGCTTTCCTCGTATTGGTAGTACTGCAGCTCCTCCTCGGTTAGCTGGGTTAGTATCTCTGCGACAGTCCTCCTCCCAGGTGGCCAGGACTTTACCTCCCTTTGGGCTGCCCCGGTTAATTGGGCCACCAGGATGCTCACTTTTTGCTCCTCTGTGAGGGGGTACACCTGGAAGAGGCTATCCAGCTTTTCTCTAAAGTCATGCAGGGTTTGTGACTCCCCTGAGTACTGGGGTAGCCAGGCTGCCCCCGGGATATAGGGCATGGTGAAAGGCATGACCGCAACAGCGGTGGCGCTGGCGGGGATTGAAGCGGTGAAGCTCTCCTCCGTATCCGGCATCCTTCTCCCCCCTAGTGGACCGTGGCCTACCTTGCGATGATCCTCTTCCGTAGGCCGCAGCTCCGCAGTGGATCGTCAGGGTTGAGGACCTTCCGTCGCGCTCTTGTGATGTCGGCGTCTGCTGGGCTCCTTCCAGGACCTTACGCAACATCCGGACGTGAGGCGGGGCTTCAGTTCTCGCGCGCTTTCGGAGTCCACGCCCCTCTTCTTCCCGCGCGGCGTCCTCAAGATGGCGTCCAATGGCGGGAAAACTCCACGTATGGCGGGAAGAAGGCTGAAGATGGCGCCGGATGGCTGGAAAACTCCACCGATGGCGGGAAGGAAGCGAAGATGGCGCCGGATGGCGGGAATCTTCACCACAGGAAAGTTTGAACAGTCTTTTTCAGGCACGCAGTACCCGGTGGTTGCGGGCACGAGATCCTGCCGACTACGCCAAAAGTTGACGCGCCCCTGGGCCTGTGTCGCGCTGCATTGCGCACGCGGGAGCTTACCCGGAGCCGGATCTCTTGAGGGTTGTAGTCTCGTGGCGGTGATCCGGTCCGTGCCCAGGGAGTCAGACTAAGTGGCGCTGTATCAGCGGTAGATGATGGACGACTACGCCACCCGTTGAATGCAGCTATGGAGCTGCCGCTGCAGGGCAGACCGCTGAGGCCGGTGGAAGGATGGTGCAGCGTGGATGGTATAACCCCCAACGGGAGGGGTATGGCCTCAGGGCAGCCGACGTGGATGATGGGGGTAGCAGGAACCACTCAGAGACGATGCGGTGTAGTTCAGGGTCTTTACTGGTGACAAAGATAGACCCTCCCGGAGTACTGGCTAGCGATTGGGGCCTGGTCAGTCCTTGAGCAGATGGGATCTCCCCTGGCCAGGCGGAGTTGTAGGCCTCCCAAACTAACGATACTCTTCTGGCTACCTTGCTAGAGGCGGATATAAGTAGCCCACGTCCCTGAGTGTACCGTGTGGTGCTCACCCGTATGGCCGGTGACTCGGGGCCTTCTAGTAGCTTCCACTCCACGACGGCGGTGCTGGTCCCATGCGTGTGACCGTGCCTTCGGGTTTCTTGGCCAGAGGACCTGAAATCCCCTGCCTGACGGATTCTGCTGCTGGGTAGGAGTTAGTCCCCACAGCCTCGGACTCCGGGTCCGGTAAGAAATCTTCTCAGTCAGGGCGAGCTCTGCAGCTGCCAGCCCCTGACTCTTTGTAACACTGCTCCCACAGAGCTCCTGTTGTTTCTTCCTATGCTGCTTCTCTTCTCTACTTCTGGCATGGCCCAGGAGCTGGGCCCAGCCAGAGCCACAGCTCCCTGTCAGCCCTCCTGGCTGAACTCTCCCTCTGAACTCTCTAACCCTGCCTCAGCCCCAGGTTTATATAGGGGAAGTTCTTCCCCTCCCAGGACTGGGCAGGAGGTGTGGCATGCATGGGATTCCTGACCAAGAGACTTCCCACCTGCTCTCAGACATAACATTGCCGTTACTGTGGAAACCAGACCCCTGGGGTGTCACACATACAATGAATTCAATACAAGGTAAGACAGTTTAAACAGTTACATTAGGAGTGAGTTCCCAGCTTGCAAGCTTATATTCTACAAGGAAATGGGGGGACACAATAGGTGTACACAATAGGTGAAAAGTGCTTGTTATTTCAGGTCTGGCAATTATAATAATATAAAGCATATTTAAATACATTTGTATAATACGATGTGCATTGAAGCAAAAAAAAATAACCTGTGCCTGATTATCTGTATTTTGCATCATCTGTAGCATTTTTCATCTTATCTGTATGTTACCCTTGCTGTAAATGTATCTTAAAGACATTTTATCCTTTAAGCTATTGCCGTCAAAAGCATATCATTCTGATATGAATGCTGTTTTGTACTGGATTCCACATATCTCTACAGAGAGCATTTTAAGGAAGGTGTGATGTGAATTGATTCACCTTTGAATCTTAACACAATGAAAAAATTTAAATTAGAAACAATAAAATTAAGTCAGGGATCATTTATAATGTAGCAATAAAATACCATTACTAAGTAAAGCCTGTTGGCAGAGAAGTTCTTTTAGCACATCTGGTGAAGCAGCATCTTTAAATTGTGATGCATTAGATGGATGAGTTTAGGACAGGCCCTGCCTGCTTCCGGCTGCATGTGCCAGCAGGAGTCCTTGCCAAGCCCACTAGGCTCATTAAACTCAATAGAACCCTGCAGGAAAAAACAATTTCTTTAATAGCCTTTGAAATTTCCATGGGCTTACCAGCCGATTTGCAGAATCATTTTTATTCTACTTGAAATACAAAACATTTTATGTACTAGAAAATACATCTGCCGTACATTACAAAATATGGGCAAAGTATTACAGTCTATCCTACAAAAACAAGTCACTTATTATTTTATACTGAATAATTTATTACAATTCACGCTGATTTTTACTTGTTTCAGCTGTCAGCAGGGATCTTTTTTTCTCTTTTTGCTATTGAAATGATATGTAATATAGGCTACTAATTCAAACTCACATATGAAGTGTCACTCTTAAAATGTATCCAAATATTGGAGTTTATTTTTATAATGTCGTACCATTTAAGTATACTCCGAATTTATATGCATAAATGGGCAACTGTAGTAAACTGAAATCTGCAGGTGCTAGCAAGAAGACAGCAATTTGCACATAATTATGTGTATATTTAAACATAATAAATGAGTATAAAAATGTTAATGTTAATGTGAATAAAATAGAAACATTCAGCTTTTGTTGCTTTTTTATGTTTTATGTGCATTAGACTATGCTAAATATATAGCATGCTTCATCTTAACATCTGCAAACTTACAGCCAAGGTACTGGACAGGATTAATGCAGGACATGGTCACAATTACAAGGCATGCTATATTTCTTCTTTGGATTGACACTGTAAAATAATAACTTGAGCTTGAAGATGGCATTTTGCTGTGTTTTTACAAAACTGTATGACTGTTGCTCCTCAGTAGAGATGAGCCTCTGTCCACCATATTTCTGTATTGTGAAGGGCCATAAAAAGGTTAAAAAAAATAAAAATACGCTGCGTTATTTTTCATTCATTTATTTAATAACTTGTTAATAAAAAAATTAAAAATACGACGTGGGATCCCCCTAATGTTGATAACCAGCCAAGGTAAAGCAGACAGCTGGGGGCTGATAATATCAGGCTGGGAAGGTCCATGGATATTGGCCCATTCCCAGGCTACTAAAATACCAGCCTGCAGCCGTCTCAGAAATGACGCATCACATTAGATATAATAAAATTCTAATGCTTTGTCTGCCTATTCCCCATTGCCCTGTTACGTTGGCAATCAGGGTATTATTTTTGGTGGTTGATGTCAGCTGTATAGAGTGTAGAGTCAGCTGGCATCAAGCCCAGGGGTTAGTAATGGAGAGGCATCTATCAGGCAGCCCCAATACTAACCCTGTAAGTTCAAAGGAAAAAAACACACAGACAAGAATATTTTAAAAAATATTTAGAAAAACACTCCCAGACTGCCTGGTTCACCAATTTATTAATAAAAAAAAAGAAAAATAATGATTGTCCAAAGTTGTTCAAGGATTCCAACATAGTCCACAAACGGCAACCTGAAAAACAGGAGCCTCGTTCTAAGAACGATGTTTCGTAGGGCACTCCCAGTCATACTGCATTCCTTGAGACCCAGTGACAGCAGTGATGACATCAGTGATTTTACTGACTTCAGTGATTTTGCTGGGTCACTCAGAGCGCAACCTCACTGAAAGTGACCTATGAAGCTTAGTTCTCAGAACGAGGCTCCATAGGTTGCTCTACAGAATCAGTGGATATTGTGGGAATGCCATGGATTACATCAGAGCAGCAGGGTTAATAAATTGGTGAATGAAGGACTGTCTCTTGTCCTTATTTATTTAATTCTCTCTTTTTATGTCTTTTAGATTGCCATTTGTGGACTACGTCAGAATACTTGGACTATATGGGACCAGAATTGCTTTCTTTATTTTTTTATTATTAATAATTTGATGAACCATGGAGTCAGGTTTTTTTTTTTAAATAAAATATATTAATTTTTTTCATTTAACTTACTGGGTTAGTAATGGAGGTCTCTGATAGATGTCTCACCATTACTAACCCCTGGGCTTGATCCCAGCTTGCACTACACAGCTGACATCAACCGCAAAAAATATTACCCCAATTGTCAACGCTCCAGAGCAATCGGGAAGAGCCAAAGTGCCTGAATTGGCACATCTAATGTGACATGCCAATTTTGGGGTGACTATGGCTGTTTTTTTCATCATTATTAAACATTGTTCAACAATTTGATAAATCTAGTGCAAATAATGACAATGCAGCCACAAGTAAAAGCAATAACTGTTCCCCATGATGTGAAAAAGACAGTGAGGAAGAACTACTAAAACTGATTTTTATATAGTGTAACCTGCTGTTGTGCTAAAAATTTACTGAAATGTAGGCTAATAAATTGGCATACATTGCAGCTTAAATCTAAGTCAGCTCATAGCTCAAATAGATTTCAATTACTGGCACACGGACAGTCCAAAAATTTGCATGCCAGAATAGGCTATGGGTTCAATCTAGCATTTGAAACATTTTCATTTTGTTTCAAATTCAGCATACACTGTGCAACATTTTGATAAATTTGGGTCTAAGCATACCATCTAACAAAAAGAGACTCACAATCCAAAAAAATTACTTTAAACTCCCCACAAACCCAAGAATATAATATAACTATTTCTTGCTGTTATAAACAAGTGACTTTGAAAATGGCTCTGATAACATGTTATAATATATTTCTGTTAGATCTCTGTGGCTCCATTGGGACCTCCATCTCATGACTTGAAAAATTGTATTTAGAAGGATCCCAACTACCTTATTGAGAGAAGCTCCAAAAACCTGACTTCAATGCTACATTACAAATACAGATGAGTGGATCAATCACCTGTGAATTGAATTTGAGTCAAATTTCTTAAAATTCGAAGGTCTTTGTCAAATCAAACAATTGTGATATAATGATATGGGTCTGCATTGGAGTCTTAGTATTGCAAGCACTAGGGATAGCAGGGGAAGGTAACGTAGTCAATGGGAAACCAGAGGTTAGTACACAGGAATAGCAATATAGATGAGCAGGAGGTAGCATTGTCAGTGGGAAGCCAGAGGACAGTAGACAGTAACAGAAGTATAGTATGGAGTAGCAGCAGGTCGAGTGAGAGAACTTGATTAAAGGCTAGGAGCTCCATTATCTCGCAAAAAAGGAAGTGCCAGGACAGGTTTAAATATGACGTTCAATCAGGAAATCACAGGGCACATCCAATCAGGAAAAACAAGGATTAACTAAAAAAATCCTGATGCCATTTCACAAACTACTAAAGACTTGAGGAGCCAGAGATGTGGTTCATGACATCAGGTACAGCCTTGTGGGCTTCTGTATTAATAATGTCTTGCAGTTATCACATTTGATCACATAGTCTAGCACAGCCTGCCATGGGGAACTATCACAGCCACTATAAAAGATGAGAGTCATTTAAGGATTTTACAGCCTAAGGAGGTGGAGGACCTGCAGAGTCAGTGTGACTGTGAAATGATTGATTTGTGAAATAGTGCAGTAAAAGCACTTTAATAACAGCATTTTTTAACACTAGAACTACTGATGGAGTCATTTTGACTCCTTTCGTTTTTTATTTCTCTTCTGTGACTACATTTTTCAGAATTCCGGCTTGAAACTCGGTGACTTTTCCTCAAATATGATGTGAAAAAAGATTTTGTGAGAATAAATAATTTTGGTGAAAAATTTGTGCGTTTTTTTCAAAATTTACCAAGAACTACTGAAGGGAGTCATTTTGACTCCCTACTATATTTTGAGGTCCTTTTGTCACTAAATGTTGGTATAAAGTTTTGTGCATAATTTTTTCACTCTGTCTTATTTACCCTGATGTTCATATAGATGTAGTTCAACTTACATGTCAACTTTTCACATTTTCCTTGTGTTTTACCTGCTTGTATTACTGTGTAATGCTGAACAAAATAGCTTGTTTACTCTAGGCTCTTATCTTATGCTAATGAAGGGTGGTGTTTTTCTAAGGTCCTAGCAGGAGACAGTATTCTGGATAGTAACTTTACTTTCAGTTCAGCTGAAGAGACAAAGAGAACAGACGCAGACATACGAGCTCTGAAGACTCATACAGGTATGAATTGTTATGAAATAGTTTAGCTGTCTGTCAACTGATTCAGCCCACCTACTTTTGAAGGTGGCAGAACAGTTATTATTTCTTTTAGTTTTCATTTCATTTCTATTTTTCAGCAGGGAACTATATAGAATTATGGAATTTGTGAGGAATATGGAGAGAAGACGTTTGATAAAGCCTCAGGATATTCTGGCTACTTTGCAATCCATACCGGAGGATGAATCGGAATCCGAATTGCAGGAACATGTATTTGATTCTGACAGTGATGAAGATTTCATTCCTCAGAACATATCAAGTGAATCTGAAGACTCAGAAGGAACAAATCCAGAAGGTAAGTAGTTATGTGTATTTATTTGTTCTTCCACACACTGAGTTAGGGCCTGTGCACACTAGCAGAATTCTGGCTGAATAGCCATCTGGATATTCTTGCCGCAATACAGGCCGTACCTGCCCGCTCATGCCTGAAGCTCCGCTCCGAACCCCGGGCTGGAGCCGCTGTCAGGGACAGAGCAGCGCTTGCTTACGCGCGAGCACGGCTCCGTCCCAGACAGCGGCTCCAGCCCGGGGTTCGGAGCGGAGCTTCAGGTATGAAACTCCGCTCTGTACCTGAGCGGGCAGGTACGGGCCGGATTGTGGTGAGAATATACGGACCCTTACAAAACAAAAATTCTAAATATTCATCAACTTTTTTACAGATATTCCAAGCACATCAACTGGGGATCGGGCTCATGCAGTTATGTTGCCTCGTGACCATCCTCCTGGTCGTGGACAGAAAAAATCAGCAAAACGTCCCAGAAATGAAAGAACAACAGATAACGATGGCGGCGAAGGTAATGCAACAACAAACACCAGAGAAGGCGAATCTGAAGGAATACTAGTTTCAGCGGATGGTATTCAATGGAAACCTGTTGAAATTGGAGAACACTTGCCTGGTAGGCGTGCCAGCCAAAATATTCTTCGAGAAGCACCTGGCCCTACAGGATACGCCAGAAGAAATATCATTATCGATAGTCCTTTGAGCGCATGGCGTTTATTTTTTGATTCATATATATTGACACATATAAAGAACTGTACGCTTGCAGAAGCATGCAGGAACAATAATTTACAGTTTACTCTATCTGATGAGGAGCTAGATGCATTCATTGCGATATTCTATGCTCGTGGAATATCTGGCACGAACCGTCACTCGATTAGCAGTATTTGGTGTAATGACTGGGGAATACCGTTTTGCAAAGCGACAATGTCTAGGGACCGCTTTGTTGAAATTATGAGGTTTCTCAGATTTGATGAGAAATCTACTCGATCGGAGAGACTGCAAACGGACAAGTTTGCTCTATTTTCTACTGTGTGGGACAGGTTTATTGAAAATTGTATTGCGTGTTACAAACCTGGCCCATACATAACGGTGGATGAGCAACTTTTCCCAAGCAAAACTAGGTGTCCATTCACGCAGTACATGCCTTCCAAACCAGATAAATATGGCCACAAATATTGGCTAGCTGTTGATAAGAGGAGCAAATATCTGGCAAATGGCTTCCCTTATCTAGGCAAAGATGACACACGCCGTGCTGAGGACCGTTTAGCTGACCATGTGGTAATGAAGTTATTGGACCCGTTTTTGAAAAAAGGTCGCAATGTTACAACCGATAATTATTTTACTTCAGTAAAATTAGCTAAACAGCTAAAAACCAAAGGAACAACCATCGTGGGAACACTGAACAAGACAAGGCGAGAAGTGCCTAAAGAAATAAAATCCATGAAAGAGGAATTGTACAACACTAAAGTGTTTAGAAATGAAGACAATTTTACACTTACAGTATATCAAGGAAAGCCCAACAAAAATGTTGTCATTTTGAGTTCCGTCCATCCAGATGTTGTTGTTGCGTCTGATTCCGCTAAAAAAACTCCAGAAACAGTAAAGTTTTACAATGAAACAAAATATGGAGTAGATGTAGTGGATCAGATGGCACGAAAATATACCACACGAACATGCACAAGGAGATGGCCTGTTCATGCATTTGAAAATGCCTTAGACTTTGCGGGTATAAATGCATGGATAATATTCAAGGAGATTACCCACCAAAAAATGTCACGCAAGGCATTTTTGCAAACGCTTGTGAGAGAGTTGAGTGGTCCTTATGTCACAGATAGGGAAAAGGGTTCCACGTCCCAAGTTTCTACATGCTCAGAAGTGATGGTTCAAACAAAATTTTGCCAGATCAAAGAAAAGTGCAAGAAAAATAGATCTGTCGGAAATTGTAAGACTTGTGGTAAGTCTTTGTGTGGGCAATGTACTGCCATAAATCAAAGGCAATGCCTAAAATGCGAAACACCAAATGTTTAGAAGGTGAATTCTGCGCCATATTTTCATTTTTATGCTCCTCCACCTACATTTTCTCTGCTTTTTGTTCTTCAGTTGTTGTTTATATGTGTGCACTTGAATAAAAAAAAATGTTTGAAAAACGTCTATTATAATTATTGTTATTTTCTGTAGAAAAATAAGAAAAGCAGAAAAAAAACAATCAAAAGCATTACTGTTGGATCTCACAATAATAATACATTACAAAAAATATAATTATTAATAAATAACCACAAATGAAACTCTAAAAATAAACGAAAACAAGCAAGGAGTCAAAATGACTCCTTTCAGTAGTTCTATGCGGGGTCACGAGTCCAGTAGTCCTAGTGTTAAGAAAACACCTCTGTTCAAATTTTTCTTCTGAAGAAAAATTCTGAAGGTAAGTCCATGTGGGTCAGAGAATGTGTACTTCCTGGATTGTGATCTGGGCAAAAAAAATCAATAGAGGCTGGTTAGAGATGAGCCTATAAATTTGAGTGGAATTGAATTCTTCTTGAATTTTACAAAAATCCTTATTTGCAGAATTTTTTGCAATTTGCTCCTCGCGGTTTCAGCAAAATTGTTGACATAGGCCGCCATTTTTCTGAGCCATAATGGTCCATCAAAAGGTTAAAAAAAAAATCGTTATACCCATCTCACCGCTTACATCTCCTGCCCTTCTGCTACTCTTGGAGGGGTCATAAATGCCGCTCAGAAGATTTCACGCTTCCTGCCCTAGCTGCATCTTCTGATCTCCCACTGTTTGTGATGAAATATTCAGGCCACTTGCACTGTTCTATGCTGGTAAGCAGGAGGCCACAGCGCACGTCATGACACCGTAGACCTCCAAAGCTCCTGTGCAAAACCCTTGTGGGCATTATGACAGCTGCAAGTCTGTCACACTGCAAGAAGACCGAAAGCACCAATGTGAGCAGCAGGAAATCTGAAGATACGGTGAGGACCAGAATTTCCCAGGAAAAAACATGCAAACAGGAGAATTTGAATTTTACCCAATAGGCTCATCTCTAATGCTGACGCTGACCTCTATGTCAAATTTGGTCTTAATGTGTGGACTTCAGATCAAAAGGGAGATACAGCGCTCCATGAAATTTTGGTAATGTAGAAGGGAAGGTGAAAATTCACAAGTTTTTCAAATGGTAAGTTACTTGGAATCCTATTGTTATTAATAAATTGATAAATGTAGAACAGATTCAGAAGGTCCTTGATGACAACTTTCGTGTTGAGTATTGTATTAGGGGAATTTTATGTCTTGTGTATTTGTGTGGCACTTTTTAGTCTTACTTTGTCTAGAAAACCTTTAGTACCTCATTAAACAAGATGGTTTTTAGTATAATTATTTAGCAGTTTTAAAATCATTGTATTCAATTAATTATAGAAATTGTAGGCAAAGTGAAATACAATTATGTGTAACCTTTCTGAACGCTAATATTATTGCTACAGTGAAGTGGCACTATAATATACAGAATGCATTCTTTATTTCTAAACTTAATTATGTTTACTTGAAATGAAGTTAAAGTTTTGAATTTTGTAAACAGGTGGAATTTTGACATTTTTTTTGTGGTTAAGTCAAATTGCAGTATTAAGACCAGTTATTTAAACTATAATTATTATAATTGTTTTTATTCAATTTTCCCTCAGTCCTGGGAAAAAAAGAGTCAAAGATCTGGTTGAAAAACATGTATAAAATGTGTATAATATAATTTTGTATGTAAAAAGAGACAACCTAAGTATACATGATTTGACTTTTAAGGTGATTTTCTCTGCTTGTGTCTCTTTCACCCCCATCTCTATAGACTTGTTTAGGCAGCAACTGTAATCTAATTCTTCAGGGAGCTGAAAACCTGTCTACACTAAGTACAGTTTTGAGCAGTGAATTCCGAGAAGTCTGAATGGTGAGAACAGATGGTAATTTTCTTGATTAAGATATATTGCAATATTCCATATCACTTTTGTAGGGGTAATTTGAGCATTGGTTATTTGTGACTTCCTGGGTCATCGAGTCATTGGTATATGGCGGGTAGCCCTGTGTGTCAAGATCATTAAGAAAACAGATTAAAAAGTACAATTGGAAAGACAGATAAGCTCACTCACTGCCAAATAGAAGATGGTGCTCTGAAGAACAATGCTATCATAAGTAAATATAGAATAATTTGCCACTGAAGTGATGAAGAAGAGAAATTTGATATATAATATTTATTTTGACTTTAACCGACTCATGAAAAACAGAAAAGATCGACATGTTGGCTAAAATAAACCATTTTCAACAAAAATCTGAGTATATACATAAAATAAAATGAAAACAAAAATCATAAGTTCAATCATAACGAGCAAAATTAGTGACACAAATTTAGTATATACAAAATATATGAAACAGAAAACATCATTAGTACATATAGCAATGCATAAGAGCATCTGGGGATTCTATATGAGGGCATATTTCCCTATTAAATAATAATAGGGTAATATTTTGTTAAGGATATGTAAGAAGTCATATAGGAATCCGGTTTCTAAAAGCTGTTAAACAACTCTCTCAGAGACTGATTGTATGTTTTTCTGTGAGGAGAGAATACAAATACAAAAATAGAGCAATTAACTTATGAGGCCGAAATAAAATTGCAAAACTTTATTTAGACAGAATAAAATCAAGGTATGGCAATATATATGTTAAAACAGACACAAACAAGAGATGAGGCAATTGATGAGAAGACCTGGACCATAAAATATAAGAGATAATATGTGTAAAGCAGGTGTCAGAAATGCAACACGTAGAGACACAAAGTGAGGGCAGTCAGAGAAGTGTAAAAACAATTTAGATATACTGTATATATAATCCTACTTTAAACAAAGGGTTGGTAACAAGAATGAAGAGGTAATTTACAATAACAATGAACAATCTCCCAAAATAATGTGATCCGCCCTGGCGTGGGAGTCACCACAGCAGTACTTTAACTCTGTGAATGGCCCTAGTGGGGGTCACCGGTTATTCCCGCTAGGCCACAAGTCTTTTTCTAACAAAGTCAATTAAATCTAGTTTGGCTTTTTCCACTTCGCCCGTTCCCCTCCCAACCTGACATCCTAAACCCCACAACCCCTGGTACTGTGAATGATCATTTGAAGTGTCGGCCCTGTTCAGCGATGCAGCTCCCCTGTTTCTGCTGGCGTGACTCCTCTGACACAGTTCTCTCTTATCTCCTCTTTGCTCGGCCATTGAAGGCGGTCTCTCGTGCCTTGCATAGTGGGGTCCGGACCTTGTCAGTTGATGGGCAATGTCGGGTACTGTGAAGTCACTCAATACCACAAGCAGATCCCGGCTCTCCTCTGCGGTGAATCCGGCATTTGTTCACTGGCGTCCACTTGTGCTGCCTTGTAAGTCTATGCCTCTGACCTGTCAGGCTGCTTTCCTCAGCGCGTCTACTTCTCTCTGCAGCTCGGCGCCGAAATCACCTCAGGTTTGGCGCTCTACAGTTATATTTAAAAACTCCTCACTGGACATCATCTGACCGGGTCTCATGTTCAAATCTGTTCCCCCTAAGGCATCTTGGTTCCGTTTGATTGAGGTCAACCAGCAGATGACAATAAGTCTTTCTGACTTCAGTTACATATGCACCATGTACACTATATGAGCAATGATTTCCTTCATTCTCAACATGCAAATTAAGAGATGCTGTACACAGCTAATGCCACTGTGAATACATATTCCAGATATACTGTATCATAAAGGGAGAAAGTGTACATATATCAAGCTATAATCAAATTGTATATATTACCATATTTTTCGGACTATAAGACGCACCGGACCATAAGACGCACCTAGGTTTTAGAGGAGGAAAATAAAAAAATAAAAATGTAAGCAAAAAATGTGGTCATGATGCACTTTTAAGAGAGAGGGCGTCTTGTACTGACACTGGTATAGGGTAATGTCCCCCAATTCTGACAATATCCCCCATCCTGGTATATATGCCGCCCCCCTTCCTTTTATATATGGTCCCCATCCCCATCCTGGTATGCCTGGCATCCCTCCATCCTGGTATGCATGGCACCCCTCATCCTTATCCTGGTATGCATGGCACCCCTCATACCTATCCTGATATGCATGGCACCCATCATCCCTGTCCTGGTATGCATGGCACCCCTCATCCCTGTCCTGGTATGCATGGTACCCCTCATCCTTATCCTGGTATGCATGGCACCCCTCATACCTATCCTGATATGCATGGCACCCATCATCCCTGTCCGGGTATGCATGGCACCCCTCATACCTGTCTTGGTATGCATGGCACCCCTAATCCCTGTCCTGGTATGCATGGCACCCCTCATCCCTGTCCTGGTATGCATGGCACCCCTTATCCCTGTCCTGGTATGCATGGCACCCCTCATCCCTGTCCTGGTATGCACGGCACCCCTAATCCCTATCCTGGTATACTTGGCACCCCTAATCCCTGTACTGGTATATATGGCACCCCTCATCCCTGTCCTGGTATGCATGCCACCCATCATCCCTATCCTGGTATGCATGGAACCCCTCATCCCTGTCCTGGTATGCATGGCACCCCTCATCCCTGTCCTGGTATGCAGGCACCCCTAATCCCTATCCTGGTATGCATGGCACCCATCATCCCTATCCTGGTATGCATGGCACCCCTCATCCCTGTCCTGGTATGCATGGCACCCCTCATCTCTGTCCTAGTATGCTTGGCACCCCTAATCCCTATCCTGGTATGCATGGCACCCTTAATCCCTGTCCTGGTATGCATGGCATCCCTAATCCCTGTCCTGGTATGCATGGCACCCCTAATCCCTGTCCTGGTATGCATGGCACCCCTAATCCCCATCAGGCTGCACATTAAAAAAAAAAAAACACTCATACTCACCTTTCTTCTCTCTCCTCCAGCGCTGCGTCCGGTCTGCCTGCACTGATCTCTCCATGTGAGCCGCGCATGACGTCCACCGATACCGCTACCCCCACACCACAAATAAATATACACCCCTCCGAACATTCGGACCATAAGACGCACGCCCCATTTTCCTCCAAAATTTTGGAGGAAAAAAATGCATCTTATGGTCCGAAAAGTACGGTACCCCATTTAATATAACATGATCACTAACTTATATGTACAATCAAGCAGGTGAAATCAATGAAACTCAGATAGTAAGTGCAGGCATATATGTTTCGGTATCCATTCAGATATATAATTCACATGTAGCAATGAAGTACATATGGGAATGCATACATTATTGGTATAAATTATCAAGAAAAAAGAGAGAAGGGTGGGCACTGCTACAAGTATATATAATGGGGTGCAACACTAGCCTGATGGGACTAGAACAAAATAATACAGAGAAAAAGCACAGGCTATAGAAACTATGCACACCCACAATATTAAAAATCACAATATCTTTATTAAAGTTTTATACAAGACCATCTACCACAGTACATAGAGTAAAAACATTTAAAAATAGGCAAAATATTGCTCTATACAATATCAAAAAAAGGGGGAGAAAGATATCAATGTGTTCATTCAAAACAATGAATCTCCTTGAACCCGCAGGTAAATGGTATACTGCTTATCAAGTCCCATAGTATAGGGCATGGTCTTAGGTAACTTAGGTAATAAAGTTAGCCACTTAGGTAATAAATTGATCAGTGCTCGAGTCGTATGTGCCGCTTCATGCTAATGGTGATAAAAGTTCCACATTCCGCAGATCGGTGCAGGTTCCAGCAGTTGCCGTCAACCAATGAATAACTTATCATTTATCCTTTGGCCACATTCACACATTTAGTATTTTACCTCAGTATTTGTAAGCTAAGACCAGAAGTGAAACAATCAGAGAAAAAGTATAATAGAATGTCACCACTTCTGCATTTATCACCCACTCCTGGTTTTGGCTTACAAATATTGAGGAAAATATTGACCAAATACTGAAAGTGTGAACGTGGCCTTAGAATAGGTAATTACTTGTTTTTACTGTAGAATTCCTATAAGTTCATATTTGCTACTGTGTAATAGTCACAGGACAGGGAAGGGTTAAACGTCCAAGTAATTAATCTCTATTGGAAATCAAGAATCTTTCCCTTATTGATATCAGACAAGGGAGAAATACCACCACACCATGACCAGATCACATTTTACCACCACATAGTGACCTAATAATACCTCTTACAGGGGATAAATACCACCACACCACGACTAGACCTCATATTACCACCACATAGTGACCTAATAATACCACATACAAGGCCAAGGAACAAATACGACCACACCCCAACCAGACCACATAGTGATCGAATAATATCACATACAAGAGAGAAATACTGCCACACCATGACCAGACCACATATTACCACAATATAGTTACTGAATACTACAATACTAATAACATTATATTACCACTGGTGACATTATACACAGGAGCTCTTTATATAGTGTCAGTGTACATGTAATACAGTGATCACCGGTGATATTACACTTTATGCAGAGCTCCTGTATATAATGTCACTGGTGATTACTGCATTACTTGTACACTGACACTACATACAAAGCTCCTGTGTATATAGTATACAGTGATCACCAGTGCCATTATATACAGGAGCTCTGTATATAGTTTCAGTGTACAGGTAATACAGGGATCATCAGTGACATTATACACAGGAGCTCTGTGCATTGTGTCAGTATACAGGTAATACAGGAATTACCAGTGACATTGTACACAGTAGTTCTATATATAGTGTCAGTGTACAGGTAGTACAGGGATCACCAGTGACATTATACACAGTAGCTCTGTATATAGTGTCAGTGTACAGGTAATACAGGGATCACCAGTGACATTATACACAGGGGCTCTGTATATGGTGTACAGTGTATAATGTCAGTGTACAGGTAATACAGTGATCGCCAGTGATGATATACACATTCCACACTCACCCCCCCAGCTTCTACACTACATTAGATGAAGAAAAAAGTGACATAGTGCCGCCCTGCACAATAAAAGGACCTCCCTTGTGGTGCCTCCATTGGAAAACAATATCCTCAAACGTAAATTAGATTACAGCAGTTATAATGTCCCCTGAGTAGCCCCTACAGTAGTTATGTCCACCACTTGCCAAAATAAACGAATAATGTATGTTCCTCCTCCTGAACCCCATACAGTAATTATGTCACCCCTTTAAAAAGGTCTCAGATCCTGGGACCCTTTATTTAATGCTTCCATCCTGGACCTCTATGTCCACTTTAATAAGGTCCCCATCCTGTGCCCATTTATTTAATAGTGTCCCCATCCCAGGCCCCTTTATTTAAAGGGAACCTGTCATGTGAGTTGGAGCATGTAAACTGCCCACTGTAATGTTCATCACTAACACGCTTTTTGCAATAATATCGGTGCTATAATCTTTAGTAAAAAACACTTTATATACACTGCTCAAAAAAAAATAAAGGGAACACTTAAACTACCGAAAATAACTCCAAGTAAATCAAATTTCTGTGAAATCAAATTGTCCATTTGGGAAGCAACACTGATTGACAATCAATTTCACATGCTCTTGTGCAAATGGAATAAACAATAGATGGAAATTATTGGCAATTATCAAGACCCACTCAATAAAGGAGTGGTTCTGCAGGTGGGGACCAAAGACCACATCTCAGTACCAATGCTCTCTGGCTGATGTTTTGGTCACTTTTGAATGTTGGTTGTGCTTTCACACGCATGGTAGTATGAGACGGACTCTACAACCCACAAAAGTTGCTCAGGTAGTGCAGCTCATCCAGGATGGCACATCAATGCGAGCTGTGGCAAGAAAGTTTGCTGTGTCTGTCAGCGTTGTGTCCAGAGGATGGAGGTACAACCATGAGACAGGCCAGTACACCAGGAGACGGGTAAGGGGCTGTAGGAGGGCAACAACCCAGCAGCAGGACCGCTACCTCCGCCTTTGTGCAAGGAGGAACAAGAGGAGCACTGCCAGAGCCCTGAAAAATGACCTCCAGCAGTCCACAAATGTGCATGTGTCTGCACAAATGGTTAGAAACTGACTCCATGAGGGTGGTATGAGGGCCCGGCGTCCACAGATGGGGGTTGTGCTATCAGCCCAACACCGTGCAGGATGCTTGGCATTTGCCACAGAACACCAGGATTGTCAAAGTTGCCAATGGCGTCCTGTGCTCTTCACAGACGAAAGCAGGTTCACACTGAGCACATGTGACAAACATGACAGAGTCTGGAGACGCCGTGGAGAGCAATCTTCTGCCTGCAACATCCTTCAGCCTGACCGGTTTGGCAGTGGGTCAGTAATGGTGTGGGGTGGCATTTCTTTGAGGGGCCGCACAGCCCTCCATGTGCTCGCCAGAGGTAGCCTGACTGCCATTAGGTACCGAGATGAGATCCTCAGACCCCTTGTGAGACCATATGCTGGTGCGGTTGGCCCTAGGTTTCTCCTAATGCAGGACAATGCCAGACCTCATGTTGCTGGAGTGTGTCAGCAGTTCCTGCAAGATGAAGGCATTGAAGCTATGGACTGGCCCGCCCGTTCCCCAGACCTGAATCCGATTAAGCACATCTGGGACATCATGTCTCGCTCCATCCACCAATGACACGCTGCACCACAGACAGTCCAGGAATTGGCGGATGCGTTATTCCACATCTGGGAGGAGATCCCACAGGAGACCATCCCCAACCTCATCAGGAGCATGTATAGGCATTGTAGGGAGGTCATACAGGCATGTGTTGACCGCACACAATACTGAGCCTCCTTTTGACTTGTTTTAAGGAGTTTGCATCAAAGTTGGATCAGCCTGTAGTGTGTTTTTTCACTTTAATTTTGGGGGTGACTCCAAATCCAGGCCTCCATTGGTTAATAAATTTGATTTCCATTGATGATTTTTGTGTGATTTTGTTGTCAGCACATTAAACTTTGTATAGAACAAAGTGTTCAATGAGAATATTTCATTCATTCAGATCTAGGATGTGTTATTTGAGTGTTCCCTTTATTTTTTTGAGCAGTGTACTTATATCTTACTTGCAATTTTAGTCATAGGGTTGTTCATTTCTTTATTCAGTCTGGCTTGTCCCCGCCCACTCAATTTGAACTGTCCCGGATTGTGCCGACGTCACATGATTAAGCTTGTTGTGGTCCCGCGCTTTCGCATTGTATGCCATCACCCACACTTGTGCAATGTGTGCACCGCTGCAGCCCGCATTTATCTTGATGTGCGTTGCCGCGATGGGTCAAGTAACCCTGCGTGCGCGCGCCCCTGCCTTTGTCTTTAAAGGGCCAGTGTCCTGACAAACTTTTCTTTTTTTCCTTTTTTTTCCTTCCCTCCTTCTTCTTCTCTGAGGGCGGGGCCAACCGAGCATTTAACTGGTACCCCGCCAGACCAGTCCGACCCTGTACAAAACCATCTAATGAAGTATTTCACATTCTCTATCCAAACCATGTGGTTGCAATGTTTGGAGAACATGGATCCAGTAAGTCTCTCACTCTTTTTCTTTGTGGATTCTGTCGCCACCATGTCTTGCCCTGGGTACATAGTAACCTGAAATCTGAGTTGTGCTATAGAATGTCCTGCAGATACAGTGGGTACGGAAAGTATTCAGACCCCTTTAAATCTTTTACTCTTTGTTTCATTGCAGCCATTTAGTAAATTCTAAAAATTTAATTTTTTTTCTCGCTAAAGTAGACTCTGCACCCAATCTTGACTGAAAAAAACAGAAATGTAGAATTTTTGCAAATTTAATTAAAAAAGAAAAACTGAAATATCACATGGTCATAAGTATTCAGACCCTTTGCTCAGTATTGAGTAGAAACACCCTTTTGATCTAGTACAGCCATGAGTCTTCTTGGGAATGATGCAACAAGTTTTTCACTCCTGGATTTGAGGATCCTCTGCCATTCTTCTTTGCAGATCCTCTCCAGTTCCATCAGGTTGGATGATGAACGTTGGTGGACAGTCATTTTCAGGTCTCTCCACAGATGCTCAATCGGGTTTAGGTCAGGGCTCTGGCTGGGCCAGTCAAGAATGGTCACAGATTTGTTCTTAAGCCACTCCTTTGTTATTTTAGCTGTGTGCTTAGGGTCATTGTCTTGTTGCAAGGTGAATCTTCGGCCAAGTCTGAGGTCCAGAGCACTCTGGAAGAGGTTTTCATCCAGGATATCTCTGTACTTGGCCGCATTCATGTTTCTTTCAATTGCAACCAGTCGTCCTGTCCCTGCAGCTGAAAAACACCCCCATAGCATGATGCTGGCACCACCATGTTTCACTGTTGGGATTGTATTGGGCAGATGATGAGCAGTGCCTGGTTTTCTCCACACATACCGCTTAGAATTATCACCAAAAAGTTCTATCTTCGTCTCATCAGACCAGAGAATCTTATTTCTCATAGTCTGGGAGTCCTTAATGTGTTTTTGAGCAAACTCTATGCGGGCTTTCATATGTCTTGCACTGAGGAGTGGCTTCAGTCGGGCCACTCTGCCATAAAGGCCCGACTGGTGGAGGGCTGCAGTGATAGCTGACTTTGTGGAACTTTCTCCCTTCTCCTTACTTCATCTCTGGAGCTCAGCTACAGTGATCTTGGGGTTCTTCTTTACCTCTCTCACCAAGACTCTTCTCCCATTATTGCTCAGTTTGGCTGGATGGCCAGGTCTAGGAAGACTTCTGGTGGTCCCAAACTTCTTCCATTTAAGGATTATGGAGGCCACTGTGCTCTTAGGAACCTTGAGTACTGCAGAAATTCTTTTGTAACCTTGGCGAGATCTGTCCCTTGCCACAATTCTGTCTCTGAGCTCATTGGGCAATTCCTTTGAGGTCATGATTCTCATTTGGTCTGACATGCACTGTGAGCTGTGAGGTCCTATATAGACAGGTGTGTGCCTTCCAAATCAAGCCCTATCAGTTTAATTAAACACAGCTGGACTCCAATTAAGGAGTAGAACCATTTCAAGGAGGATCACAAGGAAATGGACAGCATGTGACTTAAATATGAGTGTCTGAGCAAAGGGTCTGAATACTTATGACCATGTGATATTTCAGTTTTTTTTTTTTAATAAATTTGCAAAAATTTCTACCTATCTGTTTTTTTTCAGTCAAGATTCGGTGCAGAGTGTACATTAATGAGAAAAAAATGAACTTTTTAGAATTTACCAAATGGCTGCAATGAATCAAAGAGTGAAAAATTTAAAGGGGTCTGAATACTTTCTGTACTCACTGTATGAAATGGGCAGGAATAGGTAATAGAGTGTGTTTACACCTAATGGTGGATTTGTTTTAAGAGATGAAGTCACAGATACAGTACAGACCAAAAGTTTGGACACACCTTCTCATTTAAAGATTTTTCTGTATTTTCATGACTATGAAAATTGTACATTCACACTGAAGGCATCAAAACTATGAATTAACACATGTGGAATTATGTACTTAACAAAAAAGTGTGAAACAACTGAAAATATGTCTTATATTCTAGGTTCTTCAAAGTAGCCACCTTTTCCTTTGATGACTGCTTTGCACACTCTTGGCATTCTCTTGATGAGCTTCAAGAGGTAGTCACCGGAAATGTTTTTCACTTCACAGGTGTGCCCTGTCAGGTTTAATAAGTGGGATTTCTTGCCGTACAAATGGGGTTGGGACCATCAGTTGTGTTGTGCAGAAGTCAGGTGGATACACAGCTGATAGTCCTACTGAGTTAACTGTTAGAATTTGTATTATGGAAAGAAAACAGCAGCTAAGTAAAGAAAAACGAGTGGCCATCATTAATTTAAGAAATGAAGGTCATTCAGTCCGAAAAATTAGGAAAACTTTGAAAGTGTCCCCAAGTGCAGTGGCAAAAACCATCAAGCGCTACAAAGAAACTAGCTCACATGAAGACCGCCCCAGGAAAGGAAGACCAAGAGTCACCTCTGCTTCTGAGGATAAGTTAATCCGAGTCACCAGCCTCAGAAATCGCAGGTTAACAGCAGCTCAGATTAGAGACCAGGTCAATGCCACACAGAGTTCTAGCAGCAGACACATCTCTTCACAACTGTTAAGAGGAGACTTTGTGCAGCAGGCCTTCATGGTAAAATAGCTGCTAGGAAGCCACTGCTAAGGACAGGCAACAAGCCAAAGAGACTTGTTTGGGCTAAAGAACACAAAGAATGGATATTAGACAACTGGAAATCTGTGCTTTGGTCTGGTGAGTCCAAATTTGAGATATTTGGTTCCAACCACCGGGTCTTTGTGCGACGCAGAAAAGGTGAACAGATGGACTCTACAAGCCTGGTTCCCACCGTGAAGCATGGAGAAGGAGGTGTGATGGTGTGGGGGTGCTTTGCTTGTGACAATGTTGGTGATAAATTCAAAATTGAAGGCATACTGAACCAGCATGGCTACCACAGCATCTTGCAGCGGCATGCTATTTCATCCGGTTTGCGTTTAGTTGGACCATCATTTATTTTTCAACAGGACAATGACCTCAAGCACACCTCCAGGCTGTGTAAGGGCTATCTGACCAAGAAGGAGAGTGATGGGGTGCTACGCCAGATGACCTGGCCTCCACAGTCATCAGACCTGAAGCCAATCGAGATGGTTTGGGGTGAGCTGGACCGTAGAGTGAATGCAAAAGGGCCAACAAGTGCTAAGCATCTCTGGGAACTCCTTCAAGATTGTTGGAAGACCATTTCTGGTGACTACCTCTTGAAGCTCATTAAGAGAATGCCAAGAGTGTGCAAAGCAGTCATCAAAGCAAAAGGTGGCTACTTTGAAGAACCTAGAATATAAGACATATTTACAGTTGTTTCACACTTTTTTTGTTAAGTATATAATTCCACATGTGTTAATTCATAGTTTTGATGCCTTCAGTGTGAATGTACAATTTTCATAGTCATGAAAATACAGAAAAATCTTTAAATGAGAAGGTGTGTCCAAACTTTTGGTCTGTACTCTATGTTGGGTGGCCTCAAACACATGTTCGAGCCCACAGGGGCACCAGGTGTTGCATATTATAAATGCAGAGTCACAAGTGGAAAAACCATTTATTGAGCAACATTTGCCAGACAGTGGATGTGTGAAGCAACTACCTTTGCTGACATTCGAATATTGAATACATAAAAGACATAGGAACTTACCCTTCATATGGTTAGACAAGTTGCTCTTGACTAATCTACTCATTTTTGGGCTTATATCTGCTCAAACCATGTGATTTTTTAGATTGTCTTGCAGCGGCTGCTAGGAAACCACTGCTAAGGACAGGCAACAAGCCAAAGAGACTTGTTTTGGGCTAAAGAACACAAAGAATGGACATTAGACAAGTGGAAATCTGTGCTTTGGTCTGGTGAGTCCAAATTTGAGATATTTGGTTCCAACCACCGGGTCTTTGTGCGACGCAGAAAAGGTGAACGATGGACTCTACAAGCCTGGTTCCCACCGTGAAGCATGGAGAAGGAGGTGTGATGGTGTGGGGGTGCTTTGCTTGTGACAATGTTGGTGATAAATTCAAAATTGAAGGCATACTGAACCAGCATGGCTACCACAGCATCTTGCAGCGGCATGCTATTTCATCCGGTTTGCGTTTAGTTGGAACATCATTTATTTTTCAACAGGACAATGACCTCAAGCACACCTCCAGGCTGTGTAAGGGCTATCTGACCAAGAAGGAGAGTGATGGGGTGCTACGCCATATGACCTGGCCTCCACAGTCATCAGACCTGAAGCCAATCGAGATGGTTTGGGGTGAGCTGGACCGTAGAGTGAATGCAAAAGGGCCAACAAGTGCTAAGCATCTCTGGGAACTCCTTCAAGATTGTTGGAAGACCATTTCTGGTGACTACCTCTTGAAGCTCATTAAGAGAATGCCAAGAGTGTGCAAAGCAGTCATCAAAGCAAAAGGTGGCTACTTTGAAGAACCTAGAATATAAGACATATTTTCAGTTGTTTCACACTTTTTTTTGTTAAGTATATAATTCCACATGTGTTAATTCATAGTTTTGATGCCTTCAGTGTGAATGTACAATTTTCATAGTCATGAAAATACAGAAAAATCTTTAAATGAGAAGGTGTGTCCAAACTTTTGGTCTGTACTCTATGTTGGGTGGCCTCAACCACATGTTCGAGCCCACAGGGGCACCAGGTGTTACATATTATAAATGCAGAGTCACAAGTGGAAAAACCATTTATTGAGCAACATTTGCCAGACAGTGGATGTGTGAAGCAACTACCTTTGCTGACATTCGAATATTGAATACATCATAGACATAGGAACTTACCCTTCATATGGTTAGACAAGTTGCTCTTGACTAATCTACTCATTTTTGGGCTTATATCTGCTCAAACCATGTGATTTTTTAGATTGTCTGGTCTTTTGTTGCATATCAGTCGTGGGACTGAGAATTCAAGGATAGTGGGGTAGGATTTATTTTAATGTACCCAGTATTTTCTGATATACTGGTTGATCAGAAACATATATCAAGAATTTATCTCTTCTTCAGTGCCAAAGTATTCTCTACCTACTTAAATTTAAACAGTACACGTACAATAGATGTTTTTTTCCAGCATATTTGAACCATGCAATAGCCATATAAAGCACAAACATAATTATTTATTTATGTAAGAACCCCATCAAAATAGAAAGGACCTAAGGGACAGAAGCAAAAGATATACTAGCAAAATATCAAATTTGGAGGCCAAAGTGAAAGAAGTGAAAATTTGGAGGCCAAAGTGAAAGAAGTGAAAGAAAGTGAAAGAATTGGGAGCGCATGTGGTCTTCTCATCCATCCTCCCAGTGGATGGCCATGGAACAATGAGGTGGAATAAGATTCTACAGGTGAACAACTGGCTACGTCGATGGTGCCGTCAACAAGGATTTGGATTTCTGGATCACGGAATGAATTACCTATACGATGGACTACTTGCTAGAGATGCGGTGCACCTTACGAAGACTGGAAAACATGTATTTGGAAGTTGCCTTGCTACACTCATCAGGAGAGCTTTAAACTAGAACAATATGGGAAGGGAAGCAAAAGGCCAGAAAAAGCTATACAGCTGACAAATACTATTGAGATCTCTGCTACTGGAAGTGGAAAGGAAGAACAAAGACAAAACAATTTAAATGATAAAAATATGGGAGGAAGAGAAACCAATCACAAACTAAAATGTTTTTATACAAATGCACAAAGCATGGGCAACAAACAAGGAGAATTGGAACTACTAGTGCAGGAAAAGAAATATGATGTCATTGGAATCACTGAAACTTGGTGGGACGATACACATGATTGGAATAAAAGGCTAAAAGGATACAACTTATTTGCAAGAAACAGACTTGATAAACGAGGAGGAGGTGTCGCATTGTATGTTAGAAAAGCGTATATCTGCACAGAGATTGAATCTTCAGAGACTGGGAGTTCTGTGGAAACTGTTTGGGTAAGAATACAAGGAGAGAACAACGGAAAGGACACCATTGTAGGCATTTACTACAGGCCACCTGGGCAAGCTGAAGAAATGGATGAACTCTTTATGTATCAAATGACCAAGTTCTCAAAAAAATATGACGTAGTGGTCATGGGAGATTTCAACTATCCAGACATTTGTTGGGAATCTCTCTCAAGTAAAACTAACAGGTCAAGCAAATTCTTATCCTCTCTTGCTGACAACTTTATCTTCCAAAAGGTAGGGGAGAAAACAAGGGGATCTGCTACTTTGGATCTAATCCTTATAAACAGGGAGGAAATGGTTGAGGAGGTAAAGGTGGCTGGGACCCTAGGAGGCAGCGATCATGCTATTATAGAATTTTGGATAACTAGAGGAGGAAGACATGTGAAGACTCAAACTTCAAGGTTAGATTTTAGAAAGGCTGATTTTAAGCGACTCAGAAAGAGAATAGGAGGGATCCAATGGCTGGATGTCCTTAAGGACAAAAATGTCCAGGAAGGATGGTAAATTTTTAAAAATGAGATTCTCAAAGCACAATCGTTAACAATCCCGAAAAGTAGGAAGAATGGGAAGCATTTAAGGAAACCAGGATGGATGAACACAGAGCTTAAACACATGCTAAAAAGAAAGAAAGAAATGTTTATTAAATGGAAAGAGGGAGGAATATCTAAAGAAGACTATAATGCAGTCTGCAGATCCTGCAGGGCACGTATCAGGTTAGCTAAAGCTGACAATGAATTAAGGCTTGCAAGAGATGTCAAAAGCAATAAAAAAGGATTTTGGGGTATGTCAAAAATAAAAGAAATGTCAAAGATGCTATAGGATTTTTACAGGATGAAAATGGAGAAATGGTAAGAGAGAATGTTGAGAAGCCCAAACTTTTTAACTCCTATTTTGCATCTGTTTTCTCTCAGAAAGAAAATGTAACATCAACTGATCTTCACTGTCCTTTTAAAGGAATAGAAGAATCCAAGTTATCTGTAAACAGAAAGATTGTGAGGGAATATTTAGCTAACATAAATGAGTTCAAGTCTCCAGGTCCAGATGAATTACACCCCAGAGTACTGAAGGAGATCGTAGAAGAAATTTTAGAACCGCTCTCCATAATCTTTGAAAATTCTTGGAGAACAGGAAAAGTCCCAGAAGACTGGAGAAGAGCAAATGTTGTTCCTATCTTCAAAAAGGGGAAGAAGGTGGACCCAGGGAACTATAGGCCGGTGAGTCTGACTTCTATACCAGGAAAGATCTTTGAACAAATTATTAAACAACGTGTATATAAGTACATGGATAAGAATGAAGTGATTAACCAGAGTCAGCATGGGTTTGTAACTAACAAGTCATGTCAGACTAACATAATTTCCTTCTATGACAGAATCACTGACTGGGTGGATCAGGGAAATGCTGTAGATATAGTATATCTTGACCTCAGCAAAGCATTTGACAAAGTATCTCACACCATCCTTATTGAAAAAATGACCAAGTATGCAATGGACCATGCAACTGTTAGGTGGATTCATAACTGTCTTAGTGATCGGACTCAAAGGGTGGTTGTAAATGGCTTCACATCCAGCTGGATGAATGTCTCAAGTGGGGTACCACAGGGCTCCGTCCTGGGACCTGTATTGTTCAACATCTTTATCAATGATTTAGATGAAGGAATTGAGGGTAAACTGATTAAATTTGCTGATGACACAAAGCTAGGAGGGATAGCTAACACTAGAGAAGAGAGAGAGAGACTTCAAAAAGACCTAAATAAACTGGAGCAGTGGGCAGCAACCAACAGAATGTTTTTTAACAGGGAAAAATGCAAAGTACTACATCTGGGCAATAAAAATGAAAAAAGCATATACAGAATGGGAGGAATAGAGCTAAGCAACAGTACATATGAAAAAGACTTAGGTATACTAATAGATCATAGACTGAACATGAGTCAACAGTGTGATGCAGCAGCAAAAAGGCAAATACAATTCTGGGATGTATTAACAGAAGCATACAGTCTAGATCACGTGAAGTCATTATCGGTCTTTACTCCTCTTTGGTCAGACCTCACCTGGAATACTGTGTACAATTTTGGGCACCACATTTTAAAAAAGACATAGACAAACTGGAGCAAGTTCAGAGAAGAGCGACTAGAATGGTGACTGGTCTGCAAACCATGTCCTATGAGGAACGGTTGCAGGATTTGGGAATGTTTAGCTTGCAAAAATGAAGACTGAGAGGAGACTTAATAGCTGTCTACAAATATGTCAAGGGCTGTCACATTGTAGAAGGATCATCTTTATTCTCATTTGCACAAGGAAAGACTAGAAGCAATGGGATGAAACTAAATGGGAGGAGACACAGATTAGATATTAGAAAAAACTTTTTGACAGTTAGGGTGATTAATGAGTGGAACAGGCTGCCACGAGAGGTGGTGAGTTCCCCTTCAATGGACGTCTTCAAACAGAGGCTGGACAGACATCTGTCTGAGATGATTTAGTGAATCCTGCTTTGAGCAGGGGGTTGGACCAGATGACCCAGGAGTTCCCTTCCAACTCTACCATTCTATGATTCTATGATAAGTTATTGCAAACTTGATCAGTCAGCACTACGAAAAGCTCCAACTCCAGCAAACTGATTAGCATGCTCATAAGAGAATAGTATAGCACCATACAGAAACATAAAAAAGACAAAAGTAATAAACAGCACAACTTAAATACATTGATCTCCTTATTCCTAAGAAAATTAACATGGAAATTTTCTTCATAGTAAGTTTAGTACAGCTCACACATCAAGAAATACAGCAGGCAGCAGCTTATTGGAGGATGTGTCCTATGTAACTAATAAAAAAGGCCAAATTATAAAATATATATTTTTAGGATTTTTAATTTATGAATAAATGTTTTTATGTGTTGATCGGGTCACATGAAGTATTAGTGGATGCACTGCTGAATAAAACTTTTTTATTTTTAATTTCACCTCTTCTTTGCGAAGATATTAGCAATCAAAGTATTTGACCTCTAGTTTGTTAATTTTTGTTAAGTAAGTGAGCATAGTTAGACAGTTTTGATTGATGGATGTAGTGCTTTCCCCTGTATGAGCTTAACCATTTATAAACAGGTAGCAGCACACAGGATAAAAAGAACATGCTCCAGAATAGATTAGAATAGGTTTTTAAGTGTACAGTATGAGATGTATAATGTCAGACAGCCCTGATCTCTTGGTCTAACCTCCTGCATGAGTCAGAGTGGTGGGAGGGGTAGTGTAGCTGAGTTTAGCTATATCACATTACAAACCATTCTATTCTCTCTCTTTTGCACAGCACTGTTCCCTGTGCTGCATTCCCCTTCTGCCTGCACTGCCTGTCCGAGATGTGTAAACTACCACACTTATGTCCACTGTGCTCAGGCAACTTGTAATAGCTCTGCAGTGAGATCATGGTTGTTGTTATATCTCACACAGGAGTAATCTGTTTGTTCTGGATTATTTCTGTGTGAGATGAAATGACACCCTGCTCTGATCTCACTGTAGAACAAATACAAGATAAACACAACAAACATAAGTTCTGATACTGACACTTTGGGCTCTTAGGTCTGGGAAGACAGTATGGGGGCAGGGGCAGTACAGCAGAGGTGACCATGCTGAGAAATGATAACAGCTAGTGTTGAGCGAACACTAAAATGCTCGGGTGCTCGAAGCTTGGGCCGAGCTCACCGTGATACTCGGGTGCTGGACCCGAGCAACGAGCCCAATGTTAGTCTATGGGAGACCCGAGCATTTTTGCGGCGGCACCCCCGGCAGTCTGTAGAAAGCCTAAAAAGTGCCCAAAACGATAGTGACAGTGCTCAAATGACATAGGGATAGCATGGGGATCGCCCCAGGAAGCATTTCTGACCCCCAGGTCACTTCTGTCCACAACGTGGTCAGAGGTATTAAGCCACTTTTACGGGCTCACAATAAAACGTTCAAAAGCGAAACTGAAACCGCTTTCCTGTGAAATATGTTAAGGAACATCCTTTCCAGGGTAAAGACTTGTGTATGAGGTAAAATAAATAACCAATAACAAAAATACTCCTCCACACCTTGGGATATGTTCACAAGTAGCATTTTTTATGCGTTTTTGCACTTTTGTATTGCTTTCAACAGTGACAAATGCATTCACGGGGAAATGTCATTTTAACACTTTACAACCTTATCTGGCCATGTGCTGTGTGACACATGCATACGGTGCTGAAAAGACATGGGAACAGCATGGGGAAGACCCCTGGAAGCATCTCTGACACCCAGGTCACTGCCTAAAAGTGTGCCCATCAGAAGTGATCCTTGCCGCATCAGAAGATGCAGACTTGCAACTATCCCCGTGCAAGTCCTTGTCCCAGGGCAGTGATCAATTGTACCTCCCCCATTCCTTGCAATGCAAGCGCAAGTATGCAGCCTGCCACCCACCCACTCCCAGGCTGCAAAACCATACTGCTTGCTTGATTGCACTTGAAATTGGGCCTTTTAGGCATGTGGAGGCGAAATCTGGCCACCACGTCATGGCTGCGTCGGCGGCCTGGTATCCATACTCAGTCTCCAGCCACCCGGCGGCCGGGTGTCCACGGTTGGTCCCCAGCCACCGGGGGTGGCCGGGTGTCCATATCCTGTCCCCAGCCGCCTGGGGGCAGCCGGGTGTCCATAAACGGTCCCCAGCCACCCCAATTTGTCCCGGTGCGCCTTATACACAAGCACGCATACCAAAACATTACCTGTGCCCTTCCCAGTGCATTTAGTGGGAAGGACAGCCTAACCACAAACATGTGGAATAGTGAATGTGGCCACGGATGGTCCATCTCACTAACGCCTTCACATTGGGTTAATATTGTGGAAGCCGGGACACAGTTGGACACTGTGATGCAACACGTCCTCAAGACATAGACAAACACAAAATTCAGAAGGTAGACAGCAGCAGTGGTCGGCCTCCTACACAACGAGTAAATTATTTATGATCATAAGGCCATCCATCTCCTTAGCTTTCTGTTCCTTGGAATTCAAGCGCATGTATGTAGTAGCGGCTAGACCTGAGGTGGTCAGCGTTTTGGCGCATATCCTACCTCCTCTGAGGATTGCTGGATGTTTTCCTGCTACTATCCCAGTTCTATGACTCCCGTTAAAACAAAGCTTCAGGTGATGAATGATGGATTAGGTGGTGGCAAAGGAGAAAGAGCAGGAGGATCAGGGATCATTCACATCAATATCAGGCCAGTCAGCCACACATGTCTTGTAGGATATATTTCTGTACCAAAAGGAGCGGTTCGGCTACACAGTTATAGGGCATACAGTGAGTGCAATGCCTACCAAAAATTTTGAGGCACTCCAATGCCCCTTTGAAGAGACGTGGAGTTCAGAGTGGTTTAACAAGACGGTTTTAATGCCCCTTAAAGAAACGTGGAGCTCAGAGTGGTTTAACAAGACAGTTTTAATGCCCCTTGGTAGAGACGTGGAGTTCAGAGTGGTTTAACAATACGGTTTTAATGCCCTTGGAAGAGACGTGGAGGTCAGAGAGGTTTAGAAAGACAGTTTTAATGCCCCTTGGAAGAGACGTGGAGTTCACAGTAGCTCAACAAGACGGTTTTAATGCTCCTTGGAAGAGAAGTGGAGTTCAGAGTGGTTTACCAAGACCGTTTTAATGCCCCTTGGAAGAGACGTGGAGTTCAGAGCGGTTTAACATGACGGTTTTAATGCTCCTTGGAAGAGACTTGGAGGTCACAGTAGCTTAACAAGACGGTTTTAATGCCCCTTGGAAGAGACGTGGAGTTCAAAGTGGTTTAACAAGACAGTTTTAGTGCCCCTTGGAAGAGACATGGAGGTCAGAGTGGTTTAACAAGATGGTTTTAATGCCCCTTGGAAGAAACGTGGAGGTCACAGTAGCTTAAAAAGACGCTTTTAATACCCCTTGGAAGAGACGTGGAGTTCAGAGTGGTTTAACAAGACGGTTTTAATGCCCCTTGGAAGATACGTGGAGTTAAAAGTGGTTTAACAAGACATTTTTAGTGCACCTTGGAAGAGACGTGGAGGTCAGAGTGGTTTAACAAGATGGTTTTAATGCCCCTTGGAAGAGACGTGGAGGTCACAGTAGCTTAACAAGGCACTTTTAATACCCCTTGGAAGAAACGTGGAGTTCAGAGTGGCTTAACAAACCAGTTTTATTGCCCCTTGGAAGAGACGTGGAGGTCAGAGTGGTTTAACAAGACGGTTTTAATGCCCCTTGAAAGAGACGTGTAGTTCAGAGTGGTTTAACAAGATAGTTTTAATGCCCCCTGGTAGAGACGTGGAGGTCAGAGTGGTTTAAAAAGATGGTTTTAATGCCCCTTGGAAGAGACGTGGAGGTCACAGTAGCTTAGCAGGACGCTTTTAATGCCCCTTGGAAGAGACGTGGAGGTCAGAGAGGTTTAGAAAGACAGTTTTAATACCCCTTGGAAGAGACGTAGAGTTCACAGTAGCTTAACAAGACAGTTTTAATGCTCCTTGGAAGAGAAGTGGAGTTCAGAGTGGTTTACCAAGACCGTTTTAATGCCCCTTGGAAGAGACATGGAGTTCAGAGTGGTTTAACATGATGGTTTTAATGCCCCTTGGAAGAGACTTGGAGGTCACAGTAGCTTAACAAGACGGTTTTAATGCCCCTTGGAAGAGACGTGGAGTTCAAAGGGGTTTAACAAGACAGTTTAAGTGCCCCTTGGAAGAGACGTGGAGGTCAGATTGGTTTAACAAGATGGTTTTAATGCCCCTTGGAAGAGACGTGGAGGTCACAGTAGCTTAACAAGACGCTTTTAATACCCCTTGGAAGAGACGTGGAGTTCAGAGTGGTTTAACAAGACGGTTTTAATGCCCCTTGGAAGAGACGTGGAGTTAAAAGTGGTTTAACAAGACAGTTTTAGTGCCCCTTGGAAGAGACGTGGAGGTCAGAGTGGTTTAACAAGATGGTTTTAATGCCCCTTGGAAGAGACGTGGAGGTCACAGTAGCTTAACAAAACACTTTTAATACCCCTTGGAAGAAACGTGGAGTTCAGAGTGGCTTAACAAAACGGTTTTATTGCCCCTTGGAAGAGACGTGGAGGTCAGAGTGGTTTAACAAGACGGTTTTAATGCCCCTTGGAAGAGACGTGTAGTTCAGAGTGGTTTAACAAGATAGTTTTAATGCCCCTTGGTAGAGACGTGGAGGTCAGAGTGGTTTAACAAGATGGTTTTAATGCCCCTTGGAAGAGACATGGAGGTCACAGTAGCTTAACAAGCCGCTTTTAATGCCCCTTGGAAGAGACGTGGAGTTCAGAGTGGATTAAAAAGACGGTTTTAATGCCCCTTGGAAGAGACGTGGAGGTCAGAGTGGTTTACAAGATGGTTTTAATGCCCCTTGGGAGAGACGTGGAGGTCACAGTAGCTTAACAAGATGGTTTTAATGCCCCTTAGTAGAGACGTGGAGGTCAGAAAGGTTTAACAAGATGGTTTTAATGCCCCTTAGTAGAGACGTGGAGGTCAGAAAGGTTTAACAAGATGGTTTTAATGCCCCTTGGAAGAGACGTGGAGCTCAGAGTGGTTTAACAAGAAAGTTTTAATGCCCCTTGGTAGAGACGTGGAGTTCAGAGTGGTTTAACAATACGATTTTAATGCCCTTGGAAGAGACGTGGAGGTCAGAGAGGTTTATAAAGACAGTTTTAATGCCCCTTGTAAGAGACGTGGAGTTCACAGTAGCTTAACAAGACTGTTTTAATGCTCCTTGGATGAGAAGTGGAGTTCAGAGTGGTATACCAAGACCATTTTAATGCCCCTTGGAAGAGACGTGGAGTTCAGAGTTGTTTAACAAGACGGTTTTAATGCCCCTTGGAAGAGACGTGGAGGTCACAGTAGCATAAATGACAGTTTTAATGCCCATTGGAAGAGACGTGGAGTTCAGAGTGGTTTAACAAGACGGTTTTAATGCCCCTTGGAAGAGACGTGGAGTTCAGAGTGGTTTAACAAGACAGCTTTAGTCCCCCTTGGAAGAGACATGGAGGTCAGAGTGGTTTAACAAGATTGTTTTAATGTCCCTTGGAAGAGGCGTGGAGGTCAAAGTAGCTTAACAAGACGCTTTTAATGCCCCTTGGAAGAGACAAGGAGTTCAGAGTGGTTTAACAAGATGGTTTTAATGCCCCTTGGAAGAGACGTGGAGGTCAGAGTGGTTTAACAAGACGGTTTTAATGCCCCATGGAAGAAACGTGTAGTTCATAGTGGTTTAACAAGACAGTTTTAATGCCCCTTGGTAGAGACGTGGAGTTCAGAGTGGTTTAACAAGACGATTTTAATGCCCCTTGGAAGAGACGTGGAGGTCACAGTAGCTTAACAAGATGGTTTTAATGCCCCTTGAAAGAGACGTTTAGGTCAGAGTGGTTTAACAAGACAGTTTTAATGCCCCTTGGAAGAGATGTGGAGTTCAGAGTGGTTTAACAAGATGGTTTTAATGCCCCTTGGAAGAAACATGGAGGTTACAGTAGCTTTACAAGACTGTTTTAATGCCCCTTGGAAGAGACGTGGAGGTCACAGTGGTTTAACAAGACGGTTATAATGCCCCTTGGAAGAGACGTGGAGGTCACAGAAACTTAAAAAAACAGTTTTACTGCCCCTTGGAAGAGACGTGGAGTTCAGAGTGGTTTATCAATACGGTTTTAATTCCACTTGGAAGAGACATGTAGGTCACAGTAGCTTAACAAGACGGTTTTAATGCCTCTTGGAAGAGACGTGGAGGTCAGAGTGGTTTAACAAGACGGTTTTAATGCCCCTTGGAAGAGACGTGGAGGTCAGAGTAGCTTATCAAGACGGTTTTAATGCCCCTTGGAAGAGACGTGGAGTTCAGAGTCGTTTAACAAGACAGTTTTAATGCCCCTTGAAATAGACGTGGAGTTCAGAGTGGTTTAACAAGACGGTTTTAATGCCCCTTGGAAGAGACGTGGAGTTCAGAGTGGTTTAACAAGACGGTTTTAATGCCCCTTGGAAGAAACATGGAGGTCACAGTAGCTTAACAAGACTGTTTTAATGCTCCTTGGAAGAGACGTGGAGGTCAGAGTGGTTTAACAAGACTTTATTAATGCCCCTTGGAAGAGACGTGAAGGTCACAGTAGCGTAACAAGACGGTTTTTATGCCCCTTTTAAGAGACGTGGAGGTCAGAGTGGTTTAACAAGACGGTTTTAATGCCCCTTGGAAGAGACGTCGCGGTCACAGTAGCTTAAAAAGACGGTTTTAATCCCCTTGGAAGAGACGTGGAGGTCAGAGTGGTTTAACAAGACGGTTTTAATGCCCCTTGTAAGAGACGTGGAGGTCACAGTAACTTAAAAAAACAGTTTTACTGCCCCTTGGAAGAGACGTGGAGTTCAGAGTGGTTTAACAATGCGGTTTTAATTCCACATGGAAGAGACATGGAGGTCACAGTAGCTTAACAAGACAGTTTTAATGCCCCTTGGAAGAGACGTGGAGGTCAGAGTAGATTATCAAGACGGTTTTAATGCCCCTTGGAAGAGACGTGGAGTTCAGAGAGGTTTAACAAGACAGTTTTAATGCCCCTTGGAAGAGACGTGGAGGTCAGAGTGGTTTAACAAGACTGTTCTAATGCCCCTTGGAAGAGAAGTTGAGGTCACAGTAGCTTAACAAGACGGTTTTAATGCCCCTTGGAAGAGACGTGGAGGTCAGAGTGGTTTAACAAGACTGTTTGAATGCCCCTTGGAAGAGATGAGGAGTTCAGAGTGGTTTAACAAGACAGTTTTAATGCCCCTTGGAAGAGATGTGGAGGTCAGAGTGGTTTAACAAGACGGTTTTAATGCCCGTTGGAAGAGACCTGGAGGTCACAGTAGCTTAAGAAGACGATTTTAATGCCCCTTGGAAGAGACGTGGAGGTCAGAGTGGTTTAACAAGATGGTTTTAAAGCCCCTTGGAAGAGACGTGGAGTTCAGAGTGATTTATCAAGACGGTTTTAATGCCCCTTGGAAGAGACGTGGAGGTCACAGTAGCTTAACAAGACGGTTTTAATGCCCCTTACAAGAGCCATGCAATACAGCATATTAAAAACATTATTCACATTATTGGGGAGTGGTTCTCCCATAGTCTTTGCCTATGCCTTCCAAGCAAATGCTGCCAAAAATTAGGACGGAACTTTCAATTCTGGCTACACGGCCCACTGTCACCCAGGTGGTATAGTGGTGGTGGAGGCTGAGGATAAGGAGAAGAGCAAGAAACAGCCGAAATGAAGAACCGTATATCCATGTGTGGGTGTGAACACGTTGACAGTGTTCCCCTGCCTCTGCTGTATTGGAGTTGAGTCTCTCTCGCCTGTTCGCCTTGGTTGGGCAACGAACTGTGACCTCTGCCGCTAGCGTGTTCAGATGGGAATTTTTTTAACAGTTCTGCAGCAAGGGCCTTCTAGTACTGCCCCATTTTTGTAGACCTCTCCACCTCAGGAATAAGAGAGTGAAAGTTCTCCTTGTAGCGGTGGTCTAAAAGTGTCACCAACCAGTAATGACTGTCACCCAACATTTTGACAACGCGAGGGTCACGGTTAAGGCAGCGTAACATAAAGTCAGCCATGCGTGGTAATGGGCAAGTCTTCCGTGTCCTCATCAAGATGATGACTGACCATGCTCTCCTCCTCCTCCCCCCTGTCCTCAGGCCACCCACGCTGAACCGATGGTATGACAGTTGTACAGGTACTACCGTCTACAGCGCATGATACCAGCTCCTGTTCTTCCTCCTCCTCCTCCTCCTCTCCCTCATTGTCCCCCAATGCACGTTGGGATGAGATGAGGCTGGGCTGTGTGTAATCGCCCATTATGACTTCTTGATCCATCTCATCATACTCTGGCTGCAATGCCTCCTCTTTAATTCTCTGCAGAGAGCATTGCAAAAGACAGACAAGTGCGATGCTGATGCTAATGATTGCGTCTTCGCCACTCACCATCTTGTTAGACTCCTCAAAGTTTGTCAGGATGATACATATGTCAGACATCCTGGTCCACTCCTGAGGTCTTATGTGTGGAGTCTGACCTGAATTTCGATGGCCTTGTTGCAGCTGGTACTCCACAACTGCTCTCTTCTGCTCACAAATCCTTTGCAACATGTGGAGGGTAGAGTTCCAATGTGTGGGGACATCATACACCAGTCGGTGTGCCGGAAGCTGCAAACGCTGCTGCAACACAGCAAGGGCTGCGGTAGCTGTTGCCGCCTTCTGAAAATGAGCTGACAGGTGGCATACTTTGACGAGCAGATCTGGCAACTCGGGGTACGATTTAAGAAACCGCTGAACCACGAGTATAAGCACATGAGCCAGGCATGGTACGTGTGTGATCACGCCTCGCCTCAGAGCCGCCACCAGGTTACGGCCATTGTCACACACGACCATGCCTGGATGTAGGTTCAGCGGTCTCAGCCACAGATTTGCCTGCTCTTTCACTGCTGTCCACAACTCACAAGCAGTGTGAGGTTTATCATCTAAGCTTATGAGTTTCAGCACAGCCTGTTGCCTCTTGGCTGAGGCAGTACTGCAGTGCTTACAGCTTGTAACTGATGTGGTGATATCTGAGATGGAGGCTGAACATGAGGAGGAGGAAGAGGAGGATGCGCAGGAGTTGTACACTGTGGGGGCAACTCTGACTGACATATGGCCCGGAATCCTCAGTGTGGGGAGGATGTGTCCCAAGGTCCGACTGGGTCCCGGCTTCCACTATGTTTACCCAGTGTGCCGTCAGGTAGATATACTGTCCCTGGCCACAAGCACATGTCCCCATGTCCGTTGTCAGGTGGACTCTCCCAGTAACTGCATTGTAGAGGGCACAGCAGATGTGGACAAGTGCTTGTGTAGTGTGGGGATGGCACACCGGGCAAAATAGTGTCGGCTGGGGACCGAGTACCGAGGGACGGTCACCGCCATAAGGTTGCGGAAGGATTCTGTCTCCACCAGCCTAAAAGGCAGCATTTCCAATGCAAGCTGTCGTGAAATGTGCGAATTTAGGACTGTGGCCTGTGGAGCGTTGGCTGCAAATTTGCGCTTTTTTTCAAAGCTCTGGGATATGGACAATTGAAAGCTGCGGTGGGACGTGGACGTGGACGTTGATGCTGTTTCTTGAGAAACTGCCATAACAAGAGAAGACTGAGAGGAGGGGGCATCTTTGCATGCAGTATGGACAGGGTTTTGCCTTGCACACACAACAGAGGGTTCTCTTACATGCACAACAGCGGAAGAAGCAGTGGTGACACCCGCTGACACTGGTCGTGGACCATGGGGCTCGCCCCACAAAGTCGGGTGCTTTGATGACATGTGCCTGATCATGCTGGTGGTGGTCAGGCTGTTTTTTTTGTCACCCCTGCTATTGTTGGCCTGGCAGGTGGTACAAATTGCCTTTTTGGGGTTTACCAGCAGAGTCTTTAAAAAATTCCAGACTCTGGAAGACCTACCGGTTGTCCTAGCAACATCCCTCGTGTTGTTTCTACGGGGAGCGGTTGACCACCTTCTGTCTGCGGCCACCACACTGCTTATTCCTGCCTGTTGGGGTATTACAGGCCTGCAATTTAAAATCGTGATTCTCTGTCAGACGTATCACATATAACTGCGTTCCAAAATCAGCCATTTCTCGTGAACGTGGAAAATATTGTCCTCCATTTAAAATGGGCAAGTTGCTTGGCAAGGGACGGGGAAGTGGACTTGATGGTGATGGTGATGGCAATTGTCTATGCTGTGAAGATACGAGATGTGCAGCATCTGAAACGGATACTGGAAGCCTGTGCTAGCATTACTTCTGCGGTGTTGCTATCAGTGTGTCAAGAGTGGGAGAAGAGGGTTGCATTGACAATCCAACACAATGGGCAGCATTTTAAACACATTTTATAAGTGGTCATAAACTTGTAAAAAACTCATGAAAGAATAAAATTACGTTAAAATCAAGCACACCATTGTTTTTCTCATGAAGTTCTCAATAAGTTTGATGTGTCACATGACCCTCTTACCATTGAAAAAAATAAAGTTAGATCCAAAATGGCCAACTTCAAAATGGCCACCATGGTCACCACCCATCTGGAAAAGTTTTCCTCCTCCCATATACTAATGTGCCACAAGCAAGAAGTTGATATCACCAACCATTCCCATTTAATTTATGTGTATCCATATAAATGGCCCACCCAGTACATTGCAGATGTTAGGAAGGATTTGTGAATAGAATAGGGCAGTTGTTGACTACCAGCATCAACAAGGCCATCGGTATTCAGGGCAGACTCCACAAAAAGAAACCTCAGGAGTGGACATGGATGTCAGACATCTGTACCATCCTCTAAAACTTTGAGGACTCCACCAAGACGGTGAACAGCGATGACGTCATAATTAGCGTCACCATCCCACTTCTCTGTCTTCTGAAATGCTTTGTGCTCACAATTAAAGAGGATGCATAGCAGGCGGAGCACGATGATATGGAGCAAGGAACCATACAGGGTGATTACACACAGTCCAGCCACATCTCATCCCAACGTGGATTGGGTGACAATGAGGAAGAGGAGGAGGAAGAACAGAAGCTAATTTACTGCTCTTTAGAAGGTAATACCTGCACAACAGTCATACCGTCTGTTCAGCGTGGATGGCCTGAGGACAGGGAGGAGGTGGAAGAGGAGGAGGAGAGCATGGTCAGTCATCCTCTTGATGAGGACACGGAAGTCTTGCCTCTCTGCATTCTGGCACACATGGCTGAGTTTATGTTACGCTGCCTTTTCCATGACCCTCGCATTGTCCAAATTTTGGGTGACAGTCATTACTGGTTGGTGACACTTCTAGACCCACGCTACAGGGAGAACTTTTTGTCTCTTATTCCCTTGCAGGACAGACCTAATAAAATCTTGCAGTACCAAAAGGCCCTTGTTCCGGAATTATTAAAAAAATTGCCATCTGAAAACGCTGGCAGCAGAGGTCAGAGTTTGTTGGACAACCAAGGAGTACAGGCGAGAGAGCAACAAATGCAATCCAGCAGAGACAGGTGAACACTGTCAAAGTTCTGGGACAGTTTTCTCAGTCTCTCCCATCGTACAGGCCCTGAGGCGCGGGGTACTCTCCCAAGGAGTGCAAAGTTTCAGAAGATGGTGAGGGAGTACCTTGCTGACCGTACCAACATCCTCCGTGATTCCTCTGTGCCTTATAATTATTTGATATCCAAGCTAGAAACATGACATGAGCTGGCTCTATACGCCCTGGAGGTCCTGGCCTGGCCTGCTGCTAGCGTTTTATCAGACCGGGTTTTCTGTGCCGCTGGAGGAATTATGGAGGAATTATAACCAATAGGTGCACTCGGTAACGGGGCCGGGAGGTGGGAGCTGCAATACAAAGGGGAAGTCCTTGTAAGGAAGCGGGTGACTCCCAGGGGAGGAAAGCAGGTACCCACAGCAAGTGACGGGGACAGTCTCTGGGTAAGCAGGCAGGTGGTCACGGCAGGTGACGGGGACAGTCTCTGGGTAGACAGGCAGGTGGTCACAGCAAGTGACGGGGACAGTCTCTGGGTAGACAGGCAGGTGGTCACGGCAAGTGACGGGGACAGTCTCTGAGTAGACAGGCAGGTGGTCACAGCAAGTGACAGCAGGATCTCCAGGCAGGCTGGCAGAAAGCAAGCAAGTGCTCCCAGGAGAGCGGGCAGACAGACGAGGCGGATACCTGACAGGTAACTGGCGGGCGCTCCCAGGTGAGCGGGCTGACGGAGACAGCAGATAACAGGCAAGTAACTGGTGGACGCTCCCAGGTGAGCGGTCTGACAGACGAGGCAGGTGACAGGCAGGTAACTGGTGGACGCTCCCAGGTGAGCGGTCTGACAGACGAGGCAGGTGACAGGCAGGTAACTGGTGGACGCTCCCAGGTGAGCGGTCTGACAGACAAGGCAGGTAACAGGCAGGTAACTGGCGGATAACAGGCTGGCAGGCAGGACGAGAAGTCAGGCTAGCAGCGGGACCTGAAGGCTGAAGCACAGGAAGACACAGTGCAAACAACTTTGCTCGGGCACCTCCATTTTGGAGGAGGTGCCTTATATATGGGAGATCCTCCGGCAATTGTCCAGGGACTCCTTAGGACGGTGCGCATGGCCCTTTTAAGAGAGAGGGAGCGCGCGCGCGCGCCCTAAGAACAGTTCCTGGAAGCAGCGCGCGCTGCCAGCAGCGCGGGAGGAGGACGCCGAGCACGCAGCAGAGAGGTAAGGGGAACGGCGTCTCTGCCAAGCAGGGGGCACAGACGCCGATGCTACACACTCGCCTGTCAACTGAAAATGCTGACAGGCTGACTCTTATAAAAATGAACAAGGCCTGGATTGGGCCAGACTTCTCAACACCACCGAATGATAGTGTAACGGGTCTGGGAGGTGGAACCTCTGTGCAACTATACAAGGGGGCAGACCTTGTGAGGAAGCGGGTGGCTCCCAGGGAAGATGGGCAGGCAGTCACGGCAAGTGACAGGGACAGTCTGTGGCTAAAGGGGCAGGTAGTCACGGCAAGTGACAGGGACAGTCTCTGGGTAGAAGGGCAGCGGGCTGGTGGCTGGTGAGCGCTCCTAGGTGAGCGGGCGAGAGTCTCTGGACAGGCAGGTGGTCACGGCAAGTGACGACAGAACCTCCAGGTAGACTAGCAGACAGGTAGCGGGTGGACGCTCCCAGGTGAGCGGGCAAGAGTCTCTGGACAGGCAGGTGGTCACGGCAAGTGACGGCAGAGCCTCCAGGTAGGCTAGCAGGCAGGTAGCAGGTGAGCCCTCCCAGGTGAGCGGGCAAGTGTCTCTGGACAGGCAGGTGGTCACGGCAAGTGACGGCAGAGCCTCCAGGTAGGCTAGCAGGCAAGTAACAGGTGAGCGCTCCCAGGTGAGCGGGCAGGCTGGTCCATAGACAGACTGACAGGTGTCGGAGAGCAGACCGTCGGACCGCAGGCTTGCAAGCTGGTAAGTGGATATCAGGCAGGTATCAAGCAGGAATCTGGCAGATGACTGGCAGGTAACAGGCAGGAATCAGGCAGGTGACTGGCAGGTAACAAGCAGGAATCTGGCAGGTGACTGGCAGGTAACTGGTAACGGGACCTGAGGGCTGAAGCAGAGTGAAGGCTTTGCAACAACATTGCTCGGGCACTAACATTTTGAAGGAAGTGCCTTATATATGGAGAGGTCCTCCGGCCATTGGCCGGGGACTCCGTAGGACGGCGCGCGCGGCCCCTTTAAGAGAGGGGGAGCGCCCGCGCCCTAAGCACAGAGGCCGGGAAGCAGCGCGCGCTGCCAGCAGAGCGGGAGGAAGCCGCCGGGCATGGAGCGGAGAGGTGAGGGGAACGGCATCCCTGCCTAGCAGGGGGCAGGGACGCCGACGCTACAGATAGCAGCGTAACATAAACTCAAATACAGTGTTTTTTTTGGGAGGTCTAATTCTATTCCCATGCACCTCTGTCTTCACACCCAGACATGGGTATAAGCTTCCTGATTTTGTCTATTTGCTCTTCTCCTCCTCCTTCTCCGCATCCTCATCCTCCACCACCATATCACCACCATATGTACCATATCAACATATCTACGTCTCTTGCAAGGGGCATTGGAGTTCCTCCAAATTGTTGGCAGCCATTGCTTCACTGCATAGGCAAACAGTATGGTAGACACACTTTCTAATAATGGGAGCATTGTTTTCAGGAGTCCCTCCGACCTCTTTGTCTCTTGCAAGGGGCATTGGAGTTCCTCCACATTTTTGGCAGCCATTGTTTCACTACACAGGCAAACAGTAGGGGAGACACACTTCCTAATCATGGGAACATTGTTATCAGGAGGCCCACCAACCTCTACGTCTCTTGCATGGGGCATTGGAATTCCTCCAAATTTTTGGCAGCCGTTGCTTCACTGTATAGGCAAACAGTATGGGAGACACACTTCCTAATAAAGAGAGCATTTTTTGCAGGAGGCCCTCTGAGCTCTATGTCTCTTGCAATGGGCATTGAAGTTCCTCCAAATTTTTGGCGGCCGTTGCTTCACTGTATAGGCAAACACTATGGGAGACACACTTCCTAATAATGGGAGCATTTTTTGCAGGAGGCCCTCCGACCTCTACGTCTCTTGCATTGGAGTTCCTCCAAATTTTTGACAACAGTTGCATTCACTGCATACCCTACAACTGTATAGCAGACCCAGTCCTTTCTAATGGGAGCATGTCGTTACTGTGGCCCAGCTCTTTGTGTCTGTAAATTGTAATTGGTTTTTTTCCCAAATTTTGGCAGCCTTTGCAGTCACAGCATGGGCATTACCCACTCCTTTATAATGGGAACATTTTTTACTGAGACCCTCCTCTATGTCTCTTCAAAGGGGTAATGGGTTGCGTCCAAATTTTTGGCAGCCCTTGCAGTCACTGCATACGCAATAACAGTATAGGAGACCCACTCCTTAATAATGGGAACAACAAAGCATAGCCGGTTGATGGCTCTCTAACAATATTGAGGGCCGACTGCTGTCCCTTTAAGAATAGTAATGGCTGCCTGCTGACCCTATTAAAATAGGCTTTGTGACTTTCAGAGTCCCTCCATCATAAATGAAACAGGATTTGTCTGATCATGTGACACACATCACATGGCCAGATAAGGTTGTAAAATGTTAAAATTACATTTCCCTGTGAGTGCATTTGTCTTAAAAAAAACCATAAAAAAATAAATAAAAACACAGTAGGATCTTTGTTTAGTATAAAAACCAGACTCGCCAATGTAACCTCAATGCAATCACATTGTTCACCTCCTGCACCTCCTCCTCCAGTTCGGCGTCCATCTCCGAAATGACCACATCAGTCGCAAGCTAAAAGCACTGCAGCATTGCCTTGGCCAAGAAGCAACAGGCTGTGCTGAAGATAACATGCTTCATGCTTAGGTGACAAACTGCGCACCGCTGCAGAGTTGTTGAAAGCTGTAACATAGCAGCCTGATCTGTGGTTCTCACCACTGAACATACAGCCAGGCATGGTCATGTGTGACAAGGGGCGGAACCTGGTGACGGAGAAATGACAGCCGGAGTAGATACGGTTTCCCTCTATAACTAATAATACATAATAACTCATAATACAACTCCCATTGAGAAGCAGTTTCAAACTGAAAAACATTGGGCCCACCAGAGGATTTGATTCTGAGGGCTCACCTTTCTCCCCCACTCAAGAGCCCCATAGCTGCTGCAAAGTTTGCACTATCATGGACTCTCCTGATGGAGAAGCCAGAGCCCACCCGAGGATTTTCTGGTGAGCCCAGTCAACTCTGCTGAGAAGCAGCCCTGGCCACTCTATGGATGCTTTTTTAATGTGGATTGGTCGTGCTTATGCATGATATTTCTCAATCTGCATTGCAGATCAGGCCATTGCCCAACTCTGTAGTCATGAAATTAAAGGCGCAAAGAAAGATGTTTGTGTGTTGAAGCACCACCAATTGCGAGCTGATGTTGGACGGGCTGCCATTGCTTATGCAGCAAGCTGCATTAGAGGACTTCCTGGGAGAAATGACACCCAGAGTAGATAAGGTTTTCCTCTATGCCAGTCCTTTCATTGAGCTAAAGAATATGGCTGTGGTGGAAAACAACTGTCACTGAGAAGCAGTGTCAGACTGAAAAAATTGGGCTCACCAGAGGATTTGATTCTGAAGGCCCACCTTTCTTGCCCGCTCAAGAGCCCCATAGCAACTGCAAAGTTTGCGCCTATCATGAACTCTCCTAATGGAGAAGCCAGGACCCACGCGAAGATTCTCAGGTGGGCCCATCCAACCCTGCCGAGAAGCAGCCCTGACTAAGAAATCTGTTTGGGAAGGTTCCCAGACACTCTATGGCTGCATTTTTAATGTGGAATGGCTCCGTACCATCCCTGGCCACGTTTTTGTGGTTAGGCGGTACTTCCCACCTAAATGCACTGGGGAGTGCACGGGTAATGTTGTGGGACCCGTGCTTGTGGAAGGCGGAGACAACACCGGGAGAAATAGTGGCGGCTGGGGACCGAGTATGGACACCCGGCCGCCGCCGCCATGTGGTTGTGGACAGCCTCCGCCTCCACGAGCCTAAAAGGTCACATTTCATGTGCAAGCAGCTGCCCAGAAATCTGGCAGTTTACTATTGCGGCCTTTGGGTGGGTGGCTGGCTGCATACTTGCGCTTGCATTCCAAGTAACAGAAAACTAAGCAGATAGTGGCCTCTATCATCATCATGGCCTCACCTCGGCACTATAAACTCTCCCAATGGAGAAGCCAGGGCCCACCGGAGGAGTCTCCGGTTCTCTGCTGGGCCCGTCCAAACCCTGCCGAGAAGCAGCTCTGGCTAAGAAAAGTGTGTGGGAAGGTTCCCGGACACTCTATGGCAGATTTTCTACTGTGGACTGGCTCCAGCAGTCTTTAAGATTGCAATCTGTGATCCCTTCACTTTCTCCCCATTGGTCAGAGACTTCAGTTCAAAACAGTAACCATGACATGCAAAGCCATCCACAACCTGTCTTCTCCATATATCTGTGACCTAGTCTCCCGGTACATACCAGCACGCAACCTCCGATCCTCACAAGATCTCCTTCTCTTCTCCTGTCTTCTCTCCTCTTCCCACAATCGCATACTCGTGAACTGTGTACCCCAACATATCACACTCTTGTCTACTATTGAAACCTTTAAAAGGAAGCTGAAGACCCACCTCTTGCGACAAGCCTACAACTTACAGTAACGCTCGCTCCACCATACCTCTGGACGACCAGCTGTACCCTCACATACTGTATCCTCACCCATCCCTTATAGACTGTTTGTTCACCCTCACGGGCAGGGTCCTCTCTGCTCTTGTACCAGTCAGTGACTTCTTTTGAATGCCGCCTCTTTAATTGTGAGCAGCGAGCCATCTTGGTGGAGACCTCTAAGTTTTGGAGGAGGGCATAGAGGTCAGACATCCATGCCCACTCATCAGCTCTGATGCGCGGAGGCTGACCTGAATGCTGATGGATGTGTTGAAGCTGGTACTCAACAACTGCTCTCTGCTGCTCAAAATCATTCCAAACATCTGCAACGTTGATTTCCAACGTGTAGTCACATCGCACACCAGTTGATGAGCTGGAAGCTGCAAATGCGGCTGAAGCCCTGTCAGGGCGGCGGAAGCTGTAGCTGACTCTCTGAAATGGACACACACGCGGCGTACTTTTGCAAGCAGCTCTGGCAGGTCCGTGTAGAATTTGAGAAACTGCCGATCCACTAAGTTGAGCACATGGGCCAGGCATGGTGTATGTGCGAGCTTGCCTAGCTTCAGAGCTGACACCAGGTTCTCTGATACAGCTTTTAACAACTCTGCAATGGTGTGCGGTTTGTCACCTAAGCATACAGTCCTGCTTATTGTTATTGCCACACACAAAGTTTAAGTAAATAATCTGGAATATGTCCTGAAATAAATAATCAATTTATGGAGATGGAGGCTGCAGAGGGGGAGGTGGTGCAGGAGCTGTAGAATGTAGGGGTAACCCTGATTGATCCATGGCCCGCAATCCTCTACGTCGGGAGGACGTGTTCTGTACCAGGGTCCCACTGGGTCCTGGCTTCCACAATATAAATCAAGTGGAAAGCGTCAGTGAGATGAACCGTCCATGGCCACTTTCACTTATTCACATGTTTGTGGTTAGGTGGTCCTTCCCACTTAAGTGCACTGGGGAGGTAATGGGTAATGTTCTGGGATTCGCGCTTGTGGAAGGCGGAGACAATACGGAGAAATATTGGTGGCTGGGGACCGAGTATGGACACCCGGCCGCTGCCGTCATGAGGTTGTGGAAAGTTTCCGCCTCCACAAGTCTAAATGGCAGCATTTCAAGTGCAAGTAATCCAGAAATGTGGCAGTTTAGTATTGCAGCCTGTGGGTGGGTGCGTGACTGGCTGCATACTTGCGCTTGCATTCCAAGTTCTGTGGTAGGGACAACTGAACGCTGCAAAGGGTAAAGGACGTGGACGGTGATGGTTGCAAGTCTGCAATGAAAGGTGCAGGGCGGGAGGCATCTTCGCCTGCGTAATAGACAGGGGATTGGCGTGCACGCACAACAGTGGAAGAGTCAGTGGTGTCACCCGCAGACACTGTTTCTGGACCTGGGTGTTTGGCCCAGCTTGTCAGGTGCTTTGCTGTCATGTGCCTGAGCATGCTGGTGGTGGTCAGGCTGGTAGTTTTGGTGCTCTTGCTGATGCTGGCCTGGCAGATGTTGCAAATGGCCTTTTTGGGGTTATCTAAACAGCCTTTAAAAAAGAACCAGTCTCGGGAAGACCTAACAGTTGAACTGGCAACTTCCATCGTGTTGATGTTCCGGGGAGCAGTTGCCTGCCTTTAGTTTGTGGCCACCACACTGCTTAATCCTGCCTATTGTGGTGCTACGCCTCCCTCCCTGTGTGTGCTGTGTCCTCGCTCTACAAGTCCTCTCGCCAGGTTGGGTTAGTGACTTCATCGTCCACCACTTTGTTTTCCACTTCCGCGCCCTGGTCCTCCTCCTGACTTTCTGTCAATTGTGTCTCATCATTATCCACCTCTTGAGACAGTATTTGCACTTTCCCACCATCACCTTCAGGTGACCATAGCTCCTCAAATCACTACATGTGATTTTCTGTTGCCCTGCTCAAAGCTGGCCAGTCGAGAGGCCCAAATTTATCGATGGAAAAGTGAACAGCTCTTGGGGTAGCCCTGGACTCTAATCTCTCCTTCAAACAACATATCCAAGCTCTTTCCACTTCCGAGCTGACTGAGAAAGAGGCCAGAATCTATAAGATGAACAAAACAGCTCTTCATAGAGTCCAAATATGGGATTAGGTGCCTCAGGGCACTCGGAATGGTGAGAAGAAGGAGGATCAGGGTGAGGAAGATGCCAACTCCAAGTAAAAAAAATCTCCCGGATCCGCACATTCCTCAACCATGAATCTACAAAAACATTAGTGCATGCGCTCATCATCTCCCTTCTCGACGACTGCAATTTCCTGCTCTGTGGCCTCCCTTCTAACACTCTCGCATTCCTCCAATCTATCCTAAACTCTGTTGCCCGACTAATCCATCTGTCCTCTCGCTATTCGCTGGCCTCTTCTCTCTGTCAATCCCTTCACTGGCTCCCCATTGCCTAGAGACTCCAGTTCAAAACCCTAACCGTGGCATGCAAGGCCATCCACAACCTTTCTCCTCCATAAATCTGTGACCTAGTCTCCCGTTACTTACCTGGTTATTGTAATTGTTTTTGCTATGTATACCCCTTTTTCACATGCAAAGTGCCATGGAATAAATGGCGATAAAGCAGAGGCGTAGCTAGGGTTTTGATTCAGGGGGGCGAAACTTCTGAGTAGGCCCCTAACCAGGTAACCCTGATTACAAAAATAGTGGGGCACCCAGATAGTGGATGCAGGAGAACCTCAGCAGATGACAGCGCTATTACTGAAAATAATCTTTATACAAAGACCAGCACTGCAGTTACCGCCATATAGTGACATATGGCTAGATACCAGTCCTGCATAACATATAAGAGATCACAGCAGAGTTATATATAGTAACTTACAGCTGACGTTCTTTCTGATTAAATTGTTCACTTTTCCCATCTTTTCCATCTGGCCCAGACCGACACGACGACTTCTCCATCAAGGACTCAGAGTCTCAGGTCTGTAGAGATCACAACAAAAACACATTTGACTCCTTACATTTCAGGCCCCGTCCCCATCTATTCCCAACCTACAGAAACACCTCTTCTTGCTGATATCCCAATACTGAGCCTCTGTTGCTGTACGTGTCCATATTACTGCACCTTCTGCGTGCTCTCAAGATGGTAAAACAACCCTCTAGAATATAATAATGCAGTGTGCATGTGCCCTTGAAAACAGTAACCACATTTTGCACCCTAGAAAGTAATAATGCAATCTGTGTGCCCCTCTGACAGTTACAATAACCTGAGTTCCCCTATAATGATAAATGCCCACTTGACATTTAATAATGTCCTGAGTCTCCCCCCATGCACAGCTCCCCTATACACAGTATGATGCTCTCTTATAAACAGTATAATGCCCCCTCACTGTATAGTACCCAACACACAGTATACTGACCCCTTAGTAGCCTCCAAACTGATGTCTCCAACACTGTATGATTGACCCTACACTGTGCAAAGACCCCACATTATGTCCTACACTGTATCATGGCCACCACACTGTGCAGAGACCCCACATTATCTCCCACACTGTATGATGGCCCCCACACTGTGCAAAGACCCCACATTATCTCCCACACTGTATGATGGCCCCCACACTGTGAAAAGACCTCACATTATCTCCCACACTATATGATGGCCCCCACACTGTGCAAAGACCCCACATTATCTGCCACAGTGCATGATGGCCCCCACACTGCACAAAGACCCCACATTATCTCCTACATTGTATGATGGCCCCCACACTATACAAAGACCCCACATTATCTCCCACACTGTATGATGGCCTCCACAAAATACAAAGACCCCACATTATCTCCCACACTGTATGATGGCCCCTACGCTGTGCAAAGACCCCACATAATCTCCCACACTGTATGACCCTAACTGTAATCCCCACATTGTATAAATAACCTCCATATAGAATAATGCGCCAGATAGTCCTCAACATAGTATAATGCACTCCCCATGGGCAGAGTCTGTAGGATAATCCCCCCATAGGCAGTCTGTAGCATAATCCCCCCACCCTCCATAGGTAGTCTGTAGCAAAATCCTCCCACCCCCCAAAGGCCGTCTGTAGCATAATTCCCCCACCTCCCATAGACAGTCTGTAACATAATCCCCCCACCCCCATAGGCAGTCTGTAGCATAATCCCCCCACACCCCATAGGCAGTCTGTAGCATAATCCCCCAACAGGCAGTCTGTAGAATAATCCCCCCACACCCCATAGGTAGTCTATAGTATAATCCCCCCACAGGCAGTCTACAGCATAATCACCCCCACCCCCCATAGTCAGTCTGTAGCATAATCCCCCCACCCCCCATAGGCAGTCAGTAGAATAATCCCCCACCCCCATAGGCAGTCTGTAGCATAATCCCCCCAAACCCCCAAATGCAGTCTGTAGCATAATTCCCCCACCCCCCATAGAGAGTCTATAGCATAATCCCCCCACCCCCATAGGCAGTCTGTAGCATAATCTCCCCACAGGCAGTCTGTAGCATAAACCCCCACCCCCCATAGGCAGTCTGTAGCATAATCCCCCCACCCCACATAGGCAGTCTGTAGCATAATCCCCCATAGGCAGTCTGTAGCATAATCCCCCCCACAGGCAGTCTGTAGCATAATCCCCCACCCCCCATAGGCAGTCTGTAGCATAATCCCCCCCACCACCCATAGGCAGTCTGTAGCATAATCCCTCCCCCCCCTTAGGCAGTCTGTAGAATAATCCCCCCACCCCCCTATAGGCAGTCTGTAGCATAATCGCCCCACAGGCAGTCTGAAGCAAAATCCCCCCACCCCCCATAGGCAGTCTGTAGCATAATCCCCTCACCCCCATAGGCAGTCTGTAGCATAATCCCCCCCATAAGAAAAAATAAATAAATAATCACAATTCTCACATCTCTCTCTTCCTGGTTCCCCCACTGCTCTGAGCGCCCAGCGCAGCGAGCCGGGAGCCAAGTGATGACGTAAGTGATGTCAGACACAGAGGACGCTATGGGGACTCATGGGAGAGGAAGCATCGCTCCCTCTCCCATCACTGAGCTCGCAGTTGCGGTGAATGGGGGGGGCGATGCTGGCATCGGGGGCCCCCCTCCTGCTAATCCCCCCATAGGCAGTCTGTAGCATAATCCCCCCACCCCCATAGGCAGTCTGTAGCATAATCCCCCAACAGGCAGTCTGTAGCATAATCCCCCCACCCCCCATAGGCAGTTTGTAGAATAATCCCCCCACCCCTCTATAGGCAGTCTGTAGCATAATCCCCCCACAGGCAGTCTGTTGCATAATCCCCCCACCCCCCATAGGCAGTAGGCAGCATAATCCCCCCTACCCTACATAGGCAGTCTGTAGCATAATCCCCCCACCCCATAGGCAGTCAGTAGAATAATCCCCCCCCCTATAGGCAGTCTGTAGCATAATCCCCTCCACCCCGCATAGGCAGTCTGTAGCATAATCCCCTCACCTCCATAGGCAGTCTGTTGCATAATTCCCCCATAAGAAAAATAAATAAATAAATAATCACAATTCTCACCTCTCTTCTTGGTTCCCCCATTGCTCTGAGCGCCCAGCCTGCTCACATCTTCAGCGCAGCGGGCCGGGCGCCAAGTGATGACGTCAGTGACGTCAGACACAGAGGACGCTATGGGGACTGATGGGAGAGGGATCGTTGCTTCCTCTCCATTGCTTCCATTGCGGTGAATGGTGGGGGGAGCCCGATGCTGGCAAAGGAGGCCCCCCTCCTGCTCAAGGGCTCTATAGCGGCTGCCAGGCAGCGTAGGGACATCGAGTCTCCCTGCTCTGCCCGGAGTGTAACTGTAGTGGCGTGCTGCTCACGCCGCTACAGTTACAATAGTGTTGCTCCCGATGGGCCCCCTCAGCGCAGGGTCCGGGGCGACCGCCCCCTCTGCCCCTCCGGTAGCTACGCTACTGCGATAAAGTAATTATAATAATGTGATCCAGACTTATATCTACTGACACTGGATCATGTGGAACACAGGGTGGTGGTGGTGGCAAACTGACTGGAAACTGTATCTGCTGTCCAACCAACAACCTTTTCACATTGCTCTGGCTTCAATAGTGGAGTTCCACGGCTCCCTAGAAATTAGGACAGGAAGGTAGTTCGACATGACTTGGGTGTTCGTTGTGTTCCCTCAGCAGGCACAGTTTCATCTTGCCCACGGCCTCTGTGTACACTATCACCATCACCATAACATCCACTTCCCCGTCCCTTGACACACACCTTGCCCATTTTTAATGGAGTTTAAGATTTGTCACGTTGCCAAAAATGTCTGTATTATTACCACAGTAATATAGGATCACGTCTGATGAGATGACCACAGTTTTAGGCAGTGCCCTGGGAATGAGTGATGCTTCCAGGGGTTTTCCCCATGCTGTTCCCATGTCACACACCACATGGCCAGATAATGTGGTAAAATGTTAAAATGACATTTCCCGTTGAATGCATTTGTCTTGGTTGAAAGCAATGCAAAAGTGCAAAAAAACGCATAAAAAATGCTACATCTGAACATAGCCCAAGTTGTGGAGGAGCAATTTTGTTTTTGTATACTTATTTTGCCTTATATACAAGTCATTACCCTGGAAAGGATGTTCCTTAACATATTTCCCAGGAAAATCCATTTTGATTTCGTTTTTGTATGTTTTATTGTGAGTCCGTAAAAGTGGCATAATACCTCTGACAACATTATTGACAGCAGTGACTTGGGAGTCAGAAATGCTTTCAGGGGTCTTCCCCATGCTGTTCCCATGCCATTTGAGCACTGTTCCCATTGGTTTGGGCAATTTTTAGGCCCTCTTCAGACCGCCATGGGGTGCCGCCAGGAAAATGCTCGAGTTTCCCACAAACTTACATTGGGCTCGTTACTCAGACCGAGCACTCAAGCATTCCAATTTGCTCGACTAAAACAACGAGTACCCGAGCATTTTAGTGCTTGCTCATTACTATTGCTAATATCTCAGCAATAGAGTTGAGTCACCCCCGTAGTGTTCGAGTTCGGTTCGGTTCGTCGAACACCCGTATGTTCGCCGAACTGTTCGTCGAACACCGTCGAACACCGTTAAAACCAATGGCAGGCAAACATAAACACATAGAAACACATAGAAAACACCTTCAAAGGTGTCCAAAACCTGACAAACTGCTCAGAAGGCACAACTAACACATGGAAAAGTGACAAGTACATATAGTCATGCGAAAAGAAAAGAGGTGGAGGAGTAAAAGGAGGGGGAGACACAGATATAGGCATGTCATGCCCTTCGAAAACCAAAAAAGTGCGAAGCTGACACGGCCAGACCGTTCCTGCCCGTGCGACCTCCGTGTCGCCGGGTTTGTGCCAGAGCTGCGGTGGACCCAGACGGCCAGCCCCCCTCTCCCAATACTGGTGTCTGTCCGCTGGTGGGTCGAGCGAGCCCCCCTGTGGTGGAGGCAGGTCTAAGCTTTTTAATTTAAATTGTCTCTGTAATTTGAATGAGTACACTTTAAATCCTTTTACAATGATCTATTGGAGGGAAAGTCTGATGCCAGCAGCCTCTGGAATTCCAGCTCCAGTAGCGTCCACTAAAGCTGCTGTAGTTAAAATGCTTTTATAAGGATCGAGCTTGGCGGTCCACCGCAAGGCGTCCTACAGCCAGTCCCAGCCCCTGTCCCTTGGGGTGCCTCCCCGATGCTCTTCACTGAGTGTCCCGGGGGCCCGAAGCATTTCCTTTGAAAAATTTAAGTGTCCAAACTATATGTGGTGTAGCTTGCTTAACAGGTGGGATAATCCGCTGACTAGCAGACACTGCTACTAGGTCCAAAGTATTTCCTGGGCTAGATGCAGTTAAACATTTGTAAGTAGATCTACAGGCGGTGGCTACTCCGATGACTAGCAGACACTGCTACTAGGCCCAAAGTATTGCCTGGGCTAGATGCAGTTAAAAATTTGTAATTAGATACTCTCTTTGGATGCTGAGAAATCATTCCATATAGTCTCCTGGCACGTCATATATTATTCTCTTAAAAAGCTTGGGGTAGGGATCTAGGGGACCCTTTTATAGCCAAAATCATGGCCCTGTATCACAATCCGTCAGCTAGGATGAAGATAAATGGAACATTTTCATCACCTTTCATAATCACCAATGGGACAAGGCAGGGATGTCCTCTGTCCCCTCTCTTATACATCCTAGTGATGGAGCACCTGCTCTTATCAATTCGCGATAACCCCAATATTAGGTGGATTGAGGTGGGAGGCATCGAGTACAAGTGCTCCGCATTTGCTGATGATGTCCTAGTATATATCACTCAATCACATATATCCATCCCTGCTGTTATGGCTGAAATAGATCACTTTGTTACATGGTCAAATTTTAAAATCAATGCAGCGAAGTCTGAGGCCCTCGATGTCTCCCTCCCCAAATCCATGCAGGATTCCAAGCAGTCCAACTTTCCCTTTGCCTGGCCCTCACAGGGTTTCAAATACTTAGGAATTTGTATTCATAGAGACCTCTCCCGTCTATTTTATCTTAATTTTGGGCCCTTTATTGAACAACTCCATAAAGATCTTACTTCTTGGACGGTGAAGGATTTTTCCTGGTTCGGCAGAATAAGTATACTAAAAATGAACGTCCTACCTAAACTCTTATACCTCTTCCAAACCATTCCTGTGGTAATTCCCTCAAATTTTTCGAAAAGACTACGCAGTAGCTTTTAGTCTCCCCAGGATGACACAGGTGGGGCAGATGGTGGTTTTCCCGGCCCTCTAGGCTGCATTGTAGCACAGTGAGCTTCGCACTGCAACTTATGCTTCATATTCATGAGACGTTTCATGCATGAAGTACTCAAACTATGTATTTTTTGGCCTCTACTTAGCTTTTGGTGACAAATGTTACAGATAACACGAGTTGGGTCATCCTTAGCGATCTGAAAAAATGCCCAGGCAATGCAAGGTTTAGAGCCCATGCGACTCTGCTACTAGCAATACTATCAAATGATTGGCTGGGTTAGATGCAGAGCGTCTGGGTTTGGTTGGTGGTCCCCACAGTCTGCCTAGGCTAGATGCAGTTAAAAATTCTCATTAGATACACAGGCGGTGCAGCTTGCTTCGCAGCTGGGCTAATACGCCCAAAGTATTGGTTCTCTATACTAAATAAGGAAGGATTCACTGACTGTGGTGGCCCCTCCGTGGGCCGAGGCGATTGGTGGAGATTTGGTGGATGATTATAGGAGAAAGCTCCTTAATAGAGAAAGTTGGTGGATTTATACTTTAAATACACGTGTACCAGCGGGTTTAAACATCAGACATGATTTGATGTAACATTATGAGTGATCACTTATAGATTATTATTATATATATGTTCCTTTTTTCTTCTTTTCTTTTTCTTTTTGATTATTTAAATTTATATGCATTGTTTCTATGCTATACGATTTTAACATGGTATGTGTGTTTAAATTTCTGATTAACTCAGCCTTGAACAGGTGCATAGCAGGACATGACATATAAATACCACTTCCTTGCTGTTTTTTTGCTATGCAATGATTAAGAACTCGTATATATATTGTGCAGAAAGAAGGGTGAAAGTCCACCCAGGCGGGAGGAAATTGGTTTGTTTCTTTTACAGGTGACGCAAAGCCAACAGTGTGGGTGATAGGCCACTCGTATATATATTGGGCATAAAAAGGGCGAAAGTCCGCCCAGGTGGGAGGAAATTAGAGTTTCATAACACATATTTGAACTGGAGAGGTATTAGAGGCCTGCAATGGCCACAGGTACTAATGGAGGTAATCAAGGTAGGGAGAGAGGCAAGAGGTCCAGTCATCTTAGTTATATAGGCCGGGGGAAACGACATAGCTTATCACAGAGCGCATAACTAATGGCAATAATGAAACTAGAGACTGAGCGCATCAGAGAATTTTTCACAAAACTAACTATAGTATGGTCAGAGATTGTGCCGAGAATGGTACGGCAAGGTGCGTGAGACATCACGGCCATCGAACGGACAAGGCAGGTAATAAATATTCGGATGGCAAAATTTATAAGAGACAGAGGCTGTGTAGTGATACGACACCGACAACTGGAAGGAGATAAAGCAGGCCTCATACGGCCCGACGGTGTTCACTTAATGGATATTGGACTGGACATATTCCTGTCAGGGCTCCAGGACGGAGTGGAACAAGCGTTAAGAGTGATGGATGGGAGTCAGAGTCCTGCATACGAGTAAGCAGGATCCTCCGTGGCCTGGAAATAGAAAGGACATGTTGGAGAGTTACACTTGTTGGCCAACTTGCCGTTGTGGAGACTGGAGACACAGGGCATGCTGCAACAAGCAGAATTATTTTAGAAATAAAATGAATTTCTAATGGAATGAGTATAAACAGTTAATAAAGCTGTGACCGATCCTCACCCATCCAGTTGTAAGAGTTACATGATTGTATTGTCAATGAAAGGGGGGCGTTAGGAGGCTGAGCGTCTGGGTTTGGTTAAGGGTCCCCACAGTCTGCCTAGGCTAGATGCATTTAAAAATCATTATTAGATACACAGGCGGTGCAGCTTGCTTCGCAGCTGGGTTACTACGCTGACTAGCAGACACTGAAGCTTTGGAGCAGACCTCTGAGTAAACAGCTCTTCAGACTCAACCATCTGTATTACCCCAAGCCATAGTGTATGTATTTTCTTACGGTTAAAAGGGGGGGGGGGGACCCAACTCACCACTAATTGACGATGGCAACATCACGTAAAACAAAGCTAGGAGACTCCAAAAAGAGTCTCCATTTTTTCCAAAAATTTGTGGCACAGACACCACTTAAGTGGCATCAATTGCCCCAGAGTTGCTTAAAACGGTTGGTTAGAATGAGTACCACACACTGCTACTATGCCCAAAATTATTTTCCAGACAAGATGCAGCTAAAAATTATTAGTAATTTGCAAGCTGGTGGAGCTTAGTATAGATGGCACAATAGAATGTGTACCGCACACTGCTACATGCCAAAAATTATTTTCCAGACAAGATGCAGCTAAAAATTTTTAGTAATTTGAAAGCTTAAAACAGTTGGTGAGGTGATTTTACAAAATCCTCAAGCTTTTACTCTCCCCAGGATGACACAGGGGTAGAAAAGTCCTTGCAGATCCATGATTTGTTCATCTTTATGAACGTGAGTCTGTCTACATTCTCAGTGGACAGCCGCGTGCGCTTATCTGTCAGCACACCACCAGCAGCGCTGAACACACGTTCAGAGAGAATGCTGGCTGCGGGGCATGACAAGATCTCCAAGGCGTAAGTGGCGAGCTCCGGCCATTTATCCAGATTGGAAGCCCAAAAAGAGCAAGGGTCCAGTGACACAGTCATGTCTTCAATGTTTACTTGGAGATACTCCTGTACCATCGTCTCTAGGCGTTGACTATGTGTCAGACTTCTTGTCTCCTGTGGCCTTGCAAAGGATGGGCTAAAAAAGCTGTGAAATGCTTCCGCAAAATTGCTGTTACCAGCAGATACTGTGTTTCTGTTACGGTTTGAGTGCTGAACACTCGACAGTCCCACGGTTGGCAAGTTAGAACTGTGAGATTCACTACGTGCACCACTGGTGTTTTGTGGAAAAGCACATGTAAGATTCTGCAACAGTCTCTGCTGATACTCCTGCATGCGTGAATTCCTTTCTATGGCAGGAATTATTTCGGCAAATTTACATTGGTACCGGGGATCTAAGAGTGTGGCAACCAAGTAGTCAGGATTATTTCGAATTCTGACAATTCAAGGGTCATGTTGCAGGTAGTGCAGTAAGAAGGCACTCATGTGTCTTGCACATCCAGGAGCACCAAGTCCCTGCTGTGTTGGTGGCGAGGTAACAATCATGCTTCCTTCCTCTGCCCTCTCCCCCCAACCTCGCACAACAGAAATGTGATCAAGGTCTCCCTCATCTGATGAGTCTTCCATCAGTTCATCCTCCACTTCTTCCTGGGCTCCTGCACCATCCTCACTAGTTTGGCTGCTACCATGCGCCCTGGTAAATCCATCTCCCCCACACTCACATGCCTGCCGCCTTGGTGCTGTCGACCGTCTGGACCTTGCAGATGTTAGCCCTTCCGCATACAATTCCTCCTCCTCTACTTCCTCCACCTCCTCTTGTCGCACCACCTGACTCTGAATTCTGTTTAACATGTGCTCCAGCATGTAAATCGCCGGAATAGTCATGCTGATAATAGCATCGTCAGTGCTAAACATCTTCGCCGCCATTTCAAAACTGTGCAGAAGGGTGCATAGGTCCCTGATCTGAGACCACTCCTCCAGTGTGATTTGCCCCACCTCTGGATCCCGTTGGCCCAGGCTATACGTCAGAACGTATTGCACCAGGGCTTGTCGGTGCTGCCACAGTCGCTGAAACATGTGCAGAGTTGAATTCCACCGGGTAGGCACATCGCATTTTAGCCGGTGAAGTGTCTGGCCCAACGACTTCTGTAGATATGTAAGTCGCTGAGCTGCGGGATGCGAATGGCGGAAGTGAGCACACCGTGCACTCTGCAGAAGGCCATCTAGTCCAGGATAGTGGGCTAAAAATTGCTGGACAACCAGGTTCAACACGTGAGCCATACAAGGCACGTGTGTGAAATTGCCCCGGCGAAGGGCCGCACCGAGGTTTGCAGCATTGTCACACACGACCTTCCCTGGTTTCAGGTCCAGTGGAGACAACCATTCATGAAACTGGCTCTCCAGAGCTGACCACAACTCCTCAGCTGTGTGACTCACATTTCCCAGACATTTCAAAGTAAAAACTGTCTGATGACGTTGAGCCCTGCTGCCAGCATAGTAAGGAGGTGTGCAGGATCCCTTCTGCGCAGTTAGAAAGCGTGTGGCATGACCAGACAGGCTTTGGGTGCAGGTGGAGGACCGAGAGGAGGTTGAGGAGGCAGAAGCAGTGGAGGAACTTCAAGATAAAGAGGATTGACGCACAACTCGTGGGGACGGCAAGACTTTGACAGCAGCCCCTTGTTCTGCTGTCACCATAGTTACCCAGTGCCCAGTCAGCGACATGTAACGCCCCTGTCCATGCCTACTCGTCCAAGTGTCTGTGGTGAAATGCACCCTGTCACACACAGAGTTTCTCAAAGAAGCGGTGATGTTGTGTGCGACATGCTGGTGGAGCGCAGGCACACCTTTTCTTGAGAAGTAGTACCGACTGGGCATCTGGTACTGGGGCACTGCGACGGACATAAGGTCTCGAAAATCCTCTGTGTCCACCAGGCGGAAAGGCAGCATTTCTGTAGCCAAGAGCTTGCAGATGGTGAAATTCAACCTGTTAGCTTTCTCATGGCTAGGAGGAAATGGTCTTTTACTTGACCACATCTGAGGGACCGAGGGCTGGCTGTTGTGCTTAGACGGGGTTGAGAAGGGTGTCTCCGGCAAACTGCCGGTCTGTGAGGAAGATGCAGGCGGACATGTTAGGTTGCCTTGATCCAAAGGTGGTGCTCTCGTTGTCGGAGAGCGCTCAACACCATCTGGTGTTTCCACCTCCAAATAAAATGATGACCTGCCAATCACGCTGGCTGTTGCGGGTAAAGAGGTGGCAGGTCTGCACCCCAAAACAGGTGTGACTGCTGTCCCCCAAGTCACAGAGGATGAAGAGGCCGTGGATGCCCAAGATGGGGCAGACGGTGGTTGGCCCGGCCCGCTAGGCCGCATTGTAGCAACTTATGCTTCATATCCATGTGACGGTTCATGCATGAAGTACTCAAACTATGGATTTTTTGGCCTCTACTTTTTTGGCCTCTACTTAGCTTTTTGTGACAAATGTTACAGATAACTTGAGTTGGGTCATCCTTATCGATCTGAAAAAATGCCCATGCTATGCAAGGCTTAGCACCCATGCGACCTGAAGAGCCACCACGACTTGTGGTCAGAGGCAGAGTTGTGTTTGAAGATGCAGTTGTTGACGTGCTTCCAGTACTACGTCTCTGTACAGGAAGGCGCAACCTGACCTCGTCGTCACTAGCATCCTCCTCCACCTCCTCTGCTGACCTCATCGACTGGCTAACTGTGGGTTGACAGTAAGTGGGATCTGCAGCCTCGTCATCATCACCCTGTGTGTTCTCACACCCGTCGTCCTCAGAGCCAACCTCTTCCTGCCCTGACAAAAAACTCAAGTTGTCGCTCCAATCAGGTATTTGAGTCTTATCATCGTCTTCCTCATTGTCTCCACCAACAGGAGTTACAGTTTGGGAATGAGGGTCTACATTATGGTCAGAACCTTCTGCGTCTGGTCCTGGATCCGACTCATAAAGATTCTGGGCATCAGTGCAGATCACTTCCTCGTCTCGATTCACAGAAGCTCTGGAACCGACCTCTGATTCCCAGGTTATAGTATGAGTAAACAGCTCTGCAGACTCAACCATCTGTTCTACCCCATACTCAGACGGGCACCTGGTGACTTGGGAGCTGTGAGGAAGCAAGTGCCATTGGGGTGACACCTCTGAGGCCTGGAGTATTTGTGATGTTGAAGTTGAGGTGGAGGAGAGCCCACTTTAAGGAGCACTTCATATCCATTGAAGCACCTGCTGCTTTTGTGCCTCATCTGGAATTTGTAGCGATTGGCATGGCCATAAGAAAGGGATCGTATCACATTGTCCGCTACAAGAAGTAGACATCTTAGTTTGGCTGGAAGATGGTCTTTCTTCTGCAGATGTTACTGTTGCTTTAACACCTACCCCACGGACACAACCTTTTTTTCCCTTCCCAACACGCCTATTCCCCTTTTCACCAGAAGCAGGCCTTTTTCCACTCATTTTGGTGGTTAACTAATTGACAACTCTGGAGATGTTTGCACAAAAAACGATGGATGGGAACCGAGCAGAGCTGAGTGGACAAAGATGCAGTAAAACAATTTTATTACACACACAGGTGGTGAGGTTAGTATAGATGGACTAATAGAATGAGTCCCACACACTGCTACAAGCCCAAAATTATTTTCCGAGCTAGATGCAGATAAAAATTATTTGTAATTTGCAAGCTTTTGGAGCTTAGTATAGATGGATTAATAGAATAAGTACCACACACTGCTACAAGCCCAAAATTATTTTCCGAACTAGATGCAGCTAAAAATTATTTGTAATTTGCAAGCTGGTAGAGCTTAGTATTGATGGACTAATAGAATAAGTCCTACACACTGCTACAAGCTCAAAATTATTTTCCGAGCTAGATGCAGATAAAAATTATTAGTAATTTGCAAGCTGGTGGAGCATAGTATAGATGGCCTAATAGAATGATGCTATTCCCAAAAGGTTTTACTTGGTTAGGTGCAGTTAAAAAAAATTGTATTCTATATACAGGTGGTGTAGCTTGCAACACAGATACGCTACTCCACTGACTAACACACACTGCAAGAGGGGAAAAAGGATTTGCTTAGCTAGATTTAGCCAAATGCTGTGAAAAACACTTGCACAGCACTGGCACAGACCTGCCAGGCAAAAAGTCCTAGGAAATGCTGTAACTGTTATGTTCTGCTACCAGAGCTAAGGAAAGAGAGGAAATCTGTCCCTACGATAGAACTCAGCTGAATCCCTACGATGTAACAGGGAACCTGATCCTGCGATCAGACCTGCTAAAGTCCTAAGCTAGTCTGTACGGAGACCTATAGATGTGGGGAAGGAATCCCTACAAGTACTAAGGACTGGGACGAAAATGGGACACCTCCTAACAGAAATAGTAGCAGACAGACAAACAAACAAAATATATAGAACACTGAGGTCCGTAGACCAAGCAAACTAACAGAGTTAGATACAGAGCACAGGCTAGCTAGAAAGTAGTTATACAATGAAGTCCAGCAAAGCCAGAAGGGCGGAGCAGGATTAAATAGACCAACGAGGTCATGTGACCAGCAAAGGAAAAAACCTAAGAGCAAGGTTCTAACAGTACCCCCCCTTCTAAGAGGATCCTCCGGATCCCCTAGGACCAGGCTTATCAGGAAATCTCCTGTGAAACGCTCTGATAAGTCTGGACGCGGAAACATCATCTGACCTCACCCAAGAGTTATCCTCGGGTCCGAAACCTTTCCAGGCCACCAGATACTGCAAACTACCTCTATACCGTCTAGAGTTAAGGATGCAAGAAATTTCATATTCCCCGTCCTCCACCACCGGAGGAACAGAGGCAGAGGCGTCACCATCCGACACAACAGCTTTTTTTAACAGAGAGACATGAAATACCGGATTAATTCTCCAGGAGGTAGGAACCTCCAACCTAACAGCAGATTGGTTGACAACCTGAAGCACCTTAAAGGGCCCTACAAACTTGGGACCCAATTTCTTAGAAGGAATCCTCAACCGCAGATTCCTAGAGGACAACCAAACCATGTCACCAACAGCGAACAAAACCTCCTGTCGTTTCCTATCAAAGTAGTCTTTAGATTTTCTGTTGGCCTCCTGAAGATTACCACGCACATCCGTCCAAACTCTCTCCAAATCACCGGAAAAATTCTCCTCCTCAGGCACGGCAGATCCCAACTTGGAGAACGACCCAAACGACGGATGTCTCCCAGAACAACAAAAAAAAGGCGAACAACCAACAGAAGAAGATGTATGATTGTTCAGAGCAAATTCAGCAAGTGGCAGAAGCTCAGACCACCCCTCTTGATTGTCTGCCACAAAACAACGCAAGAACTGCTCAACATCCTGGTTTTTCCTTTCTGTCTGGCCATTAGATTCAGGATGATATCCGGACGAGAACGACAGATGAACTCCCAACCTGTCACAAAAGGCACGCCAAAAACGAGCCACGAACTGAGGACCCCTATCAGAAACAATGTCAGTAGGAACGCCATGAAGTCTGACAATTTCCTTGACAAAGGCCTTAGCGAGAGTTTTAGCGCAGGGCAGTTTGACGAAGGGAACCAAGTGACACATCTTGCTAAAACGGTCCACGACCACCCAGATGACAGTAAAACCCTCAGAGGGGGGAAGGTCAGTTATAAAGTCCATAGCCAAATGTGTCCAAGGAGCACTGGGAACCTCCAAAGGACAAAGCAACCCCGCAGCAGGAGTATGTGAGGACTTAGATCTAGCACATATAGTACATTGACGCACCCACTTAATGACTTCCTTCTGCTATCCAGGCCACCAAAAACTGCGACCCACCAGTCTCTTGGTCTCAGAGATTCCGGGATGACCTGCCAACCGAGATTCGTGACACTCAGCAAACAAATCTCTCCTAAAGGTCCCAGGCACAAACAACCTCCCATGAGGAGTGTTAGATGGGGCATTCTCCTGTGCTTTAAGAATCTCATCTTCCAAAACGGAGTCCAAAGCAGCTATCACAACACCTTCTTGTAAAATGTTCTCCTCTTTCTCAGCACCGACTATGGGAGAAAAACTGCGAGACAAGGCATCCGCCTTAACATTCTTAGTACCAGGGATGTAAGTAACGGAGAAATTAAACCGCGAGAAAAACAGTGCCCACCTAGCCTGACGGGCATTCAGGCGCTTGGCAGCATCAAGATATATCAGATTTTTATGATCCGTAAGAACCTGAACGGGAAATTCCGCACCTTCCAAGGAGTGGCGCCAGTGTTCAAATGCGAGTTTAATAGCCAATAATTCCCGATTACCAATATCGTAATTCAGTTCAGTCTCCGAAAATTTTTTTGAAAAAAAGGCACAGGGATGTAATCCATCCCCGTTATCCTGAGACAATACTGCACCAACCCCCACCGAAGAAGCATCAACCTCAACCAAAAACGGCTTAGTCACATCAGGCTGCATAAGGATGGGAGCAGAGGTGAACCTCTCCTTGAGATACACAAAAGCTTCAATGGCCTCAGAAGACCACTGAACCGCATCAGCACCTTTCCTAGTGAGATCGGTCAGAGGTTTGACAATACTAGAAACATTTTTTATGAATTTTCTGTAATAATTGTCGAAACCTAAAAACCTCTGTATCGATTTCAAACCAATAGGCCTAGGCCATTCCTGTACAGCTTGAACTTTAACCGGGTCCATCTCAAAACCTTCGCTGGAGATAATGTAACCCAAAAAACTAATTCTCTGTACAGCGAACTCACATTTCTCCAGCTTAGCAAAAAGCGAATTGTCCATTAACAATTGTAATACCTCACGTACGCTCCGCCAATGAGACTCCAGATCCGGCGAATAAATCAAAATGTCATCCAAATACACAACCACATTTTTGCAGATCAAAGGTCTAAGGATGTCATTAATAAGATTCTGAAAAAATGCAGGAGCATTAGTAAGACCAAAAGGCATAACCAGATTCTCAAAATGACCCACAGGAGTGTTAAAAGCAGTCTTCCATTCATCACCCTCCTTCATGCGCAACAGATTGTATGCCCCCTTAAGGTCAATTTTAGAGAACCACTTGGCCCCCCATTAACTGGTTAAACAGATCAGGAATCAATGGCAGTGGGTAAGGATTGCGTACAGTTATTTTGTTAATCTCACGAAAATCCAGACAAGGACGTAAACCGCCGTCCTTTTTTTTTACAAAAAAAAATCCAACCGCCACAGGAGACTTAGAGGGCCTACTGTGACCGGCGGCCAAACTTGTCTGTATGTATTCATCCAAAGCCTTCCTCTCAGGAATAGTAAGGTTAAATAAACGACTTTTAGGAAGAGTCGCTCCAGGGACAAATTCAATAGAACAATCATAGTCTCTATGGGGAGGCAAAACCTGCGATTCCTTCTCAGAAAAAACTCTCCAAAAATCCTGAATAGGAACAGGCAATTCTCCCCTATCCAAAGCTGCAATACGCCCGTTACAACACTTGTCATAACATATATGGCTCCAGGATTTAATTTCATTGGTAGACCAATCCAGTACAGGATTGTGAAATTTTAACCAGGGCAATCCCAATATTACTGGAGAAGGCAAGTTATTCAAAACTACCAAATCCAATTTCTCATGGTGAACACCATTAATAGTGAGAGGAAATTCACAGACCTTGAGAGTAATATTCTTCAAAGGGGAACCATCCACAGAAACCACAGCAATGGGGGATGATAAAGGTTCGGGTTTTAAATTGAGTCTTTCCAAGAATCCCCCATCAATTACATTCAGAGTAGAACCACAATCAACAAACACCCGAAATTCCATTAATTTTTCCTGAGCAATCGTGGAAGCAGCTAAAAATACACCCTTGGAATTTAAACAGGCAATACGGGCATGACTGACCATTTTTTTTTCTTTCTTCATACGAAGCTCACAGCCTTTAATCAAATGACCAGATTTTCCGCAATAGAAACACATGCCTTCAGAAAATCGACGGTCTTTTTCTTGAGAGCGAGGTGCCACCGATCCAATCTCCATCGATTCACCACTGTTAGTACACACATTCTCATAACCAGAAACTGACATAGCAGAGGATTTGCTCTCATTAACCCTTGCACGCAGTCTCCTATCTACCCGTATAGCTAATTGCATAGCCTGTTGCAAATCTTCAGGTGTAGGATAAGCAATTAGCAGGTCTTTAACCCTTTCATTGAGCCCAGCAAGAAATAGACTTTTCAGAGCAGAATCGTTCCACCCTGTTTGAGTAGACCAACGACGGAAATGAGTACAATATTTTTCCACATTACCTGATCCCTGTCTCAAACGTCTTAACTCAGTCTCAGCTGATGCGACACGGTCAGGATCATCATATAATAGTCCCAAAGCAGAAAAAAAAACTATCCACTGATCTGAAGCATGTATCACTAGGTTGCAAAGAAAAGGCCCACTCCTGAGGCTCTTTGCGCAAAAGTGACATTATGAACCCTATGCGCTGGGATTCATCCCCAGAGGACTTGGGTCTCAAACGAAAATACAATAAGCAAGCATTTTTAAATGAAAAAAATTCTCGGTGTTCACCAAAAAATAAATCCGGAAAACATACCTTAGGCTCCAAGAAATGTGCTCCAGGACAGTTACTCACGTGCTGACGGAGCTCGGCCTCCTCCAGAGAGAGTCCCTGCAGGCGATGAGCAAAATCCTGAACCGACACCATGATGGAACAGAAAAATCTTTCCTTAGAGAATTTGCAGGCTGGACTTACTGTTATGTTCTGCTACCAGAGCTAAGGAAAGAGAGGAAATCTGTCCCTACGATAGAACTCAGCTGAATCCCTACGATGTAAAAAGGATACAACTTATTTGCAAGAAACAGACTTGATAAACGAGGAGGAGGTGTTGCATTGTATGTTAGAAAAGCGTATATCTGCACAGAGATTGAAGCTTCAGAGACTGGGAGTTCTGTGGAAACTGTTTGGGTAAGAATACAAGGAGAGAACAACGGAAAGGACACCATTGTAGGCATTTACTACAGGCCACCTGGGCAAGCTGAAGATATGGATTAACTCTTTATGTATCAAATGACCAAGTTCTCCAAAAAATATGACGTAGTGGTCATGGGAGATTTCAACTATCCAGACATTTGTTGGGAATCTCTCTCAAGTAAAACTAACAGGTCAAGCAAATTCTTAACCTCTCTTGCTGACAACTTTATCTTCCAAAAGGTAGGGGAGAAAACAAGGGGATCTGCTACTTTGGATCTAATCCTTATAAACAGGGAGGAAATGGTTGAGGAGGTAAAGGTGGCTGGGACCCTAGGAGGCAGCGATCATGCTATTATAGAATTTTGGATAACTAGAGGAGGAAGACATGTGAAGACTCAAACTTCAAGGTTAGATTTTAGAAAGGCAGATTTTAAGAGACTCAGAAAGAGAATAGGAGGGATCCAATGGCTGGATGTCCTTAAGGACAAAAATGTCCAGGAAGGATGGGAAATTTTTAAAAATGAGATTCTCAAAGCACAATCGTTAACAATCCCGAAAAGTAGGAAGAATGGGAAGCATTTAAGGAAACCAAGATGGATGAACACAGAACTTAAACACATGCTAAAAAGAAAGAAAGAAATGTTTATTAAATGGAAAGAGGGAGGCATATCTAAAGAAGATTATAATGCAGTCTGCAGATCCTGCAGGGCACGTATCAGGTTAGCTAAAGCTGACAATGAATTAAGGCTTGCAAGAGATGTCAAAAGCAATAAAAAAGGATTTTGGGGGTATGTCAAAAGTAAAAGAAAAGTCAAAGATGCTATAGGATTTTTACAGGATGAAAATGGAGAAATGGTAAGAGAGGATGTTGAGAAGGCCGAACTTTTTAATTCCTATTTTGCATCTGTTTTCTCTCAGAAAGAAAATGTAACATCAACTGATCTTCACTGTCCTTTTAAAGGAATAGAGGAATCCAAGTTATCAGTAAACAGAAAGATTGTGAGGGAATATTTAGCTAACTTAAATGAGTTCAAGTCTCCAGGTCCAGATGAATTACACCCCAGAGTACTGAAGGAGATTGTAGAAGAAATTTTAGAACCACTCTCCATAATCTTTGAAAATTCTTGGAGAACAGGAGAAGTCCCAGAAGACTGGAGAAGAGCAAATGTTGTTCCTATCTTCAAAAAGGGGAAGAAGGTGGACCCAGGGAACTATAGGCCGGTGAGTCTGACTTCTATACCAGGAAAGATCTTTGAACAAATTATTAAACAACATGTATGTAAGTACATGGATAAGAATGAAGTGATTAACCAGAGTCAGCATGGGTTTGTAACTAACAAGTCATGTCAGACTAACTTAATTTCCTTCTATGACAGAATCACTGACTGGGTGGATCAGGGAAATGCTGTAGATATAGTATATCTTGACTTCAGCAAAGCATTTGACAAAGTATCTCACATCATCCTTATTGAAAAAATGACCAAGTATGCAATGGACCAGGCAACTGTTAGGTGGATTCATAACTGGCTTAGTGATCGGACTCAAAGGGTGGTTGTAAATGGCTTCACATCCAGCTGGATGAATGTCTCAAGTGGGGTACCACAGGGCTCCGTCCTGGGACCTGTATTGTTCAACATCTTTATCAATGATTTAGATGAAGGAATTGAGGGTAAACTGATTAAATTTGCTGATGACACAAAGCTAGGAGGGATAGCTAATACTAGAGAAGAGAGAGAGAGGATTCAAAAAGACCTAAATAAACTGGAGCAGTGGGCAGCAACCAACAGAATGGTTTTTAACAGGGAAAAATGCAAAGTACTACATCTGGGCAATAAAAATGAAAAAAGCATATACAGAATGGGAGGAATAGAGCTGAGCAACAGTACATGTGAAAAAGACTTAGGTATACTAATAGATCATAGACTGAACATGAGTCAACAGTGTGATGCAGCAGCAAAAAAGGCAAATACAATTCTGGGATGTATTAACAGAAGCATACAGTCTAGATCACGTGAAGTCATTATCGGTCTTTACTCCTCTTTGGTCAGACCTCATCTGGAATACTGTGTACAGTTTTGGGCACCACATTTTAAAAAAGACATCGACAAACTGGAGCAAGTTCAGAGAAGAGCAACCAGAATGGTGACTGGTCTGCAAACCATGTCCTATGAGGAACGGTTGCAGGATTTGGGAATGTTTAGCTTGCAAAAAAGAAGACTGAGAGGAGACTTAATAGCTGTCTACAAATATGTCAAGGGCTGTCACATTGTAGAAGGATCATCTTTATTCTCATTTGCACAAGGAAAGACTAGAAGCAATGGGATGAAACTAAATGGGAGGAGACACAGATTAGATATTAGAAAAAACTTTTTGACAGTTAGGGTGATTAATGAGTGGAACAGGCTGCCACGAGAGGTGGTGAGTTCCCCTTCAATGGACGTCTTCAAACAGAGGCTGGACAGACATCTGTCTGAGATGATCTAGTGAATCCTGCTTTGAGCAGGGGGTTGGACCAGATGACCCAGGAGGTCCCTTCCAACTCTACCATTCTATGATTCTATGATTCTATGATTCTATGATCCTGCGATCAGACCTGCTAAAGTCCTAAGCTAGTCTGTACGGAGACTTATAGATGTGGGGAAGGAATCCCTACAAGTACTAAGGACTGGGAGGAAAATGGGACACCTCCTAACAGAAATAGTAGCAGACAGACAAACAAACAAAATATATAGAACACTGAGGTCCGTAGACCAAGCAAACTAACAGAGTTAGATACAGAACACAGGCTAGCTAGAAAGTAGTTATACAATGAAGTCCAGCAAAGCCAGAAGGGCGGAGCAGGATTAAATAGGCCAACGAGGTCATGTGACCAGCAAAGGAAAAAACCTAAGAGCAAGGTTCTAACAGTAACCTAGTCCTCAAAAGGACAGCAATTACAACTAGTCCCTACTCCCAAGCTGTCTATTTAAGAGCACAGACCTGCCTGCTAAAAGTCGTAGGAAATGCTGTAACCTAGTCCTCCAAAGGACTGCAATTACAAGTAGACCCTACTCCCAACGTATCTATTTAAGAGCACAGACCTGCCTGCTAAAAGTCATAGGAAATGCTGTAACCTAGTCCTCAAAAGGACTGCAATCACAACTATTCCCTACTCCCAAGCTATCTGTATATTTCTGAGAAAATTGGCTTGAATTTAACACTGAATGTATAGCACACACAGCAACAGCAGTGCCGTCTAACACGCAGCAGCAGCAGTGAGAAAATGGTGGGGATGGGGAAAATGGCTGGGTCTTATAGGGCAAGGACATGTGACATACACAGCCAATGACACATGCCCTTGCTTGTGTGAAAAAAAGCAGTTCGCTCCGTGTGTGCGCTGCTGATAGGCTGACACATTGCACCTCCCCACTGCAAATGCGGGAAAGAGAAAAAAAAATGAAGATCTTCATTATTTCTGCAGAGATCCATCCCCGGCCCCTCCCCCCGCCCCGCTGTACACTCAAACTGCGTATTAACATTGATTATCAGCATTACTGTGAAAAAATCCAGTTATGATTTTGGTGCATGAACAGTTATCGAACATAACCTCGAACAGTCGGATTTTTTTCAAATCGTTCGTGTTCGCCGAACGGCTCAAACACCGCTCAAAACAGCTCGAACTTGAGATTGGCGAACAGTTCGAGTCGAACACCGCTCATCTCTACTCAGCAATGGATAGGTGAAATGAAAAAATAATGCTTTATTCAGCTCTGTAGCCATTATTACATCCTATGTCCAGTTCAACATGAAAAATATGGGGAAATGTCCTCTTTAACCGCTTCCTGACTGTCCACTGTACATAAACGTCGGTGCTGGCTGGGCTCTGCACAGCGCCGATGTTTATAAACTGTCAGTGGTCCCACAGCGCTCAGGACTCCCAGGGTGCGGGTGTGGTGCAGAATAGTAGCTCTGACAAGGGACATTACCGGGACCTGATTGGATCAGGTCCCAATGATGTTAATCCTTTGCTATCTTCTAGATGCAGCGATCTGGTATCGCTGCAATCGCACCGACCTGAAGAATAAAGTCGTCTAATCACATACACTGCACGAGTAACAGCGTAAAAAATAAATAAAACCAATTCTTCACCTTCTGCTGATTTGTTCATTCTGCCTCCCTAAGATCTCAGTAAGCCACATTTATCCTGTGCTGAGTGCTTACACTGGGATGTCGTCTAACCTATGATTCCATGGTGTCAGATTTTTAAGGCGTGCATAAAAGTGCGGTTGTCCACAGTTTTGTGCACTTCTGAAAAATGGACACCGCTAAACAGAGGCTAGACTGAGTCCAGAATAACTCTGCTGCCTCATTATAGTGAATGAATCCCTCGGGGGTTTCATCTGAATTACATCACTTGGAGATTTAGATGGAAATCCCGATGTAAGTGCTCAGTGTAGAGCGCCGGATAAACGTTATGTAAAATGTTCCCAATAAAAGCTTCAACGCAATCCTCAAAAAAAGCAAATCCCCACTCAGTTCCATCATCTGTTAACGAAAATATAAGGGGCTTCCACGTTACTGGTAGCACAAAGGGTCTGGAAAAGCAAAACTGCCCTTGCCTCCAAAAGAAATTCAGAAAATTCTGTGCTCCCAAATCCAAATGTCCCCCTCCCTTTTGAGCCCCACAATGTGCCTAAACTACATTTAGGGTCCACATGTTTGCCATTCCTGTAGCGATGAGAGCTCGTCTGATTTACAGGTGCATATCTCTAGAAGTATGAGCTGGACACAATGTACTGGTCACTTCAATGTCAGCTTGAAAGTCTCACTCAGCAACATCCACTGCTGTTTGTTTCTGGAAAACACCCATGAAGTCAAAATTGTCAACTACACCTGTAGGTAAATTCCCAAATGGGTATAATTTCCAAAATGCTGTCACTTGAAGGGGCATTCTGCTCTTCTAGCACTTAGGGGCTCTGTATATGGAGTCCACAAACTAGTCTACAATAATTTGTTCTCCAAAAGTCAAATAGCGCTTCATCCCTCCTGGGTCTCGCTGTATGGCTAAGCGGTACTGTACAGCCACATATGGGGTATTGACACGTTTAGAAGAAATTGTGTGACACATTTCAGCACCATTTTCACGCCCTGTGTGAAAATGTAAAATATGTGGTTAAAACTATTTTTTCGTGGTAAAAAAATAATTACTTTTTCTTCACTGCCCAATGGTATAAATTTCTGTGAGTCACATGTGGTGTCAATATGATCACTGCACCCCTAGATGAATTCATTGAGAAGTGTAAAATGGGGTCGCTTATGGAGGGGTTTCTGCTGTTCTGGGACCGCAGGGGCTTTCCCAGTGGGTCATGTCTCCTGCAATCCACAACAGTAAAATCTGCACTGTAATATGGCGCTCCTTCCCTTATGAGCTTTGCATTGTGCCTAAAAAGTAGTTTTCTACCACATATGGGGTATTGGCATACTCAGGATAAATTGCACAACAGTTTTTGGGGTACATTTCTCCTCTTATCCTTGTGAAAATAAAAAAATTGGGGCTAAAAAATCATTTTTGTGGAAAAAGTTTGATTTACTTATTTTCACGGCTCTACGTTATAAACTTCTGTGAAGCACCTGGGGGTTTAAGGTGCTCACCACACATTTAGATAAGTTCCCTGAGGGGTCTAGCTTTCAAAATGGTTTCACTTTTGGGGGGTACATCAGGGGCTCCCCAAACGCAACATGGGGTCAGCTAATTATTCAAGCAAATTTTACATTCAAAAAGTCAAATGGCAATCCTTCCTTTCCGAACTCTGTCGTGCACCCAAACAGTGGTTTTCCCCTACAAATGAGGTATCGGCATACTCTGGAGAAATTGCACAACAAATTTCATGGTGCAATTTGTAACATCCCTGGCGGCGTGCTGGCATGGCTTACCACCTCCCACCATGCAAGACCGCCATCTTAATTATCAATCCAGGCTGCACACTTTGCTCCAGTACCTGCTGTGTCTTTTGTCTGATTGATTAGGGCGGCGGCGTGGTTACTGCCTGATTCTTATAGTTACTGTGTGCGCACTCCTAATGCCTCCCCAGCCTATTGCTGTGAGTCACTGAATATTTAAACCCCCTCCACCCAGTAGGGGGTGCCTGAGCAACACTTTTCTTCAGTGTGTTCCTTGCAACTGAGTTGCCAGGTCCTGTCCTGTTTCTTGTCTGTTCCGCCCTTGGGGGCTGTGTACCCAGGCCTGTTACCTGTATCTGTGACTTCTAGTCTGTCTCCGCCACCCTGGGGGCTGAGTTCCCAGGCTCTTTCCTGTATCTTGTTCCTGGCTCAGTTCCTGTCTGAACTGTGTCCTAGCCCATTACTCATTTGTCTCTATGTCTGAACCTTCCCTTTTCCTGCAGTGTCTGAAGCTGCACCTAACTCCAACTCATTGTCTCTGAACTTCTGTTTGTGAGTTTTGTGCACACTCGCTACTTCATTTTAAGTAACTTGTGTGTATCTGGTTCTGCTTGTTCTCCGCACCTGCGGGTTTTGCTCTGCTCTGCTTGTTCACCGCACCTGCAGTTTTGCTCTGCTCTGCTTGTTCACCGCACCTGCGGTTTCGCTCTGCTTTGCTTGTTCACCGCACCTGCGGTTTTGCTCTGCTCTGCTTGTTCACCGCATCTGAGGGTTTTGCTCTGTTCTGCTTGTTCACCGCCCCTGCGGTTTCGCTCTGCTCTGCTTGTTCACCGCACCTGCGGGTTTTGCTCTGCTCAGCTTGTCTACCGCACCTGCGGGTTTTGCTCTGCTCTGCTTGTCTACACCATCTGCGGGTTTTGCTCTGCTCTGCTTGTCTACTGCATCTGCGGGTTTTGCTCTGCTCTTCTTGTCTACCTCAGCTGCGGGTTTTGCTCTGCTCTGCTTGTCTACCGCACCTGCGGGTTTTGCTCTGCTCTGCTTGTCTACTGTACCTGCGGGTTTTGCTCTGCTCTGCTTGTCTACCGCATCTTCGGGTTTTGCTCTGCTCTGCTTGTCTACCGCACCTGCGACTTCATTCCTGTACAGGTCCCAGTCTGTCCCAGTCTGTACTGGTCCCTATCCTACCTGCGTTCCTACCTGCCAGTACCCTCCTGTCTGCATGCCAGCCGTGCCTGCCAGTGCCCACCTGTCTGCATGCCAGCCGTGCCTGCCAGTGCCCACCTGTCTGCATACCAGCCGTGCCTGCCAATACCCACCTGTCTGCATACCAGCCATGCTTGACCGTACCCACCTGTCTATATGCCAGTCTAACCAGCCTGTTCCTGCATTCCCCGGTGTGGGTCAACAGCTGTGACCGGGGTCTGACCTGGAGTAGCACCTGGTCCCTCTGCTCGGTTCCTCCTTGGTTCACGGAGTCGACTGAGCCGCCGTGTGACCTTGGTCGGACCTGGTTGATACTTAGCCACACCCCTCCAGGCACTCCTCGGTTCATGGTCCAGTGGGATCACTAATCATGCTCACGCCAGTCAGTCCGGGCGTGTGCGGAACACAATTTCTCCTGTTACCCTTATGATAATGCAAAATTGGTGGCTGAAAATATATTTTTGTGGGAAAAATGTGAAAAAATTTTTTTACGGCTCAATATTATATACTTCTGTGAAGCACCTGGGGGTTCAAGGTGCTCACCACACATCTAGATAAGTTCCCTGAGGGGTCTGGCTTCCAAGATGGTGTCACTTGTGGGAGGTTTCCACTGTTTAGGCACATCAGGGCTCCCCAAACGTGACATGGCGTCCGTTAATTATTCAAGCAAATTTTACATTCAAAAAGTCAAATGGCGCTCCTTCCCTTACGAACACTACCGTGTGCACAAACAGTGGTTTTATCCCACATATGGGGTATCGGCGTGCTCAGGAGAAATTACACAACACATTTTGGGGTCCATTTTTTCCTATTACCCTTGTGAAAATAAAAAAATTTGGGTCTAATTAACATTTTTGTCAAAAAAAGTTAAATGTTCATTGTTTTCTTCCACATTCCAAAAATTCCTGTGGAGCACCTCAAGGTTTAATAAACTTCTTGAATGTGGTTTTGAGCACCTTGAGGGGTGCAGTTTTTAGAATGGTGTCACTTTTGGGTATTTTCTGTCAAAAAGGCCCTTCAAAGTCAATTAAAATAAGATCTGGTCTCTAAAAAATGGTTTTGTAAATTTTGTTGGAAAAATGAGAAAACAATGGTCAACTTTTAACCCCTATAACGTCCTAAGAAAAAAAAATTGTTTCCAAAATTGTGCTGATGTAAAGTAGACATGTGGGAAATGTTATTTATTAACTATTTTGTGTGACATATCTCTTTGATTTAAGGGCATGAATATTCAAAGTTTGAAAATTGCTAAATTTTCTAAATTTTCTCCAAATTTCCAATTTTTTTCATAAAGTAACGCAAGTCATATCAAAGAAATTTTACCACTATCATGAAGTACAAGATGTCACGAAAAAACATTCTTAGAATTAGTGGGATCCATTGAAGCGTTCCAGAGTTATTACCTCATAAAGTAAAAATTGGCCTGGTCACGAAGGCGAAAACAGGCTCAGGCGCGAAAGGGTTAAATGATGCACCATGCGCAGGGATTTTTTGTTTTATTATAACTTTTTTTGTCATCTGCTTTGAAACTAATGGGTACATTTGTCAGAAGAAATCAGGTTCTGAAACAAATGAATGCTTTGTAATCATTTGCAAACATTTCTGTATTTCCTGTAGCTCTGAAAACATTTTGTTTAGATAAAAAAAAAAATGTGAGTTCCTGCTACACATTTTGAAAATTTTAACAACTTTATAAATATTTAAAGTATTTCATTGCCTGTCACTAGGATATAGAAGCAATATTCAGATGGCTGTTTTATTCTTTCCTGTATCCTCAACATAAAATGAAGATGAGGATGAAGGTTAAATGTTACATCTCCTTCACAATTTTCCCTTGCACAGTACAACATTTTCTATTTCAACTATATTGACTGCATCCTTGGGACAAGCATTCTGAATTCATCAAATTCTAAAATTGCAAATAGTTATACATTAAATCAAAACACTGTATACAGCAAATTAGAAGTTGATTGTTGCCCAATTTCCATCTCAGTTAATGTAAAGTATTTTATGTATTTTATTTAACAAAACATAATAATGTACTTGGTGAAGCAGTTCATATGTTGTGTTTGAAACATTTGAGGCAAAATAAAAGATTTACTTCTCATAAAACATATTTCATCAAAAGTTTTAACATCACTCGATAAATCATTAGACAGAAGCTCAAGTGGTTTAAAAATGTCAACAAACAACCAAAATATGATTACCTATCTTGCTTACCATCTGCTGCTTTGTTAATTTGTAACTCTGGGGCATTGCAAGCAAAACTTGAAATTGAACCAAATAATTGTTTCCCACTTATAACAATAACAAAATCTTATTAATGTCCCTGGTACTATCTTACATATATTTATATACATACAGTACATTTGTGTTTCTGAGTATGTCGATGAATATAACTTTTCTTAGCACAATTTTTAAATTGCAATTTTTAAGAATATGTGCTTATAATTAGAGATGAGCAAATTATTAGTCTGAAAATCAACTTTAAGTCAAATTTAGTGAAATTTGCAGGTCTATGCAACTCGCAGTTTGATTAGCAAAAAATAATGCCTATTAGGAGGGGGGGGGGGGCTCATGATGTCAGCTGACACGATGCAGGTTTCCGCATAATGCCTTGCTATAACAACATATGGTCTTAATAGTGCATGCAGGGGGGCTATCACAAGGACTATGAAAGATGAGGGAAAAGTGGCCATTTTAGGATTGGAAAGCATAGGGATGAAGGGTCAAAGTGAACAGCTCATTACACATAGGGATAGAAAAAGGCCTAATCTGGTTGTGCTGTATTTGCAGTTCTGATGCACTATGCAAATGGGAGTGGTAGTTTTAATCTGTGAGTAAGTATGATAATAATGATGCACAGCAGAGCCGGCTGTCAGGCAATGTCGGGGTGTGCTTACAGTTGCTATTCTCAAGGCTGTGAGAGATGACTTTAAATCCTTCTGGTATGCCTGCATTACTAGAAGCCGGTGGCTCCAGGGAGAAATAAAATTAATTTTCTCATGTGTGTTGCACTTTCAGTACTGTGGCCGAGCACCTTCACAACTCTATTAAAGATTAATCCTACATCTGCCGGTTAATGGCATTATTGGACATGACAAGTTCCATTTAAACTATAAATAAATAAATAAATAAAATACAGGAAAAGGTTAAGATTTTGCAACTGTTTTACTAGTCCAATTTAACAGCCACATGTTCCACTGTTTTACTAGTTCAATTTAACATCCACATGTCGGTCCCCGCACCCAGATATTATATTATCAGAACATTATATTATAATATCAGAATCTCCTGCCCGATAACAGCAGGAGCTCAGCGCTGCCAGTGGCTGAGCTCCTGCATGAAACAGCCAGAAGCAGTGTCAGCAATGCCCCTGACTATTATCCCCCTAAATGGTGTGATCGCGAACGATCACAACATCCAGAAGGCAATCAGAGGGACAGGAGCTCCCTTTGCCTTTACATCGGCACAACCGTGATGTCATCGCGGTGAGCCCGATCATTGCCATGGTGACCAGGGCTGTTATGTCTATCCCCGGGTCACCAAGCTATGGAAAGCTTCTGAGAACATGTTCAAAGCATCGTCTCAGAAGCTATCTGTACAGGTATAATACCCTAAAAAAATGCATTATACCTGTGAAAAAAAGTGAAAGTCTCACAGAGGGACTAAGTAACATTTTTTAAAAAGAGTAAAAAAAATTGTAAAAATATTAAAAAATATATATAAATAAAAAAATTAAAAATATAACACTAATAAATACATATTTTTATGTAAAAAAATAAAAGTAAACAAACAAAGTGCACATATTTGGTATCGCCGCGTCCAGAACGACCTGATCTATAAATGTTTCACACTTCAGTGTTCGCTTAAACCCTTCAATGAACTCCGTAAAAAAGAAATAGAAAAAAACATGGCAAACAATGCTTTTTCATCATACTGCTGGAAAAAAGTGTAATAAAACGCGATTAAAAAGACGAATGTAAACAAAAATTGCTATAAACGTCATCTTGTCCTGCAAAAAACAAGCTGCATTACAACTCTATCAGCAGAAAAATTAAAAAGTTACAGCACCCAGCATACAGCGATGCAAAAATAATTATTTTTTCTCTAAACGTTTTTATTATGTAAAAGCGCAAAGTATAAAAAAATGACATAAATGTGGTATCGCTGTAATCGTACTGATCTTGAGAATAAAGCTCTCTTATCACTTTCACCATATGTGAAACAGCATAAAAAAAAAACAAAAAAAAATTCCTGAATTCCTAGCTATTGTTCATTCTGCCTACCAAAAATCGGAATAGAAAGTGATGAAAAAATGTCATGTGCCGAATATGGTACCAATAAAAACATTAACTCGTCCCTCAAAAAACAAGCCCTCACATGACTTTGTTGGACGAAATATGGAAAAATTATAGCTATCAAAATATGGTGATGCAATACCAAACAACAAAAAAAATTGCAACAAAATTTGCAACAAAAAAAGCATCTTTTAGTGTTTCACGGCATCCAAACATAAAAACCCGATATAAATCTTGTATCTCTGTAGTCGCACCGACCGTAGAATAAAGTCGTCTAGTCACTTATACTGCACGAGGAATGGCGTAAAAAATATATAAAACCAATTCTTGACCTGCTGTTGATTTGTTCATTCTGCCTCCCAAAGATCGCAGTAAGGCTCGGCTCACATCTATCCTATGCTCTGAGCTGAGCACTCACACTGGGATTTCTATGTAAATCTCTGAAATACGTGATACAGACGGAACCCCCGACGGAAGATTCCCTATAATGAGGTACATGGAGGGACTGTGGACATGGTCTGGCCTTTGATCTGCTTATGTCCGTTTTTTAAGACGTGCATAATAGCACGGTTGACCACAGTTTTGTGCAACTCTGAAAAGCTGGATACCACCACAGAGTCCAGAGTAACTCTGCTGCATCATTATCCCCTTCAAGACATGCATACGGCGCAACTCGAGTCTCCCCCTCAGCGCCAGAGCAAGCACCTTTACGGGCACCAGCGGTCGGCGTTCATAGCATATGAGTATTTGGCTGAAACCCTGCTATGTGTAACACAGGCAATTGGAAGATTACAGCTTCTATTCTCTCATGGAGACTATTGAAGCAAGTAAAAAGTAGAAAAAAATGTTTTTAAAAATAATTACAATTTTTTAAAAATATATAAATTTAAATCACCCCCAAAATAAAAAATAAAAAAAATCAAATATGCACGCATTTGGTATCGGCGGGTTCAGAAATGCTCGATCTATCAATATAAAAAAAAATTAATCAGGTCGGTAAATGGCGTAATGAGAAAAAAATCTAAACTGCAGAATTATGGTTTTTTTGGTCGCCGCAACATTGCAATAAAATGCAATAAAAGGCAATCAAAAGTTCATATCTACATCAAAATTATATCAATAAAAACGTCAGCTTGGCGTGCAGAAAATAAGCCCTCACACGGCCCCAGATCCCATAAAATGGAGACGCTATGGGTCTCGGAAAGTGGTGCCATTTTTTTTTTTTTTTTTTTTACAACTTTTGGATTTTTTTCACTGCTCAAATAGAAAAGAACCTATACATGTTTGGTATCTACAAACTCGTAATAACCTAGGGAGTCAAATTGGCAGGTCAGTTTTATTATTTATTGAACATGGTGTCAATAGATGAATTCATTATGAATTCATTGAGAAGTGTAGTTTGTAAAATTGAATCACTTATGGAGGGTTCTGCTGTTCTGGTACCTCAGGGCCTCTCTCAGTGGGTCTTGGCACCTGCAAACCATGACTGTAAAATCTGTACTATAATATGGCGCCTCTTCCCTTCTGAGCTTTGCACTGTGCCTCAAAAGTAGTTCCGGATTACATGCAGGGTATTGGCGCACTCAGGAGAAATCGCACAACAAACTGTGAGGTCCATTTTTTCCTATTAGCCCTTATCAAATTTAACATTTGGGGCTAAAACAACATTTTAGCAGGAAAAATGTAATTATTCTTTCTTCACCGCCCAATGGTATAAATTTCTATGAGGCATATGTGGTGTCAACATGTTCACTGCACCCCTAGATGAATTCATTGGGAGTGTAGTTTGTAAAATTATGTCACTTATGGGGGATTTCTGCTTTTCTGGCACCTCAGGGGCTTTGCCAATGTGACATGACACCCTCATACCATTCCAGCAAAATCTGAATTCCAATGTGGTGATTTTTCCCTTCTGAGCTTTGCACTGTGCCTTAAAAGTAGTTTTCGACCACATATGGGGTATTAGCACACTCAGGAGAAATTGAACATCAAATTTTGGGGTCCATTTTTGCCCATTATCTTTGTGAAAATAAAAAAAACAGGGCTAAAAAACATTTTTGTGGGAAAATTTTGATTTTTTTATTTTCACATCTGTACGTTATAAATGTCTGTGAAGCACCTGGGGATTTAAAGTGCTCACCACACATCTAGATACATTCCTTGAGGAGTCTAGTTTCTAAAATGAATTACAACAATATTACAAAGATGAGTGTGCCAAAATTCCTCCAGAGCATTGTAAAAGACTTGTTGCAAGTTATTGCAAATGCTTGATTGAAGTTGTTGCTTCTAAGGGTGACCCAATAAGTTATTAGGTTTAGGGGCAATCACTTCTTCACAAAGGGCCCTGTATATTTATATTTCTTTTTCCCCCAATCCGACCTGCAAGACAAGAAAAAGAGCTTTTTTTCTATTCACCTGGGGGCCGGTTGAGTCCGAAGGGTGTCGCTCGTATTGGTCCTGAGCCTCCCTTCGTCTTGCTATGCCATCCTCCTTCTTTTAATTCTTTAAGCATCTATTGCAGGGAAAAACTGCTGCCAGTTGCTGTGGGAGGAGCATGTGTGGCAGGTGTGGCAAGCAAGCAGTGCCTTTGGTGTGGAGGAAAGAGCTCTCTCTGGGCAGCAGGAGAAGAGACCAGGACCTTGCCTTTTTGTTTCCCAGGGAGAGGCAGTGTTCTGGGGTTGTCGGACCAGAGTCTCGGGCCCCGGCACCCCCTCTCTGGGCTGGTTGGGGACAGGAGTACTATGGAGCCCTCTGAGGATAGCATCCAGAGGTCTGAGAGGCTGTCACAGAGGGAGGCAGCCTCGGCAGAAGGGGTCCCGGCTCATTCATCAGGAAAGGCGTTAATGTCTGGCCCCAGCAAGCTTGGTGAGGTGAAGTAAAAAGGGAAAGGAGAGGCCTCATGGGCAATGAAAAAACTCAAATCTCAATCACTCTACAGATGCCTTCTCATCAAGAATTGTGGACATATTGAGGAGCTATGAGGAGACAAATGGGTTCCTGGTGAAGCTAAGAGAAGAGCTGCACCAGACAAGGATCCTGCATAACAATGCATTCCAAACAAATAGCTCCTTTACCGTGGCCCAAGTAAAGCAAGTGATGGCGAGGATCGCTGAGTTGGAGGCTCACCAGGAGGTTATTGTAAAAAACGCAGGTCCCTTCTTGGAAAAGTTTCCTAATGAAAAGCGTTTTTTGGTCAAGAAGGGGTTAACCCCACAGAGACATGGGGAGGTGTGCACGGAAGGCCTGTTTGGTAGGGTATTCCTGCTCAGTGTCAGTGTCTTGTCAGGTGGTGCCCTGCCCAATGTAGAGGAGAAAGGGCAGGGTTCTGAAGGGGTCACTAGAGGATCTCAGCAAGTGGTGAGTGAGACTCAGGAAGAGGAAGTGAGTGCTGGGCTATGTCCAGAGCAGGTGGCCCGGCCAGAATCATCTACCTCATAAGGGTCCTCTGAAGAGGAGGATGAAAACTTGGAGGTGTTGTTCAGATGCGGAAGCTCCTGAGGGCTATCAAGCATTTAGAGTCTCTTGTGGATCTCCAGCATTTTTCTTTCAGCAATGAAGGTCCAGATCTGGAAAATGGGTGGAAGAAGTAAAAGGAAAACAAGATGGCGGTATGAGAGGTGTTAAGTAGGGTTGAGCGAGTATGTTCTGTCCGAGTATGCTCGGGCCGAGCTTCGAGTATTTAAGCTGCTCGGTGATATGGTTGAATCACTCCCTTGTGCATGATTTGCAACTGTTTGACAGCTTTATTACATGTGAGGAATGTGTAAGAAATAGACATTCCTCTCATGTAATAAAACTGTCAAACAGTTGCAGGAGTTCCCGTCCCTGTCTCCAGCCTTGAAGTCAGTGGTCTGCAGGTCGCTGGGTGGGCTGAAAGAAGGTGGGGCCTTGTGGCACCGTGACGGTCATGGTGTCCATTTGTGTTGGTGCTGCGGCATCTGGGCCTGGGGGGACTGGACATACTGGTGGTCTCACGGGACCTCTAGTTTCCAGTAAAAAAGAGGATGTGAATTAAGTTCTTTTAAAGGGCCGCTACCTATTATTTCTGTGGTGGATGTGTGTACTGCGGCAAAAAAAATGGTTGATGGGCAGAGTGCTGATAGTAGGGGTGTAAGGGATAAGCAGGTTAACAGGCTTACTCTCAAAATGCTTGAAAGACCTGTCACCCTGAATTCAGGCCCTTGTGAAGCCATTGCTGCGTGCAATGGTGCAGAGTCCAAAATGGTGGAGGGGAAGGTCCAGAGTAAGGGCAGTTCTATACAGAGGAAAAATCCTGTGGCAGCTGCCCTGACACCCATTTCTGATGATGCCAGGACCATTATAAATTATGTAAATTTTGATATTGATGATAATGGTGCCCCACCTGTCCTGACAAGTGTGAGTGAGGTGCAGGGGGTTGTACAGATGAGGTGCATGAGGGTGGAGAGGACATGGAAGTGGTGCATGGTGTGGCTGGTCCTGGTATATGGACCAAGAGATGTGTATGAAGGTGCAGAAAATGTTCTGGATAGCAAGACATGGCTTATCCACCTTCCAAGGGACAAGGGCAGAGACTGTCAAATGGTCTCTGCTGTCAGCGGGGCAAGGTGGTGCAACTAGGAATGTAGTCCGTCTTCAGTGGGTGAGCAGTGATACATGTCCTTCTAGGGACAAGGCGGTGGAGCTATTTCTGAGGATGGGTTCATGGCACATGACATCTATGCCTTGATTAATACCTATGGTACTGCCTTCTTTGATGTCAGCTTAGTGAGGCCAGGCTGCTTTGAGCTCTTTTCGTCTCAATATGATCTGACTAAGGGCCACCTCGAATGATGGGGTTTCGTTGTCCAGGCGCTCACCTGTCAGAATGCAGTGAAGAAAGTCACCATGCTAACCAGTAATGAGTCTCTTTCTGGTATGGATATCATGACTTGGAGTAGTCACTTGTGCGGTAGCCCCTCACACTTCAGAGCAGGGTGAAAGGTGGAGAAGTGCGCTATGTGTGGGGGGTCTATGTCATCTAGCAGCAACCTGCGGTTACATTCAGTGTAACCTGTGTGGTGACCTAGGTTAACGGTTTAGCCGCTTCCACGCTCCTATGCCAATATGGGCCTGAATCCTGGGGGTGTTGGTCAGGATGAGGGGGGGGACCAACTCTGCCGGTGAAGGAATGAGCAGTGCCAGGAGAAGCAAGGGACAAGTGAAGAGCAAACCACCCCCTAAGGTGAAAAGGCAGGAACAGCGACTGGGAGAAAGCGAGAAGGAGCAAAGGGTTATGTCTCTGCCCTTGGTCCCTAGCTTGGGCGAACTTGCAGCTGAGGTCCCAGATGGTGAGCTAGACGAGGAGGTCAAGGGATGGTCAGAGAGGAAGAGGCCGATGCTTCCCAGGCTTCATCCAATGAAGGTCTGGATGAGGACGAGAAGAATAGGTGGCTAGAACAAAGAAAAAAAAGTGGAGAAAGTAAAAGAGTAACAAGGGAAAAGAAAAAGCCATTCTGTATCAGATGTCGAGGGAAGGTTCATCCACACTTCCTCCGGTGGATCTCACCAATTGGAACCAGGGCTTGGGAGAGGAGGGGGGTCAAGTGCCGAGTGCAGCGGACAAGGAGACCGGAGCTGCAGGGGACGCTGGGCCTTCTGCAACAGCGGCTGAAGGAGGGCCCCTTGTGAAGGGGGTCACCCCAAGACAACCTCACAAGGGTAAGAGTGTGCAGAAGGCAAAGGAGGGCATGGATGTATCTGTGTGCCTAAAGCATGTAATTTCTTTATCAGAGGAAGGAAATGCTGGGGGGGTGGTGGGAAAAAACTTGCTTTGCAACCTGATCATCCATGATGGCGGCACTCACCCCATTGAGGCTAGCAACCATTAATGTTGCCAGCATAAAGTCTGATGCGGCTCGGTTTACGACCTTTGATTTTCTAGGTCACCTTGATGCCGACATTTTGTTTTCGCAGAAGACCAGGTGGGCAGATCTCATGTCCCTGGAGAAAGCAAGAAGGGATTGAATGCATGTGCCTTCTATTTGTCTCGTGTGGCTTAGCTGTATAGCGGGGTTTTGGTTCTTTTTAAAACTGCAGATGTAGTATGTGGACTGGTTATCGAGTTCTAAATGAGGAGGTGCTTGATTCTCGATGTACTCTTGAAGGGACAAGAGCTTCAGCTCATAAACATCTACGGTTCTCAGACTAAATGGGGTCGTTAAAGTCTCTTTATGAGTATTAAACCCTTTCTGTTTTGTAGCAGACAGGTGATCTTTGGAGGGGACTTCAATAATGTCCTGAGCTCCAAGGACAGAGGAGGTTCCAGAGACCAATTAGCCTACGACAGTGTTGCTTTGAATAGCATAGTTAGCGAGGTTCGCCTGGTGGATATCCACATCCTGAATACCTCACTCCACATGGGTTTAACTTACTTTAGAGGTAGCCAGTGCAGCTCTAGGATAGATAAGTTTTATTTAAAGGAGGAAGCCATCTCTTCACCGATGTCGGTGGTGGAGGTAGATTTCTCTGATCACTATCTAATTATGTTTTCTGTGAACGTCGCAGAGACCCCTCAGATGGGAAGAGGTTTGTGGAAGCTCAATTCATCATTCCTTGAGAAAGCAGCTGCATGACCGTCCTTTGAGGATTTCTTTCAAAGCCAGGTACCATTGTTGGGAGCTAGTAACTCTAAATAAGTCAGAGTGGTGGGAGATGTTTAAACACCGGGTAGTGAAATTCTTCTGCCAGTTTTCTAACCTCAGGAGCATAAACAGGGAACGCCTCTATCAGAGTCTGAGGAGGAAACTCAAGCAACTTGTCTCGACTGGGGGGTGACCAAAAGGATATCTCCAGAGTGAAAGCCTTGCTGAAGAGATGCCAGTATGACACACATTCTTAGTATTTGAGAGGGATTTCAGGAAGTAGCACTTGCATCACCCCTACAGAAATCGTAGGATGTTAGTGAATAGTAAAATTGTGGTGGGTCTAAAGGACAGTACGTGGTCGATGGTAAGGTCCAGATCATCAGATCCTTCTACTTGCATTTCCTGGGAAGGAGGAATCTATATCGGGATAGAATGTCGGCTATCCTGGCTGAGGCTGTTCCTGTACCAGGGTAGCCCACCCGCTTGGCGGGTTAATTAATACATGTTATTTATTAACTGTTTTGCGTGACATATCTCTGTAATTTAAGAGCATGAAAATTCAGTTTGAAAATGTGAAATTTTCAAAATTTTTGTGAAATTTCCATTTTTTTCAGAAATAAACACCAGCCATATCAAATAACTTTTACCAATGTCATGAAAAAACAATCAGAGAATCAGTGGGATCCATTGAAGCATTCTAGAGTTATCACCTCATAAAGTGACACTGGTCAGAATTGTAAAAATTGGCCTGATCCTTAACATGCAAACAGGTGGTAAAAGGGTTAAAGAAGTAAATATACATAAAGAAATGTGATATCCAGCATCTGTGTTAACTGTGAACGCAAAGCACAAAAGTGATAGAGAGAGTATCATGGGTGTTAGGCCCAGCAGAAATGGGAGAGTAAACTGTGTGGTACAAACCTACAATCCCTTCACTTACATTTTTCACAAAAAGATCTATCAACATTGGAGCATTCTTAAAGCAGCCTATCCCTCAGTACTGAAATTTAATCAACCATTTTTAACATGTTTCAAAAGAGCATCCAACATTAGGCACCGACTAGTTTATGCCGATTTTGGCACTTCTCGTATCTCCTCACGACAAAGATTTCTTTCCCTTTTCTCCAATGCCGCCAGTGCAGTAATATCCTACGATGCAAACTAATACATCATCCCTACTCTAGATAAAAATGCACTATCAAAGATTATTGCACCTGCAACATGGCACACGTAGTTTACTTAATCAAGGGTCCACGCAGCCTTATATGTATTGGCGAAACGACCCAACCAATTAAGGACCGCATCTCGAAACATAAATCCACAATCCAGTGCAAAAAACTTTCACTACTAGTGATGAACGAGTGTGCTCATTTAACCCTTTAATCGAGCACGCTCGAGTGCTCCCCGAGTATTTGCGGCATGCTCGGCATCTGTGTTTGATCCGCTGTGGTTGATTAAATGGTTAAACGAGCACACTCGATCATCACAATTTACTACCACTACCTCTACCACACCACTTTTTAACAGCTAGAAATAATGTTTCCCAGTTGAAATTTTAGGTGATCGAACATGTTTCTCCCCTGGGGGTGACCATATATGGATGCTCAAATAGGGGGAGGCCTAGAGTATTCACGAGCTGCAATCTCTGGCTCGAAAAGGCCTCTATAGGGAGTATGACCTCCTATCGTTCATTTGAATAATTACGTCTGTAGTCTCATTGTTATGACATAGAGGTAATTTATTGTCCCCTCCATTATTTGTTCCACATCATGCCTTCCTATATGTAACTAGATTATATTATTAGCTGCGTATTTTTTGGATTGTTATACATTGTTATCTCTGGGCTGTAACCTGTTGTCAAAAATTATGTATACTTATATACTCACCTATAGAGTTTTTTAGCCAATTTGATGTTTATATGTTTTTTTGCAAGATTAATTACTAACTACTGTCTTCTTTTCTTTAGAACCAGACCTAGATCCTCATTCCCTCTGAATGGTTCCTATCCTCCTGGTGTTCTCCCACTCGGACCTTCAATTGCTACACCTTACTTCATTCAATTTACTATTCACCAGCCTGTCCAACATCAAATCCACTGTGTAGCGCATACACTGTGCTGCTGGAACGCATGTCTCACACCGCTAACGTGACCTTAGGTCTTTCATTATATTTACAGGCCTTCCTGCGTCACCAGCGACGTTACTTCCGGCCCTGCAGGTCCTACACCATATCTTGTCTTTTCCGGCGCTTACCGCCATCCGCCATTGGCGCACAGCTCCACACTGAGCTCACCCATCTAGGATTAAAGTATTTTCAGCCTTCTACTCTTGGCGCTTCTTTGAACAAGCGGTGGATGCCGCATTCATACCACTGTATCTTTCCCTCTCTGAAACCGTTAATTTGGTACGATCCCCTGCTGCACAGTTTACTCTCCCGTTTCTACTGGGCCTAACACCCATGACAGTCTCTCTCTTTTGTTCTTTGCGTTCACAGTTAACCCAGATGCTGGATAACTCATTTCTCCATGTATATTTACTTCTTTAAGAATTGCAGTATGTCTTTATTTTGCTACCTCCTCTCTCATATCTCTCTACATTGGTTAGCATGTTGGTTTGAATACTCAGCATATTATATCTACAATTATAAATATCCTTTGTGACAGATGTTATTTTTTGTTATGTCTATATTATCACTTACTATATATCTTCGTTGATATATTATTTTTTGAATTCTAGTACACTGATGAAGGTTTTAATAGACAAAACGTCTGTACCTTTGTACTATATTATCACCATAAAAAAATCCAAATTTTCTGAGTTTACCTGAGTGCCAAGTTCTTCTTTACATATTGCTGGTTTAATGTAGCATCACCAAGGTCTGTTATGCAATCAACCCTGCTCTAAGTGTCTCTAATACATTCTTTCTTCACCAGCTGTTAATCATACCCTAATTGCGGATAATTGCAGTATTATAGAATAGATTCTTTTTGAATTAGCCTTAAAAAGGACTGGTGGTTTAACGCAGCAGCACTAAGGTCTGTAATGCAATCAACCCTGCTCTAAGTGCCCCTACTACACTCTTCCTACTCCAGCAGCTGATCCTACCCTAACTGCAGCTAAGAGCGGTCTTATAGAATAGAATGTATTTGAATTTGCCCTAAAAAGTGCTGTAGGCTTAATGTTCCACCAGCAGCTAAATAAACTCTGTAGAACACACTGTCCTTTCTGCAGCAGTAACTGTCCCTACACTATGTCCGGTTACAATGTGCTGAACATGGCATCACTGATTATTATATAGAGACGCTGACACAATGCGTGTCACGGGTGTATTAGGTTTGACAGGCAGTCGTTCTGGATTCTGCTGTAGAAGGTCACTGCTCTTGGCTTTGCAGACACCTTCTTGATCTTTTCATCATCCTTCTCTCACTAGGACCTAGCAATGATCTCCAGCTTCTGCTGTTAATTAACACACCCTTGATTGATATTTAAAAACCCTCAGTGTCTCCAGAGAGTCACCAGTGATATAAGTATCTTCCTCTGTTCAGGCCTGGAGTTCTAGCAGTCAGCTAGTTTCTTCTTGGAGTTCCTTGGTGGATTGTTGTCGTGATCTCTCTGGTGTCTTCTCAAAGCTAAGTGTAACCCCTTGTCTGTTTGCCTTGTTTGTCTTTAGTTGCAATGGGACTGACTAGTGCTCACTCCTCCCACTCCCTACCTAGGGCTTAGCTCTAGGGTCAGTGAGGGATTAGGTATTCTGCTCAGCGATAGGTGCGGAACCCATTAAGGGACGATAGGGCAGTCAGGGTGTTGTTAGATCTGCCTAGAGGTCTCCCTTTTCCTAGTTGTTTAAATTCCCCATTTTCCCCATAGTCATACACTGGGTTTTTCCCATACCTAGCATGGCAATGCAGCCGGCCAATCACAGTATGGCATGATCAAGATTGGCAGGCAATCCCCACATATTTACTGAAAATCAGGCACCAAATATGCAGAGCGGGGAGTTGAGCATGGTGCCCGAGTACCCAGATACTCGATCAAGTACTGGGCATTTTGAGAACCAGGATGCTCGATCGAGCCCAAAGCAGTGCTGAGCATGCTCACCCATCATTATAGTCAGCCAATAAACATGTGGGAATTGCCTGCCATACTTGGTAATGCCGTAGCCATGTTGGCTACTGGCATTACTGTGATTGATCGGCCGCATTGCATCATCGGGTCTTACATAAGACCCGACGACGCGACATTCAGGACACTCTCCTCTGGAAGCTTTTCAGTGAATGTTGATCTAAGAGGGAGAGCTTAAATTAGAGCAGACATTTACTTGCAGTACTTCTATGCGGCTTCTACACCATTAAAATAAAGTCCTTTACAGGGCTACATACTGATCTTTGTCTAGTAAAACTGCTGTTACTTGCATTAAATGTAGTGATAGCTGGTGAAGAATGCATAGTTTTTGATTAGAGGCATAGAGTCAGGGTTTATTGCCTTACAATCCTTCTATAGGTATACTGCTGCGGAGACCTAAAAACAAAAGTCCTTTTCAGGGCTACATATTTTCGGTTCCCTATTGATGCCAGAAAGTTTTCAGGCATATATTATATACCTAATTTAAAATGCGCAAGATGTGCTTTAAGGGATGGGGAAGTGGACGTGCTGCTCATGGTTCGTGCAGAGGCCGTGGGTCAGGTGAATCTGTGCCTGCTGCAGGAGCACAACTAACACGCTTATCCGCGAGACGTAGCTTCTTGTTCCACTTTGCAGGGGGGGCACTGGACAGCACTCTTAAAGCCAGAAATTTTTAGAGTGTCATCTTGCGGCCCTTGCCCATAGTTTTTAGAGAGTCATCAGGGGGCCATCACTTATAATTTTTAGAGGGTAAACAGACATCCCTCGCTCATAATTTTTAGAGGGTCATTATGTGACCCTCGCTCTTAATTTTTCCAGAGTGTGTATGATGCCCTCCTTCATAATTTTTACAGGATGTGTACCTTTACAAATGGGTGTATTTCAATCCCTCCATCTAATTTTTGGCAGCCCTTGCACTTGGTGCATAGGCTTTATGAGTCTGGGAGTCCCACTACCTAACAATTTTAACAAAATGTTTATGAGGCCCTACTTTATGTGTAGTACAGGGTATATCAGAGTCCCTTTTCTTTCTAATTTTTCGCAGTTCTTTGTGAGTTCCAGAGTTCGTTCTTCATAAATTTAACAGGGTATATCTGATAATGCCACACACACCACATGCCCAAATAAAGTAGTAAAATGTAAACCCCTTCATAACCTATGACATATAAGTACATCAAGGGTCGTTTTCCTGCATTTGATGCAGTCAAGGGTCGTTCCTGCATTTGATGCAGGCTTCAGCGCTGAGCCCGCATTTTTCTCAGCTTATGTGATCAGCTGTCCTGTGCCTCTAACAGCCACAGGTAAAAACGTGATCAACAAGTGTAGGTTAACATGTTGCATGCTGCTGTCAATATCTGACAGCGGCATTTAACTTGCAAACCGGACGCACGTCATAAGACCCACCCATCACACCCCTGTCACATGATCTTGAGGCGCCAATGGGTTGTGAAGACAGCAGGGGGTCTGTAGAAGACCCTCGTACTTGTCATTAGAGATCTCCTATGAATATGAGATGATGATTTCTGCTACACGTCTCCCCATCTTTTGTAAGGAGAGGACAGCACTCTATTCCCCTCCTATGAATATCCACCACTGTGGGATTTGCTTTTTTCTATTTTGACACTAAGCACTTTAAAGCTGTAACATTCCTGTCGGCGTGCTTGCATAGTGCACCACCTCCCACCATGCAAGACCGCAATCTTACCTGTCAGTCCATGCTGCACTCTTTGTTTCAGTTCCTGCTGTGTCCATGTCTCTTGTCTGATTGATTAGGGTGTCAGCGTGGCTTTCTGCTTGCTTCTTATAGCTACTGTGTGCACAGTCCTAATGTGTCCCCAGCCTATTGCTGAGAGTCACTGGATACTTAAACCCCCTCCACCCAGTAGGAGGTGCCTGAGCAACACTTTCACTCAGTTTGTCTTTTTCAACTGAGGTGCCAGGTCCTGTCCTGACTCTAGTCTATCCGCCACCCTGGGGGCTGAGTACCCAAGGCCTTTTCCTGTACCTGTGACTTCTAGTCTGTTTCTGCCACCCTGGTGTCTGAGTTCCCAGGCTCGTTCCTGTATCTTGTTCCTGGTTCAGTTCCTGTCTGAACAGTGTCCTAGCCCGTTACTTGTTTCTCTCTATGTCCGTACCTTCCCTTTGCCTGCAGTGTCTGAACTTGCACCTAACTCCAACTCGTTGTCTCTGTACTTCTGTTTGTGAATTTTGTGTCCACTCGCTACTTCATTGTAAGTACCTTGTGTGTATCTGGTTCTGCTTGTCCCCTTTCCCTGCCTCCGTATCTACCTCCTGTGTTTTAACCATCTTCCTGTATTTTCCAGTCTGTTCCATGTGAGCAGAGCCCTGTCCTGTCTGCCTTCACCTTCTGCTCTGCTTGTTCACCGCTCCGGCGGTTTCGCTCTGCTTCGCTTGTTTGCTTCACCTGCAGTTTTGCTCCGCTCTGCTTGTTCTTCCGCATCTACTGGTTTTGCTCTGCTCTGCTTGTCTACCGCATCTGCGAGTTTTTCTCTGCTCAGCTTGTCTACCGCATCTGCGGGTTTTGCTCTGCTCAGCTTGTCTACCGCATCTGCGGGTTTTGCTCTGCTCAGCTTGTCTACCGCATCTGCGGGTTTTCCTCTGCTCTGCTTGTCTACCGCACCTGCGGCTCCGTTCCTAGTCTGTACAAGTCCCTATCCTGCCTGTGTTTCTACCTGCTAGTACCAGCCTCTCTGCATGCCAGCCATGCCTGCCTGTGCCCACCTGTCTGTATACCAGCTGTGCCTGTCAATATCCACCTGTCTGCATACCAGCCATGTTTGCCAGTACCCACCTGTCTACATGCCAGTCTAACTTGCCTGTTCCTGCATTCCCCGATGTGGGTCAACAGCTGTGACCGGGGTCTGACCTGGAGTAGCACCTGGTCTCTCTGCTCAGTTCCTCCTTCGTTCACGGAGTCGACTGATCCGCCATGCGACCTTGGATCGGGTTGATACTTAGTTACGCCCCTCCAGGAACTCCTCGGTTCAGGGTACAGTGGGATCACTAATCACGCTCACGCCAGTCAGTCCGGGCGTGAGCGTAACAGTTTGCTCAGGCCATGGTTTCCGTTCAGCCCCACGGCCCTTCGCTCTCAGAGACATTTTGAATCCTTGTCTGGCGAATATGTGCACCAAGAAAAAATTTTATTTTTTTTCTCAAGCTGTGGCCCAGGCGATTTACACACCAGCCCAAATGGATCTATCAGCACTCATTCCTGCAGATCCACCACGGTACTACGGGGATCCAAAACAAAGCCGTGCATTTGTGGAGCAATGCATGCTGCATTTTCCTACTGATCGGGTTAAAGTAGCATTCATGATGTCCTACCAAGCGGGTGATGCCTTGAAATGGATCACCCCCCTATGGGATGCATGGGATCCTATCGTCTCTTACCTGAAGGCCTTCCTGTTGGCCTTTCTAATGGTCTTCGATGACCCTAACCCTGAGGCTTCTGCTAAAGCTTCCCTTCCCAGTATCCCGGAACAGCCCCAATGGGTAATGTGTGTAGGTAGCCTACCAGTTCGCCAGCCTGAAGAGACTGCTGCCCACACAGAATCCACACAGGATGACAATGCTCCACAGAATACTTTTCTTCCCAACCTCAAGAGGCAGTCCAGACTTGCAAGGCGTAGAGGTAAACCGTCACGCCAGGTTCTGTCCTCCCAAAGACCTCCTGTTCCCCAGCCTGAGGCAGCTCTCTGCACAGAATCCATGAGGGATAGCTGTGTTCGTCGGGCAGAGCAGAGGCCAGAACTCAGTCACAAAATCGGATTGCGGCCCCGCTGCGGTTGTTTGGGACCCACTGACGGTCTTTGTCCAGCAAAGGTTGGAAAATCCCAAGACATTAGGCCTGTAGGAGAGGCTGCCCTTGGCGTTAGTGTTTCCTCTCCACAGATGACCATGACTGTCTCCGTGGCAAGTGAAGGCCTCAGATTAACCAGAAGTTTAGGGCCTAAAGACTTGAAGAGTCAGTGTCTGATTCCCGCCCGACAACTCCAGAAGCCGGTTTGGGCATTGTCAGCAGAAGGACGAGCCCTACTCAGAAACAGTCAAAATATGTCTGTACAAATTAAGCTCCAGATTGGAGCATTATACATGAAGAAGTTCACATTCCAGGTGCTGTCTGGTTTACCCACAGGTCGTCCAGAGCTGATAGATCTAGTGCCCGCTCAGGTCTGGAGATCCTGTATGGTGTTTCCTGGGGGACTGCTGAGGTGCAAGAGGTGTCCAGTCCCCATATCTTCAGGACAGTCAGCAGTTTCTTCGTCTTCTTCACCAGATCTTCTAGTCGCTGACTTGCTGTGCACTGAAGTCTCCGAAGGAAGGGAAGCGGAGGCATTGTCCCCACACAGTCTCGACGATTGTACCAATGATCTGGCATTAGGCACCACTCCGCCTCGCAGACGTGTTATCTCAGAAGCCAGACTGAAGTTGGTCCCTAATCTAGGATTCTCCGACTCTAACAAATCTGGCAATAAGTCCATCAAGGCGGTGGCTACCTCCAGGCCTCTGCACCCCTCCAACCAGGTGGAGGACCTCCAGTTGCCTCCTGAATCCTCCGGGGTGCTATCTGATAACAAATGGAGAGAGACTTTTCTGCACCCTGTACCTCGTCCTTCACCCACTTCATTCAGTAAGCTTGGCAAAGTGTAGGTCAAGGCAGTGGTTGCCCCCGAGTCTCTGCACTCCTCCAACCAGGCAGAGTACTCCCAGTTGTCTCCTGTATCCCCTGGGGTGCTACCTGATAACAAATGGAGAGAGACTTTTCTGCACTCTGTACCTGGTACTTCTCCCACTTCATCCAGTAAGCTTGGCAAAGTGCATGTCAAGGTGGTGGTTTCCCCCGAGTCTTTGCACCCCTCAAACCCGGTGGAGGATTTCCAGTTGTCCCGTTATTTCTTTGGGGTGCTACCCACTATTAATAAGTGGAGAGAGACTTACCTGTGTCCTGTTCCTGGTACCTTGCCCACTTCATCTGTTGCTGAGGATGGCCCAATGGAAGGAAACATCCTAGTTACTAAGATGATGAGACCAGCTTTGTTCCCTCTAGTGGACAGAAGAGGAAATCTTCTTGAGGATAAGGATCGGCCTCCAAATTCTCTGCAGAAAATCCTTGCTGGCTGGAGGAAGAGGGGGCGTAAAGAGGGGGGGTACTGTAACATTCCTGGTGGTGTGCTTGCATGGTGCACCACCTCCCACCATGCAAGACCGCTATCTTACCTGTCAGTCCATGCTGCACTCTTTGTTTCAGTTCCTGCTGTGTCCATGTCTCTTGTCTGATTGCTTAGGGCTTTCTGCTTGTTTCTTATAGCTACTGTGTGCATAGTCCTAATGCATCCCCAGCCTATTGCTGTGAGTCACTCGATACTTAAACCCCCTCCACCCAGTAGGAGGTGCCTGAGCAACGCTTTCACTCAGTTTGTCTTTTTCAACTGAGGTGCTAGGTCCTGTCCTGACTCTATTCTCTCCGCCACCCTGGGGGCTGAGTACCCAGGGCCTTTTCCTTGTACCTGTGACTTCTAGTCTGTTTCTGCCACCCTGGTGTCTGAGTTCCCAGGCTCATTCCTGTATCTTGTTCCTGGTTCAGTTTCTGTCTGAACAGTGTCCTAGCCTGTTACTTGTTTCTCTCTATGTCCGTACCTTCCCTTTGCCTGCAGTGTCTGAACTTGCACCTAACTCCAACTCATTGTCTCTGTACTTCTGTTTATGAGTTTTGTGTCCACTCGCTACTTCATTGTAAGTACCTTGTGTGTATCTGGTTCTGCTTGTCCCCTTTCCCTGCCTCAATATCTACCTCCTGTGTTTTAACCATCTTCCTGTATTTTCCAGTCTGTTCCATGTGAACAGAGCATGGTCCTGTCTGCCTTTACCTTTTGCTCTGCTTGTTCACCGCTCTGGCAGTTCCGCTCTGCTTCGCTTGTTTTGTCACACCTGCGGTTTTGCTCTGCTCTGCTTGTTCTACCGCATCTGCGGGTTTTGCTCTGCTCAGCTCGTCTACCGCACCTGCGGCTCCGTTCCTGTACAGGTCCCAGTCTGTCCCAGTCTGTACACGTCCCTATCCTGCCTGCGTTTCTACCTGCCAGTACCCGCCTCTCTGCATGTCAGCCGTGCCTGCCTGTGCCCACCTGTCTGCATGCCTGCCGTGCCTGCCAGTGCCCACCTGTCTGTATACCAGCTGTGCCTGTCAATATCCACCTGTCTGCATACCAGCCGTGTTTGCCAGTACCCACCTGTCTACATGCCAATCTAACCTGCCTTTTCCTGCATTCCCCTGTGTGGGTCAACAGCTGTGACCGGGGTCTGACCTGGAGTAGCACCTGGTCCCTCTGCTCGGTTCCTCCTTGGTTCACGGAGTCGACTGAGCCACCTTGCAACCTTGGTCGGATCAGGTTGATACTTAGTTACGCCCCTCCAGGCACTCCTCGGTTCATGGTACAGTGGGATCACTAATCACGCTCACGCCAGTCAGTCCGGGCGCGAGCGTAACAGAAGCACTGAGGCACTTTTGCTCCATGAAATAAATAGCAATATGGACCTGATGAGCTTCATTGTTCAGAAGTCCCCCTAGCAAGTACACTCCCCTGAAGACATCTCCATACTGAGAAAAGAAATGTGTCAGGGGGGAATTTTTATGGGGTACTTGGGTACTGCCCTTGTCAGGGCGGGAGCAGCAACAAAAGGCATGACAGGGAAGATAGATTCTAACATCTGCTCCTGAACATCCAGAGGAATCTGTTGGATATGGTAACCCTCTACAGTTAAAATATGTGAGATTAACACTTTTTTGCACTTTTTTCTGCACTGTAACACTTTAATATTATTGTTTGTCCTATTTGGTTGTGGTACATATTACTAAGGTGACCTCTTTGCAAGCAAGATTGTTTGCTGTTTGTACTAGGAGTGTCTATACTTTGTAATTAGTACTTATAGGTCCTTTTGATTATTATTTTGGGCCTCAAGAAACCCGCTTGTGGACGTAGAATTTATTCTGATATTATGTCCAGGGTTTGGGGTAATTGTTCATTTTAAAGCGTATCATTAAAAGTTATATTTTCATTGAATCATTCTATGACATAAAATACACATAGCAGGGGTGATGCCCTGCTATATGTAGTACAGGCAATCGGACGGTCACAGCATCAAGTCTCCTAAGGGGACTATTGAAGCAAGTAAAAAGTAGAAAAAGAAATGTTTTAAAAAATATTTTAAAAATTTGAAAGTTGAAATCACCCCCCTTTTGCCCCATACAAAATAAAACAATAAAAAATCATAGAAAATAGATATGCTTGGTATCGCTGAGTTCAGAAATGGCCAATTTATCAAAATATAAATTAAAACTTCTCCGATCGGGAAACGGTGTAAAGAGAAAAAATATCAAAACTCCAGAATCGTAGTTCTTTGGTCGCTACAGCATTGCAATAAAATACAATAACGGGCAAACAAAACATTGTATTTATCCCAAAATGGTATCAATAAAAATATCAGCTCGGTGCACAAAAAGTAAGCCTCCACCCTGCCCCAGTTGCCGAAAAATGGAGACTCTACATTTTTTCTTACAAAGTTTGGATTTTTTTCTTCGTCACTTAAAAAGGACCTATACATGTTTGCATTGGTGAACTCATAATGACCTGAAGAATCATAATGGCAGGTCAGTTTTAGCATTTAGTGAACATGGTAAGTAAAAAACACAGAAAACAATTGTGAAATTGCACTTTTTTTTGCCATTTCCCTGCACTTTGAATTTTTTGATGTTTTCCAGTGCACTGTATGGTAAAATCATTGGTGTCGTTTAAAAGTACAACTTGTCCCACAAAGATATGGCTCTGGGAAAAAGGGGAGCAAAAAACGAAAATGGAAAAATAGAAAATCGCAAGTCATTAAGGCGTTAAAATTACATTTATCGGTGACTACCGGTGGGTGTAGTTTTAATTTCCCCTCTATGTCATCTACTGTAGTCATAGGCGATGGGGAAATACGGTGATAGATGACCCGGCTATTCAGGGGTGGAGGAGACTTTTTTTTTCTCTTTTTAATTTTGCCTTATATACAAGTCATTATACAGGAAACAATATTTCCTAACATTTTTGCCTGTAAAATCCATTTTGTCTTCGGTTTTGTATGTTTAAAAGTCCTTAAAAGTGGAGTAATACTGATGCATCCAGGAGTCTTCCCCATACTGTTCCCATTCCATTTAAGTGTTGTTTCCAACCATTTCAGCGTTTTTCCTGCCTCCTCAGCACTCCTGTTAGGGTCTTCTGGAAAAATTACATTACACTCAATACTTGAGTCGAGCCCGTCCAAAAGTCTGACCTTCTCGATTCAAGCTCCATCATCACTAATCACCAATGTCATTATTTCCCATTATGCATAAATCCCAAAAATTAGTCAAACACTTATTTGTCTCAAATGTAAACTTTAAATTAAATAGTTTATTATTCATTTCTTTAATGAATTCTGGTATGGTCGCCACTCGCCACTTATAATGTATGAGCTAAAAATAAACAATATTTATATTAAAGTTAGAGGTTTTTTTACTTAAAAAAAACCAACAAATATGGCTTAAAACAATCATATTTTTGACTGCAAAGCTATTTTTTTTCTTCTCAAACCTTTAAAGAAAATGTACTGCAACAAACAATTTTCTGTACTTAGAAGTAATAATCTTGGACACCAAGTTACATCTCTGCCTATAACTCAATTCACTGTAATTGCTCAGCAGATATTGATCTATATACAGCAGGATCTGACTTACATTGAAAATTCACTTTAAAGACTTTATCTGGATAGTCAAAACTTTCTATAAAAAAGTTTTATAACCGAAGATATACTTTACACTATGTGTTAATATCGGTCTTGCTTTAGATACCATTTGCATGAATAAAGAATATTTTATTCAGACAGACGCACCGTAGCAGACACTGTTTTTACAGGACATTTTCTGTGAAAGCATTGTACAGCACGCAAGACAAAATAAAAAGGAAAATCTCTGACACCTTGTTGCTTTTTTTAATACCACAAAATTTTAGAACACATTTCCATATTATAAAGAGTAAATTTCAACTGCAAAGGACAATGTAAACCTGGAAGAGACCACTAATTATAATGAGTAGTGTTGAGCGATACCTTCCGATATCGGGAAATATCGGATCGGATTGGATCGGACCGATACCCAAAAAATATCGGATATCGCCGATTCCGATACCGGAAACGAATGCAAGTCAATGGGACACAAATATCGGAATGAAAATAAACCCTTTCTTTCCTTGTAGGTTAATTGTACATGAAGGAAAACAACTAAGAATAATGTAGAATGTATTGGGGGAGGTGGGGGAGACAATAAAGGCATAGAGGTTTAGCCCAATCAAATGGAAGAGCAGGAATTAATATTTTTTTTAAGATGTTCTGAGTTACAAAAATATTGACTATGTTAAGTTTTTTTATATTTTGTCAGATATTTATGTTTCACTGCTTCCATGCTCTTCACCTTCTTTTTTACTTCTCCCACACTTTCTCCTTCATCATCTTCAGCATCAGCATCTTTTTCATCAACTTCTTCTTCAGCTTCTTCATCTTCTTCTTCTTCACCTTCTTCGTATTATTCTTTTTTTTTACATTCTTCATATTCTTCTTATTCAACTATTATTCTTCTTCATATTCTACTTCTTCATCTTCTTCATATTCTTCTTCTTCATCATATTCTTATTTGTGACAGGCATTCCTGCAGTTGTTATCTATAAAAGTTTGAAGATTACACCTTTCGTTCTGCCTGTCACAAAAGATTTTCAACAGGATTTGTCAGCGTTCAGTTTGGCCTGCAGCAGCAGGTCTTTTCCAGGGGCACCACGAGGAGGAACGGACTCACCCCCATACACTGCTTAGTCTTCTTCTGCTTATAATTTAGATTATATCTTTTGCTCTGATTTTTAGTCTTATGCTTAATGTTCTTCTGCTTTTTGTTCTGCAACTTCTTGTTCTTCTGCTTCTTGGTTTTCTGTCTCTTGCTTTTCTGTATCTTGGTGGTTGTCTTCTAGTTCTTTGTACTCTTGGTCATCTTCTTCAGGGTCATCTTCTTGGTCTTCTTCAGGGTGGTCTTCAGGGTCGTCGTCTTCAGGGTCGTCATCTTCGGGGTCCTCGTCTTCTTCGGGGTGGTCTTCAGGGTCCTCGTCTTCAGGGTCGTCGTCTTCGGGGACCTCGTCTTCTTCGGGGTGGTCTTCAGGGTCCTCGTCTTCAGGGTCGTCGTCTTCGAGGTCCTCGTCTTCTTCGGGGTGGTCTTCAGGGTCCTCGTCTTCAGGGACCTCGTCAGGGAGATCCAGAGTGATTACAAAAACCATTTCAAAAGATTGAACTTGGAAATGTAGCAGAAGGTACAAGAAGGCTGAGGAACCGCCGAGAACCAGCTGACGGTACTGGAACCCGGATGGGTAGCAGAAGGTACTAGAGCCAATGGAACTACCAAGGACCAGCTGACGGTACTGGAACCCGGTTACTAAGCAGGAGGTCCCTGTGCCAGAAAGCACTACCAAGGACCAGCAGACGTTGGTGGAACTTGGATACCGAGAAGGAGGCACCTAAGCCAAAGGCACTGGCGAGAATCAGCTGGCGGTACTGGAACCCGGTACACATGAAAAAAAAAGTTGCAAGGCCGTGAGCCGGCCTGAGTTACCGATACCCACAGTCCTAGAAACATTAGTGTCTCCTGACTGTTGTGACACAAAAATATATCTGTTGAAAATAGTCTTGTGTAGGCCCGACATCCCAGTGTGGTTTCGCAGTTCCACGGGTCAAATCGCTGTACTATCCAGTTTTGGGCCTTTGGTATCTAAAAAAAAAGCAGTTTGAGTGTGTCGCTCACTGTTCAGCCGCAAATATCTCTATTTAAAAAAGTGTGGTATACCCCAGTAAACAATAACTGTGGTTTTGCCACCCCACGGTAAAAAATCTCTATTATTCAGCTTTTGGTAGTTTTTTCCGTAAGGAAAAACAGTAGTGTCTCCTGATTGTTGTGACACAAAAATATATCTGTTGAAAATAGTCTTGTGTAGGCCCGACATCCTAGTGTGGTTTCGCAGTTCCACGGGTCAAATCGCTGTACTATCCAGTTTTGGGCCTTTGGTATCTAAAAAAAAAGCAGTTTGAGTGTGTCGCTCACTGTTCAGCCGCAAATATCTCTATTTAAAAAAGTGTGGTATACCCCAGTAAACAATAACTGTGGTTTTGCCATCCCACGGTAAAAAATCTCTATTATTCAGGTTTTGGTAGTTTTTTCCGTAAAGAAAAACAGTAGTGTCTCCTGACTGTGGTGACACAAAAATATATCTGTTGAAAATAGTCTTGTGTAGGCCCGACATCCTAGTGTGGTTTCGCAGTTCCACGGGTCAAATCGCTGTACTATCCAGTTTTACGCCTTTGGTATCTAAAAAAAAAGCAGTTTGAGTGTGTCGCTCACTGTTCAGCCGCAAATATCTCTATTTAAAAAAGTGTGGTATACCCCAGTAAACAATAACTGTGGTTTTGCCATCCCACGGTAAAAAATCTCTATTATTCAGCTTTTGGTAGTTTTTTCCGTAAAGAAAAACAGTAGTGTCTCCTGACTGTTGTGACACAAAAATATATCTGTTGAAAATAGTCTTGTGTAGGCCCGACATCCCAGTGTGGTTTCGTAGTTCCACGGGTCAAATCACTGTACTATCCAGTTTTGGGCCTTTGGTATCTAAAAAAAAAGCAGTTTGAGTGTGTCGCTCACTGTTCAGCCGCAAATATCTCTATTTAAAAAAGAGTGGTATACCCCAGTAAACAATAACTGGTTTTGCCATCCCACTGTAAAAAATCTCTATTATTCAGCTTTTGGTAGTTTTTTCCGTAAAGAAAAACAGTAGTGTCTCCTGACTGTTGTGACACAAAAATATATCTGTTGAAAATAGTCTTGTGTAGGCCCGACATCCCAGTGTGGTTTCGCAGTTCCACGGGTCAAATCGCTGTACTATCCAGTTTTGGGTTTTTGGTATCTAAAAAAAAAGCAGTTTGAGTGTGTCGCTCACTGTTCAGCCGCAAATATCTCTATTTAAAAAAGAGTGGTATACCCCAGTAAACAATAACTGTGGTTTTGCCATCCCACGGTAAAAAATCTCTATTATTCAGCTTTTGGTAGTTTTTTCCATAAAGAAAAACAGTAGTGTCTCCTGACTGTTGTGACACAAAAATATATCTGTTGAAAATAGTCTTGTGTAGGCCCGACATCCCAGTGTGGTTTCGCAGTTCCACGCGTCAAATCACTGTACTATCCAGTTTTGGGCCTTTGGTATCTAAAAAAAAGCAGTTTGAGTGTGTCGCTCACTGTTCAGCCGCAAATATCTCTATTTAAAAAAGTGTGGTATTCCCCAGTAAACAATAGCTGTGGTTTTCCTCTTCCATGGTACTAATCTACTCTTTATTACCCTTTATCAATTGATAGTGCAAGTGTAAGCTATTTTACTTCATTTACAATGGGCAAGGCGCGTGGCAAGGGACGTGGAAGTGGACGCTCTGGTGATGGCTCGTGCAGAGGACGGGGCCGTGGCCAAGGTGAAAATGTGCCACAACCAAGAGCCACATCTTCTCACTCTCACTTCTTGGCCGAATTACTAGGGAAGCACAGAACAACACCAGTATTGAGAACTGATCAGTGTGAACGGGTTATTAATTGGATAGCAGATAATACTTCCAGTTACCTGGGCACCACCACCTTCGGTCTGTCTTCCACACGGTCAACTCTTAGTAGCCGTGAGTCTCGACCACATACTCCTCCTCACCCTTATGCTCCTTCCTCCCACCATGCCGAATGTCGTCAGACAGCAAGTGATCCCACACTTGGACACTCTGAAGAGCTGTTCACTGGTCCATTTCCATAGTTGGGCCCCTCGCCTGATACGCTTGAAGTGGTGGAAGAGGAGATCCCATGTTGCGATGCCCAAATATTTGAACAGCCACGGCCACAGGAAGTCGACGTTGGCAATCTGTCACAACAGGTGGACGATGACGAGACACAATTGCCAGGAAGTGAGGAGGAGGATCGTGGTGCGCAAGTGGAAGAGGAGGAGGAGGTGGTGGATGATCTAGTAACTGACCCAAAGTGGAAGGAGGACATGCAGAGTGAGGCCAGCAGCACACAGGGGGAGGGAGGCAGAGTACCCCAACAGACAGGAAGAAGCAGTGTGGTGGCCGCAGACAGAAGGCAGGCAACCGTTTCCCGTAACACCAACACGAGGGACGTTGCCAGTACAAGCGGTAGGTCTTCCAGAGTCTGGAATTTTTTTAAAGACTCTGCTGATAACCCCAAAAAGGCCATATGTTCCACCAGCCATGCCAGCATCAGCAGGGGTGACAAAACTACCAGCCTGACCACCACCAGCATGATCAGGCACATGGCAGCAAAGCACCAAACTTTGTGGGGCGAAACCCAGGGTCCACGAACAGTGTCAGCGGGTGTCACCACTGCTTCTTCCACTGATGTGCGTGCAATAGAACCCCCTGTTGTGTGTGCAAGGCAATCCCCTGTCCATACTGCATGTAAAGATGCCCCCTCCTCTCAGTCTTCACTTGTTATGGCAGTTTCTCAAGAAACAGCATCAACGTCCACGTCCACGTCCCACCGCAGCGTTCAATTGTCCATATCCCAGACCTTTGAACGAAAGCGGAAATTCGCAGCTAACGCCCCACAGGTCACAGTCCTAAATTCGCACATTTCACGACTGCTTGCATTGGAAATGCTGCCTTTTAGGCTGGTGGAGACGGAATCCTTCCGCAATCTTATGGCGGTGGCCGTCCCTCGGTACTCGGTCCCCAGCCAACACTATTTTGCCCGGTGTGCCATCCCCGCACTACACAAGCACGTGTCCCAAAGCATCAGCCGTGCCCTCAACAACGCAGTTACTGGGAGAGTCCACCTGACAACGGACACGTGGACAAGTGCTTGTGGCCAGGGATGGTACATCTCTCTGACGGCACACTGGGTAAACATAGTGGAAGCCGGGACCCAGTCGGACCTTGGGACAGAAAAAATCCTCCCCACACCGAGGATTGCGGGCCCTATGTCAGTCAGAGTTGCGTCCACAGTGTACAGCTCCTGCGCATCCTCCTCCTCCTCATGTTCAGCCTCCATCTCATATATCACCACATCAGTTACAAGCTGGAAGCATTGCAGTACTGCCTCCGCCAAGCGGCAACAGGCTGTGCTGAAACTCATAAGCTTAGGTGATAAACCTCACACTGCTTGTGAGTTGTGGACAGCTGTGAAAGAGCAGGCAGATCTGTGGCTGAGACCGCTCAACCTACATCCCGGCATGGTCGTGTGTGACAATGGCCGTAACCTGGTGGCGGCTCTGAGGCGAGGTGAGATCACACACGTACTATGCCTGGCTCATGTGCTTAACCTCGAGGTTCAGCGGTTTCTTAAATCGTACCCCGAGTTGCCAGATTTGCTCGGGAAAGTACGCCGCCTGTCAGCTCATTTTCGCAAGTCGGCTACAGCTTCCGCCACCCTTGCTGTGTTGCAGCAGCGTTTGCAGCTTCCGGCACACCGACTGGTGTGTGATGTCCCCACACGTTGGATCTCTACCCTCCACATGTTGCAAAGGATTTGTGAGCAGAAGAGAGCAGTTGTGGAGTACCAGCTGCAACAAGGCTGTCGATATTCAGGTCAGACTCCACACATAAGACCTCAGGAGTGGACCTGGATGTCTGACATATGTACCATCCTGACAAACTTTGAGGAGGCCACCAAGATGGTGAGTGGCGATGACGCCATCATTAGTGTCAGCATCCCACTTGTCTGTCTTTTGCAACGCTCTCTGCAGAGAATTAAAGAGGAGGCATTGCAGCCAGAGTATGATGAGATGGATCAAGAAGCCGTAGCGGGCGATTACACACAGCCCAGCCTCATCTCATCCCAACGTGCATTGGGGGACAATGAGGGAGAGGAGGAGGAGGAGGAGGAAGAACAGGAGCTGCTATCATGCGTTGTAGATGGTAGTACCTGTACAAGTGTCATACCGTCGGTTCAGCGTGGGTGGCCTGAGGACAGGGAGGAGGAGGAAGAGGAGGAGGAGAGCATGGTCAGTCGTCATCTTGGTGAGGACACGGAAATCTTGCCCGTTACCAGTCTGGCACGCATGGCTGACTTTATGTTATGCTGCCTTAACCGTGACCCTCGCGTTGTCAAAATGTTGGGTGACAGTCATTACTGGTTGATGACACTTGTAGACCCCCGCTACAAGGAGAACTTTCACTCTCTTATTCCTGAGGAGGAGAGGTCTACAAAAATGGGGCAATACCAGAAGGCCCTTGCTGCAGAACTCTTAAAAAAATTCCCATCTGAAGACGCTAGCGGCAGAGGTCACAGTTCGTTGCCCAACCAAGGCGTACAGGCGAGAGAGATGCAACTCCAATCCAGCAGAGGCAGGGGAACACTGTCAATGTTCTGGGACAGTTTTCTGACACCCACCCAGCTTACAGGCCCTGATTCGCGGGGTACTCTCACAAGGAGTGGAAAGTTTCAAAAGATGGTGAGCGAGTACCTTGCCGATCGTACCAGCATCCTCCGTTATTCCTCTGTGCCTTTTAATTATTGGGTATCCAAGTTGGACACTTGGAATGAACCCGCTCTGTACGCCTTGGAGGTCCTGGCCTGCCCTGCCGCTAGCGTGCTATCGGAGCGTGTTTTTAGTGCCGCTGGGGGAATTATAACTGATATGCGCACTCGTCTGTCAACTGACAATGCTGACAAGCTGACCCTTATCAAAATGAACAAGGGCTGGATTGGGCCAGACTTCTCATCACCACCAAATGACAGCAGAGTAACATAAAGTCAAATCCACTGTGTTATTTCGGGAGGTGTATTCACATGCACCGCTTCACACCCACACATGGGTATACGCTTCCTCATTTCGGCTGTTTAATCTTCTTCTCCTTATCCTCAGCCTCCACCACCACTATACCACAAGGATGCCAGCATTGCAAGTTCCTCCGTCCTTATTTTTGGCAGCTTTTGCTTGCAAGGCATAAGCAAATACTATGGGACACCCACTCCCCAATAATAGGACTTATGTTTGTAATATGCTGTACTGCATGGCTCTTGTAAGGGGCATTGCAAGTCGCTCCATCCTAATTTTTGGCAGCTTTTGCTGGGAAAGCATAATCAAATACTATGGGACACCCATTCCCCAATAATGGGACTTATGTTTGTAATATGCTGTACTGCATGGCTCTTGTAAGGGGCATTGCAAGTTGCTCTGTCCTAATTTTTGGCAGCTTTTGCTGGGTAAGCATAAGTAAATACTATGGGACACCCACTCCCCAATAATGGGACTTATGTTTGTAATATGCTGTACTGCATGGCTCTTGTAAGGGGCATTGCAAGTTGCTCCATCCTAATTTTTGGCAGCTTATGCTGGGAAAGCATAAGCATATACTATGGGACACCCACTCCCCAATAATGGGACTTATGTTTGTAATATGCTGTACTGCATGGCTCTTGTAAGGGGCATTGCAAGTTCCTCCGTCCTAATTTTTGGCAGCTTTTGCTTGGAAAGCATAAGCAAATACCATGGGACACCCACCCCCAATAATGGGACTTATGTGTGTAATATGCTGTACTGCATGTGACGCACCCCCTGGGCCGTGTGCACACGTGAGTGGGATACCCGGTGCCGGGTCTCTGGGGTCTGTAGTCTCCGTGGCGGTGACCCGGTCCTGTGGCTCAGGCTGGTCAAACCAGTGGCAGTCTTTCTTAGGTTTTGAGGTTAATTGTCCGACTGCGCCACCCGTGGATTGCGGTCAGGGAGTACCACCGCTGCGAGGCAGACCGCTGAGGCTGGTGTTGTGTGCGCAGCATAGAATGGGATAACTCCCCTCGGGAGGAGTATAGCCTCAGGGCAGTGAGTGTGAATGATGGGGGTGATGGTGCACGAGCGCAGCAGGAATGACTCAGAGTCTCTGCAGTGCAGTTCAGGGTCTTTACTGATGATTATAAGGTAGACCCTCCCGGGAGTACTGGCTAGCATAAGAGGCCTGGTCAGTCTGTGAGCAAGCAGGAGTTCCCCTGGCCAGGTGGAGTTGTAGGCCTCCCCGTCTGTCTGCACTCTTCCTGGCTACCTTGCTGTAAGTGGGTAGAAGTAGCCCACGTCCCTGAGTGTACCGTGTAGTGCTCACCCGTATGGCTGGTGACTTGGGGCCTTCTGTTAGCCTCCGCTCCACGACGGCGGTGCTCGTCCCTTGCTTGTGACTGAGCCTCTGGGCTTCTATGGCCAGAGGACCTGAAATCCCCTGCCGGCTGGTTTCTGCTGCTGGATATATAAGTCCTCACAGCTTCGGACTCCTGTGTCTGGTTCCTATTGTCTTCTGCCAGGGCGAGCTCTGCTCAGCTTCCAGCCATTGGTCTTTAGCTCCTAGCTCCCACAGAGCTCCTTGCTGTTACTTTCCCTTGCTCTCACTCTGACTCTGACTGTTCTCTGACTCACTCAACCCCGCCCCAGATCCAGTTTATAAGGGCAGAATTCTCCCCTCCCAGGATTGGGGCAGGAGGATGTTGCATGTTTAAGGGATCCTGACCAGGAAACCTCCCGCTTGCTCTCCGACGTAATATCTCTGTTACTGTGGTGACCAGACCCCTGGGGTGCCACACATGGCTCTTGTAAGGGGCATTGCAGTTCCTCATAATTTTTGGAAAGCCTTCCATTCACTGCTTAGGCCAACAGTGCACGGGAGAACCAGTTGCTATGAATGGAAAAAAAGGTTTAGTTAACGCCCTCTGACCTCCATGTCATTTCCAAGGGGCATTGGAGTGGCTCGAAATTTTTGGTAGGCATTGCACTCACTGTATGCCCTATAACTGTGTAGCCGAACCGCTCCTTTTGTTACAGAAACATATTCTACAAGACATATCTGGTTGACTGGCCTGATATTGATGTGAATGGTCCCTGTTCCTCCTGCTCTTTCTCCTTTGCCACTACCTAATCCATCATTTATCACCTGAAGCTTTGTTTTAATGGGAGTCATAGAACTTGGATATTAGCAGGAAAACATCCAGCAATCCTCGGAGGAGGTAGGATATGCGCCAAAACGCTGACCACCTCAGGCCTAGCCGCTACTACATACAGGCGCTTGCATTACAACAAAACAAAGCAGATGCTAACTTCTATCATCCTCATCATGCTCCTCACCTTGGCACTCTCAACTCCCCTGATGGAGAAGCCAGGGCCCACCGGAGGAGTCTGATAGTCCGGTGGGCTCAGCCAATGCTGCCCTAAAGCAGGCCAGGCTAAGAAAAGTGTGGGAAAGGTTACCGGGACAAGTAGGGGTGGCTGGGGACCGAGTATGGACACCCGGCCACCCCCTGGAGGCTGGGGAGCAAACGGGGACACCCGGCCACCAGGCGGCTGGGGACTGAGTATGGATACCAGGCCACCGAAACAGCCATGGCGTGGTGGCCAGATTCCGCCTCCACATGCCTAAAAGGCCCAATTTAAAGTGCAAGCAAGCAAGCAGTATGGTATTGCAGCCTGGGGGTGGGTGGGTGGCAGGCTGCATACTTGCGCTTGCATTGCAAGGAATGGGAGAGGTACAATTGAACACTGCCCTGGGACAAGGACTTGAATGGGGATAGTTGCAAGTCTGGAACGACAGGTCCAAGGTGGGAGGCATCTTCGCATGTACCATGAACAGGGGTTTGGCATGCACACACTACAGCGGAATAGGCTCTCCTTCCCACTAAATGCACTGGGGAGGGCACAGGTAATGTTTTGGTATACGCGCTTAATCTTATGTATAAGGCACACCAGGACAAATATGGGCGGCTGGGGACTGAGTATGGATACCTCGCTGCCGAAGCAGCCATGAGGTAGAGGCCTGCTTCGGCCTCCTCCAAAGTAAAAGGCCCCATTTCAAGTGCAAGCTAGAAGTATGGAATTGCAGTCTGGGGGTGGGTGGGTGGCAGGCTGCACACTTACACTTGCATTAAAAGAAAACATAGCAGATGCTAACTTCTGTCATCATCATCATGCTGCTCACCTTGGCACTCTCAACTCCACCGATGGAGAAGTTAGGGCCCACCGGAGGAGTCTGGTTCTCTGGTGGGCTTGTCCAATGCTGCCTAAAGCAGGCCGGGCTAAGAAAAGTGTATGGGGGGATGTTCCAAGGAGAAATAGGGGCGGATGGGGACCGTTTATGGACACCCGGCTGCCCCCAGGCGGCTGGGGACCGTGTGTGGACACCCGGCCGCGGGGCGGCTGGGGACCGAGTATGGACACCCGGCCGCCGGGCGGCTGGGGACTGAGTATGGATTCCAGGCCGCCAACACAGCCATGACGTTGTGGCCAGATTCCGCCTCCACATGCTTAAAGGCCCAATTTCAAGTTCAAGCAAGCAAGCAGTATGGTATTGCAGCCTGGGGGTGGGTGGGTGGGTGGCAGGCTGCATATTTGAGCTTGTATTGCAAGGAATAGGGGAGGTACAATTGAACACTGCCCTGGGACTAGAACTTGCATGGGGATAGTTGCAAGTCTGCATCTTCTGATGCGGTAAGGATCACTTATGATGGGCACACTTTTAGACAGCGACCAGGGAGTCAGAGATGCTTCCAGGGGTCTTCCCCATGCTGTTCCCTTGTCTTTTCAGCACTTTATGCATGTGTCACACAGCACATGGCCAGATAAGGTTGTAAAATGTTAAAATGACATTTCACGGTGAATGCATTTGTCATAGTTGAAAGCAATACAAAAGTGCAAAAACGCATAAAAAATGCTACTTGTGAACATAGCCGAAGGTGTGGAGGAGTATTTTTGTTTTTGGTCATTTATTTTAACTTATACACAAGTCTTTACCCTGGAAAGGATGTTCCTTAACATATTTCACAGGAAAAAAGTTTCACTTTCGTTTTTGAACGTTTTATTGTGAGCCTGTAATAGTGGCTTAATACCTCTGACCACGTTGTTGACAGCAGTGACCTGGGGGTCAGAAATGCTTCCTGGGGCGATCCCCATGCTGTCCCCATGTCATTTGAGCACTGTCACTATCGTTTTGGGCACTTGTTAGGCTTTTAAAAGACTGCCGGGGATGCCACCGTAAAAATGCTCGAGTCTCCCATAGACTAACATTGGGCTCGTTGCTCGGGTCGAGCACCCGAGTATCACGGCGAGATCGGCCCTAGCTTCGAGCACCCGAGCATTTTAGTGCTCGCTCAACACTACACTGGACCAAGTGTTAACTGTGCAGACTACACTTCTGAGCAGCAACTCGCGGTGTTGGAGCTCAGGGATAATACTGAAAACAGAGAAGAGCCAGAGGTGTAATTGGAGCAAGATTTAAATTAGTAGTAGAGTGGATGTGGACAGAGCAGGAGAATTTGCCGGACACACAGCAGGGGATCAGCTGACGTTACTGAACGCCAATAACACTGAACCAAGCGTTGACTGTGCAGACGGCACTTCTGAGCAGCAACTGGCGATGCTGGAGCCCAGGGATTACAGTTCAGGTGGTAGAAACATGAACACAATAGGAGACCTGGATACTGTGGCCAACCAATTATTTATTCTGGAAGAGGACTGAAAAATTCATGCGAGATCCAGGCCTTGATCATTTTCAGAAAAGTAAGCCAGTCATGTTATCGGAGGATAGTCGCATGCGATGGTCTGTTAGTACACCACCTGCGGCACTAAAGACGCGTTCTGATAATACACTAGCAGCAGGGCAAGCCAGCACCTCCAATGCATACTGGCTAAGCTCTGGCCATGTATCCAGCTTAGAGACCCAAAACTTGAAAGGGGAAGAGCCGTCTGGGAGTACACTGAGAGGGCAAGACATGTAGTCTGTCACCATCTGACGGAAACGTTGCCTCCTGCTGACTGGAGCCGTCTGTGATGGTGTAGACATTTGTGGCGGGGACACAAAACTTTGCCACATTTGGGCCATACTGGTCTTGCCTTGTGCTGAGGCCATGCTTCTGCTCCATCTTTGTGCAGAGCTTCCTCCATTGCCTCGACGCACTGAGATGCTTTGTAAAGCACTAGCGGCACTGCTCTCGGGTGGAATGGAGAACATGATGGAATGCACCAGTGTGTCTTGGTACTCCCGCATTTTACGCTCCCGGTTCAACGGTGTTATGAGGCTTTGCAAGTTGTCCCGGTAGCGAGGATCTAGGAGGATGGACACCCAATAATCAGCCGTGTTGAGAATGTGGGTGATGCGGCGGTCGTTTCTCAGGCACTGCAGCATGAAATCAACCATGTGCTGCAGACTGCCAACTGGCCAAGAAACGCTGTCCCCTGCTTGAGGCGTGATCTCTGCCTGCTCTGGATCACCCCACCCTCGCTCTAGATACTGACTACTAGAGCATTGTGTACCTCCCTCCTCTGGACAGATGTCTTCCTCCTCCATTGACTCCTCCTCATCCTCCTCACAAAGTGTCCCCTGCCTAGGCCATTGTGAAGAACCATGTTGCTCAGACTGTACAGAAGCAGATGGCATTTGTGACTCTTCATCCTCCACCTCTTCCAAAACCTCCTCCCTTAGTGCTTGCAGTGTTTTTTCAAGCAGGCAGATAAGGGGGATAGTCATGCTGACTAGTGCATCATCTGCACTCACCATCAGCGTGGAATAATCGAAGGCATGCAAAACGTGGCAAATGTCCTTCATAGAGGCCCACTCAGTGGTGGTGAAGTGTGAACGGCGCGCACTGCGACTTGTTTGCGTCTGCTGCAGCTGGTACTCCATTACTGCTGCCTGCTGCTCACACAACCTCTCCAACATATGTAACGTTGAATTCCACCTGGCGTTGCTGGAATGCTGCAAGTGAGCGCACTCTATGCGGACCTTGTGCAGCAGTGCATCAAAATCTGGATAATCCCTCAAAAAAAAACTCAACACAACCAAGTTGAGCACATGTGCCAGACATGGGATGTGAGTGAGGTTGCCTAGGCCCAGAGCTGCCACCTGATTTCGGCCATTGTCACACACTACCATGCCTGGCTGGAGATTCGCTGGCACAAACTACACGTCGCTCTGCTGCTTGATGGCATTCCAGAGCTCCTGCGCTGTGTGACTTCGATTCCCCAAATAAATAAATTTTAATATGGCCTGTTGACGTTTGGCCACGGCTGTGCTCATATCGGTCGTAACAGGTAACCGTTCACGGGTCGATGTGGAGGTAGACCGTGACGGCTCCTGCAGCACTGATTCAGAGGAACTGGAGTATGAGGAGGAGTCAATGTGTACAGACTGGATTCCTGCAATCCATGGAATTGGCAGAACACGTACAGTGCCACTCTCAAGATCTGTACCCGGCGCCACAACATTTACCCAATGGGCAGTGAGGGAAAGGTATCGTTCCTGTCCATGCTTACTGATCCACGCATCGGTGATCAGGTGGACCTTGCTACTGACGGTGTTTTCTAGTGCATGTTTAATTTTTCCCTCCACATGCTGTTGCAGGGCAGGGACGACTTGCCTGCTGAAATAAAAGTGGCTGGGCACGTTGTATTTTGGGACTGCCAATGCCATCAAGTTACGGAAGGTGTTAGTCTCCACCAGCCTGAATGATAGCATTTCAAGGGCCAGTAGTTTTGGAATGCCAGCATTCAGAGCCTGTGCTCGGGGGTGGTTTGCCGAGTATGGGCGCCTTTTCTCCCATGCCTGTGCTAACGATGGCTGTAGACTGGCCTGGGAGTGTGAGGATGACAGGGAACTTGGTGCTGTGGGTGGAATGACACTGTGTCTCTGTACAACAGTGCCAGAGGTTCTTCCATGGCGATCCTGTGAGGAAGCCGAACCAGCTGTGTGTGAGCTGGAGGAAGAGGCTACAACACGAGCTGAAGAGGTGGTAGGTGGCGCTGTAGGTTGGCCTAGGTCTTCAGTGTGTCTTTGTAACTCCACCACGTGCTTGGTCCGCACATGTTTCCACATATTTGTGGTATTGAGGCTGCTGACACTTTTCCCTCTTTTCACCTTCTGATTACACAGCTTGCATTTGACAAAGCAAATGTCATCTGCAACTGTGTCAAAAAAGGACCAGGCACTGCAAGTCTTGGGAGCGCCCGCTTTGGATTTTGGAAGAGCCATGCTCCTAATGGGTGCCGAAGTGGAGGCTACAGGCAACCAAGTCTGCCCCCTCCCTCTCCCTCCTTTTTGGGCCATTCAGGGAATCTCTTCCTCAGAGCTGCTCCCACCACCTTCCTGTCCCTCATGCCAAGATGGGTCAAGGACCTCATCATCTACACCACCCGCTTCAACCAACTACTTCTCCTGGGTAGTCACGACAGCACAGTACGCACCAGAAAGTGGCACCTGAGTCTCATCATCAGATGCGTACTGAGGTGTGCTGCTGACCATAGGCACTGGCCCACCCGCCTCTTCAGATTCACAGAGACAAAACGGTTGCACATGACTGCATACTACCTCTTCTTCAAATTCTCGAATTCTGCTTGGCTGGCCCCCTCTTTCCAAGCCAAGAGATTCAGAGAACAGAAGTAGAGATGGCTCCTGTCCAGGGCTCTCTGACTGCCTGGGCAATTTGGCAGGTGGTGAAGAGACAGGTGGGTGCTGTTCAGTGCTCAGGACCTGAGAGGATCTAGAACTAATTGAAGTCGATGCGTTAGCTGCCATCCATCCGACAATGGCTTCAGTTTGGTCCTCCCGCAGCAGTGGGGTACGGTTAGATCCTACAAAGCTGCGCATAAAGGACTCTTCCCTGATAAAACTGGGGGATGCTGAGTCACTGGTGCCCGAAGCAGGCACAGAATCCCCACGTCCTCTCCCTGCAGGCACAGAATCCTCACGTCCTCTCCCTGCAGAAACTCCATGCCCACGCCCAAGACCACATGCCTTACTCTCTGCCTTCTTCATCTTGGTAGACTGATAAAGATAGGCAGAAAAGTACTAAGGGCTTAGTGTGCTTATTCCTGAACAGCTGCTAACAGGTATAAGAAACACTAATTTTATAAAGTGTGGACTAGACTTTAATATGAGCTAATGTGGCCTACACAACTGTAAAGTGGAGTGTTTGGTAAACTTTATTTAGGTTTTTTTTGTCACAAAAAGACGCTGGATGTGCCCAAAGATGTAATACCGATAGTATCACAAACTTTTTGTAGCTATTACAATGCAGGAAGGTAACCTACAATGCAATAGATGAGGCTACAAAAAATAGGCTAATACTAATCTGGCTAGGGCTGCAGGGCACAAGGCTGCAGAAAGGCTCCTCTATCTACTCCTATATATTGTGTTTGGAACCAATCTAGCTGGATACGGATGGAACCACCACACTAATAGGAGAAATCAGGAATAATTATCAATTAGCAAAAAAGGACAATGTATGAGGCAGTGACGCACGCTGAGCGCACTACAACCAGACGTGGCAGAAGCACACACTACAGCGTGAGCTGCACTCACACACAGAGATCTTGCAGACAGCCGTGAACAGTGCAGATGCAGAGCACTGTGCACTAGCGTTGCAAGGCAAAATAAAGCTTCTCTATCTACTCCTATATAGTGTGTTTGGAACCAATCTAGCTGGATACAGATGGAACCACCACACTAATAGGAGAAATCAGGAAAAATGATCAATTAGCAAAGAGGGACATTGTATGAGGCAGTGACGCACGCTGAGCGCACTACAACCAGACGTGGCTGAAGCACACACTACAGCGTGAGCTGCACTCACACACAGAGACCTTGCAGACAGCGGTGAACAGCACAGAGAACTATGCACTAGCGCTGCAAGGCACAGCGATTTATAAAGTAGCTTGGGTAAAGCAGAATAGAGCAAATAGGTAGCTAAAACTGTCCCTCAGAACAGCAGCGTCCTATTTCTACCTGATTTCACAGCAGAGTGAGCTCAAAATGGCGGCGGCGGCTTTTATAGTGCATCATGACATCATTTCAGCAGCCAATCACAGCCATGCCATTAGTTAACATGCCTACATGCCTAACAGGATGTGCCCACACTTCTTAGGATCCTCATTGGCTGAATAAAATGAAACTGGCTCATTGCGCTATGGGAACTTCCGATTCCGGTATCAGATATTCTAAATGCATCGGAACTAAGCATTGGAATTCCGATACCGCGAATATCGGCCGATACCCGATATTTCAGTATCGGAATGCTCAACACTAATAATGAGGCATTTAAATGTTGTGCTTAAATTGCATTTTTGGGATTTCTACAGCACATTTGCAACACGATTATGTGGTTATGCATAGAAAAGATCTGATTGATTTTGCCTAAATTAAATTCTAGTTGAATTTCCTGAAATACGCAGGTCCCGTTACTAGAGATGAGCATTACTATGGATGAGCAGACCCATGGAAGTTTGGGAACTGTTCCCGAACTAGAACCAGAACTAGTGATGAGCGAACATGCTCGTTACTCGAGATTTACGAGCATGCTAGGGTGTTTTCTGAGTATCTTCAGCGTGCTCGGGTGTTATATTTCAGTCACTCTGTGCTCATGATTTGCGACTGTTTCACAGCTTTAATACATGTGAGGAATGCCTAAGAAACAGGCATTTCCTCATATGAATTAAGGCTGTCAAACAGTCGCAACACAGCGCGACTAAAACATAACACCAGAGCACGCTGAAGATACTCAGCAAGCACCCGAGCATGCTCGCCGAAAGGGTTAATAGAACATACTTGCTCATCAGTAACCAAAACCCAAACCCTATTGAAAACAGTGAGGACCCAAACTGTTGAGCTGGAAAATATTCTCTCTCTCCTCCCGGAACTCCAAACATTGGAATGGACTTCCGGTGAAGTCTGTGTTTGGTGCTTAGCACCAGACACTAACTGTTCGGTACAAACCCCTAACTTTACAGTTCGGTTTTGCTCATCTCTAGTCATCACCATTTAACTTGGTCTTCCTGTAAATAACTTCTCATTTCTCCTCTATACTCCAGATGAGTCAACTTCATCCATTTTATCGGCTCATATATCGCACTTATCGTTACTCTTACAGCTACTTTTACATTAAATAAAAAGTCTACCATTTTACTTCAAGACCACAATGAATAAACACAGGATTCACATATGAATAAAACCATCATGACTGCCACAGATTTATCTAAGCCTGAACTCTGCCTGTTTCTTGCATGTTACTTCAACTATCTATGGCTGCTTAAACACATTAAAACTAGCAGCATATACAATTAGGAAACCTCACACTGCTATAGACATCACTTTGGTATAATAAAACTACCTGTGATTCAAAGTGAATATATTCACCACAAACACATTTTTTGGTAAAATTTGCCAAACTTGGCAAATTTGAGTTTCAAAAGATTCAATTATCTTTAGTTTTGCCACAATTTTGCAAAACTGTCCATTTTGTATTGATTTTGCAGAAATGCCATAAAAACATGACTTGTCCACAAGTGAATACATGTATATGTAAATGTGCTAATTTATTCACACCTTGTGACTAACAATAATTTCACATGGTGGTCAGTTTAACACACTAAAAGTGATGAATGGTCCACTTTAAATGACTTCAACAAAGCTACCGTTAGCATTAAAGGAAAATACGTCAGTAGGTTTTTACTATTTTATCTGAAATTAGGATGTAGGGGCAGATATCCATATTCCAGTGATGTTTCACTTACTGGGCTGATTGCCGCAGTTTCAATTAATGAATTGTTTTATCAACAGGATATTATCACCAAATGACTAATTGTTTCCTGCCATGTAATCCTCCTGCTCTTTGCAACTCTGCCCCCACCATGGATTAGCAGCTTTTTGCCAATGTTCAGTGTATGCAGAAAGATGTCAATGGATAGTGTGACGTTCATTGTTATACAGAGCTCAGCATTCAGAGAACTGCTAGCTTTCTCTGCTGCAGAAAGCAATGATTTTAGCAAAACTACACCAAGCAGCCCAGTAAGAGACACATCACTGGAATCAGGCTCTCTGTCCCTACATTATGCTGTTGGCATATTACATATAAAAAACCTGGTGATAAATGACTTTAACCCTAGAATGTTTAAAGCAGCTTATTTTTTTGCTATTTTCTGCAACATTACTTTAGATAGAATTTTGAAACTATAGGTATTTCTCAAGTATGTCGTTGTTGGTAATATCCAGTTGTTCATATAATTTTAGGTGATAGGCATTTTGGTATAACAATGCTTTTTTGGGGGAAACCCCATATTTACAGAACCCGGGCCTTTTAGGCCCGTACTATGTTTATCTTGTACTCATCAGTGTTTGTGTCTCAAGTAACTGTGTTATTGTAGTCAGGTTTGCTTGGGAGGGGGGTCCCCAATAGTTGTCTCCTAAAGATGTTTTCTGTACTTTTTCCTATGAAGATATTGCAGATGAGGTGGTTTTATGTACAAACCTAGAAGGAAGACGTATTGCTTTTGGAAGAAAAAAAACATGGCAAAATATGTCAAAAGAGGAATTATATGCTTATATTGGACTAACACTTATGGCAGGGTGTAAAAAATCTTATGATGTTCCTATCAGAGAATTATTTCTGGACCCACTTTCTGATCCACACTACAAAGCAACAATGTCAGTGGATTGATATGAGGAAATTCAGAGAAGCCTTAGATTTGATGATAAGCGATCTCGGCCTGCAAGGTTGGAGATGGATCAATTAGCACGTATCAGTTTTATCTGCAATATTTTTATCAAGAATGGTACCAAGCTCTACAATCCTAGTGCTAATGTAACAGTGTGTGAGCATCTTGTAGCCTACAGAGGACGTTGCAAGTTCATTCAATATATACCTAGTAAACCAGCCAAGTATGGAATAAAAATATTCTGGATGTGTGATTCTGAAAATTATTATGGGATGAATGAGCTTATCTACTGCGGCAAAGAAGTTGGCGCTGCAGTGCAGAAAGACCTAGGTTTTAAAAAAACTTGCTGTACCAATTTACAATTCTGGTGAAAACATTACAATGGACAATTACTTTTCTAATGTTGAACTGGGCAATTTTTTGCTTTGGTACTATGAAGCCAAATCAGTGATGAAGCACAATCCACAGCGAGAATTTTAAGATAGTGTCTTTGGTTTCAGCAAAAAAGCAACAATGGTGTCTTACAAAGTGAAGAAGAAAAATCTGTTATATTACTTAGTACCATGCATCATGACTTCAGTATTGACAGCAATGACAGGAAACAGAAACCAGAAATCATTCTGCACCATAATAAAACGAAAGGAGGTGTGGACAAAATGGATGAAATGGTTGGAGAATATTCATGCAAAAGGCAAACAAAACGTTTGTCTGTTGTCATTTTTTCAAATATACTTGATGTATCAGCCCTTAATTCCTTTATTATTTATACTGAAACTCATCCGGATTTCCATGCTAGGAGGAAGGACAGGAGACGCCTATTCATGAAGGACCTTTGCCATGAACTTATAATACCTCACATGATGCAGCAAAGCAACATAAAATGCTTGCCAAAGCAAACTAGCGAAGCTATGAATATGTGGTGTTATGTGTGGCGTAATCCCTTTCCAGGCAATTCCAGAGCCAGGAGAAAGAAAATGAAAGTGTTGTTTTATTTGTCCAACAAACAAAGACAGGAAAACTGAGCATTACTGTGCCATTTGTGGAGAAAATGTCTGTAAAGATAGTGTGTAAATTGTGCGGAAGATCAATAAAATTGAAAAGGAAAAGTTGGAAAAGAAATGTAGCTGCATCTAGTTTACTTCAACATTTATATACCCTTGTTTGTGTGTTTTTCATATCTTTGTTTGAAATTTGAAAAAAAAATCGTTAAATGATAAAAAGGATTCATCACATAGAATGCATAATGCGGGCCTTTTAGGCCCATGTACTTACTTTTTTGGTGTTTTCTGCAGACAATTCTAATTACAATGTTGTGCATTTCTCATATCGTACTCTGCAATTTTGAAATAAAATTGTAAGTTATTTATTTGAGTTCCTCCATATGTTTTGCACAAAGGCCTAAAAGGCCTGGGTTATGTGAAAGTTTATATTTCAGACGTCACGCATTCTAGGGTTAATATAATTCCTATTCTTTAATTGACTAAATCCACTTTTTAAGTCACAAGACAAGACAGTGCATTTTCAGATTGGTTTTAACATGCTTTTTTATTTATCATATATTTAGAATAATATGTTGATAACCCTATCAGAAAGGGAGAAAAGGTAGCTCTTTCTGACTGTAGTAAATCTAAAATCAAAGTGATAATGGCAAGTGAAATATCTCACCTGGTGAAGTTGTTTAGAGAGGGCACAACTCCATGTATGCTTGTAGCAAGAGAGGGTACAGCTGACCTGGTGTGCTGTGGTAACTCCTCCAAGATAGTGTCCAACAATTTTAAGTCAGGGATCCAGATGATGGGCGCTTCCAAACAAATGAAAAAAAGATGTCAAGGGTAAATGAAAAAATATAAGTAAAAGTAGAAAAAAAATCTTTATTAAAGCCACAATGCCTTTTGGTTGTGAACAGCCTTCCTCAGCTGTTTTAAACCCAAAGGTTAGGATCAATTATGCTCAGTCTACCTTATACCAAATCTCTGGGTTTAAAACACTTGAGGAAGGCTGATCGCTGCCAAAACATGTTATGGTTTTCATAAAAAAAATGTCTATGTTTAATTATATTTTTTTTATTCACCTTTAACGTTGTTTTAATTTGTTTTGGAGCACCCATCACTTAGGATCCCTCACTTCTAATATTTAGGATAATTACATTATTTTTCTCTTGTTCAGAATTTTTAGTTCTGAAATAAAATTATACTTTATTTTAACATATGCAGTTGTGCTAATCCGAGGCAGATTTTGAATATATATCTACCCATTTTGCCAAATTTAAGTACTCCATTTGTTCAAATTGCAGGATTGTTCAAGATATTTATGGTTTCCTCACTTAGTTGTAAGTATACTTTAATAAAAGAAATCATAACTGAATAAATACAGATTGCTTAATCAAAATGTACATATTTTTGAAGATTTGGATTGATAAAATAGGCAATAATTTGCAACTTTTTTTGTCTAAGTGTAATGTGCACTGTAACTCGAGCAACATTTTAAAAGGTATTCAAAAACTTTTTTCCAAAACAGAAAAATGGTTTCCAAAAATGGACAAATCTCTGTTCAAAAAATAATTGGAAAATACCGTAAGGTAGGAAAAAAAACTAGAGATGACAAAACTTTTGGATTCAAATTCACTACCTTTTTAAAAGTGTGCTTCACAGTGATCTGATTTGCTACAAATCAAAAGTTCGCCAAAGCCTCCAATAGCGATTATAGACTTATAAGACACTTTAAGGTCTAATAGACTGCACCCAACACCTTTTATGCAAGCACATCCTTAGTGACATCAAAGTGAGTGTCCTCAACATGGCTATGGGTAACCAGTTTGCCAGTGGTAACAAACAGCTTATATAGTAACACATTCCACTGGCAGAATTTTTTATGCTAAATGAAATTTAAAAACAGTCTAACCATTTTTTTGCATTCATGTTGATCATTCTGTCACTGTCTGTAAGTCCTAGAAAATGACTACAATTTCTAGCTATGTTCACATTAGCCTATTTTTGGTCCAAATGAGGTCCATGGAAAAGACTGACATAACACGGGCAGCACTTAACCCCTTTATAACCCCAGGTGGTTTGCACGTTAATGACCAGGCCAATTTTTACAATTCTGACCACTGTCAATTTATGAGGTAATTACTCTGGAACACTTAAATGGATCCCCCTGATTCTGAGATTATTTTTTTTGTAACTTATTGTACTTCATGATTGTGGTAAAATTTCTTTGATATCACTTGTATTTATTTGTGAAAAAAATGGAAATTTACCGAAAATTTAGAGAATTTTGCAATTTTCAAAATTTTAATTTTTATGCCCTTAAATCAGAGAGATGTGTCACACAAAATAGTTAATAAATAACATTTCCCATGTGTCTACTTTACATAAGCACAATTTTGGAACCAATGTTTTTTTTCATTAGGGAACTATAAGGGTTAAAAGTTGACCAGTGATTTCTCATTTTTCCAACAAAATTTACAAAACCATTTTTTTAAGGCCCATGTCACATTTGAAGTCACTTTGAGGGGTCTTTATGACAGAAAATACCCAAAAGTGACATCATTCTAAAAACTACACCCCTCAAGGTGCTCAAAATCACATTCAAGAACTTTATTAACCCTTCAGGTGCTTCACAGGAATTTTTGGAATGTGGAAGAAAAAAATTAACATTTAACTTTTTCACAAAAATGTTACTTTAGACCCAAGTTTTTTTTATTTTCGCAGGGGTAACAGGAAAAAATTGACCCAAAAATTTGTTGTGCAGTTTCTCCTAAGCACGCAGATACCCCATATGTGGGGAAATAACACTGTTTGGAAACACGGCAGGGTTTGGAAGGGAAGGAGCGCCATTTGACTTTTTGAATGTAAAATTTGCTTGAATAATTAGCGGACGCCATGTTGCGTTTAGAGAGCCCCTGATGTGCCTAAACAGTGGAAACCCCCCACAAGTGACACCATTTAGGAAAATAGACCCCTTGAGGGGTGTAGTTTCCAAAATGGGGTCATTTGTGAGGGGTTTCCACTATTTAGGCACATCAGGGGCTCTCCAAATGCGACATGGCGTCTGATCTCAGTTCCAGCCAATTCTGCGTTCAAAAAGTCACACAGTGCTCTGTCCCTTCTGAACTCTGCCGTGCGCCCAAACACTGTATTTTCCCCACATATGGGGTATTGGCGCACTCAGGAGAAATTGCACAAGAGTTTTTGGGGTCCATTTTGTCCTCTTACCCTTGTAAAAATAAAAATTTTGGGGCTAAAACATAATTTTTGTGGAAAAAGTTAGATTTTTTTATTTTCACGGCTCCATGTTATAAACTTCTGTAAAGCACTTGGGGTTTCAGGGTGCTCACCACATATCTAGATAAGTTGCCTGATGATTTTATCAAGGGGTATAGTGAACATTTTGAACCCAGAGGTACGGCACAGAATTTGATAACATTAGGTCATCATATTGAATAAGTTGTCATTAGTCTTGAGCGCAAGTGCTAGCTTCTTGAGTTTGCATCGGGTACTCAGGTATGCACAATGTATCGCGGGTGCTCGAGTGACATGCTCGAGTCCCCGCCCACATGTTTCACGGTTATTAGACACCCAAAAAAAACTATGCGGTGATCGCTTGTGCGTTGCAGGCAATCCCCGCAAGTTTTTTTTGGCCGTGACGCATATGGGGCGGAGACTCGAGCATGCCACTTGAGCACCCGCGATACTTAGTGAATACCCGAGCACCCGATGTAAACTCAAGTAGCGATCACTTGCACTCAACACTAGTCGCCATATCGTCATTTTTTTTTTTTACTTTTGAAAAAAATCCCAACCCTAACCCTAGCCCAACCCTAACCCTAGCCCTAGCCCAACCCTAACCCTAGCTCAACTCTAACCCTAAGCCCAACCCTAACTCTAACCCTAGAGTTTATTTTTTACGCCAATCCTTGTACGGTATAAGTGATTAGACAACTTTATTCTTCGGGTCGGTGCGATTACAGCGATACCAGAATCATATCGGCTTTTTATGATTGACAGCTGTCACACACTAAAAGACGCATTTTTTTGTAAAATCTAGTTTTTGCATCGCGATATTTTGAGAGCTATAATTTTTCCATATTTTGGCTGACAGAGTCATATCACATGGCTAGTTTTTTTGCAGGATGAGTTGATGTTTTTATTGGTGCCATTTTCAGGCATGATACATTTTTTGATCTCTTTCTATTCCGATTTTTGGGAGGCAGAATAAACAAAAAACAACAATTCAGGAATTGTTTTTTTTTTTTGTTAAGCTGTTCCGCGTGTGGTAAAATTGATAAGGTAGCTTTATTCTTCGGGTCAGTACAATTACAGCGGTACCACATTTATATTGTTTTTCTATGTTTTGGCGCTTTTACACAATAAAAGCTATTTTATAGAAAAAAATATTTTTTTGCATCGCTTTATTCTGAGAGCTATAACTTTTTTATTTTTCATCTGATGGAGCTGTATGGTGGCTTGTTTCTTGCGGGACAAGATGACGTTTTCAGCAGTACCATATTTATTTATATTCGTCTTTTTGATTGAGTCTTATTCCATTTTTTGTTTGGCGGTATGATGATAAAGCACTGTTTTTTGCTTTGCTTTTTATTTTTTTTTTTTTACCATGTTCACTAAAGGGGTTCACTAGTGGAACAGTTTTATAGGTCAGGTCGTTCCGGACACGGAAAAACCAAATATGTGTACTTTTATTCCATTTTTCATTTTTTTTTCATAATAATATTTATTGATGGGTACATTAAATCTTTATTTTTGGTGGATTAATTTTTTTTATCTTTTTTTTATATTTTTACAATTTTTTTTTTCATTTTTAAACACTTTTTTACTTATATTCTTTGTCCCACTATGGGACTTTCACTTTTTTTTTATATTCTGATTGCCTGTATAGCATAGAGATGGAGCCCCAAGTAGTTGACTAAGGAAAATATTGCCAGTCGCAGAACAAGGCTCTTAAATAGTCATAATTAACAATGATGGACACTTTTGAAGTTTAAATTCTTCTGTTTAATTTTTCCCAAAATTCAATTTGCAGCAAATCAATTTTCTGTAAATAGTCAGTTGTCTAAGATCCAAAAGTTCCCCTCAATAAAAGATAACTTTTATTTATCACAATTAAAACTAAAACAAAATATCACACTAGTTCCTGGAATATATAAATAATCTTGGCCTGAGAGAATTTGGTTATCCACTACTAGAGCAGGCAAACTACAGGACTGAATAGGTTAGGATACTGGGCTAAGGAGGAGCTGATAGTGCTACTTTCCATAAGAAATGCCTTACCTGACAACAGAAGATAGCACTCTAAATAAAGCATGCAAGATTTGGTGTCAACTCACCGTCGTCTAACCCTAGAGAACCCTACAGATCCCTGTATTCAGACTGCCATTTATTCATCAGCCCAAAAATTGGGGCAATGATTATAAACCATTTGAGACCTCATATCGGGGTTTAAAATATCAAATCATTATTTGGTGCTGTTCCTGCTTCCTCTATCAGGTTGTGTTTGTTATATGATTAATGATTGCTTTCTTGTTTGCATTTGGTGCCCTTTCTGTTGCTCACACATATGTGCTATGGAGACATCTGTGAAACTGTGTGTGATTGGTTGGTGGCGGCCATTTTGCCGGAGCCCGAGACCAATGCACGCAGGTACATACTATGGAGACATTTATCTCTCTTGGAAGGATATCCACCTCAGACATAATATGCTTTATTATACCCTGAAATCAAGCACTCCTGTTTTTTTTTACTCCTCATGCCTGTGTTTGACATGAGGACACATTTAAAAGGAGCCATATATCATAAACAGACATGCTTTTATCCAGGCATCATGACTCCAAGGATCCACTTTTTACAACCCTCTAATACCTCCTGGTAAACCTATATAAATGATTGGGAAACGCGTTGAGGTCCAGTGAATTGTTAGCTATGTGAAGTCCTTTATTTATAGGTGACTTATATTCTGTTTGGTCATACAATTTTGGGTTTACTGCCTGCTGGATCTAGCAGGAATTTTTTCTCAAACTGAACCAGGTACCTGCACAATATAAGCACTATTACCACTTTATCTGTGATGTATATGTTATTTTCACTGGTATTTTATTATGTGGTATCCCCTGGTGGCCCTTTTAGTGTATATGTTTATGCACATTTATGGTTCATGTATTGCATCTACATTAAATTACGTATGACCTATTTTAACTCTGTCCATAGTTATGAATATTCTGTCTTTTTGTTTTCCCAAATTCCTCCAGATTAGGTGTGACTTTTTGTGAGTACGGGCTTCCCTAGGGTTCCCTAAAGTTAGACATCGGTGAGCAGGGGAGCCAAATCTTGTGTGCTTTATTTAGGGTGCCAACCACCATTGTCAGGTGAGGCATTTCTTAGGGTAAGTATCAGCTCCTCCTTTGCTCTGTATCCAGACCTACTCAGTCCTGCAGTTTGCCTGGTATAGTAGTGAATAACCAAATTCACTCAGGCCAACATTATTTTTGTATATTTTAGGAATTATTGTGATATTTTGATTTGACTGTGATAAATAAAAGTTATCTTTTATTGAGGAGAACTTTTTGTATAGTTGGATTTGGGCTATATTTCTCAAATTCATTATTATACATTTGTTACTTAATAGCCAGTTGCCCAAAAAATATGTGTAAAATGCTGTGGTCTCCTACCAATGTATTTCAAATTTCAAAGTGACCTCTCCTTATAAACAAATTTTTACGACTGGTAACTAAAATTTAGTTTAACAACACATAGCACTAACATACTTTTTGTGTTTTTTTGAATTGTTAAAATGTTTGATAAATTATACTTTTGGGGCCAGATGCCTACCTGACAGGTTTTTATACACAGGAAAAAATTGTTCCTTTTTGGAGAGTACCAAGAGGTTTGCTGTTGTCTTAATGAAGAAGCAATAGCATTTTCACAAGCTGTCCAAAAATTATATGTTTTGGAATCAACAGACAGCAAGACATTTGCTGTTTAGACAAAGAAGCTATAGCAAAGTCTTAACAAGCCATACAAAAAAAATACTTATTTGGGGATTTTCCAGAGGCTTGCTATTCGCAAAATGAAGAAATATTGTCATATTCTCAAGTTGTGCAAAAATGATCTCTTTATTTAGGGAGCAGAAAAAAAGTGAAGAAGCAAAGTGAAGAAGCAATGTCTTCTCTAGTAGGAGTGAAAAATGAATTTCTTTGTTGGCATCTGCTCCAAGTTTGCTATACAAATGCCATCCAAAATGTATCCCTTTGTTTAGGGAGCAGTAACAGGTTAGCAGTTTTTAAAGAGAGAAACAAGCAGTGATAAAAATGATCTGTGTTTTGGCAGGAAATTCATCTTTATGTACCATGAAGAGTATCTACTGCCCAACAGCAGTACTTTAAAGCTATGCAACACATTAGAAAACAATTGGAGATGTGGTAGCAACTGCAGAAAGTGCAAAACATGGTGGATCAGGCAAGGATGTGTCTGGTATTTTAGCGCCAGCTCTGAAAATTTTAGGAGCAGCTATACAGTCTAGCACAAAAAAACACAGTGGACAGGCAAAAGATGTGTGGCTTGCATGGCTGTCTTTATAGAAAAAAAACAACTTATGAAAACAAATGCAAAGGAACATGACAAAAAATAATGAGAAAACATGGTTTAATAACCTTTATTAGTATGTATCTGAGTGCGATATCATTACTGCATGCTTGTTATGCCATGTTCTCTCGTTTGTTTTTGTCGCTATTAGTCATTACATACTGTATTTAGTGCCCACTCTCTATACATTATTTTAAGAGAGAGAGATAGAAATACTTGCCTAATATTACTATTAGTGTTGAGCCACCCCCGTAGTGTTCGAGTTCGGTTCGGTTCGTCGAACACCCGTATGTTCGCCGAACTGTTCATCGAACTGTTCGTCGAACACCGTCGAACACCGTTAAAACCAATGGCAGGCAAAGAAAAACACATAGAAACACATAGAAAACACATAGAAAACACTTCAAAGGTGTCCAAAAGCTGACAAACTGCTCAGAAGACACAACTAACACATGGAAAAGTGACAAGTATATATTGTCATGCGAAAAGAAAAGAGATGGAGGAGTAAAAGCAAGGGGAGACACAGATATAGGCATGTCATGCCCTTCTAAAATCAAGAAAGGCTGGAGTAAAAATCTAAAATCAGCCTACCAACACCCAGACGTTGTGACAAGAAAATTAAAAAAAGAATATCTTTAGGTAGAATGGCGGTTCCATTCAGAACACTTTCGTTACAAGACGTAGTGGTATCCCCGTTGTGAGTTGTGCCAAAAACGGAACCCAATACATTCGGACTAATCCACCATTTGTCATATCCAAGGGGCAGGTCAGTAAACGACAACATCTACGCGGAACCAGTATATACTGTACATTATTTGACAAGGCAATGAGGCGGATCAAGAAGTTGGGAAGGGTCACCCTAATGGCCAAAACAGACATTGATGCGGCGTTCCGGTTACTTACTACCTGTGCCTCCGAATAGTGTCCACCTATTGGGCTGATTCTGGGAAGGAGCATACTATATAGATCGCTGTTTGCCCATGGGGTGCTCCAGATCCTGCTCACTATTTGAGGCGTTTAGTTGCTTCCTCGAATGGGTTGTAATGGAATGGACGCTTCTAAGGGGGCACATATTACCCATTACTTCTTATGTCTGGGCCCAAAAGATTCGCCACAGTTTGAATTCCACCTGTGAGAAGGAGAGAGCAGGAGGGAGAGCGGACACCACAGAGCCGAGGGGTTGGATGGAGAACGGAAGAAGGAAAGAGGGCAAGGGAGGTAAGAGAGTACAGGGGAAGGCCGACCTGAGCTCCCCCACGTTCCTGCTGGGCGGGGAACAGCCCTGGGAAGAAAAGCTGCTTGCGCATCCCTTTGAGGTCACGGGCGCGAGCGGGCAGAGGGACTACGCTGGAGTGCGAAGCCGACATGGCCAGTCCGTTCCTGCCCGTGCGACCTCCGTGTCGCCGGGTTTGCGCCAGAGCCACGATGGACCCTGACGGCCAGCCCCCCTCTCCCAATACTGGTGCCTGTCTGCTGGTCGGTCGAGCCCCCCCACGGTGGGGGGGAGTAACATCTGCAGAAGAAAGACCATCTTCCAGCCAAACTAAGATGTCTACTTCTTTTCGTGGACAATGTGATACTATCCCTTTCTTATGGACACGCCCATCGCTACAAATTCCAGATGAGGCACAAAAACAGCAGGTGCTTCAACGGATATCAAGTGCTCCTTCAAGTGGGCTCTCCTCCACCTCAACTTCAACATCACAAATACTCCAGTCCTCAGAGGTGTCACCCCAATCGCACTTGCTTCCTCACAGCTCCCAAGTCTCCAGCGGCCCGTCTGAGTATGAGGTAACACAGATAGTTGAGTCTGCACAGCTGTTTACTCATACTATAGCCTGGGAAATGGAGGTCTGCTCCAGAGCTTCTGCTAATCCAGATGAGGAAATTATCTGCCCTGATGCCCAGAATCTTTATGAGTCGGATCCAGGACCAGATAAAAAAGGTTCTGAGCACAATGTAGACCCTCGTTCCCAAACTGTAACTCCAGTTGGTGGAGACAATGATGAAGACGATGATGAGACTGAAATACCTGATTGGAGGGACAACTTGACTTTTCAGTCAGGGCAAGAAGAGGTTGGCTCTGAGGACGACGGGTGTGAGAACACACAGGATGATGATGACGAGGTTGGAGATCCCACTTACTGTCAACCCACAGTCAGCCAATTGATGAGGTCAGCAGAGGAGGTGGAGTAGGATGTGACTAGCCCAGGGGATGGGGATGACTCGGTACCCGGGCCTTTGCCTGGCTTTGGGGATGTCGCGGTGGTCGGCTCCAGGGCCCATACCCTGGGGTCACTCTTTAAAAGGGTGGATAATTGTTAATTTTATAAGAGTTCGTGACGCCACCTGTGGTATCTGGTGAGAAACACCAGCGCTGCAGCAGTCCACTTAGGCCGGTGATAAGGCAGCTCGATGGTATAGCTCCCCGCAGGTGGAGCTAGGCCTCAGGGCAGCATATTCAGGGGGAAGGCAGGACAGGCGAGACCCAGCTGGGTCAGAGCAAGAACGGGAACGGACACGGTAGTCACTTCAGTACCTTTTACTGGTGGAAATTCAGGCACATCCCGGAGCACTGTAGAGTGAAGGGTGCATATCAGGATCCTCCTCAATGAGTGTGTGTAGGGCCTCCTGTTTCTTGCCTCTGCTTAGTAAGTTTCTGACCTGCCTGGAGCTAGGGCTAACTTTGTCTCTGTCCTGCGCTGGCTGAACTTGTGGTAGGGCCTTGTCTTGGAGTTCACGCTCTCAGTATGCGGGGCCTAAGAGTCTCCTGGCTCTGTTACGTATCAGCACTTTAGCGATCCTGGGACTTGTAGTTCTCCAGGGATTCCGGTTATGCCTTACAGGGTCATTGAGATCCAGGTAAGCTCGGATCCAGTGTCCAATAAATGCTTTGGGGTGAGCTGGTTAAGTTCCTCTGCCGCCTATGTACTAACTTTCCACTCACCTTCGGCCTACTCGGGCCCTCACTAGGCTATACACACTAACGGCAGCTTGCCGCACTTCACCGATATTATGGCGCCGGCACACCTTAAGCTCTAACTGGGCTCCCTGAATCTAGCTAACAGGAGCCTCGCGCTCCACTGCTGAACTATTAACTGAGTTCTCTAGACTAGACTGAGCTCCACTTCAGACTGACCTCTCAGGCTTCTCAACTGCAGGAACTCTTCAGAGGAACTGAACTGCCTAGCTCCACCTTCTCTATTTATATCCCTAATGGGCTCTCTCTGCTGGTCTGAGGTGGAAGGTGGAGATATGTGAATGTTTATGGGGGCCTCTTTTGGAGGATTCCATCAATGCACTCTTCTAGGATCTGTGATACCAAGCGCAGCTGGGCATCACAGATGCTATTGACGACGAGGTTAGGTTGCACCTTCCTGGACAGAGACGGAGTACTGGAAGCACGTCAACAACTGCATCCTCAACCACAACCCTGCCTCTGACCACAAGTCGTAGTGGCTCTTCAGGTAGCATGGGCTCTAAGCCTTGCATAGCCTGGGCATTTTTTCAGATCGATAAGGATGACCCAACTCGTGTTATCTGTAATATTTGTCACCAAAAGCTAAGTAGAGGCCAAAAAATACATAGTTTGAGTACTTCATGCATGAACCGTCACATGGATATGAAACATAAGTTGCAGTGGGAATCCCATTGTGCTACAATGCGGCCTAGCAGGCTGGGCAAACCACCGTCTGCCCCATCTTGTGCATCCGTGGCCTCTTCATCCTCTGTGACAGGGGGAACAGCAGTCACACATGTTTTTGGACGCAGACCTGCCACCTCTTTACCCGCAACAGCCAGTGTGATTGGCAGGTCATCATTTTCTTAGGAGGTGGTAACACCAGCTGGTGTTGAGCGCTGTCCGACATCGATAGCACCACCTTTGGATCAAGGCAACCTAACATGTCCGCCTGCATCTTCCTCACAGACCGGCAGTTTGCCGGGGACACCCTTATCAACCCCGTCTAAGCACAATAGCCAGCCCTCGGTCCCTCAGATGTGGACAAGTAAAAGACCATTTCCTCCTAGCCATGAGAAAGCTAAGAGGTTGAATTTCACCATCTGCAAGCTCTTGGCTACAGAAATGCTGCCTTTCCGCCTGGTGGACACAGAGGATTTTCGAGACCTTATGTCCGTCGCAGTGCCCCAGTACCAGATGCCCAGTCGGCACTACTTCTCAAAGAAAGGTGTGCCTGCGCTCCACCAGCATGTCGCACACAACATCACCGCTTCTTTGAGAAACTCTGTGTGTGACAGGGTGCATTTCACCACAGACACTTGGACGAGTAGGCATGGACAGGGGCATTACATGTCGCTGACTGGGCACTGGGTAACTATGGTGACAGCAGGACAAGGGGCTGCTGTCCAAGTCTTGCCGTCCCCACGAGTTGTGCGTCAATCCTTTTTATCTAGAAGTTCCCCACTGCTTCTGCCTCCTCAAACTCCTCTCGGTCCTCCACCTGCACCCAAAGCCTGTCGGGTAATGCCCTCCGCTTTCTAACTGCGCAGAAGGAATCCTGAACACCTCCTTACTATGCTGACAGCAGGGCTCAGTAGCATCAGGCGGTGTTTACCTTGAAATGTCTGTGAAATGTGTGTCACACAGCTGAGGAGTTGTGGTCAGCTCTAGAGACCCAGTTTCATGAATGGTTGTCTCCACTGGACCTGCAACCAGGGAAGGCCGTGTGCGACAATGCTGCAAACCAGGGTGCGGCCCTTCGCCGGGGCAATGTCACTCATGTGCCTTGTATGGCTCATGTGTTAAACCTGGTTGTCCAGCAATTTTTAGCCCACTATTCCAGACTAGATGACCTTCTGCAGAGGGCACGGTCGCTGTGGGTTCACTTCCGCCATTCGCATCCCGCAGCTCAACGACTTATATCTCTACAGAAGTTGTTGGGCCTGCCAGTTCACCGGCTGAAATACGATGTGCCGACATGGTGGAATTCAACTCTGCACATGTTGCAGCGACTGTGGCAGCACTGACAAGCACTGGTGCAATACGTTCTGATGTATAGCCTGGGCCAACGAGATCCAGAGGTGGGGCAAATCACGCTGCAGGAGTGATCTCTGATCAGGGACCTATGAAGTTGACGCGCCCCCTGGGCCGTGGGGTACCCGGAGCCGGGCCGGTAGACCCTGTGGGTTGTAGTCACTGTGGCAGTGACCCGGTACGTGACCCAGGGCGGTCAATCCAAGGGTAATTTGTATATATGGCTTTTATAATGTCCGACTACGCCACCTGTGGAGTGCGGCCAAAGGGGCCGCCGCTGCGGAACAGTCCTCTGAAGTTGGTGGTTTTGCAGCAATGGTATTATTACTCCCCACAAGAAGAGTGTAGCTTCAGGGCAGTGTGGGTGGATGATGGTGGTTGTAGTGCAGGAAGACAGTAATGAACACAGAGTCCGTGTGATGCAGTCCCAAGATCTTTACTCACAGTTGTTGCAGTCCAGATTACAGGTACGAGAGCAATCTCCCCCATCGTGCTGTGCGTACTCAGAGAGGGGCTCAGTCCTCCCCCAGATAGCTCCGGAGTACTTAGCAGGACCCCCTTCTGTGTGTCCTTTCTCTGGCCTTCTCCCTGCACCTCACACCCAGCGACACTTCTATCCGGTATCCTCGGGCCTTGGCGGGCGACGTGTGTTCCGTCCCCTGGGTCCTATGTGGCTACATTCTTAGTGAGACTGGTGTGGACTTTGGCCTGCAGTACATGAAATGCTGCAGCCTCCGTTTTCTAGTTGAGCCTTGCTGTTTCTCCGCTAGTTGAGGGACGAGTTCCCCTTATCTGGCCTGACCCCTCTACCTCCTGGTAGCAGTGGGTGTACGGGTGGCATTCTGCACGGCCCATACCCCTAGGGTCCCTTCGGTTCCTGGAGCATTCCTGCTCCCACTCCTCTCTTCTCTCCTTCAGTCCTGGGCCTCCAGGCTAGGCCTGCCTCCGGAGCAGAGCTTATGCAGAGCCTCTGCTCCTGTCACTTCTCCTCCTCTGACTGGCTTGCTCTTAATAAGATGGCTTCCTATTTATACTATCCCTGTCATGTGCTCCCCTAAGCTGCTTTCTCCACCCACACCCACTACATAGGACCCTCCCACCAGCTAGGGACCTGGGACTGTGCTCTCCCTTAGGAGCAATCTCACCCTACACCCACTGCGGGTATGTGTTGGATGCAGGTATTAGGGTCCCGAGCCATACTCCATCTATACCTGAGGGTGAGATACCACACCTCTGGGTGAGATGTAGAACCTCTGTGGCGACTGAACCCTCAGGGGCGCCACACACCCTTCTGCACAGTTTTGAAATGGCGACGAAGATGTTTAGTGCTGACGACGATGCCATTATCAGCATGACTATTCCGGTGATTTACATGCTGGAGCACACGTTAAACAGAATTCATAGTCAGGTGGTAGGACAAGAGGAGGTGGAGGAAGTAGAGGAGGAGTCGTATGCGGAAGGGATAACATCTCCAAGGTCCAGAAGGTCGGCAGCACCAAGGCGGCAGGCATGGGAGGGTGGGGGAGAGGGATTAACCAGGGCACATGGTAGCAGCCAAACTGTTGAGGAAGGTGCAGGAGCCGAGGTAGAAGTGGAGGACGAACTGGCGATGGGCATGGAAGACTCATCAGATGAGGGAGACCTTGATCACATTTCTGTTGTGCGACGTTGGGGGGAGAGGGCAGAGGAAGGAAGCATGATTCTTACCTCGCTACCAACACAAGGACTTGGTCCTCCTGGATGCGCAAGACACATGAGTGCCTTCTTGCTGCACTACCTGCAACATGACCCTCGGAATGTCAGAATTCGAAGTAATCCCGACTACTGGGTTGCCACACTCTTAGATCCCCGGTACAAAAGTAAATTTGCCGAAATAATTCCTGCCATAGAAAGGAATTCACGCATGCAGGAGTATCAGCAGAGGCTGTTGCAGAATCTTACATGTGCTTTTCCACAAAACACCAGTGGTGTACGTAGTGAATCTCACACTTCTAACTTGCCAACCGTGGGACTGTCGAGTCTTCATCCCTCAAACCGTAACAGTAACACAGTATCTGCTGGTAACAGCAATTTTGTGGAATCGTTTCACCACTTTATTAGACCATCCTTTGCAAGGCCACAGGAGACAAGAAGTCTGACACATAGTCAACGCCTAGAGAGGATGGTACAGGAGTATCTCCAAGTGAACATCGAAGCCATGACTGTGTCACTGGACCCTTGCTCATTTTGGGATTCCAATCTGGAAAAATGGCCGGAGCTCGCCACTCACGGCTTGGAGATCTTGTCATGCCCTGCAGGCAGCGTTCTCTCTGTGTTCAGCGCTGCTGCTAGTGCGCACGCGGCTGTCCACAGAGAATGTAGATAGACTCACGTTCATAAAGATGAACAAATCATGGATCCGCAATGACTTTTCTACCCCTGTGTCATCCTGGGGAGACTAAAAGCTTGAGGATTTGGTAAAATCACCTCACCAACCGTTGTAAGCAACTCTGGGGCAATTGATGCCACTTATGTGGTGTCTGTGCCACAATTTTTGGAAAAAATGGAGACTCTTTTTGGAGTCCCCTTGCTGTGTTTTACGTGACGTTGGCATCGACAATTGCAGGTGGGTTGGGTCGCTCCCCCCTTTTAACTGTAAGAAAATACATACACTATGGCTTGGGGTAACACAGATGGTTGAGTCTGAAGAGCTGTTTACTCAGGGGTCTGCTCCAAAGCTTCAGTGTCTGCTAGTCAGCGTAGAATTTTTAACTGCATCTAGCCTAGGCAATACTTTGGGCATAGTAGCCGAGCTGCGAAGCAAGCAGCATCGCCAGTGTATCTAATAAGAATTTTTAAATGCTTCTAGCCTAGGCAGACTGTGGGGACCCCCAACCAAACCCAGACGCTCAGCCCCCCTACCGCCCCCCTTTCCTTGACAATACAATAATGTAACTCTTACAACGGGATGGGTGAGGATCGGTCACAGCTTTATTAACTCTTTATACTCATTCCATTAGAAAGGCATTTTATTTCTAAAATAATTCAGCTTGTTACAGCATGCCCTGGGTCTCCACACCGGCAAGTTGGCCAACAAGTGTAACTCTCCAACATGTCCTTTCTATTTCCAGGCAACGGAGGATCCTGCGTACTCGTATGCAGGACTCTGACCCCCATCCATCACTCTTAACGCTTGTTCCACTCCGTCCTGGAGTCCTGACAGGAATATGTCCAGTCCAATATCCATTAAGTGAACACCGTCGGGCCGTATGAGGCCTGCTTTATCTCCTTCCAGTTGTCGGTGTTGTATCACTACACCACCTCTGTCTCTTCTAAATTTTGCCATCCGAATATTTATTACCCGCCTTGTCCGTTCGATGGCCGTGATGTCTCGCTCACCTTGCCATACCACTATCGGCACAATCTCTCACCATACTATAGTTAGTTTTGTGAAAAATTCTCTGAAGCGCTCAGTGTCTAGTTTCTTTATTGCCATTAGTTATGCGCTCTTGTGATGACCTAGGTCATTTCCCTCAGCCTGTATAACTAAGATGACCAGACCTCTTGCCTCTCTCCCTACCTTGATTACCTCCATTAGTACCTGTGGCCATAGCAGGCCTCTAATACCTCTCCACTTGAAATATGTGTTATGAAACTCTAATTTCCTCCCGCCTGGGCGGACTTTCGCCCTTTTTTCTGCCCAATATATATACGAGTGGCCTATCACCCACACTGTGGGCTTAGCGTCACCTGTAAAAGAAACAAACCACGTTAGGATAACCAGTCCGGTCTTATGTGTCTCGCCAAACACATGGATCGCCATCTCCCTATCCTCTGAACTTCCGTTTCTGACAGTCCTGCTCTTGCTGCTACCATGGCCGTGCCTATGCGGAATGAGTGTGTCCCGTAATCTTTGGGGTCGTTCCCTGCCGATGTTAGGCATTTATTAAATATAGCTTGGAACTAGTATCATGATAATGGCGTTCCTTCAATGTGTGATAGGAAGAAATTACCTTGTGATCTGAAGGTTATATATGTTTTTACTATTATTACCCAACTCAGTGAATCGCTTGTGGGTTGTAGAAGTACCCAAGTGCCCCTGCCCACTGGAACCGTTTTTGCTTGGCGTATGCGTAGATGTATTGCATTATTGGCTATGACTACGTCCTGGTGTAATAAGCCTCCACTGGTGGTAATTTTGGATTGAGGGACTAATTCGCTTATGCATAGCGCCCCGAAGAAGGCGATTGCAAATGCAGTAGACAGTAGTGTTGCTTCAAATTGTGAGTGTCATGTTAATGGTGTTAGGGATATGATGTGAGAAATCAGTTTTAGTGACACGGGACTGGACATCTACACTCCTGACTTTGCTGACCCCTTTTCCACCCTTTTATGGATTGTCTGATGATGAATCTCTTTGTCACATCTCCCCAATTCAGTAGTTGGAAGTGAAATGCTACTCCGGTCAGACACCGCTGCGCTGACACCCCTGATATGCCCCTCATCATTAGTTGGTGGAGAAATTCTATGGTGACTTGTAATCTGGCTTGTTCACATTGGTCAACCCATCTGCCTGCTACTAGTCGTGTCCACTCTTCCCATGCCTTACCGTATGCATGCCATGTCGACGCAACTGACGCTCTGATTAATGGCATCAACTATTTGGGGAGGAGCTCTGTGAAAATCTGCCAATTGAATTGTGATAAAGCGTTAGCAGCAGCTTTAGACCCCTCAGCATCGTGGCTAGCGCGGACCCATACATTGTGTTTTAGGCACAGGAATGCCAGCCGGCATAGCAGGCCTAGCACTGGGAGAGACAATCATGCCATCTTATTAATGCAGTGCGCTAAGCTGGTGTTTTTTGCTATGAGCATATATTTTTGTTAGCCAGGCGCGCGCCCCATATTTCTATTGCTACCACTATTGGGAAGAAAAATTATTTTCCGTTCTAGATGCAGCTAAAAATTATTATTAATTTCAAAGCTGGTGGAGCTTGGTATAGATGGCCTAATACAATGAGTACCACACACTGCTACTATGCCCAAAATTATTTTCCAGGCAAGATGCAGCTAAAAATTATTAGTAATTTTAAAGCTGGTGGAGTTTAGCATAGATGGCCTAATAGAATGAGTACCACACACTGCTAATATGCCAAAAATTATTTTACAGGCAAGATGCAGCTAAAAATTATTATAAATTTCAAAGCTGGTGGAGCTTGGTATAGATGGCCTAATACAATGAGTACCACACACTGCTACTAAGCCCAAAATTATTTTCCAGGCTAGATGCAGCTAAAAATTATTATTACTTTCAAAGCTGGTGGAGCTTGGTATAGATGGCCTAATACAATGAGTACCACACACTACTACTATGCCCAAAATTATTTTACAGGCAAGATGCAGCTAAAAATTATTAGTAATTTGAAAGCTGGTGGAGCTTAGTATAGATGGCCTAATAGAGTGAGTACCACACACTGCTAATATGCCCAAAATTATATTACAGGCAAGATGCAGCTAAAAATTATTATTAATTTCAAAGCTGATGGAGCTTGGTATAGATGGCCTAATACAATGAGTACCACACACTGCTACTATGCCCAAAATTATTTTCCAGGCAAGATGCAGCTAAAAATTATTAGTAATTTGAAAGCTGGTGGAGCTTAGTATAGATGGCCTAATATAATGAGTACCACACACTGCTAATATGCTCAAAATAATTTTACAGGCAAGATTCAGCTAAAAATTATTATTAATTTCAAAGCTGGTGGAGCTTGGTATAGATGGCTTAATACAATGAGTACCACACACTGCTACTAAGCCCAAAATTATTTTCCGGGCTAGATGCAGCTAAAAATTATTTTTAATTTCAAAGCTGGTGGAGCTTGGTATAGATGGCCTAATAGATTGAGTAAAACACACTGCTACAGGCCCAAAAGGTTTTACTTGGCTAGGTGCAGTAAAAAATTTGTATTACATACACAGGTGGTGTAGCTTGCAACACAGATAGGCTACTCCACTGACTAACACACACTGCAAGAGGCCCAAAAGGATTTGCTTAGCTAGATTTAGCCAAATGGTGTGAAAAACACTTGCACAGCACTAAATCAGACCTACCAGGCAAAAAGTGATAGGAACTGATGTAACCTAGCCCTCAAAAGAGCTGGAATTACAACTAGTCACTACTCCCAACCTATCTGTCGATTTAAGAGCACAGACCTGCCAGCTAAAAGTGCTAGGAACTGCTGTAACCTAGCCCTCAAAAGGGCTGCAATTACAAACTAGTCCCTACTCCCTAAACCTTTCTGTCTATTTAAGAGAAAATTCGCTTGCAATTCAGTTACACAATATAGCGCTGACAGCAGCAGCAGTGCAGTCTAACACTCAGCTGCAGCAGTGAGAAAATGGTGGCGATGGGGAAAATGGCTGGGTCTTATATGGCAAGGACATGTGACGTACACAGCCAATGACACATGCCCTTGCTTGTGTGAAAAAAAGCACTTCGCTCCGTGTGTGCGCTGCTGATAGGCTGACAGACTGCACCTCCCCGCTGTAAATGTGGGAAAGAGAAAAAAAAATGGAGATCTTCATTATTTCTGCAGAGATCCATCCCATGCCCCTCCCCCCGCCCTGCTGTACAATCAAACTGTGTATTAACATTGATTATCAGCATTACTGTGAAAAAATCCAGTTACGATTTGGGTGCACGAACAGTTATCGAACATAACCTCGAACAACCGGATTTTTTTCAAATAGTTCGGGTTCGTCGAACGGCTCGAACACCGCCCAAAACAGCTCGAATTTGAGATTAGCGAACAGTTTTATTCGAACACCGCTCATCTCTAATTACTATGTGCACATATATACTCCTAACATGAGTCCTTTGATAGATAAATACTTGCTAGTTACTAGCACGTGCAACCATACACCTGGTATATACAGTTGAAACCAGAAGTTTACATACACTATATAAAAAGACACATATTGGTGTTTTTCTCAATATCTCACATTAAATCAGAACAAATATTTCCTGTTTTAGGTCAATTAGGATTACCATCATTTGTAATATTTGCCAAATGCCAGAATAATGAGAGAATATTTTTCAGGCATTTTAATTACTTACTGCAAAGTCAAAAGTTTACATACACTAAGGTTACTATGCCTTTAAACAATTCTGGACTGCCCATTTTATGATGTCATGTGTTTGGAAGCTTCTGTGTTTTTTGGCAACATCTGAGTTAATTATAGACACACCTGTGGATGTGTAGCACCCTGAGGATTCGGCTGCTACAGGGGTATTGCACCTCAAGCCAGAGGTGTGATATTCCACTCCCGGGTAAGGAAGGAGTGTGGAACTGAGCTCGGTAGGCTGCATGCACTACACACATCCCATTTCCGAGGAGCAGACCGACGGTACTCCCACTTAGAAATGTGCAGGTACTACCGAGTCTGTTCCTGGCTGGAGTGGGAGGGGGGTGGTACATCCCAAGTAGTGTAGGGGCAGATAGGGGGAGCAGCCTGGGTAAAGATAGGAGCTCATTGGGTGCTGGTCACCTGAGCTCACACATAGAGGGTGTATATAAGGTGGGCACCAACTAAGAACAGGGTCAGTTGCAGAGAGGAAGTCAGCGAGCAGAGGAGAAGAGAGACCCAGAGTGAGAGAGGAGAGAGAGAGACCCAGAGGGGGAAACAGAAGAAAAGGACTCCAAGACCCCAAACTAAATCCCCGGGTGAAGAGTCGGCATCAGGGTACCGGAACCCAAGCTGGTGGGGGCAAAAACACTCCCCAGCCAGAGACCGGAGACCGTGGGCAGCGTTTGCCACGGTCACCCACCACATCCACCACGAAGGCATACCACAAGGAGGGTCAGGGAACCCAAGGCCAAGGGTCTCCCAACAGAAGGCCCGAGGGAGCTGGACCTGGGTGGATCAATAGTGGGGACGGCCAGAGAAAGGACAGAAGGAGAGCTCAGGGTCACGCTCCGGACTTATTTGGGAGTTGGCTGGATCCAGAACCTGGTGGACGCAGCACGGCTCGGGAGGTCACTCGAAGCTGGAGTGACCAGAACATCAGCAGTGAGTAAACATCCTAAACTGCATAACCCGACTCTGTCTCTGATTGCCGTCTACACTGCATCACCACAACTCCCATCCTCTGCACCTGATCCCCCTGAGGCTATACCCCACCCATTGGGGGTTATATCACCAAAGCTGCACCTACACCACCAGCCTCAGCGGACCCTGCTGCAGCGGCGGCCACAGTGACCGCAACACAACGGGTGGCGTAGTCGACATTAAGAACTTAGTAACATCTGTAGGACTGCCACATACAACTGAGTTTGACACCCTGGGCACGGACCGGGTCACAGCCACTCGGAGACTACAACCCCCATCTGATCCGGCTCCGGATATTCCCATAAAGAATATGGCCCAGGGGGCGCGTCAACTTTGGCGTAGTCGGCAGGATACCGTGCCCGCAACACCCGGGTACTGCGTGCCTGAAGAAAAGAACGAGTTTACCTCAAAAAGAAGTCTCCTGCCGGTTCCGGAGGGTCCCCGCCATCGGACTCCATCACAGATCGATTCCTGCCGGTTGTCCGCCATTAACAGCTTTTTCCCGCCATCTGCAGAGTTTCCCGCCACTGGGAAGCGATTCCCGCCATTTCCGAAGATTTCCCGCCTTGCCAGAGCGGACGCCATTATGGGCGTGCCAGAGGGTGGCAAGAGGCCACCTCCCATCGTGGGCCAGGACCGAAAATGGCGCCAAAAGTGGAAACCGCCCCCACCAACAGAGACTGTGATGCTAGAGGTGTCTGTCAGCGTGAAAGAACTGCCCCTGGAGCTGACAGTCACCAAGTTGCCCCGGGACCGCCCTCGAAGTGGGAGGACTGAGAAGAAGAGAGCAAAGATGGGTGTCGCCTGGAGCAGTCTGGAGCGAGCGCACCCGGAGACAAGAAGTCTAACGAGGAGTTTGGAGTGAGCGCACCCGGAGGCAAGAAGCCTGGAGAGGAGTGGCGGAGGAGCTTGCCCGGAGATGGAGAGAAAGCAGAACAGCACCGGCCCGCTGGCCAGGAGTCTGCTAGAGACCGAGGAAGAAGAGCAGAGCAGCACCGACCCGTTGGTCAGGAGCCTGCTAGAAACCACGACCCCACTAGGCCTAGTGGAGGTCCTTGCACAGCTCCCCCGAGACCGGGAGTGTGCACAGACTGCCCTGGAGGGCCTCGCACGGAGGATGGCCCGGGTACAGCGAGAGACATTGGCGGAGTGGAGCCGAGAGATGGCCCAGCAAACCAGGACCCGGAGCACGCCAGCCAAGATGAGGAGACAGACCGCCTCTGAGGATGGCGCGGGAGGACCAAAGGCCGGAGACGGCGCCGAGAAGGGAGCCGGACGCAAGGAGGCAGGTAAAGGGGACGCCTATACCCCAAGCCGGGAAACCGCCCACCTGCCCCAGCTCCCCGTCGCAGAGCCCGAAAGTCCCCCTGCCGTGCCCGTAGCCACCATGTCACCGCTATGGACTAAGCCCCGACCGGAAGCCGCCGCAGCGACCCCTGTGACGTCACGCGCCTCGACCCGGAGCGTGACAAAGCAGGAAATACCACCAGCCTGGTCGCAAGGCCTAGTACCCCCGGGCGCCGCATCACCAACAGCGCCCCCTACCTCCGCGGAGCCTCCGGCCTGGCCGCAAGGCCAGGTAGCCCAGGGCGCCGCCGTCCTAACGGTGCCCTTCACCTTCCAGGTGCCCCAGGCCTGGCCGCAAGGCCTGGGCAACCCGGGCGCCACCACCACCGCGCCCGCGCCCGTAAAACCAAGGGTGCCACACCTGGGGGAGGACTTGTTCAGCCAGCTCACATGGCCGGACGGGCAGCCCTTCATCTGGCCCGAAGAATTCCATGAGCTGGAACGGCAGCAGAGACTAGGGCCCTTGTGTGAGCCCCTGATTCCGGCTCCGAAGCCCGTGGCACGGATCTCGCCCCCGCTTGAAGAGGCCCAATTTGAGTGGGACCCCACCGGAGAAGACCTAATGGGGTTCACTCAGGAAACCAGGGCAGCTGCAGCGGAGCGTGCTGAGTGTTGCCGACAGCAGCTCGAAGAGTTTGCTAGGGAGCGGAGAGAGAGGCGGGTCCGGGAACAGCAGGCCCAAGTACGGAGTGCCGAGCAGAAGAGCCGGACCAGGAGGGACCCCCGTGCAGCGCATTGTCCCCGCACCATCGGGACAGTGATCAAGTTCAACCAGCAGCATGGGTGGGGCTTCATCCGAGACAAGAACACCCCCGGCGACGTCTTTGTCACGCGCAGAGACGTGGAGTCCCATCTGCCGGAGGGGCACAGAGGTCGTGACCTCTACATCGGAGACGAGGTCACCTTCACCCGGCACAAGTGTGCCAAAGGACCTTACGCCCTCCACGTACACCGCCTGACGGAGGAGGAGTTGCGGTGCGAGGAGGAGGAGCAAGAGGACCCGGACGGGTCTGAAGTTACAACCAGCTACAAGCAAAGAGCAGGAGGAAGACGCCGTTGAGTGCGGCAGAGCAGTAGATGTAAATAGTTACCCGACCGGGTACCAGAGAAACTGTTGCTACATATATATAGTCCCCGTTGGGACCAGCATGAGTGAACTATTTACCCGTTATTCCGTAATCCCACAGGCTGAGGACTGTGAGCAGCCATTCCCTTCCCTTTACCTGGCCGAGGACTGAGAGCGGCCAACTTCCCCTGTATATAGTTGCGCTTCCTAAAGCGCCCCCTACTGGTTTTATAGGAAAACCAGTTTTCCAGAGAGACTGTCGCACTTTACCCGGTCACACGTTGCACAGTGACCGGAGGAGGAGCCAGAGGCGACGAGAAAGTTTTATATATATAATGTTTTATATATTTTATATGTTTATGAAAAATTTTGTATGTTATGTGATGTTAATGTCTTACAGCCCGAGGACGTGCTGTGATTTACCAGGGGGGAATGTAGCACCCTGAGGATTCGGCTGCTACAGGGGTATTGCACCTCAAGCCAGAGGTGTGATATTCCACTCCCGGGTAAGGAAGGAGTGTGGAACTGAGCTCGGTAGGCTGCATGCACTACACACATCCCATTTCCGAGGAGCAGACCGACGGTACTCCCACTTAGAAATGTGCAGGTACTACCGAGTCTGTTCCTGGCTGGAGTGGGAGGGGGGTGGTACATCCCAAGTAGTGTAGGGGCAGATAGGGGGAGCAGCCTGGGTAAAGATAGGAGCTCATTGGGTGCTGGTCACCTGAGCTCACACATAGAGGGTGTATATAAGGTGGGCACCAACTAAGAACAGGGTCAGTTGCAGAGAGGAAGTCAGCGAGCAGAGGAGAAGAGAGACCCAGAGTGAGAGAGGAGAGAGAGAGACCCAGAGGGGGAAACAGAAGAAAAGGACTCCAAGACCCCAAACTAAATCCCCGGGTGAAGAGTCGGCATCAGGGTACCGGAACCCAAGCTGGTGGGGGCAAAAACACTCCCCAGCCAGAGACCGGAGACCGTGGGCAGCGTTTGCCACGGTCACCCACCACATCCACCACGAAGGCATACCACAAGGAGGGTCAGGGAACCCAAGGCCAAGGGTCTCCCAACAGAAGGCCCGAGGGAGCTGGACCTGGGTGGATCAATAGTGGGGACGGCCAGAGAAAGGACAGAAGGAGAGCTCAGGGTCACGCTCCGGACTTATTTGGGAGTTGGCTGGATCCAGAACCTGGTGGACGCAGCACGGCTCGGGAGGTCACTCGAAGCTGGAGTGACCAGAACATCAGCAGTGAGTAAACATCCTAAACTGCATAACCCGACTCTGTCTCTGATTGCCGTCTACACTGCATCACCACAACTCCCATCCTCTGCACCTGATCCCCCTGAGGCTATACCCCACCCGTTGGGGGTTATATCACCAAAGCTGCACCTACACCACCAGCCTCAGCGGACCCTGCTGCAGCGGCGGCCACAGTGACCGCAACACAACGGGTGGCGTAGTCGACATTAAGAACTTAGTAACATCTGTAGGACTGCCACATACAACTGAGTTTGACACCCTGGGCACGGACCGGGTCACAGCCACTCGGAGACTACAACCCCCATCTGATCCGGCTCCGGATATTCCCATAAAGAATATGGCCCAGGGGGCGCGTCAGATGTATTTTAATGAACGCCTGAAACACACTGCTTCTTTGTATAGCATCATGGTAAAGTCTAAAGAAATCAGCCAAGATATCAGGAAGAGAATTGTGGAGTTGCACAAGTCTGGCTCATCCTTGGGTACAATTTCAAGATACCTGAAGGTGCCTCATTCATCTGTACAAACAATTATATACAAGTACAAACAAGATGGGAATGTATCCCAAATGTTTGACCCAAGTCATTCAGTTTAACGGCAATGGTACCAAATACTAATGAAATGTATGTAAACTTTTGACTTTGCAGTAAGTAATAAAAATGCCTTAAAACATTCTCTCTCTCATTATTCTGTCATTTGGCAAATATTAAAAATTATGGCAATGCTAATTGACCGAAAACGGTAAAGTTTTATTCTGATTTCATGTCAGATATTGAGAAAAACATGCATATGTGTCTGTTTACATAGTATATGTAAACTTCTGATTTCAACTGTATCTACCTATAAATTGTGGGCTACATACATTCATATACCATGTATCTTTGCACCTTGCTATCTGCTAACCTGAATTGTGAGAGATAGATACACATATTTTTGGATGATCTGATTAACTAGCACTTTATTTAAGAAGTTGACTACTTCTCCAATTTCATTATCCTCATTCACGTGCCCTTAACGTATACCTGCACATGCATTTCATAGATATCTTGTACCTGTTGGTCCAGCTACATATGTTAATTTTAGTATTTTTTTGTATGTTTTAATAAGTTGTGTGCACCCGTCTCCTACATTGCCACCTCACAATCACTTGTGTTCTCAATAAAGGTTTTTCTATATTCTTAAGATTGTTTGATTTCTTGACCATTTTATTTGTTTTTTTCTCATTGGGCTAAACACTCCGGAAAAGCAGAGGAAATGTGTGTTTTCATTAGGCGACAGTGTTAGCAACTGCAACAACACTGTATAAAATAGAATGTGGCAGGCAAGTATGAGTGGTAGAAGAATAGTAGAAAAAAAGATATCTGGCAAAATAGAGCCAGCAACAGCAGCTCTGGCAAGAGCAGCAAGATACAGTACCATAAAACACTGTGGGCAGCAGGGAGATGGATGTCTGATTTGGCTTTTAGTAAGACTCCACATGATCGAAATATTTGACTGGCCATGCAAGGAGATATCCGGTGCTTTAAGGCAAGCAGCAGCCCTGGCAGCAGCAGTATAGTATAGCACTAGAAAAAAAGGAGATATGTTGCTAACATTGCTGTTCATTGGCAGCAGCAGAAGCCGTGCTGTATAAAACATTACAGGTGAGGTAAGAAGATTTCTGGCAGCGTAGGGTCATCAATAGCTGCCCTGGCAATCGCAATAGAGTATAGCACTTTAAAACACTGTGGGCATTCAAGAGATGTGTGGCTGGCATTGCTGTGCAGTGGAAGCAGCATGGTAAAAATATATGACAGACCAGGCAAGGAGACGTCTGGCAGTATTGCAGTGGCATCCCATGCAACAGCAGTCCAGTATCGATGACATGATGGACAGGGAGTAGGTGCCCTGCTGGGCATGTGCCGCAAGCACTGGTGACAGCCCAACAGTGTAGAGGACAACAGCAGGCAGGCAGTTGATACAACTGATCTAATCATTGGGATAAACCATAGGTAAAAATCAGCCCAGATACATGGTTGATTCATTTTACAAAATGTTAGGTTTTCCACATTTCCAGCAGGCAAAACTGGTCTGTTTGATTGTGACAATTCCACCAGCCACACTGAATACTCTCTCTGACAGTTCATTGGAGGCTGGACATGAGAATAAAGCCATAGCAAACTGGGCCAGTACTTACCACTAGTCCAATCTGCTGAGACAGAATTCCATGAGATTGGGGTTCAAGGTATCTTTTTTCATATCTCTTTGGTATAATATGCCAGGTTGGCGCTGCATCAGATGAAATATTTTGTTCATCATTTCAAATACACTGTAGTTACTGATTCCTTTGCTACTTATTCTAGTACTGACTCAAGTGGGTGAATGTAGGCTCTTCAGATAGAGGTCATTTCGTCAGCCACAAGGTCGGCAGGTGTCCATTCTATGAAACCTTCACAATGCAGGAAACATAGGTTCTTCTAGTAATACATCAGTTTGAACTCTCTTTTGTTAGCCAGAAAAAAATTCCCTTATTTTGTTTTAATAGTGACTGTCTAAAAGTATGACTTCTGAATAGATCTCATTGTGCTTAATGGCTTGTTTGTCATCCCACAAGCATTCCATCATATAGATTCCCATGCAGCATGATCAAAGGCTCTGTTGGTTACCTTTCCACACCCCGCTGCAATGATTGGTTTGTTGTCATGGCCAACGTTATCATTGTCAGTGTCATTTTCTCTCCATCAGCCTTGCTCTCTGACTGTGCCAACTCAGTATTCTACTTCATATTTACCTGCTGCTGCTCCTCCACCTTTTCCCCTCCCCCTACATCACATCCTGCTGAATATAAAATGGACCTTGGGGGTCCCAACAGACATAGGTTGGCGATAAACAAGTACAAATTGCTGTTCTTCCTCCAATACCTCTTGATTTTTGTTGAGTGATTTTTTCCAGGAAAAGGGCTCATTCAGACATCCGTGCCAATAGGTCCGAGCAAGGATAGCTAAAATATGCACTGGTCCCAGCTCTCCTGACCCAAGTGTGACAGCTTCATATATTTCTATGAGGCTGTCATGCTCGGGTTAGGAGACTGGTGGCCTTTCCATGCATTGAGGTCTGAGATCGGACCGCAATTTACGGACGTCTGAGTGAGCATTAAGACAGAGAGAGATGACTTCCTTGATGACACAGTTGTCTATACTGACAAATGTTGTAGCATTTTCAAAAGGCTTAAATAGGCGACATGTGTCCTTTGTGGTCTGCCTGTGGCATATATCAAAGTAAGCCATGCTCCACTTTACACTACTCATACAGAAGGTCCAATTTATGCAACATTAAATTGTCAAATTGCATTAAGCTGCAATGTCACAAATCAAGTGGTGTTTTAGCAGACCATTCTGTTTTGCAATGCCAGGAGGGTATGCTTTGCCACAAAAGATCAACTAAAATGTGCCTACTTAAGATGAACGGGTCTAACAAAATTAAAATTCACCAAATTTTGCAGATTTTCATGACAAATTCAATGCTCAGAAAAGTTATTTTTTGCAATTTGAATATTTCTTATTAAGTTTTGGAGTCTCTCCAGACGCCAAAGCATAATAAATGTATGATGTAGAAAATAAAAGAAAATACTTTTACTTACATTTCTGCTCACTTTACCAGCCCCTCAATGTCCCATTCCTGAAGCATCGTATTACCTTTGTCAAGTGCTTAATACCCAGACACCTTCATGCTAGGCCAGGACTTTCAGCTTTGATAAGGCCTCATCAGAGCTCTGGAAGTCCTTGCCTAGTGTGAAAAGTTTTATGTATTTAGTGCTTGGCAGAGGTGAAAAGTAGAGCTGGGGACCAGACAGGGAAAGGTTCAAAGCGGAAGAGCAGGAGAGGTGAGTGGTAAGGTAAGTGTAAGTATTTTTTACTTTTTGATGGTCCTTTCTGATTCAGTATAATGGCGACCAGCAGGATGCCATTTTCCTCAATCCACAGAGGAGCAAATTACAAAAAGTCAGCATTTTGGTTTATGTAGATTTTTGTAATAATTGAGTAGAATTCAATTTTACTTGAATATATAGTATTATCTCATTTCAGGTGAAGACACTTTCCTGACCATAGCAATCATATTCTTCGAGTGGGTATGTATGTTTCTTAAAGAAATGTTGCACAAATGTATTCATGGCATGTTTTATGCAGAAAGCGTACTTTGCCCAACTAAAAGGGTGCCAGAATTTTCTGGTCACTGTTGCTCACATCAGTTCCCAGCTGCAGTTGATTGGGAGCAATACAGCACAAAGTTTGATGTACATCTGCAAGTTGTACACGTTATGGCTTTTGTCTCCAATGCTTTCAAGCTGTCAAACTGCCTTTTTTTGCATGAGTAAAAGAATAACGATGGTGTGTGGAATCAGTGTGGTATCCTGTGGCTGTTGGGTATGAGGTTGTCTATTGAGTAGGATGTGGAGTAGTTAGGAGGAGACAACTCCACTTGATTCCCATGTTGAGTTTCCCTGAATCAGAGTGCAACTATCACTATGTCTCGTAGAGCCAGAAACACAGCTAGACATTTGATTTATGTCCTTTATTTTTTTCAGCTTCATGTCATCTAAGCACAAAGGCTGACTGTTTATCCATTTCAATAAGTCAACTGGAATAAATTGTTCTAGTGAAGTATCTTCCTTAATCTCTGGGCTGCTATGTGTTAGCAGACTAAGGGCCAGAACAGGTACAGGTGTCATATATGGAAATTAAATTATGCTATATATAACATTAAGTGTTATTGCGTCGGAGAAGGTGAACTGAGAAGAACACTAACTCAAGATGTCAGAGGTAACATTATGTTGACGTGACGAGATGACTGATGTGACATATATTCAATTATGCCTTATACTTCCTTCATACTAAAATGCACAAATGAGGCCGACCTTGTTTGGGTAGTACTACAGAAGGGACAGCTGATGCCAGCGCTGGTGTTGTTTAATCACTCTCATCAAACTGTGGAAAAATATGTAATCAACCATGAATGCTAAGTAATATATAAGTGATGACCAAAAGATCTAAATCAACACCAACCTACCTGAAATATTGGTGTGCCAAAAGAGAGGTTCACACTTAAATATCTTGATTTAGTTTAATCATTTCTTTTAAGATTTTGCATTAAGCAGTAAAAGTATGGTGTAATAACAAATGCCAAGAGTTAGCTACCCAACTACAAAACGGGTAACAGCCAACAGTATGGTTGTGGTATGTCAAGTTGCCAAATAGACTATTGAAACGGTAATGCAAAATGTTAACCTTTTTTAAAAAAATTAGTTGTTGTTTTTATTCTGGGTCACACATTGACAAAAATTGTTTAACTCTAAAAAGTTATGTTGTTAGGTAGGTATGGGCAATGAAGTAAAACAGTTCTGCAAAATATTTTTATTTTGCATTTTTAAAAATCTATTTTTTGTTTATGGTCTTCATTCTTTTGAATGTTCAGTAATGTGGTAGGTACAAAAAGAAAAAGTAACAAGCAACAACGGGGGCAGTATTGTGGTGTCATGTATGTTTGTTAATTTAGACAAGTTAAGCAAAATGTTAACCTTTTATTGCTTACTGTTGCACCCGTTTAATATTTTTTTTATTTCCACTATTTTTCACTGCAGGTTTAGTGTGGCTTTTTTACTACACCACAACTCTGTGTGTGAAACATTAAATGTTGTAAGCACTAAAGGGCTTCGATCAGTATCAACTATGGCCCTGAAAATGGCAATGCTTATTTAACCAATTACATGAGATGCTGAAATGTGATTGCAAAATGATAATGCAAAATGTTTTTTATTGTTTTATATTAGAACGGGTAAAGGTAATCTTTCTGTCTCAAAATATGGCATGGCTTTTTTTCCCTTACTAACATGATTTTTTTTTAAAAAAATTAAATGGTTCATACATTTTTTTTACTGAAACTATCAGTCATTTTCACATTAAAGGTTCCCTTACATGCATATAAGTTCACCTGTCTAGCACTTACATTGGACCAAGTGATATTTTATTGAAAGCCAAATCCTTCTTTACATGTGTTCTTTGCCAGATTTTAAAGGCAATTTCAGCAACTCATCCCTAGTCATAATGTCATACAACATTTCTATCCAAAATTAAAAAGTTGTTAATATTCCATCTTGACTAAAATACATTAAAATCAAACATTAGTGTCATAATTTATAGTTGTTTTTCTTTGTAAAATGTGGGCACTGCCAAGATTAGTTTCATTGGTTTTATGCAGTTTTCAAAGTGTTGCAGTTTAATTTAGCTAACCCTGCTGTGAGAACGCTTCAGCACAGATGGCATAAAAGATCACCTACTGTTCTAAAATCCCATGATAGAAGACCATATGTGTGACTATTCCAACACAATGGGTGTTAAGTATGTCATCACAATAGAAATTATTTTAATTGTATTGCTTATTTGACATTATGCTTAATTGTTATCTGTATTTTACTGTCTCTTTGAAGCAATATACTTTGGCTGATGCTTTAATTTATTAGATAAGCTTTACCACAATTTAAGAAAACTAATTATAACAAATATAGCATTGTAATCACAATTTATAAATGATCACTTTATCTCTAATTAGACTCACTTTAAGGAAAACTATCATGATTGATTTTTATGACTGTAATTTAATGTAATCACAGTATGTTTTAAAGTAATGTTGTATTAACTGCATATTCTATTTGCATGTTTGCTTAGTAATAACAGTGTTTATCTGTACTTTATTTTGCAGGATATGTATGTTATTTATGGAAAATTTATAAAGCTAACCATGTAATGTTATGATCTCTCACAATACAGATGGGAGTGCTGAATATTCAGTGACATATATTAGAGCAGTGTTACTGTAGTATTGTAAGAAAATTGCTCTAAGAGAATAATAAATATATATTATTTACAGTCCAAAATAAGTTTGTCTGTTTTATGCTTTCTAAAGTTCAGAGGCAAAAATTTCTTAAAGGTCACATTTGTCACATTTGTAAATTAAATATGAACACATAAGTATTCTTTTAGGAAATATTTTGGATGACAATATGGGCAATTAAACATTTTTAAATGTTACTATGTAATAAAAGGAAATTTTAATCTTAAGAAGTAAAGTAGAAACTATGTTCAATACTATTAGTCAAAATACAGAGCTTATTCAGACATGTATGTTTTTTTCCAGACAGCACAGATAAAAAATACTATTACAAGTTTATGGGTCTGTGAAAAACAAGGACAGAAAATTGATGGCATCTGTGTGCCATCTGAGTTCCATCCATGTACTGTCCGTGTTTAACATTGCAAAGGATAGAAAAGGCTTTGTCATTTATTTATTTATTTATCCATACGTGAAAAACACTGATGACACAATGAATAAACATTGATAATATACCAATCCAAAACACTGATAACACACGTACCATTTTTTTTGTGTATGTGACACTGACATCTGAATGAGGCTTAATGCGACCAGCGGCATTTACTCTAGATGATTTAATGTGATTATTTTCTACATTTACATGGGCACAATGCAATACCACAACCCCCCTAGTAGTCACTACAGTAAAAATATGCAACAACCCACTGTCTCTTCCAACAATAACATCTAATGGCCAGGGGATCATCAGTTAGAGAAGCAACTGTTCAGATGGGAAAACTAATTTTTGCATTTGCGACTGTTTTTGTAGTTTTTGGTGTTTTGTAGATTTTTTGGTTTGCACCATTTTCACTTTATATTTGCACCTTTGTAAAGTTACTATTTTTTTTCTATTTTATTTTCATAGATGGCCACTGCAAGTGGCATTTTAGGTTTCTAGATATTTAAGCCCGATTCTTCATTTGCGACTTTTGGGCAATGCAATGGGCATGATGGAGCACACTCTGCAGCTAAGCTCAAAATAATACCTATGAAATAGTTCAACTAAAATGAGATATAAGTGGGTAAACTATAAAATATAACTTTTAATAACTATTCAAAAATGGAAAATCACACATGATAAAATTACACAGCAGGAAAAAAGACCAAGATGTCCAATCCACAATGATGGATAAACATATGAGAGATACTGTTACTTATATCAGTGAGATACCAACTAGACACAAACTGACAGTGGTTAGGCAGAGATTACCATAAACATCAACATTAATGACTTTTATGTGAAATAGTAATAAAGTGGAACCATCTCACCCAACTGTCAATATCCAAGGGTTGGGGTCATCATACATACACCAGTCTTGCAGAGAACTATTCAGCCTTTGGAGCAGAGCTTGGAGACTGCCATATTAAACCCCATTAGTATTACATTGGCCCTGTTTACCCTAATATGCCTACCCTGACAATGGCAGTCCACAACTAACCTTATACAGACAATACCGTACAATCATTCTCCGCACCTTCTAATGCATTTCTTCCTCTCAGGATTATCAGGGAATGGCAATGCACGTATCCAATTAAATAAGGGCAATGCTACCAGCATCACAGTGGTGAACTTGGCATTCAGAAGACTAGTACAATAAAGTCACAAGAAAAAGGGTTTTAAACACCTGTTGTGGAGAAGGACGAGCCTATCAAAAAATAGAGATCAGCTGTATAGGAGACATGTGTAGTACTCTTTCATCCACATTCATCAGGCGGAGATAATCCACTTCTGATTTCACTTGGTTTGCATGCAATGTATCAGAACGTGGCCAAGTGGAACGCATCTATCCTACGAGTGTGAGATTTCCTGCGTAGCATCTATAACCACGCCTCCTATAGTGGACGCAATATGACACGGACCAACTCTATCCTTCAATGACATGCGAGGACTGCCCATCGGTATGTCATTTGACAAGTGAGGGCATGTCCTGCGTGTCAGGGGCATCTAGCACATTACATATGATCTTGCATCCTTTGTGTCTCTGCCCCTCGGAGGGGGTTTCCTCTGCTAATACAACCCACAGGTAAAAAGGCTCATTCTATGACAAGTGCATCTTCATAAGCATGCATATGGCCACTTATAAGAAAGAGAGTGTGGTCTAAAATTAAAGTGGAAACATGTTCATCAAACATAACCTCCCCTGTCATGTGATGCCAGGGATAGAATATACGCAACAGAAAAAAAAAAAATTTGTAACGAAATATATGACGATAAATTATTGCAAGTGAGACACACAGTAAGCAAAAAATTTCCCATTAGACATGGCTCTGGATGCACCCTGTCAGAGTTCTTTACCATCCCTTAGTTGCCATTATAACGGAACGTAATAGATGTGCTGTCAATACAACCACAATCAGGAGAAAAAAAGTTACACTTTTTGAAAAAGGCAAAAATAATACTGAAACTAAATATGGAGCTATATACAACTCTGGCAAAAATTAAGAGACCACTGCAAAATTTTCAGTTTCTCTGATTTTTCATTTTATAGGTATATTTTTGAGTAAAATGTACATTGTTGTTTTAGTCTATAAACTACTGACAACATGTCTCCGAAATTCAAAGCTAAAAATTTTGTATTTATTTGCAGCAAATGATAAAGCATCAAAATACTAAAAAGGAAACAGTGCTTTCAGACCTCAAATTACTCATGTTTTATCTCAGGAACAGTTCAGAAATCAATATTTGGTGGACTAATCATGATTTTTAATCACAACTTTCATGCGTCTTGGAATGCTTTCCACCAGTCCTTCCATGCTTTCCAATAGAAAACTGTTCAGTGGTCTCTTAATTTTTGCCAGAGCTGTAGATTGGCTTATAACAAGAAATAGATATATATCAGCCATATAGTATTATGCCAAAGTGAAACTAAGAATAGCATCCAAATTGCCTTCACTTGATAAACCAATTTTAAATGAAGCAGCTAAACTTAAGCTGCTTGTTAAGACTTTGCGATGAGCTGGTGTTAAGACAGAAATCCATTTAACTTCCTTTTCATAGGATCTCATTCAACTCCTCTAATGGGTTTTTCAACTTTGTTGATGCCCAAGAGTATAATTGTTGTTTTTTTGCCTCCTTGTAAGCCATTAATGTGTCTTACCAAAGGAGTGTCCCTTTTGTGGTCAATATTGCCTAGATGATCACTCATCCTACGTCTGAATTCTCTCCTAGTTTTACCAACATATTCAAGTCCACAGATGCAGTTTGCTTTGTATATAGCAGCCTATGAGTGGTAATTGATTAATCCGCTTATCACATATTCTTTTTGTGCTACATTGGCCTTAAAGGTCTTATTAGGTAATATGAATTAGCAAGCAACACTGAGATGAATGTTCATTCCTAGACAACTAAAGAAAGGTGTTTATCTCCTCCTTTAGGCTATGTGCCCACGATGCAGAAATGCTCAGATTTTTCCTGAGCGTTTCTGCATCTCCCCTGGCAGAAAAAAAGCATGCGGATTGTACATGTGGATTGTGCATGCTTTTTTCCTGCCAGGGACATGCGGATGTGAAGGGTTCATCACATGCATTTCCGCATGCGGGTTGTCAATTTATATTGTGTGACCCGAGAGAATGTCAAAAAATAAAAAATAAATCTATACTTACCTTCTGATGGCCCCCGCAGTCTTGCTTCACCGTCCCGGCTGCCGGCAGATCGCATTACACTGAAGGACCTGCCGACGTCAGCGTAGCGTGACCCGTCACATGACTATGATGTCAGCGCAGGTCCTTCAGTCCATCGCGAACTGCCGGCATGAGAGGAGAAGCACATCGGGGGCCATCAGAAGGTAAGTATATATTTATTTTTTCTTTTTCCCTTTTTTTCTTTTACAGTTTTCTATGGTACCCGGGTCCGGAGGAGAGTCTCCTCTTCTCTAGACCTGGGTACCATCCGCACATTAAAATGCATGGAACGCGCATCTACATATACAGTGATGCGTAATCCATGCGTTCTAATTCAAGTCAATGGCGGCCAAAACGCAGCACTTCTGCAAAATAATTGGTAGTGCTGCGTTTTTTTCCGCAATGATAATCCGCAGTGGAAATTTCCGCAGCATGTGCACAGCACATGCGGATTATCATTGGGGAACATGGCAGGCCTTCTACCATGTGTTTTTTAAGCGTTTCTGCAGCGTTTTTACCGCTGCGTAAATGCTTAAAAAACGCATTTTGGGCACACAGCCTTAGTCCGGCTCCACTCATTGTCCTGTCAGGTTGACTGAACATAGGAATGTGTGTTAACAATGCCTGACTGGACGCTGCTATAACGTGACCTCAGTCTCAAGCTTATGTTCTTCACGCAGCCCATCCTACTGTGTGTCCTCTAAGATCTAGGATGGGTTTTAAATGATGGCAGTTGCCATGATTAAAATCCTGACAGAGTGCAATAGATAAAGTATATCTTTTTGCTAAATAACAGTATTTAGAAAAATGTAAAATATTTAAATGTATATTATTTATTTTATTTATTTCATTACATTTTTCAGAGGACCCCTTTAAGGAAAGCATTGATTACATTGCTAAAAGGTAGAAAATGTAGCAAATAGCTGAGCAGATCTTTTGAAATTCAAATTCACTGATTTCGCAGAATTTTCCCCAAAAATGTGATTTGCAATTAATAAATTTGAGCAAATCCCAAAACTGGAAAGCTTATAATTACTCTGAAAATACATTTGGGAAAAAGGAGAGAACCCAGAGGACCATAAGAGTTTACACTTTACAGGAAACAGAGAGAGCAAAAGAGGATCCCATTAACAATAAGAGCTTACACTATACAGGAGAGATAGAGGACTTTTCTGACCATAAGAAATTGCACTGTACAGTAGAGAGAAATTAAACCAATGCATCTAGAGGTAGAAAAAGACTTTGTAGTACAAATTGTGCTCTCCTTGGAATTGATGATCTCAGATGGCCCAGATACTGACCACACTATACCAAGTTTGATAATCCGTAAGGTCAGGTGACATAGCTGCGGGGCTTCAGTAGGGTGGGAAATAATGCCAGGCAAGGGGTTTATGCTTGCAAACTGAATTTTAAATTTTCAGATTCGAGTTAAACCACAAATTTCTGGAAATTTAACTCAAACTTGATCCTTTCGCCTCTAATAAATGATTAATAAATAAGAAAGAGATACATTTAGAGTGAGCTGTTTGATAAAATGAGATAAATAAATATGAATCCCAAAGCCTTGAAGGGAGGACCAAATATTTGTATTATTAATAGGGATGAGCGAACGTGCTCGGTGATACTTGGATATCACTCACGTATCTTGGTGCTTAGATTTGCTCGGCATTCGGTGAGCATTAACGATGCTCGAATTTGAAGCTTGAATTCCTGCCCAGCATGTTTGGCGCCTGTTACACAGCAAATAAACATGTGGAGATTGCCTGCGAGTCACTGTAATGCTGTAACGATCTGGGTAGTAGCATTACTGTGATTGGCTGGCCAAATTACATCATCAAGGGATTTTAAAAGAACAGGCACCACCACGCTCAGCACACTGATGCCATTGCAAAGCTCAGGCATAGTTCTTATTGGAGGGAGAGATTGCTTTTCCAGGCGTGTGTGTGTTCACAGTTTAATGATTCAGAGTCATGTAGTTGTGCTGAAGCTGAACCATCATATTAACAGTCCTTGTTAGGTTAATCTTCTGCTTTGATTCTTGCAGACACATTCTGCATTTAGCCTAGGGAGTGACAGTTGAAGGAGCAGGGAGAATAGCAGAATGCAGTATCTAGGCAGGGCTTAGGGCTTTGCAGTTCGTTGCAAAATATACTGTATATCTGCTACATGTGATCACATTCTTTCTTTGGAGGTGAAAAAATGGACTATAATGTCATCCATAGAGTATTACGTGCTTTGTGGTACATTTAGGTGACATAGCACACTACAAAAAATATTGAAATTTTTTTGTGGATTCAATTGCTCATCCATAGGGTATAACGTGATTTGTGATACATTTTAGTGGTATATAACACTCCCAAAAAGAGTTTAATTTTTTTTCTGGATTCAATTACTCATTCATAGAGTATTACGTGCTTTGTGGCACATTTCGGCAATATATAACATTGCAAAAACGTGTTGCAAATTGCCTCTTCGGAGAAAGAGCTGGTGTGTCACTCTCCATAAGGAGAAATGCTACCCCTTAGACCAAAAAAGTGTTGAAATTTCTTTTTGGATTCAATTACTCATCCATAGAATATTACATGCTTTGCAATACATTTCAATGGTATGTAACGCTCAAAAAAAGCGTTGAATTTTTTTATGAATTCAATTACTCATCCATACACCTTTATGTGGTCACATAATGGTGGTATTAAATTAAATAAAAACTCTTTGACTGCTGCATGCGACCAATTTTTTTAAAATTAAAAATAAACTTGGTTTCAAGAGACCTAGCAATTATTAAATGCATAAGGCATGATATAAGGGACAGAGAAGTGGAAGTGTTGGTGATGGTGAATGCAGACAATGAGGACGCTGGACAGGGACCACTATGCCTGTTGCTGGAGCACAATAAACATGCCCATCCACGACACCTTGATTCCTTTCCCACTATGCAGGGAGGCACAGTAAGCCACTTTTGAAGCCAGAGCAATGCAAACAAGTGGTCGGTTGGATAGCAGATAATGCTTCCAGCATGCTTGGCAGCACCACAAAGTCTTCCACATGGTCTAGTCTCAGCAGCCAACAGTTTGGATCACTTAATCATCACCCTGAGCCTCCTTCCTTCCACCATGTTGAATTCCAGGAGACTTGTGATCCCATACTAGAACATTCCAAGGAGCTCTTTACAACATAATTTCTTGATTGTGGCCTCTCACCCTGCATGTTTAGTGATGCATAAAACTAAGGGCAGCCACGGCCACAAGAAAATGACAGTGGGGAATGGCAAATTTTGTCTAAGGAGGAAGATGATGATAAGACACAGTTGTTGATAAGTCACATTGTTGTTAAGTCACCAAGTCAGAAGGATAAGGGTGCGGCGGTGGAAGACGAGGTGGTGGATGACGAAGTCACCAACTCAACCTGGGAAGCTGGCATGATGAGCGAGGCCAGCAGCGCTGAAGGAGAGGGATTGGCAACACCAAAACAGGCAGGAATAGGCAGTGGGTTGACCAGAGGGAGAAGGTGGGAAACTTCCGCGGAGCATCAACACTTGTGAATTTTTCCATCAAAGAGTTAGGCATTCTGAGACCAAAAAAAATGGTCATTTGCCACCTGTGCCTTGTCAAGATACGCAGGGGCCTTACCACTAAGAGCCTAACTACCACCAGCATGATAAGGCACGTCACCTAAGCACACAACTTGGTGGGACGAAAGTCTGGGTCCATGATTGGTGCCAACAGGTGACACCACTGCTTCTTCCCCTTTGCTAGGTGCTTCCCAATCCCCTGTCCATGACACTTTCACAGATGTCTCCTACCCTGCACCTATTCTTGCACATTCTGATGCACCATCATCAGCACAGCATTCAGATGTCCCTACCCTAGGCCTTGGAACAAAAGAGAAAGTTTCCAACCACCCATTCACAGGCCAAAATGCTAAAGGGGAACATTTCCAGACTGCTTGCCATGGAAATGTTGCAATTTAGGCTTGTTGACACACAGGATTTTCATCAACTCATGGCAGCAGCCATCCTTTGTCAATCGGTCCCCAACTGCCACTATTTCTCCTGGTTTGGCATCCCGCCTTATACCAGCACATGTCCCAGATTTCCAAGAGTTCTTGGTCAAGGTATGCTGCATCAGCGTCCATTTCTGCAGGTCGGCTACAGATGCCGCCGCTCTGGCAGTACTGTAGCAGCGCATGCATGTGCCAGCTCACTGACTGATGTGCGACGCGACCACGTGCTTGAAGTCCACACTGCACATGCTTGTAAGTCTTTGTGAGCATCAGAGGCAAGTTGTTGAGTACCAGCTACAACACACCAGTCTTTCGCACATAAGAACTGAAGAGTGGGCATGGATGTCTGACATTTGTGTGGTTCTCCAAGACTTTAAGGAGTCCACAAAGATGGTGAGAGGCGATGACGTAATAGTCAGCTCAATGATCCCGCTTCTGTGCCTAATAAAGCAATCGCTGTTCACAATTAAACATGAAGCTATGCATGCGGACCAAGTGGAGATGTAGGAATACATGAGAAAGGGAGATACTACCCACCCCAGCCTCATCTCATCTACTCAGTGCAAATCATGTAACAATAAAGCAGCGAAGTCTGAGGAGAAGGAGGATGAGGAACAGGAGCTGATTGCTAGCACAAAAGAAGCTAGTACCCACACAACCTGTGATTAGTGTTGAGCATTCCGATACTGAAATATCGGGTGTCGGCCGATATTCGCGGTATCGGAATTCCGATACTTAATTCCGATACTTTTAGAATATCGAATACCGGAATCGGAAGTTCCCATAATGCCTGCGCTCTGCAGTGACTCTGAAGGATGACAAGCTGGATGGAAGCGCTCAGCTGCGAACCAGCCTGTCATCAGAATGCCAACCCAGCGTGAGAGAATTCTCCTGATTGTTTAAAGCCGGCGGGCGGTAAAAAGCCGGCGGGCGGTAAAAAGCCGCCGGCTTTTAAACAATCACGCAGCCCCATACTGCTTCCCCGCAGCCTCCCACCCCGATCTTCCACTCCCCCCATCCTGATCATAAGTTAGAACCGGGCGGGGAGCGCAGCACCAAGGAGCGGGGAACGAAGGACCCAGGCGGGGAAGCCAGCAGTGAAAAAACATCACCGCGGCTTTCCCTTTCTGTGCTGCGCTTTCCCGTCAGTTATTTCAAATGAACAGCTGAGGTATCAGGTGATGCCGATCAGCTGTTCATTTGAAGTAGCCGCGGTGCCCTCAGAGGGTTAATGTGAGTTCATGCTTGACTGCATGAACTCACATGAACTTTCCCACGGCCGCACAGGTCAGCCACCCCCCCCAGACCATCAGACCCATCATGATTGGTGTGTGCGCGGTGTCTGTGCGATGTCTGCGGGTGTGTGCGGTGTCTGTGCGATGTCTGCGGGTGTGTGTGTGCAGGCAGACATAGACCGATGTGACACTACTACTCCCATCGGCCTATGTCTGTCCCCCGTCCACTCGTGCCAGCAGGATCAGCTTGATGGGAGCAGTAGTTCCCATCAGCCTGATCCTGCTATTTAAACTGCCCCATGTGTTATTTTTGCCCCTATACGTGTTTTTTTAGGCCACCATATATATTTGTTTTTGGTCCCCAATAAATTTTAAATACATTTCATTGGTGGCCAGTGGTTACCTAAAATAAATTAGTTCATACATTACCTGTCCCCGCCAATCGCCACCTAAAATAAAGTAAAAAATAAAAAACTACACCTATACTCACCTAGACACCTAATTCCCTGAAGCCATCGATCTCCTGTAATAAAATATAAAATAATAAACCACAACCTTATCCTTACCCCTCCGTAGTAGTCCACGAGTGTCCCACGATGATCTCCAGTTTAGAGCAGCCACATAGAATGTGACCGCTCTGAACCGCTGCAGCCACTAGAATGACGGGGCCGTAAAGCAGCCCCGTCATTGCATAAGCGGGTTCGCCGGAGTTCAGGCAGTGCTGCTCCGGTTAGCTCCTTTACGGCCCTGCTGTACCGTGAGAAATTCCCACGGTACAGCAGTGCCGTAAAGGAGGTCTCCGGAGCTGCGCTGACTGAATGCACTCCGGTGACCTCAGTCAGTGGCTCCCGCTGCCGGGAGCGGACGTGTTCCCGGCAGTGTGAGCTTACAGCAGCCATGCACAGCTGTCACCATCTCCAGATGTGACAGCTGTGCATGGGAGATGAGCGCAGGAACGTGGACAGGTAACTATTTTTTTTAATAAACTAAGAATTAAATAAAATGGTGTGTTTTATTTCAAATAAATTATTTTTTTCTGGGTGTAGTGTGTGTTTTTTCTTTTTAACACTTTGTAGGTTAGTAATGGGGGTGTCTTATAGACGCCCATCATTACTAACCTGGGCTTCATGGCAGCTGACTCTGACATGAACCCCACCACTATTACCTCCTGCCACCGTACCAAGGGAGCGTGGAAGAGCAAGGCTAAGTGCCAGAATTGGCACATCCTATGGATGCGCCATTTCTGGGGCGGCTGACGGCTGGTGTTTCTAGCCTGGGAGGGGGCCAATATTCATGGCACCCTTCCTGGGCTAATAATATCAGCCCCCAGCTGTCTGCCTAGCCTTTGCTAGCTATTAAAATAGGGGGGACCCCACGTCATTTTTTTGGGGGGGTCTCCCATTTTAATAGCTAGTAAAGGCTAGGTATTCAGCTGGGGGCTGATATTAGTAGCCTGGGAAGCTCCGTGGGTATTACCCCCTTCCCAGGCTTCAAACATCTGCCCCAGCTGTCTGCTTAACGTCCGCTAGAGACTAAAATTATGGGGGATCCCATGCCAATTTTTTTTTATAAATCCTTTATTTTAACACTAAATGACACTTGAGGGGTTAATAAAGATGCAGTCCCTAAATTATTATTTATTTTTTAATTAATTTTTCCCAAAAATTTTGACGTGGGCTTTGCCATATTTTTGTATGCCAGCCAGGTGGAACGGGCTGCCCCCAACTCCCAGCTGCCTATTTGTACCTGGCCGGACTCAACAATATAGGGAAGCCCTTTATTTTTTATTATTTCATGAATTTCATGAAATAAGTTTAAAAAAAAAAAAAGCGTGGGGCTTCGCCCTATTTTTGTGTCCAGCCAGGTACAACTAAGCAGCTGGGGGCTGGAATCCACAGCGCAGGGTGGCCCAAGCATTGTGGGCCCCCCTGCTGCGAACTGCAGTCCGCAGCCACCCCAGAAAATGTTGCGTTCATAGAAGTGCCATCTTCTGGCGCTGTATCCAGCTCATCCAGGGCCCTGGTGCGGTGGCTCACTGGGTAATAAAGGGGTTAGGGCCAACTTTGTATTATCCGATGGCCCTAAGCCCGAAATTCATGGGGTCACGCCAATATTAGACATGACCGCCATGAATTTCTAGTAAAGCATTTAAAAAAAACAAAACACCCAGAATCAAGTCCTCTAATTGAAATAAATAATTAAAAAAAATTGACGTGGGGTTTCGCACTATATTTGTGTCCAGCCAGGTACAGCAGGCAGGAACGGGCTGCCCCCAACCACCAGCTGCCTATTTGTACCTGGCCGGACACAACAATATAGGGAAGCCCTTTTTTTCTTAATTATTTCATGAATTTCATGAAATAATGAAAAAAAAAAATACGTGGGGATTCGCCCTATTTTTGTGTCCAGCCAGGTACAACTAGGCAGCTGGGGGCTTGAATCTGCAGCACAGGGAGACCCAAGCTTTCTGGGCCCCACCCGCTGCAAATTGCAGTCCGCAGCCACCCCGGAAAATGGCGCGTTCATAGAAGCGCCATCTTCTGGCGCTGTACCCAACTCATCCAGGGCCCTGGTGCGGTGGCTCACTGGGTAATAAAGGGGTTAGGGCCAGCTTGGCATTATCAGCTGGCCCTAAGCCCGAAATTCATGGGGTCACGCCAATATTATACATGACCGCCATGAATTTCTAGTAAAGTATTTTAAAAAAACCACAACCCTCAGAATAAAGTCCTTTAACACTAGAACTACTGATGGAGTCATTTTGACTCCTTTCGTTTTTTATTTCTCTTCTGTGACTACATTTTTCAGAATTCCGGCTTGAAACTCGGTGACTTTTCCTCAAATATGATGTGAAAAAAGATTTTGTGAGAATAAATAATTTTGGTGAAAAATTTGGGCGTTTTTTTCAAAATTTACCAAGAACTACTGAAGGGAGTCATTTTGACTCCCTACTATATTTTGAGGTCCTTTTGTCACTAAATGTTGCTATAAAGTTTTGTGCATAATTTTTTCACTCTGTCTTATTTACCCTGATGTTCATATAGATGTAGTTCAATTTACATGTCAACTTTTCACATTTTCCTTGTGTTTTACCTGCTTGTATTACTGTGTAATGCTGAACAAAATAGCTTGTTTACTCTAGGCTCTTATCTTATGCTATTGAAGGGTGGTGTTTTTCTAAGGTCCTAGCAGGAGACAGTATTCTGGATAGTAACTTTACTTTTAGTTCAGCTGAAGAGACAAAGAGAACAGACGCAGACATACGAGCTCTGAAGACTCATACAGGTATGAATTGTTATGAAATAGTTTAGCTGTCTGTCAACTGATTCAGCCCACCTACTTTTGAAGGTGGCAGAACAGTTATTATTTCTTTTAGTTTTCATTTCATTTCTATTTTTCAGCAGGGAACTATATAGAATTATGGAATTTGTGAGGAATATGGAGAGAAGACGTTTGATAAAGCCTCAGGATATTCTGGCTACTTTGCAATCCATACCGGAGGATGAATCGGAATCCGAATTGCAGGAACATGTATTTGATTCTGACAGTGATGAAGATTTCATTCCTCAGAACATATCAAGTGAATCTGAAGACTCAGAAGGAACAAATCCAGAAGGTAAGTAGTTATGTGTATTTATTTGTTCTTCCACACACTGAGTTAGGGCCTGTGCACACTAGCAGAATTCTGGCTGAATAGCCATCTGGATATTCTTGCCGCAATACAGGCCGTACCTGCCCGCTCATGCCTGAAGCTCCGCTCCGAACCCCGGGCTGGAGCCGCTGTCAGGGACAGAGCAGCGCTTGCTTACGCGCGAGCACGGCTCCGTCCCAGACAGCGGCTCCAGCCCGGGGTTCGGAGCGGAGCTTCAGGTATGAAACTCCGTTCTGTACCTGATCGGGCAGGTACGGGCCGGATTGTGGTGAGAATATCCGGTCGGATATTCCGCCGCTAATCCAGCCAGTGTGCACGGACCCTTACAAAACAAAAATTCTAAATATTCATCAACTTTTTTACAGATATTCCAAGCACATCAACTGGGGATCGGGCTCATGCAGTTATGTTGCCTCGTGACCATCCTCCTGGTCGTGGACAGAAAAAATCAGCAAAACGTCCCAGAAATGAAAGAACAACAGATAACGATGGCGGCGAAGGTAATGCAACAACAAACACCAGAGAAGGCGAATCTGAAGGAATACTAGTTTCAGCGGATGGTATTCAATGGAAACCTGTTGAAATTGGAGAACACTTGCCTGGTAGGCGTGACAGCCAAAATATTCTTCGAGAAGCACCTGACCCTACAGGATACGCCAGAAGAAATATCATTATCAATAGTCCTTTGAGCGCATGGCGTTTATTTTTTGATTCATATATATTGACACATATAAAGAACTGTACGCTTGCAGAAGCATGCAGGAAGAATAATTTACAGTTTACTCTATCTGATGAGGAGCTAGATGCATTCATTGCGATATTCTATGCTCGTGGAATATCTGGCACGAACCGTCACTCGATTAGCAGTATTTGGTGTAATGACTGGGGAATACCGTTTTGCAAAGCGACAATGTCTAGGGACCGCTTTGTTGAAATTATGAGGTTTCTCAGATTTGATGAGAAATCTACTCGATCGGAGAGACTGCAAACGGACAAGTTTGCTCTATTTTCTACTGTGTGGGACAGGTTTATTGAAAATTGTATTGCGTGTTACAAACCTGGCCCATACATAACGGTGGATGAGCAACTTTTCCCAAGCAAAACTAGGTGTCCATTCACGCAGTACATGCCTTCCAAACCAGATAAATATGGCCACAAATATTGGCTAGCTGTTGATAAGAGGAGCAAATATCTGGCAAATGCCTTCCCTTATCTAGGCAAAGATGACACACGCCGTGCTGAGGACCGTTTAGCTGACCATGTGGTAATGAAGTTATTGGACCCGTTTTTGAAAAAAGGTCGCAATGTTACAACCCATAATTATTTTACTTCAGTAAAATTAGCTAAACAGCTAAAAAGCAAAGGAACAACCATCGTGGGAACACTGAACAAGATAAGGCGAGAAGTGCCTAAAGAAATAAAATCCATGAAAGAGGAATTGTACAACACTAAAGTGTTTAGAAATGAAGACAATTTTACACTTACAGTATATCAAGGAAAGCCCAACAAAAATGTTGTCATTTTGAGTTCCGTCCATCCAGATGTTGTTGTTGCGTCTGATTCCGCTAAAAAAACTCCAGAAACGGTAAAGTTTTACAATGAAACAAAATATGGAGTAGATGTAGTGGATCAGATGGCACGAAAATATACCACACGAACATGCACAAGCAGATGGCCTGTTCATGCATTTGAAAATGCCTTAGACTTTGCGGGTATAAATGCATGGATAATATTCAAGGAGATTACCCACCAAAAAATGTCACGCAAGGCATTTTTGCAAACGCTTGTGAGAGAGTTGAGTGGTCCTTATGTCACAGATAGGGAAAAGGGTTCCACGTCCCAAGTTTCTACATGCTCAGAAGTGATGGTTCAAACAAAATTTTGCCAGATCAAAGAAAAGTGCAAGAAAAATAGATCTGTCGGAAATTAGAAGACTTGTGGTAAGTCTTTGTGTGGGAAATGTACTGCCATAAATCAAAGGCAATGCCTAAAATGCGAAACACCAAATGTTTAGAAGGTGAATTCTGCGCCATATTTTCATTTTTATGCTCCTCCACTACATTTTCTCTGCTTTTTGTTCTTCAGTTGTTGTTTATATGTGTGCACTTGAATAAAAAAAAATGTTTGAAAAACGTCTATTATAATTATTGTTATTTTCTGTAGAAAAGTAAGAAAAGCAGAAAAAAAACAATCAAAAGCATTACTGTTGGATCTCACAATAATAATACATTACAAAAAATATAATTATTAATAAATAACCACAAATGAAACTCTAAAAATAAACGAAAACAAGCAAGGAGTCAAAATGACTCCTTTCAGTAGTTCTAGGCGGGGTCACGAGTCCAGTAGTCCTAGTGTTAATTGAAATAAAGACACAATTCGTTATTGTTCTAAATTAAACCATGCTTACCATCACGCCCATTCCAGCTGAAGCCAACGATCTCCTGCAATAAAAGAAAAATAATAAAGCAACATCATCCTTACCTTTCGATGGTTCCCAGGACAGCACCAGCTCTGCTACATCGAGAGGACAGGCTGGATGGCAGCAGAAAGCTGCCATCCAGCCTGTCATCCCGCGGACACTGAGAAGCACAGGCATGCTTGTGCTCCTCAGTGTCAGGCTGTGACGGCATCCCGATGAGCCTAGTCTCTCACGCTCACCGCATGCGTAGGAGAATTCTCCCACGCTGTCAGTGACGTGCATGAGGTGAGCTGAGTTCATTGTCGGCTCATCTGGATGCCGTCACAGCTGGACACTGCAGAGCGCAAGCATGCCTGCTCTTCTCAGTGTCCGAGGGATGATTGGCTGGATGGCAGCTTTCGGCTGCGATCCAGCCTGTCATCTCGATGTAGCAGAGCTGGAGCAGTCCTGGGAACCATCGAAAGGTAAGGATGATGTTGCTTTATTATTTTTCTTTTATTGCAGGAGATCGTTGGCTTCAGCTGGAATGAGCGTTATGGTAAGTATGGTTTAATTTAGAACAATAAAGAATGGTGTGTTTATTTCAATTAAAGGACTTTATTCTGGGTGTTTGTGTTTTTTTGTAACTTTGACTATGGGGTTAGTAATGGGGGTGTCTTATAGACGCCTCTCCATTACTAACCTGGGCTTGATGTCAGCTGGCATTATAAGCTGACATCAACCCCAGCCCTATTACCCCACTGCCACCACAACAGGGCAGTGGGAAGAGTGAGTCTAAGTGCCAGAATTCTCGCATCCTATGGATGCGCCATTTCTGGCGCGGCTGACGGCTGGTGTTTCTAGCCTGGGAGGGGGCCAATATTCATGGCACCCTTCCTGGGCTATTAATATCAGCCCCCAGCTGTCTGCCTAGCCTTTGCTAGCTATTAAAATAGGGGGAACCCCACGTCATTTTTTTGGGGGGTCCCCCATTTTAATAGCTAGTAAAGGCTAGGTATTCAGCTGGGGGCTGATATTAGTAGCCTGGGAAGCTCCGTGGGTATTACCCTCTTCCCAGGCTTCAAATATCTGCCCCAGCTGTCTGCTTAACCTCTGTTAGAGACTAAAATTACGGGGAACCCCACACCAATTTTTTTTTTTAATAAATCCTTTATTTTAACACTAAATGACAAGTACAGTAACCAACACTATCACTGTACTTATTATATGTGACTGACATGTTTCTATCTATCTAATCTATGTGTGATGCTCTCTTATTTCTGCTATAAATTGTCGGGTACCGCTGCTGAATTGCCGGCCGGCTATTTTTAAGAGACAGTGCATGAAAACACTAATATTTTTTTAAATAAATCCTTTACACTAAATGACAAGTACAGTAAGCAACACTGTCACTGTACTTCATATATATGTGACTGACATGTTTCTTTCTATCTAATCTATGTGTGAAGCTCTGTTCTTTCTGTTCTAAATTGTCGGGTACCGGTGTATGCCGCTTATGAATTGCCGGCTTTTCATGTTTCACTGTGAGCACTGTTCCCATCGATTTGGGCAACCACCTCCCCCAATACATTCTACATTATTGTTAGTTGTTTTCCTTCATGTAGAATTAACCTGCAAGGAAAGAAAGGGTTTATTTTCATTCCGATATTTGTGTCCCATTGACTTGCATTGGTTTCCGGTATCGGAATCGGCGATATCCGATACTTTTTGGGTATCGGCCCGATCCAATCCGATCCGATATTTCCCGATATCGGAAGGTATCGCTCAACACTACCTTTGACCCATCTCTCTTAAATAGATGGGCTGATGAGGGGAATGAAGAGGAAGAGAGGGAGGAGGAGGATATGGAGAGTTGTCATCATGGTGGAGTCAGGGAATTATTGGCTGTAGGGAGCTTAGCACATATGGCTGACTTTATGTACTTCTGCCTTTCCCGTGACCCTCACTTTATATTTATCTTGGAAAAAAGAGTACTGATTGTTCACCCTGCTAGACCAATACTCCTAGGAGAACTTTGCATCTCTCCTTCCTGAAGCGGAGAGGTCTTCTATAATGGTGCTATTCCATTGTAGAAAATAAGTTGAAAAAATTACCATCAGACAATGCTAGTGGCAAGGGGTAAGCTTCCTTGGCCAACCAAAGAGGAGAGGCAAGGGAGACAAACAACAAAGCGAGGGGTACACTGTTAAAGGCCTGGGCTAATTTCATGATACCATCCTAGCATCCAGACTGGATGACCGGGAATTTTTGACAAGGAGGGAAAAGTTTTTAATGATGGTGAAGCAATACCTGGCCGACAAAAGCAGCGTATTCCCTAATTCTCCTTTGACCTTCTGCTATTAGGTCTCAAAGCTGGGCACCTGGCATTATCTGTCCATCTATGCCTTGGAAGTGTTGTGGTGCCTTGCTGCTAGCGTCTTGTCTAAGGGTTTTTTTTTCTCTTGCCACCGGTTAAATTCATAACAGATAGGCACTTTCGCCTGTCAACAGAGAATACTCATAGGCTCACTGTAATAGAAATGAACAGAACCTGGACTAGCCCTGACTTTCCACACTACCAGATGACAGCAGCACATAAAGTGTTTTTAATCTTTAATATTTGAATGAGGTCTCGCCAGTTGTTGTCTTCCAGGGTCTATGGATGACTGAATGACCCTACTTATTTTTTTTCCTAGCTTTGCACTTTGTGCAAAGCCTTTATGAGTGTAGGAATACATCAAATATGTTATGCACACGCCCGGACTGACTGGCGTGTGTGTGTTTATGTAGTGATTCCACTGTGCCATGAACCGGAGAGTGCCTGGAGGGGCGTAACTAAGTATCTGCCCGATCCGACCAAGGTCGCACGACGGCATACGACGCCAGTGCACCAGGGAGGAACCGAGCAGAGGAACCAGGGTCTACTCCAGGTCAGACTCCGGACACGGCTGTTGACCCACACCGGGGAATACAGGAACAGGCAGACTAGAGCACAGGCTGGGTAGGGTCCAGTACAGACTGGGAGACAAATTCGAAACCGCAGACGTGGTAGACAGAGCTGAGAAAAGCGAAAACCGCAGACGGGGCAGACAGAGCAGAGCAAAGCGAAAACCGCAGACGCGGCGGACAGAGCTGAGCAAAGCGAAAACCGCAGACGCGGCGGACAGAGCTGAGCAAAGCGAAAACCGCAGACGCGGCGGACAGAGCTGAGCAAAACGAAAACCGCAGACACGGTGGGAACAGGGCTCTGTTCAGACGGAACAGACTAGAAGGGAAAGGCAGAACCAGATACCCACAGGGTACTTGCAGAGAAGTAGCGAGTGGACCACAAACTCACAAACGGAAGTACAGTGACAACGAGCAGGAGTTAGGTACGAGTTCAGACTCTGCAGAAAAAGGAATGGAACGGACATAGAGGCAAAACAGGTAAAGGATAGGAGAGAGTTCAGACAGGAACTGAGTGTATGGAGGAGACCGACACTGCAGCGGGATACAGGAGCGGGTCTGGGAATACGGCCCCCAGAGAGGCAGGACGAACAGGCAAGGAGCGTGTTCAGACTGGCCTGGAAATACAGCCTCCAGGAAGGCGGAACGAACAGGCAAGGAACGAGTACAGACTGCAGGTTAAGGTACACAGATAGGACACAGTACAGACACGGGAACTGATACCGCAAGGCAGGAGAGATAGACAGGACTCAGTTCAGACACGGGAACTGATACCGCAAGGCAGGAGACAAAGACAGGACTCAGTTCAGACACGGGAACTGATACCGCAAGGCAGGAGACATAGACAGGACTCAGTTCAGACACGGGAACTGATACCGCAAGGCAGGAGACAAAGAACGGGACCTGGCACCTTCAGAGTGCAAGCACACACTGAATGAAACACTATGCTCAGGCAGGGATAGATGGGAGCAGCTGAGCTATATACCAGGTGACAGACAGCAATAGGCTGAGGACGCACAAGGGGTGTGACCCACAGCAGGTACAAAAAGCAGGAAGTGATCGGGCGCCGCCCTTAAGCAGCAGAAACAGACAAACAGCAAGGAGGGAAGCCAGAGAGACATTCTGGACTGGAGATCAAGTGCGCGCTCTTGCACAGTGGGAGATGGACCACCATGCAAGGACGCCGCCAGGTATGTTACAAAATACACTTTCAAAACATTTTAATGAGGCCTGCACGTTGTTGCCCTCAAGGGTCTATGGATGCCTGTATTACCCTCCTTATCATTTTTTCACTACGCAAAGCCTTTATGAGTGTAGAAGTACCACAACTAAACTTTTTTAATATTTGAATGAGGTACTACAGTTGGTGTCTTGAAGGGTTTATGGATGACCCAGCTTGTAAGTTTTGGTGGGCTTTGTATAACCTTTATGAGTCTAGGAGTACCACTACATGATTATTTGATCAAAATATGTATGAGGTCCTCCTTTATGTCCAATAGAGAGTGTATCTGAGTCCCTAATTTTTGGCTGAAATTTCCAATTTTTTAACAAAAAGTTACATTTTGGTTTACATACTGTATATTACTATTTTTTTAATCCTTTTAATATTTTACCTTATATACAAGTCATTATACAGAAAAAAATGTTTCTTAACATTTTTTTTTCCTGTAAACTCCAAGTTCTCTTCAATTTTGAATATTTTTTTGTCAGTCCTTAAAGTGGAGTAAAAATGTGACACCATTGTCCTTAGTAGCGATCTGGGAGTCAGAGATGCTTCCTGGTGTCTTCCCCATGCTGTTCTCCTTCCATTTAACATTTCTTCCATCCATTTCAACCTTTTCAATGCCCTCCAGACCTCCTTGTAGGGATTTCCCATTGATTTCTATTGTATTCATTACACGAACCGAACATCAGGGCATTAGGAATTGCTAAGTGTGAGTACCGAGCATCCGATCATTTTAGTGCTAGTTCATCCAAAATTATTAGTTAAAAAGATACAAAAATGCAGATATAGGATGCATAAATTAGTGATAATTGACTGTCTTAAGCAACTGAAGTAAATGTTGTAAATCAAAGTGTCTCATTTAATCCAGTGGGATGAACAATTTTCAAACAAAAAGTTCATTGCGTCTCTGTGTGAAGAATCACCTCTTCATTCTTTAAATCTAATTATTTCAAACATTTTGAAACATACTTCATGATATTATTGTTTAGTAATAAGTCTGTCTCTACAGTGATCAATATCCCCGATATGCTCTAAAATCAGTTGCGGAATTTTCTTTTGATTTTGCCATAATTGGCAAGGGGACAGGGACATAGACAGAGATACCAATCCCACAGAGCAACAGTTAGCAAAGTCTGTTGCTCTGTACACTTTTCATATTTTGCTGTTATGATATTCCTTGCCAACTTTGATACAGAGACAAGTTTTACAAAGTCTGCATCAGGTAGTTTTTTATTTTGCTAATCCTTGTGAATTTTATTGCAAAGTGTTTGCATTTACGAGGGTTGGCAAAAAAAAAAAGCAACATCATTTTACACATTACTGAAGACTCAGAGAATATGCTAAAGATGTCAGGTTTGGTTGGATGTGCTTCCCCCATAATGCTATGGTGCTATCATATCACATGGTCTAGCGCAGCCAATCAGGGAGACTATCACTGGGATTATAAAAGATGAGAGCTGGACAAACAGTGCTATTTAGGTTTTTTTCTTTAAGATAACCATACGTAAAAGGTATTTTTTACAATGGTAAGTGTATTAATAGCCTTTAAGAAAATGGACTCTCATGCTTCTGTATGGCAAATCACAATTACTAATATGATTATCCGCCGCAAGTCCACTGTATAAGTGCACCTTAAAGGGAGTCTGTCACCAGGTTTTTTGCCACCTAATGTGAAAGCAGACTTTGATTCCAGTGATGTGTCCATTACTTTACTGTTTGCTACTATAGTATTGATAAAATCACTTTTTATATCAGCAGGAAATTATCACTTAACGACTAGTAAACCTACAGCCATGTAGTTCTCCACATTAATGAGCACTGCATAATCCTACTCCAATCACTGATTGTGCATAGGCAGAGCGCTGCCAATCATTGGTGTGGGCGAGGTTATACAGGGCTCAACATTCTGATCACTGGTAGATCTGCAGCAGAGAAAACAGTGATTTTATCAAGTTAACAGCATGCAACCAGTAAGTGATACATCACTAACATCAGGATCTCTGCCCCTACATCATGCTGCTGTGACACCCCAGAGGGACTGGTTGCCACAGTGGTAGTAATACCATGTCTGGGAGCAAAACAGGAGTTTCCTGGTCAGGGAACACACTACATGCAACACCTCCTGCTCCAGACCAGAAAAGGGTCTGGATCTGGAGGCGGGGTTAGTCAGTTGAGTTTATTCTGAGTCTAGACAGTGTCAGGAGTCAAGCAGGACACAGGAGTAAGAAGCCAGGGACTGGAGCTGAGCAGAGCTCGTCCTGGCCAGAGTACATACAGAGAACCGGACACCGGAGCCCAAGGCTGTGGGACCCTTCAAGCCCAGCAGCAGATACCGCAAGGCAGGAGATTGCAGGACTCCTGGCCCCCAGGATCCCAGGGGCTCAGCCACACGAAAGGACCAGTACCGCCACAGAGGAGCGAGGAATACACGGGATCTGAGTCACCAGCCATGCGGGTGAGCACAGCACGTCACACTCAGGGACGTGGGCTACAACACGACTATAAGTGGGATAGCCAAAAGAGTACAGTCAGAACGGCAGGCCTGCAACTCCACCTGGCCAGGGGGATTCTAGGATTGCTCCCAGACTGACCAGGCCCTCATCCCTAGCAAGTACTCCCGTTGGGGCCTATATAATTGCCACCAGTAAAAACCCTGGGACTGCACTGCAAAGACTCCGTGTCATCATTACTGATCCAGGTACTATCACCACCATCATCCATTCCCGCTGCCCTGAAGCTATAGTACACTCTTCCTGTGGGGAGTTACACTACCTTGCTGCACATATCACCAGCTTCAGTGGACTGCTCCACAGCGGCGGTTCCCAATAACCGCATTCCACAGGTGGCGTTGTCGGACTATTTAAACCAGATACACATAGACTACCCTGGTTTCACCGCCCTGGGTCACGGACCGGGTCGCTGCCACGGTGACTACTACCCCAAGCATCTACTAGGCCCAGCTCCGGGTATCCCCACGGCCCAGGGGGCGCGTCACTGCTCTTAGAAGAGATAAGAGAAAACTAGTGACAAATTCCCTCTAAGTATACTTGTACGTGTTATCTCCCCCACTAGGCTAAAAATAACTTTATCTGACACAGGAAAAGTCAAAATCTCTTTGCCTTTGAAGAATTGTTCAACAGTCCCTTTATTACATTGAATGGAATGATTTATGATTGATACAAAAGATGATACAAAATATGTCATACATTATTCTATTACATGTGAGACTGGATATGACGCGCCCCTGGGCCTATGTCGCGCTGCGTTGCGCACGCGGGAGCTTACCCGGAGCCGGATCTCTTGAGGGTTGTAGTCTCGTGGCGGTGATCCGGTCCGTGCCCAGGGAGTCAGACTAAGTGGCGCTGTATCAGCGGTAGATGATGGACGACTACACCACCCGTTGAATGCAGCTATGGAGCTGCCGCTGCAGGGCAGACCGCTGAGGCCGGTGGAAGGATGGTGCAGCGTGGATGGTATAACCCCCAACGGGAGGGGTATGGCCTCAGGGCAGCCGACGTGGATGATGGGGGTAGCAGGAACCACTCAGAGATGATGCGGTGTAGTTCAGGGTCTTTACTGGTGACAAAGATAGACCCTCCCGGAGTACTGGCTAGCGGTTGGGGCCTGGTCAGTCCTTGAGCAGATGGGATCTCCCCTGGCCAGGCGGAGCTGTAGGCCTCCCAAACTAACGATACTCTTCTGGCTACCTTGCTAGAAGTGAGTATAAGTAGCCCACGTCCCTGAGTGTACCGTGTGGTGCTCACCCGTATGGCCGGTGACTCGGGGCCTTCTAGTAGCTTCCGCTCCACGACGGCGGTGCTGGTCCCATGCGTGTGACCGTGCCTTCGGGTTTCTTGGCCAGAGGACCTGAAATCCCCTGCCTGACGGATTCTGCTGCTGGGTAGGAGTTAGTCCCCACAGCCTCGGACTCCGGGTCCGGTAAGAAATCTTCTCAGTCAGGGCGAGCTCTGCAGCTGCCAGCCCCTGACTCTTTGTAACACTGCTCCCACAGAGCTCCTGTTGTTTCTTCCTATGCTGCTTCTCTTCTTCTACTTCTGGCATGGCCCAGGAGCTGGGCCCAGCCGGAGCCACAGCTCCCTGTCAGCCCTCCTGGCTGCACTCTCCCTCTGAACTCTCTAACCCTGCCTCAGCCCCAGGTTTATATAGGGGAAGTTCTTCCCCTCCCAGGACTGGGCAGGAGGTGTGGCATGCATAGGATTCCTGACCAAGAGACCTCCCACCTGCTCTCAGACATAACATTGCTGTTACTGTGGAAACCAGACCCCTGGGGTGCCACATTCCCCCCTAGTGAAATTTAGTACTCCGGGACTAAACATATTTTTAGAAAAACATAACAAGGTATAAACAATAATAATACAATAAGAAAAACACATAAAGATGGTTACGGCGTGTCCGCAACCGGGTGCAGTCTTTGAAGAAAAGTAAGGTGTCCATTTCACCAAAACAGGGAGACGTAACCAGGTAGGGGTCTGTCCTGCCCCGAGTCCTTAACAGTCTTTATTCCATTCCTGGGTTACGATCCAACCATGTACAAAGGATTCCCGGTAAATCCACCAAAGACTCCCATAAATTACTAGAAACACATAATTATTTACAGGATATGGCCGCTCTCAGTCCTCGGCCAGTGGGGATAAGGAATGGCTGTTCACAGTCCTCAGCCTGTTAAGGGATAGGGGATGGCTGCTCACAGTCCTCAGCCTGGTAAGGGATAGGGACACACGGGGAACAATTCACTAATCCCAACGGGGACCATATTTTAATTAGCAGCAGTCCTTGTACCCTTACGGGTAACTATTTACAGCTCTTTATTCACGCTACTTCCCTTCAGTAGCTATGTCCTCTTTGTGCTCCCTCCTGAGGGTAGTCCTCAGACCCGTCCGGGTCCTCTTGGCTTTCCTCGTATTGGTAGTACTGCAGCTCCTCCTCGGTTAGCTGGGTTAGTATCTCTGCGACAGTCCTCCTCCCAGGTGGCCAGGACTTTACCTCCCTTTGGGCTGCCCCGGTTAATTGGGCCACCAGGATGCTCACTTTTTGCTCCTCTGTGAGGGGGTACACCTGGAAGAGGCTATTCAGCTTTTCTCTAAAGTCATGCAGAGTATGTGACTCCCCTGAGTACTGGGGTAGCCAGGCTGCCCCCGGGATATAGGGAATGGTGAAAGGCATGACCGCAACAGCGGTGGCGCTGGCGGGGGTTGAAGCGGTGAAGCTCTCCTCCGTATCCGGCATCCTTCTCCCCCCTAGTGGACCGTGGCCTACCTTGCGATGATCCTCTTCCGTAGGCCGCGGCTCTGCAGTGGATCGTCAGGGTTGAGGACCTTCCGTCGCGCTCCTGTGACGTCGGCGTCTGCTGGGCTCCTTCCAGGACCTTACGCAACGTCCGGACGTGAGGCGGGGCTTCAGTTCTCGCGCGCTTTCGGAGTCCACGCCCCTCTTCTTCCCGCGCGGCGTCCTCAAGATGGCGTCCAATGGCGGGAAAACTCCACCGATGGCGGGAAGGAAGCGGAACATGGCACCGGATGGCGGGAATCTTTACCACAGGTAAGTTTGAACAGTCTTTTTCAGGCACGCAGTACCCGGTGGTTGCGGGCACGAGATCCTGCCGACTACGCCAAAAGTTGACGCGCCCCTGGTCCTGTGTCGCGCTGCGTTGCGCACGCGGGAGCTTACGCGGAGCCGGATCTCTTAAGGGTTGTAGTCTCGTGGCGGTGATCCGGTCCGTGCCCAGGGAGTCAGACTAAGTGGCGCTGTATCAGCGGTAGATGATGGACGACTACGCCACCCGTTGAATACAGCTATGGAGCTGCCTCTGCAGGGCAGACCGCTGAGGCCGGTGGAAGGATGGTGCAGCGTGGATGGTATAACCCCCAACGGGAGGGGTATGGCCTCAGGGCAGCCGACGTGGATGATGGGGGTAGCAGGAACCACTCAGAGACGATGCGGTGTAGTTCAGGGTCTTTACTGGTGACAAAGATAGACCCTCCCGGAGTACTGGCTAGCGGTTGGGGCCTGGTCAGTCCTTGAGCAGATGGGATCTCCCCTGGCCAGGCGGAGTTGTAGGCCTCCCAAACTAACGATACTCTTCTGGCTACCTTGCTAGAAGCGAGTATAAGTAGCCCACGTCCCTGAGTGTACCGTGTGGTGCTCACCCGTATGGCCGGTGACTCGGGGCCTTCTAGTAGCTTCCGCTCCACGACGGCGGTGCTGGTCCCATGCGTGTGACCGTGCCTTCGGATTTCTTGGCCAGAGGACCTGAAATCCCCTGCCTGACGGATTCTGCTGCTGGGTAGGAGTTAGTCCCCACAGCCTCGGACTCCGGGTCCGGTAAGAAATCTTCTCAGTCAGGGCGAGCTCTGCAGCTGTCAGCCCCTTACTCTTTGTAACACTGCTCCCACAGAGCTCCTGTTGTTTCTTCCTATGCTGCTTCTCTTCTTCTACATCTGGCATGGCCCAGGAGCTGGGCCCAGCCGGAGCCACAGCTCCCTGTCAGCCCTCCTGGCTGCACTCTCCCTCTGAACTCTCTAACCCTGCCTCAGCCCCAGGTTTATATAGGGGAAGTTCTTCCCCTCCCAGGACTGGGCAGGAGGTGTGGCATGCATAGGATTCCTGACCAAGAGACCTCCCACCTGCTCTCAGACATAACATTGCTGTTACTGTGGAAACCAGACCCCTGGGGTGCCACATTCCCCCCTAGTGAAATTTAGTACTCCGGGACTAAACATATTTTTAGAAAAACATAACAAGGTATAAACAATAATAATACAATAAGAAAAACACATAAAGATGGTTACGGCGTGTCCGCAACCGGGTGCAGTCTTTGAAGAAAAGTAAGGTGTCCATTTCACCAAAACAGGGAGACGTAACCAGGTAGGGGTCTGTCCTGCCCCGAGTCCTTAACAGTCTTTATTCCATTCCTGGGTTACGATCCAACCATGTACAAAGGATTCCCGGTAAATCCACCAAAGACTCCCATAAATTACTAGAAACACATAATTATTTACAGGATATGGCCGCTCTCAGTCCTCGGCCAGTGGGGATAAGGAATGGCTGTTCACAGTCCTCAGCCTGTTAAGGGATAGGGGATGGCTGCTCACAGTCCTCAGCCTGGTAAGGGATAGGGACACACGGGGAACAATTCACTAATCCCAACGGGGACCATATTTTAATTAGCAGCAGTCCTTGTACCCTTACGGGTAACTATTTACAGCTCTTTATTCATGCTACTTCCCTTCAGTAGCTATGTCCTCTTTGTGCTCCCTCCTGAGGGTAGTCCTCAGACCCGTCCGGGTCCTCTTGGCTTTCCTCGTATTGGTAGTACTGCAGCTCCTCCTCGGTTAGCTGGGTTAGTATCTCTGCGACAGTCCTCCTCCCAGGTGGCCAGGACTTTACCTCCCTTTGGGCTGCCCCGGTTAATTGGGCCACCAGGATGCTCACTTTTTGCTCCTCTGTGAGGGGGTACACCTGGAAGAGGCTATCCAGCTTTTCTCTAAAGTCATGCAGAGTATGTGACTCCCCTGAGTACTGGGGTAGCCAGGCTGCCCCCGGGATATAGGGCATGGTGAAAGGCATGACCGCAACAGCGGTGGCGCTGGCGGGGGTTGAAGCGGTGAAGCTCTCCTCCGTATCCGGCATCCTTCTCCCCCCTAGTGGACCGTGGCCTACCTTGCGATGATCCTCTTCCGTAGGCCGCGGCTCTGCAGTGGATCGTCAGGGTTGAGGACCTTCCGTCGCGCTCCTGTGACGTCGGCGTCTGCTGGGCTCCTTCCAGGACCTTACGCAACGTCCGGACGTGAGGCGGGGCTTCAGTTCTTGCGCGCTTTCGGAGTCCACGCCCCTCTTCTTCCCGCGCGGCGTCCTCAAGATGGCGTCCAATGGCGGGAAAACTCCACCGATGGCGGGAAGGAAGCGGAACATGGCGCCGGATGGCGGGAATCTTCACCACAGGTAAGTTTGAACAGTCTTTTTCAGGCACGCAGTACCCGGTGGTTGCGGGCACGAGATCCTGCCGACTACGCCAAAAGTTGACGCGCCCCTGGGCCTGTGTCGCGCTGCGTTGCGCACGCAGGAGCTTACCCGGAGCCGGATCTCTTGAGGGTTGTAGTCTCGTGGCGGTGATCCGGTCCGTGCCCAGGGAGTCAGACTAAGTGGCGCTGTATCAGCGGTAGATGATGGACGACTACGCCACCCGTTGAATGCAGCTATGGAGCTGCCGCTGCAGGGCAGACCGCTGAGGCCGGTGGAAGGATGGTGCAGCGTGGATGGTATAACCCCCAACGGGAGGGGTATGGCCTCAGGGCAGCCGACGTGGATGATGGGGGTAGCAGGAACCACTCAGAGACGATGCGGTGTAGTTCAGGGTCTTTACTGGTGACAAAGATAGACCCTCCCGGAGTACTGGCTAGCGGTTGGGGCCTGGTCAGTCCTTGAGCAGATGGGATCTCCCCTGGCCAGGCGGAGTTGTAGGCCTCCCAAACTAACGATACTCTTCTGGCTACCTTGCTAGAAGCGAGTATAAGTAGCCCACGTCCCTGAGTGTACCGTGTGGTGCTCACCCGTATGGCCGGTGACTCGGGGCCTTCTAGTAGCTTCCGCTCCACGACGGCGGTGCTGGTCCCATGCGTGTGACCGTGCCTTCGGGTTTCTTGGCCAGAGGACCTGAAATCCCCTGCCTGACGGATTCTGCTGCTGGGTAGGAGTTAGTCCCCACAGCCTCGGACTCCGGGTCTGGTAAGAAATCTTCTCAGTCAGGGCGAGCTCTGCAGCTGCCTGCCCCTGACTCTTTGTAACACTGCTCCCACAGAGCTCCTGTTGTTTCTTCCTATGCTGCTTCTCTTCTTCTACTTCTGGCATGGCCCAGGAGCTGGGCCCAGCCGGAGCCACAGCTCCCTGTCAGCCCTCCTGGCTGCACTCTCCCTCTGAACTCTCTAACCCTGCCTCAGCCCCAGATTTATATAGGGGAAGTTCTTCCCCTCCCAGGACTGGGCAGGAGGTGTGGCATGCATAGGATTCCTGACCAAGAGACCTCCCACTTGCTCTCAGACATAACATTGCTGTTACTGTGGAAACCAGACCCCTGGGGTGCCACAGATACATTACAAAAGTCCAAGTTAAACAGAAAAAAAGACATTTTCTCTTTTACATTATGTAACTGTAAGTGATCAAAACTTTACTTTTCCATGGTCCATTCTTCTTCAATAGTCCACTATTGAGCCCCTTTGCTTTGGAAATGGTACAGAACACTTAGTCTTGAATCTAGATATAGCTCTCCTGTTGAGATGCTTTTATGTCTTTTTCCTTACTTTTTCATAAAATTCCTTAAGGCCCTTGTTGCATAAAATCTTCTATGTACAAAGTGCTGTTATTCTATTTGTTTTGAAAATTCTGGGAATATTGGGATGTATTACTGTTCCTCGGGCTATTGCTATGTATGTCCACCACAACATGTGAGTTTATACTCCTGTGCAATAAAATATAATAAATGTTCCATAGGTAAGACACATCAAATGAGTGGGGGGACCTTTTTCTGCCTCAAATAGAAATAAGTCATTCATGTCAGTCTATATGCAAGTTTACAGTTTTCACATTTTGATTAAAGTTAGTCTTTATTTTTAATTCCACGAAAATTGTTTTGGTTATGATCAAATAAGACATGGTAATAAGCTTTTGAAATTCCATTGGATTGATTAAACTAGTTAAATTGCTAAAATAGAATTAGGTAAAATGGCTAGAATTAGATTTTGTAATGTGACATTTCAACTTTTCACACGAAAATAAAATTGCTGAAGGGGAAATAATATATAAAGTTGCAACAGAAAACATACGCTGTCTGATTAGAAATAAGAAATAATGTAAAGAAGAGGAACTTGTTGCCATAGCAACAACATTAAAATAAAGTATCAAAGAAATAAACATCATTAAAAAACAAAGTTGAATTCTGAATGACTTGAGCTGTAGATGTTACAAATTTTCACCTAAACATAAGAATTTGTTATGTTGTCTATGTGCATGTGATGTTAATCATGAGTGTTTAAAAATCGTTTCATATTCTTGCCACATTTGATAATATGTGCTTTTTTTCTAATATACTTTACAAATTTTATTTCATTTTTAAATTTTAGATAATAGGATGCTTCTGTTATCAAGCAAATATAAGTGACTTGTAAAGTATGACCTTCTACATCCATTTGTCCTTTAGCACATAGCCCTAATAAAATCATAACTTTAGTGCCAAAATCCATCACTGCATTTGCCAGAAATCATGCACTATTCAAAATTGAGGTGCTTGATGCACCCTTGGCCTGGAAGAGTAGTTTAGTACCTTTCCACCTACTTGTTTTACAGCTATCTCCATCCTCATCATCGTTCCTTGGTTGCTAGCATTGGGTTTACAAGAGACAGAGGATATAGGATATATATATACACTGCTCAAAAAAATAAAGGGAACACTCAAATAACACATCCTATATCTGAATGAATGAAATATTGTCATTGAATACTTTGTTCTGTACAAAGTTGAATGTGCTAACAACAAAATCACACAAAAATCATCAATGGAAATCAAATTTATTAACCAATGGAGGCCTGGATTTGGAGTCACCCCCAAAATTGAAGTGGAAAAACACACTACAGGCTGATCCAACTTTGATGTAATGTCCTTAAAACAAGCCAAAATGAGGCTCAGTATTGTGTGTGGCCTCCACGTGCCTGTATGACCTCCCTACAATGCCTGGGCATGCTCCTGATGAGGTTGTGGATGGTCTCCTGTGGGATCTCCTCCCAGACCTGGACTAAAGTATCCGCCAACTCCTGGACAGTCTGTGGTGCAATGTGATGTTGGTGGATGGAGCGAGACATGATGGAATCAGTTTCTAACCATTTGTGCAGACACATGCACATTTGTAACAAAGAAAATGACGGCACTTCCACTACAAAAAATTGGTGTGAACAGGTGCTTACTAAGAGCAGCTACCTCCATATTTAATGAACAAGTAAAGTAGCACACTGTAACACTGAGTATATAGATATGAAATATGAAATATGAATAGCATAACTGTCAATCAGTGTTGCTTCCTAAGTGGACAGCTTGATTTCACAGAAGTTTGATTCACTTGGAGTTATATTCTGTTGTTTAAGTGTTCCCTTTATTTTTTTGAGCAGTGTAGCATAGCTGAGAAGGACAGGGTTAAATCCCAGCTCTGCAGTGTTTGATTAGAATCACCTGCAGGAAGTAGATTCAGGAAAGCTGACCAACCAAGATGTGAGCTTTAGCTGAAAGAAAGAAATGCCACGGATTCTCTCTGAATGGAGTTACTGGGGAGTCAGTCAGTCTGCTGGATGTAGCAGAGGCAAATTTATTATCTGGTGAATGCACAGACCCTCTCTGAAAAAAGTATGTTCAGGCCTTGTGCAAAGAACAGCAAGTATAAGTGGTTGCTATGGACGGTTTTGTTTGACCAAGCTGGGGCTAGCTCAGCCGTGTAAGAGTAGCCAGGATCTTTTCTGTTGAGTTAGCACCTGCTCCATAGGCTTTAGCAACAGCCACTTCGGGTCATGCTGTACTGTGCAAGATCCGGCGACTCTGACGAGCAGTCATATCAGTTACCAGTGGTCATAAGTGTGATACGTAAGTTGGATGTTCGTAACTTGAGAACTAACTATATAATATTTTTTTGATTTTGTAACTTTGCTGGCCCAATATTGTTTAAAACATGCCAAGCAGCTGAATTCAAGCAGAGCGAGTTACAAAAAATTAGCATTCAGTCGAATTTTTTGGTAAAATTTGAGTAGAATTCAATTTCACTCAAATAAATTTCTCCAACTCTATTGGTGGGTTTTCTGCCAAGATTCTGGCCCTAAAAGACCACAGTAAGGATCGTCTCACATTTATCATGTGCTCTACACTGAGCATTTAAACCGGGGTTTCCATTTAAATCTCTGAAATATGTGATTTTGACTTAACCCCAAGCAAAATATTCCTTCTAATGAGGCCAATGGAGACACTGTGGACTCTGTCTGACCTATGATCTGGTGCTAAATGTCTTTTTAAATGTTTACAAAAGCACGGTCAGCCACAGTTTTGTTCACCTCTGAAAAAAAGGGACACTGCTGAACAGAGGCCAGATGGAGTCCAGAGTAACTCTCCTGCCTAATTATAGTGAATGAACTCTTTAGGGGTTTCATCTGAATCACGCCATTAGGAGATTTAGGTTGAAACCTCGATCTAAGTGCTCAGGGTCGAGCACAGGATAAATTTGATATAAAATGTTATGTAAAATATTCCCAATAAAAGCTTCAACTCATTCCATAAAAAAAGCAAGTCCCCACTTAGGTCTTTCATCTGTCAATTGAAATATAGGGGGTTCCATGTTCCTGGTAGCAAAAAAGGCTCTGGAAAAGCGTTATGGATCTTTGCCCCCCGAAAGAAATTCTGCACTGCCACATCCAAATTCCCATGTCCCTTCTAGCATAATGTATGAGCATTACAATGTACTTGGCACTACAACATACTGGGCACTACACTGGCAGATATGCAATTTTCAGTCATCAATATCCACTCCTGCTTGTTTCTATGATAATTTGTTTACCAAGAGTCAAATAGCACTCCTTCTCTCCCAAGTCTCACCATGTGGCTAAGAAGAACTGTACAGCCACATAGTGGTTATTACCACATTCAGCTAAAATTGTGTGACAAATTTTGGTGCCATTTTTCCCCATTTCCCCATGTGAAAATGTAAAATTTGGGTCTAAAACAAAATTTTCTGCTAAAAATGTAATTATTTTTTTTTCACTGCCAAAAATTCTGTGATACCCTCATGGTATTAATATTATCACTGCACTCTCAGGTGAATTCATTGTAAGGTGTAGTTTGTAAAATGGGGTCATTTATGGGAAATTAAGCTGTTCTTACACCTTAAAAGCTCTTCCAATGGACCATGGCACCTGCAAAACATAATTTTGCAGTATAATAGGATGCTCCTTCCCATCTGAGCTTTCCACTCCTAGATTAATTTATTGGGGGGTTAGTTTGTAAAAATGGGTCACTTACGGAGGGTTTCTGCTGTTCTGGCACCTCAGGGGCTCTGGCAATGTGACATAGCACCCTCAAACCATTTCAGCAAGCTCTGAACTCCAATATGGTGCTTTTTCCCCTTCAGAGGTTTACACTGTGCCTCAAAAGTAGTTTTTGATCACATACGTGGTATTGGCGTACTCAGGAGAAATTGTGTAACAAATTATACCATTCATTTTCTCCTATTATTCCTTTTGAAATTTAAAAACTTGAGGCCATAGGAACATTTTGGTGGAAAAAAATTTCCATTTACTTAGCCTAATGTTATATAATTCTATGAATCGCCTGAAAGGTAAATATGTTCACTGCATCCCCTAGATGAGTTCTTCAAGAGGTTTAGTTTTGAAAATGGGGTCACTTGTTGGGATTTTGACTGTTTTGACAAATCAGAAGCTCTTCAATTGTGACATGGCACAGGGCATCCGCAATCTATTCCAGCCAAAATTGAGCTCCAGAAATCAGTCAAAACTGTAGTTTTTCACCACATATCAGTGTACTCAGGAAAAATTAGAAAACAAATTTTATTGCCCATTTTCTTATGTTATCCATTGAAAGGCGGCGGTGTTCACACCGTGCAGTAACTGAGGCAGTGACCCAAGCAAGTCCAACATAAGCCACTTTTATTCAACAACTCATGAATAAACCGAAAGTCCTCCGGTTCGCAGTCGGGTTAACATAAGTCCATAAACAACGGTTGCCGTGGGCAATGGCCGCGCTGGGCCACTCAGAGCCTGAAGGGTGCAGAGCCTTCCCAGGCTTGGGCTCAGCTACTCACAGATCCGCCGAGCTTTCCTGCTATGCTCCTAGCAGGTCCCAACACTGAACAACACTAATCCTTAATGCAGGGTTTTAAAAGGACCTGTGGCAAGAGCCACTGGAAAACCTGGGTTGGAGGGAGGAGGCTGCCCCACTGCCTTCCTGTAGCCTCCTCCAAGAAATGAAGGCCCTGCCGGGTTTTACAAATCTGCCTTAGCCAGATAGCCTGACCAGGTCAATGCTCACCTTCATACCTGCATTGCAGCCGCAGGTGAGTTTGTGACTGCAATGCACTCCAATCGATTTAATTGGTCTCTGTACACATTCTGGGGGATATATAACGTCCCTCGTATACGATCCCGGTCACTGCCTCACACCATGTGAAAATTAAAAATTTGGGGCAAAACTCAATTTTATGTGAAAAATGTGCCATTTTCATGGCTCAACGTTGTAAAATTCTGTGAATCACTTGTGGATTCAAGGTGTTCACCAAACCTCTACATAAAATCCTTGAGTGGTGTAGTTTCCATAATGGGTCACTTGTGAGGGTTCAATTGTTTAGGCACATCAGGTAAGCTGCAAACGTGACATGGCATCCGCTATCGATTCCAGCTAATTTTGCACTCCAAAAGTCAAGTGGTGCTCCTTCTCTTATGAGCTGTTCAATGTGCCCAAACAGTAGTTTTCCACACCATATAGGGTATCAGTGTACTCAGAAAAGAATGCACAATACATTTTGGTGTCCACTTTCTCCTGTCACCCTTGTGAAAATGCAAAATTTGGGACTAAATCAACATTTTTGTGGGAAAAGTACATTTTTTTTCTTTCACATTGCTTTAATTCCTGTAAAGCACCTGAAGGGTTAATAAACTTGTTGAATGGAATTTTGAACACTTTGAGGGGTCCATCTTTTAAAATGTAGGCCCTTTGGGGTATTTTTTGTCAGATAGACCCATCATATTAATTTCAAATATATTTTGGTCCCTAAAAAAATTGGTTTTGTAAATTTTGTTGGAGAGAGAAAGAAAATATTTTTTTTCTTTACAGATCCCAAGTTTGGGTCTCCATTGTTTTCAATGAGGTTTCGGCTCTGATTCAAGTTCAGGTATAGTTCTGGTACCCATACCAAACTTTAGACTAAAGTTTGAGTCGGGTACCAGAACCTGAACTTCCACGGGTCCACTTATCGCTAATTATTTTCCTTAATTAAAAATTACAAGACATATATTTTTGACTAATTTGTTGTATTTAATTCTCTTTATCAACTTTTTTGACTAATGTGAAACCTGATGTAGTTTTACATCAGATTTATGCAGACATATGGAAAATTCTGAAAAGTTCACAAACTTTCAAGCACCACAACATGCTAGCCCATATCTGGTGTAGATTTCAACTGCAATGTATGCCAATTTTCTGGTTGATATTAAAGTAATTATTTGTTGCATGGTGTTTCAAAATCTGTTTTTTTCTAATAAGTTCCAAGACTGGTGCAAAATGACAAAAGGCACAATTTTTTTTGTAGAATACCACTTTTTGATGCCAGTTTTCTAGCATGGATGGGGATGATAAAATTCCACCCCTTGCATTCTGTGATTTTTGTCTCATCCCTTAAAGCAGTCTCTTTTTTCATTGTGGCTTTCATTATATCTTTTCTATCTCTGGGTAACATTTTAAAAGGAGGCAATTATACTTTGGCATGAAGAAGAGAACTTGATAACCTTGAGGAAAGACATATATAACCCATTGAGAAGAAACAAACTCTATGCAGATGCCCTTGGCTGGATGTAAACAGATGACACCAGTGCTGCAAGGTCCCAATACTAACCACTGAGATAGCATGCTGTTTTTAGAATCGTATAGAATATTTATAATATTTTAAATAACGTTTAAGGCAGACAATAAATAATACCTAGAGTAATCAAGAATCAAATGAAGCGGAACAACTGTGGGTGGTATTGACAAGCATTATAATGGACAGAAAATAACTTTAAATGTAGCTCTTTGAAATGTTCATTAGTATGGCGGTGAAACAAAGTCTGTGACCTGCTGCGTTTTAATTATCTACATTGATTTAAATTACTTAGTGGAGGTGTTGGAAGTCTCTAAAATATTAATTACAGTATAAATAGTCATTTATTTTATATCAAGATTACTAGGAACATTATTAATTGTTTTAACTATTGTGTTTATTCTTTTTTCTTTTATTTTTCTTTGTAATATAAAATGAAATGACAGATCCCAATTCCATTAAATGTAAAACTTTAGGATAGTAACCTGTCTTTTTTCCTTATTGTCCTTTTTTCACATATTGTGTTTAGCCACCCTCTAATGTTTTGTGTATTGCTTTTTCAAGAAAAGGAGGAATCAATTGAATTGATAACTCTTTTTTTATTCACTCTTAAATCATGTGCATACTTGGCATTTTTTTTCCGTGCGGATTTGTTAACAATACCTGAAGCAAAATCTGATGCCAGCAAAGTGAATGAGAAACCTGAAGTGTCATGCACATGTTGAGTATTTTTGACTTGCAGATTTGGAGCAGAAAATATAATCTGCAGCATGTCAATTCTCTGTGCATTTTTGCCAGCATTTTTCATCCATTGAATGCAGCGAAAAAATGCAGGCAAAAAACGCATTGTTTTTGAGGCTGTGTTTTCCTGCCAAGAAATGCAGAAATGGCGCAGAAATTTCTGCGCACAAGATACTCGATGTGAGCACATAGCCTTTCTTTTCCTAACATGGCTATAGTACATTATAGATGATCATTAAAATTCACTTTACAATGATCATGTTGTATATGCTTCTGTTTATGCCTTAGGCTGGTGTAAACAAATGTTCCTCAATATTTCTCCGCTAAATGCTCCCTACACATGTTGTACATCAATGTGTCCCCAATGTGCTGTGAAATACTGTGCTCCTTATTTATACACGTTACACTATTTGCAGCAGTAGATGGTGCTCTGTTCCAGCAATCAGATTTGCACTGGCCAAATCAGGCACAAGATAATAGGGATTATGTGTGAATCATCTTATCCTCCTTAGAGAGACGTGAACCCAAAGGGAAACAGTCATGCCCGATAATGGTATTAACATGCAGATATGGTGTTAATCTGCAAGTTAATAGTAATATGATGTTGCTGTACTGAAAGTGTGGCACCCAGTAGGAAATTAACTTTATTTCTCTCAGTAGCCACTGGCTTTCAGTCATGTAGGTGTGCCGGCGCTGCATCTGACATGATTCACTATGCTGTGAGCGGTGGCTGTAAGCACACCCCAAAACTTTGACTGTCAGCTGGTTCAGAAGTGTATCAGAGTAGAGCAGGCTGGCATTCAAATTGCCGGGTGTGCTTAGAGCTGCCGCTTACAGGATAGTGAGCAATTACTGAAGTTGCGCATGCCAGCATGACTAAATAAAAGTTCATTTAATCCTGTGCTGCACTTTCAGTATTGTAGTCGACACCTTCATAATGCTATTGGTCTGCAGATTTTCCCTTCATCTGCAGGTTTTTAGCTTTATCAGACATGACAGGTCCTTTTGAATGAATAGGGGGTAGATTTTGGTAGCTGTACAGATATTGTGGTCAAGCAACAGGAGTTATCAACATGAGGTCAGCAGCAGTACTAGAGCAGAAAGAGGAAAGTCTCATAAGCAAGTGAAGGTCAGTTGAAAAGTTACAGAAGGCCAAGAGTTGAACAGAAATCAGTAAAACAGACAAGACTTGGACCAAAGAATATGATGGATATGATGATTCTATGATGAACTGAAGAGTGTAGCAGCTTGTCTGGCAACTCAATGCTCACAAGAAGACATCACTGTGGACAGAGGAGCCAAGGAGTGGCATGGAGAATGAAACATATGAGTAACTGCACAGAATAAGGTGTTAAGGGAACGGTTGCAAACAACTTTATTAATAATGGAAAGTAACCGAACCCGGGGTCCGTGATGCAGCCTAGGAGACTGCGGCCGAACACCTTCCGGGTAAGAACGTAAAACAACCAACTAATATATAAATCCCTCCAGTGTTACTGCACACTGAGACGGAAAAGGGAGTCGCACTATCTCCGTTAATTGCACGAGAGATGTGCGACAAATAACGTAGCCGTAGCCCTGTTAATTGCACAGAGGCTATGCAGCAGACGCTAAGAAGTGTGTGTGACTCACGCCGGCGTATACGTGCTCCCAGCCAGTGTGCGACCAGACTGCGGAGTCACTCTCCACGTGACTAACAGACGGTGCCAGGAATACGGAGTCCGCAGTCTGCTCGGGGTGTATAGCGACCCCCTTGTCGGAGCCAGACTGTCAAACTGAACTACCTGCCTTCCTCCAGCTAAGACTGCCTATCCCCAGCTAAACCTGCCTGTCTGAAGCTAGAGCAGCAAGAGAGCAAGTGGAGCTCAAACCGACAAGCGTCCACACATGAACACAACCTTAGCTCAATGATCAGAGTGCACCGCCATGTGTGTGGGTGGGCTATTTAAAAACTAAGCCCTGCCCACTGTGGCATTATTGGTCACACTACTGATGACGTCACCCGCGGCCAATCAGGCGGTGCCAGGTCACCGGGTCAGCTGACACCAAAGCACCAATCACGGTCCACCATGTCACAGGCATGCTCAGTGCAGTGCATCCTGGACTTAGGCTGTAGCAGCCCTTGTTCCCCTCTGCAACCTATGCTTAACACGACTAGGAACAAGTACTCAAGAGACAGCCTGTACTTCTCGTGCACTGGCTAGGCGTTGGGACCGACGGCAATGCTAAGCAGCATCTGCCCTGGCTGGACCAGAATGGGAAACCACAGATGATTCTGACCCAATTTCAGGTCCAGCAGCTGCTGGACGCCAAACATAAGGACTGTGTGAATTCCATTTAGAAACATGGTTTGTACATCTCAGATATATAAATACATCAAGTTAAGAACTTATAGTCAGCTTTAAGCAACAATTTATTCACACAGTAGAAACTAGTCACTTATAATAATGTTCTAGGTCTACTGAGCACCAGTGCAGAAATGGAAAAAATGTGGCTCGCATGACAGCTGTTTTCAAGACATATTTTTTACTTCTTACAATTCTGTCTTCATTAATAAAAGAAAAAAAACTAGTTCACTTTCCTAAAATTCCCTTGTGGCCCAACAGTACAGACACTTGCTACTTATTACAGTTCCCATGGCCTTGCTTCATATTTTTCAATTACATTATCCCAACAGTGACATTCCATGGGTTTCTCTTTTTTGTCTATGTAGACCCTGAAGAAGGAATCCTCAGCCATTTCTCCTTTGCCTGTCTAAAGTCTGCCTGTCTTGTTTATCTCAGTGCATAATTTCCCATTCTTTTTGTGTCAGAAGATGTTATTCAAAATTTAAATAATATTTGCAACTTTCATTTCATCTTTGGTTTTCCACACCCAAATTTACATAACGTCTTTCATTAGCACATTCTCTATTGCTAACAATTACTTTGTTTTTTAACTTTTTCCATTTTTTGTGAGCCACTAGAATACCTGGTGTATAGTTTGGTGGAGAAGATCAATTTTTTTTCTAGGCAAATTAAATTCACCTCATATTTTCCAAAAAAATAATGTACTGAATATGAATTTTTTGAGGGCTGCAAATTGTAGAGGGAGAGAAAAGGGGTTGTAGGGAGTGATTGATTGCAGTTATTTATTCCAAAGGGTTTGCAGCCAAATTTTAAGTTAAGGTTGCCATCAGTTTTGTTCTGCTCATTTTTGAGGTTTTGTGTTAAATAATGTCCAATTTGCCTTTATTATTTGTTTTCTTTTTGTGTGTGCTGGTCCAACACTTTCGTCCATGACTGTATGATATTGACAAGTGGCCACCGCAATATACATGTCAGATACACTACATTCTCTTTATAAACAGCAAATTTATTGCTGATCCCTAAAGAGGGATAATTTTTCAAAGGCTTTTTTTTAAAAAAGATATAGCTTCTTTTTTTAACTAACAAAAACAAAGATGAGGTATCTGCGCTGGTCTAGGTGATTTAAAATCGCTAATAAAATTGACTGTGGACAGATATTTAAAATGTAGATATTTATTGATTCATAGTTAAAAACGCCAGAGGGGCTGCAGGGGGGGGAAACTCACCAAAAAGAAAAAGTTATACCCTCAGGAAATAGGCAAAGACCATTCTTCCATCTTTAACCTGAGCCATTACACCTTGAAACCGGATGAATGCCAACTATTAAATAAGGGCCTAATGTTTGCACCAGCATGCCGTTTTGACAAATTTGAGGCATTTATAGGGGTTAAGAAATTTATGCGACAACTATCTATAAAAAAACATTTTCTAAAAAATACCACTAACATCAGCCACTCCCCCCAGACCTCTAATCAGAGCATCCAATATACCACACTCAGAAAAAAATCTAATTTCCATCCCCTGAATGAGTATTCAGAATCAATGGAGGCATTTAAAAAAATGTAATTGATGATATATACCGCATTAGTGATAAAAACTGCTTTAAAATTAAATATAACCTCAAACGAGGTGAACGCATAGCGATTAAAACATTAGCACAGAACCAGGATTTAGTCATACGCCCAGCAGATAAAGGCGGAGGTATTGTTATCTTGGATCACATACAATACCACAAAGAATGCCTCCGACTCCTAGGGGATGAACACACCTATGAATGTATGCTCTCTGACCCGACTCCTATATATACTGTGGAATTAAAAAAATTATTAGATGAAGGCCTCAACGAAAACCTTCTAAGCAAAAACGAATATGAATTCATTCTCACACCCTATCCAAGAATTGCTGTATTCTACTATCTTCCAAAGATCCACAAGTCCATGACGAATCCACCCGGCAGACCTATTATATCCGGCATCCAAAGCTTGACCTCCAACTTATCCAGGTATATTGACAACCATTTACAAAATCTAGTCTCCCTACTGCCAGCTCACCTCAAAGACACAAACCATACCTTGCAATTGTTGGATAAAATTAAATGGCAAAACCACTACATACTAGGAACCTTGGATGTTACATCCTTATACACGGTTATCCAACACCAAAAAGGTTGCCAGGCTGCAAAATTTTTTCTAAAGGCACACACCACCATGCCAGAAAAACAAATCAATTTTATCGAGAAGTGCATGCTCTTTATCTTAAACCATAACTCATTTAAATATGAGGATACACACTATAGACAGAGGTGGGGTACTGCGATGGGCACACGCTTTGCGCCCAGCTACGCAAATCTGTATGTAGGGATGTGGGAGCACCATAACATTTTCACCAATGGTAATCTACATCCGGATTTAATCCTATGGCGCCGTTTTATTGACGACATCTTGTTTATTTGGTCAGGTAGCCAGGACTCTCTCCAACAATTCCTTACAGACCTTAATAATAATGAATTTTTTCTCCAATTCACCTCATCAATAAACACTAAACAGGTGAATTTTCTAGACTTAAACATATACATCAATGATAATCAAATATGCACTCGCACTTTCTTCAAACCTACTGACACCAATAGTTTTATCCATACGAGTAGTTGTCACCTCCCCAGCTGGCTCCTAAATGTACCAAACAGCCAATTTAAAAGACTTTATAGGAATTGTTCAAAACCAAATGACTTTGAAGAAGAAGCCAATCTCCTGACGGCGAAATTTCTTAAGAAAGGATATGACCCATTACTCCTGACCAAGGCCAGAAAAGATACTTATAAAACTCCACGTACTGAACTAATGGCTACCAAAGAAACCATAAGTGACCAAAATAATAAAAAACTTAATGATTCCAACATTGATATCCCTATAATCACCACCTACAATTCCAATACCCACCTCATAAGGAAAATTATCCAGCGGCATTGGAATATCCTTAAGGACGATAAGATAGTAGGGGACTTAATCCCCCCTAGACCCAGATTCACATTTAGGAGAGCCAAAAACTTGGGCAACCTAGTAGCCCCATCCATCAAAAATCCTTCATTCATTACCTTACCAAAAAGCCTATCTACAAACCCAGTCGGCTTCTTTCCATGCAGTAAATGCACAGTATGCAAAAATCTACACACTAAGAAACAAAATAAAATATCCCATGGAGATATAGAGTTTCCAATCAAGGACTTCATCACGTGTGCCACAAAGGAAGTAATTTACGGACTCAAGTGCCCCTGTGACAAGTTATATGTGGGTCGCACAATATGTCCCCTGAACAGAAGAGTGGGGGAACACATACGGAACATACGCACTAAATTTGCCAAACACCCTCTCTCCAAACATTTTGCCGATAAACACGGGGGTTCGATTAAAGGCATCCAAATTACTGGCATTCAAATCGTACAAAAACATTGGCGACAGGGCCACTACATTAACCAGATGTCCCGCATTGAGAGTGGCTGGATTTTTAAACTTAACTCACTAAGACCGAAGGGTCTCAATAGTGAGATTGAACTTTTTGCATTTAAATGAATATCGGAACTTTTTACATTTAAACGAATATCATTACTGAAAAACCATTGATCTCAAGCAATATAAGGATCGGAGCAACGTCTCCAGCAGCAGGGAGTTACCATGGTTTCCTATATACAAACCATGGTGATCACAGGAACCTAATTACTGCTTCCACCTGCAATCTAGTAACATATGAGGACCGAGTACTTACCTATTTAAGGAACCACTCAGCACTGAAGGACCATCCCTGACGAAGGATTCCGTGCAAATCCGAAACGCGTAGGAAAGGTCCTCAGTGCTACCCGTACCATCGCGAGATATCGCGGGATCTTACGTCACTTACCACGTGACTGGACGCCCTGCCACTCTCCGCAAACAGGAAGTAGGTACCTCTGTACTCTCGCTGTTACCGGAGCCTCCGGCCGGGACTCCGTGTACAGCGCTACAGAACCTGGCTTCACAGCCCTCATCAGGTCAGTACATTACGACCCGCTCAGCACCTCCAACAAGGGAAGCTTCAAGAATCCACGTGCCTGCAACACCAGCAGCCGCCTTTGTTATACCAGGTACCCCAGTACTTACTTTGCAACGGCACAGCAAAACTCTGCTTTCATTCATCTATGCCTGTTATAATGGACTGTGCTTTTAAACCATAATTGGACTTACTCCATGCTCACCAGCCTCAACACGCATTGGTCTCAAGTAACCAGGTTATACACAGGTACTTAGTCCTCTTTCCACACGCAGAGCTATTTTATTTATCTAGATCTCCCTAGATTAATCTATACCTATACCCTATTGACATATTCCATATATTGCCTAACCAGGTAGGACAGCTAACAGCCACGTGACCCTTGCCGGACCCGCACTTTACCAGCTTCTTTTTACACCTTAAAACTAAGGTAATTCTCCCATCACTGGCAGTCTGTCAGCACTTTTTATCCTCCCCCTCAAACACCAATTTGTTTCACAGATCTGTACTCCAATTGCAAAAAGAACTCCATACATGAAAATATAAGAAATATTGTATCTAGACTAATGTCACTTTGAAAAATGAAGGTTTTTTGCGCATAATTTGGCCAATTTATGTGTGCCCATCAACCACGACAAGGTCACCTTCGTATGATGGGAAACTACGCTACGCTACCACTGGATATGCCACTCTTGGGCTGTAAGCCTGTATGGACAATATGTCTCTGCTTGGGCTTTTAACCTACAATGTATGGGCTGGTAGAGCTAGCTAAAACCACCTGTGACTGAATGGGAGGGACACATGGTCAGAAAAAAGGCTGTCAAACTTCTAATAGTGTGAACACGTACCTGCTGCAATGCTCCAGGAGCGGGATCCCAAAAATGATTAATAGAAAAAAGAGAGGGGTCGCTCACTGGTCTATTCGGGTGCTCTGAAGAAAAGAGTAATCTCAATTGCAAAAAGAACTTCGGCACTCCATACATGAAAATATAAGAAATATTGTATCTAGACTAATGTCACTTTGAAAAATGAAGGTTTTTTGCGCATAATTTGGCCAATTTATGTGTGCCCATCAACCACGACAAGGTCACCTTCGTATGATGGGAAACTACGCTACGCTACCACTGGATATGCCACTCTTGGGCTGTAAGCCTGTATGGACAATATGTCTCTGCTTGGGCTTTTAACCTACAATGTATGGGCTGGTAGAGCTAGTTAAAACCACCTGTGACTGAATGGGAGGGACACATGGTCAGAAAAAAGGCTGTCAAACTTCTAATAGTGTGAACACGTACCTGCTGCAATGCTCCAGGAGCGGGATCCCAAAAATGATTAATAGAAAAAAGAGAGGGGTCGCTCACTGGTCTATTCGGGTGCTCTGAAGAAAAGAGTAATCTCAATTGCAAAAAGAACTTCGGCACTCCATACATGAAAATATAAGAAATATTGTATCTAGACTAATGTCACTTTGAAAAATGAAGTTTTTTTGCGCATAATTTGGCCAATTTATGTGTGCCCATCAACCACGACAAGGTCACCTTCGTATGATGGGAAACTACGCTACGCTACCACTGGATATGCCACTCTTGGGCTGTAAGCCTGTATGGACAATATGTCTCTGCTTGGGCTTTTAACCTACAATGTATGGGCTGGTAGAGCTAGTTAAAACCACCTGTGACTGAATGGAAGGGACACATGGTCAGAAAAAAGGCTGTCAAACTTCTAATAGTGTGAACACGTACCTGCTGCAATGCTCCAGGAGCGGGATCCCAAAAATGATTAATAGAAAAAAGAGAGGGGTCGCTCACTGGTCTATTCGGGTGCTCTGAAGAAAAGAGTAATCTCAATTGCAAAAAGAACTTCGGCACTCCATACATGAAAATATAAGAAATATTGTATCTAGACTAATGTCACTTTGAAAAATGAAGGTTTTTTGCGCATAATTTGGCCAATTTATGTGTGCCCATTAACCACGACAAGGTCACCTTCGTATGATGGGAAACTACGCTACGCTACCACTGGATATGCCACTCTTGGGCTGTAAGCCTGCATGGACAATATGTCTCTGCTTGGGCTTTTAACCTACAATGTATGGGCTGGTAGAGCTAGTTAAAACCACCTGTGACTGAATGGGAGGGACACATGGTCAGAAAAAAGGCTGTCAAACTTCTAATAGTGTGAACACATACCTGCTGCAATGCTCCAGGAGCGGGATCCCAAAAATGATTAATAGAAAAAAGAGAGGGGTCGCTCACTGGTCTATTCGGGTGCTCTGAAGAAAAGAGTAATCTCAATTGCAAAAAGAACTTCGGCACTCCATACATGAAAATATAAGAAATATTGTATCTAGACTAATGTCACTTTGAAAAATGAAGGTTTTTTGCGCATAATTTGGCCAATTTATGTGTGCCCATCAACCACGACAAGGTCACCTTCGTATGATGGGAAAAAACGCTACGCTACCACTGGATATGCCACTCTTGGGCTGTAAGCCTGTATGGACAATATGTCTCTGCTTGGGCTTTTAACCTACAATGTATGGGCTGGTAGAGCTAGTTAAAACCACCTGTGACTGAATGGGAGGGACACTTGGTCAGAAAAAAGGCTGTCAAACTTCTAATAGTGTGAACACGTACCTGCTGCAATGCTCCAGGAGCGGGATCCCAAAAATGATTAATAGAAAAAAGAGAGGGGTCGCTCACTGGTCTATTCGGGTGCTCTGAAGAAAAGAGTAATCTCAATTGCAAAAAGAACTTCGGCACTCCATACATGAAAATATAAGAAATATTGTATCTAGACTAATGTCACTTTGAAAAATGAAGGTTTTTTGCGCATAATTTGGCCAATTTATGTGTGCCCATCAACCACGACAAGGTCACCTTCGTATGATGGGAAACTACGCTACGCTACCACTGGATATGCCACTCTTGGGCTGTAAGCCTGTATGGACAATATGTCTCTGCTTGGGCTTTTAACCTACAATGTATGGGCTGGTAGAGCTAGTTAAAACCACCTGTGACTGAATGGGAGGGACACATGGTCAGAAAAAAGGCTGTCAAACTTCTAATAGTGTGAACACGTACCTGCTGCAATGCTCCAGGAGCGGGATCCCAAAAATGATTAATAGAAAAAAGAGAGGGGTCGCTCACTGGTCTATTCGGGTGCTCTGAAGAAAAGAGTAATCTCAATTGCAAAAAGAACTTCGGCACTCCATACATGAAAATATAAGAAATATTATATCTAGACTAATGTCACTTTGAAAAATGAAGGTTTTTGGCGCATAATTTGGCCAATTTATGTGTGCCCATCAACCACGACAAGGTCACCTTCGTATGATGGGAAACTACGCTACGCTACCACTGGATATGCCACTCTTGGGCTGTAAGCCTGTATGGACAATATGTCTCTGCTTGGGCTTTTAACCTACAATGTATGGGCTGGTAGAGCTAGTTAAAACCACCTGTGACTGAATGGGAGGGACACATGGTCAGAAAAAAGGCTGTCAAACTTCTAATAGTGTGAACACGTACCTGCTGCAATGCTCCAGGAGCGGGATCCCAAAAATGATTAATAGAAAAAAGAGAGGGGTCGCTCACTGGTCTATTCGGGTGCTCTGAAGAAAAGAGTAATCTCAATTGCAAAAAGAACTTCGGCACTCCATACATGAAAATATAAGAAATATTGTATCTAGACTAATGTTACTTTGGAAAATGAAGGTTTTTTGCGCATAATTTGGCCAATTTATGTGTGCCCATCAACCACGACAAGGTCACCTTCGTATGATGGGAAACTATGCTACGCTACCACTGGATATGCCATTCTTGGGCTGTAAGCCTGTATGGACAATATGTCTCTGCTTGGGCTTTTAACCTACAATGTATGGGCTGGTAGAGCTAGTTAAAACCACCTGTGACTGAATGGGAGGGACACATGGTCAGAAAAAAGGCTGTCAAACTTCTAGTAGTGTGAACACGTACCTGCTGCAATGCTCCAGGAGCGGGATCCCAAAAATGATTAATAGAAAAAAGAGAGGGGTCGCTCACTGGTCTATTCGGGTGCTCTGAAGAAAAGAGTAATCTCAATTGCAAAAAGAACTTCGGCACTCCATACATGAAAATATAAGAAATATTGTATCTAGACTAATGTCACTTTGAAAAATGAAGGTTTTTTTGCGCATAATTTGGCCAATTTATGTGTGCCCATCAACCACGACAAGGTCACCTTCGTATGATGGGAAACTACGCTACGCTACCACTGGATATGCCACTCTTGGGCTGTAAGCCTGTATGGACAATATGTCTCTGCTTGGGCTTTTAACCTACAATGTATGGGCTGGTAGAGCTAGTTAAAACCACCTGTGACTGAATGGGAGGGACACATGGTCAGAAAAAAGGCTGTCAAACTTCTAATAGTGTGAACACGTTCCTGCTGCAATGCTCCAGGAGCGGGATCCCAAAAATGATTAATAGAAAAAAGAGAGGGGTCGCTCACTGGTCTATTCGGGTGCTCTGAAGAAAAGAGTAATCTCAATTGCAAAAAGAACTTCGGCACTCCATACATGAAAATATAAGAAATATTGTATCTAGACTAATGTCACTTTGAAAAATGAAGGTTTTTTGCGCATAATTTGGCCAATTTATGTGTGCCCATCAACCACGACAAGGTCACCTTCGTATGATGGGAAACTACGCTACGCTACCACTGGATATGCCACTCTTGGGCTGTAAGCCTGTATGGACAATATGTCTCTGCTTGGGCTTTTAACCTACAATGTATGGGCTGGTAGAGCTAGTTAAAACCACCTGTGACTGAATGGGAGGGACACATGGTCAGAAAAAAGGCTGTCAAACTTCTAATAGTGTGAACACGTACCTGCTGCAATGCTCCAGGAGCGGGATCCCAAAAATGATTAATAGAAAAAAGAGAGGGGTCGCTCACTGGTCTATTCGGGTGCTCTGAAGAAAAGAGTAATCTCAATTGCAAAAAGAACTTCGGCACTCCATACATGAAAATATAAGAAATATTGTATCTAGACTAATGTCACTTTGAAAAATGAAGGTTTTTGGCGCATAATTTGGCCAATTTATGTGTGCCCATCAACCACGACAAGGTCACCTTCGTATGATGGGAAACTACGCTACGCTACCACTGGATATGCCACTCTTGGGCTGTAAGCCTGTATGGACAATATGTCTCTGCTTGGGCTTTTAACCTACAATGTATGGGCTGGTAGAGCTAGTTAAAACCACCTGTGACTGAATGGGAGGGACACATGGTCAGAAAAAAGGCTGTCAAACTTCTAATAGTGTGAACACGTACCTGCTGCAATGCTCCAGGAGCGGGATCCCAAAAATGATTAATAGAAAAAAGAGAGGGGTCGCTCACTGGTCTATTCGGGTGCTCTGAAGAAAAGAGTAATCTCAATTGCAAAAAGAACTTCGGCACTCCATACATGAAAATATAAGAAATATTGTATCTAGACTAATGTCACTTTGAAAAATGAATGTTTTTTGCGCATAATTTGGCCAATTTATGTGTGCCCATCAACCATGACAAGGTCACCTTCGTATGATGGGAAACTACGCTACGCTACCACTGGATATGCCACTCTTGGGCTGTAAGCCTGTATGGACAATATGTCTCTGCTTGGGCTTTTAACCTACAATGTATGGGCTGGTAGAGCTAGTTAAAACCACCTGTGACTGAATGGGAGGGACACATGGTCAGAAAAAAGGCTGTCAAACTTCTAATAGTGTGAACACGTACCTGCTGCAATGCTCCAGGAGCGGGATCCCAAAAATGATTAATAGAAAAAAGAGAGGGGTCGCTCACTGGTCTATTCGGGTGCTCTGAAGAAAAGAGTAATCTCAATTGCAAAAAGAACTTCGGCACTCCATACATGAAAATATAAGAAATATTGTATCTAGACTAATGTCACTTTGAAAAATGAAGGTTTTTTGCGCATAATTTGGCCAATTTATGTGTGCCCATCAACCAAGACAAGGTCACCTTCGTATGATGGGAAACTACGCTACGCTACCACTGGATATGCCACTCTTGGGCTGTAAGCCTGTATGGACAATATGTCTCTGCTTGGGCTTTTAACCTACAATGTATGGGCTGGTAGAGCTAGTTAAAACCACCTGTGACTGAATGGGAGGGACACATGGTCAGAAAAAAGGCTGTCAAACTTCTAAAAGTGTGAACACGTACCTGCTGCAATGCTCCAGGAGCGGGATCCCAAAAATGATTAATAGAAAAAAGAGAGGGGTCGCTCACTGGTCTATTCGGGTGCTCTGAAGAAAAGAGTAATCTCAATTGCAAAAAGAACTTCGGCACTCCATACATGAAAATATAAGAAATATTGTATCTAGACTAATGTCACTTTGAAAAATGAAGGTTTTTTGCGCATAATTTGGCCAATTTATGTGTGCCCATCAACCACGACAACGTCACCTTCGTATGATGTGAAACTACGCTACGCTACCACTGGATATGCCACTCTTGGGCTCTAAGCCTGTATGGACAATATGTCTCTGCTTGGGCTTTTAACCTACAATGTATGGGCTCCCATTCAGTCACAGGTGGTTTTAACTAGCTCTACCAGCCCATACATTGTAGATTAAAAGCCCAAGCAGAGACATATTGTCCATACAGGCTTACAGCCCAAGAGTGGCATATCCAGTGGTAGCGTAGCGTAGTTTCCCATCATACGAAGGTGACCTTGTCGTGGTTGATGGGCACACATAAATTGGCCAAATTATGCGCAAAAAACCTTCATTTTTCAAAGTGACATTAGTCTAGATACAATATTTCTTATATTTTCATGTATGGAGTGCCGAAGTTCTTTTTGCAATTGAGATTACTCTTTTCTTCAGAGCACCCGAATAGACCAGTGAGCGACCCCTCTCTTTTTTCTATTAATCATTTTTGGGATCCCGCTCCTGGAGCATTGCAGCAGGTACGTGTTCACACTATTAGAAGTTTGACAGCCTTTTTTCTGACCATGTGTCCCTCCCATTCAGTCACAGGTGGTTTTAACTAGCTCTACCAGCCCATACATTGTAGGTTAAAAGCCCAAGCAGAGACATATTGTCCATACAGGCTTACAGCCCAAGAGTGGCATATCCAGTGGTAGCGTAGCGTAGTTTCCCATCATACGAAGGTGACCTTGTCGTGGTTGATGGGCACACATAAATTGGCCAAATTATGCGCCAAAAACCTTCATTTTTCAAAGTGACATTAGTCTAGATACAATATTTCTTATATTTTCATGTATGGAGTGCCGAAGTTCTTTTTGCAATTGAGATTACTCTTTTCTTCAGAGCACCCGAATAGACCAGTGAGCGACCCCTCTCTTTTTTCTATTAATCATTTTTGGGATCCCGCTCCTGGAGCATTGCAGCAGGTACGTGTTCACACTATTAGAAGTTTGACAGCCTTTTTTCTGACCATGTGTCCCTCCCATTCAGTCACAGGTGGTTTTAACTAGCTCTACCAGCCCATACATTGTAGGTTAAAAGCCCAAGCAGAGACATATTGTCCATACAGGCTTACAGCCCAAGAGTGGCATATCCAGTGGTAGCGTAGCGTAGTTTCCCATCATACGAAGGTGACCTTGTCATGGTTGATGGGCACACATAAATTGGCCAAATTATGCGCAAAAAACCTTCATTTTTCAAAGTGACATTAGTCTAGATACAATATTTCTTATATTTTCATGTATGGAGTGCCGAAGTTCTTTTTGCAATTGAGATTACTCTTTTCTTCAGAGCACCCGAATAGACCAGTGAGCGACCCCTCTCTTTTTTCTATTAATCATTTTTGGGATCCCGCTCCTGGAGCATTGCAGCAGGTACGTGTTCACACTATTAGAAGTTTGACAGCCTTTTTTCTGACCATGTGTCCCTCCCATTCAGTCACAGGTGGTTTTAACTAGCTCTACCAGCCCATACATTGTAGGTTAAAAGCCCAAGCAGAGACATATTGTCCATACAGGCTTACAGCCCAAGAGTGGCATATCCAGTGGTAGCGTAGCGTAGTTTCCCATCATACGAAGGTGACCTTGTCGTGGTTGATGGGCACACATAAATTGGCCAAATTATGCGCAAAAAACCTTCATTTTTCAAAGTGACATTAGTCTAGATACAATATTTCTTATATTTTCATGTATGGAGTGCCGAAGTTCTTTTTGCAATTGAGATTACTCTTTTCTTCAGAGCACCCGAATAGACCAGTGAGCGACCCCTCTCTTTTTTCTATTAATCATTTTTGGGATCCCGCTCCTGGAGCATTGCAGCAGGTACGTGTTCACACTATTAGAAGTTTGACAGCCTTTTTTCTGACCATGTGTCCCTCCCATTCAGTCACAGGTGGTTTTAACTAGCTCTACCAGCCCATACATTGTAGGTTAAAAGCCCAAGCAGAGACATATTGTCCATACAGGCTTACAGCCCAAGAGTGGCATATCCAGTGGTAGCGTAGCGTAGTTTCCCATCATACGAAGGTGACCTTGTCGTGGTTGATGGGCACACATAAATTGGCCAAATTATGCGCAAAAAACATTCATTTTTCAAAGTGACATTAGTCTAGATACAATATTTCTTATATTTTCATGTATGGAGTGCCGAAGTTCTTTTTGCAATTGAGATTACTCTTTTCTTCAGAGCACCCGAATTGACGAGATCTGTACTCCAGACCGACCCTTTGAGGTTTACAAACGCCACGTCCACGTCTATGCCATATAAGGTAACTAGTCCTTCCCCTACCCCAGCAAGGGTACTTTACTCTTAGGAACAGGCCTATTTTAACCCTTTCCCTCTCCTTCCCTCCTAGGTTTCTATTATTAACTTCCAGCCACTAACTTTATCTATCCCTGAAGCCAACTCCAAGCAAGATCCTCACCAACTATTCCTAAGCATCATCTTTCACTGTGTTCTTAAATTGTTTTTAAGTGGCCAGCCACCCCCACAGTTTTACCTAAAACAATATAAGTTTTTATGTCTTGTACTTATACCTTTTTAACTATGAATCAATAAATATCTACATTTTAAATATCTGTCCACAGTCAATTTTATTAGCGATTTTAAATCACCTAGACCAGCGTAGATACCTCATCTTTGTTTTTGTTTACCTAGGCAGCCTTTTTGGTTCACTGTAAGTATCAGCTGCAGGTCAAGGTTAATAGTTCACTAGCGCCCCCTATTAGTGCTTTATTTTTTTAACTAACAGCAAACCTTTTGATGTTCCTCAAACAGAGATATATTTTGAACCACTGTTTGTCACAATCCTATGTCTTCTTCCATGTACACTATAAGTATTTAAACACTAGCAAGGAAGACATCTGACCCATAAAACTGATATTTTCAGGTTGTATCATACATGCACTTTCAATGGCTTTAAAAAGTGTTGTCATTCAGATATACAAATCATGTTTGCCTATTTTTTCCATGATATATGGGAATTATTTTCTGTCATTGTTGTATACCTATTTATTTGTTAATATATGAGGAAAAATTAAACAATTTGACATTGGTGGAAACATTAAATAAAGGTCTATTTTTCACATTTTTTTATTTATTTAGTTACAAATTTCATTATTTACAATTACAAAGGAGCACGAAAACATTTTCAATTGGGTTACCGTTTACATAGAAATTATTTTTAGTTATTGGGCAATTTTTTCAAATGGTTTGGGCTTGAAACAGCGATTCAGACTGACATTATCTCTTTTTTATTTTTTATTTCAAATTTTTTTTCTCTTTTATTTATACTTTTTTATTTACTTATTTTTCATTTATTTCACACACGGTAACCCAACTAAGGTCTTAAAACACTGTTGGGGGAATTGTAACATATTAATACAGTGTCTTTATTGCTAATTTGCCCTATGGCTGGCATATTAGCCCCAGTTATAAGAAAAAAATGGCCTCCTGGCTGCACAATAGAGCTGACTGGCTTTCCTAGGATGCAGCAACTCCTGCTCTCTCCCTTCACTCAGAGATTGGATGTGGAGGAAGAAGCACTATCAGTGCTTCCCAATCTGTATACACAAGCATCAGATCTGTAGAGAGGTCTTTTTGACATTTCTAAGGGTGTGTTTGTGTTAAAGAACTTGAAAGGGAATTCAATACAGTCTTAGGAGATGTCAGACTCATATATAAATTTTATGGGCAATTTAAAGATTTGTAGTACTTGTAATTGTGAATTGATTCATTATTATTCATTTTTTTTTAAATAAACGAAGCTTGTGATTTTGAAATTCAAAATATTAATTGATCTATGATATTATGCATTATTTTTATTCTATTATTTATAGTAAGCACTGTTAACAATGTTTGACTACATTTTGCACAACCCTTTGAACTCTCAGGAAACACAACCTATGCTGGTAAAAGCAAGAATGTAACGATTCTAAAAAATAATGATGTGACTATAAAAGCAGAGAACAGAATTGTCTAGGCTGTTATTTTCCTTTTGGCTCTTTATGTGAAAGATATACTACAGGGTGGGCCATTTATATGGATACACCTAAATAAAATGGGAATGGTTAGTGATATCAACCTCCTGTTTGTGGCACATTAGTATATGAGAGGGGGAAAACTTTCAATATGGGTGGTGACCATGGTGGCCATTTTGAAGTCAGCCATTTTGTATCAACTTTATTTTTTTCAATGAGAAGCGGGTCATGTGACACATCAAACTTATTGAGAATTTCATAAGCAAAACAATGGTGTGCTTGGTTTTATTGTAACTTTATTCTTTCATGAGTTATTTTCAAGTTTATGACCACTTATAAAATGTGTTCAAAGTGCTGCCCATTGTGTTGGATTGTCAATGCAACCCTCTTCTCCCACTCTTGACACACTAAAAGCAACACCGCAGAAGAAATGCTAGCACAGGCTTCCAGTAGACTTTGTTTCAGATGCTGCACATCTCGTATCTTCACAGCATAGAAAATTGCCTTCAGATGACCCCAAAGATAAAAGTCTAAGGGGGGCAGATAGGGAGACCTTGGTGGCCACTCAACTGGCCCACAATGACCAATCCACTTTCCAGGAAACTGTTTATGTAGGAATGCTCGGACATGACACCCATAATGTGGTGGTGCACCATCTTGTTGGAAAAACTCAGGGAATGTGCCATCTTCAGTGCATAAAGAGGGCAACACATCATCATGTATCAACTTCAGATATCCAGTGGCATTGAGGTTATCATTGATGAAGAATGGCCCCACTATCTTTGTATCTCATATACCACACCATGCCATCAATTTTTGTGTTCCAACAGTCTTGGAGGGATCTATCCTCTGTGTGTTAGTGTCAGACCAATAGCGGTGGTTTTGATTGTTAACTTCACCATTCACAAAAAAGTTTGCCTCATCACTGAACATATTGTTCTGTGTAAACTGAGGGTCCTGTTCCAATTTTTTTTGCCCATTCTGCAAATTCAATGTGCCGATCTGGATCATCCTCGTTGAGATGCTGCAGCAGCTGGATTTTGTAAGGATGCCATTTGTGAGTAGCTAATATCCGCCGATGGGATGTTCGACTGATGCCACTCTCCAGTGACATGCTACGAGTGCTACGCTGTGGGCTCTCGCTGAATGAAGCTAGGACAGCCATTAATGTTTCTTCATTACTTGTAAATAACTGATGCAAGAAAAAAGTTACGCTAAAACCATACCCATTATTTTTCTTATGAAATTCTCAATATGTTTGATGTGTCACATGACCCTCTTCCCATTGAAAAAAATAAAGTTAGATCTAAAATGGCCGACTTCAAAATGGCTTCCATGGTCAGCACCCATCTGGAAAAGTTTTCCCCCTCCCATATACTAATGTGCCACAAACAGGAAGTTGATATCACCAACCATTCCCATTTTATTTAGGTGTATCCATATAAATGGCCCACCCTGTATATGAAACTTTTATTGTTTTTAACCTTTTGTTGTTAATAATCAGATTATTTTCATTATATTATTGGAGGACACAATTCAGCAAATTTATTAATATTATTAAAAGTGGTACGTACTGTTTAATAAATTTTCCATATAATAAGACTGTCTAATCTAAATTTTTACTGCCTTTTAGTTGGATTACTTTGTGTCAGAAATGTGCTCTAAAAATTTTTAATAATTTTTTGGTGTAGTGTGTTGTACATTAGACCATGCCCCTTTTCAGGCAACTATGCCCCTTTTTGATGAGACCACACTCTATTATCAGGCAAGGTACAGAAGGTGTCTAAATCATGTAATAAATATCATAAAGTCATTAAAGAGTTTCTTTTAGTAAAAAATACACCAGATTTTACTGTTTTTAGTTAGATAAACATAACCCAATCTATAAGAAGCACATTTATACTTGCAAGAGGGGATAGGAAAACAGTAAGATAAGATGAATGGATACAATCAAAGAGATTGGGAATAAAATTAGACAGATTAAAACAGTTAGAACTGACGTTTTGGAAATTATAATTTTGAAAGTAAAAAGTCCATAAAGTCAGACTAATTAAGTTGAACTAATTTAGAACATGTTTTCTTTTATTGAAAAGATGTTATGCCAGTCCAGAGGATGATAAATTTGTAGTTCAATTAGTCGTTTGACTGCGATATTCTAGTGAGGGAGAACAACTTTGTTCCAAACTTTTACCTGTTAATATGAAACATTGCTCAAGTAAAGAATTTTTTGGTTAGAAGGGAACAGTAGCAAGAATATATTGTTAAAACACTAAATAATTCAATAGGAATGCAATAATTATCAAGTGATAAATATTATCTATGCAATATTGCTGTGTTTATCGCTTTTCCACAGATGTGTAACATATTTCAATATCATTTTTCCCTAGTTTGGCTAACCTAGTCGATGTAGCTGTACATTAAACATAGAAAATGCATTGAAAAATCCAAGCCATCCTTCCCTTAAACCCCTGAGCCTGTTTTCACTTTCCTGTTATGGCCAACTGTTTCAATTGTGACCAGTGTCACTTTCTGTGGTAATAACTCTGGAATACTTCAACATATCCCAGTGATTCTGAGTTTGTTTTTTCATGACACATTGTACTTCATGTTAATAGTACACTTAGGTTGATATTAGTACTGAGCGAATAAGTTCAACATCCGATCTTCAAACTTAAGGTCGACATGAATGTGGCACATTCGGATTCATGATTGGAAAAGCGAGCAAAATTTGATAAATTCAGAAAAATCGGCACCGTTCGGCGAATTTCCATGATTACGAGATTGTGGGACAACTACAGCGGTTTTTACAGTTTTGCTAGCATAGTGCTTGTGCATGATGACCATGATGACTGGGGAGACATGGCAGATGAGTGGGGGGCTAGTGATAGCTCAAAACAGGCCAGATCAGCGGCGCGCTGTTTTTTTTTCCTATAGGAGGTAACTTTAAGGCAGGAAAGCTCGGCTAGCCATCAGAGCGCAGGAAGCAACCACAGTGTCCCAGACACAAGGGCTTCTGCAATTGACTGCTGAAATCACATGTCCTCTCCATATAAAAACCGCCATGTTCCCTCAGCGTCATATTATGCATGTCACTGAAGGAGATAGACGCTGCTCAGTGTGCTCTGTCCTGTGTAATGAGAGATATTAGCTAAGTAGATGGGCGCTTCTGTGGAAGTCAGATAGTGTAGATAAGTCTTGTGCTGTGTACCTGCTCAATCGACCTAGCAGCCCTTTTTTTTGTGTGTAATTACTGAGATTCTGACAGAAAGAGCAGGGCCTGTGGCATAGAACAATGTTGTGCACCGGTTGTACTGTCTGTGCTCCATGCAGACTTTCAATTTATTTTTGCACTTGCTAATGTGATAAAGCAAGCAAGCCCTTTTAGGGTACTTTTTGATTTTGTGGGACTGAAATTCAGCTATCTGCAGAGCTTATCAGTGCAGAGCTTCTGAGTGCAGAGCACAAAAAACTTTTTTTTTTTCATTTGCTAATGTGATAGTGCAAGCTGTGTTAGCCCAGTTTGTCATTTTTGGGTGGGTGAAATTCAGCTGTTTTCTGAGTAAAAAAAAAAGATTTTTTCTGTTGTTAGCCAAAGTCCACCAAAGATTTTGTTTGTGTCGCAGACGTGTTACACTCTGCTATAATCCACCTAGTGCTTTTAGTGACGGTGAAATTCAGCTGTTTTCAAAGTAAAAAAATAGATTTTTTCTGTTGCTAACCACAGTCCACCAAAGATTTTTTTTGTGTCGCAGACGTGTTACACTCTGCTATAAGCCATCTAGTCCTTTAGTGGCGGTGAAATTCAGCTGTATGCAGAGCTTATACAGAGCAAATAAATCTATTTTTTACTGTGACTAACGTGATACAGCAGGCTAGATATGAGTTTGAAATATCTCGGAGCATATATTCCGTTATACAGGCCTCATCCACAGTCAAAAAATAATTTCTTAGATTCCTAATGTTATACAGCAGGGGATATCTCAGTTTGAAATTGTTCGTAGCATCTCTCCTATGTAATACAGGCCTCATTCACACTAAAAAAATACTTTGTTCTGTTACTAACATCATACACTAGGGGACATCTCAGGGTGCCAATGGAGGGTGGTTCACTGCCATGGAGGGGGGTTGGCGATACCAGAAAAACTGTTAGTGAAGGTGTTAGTGAAGGCGATGACCAAATGGAAGAGGAAGAGGTGATGGGCAAGCATCAGTCAGAACATGAAAAGGATAATCATCCGCTCTCTGTTCGTGCTTGGGTGGAGGGGACGGAGGAAACAAGCATCAGAATTACCCACCCACCAACACAGCATGGGCTTGAATCTCAGGAAAGAGGCCGACATATGAGTGCGTTCTTGCTGCGCTATCTGCAACATGATCCCCGTATAGTTATGATTCAAAATAGTGCTGACTACTGGGTTGCCACTCTGGTCATTTCACATTATAAGAGTAAATTTTGCCAAATCCTTCCCACCCTGAAAGGGACCCGCGAATGATAGAGTATCGAAACACGCTTTTACACAACCTTAAGATAGGTTTTCCCCAAGCCAACTGTTAGGAGGGCGGTTGTAGACAACTTTAATTTAATGGAAAGCAACCGACCCCGGGGTCTGCAATGCAGCCTGGTGGACTGCTGCCGAACACTTCCCGGGTTGAAAGGAAGGCGACAACTTAAATGTAACCCATCCGTGTTAACTTCACACGGGACCGGGTATAGCAGTATGCTCTATCTCCGATAGGTGCACGGAAGAAGAGCGACCGGCGACGCACCTAGAAACTGCCTAACCTCTCCGAGTTACAGCACACGGGAGGAGACTAACGGTTCACACTATCTCCATGAACCGCAGGGAGACGTGTGACCGGTCAGAAGCAGTAGCCCTGTCTTCGATACAGGCGCTACGCTATGGGAAATGGCGCTAAAGCGGGTCACACAATCTCCAAGAACCGCAGGGAGACGTGTGACCGGAGAAGAAGCAGTAGCCCTGTCTTCGATACAGGCGCTACGCTATAGGAGAAGATGCTAGTGTGTGAGTGTGATTCCTGCCAGGTATTCATGCACTCAGCTGGCATGCTACCGGACTGAGCCGACCCGCTCAATATGGCTCTTAGTGGAGCTCCAGAGAGAAGCGTGCACACACCAAACAACCAGCTCAAATGATCTGAGCGCACCGCCATGTTTGTGGGCGGGCCTTTTAAAGATTAAGCCCTGCCCCACTGTCGCACCATTGGTGACGACACCAGTGACCAATTAGGCGGTGCCAGGTCACTGAATCAGCTGGTTCCTGAACCACCAATCACGGTCCACCATGTCACCGACATGCTTAGTGCGGCGCATCTCGGACTTAGGCTGCCGGAGCCCCGACTCCCTCCGCAACCAATACTTCATAGTGCTAGGCACAAACACCCAAGATACAACCCGAGTATCTCGTGCACTAGCTAGGCGTTGGGACTGAAGGAAATGCTGTGCAATATCAGCCCCAGCTGGACCTGAATGGGAGACCACAGAATCCTCAGATGGCTCTGAACCCATTTCAGATCCAGCAAACGCCCGACGCCTAACACCAACAGTGAGGCACACAGGGTTCATTGCAGCTCTACACTTCCAACCTCCAGCACATCAATTCGTCAACACCAAAAAATTAGCAGTAGCAGTAGTGTATGTGGCAGAAACAATTTCTGTGAGTCCTTTCACACATTTTTTAAACCAGCTCATGCACCTGCACAACAGTGTACAAGTCTGACACGTGGTGAACGACTGAAGAGGATGGTGCACTCCTGATTAAGTCTCCATCTGCTGGGTTGGCTGTAGTGGAAGACGAGTCGTTCCTAATTCTACAATTTCTACTGTAATGAAATTGATGCCACTTTGCTGGTGTTTGCCACAAATTTTTGCAAATGTGGAGAATCCTGATTGGGTCTCCATCTCTTGGGTTTGGCTGTAGTGGAAGAGATTTCTGTTTCCATTAACCACTTCGCGCCAGAGCCTGTTTTTGCCTTCGTGACCAGGCCAATTTTTTCAATTCTGACCACTGCCAGTTTATGAAGTAATTACCCTGGAACGCTTCAACGTATTCCCCTGATTCTGAGATTGTTTTTTCGTGACATATTGTACTTCATGATAGTGGTAAAATTTCTTCGATATCACTTGCGTTTATTTGTGAAAAAATCGGAAATTTGGCGAAAATTTTGAAAATTTTGCAATTTTCAAACTTTGAATTTTCATGCCCTTAAATCAGAGAGATATGTCACACAAAATAGTTAATAAATAACATTTCCCACATGTCTACTTTACATCAGCACAATTTTGGAACCCAAATTTTTTTTTGTTAGGGAGCTATAAGGGTTAAAAGTTGACCAGCGATTTCTCATTTTTCCAACAAAATTTACAAAAACATTTTTTTAGGGACCACATCATATTTGAAGTCACTTTGAGGGATCTTTATGACAGAAAATACCCAAAAGTGACACCATTCTAAAAACTGCACCCCTCAAGGTGCTCAAAACCACATTCAAGAACTTTATTAACCCTTCAGGTGCTTCACAGGAATTTTTGGAATGTGGAAGAAAAAAATTAACATTTAACTTTTTTCACAAAAATGTTACTTTAGACCCAATTTTTTTATTTTCACAGGGGTAACATGAAAAAATGGACCCCAAATTTTTTTGTGCAATTTCTCTTGAGCGTGCTGATACCCCATATGTGAGGGAAAACCACTGTTTGGGCGCAAGGCAGGGTTCGGAAGGGAAGGAGCGCCATTAGACTTTTTGAATGTAAAATTTGTCTGAATAATTAGCGGACGCCATGTTGCGTTTGGAGAGCTCCTGATGTGCCTAAACAGTGGAAACCCCCCACAAGTGACACCATTTTGGAAACTAGACCCCTTAGGGAACTTATCTAGATGTGTGGTGAGCACCTTGAACCCCAAGGTGCTTCACAGAAGTTTATAATATTGAGCTGTAAAAATAAAATTTTCACATTTTTCCCACAAAACCGTTTTTCATCCCTTAATTTTGCATTATCATAAGGGTAATAGGATAAATTGCACCATGAAATTTGTTATGCAATTTCTCCTGAACACGCTGATACCCCATATGTGGAGGCAAATTACTGTTTGGGCACATGGCAGGGTTTGAAAGGGAAGGAGCGCCATTTGACTTTTTGAATGTAAAATTTGTTTGAATAATTAGCGGACGCCATGTCACATTTGGGGAGCCCCTAATGTGCCTAAACAGTGGAAACCCCCCACAAGTGCCACCATTTTGGAAACTAGACCCCTTAGGGAACTTATCTAGATGTGTGGTGAGCACCTTGCACCCCCAGCTGCTTCACAGAAGTTTATAATATTGAGCCGTAAAAATAAAATTTTCACATTTTTCCCATAAAAAATGTTTTTCATTCCCTAATTTTGCATTATCATAAGGGTAACAGGATAAATTGCACCATGAAATTTGTTGTACAATTTCTCCTGAGTACGCCGATACCCCATATGTGGGGGAAAACCACTGCTTTGGTGTACGGCAGGGTTCGGAAGAGAAAGAAGCGCTATGTTGGCTGGGATAGGCAGCAGACACCATGTCACATTTGAAGAGTCGCTGACATGCCAAAACAGCAGAAACCCCCACAAGTGACCCCATTTTGTAAACTACACCTCTCAAGGAATTCATCTAGGGAAGTAGTGAGCATTTTTTAATTTTTAAATTTATACCATTGGGCAGTGAAAAAAGCATAATTATATTTTTACCACAAAAAAATGTTTTACCCTCAGATTTTACATTTTCACACAGGGCAATGGGTAAAAATGGTGCCGAAATGTGTCACACAATTTCTTCTAAAAGTGTCAATACCCCATATGTGGCTGTATCGTACCACTTAGCCATACGGTGAGATTTGAGGGGGAAGGAGCGCTATTTGACAATTGGAGAACAAATTATTGTAGAATAGGCATTTGGATTTGGGAGCACAAAATTTTCTGAATTTCTTTTGGGGGGCAAGGACCATTTTGTTTTTCCAGAGCCTTTCTGCTACCAGTAACTTGGAAGTCCCTTATATTTTTAACAGATGATGGACCTGAGTGGGGACTAGCTTTTTTTGAGGACTGAGTTGAAGCTTTTATTGGGAACATTTTACGTAACATTTATCCGGCGCTCTAGGCTGAGCACTTACATCGGGGTTTCCATCTAATTTTCCAAGTGATGTAATTCAGATGAAACCCCTGCAGGATCCATTCACTGTAATGAGGCAGCAGAGTTACTCTGGACTCCGTCTGGCCTCTGTTTAGTGGTGTCCTTTTTTTCAGAAGTGCACAAAACTGTGGCCAACCGCACTTTTATGCACGCCTAAAACAAATGACACCGTGGGATCCCAGGCTAGACGGCATCCACAGTGGCCTATATCTGCCTCATTACAGGGAATCTTCCATCATGGGTTCTGGCTGAATCACGTATTTCAGAGATTTACACGGAAACTCTGGTGTAAGTGCTCAGCGCAGAGCACAGGATAAATGTGAGCAGAGCCTTACTGGGATCTTTGGGAGACATAATAAACAAATCAGTAGCAGGTGAATAATATTTGTTTTATTTATTTTTTATGCCGTTCCTAGTGTGATATAACTGATTAGATTACTTTATTCTTCGGGTCGGTGCGATTACAGAGATACCAGATTTATATTGGGTTTTTATGACTGACAGCTGTCACACACTAAAATATGCTTTTTTTGCAAAATCTAGTTTTTGCATCACCATATTTTGAGAGCTATAATTTTTCCATATTTCGGCCGATAGAGTCATGTGACGGCTTGTTTTTTGCGGGACGAGTTGAAATTTTTATTGGAACCATTTTTGGGCACGTGACATTTTTTGATCGCTTTCTATTCCGTTTTTTGGGAGGTAAAGTTAACAAAAACAAACACTTCAGGAATTGTTTTTTGAGTTTTTTTTATGCCGTTCTGCGTGTGGTAAAAGTGATCAGGCAGCGTTATTCTTCGGGTCAGTACGTTTACAGCGATACTACACTTACTGTATTTTTTTTATGTTTTGGCGCTTTTACACAATAAAACAATTTTATAGAAAAAAAAATATTTTTTTTGCATTGCTTTATTCTGAGCGCTATAACTTTTTTATTTTTTGGCTGATGGAGCTGTATGGCGGCTTTTTTTTGCGGAACAAGATGTCGTTTTCAGTGGTACCATTTTTATTTCTATTCTGCTTTTTGATCGCATTTTTTTCCACTTTTTGTTTGGCGATATGATGAAAAAGCATATTTTTTTGCTCCGTTTTTTATTTATTTTTATTACGGTGTGCACAGAAGGAGTTAATTAGTGTGACAGTTTTATAGCTCGGGTTATTTCGGACGCGGCGATACCAAATATGTGTACTTTTTTTGGTTTTGTAATAATTTACGGATTTATTGGTTTAATATTTTATTTATTTATTTTTATTTATTTTGTGATTTTTTTTTTTAATAGTTTAAAAACTTTTTTTTTACTTTTTTTTACATTTTTACTTAGTCCCTGTATGGGACATTAATTTTTATTTTTCTGATCACTGATCTCATGTAATGTAATACACATATATTACATTATATGAGATCTTCACTGACTGTTTCAGTCAGTCTCCTGTCTGACTTCAGCTACATACAGGCTGAAGTCAGACAGGAAGGACACCATATATGGCAGAGCTGGAGGCGGTCATGTGACCTCCAGCTGCCATAGCAACCCCAGGTCCTCAAACGAAACGGAGGTCTTCGGGGGTAAGTGGACGACCCCCTCTCTTCCTGCTGTCTCCTATATGCCGCGATCACTAAAGATCACAGCATATAGAAGACAGCAAAGGGTTAACATCACTGGGACCTGATCTAATCAGGTCCCGATGATGTACCCTGTCAGAGCTAACGCTCTGCACCGGAATCGCAGTGCTTGCAGGACCCTGGGGGTCCTGAGCACTGCGAGACCACCCACCGTTTTTAAACGTCGGCACTGCACAGAGCCCGGCAAGCGCCGACGTTTATCTACAGTGGGCGGTCGGGAACCGGTTAAACTACTTCTACTCTGGTGAAATTGATGCCACTTTGGTGGTGTTAGGCCCTAATTTAGAGAAAAGTAAACACTTCTGATTAAGTCTCCATCAACTGGGTTGGCTTTAGGGGAAGACGTGTTGTTCCTAATTCTACAATTTCTTCTGCACTGAAATTGTTGCCACTTTGCTAGTGTCTGCCATTAATTTCTAGAAGTGTGGGGAATCCTGATTGGGTCTCCGTCTACTGGGTTTGGCTGTAGTGGAAGAGTTGTCTGTCACCATTATACTAGATCTATTTTAGTGAAATTAATTCTTAGGTGCAGATATTTTTGTCACAGGGGTACACAAGATATAATTGAATTTGGTTTTCTTAGTTCCTTGGTATATAAAGCAAGCTATATTTCATCTTTTAATTTTTTTGGCACTGATATTGTTCTCCATAAAGTGGTTTGCATTAGTAATGAGAGAGCACTAAATGTGCTCAACTTAGTGGTCCAGCGGTTTCTCAAAACCTACCCAGATCTGCCAGAGCTGCTTGTGAAAGTACAACGCGTGTTTGCCCATTTCAAAAAGTCAGCTATAGCTTCCGCCAACCGGGCAGTGCTTCAACAGCATATGCAGCTTCCGGCTCACCGACTGTTGTGTGATGTCCCACATGTTGGAAATCAACATTGCAGATGTTGGGAAGGATTTGTGAGCAGGAGACAGCAGTTGTTGAGTACCAGCTTCAACACGCCCATCATCATTCAGGTCAGCCTCCGAACATAAGAACTGATGAGTGGGCATGGATGTCTGACATCTGTGCCATCCTCAAAAACTTTGAGGATTCCACCAAGATGGTGAGCAGCGATGATGCCATAATTAGCTTCAACATCCGGCTTCGCTGTCTACTGAAATGCTCGGTGCTCACAGTTAAAGAGGAGGCATTGCAGGGGGAGCAAGAAACTATGCAGCCCAGCCTCATCTCATCTCAATGCGAATTGGGTGATAATGAAGAGGAGGATGAGGAGGAGAACATGAACAGTCATCCTCATGGGGAGGACAGAGAACTCTTGGCTGTCTTTGAAGTCTTGATACCCCTCTTTAAGTCTGTGTGAAAGCTGTATAAATTTCACTTAATGATCTTCAGTGGCCTAAACCGTGGATTTTCTTATGCACGTTTTTTCTCAAAACGCATTGCAGATCAGGCCAATAAGTGACTAAGTACCACCGACAAGTGTGAGCTGATGTTGGACGGGCTGTCATTGCTTATGCAACAAGCTGCATTACAGGACTTCCTGGGAGAAATGACAGCTGGAGGAGATACGGTTTCCCTCTATGCCAGTCCTTTCACCGAGCTAAAGAATATGGCTCTAATGAAATACAACTCTCATCGAGAAGAAGTGTCAGACTGAAGAACAATGGGCCCACCAGAGGATTTAATTCTGTGGGACCACCTTTCTCCCCTGCTAAAGAGCCTCATAGTAGCTGCAAGATTTGCGCTATGAACTCTTCTGAAGGAGAAGCAGGCCCCACTGGAGGATTTTCCGGGTCTCTGGTTGGCCCGTCCAACCCTGCTGAGAAGCATCCCTGGCTAAGAAAAGTGTGTAGGAAGGTTCCCGGACACTCTATGGCTGGTTTTTTTTTACTGTAGACTGGCTCCATACCGTCCCTGGCCACATTCACTTGTCTACGTGTTTGTTGATAGGCAGTCCTTCCCACTAAGTAAACTGGGAAGGGCACGGGTAATGTTCTGGGATCCGTGCTTGTGGGAGGTGGGAACGACACCGGGAGAAAGAGTGGAGGCTGGGGACCGAGTTTGGAGACCCGGCCGCCACCATGAGGTTGGGAAAAGCTTCCGCCTCCAAGAGCCTAAGAGGCAACATTTCAAGTGCAAGTAGCTGTCCAGAAATGTGGCAGTTTAGTATTGTGGCCTGTGGGTGGGCGGGTGGCTGGCTGAATTCTTGCGCTTGCAAGTATTCCAAGTAACAGAAAATGAAGGAGATTGATGGCCTCATCATCATCACAACCTGGAATGTTTGCGGTATGAACTCTCCTGAAGGAGAAGCCAGGACCCATCAGATGATTCTCCTGTTCTCTGGTGGGCCCGTCCAACCCTGCCGAGAAGCATCCCTGGCTAAGAAAAGTGTGTGGGAAGGTTCACGGATTCCCGGACACTCTATGGCTGCTTTTCTACTGTGGACTGGCTCCAGAAATCCATAAGATTGCAATCTATAAGATCCCTTCACTGGCTTCCAATTGCCCAACGTATCCAGTTAAAACTACTAACACTGACTTACAAAGCCATCCATAACCTTTCTTCTCCGTACATCTCTGAACTAATCTCCCAATATATTCCCTTACGTAATCTCCGGTCCTTCCAAGACCTCCTTCTTTCCACACTTATTTGTTCCTCACCCAATCACGTCCAATATTTCTACCAAATATTCCCCATCCTCTGGAATTCTATTCCTCAACACGTCCGATTAGTCACCACAGTCGGATCCTTCAGACACAACCTGAAAACCCATCTCTTCAAGACAGCCATTGCCTTGCTGCCACCTCACCTCAATACCACCGGAGCTAATACAACTTCACAACCTACTGTCTCCTTCCCCACCATCCTATAGAATGTAAGGCCACAAGTGCAGAGTCTATAAGACTTAAGATGCAATATGGCACCTTGGCAAAGTCCAATTATGTTCTCCCTCTGATATCAAATAGGTCATGCTGGAGAAACTTGCACCTACTGCCACTCAGTGTCTTCAGCTCCTTTGTGAGAAACTAATGTTTGCTCAGCCAGTCTACCAAATAAAATTCCTGAGGTACGGAAATTGTGGATGACTTTGCTTCTGGTACTGGGTGCTAATACCAAACCATGGCATGCCATTCACTGGATATTCCTGGCTTGTTGGAGACAAGCTCATTCCCACAGAAATGTACCGGCAAGCTAAGGAGATGGTGGCCTCTATCATCATGAAGGAATTTGCTTGTTGTCTAGGGGTCTGGCTTTTAAACTAAAGATCCTGCTAATTTTTATAGTTTTAAGATCGTGGTTTCTGCAGCAGCGCATCCAGGCCGGGATAGTGGCAGTGAAATTGCTGTACCATCAGATTGAGGATGCGAGCCATGGAAGGAACGTGTCTGAGGTTGCCCCAGCTTAGAGTCGCCAAGGCCTTCCCTTGTTCCAGGTTCTGTGGAGACAGCCATTGCTTAAAATTGGCCTGGAGAGCTGTCCACAACTTTTCAGCTATATGACTGCGATCTACAAGGCATATTAATTTGAATAATTCCAAGACTGCCTGATTGAGGTGAGACCTGGCTGCGCAGTGCGAAGTTGGGGGGGATTCTCTCTGAACTGTTAGAACGTGTGTCTCAGTAAGGCAGAGGTTGAGGGTGCAGGTGTAGGCCCTAGAGGAGGTGCAGGATGCAGAAGCACTGGAGTAAGTGTTAGATACAGAGGTTTGTCCCGCAAGCCTTGGAGATTCCAACACTTGCTTTCTAGTGACACCGTGGTGTCTAGTGGTTTAGTTCTCCATCCTTAGCTGTTTAGTAGGTTAGTTTTCCAACCCATGTTGTCTTATTAGTTTAGTTCCCCAACCCTTGTTTTCTATTAGTTTAGTTCTCCATGTTCTGGTGTGTATTTGTTTCATTCTCCAACCTTAGCTGTTTAGTAGTTTAGTTCTCCAACCCCTGTTGTCTTATTAGTTTAGTTCTCCAACCCTGTTTTCTATTAGTTTAGTTATCCATGTTCTGTTGTGTATTTGTTTCATACTCCAACCTTAGCTGTTTAGTAGTTTTGTTCTCCAACCCCTGTTGTATATTAGTTTAGTTCTCCTTGTTCTGGTGTGTATTTATCTCTTTCTACAACCCATCCATGCCCACCCTCAGGGGTTAACATCTGGTGATGAGGGTTTGGATTCTTCTCGGACCCTACTTCATCCAGGCCCGGATGAACTGAAAAATTTTTTTGACATCACTACACATGATTTCCTCCTCTTGAGTCTGTGAAGCTTTTGATCAGACCTCTGATGCCCCGGAATAGAATGTGTGAACAGCTCTGTAGACTTGCCCATCTGTGCTTCCCCACAGTCAGTTGGCCGGTTGGAGAGTTGTGACGTGAGTGAAAACAAGGGTAATTGGGGTGGCACATCTGAGCACTGTACTGTATGTGATGTTAAGGTGGAGGAAAAGGAGCAGAGGCCACTTGATGCAGCGCTTGTCATCTACTGGAGCACATGTTCTTCCTGCCCCTCATCTACAAGGCGTACCACTGTGCGACTGCCAATAAAAGGGAGAGGAGTCCAGTAACAGAAGTTTTCAAAATGCTGCACAATTGTTCACTGCAGCAAAACAAACCTACTTCTCATCTCTCGTATCATACATGTCTCACAACCCTAAACAGCTATTCAGTACTTTCAAGTCCCTCCTCTGTCCACCAGCTCGCCCTCCCTCTCCTCTCATCTCAGCTGAAGACTGAGCCTCATTCTTCAAGCAGAAGATTGACAACATAGGGCAAAGTTTTTCCTTAAAGTCCCAACAGCCCCTTCTCTCTCATAACGACTCAACTCTCTTCCTCCAAAACCAGCTTCTTTACCTTCACGGAAGATCATCTTTACTCTCCAAATCACATCTCACCACATGTGAACTTGACCTATCACCATCCCACCTCATTCCAAACCATACCACAGTCTTCATCCCAAACCTAACCCTCCTCTACTACCTGTCACTAACAACTGCCGCTTTCCCTCATGATTCAAATATACATTGATCACACCTATCCTCCAAAAGCCCTCCCTTGACCTATCCTATGTTTAGCTATCGCCCCATCTCACTTCTCCCCTATGCCTCCAAACTACTGGATCAACACGTCTATTTTGAATTGTCATCCCACCTCTCCTCCTGCTCCCTCTTTGACCGCTTACAATCAGGCTTCCGACCTCACCATTCTGAAACTGCCCTGACTAAAATCACCAATGACGTACTAAATGCCAAATCCAAGCCAGACTACTCTGTCTTCCTCCTCCTAGACCTGTCATCTGCCTTCGACACAGTAGACCATGCCTTCTTACTACAGACTCTCATCTCTCGGCATCACAGACTTGGCCCTGTCTTAGATCTTTTCATTCCTAACCAACAGGACATTCAGTGTCTCCCACTCACACACCACCTCCTCATCTCACCCCCTATGTGTCGGTATCCCCTAAGGTTCAGTTGTAGGACCCAGGCTCTTCTCCATCTACACCTTCGGCCTGGGACAGTTCATGGTCTCACGGCTTTCAGTATCACCTCTATGCTGATGACACACAGATCTACCTTGTAAAGATGTGCGGTTGTGGGTTGTAAGTAATCACTTAGGCAGGTTAACGATGCAACAATATTTTATTAATCACATCCATGGTAATGCAGCAATTCCAAGTAAATGGCCAAAATACAGTTCTCTCAGTCCTTAAGTTCTCAACCTGGGATCAGTAGATCCACTTGCTCTGTATCAGGCTATACTTACTGTCTCCCAACTTTTGGTTGGCCCACAGATTTTGTATCTCCAGCCAGTATAGTCTGTTGCCACTGTCCACGATCCTCCAGATGACGGATAAAACAATGGAAGCACAGATATCCAGTAGCAACAGTCTTAGAATAAAGTTGATATCCAACGACATATCCACAACTGTAGTACGTTTATCCAGCCCAGTTGATAACTGATCTCCAACACTCCATAAGCCATCCATCCATCAACTCCACGTCCACAGCCCTAGGTCCTATCCCTCCAGTGTCCTTCCATCAACCCCTCCACATCCCTGGGGTCAGCCCCCTCCCAGCACAGAAGTGATCACCCTCCCCCTCAAGCATTCACAGTTCGCTAAACAATGAAGAATATTCTAGAAGCCTTCATCTGAGACTGCATGCAAGACCCCCTGTGATGACGGCTCCACTGTGTCTCAATCCAAACTCACCTAATTAGACCATTGGCTGTTGAAGCAATGGACTCCTGAGATACAGATTAGTGGAATGCTGGACATTTTACAAGTGAATCTAGTGTACACACTGACAAGTTAGCAGAACTATATAAAACATGACAAGTAAATCACTAATAAAACACAATAATAATATTAACAAAAATAGTGATCCGTTGCTGGAAAAGTATCATAGTCTGTAGAAAATGGGCAGCTCCTCACATACCTCTCTGGACCTGATATCACCCCCTTACTAACCAGAATCCCACAATGTGCGTCCTGCATTTCATCTTTCTTCTCTGCTAGATTTGTAAACATTAACATGGATAAAACAGAATGCATCATCTTTCAACCATCTCATTCACCCCCCCAACTGACCTATCCATCAAAGTGAATAGCTGCCCACTCTCCCTTGTCCCGAAAGCTTGACTCTGATCTGTCCCCCAAACATCAGATCCAAGCCCATTCCACTTGCTGCTGACTCAAACTCCAAAGTATCTCAGGGATCCACACATTCCTCAACCATGAATGTAGAAAAACACCAGTGCACGCCCACATCATCTCTCGCCTCGATTACTACAAGCTCCTGGTCTGTGGCCTCCCTTCTATCACTCTCACACCCCTCCAATCTATCCTAAACTGTGCTGGCCGATTAATCCACCTGTCACCCCGCTATTCCCAGGCTTCTCCCCTCTTTCAATCCCTGCACTGGCTCCCTGTTGCACAGAGACTCCAGTTGGAAAGACTAACTTTGGCATACCAAGCCATCGAAAACCTGTCTCCTCCATACATGTGTGACCTCGTCTCCGTGTACTAGTTACCTGCACGCAACTTCCCACCCTTCCAAGATCTCTTTCTCTACTTCCCTCTTATCTTTTCTTGACATGATCGCATACAAGATTTGTCCCGTGCATCTCTGCTACTATGTAACTCTGTACCCCAACACATCAGACTCGCCTACCGTTGAAAAGGGAGCTGAAGACCCACTTCTTGTGACAAGCATACAATCTGCAGTAACCCTCGCTCCAGAATACCGCTGCACGACTAGCTGTACCCTGACCTACTGTATCCTCACCCATCCCTCTCTCCTCTTGCACCAGTTGGTGACCCCTTTTGACATGTAAAGTGCCACGGAATAAATGTAGCTATAATAGTAATAATAATTATGGTACTTGTACTCAGGGTCAATTTATGGCACTTTCCAGGTGTCTAACCCTAATTTGATGTGTTTTGGCAGCTTTCGGGCTGTGTATGTGTATGTGTTTTTTTTGTCCCCCCCATTGAATCCCATGGCATTCGGTAACGTTCGGCAAACATTCGATGAATAAATCAGTGAATATTGCAAATTCAGCGATCATAATCCGACTCGAATATTGAAACATTCGCTCATCTCTAGTTGATATGATTATCGTTTTTTTTCTAAAAATAAGAAAATTTGACAGCAAACTTAAAAAATTTGCAATTTTTGAACTTTGAATTTTTATGCCCTCAAAAAAAATAGTCATACCGCTCAACATAATTAATAAATATCATTTACCACATTTATTTCTTTTCATTTACTTTATGTCAGCATCATTTATGAAGTATATTTTTTAAGGAAGTTAGAAGAGTTAAAAAAAATTGTAAAGTAATTTTTCCAATGAAATTTACAAATACAATTTTTTTAGGGACCACTTCACTTTAAAAGTGACTTTAAGGTGCCAAAACATCAGAACAACCCCACAAGTGACCCCATTTTTGAAACTACAAAATTGTCCCCACACGTAATGAAACCTTGATGTGTGAATTGGGCCTCAGGCACAGTTCAAAGCTCAGAAGGGAAGGAGTGTCTATTGGAGTGCAGATTTTGCTGGAATGGTTTGACGGTGCCAGGTCACATTGACAGAGCCCCTGAGGTGCCAGATCGGCAGCAACCTGCAAAAGTAACCCCATTTTACAAACTATTCCCTTCAATGAATGCATCAAGGGCTGGAGTGAGCATATTGAAAAACAAAATAAAAAATAATTACATTTTTACCACTCAAATGTTGTTTTCGCTCCTAGTCTTTAATTTCAAAAAGACTAATAGGAGAAAATAGACCACTTAATTTGTTATGCAGTTTCTCCTGATTTTTCCAATACCCCATATGTGGTCGGAAACAACTTTTCAGACACGTTGGAAAGCTCAGAAAGGTAGCAGATCCATATTGAAATGCAGATTTTGCTTGAATGGTTTGCAGGTATTATGACCCATTGGCAGAGCCTTTGAGCTGCCAGAGCACCAGAACCCCCAATAAGTGACACCATTTAACAAACTTCACCTCTCAGTGAATACATCTAGTGATGAAGTGAGCATATTGACATCACAGGTGTGTCACAGAATTTTATACCATTGGGTGGTGAGTGGTGACCAAATAATAATTACATTTTTCTACTAAAATCTTGTTTTAGCCCAGATTTTTCATTTTCACAAGGAAAAATCGGTAAAAAAGGCCGCATACTTTGTTTCATAATTTCTCCTGAAAGTGGAAATAACCCATATGCATATGTGACTAGACAGTACTATTTGGCCACATGGCAGGGCTTGGAAGTGAAGCACTTTTTGACTTTTGCAACTCAGATTTTCCTATAATAGTTTGCAGTCTCCATTTGCAGAGTCCCTAAATGCTAGAACAGCAGAAACACCCTCAAGTGACCTCTTCTTTGAATTTATACCCCTCTGGGAGTTCATCTATGGTTTGATTGACAATTTTGACTTTGTGGGTGATTTCCAGAAACAAACGCACAGTGAAAGTTGCAGAGTGAAAATACAAATATGCTATTGAAGTGTCCCATACACTGTGCCCAGCGTGTGTTTATTGAGCAATGTACCAATAAATTAAGTGGGCTTTCCTTGCTACAATAAGGCTAAACATGTGGACGCTAACTCTGGTTTAGGAACATTGTGGGGCTCAGAATGGAAGGGGTATTTGGAAGTGCAGTTATCACAGGATTACTTTTGGTTGGAGCCATGTTGCTATTCCAGAACATTTGTGCTACCAGTAACAAAGACACCCCCTATATATCTTTTAACCGCTGACGGACTTGAGTGGGGGTTTGCTTTTGTGGGTTGGGTTAAAACTTGTATTGTTAGCATTTTGGTGTATGTTCCATTTTGGATCAGTTCACATTTATCCTGTGCTCTATACTGAGCACTTACATTGTGGTTTACACCTAAATCTCTGAAATATGTGATTCAGAAGAAACCAACAAAGGATCCATTCACTATATTAAGGCAGACACAGCTACTATGGACTCCATTTGGCCTCTGTTCAGTGGTGTCTGGCTTTTCAGAGGTGTACAAAACTATGTTTGACCGCGCTTTTGTGTATGCCTAAAATAAAAGTATAAAAGACTGACACAACTTGATCATAGGTCAGACAGAGTCCTGGAATTCTGAACACAGTATTTTGTAAATGCACAATGGCTCAATCACTGTTTCATCCTTCAAAACATATGGCATGTTTCACAAAAGGATTTATCTAATAGATTTTTCTTACTATAAATTGATGCTGTTTGCATATTTTAATATAAGTATTAGGAAAGGTCATTTATTCTACTCTTTTTGATGTGTTTTATGCATTGTACTGATGTAGAGGCTAAAGATCAGATGTTAATTTGATATCAGAACCTTAGTTTTCTAATGTTACAGTACAAGGTTGAATATTCTTGGTGCAATATTCAAGGCACATCACTAGTTTAACTCCTTTTTGACGTGGGGCATATTAGTACACCCAACGTCATCACCCTCTGTTTAGCGCGGGCTCCAGCGCTGAGCCCACACTAAACCGGGCATATGTCAGCTGATTTATACAGCTGACATGTGCCCGCAACAGCCACTGGTGGAATCGCGATTAAAAACCAGTTAAATGCCGCTGTCAATCTCTGACAGAGGCATTTAACAATGCCACGCTGGAAGCGTGTCATTGGCCCCGCCCATGGATGACCTCATCACATGATCACGGGACACTCATGGGTTGGCATGACAACCCGGGGTCTGCAGCAGACGCCTGTATTTGTCATGTCCAAATTGCTATGAGCACCGCCTAGTGGTCTGCGCTCATAGCATTTCTGCTGCATACAGGCGATCTGCTCATCGCCTGTATGCACCAGAGCCGATCAGGCAAAGGCTGCTTCTAGTCTCCCATGGAGACTATAGAAGCAAGCAAAAAATAAAAAAAAAGATTTTTTAAAAATATAAAATAAATAAAAAAAATATAAAAGTTTAAATCACCCCCTTTCGCCACATTCAAAATAAAACAATAAAAAAAAACAACACATACACATATTTGGTATGGCCACATTCAGAATCACCCCATCTATCATTATAAAAAAAAGAATTAATCCGATCGGTAAATGGCGGAACGAGAAAAAATTCTAAAAATGAAAACGCAAAAACGGAAAATGCTCTGGTCATTAAGGGGTTAAATTTTGTGAGTAGTATAAAATTTCTTGCTTTCTGTGTTTATTTTGAGTCAGTGAGAGAGTGACATCAAGAAGAAAGTTCCTACACTGTTGCTATAATTTCTCATCCTATTCAGCCTTGAAAGAGCACAATTGGGATACAGGAACTTTTGTTCATTATATTTATTTTACCAATTGCTCATTGAATCACTCACTTGCAGCTTATCAGATGATTTTTTGACTTTTTGATGCAAATGTATAATGGTATTTGGATTGGTTATATTTTTGTTTCATTTAGTTATCGCAAATATGTAATCATATTTACATGAAGACATAGTCATACAGTATGTGATAGGTAGGAACTCTGTGCATCTTTTACTTTAATTTTTTGTAGGTTTTGTAAATGCTTGGAAATGCTTGGGTCAGATTTTTAACCACAAATATGAATTGGCATGAACATTTTTACAAAATGGAATATTTAGATGAAAAATGTATTCTAGACATCCATGTATATAAAGTGATATTTGACATTTTCACAATGTATGAGGTGTATACTTCAGTAAATGAAATATGGAGGATATTTTTATTTCTTTTACTAGGCCTCATGAGATCACATGGAGAATTTTGCATAGCAATGATGTTTGTCATTCCCCAGGATCCTGCATAGAGCAGTGCATGAGATTGACCAAACTGAGATCCACCGGGCCACATGAGATCATATGAAGCCTAGTCCTAGTCCCGCACAGCCCTCCATGTGCTTGCCAGAGGTAGCCTGACTGCCATTAGGTACCGAAATGAGATCCTCAGACCCCTTGTGAGACCATATGCTGGTGCGGTTGGCCCTGGGTTCCTTCTAATGCGGGACAATGCCAGACCTCATGTGGCTGGAGTGTGTCAGCAGTTCCTGTCTGTATTGAACTCACTGTTGCTGGGCAGAAAATAAATAAACATTTCAAAACATCACAATGCATTATATAACCATTTGATCTTCAAGGGGCTGTGGGCAGCTTCTTCATTCCATTACCCAGTAAAGTGATATCTCCTAAAATTTGCAAAGTTAAGTATTCAAATTTGGAAAAATAATTGCACTAAACTGTTAATTAAAAAAATTGCCAACATTAGGATTAATTTGCTTGGTTAAACATTTTATAAGGTGTTTCAACACATAAACCATTGTTATCTAAGTCTACCCAAGTTAAAAATTTCAAGAAAAGAGACAAGCGCACATAGGATAACACTGCGCAGTACATAAAAGGTGAGATATTGCTCACATTTTGGAATTGTGATTCTCTCAACATGAATAAAAGCCTGTGTTAAAAAAGTGGCTGCAGTCGCACCAGTAGGCAAAGGATCCCCTTATTCTGCTTTTACTGTAATTGATATAAGATGAAGAGACCACGCTGCTGCAGATGATGAGAGTTCCACACTTCAAGGTAAAATTCAAGAAGCTTTATTAATGCGTTTCTGGTTCAAACTGAACACTTTTTCAAAATAAACTACAGATGAGTAGTAATTATCTGTAGTGAATAAAGCTAGTTGAATTCTACTATGTTGTGTAGAATTCTTAACATCTACAGCAGCACAATCTATTTAAATGCCTTTCCTTCACCATATATCACTCTAAAAATGTGCCTTTCCACTTCTCATCATCCCTGATCAGTCCTTGTTGCATATTGTTATCACTGCCTTAAGCGCTGTAATGCTAAGCCTTATCATGCTAGGCCAGGACTTTCAGCTCTAATGAGGCCTGAGACGATTTTGTGCATGCTTGCGTCAAGTCATGATCATAACGTCCACTGCGGCCTTTTGTGGGCATAAGTAGAAGTGTCCCAGGCCTCTTCACAGCCAAAAATACAAGCCTAAGAAGGAAAAGCCAGTTTTATGACCAGGAGATTCTTCTCTGCTCACTGTAGAGATAAAACTAAGTTTACAGTAAGTAGCCAATGTAGTAGCAGTAGCAGTGACTACAGTATCTCCGCTTTTGGCACGCATCGGGAGGTCATGACCTTCCATGTGGATATCAGCACTAGAGATGAGCGTTGTTCTACTCGAACTGTTCGCCAATCTCAAATTCGAGCTGTTTTGGGCGGTGTTCGAGCCGGTCGGCGAACACGAACAATTTGAGAAAAATTCGGCTGTTCGAGGTTATGTTCGATAACTGTTCGTGCACCAAAATCATAACTGGATTTTTTCTCAGTAATGATGAAAATTAATGTTAATACGCAGTTTGAGTGTACAGCGGGGCGGGGGGAGGGGCAGGGGATGGATCTCTGCAGGAACAATGAAGATCTCCATTTTTTTTTCTCTTTCCCGCATTTGCAGTGGGGAGGTGCAATCTGTCAGCCTATCAGCAGCGCACACACGGAGCGAAGTGCTTTTTTTCACACAAGCAAGGGCATGTGTGATTGGCAGTGTATGTCACATGTCCTTGCCCTATAAGACCAAGCCATTTTCCCCGTCGCCACCATTTTCTCACTGCTGCAGCTGCGTGTTAGACGGCACCGCTGTTGCTGTGTGCGCTATACCTTGTTAATTTCAAGCCAATTTTCGCACAAATATACAGATAGCTTGGGAGTAGGGAATAGTTGTGATTGCAGTCCTTTTAAGGACTAGGTTACAGCATTTCCTACGACTTTTATCAGGCAGGTCTGTGCTCTTAAATAGATAGATTGTGCAAGTAAAGACTAATTGTAATTGGAGTCCTTTTCAGGACTAGGTTACATCAGTTCCTATCAGTTTTTGCCAGGCAGGTCTGTGCCAGTGCTGTGCAAGTTTTTTTCACAGCATTTGGCTGAATCTAGCAAAGCTAATCCTTTTTGGCCTATTGCAGAGTGTGTTAGTCAGTGGAGTAGCCTATCTGTGTTGCAAGATATACCACCTGTGTATAGAATACCAATTTTTTTACTGCACCTAGTGAAGTAAAATCTTTTTTGCATAGCATCATTCTATTAGTCCATCTATACTGACCTCCATCAGGTTGCAAACTGAATATAATTTTTTTCTGCATCTAGCTCTGAAAAAATATTTGGGCTTCTAGCAGTGTGTGGGACTTGGTCTATTAGTCCATCTATACTGACCTCCATCAGGTTGCAAATTAAAAATAATTTTTTTCTTCATTTAGCTCTGAAAAAATATTTGGGCTTCTAGCAGTGTGTGGGACTTGTTCTATTAGTCCTTCTATACTGACCTCCAGCAGGTTGCAAATTGAATATAATTTTTTTCTGCATCTAGCTCTGAAAAAATATTTGGGCTTCTAGCGGTGTGTGGGACTTGGTCTATTAGTCCATCTATACTGACCTCCATCAGGTTGCAAATTAAAAATAATTTTTTTCTGCATCTAGCTCTGAAAAAATATTTGGGCTTCTAGCAGTGTGTGGGACTTGGTCTATTAGTCCATCTATACTGACCTCCATCAGGTTGCAAATTAAAAATAATTTTTTTCTTCATTTATCTCTGAAAAAATATTTGGGCTTCTAGCAGCGTGTGGGACTTGTTCTATTAGTCCATCTATACTGACCTCCATCAGGTTGCAAATTAAAAATAATTTTTTTCTGCATCTAGCTCTGAAAAAATATTTGGGCTTCTAGCAGTGTGTGGGACTTGGTCTATTAGTCCATCTATACTGACCTCCATCAGGTTGCAAATTAAAAATAATTTTTTTCTGCATCTAGCTCTGAAAAAATATTTGGGCTTCTAGCAGTGTGTGGGACTTGGTCTATTAGTCCATCTATACTTACCTCCATCAGGTTGCAAATTGAATAAAAAAAATTTCTGCATCTAGCTCTGAAAAAATATTTGGGCTTCTAGCGGTGTGTGGGACTTGGTCTATTAGTCCATCTATACTGACCTCCATCAGGTTGCAAATTAAAAATAATTTTTTCTGCATCTAGCTCTGAAAAAATATTTGGGCTTCTAGCAGTGTGTGGGACTTGGTCTATTAGTCCATCTATACTGACCTCCATCAGGTTGCAAATTAAAAATAATTTTTTTCTTCATTTAGCTCTGAAAAAATATTTGGGCTTCTAGCAGCGTGTGGGACTTGTTCTATTAGTCCATCTATACTGACCTCCATCAGGTTGCAAATTAAAAATAATTTTTTTCTGCATCTAGCTCTGAAAAAATATTTGGGCTTCTAGCAGTGTGTGGGACTTGGTTTATTAGTCCATCTATACTGACCTCCATCAGGTTGCAAATTGAATAAAAAAAATTTCTGCATCTAGCTCTGAAAAAATATTTGGGCTTCTAGCGGTGTGTGGGACTTGGTCTATTAGTCCATCTATACTGACCTCCATCAGGTTGCAAATTAAAAATAATTTTTTTCTGCATCTAGCTCTGAAAAAATATTTGGGCTTCTAGCAGTGTGTGGGACTTGGTCTATTAGTCCATCTATACTGACCTCCATCAGGTTGCAAATTAAAAATAATTTTTTTCTTCATTTAGCTCTGAAAAAATATTTGGGCTTCTAGCAGTGTGTGGGACTTGTTCTATTAGTCCTTCTATACTGACGTCCAGCAGGTTGCAAATTAAAAATAATTTTTTTCTGCATCTAACCCAGCCAATAGTTTTGGCCTAATACCACAGTTTGGCCACTCAGCTCTGCTCGGTTACCATCCATTGTTTTTTTGTGCAAACAACTCCAGAGTTGTGAATTAGTTAACCACCAAAATGAGTGGAAAAAGGCCTGCTGCTGGTGGAAAGGGGAATAGGCGTGTTGGGAAGGGGAAAAAAGGTTGTGTCCGTGGGGTAGGTGCAGAAGAAAGACCATCTTCCAGCCAAACTAAAATGTCTACTTCTTTTAGTGGACAATGTGATAAGATCCCTTTCTTACGGCCACGCCAATCGCTACAAATTCCAGATGAGGCACAAAAACAGCAGGTGCTTCAACGGATATCAAGTGCTCCTTTAAGTGGGCTCTCCTCCACATCAACTTCAACATCACAAATACTCCAGTCCTCAAAGGTGTCACCCAAATCGCACTTGCTTCCTCACAGCTCCCAAATCTCCAGCTGCCCGTCTGAGTATGAGGTAGAACAGATGGTTGAGTCTGCAGAGCTGTTTACTCATACTATAGCCTGGGAATCAGAGGTCGACTCCAGCGCTTCTGTGAATCCAGACGAGGAAATGATCTGCACTGATGCCCAGAATCTTTATGAGTCGGATCCAGGACCAGACGCAGAAGGTTCTGACCATAATGTAGACCCTCATTCCCAAACTGTAACTCCTGTTGGTGGAGACAATGAGGAAGACGATGATGAGACTCAAATACCTGATTGGAGCGACAACTTTAGTTTTTTGTCAGGGCAGGAACAGGTTGGCTCTGAGGACGACGGGTGTGATAACGCACAGGGTGATGATGATGAGGTCGGAGAACCCACTTACTGTCAACCCACAGTCAGCCAAGAGATGAGGTCAGCAGAGGAGGTGGAGGAAGATGCTAGTGACGACGAGGTCAGGTTGCGCCTTCCTGGACAGAGACGTAGTACTGGAAGCACGTCAACAACTGCATCCTCAAACACAACTCTGCCTCTCACCACAAGTCGTGGTGGCTCTTCAGGTCGCATGGGTGCTAAGCCTTGCATAGCCTGGGCATTTTTTCAGATCGATAAAGATGACCCAACTCGTGTTATCTGTAACATTTGTCAGCAAAAGCTAAGTAGAGGCCAAAAAATACATAGTTTGAGTACTTCATGCATGAACCGGCACATGGACATGAAGCATAAGTTGCAGTGGGAAGCTCAGTGTGCTACAATGCGGTCTAGCCGGCCGGGCCAACCACCGTCTGCCATATCTTGTGCATCCGCGGCCTCTTCATCCTCTGTGACTGGGGGGACAGCAGTCACACCTGTTTTGGGGCGCAGACCTGCCACCTCTTTACCCGCAACAGCCAGCGTGATTGGCAGGTCATCATTTTCTTTGGAGGTGGTAACACCAGCTGGTCTTGAGTGCTGTCCGACATCGATAGCACCACCTTTGGATCAAGGCAACCTAACATGTCCGCCTGCATCTTCCTCACAGACCGGCAGTTTGCCGGGGACACCCTTATCAACCCCGTCTAAGCACAATAGCCAGCCCTCGGTCCCTCAGATGTGGACAAGTAAAAGACCATTTCCTCCTAGCCATGAGAAAGCTAAGAGGTTGAATTTCACCATCTGCAAGCTCTTGGCTACAGAAATGCTGCCTTTCCGCCTGGTGGACACAGAGGATTTTCGAGACCTTATGTCCGTCGCAGTGCCCCAGTACCAGATGCCCAGTCGGCACTACTTCTCAAAGAAAGGTGTGCCTGCGCTCCACCAGCATGTCGCACACAACATCACCGCTTCTTTGAGAAACTCTGTGTGTGACAGGGTGCATTTCACCACAGACACTTGGACGAGTAGGCATGGACAGGGGCGTTACATGTCGCTGACTGGGCACTGGGTAACTATGGTGAGAGCAGAACAAGGGGCTGCTGTCCAAGTCTTGCCGTCCCCACGAGTTGTGCGTCAATCCTCTTTATGTCATTTTTCCTCCACTGCTTCTGCCTCCTCAACCTCCTCTCGGTCTTCCACCTGCACCCAAAGCCTGTCTGGTCATGCCACAAGCTTTCTAACTGCGCAGAAGGGATCCTGCACACCTCCTTACTATGCTGGCAGTAGGGCTCAACGTCATCAGGCGGTTTTTACATTGAAATGTCTGGGAAATGTGAGTCACACAGCTGAGGAGTTGTGGTCAGCTCTGGAGAACCAATTTCATGAATGGTTGTCTCCACTGGACCTGAAACCAGGGAAGGCCGTGTGCGACAATGCTGCAAACCTGGGTGCGGCCCTTCGCCGGGGCAATGTCACACACGTGCCTTGTATGGCTCACGTGTTGAACCTGGTTGTCCAGCAATTTTTAGCCCACTATCCCAGACTAGATGGCCTTCTGCAGAGGGCACGGTCGCTGTGTGCTCACTTCCGCCGTTCGCATCCCGCAGCTCAGCGACTTACATCTCTACAGAAGTCGTTGGGCCTGCCACTTCACCGGCTAAAATGCGATGTGCCTACCCGGTGGAATTCAACTCTGCACATGTTGCAGCGACTGTGGCAGCACCGACAAGCCCTGGTGCAATACGTTCTGACGTATAGCCTGGGCCAACGAGATTCAGAGGTGGGGCAAATCACGCTGGAGGAGTGGTCTCAGATCAGGGACCTATGCACCCTTCTGCACAGTTTTGAAATGGCGACGAAGATGTTTAGTGCTGACGATGCCATTATCAGCATGACTATTCCGGTGATTTACATGCTGGAGCACATGTTAAACAGAATTCGGAGTCAGGTGGTGGCACAAGAGGAGGTGGAGGAAGTAGAGGAGGAGGAGTTGTATGCGGAAGGGCTAACATCTGCAAGGTCCAGACGGTCGGCAGCACCAGGGCGGCAGGCATGTGAGGGTGGGGGAGATGATTTTACCAGGGCGCATGGTAGCAGCCAAACTAGTGAGGAAGGTGCAGGAGCCCAGGAAGAAGTGGAGGACGAACTGATGGAAGACTCATCAGATGAGGGAGACCTTGATCACATTTCTGTTGTGCGAGGTTGGGGGGAGAGGACAGAGGAAGGAAGCATGATTGTTACCTCGCCACCAACACAACAGGGACTTGGTGCTCCTGGATGCGCAACACACATGAGTGCCTTCTTGCTGCACTACCTGCAACATGACCCTCGAATTGTGAGAATTAGAAATAATCCTGACTACTGGGTTGCCACACTGTTAGATCCCCGGTACAAAAGTAAATTTGCAGAAATTATTCCTGCCATAGAAAGGGATGCACGCATGCAGGAGTATCAGCAGAGACTGTTGCAGAATCTTACATGTGCTTTTCCACAAAATACCAGTGGTGCACGTAGTGAATCTCACAGTTCCAACTTGCCAACCGTGGGACCGTCAAGTGTTCAGCACTCAAACCGTAACAGAACCACAGTATCTGCTGGTAACATCAATTTTGCGGAATCATTTCACCACTTTTTTAGCCCATCCTTTGCAAGGCCACAGGAGACAAGAAGTCTGACACATAGTCAACGCCTAGAGACGATGGTACAGGAGTATCTCCAAGTAAACATTGAAGCCACGACTGTGTCACTGGACCCTTGCTCTTTTTGGGCTTCCAATCTGGATAAATGGCCGGAGCTAGCCACTTACGCCTTGGAGATCTTGTCATGCCCCGCAGCCAGCGTTCTGTCTGAACGTGTGTTCAGCGCTGCTGGTGGTGTGCTGACAGATAAGCGCACGCGGCTCTCCACTGATAATGTAGACAGACTCACGTTCATAAAGATGAACAAATCATGGATCCGAAACGACTTTTCTACCCCTGTGTCATCCTGGGGAGAGTAAAAGCTTGATGATTGGTTAAAATCACCCTACCAACCGTTTTAAGCTTTCAAATTACTAATCATGTTTATCTGTATCTTGACTGGAAAATAATTTGGGCTTTGTAGCAGTGTGCAGCACTGATCCTATTAGGCCATCTATAATAAGCTTCACCAGATTTAAAATTAAAAATAATTTTTAGCTGCATCTAGCCCGGAAAATAATTTTGGGGCTCCGAGATGCGCAAGACACATAAGTGCCTTCTTGCTGCACTACCTGCAGCATGACCCTCATATTGTCAGAATTCGAAGTAATCATGACTACTGGGTTGCCACACTCTTAGATCCCCCAAACTTTTCGATCAACCTTTTCATTTTAATAAAGACCAAAAAAATGGTCATTTTTGAAATTATAAGCATTAGCAGGTTGTTAGAAACTGAAATCAAACAGTTTTCAACTCAAAACTTTATTCTAGGTGATGTTACATTTTCACATAGGACCCCTTGTTCGAAAGGAGCTTCTGAACTCTCTCGTCCATTGAATTTGTCAGGTTTTGGATGGTTTCTGCTTCAATTGTTTTGCATGAGGACAGAATACCCTCCCAGAGCTGTTGCTTAGATGTGAACTGCCTCCCGCCATCATAGACACTCCTTTTAATGATGCTCCAAAGGTTCTGAATGGGGTAGAGGTCAGGGGAGCATGGGGGTCACACCATAAATTTGTCCCCTTTTATGCCCATATCAGCCAGAGATGCAGATGTTTTATGTGCAGCATGAGATGGTGCATTATCATGCAGAAAAATGATCTTGCTGTGAAATACACGGTTCTTCTTCTTGAACCATGGCAGGAAGTGCTGTTTGAGAAAATCCACATACATTATGGAGTTCATCTTTAGCGCCTTCAGGGATCCTAAAGGGGCCGACAATCTCTCTCCCCATGATTCCAGCCCAAAACATTACTCCACCTCCTCCTTGTTGGCGCTGTAGCCGTGTTTGCGTGGGGTGTCCATCAACCAGCCATCCTCCACTCCATTCATCTGGACCATCGAGCGCTGCACGGCACTCATCCGTGAACAAAACAGTTTTGAAATCAGTCTTCATGTAATGTTTGGCCCACTGGAGCCGTTTCTGCTTGTGTGAAGTGGATAGAGGAGGTCGACAGGATGGCGTATGCACAGCTGCAAACCTCTGAAGGACCCTGCATCTTGTTGTTCGGGGGACGTTGGAGGCACAAGCAGCTTCAAAAACTTGTCTGCTGCTATGACAAGGCTTTTTTGCCGCTGCTCTTTCAACCTGACGTAATTGCCTGTAGGAAAGAGTCCTCAATTTGCCCTTATCAGCACGCACACGTGTGTACTGTGAATCAGCTACATACTTCTTGATTGCCAAGACACTTCATCCTGATCATCGCACAATGTTGATTGTAGTCATGCCTTGACCTAAACACTCCACAATTTGTTGCTTCTCAGCAGCCGACACATCCTTTTTCTTTCCCATTTTGGCAGAAAATGTAGGCTGCTTAATAATGTGAGAGAGCCTTCTTAAGTAGTCTTGCCTTTCATTGGACACACCTGCCAAACTAATTAGCACAGGTGTCTGCAATTGCTTACAGTGATATAAAGAGCCCTGACACACATCACCATCAATGAGTTTAACTGACAAACAAACAAATTCTTCCCTTATCACTCCTAAACACTTTTTGCATAATAATTTGGAACGCGGTGTACATGTGCTTTTCCACAAAACACCAGTGGTTCACGTAGTGAATCTTACAGTTCTAACTTGCCAACCGTGGTCTGTATGGAATTGTTCAATAAAGGGCCCAAAATTAAGATAACATAGATGGGAGAGGTCTCTATGAATAGGAATTCCTAAGTATTTGATACCCTGTGAGGGCCAGGCAAAGGGAAAGTTGGACTGGATGGAATCCTATATGGATTTAGGGAGGGAGACATCGAGGGCCTCAGACTTCGCTGCATTGATTTTAAAATTTTACCATGTAACAAAGTGATCTATTTCAGCCATAACAGCAGGGATGGATATATGTGATCGAGTGATATATACTAGGACATCATCAGCAAATAGAGAGCACTTGTACTCGGTGCCTCCCACCTCAATCCACCTAATATTGGGGTTATGGCGAATTGATGAGAGCAGGTGCTCCGTCACTAGGATGTATAAGAGAGGGGACAGAGGACATCCCTGCCTTGTCCCATTGGTGATTGTGAAAGGTGATGAAAATGTTCTGACGCACCCCCTGGGCCTTGGGACACCCGGAGCCGGACCCTTTTTGGTGGATGCTGGTGGTTGTAGTCTTCGTGGCGGCGATCCGGTTCCGTGGCTCAGGGCGGTCAAACCAGTGGCGGAACTATTTATGTGGTTTTGATGTTTAAATGTCCGACTACGCCACCCGTGGATTGCGGTCAGAGTGAACCGCCGCTACAGGGCAGACCGCTAAGGCTGGTGTTGTGGGTGCAGCAGAGCGTAGCATAACTCCCCACGGGAGGAGTATAGCCTCAGGGCAGTGTATGCGGAGGATGGGGGTGATGGTGCAGGGCAGCAGCAGTAACGACACGGAGTCAGTGATGCAGTTCAGGGCCTTTACTCACAGTTCTTATTATCCAGACCACGTCTGCAGGTAATGGCTGCCCACGTCGTACTGTGCTCACCAGGTGAGGGGCTCAGACAACTCCCAGATAACTTTGGAGCGCTTCACAGGACCCCCTTTGTGTGTCCTTTGTCTGGCCTTTCTTACCAACACTTCTGTCCGGCTGCCTCGGGCCTCCTCTTGGTAAACTTGGCGCCAGTTTCCCTGACCCTATGTGGTGCCTTCCTAGCGGGTGGAGCAAGGGGCTGCGCCACATAAAATGTCAGAGCCTCCGGTTTCTAGCTGAGGGTCGTTTCCTGCCTCCACTAGTTCGGGGACCGGTCTCCCCCTTTGGCCTGACCCCTCCACGCAGGTGGATTCGGGCGTGCGGTGGCGACTCGCCCGTCCGCACCCCTGGGATCCCTTCATTCCTCGTTCCTGGAGCCTTCTCCGCTCCTCTTCCTTCCTTCTCCCTCTTGCAGGCCTGGGCCTCTGTTACTAGGCCCGCCTCCGGAGCAGAGCTCATGCAGAGCCCCTGCTCTCTGCCACTTCTGCTCAGACTTCTCTGCACTGAACTAAGATGGTGCCCACCTTTTATACTCCCTTCTCAATGCACCCAGGAACTGCTTCCTCCCTGCTCTTGCACTGCAGGGTTCCCCTTCCTCAGTGTTCCCTCCCCCCACTCCAGCCAGGGACAGGGACTGTCGTGCCCATCTCAGGGGCATATTGGTCGCCCTGTCCCACGGCAATGTGGTGTAATGCATACAGGTGTCGGGTCCTGATCCACACTCCATCCTTATCTGAGAGTGAGATATCACACCTCTGGGTGAGGTGCAATACGTCTGTAGCAACCGAGCCCTCGGTGCTACAGTTCCATTTATCTTCAGCCTAGGTGACGTATTGTGATGCAGGGCCGTGATTTTGGCTATAAAAGGGTCCCCTAGACCCCTACCCCAAGCTTTTTAAGAGAATCATATATGGCGTGCCAGGAGACTCTATGGAATGCTTTCTCAGCATCCAACGAGAGTATCTACTTACAAATTTTTAACTGCATCTAGCCCAGGAAATACTTTGTGCCTAGTAGCAGTGTCTGCTAGTCAGCGGATTATCCCGGCTGTTAAGCAAGCTACACCACCTGTAGTTTGGACACTTAATTTTTTCAAAGGAAATGCTTCGGGACCACGGGATACGTAGTGAAGAGCATCAGGAGGCACCCCAAGGCATAGGGCCTGGGACTGGCACTAGGATGCCTTGCGGTGGACAGCCGAGCTCGATCCTTATAAAAGCTTTTTAACTGCAGCAGCTTTAGTGGACGCTACTGGAGCTGGAATTACGCGGCTGCTGGCATGAGACTTGCCCTCCAATAGATCCTTGTAAATGGATTTAAAGTGTATTCATTCAAATTAGAGGGACAATTTAAATTAAAAAGCTTAGAGCTGCCTCCACCACAGGGGGGCTCTCTCGACCCACCAGCGGACAGGCACCAGTATTGGGAGAGGGGGGCTGGCCGTCAGGGTTCACCGCGGCTCTGGCACAAACCCGGCGACACGGAGGTGGCACGGGCAGGAGCGGACTGGCCGTCTCGGCTTCTCACTTTTTGGATTTTAGAAGGGCATGACATGCCTATATCTGTGTCTCCCCCTCCTTTTACTCCTCCACCTCTTTTCTTTTCGCATGACTATATGTACTTGTCATTTTTCCATGTGTTAGTTGTGTCTTCTGAGCAGTTTGTCAGCTTTTGGACACCTTTGAAGGTGTTTTCTATGTGTTTCTATGTGTTTTTGTTTGCCTGCCATTGGTTTTAACGGTGTTCGAAGGTGTTCGACGAACAGTTCGACGAACAGTTCGGCGAACACACGGGTGTTCGACGAACCGAACCGAACTCGAACACTACGGGGGTGGCTCAACACTAATCAGCACTCACAGCAATGATAAGAAAATGTAACAATGACCTGATGATGGACGGTAAGAAGAGGTTCCAGAGAGTTGAGCGATAAGGTGAGCATAAGTATTTTTTTAATTTTTGCATATTATGTTTATCATGTACTGGTGTCTGGAGAAAGCATTATAATGGACATTTAATTTGCGAAGAATAACTTTGCTGCTAATTAAATTTCCCAGGAAAATCCACACAATCTAATAAATTAAAATTGTGCCAGATCTGCTCATCTCTTATTAATTATTAATCTTAAGGCAAATGAACTAAATAAAAAATAATTGCAAAACTACTAAAAATATTAAGTTCATTTTTGTTTAAAAATACGACACTTCAGCCATCCACTTCTAGTTGCAATAAAGCAGTGCAAACTGTATTATTCGCAAGAAGAAATTAATTGCAGCTTATTTAAAAGGTAGTCAAAGATGCAGTCTGCTGGTTACATACTCCACATAATTAATTTAGCATGCACCTAATAGCTGCTGATTAAATCTACTTTTATAAAACCAATGCGATGAATCCAGAGAGTAAGAATAACCCTTTTAAATTCTGCTACTAAGTTGAAAAATAGGAAAAGTATTGAGAAAGAAAGTCAATAAAATGATAAATGCATGCTTCACAGTGTTGTTATGGATCTTCAACAGCCTTGTGACCTTATACCATTGTGTTTTATCATTCAATTACAAATCCTACCACACAAAGATAATAAAGGTTCTTTGATTTTTATTTATCTTCACTGACCTTGGATAAATTCAATATCGCTTTAGCACATTGTGTTAGAACTACTAAATTAGTTTTCTGTTAAGCATGCACTTATTTTACAATATGCAAATTGATATACTATTCATAAGTATATGTATATAGTTACAACCTGCATATATATTCTGCAATTGCAAGGAATTGTAACTATAGGCATCTAGATACAAAACACAAAGCAACAGTTATCTATACAAAACTGTATATGGATTCTCCTGTAAAAATCATTCCTTTACAAATAGTTAAGTTAATAACATGTAAATGCACTTGTTGAGGATGTATTGATGAAAATTGACTGCCATAGCTTTTGTAAGAATAGTCATGTTTTATATAGGAAGGGATAGTTATATATAAACTCTTTATACTGTATTAAAGAGCACAAAAATTGAGCAAACATGTTAATAAATATGAAGATCCAATTATATTTGCTATCGGTGAAACGTGTAATTTAGTTTATTTTTCTGATTACCATAGAAACACCCCCACTTTTAAAGGGTGGACATACTTATAAGAGAAGATGTAGGATGGAATGCCATTTAAATATAATTAAGATACAGTGGACCTTGGTGGTATAGTGGTTTCTCACATGGATGATGAAGGAATTCAGGTGAACACAGATGTCTGCAAGATACTTTTGAACAAATAAAGTAGCACACTGTAACACTGAGTATATAGATGTGAAATATGAAATATGAATAGCATAACTGCTGTAAAGAATAGAAATAAATAAAAAAATTTTTGAAAAAAAAATTTTTAGCGCATGAAATATGAAGTATGGAAAATGAATAGCATTACTGCTGTAAATAAATGAGAAATCTTAGCGCATAAATTGGCCAATTCATGTGTACCTGACAGCTGCGGTAAGGCGTTTCTCGATGTCAGGACCTACCAATGTGAATACCTCTCTAAGAGACCTCCGTCTGCTTATGTGTGGGAAAGACAGATCCTGATGCATTTAAAACCACCTGCGGCATGGGGGTGGGGGTGGAGTGCTCAGTCAACGCTAAATCTAGTAACAAAGAAAATGACGGCACTTCCACTACAAAAACTAGGTGTGAACAGGTGCTTACTAAGAGCAGCTACCTCCATATATAATGAACAAATAAAGTAGCACACTGTAACACTGAGTATATAGATGTGAAATATGAAATATGAATAGCATAACTGCTGTAAAGAATAGAAATAAATAAAAAAATTTTTGAAATTTTTTTTTAGCGCATGAAATATGAAGTATGGAAAATGAATAGCATTACTGCTGTAAATAAATGAGAGATCTTAGCGCATAAATTGGCCAATTCATGTGTACCTGACAGCCGCGGTAAGGCGTTTCTCGATGTCAGGACCTACCAATGTGAATACCTCTCTAAGAGACCTCCGTCTGCTTATGTGTGGGAAAGACAGATCCTGATGCATTTAAAACCACCTGCGGCATGGGGGTGGGGGTGGAGTGCTCAGTCAACGCTAAATCTAGTAACAAAGAAAATGACGGCACTTCCACTACAAAAACTAGGTGTGAACAGGTGCTTACTAAGAGCAGCTACCTCCATATATAATGAACAAATAAAGTAGCACACTGTAACACTGAGTATATAGATGTGAAATATGAAATATGAATAGCATAACTGCTGTAAAGAATAGAAATAAATAAAAAAAATTTTGAAAATTTTTTTTAGCGCATGAAATATGAAGTATGGAAAATGAATAGCATTACTGCTGTAAATAAATGAGAAATCTTAGCGCATAAATTGGCCAATTCATGTGTACCTGACAGCCGCGGTAAGGCGTTTCTCGATGTCAGGACCTACCAATGTGAATACCTCTCTAAGAGACCTCCGTCTGCTTATGTGTGGGAAAGACAGATCCTGATGCATTTAAAACCACCTGCGGCATGGGGGTGGGGGTAGAGTGCTCAGTCAACGCTAAATCTAGTAACAAAGAAAATGACGGCACTTCCACTACAAATACTAGGTGTGAACAGGTGCTTACTAAGAGCAGCTACCTCCATATATAATGAACAGTGGAAGTGCCGTCATTTTCTTTGTTACTAGACTTAGCGTTGACTGAGCACTCCACCCCCACCCCCATGCCGCAGGTGGTTTTAAATGCATCAGGATCTGTCTTTCCCACACATAAGCAGACCGAGGTCTCTTAGAGAGGTATTCACATTGGTAGGTCCTGACATCGAGAAACGCCTTACCGCGGCTGTCAGGTACACATGAATTGGCCAATTTATGCGCTAAGATTTCTCATTTATTTACAGCAGTAATGCTATTCATTTTCCATACTTCATATTTCATGCGCTAAAAATTTTTTTCAAAAAATGTTTTATTTATTTCTATTCTTTACAGCAGTTATTCTATTCATATTCCATATGTCACATCTATATACTCAGTGTTTCAGTGTGCTACTTTATTTGTTCATTATATATGGAGGTAGCTGCTCTTAGTAAGCACCTGTTCACACCTAGTTTTTGTAGTGGAAGTGCCGTCATTTTCTTTTTTACTAGATTTAGCGTTGACTGAGCACTCCACCCCCACCCCCATGCCGCAGGTGGTTTTAAATGCATCAGGATCTGTCTTTCCCACACATAAGCAGACGGAGGTCTCTTAGAGAGGTATTCACATTGGTAGGTCCTGACATCGAGAAACGCCTTACCGCGGCTGTCAGGTACACATGAATTGGCCAATTTATGCGCTAAGATTTCTCATTTATTTACAGCAGTAATGCTATTCATTTCCCATACTTCATATTTCATGCGCTAAAATAAAATTTTTCAACATTTTTTTTATTTATTTCTATTCTTTACAGCAGTTATGCTATTCATATTTCATATTTCACATCTATATACTCAGTGTTACAGTGTGCTACTTTATTTGTTCATTATATATGGAGGTAGCTGCTCTTAGTAAGCACCTGTTCACACCTAGTTTTTGTAGTGGAAGTGCCGTCATTTTCTTTGTTGTTGCAAGATACTTTTGGCACAAGAAGGCAAAAAAAAACTCAATGGTTACAATAGTCTTACATGAGGCAACTAGCTGATGGTTTCAACAGTTTTAAATGAGACAACTCAATAGAGAAATCAAGGCAACAACAGATGGTGGTGCCTGAGTATGATCCCAATTCTTAGATGAATAGCAAAGAAGACCCTGAACTCTTGATTGAAGCTAAATGATGACTATATTTTTATTTATAATCCACAATGTTATTACTGTTCTTTTTTAGTCTTTAAGTGAACCTTTATCAGGTAGGGGAGTCTATTGAAATACCGTCATCTCTTAAATAGGCTTCCTTATGCTGCTTATTCTATTTAAAAGGTATCAGGGAATGCTTCCATCTTCAGAATTTTACCCTTTTCAGGGTTTTGGACCCCTGTTCAAAGAGTTGGATGGTGGAGCGAGTTGATAGGGTGTAGTCTTAACTTCTTTCTGGATGGCATGTGCAGGTACACTGGATGGCATGTGCACTTACCAGCAGCATTAGAGAATGTTTCTGTCAATGATTGACAGGTTCGGCCGAGTGATTACATTAGCGTCATTGCCAACACTGTTAGTGCCACTCTCAGTGCTGAGGAATCTAAGAGAAAACAAGACAAGCAATTAAGGCAAGTATGCAACAAGTAAGAAGAACCAGCAAAACATAAGACTAAAACAAAATGAACATATACCCTGCTGTAAGTAAATAAGTAAAAGCATTAGTACATATAAATAAAATAGGGTACTTAGTAAACACCGTTTTTGATGAAAAAAACAAAGAAAGCCATCCCACCAGTATTAAAGTGTACCCAAATCTGGATGGTCCTAACCTGTAGTATTAAAACCAAACCATGTGTCAAAGTGATGCCAATTTAAAACAGAGAAGGTTAGTGCAGGTAAGTGTGCGGCCGCCATTTCTTTGAGATAGACATTACATTGATATAGCTCCCATTTGCTGGGTATACATATTCGTGACGCAGTCCTGCTAAGCTCTCATTCACATCGACGGCACTTTCACACATGGTAAGGTTCTAATACTACAGGTTAGGACCATCCCGATTTGGGAATACCTTGACACTGGTTGGATGGCTTTTAGGCTTTTTTTTTTTATCAAAGAGAGGCCCCAGGAATCCATCGGTTTGACATGTCTCCCCATGTGGCCTGTTCACCGGAGACTCTAAAAGTATGTTTTTCTTTGAAATGCCATAGCATACAAACATACCTGGCTGAGATCATACAGCCAGTGCCTGATACATGCTGCCCATGGATCAGGGAGCATGTACCAGCTCTCAGGTTCACTTTAAGTACACAGTATGGTAAAATGGATGGTTTTATTAGAAAAAAGCAAGACCTCAGACACAAATGTCAGTGGAGAATTAAAAAAATAATGGCTCTTAAAAGAAAGTTTGGGAAAGTACAAATGTAAAAATGCAAATTGGAGGATATGATATTCATGTAATATTAGAATTTTTTTTGAAAGTGGATGGGTGGATAATTTTTCAACCCTTTTACATACTCTTTCTGCAATAGGAGACAAAGAATGTAAAATTCTGCCCACCTTTCCTTTGTCCCTTCTCTTAGCAAACTGTGAAGCATAAAATGCTGCAAACACCGTTTTCAAATTTTAACTTTTTTATGTTTCATTTGTTTCTAGATTTGGTTAACTGGTCAAATGACTATATTGACTATATTTTCATTATACTTTCAAAGCACAATGAAAATAATTTAGATAAAAAAGTTGCTATAAAGACAATCACTAGCAAATCACTGTGTTACTTTCCACAAATTTAATGACCAGCGTTATGCTTTGGAATCTCCGAAGGAGCATAATATACATAAGATGCAAAAATAAGAGAAAAACATTTATACTCACTTCACCACTCACATTTCCAGCCCCTCTGCTCCTCACCGTCACCAGTACGATCCTCATTGCATCTTCAGATAACAGCCAATCAAGCTGAAATCATTGGCCCTTTCATGCTAGGTTGCAATTTCCAGCTTTGATGTAGCCTGAGATGGTTTTATGTATGTGTGCAAGGTTAAGGCTCACGTTGTGATGTCATCACGCTGTGACCCCCTGATAACCTTTTAGCAGGAGGAAGGTGATCTGAAGACACAGCATGGACCAGATGGGTGATGTGCAGGGGCTGGAGAGGTGATGGGTAAGGTGAGTATAAAAACTTATTTATTTTGTTTTTTACATTTTAATGGTTTCTTACAGTGCAGAAGCAAATTACAAAAAAAAAAACTATACATTTTGGCAACTGTAGATTTTTGTAAAATTCAAGAAGAATTCAATTCCACTCGAATATATTCACTTATCTTTAATCACTAGAAGAAATCAAATATGTGGACAAAGCATCTGAAGTTAATATTTTCAATAAGTTCTATTGCTTGGTAAGTTGATATACAGTGCCTACAAATAGTATTCAACCCCCTGCAGATTTAGCTGGTTTGATAAGATGCAAATAAGTTAGAGCCTTCAAACTGCAAACGAGAGTAGGTTTTATGAACAGAAGCATAAATCTTACAAGCCAAAAAGTTATGTTGCTCAGTTGAATTTTATTAAATTTTAAACATAAAAGTGTGGGTCAATTATTATACAACCCCTATGTTTAATATTTTGTGGAATAACCCTTGTTTGCAATTACAGCTAATAATCGTCTTTTATAAGACCTGATCAGGCCGTCACAGGTCTGTGGAGTTATCTTGGCCCACTCCTCCATGCAGATCTTCTCCAAGTTATCTAGGTTCTTTGGGTGTCTCATGTGGACTTTATTCTTGAGCTCCTTCCACAAGTTTTCAATTGGGTTATGGTCAGGAGACTGACTAGGCCACTCCAACACCTTGACTTTTTCCCTCTTGAACCAGGCCTTGGTTTTCTTGGCTGTGTGCTTTGGGTCGTTGTCTTGTTGGAAGATGAAATTATGACCCATTTTAAGATCCTTGATGGAGGAGCGGAGGTTCTTGGCCAAAATCTCCAGGTTGGCCATGCTATCCATCTTCCCATGGATGCGAACCAGATGGCCAGGCCCCTTGGCAGAGAAACAGACCCACAGCATGATGCTGCCACCACCATGCTTGACTGTAGGGATGGTATTCTTGGGGTCATATGCAGTGCTATCCAGTCTCCAAACGTCACGTGTGTGGTTGGCACCAAAGATCTCGATCTTGGTCTCATCAGACCATAGAACCTTGAACCAGTCTGTCTCAGAGTCCTCCAAGTGATCATGAGCAAACTGTAGATGAGCCTTGACATGACGCTTTGAAAGTAAAGGTACCTTACGGGCTCGTCTGGAACGGAGACCATTGCGGTGGAGTACGTTACTTATGGTATTGACTGAAACCAATGTCCCCACTGCCATGAGATCTTCCCGGAGCTCCTTCCTTGTTGTCCTTGGGTTAGCCTTGACTCTTCGGACAAGCCTGGCCTCGGCACGGGAGGACACTTTCAAAGGCTGTCCTGGCCGTGGAAGGCTAACAGTAGTTCCATAAGCCTTCCACTTACGGATGATGCTCTCAACAGTGGAGAAAGGTAGGCCCAACTCCTTGGAAAGGGTTTTGTACCCCTTGCCAGCCTTGTGACCCTCCACGATCTGGTCTCTGATGGCCTTGGAATGCTCCTTTGTCTTTCCCATGTTGACCATGTCTGAGTGCTGTTCACAAGTTTGGGGAGGGTCTTAAATAGTCAGAAAAGGCTGGCAAAAGAGATCTTTAATCCACACATGTGAAGCTCATTATTCTTGGTGCCTGAACTACTTCTTAATACTTTTGGGGGACCAAACAGAATTCTTGTGGTTTGAGGGGTTGAATAATAAATGACACTCTGAATTAACTTTTAAAGTTTTTAAAAAACCAAAAAAAAAAAAACGAAAACAAAATTTGCTGCAGTGCATTTCCCACTTCCAGGCTGATCTACAGTACAAATGTCACAATGCCAAGTTAATTCCGCATGTGTCAACCAGCTAAATCTGCAGGGGGTTGAATACTACTTGCAGGCACTGTATATTCTGCATAATATTAATAATAATAATAATAATAGTAGTAAACCAGAGCAATTATACTCAATAGGAAATGACTCAATTTTTACAGATCCTATAAATGATAAATATTTATTTTTAATTGTTCTTCACACATAAATTTCTGAACAATGTTTATTATTATAATTTTTCTGTACTGTCCAGTCCAGCAATCTCTTAACTGATTGTAGAAAAAAATCTATTTTAGTAATTCTATTTATTTATAGTGATCTTTGCTGATATTATGATCCATCAAGTGGCTAAATGGTAACACAAAATATTCAGTGATGCTTTTAGTAAATAAATGATGAGTTTTGCATTGTCTACTTTGTCTTAATAGTGTAGAAGGACATGCTTATTATTCAATACAATATGCACATTTCAAACAGAGTAACATTTCTTAGACAAGCATAGTTAAAGCACTTTTTCCTTAATGTTGCTGTAGTCCAGCTTTTGAAGGTAAGGTGAACACAAAAATGTTACCTTTTGTTTTTCTTTTGATCGTTATATGTACCACGAGATTCCACGTCTGACTCTTTGAAGCTCACACTATCTTCTGTTCCTCTGTCTCTTGTTTTGCCTGGTAATCCCACTTGCCTTTACTTTCTTTCAGCCTTTTTCTTCTCTTAAAGCCTTAAGTTTGCTATTCCTTCGAGCGTTGTTCAAAAAATACATGACTTGACTGCAGCAATTTCAATGTCATAAAAAAACTTTGTTCACTTTGTTATTTGTAAGAGCAGGAGAAGCAAATGACACAATCATAAAAAAAGACACATAAAGATAAACATTTTATTTATTTTACTGAAACCTAAGTCAAAATTTAACTTTCTTTGGGACCAGGTAATTTTTAACCTTCCTATATTGATCATTAAACAACTGGTATTAGTTTAAAGTGTAACAGGAGAATATGTAGCAGAATTTCTGTTTTTACTTTTAGATTATCCATACTCCTCCTCATTCCATCATCTCCATTCAAGTTTATTAGCACCAACTTCCATCTAATAACTCAGTAATGAGAAAATCTGTACTTACTTGAGACAGATTTTGCCTATGAGTTGTAAGAATGAATGGTCAGTCCAGGAGGAGAGAGAAGCAAATATCTGAAATGATATATTACAGTTTCCTATGTCCTGTGTACTATTGATTTATGAAAATAAATAACATTAAACAACTATTATTCTTAGGCCCCTTAAAGGACACAGTCAGTTTTCGTTTTTAAAGTGGTTGTCCTGTCCAAATCGATAAGTATTCAGTCATTCTGTGTGACCACAGACATATGAATCCCCCCCAGCGCATGCACTGTGTGCTGTGGAGATTCGCCGGTTTCAGACCCGGGACCGAAGGGTATGTATGAGTTATACATACTCCTGGCCAGTGGTCGCGACTAGTGATGAGCAAGCACAAAAATGCTTGGGTACTCATTGCTCGGGTTCAGCAAACTGAAATACTCGAGTGCTCAGTCAAAGCAATGAGCCGAATGTAAGCCTATGTGAAACTCAAGCATTTTTCCGGCGACCCCCCCTGGCGGTCTGCAGAGGGCCTTAAAATTGACCAAATTGATGGGAACAGTGCTCAAATGACATGGAAACAGCATAGGGAAGACCCCAGGAAGCATCATTGACTCCCAGGTCACTGCTGTCAACAATATTGTCAGAGGTATTACGCCACATTTGCCGACTCACAGTAAAACATACAAAAACGAAACCAAAATGTATATTCCTGGGAAAAATGTTGAGGAGCATCCTTTCCAGGGTATTGACTTGTATATAAGGCAAAATAAATAACCAAAAACAAAAATGCTCTGCCGCACCCCGGGCTATGTTCAAACATAGCGTTTTTGATGCGCTTTTGCACTTTTGCATTGCTTTCAAAGGTGAAAAATGCACTCACCGGGAAATGTCATTTTAACATTTTACTACCTTATCTGGCCATGTGGTGTGTGAGACATCATCAGACCCATCCTGTTTCATCTATGAAGGAGGGACTCTGAAAGTCACAAACACTATTTTTATAGGGCCATCAGGCGACCCTGACTATTCTTAAAGGACCAGCAGTCGGCTATGCTTTGTTGTTCCCATTATTAAAGAGTGGGTCTCCTATACTGTTATTGTGTATGCAGTGACTGCAAGGTCTTCCAAAAATTTGGACGCACTCCAATACCCCTTTGAAGAGACATAGAGGAGGGTTTCAGTAAAAAAAATGTTCCCATTATAAAGGAGTGGGTCTCCTATAGTGGTAATGCCCATGCAGTGAATGAAAACTTTGGGAAAAACCCCAATAACAATTTAAAGACACATAGAGGTGGGCCTCTGTAAAGAGTATGACATGTTTCCATTGGAAAGGAGAGGGTCTGCAATACAGTTATAGGGTATGCAGTGAGTCCAGCGGCTGACAAAATTTAGGAAAAACCCCACTAACAATTTAAAGACACAAAGAGTAGGGCTACAGTAACGAGTATGACATGTTCCCATTAGAAAGGAGCGGGTCTCCTATACTTGTAATGCCCATGCACTAAGTGTATGGTCTGACAAACATTTAACCCTGGTGGTAAATACTGAACATACTGTATAATTTTTTTTTTTACGGGCATTAAAAAGACCCTTTAAAAAAATTATGTGGGCGTTGCATCACGGACCACAGTCACCCTGGTGATATGGTGGTGGAGGATGAGGATGAGGAGAAGGAGGAGGATAAGAGCAAACAGACAAAATCAGGAAGCGTATACCCATGTGTGGGTGTGAAAAGGTGCATGGAAATACACCTCACAAAAATAGACACTGGATTTGAGTTAATGTTACGCTGCTATTATTCGGTGGTGTTGAAAAGTCTGGCCCAATCCAGCCCTTGTTAATTTTTATAAGAGTCAGCCTGTCAGCATTTTCAGTTGACAGACGGATGCGCTTATCAGTTATAATTTCACCAGCGGCACTAAAAACCCTCTCTGATAAAACACTAGTGGCAGTGCAGACCAGGACCTCCAAGGCATAGAGAGTCAGTTCATTCCACAAAAATTTGGAAGCACTCCAATGTTCCTCGCAAGACATGTAGAGGTCGGAGGGCTTCTTGCAAACAATGTTCCCAATATTAGGAAGTGGGTCTCCCATACTGTTTGCCAATGCAGTGAATGCAATGGCTGCCAAAATTTTGGAGGAACTCCAATGTCCCTTGCAAGCGATGTAGATATGGTGATATGGTACATATGGTGGTGATATGGTGGTGGAGGATGAGGATGACGAGAAGGAGGAGGATAAGAGCAAATAGACAAAATCAGGAAGTGTATACCCATGTCTCGGTGTGAAGACAGAGGTGCATGGGAATAGAGTTAGACCTCCCAAAAAAAAGACACTAAATTTGAGTTTATGTTACTCTTCTATCATTCAGTGGTGTTGTGAAGTCTAGCCCAATCCAGCCCTTTTTCATTTTTATAAGAGTAAGCCTGTCAGCATTTTCAGTTGACAGGTGGATGCGCCTAACAGTTATAATTCCACCAGCGACACTAAAAACCCGCTCTGACAAAATGCTAGCGGCAAGGCAGGCCAGGACCTACAAGGCATAGAGACCAAGTTCATGCCATGTGTCCAGCTTAGATGTCCAATAATTATAATTCACAGATGAATCACAGAGGACGATGGTACGGTCGGAAAGGTACTCCCTCACCATCTTCCGAAACTTTTCCATCCTTGTGAGAGTACCCCGCGCCTCAGGGCCTGTGCAATGGGACGGCCTGAGAAAACTGTCCCTGAACTTTGACAGTGTTCCCCTGCTTCTGCAGGATTGTATTTGTGTCACTCTCGCCTGTACTCCTTGGTTGTCCAACGAAGTGTGCACTCTGCCGCCAGCGTTTTCAGATGGGATTTTCTTTTAATAATTTCGCAACAAGGGCATACTGGTACTGCCCCATTTTATTAGGCCGGTCCTGCGCGGGATAAGAGACAGAAAATTCTCCCTGTAGTGTGGGTCTAGAAGTGTCACCAACCAGTAATGACTGTCACCCCAAATTTGGACAAGGCGAGGGTCACGGGAAAGGCAGTGAAACATAAACGTAAGCAAGACTTCCATGTCCTTACCAAGAGGACGACTGATCATGCTCTCCTCCTCGTCCTCCTCCTCCTCTTACCTTTCCTTTGGCCTTCCACGCTGAACAGACGGTATGAAAGTTGTGCAGGTAGTACCATCTATAGCGCAGGAAACTATCTCCTGTTCTTCCTCCTCCTCCTCTTACTCATTGCCACTCAATCCACATTGGGATGAGATGAGGCTGGGCTGTGCGGAATCACCCTGTATGTTTTTTTGCTCCATCTCATCGTGCTCCGCCTGCAATGCATCCTCTTTAACACTAGAACTACTGATGGAGTCATTTTGACTCCTTTCGTTTTTTATTTCTCTTCTGTGACTACATTTTTCAGAATTCCGGCTTGAAACTCGGTGACTTTTCCTCAAATATGATGTGAAAAAAGATTTTGTGAGAATAAATAATTTTGGTGAAAAATTTGCGCGTTTTTTTCAAAATTTACCAAGAACTACTGAAGGGAGTCATTCTGACTCCCTACTATATTTTGAGGTCCTTTTGTCACTAAATGTTGCTATAAAGTTTTGTGCATAATTTTTTCACTCTGTCTTATTTACCCTGATGTTCATATAGATGTAGTTCAATTTACATGTCAACTTTTCACATTTTCCTTGTGTTTTACCTGCTTGTATTACTGTGTAATGCTGAACAAAATAGCTTGTTTACTCTAGGCTCTTATCTTATGCTAATGAAGGGTGGTGTTTTTCTAAGGTCCTAGCAGGAGACAGTATTCTGGATAGTAACTTTACTTTCAGTTCAGCTGAAGAGACAAAGAGAACAGACGCAGACATACGAGCTCTGAAGACTCATACAGGTATGAATTGTTATGAAATAGTTTAGCTGTCTGTCAACTGATTCAGCCCACCTACTTTTGAAGGTGGCAGAACAGTTATTATTTCTTTTAGTTTTAATTTCATTTCTATTTTTCAGCAGGGAATTATATAGAATTATGGAATTTGTGAGGAATATGGAGAGAAGACGTTTGATAAAGCCTCAGGATATTCTGGCTACTTTGCAATCCATACCGGAGGATGAATCGGAATCCGAATTGCAGAAACATGTATTTGATTCTGACAGTGATGAAGATTTCATTCCTCAGAACATATCAAGTGAATCTGAAGACTCAGAAGGAACAAATCCAGAAGGTAAGTAGTTATGTGTATTTATTTGTTCTTCCACACACTGAGTTAGGGCCTGTGCACACTAGCAGAATTCTGGCTGAATAGCCATCTGGATATTCTTGCCGCAATACAGGCCGTACCTGCCCGCTCATGCCTGAAGCTCCGCTCCGAACCCCGAGCTGGAGCCGCTGTCAGGGACAGAGCAGCGCTTGCTTACGCGTGAGCACGGCTCCGTCCCAGACAGCGGCTCCAGCCCGGGGTTCGGAGCGGAGCTTCAGGTATGAAACTCCGCTCTGTACCTGAGCGGGCAGGTACAGGCCGGATTGTGGTGAGAATATCCGGTCGGATATTCCGCCGCTAATCCAGCCAGTGTGCACGGACCCTTACAAAACAAAAATTCTAAATATTCATCAACTTTTTTACAGATATTCCAAGCACATCAACTGGGGATCGGGCTCATGCAGTTATGTTGCCTCGTGACCATCCTCCTGGTCGTGGACAGAAAAAATCAGCAAAACGTCCCAGAAATGAAAGAACAACAGATAACGATGGCGGCGAAGGTAATGCAACAACAAACACCAGAGAAGGCGAATCTGAAGGAATACTAGTTTCAGCGGATGGTATTCAATGGAAACCTGTTGAAATTGGAGAACACTTGCCTGGTAGGCGTGACAGCCAAAATATTCTTCGAGAAGCACCTGGCCCTACAGGATACGCCAGAAGAAATATCATTATCGATAGTCCTTTGAGCGCATGGAGTTTATTTTTTGATTCATATATATTGACACATATAAAGAACTGTACGCTTGCAGAAGCATGCAGGAACAATAATTTACAGTTTACTCTATCTGATGAGGAGCTAGATGCATTCATTGCGATATTCTATGCTCGTGGAATATCTGGCACGAACCGTCACTCGATTAGCAGTTTTGGTGTAATGACTGGGGAATACCGTTTTGCAAAGCGACAATGTCTAGGGACCGCTTTGTTGAAATTATGAGGTTTCTCAGATTTGATGAGAAATCTACTCGATTGGAGAGACTGCAAACGGACAAGTTTGCTCTATTTTCTACTTTGTGGGACAGGTTTATTGAAAATTGTATTGCGTGTTACAAACCTGGCCCATACATAACGGTGGATGAGCAACTTTTCCCAAGCAAAACTAGGTGTCCATTCACGCAGTACATGCCTTCCAATCCAGATAAATATGGCCACAAATATTGGCTAGCTGTTGATAAGAGGAGCAAATATCTGGCAAATGGCTTCCCTTATCTAGGCAAAGATGACACACGCCGTGCTGAGGACCGTTTAGCTGACCATGTGGTAATGAAGTTATTGGACCCGTTTTTGAAAAAAGGTCGCAATGTTACAACCGATAATTATTTTACTTCAGTAAAATTAGCTAAACAGCTAAAAAGCAAAGGAACAACCATCGTGGGAACACTGAACAAGATAAGGCGAGAAGTGCCTAAAGAAATAAAATCCATGAAAGAGGAATTGTACAACACTAAAGTGTTTAGAAATGAAGACAATTTTACACTTACAGTATATCAAGGAAAGCCCAACAAAAATGTTGTCATTTTGAGTTCCGTCCATCCAGATGTTGTTGTTGCGTCTGATTCCGCTAAAAAAACTCCAGAAACGGTAAAGTTTTACAATGAAACAAAATATGGAGTAGATGTAGTGGATCAGATGGCACGAAAATATACCACACGAACATGCACAAGGAGATGGCCTGTTCATGCATTTGAAAATGCCTTAGACTTTGCGGGTATAAATGAATGGATAATATTCAAGGAGATTACCCACCAAAATATGTCACGCAAGGCATTTTTGCAAACGCTTGTGAGAGAGTTGAGTGGTCCTTATGTCACAGATAGGGAAAAGGGTTCCACGTCCCAAGTTTCTACATGCTCAGAAGTGATGGTTCAAACAAAATTTTGCCAGATCAAAGAAAAGTGCAAGAAAAATAGATCTGTCGGAAATTGTAAGACTTGTGGTAAGTCTTTGTGTGGGCAATGTACTGCCATAAATCAAAGGCAATGCCTAAAATGCGAAACACCAAATGTTTAGAAGGTGAATTCTGCGCCATATTTTCATTTTTATGCTCCTCCACCTACATTTTCTCTGCTTTTTGTTCTTCAGTTGTTGTTTATATGTGTGCACTTAAATAAAAAAAAATGTTTGAAAAACGTCTATTATAATTATTGTTATTTTCTGTAGAAAAATAAGAAAAGCAGAAAAAAAACAATCAAAAGCATTACTGTTGGATCTCACAATAATAATACATTACAAAAAATATAATTATTAATAAATAACCACAAATGAAACTCTAAAAATAAACGAAAACAAGCAAGGAGTCAAAATGACTCCTTTCAGTAGTTCTAGGCGGGGTCACGAGTCCAGTAGTCCTAGTGTTAATTGTGAGCAGAGAGCATTTCAGAAGACAGAGAAGTGGGATGGTGATGCTAATTATGACGTCATCGCCGTTCACCCTCTTGGTGGAATCCTCAAAGTTTTGGAGTCTGACCTGAATTCCAATGCCCTTGTTGATGCTGGTAGTCAACAACTGCCCTCTTCTGCTCACAAATCCTTCCCAACATCTGCAGTGTAGAGTGCCAACGTGTGGGGACATCGCACACCAGTCAGTGAGCTGGAAGCTGCCAATGCTGCTGAAGTACAACAAGGGCGGCGGAAGCTGTAGTTGACTTTCTAAAATGGTCACACAAGTGGCGTTCTTTGACAAGCAGATCCGGCAGATTGGGTAGGCTTTGAGAATCCACTGAATCACAAGATTAAGCACGTGGGCCAGGCATGGTACGTGCGTGAGCTTACCTTGCTTCAGAGCTGCCACCAGGTTCCAGCCATTGTCACACACGACCATGCCTGGCTGTAGGGTCAGCGGTGTCAGCCACAGATCAGCCTACTCTTTCAGAGCTCTCCACAACTCTTCAGCATTGTGCGATTTGTCTGCTAAGCATATTAGCTTCAGCACAGCCTGTTGCCACTTGACCGAGGCAGTGCTGCAATGCTTCCAGCTTGTGACTGATGTCGTCATTTCAGAGATGGAGGCTGAAGAGGAGGAGGAGGAGCAAGTGCAGGATCTGTAGATTGTGGGAGCAACCCTGATTAACCCAGGGCCCGCAATCTTCGGCGTCGGGAGGACTTGTTCGGTCCCAAGGTCTGACTGGGTCCCAGCTTCCACTATATTAACCCAGTGTGCCGTCAGCGAGATGTATTGTCCTTGCCCACAAGCACATGTCCACTTGTCCATGGTTAGGTGGATTTTCCCAGTAACTGTTTTGTTGAGGGCACAGCAAATGTTGTGGGACACATGCTCGTGCCATCCGGGGACGGCACACGGGGAGAAATAGTGGCGGCTGTGGACCGAGTACCGGGGGATGGCCACCACCATTAGGTTGCGGAAAGCTTCCGTCTCAACAAGATTAAAAGGCAACATTTTGAGCGCAAGCATTCGCAAAATGTATAAATTTAGTAGTGTGGCGTGTGGGACGTTGACTGCATATTTGCGCTTGCGTTTCAAGGACTGGGATAAGGACAACTGAACGCAGCACTGGGACAAGGACGTGGACTTGCTTGCTGATGATGCTAGTTGACAGTGTGCAAAGACACAAGCAGGGTGAGAGGCATCTTCGCATGCACCATGGACAGGGTATTGGCGTGCACACACAACAGCAGAACAAGCAGTGGTGTCACCCGCAGACACTGTTTCTGGACCCTGGCATTCGGCCCACTTAGTTGGTTGCTTTGTTGCCATGTGCCTGATCATGCTGGTGGTGGTCAGGCTGGTAATTTTGCTACCCCTGCTGATGTTGGCCTGACAGGTGGTGCAAATGGCCTTTTTGGGGTTATCTGCAGAGTCTTTAAAAAACAGCCAGATTCGGAAAGACCTAACAGTTGTACTGGCAACTTCCGTTGTGTTGGTGTTACGGGGAATGCTTTCTCGCCTTGTGTCTGCAGCCACCTCACTGCTTCTTCCTGCCTGTTGTGGTGCTATGCCTCCCTCCCCTTGTGTGCTGCTGTCCTCGCTCTGCATGGCCCGCTGCCAGGTTGGGTCAGTTATTATATCATTCACTACCTCGTCTTCCACTTCCGCATCCTGCTCCTCCTCCTCACTTTCTGGCAATTGTGTCTCATCATCATCATCCACCTCTTGTGACAGTAATTGCACTTTCCCACAGGTGCCTTTGTGTGACCATGGCTGCTCAAATATTTGGGCATCGCTACAAGCACCATTCTCCTCTTGACTCGATTGAAGCTGGCCGAGCGAGAGGCCCCAATCTACAAATGGAAAAGTGAACAGCTCTTCTGAGTGTCCAAATGTGGGATCAATTGTCTCTGGGCACTTAGCATGGTGGGAGGAAGGAGGATCAGGGTGAGGAATATGCGGTCCAGACTTAAGGCTACTGAGACTTGACCGTGATACGTCTGACAGTGAACCACTGTTTTAAATAACAGGCCTGTAGTTTACTAATACTATTCTTCACAGAGACCTAGTGTGAATAGCTTGACTGACACACTGCAACAAAATGGAAGGCAGACATGGCTGATTTTGGAACGCTGTTATATGTGATACGTCTGACAGAGAAGCATGGTTTTAAACTGTCAGACGTATCACATATAACAGCGTTCCAAAGTCATCCACATCCATTTCTGCCTTCCATTTCGTTGCAGTGTGACGGTCAAGCTATTCACACTAGGTCTCTGTGAAGAATAGTATTAGTAAACTACAGGCCTGCTATTTAATACCATGCTTCTCTTTTAAATAGCAGGCCTGTAATTTACTAATTCTATTCTTCACAGAGATCTAGTGTTAATAGCTTGACCGACACACTGCAACAAAATGGAAGGCAGAAATGGCTGATTTTTTAAATGCCTTTTCTTTAATTGTTAGCAGCGAGCATTTCAGTAGACAGAGATGTGGGATGGTGACGCGAATTATGGCGTCATCGCCACTCACCTTATTGTTGGAGTTGTCAAAGTTTTGAAGGATGGCACAGACATCAGATATCCATGCCAACTCATCAGCTGTTATGTGCGGAGGCTGACCTGAATTCCAGCGGGCATGTTGAAGCTGGTACTCAACAACTGCCCTCTGCTGATCACAAATCCTTCCCAACATCTGCAATGTTGATTTCTAACGTGTGGTTACATCGCACAACAGTCGGTGAGGTGGAAGCTGCAAATGCTGCTGAAGCACTGCCAAGGTCACGGAAGCTGTAGCTGACTTTGTGAAATGGGCACACACGTGTCTTACTTTCACAAGCAGCTCTGTCAGATCTGGGTAGGTTTTGAGAAACCGCTGAACCACTAAGTTGATCACATGGTCCAGCCATTGTACTTGTGCGATGTTGCCAAGTCTCAGAGCCACCACCAGGTTCTGGCCATTGTCACACATGAACATGACTGGCTGTATGTTCAGCAGTGAGAGCCACAGATGGGCCTGCTCTGTTACAGCTTTTAACAACTATGCAGCGGTGTGCGGTTTGTCACCTAAGCATATTATCTTCAGCACAGCCTGTTGCCGCTTAGCCGAGGCAGTGCTGCTGTGCTTCCAGCTTGCGACTGATGTGGTCATTTTGGAGATGGGGGCTGAGAAGGAGATGGAGGTGTAGGAGCTGTGGAATGTGGTGGCAACCCTTAATGACCAAGGGTCCGCAATCCTCGGCGCCAGAGAACATGTTCTGTCCCATGGTCTGACTGGGTCCCGGCTTCCACAATATTAAACCAGTGTGCCGTCAGTGAAATGTACCATCCCTGGTGTCAAGCATTTTTGTCCATGTGTCCGTGGTTAGGTGGTCTCTCCCAGTAACTGTGATGTTGAGGGCACGGGTGATGTTCTGGGACACGTGCTTGTTTAAGGTGGGGACGGAACACCAGGAGAAATAGTGGCGGCTGGGGACAGAGTATTGAGGGACAGCCGCCGCCAAGCGATTGAGGAAAGCTTCTGCCTCCACGAGCCTAAAAGGCAAAATTTCTAGTTCAAGCAGTCGAGAAATGTGGCAGTTTAGTATTGTGACCTGTGGGTGGCTGTGTATTTGAACTTGCGTTCAATGGACTGGGGTAGAGACAGCTGAATGCTGCCCTTGGACAAGGATGTGGACAAGGTTGCTGACTGTAATGGTTGCAAATGTGCAATGACAGGTGAAGGGTTTGAGGCATCTTCGCTTGCATCATGGACGGAGGCTTGGCCTGCACGTACAACAAGGGAAGAGGCAGTGGTGTCACCCACAAACACTGTTTCTGGACCCTGGGGTTCAGCCAAATTAGTCGGGTGCTTTGCTGTCATGTGCCTGAGCATGCTGGTGGTGGTCAGGCTGGTAATTTTGCTACCCCTGCTGATGCTGGCATGGCAGATTTTGCAAATTACCTTTTTGCTGTTAACTGGACAGTCTTTAAAAAAGAGCCAGACTCGGGAAAACCTAGTAGTTGGACTGGTATTGATGCATTGGGGAACAGTTGCCCGCCTTGTGTCTGTGGCCACCCCACTGCTTCTTCCCACCTGTAGTGGTGCTATGCTTCCCTCCCCCCTCTCTGCTGCTGTCCTCGCTATACATGTCACCTTACCAGTTTGGGTCAGTGACTTCATCGTCCACCATCTCGTCTTACACTTCCGCACCTTGGTCCTCCTCCTGACTTTCTGTCAATTGTGTCTCATCATCATTCCACCTTTTGCGACAGTAATTGCACTTTCCCACCATCACCTCAGTGTGGCTATGGCTGATGATATATTTGGGCAAAGCTACATGCGATCTCCTGTTGCCCCGGTTGAAGTGAGCCAAGCCAAAGGCCAGAATCTATAAATAGAAATATGAACAAAACAGCTCTTCGGAGTGTACAAGCCTGGGATCAGTTGTCTTCAGGCACTCGGCGTGGTGGGAGGACAGAAGATCAGGATGAGGAATATACTGATTCCAAGTAAAAATATCTTCCAGATCTGCAAATTCCTCAAACAAGAATCTGCAAAAACAATTGTGCATGCCATCATAATCTTTCGCCTTGACTAGTGCAACCTCCTGCTCTGTGGTCTTCCTTCTAACACTCTTGCACCCCTCCAATCTATCCTAAACTCTGCTGTCCTACTAATCCACCTGTCCTCCCCCTATTCCCTGGCCTCTCCTCTCTGTCAATCCCTTTACTGGTTCCCCATTGTCCAGAGACTCCAGTTCAAAACACTAACCTTGGCATGCAAAGCCATCCACAACCAGTCTCCTCCATATGTCTGTGACCTAGTCTCCTGGTACTTACCTGCACGGACCCTCTAGTCCTCACAAGATCTCCTTCTCTACTCCCCTCTTATCTCTTCTTCCCACAACCGCATACAAGATTTCTCCCGTGCACCCCCCTACTCTGGAACTCTTTACCCTAACATATCTGACTCTCACCTATGTAGAAACCTTCAAAAGGAACATGAAGACCTACCTCTTCCAACTAGGCTACAACCTGCAGTAACCACCACTCCACCATACCGCTGCATGAGCAGCTTTACCTTCACCTACTGTATCCTCACCCATCTGTTGTAGACTGTGAGCCCTGGCGGGCAGGGTCCTCTCTCCTCCTGTACCAGTCACCCTCACGTTTTTGTTCAAGATTATTGTAATTGTTTTTGCTATGCTTTTTTCATATGTAAAGCGCCATGGAATAAATGCTGTTTAATAATAATGTGGCCCAGACTCATGGCTGCTGAGACTGGACCGTGTGCAAGACAGGGTGGTGGTGGTGGTTGCAAACTGATTGGAAGCATTATCTATTTATCTGCTATCCAACCAACAACCTTTTCACACTGGCTTCAAGAGTGGCATTTCGCAGACCCCTAGAAAGTGGGAAAGGAAGGTAGGTCGATATCATGTGGGTGCTTGTTGTGATCCCTCAGCAGGCACATTTTCATCTTTCCTATGGCCTCGGCCTCTGCATGCACCATCACCATCACCAGAACATCCACTTCCCCGTCCCTTGCCACAGACCTTGCCCATTTTAAATAGAGTTTAATATTTGTCATATTGCCAAAAAAGTCTGTATTATTACCGCAGGATCATGTCTGATGACCACGGTTTTAGGCAGAGACCTGGGATGCAGAGATACTTCCAAGGGTCTTCCTGATGCTGTTCCCATGTAATTTCAGCATTGTATGTAACTCGCCCAGGGGGGATATAGGGGACTCGGTACCCGGGCCTTTACCTTCTTGGGATGTCATGGCAGTCGGCTCCCGGGCCCGTACTCTGGGGTCACTCTTTAAAAGGGGGTTTGTTAACAGTTTTGTCTTGTGACCCCACCTGTGGCTCCCGGTAATGAGTAACGGCGCTGCTGCAGACCTCCGGGTGTGATGGGATGGCAGCTGGGATGTCTCTGCTCCCCACAGGCGGAGAAAGCCCCCGGGGCAGCGTTGATGGAAGGGATGCAGGTGAGAGGTGGCTCGGTCAGGTCCGGAGGAATAACGGACATGCACACAGGGGATTCGCTTCTGTACCTTTACTGGAGTAACGGCAGGTAGGATCCAGGGTACTTAATAGGAAGGGTGCACTTCAGAACTCTCCCCAGTGAGCGGGTTGTAGGCCTCCTGTTCTGTGTCTTCCTCTCTCTAAGCTTCTGGCCAGCCTAGAACTTGGCCTAGCTTCTATATTGTTTTGCTCTCTCACCTGACTGCTTGGTAGTAGGACTTTTCTCTGGCAACCACTATCCCTGGACGCCTGGGGCCTTTGTGGTTCCTAGTCCTGTAATTAATGGTAGCTTCAGGATAACCAGGGGTCTGGAAGCCTCCTGGTATGCCGGTTGTCCCTACTGGGTGTAGAGGACTCTGTAGGAACGGACCCGGTGTCCGACTTGTGTCTTGGGGAGAGCTTCAGACACTCCTCTGCAGCCTTAATTCCTCTCTTCTCTCTCCTTGCCTCGGCCACACTCGGGGCCCTCAGTACAGCAGCAGACGTACTGCGTCTTAACTGCTCTCAGTGTCAGCACACTCACTCCCTGACTGACTAACTAACGACTCACTAACAGACTCCACCCTCCAGTTTATATATCCCTAACAGGGCTCCCTCTGGTGGTCTGAGGTAGAAGGGTGGAGGTGTCAGTTTGTAGCGAGGGCCTCTTGTGGAGAAGTCCATCCATGAACCCTTTTGGGTCCTGTGGTACCTGTAGTAGCAGGGTGCCACATATGGATGTGTTTGATCATATCTCACACATCACATGACCAGATAAGGTAGTAAAAATACATTTACTGGTGAATGTATTGGTCACAGTTGAAAGCAATGCAAAAGTGCAAAGATGCATCAAAAGGGCTACATATGATCATAGACCAAGGTATGGACATTTTTGTCTTTGGTTATTTATTTTGCCTTATGTACAAGTCATTACTCTGGAAAGAGTGTTCTTTAACATTTTTTTCAGGAAAATACATTTTGGCTTAGTTTTTGTATGTTTTATTGTCAGTCCGTAAAAGTGGCGTAATCCTCTGACAACATTGTTTACAGCAAAAATGCTCCAAGTGTCTTCCCCATGCTGTTTTCATATCATTTTAGCACTGTTCCCATCGATTTGGCCAATTTTTAGACCCCCTCCAGACCTCCGGAGGGGGCTGTGGGTGCGCCAGAAAAATGCTTGAGTTTCCCATTGACTTACATTGGGCTCGTTGCTCGGGTCGAGCACCCGAGCATTATGATTTTCTTGACCCGAGCAACAAGCACCCGAGCATTTTAGTGACCACTCATCACTAGTCCTAAGTGCCATATTAGGATCACATCCCTTACCAACCTATCCTGACATGTAAATTACTCCGAAGTTACTGCCCTTCTAGATGTATTACTGTATAGGCAATTCCTGGTAGAGAGTAATATTAGGCATTAGATACTATATATGTACCCTCTTGGGTTTTAATCTTATAAGTCTATTTTGTTTGTAACTTACACGGATAATTACATTTTCCAAGATCCTATATTAATGCTTACCACATACTGTAGGTTATATTTTCCTCGAATAGTTGCATTAACCACTTCGCGCCAGAGCCTGTTTTTGCCTTCGTGACTAGTGTTGAGCCACCCCCTTAGTGTTCGGGTTCGGTTCGGTTCGTCGAACACCGGGATGTTCGAGGAACTGTTCGTCGAACTGTTCGTCGAACACCTTAGAACACCGTCGAACACCGTTAAAACCAATGGCAGGCAAACAAAAACACATAGGAACACATAGAAAACACCTTCAAAGGTGTCCAAAAGCTGACAAACTGCTCAGAAGACGCTTTCTTTAAAAAAGCCGGCCGGCAATTCAGCAGCGGCATACACCGGTACCCGACAATTTAGACATGAAGGAATAGAGCATCACACATAGATTAGATAGATAGAAACATGTCAGTCACATATATATGAAGTATAGTGACAGTGTTGCTTACTGTACTTGTCATTTAGTGTAAAGGATTTATTAAAAAATATAATAGTGTTTTCGTGCACCGTCTCTTTAAAAAAGCCAGCCGGCAATTCAGCAGCGGTACCCGACAATTTATAACAGACAGAACAGAGCTTTACACATAGATTAGATAGATAGAAACATGTCAGTCACATATATATGAAGTACTGTGACAGTGTTGCTTACTGTACTTGTCATTTACTGCAAAGGATTTATTAAAAAAAATAATAGTGTTTTCATGCACTGTCTCTTTAAAAAAGCCGGCCGGCAATTCAGCATCTGTACCCGACAATTTATAACAGACAGAATAGAGCTTCACACATAGATTAGATAGATAGAAACATGTCAGTCACATATATAATAAGTACAGTGACAGTGTTGGTTACTGTACTTGTCATTTAGTATTAAAATAAAGGATTTATTATTAAAAAAAATTGGCGTGGGGTTCCCCGTAATTTTAGTCTCTAGCGGAGGTTAAGCAGACAGCTGGGGCAGATGTTTGAAGCCTGGGAAGGGGGTAATACCCACGGAGCTTCCCAGGCTACTAATATCAGCCCCCAGCTGAATACCTAGCCTTTACTAGCTATTAAAATGGAGGACCCCCCTAAAAAAAATGACGTGGGGTCCCCCCTAATTTAATAGCTAGCAAAGGCTAGGCAGACAGCTGGGGGCTGATATTAATAGCCCAGGAAGGGAGCCATGAATATTGGCCCCCTCCCAGGCTAGAAACACCAGCCGTCAGCCGCCCCAGAAATGGCGCATCCATAGGATGCTCCAATTCTGGCACTTAGCCTCGCTCTTCCACGCTGCCCTGGTGCGGTGGCAGGGGGTAATAGGGTTGGGGTTGATGTCAGCTTATAATGCCAGGTGACATCAAGCCCAGGTTAGTAATGGAGAGGCGTCTATAAGACACCCCCATTACTAACCCCATAGTCAAAGTTAAAAGAAAACACAAACACCCAGAATAAAGTCCTTTAATTGAAATAAAGACACAATCCTTTATTGTTCTAAATTAAACCATACTTACCGTCACGCCCATTCCAGCTGAAGCCAACGATCTCCTGCAATAAAAGAAAAATAATAAAGCAACCTCATCCTTACCTTTCCATGGTTCCCAGGACATCTTCAGCTCTGCTACATCGAGATAACAGGCTGGACCGCAGCAGAACGCTGCCATCCAGCCTGTCATCCCGCAGACACTGAGAAGCGCAGGCTTGCTTGCGCTCCTCAGTGTCTGACTGTGACGGCATCCAGATGAGCCGACAATGAACTCGGCTCACCTCATGTACGTCACTGACAGCGTGGGAAAATTCTCCTGCACTCAGCGCTTCAGCGTGAGAATTTTCCCACGCTGTCAGTGACGTGCATGAGGTGAGCCGAGTTCATTGGACATGACCTCGGCTCATCTGGATGCCGTCACAGTCAGACACTGAGTAGCGCAAGCATGCCTGCGCTTCTCAGTGTCTGCGGGATGACAGGCTGGATGGCAGCGTTCTGCTGCGGTCCAGCCTGTCATCTCGATGTAGCAGAGCTGAAGCTGTCGTGGGAGCCATGGAAAGGTAAGGATGATGTTGCTTTATTATTTTACTTTTATTGCAGGAGATCATTGGCTTCAGCTGGAATGGGCGTGATGGTAAGTATGGTTTAATTTAGAACAATAAAGAATTGTGTGTTTATTTCAATTAAAGGACTTTTTTCTGGGTGTTTGTGTTTTTTTTAAATACTTTACTAGAAATTCATGGTGGTCATGTCTAATATTGGCGTGACCCCATGAATTTCGGGCTTAGGGCCAGCTGATAATGCCAAGCTGGCCTTAACCCCTTTATTACCCAGTGAGCCACCGCACCAGGGCCCTGGATGAGTTGGGTACAGCGCCAGAAGATGGCGCTTCTATGAACGCGCCATTTTCCGGGGCGGCTGCGGACTGCAATTTGCAGCGGGTGGGGCCCAGAAAGCTTGGGCCTCCCTGCGCTGCAGATTCCAGCCCCCAGCTGCCTAGTTGTACCTGGCTGGACACAAAAATAGGGCGAAGCCCCACGTATTTTTTTTTTAAATTCATGAAATTCATGGAATAATTAAGAAAAAAAGGGCTTCCCTATATTGTTGTGTCCGGCTAGGTACAAATAGGCAGCTGGTGGTTGGGAGCAGCCCGTTCCTGCCTGCTGTACCTGACTGGACACAAATATAGGGCGAAGCCCCACATCAATTTTTTTTTCATTATTTCATGAATTTCCTGAAATAATTTAAAAAAAATTGACGTGGGGCTTCGCCCTATATTTGTGTCCAGTCAGGTACAGCAGGCAGGAACAGGCTGCCCCCAACCACCAGCTGCCTCTTTGTACCTGGCCAGACACAACAATATAGGGAAGCCCTTTTTTAAAAAAATTATTTCATGAAATAATTAAAAAAAAATTGACGTGGGGCTTCGCACTATATTTGTGTCCAGCCAGGTACAGCAGGCAGGGACGGGCTGCCCCCAACCACCAGCTGCCTATTTGTACCTGGTTGGACACAACAATATAGGGAAGCCCTTTTTTTCTTAATTATTCCATGAATTTCATGAAATAATTTAAAAAAAAAATGCGTGGGGCTTCGCCCTATTTTTGTGCCCAGCCAGGTACAACTAGGCAGCTGGGAGCTGGAATCCGCAGCGCAGGGAGGCCCAAGCTTTCTGGGCCCCACCCGCTGCAAATTGCAGTCCGCAGCCGCCCCAGAAAATGGCGCGTTCATAGAAGCGCCATCTTCTGGCGCTGTACCCAACTCATCCAGGGCCCTGGTGCGGTGGCTCACTGGGTAATAAAGGGGTTAAGGCCAGCTTGGCATTATCAGCTGGCCCTAAGCCCGAAATTCATGGGGTCACGCCAATATTAGACATGACCACCATGAATTTCTAGTAAAGTATTTAAAAAAACACAACACCCAGAATAAAGTCCTTTAATTGAAATAAACACACAATTCTTTATTGTTCTAAATTAAACCATACTTACCGTCACGCCCATTCCAGCTGAAGCCAATGTCTTCTGCAATAAAAGAAAAATAATAAACCAACCTCATCCTTACCTCTCCATGGTTCCCACGACAGCTTCAGCTCTGCTACATCGAGATGACAGGCTGGACCGCAGCAGAAAGCTGCCATCCAGCCTGTCATCCCGCGGACACTGAGAAGCGCAGGCATGCTTGCGCTCCTCAGTGTCTCTCTGTGACGGCATAAAGATGAGACGAGTTCATGTCCAATGAACTCGGCGCACCTCATGCACGTCACTGACAGCGTGGGAAAATTCTCCTGCACTCAGCACTTCAGCGTGAAAATTCTCCCACGCTGTCAGTGACGTGCATGAGGTCAGTTGAGTTCATTGGACATGAATGAGCTCACCTCATGCACGTCACTGACAGCGTGGGAAAATTCTCACGCTGAAGCGCTGAGTGCAGGAGAATTTTCCCACGCTGTCAGTGACGTGCATGAGGTGAGCTCATTCATGTCCAATGAACTCAGCTGACCTCATGCACGTCACTGACAGCGTGGGAGAATTCTCACGCTGAAGTGCTGAGTGCAGGAGAATTCTCCCACGCTGTCAGTGACGTGCATGAGGTGCGCCGAGTTCATTGGACATGAACTCGTCTCATCTTTATGCCGTCACAGCCAGACACTGCAGAGCGCAAGCATGCCTGCGCTTCTCAGTGTCCGCGGGATGACAGGCTGGATGGCAGCGTTCTGCTGCGGTCCAGCCTGTCATCTCGATGTAGCAGAGCTGAAGCTGTCATGGGAACCATGGAAAGGTAAGGATGAGGTTGCTTTATTATTTTTCTTTTATTGCAGGAGATCGTTGGCTTCAGCTGGAATGGGCGTGATGGTAAGTATGGTTTAATTTAGAACAATAAAGGAATGTGTCTTTATTTCAATTAAAGGACTTTATTCTGGGTGTTTGTGTTTTCTTTTAACTTTGACTATGGGGTTAGTAATGGGGGTGTCTTATAGACGCCTCTCCATTACTAACCTGGGCTTGATGTCAGCTGGCATTATAAGCTGACATCAACCCCAACCCTATTACCCCCTGCCACCGCACCAGGGCAGCGTGAAAGAGCGAGGCTAAGTGCCAGAATTGGCGCATCCTATGGATGCGCCATTTCTGGGGCGGCTGACGGCTGGTGTTTCTAGCCTGGGAGGGGGCCAATATTCATGGCTCCCTTCCTGGGCTATTAATATCAGCCCCCAGCTGTCTGCCTAGCCTTTGCTAGCTATTAAATTATGGGGGACCCCACGTCATTTTTTTTGGGGGGGTCCTCCATTTTAATAGCTAGTAAAGGCTAGGTATTCAGCTGGGGGCTGATATTAGTAGCCTGGGAAGCTCCGTGGGTATTACCCCCTTCCCAGGCTTCAAACATCTGCCCCAGCTGTCTGCTTAACCTCGCTAGAGACTAAAATTACGGGGAATCCCACGCCAATTTTTTTTAATAATAAATCCTTTATTTTAATACTAAATGACAAGTACAGTAACCAACACTGTCACTGTACTTATTATATATGTGACTGACATGTTTCTATCTATCTAATCTATGTGTGAAGCTCTATTCTGTCTGTTATAAATTGTCGGGTACAGATGCTGAATTGCCGGCCGGCTTTTTTAAAGAGACGGTGCATGAAAACACTATTATTTTTTTTAATAAATCCTTTGCAGTAAATGACAAGTACAGTAAGCAACACTGTCATTGTACTTCATATATATGTGACTGACATGTTTCTATCTATCTAATCTATGTGTGAAGCTCTATTCTGTCTGTTATAAATTGTCGGGTACCGCTGCTGAATTGCCGGCCGGCTTTTTTAAAGAGACGGTGCATGAAAACACTATTATATTTTTTAATAAATCCTTTACACTAAATGACAAGTACAGTAAGCAACACTGTCACTGTACTTCGTATATATGTGGCTGACATGTTTCTATCTATCTAATCTATGTGTGATTCTCTATTCCTTCTATTCTAAATTGTCGGGTACAGATGCTGAATTGCCGGCCGGCTTTCTTAAAGAGACGGTGCATGAAAACACTATTAATTTTTTGATAAATCCTTTACACTAAATGACAAGTACAGTAAGCAACACTGTCACTGTGCTTCTTATATGTGTGACTGACATGTTTCTATCTATCTAATCTATGTGTGAAGCTCTATTCTTTCGGTTCTAAATTGTCGGGTACCGGTGTATGCCGCTGCTGAATTGCCGGCTTTTCATGTTTCACTGTGAGCACTGTTCCCATCGATTTGGGCAATCACTGTAATGCCACAACCACCATGGCTGTGGCATTACAGTGAGTGGCAGACAATCCCTGCATGATTGGTGCTCTAAATAGCGCCAGACATGCAGGACACGCTTTTGGTGCACGAACAGTTATCGAACATAACCTCGAACAGCCGAATTTTTTGCAAATCGTTCGGGGTCGTCGAACAACTCGAACACCACCCAAAACAGCTCGAATTTGAGATTGGCGAACAGTTCTAGTCGAACACCGCTCATCTCTATTCGTGACCGGGCCAATTTTTTCAATTCTGATCACTGTCACTTTATGAGGTAATTACTCTGGAACGCTTCAACGGATCCCCCTGATTCTGAGAAGGTTTTTTTGTGACATATTGTACTTCATGATAGTGGTAAAATTTCTTTGATATCACTTGCGTTTGATTGTGAAAAAATCGGAAATTTGGCGAAAATTTTGAAAATTTTGCAATTTTCAAACTTTGAATTTTCATGCCCTTTAATCAGAGAGATATATCACACAAATAGTTAATAAATAGCATTGCCCACATGTCTACTTCACATCAGCACAACTTTGGAACCAAAATTTTTTTTTGTTAGGAAGCTATAAGGGTTAAAAGTTGACCAGCGATTTCTCATTTTTACAACAAAATTTACAAAAACATTTTTTTTAGGGACCACACCTTATTTGAAGTGACTTTGAGGAGCCTTTATGACAGAAAATACCCAAAAGTGATACCATTCTAAAAACTGCACCCCTCAAGGTGCTCAAAACCACATTCAAGAAGTTTATTAACCCTTCAGGTGCTTCACAGGAATTTTTGGAATGTGGAAGAAAACAATGAACATTTAACTTTTTTTCACAAAACTGCTACTTTAACCTCAAATTTTTAGTTTTCACAAGGGCAGCCAGAAAAAATGGACCCCAAAATGTGTTGTGCAATTTCTCCTGAGCACGCTGATACCCCATATGTGGTGCAAAGCCACTGTTTGGGCGCACGGCATGGCTTGGAAGGTAAGGAGCGCCATTTGACTTTTGGAATGGAAATTTGACTGGAATGGATAGCGGACGCCATGTTGCATTTGGAGAGCCCCAGAGGTGTCTAAACAGAGGAAACCCCCAACAAGTGACCCCATTTTGGAAACTAGACCCCTCAAGGAACTTATCTAGATGTGTGGTGAGCACCTTGAACCCCCAGGGGCTTCACAGAATTTTATAATGTTGAAGTGTGAAAATAAAAAAACACATTTTTAACACAAAACTGCTACTTTAGCCTCAAATTTTTAATTTTCACAAGGGCAGCCAGAAAAAATGGACCCCAAAATGTATTGTGCAATTTCTCCTGAGCACGCTGATACCCCATATGTGGTGCAAAGCCACTGTTTGGGCGCACGGCATGGCTTGGAAGGTAAGGAGCGCCATTTGACTTTTGGAATGGAAATTTGACTGGAATGGATAGCGGACGCCATGTTGCATTTGGAGAGCCCCTGAGGTGCCTAAACAGAGGAAACACCCAACAAGTGACCCCATTTTGGAAACTAGACCCCTCAAGGAACTTATCTAGATGTGTGGTGAGCACCTTGAACCCCCAGGGGCTTCACAGAATTTTATAATGTTGAAGTGTGAAAATAAAAAAACACATTTTTAACACAAAACTGCTACTTTAGCCTCAAATTTTTAATTTTCACAAGGGCAGCCAGAAAAAATGGACCCCAAAATGTGTTGTGCAATTTCTCCTGAGCACGCTGATACCCCATATGTGGTGCAAAGCCACTGTTTGGGCGCACGGCATGGCTTGGAAGGTAAGGAGCGCCATTTGACTTTTGGAATGGAAATTTGACTGGAATGGATAGCGGACGCCATGTTGCATTTGGAGAGCCCCTGAGGTGCCTAAACAGAGGAAACCCACAACAAGTGACCGAATTTTACAATCTACTCCTCTGTATAAATTAATCTAGTGGTGGGAAAATAAGTAGATAGGTAAATGGTCACTAAACCCATAGATGAATTCCCACAGAGGTGTCATTTCTATAATGGGGTCACTTCAGGGGGGATTATGCTGTTCTGGCACTTTTCAGAGTACCAGTGCTAAAGAATCCCCCCTGAAGTGACCCCATTTTGGAAATGAAACCCCTCTGGGAATTCATCTATGGGTTTAGTGACCATTTTAACTCAATGGATGATTTCCAGAAACAAGCACGCAATGGAAGGTTTAGATTCTGGAGAACCCCCCCTGGAAATTAAGTGAGCTCTACTCGAATGTGTCATTCACTAAATGAACCAAATGTTTGAATGACAAATTGGGATACATTTTTACAGTTTAAAAACGTGGTTCTGTGTGGAAGATTTTAAAGCAGTCAGTGACGCATAAGGCTGGCAATGATGGGCATTGTGGGCAATAGTAGCGGGTATCACGCCTCATTCCTCTCTTAGTACATACACGACATCTTTTCTGGGGGTTCTTTCTTGTTTCCGTTGCTGGAATAAGTGCAATAAAATGTCGCTCAGTGAGTCTTTTCACATCCTCAGATTCTAATGGATGAGCGGGGCTAACACTTTGAAAGACAAGATTTTCAATTACCTTTTCTTGATAATCAAGAAAAGGATCTGAATTTCCTGCTTTTTTGTACAACACAAAAGAATTGTATGTGGCCACCTGAAACAAACAAATAACCAACTTTTTATACCAGGTATAGGACTTTCTTGATACCTGGTATGGCTGTAGAACCTAGTCTGGAAGGTCCACACCCCCCATGTGTTTGTTGTAGTCAATGACTGACACAGGTTTTTGCTTCGGAGTGGTGGATCCTAGTTCTACAGTGGCCCTTGTGGCATCTGTGTGGATCGAGCTGAGGACAAAAATATCCCTCTTATCCCTATATTTCAGGGCAAGCAGCTCTCCGTTGCGTACAGCCCCTGACTGCCCCTTTTGAAACTTTTGGTTGACCAATGGTTGTGGAAACCCCTGACGGTTTTTACGGATGGTCCCACAAGCCCCGATGTTGTGTTCAACCAGACTTTTAAATAGGGGTATGCTGGTGTAATAATTGTCCACATATAGATTGTAGCCTTTTTGAAAAAATGGACTTATCAGCTCCCAAACAATTTTTCCAGATGTCCCCAGATAAGTAGGGCATCCTGGTGGGTTTAGTTGGCTATCTTTCCCTCATATATGCGAAAAGCGGATGTGTATCCGGTTGAACTTTCGCACATTTTATAGAGCTTTATTCCAAACCTTGCCCTTTTAGATGGGATAAATTGCTTGAGGTGCAGTCTTCCTTTGAATTTTACAAGGGACTCGTCTATAGAAATATTTTGTGTTGGGGTGTAGAGGCTTAAGAATTTTTCTGACAAATTTTCAATGATGGGTCTAATTTTATATAACCTGTCATGTTCTGGGGCATTTCTGGGCAGGCATTGACTATTGTCGTTAATGTTAGAACCTTGCTCTTAGGTTTTTTCCTTTGCTGGTCACATGACCTTGTTGGCCTATTTAATCCTGCTCCGCCCTTCTGGCTTTGCTGGACTTCATTGTATAACTACTTTCTAGCTAGCCTGTGCTCTGTATCTAACTCTGTTAGTTTGCTTGGTCTATGGACCTCTATGTTCTATATATTTTGTTTGTTCGTCTGTCTGCTACTATTTCTGTTAGGAGGTGTCCCATTTTCCTCCCAGTCCTTAGTACTTGTAGGGATTCCTTCCCCACATCTAAAGGTCTCCGTACAGACTAGCTTAGGACTTTAGCAGGTCTGATCGCAGGATCAGGTTCCCTGTTACCTCGTAGGGATTCAGCTGAGTTCTAACGTAGGGACAGATCTCCTCTCTTTCCTTAGCTCTGGTAGCAGAACATAACAGTAAGTCCAGCCTGCAAATTCTCTAAGGAAAGATTTTTCTGTTCCATCATGGTGTCGGTTCAGGATTTGGCTCATCGCCTGCAGGGACTCTCTCTGGAGGTGGCCGAGCTCCGTCAGCACGTGAGTAACTGTCCTGAAGCACATTTCTTGGAGCCTAAGGTATGTTTGCCGGATTTATTTTTTGGTGAACACCGAGAATTTTTTTCATTTAAAAATGCTTGCTTATTGTATTTTCGTTTGAGACCCAAGTCCTCTGGGGATGAATCCCAGCGCATAGGGTTCATAATGTCACTTTTGCGCAAAGAGCCTCAGGAGTGGGCCTTTTCTTTGCAACCTAGTGATACATGCTTCAGATCAGTGGATAGTTTTTTTTCTGCTTTGGGACTATTATATGATGATCCTGACCGTGTCGCATCAGCTGAGACTGAGTTGAGACGTTTGAAACAGGGATCAGGTAATGTGGAAAAATATTGTACTCATTTCCGTCGTTGGTCTACTCAAACAGGGTGGAACGATTCTGGTCTGAAAAGTCTATTTCTTGCTGGGCTCAATGAAAGGGTTAAAGACCTGCTAATTGCTTATCCTACACCTGAAGATTTGCAACAGGCTATGCAATTAGCTATACGGGTGGATAGGAGACTGCGTGCAAGGGTTAATGAGAGCAAATCCTCTGCTATGTCAGTTTCTGGTTATGAGAATGTGTGTACTAACAGTGGTGAACCGATGGAGATTGGATCGGTGGCACCTCGCTCTCAAGAAAAAGACCGTAGATTTTTTGAAGGCTTGTGTTTCTATTGCGGAAAATCTGGTCATTTGATTAAAGGCTGTGAGCTTCGTATGAAGAAAGAAAAAAAAATGGTCAGTCATGCCCGTATTGCCTGTTTAAATTCCAAGGGTGTATTTTTAGCTGCTTCCACGATTGCTCAGGAAAAATTAATGGAATTTCGGGTGTTTGTTGATTGTGGGTCTACTCTGAATGTAATTGATGGGGGATTCTTGGAAAGACTCAATTTAAAACCCGAACCTTTATCATCCCCCATTGCTGTGGTTTCTGTGGATGGTTCCCCTTTGAAGAATATTACTCTCAAGGTCTGTGAATTTCCTCTCACTATTAATGGTGTTCACCATGAGAAATTGGATTTGGTAGTTTTGAATAACTTGCCTTCTCCAGTAATATTGGGATTGCCCTGGTTAAAATTTCACAATCCTGTACTGGATTGGTCTACCAGTGAAATTAAATCCTGGAGCCATAAATGTTATGACAAGTGTTGTAATGGGTGTATTGCAGCTTTGGATAGGGGAGAATTGCCTGTTCCTATTCAGGATTTTTGGAGAGTTTTTTCTGAGAAGGAATCGCAGGTTTTGCCTCCCCATAGAGACTATGATTGTTCTATTGAATTTGTCCCTGGAGCGACTCTTCCTAAAAGTCGTTTATTTAACCTTACTATTCCTGAGAGGAAAGCTTTGGAGGAATACATACAGACAAGTTTGGCCGCCGGTCACATTAGGCCCTCTAAGTCTCCTGTGGCGGTTGGATTTTTTTTTGTAAAAAAAAAGGACAGCGGTTTACGTCCTTGTCTGGATTTTCGTGAGATTAACAAAATTACTGTACGCAATCCTTACCCACTGCCATTGATTCCTGATCTGTTTAACCAGTTAATGGGGGCCAAGTGGTTCTCTAAAATTGACCTTAAGGGGGCATACAATCTGTTGCGCATGAAGGAGGGTGACGAATGGAAGACTGCTTTTAACACTCCTGTGGGTCATTTTGAGAATCTGGTTATGCCTTTTGGTCTTACTAATGCTCCTGCATTTTTCCAGAATCTTATTAATGACATCCTTAGACCTTTGATCGGCAAAAATGTGGTTGTGTATTTGGATGACATTTTGATTTATTCGCCGGATCTGGAGTCTCATTGGCGGAGCGTACGTGAGGTATTACAGTTATTAATGGACAATTCGCTTTTTGCTAAGCTGGAGAAATGTGAGTTCGCTGTACAGAGAATTAGTTTTTTGGGTTACATTATCTCCAGCGAAGGTTTTGAGATGGACCCGGTTAAAGTTCAAGCTGTACAGGAATGGCCTAGGCCTATTTGTTTGAAATCGATACAGAGGTTTTTAGGTTTCGCCAATTATTACAGAGAATTCATAAAAAAATTTTCTAGTATTGTCAAACCTCTGACCGATCTCACCAGGAAAGGTGCTGATGCGGTTCAGTGGTCTTCTGAGGCCATTGAAGCTTTTGTGTATCTCAAGGAGAGGTTCACCTCTGCTCCCATCCTTATGCAGCCTGATGTGACTAAGCCGTTTTTGGTTGAGGTTGATGCTTCCTCTGTGGGGGTTGGCGCAGTATTGTCTCAGGATAACGGGGATGGATTACATCCCTGTGCCTTTTTTTCAAAAAAAATTTCGGAGACTGAACTGAATTACGATATTGGTAATCGGGAATTATTGGCTATTAAACTCGCATTTGAACACTGGCGCCACTTCTTGGAAGGTGCGGAATTTCCCGTTCAGGTTCTTACGGATCATAAAAATCTGATATATCTTGATGCTGCCAAGCGCCTGAATGCCCGTCAGGCTAGGTGGGCACTGTTTTTCTCGCTGTTTAATTTCTCCGTTACTTACATCCCTGGTACTAAGAATGTTAAGGCGGATGCCTTGTCTCGCAGTTTTTCTCCCATAGTCGGTGCTGAGAAAGAGGAGAACATTTTACAAGAAGGTGTTGTGATAGCTGCTTTGGACTCCGTTTTGGAAGATGAGATTCTTAAAGCACAGGAGAATGCCCCATCTAACACTCCTCATGGGAGGTTGTTTGTGCCTGGGACCTTTAGGAGAGATTTGTTTGTTGAGTGTCACGAATCTCGGTTGGCAGGTCATCCCGGAATCTCTGAGACCAAGAGACTGGTGGGTCGCAGTTTTTGGTGGCCTGGATGGCAGAAGGAGGTCATTAAGTGGGTGCATCAATGTACTATATGTGCTAGATCTAAGTCCTCACATACTCCTGCTGCGGGGTTGCTTTGTCCTTTGGAGGTTCCCAGTGCTCCTTGGACACATTTGGCTATGGACTTTATAACTGACCTTCCCCCCTCTGAGGGTTTTACTGTCATCTGGGTGGTCGTGGACCGTTTTAGCAAGATGTGTCACTTGGTTCCCTTCGTCAAACTGCCCTGCGCTAAAACTCTCGCTAAGGCCTTTGTCAAGGAAATTGTCAGACTTCATGGCGTTCCTACTGACATTGTTTCTGATAGGGGTCCTCAGTTCGTGGCTCATTTTTGGCGTGCCTTTTGTGACAGGTTGGGAGTTCATTTGTCGTTCTCGTCCGGATATCATCCTGAATCTAATGGCCAGACAGAAAGGAAAAACCAGGATGTTGAGCAGTTCTTGCGTTGTTTTGTGGCAGACAATCAAGAGGGGTGGTCTGAGTTTCTGCCACTTGCTGAATTTGCTCTGAACAATCATACATCTTCTTCTGCTGGTTGTTCGCCTTTTTTTTGTTGTTCTGGGAGACATCCGTCGTTTGGGTCGTTCTGCAAGTTGGGATCTGCCGTGCCTGAGGAGGAGAATTTTTCCGGTGATTTGGAGAGAGTTTGGACGGATGTGCGTGGTAATCTTCAGGAGGCCAACAGAAAATCTAAAGACTACTTTGATAGGAAACGACAGGAGGTTTTGTTCGCTGTTGGTGACATGGTTTGGTTGTCCTCTAGGAATCTGCGGTTGAGGATTCCTTCTAAGAAATTGGGTCCCAAGTTTGTAGGGCCCTTTAAGGTGCTTCAGGTTGTCAACCAATCTGCTGTTAGGTTGGAGGTTCCTACCTCCTGGAGAATTAATCCGGTATTTCATGTCTCTCTGTTAAAAAAAGCTGTTGTGTCGGATGGTGACGCCTCTGCCTCTGTTCCTCCGGTGGTGGAGGACGGGGAATATGAAATTTCTCGCATCCTTAACTCTAGACGGTATAGAGGTAGTTTGCAGTATCTTGTGGCCTGGAAAGGTTTCGGAAGCGAGGATAACTCTTGGGTGAGGTCAGATGATGTTTCCGCGTCCAGACTTATCAGAGCGTTTCACAGGAGATTTCCTGATAAGCCTGGTCCTAGGGGATCCGGAGGATCCTCTTAGAAGGGGGTGTACTGTTAGAACCTTGCTCTTAGGTTTTTTCCTTTGCTGGTCACATGACCTTGTTGGCCTATTTAATCCTGCTCCGCCCTTCTGGCTTTGCTGGACTTCATTGTATAACTACTTTCTAGCTAGCCTGTGCTCTGTATCTAACTCTGTTAGTTTGCTTGGTCTACGGACCTCTATGTTCTATATATTTTGCTTGTTCGTCTGTCTGCTACTATTTCTGTTAGGAGGTGTCCCATTTTCCTCCCAGTCCTTAGTACTTGTAGGGATTCCTTCCCCACATCTATAGGTCTCCGTACAGACTAGCTTAGGACTTTAGCAGGTCTGATCGCAGGATCAGGTTCCCTGTTACATCGTAGGGATTCAGCTGAGTTCTAAAGTAGGGACAGATCTCCTCTCTTTCCTTAGCTCTGGTAGCAGAACATAACAGTTAAAATGCCAAAACCGCATGAGCATTTCATAACGGGTCCTAGGCAGAATGACTGAAAACATAGGGGTGGCTTGAACAGGGTGGTTGGACCAGTAGGATCGAATGCTCGGTTTTTTAACAAGCCCCATGGCAAATGTAAGTCCTAAAAATTTTTTTATTTCCGGGACATTAGTTGGTGTCCATAAATTTGCCCTAGCATAGTAAGATCGGGGATTCTGGCTTATGAATTGGGACGCGTATAAATTTGTTTGCACGACAATATGCTCTAGCAAGCTGTCTGTAAAAACAAATTAAAAAAATGAATTGGTCCAAAATCTTCCACCTCCACATTTATACCAGGAATGGCGTTGAAATCAGGGCTGAATGGAGCAGCCGAATCTGAAGCCTCCCATCTGGGAAATGCTAGATCATGTGGCAACGCCCCTTGTACACTGGCGTGCGCCAATTCACTAGTAGCAGGGACAGTGCTTGTACTGGGCAGTAGTGTTGAGCCACCCCCGTAGTGTTCGAGTTCGGTTCGGTTCGTCGAACACCCGTGTGTTCGCCGAACTGTTCGTCGAACTGTTCGTCGAACACCTTCGAACACCGTTAAAACCAATGGCAGGCAAACAAAAACACATAGAAACACATAGAAAACACCTTCAAAGGTGTCCAAAAGCTGACAAACTGCTCAGAAGACACAACTAACACATGGAAAAGTGACAAGTACATATAGTCATGCGAAAAGAAAAGAGGTGGAGGAGTAAAAGGAGGGGGAGACACAGATATAGGCATGTCATGCCCTTCTAAAATCCAAAAAGTGAGAAGCCGAGACGGCCAGTCCGCTCCTGCCCGTGCCACCTCCGTGTCGCCGGGTTTGTGCCAGAGCCGCGGTGAACCCTGACGGCCAGCCCCCCTCTCCCAATACTGGTGCCTGTCCTCTGGTGGGTCGAGAGAGCCCCCCTGTGGTGGAGGCAGCTCTAAGCTTTTAAATTTAAATTGTCCCTCTAATTTGAATGAATACACTTTAAATCCATTTACAAGGATCTATTGGAGGGCAAGTCTCATGCCAGCAGCCGCGTAATTCCAGCTCCAGTAGCGTCCACTAAAGCTGCTGCAGTTAAAAAGCTTTTATAAGGATCGAGCTCGGCTGTCCACCGCAAGGCATCCTAGTGCCAGTCCCAGCCCCTATGCCTTGGGGTGCCTCCTGATGCTCTTCACTAAGTATCCCGTGGTCCCGAAGCATTTCCTTTGAAAAAATTAAGTGTCCAAACTACAGGTGGTGTAGCTTGCTTAACAGCCGGGATAATCCGCTGACTAGCAGACACTGCTACTAGGCACAAAGTATTTCCTGGGCTAGATGCAGTTAAAAATTTGTAAGTAGATACTCTCGTTGGATGCTGAGAAAGCATTCCATAGAGTCTCCTGGCACGCCATATATGATTCTCTTAAAAAGCTTGGGGTAGGGGTCTAGGGGACCCTTTTATAGCCAAAATCACGGCCCTGTATCACAATACGTCACCTAGGCTGAAGATAAATGGAACTGTAGCACCGAGGGCTCGGTTGCTACAGACGTATTGCACCTCACCCAGAGGTGTGATATCTCACTCTCAGATAAGGATGGAGTGTGGATCAGGACCCGACACCTGCATGCATTACACCACATTGCCGTGGGGCAGGGCGACCAATATGCCCCTGAGATGGGCACGACAGTCCCTGTCCCTGGCTGGAGTGGGGGGAGGGAACACTGAGGATGGGGAACCCTGCAGTGCAGGAGCAGGGAGGAAGCAGTTCCTGGGTGCATTGAGAAGGGAGTATAAAAGGTGGGCACCATCTTAGTTCAGTGCAGAGAAGTCTGAGCAGAAGTGGCAGGGAGCAGGGGCTCTGCATGAGCTCTGCTCCAGAGGCGGGCCTAGTAACAGAGGCCCAGGCCTGCAAGAGGGAGAAGGAAGGAAGAGGAGCGGAGAAGGCTCCAGGAACGAGGAATGAAGGGATCCCAGGGGTGCGGACGGGTGAGTCGCCACCGCACGCCCGAATCCACCTGCGTGGAGGGGTCAGGCCAAAGGGGGAGACCAGTCCCCGAACTAGTGGAGGCAGGAAACGACCCTCAGCTAGAAACCGGAGGCTCTGACATTTTATGTGGCGCAGCCCCTTGCTCCACCCGCTAGGAAGGCACGACATAGGGTCAGGGAAACTGGCGCCAAGTTTACCAAGAGGAGGCCAGAGGCAGCCGGACAGAAGTGTTGGTAAGAAAGGCCAGACAAAGGACACACAAAGGGGGTCCTGTGAAGCGCTCCAAAGTTATCTGGGAGTTGTCTGAGCCCCTCACCTGGTGAGCACAGTACGACGTGGGCAGCCGTTACCTGCAGACGTGGTCTGGATAATAAGAACTGTGAGTAAAGGCCCTGAACTGCATCACTGACTCCGTGTCGTTACTGCTGCTGCCCTGCACCATCACCCCCATCCTACGCATACACTGCCCTGAGGCTATACTCCTCCCGTGGGGAGTTATGCTACGCTCTGCTGCACCCACAACACCAGCCTTAGCGGTCTGCCCTGTAGCAGCGGTTCACTCTGACCGCAATCCACGGGTGGCGTAGTCGGACATTTAAACATCAAAACCACATAAATAGTTCCGCCACTGGTTTGACCGCCCTGAGCCACGGAACCGGATCGCCGCCACGAAGACTACAACCACCAGCATCCACCAAAAAGGGTCCGGCTCCGGGTGTCCCAAGGCCCAGGGGGTGCGTCAGAACATTTTCATCACCTTTCACAATCACCAATGGGACAAGGCAGGGATGTCCTCTGTCCCCTCTCTTATACATCCTAGTGACGGAGCACCTGCTCTCATCAATTCGCCATAACCCCAATATTAGGTGGATTGAGGTGGGAGGCACCGAGTACAAGTGCTCTCTATTTGCTGATGATGTCCTAGTATATATCACTCAATCACATATATCCATCCCTGCTGTTATGGCTGAAATAGATCACTTTGTTACATGGTAAAATTTTAAAATCAATGCAGCGAAGTCTGAGGCCCTCGATGTCTCCCTCCCTAAATCCATATAGGATTCCATCCAGTCCAACTTTCCCTTTGCCTGGCCCTCACAGGGTATCAAATACTTAGGAATTCCTATTCATAGAGACCTCTCCCATCTATGTTATCTTAATTTTGGGCCCTTTATTGAACAATTCCATACAGACCACGGTTGGCAAGTTAGAACTGTAAGATTCACTACGTGAACCACTGGTGTTTTGTGGAAAAGCACATGTACACCGCGTTCCAAATTATTATGCAAAAAGTGTTTAGGAGTGATAAGGGAAGAATTTGTTTGTTTGTCAGTTAAACTCATTGATGGTGATGTGTGTCAGGGCTCTTTATATCACTGTAAGCAATTGCAGACACCTGTGCTAATTAGTTTGGCAGGTGTGTCCAATGAAAGGCAAGACTACTTAAGAAGGCTCTCTCACATTATTAAGCAGCCTACATTTTCTGCCAAAATGGGAAAGAAAAAGGATGTGTCGGCTGCTGAGAAGCAACAAATTGTGGAGTGTTTAGGTCAAGGCATGACTACAATCAACATTGTGCGATGATCAGGATGAAGTGTCTTGGCAATCAAGAAGTATGTAGCTGATTCACAGTACACACGTGTGCGTGCTGATAAGGGCAAATTGAGGACTCTTTCCTACAGGCAATTACGTCAGGTTGAAACAGCAGCGGCAAAAAAGCCTTGTCATAGCAGCAGACAAGTTTTTGAAGCTGCTTGTGCCTCCAACGTCCTCCGAACAACAAGATGCAGGGTCCTTCAGAGGTTTGCAGCTGTTCATATGCCATCCTGTCGACCTCCTCTATCCACTTCACACAAGCAGAAACGGCTCCAGTGGGCCAAACATTACATGAAGACTGATTTCAAAACTGTTTTGTTCACGGATGAGTGCCGTGCAGCGCTCGATGGTCCAGATGAATGGAGTGGAGGATGGCTGGTTGATGGACACCCCACGCAAACACGGCTACAGCGCCAACAAGGAGGAGGTGGAGTAATGTTTTGGGCTGGAATCATGGGGAGAGAGATTGTCGGCCCCTTTAGGATCCCTGAAGGCGCTAAAGATGAACTCCATAATGTATGTGGATTTTCTCAAACAGCACTTCCTGCCATGGTTCAAGAAGAAGAACCGTGTATTTCACAGCAAGATCATTTTTCTGCATGATAATGCACCATCTCAAGCTGCACATAAAACATCTGCATCTCTGGCTGATATGGGCATAAAAGGGGACAAACTTATGGTGTGACCCCCATGCTCCCCTGACCTCTACCCCATTCAGAACCTTTGGAGCATCATTAAAAGGAGTGTCTATGATGGCGGGAGGCAGTTCACATCTAAGCAACAGCTCTGGGAGGGTATTCTGTCCTCACGCAAAACAATTGAAGCAGAAACCATCCAAAACCTGACAAATTCAATGGACGAGAGAGTTCAGAAGCTCCTTTCGAACAAGGGGTCCTATGTGAAAATGTAACATCACCTAGAATAAAGTTTTGAGTTGAAAACTGTTTGATTTCAGTTTCTAACAACCTGCTAATGCTTATAATTTCAAAAATGACCATTTTTTTGGTCTTTATTAAAATGAAAAGGTTGATCGAAAAGTTTGGGGGATCTAAGAGTGTGGCAACCCAGTAGTCATGATTACTTCGAATTCTGACAATATGAGGGTCATGCTGCAGGTAGTGCAGCAAGAAGGCACTTATGTGTCTTGCGCATCTCGGAGCCCCAAAATTATTTTCCGGGCTAGATGCAGCTAAAAATTATTTTTAATTTTAAATCTGGTGAAGCTTATTATAGATGGCCTAATAGGATCAGTGCTGCACACTGCTACAAAGCCCAAATTATTTTCCAGTCAAGATACAGATAAACATGATTAGTAATTTGAAAGCTTAAAACGGTTGGTAGGGTGATTTTAACCAATCATCAAGCTTTTACTCTCCCCAGGATGACACAGGGGTAGAAAAGTCGTTTCGGATCCATGATTTGTTCATCTTTATGAACGTGAGTCTGTCTACATTATCAGTGGAGAGCCGCGTGCGCTTATCTGTCAACACACCACCAGCAGCGCTGAACACACGTTCAGACAGAACGCTGGCTGCGGGGCATGACAAGATCTCCAAGGCGTAAGTGGCTAGCTCCGGCCATTTATCCAGATTGGAAGCCCAAAAAGAGCAAGGGTCCAGTGACACAGTCGTGGCTTCAATGTTTACTTGGAGATACTCCTGTACCATCGTCTCTAGGCGTTGACTATGTGTCAGACTTCTTGTCTCCTGTGGCCTTGCAAAGGATGGGCTAAAAAAGTGGTGAAATGATTCCGCAAAATTGATGTTACCAGCAGATACTGTGGTTCTGTTACGGTTTGAGTGCTGAACACTTGACGGTCCCACGGTTGGCAAGTTGGAACTGTGAGATTCACTACGTGCACCACTGGTATTTTGTGGAAAAGCACATGTAAGATTCTGCAACAGTCTCTGCTGATACTCCTGCATGCGTGCATCCCTTTCTATGGCAGGAATAATTTCTGCAAATTTACTTTTGTACCGGGGATCTAACAGTGTGGCAACCCAGTAGTCAGGATTATTTCTAATTCTCACAATTCGAGGGTCATGTTGCAGGTAGTGCAGCAAGAAGGCACTCATGTGTGTTGCACATCCAGGAGCACCAAGTCCCTGTTGTGTTGGTGGCGAGGTAGCAATCATGCTTCCTTCCTCTGTCCTCTCCCCCCAACCTCGCACAACAGAAATGTGATCAAGGTCTCCCTCATCTGATGAGTCTTCCATCAGTTCGTCCTCCACTTCTTCCTGGGCTCCTGCACCTTCCTCACTAGTTTGGCTGCTACCATGCGCCCTGGTAAAATCATCTCCCCCACCCTCACATGCCTGCCGCCTTGGTGCTGTCGACCGTCTGGACCTTGCAGATGTTAGCCCTTCCGCATACAACTCCTCCTCCTCTACTTCCTCCACCTCCTCTTGTGCCACCACCTGACTCCGAATTCTGTTTAACATGTGCTCCAGCATGTAAATCACCGGAATAGTCATGCTGATAATGGCATCGTCAGCACTAAACATCTTCGTCGCCATTTCAAAACTGTGCAGAAGGGTGCATAGGTCCCTGATCTGAGACCACTCCTCCAGCGTGATTTGCCCCACCTCTGAATCTCGTTGGCCCAGGCTATACGTCAGAACGTATTGCACCAGGGCTTGTCGGTGCTGCCACAGTCGCTGCAACATGTGCAGAGTTGAATTCCACCGGGTAGGCACATCGCATTTTAGCCGGTGAAGTGGCAGGCCCAACGACTTCTGTAGAGATGTAAGTCGCTGAGCTGCGGGATGCGAACGGTGGAAGTGAGCACACAGCGACCGTGCCCTCTGCAGAAGGCCATCTAGTCTGGGATAGTGGGCTAAAAATTGCTGGACAACCAGGTTCAACACGTGAGCCATACAAGGCACGTGTGTGACATTGCCCCGGCAAAGGGCCGCACCCAGGTTTGCAGCATTGTCGCACACGGCCTTCCCTGGTTTCAGGTCCAGTGGAGACAACCATTCATGAAATTGGTTCTCCAGAGCTGACCACAACTCCTCAGCTGTGTGACTCACATTTCCCAGACATTTCAATGTAAAAACCGCCTGATGACGTTGAGCCCTACTGCCAGCATAGTAAGGAGGTGTGCAGGATCCCTTCTGCGCAGTTAGAAAGCTTGTGGCATGACCAGACAGGCTTTGGGTGCAGGTGGAAGACCGAGAGGAGGTTGAGGAGGCAGAAGCAGTGGAGGAAAAATGACATAAAGAGGATTGACGCACAACTCGTGGGGACGGCAAGACTTGGACAGCAGCCCCTTGTCCTGCTGTCACCATAGTTACCCAGTGCCCAGTCAGCGACATGTAACGCCCCTGTCCATGCCTACTCGTCCAAGTGTCTGTGGTGAAATGCACCCTGTCACACACAGAGTTTCTCAAAGAAGCGGTGATGTTGTGTGCGACATGCTGGTGGAGCGCAGGCACACCTTTCTTTGAGAAGTAGTGCCGACTGGGCATCTGGTACTGGGGCACTGCGACGGACATAAGGTCTCGAAAATCCTCTGTGTCCACCAGGCGGAAAGGCAGCATTTCTGTAGCCAAGAGCTTGCAGATGGTGAAATTCAACCTCTTAGCTTTCTCATGGCTAGGAGGAAATGGTCTTTTACTTGTCCACATCTGAGGGACCGAGGGCTGGCTATTGTGCTTAGACGGGGTTGATAAGGGTGTCCCCGGCAAACTGCAGGTCTGTGAGGAAGATGCAGGCGGACATGTTAGGTTGCCTTGATCCAAAGGTGGTGCTATCGATGTCGGACAGCGCTCAAGACCAGCTGGTGTTACCACCTCCAAAGAAAATGATGACCTGCCAATCACGCTGGCTGTTGCGGGTAAAGAGGTGGCAGGTCTGCGCCCCAAAACAGGTGTGACTGCTGTCCCCCCAGTCACAGAGGATGAAGAGGCCGCGGATGCACAAGATATGGCAGACGGTGGTTGGCCCGGCCGGCTAGACCGCATTGTAGCACACTGAGCTTCCCACTGCAACTTATGCTTCATGTCCATGTGCCGGTTCATGCATGAAGTACTCAAACTATGTATTTTTTGGCCTCTACTTAGCTTTTGCTGACAAATGTTACAGATAACACGAGTTGGGTCATCTTTATCGATCTGAAAAAATGCCCAGGCTATGCAAGGCTTAGCACCCATGCGACCTGAAGAGCCACCACGACTTGTGGTGAGAGGCAGAGTTGTGTTTGAGGATGCAGTTGTTGACGTGCTTCCAGTACTACGTCTCTGTCCAGGAAGGCGCAACCTGACCTCGTCGTCACTAGCATCTTCCTCCACCTCCTCTGCTGACCTCATCTCTTGGCTGACTGTGGGTTGACAGTAAGTGGGATCTCCGACCTCATCATCATCACCCTGTGCGTTATCACACCCGTCGTCCTCAGAGCCAACCTGTTCCTGCCCTGACAAAAAACTAAAGTTGTCGCTCCAATCAGGTATTTGAGTCTTATCATCGTCTTCCTCATTGTCTCCACCAACAGGAGTTACAGTTTGGGAATGCGGGTCTACATTATGGTCAGAACCTTCTGCGTCTGGTCCTGGATCCGACTCATAAAGATTCTGGGCATCAGTGCAGATCATTTCCTCGTCTGGATTCACAGAAGCGCTGGAGTCGACCTCTGATTCCCAGGCTATAGTATGAGTAAACAGCTCTGCAGACTCAACCATCTGTTCTACCTCATACTCAGACGGGCAGCTGGAGATTTGGGAGCTGTGAGGAAGCAAGTGCGATTTGGGTGACACCTTTGAGGACTGGAGTATTTGTGATGTTGAAGTTGATGTGGAGGAGAGCCCACTTAAAGGAGCACTTGATATCCGTTGAAGCACCTGCTGTTTTTGTGCCTCATCTGGAATTTGTAGCGATTGGCGTGGCCGTAAGAAAGGGATCTTATCACATTGTCCGCTAAAAGAAGTAGACATTTTAGTTTGGCTGGAAGATGGTCTTTCTTCTGCACCTACCCCACGGACACAACCTTTTTTCCCCTTCCCAACACGCCTATTCCCCTTTCCACCAGCAGCAGGCCTTTTTCCACTCATTTTGGTGGTTAACTAATTCACAACTCTGGAGTTGTTTGCACAAAAAAACAATGGATGGTAACCGAGCAGAGCTGAGTGGCCAAACTGTGGTATTAGGCCAAAACTATTGGCTGGGTTAGATGCAGAAAAAAATTATTTTTAATTTGCAACCTGATGGAGGTCAGTATAGATGGACTAATAGACCAAGTCCCACACACCGCTAGAAGCCCAAATATTTTTTCAGAGCTAGATGCAGAAAATTTTTTTATTCAATTTGCAACCTGATGGAGGTCAGTATAGATGGACTAATAGACCAAGTCCCACACACTGCTAGAAGCCCAAATATTTTTTCAGAGCTAGATGCAGAAAAAAATTATTTTTAATTTGCAACCTGATGGAGGTCAGTATAGATGGACTAATAGACCAAGTCCCACACACTGCTAGAAGCCCAAATATTTTTTCAGAGCTAGATGCAGAAAAAAATTATATTCAGTTTGCAACCTGATGGAGGTCAGTATAGATGGACTAATAGAATGATGCTATGCCCAAAAGATTTTACTTCACTAGGTGCAGTAAAAAAATTGGTATTCTATACACAGGTGGTATATCTTGCAACACAGATAGGCTACTCCACTGACTAACACACTCTGCAATAGGCCAAAAAGGATTAGCTTTGCTAGATTCAGCCAAATGCTGTGAAAAAAACTTGCACAGCACTGGCACAGACCTGCCTGGCAAAAACTGATAGGAACTGATGTAACCTAGTCCTGAAAAGGACTCCAATTACAATTAGTCTTTACTCCCACAATCTATCTATTTAAGAGCACAGACCTGCCTGATAAAAGTCGTAGGAAATGCTGTAACCTAGTCCTTAAAAGGACTGCAATCACAACTATTCCCTACTCCCAAGCTATCTGTATATTTGTGCGAAAATTGGCTTGAAATTAACAAGGTATAGCGCACACAGCAACAGCGGTGCCGTCTAACACGCAGCTGCAGCAGTGAGAAAATGGTGGCGACGGGGAAAATGGCTTGGTCTTATAGGGCAAGGACATGTGACATACACTGCCAATCACACATGCCCTTGCTTGTGTGAAAAAAAGCACTTCGCTCCGTGTGTGCGCTGCTGATAGGCTGACAGATTGCACCTCCCCACTGCAAATGCGGGAAAGAGAAAAAAAAATGGAGATCTTCATTGTTCCTGCAGAGATCCATCCCCTGCCCCTCCCCCCGCCCCGCTGTACACTCAAACTGCGTATTAACATTAATTTTCATCATTACTGAGAAAAAATCCAGTTATGATTTTGGTGCACGAACAGTTATCGAACATAACCTCGAACAGCCGAATTTTTCTCAAATTGTTCGTGTTCGCCGACCGGCTCGAACACCGCCCAAAACAGCTCGAATTTGAGATTGGCGAACAGTTCGAGTAGAACAACGCTCATCTCTACTGGGCAGTGTTCCCTGATTTGGAGACGTTTCTCCAGTAGCGCTATTTGCCCCTATTGCTGTACTGGTCCTTGGGCTTGAGGATGGAACAGAATCACTGCTCATTTCTGGGCTCTCAGTGTCGCCGCTACTAAAGCCCTCAAAATCCATATCTCCATCTGAGATTGCGCTGTCATCAGTGTCAGAACACAGCAGGGCATACACCTCCTCTGCGGTATAAGTCTGACGGGCCATTTTATTTTTATATTTTTTGACTGGACTGAACGGACCGGACTGAAAGGACGGGACCGGACTGGACTGACCGGACTGATCTGACAGGACTGACTGACTGATGTGACAGGACTGACTGACTGATCTGACAGGACTGACTTACTGACTGATCTGACAGGACTGACTGACAGATCTGACTGACTGACAGATCTGACAGGACTAACTGACTGACAGATCTGACAGGACTGACAGATCTGACAGGACTGACTGACTGACAGATCTGACTGACTGACAGATCTGACAGGACTGACTGACTGACAGATCTGACAGGACTGACTGACTGACAGATCTGACAGGACTGACTGACTGACAGATCTGACAGGACTGACTGACTGACAGATCTGACAGGACTGACTGACTGACAGATCTGACAGGACTGACTGACAGATCTGACAGGACTGACTGACTGACAGATCTGACAGGACTGACTGACAGATCTGACAGGACTGACTGACAGGACTGACTGACTGACAGATCTGACAGGACTGACAGATCTGACTGACAGATCTGACAGGACTGACAGATCTGACTGGACTGATCTGACAGGACTGACTGATCTGACAGACTCTTACTTTCTTTTTTATTTATTTTTTTTTTTAATTTCACAGTGGCAAGGCTGACAGCTCTTGTCACACTGTTTCTCCTCTGCTCTCTCACTGAGATCGGAGGAGAAACTGCATTTATCAGGCAGATCGCCCGGGAAAGTTTGTTGCTAAAACAAACTTCCCTGGTGATCTCTCTGATTGGCTGTTGTGACGCTGACATCATCGAGACCTGAGCCAATCAGGTCTCGATGATGTCAGAGGTCACAGCACCGGGATCCCCGCCGCTGACAGGTATGTGGGGGGTCCCGATCGCCGACCACCGGCTGTCCCTATCTTTTAAATGCCGCGATCGCTATGGATCGCAGCATCTAGAAGATAGGAACAGGTTAACATCATGGGGACCTGATCCAATCAGGTCCCCATGATGCCACATGTCAGAGCTATCGCTCTGAACCGGTACCGCAGCGCTAGCAGGACCCTGGGGGTCCTGAGCGCTGCGGGACCACCCACCGTTTTTAAACGTCGGCGCTGCACAGAGCCCAGGCAGCGCCGACGTTTATGTACAGTGGGCGGTCCTGAACCGGTTAAGCAATATGTGTTGAATTGGATCTTCTCGTTTATTGTCAACTACATTGTAGTTTGTACATATATACAGTACAGACCAAAAGTTTGGACACACCTACTCATTTAAAGATTTTTCTTTATTTTCATGACTATGAAAATTGTACATTCACACTGAAGGCATCAAAACTATGAATTAACACATGTGGAAATATATACTTAACAAAAAAGTGTGAAACAACTGATAATATGTCTTATATTCTAGGTTCTTCAAAGTAGCCACTTTTTGCTTTGATGACTGCTTTGCACACTCTTGGCATTCTCTTGATGAGCTTCAAGAGGTAGTCACAGGAAATGATCTTCCAACAATCTTGAAGGAGTTCCCAGAGATGCTTAGCACTTGTTGGCCCTTTTGCCTTCACTCTGCGGTCCAGCTCACACCAAACCATCTCGATTGGGTTCAGGTCTGGTGACTTTGGAGGCCAGGTCATCTGGCGTAGCACCCCATCACTCTCCTACTTGGTCAAATAGCCCTTACACAGCCTGGAGGTGTTTTTGGGGTTATTGTACTGTTGAAAAATAAATGATGGTCCAACTAAAAGCAAACCGGATGGAATAGCATGCCGCTGCAAGATGCTGTGGTAGCCATGCTGGTTCAGTATGCCTTCAATTTTGAATAAATCCCCAACAGTGTCACCAGCAAAGCACCCCCACACCATCACACCTCCTCCTCCATGCTTCACGGTGGGAACCAGGCATGTAGAGTCCATCCATTCACCTTTTCTGTGTCGCACAAAGACACGGTGGTTGGAACCAAAGATCTCTAATGTCCATTCTTTGTGTTCTTTAGCCCAAACAAGTCTCTTCTGCTTGTTTCCTGTCCTTATCAGTGGTTTCCTAGCAGCTATTTTACCATGAAGGCCTGCTGCACAAAGTCTCCTCTTTACAGTTGTTGTAGAGATGTGTCTGCTGCTTGAACTCTGTGGCACTGACCTGGTCTCTAATCTGAGCTGCTGTTAACCTGCGATTTCTGAGGCTGGTGACTCGGATAAACTTATCCTCAAAAGCAGAGGTGACTCTTGGTCTTCCTTTCCTGGGGCGGTCCTCATGTGAGCCAGTTTCTTTGTAGCGCTTAATGGTTTTTGCAACTGCACTTGGGGACACTTTCAAAGTTTTCCCAATTTTTTGGACTGAATGACCTTCATTTCTTATAATGATGATGGCCACTCGTTTTTCTTTACTTAGCTGCTTTTTTCCTGCCATAATACAAATTCTAACAGTCTATTCAGTAGGACTATCAGCTGTGTATCCACCTGACTTCTTTTTTCCAATTGCAGATTTCAGTTCCCTTCAAAGATTTTCAATGGGATTGAGGTCATGACTTATTGCTGACTATTTTAAAAAAGTCCCTTTTTTCTTTTTCAACCATTCCTGTGTACTTTTGGATGTGTGCTTTGGGTCATTGTGTTTCTGGAGGATACCCTGATCTTTGACTCTAACCAAGTTTTCTTACACTGGGTAAGGCTTTTCACTGCAAATTCTCTTGGTAATTCTCTAATTTCAAGATTCCTGTGATATAGTCAAGGCCTCTAGTACGAGACGCAGCAAAGCAACCCCACAGCAATATGAATCCTCCACCATGCTTTACTGTTGGTAATGTGTTCTTTTCCTTATATGCTTTATTGCACCATCTGTAAAGAAACTGTTGCTTTGCATTGCCAAAAAGCTCTATTTTTGTTTCATCTGTCCACAGAACATTTTCCCAGAAGTATTGTGGTTTATCAAGGTATTCTTTGGCAAAGATCAGTTGTTCCTTTTTATGTCTCTACTTCAGCAATGGTTTCTTCCTTGGCCTTTGCCAATAAAGCTCTGCTTGGTTTAGTGTGCGGCATATGGTACTTGTTGAAACCATGACCCCAGACTGTTCCAGGTTGGCCTTCAGGATTTTGGATATTTGACGTGGTGTTTTTTCCACCATTCGCACTAACATTCAAAGACATCTCTTATCAATTTTCCTCTTTTCCCCACGTCCAGGGAGGCTCTTGAAGGTCCATGCATGGTAAACTTCTTAATAATATTGCACACTGTTGAAACTGGTATGCCAAAGTCTTTGGAGATGGCCTTATATCCTTTGAAAATCTTGTGTTTGCTAATAATAGCAGTTGTTATGTCCTCAGACAACTCATTTGTCTTCACCATTGTGACAAAGGAACAGGGCCTACCATGTGGCTTTTTAAAGCACTGAAGTCCTCATTCATTGGCTAATTCATGTCACACGGGCACCGACAATCACAGGAGAGTCATACTAAATTAATGTAAAAGGTACCAATACCAGTGACACAGCAAGCTTTAGGTTTTTCTATTTTCCCTCCTATTGCTTTTGGTTTTAAATTATTGTTTATCATTTGCTCTTTTGTATTTAACACGAGTGCTCTATACAAAAAAACAGTTTCACTTGATTCATTTTTTTCAGGAGATATTCCCTATTATGTACTTAAACTTCATGGGTGCCAATAACAAGGAGCAGGACTGTAGGTTATTATGTTATGAGGGGAAAATATTCTTTCAAAGCATAACCGTCGTTTAAGGTGACTTTTCAGAATTAGCCTTAATGTGTATGTGTAAAAGGTGCAACATCATTTAAGCCATTTATTATATTTGTATCATGCATTTTTCACCAGTTTTGCCTGTGTAGGCTTTATCTCTGCTTTATAGTTGACTTTGTTCTAATGGGTAGAGATGTACTGGTGTGATATCTGTAACATACAGTACACAAACACTTCTTGTCTCAAACAGTTTTCACAAGGTTTTCAAACTGAATGAGAATTTCAGTAATTGGAGAGAGATCAGGAAGAGCAGAAGTTGCTGTTAATTAAAAAGACATTTTCTCCATATATGCTAACTCTCCTGGAACTCTCCTGGAACATACAGACATTCCTAGAAAAAGTATAAAACTTCTGTTTAGCAAATCTCCCACATTCGTATAAGTTCTCCTGCTAAGTAGCACTTCCATCAGTCTCTAATGTTAGCTAGGCCCGGTATTCTGTAATCAGACTCAGCACTCAAACTGTGGATGCACATTGGCAGGGCAGCACCGCACTGAATATATCATATAGTGTAAGGCTTAGTACTCACGATGCAGAAATGAAGCAGAAATTTTCCTGAGCATTTCTGTATCTCCTTGGCAGAAAAACTGTTTTTACATGCATTTTTGACGTGTTTTTGATGCGTTTTTGCATGCGTATTTGCCATGAGTTTTTCCAATGCATTGTATAGGCACATCTGCATGCAGAAACACACAAGAATTGGTCATGTCCGGAATTTTTCTGCAAGTAAAATCCGCGCAGAAAAAATCCTGACCATGTGCACAGAACTTGCAGAATGTCATAGGAAGTCATGGGATAAGGTATGCAATGTATTTATGAAGCGTTTCTGCGCTGCAAATCCGAAAAAAAAATGCACCAAAAATGCATTGTGGGCACACAGCCTAACTCTGGAGGCTGAAAGATCCTCTGCTAAAACACAATGGAACAGTGAAGAGAAAGAAGGACTTTGGATCTCTAGCCACACAATGTATTGAATGCAGTTCTGTTAATACACAAATAAAAGAATACTGCAGCACTCTGTAAGCTCTAAGATGCATGCATACATTGAATATATGAAATTTGAACTGCATTACTACTATATAGAATATTCTTATGTAATGAAGTCACTTATCACACAATTGGCCAATTCATGAGAATCCATCGGCCACTGCAAGGCGTACCTTTCTTCAATGGGACCCTAAACCTCACATTTATCAAACATGTCTTTCCCTGGCTAAAAGCCTACAAATTTAAAGGGCAGGTAGGATCTGACACTAACTAAAAATAGCCTTAGGCTGATGGGAAGAGTTCTTAGCCAAATATGGAGGCAGTCACCACCTCCAACAGTATAGTACAGAAACCAAATAACTGACCAGCACCTCCAAACAGAAAAAATCAAGTGTGAACAAGTGTAAGCTTCCACGACAGCACAATATACAAACCAAAGAATACAGCAGCACTCTGTATGCATTAAGATGTATGCAAATATTTAATATATACAATTTGAACTGCATAACTGTGGTATAGAATAAAGGTACATAGCACACAAATTGGCCAATGCATAGGAGCTCACCAGTTGCGACAATGCATAATTTTCTTTGATGGAACCCTGAACTAAAATTTATCAAGATGCCTTTCTCAGGATAGAAATTGAGCACTGTTTTCCTGTCATAGTACGACATGCACTATGCTCCCTTTGTATATGTCCAAATCATCCACCACATTTTTTTCTTCTTTCCAAGGTCTTTTCGCAATCTATCAGGCATTCTAGTGGTTTAATTTCCATCCAACATAAATTTGGAGGGAAATTAATTCCAAAATTCATCTTAAAGTTTTTATAGAATTATTCCCATTCATCCTGTGCACCAGTTATTGCACCTGGCTGCGATTCTAGATTAAAAAAACATAATTTTCTGATCCAGCTATGGATGCTGGACAGCTGAATGACACATTCCAATGAAGCTTCCCTATAGATTTTCAATATAGGAATCTGAGCATAACAAGTAGAAAATGTATCCAGTAAAGATAGGTCACTATGAATTTCATTGTAGTAAACAGAGTTGCAATGCATAGCTTTTGGGCTTCAATGCAAAATCGTCAACAGGGCCCCTGATTATCACAGATCTATAATAGTAATAGCCTGTTTATCAGGGCCAAAAGGATTTTTTGTGGAATCCATAGAAAATATAAAAAGTAATCAAATATTTAATTTGTCTTGTTCAATCCTGATTATCCCAAATTGGCTTAGAGTCATTGAAAAAAAACAAACATATAAGAAAAACAAAGAATACTATTTATATTCATTACATGCTGTCATGTTAATAACCCCAGTTAACTAAACAGTAAACATAGACATAGCAGAAAAGTACATAGAGACATGCAATATGGCCTAGTAGAAATAATATCATATATCTTACCGTGATTCTGTGGCGGGATGAAAAGTATGTGGATAAGCGCTGGTAGTATAGCGGATCACTACACAGTGGTGATCTGCTATACTATTAACGCTTATCCACATAGTCTTCATCCCTTTACAGAATCATGGTAAGGCACATCCTATTGCTTTTGTATGCTTTTCTCTTCTATTTTGGTTTGGTTTTTCATTTCACTGACTCTCTTTTGATTCACTGACTCCAATTTTGACAAATCTCGATTACACTAGACAAATTAAATATTTAATCTATTTTTGTATTCTAAATGTATATATTCAATTGATTTCAAATATAGACTTTTTTTCTTTTAATTTTTATACACAGTGCATCGGAAGAAGGTCATTGCAACTGAAACCTTATGCATATTCTGTGAGGCACCAATGTACAAAAAATTATCACTGTAATTCATTTACTACAAGTGCCAAGTTTCTTGTTTGCTTTATAAAGGGGTGGGACCCTACTTGAGCACCAAGTTATACAAGAGTGCCTTGTTCCTATTTATAAAAATACCTTTTGGGCCCCACAGGTTACAGAGCCCATGTGCAATTGCAACCACTGCACCAATTATAGTTACAATCATGACAGTAAAGAAAAGAAACAAAAAAAATATATACAGTACTTCAATCTCAGGAATGTACAAATTAAAACAATATTACTTTAAAGTATTTTCAGAATAGTTTTTAAAGCACTTGCAAATGTAAAGTTATGTCTTCATCAAAAAGAATAGTTACTGAACAAATGCAGGTTACAGATTTGCTTTTGAAATGTCAGCACTATTTCTATTTGTACACTAGTTCATTTAACATTAAATCTTATGACAGAAAGGCTTTTAGGAGAGATATGTTAGACAACCTGCTGAGATAGAGACCATTTACTACTCATAAAAGGGTCTTCTTAATAGGAAAATTTCTGACCCAGATATATTTTGTTTTTTTTGCAAACACTGGATATTCCCGTTCAGTGTTCAAACAAAATATAAAACAAAGTTTGGTTAAAAACACATGTATAGAATTTTAGTTTCTACAGATTACAGAATGTTAAGCAAATATGAAATGACCATAATTCATTCTCACTAATAATTAAATGGAAAATATAAATATTCTCTTAAAAAACTACTAAACACAAGAAAAATGTCAATAAAATGGAAAAAAACATTTATTATTGTTCATACAAAAATGTTGATTTCAGTCATGCATTACATGCAGCAGGGACATTTACTGATATAAGACTTCATTATCTGAATGCATTAAGCTATTAAGCTATACATCCAACTAGAAACACCATTTCATTTTAAGATTAAAAATTCTGTTCTGATTATTTTAATAATATGCTGTATGTAGAAAAGTATTTATGTTTAGTTTTCTCATGCAGAGCACAGAATCTGCTACATCCCATTACATAGGCATAGTGTTAAATAGTAAATTCTTGTCTGTCAACAGTCACCAGTAGGGGGAGCATACTGAAGACAGGTTTATTGTTACGTTAATTTAGAGCTGTAAAAAATAGTATTCTTATAGTGTAATCACAGTGTTAACTAAGGAAAGAATCAACTGATCAGCACAATTTAGCAACAGGAACATCAGTGTGAAGGAATGAAGGTAGAGAAAAACTGTTTGAAGCTACAAGTATTTGGTGACTTTTTGCTATTGCCGAACTTATGCACCTATTTATTACATTACTTTTTTCATTGCATTTTCGAGGGTTTTTTTCTGTGTTTTTGTCTGTGAGGTTTTTGTCTCTTTTTTGTATGTGATGTTTTAAATAAAGCTGCTTTGTTTTTGATACTTCTTGGTATTTGGGTTTGACAAAACTTTACTGATGCAATCATGTGTGATTACATGCGCTATTAGTGCGTTTCCACAGAGGAAATGTACTAAAATACTTATGCGTTTTGTTTACCTCAGGATTTTTTGCAATTACTGTAAATCTATCTGGAAAATCTGCTAACAAAACTCAGTGTACTCGAAAGAAAAATTGACATACTGCAGATTTGTACCGCAGGTCAGTTTATAATGATTTAAAAAAAGCACAGTGGGTACAAGATTTCTATAAATCCCATCCACTTTGCTGCAATTATGCGACACTAAATTTTGACAAAGCAAAAAGATACATCAAAAGTCATCAAAAACTCATTGTGGGAACACAGTCTTAGAATTCTTAAAATACTTGCCAGTTAATGGGACTGGTGATTCCACCTACACTAAATTTTATCAAATTAAGAACTTAACTGACATTGGAGAAGGCAAAAAATTAGCAAGGCAAGGCAGAAAGATACATTTTGTCAAAAGGGACAAAATTGTTTAAATGTATCCAACCTCATTTTTTAAAACTTCATGACTTTAAACTTCATAAGTTAATTTTATTTTTCAAAATTATCAATTTTTTTCCAGGGAAAATATATATTTTTGTACCGTGTTAGCCAGTAGATAGAAAAATATTTACATTTGAGAGTCCTCAGTGGTTGACACCTTTTAATGGCTAACTGAAAAGACAGTAACAAATTGCAAGTTTTTTGCTTTGCGTCACTTGTCTCATCTATTGGATTTTTTCTGTGTCCTATCTAATATATATAATTGTCTTAACCCGTCTGTCTGTCTGTCTGTCTGTCTATCTGTCTGTCTGTCTGTCCAGGAAATCCCACGTCGCTAATTGGTCAGGCCGCGGCCAATCAGCGACGCAGGATTTCAGAACAAGATGGTGGCCGTTAGCGGCTCACCCTCACATGCTCACCCTCAGACGCTCACCCTCACAGCCTCAGACGCTCACCCTCAGACGGTCACGCTCAGACGCTCACGCTCAGACTCTCACGCTCACGCTCAGAAGCTCATGCTCACGCTCTGACGCTCACGCTCAGACGCTCACGCTCTGACACTCACGCTCTGACGCTCACGTTCTGACGCTCACGCTCGGAAGCTCACGCTCTGACGCTCACGCTCAGACGCTGGCCCTCAGATGCTCACGCTCAGACGCTCACCCTCACAACCTCAGACGCTCACCCTCAGACGCTCACGCTCAGGCGCTCACGCTCAGACTCTCATGCTCACGCTCAGACGCTCATGCTCACGCTCTGACGCTCATGCTCAGACGCTCACGCTCACGCTCTGACGCTCACGCTCTGATGCTCACGCTCACGCTCTGACGCTCACGCTCTGACACTCAGGCGCTGACGCTCACGCTCTGACGCTCACGCTCGGACGCTCACGCTCAGACGCTCACACTCACGCTCTGACCCTCACGCTCAGACGCTCACGCTCTGACACTCACGCTCTGACGCTCACGCTCGGACGCTCATGCTCACGCTCTGACGCTCACGCTCGGACGCTCACGCTCTGACGCTCACGCTCTGCTGCTTACGCTCTGACACTCAAGCTCTGACGCTCACGCTCAGACGCTTACGCTCTGACGCTCACGCTCTGACGCTCACGCTCAGACACTCACGCTCACGCTCTGACGCTCACGCTCGGACGCTCACGCTCTGACGCTCACGCTCGGACGCTCACGCTCATGCTCTGACACTCACGCTCGGACGCTCACCCTCATGCTCTGACACTCACGCTCGGACGCTCACGCTCACGCTCTGATGCTCACGCTCTGATGCTCACACTCACGCTCTGACGCTCACGCTCTGACGCTCACACTCAGGTTCTGACGCTCACACTCGGACGCTCACGCTCACGCTCTAACGCTCACGCTCGGACGCTCACGCTCAGACGCTCACTCTCGGATGCTCACGCTCATGCTTTGATGCTCACGCTCAGACGCTCACGCTCGGATGCTCACGCTCTGACGCTCATGCTCAGACGCTCACACTCTGACGCTCACGCTCTGATGCTGACACTCTGACGCTCACGCTCACGCTCTGACGCTCACGCTCACGCTCTGACGCTTATGCTCGGACGCTCACGCTCTGACGCTCACGCTCAGACGCTCACGCTCGGACGCTCATGCTCTGACGCTGACACTATGACGCTCACGCTCAGGCTCTGATACTCACGCTCATGCTCTGACGCTCACGCTATTACGCTCACGCTTGGATGCTCACCCTCAGACGCTCACACTCAGACGCTCACGCGCACGCTCTGACGCTCACGCTCAGATGCTCATGCTCATGCTCTGACGCTCACGCTCACGCACTGACACACACGCTCTGACTCTCACGCTCTGACGCACACGCTCAGACGCTCATGCTTACGCTCTGACGCTCACGCTCGGAAGCTCACGCTCTGACGCTCACGCTGTAACGCTCAGGCGCTCACCCTCAGACGCTCACGCTCAGACGCTCACCCTCAGACTCTCTCACTCAGACGCTCACGCTCGGACTCTCACACTCTGACGCTCACGCTCGGACGCTCACGCTCTGACGCTCACGCTCGGACGCTCACGCTCTGACGCTCACGCTCGAACGCTTTACGCTCTGACGCTGACACTCTGACGCTCACGCTCTGACGCTCACGCTCTGACGCTCACGTTCACGCTCGGACGCTCACGCTCTGACTCTCACGCTCTGACGCTCACGCTCAGACGCACACGCTCATGCTCGGACGCTCACGCTCTGACGCTCACGCTCTGACGTTCACGCTCGGACGCTCACGCTCTGACGCTCATGCTCTGACGCTCACGCTCTGACGCTCAGGCTCGGATGCTCACGCTCATGCTCTGACGCTCACGCTCGGACACTCACGCTCAGACGCTCACGCTCGGACGCTCACGCTCATGCTCTGACGCTCACGCTCAGACGCTCACGCTCACGCTCTGACGCTCACGCTTGGATGCTCACGCTCATGCTCTGACGCTCACGCTCTGACGCTCACTCTCATGCTCTGACGCTCACGCTGTGACGCTCACGCTGTGACGCTCACGCTCACGCTCACTCTCTGACGCTCACGCTCAGACGCTCACGCTCTGACGCTCACGGTCTGATCATCACGTTCGGATGCTCACGCTCTGACGCTCACGTTCACGCTCGGACGCTCACGCTCTGACTCTCACGCTCTGACGCTCACGCTCAGACGCTCACGCTCAGACGCTCACGCTCATGCTCGGACGCTCACGCTCTGACGCTCACGCTCTGACGTTCACGCTCGGACGCTCACGCTCTGACGCTCACACTCTGACGCTCATGCTCTGACGCTCACGCTCTGACGCTCAGGCTCGGATGCTCACGTTCACGCTCTGACGCTCACGCTCAGACGCTCACGCTCACGCTCGGATGCTCACGCTCATGCTCTGACGCTCGCGCTCGGACGCTCACTCTCATGCTCTGACGCTCACGCTGTGACGCTCACGCTCTGACGCTCACGCTCTGACGCTCACGCTCGGACGCTCACGCTCATGCTCTGACGCTCACGCTCACGCTCTCACGCTCACGCCCTCACGCTGTGACGCTCACTCTCTGACGCTCACGCTCAGACGCTCACGCTCTGATGCTCACGTTCGGACGCTCACGCTCAGACGCTCTCGCTCACGCTCTGACGCTCACGCTCTGACGTTCACCCTCGGACGCTCACCCTCACCCGCTCACCCTCACACGCTCTCGCTCACGCTCGGACGCTCACGCTCTGACGCTCACGCTCGGACGCTGACCCTCAGACGCTCACGTTCTGACGCTCACGCTCGAACGCTTTACGCTCTGACGCTGACACTCTGACGCTCACGCTCTGACGCTCACGCTCTGACGCTCACGTTCACGCTCGGACGCTCACGCTCTGACTCTCACGCTCTGACGCTCACGCTCAGACGCACACGCTCATGCTCGGACGCTCACGCTCTGACGCTCACGCTCTGACGTTCACGCTCGGACGCTCACGCTCTGACGCTCATGCTCTGACGCTCACGCTCTGACGCTCAGGCTCGGATGCTCACGCTCATGCTCTGACGCTCACGCTCGGACACTCACGCTCGGACGCTCACGCTCGGACGCTCACGCTCATGCTCTGACGCTCACGCTCAGATGCTCACGCTCATGCTCTGACGCTCACGCTCGGATGCTCACGCTCATGCTCTGACGCTCGCGCTCGGACGCTCACTCTCATGCTCTGACGCTCACGCTGTGACGCTCACGCTGTGACGCTCACGCTCACGCTCACTCTCTGACGCTCACGCTCAGACGCTCACGCTCTGACGCTCACGGTCTGATCATCACGTTCGGATGCTCACGCTCAGACGCTCTGACGCTCACGCTCTGACGCTCACGTTCACGCTCGGACGCTCACGCTCTGACTCTCACGCTCTGACGCTCACGCTCAGACGCTCACGCTCAGACGCTCACGCTCATGCTCGGACGCTCACGCTCTGACGCTCACGCTCTGACGTTCACGCTCGGACGCTCACGCTCTGACGCTCACGCTCTGACATTCACGCTCGGACGCTCACGCTCTGACGCTCATGCTCTGACGCTCACGCTCTGACGCTCAGGCTCGGATGCTCACGCTCACGCTCTGACGCTCACGCTCAGACGCTCACGCTCACGCTCGGATGCTCACGCTCATGCTCTGGCGCTCGGACGCTCACTCTCATGCTCTGACGCTCACGCTGTGACGCTCACGCTCACGCTCTGACGCTCACGCTCTGACGCTCACGCTCGGACGCTCACGCTCATGCTCTGACGCTCACGCTCACGCTCTCACGCTCACGCTCTCACACTGTGACGCTCACTCTCTGACGCTCACGCTCAGACGCTCACTCTCTGACGCTCACGCTCAGACGCTCACGCTCTGATGCTCACGTTCGGACGCTCACGCTCAGACGCTCTCGCTCACGCTCTGACGCTCACGCTCTGACGTTCACCCTCGGACGCTCACCCTCACCCGCTCACCCTCACACGCTCTCGCTCACGCTCGGACGCTCACGCTCTGACGCTCACGCTCGGACGCTGACCCTCAGACGCTCACGCTCTGACGCTCACGCTCGAACGCTTTACGCTCTGACGCTGACACTCTGACGCTCACGCTCTGACGCTCACGCTCTGACGCTCACGTTCACGCTCGGACGCTCACGCTCTGACTCTCACGCTCTGACGCTCACGCTCAGACGCACACGCTCATGCTCGGACGCTCACGCTCTGACGCTCACGCTCTGACATTCACGCTCGGACGCTCACGCTCTGACGCTCATGCTCTGACGCTCACGCTCTGACGCTCAGGCTCGGATGCTCACGCTCATGCTCTGACGCTCACGCTCGGACACTCACGCTCGGACGCTCACGCTCGGACGCTCACGCTCATGCTCTGACGCTCGCGCTCGGACGCTCACTCTCATGCTCTGACGCTCACGCTGTGACGCTCACGCTGTGACGCTCACGCTCACGCTCACTCTCTGAAGCTCACGCTCAGACGCTCACGCTCTGACGCTCACGGTCTGATCATCACGTTCGGATGCTGACGCTCAGACGCTCTGACGCTCACGCTCTGACGCTCACGTTCACGCTCGGACGCTCACGCTCTGACTCTCACGCTCTGACGCTCACGCTCAGACGCTCACGCTCAGACGCTCACGCTCATGCTCGGACGCTCACGCTCTGACGCTCACGCTCTGACGTTCACGCTCGGACACTCACGCTCTGACGCTCACGCTCTGACATTCACGCTCGGACGCTCACGCTCTGACGCTCATGCTCTGACGCTCACGCTCTGACGCTCAGGCTCGGATGCTCACGCTCACGCTCTGACGCTCATGCTCAGACGCTCACGCTCACGCTCGGATGCTCACGCTCATGCTCTGACGCTCGCGCTCGGACGCTCACTCTCATGCTCTGACGCTCACGCTGTGACGCTCACGCTCACGCTCTGACGCTCACGCTCTGACGCTCACGCTCGGACGCTCACGCTCATGCTCTGACGCTCACGCTCACGCTCTCACGCTCACGCTCTCACGCTGTGACGCTCAATCTCTGACGCTCACGCTCAGACGCTCACGCTCTGATGCTCACGTTCGGACGCTCACGCTCAGACGCTCACGCTCTGATGCTCACGTTCGGACGCTCACGCTTAGATGCTCTCGCTCACGCTCTGACGCTCACGCTCTGACGCTCACGCTCAGGCTGTGACGCTCACGCTCACGCTCTGACGCTCACGCTCTAACGCTCACCCTCGGACGCTCACCCTCGGATGCTCACCCTCACCCGCTCACCCTCACCCGCTCACCCTCACACGCTCACCCTCACACGCTCACATTCTCATGCTCACATTCTCATGCTCCCACGCTCACGCTCTGACGCTCATGCTCTGACTCTCACGCTCGGACGCTCACGCTCACGTTCTGACGCTCATGCTTGGACGCTCACGCTCACGTTCTGACTCTCACGCTCGGATGCTCACGCTCATGCTCGGACGCTCACGCTCACGTTCTGACGCTCACGCTCGGACGCTCACACTCATGCTCTGACGCTCACGCTCAGACGCTCATGCTCTGACACTCACGCTCGGACGCTCACGCTCGGACGCTCATGCTTTGACGCTCACCCTCGGACGCTAACCCTCACCCGCTCACCCTCAGACGCTCACCCTCACACGCTCAACCTCACACGCTCACCCTCACACGCTCACATTCTCATGCTCCCACGCTCACGCTCTGACGCTCACGCTCTGACGCTCACGCTCGGACGCTCCCGCTCACGCTCTGACGCTCACGCTCTGACGCTCACGCTCGGACGCTCCCGCTCACGTTCTGACGCTCACGCTCGGACGCTCACGCTCATGCTCGGACGCTCACGCTCTGACGCTCACGCTCTGACATTCACGCTCAGACGCTCACGCTCTGACGCTCATGCTCTGACGCTCACGCTCTGACGCTCAGGCTCGGATGCTCACGCTCATGCTCTGACGCTCACGCTCAGACGCTCACGCTCACGCTCGGATGCTCACGCTCATGCTCTGACGCTCGCGCTCGGACGCTCACTCTCATGCTCTGACGCTCACGCTGTGACGCTCACGCTCACGCTCTGACGCTCACGCTCTGACGCTCACGCTCGGACGCTCACGCTCATGCTCTGACGCTCACGCTCACGCTCTCACGCTGTGACGCTCACTCTATGACGCTCACGCTCAGACGCTCACGCTCTGATGCTCACGTTCGGACGCTCACGCTCAGACGCTCTCGCTCACGCTCTGACGCTCACGCTCTGACGTTCACCCTCGGACGCTCACCCTCACCCGCTCACCCTCACACGCTCTCGCTCACGCTCTGACGCTCACGCTCTGATGCTCACCCTCGGACGCTCACCCTCACCCGCTCACCCTCACACGCTCACCCTCACACGCTCACCCTCACACGCTCACATTCTCATGCTCACATTCTCATGCTCCCACGCTCACGCTCTGACGCTCACGCTCACGCTCTGACGCTCATGCTCGGATGCTCACGCTCTGACGCTCATGCTCATGCTCGGACTCTCACGCTCTGACGCTGACACTCTGACGCTCACGCTCAGGCTCTGATGCTCACGCTCACGCTCTGACGTTCACGCTCTGACGCTCACGTTCACGCTCGGACGCTCACGCTCTGACTCTCACGCTCTGACGCTCACGCTCAGACGCTCACGCTCGGACGCTCACGCTCGGACGCTCACGCTCTGACGCTCACGCTCTGACGTTCACGCTCGGACGCTCATGCTCTGACGCTCATGCTCTGACGCTCACGCTCACGCTCTGACGCTCATGCTCTGACGCTCACGCTCACGCTCTGACGCTCACGCTCGGATGCTCACGCTCATGCTCGGACGCTCTCGCTCGGACGCTCCCGCTCGGATTCTCACGCTCATGCTCTGACGCTCACGCTCTGACGCTCACGCTCGGACGCTCACGCTCTGACGCTCATGCTCTGACGTTCACGCTCGGACGCTCATGCTCTGACGCTCATGCTCTGACGCTCACGCTCACGCTCTGACGCTCATGCTCTGACGCTCACGCTCACGCTCTGACGCTCACGCTCGGATGCTCACGCTCATGCTCGGACGCTCTCGCTCGGACGCTCCCGCTCGGATGCTCACGCTCATGCTCTGACGCTCACGCTCTGACGCTCACGCTCAGACGCTCACGCTCTGACGCTCACGCTCGGATGCTCACGCTCATGCTCTGACGCTCGCGCTCAGACGCTCACGCTCATGCTCTGATGCTCACGCTGTGACGCTCACGCTCACACTCTGACGCTCACGCTCGGACGCTCACGCTCATGCTCTGACGCTCACGCTCAGACACTCACGCTCACGCTCTCACGCTCTGACGCTCACGCTCTGACGCTCACGCTCAGACGCTCACGCTCTGATGCTCACGTTCGGACGCTCACGCTTAGACGCTCTCGCTCACGCTCTGACGCTCACGCTCTGACGCTCACGCTCAGGCTGTGACGCTCACGCTCACGCTCTGACGCTCACGCTCTAACGCTCACCCTCGAACGCTCACCCTCGGACGCTCACCCTCACCCGCTCACCCTCACCCGCTCACCCTCACACGCTCACCCTCACACGCTCACATTCTCATGCTCACATTCTCATGCTCCCACGCTCACGCTCTGACGCTCACGCTCTGACTCTCACGCTCCGACGCTCACGCTCACGTTCTGACGCTCATGCTTGGACGCTCACGCTCACGTTCTGACTCTCACGCTCGGATGCTCACGCTCATGCTCGGACGCTCACGCTCACGTTCTGACGCTCACGCTCGGACGCTCACACTCGGACGCTCACGCTTTGACGCTCACCCTCGGACGCTAACCCTCACCCGCTCACCCTCAGACGCTCACCCTCACACGCTCAACCTCACACGCTCACCCTCACACGCTCACATTCTCATGCTCCCACGCTCACGCTCTGACGCTCACGCTCTGACGCTCACGCTCGGACGCTCCCGCTCACGTTCTGACGCTCACGCTCGGACGCTCCCGCTCACGTTCTGACGCTCACGCTCGGACGCTCACACTCATGCTCTGAAGCTCACGCTCAGACGCTCACGCTCTGACACTCACGCTCGTATGCTCACGCTCATGCTCTGACGCTCAGGCGCTCACTCTCTGACGCTCACGCTCTGATTGTCACGCTCACGCTCTGACGCTCATGTTCTGACGCTCACGCTCACGCTATGACACTCATGCTCTGTCTCTCACGTTCGGATGCTCACGCTCTGACGCTCACGCTCACGCTCTGATGCTCACGCTCGGATGCTCACGCTCTGACGCTCACGCTCGGACGCTCACGTTCATGCTCTGACGCTCACGCTCAGACGCTCACGATCTGATGCTCACGCTCGGACGCTCACGCTCACACTCTGATGCTCACGCTCAGACGCTCACGCTCTGACGCTCGCGCTCGGACGCTCACGCTCTGACGCTCACGCTCAGGCTCTGATGCTCAGGCTCTGATGCTCACGCTCTGACGCTCATGCTCCGACGCTCATGCTCGGACGCTCATGCTCGGACGCTCAGGCTCACGCTCTGACGCTCACGCTCGGACGCTCACGCTCTGACGCTCACGGTCACGCTCTGACACTCACGCTCTGATGCTCTTGCTCAGACGCTCACGCTCAGACGCTCATGCTCAGACGCTCTGACGTTCACGCTCTGACGTTCACGCTCTGACGCTCATGCTCAGGCTCTGACGCTCACGCTCTGACGCTCACGCTCTGATGCTCACGCTCAGACACTCACGCTCAGACGCTCACGCTCTGATGCTCACGCTCGGACACTCATGCTTTGATGCTCACCCTCGGACGCTCACCCTCGGACGCTCACCCTCACCCGCTCACCCTCAGACGCTCACCCTAAGACGCTCACCCTCAGATGCTCACCCTCACACGCTCACATTCTCACGCTCCCACGCTCACCCTCACACGCTCCCACGCTCACCCTCACACACTCCCACGCTCACCCTCACATGCTCCCACGCTCACCCTCACCCGCTCCCACGCTCACCCTCACACCCTCACATTCTCACCCTCCCACGCTCACCCGCTCCCACGCTCACCCTCACACGCTCCCACGCTCACCCTCACACGCTCACCCTGTGCTAGCCGGTCATCTCCCTCACACACTCACCCTGTGCTAGCCGGTCATCTCCCGGCTGCTCGCAGCACAAATACCCCGACCGGCGGTCTCGCTCCCTGGTCCTCCAAAATTCATTAGGGGCCCCGGGGGGATACATTTGGCAGTTAATTTAAAGTAGTGCACAACCCATTTAAAAACTGCTTCGCTGATTAGTCGCGCCCGGTCGGACGCATACATATTCTAGAATACCCGATGCGTTAGAATCGGGCCACCATCTAGTTGTATATAAATATGTGACTCTTCAAATTTCATGTTATACTGAGCCTGATGAAGAGGCCTGAGTAGTCTCGAAAGCTTGCAATTTTGTTATTATCTTTTCAGTTAGCCATTAAAAGATATCGACAACTGAGGACTCTTAAATCTAAATATTTTTAATTTTTTTTTCCAAAATCTTCTTGTGTGCAGCCCCTGCACAAAGCAGATAAGAAAGGAAAAAAATAATGTTTTTAAAATTTAAACCAAACTATTTTATAGTGCATAGTCTAACTTTTTACCTATGAATCTGAATGTGTAGATTCAGGTCTACAGTATAAGTAATGGGTCAGCTGAAAATTGCAAGTATAACAGAATAAAAAGAACCTTATCTGATTTCGGATGCTAGAATAGGACTTTAGCGATCAGACAAGGTGAAGAGAAACCTACTGAGTCTGTTGGGAGCTAGTGATGAGTGAGCACTAAAACGTTTGAGTGCTCGTTGCTCGGGTCGAGAATATTGGAATGCTCGGGTGCTTGACTCGAGCAACGAGTCCAATGTAAATCTATGGGAAACTCGAGCATTATTCAGGTGGCTCCCCCTGGCGGTCTGCAGAGGGCCTAAAAATTGCCCAAATTGATGGGAACAGTGCTCAAATGACATGGGAACAGCATGGGGTAGACCCCTGGAAGCATCTCTAACTCCCAGGTCACTTCTGTCAACAATATTGTCAGAGTATTGCGCCACTTATTCGGACTTGCATATAAGGCAAAATAAATTACCCCTAAAAAAATGCTCCTCCACACCTTGGAGTGTTTTGCCACGTAACATTTTTGATGCGCTTTTGCACCTTTGCATTGCTTTCAACGGTGAAAAATACATTCACCGGTAAATGTCATTTTAACATTTTACTACCTTATCTGCCCATGTGGTGTGTGAGACGTGATCAGACACATCCATACAGTGCTGAAAAGACATGGGAACAGCATGGGGAAGACCCCTGGAAGCATCTTGACTCCCAGGTCACTGCCTAAAACCGTGGTCATCAGATGTGATCCTATATTACTGCGGTAATAATGCAGACATTTTTGGCAACGTGGCAAATATTAAAATCCATTTTAAATGGGCAAGGCTCGTAGCAAGGGACGGGGAAGTGGATGTAATGGTGATGGTGCACGCAGAGGCCGAGGCCGTGGGCAAGATGAAACTGTGCCTGCTGAGGGAGCACAACAATCACCCACATCATGTCGAATTACCTTCCTGTCCCAAGTTTTAGGGCACTGAGGAACACCACTCTTGAAGTGAGAGCAGTGTGAAAAGCTTGTCGGTTGGATAGCAGATAAATAAATAATGCTTCCAGTCAGTTTGCCACCACCACCACCCTGTCTTCCGCATGGTCCAGTAGCCGTGAGTCTGGACCACATTATTATTATTTCTATAGCACCATTTATTGAATGGTGTTTTACATGTGAAAAAGGGGTATACATCGCAAAAACAATTACAATAATCTTGAACAAAAATGTGACTGTGACTGGTACAGGAGAGGAGAGGACTCTGTCTGTGAGGGTTCACAGTCTACAAGGGATGGGTGAGGATATAGTAGGTGAGGGTAGAGCTGGTCGTGCAGCTGTATGGTGGAGTGAGGGTTACTGCAGGTTGTACGCTTGTGGTGGGTCTTCAGGTTCCTTTTGAATGTTTCAACAGTAGGCAAGAGACTGATATGTTGGGGCAAAGAATTCCAGAGTAGGGGGGATGCACGGGATAAATCTTGTATGCGGTTGTAGGAAGAGGAGATAAGAGGGGAGCAGAGAACCAGAACTTGTGAGGATCTGAGGTTGCGTGCAGGTATGTACTGGGAGACTAGGTCACAGATATATGGAGGAGTCAGGTTGTGGATTGCTTTGCATGTCATGGTTATGGTTTTGAACTGAAGTCTGTGGCAAATGGGGAGCCAGTGAAGGGATCACAGATTGCAATCTTATAGATTGCTGGAGCCAATCCACAGTTAAAAAAAAGCAGCCATAGACTTTTCTTAGCCAGGTTCATAGTGTCGAGGTCGTGATTATAGACGCCACCAATTCCTTAGGTTGCTGCTGGTACTTTTCTATGGGAATCAGCTTGGCTCCAACCAGTCTGGAATATTTCCAGTGAACTATGGTACGACGCCATGGTATTAGCAGTGCCCACAGTACCAGTAGCAAAGCCAGTCACAATTTCCTTCTGAGGAATTTTTTTTGGTAGACTGAGTGGCTGCCCAAATACATTAGTTTCTCACAAAGGAGCTGAAGATACTGAGTGGCAGTGAACGCAAGTTTCTCCTGCATGTTAGATATCAGAGGGAGAACAGAGAGGGCAGTTGAGTGGCTCAGAGGTTAGCACTGAAGCCTTGCAGCACTGGGGTCCTGGGTTCAAATCCCACCAAGGACAACATCTGCAAGGATTTTGTTTGTTCTCCCCGTGTTTGCGTGGGTTTCTCCTTCAGTAAAAAAGCAGCCATAGAGTGTCCAAGAACCTTCCCACAGGCTTTTCTTATCCAGGGCTGCTTTTCGGCAGGGTTGGATGAGACCACCAGAGAATCCTCGGGTGGGCCGTAGCTTCTCCATTAGTAGAGTTCATGATAGCGCAAACTTTGTTGCTGCTATGGTTCTCTTGAGCAGGGGAGAAAGGTGAGCCCTCAGAATCAAATCCTCTTGTGGGTCCAATGTTTTCCAGTCTGACACTGCTTCTCGGTGAGAGTTGTATTTCACCACAGCCATATTCTTTAGCTCAGTGAAAGGACTGGCATAGAGGGAAACCGTATCCACTTCCGCTGTCATTTCTCCTCCACCAGGTTCCGCCCATTGTCAAACACGACCATGCCTGGCTGTATGTTCAGCGGTGAGAGCCACAGATCAGGCTGCTGTATTATAGCTTTCAACAACTCTGCAGCGGTGGGCGGTTTGTCACCTAAGCATTAAGTATATTATCTTCAGCACAGCCTGTTGCTGCATGGCCACGGTAGTGCTGCAATGCTTCCAGCTTGTGACTGATGCGGTCATTTCGGAGATGGAGGTCAAAGAAGATGTGATTACATTGTGGTTACATTGGCAAGTCTGGTTTTTATACTAAAAAAAGATCCTACTGTGTTTTTATTTTTTCTTATGTCCCTTAAAAAGTGTATTGGAGTTCGTCCTAATTTTTGGCTGCCCTTGAAATTGCTGCATGTGCAATAACAGTATAGGAGACACACTCCTTAATAATTGGAAGGACAATTCAAATAGATTATATATTCTAGAATATTAACTGTCTTATCTGAATTTCTTTTACTGGTGAGGTATCGCAGTATTGATAGCATATTACACCGATCCAGCCAGGTATTATTGTCTTATACTGCGTGCTGCCCAAAAAAAATTAAAATCTATTCTATTCCCTATCGATAACACTGTTAGATACATTTACAATAGGGACAGGTGCCACTAGGTGGTATAATCACCAGCTACAGATGAGTGTTCATTCTGGTCACATAACTTTATTTTTTTTATTTCTTTGGTCTTATATACAAGTCATTACCCTGGAAAGAATGTTTCTTAAATTTTTTTCCATTTTAGTTGGTTTTTGTATGTTTTTTTATTGTCAGTCCGTAAAAGTGACAAAATACTCTGTCAACATTGTTCACAGATATGCTATTTGTCAGCGGCCAACTGTGAATAGGTTTGAACCCACAACGGCAATACTTTAAATGGAGTGTAATATTTGACACGCTCACAAAAATTTCTGAATTATTAGGGCAGTAATATGGGATAACATCTGATGGCCACGGTTTCAGGCAGTCGCTTAATAGATAGGTATTTGTCAGCGACCAAGTGTCAATTGGTTCAACAAAACACAGGTGGCTGACTTTAAAGAAGTGGAATATTTGACACGTTCCACAAAATTTCTGTATTATTACGGTAGTGATATGGATCACGTGCGTCTGATCTTTGAAAAAAGTTCCTCTGCTTCCACAATACCGTAATATGAATAAAACTAAAAAAAAATCCAGCTGTATTCTGTGAACAAGGAAATGGATCTGTAAAATTGTTCACACTGACACACTGCTACAATCTATAAATGGAGGACAATATTTTCCACGTTTTCTATAAATGGCTGATTTTGGAACGCAGTTATATGTGATACATCTGACGGAGAACCACGGTTTTAAATAGCGGGCCTGTAGTTTACTAATACTATTCTTCACAGCAACCTCGTGTGAATAGCTTCACTGACACACAGCCACAAAATGGAAATGGAGGCCAATATTTTCCACGTTCACTACAAATTTCTGGATTTTTATCACTGTAATATGGAAAAGATCTGTCTGTATTCTGCAGTGCTGACAAGCAAATGGAGGAGAAAAATTGTGTGCTCTGGATTGCTTTTTAAGCAAATAACCAGGATTAAGATAAAAAAAAATTGCCCTGGCCCCTGATACCTGGGGCTATGTCTGCAAATATTTGTCACAGCAGTATCAGTCAGAAGTTGAACATGCAATGGACCCTCTTGTGCTGTATCCTGCACTGCAGTCTGCCACATACCCTGTCTGCCTTGATTTTTAAGCAAATAACCAGGATTAAGATAAAAAAAATTTACCCTGGCCCTTGATATATGGGGCTATGTCTACAAATATCTGTAAGTACAGAAACAGCAGACAGAACGTTCAATAGACCCTCTTGCACTATATGCACTGCAGTCTGCCACATACACTGCCTGCCTGTCTAACTCCTGCTATCACCACTGAATATATGCAGCTGGATTAGTACTCAGAAGGACTGTTAGTTCAGATGGATATATATACATATATACACTGCTCAAAAAAATAAAGGGAACACTTAAACAACAGAATATAACTCCAAGTAAACCAAACTTCTGTGAAATCAAACTGCCACTTAGGAAGCAAATCTGATTGACAATCAATTTCACATGCTGTTGTGAAAATGGAATAGACAATAGATGGAAATTATTGGCAATTATGAAGACACACTCAATAAAGGAGTGTTTCTGTAGGTGGGGACCACAGACCACATCTCAGTACCAATGATTTCTGGCTGATGTTTTGGTCACTTTTCATTGTTGACACACTCAATAAAAGCAATAAAGGAGTGGTTCTGCAGGTGGAGACCACAGACCACATCTCAGTACCATTGCTTTCTGGCTGACGTTTTGGTCACTTTTTATTGTTGATTGTGCTTTCACACTCGTGGTAGCATGAGACGGACTGTACAACCCACAGTAGTTGCTTAGGTAGTGCAGCTCATCCAGAATGGCACATCAATCCGAGCTGTGGCAAGAAGGTTTGCTGTGTCTGTCAGCGTAGTGTCCAGAGGCTGGAGGCGCTACCAGGAGACAGGCCAGTACACCAGGAAACATGTAGGGGGTCATAGGAGGGCAACAACCAAGAAGCAGGACCGCTACCTCCTCTTTTGTGCAAGAAGGAACAGGAGGCGCACTGCCAGAGCCCTGCAAAATGACCTCCAGCAAGTCACAAATTTGCATGTGTCTGCACAAATGGTTAGAAACCGACTCCATGTGGGTGGTATGAGGGCCCGACGTCCACAGATGGGGGTTGTGCTCACAGCCCAACACCGTGCAGGACGCTTGGCATTTGCCACAGACCACCTGGATTGGCAAAGTCACCACTGGCGCCCTGTGCTCTTCACAGATGAAAGTAGGTTCACACTGAGCACATGTGACAGACGTGACAGAGTCTGGAGACGCCGTGGAGAGCTATCTGCAGCTTGCAACATCCTTCAGCGTGACCGGTTTGGCAGTGGATCAGTAATGATATGGGGTGGCATTTCTTAGGAGGGCCGCACAGCCCTCCATGTGCTCGCCAGAGGTAGCCTGACTGCCATTAGGTACTGAGGTGAGCTTCTCAGACCCCTTGTGAGACCATATGATGGTGCGGTTGGCCCTGGGTTCCTCCTAATGCAGGACAATGCCAGACCTCATGTGGCTGGAGTGTGTCAGCAGTTCCTGCAAGAAGAAGGCATTGAAGCTATGGACTGGCCCGCCCGTTCCCCATACCTGAATCCAATTGAGCACATCTGGGACATCATGTCTTGCTCCATCCACCAAAGTCACATTGCACCACAGACTGTCCAGGAGTTGGCGGATGCTTTAGTCCAGGTCTGGTAGGAGATCCCATAAGAAACCATCCGCAACCTCATCAGGAGCATGCGCAGGCATTGTAGGGAGGTCATACAGGCACGTGGAGGCCACACATAATACTGAGCCTCATTTTGACTTGTTTTAAGGACATTACAACAAAGTTGGATCAGCCTGTAGTGTGTTTTACCACTTTAATTTTGGGGGTGACTCCAAATCCAGGCCTCCATTGGTTAATAAATTTGATTTCCATTGATGATTTTTGTGTGATTTTGTTGTCAGCACATTCAACTTTGTACAGAACAAAGTATTCAATGACAATATTTCATTCATTCAGATCTAGGATGTGTTATTTGAGTGTTCCCTTTATTTTTTTGAGCAGTGTATAATGCTATTTAATACCTATACCTAACTAATAAACCGCCAATTCTCTCCCTACCTCAGCAGCATCTCTCCCTACTCTGCCTATTTCCGAGTTAGACTGTCACGAGCATAGGACCACCAGATCTTATATAGACCCAATGCCGCTATGTGGCCAGCCAATCACTGTAATGCCGCAACCAACATGGCTTTGGCATTACAGTGCATTGCAAGCAATCCCTGCATGTTAATTGGCTCTCTAAAGAGAGCCTGAGCATCCCTGAAATACTCGAGTATCTCCGAGCATGTCGAGCAGTGAGATGCTCGGGCGAGCACCAAGCAGTGATGAGCACGCTCGCTTATCACTATTGGGAGCCAATGTAGAATTGTGCCTGTGTTGTGTGTCTACTGGAGAATCCATGAAGTTAGTGTAGAAGATCTCACTGGATATGATTTATTTGTCGTGACAGTGACAAGAGAACTACACGTGAATGTTGAAGTCCTCACATTGCAAATTACAATTGAATAGTAGGGATTATATGTAAGTGAAATATTGTTCCAGAAGTTGTTTGTTATATTGAAATGTTACAAGTATTTCACCTCGATATCAGAAGAAACTGTTAATTCAATTTTGGTTGATTTTAGGAATCCACTGTGTCACGTCAGTCTCTTGTTAAAGACTTATTTATCCTCCAACCACCTGAGAGTACTAATTCCCTGCCTTTACCTCCTGTACTTTTACACACATAAAAGCTTTATTATAATCAAATTGAATATACAATGTATATCGGACGCTGTTATTATTCAATTTGAATATTAGAGTAAAAATAAGTTTCAGTGGCATGCTATAAAGGATACCTCTTATTAGAGGATCCTATTATTAAAAATTTAAACCTCACTTCTGAAGTATAGTAAAGAGTAATTATGGGCTACATTCATTTGAGGGCAAAAGATACCTCTAGCATAGTTCAGTTAATTTTTATCCTTTTCAAGGCAGTTGGTAAGATAAATGTTTTGCTTTGTGGTATACACTTCCTGTTGATGTCATAATCTCGAGTTCAAGGAGAGGTTTATTAGTTGATATCGCACCTAAAAGGAATTCACTGTTATTAGATCCCCCAATATAAAAGTGACAGATTCTCTTTAATTTTGAAGTCTTTATTAGTGCCTATTTCATGAGAAAAGACCTGTTCCCCCAGTGACAAACCTTGAAGTATAATTAAATTTTTTATTATTTCAAATATAACCCAAAGGAAAATAAAAACTATGTCATAAATTGGTATAGAAAGTTTGACCTTTATTGAAGGATCCTTAATATTCAGTTCTATATAAATTCAGTGTTAAATTGTACTTTCTGTATAACTTGATGATTTCTTTTATCGTAATGAGATTACATAAAATAATGAAATGTAATATTATTAATTCTTCGGGAATTGCTTAATTACAAATTCTAATTGGAATCCTCTATAACAATTTTCAATTGCAAAATATTAATAAATGTATATCTGAATGTGTGATCGTATTATATTATACTTAGCTTATTTTAATGTTACACTAATTTGCTAAATAATAAAAGCTTGCAATGTAAAATTCAGAAATAATTAAGGTAAAACATTTTATTACTGAAATATATTGTAATTCTCTTTTATTAAGATGGGCTTTCATAGCATTATTTTTTTTATTTTTAATATTTGCTTTCTGGTTAGTTTTGAGATATATATAGTATTGTGCAAAAGTTTTAGGCAGGAATGGAATAATGCTGAAAATTAAGAATGCTTTTAAAAATAGAAATGCTGATAGTTTCTTCTTTTCAATTAACAAAAAGTAAATAGTCAATAAGCAATAAAGAAATTTAAATCAAATCATTACTTACCTTCAAAACGGTATGAAAGCATAAACTGGCACATTTCTGGACTGCTTACTTGCACTTGAAATGTTGCCTTTTAGGCTCTTGGAGGCAGAATCTTTCCACAACCTCATGGCAGCGGCGGCTGGGTGTCCATGCTCGGTCCCCAGCCGCCACTATTTCTTTGTGTATCGTCTCCGCCTTCCACAAGCGTGGATCAAAGAACACTACCCGTGCCCTCCCCAGTGCACTTATTGGGAAGAACTGCCTAAGCACAAACACGTGGACAAGTGAATGTGGCCAGGGACGGTACGTCTCACTGCCGCATCACTGGGTTAATATTGTGCTCGGTCTCCTAGACAACGACAAAATGATTCATGATGGTGGGATTATCGACTCCTTAGATACAGTATGTGTTACTTGGAATACAAGCACAAGTATGCAGCCAATCACCCACATACAGGCCGCAATACTAAACTGCCACATTTCTGGACTGCTTGCTTGCACTTGAAATGTTGCCTTTTAGGCACATGGAGGCTGAAGCTTTCCGCAAGCTCATAGCGGCGGCCGGCGGGTGTCCATGCTCGGTCCCCAGCCACCACTATTTCTCCCGGTATCGTCTCCACCTTCCACAAGCGCGGGTCCCAGAACATTACCCGTGCCCTCCCCACTGCATTTAGTGGGAAGGACCACCTAACCACAATAATATGGACGAGTGAATGTGGCCAGGGATGGTGCGTCTCACTGACTCAGTCCACTGGGTTAATATTGTAAAAGCTGGGACCCAGTGGAACCCTGGGATGGAACACGTCCTCCCGATGCAGAGGATTGCGGGCCCTTGGTCAATCAGTGTTGCCCCTACATTCTACAGCTCCTGCACCACCTCCTCCTCCTCCTCTTCAGCCTCCATCTCCATCACTTGATTCATTTTTTCAGTAGAGATTCCAGATTATGTACTTAAACTTTGTGTGTGCCTATAACAATAAGCAGGAATGTATGCTTAGGCGACAAACCGCACACCATTGCAGAGTTGTTTAAAGCTGTATCAGAGAACCTGGTGGCATCTCTGAAGCTAAGCAAACTCTCACACATACCATGCCTGGCCCATGTGCTCCACTTAGTGGTTCTGCGGTTTCTCAAAACCTACCCAGATCTGCCAGAGCGGCTTGTGAAAGTACACTGTGTGTGCCAATTTCAGAAAGTCAGCTACAGCTTCCACCGCCCTGGCAGGGCTTCAGCAGCATTTGCAGCTTCCAGCTCACCAACTAGTGTGCGATGTGACCATGCATTGGAAATCAACGTTGCAGATGTTTGGAATGATTTTGAGAAGCAGAGAGCAGTTGTTGAGTACCAGCTTTAACACGTCCATCGGCATTCAGGTTAGCCTCCGCACATAAGAGCTGATGAGTGGGCATGGATGTCAGACATCTATGCCGTTCTCCAAAACTTAGAGAACTCCACCAAGATGGTGAGCGGCGATGATGCCATAATTGCAGTAGTGAATAACAGCGACAGTAAGAGCTTTTGCAGTATCAAAGGTGAGATAAGGTCTAATTAAGGAGATGTTTTTAAGGTGCAGGTGACGTGAGCAAGTGAGTGATTTTCCACGTTGAATAAAGGAAAGTTCTGTGTCAAATATTACTCCAAGACAGAAGGCGTGCCGAGTGGGAGTTATGGTGGCACCACCTAATGGAAAGTTAGGTATAGGTAGGTTAGTAGATGGAGGAAAACGAAGGAGTTCATTTTTGGAGATATTAAGTTCAGGCTCTTGTTGAAGAATTATAACAAAAAAAAATCCCATCTGACAATGCGCCAGAGGTCACAGTCAGACAGTTCATTGGACAGCCAAGGAGTACAAGCAAGGGAGACACAAACCAGATGCGGCAGAGGCAGGAGAATGCTGTCAAAGGTCTAGGACAGTTTTCTCAGATCCTCACAGCACCCAGGCCCAGATACATGGGGTACTCTGACAAGGAAGGAAAAGTGTTGGAAGATGCTGAGGGACTACCTTGGCGAACATACCAGCACCCTCCATGATTCCTCTCTGTCTCTGTGCCTTACAACTGTTGGGTATCCAAGCTGGTCACGTTGCATGAACTGTCTCTCTACACCTTGGAGGTCCTGGCCGCTAGCGTTTTGTCAGAGATAGTTTTTAGTGCCACCAGGGGCATTATAACTGATAAAACTGATAGGCGTATTAGCCTGTCAACTGAAAATGCTGACATGCTGATTCATAAAAATGAACAAGGGCTGGATTGGGCCAGACTTTTCAACAAAACCAGATGATAGCATCAAACATAAACTCAAATCCAGTGGTTATCTTTTTGGGGGTCTATTCCCATGTACCCCTTCACACCTAGACATGGGTATACACTTCAGGAATTATTCTATTTTATGTCGCCCTCCTCTTTCTCCTCATTCTCCCCCACCATATCATGAGGGTGACCGTGATGCCACACCCACATAATTTTTGTAAGGGTGTTTCTAATTAGAGATGAGCAAATATTTCAATATTCGTTTCGGATTACAATCACCGTTTTTGCAGTTGTAGAATATTCGCCGAACATTGCAGAACGCCATTGGATTCAATGAGTGCCGAAACCAGATACATACACAACACATTCAAAATGGACCAAAAGCTGCCAAAGCACATCAATTTAGGGGAAGACACCAGGAAAGTGCCATCAATTGACCCAGAGTACAAGTAGTATAGTTATTAGTTTTCATTATTATAGTGCCATTTATTCCATTGCGCTTTACATGTGAAAAGAGGTCACTGACTGGTAAAAGAGCAGAGAGGACCCTGCCTGTGAAGGCGCACAAACAGTCTATAAGGGAGGGGTGAGGGTACAGCTATTCGTGCAGCGGTATGGTGGAGCAAGGGTTACTGCAGGTTGTAGACTTGTCGGAAGAGGTGGGTTTTCAGCTTCCTTTTAAAGGTTTCAAAAGTAGGCAAGAGTCTGATACGTTGGAGTACAGAGTTCAAGAGTAGAAGGGATGCGCGGGAAAAATCTTGTAAGCTATTGTGGAAAGAGGAGATAAGACGGGAGTAGAGAAGGAGATCTTGTGATGATCAGAGGTAGCCCACCTTGGGCTATGTTCACAAGTAACATTTTTGATGCATTTTTGCACTTTTGCATTGCTTTCAACCGTGACAAATGCATTCACCGGGAAATGTAATTTTAACATTTTACAACCTTATCTGGCCATGTGGTGTGTGAGGCATGATCAGACACATCCTGTTTCTTTTATGAAGGAGGGACGCTGAAAGTCACAAAGCCTATTTTTATAGGGCCATCAGGTAGCCTTTACTATTCTTAAAGGGCCATTACTTTATTATTGGGGTAAGTTATGGATTTGCATTTTATGTGACACCGGTGTGAATTGGGACACTGTGTGAATGGTCCCGCGCCTGTGACTGGATATTGTTAGAACCCTCCTGTTTGTTTTTTCCATCTTGTGTTTTGTGGTCACTTGACCATCTGTCTTTATATTCCAGCTCCGCCCTTTTGGCTGTGCTGGACTTCAGTGTTTGTCTGTTTCTCTAGCTGGGTGCTTCTGTGCCTTTCTCTGTCAGTTCGCTTGGTCATTCTGGGACCTCTAGTACCTTTTTGTCAGTTTGTCATATTGTGTTCTGTAACAACTTCTCTGTTTAGGAGGTGTCCCATTTTTGTCCCAGTCCTTAGTTCTTTTAGGGACCCCTCCCCTTATGCTATAGGTCTTCGTTCAGATTAGCCGAGGACTAAGGCGGGTCTGTTCGCTAGGAACAGTCAGCCCGCTACATCGTAGGGATTCAGCTTAGTCTTATTGTAGTGACAGCTTTCCCCCTATCTTTCCTTAGTACTAGTTGCAGATCATAACAGATATGGCCTTTAGTGACGCTGCTTTTTTAGCTCCTCTGGCTATGATGCTGTAACTTGTGCTGTGATTGCTTGACAGGCGATGAGGCCGCTCAGGAAAATATCGTCACCGGAAGTGACGTCCGGTTCGTTCCACAGCTTCAGCTTGCGTCTCACGCGTTGCTGCACTCACTTCACCGGATATGACATCGCCGGAAGTGGCCTGTGTTCCACTAGGTGAGAGTGCGTTCCACATAGTACCGCATGGCACTGTCTGGAGTGTTATTCACACTTATACATTAAACTGATGGGTTTGACATTATTGGCAATTAGAAGTGGACCCATAACCACCTGATCATTTGAATATTAGCTTCATTTATAAACTCCTCCTCTGTGCTTTAGCACTGCTTCACCTGAGATCAGTGAAGACAATTATGCTTTAACATGTTGAGACAGCTTAGCCTTTATGGTACTACACAATAGTCTCCCCTGATGACTCCAAAAGGAAGAAACTCGTCGGGAGTACAGGGCAAGCAGAGGGCTACTAGAGCAGTCTAGATGTGGACTGTCCTTGTTAGGGCAGGAGTAAAGGGGCACAGGGATAGTGCAGTCCTTGTAGGGAAATAATAGGGGCAGAAAAATACGCCTCCCCTGGACAATTGCCTACCCACCGGTTTCCCCTTCAGGAAATATTTCGTCGTTATTTCCCGACTGTGACGTGTACTACTCCACAAATTGATTGAGGACATTCCATTACTTTTATTACATTTTCTAAATGTTATTCTATATGGTTGATAAATGTTTTCTATTAATGATGTCATTGTCATTAGAGATGAGCGTTGTTTGACTCGAACTGTTCGCCAATCTCAAATTCGAGCTGTTTTGGGCGGTGTTCGAGCCGTTCGGCGAACACGAACGATTTGAGAAAAATTCGGCTGTTCGAGGTGATGTTCGATAACTGTTCGTGCACCAAAATCATAACTGGATTTTTTCTCAGTAATGATGAAAATTAATGTTAATACGCAGTTTGAGTGTACAACGGGGTGGGGGGAGGGGCAGGGGATGGATCTCTGCAGGAATAATGAAGATCTCCATTTTTTTTTCTCTTTCCCGCATTTGCAGTGGGGAGGTGCAATCTGTCAGCCTATCAGCAGCGCACACACGGAGCGAAGTGCTTTTTTTCACACAAGCAAGGGCATGTGTCATTGGCAGTGTATGTCACATGTCCTTGCCCTATAAGACCAAGCCATTTTCCCTGTCGCCACCATTTTCTCACTGCATAAGCTGCGTGTTAGAAGGCATCGCTGTTGCTGTGTGCGCTATACCTTGTTAATTTTAAGCAAATTTTCGCACAAATCTACAGTTAGCTTGGGCGTAGGGAATAGTTGTGATTGCAGTCCTTTTAAGGACTAGGTTACAGCATTTCCTACGACTTTTATCAGGCAGGTCTGTGCTCTTAAATAGATAGGTTGTGGGAGTAAAGACTAATTGTAATTGCAGTCCTTTTCAGGACTAGGTTACATCAGTTCCTATCAGTTTTTACCAGGCAGGTCTGTGCCAGTGCTGTGCAAGTTTTTTTCACAGCATTTGGCTGAATCTAGCAAAGCTAATCCTTTTTGGCCTATTGCAGAGTGTGTCAGTGGAGTAGCCGATCTGTGTTGCAAGATATACCACCTGTGTATAGAATACCAATTTTTTTACTGCACCTAGTGAAGTAAAATCTTTTGGGCATAGCATCATTCTATTAGTCCATCTATACTGACCTCCATCAGGTTGCAAACTGAATATAATTTTTTTCTGCATCTAGCTCTGAAAAAATATTTGGGCTTCTAGCAGTGTGTGGGACTTGTTATATTAGTCCATCTATACTGACCTCCATCAGGTTGCAAACTGAATATAATTTTTTTCTGCATCTAGCTCTGAAAAAATATTTGGCCTTCTAGCAGTGTGTGGGACTTGTTCTATTAGTCCATCTATACTGACCTCGATCACGTTGCAAATTCAAAATAATTTTTTGTCTGCATCTAGCTCTGAAAAAATATTTGGCCTTCTAGCAGTGTGTGGGACTTTCTCTATTAGTCTATCTATACTGACCTCCATCACGTTGCAAATTCAAAATAATTTTTTGTCTGCATCTAGCTCTGAAAAAATATTTGGCCTTCTAGCAGTGTGTGGGACTTTCTCTATTAGTCCATCTATACTGACCTCCATCAGGTTGCAAATTAAAAATAATTTTTATCTGCATCTACCTCTGAAAAAATATTTGGGCTCTAGCTGTTTGTGGGACTTGTTCTATTAGTCCATCTATACTGACCTCCATCAGGTTGCACACTGAATATAATTTTTTTCTGCATCTAGCTCTGAAAAAATATTTGGCCTTCTAGCAGTGTGTGGGACTTTCTCTATTAGTCCATCTATACTGACCTCCATCAGGTTGCAAATTAAAAATAATTTTTATCTGCATCTAGCTCTGAAAAAATATTTGGCCTTCTAGCAGTGTGTGGGACTTTCTCTATTAGTACATCTATACTGACCTCCATCAGGTTGCAAATTAAAAATAATTTTTATCTGCATCTAGCTCTGAAAAAATATTTGGCCTTCTAGCAGTGTGTGGGACTTTCTCTATTAGTCCATCTATACTGACCTCCATCAGGTTGCAAATTAAAAATAATTTTTTGTCTGCATCTAGCTCTGAAAAAATATTTGGCCTTCTAGCAGTGTGTGGGACTTTCTCTAATAGTCCATCTATACTGACCTCCATCAGGTTGCAAACTGAATATATTTTTTTTCTGCATCTACCTCTGAAAAAATATTTGGGCTTCTAGCTGTGTTTGGGACTTGTTCTATTAGTCCATCTATACTGACCTCCATCAGGTTGCAAATTGAATATAATTTTTTTCTGCATCTAGCTCTGAAAAAATATTTGGGCTTCTAGCAGTGTGTGGGACTTGCTCTATTAGTCCATCTATACTGATCTCCATCAGGTTGCAAACTGAATTTAATTTTTTTCTGCATCTAGCTCTGAAAAAATATTTGGCCTTCTAGCAGTGTGTGGGACTTTCTCTATTAGTCTATCTATACTGACCTCCATCACGTTGCAAATTCAAAATAATTTTTTGTCTGCATCTAGCTCTGAAAAAATATTTGGCCTTCTAGCAGTGTGTGGGACTTTCTCTATTAGTCCATCTATACTGACCTCCATCAGGTTGCAAATTAAAAATAATTTTTATCTGCATCTACCTCTGAAAAAATATTTGGGCTCTAGCTGTTTGTGGGACTTGTTCTATTAGTCCATCTATACTGACCTCCATCAGGTTGCACACTGAATATAATTTTTTTCTGCATCTAGCTCTGAAAAAATATTTGGCCTTCTAGCAGTGTGTGGGACTTTCTCTATTAGTCCATCTATACTGACCTCCATCAGGTTGCAAATTAAAAATAATTTTTATCTGCATCTAGCTCTGAAAAAATATTTGGCCTTCTAGCAGTGTGTGGGACTTTCTCTATTAGTACATCTATACTGACCTCCATCAGGTTGCAAATTAAAAATAATTTTTATCTGCATCTAGCTCTGAAAAAATATTTGGCCTTCTAGCAGTGTGTGGGACTTTCTCTATTAGTCCATCTATACTGACCTCCATCAGGTTGCAAATTAAAAATAATTTTTTGTCTGCATCTAGCTCTGAAAAAATATTTGGCCTTCTAGCAGTGTGTGGGACTTTCTCTAATAGTCCATCTATACTGACCTCCATCAGGTTGCAAACTGAATATATTTTTTTTCTGCATCTACCTCTGAAAAAATATTTGGGCTTCTAGCTGTGTTTGGGACTTGTTCTATTAGTCCATCTATACTGACCTCCATCAGGTTGCAAATTGAATATAATTTTTTTCTGCATCTAGCTCTGAAAAAATATTTGGGCTTCTAGCAGTGTGTGGGACTTGCTCTATTAGTCCATCTATACTGATCTCCATCAGGTTGCAAACTGAATTTAATTTTTTTCTGCATCTAGCTCTGAAAAAATATTTGGCCTTCTAGCAGTGTGTGGGACTTGTTCTATTAGTCCATCTATACTGACCTCCATCACATTGCAAATTCAAAATAATTTTTTGTCTGCATCTAGCTCTGAAAAAATATTTGGCCTTCTAGCAGTGTGTGGGACTTTCTCTATTAGTTCATCTATACTGACCTCCATCAGGTTGCAAATTAAAAATAATTTTTATCTGCATCTAGCTCTGAAAAAATATTTGGCCTTCTAGCAGTGTGTGGGACTTTCTCTATTAGTCCATCTATACTGACCTCCATCAGGTTGCAAATTAAAAATAATTTTTATCTGCATCTAGCTCTGAAAAAATATTTGGCCTTCTAGCAGTGTGTGGGACTTTCTCTATTAGTCCATCTATACTGACCTCCATCAGGTTGCAAATTAAAAATAATTTTTTGCCTGCATCTAGCTCTGAAAAAATATTTGGCCTTCTAGCAGTGTGTGGGACTTTCTCTATTAGTCCATCTATACTGACCTCCATCAGGTTGCAAACTGAATATATTTTTTTTCTGCATCTACCTCTGAAAAAATATTTGAGCTTCTAGCTGTGTGTGGGACTTGTTCTATTAGTCCATCTATACTGACCTCCATCAGGTTGCAAACTGAATATAATTTTTTTCTGCATCTAGCTCTGAAAAAATATTTGGCCTTCTAGCAGTGTGTGGGACTTGTTCTATTAATCCATCTATACTGACCTCCATCAGGTTGCAAACTGAATATAATTTTATTTCTCCATCTAGCTCTGAAAAAATATTTGGCCTTCTAGCAGTGTGTGGGACTTTCTCAATTAGTCCATCTATACTGACCTCCATCAGGTTGCAAATTAAAAATAATTTTTATCTGCATCTAGCTCTGAAAAAATATTTGGCCTTCTAGCAGTGTGTGGGACTTTCTCTATTAGTCCATCTATACTGACCTCCATCAGGTTGCAAATTAAAAATAATTTTTATCTGCATCTAGCTCTGAAAAAATATTTGGCCTTCTAGCAGTGTGTGGGACTTTCTCTATTAGTCCATCTATACTGACCTCCATCAGGTTGCAAATTAAAAATAATTTTTTGTCTGCATCTAGCTCTGAAAAAATATTTGGCCTTCTAGCAGTGTGTGGGACTTTCTCTAATAGTCCATCTATACTGACCTCCATCAGGTTGCAAACTGAATATATTTTTTTTCTGCATCTACCTCTGAAAAAATATTTGGGCTTCTAGCTGTGTTTGGGACTTGTTCTATTAGTCCATCTATAATGACCTCCATCAGGTTGCAAATTGAATATAATTTTTTTCTGCATCTAGCTCTGAAAAAATATTTGGGCTTCTAGCAGTGTGTGGGACTTGCTCTATTAGTCCATCTATACTGATCTCCATCAGGTTGCAAACTGAATTTAATTTTTTTCTGCATCTAGCTCTGAAAAAATATTTGGCCTTCTAGCAGTGTGTGGGACTTGTTCTATTAGTCCATCTATACTGACCTCCATCACATTGCAAATTCAAAATAATTTTTTGTCTGCATCTAGCTCTGAAAAAATATTTGGCCTTCTAGCAGTGTGTGGGACTTTCTCTATTAGTTCATCTATACTGACCTCCATCAGGTTGCAAATTAAAAATAATTTTTATCTGCATCTAGCTCTGAAAAAATATTTGGCCTTCTAGCAGTGTGTGGGACTTTCTCTATTAGTCCATCTATACTGACCTCCATCAGGTTGCAAATTAAAAATAATTTTTTGCCTGCATCTAGCTCTGAAAAAATATTTGGCCTTCTAGCAGTGTGTGGGACTTTCTCTATTAGTCCATCTATACTGACCTCCATCAGGTTGCAAACTGAATATATTTTTTTTCTGCATCTACCTCTGAAAAAATATTTGAGCTTCTAGCTGTGTGTGGGACTTGTTCTATTAGTCCATCTATACTGACCTCCATCAGGTTGCAAACTGAATATAATTTTTTTCTGCATCTAGCTCTGAAAAAATATTTGGCCTTCTAGCAGTGTGTGGGACTTGTTCTATTAATCCATCTATACTGACCTCCATCAGGTTGCAAACTGAATATAATTTTATTTCTCCATCTAGCTCTGAAAAAATATTTGGCCTTCTAGCAGTGTGTGGGACTTTCTCAATTAGTCCATCTATACTGACCTCCATCAGGTTGCAAATTAAAAATAATTTTTATCTGCATCTAGCTCTGAAAAAATATTTGGCCTTCTAGCAGTGTGTGGGACTTTCTCTATTAGTCCATCTATACTGACCTCCATCAGGTTGCAAATTAAAAATAATTTTTATCTGCATCGAGCTCTGAAAAAATATTTGGCCTTCTAGCAGTGTGTGGGACTTTCTCTATTAGTCCATCTATACTGACCTCCATCAGGTTGCAAATTAAAAATAATTTTTTGAATGCATCTAGCTCTGAAAAAATATTTGGCCTTCTAGCAGTGTGTGGGACTTTCTCTATTAGTCCATCTATACTGACCTCCATCAGGTTGCAAACTGAATATATTTTTTTTCTGCATCTACCTCTGAAAAAATATTTGAGCTTCTAGCTGTGTGTGGGACTTGTTCTATTAGTCCATCTATACTGACCTCCATCAGGTTGCAAACTGAATATAATTTTTTTCTGCATCTAGCTCTGAAAAAATATTTGGCCTTCTAGCAGTGTGTGGGACTTGTTCTATTAGTCCATCTGTACTGACCTCCTTCAGGTTGCAAACTGAATATAATTTTTTTCTGCATCTACCTCTGAAAAAATATTTGGCCTTCTAGCAGTGTGTGGGACTTTCTCTATTAGTCCATCTATACTGACCTCCATCAGGTTGCAAATTAAAAATAATTTTTATCTGCATCTAGCTCTGAAAAAATATTTGGCCTTCTAGCAGTGTGTGGGACTTTCTCTATTAGTCCATCAATACTGACCTCCATCAGGTTGCAAATAAAAATAATTTTTATCTGCATCTACCTCTGAAAATATATTTGGGCTTCTAGCTGTGTGTGGGACTTGTTCTATTAGTCCATCTATACTGACCTCCATCAGGTTGCAAACTGAATATAATTTTTTTCTGCATCTAGCACTGAAAAAATATTTGGGCTTCTAGCAGTGTGTGGGACTTTCTCTATTTGTCCATCTATACTGACCTCCATCAGGTTGCAAATTAAAAATAATTTTTATCTGCATCTAGCTCTGAAAAAATATTTGGCCTTCTAGCAGTGTGTGGGACTTTCTCTATTTGTCCATCTATACTGACCTCCATCAGGTTGCAAATTAAAAATAATTTTTATCTGCATCTAGCTCTGAAAAAATATTTTTCCTTCCAGCAGTGTGTGGGACTTTCTCTATTAGTCCATCTATACTGACCTCCATCAGGTTGCAAACTGAATATTTTTTTTTTCTGCATCTACCTCTGAAAAAATATTTGGGCTTCTAGCTGTGTCTGGGACTTGTTCTATTAGTCCATCTATACTGACCTCCATCAGGTTGCAAACTGAATATAATTTTTTTCTGCATCTAGCTCTGAAAAAATATTTGGCCTTCTAGCAGTGTGTGGGACTTGTTCTATTAGTCCATCTATACTGACCTCCATCAGGTTGCAAACTGAATATAATTTTTTTCTGCATCTACCTCTGAAAAAATATTTGGCCTTCTAGCAGTGTGTGGGACTTGTTCTATTAGTCCATCTATACTGACCTCCATCACGTTGCAAATTCAAAATAATTTTTTGTCTGCATCTAGCTCTGAAAAAATATTTGGCCTTCTAGCAGTGTGTGGGACTTTCTCTATTAGTCCATCTATACTGACCTCCATCAGGTTGCAAATTAAAAATAATTTTTATCTGCATCTACCTCTGAAAAATATTTGGACTTCTAGCTGTGTGTGGGACTTGTTCTATTAGTCCATCTATACTGACCTCCATCAGGTTGCAAACTGAATATAATTTTTTTCTGCATCTACCTCTGAAAAAATATTTGGCCTTCTAGCAGTGTGTGGGACTTTCTCTATTGGTCCATCTATACTGACCTCCATCAGGTTGCAAATTAAAAATAATTTTTATTTGCATCTAGCTCTGAAAAAATATTTGGCCTTCTAGCAGTGTGTGGGACTTCTCTATTAGTCCATCTATTCTGACCTCCATCAGGTTGCAAATTAAAAATAATTTTTTGTCTGCATCTAGCTCTGAAAAAGTATTTGGCCTTCTAGCAGTGTGTGGGACTTCGCTATTAGTCCATCTATACTGACCTCCATCAGGTTGCAAATTAAAAATAATTTTTATCTGCATCTACCTCTGAAAAATATTTAGGCTTCTAGCTGTGTGTGGGACTTGTTCTATTAGTCCATCTATACTGACCTCCATCAGGTTGCAAACTGAATATAAATTTTTTTCGACATCTACCTCTGAAATAATATTTGAGCTTCTAGCTGTGTGTGGGACTTGTTCTATTAGTCCATCTATACTGACCTCCATCAGGTTGCAAACTGAATATAATTTTTTTCTGCATCTAGCTCTGAAAAAATATTTGGCCTTCTAGCAGTGTGTGGGACTTGTTCTATTAGTCCATCTGTACTGACCTCCATCAGGTTGCAAACTGAATATAATTTTTTTCTGCATCTACCTCTGAAAAAATATTTGGCCTTCTAGCAGTGTGTGGGACTTTCTCTATTAGTCCATCTATACTGACCTCCATCAGGTTGCAAATTAAAAATAATTTTTATCTGCATCTAGCTCTGAAAAAATATTTGGCCTTCTAGCAGTGTGTGGGACTTTCTCTATTAGTCCATCTATACTGACCTCCATCAGGTTGCAAATTAAAAATAATTTTTATCTGCATCTACCTCTGAAAAAATATTTGGGCTTCTAGCTGTGTGTGGGACTTGTTCTATTAGTCCATCTATACTGACCTCCATCAGGTTGCAAACTGAATATAATTTTTTTCTGCATCTAACTCTGAAAAAATATTTGGCCTTTTAGCAGTGTGTGGGACTTTCTCTATTAGTCCATCTATACTGACCTCCATCAGGTTGCAAAATAAAAATAATTTTTATTTGCATCTACCTCTGAAAAAATATTTGGGCTTCTAGCTGTGTGTGGGACTTGTTCTATTAGTCGATCTATACTGACCTCCATCAGGTTGCAAACTGAATATAATTTTTTTCTGCATCTAGCTCTGAAAAAATATTTGGGCTTCGAGCAGTGTGTGGGACTTTCTCTATTTGTCCATCTATACTGACCACCATCAGGTTGCAAATTAAAAATAATTTTTATCTGCATCTAGCTCTGAAAAAATATTTGGCCTTCTAGCAGTGTGTGGGACTTTCTCTATTTGTCCATCTATACTGACCTCCATCAGGTTGCAAATTAAAAATAATTTTTATCTGCATCTAGCTCTGAAAAAATATTTGGCCTTCTAGCAGTGTGTGGGACTTTCTCTATTAGTCCATCTATACTGACCTCCATCAGGTTGCAAACTGAATATTTTTTTTTTCTGCATCTACCTCTGAAAAAATATTTGGGCTTCTAGCTGTGTCTGGGACTTGTTCTATTAGTCCATCTATACTGACCTCCATCAGGTTGCAAACTGAATATAATTTTTTTCTGCATCTAGCTCTGAAAAAATATTTGGCCTTCTAGCAGTGTGTGGGACTTGTTCTATTAGTCCATCTATACTGACCTCCATCAGGTTGCAAACTGAATATAATTTTTTTCTGCATCTACCTCTGAAAAAATATTTGGCCTTCTAGCAGTGTGTGGGACTTGTTCTATTAGTCCATCTATACTGACCTCCATCACGTTGCAAATTAAAAATAATTTTTTGTCTGCATCTAGCTCTGAAAAAATATTTGGCCTTCTAGCAGTGTGTGGGACTTTCTCTATTAGTCCATCTATACTGACCTCCATCAGGTTGCAAATTAAAAATAATTTTTATCTGCATCTACCTCTGAAAAATATTTGGACTTCTAGCTGTTTGTGGGACTTGTTCTATTAGTCCATCTATACTGACCTCCATCAGGTTGCAAACTGAATATAATTTTTTTCTGCATCTAGCTCTGAAAAAATATTTGGCCTTCTAGCAGTGTGTGGGACTTTCTCTATTAGTCCATCTATACTGACCTCCATCAGGTTGCAAATTAAAAATAATTTTTATCTGCATCTACCTCTGAAAAAATATTTGGCCTTCTAGCAGTGTGTGGGACTTTCTCTATTGGTCCATCTATACTGACCTCCATCAGGTTGCAAATTAAATATAATTTTTATCTGCATCTAGCTCTGAAAAAATATTTGGCCTTCTAGCAGTGTGTGGGACTTCTCTATTAGTCCATCTATACTGACCTCCATCAGGTTGCAAATTAAAAATAATTTTTTGTCTGCATCTAGCTCTGAAAAAGTATTTGGCCTACTAGCAGTGTGTGGGACTTTCTCTATTAGTCCATCTATACTGACCTCCATCAGGTTGCAAACTGAATATATTTTTTTTCTGCATCTACCTCTTAAAAAATATTTGGGCTTCTAGCTGTGTGTGGGACTTGTTCTATTAGTCCATCTATACTGACCTCCATCATTTTGCAAACTGAATATAATTTTTTTCTCCATCTAGCTCTGAAAAAATATTTGGCCTTCTAGCAGTGTGTGGGACTTTCTCAATTAGTCCATCTATACTGACCTCCATCAGGTTGCAAATTAAAAATAATTTTTATCTGCATCTACCTCTGAAAAATATTTGGGCTTCTAGCTGTGTGTGGGACTTGTTCTATTAGTCCATCTATACTGACCTCCATCAGGTTGCAAACTGAATATAATTTTTTTCTCCATCTAGCTCTGAAAAAATATTTGGCCTTCTAGCAGTGTGTGGGACTTTCTCTATTAGTCCATCTATACTGACCTCCATCAGGTTGCAAACTGAATATTTTTTTTTTCTGCATCTACCTCTGAAAAAATATTTGGGCTTCTAGCTGTGTCTGGGACTTGTTCTATTAGTCCATCTATACTGACCTCCATCAGGTTGCAAACTGAATATAATTTTTTTCTGCATCTAGCTCTGAAAAAATATTTGGCCTTCTAGCAGTGTGTGGGACTTGTTCTATTAGTCCATCTATACTGACCTCCATCAGGTTGCAAACTGAATATAATTTTTTTCTGCATCTACCTCTGAAAAAATATTTGGCCTTCTAGCAGTGTGTGGGACTTGTTCTATTAGTCCATCTATACTGACCTCCATCACGTTGCAAATTAAAAATAATTTTTTGTCTGCATCTAGCTCTGAAAAAATATTTGGCCTTCTAGCAGTGTGTGGGACTTTCTCTATTAGTCCATCTATACTGACCTCCATCAGGTTGCAAATTAAAAATAATTTTTATCTGCATCTACCTCTGAAAAATATTTGGACTTCTAGCTGTGTGTGGGACTTGTTCTATTAGTCCATCTATACTGACCTCCATCAGGTTGCAAACTGAATATAATTTTTTTCTGCATCTAGCTCTGAAAAAATATTTGGCCTTCTAGCAGTGTGTGGGACTTTCTCTATTAGTCCATCTATACTGACCTCCATCAGGTTGCAAATTAAAAATAATTTTTATCTGCATCTACCTCTGAAAAAATATTTGGCCTTCTAGCAGTGTGTGGGACTTTCTCTATTGGTCCATCTATACTGACCTCCATCAGGTTGCAAATTAAATATAATTTTTATCTGCATCTAGCTCTGAAAAAATATTTGGCCTTCTAGCAGTGTGTGGGACTTCTCTATTAGTCCATCTATACTGACCTCCATCAGGTTGCAAATTAAAAATAATTTTTTGTCTGCATCTAGCTCTGAAAAAGTATTTGGCCTACTAGCAGTGTGTGGGACTTTCTCTATTAGTCCATCTATACTGACCTCCATCAGGTTGCAAACTGAATATATTTTTTTTCTGCATCTACCTCTTAAAAAATATTTGGGCTTCTAGCTGTGTGTGGGACTTGTTCTATTAGTCCATCTATACTGACCTCCATCATTTTGCAAACTGAATATAATTTTTTTCTCCATCTAGCTCTGAAAAAATATTTGGCCTTCTAGCAGTGTGTGGGACTTTCTCAATTAGTCCATCTATACTGACCTCCATCAGGTTGCAAATTAAAAATAATTTTTATCTGCATCTACCTCTGAAAAATATTTGGGCTTCTAGCTGTGTGTGGGACTTGTTCTATTAGTCCATCTATACTGACCTCCATCAGGTTGCAAACTGAATATAATTTTTTTCTCCATCTAGCTCTGAAAAAATATTTGGCCTTCTAGCAGTGTGTGGGACTTTCTCAATTAGTCCATCTATACTGACCTCCATCAGGTTGCAAATTAAAAATAATTTTTATCTGCATCTAGCTCTGAAAAAATATTTGGCCTTCTAGCAGTGTGTGGGACTTTCTCTATTAGTCCATCTATACTGACCTCCATCAGGTTGCAAATTAAAAATAATTTTTTGCCTGCATCTAGCTCTGAAAAAATATTTGGCCTTCTAGCAGTGTGTGGGACTTTCTCTATTAGTCCATCTATACTGACCTCCATCAGGTTGCAAACTGAATATATTTTTTTTCTGCATCTACCTCTGAAAAAATATTTGAGCTTCTAGCTGTGTGTGGGACTTGTTCTATTAGTCCATCTATACTGACCTCCATCAGGTTGCAAACTGAATATAATTTTTTTCTGCATCTAGCTCTGAAAAAATATTTGGCCTTCTAGCAGTGTGTGGGACTTGTTCTATTAGTCCATCTGTACTGACCTCCATCAGGTTGCAAACTAAATATAATTTTTTTCTGCATCTACCTCTGAAAAAATATTTGGCCTTCTAGAAGTGTGTGGGACTTTCTCTATTAGTCCATCTATACTGACCTCCATCAGGTTGCAAATTAAAAATAATTTTTATCTGCATCTAGCTCTGAAAAAATATTTGGCCTTCTAGCAGTGTGTGGGACTTTCTCTATTTGTCCATCTATACTGACCTCCATCAGGTTGCAAATTAAAAATAATTTTTATCTGCATCTAGCTCTGAAAAAATATTTGGCCTTCTAGCAGTGTGTGGGACTTTCTCTATTAGTCCATCTATACTGACCTCCATCAGGTTGCAAATTAAAAATAATTTTTATCTGCATCTAGCTCTGAAAAAATATTTGGCCTTCTAGCAGTGTGTGGGACTTTCTCTATTTGTCCATCTATACTGACCTCCATCAGGTTGCAAATTAAAAATAATTTTTATCTGCATCTAGCTCTGAAAAAATATTTGGCCTTCTAGCAGTGTGTGGGACTTTCTCTATTAGTCCATCTATACTGACCTCCATCAGGTTGCAAGCTGAATATTTTTTTTTTCTGCATCTACCTCTGAAAAAATATTTGGGCTTCTAGCTGTGTCTGGGACTTGTTCTATTAGTCCATCTATACTGACCTCCATCAGGTTGCAAACTGAATATAATTTTTTTCTGCATCTAGCTCTGAAAAAATATTTGGCCTTCTAGCAGTGTGTGGGACTTGTTCTATTAGTCCATCTATACTGACCTCCATCAGGTTGCAAACTGAATATAATTTTTTTCTGCATCTACCTCTGAAAAAATATTTGGCCTTCTAGCAGTGTGTGGGACTTGTTCTATTAGTCCATCTATACTGACCTCCATCACGTTGCAAATTAAAAATAATTTTTTGTCTGCATCTAGCTCTGAAAAAATATTTGGCCTTCTAGCAGTGTGTGGGACTTTCTCTATTAGTCCATCTATACTGACCTCCATCAGGTTGCAAATTAAAAATAATTTTTATCTGCATCTACCTCTGAAAAATATTTGGACTTCTAGCTGTGTGTGGGACTTGTTCTATTAGTCCATCTATACTGACCTCCATCAGGTTGCAAACTGAATATAATTTTTTTCTGCATCTAGCTCTGAAAAAATATTTGGCCTTCTAGCAGTGTGTGGGACTTTCTCTATTAGTCCATCTATACTGACCTCCATCAGGTTGCAAATTAAAAATAATTTTTATCTGCATCTACCTCTGAAAAAATATTTGGCCTTCTAGCAGTGTGTGGGACTTTCTCTATTGGTCCATCTATACTGACCTCCATCAGGTTGCAAATTAAATATAATTTTTATCTGCATCTAGCTCTGAAAAAATATTTGGCCTTCTAGCAGTGTGTGGGACTTCTCTATTAGTCCATCTATACTTACCTCCATCAGGTTGCAAATTAAAAAAAATTTTTGTCTGCATCTAGCTCTGAAAAAGTATTTGGCCTACTAGCAGTGTGTGGGACTTTCTCTATTAGTCCATCTATACTGACCTCCATCAGGTTGCAAACTGAATATATTTTTTTTCTGCATCTACCTCTTAAAAAATATTTGGGCTTCTAGCTGTGTGTGGGACTTGTTCTATTAGTCCATCTATACTGACCTCCATTAGGTTGCAAACTGAATATAATTTTTTTCTCCATCTAGCTCTGAAAAAATATTTGGCCTTCTAGCAGTGTGTGGGACTTTCTCAATTAGTCCATCTATACTGACCTCCATCAGGTTGCAAATTAAAAATAATTTTTATCTGCATCTACCTCTGAAAAATATTTGGGCTTCTAGCTGTGTGTGGGACTTGTTCTATTAGTCCATCTATACTGACCTCCATCAGGTTGCAAACTGAATATAATTTTTTTCTCCATCTAGCTCTGAAAAAATATTTGGCCTTCTAGCAGTGTGTGGGACTTTCTCAATTAGTCCATCTATACTGACCTCCATCAGGTTGCAAATTAAAAATAATTTTTATCTGCATCTAGCTCTGAAAAAATATTTGGCCTTCTAGCAGTGTGTGGGACTTTCTCTATTAGTCCATCTATACTGACCTCCATCAGGTTGCAAATTAAAAATAATTTTTATCTGCATCTAGCTCTGAAAAAATATTTGGCCTTCTAGCAGTGTGTGGGACTTTCTCTATTAGTCCATCTATACTGACCTCCATCAGGTTGCAAATTAAAAATAATTTTTTGCCTGCATCTAGCTCTGAAAAAATATTTGGCCTTCTAGCAGTGTGTGGGACTTTCTCTATTAGTCCATCTATACTGACCTCCATCAGGTTGCAAACTGAATATATTTTTTTTCTGCATCTACCTCTGAAAAAATATTTGAGCTTCTAGCTGTGTGTGGGACTTGTTCTATTAGTCCATCTATACTGACCTCCATCAGGTTGAAAACTGAATATAATTTTTTTCTGCATCTAGCTCTGAAAAAATATTTGGCCTTCTAGCAGTGTGTGGGACTTGTTCTATTAGTCCATCTGTACTGACCTCCATCAGGTTGCAAACTGAATATAATTTTTTTCTGCATCTACCTCTGAAAAAATATTTGGCCTTCTAGCAGTGTGTGGGACTTTCTCTATTAGTCCATCTATACTGACCTCCATCAGGTTGCAAATTAAAAATAATTTTTATCTGCATCTAGCTCTGAAAAAATATTTGGCCTTCTAGCAGTGTGTGGGACTTTCTCTATTAGTCCATCTATACTGACCTCCATCAGGTTGCAAATTAAAAATAATTTTTATCTGCATCTACCTCTGAAAAAATATTTGGGCTTCTAGCTGTGTGTGGGACTTGTTCTATTAGTCCATCTATACTGACCTCCATCAGGTTGCAAACTGAATATAATTTTTTTCTGCATCTAGCTCTGAAAAAATATTTGGGCTTCTAGCAGTGTGTGGGACTTTCTCTATTTGTCCATCTATACTGACCTCCATCAGGTTGCAAATTAAAAATAATTTTTATCTGCATCTAGCTCTGAAAAAATATTTGGCCTTCTAGCAGTGTGTGGGACTTTCTCTATTTGTCCATCTATACTGACCTCCATCAGGTTGCAAATTAAAAATAATTTTTATCTGCATCTAGCTCTGAAAAAATATTTGGCTTTCTAGCAGTGTGTGGGACTTTCTCTATTAGTCCATCTATACTGACCTCCATCAGGTTGCAAACTAAATATTTTTTTTTTCTGCATCTACCTCTGAAAAAATATTTGGGCTTCTAGCTGTGTCTGGGACTTGTTCTATTAGTCCATCTATACTGACCTCCATCAGGTTGCAAACTGAATATAATTTTTTTCTGCATCTAGCTCTGAAAAAATATTTGGCCTTCTAGCAGTGTGTGGGACTTGTTCTATTAGTCCATCTATACTGACCTCCATCACGTTGCAAATTCAAAATAATTTTTTGTCTGCATCTAGCTCTGAAAAAATATTTGGCCTTCTAGCAGTGTGTGGGACTTTCTCTATTAGTCCATCTATACTGACCTCCATCAGGTTGCAAATTAAAAATAATTTTTATCTGCATCTACCTCTGAAAAATATTTGGACTTCTAGCAGTGTGTGGGACTTGTTCTATTAGTCCATCTATACTGACCTCCATCAGGTTGCAAACTGAATATAATTTTTTTCTGCATCTAGCTCTGAAAAAATATTTGGCCTTCTAGCAGTGTGTGGGACTTTCTCTATTAGTCCATCTATACTGACCTCCATCAGGTTGCAAATTAAAAATAATTTTTATCTGCATCTACCTCTGAAAAAATATTTGGCCTTCTAGCAGTGTGTGGGACTTTCTCTATTGGTCCATCTATACTGACCTCCATCAGGTTGCAAATTAAAAATAATTTTTATCTGCATCTACCTCTGAAAAAATATTTGGCCTTCTAGCAGTGTGTGGGACTTTCTCTATTGGTCCATCTATACTGACCTCCATCAGGTTGCAAATTAAAAATAATTTTATCTGCATCTAGCTCTGAAAAAATATTTGGCCTTCTAGCAGTGTGTGGGACTTCTCTATTAGTCCATCTATACTGACCTCCATCAGGTTGCAAATTAAAAATAATTTTTTGTCTGCATCTACCTCTGAAAAAGTATTTGGCCTTCTAGCAGTGTGTGGGACTTTCTCTATTAGTCCATCTATACTGACCTCCATCAGGTTGCAAACTGAATATATTTTTTTTCTGCATCTACCTCTTAAAAAATATTTGGGCTTCTAACTGTGTGTGGGACTTGTTCTATTAGTCCATCTATACTGACCTCCATCAGGTTGCAAACTGAATATAATTTTTTTCTGCATCTAGCTCTGAAAAAATATTTGGCCTTCTAGCAGTGTGTGGGACTTTCTCTATTAGTCCATCTATACTGACCTCCATCAGGTTGCAAATTTAAAATAATTTTTATCTGCATCTACCCCTGAAAAAATATTTGGGCTTCTAGCTGTGTGTGGGACTTGTTCTATTAGTCCATCTATACTGACCTCCATCAGGTTGCAAACTGAATATAATTTTTTTCTTCATCTAGCTCTGAAAAAATATTTGGCCTTCTAGCAGTGTGTGGGACATTCTCTATTAGTCCATCTATACTGACCTCCATCAGGTTGCAAATTAAAAATAATTTTTATCTGCATCTACCTCTGAAAAAATATTTGGGCTTCTAGCTGTGTGTGGGACTTGTTCTATTAGTCGATCTATACTGACCTCCATCAGGTTGCAAACTGAATATAATTTTTTTATGCATCTAGCTCTGAAAAAATATTTGGGCTTCTAGCAGTGTGTGGGACTTTCTCTATTTGTCCATCTATACTGACCTCCATCAGGTTGCAAATTAAAAATAATTTTTATCTGCATCTAGCTCTGAAAAAATATTTGGCCTTCTAGCAGTGTGTGGGACTTTCTCTATTTTTCCATCTATACTGACCTCCATCAGGTTGCAAATTAAAAATAATTTTTATCTGCATCTAGCTCTGAAAAAATATTTTGCCTTCTAGCAGTGTGTGGGACTTTCTCTATTAGTCCATCTATACTGACCTCCATCAGGTTGCAAACTAAATATTTTTTTTTTCTGCATCTACCTCTGAAAAAATATTTGGGCTTCTAGCTGTGTCTGGGACTTGTTCTATTAGTCCATCTATACTGACCTCCATCAGGTTGCAAACTGAATATAATTTTTTTCTGCATCTAGCTCTGAAAAAATATTTGGCCTTCTAGCAGTGTGTGGGACTTGTTCTATTAGTCCATCTATACTGACCTCCATCAGGTTGCAAACTGAATATAATTTTTTTCTGCATCTACCTCTGAAAAAATATTTGGCCTTCTAGCAGTGTGTGGGACTTGTTCTATTAGTCCATCTATACTGACCTCCATCACGTTGCAAATTCAAAATAATTTTTTGTCTGCATCTAGCTCTGAAAAAATATTTGGCCTTCTAGCAGTGTGTGGGACTTTCTCTATTAGTCCATCTATACTGACCTCCATCAGGTTGCAAATTAAAAATAATTTTTATCTGCATCTACCTCTGAAAAATATTTGGACTTCTAGCTGTGTGTGGGACTTGTTCTATTAGTCCATCTATACTGACCTCCATCAGGTTGCAAACTGAATATAATTTTTTTCTGCATCTAGCTCTGAAAAAATATTTGGCCTTCTAGCAGTGTGTGGGACTTTCTCTATTAGTCCATCTATACTGACCTCCATCAGGTTGCAAATTAAAAATAATTTTTATCTGCATCTACCTCTGAAAAAATATTTGGCCTTCTAGCAGTGTGTGGGACTTTCTCTATTGGTCCATCTATACTGACCTCCATCAGGTTGCAAATTAAAAATAATTTTTATCTGCATCTACCTCTGAAAAAATATTTGGCCTTCTAGCAGTGTGTGGGACTTTCTCTATTGGTCCATCTATACTGACCTCCATCGGGTTGCAAATTAAAAATAATTTTTATCTGCATCTAGCTCTGAAAAAATATTTGGCCTTCTAGCAGTGTGTGGGACTTTCTCTATTATTCCATCTATACTGACCTCCATCGGGTTGCAAACTGAATATAATTTTTTTCTGCATCTAACTCTGAAAAAATATTTGGGCTTCTAGCTGTGTGTGGGACTTGTTCTATTAGTCCATCTATACTGACCTCCATCAGGTTGCAAACTGAATACAATTTTTTTCTGCATCTAACTCTGAAAAAAAATTTGGGCTTCTAGCTGTGTGTGGGACTCGTTCTATTAGTCCATCTATACTGACCTCCATCAGGTTGCAAACTGAATACAATTTTTTTCTGCATCTACCTCTGAAAAAATATTTGGGCTTCTAGCTGTGTGTGGGACTTGTTCTATTAGTCCATCTATACTGACCTCCATCAGGTTGCAAATTGAATATATTTTTTTCTGCATCTAACCCATCCAATAGTTTTGGCCTAATACCACAGTTTTGCCACTCAGCTCTGCTCGGTTCCCATCCATTGTTTTTTTGTGCAAACAACTCCAGAGTTGTGAATTAGTTAACCACCAAAATGAGTGGAAAAAGGCCTGCTGCTGGTGGAAAGGGGAATAGGCGTGTTGGGAAGGGGAAAAAAGGTTGTGTCCGTGGGGTAGGTGTTAAAGTAACAGTAACATCTGCAGAAGAAAGACCATCTTCCAGCCAAACTAAAATGTCTACTTCTTTAAGCGGACAATGTGATAAGATCCCTTTCTTACGGCCACGCCAATCGCTACAAATTCCAGATGAGGCACAAAAACAGCAGGTGCTTCAACGGATAACAAGTGTTCCTTTAAGTGTGCTCTCCTCCACATCAACTTCAACATCACAAATACTCCAGTCCTCAAAGGTGTCACCCCAATCGCACTTGCTTCCTCACAGCTCCCAAATCTCCAGCTGCCCGTCTGAGTATGAGGTAGAACAGATGGTTGAGTCTGCAGAGCTGTTTACTCATACTATAGCCTGGGAATCAGAGGTCGACTCCAGCGCTTCTGTGAATCCAGACGAGGAAATGATCTGCACTGATGCCCAGAATCTTTATGAGTCGGATCCAGGACCAGACGCAGAAGGTTCTGACCATAATGTAGACCCTCATTCTCAAACTGTAAATCCTGTTGGTGGAGACAATGAGGAAGACGATGATGAGACTCAAATACCTGATTGCAGCGACAACTTTAGTTTTTTGTCAGGGTAGGAACAGGTTGGCTTTGAGGACGACGGGTGTGATAACGCACAGGGTGATGATGATGAGGTTGGAGATCCCACTTACTGTCAACCCACAGTCAGCCAAGAGATGAGGTCACTAGAGGAGGTGGAGGAGGATGCTAGTGACGACGAGGTCAGGTTGCGCCTTCCTGGACAGAGACGTAGTACTGGAAGCACGTCAACAACTGCATCCTCAAACACAACTCTGCCTCTCACCACAAGTCGTGGTGGCTCTTCAGGTCGCATGGTTACTAAGCCTTGCATAGCCTGGGCATTTTTTCAGATCGATAAAGATGACCCTACACGTGTTATCTGTAACATTTGTCAGCAAAAGCTAAGTAGAGGCCAAATAATACATAGTTTGAGTACTTCATGCATGAACCGGCACATGGACATGAAGCATAAGTTGCAGTGGGAAGCTCACTGTGCTACAATGCGGCCTAGCCGGCCGGGCCAACCACCGTCTGCCATATCTTGTGCATCCGCGGCCTCTTCATCCTCTGTGACTGGGGGGATGGCAGTCACACCTGTTTTGGGGTGCAGACCTGCCACCTCTTTACCCGCAACAGCCAGCGTGATTATCAGGTCATCATTTTCTTTGGAGGTGGTAACACCAGCTGGTGTTGAGCGCTGTCCGACATCGATAGCATCACCTTTGGATCAAGGCAACCGAACATGTCCGCCGGCATTTTCCTCACAGACTGGCAGTTTGCTGGGACACCCTTATCAACCCCATCTAAGCACAAAAGCCAGCCCTCGGTACCTCAGATGTGGACAAGTAAAAGACCATTTCGTCCTAGCCATGAGAAAGCTAAGAGTTTGAATTTCACCATCTGCAAGCTCTTGGCTACAGAAATGCTGCCTTTCTGCCTGATGGACACAGAGGATTTTCGAGACCTTATGTCCGTTGCAGTGCCCCAGTACCAGATGCCCAGTCGGCACTACTTCTCAAAGAAAGGTGTGCCTGCGCTCCACCAGCATGTCGCACACAACATCACTGCTTCTTTGAGAAACTCTGTGTGTGACAGGGTGCATTTCACCACAGGCACTTGGACGAGTAGGCATGGACAGGGGCGTTACATGTCGCTGACTGGGCACTGGGTAACTATGGTGACAGCAGGACAAGGGGCTGCTGTCCAAGTCTTGCCGTCCCCACGAGTTGTGCGTCAATCCTCTTTATCTCAAAGTTCCTCCACTGATTCTGCCTCCTCAACCTCCTCTCGGTCCTCCACCTGCACCCAAAGCCTGTCTGGTCATGCCACAAGCTTTCTAACTGCGCAGAAGGGATCCTGCACACCTCCTTACTATGCTGGCAGTAGGGCTCAACGTCATCAGGCGGTTTTTACTTTGAAATGTCTGGGAAATGTGAGTCACACAGCTGAGGAGTTGTGGTCAGCTCTGGAGAACCAATTTCATGAATGGTTGTCTCCACTGGACCTGAAACCAGGGAAGGCCGTGTGCGACAATGCTGCAAACCTGGGTGCGGCCCTTCACCGGGGCAATGTCACACACGTGCCTTGTATGGCTCACGTGTTGAACCTGGTTGTCCAGCAATTTTTAGCCAATATCCCGGACTAGATGGCCTTCTGCAGAGGGCACGGTCGCTGTGTGCTCACTTCCTCCCTTCGCATCCCGCAGCTCAGCGACTTACATCTCTACAGAAGTTGTTGGGCCTGCCACTTCACCGGCTAAAATGCGATGTGCCTACCCGGTGGAATTCAACTCTGCACATGTTGCAGCGACTGTGGCAGCACCGACAAGCCCTGGTGCAATACGTTCTGACGTATAGCCTGGGCCAACGAGATCCAGACGTGGGGCAAATCACGCTGGAGGAGTGGTCTCAGATCAGGGACCTATGCACCCTTCTGCACAGTTTTGAAATGGCGACGAAGATGTTTAGTGCTGACGATGCCATTATCAGCATGACTATTCCGGTGATTTACATGCTGGAGCACATGTTAAACAGAGTTCGGAGTCAGCTGGTGGCACAAGAGGAGGTGGAGGAAGTAGAGGAGGAGGAGTTGTATGCGGAAGGGCTAACATCTGCAAGGTCCAGACGGTCGGCAGCACCAAGGCGGCAGGCATCTGAGGGTGGGGGAGATGGTTTTACCAGGGCGCATGGTAGCAGCCAAACTAGTGAGGAAGGTGCAGGAGCCCAGGAAGAAGTGGAGGACGAACTGATGGAAGACTCATCAGATGAGGGAGACCTTGATCACATTTCTGTTGTGCGAGGTTGGGGGGAGAGGACAGAGGAAGGAAGCATGACTGTTACCTCGCCACAAACACAACAGGGACTTGGTGCTCCTGGATGCGCAACACACATGAGTGCCTTCTTGCTGCACTACCTGCAACATGACCCTCGAATTGTGAGAATTAGAAATAATCCTGACTACTGGGTTGCCACACTGTTAGATCCCCGGTACAAAAGTAAATTTGCAGAAATTATTCCTGCCATAGAAAGGGATGCACGCATGCAGGAGTATCAGCAGAGACTGTTGCAGAATCTTACATGTGCTTTTCCACAAAACACCAGTGGTGCACGTAGTGAATCTCACAGTTCCAACTTGCCAACCGTGGGACCGTCGAGTGTTCAGCACTCAAACCGTAACAGAACCACAGTATCTGCTGGTAACATCAATTTTGCGGAATCATTTCACCACTTTTTTAGCCCATCCTTTGCAAGGCCACAGGAGACAAGAAGTCTGACACATAGTCAACGCCTAGAGACGATGGTACTGGAGTATCTCCAAGTAAACATTGAAGCCATGACTGTGTCACTGGACCCTTGCTCTTTTTGGGCTTCCAATCTGAATAAATGGCCAGAGCTAGCCACTTACGCCTTGGAGATCTTGTCATGCCCCGCAGCCTGCGTTCTGTCTGAACGTGTGTTCAGCGCTGCTGGTGGTGTGCTGACAGATGAGCGCACGCGGCTCTCCACTGATAATGTAGACAGACTCACGTTCATAAAGATGAACAAATCATGGATCCGAAACGACTTTTCTACCCCTGTGTCATCCTGGGGAGAGTAAAAGCTTGATGATTGGTTAAAATCACCTCAACAACCATTTTAAGCTTTCAAATTACTAATCATGTTTATCTGTATCTTGGCTGGAAAATAATTTGGGCTTTGTAGCAGTGTGCAGCACTGATTCTATTAGGCCATCTATAATAAGCTCCACCAGATTTAAAATTACTAATCATGTTTATCTGTATCTTGGCTGGAAAATAATTTGGGCTTTGTAGCAGTGTGCAGTACTGATTCTATTAGGCCATCCATACTAAGCTCCACCAGATTTAAAATTACTAATCATGTTTATCTGTACCTTGGCTGGAAAATAATTTGTGCTTTGTAGCAGTGTGCAGCACTGATTCTATTAGGCCATCTATACTAAGCTCCACCAGATTTAAAATTAATAATAATTTTTAGCTGCCTCTAGCCCGGAAAATAATTTTGGGGCTCCGAGATGTGCAAGACACATAAGTGCCTTCTTGCTGCACTACCTGCAACATGACCCTCATATTGTCAGAATTCGAAGTAATCCTGACTACTGGGTTGCCACACTCTTAGATCCCCCAAACTTTTCGATCAACCTTTTCATTTTAATAAAGACCAAAAAAATGGTCATTTTTGAAATTATAAGCATTAGCAGGTTATTAGAAACTGAAATCAAATACTTTTCAACTCAAAACTTTATTCTAGGTGATGTTACATTTTCACATAGGACCCCTTGTTCGAAAGGAGCTTCTGAACACTCTCGTCCATTGAATTTGTCAGGTTTTGGATGGTTTCTGCTTCAATTGTTTTGCTTGAGGACAGAATACCCTCCCAGAGCTGTTGCTTAGATGTGAACTGCCTCCCGCCATCATAGACACTCCATATGATGATGCTCCAGAGGTTCTAAATGGGGTAGAGGTCAGGGGAGTATGGGGGTCACACCATAAGTTTGTCCCTTTTTATGCCCATATCAGCCAGAGATGCAGACGTTTTATGTGCAGCATGAGATGGTGCATTATCATGCATAAAAATGATCTTGCTGTGGAATACACGATTCTTCTTCTTGAACCATGGCAGGAAGTGCTGTTTGAGAAACTCCACATACATTATGGAGTTCATCTTTACCCCTTCAGGGATCCTAAAGGGGCCGACAATCTCTCTCCCCATGATTCCAGCCCAAAACATTACTCCACCTCCTCCTTGTTGGCGCTGTAGCCGTGTTTGCGTGGGGTGTCTATCAACCAGCCATCCTCCACTCCTTCCATCTGGACCATCGAGCGTTGCACGGCACTCTTCCGTGAACAAAACAGTTTTGAAATCAGTCTTCATGTAATGTTTGGCCCACTGGAGCCGTTTCTGCTTGTGTGAAGTGGATAGAGGAGGTCGACAGTATGGCGTATGCACAGCTGCAAACCTCTGAAGGACCCTGAATCTTGTTGTTCGGGGGACGTTGGAGGCACCAGCAGCTTCAAAAACTTGTCTGCTGCTATGACAAGGCTTTTTTGCCGCTGCTCTTTTAACCTGACGTAATTGCCTGTAGGAAAGAGCCCTCAATTTGCCCTTATCAGCACGCACACGTGTGTACTATGAATCAGCTACATACTTCTTGATTGCCAAGACACTTCATCCTGATCATCGCACAATGTTGATTGTAGTCATGCCTTGACCTAAACACTCCACAATTTGTTGCTTCTCAGCAGCCGACACATCCTTTTTCTTTCCCATTTTGGCAGAAAATGTAGGCTGCTTAATAATGTGGGACAGCCTTCTTAAGTAGTCTTGCCTTTCATTGGACACACCTGCCAAACTAATTAGCACAGGTGTCTGCAATTGCTTACAGTGATATAAAGAGCCCTGACACACATCATCATCAATGAGTTTAACTGACAAACAAACAAATTCTTCCCTTATCACTCCTAAACACTTTTTGCATAATAATTTGGAACACAGTGTACATGTGCTTTTCCACAAAACACCAGTGGTTCACGTAGTGAATCTTACAGTTCTAACTTGCCAACCGTGGTCTGTATGGAGTTGTTCAATAAAGGGCCCAAAATTAAGATAACATAGATGGGAGAGGTCTCTATGAATAGGAATTTCTAAGTATTTGATACCCTGTGAGGGCCAGGCAAAGGGAAAGTTGGACTAAATGGAATCCTGTATGGATTTGGGGAGGGAGACATCGAGGGCCTCAGACTTCGCTGCATTGATTTTAAAATTTGACCATGTAACAAAGTGATCTATTTCAGCCATAACAGCATGGATGGATATATGTGATTGAGTGATATATACTAGGACATCATCAGCAAATAGAGAGCACTTGTACTCGGTGCCTCCCACCTCAATCCACCTAATATTGGGGTTATGGCGAATTGATGAGAGCAGGTGCTCCGTCACTAGGATGTATAAGAGAGGGGACAGAGGACATCCCTGCCTTGTCCCATTGGTGATTGTGAAAGGTGATGAAAATGTTCTGATGCACCCCCTGGGCCTTGGGACACCCGGAGCCGGACCCTTTTTGGTGGATGCTAGTGGTTGTAGTCTCCGTGGCGGCGACCCGGTTCCGTGGCTCAGGGCGGTCAAACCAGTGGCGGAACTATTTATGTGGTTTTGATGTTTAAATGTCCGACTACGCCACCCGTGGATTGCGGTCAGAGTGAACCGCCGCTGCAGGGCAGACCGCTGAGGCTGGTGTTGTGGGTGCAGCAGAGTGTAGCATAACTCTTCACGGGAGGAGTATAGCCTCAGGGCAGTGTGTGCGGAGCATGGGGGTGATGGTGCAGGGCAGCAGCAGTAACGACACGGAGTCAGTGATGCAGTCCAGGTCCTTTACTCACAGTTCTTACTATCCAGACCACGTCTGTACTGTGCTCACCAGGTGAGGGGCTTAGACAACTCCCAGATAACTTTGGAGCGCTTCACAGGACCCCCTTTGTGTGTCCTTTGTCTGGCCTTTCTTACCAACCCTTCTGTCCGGCTGCCTCGGGCCTCCTCTTGGTAAACTTGGCGCCAGTTTCCCTGAACCTATGTGGTGCCTTCCTAGCGGGTGTAGCGAGGGGCTGCGCCACTTAAAATGTCACAGCCTCCGGTTTCTAGCTGAGGGTCATTTCCTGCCTCCACTAGTTTCAGGGACCGGTCTCCCCCTTTGGCCTGACCCCTCCACGCATGTGGATTCGGGCGTGCGGTGGCGACTCGCCTGTCCGCACCCCTGGGATCCCTTCGTTCCTCATTCCTGGAGCCTTCTCCGCTCCTCTTCCTTCCTTTTCCCTCTTCCAGGCCTGGGCCTCTGTTACTAGGCCCGCCTCCAGAGCAGAGCTCATGCAGAGCCCCTGCTCCCTGTCACTTCTGCTCAGACTTCTCTGCACTGAACTAAGATGGTGCCCACCTTTTATACTCCCTTCTCAATGCACCCAGGAACTGCTTCCTCCCTGCTCCTGCACTACAGGGTTCCCATTCCTCAGTGTTCCCTCCCCCCACTCCAGCTAGGGACAGGGACTGTCGTGCCCATCTCAGGAGCATATTGGTCGCCCTGCCCCACGGCAATGTGGTGTAATGCATGCAGGTGTCGGGTCCTGATCCACACTCCATCCTTACCTGAGAGTGAGATATCACACCTCTGGGTGAGGTGCAATACCTCTGTAGCAACCGAGCCCTCAGGGTGCTACAGTTCCATTTATCTTCAGCCAGGTGACGTATTGCGATACAGGGCCTTGATTTTGGCTATAAAAGGGTCCCCTAGACCCCTACCCCAAGCTTTTTAAGAGAATCATATATGGCGTGCCAGGAGACTCTATGGAATGCTTTCTCAGCATCCAACGAGAGTATCTAATTACAAATTTTTAACTGCATCTAGCCCAGGAAATACTTTGTGCCTAGTAGCAGTGTCTGCTAGTCAGCGGATTATCCCGGCTATTAAGCAAGCTACACCACCTGTAGTTTGGACACTTAATTTTTTCAAAGGAAATGCTTCGGGACCACGGGATACTCAGTGAAGAGCATCAGGAGGCACCCCAAGGCATAGGGGCTGGGACTGGCAGTAGGATGCCTTGCGGTGGACAGTCGAGCTCGATCCTTATAAAAGCTTTTTAACTGCAGCAGCTTTAGTGGACGCTACTGGAGCTGGAATTACGTGGCTGCTGGCATGAGACTTGCCCTCCAATAGATCCTTGTAAATGGATTTAAAGTGTATTCATTCAAATTAGAGAGACAATTTAAATTAAAAAGCTTAGAGCTGCCTCCACCACAGGGGGGCTTGCTCGACCCACCAGCGGACAGGCACCAGTATTGGGAGAGGGGGGCTTGCCGTCAGGGTTCACCGCGGCTCTGGCACAAGCCCGGCGACACGGAGGTGGCACGGGCAGGAGCGGACTGGCTGCGTCGGCTTCTCACTTTTTGGATTTTAGAAGGGCATGAAATGCCTATATCTGTGTCTCCCCCTCCTTTTACTCCTCCACCTCTTTTCTTTTCGCATGACTATATGTACTTGTCACTTTTCCATGTGTTAGTTGTGTCTTCTGAGCAGTTTGTCAGCTTTTGGACACCTTTGAAGGTGTTTTCTATGTGTTTCTATGTGTTTTTGTTTGCCTGCCATTGGTTTTAACGGTGTTCGAAGGTGTTCGACGAACAGTTCGATGAACAGTTCGGCGAACACACGGGTGTTCGACGAACCGAACCGAACTCGAACACTACGTGGGTGGCTCAACACTAATTGTCATATTTCTACCTTATCTATTCTTGAACACATATGAGAAACATTTTTCTAATCATTCGAAGACGTTTTTTCTTGTTATGAGTGGGATTATCACTCTGATACTATTTGATTATTTGAGAAACGTCTAACTTTGTCCACTTAATGATTGGACTTTGCACAGAGACCCTGTTTCATCTAGGTAATATTGAATGAACCTCTTTGAACAGGGTTTGGTACGCCACCCTGGTGACGTGCTTTACTCTCCTACTTAGTTGTTACTCTGACCTGGGGAGTATTTGCACATTGTCTCCATTATAATTGTCTTACAAAAAATATTTTAAATTTATCTATTAAAAGTTATATTTTATTTAGTTAATGCCCTTGCTTTAATGACTTTCTAAAATGGGCACACAGGCAGCGTACTTTGACAAACAGATCCGTCAGCTCCGGGTGAGTTTTGAGAAACCACTGAACCACGAGGTTAAGCACATTGGCCAGGTATGGTACGTGTGTGAGCTCGCCTCACCTCAGAGCCGCCAGCAGGTTCCGGCCATTGTCACACACGACCATGCCTGGCTGTAGGTTCAGCGGTGTCAGCCACAGATCTGCCTGCTCTTTCAGCGATGTCCACAACTCTTCAACAATGTGCGGTTTGCACCTAAGCATATTAGTTTCAGCACAGCCTGTTGCCGCTTGGCTGAGGCAGTACTGCAATGATTCCAGCTTGTGACTGATATGGTAATTTCAGAGATTGAGGCAGAAGAGGAGGAGGAGGCTGAGGAGGATGAGGTGCAGGAGCTGTAGACTGTAGGGGCAACCCTAATTGACCAAGGGCCCACAATCCTCAGCGTCGGGAGGATGTGTTCTGTCCTAAGGTCCAACTAAGTCCCAGCTTCCACTATGTTTACCCAGTGTGCCGTCAGCGAGATGTACCGTCCCTACCCATAAGCACTTGTCCACGTGTCCGTGGTTAGGTGGACTTTCCCAGTAACTGCATTGTTGGGGGCATCTCTAATGTTGTGGGACACGTGCTCATGTAATGCGGGGAAGGCACACTGGAAGAAATAGTGGCTGTTGGGGACCGATAACTGAGGGATGGCCGCCGCCATCAGGTTGCGGAAAGCTGCCATCTTCATGAGCCTAAAAGGCAAAATTTTGAGCGCAAGCAGTCGCGAAATGTGGGAATTTAATAGTGAGGCCTGTGGGGCGTTGGCTGCATATTTACACTTGCGTTCCAAGGACTGGGGTATGGACAACTGAACGCTGCACTGGGACAAGGATGTGCTTGCTGATGGTTCTAGTTGAAAGTGTGTAATGACAGGTGCATGGCAGTAGGCATCTTCACATGCACTATGGACAGGGGATTGGCTTGCACCCACAACAGTGGAAGAATCAGTGGTGTCACCTGCAGAGACTGTACTTGGACCCTGAGGTTCGGCCCACAAAGTCGGGTGCTTTGCTGCCATGTGCCTGATCATGCTGGTGGTGGTGAAGCTGGTAGTTTTGCTACCCCTGCTGATGCTGGCCTGGCAAGTGGTGCAAATGGCCTTTTTGGGGTTATCGGCAGAGTCTTTAAAAAACAACCAGACTCAGGAAGACCTAACATTTGTACTGGCAACCTCCGTTGTGTTGGTGTTACAGGGAACGGTTGCCTGCCTTCTGTCTGCAGCCACCACACTGCTTCTTCCTGCCTGTTGGGGTTCTCTGCCTCCCTCCCCCTGTATGCTGCTGTCATCACTCTGCATGTCCTCCTGCCAGGTTGGGTCAGTTACTATATCATTCACCACCTCGTCTTCCACTTCCGCACCCTGTTCCTCCTCCTTATTTTCTGGCAATTGTGTCTCATCATAGTCCACCTCTTGTGACACTTTCCCACAGTCGCCTTCATATGACCGTGGCTGCTCAAATATTTGGGCATCGCTACATGTGATCTCCTCTTGCCTTGCTTCAGGTGGACCAGGCGAGAGGCCCGAATCTATAAATGGAAAAGTGAACAGCTCTTCAGAGTGTCCAAGTATGGGATCAGTTGTCTCCGGGCACTCGGCATGGTGGGAGGAAGGAGGATCAGGGTGAGGAATATGCGGTCCAGACTCACGGCTACTGAGACTTGACTGTGTGGAAGACAAGTTGGTGGTGGTGGCAAAGTGACTGGAAGCATTATCCGCTATCCAACCAGCAACCTTTGGACACTGCTCTGGGTTCAATAATGGTGTGCTGCAGTCCCCTAGTAATTGGGACAGGAAGGTTGGGCGAGAAGATGTGTGTGCTTTTGTTGTGGCACAAATTCATCTTGCCCACAGCCTCGGCCTCTGCATGCACCATCACCATCACTTTCAGTTCCCCATCCCTTGCCACGCGCCTTGCCTATTTTAAATGGAGGACAATATCTTCCACGCTCACTACAAATGGCTGTATTTGGAACAAAATTATATGTGATCCGTGTGATGCACAAACCACAGTTTTAAATAGCTGGCCTGTAAGTAACTACTTTTAACAGCAAACTGGTGTCAATAACTTCACTGACACACTGAAACAAAATTTTAATGGAGGCCAGAAATGGCAGAATTTTCAGTGAACTTATATGTGATCTTTGTGGCGGACAAACCACAGTTTTTAATAGCTGGCCTGTTGGTACCTATTTTTTAATAGCGACCTCGTGTCAATAAGTTCGCTGACACTGAAAAAATTTTTTAATGGAGGCCAGAAATGGCAGAATTTAGATCGAACCTTTATGTGATCCGTGTGACTGAGAAAACACAATTTTAAATAGCTGGCCTGTAGGTAAATATTTTTAACAGCGACCTCGTGTCAATTAGTTCACTGACACACTGCAACAAAATATCAATGAATGCCAGAAATGGCAGAATTTTCAGCGCAATTATATGTGATCTGTGTGACAGACAAACCACAGTTTTAAATAGCTGGCCTGTAGGTAACTATTTTTAACAGCAAACTGGTGTCAATAACTTCACTGACACACTGAAACAAAATTTTAATGGAGGCCAGAAATGGCAGAAATTTCAGCGAATTTATAAGTGATCCATGTGATGGACAAACCACAGTTTTAAATAGTAGGCATCTAGGTAACTATTTTTAACAGCGACCTCATGTCAATGAGTTCACTGACACACTGCCACAGAGTTTCAATGGAGGCCAGAAATGGCGGAATTTTCAGTGCAATTATATCTAATCCATGTGACGGACAAACCACAGTTTTAAATAGCTGGCCTGTAGGTAACTATTTTTAACAGCAACCTCGTGTCAATAAGTTCGCTGACACACTGCAACAAAATTTCAATGGAGGCCAGAAATGGCAGAATTTTCAGCGCAATTATATGTGATCCGCGTGACTTACAAACCACAGTTTTAAATAGCTGGATTTTTAGCACTGCAATATGGAAAGGACCTGGCTGTATTCTGCAGTGCCAACAAGCAAATGGCGCAGAAAAATGGTGTCCTCTGGATTGCTTTTTAAGCAAATAATCAGGATTAAGATAAAAAATAATATCCCTGGCCCCTGATACCTGGGGCCATTTCTACAAATATCTGTAAAAGCACCAGTAGACAGAACTGGATTGGACCCTCTTGCTATATGCACTACAGTTTGCTATATACCCTGCCTGCCTGCCTAGCTCTGATATCTCTGCTGCTGGATTAGTCCTCAGAAGGACTGTTAGTTCAGATGGCTATGTGTAGACAATCTTGTGGAATACCTACACTTAGTAATAAACAGCCAAATCTCTCCCTAGCTCAGCAGCATCTCTCCCTACACTGCCTGATTGCAGAGTATACTGACGAGAATGGTGGCCAGCCAATCAATGTAATGCTACAACCAACATGGCTGCGGCATTACAGTGTGTGGCAGACAATGCGTGCATGTTGATTGGCGCTCTAAAGAGCGCCAAACAAGCAGGGAGGGGACCTGAGCATCCGCCCGAGCATCTCGGAAGTACTCAGCAAGCTCCGAGCATCTCGAGTATTGAAATGCTCGGGCGAGTACTTGCGAGTATGCTCGCTCATCACTAGTTATTGCCTTATACTGCGTGCTGCTGGTGCTGCCCAAAAAAAATGTACATTTATTCTGTTCCCTATTAATAACACTGTTAGGTGCATTTACAATAGGGACAGGTGCTGCTACGTGGTATCATCACCAGCTACAGATGAGTGTTCATTCTGGTCACATCATTGT